>NC_134567.1:26186909-31186909 GCF_025594145.1 Primulina tabacum
TTAAACGTTCAAGATTTAAGGCCATAGAACAAATAACTTTTATTTGTTTTTGCTTTTCTTTATTGGATCCTTGCACCATAAAATGTAAACAACTCAAACTCGGAAAAATTCCCCCACTTGGACCCTGAGTTGAGACTTGAGACTTGAGACTTGAGACTTCAGACATGTATGTATCACAGAAGATGGCACATGGGGATGATGGTCAATCTTCAGTGGCACATGCCCTTCGTCCTACTCGGAGACATACATCAATTCATCAATGTTTTTTCATATAATATTGATATGTTGTCCATCAGCCGCGTCAACATCTGTGTCCATAACTGATATGATACTCACATAATAAATGTAAATTTTTGTATATACAAAACTCCTATCCAAATTTTTAAAAAAATAAAAATAAAAAAATTAATTAGTTATTATTTAATGTAAAATGGCCCCACAGCTACAACAATAATAACATAAAATCATGGAAGTTGTAAGGAATGAAGGATGGATTGAATTGTTTCCTAAAAGCTCTTTCAAAGTAAATAGAGAATTGTGGTTGAAATATTGTTTTTTTGTCAATAGTTAGTTGGTTTATCATGGACCTACATCAATCATGAAACATGTCGATGGTCCATTAATTTAATGATCTTTGCAAATGATTGGTATCAGCATGTTCGAACTTTTCTCGATTCTAAAATATTCAAGTCTTTGTTGATATAAGTTTTTTTAAAAATATATATTTTTTGAACAATGAACTTAGTACAGTAAATTTATATTGAGAGGATATATTTATATTTTCTTTATTTCTTTATGTTATGGTTGACTTAGACAATACGCAGTTGGAATAAGTTACAATAATTCGTTTTGACCTCACTTTGTTAAGTAAATTATGTGTTTAGTAACATGGTCAATTATTTTTATAAAATATAGAAATAATTTATAAAATGGATTTCTAAAAATAGTAGATGGTAACCACACACAAAAAAAAAAGGTCGTGGGGGGTGGGGGGTGGGGGGGGGGGGGGTGTTGGGTTTGATTATGGACGTCGAAAGTCAAATAAAGATGATGTGATTTTCACAATTCTATAAATTTAATTTCATAGATAATATGACAAAGGCAATTCAAGTATTGATTCACGCCTAACATCATTATCTTATATTATTAATCACATTTATTAATTATGGCTACCTGTTAGAAAAGACCCACCGGAGCACAAAGATCAATAATAAACATTAATAACTTTTTACTTTTTATTATAGATATATACTGAGTCGATTCGTCTCGAGGATATAGATCTTTGAGACCGTAGCATGATACATATTCAAGAAATTGTTGCAATTTTTTAATGAAAAAATTGGTAAATGGATGATATTTCTAACTAAATTTAAAAGTAGAAATCGATGATGAGCTCATCTACAAGTAGATATCAAATTTAAGATGAGATATTAGAAAAATATCAGATATGATTTCAAAATAACAGATGTGAAGGTGGATCAATGTGACGATGGGGATAAACTTCGTTATCGTGAGAAAAACAACCCATATTACCAACTATGCCCTCAACAAAAAATAAATAAATAAAAATTGCATTTACATCTTTTTATTTACTACACCAAGTTAATGTGAGAGTTTAAGAAATGGCTTTGGTCAAGTAAATTTTTTAATTTTTTTAAATAAATTTCTTTGCCCTTTTGTGATCCATGTTCTTATATAATTTTCGTTGAAACAAAAAATTTGTACTATGTCCGGTACAACACTCAAATACTTAAAAACTATAAACATGTGATGAAATGTATGAGATATTATTTTTTTTTAAAAAAAATGAGAATGTCATATTTTGAAATTAAACTGTATAAGAAATTTTATATCAAATTCCCCCTTTACTTATCCACCTCCTTCCTTTATAAAATTGTAACACAAAAACTTATGTGAAATGATTTCATATGTCAATTTTATGATACAGATATTTTATTTAGGTCACCTATTAAAAAATATTACTTTTTATGCCAAAAATATAGTTGATCCGTCCCATGAATGAAGATCCGTGAGATCGTTTCATAAAAGATCTACTCAAATCGTAATAGGTGATTGGCTAATATGTTTTATATTTTACAAGATATTATATTAGTTCAAATATTTACTCGGAGATTGTAATAGATAACTATGATATTCACTAAATTGTAATAGGTATTAATTAGTAGTTCATAGATATCATGATGATACTTACCATGTGTACCATTATACATTTTCCAATCAATTTATTTTAAGCAAACCAACTTTTACGAGGAGAAAATAATATGGATGCATTAATTCCCTATAAATACCGATGCAAACAGTCATGAAAATATGCAAAACATAGATGTTACTTGTTGCAGCCGTAAAAGAGTAAAAATTCACTTCAGAATTAGAAAATTGCACAAAATATAATACAGAATAATCGATATGTGCGGCACAGAGCAGGCAGTTGTGATAAAAAGCTCAAATACTTCATCTTTTGCTGGAAAAAAAGAAAATGGCTCCGTGAAAAATCATGCCTTTGAAGAAATTATCAATCTTGATCAGTAAGTGTTTCCAATGGTGTGTTGCCCTGCGCATTCTTGATGGGTTTTCGTTGATGCTTATGTGTTTTTGTAGTCGGCAAGATTATAAACACAGTGCAGTAGGCTTCTTGGAATGTGAATTTGTGCCTGTGCTGCTATTAGCCTATTCCTACTGTTTACTGATATGGGGTTCTTTTTTTATTGTGTGTTTATAATGTTGAGGCGATGTTAATGATTCTGGAGATTGAAATAAAACATTGTGCCGCCGTATAATGGGTGAGGTGCATGTTAAATTTCCCACTACGTATGTCTCACTTTTTGTGTTTCTTTATGTTTTTACTCTTTTAGTCGTTCTAACAATTGAAGGTTCTACTTTTATTTCTTTATTGATTGTTGAGAGGAAAAAGTGTGGTGATTTGATATTAATAGGTATGTGATCGTCTTTACTAGGTTCAAAACAAATACGATGGGTCCAAGATGTGATCTCTCTTTAGCGGATAAATTGAGAATGACTCAACTGTTTTTTTTTTTTTTTTGTGTTCCTTTTCATGTGACAGTGGTGATCCTACAATGTATGAATCTTACTGGAAGAATGTTGGCAGCAAGTGCACAGTCACAATCCCTGCATACCAATCTCTCAGTTATTTTGCCAACGCTAAGAACCTGTGCTGGTTTTTGGAGCCAAAACTCGAGGAAGAAATAAAGATGCTGCACAACGTGGTCGGTAACGCGATAGTCCAAGATCATTACATTGTTGTGGGAACAGGTTCAAGTCAGTTAATTATGGCGGCATTGTATGCCCTTTGTGATTCTTTAAATGAGCCGAATCCTATCAGTGTTGTGTCGGCTGCTCCATATTATTCGGTGAGATTAATATTCATCAAATCATTGCCTTGGATCTTGATTGATATGATTCAAGCAAAATGGATCAAGAAAAGAGTATACTGTTTCATTGTCCTGAGACAAATATTTTCCTGTCTCGGGTTCTAGCATGGAAAAGTACAATTGTGTTCCAATGATTTGGTGTGACGAAAATATTGCAATCTTTATTAAACTCATTTAGTCTTTTGCGGTTTTCTTGCAGTCGTATCCTGAGGTCACGGATTTTTTGCGTTCTAGGCTCTTCAAATGGGGAGGTGATGCACGTAGCTTTGATGAAGATGGACCATATATAGAGATGGTTACATCTCCGAATAACCCTGACGGGGTTATTCGTGTACCGGTGGTTAAAGGAGCTAAAGGGGTGCTCGTTCATGACTTTGCATACTACTGGCCGCAATACACAGCCATCACGTCTCCAGCAGATCATGACATTATGTTGTTTACAGTTTCCAAATGCACTGGCCATGCAGGTTCACGAATTGGGTACGCTACAATTACCGTATTGCTAATCGATTAGCCAAGAAAAATCTAGTATGCAAACAATGTCCTTAGAGCTTATATCTCATTTATCTGGTGCTGATTGTTGTTTGGTTATTTTTATTCTATGAAGATGGGCTCTTGTTAGGGACGAAAATGTAGCTAAAAAGATGGTGAAATTCATCGAAATCAACACGATTGGAGTGTCAAAAGAAGCCCAACTCAGAGCAGCCAAGATCCTTGAAGTGATTTCTGCTAGCTGCCAAAGATTCAAGCCTCATGACTTGAAAAATTTCTTCGAATACACCCACAATCTCATGGCTGAAAGGTGGAAGCAACTGCGGGATTCTATCAAGAGCAACAAACTCTTTTATGTCCCAAAGTTTCCCCTACAATACTGCCATTTCACCAGAGACTTCACTGAAACATACCCCGGTAACATACTTTTCCGAAAACTGAATTACTAAAACACAGAACATGTTACATGTACTGATCAATGATTTCCGGTTATTCCACAGCTTTTGCGTGGTTGAAATGCAAGGAGGGCATTGACTGTGAAAAACTTTTAAGAGGGCACAAGATTTTGACGAGAAGCGGGAGGCGATTCGGTAGTGATCAAGAGTATGTTAGAATAAGCATGTTGGCTAGGGACGAAGAATTTGATCTATTTCTTCAGAGGTTGTCTACTATTCACGGGGTCTCCAATTGAAATTCAGAGCTTTAAGCCTATATATGTTCACATGTGACTACTAGGAGTTTCTTTTGACTTAGACAGGACTTGGGCTTTGGAAAAGTTTTTGCAACAGCATTACTACAAATTTATGGACCACTTGGACCATTTCTTGTTATGGTGGCAATCTAAAAATGTACTGTTGAAATATCGTCCATAATACAACATCTGTTAAAAACAATGATTGCATCAGTCAAGAAAGTTTTTATATACATTGAAATGAATGTGGCAAAACATTTTACAGCTCTGAGAATCTTATTATTTTTTTCTTTGGAAACTGTCTCACGTATTGATCGTGTTTGTCAGCGGAAAGCTCCAGCATATAACTTGTGTTGAGCGTCACTAGCCATAGGCAACGAATGGGGGCAGGTCTTATTATGTATATATTCATGAATATAAATTCGTAAAACCGTCACATATGAAACATAATGAACAGACGTGGTAAGATTTAACTGAAAAACCAAAATTCGTTTTTCATTTCTGTTTTTAAAATCGAAATCAAAGTTGAAGATTTGTCATGTACGGTTTGATTTTGCTTCCTAAAAAGAAGAAACTAGATCTAAAACTAAGACCGTTCGGACCCCATTTTTATTTTAAACATTTTTTTGTAATTTAATTAGTGTCATTATTCACGAGATTCACTTTATTAAGAAGGTATATGGTAAATTTATTTAAAGCATATTATAAGATCTCATATCTTATAAGTTCTTTATGAGCTTATAAGTTGCATGATCTTATTTTAAAAATAAATTGTTAAAGCGTTTGTATAAAATAAAGTAGTGAAATTTAAAATTATTAACGTGTTTTGTATTACGAGATATGTTTGTTATGATTATTACCAAAAAGCATAACATTATGAAACTAATAAACATGATTAATTTTAACATGCATATTTAATATATAGATTATTATTCATGTAATAATAAAAAATAAGAATTATTAATATAATTTTACATAATTAATGGTATCAATTATTATTATTAGAATAATAATAATACAAATAATAATAATATAATGATAATTAATTAGTTATTATTAATTACAATAATAATTGTACACTTATATTATAATTATTAATAAGTAAAGTAACGATAATATTAATATACAAATGATAATGGTAGTTATTATTTAAATAATTACAAATAGTCATATTGATTTATTAATATAACAACAAAATATTTATAATATGATTATAACGTTAATAATCACTTATTTATGTTAACTAATAATTATTGTTGTTAAAAATGAAACAATATTAATAATAATCATAATTATATTTATCACAGAATTTGTATTAAAAATAATAATAAATATAATTTAATAATTATTATTCGCTATTAATCTATTTATATATTATGTAGATGATGATATGTTTGAATTGTTATAAAATATATGAAGATAATTTTATATTTAAAACAAATTCAAATAAGATCTTAAAAAAGGTGGGGGTGAGAATATTTTTTGTCAAACGACTTATTTTGATAGCTCATAAGTTGTTTTTTAAAATATTTACCAAACAAAATTTCAAAGATTATAAGCTTTCAAATAACTTATAAGATATTTAAGAATACTTATAAGCTCTGTCAAACATCGTATAAATAAAATTTGTTCCATTGAAATAAGTTAGTTCTAGCTAGCTAGCTAATCCTATCATTGGTTGGAACCAGAATAATTGATTTTTGGATCAAACTCGGACCTTAAAAAAAGTGAAGAAAGTAAAAAAAATGTGTTTAGGTTAACGGATTGAGGTTGTTGTTTATAGTTTATCTGACACCAAGTTTAAATCGAGATCTCAAGTTCAAGATTTATTTATAAAAATCAAACAATTTAAATATGCAATAATATTCATTACAATTCAAAATTATAAAATCGATTAAAAACCAATATATGATATTATATTATATATATTATTAATTAATTAAAAGAAACCCCATAAGCCCGTTTGATTGGATGGATGTCATTTGTTGTGATAAAAAAAAATTGTGATTATTAAAAACGTTGGATATGGAAGAGTGAGATGTGATTACAAGTGGATAAATTAAACTGAGATTAGTAAACTAATTTTATTGGACGGGAATAATTATAGATAAGCACCAAAATATTTATTTTGATTGATAAATAATGATTAAGTGATGAGTTATAATTTGGTGATATGTCTATAATAAATAATCTTATTTTTAGTTTGTGTTTGTAACATTGAGATTATGATTTGTATTTAAAAATATAAATTATTATTAATTCACATATAAGTTATTTTCATTTACCAAAATTGATGGATATAAATATTATTTATTTCTAAAAAATTAAATTAATAAATAGATTAAAAATTATATGAGTAAATATAAAATAAAAATAAATGTACTAAATAATATCTTAAATTATTTGATTTTTATTCGTGTTTTATAAATTTGAATATGTCTCTTTTGAGACGGCTGTGAGATGAGTTGACCTGGTCTAGAGTTAAAAGTAATACTTTTGACATGAAAATAATATTTATCATGGGTCAGGTCGGATAAGAGATCTGTTTCACAAAATTGATCCGTAAGACGGTCTCATAAAAATATTTGTGCACATTTTTTAATAATATGCATTTCATATATTATTTTTTGAGAAGTAAATGTATTAATATAATTTTCTTCCGTTGGAAAGAATATTAGTTGAAAATGATTATTTATCATACTTTTTATTTCTAATTAATAATCATCAAGTTTAAAGTTCAAATTATGTACATATCGACGATCTTTATGACTTGGTACGAACTATAATAAAAAAAAAAAACAAGTGTACACGAGATCGATAGAATTAGCGATATAATCCTATGTTTATCATAGGAAATAAACACAATCTTAATTTAATCGATTAAATTTAAGATTAGATGATAAATTATAATTTTATCATTTTAATAATTAATTAATATAAATAAAAGTTGTATATTAAATGTAATAGTGTAATTTCATGTGCAATGATTTGGATTGATGTTTGATAAATATTTAATATATTGATAAATTATAGATTAATGTTAAGAGTACAACAAATATATTATATATCGATATTTACAATAATTATATAATGCGATTTTATTATTATTTCATGATATTTTATATTGAAATTATCATTATATTTTGATAAAATTTGAAGAGAAACTGCATCCGCAAATAAGAACTGAGTTTGAGTCGAAGTTGAGCCACTCTTCATCCATCACAAACTCCAAAATATTTCCCTAAAATTCCAAAAAAATCCATCCAACCCTCTTCAGTGGTTGTGGTCCTGCCGCAGAACATATGTCTTCTCATCTTGCCACATAAACATGAATATCCACTTTACAAATGCTGATTTCGAAAAATATACCCAAAAAATAAAACATAATTTTGTTTTCAGTGGGTTTTTATGTGACAGAGCCCACCCAGGAGAGCTTCAGAGGTAGCTAAGCTACTCTTCATGGTGAACATGCTCATGAGAAAAATAAACGCATCAAGAAGATATTTAGCAGTGCTCAATCATGCCAATTGGTGTTTGTTTGTTCATGGGGGATATAAGTCTGGGTTTATGTTTATAAAGATTGATTTTTTTTCCCCTCATTTTCTTGATCGGTTGTGTGTTTTATGTGGGGGCCGACCCAGAAACCCCGGGATTGTGGCTCCACGGAATCGAGGCGTAACTTATATGTTTTAGATGCGTTTGTTTAAAAATATTGCTCGTAAATGGGCTACTGTGAAAGAGTTTGTATCTCTGTTTATGGTGGGGGGGGGGGGGGGGGGGGGGGGGGGGGGGTGCCAAAGATGCTATTGGAAATGCGAGTTTTAGCCATTCTCATAATTCGTCTTGCATATTCACACCTTATTCCCAGACCAAATAAATGAATTTCTTTGCACAATTTTCAGGTGCATAGCAATTAGCTCTCCGTATCTGATAATTTGCTCGGTTGTGAGAAAGCTCGCGGTGCATCATGTCGTCCAAGTCAATGGATTACGAGAATTTGAATGAAAATGTCAAGAAATGTCAGTATGCTGTCCGAGGAGAGCTGTATCTTCGTGCTTCTGAGCTTCAGATGGAAGGGAAGAAGGTAAATTTTAACTGTTACAACAGAGGGCTTATAGTACCATTTTTGTTACTAAATGGCTTTTTTTATTCCCTTGAAAATTGTTTCAAATATGATGGACTTTAGTTGATGAAAATAAATGATAGTATTCGACAGACATAAACTAAAAGAATTATCTACTGGTGCTTCTCTCGCGGTCTCACAATCTTGCTACTCTGACTGCAGATCATTTTCACCAATGTTGGCAATCCTCATGCTCTCGGGCAGAAACCTCTCACCTTTCCTCGGCAGGTTTTAGATAGTGTGTGTTTCTCTGTTGTTTTTGCCACTGTGGTTTGTTTATTTAGTAGAAAGAACGATGCAGGTAATTGCCCTCTGCCAAGCTCCATTCCTGCTCGATGATCCAAACGTGGGGCTCTTATTTCCTGCTGATGCTATTGCTAGAGCCAAGCATTATCTTACAATGACTCCAGGGGGTCTAGGTAACATTTGAAAAGTTTCAATTTTTGTTCTGTTATAGAACCTGTATAATGTATCTGAATCTGCTTGTCTTGTCAAGATTGAATTTTCCACATAAAGGAAATGCATCAAGAATAGCTGAATTCATTATTAAGCATGACATTGTTTAGTGGGTCGTTGTAACATGGAAGATGGTGTAAGTTAAGGCCAATCAAATATTTATAATTGATCAGGTGCTTACAGCGATTCACGGGGACTTCCTGGAGTGAGGAAAGAAGTTGCAGAGTTCATTGAGAGACGTGATGGGTATCCAAGGTTGTAATACTTGAACGATGCTTACGGCTTTTTTATACTCGATTTATTGATTTCAAATTGATTGTTTAAATTGTTGCATCCATGCAGTGATCCGGAACTCATATTTCTAACAGATGGTGCCAGCAAAGGAGTCATGCAGATTTTAAATGCCATTATTCGTGGCCCGGTTGATGGGGTAATTTTCCTTGGAACTTCTTGTACCCTTGTGCATTTTATGCTATAAGATTGCTGACAAATTTGTTTCATAGATTTTGGTCCCTGTCCCACAATATCCTCTTTACTCAGCTACAATATCTTTAATGGGTGGTTCTCTGGTTCCATATTATCTTGAAGAGACTGCAAATTGGGGTCTTGACACTGTGAACCTTAATCAGTCCATTGCAAAAGCTCGGTCTCAAGGAATTACGGTATGCATTATTTTGGTTTCTTCTTAACATTGACGTATAAAGAATTTGATTAGTTTTTCTATTTTGCATCTTCTAACTTTTTGGTTGTGGTAAGGTAAGAGCCATGGTGATCATAAACCCTGGAAACCCTACTGGACAGTGTCTGAGTGAAGCAAATCTCAAAGAAGTGTTGAAATTCTGTTACCAAAACAATTTGGTATTGATTGGTGATGAAGTTTATCAACAAAATGTGTACCAAGATGAGCGCCCATTCATAAGTTCAAGGAAGGTATATATAATCTAATGTTAAATGCTATCACATAATTTTCTTATATCTTTTATGCGCTGATGGCTCCTCGTTGTACAATACTCTAAAGGTTCTGATGGATATGGGACCACCAATAAGTAAAGAGCTTGAACTTGTTTCTTTTCACACTGTCTCAAAAGGTTATTTTGGAGAATGCGGGCAACGTGGTGGATACTTCGAGATGACCAATATATCTCCGAAGGTTTAAAGTGAAATATTAGATATTACATAACATCTCAAGGTTTTAAGGCCTTAATCTAGCAATATGTCTGCAGATATTCATGTATATACATACAGGATTTTAGTTCCTTTCTCATGCTTTTGCCTTTGGTTATTTCAGACAGTAGATGAGATATACAAGGTTGCCTCCATAGCACTCAGTCCTACAGTCCCTGGACAAATATTTGTAAGTCAAATGATGCATATTTGTTTGTCAATGACGTTTAGGTTGTGCTGGGATTGGTAGATTTGAAGTGATGTGTTTCAAATTTCTTGACTTATGTGTCATTTGAAATTCATTCGTGAACTCTTTACTCAAATCAAACCCCTTCTCCACAAATTCTATCAATCCACGTGGAAACTTATGAATTATCAGACCAGACAAATCTGTCAAGGTAATTTCTCCGGCTTACATTTTTAAAAAACGGAGCTAAAATCTTGTTTGTTGTATTATTCCATTTGTAGATGGGACTTATGGTGAATCCTCTTAAACCTGGAGATATCTCGTACGAAAAATTTATTAGCGAGAGGTATGTTTCTTGTATCCATAATCATATATGCAAATGTGGGACCTCTGATGATTGTTTTTTGGTCCCTATTCAGCAATGGTATCCTAGAGTCATTGAGGAGGAGGGCTCGGGTGATGACAGATGGATTCAATAGCTGTAGAAATGTGGTTTGCAATTTTACAGAAGGTACAGTACACTTAAGAGATTATGAAACCAATTACCTATAGTTTTCCATTTTCGTGACCGAAGAAAATTTATTGATTCGATTGTAAATATAATTCAGGTGCCATGTATTCTTTCCCACAAATACGGTTACCCCCGAAAGCGATAGAGGCTGCTAAAAAGGCTGGTAAAGTACCTGATGTTTTCTACTGTCTCAAACTTCTTGAAGCCACAGGCATTTCCACGGTCCCTGGTTCAGGTTTTGGGCAAAAGGAAGGGTGAGTTCATCCATACTTCACCAATATTTGTGTCCTCGCGGTTTAGTTTATGAGAATTGCATTTGAAACGATGCTTAATTGAGCAACTTCTTACCAGGGATTTTCATTTGAGAACCACCATCTTACCAGCTGAGGAAGATATGCCTGAAATTATGACGAGTTTCAAGAAATTCAACGACGAATTCATGGAGCAGTATGAAAACTACAAAGGCTATTCCAGAATGTAAAAGGTTATGGATGTCTTGCATATTGCCTTCACGTAGTGAATCTCACGCTACCCTGTTCAAAAATTTGTCATATGCTGTTACGTTTTATCTCATTTTGTTCAAAAAGACATGAATCTTACAGTTACCTTATGCTTAATAGAATTGTAAAATAACTCAGCTCTGTCGAATATTATACATTCTACAGACAAATTGGTGGGCTTCCTGTTATAGCATATTAGTACATATTGCCTGGTATTGAGGTTGATTCGGTTCGACATCATAGTAATACCCTGAGGAGTATACAACTAGCCAATTTTTTTGGGCCATACAGAAAACATTCACCCGCATTTTCTTGACCATGATAAAAATTTGGACCATTGGATGCTCCGGAGGTAGTACCCCGAGGGTAGCTTGTGTTAACCGGCATCGACCTGATTTTGTTGTTGCTCTGGCGAATTTCCCCTTATGATTACATGATATAAATTTATCAGGACCATTAAAACACAAGTTTTCTTATAATTTCGAATTAATTCCTGGCAAAAACTTGTGTGAGATGTTCTGACGGGTCGTATTTTGTGAGACGAATCTCTTATTTGGAGACTCACAGATAAAGATTCGTGAGACCGTTTCACAAGATACATATTCTTAATTCTTGGTCCATCTTGGGGCCTAAACACGTTCTCTTTGCGGGCAAACTCTCATATTTAATTGATTTATGAGAAAGTGCATGAACGTGTGAACAATTAATTACGTTTAAAGAAGTATTTAATTGGTTTATTCCTGAATCCATTAACTTAATTAATTTTCTCGACTCTTGGTATCACGGGTGTGGGTCACATTGACTTGTCAAATATTGGTTATTCAATAATCCAAAATTTATTTTAAAAAACCGCAGCTAATTAATATGTACCAGATTAAGGGTAAACTTTATATTGAATTAAAAGAATTTGTAACATATTTTTTAAATGAATTCAATAATTATTTCACAAGAATTTCATAACTCGAAAAAAATAATTACCTTCACGGTCCTAGTAGGTATCTTCCACTATATATAGCACAAAACTCAATTCTGAGAAATTTTATGATACTCAAACTTCACCTTCGAACCAATAAATATTCAACCTTTTCAAACCCTTGTGGTCTCAAGATATTTCATGCGTATATTTTCAAAAATCTTCGAAAATCTCGATACGAAGGTAAGATGGGTATTTCGGAAAAGACCAATCAACCCGAGGTAGATGCTGCGGAGACAGAAAGACGTGGAATTGCTGTCCTATCTCTGAGCAGTCCAGTGAAGCCCATGATAAAGGCGGAAACATTGGAGGAAAAAGATGAGGATCATGGAGAAGAAGATGGTTCCATGACTCCAACTTCTCCAAATTCGAAAATTCCGAGAGTACTGCAATGCCCGCCGGCCCCTAGGAAACGAAAACCATCTTCTCCGATTCGCTATCCTCGTGGGAAAGGCCAAAGAATTTCCAAACGCCTGTGTCGTAATAGTATTAGCTAACTCTCCACTTTATACGTATTGATTCTCAGAAAAAAATTAAACGAGTAAATTTCTGAAGTTCTTTTTCTCCTTCTTTTGTTTGTTTTTGAATTTCTTTGTCCCGTTCTATGGTACGAAGTCCTTCGATCATCTCTTTTTCTTCTTATGAACAAAAGCGTAGGTTTTTGTGAGCTGGTCTCACGAATCTTTATCTGTGAGACGGTCTCACGAATCTTTATCTGTGAGACGGGATATTAACATAAAAAGTAATATTTTTTCATAAATGACCCAAATAAGATATTTGTCTCACAAAATATCCTTGAGATCGTCTCACACAAGTTTTTGCTTAAAAAAAAAACCGTGGAAGGTTTTAAAATAGTATCAAATTAAAGTTATTTTCCGATAAATCTTCTATTCATGATCAACGTTTGTTGGATTCTTGTATGCGGCGCTTGGTTATGGCGGGTACATTGACGCAAATATTTGGTAATTAGATTTACTTTCTTTATTTGATTTGATTTGAATAAATTCTAATTCATTCAGTGATCTTTGTGGGAATTTTTCTGATCATGTTTCCATTTAAATGGCAACGGCAATCTATATAAAAATAAGGGGAACTTAGGATAGAGTTCATTTGTATTTTTTTTAGTCTTGTTAATGGTGATTAATTTGCATACTCCTTTAACTTGTTTTTTATTTCAATTTTGCTCCTGTTATAGTGAATTTTCAATTTTTAAACTTATATATATATGTATATATATATATATATATATATATATGTGTGTGTGTGTGTGTGTGTAAACACACACATAGGAAAACCATTTAGTCGAAACTAATTATTTTATTTGACCTGAGAACTGATCTTAAATATGTTTATTGTTGAGGACTGAATCCAACTAATCGTGTAATAATGATATACAAATAAAAATTTAATTTTCTTTTTCAAGCATATCAAATTAATTTCTTTTTTATATAAAAAAATCTTTTCTAAAATTTATTTGTTTTTGAGATCAAGATAAAACTAAAAATAGTCATATTTGCTAAAAAAAATTTACGTGCCTACAAACAATTTTTATAAATGATTGTGAGATGCCACAGATATTCATTGGGCCTACTAAGACGTAGATCGAGCAAAATAGCACGATGAGCTGAGTTCTGTCAGATACAAGACAACATCAGAAGAGATTGTTTCCCTAAGTTGATGGTAGCAGTGTTCGGGAAGTCTGAAGTATGAGATAGAGCAGAGAAGGCAAGATTCCCCTTGGTCATGGTATTTGGGGATCTTGGGACCATATTAACATATTTATCAAAATATTTAGAAGATGATATCCTTTACTTAATTATTGTATTTTGTCCTAGAAAATTCTCATGCATCAAGTTGCTCATGTGATGTTACTTGATCTGATTGACTAGGTGGGTTGTAAAAGAATGATGTCAGATTTTAAGGGGTAATACTATCTATATTGGGGACATGATCAGCGGTAACGAAATTATATGACTGATCGCTAATGGATATGAGACAACGCCAGCAAATAGACACACACATCCCCAGACTCTTGAGCATAACAGATCGACCTATTAGAACTTAAATAGATGCACTCTGAGCTGCCACAAATATAAGAGAATAAAGTTGCGTCTTGACTAGCAGCTATATGTTTGGGTCCAGTGGTAAACTTTTAATCTTAATAATTGGTATCAGAGCCAAGTCACGAGTTCAAGTCTCCCAAGAAGCATATTATATACTTATTGGGTGAAATATTGGGTTAAATATACAGGACTGAAAGTAGTACTGATATGAGTGATCTCCTGGAAAATTTCCGTGCGTCAAACTGCTAACATTGCGCCGCTTGATCTAGTTGGTTAGGTGGACAATAAAAGAGTGATGTCAGATCTTAACGAGTAATATTTTCTCTGTTGAAGACATGACCGACGGTAGATAAATGATAAAACTGGTCTTTAAGCGATATGAGACACCATGATCAGATAGACACACAACAACTTTAAACTCATGGGTCTAATATCCAAACTCATTTGCATCCAAAAAGGTGTATCGTATGTTGTCACGAATATAAGATAATAAAATTGTGTGTTGATAAGATGTACTATCTTGATTAAGCATGACAGTGCAATCATGCGTATGCAGCATGTGGATAAAGAAAAAATTGGAGGAAAATCATGGTAATTCAAACACAGAATTCACGGATGTCCCATTTTTTTATTGATCGTTCTTATTAAAAAATATTTGAGATAAAAGAATGCAGAAAATGATTTTTCGGATAAGCTCTTTTTCAAAAAAGGATTTGATTCCGATATCTCTCTCACTTGCATTTATGTTCTCCGGAGTGTTATATTTTTCGTCTGTCTGTTATTGATTTGAGCGTCAATCAAAGTGAGCAAGTCGGAAACCTTTCCGGCACCCATTCACGTCTGTTGTTTGTTTTGTGTGCAGGAGTTCGGCTTCATAGAGCTCAGGTATCCGAGTGCCGACCTACGAGAGAGGAACAACTCTGAGCTCGGAATTGGGCACCCATGCTACCCCCAATTTTCCCGAACCACTTCAGACTGCAGTCTGCTTGCTGAGAACATTTTTTAGTCGGATTTTGAATTCATGTTGGTAGAAATTGTTTCGCTGCATATGATCATTACGCTTATGGATCCTGAGGTTAGAAACTACTCTAAATTTGTAATTTCATGGCTAAATGTCAGCTGCTTTGCAGGTTTGTATCCTGTTTTCATCCAGTTGAGGTTTATATTTGCATCAAATTTGAGTTTCTCTTCCATAACTGAGTGAAATAGAGAGTGTATTCAATAAAAGAACGAATTTTTGGGTGGAAACTAATTTCTGCGTAATGGGCATGTAATCTGGATTTGACATTTTGGAGGGTTAAGTTTCATTTACGATTCTATGTTTCTTGTTTCAAGTTTGAGTCTTGGGTTTGGTTAAAGTTCGAATTTTGGGGCTAAATTGGGTTAATTTAGGGTTTTCCTTGTGTGTTCCATCAACCCGAGAGGGATGTGGCACAGAAGAATCAAATTTCATTCTTTTGCCGCCCCCACTAAATCCACGCCTGGTATCACAGACGATGTGGGCACTAAAGCTCGAGTTGTTCCAAAAGCTTGTGTTGAAAACAACGAATGAAGCAATGCTGAGGAAGAATATGAGACGAGAAGAAAGGAGTTTGTGTTGAAACAAGATATAAAATCCTTCTCTGCGCTTTTATTCCTAGACTAAGGATACATATTCCTCGTGTTTCTGGTAACTATGAGCTGTTCCAGGTCTCCTGGGGGCTGTAGGTTAAATAATTATGTTATCTAATTTGCATTTTCTAGTAGATTGACATAATGGGAGTTCACATTTTTTAGGAATAACAGCTTACGGCTTAGGCTTCTTGAATCAGAAACCACTGTCAACGAAAGAACTATAGCTTTATTCACAATTCCCACAAACCATTCAATTCAATATCTTGCAATTTTTTTTCATGTTTTAAATAATAACAGAGAAATGACAAATATATGTGTGGCAAACTCCATTGAATACTTACTGCTTATAATTCATCTCTTTTAAGTTATCTCCTTGAATAAGAATCCAAATGGGCCATCATAGATTTTGTTAATGATGGGGCAAAAATGGGAAGACATAAATCTGTAGGTCAAGAGTTCAAGTTCTGTTGAAATCTGTGGTTCTGTTTTAGTTCTCTGTTATCTTGCGACAAGTATCTTGATTTTTGAACTTTATACAACAATACAATAGATATAACTATAGAATTGAATATGCCCATGCAAATCATCATCTTGTCGAAATATGCCACAGCTGGATAAAACTAAGCAAATTCTTGGCTATGTTTCTCACCATTAAGTTCATCGCTAGGAAGAAGTTCATATCAGTAGTACGTCTAGTGCTGTTGATAATTTTGAACCACTGGCTTCCTGGGTCACACTCATGGTCGCTCTTGTTCAAGCATCTGCAACTACTAGTGACAATTGCGTTATCTGAATCTATGTCCAAGCAAACAGTGCTACCATTTCTAAGTTTTGAAGATAGATGCATCTCAGAGTCTGAAATAGCTTCCCATTTCGAACTGGCGTCGCTGCAGATAAAACCGAGCTTTACAGGTTGTTGCATATCATCTGCTTGTAGACACAAATATTTACCCATTATTGTTAAGGTTTTTTGACTCGTATAGCTCCAAGCTTCGGCCTTGGAACATGGACCTAAAACCAGTGGTTCTAGTAACGACATCTTCTTGACACACAGGCCTGTCATAGGATGAAAGAGTATTTTGTGTTCATCTGCTTCGGTGTACCCTGGTCCTGCATTTTTTCACCAAAAACTTTTCATTAGAATTTGACACGAATACTCAAGTTATTGTTTCATGTAGCAACAACCTAGTAGTCTAGAATGGCAAGTGGTAGATGCTCAAAGCATCAGTATCACTTCACTGCATTAAAGACATATGCCATGGGTGCAAACGAAATCGATCGAGCCGAACATTTGAACTCTAGCTCAAAATTCTTTAACCGGCTCGAAGATGGCTCAGTTAATTATTTGATTTCGATCGCAATTTGTTTGGTTTGTAGTAAATCCTGAGATCTAATAAACAAAGGTTTGAACTATAGCTCTAGTTCATAAACTTGTATTTTTAATTATATTTGTAAAAATATTAAGCAATATATTCCTGCTAGCTGTTAGTCAAATAGCTGGGGCAAAAAAATTATTTGAACAGTCTATAGCTTAGCAAAGTTCGATGAGTTTGAACATGAGTTGAACCATGTTCAAGCCGATTCGAAAAGATCAACAACGTGCTAGATTTGTTGATACCCTTGGCAACAACCATATGTTTATTCTTCTCCAATCCTTGACAAACTAACAAGTCAGGAGATTTATCCGTCTTGAGAACTTTTGAATTACCTCTAAAAGGATACTGAAGAACAGATATCTTTTGAAGCAAACTTATGTTTCTTACTCCATTCCAATCCCAATTATATATTCCATAAGTTTCATCAAATCCAACGACTCCATCTCTAAGATAATAGCTCCCAGTAAGTGTCCACAATGCCCAATCCACATCTAATTCAGCTGCCCACCCCAGAAAGCAATTCAAGTACCTGTTGTCATTGACATTAGTTCCCCTCATGTCCACCCCAAACTCACTCAAAAACAACGGATACCCTTGGTCTATCAAGAAACACGCCTCTTTTTTAATGTCATTTACTATTTCCCCGCATAATTGGTTTGGGTTTCCTGTTTGCCATGCGTTGCCGTCTGAGAAACCATACCAGTGAAGCTCAAATACAGTCTTGTTGGTGAAACTTAAGCTAACTGGTTTCTTATTGAGAAAAGAAAGATCCCTGTCAAATTTCAACCCTGATAAAATGACAAGAACATTTGGGTTTGCTGCGTGCACTGCTTCTGCTCCTTTCTGCATGTACCTATCGATTATAATGACATGAACAAAACTTTTATTATCAAGATAAGTAAACAGTCAGAAAAATGGTTTTGTTACAATTTTCTATGATGGTTTTGTTTTCAATTTAAAATTCAAATGGAACCATTCTCGGTCAAGCAACTGAGTTCCTTAGCGCAAGTTTACAAAGTTTTTGAACTTTTTCTTTCACTTGCATGATGAGGAATATCGTGCAAACCATATTCTGACACACTGTGTTGTTTGAATCGAACATGTTCTAATGTTACATCTAGTAGTTGGGGACATTACTAATTAAATTCACGTAGTTTGCTATATATTCTTCAAATTTGTATTTGTATAAGAAGTATATACACCTGTACCAATCATTGACATTCTGTTTAGGGCCTCTGAGTTCATTCCTCAAGCTCATTGCAACTACATTCTCGGTGCCATTGAAAATGGTGGCAACTTTGGTTAGGCCCTTGATCCACACGTCCGGGTCAAAAAACACGTCTCCGAAGAAACCATTGCCATCAAGCTTGCTGCAACACCATCCGGGCTTGCTCGTGTGGTTGTCCAACACGATCATCACATTGTTCTTCGCAAGACTAGCCACCACTGCCTGAAATACCTCGAAGTTTAACATCAGGTGATTTAAATGTAATGAAATTATATGGTGACATATTAATCATGAGTAGATGAGAAAAAATCCTTCGAATTGCGTTCAAATAAAAAAATTTACGGCTGTAAAAAGGTTTTTGGGATATGGGTCTCTTACAAGTTTAAAATATTAGCGTACAGTAACAAAAATATGTGATTAATCGCAAATATGATTTTTTTTCAAGAATATTATATCCAAACACACCGTAATACTAGTCAACTAGTTGAGTAAGAATATGTCGTAATAACTTTAATTGCCCGGCATTTGCTCATTTGTCATGGTTATGGGTCACCATCCATTTACATCTTGAACCAGTCAAGAACATTTATACTTTATATGCTTGCACTGAAAAAAAAAACGCTAATTTAGAGACGGTTTTAAAACATGGACCAACAACGAAATGGAACAACACAATAATCGTAATCCTAAAAAAATAGATCTTCGCCATACTGCATACTTGTCTGTAAAATATATTGTTATCAGTTGAATGTTGATCATGTATATGTATTGACTAACCTGATAGGCACTGATGAGAGTAAGATCAATGATGGATGGATTATTTTTCTGAAAACCTGAGATGGAACCTGTTAACCCAAGATTCTTGAAAGATTGTCTTACACTAGTAGAAGCCAATGTCTCATTAGTAAACAAGAAGAGTGGCCATGTTAGCCTCACACAGTTAAATCCCATGTCAATTATTTCTTTAGAAATAACATCCACAGGTTTCTTGCTCAGCCCTTCCGCCACCACCACTTCTAGATGTGACGGCCAGTTAACGCAGGCGAGTTTCACTCGATGGCCAGATTCATCCACGACCCACCGCGAGTCTGTGGAGAGTGGCTGTGCCGCCACGAGAGCTCCGGTGGATAACAAGAAAAGTTGAGTGACCAAAACATAAAAACAGAGATGGAAGAACATCCTCGTATTTGTTTTTTGTTCTTTTGGATCAAAGACTTTTGGGAGGGCGTTGAATGTGTAAACACCATGCTGTTCATATATTAGTGGTGTAAGTTCATAAACGAGTTTTTTAAATGTGGTAGTCATTTTCGAAAGCAATAAAATATATATATATATATATATATATATATACCTATATAATAGTTTTTAGAGCAAAAGTCTCCCCTTCGATTCGTGCAAGGAGGAAAGTGTATATATTAAGGATGCCCCTAATAGAGACAAAAGTGGACACCAAATTTATTTCCCAATTCTGCCTTTTTTTTTTTACTTTTGTTTTTTTTTTAATTTCAATAATTCAAATATCACTTTAATCCCTCGATAATTTGTCAAATTTCACTTTAGTCTATCGATAATTATAAAAAAGTGATTAAGGAGCAAAAGTTGATAATGATCGGAAATAAAATTTCCAAAGTAATATAAGCTAAATTTTGAATATTTTGAAAAAAATTGATTGCAATTGCTTAATTTTTAATAAAATGAAACAGCATTCTTAACTTATATAACACGTAATATTTATGTAATTATGATTATATTTTGAATCTTTTGTATCATATTAATTTATCTTGTTATATGAGTGCTTGAAAATTTATATAAGATTGATAATTTATTTTTTAAAAAACAAATGACAAAATTTGTATAAATTCACAAAATATGTAAAAAAAAAATTAGAAATGAAAATTATAAAAAATGTAAAATATTATTTTTAAATATAAATGTTTGTAATAAAATATGATTGGGATTTAATAAATTCAATAAGAAATTCTTAAAAATTCGTATATAAATAAAACATTAAATTAAAAATATCCAAAAATATTTATAAAAAGACGTGAATCTAAAAGAAAAATATGGTAAAAATAATTGAATATAATTGTGGAATGTAATAATTTTTTACGGGGATATAAATGTCATATTATAATTTAAAATTATTAACAAAACGGTAAATTTGATTTAAATCCTTACACTTAAACTTAAATTTGCATTCAGTACCTCTTTGAAAAATTATTTGTTTGCACTCTTTGACCCACATGTCTTTTTCGAATAGAAATTGGTACATTGTATTAAAAATATAATACTAATATATGATATTTGAGTATCAGTAATTTCAGATCAGATATTAATATATAATATTTGAATACTCAAAAATATATAATAAATACTGATATTAATAACACATATGTCTTTTCGGATGAAAATCGATATAAAACATTAAAAATATGATAATATATAGATCTTTGAGCATCAAATATTTCATATCTGGTACTAATATATGATATTTTTTTTAGTACCCAAACATGTGCAAATGTTGCTATTAATAAAGTTGTTACAATTTTGTGCTCAAAATGTTATCTTTTATATACATATCTAAAATAATTAGTACTAAAATATCATATATTAATACTGGATTTCAATATTTTGTACCTTTTTTTGTCCGAAAAGATAAATGTGTCATTAATACCAATATTTGTTATACATAAGATACTCAAAAATAATATATTAGTAACATATTTGAAACAATTGATAATCAAATATCATATATAAATATAATATTTTAAATGCCTTGTAGTTTCAAATACGTTTTTCTGACATAGAGACTGAAAACAAATTTTTGTTGCTTTTCGAGATTTTTGAGTAATTTATTATTAACAAAAAAAATCAAAAGAAAAAAATCACAATATTTCTTCTAACTTTTGCTTAAAATTCACCGAATTTGAAAAATAAATATGTATTCAAAAACTCTCCCAAACACTACTTTAGACTCGAGAATAATTGGATTAAAATCAATCAACCTATGAGCTATTTCAATTCTTATTATATACATATATTGCGCAATGTGAAATTCGAAGATGTCAATATAGTTTCATAATTTGAAATTCGTAGACTAAGTTATAATTTCCAATTACTTATTATATATGTTCTCTGGAGACACATTATTTATTATTATTTTTTGAAATGAATTAGTTATATTTTTCATTTAATTATTAATATATATATATATATATATATATTGAGACAAATTATTTATTATAAAATAACAAAATTGCCTGTTCGGAATAAAATTAATAAATATATTGAAAATAATAATAAAATTATTAGCAAAGGAAGGAGACTGATCGGTACCTTGTTTGTTCTTTCTGCAACTTTTTTTCCTCCTCTTTTGCTGGGCTCAATAGATTGGCTGGGTTCGATTTCCTGCTCAAACGTTTACTTCTTAACTTTCGATCATCATCTTCCCTGTCAATCAATCCCAATTCTTCTCGTGGGTATTGATTTTTATTTTTTTTGGGTTACTCTACCCTAGGCCCTCGCAATATCCCGATCTTTATTGTTGCTATTTTTGTTTGATTGTTTGTTTGGAGTTAAATGATGTACCTTCGTGGTGGGTGCTTGCTATTTCTGTGAATTGTTGTGTATATTGTTTTGCTTGATATTGAATGATGTCGAGTGCCGAGGAAAACGATGTATTGAGCGATGTCGAGGCAGATGATCCGGTGCATATTGATATTAAGACACCAGAAAGTTTATCTGTGGAGAATTTTAGGGAAATTCTTGCAGAGCTTGATCGTGAGAGAATAGCTCGTGAGGCGGCTGAGAATTCGAAAAATGATATCCAAGTTTCGTTTAATCGGCTTAAGGTGTTGTGCCATGAGGCCATCAAGAAACGGGATGAGTGCTCACGGCAGCGTGATGAGGCAGTGAATGGGAAGGAGGAAGCTTTGAGGAAATTGGATAGTGTCAGTAAGGAGTTGAAAGAAGAAATTAAATTGAAAGAAGAGGCATTGAGACAAAAAGATGAGCTTTTGAAGCAGCTAGAGGAGGTAGAGAAGGTGAGGGAGGCGACAAGGGTAGAAATGGAAACGGGGTCGTCAATGCTTGTCAGTGGCACTGAGAAGATATCAAGGAAGGTTAGTAGTTATAAAGATTTTAGTGGGAATGGGTTGCCAAAGTCTAATAAGTATTCTGGATTGCCAGCCGTGGCATATAGTGTGATTAAGAGGACAAATGATATCGTGGAGGAGCTTGTAAAACAGATTGAATCAAGTGTCAAAGCAAGAAATGAGGCTCGGGAATTGGTCGACCATAGGAATTATGAGATTGCCATCGAAGTTTCACAGCTTGAGGCAACAATTGGTGGGTTGAGAGAGGAAGTGGCGAAGAAAAGTGAGGAAATTGAGAATTTGAAACAATCAATAGATGAGAAAAATGGGAAAATAGCTGAATTCGAAAGAGAATTTTTTGAGAAGCATGACACAATAGAGAGTGAGCTGTCAAGATTGAGATTATTGGCGAGCGATTATGAATCGAAAATGGAGACACAAAGGCCGTTGTTGATTGATCAATTGAATTTTGTGTCTAGTATCCATGAAGAAATGTGTAAAGCTATGAAAATTGTTGATGCTAAAAAATCATCAGAATTGTCTGAGTCCTTATTCCTTGCTCAAGAGTCAAATGAGGAAAATATTAGAGCGTCTTTAGCCGGAATGGAGTCCATTTATGAGTTGAGTAAAATCGTTGTGGAGAAAACAAGGGATTCAATAGAGGATAAGACTCGTGAAGTGAAAAGTCTGAGTGAGACTATTACGCAATTAGTAAATGAGAAAGAACAAATTGGCTCTTTATTAAGAAGTACATTGTCGAAGCGAAGTTCAGTTGACTTGTCATCTAAAACAAACCAACTGTTTAAAGTTGCAGAAAAAGGTTTGAAAGAGGCAGGTATAGATTATAAGTTCAGCAAATTCCAGCCTTCTAAAGAAAAATTGGGTACTGGCGAATCAGAGGAAGATGAAGTATATGCTCTGGTACTCATTTTTCTTAGCATTAAATTTCGTTTTCTTCTTGCTTTTCTTTTCCCGTTGTTAATCATTAGTCTACGTGCAGGCCAGTGCACTGGAGAATATCATTAAGCAGTCACAGCTTGAGATTATCGAGCTAAAGCATTCTGTGGAGGAACTAAGGTACCTTTGTTCCAAAATTTTACAGTGCCATTGCCATCTTTTTTTTCCTGCACGTGTAAATATAATAGGACTGTCCACTGAACTTTCGATTTGCTATGATATGATCAAAATATTGACACGGTATGCTAGTCGTCCATCATGACAATTATTTGGATTTTAACGAGCAATATGTTGGCCAATGGAACAAGGGCTAGTCTAGCTTGTACTACATTTCCTGGAACATTGTCCTACATCATCCAAGGATTCAAGATTTCAACTAGAGTATAATGCATATGTTTTCACTGATCTTAGGAACTCCAAAACTCTGACTTACCGGCTGTGCATCAAAGATAAGCTGACTAAAAATAACTGAACTTAGTGAACGCAACTTTGTAAAGTTTTTGCTGCAAGGACATACAAACTAAGTTAAATTTTTTTGGTAAAATGAGCAACGCATTGTATCGCTAGATTTTACTTTGATATTATGATAGTATTAAACAAGCCTTTCCTGACTGTTAGTATTGTGTGAATTCAATGATGCTGGATTAAGGAAAGAGTCAAGTTTATACAAGGAGCATGTAGATGCTCAAGCCAAGGAACTCAATGAGTGGAGACATCGTGTGGAAGAACTCGAAGAGAAGGAGCGAGTGGCAAATGAAAATGTAGGTCACAGGTTCTATATCCTTGATGACATCAGCCTCTAGAAATCAAAGTTTTACATCCAATTTAATTTACGGTACCCTGAAAATGCATAGATTTGATACTTGTTCTGCTGCTTGGTGTGCCTAGGTTGAAGGGCTTATGATGGATATTGCATCTGCAGAAGAAGAAATAATGCGCTGGAAGGTGGCAGCACAGCAAGAAGCTGCTGCTGGTCAAGCAGTGGAACAGGAGTATGTCGCCCAGGTATCATAGAGGATAAATGATGAGCTAGAACAAGTTAATCAATGTTAATTTTAATTCATTTTAGTTTACCGTGCATTTGAACATCTAAAAGAAAAATTGGCGTGAAAAAAAATTGTATTGCTCTCTAAGATGGCCAAAAATTTCTGCTTGAATGCTGAAAAGCGAGATATTTTTTACTGTCTGAATTGGAAGTTTTACTGTATCTCCTTATTTCATTCCTTTCAAGTTTCATGTGTTCTATTTCTTAGACATTTGGCCATGAATGTCAATTTTTACGATACTTCAAGTAGGACAAACTAGAGGAGCAGCGATTGGCCGGTGTAGCTGTCTATGTATGCAATAAAACGTGGCATATTTAAATTGTATTATTGCTACCGATTATAACTTTTGTAGAATGGCAAATATCCACTCCTCAGTCGGTACCAAAGTCATCGTCACGTATTTTATCATAATTAGATGTTGTAAGTTGAAGCAATTATTCGATAGGAATTGTTGGAGGGCATTAAGTCTCTTGTAGGTAGGCCACAACGATGAAAATGTCTCAATTATGGTTTTCGGTCTCTTATATTAGAATTCCTCGATTACGATTATAGTTACATTGTGTGTATACATTCATATTCTCATGTTACTGAGTCAATTCAGACAAGAGTTTTGTGGTTCTGTAGTTGGCAGCAGCACGTCGAGAACTAGAGGAGGCAAGGCAAGCCGTAACCGAGTCAGAGAAGAAACTCAAATTCAAAGAAGAAACCGCAGAAGCTGCCATGGTAGCAAGAGATGCAGCCGAGAAGTCATTGAAGTTGGCAGATATGAGGACATCCAGGCTGAGGGATCGAGTGGAAGAACTCACACGTCAATTGGACGAACTCGATACACGGGGTAACTCAATAACCGGCCTAAGCAGACCTAGATACATCTGCTGGCCATGGCAATGGCTTGGTTTAAATATTGTAGGCTCTCATCGCTCTGAAACACATCAAGAATCTGCGAATGAAATGGAACTCTCTGAACCACTTCTTTGATTCTGTTTCTCCCTTTATCCTTGTTGTGTTTTTTTTTCTTCTCATGTTTTTCGAGTAAGCATTCAAAGATGAAGTTGAATGAGCAGACTAATGTTCTCTTTAGTTGATTTTAAAGGAAAAAATATATATAGGCAGGAAAAAGCTTAGGAGTATTGATTTGATAATTGTTGATGTTTTCATTTGCAATATATTTCACTTTGATATTACTAAAAAATTGGGAAGGTATATTAATTGATTTTGATTTTCTTTTTTCCATTTACCACCATTAAATTTTGTATCCCAATTCCCAGCACAGTGGCACTGAATATAACATATAACCAACACAATCAGCTTAATCAGAGTCTTATAATGATACCATATTTTTTTTAAGTAGGTCAGGACAATATTACAATTTTGATCATGTATTTTTTTTCCTTTATTTTGATCATTTCCGTTATCAAATTTTTAATACTAATTTTTTCATTGAAATTTTTTATATTTGCAAGAATGTTTACGTGATATCGCACACTTATCAAAATCAAATAAAAAAATAAAGAAATTGTAAAAATAACTAAGATAAATGACTAAAATTAAATTCACTATTAAAACAAATATACAAACCAAAATGGAAGCTTTTTTCGTAAAAACAATGCATTGATATCAATTAATTCAAAATGAAGAATATATATTCTCAAAAGGACAACAAATGTATTCTGGAAAATTGATTATCAGTATTGAAGTCAATAAATTCATGCTATATGCTTGATTTTGTCTAATATTCGCAATGTACTATGAATTTCAATATACCGATTATTCAAAAACAACAGTTGTCTACTTTTACAACAGAGAATTAAAGGGACATTAAAAATAAGTTTTTTTGCTCACTTTTCTTGACTTTAAAACACTTGATATTAGTTTAATTATGTGCAAACAAAATATTTAGTTTGAATCTAAGATCACTTTCCAATTGGTATTCTCTGGATTTTTTTTAATAAAAAAAAATACATTATATTTGTTGGATACAAAATTGAAAATTGAAACCAAGTAACTGATTTTTAGACCATGAACGAGATCAGGTGATATATTTTTATTAAATGCATGGTTTGATCAGGTAATAGACGGTGATTATTAGTAGAGTATTTATTGTGAGACGGTCTCACAAATTTTTATATATGAGACGAATCAACCCTACCGATATTCACAATAAAAAAGTAATACACTTAGCATAAAAAGTAATATTTTTTCATGGATGACCCAAATAAGAGATCCGTCCCATAAAATACGACATTTGAGACCGTCTCACACAAGTTTTTGCTATATTAATAATACCCTATTAAATCATTTGTGCTTTTTATTTGGAATTGTTCAATTGATTTATTTAATATGACACCATCTCACAAATCAATTTTGTTTGATTTGTGAGACATGTCTTCAATCGATCTGATTAATGAAAAAAAATATTATTTTTCATTGTAAATATGAACCGAGTCAAACTGTCTCACGGATATAGATTCATGAGACAGTTTCACAGTAAATCAACTATATATTTAATGAGCTAAAGAATATGCTAATCAAGTGCTTTAAAATTTGACTACTTGACCATTAATTTAATTAGTAGTTTAGTATGATAAGCCACACAAAAATATTATTTAATTCTATTAAAATATTGCATTTCTAACGATACTTTAATGTACTATTTCATATCCTTTTTTAACATTCATGCACACACATATTTCAACTACACTAGACATACGAAATTATGTAGGAAGGGTACTTGTCAGGATGATATATAAACACGAGATTCAACAGGAAATGGTTAGTGCTTTTTTTTTAAAAAAAAAATTGAATGCTTGGATTGTCAATTTGTTTTAGCAAATTATACTTGGGAAAAATGAAATCGCTTGTACTTGAGAGAAAATATAAATTGGTATGTCTGTTAATTGAAGTCGTGAAACAATTAAATTAATGAGATCTCTAACGTATATATTTATCATATTGTCGTTCAATTTTGATGATATTAGAATTTTATCCTGAGTTCGGTCAAGAGCATGTCTTCAAATATTCGTAGTTGAGTAGATCGGATCATTGTTTTGGATTCTGCACATACAAAAATAGGGTTATGAGGGTCCTGAAAGTTTTTCGTCGTGAACTCTACGATGTTTAAGTCAGTTCGAATAGAAAATTTATGAGTAAGAGATAGTGGTGTCAAGTGAGCAAGAGAATGCGAGTGAGTAAAATTGTAGCCAATATCTGGTATTTATAGAAGTATGAGGGATTAATTAACTTATATGAATATAATTCTTGTTATGATAGAACTCTACTTGAGATAAGAAACATCATGCGATCAACGACCACAACAGTTAAGATTTTTTATGGCGGGTAGGACTTTTGTCTTATATCGAAGAAATTTGATCGAATCTCGTATTTATCGGAATTTCTAATTTATCGACAAAGATGTCTTCATATTCTTTAGTCGCGTTAGAGCTCTGACTTCCCGACCACATTAATGGGCTCAGACCTCTAGTAAACAGTTGTGAGATCGACCCTATTAGAGATTCATAAGCCCATATATATGAGTTCAAACTTTTGGGCTCAGTAGCCAGGCCCTTGATCCACAATAAGGCCCGGACCTTATTGGGCTGGAGTCAATTCTGGGATGCACTTGGATCCGTCTAGACGTAGCAATTTCAAGGGCATCAAATTTATTGTCTTAGTTCATTAATAGTCATTTTTTATCGGATTGCTGACGTGATATATAAAATATCGACGGGTCACTGAAAAAATATTGATGTAGCGACGGGCATTGTTGACTGTAGATGTGTTTTGATAAAAAACAAAAGTGACTAAAATTTAAAAAATAATGCAAGTCTCAATACTAAGTATGTATTTATATTAATGATTAAAAATTTAATGCTGATTAATATAATGACTCTATAATCAATTAAAGCGAGGTATAAGAGAATGAGGAATGTAATATTAAAAAATCGACGTGCGAAATTATATTCACAACTAAAAGGAAATAAAAAATAAATAAATAAAGGAAATGAGAAAATCCCGCTTGAATATTTAATGTGGTCAACACGATGACGTGGCAAGTTTGACCTCTTCATTTTCCAGATCTATAAAATCGCCAGACCTATTTATTTACTCTCTCTCTCTGCACACAATTTATGTTCGAAGGATTCGTCGTCCCCCCCGCCCCCTTTCTCCGATTCTTTTCAAATTCATGTTCGCGATTTGGAAGGACATCGAGTTCACGTATGTATTCTTTCGGTTACTCTGGTTTTCTCGGGAAATGTTTTGTATCGATTTATGATTTTCGGTGTGTTCTTGTGTTTATGAATTTAGTGTTTGATTGAATTTATGCGTGCTTTTGTGGGAAAAAAAATTGATCTTTGTGCTGAAAGTATTAGCTTTTGATGCTGTTGAGTTGTTGGGTTTTTACTGAATCATATTTGTGTTCGATTTCGTGTGTTCTCAATGTCATGGAAGTGAAGAATTTTGGTGATGGGTTTAGTGTGAGAAAGATTTGTTGAAAATCGTACGTTATTATATACCTGTTTTTTGGATTGATTGTATTTGGAGGCTTTCCTTTAAGAATTGGCAATGGATGATCTTGAGATTTAGCCTTTTGTGTATATAAACTTCAATTTGATGGCTCGGTTGGCTTCATTTTTCTTCAATCTTGGGGCTTGAAATTGATGATACTGGATTGCCTTGACCTATATGTTGATCGGTTTAATTTGTTTTACAGTTTGTACGCTTAAATTTTGAAATGTCGAGGGAAGAAGAGAAGGATCCAGCATCAGTCGGAAGTTGGAAGTCATTCTCGAGGTCAGCTTCATGGACTGAACGCCCTCCAAGAAAGTCACATTCTAAGCAGCTATTGAACAGCAAAGCACGGGCATGTTTGCCACCACTTCAGCCTCTTTCTATCATCAGACCGACTGTCGAGAATTGGCCCAAAGCTGGGTCAGATGATATTGGCATATGGCCAAATCCTCCTCCAACTCCTGGTTCAATGACACCCTTTGGAAATTTAACTTCAGAACAACCGCCTCGAGAGTTTGATTTTCAAAGAGAGAAGCTAGCCTTTTTTGATAAGGAATGCTCAAGGATATTAGACCATGTATATTTGGGAAGTGACGCGGTTGCAAAGGATCGCGAAATTCTCCGCCAGAATGGGATCACCCATGTGCTGAACTGTGTGGGTTTTGTTTGCCCGGAATATTTTAAGAGTGAACTAGTGTATAAGACACTTTGGCTGCAGGACTGCCCTTCTGAGGATATTACGAGTATTCTCTATGATGTGTTCGATTATTTTGAAGACGTTCGAGAACAAGGGAAGCATGTCCTAGTCCACTGTTGTCAGGGAGTTTCTCGATCAACGTCATTGGTTATTGCATATCTTATGTGGAAAGAGGGCAAAAGCTTTGATGATGCATACCAGCTCGTCAAAAAAGCCAGAGGAGTTACAGATCCAAATGTGGGATTTGCTTGCCAACTTCTGCAGTGCCAGAAACGTGTACATGCCCTTCCCGCAAGTCCTATGTCTCTGATTAGGATGTATCGAATGGCGCCTCACTCGTCATATGACCCGCTTCACCTTGTACCGAAAATGCTGTGTGACCCTGGTGAATGGAGTCTTGATTCTCGGGGCGCATTCATCATTCTCATTCCTTCTGCTATATATGTCTGGACCGGGAAGCATTGCTCCCAAATGATGTCAGATAATGCGATGACAGCAACAGCTCAGTTTATTCGTTATGAAATGGCCAAGGGTCCGGTTATAAATGTCAGAGAAGGTGAAGAGTCGTGTGAATTTTGGGATGCATTCAACTACGGAAAGGGTTTAACAGGGGGCCATTTTGTAAAGTCTGAGGAACAAAACAGGTCGGTGGAGTCTGACATGGTGCCGGAAACTGCTCCTCAATGTCTCAATCAAAGGAAGTGTTCCGAGTATGATTTAGACTTTGAAATCTTTCACCGTGCGCTTGGTGGCGGTGTTATACCACCTTTCCCATTATCAGAAGCAGGGTCAGAGACACGTCTTCCGGCAAGAGAGAATGATTGGAACAGATTGAGGAGAAAGCTACCAGCAATATAGATAAGGAATTGATCACCTCTTCAAAATTGAACCCTAGTACCTTAAAAACATGTAACGCACCGGATTCCATTCATATCTGTAAAAAAATTGATGGCTTTGTGTCTCCCACCGACATTTCATCGTCTTTGAATAGCCAGTGCTATTCATCAGAATCATTCGCTTCCTGTGTAACTAGCAGCAGCTCAAAAAGTAATCGCAAGGACATGTGACCTCTCTATTATCCCTCAACGTCACGCTGACCGTCATCCAATAAACTGAATTCCAGTTCAACATCGCTGTCAACCTCTGATATTTCGGGCTCATTCAACTTCTCCCCCCATCATCCAACTGTTCTGACTCATCGTCTGTATCTGCTCGGTAATCTCCCTATGCACCTTAACGCCGAGATACCAATCCTTGTAAGAATGGTCCTATGGAGGAAAGTGTTGCCTCTGCAGATGGGAGTACCTGTTTAGATTACAATGTGATTTCGCCTTATAGCAAGATGATACGATTTCGCCTTATGTTGACTACAGTCTACTAGTGGATGCGATTGCGGCAAAAATTAGCTGTTGGCCGAGGCATTCTTTATCTTATGCGGGGAAGATTGAGCTTATCAAATTGGTAATTCAGGAAGTCGAGTGTTTTTGGTTATCCATCTTTCCTATCCCGATTTGTGTTGTCAACACCATAAAATCTTTGTGTAGGAAGTTTGTTTGGCCAACAAAGCATCCAAAAATTGCATGGGATGTGTTGTGCAAGCCTTTGGAGGATGGATGTCTGGGACTCAGAGACTTACGAGCTTGGAACAAAGCACTTTTGGCTAAAACATTGTGGAAAATACACTTGAAAAAAGACAGTTTGTGGATCCGTTGGGTTAACCACATATATAGCAGCCTTGGAGAATGTGGCATTGGAGTTGGCATAGAGATGATTCACCTTTAATCAAGCAAATCCTATCTATTCGGGATGAATTATTGAGACGACTAGGATCGGTTGACGCAGCTATAAGTGACTTAAACAATTGGTTCGATGGTAATCAGGGGATAGGGAGTGCTTACAAATTCTTCGTGAACTCCAGGGGCTGTTGGCCATTGAAACCATTTATGGGGAAATCGAGCATCCTTCTCAAGCATAGATTTCTGCTTTGGTTATTTGCACATGGGAAGCTACTCACTCGAGATAGATTGCCATTCGTGGTGGAAAAATCTTGCGTTCTTTGTGATGCGGCGGAGGAAACTCTTCTACATCTTTATTTCGATTGTCATGTCTCTAGGAACATTTGGAATAGCATTTGTGCATAGTTACACATGAAGAAAATTATGGGCTCACCTTTGGCTGTGTTAAGAGGTTTCAGATCCCTCTACAGAGGAAATTCTATATTGTCAAAGATGCGTATTGCAGCCCTAACAGCAACCGTCTACGAGTATTTGTACAATAATTCTTTTTACCTATTTAATGAATGCTAAATTCATTAAAAAAAAAGATGATACGACTGACAGACAGACAAAATAGCTTGAGCAGTTAACTATCTTAGTGTGTTCCCCAGTAGCCTTGTTTGCATAGAAATGGAGATGCATTTTGGCATCCTTTGTAAAATCCAGGATTTTAGATTTTATCATGATAATATTTTGTATCAAGATTTGCGAGATTTTCGGAATTTGTGATGTGGCATTTTTTGGAAACTCAAGAATTTAAATAATATCGTGTATATTTTTTCGGAATTTGAGATATGCAGAATTTTATCGGATATAGATCTAAGATTTGATATACCTGGATAAAGATTTAAGCAAGAAGATAACCCAATCTTGGAACTAAAAATCTTGAGGATTTTATCATGGGATTTTCGAAAATAATATTGAAAGAATATTAGGGAATTTTCGAAAATCATAGATAAAGGGAAAAGCTTACACGATAAATGCAGCTTGGGAAAGACTTAACTACCAGGATTTTAGGAAAAATAATCAAAATCTTATTTGGGAAAAATACTACTAAATTTCGGGTTTAAGTCAGCAAATTTGTGGGATTTAAGAAATATAATTTTTATATTTTAGGAAATAAAAAGTCTACCGAATATTGGGAATTAGACACAAAAGTTGAAATTTTGCAGGCTGGGCAAAGCATAAATTTCGAAATTTATCCTTGAGATACATACATGAATTTCGAAATTTAGGTCTAGGATAAAGAATAAAATTTAGATTTGATCACGATTTTGGATGGAGATTTGATTCAAGTTTAAACACGAGGATGACATCTATCGAGATAGCAGCCAACCCCTATAAATAGGAGGGCCTATAACTCGAAAATTCACACCATTTTCTACTCCAGTTTTTCGAGTTTCTCTCCTAGTTTTCTTAGGATTTTCGAGAGCTTGCTCTCTCAGTGTGCGAAGAAGCGAAGCGCTGCTGCAGTCCAACCCCGAAGCTAGGGTTCGAAATTCCAGTGCAGGAATTCCCTCTATTCACGTTTTCTACGATATCTAAGGTAAGTGGGCTTGTTTTAAATGTGTAATTTCGGTGTATGCATTTTCGTATTTTCGAAATTTCGGTCGAGTACAATTCTTCTTCTACCCCTTCTGGCTACGATTTGTGCATGAGTTTTATGTTGACACTGTGAGGATTCAACTTGATATGGGAGGGAATCCCAACTATGATATGACCCTCATACGGTGGGGATATAACCGATCCGGCCTCGCCCCCTTAGAGGAATAAAAATTAGGGACTGACGTCAGTAAACCATTGAAAGTAGAGGAATCTCAGTGTCAGGTCAAGGATACGAATGTGGTATGAGTCAATTTATGCATGATGTGTGTGTGTACGTATTTCGAATTTTATATGCATGTTGTTGTGTACTCGAACGGCCCCCACTTGCTGAGTATTTCCCAAAATACTCACCCCTTACAACCTTCCCAGATAAATCCGAAGATAAAACAGAGGAACAGGTTGAGGAAGAAGAGTCGGATCAATTTTGGGGCTGGTGAAATTATTTAAATTTTGAGAATTTTGCTGCAAGGATTTAAGAATTTTAGTAGGTTTATTTTAATTGTAAACGCTTCCGCAATTTATTCAATTTATTCAGTTATAAAGACAATGGTTGTTTTTGCGAATTTATGAAATAAACTGGTTTCGGTTTATACTGTGCTACGAGGCTGGTTGTTATTCGATTGTGTGATTGATGAACAACGCCGGTATCAAATCCCGAGTTTCGGGGCATGACATTTAAGTGGTATCAGAGCCGTCAGGTTCAAAATCCGAGTGGAAGAATAGAGTTTCAAAAAAAAAAATTCGGATTTCGGCCAAACAGCACCTTACGTGCGCCGCCGAGCTTTTCCGCCGATTCCGGCCGAGTCCGGTAATGTGTGTTTGATCAGAGACCAGTTCCGAAATCGTCTCAACGAAACGAACAATAGCCCTCAACCAATTTCAGATTTAGTGTTAGGGTGAAGCCGTAATTTCAGATCTAAGAAATAGGGGGTGTAAACCCTAAACGCCGAATATTGTTTTTTCCAATTACCCTACCAATCCTACTCCGATTTTAAATTAATTTTACACAAACGATACACAATCCATGGGTAACGTTTCTCAACAATCAATTTTGGGATCGGATCAAGAAATCAAAAACCCAATTTCAAGGGAGTTGACCGATTTTGAGCGAGTTCCGGCCAAATTAGGCAGTTTTCCGACCGATTCTGGCCATGCCGTCACCGGTTCCGTAACCCCTACCCCGTCGCCGACATACGCCTCTGCTCCGACCGTACTCCGGCGAGTCAACCCAGCGAGTCAACTCGGCCGAATCATCGAGTCAACCGGCCAGCTTTAACCTCCTATTTTCGGAAATTTTCGAAAAATACATATAAATTTCGATACCTTGCTCTATTAGTTCTTGATATTTATTTTATCCTATTTTTGATATTCTGAGCGTTTCCTTTCTTTATTGTTTCAGGAAATGGCACGTTTTCGTGTCACTGCTCGTAAGAAAGTAACCCCGATTACCCATAGGGAGACTATTCAGTTGGATTACCACCAGCATCGCACACGCGCTCAGGCTGCTATACGTTTAGTGTACCATTTCTTTTTGTAGTATTTCCTTTGTTGCTACATTTTCTTTTCTTCAGTACATTTATTTATTTAGATTGATCATGTTCATTTATTTTCCTGTTTGAGAAATCAATAAAATATTTTATTTGTTCCATTGATTTCAATTTACTTCTGCGCAATCTATTGCATGAACCTACTCGTACCAATTCTTAGAATTTGCGATTGTAGGAAATGGCCGGCAGACCCCCAAGGCAAAACCGCAACCCGCGTTACGCTAATGCCGATCGCGAAGAGAGACAGGAGAATCGACAAGAGAATGGACCACCGCCCGCAGTTAATCTAAGCCAAGCTGATCTTATGGCCATAGCCACCATAGTGGCCACGACACTGCAAGGGTTGGGAAACCCAAATGCCAATCAACCACCTCCACCACCACCACCGAATGGAATCAAATTTCATTATGAATCCCTCCGAAAGAACAGGTGTCCGATATTCAGAGGGGACGCTGATCCCGAAGTTGGCCAGAGTTGGCTAAAGAGTGTCGAGACTCAGTTAAGGCTTTTGGAAGTTCCCGAGGCACTCAAAGTGGATGTGATTGTGCCTTTCCTGGAAGACAGAGCAGCTAAATGGTGGGAAGCAGTCTCGCCAGCCATGATCGCTGCTGGACCAATCACATGGCGAAACTTCCGAGAAACATTTCTGAAACAGTACTACCCGGCAGAAGTCAGATTGCAGAAGTTAAGTGACTTTGAAAATCTTACTCAAGCTCCAGACATGTCAGTAGTGGAGTACACGTCTCAGTTTAATGCCCTTGGATCTTATGCTCCGGCCATCATGGCGGACGAAGTTTTGAAGCTGCACCGCTTCAAGACAGGATTAAACAGTAGAATCCAGTCAGCCTTAGCAGTTTATCAGCCCGCCAATTTTGCAGATCTTATGGGCGCAGCTATCCGAGCTGAAACCGACATCCACCGCAGGGAGGGAGAGAATAAGAATAAGCGACCCCATGCCGGTCAGTCTTCTCAGGGCGGTCAGAAGTTCAGAAAGCCAAACCAATCAGGCGGACCTTCCTCAGGGCAAACCTCAGCGGCCAACCATCAAGGAGCCAAGCCATGCCCGAAGTGCGGTTTCAGACACCCCGGGGAATGTCGAAGAGCCAGTGGTGCGTGCTTCGGATGTGGGAAAGCAGGGCACAGGATCGCAGATTGTCCTACGGCCTCCAACCAAGCAGCTGGGCCCAACAAGGGAACTGGGCCGAATGTGGGAGCTAACCCCAACAAACCAAAGGAGAATAAGCCTAATGCCAGGGTGTTCGCTATGAACCAAGAAGAGGCAGACGACGCCCATGAAGTCGTATCAGGTACCATCTTACTTCAAAAAGTACCTGCTAATGCATTGTTTGACTGTGGTGCTACACACTCTTTTGTGTCTAAAAGGTTTGCTAAGAAAGTAGGACTTAAGCCCGAATCTCTAACTGAACCTTTTCGGATAGCCACACCTACGAGTAAGACCATAGAAACTCATGAAATTCACAAGGATTGTAAGATCGGTATCGCTAATCAGACTTTCAGTGCCGACTTGATACAATTGGTTATGGTCGATTTTGACATCATTCTAGGGATGGACTGGTTAGCCAAAAACCATGCAATAGTGGACTGTAAAGGGAAAAGAGTTAAGCTCCGAACCCCAAATCAGGCAGAGATCGTGTATCATGGTAAATCCAAGGAACGAAAATCACTCCTTTCCGCTTCCCAGGCATGGAAGGCCATGAAATCCGGAGAAGACATCTACCTAGCAATGATCAACGAAGTGCAAGGAGAAGTCGAAATGAGGATAGAAGACATCCCAATAGTATGTGAGTTCCCGGATGTTTTCCCAGAAGAACTCCCAGGGACAGTTCCGGACCGCGAAGTTGAGTTCGAAATTAATCTGGTTCCTGGTGCAGCACCAATCTCTAAAAGCACCTTACAGGATGGCGCCAGCTGAACTCAAGGAGCTAAAAGAGCAACTCCAAGAATTGCTGGACAAAAGGCAAATTCGACCTAGTGTGTCCCCATGGGGAGCTCCAGTAGTCTTCGTAAAGAAGAAAGACGGTAGTATGAGATTGTGCATCGATTACAGAGAATTGAACAAGATCACAATCAAGAACAGGTACCCTCTACCTCGGATAGACGATCTGTTTGATCAGCTTAAAGGAGCCGCCATCTTTTCTAAATTGGATCTGAGGACTGGATACCACCAACTGAAGGTCAAGGCTGAAGATATCTCCAAAACAGCTTTTCGGACAAGATATGGGCATTATGAGTTCACAGTGATGCCTTTTGGGTTGACTAATGCGCCTGCAGCCTTTATGAACCTAATGAACAGAGTGTTCAAACCATTTCTGGACCGGTTCGTAGTGGTATTTATTGATGACATCCTCATTTATTCTCCCAACGAGGAAGAACATAAAGAGCACCTCCGCCTTGCACTACAGACACTGAGGGAGAAGGAGCTATATGCTAAGTTTAAGAAATGTGAGTTCTGGCTTAAGAGTGTATCCTTTTTAGGACATGTGATCTCGGAAGCAGGAGTATCAGTGGATCCCAAGAAAGTTGAGGCAATTACAGAGTGGCCAAAACCTAAGAACGCCACAGACATCAGGAGCTTTCTTGGACTGGCAGGTTATTACAGGAAGTTCGTCGAAGGTTTTTCTTCCATAGCTATACCACTGACTAAGCTCACTCAGAAGAATTCCAAGTTCATCTGGGACGAAGGTTGCGAGAAAAGTTTTCAGACATTGAAAGAAAAACTTGCATCCACGTCAGTGCTAATCTTACCTACTGAAGATAAGGAATTCACCATCTACAGTGACGCATCTAAGGAAGGTCTGGGATGCGTACTCATGCAAGAGGGAAGAGTGATCGCCTATGCGTCAAGGCAGTTGAAACCGCACGAAAAGAACTACCCTACGCATGATCTTGAGTTAGCAGCAGTTGTCTTTGCCTTAAAAATTTGGAGGCACTACCTCTATGGCGCCAAGTGTGAAATTTTCACAGATCACCAAAGCCTCAAGTACTTGTTCACCCAAAAAGAACTAAACATGAGGCAAAGGCGATGGATCGAACTACTGAAGGATTACTACTTCACTATAAGTTACCATCCAGGTAAAGCGAACAAAGTGGCCGATGCTCTGAGTCGGAAAAATGGAGGCAAGACCACTCTAGCTTCACTCTCCGCCCAGCCATGTCTGCAGGAGACCGTCAAGTTAAATCAGGACCGAGACCCCGAGCTAAAGAAACTCAAGGAACAAGTCAAAAACGGGACGTCTCAAGATCTACAAATTGATGACAAGGGAGTCGTTTGGATGAATGGACGGCTGTGCGTACCTAACAACGATAACCTTCGCCAAGAAATACTATCAGAAGCACACAAGTCCAAGTTTTCAGCCCATCCAGGCAGTACAAAAATGTACAGAGACCTTAAAGCAATTTTTGGTGGAATGGAATGAAAAGAGACTGTGGCAGAATTTGTCTCTAAATGCCAAGTGTGTCAACAGGTCAAAGCAGAGCACCAACAACCTGGAGGATTATTGCAACCATTGGAGATACCTGAGTGGAAGTGGGAACACATCTCCATGGACTTTGTGGTGGGGTTACCAAAGTCGAGGCAAGGTCAAGACGGAATATGTGTAATTGTAGATAGACTTACAAAATCTGCACACTTCCTACCCGTCCGTATGAACTATAATCTGGACAAGTTGGCTACACTGTATATGGATAATATTGTACGAATTCATGGAGTACCAGTGAGCATCCTGTCTGACAGAGACCCAAGATTCGTCTCACGTTTTTGGAAGAGCTTTCAGGGGGCCATGGGAACTAAAGTGACTCTTAGTACGGCTTATCACCCACAAACCGATGGCCAAACCGAGAGAACAATTCAAACCCTGGAAGACATGCTGCGAGCCCGCGCTCTAGAATTCAGTAGCAATTGGAGCAATCATCTACCATTGATCGAGTTTGCTTATAATAACAGCTATCACAGCAGTATTGGGATGGCTCCATACGAAGCCCTGTATGAGAGAAAATGCCGATCACCCTTATATTGGGATGAAGTGGGAGAAAAAGCAATAGTAGGACCCGAACTCGTACAGATAACAATAGGCAAGGTTACAGTAGTCCGAGAGAAACTCAAGGCAGCTCAAGACCGACAAAAGAGTTGGGCAGATCTGAAAAGAAGGCCAGTGGAATTCAACGTTGGCGAGAAGGCCTACGTGAAAGTGTCGCCTATGAAAGGAGTTGTCCGATTCAGTAAAGCCGGGAAGCTAAACCCCCGTTATGTAGGACCCTTTGAAATTTTGGAAAAAGTAGGCACACTGGCATACAGATTGGCGCTGCCGCCAAACATGTCTAGAATTCATAATGTTTTCCACATGTCCCAACTACGGAAATACATCTCGGACCCAAGCCACGTGTTGGAAGCAGAACCGCTCATGATCGAAAGTAACTTGGGAGAAGAGCTGAAGTACGAAGAAGTTCCCATTAGAGTCGTGGACACCAAGAACCAAGTACTGAGACGACGAATCATTCCCTACGTCAAGGTACAATGGTCGAACCACAACGAAAGAGAAGCCACGTGGGAGCTAGAAAAAAGGATGAGAAACCAGTACCCGTATCTCTTCGGAGACCAAGCCAACCCAAGTTTCGAGGACGAAACTTCCTATAAGGAGGGAGGGATGTAAAATCCAGGATTTTAGATTTTATCATGATAATATTTTGTACCAAGATTTGCGAGATTTTCGGAATTTGTGATGTGGCATTTTTTGGAACTCAAGAATTTAAATAATATCGTGTATATTTTTTCGGAATTTGAGATATGCAGAATTTTACCGGATATAGATCTAAGATTTGATATACCTGGATAAAGATTTAAGCAAGAAGATAACCCAATCTTGGAACTAAAAATCTTGAGGATTTTATCATGGGATTTTCGAAAATAATATTGAAAGAATATTAGGGAATTTTCGAAAATCATAGATAAAGGAAAAAGTTTACACGATAAATGCAGCTTGGGAAAGACTTAACTACCAGGATTTTAGGAAAATAATCAAAATCTTATTTGGGAAAAATACTACTAAATTTCGGGTTTAAGTCAGCAAATTTGTGGGATTTAAGAAATATAATTTTTATTATTTTAGGAAATAAAAAGTCCACCGAATATTGGGAATTAGACACAAAAGTTGAAATTTTGCAGCCTGGGCAAAGCATAAATTTCGAAATTTATCCTTGGGATACATACATGAATTTCGAAATTTAGGTCTAGGATAAAGAATAAAATTTAGATTTGATCACGATTTTGGATGGAGATTTGATTCAGGTTTAAACACGAGGATGACATCTATCGAGATAGCAGCTAACCCCTATAAATAGGAGGGCCTATAACTCGAAAATTCACACCCTTTTCTACTCCAGTTTTTCGAGTTTCTCTCCTAGTTTTCTTAGGATTTTCGAGAGCTTGCTCTCTCAGTGTGCGAAGAAGCGAAGCGCTGCTGCAGTCCAACCCCGAAGCTAGGGTTCGAAATTCCAGTGCAGGAATTCCCTCTATTCACGTTTTCTACGATATCTAAGGTAAGTGGGCTTGTTTTAAATGTGTAATTTCGGTGTATGCATTTTCGTATTTTCGAAATTTCGGTCGAGTACAATTCTTCTTCTATCCCTTCTGGCTACGATTTGTGCATGAGTTTTATGTCGACACTGTGAGGATTCAACTTGATATGGGAGGGAATCCCAACTATGATATGACCCTCATACGGTGGGGATATAACCGATCCGGCCTCGCCCCCTTAGAGGAATAAAAATTAGGGACTGACGTCAGTAAACCATTGAAAGTAGAGGAATCTCAGTGTCAGGTCAAGGATACGAATGTGGTATGAGTCAATTTATGCATGGTGTGTGTGTGTGTACGTATTTCGAATTTTATATGCATGTTGTTGTGTACTCGAACGGCCCCCACTTGCTGAGTATTTCCCAAAATACTCACCCCTTACAACCTTCCCAGATAAATCCGAAGATAAAACAGAGGAACAGATTGAGGAAGAAGAGTCGGATCAATTTTGGGGCTGGTGAAATTATTTAAATTTTGAGAATTTTGCTGCAAGGATTTAAGAATTTTAGTAGGTTTATTTTAATTGTAAACGATTCCGCAATTTATTCAATTTATTCAGTTGTAAAGACAATGGTTGTTTTTGCGAATTTATGAAATAAACTGGTTTCGGTTTATGCTGTGCTACGAGGCTGGTTGTTTTTCGATTGTGTGATTGATGAACAACGCCGGTGTCAAATCCCGAGTTTCGGGGCGTGACATCCTTGAATCTGTATCTGTTAGTTTACTTCATATATTTGTGCCCATAATAAGCTCTAGCTCAAAATTGGTGTTTTTTTTAATGAAAAAATTAATGTATAGTTAGCTATGACGTTCACAGCTCTAATCTGAATGGCATGTTCTTCCGTTGTGATCAGGGATGATCCAAGAAATTCAGCAAGAGAGCCGAGCAACCCTTGGCCCTCGGACCGCCCTAGCCCATATCAAGGGGCGATCATCCCCTCAGCGAAGAAAATTACAATGTTATAGTTACTTTTTCTAATAATTTAAATATAGGCTTTTCAATAATTATAAATTTGCAATTTCTGGCCTCATTGTGCCTTCCCAGTTTGAATCTTGGTCCGGCCAGTGCCCACGATTGCTCCAATGAAAAAACAATCTAACGGGATTTCATAAAATGATTCAGATTTGAGGATTTACGAAAAATTTATCATAATAATATCCATGTTTGTTTTGAAATTAAATTCACGACTTGTAATCTCGGAGACTTGTACTGTGTTTGCTGCGCAGTCAATTGGGTACAGAACCAGCATCATCAAGAAACTCTTTTGCCTGTACGTTCGTACTTTTTCTTTTCTTGGTTTTATAATTTACGTTTTTTTTCTCGTTTTCTTCATCTTGGAATTCTCAAAAAGTTGTTTCGACTGTTGACTTCAAATTTTCTGAAACAATTAGTAAATGTCAATCACGTGTCTTAACTATAAAGTCTGTGGAAACTACTCTCTCATTACATGGGAAACGACTGTAACTGTTTGAACGAAAGCGGAGAAAGAAGAATCGGTTTAAAAGAAGAATTAGAGTCTTCAAGGGATCCCTGAGTACTGATCGATTGGGACTGAACTCAGTTCACAAAAGTAGTATGAAAAGAATAGTAGGAGGGTAGAAAGAACAAAATTTCACGCTATCAAAAAATAGAGTGCGCGCCATGAAAAACGCTCCAACAACAACAAAATCTAATTTTGAAAAACACACAAATCTTGTTTGAAAAATAATTTTATAAATCGAACAACTCAAATCCCACAAATATATTTGAAAAAATGAGTTGAACCAAATCTACACAAATGTATTTCAGAAAATGGGTCACCAAATCTTGAGCTAATTAAAAAATTTAGCGTGGACTAGGTACAATTTTTAAGTTGGTTTTGGAAGGATACATAAGCAGCAGCAACTTAGTTAGCACTTGATTGAACATCTTGGTAACATTTCAAGTCGACTATCATAACAGTTATATCATCCAAACTCCCTCTTGTCACAGCTAGGTTTACAAGCTCCTTGCAAGCAGTCAGAAGCGCACTACAAGTTGGTTTTTTCTCGACCAAGTCTACATTCTCGTTGTGTGGAAATGGATTCTTCTTTATCTGAGCGCTTGAAATTCTTCGAATCTTTGATAGAGGGCTTCGATTTTCACCATGATCATCAACTTTTTTCAAAGAAGTTTTATTTGTATGGCGGGAATGGTGTAACATCCTCTTCGTTTTAACCAAAGAAACTCTTGGTGATCTTGTCACGGCAATGGGACTCGTGCAAGGACATAAACTATTGCTCATCTCCGGTGCCGATCTCACAACTTGTTTAGTACTAGCAGAGCATAACTTTGTCACAACGTCTACTGCTTCTTGATTCGTGACCTGTTATTCATTACATCTGACTAATCAACTCGTGAAAAATCTAAACTGAATTGTCCAAACTTGATACGTTCGATCAAAGTGTGCTTACCTCTTCCCAAAGCCCATCAGAAGCTAAAATCAGAAAATCCATATCTGGTTTTAAGTGCATAATCTTTGTATCAGGCTCAGAGATCACCCAGTCTTTCAGATGGGCATCTCCAATACTTCTTGAAACTGCGAGTGTTCCATGAACTCTCCAAGCTCCACGATGGAACTCCACGTATCCACCCTGCGTCAAGATTCAAGAAAATGGTCGTCAGAGAAGTTGAAAATTAAACAAATATACATCCAACTGACGCTTCTGTTTGCCTTGCCTTATCCTCTATTCTCCGTTGTTCATCCTCACGAGTAGGGCAATGATCGGTTGTTAGGCCTTGGGCTATTCCACTCCTACTCAAAACTGCTCTGCAGTCTCCCAAGTTCGAAACTAACAACTCCTGTCCTTGAATCAATGCAGTTACACAACATGCACCGCTACCGAATCCCTGCGAATTTGGCACTCAGTCGTTAAATTTATTTGTTGTTATCCAAAAGAAAAGAATGAACTCTGACTAAAGCGCTGTTTACTTTTCAAGGACTTTTTAAACTTCGGGGAACAAAACATTGTAATTGCCATCAAAAGTTGGCATGTTGAAAAAGTCTTCATTTTTCTATTCCTTGCGTAAACAGTCAAATTCTTCAAACAAGATTGCAATTACCAAGTATAATGAGAACATAAAATACAGGACATCTTGCTAAAAATATTCAGTCTGACGTAAAAAATCAAATCTGTAAGATGTTACCTGCTTCAGAAATTCATCATCTGTTTTCAGGTACCCATCTTTGATGGCTTCTTCTCTTGATTCACTTTCAGAAGCATTCTCCAACATTTCAAATATTCTCAAATGCAAATTCTCTGCCACAAACTCTGCAGCCTTGCTTCCTCCATGCCCATCATACACTCCAAAAAATTCCTGCAGCTCTCACTTATCATAAGTTCTTCCAACGCATACATCTAAAAAAAAGTAAATGAATCAACTACCCAAACCAGTCGTCGATCGGGTCAGGTGAGAAAACGAATTCCACAGTTTATATTTAATTCTCGTATAACTCAGTTTCACCTAAAAAACACTCATTCAGGTTGGTCCACATGAATCGGTGGGATAAACAGAAAAACATGAACAACATATGCCAGTCAGGTAAAAACAATAAATACAAGCAAGATCTCATTTTGTCACTACCTTTTTAATCCCGTCCTTTGAAGAAAGAATCTTATGGGCATCTTCCATGAACTTTTTTTTGCCCTTCAAAGAATAAACACCAACCCCATAATCACAGAAACCTTGATCACCACCAACACCTTCCTCTTTAGCCTCACATTTCTTGAATACATCAGTAGAGATTTCTTTTAAAACATTTGGGATCTCAATCTTGGGGGGTCTCTTTCTCTTCAAAGAACAGGAAATCAATCCATCTGAGTTTAGCCCACAAATTTTTGCTCTTTCTTTACTTGAAGAAAAAGAAGGATTCATTGCGTCCATAGATACTTCACTGGTTTCAGTGCTTGGTACCATCATAGTAATGTTGCAAGAGAATGAAGATGATTTGATATATGATGAATACTTTATTAACTTTTCCTGAGAGGATTAATTATATATATATAACGGCTACAACATTGGTTGGGTCAAAGACAATATATAAATTCACGGCAGATTATTTTATTGGGTCAAAAGTTGTTGTTTGAAACATTGAATTCTTGTTTCCGGAGCCGTTGGGAATTAAGGAGAAAGCTTGAACTGTTATATTGGTTATTATACATTATGGCAGCGGTGGCTGGCTCCAGCTATATCACGGGATTGGGAAAAGCAATCCTTTTTAAAATAATTAACTTTTTTAAAAAAATAAAAATTGATGAATCCATTTTGTAAGAATTATAAATGGACCAAATTTTTTGTTGAGATGGATGAGCCTGAAAAGAAGAAGAAGAAGTCTGATTAAATTAATTAAATACATTTCATTATATTAGAGATGTGAAAATATAAATTTTTTAGCAAAAAAAAAAAGAAAAGCAAAGAAACTTTATATAGTATAAACGAATTATAATAGACTCTCGACTTATTCAAATATCAGAGTCGTAGTTGCTTTGAATAAAATAATAAGGAAACCAGTCTGAGAATTGATTTTGTCATAATAAAATGTTAAAAAATAATTAAATTTAAAATACTATTTAAAGTGGATACCTCATAAATCAATTCCCAACTTAAAAGGTTATTTATTTATTTATTTTTAAACTTTTGGGGGAACGGAGTGGTTACAAATTCAAGCTACAAGATAATAATAATTAATTAAACATATCTATACAGATAATTTGGAAAGTTTCAAATTTAGTTTGGGTCACCAGTTTACCAGATCTTTAATTAGGCCCAAGCCCAAGTTAGTATTTCCAAAATTGGTGACAAATCCTTTTTTGGAAGGGGGAGTTATTTTTCTCTTAGCTTTCGAATTTTGGTAATTGTTGACTTGAACATCGTACGTTTACGTTAAGACTTTGTTCATAACGTACTTATGTTTTCTAGGTTTATATGAACTCACGGTTAGGAATGGAAACGAACCAAACCGTTTATGAGCTATTCGAAGCTCGATTCGAGAAAAGCTCGTTTGAGCTCGTTTAATGAGGCTCGTTAAACCAAACTCAAGATTTACAGTATTCGGCTCGTTAGCTCGTGAACATGTTCGTTGGTAAGTTCATGAGTAATCTTTTAGATGAAAAAATAATAGTTTTGATATTTGGTTTATTGATTTTGCATATTATTTATGAAATATATAGAAAAATCTATTAAATTTATTTATTATAATAAATTTACAAATTTTAATAAGAATAATATATTTTTTTTAAAATATATAATTTACTTTTTAATTAATTTAATGAAAATTTAAATGTATAATTCATATTTATTAAGTTTGTTTAGGCTCGATAAATGTTTGAATAAGCTCGTGAGCCATGCATATATTCGTTAAATAAAGCTCGAGCCCGGCTCGATTATAAACGAACCAAGCTCAAACATTCAAGAGTTCGGCTCGGCTCGACTCGACTCGATTACATACCTACTCACATTTGTGTATCCAAATTCAACTATCTGGTGTTCGTCTGAATCATCTTGCTTCAGAAAGTTATTTTATCTGACTACCTCAATAGATCCCCTCCAAAATTTAAGATCAACACTGCCATGCAAATTAAAGCATCCCTTTTACTATCTCTATCGGGTAGTGACTAGTGATAGCTTGAGGACACAAGCCATCGGGGTTTTGTTTTTACTGAAACCTATCATGTTTCGTTCCTATTTTTATTTATTCCATTCATTTTTATATTTATATTTATATTTATATTATAAGTTAAAAAAGTTATTTTTCAAAATAAACATAAAGTAATATTTAGTTTTTTTTATCTACACAACATAATTAGAAATCAAATAATATATTTATATTATGAAAGTTTGTTGTTAATAATTTCTTAATTGTGAGATATGATTTATTTTAGAGTAATGATATTTGCACTCCATTTAATGTGTATAATTCGTCCACAAGTGGAGTACAAATAACAAAAAATAAAACGTAAATAACAACACATTTTTATTTTATATCGAACTATAATGATATTTTGGTAAATCAGTACTTTTTACATCCCAAAAAATTGGTTAATATTTTGTATATGTTGGAATTTTGATGCTTAATGAATGAAAATTAAGCAAATAAATCAATGTGTTTGATTGGAAAAATTCAAAACGAAGAACGAAGCTTAATGAACGAATATTAAGTTCGGTGGTTCTGAATTAAACTCGAAACGAGTTCATCAAATGTTGAAAGAACTTAAAACGAGTAGTCGGAACATATAAGGGACGAAAACCAAAAAAATATTCGACATGAACAGTAGCGGGCGCGCAGGTGCGCGCGCCTGCCGAGCGCTCTCGGCAGCGCGCGCGCGAGCAGGCGCGAGCGGGCGCCCCTGCAGGTCTTTGTGTCCCTTCGAATTTTTTTCTTGAATTTTTTCATTTCCTTGGCGTTATTTGATGATTGTGGTCAATTACAATGGCCAAGGACACCACTATGAATGAAAGATCATGTCTTTTCACATGAAAAACATTATATGTTTGATATATTGAAAATCAAAACACATACAAAAAATAACATCATTTTGCATATTGTCTTCTTACTTCTTCAACAAGAGAGAACTTCTTCATTTCTTTGTGATAGAACTTGAATATTTGAGTGCTCATTATTCAAGTGTTGTAGTTGTATCTTGGGAGAAGATTGCCACAAACCTTAAGCACATTGTGATGGACAAATTCTTCTTAAGGAGAAAGTGTTCAATACTTACCTCTACAAAGCCATTCATTTATTTTTTTCTTGCTTCTCCTCTCATATTTGAATACCACAGACAACAGTATATTCATTCCAAAACTAGGGATATTTATTGAATATTTTATTTATATATGATAAAATATAATGAGAAAATTTTAAAATTTTAGGTTGCACTTAGGGAGATGGATTTGAAATCCATGAATTTAGATGATAGTTATATTGTTTAAAATAAAGCAACAGATCAAATCTTAAATCAACATCATACATATTGCATATCAGTAGTACGAACTAGGATATATTTCAAATTACACAATTATTGGGTAAACGTAAAATTCATCATAATTAAAATGAAATATTATATAAACGCTTAAGAGATGAATTCGAACTTTATGATATTACTTCTCGAAACAAAACAAAAAAATTAAATCTAAGAATTTTTTAAAAAACAACATTTCAAAAGCAACCTCAGGTATTGTTTTGAGTTAAAGAAAATTTGTTTTAACTTTTGACCATCAAAACACAAAACAAATTGCCCAAAAAAAAAATTCTTTAATTGGAGGCAACTTGTACGTACCGTGCCCATAATTTCGTCGTGAGGATGATATGAAATAAATGAAAAATACAAGGACTAATTTGACAATAATATCAAATGTGTTGGGACTTAGATTTAAAAATTAAAATCACCCCATTCAATTAAAAAATCTCGAACATTCCATTCCTCCTCCCATTCGCCGCAAAAACCCAATCCCAACTCTCCTGCCGCGCATGGACAAAGTCAACTTCTACCGGGCATTCCACGTTGCGCTCGCCGTGGTCTGCCTTCTTCTTCACAGGCCGATCTCCGTTTCTGTCAAAATGGCGGAATACTACGAAGATCAGTATCCTGAAGGAATTCGCTATTCGAAACTGCTGGTGGTTCTCCAGATCTTCATCTTGGTGCAATCTGGTTTCGCGCTTGAGGAGGTGCTTCGTACTTTTCCCTCATCACAGAGAGAGCGTGAGGAGATTCCTGATCCGGAGCTGCGCCTGCTGTTGAAACATTTCGTGAGTAAGTTTTTTGAGAGGACTATGAGTATGCTTATTGGGGCGTGCAGCTACCTGTTCTACGTAGAAATGTTGGGCAAGGATAAAGATGGAGTGGTCGAAGGTGGAATATTGCCCTTTTTGGTCGTTTTCATTGCTCTAACCATATACCAAATCGTTTCTTTGAGACGTAAGTACACGAGTTAGATCCAGGTTTCGTTAATTCCACTAACTTCTTCTTTTTTTCATTCACTGAGTTGTTTTTGTTTTAGTAAGTAGGAATGGTGATACTCTAGCTAGTTTCAATCAAATGCATAGTAAATGTTCGAATGCGATGGGGGGATGGTTACTGTTTGATCTTGAAACTCTGAGAAGAAATCTCGTATCAGTTTTGTTATCTTTTTTGAAATATTGGTTTGTTGAATGATAGAACAGAAAAAGATTTCTTGTTGGGTTTGAGTTTGTTTTGGTTTCTTGAAAATGAAAACTACTGTTCTTGGATTATCAGTTTTTCTAAATTAAAATTCTACTAAATCAAATCGAAATACATGCATGGTTCTGTTTTGATATAAACACTAGTTTAAATAAGTAATTGAATCTTCATATTATTTTTCCCCTGCGATTAATGCTTCCCTTTATTGTAAATTAAAATTGGGGACAATTGTTTTTTCAAATAATGATAATTAATATTTTCATATAAAAATAGATAAAATCCCTCAGCATCTTGCACCACTGGGTAAAAGTTTCGTCGATATGATATAATCATAAAAAATTTGTGTGAGACGATCTCACGTATCGTATATTTTTGTGAGATCGATATTTTATTTGGGTCATCTTTGAAAAAATATTACTTTTTATATTAAGAATATTAATTTTTATTTTTGAATATCGATAGGATTGATCCGTCACATAGATAAAGATTCGTGAGATCGTCTCACAAGATACCTACTCATGATAATCCACAAAATAATTACAAATATAACTAATTAAAGTATCAAAATTTCGAATGAAATACCCTACGGGGGGCGTTTGGTAGGGGTGATTAGGTGGGTTTATTTTTTTTAACCCACCTAAATCACATGTTTGGTACGAGTGATTATTTAACCAAGTCTATCCCTCCTATGAATGATTAGGTTATATTAGTTAGGTTAAAATAATACCTCCTCACCCCCTAGGATTATTTATCCCACTCTTAATTCATCCTATTTTTCCAATTTTACCTTTCTCCTAAATTCAAACTCATCACCACTTCCTTCCACCGACCGCCCACCGCCAACCCCTGCCGTCGGCCGACCGCCGCCGCCACTTCCGGCCGGTCGCCTCCTCCTCCTCCGGCCGACCGCCGCCGCCACTTCCGGCCGGTCGCCTCCTCCTCCTCCGGCCGACCGCCGCCGCCACTTCCAGCCGGCCGACCGCCGCCGCCACTTCCGGTCGACCGCCGCCGCTTCCGACCGACCGCCGCTCCCGCCGACACAATTAGAATGACAGTTTTGTCAATTCATCAAAAAATTATTAATTATCACATTCTTATCCATCATACCAAACATAATATTATTTTATCATTATATCTTATATTTCTACTTCAATCATTCTTTTTATCATTTCTCTCTTAATCATTTCATTATCATATCCTGCAAACCAAACGCAGCCTACATGTATCTACTACGATAGTTAGTTTAACTGACAAACTAACTACATACTTAAAAATAAATTTTTTTAATAATCATCATAACTAATTATAAATAATTTATAAAAAAAATCATCCGTAAATTATTTTAATTTTCATATAAATTGTTATCATATATATGCTTATATAACCATAGTTTAAATAATAATAATAATTGTACAAACCGAATTAAGCAAGCCATGGTATATTTATTTCACATGAATAGAAATTAAATGATTAATCATATTAATAGTGGAGCAGTTAAAACTTGAAGAAACAGAGTGACAGTGATAATATTCGCAAGGGTTTGGCCTATGTTTTATATATATAGTTTGGTACACGTTATAAGATAAATATATGATATATAATATAAAGATAAGTTAATGATAAATAAGATGGTTGTTGCTTGAGTTCGTATTTTTTATCTGTTCATGCGTCGATAGTGCTTGTATGATTTATTTATTTTTACCTAATTTTATATATTATATAATATGATAATTGAGCCATTGATTTTATGAGTCAAGTCAAATATCAAATTTTAAAGTTAATCGAGTGAAACTAATAATTTTATTGATATTTATAAAAATTATTTATATAATTATCTCGAATTCATTTATATAATTATTATATTATATAATATATAAAAATAAATAAAAATATTTATTTGATTTTAATTTCTACCTACTAGCATAGATTTATAAAAATCATTTATAAATTGAGGGCGATTAAGTCATTTGTAGTGTATTTTATCATTAAATTAAAATTATCACACCTAATAGAAGTGACATTTTATCCTTCTAAAAAATTATTTATCAATATCATGGGCTTTTTAAAAAGATACCAAAATGGGATAATGAGGATTATTTATCAATCCTTCCCTTATCCCATGTACCAAACTATGCCATAGTGTAAAACGAACTATAGACTAGGTTATAAAATAGTCGAATTGGTTGACTGAGTTTTTTGAAAACATTTGATTTGTATTTCAATTTTCGAATCAAACGAAACTCAAACATGTTAAAACTATTTTTTGTAGTCGAATTTGAACATAAATTATATTGTTCAATAGTTCACAAGTCTTTTTTTTGTAAATATATATTAAATAAATAGATTTAGAGCATTTCGTATATTTATTTTTTTAGCAATATTTCAAATAGCTCGTAAACATATTTGAATCTTTTGAGTCGAACTTGAACCTGAGCCTAATTCGAACTGAACTTGAAATTAAAATTTTAAAATTTCCAACCTTCAAATCAAGCTCGAGTCCGAACATATTTATTTTGGGCGAATTTGGGCGTTAAAATTTTCATGATATTGGATGCAAAACTCTCCAATTCACACGAATTTTGATTTTTTTTATTTTTATTTTAAATTATTTAAAAAAAAAAACACTACATTTCAAGGCCTAACTTTTGCGGGAACGGGGCAGTTACAAAAATCAAGTTACAAGAAAGTTAGTGATCTACACAGCGGATTTGGGAATTTAATCCTACAAAATATTATAGTTAAATATATTAATATACCATTGAATGAAAACAAATATTAAAATATAAATTTTGCTTTTATTTTCATCTTAATTTATATATTTTATTTTTAATTTTCTGAAGCATATCGTGTTCCGTTCTATTTTTTTTCAATATATTTTTAAAAATTATATTATAAATTTAAAAATTATTTATTGAAATTAAAAAAACATAAATTAATATTAAGTGTTTATCTATGTAACATAATTAGAAATAAAATAATATCTTTATATTATAGAAATTATGTTGTTAAAAATTTCTTAATTGTAAGATTCTTCGTATTTCTTTTTATGGAACTATAATAATATTTTGCTGAATCACAATTTTTTACATCCCAATATGTAATATATTTTCGTGAGAAAAATGGACCAATATTTATTATATCCATACTGAAACTTGACATTAAATATAAATATTTTAAAATCAGGAAAAAATAATTTATTTATATATGATAAAATATTATAAAAAAACTTTTTAAAATATTGAATTTTTAAGTATTGTGTTTGGAGTTTAAAGGAATTTGTTCTAACTTAATTGTTTACCATTTCCCTTTAATTAGAGGAAACTTTTACGTATGCCCATAATTTCGTCAAGAGGATGAGATTAAATAAATAAAAAGTACAAGGACTAACTTGAAAATAAGAGAGATTTTGGGGAGTATGTGTAATATTTACCCCTTTAAGTTAAACTAAGTCTCCAACATTCCGTTCTTTTCTCCCGTTCGCCGCAAAACCTCCAACTCTCAGGCCGCGCATGGGCAAAGTTAACTTCTACCGGGCATTCCACGTGGCGCTCGCCGTGGTCTTCTTTCTTCTTCACTGGATGATATGGGTTGCTCAAGAGACGGCAGAATACTACGAAGATCAACACTCCGCCGGAGTTCGCTACTCGAAATTTCTGGTTTTACTCCGGATCCTCATCGCCGTGCAATCTGCTTTCGCCCTCGAGTCGTTTCTTCCTACTTTCTGGTCACGGATGGAGCGTGATCAGATTCCTGATCCGCAACTGCGCCTGCTGTTGAAGCATTTCTTGAGTAAGTATTCTGAGAGGAATGTGAGGATTATTAGTATGACGTGCATCTACATGTTCGTCCTAGAATGGTTTGGCAAGGATACAGATGGAGTAGTCAAAGGAGGAATACCCTTTTTGGTCGTTTTCATCACAGTAAACATATGCCGATTCGTTTCCCTGGTTCGTCATCTTTGAGACTTAATGTTCAAGAGTAAGATTCAAGTTTCGTTCCACTTGTAACTTCCTTTTGTTTTTCAGTACGTACGTACGTAGGAATGGCGATAGTACTCTAGCTAGTTTCGTTTCAAATGCATGGTTACTGTTTGCTAGATCTTGAAACTTTGAGAAGAAATCTTGTTGAATAATAATTGGATATAATGATCGAACAGAAAAGATTCTGTTATTTTGGTTCTGATTCGGTTTGAGTTGTTTTGGTTTCTTGAAAAGAAAAACGACTGCTCTTAAAAATCATTGAATCTCTTCACATAAAAATATATACCAAGTCTCGTGGGATCATAAAAAAAAAAAATGGAGGTTCGAATCGATTCGTGTACGTATAATCTCAAAGAAATTCTTGAAGTGGAGCTAAACTGTTAATAAAAACAAATGAAAAATTGCAGCCAATCGAGAGAAAAATTGAATCAAAATATTTTGCACAATTCTCCAATTGAAATGAGCTTGATTTTGTGATATTTTCGGTGGAGTCCAACTCGTTTATTAATTTAGATCAAACATGATTTTTTTTAAAAAAAATTGAATTTAAATGAAAAAATAGCATAATCATAGAACAACGACACTTGTGTCAATTTTCTATCTAAATATTTAAAAGATTGGGTTTTTAATGAGACGATCTCACGCGCGTGAGACAGATGCTCATGATATCTATATTATGGCGATTATTTTACCTGATGACTTTCCAAAAAATAATTGCACATTAAATTAACTAAAATATCAATTTTTTTAAAATATCCTACGTATATCTACTATACTAAATTATTTTTAACTGCTGATTATAAAAAATAATAATACATTCTAAAAAAGTTGAAACTATGAAAAATCATTCTGATTGTTGAAATGAATTTATGTTGGATATTTCTTATTAATCTATATAGATGTAACTAATTTTAATTTTAATATAATTTTTTTGTTTAGTTTTAAATAATAATATAATATAATTGTACGGCCCAGCAGAAGTCGAATGGGGATTCTTATTTAATTAATGAGACATGTGTATGATAAAACTGGAAGAAACGGAGTGTGTTATAAGGCAGCCCGCAATGCTCCGGTGGAGTTCGTGCAGAGGATAGAGAAAGGCTCCGGTGAGAAGAACAAAGCTTTCGTGTTGCCCAGTCCGGATTTCCAGCGCCTTTGTGTGGAGCAGCTCGATCTCTTTCGGCGCATCTTTAATCCCGATGCTGTTCTATCGGTATGGTCGATAATTATAATTATTAATTAAAAGTACCGCTAGATCATGGTCTTGTTGAAGTCACTTTGATGAATTTGACATGCAATAACCGAGGAATACTCATTTTAACAAAACTCTTTATTGGTAATCTTAGGAGCTTTTGTGAAGTTGGATGGCAGTGTAAAGTACTTTTGTTTTCTGGTTAGTTTCGTGATCTTACACAAAATATGTTAATGTCTCAATTCTCATTTCAGTTTTGCTATTACAGAAACTTCGTGTATGCAAACAAAATAAGTAAATTTTTTGGTATTGGTAGTGAAAGAGTCTTGATTGGTGAGAACTTGGAACATAGCTCTATGGTTGTTGGTCTTACTTATTGAAATAAAAGCAAGCTAGCACTTTTATTTGATTTGTTCTGGTTAACAAGTGCCTAGTGAAGATGGATGTAGTTAGATATTTGTTTGGAACATAGAAGAACATCTAAAATTAAATGTTCTTGATTTTTTATTGCTGGTAGCGAACATTATTTTTTGTTGTGATGGGTTGCAATTTAGAAAATTCTATTTTGCTATGAGAAACTTTTGGTATGCAAACTCTTCTGGTGATGTTGGCCAAAGAGTTTAAAAGAAGAAGCATTAAATAGATGTATAGAACAATAGAAGCGGGCAAGTATTTATTTATTTTTGCCAATATTTCGGAAAAAAAGGAAAAAATATAACATTAGTTACCATTCAGTTGGCACTATGATGAAATGTTAATACTTGAGTGGTGCTACAAAGTAGAGTTCTGATACCAAGTAACTTAACTGTAGGTCTATGTCAGGCCAGCTGGTAGCTACTAGCTATGTCATGGATCGCTTGGAGTTGCGCCTCATTACTTCCCCATCCAGGTGTCCATGCGGTTGATATTGTGGTTTTAATTGTTAGCTTTGGTGTTCCCGCTGGCTTGAGAGTTGTAGAAGCTGTGATTTCAAGTCGAAAGGCATGTGTTTTAATGTTGTGACTATGTAATGAAGGGTAGTTTTTCAAGTTTTTCTCCATGGTTCTGTATTGACGTGTTCCTGATATACACTCTCTTCATTCTAGGCAGAGTTTTTCCCTGACCTTGGTGCTGTAGTTTTCACTAAAGGAGCCCCCTTTTCCTGAGATATTCTTTGCCTTGGCAAACAGCTTGGACCTTGAACCTTTGGGATTCCGATTTTTTAAAGGATGAGCCCGTGGAAATGATGAAATTCACTAGAGACCAAATACTAAATTTCATTAATATCCCAAAGTCACTAGCTGTGCCTATGTCATGGATCAGGTAGGTTTCTTATGCATGAATATGCCTCATCATCAATATCGTTTTTGTTACTCTGCCTCTTAGAAAATATTACATATGTGATCTAGTTGATGCCGAAGAAGAGTTCTCTTTTGGTGTTTCGTGCCTGTTATTTATTTATTGTTTACTGTTTTTAGTTTTTTTTTGCATTGTTGTTTTCCCTTGTTATCAGAAGTTAACTCTTCTCTTTCTCTTTCCACTCTTTCTCTTTCAAGAAAGCAAAGCTACTCCAGCAATCATCATGGCAAAATAATGTGAGGATGGGTGATTTGGTTGAGCAAGTAAGATGCGCTCCTTTTGTATATTTTTATCTTAGGATTTTAAACCTGTCATGATTATCAATATCTTTATTTCATAGATCCAGAGCTCTCTGTCAAGCGTTAGAACTTAGAGCCAGACGTTATCTGTTCACATGAGGAGTGAGGTGGGTATGGCCATGGCTATGAAAGACCCTTCCGGAGTTATGTTTGGTCCATTTTGTGAATTATCTTATATGATGTTTGATTAAATCATGAATATGAGTCTCCAGATTTCTTATGACATCGTCGAAGACATTTTATTGCAAGCAGACTGTATGACAGATACTCTTCAACAGCTACAGGATGCTGTCTACACGACAAAGGTGTGATTTCTCTTGGTTTGAACATCTAAGCTCACTTAGTTTTGTCAATATTCACCATCCTTGCTTATTCATCTGAGTTGGTAGCTTTTGTATTTTAAGAAAATATAATGCGTTATAACAATAATGCACTAAAGAATATGCGTCGGTCAGCTGGTGCTCAGCCTAAGTCCATAAGCTCCAGCTACCCAATAGCCTCTCAACTGAAACGTCCAACAGCACATCACAAGAATCTCATAGGCGATTACCAGTAAGTTTGCCGTCCAAGGACTTGGGGTGTCCCATGCTACCTCTTGCTCTAGCACCTTCACATCATCAGCAAATTAGGTAACCTTGTGTTCAATAATGTTATGGCTTGTTTAGAGATTTTTTTCCCAGTCCTTCCCTGGCAAGCAACGTGTATGTTGTTACTGTGTGAACCTGTATATGCTTGTGTTGAAGACTTCACTTTTAGACATTCTTCAAAATTAACATGGTTGAAGATTTGATGAAATTAGGATCGGTAGTGGCAGAGTGACATTTTGCTTACCATTTTTTTTCGGGAAGAAAGTGTACCATTGTTCTCGCGATTAGAATATTTTTCATCAAAATAAAAATATATATCGCGAGTGGTTAAAAAATGCTAGGTAATTTAGAAAACCAAATAACAAAATTGACTTTTCTCTGCAATGAAAATTTCATCTATTCAGTTTACCTCCGCAACTGCAAAGATTCTTAAGGAGTGATGTCATGCCAATTCTTGCTTTTCTGTGTTTTTTTTTTGTTTTAGTTTTTTTATGGAGGCACACTGTGTCAGAAGACTCTGCGAAGTCTTTGATGTGTTGGAGGCTTTGGTTGTGGCCATAAAACCTCTTGCAAATAAGCAGCAACTATCCGTTGAACTATGTGATCTTTCGAGGTCTTCACAGGTTGCAGTTGATGAACCTGCTTTGCGGCAGGCATTGAGCAACTTGATTGAGGGTTCTTTATTGCGCATAGAAATTGAAGGAAAAGTTGAAATTATGTCTACTGAAACACCAGCAGGTGCCCTTATCATCATTGACGATGATGGACTTGATATGCACTATATGGTAATGGTTTTTTTCTTACCTACTAGTTGAGTAGATCTTCTTGTTCTGTTTGTAAAGTCATTCACTCGGTATTGCATTCTTTTCTAGCATAAGTATCTTGGCTGGAAACTACTCCTTTAATTTCTTTCAGACACAGATGCATTCACTTGCACCATTTGGAGCAGATCTATTAGCTGGAGATAGAATAGAAGACAATATGAGTTGGAACTTCATCGCTGGGTTGACTGTTGCTCGAGAGATACTGGAGAGTTACGTTCGTGCTGTCCGTGTTCTCTCTCCGAGGAATGTGGAGACACCGGTCGGAGCAGGTGGTACCCGTATCGAGCTTTGGCTACCCTTATCCCCTCCTACATCATCCGATAGAGGGCTTGGCTCGGGATGCCTGAAAAGTAAATAAAAAGTCTCTGAGCTTTAAATATTCACTGCGATGTATGTTGAATGATGGTTTTATCTATCTTAAAACGACAATTCCAGGACTTAACATTATAGAACCGTAGATCACAAACTTACAATCAAAAGCCTGTGTTACTTTTCAGACTTAATTGGTTTGGACTCTGCTCATGTACACGCTCACTTGCACACCTATTATAAATTTTCATTTTTTTTTTTCAGTTTTCGAATCCATTCATGGTTCTGTACCCACCACCGCGTGCAAAATCATGGCAGAACGCGTGGCCTTGGTTCCTTGCACCTGCTCTCAATTTTGATCTCAACTAAATAGTTGAGATAATCGTAACTAAATAGTCATATCTGAGAATGATCGAGTTGCTTTCAGCGATCAAGAACAAGCATCCACACCACCTTCGCCATTGGCTTAAACCCATAAACCAGGGCTTACCTTATATAGTGTACTAACTGGCAACATTTCTAAAAGCAAACAAAGATCTCCGAAATCCATAATGGGGCTGTCATATTTCTCCAATCCATCTGAAGGCATTCTGCCACTCCTAGTGATGGACACAGTCATGTCAGTGAATCATGTCAAGAACATGCTGCGACCATTTCTTCAAGTTGTAATTGGCGCCACAGCCCCGGATCAAGAATCCGAGGAAGAATACTCCGGTGACGACTCGGTGGCCAAAAGGGTCTCCGTTAAATGTTATAGTTCGCGGTGGAGGAACCAGTGTGACGGTGGCGGTAACAAGTGGGCGGCACAACATGAAGACTCTACTTGTGCTCTAATCATTTGTCGGATTGTCAATCCGATAATTCTATTAGATTAATTCAATATTTCGCTTTATAATTGAACGCCTTGGAATTGATCATAATTGCTAATTTCAAACTTATTTTATCCACAAGTTATTCATGCAATTCAAGTTTTAATGAGATTGAGCTTTTTTTTACTTTTGTAACCATTAGTTTTATAAATTTATTTTATATAAATACACATTATATTTTATCCCACTCAATCCCTTATATATTTACACGATCTACATTTACATGGACATAATGTTTTCCAGCCTAGACCAGCGATGCATCACCATCATTATTTAAATGTATGAACATAATAATAAATTGATAAAAACAAAGAAACGACCGAACAAACCAACTAACCAAGACATTATTTCTTACTCCCTACAAATTATATTTAAGATAATTATTGGCATTTGCATCAATCAATGGACATCCATTTGCTCAACTCAAACTTCTCGTGCTTAAATTCGATGAATTTCTCAGCTTCGGCATCGATACTCTTTCCGCATATATCGACGTTATCATCTTTACGGGTGTTCCAGAAATATCGTCCCTTTGTACCCTTTCCGGCACCTGGCTTGACTACTTGATCACGATCAGGTGCATGAGACTTTGCATGGAGGCTTCGGATTTCGAAGTCGGTAACATTTCTGATCGTTTGTGGCATATGCTCGAGTTCATAAAGATCGTAAGCATCCAAGGGAGAGGTTGATCTCGCATGGAGCATCAAATTCCTTTTGTTTTCCATCTTTTTATCCTTAGTTTGTGAGGTTTTGTGGGTATCTACCATATATGTAAGATTTGATGATGATAATTGATACGGACGTTATTGATGCAATAACTATTTATATAGTACGTGTGGTTTCTTAACTTGATCGGTAAGATAGAATCTGATTCTCTTTTTGTCAGAAGTGTCAAAAATAAACACTACGTTAGGTTCTAATCACTTGAAAACTCAAAAAAGGCTCTTTTTGGATACAAATATTTGGAATTTTCTTTGAATTTGAAAAAATGAGTATACATATATAATTATGATATGACGTACATCTTTTGTTAGATGTCGCAAGATGTTCACGATAATATCTTTTAGTGAAACATCACATTAAATAATTGCACGATGTTCGCAAAAACATCCTCTAGGGCAATCCAGGGTAACAACCACTACAATAATAAATGCTTATGGTGACATTCATAAATGTCATCATATTCAATATTTAGTGACATTTAAGTTTTAGTGATACCTCCAACAAATGTCGTATATTCCAATGTCGTCTTAAACTTCCTGACATTTTTTAATGTCATTATAAGATGTTAATGACAACTTCATACGTGTTACTAATTATTAATATAACGACAATTTTAAATGTCAAGAAAATTCATGTTTTAAATACATTTATACATGTCTTGTTATTATAGTAATAATGACAAATTTATATGTTAGTTAAAATCATTTCTAATGAGAAATAAAAGTGTCGTGTATGTTATTTATAGTGACAATAACAAATGTGGGAATATTTGGGTTGGATAAATATAGGAGGAGGGAAAAATAGGTAAAATAAATGTGAGAATAAAAAAACATATTAGATTAGTTATCGTGACATTTTTAATTATGTCATTTTTTATATGGAGGGAAACAATTATTTTCCCTCCTCCAAAATTTATCCAACCCAAATATTCCCACATTTATTTATAGTGACAATTTTTAGGTTTTTAATGATTTTTTACGATGTGGGAACAATAATTGTTTCCCTCCATATAAATAATGACATCAATTAAAAATGTCAGGATAACTAATCTAATATATTTTTTTATTTTACACATTATTAATTTTTTACAAGTGTCATTATTAAGTATTTGTAACAACATTTAATTAAAAGTGTCTACAAAAAAATGTCACAATAACCATTTATTGTTGTAGTAAACATTCTACATGTGTGGGAAATTATAAGATAGATATGAAAATGTCGATCAAGAAAGTTAATAAAACAATTAGTTTATTTTTAAAAATATCTTACGTAAAATACGACTTTCTTTACATTTGGACACGATTATTCTTTAGACCTGTCCTTGTCAGATCCGTGTAGGAATATAGTGAGGCAAATTTGAAAAAGTTCGAGTTTGACCAAACCTAATTAGGAAATTTCAAGTTACCTTGAAAGTTCACGTTTCTTGCAAAGGGTGGGTTATAGCCCGACACGTACCTCTTGTCGATGGTTTTCATTTTAAATGGTGAGAAAAAATAAAAACAAATCAGAGAGCAAGATAACTTTTTAAATGTAAGTTTTTTAATCTACCATTATTTTTAATTTTTTAAATTTGACACGTATAAATTGTCAGACCTCAACGAGAAACGTGCTGGTTATAAATTGAGACAATTTATCTAGCAAAGAAATTTTATTCATAATTTTTACTTTTTTTTTTTGGTTAGAAGAAATTTTGTCATAAGTAGATATGGAACATGGAATAAATTTGGGCAAAAACTTATGTGAGACGGTCTTACGGGTCGTATTTTGTGAGACAGATATCTTATTTGGGTCACCAATGAAAAATAATTACTTTTTATGCTAAGATTATTACTTTTTATTGTGAAAATTGGTAGGGTTGATCCGTCTCACAGATAATAATTCGTGAGACCATCTCATAAAAGCCCTATTCATATATTTGAGGCCGTGGAATGAGATGTGTTATAAATCGTCAGGTAAAAGTTTCGATTTTTCACGTTTTACACATGGGCTGATTTTAAATACAGCTTTCGAGTAACTTGTAAACCGTCAGCTTTCGAGCAACTGTTGATTATTATTTAGTCAACGTGAATATAGTGGAACGAAGAAAGCGTAAATATTCTAATATTCGGAGTTTGTCTTTTAAACATGCAACCGATAATCTGAAGTTAACCTTAAATATTAGATTTATTTAGTTTTTATTAAAGAAAAATTACATTTTTATCTCGTAACTAATATTTTTTTTAATTTTAGTCATCTTATAAATCAATTCGCAATTTTAGTACAATAACTCATCCATTTAAAAAGAAAAAAACAATTCAGTCTTTTTTCCTTGGAATCTTAGGAGATAACGAAAAATACTTATTTGGCAACCAAACACTATGACATTGGACTAATAAATTGGACATTTTGAGTTTTGAAAGGAAAATGTGTCGACATTTTGGGAAGATTAGGGAAGATAAATATTTAAGAAAATATTAGAGTTCCAACCTTAAAAGGAATGAAATTGAAAAAAATTACGACTCCGTGTAAAAACTACTACTTCATTCATAACATGAACAAAAATGAAAAATATGTTAATTGTAAGACCAAAAATGTAATTTTCCCTTCTGATCAATACTCCAAAAGATAATCCACTGTTAACTAGCATATATAATGTGTCTCGTGGAAGTTATTTGACCTTAGTCATGGTTATTCATTGTAATGAATCACAACCAATATTTACAATAAAATTAGAAATAATCTTTTGTTAAAAACGAGATAATTATAAAAATTCCAGATCACGATACACAAAAAATCGATTATGAAGTTTTCGTTCTATAGATTCCTGATGACAAAATTGATGGATTTGGACCATTTGGTTTAGATGAAATGAACTAATTTGAGAAAGGATTTGATCTATTAATTTTTTTTAAAAAACATAAATTTTGGGTAAATTTGAAATCCAATCAAATTATAATTGAATTACATAACTTGATACAGTATGTTGCTTGTGAGACGGGTAGATTCGGTTCATAATTACAGTGAAAAATATTATTTTTGATATAAAAATAATAATACTTCATAAGTTGAATCACAAACGCGTCTCACAAAAAAATCAGATCTCACCACGACTTTAAGACAATTGTCACACAAGGTCCACATCACTTTGAAATTAATAGTCTTTATTTCATCAGTGTTTCAAATAACTTGCCACAGTATGTTTGCTCTGAATTTTGAGCCTTGGATACGTGAGGTGTAAAAACGGCAATTAATAAGAATGAATGCCCTAAATTAATTTATAGAAAAAGCAAGTGATTAGCGGAAAAATCGGTGCCTCCTGTTGTAATCGAGTTAGTATACATCATGACTGTTTCTTTTTCTATTTCAATATCATTAGATCATATTGATCCTTACATTTTTATGAAAATTGATATATATATATATATATATATATATATATATATATATACACTATATATATATACATACGTGTGTGTGGATGATCAAAATATTAATATTTGATAGAAAAACACCTCAAATACAACATAGATTAATTCGTTGTGACGAATGAATCTAATGATTGATATTTGTTCTTGTACATGATCATAGATCTCACGCGCATTAAGTACAAAACCCACTTTTCTGATCCATTAACGGTTGAAAGCTTAAAGATACTGAATTATCTGACAACTAAAAAAGCATATGGAAATAAAATTTCTTGGTAAGACATTAATCTACTTATGATCGAAATAAATATTTTTGCAAGACGAAAATTGCAAAAAATGGTAATGGTTTGAACCAAAAACATCGTTACAGAATGTATTTGTGTATGCGTGCACAAGTTTTAAGAATAAAAACAAAAGAAAACATTTGTCTTTTGTTCTGTACTACAATGAGCTGCACATCAGTGTCTGTCCAATGATTACGTTGTCAGGGATATGCCAACCTGTATTATTTCCCACTTTTTTAAAACAAAAATAAAAAAAGAATCTCAGCCTATTCCAGGTATCAGATTCCCCAACTACTGTACTTCACAGTTTTCTTTGTATAACAATATTCAAGGTATCTGATCTGGAAATATAGAACCTAGGATTCCCGTTACACAATGCATTGCATCACATGAAAAATTGATCGAACTGACATATCTCATAGTGCGAGTTCAAGATGCAAATGAAGCTTTCCCTCTAGCATCTGGAAGCAAATCAATTACTGAGTTATTCCCCTGTTTTTCGAGAAGTTGACAAGAATTGCTAACCATCATAAGAACTACATCGTTAATCATGGAGAGATCCAAACTTTCCATCGGATTACAGAGTTAAGCACGTTTCTCAATATTCATATGATAAAATAATTCCAATTCAAAAAATTTCCTGACATAGGGATGCCCAGAAAGAAGCAATCTTTTCATAGCCTGTCTCCACGTTTGATACAAGATAAATACTATTCAATCACATGAAAATCAACTCTACCAAAAACTTATTTACAAAATCATTCTAAATCCAAGAATGTGTTCGGTTCTCCCAGATATTTTGTGAAATAAATGGCATGAATAATTCTGGGTATTCATTCAAAAGCAACACACCCAATCTTTTGTCAATGGTCTCACAATTTGAACCTATCGTACACAGTTTCCAGGCAAGAGGAATTTATATTGGTCAGCATTCTCCAAAAGATATGCAGGGAGATGAACAGCCGAGTATGAATGTGGTATAGATCCCATTTTCCCGATGATTTCTTTGAAGGTGTACTCCTCGGGCAGCATATCAAACAAATCATCACCTTTGCAGATTACTCTCTGGATTCTAGTAGGATTCAAGAAATGAGAAAATCTCACCCTATCGACGTGGCTGTAAGCTTTCATCTTGAATATGAACTCACGAATGTGTCTAAAGCAAAAGCTACAGTGCCACCCAGCGTCAACCAAAATTTCATCAGACTGCCTATAGTGAGCATATTTCGTCTTCCCCGACTGATAAATGTGAACCGAAGCTCTCCAGCTACTATCGTCAACGAGAAACTCAAATGAATACAAGTAATTCTTCAAACGAAGATGGAGAATTGGAGGTATTCCATCACACCACCTCAGTAGATTAATTGTGTGTTGACTTGGTATCTCATCGACATCAGACATTATCAACAAATCATCATCTTGAATCCCGGCTTGTTTAAGAAGATAATCTAGTGCAAGTCTCTGATATGCTTCCTCAACAAAAGGGTTCTCTCCTTTCTTAAATCGCCCAGGAACTTGCCCATAGGTTAACCGTGCCTCAAGAAATTTGAACTGGTCTCGGACAGAGGAAAATACGTAAGGCTTAGGCAGACCAGTGAAAGTTGAGTTTGACTCGAGCAATACAAACTCGGTTACATAAGGGTACAATTCTTTCCACCGTATCTTGAGAATATCAAACTCATTGTTAAACAACACGGCATCATAAACACGCCTAGGATACTCCCGCATTTCCCAGCCATGAAGTTTACATAGATTCTCCATGGACACATTTTCATGATAGTAGTGAGGTATTTCATGGAAAGACTTCGGTGGAGATTCCCACAAAGGCCGTAAAAAGTATGTAATCTTCTGGCCATGCACATAAATAATGAAGACACAAGTCGGTACCATCACAAATAGAAAGAGATAGGCTTTTATATCTAGACCGCGCAGAATACACTTCAATCTCGACATGCTCAAGGTCCGTCCCGAATCCTGCAGAACCAAAACACAACATATTTAAAACCATATAAAGTATACAAACTCAACTTTCTAATGGAAAAGATGTTTAAAGAAAATCGAAATTTGACGAATTTGATGACAACATGGTGAAGATTGAAGAAAACCATCAACCGTAACTTAAGTTTTCACATTGCTGTTATACTTAAATGCAAAAGAAACATCGGGGAACAAAAATAGATCTACAAACATAACAAAATCATAAAAATGGGATCTTGATCTTGAATCCCATGTTTCAGGTTTCAACGCCCAAAATATCAGACAAGAGAAATTTGATCGGTAGCACTTGGATCAATCTGTAGTCATATAAACAAAGTAAATTCAACCCTCCAATCCAGCAAGGGCAAACAGAGATTCCTATATTTAAAATTTTCCGTTGCATTCGCCATTATATTCCCCAAAAAACAAAAAGGAAAGGAGTACCCAGAACTAAAATTCCCGATAAGGGATCAAACCCAAAAACCTTCGGAATCATTATTTTCAGAAAAACCGAGACTTGAACTTTTCTCGATGCAACCCAACCCTTCATTTACGCATACTAATATATTCCAATTAAGAAAAACCAAAAAGGTAATAAAAAAAAAAGTTACCTCGTCGCAGGATTTGCCGCATATATCATCGCTCTTCTTGGAACAATAATAAGATCCCCCTTCAGCCATCAGAACAATTTCTCCCAAAACAAACTCTAAATTGCAAGATCAAAACAATGTAAATAAATTAAAACCAAATTAAGATCTCTCTCTCGCTCTCTCTCTCTCTCTCTCTCTCTCTCTCGCCACGCTTCAAAATTTATGCAACCGGGGGGTTAGAAAAGAGAATCAAACTCATACAAACAACCCAAAGTTTCTGTTTTCCACGACAACAAAGTAAAGACCCAGAAATAACAACGGAAACAGAAATCTTCGTGAATTTGCCTCTCTGGTTGTTAATGGGTGGCAGTTGTAAAGATTACAAGGAAGCCGTTTCTACTGTCTTCTACCCCCCACTTACATAGTTACATACACATGCCCATTTCTATATATCTTCGAAGGCTGGGAATATTTCCATCTAGTTGACCAAAACACCCATCCTTAATTTCATTGCAATGTACAAATACATGGGTATTGCGGTCTTTTACCTAGACGCAATTTGTTTAATAAATATTGGGCTCGGTCCCTAAAACACGTCCATTGACCTGCTCAAGTATAACATGCGCGTGGAAATCGGAAACATTTTAATTTTTCAAAAATCGTTCGAAAAATTAATTAATAATTACAATAAATATTACACATATATTATACATAAAATGAAGTGTAAATATTCTTTATCTAATAATTAATATTGAGACTATTTATGACAAATAATTTTTATTAACCCTTTCAATCTATATGTTATTACTTGGATAGGTAAAATATAATTTGTCTCCTATAAAATAAATCAAATTACAAAAAAGTTCAAGATTTAAAGAATATGGTTATCTTTACCTTCTTCTTTTTTTTTTACTCTTTTGCTTTTTCTTCATATCTATATATATATAAAAGCAGAGTTGTCTGCTATTTTTAGTAATTTTTCGCCAAAATATACTTTCTAAAAAAAGAAATTATCGAAAAATGTGATAAAATATATTATAATAAATGTCTAAATATATTTAATTCAATTTTAAAACTGTATATTAATATCTGTGTGTATAATAACTTGAAAATTGAATATCTTCTAGGAATTACAAACAAAATTAAATTAGATTTCAAATTTCAAATCCAAAAATTTAATTTCATTCTAGGATTTATAAACCAAATTCAAAATGGTATTCAAATTTTAAATTCGAATTTTGGAAATTTGAATCATGCTTCAAAATTTGTGCTCCGAAATCAATTTATTAAATTAACATTAATTTAGGTTCTGATGAAGAATGTGCTAAAATCAAAAAATTTTCAGATTGGATTGCTAATTTAGGAGATGAAAAAATTGGAAAAGTTGGAGAACAAAATGACGGTTATGCGACAATAGATATTCCTGATGAACTTTTGATCAAAGATTGCAATGATTCTATTGCACCAATAGTTGAGAGTACGTATCCGTCTTTAGACAACAATATCAACAATACTGTATATTTTCAGCAAAGAGCTATTTTGGCACCAACACTTGATGTCGTTCAGTCCATAAATGAATATATGATATCTCTAAACCATTCAGAGGGAAGGTTGTATCTAAGTTCTGATACGACGTGTCACTCAGATAGAAATGTTGATATACTGAATGATGTGCATATCCCTGAATTCTTAAATGGAATAAGATGTTCTGGAGTACCAAATCACGAGTTAAATTTGAAGGTTGGAACTCTGGTTATGTTGTTGCGGAACATAGATCATTCTCTTGGATTATGCAATGGCACTAGATTGATCGTGACAAGGCTCGGAAACCATGTTTTGGAAGGTAAAATTCTTACTGGAAGTAATGCAGGTCATAAAGTGCTTATTCCAAGAATGTCATTGACGCCTTCTGATCTAAGGCTTCCTTTTAAATTTCAACGAAGACAATATCCTTTGATTGTATCATATGCAATAACAATCAACAAAAGTCAGGGGCAATCATTGTCTCATGTAGACTTTTTTTGAAGAACCCTGTTTTTAGTCATGGTCAGTTGTACGTTGCTGTATCCAGAGTTACGAATCCTGAGGGACTAAAAATTTTGATATGTGATAGTGATAGCAACCCGAAAAATTCAACGACAAATGTTATATTTAAGGAAGTTTTTCCAAATTTGTAATTTTTTTTTTGTTTTCTAATTGTATGATCTATAATCCATTTAGTTTATTTTTATTTTATTTAAATTATTTATTGAAATTAAAACCACATTAAAAGTTTGTATCATGTTTATCATTTTATTTTGTTATAGTTATTGTTTTGTGCATAGAACATAAATTTATAAGTGAATACAATATAATTGATAAACACATTATGTTATTCATCGTCTAATACAGGTGTGATATTAATTTTCAGTCAAAATACAAAATGATCTTTTATTCAGTGTTTCATTGTTAAGTTCTATATGTATATGAAAACAATAAACATTTCACTTTGATAAAAAATCATGTTATAGAGAAAGTAAACAAATTATCGTACATATTAATTTTAATATCTAATTACGGGCAAAATACTAGTATCTATTAATAATTAACCTCTAAACTATATTTTCCAAACATGATAATTAATGAAGAAAAAGAAAAGCCTTCAGCTTTGATTTGATAATAAATATGTTTGGATTATTATAAATAAGTAAAAAGAATCTGGTAACGGTATTATGTAATAATTATAATCATTATAAATATACATAATAAAATTAAGTGGCTGAACCAAAGGCAAAAACTTGTATGAGACGGTCTCATGGATCGTATTTTGTGATATAAATATCTTATTTGGGTCATCCATAAAAAAATATTATTTTTTATGTTAAGATTATTACTTTTTATTGTGAATATTGGTAGGGTTGACTCGTATCACAGATTAAGATTCGTGATATCGTCTCACAATAGACCTACTCCGGAACCAAATCTGAAAATATATCAAATCACATTTTAGTTTTTTATAAAAAAATCAATTGGTATTCATATTCTAAATATGTTAAAAGATTGTTTCAAATCTTAAATCGTCGTAGTTTTTTTTTTCTTCCGAACATTAATTACAAATCTAGCAAATCAGAATACTATCAATTATGCGTATGACTTTTTTCCACAATTTTCATCAGAGTTTTTTTTTCCTGGGAGTATCGTATTCATATGTGATTAATACTTCAAGAAATAATTACATTGATAGAAAAATACATAAAAGAAATTGGATACAATTTTAAATTAAATTAAATATATATAAATTGGATCTAGTATTCCACAAAGAAAGAGTTGTCCTCTAGGAGTGTTTAAGTTAGTAAAGTAAGTGAACACTTAGTTAATTATCATGGTTCAACTCCTCGTACCGACAATTTTTCTGGTTAGTTTGTCGTATAAAATTTGTCCACGATTGACCTACCTAGGATGCTTTGAAGACTACCACACTAATTCGAGAGTTTATACGGAAATAAAAATTAACATTTAAAGGGCAAACAAATCTTTAAATAAATATTTCTATATCTTTATGTAAGAGATATATATTTTGGACATTGATTATTGGGAAAATTATGTTTTTGGTCTTGTAACTAGCACATTTTTTTAGTTTAGTTATGTTATTAATCAATTTGCGGTCTTAATATATTAACTCACATTTGTTTTCGATTTCAGTCTTTTTTTGCCGGAATCCTAGCCGATGACCGACAAATGCTTATTTGACAACCAAACACGCTTAACTAATAAATCTGGCGTTTTGGGGTTGGGAAGGAAAATTACGTATGTGACATGATAATCTTTTACATACAACTATTTTTTTACACCCTTGTTCATATACTAGAAAACAAAAGTTTCTAATTTCACATAGTTAACCAATTTTTGCACACTAAATTCCACCGATGGATCAATATTCAATCTAACATTTTCTAGTCAAGTTCCTTCTCATCGCCATTTTCCAGTTCAACCAAAAGCCTCTGAATTTATTTGTTCGCATAGTTAGGAAGAACACAAGACTAAATTTATGTTCAGATCTGAAGTTTTCTTTAAACAACGACATTCCTCCATCATCTGAGAGCGAATTTATGTTCGGTAAATGTGCCAAACGAGCATTGTTGCGGAGTTCTTGCACCGGTTCGGTCGACCCTACCCCTGCGGACACTGCCTGTAAGGGTCGATCCAACGGCTCGGATTTTTTCGAGCCAATTTTTTTTTTTTTTTTACAGGGAGGTGGGCCCGGATCACTCATGTGGAGTGATCCGGGCCGTTCATTGCCCGTGCAGGCAGTGCCTGCACGGGTAGGTTGAAACAAACCTCTTGCACCGATGACAATTATTTAGTTGTTTGTCTAAGGTTTGGGTTTGAGATGGGATCGAATAGTGTGTCGAGTGGGGAAGATAAATATTTATGAAAATATTTTGTTATTTATCGATTTTATTTATTAATAATTAATATTTTATGCCTATATGTAAAAATTATTATGTCACATATGCAATTTTCTCTCCAAAACCCAAAAAAGTTTAATTTATTATTTCATGTCATCGTGTTTAGTTGTCAAATTAAGTATCTTCTGGTCATCAATTAAGGTTCTGGCCAAAAAATAAAAAATAAAAAAAATACTGAAATCGAAAAAATGCGAGTTAGTATATTAAGATTGCATATAGTCATATAACATGACCAAAACTGAAAATTGTCTTTACTTACACGAACAAAAATGTAATTCTCTCTTATTTTTTATTGCAATTAAAAATGTAAGAGTTTTATTTCATTTATCAAAAAGGATTTGCTTCTCAATTTGAATATTTAAATTGTCTTTTCAATAAATTTTATACACGAGGTCACATTCCAACTTGTCAAGAAAAATATTCATATTATTGTGTCATTAGAACTAAAGTCCTCTCTCGTCGAGCTTTAAAACCAAGAGATCGTGATGTTATCTCAAAACGAGCCTCAAAACTCTGTCTAAAATAATTGATCATTTCATAACATGGTCCAAACCTGATACCATACCAAAATTTTGTCCATAAAGTTGATTAAATTATACGCATGTCGTAATTGCCCGTGTTATTCACTTACTTATCTAAAAATAAATATTTTTTTAATGTCTTATAATATAATAAATACATAGAATAAAATATAAATTAAAAAGGTACATTTCGAGTCCATTCCAGAGTTTCCTTCTCATTTCCTCTCAATTTCTTGCTTCTTGCTTGTAATTTAGGTCAACCATATTTTATAACTTTCGACGTTTTACCCAGTCTTATTCCATGTGTCAGCAAATTGAGGCGTTAATTAAGTCAAGCAGAAGATGTGTATTTATTTTATAAAACCCAACGCTTATCTTAAGATAAAAATATTATAAAAAACTTTTATGACATAATCTGATGAGTCGATTTAATAAGAAGAATTTCTCACTCGAGCTGATTGATGGAAATTTATTATTTTTTTACGTCAAAATTATTACTTTTCGTTACAAGTATGGAACGGATCGACCCGTATAATATTATATATACTTACTCAAAATATTATTATTTCTAAAATTGGCTGTGTTTAATTCTATTTAAGTATTGTTATTCATAATTCTATTCAGTAACTTGATACCCAAAACTTGAGTTACAATTTAAGACCCTATGTATGTATCACATATAATTTTAAATTTTAATTTTTTTCCTCTTAAAAGTAGATGCATATAACCTAGAAAGCAAAAACTCATGTGAGACGGTTTCACTGGTCGTATTTTGTGAGACAAATATCTTATTTGGGTCATCTATGAAAAAATATTATTTTTTATGCTAAGAGTATTATTTTTTTATAGTAAATATCGGTAAGATGGACCCGTCTCACAAATAAAGATTCGTCAGACCGTCTCACAAGAGAATACTCTGAATTTAATGGGTTTGTTGAAATACTTCTCTTTGTTTCAATTTCAAATAAAGAAAATGATTTATAATTTTGACATAGAATCATGATTCATAGAATTTACTTTCGGGCAACGGTCTGAAGCTAAGTCAGTGCATCTTTATATCATTGGCCTAACTTTGCTTGTTATTATTATTATTATTATTTGTTAAATGATGACAACCTGGTTCACCCCTTTAAATTTTCCTCCAATTAATTAATGAATTTTTAGTAATAAAAAAATAGTTAGAACCTTTGATCAAGGTCGTTTTTCATTTTTGTCAATAAATATTGAACAAAATAAATACAATTTCGTAACACAAAAACTCCTACAACACATTCTCAATTATCAATTTTTTGAGATGACTCTCCAACCCGACCCGATCCAGTAAACTCGTCTCACAGAAAACTTACTCATATTATGATCTAGATCTTTTCAGTTGGTGAATAAGAATAACGTCTCTTTGGATGAGAGATCCATAGACGTCTATCTCACCACAATTTTATAAAGACTTTTAAAAAAAGTCATCATATCGCTATTTTCAAAAAATCTTGAAAAATATTGTTGAATCCAAAATGGGCATGAAAATAAAAATTTCTACAGATTTTGGTCTGCAATGGAAATCAAGCCCAATGTATAGCCCAGTTATTACTAAATGGGTCTCAACCCGATTCAAATACACACACACAAATCGTATCTATCGGGTTTGTGCACTGTGAAATTCGCCTTCCGGATGCATATCTTTTTCTTTTCCCCAATGGGTTTGGGGGTGTAAAATCATAGCATTAAGTTATGATGGAAAAAATTTAAAAAATTAATTGGATCTTTTAAGACATATCGGGTAATCGACCACTTGAACTGGATATGGCTCCACAGCTGTCTTCTTGATTTTACATCCTTGTGGCCGTTGGGTGGGTTCGATTGATTCGAGCCATATCCGGCACGACCCAATGGATCCGTGAGCCACACAAAGTTTTGTGCGTATCTGGGTTGCACGTGCATGGTGTTGATATGGAACATTTTGGTGGAACCAATTTGTATATCGACATGTTCCCTTACCAACAGGCCATTTAACTCTTTCCTCTGAATAATGCATGAAACAGCGTGGGATATTGGGACAATACCCATGCTTGCACAGATGGATCGTGTTTAAATGGGGACACACGATAAATACCTATTTCTTTTGTTTGATTTATTTGTAAGTTTACTACGGAATCATTAATCGGTTTGATTTTTTCACAAGTCCTGTCCAAATAACAACAATGGAGCCGTACATTGGCTGGCACTGTCTTCCAATGATATCCAAATTGTAGTGCTGATGTATTTGTTGGCCACTCACCGTATTTATTTCTGTGCCTATCAATGAAGTCACACTAATCTGTTAAATTATGTGATGAAATATATCCAAATTATACAGGTCAATGTTATCATTATATCATCAAAAAAGTGTATATATATAGAGGTTCGTGTTAAATGTGGAACTTAATCCCATATCTTAACAAATTTAACTAAAGCTGAAGCAAAAGTGGTCGTGTCACACTCATAATCGTGTCGTTCAAGGAGTTTATTCCTTCGAATATTTGACAAACGTTAGAGGTTGAAAAACCTCCGACATTTGCAGGCTAAAGCCTGAAAATAATAGGGGGGAAATGATTTTTTTTGGGGGGGAAATTGATTTGTTAATTATTACCAAATAACAATAGCTAATGCCAAAAAGACATGAGAGTATCCCATAATATTTAAAGAATTAGCTTTGCGTCGATAAGTAATTAATTTATCGTATTATCAACAAATTTAACACATCATTAAGTGGGGTTTATCTTGGGATTTGTATTATATGTCATCAAACACAAATATCTCAGGTCTAGATTTTGTGTTCGATAACCAATTACAACAATTCTCTTTCTCCGGCTGAAATAACAAAAATAGAACATTCATTCGCAATATTATTGTTGATACGATAAAATTTGCGTATCGATTATGATATTCCACGTCAATCGCCGTTGGCTTCAATCCTTGCCACGATGTTGATCTTTCATTTATTTATTCCCTAAGAAATAGTTGTAATAATCAAAGTATATGAATCAATATTTGTGATCAAGATTGTATTTGTCATGAATTTAATACAAAAATGGTCCAAAAAATACTGCACAATCTCCTAATCATATATATCTTCATCAGCTATTGCTATAACTATCATATTCATGTTTGTATATATATCATCGTGAATCAGCCACATTTCTTCCAAACGACTTTCAATATTGGTCCTCATGATAAGATAGCTTTCGATTACTTAACGAAAAATCTTCATCGTCTTTTGTCACGAGCGAGTCGAGGGAAAAAAAATCATACTTAAAACACATTCGAAAAATCTAAAAATCGATCATGTCAAATAATCAGCAACCGTATCTTGTCACTTGGCCGATTATTTCACTCTAATTTATCGAATTGAAATCATATAAAATGGGGAAAATATAGAACCACAAAGATGAACAAGAAGAGTGCAAATAATGTAACCAAAGTGGGGATTTTTATGTGGCCCATTTTACAATAAGGTGAGTGTGACCATTCGGGGGATCAAATTGCCAGTTCAGACCCACAATGGATGTTTACAATTCAGTATATTATTCTAATAAAGCACAAAATCAAGTTCATGTGTATTTATTTAAATATAATATATTTGAGTATAACACGAGTAGTAACACATCGATTTCAGCTGTGCATGTGTGCATGTTCCGATACATACAAAGAAACGAGCCCAAAAGTGAAATAACATTCAAGAAATTGGGATATTTCCACCTAATTTGAAATGGGTTAATGTTTTTTTTTTAAATATATATATATTCTTGAAATGTCTTAATTATTTAGAGATTGGGGCAATCGTCGACAGAGCGAGAATTGATGTGCTTAATTGGTACCTATCACTAGCAACTTTCTGGTCCTGTCCATTCACAATAATGCAAGGCTTTGTCAAGGTATATGGTACTTAATTTATGTTATATATGAGATTCTTTTAGTCAACTGTGATATTATCGAATTATTTATATGGGTTTTTCATATTTTTACATGGGTCGATCCGATGTTTCAGAAGCCAAATTTTAGGTTTGAACCATAAAGTAGAGGGAGTAACGTATACAGATAAAGATTCGTGAGACCGTCTCACAAAAAAACCTATTATATTTATTTTTGCTCCCCTAATTTTTTTTGACCTTTAAACTCCATTTTCTGCTCCGATAGGCTTTCTCTAGTCTTAGTTGCTTAATTCACTATCAATGATAGCGTTTTTCAAGTTGAATTATTTTATTGACTTTACTATTACCACCATTATCTTGAAGCTTCTTGTCTTTCAGGCGTTAGTTTTTTTTAATGGATAATAAAGTTCTTGTTAAAATAAATAAAAGTACATAGCTAGGTTTTTAAAATTTTAAATTTATTTTATTGTTATCATGAGATAACTAGGTTCTTATATAAATGTTGGTGGAGAATTCCACTTGTTGGAACAATCAAGATATGGGACGACCATTTTTTATGGCGCCAGGAATATTGGTATTGGAGTTGTAGCATGCGATGATCCGAGAATTGTAATATTTGCTCGAAGTTTATGTGTCCAAGGTGTGTTCTCATCGTATGTAGCGGAACTCCTGAGGTCATTGCAGGCATTATGACGACTTTGCAAAATCAGTGGCAAGATGTCATTTCTGACTCCGATGCTCTTAATGGTGATGTCAACAATCGCTAATCTGACTTCGCATGCTGAGAATGCTCTTATCGTATTTTTTATTATCAATCAATGTACTTGCCCAAACCTCGAATTAGACAGTCCATTTCTGTAGAAGAACCGCTAACCATGTTGCTCTTTCACTAACAACTTATGGTGATGTTCATCTTAATCTTTTCATGGAATTCAGGGACTGTTGTCCCATCTTTTTAAGCTATTTTGTAAATTATGACTTGGGTAGTGCTCTCATCCGAATGTGATGTTTTATGAAAAATAATAATAAATAAAACCCCAAACGCGAAAAGCCGAGCAAGTCTAATTTGGGCCAATCGAATTTTCCAAGCCTATCGCCTAAACAAGAATTGGGCTCACTTAGGTGCACATGGAGGGGCCCATATGTCGGACTGTAACCCCGCTGGGTAACACGGATTGGGACCCCGTACTACTCCGCCAACGGTGCCTTTTCCCATATGCTATCCTCCTCCACCACACTTAAATTCCCGATTTACGCATGGCCCCAAGAAAAACACCGGAGACACCACCCGTCACGAAAATTGGAACCATTTGGGCTCATGGATCGAGCCAACACATGGTTGAGCCATGGTCCCGATCAAACATCGATCGAGTCAAGTCGTGGTTTGAATTCTGGATCCATCTTAGTGAATGAGAGATATATATGTATAATGAATCTTTTTCGTCGCACGATTTTTTATCTATAAATAAAAATATGTGGGTAGGTTTTTAGTTCTAAATATTCTCATATATCAAAGTCACGATTACGAGTGATTTGGTGTTATTGTAAAAAATAAAAAAAATAAAGTCTGGAAATCATAATATAATCAGAATAATTTCAAATATTTCATCCATTCAAAACCTAAGCTGTAGCAAATTAAGTTGACTGCATATTGAGGAATTAAATGATGGTAAAAACTTGTGTGAGACGGTCTCATTGATCGTATTTTGTGAGACAGATCTCTTATTTGGGTTATCCATGAAAAAATATTACTTTTTATGATAAGATTATTACTTTTTATTGTGAATATCAGTAAGATTTATATGTCTCACAGATAAAGATTCGTGAGACCGTCTCATAAAATACTTGATCTTAAATGATTGGTGACAAATTTTCAAAGGTTTATTTTTCTCGTCTCTCTATTTTCCTTTTTTGACATTTGAAGAGACAAATCCTGTTCATCTAGTCTAATTTCCAATATCCGTGGTCATAATTAGACATGATTGTTCGATTTAAATAATATATTATGTTAGTTTTTTTAAAATTTTAAAAAAGATATGAATTTTCACCCTCCATTTTTTTTTTAATATTAAATATATGCATGTGAATTCTCAATTATTATTATCAAAATTTTGCTTAGTAATTTTTACACGTTAATATCGTACTCTCGTAATCTCCTAGGTTTTGATGATGAATAAAAGGGATCTCTTGCATTATTGGAACCTAACATTTTCCACTCGTTGATTTTCTTGATTTTGTGTCATCAAATTATCAACCACGTGGTACAAGAGAGATAATTCATGTACCTTAACGAGAAGAATCCAATGCAATTTTAATTTTTAAAAAACAATTATTTTTAAATTTAAATTATTTTTTAAAAAATATATTTTTTAATCATTATATCCATTTAAATTTCTTAAAGTAATCAAGAAAAAAATACATACACATATCTTTACTTTATACAATTCTTGAGGAGATACCTCGTAAAGAAAATTAAATCATGAAAATTTGATGATATGTCAGCTAATTCTGGACTCCTTTCTGAGGCGTTAATTATATACATTTTCGCATGCTAACTTTCTTTGTCTAAGTATTCAATAACCACTTATATAAAAGTTATTTGACAAAAATTTGTGTGAGACGGTCTCACAGGTCGTATTTTGTGAGATATATATCTTATTTGGGTCATCCATGAAAAAGTGTTACTTTTTATGCTAAGAGTATTATTTTTTATCGTGAATATCGGTAGAGTTGACCCGTCTCATAGATAAAGATTCGTAAGACCAACTCACAAGATACCTACTCAAAGTTGTTAGTCCAATATATATATATATATATATATATTCAGTGCATAATGTTTGATTTGATTTTTATGCTGCTTATTAAATATTATGAACTTTTCATTTTCATGTGTCTGAATTGGTGTTGTCACTAGTTCGATTTTCCTTAATAACAATTTATGGGACGAGATTATCGCATATGATTTGCCAATATAGTTTATTTGACTAAAGAATCCTCAATCCCACTTGACTATTTTCAATTATGATATTTTTTTGGTCAATAATCATGAACTTGATTCTTCTATAAGTGCCCAGTGTTTCCAATTTCTTGTTTTTTTCCTTCCAATTTTTAATTATCTTTTTTATAATTTATTATATATAAATATTAATTTTTATTATTTGATATTGGTATAAGTGATATGTATTGCATTACATGCACAATATATATGATTTTAATTTTATAGTAAATTAGAAGCCAAGATGAAGTCGTAATCCATTTTTCTGTTCCGAATAAAATAATATACAACCAATTAATTTTTTCCCCAAAAAATTATCTTTATGATATCTTACACTTCCACATATTAGTCATTATATTTAATACTTCGTTATTTCCCAGCTTCTCAAATATTATATTAATTTATTATTTTCAATCAAAAATCAGATATATGATGTTTTAAAACTTAATAAATAGATTATCACAATATAAAAAAACTTGTTCAAGAATATCAATTTCAGTTGTCAAATAAAATTTTAAATTATCTGATTAATTGATTTACTGATATATATATATATATATATATATTTACGTATCTTATAAAAAGTATATCTGAAGTAGACCTTTTCAACTTTCAAAAGTTGTTTTTCTAAAAATTTGACATCTTTTATATTGTCTATAAATATATATATATATATATATATATTATCTATAAATATATGACTTTATATGTGAATTTACATTTACCTCCTTATTAATAGCTTGTTTTATATTAATTGCTTATTTTAATATGTCTTTTCTTTCTCCTTATTTATATTTTAAATTAATGTGATTAGTAGTATTTAATTTTTTATGTCTACCTACATTATAATATGTTATTTTTATCCAATTATATCTTTTCATTATGTTTTTCTTTCTCCTTATTTATATTTTAAATAAATGTAATTAGTAGTATTTAATTTTTTATGTCTACCTACATTATAATATGTTATTTTTATCCAATGATATCTTTTCATTATGTAAATTAGCATTTGGTTTTTTATGCCTACCTACATCATAATATGTTATTTTCAATCCAATGATTTAGATTTTTTATTTATCTTTTCATTATTTAAATTAAATTAATTAAAGTTTAGAAATAACTCATTATCGAATTGTGAATTTTCTTTGGTGTCTTATTAATATTTTTTCATGTCCTCATATGACATTTTACTAAAATTTATGTGTTTAAATTAAAGTTTTTTGCAACCAATATTTTTTTGCGGCTTATATTTATAAATTATTTAAATAAAACACGGTAAAAGATCGTTGTGATTTGAGCCGTCAATTTGGGTTGTGTCTGTCGGGTTGGCATGCACCTCCAAACAGTTTAAGTGAGTTAGGTTGAAATTTTGTCGACTCGTTTAAAGGTGACCCTAAATGAGCTCGCATGAGTTTATATTAAATATCTATATATATAATATTATCGATTTTCGATTATTATATTATATTATAATATATAAATATGTGACTTTAAATGTGAATTTACATTTATCTCTTTATTAATTGTTTGCTTTACATTAATTGCTTACTTTAAATGTGAATTTACATTTATCTCTTTATTAATTGTTTGCTTTACATTAATTGCTTACTTTAAATGTATCTTTTCTTTCTCCTTACTCATATTTTAAATATGTGTGATTATTAATATTTAATTTTTTATGTCTACTCACATTATAATATGTTATTTTTATTCAATGATATATTTTCATTATGTAAATTAGTATTTGATTTGTTATGCCTACCCACATTATAATATGTTATTTTTAATTCAATGATTTAGATTTTTTATTTATCTTTTCATTATGTAAATTAAATTAATTAATGTTTAGAAATAAATCATTATCGAATTGTGAATTTTCTTTTGTGTCTTATTAATTTTTTTTCATGTCCTCATGTGACAGTTTGTAGAATTTATGTGTTTAAATTAAAGTTTTTTGCAACCGAAATTTTTTTGCGATTTATATTTATAAATTATTTAAATAAAACATGGTAAAAGATCGTCGTGATTTGAGCCGTCAATTTGGGTTGGGTCTGTCGGTTTGGCCTGCACCGCCAAACAGTTTAAGTGAGTTGGGTTGAAATTTTGTCGACTAATTTAAAGATGATCCTAAATGAGCTCGCACGAGTTTATATTAAATATCTATATATCTATCTAATATTATTGATTTTCAATTAAGAATTCTTGATGTAAAATAGAAAATATCATTTTAATTTCAAAATTGTGATGTTACTATCTTATCCAAAAATTATGGATTGTTGAGATATTTTGGCAGTCACTCAAAATTGAGTGTCAAAGTTGACATTTGAGTTGTATTTTTGGATTCCTGACAATATATTTGTCAACATATTATTTTTAAGTTAGTTTTATCAGTATCGTGAGGGGTAAATATATTTATTACAATATATAAATATTGTTATCTCTTTAAATTAATATTCACTTTCATGTTTGACATATTATGAGTCTTGGTAAAATGAGAAACAATAAATTCAAACAAACGAATACAAAAATTCTGGGCGAAACCAGAATTATATGGTATCGAAAATTAATATATAAATTTTTATTGAATTTATCGATGTTAAGATGTATACAAATCTTATATCAAAATATATAAAATTTCAACTTTATAAATGAAATAAATCAAACATATATGAAATATACAAAATTTTATTACATATATAATCAAGTAATTTATTATAATTGTATTTTATTCTAAAAGAACTTGTCAAACTCAGTGATTGTAGATTTAACATCTATTAAATCAACAAACTAAAGAGCGTGTGTGGGGACCCGGACGCTAATCATCTTCTTAATCATCTTTGGGATTTAATTATCAATTAAGATAAACAGGGTCTAAAAATTTTTCTTTTTAAAATATAAGTGCGGAATGTAATGGAATTTAACTAATATACATCTCAGTATAAAAGTACAATAATGTACAACAATTATTTAAACTAGTCTAAGGTTCACTACTAAATTTCAAGTATTAAACCAAATCTACAATAAGTCCGGAATCACCACTCTAAACCCGTCTTCTCTCATCATCTTCTTGACCCCGATCATGTCCCACCTGTTGTCATGCACACATACAAAACAAGACAACAGCCGGATACTCCGGTGAGAATAAATCTCAGTATAAATAATGTATACATGCAGTTAACTGAATTAACATAAAAGCATGAATTATATCTTATCACATGTAGCATAATCAAACAACATATATCAATACCAGTCTGTAAATAAAACATGAATCGTAATCTACGAAACATAAATCAATACGGATCTGTAAATCAAGTTCTAGTCTCGATATCTAAGACTCGACTCATCTCTTATTCTAATCTAGGGATCCTGATCTAATTTAAACTTTGGTATGCTGTATCGAATGTCTACAATAGACTTCAATCTACATCTAAGCTCATCGATACACCGTAAGTCTAGAGTCTACGCGGTTCTGACAAAGACTCGGCGGTTCTGCCCTAGCTAGGCTGGTCTGCCCTAGACTCAAACTTTGGCTCTGCTATAATTCAATAGACTAAACATATCAATCTGATAATCTGCAAATATCAATGCAATAAAGTAAAGTATGTGATTTTGGGAAACTCAAGTCAAACCTAACTCGAGTTGTGCAATCCCGAATCAACATTTATTTATACCTTTCTCTTCACGATCTGATGAAGACGAAGTCTTGTATGTCAATCTGTCCATACCCAGTCTAGCAATGACAAGTCACATAAATACCATATCAGTATATAACTCAATTCAAGACCCGTTCTGATCAATACTCAAATCGGTATATAATCTGATACATATCTGAACAAAGTACAATCTAATTCATATCAATGATATCACGATACAATCGAAATCATTACTGAATCTGATCAATCTCAATCAATACTGAATCTGATCAATATCAATCTACTGATGTTTCGACAGCATAACAATACAGTCTTGATACCCCGTCAATCTCAACATCACAGATATAATACCAGAAATCATAATCAGTATCCGTACAATTCAAAATCTGAATAATAACACAACTCTGATATAGAATCTCAACTAAATCAACTTTGAAATTCATAACAATTTAATAAACAGTCTATTCTTTAATCTGGCTTAAGTTATACAATGTCTACTGTAGCAGAAACATCATATCTGATTCATATTCAATTCTGACAATAACATAAATTCAAATCGTGTCTAAACGTAACAAAACTTACGTCCAGTTGTAGCCTGCGTCGATAGAAACACAGTACTGAAGTCGGATTCAAAATCTGACGGACGGATCGCAATATAAAGGCGTAAGGATGTTCAACAATTCTCTCGTCCCTTTTCTTATTTTCTGAATTTTGAACGAATACAATGACACACACACACACACACACACACACACACACACACATATATATATATATATATATATATATATATATATATATATATATATATATATCTCGTACATGCAGGAGGACGAGTGGCTCAACCTTTGCAGCACACGTCTCGCGCATATGCGCGACCCCAATCGGCGCATATGCGCGAGACACTCGGTCTCCGCGCGTATCATGCACATCGCCTCGCGCATATGCGCGACTCATCTCCGCGCATATGCGCGAGACTCTCTGGAGTTACTCGCATAGGCTTCGCGCATATGCGCGACATCTTCCGCGCATATGCTCGAGGTCTTCTGCCTGTTTGGTGCATGTGCGCCGATGCTACTGTCCTCGCACATCAATTTTCACACGCGATCTCATTTCGTGTCTCAGTTAGCCCTTTCATAATTATCTCAATTAAAAATAATAATCGTAATTTAACACGGTATAAAATCTCGGGCATTACACCGTGTCAATTAAACTAATTGAATAATCACATATTTTTGAATTTCTTAATTAATTTTTTATCTTGATAATTTGTTTCATTTAATATTTTAATTTATAAGACACTGTTATTATAATTAAAGACACATTTTTTTAAATGTTCATAAGGAGTCATTCATTAACTCATATGAAAAAACATTTATCGATATCCTATATTGAAAGCATTCTAATTAATTCAGCGCATTTGTTGAAAATTTTTTAATTAATTAAGAAAAATTAATTTACAATAATCATATTTAATCTTTTTGGGCTAACACAATTTATTTTATAAGATATTCATTGCAATTCTTTATTTTTCTGTTAATCTTTAAATCTGAATTATGATGTATATTGTATTGCTAAAAGTTCTTAATTAACGATTTAATGCATTTATTCGACACTTCAATATTAATATTTTAAAATATATTAATTTTATATTGTATGTGTGCAACACTTCTAATCATGATTATAAAAATTTAATAAAAATTCTAAAAATGAATTAGGTAAAACATAAAAAAAATTACACAATTAATCAAAATACATAAAATAAAAACTAAATAATTGTCTATTACCTATAAACCACTAATACCGATTTCTAAAGATTGAATTCGGTGAGAACGGAGGCCACTATGTATTAAAAAAATAAAAAATTAATGCTTGAATGAGTCACACTGCAAAGTTAGTGAAGTAAAAATGAAGGACAAAGTGAGTTAATAAAAAAATTATAATGAGCTAAGTTGAATGAGACTTATATATATAAGTATCTCACTTGATCTCACCTTATGTTTTGTCACTGTACATAGCGAAAGTTCATGCACTGTAGTGTTCTACATTTTCTTAAATTTTTCTTGATTTCAAATTTAATTTCATCATCTATTGGTCTTTAAAGATATATTAGAATTTTTTCTAAACATCTAATATTAAATATGATCAATTAACCAAATAATTATTATACTTTATATACAATAATAAATAGATTAATATATTTGAAGATAGAAAAAGTAATGTATTGAGGAAAAAAAATGTTAGAATTAATACAGTAATTATCTAATGTCAATTTTAAATTTAACATCCTACATTCGAAAATGTGTCTATTGAGGTAAAAACTATGATGATAAACTAAAAATAATAATTTATTTATCATTGTAACGTAATAATAATGTGATCGTTATTTGGAATCGGAAAATGATGTACTTTGACTTTTTTATTAAATTGTATAAATAATTTTTTCAATATTTTTAGTGGATAAACATGTTAATTAGTCTATTAAAATTAAATAGTAGAATTTAATGATGAATATGAATGTATTAATTCAACTTTCAATTTGGGTTTCGAGATTTTGTCAAACATGTTATATATATATATATATATTTTTTTCTGATTTTTGTTTTATTTTAAAATATAAATTTTCAAATAGATGAAAAATGATTTTTTTTCTCTACTACTTATGTAGAATATCAAGTATATATTCTACTCAAATGTCTTATAAATTCATATGATATAGTAAAATGTTATTTGCATAAACTATATTGAAAGCATTCTAATTAATTCAGCGCATTTGCTGAAAATTTTCTAATTAATTAAGAAAAATTAATTTACAATAATCATATTTAATCTTTTTGGGCTAACACAATTTATTTTATAAGATATTCATCGCAATTCTTTATTTTTATGTTAATCTTTAAATCTGAATTATGATGTATATTGTTTTGCTAGAAGTTCTTAATTAACGATTTAATACATTTATTCGACACTTCAATATTAATATTTTAAAATATATTAATTTTATATTGTATGTGTGCAACACTTCTAATCATGATTATAAAAATTTAATAAAAATTCTAAAAATGAATTAGGTAAAACATAAAAAAAATTACACAATTAATCAAAATACATAAAATAAAAACTAAATAATTGTCTATTACCTATAAACCACTAATACCGATTTCTAAAGATTGAATTCGGTGAGAGCGGAGGCCACTATGTACTAAAAAAATAAAAAGTTAATGCTTGAATGAGTCACACTGCAAAGTTAGTGAAGTAAAAACGAAGGACAAAGTGAGTTAATAAAAAAATTATAATGAGCTAAGTTGAATGAGACTTATATATATAAGTATCTCACTTGATCTCACCTTATGTTTTGTCACTGTACATAGCGAAAGTTCATGCACTGTAGTGTTCTACATTTTCTTAAATTTTTCTTGATTTCAAATTTAATTTCATCATCTATTGGTCTTTAAAGATATATTAGAATTTTTTCTAAACATCTAATATTAAATATGATCAAGTAACCAAATAATTATTATACTTTATATACAATAATAAATAGATTAATATATTTGAAGATAGAAAAAGTAATGTATTGAGGAAAAAAAATGTTAGAATTAATACAGTAATTATCTAATGTCAATTTTAAATTTAACATCCTACATTCGAAAATGTGTCTATTGAGGTAAAAACTATGATGATAAACTAAAAATAATAATTTATTTATCATTGTAACGTAATAATAATGTGATCGTTATTTGGAATCGGAAAATGATGTACTTTGACTTTTTTATTAAATTGTATAAATAATTTTTTCAATATTTTTAGTGGATAAACATTTTAATTAGTCTATTAAAATTAAATAGTAGAATTTAATGATGAATATGAATGTATTAATTCAACTTTCAATTTGGGTTTCGAGATTTTGTCAACATGTTATATATATATATATATATATATATATATATATATATATATATATATATATATATATATATTTCTGATTTTTCTTTTATTTTAAAATATAAATTTTCAAATAGATGAAAAATGATTTTTTTCCTCTACTACTTATGTAGAATATCAAGTATATATTCTACTCAAATGTCTTATAAATTCATATGATATAGTAAAATGTTATTTGCATAAACTATATTGAAAGCATTCTAATTAATTCAGCGCATTTGCTGAAAATTTTCTAATTAATTAAGAAAAATTAATTTACAATAATCATATTTAATCTTTTTGGGCTAACACAATTTATTTTATAAGATATTCATCGCAATTCTTTATTTTTATGTTAATCTTTAAATCTGAATTATGATATATATTGTTTTGCTAAAAGTTCTTAATTAACGATTTAATACATTTATTCGACACTTCAATATTAATATTTTAAAATATATTAATTTTATATTGTATGTGTGCAACACTTCTAATCATGATTATAAAAATTTAATAAAAATTCTAAAAATGAATTAGGTAAAACATAAAAGAATTACACAATTAATCAAAATACATAAAATAAAAACTAAATAATTTTCTATTACCTATAAACTACTAATATCGATTTCGAAAGATTGAATTCGGTGAGAGGGGAGGCCACTATGTACTAAAAAAATAAAAAGTTAATGCTTGAATGAGTCACACTACAAAGTTAGTGAAGTAAAAACGAAGGACAAAGTGAGTTAATAAAAAATTTATAATGAGCTAAGTTGAATGAGACTTATATATATAAGTATCTCACTTGATCTCACCTTATGTTTTATCACTTGTACAAAGCGAAAGTTCATGCACTGTAGTGTTCTACATTTTCTTAATTTTTTCTTGATTTCAAATTTAATTTCATCATCAATTGGTCTTTAAAGATAAATTAGAATTTTTTCTAAACATCTAATCTTAAATGTGATCAATTAACCAAATAATTATTACTTTATATACAACAATAAATAGATTAATATATTTGAAGATAGAAAAAGTAATGTATTGAGGAAAAAAAATGTTAGAATTAATACTGTAATTATCTAATGTCAATTTTAAATTTAACATCCTACATTCGAAAATGTGTCTATTGAGGTAAAAACTATGATGATAAACTAAAAATAATAATTTATTTATCATTGTAACGTAATAATAATGTGATCGTTATTTGGAATCAGAAAATTATATACTTTGACTTTTTTATTAAATTGTATAAACAATTTTTTCAATGTTTTTAGTGGATAAACATGTTAATTAATCTATTAAAATTAAATAGTAGAATTTAATGATGAATATGAATGTATTAATTCAACTTTCAATTTGGGTTTCGAGATTTTGTCAAACATGTTATATATATATATGTATTTTTCTGATTTTTATTTTATTTTAAAATATAAATTTTCAAATAGATGAAAAATGATTTTTTTCCTCTACTACTTATGTAGAATATCAAGTATATATTCTACTCAAATGTCTTATAAATTCATATGATATAGTAAAATGTTATTTGCATAGGCTTATTTGTTGGGTACAATAATTGATCATCTTGGGTAGAGTAATTGATATGTTGCGTTTGAGCTGTTGTACTATTTAAAATATTTGATTTGTATTGTTACCATAATCTATAGGTTTTGATAAAACAGTAAACGCTTGAGCCTACAATTGGTATCAGAGCCAAAATCGCGACTTTGATTTTCATTGATTGAAATTGGTGCAATTATTAGGAGATAGATTGTCTGGTACAATAATTGTCCACGATGGGTAGGCGCTTGAGTTGTTGTATGATTTAAAGAGTTGACATGAATAGTTACCATCAATTATAGTTTTTGGTAAAGCGATAAACGCTCGATCCTATATTATTTGATTGTAAAGTTAGAAGAAACATGATGCATCAACTTTTAGTTTTGAATCGATCCCTTACATGTTACTCGATTTTTAAATTTAGAAGCATTCTACAGTTTTAAAATATTATTATATATTGAATTATAATTTATCTTTTTCAAATTGGATAAATATACAATAAAACACATGTAAATATTATTAACAAAAATATTTAAATGAAAATTGGATTTGTCGATAATCAAAATAAGAAATAAACAAATTTTGATCTTTGAAAGAGAAATAAGATATTTAAATAAAGTTATAATTGCCAAAATGAAATAGTGCACCTACATGCATTTATCACCATATTTTGCAACTAAAATGTCAAAAAAAATTTCCACATATTATTTTTATATCATATTTAAAATAATTCCTAATTTTTATTGTTTTGAGTTGGCCTTTGTTATGAAAAATCATTGTGAATAAATTGAATTTGAAAATTCTTATATCTATGTATATTACATATTACTATATCAACATAATTCTAGGTAATAAAAAACTACAAAATGAACTTATTCATCTTCAATGTACACAAATTATATTGTAAAGATATATGACAATTAAGACACTGAAGTAGAATATATGTTTACATATAACAAAATATATAGACACGAAAAAAAATATTTTTCTAGATATAAATATTTTTTAATAACTTTTTGCAGTGAGTTGGAGAACATAAAAGAGAAAAAATATTAACTCTGTTGGATGCAATAATTGTCTATGCTTGGTGGAGCGAACGAACCGTGGTGCTTGAGTTGCTGTGTGGTTTAAAGATTTGAGTTGCACCATTACCACTAGCTATAGCTTTTGGTAAAGAGGCAAGCGTTCGGTCCTACAATTGGTATCAGAGCCAAGGTCACGAGTTCGATTCTCATTGATTGCAAGGAGTGCAATTATTGGGAGGGAGATTGTTTGGTGCAATAATTGTCCCTTTTTGGTGGAGCAATCGAACCGTGGTGCTTGAGTTGCTGTGCGGTTTAAAAGATTTGAGTTACACCATTAGTACTAGATATAGCTTTTGGTAAAGCGGCAAGCGCTCGGTCTTACAAACTCTTTTGGGTTACACAAAAAAATAAAAAGGAAGAAGTGTTTGTCATACAATGAATTAAGTTTCCAAATTAAATGTATACTATAAAGTTATATTTACTATTCAAACTTTATAAATGCAATAAATTTTTCTCAAGATAAGGGTACACAAATGATCCTGTTAACATATTAAACAATTAGAAAAATTAAATATATTATTTTTCTGGAAATAATACCAATATGAAATTAGTAATTTGATTGTGCTAATTATACTTATGAGTTAATATGAAATATTAAAATCAATGACATAAGAGTCAGTAAAAAGATGATTTATTGTCAAAAATATTATTATTGTAAATTACAAATAAATGACAACATTTAATCAATATTTTTTTGAATCAATCAATTAGTACTTTTTATGTGATGATAGATTGTTATACTAATTAGGGGTGAGCATTCGGTCGGTTCGATCGGTGACCGAACTAAATTAGTCATAACCGTTCTGAACCGAAATATTTAGCAATAACCGAACCAACCAAATTATTTTTCATAACCGATGAAAATCGAACCGAATTAAAATCGGTTAATTCTGTTGGTGTCCGAATTAACCGATTAGTTTTTTTAAAAAAAGTGATTTAACTTTAATTATATATGTAATTTGTTTGAACGCTACAATCTACATAAATGCATAAAAACATAAAATCACATACATCACAAATTTTTCTTTAGAATTAGGTCTGATTTTAAAATTAAAAATTAAAAAATATATTAAAATTGATAAATAATAAAAATTTATTAAATAATATTATTTATTATATCGGTTAATTCGGTTATCCGATTTCAAAATTTTGAAAACTATAACCGAGTCGAATTAACCGATATAATCGAATTTTTTAATATTAAAATCGAATTATGAAATAACCGAACCGAATTTCCGAATTGACTCGGTTCGGTTAGTTAATTAAATCTAACCGAAATTTTGCTCACCCATAATAATAATGTGTAATTTATATGTTATCAATTATAAGTGTAGAAATAAATTAAAGGTGACTAGGAAAGTAAAAATATTCAGTGGAAATTTTTGTCAATTTACATGAAAGAAGTTAATAATCAAACAACATTGTAAATAAAAATTTGCATATCATTGATTGTCAAAAAAATTGTAATAATTGAATATTTTAATAAAATATATGCATTATTGAAAGAATATGACAAATAACAAAAGAAAACAATATGATAAAAAACATATGAGAAAAATTTTAGTAGTCCAAATCTTTTTTTAAAAATTAAAAAAATATGTTTTTTTTTCAAATTAGTTAAATATGCTAATTAACACAAATTGTCAAAATTTACAATACTATTATCATTATTTTTTGTTGAGTTAAATAATTTTATTCCAAATTCTAATTACTTTCCCACGTACAACGCACGTACATTATTTTTAGTATATATATATATACACACAACATAAAGTAAAACCCAATATTTTGGAAACTCATTTCATTTTTCTTTATTTCACACGAGAATTAATTTTGCATGGCCCCCCCATGCATTAATGGAAGAAAAAGTGATGTGTTATTTTGAAGAAAAACAAGGGCAGTTGTCATCTGAAAATTTTATATAATTTCAAATTGAGGCCAGCACGCAAGAACAGAAGCCACCATTGATGGTGATACCTATTCCTCCCTTTTTTTAATCCAGCAGCATCCCTTTAATTCTTTTTTCATATTATTTTTTTTCACACGCACTCTTTTTCAGAAAACATATTTTAATATGTGAAAACAAATTATATGCATTCTTGGGTGTATAGCGGCGCAGAATTTTTGTTATGAAGTAGAGTTTGAATAAAATAATCCCGGGGTGATGGTGAAGAATCAAGAATGGCGCTAGTAAAAATTGCTGTTGCAATGATGAAGAAGTAGGTGCTGGATAAGGACGTGCACGCTGGCGTAGCAGTACTGGTTTAGCTAGCTTAGTTTAAACATTATCTCCTCAAATTAAAGGGAAAACAAGAAATTAAAAGGAAGAAACAGCCAACCGCGAATTGGCAGTCGTGAGTACAAGTTGAAAACGACCATAAATTATTTACTGGTTTAATTGCTCAGATCTTAGTCTATGTTTCTTCCGCTTGCTTTTAATAAGGGATGTCACGCGAAAACTGAAATTTCGTCGATTCTTTCGACGATATCGGTGGTTTCTTTTGCTTAGTCATATCAAGAATTTGATTGAATTGACAAGGTTTTCTGAGAGATTGATTTCTGTGGGGAAGTCAGCTTAGTTCATGAAATTCCTCATCTTTCATCAAAATTCTGCATATTTGTTCCTTTATCAACTTAAATTTTTATCGAGCTTTGGTGGGATTGAATCTTTTTGTTTTATTTTTGATTTTTTTATTTAAAAAATAAGAAAACTGGTAGTGGAAATCTGGTTTCCGACAAAATCTATTGCTTGCAGCTGGAGGTGGATCTTTTCCTGGTAGGGTGTCGTAAAAAAGTGAAGCTATCAACAGTGGAGATATTGGTTTTTGTCTGATCCAGAAATGGTGCTGCCCTTTTAGTAAAACACTATAGTTTTGCAGCAATTTAGAAGCATCAGAAATGAAGTGTATGAAACTTGGATCCCGGCCTGATACTTTCTACACCAGTGAAGCCGTGAGGTGAGCTTTTTTTTCTTGTTGTCGCTTCTGTTTCTTCTAATTTTCTTTTAAAAAATTATCAATTTTCGGGCTGCTTTTCAAGATTTGGCGCGAGAATTCTTTAATATGGCGTCATTTTGAGATGCTTGTTCAATGAAGAAGAATCAGAGTTTTGCTTTTCTTGATTTTTAGGTCCGTGTCTTCTGAGGTTTCAAGTGATCTTACCATTCAAGTGAAGGGAAACAGATATCTACTGCATAAGGTGAATTTACAGACGATTTTTATGAGTTATATAACAAGAAAAATTATACAGAAATAAAAATAACTTATGGCTATTGAATTCCAAAATTTTCACCGCTGCAGTTTCCCATGCTGTCCAAGTGCTTGCGCTTGCAGCGGTTATGTGCGCAAAGCTCAGAAGCCTCACAAATTCAAATAATCCATCTCCATGACTATCCTGGAGGAGTCGAGGCCTTCGAAATGTGCGCAAAATTCTGCTACGGAATCACGATCACTCTCAGTGCTTTCAACATTGTGTCGGTTCGATGTGCAGCAGAGTATCTTCAAATGACAGAAGATATCGATAAGGGTAATCTAATATACAAGATTGAAGTGTTTTTGACTTCTTGTATCCTCCAGGGATGGAGGGATTCAATTGTAACTTTACAAAGCACGAAAGCCTTTTCTTTGTGGTCCGAGAACCTTCGGATCACAGGCAGATGCATTGAAGCCATTGCTTCAAAAGTTTTAGCTCATCCCACAAAGATTAACTTGTCACATAGTTATTCGAGACGTGGTCGAGATGACATGTCGTGGAATGGGTCGGAGAGCCATAGGCATAAGACTACAAGTAGTAGCAAAGGATGGTGGGCTGAAGATTTAGCAGATTTAGGGATTGATCTTTATTGGAGAGCAATGATAGCCCTCAAATCTGGCGGCAAGGTTCCTTCGGCTCTCATCGGTGATGCGTTGCGAATCTATGCATCACGGTGGCTACCGAATATCTCGAAGTACATTAGTATTGAGAAGGGAGTAGAATCAGACAACGAGTTGGATTCGACTAGAGAAGCTACTAGGAAACACAGGGTGCTGCTGGAATCAATTGTTTGTTTGTTGCCAGTGGAGAAAGGCGCTGTTTCTTGCAGTTTTCTGTCAAAACTATTGAAAGCTTCTAACATACTGAAAGCTTCTTCGTCTTCAAAGATGGAATTGGCAAGAAGGGTTGGGCTTCAATTAGAAGATGCCACAGTTGGTGATCTGTTAGTGCCATCCTTGACATCCACAAACGACACAGTGTATGATGTTGATGTTGTAATGATCATTTTGGAGCAGTTTATGTTGCAAGGGCAGAGTCCACCAATTAGTCCTCCGAGAAGCAAGACCAATTTCGAGAGGCGAAGGTCTCGATCTGCAGAAAACATCGATTTGGAGTTTCAAGAAAGTAGGAGATCGTCTTCTGCATCACATAGTTCCAAACTCAAGGTGGCAAAGCTTGTGGATGGATATTTACAAGAGATAGCTAAAGACAAGAATTTAGCGTTGTCAAAGTTCATTTCCATTGCTGAATCGATCCCCGAATTTTCCAGACTTGATCATGATGATCTTTACAAAGCCATCGACATTTACCTTAAGGTAGAAAAATAAAAGACAATTTCATATTGTTAGCAGCTTCCAAGGAAATAATGAAATTTTTATACTGAACCTTTTATTTCATGTCAAGCAGGGGCATTCGGAGCTCAACAAGAGTGAAAGAAAACGGCTATGCCAAATATTAGACTGCAAAAAACTATCGGTAGAAGCATGTATGCACGCTGCACAAAACGAGATGCTCCCATTAAGGGTGGTGGTTCAAGTGCTTTTCTTTGAGCAAGCTCGAGCTGCCATGAACGGTGGAAAAGTGGCCGAGTTTCCAAATAATATCAAGGCATTATTAGCGGTGCAGAAGAATCCTGCGAAGGTTACATCCATGATCACTGCTAATACTATTCCCCCAGAGGATCAATGGAGTGTGTCAGGCTTAAAATCACCAAAATCCAATGTTTCCACGCTTAGAATGAAGCTTGCTGAGGATGATCAATTGGATGAAAATGTGTTTCCAAATGGAATCGAGAAATGTACAAAGGCAAAGTCGTTCTGTATGATTCCAAATAGGCCTAAAAGGATGTTCACCAAGCTGTGGCCAATCAACAGAAGTGTGAGTGAAAAGAACTGAGAAATTTTGTTGGAATTTTCTTGTTTGGAGGGATGGTTGGTTCTTTCTCCAGGGTAAATAATACTGCGCCTTGTATTTAGTCTCTTTTGTCCCCTGATTCTTGAAGAACCCTTGTAATGATTAGGAAAAAAACATTATCCCTTGTGAATTAGTGGTGTAATCCTTGCTTAATAAAAAATCTAAGTAAGCAAATATTATTGACAGGAGGGAAAGAATCTTGTTTAGGAACATGTCTGTTTAAAACTAGAATAGGGGCACTTGTAAAACTAAATGTAATGTTGAAAAAAGTTGCTCTTTCCTATAAGTATTTGATGAATGGATTTCCTACACTTTTCCATCTTGTTTATCTCTTACATTTTGACCACATATAATATTCAATTGCTGTTCTTATTAAACATGTTGAAGTAATTTTTTTGATCGTGTAAGCTCCATTAGATAGAACTGAGAGTAGGTCTCTTGTGAGACGGTCTCACGAATCTTTATGTATGAGACGGGTTAACCCTACCGATATTCACAATAAAAAGTAATACTCTTAGCATAAAAAGTAATATATTTTAATGGATGACCCAAATAAAAGATCTCTCACAAAATACGATCCGTGAGACCATCTCACACAAGTTTTTGCTTAGAACTGATCTTAAATTCATGAACAGTGAATCAATAATTGTTTCAACAGTAAAATTTGAGAATACTGGTAAAACAACATGTAGAGACCAAAAACAAGCTTGCTCTTACTTTATTCTGCTGTTCTTTTCAAAAGCTAAAAATGAAACTCAGGGAGGCGTGGAAAAAATTATTGCCACAAGTTTGATTATGGTTTACTGGTCAGGATTTGTTAACACAAATAATCCTTTAATTCGTGGATTAGAAAATTAATAAAAATTCATCGGTTGAAACTAACAAACTTCTCTTAGACCCTTTTCCAGGAAATGTATAAAAGCAACAGATCCGTGACATATAAGAACATGAAAAATGAAAATATATAGCACAATTGGATTTCACCCGTTCAAATCTTTACTGATAATCGAGTAGCATCCTTCTTACGCATATCATGATAAAGAACATGCATACATAGATTATGCCTTAGATTGTGAATCCAAGCAGGCCGGGGAGTCGATGCTCTTTGTCCGGTGGAGGCTCGGAGAACGATGCAACCTGCAACGAAACGAGCCCGGATGCGTGGTAGGAGCACACAAGCAGTTGTACTTGGTAACACTACCTTGCCTGGAGATCCCTCCACCATTCAACGTTTTTGATATTGGAGATAGGACACTCGATGATTCCCGCGGCGAACATTCAGTTTTCCTATCTTTTATTATCATCGCTTCGTTTTCCATCGTTTGTTCTTTCCGTGATGAAACGATCAAGAAAGTCAGAATGGATTGCAAACAAGATTGTAAAGATTAACCAAAATGATTCTGATGACTTATCCTAACTTGCACCTTTGGAGGGCAAGAGAAGTAGACCATGCAACTTGTTTTCAAAAATTGGAATTTGGTTCAAATAAAAGATCGATGGTGAAAGTGATGTGGATTTGGGTAAGGATAAGAAAGGTGGTGCATTCATTATGCATTCATTATGTTCATTGTTGGGCTAAATTCATAGGGCGGGTTGGATTTTACTAATAATATCCAATTCCAGTATTTTCGTTTTGACAAAAACTCGTGTGACGGTCTCACATGTCGTATTTTGTGAGACAAATTTCTAATTTGTGTCATCTATGAAAAAATATTATTTTTTATGCTAAGAGTATTACTTTTTGTTGTGAATATAGGTCGGATTGACATGTTTCACAGATAAAGATTCATGAGACCGTCACCTACTCTTTCGTTTTTTACAACTATAATACTTAGATAATCACACCAAAACCTTAAAACATGTAACAAGAAACAATTTAAATATTTTTTTTATGTTTCATCATATTTTTCACATTATGAGTTTTTCCAATCGGTCCAAAGAGTAATCAAATAAATCCATTAATTTTTCACTAGAGTAATAGACTAGTCTCCAGTATTGTCACACCAAAAGTAATCACTAACTTTTCATAAAGATTCAACCACTCTTGTAAATAAATGTAAAATACCAAAATAAATAGGGATCCCATTTGGTTAATCTTTTTCCTTTTTTTTTTTTTGGGTTCTTGTTGGATCATTCATGGATTCATGAGAAAGAGAAAGATTATATATAGAACACTTTTGGAGGGGTCCCAAGTTCCATACCTAATATTATTATCATGGCAGACATTCTTGTGAAAGGTCGATTTTACTTGTCACTCTCCACTTCCAAATTAATTCAATTTCAAGCATCTTATGTGGCTTAAGGTCAAATCCATTGGTTAATGGAGGATAAGGTGCCATTTCGAAATATCCTGCCACCTGAAAATTATTTTAGAAGTCATGAAGAGGAGAATAGTTGAGTTGGAAGGTAGGAGAATGAGGTGGTTAAGTATTTTTTTCCTTCTAAATAGGTTAAAATGATTTGAGTGGTCAGTTCGAATCTTGTACATGTATACTTTGATGGAGCGGAAGGTATTTAATTTTCTCTTGATTTTAGGCTCGTGTCGTAAATTTTGGTTGTTAATGTCGGTCAAATTTCAATTTTAGTTATGTATTTTTATATATTTTAATTTTTTCCATGGAAGGTACTAATGTTGTTAAAAAATAATTTTTCAGAATGTGATTTTGATTCGATCGTGATGTCATTTTCCTTTAAAAAAAATATATTGCCGCCACTATTTTGCTGATGGGGTAGTGACAATTTCCTTGTATGAACTTCAAAACAATGAACCAAATTTATAGGCATCAATATCTGTAAAGTTTCCCAAAACAGATTAAAGAAATTTGTACTTCACAAATCAAAAATAAAATACTTCTTCTATTAAATGATGTGACTGTCTGAATAGATAAATACTTTTTATACAGACAAAAATTTGTGTGAGACGGTATCACGGGTCGTATTTTGTGAGACGGGTCTTTTATTTTGGTCATCCATGAATGAAATTGACTAATAATGTAGTACGATTGAAAGAAAAAAAAATTGACTAATAATGAAATTTTACAACATTGAAAATCAAAATCATAACCAGATGGCCTAAATCCTTTGATAAGTCTAGGAGTTATAGTCTAAGATGTTTGAAGAGAACATAAAGAGTTCGGAAGAAGCAAAATACGCAAAGAAACACTTTGTTTTAAAAAAAAAGTAAAGAAGTATAAAAATATTTAACCATCTGCACTATCAATCATTTCTTAAACATAAATAAATAATAAAAAAAAAGTTTTAATCTACTTCGTGACAAAGTTAAATAATTTTAAAAAATTCATTTTGGTTTATTCTACTCTCTCGAAACCAAATTTGACTAAATGGGTTATTTTTAGGATCCACTTTATGGATCCGAAATACACCCAAAAATATTTGAACAATGATATTTGGGCCTTTTTTTTATTCATGTCCAGGCCCTTAATACTTTGGGTAAACAAATAGCCCAAAACTGCTATGATCTAATAATATGGGGTCCCATGAAAAATTATGCAAAAATACATTTTTATTAAAAAAAAAGATGGTGCAAAAAAATATCAAGAAAATGATGCAAAAATTCACGGTCATATATTGAATATATGATGATGATTTGAACTTAAAATGTATTTTTCGAAAATTATTGATTCTAAAAGTGAAATATTTGATTTAAATTAACTTATTTACCAAAATACCGGTAAATTTTCAATCTAAGACATACTTTATTTTCATAATATGTTATATTAGACATAGTTTGATTCGAGGGTAAATATTTTCGGTAACCCGCAGCCTCTATCATCGTTACGCACTGAGTAAACCTTGGACTAACGTAATAGTCTATAAATTACGCTAATAAAGTAAACAGTATTGGGCTTGTTCGTCCGAAAAAGTCTTGGTACGATAATAAAACTCCCGATCATTAATCAAGCGTTTACTTACTGTAATAACTCTGATAATATCATGAGAGCTACATTATATATATATATATATATATATATATATATATATATATATATATATATATATATTTAATGTGTATATCTAACTTCACATTCTCAAAATTAATGCTAATCGCTAAAAGACGAGTTAAGTCAAAGAGGTAAGAATTGGTGTACCTCACTACTAAACCGAATGACTCATACTCGATAATATATTAAGTGGCTGATAAATTATTTCTCAGTGATTTTAAATATATTATATTTATTTTCACTTGTTTTTCAGAATAACAATACATTTCAATCCCTTAATCAAATTAAAGAAGTTTAAATCAAATTTTAAAGAAGTTTAAAATTATTCACACACACCCCAACCCAACATTTTATAATTATTATTAATTTTCTCAATTAATAATATGATGTCTTACTAATTAGTTACTCATCAATATGTATTTATTGCAATAATAAATATCAAAACAATAATAGATGTTCATGAAGTTTGCATTTAAAGAATAGGCAGCACCTCGTTTCAAAATTTAGTTATACTCTCATTTAAATGTACGCGCTTACGCAACCCTTAATTGTATGCAAATACATACATACATATACTATTTTAAATTCATCATTTTCCATTTTTTTATTTTAAAAAAATAAAGTTTGTAAAACATAGACAAGAAAGTATTCAATCCAAACATCATATTATATAACACTAAATTATTTCCACAATATTTGAAAAAGCATGTGATCATGTCACATCCACGACCACGATCACGACCACGACTCATGTATGAAGGGTCGACAACAACTAAAAAAGAAAACCATATTCTTTATATGAGGGGATAGACTCTCAAGATCTACTTAATATACCTATAGAATTCCTCCAATAAGTGGAAGCATTAAAATGATATGTTTTGGTACAAATACCACCCAATAATTAAAAAGGGAAGTAGAAGTCGGGTACAACAACATGTCTATTCCATAAGTGTCGATATTTATCACAAAACAAGAAATCCATGTGCACAATTCTCTCAATAGTTTGGTTACAATAATAACGTAGTACCTTGTCCTAGCCTCATCTATTTTATTATAAAGAAAACTTAGAAGTAATTGACACAAAATAAATTTTAATTTTTTTATAGAAGATTTGTTGTTTTCTTTTTTTCCTTTTGGTATTTCAAAATTTAATTATCTAACTAATACCAACATGGGCACTATTGTGGTTTGCCTTTGGTCTTTATTAATTCTTAAGAAGTGTCGTTGGAATACTTCGCCACCCGATGGTACTTGTCACCCAATGCTTACGTTCTTGTCGAGTGGAAACAATACTACTTCTTGGTTTTAATTGATTTAGAATAGCCCAGCTTCTCTAATATATAATACTATATGGCAGCTATTTAGTATAAATGGATAATACTATTGTAGGACCGAGTGCTTACCGCTTTAACAAAAGCTATAGCTAGTAGTAATGGTGTAACTCAAATATTTTAAACCGCACAGCAGTTCAAGTATCACGATTCGATCGATCTACCAAGCAGGACAATTATTGCACCCAACATACATGCAAATATATATATATACATTTTGCGCAGATTATTCGCATTATACATCGTTTGATTCGTGGAATGAGATGATAAATTGAAAAATAAAGAACATTACTATTTTTTAATGCAATTATTAAACAAGAGTCACATGAAAGGTTGGTAAGTTTGGGATAAGTAATACAAAACCTCACCCAAATCTAAAGTAATTTTAATTCATGTATTTTCGACATAGCATCGTCATACTAGTTGTGTAATTAATAAGGATGGTATTACTCTTAGATTTAATTAATTGTTAATTATTAATTATTAATTATTAAATCAAGTTTTATCTAGTCAGAATTTATCGACTTAACATCGTCCATACTAGTTGTGTAATTAATAAGGATGAAGCCCTATAACTATATTTAATATTTAATTTTATGTTGACAAAATAATGTTAAACTCAAATAAAAACTATGAATTTACTATAAATACTATCAAATTACAATCCACATCACAACCCATATTTTAAAAAAAAATTTAGATAATAATTTAAGTGTTACGCATTAACAATATATAGTACTATTTGTTACTATACAAACTTTGAATAACAAGGGCGAGACTATGTAATTAATTAATTAGGGCGTCCACGTATTTATATATATGGTCTATTCAATCCATCGATTAAATTAAATGGTCCATCCCACTTAATTATTATTAATAACGTAACTTAGTCCATTGTGACATAAGATTGATGGGAATTTCGATCTGGGAAATAATATTGGTCAAACTTTATTTTTGAAAAATATCCGTCTCCAAACGTATTCAAGTCATCCTCACATTTGAATGGAACTTGACATGAGATGTTATTGATAAAAGGAATTAAATTTCACTATGAGAGAAACAATCCGAGTGTAGCATATAAAACTCCAGAATTTAGAATATAAAAAATTATGGAAAGGAAACAATAATACCTCCATCGAATCCAAAATCACGTTAATATTAAATAAAATTAATGAAATGGTTATTAGTCATGCATCGATGTTGTGACAATTAATATGAATCTCAATTGCAATGCATTACATTACGGGTGACATAATTTAATATGTTGGAGAAAATGGATGGGATGTTTCTTAACTAAATTATTTTCAGGTCAACTTACGTTTACTTAATGGAAAAACTATTATATATTTTAAAAAATTGAGAAAATTATACTTTTCCTCTTGCACGGTTTTTTATTTTCGATTTGGTATTCTATATTGTTAAAACAGAGCCTTAGACTTTCGGTTAAGTATTTTCAATTTCTTACGGTTTTAATCATTTTCACCGTGAACACAGATGTGATGTTGTGCACTTATGCGCTACGTTGATACAAGTCAGCTTTATATATGTCAAAATCGCGTCGTTATAAAAGACAAAAGCTAATTTTTTTTGACAAAAATAACGAACTAGATTGAAATCTGAATCGTTGATTATGCTTGCTCTTTTTGAACGAAAGATTTTCCTACATGAGCCAGCTAAAAATTAAGTAACGTGCATAATGTAATTGAGAGGGAAATCGTCTAATTCATTAAAGTTGAGAAAGGCCCTCTTTTAATATTTTTCCCACCAGCAACGTAACTAGTTTTTCGATCACAACCATAGCTTCGGATATTGATCTTGAAAGGAACACAATACGACGTATCTGCTCTTTAAAGAAACATGGAATTACTTCCCCTAATTTAAAGAAGCTCGTGATAAGATATTTTTCCATTCGGATGCGATTTCCGTACATAAATGTGTCCAAGAAAATGTTTCCAAACCAAACTATTTATCATGCATTATAAGAAATTTCAATATGTTGATGTAATAATGAGGTTATAATAATAAAAGTAACATTTTTCAAAGTATAATAAATCATTAACCATTACATATAATATAGCAATAATATTACTCGGAATTAATCATTGTTATGTAGACAATACAACGTGTGTAGTTTATTTCATACGTACGACAACGGTGAAATTTTGTTATAGAGAATATTAATACATCACAATTACATAGTTTTAATTTTCTTTTATTGAGAATATATATTTCTTGCTAGTTTATAATAAAGTTTTAATACATAAAAAATTGTCGAAACATGGCACAGAAAGAAGGTCAACTCAAGAAAAGACCCAAGTGGGAAAAAAGCATGCAAAGTACTAACTTTTTTCGGCCGTGGAAGGATGGATCTTTGAGGAAACGAAATCTTCGCTGAATCAAATCCACAAGGTGGAAATTTGATTAAGATTGGAACTTAAGTTAAAAAATTAATTTCTAAAAATTATTAAAAGTTTTCTTGTATGAAGAAATACAATAAAGTATTAACTAGTTGCGTAAATTATATGAATCAAAAACACAATCCGCGATTAACAGAATCAAAATATTCAAATTGCATTGAAGAAATAACAAAGTATTCGTAAAGCAATAAATTAGACAATTAGTACAAAGAAATGCATGAAGCACAGTACTAATACGTAATGGGAGAGACACAAACTTGTTTAATCAACCAACATTTCGATCTCCAGATAGAATCTAAATACAGTAATAAATAATACATTTCGATCTACTGATAATCATGCTTCAAGCATTCTGCACTTTGGCTGCGAACGAATTCAAAGCTTCCTGATAATGAAAAATGTCTCCTAGAATTCCATTTGATCCATTCATCTGCATGTCTGAAGAATGGAAATCATGGCCGAAAGAAGTGGTAGGGTTTAATTCGACACCGAAGAAATTTTCGGAGTGTGGAGAAATTCTTAGATGATGATCAATGGAAAGCCCTAAACAATCATTCTCCTGACCGTTTGTATTCTTCACTGGGAACTCGAATTTCGTGGGAATTTCAGCCATCGGCGGAGTAAATGTATTACAAGCAATAGACGGCGGCTCGGGCTTAACAACCGCCTTAGGTCTCGGGAAAAACCCGTTTAGAACTTCTTGTAATAATCCCGAACCAGACCTCTCGGAAGGGAAAAAGTCTAAGACGTCAGCTGGATCCGTGCTTGATAAACCTGTTCCAGGAGTAATATTTTCACGATCACCGAATTCGTGTGAGTTCAAAGAAGAACCCTTGAAGGTGGAATTCGAAACAATTGTTGTGTTCACACAGGTAGCTTGAGAAGTTGTATCACATGACAGATTCATCAAGGAAGAAGGTCCCATGAAAGCATTTTGAGAGGAACTGGAACTGCCCAGAAAATCTGAGGGCATCTGTTCTTGCTGGGGAAAGTTGAAAGAAGAAGAAGAATAATCGGAGTATTTGGAGTAGGAAGAGTTGAAATAGTCTCGAAGCAAAAGCATGTTGATGGAACTATTGTTGTAGTTATTTGCTCTAAACGAAGATCCATCAAAATCGAGATTAGGGTTTTCAAAAGACGGCGATGAAACAAACGGACGAGAGCCAAAAATTCCGGGTTGCGATGGCTTCTGATAATTAAACGAAGCGATGAGATTTTCCGCAGCTGGCTGCGTGGGAGAAGTAGGGTAAACAAAGTTCGTTCTCGCCTTAACACCTCGCATGGCCCGAGCTGCACAATCATAAGCACACGCAGCCTCCTCCGCAGTGTCGAAAGTTCCGAGCCACCGCCTTTCTTTCGACTGAGGGTCTCTTATCTCAGCCGCGTAACGTCCCCATGGGCGGCGGCGGACGCCACGGTACCTCATGGTGTTGCCAGCAGAGACGGCGGTAGAACTTTCCTTGAGAGACCTCTTGTTGGGAGTGCAACGCTTGGGGACCGCGGAGGTGGGTGGAAAGAGGTCAGAGTCCGAGGTAAGATTACCGTTAAGTCTCCTCAAGGCTTCTTCCATGGATGATTATGTAAGAAGTAAGAATCTTGGGAGGAATGTTTCTGCGAATTTAGTTAGAGAACGTATAGGAAAGATTGTTGATACAGGGAGAGTTTCTGTGGAGTTAGGTAGATGGATAGTTTGCACCTGCAACCGTGTGGAGAAGCTCGGGGAATAATGCTGTATTTATAATCATGATTTACTCTCACTGCAGAGAGATAGGAGGAGGTAGAGTGAGTTATTGCATGACCACTTATTCATAAATTAATTTGAGTTTTTAAAAAAAAAAATTCCAAAAAGCATCTGTATCAATATTTTTCTGACCTTCCTTCGTTTCCTGATGAGAAAATGAGTAATTATTTGAAATTCATTTGTTTATATAATATCTAACACAATCACAAATGTCAGGAGTCGACATAATTTTTATTTCAATAAAATTGAAATTGTAAAATTTTCTTTCAGAACTAGTAACAAATTAAGTAGTTGAATTTTACACCTCAGTCATTTATAACATTGATAATTTTGTCCAAACGACTTCTCTTTGACACACGTCTTAGCCAACGGAAAGACTACATCTAATACTCGACCTATGATTTGAACGATATGCCCCGTTCTTGAGGAAAATATCAACATATCTATTATGCAACTTATCATTTAACCTTTTTGGATAAAGCCATGTTACTAACATATTCATTTCTATTGTATATATATTTTTTTTTAAAAAAGTCAACTTTATATTTGAAACAGAGAGGAAAATTAAGTTACATTGAAAGATTGCGAAAAAAATCTAATATCGAATATCCTTGTATTATTTTGCTGCCACCTTCCATCCAATGGCAATGATTTGATTGTCCTTTCAATCCAATTATTCTATACATATTTTATCGACGCAACATTCTCTAATTATGAAATAATTAAATTTCAACAACCATATTATTATTTAATAATTTATACATCCGTCTCTCGTGATCGAGCCATAACCCCACAGATAAATATTGCTTTGTCATTCCTTCACCGCCCCTCGTTCTCCAATATTTCCTTCGTTCTTTTTTTTTTAAACCCTATTATATTTATAAGTTAATTAATAATTAACTGATAAAAAAATAGGCATGAAACTAACAAAATTTAAGATACATATCTGAATGGAATTTGTTGCATATATTGAAGGACCAATGTCTTACCGCTTTACCAAAAGTTATAGCTAATAGTAATGGTGCAACTCAAATCTTTCAAACCGCACAGCAGCTCAAGTAACACGATTCGATCGCTCTACCAAGTAGGGACAATTATTACACCCAACATATTTTTTTATTTTAAAGCGAAATTTAATTATTTTCATAATTTCATAGTCAATTACATAAGTTGGAAAAGGTTTGATCTTCTAAATGAGACATATTAAAATATTTTACCTTATATATATCTTGTAAGTAAATGCTACGATCCAAAGATGGCTCAATCTTGTTGATAAGATAACTGAAAAGCCATTTATTTTTCGAAGCATCTCATAATAAATAATAACCCATTATTATTGTTAAATGTTACATCAAGTTGATTTTCTTTTTCCATAAAATAATCGACGTATGTGACTTCAAATGGCTACTGTTGATTTACAGTAATTGCTTCGTGTATTTCCAAGAAAAGTGAGTTACATATTAATTATATTCTATAAACAAAAATTTTGATTTTTTCAATACATAATTTTAAAGTGTACCAATTCAAATCGAGTTATTTGGATGTTTTATGAGATAAAATCTTTTAACACGTATGTTAGATTTTTAATACAATATTTTATTTATAAGGAAATCGAACTCGATTATATGTTTATTTAATAATATTATAATAGATATAAATAAATAAGTATAGAAAAAACAAAAAGTGTCGTGATCAAGATGTCTAAATCGAACGTGATAACAAAATCACGATTTTCGGGCAAGAAAATATTAGAAGTGCGACTTTGTTTGCTAGTTTCAAGGAAGTCACCTTTTATCCTTTGTTCTGAATGATTACACTGGCGGCGCTCAGATTTTGTCTCTCTCATTTTGCGTACTCTCGGGATTTTTTATTTTTTGTTTTAAAAAAGATTTTTTGCAATTTCTAGCATTTTATTTTATTTTATTTTATTTGTGTTAAAAAGTATTTATTTTTCTCGGAGCATCCGAATTTGTTTTTCTAAATAAGATTTGCTTCTTTCGAGGGACTCTGATCAAGGTCACCGTATGTAAGAATTTGGACACTAAAAGTTGTACCCTCTCTCAGAAATTTGTTTTTCTTGTTGTAAATTATTTTCGATTAGTTTATTATTTATAATCTTATGTGTGCTCTATTTTTTTAGCATAGACTCGTTGTTTGTTGACGAACTGAAATTTTGTTCTTTTCCAAGTGAAGAAACCTTTTACTATTAGCTTATTTGATTTTACGTTTGTATTGAGTTATGGTGGACGCAAACACAACTACAAAATAGATCTTTATAATAAGAATATGTTTCTTGTGAGACGGTCTCACGAATCTATATCTGTGAGACGGGTCAACCTTACCGATATTCACAATAAAAAGTAATATTTTTAGCATAAAAAATAATATTTTTTCATGCATGACTTAAATAAGAGATCCGTCTCACAAAATACGACTCATAAAACCGTCTCACACACACAAATTTTTGCCTTATAAATAACTATTTCATATCTATCTCGTTTTACGAAAATAGTTTAACATAAATTGCTATACAAATCTATAGTTACTCACTGTTAAGTTATTCAAACAACTTTTTCTATCGAGTAGGTCTCTTGTAAGACGGTCTCACGAATCTTTATCTGTGAGACGGGTTAACATTACCGATATTCACAATAAAAAGTAATACTTTTAGCATAAAAAGTAATATTTTTTAATGAAGATCCGTCTCACAAAATACGACTCATGAGATTGTCTCACACAAGTTTTTGCCTTGTAGAATCACAACATTAGGTAACATATAATTGGATTGTTTTAATTAACTAATTCTAGTAAATAAATTTCACTTTTAAATTAAATTACTCGTATGATCAAAATACATTGGCCGACGGTTTCAAATAAATTAACAATGTAAATTAAATGAATTGAGAATTAAGAATCCAAGATTTGATGAGATTTTATATTATAGATGAATTAATAGTCATGTAATTGACAAATTATATACTTAACCAGAGAAATATGAGGAAATTATTAACTGAGTTCATAAAATAATTATTTGAAATGGTCATAGTTAATTAATTGCACAAATTATTGACTAAGCCAGCTTAGAGCTTGGAGTTTACCTGAGGCAGCAGATGGTCTGAAAATGATAGACTGCATCATTGATTAATGGTACAAATATTTGAATCAGAAAATTTTCTTTATTCATACTTCGAGAAATAAGTCGTTCAGAGGTTGTGTTTCGATGGATGGATTCAACGCTATGATTTCAATCCATTCATTTGCTTGTATATGAATGTATGTCCGAAAGATTTTAAATCCAAAACTTTATGTATTTTTACAGATGTAACGATGATTATTATGGATTTAAAATAAAAAAAATGAAATTTATTTATAGAAGGAAAAAACATAAGATTTCTATATAAAAAAAAATTATTTATAAAAAGAACTAGGATGATATATAATGAAGTACTATTCGTAGTTAAAGTTGTAATGGCCTTCATTTAGTAGTTAATAAATGTTGTAACGATATCGTATTCCCAATTATACATAATCCACTAATTATGCATTAAAACAACTTAATGTCCATGGGAACCACTTGTAATTTTATAATTGAAAAATTATATTTGCAAAAAGACAAAACCTTATCACTACCTATATAATTTAAAGCTGTGTTATATATAATGTATAAATTTTAATGTTTCATAATAATATTTTTTTAAAAAAATTTATTTGTCAAAATTTAAGCTTAAGAATGGAAAATCGTGTTAAAAAACTGTAAGAATTGTATTTTTATTCAATAAATAAAAAAAATTCATCATATACGTGTAATTTTATGAAGCACAAGAATTATAATTTTCACAAGTGACGAGGTATCTTTTCTTTAAGTCTTTTATTAAAGTTAAAGTGAAAAAATATATTTTAAAAAAAACAATTTATACAAGAAAAAAAAGGGAACAAATTATGTCTAAATTCAAGGTTGGAGTATTGGGAAATTATTCAGCATTTAATTATCAGCACTAATGTCTCTGACAGAAATGTTTGGGGAAATTATTGGATAATGAACTGCAATAATTTATTATCCATGCGTTCTTACGTATCATTACGCAATTTAGTTGATGTTTATTTATTTAGCCAGATAATGGATAACATAATATATTTTTAATCCACAAAACTAAATCATATGGAAGAGTCGATGACAGCATATCACAATAAATTTATGTTTAAAATAAAAGAAATGACGGTAAGATTCGAACTTTATTTAATTTAATATATAATAATCATAAATCAGCCAAACTATATCACCTATTTACGGAGGTTTTGTTGGTTTCAAATCGTTAATTATTACATAATTTTATTGTACATTCACGTTTGCACGAGTTAAAAATATAAGATAACGAATACAAATAATATTAATGTGTGTGAATAACATTGAATTGATAGAATTGGCCGTTCTTGTGTAAGTTCAGAGAAAAAATGTATTTAAAAAAATAATAATAATAAGTATAAAAATAAAAGTAGAGAGTAAATGATGCATTAGATGTAGGGAAAGAAATAGGCATAGGCAGGAGGGAACAATAAAGTTCTCAACTAGATTTTAACGACAAGAGGAAGATACTGTCAGATTCAAGAAAGCTGTAAAATCAATGGAAATTTTTACCAGCTTTTTCCAGTTTACGGATATTTTCGTACACTGCTATAGATAATCTTATTATTAATAAAATCTTTTTTTTAAAATAAATAAATGTTTTTTTATATAAAATTTTGTGATAAAAGGGAATTAAATTCAGAAGAAGTTTGATAATTATATTTAAGAAGTACAAATATGTGAAATAATTACGTCCTTTATGGGCACGCGTGGTGTAAAATAATAATATTTTTTTATACAGAAATTTTTTTACTCAATAAATATAAATAGTATTAAAAATGGATATGGATAGTTGAGATTTTTTCACCTATATTTATTGAATATAAGATTATTATTTTTAAATAAAAAAAACTTGTTTAAACTCTTAACAATCGCTTGTAAAATCTATCTTGAAATGAATTATCGACCCCAAACTTAGTTCATATTGGAATAGAGAGAGGTGCTGAACATAAATAATTTTCGATAAAATAGAGTAATTTGTCCATGACATATTTCTACGATGAACTTGATTTAGTGAATAATTACTAACTTATAACCAAATAATATAATGACAAAATTATCTTCTATTTGATACTCTAAATTGTATTACACTTTTTCCAAACAAGTCTTGTTTGCAAAATTAATACAAAAGAAATGCATTAAACATTATGCATGAAGAAAATATAACAAATCACATACAAAGCATTTTGTTGATCTATTTTTTAAAAATAAAGCGATAATAAGTTGTATCTCAAGCACTTTAAATTATTTAAAAAATATTGATGTTTTTTAATTAAAAAATATATTAATAAAATATTTTGTGTGTGATATATTTTATTTTTTCATGCATGATGTTTAGTGAATTTATTTTTTAATGATTTTTGCAAACGAGACTTGTTAATAGATGATTTCGTCTCAATAATATATGTATATGTCGTAACTCCTAACCTAATCCGATTGGATAAAATAATCAATATATAATCTAGGCTTAATACCATGCAAAATCGTTGTTTCGATTATTCAAATCCTAATTAATATGTTGGGCGAACCGTTGTTTCTAAATTTTTCCTCTTAGAGGCCGGTTCTACATGACTAATATCAAAAAATCTTGTCGAAGCTTAGAAAATATGAAAAGAATTTTCTATTTTTTTAAAAAAATTTAATCGCTAATTATTGTTACTTATTTTCTTCATTCACCTCTGTCGCCTTCTAGCTCGATAAACCTGAATTTGTTAAAGCTAGGTTTTAATATGTTGAATGTCGTTCCAAAAAATTTTGGTTTAATGAAAAAAAAAGGAAACAATAATAATTTCGTGGAATGAAGTATGATTCCAAAATTAAATTGTGTACGTTCATTATGTCAAATGCTAACACATGCAGTTAAACTATGAGTTTACTAGATTTAGGTACTGTGTGGTTCTTCGTATGAGACAAATAGTATGTAGATAAGTAATATTTTTCAATAATAAAATATATAAAAATGATAGTTAATATAATGTTTGATTTAAGTGATTAAATTTGAGATAATTTGGTAATTACCGTTTTGTCGTTTTGAAAATATTAATAAAATATTTATAATATTATTTATTAAGAGTAATATTGTAATTTCAATTCAATGATTTGATTGATGTGAGATAAATAATTGATAATTTGATTGATGTAAGATAAATGATTGGTTGATTGATAAACAGTATGGTGCATCGAAAATGAGATTAGATTGGATAAAAATGTAGATAAAAATATGGATAAATAATAACGTGAACCAAACAGTAGTGGAACTGCATTCTCGTCAACGGCTAAACTCTTGCTGAATTCCTCTTTGAATCCTGAGTACCTACCGTGGGCATCACCGATTTGACGCCCATCTATCGGACGTGGTGAAATTGTATATCCAATTAAGCTAATGTCACATCACCGATATTCATATACGTACCCAAACTGAGCGTCAAGATGCAAGGAAACATGCAACAGAATAATTAAACACACAAAATTTTACGTAAATAAATCTAGATGCAAGGAATTATGCACAAGTGACAAAAACCATCCTTGTCAAGAACCCTATTATTATTATTTTGTATAAGTCTCTCATTCTTGTCAAGAAAATTTTCCTCTCACAAATGAATTTGGTTTTTTTCAGTCGATAGTCAATAACCATCCTCGATTGAAATTAAATAATTATTTTTTTTTATAAAAATAAGTATTTTAGTTATCTTTCTAAATTATTAAATTAACTAACTAATTAAGAAATATTTTAATGATATTAATAAAAAAATATTATCATCTGGAATATACGAAATAAATAAGGCAAATAAATAAAGAAGATGACGATATTGTAGGAACTGGTTGCCTACACCATGTGCACATTAAGGGCCATTTAAATTAAAAAAAATTATGAACTTTCGATAATTGACATATAATTATCACTTCATTGAAATTTGAAAGCGGCATCCCCAAATATTTTTATATAAACATTATTTTACGATCTCTTAAAACTGATTAATGAACATTTATTCAGAGACGAACCCGCCAAACAAAAAATTAATAAAAAAATTTAGAAGAAACACATAAATCTAACATCTACTAACAAATTGAATTCGAAGGCAATAATTTGAAATTAATTACTTTTCCACGTATCTTTTTTATATAAAAAAATTTATTTAAGTTGGTGAACATATTATTTGAAATTAATTTAGGACTCTTCCACTTTTCTTTTTTCTTTTTTTTTTTATAAAATTCATTTTATTTATATTGGTGAAAATATAGAATAAATTCACCGATTTCTAAACTTTATATAGATTATACTCTAAAATTAATGTCGATGACACAAATATCAAAACTTCTCGTTTTTCGTTAAAAATTTACGGGATAAACCTTTTATTTAAAAATTGTCCAACAAAAAAAAGAAGGGATAGATGCATTAGGCAAAGACCTACATATTGGTCAATAGAAATTCTTATTGTAGAACAATACAATATTCTGAGTAATATAAACAATAACGATTTGTGATGTGTATTGATTACGATAAATTAAAAGAAGCCACGACTCATAAAATTAGATACAAACTATATATAATCAAGAACGATCCATATATATTCATAGCCGATCGAAACAATAAAACAAATGGAAAAAACAAGAGTTAAATCGATCGAAGATGCAAAATCAAGCTCCCTTGTTTCCGAATCTGGTTTTGAGTTAACTTGCGATCATCCCTGAACGACCACTGCTCTTTTTTTAACATAATCAAAGAGATTAAAAGCCCTCAGTTTACCAATTAAAGAAGAAATGATGGGATCTTAATTTCTTTCAAATAATATTTTTTCTGAACTTTGCATTAGTTCTGAATCAAAAGTTTAATTAGATTTTTTTGGGATTAAATTTGGAGTATCAGAGTATGCAATGGAATGGTATTGACATGTAATAAATAAAAACATCTGCAACTGACAGTTCTGAGAGGCTCACAGGTTTCCCTGAATAATTTGTCTCATAATAATAATAATAATAATAATAATAATAATCAAATAAATCCTTCTTTATTTACGCTGAAACCTGCACGAATTCAAATATAAAGCCTGTACAACAACGTATATAGCTGAAACTCTAAAACTTAATGCATGCATGCGCTCTCAAACTATCCTATTTTGTCCACTCTTTCCCTTCTTTTTTCTTTCCTTTTCCTCGTCAGTTTTGTCTCTCCTTTTACCTCTGCCCAAATATTATTATTATTCAATAACCCATTTGCTTTAGTCATCGTAATCTTACGTGCATATGACTTTAATTAGTCCGGGGGAAAAATTATACATAAAATTCTAAAGTAAACTACTACATCAACACACATTTAATCGAACAACTAGGTTAGTTTCTTAATCGCATGATATAAGGTTAATCTATATCTGATCGGTGAAGTATGTTACATCGCATTTTGACCAGTACTACACAATGTTCGAAACAATAGCTCATAGACAAAATACATAGTTCTTACCTAGATAATCTGAATATAAAAAAAATTAAAAATAGAAAGACCGGGTCAGGCTACAACCCCGGTGGGTCATAAGGTGGCTTTACCCTTGTATAGACATATAAGATTAATTATGAAGTTTTTTTTTTCAATACACAAGCACGCACGCACGCAAATTTGTGCTTACTTCCTACACAAACTTTTTAGCTTGGCTACAGATTATATCGTAAGCAAGATTTGCTATAATACATCCCTTTGGGACCTTTTATAAACCAACACAACCTTATAAATATAATATTATGATCCTATATACCTTTTATCTTGCAAGGTTTACTGCTGCAGTCGTCGTAGGTAGGGGCTCTCAGATTGCGGCTCTCATGATTCGTGTAATGGGTTGACTTTCTAATTTTCATTATTTATAAATTATTTGTTTTACAAGAAAAAAATAATAATTAAAATAGTAAACTTGGCGCATGATGTGCAATATTTATAGAATTAAACTGGGAAAATTGTGGAGTTAATTATAAGTTAATTTTGGGATAAAAATAGGAGTATATCGAACACAATGATTAATGTGGATAGAAGTCAACCAATGATACGGGAATGTTAAAGGGCAGGCGTGCAATGACTCACCAACTTATTTGTCCTAACTTTATTACTCAACAATATATAGACGTAATCATAACCTGTGTCCAAATCACAGATATTACAGCGCAGGCCAACTCCAAAATTTTATCACGTCCCACCCTATGCCCAATTTTTTTAAAAAACAACATCCATTTTTTATTTCAATATTATAATTCTAATTTTTTTAAACTATATAGTAGTATAAACACTGTGTGTCTGAAATTGTAACTTTTTTTTTTTGTATAAAAAAACATTTTTAAAAAATAAAAATCACAATCCAAATTAATATATTATTATTATTATTATTATTGACATGCAAAGGAAATATTTTGATTCCTAATGTAGTTCTGAAAACCGAGGGAGACATTATTCTCGACCGGGTTGTGATCACCTTTTGTTGGCAAAGTCAAAATTGGACGACAACCAATATTGCATGAGCAGACAGTAATCGTTGGCTATGTATCGGAAGTTTGGGATAGAAGACGTATATACGCGTTTTCACACGGACAATGGGCTCTACAAATAGAGTTCCCCTCCCTCATTCTGAAATCATCACTTCTTCGAGTTTTATCTCATCTTATAGCATTTGAGTGCTTATAAGTTTTATAATATTTGTGAGATGTTTGTTCTCATGTATTAAGAGAGTGTGTGTTCTTTTTGAAAACACAGTGAGTGAGTTGTACACAATAAAATATTATAGTGGAATTCTTTTCATCTTACCCGTTGTTTTTACCCTAATAATTTTTAGAAGTTTCCACGTAAATCTCGGTGTCCAATTTATTCTTTATTTTAATATTTATTATCTCAAATTGTCGCACGTGGGACCAACAAATGATATCAGAGCTTTGGTTTAAAATTTCTTAAAATTCTGAGTATGCACTGTGGTTGCAGCCTAGACTGATCTTCCACATCAGAAAAGTTTTTTTGAGATTTTTTTTATTAAGGCTGGATTATTTTGTCCTGTCTACTAAATTGTTGTAGACATAATGACAGACATGTAAGAGATAACAAAATTCAGTGAAAGCAATTTTATGTTGTGCAAAACAAAGATACAAGTGATTTTAAGAAAGGAGAATTGTTTGGCGTCTATTGGAGATAAACAGTTGGAAATGACGGACGATGGAAAGTGGTTTCTTTGGGTTATGCTGATGAAGTAAAGGGGTTTCATCTGTGAGATCCTATTGTTCACAAGCATGTCATCAGCAGAGATGTTATCTTCGATGAAGATAAAGTAAAGGGACACAAACGCACACTGAATTCAGAAACAACTATATTTTAGGTGGAAAATAAGACGGACGGATGTCAAATTTATTGTGAAGCAGTACCGAAGCACGAAGAACAAGAACATGTTAAGTCTGAGGTTTTCAATGTGAGGCGGTCAACTCGAGACAGAAAACCACCAGGTTGGCTTTCAGATTATATAACTGAAAGCAATATTGTATATTGTCTATTATCAAATGATGGTGAGCCATCGAGTTTCCACGATGCTACTCAAAGTTCGGATGTATCCTTGTGGATGATAGCAATGCAAGAAGAGTTAGAGGCATTAGACAGAAATAAAACTTGGATCTTGTTATACTACCATAATGGAGGAAAGCCATTGAAAACAGATGGGTCTATAAGATCAAGCGTGATGACAATAACCAAGTGGAGCGGTATCGTGCTAGATTGATGGTAAAAATGTATGCTCAGAAAAAATGCATTGACTTCAATGAGATATTTTATCCTGTGCTTCGGCTTACAACAGTCAGAATAGTGTTGTCATTGTGTGTAGTGTTTGACATACATCTAGAACAGCTAGAGGTGAAAACGTCGTTTTTTCATGGAGATCTTAAGGAAGAAATCTATATGGCCCAACCAGAAGGTTTTGCGGAAAAAAACAAAGAGAACTTGGTTTGCAGGTTGAACAAATCTGTGTACGGTCTAAAACAGGCGCCGAGGTGTTGGTACAAGAGATTTGATTCCTATATCATGAGCTTTGGATATAACTGACTCAGTGCAGACTTTTGCACATATTTCAAGAGGTATGGTGATGATTATATTATTTTATGTTGTATGTGGACGACATGTTGGTAGCAGACCCCAACAAAGATCAGGTCCGAGAATTGAAGGCACAGTAGTTGGCTAGAGAATTTGATATGAAAGACTTAGGACCAGCAAACAAGATTATAGGGATGCAAGTTCACCGCGACAGATATAACATAAAGATTTGGCTTTCCCAGAAAAATTATTTGAAGAAAGTTTTGCAACGCTTCATCTTTCAAGATAGTAAGCCAATTTCGACTTCTCTTCCTGTTAACTTCAAGTTATCCTCCGAAATGTGTCCTACAAGTGAAGCAGAGAGGATGAAGATATCTCGAGTACTATATGCATCAGCAGTAGGAAATTTGATGTTCGCTATGATCTGTACAAGACCAAAAATTGCTTAAGAAGTGAGAGCACTTAGTCGGTATATGGCGAATCCTGGAGGAGAGCATTGAAGCACTGCCAAGAAAATCCTTATATACATTATGGGTACCTCAAATGCTGCATTATGTTATGAAGGATCTGATTTTATACTCAAGGGCTATGCCGATTCAGATTATGCAGGTGATCTTGACAAAAAGAAATCGGCTACTGGTTATGTGTTTAAACTTGCAGGGGGAGCAGCAAGCTGGGTTTCAAAACTGCAAACAGTTGTGATCTTATCTACAACGAAGGCAGAATATATGACAGCTACTCAAGTTTGCATGGAGGCAATATGGATTAAAAGGTTATTGGAGGAAATCGGGCGTGAAAAACAGAATGTTCTAATGTTTTGTGACAGTCAGAGTACCTTGCACAACGCAAGAAATTCAGCCTTTCATTCCATGATGAAACATGTTGGAGTCCCATTTCACTTTACACGGGAAGTAGTAGAAGAAAGAAGTGTGGATATGCAGAAGATTTATACAAAAAATAACATAGCTGATGTTCTGACCAAGCCAGTGAACACTGATAAGTTTGAGTGGTGTAGATCATCAGGTAATGGCAAGATTGAAAGAATGTGTGGAGATGTGTTTGATTCCCAATCAAATCTCCAAGTGAGAGAAATGTCGGCAAGGTCAAAATTGGCAGACAACCAATATTTCACTAAATGAACAGACAGTGGTGGTTGGCTATGCAGCGAAAGTTTCAGATAGAAGACGGAAGACCCGTTTTATACGCGTCTTCACACGGACAATGGGCTCTATAAATAGAGCTCTCATCCTCATTCTGAAATCATTCTTTATTCGAGTTTTTTCTCGTCTTATAGCATTTGAATGCTTAGTTCTATGATATTTGTGAGGTGTTTGTTCTCATATATTGAGAGAGTTTGTGTTCTCTTTGGAAACATAGTGTGTGAGTTGTAGGCCATAAAATATTATAATTTAATTCTTTTCATATTGCCCGTGGTTTTTACCCTAATAATTTTTAGGGGTTTTTCACAAAAATCTCTATGTCCATATTATTCTTAATTTTCGTATTTATTATTTAAAATTGCCACACGTGAGACCAACATCTTTCACATCGAGTAATTAAATTTTAATTATAGTAAGGTGATACATTATTTGTGAATCAAATATAGAATATCATTTTCAGATGTGAAAATTTTCAATTTATTAGAATGTGACATTTTTAATTTCGAGTTGTGATATATTCTAAAATAATCACAATTACATGAAAAAAGAGTTTGGTGCAATACCTGACAATTTCATCACGTTTGACTAATTCGGAACCAAGAGATGTTATTAACTAATCTCATATGTAGTAATCATTATCATAAATTATAATGCCCCAAAACCGAGCCCTAGTCATCTCGAGCCCCCACTCTAATCGAACCCTTACTTACCACACTGAACACTCATTATTCTCGAGCTCGAGCTCTTACCATTCTCGAAACCCTAGTCCATCATTCATGAACCCATATCGGCTCGGAGTACTCTATTAGGAAATGAACTCACATGATTTGAAATATACGTATAAATTCTTCCAAATCAGGAAAAATCCCAAATATCTCGTGATATGCTTAAATATTACGATATTGTACGGATCAACGAAAATTTGATAACACTTACCCGTCAAATGAATTTTGCCTAACTAGCTAGTTTCATTCATAAGATATGTTTCATTGTTTTCATTCATTATTATTACTAAACACTACTTTTTTACACTCTTAAGCTATCTCAGATCACTTAAGTGTCGAAAGGTCTTTGTCGCAAATATCTCTGGTCTCCCCTAACTGTTGTTCGTTTGTACAAACAAAATCTTTAGTTGCCGACCCGAACCAAGCAGATCGTAAGACACCGCTCACTCGACCAAACTCAGTGTGAAATTTTTGGTTACATCAAAATATATACATGTAAAGTGATCGAGATCATGCAAAGTTAACAAAAGCATCGATAGTTCATTAAAAATGTGAACCAATAATCACAATATTAGGAAATTACTGCTCCTATCTTGTAGCTCATCTAATATGGACAAATTTTCAAATTAAGACAAGAGACTAAATTCCAAGAAATATCTTCTTGACTCAGCAAAAAATAATTTAATATTTATAAGATAGAGACAATTATATCTTATTTGACATATATCATTTCAATCGAAAGATTACCATCGAATGATACAAAGACAAGCATATCCATAGGTGTCATCTCAGCATTTAAATGGCTTCACATAAAGCGTGTGTGCACTGTTTATAAAAGGATTCTAAAAAACGTGTCCGGAGATTCTATTCTCACGTACAAACATTCCAGAAAAAAACGAAAAAATATTGTTATTTGTTTTGCAGTAAAAAATTCCCACACTAGTACATGATAATATAATTTCATTGATGAGCTATGATCAAATTTAATTATTTAGTTCATTGTTAAATTTCAAATTGTTTATAAGGCTCAAGTCCGTTGGACATAAAATTTGGGTCTCTACTAACTACTTGGGGACCCATTTACGAGGTAGCTGGAGTACCGGTCTACAAGGCCTAAGCCCATCAAACGCTCCTGAAAAATCTATAAATAGAGGAAAACTCTTGTTATTCATGGTTCACTCTCATTATTTTATGCTTAAAATTTCTAGCTTTCAAAAGAATATCTTTAAATTCTTTTCTGACTTGAAGATCAAAGTATCCTCTGATATTGTTTGTGACGTAGGTGATAACCCACAAAATTTGCTCCCTACCGACTATTTGGACTCGTTTACAAGCTAACTAGAGTATCGGTCTAGAATTACTTGAATGTGTTTATAAGCTAGTAGAGTAGTCCATATAATTATATTTTTTTAGCTACATCACACTGTAAATAACATTCTGTTATAGATGAACCCCTTTAAATTATCAATTACGCATCCCGACACGTCATTGATTCACATCTATTTAAATTTCCAAAAAGTCATGAACTAAATTATTACTAAAAAATTAATCTTTGAATCGAGACACAATTTTACAAATCCTTCCCGACTCAAAAGTCATATATATACATTTTTTTTTACAAATTTTGAATTATAATGTTTAGTCTCGTACTTTAACTATTTGTTTGCAAGAATTTATTATTTTATATATTATTTAAAGAGAGAGTGTGAAATTTTTTTTATTAAATATTATATATATTTTTATATTTATTTAAAGCTATTTTAGGAACTTATAACTTTTATGCTATAAAGTCAAAATAGAACGTTGAAATACTATGATAAAATAATTGAGTTCAAACGTGTGAATATGTTTGGTACTTTAAAATCATTCTATCACAGTAATGACAAAAAAAAAAAATTTTGACATAAAACTGTAATCATCGTTAGACATATTTTTATAAGTAGTATAGTTTTAGAATATATCATAAATATTAAAACTACTTTATCGTCTAAAAGAGCTTAATTGCAATAATTAGTATCACATTTATTTTTTAATATCGGTAAAGGCACACCAACATATCATTACATCGATATTTACAATCATTATATCACAAGATTTCAATTAAATTTATTTATTTATTTTTTCAGTTTGAAGAAAAGATTGTAGTAATCTTAGATATGAGTGAAAGAATTGTTGTACAAATATTTGATGTACATGTCGCAGAACTATTTATCTTTTAAGAAAAATTTTTAAGTAGCTTATATGCTTCCAAGTAGATATGTTAAAATGAGTTAGATCAGTCGGATCGTTCTGTCTTGTTATATAAAGTAAATGAATTGAATTGATAATGTCTTAATCCGTCAAAATAACAGACAGACCTGATCCGTCTTACTCATTAGCAGGTTGCAACAAGTTGTGGGTCGGCCTTTCCCCAACCCACCAAATAGGTGTGTTGCATTGCCCGTTTTGTCATCTCCAAGTTCTAAAACCTTTTCAAATTTATTAATAAAATACTATTTGAATCTTACTCTCAAATTGTTTATAAACTCTATTAAGGAATATATAAATCACCTAGTCTAGATGATATTATATTTACCGAAATGGGTTTTCCACAAATACTCATAGGCATACTTAGGAAAGGGGTCTTCATTTGTTGAAGCGCAGAATTGTAAATAGACATAATTTATTTACATTCCAACTTCAATATACCATGTAAAATATTATATATTATCTACCGCTCTATCCCGGCAATAGCTAATCGGGCCTTGAATGAAAGATTACAAACCTAAGTTTACCCCCTTCGAACCGCCATATGTCCGAATAAATTTGTTTCCATGGGCTTCAGCCCACAATAAAAGCCACGGATCCTCACAAATCGAGTCGCAAAACCGGGCTGGCGTAGTTTTCAAAGCAGAAGAATGGAAAACTTATTCATCCTTCAGTTACTGTTCGAAACGTATTTTCTCAGTCAGTCCAACAAAAAATGTCACAACCTGCCACTACACTGCTAGTGATATAATGGCATAAATCTCTTCGAATCATGTTTGGTCATAAAATGTCTAGGATGTTCTAAGGGTTGATCCAGTAACGATTTGTCACTTTCTTTATTGCATAACCCACTTTCATATGTGATTAACCTTTGGACGATATCCCAAATGTAGGATGGAATTAACCTAAATCTTGGTTTCTAATCTTGCCACTGGCAAGATCTTGGTGCATGATAGTGATGGAAGTATTTCAACCGGTTTTGTAATCTGCTGCTAATATACAAAAGAATGCACAAGGTGCTAAAAACTTGATACTTTTCAATTTTTGAAAGACAAGACAAAAAAGAAAATTATATTTTATTACGATACGATTTAGCCTCTGTATTTTAGGTAAATATATCTTTGTGATTAGGAGTATCTTTAGGAGATCAAGTAAATATATCTTTGTGATTAGGAGTATCTTTAGGAGATCAACCGAGACTTGGAGAACAAGGATCTTGGTCAACTTTTTGTAATATATATTCATCATTATTATGAATGAAAGGCACAGAAAACTTGTGGATAATTTGTCATGGTATCAGAGCCTTGGAAGATTCTAGGGCAAACACATATTTGTACTGTACTTTAGCTTCCACGAGAGATCATGGCTGGCAGAGAGGGAGAAAAGAAAGGAGATGGTGACAAAAAGGTGGATATGACTTATCATCTTGGATCGAGTGACGGTCCGGGAAACATCATTACCCCGATTCAATTACGTTGTGAGAACTACGATGAATGGGCGAGGGCAATTCGAACCTCGTTGAAAGCGAAGAGGAAATTTGGCTTTGTGGAAGGGACGGTCCCGAAGCCAACAACAGAGGAGAAACTTGAGGATTTGGATAGCTGTGCATTCTATGTTAGTATCGTGGCTGACCAACACCATTGAGTCGTCCGTTCGGTCGACACTTGGAGAATATGATGATGCACAACTCCTGTGGAACAATCTCAAAAACAGGTTTTGTGTGGTGAGCGGCACTCGTGTGTGCCAATTAAAAACGTCCTTGGGGGAGTGCAAACAAGGAAAAACCGAGACTGTGGCAATTTATTTTGGTCGTTTGTCAAAAATCTGGGACGAACTGATCACATATGGGAAAGTGCCGATTTGTAAGTGTGGAGGCTGCACGTGTAACATAGTCACGCAGGTAGAAAAACTAAGAGAAGAGGACTATCGTCATCACTTTCTGATCAGCCTCGATGGAGCATATGCTTCAATTCGAACAAATCTTCTTGGACAAGAGCCATTGCCGACGCTTGATAGAGCATATCAACAAGTTATTCAAGCGGAACGTCTGCGGGACGGAGAGGTGTCCTCATCCAAAGATACACGAGATAGTATCATGGCCTTCGCAATTCAACCTGATACACGTGGTAAGTCTCGTCTTGTAGATAATACTGATAAGTTTTGCAATCATTGTCATAGAGAAGGCCACGACGAATCTTCTTGCTTTCAACTACACGGGTTCCCTGAATGGTGGGGGCACTGACCTCGCGGAGGAAGGGGACCGGGTCGTGGTGGACGGACATGAAGAGGAGGTGGGCGTTCGAGTTCTGTCCGTGGCAGAGGGCATGGTGCACCGCATGTCCGCGCAAATAAAGTTGGCGGGACTGGAACTTTATATGGGCAACAGGCAGGGAATTCGCAGGGGCTGGCGGGTACAACTGAAGCTGCGGCTCTTGCCGGTGTTTCAGCAACACAACTGCAACAACTTCTTGATTTTTTGAACTTAACTAAAACAAACGATCGTCTACATGGTAAGAACAGTGATTTTAGTTGGATTATCGATACAGGAGCGTCGAACCATGTGACTTACGACTTGTCTATTTTGAGAAATGTGAGAAAGGTGAAACACTGCCCGGTGGGATTGCCGGATGGAAACACAGCAGAAGCAAATCAAGAGGGGAGTGTCATGTTGCCAGGAGGATTGAAGCTTGACAATGTTCTTTATGTCCCACAATTAACATGCAATTTAATTTCTGTGTCTCAATTAATCGATGCATCAAATTGCGTTGTACAATTCACTAATAATATTTGTGTTATACAGGACCAACCGACGAGGAAGGTGATTGGAGCGGGTGAAAGATTGGATGGACTTTATTTTTTTCGTGGTGTCTCTCAAGTGAAGGCCTTGACAGTGGATGGTGATTCGTCGTTCAAGTTATGGCATCAACGAATGGGGCATCCGTCTGAGAAAATATTGAAGATGATTCCGGCTGTGAGTCATTATTGTAGGAATAATAATAAAGCTTGTGATGTGTGTCCGCGTGCAAAACAACCTAGATCTAGTTTTCCAATTAGTATGAATAAAGCTGGTAGAATTTTTGAACTTGTTCATTTGGATTTGTGGGGAGCATACAGGACTCCCTCTTCGTGTGGGGCTACCTATTTTTTGACAATAGTATATAATTTTTCAAGAGGAGTTTGGGTATATTTACTATGCAATAAAATGGAAGTTGAGTCTGTGTTTCTTAATTTTGTTTCCATGATTGAGCGTCAATTTGAACAAGTGATAAAACGTGTGAGAAGTGAAAATGGGACCGAATTTAGTTGTTTGCATGATTATTTTCAAAATAATAGGATTATTTTTTAGACTTCTTGTGTTGGGACTCCACAACAGAATGGGAGGGTTGAGAGAAAACACCAACACATTTTAAATGTGGCTAGAGCATTGAGATTTCAAGGGAACTTACCACTCAAATTTTGGGGAGAATGTGTGTTGGCAGCATGTTACTTGATTAATAGGACACCCTCAACTTTACTTAAGACTAAATCGCCATATGAAATGTTGTTTGGGAAAGTGCCTTCTTACGATTCTATTCGTGTATTTGGTTGCCTTTGTTATGCTCATAATCAACGACACAAAGGCGATAAATTTGCAAGTAGGAGCCGTAAATGTATCTTTGTTGGCTATCCTTTTGGAAAGAAAGGTTGGAAGTTGTATGATTTAGAAATGCATGAGTACTTTGTATCGCGAGATGTGAAGTTCTTCGAGAAAGAATTTCCTTTTGTACCAAATCCACCACGGAATGTGGTGACTCCTATGCTGGCGACCAATGAGGATGGGACATGGAGTGAAGATGAGGGTGCCGATGAGTGTGCTGTGTGCATTGAGGGGGAGTTGGAGGCAGTGTCCACCCTCGAGGGGGGGTCTGGTGATGTGGCACAGCCCGTGCTACAGTCCACACATGAGGATGTGTACGTTGAGGGGCTGGAGAATACGGTGGGAGAGCAAGGTGTGCGAGTTGACAGCGAGCTAGGGCGAGGAAAATGAGCCAAAACTTCTTCCACACGGTATCGTGATTTTGTTACTCATACTATACGAAAAATAAGTCCATCTGAGAATTCATCAGCTACTTCATCTTCCTCAGGTACGCCCTATCCTATAACATACTTTGTGAATTGTGAACGTTTTTCTGTGAGACATAGGAATTTTCTTGCAGCAGTGACAACAGGACATGAGCCCAAGTATTTTAAAGAAGCAATGAAAGACTCAGGATGGCGAGATGCGATGGATAAGGAGATTCGTGCCCTTGAAGCCAATGAGACTTGGGTAATGGAGACTCTTCCACCCGGAAAGAAAGCACTTGGGAGCCAGTGGATATATAAAATTAAGTATCGGTCCGATGGTAGCATAGAGCGACTTAAAGCAAGACTTGTGATCTTTGGCAATCATCAGGTGGAAGGAATTGACTATAACGAGACATTTGCTCATGTGGCAAAATTGGTGACGATTCGTGTTTTTCTTGCAATTGGTGCTGTTAAAAATTGGGAGGTACATCAAATGGATGTGCATAATGCTTTTCTTCACGGTGACTTAAATGAGGAGGTTTATATGAAGGTTCCTCCAGGTTTCAAAAATACAAATCCTAACATGGTTTGCAGGTTGAAAAAGTCGTTGTATGGTCTGAAGCAAGCTCCCCGGTGTTGGTTCGCAAAACTGTCAACAGCGTTGAAGAACTATGGATTTGTGCAATCTTATTCCGATTATTCCCTATTTGGGTTGTGCAGGGGACGAACTCAGATCAACGTGTTAGTTTATGTTGATGACTTGATTATTGCAGGGAATGATAAGGTTGCCTTGACAATTTTAAAGATTATCTTGGCAGGTGCTTTCATATGAAGGATTTTGGCGTTTTGAAATACTTCTTAGGGCTAGAGGTAGCCCACAATCCAGACGGAATTTTTCTTTGCCAAAGAAAATACACACTCGACATAATTTCTGAAACGGGTTTATTGGGAGAAAAGCCTGCGCATTCCCTATGGAAAAAAATCACAATTTGGCCCTTGCTAAGGGCGCATTCCTTGCGGATCCGGCGCCGTATATGCGACTTGTAGGAAGATTGATTTACCTGTCTGCGACGAGACCTGATCTTGCGTATTCGGTTCATGTCCTGTCCCAATTTATGCAACAACCTCGTGATGATCATTAGGGAGGCTGCTCTCAGGGTCGTGAGATATTTGAAGAAGAGTCCGGGGCATAGGATTTTGCTCCGTACTGATAGTGACCTCCGTCTAGAAGGGTGGTGTGATTCAGATTGGGCTAGTTGTCCACTTACGCGACGTTCCTTGACAGGCTGGTTCGTGTTACTTGGTGGTTCTCCTGTGTCATGGAAGACCAAGAAGCAACAAACAGTGTCTAGATCGTCTGCGGAGGCTGAGTACAGATCCATGGCGGCAACAGTATGTGAGTTAAAGTGGCTTAAACAACTTTTATGTGACTTGGGTGTGCGACATCTGAAAGGTATGACGTTGTATTGTGATAGTCAGTCGGCATTGTACATTGCTCAAAATCCAGTCTTTCACGAAAGAACGAAGCATATAGAGGCTGACTGTCATTTTGTTCGAGATGCGGTGACTGAAGGGATGATTTGTCCGTCATATGTTTCCACCAATATCCAATTGGCAGACATATTTACAAAAGCGTTGGGGAAAGCGAAATTTGAATTTCTACTCCGCAAGTTGGGCGTTCGAGATCTTCACGCTCCAACTTGAGGGGGGGTATTACGATACGATTTAGCCTCTGTATTTTAGGTAAATATATCTTTGTGATTAGGAGTATCTTTAGGAGATCAAGTAAATATATCTTTGTGATTAGTAGTATCTTTAGAAGATCAACCGAGACTTGGAGAACAAGGATCTTGGTCAACTTTTTGTAATATATATTCATCATTATTATGAACTGAAGGAGACAAGATGTTGATAAATTATCTTTTATTTTGTATAATTTTATTTGAATTATAATTATAATATTTGCATGTATTAAATTTTTTTATTTGAAATGATTTAGCTAATAATTTAATTTAACCCATAAAATTGTCCTCTATGAGCTAAATTTTTTAAATGTGATGAGCTAACTTGTTTAAAATGATAATACTTTAATTCAACGTGTTAATAATATTGAATTGTTTTTTTAAAAATAAAAATTTTATTAATATAATCGGGTCAGGACATGGATCTCATCAAGAATATATTATAAAGTATGTCTTTTATGTGACGATCTCACAAATCTTTATCTGTAAGACGGGTCGATCTTATCGATATTTATAATAAAAAGTAATATTCTTTGCATAAAAAGTAATATTTTTTCATGGATGACCCAAATAAGAGATCCATATCACAAAATACGACCTGTGAGACCGTCTCACACAAGTTTTTGCATATATTACATGCACGATCTCTGTCCTGACATTGATCGGGATGAAAAAATCCGAACAATTCGGGTCATGAAAAGTGTAGCGTGGATATTTTCGAGATGAGATTCGAGATGAGTCGGAGGGATTTTGCCAGGGCCACCATTGCCGCTAATTTTAGGAATCTGATTTTTTAAAAAAGAAGATAATACTGCATGAGCTGCTGAGCCCAATGCAATACGGGCTTTGTAACTGTGATGGAGCCCAACATCTGGACCATCTCATAGGGCCTGATGCCCACAAGCCTTAAATTAAAGTAGTACGATTGGAAATATTTGATTTACTAGCATGGACTTTATTTGAGAAATATTTTAAATTTGGATTTCAAAATGAAAATTTTTATGGATTTAAAAGGTATCATTAATTATTAATTAGACTAATTGATTTTATATTTATTGAATTTTAAAAATCCAATTTATTAAATTCATCCAAAATAGTAAAATGTAATTCATGATTTTATATTAGGGGTGTCAATCGGGTGGGTTGAGTCGGATTTCGGGTCAACCCGCAAATTTTTTTTATTTTTTTATTTCAACCCGAACCCGAAGCAACCCGAAAACCCCAACCCGAACACGAACCCGTATAACCCGACTCAACCCGTCTAACCCGTCTAACCCAAATTTTATTTATTTATTTTTAATTTTTTAAAAAAATTAATGAAAAAAGTCAAAAAAATAAAAAAATAATAATAATATTTTAATTTAAACATATAATAACAAAATTTTCGATTTAAATTTGAAAAGTTTAATCGTAGAAAATTAAAATTATATTTATTAAATCAAATAAAAAATTATTTAAAAAATAAATATGCAAAATAGATATTAAATGATGAAAATTTATCATATAAATATACAATAAATTTTGTTCAAATATACAATATATAAAAATATAGGTAATATTTTCAAAAAAAAAAAGTTTGCGGGTCAACCCGCGACCCAACCCGACCCAACCCGAAACCCGCCTAACATGGCACTAACCCGAACCCACCCAACCCGAACCCAACCCGAAAAACCCCAACCCGAACCTGATTTTTTTCGTGTTGGGTCGTGTCGGGTTGACGGATCGTGTCGCATTTTGACACCCTGTTTTATATTGTTTAGCCCAGACTCGGCCTAAAAATGTATGTATAAAAAATAAATCGAACAATTTAGGGTTCACTCGAGCTCGAGTAATGCAATAGTCTAACACGGCCTTGAATTGTTTTATAAAATTTGAACATCCTAAATAAATTATATTTTGTATAAAATACTTTGTTATACGTATTTTAATTCATTGGTTTAGATATATCGATAGTTTTCATTGGTCTTCTTTTATTAATTTATTGTTTGATTGCAATTGATAACCGAATAATTATACTAATTTATTCTTAATTTGATTATGTTTTTAATTTGAAAACAACCAACGGATTGTATAATTGTTACGATCATGGGCCATGGCATAGCATGGGCCTTGGCCCATACCTACACACCATTACGCATATGACTTATTCAGCCCAAGCACTAGAGTTTTTACCTTCCCAAATTAGAACCCAAGACCTCCTGGACTTATATAAATCTTGGCAGCGATCCTGGTACCAATTGAGCTTTGGTACCAGGATGGCTGTCATGATCTATATAAGTCCAGGAAGGTCTTGAGTTCTAATCCTGAGAAGGTAAAAACTCCAGTGTCTGGGCTGGATAAGTCCTATGCTCAATGGTGCGTGGGTATGGGCCGAGGCCCATGCTATGCCATGGTCCATGAACGTTACAATAATACCCCCAACATTAGGGATGACAATGGGCCGGGACGGGGGCGGGTTTGTCATCCCCATCCCCGAATTTCATCCCCACCCCCATCCCCGCCCCAATCCCCGTTTTTTCGGGTTCGGGGAATCCCCAAACTCGAAAATTCAGGGATCAACTTCCTATCCCCGCCCATCTCCATTTCAAAAGTATTAATATTGCAAGACGATAACGAATTCGGAGATTTTTCTCAAACCAAAACTTATTATTATCTATTATTATTAGAGATAATATTAATATTAATATCAATATCAATATTAATAATAATAAGATTATTAATATTTTAAATATTTTCGAGACGGGTTCGGAGATTTCGGGGATGATGATAGTAATCACCCGCCCCGAATTACATCGGGGATTTAAAAAATTCCCGAACCCGAACCCGAACCCAAACCCAAACCCGAAAAAATCGGGGATCCCCATCCCCATTTCGGATTTTCCCCACGGGGCCCCAAACCCGTGGGAAAAGTTGCCATCCCTACCCAACATCTTAGATTAATTTGATGTTTTATCTAAATATCAACTTATTCAATATTTTTTAAAATAATATAATATCATGGTTCTAAATAACGAAATACAAATATATAGGTTATTGATTGTAAGTTGTTTAGTTAAAGTAAATTTTATCGTTGATGCAGTTAATATCTAGAATAAAAAGTAATATTTTAATATTGAAATAGTATTTTTTATAGATAGGATTGAAAAGATATTTGTCCCATAAAATTAATTTGTGTAACAGTTTCATAAATATTTTGTGTAATCTAAAATATGTACGTCATACTCTGATTTTTTCATTTATGGTTGTTCTTCATATAAAAATATTCATAATTTAAATACTTTTTTATATATAAATAAGGTCTGAAAATATAGAATATTATATTTCAAAAAATATTTTACAGTTTTTACTAATATACTAAAATCATCTATGTTTTAAAACCTAAAAGAAACATAAAAATATTTAAATAAAAATAAGATGGGAGTATTATTGGTATGTTTTGATATGTGAATAACACAACACTCCATATAAAATCTGTAAATAACATGCTGCAAAAAAATACTATTTATTAAATTATATTTAAAAATAATTTGTGTATTCATTCAGATAAAATATTCTTTTATGAATATTGTATGTAGTATAAATTAATCAAAGTGTAGATTTTTTGTTCTTCACATTGTCTCCCTCTTGCTAAAGATTTATGGGTTTGGATAATGTACATGTTGTCATAATAAATCCCAAATTCTCGGTTTCCACCATTCGTTCCGCTTATCAAACCAAATCCACTCTCCATCTTTTAACTTTTCCACCAAAGAAAATGGCAAAAAAAATCTTAAAAATTCAAGAAAATGAAGAGTTGGGCATTCCCAGTCGTCCTCTACGTTCCACGGCCGAGAATCAAACTGAATAATTCCCTCAAATATTCGCTCCTCTGCTGTGTTTTTCATCCCTTTGTGACACCTTTTTAGTCATGACTTCTTCCTATTGTTTGTCTTCGACCAGAAACACCACATCACAAGCATTATTAGTTCACAATTCTCGCCTTTATATCCCTAAGCACCAGTCTTGTGTTTTTTCTAGTGAAACTCAGTGTCCCAGAAAGGATTCTCTCGTTCTGAAGCATCATATATCTAGGTTAAGGAACCCCTTCACACTCTTGAAACGCCCTTTTGCAGCCTTATCCTCTTTTGCGGAATCGGAAAATGATGATAGTGGAGGTGTTGTCGAAGGAAAAGGGCATCATCATGAGGAAACTGCAAAATCAGAAGATGATTTGTCTGGAATGGCGCGGGCTTTCAACATATCGTCAAGAACAGCCTCTGCTATCTCAGTGTGCATAGCCTTGGCTGCCCTTACGCTACCATTTTTCATGAGTTCTTTGGGGCATGGATTACCGTTCAAGATTAAAGCTTTATCTTATGTTACCCTTTTGTTTGGATTTTACATGGCTTGGAATATCGGGGCTAATGATGTGGCCAATGCAATGGGGACTTCAGTCGGTTCAGGGGCGTTGACACTGCGGCAAGCGGTGGTTTTGGCTGCCGTGTTGGAGTTTTCAGGAGCGTTGCTGATGGGTAGCCATGTCACAAGTACGATGCAGAAGGGGATTCTTGTTGCCAATGTTTTCGAAGGAAAGGATGCTTTACTCTTTGCTGGTTTGATTTCTTGTTTGGCTGCTGCTGGTACTTGGCTGCAGGTGCACTTTAAAGTTTGCAAGTGTTTTGAATAGATAGCGTTGTTCTTCATAATTCATGAAACTAGTTGCAGTTCATTTCAATTTCTGGTATATAATTACTTGTATTTAGTTTCTTGAATTATATAATCGCTGTCATCATGTATTATATTATGTTTTATATGCTGATATCTCCATGAACATCTGCCACTGGTGTTATTAGTTCTTGTGTAAAGCCAATAATATCAATCTCCACACTGAAAGAAACTAAGAACTTCTGTGCGTAAGTACTCCAAGTGAGTTTCTAAGTTCAACCTTTGTACTCAGGTAGCATCTTACTATGGCTGGCCTGTCTCAACTACACATTGTATTGTTGGATCCATGGTTGGATTTGGTCTTGCTTATGGAGGAACCAATGCTATCTTTTGGAGTTCACTGGCGAGGGTAACTTCATCGTGGGTCATTTCACCTCTAGTTGGAGCATTGATGTCATTCCTTGTCTATAAATGCATACGAAGGGTATATTCATCTGTCGCACAAATCCTGATCACTAAGAAGCATCATTAGCAGAATATTGTCTGAAACTCTAACTCTCCTTAATATTTCTAGTTTGTTTACAGTGCTCCAAATCCAGGACAAGCAGCCGCTGCAGCTGCACCAATTGCTGTCTTTTTAGGAGTCACCGGCATTTCTTTTTCAGCATTCCCTCTCGGCAAGACCCTTTTCATATCTTTTGCTCGGGCCTTAGCCTGCGGTGCTGCAGCTGCATTTTTAGTTGACAGAATCACAAGAAAGCAATTAGGCCATCTCCTAGCCAAGTCTGCTAAAGCAGATTCAGAGCCAAAGGAGGAAACCCATCTCAGTAAAAATATTGGCTTTCTATCAGATATAGCTGGCCCTACAGGCACCCAATTAGAGATAGTTTATGGAGTATTTGGCTACATGCAAATTTTATCAGCCTGCTTCATGTCGTTTGCACATGGAGGAAATGATGTGTCCAATGCCATTGGTCCTTTGGCTGCAGCTCTGTCCATTCTCCAAGGTGGCTTGAGTGGAACTGAGATTGTGATTCCTAATGATGTTCTAGCATGGGGTGGATTTGGGATTGTTGCAGGGCTCATGATTTGGGGATACCGAGTTATCGCTACTATTGGAAAGAAAATTACAGAACTAACACCAACTCGAGGATTTGCTGCTGAATTTGCAGCAGCATCAGTGGTTTTAGGGGCATCGAAACTGGGGCTTCCTATTTCTGCTACTCATACTCTGGTGGGGGCAGTGATGGGGGTAGGATTTGCTAGAGGACTTAACAGTGTACGAGCTGAGACGGTGAGAGAGATCGTCACTTCTTGGGTTGTGACAATTCCCGCTGGTGCAACATTTGCTGTCATTTACACTTGGATCTTGACCAAGGTTTTATCATCTGTGCTTTAACTGTATATTAGAAGATGATGATTTACAACATTTTGAGTGAAATATTGATGTACACTTGAAAATTTTATTCCAATATTTAATTTTTTGGCAATTCTGTCTGTCTTTTCTACTGAAGTTGTGCTGCACTCATCAATATTTTACAGAATTGACAAATGTTATGAGACATACTGTTACATTCGGCTGCTTATATAGCAATTAGCATACCGATCAAGGTAATGCAAAATCTCTCTCAACGTTTATAATCTTGCGCAGCATATGACGCATCATACCTTAAGCCCGAATTACCATTATGAAACAAGATTTCGTTCTTTATAAGTCATACGACTGATAGAATCAGAGGTTGAAACAATCACACATTCCGAAACGTGTCTGACCCACGAAGTGAACTACTGAAGTTATTTAAAGAAAAAGAGAAATTAACAACTCCAAACCATATGACAATAAATTAATCAATATTTCAACCCAAAAAAAAAGGAAAATTGAGAAGACTCACGTGAAGTCTATATTGTCGGCAGAATTAGTCAACAATGGACAGACAAAAAACGTGGGTTGGCAATCCGTAGTAATTTCAGAGGAGAAAACGCGTTTTCACACGGTCAAGGGGCTCTATAAATAGAGCTCTCCTTCATTCTGAAATCATCCCTTCTTCGAATTTTCTCTCATCTTATAAGCATTTGAGTGCTTAGTTCTATAATATTTGTGAGGTATTTTGTTCTCCTGTATTAAGAGAGTGTGTGTTCTCTTTGGAAACACAGTGAGTGAGTTGTACACCACAAAATATTATAGTAGAATTCTTTTCATCTTGCCCGTGGTTTTTACCCTAATAATTTTTAGGGGTTTTCCAAGTAAATCTTGGTGTCCAGTTTATTCTTTATTTTCGGGTTTTATTATATCAAATTCCGCACGTGGGACCAACAAGTGGTATCAGAGCCTAGGTTTAAAATTTCTTAAAATTCTGAGTATGCTCTGTGGTTGCAGCCTAGACTGATCTTCCACATCAGAAAAGATTTCTTGAGATTTTTTTTAAAGTGTGATTATTTTGTCCAGTCTACTAAAATTGTTGTAGACATAATGGCGGGAAGGTACGAGATAGCAAAGTTCAATGGAAGCAATTTTATGCTGTGGAAAAATAAAGATAAAAGCAGTTTTAAGAAATGAGAATTGCTTGGCGGCTATTGGAGATAGGCCGGTGGAAATTACGGACGATGGAAAGTGGAATGACATGAATGATAATGTTGTTGCCAATTTACACTTGGCTATTGCAGAAGAAGTTTTGTCAAGTATCTCTGAGATAAAAACAGTCAAAGTTATCTGGGATTCTCTGACAAAGATGTACGAGGTCAAGTCGCTACACAACATGATTTTCCTAAAGAGAAGGCTTTATACTCTTCGGATGGTGGAATCCTCATCGATGACCGACCATATCAACACACTAAATACTCATTTGCCCAACTCACTTCCATGGGGCATAAAGTAGGGAAAAATGAACGTGCGGAGCTTCTACTTCAAAGTCTACCAGATTCATATGATCAACTTATCATCAACATTACCAACAATATTGAGCTTTTTAAGATTCGACGATGTCTTAACTGCGGTTCTCGGAGAAGAAAGCCGGCGCAAGAATAAGGAAGATAGGTTGGTAACTTCGAAGCAGGCAGAGGACTTTAACGATGATAAGAGGAAGATTTATGGACCGTGACTCCAGTGGGAGCCAAAGACGAGGTAGATCAAAGTCAAGAAGTAAGAAGAAAAATATTTACTGCTTTAAATTTGGCGGTAAAGGGCACTTCAAGAAAGAGTGTACGAGTATCGAGAAAAGTTATCAAGGAAATGTGGCCAGTACTTCAGGCGGTGGTGAAATATTATTCAGCGAAGCAGCAACTGTTGCAGAAGGCAGACACAAATTTTGTGACACATGGATTATGGATTCAGGAGCGACGTGGCACATGACGTCTCGGAGAGAATGGTTTGATCATTATGATCCAGTCTCAGGAGGATCTGTATTCATGGGAAATGATTGTGCCTTGAAAATTGCTGGGGTCAGTACTATCAAAATAAAGATGTTTGATGGCATCATTCGCACCATACAGGAGGTACGACATGTGAAGGGACTGACAAAAAAAACTTTTGTCCTTGGGGCAATTGGATGATATCGGGTGCAAAACTCGGATCGAGAACGGGATCATGAAAATTGTGAAGGGCGCGCTTGTGGTTATGAAGGACGAAAAAATGTTGCTGCAAATCTGTATGTACTTTTGGGAGAAACACACAAAGAGGCAGAACTAACTGTTTCATCAATTGGTTCAGGAGAAGAATTAACGGTGTTATGGCATAGAAAGATCGGGCATATGTCAGAACGAGGGTTGAAAATTCTCTCAGAACGGAAGCTGCTGCCGGGATTTACAAAAGTGTCATTACCCTTTTGTGAGCATTGTGTTACCAGTAAACAACACAGATTAAAATTTGGCACTTCTACTGCCAGGAGCAAAAGCATATTGGAGTTGATTCATTTGGATGTTTGGCAAGCACCTGTTGTATCCCTAGGAGGAGCGAAATACTTTGTCTAGTTCATTGATAATTTCTCTAGGAGATGTTGGGTGTATCCAATAAAGAAGAAATCAGATGTTTTCCAAGTCTTCAAAGATTTCAAAGCGCGGGTTGAACTTGATTCTGAAAAGAAAATCAAGTGTCTGAGGACTGACAATGGAGGAGAATATACCAGTGACGAATTTGATGCATATTGTCTACGTGAGGGCATCAAAAGACAGTTCACGACGGCTTACACACCTCAACAGAATGGAGTGATGGAGCGGATAAACAGAACTTTGTTGGGCAGAACAAGAGCTATGTTGAGGACTGCAGGTCTAGACAAGTCATTTTGGGCAGAAGCAGTCAAAACCCCTTGTTATATTATCAATCATTCTCCTTCAGTGGCGATTGATCTGAAGACTCCGATGGAGATGTGGACTGGGAAGCCGACGGATTATTCTCATTTGCATACATTTGGAAGTCCTGTGTACGTTCTGTACAATGAGCAAGAAAGATCAAAGTTGGATTCGAAATCCAGAAAATGTATCTTCTTGGGTTATGCTGATGGAGTAAAGGGGTTTCGCTTGTGAGATCCTACTGTTCACAAGCTTGTCATCAGTAGGGATGTTATCTTCGAGGAAGATAAAGTAAAGGGAGACAAAGGCACATTGAATTCAGAAACTACTATATTTCAGGTGGAAAATAAGACGGATGAAGGTCAGGTTTCTTGTGAAGCAGTACCAGAGCACGAAGAACAAGAGCATGTTGAGTCTGAGGTTTCCAATGTGAGGCAGTCAACTCGAGACAGAAGACCACCAGATTGGCTTTAATATTATGTCACTGAAAGCAATATTGCATATTGTCTATTATCAGATGATGGTGAGCCATCGAGTTTCCACGAGGCTACTCAAAGTTCGGATGTATCCTTGTGGATGATAGCAATGCAAGAAGAGTTGGAGCCATTAGACAGGAATAAAACTTGGGATCTTGTTAAACTACCACAAGGAAGGAAAGCAATTGGTAACAGATGTGTCTATAAGATCAAGCGTGGTGGCAAAACCAAGTGGGGCGATATCGTGCTAGATTGGTGGTAAAAGGGTATGCTCAGAAAGAAGGCATTGACTTCAACGAGATATTTTCTCCTGTGGTTCGGCTTACAACAGTCAGAGTAGTGTTGATATTATGTGCGGTGTTTGACCTACATCTACAACAACTAGATGTGAAAATGGCATTTCTTCATGGAGATCTTGAAGAAAAAATCTATATGCTCCAGCCAGAAGGTTTTGCGGAAAAAGGCAAAGAGAACTTGGTTTGCAGGTTGAAGAAATCTCTGTACGGTCTCAAACAGGCGTCGAGGTGTTGGTACAAGATATTTGATTCCTATATCATGAGCCTTGGATACAACAGACTGAGTGCAGACCCTTGTACATATTTCAAGAGGTCTGGTGATAATTATATTATTTTGTTGTTGTATGTGGACGACATGTTAGTAGCAGGCCCCAACAAAGATCAGGTCCAAGGATTGAAGGCACAGTTGGCTAGGGAATTTGATATGAAGGACTTGGGACCAGCAAACAAGATTCTAGGGATGCAAGTTCATCGAGACAGAAGTAACAGAAAGATTATTATTGAAGAAAGTCTTGCAACGCTTCAACATGCAAGATAGTAAGCCAATTTCGACTCATCTTTCTGTTAACTTCAAGTTATCCTCCGAGATGTGTCCTAGCAGTGAAGCAGAGAGGATGGAGATGTCTCGAGTACCATATGCATCAGCAGTGGGAAGTTTGATGTTCGCCATGATCTGTACAAGACCAGACATTGCTCAAGCAGTGGGAGCAATTATTCGGTATATGGTGAATCCTGGACGAGAGCATTGGAGCACTGTTAAGAGGATCCTTAGATACATTAAGGGTACCTCGAATGGTGCATTATGTTATGGAGGATCAGATTTTACACTCAGTGGCTATGTTGATTCAAATTATGCAGGTGATCCTGATAAGAGAAAATCTACTACTAGTTATGTGTTTACACTTGCAGGAGGAGCAGTAAGCTGGGTTTCAAAACTGCAGACAGTTGTGGCATTATCTACAACAGAAGGCAGAATACATGGCAGCTACTCAAGCTTGCAAGGAGGCAATATGGATCAAAAGATTATTGGAGGAGATCGGGCACCAACAAGAAAATGTTTCTTTGTTTTGTGACAGTCAGAGTGCCTTGCACATCGCAAGAAATCCAGCCTTTCATTCCATGACGAAACACATTGGAGTCCAATTTCACTTTGTACGGGAAGTAGTAGAAGAAGGAAGCGTGGATATGCAGAAAATCCATACGAAGGACAACATAGCTGATTTTCTGATCAAGCCAGTAAACACTGATAAGTTTGAGTGGTGTAGATTCTCAAGTGGTCTAGCAGAACGTAAGCAGCAGGGAATGACAAGATTGAAAGAATGTGTGAAGATGTGTTTGATTCTCCAAGTGGGAGAAATGTCGGCAGAATTAGTCAACAATTGACAGACAAAAAACGTGGGTTGGCAATCCGTAGGAATTTCAGAGGAGAATGACGCGTTTTTATACGCGTTTTCACACGGTCAAGGGGCTCTATAAATAGAGCTCTCCCTTCATTCTGAAATCATCCATTCTTCGAGTTTTCTCTCATCTTATAAGCATTTGAGTGCTTAGTTCTATAATATTTGTGAGGTGTTTTGTTCTCCTGTATTAAGAGAGTGTGTGTTCTCTTTGGAAACACAGTGAGTGAGTTGTACACCACAAAATATTATAGTGGAATTCTTTTCATCTTGCCCGTGATTTTTACCCTAATAATTTTTAGGGGTTTTCTACGTAAATCTTGGTGTCCAGTTTATTCTTTATTTTCGGGTTTTATTATCTCAAATTCCGTACGTGGGACCAACAGATATTAGGCTCAACTAAGACCCTGGATCCCAATGATTCCGCCAGGGAGAAAACGGAAGGGTCTTGGCTGAAAAGAACAACATTAATATTTTCAGATAGACCGAGCCATGATCTCACAGCAAGAGCCCGCCTTTCACCTATTAAACCCGTGAAAGGCCGAGGTGCAGTAAAAAGTGTAATCTTGGGGTCATCGTTAATAATCTTCTGTTCCTTGGGCAACAACAGAGTAGCATAGAAGGATACACAAATCAAGAAAATCCCACAAAGCCAAAGAAGCCATAGCCCACTTTGCAGAGCCTGCGAATTTGGAAAAATTCAACATTTGACTACTACAAGACATGAACTTAATCAAAACCGAGGGAGCCGTAAAGTTTGAGCCTTTTCACGTTCATGTAGTAGAAATTGGAGAAGAGAATAGAATAGAACAGAGAGCTTCCATTACTTTTACTTTTTAGAAATGCATGAATGAAGTGAGGCAAGATTGTTCTTGGTAACCCAGCTTTTACGTGTTTATTTAACGGAATTGGGGGTAATAGGGGAGAGTGGAAAGGCCACAACCTCCACCTTCAGCCATCAAAAATGCCGCTCAAAGCATCCGACCTATCCATCAACCCGCATAGGATCACATTTTTTCAAAGTCAAAATTATGTAAATTCTATCAAAAAAATATTTAATTTATTATTCATTATTAAGTACATTTTGTAAAAAAAAGTCATAATCATTTTTTTAAAATATTTACAAATACAATTTGTATTTTTCATCATGTTGGACTCCAAAACCAGTTTTGAGAACGCCACGTCTCTGCTACATCTAGACGATATTACCCCTCAAGATCACCACTTTTCAAGTTTATCCGATCCCACAAACTGAAAGCGTCAAGCCCTTTTGCGTCATTTCCTCTCTACTTTCCTAAAATATCTCCACTCCCCATCATCTCTCCCGACGACACAGCTCAAACCAAAACCTCCATATCCAGTCTCCGAGCAAATATCTCAATTTCTTCCCAGCCAATACGACGCCTTCCCCATGGCCGTCGTAGTCAGCAACATATCCCCTTTCCTAGAATTCTCCGCATCCCCTCCTCGAGTCCCTGAACTCAGAACCCGCCTCCTCCCCTCCGACGCCGTTTTGAACATCTTCAAGAAGGATATACACCTGATCACCACTCACTTCGAATCTGTTTTCGATCATAAAGAGCGATACTTGGCCAAGAAGACATCGAACCAGTCGAGGGTGAACGGTGTCGAGTACGAGAATTCCAGCGACGATGAGAATGGAAACGGGAATAGTCTCAATGAGGAGTTGGGAGAGGATGATGGGTTCGATTGGGAGAAGGAGATGAGGAAGAGGGTGAAAGAGATTGAAGAGATGAAAGAGCTGGAGAAGAAAGCTGAGGAGTTGCAGAACAAGGTTGATGAAGAATATGGCGATAGGAATGGTGGCGAAGAGACTGAAGAAGAGAAGAGGATGAGAGTGAAGAAAGAACTGGAAAAGGTTTGTTCTTTCCTTTTTTCCCTGACGATTACTGAATTTAAGCTCTTCATTCTATTTATTGGCTAAGGCACGACTGTTTGCTCTTATACTTGTATTATGTTATTGAATCCTTTGGATCTGGCTTAATGGAGAGTATATATTTATCCATTATATTTTCAACAAAATCTCCCTACATTTTTAAAACTCCGAGCTCCCTAAACTGGGTCTCGACTCTGAAGATAGAAACTCGACTATGAAATTACACACTCAGCATGATCATTGGAAATTACGTGTATGATGGATTGAAAATAGGCATGATCAAGAAGCTAAAAGTAATGGTTTTAAGTTGATTTCCTTGTGATGGAGTGACAATGGATTATTATGATAGTTGCATGTGTAGCTGACATTTAAACTGGTGATCCTATGTTTTTCTGATGTTTGGGAAGAAACTGTTGGATATCTTGCAGAGTGTTTATATTCAAGAATGTGAGGGCAGAAATGAATAATTCGTAACATTAATGTTTGCCAAATTGGTCTGAATTTTTATCTTTTTTTAAAAAAGATGGCTTTGAAATTATTTATCTTGTTATTTAAAGATGTACTAGATTGTGGAATAAAAAATCCTTGTCTTTTGACCAAATATATAACCAATCTTTAAAGCAAGGGGGTTTTGGATGAGCATTGGGAACTTTTATATTGAGGTCTTTGTCAGTTGCATGAATTAATTGTTTATTGTCTCCATGTAGCTACAATCAGAGATATAGTTAGCACTGTCTGCTCTTGATTTGTTCTTTCTTCGTAGTTTACTATGTAATCACTTCTGGGTTTACTTGATTTGTTTGCTTTTTTTAACATGAAGTTTCTTACTACACTGTCTGTAATCTAGCTGGACTAGCTAAAAGAGTCACTAGAAACGTGAGAGTATCATTTATAAAAGAGAAATTAATTATAAGAAAATTAATACATCTAATATTCCATCCCATGTTACCAAGGCAAACCAGATTTAGCAGAAAATTTAATTATTTGATACTTGTTAGAATCACGTTGCTTCAACTAATTTGTTTTAGATTATGTTTTGATTTGTTTAATATCGAAAAATCTAGTCCCGAGAGACGTAACAGCTATCAAACATCTACACACATTATCTCGGTTGTGCTTATTTTATTTTCTTATGTTATTAACTTGATATATTAAATGGATTTGTATTGGAGACATGTAAATGGTAACGAATAGAGAAGCAAGTCACACAAAATGAGTGAATTGATGTAAAAATTTGATTTGATTATATTTCAAAAAATATTATAAAGTTGCGTCTGATGATTAAATTTAATCAAGAAAGTCATTAGTTTAGTAAATTTCTATGTTAAATTTGTTTAGTTTGTAGACGATAAGGTTGATTATTCAAATCTATTTTTAAATTTTATCGTATGAATATATATAATTACATTAGTAAATTTTAAGGTAAAAACTCCTCTTTGAAGTGCATTGTGTCAATTGTATGTGTTTTGGTTGCAATGATGCGTGCTATAGGTGTAATGTGGCAATTACTGTCATGGAATAATGGCCGTAAAAGAGTGAACTTCAAATTTCTCTCCAAAGCTTTGCCAATCAATATATAGCAGATAAGAGTAAATATGAAGGTCGTAACTGGTGGCTAGACGGCTTGACTTCTTAAAAATCAAGCATAAAACCGCTGACAAATTGGGCATATGTGTTTGAATTTTGTAACACGGGTTAAATATACTTATTTTTTAAAAATGGAGTCTTTTTTTAGTGTTATATGCCTTTTGGATTTTTCACATGAGAGCCTGGTGTGGTTAGCTCGTTGAGGAAGCATTAACCATTTAGGCATACGATGTATAGGTAGCGAAGGAGCAAGCAGAACGAAGACAAACAGCCCAGCTGATGTTCCAATTGGGTCAAAAAGCTTATGAAAAGGGCATGTACGGACGTGCAATCGAGTTTCTCGAAGGTGCACTCACGATCATCCCCAGGTCGACCTTGTTTGGCGGGGAGGTTAGAGATTCATATGTTATTCATATATTTATATACCTTTCTTTTCCATTCATCGTGTGAGCTGCACGGTATTCATATGTACAGATACAAATATGGCTTGCCATGGCTTACGAGGCCAAGAATCGCCATGCCGACTGCATTTCTTTGTATCGGCAGTTAGAAATGACGCATCCCAGTGTCAGCATAAGACGACAAGCTGCAAATTTACGCTACATCCTGCAAGCACCAAAGCTTAAGATTACTCAAGAAGAGATGGTTACTATTCCAATAATTGGTTCGAGTTATGATAGGTGAGCTTATTTTTGCAAATCTTTGTGTATTTCCAGATTGATGCAGATGCTTCACATATTGTTGAGGTATAAAACTGTTTTTAAACTCGATTTTTGAAAACGTGGTTTCAATATAATATCGGAGCCTGGAGGTCATAGGTCTCGTTGGTTTCGACATGTATGCCTTAGACAGGTGCTTTTCTCCAAACCAGTTGAAACCACGAGAGAGCTTGTTAAAGTATACGACAATTGTCTCAATCACACCCGATGAGTTCAAGCTTGTAAAACAGTTATTTGCGCGTATATTTATATTATGAAGTTCTGTCGAAGTTTGACGAGCTTTCTGTTGATTGTGTCAGTTATGCAGCGACTTGGTCTGACAAGGAAAAGGACCAAGACCGAAGAATGAGTAGCTCCACGACAAATCAACTTCCATCAACCAAAGACTATTTGGCCGACTTCTTGGTGTGGAAACCACCAACTGGTTTCGAGAAAAGCCGTGCCTTCTGGCTGTCTTTAGCTTTGTGGGTCGGTCTGGTTGGAGCTGCCCTCTTTCTGAAAAGTTGAAGCCCTCGTTATTTGTATTGTAAATTTCTGCTGCTTATCTTGTATTCTTTCTTCGGTACAGCACGCTATTGTTGTTCGAATTGTATTCATACGTATGTGTGTATTCTTGGAGTTATCATAACAGTTAAGTTGTAGACAGTTTTTTCTTCCCTCATCTCAGTATATTACATTGAACAGATGCAAGTGTCAAAATTCAATAGCAATTTGCCCATGATAAGCTTTTTCCCAGATATACAAAAACGAAGACTTGTGCGATACGCTTCCCATGGAACATGAAGGGGACCAAAAGCTCGTAATCAAACGAAACTAAATTTACAGGTTCTTCAACTCTCAATCGTGTAATAAATAAGAACTTTGTTCTAGACAATGCACAACAGATCTTAAACATGGTTTCCTTAAGGAACTGATTCCCCTCCCCAGGTCTTGATCCTTAGAGCAGCAGCAGATGCCTGAACCACACCCAGATAAATTAATCGTAACATATCACAAAAATAAATCAATCTTTAAAAAAAAAAGTGAATTTAGTGCAAATGAACTACTAAATTGTTCGTACCTCTTTATTCCAATTTGTTCTATAAACAATGAAAAAGAGAATGAATGTTTGCACAGCTGTTCCTGTTATCATTCCATACCAAATACCCTGAAAGCCCAATATATACACAAGTATTCAAGAATTGTATAGATATAACATATATATATATATGTTGTATGTCAGAAATTATAGATACTTACTTGTACTCCAAAGTTAATTGCATACCCAAATATTAGACCCAAAGGAATACCAAAGAGATAGTAGCATGCAATGTTAACATAGGCAACCAATGCTTGCCATCCAGCCCCAATAGCCACCCCTGCATTCATTCATTTATTCATTCACACACAACATGCTTTCTTGATTCTTCAATATAAATAAATAAGAAGAATTTCAGAAAAAAATGTCGAAATCAATTACCTGAGAGGGCAGGCTGGATGTTGTTGATGACGATGCTGAATGCAAGCAATGGTGTGAGGTGATACACAACTTGTTTGACAGCTTCACTGTTTGAAAATAAAGAAGGATACTGTTTTTGGAAGATGAGGATGAATGCCGAGACGAGTAGACCGATCAAGAACGACGATATCACCACCACCACCACCGAGAATTTTGCCGTTCTTGGACGTGCCGCCCCCAATTCGTTAGACACCCTTACACTGTGGAGGAAAAAAATACATTTTTAACAAAGTTAATGCAGCAGTAGCCAAAAGTTTGAAAAGATTTATCATCCCTTGACAATTTTTAAAATATACATCAAGAGACAGTGAAATAATTACTAGTAAAAAGTTTACAACGTGGGAACACAAGGGTGTCACACATGACAGATACGTTTTAGCCGACAACACAGACAAAATATTTTTATTTAAAATAAAAACTTATATATAAATTAGGCTCCACAGGTACTCCTAACATTTCGAGTTCGACACGTGATTTTTATTTTTCACGAAGTGAATTTATTATTATAAAATTTTTATATAATTTTTCCACCGTGTATACGACAATGCATGCAATATTTAAACATCAAACGTTAGATAGGAAAACAGTACCTTATTGCTGCATTGAAACCAATGGCTACCATGACAGTCCACCCCAATATGTTTGTGCTGCACCAAAAAGTCAAAATTATTCTCTACAAATAATCACTTTTCTTGAATTCTATAATTTTCAAATTTCTTTCCTTCCATGTTCAACATATTTTATTAATCAACGTAATTGATTCTAAATTCTCACCAAATACAGTTATTCAGAATCCATCTTTCCAATCATTTTCTCATATCGAAATAACTTCGGCAAACACGAGCCAAGTTATTTGACAAAAACTTGTATGAGACGGTCTAACGAGTTGTATTTTGTGATACTGATCTCTTATTTGGGTCATCTATGAAAAAATATTACTTTTTATGCTAAGAGTAAAACTTTTTATTGTGAATATCGGTAGGGTTGACACGTCTCACAGATAAAGTTTCGTGAGACCATCTCACAAAAGATCTACTCAAGTTATTTTGGTCCATCCAATCTAAAAAGGTGCAACATTCAAATTTCACTTGTGGTAGATAGTCAAGTAGTTTAGACTCACGCTATCTGATCGATCTTATATACATTTATTATAAACACGAATGTGAGCATCGTTGAGATTATTAATATGTTCACATATTAAATATATAATTTCATCGCATTCAATAAATCGACGTAGCATTACCCAAACTCCCGTAAATATTCACAGTGCAAGTACATAATATCAAATTTTGATATGTATGGTGGGAATCATCCGAACACCCGGGGATTATGGGATTATCATTTATGGACCCGATTAAAAAAAATATCGCGGGTCCCAATTACATGAAAAATTCTTTAAATACATTATTATTAACGGGTGGTGAAATGTTGACATCTTTTTCAATTACTATATGAATAAATGATTTAAAAAAATTTCGAATTCTTAATAATATAAAAATAAGTTAATGACATATACTTTCTAATAAACTTTATAACAATTACAGCAACAACGACAAAAAATCATACCCCTCCTAAATATATAAAAGATATAAAGTTTTTTGTAAAAAATAAACCAAATTTATGCGTGTGTGTTTACCATATTGACAGAGCATCGACAGCAACTTCTGCGTTCTTCAAGTATCCAGCAAAGAGAACCAGAGCCATGAAGTACCACGTCTCTAAACTGTATCAAATACATATCCATAAGATGCGTTGTGTCGCTCTTGCTGCCACATTGTATCAAATATAGAACATCAGAAATAGGAGGATTTTTGACAATGAAGAAGCAGATATCGAAGGAGTGAAGATGAATATCAAAATTCACGTGCTACGTAATGTTCGGAATGCAATTGATGTAATTTGATTTTCGACATACATTAGTTTTTTCTTATTGTCTACTGATCGTGTAGGTTGTACGCATTCCTGGCATTAAAAAAAATACATATTCATTTATTTTTATTTTTATTTTTTAGAAAATCTTATATTATTATTATTAATAAAAATAATTATTATTTATGAACGTAGCACCGAAATAATAAATAAGGTGTGGGTTTGGTGATATGAATATATTCATTATGATAACGAACACCAGGTCTACCGCAGAGATGCAACGTGCCTACGATAATTGACTATTGATTTCTAGACAATTCCTCTTCCCCATTTCATCAAACACAATGTAAGATTTTATTACCCTTTTTTTTTTTTAAGAAAAGATTTTGTTACACAATTATTTTTGAGTAATTAATAGTGCATGATTATTGTCTTAAACATCATTTAAAAATACCAAAATCAAAGTATAAGCCCTTACTTCTGCTTTTTTTTTAAAAAAGAAAAGAAAAGGTTACAAAAATATTTTACTCTATTACTTCCCAAAATATAAGTGATTTCTATGTTTAAAAATAATAACAAAACAAAAACAAAAAACAAGTCCAACATGTTAATCTATATAAGTAGGGAAACAAAACAATTTTGCTTACATAAAAAATGCATAATTTTCATTTTTCTTTAGTAACGTCTCGGGAAAAAAGTTTGAAGAAGTTTTTGCATAATGACATAATTATAGTTGAATAAGATGGTGAGAAAATGTGAACCACATATGTGCATGATATTTGTGAACCACAACATGACGGCCGATGCCAGAGACAATCTCACGAAACCCCATAGATTATGAAACGCCAACCATGAAAAGCCAGACCAAGCTCTGCCGCAACTCCCGGCGAATATATAAACCATCTGCGCCACAACTATGAACCACCACGGTTAGGTCGATGCTACATATGGGACAGTAACCTCACATGGTTTGACTGGACAAGATTCACACACATATGTGATTTTAAAAAAAGTAGTGGACCCCATGTATGTGTGGCTAAATTTGGACCCTTGATTATATCATGGGGTAGTGCCCCTACATGTAGGATGGAATGAACCAACCACCACAACGCGTTAAGAACTATGGCGCCGCCACCCATCCCGTACCCCAGCTTCAGAATCAACAGCCAACTGAAAAGTGCGTGCAAAACTAAGGCCACCAAGGAAATCCACGCCATCGCCATCATCTTGCTCTGCGCTTGCAAGAACTTGGAGATCGGAAAATTCATGGCGTACGCGTAGAGTTGAGGAATTATCCAGAGAGCGTACTTCCCGGAGCAGAGTGAGATGCTCTCCGTTTGGCCGATTAATAGCAGGAACGGAGTAGCGAAAATGTAAACAAACGTCAGCATAGCCGCTGTGGAGAGGAGGATGACCCACGATCTCTGCATGTATACGCCGAGCATCTCGATTCTTCCGGCACCATACGCTTGCCCGCAGAGGGTTTCCAGCGCGCTTCCCATCCCCAACTGTTCAAAAATTACCCAAAAAAAACTTAAAATTACCCATTTTCATATCAGAGTATCCATTCAATCGTGCAGTACTTAGAAAGAAGACATGAAAATACAAAACAAATTCCATTAATCAAAGAAATAAGCTCAAACATCAACTGCTTAAATTATATAATTTATTTTTGCAGTAAGCTAAAAGCCTAAAAATGGAGTGAGCTCAAGATTTAAAAGTTCAAAAAAATGAGAAAGATATAAGATTTAAAAGCGATACCATTACGCCGAAAGATAAACCGGCAATAACAGAGTTCTCGAAGGTGAAGGATGCGAGTTCGAGTGTGCCCACATGGCCGGCAAACGTTTGCGTGATGGCACCGAGCGAGTACTGGCAAATGCAAGTGAAGATAGCTGGAGCAGCCAAATACCACAGCTTCCTCGACTCCGTACGGAACTCATCGAAGAAATCTTGGATTCCGGAAACGGATCTATATCATCGCCGTCTGCTACGAAGGAAGAAGCGAAGGAATGGTTGGATAACGGGTAGGATGCAAGCACTGGAAGTGCTTCGTACTCTTCTTCTTTTGTAGAGAGGAGTGGCTTCTTTTGATCATTGGTCGTTTCCTCCATTGAAGCTGCACGTTTGCACTGTAATTTCTCGAGTTTTTTGCGTCGATCGGATTGGTATTTATTGGTACGTATTAAATTTCAAATTATGAGAACGATGACAGCTTGAGTCCGGCTAAAAGTAACTCATTATCATGATGATTTTATATATATTTATCAATATTACCTAGTTAAGTATGATAGTTTTAGATAATTGTATCAAATGATATCAAAATATTTAATTTTATAATTTGAAAATATTTTTATTTTTTTTGTTTAATATTATTTGATCAAATTAAAAAAATAATAATAATATGTAGGATGAATATGTGTCTTTTTATTAGTATAAATAAGGGATCGATTATTTTTAAGATGACGTGGATCTGAATATTCAACAATTTTGATAATTTTATTTTAAAACAATATAAACGTGAATTTGAAAATGCCATATATTCCTTGTAAATATAAGGGAAATGCTTCCACTAAAACATTTACAAACATTTACACCTTTACAGAGTTATTAAAATTATACAATTACAGTAAATTAATTTATGTATAGAAATCTAAGTTATCTGTGCATGTCCTTGATTCCGATTATATGTTCATGAAAAAATATAAAAATTCATATGAGACGGTCTCATTCATCAATTTTGTGAAACATATATTTTATTTATGTCAAAAATATTACATTTTATTGTATATATGATCAGAGATGACTCGTCTCATGAATAAAGATATGTGAGACATTACACAAAAAATTTACTCATATAAAAATGTGCTATTTTCCTCTCTTTTTGATTGTGAATAGTTCGTGGGTAGCTTCTATCAACCTCAACTTCAATTGCATTGGGGTTAATTGCATCTAGCATAAGAACAATAGGTTTAAATTTTCTGAGTAAATGTTCCCATCTTTTATCATTTGGTAGCCAAAAAAAAAAAAATCGTGTAACCTTACTTCTTGGCAACAAAATTAGAATGTTTTGAGAATAATAGATTGTGATTTCTGTGGGTACGTATCTTTTTGAGATGATATAACGAATTTATATATTTCATGAGACAATGTTACATATTTATATTTAAGAAACATGTCGATACGGATTATAGATATATGTTATGAAAAGTAATATTTTTTATAAGTCATATATGAGATACATCTCATAAAATTAACATGTGATATTGTCACACTTGAGTTTTATATATTCTCTACTTTTGCTAATCTTTTTTTCCCAAAAAAAAAAAATTATTCATATTTTGTGTCATTATTGGAGCTTAGATTCTATAATTGTTTATTCCAGAACAAAACATATTTGGAATGAATATAAAAAATATATAAAATTGATATGAAACGAATGAATTATTCTTCCTTTTTTTTAAGATTTGAAACAAAGATATTCTCAATCTTTACTCAATAAATAATATACATTGCATATGAAAGGTACAAGCTCGACCAATTATTTTTGGTACATTTTCCCATGACATACGAGGAGAGAGAGTACTCATATTTACTGTCGTGTATTATTAATTTATTAAATGAATCTAAATAATACATAGTTGGGTACAGATTCACTTATAATACTTAAATGAAATTTAAAATTTTTTTTTGAATTATTTTTACTATATTCCAATAACTAAAATGGATATTTTATAAACAAAATATCAACTATAATTTCGGTTGTAGTAAATTTATGGGAGAAATATAATGATTGTAGAATAATTTTTATTTAAAGTTTTGAATTTCAATTTTGTTTTCTTTTAAAAATAATGAAATTATAGAAAATGGTTATTTTTCTATATAGTTTGGGAGGATTATATGAATCAGGTTTCAAGCTCAAGCTTTTGTTCCAAACTTTTGAAAGAAAACGAGTATTTTGGAGAAAAAATAAACTGATATGACCAATGGCAGAGTTATGATTATCAATATACTTACGATAGAATTTAAACTATAAAATATTTTAAAATTTTAAATTGAATTATCCAAATTAATATCAAACTAATATATAAATTTTTTGTTGAACGTGTTTTTTTATTAATAACATTGGACATAATATAGATATGATGTTAACCAAATATATTCCAAATTTGGCATGCGTCGATTGTAATTGAGTACAATCTGAATCCCATTCGAATCCGACAAATCACCATCATCTGATCTATTTGAGCGACACTCGTTGAAAATTTAGGGTTCGATTTTAGCAGGTGATAACAGTTTGAATGCAGATTTCGAATTTACTCTAGACATGATATCACGAAAGAGACCGTTGGAAGGAGACTATGAGGATGTCTCGGCGTAGCCCATCTGACACTCAAGTCAGAGACTGAGAATATAATTCGAGGGCAGCTAAGAATGCTGTTGAAAGTCAATTTATTGAATGATCTTTGAACTGGACGTTCAAACCTGATATTTATAATAGAGTACTTGAGTTTGTTATTGACCATCTACCTGAGTTAAGAATGAACCTGGGTCCAAAGTCTTTATACACCCATTTATAGGGTATCATTGAGGAAAAATGAGTACGATTTTTTTTAGTTATGCATCTTTCAGATAATCAATGGTATGTTTTTATATAATTATGTTTATATATACATACACATATATAATATATATATTTGAAACAGCAATTCAATTTATATTTTTGAATCATGTAACAAACTAAACGAATAGTATCATATTAAATTCTTCATAATTAAAATTGTCCAACCATAGCCCCCAAATTAAATTTCTAAACTCCCCGATAGTTTTTCTTTAGATCATTCACCTTTGACCGTCTTTCCTTTCTCGGTGATGAGTGATGGATATGAGAATGAGCGAAGAATTTGGAGTTTTGCAAATGGGGATTTTAGAAATCTGATTTGGGGTTAGGGTTGGGGAATTTTCTATGGGAGTCTTAAAGATTAAAAACCCACGCATGTGACATGCACGTGTTTAAGTACCACGCAGTTAGAAAATTTTAACTAAAACATTAAACATTTACATGAATCTCATTAAAATGACTGAAATTGATTGACGGAAACATAAATAAATTACTATAAATGATTCAATTAAAAATAATGACTAAAATGTCATGTTGATGGCTTGAAGCTCAAATGATACACAATGTCTAGTGTTCGAAAATCGATTGTAACAACTAACAAATTTCTATTCAAAAAAATATCATGTGCTCTCAAAGGCAGTGGCGGAGCCACACTAATTGGCACCCGGGTTTTAGCCTGGGTGACCTCATTTTTTTTTAAAAAAAAATTATATTTAAATTTTATATAATTTCGGATTAATTTGATATTAGACCGAGCAGATCAATTTAAAATATTTAAAGATTCTAGAATTTAAAATTTTAACCCGGATAGAATCATTTTCCTGACTCCGCCATTGCTCAAAAGGTGTCCGAGTTGATGGAATAGGTGAGCACTTGATTAATAGTCATGAGTTTGATTCACTATCAACACTTTCTTGAACGAGCTTGTCACACAATACTTGCTCGATGTGGTTTATCATGATAGAATGCTCTGTATACTATTATGTTAGTCCATAGACTTACCAAGTGCATACCAAATTATAACGACTGGGAGTTTCCATATCGTTTTAAAAAGAAAGAAAAAACTCTTATAATATGATGCGATCCTGGTGAAATGGATGAGTAGGATCGGGTGCTCCACCGGATCTGCTATCAAGATAATGAAGAAAACTGAGCAAGAACTATATCTGTGATGAAGATATATCTCTCCAATATGGCTTCCGCAGTAACCTGCAAATAAGAAAAGAACTCGTGAATGGGCGCCGGAGGGGTGTCCGGCGTGGCCACTCCGATGCTTAAGTCAGCAGGTGAAGATGATAACCAGTGTAACTTAGATAAAAGTAAAGGCTACTGGTGTAATATGTGCGTTAACATGTGTTGGTGAATGAATCATTCTCCAGCACAAGAGAAGAAGAGGAAGCCAAAAGTCCCTCAAATGAATTACATACCTGCTATTTATAGGAGAAAAGGTAGTAGGTACCTTGTCTTCAGTGCCTACTTGCCACTTCCTGTCACGTCACCATACTTTTCCATCAAGTCACATCAATAGGATTTTGTCAGGTGCGCTTCTTGAGACAAGATCTTATCTTCTAAACCACTAGAATGCGGCACTGTTATCGAGGTGTCCGGGTAGAATGCCTCCCGGTAGATTTATACAAGAGCCCGGGACTATGACTGCCCGGAGAGTAGAGCATGGGCTTGCACCTGCCTGGCTCCAGAAGAATCCATCTGCAGACTCACTCGGATTTGGGAATCCATTTGATATTCCGGGTCATCCATGACCCGGGATCTTACGGGGGGTATCATCACCCATCCCTTAAATAGTCGGGCTATAGTCATACTCGCTGTCCCGATCAGTCATGCCTGGATTCCCAAAGAGATCATCAATCTCGTTCTATAAAAGCATCGGGGGCTTCATGCCTCCCAGAAATGGGATGAAATGCCGGAGTATCATGTCTTATGGACTTGAGATAATATGCTGGGGCCTCGTGCCTCCCGGTCTTTGCATAAGATGCTGGAGTCTCATGTCTCCCGGACTTTGCATAAGATGCCGGAGCCTCATATCTCCCGGACTTAGGAATGGTCGAGGTGTGGTGCCCCGAGCCAGGTTTGAGAACCCTGGGCTTATAAGTAACCAAGGTGCAGAGCCTTGGGCCGGGGAGCATGTCCCAGGACTTGGGAGTTGTCGAGGTGTAGAGCCCCGAGCCAGGTTTGAGAACCCTGGGCTTATAAATAACCAAGGTGCGGAGCCTTGGGCCGGCGAGCATGCCCCGGGACTTGGGAATGGTCGAGGCGCGGAGCCCCGAGCCAGGTTTGAGAACCCTGGGCTTATAAATAACCAAGGTGCGGAGCCTTGGGCCGGGGAGCATGTCCCGAGACTTGGGAATGGTCGAGGTGCGGAGCCCCGAGCCAGGGTGTAGTGCCCTGGGCTTATTGATAACCAAGGTGCGGAGCCTTGGGCCGGGGAGCATGTCCCGGGACTTGGGAATGGTCGAGGTGCGGAGCCCCGAGCCAGGATGTAGTGCCCCGGGCTTATAGATAACCAAGGTGTGGAGCCTTGGGCCGGGGAGCATGTCCCGGGACTTGGAAATGGTCGAGGTGCGGAACCCCGAGCCAGGTTTGAGAACCCTGGGCTTATAAATAACCAAGGTGCGGAGCCTTGGGCCGGGGAGCATGTCCCGGGACTTGGGAATGGTCGAGGTGTGGAGCCCCAAGCCAGGTTTGAGAACCCTGGGCTTATAAATAACCAAGGTGCGGAGCCTTGGGCCGGGAGCATGTCTCGGGACTTGGGAATGATCGAGGTGCGGAGCCCCGAGCCAGGGTGTAGTGCCCTGGGCTTACAGATAACCATGGTGCAGAGCCTTGGGCCGGGGAGCATGTCCCGGGACTTGGGAATGGTCGAGGTGCGGAGCCCCGAGCCAGGGTACGGAGCCCTGGACTTTAGATAATAACCGGGGCATCATATCTCCCGGGCTTAAGATAACGTGCCGGGGCCTCGTCTCTCCCGGACTTTCAAGAATGAGATGCCGGGGTCTCATACCTCCCGGGATTTGCATAAGATGCCGAGGCCTCGTATCTCCCAGACTTTCAAGAATGAGATGCCGGGGTCTCATACCTCCCGGGCTTTGCATAAGGTGCCGGGGCCTCGTATCTCCCGGACTTGAGATAATGTGCCGGGGCCTCATAACTCCCGGACTTAAGATAATGTGCCGGGGCCTCGTACCTCCCGGGCTTTGCATAAGATGACGGGGCCTCGTATCTCCCGGACTTGAGATAATGTGCCGGGGCCTCATAACTCCCGGACCTAAGATAATGTGCCTGGGCCTCGTATCTCCCGGACTTTCAAGAATGTGCCGGGGCCTCATACCTCCCGAACTTGAGATAATGTGCCGGGGCCTCGTACCTCCCCGGCTTTCAAGAATGTGTCGGGGCCTCATACCTCCTGGACTTGAGATAATGTGTCGGGGCCTCATAACTCCCGGACCTAAGATAATGTGCCGGGGCCTTGTATCTCCCGGACTTTCAAGAATGTGTCGGGGCCTCATACCTCCCGGACTTGAGATAATGTGCCGGGGCCTCGTACCTCCTGGGCTTAAGATATTTTGCTTTACCTGCTGTTTTAGTTTTATTAAAAATCGAATCACTCACTTGAAAATATTGAATCCGAATTCATTTTTGGTAGAGTGAAACTTTTCTGGTTGAGCTAAATTAGGTGACTAATATAGCTGTATGCTACTGAGTGCATAGTAAACTGCTCTTCATGCCAATCCAGGATAGCTGGTGAGCTTTGAGCCCATATGAAATCCACATATAAGATCTGAGTGCCGAGCTGGTCAGACTTGTATGTTTGCCAATCAGAGTTGGGCTTACTGAGGTGCCGAGCAAGGTCGGACTTACTTTTGAATGGAAACCATATCTACGTCTTGAGCTCAAGTTCCCACAGACGGCGCCAATGATGCGATCCTGGTGAAATGGATGAGTAGGATCGGGTGCTCCACCGGATCTGCTATCAAGATAATGAAGAAAACTGAGCAAGAACTATATATGTGATGAAGATATATCTCTGCAATATGGCTTCCGCTGTAACCTGCAAATAAGAAAAGAACTCGTGAATGGGCCGGAGGGATGTCCGGTGTGGCCACTCTGATGCTTAAGTCAGCAGGTGAAGATGATAACCAGTGTAACTTAGATAAAAGTAAAGGCTACTGGTGTAAATATGTGCGTTAACATGTGTTGGTGAATGAATCATTCTCCAGCACAAGAGAAGAAGAGGAAGCCAAAAGTCCCTCAAATGAATTACATACCTGCTATTTATAGGAGAAAAGGTAGTAGGTACCTTGTTTTCAGTGCCTACTTGCCACTTCCTGTCACGTCACCCTACTTTTCCATCAAGTCACATCAATAGGATTTTGTCAGGTGCGCTTCTCGAGACAAGATCTTATCTTCTGAACCACTAGAATGCGGCACTGTTATCGAGATGTCCGGGTAGAATGCCTCCCGGGAGATTTATACAAGAGCCCGGGACTATGACTGCCCGGAGAGTAGAGCATGGGCTTGCACCTGCCCGGCTCCAAAAAAATCCATCTGCAGACATACTCGGATTTGGGAACCCATTTGATATTCGGGTCATCCATGATCCGGGCTCTTACGGGGATATCATCAGTAATACATTAATAAAATTGAAATTTTATCTCCATGCGCATTTATGATTCCTATCAATGTTTAGTACGGAGTGAAGATGGATGGATGGGCCGAGATCAATGTCAAAGATTAGGTTGGCCCGGTTAGTGTAAAGAACCTCAGCCTGTAAAAATCCGGTGCGGACTTGTATGCACTTTAATTTTGATTTTATTTTTTAATTAGTTTTAAGTTGTCAAATACATGGAGCAAAAACCACTCTTTTAAATTCTTTATGTTTTATACAACAAACATCTTTGTGATGTCATAGACAAAATTTCTTTTTCCCTAAGCTATTGCAAATATATTTGTGTTGTGTAACTCGTAATTAAAATAAAATATGAAGACAAAAACTTGTGTGAAACGGTCTCACGGGTCGTATTTTGTGAGACATATCTCTTATTTGAGTCATCCATGAAAAATTATTACTTTTTATGCTAATAGTATTACTTTTTATTGTGAATATCGGTAGAGTTGACCCGTCTCACAAAATACATACTCAAATATGAAATATAATTTGAGTTCAAACTTGAAATATATATATATATATATATATATATATATATATATAAAAGATTTCAATCCGTGATTAGTTTTTCCCCCCTAGAATACAGGATGTAAATCAGTGGAAATTCGATGCTACAAGTTGGACAATCGGACATCCCCAAGTCATGTGAACCATCATATCACTACACAAAAATTTTAGTCAGACTGTCTCACGATATAATTTTATGAGATGTATCTCATATTTGAATCATAAATGAAAAAAATACTTTTTATATCAAATTATTATTTATTTATATTACTCATCTCACTTATAAATAAAAATGAAATTATATCACAAAACATGCTAATATTAGTAATACAATATGTCGTCTTTATAAAATTTCTTGCATGCATAATTGTGATGGCATAGATGAGATCTTTTTGCCAAAGTAGAGGAAAAGTGGCTGACAGTTAAAGATTTAACTTAATTTAGAAGTGACCCCATGATCATCACCATGCCAAACTTGCCATGTTTGTTAGTCCGTTGCACACAAAAACTACGAACTGAAATGGGTAAATTTACATCTAAATTTCGAGTTTCTTGATTATTTGTAAATAATATTTCTCTCACTATATATGGTATATCCCATATATTTAAACATTTAACATCACTAGCCATTAATTTATCAAGCTACTAAATAAAAATAACTGATCGATCTTGAGAATGTTTTAAATTTTAAATATAAAAATGGGAGAATTGTAAATTTGTTTTCTATATTATCATATTTTGATGTTAATTCCATATCTTTGTATTTTTTGTAGTTTTGTTTTTTTTTTTTACGTGACATTGATGTGCCGTCGACATGAGATTGACTTAACATCGATATGACATTCATGTGTGCGATATAATAAGAGTATGTCTCCTGTGAGACGGTCTCACAAATATTTATCTGTGAGACGGGTCAATCCTACCGATATTCACAATAAAAAGTAATACTCTTAGCATAAAAAGTAATACTTTTTATGGATGACCCAAATAAGATATCTGTCCCATAAAATATGACCTGTGAGACCGTCTCACACAAATTTTTGCATTTATATAAAAGAAATTGACCAAAATTACAAAAAATAAATACTCAATTTCGACCGTATAAATCAAAACCAAAACTAAAAATATGCAGGCATGATATATAAAAATTGCACTTTTCCCTTTAAATATTTATAGATTGCTGAAATAACTATAAATCAAATTGAGCAAAATAATTTTATACATATTTTTTTTCTCTCTATAATTCCAAAAATTCAAATAGAATAGTAATATTGCTCGGCAATTGCCTTGAGGAATCTCCTATATAAGCGCAGTCATGGTTAGCCTTTTCATCCCCAAGTTTCACAGTTAATCCCATCTTAAACTTCATCCAGTTCTCCATGCCTGTCAAATAGATATTTCAGCTCAAACTTTGATATTATACATATTTAGAAGATAGTGATCATGGCAATTGGGAAGCTTTTCTTGGTTTTCCTTTTAATGGCTGTGGTTATCGGACTAGCAAAAAGCGTAGAATTCACAGAAAAAGACTTGGCTTCCGATGAGAGCCTGTGGGACTTGTACGAGAGATGGCGGAGCCACCACACCGTTTCACGAGACCTGAGCGAGAAAGGGAAGCGTTTCAACGTGTTCAAAGCGAATGTGCACCACATTCACACAGTGAATCAGATGGACAAGCCTTACAAGCTGAAACTCAACAAGTTTTCTGATATGACAAACCACGAATTCAGAAACTCCTATAGTTCGAATGTCAAGCACCACATGGCGATTCGCGGGAGTCGGCCCAGCACAGGATTCATGCACGGGAAGACCGAAAGTCTGCCTGCATCAGTTGATTGGAGAAAGCAAGGTGCAGTCACTGATGTCAAGAATCAAGGCCGATGTGGTACGTTTTTCACCTCTCTTTTTCTTTATCACTTTTTGTTTAGCCTATTATATTTATGGATACAATTAACGATTGAAATTGAGCTTTTTGTTTCGACTTTGTAGGTAGTTGTTGGGCATTTTCTACTGTGGTTGGAGTTGAAGGGATAAACAAGATTAAAACAGGTCGATTAGTGTCTTTGTCTGAGCAAGAACTGGTTGATTGTGACCGGGAAAAGGACAACTCGGGCTGCAACGGAGGGCTCATGGCTGACGCATTCGAGTTCATCAAGACACACGGTGGCCTAACCGCAGAAAAAACATATCCTTACAAAGCTAGAAATGGGAACTGCGACGCAGCCAAGGTAAATTCATTTTTCTCCTTGAAAACTCTGAAATATTTAAAATCTACAGGGATTTCCATCTGATTGTTTTTGTAGATGAATTCACCCGTGGTGACGATCGATGGGCACGAAAACGTACCATCAAACGATGAACACGCACTCATGAAAGCTGCTGCAAACCAGCCTGTATCTGTTGCAATCGATGCTGGTGGAACTGAAATGCAGTTCTACTCAGAGGTATGAATGACAAACAAAAAAAAAACGTTTCTCTACTGATCAATAGCAGAACCAGAGAGTTTTATTAATGTACGTGTTGTGTTATTGATGATTTTAGGGCGTTTTTACCGGAAACTGCGGCACGGAGCTTGACCACGGAGTGGCCATAGTTGGATATGGGACAACTCTAGACGGGACTAAATACTGGATAGTGAGGAATTCTTGGGGGCCTGAATGGGGTGAGCAAGGATACATAAGGATGCAACGGGACGTCGATGCGAAAGAAGGGCTGTGTGGGATTGCCATGGAGGCTTCATATCCGATCAAGTTTTCATCAGATAATCCGAAATCAGCTGCAAAAGATGAACTTTAGATTGAGTGATTTATGAGTTCAAATGAACGCTTAGTTTGAAGTTAAGGCCAAATTAAACTTCATAGGAAGTCGAAGTAGGTAGATTACCACCATACGACAGGTGTTTCATGTGATTTGCTAACGTTTTCACGTTAGTCCGAGGGAATAAAAAGTCAGGAGATTAGGGCGCTTGTAATTCATTCGATAGTTTATGGTTTCTTCTGTATTACTTTTCATTCATCAATTGAAAATTTATCCAAAATAATAATAAAACTATACATTGGAATAAAACTATAGGCTTGTCTTGATTTCTTGTCACGTACGTTAGTGGGCTGGTAATTTGTCTGTGAGCAGCCGTCAAAATCAAATTTGGATGATGAGTCTATTTCTATAAATTTTGGAGGCTAATAATATATTTTATTCTTTTTTAAAATTACTAATTAATATTTTTTTTTACATTTTTGGAGATTTCTTTTAATTCAAGGTATCTCCCATCAGTGGAAGCCTCGTCTCTCTATCCAAGACTAAGTTCTTGATAACAATGTTATCTTTGAGATAACATGATAATTATGTAGTTATGAGTTTATATTTTGATTCATATATTATATTAATATTGATTATGTTAATATAAAAACGTGATTGATATGAATGGATGGAATAAGATATGAATGAAAATTTAATATTACAATGAAATGATTAATATAAATGAAAAATATATGTCAGATTAACTATTTATTAGGGTCATAATGCAAGACCAAAGACCAAACTATTTATTAGGGTCTTCGCACACAATTTAGGTTTGGATGGTGAAATACAACTCCATTACCTCCTAGGAGTGAACATTTTAATTATTTTTAAAATTATTTAAAATAATACATAATTTATGAGTTTTTTTTTTTCTAATATACATATTTCTTACTTATTCATTTTCCTCTCAATTTATTTTAAATAGTAAAACTTAAAATTTGAATTAATATATATATATATATATATTAATATTATATTATATTATATTATAATACATTACATCCGCTGTTTCCCGTACACACCGGTGTAAATAAATAATATTTATTTTATTTATGATTTGACTTTGTTTCAGCTTTTGATTTATTGTTTCAAGAAAATGGAGCTGAAGCCATATGCGAAGGCAGGACTCCACTTAAGGGGGTCAATTTATGCAACATCCAATATATATTTTTAGATTTTGTTTTATATAATATTATTGGTTCGATCATTCTATTTTAAAACAAAAAAATAAAAAAAAATTCAAGTTCTGTATGGTAAGACTTGCTTCTCAAACTCGAAAAATTAAAATTATATCTTTAACTTTTTGATAAATTCAATTTTAACTCCCAAATTATGTAAAATATGTTAATAGTGCTCTCGAAAATCATGTTTATAAGCTGGAATGAATATGATAAACAAATAAGCTGAAGCATATCAAATTTTACGTCCGATCATTAAAATAATTTGTAAGTACGTTGTTTCTCTTCTAGTTTGAAGCATATTGTTATCAAGAGATGTGTATTTGTAAACTTCAAATGCTAATATTTACAAGTACTATCATATCATTAATGAGTAAATACGGGAGTTTGACTGTCAAAAAAGATACGAGCATGTGCGTCTCAAAAATCTAAAACTGAGAACGCGTGCATCTTCGTCCAAACTTAAGACTATTGCGGACCGTTCAATTTTGTCTTCTCTTCTTCAAATTTTATATAGGTCATACCGAATTCAAATATATCTTACAAATGACATCTCGAAATTATCGGATCCATGCCTGAGTTTCTAATATTAATGGAACCCATTCATTCTTCTTTGATAACTCTATGTTATTGATTGAAAGCAACATTTGAGTTGCTATAACTATGTGTTCTTGATTATTTTTAATTTTTATAGAGATTGTAAATTTAGAAAAGAAAAGTTCATTAATACTTGATATTTACTTAATTCTGTCCAAATGTGAAACACACAAAATGAACACATAAAGTTGCGGGGTTTGGCACTGAGGCTACATTCCCGACCAAGATTCCACGAGCACTACGGAAAGTGGTGGTACATCGAGTGGGACTAATTAAGAGGGATAGTATTGCGAATTTTTTTTAAAACTTTTGAACATAATTTTTTAGATATTTAAATTCACCCAACAGTTTCCTAAATTCAACCTAATTGAAAAACGTCTCATATAAGTTAAAAATAATAATAATCATAGAAAAATACTTTGCTACATCGTACGCTATGCTTATTAAAATTCCACAAAAAAATTTATTAGACTATTTTATATTATCGATTTTGTGACGATGCTCTCCAATCTGATATGACAATGAAGAATTATAACTTTTCATTTGAAATATGAACCAAATTTGTTGGGTACAATAATTGTCCTTACTTGATAGAGCGATCGAACCGTGGTGTTTGAGCTGCTGTGCGATTTAAAAGATTTTAGTTGCAGCATTATCACCAGCTATAGCTTTTGATAAAGCGTTTGGTCCTACAAAATTGACCCGTCTATCAAGAAATTTGATCGTTTAAATTTGATTGAAAAAATTAATAACGAAAAGAAATACAAGATAAATTTTGAGCCTTTTAAGTTGTACATAAATATCATATAATTCTACTAAATAATTCATCTTTTTTAAAATAAATACTTTAAAAAAGAGTTGCCTAGGAGTTGTATATCCATTCACCCATCCTTCTCCAATTGCCTTTGAATATCACAAGATTGAGACAAATGCAGGACAAGAGTCAAGATCCCCACATGCATACCTGCCTGTGTAGGGCAAATCAGTACCACCACCACCACGGCGCCGCAGCCGCAAACGAGTGACCAACCCGGCGGCCCAGGCCAGCAGAGAAGAAGGGTGGAAATGTAAAATTTCAAGTGTGATTATTAATTTGATAAAATTATATAATTATCTTTTGGTCCATCTCCCTCCAATTAGAGGAGGGGATGGTGGAAGCATTCCTAATAACAAGGGAGGCAAACATGGATGGTCTTTTGGAGCTTTTTTTGTCTGTGTTTTGCAATTTTTTATTATTTGTTTCAAGTTTCTTGGCAAATGTACACGTGCGTTTGTGAGTTATGGAGCAAACTGGGACTTTTTTTTTTATGTTAAAAGAAGAGTTCTTGGTGACATTTTAACTGTCCTTTATCGATGGAAATAATTAATAGAAAAAATTATTATAATAATAATATTATTATTATATAAATATAATTATGTGGGACGAGAAAAAGTTTTAGAAAAGTTTGGACAGGAAAAAACAATTATACACTAATAATAATAACTTTCTCAATTTGACAACGTTGTTTGGAACACGAGGATATTGGGTAACGCGGAGGGTGTCTTAAAATTTAATTTTCTCGCCAAAATATTTGATTTACATATTTAATAGCTGAGCCACGAATATGGCTAATTTTTAAAGCTCGATTTGTTATGCTTTCTGGTTGCAATACCAATACGATAAGACATTTTTATTACATGGACTTCTTTTTTTGTATTGTAAACACTTTATTTTATAAATAGAATTATTTTTTCATCCTAAAATAGTGTGTGTTTTAATTATATAAAACAGAGTGAAGATAATATTGACGAAAGAACTAGTATATATATATATATATATATATATATATAAAAGTAGAGTTGTTATATATAGTAGGTTTCTATAAAAAAAATTCGTATTAAAAAAATAAATATGAATTAGTATTTATTTAATAATGTTAAATTTTTCAATATTATTTATTTATTTTTAAAAATAATAATATTACTCGTGTTTCTCATGTATTTATTTAAATGTATTGATTTTGAAATAATATTAAACAAAAATATATTTGTATATGTAATTAAAGTAATAATTTACTTTCAAAGATAAAAGTATAGATATTTATTATTTCGTTAAAGATAAATTTATTTGAGAAATTTAAATTTAAAATGACATACACGATAATTATGAATTATATATATATTTACAATTATTTTTTAAATTCTTTAAATTAAATAAATAAATATTTAAAAAGAAATAAATTATCTTAAAACAATATATTTTTGGAGAAAAAATTAATAAGAATGTGTTACTTTACTTAAAAAAATATATAGAAATCAACACTGATTATACTTGTCAATATATTTACGAAAAATTATTCAAGGTAGGAAAAAAATAAATTTACCTAAATTAGTGTGAGTAAATCTCGTGTGAAACGGTCTCACATATCTATATTTATGGGATGATTCGACTCGATCCATAATTTGAGTAAAAAATAATAATTTTGACATAAATCAATATTTTTCCAATAGTCGGGTCGATTAGAAGATTTGTCTTACATATTAAATCATCAAACTGTCTCATAAGAGTTTTTGTTTATTAGTTTTGATATTTTCTTATATTTAATAACAGAAAATTTTATATTTATATCAATATTTTTAAAAATCATTTCGGAATGTATTAGATATTTTAAAGTAAAGAAATTAATACGAAGTGTATTTTAAAAAACGGAGTGCAAACAATACTCCCTTAAATGTTTGCATTCATCGTGTCGTTTATTTTTTGTTACGATTTTGAGTTTTGTGTTATTTTTATATATTTAGTTATGCATACTCTCTAAAATATTAAATAAATAATTTTTTTAATAATATTACGCTTTACAATGCTTTAGTTAATAATGTTACCTTAAATTTTTTGTAAATTGATTGTCCATATATTGATATTATTATTATTTAATTAGAACTTTAATATAGCTAATTTTTAAAATATTCAAGAAATAATAAAAAACTGTAATCAAAATTTTCATATAATAATTTTTATTTTATTTTTTTGAAAAATATTTATTTATTCTTTAAACTTTTTATAGACAAATAATATATGATTTTTTAATAATTTTTAATATATATATAAATAGTTTTTGTTGTATTTGAAAATTTCCATCAAAAATTATTATAAAAGAAAATATTGATCAATATTAATTTATTCACCGATCATGTTGAGTATTTGAAAACAAATAATAAAAAAAGCGCAATTAAATAAGAATTATTTTTAATTTATTTTTTAGAAAAATTCAAATTTGAATTTTGTGGGGACCCGGACGCTGATTCATTCCTTAATCGTCTTTAGGAATAATTCAAACAATTATAATAAAAAGGGTCTAAATTTTTTTTAAAAAAAATACAAAGCGGAAACGTAATGTAATTCAATTCAGATTACATACTAAACATAAACATACAAATCTTGTATTATCTACAAGAATTCAACTAGATTCAACTATATATCAGTGCTGAATCCTAAGTTGCTTCGAAGCCCGGATCTCCACGCTATCTAGTCCAGCCTCGTTCTCTTCTTGACCCTGATCCTATCCCACCTGTTGCCATGCACACATACAAACAAGACAACATCCGGATAACTCCGGTGAAAATTACATTCTCAGTATAAATCATGTATACATGCAATCATAAAAACAATATAAAAGCATATAATAGATATGTCTAACATGTATTCAAATCAGAATATAAATCCATATCAAGAATAAATCTTATTCTAAACATGTACCATCATCAGGAACATAATTCACCATGTACCATATTCAGGAACATAATCAACATAACTCGATATAAACGGTCAATTAACTCATGACTTCACATTTAAGACTAGACTCAATCCTAGTCTAGGGATCCCGGTTTTCAGAAGTTGACATTCCCATATCGACCAACAGTAATAGAAAAGACTCCAGTTCTATCCACGTCGATAGGGTATCGATCACCAGTAATAGAAGAAGCTCTGATTCTATCCACATCGATATGGTATCGATCACCAGTAATAGAAGAAACTCCGATTCTATCCACATCGATATGATATCGATCATCAGTAATAGAAGAGTTACGATTCTATCCACATCGATACAGTACCGATCACCAGTAATAGAAGAAGCCACATTTCTATCCACATCGATAGCCAATCATCCGGTGACAGACTTTGGCACTATCGCCAATACACTATCTTGTGACATTGTGCAATGTGCCCATGGCGATCCCGCCACTATCAAGCGCTTCTGTCACAAGATTACTCGTCTAATACCTGCTATCTATCAATCAAGAGAACAAGTATATCAATCAAATCAATACAATAAGGTAAAGTATGTGATTTAGGGAAACTCGAGCCAAACCTCGCTCGAGTTGTGCAATCCCAACTCAACATTAATTTATACATTTATCTTCTCGGTCTGACGAAGACGAAGTCCCGAATTCAACTCTGTCCATACCCAATCTGATAATGACAATCGAATATATACAATATCAGTAAATAACTCAGTTCAAAACCTGTTCTGATTAATACTCAAATCAAAACATAATCTGATCAATGCCAATCGACATATGATACCACAATACCATCTCAATCAATACCGAGTCTGATCAATATCAATTTACGGATGTTTCGACGGCATAACAATACAGTCTCGATAACCCCGTCAATTCCAACACCACAGATATAATACCAGAACTCATAATCAATATCGGTGCAACTCATAATTTCAATGACAATACAAATCTGATATCGAATCTCAATTAATCAATTCCAAAAATCATAACAATTACATAACCAGTCTGTTCTTTAATCTGACTTCGATTATACGATGTCCACTGTATCAGAAACACCATATATGATTCATATTCAATTCTAACAACATCATAATTTCAAAACCTATCAAAACGTAGTAAAACTTACGTCAGTTGTAGCCTGCGTTGATAGGAACACAGTACTGAAGTCGGATTCAAAATCAAACAGACGGTTCGCTCGTAAATCAATTTCGAAAATCACGGACGGAGCCTTTTCCCCGAAGCTTCCTCGGACAACTGAATGTAAATTTCGTCCATTTACACACATATATATACACGTGCATGAATCAAGAAACGTGGCGACTCCTCAATCTGCATGTCTCGCGCATATGCGCGACTCCAAATGCGCGAGACCTACTGGTCTCAATGATCGGCATTTCAATACTCGCACATATGCGCGCCTTCCGCCGCGCATGTGCGCCGAACTCTCTGGACGTTCCGCGCATGTGCGCGTATTGAGGTCGCGCATGTGCGCCCAACTCTCTGGACCTCTCGCGCATATGCGCGAATCTAAGTCGCGCATGTGCATGCATGGTTCTGTCTTCCTCGCGCATATGCGCCCATACATGTCGCGCATGTGCGCGGGGACTCTTCTTGCACCTCATGTCAAATCTTCTTTCGGCTCTCCCGGTCTGATCTTTTCTGTCTATAATCATATCAATTAATCAATAAATCATTTCAGATTAATCTCGAATTACAATAATTAAAATCTCGGGCCTTACAAATTTGATATTTTTTGAAAATATAAACTAATTTAGATGTTTATAATTATTATATCATTTCATTTAGTTCGGTTATGATTTTGAGTTTTATATTACTTTTACTTATTTAGTTCTATATTTTCTATATCTTACTAAATAAAGTGTGTGTATAATTACTAAATATTGATTTTGAGTTTTATATTACTTTTACATATTTAGTTCTATATAATTATAAATACATTTTTAAAATTTTAAATTAGTGTCACCATAAAATTTGATACAATGAGTATCGGTGAATTGTTATTATTATTATTACTAGTGTACCGACGCACGCGTTGCGTGCATGTATAATATTTTTTATAATTCATTTCATTTATATTTAAATGAGGATCAAAATATAATTATAAGAAATAGCGATGGACTACACTGTAATTTTGATATATAGATTAAAAAATAAATTGAAAAATAAAAGAATAAAAAAATGAGGATCAAAATATAATTATAAGAAATAGCGATGAAGTACACTGTAATTTTGATATATAAATTAAAAAATAAAAGAATAAAAAAATGATCTCAGTAAGAATTGAATCTATGACCTAAACCTCAAGAAACAATGATTCTATCCGCTGAACTACATATAACTTACATTAAAACTTTAACATTTTATTAATATAAATAATTAGTAAAACAGAGCATGACACCAAAATTAGTTACTCTAAGGGTCTCAAACTTAATAAAATAATAATATAGATATTATAGATTATTATTATTATTGTTATTATTGTTATTATTATTTATCTTAATTTGAACTTCAAATAATTTTTTTTAACATACTCTAAAAAATAGTTAGAATTTTAATCAACGATAATGAGTAGGTCTTTTGTGAGACGGTCTCTGTGGGGACCCGGACGCTAATCATCTTCTTAATCGTCATTGGGATAATTGGATCAATGAAAATAATCTAGGTCTAATTTTTTTTTAAAATGCGGAATGTAATGAGATTCAATCTAATATACATATCAGTATTAAAGTACAAATCTTGTACTATATATATACAATCATTCAACTAAGGTTTAACAACTAAATGTCAAGTGTCCAAACCCTACCTTTAATCCAAGTCCGTAGTCTCCACTCTAGTCACGATCTATCTTCATCTCCTCGACCCCGATCCTGTCTCACCTGTTGCCATGAACACATACAAACACGACAACAGCCGGATAACTCCGGTGAGATATATATCTCGGTATAAACATTGTAAGCATGCAGTAATATAAAAGCATATATAAAAGCATGAAACACATATCAATAACTTGTATCAAATATGCAAAACATGTATCAATAAAATCTCTGAATCACACTCTGTGACTCCTAAACTCTGACTCGACTCATCCTAATCTAGGGATCCCGATCTGAATAAGAACGCAACGTTCTCCCATCTACTTTACCCCAGCTAGATGGTGGTACGTTCTTAGTCCCAGACTTTGGCTGTCTATATTGAAGATCTGCAATAGGAGTCGGTCTTCTCCTCAGTCTATCAATATATATCCAAAAGTCTATTGACTTGGCGGTTCTGCCATGGCGGTTCTACCAAAGACTAGGCGGATCTGCCCAATTCTAAGTCATGCTTTGATACAATTCAATAGAGTAAGCATATCAATATCAAGCATTGCAAATATCGAATGCAATAATCATTCAGTATGTGATTTTGGGAAACTCAAGTCGAATCGAACTCGAGTTGTGCAATCCCGCATCAACATTAATTTATACCTTTCTCCTCTCGGTCTGACGAAGTCGAAGTCTCGGAGTCAAATATGTCCATACCCAATCTGGCAATGATAATATCAAATAGGCACAATATCAGTATACACTCTCAAATCAATACTGAATATACTGTGTCAACGTACAATTCAATTCAAGATCTATTATGATCAATACTCAAATCAAGATACAATCTGATCAATGTCAACGACATACGGTACAATCTCAATAAATACTGAATCTGATCAATATCAATTTGCTGATGTTTCGACGGCATAACAATACAGTCTCAGTAACCCCATCAATCTCAACATCACAGATATAATATCACGGTTTATAATCAATATCTGTATAATTCTGAATCTAACTCAAAATCAACGACATAACGGAATAATCTCGATATCCCCGTCAATACAATATCAACAGACATCAATTACAATCTATAACTAATATCCAATACAATTTGTAATCAATCAATAATCCAAATCTGTCCAATATCAATCAATAAAATCTGAAAAATCATAATAATTCCATAATCGATCTATTCTTCGGTCTGACTTCGATTCTACGATGCCTAACATGTCAAGAACATCATATATGAATCATATCCTAATTCTGACAACACCATAATTTCAAGACATATCGAAACGTAGTAAAACTTACTTCCAAATGAAGCTCTCGTCGATAGAAATACAGTACTGAAGTCGGATTGAAAATCAGACGGACGGATCTTGCACAATTCACAAATTTATAAGATAAAAGGCGTAAGGATTTCCTGTGGGATTTCTCGATCTTCTTATTGCCAAAACCTGAAGGAAACTTGTATTATATATATCCAACTTGCATGTTAAAGAACGTGGCTCACTCTCCAAACATTTCTGTCGGCGCTCGGGCGGTTAATCTTTACCGCTCGGGCGCGGCACATTCTGTCTGAAGCCTTAACTTATTATCTACTGGCGCTCGGGCGGTCAAAAACTACCGCTCGGGCGCCAGACGTTCTGTCTGAATACTCAAGTTATTATACACTGGCGCTCGGGCGGTTACAAACTACCGCTCGGGCTTCATACTTTCTGTCCAACTTCTTCTCTTTTGGTGCATTGGCGCTCGGGCGGTCATATTCTACCGCTCGGGCGCCAGATGTTCTGTCCAACATCTTGATTTACAATGCCCCAACGTCCAGCTTTTCCTCTCACGTCTTATTTGGCTCATGTAATCTTCATTATTCGCAATTCTGTCAATTAATCCATTTCTGATTACAGTAATCAAATCTCAGGCCTTACAGTCTCACAACTCTTTATCCGGGAGACGGGTCAACCCTACCGATATTCACCATAAAAAGTAATATTCTTAGCATAAAAAAGTAATATTTTTTCATGAATGACCCAAATAAGATATATGTCTCACAAAATACGACTCATAAGACCGTCTCACACAAGTTTTTGTCAACGATAAATAATTGACAAAATTTTTGAATTTTTGAAAATTATTTATTTATTATTTAAAATTTTGATAGAAAAAAATTATTTTTTCTTATTTTTATTAATAAAAGTTATACTTATTCAACATAAATATATCAATGTAACGGAAAAATATTTTATCCTTATTTAAGTTGTATCCTAAATTATATAATAATATATAAAATTTAAATATATTTATTATATTATATCAATAATTTTAATAATTATTAAAATACTAATACTTACTGATTAGTATAATAATTATATAAAATAATACTTTGTTCATTCAAACGATAAAATACTAGTATCACAAGAAAACAAAGTTTCAGGAGTGAGGGGATTTTACTCGTGAGATAAATCAACTTTGCTCATATTTACAATATAAGAAAATAATTTTGACATAAAAAATAATATTTTTCATAAGTGACACCAACAGAAAATCCATCTCACAAAATTGACCCCGAGACCTTTCTCACAACAATTTTGGTGAAGTTTCAGCTAGAACTGGTTTTTACCACCTATATTCTAAACTTTTTGCAGGAATATCGGATAAAATTTGTATCGAAGAATGTTGGGGCTTTATTTGATTTAGTTTCCTGGTTCAGGGGAAAAGAGTTTCGTCGAGGTTATTTCACGCTATCAGTATCAACACTTGTACAATGATAAATATTTCGAAAAAGGAAAATCGACATTGTTGTAGAATTTATAGATTCAAAATTCACAGCAATTGCTCCACAAAATGTACCGTATTTGTGTATAAGGTCGTGTATAAGATTAGATTGAGAATCAAACAAAATGATAATCTCAGGTTTAGTATATAAAAATGACAAATATAATATTCTTCTATCGTGGCATCAAATAATTATAATTATCTTAATTGCAGATAAATAATATCAAACCTTTCAAAAAATATAAGGACGGCAATTGTAATTAAATGATTTAACATCTAACATTTTACAATCGAAAATGAATAAAATTCTAAATCGTTCGATAATTTTTCAATTATAATATTTTTAAAATTTGTACACTTTAAATTATAAAATATATTTGGAACGACACTGTAAATCAATTTGTAATCTTTATTTATATATAGCATTTTCCTTAGTTAAATGTGTAACAAAAGCGTAGTGTACGTATCTCCAGAGATTTACACAGTGAAGTAAAAGACCACGGAAAGAAATTCAAAGCAGCAAAAGAATTTGATTTTGAATATTATGTAGTGTCTTGTCATTGCCCGGCAAAAACCTGAACCTAATTTGTACGTGTATGCGTGAGTCCCATGTATACATATGTATATATATAAGTTGAGTTGATGAGTCTCTAATCGATCCGACGTATGGGTAGGAAAAAATACCGAAATATCGAAAAACCGTACCGAAAAAATACCGAACTTATCGAAAAAATCGGTATACCGAACATTTCGGTATATCAAAAAAATGTCGGTATACCGAAAATGTTTTCGGTATACCAACATTTTTTCGGTATACCGGCAAAATTTTCGGTGTCGGTACGGTATCGGTATGAAATTTTTTCATACCGAAAAATTCGGTATACCGAAAATTCGGTATCGGTATGGAAAAATTCCATATCGATATTTTCGATACGATATACGATACCGTAGTTCGGTACGATATACCGTACCGTACCCACCCCTAGATCCGAGCTCGATTCTGATTCGAATCAAATTTGGAGGTAATATTTTCTTAATATAATGATTAATGATGAGAGTAATTATAAAATATGCCTATCGAATATATTAATTAGACAAAAATTTGTGTGAGATAGTCTCACATGTCATATTTGTGATACAAATATCTTATTTAAGTCATCCATGAAAAAATATTACTTTTTATACTAAGAAAATTACTTTTTTTTTTGAATATCGGTAGGATTGACCCATGTCGAAGATAAAGATTCGTGAGACTTGACCTACTCTAGGAATTATATTAATTAAATTATGTTTATATTGTGTCCATTAATCATGCAAAAACTGTACCTGAAGCGAGTAGACAACCTGTGCACAAGTAGACAACATTTGATTTTTGTAATTTTGCCAACTTTAATATTTGTAAGGGACAATTAAATAAAAATAAAATGCACAGAGAAAAAGAGAGAGGGAGCAAAACGTTAATTTGCACACGAAATAAAACATGAGCATAGTACTATTCATGTTACATGTAATTATTTTGACAAAATATACGTATTTTGGCATGTCGTACCTTTTGCAGATCTCGACACGTGTACGGTCAGGGATGAGGGTCCTCCATAGAATAAGTCAATGGGAAAAAAGGTATATTTTATTGGATATTAAGTTATTATTATTATTGTATTAAATAACCTTGCATTTTTCGACATGGTGAGTGCGGGGATTTAGCAATAAATAGTGTCATTTGTATTCAAAAATTTTTTACGACAAAAATTTGTGTGAGAAGATTTTACGGGTCTTATTTTGTAAGACGAATATTTTATTTGGGTCATCCATGAAAAAATATTATTTTTTATGCTAAGAGTATTATTTTTTATTGTGGATATCGGTAAGGTTGACTCGTCTCACAGATAAAGATTCGTGAGACCGTCTCACAAAAAATCTACTCTCACCGAAAACCTACGAGTGTATTTGACACTCGTTTTCATCATCAGCTATAAAAATGATAACATTTGAGGGAAGTAAATGTCAAATACATAAATTTTAAGGGATGTCAGTGCAAATTACTCGTTTATCATTATCGTGCACATTATTAATGTGCTTAAAACATTTTTTAAATAGATTAGGGCAATGTCATGTAAATCGAATTTGATTAATTCAAGTAATTTTATGTACCTTAATTTAATTTCGGAACCAAATCTTACCAATAAAATAGTTGACATTTAATTATTGTTTCGACAATTAAGATATTATACCTCATATCTTACCAGTCATACTACTCGTAAATCACATAAGATATAAATGTCATAACGTAACAAACCATACATTTCAAATTTAAATTTATCGACTCACTAATTATTTCTATTGCAAATGTGGATTATATATTTTGAAAAGATTTTTGTGAGACGGTTTCATGAATTTTTATTTGTCAGACGAATTAACCCTATCGATATTCACAATAAAAATAATACTCTTAATATAAAAAATATTATTTTTTTTATGTATAACTAAATTAAAAATTAATCTCATAAAATATGACATATAAAATCGTTTCGTACAAATTTTTTATTCTTAATAATAACATTCTCCGTTCCCTCTCTCTCACACTTACCAGTCCACGACTAGACAGAGAAAAGGATTCAATATAGGGTCGAGAGAGAGAGAGTTATATACATGAAAGATTGTCTACAGAGAGACAAGGAAAGAACTATAGGATATTTGCTGAATCTAAAGAACACAAGATTCTGAAGACAACTATATATCCAACGTTTCTAATTCCAGGAAAAAAATCGTCGGAAAATATAATTTTCGTGTCGGTTTTAAAGTGAACCGGTTCCCCGACGATGAACGAAGGGGGTTTTCCGAGTTTTGAGGCACACCATCTGGACCCCGATGCTCAAGAGTTTTTTCCGGTCATCGGGGTACGTTCTTTTCCAACCCAAGTTTACTGCCCGTACCCGCCTCCGGTGTACGACAGCATGGGATACCCGCCGCTACCGTTTTCTTCAGTACCGGCGTATGTTAGCGTGGCCTCCGATCTCCCTCCGCCAGTTTCTTTACCTCCTTCCTTAGGCATGCCGTGCAGAACTCTGCTGCTGAGCTCGGTGACACCTTGCGTGACTGAATCGACGGTACGGCGTGAATTGGAAGTCTTCGGCGACGTGAGGTCGGTGGATATGGAGCGGCGGCGTGAGGGCTTGGTGACCGTACATTTCTACGATGTGAGAGATGCGCAGGCGGCGTTGGTGGCTATTCATGATCAGCACATGCAGCAGCAATGCAGGCTGGGGCGACACTACGAAGCCGTGCTGAATAATCCTTTGGGTTTGATGGCGGTTCCACCTCCGTTGCCACCTCCGGCTGCGCGTGGTCTAATTTCAGGACAAGTTGTGTGGGCCCAGTTTTCCACTCCAGTAACTTCGTCTCTTCCTGATGGAAACAATCAAGGCACACTTGTTATATTCAATGTTGATCCCGTCGTTTCGCCTACTTATCTCCGACAAATTTTCGAAGTATTTGGTATGATAATATGTTGATTCATCTCCTTTTTAGTTTATTATAACTAAATATTTCACTGCAAGATTCTTAATTGGAGACATTATTTTTCGTGTAGTTTCTGTCCTGGTGTTTCTTGGATGTGTGTAGCAGATGTTTCAAGTTGTGATAATCATAGATTCACGAGATCTACTGAGATTTTGTGGGGCAAATCTTGTTTTAAGTGTTCTTGTTTGATGGATCGTTTTCTTGACTGCATTTATGTGAAAAAAGAAATGTCTTTTGTGCCATTCTAAGTAGACCCAAGATTAATCAAACAGAGGTACAAAACTTGAATTTTTTTCGAATGCGGTTGTTCTTTTTTAATTAATTTGTTATGTCGTGAAGGGCCCATCAAGGAATTGAGAGAGACACCAAGGAAGAGGAACCAAATGTTCGTGGAGTTCTATGATGTTAGAAACGCGGCAAAGGCAATGGCGAGTATGAACGGAAAAGAAATTGGTGGCCAACAAATTTTTATTGAATTTAGTCGGCATGGTGGCCAAATCAAGAAATATTCCAAGTTCCCTCAAAATGGATTGCTCAGTTCTTCCACCAATAACTATGCATCATCAAGAAACTTGCTGCCACCACCGTCCCCGTCAACGCTACCTACGCCGCCTACAGAGAGGAGATTCTCCGGCAGGTTTGCACTATCGCGCAGTTATCAGTCTAAAGTAATCCCGGGCCGGAGCTGCGGAAACAAGAGTTCCCGTGGATCGTCACTTCATGGTTCAATGGCGGCTATTACCATTAGTGGATGTGATCCGAAGAGTTCGAGCATGAAGTCCAATTATAATTATAACAAGAAAAATATATCATATATTGGTGGTGGAGATAATTTGAAGCCGGGCAAGGGTGGTGGCAAGCCGTGGAAGGGCGGCGAAGACGGCGGGAGACAGGGAAAGGATTATGATCCTCGTTTCATGATAAAGGTGGATGCAATAATGGAATCGAAGTATAGCGATTCTAGAACTACTGTCATGATCAAAAACATCCCCAACAAGTACAGGTAATCATCGCCTTGTCTTTCATCCATTCTTTCGGGTTTGCTTGCTTGTTCAGCCAAAATATTCTGATTCTACCCTACCTATTATTCTAGAAAATAAAAAAAAATATGAAACTAATGAAGAAAACCGAAATATCTATATATTCTATAATTATTCTTAATATTAATATAATATATTCGCAGCCAAAAGCTACTACTGAACATGCTGGACAATCACTGCATTCACTGTAATGAGCAGATTGCCGACGGCGATGATCAGCCCTTGTCCTCTTACGATTTCGTCTATCTACCCATCGATTTCATGTAAGCCACGTCCATCTTTATAATATTTTTGCAGACTTTTTGAAATAAAATGTAATCTTTAAAAATTTTTAATTAGCATAATCTTTTCAAGAGTTTCATGATCGTCATCTGGTTTACAGCAACAAATGCAATGTGGGATATGGGTTCGTGAACATGACTTCCCCGGTGGCAGCACTTCGACTGCACAAGGCATTTCATCATCAAAGCTGGGAAGTCTTCAATTCAAGGAAAATTTGTGATGTCACATACGCAAGATTACAGGTAATGACTTGTAATTAATGATGTGCTATTGTTGAGCTCTCAAACTTAAATTCTTACTTTATAGATAAAATTGAGGGTGATGGTTAGCAGTGTCGAATTCACAGAGAACAACGAAAGATAGATTTTTTTTTCGCGGAAAAATAAATAACAGTGCCCATGTTTTGTGGAAAATTCACTTCTGAATTTTCATTATTCAAGTCCTCCACAAAGTTTATCTTGGTAACTTCAAATTTGATATACAAATCAACTTTTTGACCCAACTTCATTTAAAAGTGTATCAATTAAGCTTGTAGGAAGTGAGAACAATGAGAAATTTGATAACAAAAATACAAACTATTACGATCTTATCAATTAATGAGGTTAAATTATCAATGAATCTCTTATTTAGAGTTAACACTCGTTGGATCTGATGTCCATTGACAACAAGAAAAGAACGAAATATCCATCAACTCCCGGCCATAATAAATGTTAAATTTTTTTACGTACTTTAATTGGTTTTAATATGATTTAAGGGGGGTTTATTGTTTTTTATTTGGTAAATTTAAACTCACGGTTTATTGGATCAAGTTAGAATATGTTTTTTTTTAACTAAAAAAGGAATATATATAATCATGTCAATAGCTGAATGATTAATCACGACTGATGGAAGATACATGTTAGACAGCAAATATTTCTAAGATTCTTGATTTTGTGTGTGGGCATGGATGTTAATATTAAAGGGGTTGGAAGCATTGAGAGAACACTTCAAGAATTCAAAGTTCCCCAGAGATGCGGAGGAGTATATGCCGGTGGTGTTCATGCCGCCTAGGGATGGGTGGAGACTGACAGAACCGGTGCCAATAGTTGTACATGCCGCCGTAGATCCATCAACAGTTCCTAATTCATCTACACAGTCTACTTCTGTCGGCAGTCCGGAGGATAATGAGTTAGAAATTCCAGCCACTGGATCAAATTACTACGAAGCTCCGATGAGGACGGCCACGGTAGCAGCAGCAGTGATCGCAGTGGATAACAATGAATGAATGACTGCAAGACCAAGATTTAATTGATTATTTATGGCCCTGCTACTAAAAGAAATAGTCGATTGATAGTGGATATGCATGAATATGCATGAATGAACAACCCCAGTGATCGAACCCCGACCCGCGTAAGCTTTTGTGCTTATACAATATTTACTTAGATTAATGTTTTTTTCTTTTTCCTATTAGTCAGTCGGCCGTCATGTATCTTCCTGCTTGCTTAGTAGCTGGCCCTTAGTTTAGGAAAAAAACTCGACAAATATTGAGTAAGATGTTTTATCAAGAATTGAGAGTTTTTTTTTTTGCTTGCTTGTGTGAAATTTGTTATAACTGAGTATCTAATCGAACATTTAGATTTGAACATGAAACCTTAATACGAGTCATTGTTGGTTTTGAGTAATACTATATTGTTAGGGAAGGGGTTTTAGGTCTTGTTCAAATAGATTCGAAAAATATCTGATTTTATTAGGATTTATGGAATTTGTGTTTAACTCTGATATATTCAAACTTTATTCGGAGCATATTCGATTCGTTTGAGAAGACTTATGCCACAAGGCTGACGCAGTCTTTGCTTTTGAAAGTCTTTGCTTTTGAGGTGTTAATATTGTAAAACTGCCCGTGGTCATTTGCCTAACCGGCACCATGAAGGTCATTTGTCGAGGTCGGCTCGAGACTCGAGTTGAGCCTTCCCCTCGCCCATCTAGGGGTGTGTGAATTCTCGGGTTAATTCGAGAAAACCGACTCAATCCGAATTTTGGTTAGATCGACTCGATATTTCGGTTTGATCGGTTCGGTTAATTATTTTTAAAAAATAAATATTGGTCAAATCGGTTTGATATCGATTTTGAACGTAAAAATTATATTATATATAAATATTACTGGGTCGGATATTTTGTAATTTTTTTAATTCAACTTTGAATATATCTCGAAAAAAAGTATTGGACTTTAAGTAAAAGTCTAATTTTATTATTACAAGTACTAAATAATATAATTATTATTTAACAACTTATCATTTTATTTTATTGGGTGTTTGTATTTAATAAAATTATACGAGGATTGAAATTGTCCGACCATAAACATATTCTCCATATACATCTCTATCGGTAAAAATTTATGTGAGACAGTTTCATGGGTCATATTTTATGAGATGTATATCTTATTTAGATCATCCATGAAAAAATATTATTTTTTATGCTAATAGTAATACTTTTTATTGTGAATATTGGTAGGATTGACTCGTCTCACAGATAAAGATTCGTGAGACCGTCTCACAAGAGACCTACTCATTTCCATATACATCTCTACTCTGTTATCCGTGTAAGCTAAACTAGGGATAAAAATAATTTGGATTAAAATTACAAAAATATTTAGTTTTGTAATTGACAGAGTCTATGCTATATCAAAAGTTTTACTCTAATATATATTTATATAAGATGATCGATCAATCGTCTCACTCTAAAATAAAAAAATATTTATAAACTTTATGTTAAATGTAAAAATTCTATTATTTTTGGGCCAAGCCCCTCAGGAATCTGTCCCAGGGTAAGAACTTGCCCTTTCCTGTTGTTAGTCTTGGGCCCATAATCAGCCCATTCCATCATTAGACTATGATTCCTAGATCTATTCTACACAACTCATTTATAAAATTAATTCCCTACATTTTCTCTATCAATACCTCTACCAAAATATCATTTTCACCCTTCATTCTTCCAACGAAATGCTGCTGTCTTCCACGACTCCAGCACTCCTAAACAATGTTTTCATAACCATACTTATAAGTAAACCGATTTATTTTGAAAATCGATTCAACTGATAAGATCGATTGAATCGATAGTCGGACCGCAATATATAAAATAATAATATAATATCGTCAATAATATATTTTAAATTATAAAATTTTAATATGTATATACGTAATAAAATTATATAGTTATTTAAGTTTAAAATTATGTATATAAATAAAAAAAATATTTATCAAAATTTTAAAACTAACTATATACAGATATTCAAAATATTAATTATAGTTATATATTTTTTAAAATAAAATGTAAATTATATTACTACTAAAATAATAGTTTTTGCAAAATCCAAATTCCAAATAATTGTGTATAGTGTATAACAAAATATTAAATCTAATATTTAAAAAATTAATTTTAAAATAAATTGGAAAACCGGTTCAATCGGTTGAACATGTTTACCAGTTCCTAGTCAGTTCGACCGGTTTGACTGCTAATTTTTTATGGTGTTCCAGATCGGATATGTGACCGATCCTAGATCGAATCGTGAGATCCAAAAAAAACTTATCTTAAGATTCAAATCATGCCGATTGATGTTTAGTTAATTAAAATAGTCAATTCTCATTGTAATTGTATTTTTGAAAAAGTAGATTTCATTTTATATTAATATTTTATGCTACATCATAGTAAAGTGTAATGTGAATTAGTAATGTCTAGGGTGTAATAAAGCCAAATCGAATTCAAATATCATACTATTCGAGTTTGACTCGAAAAAAATTAAAATTCTCGAACTCGAGCTCGATTCGACTATTAATTTTCAAATTCAAGCTCGAATCGATAACGTATCGGGTTACTCGATTTCGATTTAATTTTAATTATAAATAAATAATTATAATAAATACACACACACATATCGCATTGAGTTACTCGATTTCGATTTAATTTTAAATAAATAATTATAATAAATATATGTACAAACACATACACACACTCACAAACACACACACACACACACATATATATAAATATACACATGTGTGTGCGTGTGTGTATAATCGAGTAGCTCGCGAGATACACGAATAGACGCATTATATAGTCAAGCTCGAGCTACTCGAACTCGAGTTTTGACCGAAATTGAGTCATTTGCACCCCGTAAGTATGCCACCCGAGCATATAAGTTAACTTTTATTGTTTAGTAAATTCATGTGTAAAAAAATCTAAGGTTTGAAATTTGATGTTTGCGTCTTGTTTGTTTTTCTTTGTTTATTTAAACGATATTATAATGGGACATAACATTGTACTCGAGAAAAAAAATGATAGTATTTTTAAAAGATCTTAAAATTCTATAATATGATTTATATTTTACACTTTTCAGACATAACTATACATTATGTGTGTATAATATATATATATATATATCCATACCAAACTATTTTAAAAAAACACATCAAAAATTTTAAATTTCTCTATATTTCAATTGATACGAGTTCATACAAAATATTAAAGATTTCAAACTTTGATTTTCTATCTAAAAACCCAAAAACCGGACTGCAAAATAAATTTTTATTTTTATTTTTTTTCCCACAAACACGTGCACCCATAAATGAGAAAATTCTCCACCTACCTTAACTTGACGTCTACCCCACTTGACGTCAGTTTCAGATCCATTTCCATTTCCCCGACACCGACTCCTTAGAGCCGACACCCCACTTTTGCACTCCGCCGTTTCTTGGTCCTCCCCCCACCCACACCAACAAAAGAGAGAGATTTCGATAAACACCACCATAACCCACATAAGTCTTGTTCTGTTGTCTCGACTTTTCCCAGAAAAGAGAGCCCTGGAAATCATTGCCATCGTTCTTTTTCACGCAGCAGGGATCATCACCATCGATTTTTCAAGCTGTCAAATAGCAGACTCTGCTGACTCCGATTGGTTATGTGAAGGCGGAGGTGATATTTGGATGATTTGCCAGCGGTGGTGATTGGATTGTTTCGTGATGACATGGACGATATAAAACAGTCGTTGGTATATCAACGACCATGATCGCCGGTTTCCTTAAATCCCTTCAGAGAACTCGGCAACATATTCTTTTTTCTGTATCGCATGGACCCTTTCACCAGTCGCCCTGCTGTAGTGATCGATAATGGAACTGGGTACTTAGTCAAAATTTCATTGTTCTTTTCATTCTTCATGCTACATCAGTTAAAAGTGTTTGATGAAATGCCCCGATGACTAAGCTGATTTTTCTTCAATTGGCTATACTTGTTCATTTTCAGATGCATTCTAGTTCGAACTTTTTTTCTTTTGTTTTATTCCAGGTATTCGAAAATGGGTTTTGCTGGAAATGTAGAGCCAAGTTTTATACTTCCTACCGTAGTTGCAGTAAACGAGTCATTTCTCAACCAGCCTCGAGCTGCTTCTTCTAAGGGAAGCAATTGGTTGGCGCAGCATAGTGCTGGTGTGATGGCGGATCTGGATTTTAATATAGGAGACGAAGCGTTTTTTAGATCTAAATCTAATAGCATTTATAACTTGAGCTATCCTATCAAGAACGGTCAGGTGGATAATTGGGACTCAATGGAGAGATTCTGGCAGCAATGTATATTCAACTATTTGCGCTGCAACCCGGAAGATCACTACTTCTTGTTAACAGAGAGTCCGTTGACAGCTCCGGAGAGTCGAGAGTATACTGGGGAAATCATGTTTGAGACATTTAATGTTCCAGGGCTGTATATCGCTGTGCAGCCATTGCTTGCTTTGGCTGCTGGATACACAACATCGAAGGTCAGGAATCATTTTGGTTGCTTAGGAATGATAAAATCAATCTTTTTTTCTTTCGGATTGTTTTTTGTGATTTTTGATAATCCGGTTGTTTGGAGAATTGAGTCATAAAACTTACAGATAAAGAATTTACTTTAAAAATTGTGATAAGTGGTCTAAAGAGCCACGGAGTTTTTATTTGACGAATTGTCATAAAAGTTGTTTCCAATCGAATTGTGTGAACATGCGTATATACAGCTGTTAATATGAATGAAGTCTTTGTATTTGCTATCTGGCTGGACATTATGCTCTGAGAGCTGGCTCCTTTTCTAAAAGGATACCGGCTCTTCTGATCTTGTGTATAAGCTATGAATACCTTGTCAGTTATCATTCACAAAAGTATTGACATGGGCCACATTTGAATAGAAGATTATTTTTTGTACATTTGGGTGATGAACAGATGAAGTGATATGAAGCCTATGATTTGTTAGTTTTTTTGGTAGGATTGAAGCTAGATATACAGAAAATAGATAGCAATGAAACATGAAAGGAAAATAAAGTTTGAGAAAAAGTATACTGTCCAAGAAAGGGTTACTGTTGCAACAACTTTGGGCATTTATCTCGTGTATTGTCGAAATTATTCTTTTGAGGGTAAATTATGAATTGTGGGTTGATTTCTGGATGATCACATGATTTGTTTGAGGGTTAATTATGGCTCGCAGTTTAATTTCTGGATGATCCTCTTCTTCTATTAGTTTTCTGATGTAGAAAAATACTGTTAACTCCATATTGTGTGCACAACTAATCAAATCTGGTGCCACGTCAAGAATTGCCATTGAATGGGGACGATGAGGATTTTATTTTGCAAAGATTTTTGTTTTCTGTAGTATTTCTACTGTGGAAAGGTTATTTGAAAATACTCTGCTGTTCACTTAATTTGAAGTTTATACTTTCTTTGGACTTCAAAAAAATTTATATAATCTGATTCAGATACTAAAAAAATCAGAGCTCATGGTTCTAATCTGCATGGTGCATTTACACTTCTCTCTGTCTCTCTCTCCATGCAATATTTAGTTGCAGCTCTCAGTGGCATAGATGAGCAGAAGGAAAAACATTTCGTTAAAACTGTGGCTTTCCCTAATACTGTCATGCATAGTTGCCCACTTAATCTTCTTAAACATTTTTTCTTAGTGTGAGATGACAGGAGTTGTAGTGGATTTGGGAGATGGGGCAACTCATGTTGTACCAGTTGCCGATGGTTATGTTATTGCGAGCAGCATCAAGTCGATTCCAATTTCAGGAAAAGATGTCACTCTTTTTGTTCAGCAGCTCATACGAGTATGGCTTCTTGATCATTCATGTCTTGCAGTAATATTATTGATAGTATATCCATTGATTTTCTGAATAAGATTTCTTTGAAATTTTGAAGAAGAGGAAATTGTTTTTATTGTCGAGGTTTGCATTATTTTTCCTTTTCCTTACGGTAACTGCCTTTTACCATGCTGGTCTGATAATTGCTTTGCCTACCTCATCTTTCAACTTAGCTTTCTATGAAGGTAGAGATCACAACTGTCATGGTTGCTTCCCCATAATTAACAAGCTTTATAAAGAGTGATCTCAGATGGCAAGCAGGAAGATCCTCATCATGATTTAAAATCTGTCCTCTTTTCTGTTTGCTCTTTATTCATGGTCTCCAAAGAACATCTGGGATTCTGTTTTTCCTCAATTTCATGGAAAATTGTGCGATGAAAAAGGTTTTTTCAAGGAACAAAATTTTGATGCTTTATTTTTGTTGCTGTTTTGTTGAATCTTGAGAGATGAATTGCTTACCCTCAAGGTGAAGTCTAGTGAACCATTTTCATTCTGTGATTCCTGTACCGTTTCTGTCATTTCTCCTGATGTAGTTTCATCTAGGAAAGAGGAGAACATGTTCCACCTGAGGAGTCCTTCGAAGTAGCCCGGAAGGTGAAGGAAATGCATTGCTACACATCTTCGGACATTGTCAAGGTGTTGTCTTTACTATGATAGTATTCAGAATGGATCAAATTTTCCATGTATTGTACATATACTTACAATTGCCAAGAAATTACACAACACGCAGACATTCATTTCTTATTCAGACATTAATGGATGGATGATATTGTAAAAAAAACTAACCTAAACTTGCATGTTTTGACTTATATTTTTATTGTTTATATGTTTCAGTGACATTTTAAAATTGTTTTTAACTGGACTTTGGTTTTGATAAATTCAGGAGTTCAATAAGCATGACAAAGAGCCGACAAAATACATTAAGCAGTGGAGAGGTAGTAAGCCAAAGACAGGGGCTCCATATTCTTGTGACATAGGCTATGAGCGGTTCCTTGGCCCTGAGGTTTACTTTATTCACTCAATTTAAGCTTGACTACCTTAGATACAATTATGATATGTCACAGACTGTCGCAATTTCCTTAAAACGTTTCTGAATAGGATGGCTCACGCTTGCATCACGGAACGTCATTTTTGAGAATTCCGCATATTCGGCAGCCCTATCATCTGATGGTTTGTTTGGCTTTTGTTTGCAGATCTTCTTCAATCCTGAAATTTATAGCAGTGATTTCACTTCCCCTTTACCCGATGTTATAGACAAATGCATTCAATCAGCACCAATTGATACAAGAAGAGCCTTGTACAAGGTGCCAAGAGTTATTTGATCAAATTCTATTGTGTTTTCTATTTTTGATCTGTGCTTCCTTTCTCGATTTCATTGCTTCTGGGGATTATAGAAGTTGATTTCATGATATTGCAGAATGTTGTATTATCCGGTGGATCAACCATGTTTAAAGACTTCCACAGAAGGTTGCAACGGGACCTAAAAAAGATTGTGGACGCCCGAGTTCAGGCATCAGATGCTCGGCTTGGTGGAGAAGTAAAGGCCAAACCCGTGGAAGTAAATGTCACCAGCCATCCTATCCAGAGATGTGCAGTTTGGTTTGGAGGCTCAGTACTTGCCTCGACTTCTGAGTTTTTCACGGTAAATTTTGTTTTCCCATATGGCGTGCAATGCTCAATTCTGTTGAGCTAGATTTGGTCACAAAGTTTCTGTCTTTTGTCAATATGAACGTTGAAAAATTGCTTGTTTTGCTTGACTCAGGCATGCCACACTAAAGCAGAGTACGAGGAACATGGAGCGAGCATATGCCGATCAAATCCTGTATTCAAAGGAATGTATTGACATTAAGATGAACCAAACTCGAAAATATCAAAGGCATTTTTCACTATGGCTGGGAATTGGACCGTCACGGTCAGGTTGTATCGCACCATCTTGTTCCGGGGTTTTATTTTTGAAAGTCCTGCTGCCAAATGTGCTTAATTTTCATCTCTCTCACGGGTTGGGGACCACGAAGCAATGTACTATACGTTTTCAGTTTATAGTGTAACAAATGGAGGTTTTCTTGTATTCTTTTCAAAGGGAAGCAGCATTTTCTTATTTCCAGAACCAGTGGTCTTGCCACTGTTGTTTCTTTTGGAAGAACGACTCTAAATCCTTGAAATTCTATCACTGGATTGTCTGATTGGTCACTCTGTTGCGGTCTGTAGCATATATTTTCCTTCTTGGAAAATAAACAATCATATACTTTAGAAAATAATACAATCATATACTTTGGAATACTGTAAACTTATTTTTGATTATTATTTTAGTTACTACACACTTGTACCATTCATCTTACCTGTTCCAATTCAATCGTGGTAGCTTTCTGGCTGTATCATCCATTGTTGCATACTTTAATATTGTAAAATAGTAAAAAAAATATTTACCTGATTTTTTTAAAGCCTGATTTGACGACGACGACGATTTTAGTTACGTCGATATTTTTTTAAGCCGGATTTGTCGACGACGACGACGATTTCAGTTACTACCAATTGACCGTATGCTCGAGAGAAAAGTTGAGCCATAAAACCCATGTATCCTGAAATATTCCCAGTCAAAGTTCAATTATATATATAATTTTTTATCAGTTTGTCTCAGATATACATATTCAATATTTAACAATTTTTTATATTCTTTTCCTAACATACTTCTGTTAATTTTAATTTGAAGTCTGGCAATTAACTTTCAATTTGAAATATAGGAAATCGTCTATATAAAACACGAGTAAATATCTTACGAGAAGATTTTGCGGATATAGATATGTATGACGGGTCCATCTGTTCTTTATATAAAATAAAAAATAATTTTTTTTGTATAGATATCGGTTAGAAACTCATAAATTGACCTAAGAGTTATGTGATTAATAAATAAGAAAAAAATCTGAAAAGTTTTTTTTAAATCAATCTGAGTAGGAACAAAAAATTGTTGTGTATGACTTCTCAGACGTCCCCAAATAAACCGGAAATCGAAAATTTTGCCAAACAAATGCTATTTTCCAAACAAGAACACATCGCTGTAGCGCAGCTCCAATAGGGAATTCAAATGGCCGTGGAGAATCACTGGGGCGTTCACGACTCACTACAGAAATCCCAGCAGCTCGGCCTCAATCTTTTTTATCGCCTCTGTCAATCCAAAGGTATCTTTAATCAGTTTGAATTGAGCGCTCGGCTCGCAGATACCTTCAATTTGTGGTCTCCACTGTTTCGGATTAAAATATTGTGCTTATATATCTCTTAGAGACGTAGGTTAAATTTCCACAAGTTTCCGTTGAAAAGTTCAAAATTTGTGTAAATGGAGTAGAAACATATAGCTTTCTTTTTGTTATTATTGCCCATCTTCGTAGTATAGTAGATTTGTGGAACATAGCTGCAAAATCTTCAAAACCAAGGTTAAAACATACCACGAGGTAGAAATAGTTGAATTTAAGGGTTTCTCGAATGCTAAGATTTAGAGACATCATTTGAGTTGGCAAATGCTTTTCCAAACTCTTTCAAGACTTTGGACATATTTAACTCCCTAAAACTTTTGATGGAATCAAAACTTTAGTCCATGCTTGAATTGTGAAGTTATTAAAGTTATATGCTTGTTACTGATGAACATCAGTTTATATGTTTGACCTTAATCACTATTAGTCACTATCAATTTATTTATTCCTCAGAACAAGTATACACTGATGATTTAGAGGACATGCTTGATGAATTTGTGCTCTCTCAATACGAGATAGGAGATGGTAGCATTGAAGATGTAATCTTTCTATACACGGCACCCGCACACACCTTAATTTTGTGTCTGATAAAAGAAAAAGGAAAAACATCTCGATCTCAATTGTCGCTCCAAACAGATTTTCATATGTAAACTTCCATGTTCCATGCATCATACGTTATTAGAAAGCTTGAATTTGTGCATAAAAACTTATCAATAATTTTATAATGTATGGTTTGGGTGGCAACTTGATTCAAATTTCAAGATTTCCCATTCTCTAAGATTTAGCGAGCATCTTCCCGTTTTGTTGGCACTACGGTCCTATTTCCACAACTGGTGTATAATTTTCGCAAGTTTCCATATTTTTCAGATAGTTGAAAAAATTATGATAATGTGTGAAGAGCGTTTACAAGGCAATTTCAACACAACAATGAGGTTGAAGGAAGCAGTTGTTTCTCGTATTTTATGTCAGACAGGTAATTATCACTCTTTTAAAATTTAAAGGGTCCGGTTAGTATGTTTTCCATTGTTAATAGCTCTAATGCCATTAGATGTTTCATTAGTGAGGAAGCAGTTTATTATTAGATTTACACCCTTTTATTTTCTCACAACCGTGATATAAGGGGCTTTTTCACTGTTTACCGCGAAAAAAAAAAGAAATTGAATAAATAACGTATGCGGGAGAAGGTTAATAATATACCGTATCACGCCAATGAAGATGGCGTGAAAGATTTTAGATCAAAAAATCACGCCATCCAAGATGGTGTGACTTGATTTTGTTTTTTTGTTTTTTGTTTATTAATAATTAGAATTGTGGTGGCAGAGTGATGGGATGTCACGAGCAGCTCAAAATAATTTGCGGTGACAGAGTGATGAGATGTATCAGTTCAAATCAATTAACACGCACTGTTAAATGGCGTGTTTTTGACCGAATATTGAAAAATTGCTTATAAAATCGATGAACGTATAGAGAACATTTGTTATCATCATTCTTCGTTGGACTGAAATTTTTTGAAGTGTTCTTCAAATTGTTTCGGCCGATTGAAGTGATACATTTTCTTTAAGTGTTGAATATATTTAATTGTTGAAGCTACTCAATATCAATTTCTTCTTCCACATACGAGGTACTTATACTCCAAATTAAATTTTGTAGTTTGATTGAAATTGATAAATTATTTATTTGTGATTATTTTTTGTAGATAAAGTTTTGATTATGGTTAATTTTGTTCTTAACTATTTAAATACAAATAAATATTACAATTAATTTCATTTCTTATTAATGTATTTGACATGCGTAGTATGAAAATTTATTATTATAAAAATTATTATTTGTAGTATTATTGACTTATAAGATACAACTAAGAAATACAATTTTGTAATTTAGAATACTAATCAACATTTATTTAGAAAATAATAATAATAATACATATATTTATAATTATTATTGATGTTGTTGTTTTATATAAGTAGCATATAAAAAATTAAGTATTACAGTTAATTTATTTTATACAAGTGACATAAAATTTATTATTATAAATTTTATATTTTGTTCTTAACGTATCGTACACAAAATAATTTGCGTGATTAATTTATTTCATAAGTATATCGTGAAAACTTATTATTTTATTATTATTTGTATTATTATTAACTTATAAAATACAATTAAAAAATAAGATTTTTTATTTTAGAGTAACAATAATTATTATAATTGTAATTATTATTGTTGTTGTTGTTTTATTTAGGCATGCTATAAAAAAATTAAGTATTACAGTTGATTTATTTTACACAAATAATAAAAAATCTATTATTATAAATATTTTTTTTGTTCTTACTTTATTAAATAAAAATATTTATTATTAATTTTATTCGTATTTAATATGACAGTTTATTTATTGTACAGAATTAATATAAATATTATTATTATTATTAAAAAAATGGTTATTTCATAAATATATTAAAAAAAATTAAGCAAGTCACCCCCATTGATTGGGCGTGACTTGCTTTAAAAATTTTAAATTTTTTTTAAAAAAAATATAAATGCAAGTCACGCTCAATTAATAGGCGTGACTTGTATTAAAATTTAAAAAAAAATTAAGCAAGTCACGCCCAATTAATTGGCGTGACTTGCTTTTACATATTTTTTAAAAAAAATTTAAGCAACTCAAAAAAAAAAAATTAAGCAAGTCACGCCCAATTAATTGGCATGACTTGCTTTTACATATTTTTTAAAAAAATTTTAAGCAACTCACGCCCAATTAATTGGCGTGACTTGCTTTAAAAAAATATTAAACAAGTCCAAACATCTCATTGGATTAAATTTTAAACATTTCCTAAACAAATAACAACAATAATGATAAGCTTATCATAATAAATGATTTTTAAATATCTTTATAAAAATTAATAATAATTATAATTACCAATAATAATTATAATTGCAAAAAAATTAAATCAACATAATATATAAATTATATTTTAACATAAATAATAATTTTTTTATAAATTTAATACTTAACATAAATAATTTTATTAATATACATACCTTATATTGATGGTTGAATCAAAATTTACTTGCAAAAAAAATTAAAATTAACTCAAAATTTGAGTCAATCCAATAAACAAATTACATAAAAAAAATTAAGACAACTTACTCGAGATGAAAATGAGAAAAACTTAAAACACAAATCTTCGTATTATATAGGCAAAGTATACGGATGCTTCCAAAAAAGATAGAGTACATGGCTTTACAAGCCTTACCATCCAATTATCAATAAATAAATATCACATGGCTTTGCAGCCTTTGACCATCTTTTTTACATTGCATCGATAGACGATACAAATTTATTTCTTTTACATCATTTAATTAAAATTTTTAATAAACGTTTTTTAATCAAAGAAAAGAAATATATGTCTATCAAATAATGCCATATAACTTGATTTTTTTTTAAAAAAAATATTATGCAAGTCACGCCATCTCATTTGGTGTGACTTGTATTAAAAAAAATATTATGCAGCTTTAATATTGCATGTGCTTGTTGCAGCCTTTGACTTTAATTCAGGTGATGAGACGTGAAATAATTAAAGCAATTCACTATTATTATTATTATTTTTTTAAAAAAAAGAAAATGTAAGTCACGCCTATTTAATTGGCGTGACTTACTTTGAAAAAAAATTTATTAACAAGTCACGCCATTTGAGATGGTGGCGTGACTTGCTTTATTAAAAAAAAAATTAAGCAAGTCATGCCATCTGAGATGGCGTGACTTGCATTTAAAAAAAAATTGTAAGTCATGCCTCTTCGAGAGGCGTGATACGTTACTTTGACATACTTTTTTTTTTACTTTCTTTTATTAAATTATTATAGAATGTGGTATAAACGGTTAAAAAGCCAGATGTAACAAATATATACAAGCACACTACCATCTCTTAAATCACAGTCTTTTTAACCGTTTACACCACATTCTATAATAATTTAATAAAATAAAGTAAAAATAATTATGTTAAAGTAACGTATCAAGAGGCGTGACTTACAATTATTTTTTTAAATGCAGATGGCGTGACTTGCTTAATTTTTTTTTTAATAAAGCAAGTCACGCTATCTCAAACGGCGTGACTTGCTTAATATTTTTTTTTTTCAAAGTAAGTCACGCCAATTAAATAGGCGTGACTTACATTTTCCTTTTTTTTTTAAAAATAATAATAATAATAGTGAATTGCTTTAATTTTTTCACGTCTCATAACCTGAATTAAAGTCAAAGGCTGCAACAAGCACATGCAATATTAAAGCTGCATAATATTTTTTCTTAATGCAAGTCACGCCATCTCACCAAATGAGATGGCGTGACTTGCATAATTTTTTTTTAAAAAAATCAAGTTATATGGCATTACTTGATAGACATATATTTCTTTTCTTTGATTAAAAAACATTAGAAAATTTTTAATTAAATTACGTAAAAGAAATAAATTTGTATCGTCTATCGATGCAATGTAAAAAAGATGGTCAAAGGCTGCAAAGCCATGTGATATTTATTTATTGATAATTGGATGGTAGTGAAAGGCATGTAAAGACATGTACTCTATCTTTTTTGAAAGCATCCTTATACTTTGCCTATATAATACGAAGAGTTGTGTTTTAAGTTTTTCTCATTTTCATCTCGAGTAAGTTGTCTTAAATTTTTTTTATGTAATTTGTTTATTGGATTGACTCAAATTTTGAGTTAATTTTAATTTTTTTGCAGGTAAATTTTGATTCAACCATCAATATAAGGTATGTATATTAATATAATTATTTATGTTAAGTATTAAATTTATAAGAAAATTATTATTTATGTTAAAATATAAATTATATGTTATGCTGATTTAATTTTTTTGCAATTATAATTATTATTTGTAATTATAATTATTATTAATTTTAATAAAGATATTTAAAAATCATTTATTATGATAAGCTTATCATTATTGTTGTTATTTATTTAGGAAATGTTTAAAATTTAATCCAATGAGATGTTTGGACTTGTTTAATATTTTTTTAAAGCAAATCACGCTAATTAATTGGGGGTGAGTTGCTTAATTTTTTTAAAAAAATATGTAAAAGCATGTCACGCCAATTAATTGGGCGTGACTTGCTTAATTTTTTTTTAATGCAAGTCACGCCTATTAATTAGGTGTGACTTGCTTAATTTTTTTTAATATACTTATGAAATAACCATTTTTTTAATAATAATAATAATAATATTTATATTAATTCTGTACAATAAATAAACTGTCATATTAAATACGAATAAAATTAATAATAAATCATACTAAATATTTTTATTTAATAAAGTAAGAACAAAAAAAATATTTATAATAATAGATTTTTTATTATTTGTGTAAAATAAATCAACTGTAATACTTAATTTTTTTATAGCATGCCTAAATAAAACAACAACAACAATAATAATTACAATTATAATAATTATTGTTACTCTAAAATAAAAAATCTTTTTTTTAATTGAATTTTATAAGTTAATAATAATACAAATAATAATAAAATAATAAGTTTTCACGATATACTTATGAAATACATTAATCACGCAAATTATTTTGTGTACAATACGTTAAGAACAAAATATAAAATTTATAATAATAAATTTTATGTCACTTGTATAAAATAAATTAATTGTAATACTTAATTTTTTATATGCTACTTATATAAAACAACATCAATAATAATTATACATATAGGTATTATTATTATTATTTTCTAAATAAATGTTGATTAGTATTCTAAATTACAAAATTGTATTTCTTAGTTGTATCTTATAAGTCAATAATACTACAAATAATAAATTTTCATACTACGCATGTCAAATAAATTAATAACAAATGAAATTAGTTGTAATATTTATTTGTATTTAAATATTTAAGAACAAAATTAACAATAATCAAAATTTTATCTACAAAAAATAATCACAAATAAATAATTTATCAATTTCAATCAAACTACAAAATTTAATTTGGAGTATAAGTACCTCGTACGTGGAAGAAGAAATTGATATTGAGTAGCTTCAACAATTAAATATATTCAATACTGAAAGAAAATGTATCACTTCAATCGGCCGAAACAATTTGAAGAACACTTCAAAAAATTTCAGACCAACGAAGAATGATGATAACAAATGTTCTCTATACGTTCATCGATTTTATAAGCAATTTTTCAATATTCGGTCAAAAACACGCCATTTAACAGGGCGTGTTAATTGATTTGAACCGATACATCTCATCACTCTGTCACCGCAAATTATTTTGAGCTGCTCGTGACATCCCATCACTCTGCCACCACAATTCTAATTTTTAACAAAAAAACAAAATCAAGTCACACCATCCAAGATGGCGTGATTTTTTGATCTAAAATCTTTCACGCCATCTTCATTGGCGTGATACGGTATATTATTAACCTTCTCCCGCATACGTTATTTATTCAATTTCTTTTTTTTTCCGCGGTAAACAGTGAAAAAGCCCTTGTTACATCATACATGTTACACCCTTCTTTTTAATTTTATTTCCCCCTTGACAATACCATTAGATTAAATTATTAAATCTATATGCACTTAAAAAGCTTTCGTAGTTCTTGTACTAAGGATAACTTTTCCATGTGATATGAGCAGATAGAGGTTTGTTTTGAACTAAAATGCTTCCACTTCATTTTTCTCTCCCCCAAGTTCGCACCTTGTATACAAGAAGAATGATCATATGAAGATATATTTTGTCTTTTATGTTGTGGAATATATCTACAAGTACTAGTGGGGAGGGTGCATACCAAATGTTTTGGTACAGAGTGTTGTATACACGCAAATTTCCATCAACTCAAAGAAAAAGGACAAATAGATAAAAAGGATGTTTTGGTAATGCCTTTTAGATCCACTTCAAAATTTCAAGTTCGTTTGCTTTTAGTATCCAAAATGTGTCACCTAAAGTTTCTGTGAATGTGTAAATTTGCATTGATTAATAGTATGCAGGAGTATTCCCAAGATATCATTCAATTACAGATACTAATTCGTTACTTCTAAATTTTCACCTTATAAAAAAATAGTAAATTTTCTCCAATAACTCAATGTGAATTTTTATGTTATTTTTGGGCACGCGCAAAGCATGTGAAAATGCTTCAATCTTCATGATGTCTTTGTTGAGAAGTGTCTCAAAGTTTAACTTTTATGTAACATGGATTGATGTCAATTACTCTCACTTTGTTTTGCCTTGCTGGCCTGGCAATGACAAACAAATCTAGTATTAGTCATTGTAATTTGTGAAGAAGTTATCTTGGTTGTTTTCAGGCTGGGTCCAACGACGAGGATGACAGTGAAGATGAAATTTTGGGGGGAAGATATCACATCTGTTATAAAGAATTAATCAAAGAAGTAGAACTATATAAACATAAAGTTTTGTTTATGAGAAATTTGAAAATGTTTAGAAGGATTATAACAGGATAGAAACAAGAAACTAACAATTAATTTCGGGGTTATAAAGAATTAATCAAAGAAGTAGAACTATATACTCAATATCATGTTCTAAAAAGCTCGAAGTGCGTCAAAGCATGGATCTCAAGCTCCAAGTTTTTAAAGATTAACCGAAATTAATACGAACCTTCATAGAAAACATTTTAAATTTTTACTATAATTTTTTTCAGGCTGGGTCCAACGACGAGGATGACAGTGAAGATGAAATTTTGGGGGGAAGATATTTTGATTGAGGATAGACTGATGGCAACTCTAGCCTTGGATAAATGCACCTGAAGTAGTAGATGGATGGACTGTAGTTACCTCTAGACGTAATAAAGGTCGAAGGAACTGAGTCCTAATATCAGAAATTCTGATTTTTTCCTTTCGGAGGTGGCGGGGTCATGTTTTTTTCATCCCTTTTTTCCTTCCTACACTATTTGTATTACTCTGGTAATGGTTTGGTAATTATACTAGTATTTCTGGGAATTCTGGCTCTGCCTACGACAAAAATGGTAAAATTTGTTTATTTGTTTACTAAATCCCTCTCTTTTGTGAAAAATCTTCCCATTGTTGCATCCTTCTCATAGGGGAGAGTTTGGTAAAGTTCATATCAACTCAATCTTCTTTACATCAAAACTCAAATTTCAGTAACCCTGCATTTGAATGAATGATTGTTAATGAGATTGAGATGCTGCACCCCATCGTAGATTTAATGATTATCATTCGTCCAAGACTCCAAGCACAAATATGTTTTCAAGCCATATGATGACCATTATTAGATTTACCTTGAGGGCAGCAAGAAGTCAATCGGTCGATAGCTTATTTATCCTCAGGTAGTAAGAACTCAACCGGCAGTAGAATCTTTGGATAAATGTAGCCAAGAATATGTTGTTAAACGTCTGATTGTGTATGTGAACGTCTATACAAGGATTGTTACCTATTCTGATTGTGTGTGAACCTCTATACAAGGATCATTTTCCTATTGTGTGTTGTAATGTGAATGCATGGTTGAAGGTGAAAGGAATTTGGCCACGGACTCAATTTTTCATGTCAATTATTTTTAAAAACGTTTAATTTACGGTGAACGATTTTGGGATTAAATTTTAAAAGAAATTGTATCATCACAAAGCTTTTAACAGTCGGCATAAATTTTAATAAATTTAGTTCGAAATTTAATGTAATCTTATGCAAAATTTGATGAAAGAATTTGTATTTTCATGAACTGATTATATTAATTAACTGTGTTTTAAAGGTTATTCGAAACGCGATCGAGGAACGGAGGCCGGGGATCGTAAGGGAAAATATTTTTATTAAATGATTATTTTTAATTATTTAATATGTGGTATGTTCTAATGTGCATTTTCGAAAATGACAACTTTTAAAGTGTTTTTACGTGTTGAGTCATATTTTAAACAGGTAATCAATCTTTGACGAAAATAGGGACTTTTTGGAGGCTCGATTATTATTTTCGAAAAGCAATATAAACAAAATATTTTAAATACTATCTAATGAGCCTATTATACTATATTAATGGGCATAAACTTGCACATGTGTTTTTATATTAAATAATCAAACTTCCATCAGCACATAAACACACACACCACACATTTTCAAGAGGGATTCACGCAAGGTTTGAAGAAAATTCAGCAAGCTTCTTCCCCTGTCTCTCCGCCAACGTCCTTACATCGCAAGTTATTTTTCGTGCGTGAAATATGTAAAGGTACGCCTTAATCTTTCTTCACTCATATTTCACACCATATTATATGTTTTGATACATGATTGCATGAAAAATATGATACCACTACAAGGAAAAACACAATCAACAACGCACCTACGACACCTACGACAACGATTTTTCATTAAAATTGTTGGTTTAAGAACGATTTTAGCGACAGTTTTGGCAAAACCGTGGCAATGCTTAACTTAGCGACGGTTTTTCTAAAATCGTCGCTACTTTAGCGACGGTTTTATCAAATCCGTCGCTACTTTAGCAACGGTTTTGACACAATTTTTAAATTAGCGACGGTTTAATCAAAAACCGTCGCAAATTGTCTATAAATATCCCCATTTCCAGTCCATTTTCCTCTACGCCACTTCACAACACTTAAAATTTTTGTCTCTTAGACTATTTTAGTTTCGATTTAGGCTAATTTTTTTTTCAATTTTTTGTAAATTTTTAAGTGTTAGTTAAGATTATAAATATTGTTAGTATAGTCTGATTGTAAAATTTTTTTACATTTATTAAATTATTAAAAGTAATTTTTTTTATTTTATGGAAAAACATAGCGACGGACATCATAAAAAACCGTCGCTAATATTTTATGGTAAACCGTCGTGAATTGTAGCGACATTATGTTAAACCATCGCTAATTAGTGACGGTTTGTTATGATGTCCGTCGCTAAGTTTAGCGACAGTGATCATAAACGTCGCTAATTTATGACGGTTTTTGATAAACCGTCGTAAATAGTAGAAACGACAACGGATTTTATCCGTTGCGATTGAACACATTTTCAACAAAACCATCGGTTACAACAGTTGTAAATTACCTACGACAACAGATTTATGCCGTTTTTGTTGTAGTGTACACTTCTTTTATTTCGTTTTTATGGCATAAACATGATAAAATTAAAGTTTTCATATTTTAAAACTCTTGCTTATGATGCACAAAGGGGCTACCATGGTAGGACTACGGGAATGGACTTTTTTTGACATGTTTAAGGGTCCTTAGGTGCATGTTTAAGGGATGTACAGATAGGGCAAAAATATTGTACGAAAATTTGGGTTTTAAGGAACTAGGGTTTTCGAATTGGAGTTCTAGAAGGGCACGGCTATATGATGCTGTTAAGGCACCCCCAGGGCTCCTAAGGGGGTTGAGTTAGGGTCCTAGATAGGTTTTGGGAAGGCTAATGTGAAGGCTAATGTGAAGGCTAGGGCGGAAACATGAAAATGAGGTGCATGATGGTTAGTAGAGAGCGAGTTTAGGGCTGTGCTTGCATGGGCTGTAGAGCTGGTCTAGGAAGGGTCTAACTAGACTCGGTCAAGGTCCCAGGAGGGTTAGCCAAGGTCTAGTTAGGTCGACTAGGGTCTGGACCTGATGGTTAATGGCTAGATTTGAAGGAATTCGTGGGATGTTAAAGTTAAGGTGAAGAGTTTTTGTGCAGAAGATTTCAGTAGTTGTTTAAGCTTTTCTATGGGTTCTAAATGACATGATTTGGGATGCATATGACATGGTTAGGTGTTAATAAGCTATGGTTCAAGTTTGGTAAGGTTTGGTTATGTTATGAGTCGATTTGGGTTAAAATCGAGATGTACGTCTAAGTTGTAAAAACGAATTGAGAAATTAGTCGAGAAGCTTAAGTTACGTCTAAGAAATATTTATGGGTATATTTTAAGGTGTCATGTTAAGTTTTGATGGATTTGGGCCGTCGTTTGAGGTCTGAGGATAAATTGGAAAGTTAGGGTTTCAGGAGCAAAACAATTATTTTACACTTGAAAAATGTTATACGTCCTAGATGTACCATGAATGCTGCAATGCATGTTAAAATGTTTATTTAAAATATTTATGGAATTTTATGATGAAATGTTAATCCTAAAAGACATGTTGCATGCTTGGTTTAAAAGAAAAATGATTTATATGCATGAATTTTCTATAAGTAATGGAAATATGAAAGGTTGAAGCAGGATGAATTGATTGTCATTAATACGATGATACGAAGATAAGCATACAATGATATGTAAGGCCAATGCTCAGTTGACGAGTGAGAGTGTCGCTAATGTCTCCGCTCCCGGTACTGTGGTAATACGTAGATGAATCGATCGACCTACAGCTAATACGAAAGTCACAATTGAGGATCTGAATTCAATAAAAACAAAAACATATACGTACATGATGAAAGGAAATATGATATGATGAAAGGAAAAATGTTTAAGTTTATGTTTATGAAAAGTTATTTTCCTAAACATATTTTCACTGTTACTTGTGGATGTATATGTATTACTTGCTATCATTATTAAGGTTTGTTGAGTCACCTAGACTCACTAGGTGTGATCAATGCAGGTGAGCATGATATTGATGGAGGAATTAATGGTTGAACTAGCTGGACTGATAGTGCACATAACCCGAAGGACCGTCGCTAGTTTTCTGCGGAAAAAAATTACGTTTATGATTTAAGTTTACTTTAACGATTTTATGACTTATGATGTCTTGAGTGATTTTGAGAGAGTTTAATAGTTTATGCTTTATTTTGAAAATGATAGTTTTAGGTTTTGGTTGACGGTTATGATTTTACGTTTTGAATTAAGTTCTTTTGGATTTTCAAATAATAGGTTGGTTGGTTTATTTTAAATTCTTTTGGGTTTTCAAATAATATGTTGATTGGTTTATTTTAAATGGTGCAAAGTACTTTAAAAATATGTTTATTTATACTTTTCGGCCGAGTGCTTAAGTGGAAATTTTTTTAATATATTTTAAAAAAACGAGTAATTGACGTTTCATTTATAGCTAAACAATTGTCATTTTAAAAAAATATAGAACAATTAATTGATGGAAAAAATATTACTTTTTAACATGTTGGATTTTTTGGGATGACAATATGTATATAAAGTTTTGTTTATGAGAAATTTGAAAATGTTTAGAAGGATTATAACAGGATAGAAACAAGAAACTAACAATTAATTTCGGGGTTATAAAGAATTAATCAAAGAAGTAGAACTATATACTCAATATCATGTTCTAAAAAGCTCGAAGTGCGTCAAAGCATGGATCTCAAGCTCCAAGTTTTTAAAGATTAACCGAAATTAATACGAACCTTCATAGAAAACATTTTAAATTTTTACTATAATTTTTTTCCTCGTTCAATAATCCTCACAAAGCTTGATAAATCCATCCATTTTAGACTCAAAGCAACCCCAAGTTCACTATTGATTCAACAACACACTTTTAGGCACATTGAATTCCCTAACAAGCAATTTTGTCTCAAATTGGATAAAACTTGAACCTTGAAACCGGAGAGAACCTACACCTACTTAGGAAATTACAATAGTGCCACTCACTAGGGCAGATTTCTTTCGTGAGTTCACTTGCTCCCTCCACACTTTCATTTCCAAATTCAAAGATCCGGCCCGAATATGGCGTTGGCGTTCGATGAATTTGGCCGGCCGTTCATCATACTGAGGGAGCAGGATCAGAAGACCAGGTTGCGAGGCATCGATGCGCAGAAATCGAACATTGCCTCCGGTAAAGCGGTAGCTCGGATACTACGAACCTCGCTCGGACCCAAAGGCATGGATAAGATGCTCCAGAGTCCCGATGGTGACGTCACTATCAGTAAGTGTGCTGTTCTTGTGTTGATATTTGGCGATATTATGTCCATGTTTGGTGGTAACGGCTTGTCGATTTTTTTAGTAGATTTCCTTCTGGTTACTGGCAAAGTTTGAGTTTATAGTCCGTACTGTTTTTTTCTGTATTCCTGTTGTGCTGGTTAGTGGAGCTCAGTGATGAACTGTTATGTCATTTGAGTGTTTTTAACGCGAAAAAAATTGATCTGGGAATTGGTTTAGGCGTCATATGTGCGACTGTGAATATATGTGCAACGTTATTTGCTTAATTTATCGATATTTGTTAAATCAGAGTGTGGTATTTTATAATTAGGGTTTAAGGGGAGTTTTTTCGATTGTACTGTGCATTTGAGGGCCCTTGGAGTACTCTATATTTTCCATGTGCTAGGAAAATTGATTAAAGTACTAATCTTATTTATACCACAATAGCAATCTCAGTTTTTGATAGTGCACTTGGATTGGTGTTTTTGCCGTGTTATAACTAGAAACATGCTACATCTAAATGTTTTACGCGATACTTTGGAATTACTGAATGGGCGTCTCCTTCCATATTAAATGGAGATGTAGAAAGGGAACAAGAATGCCAGTCACTCTTATTACGATTAGGAAAAATCTAAAATTGAAATTCTTCCATGATTTAGTTTTTGAACATGTGATGTAAACTGAGAATTTTTGGATAAAAAGTGCTCAATTTTTTTTACTGTATGATGTAGCAAATGACGGTGCGACAATCTTGGAGCAGATGGACGTTGATAATCAAATTGCTAAGCTGATGGTTGAATTGTCACGAAGTCAAGACTACGAGATTGGTGACGGAACAACTGGAGTTGTGGTCATGGCTGGTGCCCTTCTAGAACAAGCTGAGAAACTATTGGAGCGTGGAATACATCCTATACGAATTGCAGAAGGATATGAAATGGCTTCAAGGATTGCTTTTGAACATTTGGAGCATATTGCCCATAAATTTGAATTCAGTGCGACACATGTAGAACCTCTTGTTCAAACTTGTATGACAACTTTATCCTCCAAGATGTAAGTGCCATTTGTTATACCAAATCTCGGAATGCGGATCATACTTCTTTATGAGTATGTCTTACAGAGTTCTTGGTGTTTCGATGCTTCATTATCTTCCAATCTCACGTTATCCGTGCTTTCCAGGTGTTTATTTGTCCGTATATTCCAAACTTTTTGATACAGCTCTGTATGACAGGAAGTTTTACTTATCATACTTGATGTTAGTATCAATCATGAAGCTAAGATTGTTTTGAGTTCCTAGATGTATTTTATGTCCGTTCACGTTCATTCTAGTAATTAACTACTGGTATCTATGAGCCATGGTGTATCTTACAATTTACTCAAGTGTTTCACTTTGATCCCTATTGTCGTTTTTCACATTTTTCTGAATTTTCTTTGATTTTTGTATACTTCAAGTTCTTTTGAAATCTCAAGCGTGCGATAACATTGTCAAGAGAAAGTTAATTTTAGTATCAACAATTTTTCGCCATTGCAACCTTTTAGATGATTAAATTCATAATTTTTGTGTATATTGTTTTTGTTTCTTTTAGTTTGTGCTTTTACTTGACATTTTATGGGATTTTGGGAAGCGGGTGGTGGGGTTGGTGTAGAGTATTTGAAATTTAACCCTCGATTTATTATTATTTTCTGGTGTAGCTATGGTGCAAGTATCTAATGCTTCTGCATTATTTATGTTGTATCATTTCCAACTTTGCTTTGCAGTGTGAATAGGTGCAAGCGTAGCTTGGCAGAGATTGCTGTTAAAGCAGTTCTCGCTGTTGCTGATTTAGAGAGGAAGGATGTCAATCTAGACTTGATCAAAGTGGAGGGAAAAGTTGGTGGAAAGTTGGAGGACACTGAATTAGTTTATGGGATCATTGTGGACAAAGATATGAGTCACCCTCAGATGCCAAAACAAATTGAAGATGCAAAAATTGCCATTTTGACGTGCCCCTTTGAGCCTCCTAAGCCAAAGACTAAGCATAAGGTTGATATTGACAGTGTGGAAAAATTCCAAACATTACGTCATCAAGAGCAAAAATATTTTGATGATATGGTTCAAAAATGCAAGGTAACCTGACTATGTTCGGTTAATTTGGGATTGTTTGATGAATATGTGGAGTTGAGGTCATTGGAAGTAGCTAATGTATGGGATTTCTCTATGTTTGTATATAAAGAGAATGTTGTCCTGCATTTTGGATAAGGACTGGGGACACACTACCTGATTATCCCCTCCCTCCCTCCTTTCCTTTTTATTTTGTTGGACTGAGTAAGTGAAAATAAAGCATGACCTACCTTGATGGAACTCACTTGATTGCAGGATGTTGGAGCTACCTTGGTCATTTGCCAATGGGGTTTCGATGATGAGGCAAACCACTTATTAATGAACAGAAATTTACCTGCTGTCAGATGGGTTGGTGGTGTAGAGTTAGAATTAATTGCCATAGCAACAGGTTTGTTTCAGTTTTGCTGTTCTTCTAGTTCGAAGTTGATTTTTGTCATATTGTGATTCATAATTGCCAACGTTTCTTGACTTTGGCGCAGGTGGGAGAATTGTGCCAAGGTTTCAGGAATTGACACCAGAGAAACTAGGCACAGTAATTGCTTCTACCTGTCTCTTTATTCTTTATTTTGACAACACCTGTAAGGTCCTCGGTTTGCAAGCTATTGCATCTCATTTCTCTATACTTATCTTCCAATTGATTATCATGGCAGGCTGGTTTGGTCCGAGAAAAAGCGTTTGGCACCACCAAAGATCGGATGATCTACATTGAGCACTGCGCAAATTCTAGGGCTGTAACCATATTTATCCGTGGTGGTGGGTTGTTTTTTCCTCTTTTATTGATTCTTTCTTTTTTGCTATCTGCTCTATATCTTTTATGTCAATACTGTTGTGTAAGTTATTGTTTTTCACCTTTATTTAGTTTAGCTACTTTTAGTCAGTATTAGTTCAGAAATCGAGATGATATATTTTTTCTTTATGCTGTATTAGGTAATAAGATGATGATAGAGGAAACAAAACGCAGTATTCATGATGCATTGTGTGTTGCACGGAATCTGATTCGTAACAATTCCATTGTGTATGGTGGTGGATCTGCTGAGATTTCTTGTTCAATTGCCGTGGAAGCTGCTGCTGACAAATACCCCGGAGTTGAGCAGGTGAGTTGTAGAAGTTAGCATTAAGTCTTTTTGTTTCACGTTACTTTCATCGTTTAAGCTGAAATTTTACACGTTGGGTTCTCCAGTATGCCATAAGAGCATTTGCAGATGCATTAGATGCTGTCCCCATGGCACTGGCAGAAAACAGTGGTCTACAGCCTATAGAAACATTATCGGCTGTCAAATCTCAGCAAATCAAGGTAATGTTGACCATCCCCTATTGGGGTTTTTCCTTTTCTTTTGTACGTGGTGACTGAGCACCCCCGTACCCAAATTAGTCAATGAGTCATTTGCGTGCAAAGTAATTTATGAAGTACTTCCCGCAGGAGAACAACGACTATTGTGGCATCGATTGCAATGATGTTGGCACCAACGATATGCTAGAACAAAACGTATTTGAGACTCTCATCGGAAAACAACAGCAGATTCTCCTAGCCACTCAAGTTGTCAAGATGATCCTAAAAATTGATGATGTCATCTCGCCGTCTGATTATTGATTTTATTTGTCAAGGTACTTAATGCCACAATTTTGCTGTCTGTATGGTTGGTCATCACTGGTATACCAGTGTTTCCTGAATGGTTAGTATTTACCATTACATTCATTATTCAGTCGCTCTTGTGTTGAATTTTACTGAAGTTAGATGGATCGTTTTGTGCCAGTCTGGAGAATCTGCCTCAAGATTGTTATGAAATTCTCAAGTTTCTTTTCCCTAAATATGCTACATGATGATGCATGTTATAGCACATTATTTTGAGCGACAACCTTCACTGTGCTTCGTGTTTTTTAGGACAACTTTATATTCAAGGTATCGGTGGTACCAATTCAGACTCGATGGATCTGTCCACTACATGCTTGGAGGCTGTCGTTTTCTGTCTACCGTGTTTGCGTAGGAAGATATTCTCAATTTTTTTTTGTCAAATATTATTATCCAGTTTTTAGTAAAACTATATCTCATTTAGAATCGGAAAATCTGCACTTTACACCATTTAAAAAACACCATAAATCTGTCAAATAAACTTTTCAGTTTAAAATTTACCAAAATAAGATGAATTGCCACCTTAGGTCACTGGTTCTTTGCTAGAGAACTGGTGAATATTAAAATTTCCGCGATTGCATTGCAAGGCTGAAAGGATTAGCAAATTTTATAGCTTACGAAATTCAAGCCGTACACTGATTCATACAATCAAGCTCGTGTCGCAAAAAGGTATAGATAACAAAATTTAAAGCCCGACAACATTAAGTTAGCACTTGGATAATATATTTGAAATTGAAAAAATATTAAATGTGTATATAAATAAAAAAATATATTTATCGAAGTTTAAAATCAAATAAAATTTAATACTACTAAAATAATATTTTTAGCAAAATTAAAAATTCAAATAATCATATATATATATAATCAAAATAAAAATTTAAAAATATATTCAAAATTTTTTAAAAAGGATGAAATGGTTCGACCAGTTTGTCCAAGAAAAGGGATTTGGATTTTTCCAGCTGGTCTGATTCTAAAAACACTGCTTGAATTATTGTATTTGATTTAAAGAATGATTTGGTGGATGAATTTTAAATGATAATTATCTTGTAAATTCTTCACAATTACCGTTAAAACTGTATAATTTGATGTGTAGTATATTTGAAATCTACTTCAATTTTGTTCTTCTAGCAAATCAAGAAATTTGAAATTATAGGCTTTAAAATCCATCGATCCAAGTAAACCTAAACAAATACGAGTATGCGACTGTCTTTTGCATGAAAAATCAAGGAATAATAAAAAATATATTGATCTTTTCCTGAAATGGGACAATGTATTATGGATTCGTGTTTAAAAGGTCATTGGGAGGGGGATATTCCATTCATACGAAGCTTGGATTGCTCTTGATCCTACTGTTAAATGGAGACAACTTATATGCTATAATGTATCGGATCACTTTATTCATCTCATATACTACGGTCTGCGCACGCTGACACATCAATCACATGTATATATTATTACTTTACTTACAGTAAATGTCAAGGGAGGCTCGAATTCTTGTATCTTGATATCCTATTAATGGCTAGGTGGGCAAACCCTGTGCCTGTGCCACCTCCATGTTGTCATAAATAAAGGGTAGGTGGTTTACATTTATGGCTCCTTGGATCCCTTCCAACTCGTAAACATCCTTCCGATAACTCATACATTGATCGGATATTTGTCTCATGTCTTATGATTAAACGCATGCCGGTAATCAGGGATGGAACATAAGAATAGTGAGTCCACCCTGTTTACATGTTAAGAGAGAATTACATGGCACTGTGTTAGATTAAGGGATAGTTGAGGAGTACTGTGTTAGATTAAGGGACTAGTTGAGGAGTAAAGACAATATGGCTTTTAACTTTCTCTAGTTCTGAGAACCAGATCTGAGGTACATTGAAGTTTCATGGAAATTTTGTCAAATGTGCAGTTACTGATTGATGGGAATTCAATCCACAAATTTTAACATGGTCCTTCTGAAGTTGTGATGTGGCCCAAGTGCTTTTTAGCTTTTGCCTTTTGTTCAGTTGATTATTGACCACTCATTCTCCATGTGAGGGAGACCCCCTTGTGTGTCAAAAACTGTTCCTTTGACTAATAATTTCTTGAATAATAATTTTATGCGAGATTGGAACCATATAGTTCACAACAGTACGGAGAAAGATGTGATGTTTCAGGGATTTGTAACTTTTAGTTTAGTTCTTTACGTAATAAATTTTTGGTTCTGCCATTGTCTCAGAGTTTTTAACATGGAAACTATATGAGTCAGATGCATGATTAGCGGACCAATGAAACCTTTTAAATTCGATTAAATTTAACATTTTCTGGGTCTTGTACTGTTGGTTTTGCGATTGCAGTCGGATCAGGTCTCACGACGTTACGATAGCGTTTTGATTTGGCAAATACTGATAGACATGGTGTAGCTAAGACTAAACCTCGATAAGTGCCAAGATTTTTCTGCGTGACAAAAACCAAGATATGGTTTGAGTTATCCACAGATGATTTGAGAGTTGTTACGTCAATATTGGAAAAAAATATTAAATTGGAATCCGGAACACAAAGAACTTGATTTCTCATAATGAAATATTTCATTGATAAAGCCCCATGATCAACTCGCCAGTCCTTGTTTAGACTTTGGGCTTACATTTACACAAGATATTATATACTTTCTTAAATGTTTGTCATTTTGAAGGGGACAGGCTGAGGTTTTCACAATCGGTAGTTAAGTAACCGAAACTGATACATCTTTGAAATTCAATTAATAGGCCAAATTCTGAATTCCCATTTGTTTTAAGGGGCTTTCTTCCGGACACAGGACTGAAGGCGGCTAGCATCGTTTGCCTTTCTTGCAGCTGAGTGCCCCGGCTCCGTCGGTCATCGAGCTCACCAAGGACGATGGTCTGGCACTCAAGCTAGACGCTTTGGCGTAATTAGACGAGGCACCAGCACCAGATTGAATGAAGAATGCACCATTTAGCATAAGGTCTCCTTCTGATCTCCAATTCCAGTGCTTCCATTTGCTTTCGGGTGCATCCTCGTGTTTGGTCACCTGAAAATTTAAATTTTAGGCCGTTTTTAAGCAGTGCCGACTCAGGAATTTTAGGTGAAGGGCGACTTTTTTAAAATTGTTACCTCTTTATTTTCCACACTGTCTGGTGCAAGAAATCTATTGCCTTGGCTGTTTATTGTAGGATCTGCACTGCCACCAATTGCATACATTTCCCAATGTGTATAGTCATTATTCACCACATGAAAATACCCATGCCTGCATCTGCAAAACATGGCAACACAATCCTAAACTTTAGGCCCGAACCAAAATTTTCGACAGCCTATGATTGTTTAAGAAATACATGTCTCACAACTATATATAAACAGAAAATCGCCCTGTTATATACCTTGGCATCCTCTGCACGAGCCCTTCTCCGAAGTGGTTGAAGGCAATGGTTACTTGCATGTTCTTATCTTGTGTATAACTATCACTATGCCCCAAAAGCATGACCTTATCATGATGAGTCAAGTAATTATTCGACAACGTGATAGCCGTGGAGCCGTGGATGGCATCGATCAGGCCATCTCGACAATTAGACAACGAGCAATGGTCGACCCAAACATGGCTCCCCCCGAATATCGACACACCATCTCCATCGGACACGGTCCTATATCCATAATGCTCCGGTGAATCCCTCACATACGCATTCCCCCCTCGCTTGCAATCATGTATATTCAATCCATGTATGATGATGTTTGTTACAAATTGTATGGTAATGCATGGTCCTCCAGCTATGTGCACACTAGCGCCCCTTCCATCAATGGTTTTGAATGAGTTTAACATGAGTTCTTGCTTGAGTTTGATCACCATGTCACGGGCGAAAATGATCCACAATGGCTCGTTTTGGATGACACCATAGCGTAAAGTTCCTGGTTTTGGATTCACTGCATTATCCCCCGAGTCCGTGACTACGTAAATCTTGCCATCTCTGCCACCAATAGAGTGTTTTCCGAACCCGATGGCGCAGTCCGCGAGACGCTGTCGGTGCTTTTCCCAGTCGGGATCACAACGCCAGCAGTCGTCCATCGGGTTACCCGTGCTGCATGAGAGAAATCCCAAGTTCCTTCTTGATATATTGATTTTCCTGCAAAATGCACACACTTCGTTACAATAAATTCATGTCATTATCCCAGAAAATCTGGAAAAAAAAAAACAAACAAACAAACATAAGCAAGCCAAAGTTAAAATATCTTAAATCATCATGTTCAACTAAATTCGAGAATTCAAGAATGTGTTTGGGCCATACTCATTGACTTCTTGGACAACTATTTCAGGATCTTGAACTGGTGAAGATAATATGGAAGCTGCATTCAATAATAATATAATAAAGAAAAGTGGGATTTTCATGTTTGGTGAAAAATGGTGGGAAATTTGGAAAATAAGGAAGCCTATGTGTAGGTAGGATTTATATATAGGGAGTGAATATAGATTTGAAGAATTTAATAAAGGCCCTACTTTCTCTGTATCATTTGAAATTTTCCATCTTTCCATGTGGATATGATTCAGTACATACAAATATAATAAATCGAGTTATCAATTAAATTCTTGTGTAAATTCCCTTTTATGAAGATATATAATTTGCCATATTTAGATGTTTTTTTGGACGGATCAATTATTGTTCTCTAACAATCTTCCCATCGATAATTGCATCTAACTTTACAGAATCGAACACATGATTTTAACTCAAATAACAAATTCACTAACAACTTTGATGTATTTTTTAGCAAGAATTATGACGTACCTATTTAAAATAACGTTTGATAATTATTTATTTTAAAGTTCAAATATTTCAAGAATGATATCTTCTACTTTATCAATAAATTAGTATTTTTTTATTAAATTAAATTAAATTCATCTTGTCATTTCACTGCTCAAAAAGTCGCACAAAAATCAATTTTGTGCTTGTGCATTTAGAGAACAATTTGAAATTTTCAACTTATTCATTTAAGACATCCATGTGCCAACATTTTTTTAGGTAACTAGCAACATTTTAAGTAAATGTGGCATGTGAAATTCATTTGATTCACTCTAGCTAGACTGGGATTAAATCAAATTCTATATGATAATAAAGGATTCCTATTAAATATTTGAATAGAGTAACAATAAATAGTTTTGATTCGAATAAGATTTAAACCATGAATTGTAAACTACTACAACATCGAGTGGAGTTAAAATCTGAAATGATTATCACTATCATAGTATGTATTAAGACAAAAACTTGTGTGAGACGGTGTTACGGATCGTATTTGTGAGACGGATCTCTTATTTGGGTCATCCATGAAAAAATATTACTTTTATTGTGAATATCGGATAAGGTTGACCCGTCTCACAGATAAAGATTCGTGAGACCGTCTCACAAGAGACCTACTCATTATTAATTGGGCTCATTTTGAAATTGTTGTTAATAAAAATAATCTAAATAGTTAACATGGATATGAAATTATCTATAATAATAGGAGAGTGTAAACAAATCAAGTCGCATCGAATATTAAAAAAATTACTCGAATTAAAGCAGAAATTCGAGTTTACTCGAAGTATTCGAACTATTGTTCTAACATAAATAGTAGAAAAAAACAAAAAGCTCGCAAATGACTTGCAAACTAAGTAATTTTGATTCGAGTTCGGTTTGAATTCCATACTTTTAACATAAGAATAAAATATTTTCTGAGTTTTAATCTTTGCCCCTAAATAAGGATTCGTAGGTCCGCCACTTACAGAAGGGGCGAGGGGAGGAAAATAAATCCCACGTGGTTTTGGGAATGGCTACTGATGAACCTGTCCACTATATATATATATATATATATATATATATATATTGAATGTATGCTCAAATTGATGACGTGAACTTTTTAATTGGGCCGGGGAGCAATGTGGCCAGTTCTCTATTCTCGAGGCCCACCAAATGTTCTCATTTCAAGACAAATCTTAGCCACTGATATTATATTCGAATTAACAGAAATAATATTATGATTTAGGATAACCATCTACAACAAGAGTAAGTCTCTTTGAGACTAAATAATAATTTTTCATGAATGACCCAAATAAGAGATCCGTCTCACACAGTTTTTGTCCTACAACAAACACTCTTCATTGTTTGTTCGATTGCTGTTTAAAGGGGGGGAAAAAAAGAGAGTTATTTAATCAAGAGAAACAAAGACCATCAATTGAGTGATTTTAGGTATCAAACGAAGAACTTTGTCGTCAATTTAAACTATTGTTAATATTCTAAGTCAAAGCATAAACTTGAGTTCACAAGTTAGTTTCAAGAGAGATATTTGTTAAAATCCTTCAAATCGGTCATTCCTTCAATTTAATGGTTAAAAGTAAACAATCATTTATCAGTCACACATAAAAAAATACTCAAATTGAAATACCTGATGTTAGTGAATTTCGTGCCTTACTTCTGGAAGGAGGCCAAAATTCGACTGAAAATAAACATTCTAATTCGGGCTTTTGGTACGTGACTTGTACATTACTCTTTATAGTTGCTTCTAGTCCATAAATTGACAGGAGGACCAATTCAGTCAAATTTTTTCTAACACTTTATGACTAAACTTGTGCTCGGAATTAAAAAGATACCATGCTAAGTTCTCAGAATTAGTAATTTGTTCAACACCTTTTTTCGCTAATAAGCGAAAAAATAAATGTAGTCTTTGCAGTTTTTTCAGAATCGGACTGATCGGCGACGGGAACAGTCACGGTTCCGGTCCAGACATCGTTCACAAATCATTCTACCGGTGTTGAACCGGTTCACAAAATCGCATCATCTTTATACAATCAAGTTCTTGTTTCAATAATATTCAAAGTAATATTTTTTTTTTGTCTAAGATGGATTTCACTACGACTCTTTGTTTATCAATATAAACCCAAGATTTGTAGATATCAGGGTCAAGAACCGATGAAGGGGGGAAATGAATTTGCCTGTTCAAATGTTTCGCATAACTTAAAATTTCATCAATATAAAAAAAAAAAATCATAAAACAACCTTGACAGATGTTTTTTTTTTAAAAAAATATTCACTGGCTGAGGCAAAGAGCTAAAGAATTTCCAACATGTTAATGATTCTGCAGCTCCTGAGTCCTTCCTACCTTCTTCACAATCATTTGTTTCTATTTGCATAAAATAGACATAGAAATATAGACAGAAAGTGCATCAATGTGTGATGGTATCCACATGAATAATAATAATGATAAATAAAACACAGATGTTCAATAAGCACCAGGGACGAGTCCTTAAGTGAGATCGATATCGACCATCTCTGGGTTCGACCTCTCGGTTTGGTTTGCAACAAGCTCGACACCCAGTTGTCCTTTGTCACCCGAGCCAAAGGCATATAGTTTGTCAGATTCCGTGAGTGCAAAAGTATGAGCATTCCAGTATACGGAATTTGTGAGGCTTATCTGTACAACCCTTTCGTTCACACGTTTTAGCGAGGAGACGAATTCCGGGCTCAAGATGTTTGAATGCTGGTTTCCCTGCGTTCAGAACAAAATCTTCACTTGTTAGCATAGTATATATTGAGGTTTCCTCGCAACTGGATTTGGCTAAACATAAATCTCATTGTAACAGAGTTTGTGAAGTCTAATTAAAAATGGACTGTAAAATATTACATTCATAATATATATACATAAATGTATAGAGAGAGTGTCTTAGTCTATCGTTATCCTGCAGTTTGATCACAACAAATCAATTGGAAGTTTAGAAAAGAACCTGCTCATCAGGAGCCACAGTATTATGTCCGAGACTGGACGATTCTCCACATCCAAAGGAATAAACGTCGCCACTATCTGAGACAACAAAGGTCGTATAATCACCAGTGGCGACATGAACTGCTTTGACATTACTTAGTGCTTCGACTACTTTAGGAACCGATTCACAATCTTCATTCCCATGGCCCAAGCAACCATATCGTCCCCAACCCCACGTGCAAACTCTTCCATCCTTTCCGACCACTGCAGCATGCCAGGCACCGGCTGCAACTACTGTAGGCTGAAGATTCAAATTTTGGAACTGTTCAATTAATCTCGGCTGTTTCTCGTCAGTTTTAGAGCCGTGTCCGAGTTTCCCACCCAATCCACAACCCACGGAGTACACTGACCTGATATGTCAACCAAGAAGTGTAAGCCATATCAGAGAAGTCAATTACAATAGAAACCAAAGAGAAAATGAGTAAATTATTAGGAAAAAAATTGTGATATTTATGTGATCCTCGATCCTCGCCTGCAATAGACTAATAATTTTTAAAAGCACGCGCCGAGAGTTTCAAATAGCAATGACGAAACCTATCCAGGATTATCTATATTCTTTCCTTGAAACAATTACACGTACAATATTAACCGGGGCAGATCCAACCAGGGCAAGGGGAGGCCGGTCGCTTCAAAAAATAAAAAGTTTGAAAGCTTACAAGTAATTTTTCTATAAATTTATATTTTACTCCACCCCAAAATTTTATAACAACAAAATGAGGGACTAACATGCCAGAGGGTTGACAAGCCAAAGCAAGAAGGTAGCAGTATCCGGCTGCAATTTGAACCACTGGTATATTTTCAAGCGCCCCCAACAACGGGCGGGGTTCCACGTCACTCGGCTCTGTTAGATGGCCAAGTTTGTTTTCATTTCCCCAAGAAAATGTATAGACCCTGCCTTCTCTAGATAACACGGCAGTAAAGAAATTTCCAATAGCAGCTTGCACGACAAATATGTCTTTCAGAGATTCGACCAGTTTGGGAGTAGTTACTAAACTATTTCCTTGAGCCCCATATTCTGCTTCCCCAAATGAATCTTTTCCGGAGGCATAGACCCGTCCCATGTCACTAATTAGCATTGTACGACCAGCCCCTGCTGCCGCATGAATGATACGGATGCCTTGCAAGGATCTGCATCACAAAAGGAACACTTACATTATTATATTCTATGTTACAGATATCAACTTCAATAACGGTAAATTAGGAACCTAATTAGGTGAGGTTTTGCATCCTCATTTGTGGTTCCATGTCCTAGTTGTCCTGAGATATTTGAACCAAATGAATAGACGGCTCCTTTAGAAGTCACGACAATGCTGTGACCAGGACCAGCTATTGCTTGTGACTTCTCCCTCCTATAACATGATTCTCCAGCCAGCAAGTATCTCAAGACTAGTTTCCAAGATCCACCGAATCTTTGTTTCAAATCTTGACGCTGTCCTAATGTCATAGGTTTAAAAATAGCTCTCTTCTGGCACATGTCAAGAGCTGCAAGCTCTGATAAGGAGAGCTCATGGTCGGGGGAAAAGTGTGCTGGCTGCCTAAAGAAGGAACATGTTACCTGCAAAAAGCAGCATGATAATCAGAAGCATCATCAATTCGAATGCCAAATGCGAGTGGCTTATAAGAATATCTAGTCAAAACACACTTGCCTCAAGTTTCGCAAGATCTTGGGCATCTAAATTACAGCCGGTAAGGACATGAAGAACAATGGAAGGGTTGGCAGACAATGGAAAATCCCCAGGGCTCGCATTTCCGTAACAATGGCGTTGTTGCCTCTGATATGTTACATGAGGCGGAGAAAGTGAAGCAATTGTTTGCTCTGCAATGTTGTGGTATTGAACACTTGAGGTTCCACCGGTAGAGGCGTCCATGGGCACCACTTACTCCTGCAGTGCCCTACTAGGGGAAATGAAAATAGAATTCACCGAATAACGAAATGCACCTGCATAGATTTTCATATATCCTTCACCGTTATGTCACATTATCCAAATTCAAGCTCAATTCACCTAAAACCAACATTTATTCTGATGGAGTGAAACATACTTGAGTTATGAGTTGATCAGAGAATTCACATCAAAACCTGCGAGTAAAACAACAAAAATCATAAAAAAAACATACCTGGATTGAACAATACGAAATTACATTGTGCAAACAAGTCCAGATCATTGCAAGTAAATTCACACATCAACATTGTTACTCAGTGTTCTTCAGCAGTACAAAATGTTGTTAAAGAACTAATGTAGGTTCACCAAGCAAGCAAATATGTCGTGGACCAATCAAAATGACATAATCTTAAAGTCGCAAGCCCATCCACAGAATCGAAGAAATTATATCTTACAATCAAAGCAAAGAGTATCTTGCAATCAAACACTTAGCAATTGCATCTTCACAAGAAAGGTTACTTGCAGATTATACGTCTGCTGTAAATAAAGAATACTGTGCCTTGAAGCACACCAAAAGTTCCATATAGCATATTCCAAAAAAAAAAAAAAAAAAAAGGGAATGATCAAAACCGAAAAAGGTAAAAATCATGAACATTCATCATCAAGAAAAGCCCAAAGGTTCGCAATACCGGAATTTAGATGGTGAATTGAAAACATAAACAATGATCGGATAATAATTCAACAAGAGTGATCACCACAATCAACCATGTCCACACACAAATTGACCATAAAAAAGTCATAATCTTTAACAATCCACATGTCAAAAGGATCTTCAGATGATCAATAAAAACAAGTCCGATTCTTCATTCAACACTAAAGATCAAGTGACAATTTACAGAACTGCAATTAACAGAGCATATTGCTGTACATCCGATACATAAACAGGTCAAGAAACAAAACTCAGAAACTTTGTTCACATGCAAAAGGGCCAATGATCCCTCAAAACCCATGTGACATCAGTTGAAAAAATCACCAATAAACAGTTGCAATTCCATCAAAAGGAAGAATCTTGAACTGGGTATCCATCCGATAAACCGATTTTTGCGGTGATATCTTCAGACGATGATATGATTAACAGGTTAAAAAAATTGTTATCTTGATGGGATGTTTTCTTTGAACTCTGAAGAAATCTCTGTTGAGAGAGAAATAAAAGAGTTTTGCTGAGAAAAGATGGTATGCGAGTGAAAATATGATGTTATATAAGCCTTTATTTTCTCTTTTCGGATGGAATGTAATTCACAAGGAACAGGAAAAAATTAGGTGTCAGCTTATTTTGCTTGTGGCTTCTGTGTCTTCTCGGATACACGTGTTTCTGTGTGAAAATTGGTCATTTTTTTTGACAAAAACTTGTGTGAGATGATTTCACAAATCTTATTTTGTGAAACATATATCTTATTTAGGTCATCCATAAAAAATATTACTTTTTAATACGAAGAGTATTATTTTTTATTGTAAATATCGATAGAATTGACCCGTCTCACGGATAAAGATTTGTGAGATCGTCTCACAAGATATCTACTTTTTTTCTTTTGAGTTAGCATTTTGGGAGTCGGTTTCACGTGTTGGATAAATTGATCTGATTCATCATTGTGAAAAATAATAATATTTTTACTATAAAAAATAATATTTTCATATTTGTTGAGTTGTATTTAAGATCCATATCATAAAATTGACCCATAAAAATGTCCCATCTAACTTTATAAATACAATATATTACATACAAGCAATATTATTGAGACGAGTCTATTTTGTTGGCTTGGAATTTACCTAATATGCATTTAAAAGTAACTATTGTGATTTTCTCTAAGAAAAAACATACCACTTAATTTTAAAGAGGGTTGTTTTTAAAAAAAAAAAAAAAACTTGTGATTTTACATCGAATTTAATAATTATTTGGCAAATCTTACGTTGAATATTTTCTAAACTTTTAGAACAAGATCGTAAAGTATTTGGAAAAGGAAAATCGAGAAAGTATAGAAACAATCAAATGATAAAAATTTAAAAATTGTGAAATTAGATTAGAAAATAATTTAGGATATAAGGATAAGTACTATATTAATTTTATTTTTTTTAAAATAATTTAAAAAAAAGATGTCATGATCTTATTTTTGAAAAGATTTTGTAAGATTTGAGCAGCTTATTTAAAATATGGAAAATTTATTTTTTCATATGTTATCAAATGCTATTAGGCAATCAATAGATCTATGTTATGTAATTATCATTTATCACTTGTGTCTCTTGGCAATATTTGTTATATAATATTTTTTTATGTTAAGATTGATATGATATAGATTAAATAAATGTATATTTTATTAAGGTACGGTAATTATGAATAAACCACAAATTTATTAAAAATATATTTTTATGATATCTTTTAATTAATTAAAATCATTAGAGTGGTTAATTTTGATCTATAAAATATATAATTTTTTTCTTCAAAATATTTCTCTCAAGATACTCATATTTTCAAAAAGATGTAAAACATAATAACGTAGAAATTCAAATACAATATTTGATGCTAAAAATGCCTTTAAATGTTTTTTGGTACACTTAAAATTTTATAAATTCACACGATCACCCGCCTATCGTACGCAAAAATAATAATAACAAACATATAATTTATATATTCACCAAATGGCTTATTAAAGACATGTAATTCCGATAAGCGATTAAAATAATAATCTTTTTTTTAAAAAAAAAATGAATCGAATTTTTTATTGTATTTTTATACTTAATCTGTTTACTTTTAAATAATTCGAATAAATAAAATTTGTTTGAGCAAAATATAACACGATTTTAAAAATCAACTTTAGCAGATAATTTCATCCTGCATGTCTTTTAGAATCCTCTGAGTAATGGTAAATTTAAATAGTTTTTAAGTTTTAACTTTGACCATGGATTGGAATCCAAATCCGAAGGTAAATTTCATGTGGTGATAAATGAGGGAAATGCATCTAACCAGATATTATGCCAAGTTGGATTTATTGAAGCAACCAAATTCCAAGAACCCATTAATTAATTATTAGTGACATAAGCAGCCCTGGATAAATGTGGTTCAAGCTCCCAAGTCCAAGGGTGAAATTGTTATTTTACTGCATATCAATAGTTTCCTTTTTTTTTTTTGTTTTGTTAGCTAGCATAATCACATGCAACTCCTTATCAGTTCATTAATTCCTTTTCTTTTCTGTTTTCCTTACAGAAATATATATATATATATATATGTATGTATGTATTATATAAATATAAATCTATATGAATTATTTTCTCTCATTTTATCCTAACCTTAAAATGATAAGATAGAATCATACTGAGTCTCCTAAAACGATCTCACGAATATTGTTGACTTCGTCAATATTTTTATTAAAAATTAATAATTTTTAATATAAAAAAATATTTTTTTATATGTCAGAAGATTTGTTTAACAAAGACAATTGGGCTAGGGCGGAGGACGCCATCCCCATTGTGTGCAGTTTAGGCTTGTCCTTGAATATTAAAAACATTAAATGGATGATCAAAGGTCGTTCCAAGACATACTTTTTTTGAATTTTTTCTGAATACATTATGCATTCATCTGTCTACATTTCCTTCAAAGAAAGAGAGTTTATACTCGTTATCACTAGATAAATTTTATATTATGAGAAGATTGTTAACCACCAAAGTTCCAGAACGGAACAAATTCTTTTTAAAGGCATAATATTCAATGCCAGCGTCAACTTTTACTCTTGTTATCCTGTCAGTTTTAAGGTTTCATTAGCAACAACAACCATTGATCTCATCACCAAGCATTACATAATTGATCAATTAATTAGATTTATCCAATAAGGACTTTGGGTGAGACAACAATTAGGCAGCAGATGGGATGATATAATATCTTAAGTTTATAGCATAATCAATAATAAATGTAAATGACGATCAATTTAGCAAGATTGATCTAGAAAAATGAGAATGAAATATGGATTGTTAGCTCTATGGTTGCATCCCAAGGATGTGAGATGGGGTCTGGATCTCTAATTCAAAATGGATGTACAGATCGAGCATGATCAAGAGATGTGACCTAATGATTGATGCTTACCAAATGAGGGTGTGATCTACACAATTAAATCAAGATATAATGGATTATATCGAATTTATGCCTAGAGACAACTAATCTCGAAAGGACCTTAAACCCTTAGAAAAGTAATAGTTTTATTTGCAGTTTCTTGGATCTCGTTCCGTCGGTTTGAATCCATGCATTGTGAGAAACACTCTCCAAATAAGTGTATCTTCTTAACCCGATATGTTTTTTAAGAGGTATAGATATCTTTATTATATGAACTAACACCAACCGTTAACAAATTATTGGTAGACACCGAATTTTATTATGTTAATTTACAAGATAATCTAATTAAATAAGCAAATCAAGAGCAAATAATATGGGATGTTGCATGTCCATTATCCAATATCTCCCTACTCTTAGACTTGCTAATATTTTATGGTCAGAGGAGTCGGTGGTTCTGCATTGTGTACGGGCAAGGTGGGTTGGTCATTTTCACCCTTCATTATTGGTGCCTTGCTTTTATATTATTAAATTAAGTATAACTTTAAAATATTTTATGTTTTGATCCGAAATGAATAATCTTTTCCATTCCTCCAAACTGGAAACATACTTCCATTCACCCTCTACCACAATTATATATTATAATATGATATGTCAAATTATTAGGGCACTCGCATTCGTTATTGTTATAACATCCATCACCTCATCAAAAATCGTAGGGTCCACATGCCACATACACATTACATTAACACATCTATTCTCCCACAGTTCATTTTAACATTCACACTCATTATTTGTAGGTCTCACTGTCCACTCATTCATCTTATTCTTACTTTAAATTAAATAAATTCAATTTCAAATTTTTTAAGAAATTTAAATTATTATTAATTTATATTAATAATAATATGTTTTTATATATTTAGTACGTAAAATAATTTAATTTTATGAACGTCATTTATTTAAAATTAAAAATTTATTATAAACCTAAAATAAAACGATACAACATATAATAATAAATAATAATTGCATAAAAATAAAAGAAAATAAATTAAACTTAAGAGAATATGCAAAATACTAATTCAAATATTGTTGTTGTATTGTGACCAAATATGTTCAACTAAGTCGGAACGAAGTTGGTGATGCACATTATTTTTAATTTATTTTAATATCCGAATTTATTTTTAAAAAATGAAAATTTGAAATTTAAACCAATACATTAAATGACATTAGATAAGAAAACATCATCACGTGTGTGGGGCCCGCGTTCAGCGACGGTTTCTGAAAATCCGTCGTAAATAGCGACGGTTTTTGAAAAAACCGTCGCTCAATGTCAAATTTTTTTTAAAAAATAAGCAAACAGAGGGGCGTTCAAACACTATGAACGCCCCCCTTTCTCTCTCAAAACGCCCACTCACAATATAACACCCATTTAACACTCATTGTGGATTGCTCTTGGTTGCGTATATATTTGATGCAACGTGTTGACAGTCACCTATTTTGGTAAACTCTTGCCTATCTGATAAATTTGGGAAGAAATTTAAAAAAAAAAAAAACTCTGATTGTTTTTATATTTTTGGAATTTGTCAAATGCATCATAAGAGTTGGCAGAATATTTTTTTCTACTCTGTTAAATTTTTTCAGTAAAAGATTAAAACCAAAATAAAGAACAGCAAAATATATCATGATACTAATTTCTGTAATCTTTATTTATGAATATCAAGAAAGTTTGTTACAATTGAATTTTTAACCCGAGATCTCGTCCAAAACTTGGAACCTTGGTATTAATTATGTATATGACAAATTTGTTCCACCAGCCAAAGTCCGGTTCTGTCGATGCTACCTAGGAGGCAGTGTCCCCACAAGATCTGGACCGTTGATTTTAAAAAATTTGATGGACCCCGCATATGAATTGGTGGACCCCGCATATATGTGGTTAAATTTGGGCCTTTGATCTTCTCATGGGGGCAGTACCCCATGAGGTAGGGTGAAATATTCCCCAAAGTCCAGCCATCCACGGTAGGAATAACTTGTTATCCAAATCTTCGGTGAACAAGAATTAAAATCGTTAATTAGTATGTTCTGTCAGCGTATAATTTATAAATAGAAAGTGTGTTTCTTTCTCAAGTTCTCTAAAGTCAAACGTATCCTGGTTGTGGTTTCATAATCGGCGAGCAATGGCAATCATATATTATTTTAACATCACCAGCAAAGAAAATGCTTGTAAGAAAATTTTCATATTTTACCACCGTTATATTGTATGCTTTCAACAGGAAAAAATTCACAGGAAAAAAATGGAAAGCTATTATTTCTCGAAACTTACAGTTGCTATAGATGCTACAGACTTCATTGATCCCCGTATTCGTGTCTCGCCGTGATCATCTACGTCCTGCCTCTCTGAAAAGAAAGCAAGGCTTGAAAATCATCGCTCCTTCGCCAACTTTAAATAATTTGACAATGAACGGTAGAATTTCAAGCAGTGCTCTTGAAATGGCTCGAGAGGAACCCCGTAAGCTTTTGAAATGGCTACTCTGAGACTCTATTGATTGAATGGCTGTGAACTTTTCCACAGGAACACACATTCAGGTTACGCGTCATTCCTGAAAGTTATAGGCACCTTCCCGGAATTCTAATGATATCAGCAAAGAACTTATTCCTGGAGAGTTGGATAAAAAACAGAAATCCCATTTTCAGAAACCAAAACCCAAGTTCTTAAGAGAGAGATCATAAGCTGAACTTGCTTAAGATGTCCTATATATGAGGCACAAAGATCGAATTGTAAACTTTATACAGCAGTTAAACTTAAATAATTTAAATTACAATATTGACATCATCCTAAAGCTTTTAGTACAATACCACATGTTCAGTTCTAAAACAGATATAAAATCCAATATCAGGCATTCGCGTTCCATAAGGGGCAAACAATAGTAATTATTTGGGAAATGGGATTATGAGAGACTGATAATTTCCTCAGTCTTGTTTGGTTCGTCTATGTAGTACAATAATTGACAAACGGCATTAGGGTATTCTACAATTTAAAATAGCTGAGTTATGTTTTTAACGATTGCATGCTAAAATTTCAGGTATAAAAGTTATATACTCTATCCTACAAAATTTTGCAGAAATTTATTTTTGTAACCCATGTAACCAAGAATGCAACAACAGTACCTTTTCAACATATTCGTACAGATGCTGATCACTTTTTTCACTCTTCCGACTATCTGAAATTTCATCATTTTCCTTCTTGTCATCCTCTGAGTCAACCTCATCACCATTCAAAGTAAAGTCATTAAGTGAACTGGTTTCTTTATTTACTTTACCATTTGTTGTTTGAATTTCTATAGCTGCTGTATCTTCGCTTTTGCTTTTCTCTTCCTCTCTTTGCAGACTTCCCTGGTTTTCTTCCTCTTTTATTCGTATAAACCTGGACAACATACAGGTAAGACAAAAATAGCATAATCTGGCCATAAACAAAATATTGATTATCAGGTAAACCACAAATTTTAAACCTTTCACCAGGACGAAGCCCTTTTGATGTAAGCTTCTCTTCCTTTTTAACAACCTTAGAGGCTATCGGAGATGCTTCGGACATTGACTTAAGTGATTGGGATTGTTCTTCCTTTACCGTGTAATCACTAATTTGCTTGACAGGTTTTTGCGCACCACCAAATTTCCGTAGCCAAACTTGTTGAGTGGTACTCAATATGTTGTTTGTTAGCCTAAAATTACGTACACACTGCCAAATTATTATTATGTATTAAAAAAGAAGCCATATGGAAAATTGGGTGCTTACCAGTAAAGACTTAAGCCAGAAGGAACTGATAAAGAGAAATAGCCGATCATCAAGGGTAGTAATTTGGTTATGGCTTGGGAATTCTTTAGGTTTGGATTGTTGCTCTGAAAGTGAGAAAAATCTCATCAGATACAAATTCGTAATTACAACCTTACAGTATTTCAATATTCAGGCTCCCAAGTTTATCACAGTAATTCAATAAACATGAAAAAGAGCGATGTTAGCAAGTCATGTAATAAGAATTCAAAGCCGCAACACAAGAAAATTGAAAGAAAAAAAATGAAGAAGTGAACCTTCAGATCAGACAGTGAGTTGTGATCTAAAGTTTCACCATACAATACTAAAGTACGTCAACATAAACAATAACAAAAGCCAGAGCAACTTATTATTTCCATTTGAGAAATAACTAAATAAATAGACAATTGCCAGTGAGACCAACCTGTGGAGGTTGCATAATCTGTAGAGAGATGTATTGAGTGGCAATCAGGAGCACAGGTAAAACGAGATAAGCCAATGTATCTGACCATCCAAGTGGAGGATGACCATCCTAATATGAAAAAGATGACATCAAAGATGTCTCATCAGTATGCAGTCATTTTCAATCCAACGTACCAAGTCCCCGAATGGATGATTTCAGAAAAAAGATGTAACAGAACTACAAAGTAACTAGTCTAATACTTTCTTGTAATTCTATTCCACAAGAAAGTTGAGTACTACAAAATTCTATGCAACCTGTGGACGTAACTCATTTGTAAAATAAGTTGGTTATTTTTAACATTCAAGTAATACACTTCTTAAAGTTAATATTCTAACCAACTATTTTTGAAGTAACTAAACCACTGATATAAAATGAGAAGGATGATAGATTGTCTTACAATGAATGGGAAAAGCCAAGTGGTGTCACTACCAGTTTGTCGAGCAGCAATGGTCGTTGGACCAGACAGAGAGGGTATCCAGAAGAAACCTTCCGTTAAAAGTCCCTTTATATTACATCAAGATTCCAATCAAGACATAAACATTTTAGGGTATGGTAAGTAGATAAAAAGTAGAAAAATATTTTGAAAAAAAAAAGAAGAGGAAGCTGGGTTGGATTGGTTGGCGCTGAAGTTTACCTCATCTGCCGCATTTGAAAGCGCTCTATAAAGCCCAATCCATATTGGGATGGTAGCAAGTGTAGGAAGGCATCCTGGACCAAACAAAATGAAGAAGGGAAAGAAATCCAGAACCACAGAGCATGAATGTAATGGCAAAAATAGCAAACAATTCAATGTTAAATACAAGAAATATTACATAATGTACGGGAGAATTGAGTATGCTAAACATAGTGATATTGTAAAACTTTATTATAGGTCTGACATTCGGTTTAGTACCTGCGAGTGGATTTATACCAGCTAATTTATATAATCGAGCAGTTTCGAATTGAATCCTCTCCTGCAAAGACAGCCACAAAAAGAAAATGATAATAGGTATCAAAGGAAAGATTTACTGGTTGAGAGTCAAGTGCCAAAATACTGTTATTAGATCAATCAACGAATAACCTTTAACAACTACTGTTAGGTCAATCAACTTTCATCGAATAAGCTTTAATAAATCTAATGATCTACTGATCTAGCCATCTACATTTTTAACTATTAAAAAGAAAATTAACAGGTTCACTATTCTAATCACAAAATAATGATAATCAGAAGCAAGAAGGACAAATAGTGACCTGATCCCCTGCATACCGTTCCTGAATAGCCTTAATTTGAGGTTCCAAAGACTGCATTGCCATCGTTGATTCCACCTGAACATCACAGTTTCGGAAAGCACTTAGTGAAGATTGCTTAAAAGCCAGTAAGCCACAAAGGCAAAGTGAGAATACATTTCACTCAGAGAGACTAATCATCAGCAAACAAAGTGACTTCATGCACAAAATATGTTTCAAAATCATAAGCCAGATAGATTGAAGTAACCTGTTTCTTTGTCAAAGGAAATGTGGCAGCTTTAACAAGTACAGTCAGTAAGATGATTGCAAAACCATATGCGTAGGGAACGTGTAGAGTAGAAAGTCCATCTTTCAGAACCTGAGATACAAAAAAACTTTAATTAAAGTTTAAAAAAGAAATAATCTTTTTCTAATCAATAAGGTAACCAGCAACACGTACAAAACGTTAACATGAAAAGATTTTGTTTTAATACTCAATAACCCAATGGTTAGAAGTGACGCATTTTGCGTCCATTCAGATTAAATTTGCTTTATCAATATAATACTTAAATGACACAGAACACAGTCCCCTCAATGAACCAACTCCTTCTCCAGCAAGCTTAAAATTATTGTACATAAAGCTTTAAAATCCCAACAGTACCATCAAATCAAGAGTTCATTGACCCAAAAAGAAAACCTCTAATCCTTCCACATACCTTCTAAAAAAAACCACAACTTCCTTTCCAATAAACCAAAACAACTTGTACTTGCACAAGTTCAAAACTTTATGTTTCAACTCACTTCTATATAGCTCTGTCCAAACAATCACGTTCACGTTTCACATACAAAAAGAAGAAGGAAAAACAAACAAAAATCAGAACTTTTTCCGTCCATAAATTTCTAGACATAAGACAACAAATTTAACAATCAAAACTTGAACAAACCTTCAACACGGCCTCCATGGCATTAGTAACCCCAGAAAACCAGTCACTCCTCTGCTTTGTAGTAGCAGCTCCATCAACTGAATCTAAAGAATTACTAACAGCAGAATCAGCAATAGTATAAAGAAACCCTTCAACTCTCCCAAACAAGTCCTTAATCACCAGCTCAGTATTGTCCGGGTCAGGAAATGGAACCTGACCCAATCCAAAACGGGTCACCCCAAGACCGCCCCTCAAATAGGGTCTCTGAATCTTGAAATCACTGAAACGGTTTCCGGGTAGAACAGGGCTCGGAGTTCTTGTTCTGCCTTGAAATGGAGATACAACTAAATTTGGGCCGACTGAATACAAGAAAAACGACATCTTCTTCTCGTGTTTCTTCCCTCGGTACGAATCTGAAGTCTTGAGCCGTAGAAACTACTTTGATAATTAATCTCTCAGAAAGTTGGGATTTTGGAACAAGTGGGCAGAAGGGCTTACCTTAAAAGTTAAAAATATCTGTTCATTGAATCCACAAACAAACGTGGTGCCTGTCGAAGGAACTTTACAAAAGGAATTTGACACTCAAAATAAAAGGTCAATGCCACTCTCTTATTTTCTCATGCACTTGTTTGATCAAATATCTTTTAGCCGATATTTGTCTCTACTCTGAATTCACTTCTGGCCATGCAAACAGTCACGTCACAAACAAGTGATCTGAGTTACGTCGGATCTTGTGCTCAAGAGATCCGATGTTCGTGTCTTGATTTTACTAATGCTACATTATTGCATGTTAGGAGATCGGTCCAATGAGGATGACTCATTTTTTATCTAAATTTACAATTTCTTCTCCTGCACCATTCGAATGGGTGCCTTGGAATTCTCCCCTATGAGTGGACCAACTTGTAATGCGAGATCATCATCAATAAATGTTACAAGTTTTTTTGTCAAAAAAATATCTTTTAGCCGATTGTACACATATATATTAAGATCTTGACATGAATTTTTAAAACTACTTGGATATGGTTTAGTGCGAATGACAGTGTATTATGTTATCAATATATAGGGTCACATCTTGAACTATTTTTAGGGGAAATTTATATATAATGAGCTGATGTTTAAATGCACGTAATTATCACCAGTATTCAATAAGCTACGTAAATTTATTAAATTATAAAAAATAACATATATAAACTAAAAAGGAACTTGATTATTAAATTTCCTAGGCCTAATCTCAAGAGTCGGTTATGAATCTATATATAATACAAGCATAATACGAAACATCAAAACTAATTGATTTTTATCATAAAATAAATACAAATTATAATTTAAATACTAACAGATGAAAGAAATAATTATGATCGAATTAAGTAAAAAACAGTCTAAGATTCAAATAAACAAATTACAAGATTATAGACCAAATTAATTAAAATAAAAAAAAAAACCAAATGCAACACGGAAGAAAAATCACATTTAAAAAATGACACGATATTTAATGAAAAATTGAGTTTTTTAAAAAAAGAAATATGTTTTTTTACAAAAAAAAATATGAGGAAAAATATAAAAAGGCGACCACCATTTTAATTTTTTAAAAAAAATTGATACAATTACTACAATTTTAAATTAAAAAAAAACAAAAAAAAATGTAACCCCGCTATGGGGTGGACCTAGGCAGGGTGCTTGAATTTTCAATACACCGAATAATGTATAAGTTGATGGAGTTGGTGAAAACTTTATCAGTGTAATTCACTTGAGTAATATATTTTATTGACAATTGCGTTGGCTTTAGAATTTATTCATTACTAATCAAAAGATAGTGATATCGGGTTTCACCCTCGTAAATTTTTTTCCCAATCTAGTTTTGTGTCTGAATTCTTATTTCAACATTAGTGATTTTTGCGTACAAGTTTTTTTGAAAAGGATAGGAAAAAAATAAAACATTTCACAAAATAAAATTTTCCATTATAACATATTATCCATAAATAATAAAATATGTATCCAAAATTTATTATATTAATCACACATAATTAAAACCAATGAGTTGTGACACACACTGAGTGTAATACATGACAGCAATAGAAAAAAAATTATGTTTTTTAAAATTTTACACTGCAATTTATCGATTTTTTAATTGAAATACTAAAATTAATTTTTGAAATTGAAATTATAGAATATATTAGATAGGATGAAAAGAGATTTGTTATTAAAAAATAATATAATAAAGTAAATTTTATTTTGATATGCATGCAAATTTGACTACTCAAAACATTATCTTTGAACTAATATAAATTATTTCCACATTCGAATCTAAAATAATATCGACATGTTCCACATGAGATTAAATTACTTAAATTGTTTGACCATAAGTCCCAACTTCCCACAAAAATTGTGGACCTAACAATTATTTTTAATCATCGGCTAAATTGGGCAATTGAATGACGCATGATAGTGACGTAGAGAGGAACATCATAATATATTTTGTCCTGAAGATCTGAAGATCTTCGGTGAGACAGTTTCACGAATTTTTATATGTAAGTCAGGTCAACTCTACCGATATTCACAATAAAAGTAATACTATTAACATAAAAAGTAATACTTTTTCATGGATGACCCAAATAAGATATTCGTCTCACAAAATACGACATGTGAGATCGTCTCACATAAGTTTTTGCCATATTTTGAAGAGAGAATAACCCAACAATTTTCTTATCATGAAAACCACGTCAAAAAATCCCAATTATGCTAAAAAAAAGTTTAAATCATCAGAGAAAACAAGTCCACATTAAATTATAGGTAATCTTGATTTGAACTCATCCATTGTGTAGTCACCACTTCTCATTTTCTCACTTAATTATAATATATTTGAACATTTTGGTTGAACTTATATTTGAAGAGCCTTTAATAAAATGAATAGACTTTACACCCTTTTATTTTGAAAAATCAAGATCAGATCTGATTTTTTTTTTTTTTGAACGGGTTTTATGTCTGATTTTTAAAAACTTCATATCTTGAATATATGTGATTTTACATTAGTTTTTTTTTTTTAAAATTATACAGGGTGTTGATCCCAAAAAAAAAAAAAAGGAGGAGGAATTGTCAGTGATAAGGGAAGCATAAAACGGGTATATGATAATATGAGGCCAATATTTCACCGATCACTTTGCTTTGATTCCACTTCACAAGAACCATTTACAGTCAAACATCAAGAAACACCATGGCCAATTCAATGACTACAGTTCTCAACACCCGATGCCTCTACGCAAGAAACGTCGACTTCAAGCCCACAAAACCAGTTTTCTCCTTTCTCTCCATGGCAACCTTACCTAAAGGCCTCGCCACTAGCCCATCTCCACAACATACCACCGCAGCACTCACAGCTGGTCTGCTTTTCTCCTCCCTTTCCGCCGTTAACCCGGCCTTCGCCACCCAGCAGTTGGTGGAGTTAGCCGACGACGACGATCGTGGACTGGCGCTTTTGATACTATACAACATACAGCAGCCAGCCTTCAATCAGATGAACAAGATGAGGAACAGTAAAGGGGTGATAGTTGGGCTTGTCGGGCTTGCTACCTCGGGCTTTTTAAACTCTGCGGAGGCTTCTGCCGTAGAAATCGCCGCCGTGACTGAGGCGGCGAGTGACAATAGAGGGCAGCTATTGCTGCTTGTTGTGACTCCAGCTATTCTTTGGGTGCTGTACAATATTTTGACACCAGCTTTAAATCAGATCAACAAGATGAGATCAAAATGAGGAAATAAAAGGGTTTAAACATTTTTCTGCATGTATTTCATGTAAGTGTTACAATTCTGTTCATGGAATTGTTGGCTGATGATGGAATCTGATTTTAACTAAGATCTGTTTCTTGTATTTAGAATATAAAAGGCATACAATTTTAGCATATTCTTACGTGTGTGTATTTGCAAATGTTACTCAATTTATTGTCACAACTCGATCTCAGTGGATCGAACAAGTGAGACAAGTTTCTTATATTTTGATATTTGTAAATGAAGTTGGGCGTTTAATTGAAGATAAATGGTGTAGAAAGATTATTTTTTATTTCTCCAATCAACATAACAGCCAGGAAATGATGGTTTTTAAACCCAAATTTGAGGGGTTAATTCGTAAGTAACAAAACTTCGTCATACTGATAGTTGTCGAAATTTTGAGCTGCATCTGAGCATTCAAAATCACATATTTGGCAGCACGGTGGTTTTCATTTAGCATAATTGACATAAACAAACACCACATAGATGTAATGGAGTGATGCTGGAAATCCTATCGTCCATCGGTTTTAAGAATACAAAGGATACTTCATTCGTTAATTGGCTGACTATCAGGAACAACTTCCATCTGGCTATTGATCTGCTCAAGTTCGTTTTGAGAGGCTATCAGCTTGGCTTTCTTGAAACGCTTTGAGCTTCTGAGAATCATATCCAATGTCATCTCGTTTGAGGTAGAAAGGCTGTTGCAGTAGACAAAGCTAGTTGTGAGTAGATGAGTGTTATGTCAAGAACATCATCAAATGAAAGCAAGATAAATTGAATACAAGGCGTTAATTGGTTTTTTGAGATCTGACATAAAAAAATATGGATGATAAAATTCAGCCAAGAAAAAGAAAAACTTTGTCGTTACCATCACACAACAAATGTCTTATCACCTTTGAGAGACATGTAAGTAGGACAAAATATTTGACCATATTAAAAAAAAAACAGCCTAGAAGAAATGAGCAAGATGCAGAGGGTGAAGCAGTATTTTTTAGGATAGAACCAGGCAGTCAAAAAAGCTTGTATTTTGTCCATATGATAACTTGACAGTCGAGTCATAACCGGGCGTTCGTAAAGTAGTATAGCGTCGGGAGCAATTGGGTCAATAAGGTCTGAGGTTGGAAATAGATAATGAACTTACTCCAACTTTGCATTGATTTTCTCACGAGCAACTCTTCCTTGAGCATCATTGGAACCTGCGACAAATTAAAATCAACACCAAAATATTGCTCCCAGAAGGCAAAAACAAAAATCGGATAAGCCAGTACTCATTAACAGTGATTCTATAACAGATTTTGAATCTCTACTTCTGAGGATGACAAGCACCTCATCATACAGTTGGAACAATACTCACTTTAAAGAAGTTTTTATCACCTTAACATGCTATGAAATTCAATGAACCAGGAATCATATTTCCACTACAGTTTTTCTCCAATATGTGGTAAAAAAACTAAAGAAAAAGAGAAGGCTAACAAGATACTTTCCCCCAAAATTAACAGATAAACAATCCTGCAGCAGAATTCACTTACTTAGATTAAGTAAGGTTTTTAATAAATCAAGATTTCACATACCATTTCTATCTGAGGCCTGGCTCAATTCACTTTCACCTGCTGAGCAGTCTGACTGAGATGAACTATCAGCTGGGCTGCAGGTGCTAGCATCAGAATTTGCAGTCTGGTTTTCATCAATAGAACTCTCATCACTGCAATCCTGAAAAAGTGATCCTACTTTTGCAAACAAGCTATTATTTTTTGTAGTTTTCATCTCAACCTTATCAGATACATCAAGACCTGAATGCCATATTTTATTTCCTCTTACAGACCTCTCCAAAGGTGTATTCTTGTCTTTCGTGAATGGAGAAGCAACAGTATTTTCATTATGTTTTTTTCCAGTGGTCATCCCACGCATCTCAGTAGAACTAGAATCTATCATCCCATTGTTAGGAACTTTCAAGGATTCTGTAAAGTCCCCATCTTTCCTGCCAGTAGAGCACCTCACGTGAGATTTATCTTTAACGTCCTTGTTTTCAGATAACTTGGCTGAGTTATGTAATTCAGTTGAGGTGCTTACAGAAGGTAAACCACGCTTCTTAACCTTTTTCACAGTTTTCATCTCTTCACTTGACTTGAGTGTTTTTTTAACCTTGTCAACATAAGCAGCTTTATCCTGGTTTTGGCCAGATAAAAAATAGTGTTTGAAGTTGATCCCTTTATCTTTATCTTCCACATGTCTTACCAGATTATCAGTACGAGCATCTGTAAATTGAATCTCCCCAAGGCTTTTTTCCCTTTTATGAGACAAAACACGGAAGTCAACATTTTGGCACTCCTGTTCAAAGTCTAAAAAATTGTTAGCTTTTTCTGTGGTTGAGTACTCTTCAACTCCAACTTCTTGTTCCTTTATTGGTATGTTTTCTAAGCAATCTGACACAATAAGATGTCTTTTCGTTTTCTTTTTAGCTTTTTTATCCTTGACACATACAATCTCAATACTGTTATGTGCCCGATTGGGCTCCAACCTGTTCGCTTGATTTTCATTTTCGATGACAGAAGGAACTGTAAGGCAGTCACCAGCAGAATTATGGCCATGGTCCTTTTTCTCCTTTCTTTGCTCACAGATGCCAACATCTTTCATAGTTTGAGTCAATTTCATGGAGTCTGACTCTTTTATAGCCGCATCACCAACTTTCCTTTCAGAGTCTGCTGCCGAATCATCCAACATTTTCATCTGGACATCCATTACTTTATGAAACGAGATATTTTCTCCTTTGTCAGTTTCTTCTGGGAAATGACCGGTTTGTGAACAAAGCACAACAGCTGAAGAGCCACTCGTGCCATGATTTGCAGGATCCATGTCTAAGTTGTCCATAACTGTATTAGCGGAATTCTTGATGCTCTGCTTTCTCCTATGACCTTTGGATGTTTTAAGTTCCTCAACCATATTTACATCCAACAATTTGGTTGCAAATTCTGATCCATTTGACTTTAATTCTGGATCCGCACATCCTGAAGCTTTGCTGGATGACGGAGGCATCACTTCCAAATCGTGATGCAGCATATCATCGCCAATAGCTTTCTGAGGCTCATTCACCCGATATGAAGTGTCTTGAATTTTCCCATCACTCTTTTTGGTTTTCTTTTTCTTCCTCTTATTGTGATTATTATGTGTGTCGTCAGATGCACCTGAAGCATGGTTCAATCTGGGCGGAAGTTTTGGTTCTATGATGGCAACACCTGCCTCAGGCTGATTCATCCCAATCTCGTGGCTCACCAATAAATTTCCATCTTGTCTAGTTCCCACATCCATGTCAGGTTCAGCAGTGGGCAAGATGTTATAGGTTCTTTTAGTCTCAAGATCGTTCAATAATTTCAGATCAAGATTTGGCGCTGCAATGGGAGCCAAATGTATCTCATTATCCGAATGTTCACCATCGGTCTCATCGAGTATTTTACCTTGAAACTTCTTGGCCATCCTTTTTTTCTTAAAGTCATGTCCCATCTTCCCTACAGTACATGAAAATGCATTGGGCTGGGCTGATTCCCTAATATTTCCATCTGCTTCATGCCAATCTGAAGTTCCCAACTTTTCAAACTCTATCGATACTGGGCCATGGCTCAGAGACACCTCCCTCTGTTCTTCAATTAAATCAGGTCCATTCATTGCTTTCCTCCCAGTCTGCTTCACGGCTGACTTGCCCAGATTACTGTCATCAAATTTCTTGGCCTTCTTCTTCCTACTGTTGCAAGAGATTTCAGATTCCTCCAGATTATTTGTATCTAACAACCTTGATGGCGAGCCTATTTTTGGTGTTATAACTGGATCAGTAGATGCAGAAGTATTTTTGTATGATGGCAGCATCACTTCAATATCATGGTTAATAGACAATTCTCTTGTTTCATCCTTTTTTCTAGATTTACTAATTCTAGTAATGGGTCCAGTACTTCCACTCTTCTTGGTGTTAAGTTCCACATCAGAAATATCCTGAAAAATTGCAGCAGCCTTTTGGAACCTCTTTTTCTTACCATTGTTGCCGATAGATTTAATACCTTCCAATGCACCATTAGCATCCATCAATTTAGCTGACGAGTTTGCTTCTTTGGTGCTAAAATCAAACTTGCACTGGTTCAAGAATGACTGTTGATTTGCAGACAAATCTCTATCATTTTTATTTCCCACATTCAAGTAAGTATCAGCAGTAGGCAAGGCGCTATCTGTTCTTGCAGTCTCATAAAGTTTTAGAATATTCAATTCTAGACTTGGCGAAGTTAAAGGAGCCAAATGCATGACATTTTCAGAAAGTTCACCATCTGCATCATAACAAATTTTTCCTCCATATTTCTTTGGCTTCGCTTTACTTCTACTGCCACATCCCATCTCTTCATTGGCACCTCGATAATCATCTGCTAGAACTGATTCCATGGTATTTCCATGTGCTTCATGCTGATCTAAAGTTCCTAAATTTTCAGACTGCAATAGCACTTGATCGTGGTTCTGAGATGACACCTTTTGTTCATCATCAAGATCAGGCTGATCAGTTTCCTTGTCTTTGCCATCAACTATACGAACAACATTTGTTGAATAAGATGCTTTTTCTTTGACTTTGATTTCCAAAAACTGATTGAGGTTGTCAGCTTTTAATGCCGAATGGTAATTTTCAGGTTCCTTCATGTTTGTGCCTAAGAAAATTTGACAATAGAGTAATCACCAAAGGAAAACAGTACCCTTGTGACCACAATAAAAGGATAAATAGAATTTAGTAACAAGAATATTTAATTTTATTTCATTAGATTGCTTACCCTTTAAAGGACAAGGTGCTTCATTATTGTTATCACACACATTGTCGGGAATTCCAGAAAGTTCGGACATGTTAACATTCCCAGTATAAACTGCAGTGTTGGAGAAGAAGTTTTTATATTCTTTGCAATAATCTGAAGAAGAGAGTGTCGTCTCGATCAATTGATCATGAGGCAGTTTCTTTTTTCTTTTAATCTTCTTCTGTTTGGATGCACCTGTAACTGTGGCTACTATGGAAGATCCCACAACACCACTGCACTCCATATTGGATGGACCATACCTCACACCTTCATCCTCACCCATTTCCTCCATACAATCAGGCATAATTTTTGGAGTTTCTTCAGCCTCGTCAATTCTGCATCCGGCAAGAACAGGTTGCACAGTTTTTTCGCCAGATGCATGGAACTGGGTGTCTTGATCTTCTAAAGTAGGACCAGGCAATACAACTTCATGGTACTTCATTTTGCGCTTCTTCTTGGCTGGAGATCTAGTTGCTAAAGAATTTTCTAAGGAATCAGTTTTCCAAAATTCCGCAGTCCTTTCAGAATATTTCTCAACCTTCTGCCCCCCAGTCATCCCCGAAACTATATTTTCTTCCATAACACAATCTGGCAGAGACATTGTAAGGGTGAGTATCTTGTTTGGATCAGAGGAAATAACTCCACAATGGTCTTTTCTGTCACACTCAGAGGCTTTCTGGTTTATATAACACTCCAAAGAGCCTGATGCATCAGCTGAAAGAAACCAATTTCCTTTTACCCCATGTAATGCACTCCAGACATGCATGAAGTCTGGGATATGATAAAAATTCCCTTTTCGCTTTACCTATCAAAGTAAAAAAAATTAGAATCAAGAAATAAAGTATAATCAAAGTTCAAAAACTCAATAGCAAGACATGTTAGAATCAATAAATAAACTAGCTACATATATACCTTCAAAGAATGAATCCAAATCTCCCCATTTTTTGGAAAACACTTTGCATGTTCCTGCATTAACTTTCCTGTAAATCGTGCAAAAATGAGAGAGTCTAAAGCATTTCTAATAGATAAACAGATGAAGAACTTCACGAAACACAATTTATTGAAAAAGTTTCTCTATCACAAACGTGTTTAAAATTTAGAAAACGTCCAATCCATGATTTCAACGACAAATGCTCTCGCACATAATATTGATTAGCTAAACTTGTTAAATTAAATGTACTACGTTTCCCTTTTCAAATTTTCTCTAACCACGTGAGGCTGTAATCTTTCATAATCCCGGATGTAATTAAATTAAACAATAAAAAGATGTAATTCAGCTAAATGTCTTCACTGTCATCTAACTCCTGAATTCAGCCTGACATTGAGCTTAAATCATCCAGCTTAACATAGTACCAAAAAGATCCACAATACACAATCCCTCAACGCCACTCAGACTAACCAAGTTAAAACGAACGAAAACTGAATAATTTTGCGACCACATAAAACAAAACCGAATACTCACTTTTGAAATCCAACACCGTGTCTGAATCCGACACTAGCATCGCGAGGTGCGTGTCGAGGCTGGTGTCGACGAAAACTGTGTTGTAATCCGCCGTAGATGGCACCGCACCCTCGGATTCCGCCTCACGACGTCGTTTCCCCATTGATCAAAGTTGGAAGCTCTGAGCCGCTGCTCTGCACGTCAAGCCGCGTTCACCAGGGTTTAACAGCGGGCAGATATGTCCCTGTATATAATCTATTGAAAAGCAGAAATATTAATTTTACAAATATTATATGGGCCTAGAAAGATTATGGGCTTGCCTTTCATCAGTTACATGCTAATTATTTTTACTGAACAGATTTGGCCCATATTTTGCAATTAAATTAAATTAAAGTTTCCAAGTGAAAATAGAAAAAAATTTGCGTTAGACGTTATGACGAATCGTATTTTGTGAGACATATCTTTTATTTGGGTCATCCATAAAAAAATATTAATTTTTATGTTAAGAGTATTACTTTTTATTGTGAATATTTGTAGGGCTGATCCGTCTCACAGATAAAGATTCGTGAGACCGTCTTACAAAGACCTACTCATTGAAAATATATTGGACATTCCCAACGCCCAAATCATAACAAAGTTAAAGCCTAACTGACTACATTCCAAGATACACATCTAGGATGTGCAATATGTTGACATTTTCCTATCTCATAAAAATCTTGTGTGTGTGAACCACTTTGTTGTATTTAGTATGTTTATCTGATACGTGTAGTTTACACGCTATTGTACGGATTTGAGAATCACCTACTACACATCTAAAATCTAATGGTCACAGATTCCTCGCAATTAAAACAAACAAATTTAGACTTTCCACCCACATCCCAATCATGATATAAAGAAGGGTCCGACGTCACGTGGGTATTACAAATGAAAGAATGAATCTCCAATGGAAAATAATTGCTTATTAGTTAGAGGGTTGGGGCAATTTAGCTAAAATAATCAAATTATTACCAAAAATTTCACGTGATTTCGTCTCACGAATAGATTTTATGAGATATATCTTTTATCAAATCTCACTCATGAAAAGATATTATTTTTTATATCAAAAGTATTAATTTTCACTCTAAATATGAATCAGATCAATTTGCCATTCTTTCGTTATATGTACTGTGTATTTAGCAATATTTTAAAAAGTTCATATCAATATCGACGGTTATACAAAATAATGATTTAATTTTGTATGAAGATCTAGAGATTATATTAAAATCAAAATTTTAAGAGATGACTATTCACAATTTTTTACAATATTTTATTGTATTGAGAGTAATATGATCATTTATATTTAGATAAGATTGAAACAATTAAATTTGAATATAATAATGAGTAGGTTTTTTGTGGGACGGTCTCACGAATCTTTATCTGTGAGACGGGTCAACACTACCAATATTCATAATAAAAAGTAATATTTTTTCATGGATGACCCACTAATAGATCTGTCTCAAAAAATACGACCCGTGATCGTTTCACACAAATTTTTACCTATAATAATATAGTTTTGTATCTCAGTAAATCTACGGTAATATATATTTCATTCAATATTAAACATTATATATATATATATATATATATTACCACTGGATTAATGAACAATAGAAATCGAGTATTATATTGAAAGAAAGCGGTTGAACCATTTGCATACAATAATATCAAGATTAACTGACTATGAAGTTTATCCAGTGTACACAGCATATAAAAATCAATCAATTAAGTTGAAGTATTAATAACTAGAGGCTAGAGCTAACACAACCTCCGGCGTCTCGCAATCGAAAGACGCCAAGTTCCGAGAAGAAAATTAGGCAAGATGGAGGCACCACTGGATGGAATGTGCCCAATAAGGGGCGCAGGGCACCTCGATTCGTAGCCTATCTGCCTAATTGCTGCTTCCACATATTGTTGTGCAGTTGGTTGGTATAAAGACCGATGGTAATTTTAAAAAAATGAGGAAGCCACACTAAGTACTTCTCATGATTGTGATACAAAAGATGGAGACAGAATGCATAAAATGTCTTTCACCTAACTGGATGATTCATATTTAATGAGGCCAGATTACTAAATTTATACATAAGGTGGGACGAAACGTGATGAGTATCGTTTATTCAACTAGCCCATTTTTTAACTAAATTTCGTACGCATCTTTTTATGGAAAATGGCTCTATTTTTGGTAAATCTACCACATCTTTTCAAAAGGTTCGAGTCAACCCGATAAATAGAATCGATTTTTCAGGAAATTTTTTTAAAGTAATTAAAATAAATAATATAGAAAACTGCAATAATAAAGTAAAAGAAATAGCCTATTGTTATCACAGTGTCACACTTAATTAATAATTCCATATATAATAATTTTTTTAAAAAAATTATAAACATTTTTCAAAATTAAAATTTAAAAGTTAATTAAAGTTGGCCCATTAAATTTAACCATGGTACTATGTCATTAAATTTAATATGTTATAAAGTTTGTAAAATGTGTTCGTTACAAACATCATCATTAATGGATGGAGTAATACAATATTTTGAAAGGATGAGTTTCTGTATACATTTTAAGTAAGATCACGATTTTTAGTATCTAATATATTTCATGATTGGCTATTAGTCTAAATTTTAAATAATTTGAAATTTCGACCACAATTTTTTTTAGAGAATATTGCATTTTTCCAACCCGTGAAATACAAAAGCATACAACCTAGCTTATATATAAAATCAAAAGCATTTTAAAGCTATTTATTTTTTAAAATGAAGCACAATTACACCTTTTGCAAGGGGTTTTACGCTTAAATTTTAATAAAATCTGGTTTTAAAAGGTCGTTAATTTTTTTAAAAATTATTTATTATAGGAGTTCATATGTTTTTTCTGGTTTTCTGATTGTAATATGTTATTTGGCCATTTTTGACTTGTTAACAAAAAACATGAAGAAACTTGAAAAACCTCATTGGAGAGGAAGGGGGAAAATGGGTCTTACGCTTTGGAGGCAGCATAGATTGCATAAAGAGGATGCGAAGGTACAACAATGGCAGCACCTGATCCAATATTAACAATGGCGCCTCTCCTCCGGCTGGTCATTCCTCGTATCACAGCTTTCGTAACATAGGTAGTACTTAAGACATTAACCTTAACCAAATTCATCCAAACATTATCCCCCACTTCGTGAAAATACATCGCTCCTGGATATGTAATTCCCTCATTGCTGATCAAGAGTACCCCGATATCCAGGCCCTGGATCATCTCCTTCAACGCTCCATCAACCCTGGAGACAGCTAAATCTGAAGAAAATTCCAGCTCGAGAATCTTGACGGCAATCTCGGGATATTTCACCTCGATTTGACCCGAAATTTGTTTCAACCTGCTCGGATTCCTGCTGACTAGTACCAAGTTCAGACCCTCCTCCGCGAGTTTGAAAACAAACGCCACGCCGGTTCCATCGGTGGAGCCGGTGACCAGCGCCCAGGACCCGTAGGTTTTCAGGTCTTTTGCTGGTCTGATAAAGGTCCTGGAAACCCATTGGAGGATCAGCATGCACTTCATAAAGATGGAGAAGAAAGCTAGAGAAGAGAGGAAGATGATCCACGCGGGCTGTGTTTTTAGGTGATCGATGCAGCATGGAATTGAAACCATTTTTGATCAGGCCTCAATTACGTGACAGGCGTACAAATTAATAGACTATCTCGTAAAATTTAAGGTCTTCGTTGCAGAGCCAGCCGTAACTTGGTTCACAGGGCATGAGCCAATATCTTGTTGTGATAAATAACCATAAAACTCATTTTGCAAATTAAAAATAACCAAACAATAGATATAAGGAAAATATAATTTACGAGTTATATATTTATCTCTTTGCGATTTTTTTTTTCGTGCGCCACAACATCAACATGACTCTAACGTAATGCAGTATCATATGAACAATTATATTGAAAAAAGACTGAAATTGGCAAAAATTGTAAGATATGTTGCCAAAATTGAAATTTATAAATATAAACTATCAAAATAACAAAATGATAAATATAATGAACCAATATTGTAAAAATATATGATTTGTTTTAATTAATAAATATAATATTTTATTCAAGAAAATAGAAAATAAAGATATGTAAAATAGGTAAGTATTACAATTTTTTGTGTTTTATTTTTTGAAATGGGTCCAACTACATAAATTCAAGAAAAGAGGCCAAATAATCGACAAATAAAGTATAAAAGTTTAACACATGAATTGACACAAGATAAAATAATAAATATATTGGATAAACATTATCATTTTACGCATACAAAATTTTTAAAAATTTAATTAATGAGCCGTGTAGCTTTATTGTTTGGCCTCTACATAATTTGATTAAATCCACAATGAACACAATAATCATATTTAATCATGTTTTCAATGAATCAATGTCCATTGCACATACTATTTAAGTGCATGCCTCAACAATATGAGACTTACGATTTTTTAGGGGCCCATGTGAGGGTCGGGCCCTGAGACGATGGCCTCTCTCGCCTCACAGGAGGTACGGCCCTGCTTTGTTGTACCCTTTAATTTTTCCCACGTATTAAAATTAAAGAGTTAAAATAAATTTATAATAAACTTACGATAAACTTCTACAACAACAACAACTTCGGTTAATCATTTCCGTAAGGCGATGACGAATACGAAGTAGTCCCTATAGGGAGCTCATTGTGCAGTCACGCAAGCGCATGCCTAAGCTCGAAACGTGACACTGTATCATCATGTATTTGTTCAAATTTTACAATAATTTGAGTTATAAATAATCATATTTTGTTTTTATTTTCAATTTATCATTGTTTTTTTCGTCATCTTATCTCACAAACCAAGTGAATAATATCCAAAACAATCACCACTATTATAAATTCATAAAATGATCAAATCATGTTGATTTAAAAATTTATTATAGATATCAAAAACAAGAAACGAGTAGTATTATCTCTAAAGTCCTTAATTCTAACATAATCCATAATTTTTTCCACAAAAGATATTATATACTAGAAAAAAACTAATATACATGGATATGATATGATATAACATATTGTAGCTTTTTATATATATAGAAGTGTGTTTTTAAACTTCAAAGAGAATGGGCAACTGGTCTGAACAACTACCTCGACTTTTGTTTCACAAACATTAAATTTAGTTCCTTTTATTCACACAGGGAATTACATCCGTCGAATTTTGTGTAACTAAACAACTCATAGATAAATATTCTTATCCAAAATTTCTTGAATTTTGGGACCTTTGCTGTTAGACCAAAGATCCTTGACTGGTCTCCATAATTTCAATCTTCGTAGAAACCAAAATATATCTTATTTCACTAATTGAATTTATGTGATGTCTTTGTTGATATGAGACAACACTATAAGATAGACACGTACATCTCAGAACTCATAGGTCAAACAATCTGACTCATTAACACCTAAGTAGATGTACACTCCACAGTTGTTACGAGTATAAGAAAATAAATTTCGTTTTGGTTAACAACTATTGTTTTTGACCTAGTGCTTCGTGTTTGATCTTAATATTTGTGTGTACATATAGATATGGACGAATTATTTTGATAAACTATGTATAAAATTTATTCTTACTTTGCATTATGATTATTTTGAGAAGTACACATCAATCTGACCTAAAAAAACAAACCATCAAAAGTGATGCAGGCATGCAAGTGTATTTAAGTTATTGTCTCGACTTATTTCAGTGGCTGAAACTGCTCCTTTTTCCTTCATGGGACAGGTTTTCATTTATTAATTATACGGTTATTTATTACTTCTCGGAAAGCAACCCGATGCCATCTTAAAAAAATCGCATTTTCAAGTTTTTTTTTTTTTTTTAAATTATGATCAAATGAGCTCAATTACAGATAGCCACTGGCCCAGCCACACTTTTGTCCCAAAAAATGGGTTTAAAAAAAATAATCACACACTTTCTATATAATTTTTTTTGTAATGTGATTTTATTATTCAGTATATTTTGATTAGAAAAAGATTCCCTTATTTGTTTCCCTAAATTAATGCGTGATATATAGTATCGATATATATTTTATATATTATGACTAAAATCGAATCCAATTATATATACTTGAATAAGCTCCACCCAAAGTATCAACTCCAAGAAAAATATATATAATATAATTAAATTTGAGATCCTAGAGTAACTAACTTTTGGTGTGATTCTTTGCTTTAATAATTATATATATTCAAAAAATGTTAAAATTTAAATATAAGTTACATGTACTTTAGCGGATAGACTTTTTATTTTCTAAGCATCAAGTTGTATGTTCAATTCTTACTTTGATTTTTTTTCTATTTATTTTTTAAATTCTTATATCAAAAGTGTACTCTCTCTCTCTATTTATTATCATTACATTTTGATCTTCATTTAAATACAAATCAAATGAATTATAAAAAATATTGTACAAACACGCAACGCATGCGTCAATGCACTAGTATATATATATATATATCTCCTCTTGCTCCTCAACATTTGTTTATAAGTGATTATCACTAGCTATTTTGTTGACCTCCATGAATACCTTTGCCCGACAAGTTATAGTTCATTGTGATAACAAAAACTCATGAGCAAATCCAACCCATAAAAAGAGAGAGCATATCACTATTGTATTCAGACTGTTGCGTTATTTCCAAGTTTATTAATATACCCTGAACTCCTGAAAGATAGTGACTGCGACTTCCCATGTGGCAAAAAGGAGAAAAAAATGGAGGGAGGATATCGCCACACTCCAAACAATATTTAAAATTTAATGAACTATTTTTAAACATAATTTAAAGAATCTGTTATTTTATTTTGTAAGGCTACGTTTGGTTGGAGGATAAAATTATGAAATAATTAAGAGAGAAATGATAAAAAGAATGATTGAAGTAGATAATGATAAAATAATATTATGTTTGGTATGATTGTTAAGAATGAGATAAATAATAATCTTTTGATGAATTGACAAAATTGTACTTCCACTTTTGCGGCGGTGGTGGCCGGCCGGCGGTGTGATTGTCGGTCGGAGGCGGCGGCGGCGGCCGGCAGGAGGAGGGGGTGGTCGGCAGCAGTGGCGGCTGTCGGCCGGCGGCAACGGGAGACGGCGTCGGGCGGCAACGGGAGACGGCGTCGGGCGGCGACGGTCGGCGGTGATCGGCGGCGGGAGGCGTCGGGGGTCGGTCGGAGGTCGGCCGGCGGTGGTCGTTGGGCGACAGCCGGCAGTGGGGGTGGTCGGTCGGCGGTCGGTGGAGGGATGTGGTGGTGAGTTTGGATTTAGGAAAATGATAAAATTGGAAAAAATAGGATTGATTAAGAGTAGGATAAATAAACTTAGGAGGTGATGAGTGGTTATTTTATCCCAATTAATATAACATAATCATTCATAGGAGGGATTGACTTGGTTAAATAAAAATCGTACCAAACATGGGATAAGGTATGTTAAAAATTCATAAACCCACCTTATCCCCCAACCAAACGCAGCGTAAGGGATTTATAGTATGATAAACCATATCTTCTACTCCACTTTTTAACACTCCAAATCCCAACAATTTTTTTAAAATTTACCGACAATCCATTGATCATTAAGAAGAAAACAAAATTAAATTTTGGCTCAATGATTGTGTGGTGCGAAAATTAATTGAAACGAATATTATTTTAGACGAGATTTTTGTTAATCGGTTTTCTTGGATATGAAAATTGATTCTTGGTAAACTTCTATGACTTTCCTCGATTGGCTTCTCCATGTCAAGTGTTACTTTAAGTTGGGTTTGTGGATCATAGAATGTGAGATGTTCATCAAAATAACGTGGAGGCCAAAAAAATTGATTGCACTTTTCTCCATTTTAGGTTAAAAATTACGGGTTTCATGCAATGAAAGGAACATGTTGGATTATTTAAGGAAAGGACCCTTTATCATGCATGCAGTTATACTTCACGTTTGAAATATTTAATGTTCTCGAAGAGTTAAAAAGTTGGCTTGGGAGTTGGGATGACCAATTTTGGTACACAAATTACAATAACTAATGAAGGGGAGAAGTGAAGATTTTTATATTTAAGTTTCTAAATAATATACAAATAATTTTTTTTTATTAAAATATCACAATCAAGTAAACTAATAAGTTAAATTAAAATAAATCTGGTAAACCATTTGGTATGAAAAATAAGACATTAAATAATCATAAATATGAGTAGGTCTAGACGGTCTCACGAATCTTTATCTGTGAGACGCGTCAACCCTACCGATATTCACAACAAAAAGTAATAATATTAGTATAAAAAGTAATAATTTTTCGTTGATAACCCAAATAAAAGATCTGTCTCACAAAATACGACATGTGAAACCGTCTTACACAAATTTTTGTTATATCATAAATATTTGGTTAATATGATATTTGACTTATTATCTACAAATAATAATCATATATGTATATCAGTCTGTTATTTATATATTATACATCATATACGGTCAATTTCCACGAACCAAACAATGTCACAAACAAGTCAGATGATGACAAATATATATAATAAATCAGTGAAATTTTTTTTGGCATAACATTCAATCGACTGTATTTTCGGAAAAATATAATTTATCACCCATGTGATAACTAAAAAGATCATAAAACCCTCTATGAAAAATAAATTATCATATATTATCCCGTGTTTTTTAAGTTCAAGCAAACAAATCCCTCTTTGTTTTTTTGCATTTGTGTCTAAATTTTATTTTAAAAAGTGAAACAACAGTAAATAAAAATATTTTTTATTTTAAATTAAGTTAATAAAAAATTTAAAAAAATTCATTATTTATCATAATTCTGTTAAAAAAAATTGGATCGTTAAATAATGAAAATAAAATAAAAAAACTAGTATCAATAAATTGATGGTTATTGAAGTTTATTTGTAATTAATTTTATTTACAATGACACGATGAGAAATAATTAAATTTACAATATAATAAAAAAACTAGTATCAAAAAACTAGTATCGACACTAGGGAAAATGACACGATGAGAAATAATTTGTAACGTCCTGAAAATCGAAACGTGAACTACATGCATGCAAATTATTAAATTTCTTTGGTATTTTATTAAATTCTTTTAGAGCATAAAATGCATTTTTATTTTATTAATTTGTGTTTAATTATTTTTATGCATAATTCATACATGATAAAATTTATTTAACGAAATTTTAAAGGTTCATGCATTAAAGATTTTTAAGTCTCATTTCGAGCTCGAACGAGGAACGGAGACAGGAGAATTTTGAGGAAAATTAATTTAAGTACATGATTTGTTTTTATTAATTAATATAAGGTGGTTTTAAATTAATAAAAGGTGGTTTTAAATATATTTTTCAAGAATTGGGATTTATTGAGTATTTTTATCCGCATGATTTTAATTTTTAACGATGCTGTAAATTTTATCGAATCGGGGGACTTTTTGAGGACTCGACTAATATTTTCAAAAACTTTCCAACACGAAATATTTTTCGGGAGTGTGTTTGGATTTAATGGGCCTAATTTTAAGTTTATTGGATTTAATTAGCTTTTTAAAACTTTAATTGATAATTTAAGGCTCATTATATATTATTTAATTAATACCCTGAACTAAACCTACACCTACCCTATACCCAAATAATTGAACCAGCCGACACACCTCATTCCCCATTAGTATCCTCTCGTTTTCAGCTTCTTTCTCCAGCAAGGTTTCGGCTAGCACTTGTTCTTGCAAAATAAAATTCTCCGGCTTAATTCCCGGCGCTCGTTCTTCGGTTTCCTTGCGAAATAAATACCAGGCACGCCATGTACTTTTATTGCTGCATCATACACGTTATATACATGCTGTATTATGTTTATTTGTTTGTGGAATTCACGATCCAAAGCATATCATGGAGATCCCTCGGTTTTTGTCCAAACACATGCATCTTTTGTTCACTACTCATGTTTTCTCTGAAATGTTGCAAGGGGACTGCTGTAATATGTGATGAGGGGCTGTTAGCACAGAAAAAGAAAGGTTTTAAGCTGGAGTCGTGACCTTGTTGCGTTGGGAGGGAGAAGAGTGAATTCCTTGATGCTTTGGATTGTTGGCAAGGAGATCGGCGGCTGTGATCGAACCGGCTGTGCTAAGGCCGAACCAAGCCATGGACCAGACCCTGGTGGGTCTGATCCACGGCCTAGTAAGGCCAGACCATTGCTGAAACGAGACTTGTGGCCGATGGAGCGTGGTGTGCGTTAATGGTGATTCCCGATCGAGGGAGAGATGCTTCGTGCATGGGGCCGAGTGAGTGGGTTTAAGAGGTTCAGAAATGGGTCTTAGGGTGATTTAAGGGAGATATATCAGCAATTTATCCCTTAAGTGGTAGGCTAGAAGCTAAATTATGGGAGTGGATGCACGTAGGGCCTTGGTGGGGAAAGGCAAGGAAAAAAAAATAAAAAGAAATTTGTTCCAGCAACTTTCTGGATATGGCCAAGGGGTTTAGAAGTCGAGTCTTATTGAATTTAAGGTCGTTTAGATGTTTGGTAAGTGTGCACTGTAACAATAAATAGCTATTGTGACACTTTTTGTAGACACTTTTAATTAAATGTTGTTACAAATACTTAATAATGACACTTGTAAAAAATTAATAATGTGTAAAATAAAAAAACATATTAGATTAGTTATCATGAAATTTTTAATTGATGTCATCTTTTATATGGAGGGAAACAATTACTTTTCCCACATCGTAAAAAATCGTTAAAAAACTAAAAAATTTCACTATAAATAAGTGTGAGAATATTTGGGTTAGATAAATATTGGAGGAGGGAAAATAATTGTCTCCCTCCATATAAAAAATGACATCAATTAAAAATGTCAGGATAACTAGTCTAATATGTTTTTTAATTCTCACATTTATTTTATCTAATTTTCCCTCCTCCTATATTTATCCAACCCAAATATTCCCACATTTTTTATTGTCACTATAAATAACATACACGACACTTTTAGTTGTCATTATAAATGATTTTAACTGACATATAAATTTGTCATTATTACTATAGTAACAAGGCATCTATAAATGTATTTAAACATGAGTTTTTCTGACATTTAAAATTGTCATTATATGAATAATTAGTAACACGTATGAAATTGTCATTAACATCTTATAATGACATTAAAAAATGTCAGTAAGTTTAAGACGACATTGGAATAGATGACATTTGTTGGAGGTGTCACTAAAACTTAAATGTCACTAAATATTGAATATGATGACATTTATGAATGTCACCATAATCATTTATTTTTGTAGTGGTGGTAAAAAGTTGGGATTAATTCGGTTAAGTTTTGAGACGATTCGGGTTAAAAAAAAAAAGAACCCGGTCCAAGTTTTAGAACAATTCAGTTAAGTAATGAAATGAGCTCGAGTTTACGTCTAGGAATGATTATAAATATGTTTTGGGATGTTTTAAGGAGTTTGGTAAGTTTCGGATCAAAATAATGAGTTTTGGTTTTATCCGGGATTTAATCGCCGCACGAAACGTTAAATTAAAGAATTAATTGAAATGCCTAGATTTAAGCTTAATAAAATTATGAAAATTATATTTAAGCTCAAATAATTATTAGAAGTCTAAGTTTTTAATTTGAGAATTGTATGCTAAGGTTTGGTTTAATTCGGGATTAAAACGCTAGCTAGGTTATAGTTAAAGATTAATTTAAAAGTCGTCGATTTAAGCCAAATAAAAATATGGAAAAATTCATGTAGGCTTAAATAATTATTTGGGACATGTTATAGTCAATGGAATTAAGAAAATATCAAAAACGTGAAATTTTACGTCTAGGGAGAAAACGGAAATTTTTGGGTTTACAAGGGCAAAATGGTCATTTGGCACCCGGGGTGAGATGTTGGTCCTGGCAGCGCCCTAAGCACATTTTATCATGTTTTAAATATTTATGCATCATGTTTACGATTTTTACGCAATTATAATAAATTCGGTGCATGCTTGGTTTAAAAGAAAAATTACGTATATGCATTATTTTATTAAGTGATGAATATGATGACACGTTTTGAAGTAAGTGATTTAGTTGTGACTAATACGATGACACGATGACATGATGATATGATTGGAGATATCGTGAGGGAAAAGGCCTCAGAGGGAGCCCGTTTACGGGAGAAGGCCCCAGAGGGAGCCCGACGATCGTATTTCCATTGACATGATATGATGATATGATAGGCCAAGACCCAGTTGACGGGTGAGAGTGTCGCTGGTGTCCCCGCCGCCCAGTACTGTGGTTACACATAGATGGATCCATCGACTGACATGATGACATGATGATACGAAAGTCACAACTAATGAACTGAATTCAATTAAAAAGAAAATGTTTACGTATATGATGACATGAGTTGACATGCTTTAACACGTATATGTTGATACGATGATACATGCTATGATTATTATCATGTTTTGAAAGGATACGACACGTTTACGTATATGATGACATGAGATGACATGCTTTAATACGATATGATTTTACACGACACATTTACGTATATGATAACATGAGATGACATGTTTTGACACTAAATGATGATATGAGATGACATGATTTGACACGACATGATTTTATACGACATGTTTATGTTCATGTTTTAAAGTTCATGAAAGGTATGTTGGCATTATGATTTTACAAAACACGCTTACGTTATGCTTTTAAGTTCATGAAAGATATGTTGAGTATGATATTTTTCACTACTGTGTGCTATGTATATGTACTTGTTATTCCTGGTACAGGCGTGTTGAGTCTTTAGACTCACTAGGCGTGTGTGATGCAGGTGAGCTAAATGGTGAGGAGACTGGAGGTGCCGAACTCTGAGTAGGCAGACTTGGTGGGGTGACACGACCCGAGGACCACATGTTTTCCGCATTACGATTTATGAGATTGAGATGAGATGAACATTTTCTTACGATGATGAATTTAAGATTTTTACTCGTTTATGCTTACGTATGATTTTGAACGAGTTTGCTTATTTTAAATTGCACTATTTTTTATTGTCAAATATTTAAGATCATTTTTAAATTTATTTCGAAAATGCGAACTTTTAGCTTTTATTCTAGAAAAAAAATGTCCAGTAGAATTTTAAAAATGAGGGAGACGTTACATAATTAAATTTTATTTTCCTAGTAAATTTATTTATTTGCTTAAACTGTTGGACTTTTGATGCTTAACGAATAAAAATTAAGCAAATAAATCAATGTGTTTGATTGGAAAAATTCGAAACGAAGCTTAATGAACGAATATTAAGTTCGGTGGTTCTGAATTAAACTCGAAACGTGTTCATCAAATGTTGAAATAACTTAAAACGAGTAGTCGGAACATGTAAGTGATGAACACGAAAAAAAAAGCGGCATGAACAGTAGCAGACGCGCACCTACGCGCGGATCTGCGCGCGCCTGCCGAGAGCTCTCGGCATCTTCCATCGGATACCAAGCCATTGGGATGCAAATGGATATTGAAAAAAAAAATGAGAGTTGATGGAAGTATTGAAAAATACAAAGCCAGGCTTGTGGCCAAAGGCTATAGACAAAGAGAAGGACATGACTTCTTTGACACGTATTCACCAGTTTCAAGAATAACATCCATTCGTGTACTCATTGCTATTGCAGCTTTGCATAACCTTGAGATACATCAAATGGATGTTAAAACGGTATTCTTAAATGGTGAACTTGAAGAAGAAATATATATGGAGCAACCTGAAGGCTTTATATTTAAAGGACAAGAAAGAAAGGTTAGTCGTTTAATTAAGTCGCTATACGGACTTAAACAAGCGCCCAAGCAGTGACACGAAAAATTTGACAAGGTAGTATTGCCAAATGGATTTAAGATTAATGAGTGTGACAAATGTGTTACATTAAAGGAACTCGAGAATCTTATGTGATGGTATGTCTATATGTGGATGATATGCTAATAATGGGGAATAGTCAAGAGTTGATTAAGGGTACAAAGAAAATGTTGACAAAACATTTTGATATGAAAGATATGGGTATTGCTGATGTAATTCTAGGGATTAAAATCTTTAGAACTCCAGAAGCAATAGTACTATTTCAATCTCATTATGTAGAAACAGTGTTAAAGAAGTTTAACGCTTATGACTCTACCCCAGTAAAAACGCCTTTAGACGTGAATGTCCATTTGACGAATAATCGTGGAGAACCAGTTTTCCAACTGGAATACTCCAAAATTATTGGAAGCCTTATGTACATCACTAACTGTACTAGACCTGACATCGCTTGTGCGGTTAATAAGTTAAGTCGGTTTACAAGTAATCCTAGTGATGCACACTAGAAGGCGTTGACAAGGGCGCTTAGATATTTAAAGCACACCTCAGAATATGGACTAAATTACACAAGGTATCCTGCAGTACTTGAAGGATACTGTGATACAAATTGGATTTCTGATATCAATGACTCCAAATCCACCAGCGGCTATGTATTTAGCATTGGTGGAGGAGCAGTCTCTTGGAGGTTATCAAAACAAACTTGCATTGCAAGATCTACTATGAAATTGGAGTTCATAGCACTTGATAAAGCTGCAGAAGAAGCTGAATGGCTTCGCAACTTTCTAGAGGACATTCCATGTTGGACAAGTCCAGTGCCAGCGATCTTGATACATTGCGACAGTCAGTCGGCAATTGCAAGGGCACAAAACAGTATGTACAATGGCAAGTCTCGACACATTCGTCGAAGACATAATACTGTGCGATAGTTGATCTCTGATGGAGTTATATCTGTTGATTATATCAAATCAAAGGATAACTTAGCGGATCCGCTTACAAAAATATTAAATAGAGATCAAATGTACTGTCTGTCAAGAGGAATGAGTTTAAAACCTACCAAATAAAGTTTTCATAGTGGCAACCCAACCTTGTTGATTGGAGATGCCAAGATCTTGGTTCAATGGGACAACTAAATTATGAGAACTTGAGAAATCACTCCTCATTCCTAAGACGATGAGTGAAGTTGTCTACAAAGGTAGTGAGGTTAAGTATTGTACTTTTAATGATTCCGTAGCTTTCAAAAGCAGGGGTAAGTAGGATACTCTTTTTACAAGGAGATCACCTATGTACGTGTGAGGACGAGCCGCCTCGATGAAACACGTATGAAGCCAAGATGTGTTCCATGGCCAAAACGGACACAACCGATAAAACAAAATGGAAATGGAAGGAAGGTTATCATGTGAGTACAGTTGTCTGGTTTTACATGAACCGCCAAGAAGTTCAAGACATCAAGTTCACTTCGTGGCCTAGTAAATCCGATTGTATTCCACTAGGTCAGGTTCAAAGCCAAAAGCTACCTCTCCTGATGTGATAATTTTTCGTATATACTCTCTCTTATGCATCACGAGCATTCATGCATTAATTTCATTCATGTGGGGGATTGTTGGAATTTTGATGCTTAATGAATGAAAATTAAGAAAATAAATCAATGTGTTTGATTGGGAAAATTCGAAACGAAGAACGAAGCTTAATGAACGAATATTAAGTTCGGTGGTTCTGAATTAAACTCGAAACGAGTTCATCAAATGTTGAAAGAACTTAAAACGAATAGTCGGAACATGCAACAGACGAAAACGAAAAAAAAAGTGGCATGAACAGTAGCAGGCGCGCACTTGCGCACGGTTCTGCGTGCGGGTGCGCGCGCCTGCCGAGAGCTGCCAAGCGCTGCTCGGCAGCGCGCGCACAGACGCGTCCCTTCAGATTTTTCTAACTTTTTCTGACATTTTTTCATTTATTTGCCATTGTGTGATGATTGTGATCAGTTACAATGGCCAAGGGACACCCCCTATGAATTAGAGATCATATGTCTTTTCACATGAAAAACATTAAAATGTTGATTTTTGAAAATCAAAAACATTACACATAAATATATCATTTTACATATTGTTTTCTTTCTTCTTCAACAAGAGAGAGTTACTTCATTTCTTTGTGATAGAACTTGAATATTTGAGTACTCATTATTCAAGAGTTGTAGTTGTATCTTCGGAGAAGATTGTCACCAACCTCTAGCACATTGTGAGGGACAAATTTTCTTAAGGAGAAAGTGTTCAACACTTGGCTCTACAAAGTCATTTCTTTTGTTTTCTTCTTACTTTTCCTCTCAAATTTAAATACCACAAACAACATAAACTAGTAAGAATAAACAAAAAGGGGGAGGGGGGTTTGCTAAAAATACATGGCTTATAATAAATGTTTATTTTCATACTAGATTTTATGCTATTTTTGGTTTTCACAGGATGATAAATGACATTTTCTAATGATTTTCATATATATCAACTGTCATTTAATGCGTGCTTGGTATAATATTTAGCGTAATTTTATTGGCAATGTAGTATAACTGTAAACCGAAATTTGCTATTGTAAGAAAATGAGCTATAAACAGTTACAACAAGTTCTCGGTACCTATATATATATCTGTATATTCAATATCATATATATTTCCCGTAGCCTCCACAGGCCAAAAGTAGTCGTCTTCAATCTTTGACGGCATGTAATCAACTCGAGGAAGTCATAGAAATCCTATAATCGATCAGTTATAACACAATGCATACATTTGACAGTCTTGTAATCTGCGCTATCTCGTCCAAGATGGATCAAGAATTAGTTTTTGCAAGAAAGGAGAGAGAGTTTACCGGCAGTTTTTATTTCCCTGATTCATGACTGGATCCCAATTTTCTTGGGATGTAATCTTGTTGAAAAGGGTCGTCGACACAATGAATCGAGCTCAACCTGTGCGAGAAATTCCAACCTGAGATCTGTTCTAGATCATGGCCTACGGTCCTCATACTGTCCTCTTCTTTCAGTTTTAGGAAGAAGGTGGATGACCCGTAATCTTTCGCCAAATTCTTCGTAAACAATAAAAATGCATATAAATGACGGTAAGCGTGTAAGAAAATAACCCACTTGAAAATACAATAAGATAGAATGAGTTATTCAAGAACTGACCATCTTCATTAGATGCATCAACTCATTTAGTGCACTGTTAAAGAGATCCAGGTTGGTTAAATCAGGAGTATTGAGAATTTCTTGGCGACTGCGGTGTGAAATGTTAAACTCCATTGTCGAACCTACATCTAGAACAGTATGAAAAAGCGATCCAAAATTAGCAAGGCAATGACGAGGAAATGAAAAATATGATACCTGGGGTTATATATTTGTCGATGATATGCCTTGCCATGTAGATCCTTCTCACATGATCATTATGTGGGATTTTGTCGAGCTGCTGCACCTCTTCATAGAAATGGACACTTTCCCCAGCCAAACAGCTGCATTGATAGAACGAAACTCAGCCGTATGTCAATAGAAGAAACAATATGTACTTTAACAGAGGACTTCTAAGCACCTATGACCTATCGGCAAATTCCATGAAAGACTGGCGAAATCTTCTGTTCAGAAGAAGTTTATCCAAAGGTTCGTTTGGATCTGCCAGTTGAGCCGGTTCCCTCTGACACAGAACGCCAGATTCAGGTATGATACCCAGGACGTCACCCATTGTCTTGCATTCCTGGCGTTCTTTTCTACTCAAGCTCATAATAGAGACAAGAGGTTGCGACATTGATACATTGAAAAACACCACCACAAGTACACTGGTCCGATGAAAAATTTGTTCAAATAACCATCATAAGAAATGAAAATTCATCGGATAAAATCACAAGCAAAACGAACCTAAGGCAGAAATACAGAGACGAAGATACCATAATAAGCCAGGTTAAGCATACCATAAAGAGCAACAAAAATCTCGAGATAATTTGAAGCCATGGAACATCTTCACGGACCTCAGTCAGAACATAAGAAACCGTCCATGTCCCTTTACAGAAAGAACGGAGAAACTGGCTTCTCCATGGATATATCCACAAAGAGTGGTTGATTATTTCAAGTATAAGAATGCTTAAACAAGATAGAAATTGATGTACCAATGGAACAAGCGGAGACTAAAATTCCTCGCCAGAGGTCCTTGAGTTCATGGAATCTAAACTCTATATGTCGAACTGCTGCTGTAAAACAAACCAAAACTGCAACATAAATTGCATGCAGACTAAGAATTGTGATGATCCATCGAGTTCCCATGTGGCAATGGTTATTAAGAGGCTTTTTAATTTGAATAACTGCATCGCAAAAAATGTAAGATTATGCCAATAATAATGAAGCAAGGCATCAAAGTTAAAATAGTAGATGTAAACATGATCAAAAGAATAACTAGAGATTTAAGGGAAGAATAATATATTAAGCCAATTGACAATACTGTAAATTGACAAAGAAATTAATTTCTGGACAATTACCAACCAAAAGCTATTCAAAAAGTGACCCACAGCAATTTGAGATAAAGAATATCTTAAATTTCTATAAATAAAAGTTGAGTGGCTATCCACATACAAAAATGGAACTAGAGAAACACTCATATGAAGTAATCCTTACATGCTGCAGCCACGATCCAGGGCAAGAGAAGCAAAGGAAGAAATACATGTGATCGAACAGGTGGCAAATGTCTCCTGGAAAATCGCAAGGCTCAAGAGGAATGAGATCAATAAAAGAACGCACAAAATCATGTTGGGTCAGTAAAAATAATTACACTGAGCAGATTTAAAGTCGGGACACTATTTCTTATGAAATAGCATGAAACACTTTATATATGTTGAAAGAGTCTGCCAAAATCCTAGGAGATAAATGCTTTCTTACTTTTCAGAAACATATTCATGTACCTAACAAATATGTTATATAGTTGTAACACCTGTGCAATTCGACAGCTCATCAGCAAGCCAAATCCTAGAGGACCTTCAGCCCAAACTGAGAGAAAAAACAACATTTGGATTTTTATTAAACAATGCAAATACAAATGTGAAATAGAAATCTTGGACTGAAGCGGAATATGCTAATGTAGTCACAACTTTATGTAAAAATTACCAGCCCATACATAGCAAGATATCCACCAATGCCTCCTTCTAAATCTTAAGAAACCGACTACAAGAATAAATGCTTATGGTGACATTTATAAATGTCATCATATTCAATATTTAGTGACATTTAAGTTTTAGTGACACCTCCAACAAATGTCATCTATTCCAATGTCGTCTTAAATTTACTGACATTTTTTAATGTCATTATAAGATGTTAATGACAACTTCATACATGTTACTAATTATTCATATAATGACAATTTTAAATGTCAGGAAAACTCATGTTTAAATACATTTATAGATGCCTTGTTATTATAATAATAATGATAAATTTATATGTCAGTTAAAATCATTTATAATGACAACTAAAAGTGTCGTGTATGTTATTTATAGTGACAATAACGAATGTGGGAATATTTGGGTTGGATAAATATAAGAGGAGGGAAAATTAGATAAAATAAATGTGAGAATAAAAAAATATATTAGATTAGTTATCCTGACATTTTTAATTGATGTCATTTTTTATATGGAGGGAGACAATTATTTTCTCTCCTCCAATATTTATCTAACTCAAATATTCTCACACTTATTTATAGTGAAATTTTTTAGTTTTTTAACGATTTTTTACGATGTGGGAAAAGTAATTGTTTCCCTCCATATAAAAGATGACATCAATTAAAAATGTCATGATAACTAATCTAATATGTTTTTTTATTTTACAAATTATTAATTTTTTACAAGTGTCATTATTAAGTATTTGTAACAACATTTAATTAAAAGTGTCTACAAAAAAGTGTCACAATAGCCATTTATTGTTGTAGTGCGAAGCCCATCTGTAGAGGCCACATCCAATATCAATAAAGTCAGTAAAAAAGTTTGAACTGGAAATTTAAATATGAAACTGTTAAAAACTAACAATGATAGCAGCTGAAGTTGTATACAAATACAGAAGAGGGATCTTTTACCACAAGTGCCAATAAAAGACTGAAACTGGCAAAAACCTGAACGACTACCAAAGGCCACTGCCTTTAGGTCGTGGAATCATGTGAAATAGATAGGGAGCAGCAGCTTTTGCAAGAAGCCTATACAAGAGAAACAACATTTTCATACACAATTAAAAAAAAAAGTACACTAATCACTACCAATGAAGGGCCCCCATCAGCTAAAATCTTGTAAAGTACCCAGACTAACAATTGAATATATGAAAAGTTATATTAATTCCCAAATTAGACAACCATCCCTGAGCAACTAGCTCAAGACTCAAAATGAATTCCACACTCCAAAATGAAGCAAGAACCTCGACATGCATAATTACTTTTATTCCTCAAGTTTTTGGCTCTCCATATTTATTGAACTTGGCCCACAACCTCTACTAATTGCAACAGCTATATCTTAGCTCTGTTAAAGAATATACCCAGAAATAAACAAGAACAGATTTCAAAATCCTTGAATGGATATAACAAGGAAAAGAGTCTTTGGCACATAAAGATCATTTGACACTAATGAAATCAGCAGCAAATCCTCAGAACTACGCAAAGAGCATAAACAAAAACAATATGCCATTCCAACGCAAGAACCCTGAACTATGGCACCACAGATATCAACCCCAGAAAAATCCCACTACAATCAACCAAAGAAAATAACTCCCAATCACCAAAAGGTAACATAAAACAAACACAATGTCACAAAACATGTAAGCCAAAAAGTTCAAAACTTATTTCTGCATAAATTCCTGAAAGATTGGAAAAAATTACAAGAGGATAGAGATAAAGGAGATGGCGATGGCCACATAATCACTGGGGCAGCCGCCTTTTGCAGCACAACTCGCCATCTTCCCCTGTTTTCAGTGGTTGGCTCGAAACCGCTTCAATACCGTGACATGAAATGTTGCAAACATATACTTATTTAACAAGTCAAACTGCACGTGATCCATCTTTGACCAGATGACCTCCCTCTAGCTGGCTTTTTGTAATTGCAAAGTTTAGTTTTGATTTTTTCCCTTAAAATAATAATATTATTAATGTTGAAAAATATATTTAAAATGTGTGTATTGAATATTTGAATGTTGAATATTTGAATGTTGAAAATAAGAGTTGTAAATATTGAAAATTAGTGTGTGATGATGTAGGTAATGATATATTTTATTTTTGGATTATTTGTAAAGATTTCCTATAAATAGATCTCTCATTTGTGAAGAAAATCACAATTGAGTAGAGAGAAAAATATTATAAAGTGTGTAGTTTGGTAAATTTTGAGAGTTTGAGATTTTTACTTTTACCATAAATTTTTACTTTTTCACAACACGTTATCAGCACGAAACTCTAAAAGTTCTACATACTTTTCCAAGCTCCAAACAGAAGAAAAAGGTAACAAAAATAATTATATTTATTTTACTGTTATTTATTTATTGTGTATTTATTTAATATACAATATAATGTTATTATTAGAAATAATAAAAATAAATTTTTCATAAACTTGTTATAAATCCTGGGAGGATGTTAAGACGACATCCCACACTCCCGGTAAGGGATACGACAAGTATAAAAGCCTATAAGGTTTTTAAACAAAATAAATTATGACACTCATTATAATATTATGATATGATATACATAATTATTTAAACATGTCTAATATTATATATATCATATTATTACCATAAAATTATACAAATACATACCTTTATTTTTTTGTACCCCAACGGTCATAAATGGTAAAAAACGGCTAGTTTTTGCCCTATAAATATGATCTCACAAACACATTCCATCACTCCAACTTTCTCTTCTTCTCTAAAAGTTATTCATCATCAAATTTTTCGAAGAAAAAAGAAGATGGCTTTCTCAAGGATATTTTTAATTATTTTGGTTGTCATACTCACGAGTCTTGTATTTATCGGAGAATATCCTCCTCGTGCGTTTTCTTTATTTTTACAAATACTTGTACTTGTTGTTTATCAGTTACTTTGTATTGCAATAATTATTAACTAATAAAATGCATCGTAATTTTTTTTAGTACCACCATGTCAAATTTAACAAAGCTCGAATTTGTTGCGCTCGACATCACGGGAAAGAATTATATGCCATGGACTCTAGATGTAGAAATGCATCTTGAGTCATTGGGTCTAAGCGAGACCATTAAAGAAAATGGCATATGCACGTCACAAGAAAAGGCAAGAGCCATGATATTTTTGCGTCGACATCTCGACGATGGATTGAAATGTGAATATCTGACTGAAAAAAATCTCATGGCTTCGTGGAAGGGATTAAAAGAAATATTCGAACATATAAGAGAAGTTATACTTCCGACCGCCCGGGATGAATGGAATACATTGAGATTCCAAGACTTTAAAAAAGTCAGTGATTACAATTCGGCGATGTATAGAATAATCTCGCAATTAAAATTTTGTGGACATGAGGTCACAGAATCTGAGATGCTTGAAAAAATATTTTCCACGTTTCATGCATCAAATATTACTCTACAGCAACAATATAGAGTACGTGGATTCGCGAGATATTCTGAACTCATCGCCTGTCTTCTTGTGGCGGAAAAAAACAACGAGCTATTAATGAGAAATCATCAGTCCCGACCCACTGGATCAACAGCATTTCCAGAAGTAAATGCTGTAAGTAAAAATGAATTTAAACCTGGAAACCAAAATCAAATTCAAAGACAAGGTTTTGGTCGAGGTCGAGGTCGTGGACGTGGACGTGGACGTGGACGTGGAATTGGCCGTGGTCGTGGTCAAGGCCGTGGTTTTGAAAATAATCGAGATAGTTATTTTTATAACTCATCTCAAAAGAACGTCCCAAACCATCCACAGAAAAGGCATCATGAGAATACAAGTGTTAATGAGAAGCACTCAAAAAGATATGAAAGTTCTTGTTACAGATGTGGTACTCCAGGACATTGGTCCAAAGTTTGTCGAGCCTCTGAGCACCTTTGTAAACTTTATAAAGAATCATTAAAGGGGAAAGAAAAGGAGACCAACTTCACTGAACGCATTGACCGTTTGAGTGATTCAACTCATTTTGATGCTGGTGATTTTATGAATGATTTATCTGGAAATGATCAATATGTTGGTGGGATAGAAATGAACAATATTGATGCTGCAGATTTTCTCAACGATTTCTCTGAAAATGAACAATATAATGGTAGAATATAAATGTACAATAATCTATTTTTCATGTATTCATAGAATAATGTTTTATTGTATAATTATGATTTGTGTTATATTTAAATATATATTGCAAGTAATTTATTTCATTGCATATTTTTTTGAAGTTCAAATATGGAAAATGCTATGAGCAAAGCTGAAGTTTGCATACCCGATAGTGGTATAACGCACACTATCCTCCGAGATAAAAGATATTTCTTGGAACTAAAACCAACAAAAACAACGGTGAATACAATATCAGGTCCTGTAGACTTGATTAAAGGATGTGGTAAAGCACAATTTTTGTTACCTAATGGTACAAAATTTTTTATCAATGATGCTTTATATTCACCACAATCGAAAAGAAATTTGTTGAGTTTTGATGATATATATTCCCATGGGTATGATACTCAAACAATGAATGAAGGGAATGAGAAATATATGTGTCTTATCACATATAAATCAGGAAAGAAATATGTGATTGAAAAACTACCAATGCTCCCTACTGGATTGCATTATACACATATAAGTCCCATTGAATCAAACATGGTAGTTGATAATTCTTCGATATTAACCAATTGGCATGATCGATTGGGACATCCTGGTTCAACAATGATGCGAAGAATTATAGAAAATACACATGGTCATCCACTGAAAGACCAGAAGATCTTTCAGAATAATAAATTTCAATGTAAATCATGTTCTCTTGGAAAACTTATTATAAGACCATCACCAGTCAAAATCCAAACTGAATCACCAATGTTTCTTGAACGTATTCAGGGTGATATTTGTGGAACAATCCATCCACCATGTGGACCATTCAGATACTTTATGGTATTGATTGATGCCTCCAGCAGATGGTCACATGTATGTTTATTATTAACTCGAAATGTTGCATTTGCAAGATTACTTGCTCAAATAATAAAATTGAGGAATCAATTTCCCGATTATACAATCAAGAAAATTAGACTTGATAATGCTGGTGAATTTACTTCCCAAACTTTCAATGATTATTGTATGTCTATGAGAATCATTGTTGAGCATCATGTTGCTCATGTACATACACAGAATGGATTGGCTGAATCATTGATTAAACGTCTGCAAATGATTGCTAGACCAATGATTATGAAAACAAAGCTCCCTATTTCTATATGGGGACATGCAATTTTACACGCTGCTTCATTAATTCGCATCAGACCAAGTGCATATCATAAATACTCCCCATTGCAGCTTGCATTTGGTAAAGAACTAGACATTTCTCATCTGAGAATTTTTGGATGTATGGTGTATGTGCCTATTGCACCACCGCAACGAAAGAAAATGGGACCTCAAAGAAAGGTTGGAATTTATATCGGTTATGATAGTCCATCAATCATTCGATATCTTGAACCTCAGACAGGCGACGTGTTCACAGCACGTTTTGCTGATTGTCATTTTAATGAGAAAATCTTCCCAATGTTAGGGGGAGAACAGAAACATACCGAAAAGGAAATTACATGGTATGTATCATCATTGTTACATCTGGATCCAAGAACAAAACAATGTGAAAAAGATGTACAACAAATTGTACACTTGCAAAGAATAGCAAATCAAATACCAGATGCATTTGCAGACACAAAAGGGGTAACTAAATCATATATACATGCTGCAAATGCCCCTGCTCGAATTGAAATTCCAAAGAAACAAATGGAAGATACTCATGATGTCATTAAACGCCTGAAGCATGGAAGGCCAGTCGGTTCCAAGGATAAAAATCCTCGAAAAAGAAAATTCATAGAGAAACACGATGATCACAAAATAAAGAATGACGTTTCTGAAGAAACACATGAGGATCACAAAATAGAGAATGGTGTTCCTGAAGAAACACATGATGATGAAAATGTTCTGTCAGAACCACAAACTGACGAGAATCATGAAATATCTATCAATTATATTAATACTGGAAAAATATGGAACCGAAAAGATATAGATGAAATTGATGATATATTTTCTTATAATGTGGCAATCGACATCATAAATGATAACGAAGATCATGAACCAAAATCTTTTGGTGAATGTAAAAATCGGCAGGATTGGATAAAATGGAAAGATGCCATCCAGGTTGAATTAAATTCGCTAAATAAACGTAATGTTTTTGGACCTATAGTCCTTACACCTGAAGGTGTAAAACCTGTTGGATACAAATGGGTTTTTATTCGAAAGCGAAATGAGAAAAATGAAATAGTAAGATATAAAGCTCGACTTGTTGCACAAGGTTTTTCTCAAAGGCCTGGAATTGATTATGAAGAAACGTATTCTCCTGTGATGGATGCAATTACGTTTCGGTATTTGATTAGCTTGGCGGTATCTGAAAATTTAGAAATGCGTCTTATGGATGTTGTTACAGCTTACTTATATGGATCACTTGATAGTAATATATATATGAAAATCCCTGAAGGATTTAAGATGCCTGAAGCACAAAGTTCAAAACCCAGGGAATGTTATTCTGTGAAATTACAAAGATCATTATATGGGTTAAAGCAATCAGGTCGAATGTGGTATAATCGACTAAGTGATCACTTGATGAAAAAGGGATATGTAAATAATTCAATATGCCCTTGTGTTTTCATTAAGAAAACAACATCCGGATGCGTAATTATTGCTGTATATGTTGATGATTTAAACATCATTGGAACGAATAAGGAAATTCAAGAAGTTGTGTCATACTTGAAGGAAGAATTTGAAATGAAGGATCTTGGAAAAACCAAGTATTGTCTGGGTTTACAAATTGAACAAAAAGAATGTGGAATGTTTGTTCACCAGACAAATTATACAGAAAAGATCCTTAAACGTTTTAATATGGATAAAGCAAATCCTTTAAGTACTCCAATGGTTGTTAGATCATTAAACATAGAAAAGGATCCATTCCGTCCATGTGAAGATGATGAAGATATTCTTGGTCCAGAAGTACCATATCTAAGTGCCATCGGTGCCCTTAGGTACCTTACAAATTGTACAAGGCCTGATATATCTTTTGCCGTGAATCTGTTGGCAAGATTTAGCACATATCCAACAAAGAGACACTGGAACGGAATTAAACATATATTCCGTTATCTACGAGGAACGACAGACTTGGGACTTTTGTATTCAAAAGATGCTAATCCAAGTATAATTGGTTATGCTGATGCTGGATACTTATCTGATCCACACAAGGCACGTTCCCAAACTGGATATGTATTTACTCGTGGAGGCACTGCAATATCTTGGCGTTCTCAGAAACAAACGCTCGTAACAACTTCATCAAATCATGCCGAGATTATTGCACTACATGAAGCAAGTCGTGAATGTGTGTGGTTAAAATCAATGACCCAACATATCCAAATTTCATGCGGATTATCATCTGATGAGAAGCCTGTGATACTATATGAAGATAATGCTGCATGTGTTGCTCAAATGAAAGAAGGATACATAAAAAGCGACAGAACTAAACATATTCCTCCTAAAGTTCTTCGCATTCACCAAGGAGCTTGAGAAGAATAGATGTATTGATGTTCGTCACATTCAATCAAGTGAAAACTCATCAGATCTCTTCACAAAGGCACTTCCTACGTCAATATTCAGAAAGCACATATATAATATTGAGATGCGCAATCTACGAAATTTGTGAAGAATTGTTCATGTCAACATCAGGGAGAGTTTACGTGACTGCACTCTTTTTCCCTTACTATGGTTTTTATCCCAATGGGTTTTTCCAAGTAAGGTTTTTAACGAGGCAGTATAAAAACACGTAATGAAGACAATCATTATGATCATCATCACAAGGGGGAGTGTTGAAAAATATATTTAAAATGTGTGTATTGAATATTTGAATGTTGAATATTTGAATGTTGAAAATAAGAGTTGTAAATATTGAAAATTAGTGTGTAATGATGTAGGTAATGATGTATTTTATTTTTGGATTATTTGTAAAGATTTCCAATAAATAGATCTCTCATTTGTGAAGAAAATCACAATCGAGTAGAGAGAAAAATATTATAAAGTGTGTAGTTTGGTAAATTTTGAGAGTTTGAGATTTTTACTTTTACCATAAATTTTTACTTTTTCACAACAATTAAGAATGTTTTTCCACGAATATCAAATCTCCTTGCCGTTATCTTTCGGTTTATATTTTGTACCTAATAATCGTGTCATACATAATTATTATACAATTTTTGTAATAACCTAAAACTAGAAAACAAAATAAAAATCCATATTTTGCCCAATGACTTTTGTTTTTATAGAAATTTGATATATTTAATTCTCTTTAAACATTGAAAGAAAGTAAGAAAATATAAAAATATATATATACGCATTTGTTTTGAAGAATGAAAATAAAATTTGATAATTTTTGAAGTGAATGAAAATGTCAAATTTGAATGTGAGACATCTAACACATTCTTTTATATCCAAAAATGAACAACTGGAATGTGAAGCATACAAGATATTAGCGGATGACTCAAAAGCACAGTCCAATATATAATAGTCGGTTGTAGCTTTTTGTATTTATTTATGAGGATAATATTATAATAAAATATAATATTTAAGAATAAAATGGGTCATTTTAGGCAAACCATATGTGATGACCAAGATCAAATATAGGGATATAGTAAAAAGGTGACGAAGGAAGATTGCCATCTTCAAATGATTTCCTTTAAAATAATATGTTATTTTTCTTTTAAAAAGGTTCAAATTTGCAATGAAATCGATAGTGATAGTGAATTTCTTTGCAAATTCTAATGATAACCAAGAACCAAAGATTTTGAACACAACAGCAACGGTATCATTTCTGCGAAATAGATGTAGCTGAAATACATTGTATAATTTGTCGTCATATATATTATTATAAATAGAGACGCCTGAGTTCTCCGTGGGCTTCTGCGCAGATCTATGCTAAACCATCGACTGATCAGTGGCGTGGAGGTCCGCAACATTGCTCGCAAACTGGAGGCATTTTATTTATGTTGCAATAACATGAATAAAAGCAATGAGATGTGCATGTTGTAAATCAACATATGACTAATGTTAGAAGCCAATTTTGATATGTCAGTGGTAAATGAAAGTATTTTGTTTAACATGTTGTCTCGGATGTTGTAACACTTTGTGACAACATGCAATAGAATAATATGGAACACAAAAAATTGAAATAACACATAGATATTTATGCAACCCTCATGATAAAATAATCATTAGAAAAAAAATTGAGTTTACAAAATCAATACTAGTGAAAGAACGAAAAACTATTTTCCTTAACAAGTCGATGAAGTAAATTGGGCCTTAAAATCTCGATAACAAAAATAACCAAACACACAATGATGCAAATTTTTGTAGCCGAAATTCGGAGCAGCAAAACAGTTCTCCAATCAACAGTTTGTAAGGGTGTTGTCTTCAAATGTCTCTAATACATCACGACAACACAGTAAAACAACGATACTTCGTCTTTGCGAGTTCTTCAGAAAATTATCTCGTACCTCACTTGTTTCGCTTCTCTAACCCTTTCGACCATTGTGTAGTAGTTATTCTTCGATATATATATAGACTTGTGTTGATCTTGATAGGCTTGAATAGATTCCAACAAAATAAAGAAAATAACATTGCATTAGGAAACAAATTCTTCCCAATAATAAAGATCAAATCATCTAGAGTTTAAATTCAATATTCTAGAAAGACAAAATTCTTATAAAAAAGAAAATAATTTATGAGATAAATTTGTATGTTGCAAGACAAGAAACGTTTCTTTTAAGTAGGAAATGAAATAAGTAAATTTTCAATCAAACAAACATATTTTTTTTTCAGCCATGAAGGCTAAAAATACCAGAATTTAGACTTAATGTAAAAGAAGACTTCATTGCTTCTGAATCTCAACAACAGAAGGATTCAAGAAAGTGACACTTTTATCAAATGTTTGTGCCAGAAATTTGCAATAAACTGACCTATATTATATACAAATTTTGACTTGACCCAACCAATTCAAGAAATTGATTTTACTTTTGATTTATTGAATCTCTCAAGAATATTGATTTTTGTATGCAGGCTATGACTTGACTCAAATCAATTCCAGAAACTAATTTAGTGAATCTCTCAACAATGATATATTTTTTTTGTTGCCATTCAATTATGCAAGATTTCATGAACTTTCCCCAACCAATTTTATTTCCTCAAAGATTGCTAGAATGTATCATAATATATAAAATTTGTCAAAGAAATATTATTGCCTTAAAGATTCCTAGAATTTACAACAACAAAATATAATTTACCTTAAATATTCCTCAGGGGAGCAACCAATCATCACATGTTTAATAATTCTGAAAACATTGGGCATAGCCATTTTTTGGGTGGTTTTCACCGTAAAAAGGACAATGTCATGAAAAGGACTCGTGCATTATTAATAGTAGTAGATATATAATTTTAAAAAACTACCAACTTAAATAAATCTAATTAATTTTTTTTTAAAAAAAAATTTTGTGGCATTTTTAATATAAATATTTTATTGTGACGAATATGTTCAATTGGATTTAGAAAGTAATATAAATATGTTAAATGAATAATGTTTACATGTTTGATTACCATAAAGAAAAATAATGGTTTTCTTGGAGGTGCAAATTTTTTGTTATTTGCACATTTGTAAATAACATTTATATGTTAAATAGAGTGTGAATAACACAAAATGAATTTATTTCTTTTTACTCATTATAAGAGATTTTTACATGGTATTGGTCTGAATGAATATAGTAAAAAAAATTTGGAGATAAAGTAATTTATTAGAAAAATTGTATTTTTTATGTCAAACTTATAATACTATACATTGTATTGTGAAATATTTTGATATTTGTTCCTGTCTTGATATTAATTTATTTATAATAAGCAGATCAGACAATTCGATTATTTTAACAATAATTGATTTTTTTTTTTAAAAGATTAAACTTAAAAAATGGAACTATGTGTTGGTGCTTGCACTAAGATCAACCATAATAACAAATTTCTTTGAAAATCCTGCGATAACCAAATATTTCCAACGAAATAATCAACGCTGTCACAATTTTTTTCCAGAAAATGGATGTAGCTAAATAACATAATATACTTCATTAATTAACATAATTTTCAAAATACTGGCGTATAGGTTCCCCGGCTGCTGCCAGGATCCATGCTAATCCATCAGCAGATACGGATTAGTCGAGTGGAGGTCTGCAGCATTGCTCGCAAACTGGAGGCATTTTCTGTATGTTGCAGTAACAGCAAGAAGAAGAGCAGTGACTTGTGCATGCTGTCAAGACCGACAAAATTACTTGTGTTAGACGCCGATTTCGACATATTTTGTTCGGAAATGAAATGAGCAAATTGTTAATAAACCAACATCATATTTTCTAATCTAGAAAGGGTCAAGGTAAACAGAGAAATAAACCATAATGAGTCATATTCGAGGCATAAACAGAATTGATCGAGACGGATAAAAATGGAAGAGACAGAGAACTTCTAAACACTGCACTCGGAGAACAAATCTTGTGTAGCACATGTAATCGGATAAATGAATGATGCAATAAGTAGTTTACGTAGTAGCCACAATGTATGCTACAGGGATGTTTTTTTCTCTGGATAAAGTAGAGATTAAAACCATGTTTCATTCAGATAAAACTCCTTTGAAATCGGGGAGGAGGTGATGTTAATTCTGCAATGTATAAGGTGTCGAGAGTTTACGGTAAACGGGGATTATAACTTCCGAGGATCCAAGGGTCTTAGGATCGACGATAAGAGGTAAGCGCCCATTTAGACCAGCATCAACCTTGATCTCGGTCATGAAGGCAGAAAATAGCAGTATTGAGACTAATGCAGAAGAAGAATTCATTGCTCCAAACCTCAACAACTCGGAGGATTCAAGAAAATGACACTGTTATCAAATGTTTGTCCCAAAAGTTTATGCTAAACTAACCTATATACACATTATGATTTTACTTGAGACGTTCCAGAAATTGTTTTAATTTACTCCTAATTTGGTAAATCTTTCAAGATTGATTTTGTTACCATTCAAGTAATGGAAGAATCAATGTGCCAGCTCATAATCTCCAGTCAAAACAACTATGCCAAATTATAAACTTTCCCAAGAGGTATGATTTCCGTAAAGATTGCTAGAATTTATAATCATAAGATATAATTTATCTTTCCCAAGAAATATTATTTCCATAAAGATTGGTAGCATTTGCAAACAAAATATAATTTGTATGGAAAAAACATAAACGATAAGGTTTATATAGTTTACTTACATACTATGTTTAAAAGGAGTTAACCAGATTCGTCGACTAATCCTCTCTGATATCGGGAGATGATACCCCCGACTAAGTTGTTGAGAGCATGAGAAGCCATTGGCACCGTGTCACTCGAGGTTAAAATTGTTGCATAACCATACACAAGCCCAACAAATGTTGCCCTGAGAAAGATTACGTTATTAAACATGGGAATACTACATATAGGTACGGGATAGAGATAACCAGGATAAGATGTACCAGATTGCAAAGGAGTGATTTCGACCACCTCCCAAGTGCAATATGCCGAATAAGGCAGCAACTGCAAGTATACTCGTCAAGTTTATTCCGAAAAGTGGCAATAGCGCACCACGGAAAAGTAGTTCCTGCTTAATCCACATCAAGAAAACATCGACTTTTAACAGGGTTTCTATGCTAACATGACGTCGAAAAATGCTTATCATGATATGGGAAACAAAGATTTACTTCACTTATTCCAGGGAGAAATGCAACAACCAAGTAATCCAGAGGTTTCAAGGATGTAAGAACCTAATATTAAATAGTATTAAAGACAATTTACAAAAGTTCATCACACATCCAAGACCACCAAGAATTGAAGATGAATGGATATACCAGCTGATTAGCTGTTTCACTAGACTTTGCAAAAATCTGGCCATATCTTCAATAGCAAGAACCGAGTTGATGACACAAGTAGAATGGATCCCACAACCAACTCAATATGCCATAATTCAAAACCAACTGTCCATAGAAGAAAACTTCAAGATAATATCCCAAATGGGAAAAAATTTTATTTATGTGTGATCGGTGATGCCAAAAATTTCACAACATACTGTTTATATCTTACTCATTTGAACTAATCCTACGAGTCAATAGATAAAAACTTGAAATCCTACATGTTATGTTCGCTGAACAGTCATTGAGAGGCCATCCTTCTCCTGATGCAAAATGAGAAATCTACAAAACCACGTTCCACAACATAAAACTTGAGTTTTTGGCAAAGTTTTCATATCATACAAGTATGATAATTCAAGCCATGCCTAACGTTTGATGGTAGATTAGGAAACATACCCGTCGAATTAAAACACCTAGAGCACCTACTAAACCACAAGTGACGGTGCATGATCGAAGCACATCATTTATAGATGGGACGATAACTGAAGTCTCAATCTTCGTTGTATTTGAGGAGAATATCTTATCCTCATCTTGAATATAAGCAGTCCCTGAGGATGGACTGTCTAGGCCAATGTTTGGTTTGGTATTTGCTCAATCGGAAACAAATTCTTGTCCTTTTCTTGAGTTTTTCTTTTCTTGAATACTTCTTGATCTGATTCTGGTAGCCAAATCACTTATATTACTTCCACTTCTCCTTGTACAAAGTGTTCGCATGAGTAAATTTAGAAGGTGCACTCGAGAATTTACTTTGAAAAGATAAATTAACATTTGTTGAAAAATCATAAATTAAAATTTAATGTTTTTTTCAACTTTCGACTGTCCCTGAGTAAACTAGTAAGTAGTAGCAAGTTAAGAAAGGAAAGTACACAAGGGTAAGGGAAACTAGGAAACTCACAGAGTATATCCTGGTGGAGATTTTAAGCAAAGTGCCATTGTTGCAGCTAAGCCCTCGATCTATAACTGATTCAAGAAATGGGTAATTTTAAAAGGTAAAATTTTCAACATTTCCTGTATTCAGCTTCAACAATTCAACTATTTTCTTGGGCTAAGGAATTCAGAGCCAGAATTACTCAAGAACCGGAAGGCTGTATGAAGATGCAGAGTGCATGATTTGGCCCTGGGTCAGCAGTTTGTGCTAAGCAAATCCATCAGTTAATATCTGAATGCAGGAAACAATCTTTTTCAGTCGATAGTTGTGCTTGAGCAAAATTTGAAGGGTCAAATCCAAAAAAAAAAAGGTGAAGTAAACAATAAACTTTTAGGAAAAAAGAAACGAAAAGCCTTTGAGAAAAGCTCAGAGAGCAACGCTAGACCGGAAAACTATGGAGAAGGAACCTGAACGCCGGTTTTACTGTTGAGTGAAGTTACAAAGCTTTGCTTCCTCGTAAACAATATTTTTGTAGATTGTATATTGAAAATATGACTCGTATTTGATTTTATTTTAAAATTAGATTCTTTTTGGTTCAATAAGAATTTTTTTAGAATCGTGTAACTTTCTAAAATTTGATCGAATGATTTATTCGAGAAAAAAGATAGAAATAATAACAAGAAATATATGATTATTACGTTATCTGATGTCGTTGAGATATAAAAATCCCTCTCAATTTTTCTTTCTCTTTCTCAGTTCGAGTATTTCATACGTGGTTTGTCTAGTATAGTTTACTTGATCAACGTGATTTACAGATTGCTGCGTTGATATTTTGAGTTTAGTCAGAACATACCAAAAAATAACGACATGTGAAGTTTTCCAAATCACATGTGATAAGAATTATGCTCCATGAGAACATAACATTTGATAATCATATACATCTTATTATTAGTTCCATCATTTCTCTAGGATCGAAGTAAACACACTTATTTATCCTCCCTCGGAAGCCTTTTTTTAGGTTCGAAGGAAAGTTGTAGACTTTGATTCGATGCTGTAGAATCACTGATTTTGTTAAATGCCAGATTATATTTTGTTGGACTCCGGGGAAATCATATTTTACTTGATTTGTGTATCAAATGTCTTTGTTTATAAATTTTTGTGTTGTCAAAATCCATGTGTATTTCCGGGATCTGAATTTCTTGAATGTCTCTTGTGAAAACTGAAATTCTTGAATTTCTCAGATGAAAACCAGATGCATTATGCCTGTTGTATAACCGTGGCATTCTGCTTGAACTGAATCCACTTGCGTCTTTTAGCATGTAAACATCACTTACCAAAAGTGTGCCCGATTTCCAATTTTCGTTCTACACAGACTTGCTTTCGTCGTCATAGATACAAGTAGAATCGGACGGAGACTAATTCATCTATACTGTTTTGGTTCTTGAAGCATTTTTGGCAAATGCCCACTTTATTCTTCTTTTGCTCAGACGGTCGAGCTGGAAAATCGGTGCAGTTGTATGTGCTGTTTAACGAATAAAGACTTGAAATATGTTTTCAACATTCGAAAACTTCTATAGAATTATATCAAAACAAAAACACTGAAACGTAGCACTCGGTAATGAAATTTATACACAAAGCTTGTGAAATATGTCCCACGTTGTAAACAATGTGTAGGCTGAATTCATAACATATATAATTGCAGAGAGTGAATTTAGCAATAGTCGATGTACACTTACACTTTAGGAGAGGTTGAAAGATGAATATGATGATGCTGACTATATCTTCTGTACAAAAAGATTACGTTTCCTAGTTTTTGAAGTCTGGATTGTTCTCCAAGGGCCCGCGTTACAAAATGGTGCCAAATAACCATATGTGCAAGACGAGCCAATAAGCCATGAGACCTAGTCTCCCTCTCGGATGGCTCATCAATGCTCGCGTGCTGGACACCCTGAATAAAAGGAAATGAGACTTTAGAATGATAAAGACAAGAATGTGATATTGAGGACAAGTTGGAGATAAAGCAGGATTTCTCAGCGTTTCTTTTTTACCAAATTCCATCTATTCGATCTGCAGCTGTTCTCCCTTGTCTAGGAATCAGACCAGATGTATTCAGGGACTTAAAGATGTGACCTGCGAAAGCTAGTTTCATGTTAATCCGCATACGTAGAAAGTCTCAAGAAAGTAATCGATCCTACAAATGTTTACCTTTATCTTCATCAGACTCTAAACTGTTAATCAACCTGTCAGACTCAGAATTGATGTTGATCGCAAGGTGTTCGCTTGAACCCTTCCTCAATGTGCGTGCATGAGCAGCAGATGGAGCAAGAGGAATGTTGTTACTTGTACCAACTGCTCCCTGAAAAATTAAAATGTGAAAAACCATCATTCTCCATCACAACCAAACTGAGTAACACTCTCCTATTTTTTCAGAAATATATTTATTCCTTTTCCTTTTTTTATTGGTTTCAGTGTGAAAGCAGCACACACATATTGCAATTGATCAAAATTGTTACATGAACAGTGCCTAAACAAAGAAAATTAAAGGATAATTAAACCTATATGGAACGAGGTAATAGGTATTCCTAGGTACCTCGAAAAATTAGAATAGCACAAAATTAACAAGAAACAAGAGTCAGTCATGGCAGTGCAGGAGCCAAGATTTCCTACTTTGTGGTAAGAAAAAAAAAACCATTCGTCAAACTCCCTTTATGCAAAATATTAAGATGGGACGTGGAGTTGGCTTCTGAAAAAGTCTGTCAGATACTCTCTCTTTATTTGTGAAAGTGATAATGAAAATTTGAATAAGTTGACTCCATCAAGAGCATAGCCTCCATGGTTTCAGTGGCCATATCTTCTTATTAACTAAGTTAGCAATTCATTTTCTAACCATCTATAGTACCTGGGACTCTTTCTAGAAATTTGATGCTTTTACCCAAATTTGAATTGTCAACATCACCACATGAACTGTGAGAAGGGGGGGTCAGGAACAGGAAGGATAATTAATGGTCCCAGATCCAGAAGTGACATTATTTGCCACCTCAAATCAAAGCAAAACTGGAGAATGTATAATAAAAGGATAAAAACATTCTTCACCAACAGCCAATGAGAAAAGGAAAGAGATACACCCTAAACAGTGTTAGCGATGAGAATATACAGACAGAACCAGGTTTACCAAGTCCTGTATTTCTGTTATCTCTAGCTGGGTAGACACAGAAGCTTTGGAGGTTCCTCTTTCCTGGTCTGTCTCAGTCGGAGTAATTTTATCATGAGTATATTCTTCAAGTACTTTAACCTTATTTGACAAGTCATCAACAATCCTTTCGGTCCAGAGCAACTTGGCACCAAGTTCTTCATTTTTGGATCTCAAATTTTCAGATTCCAGCATTGAGGTCAGTACAAGTTCATCAAGCAAGGGCAATACTCCAGCTAAATTTTGGTCGACCGTCATTTCATTACCCCCAAGCTTCTTCACAATGTCTTGCAAACCTGATTTGAGCTCCGATAACTCATTCACCTTGCCTCGTGAGTCTTTCTCATTTTTTATATGGTCCTCGACTTCACTCTTCAGAAGTTCAATTTCGGAGATCTGCTTATCAATGACTAACTGCAGCTCTTTCTTTTCATCAGAGAGTGAACTTACCTTCTGCACATATCCATTAAAACTATCTATAATATAAACCAACTTTCTCATATTAGCAGAATCACTTGGCACTTCATCTCCAACTGCAGACGCAGTATCAGGGATTGCAATTGCACTTATCTTACTCCAAATGGATTTTATTTGAGATGCTGATAACAGAGAATCTTCCAATTCTGAAACAAAACATAACAAAAATAAACTTTTAAAGTCCAAAGAAAAAAAATCCAGACAAGTATCAATAAACACAGTAAATATAAGAGATTTCAATCATCAAGGACTAAGCACCTTGAATTTTGGATAACGAAGCAGAAATTTCTGTCTCTCTTTTCGTCAATTTAACGTCTTTTTCCTGATAATCATCTAGCATATGCTTCATATCATGACATGAGTTTTTCAGCTCTTTCAGATCATTCTCCAACTCACAGATCTTGTCTAGGTATAGATCTCTTTCTTTCGAGAGTTCACCATAAATTAACTCAGTTTCTTTCAATTTGTTATGCATATCTTCTGTTGTACTAATCAGTTTATTTATTACATCCAGAAACTGTTGAGTAATATCTTGATTCTGTCTAGCAGCAAGTAACATCCTCTCAGTTGTCTTCGTAGGGTCGGTAGAAAGTGCTGCTGAAGAATCACCGTCAATTTTCCCCAGATAACCGGAGACTCGGCCATCCAATTTTACAAATTCAAGAATAGATCTCAGTTCTGATATATTCCTTTGAGCATTCAACTCTAACTCTTGAGTGGCATCGGTACAAGCAGATGATAGATTTCTTATATCACTTTTTAATGACGCTATGGTATCCTCCTGTGCTTCTTTATCTGTTTCAACGCTCTTCGCTTGTTGTTTCATAGATTTTATGTGCTTTGCAATAGCAATAATTCTGTCTTTTGTCTTCTGTAATCTATTTAAAAGGAGTTGAATCGATTCATCCATACAAGAAGAGACGTTTTCAACTTTATCAGCCAGCATCTTGCCTTTCAGATGGAATTTTTCAACAATCTGCTCGATATGAAACGTTATAATCTCACTATCGACTGCATTCACCACATCGTTCAGCATTTCCATATTTAAAGCACTATCAAGGCGAGATAGCGTTGATAAAATTGAAGAAGCATCCTACAAAATTAGAGAATGCTGAGAGAGACCATCCGATAAGAAAATACACAAGATGGCATCACATACATCAGAGAGAGGGGAGAGAGAGAAAGAGAGAGAGATTCTTTTTACTTCTTTTTTCTTGATTGCCTTTCATATGTGCATGTCAGGGGCAAGGAAGAAGGGGTTCCAATACAGCTCGAGTATAGTATATTGAACCATGTAGCCTACTAGCATGGAGTAATAATAACATGAATGCACATTATAAAAAATAATTATACCTCCATGAAGGGACCCTTTTGCGGCACATCTGAATCCATTTCCATAAAAATATCCTCCATTTCTTTTAGTTGCAAATCCATATTTTTCAGTCCCTCTATTATTTCCTTAAAACATAGTTCTAACAAGGTTGACACCGTCTCATCTTCAAGAAGCAAGTAAAGCCGGTTTATCTGACCAGATAGCTCCAAAGAGAAATTTACTTTGCTTCCATGAATTCCAGCTAACTCTTCCATGCAAGATTTCAACTCAGAATTAAGTGCTACTATCTCTTTCTCAGCATTGTTCTTTTCCAGAATGAGATTGGTCATGTTATTCTCTGCCAGTAATGATGAATCCTCAAGCGATTTGATTGTAGCAAAGGCATCAGCAAGCTTGGTAGCATGAGAATCAGCTTCTTCCCTGAGATTCTTTATCTCATTATCCAGACCCTCCCTACTAATTTGCACCTTACTGTTTTCTTCAGACAGCTGGGAAACATTCTCTTGTGCCTGAGATAGTGCAACTTCAAGGGACTGTATACTTTTATCAGCATCAGCAAGTTTTCTAATACGAACAGCAGATTCTTCCCTTAATTTATGTATCTGCTCTTCTGCAACAGTTTGACTCTCTATAGCTATGTCTCTATCATTCATGAGATGGGAAATATTGTTCTCTGCCAGGGACAAAGCATCTTCAAGAGCTCTTTTACTTGCAGACATCTCTTCAAACTTGCTAGTATTAGAAGAAGCTTCCTTTTTTTCCCTGTGTAATTCCTCTTCCAGAAGCGACTTAGAAACTGAAAGTTCTCTCTTCTCATCCAAGTGCAGAGATATATTATTTTCTGCCATTGATAAGGCATCTTGCAGTGACTTTGTCACAGTCTGTGCTTCAGACAACTTGCTAGCTAACGAACTTGCTTCATCCTTAACCTTCCTCAATTCTTGTGCCATTTTCGTATTTGCAATATCCAGGTCACTGAGATATCCAACAAGCCATTTCACCTTTTCTACAGGCTCTTCAAAAACCAAATTGGTTGGAGCAGCGATGCCTTCAATAGAATCCACAACTCCTCGATATCTACAGTTGCTCTCTGCTAAGAACTTCTTGAGTTGATCAGCATGTTCCTGTGTAGCAACAAGATCAGTCTCCAATTGAGAAATGCGATCCACATCAAGTGACAATCTTTTGATTTGATCCTGGCAATCATTATAGGCAGATATGTTCAACTGGAGTTCAGATCTCAACCGATCAATTTCAACATTCTTTTCACTAAGAGATCCCTTCAGATTTTCCCGTTCTTGGAAAAGCCCCTTGCCTTTTTTGACAGCCATTGATAACTTCTCCCTGAGCAGAGCGCATTTCTCCTCCAACTGCTCAAAACTTTTCTGCATGCCAGCTTTTTCGTCCTTAAGCGTGTTAAGTTCTCGAGTAGTCATTTGCAATTCATTTGACATCCGATCCACCTCCATTCTGTACAACATATCTTCATCTAAAATTAGCTCACACAGACTCACTTTGATATCTCTGATAAATAGAAGACTCTGGAATCTTTCAAAGATTTCAACTTCAACTAGATCTGATTTGATGTGACATGTTTTTTCCTGAATCTTTGCAAGACAACTGTCAATTATGGTCATCACCTCAAATTGATCTGAGTGATCCTCTTGTTGACCATCATTTGCAAGTCCAGATGCCTGGCGTAACATACTTACTATTTGATCCTTTTCCAGTGAAAGTTGATACTCCTTTCTCACAACTGCTTCATATTCTTTTCTCAAGCTATCCAACTCCATTTGAAGGCAGTTCTTTTCCTCAGATTCTGCTAAAAGTGATGTATTCAGTTGATCGATCACATTTTCTGCAGCTTCCCTTGCTTTAATTAGCTCATGCTGCAACTTTTCCTGTACTTCGTAACTGTTTTTTAAATCCTGCAATTTAGCTAGAAGATAGCTATTTTTCAGTGTTTCGGGCAATATTAAAGTCATGAAGCGATCAAAATCCCCACTCACAGCTTCATTTGTTTGATCTATCTCTTTTTGTAACTTGATGGCTTCTTGTTTGGATGCATAGAATGACTCCGCAAGCCAACAGACACGGGAATCTAATGAATTAGATTCAATTGCTTCTGGAAAACTTAAAAAAGATAACGCATCATTCATTTTATGGTATTGTAGAGATAAACCCTTCAATGATTTGTTCTCATCTGCAAGCCATCTTAGTTTATCAGTAAAATCTATAGGCTGTGGTTCATCCACTGACACCACCTCTGATAATATTTCAGCACATTTTTTAAGTATGGTATCCTTTTCTGCAAGGGATTCCTGCAGTGAAGCTGCGGCCTCTAGAGAATCTGACTTCTCTTGCAGTTCAGTGAAACATTTTTCCAACTCGCTAGTTTTTTCAGCCAATGATAGCTTCAGCGAATCTCTCTGCTGCACCAATGCCTTTCCTTTTGTCACAGCCATGCTAAGCTTCTCTTTGATGTTAGCATATTTGTTCTTCTCTTGTTCCAACACAGCACTTAGATTTTCAATTTCTGAGTTCGCATTTTCAACAACTGATTGCTGTTTCTCTAGCTGCTCCAGCAATTTCCTATTTTCACCATCTAAATAGCTTAGGTTTTGGAGCAAATTCTCTTCCTTACTTCTAAGTTCAAGAATTTTGTCATGTGCGATCACAAAAGTTTCAATTTCATCCATTGTGTTGATATCTGATCCAACCGCAGTTAAACATGCCCTGAGCTGGTCTGTTTCGGAAAGGAAAAAATTATACTTTTCAACTAAAAACAAAACTGATTTCTCGACATTAGAAATTTTTTCTTCTAGTGCTCCTTCCAATAACTCGTCTCGATGGAGGGTCATTGAAAGAGAAGATAATGTCCTGTTCAAAATTTCCTCAATGTGCTGATCATTCATATTGCGAGACTCATTTAACTGAAACAAATTTCCATGCTTTGATTCGGATAATTCAGCTACCTTTGTATTTAGAAAATCAATTTCCTGATCTTTTCTACTTAGTACAGCATTTAGTTCTTCAACTTTTCCCTCGCTGTGCAAAGGCTTGCTCAAAGCAGTGTCAAGAAGCATGGAGCACTCACTGATCATCTCATTTAAGGAGGCACCAGATCCAATGGTCTTCTCATCCCAACCTTTGCTTTCATTTGGAAAATGATTCACTAATCGATCATCATTTTCACTAGATGAAGGATGTTGCTCATTCAAAACCTTCAATTGATAACAAAGGCGAGTAAGTCCTCTCTTAAATGCCACCCTTTCTTCCTGCACAGAATAAAGTATTTATCCAGTTCTATATACACAATCACAGATTAAAACAGGACAGATCAACCAAGAATGAACCTCGTGTTCTTGTGCTGATCCATCCTTCTCAGAGACATTCTTTTCTTGCATATCATGAATCAATTCTTGAACTTCATTCCCACTATCTGATTCATTAAACTGGTTATCCTGCAAGAGTTCCTTTTCCTGAGAGTTCTGTTGGGTTTCAGAATTTTCTATCTCATCTGGGCAATCAACAAATGTATCCTCCCTTCCCCCATCATCTGCTTCCCTCGTCCCATTGGTCCCATAACCCGCCTGCATAGAAAGACATTCCTAACATTAAGCACTGAATTGTAAAGTTATTAACATATTTAGCATATATAAATCGTGCCATTTTCGAGAGTCCAACAAACTGACAGATAAAACAAGAATCTGATGTACCCTCTGATAAAAAGCAAAAGTTCATCATGAAGATAGTTCTCAAGCTATTATTTGAAGGATTGTGAACAACCTCGACAACTTGATTGCTAAATCTGAATTCCTCAATTAGAAATCAACCTAGCCAAGTTTTCATCAAGAATCACCAAGAAGTGCTGAAACATGACGATAGTCCCAAACAGCCATATTCAGCATTACTGCGTTAAGTGTTATACTCTTCTTTATAATTATAATAAATCAAATCATGCATTCGCTAAGAATATAACAAAACATCCTACCACGAGCATTTTATTCTAAAATTTCAGTTCCTACAAGTTAACATAGAATGCATAATGGATATGTAGCTGTAGGACATATATATTTATCATGAAGGAATCACTATGTTTCCATCAATTCACCTGCATATAGTACACGAGGAATGGCAGAGACAAATATTCGAAGAAACCAAATGGAGAGATTTTTAATACAATCAATTTTCAAGAAAATGGCACCTGATCAGCCGATTCACCGACAGTATCCACTGTTGCAGCATCTGTAGGTTCTACAGGGGAATATTCTCCGTCTTCCCCAGCTAAAGAGCCATCTCTAAAATGATTATCAGGCATTTCCATCAATAATTAAAAGGCGATGAAAAATCCCATCGACCAATTCGCCTGTTTCACCGTTCTTATATCCACCCAGATCTGAAAAATACACAGAGATATTCAATCCATACGCACCAGAATTCATGAAAATCCATTCCTTTGCACTGATTTACAAAACCATGCACCTTTCCAATACGCATGCGTATAAGAAAATACATCAGAACGAAACAGATGAGGAAAAATTGGGAAAAGAGGAAAAAGATCTTACCTTTGTTTTTTTGAAAGGAAACTCCACGGTGTTGGGAGAGTGTAAAGATACGTGAATTTATTCGTTACAAGCGATACTTCCCAGCTTTGAACACAGGTAGACTCATGAATCATGTTCCATACGACACCGTATTTGGCAAGTAAGTGAAACTAAAAGGGTCCAACGCTACCGTTTTGGTTCACCGTCTGGTCGGGGTGAAAACCGTAAATGACACGTCCCGGGTGAACACGAGAAGTGTGAAATGGCGGTTGACCCGACCCATTTGAGGTATTGGGTCTCCGTTCTAAAAGAAAAACCGCAGTGATAAAAAATATAAAAAATGGCGTCGCCCGGACTCGAATCGGAGACCTTCTGTGTGTTAGACTGACGTGATAACCAACTACACCACGACACCTCATACATTATGGCCCTCGGTTATAACTATTTATTATTTACTCTATAGATTATTTGTTCATTTCAGACACTTATAATTTTAATAATTAATATAATATATATACTAGTTACTATGCACACGCGATGCGTGTGTGTACAAATTTTTTATCATTATGGATGAATTAAAATGTAATTTGACTAATTTATGGAGTGACTAAATTAATATTTGAATTGTTGAAATAAAAAAAGTGTGTTTAAATTTAAAAAAAAACAAAATAACAAAAAACAAAAGTAATATTAGTATCATATAAGGGTAAAATTGAAAAAAAAAATTGATGTCCTCCTAAGTAGTTAATATCATGTGCTCAACCTTAATAAAATAGAATAGAATAGATATATTAATATTAATAAAAATTAGTAAAAGAAGCACACGCGTTGCATATGTTATTATTATTTTTAATTTGATTAAATAATACTAAACAATTAACACAAAATTATTTTCAATTTAAAAGAATTGTTCGATTTAAAAAAGAAGTTTTGTTTAGATTTTTCTAGGTAAAATTTGGAGTGACTTGAGATGGTTTTTAATTAGTAAAAAAAATAATTATAAAATTAAATATTTTGATATCTTCTAAAGATTTCATACTTAATAATATAGTATAGATACAAAGACAATGTTTGTTCGTCTATAAAATAAAACTGATCATTAATTTTGTGTTCAATGCATCATGAAAAACAAACAATTAAAAGAACCTGAAAACCAAAACACACATGTTCAATGTTTTACTTGTACAGCACATCTTAGCAAATACAATATAACGTGAATAGATATTTAATAATAGAAATATATTTTACCATTAAAAAAATAGAATATATATATAATTTTGAAACTAGGGTTCATAAAAAAATATATTAACCTTATTTTCGCTAAAATCACGATTAAAAATAATAATTATAAAGTATATTGTATACATAATAGAGTTATTTTTGTTTGTCAAGAATCACACCTTGTTTCATGGTCTAGGTTCATGACAATCTATAAATAATACATTCAATTAAATCTCTCTCAACTTTAATTCAAAAATTTTCATTTTACAAAAAAAAAAAAAAACACACGTCTTTTTCTTAATTATTTTTCAAATTAGTTTTATATTTGTTATATTACAAATTTTTTTTTTTGAAATTTGGAAGTAAAAAATTCAAATCAACTGCATTTATTATAATGTTTGCTAGCCCAAAATTTCATATATTCATATTATATTGTGATAATTACCAATTACATATACAATATGAAAAATATAAATAAAATATATATTTCTTAAAAAAAACATGCTATATGAATAAAATTTCTTAATTTTGATTATAAAATTATGTAATGTCAAGTTTAATAAGTTTCTTAAATTTAAAAATATTTATAAATGTGTACCTTACCATAACAATATTTAGAATAAAAAGTAAAAGAAAACGATGTTGGGTGTAATAATTGTTCCCTACTTAGTAGAAGGATCGAACCGCAGTACTTGAGCTGTTGTGCGATTTAAAAGATTTGAATTGCATCATTACCACCAGCTATAACTTTTGATAAAGCGGCAAATATTCGGTCATACTATTGGTATCAGAGCCAATGTCACGGGTTCGATTCTCATTGATTGCAAGGAGTGCAATTATTGAGAGGGAGATCGTTGGGTGCAATAATTGTCCCTGCTGGAAGAGCGATCGAACCGTGGTGATTGAGCTGTTGTGCGATTTAAAAGATTTGAGTTGCACCATTACCACCAGTTATAGTTGTTGGTAAAACGACAAGCGCTCGATCCTACATATAGTTTACAAAAAGATCGATTCTGATATCAAATTAATTATCTATTATATATAATTCTAAAAACAAAGGTAAAAAAATCAGTAGGAGACTAAACATTATTTAAATTGAATATTATGAGTTATATTTTACTATCGATATTATTATTTCATTAGTTTTTATATTGGTTTGAAGAGTTACTCACGAGTATTTTAAATGGTTAACTATTTCACTTATATAAATTATGATTTATGCATTGATAAAATCCATAATTTGTTTGATTTTTATGTTATTATAGCTTATATGTGATGTTTGGATATATATTTTTGAAATTTGTTTCGATTTATTTCATTTTATATATTATGTTAATTATAATTTATTATATTAACATAAAATCAACTGTTTGAATTTTAATTGGCAAACAATTTCGAAAATGAATTATATTAATTCTTAATTAATTTATTTTTCTAATATGACAAGAGATTAAAGACGGATAAATAACAAAATAATTTAAATTATTTTTTAAAAAATAAAATTTTAATTTTATTATATAATGGATATATATGTGCTATACTTCTGGCTTATTAAAAGATATAAAATCCATGCAGTTGTTAGATTTGTTCTAACTTTAATATGTATGGACAAGCTTGCTTAGATTTAAATTTCCTTCACATTCATGATATAGAAAGTGCAGAATTCTTATATTTTTCATCCTATGAACTTCTACAAGGAGATGATTTGTAAAACTCTATTTGTGCATCGTTAACTAGATCACAGAGTTCTATCTAATTTGTGTCGGTTAGAATCAGCATAAACTTGAACATATCTCAGTTATTCCCAGTTGATCTTCTCAAAAATTCCATCACCAAACTCGAAAACGCGGACGAGCTATCCTCAAGCAACTTAGCCGGCGAATCATACTCGATAACCTTACCTGTAGTTGACGCAAATCTTGTCTAGTAAGTAACACGAGATTGAAGCCAAGATTTTAGTTTTAAAGGGAAGACGAACATTTGAATAAATAGTCTCATGAATTCTTACCTTCACCAATAACCAAGACTAGATCATTGTCAATAACGGTAGGTATCCTATGAGCCACTGTGATGACCGTGCATCCATTTGTTTCTTCTCTTATCGTCTTTTGAATCACGTTATCCGTTGCAGTATCGACTGAAGCAGTAGCCTCATCTAGTACCAGTATCCTTCTTCTTTGTAATAAAACTCTAGCTAAACATACTAGTTGCCTCTGTCCCACACTCCAGTTCTCTCCATCTTCAGCAACTGCAACATTTTTTCAAAAATTTCATAACCCAAATCAAAATAAGTTTCAACACAGATATCTGAATAGTTTTCAAGACCTGGTGCATCAAGAAGCCTTTGATCTTGCTTAACACTTTCGGCTAGATGACATTTGTGTAAAACCTGTCACTTCGCACAATTTCTAGTGAGATTGGTAAATCATGTGCTCTCTTTCGGTACAAGAAAGTTAATGTATATTTTTTGCGTTTTAACGACCCCTTACCTCCCATATCTCTTGATCTTCATGTTCTTGTAGAGGATCAAGATTAATCCTCACTGTTCCTTGAAACAAAACTGGATCTTGAGGGATTACACTTAGCCGAGACCTTAAATCTTGCAGACCAATCTTTGAGATGTCTATGTTATCGATCAAAATACGCCCTTCTGTATGTTCCACAACTCTAAAAAGGGCTTGGATTAAAGTAGACTTTCCACTTCCAGTTCTTCCAACGATACCGATTTTCTTTTCACCTGGAAAGGTGCAGGTGATTCCTTTAAGAACTTTAGGAAGAACAGGACTGTACTGTACATGGAGATTTTCAATCTCTATTTTCCCGCTGAGTGGCCATTCGGTTTCCGGCCTGAAATTTTCATTTAGAAGTGGAGCTTCACTAGGTACGGAGGTGAACTGAAGAATCCTCTCCACAGAGATCATCTTGTTTTCTACATTGCATAGGTTCCATATTACCCATGCTTGGAGCACACTTAAGTTTAAACCGTATGTTGCTGCTAGTCCTGCCAAGCCTGAAACCAAGAAAATGTGGTGTTTTGTAAGCCTTTGATGCTCCGTTTTTGGAGCACGTAGAAGGAAAATCAAGAAGATAAAGTACTTACTGGGATCAATTGCTGATCTGGGAAGGCTCACTAAGATAACGAGGAGGAGGAAGAAAACCAAGTTGAACAGAAAATTTATTCTAACACAAAGCCATTCCATCGTGCCAGCATTATGAAATGCAGCTCGAGAATAATCATCGATGAGATCCAAGTTCTTGTTCATAAAACGAGATTCCTGGTTGAAACTCCGTATTACTGTTGAACCAGATATCGATTCAGAGAAGTGTTGGAGAATCGGGGCTTGTCGGATTGGAACCATACGCGCCAATTCTCTTGCTGTTTTAATGTAATATGCCTGAATGGAAGATTTTATCAGTAATTAAATTAAAGACACAAAAATCTTCTTATGTTTTACAAGGAAATGAAAATTTTTCTTGCCTGATACCATATGGAAACAGAAAAGACGACGATGAACAGGAAGAAGACCTGCCAGGCTACATGGGACATGAGGAAAACAATGCTCAACAGCTGAATAAGAGCGAATGCTAGTCCAGCTAACCTGTATGGAATATCCGTATCCACTATGCTTTGATCTGTAGATGACTGTGATTAAAAAACTATTGTTTTAGTTAAACATTCAATGCTATGTAACTTGAGATGTGAATTCGACTAAAAATCTACCAACCCTTTTAAGAATTCTGCTCGACGGTGTGGAATCAAAGAAAGATAGAGGCGCTCGGATAATTGATCTTATCATTCCAAGAAATAGGTGTTGTGCTGTTTCGATAGCAATAGTTGATAGCAGAACTGCTCTTCCCAAAATAAAGAACGAGCTACCACCAGAAAGCAACGCAAATATCCCAATCAAACGCTCCCTTGTAACTCTACCTTCTTCTTCTGATCCCCAGGCGATCCAGTAATTGCTGGCCATTTGTAAACCTTGGAACAGAACTTGACACAAGAGGATTATTGGAACTAGAGCTCCTTTATATGCAGAGGTTACAAAGGTAGAGTACACATGCCATTTTACTCTGCCGGTTTCAGCTTCCTCGTGCAGATTTCTATCAGAAACTTGGCTACTTCTGCTCATGTCAACAAATTTTTCTTCGGTTAACTCCATTTGCTGCTTGTGACAGTAACTTTTACCAAAGCCAATACGCTTGGGAGTGCGCACTTGATTCAGAGAATGGCTGTGAGCAGTCATTTGTCTTATGAGTTCCCCATCATGGTTCGAAATCAAATCTTTGTATTTTCCCGACTCTACTATTCTGCCATCTTTCATAACCTGCAAATAAAATATTCATCGACAGTGAAAAGCACCATAAAAATTGTGTTTTTTACCAGGAAATGGTGTTAAATCTTCACAACTTACCAAGACAAGATCAGCAGCATCCAAGAATTCTAACTGATGGGTAACATACACTACAGTCTTACTATACAAGAGTTGCATCAGACATTTCTGCATTATATATGCAAAAAGGCAACTTAATAGAATCGATCATCAAGCCAATATTTAAAATTAAATATTAAACAAACAAACAAAAAAAGGAAAAATCTCTCGCCTTGAACATATGAGCCCCCGTATGTGCATCAACCGCGCTGAAAGGATCATCCAGCAAATATGTATCTGAGTTGCTGTAAAGTGCCCTTGCCATTTGTATTCTTTGTTTCTGACCGCCGCTCAAATTCATCCCTCTTTCCCCTAGTACACTCAAATCTCCACTAGCCCACATCTCGATATCATGATTCAATGCACATGCTTCCACAACATTTTCATATAAATCCCTATTCATCGCCTTTCCAAATAGTACATTTTCTCTGATAGTACCTGTTTGAATCCAAGCACTTTGTGGCACGAAAGCTTTTGAACCATAAGTTTTAATTCTTGGCCCTGAAATTCTTGGTATTTCTCCAAGTATACTACAGAGAAAACTAGTTTTGCCAGATCCAACTGAGCCACATATAGCTATCTTGCAACCTTTTGGTATGCTCATTTTCTCAGTTATCTTAATGGTTGGTCGCTTCGCGTCTCTGTTCTCCCAAGCATATTCTCCAGCTTCAATCTCAATGGCAACTCCAGGTGCGCCAGACGCGTGATAATGTATCAGCCTCTTCTGATCTTCTTCTTTTATAAAATTTTGAACTCGATCTATGGATACTTTAGCCTGAGCGATCATAGATATAAGTTCTGGTAAATTGTATATTGGTTCTTGAAGTATTCGGAAAGTGGCTAATGCTGAGAGAACTGTGCCTGAGGCCAAGGGTGTACCTAAAATGATGCAGACTCCAAAAGTAATGACTGAAACTAAAGTTGGCGAAGCCCAAAAAAGAAATGCCACAGCTGAGCTTGTGTAGAGGTATCTTTTAAGCCAGCCTCTCTCAGTTTCCCTCAACTGGAGCAGCTTTTTCAAGAAAGTTGGTTCCCATGAATGTAGCTTCAAAACACGCATACTCTTCAACATTTCGGAAGTAGCTTTTAAACGCGAATCTTTAGCCTCCATTATCTTTGTATGTAGATTTTCTTGCATATTAGCAAGTGGAGTGTTGCTCACCATTACAAGAATGGTGGTCAGAAGAGCAGCAACAGATGGTAGAGCACCTAAATTCCTGTACAAGATAACTAAGGCGAACATAACCTGAACCGGAAGCAACCAAATCCCGTGAAAATACCAGCAAAAATCTCCGATTCTTTCAACGTCTACGTTGATAAAATTGATGATTTTACCGCTGCTTGTACCACCATACTTCACTGAAAGAGATTTTTTGTATATCAGTACCATTAAAGCCGCCCTGACCCTTATGCCAATTCGATGAGCACCAAAATACCACTGCCTCTGAGAGAGTGATTCCAGTGTCTTTGCAATGAAAAAGATCGATGCAAGAATCATACCACGTTGCCAGTTTAGGTTGTCATTCTTAGTTGATAAGAAGTTAATAAAGCTTGGGATTAACAGTGGACCGATATAAGAGGCAGTTGTGTTCGCTCCTAGAAACAGTGCATAATAAGCTTACAAAACATCGTTGCATATAACTACCAAAAAGTTTCATATAAAGACATTTAAGATACCTGCAAAAGCTCCATTAATGATAAGAGGCCGCCAAATGGCGTGGAGTATGGCACTAGGCATAGACGTACTCTGAGTTTTCTGCTTTCGGAGAGACTCTTCGAGAGATGAAGAAGCTTCATCTGCAGTATCTGATTGAGGGATCTCTGGTATGTCTTCCAATTCGAGCTTTTCAAGATGACCCTTTTCAAATAAAGGATTAAGCCATCTAAATGTCAAATGGCTCCATATTCCGGCACATGAAAATGCATCAGAATCACGAAAGGTTGCAGATTTCTCTAACTCCTCGCGGAGTAGTGGTTGTGTGGTGTCGTTAAAATTCTTGGCAGAAGTGTTGTTTTGTAAAGCTTTAAAGAAAAGTACAGAAAGTGGTAGGGTTGCAAAATCAATTATGTTGGATTTTGGTAGAAATTTTGGAAATTCAATGGATTTGAAATGATCGAGGAGACTAAAAATCACTATGAGCAAATCACGAATGCTGGAAAAACACCACCAAGAAACAAGAGCTAATGGCCACCTTTTGCCTATTCGTTGAGTTCTATTTACGGAATAAACTGCTGCAACGCTAGCTAAACTCCAAGCAATGGATGACAGCGAAACCTCAATCGAGGAGGCTCCGAAAACCCAAATTTCATGAATGCAGAACCCTATATAAGACAAGGCGATTACAAGATTCGATAAAGCAATAATTTTGGCAAAAAGGGTTGGTTTTTCTATCCGGAATGGCGCCTCGGTACTGCAACTTTCCCTTCTTTTCTTCAAGAATTCCATCAAAAACCATGACAGGAACACAATACAAAATGCAATAACAATAAAATCCACGACAACCCCCGACTCAAAACTCAAGAAAGACACCATCTTTTCACACGCACACTCACACGCAAAATCTAAACTTCTTGAACCATCATTTTCTGTCTTGCACAAGAAACAGCCGGCACTCCAAAAACCCAGAAAACGTAACAGAGATTCGGAAACAGAAAAAAGTGTAACCCCTCATGCAAGGAGATTGATGATTAGAAGACAAATCACAATGCCTAAGCATGATGATTCATACACACGAATATGGCTGTATATATATATATCCACTCAGTTCAAATGCCAAGAGAGTACGTGGGACTTTTTTCAAGGATGGTGGAATGATGTGGAGGAATCTGGGGCATGAGTCACCGTGTACTGTTGTTACATGAGTCGATATGTTTTCTTGCTTAGGCTTCTATTTATAATATGATTATATACACGCGTAAGTGAACGGAATAAAACGACAGTAGTCAAATCAAGATTCAAGATATTCCACGACTGTTGTTCGAATGATGTTTTCCCCTGCCGAAGAGTTTGACCCTCCAGGTGTTTTGGCTTTGGAAATTGGATGCTATAACTCGATAATATTACAATTCAATTGTTAGCTCGCAGAGCTTTATTTATTTTTCATTCCATCGAATGGTTTGTTGAAAATATTCGTGTGTCTCGAATTAATTTATATGTCACATTATTTTTTAAAAAAATTATTCAAGAGATTCTAAAGAATTCTTTCAGTTATCGGCTCTCTTTTATCCAAATTGATAACCGAAAACTAATAATTAAAATAAGTGAGTTCTCTATGAAATTTAAAAATTAGTTTTACTCTAAAAATATATTTAAAGATATTTACTTTAAATTCCTAGGGAAATAATGGATAAGTTTTAAAGAATAGGTTATGGGGCCAGAATCTAAAGAGTTTCTGATGCATCTGAACTTAATCCAAATGGTCTCTTCTTGGGAAGATATGGTCAATTTTCTGCTGAGTACTAATATCTTCATTTTAATCATTTTTTTATTCGCACTGCAAATAGAACACTTTGTCTTGAAGCTAAAACAAGAATGCAAGCTGTTGATCTATCAGTATCCCTTCACCGGTTATCCTATTTGGAAACTGCAAAAAATAATGTTCCAAATCTTTTCCTTGAATCACGGATATCCCTCCTCCTCCTCCTCCTTATTTAACATGTTTTTGTACACGATTTCTGCATTAAATACAAACTGTTCGATCCATCCAACTTCAAATTTTGCTCTTGAACAAACTCTTTTAAAAGCTTTGGTATCATGTTTCTTATAACAAAATAATTATTACACAACAAGATAAGCAAAAACATCAAATTTTACAATCCACACACTCCCAGATAATTATTTCTAACTCATGAACAAAGCACACAACGTTTTCACAGGACCACTATTACAAATGTATATGCGTATGTGTGTGTAGATATGTATATCAGTAAATGGAACATTGTTGTTGTCCACATTTGCATACATGTCATCATAGAATCCCACATTTTTGTATCGGATACTAGATTCTAACAGCGTGGTTGGAGAAAGCCAGCGTGTGGAAGCCAAACGGAGGCTGAGTGTACGGTTGGGTCCTCCTCGTGGTGGAACCTGCCAGTTTTAAAAACAAAAGCGTATTGCTATTTTTCTATCCATCACTGGTCCCCATGTGTTAAAGTTGGTAAAGTTAAGTGGTCCGTTTGCTGCTAAGCCTCCCAGCATGTGAGCCAAGATCGTGGATAGAATAACTCGAATCTAGCTTTTTACAGAGTTGAATTGAATTCAATATGATTTTTTTTGTGTGATTTCAAAACTTTAATGCAAAGATCAAATATTTTGTTATAAATAATGTACGTTGGCTCTGCCCAAGTCATCGTCTTCTTCTTCTTCTCTACTGCTCTTCGATATACACTGGTTAAATTATCGCATTAACGCAAAAACATGCTAACCGAACTAGTCACGTAAACCGTACTGGGCAAGTCATGCGCGACAGACTCGCTCGAAAATGTGTTGATTTTAGCTACTCTACTTATTCGCACATATCTTTTTTAGGGTCATACGAGTGTTAGTTGAATTTTCAAGATTGTTAAACTTTGGAGTCACTTTTTTGAGACTATGTCAAGCAAAAATTTGGTACTTGTTAAATGGTAGGCCCTTGCAGATTTCCATATCTTATATTTTTATTTCTGTACTTTTACAAATTCATTTAATTTGGCTCCGATTATTTGTATCAGAATTAAATTAATATTTGTGTTTTTAAAATCATATTCGATTTTATGTATTTGTTTTGAATATCTCGAACACAAGATCGGACCAATTCATTATAGTCGTTAAGGGATTATTTTGCTTTAATTTCTTATAATTAAAATTATTATTCACTTCAAATTACATTTATTACCAAATATTGCAAGTGATTGATGTTTACCTAAAATTTCAAATGAATACATTTATTTCTAGCGTTTGCTACTCCAAATATTACATATTTATCAATTAATACTGCAGTAATTAGCAACTATACACGGTGAAAAATATTTCAAAATATAAATAAAATGATTAATATTCAAATAAAGTATTTTTTTAAAAAAATCTTACTATAAGAATACATTTCTTAATGTTGATTATATAATCTGCGATTTGAAGTTTAATAACTTTATTAAATTTGAAAATATCTTCAAATGTGTACTTTATCGTATTAATATTCGAATAGGTCTCTTGTCGAACGATCTTATGAATCTATATCCATAATATATGTAGACCTAATTCATAACTACGTACACTGAAAAGTAATATTTTTGATATAAAAGTAGAGTAGACATCTTTTGAGACGGGTCGACTCGATTCATATTTACAATTAAAAATTATACTTGTTCTGTAAAAAAAAATCATGAATTGGGGCGGGGTCGAAGATATGTTTAACAAATTGATTCTTGAGATCTTCTCATATGAATTTTGTGTAAAAAAATTAATATTTTTCATGAGTCGAGTCATAAATTTGTCTTGCAAAAATTGATCTGTGAGACGGTCTCGTAAGATTTTTTTGTGTCAATATTCATATAACAAGTGGGGGAAAAACACTTATAAGTTAAAGGCATTTACTTTATTTTTGGGAAAAAAATCAATTCAAAAAAGATTGGATAAAAATATTTAAAGAGATGAATTGAATATAGTACTAAAACATGTGGATGAAGTCGAATATGATAGGAAAATATATGGTTGAAAGGACGTGATGCATATAATTTCAACTTATTTTTTTAAGGTAAAAATTTATGTGAGACGGTCTCAAGGGCCGTATTTTGTGAAACGGATTTCTTATTTGGGTCATCTATGAAAAAATATTACATTTTATGCTAAGAGTATTATTTTTTATTGTGAATATCGGTAGGGTTGATCCGTATAAGATACCTACTCTTTTTTAAAATATTTTATGATGAATAAATATTTCTTAGAATATATATTTCGTTTTCAAAATTCAATATAATATTCGTACGTTTTTATATTGCAACTAAAATCAACATCAAATTCCAAAATCAGTAAAACAATTTCAAATTCATTATGATATAATTTTTGTAGTGGCCACTTTCTAGTGTCGTTCTTTGAGTGGTGTAGCAAAATTGACGTGCATTTCATACAAATTCGGCCACGACCAACCCATTGGTCTGAAACTTTCGAGCTGGATTAGGACATTACCCTACCATTTTTACAACTTTTCATGTAAACCAAAATAATAATAGTCTCTACTCTATGTATTCAAATTTATCGTTAATTTTTGTACATTGATCGAATATGTAATCATTGGTAGTACATATCGTAAAATCGAAATGTTCTGAATTGATCAACTTGGATGGCTGAATTAAACCAACCCACGCGGATAATTTGTTGAAGACTTAAAGATAATTTATCGGGAATTTACTTACTTTTACTCATTTCAAAAGTGTTTTTTTTAAATGAACTTCTTTATTAAATATGATATATTATAGCCTTTATTGTTTAAAAACCATAAAATATCTTTTATTTACCCTTTTCATTATCTCAATTAAATACCAATTATTATTTTTTCTTCAAACAAGAAGGCTTTCAGATTATATATATTCTTTAAATAAAGCAAAAGAATTATCAAATCAATTTAAGTAAGTTGGCAGAACTACTGTATTATTTAATTTTTTTAACAATATGAATAATAATATTCAGATAAAAAAATTGATAAAAGTTTTTGGGTGTAATAATTGTCAGAATAATTGAAATATGGTGTTTGAGCTGATGTATGATTTAAAATATTAGAGTTGCGTCATTACCACCAGTTATATAGTTTTTGATAAAATGGTAAACGTTTGGTCTTACAATTGATAACAGAATCAAAGTCACAGTTTTTATTCTCGTTGATTGGAAAGAGTGTGGAGAGAGATTATTGTGTGCAACAATTGTCTCTTCTGGGTAGAGCAATCTAAACGTGGTGCTTGAGTTATTATACAATTTAAAACATTAGAGTTGCATTATTACTATCTGTTATAATTTTTGGTAAAACGATAAGTGTTCGATCCTAAAAAAATAAGAATAATCATAGACAATTTAAGAAAATAAAAAATTTCATTGTCGTTTTGATAATAATAATAATAATAAAAATAATAAATAACAAAGTATATAAATTCAAAGTTAGTATCACCCTATTAGTATAATTTAAATTAGATTTTTTTTAACGGATTCTCATTATGCTTTCTAACAATTTCAATTGCAATTTGGTGACGGTTTTAAATCAGTTTGTATTATAATTATTTATTTAGTTTGTAATGGATCAAATAAATAATGTCTAATGATATATTTTGTGAGGTGATCAAACTAATTAAATTTAATTATATAAAAATTATATTAAACAATCTATAACTAAAATTTATTTTATTTAAAAAAGAGTTAAAACGAGGAATGAAAACAATATATATTTAAACTATTAAATTATGTCTGTATAGTTTTATTTTCACCAAAATGACATACTGATGTTTATTTTTTAGAGTAGGTCTTTTGTGAGATGGTCTTCAAGAATCTTTATCTGTGAGAGGGGCAATCCTACCGATATTCACAATAAAAAGTAATACGCTTAGCATAAAAAATAATATTTTTTCATGGATGACCCAAATAAGAGATCTGTCTCACAAAATACGACCCGTGAGACCATCTCACACAAGTTTTTGCCGATATTTTTAATGTTTGAACTCTAAATTATATTTAGAGTATGATATTTAATTTGAATTTATACAGATTGTTATTTATTATTATTTTATTAATTTATTATTAATAACACCGTCATTAATAATGATGACAATCATCTTCATCGTTAATCCTCTTGTTGTTAATTATTCTTTTTATAAATTTTCTTTTTCAATGATACTATTATTTATTTACTCAAAAAGACATAAGAAAAAAGGAAAATTAATATCCCATTTCGGGTTAGATTAACTGATTAAGAGTCAAATAAAGGCTATGTTTAAAGAATTAACTTGATTAAAGGCAAAAATAAATTATACTTGTTCATAACCATTTTAAAAATCTCCCTAATTTATTTTATATTTGTAGACTATTTATTTATTCCCCAAAAGCTGGTTTGTCACCTCGATGTCAGCGCTTCTCCACATGGGGTTGTAATATGTTCCAAGCGGAAGTGGAGATCCTACCTATGTGGGCACTACCTTCACTTCATTTCAACGGGTAAGATCTTGCCACACATACAATTTCAAAAAAAAAGTGGGTACTAGATATGCATTGACAAATCTTGATCATCCATCCTATCATGGGGGCAATGCCCACATGGATAGGATGAAATTAACCGTTCCGAGGGTTGATTCGTTCGCCTATTAAAATGATACCTAAGTTAGGGTTCAGAACTTCGTGATATAGTTTGATCCATATCCGCCGCAAATATTGGAGTATCGAGAGGACATTTCCCTAGTACTAGAAGACCGGAAAGGAACACACATAGAGACTCTATTTAATATATCACTATAAAATCAAAATGTTCAATCAACATCGGTCAACTCGGGTGGCCGAATTAAATCAACCCGCTCATATATATTGAAGGCAATAAATGAACATTTATCTGATAAAGGTGGAATTTATATTTATGTCAATTTTTTAAGTAATAATGTGTGAATGGATTCATGCCATTCCCAAGGTATCCAACATGGTCCTAACGAAAATGACAATTATGTTAACTCCAAAAGTGTATATCACCCAAATGACGAAATTAGTAGGAAATAATGTCGACATAGTATTTTCTTACTTTTGTCTATTATTAAGTGTCATTTTAAACTTTTCAGGATCTTTACTTTCAGATTTCATGTGTCTCATATTTCATCACTCTTTTATTAAATGCAATATTTTTACCGAGTTTTAATTTATTTCAAGAAGACAATTTTGTATGTGTCAGAATAGAATGTGAATTGGGCCTTGGGACCTTTTAATGCAACATGTAACCTTAGCATCGATTTTGGACATGATTTTTCCTTTCTTTCTCTCTTACTTTTCAGAGAGACCTACTCTATCTATTGGCAAAAACTTGTGAGACGATTTCACGGATCGTATTTTATGAGACGGATATCTAATTTGGGCCATCTATGAAAAATATTACTTTTTATGCTAAGTGTGTTACTTTTTATTGTGAATATCGATAGGATTGACCCGTCTCACAGATAAAGATTCGTGAGATCGTCTCACAAGAGACACACTCTATCTATTGGCAAAAACTTGTGTGAGAGGGTCTCATGGGTCGTATTTTGTGAGACGGATATCTTATTTGGGTCATCCATGAAAAAATATTACTTTTTACTTATTATTGTGAATATCGGTAGAGTTGACCCGTCTCACAGATAAAGATTCGTGAGACCGTCTCACAAGAGACCTATTCTATCTATTGGCAAAAACTTGTGTGAGAGGGTCTCACGGGTCGTATTTTGTGAGACAGATATCTTATTTGGGTCATACATGAAAAAATATTACTTTTTATTGTGAATATTGGCAAGGTTGAACCGTCTCACAGATAAAGATTCGTGAGATCGTCTCACAAGAGACCTACTCATATCTGTTTCATACGGAATGAACGAAGAACTGAGAAATATCTACGGAAATCAAACAACACTATGCGATATTTAGTTCCTAAACTAAGTCCATCGGTAGTAAGTTTTGTTAAATCATTGATAATAATTTGTAATTTTTAGAATTTATTCTTAATATTTAATAATCATGTTAAGATTGGAACTTGAACCTAACTCAACCCCAAACTAGCTCAAGGGGGGAGGATTGTCCAAGCCCATATATACAACTCCCAGGTTATTTATCCAACCGATGTGGGACAATTAACACACCCTTCTCACGCCCAGGAATGAACATCTGGAGCGTGGAGTTTACAAATGACCCAATTATGGGCAGATCGGGTGGCCTAATTATAGGCAGTCCAACACATAACGGTGGAACCCAGACTCTGATACCATATTAGAAACAAGAGATACGGTTGGAAAGAAAAGAGGGAAAACTTTCTATTATTATTTTCCTTTAACTGAGCTTGAAGATTCACTTACAGTATATATGGTACAATGGGAATTAAAGCATATAAGAAGAATGAGGATAATAAATACATAAGTGTGGTTCACTTATAGAAACGTGTTTCTCAATTGTCTTTTATGAAGTAGTTCAAAATGAGTCTTGTGAAATAGAAGAGGAAAAAGTGTCCGGTTGATGAGATATACAGCAGTGAAGATACAATCACTCCAATATACCAGTGGAAGGTTAGATTGAAACACTAATGACCGGGCCACGTTGAGGATATGTTGATGTTTTCGCTCAATAACAGAATTTTGTTGTGGTCGGTCAACACATGAATGATAGGCGACAATGCCTTTGGACTGAAAAAAATAAATAAAACGTAATTCAGGAGCGTTGTTCGTACGGACAAACTTGATTTGTTTCCCAAATTGGGTAAGGATTAGATTACAAAATGTGGGAAATATATGCAAGACATCAGGTTTGGCTTTAAGCATATATACCCAAGTAAACAGACAATGATCGTCCACTATTGTAAGAAAAAACTTATACCCTTCAATATTAATTGGATGAAATGGGCCCCAAATATCAATATGAACAAGATCGAATATAGGTGCACACATAGACTTATTTGATGGAAATGGTAATCTCTTTTGCTTGGAAAAGTGACAAACAGAACATGGGTGTGAGATGTCATTTACTGGTGTACATTGTAGTTCATGTCCTATGACAGATAATCGAGTAAATGAAGGATGGCCTAGTCTACAATGCCACAATTCAGTCTTATTGAAAGAAACATTACAGATAGTGGAGGAGTTGTAAGGTTCGAGGACATAGAGGTCACCGACTCTTCTACCCATCCCAATCGTCTGCTTCATGCTTAAAGCCTGAATGTGACACAAAGATGAAGAAAATGAGACAGAGCACTTCAAAATGGCTGTAATGGAACTAACTGAGAGTAAATTAAAACGGAATTGTGGGACAAAAAGAAAATTATGCAACACCAAATGCAGTGATAAGCATACGATTCCAATATGTGAAACAGGTATTGTGAGGCCATTAGGCAATGTGACTGTGGAACGAAAGCTGTTATAAGAGTGGAAAGAGGACAATGAACAACAAATGTGGTGTGTTGCTCATGTATCTAATCCCCAGCTGCTCCGTGACAGTAAACCAGAATCAAGGGACAAGGAATATATACCATTGAAGCATGAAACTGAAGGCTCATTGTGTTGTGGTATCGTAATGGATCCAGGATGTGGATGAAGCTGAGAGCTTAAAATTGCAATAAGTTGCTTACATTGCTCTTGATTCAATGAAGTCTCACACGGGCTGGAAACTGAATCATTAGTAAGTCCCCGGGCTTGGTTGTCAGCTGCTTTGCTTGGATATTGCTTGCTCTTGTACTTAGGATGACTAGGTGGATAACCATGTAACTTATAGCACTTATCTACAGTATGTCCAATCCCCTCACAGTGAGAGCATACAAGCTTGTCATACATGTTTCCTTTGACATTCGAGAAGGACTTAAGAGCAGCAACATGAGGTGAGCATGGCACTGGTGTATTCGAATCCATTCGGAAAGAAATGCTCTCTTGTTGTATGGAGTGTTGTCTCTCTTCTTGCAAAACCAATGAGAAGGTCTTTGAAATGATAGGAATAGGGTCTATCATTAGGATTTGTGCGCGAATTTGAGCATATGACTCATTCAAACCCATAAAAAATTGCATAACACATTCCTGATTCTGAAAATTTACCCAATCCTTCATTGATCCACAATCGCACACAGAAATTGGTTGAAAGTCCTTCAACTCATCCCAGAGTGTCCTTAGGCGAGTGTAGTAAGTGGTTACATCCATCGATCCTTGGTGCAATCCATTCAACAGCTTCTTAATCTGAAAAATCCGCGGTGCATTGCTCTGTTGGAACCTATCGCGCAGATCAATCCATATTTCATATGCAGTCGGTATGTACATCAAGCTATCACCTATTTCCTTAGCAACAGAGTTAAGAATCCACGAAATCAACATGGAATTGCAGCGTAGCCAAGCGCCGTACAAGAGATCATCCGAATGTGGACGTTGAATTGAATTATCCACGAAATCGAGCTTATTTTTGGCTGTAAGCGCCATGGACATAGCTCGGTTCCATGTGTTGTAGTTTCCTCCAGAAAGTGGGTATGAGACAAGAATCAAGCCAGGATGATCACCGTTCTGCAAAAAAAAATGGACTGCCGGAATAGTTTATTAATTTGTAATAAACAAATTGATATTAATTTGTAATTTTTAGAATTTATTCTTAATATTTAATAATCATATTATGTGATTGTAAAACAATTAAATTATTAAAACATCTAAAAAGAACGGAAAATATTTGAAAAATAAGAGTATCCAGTAATTTATATTATGTACCATTCGACCTATATTTATAAGTTTTTTATTTTTTTTAAAAAGGATTATCAGTGGTATTTATCTCTATATTATGTGCTCAAATATTAGTCACTTGGATTAATATATATGTCGACTTACATAAAAATATAAGATATCTATATAATCTAATAGTATTGGAACGAGGGAGAAACACCGTTGTTGTAGCATGAACTAATATATGATGCATTGTGTCCATTTAAAAACATTTCGACCGTTGCACATCATCGTTGATGGAAACTAGCCGTTGCATCCCAAATTCCCAAATCAGACTTTTCAATCCACGAAAATGCCCTAATTCATCGCTTCATTTCCCACCACTTATCGATATCTAATTCTCACTCTACAATCGATAAGAGGGAAAAAAACAATATTCTTGCCGGCTTCGCTTGGAATTGATATTCAAATTGTGGGTTACAACCCAGTTGATCCCATCATTCCCCTAGTTTGAACTGTAGGGTTCAACAGTTGCAGAGAAAAACGGAAGCAATGGCCTCGAAAACTGCGACCAAAGACATAATTACTCTTCGAGGATCAGCCGCTATTGTTAGTGAATTCTTTGGTATTTTCCCATATATATATTTTTTCGCATTTAATTCCAATCACATTCTTCGAATTTGTATTCGCCTTTTAATTTTCTGAACTGGTTTTCTTCCCCTGATTTTGAAGTAACCATGACTAATATATACTTTTTATGGTAATATTGTTTCTCAGGTTATGCTGCAAATAGGTAAAGACTACGAAAGTCCTTTTATCTCGAACATTTATTTTCTTTCGATTTGTGTTACCTAAGAAATGGAATTCTAACTGTAATTTTTTTTAGCATTTTGTACAATCGTGGAGTTTATCCAGAAGAAAGTTTTACAAAGGTCAAGAAATATGGGCTTCCTATGTTGCTTACTCAAGATGATGGGGTTAAATCCTTCATTTCAAACTTAACGTCTCAGCTTTCTGGTAATTTTCAATTCATCTTTCATGGAATAGGATTTACATTTTTAGTGAGAATTTATGAGTTCGTTAAATTCTTGAAGAGTGGCTTGAGGCTGGGAAACTACAGAGGATTGTTCTGGTGATAATGAGTAAAGCCACAGGTGAGGTTCTAGAGAGGTGGAACTTCAGTATTGAGACAGATAGCGAGGTTCTTGAGAAGGGGTAATTTCGCTGTCCATTGACAAAATCTTAAAAAAACCGTGGAATTTTTTTTTATGTTGGGGATGTTTTATCGAATTGATTTTGAGTTATACAGAGTTTCAAGGGAGAAGAGTGATAAAGAAATAATGAGGGAGATTCAGGCAATAATGAGGCAGATTGCTTCCAGCATCACCTACTTGCCTTGTTTCGATGAACCATGTAAGAAAAGAAACTAACGGGTCCAAATATTTTATAAGATTTGATATAAAATCAATCATGTATCGCGTTGATCCATGTACTTATCATTATGTATGGTTGGGGTTCGGGTTTTTAGCTGTGTTCGATGTTTTAGCATACACGGACAAAGATTGTGCAGTCCCGTTTACTTGGATTGAGAGTGATCCTAAGCTGATCGCCAATCCACAGATGGTGAAACTGCATTCTTTTGATACCAAGGTAATTTTCTTTCTGCATTCTGCAGTCTATAACTCTGGTTGGAAATTACCCTTGAATTCATTAGTCTGGTTGGTGGTTTTGCTTGCAGATTCATAAGGTTGATACTCTTGTTTCTTACAAGAACGACGAATGGGACGAGCCTTGAATTTGAAGAGCTTCTGTCAATGTGATTGATTAGCTTTGTCCATTGAATCTCTTTTTATTCAAATTGGTGTGAGAATATCCGATAAAGTTTGGTGTTTTCTTTTCTATGTACTATGTTGTGTTTCCATACTCATATTATGGATTTACCAAATTATATTATTGCCTATAAATATCCAATGAAAACTAGCTTGATGTGTAATATTTTGGTCTTTTTGTTTAGTAACACCCCCTTCCCGTATTATTGATATTTATTCAAGTAGACAAAATTTTGAAAATATGTTAAGATCATTAGCAAGTCAATAACCTAATTTTACTAAATTACATAAACATAAAAGAGTAGATTTCTTGTGAGACGGTCTCACGAATCTTTATATGTGAGACGAGTCAATTCTACTGACATTCACAATAAAAGTAATACTCTTAGCATAAAAAGTAATAATTTTTCATGGATGACCCAAATAAGAGATATGTCGCACAAAATACGACTCGTGAAATCGTCTCACACAAATTTTTGTCTAACATAAAAAACCAAATATCATAGAAGTTGATAAATTTTCTGTTTTGTTTGTCGCTTTGAAGAATATAAACTTATGAAGTAGTTACTGAAAGAAACAAAGATAATTTATAGCTTATTTCCTTTGGCTTGGTTAATGGGGAAGGATAAATCAAATAAATATTATGAAGTAAAAGTTTCAAGAGCTTGATTAAGTTTTTTATTTGGCTTTGTGCTATCTTATTGAAGGAAAATTCGTAAAACAAGTTTATTTTTAAAAAAATTACATTTATTATTCCTCCGGTAAATCCCAATGCTTTATCCAATCAATTTTCCCCATATCAAACAACATTATCATGTTTTCTATCATTTATTTAAAACACTATTATGCCAAACAATGGATGTATGCATTTGCATGTACTCAATTCGAATTGATTCACCATGAAAATGGATACCAGATCAGTTAAAGTGTTCAGTTCATGGCATTAAATAAGATTAACACATAATTTTATTGTCATAAACTTCGTTTTCATTTTTTTTAATGATGATGGAACTCGCAGTCGCTATCATTCAGTATGCACTGAGTAAACATTAAACTAATGCAGTTTGTCGTTTTCCGTTAACGGAGAACGATGGTTTTTGGGATAGTACAATACCCCCTATTGCAGATCCAATTGTCGCAGTAAATTTCCAAAAAAATATGGTCTACTCGATATGTAAAATGAGATAATTGGATGACTAATAAGTTAATCAATAAGTGGTTGATAAGGAATGATTTTTAATATATTGTGATAGTTATATTATGTTTGATCTGTGAAATTAAAATATCAGAGAAATTGCTCAATCTGTGGGGATATTTTCTCGTTCACGATGAGATCAGAACGATAGTTGCAAAGCCATTGAAGTAAACAAGACCAAGACCGATGGACAAATATTGGTGGTTGTGAGTATTTTTTAGGCTGCAATGTTTTTCTTCCGCTGTTTTTTTTTTTTTGGGACATTTTGGACGAAGGAAATTAGGTTTAGTGGTGGACCGAGGAAACAATTGACATCGTTTCCTGCATGAATGGTGTATATAGTCAATCCTTCTCCCAATCTGAGTGCCCTAAAAACGAGTCAAACCCTGGATTATTAAACAATCGGGCCTACCAAACGGGACCTAAAATGAAGGCATTACTCTCACCATAGCAAGAACTAAATCTGAGCCCAAATATATTAATTAACGAGATTAAAAAAAAAACTAAAGTAGATGTCCCAAGCCCAAGCTTAAGCCCAAGCCGAAGGCCTACGATCAGCTAAAGGCCCAATTCCCTGTCCAAACACCCGGACAAGTGCCACCCTCCACCCCCCTCTTAATATCTTGTTCGGAAATGCTTCAAGAAAACAAAAAATAAAAAACAAAATTTGTTCGGGAATCGTCTATTGAGGTACAAATTCAGCTAACCCTTGTGCTCCTCATTTTGGGAATTAAAATCTTTATTCTTAGCATTGAATGTTTGATATCTTTCAATTTCTGTAGCTTATTTTCATTGGCATATTTACTTTTATTGATGCTCATGGTGTGTTCTTTGTTGCTAAATTCTATTATGTGGTTATTTCGTCTCTTGAAGTGGGGAAAACCACGGGATTGGTGGCATAGTTTCAAGATTGTGTCTTTCCGGATATTTACTGAGAACAAAAATAAGTTTAATTTCTTCTTAAGAACTGCTGCATATGGCAATTGAAGTTTATAGTTTGATTAAGAGGGTGTTTGTTTTTTTCTTTTTTTCTTTTTTCCTTTTTTCTTGATTTATTGATTATTGACTTCAGCGAGGCCTGTATATGTACTTGGTCTTGCTCCTTCATATTTTTTTATGTGCCTTCATATACGATGGTTTCTCGGATACTAGTTTGGTAGTTTGTTGATTTTTTTTCTCCTTCTGTCTTTGGACTTGATCTGTGTGAGTTTCTTGAAAATTGGTTGGATACACTCATTTGCATTTGTGACATTGTAAATGTGGGGAAATTTTCTTTTTCCAGTGTGTATGATTGAGCTGGGCTGATATACAGTAGGATCACGGTAACTTGTTTGACAGATATCGGATCCAATGTCGCTGCTGTATGAAGTCTGTTACCTGCAATAGTAAATGTTTTCTATGCTGGATTACAGTCACGCGACATGCTTTTTTGTGTTTGACTAAAATATTTGTTGTGAGCGTTGCGGTGGTCTTAAGCCTTTTTTTCCTCAGCTCTTGGCTTGATTCTGTCGCGGTTCAAATTTGATGCATTTTCCATGTCCATTTTCTGCGGTGTCGCTTACTGTAATGATGATAATAAATATTGTCTAACTGTGACTTTGTAGAACGCATATTTTTTTGTTGATTGTGGGTGGCGAAGCTATGTCCAATGTCCCATGTAGCTAGATTCAGTGGTATGCATAAGGCAGCATTACCACTTCCACGAAGAAGGAAATTTGCCGTAGATTTTATAAGAATATTCTCAACTTGTGCTGCACCATATATCTATTCATCCTCTCCTTTCATTTATCCATCGTCTCTGGTGTTGAGTGCACACATCACAGCATCAGATGCTCCTCAACGTTCCGATGAATGGTTTGCTCTTCGTAAGGATAAACTAACAACTAGTACATTCAGCACTGCATTAGGAATCTGGAAAGGTAACCGGAGATACGAGCTATGGTACGAGAAAGTATTTGCTTTGGATTTACAAGTAACAGAGGCTTCTAAGACGGGTGCTATGGAATGGGGAGTCCTTAATGAGTCCACGGCTCTAGAAAGGTACAAAAGCATTACAAGTCGTGATGTGAGTTCATTGGGGTTTGCCATCCATTCCGAGGAACGGTTTGATTGGATTGGTGCATCTCCAGATGGGCTTCTTGGATGCTTTCCTGGAGGCGGAATCTTGGAAGTAAAATGTCCTTTCAACAAAGGAAAGCCAGAGATGGCTTTGCCATGGTCGACTATGCCGTTTTATTATATGCCTCAGGTGCAGGGTCAAATGGAGATAATGGACCGAGATTGGGCAGATTTGTATTGTTGGACCCCAAATGGAAGCACTATATTTCGTGTATGTAGAGACCGTAATTATTGGGAATTAATACTTGGAATTTTGCGAGAATTTTGGTGGGAGAATGTTATTCCAGCCAGGGAATCCCTTCTACTGGGAAAAGAAGAAGAGGCCAAATCATTCAAGCCCTCGTCAACTCACAAACAAACAGGACTTGTAATATTTAAAAGCATAAAGTTGGCAGGTGAAGCGAAGTTGCTGTGCAGGGAGATTGCTGGCCATGTAGAATTTTATCGGTGAATGCTTTTACATGAAAAGAAGAAAACTAACACCTTTTTGAATCTATTGATGTAGTATTTGGTCACCATGGATACGTCTTGTACTGTAGTTTCATATTCTTACGTGATAAAAACAAATGTTAATACTTTATTATTATAATGTGAAGAAACTTCTTGCATTTTTTCGGAATATTGATAACTGTTCTCTATCCTTCTATTCCGCCTAAATTTCTTCCTTTGGTATTGGTCCATACTTGGAATAGATTCCCTCAAACGGGTTGGCAGCAATGGCCCTCACAAGGACCTTGCAGCTGATGATGGCCAGATAAAACAACGGAAGAGAGCAAATGCCTCACTTTCCTAAAATAGTGGCATATCCAATGGAGCTAAATCTTTTGAATCACATTGCAAAACGGCTACTCTAGACAATAATCAGTGCATATTCATCGGAACTTTTCCTTCTTGAATTCTCTTTGGACAATGCAAAGAGGTTGAGGAAAGAAAAGAAGGTGAAAAAAAGGAACAGAGAGGTACGTGAGAGAGATGGACATTTACAACTCGAATGGGCTTTCTTGGGCGGATCAGTGGGATCCCGAGCCTATTCCATCTGAAACAGAGAATGGTAAAAAGAAGGGAAAAGATGGCTCCGAAAAGGGGAAATTAGGGAAGAAATTACTGAGCCTCAAGTGGATGAAGAACTTCGGCAAGAAATCTCAGAATAACACAGAGAAGATTTAGATTTTGTGGGAATGACCTCTGTTTTTACTGGTTTCAAAATAATTTTTCCTGTATTAATTATGCTTCGACTTTAATCTTTTGCATTACAATTGCAACTGGTCAAATATGGTGAATGAAATGGAATGTATGTTATATTTTAACAATTCTTCAGATTTTAAATCTTGATTTTTATGCTTTCGTAGCTAACGGCGAATTCTCTGTTAGGAGACGGTATTTTATTGGATTGATGAATTTTTGTAACATGCCTTTTTGGTGACTTGCTTATAGAAACTCGAGTGTTCTTCAATTTTGTGCGAAAAGTGACAAAAATGCATGCAAAATTCCTTAAAAGAGGGTGTGATGTAGATGTGCTTGACTTCTGTGTACGCAGATTTTTGTCAAAAAATTGTATTCTTTAATCTTTACTTTGGCCATCTCAAATGTGAGACTGGGTATTGTTATTACATTAGTTTTTTTCCAATGTAACGCATAAACATATATATAGTATGATGGTTACCTTGGAACGATTGAGTTGGGCAAGTATAGCCGATTATGCATAAAATAGTGAAAGCTACCTAATTGGAACTTCTTCAAATTGCCGCTATGCCTTCCAAAGGTACTTGCACGGTGTGGTGACATGAACTTCAAGTTAAAAGGGAAAAACATGGTAGGCTTTATTTGATCACGTTAATCGAGCAAGCTACAGAGTATTTCAATTGTCGGGTATAGAATCCCGAGTGTACACGTTCAGCTGATGAACACCTTCAAGTCATGAAGCATACACAGTTCGTGTGATTTAAGGCCTAATATCAAGCGTAACTAGAAAATAGTTGGTTGCCGTATGCTCACCCACGAACCTGTAATGACATTAACTGGAGAACACGACCAGACAAACTTTAACGACATTAAAGTTCTCTTATTAGTAAACATGTTTCATAGAAAGAAATAGCATTTGTTACTCCTAAGAAGTTAACAACCAACAAAGCCAACACACGAATACAATATGTCAACATCCACTTCAAAGTCAAACAGATGCACAAAGAAACAGAAACACCAACCGACTGCCAACTATAAAACATATAGGATGCTGTAGATCGAAGCAGCACAAATCCTGCAGAAAGTTGATGCAATCTTCCATTACATCAGCAACGATTAACCTACATCAGACTTCACGATAACAGCTCCAATCTTAAATTGTACAGAATCAATCTGGCAATTGGAGATCAAAAGCAGCTGCCCGGATGTCAGTCGAACCCAACTCAAGCTGATTAAGAACCATGAGAGATCCAGGAGCTCCCAAATCACTATCAGCCGGAGAAAGACACTTCACACCAGGAAACATCATGTTCGCCATGTTGAAAAATTTTGCTTCCTAATCATTTTCCTTTTTGACTTTTTTGGGTTTTTCTGCTTTTACATTTTTTTCCATCTTTTTCTTTTTTTTGGTATTTTTCCCTTTTTATCTTTCTTTCTGCGTAAATGTAAGCCGTAATCTTGCGTGCAGCAAAAAACCTGCAGGAGTCCAGGTGAACCCCGGACAAGGAGCTGGAAGCTCTAACAGCTTCTTGTTTCGAGATTTCAAGGTACATCTTAACAAGTAACCACATTCACCCGCTACCCATGAACATTTGAAGTATCAAATGGTCCGTCCACATCTCTGGAGGGGTCGATTTTATCATCCAGCCTATCTTGGTAACAGAGCAGCTGCTTAAAACAATCTGAACACACCAATTCCAAACAGAAAGTTTCTTCATATTCGGTGTCATTAACACACCTGCCACATTGAGCACACCTTGCTATACAGAGCGTACATGCCCTGCAGACTTGAGCTGCGTCATCTTTAACTTGACAACCAGTAGCTGGACAATCATAAACCAACTTGAATTTCTCGCATTTCGGACACATTTCAATATCTATCGCACGATCATCGTCGTGTGGAAGATAGAAATTCCCTCTGTGATAGAAATGTGGCTTATGATGACTTTCAAACTTGTCACCATCAACACCTAATAATACCTTCAACTCTTCATAATGTTCACGTGTCACACCATAGAATCCGCCAATTCGCAGGTGCTTTATGCTTCCAACATCTCTGTTAAAATTATACATCATGATGTTATGCACTATACCTTCAATACTGAGCCTTGTACATCCAGGAACAGACAACTGCACAGCAAAAAACTTCATAATTTAGAATGTGATAATATCAGAATAGGAATTCAAGCTGATCAGACAATTCTCAACAAGAAATAATACATTCACAACATTCCAAAGGAATAAGTTCCCGAATTCACATGACAAAAAATTTCACAAGAAAGTGAAATGACAAATATGAGATATCTTTATTGCACAAAAAAAAAACACATGCTGAGTACCGGCTGGTGAATAGTAATAGTTAGTTAATAGTTTTCCATCTTTCTTCAACGAAAGTAAAATTTTAAGGAAGATATTATCATTAGGACGCATCTAATCTCATTGTGATAACAGAGCAGTCCAACACCTATAGCCAAATGCTCGACAAGGTTAGCATATTCAACATTAATTAAAACTCTAAACCATCACATATAAAATCATATCATGATCAAAGAAACATGTTTCTCACACCATACGAAATTCAAGAATATGGACATGGAAAAATTCTGCATCCTTATATTTATCACCATTTACCCTAAAAAGAAATTGCCGATTTCAAACCTCCATGTGCTCATCAAAACGAGTATGAATTAGTGCAGAAAATTCAAATTACATTAAAAGGCAAACATAGAAACTAGTGATCCAACAAATTGAGTAACCGACCTTAGTTAATCTTGGATTAGCTTCAAGTATGCGACCCAGACCATCATCAGTTATTCTAGGGCATTCCACCAAACTCAGGCACTGCAGCTTACCTAGAGCCTTGTTTGTTAATTGCAGAAGAACGTCATCTGTGATCCTTTCATTAAGAGGCTGATCAATGTGGATGCTCATCCACAACAAAGGATCACCTCGGACGGTGGAACATAAGGACCTACAAACCATTTCTACCGACAAAAGGTCCTTCACTCCCAGATAATTTAGAGCAAAAGCCAAAGCTTCATTGGGAACTCCAAAATTGGAAGTTCCCTCAACTTTTTCACCAAATTGAGGTTCACAACTGTAGCTAGTACTCCCATTATCATAGCCCACAATATTCTTCACATCGCAAACAGATTCATAACCAAAGCCATATGGAGCCAATGCAACTCCTACATCTTTCTCCTCCCCATTTTGATTAACCTCATTGACCACATTCAATTTCTCATCAGGTTGAACATTGCTGGGAAAAAAATGGATGCCCAAATGTGGTTTCTCATAGGCCTGAAAATTGCTTGGAAAGGACCAGCTACCCACATTCGAATTCTCATTGAACTGAACATTGCTAGAAAACGTTTGGAATTTCAAAGCATTATTCCAAATAAAATTCCATCCCGCAAACAATCCATGTTCTTCTTGGCCAACTGTAACATCACTACCTCTCACATACTCTCCATAATCAACCTCCAAGTCCTCAAGCCATCCAGTGATGGCAGTGAAAGTAGTCTTTATATCCATGCCAAATGGATCGGAGGGTAAAAGATCAACAATATCCTTGGATGTTGACTCCGAAGAGCTACATAGATCAACTTCATCCCTTCCACAGTTTATACTTCGCTCTTCAATTTCTCCTAGGCTCCCATGCCATAGACTATAATAACCCTCCCCGTTCTTGTCAGGAACACCCTCAACAAAATACCCATTCACAATCCTCAAAGGTGATGCCCATTTTTCATCAGAAACGTGAGCTGGGAGCACCGGGCGGTGCGAGTAGTTCAAGGCCATTTCAACAACTCCACGAAATCCTAACTCTGAATCTTTTCCAACCTCCTCTGATAAGCCCCGGTAGAAAGGAGATAAACGGGTCAAATATTATTCTAACCAAAAAAATGAAAACGCCCCTTCTACCCTTTTGTCCTCTTTTTTGTGTGTATTTTTCAACCTTCTCTTTTCCCAGGTAAGTATTTTTCAAGAAGATTCAACAAGAAAACCCTCAATTTTCAATAACTAACAAAAATAACGCATCAAAAACTTCACTGAGTTTTTCTTGTGAAAAACCCTAAAATCATATTATCTCAAGCTAACTATAGAATCAATTCCAAAAATAAAAAATTAGAATCCTCCTTTTATGCACAATAAAAGAATAAACGAATCCCAAAGAAATTAATGAGGGCAAAAAATAAAAACAGAAACTTTTCAGCCTACGGATTGAAGACAATTTTATATTTCTAAACAGCTAAAACCAACGGGCTCAGAAATATATCAGACCTACACGCACGTAATGAAAAGAACCAGACAAAATTTGTGAAGGGGAAAACAGAAACCTGATCTCTCACGGAAAACCCCAAACCCTAATCTTTTTGTTTTTGTTTTTGGTTTTGTTTTTACCACGAGGACCAAAAGAGACACCACGCCGATTGCGCTTGATCGACGTTCGTAATTGTCAGCTTCGATCAAAACCCTCCAATAAAACAAACAATGAATTTTTCAAAGAAAAAGAAAAACAAATACAACAAGTATGAAAAGAAAAATTACTTGGAAGGGGGAGAGTAAAGGAAAATGGGAAAGGAAATTGAGTGAGAGAGAGGATTAGGGATTTGGAAGAGGTGGAGGAAACGGACACGTGTGAGGAGGGAAGATGTATTCCCGGCGTTTACGGGTGGAAATGGTGGCGGGGAGGAAAATGTAAAAGGAGAGGAATTCCTTCACTTCAGGGGAAATTGTCTCTCTCTCGCTACGCAATGTTCATATGGTTCATATATTCCAAGTCAAAGGTCCGATTTTATTTGGTAAATCTGTTTTTTTTATAATATGAAAAAAAATTTTATTCAGCTTTTAAATATTCATTTTTAACGTTAACATAAACTCGATCAAAAAATAAACTCGTGGGTATGTCGATGTTTTCGTATCACATTTTATAAGAAAAGTAACCGAAATCGAGCTCGAGTTTTCGACTTAAATTTATGGATATTTTGTTTGTATGGTTTATTAGTAATATTGTCCTTTTTTCCCTATACTAGGGGTATACTATTTCCATTAATGTGGTGGTGTGCATACGAGTATATCTCAATTAAATTTATCAGCATACCCACACATAAATTCGGGGTTAAGCTGAATTCAAGTTATAACTAAACATGACGGCTAGTCAAATTGATTTTTTTTTTTTTTATCAATTGTACTACGATACATTAAATTCAATTAATGTTATGGGAAAAAATCAAATTTCTCGATCTCGTGTTTGATTTTGTCAAAAAAAACTCAAAAAAACAAAAAATTATAAATATCGAGATGGGATTTTTTTTAAATGTCAATTTATTGAATAGGTCTTTTGTGAGACGTGTCAACCTCACCGATATTCACAATAAAAATTAATATTTTTAGTATAAAAAGTAATATTTTTTCATGGATGATCCAAATAAAAAATGTCTCACAAAATACGGCCCGTGAGATCATCTCACACAAATTTTTGTCATATATCTATCTATACTACCATTAAGCCTGAGCATAGGAGACGAACCAAATTACTCGGATGATATGGCTCCCACCATATTGTACTTCGGTTCCTCGTCCAATTATCGTAGGATATCTCCTCAATGTTTATAAATATGATGTTATTCTTATTTTAATATAAATCAAATTAATTATAAAAAATAATCTCAAAAAGAAAATTTTCAAAATATTAAAAATTATATAAATATATAACACGTGCGTCAAATATTTGTATTTATTTAAAAAAAAAATCGGTCCATAGAAATATAGAACACACTACATATGCTAGGTTCGAGAGTAGGTGCATAGGTGTTGTTTTGGCCCCATGCACGGTTCGTTCGATCTTGGGTGTAGGGGCAGTGCCTACACCCCATATGAACGGTTGAGATTCCACTTAATGGGAAAAAAAATTAAAAAAAAAAATTGGGCCAGAAAAAATTCCGGCCCTTGGATGTACCCCTCCAGGTGGAATAATCCCCATGCACACCTTTGGGCTTTGTTGTTGCACCTATTGTTTATTTTTTTCTGATGATCATGAAATCAGCTTACGATTATTCTTGGACGTGTATTAGGTAAATTGAATTTTTGAGCTAATGAAATAGTACATAAATCATGTTAAGTCAAATAAATTATATTAGATAAATATTGTTCGACAAACTCTCTAGACAAGTTTTAGTGAGATATATAAAAATATTGTTAATATAATCTGGTCAGGTTGAGAATTATGCCGGTTAGAGTTTTCTAAGACCCCATTACTTCATTAACGCTAATTATATAAATTACGAATCGTAAATCAACTCATAATATAATTATAATAAGAACTGAAATTTGAAATTAGACAAAGATCGAATTATGATGGATACATGGGTGTGTATGGGCTCATATACAAAATAATCCATTAAATTTTAAAATAATCAATTAAATTTTAAAATAAAATAATATAACCCCGTTAAAAGGAATAAAAGAAATAAAAAAAATAAATGAAAATGGTCGCAAATTACTTTTTTTTTTTTTTTTTTTTTTCTGTTTTACGTGTCTCGGATGGGACAATGTCAAAATTCGTGATTTGAGTACAAATTGAACTCGTGCCTTGCATCGCGTGTGGAATTTGAAGGAAAAATATATTTCCAAAAACATCAACTCCATCTATTTTTCATATATATATGTCGTTCGTATCATAGGAGTGGGCAACAGTTTTGGTACAACGTAAGAATTATTGAAAGTTCTTAGCAGTTAAAATGATGAAAACATGAATATCTATCGATTTCTTGGTTTAGTGTCTAGTCAAATTGACCACCAATGATCATGCTGTAATAAATCGGAGATAATATTTTTTCTTCTTTCTTATAATAATTTATTACAAAAGAATTCTTCATTAGTGTAAAGTCAACGTAGATAGAAGCATGTGCGATTTTGATTCATAGAAGGGGGTGGGTGAGTGGGGGAATGATACGTTAGCGAATGATGTCTTTTGTAGGAGACTTGCGAAATTGTGTGATACGGTGGCGGCGGCGGTCGGGTATAGGTTGGCGCCAGAGAGTAGGTACCATGCTGCATTTGAGGATTGGGTGAAGGTCTTGAATTGGGTGGGGAAGCAGGCGAATTTGGCAGAGTAATCGTTTCATTGTGGTTGGAAGGGTTGCCAGCCATTGTTTAAGTTTCGGGAGGGAGAGCAGATGAAAGGAGGCATATTGTTGATGGGTTCGGAACTTCTATGGTTGTCCCCTGGCTGGCTGCTCATGGAGATTTGTCTAGGTATGTTTTTTTATTATTGAATCGAGATGCCTTTATGAACAAAGCAAGTAAAGTTAATGTGTGCGGGGCGTAGTCATAGTATGGGCTGGGCTGGGCTCAAGCCCAACAAAGACTATCAATTTTTTTATATATAGACATACTGTATTCCAACGGATTACATACATTTTAAAACTGGGATTTGCTGAAAATTTATGTATTAACTCCACATGTATTTTAATCACGATCAGGTTGGATTTGGTCTTACCCTATGCGAGGGTCGAATTATCCCTCAGGGCCAATATATGGCTTGAAAAATAAGTGAACAATTTTCGAAATTCCGTGCAATGACACTACCAAGTTACTGTCAGTTTTGTGATATGAGTGAGTTCTTTAGATTTTACGGACAGCCATCACCTTCCATAGTAGTGAGAACTTCTAAAGGTAACACCAAACCAAATAGGAACTTGAATAACGCCTTCCTGACTGCCAGAAATTGAAAATTGCACGAGGTTTTAGTATATTTAACAACAACATTCCATTTATTTCAGCAAGGAAAACCGAGAAACAAGGAGTAACCCAAGAAATAAATAAAGAAAGAATAGAGTATCATACAGAATAGTCGCGGTCTCGGGGATAAGATTAAGCCAAACGGTCCCCCATATACGCGGTTTGTAGCCACGTCCCCACCCACCAAATCACAAGAACTGAAAAAATTTGACAGTTTCACTTCCTCTAAGCTGTCAGCAGATTATCAATGGAGGCGGGCATGTATTTGAATCAACTGGTGAAACTACCCTTGAAATCAAATGGAGGAAGAACACACGAAGAATCACTCATCAAAGACTCCCTGTTTTCTACGAAAAGAAATACACCCCAGAAGCCGTGCCAGCAAAAGCAACGGTTATTGCTGATATGAGCTAAAGGCAAGAAAGGAATGGATGGTAGACAGTACCAGAGAAAACCTCCTCCTCCTTTGCCAAAGCTTGAAGATGATGGAAACCCAAAATTTGTTATTTTTATTCGTATGGCCAATGTTAGTTCTGTTCCGCATATCTTTCTTTTACACATAGGATTCTTGAAATTCTTTTTCATTTTCCTGTTTCTGGGCTATCGTATTTGGTAAATTTTGAATCTTTTGCTTCAATCATTTTTTTCCGAAGTTGGGATTTTTTTTCCCCCTAATCCTTTGATTTGAGCAATGGTGTTGATATCACCTGGAAACCCCGAGATATTACGGGGGTATCAGTGTTTTTTCTTTTCCAACTTATTTTTATTTTCTTAGTGTTGAAACTTTGGTTAACGATGAGTTATGGCTAACAATATCCTGCATTGGCTTGTAGCATTGAATCATCGGTGTGGCTAACCAATTAGTCCATTGCTCATTATTATTTTCTGAAATCAAGTCATCCCGAATATTGTATACAAAAAACAATGCGAATATTTCTTTGCTATGTGCCTTCCGACTAGCTATTTCTTTGCAATAGTTATTTTTACCCTCTTGAGGATACATTTAGTTTTGAGTTCTGAAGTCAGTAGCATTTTATGAAAATGAAGCTTGCAAAGGTAGAGTTCTTGACATCCTTTTGTACCTAACAAAGCAGCTCAAATGCACCGCGCTTTTGGTTCATGGGTTGCAAATATTTTTACCATTGGGAATTTTCTTCTTGGTCAGGTATACCTCCTTTCTGTCTTTGTTTGATTTAGCACCGTGACAATCTTAGAATCTGAATCTGTCTTATTTCTGAAATCATATGGGCTGTTTGTGAAAAAGGTGGTAAGTCACCTGAGGATGATATCTATAAAGGTGAGAAGCAGCATATATGCCGAATTTGTTCAATCTTTTATATAGTTTACCCGTTAGCAGTGGGAACCACGCCATACACTACATTCTTTTAAAATTTTAACTATCTGTATCGAATCTTAAACGTTCACTTACTGAAACAGGATGAGAAGGAGATGCAGAAGATGGCTATTAAACAGTTTCGTGTGTTGCGATCTGCTACTGAGTTTAAATATGGCTACAAGCTCATCGTAATGCCTTTTACCCTTCACTTTCTTTTGTATTTTAGTTTCTTGCTGAAAACACAGCCAATACGGAAGTACAAACACCACCACCCCCTTTTCATTTCTAATGTTGTTCCCTATATCTTACATGTAGGAAAACAACAGTTTGACTGATGCACTTGCTGCAAATAATGTGATTGAGGTAATGCTTTGGATATTGAATAATTCATACTCCGTGCTCTTAAGAGGTTGAAATTAAATAATCCCTTGATTGGAATTGCACTCATCTTTTTCTTTCCATTTTTGTTTGTGAGTTCCAATAAATTTCGGGGTCTTTTCGCGCAATTTTCTCAGCTCCCATCTCAGGCTGAACTCAAAACAGTTTTCGATAAAGTGAAGGACTTATTTGGCGATGCTAGGGAATCTTTCGGGAAGATGACATTCTTGAACTCGGGTAGCGAATCAGCAGAAGAAGATTCTAAAGAAAAATAGAGGCGAGCCTGATGTTTTTTGGGCCAGTGACATATTCGATTTGTTTCGGTTGTCTTCAAATCATGGTTCGCTGTCGCGGTCGCGGAGATCGAAACGGATGCAACCGTTTCAGTTACAATGAAATTTCGCGGAACGGTCGCGGAACGGGTATTTAAAAAAAATATTATAAATATATAAAAATTAAAAATTTTGGAAAATATTTAGAAATATAAAAATTAAAATAAATATCATTTAAATAGATTATTTGATGTAAATAAAAAATTTAAATATTTTTAAAATTTTATTAACAATTTATTGAACAAAATTTATATCGTCATTATATTTAAAATATTTCCAACCATATCAAAAATTAAATATACTATTAAAAATTATTTGTATTTAATTAATTAAAACTTTAAAATATTTTCGATTGGATTTATATATGTTCGCACAAATTTGAATCAATTTAGAGTGATGGACTAATAATAAGCATCAAATCTTATATAAAGTGATGTTACAAATTATTTAACATCAATTAAAATAGAAATATTTTATAATTAACTTAGTTTTTTCACAATTTGTAATGAAAATTTCTCAATAGAAATAGTTGACTTGCAGTCTCTTCTTTATTAGTCTTTCATTGATGGATGCAGCGGGAAGAAGACTCAAAATTTATCATCTCACATCAACCGATGTGCTTTGCTTTCCAATCTTCCTAGTTAAATTAATGTTAAGCTTATTAAATTACTCATATCATATGATAATATAATAACAATGAGAAATGAAATATAAGTTGATGAAAACAAACATTTATATAGAAAGGTATGTAAATGTTATATCATCGAGAAAGCAAAGATACGTGCATTAGGACCTACAATTACATTATTTGTACTAGAAAACAAAGATACGTGCATTATTAAATCTGTCGCTGATTCGAATTTGCGATGGTTTTACATAATTTAGCGACGGTTTTTATTTAACCGTCGTCGATTTTAATTTAGTGACGGTTTTGTTGAAACCGTCGCTAACTATAGCGACAGTTTTATTAAACCCGTCGCCGATGTTAAATCGGCAACGGTTGAATAAAAACGTCGCTACATACAAAAAACCGTCGCTAATAGCGATTGTTCAAAACAAAACCGTCGCAAGTTGCGACCGCATCACGGCCGTTCCGGCGAACCATGCTTCAAATTTTTCTGCGTTAAAAATTAATGAACAGGGTGAAAAGTTGAAGTTAACCTGCTGATGAATATGATAAAATTTATTTACCAGCATTAAGTTTTGTAAGCAATATCTGTTTGTTCATAGATTTTCTTTAACTCAGAAAATTGTGTAATTTTCACTGGTTTTGTAGCAGAAAAGTGTGCTGTTTGATTCATTATGTACAAGTTTTAAATCACGGCTATTTTTTTTTTTTTTGCATATTTAAATAGTAATTAATGGATGATTATTCTTTATGTTTCCACTATCATCACAAAAATTTAATCTTTCACATCACATATCATGTTTAAAGATGAAGATTAACTATCAAATTTATAATTTTAAATAAAAATCGGAATGGAAAAGATTATTCCCTCGAAATCATATTTTACATAAAATAATTATTTCATAATGATACTTTATATTAAAATTTAATATGTAATAATAAATTAGTAGGTCTTTTGTGAGAAAATTTCACAGGTATTTATCAGTAAGACGAGTCAACTATGTTCATATTTACAATAATAAGTAATATTTTTTGCATAAAAATAATATTTTTTTTTATCGATAACCATATATAAGATAACTATCTCATAAAATTGACTTATGAATCTGTTCCACATAAATTTTTATGATAATAAATTGCTTACTATTCCGCCTCATAAAATTTTTTATGATAATAAATGGCTTACTTTAGGGTAGTAAAGGCCTCAAGGAGTCTCCATCAACCATTACTGAATTTTTGAGGTCTTTGATGACACCGAAATATATTGTACTTGAATCATGAAAGACAATGAATTCCAAAGCTTAAATGAATCTGTTAAAATCAATTTTTTACATTACATGATATATGTATTGATCATAAAAAAAATATTCTTTTGAAGCCGCAATAGTCATTAAAAGTCTATTTATTGTATAACTTTTTATTTTAAAAAAAAAGGTTAGACAAATCATGAATGCATTGGTTTCATTTTCATTTTATTTTTATTTTGAGTATGTCTATTGTGAGACGGTTTCACGAATCTTTATCTATGAGACGGGTCAACCCTACCGATTTTCAAAATAAAAAGTAATAACTCTTAACATAAAAGTAATATTTTTTCATGGATGACCCAAATAAGAGATAGTCTCACAAAATACGACCCGTAATATCGTCCAACACAAATTTATACATTTCATTTTTTTCATGCTGGCTGATCCAACTATATGAAAAATCCAATTGTGGGGTCGGTCGTTGTATACAACAAACTCAACTAAGGATGTAATCGAGTCGAGCCGAGCTGAACTCTTGAATGTTTGAGCTTGGTTTGTTTATAATCGAGCCGAGCTCGAGCTTTATTTAATGAATATATGCATGACTCACGAGCTTATTCAAACCTTTATCGAGCCTAAACAAGCTTAATAAATATGAATTATACATTTAAACTTTCATTAAATTAATTAAAAAGTAAATTATATATTTAAAGAAAAATATATTATTCTTATTAAAATTTGTAAATTTATTATAATAAATAAATTTAATAGATTTTTCTATATATTTCATAAATAATATGCAAAATCAATAAATCAAATTTCAAAAACTATTATTTTTTCATCTAAAAGATTACTCATGAACTTACCAACGAACATGTTCACAAGCTAACGAGTCGAATACTGTAAAGTTTGAGTTTGGTTTGTTTATCTTAACGAGCCTCATTAAACGAGCTCAAACGAGCTTTTATCGAATCGAGCTTCGAATAGCTCACAAACGGTTTGATTCGTTTACATCCCTACTCAACTATTTGGATTGGCAAATGCTACAATAAATAATAATATATTTTAGGGAAAGACAACAAAACATAATATAAAGTTTCATATATTTTATTAACACAAAATTGTTGTGATTCTGTTTTATATTAAAATTTTGTGAGATTTTTTATATAATTTGACTAGTAAAAAAAAATTATGTCAAAAATATTACTTTTTATGATAATTATGGATGATCAACTCAGTCTCATAGATAAAAATTTAATTGGTCATCTTAAAAAAAAAACTTCCACTGTTATTATAATTAAACAATAAAATGATTTTAATAATTTAAAATGGTAATTTAGATTTTTTTTTTAAAAAAACATGAAAATGAAAAAATTGAAAGTGGGAGGCGGGTTTGAGACCCGGCCCTCGCCCTCTTTTAAATTTTCAAGGGCCGGGGTCTTCAATCTAAAATTTCATTTTTTGATATTATGATAATCTTTTTAATTATTTGTATTATTTAATTAAAAAACAAACACACACACATATTATATATATATATATATATATATATATATATATATCCTGCTCCTGTAAATCAGCTAACAAAATGGAAATCCAATTAATTGTGTTCTCGGGGCTGTCGCCTGCTTCACGAACAAATGTTAGAAGCGTCCGGGATTATCTGACGAAAAATCCTCCGACGGTCAAGTCAACAATCACCTCCAAAAATATATAAAAAGAGAAAAACTTTTAGAACTCAAAAGCACATACTTCCATCCAAAGTAACAAGTGATTAGTATTTATAGACAAATTGATATAGTCTCAAAATTGCAAATGAACCCTCCTCTAGAACTAAATATTGGCAACTAGCCCCGATAGGCAGCTAAATATTAGCAATATAGTCATTTATTCTTTTCTTTTTTTCCATTAGAACTTAAATAACTTAAAATAAATTTTCAGAGAACCATATAATATAGCGCGCGCACTTCATACGTTCAACAGGAGGAATGTGTAAATGTTTGGTTCTACCAAAGTCTAATCGATTCAATTTGAAATTTAATTGATTTTGTATTTAAAAAAAAAAAAAACTGTATTGTTAAACAGGTAAATTTGTTCGATTTCAGTTACTATTCTGTAAAATTGACCGAATCAAATTGTGACATTAATTACCAGAGTTTTTGAAAACACTACTATAATTAATTACTAGGTTTTTTTTCTTTTTTGGTTTCTGTGAAGTATTTAATTGGATTAATTAATCCAAATATTTATTAAAAGTTTTGATAAATGAAATCATTTTTTTGAAGCCGATGCTACTAGAAAAATATTAACTTGAGAACCGAAAGTTTCTGGGGAAATCCAGAAACTCTCACACACGAAACTGATTGGATTCTTCCAGAATTGTCTCTTCTTTCCCTTTAAATCCTCAACCTCAGCCCTTCGTTCCTCGTACAATCAAGATAAAATCAAACATGTCTTGCATAACAAACATTTCAGTCTCCCATCCAATTATGTCCTCAAAGCTTTCCCTTTTCACCTCAAATCCCATCCTTCTGCATCCCAGACCGATGGATACCTCGATTTCTTGCAGAAGAAAGGCTATCAAATCCATGGCGGGCCTAGGGAACGACGATCTTGGTCAGTTGGAAAGAGCGAACAAGCAACAACAGCCCAACAAAAGATCAGCTTCTGTTGCTCCCATTGGTAAGATAGATATACATAGCCCGTGCACGATCCCCATCCAAATGCTTGAATTTCCAAGTTTCAAATTTTTCTTGAAACATGTTCGTTTTTTTGCGTATTCTCAGGTTTGTGGGACAGGTTTCCTTCAGCAAGAACAATGCAGCAGATGATTGAGACAATGGACAGGATGATGGAAGACCCTTTCGGCTACGTTGGTAAATGGCCGGACAGTTTCGGAAACGGCAGGGGGAGAACTCCTTGGGAGATAAAGGAAGCCGAGACGGAGTACAAGATGAGATTCGACATTCCCGGAATGACCAAACAGGATGTTAAGGTTTGGGTAGAGGACAAAATGCTGGTTATCACGGCTGAGAAACAGGCCAAAGACGGCGAGGAGTGGGCGATGAAGAGCTACGGAAGGTACAGTAGTAGAATTGCTTTGCCGGACAACGTCCAGCTCGATAAAATTAAGGCCGAGGTTAAGGATGGCGTGCTGTATATTAGCGTACCTAAGGCAGCCGGTGTAGCACAAGTTTTTGACATCAATGTCGTCTGATGCCGCTTTTGTAATCCGAGAGAAAAAGGATCGAATTAAGGAATCTTGTAGTTTTGAATTGATACCAATTTGGTGAAAATAAATTCTCTCAAATATTTGCCAAATATATAGCCATTCGTCTAAATTAACAATATTATTGGAAAAGCTAATTATATAAACATATAGTTTATTTTATATTTTTAATGAAGATTAAAATTATATATAAAAATTGCTAGATTGGGCTCCTCCAATTGCTTTGATATTAAATTATCAACAATCTTACGATAGGTTGAGCCTGACCTTGGCTCGACCAATAGAATTAATGGACTACATGAACAAGAAAACAAAATAAATACATTAATCTTTTTGGCATAGAATTAATTGATCTGTATTTTCTTTTTCATAATCATGATGAATTATCATTGTTAATGGCCATTTATTGTGTTAGAAAAGTATAATGTAGAAGTATCTCTTTTCTCTAATTACTAGTATATCCTTCTATTCAAATAGGTATGTTGTGAGACGGTCTCACGAATCTTTATCTGTGAGACGGATCAACGGTCAACCCTATCGATATTTACAATAAAAAGTAATACTCTTAGCATAAAAAATAATATTTTTTCATGGATGACCCAAATAAGATATCTGTATCACAAAATACGACACATGAGATTGTCTCACACAAATATTTGTCCTCGTTCTATTATAATACTAGCCATCGAAATACATACACTATATGTTCAAAAATTAATCATAAATATGAAGCATAGAAATTTGAGTCGGTTGTTATTTTCAACCACTATAAGTGGCTCAACTTTAATAAACAATTCATACATATGGAGCTATGATATATGGTAACTATTTTTAAGATCATAGTGTGATTTTTTATATAAAAAAGATCAAAAAAATATTTGTTAGACCGTCTAATCAATTAATTTTGTGAGACGGATCTTTTATTTGAGGTCGTCTATGAAAAATATTATTTTTATGTCAAAAGTATTATTTGTTATTGTAAATATAGACAGAGTTGACATGTTTTTTATCTGCGAGATCGTCTCACGAAAGACTTGTTATATAAAAAAATTATATGAAATAAAATAAATATTATATCTTCATATAATAAAAATTATCAAAAAAATATTTTAATTATATTTTATATTATTTATAACCACTATAGTACGATAAAACATTTCTTTATCTAACAATATTTTTAAAATTATTTTAAATGATCATATTACTATAACATAAAAAATTATTATAAAAAAATCATTTTTAATTTTTGTACTATAATATAATTTTAGATCATAGAGCTATTATATATGAGCATGAGAAGGCTCAATCAGTAGCTACCTTTATATAGTGCAAGTTTTTATATATCAAAATACCTCTATAAAATTACAGAAATATTATATCTTCAATTGGTAAAAATTATCATACTTTTTTATATTATCTACACTTTCTATTTCTTTAAATGATCGTAGTACTATAGCATAAAATGTTATTACAAAAAAATAATTATTAAATTTGTTTTTTTTTACTATAACATACTCTTTAGATTTTTTCACATAATAATTATTTAACACAATTTTATATATACACACATATATATACACACACACATATATATATATATATATATTATATAATGAAATATTACTCATTACATATATATATATATATATATATATATTTTCACGTGTTAAAATCATTTGTATATAACTATGTTGTACTATATGAGCATTCAGTAGGTCCTAAATTGCTTGTCCAGACCACAAAAAAGAAGTTGCAAATTTTACGGAACTGAAGCGATAACCGAATCTTGGCCACTTGTAATGCTTTATGGGCTCCATCATGTAATGGTGTGCCCCATTCAATTTTTCATAAATATCACATTCACCCCCATGATTTTTCGAATTAACATAAAATTTCGAACGAACTTCACGACGGTTTTGCGTTTCACTGATACTCAGATACAAGTCTTCCTCGATCACATATCCATAAATTTTTTTATTTCAAAATTGTTTGTTGAGTTCACAATTCCCTCCTCCATGTTTGACTCTATATATATATATATATATATATATATATAATATATTATCAATTTGAACCTTTGGTAGTCAATTGAAAATATAACTGGAAAGAAAGGACTGCAATACAAAACCCAAATTTGGAATGTGTGGACAAAATTGTAATGCCCGAGATTTTGATTTTGTTAATCTGAGATTATTGATTATGAACTGGTGTGATAATAGATGGACCATTCCGAGACCAGATTGGGCAAAGCATATGAATTATGTAATTTTTGGGCAGAACTATTGGCGTCCAAGCGGTAGTTTTTGACCGCCCGAGCGCTAATGTGCAACATGAATATGTTTCGGGCAGAAGATGCGGCGCCCGAGCGGTAATTTGTGACCGTCCGAGCGCCGATCGAGATGCAAGAAAATGTTGGACAGAACATTCCGCACCCGAGCGGTACATTACAACCGCCCGAGCGCCGCCTGATTTGCTTGAAGAATAAGCCTTCAAATCATGCAAGATATATATATATATATATATATATATATATATAAAAGTTAACTTCATTTCTTCAGAAGCTGGGGAAACGAACGAGAAAGTAAAAAAAAAAATCCTTACGCCTTTGCACGTTTAGATTTGTGATTTACGCAAGATCCGCCTGTCCGATTTTCAATTCGACTTCAGTACCGTGTTCCTATCGACGAGAGCGTCAACTGGACGTAAGTTTTACTACGTTTTGATATGATTTGAAATTATGATATTGAAGGAATCGGATATGATTCATATATGGTGTTTCTGATATATTAGACATCGTATAATCGAAATCGGATTGAAAAACGGATACCGTATAGAATTGTTATGATTTTCTGAGTTGATTTGATTGAGATGTGATATCATATTTGTATTGTATCGATTATGAGTTGTGAGAATCGATATCTATTGATTTGCATTGATGGGTATATTGAGATTGCACAGTTATTCTGTTGAAACAGAATTTGATTCAATTCTGATTATATCCAGTATTGATTGACTGGGGTATTGATATTGTACTCCTCGTTATTGCCATTTTCAGATTGAGTATTGACAGATTTGAGTCCGAGACTTCGACAGAGTCAGATTGAAAGAAAGAAATGTATAAATCAATGTTGATTCGGGATTGCACAACTCGAGTTAGATTTAACTTGAGTTTCCCTAAATCACATACTGAATGGTTATTGCATTGATATTTGCAATTCTTGAGATTAGTATGCTTAGTCTATTGATTTATAGCAGAGCATGTGTTGAGTCAGGGGCTGATGTGCCTAGTTATTGGCTGATGTGCCAAGTCTTCGGCTGATTCGCCAAGACACTGGATGTTTGATTTATATCGATGTCGCTTAGGAGTTGATTCATTCCTATCGCTGAAATTCGGTATATCGTACCAATGTCCAGGAACCGGGATCCCTAGAATAGAAATGAGTCGAGTCTGAGATGACGAGTCCAGAGTTTTATTTACAGCTTTACATCGATACATGTCTTCTGATTTGATACATGATATGGATATGTATTTCATGCTTTTATATGACTGCATGTTTACATTGTTTATACTGGGATTATATTCTCACCGGAGTTATCCGGCTGTTTGTTTGTATGTGTGCATGATAACAGGTGGGACAGGATCAGAGTCACGAAGAGAATGAGAGATTCAAGATTAGCATGGAGATCTGGACTTAGAGTAGATTGATTTTCAGCACTTGATGTAGTGGCTGAACTCTAGTTGGGATAAACATATGTTGTACATGATTTGTACTTTATGTTGATATTTATATCAGATTGATTACTTTACATTTCCGCATTTGTATATTTTTTTTAAAAAAATTAAACCCAGATTAATTAAATGATCTTAATAATGATTAAAAAGATGGATTAGATTCGGATCCCATTCCTCGCATGGCTTGGTGCGCTTAGCAGATATGATCCGCCACCATCAAAAATAAAAACAAAGTTCATCCATTGACTCAATACAGTTGATTATTTGTAAAATTCAATAATTTCCTTAATTTTACGCTAATTTATAAAGCCAAATATATTTGCAATATTTCGGGAGTTTATGATACCCAGCTTTTAATTTCATTAAATAGTTTTAGGAAGAACTTGAATCAAATTAAATTTCAAATTTATTAATTATGACTACATTTCAATTCTTCCCGATAAATATTTAAAAATGGTTCTCCGGTGTTTATTTTAACTTTTTTTAAAAAAATAAACTAATATGAAATCGTCTCATTAGTTAATTCTATAAGAAAGATTTCCAATTCAATTTGATTTATAAAAATAATAATTTTTATTGTAAATATAAACAAAATTAACTTATTACGGAGTACATCCCAAAACACCACAAATATATCAATATCCATTTCTATAGTCGAAAAAAGTTTTTAATATTTCAAAGCATTATATATACACATAAATATATATGCTTACAATACATATACATGATTATTACTAGATTGATTAATAAAAAAAGCACCTTCAATTAATTGATCAAATGCCCCGTTATCCTGACAATCAATTTATATAATTTTTTATATGTTACATTAAATAAAATAAGTTATTGTTCAAATAAGGCAGTCGACACCAGCTGTTAGTATTATAATATTAAAACTAATAATATAAACATTAAATAATGAGCATAATGATTTTGTTAATCTTACGAGTAGAATCTCATTTTGAAAAAGATTACCAGTCAAGATAAAGAATCCATTGACATTATTTTTGTTTCTTGTTTCTCAAACAATCCATTTACATTTTCTTAAAATATCATCGAACAATTGTCATAATTTTTTTTTCCCATTTTACATTCATAGATTTAATCAAGTTGGAGTGAATATTTTTAAATAAACTATATATATTATATATAATTAAAAAATATCCATTTATATTTAACTTGCTTTTGGAACACATAATTTTAGCAATTTTTATTATACAATAGTATAAAATTAGTTTAACCCCATGTACATATATACACACACACACACGTATATATTTCTTTATTCGTGTTCAGGTTGAAAAGCAAGTAGAAAAGGCAAGAAATGGTAAAAGCTTGTTAATAAACAAAACCCAACTCTCTCTTTCTTGTCCATTTCTTTTCGGGATACCAAACCTAACTTTAATGATTGTTGTTAAAAAAAACATGAATTCCTCTGTCATCATTAATTTTTTGTGTTCTTAACCAACAAGAACCTAGACTATGAGGCTCAAGACCCACCGCTTTGTATCATTGAAAAATTTAGCAGATTAATTAAATAAGCCTTGAAATAAAAGCACAAGAAGAATGACCAAAGAGAGGGACTTTCTTCCCTAGGCAATTTGTTGTCTTGTAATGAAACTTGGTTCTCTCACAGAAGATTAGGCCTTGTGCTTTTGGCACCTTGGAGGGTTCATCTTTACTAGTCTAAAAATAGCTCCTTTTCTGTCTTTTAGGTTATTCCGGTAAAAAGAAAGCGTTTTTCTCCTATAAGCTAAGCGAAAACCAGGACAGAAGAAGAAGAAGAAGAAGAAGAAGAAGAAGAAGTTTGAGAGGGAGAAGAGGGATGGAGATTATGTATTATCAGCAGCTGAGGACTGGTACATATAAAGACTCTTTGAAGGTTTTGGAAGCTGATATTCAGCATGCAAATGCTCTGTAAGCATCTTTTTCATCTGGGTTTTTTGTGTATACACTTTAAGTTTATGTGCACCCGTGTTTTCGTTTTATGATGGTTTGCGGTTAAAATAATTGTCTTCTAAATTAGTTGATGGATTAAACCCGAGCAGAAAATTACAGGCCTGCAAATTCTAATGCGACTTTGTGTTTGATGCCTCTCTTTATGGTAATTTTTTGATTTTTTTATATTTCTGGGTACAATTAATGATTTCTGCTTATTAGGTTGTATAAATTCGTCTGGTTGATACTTGATGGGATGATTTGTAAAGAGATATACCTGAGCTTTTTACATGTTATTTTGCGGTCTCTGTTTGTTGTTGGTTTTAAATGGTCTAGGTATTATCCTATCCATTGGTATACATGTATATCAGCCAGAAGTAGACCCACCCTGCCTATTGACACTCCTTTGCAATGGAGCACACACTACTCATAAGAATCTACCGTTACACATATCGTAGCAGTTAGAGCATATCTTTTAGTTATGGTACCACAAGTTGCTTATGGGTTGCGACTTGATGATGGTTTAGTCAAGAGCTATCTTCTTGGCCCCTTAGGTTCTTGCCTAATAATGCAGTTAATCCCATGGTCTTGTACTAATACATTAAGGCTTCTCTTGGTTAGCTCAATGGAACAGTAGGATGATAATTTGTTCGAGTCACGGAAACTTTTGATGTAAAGGGATAAAAATAAGAAGTGATAACTAATAATTGGTGTCCTCTGTTCACTGTTTCATTTCCATTTCCTTTTCATGTTTTGATGGGCAATATGCCCAATTTTGGGGTTGTTCCAATAATTTGACACAAGAAAGATATCATGGATAATTCATCAAACCACATGGATGTGGTTGGTAATGATCTTAAAATTCAAGTTATGACTGGGCCAAGGGATTCCAATCGAGTCGGAAAAGAAAATGCACCGAACATAGGTTATGTGGATATTAATGATCAATCAAACACCCTTATCCTAGTACAACTCATGTGTCAATAATAGGACTTGATAGAGTCTACACTCGTAGGAATCTTAATAATAATGATCCTGATATCAGTATATTTTCATATCAGTCCATAGTTTTCTGTTTTACCAACAATGTAATCTTTCTTATCATTCTGCCTGGTGTTGTTGACCACTAGGAAACGATGATCATGGAGATTTGTCTGGGCTAAAACTGGCTCTATACATCAAGTATTGGCATCTTCATTATCTTGAATTTGATAGTAGAATGAACTTTAAAAAGTGCCTGGGAAAGAAAGGCAGTTTGATTCTGAAGAGTGACTAGAATTGTGGATTGATAGAATGGGGCATCTGAAGCAAACTTAGCTCACTTGAGTTGTCGTTTGGCCCTATTAACATTATTGTTGGTGTGATGTAGAGACATTGATTTATGCTTTCTTGTCGACTTTACATTTTTTTTCTGTACGTTGACATCAGATATAATGATCAATTCCATTTCTGGAGTTGACTAATCACCTACGACTTTTTCCTTATGTTCTAGGGCTGCAGCGATCCCGAAAGCTAAGGGAGGTGCACAACTTCAGATGAAATTGGTTTACAATGACCTGGCACCCCTCCTCCTCCATTTTTTCCAATGGATGGACTGTTCTTGTACTTGTTTTTTAACCACATACTTGAACTTTGTTCACGTTCTTGTTTACAAGGTGCATCTTGTGGGTCGGTTGTTTTATTTTAACCGTAAATAAAACACTGAATCATAATGGTATGCTAGTATTCCACATTCTTCTTTTTTTTTTTGCAGGTGTATACAGATGGGAGACCAATATCAACACATGGAAGGAAAGCATCCATCAAAGACTTTTATGGTCTGTTGATATTTCTGTTTTCTCACTTCCAAACACAAGAACTTCTCCATACAAGTTAAGATGATTTTATCGCTGCTGAAAATTTGCAATTTTCAGCTATTATATTGCCATCCCTTCAGAGGCTCCATCACGATTTGGTTGAGCCTGCTGTTATTGACAATGAGAATATATTGGCTCTAAAAAACACTGGAAAGAAAAGAATGATAGGAGATGGTGGATTCCTTGACTTCGACTCAGAGAGAGATGATGAGTGTGGGATATGCTTAGAGCCTTGCACAAAAATCGTCTTGCCTAATTGCTGCCACACTATGTGCATCAACTGCTATCGTGACTGGTAATTCTCGTCACAAAAATTATGCTCCCATTTTTTGTGATGAAGTCTGTCGATTTGTCTCAATATTCTTGTATGATTTTGAATATGGTTAGGAACACAAGATCCGAATCCTGCCCATTTTGCCGTGGCAGTCTAAGAAGAGTTGAGTCACGAGACTTATGGGTTCTAACCTGCGAGGATGATGTCATCGACCCTGAATCAGTTTCTATGGAAGACTTGAGACGCTTCTACCTCTACATTCGAAACCTCCCCAAAGATTCCCCAGATGCTTTGTTCCTAACGTACTATGAATTCTTGATATGACGTTGATGAGATGAATGGCCGATGGCGTGACACATGGAGGCCGACCTTCAAATGTATATAAGAGCCTGGTCTGGTATCTGGTAAGAGGAGGTTTCCTTAGATGTATAGGGAAATAAACAAAGCTTTTATCTATGCATTGTTCTTAACGTAGACTTAATGCTATTGATGCTATGATTTCTTCGAAGTCCAATGGAGGATTTTGTTGTTTTTGTGTCTCATTTTCCTCTCTACTCGCAGTTGATAGTCGTAACGATATCTTAAATAGACGGAGAGGGGTTTTCGAACACTGAGACATCGTCTTAAATCTGGACCGACGACCACAAGTCATCAGCTACATATAAATTTTTTTTATAAACAAAAATATAATGAGTCGTAGGAGGAAGAAGACAGGCGTAGAATTTTTCCTACCTCCTGGTAGCTTTCGATGGTGGCCATAAAAAAAGATGTCATGGATCACAATAATAAAAACGTTAAATCTCAAAATGATATTTATTTTTTTTCGTCAAAAAAGTTGTACTTATTTTTTCGTTTAAGCTTAGGGTTTCCCTTTTAAAAATTTAATATCTTTAAATATTTCGTTTTCATAAATATTTGTAAAATTATTTTAAAACGTTGTATTGAAACTCAAAATAATAAAACTTTGTCGACGACCTGTAACCTATCTAGCACAATGGCATCGAATTAGAGCGTTTACAAAATTAGCTACTACTATAAGATTATTTTTTTATGACATGTGAACCAGCAATCGGTATCTTTCGGTGCACATCGGGTAAACCGTTGGGCAAATCACGCAAACCAGGTAATTAATAAACTATCAGTCTTTGCGACAAGCTCGTCCGAATAGATCTTGGTATGGAGAATTGAATTTTTGATCATTGATCAAATGTTCATATATTTCACTAACTCGAATACTACATTGGAAGCGTCTAAGATCATCTTTCTTTATAATATAGATACTATAGACATATAAGATATACCCTCCCATTTAAATTTTGTATTCACTCGATGAAAGCTAGCTGCTTCAACACTATACGAAAACATGTTGATTAGAGATATGAAAACATGTTGATTACTCTGACCCCATTTCATATCACCTTATCACTAAATCATTAATATAATATTTGATTCGTGGCATGAGATAAATCATATGGAGATAAATAATATTTTTTAATAATAAAAAATATAAAAAATGACAGTTACTATAATAGTTTGATTAATTTGATTAAATTTGAGATAATGTGATATTATCGTTTTGTGTTTTTGAAAATATTAATAAAATGTTTATAATATTAATTATTAAGGGGAATATTTTAATTTCAATTCAATGATTTGATTGATAGATTTGATAAATAATATGGTGCACCAAACATAAGATTATATTAAATAAAAATGTGGATAAAAATATGGATAAATAATATAGCGAACCAATTCGTACCTGTTTGCACAATATTGAATATCTTAGCCCAAACAATACCTTAACGGCGAAGATCAAGATCGTCTTTTGTGTTATGGTTATCGAGAGACTGATGGTATTAAAATCGCGTAAAATTATATCACTCATAGAAAAAAATCACGGACTTCACATGTGAAAACAATTATGAATCATTAGATGCACTCTTGAAACGATATCCCGAGGTCTCCTAGAGGTAGTTTAAACTCAACTCGGTTTCTTAATAGTATTAAAGTTTTATTTAATCTCTTCACGTCTAAATCTCCTTTGAATTTCCATCTTAGCTGTGTTGTTATGTACAAGGACCATCAATTCATCTTATCAAACTTCTTTTAAAAATTTCATATTTGGGATATTTATTGATCAGAATTTGTCGAGGGGAAGGGATGTGAGTGGACAAAAATTTCGATTTCGTTGAGTTGAAATGTCTTTGGATAAGCTCTTACGTAATCTTGGCAGCCTCAAATATGAAGATGAACGAATGACTTTTGGAATTCTTGAGCCAATTCATTAACTTCCAAACTGTCACATATTTTTACAAAATAAATAGACTAGGTCTCTTGTGAGATGGTCTCACGAATCTTTATTCGTGAGACGTGTCAACCTTGACGATATTCATAATAAAAAGTAATACTCTTAGCATAAAAAGTAACATTTTTTCATGGATGACCCAAGTAAGATATCTGTCTCACAAAATACCACTCGTTAACCCGTCTCACAGGAGTTTTCGTCAAATAAATGGACTAACAACTTCAGTCGGCCCAGTTTGTTGGATCACATCATTGCGATTATTTCTCGAAAATCACAATACAATCAATGTTACATCGTTAGCCCATCGCAAGCACTAAATCCTTTCTTTATTAATAAGTAATAATTATTGACTTGAAGTTGGTGTCCAAAAAGAAAAAATAAAATAATAGGTTTTTGGATCATGATGACTCGTATGGTGTACACTTTATCAATAACATTTTTTTTAGATCAATCTCCGCTATTTTTCCATGCACATTGATAAACGCTTGAGTTTACGATAAACTAATTTAACACAATGTTGTTAGAAGAATCAAACTTATGAGTGTCGAACAAACATTTATCTATTTTACCAACTCAAATACTTATATGAGGATGACAATGCGGGCGAGGATGAATTCATCGTCTATGTGTTTGAATCTAAAACTCATCATCGTCTCTATCTCAATCTTTACTTTTTTTTAATCAGGGATTCTCTGTCCACATCCATGCGAGGAATAAGAATAAGTCCTCATTTCGGGTTTATCTAATTGAAGAATCTCAATCCTCCTCATTATCACTTTAAATACTGATTCATTTGGTCAAAAAAAAAAATCTTCAAAGTTACTAAATAATACTCATATAAAAAATTGATCGCATACATAAATATCAATATTATTTAAACAATACAAAGATTAGTAATTCATAATTTAGTTAACAATAAAAATGAAACAACATTATTATCATGAGAACAATAAGTTGTATCGTGAACGAGATTTGACGGATATGAGTTTAAATTTTATTTTTCTGATTTGTTAATTATTAGAAAAAATATTATTATTATTATCATGGGGAGGATTAGTGTATGGGACAACATCCCCATATCTGCTCTTATTTGTTTCAAAATTTTGAAAAATCTCGGAATCCAAATTCATACTCGAAAATATATCTTTGAACCCGTTGGTGGATTTTCTCCGTGGATTACAAAAACACGGAGATAATCCATGAACCCATGGCGATTAATAATTTCATTGGTCATACTCAAATTAAATCCAGAAAGCTAAATATTGCTCTTTATAAAATGAGAAAAAAATTTGATTTTATAAATTCCCAAACTTATAATGTTCTATGGGTAATAATTTATTTTCCAAAATATTTAATTTAGAACAAGTTAACTTGACTGATAGATTCGAAATATTCTATGCGAAAAAAGAAAAGAAACAAGATGACTAAAAAATTAAAGAGATGTATTTAGGAGATTCTAAAAATTATATGAAGATGTTATTTTATATTTATTATGACTCAAATATTATATATAAAAATCTACTTTTAGTGTAGCATAAACCCACCCAACATTTAGATGTAGAAACATTAGCTACTTGGATGAAAACAGTGACAATTAGTTTTTTTCACATAAAAAATATATTCGAAGAAAAGTTGAAGCAAAGCTCAGAATTTTATTTTCGGCTCCAGATTTTGAATTTTTAATGGATTTTGTTTAGAAAAAACTATTCGAATCAATTTATTATATATATATATATATATATAGATTATAAAATAACTTTTGAGTAGGTCTCTTGTGTGATAGTCTCACGAATCTTTATCTGTGAGACGGATCAATCATACCGATATTCACAATAAAAAGTAATACTCTTAGCATAAAAAGTAATACTTTTTCATGGATGACCCTGATAAGAGATTCGTCTCACAAAATATGACCCAAGAGACCGTCTCACACAAGTTTCCGCCGTGACTTTTTAGTTAAAAGAAACAATTTAATCCCACAAGATTTTATGCACAAATATACTTAAAATTATTGTACAAATGTAGGCAAGTTATCAATATTTAAGTAAATATATATAGTTTAATGTGCATTTTTATATACAGAATATGATTTTTTTTTCCCCTTAACTACAAATATGTTAAGACACCATTTAATATGATTTTCTTAACCCACCGATTTTTTTAAGGAAAAATATTTTGGTGACCACACATTACTTTTCCTTGTTTATTCTTTTAATTTTTGCTGACCGATTGTCTTTTTCCTATTTATCGTCTGCCGTTGGGAACAATCATCTCGTGAGATAATTAATGAGCATCAATTACTAGGCTAGCATTGTCGCACTTTGAGTTGTCAATTTTAAAATCCAAAATTAATAAATAAATTATTTAATCGACTGTAAAACATATTTTCTATTAAAATATTCATAAAAAATATTATTTTTATGTTAAACATGTCGGAGATACCTAAGAAATAGTAAATATCATTTCATTTATGACAAATTTCTCTCATATGATTGCAAATTATGAAACATCCACGACTCATGATACAGAGGAAAAAATGTCGTGAATCAGATTTTTTATTTTAAAGTTTCAATGTTTAAACACATTTTTAAAGTAAAAAACAATTGATCAATATATTAAATAAAAAAAAATACAAAGGCCGTGAGAGGGCCTTTGCACAAATTTTCAGATGAAAACAGATTATTTAGTGAAGAAACTATCGGTAATAATTTCAGGATCACATCGGTTATGCTTTATTTAGTGAAGAAACTATCGGTAATAATTTCAGTATCACATTGGTTATGCTTTATAAATTTCAACTTTTCCCACGTAATTGTAAATGGTCTGAACCTGGCAACGATTATTTTAACGGTAAATTCCAAAAAAATAAATCTGCCAATCTTTCAATTAAGATTCAGTACCTAGTCATAATTTTTTAGAAATCAGTACCTAACAAATCTATGCTTTTAGTTTTAACTCCTCACAAAGCAAAAGTTACATTTTTACCCTTTATTATTTAAATAAATATATTATTTTAGTCACAAAAATTACATGAATCTTCTTCATTTAAAATATAATTTTATAAAAAATTTGTTTCTCAATTATCATGGAATAAAAATAAATACTTATTTTGATATATAAAGTACCTATTATGGGGTTTCAGATACTTGATTTCGCTCTTTGAATACTCCAAATAAATAAAAAAATACTATATTTTCGAGCATTCACCATAAATTCTGCCATTGTTAGTCTTTTCATGAAAAATACATTAGGATGAGTTATTCATATCATTTTATTTTTTTAGAAAAAACATATGTCATCACTCATCTTGGAATAAAATTAAGTATTTATTTTGACCTACAAAATACCTATTTTGGAGTTTCAAATGCTTGATTTCACTATTTTAATAATCCAAATGTGTAAGAAAATACTGGATCTTCGAGCTATCACAATAAATCCAATAATTGTTGGTCTTTTCATTGAAAATACATTAATATTACTTATTCATGTCATCTAATTTTTTAAAAAACATAGTTTCTCACTCATTGTTGAATTAGAAAAAGTACTTATTTTGATCGATAAAATACTTATTTTGGGGTTTCAAATATTTGATTTGGTTATTTGAATACTTCAAATGTGCAAGAAAATACTTAAGTTTAAAGTAATATTAAGTAACTTTTGATGATGTCATTTGTGAAGTTAAAATGTGATACTTAAATTGGTACAAAGAGTATCTAATTAGAGTCTATAAATACATGATTTTACCCCGTAAATACTCATATACAATAATTTTAGGATGCCAAAAAATAATTTGAAGTTAATATTAATTGACACCGATGATGATATTCGTGAAGTAAAAATGTGATACTTAAATTAATACAAATAATACATAATTCAAGTCAACAAATACTTGATTTTACCGTTTAAATAGTCAAATTCGATTGAGTATGTAAAAATATATAGTTTGAAGATAATATTGAATGTTCTTTGATGATAATATTTGTGAATAAAAAAACGTGCTACCTAAATTGGTACAAATAGTACCTAATTTGATTTCACATATACTTGATTTTGTCTTTTTAATACTCAAATTTGATTATTTTGGTATATAAAAGAATATAGTTTCAAGTAATATTGAGTGACTTTTGATATGTCATTTTTGAAATTAAAATGTGATACCTAAATTAGTACAAAAAGTATCTATTCGAGTCTACCAATACGTGAAGTACTTAATTTGGGCAAAGACTTGATTTCGTAAATGAGATACTCATAATATGTACTAAAATACTGGATATTCGAATAAACAACGTAGGTTCACCAAGTGTTGGTATTTTTATGGAATATATATTTGGATGACATATTCATCTCATTTAATATTTTTTTTATGAAAAAACAAATTTTCAAATAAGTATGAAAATTTTAAAGTACTTATTTTTACTTAAGAAGTACCTAATTTGAGTTTGCAAATACTTGATTTCGTAAATGAGATACTTACACTATGTATTAAAATACTGAATATTCGAATAGGAAAACGTAAGTTCAACAAGTATTGATATTTCCATATAATAAGTATCTGGATGACATATTCATCTCATTTAAAAAAAATGTAAAAGAAAAAACAAATTCCCAACTAAGCATGGAAATTCTAAAGTACATATTTTTATTTGAGAAGTGCCTAATTTGAGATTAAAAATATTTGATTTAGTATATGAGATACTCATAATATGTAATAGAATACTGGATATTCGAATATGGAACGTAAGCTCACCAAGTTTTTATCGTTCCTTGGAAGATGCTTTTGGATGACATATCCATCTCATTAAATTTTTTTTTTTGTAAAAACAAAAAACAAAAACAAAAACAAAAACAAAAACAAATTCTCAACTAAGTATTGAAATTTTAAAATACTTAGTTTTATTTGAGAAGTATCTAATTTGAGTTTGCAAATACTTTATATCTTGAATAAGATACTCACAATATGTATTAAAATACTGGATATTCGAATAGGCAACGTAAGATCACCAAGTGTTGATCTTTCCATGGAAGCTGCATTGATACGAAGAGTATCTAAATTGGTGAAATTAAAATATGGTAGCTAAATTGGTATAAAGAGTATCTAATGCGAGTTCGCAAATACTTGATTTTACTCCCTAAATTCTTAACTATTTGAGGATGCCAAATTATATAGTTTGAAGTTAATATTGAGTGGTCTTTGATGATGACATTCGTGAAGTAAAAATGTGATACCTAAATTAATACAAATAATACCAAATACGAATCCACAAATACTTGATTTTACTATTGAAATACTCAAATTCGATTATTTGATGATGTCAAAATATATAATTTGAAGTCAATATTGAGTGGCCTTTGATGATGAGATCCGTGAAATAAAAATGTGATACCTAAATTGTTACAAGTATTACATAATTAGATTCCACTGATAATTGATTTTACCATTTTAAAACTCAAATTTGATAATAAGTATAATGAAAGAATGTTGATACATATAATGAATGATTACCAATAAATATTATGAATGAATACTAATGAAGATGATATACAACGAAGTATTGTCTTGTCATTTAATGAATACCAACAAGTATTGTGAATGAATATTAATGTTATTATAAATTAATAATCATAAGTATAAAGAAAAAAATACTAATAAGTATAATGAATAATTACCAATAAGTATTATGTCAAATAAGTATAATTGTCAAATAAGTCATTCAATGAATATCAAAAAGTATTGTAAATTAATATTGATGAGTGTTTTATAAATAATTAATCTTAGAATCGATAGCTATACTTAAAGTGCAAACTTCAAGCTCATTTACGAACTATGTTCATAATATATATCTCCCAATTAGTTCATGATGAACAATGAACTATGTTTATTTATTTAACTGACATTAATAAGTACCCTAATGAATTTTTCATGGAATTATTGCATATTCAAATATCCAGTATTTTAATACATATTGTGATTATCTCATTTACGAAATCAAGTATTTGCAAACTCAAATTAGATACTTCTCAGGTAAAACTAAGTACTTTAAAATTTTCATGCTTATTTGAGAATATTTTTTACCAAAAAAATATTAAATAAAATGAATATGTAATCCAAATGCATCTTCCATGGAAAGACCAATACTTGGTGAACTTACGTTGCATATTCGAATATCCAGTAGTCTATTACATATTATGAGTATCTCGTGTACCAAATCAAGTATTTGCAATATGAAATTAGGTACTTCTCAAGTAAAATTAAGTATTTTTAAATATTTATACTTATTTGAGAATTTGGTTTTTTTTTTTTACAAAAAAATATTAAATGAGATAAATATGTCATCCAAATGCATTTTTCACAGAAATACCAACACTTGGTGAACTTACGTTGCATATTCGAATATCCAATATTCTATTACATATTATGAATATCTCATGTACTAAATCAAGTATTTGAAATATGAAATTATGTACTTCTCAAGTAAAATAAGTATTTTAAAATTTTCATGCTTATTTGAGATTTTTTTTACAGAAAATATATTAAATGAGATAAATATGTCATCCAAACGAATCTTCCATGGAAAGCCAACACTTGGTAAATTACGTTGCATATTTGAATATCCAATACTCTATTAAATATTATGAGTATCTATTGTACCAAATCGAGTATTTGCAAACTCAAATTAGGTACTTCTCATCCAAATGCATGCATATTTCATGAAAATACCAATACTTGGAGAACTTACGTTGCTTATTCGAATATCCAATATTTTAATACATATCGTGAGTATCTCATTTACGAAATCAAGTATTTGCGAACTCAGATTAGGTACTTCTGAAGTAAAACTAAGTACTTTAAAATTTGCCTACTTATTTGAAAATTTGGTTTTTTAACAAAAAATATTAAATGAGATTAATATGTCATCCAAATGCATTTTTCATTGAAATACCAATATTTGATGAATTTACGTTGTCTATTCGAATATTCAGTATTTTAATACATATTGTGAGTATCTCATTTACGAAATCAAGTATTTGCAAACTGAAAATAGGCATTTTCAAGTAAAACTAAGTATTTTAAAATTTACATGCTCAGTTGGGAATTTTATTTTTTTTACAAAAAAATATTAAATGAGATGAATATGTCATTCAAATACACATTTCATGAAAAGACAAACATTGACTGAATTTATGGCGATCGTTCAAGATCCAGTATTTTCTTACATATTTAGAGTATTTAAAGAGCCAAATCAAGTATCTGAAACTTAAAAATAGATATTTTTTATGTCAAAATAAGTACTTAATCTTATTTTAATGATGATTGATGAATTATATATTTTTTTTAAAAATAAAATGACATGAATAAGTCATCATAATGTATTTTTAATGAAAAACCAACAACGACTGAATTTATGGTGATTGTTAGAAAATATATTATTTTTTTACACATTTAAAGTATTCAAATAAAAAAATAAAGTATCTGAAACCACAGAATATGTACTAATATTTTGATAGATAGAAAACACACAATTAATTCGGTGAATAAAATTATATATTTATTTAAATAGTAAAAGGGCAAAAATGTAAAATTATCGTCGTAGGTAGTTAAAACTAAGTTTGTAGTGTTATCAGGTATTAATTTGTAAAAAAAATCTTCTAGGTACTGAATCTTAAATAAAAGATGTGCAGATATATTTTTTTCAAATTTGCCCTTATTTTAACACAGTCCACGTACGAACGATGTACTGCTGAATTCTATCCTTCCTATTTGTTATAGCCTTTCACTAGCAATCTCGAGAATCCGAGAACGAGTATCAAGATTTCTCCTTTGGAATTTGGGGTACAGTTTTTGGTTGCCACACAAAAAAAAAAAAAAAACAGGAAAAAGCTGTAATCTTTTCTAATCCGTCCTATTTTCCTTTCGTGAGTAGTGAAATCCAGGAAAGTCTTTAAGATTTCTTGATTGGAAATTGGAGCAGTAATTTTGGTGTCCAAAAAAAAAAGCCAGCAATACTATACTAATATATAATATAATACTATATAACTAAACGCGTGGTCTTTTCTTTTCCCGTATTATCCTCTTCAAATAGTCCTGGTTCCAAGTAGATTTCATCCAAAATCTATCATGTTTGCCACGATTAGCGGTGTCAGTCTCTTTTCTCTGTTCCTTCGTCTGCTCTGTAAATTATGAGAAATCCATTTTATTGATTTGGTTCTTATGTGCTTATTTTGATCAGTTTTTTCCTCGTCGGGGTTCCCTTACGTAAAGAACCTTCTTTGGACTTAGCAAAATCTTGATCCCAAAAACACTTACTTTATGCGCAACTATTTTTTTCCTCACCTTTTGAGCTGTTCTTCGCTGAGTCCGCTGTAAGATAATTGTTTTCAATTCTCTGTTTATTCACCATAAGTATCATTTTTTATATGCTAGTGATTTACTGGCTATATACTTTTTTCTTTTTCGTAATTTGTGTTGATGTTTGAGAATTTTGTGCTAATTGTATTGGCCAATGCCTTCCAATTTCTTTCCCTTGAGATGGGAAAGCACTGGAGACCAATGGTGGTTTGCTTCCCCCATTGATTGGGCAGCTGCAAATGGGCATTATGATCTAGTTAGAGAGCTTCTCTACATTGACCCAAACCTTCTCATTAAATTAACCTCTCTCCCAAGAATTCAAAGGCTCGAAACCGTGTGGGACGATGAGGAAAAGTTTAAGGATGTATCCAAATGTAGGTCTCAAGTTGCCCAAAAACTCCTCGAAGAATGTGAGATAGACAAAGGGCACAATTCTTTGATAAGGGCTGGGTACGGTGGTTGGCTTTTGTACACTGCTGCTTCAGGGGGGGATGTGATTTTTGTGAAGGAATTGTTGGATAGGGACCCCATTTTGGTGTTTGGAGAAGGGGAATATGGGGTTACTGATATCTTCTACGCCGCGGCAAGGAGCAAGAACTCCGAGGTTTTCAGGATGTTGTTTGAGTATGCACTACTCTCAACAAAGGGGAAAAAAAGGGAAATTTCTCCAGTTTTTTATTCGGAAATGGTGAATAGAGCGGTTCATGCCGCCGCTAGAGGTGGCAATGTTGAGATGTTGAGGGATCTTTTGATGGATGGATGCGATATTTTGAGTTATAGGGATGCTCAGGGATCTACCCTTTTGCATTCGGCCTCCGGTAGAGGGCAGGTTGAGGTGAGTTGCTTGTGTTCAAGCACTTTCTTGAACTTCTCAGTGAGTTGTCTTTAGTTCACTCTATCATAATAGACGCAGCACCTCTCTTAGCTTCATTTTTTGGTGTTTAATGGTATATATTATAGAACGGTATTGATATATCATTGTAGTTCCGGAATTCACTTGCACAAATATTCTAAGAATTAACAAGTATGAAGCCTCTGGTTATTTGAGGCATATACATGTTTAAAATTGTTCTTGGTGTTTTCTAATTGATAACGTGGGAAGATGGTGCTTGAGTTTCATTCCCAGTTAGTGTTAGAGTAGATGCCCTGCAAGCCAACGGTTGGCTAGGGAATTTATTGACTCAAGTGAAATAAACAATCTTTATTTTAAAATAATTTAACTTTTTATGGTCTTGTTATACTTTATCTGTATACCCATGCAAACAACATAGATAAAGTCCTTGATTATGCTTTAATACAAATGAATCGTAATTCGATGTTGAAACTCATTTATAAACACTGCATATTCTAATTCGTTCCTAGTCGATTCAGCCGCCTAAAACAGGGATAAAGGTCGCTTGAGCTCGAGACTAGCATCTGTGATGTTGTTTACTGCGTTTCTTGGTAAGGGCATGGAGATGTCCAAACATGCAGATGGGTAGTCATATGATGATTATACTGAACAACCCTCCCTCGGACTTTCCAAGTGGTTATCATTCATCGAGAGGATAAGTCCGTGGTTATGATTGTACACCATTAGTCCTTACGACCCGGGACAACACTGAGGCTCTATATGCTAGGGCTGTGCTTTGACTCGTTTACCGGCTCCAGGAGAGTCATCAGGTGGCGAGGTTGGGTATAGTTGCGACACATATAGGAGCCAATGCATTGTAGTCGGGGATTCACCGCTCACCTGCGGGTGTGGATATCCTATGTGATCTGATGTAATAATAGTGCATGGAATCTCTGGCCAGAGTATAAGATGTACGTTGGAGAAGGAGTTCTCCAATAGTACACGCGATGCCACTATTATAGTTATCACATTATGATCGAATTAATATGCAACCCTCGATGAACCAATGGTTGCAGACTCGATTGGGATATATGAGATGAAGGGACCGTACTGTACGTTAATCATAATCGACTGGTTCTTGCAGGCACTATCAGTGATACCTAGGGGATCATGGGGCGATGCTACTAGACGCTCTTACCATGATCCGGTGGGTACAATCAGAAATGAGTTCTGACATTCTTGATCAAGGTGTTGATGAAAAGAATGGGGCTAACTAGGGTAAGCCCGAATAAAGGATTATGTCCTGAATCACAAAGAGTTGTGAACCCACGGCTAGCTGTATCCCTGAACCATTGAGGGTCACACAAGCACTGGTTTACTTGTTCCCGTTGAGATAATAAATTCAATGAGTTGAATTTATAAGAAATAAGTTTGATATGATCAATCGATAAGCTTATAAATAAAGTTTATAAAAGCTTATAGAAATTTTGAGAGCATGACTGCTAAAATAGTCAAAGAGAGTGCACCTGCCTTATATGGATATTGGTGATCTCGAAATTAAAGTGTGCATCACAATAACAATAAGTTGAAATCGTCACATCGATGATATTGGATCGTCGATCGGGATTGTGATGAGATTAATGTAATGGGAGCATGAATCATGAGCTTATAAGGGTATACCCCCATCATGCAAATTTATTAAAGTTCAAATGAGCTTTGATAATCAATTATATTTTAATTGAGTTAAAATATAGCCCATTAAGTTTTTATGGTATTGATTTATGTAATATGGAAATTTTCATGATACCATAATTTTAGTAACTTGCACACAAAGCATAATAAATTAATGCATTAAAATCGAGATTGGCTTTGGATATGGCATGCAATTACAATCTATAGTTGACTTAATTAATTAGATTAATTAAGTAAATGATGGATTAAAGAAATAATAAGAATTCTTTACTCTTATTGCACATGATGATTTTTCGAGAACTATATTTGGCATGCAATAAGAATATTTTATTAACTTAATTAATCCAATTAATTAAGTATGAGATATTAGTATTAAAATAAGGATTTCTTATCCTTGTGAAAAGCATGCATTCGGTGGAAATTTTGGTGAGCTACACACAACAAGAATTGAAGCTCTCGAAATCCCTTTTCATCGTACAAGAATTTTTTTTCGAAACTTTCTTGAAATTTTGCAAGGCTCTCGAAACCAGTTTCTTTTGAAAAGAAAAATTTGGCTTATATTATTGAGTCGAATTTTTCTTCTTGTTTTATCTCTACGAAAAGATCTTCTATATTTTCTAGTGCAAGTTGGTAGAGGAACAAGTAATCCAGTCGTGGACCTGATTCGGAGATCGAAGAATGTTCGTAGGGATTTACAACAAGAGCTACGTCCGCTAATACTGGAGTAGTTGGTGCCAAGTGAAATTATTCACCAAAGGTATAAAATTCTAACGCCCTATGCATGTTTGATTATAAAATCATACGAGCGCCCAAAGCAAAATATATTTTGATTGTCAAAATAAATAAAAATTTTAAAACTTCCGCTGCGTTTGGGCGCGTAGAAAACCGGGATCCGACAGTGGTATCAGAGCCATGTTTTCTGAATCGTATGATTTTAAATTATATTGAATAATTTGTTTCTAACCACACAAGAAAATTTTCAGAAAATTGATGCACCATAAAATTATTTTTTTTCGGATTTTCAAAAACAAAAAAAAAATTATTTTTCGCGATCTTCCCGGAACTGTTCCGGGCAGACCGCGCGCAGCGCCCTGCGCGCGGAGCGACGCAGCGTGCGGAACGTCCGCACGCTGTGCGCCGCCCTGCGCGGCGCACAACGCGGCTCCGCACGCTGCCGCGCGGTGTTGCGCGCACAGGTTGCTGCCACTGCCCGAAACGTTCGGGCAGCGAGGGCGGCTGCCCGGGATCGTCTCGGGAAGCGTGAAAATTGATGGGCTTGTATTGTTTGGGCCAAGGGTGCAATTTTCTGATTTTTCAAATTTTTGGGCAAAATTGTTATTTTTGAAAAATGGTTCAATTTTTATTTTGAAAAATTAATTTTTGGAAAATTAATAATTTTCTTGTAAAATAAATAATTAGAATATGATTTTAATTATTTATGGTAAAAATGAGTTTTTAAAAGAAATCAATTATTATTGATTTAATTGGAAATTAAATAAAGAAGTTTATTTAATTTATTAAATCTTTTAATAATTGTGGTGGTTAGTGATAAAATTATTAGATATATGATTTATCAATTAATTAAATTGTTTAATTAAATTGATGTTAATATTTGATATTAAATGCATGAAGGATGATCGAGAGCCTTGACCAATGTGTTAGGTGTATGTTAGGATATTTTACTGTTTTATTCGTTTTTAATATTTGTTATTATTAAAGTGGGCCTGATTTATGGCCCGTTCCCACCCCATGAGATGTATCCCTTATGTGCCATGGCTATTTAAATGTAATTATTAGAAATAATGAGATTAATATGTCATCCAAATGCATTTTTCATTGAAATACCAATATTTGATGAATTTACGTTGTCTATTCGAATATTCAGTATTTTAATACATATTGTGAGTATCTCATTTACGAAATCAAGTATTTGCAAACTGAAAATAGGCATTTTCAAGTAAAACTAAGTATTTTAAAATTTACATGCTCAGTTGGGAATTTTATTTTTTTTACAAAAAAATATTAAATGAGATGAATATGTCATTCAAATACACATTTCATGAAAAGACAAACATTGACTGAATTTATGGCGATCGTTCAAGATCCAGTATTTTCTTACATATTTAGAGTATTTAAAGAGCCAAATCAAGTATCTGAAACTTAAAAATAGATATTTTTTATGTCAAAATAAGTACTTAATCTTATTTTAATGATGATTGATGAATTATATATTTTTTTTAAAAATAAAATGACATGAATAAGTCATCATAATGTATTTTTAATGAAAAACCAACAACGACTGAATTTATGGTGATTGTTAGAAAATATATTATTTTTTTACACATTTAAAGTATTCAAATAAAAAAATAAAGTATCTGAAACCACAGAATATGTACTAATATTTTGATAGATAGAAAACACACAATTAATTCGGTGAATAAAATTATATATTTATTTAAATAGTAAAAGGGCAAAAATGTAAAATTATCTTCGTAGGTAGTTAAAACTAAGTTTGTAGTGTTATCAGGTATTAATTTGTAAAAAAAATCTTCTAGGTACTGAATCTTAAATAAAAGATGTGCAGATATATTTTTTTCAAATTTGCCCTTATTTTAACACAGTCCACGTACGAACGATGTACTGCTGAATTCTATCCTTCCTATTTGTTATAGCCTTTCACTAGCAATCTCGAGAATCCGAGAACGAGTATCAAGATTTCTCCTTTGGAATTTGGGGTACAGTTTTTGGTTGCCACACAAAAAAAAAAAAAAAAACAGGAAAAAGCTGTAATCTTTTCTAATCCGTCCTATTTTCCTTTCGTGAGTAGTGAAATCCAGGAAAGTCTTTAAGATTTCTTGATTGGAAATTGGAGCAGTAATTTTGGTGTCCAAAAAAAAAAGCCAGCAATACTATACTAATATATAATATAATACTATATAACTAAACGCGTGGTCTTTTCTTTTCCCGTATTATCCTCTTCAAATAGTCCTGGTTCCAAGTAGATTTCATCCAAAATCTATCATGTTTGCCACGATTAGCGGTGTCAGTCTCTTTTCTCTGTTCCTTCGTCTGCTCTGTAAATTATGAGAAATCCATTTTATTGATTTGGTTCTTATGTGCTTATTTTGATCAGTTTTTTCCTCGTCGGGGTTCCCTTACGTAAAGAACCTTCTTTGGACTTAGCAAAATCTTGATCCCAAAAACACTTACTTTATGCGCAACTATTTTTTTCCTCACCTTTTGAGCTGTTCTTCGCTGAGTCCGCTGTAAGATAATTGTTTTCAATTCTCTGTTTATTCACCATAAGTATCATTTTTTATATGCTAGTGATTTACTGGCTATATACTTTTTTCTTTTTCGTAATTTGTGTTGATGTTTGAGAATTTTGTGCTAATTGTATTGGCCAATGCCTTCCAATTTCTTTCCCTTGAGATGGGAAAGCACTGGAGACCAATGGTGGTTTGCTTCCCCCATTGATTGGGCAGCTGCAAATGGGCATTATGATCTAGTTAGAGAGCTTCTCTACATTGACCCAAACCTTCTCATTAAATTAACCTCTCTCCCAAGAATTCAAAGGCTCGAAACCGTGTGGGACGATGAGGAAAAGTTTAAGGATGTATCCAAATGTAGGTCTCAAGTTGCCCAAAAACTCCTCGAAGAATGTGAGATAGACAAAGGGCACAATTCTTTGATAAGGGCTGGGTACGGTGGTTGGCTTTTGTACACTGCTGCTTCAGGGGGGGATGTGATTTTTGTGAAGGAATTGTTGGATAGGGACCCCATTTTGGTGTTTGGAGAAGGGGAATATGGGGTTACTGATATCTTCTACGCCGCGGCAAGGAGCAAGAACTCCGAGGTTTTCAGGATGTTGTTTGAGTATGCACTACTCTCAACAAAGGGGAAAAAAAGGGAAATTTCTCCAGTTTTTTATTCGGAAATGGTGAATAGAGCGGTTCATGCCGCCGCTAGAGGTGGCAATGTTGAGATGTTGAGGGATCTTTTGATGGATGGATGCGATATTTTGAGTTATAGGGATGCTCAGGGATCTACCCTTTTGCATTCGGCCTCCGGTAGAGGGCAGGTTGAGGTGAGTTGCTTGTGTTCAAGCACTTTCTTGAACTTCTCAGTGAGTTGTCTTTAGTTCACTCTATCATAATAGACGCAGCACCTCTCTTAGCTTCATTTTTTGGTGTTTAATGGTATATATTATAGAACGGTATTGATATATCATTGTAGTTCCGGAATTCACTTGCACAAATATTCTAAGAATTAACAAGTATGAAGCCTCTGGTTATTTGAGGCATATACATGTTTAAAATTGTTCTTGGTGTTTTCTAATTGATAACGTGGGAAGATGGTGCTTGAGTTTCATTCCCAGTTAGTGTTAGAGTAGATGCCCTGCAAGCCAACGGTTGGCTAGGGAATTTATTGACTCAAGTGAAATAAACAATCTTTATTTTAAAATAATTTAACTTTTTATGGTCTTGTTATACTTTATCTGTATACCCATGCAAACAACATAGATAAAGTCCTTGATTATGCTTTAATACAAATGAATCGTAATTCGATGTTGAAACTCATTTATAAACACTGCATATTCTAATTCGTTCCTAGTCGATTCAGCCGCCTAAAACAGGGATAAAGGTCGCTTGAGCTCGAGACTAGCATCTGTGATGTTGTTTACTGCGTTTCTTGGTAAGGGCATGGAGATGTCCAAACATGCAGATGGGTAGTCATATGATGATTATACTGAACAACCCTCCCTCGGACTTTCCAAGTGGTTATCATTCATCGAGAGGATAAGTCCGTGGTTATGATTGTACACCATTAGTCCTTACGACCCGGGACAACACTGAGGCTCTATATGCTAGGGCTGTGCTTTGACTCGTTTACCGGCTCCAGGAGAGTCATCAGGTGGCGAGGTTGGGTATAGTTGCGACACATATAGGAGCCAATGCATTGTAGTCGGGGATTCACCGCTCACCTGCGGGTGTGGATATCCTATGTGATCTGATGTAATAATAGTGCATGGAATCTCTGGCCAGAGTATAAGATGTACGTTGGAGAAGGAGTTCTCCAATAGTACACGCGATGCCACTATTATAGTTATCACATTATGATCGAATTAATATGCAACCCTCGATGAACCAATGGTTGCAGACTCGATTGGGATATATGAGATGAAGGGACCGTACTGTACGTTAATCATAATCGACTGGTTCTTGCAGGCACTATCAGTGATACCTAGGGGATCATGGGGCGATGCTACTAGACGCTCTTACCATGATCCGGTGGGTACAATCAGAAATGAGTTCTGACATTCTTGATCAAGGTGTTGATGAAAAGAATGGGGCTAACTAGGGTAAGCCCGAATAAAGGATTATGTCCTGAATCACAAAGAGTTGTGAACCCACGGCTAGCTGTATCCCTGAACCATTGAGGGTCACACAAGCACTGGTTTACTTGTTCCCGTTGAGATAATAAATTCAATGAGTTGAATTTATAAGAAATAAGTTTGATATGATCAATCGATAAGCTTATAAATAAAGTTTATAAAAGCTTATAGAAATTTTGAGAGCATGACTGCTAAAATAGTCAAAGAGAGTGCACCTGCCTTATATGGATATTGGTGATCTCGAAATTAAAGTGTGCATCACAATAACAATAAGTTGAAATCGTCACATCGATGATATTGGATCGTCGATCGGGATTGTGATGAGATTAATGTAATGGGAGCATGAATCATGAGCTTATAAGGGTATACCCCCATCATGCAAATTTATTAAAGTTCAAATGAGCTTTGATAATCAATTATATTTTAATTGAGTTAAAATATAGCCCATTAAGTTTTTATGGTATTGATTTATGTAATATGGAAATTTTCATGATACCATAATTTTAGTAACTTGCACACAAAGCATAATAAATTAATGCATTAAAATCGAGATTGGCTTTGGATATGGCATGCAATTACAATCTATAGTTGACTTAATTAATTAGATTAATTAAGTAAATGATGGATTAAAGAAATAATAAGAATTCTTTACTCTTATTGCACATGATGATTTTTCGAGAACTATATTTGGCATGCAATAAGAATATTTTATTAACTTAATTAATCCAATTAATTAAGTATGAGATATTAGTATTAAAATAAGGATTTCTTATCCTTGTGAAAAGCATGCATTCGGTGGAAATTTTGGTGAGCTACACACAACAAGAATTGAAGCTCTCGAAATCCCTTTTCATCGTACAAGAATTTTTTTTCGAAACTTTCTTGAAATTTTGCAAGGCTCTCGAAACCAGTTTCTTTTGAAAAGAAAAATTTGGCTTATATTATTGAGTCGAATTTTTCTTCTTGTTTTATCTCTACGAAAAGATCTTCTATATTTTCTAGTGCAAGTTGGTAGAGGAACAAGTAATCCAGTCGTGGACCTGATTCGGAGATCGAAGAATGTTCGTAGGGATTTACAACAAGAGCTACGTCCGCTAATACTGGAGTAGTTGGTGCCAAGTGAAATTATTCACCAAAGGTATAAAATTCTAACGCCCTATGCATGTTTGATTATAAAATCATACGAGCGCCCAAAGCAAAATATATTTTGATTGTCAAAATAAATAAAAATTTTAAAACTTCCGCTGCGTTTGGGCGCGTAGAAAACCGGGATCCGACAGTGGTATCAGAGCCATGTTTTCTGAATCGTATGATTTTAAATTATATTGAATAATTTGTTTCTAACCACACAAGAAAATTTTCAGAAAATTGATGCACCATAAAATTATTTTTTTTCGGATTTTCAAAAACAAAAAAAAAATTATTTTTCGCGATCTTCCCGGAACTGTTCCGGGCAGACCGCGCGCAGCGCCCTGCGCGCGGAGCGACGCAGCGTGCGGAACGTCCGCACGCTGTGCGCCGCCCTGCGCGGCGCACAACGCGGCTCCGCACGCTGCCGCGCGGTGTTGCGCGCACAGGTTGCTGCCACTGCCCGAAACGTTCGGGCAGCGAGGGCGGCTGCCCGGGATCGTCTCGGGAAGCGTGAAAATTGATGGGCTTGTATTGTTTGGGCCAAGGGTGCAATTTTCTGATTTTTCAAATTTTTGGGCAAAATTGTTATTTTTGAAAAATGGTTCAATTTTTATTTTGAAAAATTAATTTTTGGAAAATTAATAATTTTCTTGTAAAATAAATAATTAGAATATGATTTTAATTATTTATGGTAAAAATGAGTTTTTAAAAGAAATCAATTATTATTGATTTAATTGGAAATTAAATAAAGAAGTTTATTTAATTTATTAAATCTTTTAATAATTGTGGTGGTTAGTGATAAAATTATTAGATATATGATTTATCAATTAATTAAATTGTTTAATTAAATTGATGTTAATATTTGATATTAAATGCATGAAGGATGATCGAGAGCCTTGACCAATGTGTTAGGTGTATGTTAGGATATTTTACTGTTTTATTCGTTTTTAATATTTGTTATTATTAAAGTGGGCCTGATTTATGGCCCGTTCCCACCCCATGAGATGTATCCCTTATGTGCCATGGCTATTTAAATGTAATTATTAGAAATAGTGGGAGATCAAGACTGGAAGATGGTGGGCCCGATGAACGAGATGAAGACATGTAAAATATTGGAAGCTCTTGTAATAGTTGCATTTGCATCCCTGCATTCACCTAGGTTTTGGACCTTGATCCATGTATGGCTCACATGGATCTAATAGTGTTGGCGATCGATCATCCTTATTTATTGTTGAATGTCATATTATGATATATGTGATATATAGTAGTATGCATGTATGTATATTATTATATAATATAGTTGCATGAATCCGGCAAACATACAAACTCGTGGCACGCGATTTTTAAATTAAAATGATGAGACAATTTTAAAATTAAAATCCCTCATTTTGAATAAGATTCAAAATTTATATCAAACCGAAAAAGTAAAAATTAAAGGAGTTTAATTTTTTCTTGCCTTCCATCAACCGTGGTTGCATCTTGATCGCTACCTGCGGACAGTGTCTGGCTCATATTATTGGGGAGGCCTGTACGCCGGAAAGCTGTGACTTCCACCGGACATATGATGTGAATTGAGTGGAACTCCCATGACTTCGGCTCATATTATTGGGGGAACTCATGGCGACCGTCTACTACAATTCAATATTGATGGGTTGGTTTGACACGCGAAAATAAACGACGTCATATTATTGGGTCCTTATTAAACGTGAGGCAAAACACGCGGAGGTTGCATAGGGATGCAATTGGACTCTACCTTTTAGAAATTATAATTGGCTGATATTATTCGGGATTATAATTGGCTAATTGGACTCTACGTGCCCACTAAGGAAATGCGATTTTCCCTTTTCATCAGAGGGTGGTGGAAATGTCAAAATAGTGGGAGGGAGATTTATAAAATAAAATCCATATTTTATATCTTAAAATTATTTTAAAATAATCAGCAACCATTATTCTGTTTCCGTATCAGTATATTTTCGATTTCGTCATGTAATCAATTTTTATTATTAACAAGCTAATCGAATCTAATTTTCAAGACTGGTTGGGAAAATTGTTCTGAATTCAGAGAAAATGACATACACACTAATGTCAGTCTTGTTGAACTGACAATGCATGCAAGATGGTAGGACCATAGTATGCAAGCTAAAGTGTGATGTGCTCGCTTCTATGTCAAATGAACTGTAGGGACAGTTTGAGGAAATTTTGAATGCTGCTGACATTCGAATGCACGTGCAAGAGTTGCATGGTGCATGAAACTATGCACACCACTTTCAAGGAGCTCATGACTACATGCATGTAAGATGGGGCTCTGGCCCATGAGCGTTGTGTACATATGATTGGGCTTATTGAAAATGTGGTGGGCCTGAAATATGTGATTCCTAACGAGTTAATTGATAACATCAATTTGTTGTATTTATCTTCCTCATTTGACGGGGTTATGGTGAACTTCAAGTTTAATAAGATATTTGATAGCCTTGAAGAGCTAGTCAATATGCTTATAACTTATGAGATCACCATAAAATAAGAAAAATCGTTGTTTTTATAATGGGCCTCTCGTCAGACGAAAATGGCCCACAAGATAAGGGAAAGAAATGTTCTGCCCCTCACAAGAAAAACAATCCCAGTAAGAGGCAAACTCTGAAAGACACTTAAAAGGTCTACAAAGCCCGATAAGTTAGAACATATTTATTTCACTGCAAGAAGTCCGGACATAAGAAATTATATGTGCCAGAAATGTTCTGGAAATGATAAATGAATGTCCGAGTAAACATGATTTCAACAACAAACAAAAGAAAGTTAGATGATCCAAATCCCACACAAATATGGCACGCTAGACTAGGTCATATTTCCCAAAGAAGGATGCACAAGCTAGTGGGAGAAGGCATGTTTGACTTGTCAGACATAAATTCTCTACATGCTTGTAAGTCCTGTCTAAAAGAAAAAATGACTAAGACTCCATTCAATGGAAACGTGGAACGTGCACATGGTCTACTGGATTTGATCCACACAGACGATTGTGACCCGCTAAGTGTTAGCACAAAATATGGGCAATCCTACTTCATTACCTTTACTGATGACCATTCGAGGTATGAGTGTGTTTATTTGATAAAACACAAATCTGAAGCATTTGAAAGGTTCAAAGAATTCAGATCTGAAGTAGAAAACCAGCTAAAAAGAAGTATTAAGGCATTTCGATCTGATCGAAGTGGAGAATACTTGAGTGCTGAATTTTTGGGTTATCTAAAAGAGAATGAGATTCTCTCACAGTGGACTCCACCAGCAACACCACAATTGAATGGTGTTTCCGAACGTCGTAAGCGAATCTTGTTGGACATGGTTCGATCTATGATGGGATTCACTGAATTGCCTACATCGTTTTGGGGCTTTGCGCTTCAAACTGCGGCAATGTTGTTGAATAATGGCTATACTAGAGCATTGGATAAAACAACATATGAGATATGGATGGGGAAAAACTCCCAAATATTCTTACATGAGAATATGGAGATGTCTTGCTTACGTGAAGCAGACAGTGGGAGACAAATTGGATAGTAGATCCACTTTGTGCTACTTTGTAGGATATCCAAAGAATTCTGTTGGGTATTATTTCTATCGTCCCAATGAAGCAAAAGTGTTTGTTTCAAGAAATGCCACTTTTTTGGAAAAAGAATTTCTATTAGATAGAAAAGGCAAGATGATAGAACTTGAAGAAATTCAAGATACTCCCTCAACTGTAGAAGTTTAACCTATTTCCAAGAACCAGTAGTTGAAGTACAAGCTCCTAGGAGGTCTGATAGGGTTATTAGACCACCTGCAAGACATACGCTTCTTCATGAACAAGACCATGATGAGTCTTGTGTCGGATATGATCAAATGAACTTAAAAAAAGAAGCAATATCTGATACTGATTCAACCAAATGGCTTGAAGCCATGCAGTCAAAAAATGGACTCTATATATTCAAACCAAGTCTGGACATTGGTGGATCAGCCTGAGGAAATCGTTCCTATAGGGTGCAAATGGATCTACAAAAGAAAGCTTGGGGCGGATGGGAAGGTAGTGACCTTCAAAGCAAGACTGGTTGCAAAAGGATATACTCAAAGGCAAGGAGTTGACTATGAGAAAACCTTTTCACCAGTTGCTATGTTTAAGTCCATTAGAATACTACTAGCCATAGCAGCATGGTACGACTATGAGATATGACAAATGGATGTAAAGACTGCATTCCTCAATGGAGACATCAAAGAAGAAATTTATATGTCTCAACCCGAGAGATACACATCAGTAGGAAGTGAGCATAAGGTATGCAAACTTCAGAGATCAATATATGGTCTCAAGCAGGCATCAAGGAGTTGGAACCTCAGATTTGATAGCATTATCAAAGAGTTTGGTTTTGCAAAGAATCCTCAGGAACCATGTGTGTACAAGAAAGTTAGTGGGAGTGCAGTGACATTCCTAGTACTTTATGTTGATGATATCCTGCTCATTGGGAATGATGTAGGATTACTGCAATCAACCAAAGTATGGTTGGCCAGTAAATTCTCCATGAAGGACATGGGTGAAGCATCTTATGTATTAGGAATACAGATCTATAGAGATAGATCGAAGAGGAAGTTGGGACTCACCCAAGCCACTTATATCGATACCATTATAAAGCAATTCTCTATGGAAGAGTCCAAGAGAGGATATTTACCAATGTGTCACGGTGTTACTCTATCTATGTGTCCCAAAATTGATGAAGAGATAGAGATGATGCGTCAGCTATTGGTAGTATCATGTATGGTATGATATCGACACGTCCTGATATTGCATGTGCTTTGAGTGTTACAAGCAGATATCAGGCGAACCCTGGTCCAATGAATTGGAAGGCCGTGAAAGATATTCTTAAGTACTTGAGAAGGACTAAGAACTTGTTCATGGTCTAAGGGGGTGGAGAATTAAAATTGGAAGGCTACACTGATTCTAGCTTCCAATGTGACGTAGATGATTCGAAATCGACCTCTGGTTTTGTATTCATGCTATATGGTGCAGCTGTCTCTTGGAAAGGCTCCAAGAAAGACACCGTTGCGGATTCCACCACTGAAGCTGAATACATTGCTGCATCTGATGCAGCCAAAGAGGTAGTTTGGATGAGGAATTTTGTCCAAGAGTTGGGCGTTATTCCTAATGGAGTTGATCCAATCCCGTTGTACTAGGACAACACTGGTGCCGAAGCGCAAGCAAAGGAACCAAGGTCTCATCAGCGATCCAAACATGTACTAAGAAAGTTCCACATCATACGGGAGATGGTGGGAAGAGGAGACATATCAGTTGAAAGAGTCCCCTCTGCAGATAATGTTGCCGATCCACTCATAAAGCTCTTGCCAGGACCATTGTTTGAAAAGCATCGCGAAGCAATGGGATTAAGGGTAGTTGGCTCTAGGGCAAGTGGGAGATTGTTAGAGTAGATGCCCTGCAAGCCAACGGTTGGCTAGGGAATTTATTGACTCAAGTGAAATAAACAATCTTTATTTTAAAATAATTTAAATTTTTATGGTCTTGTTATACTTTATCTGTATACCCATGCAAACAGCATAGATAAAGTCCTTGATTATGCTTTAATACAAATGAATCGTAATTCGATGTTGAAACTCATTTGTAAACACTGCATATTCTAAATTCGTTCCTAGTCGATTCAGCCGCCTAAAACAGGGATAAAGGTCGCTTGAGCTCGAGACTAGCATCTGTAATGTTGTGTACTGCGTTTCTTGGTAAGGGCATGGAGATGTCCAAACATGCAGATGGGTAGTCATATGATGATTATACTGAACAACCCTCCCTCGGACTTTCTAAGTGGTTATCATTCATCGAGAGGATAAGTCCGTGGTTATGATTGTACACCATTAGTCCTTACGACCCGGGACAACACTGAAACTCTATATGCTAGGGCTGTGCTTTGACTCGTTTACCGGCTCCAGGAGAGTCACCAGGTGGCGAGGTTGGGTATAGTTGCGACACATATAGGAGCCAATGCATTGTAGTCGGGGATTCACCGCTCACCTGCGGGTGTGGATATCCTATGTGATATGATGTAATAATAGTGCATGGAATCTCTGGCCAGAGTATAAGATGTACGTTGGAGAAGGAGTTCTCCAACAGTACACGCGATACCACTATTATAGTTATCACATTATGATCGAATTAATATGCAACCCTCGATGAACCAATGGTTGCAGACTCGATTGGGATGTATGAGATGAAGGGACCGTACTGTACGTTAATCATAATCGACTGGTTCTTGCAGGCACTATCAGTGATACCTAGGGGATCATGGGGCGATGTTACTAGACGCTCTTACCATGATCCGGTGGGTACAATCAGAAATGAGTTCTGACATTCTTGATCAAGGTGTTGATGAAAAGAATGGGGCTAACTAGGGTAAGCCCGAATAAAAGATTATGTCCTGAATCACAAAGAGTTGTGAACCCACGGCTAGCTGTATCCCTGAACCATTGAGGGTCACACAAGCACTGGTTTACTTGTTCCCGTTGAGATAATAAATTCAACTCATTGAATTTATAAGAAATAAGTTTGATATGATCAATCGATAAGCTTATAAATAAAGTTTATAAAAGCTTATAGAAATTATTTTGAGAGCATGACTTCTAAAATAGTCAAAGGGAGTGCACCTGCCTTATATGGATATTGGTGATCTCGAAATTAAAGTGTGCATCACAATAACAATAAGTTGAAATCGTCACATCGATGATATTGGATCGTCGATCGGGATTGTGATGAGATTAATGTAATGTGAGCATGGATCATGAGCTTATAAGGGTATATGCCCATCATGCAAATTTATTAAAGTTCAAATGAGCTTTGATAATCAATTATATTTTAATTGAGTTAAAATATAGCCCATTAAGTTTTTATGGTATTGATTTATGTAATATGGAAATTTTCATGATACCATAATTTTAGTAACTTGCACACAAAGCATAATAAATTAATGCATTAAAATCGAGATTGGCTTTGGATATGGCATGCAATTACAATCTATAGTTGACTTAATTAATTAGATTAATTAAGTAAATGATGGATTAAAGAAATAATAAGAATTCTTTATTCTTATTGCACAGGATGATTTTTCGAGAACTATATTTGGCATGCAATAAGAATATTTTATTAACTTAATTAATCCAATTAATTAAGTATGAGATATTAGTATTAAAATAAGGATTTCTTATCCTTATGAAAAGCATGCATTCGGTGGAAATTTTGGTGAGCTACACACAACAAGAATTGAAGCTCTCGAAATCCCTTTTCATCGCACAAGAATTTTTTTTCGAAACTTTCTTGAAATTTTGCAAGGCTCTCGAAACCAGTTTCTTTTGAAAAGAAAAATTTGGCTTATATTATTGAGTCGAATTTTTCTTCTTGTTTTATCTCTACGAAAAGATCTTCTATATTTTCTAGTGCAAGTTGGTAGAGGAACAAGTAATCCAGTCGTGGACCTGATTCGGAGATCGAAGAATGTTCGTAGGGATTTACAACAAGAGCTACGTCCGCTAATACCGGAGTAGTTGGTGCCAAGTGAAATTATTCACCAAAGGTATAAAATTCTAACGCCCTATGCATGTTTGATTATAAAATCATACGAGCGCCCAAAGCAAAATATATTTTGATTGTCAAAATAAATAAAAATTTTAAAACTTTCGCTGCGTTTTGGCGCGTAGAAAACTTGGATCCGACAGTTAGTACAATCAGGTTTGTATGAATTTGACTGCATCACGCCGAGTAGTATATGCTTGTTAAGTGCACAATCTTTTTAATCTTTGTCTGCTTCCAAGGCCTCGACGTGTCTTTTACCAGAGGGTATCAATATTTAATTGTGATAGAACCTTAGAATTTCAGAATTCGTTCTTGCTTATGTTGAGTTCTGTTTTGATGCATTTCTTTTGCGTGACATTCACTTCTGAAACTGGATTTCAACTCTTTTTCTCACCAATTTGCAGGTAGTTAAGTTTTTAAAATCAACACATGACATCATTAACTTGGTCGACAATCGAGGTAACACAGCTTTGAACGTGGCTGCGTACCTAGGTCACCTATCTGTCATCGAGATTCTTGTATATGCATCGCCTTCTTCTACCTCAATAACAAACAATTATGGAGACACTTTTCTTCACATGGCCGTTGCTGATTTTAGAACCCCGACTTTTCGAATACTCGACCGGCAAATTGAACTCATGAAACTGTTGGTTGCTGGAAAACTTGTAGATCTCGAGGACACAATCAATGTTAAGAACAAAGAGGGTAGAACGGTTCTTCACATGGCTGTCATCGAGAACATACAGTATGATATAGTCGAACTTCTCATGTCAGTTCCTTGCATAAACCTTAATCTTTGCGATGCTGATGGAAACACACCTTTGGATATCCTCAAGCAACGGCCAAAATCAGCATCTTCGGAGATTCTGATAAAACGGTTGATATCAGCCGGAGGGATTTCGAATTGTCAAGATAGAATCACAAGAAAAGCTATTGTTTCCCATTTGAGATCGAATGGTATTGGTGGTAGTCCAGGGACAGTTTTCAAAATCCCTGATGCAGAAATATTCTTACACTCCGGGTTTGAAGATGTGTGTCTCCTGAGTGGCGATTTGACGGGCACAGAGCTAGGTTACTCTGGTGAAATCTCAATCCGGTAAACATAGGAGGTCCGGTTCTCTAAGCAATGCTGCAAATCGTTTCAAGATGTTGCTCCGTTGGCCTACAAATAGAGAAAGAAACTCAAATACGGATGAATTCCACTCAGGAGACACCGATTTTGTTATATCGGACAGAAGGCATTGTTAGGTGAGTTTTTAATGAGATGGGGCCCACGCGGAATTTAAAAATCAGAAAATGAAATCCCACATCGGGAGATTTTCTGTTTTGGCTTAAGAATTCTGGTTATAAATAGAGCTCAACTCCTTCAGTTATTGTATCCCAAAATCAAAAGCTTTTCAGCTTTGATAAAAAAAAAAAAAGAGTGCATAGAAAAAAGAGTGTATTTTTTTCTTGAGTGCGAGAATTCTCTTGTGTGAGTTAGAGAAATTATTTTCTCGGTATACACGGGTTTGGGAGTGTGAGGAATATTTAGTGTATTGGTGTATACACTTGTTGTAATATTTCTTCCGGTTATAAAAGTTGCAGTGCTCCGTGGACGTAGCCTATTTTGGGTGAACCACGTAAATCTTTGTGTTCTTGTTGATTATTTTATTCCGCATTTTTTTCGGCACTATATTATCATCGTGATCGGCATCACTTCGGGGTAATTTCCCAACAACTGGTATCAGAGTCTTGTTGTGAAAATTCTTAAAAATTCTGAGTATGCTCTATGGTTGCAGCCTTGTCTGATCTTCCACATCAGAAAAGATTTTTTAAATTTTTTGCTAAGGCTAGAGAAGTGATGGCCGGAGATGATGGATCGGGACCGGGAATCAACAAGTTCGACGGAACAGATTTTTCGTTCTGGCGGTTACAGATAAGAGATTATCTGTACAGTAAGAAGCTGCATCAACCTCTATCAGGAAAGAAACCAGAAAAGATGGAGGATGATGATTGGGAGCTCCTTGACCGACAGGTGTTAGATGTGATACGACTGACCCTAACGAAGAACGTGGCGCATAACGTGGCGGAGGCCAAAACCACGGAGGAAATGATGACCATTCTGTCAGACATGTACGAGAAGCCATCAGCAAACAATAAAGTACATCTCATGAAGAAGTTATTCAACTTGAAGATGGGAGAAGGTGCTTCGGTGGCAAAGCACATAAATGAATTCAACACGATTGTCTCTCAGCTGACATCGGTGGACATCAAATTTGATGATGAAATTCGGGCACTTATTCTTCTGGCGTCTTTACCAGACATTTGGGAACCGATGCGGGCAGCGGTTAGCAACTCTGTTGGAAAAGGAAAACTACAACTCAATGATGTTAGAGATCAAATCCTTGCTGAAGAAGTTCGCAGGAAAGACTCGAGTGAAGCAACATCATCGAGATCTGCTCTAAATCTTGATAACAGAGGAAGAGGCAGGAATGGTGAAAGGAGTTCAAACCGATGGCGCGGTAGATCCAAATCAAGAAATGGAAAAGACAAAAACATCCTTGAAAAGAATATGAAGTGCTGGAGCTGTGGTGAGACTGGTCACCTGAAAAAGAACTGCAGATCAACGAAAAATAATGCCAATGCTGTCACTGAGGAAGTACATGATGCTCTGCTATTATCCATGGAAAGCCCTGTTGATTCTTGGGTTATGGACTCGGGAGCTTCGTTTCATACCACTGGTGATCGCGATGTATTTGATAATTACATCGCTGGCGATTACGGAAAAGTTTTCCTGGCTGATGGAAAACCTTTGGAAATTGTTGGTATGGGTGATGTACGAATGAAGATGTCAAATGGATCTGTCTGGAAAATCAACAAAGTCAGACATGTACCAAAATTGACACGCAATCTGATCTCGGTGGGACAGCTCGATGATGAAGGCCATAATGTGACCTTCGGTGATGGTTCCTGGAAAGTGAACAAAGGAGCCATGATCGTTGCTCGAGGAAAGAAAACTGGAACACTGTATATGACTTCCAGTTGCAGAGACACACTAGCAGCTGTGGATGCTGGAGCCAATTCAAGTCTATGGCATTATAGACTTGGACATATGAGTGAAAAGGGAATGAAGATGCTGGTGTCAAAAGGAAAGCTACCAGAATTAAAGACTATTGAACACCAACTATGTGAAAGCTGTATCTTTGGAAAGCAGAAGAAGGTGAGCTTTTCAAAAGGCGGTAGAGAACCGAAAGCAGCAAAGTTGGAGCTGGTTCATACTGATGTATGGGGACCATCTCCTGTGACATCCCTTGGAGGCTCGAGATACTATGTCACATTCATTGACGATTCAAGTAGAAAAGTTTGGGTTTATTTTCTGAAAAATAAATCTGATGTTTACGAGACCTTTAAAAGGTGGAAAGCCATGGTGAAAAATGAGACCAACTTGAAGGTGAAGTGCTTACGATCTGATAATGGTGGAGAATATGAAGATGATGAGTTCAAGAAATATTGTGCACAGAACGGGATCAAGATGGAGAAAACCATTCCTTGTACACCTCAACAGAATGGTGTAGCTGAAAGGATGAACATGACCTTGAATGAACGCGCAAGGAGCATGAGATTGCATTCTGGATTGCCAAAATCATTCTGGGCTGATGTTGTTAACACTGCAGCATATCTGATCAACAGAGGACCTTCGATACCGCTTGACTGGAGAATACCCGAAGAGGTATGGAGCGGCAAAGAAATAAACCTTTCTTTCTTGAAAGTGTTTGGATGTCAATCCTATGTTCATATTGATTCAGCAAGCAGAACAAAACTTGATCCGAAATCAAAGAAGTGCTTCTTTATTGGTTATGGAGATAATGAGTTTGGTTATCGTTTCTGGGATGACCAAAATCGGAAGATCATTCGGAGCAGGGATGTAATATTTAATGAGAAACTTCTGTACAAGGACAAGTCCGACATTGGAGCTGGAGATGAATGTCCTGAAGTCAAGAAGACTGATGAAGTGCCATTGACATATATTCCTGTGAATGAATCGAAAACCAGTAACCAGGAAGATGAAGAAGAAACTGCACAAGATGATGACCCACAAACTCCGGTGATTGAACTCAGGAGATCTTTGAGAACCATTGGACCACCTGAGAGGTACTCCCCTGCACTGCGTTACATAACAAGTGGGTGTACCGGTTAAAAGAAGAGCATGATGGTAGCAAGCGGTACAAGGCAAGACTTGTTGTAAAAGGCTTCCAACAACAGGAAGGAATTGATTACACCGAAATTTTCTCTCCGGTGGTTAAATTAACCACTATCAGGACAGTACTTGGACTAGTGGCGAAGGAAGACTTACATTTGGAGCAGTTGGATGTAAAGACTGCGTTTCTTCACGGTGACCTAGATGAAGAAATTTATATGAAGCAGCCACAGGGCTTTGAAGTACGGGGAAAAGAGAGAATTGTGTGCAAACTTCAGAAGAGCTTGTACGGTCTCAAACAAGCTCCAAGACAGTGGTACAAGAAGTTTGATGGATTCATGAGTGAAAATGGTTTCCTAAGGTGTCAAGCTGATCACTGCTGTTATGTGAAAAGGTTTGACGGTTCTTATATCATACTACTGCTATATGTAGATGATATGCTGATAGCTGGAGCTTGTCTGGAAGAAATTGATAAACTCAAGAAAGATTTATCAAAGGAATTTGCCATGAAGGATTTGGGTGCTGCAAAGCAAATCCTTGGAATGAGGATCTTTAGAGACCAGGTGAATGGATTCTTGAAGTTATCTCAAGAAGAGTACGTGAAAAAGGTGGTTAGCATATTTAATATGGATGAAGCTAAATCTGTGAGTACTCCTTTGGCTAGCCATTTCAAACTAACCAAAGCACAATCACCATCGACGGAGCAGGAGAAGGCTTATATGAATAAGGTTCCTTATGCTTCTGCTGTCGGAAGCCTCATGTATGCAATGGTGTGTACAAGACCAGACATAGCACATGCAGTGGGAGTCGTGAGCAGGTTTATGAGTAATCCAGGAAAGCAACACTGGGAAGCAGTTAAGTGGATTCTCAGGTATTTGAAAGGTACTGCTAGTTGTTCTTTATGCTTCAGGAGGTCAAAATTGGGCTTACAGGGTTTTGTCGATGCCGATATGGGTGGTGACCTGGATGGCAGGAAAAGTACTACTGGATATGTGTTCACATTAGGTGGTACAGTTGTAAGCTGGGTGTCTAAGCTGCAAAAGATTGTTGCGCTTTCGACTACAGAGGCTGAGTATGTTGCAGTTACAGAAGCTAGCAAGGAGATGATATGGTTGAGATCCTTTCTGGAAGAATTGGGTCAGAAGCTTGAAGATAGCACGTTACACTGTGACAGTCAGAGTGCTATTCATTTAGCAAAAAATCCTGTTTATCATGCTAGGACAAAGCATATACAGGTTAGGTACCATTTCATCAGATCGGTGCTGGAAGATGGAATCTTGATGCTAGAGAAGATTCTTGGAAGTAAGAATCCAGCCGATATGCTCACAAAGACAGTAACCATTGACAAACTGAAGTTGTATTCAACTTCAGTCGGACTGCAAGTATAAATGGAGATATATGAGCTGCTGCAATGATGGTGTGAAGACATGATTGAAATCAAGTCTTCAAATGGGAGAATTGTTAGGTGAGTTTTTAATGAGATGGGGCCCACGCGGAATTTAAAATCAGAAAATGAAATCCCACATCGGGAGATTTTCTGTTTTGGCTTAAGAATTCTGGTTATAAATAGAGCTCAACTCCTTCAGTTATTGTATCCCAAAATCAAAAGCTTTTCAGCTTTGATAAAAAAAAAAGAGAGTGCATAGAAAAAAGAGTGTATTTTTTTCTTGAGTGCGGGAATTCTCTTGTGTGAGTTAGAGAAATTATTTTCTCGGTATACACGGGTTTGGGAGTGTGAGGAATATTTAGTGTATTGGTGTATACACTTGTTGTAATATTTCTTCCGGTTATAAAAGTTGCAGTGCTCCGTGGACGTAGCCTATTTTGGGTGAACCACGTAAATCTTTGTGTTCTTGTTGATTATTTTATTCCGCATTTTTTTCGGCACTATATTATCATCGTGATCGGCATCACTTCGGGGTAATTTCCCAACAGGCATTCCAGTTTCAGCAACAGCCCTATCCCAATAAGGAATCAATTTTCACGGTTTTCCTCGTTTCTGAAACAATGATAGGATAATCTGTACAAAGTAATCTTCATAGCCCATCCCCAAAGAACAAGCATGCTGCAGGGCTGACACACGGTGTGCTGCTAATGCTGCCAAAGTCAAACCTGGGTTCCCCTTCAAGCGCCTATCCGAGTCGTCCTGGTCGACTGCTGTTCCAAGAAAGGTCGTAAATGTTGACAGCGGAAGTGAAAGTGGCGGTCCATCGAGCTCAAACCAATCCCCTAACATCGAAAAAGTGGAAATGAGGCGTAAACACAAGTCTCTCAATTCAAGACTGCTGAACAATTACCTGTGTTTCAGCGCTCAGGGCCTGGCTGCAGAGAACTTGATGATCTCTCCGCCGAGGAAAAGTCGGAATCAAGAAACCTTAGTTGTGCAGTAAGTTAGATTTCACGTGTTTGTTTGAATTTTTCGATAGTTCTACTTGGGTCCTGGACTATATATGACCTCGACAGTCGACTGTATATTTGATGTTTTTCAGCTTTTGTTGTGCACATATCTGTGGAGACCGTAATCTGTGCATAGGAGTTGTGTAAGAGTAAGCTTGGAGATTGGTCCCTATCAAAGTTAGAAATTCATTACTTTCTACGGTTCGGACCCATTTCTATGTGTCTGCTTTTTCGTTTTAAGTACGTGGAATTTTTAAGGATGAATTTGCTTTAAATATCCACTTTACATTCAGTTTTTATCTGAAAATCATGTATTTGTACTCTCTTATCCATAACAAAATATGTTAGCATTCTTTTCGTAATTTTGTTATTAAAGAATTAAAATATATTTTGTTCGCACATTTAAAAATACCAAAATTTGTTAGTCTATATATTTTCTTTCTTGTATGGATCATCCACAATTCATGCACGTCATCATTTATATGCATAGAATTTACTATCCACGAAGAAAATAATTGACTCCATATTTTTTGTATTGAAAAGTATTTGATAAAAACTGAAAAATAATATATTAATAATTTTGGGAATTCAGAAAAGTGAGAATCTTACATGTGATCTTATCGTACGTAGTGACTAATAGATCGGGATTGTGATTTTATTGCCCAGTTGGCCATTCGATAAAAATTTCCAGAATATGCAAACAAATATCTAAAAAACCCCATTTTTTAAATTATATTTCAGGTGTTCCAAAAATAGTTATAGGTGAATAAAAAATTCACTGAAATATATATTTATTGTGATTTTTATTATGAGTAGGTCACGGTCTCACGAATCTTTATCTGTGAGACGGTCAATCCTACTGATATTCACAATAAAAAGTAATACTCTTGGCATAAAAATTAATATTTTTTCATAGATCACCCAAATAAGATATTCGTCTCACAAAATACGACTCATGAGACCGTCTCACACAAGTTTTTGTCTTTTATTATATGACCCGAAGACATTTATGTAGAATTATTCAGAAATATCAAATATTTCATTTTGATAGAGTCAATTTGACAGCAAATCTATTTTCATTAATTAAATAAGTTAAACAGAAAAAACTCAGATCCATCTTAAATAAATTTCAAATGACTCTAATATTTTTAGAATTTGAACCCATCATGATTAGTATAATTTTAGCAGTAATAAGTAGGCAGATTGATTTGAATTACTTAGTGTAAGTCTCAAATTAGCCTTTTTTTGTAGTGTTCCACTTCCATCCAAACACAATCCAAGTTAATTATTTTAAGAACATTTATGGTGACTTTAATTGAAAGATAAACTAGGTAATTCTATCTTATCTTATTATTTTAAAAAATCAAAATTATTTGTTTTAAGTGATTGATACTAATCATATAATATAAGTACAGATATAGAGAGAGGGAAAGATAAGGTTTTGTGGGAGAGTTTCAAAATAAAAAGATATCGAACTATAAATTCAAATTATTAGATTTGAAATTTAATAATAAAAAAATAAGTCTATATCCATGAGATAAGTCGACCCGATCCATTCTAGAGTTAAAAGTAATATTTTTGAAAATATGTATCACAAAATTGATCAATGACACGTTTACGTAGTTTTCATGTTTAAAAAACTTTTAAAAAAATTTACTAGTAGAGCGTTGAAATTGCAAGTTTATGGCATGAATCCGTTTATGGATAAAACACACGTAAGTTCAGCAATTAATTCCAAGTTTTTATCTCAGCCAAGATTCACACACATTCCTCGTGTGCTACAAGAATCCTTAATTTTTGCTAACCAACAAATGATTTCGTCCACACTTTCTCGCTAATTCGTCTCCACGAATGTCGGCATTCCACCCACATTCCCACAGGTCTCCATTTAATCCCCGAAGAGAAACCATAGGACTGCCATCGCATTTCAATTAAGCTACTCTATAAATCTTGAATTCACAGGAACAAGAATCTCCATCGTTCTGTGGTTTGAACCAAAAGGAAAGGAAGAGCATATATATCCCCTCTTTGAAATTCTATTGTTTTTTCAGTTTGAAAAAGCAAAGAAAGAGAAGAGACAATGGCGCCATCTGTAGAACCACGGGACGATGCAAAGACGGAGCAGGAGAAGGCCATCGACGATTGGCTTCCCATCACTTCTTCTCGTAACGCGAAATGGTGGTACTCCACTTTCCATAACGTTACCGCCATGGTTGGAGCTGGTGTGCTCAGTCTTCCGTATGCAATGTCACACATGGGATGGTAAGCACGTCCTGATTTTGTTACTGGCTTTTTGGTCTATAAGTCTGTGAAACTTTAACGAGATATGACTTGGATATTGCTAATATATCCCGCGTCATAGCATTTCGTGAAAAAATGACTAGAAGTAAAATAAATCTTGGGTTAGAAACAATATTTGATGACACAGCACGAAAAGTAAAAGCATGTATATATATGATATATCAAACAAACGGGACGTATTTTCTAACTTTCCTGTCATTTCATTTTGGTTTTCGCAAACCCTAATTTCTTTTCGCACGTTTGTTCAGGGGACCTGGAATAACAGTCATGGTATTATCATGGATCATTACCCTATACACCTTGTGGCAGATGGTGGAAATGCACGAAATGGTACCCGGCAAGAGATTCGACAGGTACCACGAGTTGGGACAACATGCTTTTGGCGAGAAACTCGGGCTATACATTGTCGTACCTCAGCAGCTTGTGGTCGAAGTTAGTACATGTATCATTTACATGGTGACTGGAGGGAAATCGCTGAAAAAATTCCACCACACCGTCTGGCCTGACAGCAAGGATATCAAGCTCACCTATTTCATAATGATATTTGCATCAATTCATTTTGTGTTGTCTCATCTGCCCAACTTCAACTCCATTTCTGTTATCTCCCTCGCTGCTGCTGTAATGTCTCTCAGGTAACGAAACGTCGATATAGATACTCAAATTTGGCATTCCCTTGTCAGCATATTGCGGTTTCAATTAAGTTTCTTAAAACTTACTTGGTTCTTGGACAGTTACTCGACCATTGCATGGACAGCCTCACTTGCTAAGGGTGTACAGAAGGATGTAAGCTATGCCTCATCGAGCACGAGTGCGTCGGATAAAACGTTTAACTTCTTCAATGCACTGGGAGATGTTGCCTTTGCATATGCTGGCCACAATGTCGTGTTGGAAATCCAGGCAACGATCCCTTCAACACCCGAGCAACCATCCAAGAAACCTATGTGGAAGGGTGTCATTTTCGCGTATCTCGTCGTCGCACTGTGCTATTTCCCCGTTTCCTTTGTCGGTTACTACGTGTTCGGGAACTCTGTCGATGACAACATTTTGATTACACTGGAGAAACCAACTTGGCTCATCGCCATGGCTAACATGTTCGTCTTGATACACGTTATTGGAAGCTATCAGGTTAGATGAAACTTATACTGTACCTCAAAATTCAGTAGATCAATTTTATAATTCTATACATGGTTCGCCGGAACGGTTGCGGTGCTTGGAACGGCAACTACCGTTTCAGTTCCAATGTTATGTTGCGGAACAGTTGCGGAACGGTTGTATAAAAAAATTAATAAATTCAAAAAATTGGTAAAAAAAATTAAAATATAAATTACATCATACTAAAAAATAAAATATATGAAGTTATTACAAATTAATCTCTCAATACAAAACTATTTTACAATAATAGCACAATAAGAAATACACGCTAAAAATTATAACATACCAAAGCTAATACCATGAAGAGTGACGCGGAGGAGCGAGATCATTGTTATATTCTTCATCAATATCTCGTAGATTAAATTGATTTCGAACATTTGGATATTGACGTGATTGTCCACATGCGCGCCACATTCTGCCGAAAACTCATTTTTAACTTACGAATTAGGAAAAGTGGTCAACATGAAAGTTGTAGCCCTATGTGTTTTCTTTCATCTCCAATTGACCTCATGTCATTTGAAGGTTTGAGTAAAAAGTTATGCTCATTTTCCTAACATGTGTCAGTGCAAGAACAACGATACACACGACAGACTTCGGGCCACTTTTGGCTCGTCTTCCCTAATGATTTGAACAAAACTCAAAACATGAAAGTTATAGCCTTATATCTTATCTTTCTAATGGAAGTGACCTCACAACAATTGGATAAATATACAAGACATTATACTATAAACCACAACTACTGCCACATTTTTCATACCGTTTATGCACTTCCATTTCCTATTTGGCTCAAGATCAACTTTCTATTCTACACATTCATTTTCATAATCATCAACTATGAAATATAATATCAATAACATAACCATTCTATTATCATACACCGTAATGAACCATGAATATCTCATAACCATATTTTTTAAACACCAAAACCGTTCCGTTCCGCTTTCCCGTTAAATCGCCGATAAAACGTCGAAGAACAGCGCTACAACACAATCACCGATTTGCCCTTGAACTTTGGAACGGTTGTCACCGTTCCCGTTCCGTTCCGACCGCTTAATGGCCGTTCCGGCGAACCATGATTCTATATGATGTGTGGATCTAACTCATTTCCATGTAGATCTACGCCATGCCTGTTTTTGACATGCTGGAGACTTTCTTGGTGAAGAGATTGAAATTTGCTCCTTCATTTAAGCTCCGTTTCACCACTCGTACTTTATACGTTGGTAAGAACAATTTAAACACAATGTCTAGATTAATGTAATCATCTATCAAGAATTTTTTGTCATTATAGTATTGATTAATCTAAATCCGCCGTCGAAATTACGAATGTTTCTATTATCATTTTCTTGATGAAACCCTTGTTTTTGTTTCCAATATTGCAGGCTTCACCATGTTCATTGGCATGACATTCCCCTTCTTCGGTGGCCTTCTCGGATTCTTTGGTGGATTTGCTTTGGCACCAACAACCTACTTCGTGAGTCCCAAAAAAAAAAAAACATCATCATTAATTAATTCATTAAACTAAATATATTATTATTAATTATTAAATTTTGTTTGTGTTTTTAGCTGCCTTGCATCATGTGGCTCGTTGTCCGGAAACCCAGAATCTTCAGCTTGTCGTGGTGTACTAATTGGGTAAGTTTATTATATATGCCAGTGTGTATTTTATTATTTAAGGAATAAATTTGTTTAAATTTTTTTTTTGTTGAATTTCAGATATGCATCATTCTTGGGGTTGCGTTGATGATAGTAGCGCCCATTGGAGGAATGAGGAGCATAATTTTATCAGCCAAGAACTATAAATTCTACCAATAAATATTTTATTTCGATATGAAGTAGATTCGAAGTCATTCTTGTAAATATTTCATATCCTTGATTGGATTTGGTATTTTATAGAATTTGGGATTTCTAAATCAAATGTAGTTGAATATTAATTAATAATGTTAGTTTTATGTTTACTAGTTTGTAGTCATGGTACTTAATTGGATTTTTTATTTTTAAATAAATTGTGATGCCTAATTCAATATAATTATTTAGAACCATATTTCTTCTCCCTTCATTTGTTTAATCTTTATTTTCCTATCCATCTCAACCTCAATTCAGTTTTTGCTAACCCAATTTAGTAATTTTTCTAAAAAAAATCATAAATTAACGTGATTTAAACTTTTGATTTAACTGGGAGTATTTTTTATTTAAGAAAATCATTTACGGAAAATTTGTTTTGGAAATTAACCCTCCCAAATGTATTTTAATGCACACAAATGTATTCAAATTTACTTGGGGATGATTGTTTTTCCAAAAATAAAAAAATAAAATTGACATTTTATTTTACTAACTATTGAAAGCTCAATTGATCAGTAGTGCTAAAGCCACTGGAAACATGAAATAAGAAACAGAAGATTTATAAATTCTAATTATTGATTTCAATAGACTAAAACTGTTGATAGATTTTCTTGAAAGCTAAGTTGAAAAGAAACATATGAGATAGATCTCGAATTTGAGGTCAATATAATAATAAGGGCTCTCCAAATATATATATAAACAAAATGAAAGAAAAAGAAAGTCTGATACATATTTTAAATACAAAACAACTGGTCATTTTGCGGCTAATTTCATCGAATAAGAACAATTTAAAAGCAATCTTTTAGCGGATGGTATGTGATCCATCTAACACTAAAGTTTTAAGTTTGAGACGAGATTTCAGTTTCGAAACAAGTTATAATAATAATCCCTTCTCCCAACTCAAAAAAAATCCTCTAACTACATTTTTTTATACATGTAAATATTCAAATGTTAGATAGGAAACTGGACAATATTTGAAAATTGAATCCTCTCTTAAAAAAAAAGAGTTCAACTCCTGGACCGGTTGGGCCGACCCAAGAACCAGCCCACAAAAAGAAGGCCAACGAAGAGTTAGGAGAAAAACAGTTCGTTTGTGTTCTATCTCACGCAAAAGACGAGACTGGAATAATTTCTGAAGTCGTCGAATTTATGTTTCTTTCATTTTTTAATTGGTTTTGCAATTCTGGAAGTGATACAAATTTTGTATAAATTGTTTGACTTAATGAAATATTCCACCTGCAATTAAGTTGATTATATTGCAATTAAGTTATGAAGTGTCTGAAATGTTGCAATTACCATGAGGCAATCAGGATAGGTTGGAATTATGAAACCGGGTTCAACCACTTCTTTTGGAGAGGTAGGTGTTTATTTTTTTGCCTAAAATTAATGGCAAAGGGGTATGAGTTCGTTTTTTTTAACTTTACTATTTACTCAGAGGATTGGAATTCACTGTTCGAAGCTGAATCAAGTCACAGAAAAAGAGTGTGGATTGTATTTGTACTCCAATGATGTTGCCATGTGAGTGATTTTACATTCTCAAAGGTCATATCACCTATATGTTGTCCCAAACACTTTGTTGTCATTTGTGAATACGCATTTAACTTATTTGATACTTTTAAACTTCTGAGCGTTAAAGAGGTATTGCTTGCTCTGCTGCATTTCTCTTGTATGTTTTGGCGAGCAATTTATTTAACAGAATCTTGATCTTCTATCCCATTTTGGATATTTCACTGCCCAAAATAATTTCCAGTTCATCTCCCATGAGTATGATTCTGTCTTTATAAAGGTGAAACAAACCATTACCACAACAGTTAGTTTGATAGTGTTCTTTGCTTGCCACAATTTTTTGTTTCATATATAAAATTATCGAATAAAAGGTTTATATTAAATAGGATTTTGGATGGTGAATATCAAGAAGTAAAACAAGACATACTGGGTACTCCCACCAGTAAACCCACATCTGCGAATATGAAAGATTCAACAGAAAAAACAAATGGAAGCAAATTTGCCTCTGGAATACCTCCAGATTCAGCGGCACCTTTTGGGCAAAGAAAGAGCAAGTTCGCTGTCCAATCCTCACTTAATGAGAATCACAGTACACAAAATGTTACGATTGAATATCATACAAATACTGAGGATGGCATCATCAAGAGAGTTCAGCCAAACCAAAAGTGTACCATGCACATTATTAGTTCTCAACTCGAGCCAGGTTGCAGGTTCATGTATGATGATGACAAGGTATTTTTTTTTCTAGAACTGCAGTATGCTAACCTTTCTATGCCGGAAAAGCTCCTAAACTTGTTTTTGGTGATTTAGTTTTTTTCTGGAAAATTTCATTAAAAACCAAGCAATATCATTTGTATCGGGTGGAATATGTAATGAACTAGTCGACCCTTCCATTGCTTCCCAGGCAATTCAGTTCCGTATTACTGAGGATTGTGTTCTCATGCTATTGTTAACATATGGAAAGTTTTAAGGAATCAAGAAGCTATTGAACTGAAGGCATGATCTCCTGCGGTTATTATCCAATGCCACAATCGTGCTATCTTCACAAAATATTCTATCCTAATATCTAATGAATTGTGCTATTTCAAAAAAGTATATTTGCTGTTGGCATGATCTGTTGTGAGGAAGAAGGCCGCCTGAAGGAGAAGCCTGTTTTGCTGCAAGCAGGTAATGCGCTGTTGTCAACTCATTTAAGTTTCCTACCAATTTTTTTGTTGCATAAATGGATTTCATTGGCATTTCAACCACCAGAAAGAAATCTTGTGTTGTTTCAAAATTCAACGATGCATTTCCAGTAGCAGTTTCACTTCGTTCACTGGGTGGATAACATGATTACTTTTCTCTGTATGACTAGATCACAGTGGTTGACTGGTTGGTTATAAATTTATTAGTGCCAAGATTATCACACTTTTCCACGCTTGAGAGTGACACTACTCCATCAAGTTTTGACAAGGCAAATATTTTTAGTAAGGCGTGTGTTACCATCCATTAACAAAAGTCTATGGTAGTTATTCATCCATTATGTCTGGTTTGTGCTATTGACACTGCTGAGCATTCCGGAGGACAGCGTGTTCGTCTTGATTTGCAAAAGTTAAACCAGTTCTCTGTTTTCCCAGGACAGGTTAGGCGACTTTTCTTGGGAAAATCCTTTTTTACTCTGCAAATAGTTGTGCAGGATAAGAGTCAAATTTTTAAAATGACAAATACAGATTGTTGGTGTTGAAGGGCTCAACCCTAGTGGACATTGCCTTGTTGCGTCAAAGATTATTGATTATGCCCCCTTATCTGTTGATTTTTGTGAGGACCATCCTTCAAAAAAAAAAGCCATAGATCAGAATCTTCAGATGACAAATTTCTCTCTAGATGTGCCCGAGCTGTCATTGGTATGTGAATGTTTCTCCGTTACATAATGATGAAGAATCAGTATGTTCAGGTGTTATGGAACTGATTATCATCTACAACTTTGATTAGCTTGTAATTTTAAGGTCTGGCACAATATTCAGAACTTTCTTAGTTTATAAAAATTCACCCATGATTTGCTTATATCATGTTCTCTTTGTGTTTGATGTAAGTGGTCTAAATAAGTCAATCACTGAATCTTCGAGGAACTAAGATTTTTTTTTATTATGTTCTAAAAATAGCATAACAAGGTTGTAGAGAGTATTTTGTGTGCCATTTGGCGAATGTGATTTCTTTTATTTACCTATAAATTATAAAATTGAAATTGCTTCCAAGGAATGGATCATCCTGCTGTGTTGCATGTATAAATTACAGAACTAGATATGAAATTAAACTTCTTGTTTAGGATATTATATTGTGATTTCTATTTTTTAAAACCTTGAGATCCTAAATGCAGTTTTTTAATCACTTGAATCTCAGAACAGATTGTTGCGGCAGCTCTGTTTACAACAAATGATAATTTATTCTTTGAGCCCTTAATTGAGCTTCTAGCATATGCATGCCGGAAGCAGCCTCAATTGCTTGTCCTGGTGAGGACCTCCTTTCCGCATGTAGCATTTGCTTTTGAGTTTTGTCCTTGGTGACGAGGGATGAAAATCTTCAGCTCTGTATTTGTCTTTGACAGCTAGGGCCTTTCGTCGATTCTGATCATCCGGGGCTTAAGAAAGGACTCGTGAATTGCACATTTCATGAAATGTTTCAGGTTGAAATCCTTGGAAAGGTTAGTCAAGTCACAAGGGGTATGCTCTAATGAGTTTTCTTCATCTGTCGAAGCAACAAGATTATGTTGAATATATGGGTTCTGTGGTGCGTGTGATTCTCACCATCCATCAGGGATGCTAATCACGACTTTGTTTTCCCGCAGGTAAGTTGTGGTATAGTACTCACCATAGTATTAAAATATGCTCTATGTTGTTTTGACATCATGCTTTCAATATTCACCCAACTGATCTCAATCATCAGGTGAAAACTATGCTCTGCACGAAATGATTCTATTTTATAACGTCAAATGATGATAGATTTGATTTTTTTGGTGGACCAGATACACAGCATGCCTAACCCAGGGACTTTCTCTGCAAATGAGGTGCCAATGATAATCTTAATGATCATAGTAGTGTTTTGCTGGGGATGTGATTGATGTTTCTTAAAAACACATATTTCCTGAAGTTTGAGGAATGAAACATCAAATGAAAGTTATACTTGATAAGGAAAAAAACCCAAAAAATAAAAAAATGCTTCCAATATCTCGAGAGAAAAAATTACCTAAGATCTGAGAAGCACCTGGTTTGGCATTCCATAAGCTTTACCACCAATCATATTAAATTTCACGCATGACACTCGATTTTCTGAAGACTAGCAAATTTTCTTTGGCCTTCTTTTTGCACCAACATAAAATAAGAATTTTTTGTACCAGAGGAAGTGATTCCAACTGCAAAAGAGAATTTTCGAACAAGAGGAAGTGATTCTACATGCCAAAGATTTTCCCGATTAATTGTTTTGTTCTACAGGTGAAAGTTGCTTGCGGCAATGTTGACATACTAAAGCACCTTAGTGCAGAGGAAATCTATCGAAATCCGAGTGGGTCCAAGCATCGCATGACTAATTTAGCAAAGCATGTTATTAACCAATGCAGGTGATTTAATGATCTATGCCTCAGATTGTTTGCTTTGTTTTCTCCTTTATAAATTGATGTGTGATTCATTTCTATATATTATAGCAGCTTCTATCCTCTATATCCACCAGCAGAAGATGTACCCTTGGATTATTCCCTCCCACGTGAAGCTCTCCATTTATCGTCCCTGATATTCTCTTTTTGCCTTCAGACTTGGCTCATTTCGTGAAGGTTAAGAACCATTCTTCTCCATACGATTCTATTAATCACAGTGAAGATATATAGTTTCACAGCTTCTCTATACAGGAGTCACTGTGGATTATTGTAGGCGAGTTTCCAAACTAAAATGAAATCCATTTTCCTTGAGCACAGTGATCTCCCTCGAGGAAATAATTGGAGGAGGAAGGCAAAACAAGTGAATCAATTTTTCGCATATAGTCCTTCACCCGGTAGCAGAACCATGGATAGCTATCTTACAGACTCTCTAAACTTCATAACATAATTGCATATTGAATACAATCTCAAAACAAATCTGAAGTCACTGATAGTAGTTTTCTTCATGAGGGATTGAAGCTGATGCTCTTGGCACCTTGCATCACAATCTTGCGATATGATGATTCGCTGGAAAATCTTGAATTGGTATGTGCTCTTTCAACTCTCTGTAATATAAGGAGATTTAACTAGTACGATGGTATATTTTTATTGTCGTGTTTTTAAAGTGTAATATAGAGTGGTTGTTACTTCGCAAATAAATTGTTGTCCTCGCAATTAAATGCCAGTGAACCATCTAAAGAATATGCTATGATTTTGGCAACCGCATTCTTAGCAGCCAATGTACAACAACGATTCAACATGATGAGTAAAAGATACCTAGAAACAAAGTACTGTAGCAACTAATTAACTATACACTTTTTTATTGAACTTTTACACTCACCTTAGAATGTCTTAGCTCAATTTCTTCGCGTTTTTCTCGGTTCTCTCTCTGTAGAAGTCAATCCACAGATGCAGAACCCACAAAATGCTGGCCCCAATTCCTAATCCTATGACGACAATCCAAGAAATCCAAGCCCAATTAGGGAACACACCATCACCTAAACCACGGGTGAAATACAATCCTATCTTGTAGGCAAGCAGTGGTCCAAGAATCCCCCTCACCACACTGTAGTATGCATAAAAAATCGGCGACAAGAAATTTAACACAGCAGCCGCCTCGGTCGAATCATCCTTGCGATATCTAGCTAGGCTCCATGTGTTTTGGCATGTAGTTGTAGCCTCAGCAAGAACTAAAATTCCAAGAATTGCAACTGCTCCAACTCCAAACACATATCGGCATGTCATTAAGACATATAGTGTTGCTACATGGTGTACAATGAATAGGACATCACTTGGGACCAAGAAAATATAGTGCAAGAGGTCCAGTAAGAAATAAGATATGCTGTATTCAAGTACTGAGTTTTGGAAGGCAGTGTTTGGAGAATCGAATTCTATCTGGGTTACACTGTTTTGAGACAGTAAGATTGAGAAAATGGATGAAACGAATGCAGGGTTGCCATGAGCAAGAGACATGAGACAGCTTGAAGCTTCAGCCCTGTACAGTTTACCCCAGTTCTTGAAGATGGTGAAATATCCCAATAAGTAGACGAGTATGAACCATGAAATGAATACAGGAAGGGATGAATCATAGAATTTCGGGATTTCCATTGGAGCAGAAATACAGAAAATCGAAGGTTTTCAAATATTTCTTGCGAAAGATCAAAAAAAAAATCGTGCAAGAAAATTAGGATCTACAGCCGAAAACCAATGTTTTGAGTTCTCTACCAATTGTGTGCAAGAAAAATTCAAGAAAAAATACTTGGGATATTTTCTTTCCGGATAGGTTGCGTGAGGGGATTATCGAGTTCGAGGCCATTCTCCCATGGTTGACCTCAATAGAAACACGGGCACGTGTCACGTCCATTATTTCAAGAAAACCTTATTGCTGATGGAATATTCTGGTTTTACACCTGCTTTATTAAGTTACTCAAACATTCATCGTATTCTCTTCAAGCAACCTTAGGATCAGAATAATGTTTTTCCAGCTGGCAATCGTTTTATTGTAATCATTTCAAGCAAATTGCTTGTCGATTGGTGATCCATCAATGGGGAATCGAAGACTTCTACTGGTGGATAATATCCTCGGAATTTTAATTTTAAAATAATGACAATTTGAAAGGTTTAACCATTCCTTGTTTTAGTTACGTGACCACCCCAATCAAGTAATTGACATCACTTTCTTTAAATAATAATCACGAAAGCTACGTATGCCTGAGAATCTAACTTGATTATTTAAAGAATTCAATGTTAACTAGTTAAATATAAAAAATATATAAATTTTACGTTCAAAATATTCATAGACAGCATAAATTGTCGGTTGCCTGGATTCTAATTTGATTATTTAAAGAATTCAATGTTAACTCGTTAAATATAAATAATATATAAATTTAACATTCAAAATGTTCGTAGACAGTAGAAATTCTTCGTATGCATGAAATCCAGTTTGATTATTCAAGGAATTCAATGTTGTCCATGCTGCATATTTACCGCTGTTTACGTTTTAGCCAGCCAGCCAGTCCAATGACGTAAGATTATTCTATACTTCATCTGAAATATTTCTCCTCTTATACTATCGTCAAATGTTACTACGTTGATCACAAACACATGTCAACTTCCATAAAAATATAAAAAACCGACATGATTTAATGAAATTGGAATAAAGAGAGAAACACTCTTGGTAAAATGCATGAGTAAGAGCCAATAATTCCGCCACCTCGGCATTCTATCGCTAGAGCCACTTATCAACAAGTTCGAGAATTAAGCAAATACAGTTAAGATTCGGTTTAACATGGGAGAATTTCTTAGAGGCTCAAATTTGTTGTTGAACATTTGGACATTACGAAGCAGCAGTAAAACATGAAATTTTAAACATGCTTCTTCATGTTATTCCATTCATCGCAATGTCCATTGGCGACTTAGCATCTAGACGTACAGGTGGATCATGATTTTCCGTTTCTGAAGCAGTGGTTAATGGCATCACCCTAGATGACTCTACATGTGTGGTTGTGAAGATTTCTTCGAGTTATTCTTTCTGCGAACCTTGACAAAAGCCTTCTCCAAATCCTGTAATTATTAAAACATTGCAAGACTGAAGCAAGCATGTCTCAAGCAGAAAAATGACACTGCAAGCCCAAATTTTGCTTTTTATTTTTTTAAGTTTTGAACTTTGAAATGCCAGAAGTTTACAATGTATCATATGAAACTAAGCGAGTTAACTCCTCAGCTAATAATACTAGATTTGTAGTATACCTGAACTTGTTCAGCATTCGATTTATCTGAGGCCCAAAGCCCCTCAAAGTTATAATAAGCTCTTGCTTTCTCATCAACAGCATGCACGATCAATTTTCCTATCAAAATCATCAGAAGTCATGCAATCACAAGGTGTTAAAATGTTAAATCACTACTTAACTGCACCAAACATGTTAACCCTTTCTAATCAACTTCTAAACACACTTCTATTAATATTATTGGTTTGTCCTATGAAGTTCATAGAGTTTGATGTGGTTTAAGATGTACATAAGAAAGAAAATGTATGCTTTTAAGGAGCTTGAGATTCGACGAAAAGGCAATTCAATTGAATTGAATGCAAAATTTGTCAACATGGTTACCGAAGGTTTTTACCAAATCTTGTAAGCATTTTAATCATTGTAGTCATAGCACTTGCTACCATTTGCACCAATGAAGAACATCTGGACTGGTGATTCAATTGTTTAGAAAGGAACCTATGAAGGAGCAAAAAAGGGTACCAGAATCTATTGCGATCCACTTCCCCCCTTCTTGCCCTACCACAGTAGGCAGCAACATCCTACTTGCACCTCTCTGCTTTTGCTTAACCTGCTCATTTTAACAAAATAGTAAATCAAAAGTCAGACTGTAATGTCCGAAGCTACATCTATAGACTAAACTAAATCTACATCAACAAGTAATCTACATCAACAAGTAACCATGGGGTTGTTTCAAGGTTCAAGGAAGATTCAAGCACCATCCCGACTAATTTCATGTATAAACCTCTAAAAACAGATCTTTCACAAAACAAATTGACAACAACTACTTTAATGCTATGCTAATATCATACAGAGTGAGGAGATGTGCAGGCATTCATGTGTAAAAAAATTGGGCATGAAACTTAAATTTTGGGGAATCGAAAATTGACCAACAGAAATTGAGACTTGACATTTGAACTTGTGTATGGTTTAAAATATTTGGGTACGCACATCAATTATAGTTTTAGGTAAATCCACAGCCACTTAATCCTACTACGATAATTTCACTGACATCTGTCATTAAAACTCAACCTTTCAAGACGATAACATATACATAGTGGTTTTATAAATAAGTGAAATGAATAATTTTAGAAAATCATTGCAATTTGGTGCACACACTTTGATATCATTATCCATCCACGCCATTTGAGAACACGCAGTAAATCCACGCACACAGACAACACACTCGGAGTACAATCTATGTATAAATATGGTGGAATTCGATGGACGAATAAAAACATGTGGTTCCCATATCAAAATATTAAATTACAAAGTGCTTCACAGGCACAGCTTTCGTCAGCTGCTGCCTTAAAAAAAATTGCAGCAGAAAGAGTGACATATCGACACATTCAGATTAGAATGGGGAACAGAAACCTGCCTTGTAAATTAGGGCTTGAGAGATGTTGCGAACGTGCCACGGAGACCGACCAGTGGCGATCACCATGTAATCTGTGAACTCACAACGTTCTGGAGCTGGAATAACCTTAACATCGTCGGCTCCGACATCATGGAGGATCTTTTCAACCTCCTCCAAGCTTAACAATTCCTTCTTCGTTGCGACAAAGTCTGTGACGTCATGTGAAATGCTGGAGAATCCGATTTGACGAGCGAAAATTGAAGAAGAGGTTAGGTCTTCACACCGATGACTGATGGAAAATGACGTAGAGGACAGAACTCGGCGGCGCAACACCGACCACATTGAATCGCCACCGCACTGGCAGGGGTATAGCCCACGCAAATAGGGCTTTTGTGTTTTGACTTATTTTTATAGTATGTGATATATTTGCATATCATCCATGACTAAGCGATGTTAAAAATCATATAATTAATGAAAAAATATTATTTCTTGTGCTAAAGTATTATTTTTTATTGTAAATATCGATATAGTTGATCAGTCTCACAAATAAAAATTCGTGACACGGTCTCACAAGAGATCTACTCTTAATTTTCGATGTCATCGGGTCAATTTTTCAAAGTCACGTCATCCATTTTTTGACATTATGATACTACTCTGGTGAAAAAAAATAAAAATTTTCGATGAGAACGTCACTCATTTAAATGGTATACAAATCAAATCGAATTGAATATTAATAAAATTTTAAATTTTGAATTATTTATTTTAGTTCAAATTGAATTCGGATACAAAAAAATTATACTTCTTGTTCGAATTAGATTTGCATCAAGTCTCGAGTTCGACTTTAGTTTGAAATATTCGAACATGTTTATGAGCTATTTTGAAACTAAAATCTTCAAAATATATTTATTTAATATATATAATTATACTAATAAAAATATAATAGTTCACGAGCAGCTCGTGAACTATCGAGCAAAAATTTAAAATCAAATTCAGCTAATTCAAACATGTTTGAATTTAACTCGAAATTAATAATTTCAAATGAGAATCACATATTTCCAGAGTAATCTAAAAAATCTCAAGAGTCGGTTTAATTCGTTTACATACTTAATTTGATCTAACGTATAGTTATTTCCAAAGATTTAAAAAAATAGCATCATTATATTTTAAATATATATAACACCAGGATATAATTTTGTTTCAAACATAAATATTAGGCATATCAAATTATAATCAAGTATACACTTTTCATTTTATCAAACTAACTATATGAATATTAATTGAGTACCTAAAAGCAACCACTTCTAATTTTACCCTTTAATAATTTGTTATGCCATTTGATTGTGTGAGCTTATTAATAATATTCATATCTATTTCATCTTATTCATAAATTTTTCTCAAATTTCTCTCTATTCTCAAAGTTAACATGTATTTTTTTAAAAAATATCTATTTATTCTAATAATTAAATTACGGAGCACCTATAACTAAAGTCTTAATATTAATCTTACATATTAGAGTTCTTAATTGAAATTTTCAACGACAAGCAATGATTAATTTTGTTAATTTAACACGAAGGAGAGATGCTACTGATCTCGTAATTATTATGTGACAAAGATATGTAATGATAATTATCTTTTTAAATTAAGAGACTAAAATTTTTAGTTCTTTTTGTCGCACGCGCGCGCACACTCACATATATTTATATAAAATAGGTCTTTTGTGAGACGGTCTCACGTATCTTTATCTGTGAGACGGGTTAACCCTATCGATGTTCACAATAAAAAGTAATACTCTTAGCGTAAAAAGTAATATTTTTTCATGGATGACCCAAATAAGAGACTCGTCTCACAAATACGACCCGTGAGACCGTCTCACATAAGTTTTTGCCATTTATATATACAATTTTGCACTAACAGAATGAATTCGCGTATACTTTTGGATTTTTCTAAAATATCATCAATCTTATAAAACTAAACATATCATTACTATATTATGATTCACAAATAAATATTTTTTCATCCTATCTATTATTTTTTATATAATTTCAATTTAAAAAATTGATAAAGTTCATTTTAAATTTTTTTAAAAATAATTTTTTTATATAGATAACATGTATCGCGTATATTATTACCCGTTAATATATATTATATTTGATGGGGGATGAATTGAGTGTGCTGTGACAAGTTGTATAATTATAAAACGTTCTCTAGTTGTTGGCTTATGTGGTCCATTGCAACGATTATTAAAAAAAAAAATCAATTTTTTTTATATCATATATGAAAGAAAAAATATGATTCCTTAACTTATTGGTCAATTTTTTTTTATATCATATATGAAAGAAAAAATATGATTCCTTAACTTATTGGTTGGAAAAAATTTGGATATTTTTAAAAGTATGGAAGAGTTTTCTCTCCTTTCAATCAAAAGTAATAATTGCTACAACCACTTGGGGGAAACAAAAATCTTGATGGGACAATTTGAATAATTATCACCAAATTTGGCATTGGTTTTTTTAAAGATAATAAAATATTAAATTGATATTGGTTGGTGTAGGTAGAATTTAATTCAAAGAGTCGAATTAGTTCTGTGTATAAGGCAAAGTTATTACCCTTGAATCAAACGCATGCTCGTATTGGTATTACATACATTAATGATAAATAAATTCTTCCCGTACAAAAACAAAAACAAACCTACATAAGATTATATCTCAGTTCAATTTCATGCTATAAATCTCATATTTAACTCGATTCATGAAAAATATTTTTTTTCAAATATATCGTGTCGAACCGTCTCAAAAACATAAATCCATGAGACAATCTCACAGGAGACCTACCTAATTGAAAACGAGAGAGAGTTGTTATATGAATCTCAGCCTTATAATATGGATATAGATATGAGCAAAAACTTGTGTGAGACGGTCTCACGGATCGTATTTTGTGAGACATATATCTTATTTGGGTCATCCATGAAAAATATTAATTTTTATTGTGAATATCGATAGGGTTGATCTCGTCTCACAGATAAAGATTCGCGAGACTCTCTCACAAGAGATCTACTCATAGATAGGTATGTGTCCAAACAAATAATTTAATCATGTATTTCATATATTTGCATTTGTGATTAAATTTTTTTCAAGTCTATATCAACACCCCACGGAATTTCTCAACACAAGGGGAAATTTGCAAATATATTCTCAAGACAAGAATACCTTCAAAAATTTTGACAATGTTGTTTACTACAAACAGAGGCAAACGTGAAATATTTACCATCTATACCAAAACTAAACACATGTGTTATTGGTTCCCTCTTGGCATATTAATTAATTAAATCATTAAATGCTCCAACAATGAGATCAATCATGTATATGGAGGATTCCTAGTTTAATTGCTCTATATTACACAATAGTTGTTTGGAAAAAAAAAAAAAAAAAAACTTACATACAGTCATATTTAATATTCGTTTGTCTAAATTATCCGATTATTGAAATCATGTTAAAAACTAAACAAATTCGAAATCGAGTCGAATTAAGTCAAATTAGGCGGATTACTACGCGAACTTTTGTTAGTTTATATCTCCCATTTACAATTTTCGAACACATTATGCGAAAACATGTTCTTAATATGTTTGATCTATGCTATAAAATGAAAACCCAAATAATAATAATAACAGCAACAAAGTCACTAATTAAAATAATATAAAAATTCATGTGAAACGATTTAAACGAGTCAATTTTGATAGACATTTATTCTATTTAGATCAATTTGAAAATATATTATTTTTTATGTCAAAATATTATTTTTTATTGTAAATATAAATAAAATTGATACGTGTATAAAAAAAAATTTCGTAAAATTATGTCACAATAGAGCTATCATTGAAATAAAAACACCATTATCTCTTTAGATATGAACATAGTTTCTCACACCTAATCTGAACAGCGGCAACCGCAAAACCATGAAATTATGTCCCAAACCACTCATTTATGTCACTATTATTACACTACCCTCCTTTTTTGTTCATTTAATTTAGGAGTAAAATTACAGAAAAAGTGGAAAAATAAAAGTGTAATAAGAAAATGAAAGGCAGAGCAAAGAGAAGGAAAAAATGGTAACTGCAGAAAAAGAAAGAAAAGAAAATGGAGAATCAAAGCTGACCGAGAGAGAGGAAGTAACAAAACTATAGAAAGGTAGTCAAATAAAGCGAAAAACAATGCCAGATGATCACTGTCTACACATTGTTTTCCACAATTATTATCGTTAATCACTTCATTTTTTTTATTGTTTACGAATTTCATTGTTAATCACTTCATTTTTTTATTTTACGAGTTTCATTTGTCATTTCTTTTTTCCTTTTAAGCTTTGCCGCTGCTGTCGTGGTGGTGGTGCTACTGCCTGCTGCACATTTCGCTTTCTCCCCTTGCAATCTACCTCTCACGTGAACAATAATTAGGCCCTTTATTCATCTTTTCATCCGTCTTTTCTAGGTTTTCTTTCTACAGTTTTGCCTGATCTTGGATTTCTCTTGATCTGCTCACTTCCCTTCAGATCCAGATCACTTGTGGGGCGTGTAATGTTCAGAGGACTTGAGGGTTTTGCAGTAAAGCTGTGAGTCTTGAAGTGGGTATCGTGGAATGACATTTTTGTGCTTGTTCTTGAGCTTGTTTCACCCTTTGGAGCTGCTGAATTTTGCTGCCTGTGTTAAAAGTGTTTGCTTTGGTGGTAAGTTGTGGTGGGTTTGGAGTGTTGGTTCCGGAAGTGGATTCTGGATTGGGTCTGGGATAATTTAGTAGACTTTGGTAGTTTAAGTGTTATTTGAAGTGGGCGTCGTTGAGCTGCAGAAGAAATACAGAGTTACATGATATTGGTGCAAATGGGTAAAAAAGGTGACATTTTTCTTCGATGTACCGAATGTGAAGTGGGATTTGATTCTTAGGTGTTGTAGAGGGGAAGTGTTGGAATGAATTTTCTCTACGGAGATGCTGGATCGAATTTTGTGATTTCAATGATTTGCTGTTTGAGTTAGGATTTTTGTTTTTCCTGAAGCGTTTGACTGGTAAACTATAGGCTAAATTTAAGGTGAGGATTTCAAATTAATGCCTCCATCACCGGCTGTGAGGGTTTTCCCACGTAGGGAAATGACGGTAGAGAATCACAAGAGAGGGCGCAGTCTCGAGAGCGGGATTCACTATCGAGATGACGACGATCTTGCTCTGTTCAACGAGTCGCGGAGCAAAGAAAAAGAGAATTTCTTGCTTCAGTCGAATGACGACTTTGAGGAGATATTCTGTGAGTTTTCACACCCTTGATCTGCTTTCAGATTATCTGCATTTATGGCTTTGGTATTTAGATAATAATGTGGTTTTTTTTTATTTGCTTAGTCTTGCTGACAAATGTTGCCTTTTTTTTGTCTCCTGTCTTTTGTTTTTTCGTTTATGGCATTTGGCAGCTACAAAGTTGAGGTACTTACCAGATCACAAGCTTGGAATCTCCATTCCTGCTAGGGGTGAGAGTAGTGACCTGCTGAACACAGAGGGAGATAAAAATGACTATGATTGGTTTGTTCTTTTATTTTTGTTATTTTGTTCTTGATTTTCTTTTCTTTCTCTCGTTTGAATTTTGTTGGTATAAAAAAAGGGCTAAAAGCAACTATCGATGTGGTTTCAGGATATAGCAAAAATCCATTTTGCGCATTAACATTTTCCTGATGATTCTATCCATGTTATTGAAACTTAGAAGTTCTGATATTGAACTTCGGGCAAAAGTAATACCCATCAGTGATTGCATAAAATGATGACTGGCGGTATTTCATTCTCCTTGTGTTCCTTACCGTGTCATTCAAACTATGTTGCAGGTTGATAACGCCTCCTGAAACTCCTCTTTTTACTTCTTTGGATGATGATGCGCCGCCAATTAATCTTGCGCCTAGGGGGAGGTCAAGGAGTCAACCTGTTCCAGTCCCGCTGTCATCCTCAGTATGATCTTACAAGAAGACTTGATTATGATATGACTCGTTTTTTATGTTCGTCTGAAATTGTTCATAAATGTGTTTTAACTGCAGACAGAGAAGGGTTGCACAAATAGTAGAGGTAGCGCAAGTCCTCAACGCTTGAGCCCATCTCCTCAGTCGAGTAACAATACACTGCAATCAAGAAGTAGGCCGCTTTCTGCTACACACTCAAGCCCACCGCCTACTTTGCGACAGCCTTCTGCTTTAAGAAGGTTGTCGTCCCCACCGAGTAAACCAAAACCTGCTCTGCGGTCTAGTACACCCAGCCCAAGGAGGATGAGCACTGGTTCAGTCAATGGTGTCTCCCCATCGGGAGTTAGAGGTGCCTCCCCCATCAAGACGAGTCGGGGGAACTCTGCTTCGCCAAAAATAAGCACATGGCAATCTAACATCCCTGGCTTTTCTTCAGAGGCCCCACCTAATCTTCGTACCTCACTGGCTGATAGACCAGCATCATATGTACGAGGTACTTCTCCAGCATCAAGGAACAGCTCCCGATCTGGAAGACAATCCATGTCTCCAACCGCTTCTAGAAGTGTCAGTTCGTCACACAGTCATGATAGGGATCCATTTAGTGTCCATAGCAAAGCGTCAGTTGCATCATCTGGTGATGATGATGCTGAGTCGCCACAATCCTTACCTATCAGCAGCTCAGACCGTTCAGCTCCTAGAAGCATAGGGACTCTCCCAAACATGAGGACTGTTGGATATTCCAAGAAACCGTCTAAAATTTTGTACAGCTCCGCCCCCAAAAGATCCTTCGACCTGGCGCTCCGACAAATGGTTAGGCAACTTTCTGTATTAGTTTTCCCTTTGGTTTCTTGGTAATGGATCACACTATCTTGTTATTCCAGTTGTCTGATATTTGTTTCCTTCTGCTCAGTGTCAAAATGCAGTTCAACAATGACTTGCTATATTAAGTGACCGACCATGTCTCTTAATTGAAAATTAAATGGCTTTACTTTTCTCAATATATCTTGTATGTGTGTCTATTTTTGCATGTGCACAGTCTTTAATAAATGCTGTTGTGTCCATCTGTTCCTTGCACAGCGGAAGTGCAACATTGTGGTTAATCATAGAATGCTGATTTTTTTGGCACTATTCACCAGATTTTCTGGATGGTGTTTGTTCTATTTACTATTTTTCTTTTTTTTAGTGCTAGTTTTAGTTTGAGTTTTTTTAATGTTATTTAATATTGACTCTATAGTTGATGAGGAAAGTATTTTCTTGTATATGTTTACTTAAAATTTGCATACCACGTGTCAATATATGCATATACCAAACTGCTTAGTTTGATGCTGTGATTGGATTTATTTTTCTCTGATAGTAAGGTCATGGATACCAAGGTTGTAGTTAATCTTTTTCTCACTTTTCCTGCTATGATGTGCTTATAGCTTCTTGATCCATCAACTTAACTCGCCAGGCTGCACCATATTACTAACTTGATATCAAGAGCCATGCATGAGCTTCTACTTCTAGGCTTCACCTTTCAGAAAATGATTGTAACCATCAAAAAATAAAACATGACTTCACGAGTTCTTCATAATCATCATCAAACAAGGAAATACTTGTTTGCATTTGTGCACGGAAAAAATAGTGGTAATGGCTGATGCATGATGAAATTACAATTTGAAGGATACTTAAAACTAGTTTTGGGATGGGTGAAGTAGAATGGTTTAATATAAGGTGGAGGGACTCAAGATTAATAATTATTGCCTATTCTCGACTGTGGACCACGACTTGGTCTGTATGATGGTTTCCCAACAGGTCAAATATGATACGGCCATGTCACTTCCTGAAGCATGTTTTATTGCTGTATCTTTTAACTGATTTCACGAGGTGACATTTTTTTCCATGTAATTGTATGCAGGATAAGAAGGGCCCTCAGAATATGTTTAGACCCCTCTTGTCCAGTGTCCCCAGTTCAACTTTTGCAAGTGTACATCATCGTTCTCTGACATCCCGAAATTCTTCAATCACAACTAGCAGCAATGCCAGTTCTGACCAAGGAATGAGTGGAGCACTTGATACAAGAGAAATTGAGCTAAACCAGGAAGATTTGACCCGTGAAAGTGTGAAAGCACAATATCTTAATTTGCAGGATGAAATATTTTCTATGGATCAAGCTGATGCTTTGAATGAAGATTTTGGGAACAAGATCATGAAAGAGTCCACTCTTAGTCAGCATGATGGCCCCTCCATAGTAAATTCTCGGTTTGGTGTTGCTGACCGAAATAGCCAACTTGACAAGGCTGCAGCTATGGATGATTATTCAAATGGTGATGGTCCACCAGATATGGCAATATGCTCGAAATGTGGCCTCAAGTTTCCTTCAGATGAAGATGTGATGGAAGGATACTTACAATTTTGTGCTAAGTGTGCGAATTTGGAAATAAATACAAGGCATAGTTCGCTTGAGATTTTGGACCAGTCTACTCCAGAACCATTGAAAGCTACCTGTTCTGGTAACATTGTGATAGATTATCTTGATGAGGTTACTGCTGAGGGTCAAGATTCATATAGCGAGCCAAGTCAGAATCCTGCAGCACTTCTGGTTGAGGAAGGGATAACGACTTCTGCCACCGATCAAGAGATTATTCATCAGCTGTATGGAGACTTTGGCCACCAGCAGTTGCAGCATGGCGGGGCCAATTTAAATTCTAAGGTGGAAGTTCCTGAAGGTGCGGGCATTTCTTTGTTGCTGAAGAAATCAAGTAGCAGCAGAGGACCCATTGTCCAAAGCAGGAGTTTTACTGCGAGTACCACCTGCTGTGATGATTTCTCCTATATGAGGGACTCTATGAATAGCATAAGAAGCTCCATTGGGCACATCAGTGCATCTGTGTCATCTTCTGTTGATATGGGCTATTCGAGAAAAATAGAAACTCGGGTTCAAAGGCAATCAAGTGGCCGAAAATCAGATACAGAAAATTGGATGCTTGATATGCCTACAAAGCACAAACAATCTGCCTCATCTTTGTCCGGTGCTTCAAGTCATTGCTTCCAGGTCCAAAGTGCAGCATCAAGTTGCCACGAAGATAGTATTGGGGCCGTAAAATGTGTAGATCCTAGTGAACAATCTCTGGCTTCTGAATATATGGATTCTCAAAGCCACATCTTTAAATCTGCTGCTGAATTAACTGACCATCTCATGAATGTCCACTCCGAAGATATTTCAGTTTTGCCAGTTTCGATTTCGGATTCTAATAATTCAATGGATGCAGATACACTATCTGCACATTCGCAGCCCTGTGGTCATGGGGAAGGTGAGATGCAAAGCCCGTGCCCTGTTGTAGTGGATGTTGAAGAAGCTCACACTCCAAGCTCTTTGGATACTAAACCCGAAATGGAAATAGATAGTGCTGATATTGTTGCTGCTGATTGTCATTCTGATGTAGATTCCAATAATTCCCACACAGATGAATTACTGGAGCCCTCTGATTCAGTGGCACAGAATAATGTTATAACAACTTTGGAAGAATTTTATATTTCAGATTCAGCCCGTGGTGCCCCTGGTATGTGCATCAGAATTTCGAATGTTTGTGTTTCTGATTCTCTTTCATTTTTTATCTTATGTTCGAGCTTCTTATTCTTTATTCTTCCTTCCCCATATTTGACGATTTTTTCTTGTTATTGTGTCCTAGTCTTATTCTGCAGTGGAAGGCTAAACCTTTTCAAGTGTTATTCTCTTCTCTAATTCATGAAACTTTCACTCTAATTGTAGAAGAATCAACTATTATGGTGGAAGACTCCGATGGAAGAAAGTCCCGAAGCTTGACTCTAGAAGAAGCAACAGACGCAATCCTCTTCTGCAGCTCCATTGTCCACAATCTCGCATACGAAGCTGTGAACATAGCTATAGATAAAGAAACACCACGAGTGGAACCAGTTCTACAACCGGAGATCCCGTTTGTTGCGAAATCCAATTCAGACAGACCGGAGATCCGGTCAAGAAACACTGGGAATCGTAATTCCAGATCCCAGAAAACTCGACAGAAGAAGTTGGAAACCGACCCAAAACCTGCTTCCATTGATGCTGAAACGGAAGCGAAGTTCATTCCACACGTAGTTAAATCTCCATATAAGTGGGACAGCATGAAGCCTCCAAAGTTGGAGTCCAAGTGTAATTGCACAATCATGTAGGATTCTCCGGCAGCTGTGGCATTGCTATGTGTTTCTACCATCATTTTCAGGCCTTTTGTTGGTTCTAATTCTTTTGTAAGAAAAATACATACACTTCCCGCTTAGAGATTTGATCATTCTTGTAAAGTTCTGATTCTATTATTAGGCTGATCATAATAGAGGAATTGCAATATTCTTGTTTGTTAGTATTTGGTTTTGTGGTAAATTCTTTTCTTCCGACGCTCAAGGAAATTGCATTCGGATGGTTATTTGTAATTGTTGGTGGTAAATAATGTTGCACTTGAAATATACATTTCGTATTGAAATTGGATTTATGGGGCCTCGTCACTTTCTATTTAATATACGAACGCAAAATAAATATTTAAATAAAGGAATTTTGCATGATCAAATCGCTAATAAATATTAGACGGGTTTTTTCGCCGATTTAAGAAAGCACAGAAAAATACGTGTAATAATATAGTTGGGGAAAAAAAGTAATGATAAATCCTAATACAGACAAATAGGGAACAGTTCAGGTGGAGAATACAAAATTCCAAAGACATGTTGTTAATTGTCCCACATCGATTGAATAAATAATTTGAGAGTTGTATATATGAACTTTGACAATCCTCTCCTCTTGAGCTAGCTTTCGGGGTTGAGTTAGGTTCAAGTTACAATCTTAACATGATATCATAACTCGGGTTCCACCGTTATGTGTTGGACTGCCTATAATTAGGTCAATCCAAGTTTTAATCTTAACACACGATAAAAATATACGTGCATGATATTTTGATGTTTACTTTTGAATTACTTGAAACTCTCTTTATCTTTGTCAATTTTTCCGTGTCAAAGCATACGCATTTGCGTCACTTATTGGTTACAAAGTAATGTGTATGTCTATATGAATAGTTATGATAATAAACGAGCCAAAAAAAAAAAAACGCATTCGCACAAACACCAAATTTAATCTGAATGACTCGAACTTTTAGGCCGGCAGCTAGGATGCTGCACATATATCTAACAGCAATGGTTAGGACTTGAATTTGTGGCTCGAGTACTTAGCCACGAGCAGCAAATGGGATGTGTCGATTCCACGGAGATGTTTGATGCAACATCCAAGAACTCCCAGAGCCACGGGCCAAATTCAGCCGCCCAGTGCATGTGTTGCACACATCACCTCAAGACAGGTAGGTGTTGGTCAGGATGGCCGAGATGTTGGCACCTAGTGGTCACAGAGAGGCCGCTCAACATCTTCGTTACATAGATACAAGAATCGCACTAAACATAGGTGAGTGAGTCCAACACTTTTTGGGACGAACATGTTATATATGGTTTATCAAGTGTTGTTTACTTGACATACTGTTTTGCAGGATACTGAATTTAACTGAGTGTTTACCTAATAGGATGAGTAGCATTTTTTAGATGTAAAATGAGAAATAGTTGAAACGATAATTTAACCTTGATACGCAGTTACTTTGTGGTGTTGTGCATATGGTCTTCAAACACTTTCCTCCCCGAACAGGCATGCATTATCAATCCTCGATAAATGCAGTACCCACAGTTTAGAACAATGGACATCATAGAGCTGGAAATTTGATTGAAAAAGGCAACAGAGATTCAAATTTTATAATCCTCATAACAAAATTGAAAATAAAATCAAACAATTTCGTGTAATCGAGATAGGAGTACCTAATTTCGTAAGAAGAATTGAGAGAACAATGCCCACAGGCCCGGCACCCACGATCAAGACTGGCAAAATTCGATCTTGGGTATTGATTCTGCTAGAACAGTCTGAGAAAACTCTTTTATGAAGGTAAGAAACGCAATGAATGTCATTGCTTCTTGCTTCGGTGTGATGATATCCATGAAATTTCCCCACAATCCCCAAAATCCCCATCGCGAAGACTATATATCATCAATAAAAACATACGGAATTCTTCTAAATTTCTTCTGACTGGTATTAATAAACAAAAGAACAGTAACAAACAAGTAATTTGAAGAAACGAATTCATAATCAACAAAAGAAAAAGTAAACGAACGAAAAAAATACCAGCGCGTCAGGCATCTATTTTTTTGATTTGTTTGGATTGATTAATTAAATATTATTTTAGATGGAATAGAAAACCGAATAATTGTTTTTTAAATTCTTATTAGAGCAATTTTTATATATAATTAAAATAGATTAACTATTATTATTATCATTATCGTTTTTTTTATTTATTATTAATTAAAAGAATATAATGAGGGAGATTTTTCGGATTTAAAAGATACTCGGCCATATAAGGTGACTCTCTTTCTACGCGGCCTCAACTTGGCTTCTCTGTCGTTGCTATTATATTCTCTCTCTACAAGCGCCTGCGGCCGCCTCGTTATTTCTCCTCAGCACTCGCCTGCGTCGTATTCACGATAAACCTAGTCGGTAAGCGCTTCCAATCCCGTGTTCTCATTAACGGAAGTGGGCGAAAGTGAAGTGTTTATTACGCTGGGTCTTTTCTAGGGTTTCTTTTCTCGATCGCATGATTTTTGTTTTGGTTTCTCTATTAGTTGTTGGAAATTTGAAATTTGAGTGGCTATTCAGCTGTTACACGTCGTTTGTCGTGTTTTTGGATACGGTGCTTTATTAGATCTGTGTTTGAATGTTCAATACAAAATAAAATTTATTGGAAGGCTGTTTCGTGAGTTAGTAGTGTTCATCTAAAAAAAGTACAGGGTATCTGCCTGGGAATTGCTTGAATCGGAGTGCTTAGGGTTGAAGCTTGGGTTTTTACCTGAATAATCAATTTAGGGGAGTTGGGTGGGTGAGGTAGGGTTTCGTTTGCTTTATATAGACAGAAATTCACCTCTAGATTTATGGCTGCTGGAAGACATGGGGGTTACAGAGACAATGAGTTTAGAAACCGTGAGGGTGATTTCGGGTTATCAAGGAAAGAGGTTGGATATTCAGAAGGTGCCTATGAGGGTAATGGGGCTCGAGAATATGAGAAAAGTAAGGTCAGGAGTCGAGATATTCTTGAAAACAGGGCTAGGATCAGACAGAAGGATATTAGGGAAAGGGAGGTGATGAATGGTGAATATCACTCTACTTCCAGCAGGAGCGATTCAGGAAGTGGTGGTGGTGGCCCTAGGAGACGTGGATATGCGGTTCACACCATGGATCGGGAACCTGGGGAGCTATCAAGTGATGGGTCTGATGAGGCCATTGATTCAGAAATTCAAGCTATTAAAGTGACAGAAATCAATAAGTTTTTAAATGGGAACGAGTTGTCTCCTTTGCTAACTAATAAGAGGAAGTTTTCGCCAATTGTTTGGGACAGAGATGATACAGCATTCAAGACTAGAAAAATTTCAGAGACTATTAACTTACCACCACCGCCTCCTTTATCAAAACCTAAGCACCAATCACCAGCTATTGACCACATGTTTGATGTGAATTTACAGACTGAAACTGAAGATGAGAAGGAGTGTGATGTGCCCCAAGCTTCCTCAATGGAATTACTACCTGATTTGTCAGATTTCTCTGCTGAAACATCCCATCGACAACCTGAAGAATTATTGAATAAACATGGAATTGATGCAGTAGATGGCGATGAAGAAGTGCCTACTACACGAACTATAAAGTCCTCTCGTTGGGCAGACGATATTGATTCCCCGGTTGACGAAGGTGAGATTTCTGATCATGAAGATGTTCGGCAATTAAGCAGGAATTCTCTTTCTGAGTCAAATGAAAGGAGAATTCAAAAATCACTAAGTCCAGACCTTGGAGAGGTGAAAAGAGAAGGTTCTGAAGGAACTACGAGGAGGTCCTTTGGGTCTGAGGAACGGGTTAGGTATTCCAGTAGAGATAGTAACCATGACAATGATGAGAAAAATGACTCTATGGATGTAGATGATGTTCGCAATTACGATGCTACCAGTGTTAGCCAGTCTGACATGGAATCTGGGGACGATCATGATTCTCGTGGTACACCAGAGCCAGCACACCCCCCTCAGAGGAGTTTTAATATGCTTCAGGGATGCAGAAATGTTGATGAGTTTGAGAGACTGAACAAGATAGATGAAGGCACTTATGGGGTTGTTTTCAGAGCCAGAGATAAGAAGACTGGAGAAGTTGTTGCTTTGAAGAAGGTCAAGATGGAGAAAGAGAGAGAAGGCTTTCCGTTGACGTCTCTTCGGGAAATAAACATTCTTCTGTCTTTTCATCACCCCTTCATTGTCGATGTAAAAGAAGTGGTTGTGGGTAGCAATCTTGATAGCATATTTATGGTCATGGAGTACATGGAACATGATCTCAAGGGATTGATGGAGACCATCAAACAGCCTTTTAGTCAAAGTGAAGTTAAATGTCTTATGCTTCAGCTTTTAGGTGGTGTCAAGTATCTTCATGATAACTGGGTGCTTCACAGGGATTTGAAAACATCAAATTTATTATTAAATAATCGTGGTGAGTTGAAGATATGTGACTTCGGTCTGGCCCGTCAATATGGGAGTCCTCTGAAACCTTATACTAGTTTGGTGGTTACTCTATGGTACAGGTAAGTTTAAACTTATGCGCGTAAAAATCTTTTTAATTTATAATTCAAAGTCATCTGCTTTAACTAAATACATGGTTTCAGTGTACTTAGGGTGCTTTTGTCAGCTAACGCGTGTAACTAGTTTCTCGATGATTATCTTTAGATCCTATCAATATCTGATCTTCTATTTTGCCCCATTTTCAATATCCTTCAGTCATTGTATTTGTACCAGTTTTTGAGAAAAGAACTTGTGCTTTTCTGATGTTAATGTTGGCACAATAATGTCCATGAACCTATCATTTTCTTTATGGTCCTATCATGAAGTTTATTGTGTTAGTATACTGTACTGCTCTGAATGATATTTTGCATTCCCACTTTCTCTTGGTTTATTCATTGAAGGACATCTAAATCATTGATTTATTTTCAGGGCACCGGAACTTCTTTTGGGAGCCAAACAGTATTCTACTGCAATTGATATGTGGTCTCTTGGGTGTATTATGGCTGAGCTATTATCAAAAGAACCGTTGTTCAATGGGAAGACAGAAGTTGAGCAACTTGACAAGGTAAATCTTCATTGAGGTTTTTTTGGCCAATTTATATATTTTATCTAGTTTGATAAGGTTGGGGTAATGAGGCAGATATTCAAGATCCTTGGCACCCCGAATGAGACAATCTGGCCTGGGTTTTCTAAACTTCCTGGAGTCAAGGTGAACTTTGTGAAGCATAAGTAAGTACCAGATTCGTATATTTTTAATTCATTCCAATTTTGGTCTCAAAATTTATGTTCTCTTCTTTTTGCCACTGTTTTCCCAGGCTTCCAGCTTTGGGTGATTCTGGTCTGGCTTTCTGGCCTCCATTGGTGACAGTGTCAGATACTTGGCTTAGACATCTTGTTGCTTCTAACCAGTGACATATTTATTTCAGGTACAATCTCTTACGCAGAAAATTTCCAGCAACATCTTTTACTGGGTCACCTGTACTTTCTGATGCTGGATTTGACCTGTTGAACAAGCTGTTAACATATGATCCTGACAAGGTATTCCATTATCTATTGTTTCAAATTTTTAGATGAAGCATATCCAAACTTTGAGTAAGTAATTTCACTTGTGTAAACTGTCAGCGAATGACTGCTGAAGAGGCCCTCAATCATCCGTGGTTTCTTGAGGTTCCGCTTCCCAAATCTAAGGAATTTATGCCTACTTTTCCAGCTCAGCATGCACAAGACAGGTCTTTTTTTACATCAAAATTTGTTACATTTAACATAAATTATTAGAATTTTCAATTTATAATACATTGTAATTAATTTGATTTTCAGGCGCATGCGAAGAGTGATGAAGAGTCCCGATCCATTAGAAGAGCAACGGAGGAAGGAGTTGCAACAAGGAGAATTTGGCACTGCTGGTTTATTTGGTCAATAGGTTCCAAAATCTCTCTCCTGTTTGGTTTCTGGGAGATGTGGGAGACAATTGAGAGAGAGCCGTGGATGGGATTGAAGGTGCTGCATTGTTTATGTGATGAATAATTTACTGTAATTTAGCAGGTACTTCAATGATTTAGGTGGATAAGCATTTCTATGGCTTCTGCTCGGATCAAAATTGGTGCAGTTATATTTTAGAATCTGTTGCTCCCAGGAATGGTTTTTTAATATGCCTTGCCCAAGAATGCCACTGGGCACTTCCTGTTACGAAACTGTTTCTGGTTATTCTAGTTCATGTAACATATTTTATACTTGTCACTGCAGACAATTTTCTCAAAATTAAGTTTGAATGCTAAATTAATTCTGTTTGTGTTGTTTTTATATGTTGTCTTTATTTAATCCTTATATTATGTTTGGAAGAGGTGGGGAGTTAAGTGTATGGGACATTCTTTTACTTTCATCTCAAAGAATTTGACGGGTAGCATTGCATCCTAAATGTGAGTATTAGTTCTGGTTACTTGGAGGAAACGGGGGCAAGAGTTTTCTGCGCACGTGGAATATTTTGCCTACGGCATCATGACTTGGTCATTGATTCATATGTCATGATGTCATTTTGCTTTTGGGCGGTGCTTTTTATTGTTTGCCCCTAAGCAACATTGTGGCCGTATTAAGGTGCTATCATTGCGTGTATTGTACACTGTAGACTTTTACATTTTCCTTCCTTTTCTTTTCTAGGTTTGACTTCCAATTTGTTATAATCTTAATTTACCTTTTTCATTTCTAATAGAAAATCTATCAAACTGAGAATTGACTCCTGTAGAACTTCAATCATTGGATTGAAGTGTCTGTACTGCAAATGTTTTTTAAAAAAGTACTATTAGGAATCGAAAATGCATGCCAGTTGCAGCAATTGAAAGTCCTATCAGTATTTGTGTCTGATGGAGCCTACCTTTTCATTTGTTTTAGCTTGGCGTTTTTCATAAAATGAATGGAGATATTGCTTGACTAGCTTGTACATCCTGCTAAGAACATAAAATCTCATATTTCCCCATCTTTAATGGCAAAATGATGATTTTGACAATGGATTTGAATTTATATGACATCAACCTGAAATGTTATTGCAGTATCCAAGCAAGCAGGTTGGGGAATTCACGACGTCGAAGTACGTTTATTGAAATTCAAATCACTGTTCCATTTATACAAATACACTTTTATGTATACCGCAGATTAAAAGAGGTACACTGCGATATTTTACTTACATTTTGTGTTATGTTTAATCCTGACCACAGTTGTTTTTTAGTTGGAAAGTGTTGATCGTGTTTTTTTTTATCGCTTTTGGTTCCCCTTGCTGTCTTTTCTTTGATCTCGCTGTGAGGCTAAAGCTTTTTAAGAGAGTTGTTATGCTTCTTATTCCTCAACGGCTTCTTGTTCCTCAATGGTTTTGAAAATTTGGCTTTACATACATATTCATCATTATATTTGGAATTACTTTATGAAGTTACCCAAACTGGTTTTTTTGTATTTTCTTAGGCTTTTCTTGTTATGCGTTTTTGATTTTGATATGCTCTTTTACATTTTGTTGCATTTAAATCTGTTGAAGCATCTAAACAATCAGTCATCTACCATATTTAGCGTTTTACTCGTGATCTTGACAATTCATATTATATGAATGTGGTCTTGATTGTTTTAGTTTCTGAACCGCGATGGCTTGTTTGACAAGATCCATTCTGGATCAAACTCGAGTATACCTCCATAGCTTTCCATTTGGTGGGCGAATCATGACCAAAATACTTCGTGGATTAGCATATACTTTTCAACTATTTTGCAGCCAGTGAAATTCTTTACCTGAAATTTGAGCACTATAGAAAGAGACCGGATAGAACTTTTACCTTAATGGAACTCTCTGCTGCTCCAAGTGATACACAGGTACTATATCTCAGAGATTTTCAGGCAGAGTTTTATTACAACAAGCAGGTATTTCTTTTGCATATGGATTTCTTAGCGATCAGCACTTCTGATCCTTGTTTCTTCTATGAGTCGGTTTGGAGAATGCAGGGAAAACGTGAAATTTATGTCTAACTCTGAAATTCCTCTCTGGTTGAATCTTGATTCAATAAAATTGACCCATGATACACAGTACAACTTGAAAGACCAAAAATCGTAGGATTGAATGGATCGTACCAATTCATTTGCGATTGAAGAATGGATACTTTTTTGTGGCTATGTCAAAGGCGGTTGGCTATTTCAGATCTGTTGCTCCCCTTCGTCTTCAATTTCTTGTTTAATACATTAACTGTGACCACTAGCCCTGTTCAATAAAAAAAAATTTATATGCATGTGTATATATTATGTAGGTTGTGCATCAAAGGTTCTGATAGTGTTCCGAAGATGTATACAAGTGACTCAAGTTCGGATAGGGGAGATAATAGACATCTGGTTGATGGTTCGTGAGCATCATTACATGAAATTCTCGCAAGCTAAGGACACCATCGCCATGAAGATCATACCTATTGATTTCTCGCTATCTATTGCACATACATTTAAATCCAATTTGACATCTCAGAAGCCCTTTTCAAATCCTTCATTTTTCCCGTCTCCACTTTCACTTGCTACCCAAACCCACGAATTCATGTAATATGTAAGTCCATTTTCGCTAGAAATGAGTGGTCGAGCTACCATCTCTGCCGCTTTGGTGTGACAGCTTTCAACTCTTTACTGCAATGTAGGGCTCACATTGCTATGGGGTAATTTTCTTGTTTGCGTTTATTGGATAATTTGAATACAAGCCTGCTATGTGGGGTTGTGTTTTCTTATCATATCCTGGTCTGTGAAGGGAATTTAGGACTTGATGACTTGAAATGAGGTGAGGAATGAGGTCTCGTTGCATGTTCTTAGTGCACTGAGGTTGTGTTAGAATTTTGCAGGCCACGGAACAAATGCGAATTGGCCAACAATAAAAGCTTGAATTTATGATGATATGATAAGAGCTTGGGAAATTTCAAATGCGGTCTTTGTTGAAGTCTTTATAGGCGAGTAGATGAGAAATGATGCGTCAAAACGTAAATATTCAGGTTGTGTTGGTTGACAGGTTCGTGGATTTTTCCATTATAATGTCCATTGTCCGACTCTAAGTGCATCTTTCTCAACTTCTGAAATTTTTCTTAACGCCCACTTCTAAAAGGTTAATCACCTCACTTTTCCAAATCACTAAACCTTACATTTGGGAATTTTATCCTGATAAAATTCATATTGTGACACGTCAGATTAAAAATCTCTCTATAGCTAATTTATAAGATAATAATACTTTTAACTGGTAGCATGAACGGCCAAAATATCTTGATGTGACGGCGGGATCATGTCTCCGATGTTTAAATGCAGGCGGTGTTAGAAATTGCGATGTCAGTGTGCAACGAATACAACTTCAACCTCCCTGTCAAACTCTAAAATTGGCAGCATTGTAAGGCTTATAAAATCCCATGGCTTATGTTTCTCTTCACTGTTATCGACGGGCTCGTTCAGCGAGAAATATTTCGCGAGCTGCTGCTATTTTTAGCATCAGGGTCATCAGAAAGTGGAGCAATATCAGCACTATCTTTGGGTTGGTCGGAGTTATCCACTAGAGGTTTTTCATGGCACTTCCTTAATTCCACGACTGGAAAGATCAATCAAGACTCAGGCAGGCTTCGTGGAGTCTATAGACTCGAGGTCCTGAGATGAAGTTTAACATATTTGTAAAAATGGTTAGATTGTACCTTTGCTTGCCGACATCTAATTTATCAAGTTTCGCCAAGATTGGCCCTCCGACCCAGTGGGACTCGACTGCACAAACATTCCTTATAAATGGTCTTGACGTAGCGATGAGCTCGTGACACACAACGTAAGTCGGGAGCTTTCCATCTTCATCTGGTTTCAGTGCTGATGCTGGATGAACCTGCATGAACAACATAAATGACATGAGTTGGGTTCAAGAAGAATTATTGGAACGCTGATCGTTTTAAGATTACAACGTCAGTCACTTTAATGATGGCAGAAGTTTCGCTTCTTTAAAATTTGCAAAACCAAGAAAAATTGTAATTCTTGGATCACTGAATCATCTACCTGAGCTAATTGTGACTTAAAACCAAGTGTCCGATAACCATTATGTCGCATCATGCCCTCCGCCAGCTGATTTGCGTATCCCAAACATAGAGCTTTTCGTAAAGCTCGGAAGTTTTTGCCATTTTTCCTTCTTTTACAGACATCGAGGTTTTCTGTGATGAAGAAAACTTTTCAGTGACTGCACACACAAAATGAAGCAAGATATATTAAAGGCATTTCTCCTTGCCTTTAGCTAGCTATCTTATGCATTATGTCAGATAATTGTACTACGTTTGATACGAGTGATGATATAACTGAATGATTAGTAATCAAAGGGATTAAAGAATGAAAGATATGGATTAATAATATGGTCGGATAAATAACATGATGTTTGGTATGAATTTATAATGGAGGATTATTTCATCACAATTTAATGTAATGACCTAAATACCCTCAGTTCTAATTAAAATAATATTTTTAGTTTTTTTGTATATAATTAAATAATTAACTTTACAATATATATTTACTAAAAATAATATAAATGTAATTCGTAAAAATTGGGAGGCACCAGAATTTCTTCGTCAACCGAAATCCCAACCCTTACCTCCTCCGTTGCTGTGGGAATCTCATACCGATTTCTGATTTCATCATCGTTGCCTCGCAAAATTGGGTGTAGTGAGGATGACTGAATTGGTGAATATCTTGCATAGTAAGTTTTACAAATTTTTTGTGCATACCTCCATTTAATTTATCTTCCATATAACAATTTCATTACATTCCAATTTGATTAACAAAATTCACCACAACTGCATCATTTTGTCTGACAGATAACCCAACCTCACTTCCGTAGCGTAGCTCAAGCTTACATTTACTTGCTTAAATAAAGAAATGAGACGAAATTTCAGCAGCAGTCATTATAAGTTAACCAAGAAGAAGCGGGAAAACTAAGTCATCGACAGAAAAAACCCGTACAACAGTTACCTCCAGACACGGATGCTTCCAAAACTGCTACTAAAGACAGAAAAGTATGTCACCCAAAGAGTTTCGAAGCCTGAGAGGGAAGTAAGAGAGGCAGCCATTGAAGAGAGATGAGAAGAGATTGGTTTTTTGGGTTGGTGAGCTAAAAGGGTAAATTGGGAATGGGAAGCATAAATATCAACTACTGTTCAATTCAGGATTCACTATACCACCAAAAAGTTGGGAAAAATTTTTCTTGTTTTCAGTCTCGTACAGTGTTTTAATCACGGGCCGGAAATTATCAAATGTAAGCTAAAAAACGAGTCAAACAACGGATAATATGTGATTCGTTCCTTAATCCTCCCATAATCCATCATACCAAACGTAGCGTTACATTCTTGAAGAACAGCATTCCTAACACCTAGAATCAGCAAGTTCAATAATGAAAGATATATCTACAGATACAGCCAACACTTGAAAAGGAAGAGCTTTCCAAAGTAAGTAGGTAATCTCCTCCTCTCTCTTATATTCTTGTAAAAATTTGAACTATTTGATCCTTGTAACAATTATTTCTCCGTGTTACATTCAAGCATTCCAGTATTAAATGAAGACCATTCCAAAAGTAAGTAGGTATCCTCCTCTCTATCAATATTTTAAATTAAAGTTAAATGAATAAATAAATATGTCGTTATCTCATTTATATTTATCTATGATATTCATCCATACATTGTTAATTATCTAATATTTAATTTGCATGTGGTTTCAATATATAAATATTTTTGGATGTTGGTGTTTTAATGTATTTGAAATAATTATGAGATCATGACGATGTGAGTAATTTTAGTTATTTATTTTTGTACTAATAATAATAATGTATTGTGAGTTCATCGACTTATTAAGATGACATAATCATATAATGTTGCTCTAATGTTTGTTAATTTGATTGATTTATATATGATTAATATATGTTCTTAATTTCTTAAATAATTTTAAATTTCGAGTTAAATGAACATATAAATTTGTGTTAGAGGTTCAGACTTAATTTTTAAAATTTCAAGTTAAACAACGTTAATTTATTTAATTGATAGATTGATACATCACTGTGCATTCTTTTTCCCACTATTAGTTAATAATCAATATATTTTTCATTCAATTCAATTTATTTTGTTTATTTAATCGATACATAACAATGCAATATTCAAATAAAAAAGTCGAATGTTATTAATATTTTTAATATTTTTTTATTGTGCATTATTTTACATGAAAAGTGGATTATTATTAATATCTTTTAAATTTGCAATATTTTTTTTACGTTTTATAATAAAAAATGGTTCGAAATTAATTTTTTAAACTTAAAATTAAAAAAACATATATGTTTATATCAAAAAATAGTTCGAATTTTATTTTTTTTTAATTTCAAATTAAATGAACATATAAATTTATGATTAGTGGTTCAGATTTTGCACTGATAGAAAAATTAATAAAAAGAAATAATAAAATATAAATCAGACAAATAATTTTTTTTTGTTAATAGCTATATACTTTCCTTATTGAGCAATGAGTTTTTTATAGACAAACGTACCGACAAAAAAAACCATAAAAATAACAACAATGTTTGACCACCAAAACCATTAGATAACAAATATGGAAATATAATTATTTCATATAATATTTTGTTCCTGATAAACCATGACTAACACACTTCATTTGACAAGTCAGATAACTAAAGACTTGGACAAATCTTTAACCATTCAACAGTCCCTCCCTTAAACTGATGAGGTCAACATCGATTTAGTATGAGCACCCACTCTCAAACTTGTTTTGTAGTGTGTTAATACCGAGTAGCTCCCTTAGTTTCTGAAATGTAGACACTTGATAAACATGTCAGCTACTTGGTTTTCGTTTCTGCAATAGATGAGATCAGTTGTTTCATTCTTTGTGAGTTATCTTAAAAAATATATTTCACATCAATGTGCTCGCTTCTTCCATGTAGGACTAGATTCTTTAACATTTTCATGGCTGAACTATTATCACAATAAATTGCAATATGATCATGATTCTTGAATTTAAGCTCTTCAAGAATTTTTTTAACCAAATAGCTTGACATACACATGAAGCTGCTGTAAGAAATTTATCTTCAGTGGTTGATAAAGTAACAATTGATTGCTTCTTTGAAATCCATGGAACGGCCGTTGAATCTAAGAGAAAAACATATTATGAAGTTGTTTTTCTAGCATCTCGATTTCATGTATAATCACTATCACAAAAAGCCATCAAACCCGGTTGTTCTCCTTTCTCATAGTAGAGACCAAGTTCTGGTGTTCATGGCAGATATCGGAAATCCTTTCGGCCGCTAAAAGATGCATTTATGTTGGATTCTCCATGTATATGATTATGAGACTAAAAAATACATAATATTAGGGCTTGTTGCTCTCAAATACATTAAGCTTCTAACAATTTGCTCTTAAATTGTGCTATCAATCTTATGTCATTCACAATATTTAGTTAGCTTCAAACCACATTCTAAGGGAGTACTTGCAAAATTGCATTTCTCCACCTTTAATCTGTACAAAAAATTTTGAACATATTTCTTTTGGGAAATAAAAATCTCATAAGTAGATTGAATTACTTCAATACCAACAAAACAATGCATCTTTACAAGATCCGACATATCAAACTTAACCATCATGAACTCCTTAAAAATTTCAAACATGATATTATCATTACCTGTGAATATAATAAGATCATCAATATAACCGAACAATGAGAATTTTTCCTCTATCTTCAATTTTTGTACAAATTGTATATTCATGTAGACATTTTTGAAAACCCACCTTAAAAAAATAAGCCTCAATTCGACTATACCATGCTCGTGAGACTTGCTTTAGCCCATGCAAATGCTTATTAAATTTATAAACTTTATGCTCATTTCCATGCTTAATAACCAATAGGTTGATCGATGTGTGTATGTGTTCTTCCAAGTCTCCATTTAAAAATACCGATTTCACATCCAATTAGAATATAGCCCATTAATATTGCGTTGCTAAGGCAATTACCAATCTGATGGTATCTTACCTTGCAATTGGAGCAAACATTTCTTTATAGTCGACTTCAAACTCTTGTTTGTAACATTTTGCTACCAACTGTGCCTTGAATTTGTCGACTTTTTCATTTTCCTTCAATTAACTTTTATGAATCCACTTTACGTCTATTGTTTTTGACCTTTTAGAAGCTTGGTTAGTTGCCAAGTTTTATTTTTCTCGATGATATTCATTTACTCCCTCTAAACACCTAATCGATCCTAGCAACATATGAGATTGAGTAAATGTTGATAGTTATAAACTTGAAAAAGAAAACTTGATAATTCCAACATTCCTTGCTGCAATTACAATAATTAAATAACAAAAAAATACTTGTTTGTTGCATGTTGTTGAGTAAGTTCAATATAAATCGATATAATATATTGATAAAATAATGAATTCCTTCAAAAACATCGTTTAAGAATTGAAATTCATTCGTTATAGAAGATTAAATGATACATGTATTAACTGAGATTCTAACTGTTGTTTATTTATTAATTTAAGTTATTTATATTGCGTTTGTTTCATTCTTCTATTTTAATTTACATTTATTTTATTAATTTATTCAATTTTCTGTTAAAGTTAACTAAAGAATCGTCCTTGAGGTAGATTTGTAATATATCAAATTTTGTTGAACGATATTCGCACTTGTTATTAAAACTTGACGAGTACATTTGCAATAATATTTTGCTTAAAGAAATTCAATTATTATAAATTATAGTGCTCAAAAGCTCGGTCAGTTAGACATTTTTATAGTATATATGTGTGTGTAGTTGGTGTTAATAATATAATATTGCTACTTCAATGTCAGAATGAGACGTGGTTGCTTCAACCTTCCCTCTCCACTGCATCATTTATTAATTATTTCAACCCCATTTGGCATTTGTTATCGGTCATTTATATACAAATATGAGACAGTGGGGCTCTTAATAATTGTTCAAGAATTTTGATGGAAACATAATTCGACCATCCTCCTAATAGCGCCATTGAATTTGCAAGAAGCACGAAATATTTTCAAAGATATTTAGAGCCAAATATTATCATAATCTTCGTTTATATTTGAAAATAAAATGTAAATGGGTCCTTTTGGGAAATAATAGCTTTGTTCATCATTTCCTTTTCTTTTAAGAAATCTATTTTTATATTATCAATAGACAATATAGAAAAGAGATAATGATTTTTTGTGTGCTTTATTCATCATTGGAGACCTCTATTTATAGAGTAGATTTACAGAACCTGAATAGATAACAATATCAATAATCATCTATAATATCTTTTCTATAATACTTCCCCTTAGATGATTATCGACTCATTAAATCACTTCTAAGAGATGTGGGAGTTCAAATGCTGCCTCGTTAAAACCTTGTCAGTAAAAACCCAATGGAAAAATCTGAACGAAGGAAAAAGAGTACAACAATAGATACTCCCCCTGATCTCAATCATCTGAGATCCTTCAACTGATGCATCCCTATCTTGTGCACCAATTTCTTGAATGTTGAAGTTGGTAATGCCTTTGTAAATAAGTCAGCTACATTGTCGCTTGAGCGAATTTGATGGACGTCAATATCACCATTTTCTTGAAGCTCATGTGTATAGAAAAACTTTGGTGAAATATGCTTTGTTCTATCACCTTTGATGTAGCATCCTTTTAACTGCGCAATGCAAGCAGTATTATCTTTGAATATTACTGTTGGGTCATCTTTGGCTGTTGTGAGTCCACATGATTCTTGAATATGTTGTGTCATAGATCTCAACCACACACACTCCCGACTTGCTTCATGCATTGCAATGATCTCAGAGTGATTTGAAGACGTCGCTGTTAAGGATTGCTTCACCGACTTCCATGATATAGTAGTGTCTCCTTGTGTAAACACATAACCTGTCTGGGATTTAGCTTTATGTGGATCAGAAAGATATCCTGCATGTGCATATCCGACTAAAAGAGACTTTGATTTTGTCGAATAAAATAATCCCATATCAATTGTACCCCGAAGGTAACGAAATATGTGTTTTACACCATTCCAATGTCTTCGGGTTGGACATGAGTTATATCTCGCTAAAAGATTAACAGAAAATGATATATCTGGGCGAGTACAATTTGCGAGATATGACAGTGCACCAATGGCACTTAGATATGGTACTTCTGGACCAACGATTTTTTCTCCATTTTCAGGTGGTCGAAAAGGATCTTTGTTAGCATCAAGTGATCGAACAAACATTGGTGATGCTAATGGGTGTGCCTTGTCCATGTAAAAGCGCTTTAATATTTTTTCTGTATATGATGATTGATGAACAAATATTCCTTCTTGCAAATGTTCAATCTGCAATCCGATGCAAAATTTTGTCTTTCCTAAATCTTTCATCTCAAACTCATTTTTCAAGTAATTGGCAGTTTTAGTAAGCTCTTCTGGAGTGCCAATAAGATTTAGATCATCAACATATACTGCCACAATTGCAAAACCCTCATATGTTTTTTTTATAAAAACGCATGGACAAATAGCATTATTTGTGTATACTTCTTTTAACAAATATTCACTAAGACGATTGATATGTTTTTTTTATAAAAGCGCATGGACAAATAGCATTATTTGTGGATCCTTCTTTTAACAAATATTCACTAAGACGATTGTACCACATGCGACCAGATTGCTTTAATCCATATAAGGATTTATGCAGTTTTATTGATAACATAGCCTTGGGCGCTTCACCATTTTCTTTCGATAGTTTGAATCCTTCAGGCACTTTCATATATATATCACTATCAAGTGAACCATAAAGATAAGCAGTTACAACATCCATAAGTCGCATATCAAGAGTTTCTGATACTGCTAAACTGATTAGGAATCGAAAAGTAGTGGCATCCGTCATAGGTGAATATGTTTCCTCATAGTCAATTCCAGGTCTCTGCGAGAAACCTTAGGCTACGAGTCGGGCCTTGTATCTTACAATTTCACCATTTTCATTCCTCTTTCGTACAAAAACCCATCTGTATCCTACTGGGATTACATTTTCAGGTGTTCGTACTACAGGTCCAAACACTTTATGTTTTTCTAGTGAGTCTAATTCAGTTTGTATGGCCTTCTTCCACTTTGGCCAATCATCTCTTTGTTGACAATCCTTAACGGATTGTGGTTCTGGGTATTCATTATGTATGATGTCAAGGGAGACATTTAGGACAAAGACATTGTCAACAATTGTGTTATTTCGATCCCACAATTTTCGAGATGATATATAATTTATTGAAATCTCATTATTTTCATGAGAATTTGATCCTTCAGGAATAATATTATCCAAGTTTGGTTCATTGATCTCTCTTACTATATCATCCAAGATTTCTTCTTCGGGAGCTTTTGAATTTTCTTTCTCTTGTACCTTTCTTTTTCGAGGTACAATATCCTTTGAACCAATTGGTCGACCACGCTTCTGGCGTATTTTAGATTCATTTGCAGGTTGAATAATAGCTGGTCCTACGGGGACATCAATTTTTACAGGGGTATTCTCTGCATGTATATGTGACTTTGTCACATTCTTTGTATTAACAAAAGCATCGGGCAATTGATTTGCAATTCTTTGCAAGTGAATGATTCTTTCAACTTCTTACTCACATTGATTATTTCGAGGATCATAATGAGAGAGTGTTTTCTCATTCCAACAAATCTTTTGTTGTTCTTCGGAACACAACTTTATTTCTCCTAGATTTGGAAATTCCAATTCATCGAAGTGGCAATCTGCAAATCTCGCAGTAAACAAATCTCCTGTTAAAGGTTCCAAAAATCTAATAATAGATGGTGAATTATATCCCACATAAATCCCAAGTCTACATTGTGGGCCCATTTTGGTTCGCTGTGTAGGTGGGAGAGGGACTTGTACTGCACAACCAAATACTCGAAGGTGAGAAACATCAGGCTCTCGACCATAAGCAAGTTGTAAGGGTGAGTATTGATGATAATTAGTTGGCCTTATACGAATCAATGATGCAGCATGTAATATGGCATGACCCCACACAGATGATGGAAGTTTGGTTCTCATCAATAATGGTCTAGCAATTAATTGCAAACGCTTAATAAATGACTCTGCTAAGCCATTTTGTGTATGGACATGGGCAACCGAATGCTCAACTGAAATCCCTATTGACATACAATAGTCATTAAATATCTGCGATTTAAATTCAGCAGCATTATCAAGACGAATTGTCTTGATTGAGTGATCTGGGAATTGAGCTCGTAATTTAATAATTTGCGCAAGTAATCTAGCAAAAGCTATATTTCGAGTTGAAAGCAAACTAACATGTGACCATCTAGTAGACGCATCAATCAATACCATGAAGTATCGAAATGGTCCACATGGTGGGTGTATAGGTCCACAAATATCCCCATGAATTCTCTCCAAGAAGGTTGGGATTTCAACATCAATCTTTGTAGGGGAAGGTCTTATAATTAGTTTGCCTTGTGAGCAAGCTACACATGGATAATCATTGTGTAAAAGAATCTTCTGGTTCTTTAGAGGGTGTTCATGTGAGTTAATTATTATTCTGCGCATCATTGTTGCCCCAGGGTGACCAAGTCGATCATGCCATAATTTGAAGCTCTGTTGGTCAACAAACTTCTGGTTTGTGACAATGTTTGCTTCGACTGTTTTTATTGTTGTAAAATACATTCCAGAAGGAAGTGCACATAATTTTTCTTTTATCTGCTTCTGGCCAGATATAATAGATGTTATGCAAATGTATTCGAAATTATTTTCATTTAATGTTTCAATATGGTATCCATTTCGGCGGATGTCTTTAAAGCTAAGCAAATTTCTACTGGATTTGCTCGCATATAGGGCATTTTCAATATATAGGCTTGTATTATTTGGTAAAATGATTTTTGCCTTTCCATAACCTTCAATAATTTTTGATGCACCCGATATTGTTGTAACATTATTTTCAGCTAATGTTAACTCCAAAAAATACCTTTTATTTTGAAGAATGGTATGTGTTGTACCATTATCCACTAAGCATTCATCCTGACATTTCATCGTTAATCTAAAATAAAAATATAATTCAATAATCTAAATTCAATAAATAATGTGTAAAGCTTTCAAAGGAAATATTTTATTGAATAATGAAAACATTTATTGAATAACAAAATAAACCTCCATGACAAATCCTAAACATGAACTGAACATCAAAATAAAAACGAGACCACGATAACCTAATAAACAATAGAAATTCAAAGTAGGAACAAGAGCAATGAAAGTAATTACTTATTATTTTCTAACACACCACCACCAATCAAATTATCTATATTTCTATCTGGATTAGCGAAGAAATCAGAGACGTCCAAGTGAGTTATATCAATTGGATCATCATTGTCCACAAAATTTATCTCCATTTTTCCATTTTTCTTGATTGATTTTTGGTATAGATCCACAAGATGTTTTGCCGTACGACAGGTACGAGACCAATGCCCTTCCATTCCACATCTATAACATTTTTCTTCATATACTTTGGTACTCTTCTCCTTTGCTTCTTCATTATTGGAATTCCACTGCTGGTGGCTTGTTTTATGTTTCTTTCCATTTTGTTGCTGATAGTATCTTCTTTGGCCACGCCCACGCCCACGCCCATGCCCACGCCCACGTCCACGCCCACGTCCATTGTTATGATTTTGAGTGGAATTAGCATTCGCTTCAGGAAATGAAATTTCATATTCTTCAGGAAATGTAGTTCCAGGAAATGGTGTGGATCCAGTTGGGCGCATTTGGTGATTTTTCATGAGCAGCTCATTGTTTTGTTCAGCAACTAGTAAGCATGAGATGAGTTCAGAGTACCTTTGAAATCCACGTTCACGATATTGCTGCTGCAGGAGCACGTTTGATGCATGGAAAGTGGAGAATGTTTTTCTAACATGTCTTGATCAGTGACTTTCTCTCCACAAAGTATCAGTGTGGAACTAGTCTTGAATAATGCAGAGTTATAGTCACTTACGGACTTAAAATCTTGTAACCGTAGGTGCATCCATTCATATCGGGCTCTTGGGAGAATTACAGTTCGTTGATGGTCAAATCTTTCTTTTAGATTTTTCCAAAGCTCTCGTGGCTCTTTCATATTGAGATATTCGACTTTCAACCCATCATTGAGGTGATGACGGAGAAAAATAAGTGCCTTTGCACGGTCCTGCTGGGACATTTCATTTCCTTCTTTTATTGTATCTCCTAAATTCATAGAGATAAGGTGGACCTCGACATCCAAAATACATGATAAATAATTTTTTTCAGTCAAGTCAAGTGCTTCAAATTCAAGTTTAGTGATGTTCGCCATTGCAACTTAAAAAAATTATATAATTAGAATCATGACATAAATAGAGTAAAATTGCATTACTATTATTGAAAATAAATATTATAACAAATTATGCATGTTACTACTTTTACTATGTAATTTTGAAATTTTGTTATTCTATTTGTTAAACTAACATCGATGTAGGTGTACATTGAGATGTGCTCAATTAATAATTTATGTATCTATTACAAATTGCACTAATTACAAATTGTAGCATCATAAACTAAAGAAAAAAATAAAACTCTTTTATGCACAATTATTCTAAATACGTAAAACAAATATCACAGAATCCTGCCCAACTTCGTAAACATAAACAAGCCATATATTTCTTGAAAAGGAAAAAATCCAACACTTTGGACTTAAAGAAATTATAATAAAATTTATGTCTTAAAAAAAATTACTCTCACACCTAGAATTTCTCACACCACTGCTGCGGTTGTGAAGAATTATTATTATTATTATTATTTTGGTCCAATTGATATCAAAAATAGTGTTGTGATTGACTCAAAAATATCATAAAACTAGTAAATACTAGTATTCACACAATATTTTAGCGACTATTTAAATCATCAAAATCCAAATAATATAAATCTTAAATAAGCAATCCAAGATATGAAAAAACTTAAATCAAAACAACAATACATTTATAATCAATATTCTTCAAGAATATTGTCGAAACATATGATAGTTATCTAAATTCTTCAGGAATATGATAACATTATATTTTATATCAATATTATTCATAGATATTGATAGATCTTTATGATTTTAGATCAAGATTCTTCGGGAATATTGATAAATCTTATTCATCTATATTTTATTCATAGATCTATCAATATCTTCAACATAAAGTTGTGTTGTGCTACTTCAGGAGCATCAACATAAAATTAAAAGTTGTGCTTCTTCAGGAGCATCAATATAAATCTATAATTTGTGCTGCTTCGGGAGCATCAATATTAAATCTAAATATTGTGCTTTTTCAAGAGCATTCATACAAGAATAAGAATAAATTATTTATAAATTTTACCTTGAAGAGCACTCGTGCTGATAACGTGTTGTGAATAGTAGAGAATATAGAGAAGAGAGAATGATTTTTTGTGTGCTTTATTCATCATTGGAGACCTCTATTTATAGAGTAGATTTACAGAACTTGAATATGTAACAATATCAATAATCATCTATAATATCTTTTCTATAATAAAAAGAGAGTTATAAGTTTTTTATCATCTTAAAAGAGAAACATATATATATATATATATATATATATATATATATATATATATTGGTGTATGCGCATAAAATTTATTTTATACTAATGCAATTGATAACTATAATTTGCACACTTTTTACAAATATTTAATTTATAGAAGGTATTTATCGAGTTTTTTTACTTAAAATTTATTTTATACTAATGCAATTGATAACTATAATTTGCACACTTTTTACAAATATTTAATTTATAGAAGGTATTTATCGAGTTTTTTTACTTGTATATGTTTCTCTTTATATATATATATATATATATATCGATAGTATTGACTCGTCTCACAGATAAAGATTCGTGAGACCGTCTCACAAGAAACCTACTCAATTTTTTTTTATCTTTTATCATTTTGTTTTGTTTTGTTTTTTTAAAAAAGGGTGGTGTCAAACAAACATTTCTTATACATCTTTCTATTTATCTTGATATTATTTTGGCGATTATCATTTCCTTTTTCTGGTTTAATTAATAGGATTTTTTGTATGCAAATAAAAGTATAGGAACTTGCGCAAAAGCAGAAAACTGAAACCTTGGGACTCTTTTCCACACGTTGCGAACGCAAAATTCTTCTTCCTCCATCTCTTCTGAATTTTCAATCTTTCGGACTTTCTTACGCCTTCTTTTACTTTCTCCTCAAACAAACAAGGAATCCCATCTGCGGAAATAAAACAAGATCGGTTATTCAGAAGGCATTGCAAGAAGCGTAAGTCTCTTTTGTTCTTCAATCTTCTGGTAAAAGACTGCCTTTTTTTTTCTATATGTCTGTTTCTTGTTTCTCTTAGTTAGCTCATTGCAGTTGTTTTTCATTGATAATTATGGACGCAACTGTGATCTTCTATGTATTTTTACCATTTCTGTGTTGTGGCATTTGATAGCTGGATGCTTAATTATTGATTGGTCCTCTAATGGTTTTTTTCTTTTTTTGGAATATTTTACTGGATCCTGAAATTAAAATGGTGATTCTTTTACAGTAATATGGTTCTTTATTTGGTTAGTTTGCAAATGTGGCCATTTTAGCTTGATCGTTCTTCTCTCTTTGTTTGGTCTGCTTGATTGGTTAAGTTTTTACTGCATTTTTTTTAGGATGTGTCCGTGAGACTCGACAGGGAAACCGAAGGCAACCCACTGGAATGCGAAACTTTCAAATTGCATGCATATTGTCTTTTTTTTTTTGAGCTTCCATCATAAATTAAGCTGTTGCTGCACCAAATCCCTGAGTCGGCCATAATGCGTCTCTCTCTCGTTTTTTTAAAAAAAAAATAGTTTCTAGTTTTCTGAGTGTTTGTGGATCTTTAGAGATAGTTGTGAATATCATCTTATTCCTGAATTATTTTCAAGTGTTAGTGTATAGATGAAAATTGCAAAATCTCATTATACGGTGAAATCTCAGAAGATCTTTATTTGTAGACTGTATTCATGAGTGTTATTACCTAAATTCTCTATGATGAATTTTTTTTCCTCACCATGTTGTAGTCGATCAGAATTATCCGACCAGCTTTAGCTCTTAATTATCTTGCTCTAGCTATGGTTCTTGGACTGAGATCGAAGCACAAACGGGGTGCTTCAGTTAGAGTTCAGTACATTGTCCAAATACAGGAGATTAGGCCTTGGCCACCATCTGAGTCTCTTAAATCTGTTCAAACCGTTTTGATTCAGTGGGAAAATGGTGATCAAAATTCTGGTTCATTTATCTCTGTTGCTGGGGAATCCAATATCGTATTTAACGAGTCTTTCGTGCTTCCTATTACTCTTCACCAAGACAAAAAAGCTGGTGATAAGTTTAAGAAGAATTATTTGGAGTTTAGCTTATTCGAGCCTCGAAAGGACAAGCCTAAAGGACAACTCTTGGGGACAGCTTCATTGAATCTTGCAGATCATGGAGTAATGGATCATGTGTTAAGTATAAATGTCCCATTAAGCTTCAAGAAAAGTTCAAGTATTTCAGTCCAACCGGGTTTAATTATTAGTTTTGATCCTGTTGAAATGGATAGCTCTAATTCCTCACCTAAAGTTGGCTTCCTTGAATATGATGACAATAGCTCAGAAATCGCCTCTTTTACTGATGATGATGCTTCTTCACATTCATCAAGGGCACCTGGTTCATCAACCATCGGATCTCTAACAACTTCACCGTCTCATAACGAGAAGGTAAGCAAGTTTTCTTAAAATTTAATTCATATTGACATCTATACTTAGGCTACATTACTTATCTTAACGCATAATATTGATAATTCTTTCTACTCAATGTGTTTACTTGTACCTCGTGGTACTTATTTGAAGTTAAAAATGCAGAATGGTTATGGAAATGCTGGAATCGACTCTTTGAAAGAGCAAAACAAGAACTTAAGGCCTCCATCAAACGATTCATTATTTGATGCTAGGAACCATGTAAACGACCAGGTTTCATTGTCCAAGTTTTCTGACCGAAGCATGACATCTGTCAAGAACTCTGTTCCACCCTCCATTAGATCCTCTCCCTCATCAATAAGTTTTCGAGAGATACATACCAAGCCCAATAACATTGCAACAAGTTTTGTGAGGGGAAGTGTTTACCCCAGTTCCCATGAAGTTATTGCTAACATCAACTATAAAAGTAGCAGAAACACTCGGCAATATGTTGAAGACAAATCCTTCGAAAGATTTTCTCCTGAAGCAGTTGAAGCTGATAATTATAGAAAAAGCAGTTCTTCTCAAGATAAAGAGTTGCAACCAGAAGATGTTCTGATTGACTATTCACATGGTGGTGAAAGGCTACGAAAAGATATTCGATGTGATGAACAGATATCGGAAGGGACAAGCCATTCTCCAGGGAATAAGTTACTGTTACTCGATAAATTATCAGATGATAATGCGAAAAGACAGGTGACAACAAGAAGCGATACTCTTGATCCAAATAGAAAAGCTCCACTAGTTCCTCCATCCAGCAGTAACAAACCTCAGTTGAAGCATGTAAAATCCATCCAAATACACGGCACGGCTAAAGGGAATGGATTTCTGGCCGACTTTTATTCTGGGGGAAAAGCACCTGACCTCGATATATATAATGTCTATCACAAGAAAGGTAAACATAGCTCAAAAACTGAAGGAAAAGAACAAAAAAGTGAGCATTTTGACAGTAAAAATGAATGGAAAACCAGAATTGAGATGCTTGAGGAAGAACTGAAGGAAGCTGCAGCAATTGAGGTTGGATTATATTCAGTAGTTGCTGAGCATGCCAGTTCGGGAAATAAGGTCCATGCCCCAGCTAGACGACTTTCAAGATTTTACAGTAACATTTGCAGAGAAGGATCTCAAGCAAAGCGGTCTAGTGCAGCAAGAGCTGTGGTGTCTGGTTTGGTTTTGGTTTCTAAATCATGCGGAAATGACGTCCCAAGGTAAGTTTGTTTAGAAAATATTACATTTCTTTATATGCCTATCCAACAGGCATCCTTTTATTGTCCTTTTTCATGCTACTCATCTCACCAAATTTTTAACTGTTAGAACTCAACGATATATCATGATATTGATAATATCAAGATTTTTTATGTAAAAATGTTACAGGTTGACATACTGGTTGTCAAATTCAATTATGTTGAGGGCCATTGTCAGCCAAATTGCTGCTGAATTACCACATTCTAATGTATCACAAATAAAACATGATGGCCCTGAATCTGAATCAGCTAGAAGAATGACAAATAAACAGCTAGACTCTTCTCACATGGATGAGGAGAATACTAAACCAATTGAAGAATTTGATGACTTTGAGGATGTCTTGACATTCATTATTGCACTCGAAAAAGTTGAATCTTGGCTCTTTTCTCGGATTGTTGAGTCAGTTTGGTGGCAGGTCACCACTACTCTCACTATTTGCAATATGTTAAAAACAACTGAAAGCTCCCTGTTTTTTTCAGATTTTGAAGTTGAGAATTATTATTATGTTTCATTTGCTGCAGACCTTTACCCCACATATGCAGCCAAATCTAGCAAAAAGTAGCGATAGAACTAACAACAGTTCAGGCATGAAGAAATCGAATGGAAGAAGAAATAATATAGGTAATCATGAACAGGGAATCTTGGCTATCGAGTTATGGAAGAAAGCATTCAAAGATGCATGTGAAAGGCTTTGTCCGATTCGAGCTGGGGGGCATGAATGTGGCTGCTTGTCTGTGCTGGTTAGACTGGTACGTTTTATAAACAACCTTGTGAAACACTACCATCCCAAGTCGACTTGTGAATGTATACAGGGATATCCTTCACCAATAGTAACTAGTTTTCTAGGGGTGGATTAGGCACATGTCAAAGTGGTACTAGAGTGGGACCCATGTGTCTGTGCCGCCAAGATATGTCCAACCCCAGGTGGGCTTTATACGCACAACGGTGAGCCATGGGTTGGGCGTCTCCCAGCCCACGACAGTTGGTCAAGGGTTCTTGGATCAACTTATACAGTTGAATTACCTTCCCCGTATTAATTAGAAAATGTATTAATCTATGTGAGGATGTTTAAATTTTTATATAATTAAAGTCAATTTCAATATTTTAATCATTATAAAAGTATAATTTATGAAATCTTTTCGAGTTATTAACATTGTGATAAGATCAATTAGTACCACGTTTTCTAGGGGTGGATTGGGCTCGTCGTCTAAATTTTATAAAAACGTATTTAGAATTCAAACACGACAGAATTGCATTTTCTGTTAGGTAATGGAGCAGTTAGTTTATAGATTGGATGTTGCAATGTTCAATGCTATTCTACGTGAATCCGCTGAAGAAATGCCAACTGATCCTTTTTCTGATCCCATAAGTGATTCCAAAGTCCTCCCAATTCCAGCTGGGAAATCAAGCTTTGGAGCTGGTGTACAGTTAAAAAATGCTGTAAGTGTCAAGTGTGGAACCAACTGATGTTGGTTGCGGATCCTCATTGTTTGATATTAAACAATTATTTATGATTCGACCGAGCCTGATTGCTTTCAATGTAGAGTTTAAAATTCTTAATTTTGTTTTTTTTCTGCATTTATTGTAGATCGGGAACTGGTCCAGACGGCTCACGGATCTTTTCGGCATAGAAGACGAGTCATATGAGGATACTAACATTCTTGTTGATGGCAACAGACCAAAATCTTTCAAGGCTTTCAAGCTCCTCCATGCGTTAAGTAATCTCATGATGCTGCCATTTAAAATGCTTGCTGATGCTTCCACCCGAAAAGAGGTGACTCACCATCAAATCGAATAATATTATCTATGTTACAAGTGATCACACCCACACACGTGATCCGCATGGGATGTAGGTGAAACCCACATGCATGTCATGATTCTAGTGAATCCAAATAACATAGAATCTTTGGTTTGTAATCATCTACGGTTTCCTCTCTGAAGGTTTGCCCGACATTTGGTCCAACCCTAATCAAAAGGGTTCTGAACAATTTCGTTCCGGATGAATTCTGTCCCGAACCGATGCCACGCAACATAGTCGCTGCCCTAGATTCTGAGGTTGGTGCTGCCTCATATTCTACCATGTGATACCATCAAATTTTCTGTCATAGTTCAATGTATTGTTGTGTGCATTCTATACAGGTGTACAAGTTATTCTCAACTTGCAATTTTTTCTCGATTCAGGATACTTCTGACAGCCATGAGGATATGGTCACATTCTTTCCTTGCATTGCAACTCCCACAAAATATTCACCACCTGCCGCAGCTTTGTTAACTTGTGTGGGTGAAGTTGGAAGCCAAGTGCTTCAAAGTAGCAGGTTATCAACACTCAAGAAATCATATGCCAGTGACGATGAGTTGGATGAACTCGACTCACCATTGACTTCAATCATTCCTGATAGCTTCCTCGCTTCTTCTGCTTTAGCTAAACTCAGCTTGATGCCGAAGGAAAAGGGTGGGAGGAATGTCGTCAGATATCAGCTGCTTCGGGAAATATGGAAAGATGTTGAATAATACAGAGGGTATCTTTCATTTTTAAATCAAGATACGCGAGTAAATATTATATGAGAAAAATCCAGTCTCTTCATTGATCTGCTATATTCAAGTGATCAAATTGTATAATTCTCTGATAAATTGAATATTTCAAGGGAGTAATATTTGAAATTTAATGACAAAGTTGTAGCAAGTAACTGGAGTTGGGAGTATTTATTCAGCTGATATTCGAATCACCAGGAAGCAATCCCTATTTTCCTTACAATTGCTTCCATCTTTTCTGCTGGATTGATGCAACCTACAGATTGAGGACCAATGATTGTTTCATCTACTTTTATTCCTGCAAAATTGGTAAACGTAATGTGATGTTGCACACATTTTAACAAGAATAAACTTGCTCAGGGCATGCGGTTTGACATGAGAAAAATAGCTCATAAAGGGGAGAATTTACAGCTTCAATTGTGAACCATCTAAAGAGCTCCTTAACGCATCATAGTGCCCATAACCATGATACAATACGCGAATTGGATTCTCCTTCCCATATTCTTGGCCATATTCAGCAATAATCTTGACAGAATTAGTCCTCTTATCCAACATGTGAACAGTTATCGGAACCCTGAAAATGTTTTTCTTTCCCGTTAATTTATGGAATACATTTTCATCTAATAGCCCACAAGAAAAAGAGCATTTGCATTTTGTCAATTATTAGTGGGTTGCAACCATTATGATGATTATTATTATTTACCAAAAGGTCGAGTGCAGTACAGTATAGTTATCGGCACGTAATTCATATAATGAATTCTGTGGATGATTGTTTGTTGTTCAGTGCTCTTATTAACAAATATAACCATTTGGGATGATTAAAATGGGCGAATTTTCACTATGCACAAAAGGAAATATAAATGCAAACAAAAACCACTGAGAGCACGTACTGTAACACATGTGATGACATGAGCAGCTCAGGTTCCCCACCCCATACATGGGGCTGTCGCATTTGTGTAACATAAGTATCAAAATCACCTTCTACAAACCTGAGGATAAAATATATTGAAGTCGTTACCCATTTAAGAATTGGATAAGCAGTATGAAGTTACTATTCTATACTCAAGATACAACATGGTCGACAATATATTCCCATAAATGTTTCGAGTGTTTCACATTTGAACTTACTCTTATCTGAAGTTAAAATGCAAAGTTAATGGATACATAACTGACAAATGTGAAAGGGTCAGAAGTTTTCAGAACTAGTCCTTGAATTTTCCAACGATCAAATCATACCATTCAGAATCTTCACGCCTCTTGATAAATTCATCTGCGACCTGTATAACCAAGGAATCCTAAGTAAAACTATGCAATATAAGCAACTGAATTCCTTCAAAACAGCAGAACAGAAAGAAAGGATTTTGTACTGTTGCTCTAAGCTCATCTGCAAGTTCCCTTTCACGGTTTTCTGTTGGAGATGGCTTTCCTGCACGTAGACAAGCACCATGAACCACTGACCGGAACAAACACCTCCCATCGCCAGGTACACCTGCCGATAATGCAATTTACATTGGTGCAATTAGGCCTAATAAATTCTTATAATTAGAATCAGGAATTATGTCAATCAAATCTATGTAAATGTCTCATCAACTAAAAGATTTCAAATTGTATAAAACAAAAAATAACTCTTTATCAGTTGTATTCAGTGGCGGAGCCACATGGTAATACAGTCCAGGTGGCTATTTTAAAAAAATTATACGTAAATTTTGTATAATTTTGGATTAATATGATATTAGTTCAGGTAGATCAAGGTAAAATATTAAAAGATTTTAGAATTTAAAATTCTAACTCGGATCCATCACTGGTTATATTGAAAATATCGATCCATTAATTTGGACAAAATTTGTTTATCCAAGTTTAATGTTCAAGAGCTTAATATATGGATATCAAGTTATGAGATCATCAACTGGGAGGGAAAAAAAAGAAAAAAAGAAAAGAAGAAGAAGAACAGCACACATAACTTTGTTCAATTCATCAGCAAAGCAAACCCTTCCGAAACAATATATTTTTAGCAAAAAAACACCAGATTTTTATCACATACCTGAGCCTAGATCCATGTTAATTACAAGAATTTCCAAAAGCAAACAAGGAAATGGTAAATTGTCAATAATGGGGGAAAAGGCTCAAAGACGAAATTCATGCAGAAGAAAATTGAAACCAACGGAAAGAATAAACAAACGTAAGCAAATCAACTAAGCTGCGAACAAGCAAACCAAATATAAAAATAAAAAAAATTACAGAAAATTAAAATAAATAAGATTCAATCAAATACATAACGAAACCGTAAAACATACGAAAAGTCTTGAAACAGTTACCGAGCGGAAGATTTGATTTAAGCATAGGTACTTGAACAATAAACAGCGAAATAGCATATAAATTACGAATCGAAATCCAGAATTTTTTATCTGAACATACAATTAAATGGCGTTGATAATTCTGATAAAGAGAGGGAGGAGCTGTCACAGTCCGATCAGGATATTGTTTGGTTGTAAAGAGGAGGATTCAATCATTTTCAGTAGCAGAATCGAATTCGATTCACCGAAAGAGGTTGTGTGTACTCTCGTGGAGAAGACGAATTGGGTGAGGGATCCGGTGTGTGTTAACTGAGTTCCGCTGGAGTGGAGGGATATCGCATTTCATTGATACTAACTGTACCTCAGTCGCCATATTTCTGGACGTTGACGAGTAATTATAAAAAGTATTTATAAATAGGTAAAAACTTCTATGAGATGGTCTCACGAATCGTATTTTATGAGATATAACTTTTATTTGGGTCATCCATAAAAAAATATTACTTTTTTATGCTAAGAGTATTATTTTTTATTGTAAATATCAGTAGGGTTGACCGTCTCACAGATAAAAATTCGTGAGACCGTCTCACAAGAGACCTACTCTTGTATATATAGAAATTTTATAAAAAGTTTTATAAGTTGTTTTAAAAATAAGTATATTTTTTTAGATAATAATTATTTTATAATAAAAAATTATTTAAAAATAATTAATAAGATGTTGCAATATTTTATAAAACGTTAAAAAAAATTTGAGATGTCTTGCTAGTCAATTTTGTGACTCAACTTAACTCCCTTGTATTCTAACTTTGTGCATTATGAACGATGAAGCCATGGTTTATCCAGAAAATGAATCACTGAAATTTATTTCAGGACAAACGTCTCAAAATGTTTTAGGGGCTAACAAGGAGTTGTCTGTCCAAATATATTACATAAGATGAATTGGCTAGCTTTTAATTGTATTTATTTGGTTTATTCAAGACTAGGATACGAATCTAACCACAAAACCCCATGCATAGATTTATAGTTAGTGCAAGAATAAGCAACACTATCTGTCACCGAGTATAGCAGAATATTTGAAATGGTGACGAAGTGGTGAGGAAACGAGACATTTATCATGCAAGCTGCTCATGGAAACTCAGCCTCTAACAACCAAATATTCACATAGCTATGACATTTTCTTGAAAACAAAGATCTAGGGACTTCAAACTATGCTAGATACTCCGTTGATTAAAGTAGACTGTACACTTCTTCTAAGAGAATCGTGATACTAGAAAAGCCGAGGCATAATATACAAGGGAAGACAACTGAAGCCAGACATAAGGCAGTAAAATTTTCAACGCTGGTACACAGAAAAGCTCTTGTTCTTCCACCAAAAACTCAATGTTTTACCAACTTTTAGCCTCGAAATTGACTTGCAAAATGGCTTTGAATTTTGAGAAGGCAAAGCCATCTCACTGTTCTCGGGCATCGGTCGACTGGGAACAGGTGAAGGAACTCGTTTTCGCTGCTCCCGAAATAACATCAGAAGCTTCTGGGCTTTCTGTTTACCTCTAACTGTCCCATTTACAGAAATCAACACTAATGAAGGTATCGCTCCTTCTTGAAGAACCATTTCACAGCATTTGTCGCTCCTATTACATAATATCAGAAGACAGTCTGCAGCTTGTTCTTGTTCTACGGGCTCACCAATGTCCAAGATAGTAGCAAGCCTGGTAATAAGGCCAGGAGAGGCAATGATTTCATCTCTTGCAGATTTACTCGAAGCTAAGTAAATTAACATGGTAATGCACTTCTCTGTTGAAGAGTGGTCACTGGGATGTGTGATAAGATTGTGAAGGTCATCAACAATACCAGCTCCCAGAAGATGAGGGATATTGGTTGAATGACTGGAAATGTTGTATAGGGTGTGAAGGGCATCGATCTTACATTGCTCATCTGTTTCAAGTTTAAGGATGGAGATCAAGAAATAGACAGCTTCCTGTGTAGTCCCGATAATGGCTTTGGCCTCCTCGAGGCAGGAAAGATTTAGGTAAAGGGCAGTTGTTGCTCCAACAGAATCGGTATTAGCTATCATTTTCTGCAGTATTGGAAGCACTCCTGAAGCCAATAACAATTCTTTGTTTCTGAAAAGGGTGGAAACTGCGTAAACACGATGCTCATAAAATGTGATTTAAAGGTTATATAAACGTCTACAGTAATACTGTATGTATAGCTCATAAATTTTTTCTGCACTATCAAATAAATTTCAGCAACCAAACGAGTAGAAAGATTCTTTAAAGAGTTCGGATTTTATCGAAGGAATTTCAAAATCATTCGATACGGATGTTTGTATACCTGTTATTATTTACAGTAAGATTGAAGAGAGCCATTGCTCCTATTTCTTGAGCCATCCCATTCCTGTAAGAGACAGCAGAGTCCAAGAAATGCAGCAATGCCTCGACAAAACCATTAGCCCCCATATAAATCCTGGCTTCTTCATCATCTTTTAACAAGTGCCTTATCTGCTCCACCACTTTGCATTTCTCCATCAAGTCATCATCCTTCTCTAAGACAGCCAAACAATCGTGACATTGTTTGAAGGAATGGTAATCTCCACAATCCTCTTTTTGCACAGAAGTAGCTTCCAGTTCATTTCCTTCAACATCCTCAATGATACCACTGTCATTCAAAGGTTTAACTTTAACACCCTTGAACTGACACAAATCAAAACTTTCTAACGATTTTGAGTTTGCAGAGTCACTTTCGGATAACACTAGCCTCCAGTAATTGAGATCAAGTGATTCTGGTGGACCGTCTGGAACAGGAATCCCATTATTTTCACACCAACTAGCCACCAATCCTTTAACACAGTAATTGGGAGTCAAAGAAAGATGAGGGAGCTGCTGCTGAGTTTTAGGACAAGTGTTGTGACCGTCACTAAACCATTTTTCTACACAAACCCTTTCATATGTTTGCCCTGAAGCTACGATAACTGGATCATGCATAAGTTGCAAAGATATAGGGCACCTTAACTCTTCAGGGGGCACATGAATCTGATCTGATCTCCGGAAATTTGGCTTGAAATTGAAAGAACAGAGTTTCAAAAACTGCCTATCAAAAGCAAAACCATTACAGCCAAGCATGTTACCATCTTCAAAAGATCCCTGGATAGTAGGCGAGCAAGGTGTTGATCCTGGTGAGTCATCCGAAAATTCGCCCCTGAAAACCTTTGAGTACTTTCTCATGAGATGCATGAGATAAGCTATGATAGACTCCTTCCTTTTGTCGTCATCAGCTCGAGCTCTTTCCACAAGTTTCTTCAAAGCTCTTCTCTCTCTAAGTGCTGCTCTTGAAGAGGTGATACCGAGCCTAGATGCAGCCTGATGAAAAGATTCAAGCTCCTCGTTGTCATAAGAGTTACTGTTGAAATTTCTCCCTTGTTGAAGCAATCTAATAATATCATCACCTATTTGCTTCTCAATCGGATCAAGAGAAAACTCGATCCTTCCAAGTTCACCCAAAATCTCGGCGATCTGGAAAAAACAGAATACTAAAATTCAAACAAATTTCTAATAACTTAACATATAATTTGTACCAAAAATCAATTAGAACTTCTCTAATACATTTAAGTTAACAGAAGAACCAAATTCAAAATCACCTGACTGCCAATAGCTAGTGGAACAATATCTTCAACCCGTTTTAAACTATCCTCAAGTGCACATCGGGCTTTCTCAAATTTCATTACCACGGAATCTCCAGTTATTGCCTAACAAAGAAAAGGCAAAAATCAAGCCCGAACCAAATGTGATGGAGGGATTGATTAACAAATTTCGCATACTCTTACTAAACACAAACATGAGTTGACTCCATAAATTTTGGTAAAATACAATAATGGGAGATTAGGTTGTGCCAGCTACCATTTCGAAATTTGTATTTTTTTTGGTGCATAAGAAAAAAAATCGTTCAGAAGTGAAAAAGAATGAGTCATACCAAGTAAAATTTACTACATTCTGCACAATGCTGAAGAAAATTCTTGGTCTTTTCAAGTGCTATATGCAGAGCACATAGTGCTTGAATACCAGATGTGCTCCTTGGTCGAGCCGCCTCTAGATCAGGGAATATCGCCAACACTTTTGCATACACGGAACTTAGGTTCTTGCACATCTCACCATGTAACTAAACCAACAACGAGTATCAGCTAAGGTGAAAAAACCCACCAAAACATTCCAATATATAATAAATAAATGAACTACCAAAGAGCACATAAAAAAATTAAAACCCCAAACTTATTTGCCAATTGGCAAACAGCACATCTATGAAAACCCGAGATGTTCCTGCTGAGAATGCTATTAAAATGAGTGCTCTATGCGATCAGCGAGATGGATTTAAGATCAAATAAGAATTTGAACCCCTGTATCATTCCATGCGTCCACATTCTTGTAAATAAAATCATTCTGTAATCAACCCGAATTATTTCAAAAGGCATGGTCAAATAATAAACAAATCCTCTGCATTTATGATCCTACTCCATACCTTCGGTTCACCAATGGAGAGTAAATTTTCCTCAATCTCTGAAGCGTCCATGTCCAGCAAGATAAACACAGGTGACCTTTATGTAAATTTGTAAACCTGAAAAAAAATATTTAAAAACACAAAACTCAAAACACGAAGAAGGAGAATATCATTACAACGAAAATATGTTATTGCATTAACCTATGATGAATAATAATCATTATTCTACGCTAACTAATTATTTGAAATAGCATGCCAATAATGTTCCAATTACTCTAGTCACATCAGCTTGACAGACGAGATTCAAACTAAACCACGCAACCAAGTAGCCAGTAGGCAGAAGCATCAGCCCTCCAAAGAAAACAAACAATGCTAAATAATAATAATTTGAAAGCACAAAATGAGGGCAAAAAAAAAAGAAGCTAATATCAGTAAAATCATTGGCTGATTATTTGTACTAAATTTTTTTTTTCCGAACAAATGCCAAAGATTAGTCTTCAGCTGCTAATAAATGAATTTAAGGAAAACATAAGCATTAAATGTATGAGAATAATGCAACACAAAATTTTAAAAAATTCCAAAATTGTATAAATGCTTCAATTTCGCAAACAGAAAACATTTACATACCAGTTTAATGAAAGATGATCTTCAGTGGCTTCATAAAATTTTTAAAAAAAAATACAAAACGCGAAAACAAAAAATCAGCTGTCAATTCTTCGCACGTTCGCAATTTTTTTTCTGGATTTGGCACTCATATTTTGTTTTGGTGGCATAAAGAACAGAGGAGGGAGGAGGGAGGAGGAGGAGGAAGATAATAACGAGCTGGAAATGGTAAGGTTATTTTATAATATTATAGATAAAGGGGGAGGGAAAAGAGTTCCAATAAATTCAGTTAGGGGTAATTGGTTAGTATTTGATAAAATGTGGGTTGGATTTGTGAATATGATGTCTTTGGAGGGCGACTACAATTATAATCCCGATATTGGTTCCCGGATCGGCCGACGGTTGCGGGCCCCTACACTTTGTCTGCTTGTGGATTTGTAATAAATGTTTCCCGTGTCAAATTTGACCCGTCGACAAACTCGACATAGTATTATTTTTAGAAAATTGTTATTTAACTTCATTTTTATTATATACATTCTATTTATAAATAAATTTTGCTTACATAAATCATATAAGATAAAGTGCCAACAACTCTTTTATTATTATTAATATATACATCTAACCCATAACTCATTTCAACTAGAGGATATTTCTTGTGAGACGGTCTCACGAATTTTTATCTGTGCGACGTGTTAATCATACCAATATTCACAATAAAAGTAATATTCTTAGCATAGAAAGTAATATTTTTTCATGAATGACCAAAATAAGAAATTTGTATCACAAAATACGATCTGTGAGACCGTCTTACACACGTTTTTGATTTTCAAGTATAATCATCTTGAATTAAATTTGGAGGAATTATATTTTTTTATATTGTAATGTGTAATTTTTTCACTTTTGGTCATACTAATAACAAATTTGTATTTTTAATCTTGTATTTACATTTATTTTTAGTTTTATCGTATTATATTGAATTTCCATTTTTAGTTACGTAATTTGTGTATATATATTTTTTCAGTTTTGTTAATTTTATCGGAGTTCGTCATTTTTGTCTAATAAAAAAAACCAAAAATGAGAATAACATATCTTAAATGACTGAAAATGAAAATATATAAGTAACATAATCGAAAATTAAAAAACATACAAATTACAGAAATATAAATACAGATTATCATTATATATCTAAAAATAGAAAAAGAATAGTTCCCCTTAAAATTTTAAAATGTAATTATATATTTTGATACCCCAGGGATGAACCTTTCAAGATCCGGCCCAAACTCCCGATCCATCTCTGAGGCCCACAGGTGACTGGCTCATGACAAGCTCAGGTATTCTCCTATAAATACCAGGTTTGAGCGTATGATAATGAATTCACTATATTGTTTTCAGCAGCGCCCTTAGCTGCTCCCCCATATATCCTCAGTCTCTGACTTGAGCGTCGGAGGGGCTACGTCGGGACACCCTCCTGGCCCCCTCCTAACGGTCTTATTTGTGATTTCATGCCCAGGGTAGTTTTGAAGCCCGTGCCTGGATTAGTGACGCTTGCGTGGATCGGACCCTCAATTTCCCGTGAGTATCACTTGGCGCCGTCTGTGGGAGCACTTGAGTTGAGGCGTAGAGATGGTAGGCAAGAAAGGAAGTAGAAGAGCTACTTCAGCATCATCGCGTCCTCGGAGGGGACCCGAACAATCTCATGTTGAGACAAGACAGGAACAACCGCGTCTTGAGACGAGACATGAACAACCTCGTCAAGAGACAAGAACCGAGCAGCCCCTTCACGAGACAAGGGTCGAGCAACCCCGTCCCAATGAGAATGTGGGGAATTTGACCCTAGAACAGTTGGGACAATTTATCACCCGGACAGTGGATGAGGCCATAAAGAAGAATCAAGAGCCTATGTTTGCAGAAGAACAGGCCGCTCGCCTAGGAGCGAGAGGAGAATGTGGAGGGTAGTCAGAGTAGGGTAGAGGAGATGCGACCCCTCCCCAGTGAGGAGAATCCGGAGATGGAGGAGATGTGGAGGGAGATACGGATGATGAGGCAGCAGTTGGGAAACAGAGCTGCAGCGCCCAAGAAAGGAAGTCCTTTTTCCCTCGCCATTTTGGAAGAGGGGCTTCCTCCAAATTTCCGACAGTCAAACGTTGGAGAATATGATGGACATACGGACCCCGAAGAACACTTGGGGAGGTTTGAAAATGCGGCTCTGTTGTACCAATATTCGGATGGAGTCAGGTGCAGGGTGTTTCTGGGCACGTTGGTGAGGTCAGCCCAGCAGTGGTTTAACACTTTGCAGCCCAGCTCTATACGTTCTTTTGAGGACTTCTCAGCTGCCTTCTTGCACCGATTTGCTAGCAGCAAGAGGCACCAGAAAAATTATTTGAGCCTGTTCATGATGAAACAGCAAGAGAATGAAACTTTGCAAGAATTTGTCCAGCGTTTCAACAGTGCAGCGCTGGAAATACCAGCGGCTACCCGTGACATCATGATAAGTGCCTTCACACAAGGACTGAGGGGAGGGGAGTTTTTCAAGTCGCTGGTCAAGAAGCCTCCGTTGATCTATGATGATCTGTTGGCTCGAGCTGAGAAATATGTAAACTTGGAAGATTCCCAACGGTACAGAAGGATGGAGAGCGGGCCCGGAGGAAGTAGAGTTGAGGGAGCGGAGAAGGGAGGAAGGAAGAGGGGTGCGGGGGAAAGAGAGGAAGACAGAACTAGTAGTAGAAGACAATTCTCATCCCATGTTCCCCTAGATAGGAGTCGGGACGAGGTGATGGAGGTGAGGGAGCCCGCGGGGAGGTGAGAGAAGTCGCGAAGGGTTGGGTGCAGTGCTAGATTGCCTTCACGGGATAGACGAGAAGGATCCTCATTAAGGAGTTGACAAAGGTCTCGCTCGCCCCCTAGGCGTGGTCAAGGCCCTCCATGGATAAATCAGAGGATGGGTGAGCAGAGAGGGGAAGGTGGATGTCAAGTGTCCCTCAGGAGCTCGTGGAACCGAGGAGGGGAATGAATGAGGATAACCACCCTACGAGATGAATGATTCATATGATCTCGGGGGGTGCTACTGATGGAGACTCTGGGCGAGCTCGGAAGGCACATGGGAGAAGGTTGAAGAACTTTGAGATATCTAGGTGTGCAGACTTACCACAAGACCCCGTCATCAGCTTTGGGCCGGAAGACCTCCGAGGCGTTGTGACTCCACATAACGATCCCTTGGTGGTAACGATCACCATTGCCAATTATGATGTGGCGAGAATATTTATTGATAATGGAAGCTCCAGTGAACGTCTTGTTCAAGAGCACGTTGGATCAAATGAAGATAGAGGATTTGAGTTTGAGCCGGTATCCACCCCGCTGTATGGGTTTGCAGAACACGTCATCTTGCCTTTGGGTCAGATTGTTCTTCCCCTATTCTTGGGGACTGATCCTCGGCGGGTAACAAAGGTGATAGCCTTCACTGTAGTAGATACCCCGTCAGCGTATAGTGGAATTCTAGGACGACCAGCCCTGAAGGATTTTAGAGCAATAGCTTCCAGTTATCATCAGAAGTTTAAGTTTCCTGTGGGAAGAGGAGTTGGAGTCCTGTGCGGGGACCAAAAAGTCGCACGTCGTTGTTATGAAAGAATCGTGAAGGAAGAAGAAAAGAGAGGTCACGAGCATTCGCATGGAAGATTGAGCTCAGTCTTGCAGTTGTAGAGTCATTCGGAGAAAGCTTCTAAATGGGTAACTTTGTCCTGTGGAGGTACAAGAGGAGCTGAGAGGAAAGTTGGAGCATGCGCTGGGTAATGCTCTAAAGAGGCATGGGAACGCTTACCACCTTAGAGAATATCTTTACTTCATTTTTGATGTATTTCATTCCTGAATTTGTCTTACGTTATCAGTTGATATTTAATAAAGCCAAGTTCTTATATTAAGTTCGTGGTTGTTCTTGTATTATGAGGATTATATGAATTTTATTTTACCTACTTAGGCTTGCGCCTAGTAGAGGAGAAGAGTGGGGGGGAGAAAAGTTAAATTTTTCCTGCTAAGACATCGCCTAGCAAAGGAGTAGAGGGTGAGGTGGAGAATATTTATTTTCCTGCTAAGGCATCGCCTAACAGAGGAGCAGAGTTGGGGAGAAGAAAAATTTTATTTTCCTTCTAAGTTGTCGCCTAGCAGAGGATTTTGAGGGTGAGGGTGGAGAATATTTATTTTCCTGCTAAGGCATCGCCTAGCAGAGGAGTTAGAGGGTGGGCGCGTTGAATTTTATTTTCCTGCTAAGGCCTGGCTTAGCAGAGAAGTTAGAGGGTGGATGTGTTGATTTTATTTTCCTGCTAAGGCCCGGCTTAGCAGAGGAGTTATGAGATGATGAAGTGAGAGTTTGATTTTTCCTACTAAGGCATCGCCTAGCAGAGGAGTTAGAGGGTGGGCGCATTGAATTTTATTTTCCTGCTAAGGCCCGGCTTAGCAGAGGAGTTAGAGGGAGGAGGTGTTGATTTTATTTTCCTGGTAAGGCCCGGCTTAGCAGAGGAGTTATAAGATGATGAAGTGAGAGTTTGATTTTTCCTGCTAAGGCCCGGCTTGGCAGAGGAGTTAGAGGGTGGAGGTGTTGATTTTACTTTCCTGCCTAAGGCCCGACTTAGCAGAGGAGTTAGGGGTGGAGGTGTTGATTTTATTTTCCTGCTAAGGCATCGCCTAGCAGAGGAGTTAGAGGGTGGGCGCATTGAATTTTATTTTCCTGCTAAGGCCCGGCTTAGCAGAGGAGTTAGAGGGTGGAGGTGTTGATTTTATTTTCCTGCTAAGGCCCGGCTTAGCAGAGGAGTTATGAGATGATGAGGTGAGAGTTTGATTTTTCCTGCTAAGGCCCGGCTTAGCAGAGGAGTTAGAGGGTGGAGGTGTTGATTTTATTTTCCTGCTAAGTAATCGCCTAGTAGAGGAGTTAGAGGGTGGGCGCATTGAATTTTATTTTCTGCTAAGGCCCGGCTTAGCGGAGGAGTCAGAGGGTGGAGGTTTTGAATTTTTATTTTCCTGCTAAGGTATCCCCTAGTAGAGAAGTTAGAGGGTGGAGGTGGTGAGTTTTTACTTTCCTGCTAAGGTATCACCTAGCAGATGAGTTAGGGGGTGGAGGTGTTAAATTTTATTTTCCTGCTAAGGCATCGCCTAGCAGAGGAGTTAGAGGGTTAGAGTGAAGAATTTTTATTTTTCCTGCTAAGGTCCGGCTTAGCAGAGGAGTTATGAGATGCTGAGGTGAGAGTTCGATTTTTCCTGTTAAGGCCCGATTTAGCAGAGGAGTTAGAGGGTGAGGAGGTTGAAGTTTTTATTTTTCCTGCTAAGGACTATTTTAGGAGAGGATTCAAGGGCGCGGGGAAGTATAAATTATTTTCCTTCAAAAGTTTAGTGGAGGACCTTGAAGATGGGGGCGACGAGGGCATACTGTGTTAGAAAAATTTATTTCGTTTGTCGTTAACGAACAATGTTGCCGCTGCGAAAATTACGGGGATCGTTAACGAACAATTTCAGAAACAATCATTCACAAGTGAATATCTCTATTGTAACCTCTTCGAAATAAAAATCTCAACATGATTGGGCGGGGCTTACGAGGGGCGAGTGTGGCGGTGGTGGCTGGGCGAGCACGAGGGCAGTGCTAGGGCGAGAGGCTGCGCGCTGGGGAGTTAGGGGCGAGGCTGATGTGGGCGAGCGTGGCAGACGGGGCAGGTGCTCGGTGGGCGAGCTGGGAGTGAGGGCGAGCTGCCGTGGGCGAGCGTGGCAGACGGGGCAGGCGCATGGTGGGCGAGCTGGGGGTGAGGGCGAACTGCTGTGGGCGAGCGTGGCAGACGGTGCAGGCGCACGGTGGGCGAGCTGCTGGGGGCGAGCGTGGCAGGCGCGCGGTGGGCGAGCTGCTGTGGGCGAGCGAGGCGCGCTCGGCAGGGGCGCCCGGCAGGAGTGCTCGGCGAGGACGAGCGTGTGCGCGGCTGCGCGTGCATGGCAGGAGGGTGAGAGGCGCTTGGCGAGGGTGTAGCAGCGTGCTGGCGAGGCTGGCGGTTGAGGCGAGGGCATGCGTCGCGTCAGTGCGACTCGGCGAGGGGCGAGCGTGCGGCAGTGACGAACGGCTGGAAGAAAATGCACAACTCGCACCCGGTAGACCGAGAACAACGCAATTAATCGAACTTTGAACCTACGATTCAGTTCGACTTGGGAGGGGGAGACTGGTGATACCCAGGGATGAATCTTTCGAGATCCGGCCCAAACTCCCGGCCCATCTCTGAGGCCCACAGGTGACTGGCCCATGACAAGCCCATGTATTCTCCTATAAATACCAGGTTTGAGCGTATGATAATGAATTCACTATATTGTTTTCAGCAGCGCCCTTAGCTGCTTCCCCCATATATCCTCAGTCTCTGACTTGAGCGTCGGAGGGGCTACGCCGGGACACCCTCCTGGCCCCTCCTAACGGTCTTATTTGTGATTTCAGGCCCAGGGTAATTTTGAAGCCCGTGCCTGGATTAGTGACGCTTGCGTGGATCGGACCCTCAATTTCCCGTGAGTATCATATTTGATTACTGTAATAAAGATGGCCCGATCCATTATTGTCGGGGGACTCTGTAGTTTTCCGCCAATCAGGTGAAAGATAGTCCGAAAAATCACGCTTTGCACGTGCAGAAACCAGAATTGTCCTGGTGATATTAATTTTGGCGGTAGAAAGGTCGATGTTTTTTTCAAAAAATTATCCTTTTTATTTTATTTAATTGGGAATGGGAATCTATTCATGCCATCCTTTACGCTCTATATCTATTTTAAACTATTATAAAAATTATATCTAAATATATATTGATTCATATTATACTCTTTTTAATTAAATGATAACAAATAAGCGAAGATAAATTTTAAGAGGTATTGAGGTTTTTTAAAAACACGAAACAGTTATTGTGAAGATTTTGAAAAAGATATTCGGGTATAATAAATTTCCAATGTTTGGAAAATATCAATAAGTGGTCATTTACTGTTATACAATTTAAATTATTTGAATCGTAAAATTATCAACAGTTATATATATTTGATAATACGGTAGACTCAATTTAATTCTATAATATGGGATATGTTTTATCCATTTACTTAAAAAATGTAAGTGCTAGTTGAGTGTTGTGTATGTAATATTATGATCCGACATGGGAAAATTTTAATATTTAAAATAGATGTATAAAAAAAATATAATTGATTTTTATAATAATTTGACTTAATTATTTTCGTAAAACGACAACTATATAAAATAGTTGTTATAAAGATATATCGTACAATCATATAAATGTGGGGGCTACACATAAGGGATGACAATATATTTTTCGCCGTTTAATATAATTTAAAATAACCATATCCTGTAACTTTAAATAACTAGTATTTAATAACATAGCATAAAAAATATAAAAAATTACAAATAAACTAAAGTATGGATGAAAACAACAGCGATAGTGACAATCTTTAAAAGTTATAATTTGATATCTTCACTTAAAAGGTACACAAGCTCGTACAATTATTTTCTAGTATTTTATCCGAAAACAGGATCTATTTTATTTGACTTCCATATAAAAAGATTCAAAGGTTCATCATGAGCATAAAAGTTCTTTTCTTTAAAATGTTGGGTCCTGATACCCCAAGGATCAGGTAACCCATCAAGATCCGGCCCAAACCCCTGGCTCATCCCAAGCCCAAATGGAAGACAGGCCCATCAAGGGCCCATGTATTCTCCTATAAATACCAGGTTTGAGTGTTCAGTTATTGAATTCAATATATTGTTTTCAGCAGCACCCTTAGCTGCTCCCCCCATATATCCTCAGTCACTGACTTGAGCGTCGGAGGGGCTACGCCAGGACACCCTCCTGGCCCCCTTTAACGGTCTTTTTCGTGATTTCAGGCTCAGGATAATTTCAAAACCCAGCGTCTGTACTAGTGACACTTGCTGGGAGCGGACCCTAAATTTCCCGTGAGTATCACTTGGCGCCGTCTGTGGGAACACTTAAGTTGAGGCGTAGAGATGGTAGGCAAGAAAGGAAGTAGAAGAGCTACCTCAGCATCATCGCGTCCTCGGAGGGGACCCGAACAATCTCATGTTGAAACAAGACAGGAACAACCGCGTCTTGAGACGAGACATGAACAACCTCGTCAAGAGACAAGAACCGAGCAGCCCCTTCACGAGACAAAGGTCGAGCAACCCCGTCCCAATGAGAATGTGGGGAACTTGACCCTAGAACAGTTGGGACAATTTATCACCCAGGCAGTGGATGAGGCCATAAAGAGGAATCAAGAGTCTATGTTTGCAGAAAAGCAGGCCGCTCGCCAGGAGCGAGAGGAGAATGTGGAGGGTAGTCAGAGTAGGGTAGAGGAGATGCGACCCCTCCCCAGTGAGGAGAATCCGGAGATGGAGGAGATGTGGAGGGAGATACGGATGATGAGGCAGCAGTTGGGAAACAGAGCTGCAGCGCCCAAGAAAGGAAGTCCTTTTTCCCTCGCCATTTTGGAAGAGGGGCTTCCTCCAAATTTCCGACAGTCAAACGTTGGAGAATATGATGGACAACGGACCCCGAAGAACACTTGGGGAGGTTTGAGAATGCGACTCTGTTGCACCAATATTCGGATGAAGTTAGGTGCAGGGTGTTTCTGGGCACGTTGGTGAGGTCAGCCCAGCAGTGGTTTAACACTTTGCAGCCAGCTCTATACGTTCTTTTGAGGACTTCTCAACTGCCTTCTTGCACCGATTTGCTAGCAGCAAGAGGCACCAGAAAAATTATTTGAGCATGTTCGTGATGAAACAGCAAGAGAATGAAACTTTGCAAGAATTTGTCCAGCATTTCAACAGTGCAGCGCTTGAAATACCAGCGGCTACCCGTGACATCATGATAAGTGCCTTCACACAAGGACTGAGGGAGGAGGGGAAAAGAGCGCGTGTAGAGGTTCACATGATTAAGAGAGGAGGAAGTGAGTGACTTTGTCCCAGGGAGGTATAAAAGAAGCATAAAAGTTGGAGAAAGCGCAGGGCAAGTCTTCAAAGAGACCCTGAAGTGCTTACCACCTCAAAAAATATTACTCTTGAATTTATTTTTGATTTATTTCATCTTTGCATTTTCCCATGTAATCAGTTGGAATTCAATAAAACCAAGTTCTTATATTAAGTTCATGGATGTTGTTGTATTGTGAGGATGAAATAAATTTTATTTTCCTGTTAAGGCATCGCCTAGCAGAGGAGCAGAGTTGGGGTGGAAGAAAGATTTTATTTTCCTGCTAAGGCATCGCCTAGCAGAGGAGCAGAGTTAGGGTGGAAGAGAAATTTTATTTTCCTGCTAAGGCATCGCCTAGCAGAGAAGCAGAGTTGGGGTGGAAGAAAGATTTTATTTTCCTGCTAAGGCATCGCCTGGCAGAGGAGCAGAGTTGGGGTAGAAGAGAATTTTTATTCTCCTGCTAGGGCATCGCCTAGTAGATGAGTTAGAGGACGGGGGTGGTGAATTTTTATTTTCCTGCTAAAGCCCGGCTTAGCAGAGGAGTTAGAGTGTGGAGGTGTTGAATTTTTATTTTTCTGCTAAGGCCCGGCTTAGCAGAGGAGTTAGAGGATGAAGGTGGTGAATTTTTATTTTCCTGCTAAGGCCCGGCTTAGCAGAGAAGTTAGAGTGTGGAGGTGTTGAATTTTTATTTTTCTGCTAAGGCCCGGCTTAGCAGAGGAGTTAGAGGATGAAGGTGGTGAATTTTTATTTTCCTGCTAAGGCCCGGCTTAGCAGAGGAGTTAGAGTGTGGAGGTGTTGAATGAATTTTTATTTTTCTGCTAAGGCCCGGCTTAGCAGAGGAGTTAGAGGATGAAGGTGGTGAATTTTTATTTTCCTGCTAAGGCCCGGCTTAGCAGAGGAGTTAGAGTGTGGAGGTGTTGAATTTTTACTTTTCCTGCTAAGGCCGGGCTTAGCAGAGGAGTTAGAGGATGAAGGTGGTGAATTTTTATTTTCCTGCTAAGGCATCGCCTAGCAGAGGAGCAGAGTTGGGGAGAAGAAAAATTTTATTTTCCTGCTAAGTTGTCGCCTAGCAGAGGAGTTTGAGGGTGAGGGTGGAGAATATTTATTTTCCTGCTAAGGGATCACCTAGCAGAGGAGTTAGGGGGTGAGCGGAGTTGGGGATGAGGAGAAGTTTTATTTTCCTGCTAAGGTATCACCTAGCAGAAGAGTTAGAGGGTGGAGGTGTTGAATTTTATTTTCATGCTAAGGGATCACCTAGCAGAGGAGTTAGAGGGTGGAGGTGTTGAATTTTATTTTTCTGCTAAGGCATCGCCTAGCAGAGGAGTTAGAGGGTAGAGGTGTTGAATTTTATTTTTCTGCTAAGGCATCGCCTAGCAGAGGAGTTAGAGGGCGGGGGTGTTGAATCTTTACTTTCCTGCTAAGGTATCGCCTAGCAGAGGAGTTAGAGAGCGGGGGTGTTGAATCTTTATTTTCCTGCTAAGGTGTTCCCTAGCAGAGGAGTTAAAGGGGGGGTTTTGAATCTTTATTTTCCTGCTAAGGCATCGCCTAGCAGAGGAGCAGAGTTAGGGTGGAGGTGTGGTTGATTTTATTTTCCTGCTAAGGCCCGGCTTAGCAGAGGAGTTATGAGATGATGAGGTGAGAGTTTGATTTTTCCTGCTAAGGCCCGGCTTAGCAGAGGAGTTAGAGGGTGGAGGTGTTGATTTTATTTTACTGTTAAGGCCCGGCTTAGCAGAGGAGTTATGAGATGATGAGGTGAGAGTTTGATTTTTCCTGCTAAGGCCTGACTTAGCAGAGGAGTTAGAGGGTGGAGATGTTGATTTTATTTTCCTGCTAAGGCATCGCCTAGCAGAGGAGTTAGAGGGTGGAGGTGTTGAATTTCATTTTCCTGCTAAGGCCCGGTTTAGCAGATGAGTTATGAGATGATAAGGTGAGAGTTTGATTTTCCTGCTAAGGCCCGGCTTAGCAGAGGAGTTAGAGGGTGGGGGTGTTGATTTTATTTTCCTGCTAAGGCATCGCCTAGCAGAGGAGTTAGAGGCTGGGGGCGTTGAATTTTATTTTTCTGCTAAGGCATTGCTTAGCAGAGGAGTTAGAGGGTAGACGCGTTGAATTTTATTTTCCTGCTAAGGCATCGCCTAGCAGAGGAGTTAGAGGATGGAGGTGTTGATTTTATTTTCCTTCTATGAACTATTTTAGTAGAGGAGTCAAGGGCACGGGGAAGTGAAAACTATTTCCCTTCAAAAATTGTAATGCCCTAGATTGTATGTGGATAAAATGAAAATATGAACTGTTGCTTGAAGAAAGGGACCGCACCCGCGCCTAGAGAAGCACCGCACCCGCGGTGCATGGACAGAAAAATTGGTCATTTTACAGTAGGATCACCGCACCCGCGGTCCAAGAAAGAGTGCACCTGCGGTTGATGGACAGAGAGTTGGAAAGTATTTACAGAAATGACACCGCACCCGCGGTTCAAACGTAACCGCACCTGCGTTGATTTCACCGCACCCGCGGTTTTATATGTAGCGCACCCGCGGTCGTCGATTTTGGAAAGTGGATGAACCGCCGAAGCTTGAGCGCACCCGCGGTTCCTGAACTACCGCATCCGCTGTCATGCGTGTTACTTGAAAAATATGACACTTGCCCCTCAACATGCAAGATATATATAATGTGTGTCTTCATTTCTCTCCTAGCATAGCTGAGACCACCGAGAGAAAGGGGAAAAGTTCAAGGAAAGGGAAAGTTCTCTTCTTTTAAAGCTAGTTTGTACAAGAATTACACATCCAAACTTTAATCCAAGCATAGAACCTTGCTCCTTTCTTTAAGGGCTACAAAAGGATGTAAGTTTGGGTAAGTTTTAACATGTTTTGAAGTATACATGTTGGAGAAATGCTGATATACTTGTGATAATATGTTCTTGAGATGATTGATATCGTGGAAATGATACCGGATCGAAGAACGGATGTTGTATGCTATAGTTATTATTTTCCAGCATGTTTAGAGTTAACTTGTGCAGATTTTGAGTACTATCATATGCTTATGATGATGATTATGAGTTGAGACCTATGAATTATTGATATATGTGGGAGTTGGATTGACCGGTATTGAGAAATTACGTCGTTATGCCGTCAAATTGTACCGAGATCAAGTATTGAATTGGATATGTGTTGATTGAGATTAGAGATTGATAGAATATGTATCAACATTTCCATTTCAGATTTGATAGTGACAGATTCGTCATTGAGACTTCGACATCGACAGACATTGTGCGACGAAAGGTATAACTCATGTTTTGTTTGGGGAAGACACAACTCAAATGAGATTTAGTTTGAGTTTTTCAACAAAATCACATACTAGAATTATCGTTTATCTTTTGATATGATTGTGATTTGTTTATAGATTTATATTCAAATCTCTTGATATGATGATGCCTTGTTTATAGATTTATATTCAAGCCTTTGAGATAGGAGAGTCATTGGCAAACTTGCCAAACTAGATGTTCGGTGGTATCGACGCTTCGGATCAGATTCACTCCGATTGCAGACATTCGATACAGACTTGACCGAAGTCTAGGAATAAGACGTACAGTTACTCCGATTGGGAGGGTAGGTGACAGATAGTGACGTCTTATTCACACCGGGATCCCTAGAGTAGAGTCGATTCGAGTCAGGACATGATTTGATTTGAGTTGCATGTTTAGATAGATCGGTTTCATAGACTATGGAGCCATTGTTATTGCTTTTATGCATGATTTATGATTTCGTATCAGCATGTATACACGTTTTATACTGGGATTTGTTCTCACCGGAGTTTCCGGCTGTTATTATGTCTGTATGTGTGCATAACAACAGGTGGGACAGGATCAGGGTCACGACAGAGATGAGATATGGACATAGCGTGGTGATCACGGGCGCAGAAGATCACTAGTGATGTTGTACTAGATTTGTACTACTCGTAGTTTATGGTTTGTATTAAACCCTAGTGATGTGTTGGTAGTAAGACATGACATGTATATTATATGTGTTGTAATTAAATAAAGAAAGATATTATGTTTAGTGTTTACATTTGAATTAATGTTAAAAAGCAAAATTTTGACCCACATTTTTGAATAAAGATCCTATTAATCCCGAAAGGAATTGAGTTAGAGCCCGGGTCCCCACAAAAAGCTTAGTAGAGGACCTTGAAGATGGGGGCGACGAGGGCATATTGTGTTAGAAAAATTTATTTCGTTTGTCGTTAACGAACAATGTTTGCCAATGCGTAAATTACGGGGATCGACCTGTTTTTTCAGAAATTAGACAATCATTCGCAAGGGGCGTGCTTGGGCGAGGGCATGTTATGGGCGTCGGGGCGAGCTGGCGGATGAAGGGCGAGCAGGCGAGGGCGAGCTCGAACGTTGGCGATGGGCGAGCTGCAGAGGCGAGGCTCGTGTGGGCGAGCTTATGTGCTGGGAGAGGGGCTGAGATGGCGCTGCTGGGCGAGCGTGCAAGGCGGGCGCGCGGCATGCTGGGCGAGCGCGCATTCTGCTGGGCGAGCTTATGTGCTGGGCGAGGAGCGAGATGGCGCTGCTGGGCGAGATGGTGTGCAGGGCTGCCGAGGGGCGAGGGGCGAGATAGGCGCTGCTGTGCGGTGGGCGAGCGCGCGGCGTGCTGCTGGGCGAGCGCGCGTGCTGCTGGGCGAGATGGCGCTGCTGGGCGAGATGGTGTGCATGGCTGCCGAGGGGCGAGATGGCACGCAGGCGGTGGGCGAGCTCGCGGCGTGCTGCTGGGCGAGCTCGCGGCATGGTGCGGGGCGAGCTCGCGGGGCTCTTGCATGGGACGAGCACTCGACTTGCTGAGCGTCGGAGCAGGCGAGGGCGGGGTTGTGTGGGCGAGAGCGCGGCTTGGCAGGGCGTGCGCGCAGAGAGGCTGGCTGGGCGAGGTGGCTAGGGCGGTTGGCGCGGGCGGTGATTTGCGGGGTGATGTGTAAGCAAAGGAGAATTGTTGAATGTAACGCAAAGGAAATTTTGAGGAGACTAGTGAGCAGCAGAGCAAAAATGCACAACTCACATGTTGCATACCGAGGACAATACAATTAATCGAACTTCGAACCTGCGATTCAGTTCGACTCGGGAGGGGGAGACTGGTGATACCCCAAGGATGAACCCATCCAGATCAGGTAACCCATCAAGATCCGGCCCAAACCCCTGGCTCATCTCAAGCCCAAATGGAAGACAGGCCCATCAAGGGCCCAGGTATTCTCCTATAAATACCAGGTTTGAGCGTATGATATAAAATTCAATATATTGTTTTCAGCATCACCCTTAGCTGCTCCCCCCATATATCCTCAGTCACTGACTTGAGCGTCTAAGGGGCTACGCCAGGACACCCTCCTGGCCCCCTTTAACGGTCTTTTTCGTGATTTCAGACTCAGGATAATTTCAAAACCCTGCGTCTGTACTAGTGACACTTGCTGAGAGCGGACCCTAAATTTCCCGTGAGTATCAGGTCCAATCCAATTTCATAATAATTGATAATGACATAATTATTGACCTATAAATGTTTTTTAATAAATCTATTGTTAAACTGTCTCACAAATCTTTATTCGTATAACGGAATAACTCTAGTCATATTTGCAATAAAAAAGTAATATTTTTGGCATAAAAATACTATTTTATCATGTGTGACTCAAATAGAATATATGTCTCATAAAATTGAATCAGTGGGATGGTCTTATATGAATTTTTATTATTATTATTAAATTTAAAGTGATTCAAATTGACAACGCCTGGCTAATTACAGCTCTAAATCTAAAATCAAAAAATTCATGATAAACTTCGATAAATATATTATTAATACAACGCAAAACCTATTCAATTTCTTATATCTGACTGACTATTATCTATTCCTATTGACCTCTCAATGGGTTATTTTCTAATAAAGGAAGCTTTAAGTTAATATTTATTTCATTTTGTTCGTAGGAACGAAAAGAAGTAAATTTATTTTATGCTCAATAAGTATCAATACGCAACGGAGGTTGATACCATTTTCAATGTGTAAACTTGTCCGATCTTGTGTCCGTCCTTATTTAAAAAAATTTCCTTTATTTTTTTTATTTATGTTAGAATTTTTTTTCAATATATGGATAAAACTAATTAGGATAAAGTCAATATTATGAAATTTTCGTCCGAGAGGTTTAATTTATTCGAAATACGCATGCACTACGTGTTTTCTCTTTGCAAATGGACACAAGATTTGGTTTACGTCAACTATAAAATATATCACATAAATATTGGTCGGTTTATGTGTTTCGATTCTTTATTTTCCTCGAAATCTGAATACTCTATACAAATTAAATATTTTGAGATTTTTTTTTACGTTACACCAGGGACGGAACCACCACAAAGGCTGGGGTGGGCTCCAGCCCAGGCTTGATTTTTGGGCTTATTTAAAAATATGGATGTAGTTTTTTTTTTTTTTAAATTTTAGCCCACATTGTAGCCTACAAATTTAAAAAATAAAATAACATTGAGTATATCACAAATTTTAGCCAACATTTTAGCCAAAATTTTAGCCCACATTTTAGCCCACAAATTTTTTGCCCATGATCGAAATTTTTTCTGGCTACGTCCCTGCGTTACACATAAATTTGTTACTCTTTTGTCAATTTTGATTACTGAAATTAATCGAAGTTTGTTCAATAATATAAATTTCAGCATTAATTTGGTTAAGCAAACTGTGATACAACATTTATTAAGTATTAGTAAATATTGTTTATTTAACGTTGTTAATTCGAACATTGCTTCAACAATTGTAAGAGTAAAAGGTCTCTCTCTCTATAAAATAAATTAAAGAATTATGTGAGATTTTAAAAATAAACTAAATTAAAGAATTCTTTATGATTTAGAAAAAACAAATAATAACGAAGTAGACACTGAACCGCTGTCCATGTTGTAAAAAAATATATAGTCTTAATCTCTTATGTTTCAAATTCAATGAAACAGTCCTTAAATTCTTGTCTCCAGTTCGTCGACAAACTTTATATCACGCAAATGTGAAATTTCTGAAGTAATAATAAATACTAAAGATAGTTTGCGGACTAAAATCGAGAGTTATGATTCAAATTTTCTCTTACTTATTTTCACCACACACAAAATTAAAGTATTCTCTAGACCGATATAGTTTAATGGCACACACATATGTCTATCAAGTTATTTATAAACATAAAAAAAAACTTAATATTATTTTTTCAAATTATAAATTAAATTTGACTCCTCTTCAAGATATTAATTATGGTTATAACTGCCTATATTTTTTCTAAGATGATGAAACATTGGATGTCATCATTTGTTGCACATGACTGGTGATACTCACGGAAAATTTAGGGTCCGCTCCCAGCAAGTGTCACTAGTACAGACGCATGATTTTGAAATTATCCTGAGCCTGAAATCACGAAAAAGACCGTTAAAGGGGGCCAGGAGGGTGTCCTGGCGTAGCCCCTCCGACGCTCAAGTCAGTGACCGAGGATATATGGGGGGAGGAGCTAAGGGTGCTGCTGAAAACAATATATTGAATTCAATAACTGAACACTCAAACCTGATATTTATAGGAGAATACATGGGCCATTGATGAGCTTGTCTTCCGTTTGGGCTAGGGATGGGCCAAGGGTAATGGGCCCATCCATGGGGTATCACCAGTCTCCCCCTTCCGAGTCGAACTGAATCGTAGGTTCAAAGTTCGATTAGATGTGCTGTCCTCGGGTCACCGGGTACGAGTTGTGTATTTTCTTCCGGTCGTTTGTCAGTCTCCAAAGATTTGGAAACAAATTAAATCATAACTCCTCTGCTAAGCCGGGCCTTAGCGGGAAAATAAAATCAACACCTCCACCCTCTAACTCCTCTGCTAAGCCGGGCCTTAGCAGGAAAATAAAATTCAATGCGCCCACCCTCTAACTCCTCTGCTAGGCGATGCCTTAGCAGGAAAATAAAATCAACACCTCTACCCTCTAACTCCTCTGCTAAGCAGGGCCTTAGCAGGAAAGTAAAATCAACACCTCCACCCTCTAACTCCTCTGTCAAGCCGGGCCTTAGCAGGAAAAATCAAACTCTCACTTCATCATCTCATAACTCCTCTGCTAAGCCGGGCCTTAGCAGGAAAATAAAATCAACACCTCCACCCTCTAACTCCTCTGCCAAGCCGGGCCTTAGCAGGAAAATCAAACTCTCACCTCATCATCTCATAACTCCTCTGCTAAGCCGGGCCTTAGCGGGAAAATAAAATCAACACATCCACCCTCTAACTCCTCTGCTAAGCCGGGCCTTAGCAGGAAAATAAAATTCAATGCGCCCACCCTCTAACTCCTCTGCTAGGCGATGCCTTAGCAGGAAAATAAAATCAACACCTCCACCTTCTAACTCCTCTGCTAAGCAGGAAAGTAAAATCAACACCTCCACCCTCTAACTCCTCTGCCAAGCCGGGCCTTAGCAGGAAAAATCAAACTCTCACTTCATCATCTCATAACTCCTCTGCTAAGCCGGGCCTTAGCAGAAAAATAAAATCAACACCTCCACCCTCTAACTCCTCTCCTAAGCCGGGCCTTAGCAGGAAAATAAAATTCAACGCGCCCACCCTCTAACTCCTCTGCTAGGCGATGCCTTAGCAGGAAAATAAATATTCTCCACCCTCACCCTCAAACTCCTCTGCTAGGCGACAACTTAGCAGGAAAATAAAATTTTTCTTCTCCCCAACTTTGCTCCTCTGCTAGGCGATGCCTTAGCAGGAAAATAAATATTCTCCACCTCACCCTCTACTCCTCTGCTAGGCGATGCCTTAGCAGGAAAAATTTAACTTTTCTCCCCCCCACTCTTCTCCTCTACTAGGCGCAGCCTAAGTAGGTAAAATAAAATTCATATAATCCTCATAATACAAGAACAACCACGAACTTAATATAAGAACTTGGATTTATTAAATATCAACTGATAACGTAAGACAAATTCAGGAACGAAATACATCAAAAATGAAGTAAAGATATTCTCTAAGGTGGTAAGCGTTCCCATGCCTCTTTAGAGCATTACCCAGCGCATTCTCCAACTTTCCTCTCAGCTCCTCTTGTACCTCCACAGGACAAAGTTACCCATTTAGAAGCTTCTCCGAATGACTCTACAACTGCAAGACTGAGCTCAAGCTTCCATGCGAATGCTCGTGACCTCTCTTTTCTTCTTCCTTCACGATTCTTTCATAACAACGACGTGCGCCTTTTTGGTCCCCGCACAGGACTCCAACTCCTCTTCCCACAGGAAACTTAAACTTCTGATGATAACTGGAAGCTACTGCTCTAAAATCCTTCAGGGCTGGTCGTCCTAGAATTCCACTATACGCTGACGGGGTATCTACTACAGTGAAGGCTATCACCTTTGTTACCCGCCGAGGATCAGTCCCCAAGGATAGGGGAAGAACAATATGACCCAAAGGCAAGATGACGTGTTCTGCAAACCCATACAGCGGGGTGGATACCGGCTCAAACTCAAATCCTCTCATCTTCATTTGATCCAACGTGCTCTTGAACAAGACGTTCACGGAGCTTCCATTATCAATAAATATTCTCGCCACATCATAATTGGCAATGGTGATCGTTACCACCAAGGCATCGTTATGTGGAGTCACAACGCCTCGGAGGTCTTCCGGCCCAAAGCTGATGACGGGGTCTTGTGATAAGTCTGCACCCCTAGATATCTCAAAGTTCTTCAACCTTCTCCCATGTGCCTTCCGAGCTCGCCCAGAGTCTCCATCAGTAGCACCCCCCGAGATCATATGAATCATTCCTCTCGTAGGGTGGTTATCCTCATGCATTCCCCTCCTCGGTTCCACGAGCTCCTGAGGGACATCTTGACATCCACATTCCCCTCTCTGCTCACCCATCCTCTGATTTATCCATGGAGGGCCTTGACTACGCATAGGGGGCGAGCGAGACCTTTGTCGACTCCTTAATGAGGATCCTTCTCGTCTATCCCGTGAAGGCAATCTAGCACTGCACCCAACCCTTCGCGACTTCTCCCACCTCCCCGCGGGCTCCCTCACCTCCATCACCTCGTCCTGACTCTTATCTAGGGGAACATGGGATGAGAATTGTCTTTTACTACTAGTTCTGTCTTCCTCTCTTTCCCCCGCACCTCTCTTCCTTCCTCCCTTCTCCACTCCCTCAACTCTACTTCCTCCGGGCCGGCTCTCCATCCTTCTGTACCGTTGGGCATCTTCCAAGTTTACATATTTCTCAGCTCGAGCCAACAGATCATCATAGCTCAACGGAGGCTTCTTGACCAGCGACTTGAAAAACTCCCCTCCCCTCAGTCTTTGTGTGAAGGCACTTATCATGATGTCAGGGGTAGCCGCTGGTATTTCCAGCGCTGCACTGTTGAAACGCTGGACAAATTCTTGCAAAGTTTCATTCTCTTGCTGTTTCATCACGAACATGCTCAAATAATTTTTCTGGTGCCTCTTGCTGCTAGCAAATCGGTGCAAGAAGGCAGCTGAGAAGTCCTCAAAAGAACGTATAGAGCTGGGCTGCAAAGTGTTAAACCACTGCTGGGCTGACCTCACCAACGTGCCCAGAAACACCCTGCACCTGACTCCATCCGAATATTGGTGCAACAGAGCCGCATTCTCAAACCTCCCCAAGTGTTCTTCGGGGTCCGTATGTCCATCATATTCTCCAACGTTTGACTGTCGGAAATTTGGAGGAAGTCCCTCTTCCAAAATGGCGAGGGAAAAAGGACTTCCTTTCTTGGGCGCTGCAGCTCTGTTTCCCAACTGCTGCCTCATCATCCGTATCTCCCTCCACATCTCCTCCATCTCCGGATTCTCCTCACTGGGGAGGGGTCGCATCTCCTCTACCCTACTCTGACTACCCTCCACATTCTCCTCTCGCTCCTGGCGAGCGGCCTGCTTTTCTGCAAACATAGACTCTTGAATCCTCTTTATGGCCTCATCCACTGTCTGGGTGATAAATTGTCCCAACTGTTCTAGGGTCAACTTCCCCACATTCTCATTGGGACGGGGTTGCTCGACCCTTGTCTCGTGAAGGGGCTGCTCGGTTCTTGTCTCTTGACGAGGTTGTTCATGTCTCGTCTCAAGACGCGGTTGTTCCTGTCTTGTTTCAACATGAGATTGTTCGGGTCCCCTCCGATGACGCGATGATGCTGAAGTAGCTCTTCTACTTCCTTTCTTGCCTACCATCTCTACGCCTCAACTCAAGTGTTCCCACAGACGGCGCCAAGTGATACTCACGGGAAATTTAGGGTCCGCTCCCAGCAAGTGTCACTAGTACAGACGCATGGTTTTGAAATTATCCTGAGCCTGAAATCACGAAAAAGACCGTTAAAGGGGGCCAGGAGGGTGTCCTGGCGTAGCCCCTCCGACGCTCAAGTCAGTGACTGAGGATATATGGGGGGAGCAGCTAAGGGTGCTGCTGAAAACAATATATTGAATTCAATAACTGAACACTCAAACCTGGTATTTATAGGAGAATAATGGGCCATTGATGGGCTTGTCTTCCGTTTGGGCTAGGGATGGGCCAAGGGTAATGGGCCCATCCATGGGGTATCACCTGGTTAATCTCGAGCTAATATAATAGCATGTAAAATACGCTAGTCAGGTGACCGTAATGAGCAAATCATATGTAACATGCTCATTCGAAAAAATATTGATAGGAAGAATTCAACCAGCGATCATTGATTAAATACTCATTTACTCCTATTTGCTAGATCTCACGCTCTATTTGACTAGTTTTTTTTTTTTTTTTTTTAGATCTTAATATGTGGGGTGGGGAGTCGAACTCAAGTCATACAAAAAGAACAAGATGGGACCATGAGGGCTATTGCCCGGCCCGGTGTCATGTTGAGCAGTTATTTGAAATCAATGGTTCAGCATGCATGAACAGGAGGACTCGTTGAAACGCAACATTTGACTTGGAGTTGGAACTACCAATAATTCATCCTCATTATTAATCTTTATGTGACTGTGACCCCACATGTCTACAATGTTTGTTTTGTTTTTCTCATAATTTATTTTAGAAAAAACACAATTTTATGTCTTCGGCTCATTTATTTTCTTTTTAAGGAAAAAAATAAACGGAGATAATTTCATCAGTGTTATGTTCAAAGTATAGTTGTTAATGTTGAGAATTTAATAAAAATATATCTATAAATCATGTTATTAAATCCATGTATCACAACAAGCCAGAAATTTATGTCAAATTATAAAAAAAAAAAAAAACTATAGTAAACGCGTACCAGAATACGTTGGTTGGTCTAACATTGAAGTTATGGATCTTCCAATGCTTGAGTTTCTAGAAATAAAGAGCATCATATCAATTTATTTAATATTTTTGAAATTCATAATTAATTAAACAAGTTATTGGGTCTTTTATTAAATACGGGTCAATGTACATTTATTTAACTATGTAAGTCCACGAAATTGCATTAATTCGCAATAAATGATAATCAAATATCTGATATAGACTTGATCATGATAGAATCAAATACTTTTTTCAAGTAAAAAACAATAGTTCGTATAATTTATGCGTTAAAAACTTTAAACCCAACAATACTTTAGTCATAGTAGCATATTAACACGAGGGATAATTATTTATCTTCAATAAAAAGCATTGGCCGCGATTAAATTAACGTAGCTTTTGGTTTCTATTTTAAGATATCTGGATTAAGGTTAGGAGTTTAGGAAGAAAATAAGTGTTCGTATTTATTTTTAAAAATATATATTATATGGAAAATATTATAAAATTTTATTTTATTGACATTTGATGTGGGTGTCGAGCAATTCAAAATTTTTAAAATATGCTGTATCTGAGTAAAATACAAAATAACGATTTTCACCTTTTGTGGAACAAGAAGTTAAATTAAATATAATGATTATATAGGGAGAAGAGAAATCCATGAAAATATAATTTTCAAAATTATAAAATTTGTTATTATAGATAACTAAATTCCTTGCAGATGGCCGTACAACGTTTGGACTTCAAATATAAAATATTATTATTTTCGCTTTCCTAAATTAAATTTTGAATTATTTCCCAAATATTAAAAAGATATTATATATACATATATATATTTGGTATGTTGGATTATCCATATAACTTTCATAAGTCTTCCACTTAATTTCATTTTTTAGAATTTTCATTTTTAACCCTTATATGCAAATCATTTAGTACTTTTTCATTTCAAATTTTGTTAATCATATACTGTTAAAAAATTATAATAACAAAATATTATTTTGTTTATAAAATAATAATGCTCACGCATGTGCATCGCGGGTAGTTATTATGGATCTTAAACTTTATATTTATAGGTGTGTGCATAATATAATTATTTTATGTATAATTCATTATATATTATAATATTTTATTCTACATTTATTCTATTTTTTTTTTTTATTTTTGATTTGCTTATAGCCTTTTGTTTTCGGTTGAACGTACGGTTTTGAAAACCGGGAATACCATTTTCGTTGGTTGATTGGTATTTAATAAAGCATCGATTAGTTCTTGAAATATGATAATATAATGATGTGTGATATTGAGATAATAAATCAAAATTTATAATTTGTATTACTCTAGAACTCGAGTCGAATGTTGGATAAATGAGGATTGAATTATATCTTTTTTTAGTATTTGTATGTTTTAAAAGTAAGATGCATGGTCACCGTCACCTTGGTTTAATGACAGCCTTTCCCTTTTATATTTTAATTGCTTTCATCAATTCAAAAAATAAAAATAAAAATAAAAAAAATCAAAGAATAATAATTTGTTAAAATCAAAGTCTTCATTGTCTACGTTTTTAATTTAATTTATTAAAATTTGATTTTTATGCCACAAAAATAATTTGTATTATTTTCAGTTATGATTTTATATGCAATTAAAAAATTAGAGAAATTGTAACAAATAGCTGAAAGCAAAAGTGTATTTTTTTAAAAAATAATCTTTTTATTAAATATTATCTAATATATCCTTTTGCAATCTAATAATCCTAAAATACACTTCTTTATTTTTTTTTTCACTGTCAGAAACACAAAACCTCATATAAGATCGTCTCATAAGATGATTTTGTGATACAGATCTTTTACTCGACCTGACCTATGAAAGAATACTATTTTTCATGCCAAAAATAATATTTTTCATTTCATGTCTGAATTGACATATGTCACGAATATAGATAAGTGAGACAGTTTCACAGGAAATATGCTCATAAAAAATTATTATAACTTAATATTGAAAGAAGATTCATTTTTCAAAATGTTTTTTTAATTTAAAAAATTTATAATAGTAATAAATTTATATGTTTACAAATAATAAATAAAATAATAATATAAATAATCATGATAATTTATGTTAAAATAATAATAATACTCGCTGAAACTTTAGGATCTGGTTCCAGCAGGTGTGCTAATCCGAATGCAGACATTGAATTTACTCGGGGCTTGACATGGTTGTACTTACTATGCTTTTATTATTATATTAACTCAATTTGACATGGTTGTGTTTTATTATAATAAAAAAATAACCTAAATAATATATTTGGAAATCAACATAATTAAAGGCCAGTTTTAAAAACTAACTCGATGTGAGGCGTGAAATCTAATTCAATAAAGTGAACCTTTTTTTTGAAACAATAAATAAAGTGAACTTATACACATATCATTATGCATAAAACAGTTTATTTGTGTATAATATTTTTTGATATTAAATATTTTGTAATAAAATATCTAGAGATTCTATTGATTTCAGGTGTGATTTTTTAATAATTAATTAAAATTTAAGTAAATAATTTTATTATTTTAAAATTTATGATGTTTTATGACAAATTTAGATTGGAAAATAAAATAAAATAAAAAATAGTAAATATAACATGGGAATAAAAAACAAGTTTTCATAGGAATACAAATACGATAACGGACTCAAAGCCTTAACGATATGGATCCTACTTAGGTTTCTTTTGGTGTTTTAGACCCGCTTACAGAATTGAGCCCATCGCAAACCAATTTGACGATGGGCTCGGGTCGGATCCAATCCGGCCCAATATAATGTCCATTTCACAGTGTATTGCCCTTTTGTTCTGCTGCTTTATATTCTGTCAAATCTTTCATTTATCCCAATATTTTTCTTCATTCACAACTATTGCTCTGGAGAACCGCAGAAATCGGGTAAATTGGGGGTTCATTGTTTGATTTTTTTTTTCTGCACAGTATCCATGTATTTTTAGTTGCAATTAATTACCGATTAGGGATTTTCTGCTTATACTCTGCTTGATCTTGATCCGTGGGGTCATCGTAATTTTGACGGCTAGTATATATGTATTTTTAGTTTTTTAGCTTCACGTGGTCCGATGTTTGATTTGGATGACAATTTAAGCAAATGCAGACGATGGTCTCTTTAGATTATGCTGAAAGGTTTTAGGATATTTTTTCTTTGTTGAAGTGCTAATTAAGAAGTAAATATTGTTGCGGCTAGAGATTTTAAATAGTTCGAACTTAAGGTTTTAAGCTTCGAAATTAAGAATGATTAATTCTCCATATTGTTGTTGTTGTTGTTTTTCCTTCTGTTTGTGAAGGGAACAATGATGAAGATTGATTTTACTGGGCTCGAACCATCCGCCCCGTTTAGGGGAACTTTGGATGAGGATGAGTTGCGGAACGAGATTTTGGGCACACCCTCTTTTAAACTTCCAACTACTGCTGATGTGAGTTTGTCTTTTTATTTGTTTTTAAACTTTATTTTGTCTTTGAAAATTATATATTTATGAAATGCTCACTAGTTGAATTTACAAACCCATGTATTTGTGTTTTCTTAGTTCGATGGGTTTCAGAAGGCGGCAGTACAGATGGTGAAACCAGCAAAGGGTACAACAACTCTTGCCTTTATATTCAGAGAAGGTGTAATGGTGGCTGCTGATTCTCGTGCAAGCATGGGAGGATACATATGTGAGCCCTTTTTTTATTTATTTATTTGATTGTTGGGTTGAGACATTGGTGATAGTTGTAAGGGAATCTAACTTACTGATACTGATTTGATGATTGTTTGCAAGATTATATGTTTTTGGCTCAGATTTATAATTTGCATTGCATTCAAAACCATTGTTATGAAAGGCGAGCGCTTGCGATTCACTCTATATAACTCAAGTCCAATAAAATTTAAAGCCCAATAACAAACAGAAGCCCTTTTTAATGTTTTAAAAAAGGCCTACAATCTGCATGTGCGTTCTTTTTCTTACCGTTCCTTGAAATTCTTTCTGGAGTAGCGCAGCGGCCTTTCTCTACGTCTGAAACTTTCTGATTCTGTTCATCTCTCTCTGTTCTAGAGTTTTTCATCTTCTATGCTAGTTTGCTTCTTCAAAAACTGTGAGTATTTAAGAGTTGGTTTTGTGCCTTGTGGAGCAAAAAAATTTGAATGATTTGGTTTACATCAAGTATAACAGGGTTTTGAGGCGCCGATATGATATGCGTGATATGATTGATCCTATTTTTTTGGCTGATATCGATGATAATAATGAATGGTTGATGGGAGGATTAAATAATAATAGTGGTGACGAAAATGATCTCATATTTGATGATGATAGTTTGACTTGGGGTGAAGTTGGACGAGCTTCTGGGGTTGATGAAGATGCCTATAATTTTAGATCTCGAGGCACATCCTCTACAAAAGAAGCAGCGGCTAGTACGAGTACGTTAAATACGTATAAAATAAGATCTACCATCTATCGTCATAGCAATGAAGAGGATGAAGAAATTGATTTTGGCGAAATCGATGAGGAATCAGAAGGATACAAATTTGGAGCTTCAGCTTCTGGAGATGATGATGCAATTGGGGAGGATGAAGATGAATTTGATGATTTAGATTTTTGAAGTTTTTTGTTTAATATATCATGATGCACTTATGACTTACTAATGAATTTTAGATGATTGGAGTTTGTTTGTTTGTTTTTTTTTTTATGATTTATGCTATATTATCTGCTAATGAATTTTTATTTATATTATTTTTTTTATCTTTGTCAAAATATTTAATTTAAATTGTATAAAATATTTTATATATGTTGAATTTTAAAATTTGTATCAAATGCGCTTTACTTCGATAAAGCGTGCGCTTCGCCTCGTGCCTCAGGCCCCAAGACACCCTTGCGCTTTAGTGCGCCTTGCGCCCCAAATAACTATGTTCAAAAATGTGAATCTAGTGATTGAGCATAATTTCATGAAACATCTCCTACATGGATGCTAACATTCTGAGTAAATGGTTGCCGTGTAAACGCTAAAGCTCTTGGTGTATTCCTAGAGATTGGTTTTTAGTTATTAGTTTTTATTCTTAAGATGAATGGATAAAATATTTTTAGTAGTTTAAACTTTATCGTCAATTAGAAGTATATTTTTTTATTCAATGAAATAATCTGATATTCTTAGTTTTGCCCCTGAATAAGTTTGGAAGTGCTAGAGGAAGATTGTATTTTGGTGGAACTCGATTAGTCAAACTTCTTCTCAGCGTCATTGAACAATTTTTGCTTCATCTCTAGATCTGAAGGAACTGTCTGCTGGATGCTTGTTAAACAATATGTGATATTTATTTGACATATATATATACATATATATATATACACATATATATATTTGTGCATGCATGTTTGTGTGAACTATTTAATCTGTTTTTATCTGTTGACACACATATATTTCGAAGTTTTATCTCGTGGTTTTCCCTCTTGTATTTGTAGTGTACATGCAGTTAAAAAGATGAGATTCAATCGCTAAAAGTTAAAACCATGTAAATGTTCTTGTTGATGTTGTGAAATCATTCTTTGATCTTGATGAAAAGCTGTTTATCGTAACTCTTGGTGTTAAATTATGCATGATTCCTCTTCATTTAATGTGCAAGACTAAGTTCTGTATGATGCTCATATTAACATAACAGCATCACAATCTGTCAAGAAGATCATTGAAATCAATCCCTACATGCTTGGAACAATGGCTGGAGGAGCAGCTGACTGCCAGTTCTGGCACAGAAATCTCGGAATTAAGGTCCTAGTGTTAAATGGTTTCATCTGGTCATCATTTTTATAGTTTTATTGCCAAGTTCATCTTTTCATGAGTAAACAGCGGAACATGCATCATCGTCTATCCATCATTTAACTGAATCAGGCATATTAATACAGTGTTCGTACTTCTCTGGTATTGAATCCTATAACTTGAATCGTAGATATTTTCCTGTGAACGTCAAAGTTTACCATTTGGGTTATTACCTTTTATTTTATGTTTTCCTTTCACTATTTCTATTGAGCAAGAATGGGTGAAGACAGGCACATCATAAAAAGATCCCATTTGTGGAGGGATGGACCTGGTCATCCTGATTGATTCCCTGACATCGTCTTTTGCTGCATTACAATACTGCTTACCATATTGATGTTTGAAAATATTTGTCATTTTAGCTTGGAAATGTATTTATAGGGAATTTTTTGTGTACTCCTGCTATTCGAGCATCCTATGTTAGAGTACCATTCGAGCATCCTATGTTAGAGTACTAACGAGAGTTTTCTTTCATAATCCAGTGCCGATTACATGAACTAGCAAACAAGAGAAGGATTTCTGTTACTGGAGCTTCAAAGTTGCTTGCAAACATTCTGTATTCTTACAGAGGAATGGGTTTGTCCGTAGGAACCATGATAGCTGGCTGGGATGAAAAGGTACAAGAATGAATTAAAAAAATGTTGTCCATACCCAATATATTTTTGTGACCCTCTGCAATTTGGTTTAGGGTCCTGGGCTTTACTATGTGGATAGTGAAGGCGGACGCCTCAAAGGAACTAGATTCTCTGTTGGGTCTGGTTCACCATATGCTTATGGTGTTTTGGACAGTGGGTGAGTTCATGTCTTTGCTCAAAAGTCTCTGTTCACATTTTTACCTTTTTTTTTTTCTTTTCATCATCTGTTTTATTGCCAATCATTGTAGAAATTGCACACTCGGTGTTAGGCTGGCAGCTCTGCTAAAACTCAATTTTTGGCAGATTGTTTATTTATTATATTTTTTTACTGCTGAATTATGGACTAGAGAATGATTTGCGTGCATCAAGTGAATCATCATTCTACTCTCGTTGCCTATATGATTATAGAAAACTGAATTATTTTAGAGCATTTTATGGATAAAGCATTTTGTCCTATGTTTTATGTTATATTTTTCCTAGCTTGCATTGTTTCTTGCAATTTTGTTCTCATTGATCAACATGATTAATTCACCCTTGTGCATGTTGGACTTATAAAGGCTTATTGGGCTTGTTCTTTGAATGAGAAATTGGACAAGGCCTAGTAGATGGCAAGTGGGAAATGTCCCACATTGGAAAATGAACATAGCATTGGTGGGTTTATATAGTGTTACACTTTATGGAGGTGTAACAATGATTGGTCAAGAGGCTCTCTCTCGCGCGCACAGACGCAGGGGGGGTGCAAATCATGGGCCCGATTTGCAGTGGAAAAAGGCTTGACTTGTGTGCAAGCGTACGAGCGCGACCTGGGTGCGTCGAATGTCGGACCGATCAAGGCAAAATTTTCCACCAAGGTTCACCTGGCTTTTGCTATTTTTATTTTCGAAAATTGGAATTATGGACCAAGACCTTTGGTATTTCAGCTGACCCTTGGTGTTGTAACTGAAATGACCTTTGGTGCTCCAGCTGCTGACTTTTGGTGCTCCAGCTGCTGACCTTTGGCCTTTCAGCTGGCCAGCCGTAACTGTCCATATGAGTGCCTATAAATAGAGGCAGCCTCGAGTCTTTCAGATATACCAACACACTCTCCTACATTCTGTTAATTCGACGCTTTGCTGGTTCTGTTGTCTCGGCTGCTGCTCCTTCCACCGGCTGCTGCTCCTTTTCTCGTTCTGTCTCGTGATAAAGTTCAGGTACATTTCAGTTCGCCTTTGTGGTATCTCGTGCTAAGGTACTGCTGGTTGTTCCGTCGTATCCTGGGAAACAGACGTCCAAGTTCATCCTCGAAGCACACCGGAGGGGACGAATCTGTTTTAAGGACACTGTATTACATACAGGCCTCGGTTTGCTTTATTTTATGCATTGTGCTACTGTTTAGTTCGCTGTACTAGCTCGCTGGTTTTGTATACCTTTCTGTTTCAGCATACATTTTGTATAACAATCTTAAAACAGATTACTTATAACGAGTTTTGTTTCAGATATGGCTACTGAAACTAACGTGCAAAGGGAAACTGTTCATTTTGTCCCTCCTCAAGTTGTCCCTCATGGTACCCCACGTGCTGCTGCGGTTGCTGTTCCAGCAAGTCACGGTGAAAAACCCGAGAATTTTACTGGTGTGGACTTCAAAAGGTGGCAGCAGAAGATGCTGTTTTATTTGACGATGCTGAACTTGGCCAGATTCCTCACTGAGGATGCTCCTAAACTCAACGAGGGTGAGGGACATGTTGAATCTGTTAGTGCGGTTGAGGCATGGAATCATTCTGATTTCTTGTGCCGAAACTATGTACTAAACGGATTGGCAGATTCGCTCTACAACGTGTTTTGCGAAAAGAAAACGGCTAAAGAGCTGTGGGAATCCCTAGACAGAAAGTACAAAACCGAGGATGCCGGGGCCAAGAAGTTTCTTGTTGGTCGCTTTCTGGACTTTAAAATGGTGGATTCTAAGCCGGTTAACAGCCAAGTTCAAGAACTCCAAGTGATTCTTCACGAGATTCACGGTGAGGGGATGACTTTGAGCGAATCATTCCAAGTGGCTGCTATTGTTGAGAAGCTACCACCAGCTTGGAAGGATTTCAAAAACTACTTGAAGCACAAGCGAAAGGAGATGAATGTTGAAGAGCTCATTGTTCGACTTCGCATCGAGGAAGACAACAAGAGTTCGGAAAGATGATTATTTTCTCCTGTTGCCGCTAAGGCAAATGTTGTCGAGCATGGCCAAAGCTCGAAAAAGAGAACATTTTCCTCCTCCAGCAAAAGGTTGAACATGAGACCCAAAGGAGGCGTGTCAAAGAAGAAGTTCTCGGGAAAATGCTATAATTGTGATGGCATGGGTCACAAGGCATCTGATGGTAAGAAGCCGAAGAGAAACCGAGAGGCGAATGTGGTGGAGAACATATCTCAAGAGGTTTCGAATATGAATCTATGTGCTGTAATATCAGAAGTTAATCTAGTGGGTTCTAACCCAAGGGAGTGGTGGATCGACACTGGTGCCACTCGCCATGTTTGCTCGGACAAGGAGATGTTTGCTACTCTTGAGGAATCTGAGAATGGTGAAAAACTATTCATGGGAAATTCCGCTACCTCTGAAATCAAGGGTCAAGGGAAAGTTGTTCTAAAGATGACATCTGGGAAAGAACTGACGTTGAACAATGTGTTGTATGTACCTGACATCCGCAAGAACATGGTGTCCGGGTCGCTTCTTAACAAGCATGGTTTCCGCATTGTATTCGAGTCAGATAAAGTAATTTTGTCTAAGAGTGGAATGTTTGTTGGCAAAGGTTATGTTTGTAATGGTTTGTTCAAACTAAATGTAATGGCTATTAAGCCCGTGATGAATAAAGTTAATACTTTTGCTTACTTGCTTGAGTCTTCTTGTTTATGGCATGGTAGACTTGGACACGTTAATTACGATACAATTCGTAGATTAATAAACATGAAAAGCATTCCTGCATTCCAAATTGATAAACAACACAAATGTGAAACTTGTGTTGAGCCAAAACTCACGAGATCATCTTTTCGTACTATTGAAAGAAATAGTGAACCACTTGATATAATTCACAGTGATGTATGTGATTTAAAAGGTGTACAAACTCGCGGTGGAAATAAACACTTCATTACTTTTGTTGACGATAGCACAAAATTTTGTTATGTGTATCTCCTTAAAAGTAAGGATGAAGCGATTGACAAATTTGTCCAATACAAGAGTGAAGTTGAAAATCAACTTAGCAAGAAAATTAAGGTACTAAGAAGTGATCGTGGAGGTGAATATGAATCACCATTTGCTGAGTTTTGTGCTCAACACGGTATCAAACACGAAAGAACTACACCTTATTCTCCACAGCAAAATGGCATTGCAGAGAGAGAGAATCGCACATTGAAAGAAATGATGAATGCGTTGTTATTAAGTTCTGGTTTACCACAGAACATGTGGGGGGAAGCTATTCTAACAGCAAATTACCTTTTAAATAAAGTTCCCCGAAAGAAGCAAGATAAAAGTCCATATGAGTTATGGAAAGGTAGAAGTCCTTCCTACCAATATCTGCGAGTGTGGGGGTGTCTTGCCAAAGTAGCAGTACCCACTCCAAAGAAAGTAAAGATAGGACCAAAAACTGTTGATTGCATTTTCATTGGATATGCTCAAAACAGTAGCGCTTATCGTTTTCTTGTACACGAATCTCAAATTCGTGATATTCCCAAGAATACGATAATGGAATCAAGAAATGCTTCGTTCTTTGAACACATGTTTCCATGCAAATCTAAGGAAGAACCAAGTTCATCCAAAAGATTATATGAAACAATGGATGAAGAACAAGAGCTTGATCAAGACATTGAACCTAGACGTAGCAAGAGAGCTAGGACTGAGAAATCCTTTGGTCCGGATTTCATCACTTTCATGATGGAAAGTGAACTTCAAAGCTTCAAGGAAGCAATTAGTTCATCTGAGGGACCTCTATGGAAAGAGGCTATCAATTCCGAAATGGAATCCATTTTACAAAACCATACGTGGGAATTAGTAGATCTTCCTCCGGGAAGCAAACCACTAGGCTGTAAATGGGTTTTCAAAAGGAAAATGAAATCAGATGGAACCATAGATAAGTATAAAGCCAGATTGGTAATTAAAGGTTACCATCAACGTGAAGGGCTTGATTACTTTGACACATATTCTCCTGTATCGAGAATAACCTCTATTCGTGTGATACTTGCGATTGCCGCATTGCGGAATCTTGAAGTACACCAAATGGACGTAAAGACAGCCTTTCTAAATGGAGATTTAGAAGAGGAAATTTACATGGAACAACCTGAGGGATTTTCTGCGACTGGGCAAGAAAATAAGGTATGTAAACTGGTGAAGTCTCTGTATGGCTTAAAACAAGCACCAAAGCAATGGCACGAAAAATTTGATAAGGCCATGATGGAAAGTGGATTTAAATTCAGTGAATGTGACAAATGTGTATACATAAAGAACACTGAAATGGGATATGTCATTTTATGTCTTTACGTAGATGACATACTTATCATTGGAAGTAATGATAAGATGATCAAATCCACCAAGAAGTTATTGAACTCAAGATTTGATATGAAAAATTTGGGCTTAGCTAATGTAATCCTTGGAATTAAAATCCATAGAACATCAGAAGGGCTAGTCCTAAGTCAGTCACATTATGTTGACAAAATACTTGAGAAATTCAATAACGATGACTCTGCATTGGCTAGAACCCCGATAGATACCAGTCAGCATCTATCAAAGAATCGAGGTGAGGGTATGTCTCAGTTAGAATACTCTCGAGTCATTGGAAGTCTGATGTACTTAATGATTTGTACAAGACCAGACATAGCCTATGCAGTAAGCAAATTGAGTAGGTTCACGAGTAATCCAGGAGTTGAACACTGGAAAGCAATTATCAGATTGCTAAGATACTTAAGGTACACTCGTGATCATGGGCTGCACTTACCAGATATCCTGCTGTTATTGAAGGATACAGTGACGCAAATTGGATATCTGATATGAAAGATTCAAAATCTACAAGTGGATTTGTATTCACTTTAGGAGGTGCAGCAATTGCGTGGAAGTCTTCTAAACAAACTGTAATAGTCAGATCCACGATGGAATCTGAGTTCATAGCCCTTGACAAGTGTGGTGAAGAGGCTGAATGGCTGCGTCATTTTTTAGAAGATGTTCCAGGATGGGAAAAAACCTGTGCCGGCTATATGCATACATTGTGACAGCCAATCTGCGATTGGTAGAGCACAAAATAATATGTATAATGGTAAGTCTAGGCATATACGTCGTAGACATAATACCATTAGACAACTACTCTCAACTGGAGTTATCTCTGTTGACTATGTAAAATCAAAGGATAATATAGCTGATCCGCTAACCAAAGGGTTAAACAGAGAGTTAGTTGCGAAAATGTCAAGGGGAATGGGGCTCAAGCCTATAGAATAAATTGGTGTGAAGGAAAACCTAACCTAAGCTGACTGGAGATCCCAAGAACTAGGTTCAATGGGACAACCTAATCGCACTAATTTGGAGAATCACTGTGGGGGTTATCCCTAATCCATTCCTATCATGAAACAGTGAATGTTGAGGATAAGCTTACGGCTTTTAATGATTCTGATGAGAAGCAATATAGAATCACCTATGTGAGAAAGAAGTGGGGCCGCTTCGAAGGAATTGTAGGGCTCAATTCTAGACCCTCTTGCAGAACCAGGAGTGTGTTCATGGCCAAAACGAACACAATCATGAGAACTGAATAGTATTAGGAAGAGTCTTGTGTGAAGTATATTTTAACTCACACAAACGGCTGTACAGTTCAAAGACATCATGTCTACTGTCAACCAGTGAATTATTATGCTTTCACAAGGGAAGGTTCAAAGGGTAATACCTACCTATCCTATGCAAGATTCAACTGTTGAACTTTATCACGAAAATCGTTGAATATCTTTCAATTTTCATTCATGTGGGGGATTGTTGGACTTATAAAGGCTTATTGGGCTTGTTCTTTGAATGAGAAATTGGACAAGGCCTAGTAGATGGCAAGTGGGAAATGTCCCACATTGGAAAATGAACATAGCATTGGTGAGTTTATATAGTGTTACACTTTATGGAGGTGTAACAATGATTGGTCAAGAGGCTCTCTCTCGCGCGCACAGGCGCAGGGGGGGTGCAAATCATGGGCCCGATTTGCAGTGGAAAAAGGCTTGACTTGTGTGCAAGCGTACGAGCGCGACCTGGGTGCGTCGAATGTCGGACCGATCAAGGCAAAATTTTCCACCAAGGTTCACCTGGCTTTTGCTATTTTTATTTTCGAAAATTGGAATTATGGACCAAGACCTTTGGTATTTCAGCTGACCCTTGGTGTTGTAACTGAAATGACCTTTGGTGCTCCAGCTGCTGACTTTTGGTGCTCCAGCTGCTGACCTTTGGCCTTTCAGCTGGCCAGCCGTAATTGTCCATATGAGTGCCTATATATAGAGGCAGCCTCGAGTCTTTCAGATATACCAACACACTCTCCTACATTCTGTTAATTCGAAGCTTTGCTGGTTCTGTTGTCTCGGCTGCTGCTCCTTCCACCGGCTGCTGCTCCTTCCACCGGCTGCTGCTCCTTTTCTCGTTCTGCCTCGTGATAAATTAGGTACATTTCAGTTCGCCTTTGTGGTATCTCGTGCTAAGGTACTGCTGGTTGTTCCGTTGTATCCTGGGAAACAGACGTCCAAGTTCATCCTCGAAGCACACCGGAAGGGACGAATCTGTTTTAAGGACACTGTATTACATACAGGCCTCGGTTTGCTTTATTTTATGCATTGTGCTACTGTTTAGTTCGCTGTACTAGCTCGCTGATTTTGTATACCTTTCTGTTTCAGCATACATTTTGTATAACAGTGCATCTATTGACATCTCTAAGCATCACTTTCACATTCTTTATTCTAATTATGTTTCATACTTTGTGCATTATTTAGATACCGCTTTGATATGTCAGTTGAGGAAGCTGCAGAACTGGCTAGACGATCAATTTATCATGCAACATTTCGTGATGGAGCCAGCGGTGGTGTTGCCAGCGGTAACAAACTTCTCCCCTACCCCCCCAAAAGCCATGTCTCTCCTCTCTCTATAATGTTACCAAGCCTTCACTATATATATATACATGACATGACTCTGTTCGCATTACAATGACCTCCAACATCTTTCAGTGTACCACGTTGGGCCAAATGGATGGAAAAAACTATCTGGCGATGATGTTGGAGAGCTTCACTACCATTACTATCCTGTCGAACCCATGCCTGTGGATCAAGAGATGATTGAGACATCCATGGCCTAAAAGGCGGAGAAAGGAAGCAGTATATTCACTACAAATTGCCTCTGATTACTTGTGATGTGGTTTTATTATTCAGTACACAATAGATAATGGTAGACAGGTTATTTGTAACATTTTGTTTCAAATTAAACAACTTCCTTTCGCCCCGTCGTGCAAAATGATAGTCATTTGAAGATTGTCGCTCTTGTGCCTGGAGATATAAATGTTTTTAGAACTTGGAAGTGCTCTCTCAATTAGCATTCTCACAGATACCATTTTTGAACAAAAACTAGGGATGCTTTTTCAGAACAAAGATACGAAATTGGATGGACGGCATCAATTTTGGTCTCTGTTTATGTCCAATGGTCACGAAGTTGCATCTGGGTCGAGACCATATCAAATCTTCACGAGTTAACTATGATGAAATCTTACATGTCAAGAACCAGCTGAATTTCATCGTGATGGCATCATTAAAGAACTGCGTAGTCAATCACTAGGATGAAAAAATGTACAGGAAAGCCTTTGCTTGGTAGACAATTCAATGTATGTCCACCTAAATGAAGCCACTAACATATAAGGTAACATCGGGACCCCATTTCCCACTCTGAGAAAAATCTTTATCACGAAGTAAAAGATCTTTTTGCGCCATATTTCCCTTTTACTTCAAGTTAATATAGAGTTATAATCAATCACTATAAATCTACTTCGAAACTAGTGATACTTTTCATCATCCAAATTCTAGTGTAACATATGTTTTTTCATAAAAATTAGAAAGGATCCTCTATTTTTTTTTATCCATATTCACATTTTAAGATACACAATTATCTTTTATGTTATCGATGGGTAGGGGTGTAAACGAATAACACTAATTATAAGTAACTCGTGAGTGAATCAGTTAAAACTTGACTGGAGCTTGATTTGTCCGAGTTTGAGTTTTAATTGTTTTTACTTCATTAAACCACAAACTACTCGAGTAATTACATAATTTTTTTATAGGATATAAAAGTCAAGGGATATTTTTGTCAATATATAACTAAAATTTAAACCATAAAGTTATTTGTTAATATGTTACGAAAACTTTCGAGTTTTTTTAGTATATGATCGAGTGGCTCAACTTGTAAATGATTCGAACTTGAAATTGATTACTCGCCAAGTTTGAGTATACATAATTTTAAATTGAGTTGAACTTGAATAGTATGATACTCAACTCGATTCGTGTGTATTCGTACGATTGGTTCGAATGATGAGACGATGAATGATGTATAATATATGAATGATACATAGATAACATTATGTTTATAATTCTATTCTTTAAAAAAAAATTGGCCCCAATATTAGATGAAATAATAGCGTGTAATCAATTCATGTATTACAAACTCTGATCAAATATGAATTTACAAATAGTAATTCAACACGAAATTTGAGTTTAATGAGAGCACATGACGGACAGAATGTGTGGTCTTCATCTATACCTATTCTCACGTGCGATCCTACCCACTTTATAAAACCAATAATTAGAAGTAATCAATATCAACATTCCATGTAGCCATCACCCAACTGCTCCGACGTACTCGCAGTATAATACACACACTATCAAACAGAGAACAAACAAACCCACATTCTATTGTTAGCTTCTAAGCATGGTTTCATGATTGATGACTCAATCTAATCATTAAATGGTATAATATAGCAGTGTTATTACCCTTTGGATTATGGGAAGATCGCCCCTCCTTGAGTTTTTTTCCAAGGAAATTAAGATTTTTATTCTGACATGAGAAAACATAGTCGTTATCATTCATATGTGTTGAATAAACCATCGATCTTAATCTAATAGCTTGCAAACTACGTCGGTCGAGTAAATTATCTCTCTTGATCTATGCCTGTCTTCTTGGGGACACAATTGATCGAGGCATAGGAAAAAGGACCGGGTTGGAATCATGACCACCAGAGAAGATAAACACCGAGCTTACGTTTGGACGAAATGATTTGATTCGGAATCAATGATTTGATATAAATTATGATTTGGAAGACAAATTTGAAATTATACTCATCCATAAATTTATTCAAATAACTAAATGGATTATTGGATTTCAAATTCATAGTTCAATCTAAAAATGACCTTAAAAAAATCACACTCTCAGTTTTGTCCAAAAATCGAATTTATAGTTTAATCTTTACAAGATAACTTTTCCTATGTTTTTATTTGCCAGTAGACATAAAAAAATTTCCATCGAAGTTAAGCCTATGTTTTGTATCCATTATTTTCGAGGCAAGAACACTTCTTGGAGCATACACTAAAAATATATCATAAATGCGCATCTCATTGAAAAGTGTGAACTTACTGCATTAATATATAAAACAAAATAATATTAAATGTTATCACTATAATATACCGATGCTGGCATGGCATATGGCCACACTCGGAGGTAGCCCCGGTAATAAAGACAACTCATATTCTATTATGGTGTGTCTGGTTTGGGTGATAAGGTGGGTTTGTTTTTTTTAACCCACCTTATCCCTTATTTGGTACGCGTGATTATTTAATCAAGTCAATACCTCCTATGAATGATTATGTTATATTAGGTGGGTTAAAATAATACTTCCTCACTCCCTAGGATTATTTATCCAACTCTTAATCCTTCCTATTTTTTCAATTTTACCCTTCTCCTATATCCAAACCCACCACTACTTCCCGCCAGGACCGCCGCCACCGCCCACCGACCGCCGCCGCCTCCGCCGCCAGCTGACCGTCGCCTCCAGTCGACAACCGCCGCCGAATGCCGACCGCACCGACGTTGTCGGACCGCCGTCGCCGCCGGATTGGAAGAAGAAAAAAAAAAGAAGAAAGAGCAATTTTGTCCTTTCATAAAACAATTCAAAATTATCATAAACATAACACTATATATTATATTCCTACAACAATGGACCACACCCTGACTTTAGGACAACTTACAGTCTCACCTAATCTTAAAAAAAATATCAAAATGAATTCATTTGTATATTTAAAATATCATAAAATAAACATATGTTTTATTGAATTTTAATTTGTTTATGGTCGATCAGTACACTTATCTCGTCAACTTTTCGAAAAAATTAAAATTTATTTATATTTATCAAGACTCTTGATTTTTAAACGATCAGGTCATTCCCCACAAATAATTACATGAATTTGAGAAACATAGTGTACAAACTTCAAAGGGACGCTAAGGTTAGTTAAGATGGTTATGAATAAAATACGAGAAGAGAGGATTAAAGACGCAAGCAAGGGAAAAAAAATTAAAATGTGCTTTAAAAAAAAAATTAAATTATAAACTTCAAATTCATATATAGCATGTTTAAATAATATTAATTATAATTAATTAAGTTGAAATTCATTATATTTTATATAAATAATTTAAATAAATGAAATATATAGTTAAAATTCGTTTTTTTTTTATAATTTTAAAATTATAATCGAAATTGATAGATTTTAAATTTAAGCGGGACCTAAATTCACACCACCTATGATTCTATGAGACCGAGGAAGAAAATCTTTGCTTTTCCTTCACTACAATCTTGATCCAATCCAATAATTATATGAATAAAATTTACTCTTTCTGTTGGTAAATAATGTAGTTAAATCTTTTTTCTGTGTTTTGGTGTGCTGGGCCCCATTAATCGATCCCCTTCTCCTTCTCCGGTCTTTTTCTCATAAATTCTTCAACTCCCTTCACCAAACCCAGCTCAACTCGAACGTTCGAATATTCAAGAGATCGATAATTGAACAGAAAGAATTTTTCAGGTTTGCAATTGTAATACTGTTTTTCTTTCCAGATTCTGGGTTTTTTGTGCTCTGAATTTTGGTGGTAATGCACGGGAAAAGGGGTTGCATTTACCTTTCCCATCTTTAGAAGGAGCTTTTTTGTGCTTGGACTTTTTTTGTTCTTTACAGATTTTTTTCGAGATTTGTGGTGTTGTTCATGCCCATTAAACGCTGAACGCCTGTTTACATAATGCTGTGCTACGAAGAGCTTCGATATTTGGCTCTCTTTATGCTGAATTTCTGCTTATACGTAAATTCTGGCGTTTCTTTAACTTCCGATGGCCTCTCTTTACTGTCTCTGAAGTCCGCTGTCGACGCGGATGGCGCCTCGGTTTTTTCGGACTGGGACGAGGATGATGCAACGCCGTGTCATTGGACAGGAATTTCTTGCATGAACGTTTCAGGTTCGTCTGACCCGCGTGTTGTAGGAATTGCGGTCTCCGGGAAGAATCTTCGGGGGTATATTCCGTCGGAGCTCGGCAGTTTGATTTACCTCCGGCGGCTCAATCTCCATGGCAACAGATTTTATGGGTCCATTCCGGATCAATTGTTCAATGCTTCTGCTCTGCACAGCATCTTCCTCTATGGTAACAATCTCTCCGGTTCATTACCGCCGTCTTTGTGTAACCTCCCTCGCTTGCAAAACCTTGATCTTTCGAATAATTCTCTCTCGGGACCGCTCCCGAAGATTCTGCGCGGCTGCCGTCAGTTGCAGAGGCTGATTCTCGCCAGGAATGTATTTTCGGGTGAGATTCCAGTGGCGATTTTCCCTGAGCTTGCTAACTTAGAACAGCTCGATTTATCAGCGAACGAGTTTAATGGATCGATACCGGATGATATTGGCGAGTTGAAGTCACTCTCAGGCACTTTGAACTTGTCTTTTAATCATTTTACAGGTGAGATACCAAAAACTTTAGGCGATTTGCCACTTACCGTGAGTTTTGATCTTAGGAACAATGATTTGAGCGGCGAAATCCCACAAACGGGATCTTTCGCTAATCAGGGTCCAACTGCATTTTTGAACAATCCGATGTTATGTGGTTTTCCATTACAAAAGTCTTGTAAAAGTAATCCAGCCGATGCACCTTCAGTTCAGAGCACTGGTTCAACTCAAAATGAGGGTGTCCATGATCAAAAAGGGTTAAAACCAGGGTTGATCATATTGATATCCGTGGCTGATGCATTGGGAGTGGCGTTTATAGGATTGGTGATCATTTATGTGTACTGGAAGAAAAAGGATTCTGGTGGATGTAGTTGCACGAGGAAAGGGAAGCTTGGGGGCAATGAGAAAACAGGACTATGCTTGTTCCTTTGTATCCATGGTTTTTCGAGTAACGATTCTGAAGTGGAGTCGGAAAAGGGTGGCGGTGGTGGAGCCAGTGGTGGCACGAGTGGTGGGGAGGGAGATCTCGTCGCGATTGATAAAGGATTTAGCATTGAGTTGGATGAGTTGCTGAGGGCGTCGGCTTATGTTTTGGGAAAGAGTGGTCTAGGAATAGTGTATAAGGTGGTGCTCGGAAATGGCATTCCGGTGGCAGTGAGAAGGCTGGGAGAAGGCGGTGAACAACGGTATAAAGAGTTTGTGGCTGAAGTTCAGGCGATAGGGAGGGTGAAGCATCCGAATATTGTGAGGTTGAGGGCTTATTATTGGGCGCCAGACGAGAAGCTTCTCATTAGTGATTTCATTTCCAGTGGGAACTTGGCCTCTGCTCTTTATGGTAAAGTCTTGAATCTTTGCTTGTGGATTTTGATCATCAATACACTGCATTAATTTCCCAATTTCATGAATGTTGCTTGAATATTCGGTCGGAATGAATTTTCATTTCAGGGTGTTAATGAATTTAGATGATGCGTGATTCAAAAGTGAAGAAATTTTTTATGTTTCATTCACTTTTTAATCATCTTTGGCAGCAAAAGTTCTTTTATACATCAAGTCTATTTATTTGAAGTTTTCTTCCTTTTATACAGGGAAGACGGGACTGCCATCACCGAGCTTAACATGGTCAACAAGGCTCAAAATCGCCAAAGGAGCTGCCCGAGCTTTAGCCTATATACACGAATGTAGCCCGAGGAAATTCGTTCACGGAGATATAAAACCATCGAACATCCTCCTCGACCCTAACTTCGAAGCCCACATTTCTGATTTTGGCCTCAACCGTCTCATCACAATCACGGGAAACAACCCTTCGTCCTCTGGAGGCTTCATCGGTGGAGCCCTCCCATATCTAAACCCGACTCAACCCGAAAAACTAAATAACTACCGAGCTCCAGAAGCCCGGATCCCCGGTAGCCGACCTACTCAGAAATGGGATGTCTACTCTTTTGGGCTAGTCTTACTCGAGTTGTTGACAGGGAAATCCCCCGAGCTCTCTCCTACAAGCTCGACCTCGACAGAGATACTAGACCTCGTGGGGTGGGCGAGGAAGGGATTCGAGGACGAAATCCCTTTATCTGAGATGGTTGACACAATTTTGCTCCAAGAAATACATGCCAAGAAAGAAGTGCTTGCCGTGTTTCATGTAGCTCTTGCGTGCACCGAGGGAGATCCTGAACTTCGGCCGAGGATGAAAACCGTCTCCGAAAATCTCGAAAAGAGAGGATAAGGGCATTTTTTTGGGTGCGAAATATCTAGTTATATTGATCAATGTTCATCATATACTTCACAAGTCTCGTTATATGATACGTGATGAACATTCCGTCAATGTAACAAAGATCGTAGTCGTTTTACACCAAATCGTGAATGGAAAAAAACAATTATCGAATCTCCTATTTTCTAAAAGAATTTGTTTCTCATTAAGTGCAGAAATTCCTACAATTTTTTTTATACCAGAGTTTGTTGTATTTGTGTCCATTTCATAGGAAGACTGGCTGTGTAATTTATCTTGTATGTCAGTGGACACTAGTGCGCTGACTTAGTTCATTGAAATAACTTGATAATCTCATCTTATTTTAGGAACTTACATGCTACTGTAATTTACTTTAGCGTTTGCAAAAACTTATTTCAAATGTTCTCAATTTTGTAGTCAATAAAATGTTTGGAAATGACTGTAAAAGTTGAAAATCACTTTAAAATGTTCTTCCAGAAACAAGCGTCTTCAAATTTCCTTGTTTGTTTTTTCATTGTTTCAGTAACTACTTTATTAGGCAGTTCGCTAAATTAGATTTGATAGTAATCCTCTTGAGAATTTGTTGTAAACCATAAGGATATAAATAGTTTGAGTAAGTCTCTTGTGAGACGATCTCACGAATCTTTATCTGTGAAACGGATCAACCCTACCGATATTCACAATAAAAAGCAATAATCTTAGCATAAAAAGTAATAATTTTTTATAGATGACCCAAATAAGAGATTCATCTCATAAAATATGACTCGTGAGACCGTCTCACATAAGTTTTTGCCAAATAGTTTTTGCTATAAAAATCAAATGAGAAAAGTAAAGTGGTTAGTTACAAAGTTACGAGTTATTGTTCAAATTATTCAAAGACCTGACATCGATTAAAAAAAGTTTGAATACATATATAAGATTTTGTTATCGATCCTGAATTACCATATCTTAAAGCGGTAGTCATAGCCACGACCCAATTCAAGGCCCATATTTGAAAGGCCAATGAGTGGCCCAAACACAGGAACTGAAATGTGTTAAAGTCATGAGGCAATACTGAAGGCCCCAATTGGTCTGGGCTTAGCTCCAACAAATGGCCCAAACAATCAGCCACATCCACATAACGGACATAGGTCTGCATAAACCCGAGTCTCCCTCCACAGCTCTCCTGGTGCCAGGAACAGTGAAACACAACCAGAATATGATCCGAATTTCCCGAAGGAACACACAAGTCAAGCTAGGTCGTTCCCGGATGTTGATTCGTCGATCAATTACCGTCATTCCGATCGAAAAACTAGAAAAATCGGTGGTAGAAGCAGTAATCTAAAGCGGATAATATCTTTGATCACCAAAATTTCGATGTCTTCTGGAATTCTAGTCTTCGTTATTTACAAAATGTGGGAAGTTTTGTCATTTTTACTATTTATGCTCGTGGATTGATTGGAAGTTGTAAAACAGTTTCAAGGGGATCACAGAGAGAGTTTATACTGGGGAACATAGAGGCCTAATATGTATTTTGGAATTCGCGCACGGTAAATTTTCGTCAGCTGAAAAAAGATTTCCTTTCATTTTAATGCTTGATAGTAGCGATGATTCGTTTTTCTTACTTGATAATACTTTAAGAATTGAAATGATTTCCCATTATTTAGGGAAAAAATATGGGTGTATTGCTTGTTTCTCTTGATGATGCATCTTTGCTAGTTATATTTGATTGGAGTTCGTCCATATTGCATTTGTCTCCGAATCTATGGAGTATAGGTGTATTTTTTTCTTTTGGCAGCTGAAAGGCAGTGATAAATTTGAAGATGAAGTATTGGCATTCTTGAATTATCTCTTTTATTTGGTTTATACTGTAACTAATATAATTGTTCCAATCGATTTAGGTTTAACCATGAGCTATAAAGTTTGTATGAAGCTGAAATCAATTAGGAACGATGCTAACCAGTCGACTGTTTCGGGTCCATGTTACATGCTTGTTCATAGTTTGTAATTCTAGCTATAACATACTTCGTTGAGTGTGTGCTAGGAATATATGTGACCAATGCTTCTAATTGCCAGGACTCCACAGTCTCTGCTTGCCGGTTTGATGTGGATTGGTGTGAAGGATGGAAGATATTTGATGCGGCATGTTTGCCAAGATTCAGATGAACTATTCGACTTATGCTTGGACACAACATAATGGACGTGATTATGGACGTCAGGTATTGCTTGACCAAGATCTCACATTGACAGCAAGCTTTTTAAAATCAAAGGATAAAGAGAGTGGTTGCGGAGGAGACTGGGAAGTGTGTATTGAAGCGCAAATTGAAAAGTAAATTCCCAGATCTTTTAAAAACCTTGCATTGTAAGATCTCAAACTTAATGTAAAGGGTGGCCTTGTCAACGATGAGTGTCTCTTAGCATCCAAATTGACATATTTCTTTGTAGACAACTACACATGAAGTTGTATAATATGATGCATTTTTTTACGTCATGAAGGTGGAGTTGGAAGGCTTAGGAGTAAAATCCAAAATGAGTTATTCTTTAGTTGTGAACATGTTAATGAAAACTTAACTTTCTACATCGGAGTTTACTGGAGGATGTAGCCAAAAGGCTAATGAAGTTACATTGTTTTATCATTTGACTCCACTACTTGCATGAGTGGGGATAATTGTTGCCTTTTTTTCCCCATGAAATCAAGTTCAATAATCACTTGCTAATATAAATTCTTGATTTTTCTAAATGTTAGATCTAATGAAGATATGGATAAAATCATGCATTTGTTCTTTTACATGGCTGATGAAGGTGGATATGTTATAAAGACCGGGAGTTACGAGACTCTGACACTATATCTTACGTAGGTCAGGAAGACATAAGGCCTCGACTTTCTATCTGAAGCCCGAGAGTTACAAGTTCCAGGAACTTTATCTGGTATAGGCTCGGGAGACATGAGGCCCTAGTTTCCTATCCAATTCCCAGAACTTACAAGACTCCGACATTTTATCTTATCTAAATCCGAAAGATACCGGAGCTCGTAAGGATTTGTGAGTAATAATTACCAAGTGTTAAGAAGCAACCCATTTTTTTCTAAAACACTTATAAATTTTTAACAATTTTTGAAGACGAGGTTATTAGTCTGAGTGTCCGAATTATATCAGTCCAACCTTGAAACCTCGACCACTCCACAACACTTTATAATATTTTTTCACCCATAAGGGAAAGACATGTTTTGGTTTACTTCTTTTTTTGAATTACAAGGAGCAAGTCAAACATAATAGAAAAAGACAATTTTATTGATACATATTGTAGGGTCAGTTAAAAAAGTAGGAGTGAGATAGAAAGTATTTAAAAAATAAAGACTCTGACTTTTTTTTTAAGAAACAAGAGTTGACTTCTGATTATTACATTAACTGCAATTAAACTTTTTAACTTAATTAATTCTCCCCTTCTTTTTCTTCTCTGTCGACACACATCTTCCCCTAATTAAAATTTACGAGTCTTTTTTCCCAAATCGAGATATATCGACCCAAAACCAATTTAGTCGACTATGATGGATAGACCCAACAATCAACAGTATCGACAATCAATAATCGACCAATTGTTGGTCGACCAAAGACCAACAGTGTCGACCATCAATTGTTGGTCGACCAAGTAGCTTTTGTCTTTGACCAAAGCAAGTTGGTTGACCAAAGCTTTGGTCTGGTCTTGGTCGACCAAAACAATGGTAGACCACTGTTTAGTTTTGGTCGACCTAAGCTTGGTCGACTCACGTTTGGGAAATTTTTTTTTCAATCAGTCGATCGACTAATGAAAATAAATAATAAATCGAAATAAACGTTAATATTATCATATTATTATTAGTCATTGCGTCGATTTGTGTTGAGAATTGTAGTCGGAAAGAAAATGAAAAAGGGGACAACGGAGAGGATTTAGGTTGAGTCGACTGATGAGAATGAATTACGTGTTTAAAGTAAATGTATATATGTAATCAGATTTAATGATGTATTTAGACTTAAAATAAAGGACATTTTTTAAATAACTCATAATGCACTCCTTTCTCCTGAATTTCCCCTTCTTTTTGGTGTCGACCGGAAGGGAATCAATGGCCATGTCTAGATCCGAAAAATTATTCATGTCCTCGAGAATGAGGCGGGCCTCTTCAAACTGTTCCGGAATTTGTCAAAACCAGTCACGAAGTACGGATAGGCCTTGTCATCCATGACATTTTTGTGCTCTGGAGATAGGATAAAAGAAACCCGCCACCGCTCCTCGGACTGCTGTTGGGTCGCCATGGCAGCTACCGCTTCATTGGCCTGGGACCTTGAAGCATTTGCTTCCTCGGTCATGGCCCAGACCCGCATTTTAGAGGCTTCGAGCTCGGCCCTCAGAATATCTTCCCTGGCACAAGAAACCTCGGCCTCCACCTGGGGCCTTCTTCAAACTCGTCTGGGCCACCTCTAATTGCTGATGGGTTCTCCGAGGTCATCCTTAGCCCAGTCATGATTTCTTAGTGCAATAGCCGGGCCCATTCCAGCTCGTCCTTTACCTATCTTCCCATCCCATCAGAGAAGATAGAATATCACCAATGAAGCTTTTGTTGACTTAGGCGGTTGGAGAGAAGGCACTCTCATTGAAACGAAAAATAATGAAGGATGACGGTGATCAAAATATCGATCATTTTAAAAAATACATAGGCGTCATTATGCGGAAAGAGTTGAGATGAGGTTGGTTTAAAGGGACCCCGAGAAGTGGGTCACCTCGATGTAGAATGAAGGGATGGAGAACGGAGGCCACTGCGGATCTGGTCTGGAAAGAAAGTATAAAAACCATGTGGGGGTTGGTCAAGTCGATCCAGCAATAATAATGGTGAGGGGTGAAGGGATGATGCAGCAACAAGTAGAAGACCAGAAGGGCGTCGAAATTACGGAGAAATGAGAATAGAAGCGCGAGGAATTGAGAAAATGTAAAAATGAGGTCTATAGGATGTGTAAGTTTTGTTATAAAACAAGCGGACATGATGCGCCTCAGAAATTGAATTGTGTCACCCGCGAAGATGAAAAAACGGGTCTGGAATACGAAGCGATGTTTGTCAGGCGTCAAAGTGACAACGCCGGAAAATTTTCTGACGTCCTACTAACGTTTTATGTTTTTCAAGTGCGCAGAAACACATAATCTGATATCCTTTTGTCCAATTCTCGGGGCTAAAGAAAAGAAACATAACTCGATCCAGTATATTGTCCACCAAACTCACCCCATTTACTTGGGAATTATCAAGTATGATCCAAAGAAAATTAAAGGGAAAGGCGCACGACCATTTACCGCTTGGAAAGCACTCATAGTTTAGATCATGGCGGAGGCATATACCGATTGCTAGAGTTCTTGGTAAGCATTATTCACATCGATCTTTAACTTGTAACCAAACCCATTCCAAATTATGTTCCAAATGTAGTCTACTTCTAGTAAATCGTGTATAGGTTTACTTTAAGAACACGTGTCATTCACCACTTCACGTGAATCGGAACAAAAACTGGGACTTCATTTCACCCCAGAGCAATAGAAAGAAATCGATAGCTTTTATTTATTTTATATTAAAATCTTCATTTCAACTGTAACATGGTTTCTTGAGGGACCCGGTGTAAAAGATTAATAATGGCTTTAATTATATTGTGAACGAAATAAACATTTGCAGAAATCGATATTATTACTTATGAGTAGCCATTACCTTAAAGTAGCATATCTATACCCTTGGGCATTGCCGATTACTGTGTGATTTTATAGTTTTTTTTAAAAAAAATTAAAATCAAATTGTCATTTGCATAAAGTGGTTTCACGGTTTTGAGCGGTTGCGATAAGTTTGCAATTTTTTTGTGAATGATGGAATAGAATGAAAAAATAAAACAAATATTCAATATATTTTCATTCATCATTTAAAAATATAGCATTCAATACATCGTATATGTAAAATTCGAAATTAATCCTTTTACCCCCATAAATTCAGATCATCTTGGCTGACATTAGAACTCAACTCAAGTCAAGTAATTTCAGATCCATTATTCAAATTTAAATCATTCAAAATCCCAAGTCAAATCTAGCTTTATTCATCCACAGCAGTCTAAGATCTTATTTCACCACTACACAGTGATAGTATTTGGTTGACTAGGCTAGCAAGTTCCGCTTTCTGTATATGCTTATATTCAAGCAAGTTTTAGCTTGTAAATCGACCAAGATCTAGATATCGGTAGCGAATTATTTATAGCCTGAACATTAATGGTATCACAAAATAAAACAAAAGGAGAATATGTGCAGTCACAAGTACTTTAAATTGGTAATAGTTGATTGATGTCAAGGTGCTGTAAATATTCATTCATCAAGATTGTGCTATGTTACTAAGACCTCGAATGCTGAAACTTAGATAGCCTACTTCTTCGATGTCTTCTTTTTTGAGCCAGAATTAACTGCAGGCTGTGGCTTGGGATACTTTTCAGCTTCGCTTGGGTCTAACCAATTGAGAGGATGGCGATTGAAGAATGGCCAATTGGGGATGGTAACAATAGAAGTTAGCACGACTCCTGCCGTGTAGATGAGGAACATTGTATGAAAAGACCCAAACACGTAGCCTACAATGAATGCCACAGCAGCGAAAATTACCAACATCAGCTGCATCAGCTGCTCTGCTAGCTTCTGCCCCTGCCAATCCATCTGCCAAACAAATTATTTAGTAACAAGATAGTTATGCCCCCAATGAATTATTAAGTACTCATGTAGATGTGGTCGGGATTAAATTATTTAAATTAAAAGCAGTTGTAAAGTAACTATCTAAAGGAAAACAATGACAAATTACATGAAATCATCCATTTAGTACCCAGTAATGTAGAAATTTCAGAACAAATAACGTTCCAAAGGGGTTTAGTAGTCAAAGCTAAAAATATGGAATGGTGATGAGCGTGAAAATAAATAACGGGGTTAGCAAATATTGAGATAAACGAGAGATATGAGCGCAGGCTATTTAGCACTTACTGGGTAGGAAAAAGCACTTTGACCACAAGTAATAGAGTCCATTAACAAGTATTTTGAAGCAATTCGACACCAAAAAACCAAAGCCGCATTGCTCAAGGAAAGAACATAACCACACTTTTCCAAAACACAGAAAAAAGACCGAAATACCCACAGGACATTGTCCAATTAACTTTTAAAAAACCAGCTTTTCTTTTGGATGGATCAACAAAGGGTATGAATGTACCGGACTAGTTGAGTAGCCATTTTGACTACCTGAACCCGACCCAAATTTGTCGGGCAATTCGGGGTTCCTGAACTTAGAATCCTGTTTTCTTAAAAAAATGACAACAAAAATCATGGTGTCTCAACATTTTAGAATATAAAGGCATGAAAGGCAGAATTTCACAGAAAGGTGCGGATGCATAAATTTATTTAAACCATCAAAATGCTCCACAATATTCATAACAAGGCAGAAATACATAAATCTAATTAAACACGTTTTATGGGTCCTCTCAACCTTCAAATATCCAAAGTTTAAATAAGAACTTTAAGGATATATCTCATGTACTCCTCGTATCTAACCAACCATGGCTTGCTGCTAAATGAAGAAATGTACTGTTTAAATTACAAGCTAAAACAAAATCTCCTCGTGCGGTAAATACACTTTTGAACATGTAGCATTATTTACTGAATCAATAATCATTAGATCTCAAAAGGTTCACCCAATAACGTTGTGATTTTCTGTTCATGAAGTTTACGAGAGACCTGTTCAAAAAAAGGTAACATATCTTTGTTTTTTTCATCAGGTAAGGACCAAGATAGTACTTGTTCAACTTAAAAATAACATTGCATCTCTATCTCCTTCACCAAAAAACATATTTTAACATCAAATCATTCCCTTGAATGCTAAGTTAATTAACCGATAGCATAAAAGTACAGAATAAACTCCATACAAAAAATCTTTCTGAAAAACAGACTTTATCAGCCAGAGAACAAGGAAACAATGTAGCATCGTTTACTGAACCAGCAGTCATTGGAATAACTCAAGAGGTTCACCCAATAACATTGCAATTTTTATCCCTGAAGTATACGGAGAGCCTTGTTCACAAAAGGCAACAAATCCCTTCTTTTTTCATCATGTTGAACGTTGTAATTGAACCAATACTCAAATACAAATGGAACTCGTACAGCACAAAAAACGTAGTTAAATAAAAACAACGGACCTCAGCAACCCCAAGTATATAAAAATCATGACTCACATAGTTCAAGCACATTCAAAATTTCAAACTAACAAAGTTGACTAAGAAACAATTCGATAAATTTATAAATTTTTACAAAATAAAAAATCAGTAAAACAACCACAGCGTCGAAATTAATATCAAACTTAAATTATAAGTGAACATTTTAGCCGGACCAAAAAAAACACACCTTGAAATGAACTCGGAGATTGGATCCCTTAACTTTGCAGGCTGCGACAAATATATAGCAAATAAAGAAGTAAACACACATCCCAGAAAAAAAAAAAACAAATTCCAAGTTTTGCGATAAAAATGATAAACGAAAACCTACATTTCGTGGCGTTATCAGGCTCCCTCGTGTACTTCACCTGTCCAAATAACAACAAATAAGACAAATTGAAAGTTAATATCAAATCATATCACAGATACAACATAGATTGTGCGTAGCGAGAGAGAGAAGGGGTATACCTTCTGCGGATCGGAGAGAAAATGCTTCTCCGTCTCAGGGTTGAAGGTCCGATGACCCAATAACGAAACCGTATATCTACGTGGGTCGTATTGGCATGGCCCAATTGTTTCGGCACAATAATTCTATTTTATTAAGTTCCAGACATGGCATGTAGATAGGGATGTAATCGAGTCGAGTCGAGCCGAACTCTTGAATGTTTGAGTTTGGTTCGTTTATAATCGAGCCGAGCTCGAGCTTTATTTAACGAAAATATGCATGGTTCACGAGCTTATTCAAACCTTTATCAAGCCTAAACAAGGTTAATAAATATAAATTATACATTTAAATCTTCATTAAATTAATTAAAAAGTAAATTATATATATAAAGAAAAATATATTATTCTTATTAAATTTGTACATTTATTATAATAAATAAATTTAATAGATTTTTCTATATATTTCATAGATAATATGCAAAATCAATAAATCAAATATCAAAACTATTATTTTTTCATCTAAAAGATTACTCATGAACTTACCAACGAACATGTTCACGAGCTAACGAGTCGAATACTGTAAAGCTTGAGTTTGGTTTGTTTATCTTAACGAGCTTCATTAAACGAGCTCAAACGAGCTTTTATCGAATCGAGCTTCGAATAGCTCACAAACGGTTTGATTCGTTTACATCCCTACCTGTAGGCTCATAATTGTGCCCAATTTACGTGTACAATTATCATTAATTAACAATATTTAAAATATTCAGATTTGAAATCTACTATTTTTTATTATTATTATAGTATTTGCGAGAACTTGTTTTAATTTTTTTAAACTTGAGTCAATGAAATATTTGGAAATTATACATAAAAACTAACAAACAATTAAAATAAGTTCTTGCTCAGTGAAAAGGAATTCGAGGATTAGGACTCGAGATATTCATTCTTGAAAATCCCCATGTTCCTACTAACATCATATCCGAAGATGGGTCAGACGATACCATCAATCCTCTTTTCATTTCTTGGTTTCACCAGGACCAACTCTTGTTCTCATTTCTGCTAGCTTCTATGACCGAAGTTGTGCAAGCCCAGATGATTGGTTGCGTCACCTCGTCCCAACTATGGACTCAAGTCTCGCCTCTTTGCAACCAGATCAAAAGCTCGTGTTATGCAGTATAAATTACAACTCCAAACACTGAAAAAAGTCACATTAAGCATGAAAGATTATCTCAGTAAGATGAAGGGATACATGGATCTCTTAGCTGCATGTGGCCATCCCGTTACAGACGAGGATCAAATACTTTACGTTCTTGGTGGTGTAGGCATGGAGTATGATTCCGTAGTAGTGCACGTCACCTCAAGAGTAGACACTTTATCTGTGAAGGGCCTAAAACTCCTTTCTTGAAAATTTGCGGAAAATTAAAAATTTTCTTTTTAAAAGAACATAAATGGCCTCATTCATAAAATCACCGGTGAATCAAGTTCAATATTTCAAAATATTGCAGCGGAAGAAAATTAAAGTTTTGCCAACAATAACAACTTAAAAATTATCTAACGACTGATAAAAATTGTTTGTGGAATAAAATAACAACTGCTGCACTGAGGTCCTCGGGTGCCACTACTGCCGACCCAAGCTGGCTCACTGGTCCCCGCCCTCGGCCCTGGCCTCATCAGTACCTACAACAATCAAGTCTAGTGAGCCTAAAGACTCAGCATGCATAAATCGCAGGTAACGAGTAAAAATCTGAATTTAAAATATGCATGAGTTAACATATCCTGTCCTGAGGCGTACTGAAAATAATCTGTACTGAGCAATTATAATACGTGCATAACTGAACTGGAAATCACTGTAAAAATATTTGCTCCTTGGAGACTGTACTGAAATATCTGGTAAAATTTTCTGTTGAGATTATGTTTTACGCCTGTGGCCACTGCACTAAGCTGAACTGATCGGTAACTGGCTACCGGGGAGGCTGAAACTGAACTGAGCTGGCCGGTCACTGGCGACCGGGTGGTACCATACTGAACTGATCGGTCACTGGCGACCGTATAAAATAACACTCCCACATAGTGAATGAACCACAAGCCATATCGCATAAATCTCAAAAATAATCATTTTCTATTTAATGCACGTAAAATAATTAACTGGCATAATGAAAATTCCTGTAATTTTACCAACTGGATTGGATTGGATCGTTCCCAGGCTCGCTGCAACCTAACTATGCCATGAAAATTATGCAATAGCTTAAACTTGACCAACTATGCAATTTACGTTCAAAAGATGCGACTATGACGCCTAATGACTTCGCATTTAATCATGACTCCGAGCCAACCTGAACCGACACTGAACCGACGTATAGTCATGATTAAAATACGCTGAAAAATCATAAAATAATGTTCCTAAAATGATAGGGTCGAAATCTAGGTGGAATGGAGGCCAAAACACGAAACGCTCTTTCGAGAGTCAATTTGGTACATTGCACCGTAAATTCTCGTACGACCTCAAAAATGATCCAAATGACGAACGGTCGAAAACATGACCTTCCTAACTCAATGAGGCACTGTCCAGTCTAAGGCCATGGGCCAAAAGCCAACCAAGAACTCGAACGAGCCTCTGAACCGACACAGCAACTTGCTGTAATTTCCAGCAGCTGCGCAACTACAAGACTTGCGTTGGTTTCGAGACTATAGGCCATTAGGGGCGTGAACCACCGACTAGAGACTCTTACCAACATCCCAAGGAATGATTTGAACCATGGCTAAGGGCCCTAGGCCAGCCACAATCCGCGTCACACCAAAACTCAACCGAAGGGTCCAACCGAGAGCAACGTGCATGCGTGTGTAGTGTTTATGCTATGATCGATGTCTCGTGTCATTCCAATGGCCATTTGATTGACCATGACACGATCTAGACATCTAGGAGCATGATATGAACCGTGGCTAAGGGCCATAGGCCAACCAAGATCCACACCAAGCAACAAAAGAAACGAAACCATATGCTGAAAAATGGAAGGGGCCGAACGGGGAAAGGGGCTGTTCTTGTTTTGATTAAAAACCGATGAACCATGGACCAAGCCACCAAAAGGGAAACTTAGTCACGTCTTAGACTTGCTAGGGAAGTGATCCAACCATGGCTATAGGCCCTTGGGGCAGCCAAGATCAGATCCTTCCTCCATGACAAGAAACTGAATTTTCGAACACCAATCTGCGCCTATGAGAAACTTGCTGTCATTTCGGTTTTCCAGCAAGCATGGGGCTGGTTTGAATGGACCAACATGGTCCTAATGCATCCTACTACATGTATACAAGCTGCCTTGGGAGCCTGGAGTCGATCCAATACCTGAAACTCACAAACCAAAAGAAATCGTGAAGCTTTCCAAGGAATTCGAAAATTCTGCATGTGTGGTTTCAAAATGTTTTGACATGGATCTCGATTTTTGCTTGAATAAACCTGATCATGTACTGAAAAATAAATGATAATATGACTTGATTGAGGTTTAGAAAGAATCTAGACATGCCTGGTTTCGTTTCGAAAGAAAACGAACGAAACGACGACGACGCGGCACGGAGGAGGTGGAGCGCTTCTTGTCTACCTTTCTTGCTCTCGATTTTTCTCCCTTTCTCCCTAGCTATTATTCACGTTTTTTCTACACTGAAAATGGATCTGAATGATGAGGTATTTCGGTGGTGAGGGAGGGGGAGTGATGGTTATGAAGGTGAGGAGAAGGGTGTACAATAATAGGATCATATCAAGACCAAGTCTTCCCAAATTTGAATTTTGAATTATGGTTTGATATCAAATGAGTTGGTGGATGCTTCTAGGAGGTAGTGGCCGAAATTTTGCTTATTTTCTAGTCTAGGATATGTCCATTAATTAATTAAATTGTGCTCCCAAAAATCCTAGAATTATCCTACAACTTACATGCAAAGAAATGGTCAAAAGGTTGATGAGTTGGCAATTAAATTGTCTAGCAACTATGGGGGCCGAAAATTGCAATAAAATGAAGGGGAAATATTGTTATCTAGTCAACTAATAATCCTTGAAAGCCTTACTAATCCTTTAAATAATTTAGTGATCTAAAATGAGTTCATTTCTTAATCACCTCAAATAATTAAATTAAATCCTCAAACCTCCCTTACTAACTTAAATGAACTTACTTGCTAGCTAACTTAACTTCTGGAAATATTTCTCGAATCTTAAATTCTACCTCAAAACTCCGACTCCGGTCCGGCCTCATTGAAATAACTGAAATGCTAAAAATCAAACTACTGAACTGAAATAATAAAATAATTAACTTCAAACAATTGCATTTAAAATAATCATGCAATGAAGTCAATTAAATTTAAAAAAATCTAGAATTATGCATGGCTTATACGTAGACTGATTTACGGGTTCTACATTATCTCTACCCGAAGTTGGCGCACTATTGTTATCTCATGAAGGACGACTTGATGTCTACAATCTCAAAGCTAATAACACATCAAATTTTATCAATGCAGCCACTCTTTTTCATCAAAAGAAGATTGAAACCCAACAATCCTTTCAAAACTCTCGAGGACGTGGTTGTGGCAGAAATTACAGAGGGGATCGACGAGGGTGGCATAACAACAATGGAAGACCAATATGTCAAATTTGTGGAATACCGGGGCATGTTGCTCTACTACCGTTTTGAAAAAGATTTTGTTCCAAAATCTCGACAGCCAACACAAAACCTCAACGGGTCTCCTCTGCCAAATTTACCAGCAGCTGCTCTTACCACTGCCTCCTCTGAATCAGCAACTTTAGATTGGTGGTACCCTGATTCGGGTGCTTCGCATCATGTTAAGATTGAAACTTGGACCTAACTCAACATCAAAATCTAGCTCAAGGGGGAGGGGATTGTCCAAGACTATATATACAACTCCTAGATATTTTATCCAACCGATATAGAACAATTAACAAAGAGCTGTGAATTAGTCAAATTTCAAAATGTTTTAATTGCAAAGAAAATGTGATATTGGACTTGTTATCATCTCTTTCAAAATGGAAAAAAAAAACAGAAAAAGAAATAAAAGGTAATATAAAATAATTAAGTTGATTGCTCTAAGTAAAATAATCATAAAAATAATATGTTGATATCTTAGTTAAATTATAAAAAGATATTTGATGTAATAAAATGTTTATTAAATTTTGAAGAGAAGCCCAACTATATAAGCACACAAATTTTGACAAACAACGTTAGGAACAATCATGCAAACTTCATGCATATTTTAAAAGAAAAAGAAATCAACATGCACAAAGTCAACATGACAAACTCACTCATCAAAGTTCGAATCATGTAAATGGTACATTAAAAATTTTGTTTTGTAATAAAATAAGTTTTAGTCCAAGGGGAACGTACTCATCCAGAATTACTGTACGTCAATTCATTATTCTCAGAAACGCACAAATTGGGATATAATATGCGAGACTGAAATTGAGTGATGGTTAAACTAAATGTTGCACGACTTCACAAAATTTAGCTGATGACAAATTATACAGAAATCGGACAACTAAGACAAATTATACAGAAATCGGACAACTAACAAATTGTCCATGACTAAAGTTCGGTTCAAAAGATAGCAACCACATTCGAAGCAGAAATTGTCGGAAAAAAAAACTATCGTGTTATGGAATAGCACAACTCACCTTTACCTACAGTTTAATGGCCCTTATTCGATAACAAGATCTTTCAAAACCACAGTAAAAAAGGCCAAAACCTAAAGTAGTTTTCTTTAATTAATTAAGTTAATTAAACCATATGATAGTATGAATTATGATTGATTTAAATGGTAGAATCATAGAAAGAGAGAAGCCGTCAATCTTACAAATCCAAGTATATTCTAAAATCAAAATCATTTTTTGCAAATAAAACACAACTGTCTCTCCAAAAACAGAAAGGGTGGATAAGCTCAAAAATTGGCAATACGATGATTTGGAATTCACCATGAGCTCAAGCTTTTCTAGGCTTGCTTGTTGCCAACTGAGATTCGGGCTGCAAAACAAACAAGAAAATGTGCCAATTATAAGTAAGACGAACATAAAAATTGTGATTCAAGGAACTCTTTGACCAATCCTAATTAAAGATTCTTGAATTCATGGTTACCTCCTTTTTCACAGATTCTTCCTTCTCAGAAAGAATCAACTCAATGTGGCAAGGAGATGACATGTAAGCTGGTAAGTACATCATAATGTTAGTTCAAAACTTTTTATTAATTATAATTTGATAAACAAATAGATAGAGCCAATGCTTAACAAGAAACTTTTTTTTGTTCAACATAAGAAAAATGAACAAATAATCAAAATGATGTCATACGATTGATTCTCCCATGCGCGCGGTATGTGCGACGTCTTTGCTTCTGAGCCTGGTTAACTTGAATGTGGGATATGAAAAGTGTATCCACATCCAATCCTTTCACCTAGGAACAGAAATCTTCAGTTATTAGATATAGATATAAATGAAGTACGATGAAAACAAATTGAATAAAGCTTTACCTCAGCATTACTTTCGGCGTTCTTCAGTAAATCCAAGATAAACTTAGCAGATTTCGCAGGCCAGCGACCCTGTCCATTGGAATGCCTGTTCTTTGCCTGAGCAGTTCTTCCGACACCGCCGCAGTAGCGAGTGAAAGGAATGGCCTGCTTGTGGGCAAGGACATCCTCCAAATACCTTTTAGCCTTGGCTAGAGGCAGCTTTCTGATGGCATGCGCAGTTTCCCTAGTATTCTGCACAATTGTAAAAGGTCATGCATCTTAGATTAGAGATCACATTATTTTCAACAAGGATAGCACACCACAATGATGATATTTATAGACAAAACAAAAATTTATTTCAGCGTGAGACTTCTTGGTGCGACAATACCAAACACAAATGGGTATAAACACATTTTATGGGTTCTCTCAACATTCTAATCTCCAAAATTTAAATAAGAACTTTAATTATAATCACATAAACTCCTCGTATCTAACTCATGGCTTGCTGCTACATGAACAAATGCACCGTTAAAATTACAAAGTAAAACAAAATCTCCTCTTACTGTAACACAGTTTTAAACATGTAGCATTATTTACTGAACCCATAATCATTAGATATCAAAAGGTTCACCCAATAACATTGCCATTTTCTGTTCCTGACGTTTACGAGAAACCTGTTCAAAAAAGGCAACAGATTCCTGCTTTTTTCATCAGGTAAGTGCCAAGTAGTATATTTTCAGCTTAAAAATAAGGTTGCATCCCTAACCTTCACCAACAAACATATTTTAAAATCAAATAATTCCCTTGAATGCAACGAAAGCAAAGCTAATTAACTGATAGTATAAAAGATACAGAATAAACCCCATAAGAAAATCTATTAAAAAAACATACTCTTATCAGTCAGAGAACAAGGAAACAATGTAGCATCATTTACTGAACCATCAATCATTGAAATAACTCAAGAGGTTCACCCAATAACATTGCAAATCTTTTATCCCTGATGTATACGAGAGCCTTGTTCACAAAAGGCAACAAATCCCTGCTTTTTTCATCAGGTCATACGTTGTAATTCACCCGATACTCAAATACAAACTGGAACTCATACCAGCATAAGCAATTTGAAATTAAATATAAAGAACCTCAGCAACCCAAGTATAAAAATCATCAGAAAGATAGTTCAAGCACATTCAAATTTCGAATCTATATAAAAGAAGAAATCAGGAAAGCCACAAGTACAAGGACATGTAAGTCATGTCCAAACATCAAACAGAATCACACTTGAACACATTTAGACGAACGAAAAAAAGTGAAACATACCTTGAAATGAACTCGAAGATCGGATCCCCTAGCTTTGCAGGCTGCGATAAATATATGACAAAAAAGAAGTAAAGACACATCCAAGAAAAACTAAATTCTTAGCTTTCCGACTAAAAATGATAAACGAAAACCTACATTTCGTGGCGTTATCAGGCTCTCTCGAGTACTTCACCTGTCAAAAAATTAACAACAAACAAGAAAATTTCGAAGTTAAGATCAAATAATAAACTTAAAGATAGTAGATACAATAGAGATTGTTCTGTAGCGGACAAGCGAAGAGATATACCATCTTAGCTCCTGCTTCTGCGGATCGGGGAGAAAATGCTCCGCCTCAGGGTTCTTAAGGTGAAGGCGACGTATAAGTGGAGTCTCTTCGTTTATATCTCTGGCTTCGAAACCCTAATATCTACGTGGGTCATAATGGGCTGGGCTAATTGTTTTGGCAGCAATAATTCATGTTATTAATATGATCAATGTCGTTTCTATAATTAAATTTGTATAATAATTTTTATAATATAAAAATTTTATTTATCAACATTTTATGATAAATTCCATGTAAAATATCACAATATAATAATAATATTTCACGATTTAATTATTAGAAATATCGTTGTACGATATTTTGATTATACCTTTGATATTACTTTACAATAATTGATATTGCGGGCTCATGATTTGTGCCCAATTGATGTGAGTTGTGCAACCCAACTTCATAGGCAGCACGGTAGAGTTTAGAACCGTAGAAGTGAGTCAAAACTCAAAACTAACAAAGTTATTTTAAAAACCTTTGCAAAAAAAATTTCATATTTTTTTTAAAAAAATTAATAATAATAACAAAATTTTGACAAACATTCATCATATCTAAAAGTTGTTATTTTCAGAATTTGCTCATTTTTGTAAATTTGCTAATGAGTTTTTACTTATTATCTGTAATCGAACTCAAATATATGTTCTATTGAGATAAGTTTATGTCTCTGCACGCTACCTGCGTTGACAAAGAATGCTTGAATCTAAGAAAATATGTAACAAACTTTCATTGATAATTAGTGTGATTACCTATTGTTTAGAATATTATTTCTTATTTGAAGAAAAATTTGATACAAGAAAAACCGTGAATTTAGTAATATTTCAAATTGTTCGATGTTCAAAGTTTATGTAATATTGGAATTACGTGTTATTATCTCTTTGATATCAAAAAGGAAAGGAAATATACGTTAACCAAGTTGATTGTTCTAAGTAAAGTATTCATAAAAATTATGTGTAGATATCTTTGTTAAATTATAAATAGACATTTGATGTAATAAAATAAAATGTTTATTTTAAATAAATTATGAGCGCTCTGATAATATAAAGTTTGAATTATGTACATCGGACATATTTTTTTTTTTGTATAATATATGTTCTATTTTTTTGTCAGTAAGAATTAATGTATTATGTATGTTATTTCATTTTTCTTTAGAGTAGCTCTAGCTTCAAAATTAAATATTTATTTTAGAAAATTTTACTACACTAGCGGTCAAGCTCTCAGGAGTGCACGAATTTGGGATATAATAGTGTGTGAGAATGAAATTGAATGTTGGGTAAAAAAAGGAACAAAATGTTGAACGACTTGCCAAAAATTAGGGCATCTCCAACCGTTCTCCATAATGGAGAATCTTCTCCAACCGTACTCTATTTGTTTCTTCCATTTTAGAGCATGCAATAGTGATCCTCTATTTATGGAGTATCACTGTTCATATAGAGGATTGAAAAGGGGTGAAAAATAATTACAAAATAGATATTTTAAAAATTGCCATATAGTCATTTTGAAAATTAATAAGCGAATTACATGTAGTTGTGCCATGTTTAGCGAATTAATTAAGTTTAGTTAAATAATATATTATGAAATCAATTAATTATATGTGTGTATGTGTTCGAAAATGAAATAAATTAAAAAAAAATATTTGGTAATATTTAGAGGATATGAGTTGAAAATTAAATAAATTAAAGAAATAGAGTATTTGGTAATATTTAGAGGATATGAGTTGGAGAAGGTGTTTGAAAATAGAGATCATGGATCTCTATTTTGGAGGATAGAGGATGAAAAATAGAGGATATGGATTGGAAATGGCCTTAGCTGACAAAAAAGTAACAAATTGTCCAAAACTTAAGTTCTGTTAAAATTTTTCTCTACCGAAACAGAAATCGTTGAAAAAAAAAAGCATTAGAAGAAATAGGTCGAGATGAAAGTTGTAAGAGTAGAACTCTTGTGAGACGGTTTCACGAATCTTTATCTGTGAGACGGATCAATCCTATCGATATTCATAATAAAAAGTAATAATTTTAGCATAAAAAGTAATATTTTTTCATTGATGACCCAAATTAGGGATGGCAATTTCCTCCGAACCCATTGGAGGATCCGATACCCGACCCGAATAGAAGAGGGTATGAAGGAATTTTTAGACCCGATTAAATAATTGGGTAATCGGGTATGGGGATTTTCGGGTTCGGGCATGGAGGCGGGTTTGATATAATCCGACCCACACCCGACTCGAATACCAGTTTAAATTAATATATATAAATATACATATATATATATATATATATGTATATATGTATATATATAGTAATTATATTTATTTATATTAAAGATTCATCTTCTCAAATCCAAGTAAATCGGTACTTTTTCTTTTCTCTTCCCTTTCACTTTCACTTTTACGTTTCAAGGTTTTACCACTCTTTTATTTTGCATTCAATTTCTCATCTTTTCCACTGGTAAATTTATTCCATGTTTGACTTCAAAAATTGAAAAATACTTTACTTCCTGATTATGGTTCATTATATTCCTTTTTTGTTTGCATATTTCCCAATTCATTTTAGGGTTTTTTTAATCAATTAATTTTGGGAGTTTGGAATGTACGTGACTTTGTTTTTTTATTGGTTTTGGTTTTTTTTCTTTTTAACTTGGGCTATTTTTAATGTTTTGTTATTTTTTCTACAAAGTTTATTTTGCAAATTTTTATCATTAATAATTTTTCTTATTTTTCATTTAAATAATTTTTAAATATTCATAACATCATTGAAACAATTTAAATTTTAAAAAATTCAATTGTATATGATAATAGGGTATTTGGGTAGGGTATGAGTATCTGATAATCTTATGAGTATGGGGATGTTGATGAAATTCAATACCCGATGGGTATGTGGATGGGTATGAGGATGAATTTAATAAATGAGTATGGGGATGGATGTATGAAATCCGATCCATACCCTACCCATTGTCATCCCTAACCCAAATAAGAGATCTGTCGACATGTGAGATCATCTCACACAAGGTTTTTCCAAGTTATACATGTAGTGACATCCATCCAATTAGGAAAAAGGGCTTTCAACTTCTGCGTTGACTCGGTTAGATGTAGGTCCACTACTGCAATCTCAACCTTTAGAGCTTTAGAATTACTTGTCTGCAGAATTCATATTAAAAGGGTATTAGCATGTATAGAGAATTTCATTTCACCGAATAAAAGATTGTATTGCAGTAATGGGGTGAACACAAATGGAGAGAAAAATATCTCATTGATTAGTGATTACTCAAGAATGTTTATGTACAGGTGTTCTATACAACCGCTAGCTAACCATCATAACAATCATCTAAACTAATTACCCGTTTTAAGTACATCTATAAATATATCTAAACTCCCCCTCAAGGTGGTCCATAGAGATCCTTTATAGCCATCTTGGACATAAGAGCAGACAAGGAAGAAAAAGGTAATGCTTTGGTAAACACATCGGCCAACTTATTGTGTGAGGGAACTGGAAGAAGCTTCATAGCACCAGCGTGAACTTTTTCACGAACAAAGTGGAATCAATCTCAACATGCTTACTATGTTCATGGAATATGGGGTTCGAAGCAATACGAATTGCAGCCAGATTGTCACAATGTACCACTGCTGGTTGAGAAATATGAATGGAAAAATCTTTTTGAGTAGTTGTAACCAAACGGCTTCACTAATTGTTGTGGCAGGAGCCCTATAATCTGCGTCTGCTGATGAGCGAGAAATGGTGAGCTGTTTCTTAGCCTTCCATGAAACTAAAGAATCACCAAGGAAGACGCAGAAACCAGTAACAGACTCGTGAGAATCCACGCGGGTACCCCAATCAGCATCAGAGAACGCACGCAACTTAAGGGATGATGTTGCGGAAAATAATAACCCCTGTCCTGGCCTACCTTTGTTGTATCGGATTAAGTTATGTACAGCCTGTAAATGAGGCGCTCCAGGCTGGGCCACTAATTAGCGAAGTTAATGGACAGCGAAAGCGATATCCGGACGAGACAAGGTAAGATAGAGCAGGCGACCAATGAGTCAGATTATACTGGCTACTGTTGGGAAGTAAACCACCATATGTAGAGGACAGTTGAATGAGAGGATCCATAGGAATAACTCTTGGCTTGGAAGCCAAAAAACCATTGTCTTCGAGAAGTTAAAGAGCATGTTGGTGTAGTGATAAAACGATTCCGGTAGAAGACCGTGCAATTTCAGGGCCGAGGAAATATTTGAGGCAGCCCAAATCACGCAGTTTAAATTGGGCAGAAAGCAATCGTGTTTAATGGGTGGATGGCAGAAGATGAAGGACCGGTGCCGATGATATCATCAACGTACACCAATAAAGCCACAAATGTAGAGCCAGAGCCTTGAGTGAACAACGAATAATCAGACTTACATTGAGTGAACACCAGTTGAATGAGGACATGAGGGAGTTTGGAATACCACTGCCTAGATATTTGGCATAAGCCATATAGGGATTTATGAAGTTTGCAAACCGATTTTTGACTGGAAGAACAATGCCCCCCCTGAAGCTTATAGCCGAGAGGTAGATCCATATACACCTCCTCAAATAAATCACCATTTAAGAAGGCATTGTTGACATCTAACTGAAGTAGATGCCATCCCTGACATGCAGCCAATGCAAGAAGAACTTTGACTGTAACTAACTCAGCAACAGGCAAAAACATATCCATAAGGTCGCAACTTCCTGCTGATTATAACCTTTAGCCACTAAACGAGCTTTGTGGCGATCAACAGACCCATCTGGATGAAGTTTAAGCTTAAACACCCACCTACACCCGATAGAATGCTCGGTAAGGGGTAAGGGAACAACAGACCACTTACGATCCAAAGCTGATAATTCATCTTGCATTGCCTGCCTCCATTCAGGATAAAGGACAGCTTGATGATAGAATTTTGGTTCGAAAGGGAAGAGACTTTGAGAATAAATTCCTTATATGGAACAGATAAACGATCATAGGAAACAATTTTTGATAAAGTAAATGGTTTCGATGGACTGGATTGATCAAATGAGTCATGAATGTGAAGCAACTGACAGTGATAATCTTGTGAGAAAGTTGGAGCGAAGGGCTCTACGAAGAGGGATAGGAGAAGAACTGGAAGGAGCAGTGGGTTCAGGTAGAAGAACATCAAAAGAGGAATCAGATGAAATGATTGGGAGAACCAACTCAGGAAAGGGATCTATGGGGAATGAGGAGGGTAGCATAGAGTGAAAAGGAAAGATTGTTTCATGGAACACCACTCACGAGACACAAATATACGTTTAGTTTCAATATCGTATAGTTTGAATCCCTTTATCCCGGGAGGGTAACCAAGAAAAGCACAAGAACAAGCACGAGGATGGAACTTTGAACGTTGATCATGAAAAGTTGAGGCAGCGCAAATCACCCAGTTTAAATTGGGCAGAAAGCAATTTTTTTAATGACTGAACAGCAGAAGATGAAGGGTCGGTGATGATGATATGATATCATCAATGTACACCAATAAAGAGCCTGAGTGGCTGAGAAACAAGAGATAACCCTGGATTATCAGTGTGATGAAGAAAGTAAGGACTCAGTGGGTCATCAATGGCGGATCTGCCATTTGAAGTAGCTGGGAAGGATTTGGAATCGCCGTGTGAATGAGGAATAATTGGATGAAGAATAACAAGAATTCTACGAAGAAATAACCGGAGGTAGATCGGAATTGACTCAGAGATCGAGCAATTGGTAATGGACGGAGCCACCGCAACAAAGAAATATCACTGATACCATATTGCAGTAATGGGGTGAACACGAACGGAGAAAAAAATATCCCATTGATTACTCAAGAATGTCACTACAAGTGTTTATATACAGGCATTTTATCCGGGCCGATCCTAACAGTATTTGGGCCTGAGACTAACTTTTAAAAAAGGTCTCATAATGTGTGTTCATATTTTTTTTAGTTCCATAGCAATTTTTCAAATTAAATCAATACGTTAAAGACAATATTAAAAACTAAATGAATAAAAATATCAAACACGTTCAAAATGATTACTAAAAAACAATCCGTCAAACAGTTTTAGAGCTAGAAATATTAATCAAGTCTGTATAATCAAGTTGTTCAGTCATTTCTTTCTCAATCGATAACATAGCCAATTCATTCAATCTTTCTTGTGACTTGGTTGATCAGAGAAAAGTTTTGATGAGCTTCAACTTTGAGAAACTCCGCTCTGCACTTGCTACTGTGATTGGGACAGTCAACAAAATTTTATAAGCAATATGAGCATTTGATATTCTAAATGCAATCATTATTCATATGATTATCACATAAAAAGATATCGATGATCAAGCGCAAACAATCTTCAGTCACATTAATAGCTTGAATGAATCTCCCACTTTTTACATAACTAAATAACTGGGAAATGACTGTCTTACTCACCAACCGAATTCAACACCAAATATACATATCAGTTACAGCCAATTACCACACATTCTTGATACGCCCCACATACACATTTTCAACCTTTCACTTTTGAATTTTGATCTTAGCTGGACCTAATATGGTGAACGAATGGACTGATTCCATGGAGCCTTTAGGATTTTCAATTTTTCATCTCGTTATACTTTATATATATTGATATTTGAAATTTTGAATACATATTTTAAGAAATATTTGGGTTTTTTCTATGCACTCTCAAGCAAAGTTTCATAGCAGGAGATTTCATGATTTGGAAATTTCCTCGTGTATATATTACAAAAGCAAAAACAAAAGGGAAGTCTCAAATATTGAATCCCCGCCTCAAAAATAGTGAATAAATCATTAATTCGAAGGTAATATATTATTGATTCTCTTTTTCTGATTTGTTCCGATTTTTATACTTGTCCTTAATCCGTCATGCTTCCCACCATTACTCCACCCCGATAAGAAAACTAGACTGGTTTGATAAATCATACCAATAACTTATTGCCAGCTAGATTAATTCATCCACTCCTGAATTTGATTTCGAAGATAATCGATAATTTCTTAAAATGTTACAAGTGATTTTTTTAATAATAAAATTCATGTTTAGGCCGCACTAATTCTTCACAAACTGGATTTTTCTTTTCGCTTCCATAGATGCATATGTGGGGGCTATCTAGTATTACATATAATAATTTTTTAAAAAAATTTTGAGCCCCAAAAAAGAGATGAGCATGAGTCATTGGACTCATTTGACTCCAAATAAGCACGGCCCTGCGTTTTATATAACCGCTAGCTAACCATTCTAACAATCATCTAAACTAATTAACCATTACCAGTATATCTATAAATATATCTAAAAGATTGGTTTGGTTTAAACCGAGCTCGAACAGCTGAAACGAACGAACATAGTACAATTTGAACACCTACGATTCATGTTCCAGTATTCATCCCGCTACTCAAACTCAATTCATGTTGATTTATTTATTTAATGGTACGAAAGTTAGCATAGCATATCATATTACTGTCTTTTTTTTTTTTTGACAATTAACTTTCCGAACAGCTTAGTCATCTCCAACTTGTTTGAAAGTTTTCGAGCTTTAATTGTAAGCTCAAGATGGACCAAATAGATAGACAACCAACCGCTTTGAGCTCGAGTATTGACTACTTGATCAACCTTGAAGAGTGCAAGTTTGGAGCTTGATTATGTTCGTGTCAACTCCTAATAATTCCAAATGGTAAAGAATTTAAAAGTTACCTCCAACCAAAAGGTCCAGTTTTCACGGCCTGCACCAGTCAATCTTCATATATACGATGGTGGCCCATTCCCAAACTCCACTGGAGCTGTTAGAAATTCATAGAGATTTAATATACCGCAAAAGAAGGAATGTTTGGTGGCACCAAAAAAAATTGAATCACCTGGAACTACATTGTTTGTGAAAGGCCAATTTGATAACGGACCTGTAATGTTAAGGAGAGCACCCGCACCTGCTTTAAAGAACTGAGACAAAAATACACAGAAAATATTACCAGCTCTGTTGTGTTTAATTTGAAACTACTCATAAATATTAACACAAGCTAATTAATTTACAAACAAGTAACAAAATAGTTCCTAATGAATGGTCATATTTTAGCTGGTATTAATATCTATATCATTGTTTTGCATGCTTTCGATAAAGTATTAGCCCAAGGATAATTCCAAGTAGAGTCTCGGAGGTCCTCCAACTCGAATAAGTTGGGACTTGTCGATTGATAAATATGGGAAATATCCGTACTGACTCAAGATATCATCTGTTTTAGCAGGAAACTTTAAGCTTCTTGAGAACAGAGAAGATATTGGGAATATACCCTGCAAAAGAACATAAAGTATATCGTATACAGGATAGTCATATATCTTGTCATCCTACGAGGTATATTGAGATGGAACCAGCTAATTAAAGTGGAGTAAAAAGTCCAATTTCTAAACAACTAGGTAGGTGCACGTGCGATGCACGTTGAGATATATGTTTCAATAATTGTGCAATAAATATTATAGAGTAAACAATTCATTGACAAAAGTTTTCAAACTAAGCAATAGAGAGATAAATCTATATAATAATAAGACATCGTGTCTATATAAGATATAGTACGATAATAATTTTCAGTTAAGGTTGCAAACAACAAAACAAAGGATTACATCATGTACTATGATTGTAGCAAACAACCTACGCAAAGCAATAGGCATGTGAAAACTTGCTGCCTCATTTAAACACTCAAAATTACTCTTATCACTTTCCAATAGCCCCCTACGTTGTGCTGCTTCCTTGAAAGTAAAACAAAATATTCCACGAACAGTGAGCAAATCAGAGTAGGACTTAGGGCCTCTAACATGAAGAAGTAATAAACGATGATAATACCTCTCACCTTCTGCCGGATTTGCCGAGTTAACACGTCCGATAACCTGTCTTTGTTTCCTTGGTTTCCAAGTTCTAGTTGGTCGATCCCAAACAAAATGCTCTGTGAATTCAGAATATAATAACTTTGTTGCTTCCACAATGTGCGAACAAGTCTTAAAAAATTCAGTCAACATAGTTTTGGAGACACATTCGGATGCCAACACATTGCCCAAGTTCTGGTAATTTGAGAAGGTGATCATGTGCTTGTCCAGTAAATGTAGATGCAAATTGATAACTGCATGAGATATTTCATTCAGATCAAATTCAAAAATGCGCCACACTGATTCTGGAGCAGACACCCAGCGAGCATCCTGAAATGCTCGTATTTCATCTACAAATGAGTTAGAACTATGTGATGATAAATGAACACTTATTTTATCATGGCCCTTGTAAATATATTTGTATAAATATTTTACAGCCGTTAGCCCAGAACAAATTTCAACATTGATATGACAATCATAGCGATAGAGTAGATAAGGATTATAAGGAACAACCCATTGAGAATTCATTGTACAATTCCGAACCTCAACATAGCGACCATCGTTTCTCCTCCTGTACATATATAGGGTAACCATCATATCGTTGAACAGAATGTTCTAAAAAATGGGCATTTTAAATTTAACGTGCCACAAGGTCCATGCATCATATGTCGTGAGACCAAACCAAACAATCGCGGAAAAACATCTTTATATGGAAGCTCAGCAACAACGTAAGAGTCGAACCTTTCAGGCGAGTTAATCTTATAATTAGATTGCAGGATAATAATCATATGACAATAAGGTAGACCTTGTTTCTGGAACTCGATAACATAAACATAAGCAACAACAGGGCCAAATATATAGACTTTTTAAGAATCTGATCCTTAAGATCAAGTAATTTTGCACGAAACACTCGAGAGACCAAATCTGGACGATCACGAGCAAGCTGACCTTCAAATAAATTTTCTCGAATCTCTTTCCAATCCGGATTGCAAGTCATCGTAATAAACAAGTCAGGTTTTCCAAATTTCTGAACCAATGCAATTGCATCAAGATATCGACGTCGCATATCTCTTTGACCTCCTATGAAAGATGCTGGTAAAACAACACGTTGCTCGACCTCACTCCCACATGATTCACCATTGGATACACTGTCAACCACACCCCGGTACAATTCCGACCTTATCTCACTTTGGTGCCTTCTGTAGTAATCTAATCTCGTTGTTTCTAGTTTAATGTACATATCAACAACAAATTGCTGCAATAATCGACCACCATACAAGATTAACGAAGTGTTGCTGCCATGAATTTGCAACCTGTAACAATAGTACTCCCTACAAGAAACCATCCTATCATTTTTTTCACGAACAACTGCATGAAACAAATAAAATACACACAAATTAGTTGCATGACAAAAATATAAATATATGCAGCCGACCATTATCTTGTTTGTTTGGGGGAAATTGCAAGAAATAATTACTAAAATTGAGTATGAGGTAAAAGATTAAAAACGCACCACGACTTTCATCAGCAATAATACGATCGAAGGAATTAACATCTGCAAGTGGTAGCACACTCTCATGCACGTCAACATGGGCATACCCATTTTTTACCTTCAGAACATTCTGCTGCCACCCATTGTTCCCATACGGGAAAAAAACGGATATTGCAAGGAATCATAATAACCATAATAATGTAGTATTTGATGGGTTTGACCATCACGACCACAGGCAACTATGTCCCTGTTCTGTGGAATGTTAGCATCATCATTGCCTTCGACCCAAATAGCCGCAACTTGATCAGCGGATGGGTTGTCATAACATCTCTGGTAAACAGGAACATTTTTGGAAATATGCAATCTTAAGTTTATGATTGAAGAATATTGATTTATCCTCTTTAGAAGTTGTGCATAAAGGCTTACTTTCATTATGTCCATCAACAAAACCATGAGTTCTCTGTCAACATAAGTGTCCGGGAAAACGGACATCCTATTTTCCAGTTCATTATCGTTGTCCCAAAAATAAAGTTGGAAATACCTTGCACCATTCGAATTATAAGTGGTGGCAATGAATGGAAAATCTAGCCAGGCGCACGAAATGTGTATACCCCACGTTGAAGAGAAGCCAATTCCTTGTCAAGCCTAACCCCAAATGAAGTGAAAGAAAAAACATTGTTGTACAATCGTACTTTACGGCGGAATAAAATAGCCAAGGGAGACGATGGGTCCTTGAATAATTCCAGCAATGCAATCTGAGTAATAGGAGATGCCAATCTAATCTTACCACATGCGCAACAAGAAGATGGAGCTTCACAAAGGAATCTATGTGCGCCACAAAATTGACATGAAGGAACCATTGGCAAGACACTGATACCATCAATATCTCCTTCATTCGTCTGAATTTTAAAAAGCAATGCAATTGGGGAAAAAAAACCCACGTATTTCAGGTGCGAAAAAATGAACATAGAAAAACCGAGAAAAAAAATCCAAGTAAAATAAAGGCACGATGAAAACAACAACATATTACTTACAAATAGGAGAACACGCCAGAGGAACGAACACAATATGTGGTGTATGATGGAATTATATCATTGAACGACAGCAGCACATGCGATAAAAAAATATAAACAGATCAAAGGGGGAAAAACAATCCAATCAATGCAAATAAACATGTTGAAAATAACAGAGCAGCTAACCGTTGGAAGTAGATAAACCGGCACTACCAACACACCGAAATTGAGCAGCGCCGCTGCCAAATTAAAATGATTACATGAAACTCTTTAAGATAACACACATAGCTAAGAGAGAAAATAACGTTAGAAGAACACATAGAAAATACAGGAACTCGGAAGATGCAAAGGGGCATCAACAAAGCAAGCAGGAGAGAAATGAAGAGAGCGAAACACATACCCTGAGACAAATCCCGATATGGCAGCCGGCCGTCTACCCCGCGCCATGAAAAGTAGAAGAAGTAAAACCAAAATAACAGAGAGAAATTGAGGATCACAGCGACATAAACAAATTGCAGGCGATAGAAATCGGTGAGTTTACTGGAAGGTGGATGAAATAACCCATCAACAGTAATGACCATGGTGAAGCAGTAATAGGAAAGGAAGAAACGTAGGAATAAAATAAATGAGAAGGAAATAAATGGGCCCATATATCTATCAAATGGTAGTAAGCAGCGAAAAAATTAATCCTCCATGAAGCCAAATTGCAAAATCTAGAAATATAAGGGTACATAGGAGAAAACAGAATTGAAAGTGACATATATGTATGTTAGATGTTAGAAATCTTTTATCATATTTCAATATCTATATAATATATGATTTTATTAGTTCATATTTAAAAATAAACTTGTTAAAAAATTTACTAAGAAATGTAAATAAATAATTTTTCTGGCATAAAATTTAAAAAAGAAATAAGAATGTGTATTAATATCCAAATCCATTTAAGATGGATAATGAATTACAAAAAACTCTTAAAAAAACCTATTAATTTAATTTGCTAACTTAAATTAACAAGAAATTTTAAATAAATAATTTTTTTGGCATAAAAGTTAGGGAAGAAAGAGGAATGTGTATTAATGTCCAAATTCATTTAAAATGGATAATTAATTACAAAAAAAACCTTTAAGATAACCTATTAATTTATTTGTTCATATTTAAAAATAGACTTGTTAAAAAATTTACTAAAAAATGTAAATAAATAATTTTTCTGGCATAAAATTTAAAAAAAAATAGGAATGTGTATTAATGTCCAAATCCATTTAAGATGGACAATGAATTACAAAAAACTTTTAAAAAAACCTATTAATTTAATTTGCTAACTTAAATTAACAAGAAAATTTAAATAAATAATTTTTTGGCATAAAAGTTATGGAAGAAAGAGGAATGTGTATTAATGTCCAAATTCATTTAAGATGGGCAATGAATTAAAAAAAAACCTTTAAGATAACCTATTAATTTATTTGCTAACTTAAATTAAATAAATGAACAAGGACATATAATGAAATTCACAAATGAAAGTGATATATTTATATGTATGTTAGATTATGGATTAAAATGTGCCGTTACTTTTAGGTTTCTGCCGTCTCCCAGAAGGATAAAATGCAAGAAATTACCTTCCACGTCTGAAAATTAGACTGATTAACTGTGTCAAAACTAATTTCTGGATTCACATCAAGTTCCTTCACCGCCGCTGGCGCATGTTTAAAAACAAACATTAGGGAATTTGAGTCCACTACTGCAAAATCAGAGCTAGCTTCCAATATGTGGTTTCCATCTATAAATGGATAATTAGATGCTCGTTAGAAGGCTTATCAAGACAATAGTCTATGACTGCATAGGAACATCCTACAAAAATAAAATAACAATGAGAAGGGTACCTATAGTTTCAATAGTATGCTGAAGTACAACTCTCTTAGGTGCATCTTGGCTATAGGGAAAAAATTGTGATGACACGGCCAAAGCAAGTATGGTAACTTGCAGCAAAAACCCGACAATTGATGATTTTGCTACCCACTTATCAACAACAGGTAAAACAGGACCAACACAGCAGCCAGTTACAAGTCCGATTATAGCTGCAGCTATAACATCAGGAACAAAATACCCTGCACATAGTTGAGACTTCGTCAGAGTTACAGAAGAAATTCACTACATTTCATCCTGTAATTGACTTGACAGATTTAATTTCCTTTAATATGCGTACAAAACAATCAAAAAAGGGGGCAATGTAAATTCATCTCTTGTAGGTTGTTCCTCGTCATTCAGTCCAGAACATAAATCGTGTGGTTTTGCTTGTTCTATGCACTAATTTGTCTTGATCCAGATGCTCCAAGTATAACAAGGAGATTCGGCCACAGCTACGCTACAGGTACACAAGATTTTTCTTGGCACTTTACGCTTGAAAATAAAATGCATGCGTCAGATCTAGGCATGAAAATTACCAACCAAGGGAGGATACTCAAAAAACGAGCAGAACCGACAAGTTTCTCCTCTTTTCAGTCTTGGATGTGAAGAAGACCAAATTAGAAGACTGACCATAGGGGGGTGGAAGAGAGCCCGTCATGCCCATTTTCTCGATCAAAACATAGCAAGAAATCCCCCAAAATAGACGGAGTGCATCAAGCAAGGTATCAAAGGGACTATATAGCATGCCGTTGACCTGACAAAACATCTTGGTCACACCAAATTTCCAAAGACATATTACAAACTCAATTGTTTGAACAAAGTAAACTGTTTCCATATGAGAAACAGAACCACCAACAAGAACAAGGAGTATTTGGCATATTCTGGACAAAAGTAGACAAAAGAAGTAGCAGGACATGATCAAAGAATTATGTAATATAGTACCTGAGAGATTTGCGACCAAACCACTTGACAGATAAACAAAAGGAGATCCATGCGGGAACCATAAAAACTGATATAAAGAATGTCATAAAACCGCCACTCAACCCAGATAAAGGTATACCTGCTTCGAAATTCTAGTTAGCAATTTAAGGCTTGTAACTATGATTTTTTTAGGAAACCAAAAGAATAAACCTATTAACTACCAAAAAAGCCAAAATAATTTGATAACTGAGTAATTCACGCACCAGGGTAATAAAGGAATAGAATCCAAATGCTCCCCAAAACCTAGCTTCATCAACCAACTCCTGCAATCATGTCAAATCAGAAGTAATCAAGATTGAAATAATCTAAACATAATAACATTGCAAGATCAAGCTAAGCACATGAATTAAATTCAATAGTTGAATCTGGACTAGCACAAGGCCATATACATCTAAGCTTCTGCCTATTTTAGCCATTTACTTCAGACATCTACTAAATTCGGCAGAGGTGCATCTGAAAAGCAGCCAAATCAATGCCTTATGACTTATTCACAACTACTTGGCATTAGCTCAACGAATTGTATAACTATTTAAAGATATATCAGACGAGTTAAAGCTTTACAATCAACAAAATAGTTTTTGGTTGATATCCATATAATCTCACAGTGATATTCTATGTCAACAGACCTGAGGGCGGAGAATAACTATGATCCAATGACCTAATCAAATAAGATTCACGCTGAAGCACACACCTCTCTTGGTAATGAAAAGGCAGAAAATTCTTGAGAAAGAGGAAATTGTCTCCAAAACACTCTTGGAACTAACAGACCAACAATTGAGCAGGGTACGAACATAGAAAAGCCAAATGTGGATTAGCAAACCTACATTGGAAAAATAAATACATAGCTCTGTGAGTTCTTCTCTTTGATAAGAATAATGGAACTTTATGAAGGACAATGAGGACAATATTAGAGGAATCGAAATATAAAAACAATCTAATCAGTGGTAGAATAACTTCTTGACTACTGAAAATCAAATCTTGGCATACCAAGAACTGTGAGAAGTAATCAAAGAAAACTGCTCTTTCAACTTCGGATCTGCTAGCATCAGCTGTAAATGATACTCACTCTTGAGCATTTAATAACTGAGAAGAATTAGCAAAAGCTTTCATCACACTAAACAAATTGTCCCCACGCGCTTGCATGCTTCCAGGTCTAAAAACATGTGCATGCAATTTAAAGCAAATTGAAAATATATATATCTGACTTTGAAAGCACATCCAGCAACTGTACCATAATAGCAGTTGATACATACATTATTCTTTCCACTGTATCTGAGGATGTGTGGTAAAAATAACCTCCAAGGAGAAAGATAATATCTAACCCAGGAATATCTCCATAATCTTTGGCAAATATTCTATAGTCTGTATCACCAAGAATCGCACCAAAAATATCCTGCAATGGATTGACAAACATGAAAAACGAAAAGTTAAAATAAAATATACCCGCAATCAGTAGCGAGACATCAATAAATTAATGATGAGGAGATGAATGTCTGACAATATTTTATTTAATGTGGCGAGACATGTTAACTAGAATGTTCAGCACCAATTATAGACCAAAAAAACTGCATTAATGACGTGCAAATCTATCTGCTTTTAAAATCATCAGAACATCCACAAAACATCCACAAACCTTATTTTTAGCATTTACATTTTTTAAAATTAAATTAAAGTAGCCTCCATAATATCATAAAAGACAAAAAAAAACCTGAGCTGCACTGTTTGCCATTGGATATACTGCTGATTGAGCATAAACATATGAAGGCCAAGATCCAGGACCAGATTGGCACACTAAATCTATCGAGTGAGAAATATTACGATGAAAATCAACAAAGAACTCAGCTCCTGAAGGAATTCAATCTCATGAATTGAGGCGAATTTGCACCCTCGATAAAATTTCCCTGCGATCAACAGTAAAATAACACACCGTAGAAGGTTGAAAGCTTCAATTCCATCCCTAGTTTCAAAAAACATTTACCATAGTCTATCCAGACTGCCAAAAAATTTCATGGAATAAACATAAAATTCTACGGATAAAATAAACAGGAAAACAGTTGACATTCGAAGTTGGTACCGATGCAGTTATATTAGATATAGTGGATGATCACATGAATATACTAGAAGAAAAGGTGTGATGATCACATAAATATACTAGAGTCTACATGGCAAGGTGTAGACACACTTGTTCCAATGATAGAGCACTTTAAGATTCCAAGGTATGTGAGCTAGAAGAAACAATTAAAAGTTGTCGATAATTTTCAATAAACAAAATCCAAATTGACCATGACCATTTGTTCTTCTATCAAAATTAAATCAAGATGTTGCGTACATCATCATCCGAGCAATGCCAGCTAGCATATAAAAAGATTGTCATAATGATTGTGGAATTAGCAACTTACAAGCATCAGACAAAGTAAATATCATGCAACTAGAACTTGAACACGCAATTTGCATTCAAATTAAAAATCTATCTCACACTCATTTCCACTGGTTGATGTTTCCAAAAAAATTATTTTTCCATATTATTTCACACATAAATACTACCATAATCCCTGCAACCAATAAGGGCGATTATAGCACCAAATCGAGAGAACAGATAAATTGTTTTTGTAAAATTATATTTCTTATAGGAAAAACATATCAGCAATTGATCAATAAACTTTATTAAGTGATTGCAAATTGAAACTTTGCAGAGAATACTTGGTTTAAATATTGACTCATTTTGTGCCTAACTTAGAAAAGAAAAAACCAGTCAATTTTGAAGCCATGTTAAACAATACCAGAATTTGGTTTTCACGTTTGATTTCTTGAAAAGAAGAAGATATACATCAAGATAAGACGAACTGATCTTTACAGTACAAAAGTGAGAACATAATATCAACACATGTAGATGTGCTATTATAGTTATAAAAACCAAACCAAGAATCATAGGAGAACTATGTAAAAGTACAAGGGCACGAAAAATAATATCACTCACCAGCATAAATAGTTCTTCTACTCCATTAAATAAGAATATAACTGGCCTAGGAGGAATCCAGCCGGAATCTACTGTGAGCCTTGCTAGTTCGAGTAATGATGCTGTCAAAGAAAAACTAATAAAAATTAAGCCAACCTTCATTGCGTAACTGTGAACAAGATCATATTGTGCATTCCACCGACCAACACATGAACCACAATCACCAGCTCCTGGAGAACCAGGCGGGGTATCAAAATGACCATTCAATAACACTGATGTGTCAATGTGTGGAGAATTTATCAATGAAATCCTGCATGTTGATTCAAGTCGGATTAAGTAACTTAAGACATCCACAAAGCATTTCTTTTAGCAAGCATTCGATCAAAAAATATTCCACAATACTGTGTGCTTAGTCTAGTCATCATTTACATATTGGAGTATTTGGATGCCTTAAATGGGACAAGTTGTAGCACCAGCAGAGAAGGGATGAGATTTTTAAAAGAGAGAAAATAGTTAATTAAAAACATCAGAATTCTGCAAACCAAAATACTGATCCTTTTTTTCTCATGTGAGCAGAGGACTTAATATCTAAACATATATTAGATTCTAAAAAGGCTCGATACAGCAACATACTTAATGCAACAATAGGGACCTAGATTAAAGATACATCACCAAATATAATCATAACCAAACCCAAATTAAACTACAACCTTAAACTAATAAATTTTGACTCCACAAACTGTTCGAAGGTATAAAAAAAATGTATAGAAAGTGAACAAAACAAAACAATCGGTAAAGTACCTCATTAGGATATTTGTATGATTTCTGTAAGTTAGTGTTAAGCTCTGCCCCAAAAAAATCATATTGAATGAGCCATTAACTATGGTTTCTTCAATCTCTATGCTGAAAACACAAATAGACAAATACTGAAGCTATGACTTGAAATTAACAATCGAAAAATTTAGATAGATTTCATACATTAATCAAAACACTGACCTAAAAGCAGATCCGGCTCGTTCTTTTATCATTTCTAACTGTGTTTTAATGTACTTTCCTGCATGTCTTAAACCTGGACTTCCCTCCTAGATGAAATTAAATCACAAAACTGTCACATTTTCTATGACACTTGATAACCAAACAGGAAAATTGTGGGGACTCGGACGCTAATCATGTTCTTACTCATCATTGGGACTAATTAATCAATTAGTATAAACAGGGTCTAAATTTTTTTTTTTAAAAATACAAAGCGGAAACGTAATGTAATTCAATTCAAATTACATATGAAACATAAATATACAAATCCTGTATTATCTACAAGAATTCAACTAGGTTCAACTATATCTCAGTGTTGAATCCTAAGTTGCTTCGAAGCCCGGACCTCCACGCTATCTAATCCAGCCTTTTTCTCTTCTTGACCCTGATCTATCCCACCTGTTGCCATGCACACATACAGACAAGACAACAGCCGGATAACTCCGGTGAGAATTACATTCTCAGTATAAATCATGTATACATGCAATCATCAAAACAATATAAAAGCATATAACAGATATGTCTAACGTGTATTCAAATCAGAATATAAATCCATATCAAGAATAAATCCTATTCTAAACATGTACCATCATCAGGAACATAAATCAATATGTACCATATTCAGGCACATAATCAACATGAATCAATATAACTGTCAATTAGACTCATGACGTCACATTTAAGACTAGACTCAATCCTAGTCTAGGGATCCCGGTTTCCAAATGTGGTATTCCTATATCGAATTCCGTAATAGAAGGAACTCTGTTCCTATTACTCGATATAACCAAATATGGCGTTCCTATATCGAATTCTGTAATAGAAGAATTCCAATCCTATTACTCGATATAACCAACATCCGGTGTCCTGACCTATCCGTCATGGACTGTAGCTCTATCGCCACTATCCTATCTTGTGACATCGTGCAATGTGCCCGTGGCGATCCCGCCACTATCAGGCACATCTGTCCCAAGATTTCTACACCATCTAGTGACATAGTGCAATGTGCCCGTGGCGATCCCACCACTATCAGGCACTTCTGTCACAAGATTACTCGTCTAATACCTGCTATCTATAATTCAAGAGAACAAGTATATCAATCAAATCAATGCAAATATCAACGCAATAAAGTAAAGTATGTGATTTAGGGAAACTCAAGTACATCCTACTTGAGTCGATGTCCCAATACCACATTGACTTATACCTTTATCTTCTCGGTCTGACGAAGACGAAGTCCTGAATTCAACTCTGTCCATTCTCAATCTGGTAATAACAATACCGAACAGACACAATATCAATATGTAACTCAATTCAGAACCTGTTCTGATCAATACTCAAATCAACATACTATCTGATCAATGTCAATCGACATATAGTACAACAATACAATCTCAGTCAGTCGTAAATCTGGTCAATATCAATCTACTGAGGTTTCGACGACATAACAATACAGTCTCGATAACCCCGTAAATCCCAACATCTCAGAAATAATACCAGAACTCATAATCAATACCGGTATAACTCATAATTTCAATGATAATACAAATCTGATATCGAATCTCAGTCAAATCGACTCCAAAATTCATAACAATTACATAACCAGTCCGTTTCTTAATCTGACTTCGATTCTATGATGTCTAACATGTCAAGAACATCATATATGAATCCTATTCAATTCTGACAATGACATAATTTCAAAGCATGTCAAAACGTAGTAAAACTTACGTCTAGTTGTAGCCTACGTCGATAGGAACACAGTACCGAAGTCGAATTCACAATCGGACGGACGGATCGAAATATAAAGGCGTAAGGATTTTACCAGCCTTTCTTGTTCCCTTTTCTTTCTTCGTTTTTAAGAAATTCTGAAAGATACCTATATATATATATATCAAGTTGCTCGGTTAATGATACGTGTCTATTTTTCATGAATTTCAGTCGGCGCTCGGGCGGTCGCAAGTTACCGCTCGGGCGCGGAGCCTTCTGCCCGACATATCTTTGTTAAACACTGGCGCTCGGGCGGTTAAAGATTGCCGCTCGGGCGCCAGACTTTCTGCCCAAACTCCAATCTAGCGATGCATTGGCGCTCGGGCGGTCACAAACTACCGCTCGGGCGCCGCATCCTCTGCCCAAAATAACCGCTCGGGCGCCAATAGTTCTGTCTAAAAATTGCACCCTTCATATGTTTTGGCCAATCTGGTCTCGTAATAGCCCGTCTATAATTATATCAATTCATAATCAATAATCTCATATTAACAGGAATCAAAATCTCGGGCATTACAAAAATAGAAATAAATAAATAAAAGTAAACATTTGGTTCCCAAAACTACAAAAAGCTAGGGAAGCAGGAAGTTTATGCATTAGATTTTAATTAAAATTGAAGTTAGAAAAAAAAACTATACATAGTAACTTTTCTTTTGTTTTAGTTCACCAACCTTCCAAAATATCATTTCAAACATCAGCCGAGTATAAACATACAGAAATATAAGCAATCGAGAAATGACAGAACAAAAACCTCAACTGAGTTCTACAAACAATTGTTTTCGAAATGTCCGATAATTGCCAAATTCGATCAACTAAACATCATAATTGCATCAAGTTCAACAAAAGAGTGTTGAAGAATAAAACAAATTAAAAACAGTACATAGAATTATGTAAATTTTGAAAGGAAAATCATCGGTTCATTGACCAAGTTAAATCATGCAGAGGGGAAAATGAAAGTAGAGTGTAGATCAGCATGATTACAGCAGAAATTCAACAAAATTTTATGCTGGATCGAATCCATCAAATTTGAATATTTAATTCTATCAAAAAAGAACGCCAAGAAAAAAACTGACTTCTAAGGTCTGGATAATCTTCAGAAAAGAAGCCGTTTTTTTAATGAATAATGCTGAAGTTACCATAAAAATATCGTACATCGATATATACAACAGTTATACCACGATATTTTGCTATTATCTCGTGAAGTTTTGTATTGAATTTATCATGATTTGATAAATAAAATTATTATATTGAATTTTTTATGTGGTAAGAATTGTTGTATAAATTTGGTTGTTTACGTAGCATTATTTTTTTTATAGGAATACGGGAAATAACATGATAAAGATGCATGCTAATACAATATCTTTCCTAAGTATCATACATGAAATTCATTTTTCGTTTACTTGCTTATACTAAATCTAACCGGAACATACAAACAAACATCATAGCTCCAATAGATATTACCAAGAAATTACTGGAACGAATTTATAAGCATGAAACATTCATTAGTTTCGTTCCAGACCATCCTAAGCGATTACAATATAATGTCAACGAAGCATGGTGGAAAGACAGAGTTTACCGAGTTGCCAAACAACCTTCAACATTAATTAACTCCATCTAAAGAATCGAATTCCAGTCCACTTCCTTCAAACAATTGAATTGAACTTGGTAAAGATCAAAGTCACATGCATAAAATTACTCGAATATTCAACGGATAGATGCATTGCTAGCATAACAGACACATCGTCATTGCTGACCTGCCGACCGCGATGTCTTCCGCCAAAACGCGAATATGCTCGATCGCTCTAGCTTCAGAGAAGCGATCCAGAGGCGCGTCAAAGCCGAGAGGAGTGATGAACTTCATTTGAATAACGAAGTAGGCGAGATATGAGATGAGCCCGTAGAGAACCACGAGAGAGAAAAATACTTTGAATCCGGTGATATCTCCAGAGCTCGGACGGAATAGCGCCATTGTCTTCGATTTCGGAGCTACAAGGTGAGAGAGATGCTTGGTTTGCTAGTGCACAGGAACCAATCTGTGGCAGTGTTTTCTTGTTAAAGAGGGAACCGTTGGTACTTTGTTGCTTAGAAACTCTTGTTAATGGGTCCATATTTCTGCAACAATAAAATTAAAAAGAGCTATTAAACATGAAAACATAAATAATATCTATGTTACAAAAGGTGGAATATAAATGGATATTTTTTTAACATATGCTTGAAAAATTAAAGAAAAAATAATTTTTTCACATTTATTCTAATCGGAGTCAGAATTTTCAAACGGACTAAACTACCAATCTGATGGGTTGGAAAAACCTCAACCTACCCCGCGTCTATTGCGGGTTGTGGGCTAGACGGATCTACCCGTCAAACTTTTTTAAAACTATGAAAACAACAATAATACTTGATATTTGAAACAAGAATATTAGCAATGTTACACATAATCAAACAAGTCATATAAAATGTTGACGTGAATGTTAAAACTTTAACGGAACCAGATTCTCTGCTGTGCAGAGGACCTCAGCACACTATGCAGTGCTATCAAACGACATAATATTGTTAGTTTTTTTTTTTCAATTAGGCTTGCTAATGACATGGGCCCAATTCATTGATTTAACTTAATAGAAATAAATTATATACATTATTTCATATAATATAAATTTAATTAGAAATTAATATGTCATTAATTAAAATTTTATACTTTAATTAAATTTTTTTATAGTTTAATTTTTTAAGTAAAGTTTGTCAACTATTTATCATTGAATTATTTTTTTGATTTTTTAATTTTAATTGTAATACAATTTGGGTATCCTTCTGCAAGCTCAACAAAAAAAACTTAGAAAAATTATAAGAAACAAGAAAAAGGAAAAAAAACATAATAAGATGTCATTTGATAGCAAAACATTGCATATCATTGTGTGTTGTTGTTCTCTGTACAGCAGAGGATCGGGACCCAAAACTTAACATATTTATTTGAGGAAGCTAAAACTATCTGATATCAAACCAAACCACCTAAACACGATATTGAATAAAGGTTGTAAACATGAACGGAAAGAAGATAAAAGGTCGATGATTTTTTATTAGTATGCAACATCACAATTAATACAATTTATGCAAAATATAATTTTATTTGCTAAATTTTGATTAAAAAACATCCATAAACATATGATTGTTGATTATACACTGTGGTCTGTGGACATTGGTCCAACTTGAACTTTCACAAGTTTATAAACTTCGTACTTTGAATTTGTCTTGCAAAATATTATATATAGATATCAAGTGAATCTATGTTGGAAGGTTTTGTAATTTTCCATTTTGACTATGGTGAAAGTAAAAAACTGTATTACACATCATATTTTGTCTAACATAACATGAATTTGATAATTAAAGCTTTAAATATGTCATTTTACATGTCAATTTTGTGAAACACATCTATTATTTGTCCCAGCTCATGATAAATATTGTTTTTTATATCAAAAATATTATTTTTCATTTCAAACGTGGACGAGTCGTTCCAACTCTTGAACAGACAGAGAGCAGAAGTCACGACGAAAAGTGTGCTACACGTGGGTTTACATTATGTACGATGTTCTTCATCCTAACGGATTTTTTCTTGCTTGTTTGATTCCTGGTATAGCTACATGCTTAGGATTTCTGGAGTACTTGCTATGCTGACTTGGAATTTTAATCATTTATTATTTGCCAAGACTATTTAAGACAAAATAATGTCCTAAGCTTAATTTCGTCACGGACTATGATTTTATTTTAGTTTGCTACATTAATTGATATGTTTTTTTAGAGAAATATTTTTATTTGAATTAAAATATTTTTGGAATCCAAATTTACTTGTCTTAAATTGATCATAGAGGCATCCGAGGTTATCAGTGGATTTGAGAGTAACACGCCACTAAACCAAATGGTCGGTGGCGGCATCCTTAATTATTTTATCAAATAAAAGGCTAATAAGTTCGTGTTTGTGGTGACATTCATTTTATTTTATTTTTTCTTCTGGAAATATCTGGAAAAGAAACAATTGGAAAAAAAAAAGTGGACAGCCTTAAAACTTTCGAAGCTATAATATATGAAGCCTGATTAGGCACAGAGAGATACACAATTCTGTATGTATGAATCATATCCTCAAGATCTCAAAAGCTCTATGTGCCATGCTGCCTACAACCCATTTGCTTGCTCTGTCGTTTCCAACACTTGTTTTGTTCTGTATTGATACTTACACGCTGCGTACAAGAATGCACAGAAATTTATGACACTCAAGACTGTAAGAAGCCAGTAAAAGTAATCAAATCGGCCTGTATTTATATTCTGGGACAGCCAGGAAGGTCTCCTTTGCTGTGCATTCCCTGTCGCAGCTTTGACGATGTTGTTCAATATGGTGGCACCAAAGCAACCCAATCCCCCGGCAACTGCAGCATAGGCTGATCCTATGCTTCTCATGGCATCTGGAGCTTCTTCATACAGAAATTCAAGCAATCCCACGATGCAAAACACCTCGGCAATCCCTATCAAGCAATACTGGATCAAAAGCCAATAAGCGCTCAGTTCCGGCATTGGAGTCAGAAAACTGGCCTCATACCCATGTTGTATGGAGTAATGTCGTCTATAACTTTCGAAGATTCCGGAAACCGCCACTGATAGTATCGAAACTGCTAAACCGATGCCTACCCTTTGAAGCTGAGAGGCACCATGCGGATGACCGGTGATTCGCCTTGATACTGGGACGAACACGGAGTAATATAGCGAAAGCAATAGGAATATGCTGAGTCCAGGGAAGACTGGCATGCAGGTGACGGGGAGTTTCAGACGACCAATATGAGTGTTCAGTGTGTATGCCTGCTGTACTGATAGAGTCAAGAACTCTGTTAAGACTAGATTGAGCATGATGGTGCAAGCTGGAACAGGGACGAGTTTCACAAGAATTTTCACTTCTTCTACTTGCGTCACAGTGCAAAGTTTCCATGGACTTGGACAGGCGCCATCTTCTTTCAGCCTCAGAGCTGCTTTGTCCAAACACCTGTGGGTTCAAAAATTGTATTAATATCTAAAAACTTGATTGCTGGAAAAGTCTCGGGAATTTTTAAATGTTACCTGAAATCATCGGTGTGGGCAATCTTGGAGCTACCTTTTATGGCGGATCTTTTCCCCGGAAGCTCGTACAAGCCCACAAACTCGCTGCTGTGAAAAGAATCTTTTCTCTTTCGAAAGGCGGCGACTAAGACTTGTGCTACCCGGGTTAAGGGGCTGCCACCGGGTAGCCTATGCCTATAAAGAGGAGTGCCCAGAAAGAAAACAAGGTTGGACGTGGCCATGGCTATGGCCAATGAACCAAAAGCATAACCCCAGCCATGTTTAATTTGAAGATAGACGACCGCTGTGAAAGCCACAATCGCCCCAACCGTGACTGAGAGGTAGAAGAAATTGAAAAATCTGTCGAGGTGGGCTTTGTAGTCCCTATCTCTTTCATCAAATTGATCAGCGCCAAAGGAAGAGACGCAGGGCCTAATGCCAGCAGCCCCAAATCCAGTCACGTATAGGACTGTGTAGAGGTAAAGCATCTGCCAAGATTTTGCAGGTTCGCAGTTCCCTAAAAGAAGGGCAATCTGACTGCACTCGTCTTGGTTGGGCACAAGAGTCTTCATGGTTGCGCATATGGTTATTCCTGTTAGACCCTCCAAGAAATAACAATAACAATAATCAAAAAGAAGTTTCAAGCTGATATAAATCAAACGAAGAGACTGTAGCCATGTTGTTAAAAATGAAAATTTCGTACCGCAAGATAGATAGTCGCGAAAATGGCTATCGTCCAGTATCTCCCAAGATATGCATCAGCAAGGAAACCACCCAGCACAGATGATGCCTGCGATATCCCCAAGAAATTGTTGACTGCGTTGGCTGAAACTTCAAAAGGTCGATGCATAACGTAGAACATAAAAGCCACCATATTAACCGAGAGTCCGAAGTAAGCCATTCTCTCCGCCATTTCATTCCCTGCAGCAGTAAGAACGCACATGTGAATACCGCATGGCAAATAAATCGGAACAAAAATAAATATCTGAACATATTCGTACCAAAAATGAAGAAAGTTGCTATCCAACCACCAGTCTTGGACATTTTGTAGTCAGGAAGGGGCTTTCCATGGATGTTAACGGGTGTCGCCCCGCCTGGTGTGTACCCACGTCCAAGCGCAGACATCCGTCGGTCATCTGATTCAAGGAAATACAGTCCCAGCTTTTTCCTCCTATTCGCGTCTTCCTGTGCATAATGATCAGTTGGTACTAATTCAGTGGACTTGATTTCTCTAGCGCCAGTGCCAACATCATGATCCATCTCGGACACCCCTCCACTTACTCCTCGATACTCAGAATTTATATGCTTTCTTGCTAAGGGCTAGCTACATGATAAAATCTCTAGCAATCAATATATATATATATATATATACACACACATAATTTAATGTGGCCACTGAAGTTGATTCGTTGCTGTGACCCAGCTAGTGTGAGAACAGATGAAAATACGCATTGCGAGTCAATAAATGCAGGCAACAGCCGAAGTTGGGGTTAATAATGAACAGATGTTATCAAAGTAATCAACCCACTCTGAAAACCAACCATGCACAAAAGGGACGTCTTGGATCTGGCATTTCCTATGACTGACCTATCAATGGTTCTTGTGTGCCTCACCCCTGGACCACGGTTCGGTTTGATTAGAACTCGTTTGTTTTTTTTCCCGACTTCAATTGTTTCTATTAAATATTTATATGAGGTTAGAACTCACTACGGTTTGATGATAATCCTAAGACAAACGAAATAATCACATAAAAACAATCTTTGTTTGTTGGTTTCGACAATAGGTGTTTGAAAAAGAAAACGTAGGTTGAACTTAAATATAATGATGTATTTGAGTAAATTTAATTTCGAATTCATGTCTCAGAATTCATGACTAAGTGTTTTTTCACAGAAATTTACATGAGACCGTCTCACGATATATCTCCAATTTGAGCCACTAGTAAAAAAATATTATTTTTTATATCAAAAATATTAATTATCATTGTAAATATAGACATGATTGATCTGACTCACGGATCTTTATCCGTGAAATCATCTCACAATAAAACTACTATTTTTTTCGCAATTTCAAAACATCTCTCAAAACTTAGTAATTTGACACTCAGTACATTTCAAATATTTTGATTTGAATTACTATCACGTATCCGATTCTTTCCATCTAAACACAACATTAGATTGAGTTATGTGGATCAAAATCATATGAGCCATCACTGAAACATAAAAATTATCTTAAAATCTCTTAAGCAGAAAAAATATATAATCCACATATATAATGAATTCTTGATTCGGTAATGTTTTTTTTTTTTTTTAACTAAATCTTGAATAATCCGAGCAGAATCGAAGAAATAAATAGTAGATAGTCATGGCAGGTTCAATAAAGAGAGTCCCAACTAACATGTGAAGTGGTGAAAGGAAAGAATTGAAATTAAATAATAATGGACAGGAAAAAGCATTAAATGGAGGAGGAGAGGGTAGGTGTGACACTCACTGTTTATCAATTATTTTATATATATAATATTTCCGTAAATAATAAATAAACGATTTGACCGTCTAATTAGTTGGTACCATTGCTTACGATCCATTTCTCTATTTTGTTTGCTCAATAAATATGCATTCATTATTTACGGTTGAGATTTTGGATTTTAATTGAATCTTAGGTATTTAATACATCACGCAAAATCAGTCTTTTTCCCTTTAAAAATAAAATAGCAATTTGTATGTTATTTGCATCCGGCCATTTAACTTCAATGCCAAAATTGTTCGATGTTCACCACTTGCCTTTTGACTTATTTACAATATTGAAGTAATAAAAAGGGGAACATAACTTAATATTCATTCACACCAACCTGAATATTTGTCACATTATTAATCTAATGTTGTTACAACATATATTTTAAAAAGAAATATCTCAATCCATCCGTCAAAAAATACTGTGAGTCGATTCATGTAAATGAAAGTCGAAACAATGTAATCCAATTTTTTTTATAATTATATGTCGAAATTTTTGGGCTTAATTGTCACGTCCCGAGACCGAGGCGTCGGTGACATCCGGTATTATTTATCAATTTACATGAAAACAATTAAGTCTCGTAGCAAATAGCCAAACACTAGTCTTTTCATAAATAAATATTGTCTTTACAATGACAACAAAATGAAAATTACATCAGAATTGCGGAAGCGAAATAAATAAAAAGTCTTGAGTCTAGATCTTTTGGTGCCATCACCAGCCTGTTGGATCTCGGTTTTCTACACGCCCAAACGCAGCGGAAGTTTTAAAAATTTTATTTTATTTTGACAATCAAAATATGTTTTGCTTTGGGCGCTCGTATGGTTTAAACATAAACATTCATAGGATGTTTAGAAAATTATACATTTGGTGAATAATTTCACTTGGCACCAACTACTCCGGTATTAAGCGGACATAGCTCTTGTTGTAAATCCCTACGAACGTTCTTCGATCTAATTCTTTAATCTTCGAATCAGGTCCACGACCGGATTACTTGATCCTCTTCTAACTTGCACTAGAAAGTATAGAAGATTTTTGAGTAGAGATAGAACACCAAATTTTTGTTCAAAACTTTGAGAGTATTAATCTATGGAAGAGCCGAAATTTTCTTGTCAATATCCAAGCCAAAGTCTCGAATATACTTATGCAAAAATTGAGAATAATAAAAAATCTAAATCTTTTTTTTTTTGATCATTTACTTAAATAATTTAATTAATTAAGTAAACTAAATATTTAAAGGATTATGGTTGTGATTCTCAAAATCTCACAATCCAAATTAGTGGAGGCTATAATTTTAGGTCAAAAATTCCATGACCTAATTATCATAATTAACATTAATGGGATTGATTAATTAATTGGGCTCGTACAACTAGTTTAATTAATTAATCAAAGTCCATTAAGATCTTTAATTATTTAGTATGTTTGACTTGTACTTCTACAAGCCCATTAAACATACTTCTCACTATATTTAATTTAATTTTTAATAAACTCAACTTTTGAGTTTAATAAATTAAATCGATTATAAATTCAACATTTGAATTTAGTTTGAAATATAAATTCAACTCCTTGAATTTATCACCTCCAAAATTTAATATTTAATAAACTCAAATTTTGAGTTTAATAAATTAAATTCTCAATTTTATAAATTCAACTCCTTGAATTTATTCTCTCCAAATTTCATAAATTCAACTTCTTGAATTTACTATCTCATAAATTCAACTCTTTGAATTTATTTTCTCAAAGTTTAATTATCATAAATTCAACTCTTTGAATTTACTATATCATAATATAAATTCAACTCCTTGAATTTATTATCTCAACGGGGACAAAATAATCCAGTGCTTGTGTGACCCTCAATGGTTCAGGGATACAGCTAGCCGTGGGTTCACAACTCTTTGTGATTCAGAATAACGTTTATTCTTATTCGGGCTTACCCTAGTTAGCCTCATTCTTTTCATCAACACCTTGATCAAGAATGTCAGAACTCATTTCTGATTGCACCCATCGGATCATGGTAAGAGCGTCTAGTAGCATCGCCCCATGATCCCCTAGGTATCACTGATAGTGCCTGCAAGAACCAGTCGATTATGATTAGCGTACAGTACGGTCCCTTCAACTCATATATCCCGATCGAATCTGCAACCATTGGTTCATCGATGGTTGCATAATAATTCGATAACTATGTGATAACTATAATAGTGGCATCGCGTGTACTATTGGAGAACTCCTTCTCCAACGTACATCTCATACTCTGGCCAGAGATTCCATGCACTATTATTACATAAGATCACATAGGATATCCACACCCGTAGGTGAGCGGTGAATCCCCGACTACAATGCACTGGCTCCTATATATGTCGCAACTGTACCCAACCTCGCCACCTGATGACTCTCCTGGAGCCGGTAAACGAGTCAAAGCACAGCCCTAGCATATAGAGCCTCAGTGTTGTCCCGGGTCGTAAGGACTAATGGTGTACAATCATAACCACGGACTCATCCTCTCGATGAATGATAACTACTTGGAAAGTTCGAGGGAGGGTTGTTCGGTATAATCATCATATGACTACCCATCTGCATGTTTGGACATCTCCATGCCCTTACCAAGAAACTCAGTACACAACATCACAGATGCTAGTCTCGAGCTCAAGCGACCTTTATCCCTGTTTTAGGCGGCTGAATCGACTAGGAACGAATTTAGAATATGCAGTGTTTACAAACTGAGTTTCAACATCGAATTACGATTCATTTGTATTAAAGCATAATCAAGGACTTTATCTATGCTGTTTGCATGAGTATACAGATAAAGTATAACAAGACCATAAAAAGTTAAATCATATTAAAATAAAGATTGTTTATTTCACTTGAGTCAATAAATTCTCTAGCCAACCGTTGGCTTGCAGGGCATCTACTCTTACACAGCCCCACAACGTCTTATGTTCCTCATCGTTCAATTGTTCTTCATTCTTATCTGGGGAGAGATGTAAGAGGTGAGTGCTTTGGGAAACACTCAGCAAGTGGGGGTCAATCAATTACCACAAATACATATAAAGATAATTTTAAAACATCTTTTAACAGACTTTCAAAACTTATCATATCAAACATTAACCGAATCAGCCTCGAACGGTGAAACAGAACTTATCAAAACAACTCAGAACAGATCAGATCAGAACAAACGGAACATTGTTATTCATCTTGTCCTCCATGGTCAAATTGCCCCCCCCATATATTAGTCCTCTAAGAGGTAAGGCCAAAACACAGTTTTATACCCACTGATGGGGGGTCATAACAGAATTTACAATCGTCGTTCCATTTCCAACTCGAATCACAACAGTGTATTACAAAATCAGATTCATCAAACAGTACTTATCAGAATTATGAAAGGACTCAGCAGATTCAAAGAACGTCGAGACCAGAAGAACTATCGTACATCGATCAAGATTTTTATCATACATAATATAACATTTTTCGAAAATGATTTGACACACATACAAGCATGTCATACTTATACAAATTTTAAGTTACAAAGAAATACATAGCAAAAACACACTTACTTGAAAGATTATTCCAAAAATCTTGGAATGAAAGTTGGAGTTATACACTGAAAAATCAGTCATCTTGCAAAAATGTTTGCGCCTAATTGAACCGTTGGATCGGTTTGAATTTTGGATATGTTGCTCCAAACACGTGTAGGTATATTCTGAACGGTGGAGATCGGATTTGGACGTGTAAAACAACGAGCAAAACTTTCTGAAATTGGACAGAATTTTTGTACTCGAAAATTACAACTTTTGGAGAGAACTTTTGATGTTGTTTTGGTGTGATTTCACTCTTTCCTTTGCCACTATTTATAGGCACTAATGTGACTTTATGCCTTCCTCCTCCATACCAAAGGTTGCATGGTGTATGACATTAATCACCAATGTAATTTTTGGCATTCCCCTTCCATACCAAAGGTTGCATGGTTTATGGACTTAAATGTCACCAATGTGACTATTGACATTCTCCTTCCATACAAAAATTTGAATGGTTTATGGACTTAAATCTCACCAATGTGACTTTAGGCCTTCTCCCTCTATGCCAAAGATTGCATGTAATTTAATTCTCCTCCATGACAAAATTCATCTTCAATGCAAAACTAAAATCAACTTGGTACTTTGTCTCTTTGTAATGCAAAATTTTGGGTTTTCACATTAATGATTTGAAATTAATCGAAGTAAAAAAAAAAAAAAAAACCCAACGCCTAAAAGCTATCTCCGAAATTTCCAAGCAGCATGTAATTAAAGAGTAGGTCTTTTATGAGATGATCTCACGAATCTTTATCTGTGAGACGGGTCAAGGCTACCGATATTCACAATAAAAAGTAATACTATTAGCATAAAAAGTAACATCGGTTGGATAAAATACATGGCAGTTGTATATATGGTCTTGGACAATTTTCTCCCATTGAGCTAACTTTTAGGGTTAAGTTAGATCCAAATTTCAATCTTAACATGGTATCAGAGCTCATGTTCCATCGATATGTGTTGGACTGCCCATAGTTGGGTCACCCGTTCTACCCATAATTGGGTCATTTGTAAACTTCACGCTTCATATGTTCATTCCTGGGCGTGAGGAGAGTGTTAGTTGTCCCACATCGGTTGGATAAAATACCTGGGAGTTTTATATATGGTATTGAACAATCCTCCTCCTTTGAGCTAGCTTTTGGGGTTGAGTTAATATTTTTTCATGGATGACCCAAATAAGATATCGTCTCACAAAATACGATCCGTGAGATCGTCTCACACAAATTTTTGCCGTAATTAAATACTCATTCATTTATTATCCAATTTAACATAAATTCAACATAAAAATACCCGATTATTGTTTTAGTTTGACTGATCTTCATCTGTCATTTCATTATCAACATTAATGCTTTTATCGATCAATTGTTTAGGGCACGGAGTTAATTAAATAATTAGGTAACGAACAACACATTGAAATGAAATTAGATATGAATAAAACCAACTTCAAAATGAAATAAGAATGCAAATTAAATGATATGTCTATTTTTTAGATAATGGAGATATATTTAATTATATAGATATATATTTTAAAATTTAATATTTTCAACATAACTTTATTGTATACATATTCTTTATTTTTTAAAAACAAATTTTGGTAAAAAAAATTTATGTTGAATAAATATATTTTAAAAATAAGATAGACATTAAAATCTAAATGAATATTTTTGTAGTATTAATTAAATAATTAATTTAATATTTTTTCTTTTCAAAATATAATTTTATTACAAAAATATTTTTTTCAATAAAGTTTATTATTATTTTATTTAAAAAATGTAATAAATTGATTAAACAAATAAATAAAGGAATGTTTCATTATTATTATTTTTCAGAAAAATGTAATATAATATAAAAAAAATGATAAATAAAAAATATTGGACAAACACATAAATATTAAAATTTTTATGGGACTATTTTATATTATTAAATAATTATATATAAAAGTAATTATATGATTCTGGTCAACATATATAAAATAAAAAAGTTGAAAAATATTTTATCTATAAATTTCCATTATTATTTTGATATAAAAATTACGGAATAAATTTATTAAACAAAATAATAAGATAAGGTTTCATTATTTTTTTTAAAGAAACTAATTGTTGGGGTCAATCGTATATGAGTGAGAGTAGTACTTATATGAGTGACCTTATGAAAAGTTCTCGTGTGTCAATTTGCTGATGTTGTACTGCTTGATCTGATTGGTTGGATGGAGCATAAAAAAGTGAAGTCAGATCTTAACGGATAATACTATCCATGCTGGGACATGGCCGACGGTAGGAAAAAAATAAGATTGATCTCTGAGAAATATGAGACAACATCGGTATATATATACACATCTCCCCGAACTCATGTACCTAACAGCCTAACCCATTAGCATCCAAATATGTACACTATGTGTTGTATCATGTATAAGAAAATAAAATTACATATTGAATAACAATTAAAACTTTTGACCTAATGATAAACGTTTACTCATAAAAATTGATATAAGAGTGAGATCATAAGTTCAATCCTCCCAATAAGCATATTTATAAAATTATTGGTGGAATGTTGAGTTAAGATTGCTCGAGTGAGAAGTTCTTGTTCGTAAAACTGACGTTACACTGCTTGATCTGGTTGGCCCGATAGACCGTAAAAAATAGACGTCGGATCTTAACGGATAATAATGTCCAATATGAGATAAGACCAGCAGATAAATACACACTCCTCCGGACTGATAGACCTAATAAGTTGATTCATTATCATCCAAGTAGGTACATCATGCACGGTCACAAGTATAAAGTAATAAAGTTGTACATTGACAAACAACTATAAACTTTGATCTAGTTGTAAACGCTTGATCTTAATACTAATAAAACACATCAAAATTTCTAAGATGTGCATAAAAATAGAGAAATTAATTCCAATGCTTACATAAAAAAGAGTTCTAAGTGTTGAAAATAATATATTTAAATGTTGAAAAATAATATTTAAAATGTGTGTATTGAATATTTTAATGTTGAATATTTGAATGTTGAAAATAAGAGTTGTAAATATTGAAAATTAGTGTGTGATGATGTAGATAATGATGTATTTTATTTTTGGATTATTTGTAAAAAAATTATATAAATAGTCCTCACCATTTGTGAAGAAATTCACAATTAAGTAGAGAGAAAAATATTATAAAGTGTGTAGTTTGGAAAATTTTGAGAGTTTGAGATTTTTACTTTTTACCATAAATTTTTACTTTTTCACAACACGTTATCAGCACGAAGCTCTAAAAGTCCTCCATACTTTTTCAAGCTCCAACGAGAAGAAAAGGTAACAAAAGTAATAATATTTATTTTATTGTTATTTATTTATTGTGTATATATTTAATATATAATATAATGTTATTATTAAGAATAATAAAAATAAAATTTTCAAAAACTTGTTATAAATCCTGGGAGGATGTTAAGACGACATCCCACACTCCCGGTAAGGGATACGACAAGTATAAAAGCCTATAAGGTTTTTAAACAAAATAACTTATGACACCTCATTATAATAATGTGATATGATATACATAATTATTTAAACATGACTAATATTATATACACCATATTATTACCATAAAATTATACAAATACATACATTTATTTTTTTGTACACTAACGGTCATAAACGGTAACAAAACGGCTAGTTTTGCCCTATAAATATGATCTCACAAACTCTTTCAATCACTCCAACTTTCTCCTATTCTCTAAAAATTATTCTTCATCAAATTTTTCGAAGAAAAAAGAAAATGGCTTTCTCAAGGTTATTTTTAATTATTTGGTTATCATACTCACGAGTCTTTTATTTATCGGAGAATATCATCCTCGTGTGTTTTCTTTATTTTTACAAATGCTTGTACTTGTTGTTTATCAATTACTTTGTATTGCAATATTCATTAACTAATAAAATGCATTGTAATTTTTTTAGTACCACCATGTCAAATTTGTCAAAGCTTGAATTTGTTGCGCTCGACATCACGGGAAGAAATTATATGCCATGGACTCTCGATGTAGAAATGCATCTTGAGTCATTGGGTCTAAGCGAGACCATTAAAGAAAATGGTATATCTTCATCACAAGAAAAAGCAAAAGCTATAATATTTTTGCGTCGACATCTCGATGAAGGTTTAAAATGTGAATATCTCATCGAAAAAGATCATATGGCTCTGTGGAAAGGATTGAAAGAAAGATTTGAACATATAAGGGAAGTTATACTTCCGACCGCCCGTGATGAATGGAATATGTTAAGATTCCAAGATTTTAAGAAAGTCAGTGATTATAATTCAGCGATGTATCGAATAATCTCGCAGCTAAAATTTTGTGGACATGAGGTTACAGAATCGGAAATGCTTGAAAAAACATTTTCCACGTTTCACGCATCAAATATAACTTTACAGCAACAATATAGAATGCGTGGATTTGCGAGATATTCTGAACTCATCGCCTGTCTTCTTGTGGCGGAAAAGAACAACGAGCTGCTAATGAGAAATCATCAGTCCCGACCCATTGGATCAACATCATTTCCAGAAGTAAATGCTGTAAGTAAAAATGAATTTAAACCTGGAAACCAAAATCAAATTCAAAGACAAAGTTTTGGTCGAGGTCGAGGACGTGGTCGTGGACGTGGACGGGAATTGACCGTGGTCGTGGTCGAGGTCGTGGTTTTGAAAACAATAGAGATAATTATTTTTATAACTCATCTCAAAAGGGCGTTACGAACCACCCACAGAAAATGCATCATGAGAACATGAGTGTTAATGAAAATCACTCGAAAAGATTTGAAAGTTCTTGTTTCAGATGCGGCACTCCAGGACATTGGTCTCGTATTTGTCGAGCCCCTGAGCACCTTTGCAAGCTCTATAAAGAATCGATAAAGGGGAAAGAAAAAGAGACCAACTTTACTGAACGCAGTGACCGTTTGAGTGATTCAACTCATTTTGATGCTGCTGATTTTATGAATGATTTCTCTGGAAATGATCAATATGTTGGTGGGATAGAAATGAACAATATTGATGCTACTGATTTTCTCAATGATTTCCCTGAGAATGAATAATATAATGGTAGGATATAAATGTACAATAATTTATTTTTGATGTATTCATATAATAATGTTTTATTGTACAATTATGATATGTGTTATATTTACATATGTATTGTCAGTAATCTTATTTCATTGCATATTTTTTTTTGAAGTTCAAATATGAAAAATGCTATGAGCAAAGCTGAAGTTTGCATACCCGATAGTGGTACAACACACACTATCCTCCGAGATAAAAGATATTTCTTGGAACTAAAACCAACAAAAACAACGGTGAATACAATATCAGGTCCTGTAGACTTGATTGAAGGATGTGGTAAAGCACAATTTTTGTTACCTAATGGTACAAAATTTTTGATTAATGATGCTTTATATTCACCACAATCGAAAAAAAATTTGTTGAGTTTTAATGATATATATTCCCATGGGTATGATACTCAAACAATGAATGAAGGGAATGAGAAATATATGTGTCTTATCACATCTAAATTAGGAAAGAAATATGTGATTGAAAAACTATCAATGCTCCCTACTGGATTGCATTATACACATATAAGTTCCATTGAATCAAACATGGTAGTTGATAATTCTTCAATATTAACCAATTGACATGATCGATTAGGACATCCTGGTTCAACAATGATGCGAAGAATTATAGAAAATACACATGGTCATCCACTGAAAGACCAGAAGATCTTTCAGAATAATAAGTTTCAATGTAAAGCATGTTCTCTTGGAAAACTTATTATAAGACCATCGCCAGCCAAAATCCAAACTGAATCACCAATATTTCTTGAACGTATTCAGGGTGATATTTGTGGACCAATCCATCCACCATGTGGACCATTCAGATACTTTATGGTATTAATTGATGCCTCCAGCCGATGGTCACATGTATGTTTATTGTCAACTCGAAATGTTGCATTTGCAAGATTACTTGCTCAAATAATAAAATTGAGGAATCAATTTCCCGATTATACAATCAAGAAAAATAGACTTGATAATGCTGGTGAATTTACTTCCTAGACTTTCAATGATTATTGTATGTCTATGGGAATCATTGTTGAACATCCTGTTGCTCATGTACATACACAGAATGGATTGGCTGAATCATTGATTAAACGTCTGCAAATGATTGCTAGACCAATGATTATGAAAACAAAGCTCCCTATTTCTATATGGGGACATGCAATTTTACATGCTGCTTCATTAATTCGCATCAGACCAAGTGCATATCATAAATACTCCCCATTGCAGCTTGCATTTGGTAAAGAACCAGACATTTCTCATCTGAGAATTTTTGGATGTATGGTGTATGTGCCTATTGCACCACCGCAACGAAAGAAAATGGGACCTCAAAGAAAGGTTGGAATTTATATCGGTTATGATAGTCCATCAATCATTCGATATCTTGAACCTCAGACAGGCGACGTGTTCACAGCACATTTTGCTGATTGTCATTTTAATGAGGAAATCTTCTCAATGTTAGGGGGAGAACAGAAACATACCGAAAAAGAAAGTACATGGTATGTATCATCATTGTTACATCTGGATCCAAGAACAAAACAATGTGAAAAAGATGTACAACAAATTGTGCACTTGCAAAGTATAACAAATCAAATATCAGATGCATTTGCAGACACAAAATGGGTAACTAAATCATATATACATGCTGCAAATGCCCCTGCTCGAATTGAAATTCCGAATAAACAAATTGAAGATACTCATGATGTCATTAAACGCCTGAAGCGTGGAAAGGCCAGTCGGTTCCAAGGATAAAAATCCTCGAAAAAGAAAATTCATAGAGAAATACGATGATCACAAAATAAACAATGATGTTCCTGAAGAAACACATGATGATCACAAAATAGAGAATGATGTTCCTGAAGAAACACATGATGATGAAAATGTTCTGTCAGAACCACAAACTGACGAGAATCATGAAATCTCTATCAATTATATTAATACTGGAAAAATATGGAACCGAAAAGATATAGAAGAAATTGATGATATATTTTCTTATAATGTGGCAATCGATATCATAAATGATAATGAAGATCAAGAACCAAAATCTTTTGGTGAATGTAAAAATCGGCATGATTGGATAAAATGGAAAGAAGCCATTCAGGTTGAATTGGATTCGCTAAATAAACATAATGTTTTTGAACCTATAGTCCTTACACCTGAAGGTGTAAAACCTGTTGGATACAAATGAGTTTTTATTAGAAAGCGAAATGAAAAAAATGAAATAGTAAGATATAAAGCTCGACTTGTTGCACAAGGTTTTTCTCAAAGGCCTGGAATTGATTATGAAGAAACGTATTCTCCCGTGATGGATGCAATTACGCTTCGGTATTTGATTAGCTTGGCAGTATCTGAAAATTTAGAAATGCGTCTTATGGATGTTGTTACAGCTTACTTATATGGATCACTTGATAGTAATATATATATGAAAATCCCTGAAGGATTTAAGATGCCTGAAGCACAAAGTTCAAAACCCAGAGAATGTTATTAAGTGAAATTACAAAGATCATTATATGGATTAAAGCAATCCGGTCGAATGTGGTATAAACGACTAAGTGATTACTTGATGAAAAAGGGATATGTAAATAATTCAATATGCCCTTGTGTTTTCATTCAGAAAACAACATCCGGATGCGTAATTATTGCTGTACATGTTGATGATTTAATGTGACACCTCTGACCGGTTTTAATAAAATAACAGCGGAATTAAAAATTTTCTTGAAGGAGGAAGGATAAAAAGTTCTTGACATAAAATCTTTACAAACAAATGTATATACATGATCAAGGAAATGATACAACCAAAATACAAAATATCATTTGTATGATCATGTCCAAAAATGCCATCAAAATATCTTCTTCCTTCCTTCTCTACATGCATATGACTCCGGCCCACAATCAACGTCCCGGCCCGTCGCTCTTATCTGCATCACATGAAATAACTGAAATGAGTATAAAACTCAGCAAGTGGAACTCTTACATAGCAATAGATACATATATCATACTCTGTAAAACATGGCTTTGAAATCATTAAATACCATCAACTCTTGAAACATGAATAACATAGCATAATATAACAATAAGATATTTCTATTTTCTCTGTTGGATTGATATCTATATAGTATCTCTGTCTCTGTACCTATATCCCAAAAAATATACATTGAGGGATATAAGCCTATGGTCGTTGATCAACTAATTGCATGCAATCTCTGACTATGTATCTATCAATCCATAAAACATTTGAACTCTCTCTTGGGCATTTTGTCAAACACTTTGCATACTCTATCTATTGTATTCCATTTTACACAATTGAGACATTCAATTGCCTCTAATATACAATCAAGTATATCAATACATAATATGAATCAAATGGAAGGGAATAACATGTTAAAATTATTGAAACACAATACATATACTATCATGTGAGCACAAAGAATGAAATTCCACTTACTACCAATAAAACCCTTGAATATATCTCTTGGTACACAACCTACAACAATAAACCATGTATTGAACCATCAACATCTCAATAATAATAAACCCATATCAATTAATCCATAAAACCAACACCATCACCAAACCCATGATTTCTCCCAACACCAAAACCAAGAAATAACCAAACCAAAAGCTTACCTTAGCTTCTAGAACCAACAAGAACCTTGATTACACCACAAATCACCAACTAGGAGCTTGAATCAAAGAAATGAAAAGAAGAAATAAAGTAACCCTAGTCTCCCCAAGAGCTGCAAACCGAGAAGAACCGATAGAAATGAGAGAAATGAGCCAAACACATCAATTTATATCACTTAAAACTTGAAACACGCTTCTACTGTTCATGCACCGCGGGTGCGCTACCTTCCTCACCGCGGGAGCGGTGTGCCCTTGGCAACACAACCAAAAATTCTGAAACTGACGACCGCGGGTGCGGTACAAAACTTACCGCGGGTGCGGTGCCTCCACCGCGGGTGCGGTGTCTGTTCGGCAATCCACCAAAAATGCTGCAATAAAGACCGCGGGGGCGCTGCTCAATTACCGCGGGTGCAGTCTGGTCTCGGCCAAAACAAACTCTTATGCAACTAAAATTGAATCGCAACGCTGATACAATACAACTACCATCAACTAATATCAACAATGCCACAAAACAATAATAACCAACAATACTATGACCCATAATCACAACTCTTAACATCTAAACCAAATAATCCATAAACATACGAAAACTTAAACCGTACCGTACACCAGGCTTGGCTATTACAATCTCCTCTCCTTAAGGGAATTTCGTCCTCGAAATTGACGTCACTACGCAAAAAGCTCGGGATACTTCTCTTTCATCTCATCCTCTGTTTCCCACGTGGCTTCTTCAATCAAATGATTCCTCCAAAGGACTTTAACAATGCCGATCTCTTTGTTTCTCAACACTTTAACTCTGCGATCCAGAATCTGGACCGGAATCTCTTGGTAAGTCAAATTCGGCGTCAAATCCAATGGCTCGTGGCGAAGAACATGGGAAGGATTCGCAATATACTTCCTGAGCATTGATACATGAAAAACATTGTGAACTCTGTCAAGATCTGGCGGTAGGGCTAACCTGTAAGCTCGATCACAAACTCTATCCAAGATCTCAAATGGGCCAATAAATCTCGGACTCAACTTTCCCTTCTTGCCAAACCGCATCACACCCTTAAGAGGTGCTATCTTCAAGAACACATGGTCGCCAACCTCAAACTGCAACGGTCTACGACGCACATCAGCATAGCTCTTCTGTCTCGACTGTGCTGTTTTCATCCTCTCTCGAATAACCGCAACAACATCAGCAGTCTGTTGGACCAACTCTGGACCCAACATCTTCCTCTCACCAATCTCATCCCAATACAAGGGCGATCTACATTTTCTGCCATAAAGTGCTTCATACGGTGCCATGCCAATCGTTGCTTGGTAACTGTTATTGTACGTGAACTCAACAAGAGGTAATTTGGAATCCCAGCTACCTGGATAATCGATAGTACACGCTCTGAGCATATCCTCTAAAATCTGAATAACTCTCTCTGATTGACCATCACTCTGGGGGTGATATGCTGTACTGAATGCTAACCGTGTACCCATCGCTCTGTGCAAACTCTTCCAAAACTCTGAAGTAAATCTAGGGTCACGATCAGACACGATCGACACAGGAACACCATGAAGTCTAACAATCTCTGCTATGTACTCTTCGGCATACTGGTTCAGAGAATACGTCGTCTTGACTGGAAGAAAATGCGCTGACTTGGTCAATCGATCAACAATAACCCAAATAGAGTTAAAACCTTTCTGCGTCCTTGGAAGACCAGTCACGAAGTCCATCGTAATATGCTCTCATTTCCATTGAGGAATCGGCAATGATAGCAATGTCCCAGCAGGTCTCCGATGCTCGATTTTCACCTGCTGACAAGTTAGGCACTGAGAAATAAACATGGCAATATCTTTCTTCATACCTGGCCACCAATAGAGTCTACGAAGATCCTGATACATCTTGGTGCTGCCTGGATGTATCGAGTATGGCGCGGTATGTGCCTCTGTCAAGACGTCTTGCCGAATATCATCACCAACAGGAATACATATACGGCCTCTGAAAGTCACCAAACCATCTCCATTCAATCCAAACTCTGAATTACCTCTCTCCTCTGCTCTGGCTCTCAACTCTGTCAACTGTAAATCATTGACCTGCTCTCTACGGATCATGTCCGTCAATGTAGCCCGAATGACCAATGCTGAAAAGCGAGCAATGGTCCCCGGAACAACCAAAGCTATCTCTTCTCGCTGCAAATCTAACAACAATGGCTTCTGAATCAAAGAATTCAAAGAAGAACTCGACTTACGGCTCAAAGCATCTGCTACAACATTCGCTTTCCCTGGGTGGTAACTAATAGTCACATCATAGTCTTTGACAAGCTCTAACCACCGTCTCTGTCGCATATTGAGTTCTTTCTGAGAAAACAAATACTTCAAACTCTTGTGGTCCGTGAAAATTTCACACTTTTCGCCATATAAGTAATGTCTCCAAATTTTCAGGGCGAAAACCACAGTTGCCAGTTCCAGCTCATGCGTAGGATAATTTTTCTCGTAGTCCTTCAACTGGCGAGAAGCATAGGCTATGACTTTCCCTCGTTGCATCAGCACTGCACAAAGACCCTTCTTCGATGCATCGGTGTAAACAACAAAGTCCTCTGAACCACTGGGCAATGCAAGTACTGGAGCCGTCGTCAACTTATCTTTCAACTCTTGAAATCCACTTTGGCATTCATTGGACCACTCGAACTTCACAGTCTTCCTCGTCAGATTGGTTAGCGGTAGGGCAATCTTGGAAAAATCTGAAATGAAACGACGATAATAACCCGCCAAACCAAGAAAACTACGCACCTATGCTACAGTGGTAGGAATAGGCCATTTCTGAATCGCCTCTATCTTCATCGGATCAACAGCTATACCATCCTTCGAGACCACATGGCCTAAGAAAGAAATCTGCTACAACCAGAACTCACATTTCTTCAACTTAGCAAACAACCTCTTCTCTCTCAACAACTGAAGAACAACTCTGAGATGTTCTGCATGAAGCTCTCTGGTCTTGGAATAAATCAATATGTCATCGATGAAAACAATGACAAAGCTATCCAAATACGGCTTGAACACTCGGTTCATCAGATCCATGAAGACTGAAGGAGCATTGGTTAAACCAAACGACATCACAAGGAATTCATAATGACCGTACCTGGTCCGGAACGCCGTCTTAGGGATATCAGATTCCCTAACCTTCAACTGATAATAGCCAGATCGCAGATCAATCTTCGAAAACACGGTAGCCCCTTGCAGCCGATCAAACAAGTCATCTATCCGTGGCAACAGATATTTATTCTTGATAGTCACTTTGTTGATCTCTCTGTAATCAATGCAAAGCCGCAAAGACCCATCTTTCTTTTTAACAAAAAGAACCGGAGCTCCCCAAGGCGAAGAACTCGGCCGAATGAAACCTTTATCCAATAGATCTTGCAACTGCGTCTTCAACTCTTTCATCTCTGTTGGGGCCATTCTGTACGGAGCCTTAGAAATAGGAACCGTACCTGGAACTAGATCCATCACAAACTCTACATCTCTGTCCGGCGGTAAACCCGGCACATCATCCTCAAAAACATCAGAGAACTCTCTCACCACATCAATATCATCAATATTCAACTTCACAATTCTATCCATATCAACAATCGAAGCCAAAAACCCATCACAACCTCTAAACAACAACTTCTTAGCCTCAAGACACGAAATAAAAGGAAGGACCAGCGAAGTACCTGCACTGGCGAGCATACCTTCCCTATTGCCATCATCTGCAAATTTCACCGTCTTAGCAACGCAATCAATCACTGCACGATAGGTCGATAGCCAATCCATGCCAAATATAATATCAAATGCAACTATTGGAATAACAATCAAATCGGCATAAACCACTCGCTCATCAATTTGAACAGAGCACACATACACAATAGATGTCGGACACAACGCATCCCCCGAAGGCAAAACAACATTAAACTGGAGGGGAAGAACAGAAGGAACTATACCCAAAGATCTCAAAAATAGTTCAGACATAAAAGAATGAGTAGCACCTGTATCAATCAATGTCGTAGTTACTCTGCCTGAAATTAAAATAGTGCTAGAGATCACAGAAGAATCATGGTTTATACCCTTCCTTTGTCATGGTAAAGATGCGTCCCTGCACCTTCTCTTTACTCGCTCATCTTGGACAATCCTTGGCAATGTGGCCTGCAGTACCACACCGGTAACAAGCATGAGTACCAAATATGCACTATCCCCGATGATGCCTACTGCACTTGGGACACAATGGTTTCTCGGGATCAGATGGAACTGCCGGTGGTTTCGGACTGGACTCTAATTTGCCTTTCCCCTTGAAACGATCCTTTCCTCTTTGACTCGAACCCTGGCCTCTCAGAGCAATGGTCTGCTGTCTCGCTTGTCTTTCCCTGGCAATGTATTTCTCATCTTGCTCGGCCAACAAGGCATTAGCCACAAGCTCCTTGAATGTCACCGCTTTAGACATATTGATGTCCCTTCTGATCTCTGCTTTAAGGCCTCTAATGAAATGAGCACATTTATCCTTGTCATTGGAAGCAATATATGGGGCAAACAGAGCCCTCCTCGAATTTCAGAATATACTCATCGACATTCATACCTCCCTGTCGAAGCTCCAAGAACTCAGTCACCTTCCTAGCTCGAATTGCGTCTGGGAAGTACTTGTCATAGAAAAGATCAGTGAACTCTTGCCACTTCAATGCCGGAACATCCACACTAACCTTGGTAGCATTCCACCAAATGCGTGCAGCTTTGACTAACATGTACACTGCACATCCAATTCTGTCTTTGTCTTCATACTTGAGATGATCAAAAATAGCCTCAAGTGCTTTGATCCATTCTACGGCCACCAACGGATCAGTGCTTCCTGCAAATTCAGGCGGATCCATCCTCTTGAAAGCAGTAAAGATCCCATCAGTACCAACTGCTTGTGCCACTTGGCCTCTCACTTGACCTCTACCTTGACATGTACCTTGCAAACGTAGCAACTGTTGGATCTGCTCACTATGGACCTTGGCTTGCTCTTTCAACAACTTGCCGAACTATCGACAACTCTAGAGGAAGAACTATCCTCACCCTCTGCGGCCTTTCTCTTAGGAGGCATACTCCTACAATGTGCTCACACAATACATATCAATAGATAACAATGAATAGATGTAGAAGAAGACATACCTGGACTGTTGAAAGTAGACGAAGTCATATGCATTGGTCCGAAGAACGGTGCCCTGATACCACTAAATGTGACACCTCTGACCGGTTTTAATAAAATAACAGCGGAATTAAAAATTTTCTTGAAGGAGGAAGGATAAAAAGTTCTTGACATAAAATCTTTACAAACAAATGTATATACATGATCAAGGAAATGATACAACCAAAATACAAAATATCATTTGTATGATCATGTCCAAAAATGCCATCAAAATATCTTCTTCCTTCCTTCTCTACATGCATATGACTCCGGCCCACAATCAACGTCCCGGCCCGTCGCTCTTATCTGCATCACATGAAATAACTGAAATGAGTATAAAACTCAGCAAGTGGAACTCTTACATAGCAATGGATACATATATCATACTCTGTAAAACATGGCTTTGAAATCATTAAATACCATCAACTCTTGAAACATGAATAACATAGCATAATATAACAATAAGATATTTCTCTTTTCTCTGTTGGATTGATATCTATATAGTATCTCTGTCTCTGTACCTATATCCCAAAAATATACATTGAGGGATATAAGCCTATGGTCGTTGATCAACTAATTGCATGCAATCTCTGACTATGTATCTATCAATCCATAAAACATTTGAACTCTCTCTTGGGCATTTTATCAAACACTTTGCATACTCTATCTATTGTATTCCATTTTACACAATTGAGACATTCAATTGCATCTAATATACAATCAAGTATATCAATACATAATATGAATCAAATGAAAGGGAATAACATGTTAAAACCATTGAAACACAATACATATACTATCATGTGAGCACAAGGAATGAAATTCCACTTACTACCAATAAAACCCTTGAATATATCTCTTGGTACACAACCTACAACAATAAACCATGTATTGAACCATCAACATCTCAATAATAATAAACTCATATCAATTAATCCATAAAACCAACATCATCACCAAACCCATGATTTATCCCAACACCAAAACCAAGAAATAACCAAACCAAAAGCTTACCTTAGCTTCTAGAACCAACAAGAACCTTGATTACACCACAAATCACCAACTAGGAGCTTGAATCAAAGAAATGAAAAGAAGAAATAAAGAAACCCTAGTCTCCCCAAGAGCGGCAAACCGAGAAGAACCGATAGAAATGAGAGAAATGAGCCAAACACATCAACTTATATCACTTAAAACTCGAAACACGCTTCTACTGTTCATGCACCGCGGGTGCGCTACCTTCCTCACCGCGGGTGCGATGTGCCCTCGGCAACACAACCAAAAATTCTGAAACTGACGACCGCGGTGCGATACAAAACTTACCGCGGGTGCGGTGACTATCACACCGCGGGTGCGGTGTCTGTTCGGCAATCCACCAAAAATGCTGTAATAAAGACCGCGGGGGCGCTGCTCAATTACCGCGGGTGCAATCTGGTCTCGGCCAAAACAAACTCTTATGCAACTAAAATTGAATCGCAACGCTGATACAATACAACTACCATCAACTAATATCAACAATGCCACAAAACAATAATAACCAACAATACTATGACCCATAATCACAACTCTTAACATCTAAACCAAATAATCCATAAACATACGAAAACTTAAACCGTACCGTACACCAGGCTTGGCTATTACATTTAAACATCATTGGAACGAATAAGGAAATTCAAGAAGTTGTGTCATACTTGAAGGAAGAATTTGAAATGAAGGATCTTGGAAAAACCAAGTATTGTCTGGGTTTACAAATTGAACAAAAAGAATGTGGAATGTTTGTTCACCAGACAAATTATACAGAAAAGATCCTTAAAGGTTTTAATATGGATAAATCAAATCCTTTAAGTAATCCAATGGTTGTTAGATCATTAAACATAGAAAAGGATCCATTCCGTCCATGTGAAGATGATGAAGATATTCTTGGTCCAGAAGTATCATATCTAAGTGCTATCGGTGCCCTTATGTATCTTACAAATTGTACAAGGCCTGATATATCTTTTGCCGTAAATTTGTTGGCAAGATTTAGCACATATCCAACAAAGAGACACTGGAACGGAATTAAACATATATTTCGTTATCTACGAGGAACGACAGACTTGGAACTTTTATATTCAAAAGATGCTAATCCAAGTATAATTGGCTATGCCGATGCTGGATACTTATATGATCCACACAAGGCACGTTCTCAAACTGGATATGTATTTACTCGTGGAGGCACTGCAATTTCTTGGCGTTCACAGAAACAAACGCTCGTAACAACTTCATCAAATCATGCCGAGATTATTGCACTATATGAAGCAAGCCGTGAATGTGTGTGGTTAAAATCAATGGCCCAACATATCCAAATCTCATGCGGATTATCATTCGACGAGAAGCCTGTGATACTATATGAAGATAATGCTACATGTGTTGCTCAAATGAAAGAGGGATACATAAAAAGCGACATAACTAAACATATTGCTCCTAAGTTCTTCGCATTGACCAAAGAGCTCGAGAAGAATAAATGTATTGATGTTCGTCACATTCAATCAAGTGAAAACTCATCAGATCTCTTCACAAAGGCACTTCCTACGTCAATATTCAGAAAGCACATATATAATATTGGGATGCGCAATTTACGAAATTTGTGAAGAATTGTTCGTGTCAACATGAGTGGGAGTTTACGTGACTGCACTCTTTTTCCCTTACTATGGTTTTTATCCCAATGGGTTTTTCCTAGTAAGGTTTTTAACGAGGCAGTACAAAAACGCGTAATGAAGACATCATCGTATCATGATCATCATCACAAGGGGGAGTGTTGAAAATAATATATTTAAATGTTGAAAAATAATATTTAAAATGTGTGTATTGAATATTTGAATGTTGAAAATAAGAGTTGTAAATATTGAAAATTAGTATGTGATGATGTAGGTAATGATGTATTTTATTTTTGGATTATTTGTGAAGAAATTCTATAAATAGCCTCACCATTTGTGAAGAAATTCACGATTGAGTAGAGAGAAAAATATTATAAAGTGTGTAGTTTGAAAAATTTTGAGAGTTTGAGATTTTTACTTTTTACCATAAATTTTTACTTTTTCACAACACTAAGTTTATTGTTTTAAAATTGGTTTCACGACGAGGAAGAAGTCACATGCGTCAGGAAGTGCTTGACAAAATAAATGTTATGAGGATTATACAAAACAATGGAAAGAGGGATTTTAGTCCAATTTTTGAAGTGTGCTCCCATGTTAGTGTATGTTATGCCGGAAATGTTTCTTTTCCATATTTTAATATTATTAATCATGTTCGTTTTTTATATTTTTATAAAAATTGATATATATATATATATATATATATATTAATAGTCTAAGACATAACAAGAGACTACATAATCGAATGAAAAAACATAAAATAATTGGCACAAGTGGCCTGCCTCACATTTGTTTAACATCGAGATGGCCATAGTTTATGCACAAAACGATGGGTGTAAAGGACAGCAGGACACCTCATTGATGGAGAATGAGCTGGGGGGATCCTATTACGTGTTAATTAAATTAAAATAATATAATGAAAATAATAATAACAAAGGGTTTCCATTTGCTTGTCTTTAAATGTGAGTTCACACTACAAAAATCCAACGCCAAAAGCATACCCAGTCAATCGTAGCATTATCAGGTAAATCTTTCTAATACCCTAATTCGGATATTTATGGTGTGTGTGTCTGTATCTTCCAGTGTGATTCCCTATAGCTTTGATTTTATACTCCATCATCTGTTTCATTTAATGTTTATTTTGTGTATTTGGGTGGTCGAAATTGAAGTAGGATCTTTGGATTTATTTATTTTTTTTGGCTGCATTCCAGAATTTTTGCGGAGCAATGACGGTATCCATGGATGTGGAGGAATCACCCCCCGCCTACAAGCAAATCATGAGCGTGGGGCTCCTTCTGCTGGCCACTCTTGTGGTGGCAAAATTTGCATATGCATTGATAATTCCAAGATCCAGAAAAAGGCTGCCGCCTACGGTGAAGTCATGGCCGGTGCTGGGTGGCCTGGTGCGGTTCTTGAGAGGACCGATCGTGATGCTGCGTGAGGAGTACCCTAAGACTGGGAGTGTGTTCACTCTGAAACTCCTTAACAAGAACATGACTTTCCTGATAGGGCCTGAGGTTTCTGCTCATTTCTTCAAGGCCCCAGAATCCGAACTCAGTCAGCAAGAGGTGTACCAATTCAATGTGCCTACATTTGGGCCTGGGGTCGTGTTTGATGTGGACTACACCGTTAGGCAGGAGCAGTTCAGGTTTTTCACTGAGGCTCTTAGGGTTAATAAGCTGAAAAGTTATGTCGATCAGATGGTTGTGGAGGCAGAGGTATTCTCATTTCTTCGTGATTTATATTATTTGTTTAATAAGTCTTTAAATGGTTCAAATGTTATGATCTTTTACTTGGGAAAAACTTGTCTGAGCAAAAGTATGATCAAAACTCCAAACATTGCCAGTTAGAACTGAATCTCTACCATAATCTTGGGGCATTATGTTAGTGATTCTGGACCCTTTCCTTTTCTTATTCAACTGATTTTACCTGGCATACTTGCCAGATGGTACCTCATTGAAAGATAAGAGTGTTGGATCCCCATTGTTCCCTTTGATATATGCACTATATTCTTGATTGAGAGGAGATAGGTAATGGCAGAATGGTAAGGAATAATTGAACACATCTTAGCAAACCATTGTCGTGTACAACGAAGCAAAATATTCATTAAACAAAAAAACCAAGTTGTGCTTTCAACCTACGAACTATCTATCATCAAATCGAAAGAAAAGAAGGAACGTGTATGTATACGTGTTGTGTGTTTGGTTTAATCATGTAATTGTTCATTTCATATTGTGGAAAACTAGGCCGATCTTCACTTTCTACAATTGAGCAGGAATATTTCACGAAATGGGGAGAGAGTGGTGAAGTGGATCTGAAGTATGAGTTGGAACACCTGATCATATTGACAGCGAGTAGATGTCTGTTGGGTGAAGAGGTTCGTAATCAGCTTTTTGAAGATGTTTCTGCTCTCTTTCACGATCTTGACAATGGAATGCTTCCTATCAGTGTGATATTTCCCTACCTGCCAATTCCAGCCCATCACCGTCGTGACCAAGCTCGTAAGAAGCTTGCTGAGATTTTCGCTAACATCATAAATTCTCGAAGACAAACAGGCAAGGCACAAAATGATTTGTTACAATGCTTCATAGATTCCAAGTATAAAAATGGGCGCTCTACGACTGAGTCAGAGGTTACTGGCCTGCTAATTGCTGCTCTTTTCGCTGGTCAGCACACAAGCTCCATTACTTCCACATGGTCAGGGGCGTACCTCCTCTGCAACCCAAAATACATGTCAGCTGTGGTGGATGAGCAGCAGAAATTAGTTGAGAAGCATGGGAATAAGGTTGATTATGACATTTTGTCTGAGATGGAAGTCCTATACCGTTGCATAAAGGAAGCCCTGAGACTCCACCCTCCACTTATAATGCTTCTACGTAGTTCACATAATGACTTTAGTGTGAAAACCAGAGAAGGTATCGAATACGACATTCCCAAAGGCCACATTGTAGCCACATCACCTGCCTTTGCAAACCGACTCCCACACATCTTCAAAGATCCAGACACTTATGATCCTGACAGGTTCGGGCCAGGGAGAGAGGAGGACAAGGCAGCTGGAGCTTTCTCCTACATATCTTTTGGTGGTGGGAGGCACGGTTGTCTAGGGGAGCCATTTGCATATCTGCAAATCAAAGCAATATGGAGCCATTTGCTCAGAAATTTTGAACTGGAGCTTGTTTCACCTTTTCCAGAGACAGACTGGAATGCCATGGTAGTGGGCGTGAAAGGAAAAGTTATGGTGCGGTACAGGCGCAGGGAGCTTTCCCTTAAATAATTGGCTGAAAATTTCGGTAGCTTCAAGCGATGAGATTTTTAGTTTGTGTAGTGTGTTGGATTTTCTGCTGCATATTTTATTTCATCAGACTTTAATTGTCTATTTTCCAAACCTTTTGAATTGTTGTTGTGCTCAAGATGATTTCTTGGTTGCCTGAAAGTGTTATTTATTTATCTGGCCGGCGTAGGCACACGAGGTGGTGCTTCATTGAATTGTAGGATTCTTAATTTTTGCATCTAAAAAATAAGGTTGATATTCGATTACGAAAGTAGCATACTGACAAATTTGGTTATCTAGGGTATTAGCTCCTATGTATTCGTTCAAATTCTACGACTAGAAATTTACAGCTGACGACAGAAAAAAACCTGCCTTGAAAAAATGTAATGATGCACAAAATATCTTCTTATTCCGTTCTTCAAGCAAAACAAAAATGTAAACTATTTCACCTAAATGATAATAATGACGTCGTCATTGAGAACTATGAGTGAAACAAGCTCTTTAAAAGGAAAACAATGACCAGTAGCCAGCATTATTAGGGACACACTGCCCATTCAATACAAATTTAAGTCAAATCACATCACAGATGATCACAAACAAAAATTGGTCCCAGATTTGATTGCTATATTACGAATATATATAAAAAGTAAATTTTCAGCCAACCAATAGCTTGTTCTCTTCCAAGAAGCTATAAGTGGGAACCTCTAGGTTGAATGGTGCGGGTCCTTTGCGAATCCTGCCGGAGATGTCATAGTGGGATCCATGGCAAGGGCAAAACCAACCACCAAAGTCACCAGCATTCGGCAAGGGAATGCACCCCAGATGGGTACACACCCCAACCACCACAAGCCATTCTGGATTCTTGACCCTCACAGAATCCTCTTGCGGATCACGAAGAGATGCAACATCAACACTGTTAGCCAAATTGATGTCATCTTCAGTTCGATGCCTAATGAAAACTGGCTTCCCACGCCACTTCACGGCAACAGTAGCCCCAGGTTCAATGTTGGATAGATCCACCTCAAGCGAAGCAAGAGCGAGGACATCTTTAGTTGCAGACATGCTCAAAACAAATTTGAGGACTAGGAGACGGGCCAGTGATGCATACACAAACCTGCCACCAGTCAAAACAAAGTATGCAAATGCACGTTTGCTGGGATCGCCAGGTGGATACCGCTCATGATTGTGCTCATCGTACACAATCTTTGAACTGGGATTCTTTATTGCAGCCACTGTAGCTGGGAGATCTGGAGTCATACCAATCTCCTGTCCAGGTGCAAGGGCACCAGATGAAAATCCTGGAAAAATTTCATCAAGGTTCATAATATATCATTAAAATCTGCGAGGTACCTAATTTGTAGAATGGAATAAAATCACTGAAAAGTTTAAAAAATGGAGTTCAAAATAGGAGCTAACAAGAATGATTAGTAGCAGACAGCTGTACAGATGTAATACATTGCCATGTTCACAATCATTAAAAATTAACAATATTTAGATTGAAACAGAGTTATGTTTCGCAACAATGGGGCTAGACAAATAAACACCTGATTATCTTCAAATCAAACATTTGTAACACGTTAATAAAGGGAATGACTTCTGAGAAGTGGAACATGAAAAGAAGAGAAAAGAACACCACACCGATCAAATTACAGGATCTGACTACGACAAGATGTTGCAAGAACACAGCCAAATGAAATGCCTGGAGCAAATAAGTACAGCTAGCATGAAGCAACCGAGTGAAAAAGCAGGATTATGGACTGGTTGACTTTCAATCTGATGTAGCAGTAGAAACTGTAAGAAAGCTCATCCACACACAGATGCTCAATCCTACACTCTTTTCTACTTTAGCCTGAAAATAAAATTCAGGCTGCAAAACAATCAAGAACAGCATCAAGCACCCAAACAAACACTCTCCGATGAAATGTCTCCACCATACGCGCATATATTTCAAATTCAAGCCATAATTGCCCACTCAGTCCTTTTCATCAGTAAAAGGACAAAGCTTAACTACTTGACATAGAATATTTTTAAAACAGCACACATCCTGTTAAACAGATTTGCATCTGCATGTAAAACTTCAAGAATATCTCAAGGAAAGGCTAGAAAATTTTCAGGTAGCTTACTCCACAAAAGAGGGTAAGCTCATGTTATGGCACCTTTGGAAGAATTATTGTCCTTCAAGATAATTGCTATAAAAAAATTTCCTCATAAATAATTACTCACACTCGTACATCCAATGTTGTGTGGTATATAATATCATTAACGCTCATTAACGCATTAGGTCAGAAGAACATATATTCATACCAACCTCACGATTGGGAGAAACAAGCTAAGAATAAAACCCCAAATCCGCGGAGAAAAAGCTCATTCAATGGATTTATTTATTTTTAATCCAAATGAAAGCAAAGGCAAAATTTTTCATAATCTACCAGGAGATGCCCACATCAAACAATACCCCGGACACTCAGTTATTAAATAAGCACCAAAAAGTCAATATCACATCAAGAAATCCGGAAGGTTGGAAACAAAATAATTATCACACAACCAAAATAACAATTTGACAGGTAATTTCAGATCTTGCAAAGACAGCTCATTACACCTGAAGAAACAATCAAACACCACATGCAATCCCATCTGCCATTTGTAAAAAAAGTAATACTAACCCAATACTTCGACTTTATAAAAAAACCACCTAATCGTCCACTAAAACGAGGAAAAAACAAAACGAAACTATGGCGGACAGCACCGAACCTCTGATTTGATCCAGAATTGAATTGGTATGAGGAGGCGAGGAAATGAATGCTGCGCGATCATCGGAAGATGGATGGATGGCGGCGAAAGGGTTTCGGGCCGAGTAGGCGGCCGAAGAATTCCGACCAGACAGCCATGAAAGAGATGACAGCCTCCGCCCCGCTACTCTCAACATCTTAGATTGATGGAGATTCTCTTCTCTTCTCTTCTCTCTTCTCCTGTTTTAACTCAGATAAATTTCAATCGGCTTGGACGCAAAATTATTATTATATATGGAAAATGTGGGGAGCAACAGAAATATAAGGAAATTCAACAAATTTAATTAAATATAAATTATATATATTTATATACTTTAGCCACAATGAAGCGGAAACCGCCTTAGCCGAACAGCTTGAAGGGAAAGTATCTTGATGTTTTTGATTTGGACTTGTGTTCGATTCGGAGGAGCCGCAACTTATTTTATTTTTGGCTGGACTTGGTCGTGTGATTTAAATATACTATTATATATTTTACTTAATTTGATTCTTATTTAATTTAGGAAATTATAATTTTATTTTTTCTTCAAATTGTCATTAATCAACCATATTTAAAATACTATCTTCAAATTCTTCCTTGATTTATATATAATAGCTACCGACACATACATATATAGCGTGTGCAATGATTATTTAAAAATATATATTTATTGTTAAATTATAATAAGTTTACAGTAAAATTTTCTCGTAAACGTTATTTCTCTTCATCTTTTGTTAGTCACCACAGTCGTTATGTCTGTAATATGAGGAAAGAAAAACGAAAACAAAACAAAATCTAAAATAGATTTATAAAATCACTTTAATAAAAGGGGGATCAAGTTGAATTAAGATGAGTCTGAGAAAAATCTGAGATGGTGAGAGAAGTTGATGGAGATTTTGAATTAAATTTACTAAAAAAAATATTAAAATCAAAGTAAAAGAGTAGATCTTTTGTGAGATGGTCTCATGAATCTTTATCTGCGAGGCAGGTCAAACTTATCGATATTTACAATAAAAAGTAATACTTTTAGTATAAAAAGTAATACTTTTTCATGGATGACCCAAATAGAGATCCGTCTCAGACAAGTTTTTGCCTAAAAAAAACATGACGAAAGATGGTAATGTTGAAAATAAAATACAAATTTGGATATTACATTAAACAGCATAACAGTTTTTATAATGCCATCAACACATTAAAGATTTATTTCTCTCTTTAAACAAAATATCTCAAATCTAAATACAACCTTATTTTGTTGTTTAGCAATTTCTACGAGGAAAATACATATTTAAATATGGAGTAGTTCTCTTATGAGACGATCTCATGAATCTTTATCTGTTAAACGGGTTAACCCTACCGATATTCACAATAAAAAGTAATACTCTTAGCATAAAAAGTAATACTTTTTCATGGATGACCCAAATAAGAGATCTGTCTCACAAAATACGACCCGTAAGACCGTCTCATACAAACTTTTGTCTTAAATATGTCTTAAGAAACATAAATAATTATTATTCAATAATCGTCGAATTAAATGTGAAATGTTAATATAAATGAAATATAATATCAATCACGTTAATAATAAATCAATCACAGAATTTACATGAGACCATTTTACAGATTAATTAAGTTAGATTACTTATAAGTGTTAACAGTTCGGTTGACTCCCTGAACCGAAACCGAAGACTCGGTTTAAACCGAAACCGAACCATTAATTTGGTTACTTTTTTCGGTTTTTTGTTTTTAAGATTTTCGGTTATTGGTTCATTTTTGTAGCAATCAAACCGAAAATCATTATTTTAAAATTTATTTAAATACTTTTTTTTGTATTTAAATCAAATTATTGTTGTTGATATTTTCATTAATAATGAATTTAAATAACTAAAAATTTTAAAAATATAAATTCATAAACTGAATCGAAAAAGTTTCGATTTTAACCGAACTGAACTATTTAATGCAATTGGTTTTTGGATGAACTGAATTTTTCTCGAATGAATTTTTCACTCCAAATATAAATGTCGGATCCGGCTCATCTCACAAAAACTTATTATAATTTAATAAAAAACAGATTTATATTGAATCACAAGATTTTTTTGGTAGATTTCGTGTGCTGCATTCACTGTCATGGTTGACAAATTGATGATATATTGTGTATACAGCATTCAAGGCATTTGAGTAGATTTACAAATTTATTTAATACAAAAAACAAAAAAAATAGATAGGAAAATGATGACGAGGGAAGCTGGCCAAAAATGAAAATTTTCAAGCGCTTTTCTTTCCCAAACGATTTCAAAAATTTGAACTTTTTTTTTTTGTGGCGTCGCGTCTTTTTGAGCCCTTTATATTTATAAATTAGTCCCAACTACTCCACTTCTCTTTACTGCTCTTCATACTAATTATTGTCATTTATAATTAATTCAAGACCACACTGCATTTGTGTTGATTTCTTTCCATTTGCTGCAATCCAATGGCGGATCCCAGCGACCTCCCCTGCGATGCCGATGGAATGTGCATGGTCTGCAAGCAAAAGGCCCTGGAAAGCGAAACCATCACTTGCAAGACGTGCGTCACCCCCTGGCACGCCACCTGTCTCAGCGCCCCGCCAAAAGCTCTGGCCGATGTCGCCCAGTGGGACTGCCCCGATTGCTCCGGCATCTCTCAGCCCGCTGCCAAATCCGCTGCTGACGCTGGAGGGCTTGTGGAAAAGGTTCGGGCCATCGAGACTGATGCTTCGCTGACCGACCATCAGAAGGCAAAGCTGCGCCAACAACTGTTGGGCGGCGGCGGAGGCGCCGATGAGCAGAAGCAGAGGACGACGGAGAGCGGAGGTGTTTTGGAGATTTTGGGGGATAAGTTCAATTGCTCCATTTGCATGCAGCTTCTCGAGAGGCCCGTCTCCGTATGTTTACTCTTCTTTATGCCTATTTCTGCTTTTCTTTAAATTTTAATGCACCTGTTTATCCTTGGAATTTTGAGGGTTTGTTTTTATACTATTCGACATTCCGCCGTTTTCTGATATGGGTATTTGTTTCCTCTTGTAAATCAGTGCCACTCATGTATAACCCTGAATTTATTTGGTGGCAAAATGCCTTCTTGTATCATTTTAAAGATTTGGGGTTTATCTGCTTTCTGGGATACATGAGATTTAGTGTCTCTATGTGTTCCAAGTGTTTATGTGAACTGCCAAATGAAATCAATGTCTCGTGGGGGAATTTAAAATCAATGCATATTGTTTTAATTTATTTTAGCTATTTAATCACAATGCACCAAAATATTCAAATGCTAAATTATATAGTTTTGGTTTAGTTCAATGAATCAAGATGCTCGACTGCCATCTGATTCGGAAGTGCATTTTGACTTGATATTATTGTAATAGAATGCCATTATATCAGATATAATGGGAACAAATGCTTCTGCCTAACTTTTATGTTTGTGAGGTTTGAGAATGTAGTGGTCTAGTGGAGTGTATCTGAGGGGGAAAAGTGGCGGGGATGTCTGTTATAGTTGACATGGACCGGAACAGTATTGTGGCAGAACACAGAACTTGGTAAAAATGATGAAATAAAAGGAAACATAATAGGAAAGAAAATTATTTTATACGAAAACAAACTGAATCGATTAACGAATACAAAAGAAACATAATAAAAAAGAAATATGTTTATGAAGGTTTGAGAAATGTAACGGAGTATATCTGAGGGGGAAAATCGCGGGATGACCGTTATGGTTGACATGGACCAAAACAATATCGTGGCTTTGTAACACTTGATCAAATAAAAGGAAACATGAGAACTAGAATTTTCATATGAGGACAAACCAAATCAATTAAGGAATAGAAAAGAGTACCATATAAAGCAACCATGGAAATCACTTGCCTCCACATGATTCTCACAAGAAAATGTTGTTTTTTAGCCCTTTTCATCGCTCATTGGTATTAGCTATATAAATATATTTTTTAAAGCATTGCATAATATTACAGTTTTGGTACATAATGTTTTTCCATATATGCATGGATTGACGTCATGCGAGATATTGGTATAGAATATTTAAATGTGTATCAATTGTTTATTAGCTGATGTTACCTCAAAAAGTTGCTTGAATTTATATATTAAGATGTCTTCGTAATTTTATACACTATCAATTTACCTTTTTATACTTATATGCCTATATAGGTAATTTGGTTAGTTATTGCAATTGCATGCCTTCAATTTTTTTAAAATATATAGTTTCTTTCTGGATTTTAGCCCAAAAAAAGTACGGAACACCTGTAACAGTGCATGGTTGATGTATCGGGGCATTCTTATTCTGTTAGCCAACACTATAATACTGTTTTTTTCTTTTTTTCCCCTTGTGTGTTACACTTGTTGCTCATTGACGATTGCATGAATATTTATGATAAACTCAACGAATTCTAACCTAAGTGCATTGATTGAAATTTAGCTCTTACTATATGGCAGTGGTTGTTAATTTACATTTACTCTTGTTTCAGACTCCATGCGGCCACAACTTCTGCTTGAAATGCTTCCAAAAATGGGTAGGGCAGCAGCAGAAGAAAACTTGTGCTATCTGTCGCAAGGCAATTCCGCCCAAGATGGCGATGGAACCTCGAATAAACTCTGCAATGGTTATGGCCATTCGAATGGCTAAACTTTCCCAGTCTGGTTTTTCTGTTGGCACGATGAAGGTCCACCATTTTATTCACAACCAAGATCGTCCTGACAAAGCATTTACCACTGAGCGAGCACAAAAATCTGGAAAGGCTAATGCCTGCAGTGGGAAGATTTTTGTCACAATTCCTCTGGATCATTTTGGTCCAATTACAGCAGAGAATGATCCGGGAAGAAATTTGGGTGTTATGGTCGGAGAGACTTGGGAAGACAGGATGGAATGCAGGCAATGGGGGGCTCATTTTCCCCATGTTGCAGGTATTTCAGGCCAGTCAGATCATGGGGCTCAGTCTGTTGCATTATCTGGGGGTTATGAAGATGATGAGGACTGTGGTGATTGGTTCCTCTACACGGGAAGGTATATTCAATTCTTATTCTATGTATTTAAAATTTAAATAGTGTTTTTGTTTAAGTTTAGGTTTTCTTTGCATGATATCAAAGTGGACTTGATCAAGACTGATTTTTTTAAAATCTTCTGAATATAAAAAAGATGATGAAGCTGCTATGACTGTGTTTGAATTTGAACTGATCTTCATCTACATCGTTAAATTGTTAAGTAAGCCTTTGTGCAGGAACTAATTTTTGTGAGCACTTGGGCTGGTCATTCTTACCAGGTTCTGCGATTGACTTCTTGTTATCCATGTCATTTATTGCTTGCCTTCATTCGTAGATTTGATTTGGCACGATGTTGTTTAACAGTACATTTCCCCCCAAAGTCAATTGTGTCTATTATTTTATATATTTTTTGGTCATTGAGGATTTTGACATGTTATGCTTTCATGTTTACGTAACTCTGTTCTTTTGATGGATTTTGTTTCCTCCACGAATCCAATGTAAAAGCTGAGGCTATTTGAAGCCTTTACTCTATTCAATATTTTGCAAATAATTTTTTGAGTAATCACTAAGATTTCTTATATCTACCAGTTTTTGGTCATAATAAATTTTTACTTGGAAACTTAATCATGCCCCTCGTTAATTTGAACTACATTTCATTTCATGAACTAATTTGTTAGCTTCCTTGGAGAGGTGCCAAAATTTAGGTTGTTGGTTGATTATTTTTGTTGTCATTTCTCATATTAGCATCTTGTTTTCTTCTTTTTGGTGTCTTATTTGGTGGTAATCAGTGGTGGGCGTGACCTCAGTGGGAATAAAAGGACAGCAAAAAATCAGTCATTTGACCAAAAGTTTGCGAAGCAAAATGAAGCCTTGCGAGTCAGTTGTCGTCAGGGATATCCTGTTCGAGTAGTAAGGTAAATATTATATATTTGTTTTCCCTGTGCATTTTGTTTGATTGTGTGAGTTTTTTTGGAATTTAAGTTTATTTAGTTGATGAAAAGGAAAAGGTAAGCTTTTCATCTTATTGAGAGAAAAGTGGTTTTCTGAGTATCATTCCTGCAGTCAAATGCAGAGTTAATGTTCCCTGGTTAGTTTCTGACAAAATAGCCTCTTTCTGTTTTAGGCTCTCAATTCCCTATTTCAACTCTGCTTTGTTTCCCTGACAATCAGGTCTCATAAGGAGAAACGCTCTTCTTATGCACCGCAAGAAGGTGTGCGTTATGATGGGATTTACAGGATTGAAAAGTGCTGGCGCAAAGCTGGAATTCAAGTGGGAAATTTGCTAAGAATATATGCTTGCCATGATATGTTTCTTAATGTTATCTTAACTCTTTCTTGTCGATTTTCGTCACAGGGATTTAAGGTTTGTCGATATCTATTTGTTCGTTGTGATAATGAACCTGCACCATGGACAAGGTCTGTTGTTTCTGTCTCACCAAATTTAACTGCTTTCTTGGCTTGTGTCTTTAGTTTTTATTATGGATTTTGATGCAGTGACAATCAAGGTGACCGTCTGAGGCCACTACCTCATGTCCCAGAGTTGAAGGATGCTACTGATATTACTGAAAGGAAAGGGAGTCCTGCCTGGGATTATGATGTGAGATATAGGACGACTTCTTTGTTAGTTTCAACAAATTTCTTTTAGATTGTATGTGCATGTATGAATTCAGTTTTGCATGGTGACTGGAATGAATTTAACTGCAGAAAACTTCAATTATTTTCACGTGCTTTCTCTTCGTTTCTAAAGAAAAACAATCCAGCTATGTACTTTTCTGTAATATAGGAGGAAAATGGCCAATGGATGTGGAAAAAACCTCCACCAGAAAGTCGAAGAACCCCAGGTGATGATGGTGATGGTAAGAGTTCAAAGAAAAGAAAACGTCCAAGCCGAAATGGGTCTGTAAAAGAAAGGCTTTTGAAAGGTATGCTACTCAATTTAGCAATCTTGCAGTTGCCGGACCCCTTGAAATTAGAGGAAGGCCTCTTTTGTTGTGATTTCCACATGGTAACATCGGCATTCACAAGCCTTATACGTAAATATGTCTGCAGAATTCATGTGCCTCATCTGTCGGAAAGTCATGGTTCTACCGCTCACTACACCTTGTGCTCATAATTTCTGCAAGGCATGCTTAGAGGGTGCATTTGCTGGGCAATCCTTTGTAAAACAGAGGACATGCGAGGGGAGGAGGACATTAAGAGCACAGAAGAATATTATGAAATGCCCATCTTGCACAAATGATTTATCTGACTTCCTTCAGAATCCACAGGCAATGAATGCTATTACATATGATTGATGACGTGCTTTCAGAACTGCTGCTGTAGAATACAGGGTTTTTTTCCCAGACAATGAGGAAACATGTATTCTGTTATGCAGGTGAACAGGGAGTTGATGAATGTGATTGAATCACTGCAGAAGGAGGAAGAAGCGTTGGAGGCTAAAGATATCGAGGATGATGCAGACAGCGAAAGTGATGAAGAAAGCAACAGAGATAAAGCAACCCAAGGCAACAACATTCCTGCTGAAAATGATGAGAAAGTAGTGGTTGATGATTCAGCTGCTCACTAGTTCTACTAAAATACAATCCCCATTCCTAGTTTCTTTTTGCACTTTTGGTATGTTTGAGGATTATGAAGCCACCTGAATATTGTTTTCTTGGTTTTTGTGGCACTTATCTTTTTACTATGATCTTATGACTTCTATACATTCGTTTGCTGTGTCTACGTGCTGTTGATGCTTTCTTGCATATTTATATACGTTTTTTTAATCTCAATCCCTATGTTTTTTATATCAATTATTACGACAATTTATTGTTTTTCAAAACTAATGTTACAACATACGATGGTTGAGAAGGCTCTGCAGCAAAACCTGCCCCGCTTCATGAGGCCCATGCTAGAACTTTTTCTGGTTTTGGTAAGGTTATTATAGAATTGTTGTCTCTAGGACTTGACATTTGTCTCGCTAGCACTACGGACTGCCTGACATAGAACTTACAAGGCTGTACAAAGAATATTCATGGTTCAAACCTAGACCCAGACCTAGAACCTAACCATGGCCGATCCAGGTCCTGCCTAATTTTCATGTTGAACGGTCAGGTATCTGAGACTTAAAGTTCAGGTAGAGTAGCCCAGACCCGGGGAATTTCTGTTCAACGTGAGACAACGCCAGAAAGTCGTAGCTTCTACGAAATTTTCAAGATATGGCAGTCACTTAGGCCCAGTTTGGTAAGTATGATTAAGGTGGGATAATTTATTAATATTGTGTTTGCTTTGATTATTAAACTTGATATTGACTACTTCTGTGACAATTTTACTGTTTGTGTTGGAGAGAAAATCCTCACATGAAAGAAGGATAAAAACTATCAGACTACACCAAAGAAAAATAATGACCAAAATACCTCTGATTTCAAATATCAAAATTGCAACTGAGTCTTCTTTACGTCATTGTTCTAATTTCTTCGGTAGTTTCCCCCAAAGCCAAGTCCATGAAATCAGCTTCCTGCCCTTGCGGAGCTGCATCATCAAACAGCCATTTCTCCAGCATAACAAGGGGAATTTGCGTTTCTTGCTCATGTGTTTGGTCTGTGAAATTCGCAACATCAAACTTAGCATCCTCCTCCGCTGAAACAGACACAGAGATATCTGAATAATTTGATGAGTTGAAACTCAACATTCTTGTGCAGATTGTTCCTTCACTCGGGCTCCAACTTGATCCAATGGAAAGGTTGTGGGCTAAAGAAGCACCCTAATCGCTCTCATTTATACTGGCTTTCCATGTATTCGGATACTTTTTAGTCCAGCTTTCGAGCAACGAGCTATGTTTTCCGCACTGGATGCGTATGTGGTGGAAGGAACTGTCTCAATTTGTTAAGCAACCGGATAGATTTCCGAATCAGGGGGTGTTTTCGGGTCTGATTTATCGATGCACAGAGCTTCACACAAGGTTTCTGTTGGCTATTCGCTTCAGATCTTTCACGGATCTCACCTCGGTTTTCAATCTTCAGGGACGAAGAAAAAGGAAAGGGTTTACAATTGGCGTGTGATTTTTCGGAAAACAGGCTGTAGGTTTGGGAGGAAGAAACAATAATTCAATCTTCAGGGACGAAGAAAAAGGAAAGGGTTTACAATTGGCGTGTGATTTTTCGGAAAACAGGCTGTAGGTTTGGGAGGAAGAAACGATAATGGGAAATAAATTAAATATTAAGATGAATGGTATTTCGGTCATTAACAGATTTATCATGATTTTATCCATCTCACTAATTTCACACCATACATTATATATCTTATCATATCAATCATTTATCAATCAAATTATTAATCATTCAATTATCACATCCTACAGACCAAGCGAACCCTTAATTTATTAGAATTTGATTACCTGTGGAGGAGAATTAATTCCTGCTTCCGTTTGATTAATAAAAGTGATTACGAAATTTTTCCTACAAAGTTTTGTATCCACTATCAGTTTCTAAATATTTACAAACACTTCTTGACATAAGTCACGGTGATTAAGGCAATTTTAGCGTAAATCGTTGTGTTTTTATTATGTTGGAATATTTTAAAGTTTAAAGAACCGAAATTAGGCAAAAAAAGATTAGGAAAAACTTATTCGATTGTTCTATGCGTCAAAAGGAAATGTTGAGTTGCCTAGAAAGGACACCATAGTTCCCCATATGCTGCCTGAAAGAATCAAAGCAACAGGAGGTGCCTAAGCACCTTCTGCTGTGCAGAGGAGGCACCCAAATACCTTGGTTTTCTCCAGAGTTGTTGGGGAGACGTCTGGTGAACATGTGATAGTTTTCATGATACATTGCATCCAAATGATTGTTGGTCCCACGTGCGGAATTTGAGATAATAAAACCCGAAAATAAAGAATAAAATGGACACCGAGATTTACGTGGAAAACCCCTAAAAATTATTAGGATAAAAACCACGGGCAAGATGAAAAGAATTTCCACTATAATATTTTGTGATGTACAACTCACTCACTGTGTTTCCAAAAAGAACACACACTCTCTCAATATAGGAAACAAAACACCTCACAAATATTATAGAACTAAGCACTCAAATGTTTATAAGATGAGAGAAAACTCGAAGAAGGGATGATTTCAGAATGAAGGGGGGAGCTCTATTTATAGAGCCTCTGTCAGTGTGAAAACGCGTTTTTTTATACGCGTTTTTTTCTTTTTGAACATTTCCTCGAGCCTTCGTCTTTGTTCAACAAAGACATCTCAATTCAACAAAGACAGCCCAACCACATTTAATGCACCTATCGACATTTCTCCCACTTGGAGATTTGATTGAGAATCAAACACATCTCCACACATCCTTTCAATCTTGTCATTCCCTGTTGCTTACGTTTCCACTAGACCACTTGAGAATCTACACCACTCAAACTTTTCAGTGTTCACTGGCTTGGTCAAAAAATCAGCTATGTTATCCTTTGTAAGGATCTTCTGCATATCCACGCTTCCTTCTTCTACTACTTCCCGCACAAAGTGAAATTGGACTCCAATGTGTTTAGTCCTGGAATGAAAAGCTGGATTTCTTGCGATGTGCAAGGCACTCTGACTGTCACGAAACAAAGGAACATTCTCTTGTTTGTGTCTGATCTCCTCCAATAACCTTTTAATCCATATTGCCTCCTTGCAAGCTTGAGTAGCTGCCATGTATTCTGACTCTGTTGTAGATAACTGCCACAACTGTCTGCAGTTTTGAAACCCAGCTTACTGTTCCTCCTGCAAGTGTAAACACATAACCAATAGTAGATTTCCTCTTATCAGGATCACCTGCATAATCTGAATCGACATAGCCCCTGAGTGTAAAATCTGATCCTCCATAACATAATGTAGCATTCGAGGTACCTTTAATGTATCTAAGGATCCTCTTAACAGTGCTCCAATGCTCTCGTCCAGGATTCGCCATATACCGACTACCTGCTCCCACTGCTTGAGCAATGTCCGGTCTTGTACATATCATAGCGAATATCAAACTTCCCACTGCTGATGCATATGGTACTCGAGACATCTCCATCCTCTCTGCTTCACTGCTAGGACACATCTCGGAGGATAACTTGAAGTTAACAGGAAGATGGGTCGAAATTGGCTTACTATCTTGCAGGTTGAAGCGTTGCAAGACTTTCTTCAAATAATTTTTCTAGGAAAGCCAAATCTTTCTTTTATTTCTGTCTCGATGAACTTGCATCCTTAGAATCTTGTTTGCTGGTCCCAAGTCCTTCATATCAAATTCCCTAGTCAACTGTGCCTTCAATCCTTGGACCTGATCTTTGTTGGGGCCTGCTACCAACATGTCGTCCACATACAACAGCAAAATGATATAATCATCGCCAGACCTCTTGAAATACGTACAAGGGTCTGCACTCAATCTGTTGTATCCAAGGCTCATGATATAGGAATCAAATCTCTTGTACCAACACCTCGGCGCCTGTTTGAGACCGTACAAAGATTTCTTCAACCTGCAAACCAAGTTCTCTTTGCCTTTTTCTGCAAAACCTTCTGGCTGGAGCATATATATTTCTTCTTCAAGATCTCCATGAAGAAATGCCGTTTTCACATATAGCTGTTCTAGATGTAGGTCAAACACCGCACACAATGCCAACACTACTCTGACTGTTGTAAGTCGAATAATAGGAGAAAATATCTCATTGATGTCAATGCCTTCTTTCTGAGCATACCCTTTTACCACCAATCTGGCACGATACCGCTCCACTTGGTTATTGCCATCACGCTTGATCTTATAGACCATCTGTTTCCAATGGCTTTCCTCCCTCGTGGTAGTGTAACAAGATCCCAAGTTTTATTCTTGTCCAATGCCTCCAATTCTTCTTGCATTGCTATCATCCACAAGGATAAATCCGAGCTTTGAGTAGCCTCGTGGAAACTCGATGGCTCACCATCCTCTGATAATAGACAATATGCAATGTTGCTTTCAGTGACATAATCTGAAAGCCAATCTGATAGTTTTCTGTCTCGAGTTGACTGTCTCACATTGAAACCTCAGACTCAACATGTTCTTGTTCTTTGTGCTCTGGTATTGCTTCACAAGAAACTTGATCTTCGTCCGTCTTATTTTCCACCTGAAAAATAGTAGTTTCTGAATTCGATGTGCCTTTGTCTCCCTTTATTTTATCTTCCTCGAAAATAACATCCCTGCTGATGACAAGCTTGTGAACAGTAGGAACCCACAAGCGAAACCCCTTTACTCCATCAGCATATCCCAAGAAGATACATTTTCTGGATTTCGAATCCAACTTCGATCTTTCTTGCTCATTGTACAGAACGTACACCGGACTTCCAAATGTATGCAAATGAGAATAATCTGTCGGCTTTCCGGTCCACATCTCCATCGGAGTCTTCAGATCAATCGCCACTGAAGGAGAACGATTGATAATATAACAAGCGGTTTTGACTGCTTCTGCTCAAAATGACTTTTCTAGATCTGCAGTCCTCAACATAGCTCTTGTTCTGTCCAAAAAGGTTCTGTTCATCCGCTCTGCCACTCCATTCTGTTGAGGTGTATAAGCCATCGTAAACTGTCTTTTGATGCCCTCATGTTGACAATATGCATCAAATTCGTCACTGGTATATTCTCCTCCATTGTCGGTCCTCAAACACTTGATTTTCTTTTCAGAATCAAGTTCAACCCGCGCTTTGAAATCTTTGAAGATCTGGAAAACATCTGATTTCTTCTTGATTGGATATACCCAACATCTCCTAGAGAAATCGTCAATGAACGAGACAAAGTATCTCGCTCCTCTTAGGGATACAACCGGTGCTTGCCAAACATCCGAATGAATCAGCTCCAATATGCTTTTGCTCCTGGCAGTAGAAGTGCCAAACTTTAATCTGTGTTGTTTACTGGTAACACAGTGCTCACAAAAGGGTAGTGACACTTTTGTAAGTCCTGGCAGCAGCTTCCGTTCTGAGAGAATTTTCAAACCCCGTTCTGACATATGTCCGAGCTTTCTATGCCATAACACCGTTAATTCTTCTCCTGAACCAATTGATGCAACATCATGTTCTGCCTTTTTGTGCGTTTCTCTCAAAAGTACATACAGATTTGCAGTAACCTTTTCCGCCTTCATAATCATAAGCGCGCCTTTTACAATTTTCATGATCCCGTTCTCGATACGAGTTTTGCACCCGATGTCATCCAATTGCCCCAAGGACAAAAGATTTTTCGTCAGTCCTTTCACATGTCGTACCTCCTGAATGGTGCGAATGGTGCCATCAAACATTTTAATGTTGATAGTACCGACCCCAGCGATTTCCAAGGCATGATCATTTCCCATTAATACAGATCCTCCTGAGACTGGTTCATAATGATCAAACCATTCTCTCCGAGACGTCATGTGCCACGTCGCTCTTGAATCCATAATCCATGTGTCACAAAATTTGTGCCTGCCTTCTGCAACTGTTGCCTGCTTCGCTGAATAATATTTCACCACTGCCTGAAGTACTGGCCACATTTCCTTGAGAACTTTTATCGATACTCGTACACTCTCTCTTGAAGTGCCCTTTACCGCCACATTTAAAGCAGTAAATATTTTTCTTCTTACTTCTCAATTTTGATCTACCTCGCCTTTGGCTCCCACTGGAGTCACGGTCCATGAATCTTCCTCTTATCATCGGTAAAGCCTCTGCTTGCTTCGAGGTTACCAACCTATCTTCCTTATTCTTGCGCCGACTTTCTTCTCCGAGAACCGCAGTTAAGACATCGTCGAATCTTAGAAAGCCCATAAGAATATTGTTGGTAATGTTGATGATAAGTTGATCGTATGAATCTGGTAGACTTTGAACTAGAAGCTCCGCACGTTCATTTTCCCTTATTTTATGCCCCATGGAAGTGAGTTGGGCAAATAGAGTATTTAGTGTATTGATATGGTCGGTCATCGATGAGGATTCCGCCATCCGAAGAGTATAAAGCCTTCTCTTTAGGAAATCATATTGTGTAGGGACTTGACCTCGTACATCTTTGTCAGAGTATCCCAGATAACTTTTGCTGTTTTTATCTCAGAGATACTTGACAAAACTTCGTCAGCTATAGCCAAGTGTAAATTGGCAACATCATTATCATTCATCTCGTTCCACTTTCCATCATCTGTAATCTCCACCGGTCTATCTCCAATAGCCGCCAAGCAATTCTCCTTTCTTAAAACTGCTTGTATCTTTATTTTCCACAGCATAAAATTGCTTCCGTTGAACTTTGCTATCTCGTACATTCCAGCCATATGCCTACAACAATTTTAGTAGACTGGACAAAATAATCCCGCCTTAAATAAAAAATCTCAAAAAATCTTTTCTGATGTGGAAGATCAGTCTAGGCTGCAACCACAGAGCATACTCAGAATTTTAAGAAATTTTAAACCAAGGCTCTGATACCATTTGTTGGTCCCACGTGCGGAATTTGAGATAATAAAACCCGAAAATAAAGAATAAAATGGACACCGAGATTTACGTGGAAAAACCCCTAAAAATTATTAGGGTAAAAACCACGGGCAAGATGAAAAGAATTTCCACTATAATATTTTGTGGTGTACAACTCACTCACTGTGTTTCCAAAAAGAACACACACTCTCTTAATACAGGAGAACAAAACACCTCACAAATATTATAGAACTAAGCACTCAAATGCTTATAAGATGAGAGAAAACTCGAAGAAGGGATGATTTCAGAATGAAGGGGGGAGCTCTATTTATAGAGCCTCTGTCAGTGTGAAAACGCGTTTTTTTATACGCGTTTTTTCTCTTTTTGAACATTTCCTCGAGCCTTCGTCTTTGTTCAACAAAGACATCCCAATTCAACAAAGACAGCCCAACCACATTCAATGTACCTACCGACAATGATGTCTCTTGACAGTTTTCATCCCGATTTTTGGATGAAGGGACATCCTATTGTTGAAATATATCCCTATATGTTGATATCTATAGATACATAATATTAAAAACTTTTGCATCAGATTTTCTGAAAATTCCACGCTCTCATATTATTCATTCGGCTTCTATTAAAAGAGAATATACAACATTTATTATTTTTGTATCTCAAAAAAAGATTATCACAAAATCGAAACACCAGAGCGGGTAAATTCTTCTTCAAGAGAATTACTCAACTGTTGCCTCACCTCACCATTATTTCATTTGTCATCTTCTAGTTTTCAAGGTATCACGAACAACACATCCAGGTGACAAGTGACTCAATGCTAGTTGTGGTTCGAAACGCGCAATCCATTAATTACTTTGCTAGCTTAGACCAGATCATTATGACATCTTACGCTCAAAATCATTCGCTTTCACTGATAATTCATGGTTCAACTCTGGCTGTAAATCGATTTTAAGACACTTGGTTAAGCTTTTGAGCGCTGCTCACACATCAATAACAAACATATGCAATGGACTTGCTGATTGCTGGGGTCATACGTCAACTCAGTCGCCATGTCGTGTTGGTTCAAATTCTACTAGTCTACATGCACTCTCTTTCATTTCATTCAACAAGACAGAACAAGGAAAGAAGAATGAAAGGTTTTCTAGTTAACTGTTTCTATCCATTTCTGAATCATCACAACAAAAATTCAATAACGCTCTGACTTTTTAAGCAAACTGCTCCAAAAAACAAAAATAAACAGAAAATTAAGAACAATGTGAAATAGGGCACGATGAAGAAACAAAAATTGCCCAATAAAAGGAGACACGGTAGGCAGAAGCCCCTCCAAACAGCATAAGTTGTTGTAGTTCAGAAACTCTATGCACACATACAGAATCACAAACTCATCAAAATAGTCCAAAATTTTGAAGCTCCATATGTTGCTCCTCATTGTGCCTGCCATTGTTGTGTTGGGCTCATGACACAGATGAAAGGTGCAATTCTTCGGACAGGCAATCCCTAAACCTCTAGAGTTTCTCAATTGCAGGAAATTTAGCTCCCCCCTGTTAATTTCAGCTGATCCCGTCTCTTGCTACTCTTATCATAACATAATGTACAAACAAAATTCAGTTAGGAAAACCACTGCCACACATTTGATTCTATCACGATTAGCAGTCAAAAAAGAAAGTAGCAGCTTAATCTGATTCTTTGCCTGAAGCAGTTGATACATCCCCATAGACATCCTCCCTGATTACAGAACCAGTTAGGATTTCTTGATTGTTTTCCACAGAGGTGGTGGCTCGGATCTGGCTGGGTCTTGGTCGAATATTAGCACCCATAGGGAAGGGAACCTGAAGCAGAAGTAGACAAAAATAAGATTCTTGATTTTTTTTTTAGGGTTACATCAAGGTTAAGCTTAAGTCCACATCTAAGAGTTCTGAGGTCAAATATCATTTAAAAGTAAATCAATGCAACAACTGAAAGGTCAGTCCAAGTCCTACAGCACATGGATTTTCTTGAGTTTAGAATGGATAAGATAAGTTAATTTATCAAAGGGGAAAAAAAGAAGACGCATAAATTTTCAAAATTCATCCATAGTGTGCAAGACACCTTGTTCTCATACCTGATCGCCAGCATTGGGACCTTCTGTATGGAAGAGTATAGGACGGCACCTCTTGTCTTCATTCATCAAGCTTGAATTCTGGAAATGCGCAATGAGGGCAGCCTTTCCCTGGATTCGAGCATATGCCAAGGATGCTACTTTTTCACTGTTAAACTTTTCCCATTTCTTTCCATTGAATGTCTGCAAAGTCAAGAAAAAAAATACATTTGGACCAATCCAACACACACAAACAAGTGTCTGAAAAATTAATATACCTGATAAAAAGGAATAATGAGGGAAGGATCGGTCATATTTATAAAAGCATAGCCTACATTGCATTTGTTCTGCATCCAAAAACCAACATGAAATAATTAAGGAACAACTTTGGTGCCAAATTCATAAGCATCCCAGAAAGCCCTTTGACAAATTAACAACAAATGAAAATAAATTCTTTGGAGTGTACTTGCCTTAAAATCAATAGGCAAGTAGATGAAATCATAAGTCCCTCTATGGCGTTCATCAATTGCAGCCAAAAGCATCTTTGAAGTGTACCTGAAGTCACAACCATCATGGATGTAAAGGGAAGCACGGATTTTGAAAAACCAAGAAAAGAAAAAAGAAAGTATATTTCACATGCCTTGGAGAAGCATTCAATTCGATGCAATTTAAAAAACAATGTCCGTGGTGTGTGTTCCAAAAACGGAAATCCAGGATATTAAATAAACATCAGTATCAGATAAAGACGCATTAGAGGATAACAACTTTCAAGTATTTGAACAATAAAGATGAGCTTGTTCAAACCAAAGTGTTATCTGGACGGTCCAACACCATCCTAGTAAATGGAAATATAAAACCTTAAAATTTATTCATTTAGTCCACTGGCATGCAGGTCATACTATAACAATATGCACGTACAACAACCCGTTGTACTTGTGCAAAAATGCTAATCATCAAGGGATTGTGAAACCAAGGGAAATTTTATCAGCTAGGGGAAATGAATAAACAATATAAAAAAGCAAAGAGGCCCTACTTGTTAGGAATGTTCTTTATCATAAGGGTTGTCCTCTTATCTTCTCCTCGTAAAATTCGGTCCACATCGAGCTCAAACTGTTTCTTGTTGTCAGCTTGACTAGAGTTGCCTTCATTTCGGTGGCTTCTAGCACGTTCATTGGGAGAATCAAATGAACTAATCAGAGGAATAATTTGGCCTCTTGCAGGAAAAATCATGCCTCTCTGATGTTGAGGATGCAATCCATTAGTTTGGGAAGGAATTGGCAGGTCTATACAATTTCCACCAGCACGAGGAAAGATGTTATGAGGAACAAATTCCAACGGATGTGGTGAATTACAAGACATTCTCATGTTCCCAAGTGAACCTGGGTGAAGTACAGTTGTATCAGGTGATTCCCCAGCATAAGCATGTCGTCTGTCCCAGATATTGATAGATGGTGCCGATCCTACATGGTGATTATTAAGAGGTAGAAGAGCATTCAGCATATGAGAAGGTGCCCTAGGAACTGCATGCAAATGTTGAGGAAGAGAAGCACCAATCCCATTAACAAATGATGTTGAATTAGGCCATGCACTGGATTGAGGTTGGCGGTGATAAGAATGACTCCACATGTAGTGATGGCCAGGTGGAGCACCACTGCCATTTCCAGAGGAACCAAAACCTGAAATGAAGATGATCATACCACTCATCATAGTCTCACAGTTTGAAAAAACATTAAACGGAGGAAATATTATAGCTGGAAATATGACATTTCTTTTTTCTTCAAACATATCAAGGGACACGTAAAATCTTTCTCAGTCTATATTCCCGCCTTCGACAACTCATTTTCTAAATGCAATTAAGCAGCAACTCAGGAAATCTAGCAAAGATACAAAAAAGGCAGGAGAACTAGTGAAATCTTACTGTCATTTAACTCATACGACTTGCCATCATTACCGACTCTACAAAACTGCTGGTTGTCAAGAATTTCGGGTGGGCGAGCACTAATATTTGCAGCCATATTACTTGGAGAACCTAAGAGAGGGGGAAGCCCATTTGTTAAACCACCCTTGTACTCTGGAAGCGAATGAGGATGAGTATTTGTCACTCCCTGGAGCTCAAATTTCAGGTGGTTCCTCAAGTGGCCAGATTCACTAGTACGCGAATGATTTCCTGATCCAACCTTTATTAGAGAGGGCAAGCTGTAAGATACACTAGATGGATGTCCTGATTGAAACATGTTATCCAGGAGTGGACTATGAGGACCTCCAGTTCCTGAGTATGGACCATTATCCATACTGGATGTGCTTCCTCCAAGAGTCAGAGATCCTGAAATAATTATCCAAACATATATTAACAGCTTTTCTGATAATTGGAAACAAATCAGCTGCTAAGTAAAAACTATTATAATTACCAACAAATCCAGTAGCTAGGACATTAGGAAGACTATGGTGTTGCGATGGAATGCCAGACTCTGCTAGTTCGGGCTCTGAAGAAAATAGCTGCCTTAACCTATAGAAATCAGAGAAAATCCATGGGAGTCAGCGGAAATATAATATTCTCTGTAGAGTCCATGAGCCAACAAGGCACAGTGAACTGGAAAACCTAAAAAATCATATTGTTCACTTGCAAGGTTGGTTTCATAAATGAATATGATCCAGAACGAAGGAAAAATAACAGCAATGAGGATTAGAAATGAAGATAGATATAAGTGTCTGGTCCACCTTTTAGAGCCACTAGGTTGTCTAGGTTCAATCTTAATCCGCTTTCCAGATATGTCACCCCTGTTCCATGCACATAGAACGGATTCTGCAGCTCTAACATCATAAAACTCCATAAATTTGTGCTGACTTCTAGGTAGAGTTTCACGAATCTACACCCAATAACAATAGTTAATAGCTACAATAGATTGCAAAGTAAGGTACTAAGTTGGCAGTTGGCGCCAGAAGTCACCTCCTTGATTTCACCGTAGACTCCAAAGATTTCAAGGAGTTCATCATTTGAAACTGAAGAATCATGGATGAAAATCACAAGAGTTCCCTGATTTATATCCCTTTCTGATGGATTCTCCTGTCAAAAGTATCAAGAAAAGACACAGTTTACATAAATGTTTAAGATGGGCAATAGATGAAGAAGAGCAAGATAGCCAACATTACCTTCGGAATTGAGAAATGTATATCAAGCTTCCTATGCCGTAATTGCTTATTTTGGAGAGCTTTCAACGCATTGCATGCTGCTCGTATATCATAATATGAGATCATAACAAAGCCACGATGCTTGCATGCTGTATACAAAGTGCGGATGTCCCCATATTGCTACAAATACGAAATTTGAAAATAAGAATCCATTCCACAAGTATGTTACCGAAAAGAAATTGCTTGAATCACAACTTGAAGAACCAAAATATAGTCGTAGGGTACCTCAAAAACCATTTGTAATTCAGAATCTTCAACATTGCTATTTATATTTCTCACAAAAAGTGTTCTAGAAGGGTGCTCCCCAAAAGGGTGTTCCCCACATTGAGAAACCTCAGATGCTCCCATTTCAGTATTTGGATTTACATCAGAAAGTTCATAATTTCTATGCAACGAGCCATCTTCTCCAAGTTCCAGCCCTCCCACACTGCTAAACAGGTCTAGATCTTCCGCATTCTCCCCCCCATTAAATTGGGCAATGCTATCAAATCCATCAGTCACTCCAGAAAGCAAGTCATCATCATCAGGAAGAAGATTACCAATGGTTAGAGCCTCAAGTTCTTTAAGGGACACAAAAGCATCCTCTACCTGAGAGTGGGAGGCAGCGGCACCAAAAGAGCAACCATATGCAGAATGATTTGAAGGCAATATTACTGCACGAGATAAAAACAGAAGGAATAATGAAGTATTATCTCGAAATCAGGTTCACTTTGCATTAAACCTTGAAAGCAAACAACATAAAAATGAATAAAATGAAACCGTTCAAGTTCAAGTGCTTTTTCTGGCATGAGTTGCTGAGATAAGAACACATTCAATGAATTAGTTAACACAGGGGAGATGTAGTGCATACACTTTTTACTAAATAAATCTGACATTGAGCTTGAAAAGAGGCTGTTTTCGTCCTGAGAACCCATGATACTTATTTTATCTCCACCGACCAACCCAGATGCGGACTCCGGATTCATAATAGTTCTAGTCCTTTGATCATGGTCAAGAACACTTGGCAAGGAATGACTGGCAGTTCTTTCAACTGAAACTATATGTTTCCCTAATGAAAGGTTAACATTTCGACCATGACTGAGATAATATTCAGGAAGAACATAACCCTGGGGATCCAACGGGATTCTATTCTCAATAGGCGACGAAGCAACACCAGCGGCTCTTAATGCGGCACCAGCTTTCAAACCTGCAAACAATCCACAATACTTAATGCAATCCCCGATATTGATCCAAGAAGTCTAATAGCTTGAAGAATTGTGAAACAAAGGCAAGTCAATATAACTGCTTTTTGTTAAAATGCTTGAAGACACTTATGGAATTTTTTAGGAGTTCGATTATCTTTCCCGGAGTGCGAGATGACATTTCAAGAATTTTTCACGAGGAAATTAATACATTTTTAACAATGCAACTAATATGTTCAGGTTTGCGGCTGAAAAAAAGAACCGAATTTCACAGAAATCTCTCGTGTTTATTGATAGATATGTTTACCACAGAAAAGCTAAATGTCATATAAATCCTTTAGCTATTTCTTCATGTTTATCAAAAGTAGTAATTATTTTATTCACAAACATAAATAACAAAATAATAGATTAATGTTTTTTCCATAATCATCATTAGACAACAAAAACTAACCCATCTGGACCAAAGGAATTTAATTATCCGTTGGCAAACCTTCTATTTGCGTCAGTCGCTCAAGGAAGAATATTAATTCACAAACGACACAATCGAATAGACAATATTAGGATTTTCAACTAAAAAAGCTTTTGACAAAGAATCACTTGCAAACACACCAATTGTAATTTAGGTTAGGCTCCATACTTGGCATAAAAAATATAGTTTAAACGATCTATAAAGAGGGATCGGATCCATCTACACATTCAACTACTAAGAAACCTACGAATATCTATAATTTGAATGGTTTATACTTCACACTGGTTCAAAAAGTAAAAAATATCCTTCGCCCCTCCCCCCTGCTCCCCATTCCCATCCAAAACCCCCTCGATCCAGAGAGAGAGAGAGAGAAACGAATAACTGTACTGTTTTCATTTTCCATGCAGAAGCCGCCATAAACTAAGACCATGGGCAACTCACCGATATAACCAGGACTGTGGTCCATCGTCCATGCACCAACTTGTCTCTGCAAAGAATGGAAAGAAGAAATCAGGAATAATTATGACCGTGCTGCAAAGATGCCAAAAAGGTAAACGGATTGTGGGTGGAACAAAGACTGATGCAAGGTGAAACGTTGGACAATTCAAGTCCCTGCTTTGATTTATTTTTCACAAGATTTTCAGTAAGATTCTTCTTACATTGTATGCCAGTGATTACCTCATGCAAAGAACGTGTTTCCTCAGGAAGAAAGGATGAAGGAGGTACACCCGAATGGTTAGTCATATCAGAGGGTGCGACTGATTTAACAGATATCCTGTCCTTGGATTGCAGCAAAGAACAAACTCAATGATTCTGTAAGACAATTCAACTAAGATCCAGCGTTAGAAAGAACACGCACAAATAATACAAGCACAATATGATTTTACGTGAAAACAGCGGATTTCAATGTCTCGTAACGAATCGCTTTTTTCTTTCTTAAATTTTTTTAAGAAAATGGGTAGTCTATTTGAAACAAGAAAAGAGAACGTCAACGAGATCCAGCAATCCACAACCATAATTCATGGCAGTTTAAATAAATGTTCGAAATTGAAGCAGATCGAGAAAAGATCATCTTAAATTTCGAACTCTAGATTAAGGTAAACACAAAATTCAACATCAGATCACACAACATAAACCCTCGGACGACCAAAAGTTGCATCCTTTGGACTTGCACGACCATAATTCTCAAGGGATCAAAGTCTAAACAACTCAAATTCCACAAAAAGTAAACAAAAAACGTCAAAGCAAGGTCAGCTACAGAATCACAACAACATCTCTCAAAGCTCAAAAACCGTACCAAAGAGAGAGACAAAGAGATAAAGGGTGCAGGAAACAACAAGAGGTGACAGAACAGAAGAAGAATCTGAAGAAGGCCATATAAACTGAGAGAGAATTTAAAAATGACAGGACAAAGGAATAAATTGCGGGAGAAGGCAAAGGGAAGGGAAAATGTAGGAGAGATCTAGGTATCTTTGGCGTGCAAACAACATCTTCCGTGGCGCCTTTAATTCCTTCCATTTCTGGCCGGCGTTTTCCTACATTGGACGTTAATGTACCTCAACAATTACATGTGAAAATTCTTGTTTCCTCCCACGAGTTTGTACCCACCTGGAGAAAATGAGTTCCTTCTGTTCAGCTCCCTTTTGATTCTCCTCCCTCTTTCCCCGCGGCTGCTGCACATCAGATCTTTGACGACGTCACGCCCGGCGAGCCACGGTGGAGATTCCTATCTCTACCAGATCGCTGGGCGCATAGAGATATTAATAACAAAACGAAAGAGAATAGATGGCAGGAGAGAGAGAGAGAGAAAAAGAAAGAAAAATGGTTCTTATCTGTGTGTGTGTCTATATATATACACCTATACATATATATTATGTTTGAAAAGGAAAAGAAAATTTGAAGCGGACAAGGGACAGGGGTAACCAGTTGTAGCTGCTGTAATAAAAAAATTGATAGTGATATTTTCCGAGATAATAATAATAATAATAATAATAATAATAATAATATTATTATTATTATTATTATTATAGGTATTATTATTATAATTTTGGATATTGCTATAAAAAACAAGATAATTAACGACGATTAATTACAGTCCGAGTTATCGTCTCCGGCTATGCTAAAAATTGGTAGTCGATGGGTCTTTTTTATTTGCTGAAAACATGAAGAAATAGAACAAGAGGATATCGTAAATTTTTCTACGAAAGACGAAAGACGGAGGATAAATATAAAAAATAAAAAATAAATTCAAATGATATGATTGACGTGTTAGAATGACTTTTTTTTACATATACCAAACATATTTATGAATTCCAACTTGCCGCACTACGAGATCTGATCAGATTAGTCAAGATTCAAGTGAATTCACCTTAACATGCATTAGTGTGTCGATATTCAGTGAGGGGCATGGACCTGGATGATACTGAGATCGAATTATTGGCATTTGAAGTATGATTTATGCACATTTCATGCCTTGAGGATTTTGGACCTCGGAGACAAGGAATACGGGCGTCATAGTTCACTGGTTGCTAATTATACAATATGGTTGAGAAACCGTTAAATCGTGACATATGAAATAAGAAAACAGATAACTTATGAGCTCTGAGATAGGAAAACCGTTAACTCGGTAGAGCTATGAGATAGCTTGAGCACGTAAAGTTGGTTCACATATGGACATTTATAACTTGTGAGCTCCGAGATAGAGAAACTGTTAACTCGGGAGAGTTCTGAGATAGCTTAAGCGCGTGAAGTTGGTTAGCATATTGACAGTTATGGCACAACTGCATTCGAATGGATAAATATAAGTTGATAAATATTTTCGGAGCTATTGATAAATGATGACATGGATATCCTGTGTCTCAACTATTTACTGCCATGAAAGAAAACAACTCGTGAAATTGGTCCACAATTAGGCAATAATGACAATGATGTATTTGAATGGCTAATTATGAGATGCTAAGTTTTACCTGCGTCATTAGAAAATGATGATCGATTACATTATAAATTAGTTAATGAGATGCTGGCATAAAAGTTGTACACATACTACATCTAGTATTCTAATTTTAATTTTTGTATGCTCAGTCTATATATTTTTATAGATTCCACGTATCCAAATCAAATTTGGACTCTTGGATTTTACTTTAGGGTATTATCTTCATGCAAAACATGAACTCAGCCCTTGAAACATAACTATTTATGAACTTATAGAACCGGAAACAAATGAAGACGTACACATTTTTGTTATATAAATGGAATCCGCATGCGCTATCTTACGATGTGGATTAAGTAAATATCGTGTTTATCACAATAGTATTTAAACTACGTTAGTCATGTAAAACGTACGAGACAAAATATACTATGAGATCTTACGAAAAAATATTGATAATAAAAAAATAAAATATTTAACTATTAATCAAATGCTCACTTATTTCTTCTACAAATGGATAAGCTACACCACCTAACTTACATCTCTTATCAAGATCCTACTGATGACATAATTTTTTTTCCTTTAAAAAAAAGAAATAAATCTAAGATTCATTTCTCTGGAGTATATATAATAATTTATCCATCTTATATCAAAGTAATATCTCCTCAGTTAACATTGATAAAATATACATATTTTATGTATAAGAATGTGATTTATTTATTAGATATCACGAATTTAAAATACATATATATTTTTAGACACACACACACATAAAAAAAATAAAAAAATACAGTGCAATATGTTTCTTTCCACCGAAAAAAAGAAGAAAATTAATCGCAAAATTCAAATCACTTTGATTTTCCCAATTACTCGATGTAAAAAGTGTCCGATAGAAACAATGTGTATATGATATTAGTAAATAATTAAATAAAGCTAAGAAAAAATGTAATTGAACTTACCTAATAAAATAAGAACTCGTTTATTCCCTGTAATATTTTAGCCAATTATTAAATAAAATACAAAAACACTTCTAATATTTCTGAATAAAAATTATTATATTGAGAATCCATATTTTTCAGTAAAATAAATTTTTTTTATATAATTTATTTTTATTTGATGAGTAGGTCTCTTGTGAGAGGGTCTCACGAATCTTTATCAGTGAAACATGTCAACCCTACCGATATTCACAATAAAAAGTAATAATCTTAGCATAAAAGGTAATAATTTTTTATAAATGACTCAAATAAGAGATCCGTCTCACAAAATACGACACGTGAGACCGTCTTACACAAATTTTTGTCTTATTTGATCGGAGAAGCGGGAAATTCGTGAAGTATGTATTATGTCTATAAAACGTAAGAAAGGGTTAGAGTTTAATTTGAAGGCGGCGCTATAAATTTAATTGGATGGAGCACCCCATCTGCTCTTCTTCTCAGGATAAGATTATCGTTGCCCACCTCTTTCTTTTATTTTAATATTTTTATCATTTAAGGTACGATTATTATTTATTTATCTATTAATTATTTATCTTATATCCATTATATCATTAAATTTAAACTATAAAATTATCTTTAATAAGTAATATTTAATTAAATATAAAGAGAGCAAAATAATTATTTATCATCTTATATCAAATTTAATTAATCAAATCAAACAAACTATTTTCCTGACCCTAAACTTCACCATATTCTAAGTCATATTTAGTCTATGTTATCAAAAGATTATGTTCATTATCACATTTTCATGAGGGGAATTCTAATGTAAGTGTCTTGGGCTACTTCGACTAATGATAGTACGTGGACGACTACATTTTTTTTATAGATGATACGATATATCAATATCTTACAAATCTTTGTAAAATGAATATGATTGTGGATTCAAATCAAGATAATTAAAGAGTATGAATTTCAATTGAGTAAGACGGTGGATATTGGGTTTGAGATCGAATTAACTAGACGACAAATTCTCCGATCCAAATGCAACTTTAGTATTTCTAATAAGACAAAAACTTGTGTTAGACGATCTCACGAGTCGTATTTTGTGAGACAGATCTCTTATTTGGGTCATCCATGAAAAATTATTACTTTTTATGCTAAGAGTATTACTTTTTTATTGTGAATATCGGTAGGATTAACCCGTCTCACAGATAAAGATTCATGAGACCGTCTCACAATAGGTATACTCGTCTAATAAACGTTTCAAATTGCTTGAGAGGTTTGGCTTCTCATATATTTTGTTAATTTACTTTATGTTTGTAATAAACAAATAGGATCTCCCAAACCCGCCATGTAATTTTTGAATTACCAAAATAACCTTATTTAATTTCTTTTCTTCCTTTAAAAATTCTTAAGAACTTATTAAGAATTAAAAAAAAAATCAATTTTATTTTAAACAAGAGTACTTATATACACACAAAAAATCTAGTGAACATACACATAACACATGCACAAATAGACATAAATAAATTAAAAATCGACTGGACATATACGCAACACATAACACATGAACTCCCGGCAAATAACCCAACCATGAAGAAAAGTAGTACTGTATATAATCCTGAAATAAGTGCTGAATATTGCCTTCCTCGCAAATTATCAACCTAGCTATATATATATGCATAAAACATAATCATGCCTAGTGTCCCATTGAAGTTCTCTAACGGTTGAATTTGGAGGATTGGGTGAGACACGTGAAACCTCTCATTTTCTGTCATATCCAACACAAAATATATAAATGTTTTTTCTCCCCAAAATCACATGTCAAACCCATATCTTACAAACTTTTTGGCGACTCCAGTCTCCGTGCATGCTCTAAATCGAGGAGATAAATTAAAAGGTTTTGTTGTAGGAACTGTAAGCGAAATTTACAAATAACAGAATGATTGAATCAAGCTTGTAAAGATAAAGTTGTGCAATAATAAGTATTATGTTTACAATATGAGTATCGTATAAAGAAAAGCAAAACCAAACCGTGCTAAAGCCGGGTGACTATTAACGTGGCTCGCCACTGCTTGGCGCATTGAGATTTCACCTACATATTATAAGTTAATTTTATTTAGAATTTATTTATCATCTATCACTAATTTATAATAAAAAGCAGCACATAATAGGAATCAATAATAAAAATTATTGTACGATACTTTTATGTACTACAAATTTTATAAGGTACTTAAATATTTATACAACATAGGCTCTGTTTTGAAAAATATTTTAAATATATTATTAGTTTTTTATAAATGAAAAAAGTTAAAATACGTGTTTAGATAAGTTTTTGTAAGATGTTTTCGAAAAATATTGTACAAATATAATTTTTAAAAAAAACTTAGATGTTTTTTAAAGTTTTAAAAAATAATGACAACAATATAAATAAAAAACATATTACTTTTTAATTATTAAAATATTTTTATGTTATTTGTTCTTAAAACATCTTTTAAATTTTTTTTTATAAAAAAAACTGTAAAAAACTCTTTTTCTAAAAATATTTTATAATTACTTGATTGTTTATCAAATTATTGAATAATCTACAGCAAAATAAATTATTTAATGTGTCTTCTGTTAAATAGTAATATATTATAAGCACATTTTTTTTAAAAAAAATGAAAATGAATTAACATGTGATGCATACAGTTTAACATAATTATAATTCTAGAATAAATCTATACTATATAAAAATGTTGCGTCTAATAGAGACAACAATAAATGTCAAATTTTTATTCCAATATTGTCCTTATGTGATACCAATATTTCATTTTTGTTATTTGATTTAATTTCAATGAAAACTTTTTGTTTTTATTTTTTTTTTAATTTTGAACCATTCAAATAGCACTTTAGTCAATCGATAATTTATCAAATATCACTTTAGTTTCTAAGTAATTATAAAAAAATACCGCGTATGCACAGTAATAAGTTGTTATAATGTTGGAAACCTTCACACGTGGCAGTAGACTGGGAATATGGATCTGGGCTTCACATTTGGATCAACTTCGTTGTACTCATATGCTGTATAAGGAAATGGGCTTTTATATAGAAGAAAAATTTGGCCCGCTTGTTGGTTTGGGCTTTAATTAATTGAGCACACAGTTGGGCTCTCTACTGGAGTCTGGAAGCATAATAAATTGCACGAAATTATCTTTAACTGGAAATTGACGAGAAGTTCCAGTTAACATATCAGACCACTTGAGTGAGATGTTAGTATGTAAATATTAAACTTGGTGTAAATATTTGAATTGCGAGGCCGCAGTGCTTTGAAACTTTAAGTTGTGTTTCGATTGATAGATCTCAGATGTATTTTTGCTGATAAAATTCCACTCTTTAAATGTCAATGTCATTTGAATTACATTATACTTTGTCTTAATACTGTGTAAATATATAATGTGTGAATTTAAGATTTGATCCATTATTTTATTGTAAAAAATAAAGTTATAATCGGATTTTAAATTCATATCCACAAACACAACATAATCTTATATCTTTTCCACTTTATATTTTTGCTATTTTTTTTTCTTAATTTTGTTTGCTGATATATTATTTCAAATATATTTTTATTCTTCTACTTAGATGGTTTCTCCTACGTTACCGTTTCCCGATCAAATTCTATTTTCTACAAGGGCATCCAAACAATTATAATTAATAATAATTTATTTATTTATTTACTAAATCCTATTAGACAAAAATTTGTGTGAGACGGTCTCACAGGTCGTATCTTGTGAGACAAATATCTTATTTGGGTCATTCATGAAAAATATTAATTTTTATGCTAAAAGTATTATTTTTTATTGTGAATATTGGTGGGGTTAGCGTGTCTCACAGATAAAGATTCGTGAGACCGTCTAACAAAAGATATATTCATCCTATTATCACTACTACTGTTATTCTTTGTACCAAATATTAGGTAAATTATATTTTAAATTGGTTTATTTAGCTTGATAACAAATTAAATACACCTTAAGATGAGAATAGAGATTAACTAATTTTTTTTTATACACCATATATGCATTTAAAAAAATATATCATACTCAAATTAACTGTTTTCAAGCATTAACGTATCCATATTATATATAAAGGTCGAAACCTAAGTGGTCCTATTTTATGATACCAATTTATTTTTATAAAAATACCCTTTTAATTTATATAAATAAATTTTTTTTTATATAATTTACTCATAAATACAATATCTAATTCACTTTAAAAATTCAAAAAATTATATATTATCATTACATTATCCTTATCTAAATAATAATTTAAAACTCTTAAAAATTTTATGAATCAACTCGATATATTAATGATCATGATTCATATACATATGTGACATTCATTATTTTACACATGCATCGCGTTTGCGTTGTTCGCCAGTATATGTAAAAAAATCAAGTGGTAATATTGCTTATGTATATATTATTATCTAATAGTATTACTTTACTCTAATCATAGTTTAAAACTTTAGATTGATTTTACAAAAAACTTATTAAATAAATTTTACAACATAAAACATATTATTGCATGGTTAAGGCAGTTGAAGCAGCAAAGATTTATGGATTCTTACGAGGTAAAATTAGTGATGATGTTGGTATTAATCTAAGCTGATGACGAAAACATAATTCATTCAGCTCGAATCTCTTTCATATATCAGAATATTATAAATTTGTACAAAAATTTGCTGTAATAGCATGTGCAAAATCTGTGATCAGAATTCTTCTGGTAGAGGCCTTCCTTCCAAAAATGCCTTGAATAGAACAAGCGACCTCTCAGGCTGAGAGAATGGGGCTTCATGTGATGCCCCTCTGATGGTGGCAAATGAAAGAATATCGCCGTAGACCTGCGTCCATCCACCGACCTGCATCCCTGCGAACCACACCCTATAAGGTGTGCTTGTTTTCAATCCCAATTTTCTTGCCAGTGCATGAACCAGTTTTCGACTTCCTGTTAAAGGTATCACCGAATCTTGATCTCCACTGTCGTGCAATAACGGGTAGGTGTGAGTGTTAATAATCAAAGTCCTGGAAGCAGGGTGGTGTGGGTGGCGGGCTGAGTTTTTTTTTTTTTTAAATTTAAACCCATCATATAAATAAAAAAATATCCATTGGTATCTGTACGTCCATGGCTGGCTTATCAGATACATTAGAACCCAAATTATTGATCAATTTTGATTTGAATTTAAATATTTAATTGTTTATGTAAAATCCACAATACATAATTGTTTATGTAATAATCAAATCTTGGGATCAGAGTGGGGTGGGTGGTCTGAGTCTTAAGTACCATAACTCTACCTGTACACCAACACTGGGATTCCTGCTTTTATAATCTGACCAACAATGGTGATCGTAGGTATCTCTAGATCGAGCAGTTCATAATCCAATATGCTGAAACATGATCAAGCGGAAACTTATTCAGAATAAAATGTATGCTAACTCGAAATTAACTCAAAAGGGGATTCATTTACTTGCTGCAGACAAGCCATCGACGAACCCCGACGAGACGAGCATGCAGAGCCTTCTGAACATCTCTTCTGTTTAAGTAATTTACAGTTTCATCTTCCACACACACATCTATTGTCTCGGGGACTTGCTGCAACTCACAATGAAACATTGAGACAAGGAGCAACATCTTAAATATATTTGACGAACGGAATGGTCGAAAATGGTTTGGATAGTGATACCTGAGGACTAAGACGTTTGGATTGCGAGAGCACGGATGAGATACAAACATCAAGCGTAACATCATATTTGTCCACAAATTTACTGGTTTCTGTCGTAACAAGGCTCATCACCCTGGAACAGATTGGAGATACAGAGCCTCTGTAGTATTCACTTACATATCTTGAATAATTACAGGCAGAAGTGAACAATCTGTAAGTTGTATCTGATATCAATCCATGAGACCAAAAGAACTCAGCCCTTGAGTTGAAATCTGTTGCATATTCTAGTACTGGATTTCCTAGCTGCATTGGTTACACAAATTTCATTTCACAAGAATCGAATTTGAGATTCATATAAATCAAACTCTTTTCATAAATGAAGATCAACTTACAGCAATTCCTTTCAGGTTAAATAAATTTTCTTTCCCATTGAATTGAAGCATTAGCTTTGCCAACTGCGGAATATAGTGTCCTGTGAAAATAATGATATCAGCAATATGTCTGAACAGATTTATTTATCTCGGGATAAAGATTGAGTTCTAATTAAAAGGAGACACGAATCTTACCAGCATAGCTTTCTCCTGTGATATACAGGCTTCTGTCTTTATATTGCGGAAACTTGAAGAACCAGTTTCGCAGGAACATCAAGTTGTCCAAGGCTATATTACAGAGCAAAATTAAGATGCAGCAGTAAAAGTCCAAAAAGAAACCAAATACAGTAAAAAGACAGGAAAAAAATCCAAAGTGAACGCGTATATTTTACAACCGGTCCACTCGTATCTTTTTTCACTTTTGAAAATGGCATCAAAAGGTATTATTATGAACAATTTACAAAGACTTTTGAAAAAGGCTCGCAATTCAATTAAATCTCTAATTCCGAAAAGGAGTTCAACTATTCTACTATTTCATCCGATGAAAGAGAACCAGGAAAAGGAAGACAACGCAATTCCCTAAAGACAAGGAAATCGAACATTTTAGACAACGAGAATAGGAAACATGCCTGTGGTCTTGTCATTCACACCTTCATAGGACGAAGAATTTATCGCATAAGAAAACCCAACTCCAATTGGTGATTCCAAGTACAAAATATTCGCCTCTGACAAACAGATCACAGAAACACAAGATTGAGTTGTACAAAAAAAACATAACATCTCTTTGCTCCTGAAACCCAAATCTTGTGTATAATACCTCTGTTCCAGCTATGTTCATTCCTAACCAGCGCATTCCCACAAGGTCTGAAAGGCCCATTTTCAGAGAATGCCCCAACCCCCAAAGATGAACAACCAGGCCCTGAACATAGCAACCAAGAAACCATCAAAACTTTTTCTCCACGAACAAAAAAAAAAGATGATGTATAAGAATATAGTGAGAAATCGACCTCCATTCAACCAGAGAACAAGAGGCTTAGAAGCTGGATCAATTTCAGCTTCAACAAAATAGTAGAAGAGAGCTCTTTCTTTCTCCTGATCAACGGTCACGTAACCAGAGAAATGTTGGAACCCAACTTGGGGTTGCCCGGGTAACTTCCAAATCTTGTCAACAGCCGAAAGAGTACTGAAAGACTCATCCCACCTCATCGAAAAGCATACTTGGGCCGTTAAAGCTAAAGATACGACCTTTACCATAGTTTTCCATTGTAAAGAGGCCATATCTTTCATCTCAGTGTGAAAGTGATGAATCAGCTGTAACGTTGTGTTGCCAAGAAAAGGGGGCGAGTATTTATATATAAAGGGGAAACCTTGTTGTTCTGTATTCGTGATTGTTATTGTTTGCTGTTATTATAATAATTATCATACTATTCAAATAGCCTGTGTGGTTTTAGAGATTTGGTGTATGAAAGATCTGACGGGGAAGTGAAGCCAAGCCATGTGGGGTGTGTTTGTGCCTGTGACCGTGTCATTTTAGTGCAAATGTGGTTTGCTCTATCGTACACTGTTGTTTTGTGCCCAAAAATTCGCACATTTTTTTCAAAAAATTTCAGTTTTAATCTTTAAAACTGAAAGAAGAAACCAAGAAATGGTGGAACGACAACTGAGGTAATTATTTAAAGTTTTTTTTTTATGACAGAGAATACATTTTAGTTACAGCGAGAATACATTTTAGTGCAAATGTGGTTTGCTCTATCGTACACTGTTGTTTTGTGCCCAAAAAATCGCATTTTCAATTTTTTTTTAAAATCTTTAAAACTGAAAGAAGAAACCAAGAAATGGTGGAACGACAACTGAGGTAATTATTTCACCCAATAAAGTTTTTTTTATATATATGGAAATAAATAAAGGAATAAATGATGACTTCCAAGAAAGAAAGTCTTTACTTGTTGCTTTCATATGGAAACTTTTCTGACTTCAATTTGTTTGACGTGAGAAAAAGGGCATCGGTAAATTAAATCTACTTTCGGATTCGGGTAAGTAGAAATGGTTGAGAAAGTGCTATCCTTCCTCACATTAAAATGATCGTCCGTTTTAGACAGTTCATCCAACAGCGCCTCTCCGTCTCTGCTTGTTTTATTTCTTTCTTTCCAATATCACTATTGGAGATAACTAAAATTTAGGTTTTTTTTTTGTGTCTTTGTATTTTTCGATCATCTATGTTGTAGTATCACAATTTTAGTTATGTATCTTTATTCTTGGCAATATATATTAGCGCTACGTCGGTATCACGTTATTATCATGTTGAAAAAATGATTGAAATCGAAAAAAAACAAATATAACGAACTAAAACTGAAATTTGACAACACAAAATTCTCGTGCCATTTTTCTAATTCTAAAAGTCAAATTGAGATTATTATTTTTGTCCCTGATTTATGATACTCAGATATTCGTGAGAAAACTTGACTTTATTAATATCTGCAGCAAAAATTAATATTTTCAATATAAAAATAATTTTTTTAATAGATCGAATCAGATGGAAATTTTTTCTCACAAAATTGACATGTAAGACTTTCTCCTTGAGAAGTTTTGTGAATAATGATAAATATGGAATGTCAATAAATAAATAAATATATAGAATTTACATAAAAACTGGCATAAAATAGAATAGAATTATATTTTCACTTTTTATTAATTTATTTTGTAATATTTTTTATAAGGTCAAATCTTTGATCAAATCAAAATCAAAACCGTATTTAAGCTGCCCGATTCCAGTTTTATCTTTCGTTGGTACCACAATTGTCAAAGCATGGAGTCCACACATAATCAAGTGATTCAATATATTTCTGTACAAGTAAAATGCTATTGTAAAAGTGGAAGATAGTCTTTCTAAGAATCAAGGACCTGCAATATTGCTTTATGCATGCATTGTTTTTAGCTATTGATCAGTTATCATTGCTACTCACCACTCCAATTTTCCTTCCTCCTTTAGTTGACACAAAAATCAATGTTGGAATTTGGTTACCATCTTCAATTGCAAGTAACTCACAAATTACAGGCATTTAAGAATTTGGTTTTTTTAAGAAAAAAACTGAGTCACATACAATAAATATTCAATGAAATAATAAGTTAGACAAAAACTTTGGAAAAGGAAGCTGGTTTTAATTTAACTTTGTTATAAAAAATAAAAATGGTAAAGGAATTGAAGAGGGTTGGATAAGGATTAAGGAGCCTGCCTGCAAATAGACAAAAGGATCCATAATGGTGTCAAAATAGAAATGATGTGCACTCGAAGTTGTTGCTGAAAATACAATTTTATTTTACCGGCACGCCTATGCTTAACTATTGGCCAGCTTACATGTCCATACCCACGTGGACCAACCTTTTTTTGGAATTCAAAATTTTTTTAGAAAAAAAGAAAAAAAAAACCATTTTTGGGGACAGAAAGGAAAATTTCGAAAAAGCAAGGAAAAAAGCTTCTGTTATGCTTCGTTTGATTGAGAAGTGACCGCTGTCATGTCAACCGGGCAATATATAATCTTAAGTAATATTATCATGTCTTCTAGTTAAACAATTCCTTAAATAATTACACATAAATCATAATTAAATTATATATATAATAGGTCTCTTGTGAAACGGTTTCACGAATCTTTATCTGTGAGACAGATCAATTCTATCGATATTCACAATAAAAAATAATACTCTTAGCAATAAAAGTAATATTTTTTTATGGATGATCCAAATAAGATCCGTCTTACAAAATACGACCCGTGAGATCGATCGTCTCACACAAATTTTTACCATATACATATATGTGTGTGTATTGTATGATTAAATAAAACAAATCTTACTTGCAAATCATAATTACGTTCAATTTTAATGAATGTGGTACTAGCTGCATATTGTTGTCTTGGTCCAAGTAAAAGAGACCAGCTAGAAGATAGATAGTAAATGTAATCGATTTGCAGTTCTAAAAAAGGCACCAACATCATCATGAGATTTGTATATGTTTCACCAAAGATAGATGTAGAACAAGAAAATTATGTAAGAGGAGCAAAAACGAAAAGAATCATTAAGTTAAGGCCATACTTGGATGTGAAAGAAAGTGGGTTTTTGGCTAATGTCAGTTGTGAGAAAATCAAGGAAAAGTGATGTGTATTTTATTCAAGGATGGCTCCGACTTGGAGTAATACATACGTATAATAATAAATAGTGTGCTTATGTCCATATCAAACAACAGAAAGTGGTTAGCTGTTAACAAGGAGGTCGGACCAACATTGCCTTCTAAATTATTCATTAAAGAAACCTACCTTCGTTTTCTATTCTAACCTTTTTCATATAAAACTAATCCACTTTTCTCCTTCTTTTGCTGCGTGCCAACTATGGTAGTTATAATATATTATCACATGCTTCATTTGTCTACGTTTGTATTTTTTGGCAATTTCAATGAGCCCCCTTCCCATCCCCACCCATAGGCATGAATTATGTAATGGCTCACCCTAACTCCAAAACCAGCTGCAACGCACAGCTAGGATTTCTTTAAAATGCTCTGCTCTCTGCAAATACTTTATTCCAACGGCCATCATTGAAACTTTCCAAATGGAAAATGACAAACTCCTCCTCTCTCTTATTTATTCATTTAAAGTGTATGGCCCTGTATTCTGCGATTGTCTCTCAAGCGTATAGTTGGTCCCCATTAGGGAATTTAGATGGGGACGACACTCGAACAAACAGACTGGGTTTAATCGATCAACGTTTGATATGTTATGTCTTTTGTCCAATCAGAACTTTATCTTCTACATCACTTAAAAAGGGAGGCACAAATCAATTGAATCTCACACGCGAATTTAGTGATATTTCACCTTTCCATAATAAGTTGAAAAGAAACTTCACTACTGCACCTCATGGTTCATACCGCTTCCAGATTCATTCAGGGTTCAGCACAGAGTCAAAACAATTCTTCAACGGAACAAGCAATTAAATTATGGTCTTCTTGGTACATAAAAACTCAGTCTAAAAAAAAGGTATAAATTAATTGGTCCACACTTCACACATCTTGTTACAGGATATCAGCAAGTGATTCCAGAATCACAGCAACCAGGCTCCTATAAAACCTTCGAATATTAGCGTTGTCTCCATTATACGATAACATTTACTTCAGTGAGTATTTCTCTCATTTGAATCAGTGGCAGTCTTAGGCCACGGATAACTATTGAGTTTTCTTTCTTTTCATTTTTTATAATTATAAAAAGAGCAAGTATCTACGTTTTATCTATCAATAGCTAAATCAAGATGCTTTAGTAAGGCTACATATCTTCTGGTTAATAATGAGCGTGTAATCCAGTAAAAAGCAGATTGTCCTGAATCTTGGGAGAAGAATTTATCGAGTAGAATTCTTAGACTGTGCAACAGAGCTGCGTCCACCAAGGGATGCTCCCTGGTCAATTTCTTTTCGTGATGCCTCCCAGAGCCTTTGCTCGATTCCCAGTTTTCGAAGTTCTATCAAACCTTGCTCAACTGAAACAATAAATGACATTCTCATTTAATTTGAAGCACTAAGTAGTAGAATAATCGAGCATTGAATTGATATTAATTGTATCGGAATTCAATCAACCATCAGGAATTACAATTTCATAAGAACTACGATTGGCCACTGTGCTTAAAAGGTATAAGCATCTACAAAATAATTCACGCTTCAGAGCAGAGATCATCAAGTTGCAGTCAATCAGATTTCAACCAAAAACCATCTATTAGAATGTATTTACCTCGTAAGTGTGTCTAGCTAGCAAATATGGAGGCTTTTATTGATTCTAGAGTAATGCACCTCAAAACATCACGTCCATATTGACTATAACTGAAGTTTTAAAATCGCAGTTTTTTAGCATCGCTGAAGTCAAAAGAGACATCCTGCAAGGGTGTAAATCCTTGCACGACTTTCATTTGTCGATCATTTGTCTGCAACTTAATCACGGTATCCTAATGATGAGAAAGAAAATTCTGATTTAAAAGAATATATGAAGGCACACGTGCATTAATATTTTCATACGAATTAGTAGAAGCACTATGTTAGGCATATGTGCATTGATATTTCTTACGAAGTAATACAAGCATTAAGTTACTTAAATACATGTTTAATTGAGATATTCCAAAACTAGTACTCACCTTCAACTGCGTCGTGAGACATAGGAGATTGTCCACTTCGGCTGATCCAAAATTTAAGTCTCGACTTGGCTATCTCTTCCTCTACACCATAAATTTTAGATCTTCTCCAGAAGTATGTAAGCCAAGCCTACATTGAGTAAAAATAATGCTGTGAACACCGTTGATTGGAATTATAAATCAGCACGAGGATACATAAAAAATAAACCTAAATTTGTTGGAGAACATGTTCTAAATTTCTGGAAAAATTGCTACTGCTGTAGTTCCCCAAACTTTTCATTTTCTCTCCTTTACTCCCTCAACTAATAAATGAACCAGATTGGGCACAGTATTACATGATTATTGCTTTAATCCTTTTTCCAACATCTCTGTGTTTCCTTACCAAAAAGAGAGAGACGTGCAATAAAAGCTAGGGTGCAATGCTGTCTTTTCAATAAAATGGATTCACCTTGATCAGTAATAAGTTTTAGTTGTGTCCCTAGTAACAATTAATTCAAGTTGGTTCCAGAAACATAACCTTAAGAAATAACAGATACAAATAGGCTGAAAGTGCCTTCTGTGAATTTTCTCATAAATACTCAGAATTGAAAATTACAAAAATAAAGTCAAATGCAAAACAAAAACCTCATGGAAAACGCTACCGGCAAACTTCCCAAAGGTAAGCATAAATGTATAATATACTGAATGAATGGAAGATTTGATGTTGCTTATTGACATAGATATCAACGTACTGCAGAAAATGCACCATCAGATCACACTAAAACTAGAAGAACTGAATGCAAAATAATGCACCTCTTTGAAGAGGACATCCTCAGATTCCTCTGGGCTGAGTTCTGCAAACAAACAAAAATATGAACACGAAGATTTTATAATATTTCTGTAATCAGTCTCATATGACAAAGGGCATTGGCAGGTTTTCGCACTGAGTAAGAAAAAAATATAAAAACAGATGCACATTGAAAAGCTGCTGACACCAGCCCGATATATCACATAAAACAGTTTAATAAATTCGTTAAACATTTGATCTCAAAGATGTGAAAAAATTACCTACCTAAAAGATGCTAATTTTGACCACTGTACGATGGAGAGGAAAAATGATTTTCTGTTAGTTCGCTTCAGGGCATTATTATAAAACACCATCAAGAAATTAAATTATAGATGAAGGGATTTGGAGGAATAGATGGAGTCAGCTATCTTTAGAAAACAAAAAATCCAAGTGTCAAATAACAGATACATCATCCAAAGTAGCAGAGTCAACTTTAATTAAATCACTGTTAGCTGATACTGGAAAAATAAACAAATAAAAAATGATGAACAGAAAACATACTCTTTCACGCCATCATAAACACCGAAAGCGATAAGATCATATTAGAAAATCCCTTGACTAATAACATTACAAAAAATTTACCCAACTGAATAAGAGAATGCAGATTAAAACATTTATACTTACCAAATGCTTCCAAGTACTTCGGATCACTTGGTGACTTGAAATCTGCTAGCATGTAAAAGTATTGCAAAATGAAAACAAACTCGTAATACTTATGTTATTTCAAAACTACACAAAGCAACTTCTGAAAATAAGCAACCAAAAATTTGGTTCATTACTATTTGAAAATTGAACCAAAATCAGTTTAGGTAATAATTAGTTAATTTTTTTTTGGCCAAAATCCTCCCTACCCAGATAGACAGGCACTGACGGTCAAAATCCTTCAGAAAAGTTAACAAATTGTCAATTATTATTGCAAAATGTTAAAATAAACCTGATATTGACGTTCTAGCAGAGTTCGGGCGGCGTTGTTGAACCAAAGCAAGGGCAATGGATTCTTCAACCTTAATAACAACATAAACAGAAAAATGGAATGTTTAAAAAGAAAAGGGAAAAAAGACAAATGAAATAATTCCATAATTGCCCTAAAAACAAAGTGAATCTATAAAACAAGAAGTTTAGTCCAGTACTAGAGATAAATTGATATTAGATAACATTTAAACGGAAGGCAATTGCTTTAAAAATGAATTATGATACAAGTCTCCATAAAATTAGAAGAAATCAACATGTCCAGAGAAATGTCAATAACTAGCAAAGAAAACCTTCAAGGAAGCAAGTTCTTTTAAGCCCATTTCAACCGTTAGCATGCTCTCGATGTTTCCTTCTCCAGTGAGATCATTCAAGTCCTCGTCAATTTTTCCCCTTTGTGGATTATTATCACCTGCAAAACACAGAGAATCATCGCTAGATATCAAAAGCGGTGAGATAGAGCAAAGGAAGTGTTGTAGAGACAAGTCTTTCAGGGTAAGAGATACAACCATGAACCATCAATGGAAAACTAACCTCTTTCTGAAAATTCTTCCTTAGCCTTCTGTCCAGCAGATAGAACAACTTCCAAAGGAAGAGGTGCTAAAGATGACCAATACTCATGCTTTGAAACAGCTACATCTGCGCAAATACCTAATAGGACAGTGAAATTATAATGCAAACAAATATCTGAAACACATAGTCAGATTATTGCTCAAATCTAAAGAATTATAATACATACATATATATATCTATCATAAATTACATTATAAGGAAATGTCTTTGGTATTCTTAATCATCATGCACACATATACAGGCATGTTGTAATTAAGTATGACTTAAACGACCTGGGGATAAATAAGACTTTAAATTCAAACAGACCTCAGCAAAACAGAGATTTACTTTTAACAGTATTAATTATTCCAAGGCTAAATTCTTGCACGATGGAGCTTTTTTATTTGTGATAACTGAAAGGCCACATCTTAAACATATCTTTTCGTTGTTACACTAAAGTAATAACACGACATTATGGAGTCCACAACTTCAAGTTCAATGCGCAGTTTGTTAGCCATTAGGGACAGGTTGGTACGAGCACTTCAAGCAATTGTACACAAAAGCAAATGTTATTATAAGCATTGACCAAAAGGAGATAGACAAGGTGATTGACTCACTTTTATATGCTAATTATTTCAGTCTGCCAACATGGCTGCCAAAAGTAATGATTAACTATGCAATAGCAAAGGAATGAATTATAGTGAAGATATTAATTACCAAGGCTAGCAGCTAAGCCCCAGTATCTCGCAAGCCAACACCTTTTAAGAACTACTTCTTCCTGCAAAAGTAAAATTTCCAGAAAAGAAACTTCAGACGATTAGCTGCAAGCCTGAAAAGCAATATTCTACAACAGCCACCTACCATTTCGTGTTGAGTCAAAACCATTCTTTGAGTCATGGATCGGAGAGCTTTAAGTTCAGACTCAATTCCATGCACTTGATCAATGGCAACGGCAGCTTCATCTTTTGCAACCTTATTCAACCAAAACATACATCCTTGTAGAAAATATGTTGGTCAAGTCAACATAAACTCGTAAAATGTGATTCTACTCACCTTAACATCAGATCGCAGAGATGCCATTTCTATATCTATTCCATCCTTTGCTAGCTTCGCCTCTTTAAGTGCAGTCTGTAAATTTTTCACTATAATTAGAAAAAATTAGGACACAAAGTTAAGCAATCTAGATGCCCGAACAATCCAGTGGCCCAGAATATATATATTTTTTTCAGGGGGTGGGGGGTGGGGGTGTCAAGAGTACCTCTCTTTGGCGTAGTGCAGCTTCTTTCCTGCAATTATTGATATGTTATCTTAACAAACAGCTGTCAAAATTTGAACTTAGGAGTCAGAGTGGAGGCCTTCGTAAATTTCTTTACCTGCTCAAAAGCTTAGCTTCTAAAGAAACCCCTTCTCCAAGAGCCGCTACCTGTAGGATTTTTAGAATGCCTTCAAGTTGAATTCAAATTGAACCTGGTTACTGAAATTGGTAACTATGATTCATTTGCCTTGTCATATGGTCCATGAAATTGAACAACAAGTTTAATCCACTCAGCTTCCCTCATAATTTGGAGTTCAAGTAATATCAAATTACCATCAGAAGGTAGAAAGTAAACAGTGTCAAAGCGGTCAGTCAACAAACCAGTTGTAAAGAAGTATCTTGAAACGATACGGAACCTCAATTTGGAGTCTCCACATACTGTTAGTAATGTGGAACCAGATATAAGTAAAGCTGCATTGGACCAAGCAATGTATAGCATATTTATACGCCAGAGGCATATTTGAATATTTTGTAAGCGTCTAATAGCAACACACGAGACTCACTGAATCAGAAGCTCAAATTGTGTGCATTTTCAGGCAATGCACAAGAGTACATGGATTTTGATCCATGGTAATCGAACCATATATCCAACCTATACAATTAAAATAACCACCAAAACTCCAAAGGCACTAAAATACAGGCTTCAAAGTTGTTTAAATTATGATAAGATTTAGTAAGAAACTTATGGAACCTTCTACATGTACAACAGGAGAATAGAACGAGAGTTGTTGACCTGTTTCTCAAGCTCCCTAACTCTGACTTCAGCTTCTTCGCAACTCTCCTCTGCAAACCTGAGCTGCAACATCAGTCATAAATACCAAGACTGAGCCTTAATACATAGATCACAGAGACAACATATTCATAATGTGCAGAAGGATGTTTGAGATAAACTTTAAACAGACCTTTTCCAAAATATTCTCATTTTCTTCTTGTAGCATATCAAGCTGTTAAATAAGTAGCTATTAGCTTCAAAGGGGCAAGATAAATGCCATCTATAGAGAATCAAAAGTTTTATTTGGATTGCAGAATTCTCGAATAGTTCAAACTTTGGGCAAACAAATAACATACTTCATCATGTAGGGCAGAAGAAGCATGCTTATCTCCTGCATCTTTTAAGTTTATCTGCCCTAACTCTTGTGAGAACCTGCATTTCACGTAGGTACCTTTAAATTCATGTGCAATAGAATGTAAAAATGCAATTATACAATATAGTTATCCTCGTTGTGTATCCAAGCTTTGGCAACATCTATCATTATGCAAGGAAGCTCATGCACAAACAGAGAGAAACTGGACTTCTAGAACTAAGATGCATGTGCACACTATCACCATATTATAAAGCTGATGAACCCAATAATTCAAACAAGAAAGCCTCTCACTGATATTATTCGATCTTAGAAAGATTGAAAAAGCCAAAGCATATACCTTTTTTCTCTTTGCCGGTGGGTAGGAGGATCAATTGGTGGAATAGGTTCGGGAATTTTCAGTGGTGGTCTACTAGGTGGAAGAGAGTGTGTGTTGCCAATTGAAATCGATGGTCGTCCTGTAGATGTTGAGCGAGCCGGAGGGACTTCATCTAGTAAGTTGAGAGTAACCTAATAAAATTACACATAAAAGGATTAAAAAAAAAAAGGAAAGGAAAACCAAAACTAGCCTTTAGGCTATGCAACCACGCTTAAATATGCACACCTCATTGAACATTACGAAATAAATCATAAATCACAACAAAATCTAAATGTCCATGATTTTAAATGAAAAATTCACGGTCACATATCAGACACCTTATGCCTATAACCACAACAAGAAGTTCAAACCAGAAAACAGTCCGGTGATCCTTAATTCCTCTACTTGGATGAAGATTTAGCAAAAGAAAATATATAAAAAAGCTACACAGAAATTCAACTTTTTTGATGAGTTTAATAGCGTGTTCCTTGAATTTGAAGGAATTTTCAAATGCAAGTGAATATTGCAACTGCAAGAGACGAAACATTACACGCTGAAATCCTGGTAGGTTAAACATGTAATTGAGCTGCCAATTCAAATTCAACATAAAAAAACACGAAGATTGACTTGAGTGAGAACTTAAAGCAAAATCACCTTCTACACCACAAAACATCGAAATTGCTGTTTACATGAAAAATCAGCAAAATGAAACCGCATTAGCGCAAAACAAGCAAGAAGCATGTAAAATTACCGCATCAGAAGAAGATCTACTAATCTTAGGAGAGTGGACCACAGGCTTAACGTTACTACTGACGTTATCAAGGCCGTTAGCTTTGATAGCCGGCCTGGAGAGAGACAAGGGAAGAGGAGGATTGAATCGGAGTCCTAAACCTCCGTCATAGTCTTCCTCTCCGTCATCATCCTCATCGTCTTCATTGTCCACCGCCGATTGCGAAGCCATGACCTGAGCCAGCCTCTGAGCGGCGGCTTTGGCGGCATAGTTCTGAGTGCGCTTGATATTCGAAATGCCGCTGCCGGAAGATGACCGCGCGTGATTCCCGTGCACCGGCGACCCTACCGCCGAATCGCTGCTCCAGTGGCGGAATTTCTCCATTTCTCACTGGAAATTATGCCTGAAATCGCAAGGATTTAAACAGGAATGTGAGTTGAACAACATGAGAAAATGGAGAGACTATCAGAGTACATTTACCTGGATCGCCGGATCTACAAGTTAAACAGTCCCAATGTCTTCAATCGTTGGAGAAATCGATGGTATACAAAACATTAAATGTGTTATTATTGTGGTAGGCAATACTTACTTAGCCAGTGTTCTCTCTCTTAATGTTACTATTATTACTTTATGAAAGAGAGAAAGAAGCATATGATAAATCTAAAATTATGTATTAGTGATACTCTCATTTAACAAAATCCAATTTTGGTTACTTTGCATTAAAATTTTAGTCCCGTGTTTTGAATTTTAGAACGTAATTAATTCAAAATTTGATTTTTATATAATAATTTTAATTTTTAAAATATTTTTTAAAGTAAATATTAATTTGCCACTGAATACCAATATTCCCCCTTTTTCTTGGCTTTCTCAATTGCTCTTCCATTTGGCAATGTTTAAAAAAAAAAAAAAAGTCAAATTTCAAGTCCTTACAAGTTACAAACATTACCATTAATTGGATTATTGTACATCTATTCACAATTGAGTTGTACAATCAGCTCATATTCTTGCATTCTTAATTATGTTATCTTTTTATAGTATTAAACTAAAAAATAGAAATTAACTATACGTAATCTTTTCTTAATGATAAATTATTATTAAAATTAAAATGAAATAATTATAATGTAATTGTGATTTAAGGTGATTCCTTTGCCAAATGTAATAATATAAGGATATATAATTTTTTTATAAGAACGAAAACAGAACATTATGAAATAGGGCATATTGAACATGATCGAGTCATTTCTCACTATTGTCTAGGATGTAAATGAAACGAAAGAAGCCATTTAATGTCCAAATTCGTCTCGAAATAGATATATTCTAGCTTGATATGATTCGAAATTCGAAAATTTTAAAAAAATTTGTTCAAATTCGGATCGGAATAGGGCATGGGTTCGAGTTCTTCACGAAAGATTTGAAGAACTCGAACATGTTCACGAATTACCCGAATTATTACTGGAAAATAAATACTTGAAATCTATTAATATATATATCACGTCTCGCAAACTATTGAATAATATAATTTGAGCTCGAGTTTAACTTTATAAAAAAATTCGAATATGTTTGAGTTCGACTTAAATTCGAATATAAATCAAATTTGTCCTAGCTCACTCAAAAAGCTAGCAAACCAACTCGATTCATTTAAACCCCTATATACGTACTGAGACAAAATCCTCTCTCACACTTAGTACTCTAAACCGTATTACAATTTGCTCAAACAAGCTTGGTTTCCACAAATTATAGAAAAATTAAATGCAGTAAACACCATTGATGAACACTGCGTTTGTTTTTTAAATAATTTGTACAAACAAGACTTTTTGAACACAATGGAGTACTATTTAAAACACCGACAGTAGTTGTGGATTTCGTCCGCTCTGTATTAGCATGCAATCCAACAATATTTCAGAAAAATATTATTATTTCCAATTTTAAAAAGAAATTTTTCGAGAAACTTTATTCTCCTTGAGAGAAAATCTACACTCTAACACGTTAAAAATAACAAAGAAAGAAATTCGTATGTCATGGCATGCAAAAAAATCCTCTCATCATTCCCCTATTCTGTTTGCGCTGATCACTTTTCAGAATCTTGATCTCATTCCTTAATTCAACTATCATTTCCCTCTTCTCATCATTTCTTCTTATCAACTCAGTCTGCTGGGACAAATTTTCCTCCAACAGTTGCGAAAACTTTGTCTCATCGACGTTGTTCCCAGCTTCTTTCTCCACACAACTGCTGCTGCTGATCACCAGATCATTGTCGCTGCTGCTGCATATATCTCTATCTCCTATGTTTACGATCTTCTTGCCCGAATCGTGTCCAGAACCTGTTGCTAAATGCTGTTCTGATTCGGAACGAGAACTCGGCGCCTCCTCTGATGAACTAGTGCAGTGGGGATTGGGTTTCCCGGAACATTCTTGAAGAGGATACACCTTTTTGAAGGAACTGATGGAGGAATCGGAAGCCGATCCAGGGTTGGGTGCCTTGACGGAGGATTCGGATTTGAGGTGATGATCGTACTTGTCGGCCAAAGAGCGGTAAGATATGTAGAGTTCTTGCACCAGTTTGATGAGTTGTGGTCTCTTCTGGTAATACATGTCGGCCCTCTCGGCGAATGTGTCTCCATTGTCTTCGGTTAGCTCTAGTATCATTTTTATCTTCTTATCCAAGTCTACAACATATAATTATAAAAAACAACTACCATTATCAGTAGGGATATATATTTTCTTCAATCATAAATCGGACATTCAGAAATCGATTCGAAATTACGATTCATGTTTGAATACACGGATTCAATCGAAATTAAACCGAAAAATCCAAACTGAGCTCACACCAAACCAAGCGAAAGCTATTATTAATGCAATACACTTATTACTACCTTATTTTTAAAATGAAAAGTCAAGTGTATTAATCAGTAAGGTCAATCGTTGTCGCTTAAAAATAAACAAAATATTCAAACAACGCAAAAAGAAAAGACTTCTGCATTGAAATCAAAATCGAACTGCACGTCTCGGCTAGGTTCGACTACATATACTCCTATAATTTAATGAGAAAAAGAAATCAATAATATTTGTGTGTGTGTGTGTATATATATATATATATATATATATAGGGGACGGCCGGGAAAAGAATGAAAACCTTGTAAAGCGGACTGAAGCCTTTGAGATTGAGGTGGGCGATTATGGCTATCCCACCACCATGAATACGGAGACGACTCCTGTTGCTCATCGCTGCTACTTCTCTCCATTCCAATCATCTTTTCAAAATATTAACCCTATTCCCCTTGTTTTGTGCGACAAAATATAATTTTTTCATTCAAAAAATGAACCTTGCTAGTGTTTTTTTTTTTTTTTATTATTATCATGACCCTTTCTATTGTATTTCAAATTTTTTAAAAAAAGGTTGATCCTGTCTAAATAACAAAATATCCGGAATATATCGTAAGAATTTTGGATTATTTGGGACTCTATTGATCCCTTAGCTAATTTCCTTGTGGGTATTACGTTGATTCTTCATATTTTTCCCACGATTGAGGAAATTTGTTGGAAACCTTCTGATAAGGGAAATATCTTACTCTTAATTTTGGGGAATTAGGATTTATCTTATCTCCCAGAATTTTTCTCCAACTCCATGAAATTTTCTAATAAGGATGAGAAAATCCCATACTCAATCTACACTGTATTTAAATTGGTACGTATCGCGGTTTAATGACAAATATGACTGATCATGTATACTTCTATTGTGAAAAAAAAAATAATCATAAAACACCATAATTTTAAAAATGACAAAAATTGTCACCCTCGAATGATTATTTTAGTAAATTATAAAAAAAATCTTATTTAAATATTAATTTCAGTATAAATTCTTCTTCATTACATTTACTTAAGTAAAAATAGTGTACGCAAACAACTATTTACTATGTGCACAATACCTGCACATGATGATTTTTTTTAAGGGATACGTGCACAAGTTACAACTGCACATGATTATTATTTTGTCGAGTACTTATTTTATATTAATTTTCCATCTATTAGAAATTTCATGACTCAGGTAATAAACCATTGCATGGTTATTTTATTTCTTTATATATATATATATGGTTATTTTGCACTTAAATTGCATGCACACATGGTTTCTTCCAATTCTATAAATGTAACATTTTATAAATTACTTTTCTTTTGGCAATGTAGAATCTTAATTGATTAAATTATCTTAATGAAGAGAACAAATTATCCAAATAATAATAATAATAAAACAGGCACATTTTTACAGTTTGGGTAAATCAAAAAAATCGTCGTCCAACAACTCCATGGGAAAATATGCCAAGCTATCATCTTCAACAGCAGATGGCACAATTCCATCACTCGTCGAGGCAACAGATAGGGAATTGTTGTCCAGTAGAGTAGCACCTTCAAGATCACGGTGCTCGCCCCGTGCAGAATATTGCATGTCGAGCGCTTTCCTCGAACCAATGGCCTATGAATTTAATTACAACCAAAGAAAATATAATTTGATCACTCTGTCATTTCATTAATATAACATGTATGTATAATTACATTCGTGATCGACGGCGCTTATATATGATATACATCAACACTCACAAATCTTCCGACTTGACGATCGATATAAAACATCAGAAAGTCCCCGTTCTGCAAGCCATGCATCGCGAAGAATTCACCTAAATATTTTACATGCAAGCCTTAAAGTTAATTACTGGTGAAATAAATCTCCATTTAAAGATTGGTTGATGTGGATTAATTAGCTAAATCACAACATATATAGATATAGGGACGATAAAAATGCATATTCAATGACTCACATGCATGCTCAAGCACGTGTACTCTTCCACTAGTGTTCGACCAAAACCTGCACGGGAAAGACACCATAATAGTATAAAAACTGTGTTTTTTAAGATTTTCCTCCATTAAAAAATTATGGGAAAAATATTGATATTTATATATACAGAATAAAATAGAATAATTTTGTATCTATAGCCAGTGGAAAAAGATAATAGATATACCCGTATCTAAATGTCCATAATTTTGGCCTAGTGACATCATCCATAGACATGTAGATGCCTTCTTTACTTCCAACTTCTGGGAAATGCTTAAGTGCAAATTCCTAAGCCAAAAGAAGAAAGAAAACATGTCGTATATATCAATTAATAAATGGGATTATAATATGAGTAAAAAACCATCAAATAAAATAAAAATGAAAAAAAATTAATGGGAACAAAAAAACCTTAGGGATGACTACGCGCCCTCTATCTTTCACATCGCTGTGTCTTAATCTCTTCTCAAACAGGAATTCCAATGCGGACATATCAACTTCCTGCAGCATAAAATCGTGGTTTAATTTGTTAATGATATTTTTTTGTTGTAGGCGAAAAAGGTAAAACTTGTCTATACATTGATATATATCGTGCACGGATAAATTATTTTGTCGATTTATAGGAATATTAATTTTTGTTGGATTTACATTGGTAGATTAATCATCACTCCTCCGTTCCAATATGAAAATATGAATCCGATCATTGCAACATTCATCTTGAAACAAAATTCTATCTTTTACTTCCATTTTTTAAGCCAAAGACACCACTTGATTTTTAATAAGAAGAAACAGTAGTCATTTTCCTTTATAAAAATTGGGAATCAGAAATTGAATTGATATGAATGTATGTATACCCTAGGTGGTGGCAGAGAAGAAGGCACGGGAGGACGAAGCCACTGTCGCTTTGGTGGAGCCGCGGGCGGCACCACCATCTGATCCCTCTCCCTCTCTTTTCGTTTCTGTCTAAGTGTTTCCAACCTCATTTTTGCATTTTCCCTCCTCGACAACCCACCATCTTCATCGCTATCATCTGCAACGAAAATTCTATTTTTCCACCTTGCAGTTCTCATTGTTTCTCTTGATTTTTCACCGAGTTTATTAGGTATATATGCGAAGTTGCACTAGATTGGAGTTCCAATTTATAGTGGTCAGTGGAGCAACATTAATTAACATAGGTTTGGAAATGAGCAGGCAATGTCATGCTTTACACTAACGGGATTACTGAAATCAGTTGCAAAAGCAACTCCACGTTTACCAACTGTTTTGTAATATAGTGAAGAGGAGACTAACATCACGAACTCAGAGAAACAACAGGACAAGTGGGATTTACTGACAATATGTATGAAATGCATGTTCTAGAAAAATTGAAAACGAGGACCGGTGTTCGAATTTTATGTCTTATTTTCAAAAATTTTAAATTCCATTTTCTTATCTTATATTCTATTCATCTCAAATATACAGATTTTGTTTGTTGTTTGCTTTTTCACATGGATTTGAAAATCATTAAAAAAGTAAACTTTACAAATTTAATTTCTAATTTATTTTTATTTAATTCATCCAAAAAATAGTTTCACGTTTTTTAAAACTTAGTTAATAGAGTTATATTAGTAAAAATTAAGAAAAAAATACTAATAAATATAGAAATTATGCTATATATTTGAGACAACTGAGAAGAAAAAATAATAATTTGTATAATCGAAACGTAGATAATATATCAAGTCACGTACCTATATATCACCCCTTTACTGAATCTAATTGGGTTTGTCCTTGTATTTTTAGATGACTCGTTAAGACTGTGCTGAAATTGGACTAAAAGCTAACAAAATCAAAGATATTGTAAAAAACTAAACAACATTGAACATTTAGTAAACCAAAACCTATAACGTGAATTAAGGTAGTGGATTTTTTTTTTCTTTTCACCGCATGCATGATATTATTTTTCTCGTGTATAAAGTTAAGAGCATGTCTTTTATGAGAAAATCTCCTAAATATATATCAGTGAAACAGGTCGACTCAGTCGATCTATACCTGCAATGAAAATAATATTGACATAAAAATCCGTGAGACAAGTCGATTCGATCTATATCTGTAGTGAAAATAATTTCTTAAAAATAAAATTAAAGTAGTTTTTTTGATAGGTCCTCGCTTCCTTTACCTTTACGGCGTAGATTCGGTGACTCGTCTCATAAAATTAATCCATGAGACGGTTCTATGTGAGTTTTTGTGTAAAGTTGTATTACACATCATTCACAGATGGGCACACGGGTTTGAAGGTAAATAAATTTTTTTAACCAAACAATTTGTACATATTATATACACACATCTATCACTTTCTCTTACTATATTATTAGGAATGTGACTATTGTAATAACTACATCTGGTAGGTTGGTATGACCACATCCTTGTTACGAGAACAACTCCATTAATTTACGAGAACAACTCATATATATCTTAACCTACATAAAAGAAAAAAAATTACTCCAATTGAGAAAACTCAATCTCCAAATCATTTTAAATGGAGATTTCTTGACTCATCATAGCAAACTATTTCATAATAAGTTAAAATATTTATATAACATTCCGATATATATTATAAATAGTTTCGTAAACGTAATATTGCATCGAAAAATTATGAATATCACTTTTTAGTACAAATTAAAATAAATTATTGTTTCGTTCCTTTTTGTTCAATGTAAATTTGTTCCGACTTCTAAATCAACTAATCGTTTGAAGTTGAAGGGTTCGAATACTTTCTAGATTTCCAATTCAACCCTTCATTATTTAGATTTATTTACATTAATTAAATACCAAAAATATATTTTAACGTTGTAATTTAAGGCTGAAATATATGGAATTAAATAGATATTTCTATTTATTAATATTGTTTATTTACTATACATTTATACATTGTACTATCTAAGGCCATCGCTAACTTAGAAATCTATTTTAGTGTAAGTTTTGCACTAAAATTGTGTATGCTTTGCACTAAAAGCAGTTTACATCTCCAACTCATTTATGTCGAATCAAACACTAAAAAGAATATTCTCGAAATATTTTTTTTATTTTACATACATTATTTTTATCATGTATTTAATATATATTTATAAATTTAATGATTAATTAATATGATATAAAAATATTATATTATTAATAATTATAATTATTTAATTTTTTAAATTACTTATAATAAAGATTAATACACACAAATTATTAAAATGATAAATAACTTGAATACATAAAATTAATTAAATAACATGATGTATTTTATATTTGTACATTTTACTTTGTATTATTATCTAATAAATTAAATTATTTATCAATTATTTATAATCATGATCAAATAATTCTGCGCCAAATTTGGTGCAAGAGAGGGTGGGACGCCCCCATCGGAGCAATCAACCCTGCTATGTTGTTGATACTGTATTTTGACCACAAAAAAACATACCATTTTAAATATTAAAATTAACATATACACCGTAAAAATTCATAAATTTAAAAATTCTACAAATTATCATACTTAAAATATTATTAAAAAATATTAAATTTGATTTAAAGCTCCTAACGATATATGGATTATAGAGTATATGAAATTGGATTGGGAAAAGTGTAGAGAAGTGAGTAGGAATATAAGATATTTTGATACTTTAGAAATAATCATTGCTTACACCGGATAAAGTGCAAATTTAGCCAATTGCAACTACCTTGAATTTGATTTTTGATTAGGCTTTGATTTAGTGAAATAGGAAGTATGTTAAAATAATTCAATTGAAATAGACATTTGTTTATATATATCAGTTATCAAATTACGCCAATTGATTTGGTATTAAATAAGTAATTAATAATACAAGCTGATATTGGACTGGACAAGATCCTATTTTGGGACAATCCAACTCAATAAGAACACGGACTTGATTCGACAATAAACCCCGTATACCGATTTCGGTTTGAACCGGATAATATTTGATCGGCTACATACCGGTTCGACATCAATCCGATCGGTTAACCATGACTAAATATGTGCACAATATGTGCACAACGTTTTTGATTTAAAATTTTTGTGTTATATATTATTTTTGTACCTCTTAATAATTGCAACTCGTGGCAATTGATTATGTTATGCGTGTAGCATTAAATTTCAATATCAAAGTGTAAGTTTAAGTACAAAAAATATGTTAGAGTAAAAATTCCCCATAAAATTTTATGTTCAAATTGCAGTTTTTGCACTTTATTTGCACGATATGTTTCTCGATCCTAACTCTATTTTTGTAACTTTCGTTTGCAATTACTGAATCTTTATTGATTCAATTAGCTTGAAAATGAGTTGGATACATTATCCAAATAATTTACAGTTTTGGCAAATCAAAAAAATCATCCTCCAACAAATCCTTGAAAAAATATTCCAAGCTATCGTCTTCGTCGAAGACGGATGACACAGCTCCAGTAACACTTGTTGAAGCAACGGGAGCCGTATTATTGTCCACCGTTGCACCTTCAAGCGCACGGTGATCATCCCTCACAGCATGGGTGTTGGCCTTTCTTGAACCAATGGCCTAAGAATTGAAGTGCAAAAAATGGAAAAATATATATTAAATATTGTGTATATAAGTTAATAAGTATAATTATATGATTGATAACATATGCATAAAATGAATTAACGCTTACAAATCTTCCCATTTGAGGATCAACGTAAAACATCAAGAAATCTCCATTTTGCACGCCGTGCATTGCGAAGAATTCACCTGAATATTTTTCATTACAACCCTTTAAAATTTGTGGTCAAATAAATGTAATATTACCATCTAGATCAGAGAGTTAATGTATATGAATCATTTAGCAAAATCTCAATGCATGTATATAATATTGCACGGATGACTGTATAGAGATAGGGGAGATACGTAAAATTACATATAATATGTCTTACATGCATGTTCAAGCACATGAATTCTCCCACTGTTGTTTGCCCAAAACCTGCACAGGAAAGATGTCATAAAAACATAAACCGGTCATAAATTACGGGAATATATTTAATATTCAACATATATTTTTAGAATAAAATAAAATTAAGTTTCTATTTTTTCCACTAGGAAAATAGATATACCCGTATCTGAATGTCCATAACTTAGGCGTGGTCACATCATCCATGGACATATACATGCCTTCCTTGCTATCGAGTTGTGGGAAATGCTTCAGTGCAAATTCCTACTCAAAGGGAAGAAAGAAAACAAATTAGTCGCATATATCAATTAACAAATGGGATTTTAACATAACCATCAAATATATACAATAAAGAAGTATGCAAAAATTAATGAATAAATAAACCTTGGGGATGACTACTCGCCCTCGGTCTTTCACATCGCTGTGCTTTAGTCTCTTCTCGAAGAGGAACTCCAAGGCAGACATATCAACTTCCTGATGCATGAAACCATGGATTAGTTATGTCATTACTTAACAATGTATCATTTTGTCGCAAGCGAAAAAGGTCAAACTTGTCGATACGTCGATAAATAACATTTAAATTATTTTGTCGATTTATATGAACATGATCGATTCATGTGAAACTTGATATGGTAGATAAATCTTCACCTTATCGTTCTTTAGATTTTAGTCAATTCGTTACTCTAATTTGTCGCGATTAGGTCTAAATTACCATTTCTATGGTGGGATATAAAGTTCACAAACAGAAATAAAATGGATCAAACATTTACCTTGAAAAAAAAAAGTTCTGCCTTTTACTACTTTTTTTTTAAGCCAAAGTTGCCAAATATAAAAAAGATTTCCCAGCTTAATTAAGTGGGCTAGTTAAGTCCGTCAATCCAAATTGGGAGTTATAAGAGCTCCACATATGGGAGAATATATATATATATACACACCCGAGGCGGAGGTAGAGAAGAAGGCATGGGAGGGCGAAGCCACTGCCGCTTAGGTGCAGCAGGCTCCACCACGCCATCCCTCTCCATTTCTTTCCTCTTCTGTCTTAGAGTTTGCATCCTCATTTTGGCATTTTGCCTCCTCGATTGCCCACCATCTTCATCGCTACCATCTGCAATAAAAATCCCATTTTTCGACCTTGCAGTTCTCATTGTTTCTCTTGATTTTTTACCAAGTTTATTAGGTGTGAGAAGTTACACCAGGTTAGGGTTCAAACTTATAGAGGTTAGTGGAGCAACATTAATTAACAAACGTTTGGAACCGAGTTGGCAATGTCATGCTTTACACTAACCTAATTACTCAAATCAGTTGCAAAAGCAACTCTACATTTACCAGCTGTTTTGTATTATAGTGAAGAGCGGGATAAAATCACGAACTCAGAGGAACAACATGACAAGTAAGATTTACAGTCAATATATGTTTCTAGAAGGGAGTTTTTGCTTTCTGATTTTAAATAAGTGATTAAATTTATATATTATTAAGAAGTAAGAACAAAAAATCATAAATTAGTAGTGTCGGAAAACAAAAGTGAGACAACGAAAAAATCATAATTAATTAGTGTTTGATAAATAAGTTATTGTAATACTAATTTCCTGCCAAACTCACATTTGTAACAACTTATTAACATCTCACCAATTTTTAGATTTAAATCAAATGAAGCAGAAGCTAACTAGAGTCTGGGCTTAAAAAACACACAAAAATGAACTTTTTAAACCAATAATTATTTTAATTTAGTGATTGCTAACATTTCCTAAAATAAGAAGAATTTTTTTGAACAAAAATGAGAGAAGGAATGGTGTTATATATTATTTTTATAATTCTAAATTCCATTTTCTTATTTTATATATTAAGTCACGTACCCACTACAACAAAAACGCCAAACGACAACGGATTTTATCCGTTGTCGTAGGCCATTTAAAACTGTTGTAACTGAGGGTGTTGTTGAAAGTGTCTTCAACGACAACGGTTTTAAACCGTTGTCTTTTCTATCAACGACAACGCTTTTGCAACGGAGTTAAACCGTTGTAATTTCTACCAACGACAACGGTTTTGCAAGGGTTTTAAACCGTTGTCTTTTATACCAACAACAACGATTTTGCAATGGGTTTAAACCGTTGTATTTTCTACCGACGACAACACTTTCGCAGCAGTTTTAAACCATTGTTATTTAGCACTATTGACAATAGTTTTTGCAACGGTTATTAAAAACCATTGTCGTAGCCCAAAAAAAACACGCTAATAGACAACTGTTTTTAAAAACCATTGTCGTAACCCAAAAAATAGAAGCTAATAGACAACGGTTTTTAAAAACCGTTGTCGTAGACATATCGATGAGCGGGTTTTTTGAGCCTACGACAACGGTTTTTCTTGAAACCGTTGTTGAAAGACAAAGCACAACGGTTTTTATAAAAAATTGTTGTCTTTGATGTGTTGTTGAATTAAGATTTTCTTGTAGTGACCGGTACCAATCAACTCTTTATTGAAATTTTGGATTCGTCACTGTATTTGCAATTTTTTTCTTAATAATTTCACATGCTTGAACCAAAAGCAACCAAAGGAAAAAGGTTTGCTGATACAGATAGATGCTCGTTCAATTTGAAAACCACTAAACCAGTTATTAATTATATGGAACAAGGGAGCTTTATGTTGCATTTGGATCGATAAATTTGAAGCTAGAATAACAAATTTATTGGTTTGTTTAAGTAAATCTACTGGACAATAAATTTCAAATCTCAAATAGTTATTTTTAGAGTTATTAGGACGAATTTAAAAATTAGCTCAACCTGAAATCATTTAAAAATTTTACCTCAATTACTTTCCTCAAATCCAAAGCGTTCATACCAAATAAAACCCTAGTAGCCGTTAATGTTCAACGAAATCGAGTTAAATTTAAATTAGTCATATTTAATGCATATGATCGAATATTTGTGGTTACTGCATCAAAATTTATAGCAGATAATAACCATACAACATCAACATTTTAAATGTGACTTGCTTGAGCAAAACAACATAGTATTGAACAGTAAAAAATAACGTACATCTAAAAATTATTGAGCAAAATAACATAGTATTGAACAGTAAAAAATAACGTACATCTAAAAATTCATAATTGTTGAGAATCCAAACTCTATGAACTTGTTTGAACATTATTTTTCTCACAATGCAACATACAATAAATTTCATTTTAAATTAATTATATCAAATCAAGATCCTAGAATGTCTAGGATTATGATTACCAAAATAAATCAACTAAAGCTCCCCAATTTCACTTTCTTTATTTATATTTCTAGTTAGTTTAAAATTTAATTTGAACTTTAACACTATATCGATTCTCAGAGTCGCATCTTTCTCAAATTGGAATATTTATAGATGCCCAACAACCAATGTTCAATTATTTAAGCGGGAATTTTTTTAAAAACAGCATAACGTGTGGCTAGCTCGATAATTGAATCATCAAACACTATATATATTTTCAATGAAAAACATCAAATGTATTTTTTGCTCTAATATAATGTCATTGACTACCGGTCTATCTGGTTCAATTTTTTTTCAGCTTTAAAAATACATAATCCTACATGTTTGTTCATTTACGAATTTTGTGTTCTATATTGATAGGTTTCAATGACAGGATATTTTAGTTTTTTTTTACGATTTTAATCATTTTTCTTTATGAAAGCTGATGTGACAATACTTATTTAATCAACGTCACATTGAAAAGTGAAATAATTTTTTTTAAAAAAAATCATAAAATAACGGTTTAAAACTGAAATTTGACAGCACATAAAACTGAAATTGTAGAAAGACAAACATATATGCAACCGAATACATATGTACGTAAATAACTCAAAATACCATTCTCCAAAATTAAACATAAATTTACAGGGCTCCAACCCATTCAACACTTTAGCATGGAGGATTTATCGCCCCTTTTGCAAAAGTCCAGCAAACACTAAGAATGCGAATGTGTTGTACATATAGATTAGTAATCTGGTTCCACATATACCAACAGTGAAAGCAGTTGCTTAGATTACATATAAGCATCACACTTCAAATAAATAAATATTAGGCAAATTTTACATAAGTTATTGCCCATTTTACATGTATGGGAACGTTTCTCAAAGCTATTCTTCACGAATAGAGAAATTAATAAATAAAAATAAAATAAAAATATATATTCAAGAACACAATAACAACTAAGCCTCTCTACATTAAAGTGCACTGAAGAAAATATTAGTGGAAAAGGAAACCTTAAACCATACTTTAATTGGTGTCATGTGTATATATTGACCGGATTTTCGACATGCATGAACGTCGATCGACCAGATATCTGTAACTAAAACGTGACACAGTACACGACAATCGTTATCAATATGACCGGATATATAACCCTAAATGTGGTATATAACTCGGGACGGGAAACACGGTCAGAAGTCGCGTGCGGCCCTAGCATAGTGAAGAACCATAATGTGATCAGTGGTTGAGGAATTGGGAACCAAGGTGATCAAATCTCTTGGACTACTCCATATGTTATCTCTTACATGTTGCACTGTCAAGAAAGTTTGAAGCTGCTGCCCTTTACATGTCAACTGTATCTGTAATCAACCATATATTAAGGTAAAACTAAAGATCATGGAGACATTTCAAGGACTAAAAGATACCAATCCTAAAATATTGGATATGGAAAATAACATTAATTTATATATATATATATATATATATATATATATATGATAGGCCTAATTATCATAAAAAGTAAGGACAATTGGAATCATTGTGCATGATTTCATTTTGTCTTGGGCTCATGCAAACAAATTAAGGAATTAATTAATCATTGATGCATCGCATACCAACTTTAATTAGCATTAAATTCAAACACAAGAGATATTGAAATGATTGATATACATTTAATTATAAAGATTAACTTTAAAAATAATTATGGTATTCCAAATTTTGCTCCAAAATACATTTACGATTTTGTTTATTGGTGTTCTTTAAATCAAGGCCGAGGAGCCCACGCAAATTATAGGGCCTGGTGAAGTCAAAATTAACTCGACTAAAAAGTAGGAGAAAATTTAAATAGATTCGTTAATCAAGGTTAATTTATTTAATTAACGTCTAAACACAATGATTCTTCTAATAAATTAAAAATATCCAAGTTTAACATTTAATCCAACCAAGGAAGCCGCCCATCACACGATTGAAAACTTCTCCTCTCTTTAATCATTTTTTATTTAATTTCGGGCCCCATTCAGACTTTGCACATAAGCCTAAATCATTATACTTCAGACTTCATTTTATTATTATCCTAATATATATTATATATACACAATTACGTCATAATTACAAAAATTACAAAATAATAATAATAATAATAAAGAAAAGAAAAAGTTGATAGATCCAGAAATTAAGGCTGACTTATGATATGGGTACGTTTCATTTTTATTATATTATATTTATATTATATTTATATATTTTCCTCTTTGCATAAATCTTCACCCAACTCTTATATATATATATATATATATAGACCTATAGATACATATCTCTTAGTGATGAACGTAATCGACAAAAATATTATTAACAACCAACAATTATTTAGTGCACATTGAATTAATATATATTATTCACTCACAAACTCAAATTAATTTTTTTTTATTAAAAAAATACCCCTCCAAGTTGACATTCCATTTCTTCTACGATTCTCGATTATAATCATCATAATAATTATAATTTTATATAACTGGCCAGGCATCAACTAATAAACTTACATAGGAATTATTAATTATGAGGAATTGACATTCCATTCCACACACAATTAATTCACTAATATAATAATAATCTAATTAATTATTACTTTTGTACGTGTTCGCCTCTTGTTTATCTATACGAAATGATTCTGCAATGCATTATCTACCATGCAATGTTGCTTTCTAATCCTCCAACGTAAGACATTTTCGACCCTTTTTCTAGTAACGCGCGCTTAGGATTATGTACGCGTGTTTACCCCAATATCCTTCATATAAAAACCCGCAAAAGAAGAAAAGAAAAATGTACGCTGAATAAAAAAATCGAGGAAAAAATGAAGAAGAAGAAAAATTACTAGATCAAATATCTAATCTAACTAAAACCGGAAAGCTAGAACGGATAAAAAAAGGAGATTTTTTTAAAAAAAAAAATAGAGTAATTTCGATTATTATTGGTTGCTTCCTTGTAATATTGATAATCTATGTTGTCAAATTTCAATCTTATAGTAATGTATCTTTAAATTTCATTCATTTTTTTTCCACGAAATTACTGAAATGACACTACACACATCTTAGTAACACATCGACATCGTTTTTACGATACGTCAGGAAAATGACCAATTTTTTTTATAAAGAAATAAAGAGCATAAAACTGAAAATTTAACCTCATAAATGATCAAAATCAGTTATTGTCAAAATTTGTATCGACTTTTTATTAGCATGGAAGTGCACCATTTGATCTATCTTTTATAGCACAAAAACGTAGAAAAAGACAATTAAGGGCCTACAATTTATTGAGTTGAAACCTTCGAAAGCATGACGATATCAAACCGTAACGCATGCAGATATATATTAATTAGCTGGAAATTAAAAAGACAATCTAATATACTTTTTTAATGGACATCAATTACATGATTAGTGTGAACTAGAGAATATACAATTATAGAAACCGAAAGAAGATTAATATCAGAATCCCAATTTAACATGCAAATTTTGAAAAGTGACATACCATAATCATATCTCTACCCACTCATAATCTCAATCATTGGCCAGTTTTGTTTCATGCTACTTTTTTTTTTTAAAAAAAAAATCATTATTAGGCCTATGTGTGTGTGTGTGTGTGTGTGTGTGTGTGTGTGTGTGTGTGAAGAAATAATTGATCAAATGGTTGAATGGCATGGAACCATAAGGGTTCTAAGTAAACTAGATTGAATAGTTTTATGAACAAGCTAGCTAATTTTTTCATGTATCTTTGGGAGGTTGACGTTCACGTAACCATGTAATGAACTATTAATTTATAAAATTGTGACGGCAGACAATTTTTATTGCATTATTATTAATTATTATGTAATTATGTCTGACTCTTAATATTCTATACATACATTAATTTATGTATTTTATGGTTGATAGGGAGAATGATCAAGCATCCCAATCATAAACATAAAAATTTACTGAAAGAGTTGACCTTGTAGTATAGTATTGTGACGTAACAGAAATGAATTTTGTGCGTCTAGTTTATAATTCATCTGATATCAAACTCTCAAAATTGGGTCGAGATTTCGGATTCGATACTTAATTATAAGAAATCAATCGACCTAACTAAAATAAATAGATTATTACGTTCATTCATTTGGAGAATTGGATTAAGAGGAAACAAATAGAATGTTGTAGTCGTTGACCATGCCACGATTCTTGGCAGGCGATTGGAGTTAATATACATGTTCTATTTATCTAAAAGATTATCTTTCCAATAATTATTTAATTATGGAACATATTGTATACGACATTGAAGGGAATGATTCGAAGACTTTTAGCATTTAATTTAATTCGACAACTATTTATGAAGAAAATGAGAAATTCTAGGTAGGATAAATAGCTTAATATATTTATTTTAGCATATGAAGAGTTGGAATATTAAACTCTTTTGGTTGACAAAATATTCTAATACATTATCATATTAAATTCCCACATTAACAATCTAGCTAGTACATGAAAGAATAAAGAAAATGACTGATAAATTAATTGTCTTTTAAAATTTCAAGAAAATTATAATCAGGATTACACTATCTATAAATATCTAAGTACAGATGTATATCAAGAAAATTCATTAGACTAACGTAAGCCAACAATAATCCATTTAATATATTCATTGGACCTTTTTCTTTATTTCATTTTCTTCAAAACAGAAATCAAAACATGTTTTCCTTGATGTCTTTGCGTTCTGACATTTTCAAACTTCTCAATCCAAATGTACCATGCACAAATAATTAATACTTTAATTCCAATTATATAAAGTTTGAATAGATTTATTTTTTAAGCGGTCATTAATATATATTATTTGTAAATAATTAGTTATCTTAATAGCAGGACAAGTTGAACAAACCAGTAAGATTATAAAAATACTGCAAAGAATATTAGTACAATGTGATGTTTTAATTTTTTGTTGGGTTATTCTTAGGTTGAAGAATTTTCGAATAGTTCATGGAATGTTTTTTTTCTTGGTACGTACAAGTGACAATTAAGGGAATTGAGAATGTAATAATGGATTGCCTAAATTTTCTCTTAAATATTCTTATAATATAGTATCTCCTTAATTCTATATTGTTCTGATTGTAACATTCACATTAAATCTCACATTTTATAGATATATTGATATTAAATATTAAGGTAGCACGTCTCGTTGCATTAACCCTAAACCTTAATCCCTTTTCTTCTACCAATAACTAACTATAAACAACATCTATAAAACGCATAATAACCAAATCATTTCCTGAATAAGACCAAAACCTTGTTTTATCCATAATTAAGTACGATGGATTAAGCTAATAAGACAAAAAGATATCCTACTTAAGATGGCTACCTAGAAATATACATCGTACCTACTTTTGTTGTTATCTCAAGTTTTCTTAAGTTATATATATTGCTCAAGGAAGTTTTTATAGTTCTGCTGTTACCATCATGTTTCTTTTACCAACCATTTCTTCAATAATGGGATTAATCAGTTGATTGTCTTCTTCCGTTTCTTTCGCGTTTCCGCTAGGTCTACTAGAGAATAATTAAGTATCACCAGCCCGAGAAATTAAGGATAGTGTGTTTATAATTTGGAAAAAAAAAAGAGGAAGATTAATTGTATTACAGATAACAGATGAATTTACATACCTCGGTTTCGCTTTCGAGTCTTAGCTTGATAACCAGGTATTTAATAACCAGTCGAATTGTCATCCTGCCATCCCTAAATGAAACCAAACAATAATCAAACAAATGAAAATTGCTTATCTATCTAGACCAAGGACTCATGAGTATGGTGTTCAAGAAATAGGTTAAGAAAAGAAATTACGAACTCGAAGTATGAAGTCAATTACCTGATTCTCAGGTAGCTCTTGGATAGCCGCGGTAAAAATGGTTCTCTTTCTCTGCAACCCAAAAATAAAATCCGAGGCGACATTAAACATTATGATTTCGAAGAAAATAAAGCTCTGTCGTGGGGACACGTGATAATGAAACAGAAATGAGAAAAAAGTTCATGGTCCGAATAAAATTAGTAAGATCAAGAAAACTAAAAATGTAGAATCCTTATGTGTTTTCTATCAACTGTATTACACTTTAGGGTGTATTTGATCACTTACTGGTTTTGAGACGCTTGTAGCATGAGCCATAAACCAGAAGATGGTCTCCTGGGAGGTTGAATAACTCTGAAATCTATAGCTGGCCTCCGAGTTATATCTACTCCGCCTGGTGCTCCGGTATATTGTTGAAATGGCCGGGAAACGTAGGACACCAACGGCATTAAAGGAGGCTGTGGTAAACTACGAGACGAAGACAAAATAGAAATTGAAGCTGCTGCTGTATTGATGGGGAAATTCCTATTTGTCCATGTGTTTGTTTCTTGGTATTGTTGAGGCAAACTTGAACTGCTAGAGTTCGCTGTGTTTTGCAAGAGACTAAACCCTGCGCCACTTCCGAAATTCATCAATGTCCTTGGGGTTCTAAATTCAGGCAGTCTGATATTTTGTGATTGTGGTGGAATACTTGTAATTGGAATATTACTATAACTGGTACTACTGTTGCTAGGCATAAGCTCGAGCTCGATCGGGCCTGGCTCTCTCCTTTGTGGCCGAGTTTGATCTTCTTCTTGCTTGGTTTCATGACCATGGCTACCGATACCGAGCCGCAGCCAGCCCCTGTGTTCTCTTTCTTCTTTGGCAGTATCCTTCGAGCTTGACCCTACAGTACCTTCGTTGTCAATTCTTGATTCTTCCTCCGCCATCACAGATGGATCAAATCCTAAGCAAGCTTCAATATTATTGCAATGATTATGACCATAAGCCTGTAGCTGGTTCATAGCACGGAAACCGTCAGCGTAGCCGTCACCGCCATAACAGCAAGAAAACCCCCGTTTTTCAGCCGAAAACATGGTCATCTCGACAACCCCAGAAACCACCAAATCCCAAACGGAAGAGATTCAAGGTTCTTGATTTCAGAACAAGCCATTAAATGGGAGGGATCTGCTTCTCAACGTCTTCCTCGTGATTTGGAAATAGAGATCTGTTATTTCCATGAACGACTGGTGCATAGTGCTGGGGAATCAAATCGGTTGAATATACCCATTGACCAAATAGTTATTTATCAATGTCTATATATACATAATATATGAATTATTTTCGCAGTTGTGTATGGTGGGAAAAAGAATCAGTGGACTATAGATACAAGAAAGGAACAAAACTTGCCAAAACCATCTCTTTGTTTTGATGGATTACGAAGTAGTCGGAGAGGTAGATATATGGTGGTCAGTCGTTTAAATTATATTTTATATTGCTGTAATATCATGAGAATATATAATACACACACACACATAGCTAGCTAGGTGAGTTTATATATATATATATATATATATATATATATATATATATATTTGGTTTTTTAAACCTGTTGGCTTGATTGATAAGGTAGAATACACGTACCCACTTTTCAACGAAGGTGGAGGGGAGGGCTCAAACTTTTAGGGCCATTTCCAAGAACAAAAATTTACAATTCAAGCTACTTTCTTTTTGGATATCACAAAAGGTCCTTTTTAGGGTCTTTTGGCTCATCGGATACTTGGAATTAACTACACATTATTCTTTTAGAATTTGTATACATCCCAAATTCCCCATAAATGGATGTCGCCTTAAATCAAGTTACATCGTCAGGAAAATGACAGAAGTAGAGATGCTAATTACTAAATTAAATGTGGAGTGATTCTCATCTCATTAGTCTTAAATACATTTCTAGCTGGGAACAAATCAATTTATAAGTTTTGGGAATTAGAGGAGACAATGTATCAAATTAAAATATATTTATTTGTTTCCGTCTGTGAAGATATATAGTATTCCTGATATTAATGGTAGGTCTATTTTGTGTTCTTTCTTTTTACAAAAAAGTGACAAATTTTCTCAATCTTTAACGTTTTGTATATATGAAAATTGGAGCTCAAAAGATTAGAAAGACAAGTCGCATATTTCTCCCAAAAAAAGTAACGTTTATCATAATGCACAGGACACCAAATAGAAAATCTATGTTCCATTACTCTAACATTTGATCACCAAATAGGAAATCTATGTTCCATTACTCTAACATTTGATCAAATGGCTACAAGGGAAACCACGCTCGCCAATTTTTTCATGTGATGCAATGTATTGGACAATTGAAGAAACACGTGTGACCATTTTACAATCATCGGATTAAATAAAGGGTAGTAAATACAGAAACATTTATACAAATATATTATAGATACGAAGCCTCATCAAAATTAGCCCAAGTAATATCTCGTGGTGAAGGAAACCATATATATGGGACCCTAGCTAGTCAGATTTGATTATAAGTTATCACGTCTTAAAAATAGCTATTTAATTTCTATTCATGAATACCAAAATATGCTGTCTATTCATTTTTTCAAGTTCTGATGCTTTGACGAAATGCATGAAACTCTTGATATGCCAGCTTTCGATCAATCTCACGTATCATGATGTCATGTCCTAACATAAGTTTGACTGATGTTAAAGAATAATTAGCTCAAGCTTAGGTTTGTGTTTACCCCACCTATCCAACTAGCAAATTTTTTTTTTCCCCAAAAGTATCTTTTTTGGTGTAGTAGTTCTTCTTTTTCCGGTTTTGATCTACTAAGTTTTCAAATTTTTGTTCGTTATAATAACTTTAATTTTTTTTATTTCAAATCTATTTCGTCGGAATGCTGACGTGACATCTGAAATCGATGTATTGTCTGTTGTCACATCAGCGATTGATCTAATAGAGCCGAAAATTAAAAATTACTGTATCAATACGAAACTTTGAAAACTTTATAGATCAAAACCCTACTGGTATATGTTAGTGACAAAAAAAAAAATATTTCTCAATTTTCTTCTCAAATTCAGGATTCTAGGAATAATTAGTTTGCTTTCAAATCATAAAATAATTAAATTATCCATATGAAAAAAATCATAGCTCGAGATGTATGTCGTAGAAGAAGCTCCTGGTATGCATTTTGATATCCTCATGCCAATTAATATTGCGATATATACAACGATAAATCATGTTAATCAAGAGCTAGCGTCAATGAATTGAAATTAAGGCTGGCTAGAAAACATTAATTAATCAACATATAATTAATGTCAAATACATATAATTGAGTTGATTATAATGAAGAATTATAAAGAAATGAATGGAGGGTTTGGCATGCATGATTATGTTTCCCATAAACAAAATAATATTATATATATAGCGACGTGGCCATGTATTGTATATATGGCATTCGATCTAATTTTATAGTTTACTAATTACATGTGCTACCCACCCCCCGGTACTCCCACATTCTACACTTGATTTAACTGTCGATTGTCCCTCAGCAATAACCAAATATTTAGATTATAATATTCAAATACCACAATTAAATTTGTAATTATTAACGTATGTATCATATATAAATAATCGTGTCTATGAATTATAGTTTATCTGACACTAAGATCTCAAATTTGAGAAGATATTCCGTGAAGATGCTTACATAAATACCGTGGAATCATTTAATGTTACATGTTTCACAAAACCCAAAAGTGTACGTCAAAAGACGCCCAATATGGCATTCGACAAGATTTTCTTATGAACATCTTGCGACACCCAACAAGCATGTGTGTGTCAGTATGTGTGCGTAGAGATAGATGGACGGTAATTTGGAGGGGAGGGGAGAGGAGGGGGCAGCAGAGCGTGAGCTATCAACCTGAAAAGCCTATTGAACTTATTCCACCCCAATAGAAATTGTTCTGTATAATATGTATGAATTATTTTTTTATTGGTACAGACAGGTAGCCCTTAACATATGGGTGCCAACTGACTGACGGATACTTTATTGGCGGTTTCTATATAGTCCAAATTTTTTTTAGAACTGCAAGTACTTAATATTTGCGGTACATTTATCCTACCGCATGTTGAGTAGATAATTGGTGTAATGTTATGTATATATTCGGCGAGGACATCTATCACATAATTGTTTTGAGTCAAACACGCTTAATTTTGAAGTTCTTATGTGATGAGTTTTCAAATTGGATATATGGTACCTATCAGATATTTTAAGTTTTCTTCAACTGTATAGTAACATTGCACAGTCTTAGAATCTCGTTCATTCTTCGACGGGGTATAACAATCACATCTCCTTTAGAACACGACATCCTCGTCGCGGCTACCTCATCAATTTACCAGTAACGAGAATCTAGATGTGGCTCACGCGGATTAAAGAAATGGCTCTAGTGCAAGTAGCACTTTGCCCTACAAGTTTAAGAGGTGGCTCCCACGTCACATAGCACTTGCGCCGCACTAAAACTTATTTCCCAGTATTTCTGCCTACGGCCATCTCTGATGACACTCTGTAACACCCAAGATTCGTTGACTGTCTCCGTCGTACCAACACAAGTCTTTACAGCATACTTATGTCATCATTTAAATGCACCCTGAGAAACTTCTCAAAGAGTCACCCATCCCAAAATTAACTCAAGTCAAGCACACTTAACTTTGAAATTCTTATGTGATGATCTCTTAAAAAGAAAATGCACTTTTTTGATATAAGTAGTACCTGTTAAATTTTTTTAAGATTTTTTCAACTGTGCAGTATCATAACCACGGAATCTTGGAGCCTCATTCATTTTTGGATGGGATATCACAGATATGTTTCATGTCGTACGTAATTTGGGATCCATCCACTTAAATACAATTTGACCGTAAATATTGGAAAAATCCTTGTCGAGGTGTTGAGCACAATGTCGAAGTATTGTTGATATGTTCAGAATCGTATCACTACTCCGCCCAACCAAGGATGAAAAGTAAACAAAAGATCAAGCATGTTCCACTAGAACAAACAAACAAATTATTAGATATTTCAAATCGGCCGGATTAAATTCTTTAGAGTTCTATATTTGGACTTGGACAATCCTCTCGTTTGAGTTAGTTTTTGGAGTTGAGTTAGATCTAAGTTTGAAATTTACATGGTATCAGACCTCAAGTTCACCCTTATATGTTGGATTGCACTATGTGACACTCGATATTATCTTAAAAACTCAACGCTCCATTTGTTCAATTTTGGACCTAAAAGATTGTTTTAGATGTCCCACATCGACTAAATTAAGTATTAAAAGTTGTATAGATAGAGATTTGAACAATTCATCCTCTTAAACTAGTTTTTCGAATTGAATTACATTCAAATCGTGAAAATTTTCTTTATTTTTTTCAATATTTCGGACAAATAAGATTCCTCCATTCTATATACGTGGCAGAGAGCACAAACATATGGCACGAATAATGATGAAAGGAGCGTAGATGCATGCATGGGATGCTTTATTATATATATATGTAGTCACTTTTTCATCATCATCCGTTTGTGTTTGAATTAATGAGGGATGCATTCGATCTGCAATCTACTCTCTAATATACTTTTAAAAGGAAATTAATTATCCTTTCTTTCGCAAAAATGATCTTTTTCCCCCAAAACGAGATATTTATTGCATTAAATGGGCAATTTGCATGTTCGGGCGCATCGAAGAAAAAGTGGTTCTCACTTTTCAACAGTTGAAAGCAATAGGAATAAGGGAAAGGGATGGCCCCTAATTTAATCTATCGTCATGATGATATCATGAGTGCCATCATCATAGCTCCTCCATATTTATTTTTAGTGCGATCCCAGCAAATTTTTTCTCTTGCTATTCATAAACTTTATACACAACAATAATACATAATCATCATCTTCATGACTTTATTTTACGTATCGTTTTCATTGTTTGCAGGTGACGGAGGTCTCAAGTATCATTGGATTCGCTTGTAAAAAAAAATTGTAATGAAAACAATATATATATATATATATATATATATAAAAGTAGTGCTTGGGATGTATATATGAGTAATTATGTGCTTAATTGGGACATTATATGATCGAGGCCAGTGTTTAGTTCATAAAATAGGAAAGATAGAATTAAAAGAAAATAAAGCATTGCATGTGGTATGTGGTGTGCCGGAATGCAACTATCAAATGTATAGTGCACAAAGTTCACACGGATCATGCATATATTTGTAAATTTTAATTTTTGTTTTATATGTTTTTTATTTGTAATCTTGATTTTTTATATTAAAGAAATCGGATTTCAGTATTGTAATTTTCATTTTTTTTATAATTTTAATCATTTTCGGTTTGGATGTTGATGTGACATTATATAAGTAAATGTCATGTCGGCGTCATGTTAGTGTCATCGGAGAAAAGATCGAAATGAAAAAAAAAATGCAAATATAGTGGACTAAAACTGAAATTTAACAATCAGATGATGAAAATCGCTAAAAGACAAATATATAGGAGAATGTACATTTTTTGTTCTATAACTTGCACAATTTTCATCGGTCAATTCACATTCTTAGTCAATTACTTTGTATTTTTTTTCGATTTTAGTACTTTAGCAGGGGTGTTTTAATGAAATTGGACAAGTTAAGAATATTCAAAGTCGTGTCAGTAATTTTCGGTTTCACATCATCATTTTTCGGTGTCACCTCAGCATTCCGATTAAAAAACTATAGAGTATGTCTTTTGTGAGACTGTATCACGAATCTTTATCTATGAGACAGGTCAATCCTACCGATATTCACAATAAAAATATTAACGCTCTTAGCATAAAAAGTAATACTTTTTCATGGATTACCCAAATAAGATAATTGTCTCACAAAATACGACCTGTGAGACTGTCTCACACAAACTTTTGCCAAAACTATAAGAGAGAAAAATTAAAAATTAGTATATTAAGACCGTAAATTGATGAAAAACACAACCAAAAAAATATAAAAGTTATAACATCAAAATATCATTTTTGGTAAATATAATATGTGGGACCAAAATTTGTTACCAATTACAATCATGGATATAATTAAACTACTGCATTCTTGATACTTCGTCTTTTTCTTTTTCTTTTTTTTTACAGGAAAAGAGGGTAAATATCTTATGATATCGACTAGTCTTAAATAGAAAGCGAGGGATATGTTTTCTATTGGTGCCATATCAGTATATTGTCGAAATATATACCCAAAGGGATCGGAGAAGCCTTTGATGGCAATTCACATTTCTTATCTCGGATTTGTGTGTGTGTGTGTGTGTGTGTGTGTGTCTATATATATATATAAGTTGAAGAAAAAGCCATTTTATCTACATTTTTCTAATATCTTGATCTCAACAAAAATTTTAAAATATTTTGATCAACCAAACCCACTCATAGTAATATAGAATAACTTTTGTACGTTTCTTAAGTTTGTAGATAGTGGGAATTAAAATGATTTCAAAGCAAACACAAAGAGAGCCAACTTTCTATAAGTCTCCCCTTCTTTTCAGGGCTTAACTTTTGCATTGCATGTTTCATTCTCAACAAGAACGTTGCCCTCACGTCCACGCACAACTTATTTTTGTTCTTTCTCTATGATTAATGCCGGTGGGGTACCTATAATATCCATCCATAACATATATTCTTTTTTTAAACTAATATTTTTTAGCATCACTAAGTTTAAAAATGTTACATTGTCCAAGATCACAAACTTTAGTCTATACAAATTATTGTTAGGCCTGGAGTAATTAACGGTGGGGCTAGCCCGGGTATTTACACATGTGGCTCCGCCACTGCTAATGAAGCATGAATAGATCATAGTTTAATCGAGGAATGATAAAAAAAAAATTAGGTATCTTTAATGAGCTCGTGAATGCTTCTAGCACATGTGGAAGTGACAATCGAATTCCTGACTATTGACCAAATGTTCACATATGCTACTAACTCAGAATCGTGGTGTATATATTCTCAAATATGTGAACATTATCCCTCAACTAGTATTCTCAATTTACTCTTGTGAAAACTAGTAGAACTAGCATGACAGGATAGTAATGGTATCCATAGAAAAACATGCATGGCAAACTTTGTCATGAAAAAGTTATTGTCTTTTCTATTAATCCGTTTAAAAAAAAAAAAACATTACACGCACCTCAAGGATAAAATAATATTTATAAATCCCCTTGATATGCGTACGTGCCAATATATAATTAGGGAGAGAACAATGGAACAAGCAGTAACGCATTATGCTGAAGGCCAGTGCCTTTTATTTGCATGTCACCAACCCCTAAATATTCCTTCTTTTCTGTCTCCATGATTATTTTCTCAGCTATTCCATCCCTATGTGTATGTATATGTTTTCTTCTTCTTTTATATGTACTTGTAGGTAAAAAAAAAAAAGGTATTATCTACACTTCTCCTTCATAATCAAGAATAACTATATCTCAACTCATTAATGAATAATGCTTAGAGCGTCCATTGATCGGAAACTGTTCGTTCTGGATCAAACGGACATGATTTCCCGATGGCGATGGTCGATCTACTTCTTGATTCAATGTTAAGAGGATTCGGTCAATTTACTAAGGATGTATAAATGTTCAAAAACATTTCAAGTGTTACTCAAAATTCAAAACATCAATGTAGTTATATATTATTATATATAAATAAAAGGGTAGGTCTCTTGTGAGACGGTCTCGCTAATCTTTATCTGTGAGACGAGCCAACCCTACCGTTATTCACAATAAAAAGTAATAATTTTACCATAAAAATGATTTTTTTTATAGATGACCCAAATAAGATATCTGTATCACAAAAAACGATCGGTGAGACTGTCTCACACAATTTTTTGCCTCAGTAAAATACGTAGTTGGAGACGTTTGTTATCAGGAATTTTAAAAATAATTTCTCGGAAAAAGTGGATGAAAGAGTCATGCGGGAGAATAAAAATAGCGGCGTACGGCACAACCCTATAAATTCCCGACAGTGCAGGGGAGGGGAGGGGCCATGAACTTCCACGCCTGCATGGATATGCGTGGTCTGGGCTTCTTTGTGGGCCCCCATTTTCTGAACACGCGTGCCAGCCCGCTTTTCATGGGGGGCTCTCCTCTGTGGGCCCTGCTCTAATGTCTTAATTATTCATTGTTTTCAGCACTTTAACTGTTGATTTAATGATATTATATTACAAGATTAGAATTTTGGCAGGTTTTGGAGTTAAATTACTACCCCTTTCTTCTTCTTCTTCTTCTTTTTTTTCCCTACGCTTATGAAATTTAAAAATCGGAATCTCATTCATTTATTTACTTAAAATGAGAAATCGGAATATTATTTATCTATTTATTTAAAATTCTCATTTTTTTCGCGATGTAATCGAATTATTCACAAAAAAAATAAATTAATTGCCCTTTTAAGAGGGAGGTGATGGGTGATAGCAAGCATAAGTAAAATGGAAACGAGCACTACATTTACAAAACCATTTTCTCTGACGGAAAAAAGGGTCGGATTCAAAATTTTCAAAAAAACAATGAGAAATCTTGTATTAGTGTGCATATTATCATTATTTTTTTATGTTATGATTGAAATATTTTCAAAAGCAATAATATTCTACACTGATATGGGCCATTCTATGTTGTTATTATTATTATTTAATCACATGCATGGTGGTACAATATTTCCAAGTACTCATGCTCCATATTGTGTACGCCAACAAATATGGCACTTCCGAATCATTTAATCGCCATTATACAGCTCATGGAAAGCAATCCAAAGTACAAGCTCATATAATCGAACTTTGAATTTAGATGTTTGATTTTTCACACATATTAAAATTGTTACACCACTTGTTTGAGAGGTGTCGACGCTGACATTGTTGAACAATCATACAATTGTGAAACAACAACCTTCGTTTTATAGTATAAACCAAACCAGTTTATTTCATAAATAACTTGTCTTAACAACAAAATTTCCCAAAAATGATATAAAAATGTGGAAGTGTTTTACAACTTAATGGAAAGCAAGTGGTGTGTGTTTGATAAAACATTCGGCAAACAGGGATGATCAATGTACAATATATATTATTACATAATTCTCCGAATATCAAGAATTTCAAGACAAGACATATCATAACATATCACAAATATATAACACTAATACTTCATCTTATTTTTCATTTTTTATTTATCAGAATCTATTTATTAATCTTCTAAAAGGCGAGGCAACAATTTATATTCACGTATAGGAGTCATACAATTTTCAAGAATTTTTTTACATATCAAACTTGAATCATAAGAGTGTTTGAAATTCTTTCTTACACAAAACATAAAACAAAAGAAAGTATGCACTATCCGATCTTTCAAAACATATACATAGATTTCTGTTTTTAAAAACAAACATAAGCCCACTTACGTATTATTCCTCAAAAAAGTGGAGAGACAAAAAATGGAGATTCTCAAAATTTGTTTCTCTTAAACCTTAAAATCTTGTGCTTCTTTGAGATAAATTTTGCATCGTTTTCCCAATGCTCCTCTGACCTCTTTTTTTTTTTTTTTTTTTTGAAAATATCAGTGAAATAAGTTGTGTAAATTTTTCTAATGGCAAGAGGTTCTATTTAGAGTCGTAAAGATTGAGGAGATAGACATGTCAATTTCATCTTCAAATTTCGAAAATCTGATATATTGAAATCTGGAGATTTGATAGATGACGATCACGATCTACTTATCTTTGTAAATCTTTTATCTTGAAATATATATATTGATGCACCTAGTTAAATTTCGAAATTCATGCATCTATCTAGTTTCCGTTTTGAATTCTTGGGTACAACCCAATACAAATCCAAAAATTTATCCAGTATCATTCGAGTATTTAAAATACGGACTTTTTAAAATTTGTGGGATTTACAAAAATAATTGAATATTAAATCCAACCATTCGACCGGATTTGTTCGTGTCGCAAATGGTCGAATCAGTTAATTTGTTTTTTGAGTAAATGCGAGATAAAGATGTAGGGACTAGGAATATTTGTTTTTTGCTTTGGATTGGTTAAAAGTGTTTTTCACTAACTATTCGGCCGTTGATGATCAAATCATTTCACTCTATAATCAGTTTGTGACAAATGTGAGAGCCTTTGTTTCACAATTGGGCCGTTGGTTTTATTTACATGTTTATTTAATTGGACTTCGGAAATCTCTATGGCCTGCAATTGATCTGTTGTAAGCTTAATGTGGAAATTTTTTTTTAAAAAAAGATAATTTAAATATTTAAATAATTCAAATAATTAATAGAAAATTTTAAATAATTAATGAATTTTTTTAAAAAATATTGATCGGAATGATCTTTAATTTTTATAAAAAAAACTTTATTTTCTTTATCGTATCTTTTTCCATAAGCTTTTATATTTTAATTAAAGTATGTCTTTTGTGAGACGGTCTCACGAATCTTTATCTGTGAGACGGGTCAACCCTACCAATATTCACAATAAAAAGTATTACTCTTAACATAAAAAATAATACTTTTTCATGGATGACCAAAATAAGAGATCCGTCTCATAAAATACGACCCTTGAGATCGTCTCACACAAGTTTATGTTTTTTAATTATACGTAACTTTAGTTTTTAAAATTATTTGCAATTTGTATTTATTGTTGATTATAATTTTTAATCAAATAAAAAATTAATATTTCAAAATAAAAAAAAAATTCTAACATTATATCTACAACATCATCTCAAATTTGTATAGCCATGTACCATATGAGATAAATAATCTTTTCCCACGCAGAACATGTTGTAATACAGGCGAAAGCCTGACGTTTTTTCCCCGTCATAAAACAAAATCAAAAACGAAAAAAACTAGATTATTCGTAATGGAAACAAGTCTTATCAACACAATCCAATAGTGAATGTTATATAATCACATAATTCATTACCCATGGAAAAAATGTGAATAAAATGCACAACATGAAGATTTTATGCGGACAAAAAAAATTTGTTGTCCATTAACTCCTTTGATTTTGGATTTTAATCTATCAATTAAATTTCAAATTTTTGTTTTTTTTTACGTTAAATAACTTTTAATATTTAGATATTTCGGTCTAATTACTGACATATACCGAAAATACTAATATAACATTAAAAAATATAGATATGACGTTAAAAAAATCTATCAAATATCACGTCACCAATTGAAACAAATAATAAAAAATTAAAAATTACTGTATCAAAATAAAACTTTGAAAAGTGTGAAAATCCAAAATTTGACAAATTGATGAAACGAAGAAATTATTTTCCCCTTTGTATACACAACTAATCCATGAAAAGGCGGATCATAACTTGACGCAAACAAAAACCTAAGAGGAAACTGCGACGGAAGTAGAAAAGTCGTGCACAAAAGTAAAGCATAAAAACGTGCTTGTAAGAAATAATGGACCATTAGCAACTACTGATCAATTAACGCCTTTCCTGGAAATTCTTCGTCTGCTAATCTCTTGCCGCAGGCACGCTGCTTTTGCGGGGGTTTGTCCCATTCGTAGGCCACAAATATGGGGATTCCATTACCAGCCTACAAATAATTCGACAAACTAATTGATAATTAATTATCATATAACTTAGCAATTAATTATAGACAAAAACTTATATGAGACGGTCTCACGGGTCGTATTTTGTGAGACGGATATTTTATTTGGATCATCCATGAAAAATATTATTTTTTTATGCTAAGAGTATTACTTTTTATTATGAATATCGCTAGAGTTGACTCGTCTCATAGATGAAGATTGATTAGTGAGATCGTGTCACAAGAGACATACTCTTAATTATAAATCGGATGAGCAAGCCTTTAGATTATTTATTATTATTATTTGCTTGGACGATCAACTTTAATTGGAAATTTATCTATTTAAATCAAAATTAGTACTATAATCATCTATATATCTTTACTTTTAGTTCCTCCTATAATGGTTAGGTTTTAGACTTTCGAAATATATATCAACTTCCATGAAAATATAAAAACCTAAATTCTTTACTATATCACGTGAAAATCATAATGAAATGTCATTTAAAATTTAGCCACCAACTTCAACTGCTACTCAATCAGGCCACCAAAACAAACGATAAAACGTCATGAATTGGGTAAAAAGGGTTAGAAAAATAAGAAGCTATTTTCTTTGTTTGGATAATTTAAATGTTATAGCAAGAAAAAATAAAAACAAAACATTGGGAAAGAAAAAGACTTAGAGCAAGTGTCTTGTGAGACGATCTCACGAATCTTTATCTGTTAGACGGTTCAACCTTACCGATATTCACAATAAAAAGTAATATTCTTAGCATAAAAAATAATATTTTTTCATGGATGACCCAAATAAGAGATCTGTCTCATAAAATACGACCTGTGAAATCGTTTCATATAAATTTTTGCCAAAGATTTAATTTGGCTAGACTTAAAGTTCCGAATGATCAATTTTGATATTCAAACGGATGGAGGATCGTGTTAGTATTCATTCAAAGCACGAAATCAGATGTCAAAATGACGAAGTCGCACACAGAATTTCTATATAATTTTTTCGTCAAAAAAAAAGGGTTGATTAAAGTAAAGGCACGTGTGTTTTCATTCACATATAAATCCTAAAAACGTGGGTTGCTGGAAGACTACAAATATCAACTAGGAAAAAAAATTTATTTAAGTAATTATTGCAAATATTTAAAAAATATTATTTTTTTGTACAGTTACGAAACTTTGTAAAAAAAAAAATCTATGATCACTTTTTTTAAAAGCAAAAACAATACATTAATGATTGATTGTAATCTGGCAAAAATTTCTGTAACTATTTCAGATAAAAAAAGAATAATAACGTCCGAATATATTTATCATGGAGTTCGTTTGGTTATATAAGTATTTTGTTTCAAAAAAAAATTTTTAAGTTAAACTTCTAAAAGTATTTTTTTTAGTAAAGTTGTGATATATTTGTATTTAGATGCATAGATAAAAAAAATTGAAAATATAAAATTTAATGAAATGAGTGTTTTTTTAAGCATTTATTTACAAAAGTATTATAAGTGTTAGATTAATTAATTGTTTTTTAAAGTACTAAAATGCTCATCCAAATGCATATAAAATTATAAATATAAAAAAACACTTTTCTTAGAAAGAGGACTCATAAGCTTAGTCTTAAAATAAATTTATGTGAGACGATCTTATGGGTCGTATTTTGTGAAACAGATCTTTTATTTGGATATAGAGACTCATAAGCTTAGTAATATAAAAAGTATTACTTTTTATGCTAAGAGTATTATTTTTTATTTTAAATATCGGTAGAATTGACTCATCTCACAGATAAAGATTCGTGAGACCGTCTCACAAGAAACCAATTCTAAAATTAAACAGGGTTTTTTTTCCAAGTAGATTAAGAATGCCATTGAAAAAATGACAAATTTCTCGTTTAAAGTGATAAGTGATTATTTTAATGATAAAAAGTGAATATATTTCACAATAAAAATATTTTTTTTAAAAAAAATACTACGTGTACCAATGCAGTACCTTTCTTTCCGCTTTTCCAGAAAGCTATGGAGTGATTTCCTCCTTGCGATCGGTAAATCTAAATCAAGACGAACCAGAGTGAAAATGGAATTAATATCCAATAATAGTAATTATCGAAACAAACAAACCTCCGTTGAGAGCATGTAGGAGATATTGTGCAGTCTGTTTAGATTTGGAGCATTCAGCAGATTTTGGGAGCCCACCTTCCTCGGCAAGTTTCAGGATATCTTGTGCCTGCACACACGCTTCACTGATTCAACAAGTTCAAACACAAAAAAGATCTGGGACAAGAATATTGGGAGAAAGAAGAAGAAGAAATTAAAAACCTTATGGGAAGAAACATCGAAAACGGCAACCGTTCCGTTGTAGAAAATCGTCATCGGAGCAGTTTCAGCATTTTCTCCACACCAATTACTCAGCCTATACACAACCAAAAAGCAACAAAAAATTTTCGAATATATGTCGATGCTTGAATCGAAGAAAACCCACATTTTTATTTTGTAGTGTTGAATACCTTAGAGTAGGATCACAAACTGGAACCGAGGGAACTTTTTGTTGCGTCTCCGGAGGAATACAAAGCGATGATTTCTTCGAATCCAGCACACATCCATTGGCAATCACACTCTTCAGTATCTCTGGATTTATCTTCGATATCAGACCTTGTATATCTGAAACCCGTATTGTTTATAAACATAAGAGCTAATTAAATTATAGTACATGCAGAAGTATATGAAACTTTGAATAGATCTAAATAATATGCACGAACCACGAAAGCTTCTTTTTCGATTGAAAGTGGGAGAGTGGGAGGATTTGTCCATGTTCAAGAGATCTAGTTCGAGGCCTGATTTTGCCATATAGCTTATTGCTTGCTTATTAGCTTCGATTGATGAGAACTCCCAGTCCCAGCAGTGATGATTTTTTTAGAGACGAAACGCAGTGGTTATATGGATGGTGGTGGGTGGGATTCTCTTCTTGTGGGTTGTGTGTTGTACAGAAAGACGTAATTTACGAAACAGAGAATGAGACCCGATCCCATACAAAAATATTAATGAACCCACGTACACGTTTGTGTGTACTTGTATAATATTTTTTATAATTAATTTGATTTATATTTAAATAAAAATAAAAATATAATTATAAGAAATAGTGAGAGACTACACTGTAATTTTGATATATAAATTGAAAAATAAAAGAATAAAAAAATGATCTCAATGAGAATTGAACATATAACCTAAACCCAAGAAACAATGATTCTATTTAATGAACTACATGTAACTTGCATTAAATTTTTATTAATATATATAATAATTAAAACAGACTATGACATCAAAATTAGTTACTCTAAATGTCTCAAACTTAATAAAATAATATAGATATATAGATATTTTTAATAATAAAAATATATAGACAAAAATTTAGAAATGCGGTAAATTTTTCTTGATATAGGCTCTTAATTTTATATCCATGAGATGAATCGATTTGATGCATATCTAAATTATAAAATAATATTTTTTTCGTAACAAAAACGAAAAGAAATTTGAAAGCTGGAAATAAACTGAAAAATATGAACAAATATACAGAAATATGAAAGCTAAAATGCTTGCAAGTGTTCGTCCTGCTTGTGATAGAGTTGAGTCGTCTTCCTCTAGTTCTTCCGCCTTGATTTTGTTCAATCCTCCAGCAGCTGATGCGGGTTTTTGCACGATCTTGTACGTGGCATAGTGGGTCGTACAAAAGCTCATGACTCGGTCAATTCTTCCTTGTCTTAAAGCTCAACGAAAACTTGTCTGAGACGATCTCACAGATCGTATTTTATGAGACATATATCTTATTTGGATCATCCATAAAAAATATTACTTTTTAGGCTAAGAGTATTACTTTTTATTATGAATATCGGTAGAATTGACATGTCTCACAAATAAAAATTCGTGAAACCGTCTCACATGAGACCTACTCTTAAACTCAGCATGCGATTTCTAGTTGTCCTAAAGCATCGAAAATATTTCTTATTTTGTTGTGTGGATTCCATTCACATTTTCTTGAGTCAACAATTACAAAATAATTTTTATTTTTATTTTTATTTTTATTTTTATTTTAAAATAAGGTATTAGATTTAATTTATAAAATTCAAAATTAAACGGGATAATTTAGTTCGTAGCAGATTTATTGTTTCAACTTTAATATTATTTACTATTATCAATCAATCAATAAAATCTTCCCATTCTGTCATTTTTATTTTTATTATTTAACTGGAAATTTATTATTTATTTTCAAAAAATCATGATTAAAAAAAAAGAAAATAAACCACAAAGTATATTATGACGCGGTCATTTTATTTTGTGAAAAACCGTGCTGGCCCGCTAACCGTGTGCTTTATTATTTAACGATATGTAAACAACACATTCATTATCTTACTTGAATTTGAAATTATGGTTTTCGATAGGTTTTTTTTATTAAATTAATTTCTTATAAACATTATTTTTTTGCTTTTCTTATGTTGGTATTTTTCATTATTTTTGTTCAGCTAAATAGTAATTGAAATAAACAATTTTGTTAGGCATAGTTGGGTACATGAGATAAGAGAAAGATTTATAAATAATCCTCCTTATCCCATGTTTGATACATTTTTAAAAAGTTCATGATAATATCATGGGCCCTTGATAAATAATTTTTTAGAAGGATAAAATGTCTCTTCAATTATGTGTGATAATTTTAATTTAATGATAAAATACACTACAAATGACTTAATTGCCTTCAATTTATAAATGATTTTTATAAAGCTATGCTAGTAGGTAGAAATTAAAATCAAATAAATATTTTTATTTATTTTTATATATTATATAATATGATAATTATATAAATGAATTCGAGATAATTATATAAATAATTTTTATAAATATAAATAAAATTATTAGTATCACTCGATTAACTTTAAAAATTGATATTTGACTTGACTCACAAAATCAAGGGCTCAATTATCATATTATATAATATAAAAAATTATGTAAAAATAAATAAATCATGCAAGCATTATTGACGCATGAACAGATAAAAAATATGAACTCAAACAACAAATTTGAAATTATAAAACTTATTATGATAATGTTAAGTTTGTCATTATAATCTAATATATAAATTTAATCAATCTTATTAATTAAAATCATACCAAACATTAAATATAATATCCTACATCTTATTTATCATTAACTTATTTTTATATTATATATCACATATTTATCATATCATGTGTACGAAACTATGCCTTATTGCTTTCACAATCAAATCGACTTGGTCAAATTAGTTCATAAGTTTGATTATTTGAAAATTCATTTTCTAATTCATGATTGCGTCAATTGACTCGATTCAGTTGTGGTTTTTTCCCCCAAACAAACAAAAGGAACAGCCGAGTAATCGTTCAAGTTTAAGAGAAATTTTGAATTCGATACATATTTTTGTTCCATAGTTTAATTAAAAATTACTTTTTGCTATTTTTGTCCAGATATTCCACCAATTATCAGAAACATGCTTCCATTCAATGTGTGTGCTGCCAGCATTAATAATTTCACATTTTTTGGATGACTTGAGAAACAATCGATGTTATCTTTCGATGCGCAGTCGCCGACTTACATAATAACATTCAAATAATATTAGTCAGTTAAACTATATCGGAGAAATCATGAATAACAGGCTTGTCAAAGAAGATGTCATATAGAGAATCGAACTTCTTTCTATTAATTAAACGCTCACATATTCTACTAAATCTAACCCTATATCAAGAGAATAATTTTAAACAAATATAACAAGCACAGATAAAAACCACTATCAAGTCTCCAACATTAACTGTTACACATAACTAATCCATGAAAAAGAGCAGACCATAACTTGACGCAAACAAAAACCTACGAGGACATTGCGACGAAAGTAAAGTCGTACCCAAAGTAAGGCATAAAAACGTGCTTCGTCGTAAAGTCGTGACACGTTTCTATGAACCATGGATCATCACTAAATACTATTAAATTACCGTCCCACCAAAAAGTACAATTCATCGGCGCAATATTTATTCTGCTAGCCTCTTCTGCCAGAGGCGCACCAATACGGGGATTCTTTTACCAGCGAAAAACCGTCGCTATTAGCGATGAATTTTTGACGTCCGTCGCTACTTTGCTGACACGCCGGCCGCTCCTGTTTTGAATTATTTTAATTTTGTTTTTAAATTTTTAAATTTTGACTTTTTTTGGATTTCAATTTCATATATTTTTGCTATTTCAATCTCATATGTTTTTAAAAAGTTAATATTATTTATTAAATTTAATAAATTTATTTTATTAAAAATTAAGATGCTCGTTAAAACTAGAATAATGATATAAATAATGTAAAAATATATTTAAAACATATTTATGTAATGAGTGAACTGTGGGACCCATATATAATGAGTTGAATGTTAAAAGTGAGGTTAGTAAAAGAGATATCTTGTTATAATCAGTATGTGACAGTGGATCCCACGCTTTTTGATGAGTTGTTGGGTGTTTGTGGATGCCATAAAACATACAATCCAACATCATCTCGTACGATTCATTCTCTATTTGATGAATTTCAGCCGACGTAACATCTACGGTTAAGTCGGAATTGAACCCAACAAAATACATGGACCTCGATCACACCCAATGTATGGTTAAATAAAGAATGATTCAAATTCAATAGACTGTTAGAATTAATTTTGATAGTCATATAGATAAATTAGGATCAAAATCAATGAAGGAAAATGTTATCCCCATAAAAATAAAAAATAAAAACATGCCAATTTCTGATTTATTTTCTATCCTTTTTTGTAAAAAAAGAAATTGATTAAATCCTGCGTGCTTAGATCGTAAACGATCTTTTATTAGTCGAAAAATAGGTGATAAAGATTTTCACATATGTTTCATTCACAAAAATATATGAAGTCTCTTATGAGACGGTCTCACGAATCTTTATCTGTGACACGAGTCAATCCTACCAATATTAATAATAAAAAATAATAATCTTAGCATAAAAAGTAATAATTTTCCATGGAGGACCCAAATAAGAGATCTGTCTCACAATATATGACCCGTGAGACCGTCTCACACAAGTTTTTGTCAAACATAGGATGATCAAGAGCCAATTGAAGAAGATGCCTAGAACCCGGTTTTGTTGGAAGAATACTGAATACATATATTACAAAAATAAGTATATTTAGTCATTTACTAGAGGAAAAATCGTGACAAATAACTAGATAGTGAGACAGAGAGCTATTGTATAAACCAAATCTTCCATGAAAAAAAAAAAAAAAAAAAAGAGAGACTTACTGCCATGGTGGTAAATGGTGCATGCCTAGTCCAAATTAAAGCTGGAATTAATTAATTAATAATAATCAGATTAAATAAAATAGTTTCTTTTCCCCATCAATGAATTTGAATTCTAGTAATCTAATTATAACTATTCCGAAACTACAAGTTTGACACATAACGTTCCAATTTATTCTGCTAAAATATTTCAGGATTCGTACGTTTAGATTAAAAAAAAAAAAATCAAACTAGCTTGAATATATATATATATACACACACATGTGTGTGTTAGTGTGTAGTTACCTCTCTTTGCGTTTCTCCAGAAAGCTCTGCAGTGATTTTTTCCTTGGAATGGGCAAATCTATGTAAACAAGCACCGCACCATTATGAAAATGCCTTTTAATATTCAAAATTTTTAATAAAGATAAAAAAAAGTCTGAATTATTTTTACCGAAACATACCATCGTTGAGAGATTTTAGGAGATATTGTGCAGTCGGTCTAGATTCGGAGGATTCAGCAGATTTATGGAGCCCATCTTTCGCAGCAAGTTTCATAATATCTTGTGCCTGAACGTGCAGTTCATTCATTTACAAGATATTTTAAAGATTTTGGAATGAAGAAGAAGAAGAAGAACAAAACCTTATGTGGAGACACCTCAAAAACAGCAACCTTTCCGTTGTAGAAAATCGTCATCGGGGCAGTTTCAGTTTTTTCTCCAAACCAAGTACTCAGCCTATACACACCCAACAGCAACAAAAAAGAGGGAAACAAGGATTTCATGTTTCGTAAACAGTATATAAATTTCATTTAGGAGGTATGTATATATTGATGCTCGAATTGTTTTGTATACCTTAGAGTAGGATCGCAAACTGGCGACGAAGGGATGTTATGTTTTGGCTCCGACATCGGAGTGGCAGTCGGAGGAATACAAAAAGTGGATTTCTTCGCATCCAGACGTCCATTAGCAATCACACTCTTCAGTACCTCTGGATTTATCTTTGATATCAGACCTTGTATTTCTGGAAAACACATACCATATATATATCAAGACACGAACTCAACTAAATATAGAATATTTGCACACATGAAACTACAAATAGAGATCATATTCGAACCACGAAAGCTGGTTTTTCGCTCGAAAGTGCGAGGATCGGAGCGGTTGCCCGTGTTTAAGAAATCGAGTTCGAGGCCCGATTTTGCCATGTATAGCCAGCTAATTGTGTTTGATTCTTTGGTTTGGTTTATCAGAAGTGATGTCCCAGCGTGTATTTATGGCTATGAATGATACTGGTGGTGGGGTCTTTTCCAGACCTGTCGAGTGAAGTAGTATATTGAAGCACGTAATTCATGAGGGCGAGGAACCTTATTTACACAACATTTTGCGTATTAGCAGTTGTGGGCCAATCCCAACCTACTACTTCACATAATTTGACTCTTCAATTTGGGATTATCCACTCGATTCTAAGTCCTGTTTAAAAAAAAATTAGATTTTATCCTTTGCAAAAAAAAGATATAAGAAGAGAGCTTTTACTGTAATTAGGTCGATCCTATTTGATTAGAGATGTAAACGATCAAGCTAAATCAAACAGTATCAGGTTTGAGCTTGGTTTGTTTAAAATTGTTTGAGGTTCGAGCTCGAGCTCGATTCGAGCTTCTATTATCAGGCTCGAGCTCGATTTGTATTGAAATTACTGAGCTCGAGAAAAGCTCGAGCTCGACTCGTTAAAAGCTCGTTTAGCATGTTAATCAAGTCAGGCTCGGGCTTGATTCATTAATAGCTCGTTTAGCATGTTTAACAAGTCTGGCTTGAGCTCGTCTCGTTTTCGAGCTCGATAAGCATAGAATTGAGCTCGAGTTTGAGTTTGAATCGAGCTTGTTAAAAATTAAATATATCTATAAACTAATTTTAAATCAGACATAAAAATGTAAATTCATTCATAAATAACCAAAACGACACAAATAAGAGCTAAAAAAAAACATAAATCAGTATATTATTGAACATTCCAAAATCATGTTTGCGAGCCACCTAAACGAGCCGAGCTCGAGCTCGAGTATGAGCCACCTAAATGAGCCGAACTCGAGCTCGAGCTCGCGAGCCTAATATCGAACATGTTTGCGAGCTCACGAGCCGAATATCCTTAGGCTTGAGCTTGGTTTGATTAAATTTTCGAGCTCAAAATCGAGTTTGGACTTGGTTTGATATGATTAACAAACAAACTCAAACGAAATTTTTATCGAGCCGAGCTTCGAATAGCTCGCAAACGGTTTGATTCATTTACATTCCTATATTTGATATAGTATCCGAACCGAATTTGGATCATCTACTGTATTGAAAATACAGCATTTGATGATGTGCACTGTTTACACGAGATGATCACGTGATATCTTGTGGACATCACACCATATGAGATAAATTTAAAAAAATTTCAGATTAAGTGTAAAAAGTGCAAGTAAACACAGTAGAGGATCTAAATCCATCCGAACCGGATTTGGATCTTCTACTATGTTGAAAATACAGCATTTGATGTTGTGAATTTTTTACACGAGATGATCACATGATCATCTTGTGGACATCACACAATATGAGATAGATTTAAAAATTTGTCAGATTTAACGAGATGATCATGTTATCATTTCGTGTCAAAAGTGCAAGTAAACACAGTAGATGATCTAAATCCATCCGAACCGATGTTTAATTGATTTTGTTGTGAAATATTAGAGATTATATTAAAATTAGCAACTTTGTAAATATTGTTTATACTAATTGACTGTAACAATTTTTAAAACATTATGCTTTTATATTTAAAATTATGATTGTTGGCAACTTGGCGAAGACCAAAAAATATCAAGTCTCTTTATTTGGTATAAAGATTTAGGTTGAGACTTTTGACACTTTCGTTAAATTTCAATTTAACTGTATTCTAAAGAAATGTTCTTCTTTTATGAAAATATAGATGAACATAAATACTTTTCTCGTGTCAATTATAAATAAAATTGTTTTTTTTTATGCATGTTAAGAAAAAAATATTATTTTTCATGTCGAAAGTAATCGACATAACTCACGTGTATATATTCATTAGGACAAAAATTTGTGTGAGACGGTGTCACGGGTCGTATTTTGTGAGACAGATCTCTTATTTGGATCATCCATGAAAAAGTATTACTTGTTATGCTAAGAGTATTAATTTTTATTGTGAATATCGGTAAGATTGACCAGTCTTACAAATAAATATTTGTAATATCATCTTACAAAAGACTTAATCATTCATTAGATCGTCTCGAACGAACCATACTCAAATAAAAAATAAGATCTGTTTGGTGTTGATGATGTGATTACCCGACTGTTTATAATGTATTATGTATGAGACCTCGTTTTTTTGTTTATAATGTATTATGTATGAGACCTCGTTTTTTGCATGGGATATTGCCTGAAGATTGGGCACACCGCACACCCTTTCGATTGTCGGCCACGCAACGCTTAAATAAATGAGCAACTCAAATTTCACGTGATTATTTTACTCCCGTTTCGGTGCTTTGACTGTACCCACCGTCTACTTTACACCAGAAAAAGACCCACCGCTCCGAATTCCTCCAAATGAATTTATATATCTTGAATTTATATTATAATATTATTTTTAATGTTAAGTGATTTTTGTGTGAAAAAGATCAGAAATTATAGATGAAATAGAAATGTTAAGAGGGGACGGATAATTATTTAAGCATAATACTTTTTTGTTATTTTTGAAAAATTGATTTTGATTCATAATATTTTTTCCACCTATTTTTTGAACATGTCTTTACCAAATATTATATAGTAATGATATGACAGATGCACCTAATTAATTATTTGCGGTTCTTTACAAATGTTTACAATTTGTCTAAATATTGTCAACGTGTGGATATTAACGAACTTGGCCCGTGGCTCACGCCTTACATGGCTTCGTAATTGGGAAAATAATACATTTAGTCGTTTAAATTGTTTTATTCTTTTTTTTGTCACGTCTTGAGATGGGGTTAATCGACACCGACGTTATTCAACAATCATATAATTGCTAAACAACAAACATTATAGTATAAACCAAAACCAGTTTATATAATATCATAAAATGGAATCGTCTTTACAATGTTAACTCCGAAAATTATAAAAATATGTGGAAGTGTTTATAATTTGTATTAAAAACTCACAAAAACATATTATTCATTAAAACTCTTCATGCATCCACTAACAGCTCGAAAACTTGTGTCTGATTCTTATTTCTCTATTTCTTCTCCTGATTTATCTAGGAATGTGGAGTAAGGGATGAGTGATATGGTCGTCACTCAGCAAATAAGGACGTTCGATCACAACATAACAAAATGCATAAAAATTCGAAATACATACCATACATAACATGACTCATACCACATGCATATCATTGACCATACACTAAGATTCTTCTACTTTCTATGGTTTACTGATATCAGTCCCTAATTTTTACTCCTCTAAGGGGACGAGGTCATATAGCAGTTACATCACCACCGCGTAAGGGTCATATCATGGTTGGGATTCACACTCATATCAATTTGAATCCTCATAGTGCCAACATATACATCATGCGACAATCGTAACAAGAAGGGGTAATAGAAGAATTTGTACTCGACAGAATTTTCGAAAACGAAAATGCATATAACCGAAATTAAATCTTTAAAACAAGCACACTTACCTTAGACCTATAAGAAAACATGAAGAATTCGAAAATCATAGAAGAATCATGTAACTGGCACTTCGAAAACGCAGCAGCACATCGACCGAAAAATCACCCGTCTTGAAAATTCTTTGCGCCTTATTGAAACGTTGGATCGGGCATAAAATTTTACAGTATGTTCAAAAGTACGTCAAATAAATTATGAACGGTGAAGATCGGGTTTGGAAGTCGTTTTAACCTGGTTATGAACGAAAAACCGTAGGTAGGCTGTTACCGCATAAAATCTGAGCAGTTTTCTTGCGAATGATATAAACAAAAAATTAACAGTTGGATTTGGGTGAAATTTGGAAATGTTATTCGAAACATATTAAGGCATATTCTAAACTATGGAGGTCGGATTCCGAGTACTCGAGCGATATAAACGAATTTCTGAACTTGGACAGAAATTTGATGACTCGTGCAGAATTTTTGAAGAGGAATTTCGAAAATATGAGAGCAAAAACTCGAAAATTTGATGTGTAAATGAGATGTAAATTCTGAATGGGAGCTTCTCCTATTTATAGGGAAGTAGCTGCTATCCTGATCGCGTATTATTCTCGCGTTTGAACTTTTGAATCAAACTTCTAATCTAGGATAATTATCATCTTTTATCCGTGATCTTGGATAATATTTTGAAATCTATATATCCTTAATTTTGAAATTTAAGAGTTGTATTATCTTTTGCTTCTTTATCCATGTATCTCAATATCATCTCAAATCTTATATGTTCATCTGATAAAAATCTTTCCAACTTTGAATCTATATTTCCAACTTTATCTGTTTATATCCAAATTCCTTATTTAATTCTTGGATTGTTATTGACTTATTTATTGTCTCAAGTTCAAAATATATGCACAATATTATCTTAAATCATGAGCTCCAAAAATATTGTACACGATATTTTGCAAATTTTACCTCTTAAATAAAATAATGAGATAAATACCCAAAGATTGAATAATCATAGCACACTTAAATTACAAAAATATTATCACGATTGCAAAATTTTGGGTTTTACATTTTTCATCATCTTTAATTTTAATCATGTAATTTTTTTTATTTATGATATATTCATCAGAGTACTTATATTATACTAAACACATCAATATTTTTCACTATTATATCAACATTTTATGAGAAGTATTGTACAAAATAGAACTAAAAAAACAAAAAAAAAAATTGAAAGACTAAACCTTAACTCTAACAAGTCAGGAAAAAAAAGAAAATAAGACAACTTATGGAACAAATTTGTTAATTTTTTCTCTTCTTCACTGTCTGACGGTATAAATGGGTATGATTTTGCAAGAAAAATAAGCGGGGAAGGACCAGTTAGAACATTGTTATTAACACGACTTTTCAATGTTTGAGAAATGTAAGTTGTTTGAGAAACTTTTAACACAACTACTAATGTTTTATGATTGTATCACATAGCTATCGAATTAATATGCAACATTCGATGAACCAATGATTCCAGATTCTATCGGGATATATGACATGAAGGGACCGTACTGTACGTTATTTATAACCGACTGATTCTTGCATGCTCTATCAGTGATACATAGGGAATCATGGGGCGATGCTACTATACGCTCTTACCATGATTTGATGGGTTTAATCAGAAAATGATTTCTGACATTCTCATGATTAAATGTTGGTGTATGGAATGTGGGCAAATTAAGATAAGTCCGAATAAAGAAAATTGTCATGAATCACAAAGAGTTGTGAATTCACGGCTGGCTGTATCCCTGAACCATTGAAGGTCACACAATCACTGGTTTACTTGTTCTCAGTTGATATAATAAATTCGATGAGTTGAATTTAGATGAGTTGAATTTATAAGAAATAAGTTTGATATGATCAATCGATAAGTTTATAAATAAAGTTTATGAAAGCTTATAGAGATTTTGAGACCATGACTGCTAAAGACAGTCAAAGAAAGTACATCTACCTTATTTAAACATTGATCATCTCGAAATTAAAGTGTGTATCATAATAACAAACAAGTTGCAAATTGTCACATCGATGATATTTGATCATTGATCGAGATTATGATGAGATTAATGTAATGAGTTTTGCATCATGAGCTTGTAAGAGTATCAGGCTATCGTGCTAATTTATTAAAGTTCAAATGAGCTTTACTAATTAAATTATATTTTAATTGAGTTAAAATATAGCTCATTAAGTTTTTATAAAATATGATATTGATTTCTGTAATATGAAAATATTCATGATATCATAATTTTAAAATTTACAAACAAATTAAAATAATATTAATACATAATATTCTAAAAAATATATGCATTAATTATGAGATGCATTTAGAATTCTTAATTAACTTGATTAATTAGATTAATTAAGTAAATAAAAGATTAAAAAATTAATAATAAGGATTTTGTGTCTTATTTTACAAATTGCATCCGAAAGTTTAAAAAAAAAAGAGAAAAGGGGTGCTGCTCTCGACATGATATTTTGCAAGAAGTTTTCGGCAATCCTAATTAATAGTATTGAATCTATTTCTTTTTTGTGTTCTATATCTACGCAAAAACATCTTCTAATTTTCTAGTGCAAATTAGAAGAAAAACAAGTAATCCGATCGTAGACCTGATTCGGAGATCGAAGAAAGAGTTTCGAAAGAAAGTTCGTAGAGATTTACAACAAGAGTTATATCCCATAATACCGAAATAGTTGAAGTCAAGTAAAAATTGTTCACTAAAGGTATATATTGAACATCCTTTGTATGTTTATACTTAACTTAAACCATACGAGTGTCCAAATATTTTAAATATCAAAATAAAATATTTAAAACTTCTGCTGTGATTTAGACACAAGAAAAACGATAGCTCAATAATTATGTGACGAAGTTTGTGACGACACATATATAATACTAATATGGCAATTTTCCCTCAAGGAAGAAAACTGCGTAATTGATAATTTAAAAATTAAACTAATTCAACAAAACATTGTGGTAGAAAATTACACGAGTAAATTAAATTTCGAAAGTGATCATTCTATCATCTTTGCTTATTCCTACCAACTCTTTGATAATAATTCAAACAGCCACCATTATATGTACGAGATATAATCCGAAAAAGAATCCCGACGATTCAGTCCACTCCTTCGCAAATCGAGAAACCGAACGAAACAAAAGATATGTTTGTAAAACATTTCTTTTCGACGGAGTACATTTGAACCTAGCTAAAACACTACAAAAAACAGTTGTGTTAGCGACGGCAATAGGAAAAACCGTCGTTAATATAGCGACGGTTTTTCTTAAACCGTCGCTATTAAAGCGACGGTTTGTATAGCGACGATTTCTCATATAACCGTCCCTCAAATTGCGACGGTTTAAGAATAACCGTCGCCAAATTGTGCGACGGGTTTTTTGACTGTCGCCTTTGGCGACGTTTATATTGAAGCCCGTCGCCATATTAGGCGACGGGTTTTTTACCTGTCGCCATGTGCGACAGTATAACAGAACACCGTCGCAATAGTCGGCGACGGTTTATTTCCAACCGTCGCTAAGAGCGACGGTTTTAACTACCGTCGTCCATAACGGGGAAAACCGTCGCTCCAGGCGACGGTTTTTTTTAAAGAGCAACACTTTTTTCGTATTAATTTTGTAGATTTGTTCTTCGGTTTGATCGTCCAGCAGCTCTCTTCCTCAGTCTTGGTTATCTTACAGGGTCGGCTAAGATCTTCGCGCACGTCGGGTTATTTATGCGTTTTATTTACAGAAAGTTTAATATTCAATTTTGCGTAGTAGTTTATTTAAGAATTTTAGCGTAATATTTTCTTTAAGAATGTTAGCTTAGTATATAATTATTGTACAATTTTTGATAATAGATTTTAAACAAGTTAATATTTAAACATTTGTAGGCTTCAATGGCTAACACAGATAGAAGTTGGATGTATCGTAGGTTGGAGAATGGGTTCTTAAGTAGTGAATTTTGTGTTGGTGTTGAGACTTGAGACATTTGTGTCATTTGCACTAAGTCATCCAGAGTGTTTATTAGATGGAAAATTACGATGTCCATGCAACTGTAAGAAGTGTCAAAACAAATGTTTTGAGGATGCCGAGACTGTAAAGTTTCATTTAGGTAGATATGGTTTTGTACCGAACTATTATTGTTGGCAGTTTCATGGTGATCAGTACGTCCCTCCTATGTTTCCAAACTTCAATATGGAGGCTCCTTCTTCATCTTCTTGTTTCGTACACAGATCAACTCAACAAGAATTCATTGACCCGATTCAATCTAATTAATACTTCTGTAATACTGAACATGAAAACCAATACTTCGAAAACACAAATCAAAATGAAACAAATGAATTTGCGGAAGAAAATCCTCGTACAGACTCTGGCAATGATGATCCTCAAAGTCCGAACAGTCCTATAAAATCTCTGTACGAAATGATTAAGTCTGCTGAGAAAGAAATTTGGGATGGAAATCCACACGGTCATTCTTTGTTGTCTGTGTTAGCTCGGTTATTGAAGATGAAACAAGAGTATAACATGTCTGAGCGAAATTACAATGATATGTGTCAGTTAATGTCTGAGCTATGTCCTTCCGATAACTCAGTGCCAGAGAGATTTTATGCGACAAAGAAACTTATTAAAGATCTTGGACTTCCAGTCGAGAAAATAGATGTATGTCAAAATAACTGCATGATATATTGGGGGGAAGACGACTCGTTGACAGAGTGTAAGATTTGTCAACATCCTCGGTTCAAACGTAGCAGACGTCGATCTACTAATCGTAAAACTCAAACTCCGTACAAAAAGATGTATTACTTTCCAATCACTCAATGTTTGCAACGATTATATGCGTCAACAGCTACAGCCTCACATATGCGTTGGCACAAGGAACATCATTTCGATGGTGACACAATGACACATCCTTCGGATTCTCCAACGTGGCGTCATTTCGACGTGTTGCATCCATCATTCGCATCTGAGATTCGAAATGTTAGGTTAGGAATGTCAACCGATGGATTTCAACCTTTTGGTCAAAGTGGTCAGCAATATTCATCATGGCCTGTCATTGTCACGCCATACAACTTGGATGTGCATGAAAGAGGAATACATGTTCTTGACGGTGATTGTACCTGGGCCAAATAACCTGAAAGACAAACTCGACGTATTTCTTCAGCCGTTAAATGCAGAACTACAATCACTGTGGTGTTCAGGTGTGCAGACATACGACATCCATCTGAAACAAAACTTTAATCTAAGAGTTGCTTTACTCTGGACCATAAGTGATTTTCCAGCCTACACAATGTTATCCGGGTGGAGCACTGCAGGGAAGCAGGCTTGTCCTCATTGCATGTCTGATTCAAACGCTTTTACACTACCATGCAGTGGCAAAACAAGTTGGTTTGACAACCACAGAAAATTCCTGCATGTGGATCATCCATTGCGTCGAAATAGAGTTATGTTTATTCGTGGAAGACGAGTTATGGGCACATCGCCAGTTGTCAAACAAGGTGATGAGTTAATGAACGAGTTGGACGAATACGGATTCAGACCTTCGTACGAGGTTCACAATAACGTTACTTTAAGAAAAATCGATTTGATTAATTTTTATCAAAATCACAGGAGGAGATGGAGCGATACATGGCTAAGTCGATGACTCCCACAGATGATGGATCAGAGCCTGCTGTCCCCAGCCCACAGTCGGTGAACAGCATGTTCAAGACTGTTGTTGGGGGGAAGAAAAAGGGGCGGATGTACGGTTGTGGGTCGATGGCCAGCACCTTATATCCAGATGAGATGGCTCCGGGTCGACGTGGTGGGTCATCGGGTGTCAGTCAGTCGTCTCAGTCCCAGCAGATGGCAGACATGCGACAGACTCTAGACTCATCGTTACGACGTAACGATGAGCTTTGCGAGAGGATGCAGGCTACAGAGGCGGAGAACGCCATGCTGAGAGATCGCATGGCGTCACTAGAGGATCAGGTCCGAGTCCTTGTTGCAGGCATGTCACAGGGAGCTACTGCGCATACATCAGGGTCGCACGCTGCTTGGATCAGGCACTTCTCACAGGGGTCGATCCCGTGGTGCAGCAGTTGCTTTTTCATCTCGTATCCACAGATTATCACAGAGTTATGTTCCTCCGACGCAGGGGTACGAGGACGACGATGACGAGACCCAGTCACCGTTAGGGATGTCAATGGGTTCGGGTTTTACCCAGACCCGCAATGAACCCGCGTGTATAGGATGGGTTTGGGCATACTAAATGGGTCATGGGGTGGGTCTCGGGTTCAATTTTTCAGACTCGCCCAGATATGGGCGGGTCATGAGTCCTATAATACCCGTTCCATATATATGTGGATATATAAATATTCTAGGTTTTAGTTTTATTAATTTTCATTTTTTTAGTAGCTCACTCCAACCATAACGATCTTAGCTATTTCTATGTCAACTGTTGCATTTGAATCTGGTTTTAGTAATAGTTGAAGAATAGTTGATCCTCATATTAGTATATTAAATATTGTCTAGTCATTGATTTTATATTGATTTGTTTAAATTATGTTATGACTTATTTTTGGGGATGTCAAGATTTTTTTAGAGAGCTAGTAACTCTTTTTTTTATGTAATTATTTATGTCGTGAAAATACTTTGTTTGTTATTATTAAGTGTGATCGAAGACATGAATTAATTTTCCACAATGTTGTATTTAGAGGCTTGTCTATTTCATAATTCAGTCATGTGAAAAAAAAAATTACTTTTTATTTTAAAAAAATTCGGGTCTCATGGGTCTACCCGGCCCCATTTCGTATTCGATGTGGGGTGGGTCCGAAGAATATTTAACCGGGGTGGGACGGGTAATGGGTCAAAGTTTTTTTCATTGGGAGGGTCTTGGGTTTAGCCATACCCGCCCCATTGCCGCCCCATTGACATCTCTAGTCACCGTAACCACGTTTTTTCTGATTTTTTTTATAACATTTGTACCAAACACTTGTATTATTATTTGTAGATTAATTAAATGATTACATTTCTCAAATTATTTTGTTAATTTTTTTTCATTTTTACGGGACACTATTTTTAAATATCTAAAGAAATTTAAAAAAAAATAAATCTAAAATAGCGACGGTTATTTCATAAACCGTCGGTAAATAGCGACGGTTTAAGAAACCGTCACTTAATATAATGACGGGTTTCACAATAACCGTCGCTTAATAAAAGCGACGGTTCTATTATTAACCGTCGCTTAATATAGCGACGGTTCCGCTTAAACCCGTCGCTTAATATAGCGACGTTTATTTTTAAACCCGTCGCTGAATAAAAACCGTTGCTTAATATAACGACGGTTCTTTTGTTAAACTACTGTCGCTTAACGTAGCGACGATAATCATGTAACCGTCGCTATAGCGACGGTGTTTATCATTAAAACCGTCGCTATTTTGTTACAGTTATTGAGAAACCGTCGTTAATAGAAGGCGACGCGGCCTCCGGTTACGGACCACCAAACCGTCGCCTGACCCTTTAGGCGACGGTTTTAGCGACGGATTAGCCTCTTTTTTTTTGTAGTGAAAGAACAGAACAAGGACACGGCACGCTGGAGTTTAGGCGACAAAGCAGATTTGAACCCAAAATATCAAGATATGGTATGCAAGTCTACGCGACCATTTTTGTTGATTTTGCCTATGCTTGGTTTTGTCACGAATGTAGCGCCTGACATAAGACGAAGACTTGCGTCCTAATTGTCAATCGTCGAACGTTTGCCACATTTTGTTATGCTTATGAATTATGCTCGTTGCTAAACGTGATATTCATGCCTGGAGATTATGATGGGACTGCAAGTCCATCAATTAACCCCAAAGTCAACACCAAATTGTTTTGTGTGTGTGTGTGTGAGCATAAATCTCAGGCCCGTTCCGTTTTAACCCGAGTAAACTTTCAGCATATTTAAGTTTCTATATATCTGGAATTTGATAATCGAACTTTGGAGATAATAACAAACAAGAAGGGTATAATTCCCGCTGATTGAGCATAACAATAGATTATTTAATCCGTAATCAGTAAAAAGAAGTGTTTCCACAACAGACAACTCACTGATGAATCGAATCTTCACCTTCATTTGATTTCTTATTTTATATACGAAGCCTTTAGCTCAAAAGCAATGGCAGCATTGTTCGAACAAGCAACAGCAACAAAGAAGGCCCAAACTGCAACACAAATTTCAAAAAAATCACATCATAAATAATAAAACAAGCATAAATATATACGACAGATATAGTGACAGAAGAACAAAAATTTCAAAGAACCGGAGACGGTATCCATGTTGTTCAGATTGATTTGGTATCTCAAAAAAGGATTAGAGCAGGGATAACTGCAGACCTGTTCCTAGTTTTTTCGGACATCAAGTTAAAAAGACAATAACAAGCACATGAATGATGATGATAGGAGAGGAAATAGAACTGAAGCAACCACTGAATTGGGGCAATTTGCTAATAGATTTTACACACCATTTACAGCTAAACACAAACAGAAGGGCAACGCAAACTCAAAAATACAAGAATCAATGTTTCAAACACATCCTTCACTCAATACTCAGCGTCGACCAAAAGGAAAGGAAACAACGAAAATTGAAGGATATTTGGTGATCTAGCAAAATTTTAAGGTGGGGTGGGGTATATAAACGGTGATCAAGATTTAAATTCGTAGTGCCCGTCAGATTAAAATTCCATAAACGACGGAACACATACCAGCCTTTGAGAAATGAAGAGCAGCCAGAGTCCTCATGGTGATGATGATGATTGTGCCGAGGTGGCAGCGGAGGAGGATAGTCATTGTTGAAGTAGCCCTGATAACCAGGAGGAGGGGGTGGCGGAGGTGGGTACCCCTCCCTGAAATACCCTGGCGGTGGTGGCTCCGCCGATGGGTGTCCCCACGGCGGCGGCGGATGTGGCAACCCTGAATTCAACCCGTATTCCACAAAAAATTAACCGACCTTTATTATAAATGTCGCGGCTATAATTAGCAAAGCCACAGATGAAAACTTGCCTGGTGGAGAATAGGGACCATGATGGACGTGCTGGTAACTCATAATTCACGGATTGTGGAGCTGTGTGAATTCACAAGAGAACGGCCCAAACTTTGACCCAATATTTATTAAATATATAAAGACGACAAAATGAAATGACACCTAATTTTCTTCATGGAAAGAGGATAAGCTTCCAGTCTATTCGAGAGGCGCCAAGTTAAGATATTTTTATACACGTAGCCCACTGGGTTGGCATCCAGAGCCCAGCGGCACGTGTGGGCATCGCGTTGAATTTAAATACGTGTCACATTTTCAGCTATATGGTTCCGTGACGAGTACGTTTCTCTAGCAGTATATAGAATTCATCATATCCGCAATTGGAGCAGGTGTACATGTTGAAGTGTCGGTCCATATATCATTAATTATTATTTAATTGTTGAAAAGTTAACACGGCTAAGTATCAACCTCTTCCTGCTTAAGCAAGAAACGTATATAAACAGAGAACTTCTTTGTCTCTTTGATTATTCGTATTGTTGTATAATCTCTGTCGGTCATCAGACAACCAATATTCATCGAACTCGATTCGGTCCCTGTGAGTTTTAGACCATGTCTAGCACAAATGAAGATCGCGTAGCTAAAGAATCACAACCTCGTGAAGCCACCGTCTCATCTGCCACTGAAACTACGCTGCCTGCGGGAGGAGAAGTCAGGAAGGGGGAAGATCAGAAAGCTACAGATTTCGAACATCGTGAATCCTCCGGCTCATCCACGCCACAGCCACACGCACAGCCACACCCTCACCCACAGCCACACCATGACCCACAGCCACAGCCACAGCCACAGCCACACTCACAGTCACAGTCACAGTCACAGTCACAGCCACCACCGGAGGAAGATGTGAAGAAGTGGGGTACTCACGAGATGGGCGCTCCAGCGGCCCCAAATGTTCACCCGGACAATCAGCAGGCGGCTCATTGGCAGGCACAAGGCTCCGTCCAACAGTATCACGATAACCAACAGCCTTACGTAGTGCATTCCCCTGTTGATAAGCCCGCCGACAGCCCTTATGAATATGTTGTTAATATGTTCAATTCTTGGAGTCACGGGGCAGAAGGCATAGGAGGCAATATCTGGAAACATTGTGAGTTCATTTCTTTAATTCACATTTTCCCATCAATCTTAATTGATTGAATTTAAATTTCTTCCGTTGTCGTTTACTTTGGCCTAGTGAACATATTCGATATTCTGATTGATGACATGTTAATTATGCTCGATGTATGCTTGTTTTCAGTAAAAACTGGGCCATCTTTATCAGAAACTGCGTGGGGGAAGGTTAATTTGACGGCAAAGGCCATTACAGGAGGAGGATTTGAGCCACTTTTCAGGCAGATTTTTTCTGCTGATCCCAATGAGAAGCTGAAGAAGACTTTCGCTTGTTATCTCTCCACAACAACAGGACCTGTCGCAGGGAACCCTCTATCTCTCCACAGCTCGCGTAGCCTTCTGCAGTGATCGTCCCTTAACTTTCAGAGCTCCATCGGGGCAGGATTCCTGGACTTACTATAAGATATCAGTACCCATTGGAAACATAGAAGGTGTGAATCCTGTGGTCACGAAACAGAATCCGCCAGAGAAGTATATTCAGACGATAACTATTGACCGCCACGAGTTTTGGTTCATGGGATTTGTGAGTTTTGAGAAAGCGATCAATCACCTGTTGGACGCTGTTTCGGATTCTAGAGCGAGCACGGGGAACGTAGCGCATTCGGCCGGTCACGAGCCAAGAAGCTAAATCACTCTCTATATATCGCACATCATTTGCACTTCACGGTTTCGGTTATATGCATTCTGATACAGTTCTGAGTAATTTTCTTATGTGTGTTTTGTGCTGTAATTTTGGAATAGGGACGAAGCATACGTTTGTGCGTAAATAAATTGCCTATACTGTGGCTGATATTATGTTTATCATCATTGTTTATATATTATATTTTAAGATTTGGTTTATGGAGTAAATTTACTATGCATAAATTTACTTAACCAACTTGAAAATTAGTTTTCTTAGCGAGTTGATATCGAGTCAAATTCGTTAAATATGATAAACGGTTCGAGTTGTTTGCGAGCTTTTTAATTTTCAAATGAGCCGAGCTCGAGCTTATACGTATCTAAAATCAAACCGAACTCAAACTAGTCAGTGTTCGATCTGATTAGACTCGTTTACCTCCCTAAATTTTTAATCAAACTGGTAATTATGAAGAAATAAATTATTTGTGTCGTGCGTAAACGGTAAATTAAAAATCTTCGCCCTCTCTACGGAGTGGATCACCTTTTATATGGACCAATTTTCTATGAGCCATGTATCTAAACTGGGCCGAAACAAACAAGCTATGGGCTCGAACTATGTGGATATCTGGACATGTTTTGTCTTCGGGGGGTTATGGATCTCATTCAGCCCAAGTTACATTTTCAGTTAAATTAATCCAATTCTCCTACAAATAACAAAATCAGTCCCCCACCTACCCTACGTCTGCAATCACCCACTGTCAAAGGTTATTTTTATCTAAAATTGTACATGCAACATCACTATCCTACGATTAATTGTTCGATTTAATAAAACTTTAAAAATGTAATTTTAAACTTAAATTGTCAAATATAAAATACAAAGTGATACGTAACTATATAATAACAAAAAAATTTAAATAGTTGATATATTAAGCTCAGCATAAAAATTAATATTGTGACAGTGACACATGCCTCTTGGCCAGTAGCATAATCTTCAGCTCACTGTGAGAGGAATTAGGAAGAGGTTTAAAACACTGAGACATCCAAAAAAATTTTGAAACGACTTCTTATTTAGTGTTTGATTGATGTTCAGGAGTTCGATTATTTCTCTTACTAACAATTTTTTGGACAAGTCTGATGACAAGTGCGGTTTACTTGACTAACATGACTTTGTAGACTATTACGTTGGTTTAAGAATTTACTCGGTAAACATTAAAGGACAGTGAAAGCAGATTCCATGGTAAAAAAATAAAGAAAAAAATGTCTCAAGTTCCTCCTTGTTTTGCCTGTGTACAGTCTCTTCCCCAGTATTATCTGTCGTCCTTGGATATTGAACAATATTTTCAGACCTTTCTGGCCAAGATTCCTTTGTCTGTTTTTGAAGCAAAAGGTTGCTTTGTTCTCTTTTCTTCATGAGGCTGGTGGTGGACCATTAATATTCTCCATTACCTGTCTGCCATTGCTGAAATGTCAATTCCTTTTGGAAGATCGGGCTTTTTGTCACTGTAACGTTTCAATTCCAATATCTAGATAATTTAATACATTTTGTTTCACATGATCTTGAATTTTATAAAATGTTGAGCATTGTTAGTTGCATCGGTTGTGACATATATTTGTTTTTTTACCAAGATTTTAATATATAACCCTCTCAAATTTTGAACACCGTATTCTTCCATTATTAGTCTGGTGACATTTGGGGTATCAAAAAAAAAAAAACTTTGATATAAACATGAAGAATTTATTATGTGCATTACTGATGATAACTTCGGAAAAATAGTAAAAAAAACTGTGTTTTGGTCATGTGAGTTTCTAGTTTTGGGTTTTGGTCATGTAAGTTACTCTATGTTTTGGCTTTTGATTTTTTTTTATATATATAATACTGATGTGTCTGATGTCACGTCAACGTCATCGCTCCGTAAAAATAAGAACATAAACCAAAACACAACCTAATTTAACATGAGAAAAATTCAAAATTGAATATTTATAAGACCACTTACCGGACAATTTTAACTATTATCCGTGAAACTTCTGCATCGGTTAAAAATTATATTTTGTAAATCCAATTGGGTAATCTCTGAAAGTGCCTTTTGTTCTTTCTCTTGATTTTATTGCAGCAGAAGATAAGAACTTGATCATAAAATTATTTCTAGTGAAACGAATTATGTGATTTTTAAAGCACCTTTTGTTCTTTATATAGCTTTTATTACGACGAAGGAAACAACTTGATCGAATTAATAACTAATTCTCCTTTATTTTCTCCGGCATAATCTTCTTTCATTTCAACTGTAATCGTCGAAATTCAAAATTTTAAATCTCAAGTATTTAATGTGTGCTCAAGTTTGTTTGGACAAATTTGACCCATGTTATATCCCTAATAACATAGAACAAATCAACGTGAAAGAAATTTAAAAAATTAAACTCAATTATGTTTTTTTAAATAACAAATAATTGGTTTTTCGTTACGGATTTTTTAGTATATGAGGTCAATGAGATGCTACTTTTAAGATATTACGCTAAAATTGTATCGAAATATCTTCATTTATTTTCACATACTTTAGTTCCTCGCATAAGGCAATACTTGAACTCAACGGTATTTGAATCACATCATATAAAATGAAAGCCAAAAATTTATGTGAGACAGTCACACGGCTCGTATTTTGTGAGACGAATCTCTATTTTGAGTTATCAATGTAGCTAAGAATATTACTTTTTATTGTGAATATCGGTAGGGATTGACATGTCTCACAGATAAAGATTCGTGAAATCGGCTCACAAGCGACCTACTCAAATAAAAAAATTAGCTTAGCTTCCTCGGCTCCAACCTTTCACCTACTGTCAGCTTTCCAATGTTTACTTGGGATATGGCTGAATTTTCGGCTTTGGTTGATTTGAGAGTTGTGAAAAACTTTAATCGTGCTTTTTTTCTCTTTAAATTGGTTCATTTATTAATTTTGAAAATTTACGATAACTAAATATTATTTTATAATGAGAGGAAAAATTGTAATTTTTACATGTTTCCAATGCTAGAATTGAAATTAAAATAAATGTATTTTTTTTATTCCAAGTTTTGAGAAGAAACTTTTGAGCGAAAGTAGTTAGAGATAAAATTATTAGTTGGAGTTGAGATATGGGAAAAAAGGGTGGAAATTTTCAAGAATGACAGACATTCGCGTGAAATTAATATGTTATGTTGATCGTTTTATGGTAAGTCAAATCCTAACAATTCGGTGGAAAATCACCTCAAATCGTGATCAAATTTGAACGCGGATCTTATCCAAGACAAGACTTTTGTAAATTGTCAAAGTAAGAGTGAGCGTTCAACCGGTTAAAAATAAGGTAAAAACTTGTGTGAGACGGTCGTACGGTCGTATTTTGTGAGACGAATATCTTATTTTGGTCATCCATGAAAAAATATTATTTTTTATTGTGAATATCGATAGAGTTGACCCGATAAAGATTCGTGAGACCGTCTAACAAGAGACCTATTCTAAAATTAATCACTGCTATATTTTTTTATTAACCAAATCGGCCGAATGTTTACAAAAACTTATCAAAATCGAATTAAAATCAGTTAATTTCGTCTGCAACTTAATTTTCGAAAAAAATTTAATAGAAAAACTTATACAAGAAAAATATTAAAGTCCATATAAAAATTGATATTATTTTAAAAATCGATTAAAAAAGTCAAAGAGTAAGAAACCATGTCCATGCATCACTTTTTGAAGCAATTCCATTTGTTTTCTCATCTCACCAGGCTGGGGCTTTCCTAGTTCAAACTTGGGCCTTCAGTGGGCTGAATTTGATTCCTCTATTTCCAGGCTTCTTCATTATAAGCCAGATTATTGCCCAGTCCAATGTTCTGCTGAGGTCAGCAATGACTTAGCTAGCATTGTGTAACTATATATGGACAAAAACTTGTGTGAGACAGTCTCACAAATGTCGTATTTTATGAGATGGATATCTTATTTGGGTCATCAATGAAAAATTATTACTTTTTATGCTAAGAGTATTACTTTTTATAGTGAATTTCGATAGGGTTGACACATCTCACATATAAAGTTTCGTGATACCGTCTCAGAAGAAACCTACTCCTATATATGATACCAAAGTTAACTTTGGTAATTTCACAATCTCTTATCTTCAATTAGAATTGACAAATCTTGTATTTTTTTTTATAAAAACTAAAACTTTTAGTCTTAAAAAACAATGTACAATGCAGACTGAATTTTTATGATTTATTCAATACTAGTTATGCTGTCATCAAGTGAGACTAACATAACCTAATAACAATCTTTATAATTTCGAGTTAATCTCGTTTAAACATCTAATTTTTATCCAGTAAACATCCCATTTTTCCTGAAAATCTAGGGTGTGTGCGCAAAATATCACCTTTTATAATAAAAATAAAATGTAAAAAAACAACACATATTTCAGATTCATGGATGATATGGTTTTTGTTAATCATGGAAACAAAAATCATTCTCTCTCTCTTGTGATTCCGCCTGTCTAGCAGTTGACTATAGCTGGGCTGTTTTAAGCTAATCTTAAAAAAGGAGGTAAATATTAATCTTTAAATGCACAAAAATATATCATAAAAAACAACATGGTGACAGGAAAATAGTGATAGAAAAGTTGAAAGAAATGGTAAATTTTCGTCATCCAATATGCTTGATTAGCACTCCACCAAAGTTTCTTTCGAAGAAGAAGAAGAAAAAAAATGTTTTGAGAAAAGAACAAATAACATAAACGATTCACGGGGAGCCATTTTCGGATCGATCAAAGTGCAGGAGTTGACCACAGCACTTTGGGCAGATTTCGAGTTGTTTGGGTACCATGTAGTACATTAAACAGCTCTTGCATCCGGCCACCACAAGCACATTATTCGAGTTGATATTACTACTACTATTATTTTTCTTCTCTTTTTCAAGATTTTCTTGACAGTAGAAATCTTGTTTATCATTGTTTTTACCACTCCATTTCCCTCTCGAAGGAGATGATTCTGAGGAAGACCCGTCACTGTCATACGAGCTGCAGTCGTCTTCCGAGTAGTAACCGCCGCCGTACTCCGCCGTTGACCGGGGATCTTCCGTTGATTTCATGCCTGTCCTCCAATTTATGAAGTATATTTCGCCTGTCTGTATTGCAGAACCAAGAAGACTAGCACCATCAATCTTTTCAAGAAAATGCATGTAAAATGACCTCTGAGCAAGAAAAAACTTGTCTCCTCTCCAGGCTTTTTTTTTAGGGAAAAATGTGAGCTTTTTACGAAAGAAAAAGGGTTGGTGCCGCTAAATATATGTTATTTTGGGAAAAAAAGTGCAGTGAATGAGGAATAAATGAACAAAGAGCATCATAAATAACTACCATTAAAGAATCGAAGCTTTTCGGCACAAGAAACAGATAACAGATGTGAAATAAATTAAGATCTGTTAAGGTTTGTGCATTAAATGTCGTACAAAAGCCAATAAAAGACAAAATAACATCACAATAATGATAGGGGATCTTAAATTTTTTCTCACCTTTAAGTCGAGACATTGTTCCCAATGGGTAGGCAGCGAGGTTTGTGAATTGAGTTCTAACGCGGCGGTCGCCAAAGCCGAGGCGGCGTCCGAAGAGGGATCTCCCAGAGAATCTGAGCCGCGCGGCGGACCACCGCCGCCGCCGCCGCCGCTGCTGCTCTGTTGGTGATTCAAGGAACAATTTTGAAGGGATCTCTCCAAAGATGCTGTGATTGTATCCATGTTTGGTGTTGCCATTTCAATCAAGTCCCACAAAAGAAATCGATCGCAAATATTCACATCAAGAAACAAATGAAAGAGAGTAAGAAAAATGGAGAGAGGGGGAAAAAAGAGATTTGTGTTGCAAAATGGGGAAAGTGGATGAGGGTAAAAACAAAAGGTGGTGCAAGGGAATAATATTGGGGTTTGAACACCAAATATTTTTTTCCCAATGTTCTTTATTTTTTTAACTTATAATTCATTTCATTATATATTAATATTCATTGTTATGTTTTTTATTAAAAAAAATTAGAGTAAATTAATATTTAATGCGAACAAAAACCATGTAGGTTAGTGGAACGAAAACCATGTCGGTCCTTGGAAGCCGAGGATTTGTAAGGGTCAATGGAGCACACGCTCCATCCCGCGGCTTGATCGATCCTTGTATGCAATGACGGAGCCAAGAATCTGGCCTTATCCGGAATAGAATTTTAAACTCTAACATCTTTTAATATTTTAAATTGATCTACTTGGGCTAATATCAAATTTATTCAAAATTATACAAAAATTTACATATAAATTTTTTTAAAAAAATTTAGACCACTCGAGCTAAATAAAAAAATTTAGACCACTCGAGCTAAAGCCCGGATACAAGAAATTGTACCTCCACCCCTGATTGTACGTGCTCTTTGGACTTGGTTACTTAGACTTGTATAATGAGGCATGTTGCTTAATAATTATCTTATAATCATTGTTATTCTACAAAACTATATATGAGTAAGTCTCTTGTGAGACAATCTCACGGATTTTTATCTATGAGACGGGTCAATCCTACCGATATTCACAATAAAAATTAATATTCTTAGCATAAAAAGTAATATTTTTTCATGAATGACCCAAATAAGATATCTGTCTCACAAAATACGACCCGTGAGACCGTCTCACACAAATTTTTGTCACTATGTATATATAGTCGCATTAAACTTTTCCAAATAATTTGATACATAGATCTAGTATATGGTGAGTATTATATTTATTTCAATTTAGATTTGATGAATGAATAAACTTTAGTACCAGTTATATATTTGATCAGTTAGCGATAGCTATATCTATACTTACTATTTACTATATTAACTTGAGTGCATTATGCTAACTAATTTAATGTATTAATGTGCAATAAAAGTTTCTTTACAGTTGTATCTTGCTTAATATTTATTGAGTTGATATCTTGTTAGACATTCTCACATATTTATATATGTGATACGAGTCAACTCGTTTCACATCTAATCATGAAAAGTAATAGTTTTTAGCATAAAAAATAATATTTTTTCGTTAATTTGGCCGGATCAGATATTCGTCTCATAAAATTGATCCGTGAGACAGTTTCAAAAGAATTTTTGTGATATTTGTTATTATGTAACTTTGATAGTGTTGATTTATTAGTAATTTTCATATCAAACTTCATATTATCTTATTAAATTTGTATCTAAATTATAACCACCACATCCTAACAAAATATATATTTATCTGTAATTGTACTTTTAAATGTTCAAAAAATCATATTACTCTTAGCATATAAATTATTATCTCTATATATTTTTATACAAAAATGATTTATGTAACGCCCCGATTCAACGGTTGTCCTTGGCCACAAACCAACAGGTTCACTCGATCGATTATGTATTCATATTTCATGTGTTGCTGTTGAACAACCCTTGATCTTGCTCCATTTAAAGCTCTACTAGAATTATCATTATCTTCGTTCTTCAAAGAAGTGACGCCCAAGCTTGAAAACTTTGGTGAAATTTGTTTTATGATTACTATATAATGGTTGATTTGGCTTTCATCTAACTTCCTGGGTTTTGCATGGTTTAGCAATTTTGTTGTTAGTATCGAATCGAAAAATAACAAATTAAAATAACAACAATTGGAGTATTAATTTAAGGAACCTTAATTAAATAATAATTAGTCACATCAAATAGTGTAGCTGTACGTGAGATTAATCTAAAAGAAATATTATTAAAAATTAATCGTAACATTATAGACATGACTGGTGTCGGGTTTCATCATTTATCGCAAGCAAAAGGACCGTACTGCTTTTTATTTTTATTTTTTTAAACGTTTGTGTGATTAAACAATGAACTTGCTGGAATCTATTCTGAATTATTGGACTGAAAATGTCTGCCACCAAATACCCATCTTTATATATAAGGTATTGTTGGGTATGTATGATAAATGATTATTGATTTTTAACGTGTTTAGTCATGTGTATGATTAAAATTATAATAGACTTCGTTTAGTCTGCACTCGATCCGCACTGTAAGCATTATTATCTTCTTATTCATGGTTATATAATCCTAGAAGAGATTGCGTTTGATTAATTTAAATTTTTATTTGAGATCCTAAAGTTTAAAATAATTATAAATTCAACAAATTTAATAATATTTAAATATAGTTTTTAATTTGACTAATATTATAAATAATTTAATTATCATTGATCTTGTTTTAATTATTATATTATTTTTAACCATAATATAATAATTGTTTTTAACAATTATTTAATATTCAAATTTTTATTAATATTTTAATTATCACAATAAATGCATATTTATATTATTATCAAATTTTAATTATTTTCTATAATATTAATCGTTTTTTAGTTGTTTACAAAAGTTTAATAATTAATATAATATTTTAATTTTATTTATAATTTTTTAAATAAATTAATGCTAAAAATTTTATTTATTTATTTAATCATTTTAACAATATATTACTAATTAATATATGATGATGACATTTTAGTAAGCATAATATAATTAATAAAAATAATGAAGTAAGTTAAAATCATGGCAAATATCATATAATTTATCATAATGTGTTAGTTATCCTTATTTTTTATTTTATAATCACTCTTTCTACATATCATTTACTTATGCTATCACACGAACCAAACGATGTCATACGTGATGATATATCATATCGTATGTATCGATAAAGTGACATTCATGTGTTAGATTTGATGAAACATATCTAAATTATATATTTAATTGATGAGTGTAGCTTCATTGATATAAAAGAAGGCAGAAACTAGTGTGAGATGGTCTCACGGGTCGTATTTTATGAGACAGATATCTTATTTGAGTCGTCCATGAAAAGTATTACTTTTCATTGTGAATATGGGTAGGATTGATCCTGTCTCATAAATAAAAATTCGTGAGACCGCGTACTCATAAAAGAATGTGGTGGGTACAGTGAGTGAGTATCAATACTGACAACTCACCGTGTCTATCTTGATACCCGATTCACCATATTTATCTCACACACACACACTCTACTGTATTTTATTAACGAGTGTCGTTTCATTGGTATAAAAGAAAGTGGATACAATGAGTGGGTATTAATACCCAGAACTAACCGTGTCCATCTGGGTACCCGATTCACAATATTTCTCACATACACACACTACTGTATTTTATTCCTTCGCTCTTTGATTTGTTGTCCTTTTTATTTCACTCCCTCTGCGTTTGCTTTTTTCATTTCAGCAGACAATGAATAAAATACTCCCAACGAGCATGTTCAGATATAATTAATATTTGCCTTCCCCATTCATTCCTTTATCGCACATAGCACGATAACCTGCAATACCCCATATATATATATACACACACACACATACATATATGTGTACAGAAAGAAAGTGGGCTACCAGTCGCTGCTGCTTCCCATTCTTCGGTTCTCTGCCTTAATGTTTTTTTAATTTGTAGTGTCTTGTTCGTTTTTGTCATAATTAAGGCTACCATTTCCCTCCACATTACTCCAATTGACAAAAGTTCTGTGAGATAGTCTCACGTGATACGGATCTCTTATTTATATTATTAATAAAAATATATTAATTTTTCAAAAATATTACTTATCTACGTCTACCAAAAGACATACTAACTCTGATTTTAATACTACTAGTATCTAACCCGTGCGATGCACGGGATGAAATTAATTACTATGCTAAATTTTATAGAATTTAAAAATACAAAAAAAATGCTTACGAATTAGATAATTAAGAAACAAATTTATTCACATATTATGAAAAATTTCTTTAAATACAACATTTGTCGTTGAATTTTTTTTGCTACTATCATTATCACATATCAAAATTTTTAGACCTTTAGGTTTGTAACTCTGGATACAGCCACATACAACTGACCATGACTAAAAATTGGTTTTTTCAAAAGAAGTTATACATGAGATTTCCTTCCAAAACATGATTTCCAAGTCCTGTCAAAATCAATCTAGTACCATTGCATAGTCCAAGAGAATGATCTATGTTTCTTAGCAACATAACCGGAGTTCCTACCTTCAAGTTTAACTCGTGATTTGGTACTCCAGAACACCTTATTGCATTTAAGAACTCGGGGGTATGCACATCATGTAATAAGTCGCTATTTTTATCGGAATGACACGTTGTATCAGAACTCAAATACAATATTTCCTCTGAATGGTTCATTGAAATCATGTATCATATGTGCTATTCTATTTTGTTATTTTAAAATTGAGAAATTTTTTCTAATCATTTTTAAAAAAAAATCTCCAATGATACATTAAATTTTATTTTCTCGAAATATATTTCTATGCTTTTAAAAGAAAATAAAAGAAAACCCGAGAAAATAAAATTCCAAACATTATCTTTGAATCTTGAAAAAAATATCCGACGTTACATATTTTACACAAAATTGACTATATTTAACCAGAGAAATAATAATACAATACAAATAACCAGAGAGCACACATTCTTTATATTAATAAAAGATATACACGCGTTGTATGTGTTATTATTATTTTTAATTTAATCAAATAATATTAAATAATTAATATGAAATTATTTTCAATTTAGAAGAGTGGTTCGATTTGAAAATGAAGTTTTGTTTATATTTTTTTCAATGTAAAATATGGAATGATATTGAAGAAGTTTTTAATATGACAAGAAAGATAATTATAAAATTAAATATTTTGCTATTCTCTAAGAAAGTTACTCTAATGGTGTCTCACACTTAATAATAGAGTGAGTCTCATGTGAGACCGTCTCACGGATCTTAATAATAGAGTGAGTCTCATGTGAGATCGTCTCACGGATCTCTCATGTGAGACCGTCCCAAATAAGAGATTCGTCTCACAAATACGACCCCCCGTGAGACCGTCTCACACAAATTTTTGCCCTTAATAATATAGTATAAATGAACTATTGAAATTTTTTATAACTAATTTGATTTATATTAAACGAGGGTCATATTATAATTATATAAATTAGTGATAAACTAAACTGAAGTTTTGAATGAAAGTCATACTATAATTATGAAAAATAGGAAGAAATTAATGGGGTTTTTCTGTTTTGGTTGGTGAATCTTGTAACAGACGATTTATTGCTTTCTAAATAAAATTACAAGCTTTACTATCGAAAAAATTTATGAAAAATAGTAAGAAATTACATTGTAATTTTAAAATAATAAAAAAAGTAAAAAACAAAAATAGACCACACCCAATTCCTGTCTCTGTTACGAGGAAAATTATTAATCGAACTCGTTCCAGTAATTCGGGCCTCTGAACAATCTCATTCATGATAAATATAATTGGGCTGGCCCAAAATTGTGGTCAACCCCGGGGTGCTAAGGCCTAGAAACCACTCGATATTCAAACGTCAACGATACACTAAACGCGTTTGAATAGTCACACGACTTAGCATATAAATATATAAACTCGCATTCCTCGGTATATGTACTCTTACCAGAAAATCGAATCACCAGAGAGTTGATCATGGATAAGCCATCAAAGAACGATGAGCCGGCGGTCGGGATTCCCTACAACGCGGCGTACCAGGCGCCGATGACCCAGCAGTACTACATCGGGGAAAATCCTTATCAGGCCGGTGCGATCCCTCCTAACGCCTTCGTCGGAGACCCCAAGGGCATTCCTATTCAACAGACTATTTACCGAGATACCCCTGCTCCATTTCAGTGCGTTTATTGCGGTGGCTCCGGGATCACCACTGTCAAGTAAGATTCTCGAATTTCTTCTTACAGCCACGATCTCAAAAGTTTTTTTTTTTTTGAGGAATTTGATCCGATACTTGAAATTTGAACGAGAGTCAAAGTTGGGAACTTTTGTTCTCCGTATCTAGTTGTGTAATTTGCTGTAATTGGATCTGTATTGATTGTTGCTGATGTTGAAACTTTTCTATTTGATTTTCCCTTGAAATTGTTAAGGATTATGCGTTAAGTTGATTTACACATTACAATCACGTCGGTGGAACTTAACATACTAGAAAATTCTTATCTAAGTTGCAACAACAAGAACAGGGACCATACAAAAATCAATATGGGATTGGTGACATAAAAAAACAGTTGCCCAAGCATGACTATACGGGGGTTGCCTAATTTTAAGTGGTGAAACTATAAAACATCATCTACAGATTTAATTTCACTCCAGCTAATGTCTTAGCGAGGACAGAAGTTATTTGCATGACCTTACAGCCTAAAACCATACCCATGCTTCGCAATGAACTGTGTCTCATAGAACACTCGAGTTTAAGAATTTCGGCTTCAAGGGATTCATATTTTGTATGACGGGATAGTTTAATGATATTTGATTCCGGATAAGACTTGATTATAGTTCAATATGATAAAGATGATGGATTTCTTGTACTGCCTGAACTTCATTTGTTTTGATTGCGTTTTACCATCACGGTTCCTATTCCTCATCCTACCTTTTCTCTCGTGCTCTAGGTCAAAACCAAGTCTAGCGGCTTTTGTTGGTTGTATGATGCCAATGATGCTTGGGGTATGTTTTCTGTGCCCTTCTATGGATTGTCTATGGCACAAATACCATTACTGTCCAAGCTGCAATGAGAAGGTAAAAATCTTATTTTTCTCTAAACATGGTTATCCTATAATCAAAAAAGAAAAGGGAAACGGAAAATGAACGTGTCTTGTTTCTTTGATTTGCCAGGTTGCTGAATTTGAGAAATCAGATCCATGTCTCGTGATGGATCCACCACAATGGGCACAACAGAGCTTTGCTTTGCCTGCATGACTTGACGTGTCCATTATTTGCTTTGTAATTCTTCTCCTTATATGTATGATATTTACTTGTGTGGCGATCTCATGTAGATTTAATCCTAATGTGTGTTCATGCATCCAAGTGTGAACATGAGTAATTGACTGAAGCCTTTTGAAACTATCGTTCGAGAAGATACGAGCTTGTAATACTTATGGATACTGGGTACGTATTACCTTTTCCATTGAGCGGTCGATTATTTTTGTACAAATCTACTTGTACTTTTTGCGATGTATATTGGATGCATTATTTCAACTATATGTTTGATGTACATGACGATAATCCAAACCGAGTATGGAACTTGTAGCAAAGATTTCGCAGATGGTTGGAAGATTTGAAATAATTTTTTTGTTGCTGATACCCTTTTAAGACATAAATTGGAGCTATACTTACATTTTTGAAAATTGAAGGCCACAACATCTTTGAAGTTATCAGAGTTAATTTGTCTAGAATACTACAAATTTCTCAAACTTTTGGATTAAAAGTTGCTGATCGCCACTTTCACCCTTATTTTCCTTCAATGTAAATTTTTTTTAAAAAAATTGAGCAAATAAATGTATAAACGAAAAGTTTCTTTTTAGTACAAATTGATTTTGCCACAGGTAAATGATGCTATATGAGTGGGAGATCTTTGCTGATCAAACAAAGCCGCATCCATATAAACGCAGTCTCAAATTGTCAAATCTCGTTACTTATAGCATTACAAGTAGGAGTGTAAACGAATTAAGCCGGTACTTGAACTTTTCGAGATGGTTCGAAAAATATTTGATTCTTAATCGAGCTTGTAGAACTCGAACATGTTCGAACTTTTTTCGAGTCGAACTCGAGCTCAAATTATTTTGTTCGATAGTTCGCGAGTCGTTCGAGCCTTAATATTTTGTTAATATCATATAATTATATATTAAATGAATTAATTTCGAGCCTTTCGAGTATTTATTTTCGAACAATAGTTCGAATATTACGCTAACATGTTCGTATATTTCAAGTCGAATTCGAGCTTTAATTCGAATTAATTAAATCGAATTCGAGCTAAAAAACTTAGAATTTTCGAATTTCGAATCGAATTCGAACTCGAACTCGAATTCGAATATAACTAATTCGAGCTTTCAAAATTCCATCATATTCGACTTAATTCGATTCGATTACATCCATAAGTACAAATCCACGTTCTTAAGTTGGCTCGTGGAATTTTTACTCTAGTTAAAGAATTAATGGAAACATGTCAATATTGCAATAGTAAAGAGTTGCAATTATGTTTAAGTCGATAAATTCAGAGAAATGAGACGTGAAATTACCTTGGTTAGAAAACGGGCCTCGTGTTGGGTAATGTTCCACATAAATAATTGTTTGACACGTAGCTAGTTGAGATATGTTTTTTTTAACAGATATATGTTTGGTTATTCAATTTATGCAGACTAATCTATACTAATAATTAATTCAGAATCTGTGCTATTTTTTCAAATATTTCGTTTTTTTATCTTTGTTTTTTCAATTATAAAATTATGTTAAATATTCTAAAATAATATATAAAAATTACAAATTAAATTTAAAATCCAATCAATTAAAAATATAATGATTTTATTTTTTCACATTTATAAATCAAACATGTATATATTTTTAAAATGTTTTTCCAAAATTCTTTTCATGTTTGTAAAAGGTTAACTATATCAATCTCTTGCAAACTGAAACTATTGGCAAAAATATATATTTTTATTCTATATTTTAAGTGCACATCTCATGCACACTGATTACATAATCTGTCTAGTTTACTAGTAGGGAATATTACAATTTCAGTAAGTTGGATATGTTCTATGTTCTGGATTTGTAATTTGTAGGGATGGCACACCCTATCATGTCGAAAATCATATATCATTAAGAAAAAATACACAATGATATCGTGTCAAAAAATATCAAATTTATCCAAAAAAATTGGATCTTCAAATTTTGTACATCATAGGTTAGGTTATAAACTCAAGAGCTGTTCTATCACAAAAAACTTGTCTACTAGGTGATAACATCTTGAGTTTATAAACTAATCTATATTAGCTTTATATTTCGATGTCGGACAATTATCGCATTGTCGATCCATTGAAAAGGGGACATCCGAGACGTCCTACTTTAGACTATTTTCATTCAACTTTTTCGATGATATCTCTTTTCTATATCATCTCTTCCGACGTTTCAACTCTTAACCAGAGCATCAATATTAGATTATAAATCAAAAATAAAATACTATCCCAAAAAATTTTCTTGTCAAGTGGAGTTACCTCCTTGAATTTATAAATGATTTTTTATTAATATAATATATCGATGTGAGATAATTATAACATCACGAGACCTGACCTGAACAATTGAGGTTACTGTTAAAATTGCTCCTACAAACAACAAGATAAATACCTCAAACACTCGCAAAATTTAAAGACGCAATTTACAGTTTTGTCAGCTGGTTACAAGTATGAATCTATATTAATCTATCCACTTGAAACTTTCCTAGGAAATCTAGTCTCGAATCAGCATCAAATCGCACAGCTGCACGACAAATGAAGTACAGAGTACATTAACAACACATCCAAATTAGCCTTAAAAAAATCCTCAAGTTTCATAAAATAAATAAATAAAAGCCTTAAGAAAGCTTTTTTCATTTTTAACTTGCTCAATCTCAATAATTTGATTGCATTACCTTCAACTATTGGCGCTGACTAATAATCTACATTCTCGGAGAGTCGACCGGTGTCAAAGGAGGTGAAGAAACATCTGTTATCTTTGAGTTTTGAGAACCTTCTAAAGGAACACGCAATGCCATTTCCATTGAACCTCCAGCAGGAATAGAGTAGCTGCGAGGTAGTGTTAGCGGTGGCATTGGATGCGCTGATGCTGCTGAAGTAGTCACTAATCGTGCATTGGACAGTTCATACCTTTTGGACATTATGGGACCCGAATGAGTAATACGGTCTGCAGTTCTTTTAGGAGCTAAATGAGAAGGGGGGCGAGGAAGCTCATGCAGCTCACTAATTTTAGGGGATGATACAAAAGTAGGTGTAGCTCGTGAAGAAAATTTAGGGGTCGATGCTGGGAGTGGGAATGGGGTACGCAGTAAAGAACCTGAAAAAGGCGGGGGATATCTTGACGAGGCAATTGGACCACTGGCAGAGAGATTTGGGCCGCTGGCAGTCCAAGGTTTGTTTGTTAATGGACCAGAGAAAGCTTGCCTTTTGACTTTCTTAGCATAGGATGCAATACTAGGATCATCCTGTTTAAACAAGAGGCCTTCTGATAATGGAGGGGGCAACGGGCTTGGCTTTCTGTTGTTACTCTCTTTGAGTACTGAATGTGTGTCTAAAATGATTGGCCCAGATAATTTCTCATTTGCACCAAATTTTTCGTACTTGTTTTTCTCTAAAGGAGACGAATGCCACAGGTTCATGGTTGGTTCTCTGGTCTGGGAAGCTTCATTATCAAATTTCCTAGAAGCTGAACTCTTTGCTTCGTCAGGAGTGGGAAGCACATAAGAAATGAACTTACGGGATGCTGAAGGTCGTAATTGTGTCCGCTCGACCTGGTCAAATTTCTTAGCAGGAAAGAGAGGGGCAGATTTACTGATTGCCCTTGCTTCCCCTTGGAAGGAAAAAGAATTTTGACTTGGATTTTGTAAAATTACCTGCAAACACGTATGGAAAAATGTATTATTCAAGAAGTAGAATTTTTAAGCAACTGGTGTTGGAGAACTATAAAAACAGAAGGGACCTGATTCATAATGCAAAAGGTATATTGAAATATGACGCTAGACCAAATCAGTTATTTCCTAGGTAACATACATTTATTCAACCTACTAAACCTCTTTCATTGTGGGCTCATACCAGATAAACAGATATTAAAATGCATTATACTCATATTTGTCTCTCTAGCTAGTTGAAGGGGGCAATGTGATTTTTAAACGTGGTAAACAAATTTTCCTACTTTCATAAAAATTGTTGACCTGGCTTATAAATCAAAATCATCCCTAGTTGAAGGCTCCAATAAGCATGTCGTGTTACAGATATAGCAACCATATCAAGTAACAACGAAAGAAAGTCTTAGCCGAAACTATCAACATCCCAACAAAATACTAATAGAATTTGTTCAGAAATTTAAAGTGAACAGGTTCATCATTTTCCTAGTACACTGGTACTCATCCAGGAAAGTTGGATAATCTGTTGCAAATAATTTGTTAATGGATTGGTCAACTGATAACATTTCGAATCTGTGATGTAAGTTTGCTCCTTGAACCTCCTACGTCAACACAACCAAATGCCATGAATTTCCGCAATATTAAACACAAATTTCTCAATCTCAGATGTGTCAAAAAAACTGTGAATTGGACCAGTTGGGTAACACGTAAGGCATGCAGTAGTATATCACCAGATTCTTTTTTCCATGAACAAAATAGGTAGGAAGGCTGTTTCATAATCAAGATACGTAAAAAATGTACCTCCATTGAGTTTTTTGAAGCAGAGACTTCTTGCAGTGGGCCACTTCTGACAAATCCAAAACTCAATTCTCCATTGTCACGTCCTTTAGAACCATTTTCCATGTCACTATCCCCATTACTATCACTTTCATCATCATCGTCATCGTCAACATCAACATCATAAATTACCTCACTATCATCTTTAAGTGCACTAAACTGATAATCAATATGTTGCTGTTCAGCGACCAATCTAACATGTGGCTCAATGGCTTCCAGAGATCTGAGTGCCTTCTTGAAGAAACATAACTGTTGCAAAAAAGAACTTCAAAAGTGACATAAAAAGGGAACATGTATCATGCATATATAATGTTAGTAACAAAATAGGGAGGGACAGTAGCCTTCTTAAAGCAGGGAAAAAACCTGGGCAGCATGATGCCGTGATGCCTGTGTTAGAAGACTACGAGATTGCCCTTGTTTTAGAGATTTCATGCGGAATACAAATATATTTGCTTCCTCATCGTATTCATCAATGGCTTCCTGCAGCTGGTGCGAATTATAACATTCTCCCTTATTATTTCTTAACTTCCCTTTTTCTTTTTGTTTCTTCATCAGTTCTTCATATATTTCTCTGGAAGTTAATTATATATAAGAAAGAGGCTTAGTCGAGAGGACAGATGCTACAGAAAAGACAAAAAGAAAAAAAGAAGTAAATCTTGCACCTCTTTTCATCACATTGCCTCTTCATCTCCTGCACGAAGGAGAAAAGCAAAGTAGAAAGTCTTAACTGGGGCATAAATAAGAAATAAGAAGCAACATGTATAACACGTCTCCTCTGGAATTTTTATTTTTGAAAGTGGATCCAGGAACTGCAAGCCACGTGACATACAAACCACAACAAAAAAGCAAATGGCATTTTTTTAGCACCGAGTCCTCACAACATGCACAACCAATGGCAGTCATGCATTTGGTGGATGTGGGGGAGCACCAAATTACAGATTCCAGTGCTTAAATAAAATACAAAAATATTAAATCTGGAAAATAGAAGAGCATAGGTGCAGAAAGGAAATATTCATCTCTCCCCGAATAACACCGCCCCTTGTCTTCCTCACAAAACAAGCATCTCTTCTGTTAAAATGCAATGACTTGTGAAGTTGATCATGACATGTGACAACAAAAGGAAAACACTATTATTCATGATCAATGTAAGCTCACCTCTACTATATGAAGTTCATTCAGAAGAGATTCTGAAGGAACAGTTATTGTCTGGACTATGTGTGAGCGCTGGAATACAAATCCAACAATCAAAATAAAAACCAATAATTCAGGATATAAAAACTAATCATATGCAACACTAATTAACTTACATAACTATCGACAAGTTTCTGGAGTTCAAACTGTCCTTTACCCAGCATTAACAAAACTTTTCCTGCACAACAAAGAACAATTAGTCCTGAAAATGAAATAAAACATCAACATTTTACGCACACAAAAAAGAAAAGTATGGTAGAGATTTGAAATCGAGGTCTTGAATTCAATTATGCTTTTCAACAAATCAATATAATATGCCGAGCTTGCATGTTGACCTACTCACAAAGTAAAAAGTTGAATAGGTCATGAAAGAAAGATGAAAACTTTATTCATACTTTATGTGGCATAAAATCCTATATTTATCTCCATTCCCACGACAAATTCCTTAAGTTAATGAAAACAGAACGCAAAAGGCAAAGGATATGATTGATATCCCAGAAAGGCACCCTTATTGAGTCGGTAGGTAGCAAGAAGCAACAAGTAGGGCCCCTAAATTTTCAAAAGTTTTGTTCAAATAACCAATCATTGAGCTTGAGTTAAGAATTTTCTTTTTCAAATACCTTCAATGTAACGATCACTGAACAGATTATCACCTGCGTTATTGCTATATAAATTCTAACTTTTGACTGGGTATAACTGTCCATTATAAGAATAATTTTAAACAATCATATACATAACCATATTTCATCTTACCGCTTTCTTCGTCATCACTTAACGCTGTTTTCTCCAAAAGACAATCACCCATTTCCCTTAACGATTCTGAAAATTCTAAAAATGAAAGGATTTATGAGGGCGTGCCATTGTATTCCATGAAATAAAATAATATAACATTCATTCCAAAATGTGAGGAGAAGCAAAATATTCAAATTAGGAAAATAAAATAGAAGGAAGAAATGTAAGATATTGATATGTTCAGCTCTTAAAGCAAGCTTACACTTGCATACTGAGACCAAGGCAAGTGTGCAGAGAGAATTAACAGGTTTTACGGGACATGTTCCAATAAACTAATAGTCATGTTAGGATAACTATCTGTAGATGATGCACCTTCTTGCTCGCTGTAGGTGAGACAACATCAAGCAGTCAAGAACAAGGTAATAGTAAATTAAATTAAAAAGGATTAGTAGAAAATATATGGCTCCTTTTAATATGACGAAGATAATGTCTTGCCAAAGCATCAGTGTTCTTCAGTTGATTCGTCAAAAAACAGTGAGGTGAGAAAAATTAAAAAACATAGACTTCGCTATGGTTATGTTTAAAATTGATAAAAATAAAAATAAAACTTCCTAACACTTATTTTCATGAAGAAAAAAACTCCACCAACAAAATCTTAATCAGAACAAGCACAGTAGACACCAATAACACCAATCAAAGAAACATGCTTTCATAATTAAAGATTATACTTTGATTAGCCAAAGCTATTCAGCTGTCAAAAAAATTGCATACGTCATTCAGAGTGAAGTTTCAAAAAGGAAGGTGAAGAATACAAAAACTACTTCTTGTATATGGTATACCATATACACTGTTTGCGGTTGCTGCCGCTGCAGAAAGTAACCTATCATAGCACTCTCTCATGTCAATCATGTCCTGAAAATGGGAAAAATTGGCTTAACAATATGTTAGCATCTCAGAAAGTAAAAAAGCAAAAGAACAGAACTAATGGATAAAACATAAATATTATGACACAAACAAAATTGTAAACGAGAAATTAAAATTGGCTATCAAAAAGTATCTATTGATCTGTGACCACAATATTCATTACGATGCATCTTCCAACCATCCCTCCCAGCTGATCCCTTATATGTATACAATAAAATTTATCATCGCCTGTTCCCACTGAAAACACGACCTCTTACACCAGAAATAAACTTTCCGACAACACTTTCTGCATGTATTGTGATGCAACTAACAGGGATCATATGTAGTCTTTAGGATGTTATAATGGCATTTCCATGCATATTTTCACAATGTTTTATGAACTTATCCTCTAAAAACCACAACCATTGCAAACTAAGATTTACCATTTAAAGAGCTACTCGTTTGTGTATGCGTGGGTCTTGAACCAAAAGAACAATTTTATTAACAAACTTCTGTCATTCTGTCGCGAGTTTAACTGTTTCTCTTAGGTGGTTCGATCATCAAATGAACGAGCGTGCTGCCCATACTGATATAATTACAATCACGTCGCAAATTAGATCACCCATCACCAATTTCACTTGAAACCCAAATCTGTCTAAATCGAAGCATATATCGTAAAAAAAAAACATGATACATGATCATTTTTTTCATCGCATTCAGTTTGTCCCATATTGAAATATACAACGATCGAACCCACACCCAGCACGAAAAATGTAAAATATAAATCTTCGGGTTCCGTAAACTTGTCAAACTCCAAACAATATCACACATCAAGCAAGAAGATTTGAAACGAAACCAACCAATTGCTTCCGAAAAAACTCAAAAAACATATACCTGGGTAGCTCGAGCGAGCTCGTCGCCGGCTAGAGATTGATGTTTCTTTTGCGCTCTTTTTTCATGCCTCAGGGCCGCAAATTTCTGCAATTTCTTCAGCGACGTCTTCATCTCTTTCAATAAAAAATTATGATTGTAAAAATAACAAGTCTGATCACGCCAGAAAGCTTATCTAAGGGACACAGGATTTTGTTAGTGGATTCAATGGGTAATTATGAAGCCCTAGATCAATTAATTGAAGAGAGAGAGGGGGAAATGATAAAAAAAAAAAAAAAAGACCTGAATTGGTTCAAACGAAGGTGGCCGTAGTGGTCGCGTCAAAGGTTCGCAAGTCCCGTCGATTTTATGCAAAATTTATCCGTGAGATTATTTTATAATTTTTTTGTGAATAATAATAATTTATATAGTTTATTTGATAAAATTGTGATAATGAGTTTAAGATAAATTTTATTTTTGCCCATAAACACTTAATTAACTTAGATTATAGCCCAATCCCATTAGAGTATTTGTATTTATTTTGTTTAACCTTCAAAATTAATGTATAGAAACTGACGGCAGATTTAAAAATACACAGTCGAAAATTGATATTACACGAAAGAGCACGTAGATATGTAGCATACATATACATATTCAAACATGTTTGGAAATTATGTTGTACATGCATGATGTAATGTATATTTTCTCTTGCATTCACTTACATTTATCTTTCTCATGCGACGTAAGGAAATGAATGTGTGTAACTCTATACATGTTTATTTGTTCAAGAATTCATGATATTATATGTCTCATTTCTCGATCTTGTATATGTCTTGATGCCCCAGAAAGAGTTCCAGTGTTCCTTGAACTTGTGCAGAGTAAGAAAGACCAAGAAGGCCAAGATAATGGATAAGGGATCTTGTACACGGATAGTCCAGGGACCGGGATCCCTTTTGTGTCCTCGCATCATGACCACTGCGCGAACATCTCAGAACATTTATCGATTTTATGCCCACATGTCGTCAGGCTTCAAAATCATTAGTACATCAATCAAACGTAAGTATGGATGATGTAACTAGAATAAAAGCGGTATGAGTTGTCAGTCGCAATAGTGTTAGGAAGCAAATCATGAGCAGTTCTGTCTGATCACGAATAATTGACAAAACACTGAAAACAATGTCATCATTACTTTTTTCCCTATAGATACTCAAGTTCACTTGACATTTTCATATATACTCACTATATATAGCATTTTCCTTTCCTCCAGGTAAATTATTCAACTAACTTGAGGGTCAAGTGCTTACGTCGAAAACCCTTCTGACTTCACACTAACGTTTTTTTTTTAAGTGTGAATATCATCCAGCACAGACTCCCTCTATCCGGTCACTAGTATTCACAAGGAAGGAACACGACTCATCTCCGTAAATTATCTACTCAACTCTCCCAATTTACTCGACATCATCATGTCTTTACAAAGGTTTAGGCTTCATTTATTTCAATTTAAAAAATTAAATTGAGGTATAATAAATCGAATCTAAAGTTAAAGCTCCCATCAAGAATAATCAACGGGTCTTCAATTTTACAAGTTCAAATGTCATGTATGTCGACAATAGTTTCTTTTTAAAAAAAAGTAATGATGATGATAATAATATATAGGTCTTAGGGAATAGGGACGTGATTAATTAGTTATGCGTTTTGAAATAAACACGGAGTTGACTGTGCATGAAAGATTATCAAATTTGATGTTTGACCACCATGGGAAACTATTACACGCATTATCTAAATTTTTAAACAAATGAATAATATATAATTATATAGATCATTTTTTTATTTCGAATATATAAACATATATCTTATTTAGCACTAATATATCTCTATTTAATTTGGAGTCTTATATTTAAATAACTATTGAAAAAATAACAAAATGTTTATATAAACACTCATTAAATGAAATTATTTCTGATTTTTTTTGTTAATCGATATTGAGTAGGTCTCTTGTGAGACGGTCTCACGAATCTTTATTTGTGAGACGGGTTAACCCTACCGATATTCACAATAAAAAATAATATTCTTACCATAAAAAATAATACTTTTTCATTGATGACCCGAATAAGAGATTCGTGTCACAAAATACGATCCGTGAGACCGTCTCACACAAGTTTTTGATATTGATATTCATAATGAATTTATTTTCAGTTTGTGAAATAAAAAACATACCTATATAATTAGGACAGAAATATATATTGGATAACAAGACAAAACAAAGTTATGGTTTAATTTTGTGGAAGCTCCAATTTTTTTTATTTTTTTTAAGTTTCCTTATTTTTCGATTTTAATTTAAAATATTTTTTCACACAAAAGAATGGATCGGACATGCACAATGAGATGACAAATAAAAGACGTGTTTCGTGGAGAGTAAGTGTCCGCCGGTTGTAAGGAAACATACAGTATATCGCATTGACGGCTTCTGGGTTGGTCCGGTGAAAATTCATAGTCGGCTCTTCGTATTTGACCGCGAAGTATTAGAAAACCATCAATTTAATGACTATTAAAAACTCCAAATTTCAACGTAAAACTATGGATATAATTCGTATATAGACTTAATAAGATTTCAAATAAACAAAATTTGATTCCTCAGTCACAAAATAAAACGAATCAATGACGTAGAAATTTAAATGATAATACCCAATTCTAATTTAAAAAGTTGATATGAATCGACATAAATTTTACAGATAACTAAATTATATTACTTTAAATGACAGTAGTAATTAAATTTAAAAAAATTAGAAAAACAATCTATAAATTTATTTAATTAATTATAATATTTAATTTTTTTATATATAAAATATGAAACACAAAAATTAATTCATGCGTATATAATATGTGCATTTATGCGTGGAACGTACTTCAGCGACTACATGTGTGTATAGGCAAAGGTTATCAAAATAACGAGTTATTTAAAATGAATGTAATTAATATTATTCGTCAAGAAGTGAAGAATAAAATAATTAATTTTGCTTATTTGATTTAATGTTCTAATATGTGGCATGAAAGACTAGGATATATTAATTTCAACACATTAAAAAGACTTGTAAATTTAATATAATACCTAATTTTTAAAAAATCCATAAGACAAGTGTGAAATTTGTGTCAGAGATGACCAAAACATATTTCCATTTTGTAACAATAAGTACTTCACTTGTGACACCTCTGACTACCGGTTTTGATAAATAAGCAGCGGAAATTAAAAATTTTCTTTGAAGTGAGGAAGGATTAAAATTCTTGACATAAAACCTTTACAAACAAATGTATATACATGATCAATCAAATGATACAACAAAATACAAAATATCATTTTTGTGATCATGTCCAAAATGCTAACAAAATAGTCTTCTTCCTTCCTTCTCTATATGCATATGACTCCGGCCCACAATCAACGTCCCGGCTCGTCGCTCTTATCTGCATCACATGAAATAACTGGAATGAGTATAAAACTCAGCAAGTGGAACTCTTACATAACAATGAATACATAGCATAGTCTGAAAACATGGCTTTGAAATCATTAAATATCATCAACTCTTGAAACATGAATAACATAGCATAATATAACAAAAAGATGGTATTTCTCTTTTCTCTGTTGGATTGATATCTGTATAGTATCTCTGTCTCTGTACCTATATCCCATCGATATAAATCGATAACTCTGAGGGATATAAGCCTATGGTCGTTGATCAACTAATTGCATGCAATCTCTGACTTTGTATCTATCAATCCAATAAATCATTTCAAACTCTCTCTTTGGCATTTCATCAAACACTTTGAAGACTCTTTCTCTTGTATTCCCTTTTTCACAATTGAGACATTCAATTCTCTAATATGCAACCAAGTATATCAATACATAATATGAATCAAATGGAAGGGAATAACATGTTAAAACCATTGAAACACCATACATATATTATCATGTGAGCACAAGGAATGAAATTCCACTTACAACCAATAGAACCCTTGAATATATCTCTTGGTACACAACCTACAACAATAAACCATATATTGAACCATCAACATCTCAATAATCATAAACTCATACCATTAAATCCATAAAACCAACACAATCACCAAACCCATGATTTCTCCCAACACCAAAACCAAGAATAAACTAAACCAAAAGCTTACCTTAGCTCCTAGAACCAATAATGACCTTGCTCTCACTCCAACAATCCAACCACAAGCTTGAATCAAAGAAAGGAAATGAAAGGAATTGAAACCCTAACCTCCCCTTGAGCTGCAAACCGAGAAGAATGGGAAAGAAATGAGGAAAAATGAAGCCAACTCATGTATTATATCACTTAAATCTCGAAAACACGCTTTCACTATTCATCGACCGCGGGTGCGGTACCTCTTCTACCGCGGGTGCGCTATGCCTTCGGCATCTTATCCAGAAATCCAAAAATGACGACCGCAGGTGCGGTACAAATCTCACCGCGGGTGCGCTCTGGTCTCTGCCCGAACACCGCAGGTGCGCTACACCTTGTACCGCGGGTGCGCTGAGGCTACTTGACCGCGGGTGCGGTCACCTCTGCAGTCAACAACGAACTCTACGCAACAAAGATCGAATCGCAACGCTGATACAATACAACTACACATAAACTAATATCAACAACACCACAAAACAATTATAACCAGCAATACTATAACCCATAAACACAACTCTTAACATCAAAACTATACTAAACTCAACCAAATAATCAATTATCATACGAAATCTTAAACCGTACCGTTCACCAAGCTTGGCTATTACAATCTCCCCTCCTTAAGGGAATTTCGTCCTCGAAATTGACGTCACTGCGCAAACAACTCAGGATACTTCTCTTTCATCTCATCATCTGGTTCCCACGTGGCTTCTTCAATTAAATGGTTCCTCCAAAGGACTTTAACAATGCCGATCTCTTTGTTTCTCAACACTCTAACTTTGCGATCCAGAATCTGGACCGGAATCTCTTGGTACGTTAAATTCGGCGTCAAATCCAATGGCTCGTGGCGAAGAACATGGGAAGGATTCGCAATATACTTCCTGAGCATTGAAACATGAAAAACATTATGAACTCTGTCAAGATCTGGCGGTAGGGCTAACCTGTAAGCTCGATCACCAACTCTGTCCAAAATCTCAAATGGGCCAATAAATCTCGGACTCAACTTTCCCTTCTTGCCAAACCGCATTACACCCTTGAGAGGTGATATCTTCAAGAACACATGGTCGCCAACCTCAAACTGCAACGGCCTACGACGCACATCAGCATAGCTCTTCTGTCTCGACTGTGCTGTCTTCATCCTTTCTCGAATAACAGCAACAACTTCAGCTGTCTGTTGGACCAACTCTGGACCCAACATCTTTCTCTCACCAATCTCATCCCAATACAAAGGAGATCTACACTTTCTGCCATAAAGTGCTTCATACGGTGCCATGCCAATCGTCGCTTGGTAGTTATTATTGTACGTGAACTCAACCAAAGGCAATTTGGAATCCCAGCTACCATGATAATCAATAGTACAAGCTCTGAGCATATCCTCTAGAATCTGAATAACTCTCTCTGATTGACCGTCACTCTGGGGGTGATATGCTGTACTGAATGCTAACCGTGTACCCACAGCTCTGTGCAAACTCTTCCAAAACTCTGAAATAAATCTAGGGTCACGATCAGACACAATCGACACAGGAACACCATGAGGTCTAACAATCTCAGCTATGTACTCTTCGGCATACTGGTTCATAGAGTACGTCGTCTTGACTGGAAGAAAATGCGCTGACTTGGTCAACCGATCAACAATAACCCAAATAGAGTTAAAACCTTTCTGCGTTCTGGGAAGACCAGTCACGAAGTCCATCGTAATGTGCTCCCATTTTCATTGAGGAATCGGCAATGAAAGCAATGTCCCAGCAGGTCTCTGGTGCTCGATCTTTACCTGCTGACAAGTTAGGCACTGAGAAATGAACATGGCAATATCCTTCTTCATACCTGGCCACCAGTAGAGTCTACGAAGATCCTGATACATCTTGGTACTACCTGGATGTATCGAATATGGCGCGGTATATGCCTCTGTCAAGATGTCTTGCCGAATATCATCACCAACAGGAACGCAAATACGGCCTCTGAAGGTCACCAAACCATCTCCGTTCATCCCAAACTCTGAATTACCTCTCTCCTCGGCTCTAGCTCTCATCTCTGACAACTGAACATCATCAGCCTGCTCTATACGGATCCTGTCCATCAATGTAGCACGAATAACCAACGCTGAAAAACGAGCAATGGTCCCCGGAACAACCAAAGCTATCTCCTCTCGTTGCAAGTCCAACAACAACGGCTTCTGAATCAAAGAACTCAAAGAAGAACTCGACTTACGGCTCAATGCATCTGCTACAACATTCGCTTTCCCTGGGTGGTAACTAATAGTCACATCATAGTCTTTGACAAGCTCTAACCACCGTCTCTGACACATATTGAGTTCTTTCTGAGAAATCAAATACTTCAAACTCTTGTGGTCCGTGAAAATTTCACACTTTTTGCCATATAAGTAATGTCTCCAGATTTTCAGGGCGAAAACCACAGCTGTCAGCTCCAGATCATGCGTAGGATAATTCTTCTCGTAGTCCTTCAACTGGTGAGAAGCATAAGCTATAACTTTTCCACGTTGCATCAGCACTGCACCAAGACCCTTCTTCGACGCATCGATAAAAACAACAAAATCCTCTGAACCACTGGGCAATGCAAGTACTGGAGCCGTCGTCAACTTATCTTTCAACTCTTGAAATCCACTTTGGCAATCATTGGATCACTCAAACTTCACAGTCTTCCTCGTCAAATTGGTTAACAGCAGGGCAATCTTGGAAAAATCTGAAATAAAACGACGATAATAACCCGTCAAACCAAGAAAACTGCGTACCTCTGATACAGTGGTAGGGATAGGCCATTTCTGAATCACCTCGATTTTCACAGGATCAACAGCTATACCATCCTTCGAGACAACATGGCCTAAGAAAGAAATTTGCTCCAACCAGAAATCACATTTCTTCAACTTAGCATACAACCTCTTCTCTCTCAACAACTGAAGAACAACTCTGAGATGCTCTGCATGAAGCTCTCTGGTCTTGGAATAAATTAAAATGTCATCGATGAAAACAATGACAAAGCTATCCAAATACGGCTTGAACACCCGGTTCATCAGATCCATGAAGACTGAAGGAGTATTAGTCAGACCAAACGACATAACAAGAAATTCATAATGACCGTACCTGGTCCGGAACGATGTCTTAGGGATATCAGACTCCCTAACTTTCAACTGATAATAGCCAGATCGCAGATCAATCTTCGAGAACACTGTAGCCCCCTGCAGTTGGTCAAAAAGATCGTCTATTCGTGGCAACGGATACTTATTTTTGATAGTCACTTTGTTGATCGCTCTGTAATCAATGCAAAGCCGCAAAGACCCATCTTTCTTCTTGACGAAAAGAATCGGAGCTCCCCAAGGCGAAGAACTCGGTCGAATAAAACCTTTATCCAAAAGATCCTGCAACTGCGTCTTCAACTCTTTCATCTCTGTTGGGGCCATTCTATACGGAGCCTTAGAAATAGGAACCGTACCTGGAACTAGATCAATCACAAACTCTACATCTCTGTCCGGCGGTAAACCCGACACATCATCCTCAAAAACATCAGGGAACTCTCTCACCACATTAATATCATCCACATTCAATTTAACCATTCTATCCACATCCACAATCGAAGCCAAAAACCCATCACAACCTCTAAACAACAACTTCTTAGCCTCAAGACACGAAATAAAAGGAAGGACCAGCGAAGTACATGCACTGGCGAGCATACCTTCCTTGTTGCCATCATCTGCAAATATCACCGTCTTAGCAACGCAATCAATCACTGCACGATAGGTTGATAGCCAATCCATGCCAAGTATAATATCAAATGCAACCATCGGGATAACAATCAAGTCGGCAAAAACCACTCGCTCATCAATTTGAACAGAGCACGCATACACAATAGATGTCGGGCATAACACATCCCCCGAAGGCAAAACAACATTAAACTGGAGGGGAATAACAGAAGGAACTATACCCAAAGATCTCAAAAATAGTTCAGACATAAAAGAATGAGTAGCACCTGTATCAATCAATGTCGTAGCTACTCTGCCTGAAATTAAAATAGTGCTAGAGATCACAGAAGAATCATGGTTTATACATTCCTTCGTCATGGTGAAGATGCGTCCCTGCACCTTCTCTTTACCCGATCCTCTTGGATAATCCTTGGCAATATGGCCTGCAGTGCCACATCGATAACAAGTATGAGTACCAAATCTGCACTCTCCCCGATGATGTCTACTGCACTTGGGACACAATGGTTTCTCGGGATCAAATGGAACTGCCGGTGGTTTAGGACTCGCCTCTAACTTGCCTTTTCCTTTGAAACTGTCCTTTCCTCTTTGACTTGAACTCTGGCCTCTCTGAGCAATGGCCTGCTGTCTCGCCTGTCTTTCCCTAGCAATGTCTTTCTCATCTTGCTCGGCCAACAGAGCCTTAGCCACAATCTCTTTGAATGTTACAGCCTTCGACATGTTAATGTCCCTTTTGATTTCTGCTCTAAGGCCTCTAATGAAATGAGCACCTTTATCTTTGTCATTGGAAGCAATATAAGGGGCAAACAGACAGACCTCCTCGAACTTCAGAATATACTCATCGACATTCATACCTCCATGTCGAAGCTCCAAGAACTCAGTCACCTTCCTAGCTCGAAGTGCGTCTGGGAAGTACTTGTCATAGAAAAGATCAGTGAACTCTTGCCACTTCAATGCTGGAACATCAACACTAACCTTGGTAGCATTCCACCAAATGCGTGCAGCCTTGACTAACATGAACACTGCACATCCCACTCTGTCTTTGTCTGCATAGTTGAGATGATCAAGAATAGCCTCAAGTGCCTTGATCCACTCTACTGCCACCAACGGATCAGTGCTTCCTGCAAATTCAGGCGGATCCATCCTTTTGAAAGCAGTAAAGATCCCATCAGTACCAACTGCTTGAACCACTTGTCCTCTCCCTTGACCTCTACCTTGGCCTGTACCTTGCAAACGTAGCAACTGTTGGATCTGCTCACTGTGGACCTTAGCTTGCTCTTTCAACAACTTGCCGAACTCGTCGACAACTCTAGAGGAAGAACTATCCTCACCTTCTGCAGCCTTTCTCTTAGGAGGCATAACTCCTACAATGTGCTCACACAATACATATCAATAGATAACAATGAATAGATGTAGAAGAAGACATACCCGGACTGTTGAAAGTAGACGAAGTCATATGCATTGGTCCGAAGAACGGTGCTCTGATACCACTAAATGTGACACCTCTGACTACCGGTTTTGATAAATAAGCAGCGGAAATTAAAAATTTTTTTGAAGGGAGGAAGGATTAAAATTCTTGACATAAAACCTTTACAAACAAATGTATATACATGATCAATCAAATGATACAACAAAATACAAAATATCATTTTTGTGATCATGTCCAAAATGCTAACAAAATAGTCTTCTTCCTTCCTTCTCTATATGCATATGACTCCGGCCCACAATCAACGTCTCGGCTCGTCGCTCTTATCTGCATCACATGAAATAACTGGAATGAGTATAAAACTCAGCAAGTGGAACTCTTACATAACAATGAATACATAGCATAGTCTGAAAACATGGCTTTGAAATCATTAAATACCATCAACTCTTGAAACATGAATAACATAGCATAATATAACAATAAGATGGTATTTCTCTGTTGGATTGATATCTGTATAGTATCTCTGTCTCTGTACCTATATCCCATCGATATAAATCGATAACTCTGAGGGATATAAGCCTATGGTCGTTGATCAACTAATTGCATGCAATCTCTGACTTTGTATCTATCAATCCAATAAATCATTTCAAACTCTCTCTTTGGCGTTTCATCAAACACTTTGAAGACTCTTTCTCTTGTATTCCCTTTTTCACAATTGAGACGTTCAATTGTCTCTAATATGCAACCAAGTATATCAATACATAATATGAATCAAATGGAAGGGAATAACATGTTAAAACCATTGAAACACCATACATATATTATCATGTGAGCACAAGGAATGAAATTCCACTTACAACCAATAGAACCATTGAATATATCTCTTGGTACACAACCTACAACAATAAACCATATATTGAACCATCAACATCTCAATAATCATAAACCCATACCATTAAATCCATAAAACCAACACAATCACCAAACCCATGATTTCTCCCAACACCAAAACCAAGAATAAACTAAACCAAAAGCTTACTTTAGCTCCTAGAACCAATAATGACCTTGCTCTCACTCCAACAATCCAACCACAAGCTTGAATCAAAGAAAGGAAATGAAAGGAATTGAAACCCTAACCTCCCCTTGAGCTGCAAACCGAGAAGAATGGGAAAGAAATGAGGAAAAATGAAGCCAACTCATGTATTATATCACTTAAATCTCGAAAACACGCTTTCACTATTCATCGACCGCGGGTGCGGTACCTCTTCTACCGCGGGTGCGCTATGCCTTCGGCATCTTATCCAGAAATCCAAAAATGACGACCGCAGGTGCGGTACAAATCTCACCGCGGGTGCGCTCTGGTCTCTGCCCGAACACCGCAGGTGCGCTACACCTTGTACCGCGGGTGCGCTGAGGCTACTGGAAAATAACCGAAATTCTGAAGCATGAGACCGCGGGTGCGGTGCCTTCTTGACCGCGGGTGCGGTCACCTCTGCAGTCAACAACGAACTCTACGCAACAAAGATCGAATCGCAACGCTGATACAATACAACTACACATAAACTAATATCAACAACACCACAAAACAATTATAACCAGCAATACTATAACCCATAAACACAACTCTTAACATCAAAACTATACTAAACTCAACCAAATAATCAATAATCATACGAAATCTTAAACCGTACCGTTCACCAGGCTTGGCTATTACATCACCACTTGAATTAATTAAGACATATATATTTGATTTAAAATCCTGCAAACTCGAGGTGGAAAAAAATATTTCACAACATTTATCGATGACTGAATAAGGTTCAGTTATGTCTATTTATTGAAAAACAAATATGAAGTTTTAGAAGATTTCTAAACTTATAAGTACGAGATCGAAAATCAACTCAGACCAAATGTCAAATTGATTAGAACTGATCAAGATGGAGAGTATGTTACTTCATTTGAAGAATTATGCTTGAATTCTGGCATAATTCGTCAAACTACGCTTACCCCAAAACATGTGGGGAAACAATCCTTTATGTGAATTAAATTCTTAATAAAATATCATAATAGGGATGCCAAAATCGGACCCAACTTCGTTCGGCACGAAAAATAGGTTTTGGGTTTTTTTTGGCTCGGATCAGAAATCTGTGGGGTCAAATAGTGTTAGACCCTATATTTGACCCGAAAATATAAACGAGTTTGGGTAACTTGAGTTGACCCAAAAATTTTATTTTTAATATGTTTGAAAAATTTTATTATATATTTATATAATAAAATTTCATCTTTTAATATTTATTTTATATATTTTTTTAAACATTATTTACTTGATTTTGTAAATATACGTTTATTTTTATGTAATTAGACTTTCAAATTTTTATCATATATAAGAGATGTTTTGTTATTATGTGTCTAAATTAAAATATTTTTTAATTTTAATTTAATTATTTTTTAAAAAAATTTAAAAATAAAAACCGGGTTAAGTCGAGTTGATCGGAGTTAGTCGGGTTCGAGTTCAGGTTGGGAGTTTTCGGGTTGGTTCAGGTTTAAGTTGGATTCAGGTTGAGCAATTTTTTAATACTATCATGGGGCAACCCGACCCGACTTCACCCGAATGGACCGCTATACCACACAAAAAAAAAGATGAAACTACATATGAACTATCAAAAGTGTCTAAAAAATCTTACAAATATTCAAAGTGTGGGAGTGTTTGGTTAAAATATAAATACTTAAATCAAAACAAATCAAAATTGGATATAAAATAATTGATTGCATTTCACTGGATATGCATATCATAGTAGTGCACATCACTTCTTAGTGCATAAGGTAGCAATTTTTGATATAAATGAAGGAATGACCATAGAATCAAGGAATGCTTATTTAAAAACATATTTCTTTTTAAAGAAACGAAGAATCAATTTCAAACAGAAGAACCTATGGGACTACAATCGGTTCTCCTTTAAGAAATGAAGAACCAATGCATAGTAAAAGAGAGAGTAAAAAAATCTTTTGATCCTGATTTTCTAATATACATATTAGATAATGAACCAAAAACTATTCGAGAAACTTTGTCTAATCCATAAGCACGTCTCTAGAAAGAATCTATCAACAATGAAATAGCATACATCATGTATACTAATACTTGAAAGTTGATTGATTTCCCTCCGAGGTTTAGGAAGCAAGTGGATTTTTAAAAAGAATTATAAAGAAGATTGATTCATAGATATATACAAAGAATGATTGGAAGCTAAATGATTCGAACAAAAAAATGATACGATTTATTCGATAGATATTATCCAATTACTAAGATTACATTCATTTGTATTCTCATAGCTATTGCTACATCACATGACCTTTAGATTCAGTAAATGAATATAAAAAAACCCTTCTTGAATGGAAAGTTATAAAAAGAAATATACGTGGAACAATCCGATGGATTTGTTGCACCAGAACAAGATAAAAAATGTGTAAACTTGTCAAGTCAATATACGTAGTCAAACAAACACCCAAAAAATGAGAGTAAAACTTGGCACTACAATGTTGTCAAATGATGTAAAAATCAACGAATGTGAAAAATTTCTACATCAAAGGTACAATTAGGGCTTATGTAATTGTTTTGTCTTTATGTACATTAAATGCTAATTAGAAAAAGTAATCATGAATACTTAAAAAAATGTTGAAAAAAGATTTTAACAAGAAAGATATAGGGTCATGTGATGTCACACTAGGGATTAAAATCTCTAGGATATGTGATGTAATTGTCTTATCACAAACTCGATATATCTAAAAAGTTATTAAAAGATTTAATGTCTATAATAGTCTGTCCACTAGAACACCTATAAAATTAGGCATACACTTACCAAAAATCGAGGAGAACTTGTTCCTCAATTGGAATATGTAAGAATAATTGGTAGTCTAATGTATTAGATGATTTCAATATCAGATATAAGAAAATTTATTACCTTCAAATCATGAAAAATGCATTCGAAAGTAGGCCCATTGTTTCCATACGAGGGTACACCGTAACAATAAACCAACCATAGTTTCAATGCTCACTTTCAAGTTGAAGGTTCAACTGCACGAACATAACTGAATAAAGTATCATTAATGTATGAAATATTTATTTGCTATATGTGCAGCAGAGTATTTAGAATCTGGAGACTAATATCTGAAGGTTATATATTGTGATAATATATTATGCAAATTATGTATATATAGATACAAAAACATTAACTTTAATTTAATAGTGAATTAAACGAAGCAATTTTTTTTTAATAATGTGAGTAATTTCGAGAATTCATAATTAAATTTTGAATAACAATTATAAATCTCATAAGGGATTTTAATTTTCGAATTTGAAATTTGAAATGTAATTTAATTATGGTTTATAATTTTTAGAAGAGATTCAATGTTCAAACATTGTACACACGCAAACTGTGGGGACCCGGACGCTAATTCATGTCTTAATTATTATTAATGTTAAATATAACAATTAAGAAAAGTGAGACTAAATTTTTTTTTCTTTTTAAATATAAATGCGGAAACGTAATAATAATCTATCTAATATACATTTCAGTATAAAAGTATAAGTCATGTACTACATGTCTCTATTTCAACTAGGTTCAACATCTATACATCAAGTGCTGAATCCTATTCTGCTTCTGGGCCCGGATCTCCACGCTAACTATCATCTCCCATCCTCTTTCTGATCCTGATCTTGTCCCACCTGTTGTCATGCACACATACAAACAAGACAACAGCTGGATAACTCCGGTGAGAATTACATTCCCAGTATAAATCATGTATACATGCATTTCATATAAACATATATACAAGCATGAAATCGATATTCATAACATGTATCAAATCAGAAACATAAATCAATACAAACTCTGAATCACACTCCGTGACTCACAGACTCTGACTCGACTCATCCTAATCTAGGGATCCCGATCTGAATAAGAACATACACCCACCTACACTCCCGATTGGGGTGGTGGCACGTTCTTATTCACGGACTTTGGCTCTTTGCATATCGAACATCAGTAATAGAAGAAACTCCAATTCTATCCACTTCGATATAACCAAACGTCCGGTGTCTTGACGAATCAGCCACAAACTAGGCACATCAGCCCTGGCATATCGGCCAAACCTCTATGACAATGTGCAATGGCCCAGTGACGATTCCATCACTATCGGGTACCTCTGTCACGAGATCAATCGTCTACGACTAGGCGTATCAGCCCATGACTCAATGCATAAATCAATATACCAAAAATAACAATCACATCAATTGCAAATAATCAATGCAATAAGATGAAGTATGTGATTTTGGGAAACTCAAGTCGAATCGAACTCGAGTTGTGCAATCCCGCATCAACATCAATTTATACCTTTCTCTTCTCGGTCTGACGAAGTCGAAGTCTCGAATTCAAACCCGTCCATATCAAATCTGAAATAACAATATCGAATACACTGTATCAATGTATAACTCTATTCAAAACCTGTTTTGATCAATACTCAAATCAAACATAATCTGATCCATATCAACGATATCATGATACAATCTCAATCAATACTGAATCTGATCACAATCAATCTACTGATGTTTCGACGGCATAACAATACAGTCTTGATTGCCCCGTCAATCTCAACATCACAGATATAATACCACAACGCATAATCGATAGCAATACGAATCATAATCTTCAATAATAACAGGTCATAACATCAAATCTGCGCAATCTCAATCATATCACTTCCGAAAATCATAACAATTACATAAACAGTCCGTTCTCTGATCTGACTTCAATTATATACTGATCAGTATACCCAGAACACATAATACCAGTCAAATCACAATTCCCCTGTAATGCCCGAGATTGTAGGTTGGTTAAATGAAATTATGAAGTGTTGCATAGAAGGGAGACCGCACCCGCACCCTAGCTTCTACTGCACCCGTGGTGTAGTGGCAGTAAGTTAGATTCCGAAATGCAAAAGCCACCGCACCCGCACTGCAATCTGTACCGCACCTGCGGTGGTTGGGCAGTAGGGTCATTGATGCTACAGTAGGGCCAGCGTACCCGCGGTACAAAATAGAGCGCACCCACGGTCGCTTATTATGGAAAATTGGATGGGATGCCGTTAGCTTAGCGCAACCGCGGTGAAAAACCAGCGCACCTGCAATGCGACGTGCAGAATGAGAATTAAGCCACATGTCTTCCTCATGCATATAACATGTATTCTCCTTCATTCTTCATTGTTTCAACACCAGACCACCGAGAAGAATTTCAGAAAGTCTTCAAGTTCTTCATAGCTTTGAATTGGGATTACTCAAGATTTAGACACTATATTTTCATTCCGATTTCGGGTTTATGCTCCTTTCATCGAGGGTTACGAAAGGGTGTAAGTTTCAGTAATTTCTTTCATGTTTTGAAGTTGAGAGATTGGAGAAATTCTGATATGATTGAGATTATGTGTTCTTATGAGTATTGTGAACGTATATTTGAAATCGGATCGAAGAAATGATATCGTATGCGAATACTACGATTTTGCAGCATATGTGTGTATGAAATTATACAGATTTTGAGTCTTGTGGATTGATGTTGATGAGAATTATGAGTATTGATATTTGAGTTGATTGGTATCGAGAAACTATGCCGTTATGCCGTCAAAATATATCGAGATTGAATATTGATACGTACATGTATTGAATTGAGTTGAAGATTGATAGAATGCATCTCAACATTGTCATTTCAGATTAGTCTTGACAAGCTTCAACATAGAGACTACGACTACAACAAAGACTGTACGACGAAAGGTATAATTCAATGTTTGATTGGGGAGATATAACTCGAATCAGATCTGGTTTGAGTTTCCCACAAATCACATACTAGATTACTATACCTTGTTATGTTGTGCTTTATATTGATTTATATACAAGCATTGAGATATGAGTGTCACTGGCAGATATGCCAAGTTTCTAGACGTTCGGTGGTATCGAGGCATAGGAGAAGATCGACTCCGATTGTAGATATTCGATACAGACAGGGCCGAAGTCTAGGAATAAGACGTACCGCCACCACGATTGGGAGAGTAGGTGGGAGACTTGTTACGTCTTATTCACACCGGGATCCCTAGAATTAGATACGAGTCGAGTCAAAGATATGAGTTTGATTTAAGTGTTTGCCTTATATTGATTTCATTCATGATAGTATGTTCATGATTTATATTGTGTATATGCATGTGTACATGTTTTATACTGGGATTTGTTCTCAACGGAGTATCCGGCTGTTGTTGTGTCTGTATGTGTGCATGACAACAGATGGGACAGGATCAGGGTCGAGACCAAGATGAGAGATCGAGATAGCGTGGTGATTACGGGCGTAGAAGATGGACTAGTAGTTTTTACATTTGATATGTAATGTATTTCAAATACTAGTTTATTTAAGTATGTAATGAAACAAGACATGTAACTATCTTGTTGAAAATAAAATAGAGGTATCATTTGTGTATGATTCATATGCAATTGTTTTGTTATTAAAAGCGAAAATTTGACCCACATTTTCCAGCAAAGATCCAATTAATCCCAAAGACAATTGAGTTAGAGCCCGGGTCCCCACAACATCCCCCAATATCATAATTTCAAACGATATCAGAATTCAATAAAACTTACGTCCATTTGCAGCTGTCGTCGCTAGGAACTCGGTACTGTACTCGGATTCAAATTCAGACGGTCGGATTTCTCACAAGTCGAATTAAACTCTTCGAAGGAATTTGGAAATTCCCTGGCCCTCCGTTTCTTTTCCTCTGGTTTCTTAGCTTAAGGAAGGAAAGTATATATATATATATATATACATATATATACACACACGTTGCATGTAGGGGCAAGTGGCTTGTTTTCGTTTTGCATGCCGCAAGGCTCGTGCATATGCGTCGGAAGTTTTGTCTAGCACTTCTTCTCTCGGCAGCTCGCGCATATGCGCGCACCATCCCCGCGCATATGCGCGAGACCTACTGTCTCGGCATATCACCACTCGTGCATATGCGCGCCCCAATCGGCGCATATGCGCCCACTTCTCTGGACTTCCCTTAGGCTTCCCGCACAGCTCGCGCATATGCGCGCACACTTCTCGCGCATATGCGCGAGGTCTTCTGCCACTGACGCGCATATGCGCGAGGTGTTCTGTCCTCGCACATGATTCGTGTTTTCTTCCGTCTTTTCCGGTCTAATCCTTTCCGTCTATAATCACCTCAATTATCACCAAATCAATTCAGATCACGGTAATCAAATTCTCGGGCCTTACACAAACATTAATATACATTTTAAATAATGAATTAAATATCTTTATACATTTATTATAATATACCTAAATACATTTCTCGTTTATTTTTTTTAGAATGTATATTTATGCGGGAAATTATTTAAAATAACATACGTTTCTATTTTATATTTATATATTGGTTAATAAAAAAAATTCTTCTAAAATGATTTAGAAGTTCGATATATTGAAGGACATAAGTGGAGGTTTCATACATATGTATAGAAAAAACTTTAAATTTCGCCATTAACATCGATGTTGGAAATTGGAGGTGTAATTCATGATTCGTAATCATGAGGGAAAACGCTACTAGTTTTTGAAAACAAAATCGGGAAGCCCTCCTCAGTCTTGTATGCTGAGCTTTCTCGCTATCTTAAAAGGGCTAAACATTTATAGTACACATAATCTCCGATTTCATCATATATCATTGGAGTCTTTTTTAGATGTGTAAGTACACTCATAGATATTCAATTGGCCATGTAATCCGTAATCATGAGAGACGACATGTACTAGTTTTTGGAAACAAAATTGCTGAGCTTCTCGATATATTAAAAGGGCTAAATATTTATAGTACACATATCTCCGACTTCATTATATATCATAGAGTCTCTTCTAGCCGTGCAAGCACACTCATAGATATTCAATTGGCGGTGTAATCCGCAATCATGAGGGACAACTGGTACTAGTTTTTGGAAACAAAATTGAGAAGCCCTCCTTTGTCTTGTATGCTGAGCTTCTCGCTATATTAAAAGGGCTCAACATTTCTAGTACACACAATCTCCGACTTCATCATATCTCATCGGACTTTCTTCTCACCGTGTAAGCATTCTTGAGGGTAGAAGAGAACCTCAGTTATGTCGGAGCTCTAGCACTAGATATCAGACGACTTCTGGCTCCTCAAGGAAGCCCCACTCTTAGCCATGCTCGACGTTCTGTGAATTGTGTTGCTCACGCCATTGTCTTTTTTGTTTGTTCGTCTCACTCCTCTTTTGTCTGGGAGCGTGAAAATTTTCCTTTTTGGCTAATTGATTTTGTAATAAAGACAATTCTCTTTTTCAATAAATTACAACAGTTTTCACCGTTAAAAAAAAAAACCGGAGTTGGAACACAAAAGAGCTTTTATTTTCAAAGTTGCAGACTGTGCGGGGACACCCTTAAATTTCGATTGTCTTTATTATTTCATAATATTGGAGTGACACACACGATGTAAGCAGTAAAACTGCGCAGGGTTAAAAAATATTTAATTATAAGCATAAAGATGTATACAAACTTAAAGTGGATTTAGCCTCCACTTGATCATATATACACGATAAAATTAAGCATAATATTTCAATGATTCGGAGATTAATTACTTCCACAAAATGGGAAGTTTCAAAATTTATTTTTTCAACTAATAGACTTCTTATTTTCATGAATATACACCCGATAACGTGTAAACTTATGTAGATCAAAGATAATATGTACGATTTACAAATGGTTAAGAACTGGCAAAGTGGGCTCTATGATAAGAGAAGGATATATACGAGGTAGAATCAACGCCACACCTTAAAAACACACACACACACACATATATATATATAAAATGGGCTTCAATTATCGTAAGTATAGCCCAAACTCGTGTATAGCCCAAAATCGTGAGTATTTTCACTTCCGGATATTGCAACTTGAAAATACTCACAATTTTGGGCTATACACGATTTTGGGCTATACTTACGATAATTGAAGCCCATTTTTTTTGTAATCTGTATATAGTTCAGTTAAGAGCCCAAATTTTCTAAAATTCAGTCAGTGTGGGGAGAAAAGGAGAACGGGAGGGGGCGGAAATCATGGCGACGGCATGGGGTGCATTCTGGGGAACAAGAGTTCTGGAGATTGTGAAGAAACATGATTCGGGAGGCCTTGTTTGGAAGAGAATTAAGCTCACTTCCACACGCAAAGCCAACGCCAAGAAACGCCTCCGCCGTGTTTGGCAGGTACTACAATACTCATGTTTTCGGTGTGTTATTTCCCTTTACATTTAAGGGTTGTCGTTGTATTGGATCTCCCGGGATGAAAGTGGATTTGTTTTTGGTTGGCTGTGATTTTAAGCGTCGAGTCTGACTGCATGCCAGCTGCTTGTTGAAAGTCTTCAACTTAGACTCTGCGCTTCCCTGTTGTTATTATTTTTTTCTTTTTTAGCTTTTCCTGGTTGAAAAATTAATCTTTCCATCTGCACCATATAAAAGAGTTACTTTCTTGGGCTACGATTGATTTGGTTGCTACCTGACTAGAAAGAATGACTGCGTGTGTGTGTTAGTAAGCCATTTATATAGTGCGCACCACCATTTGTTTGATTCGGGTCCTTCACTAGGAGTCCTTGAGGATGAAAGACTTCCTGGTTCAACTCTGGGAATTTGATTCTGAATTAGGATTATCAATTTCCCTTTTGTGCGTTTCCTTTATGTTCTTATATTTTCTTCTGGTTTCTTGATTATTCCTTTTGCTGCCGGTGCCTGCAGTGGAAAATTGAATGGTAAATTTGGGGGCCGGAAGCATGTTTTCTCTTGCATTGGCTTTATAAGCAACGTTAGAGTACTGCGTGGTGAAAAGGTGTCCGTGTTTTTTCTCTTCATCGCCACTTTGGGAAATTTCTGTCTTCCTTTCTTGCTAGCCTGTCTCAAAAGAAACCCATGCAGGAAAATCTTAAGATTTTTTTGGTTTAATCCGTCATCATTATGTATTTATGTACGAATGATGAGAGTTGTAAAGAAAGAGAGCAATGATGATTTCTCCTTAATTACTAATCATTGATTTCATTTGTCTTTCTATGTTTTACTGCCCATCATTTATCACATACAACAGTCAATAAATTAAGGTAAATAAACCAAATCCTTGATTCCAGATGGTATCTGAGTGACAAGAATTGAGTCTTCGTATGACTTTTTAGCCCTGTTGTTGCTGATGGCGAGACAACAGAGATGTGTCTATTGAGTCCAACAAAAGTCTCTGTTGCATGGTAGTGTTCAACGACAAGAAGTTTTGCATTTTCACTCCGGTTAAATGTGTGTTCATTAGTGTTTTGTGATTCTGTTAACTTATTATTCATCATGAATGTGGTCTCATGATGAAGAGTTCAAACTTATTTAAATTTGGGGTGTACGTATCGAAAGTGAACGGGAGTGCGGAACAGTTGAAAACTTGAGCCCGTGGTTTCAGCTTGAATGTATTAAACATTTGATTCATTTAGCTCTATTAAGATTGTCCGGGCAAGTTTTATTTTACAAAGCATTATCTAATCATTTATATATCAATTGCTATGTAAGTACTAACATAATCTCTGGTGTGTTTGCCATGAAATTTAATTTCTCTATATCTATGTGTGTTGTTGTGTTATGTCTTGTGATGCTAAATATGTTGAATGACATGTTTTCCTCTCAGAATGAGGCTGTTTTAAGGGCATGTTCTGATCCACCTCCATCGGAAATGTCGCCGGCTGCCGGTGGAAAAATGCAAGCATGTAGGACCAAAGAATCACAAATTAGCTGAAACGAGTAAGAATTCTGAACAAGCGCAAATCCTCTGTCAGACATTTGGGCATGGACGACATATATTGCAATTTTTTTTTCTGTTCTTGTGCTTCCTTCTTTACTCCTCAATTGCGTAATTCGATCTTTGCATGGATACATTATTTTCTATCTATCTTCTTAATCTTCCTTTGTAGCATCAGTTGAATCCATCATTGTGAGTCATGCAGTAGCTTTTTTGTGTTTGGATTACATCTAACATGGAAACCATAAATCATCCAACGTATTCTATCATATTAGTTATGGTACTCTGAATAGTTTCCATGGCCGCCCTTTGTGTGCGTGCTTTGCTGTATTACAAATCTCCATGGGCAATGTAGCTAAATTTCATAGGAAGGATGTAGCTCAATCTTCTGAAATAACCACGCTGTGTGCTATTACAAAGTTATTACTAATTCACGTGGAAACCACGGGAGGCTGAAATTTCATGCAACCATCTCTTCTGTGTCCTTAAGACCTTGTGTTCATTCTAAAGCTTTATACATTTTAAGGCACTTGGAAATTCTTAGGTACAAGATTAGGGCATGAGCACTTGTAGTGCCCTTACCCGAGTCACTGTTAAACAGACTAATAAGCATACAAAATTTAAAATTGATAACAACAATGAAATAGCGGAAACAAATTAACTTAATAATTTTACAACCCAAACGAAAACAGACCAATAACCTCAGTCTTAAGCGTTAATACAAACATATCGAAAACATAATCGTGCACGAGAATACGATAAATCAAATAAAACTTCAACTGGATCACCGTCGAAAACTCAACTGCTTTAGCCAATGCCCTGGCTGTCCGAACCGTTCAACCTAAGACCTACCACGTGGAATGGGATGCCCAAGAGAAAACAAAGACGTGAGCGACAATCGTCCAATCGTCCAATACTAGAATGTACGAGTATACAAACTGATATGATGCATGTGAAAATGCAATATGCTCGGATATCGAGGTTCAAGTCAAGAATCTCATGCTCAGTCTAGAGGTGCCTGAGTGTGTGGTATCTGATATGTTCTAGGCATGTTTTAGCTCTCACACTCATCATCAAAACGTGGACCTACAATGTCCAGAATCATCAGATCCCACGGGTCCCGTCAGACATTGTAGCTTTCGATGTCCAACCGTCCACAATCCAGAACAGGGTTGAGCGGCCCCAACAAACGAGGTATATCTCAAAAGATATCATGCTCAACATGATATGTCATACATAATATGCCAAAGCAGTAAAACATACATAATGCAACTGATAAATATGCAGCATATAATTGTGAATATTATGTTTGGATATATCAGTCAGTACATCACGTAACTCACTAAAACAACTGACAGAAAGCTTACTCGTCTGAACATAAACAATACCAATATAATGAAATCACTATCAAGTCAGATAATGAATTATCAAACATGCTTCAAAGTTCTTCATAATGATCCTTAAATCACTATGTAATTTTTAGGATTTACTCGCGTCCATCGTCGACCCACTGATGATGTCTCGATCGAAATCACTATCAAGTCAGATAATGAATTATCAAACATGCCTCAAAGTTCTTCATAATGATCCTTAAATCACTATGTAATTTTTAGGATTTACTCGCGTCCATCGTCGACCCACTGATGATGTCTCGATCGAGTTCACCGACCCCTCATCGACACTAGCTCCGAAACTTTCCGACACCAAACTACCCTAGAAACTGACTAGAAAACCTAAGATATATGACTAGAACTCAAGAGAGAGTAGCTGAAAGAAAACAAATGAAATCAACTTCTATTTATAAGCTATATCCGAACTAGTTCAGAAGATCTGAAATCAATCTTATCTGCCACGTGTTAGAATCTCATTCGTCAAGTTGGATTTCTCGAGATAAATGTAATATGAAGTAAATTGAGTTGTCCATTTTCAAATCGGTGGATCTCAACAGGTTGATCCCGAATTATCATTTCCTTAATAATGCTTAATTAACAACTCTTTAATAATCTCTTAATGAATATTTCATTCAAAATAAGGATTTGGGTCATTACAGACATTGATTTAAAGGGAAATCTGATTTAAAGGGAAATTTTCTGAAATAACCCCCGGTCGATTTTATTTTTTTCCTGTAAAATAACCGTCCCAATTGTATCGTAAGATATGAAGCTAAATCCGGGTTGTAACTATAATTTATAAAATTATATATAAATGTGTTGTAGGGTCAACCTAATTTCATGGTTGGTATAAGAAGATGGCTGCGTATGCAATCTTCCAGTTCACAACAGAGGGGACCCTCCACCTTTAATATTGTTTTCTTCGGGTAGATTTGTATTTTATGAGACCATTTTATTTGAACTTGAATGTGGCTAATGAATTGAGATTGTCATTGTTGCACAGATTTTAAGCAACCTCTCTGGAGTTAATTTTGTACAAATAAAACACACTACAAGTGGGTTGGTCTTTGAATTTGTCAACTCGTATAATTAGCAAATTTATGTACTCTCAATTTCGTTAATTTCTGTAATTCCCAAATTGCCCAACTCTAACTATTGACATGTGTTTCTTGAATTAACGATTGACTTGGTCAAATAGTGCTTTCGAAAATTATGTCGTGTGTGTGGTCTACCACTAGGGACCTCATAAGCAAGAGTCCAATTCCGATTTTTCTACCAGAAATCTACAAAAAAGATTCATGTCACACTAAAATATAAAGAGTTTTTGAATTGCAATCCATCCCATCTTATCGTCTCTCACCTATCGCATTTAATTTTGTCATGGCAAGAAAATTATACACAATTATTATTATATATGTGCATACATGAAAGTGATATACTTGTTTATATAAACGGGTGACGTGAAGAACTCCAACAGCTCTAACATGATTCTAAGCCACTGTCACAAGGAAGTTCGGTCGGCAATTTTTATTATTGTTTTGTCTCTACAAATGTGTTTCTAAACGTAATCTTCCTCCTATCGTGATGGCATGTCAAATTTTATTAACCATAATACATGAGCAAGAAGGTGAATCAATATATTTTCGATGGAAAGATTTTTTTTAAAAAAAAATTTGAGATTTTGATATCAAATCGTAAATAGTCTATAATTTTATATTATTTTTTGATTGATAGAAGAATAAAAACTCTGATTTCTTCTCTTGAATCGACCCGTTATACGATGAAACTCTAAACTAGACAGCATGCCGTGCATGAGTTGCCAATCACCCCACTTGTCAATTTAAGTCTGCTAGTATTTGTAAACCTTGTCTCTAATTTTTCTTTAATATGATATCATCAATCATGTTAGCTCTAAACATCGTGAAATCAGCAACAACCTGCTGGATAGCAACATACTATGTACCTAAGGAATATTAGATGTTTTATCGATGACTTTTTTTTTTTTTTTAACTTTTTATTGTTTAGTATTTTTACATTTTTGGATTTAAATTATTTGTGTATTACAAGTAGGAGGCGTGCTAGATGGGAGTCAACTACTGTTGGGATGAGACAACCCGTTGCATGTAGGACGCGTGTACTTCACATCGGAGAAGACCTTTCAAAATTGTTTTTGAGAGATTTAGAAGTTGCTAAGTGCGAGATTAGATGTAATTATGATCAGGTCTAATTCTGTATTAAGAATAGTTTAAGTCAGAGTCATAAATATATATAGTAGTTGGGAGATTGTGGGAGTATCATTTTGCTTAATATATGTCATTTCATTATAAATATGAATATATTTTTTGTGTGGAGGTCTACCTTTCTTTTATCTGTCAAATGAAAGGAATCTTGCATGGATTTCTTCAATACTAGGCCCTAGGGATTGAAATTCTTGGTCGCCTTGCTCAATCATATCATCAAGTTGTATGAATAGCATAACTTGCCGGGAAACAAAATTTTAGCTTGCAAGATTAAGAAATCGATAAAATTACTTGGCCATTAAGAATAGATTTGCCGATGATCATTCATTGGCTTGTGTGATTTGTTAGAAGTATTTTGTTTTATACTAGAAACAAAGAAAACTCCTCAAACTTCATGTAATTTGGATGTAATGTGTCCTTGGCTTTTCAAAAATTTAATGTGTAATCTTTGTTAATTGTAGCAACAATGTTACGAGTTGTAATAAATATGTGCCGAATATTTCATTTCAAACTTCTTTTCAAATATGTAACATCAATGAAATTTATGGTATATTTTGGGTGTTGTAAGATTCAATAAAAACATGGGTGACCCATGGGGAACTTGATACCTAAAAATGAACTCTTTTTAGGTTGCAATAAGGCCAAGGAACCCCATGCGATATGAGTTTGCAAAGATTATGTTCTTATTCTTGTGTTTTGGGAAAAGGGATTCTCTTTTAACTAAAGATTAGTCTGTGTTTGCACATGCTGCCTCTTTTTCTTTCTTCTTTTACTGAACTTTCTTGGAACTGGTTGTGCTGTTAAAGAACGTAGCACGAGCTAATTTGCCAGGGAAAAAAATTCTTTTGCATGGTGAAAAGACACTGGACTCGAGTACAAGTAGTTAATTACCCCAATCAGAAGATCAACTCCGAAATTTAGCGATTGAGTGTATAACTGATCTTCTGTTGCTTCTTGATTAAGATTACTTGAAAACATGGAAACATTGGATTCAACATGTTTGTTTTCTGCATTGCCCATTACCCAGATCTACATACATATTTAAACAGGTTGTTGATTAAAAGGAGTCCCTGAAAGCTAATTAGAAAGATCTCTGGTAGCTAGTTATATGTTTATTTTTGAAGGCATGGCTTCCTTCTTGAAGTGTTGGCCAGAGTATTGCAGCTACTGCTTTCTTCATGATCATCCGTCTCATGGTTTTTCGAGATCTCCGTGATCCCACTTGAACCGGAGGACGATGAAGCCGGGAATAGGTTCAAATCAGCCCTCTCCCTAGCCATAAAATCAAAGAAAACCGGCCCCGAAGGGGCGGCCACATTTTGCTGCGGCGTAACATCACCCTCGTTCTTGTTGTTCCTCCTCTTCAAAAATATTCTGCAGAGAACCCAATTTTCCTGCAGGAAGTATTGACAAAACACCAATGAAATTTGATTCATTTACAGCAGTTGGTTGATATGAACTGAAGGGTTTGGTTCATTTTTCACCTGTGCTGAAAGTTTGGTTTGTGGATCGGAGCTATGTGCGTTGATAAGGCGATATTCATGCATGATCCAATCAGTTCTGCTTCCCTTTGGAGGCTTCCCTCTGTAGAAAACCAGAGTTTTTTTCATTCCAACAGGCTGATGGCCGCTTCTGGAACTCACGATTTGTTTGTCTAAACCTGTTGCCTTCCAGTACCCTGAACTCGTGGCCCTGTTCGACCGATTCCCATTTGGATACTTGACCTCTATGGTGCTGAAAAAGTACCTCTCTTGCTCAGAGCCACCTATACATACATAAACTCAATGCCATTAGCACGAACTTTGTTATTTGCTTCACATTTGCTATCACCCAATCCAAAAAAATTCAAATCATTCCATTGAATTTTCCACAAACATGGAAGTGTACTGTAGTATGCTGATTTTGAGACTGGGCATGTTTTGAATAAAAGAAGTATCTTAAAGCACTCAAGGAACCAACCTGGCAAATCCCAAGGATCAGACTTGCAGACTTCAACTTCAGGGATAATTGAAGCAGGTAAAGGATAGGACAGCACCTTGCGCTTCAGGTATTGTACTACAAGCTCTTCGTCAGTGGGGTGAAATCTAAAACCAGGTGGCAATCTCAGCACACCATTTTTCACAAAGTTGAGCTTATGATCCATATGTTTATGCAATCAAATAGCAGAGAATTTTCCAATCCCGGAGCAGAAAAATACGACCAAAAACTTGATATCAGGCACTTTCCTCACAGCCCATCGAAGAGGAGAAATATAATATAGAACAAGAAACGAGCACAAGAACAACAAGGGGGAAAGGGAGAAAGATGTATTGTTGGGTGTGGGTAATATGAGAGGGAAAGTGAGGCTTCTTTATAGTAACGGGGATGTTGAGGGAGAAGGGGCTTTTAACAGAGATAAAAGGAATAAAATATTTGAAGAACCTATGTGGCGTGAGCTATACACAATCTCCCTACCATTTGAATTATTATATATATTTATTATTTATAATTACTTTTTGCTAATATTGAAAATAGTGATTTAGCTCGAATTTGGCAACTCAAAATCTCCTTTGCTTTGACGCATTTCTTCAGCAAAAGTTAAAGAACATAGTAACATGGCTTGTTTTCTCTACGAAAACGTCAAATTCTTGGCACAATTATCCAACCATGTTTTATGGGAATAAACGTAGCTGTTAAAAAACCAATCCTCAACGTTTTCTTCTCCTAGGTTATTGCAACTATGTGATCTCTGTCTGTTTCCCTACTCTGTTTACTTCTTCTTTTTTCTATATGCTAATTAGTTTTTCATTGTCGCTCACTCAATTAGCGAACCATAATATCTTCCCCTGTGTTCTTAGCATTTCAGGCTACATCAAAGAATTCAAGATGATTTCCTGATATTCGTGAAAAAGACATATATAAATTTCTCTAATCTTGAGTAATATATCAGTCACGCACCCATTTGGACCAAAACTTAGTCTGATTAGAAAATGAATTTGCAGTGAAAGTATAGGCAAGAAAACTAGGACCCCCAAAGAAGCGGGTGAGTTGCGGGTTCGTGAGGGTGAAGTCATCGAATGTCATTGTTATTTTAGCTGGATCTGACGAGGACCTTTAATGGGGTTCCCCGTGAAAGTACAAAAATGGCCCTTTGAATCATGGTGGGATGCTCGTGAGATTGGGACATGGTTGGTTGATCTTGGTACTGGTTACGTGTTGCAACTAATACAGCACCACACGAAATGTGACAACATTATATGATATATATATATATCCATCCATCCACGGCAAACTCCGTTGGATCAATTTGGGGAACACACAATTCAAATTACGTAATGTATTTGTACCACAAATTTAGTATAATCATTTTTTTAGTATGACTCTTTTGCTTTTAACTCAATCTCTCTATAATATTGTGAAATTCTAAATCTACAATATAGATCGAACAGCCCGATGGTTTACTCGATGTGTACCAAAAGAGCTATCACCGTGGGTTTCATGGTCATAAAAAAAATTATTGCTCCCAAAAAATTATACGTATTCTACACCATGGGTACTTGGGGATTTGGTTCTTATAATCGTGGACTGTTGAAATCGGAATATTTATTCTGCTGTCCTTTTGTGTGTTGGAGGGATTAGATACTAAGAATTAATTATTTTTTTATAAGGTCGGCTCTCTTTATTTTACCACATATATTTTATTTTTTAGATTAAGATTCATTCTCTTCCAAAAAAAAAAAAGTTTTATTATTATTCAAAGCAGAAAATAATTTTAAAAAATTAGATATTTGGTTGATATGGATGTGTTGCATGTAGTGTGCACGGCATCTATAACCAACGTACAAACTTTTCCTCTTCCATAAAACTAATGGCAACTAACATGTTATATTTAGAAACAAGAAAAAAGTTTAAATTGCATTGGGAATCTATGTTATTCGAAGATAGATAGGATTTTATTAAAATACTAAATATAAACTTATATGATTTTCAAAAGTGTTAGACATTATTTTTTAATTATCCCTAATAAATAAAAATTTATAAAATATTTAAAGAACATAATAATACCTTCTTTTTTTTTGCTAGTCTTGAAATAAGCAGACATATAAAATATATATATATAAAACTTTATAATATCACAAATGATGACTCTAAAATAATAACAAGAGATTAATTTAGATGCTTTTGTAGAAGGGGGGGCCTTGAAGTTGACAATGCGCTGGAGATTCGCCACAAGAAAAGGCCATTGCTAAACTCCTTCATCTAATTATTTATTATCTTATCTATAAATATGAGAATTAAAATAAAGAAAATGTATGAAATTATAATGCATTATTATGGGGGGGGGGGGGGGGGGGGGGGGGTGGCGAAATAGTCATTAAACATGGCGGGGGGGGGTGGGGAGAATAAAGTTTTGGGTCCCCATTGCCTCCAAAACGACGGGCACCCACGTCGGATTCAAGAGAGTGACAAATGAGGGTGATTGCCCCATTTCAAGATTTCCTCATATCTCTTCGATTATATTGGAAATTTACCAATTTTAATTCCTCTACAATATATATATATATATATATATATATATATATATATATATATATATGAGTAGGTCTTTTTTGAGACGGTCTCACAAATTTTTATCTGTGAGACGGGTCAACCATACCAATATTCACAATAAAAGTAATACTCTTAGCATAAAAATATAATACTTCTTCATGGATGACCCAAATAAGAGATCTGTCTCACAAATACGACCCGTGAGACCGTCTCACACAAGTTTTTGTCTATATATATATATATATATATATATTGACTCTGACTCGAGATCTGCATATATTATATATCTGTGCTCACTAAGTAAAACCATGAGAATAATACAATAGACTCCAAATTAAATACGTGTATACGCATACAAATACACATTATGTTAATCTATACACAAATATAGGTAAATATGAGTTCATATATGTGTGTATGTATAGATTGACATGTATGTACATTTTACATAATTTATGAAATTTTTCGTGTTGTTGGAGAGCAAGAATGCCTTTGTTTATATTATTTTGATCAACTTATAATCCAATATTTGGAGCAAACTTATGTTTGTTTCTTTTTTAAAAAAAAAACACCCCCAAAAATTAGCACTATCATTATATTCTTGAACCGGGGTAGTAGTTGAAGACTAGAAAAAGTCTTGCAAGTACTCGACAAACGAAAATAATAAATATTTGGAGGGTCGAGTTATTGGATCCCATGTCATATATATGGTAAAATAAATAATAAATAAAGTTAAAAAAAAAGAGGGGGGGTACGGTGGAATAAAAAAATTGTTGGGGACAGTTTTGGGATGACAAAAATTAAGATGGGGGCAACGTGGGACGGTTGAGATATGGTTGAATCGGAGCCTCAAAGATTGACAATTAGATGACTAGGTTCCGTATAGAGAAGGGAAACACCCTTATTTTGACAAATTTATTGAAATACAATTATATTAATAAGTCAAAATTAATTAATTATTATAAATAAATCAAAATTAATTAATTATTACTATAAATAAATCAAAAGAAACATACTAGTGTGTCTGTGTGTGGGGTGATGCATATTGCGGCTGTGAGTGGGTTCCTCTTTTCCCTCACTTTCTCACTATTTTTTTATTTATTTTTTTTTTGTAGAAATAATTTTATATGAATAAATATAGGTTTTTGAAAATTGGAGTCAAAGGCGTTTGCGTGTGGATGTTGGAAGAGGATTTCGAGGATAAAGAAAAGAGAGAAACGTCAACCACTACAATTATTGCCCCTTTTTTTTCTCTCTCTATACTATATACCAAATATTTTCTTCATCCCTTCCTGTATAATTTTCATTTTTCAAGAACGCGATTTTGTTTTATTTTTCTTGAATTTAAGGTTTATCGATTATCAAAACGTAACGATTTTGTGTAAAAATCGTATTACCATAATGTTGTATCTGATTATCTTTATTCATTTTTACGTAACGAGGTCTATGAAAAAGAAAATCATAAACTCGACCGATGGAAAAATCCGTGGTTTTGTCAGACGTAAATTAATGATGATTGAGATGAATTATTTTTCAAGTTTTTTGGCCAAATTATTTTTGCGTATTAAAATTGGGGATGGTGATTATTATTTTAAGTAACAAGAAAACACGTAGAGACGTGTGGTTTTTAAGTATTATTTGTTTGTGAAATTCAAATGAGGGAGCTTTGATTTATATGAGTGGAGGAAGCCTGAGTGAAACTATAACGGGGCAGACATCCTCACTCCAATTCCGACAAGTAATTGCATAATTAGTCATATCATTAAAGCAACCCACGAGCTTACTTTAATTTTTGGGCTTTTATTAACATAAAATAATACAATAATCACACAATTAGAAGAAAATTTTATTTTATTATATTTTCAAATCATTTATTTAGACGCAATCAGTTCTTTATTTTTTTCTTTTGGTGAATCTCGATTAATGTGAAGAGATTGATTTTTATAATATAAGGTTTCCTGGTGTTATACGAAAGTGAGCTAACAAATTATGAAATGCAAGCAAAAGTTTCGATCATAGTTTTTAATAAACTATTAAACCAATAATTTATTATGACTTTCAATCTGATTATTTTTAATGAATAAATTTACGTTTTATACGTGATTTTTTTATATAAAAATTGTAACTAAATCTATTCCCAAAAAAAAAAAATAAAATCAATGACTATAAATCTCCTTTCTAAGTTTTGTATTTCAATTAAAACTTTTAATATGTGTATGTTTTTATTAGATAGAATATTAATTCATGTGTAGCATTGAGTTTTATTTAAAAAGAAAAATGAAAATCTAAAGTTAAAAACGGTACGAAACTAAATGACCAAGAATCGCAAGTAACCATAAAAATTCGGAAGTCATAATCATAACTGCGGTTGACCAAAGCATCCTTTTATGAAGAAATTCCCAACAGTGATAATTTACTTTTGATTTGTGGAATATATAAATTTTATACGTAGGTAAAAATTTGTGTGACAGATATCTTATTTGGGTCATTCATGAAAAATTATTACTTTTTATTATGAATATCGGCAGGGTTGACACGACTCACAGATAAAGATTCGTGAGATCGTATCACATGAGATCTACTCATATATGTACTGAGTATTAGAAGTTTAAGAATTTGAGAATGAATGCTAGGGATATGTTCCTTTTTCTTCATGCACTGGCAACCCAATGTATTAAGTATGATTTAAGTGAAACGGTCAATTTAGCTGTTTTTAAGACGATAAATTCAAACTTGCGGCAAAGATTATTTTGCGCAATTATATATGTATCAGTATAGTATCGGTATCACAAGGCCTAAGAGCTCGACCCAAGTCTGAAGAGTGGGTCGAGCTCGACCCAAACTCTTCGGTCAAGTTGAAGAGCTCGACCCACTATTCTGGATCGAGTTGGTCGATCTAGATACAAAATATCTTTCCAAATAATGTCTCCAATTGAACCTACATTTGCGATATATCTTTTCAAATAATGTACATTGCATTGCTATATATTAAGTAATTTATTATTTGATTTGAAAGCACCATGTAATGCTTCCATACTCAATTTTGTAGCTGAAATTATGACGTACTCAAAATTATAAGGTATGAATATATTGTGTTTTCTTTTGAAGTAATACATTATATTTCTTTATGTTTTGTATTTTTAATTTCGAAGTTGTTGAAATTTGATAAATATTTTAGCTTTTGGTGTTTTGTTTGAATTTTTTAATTTTATATAAGTCAATATAAGTATTCTTAATCCGTGGTGTTTTCTAGAATTCTGGGATTATAAAGTTAATATTTGGGTTGAAAGACACAAAATTTAATAAGGTACAATATCTTCTTTCTTCCAATTAATTTTTTTTTCCAAAAGTTTAATTGATTATAATCCAAAACTTTCTTAATAGTATATTTCAATTTTGGGAAGATTGTGAAAATTTCAATATATAACAAAGATATGCTTTGTGATTCAATAAGGTGTGAATAAAATTTAAAAAATATATTTACTATCTTGTTTTCATCAAATAATCTATATAAATGATATAAACATTTTTTTTTAAAATTTCAATTTATATTAATTTTTAAAAAATATCCATGCTGTGACCATTCCGAGAAATGTCATGAGAATTGGAACGATGACCTCTGCGACGGTCTACGTGACCGCGATTGTGAACCATTGTCAGAAATCAGAGATCGCCTAAACTAAGTGAGGAACCGAGATCTGTAGGATGAGGTCGTATGTTCCATGTGGCTCAACGCTTGAGGAAGGGAACGATGTTCAGTGGTTGAACATCAACCGTTTGTCAAGGTTTGATGTATGTATCAAGTCAACGAAAGATCTTACTGAAAGTAGAATGTGCTAATTTGGAGGCATGGGTCAATACATCCTCTGACTCTCTTATGGAAGCTCGGATCTCTCAGAATCGGGGATTTGGGCTGGAGTATTCTTTAGGACAATGAAGTCACTCCAATTTAGGGAAACCAATCCTGCTTGTGTGTTGACTCCCGGGTTTTATCAATAATAGTATTCCACATTTTCTACGAATACTATGTTTGTTTTATATTTTCAACTAGTGTGCATCTTACATCCACTTTTCAAGATGTATTTTCCAATATTTGACATGAGCATCGGAAAAGATACGCCAGAACATACCTTCGGTCTCTTTTTAACATTCATTCGTTGGTCTCAGGTAACCAGCTCATCCCAATCTTCTAGTTTGGGTATTTTGTCCCTCAAACCAACACCCACTTCATTAGATGGTTATCCGAAATATTGACTCATATTTTCATTGGAGCATCATTTAATGACAATTAATTTTTTATTTAATAGCGCACACACACACATTTATCAATAAATCAATATTTGTTGATCAAATAGATAATAGTATATACGTTATTTTTGGTACAATAACAACGAAATTATGCAACATGACACACACAAAAAAACTACATAAAAAATGAGAGTGGTAGTTTATATTACTTCCATCCATTTTTTAGAATAAGGTCCAAAAAGAATTCGTTCATATCACCAACATACTTTAACACGTACGTATTTTGTCAAACCTTACATATATATACATCTGTTTCGCCCCCCTAAAACCAACATTACATCAAGATCAAACAAACTTTATATCTATATCCTAACAAATAATTCAAAGTACTTGTACAGTTTGTACATCATATACGGTACCCAAACGCATGCTTCGTGTGAAGCAAAACATTTCTTTCTGATGTCAGAAAGTCATGGAACCAAAACTTAATGTAGAGTTGTTCTTTGCTCAGCTATCAGCTCTGATATACTATTAATGTTTTATGACGTAAAAGTATCTTTTTGAATTTGTAATTTCCACAAAGAAAATTCGTAGAGTATGTATCATGCCAAATTATATATGCTTGCACGCATGTACAATTCAGACATACTCCTAGTATGAACGACTTGTACGTAAAACGTACCAAGTTGATATCTGCACGTACGAAAAAGATGTTGCAACTTGCAACTTTGCTTGTGTGTATTGAATGGGAAAAAGAAGAAAAACAAAAAAGGCAAAGGGAAATTAAAGGAAAAGTTAGTTTGGTTTCTCATGCTTTTGGAAATGCGATTTTGTTGGTCCCACGTGCGGAATTTGAGATAATAAAATCCAAAAATAAAGAATAAAATGGACACCGAGATTTACGTGGAAAACCCCTAAAAATTATTAGGGTAAAAACCACGGGCAAGATGAAAAGATTTTCACTATAATATTTTGTGGTGTACAACTCACTCACTGTGTTTCCAAAGAGAACACACACTCTCTTAATACAGGAGAACAAAACACCTCACAAATATTATAGAACTAAACACTCAAATGCTTATAAGATGAGAAAAAACTCGAAGAAAGGATGATTTCAGAATGAAGGGGGGAGCTCTATTTATAGAGCCTCCTGACCGTGTGAACACGCGTTAAAAACGCGTATTTCATCAATTCTGCGAAACTTCCTGCAAAATAGGCAACACACATTTATTACATGTTTTCCTTTCCTGTGCTGCCTTTCTTGACTTTTCCAACATTTCTCCCACTTGGAGATTTGATTGAGAATCAAACACATCTTCACACATCCTTTCAATCTTGCCATTACCTGCTACTTACGTCTCTGCTAGGCCACTTGAGGATCTACACCATTCAAACTTATCATTGTTCACTGGCTTGGTCAGAAATCAGCTATGTTGTCCTTCGTATGGATCTTCTGCATATCCACACTTCCTTCTTCTACTACTTCCCGCACAAAGTGAAATTGTACTCCAATGTGTTTAGTCCTGGAATGAAAGGCTGGATTCCTTGCGATGTGCAAGGCACTCTGACTGTCACAAAACAAAGGAACATTCTCTTTTTTGTGCCCGATCTCCTCCAATAACCTTTTAATCCATATTGCCTCCTTGCAACATTGAGTAGCTGCCATGTATTCTGCATCTGTTATAGATAACGCCACAACTGTCTGCAGTTTTGAAACCCAGCTTACTGCTTCTCCTGCAAGTGTAAACACATAACCAGTAGTAGATTTTCTATTATCAGGATCACCTGCATAATCTGAATCGACATAGCCCCTGAGTGTAAAATCCGATCCTCCATAACATAATGCAGCATTCGAGGTACCCTTAATGTATCTAAGGATCCTCTTAACAGTGCTCCAATGCTCTCGTCCAGGATTCGCTATATACCGACTAACTGCTCCCACTGCTTGAGCAATGTCCGGTCTTGTACATATCATAGCGAACATCAAACTTCCCACTGCTGATGCATATGGTACTCGAGACATCTCCATCCTCTCTGCTTCACTGCTAGGACACATATCAGAGGATAACTTGAAGTTAACAGGAAGAGGGGTCGAAATTGGCTTACTATCTTGCATGTTGAAGCGTTGCAAGACTTTCTTCAAATAATTTTTCTGGGAAAGCCAAATCTTTCTGTTACTCCTGTCTCGGTGAACTTGCATCCCTAGAATCTTGTTTGCTGGTCCCAAGTCCTTCATATCAAATTCCCTAGCCAACTGTGCCTTCAATCCTTGGACCTGATCTTTGTTGGGGCCTGCTACCAACATGTCGTCCACATACAACAGCAAAATAATATAATTATCACCAGACCTCTTGAAATATGTACAAGGGTCTGCACTCAGTCTGTTGTATCCAAGACTCATGATATAGGAATCAAATCTCTTGTACCAACACCTCGGCGCCTGTTTGAGACCGTACAGAGATTTCTTCAACCTGCAAACCAAGTTCTCTTTGCCTTTTTCCGCAAAACCTTCTGGCTGGAGCATATATATTTCTTCTTCAAGATCTCTATGAAGAAATTCCGTTTTCACATCTAGCTGTTCTAGATGTAGGTCAAACACCGCACACAATGCCAACACTACTCTGACTGTTGTAAGCCGAACCACAGGAGAAAATATCTCATTGAAGTCAATGCCTTCTTTCTGAGCATACCCTTTTACCACCAATCTAGCACGATACCGCTCCACTTGGTTATTGCCATCTCGCTTGATCTTATAGACCCATCTTTTGCCGATGGCTTTCCTCCCTCGTGGTAGTGTAACAAGATCCCAAGTTTTATTCATGTCTAATGCCTCCAACTCTTCTTGCATTGCTATCATCCACAAGGATACATCCGAGCTTTGAGTAGCCTTGTGGAAACTTGATGGCTCACCATCCTCTGATAATAGACAATATGTAATGTTGCTTTCAGTGACATAATCTGAAAGCCAACCTGGTGGTCTTCTGTCTCGAGTTGACTGCCTCACATTAGAAACCTCAGACTCAACATGTTCTTGTTCTTCGTGCTCTGGTACTGCTTCACAAGAAACTTGACCTTCGTCCGTCTTATTTTCCACCTGAAATATAGTAGTTTCTGAATTCGGTGTGCCTTTGTCTCCCTTTACTTTATCTTCCTCGAAGATAACATCCCTGCTGATGACAAGCTTGTGAACAGTAGGATCCCACAAGCGAAACCCCTTTACTCCATCATCATAACCCAAGAAGATACATTTTCTGGATTTCGAATCTAACTTTGATCTTTCTTGCTCATTGTACATAACGTACACCGAACTTCCAAATGTATGCAAATGAGAATAATCTGTCGGCTTCCCGGTCCACATCTCCATCGGAGTCTTCAGATCAATCGCCACTGAAGGAGAACGATTGATAATATAACAAGCGGTTTTGACTGCTTCTGCCCAAAATGACTTTTCTAGACCTGCAGTCCTCAACATAGCTCTTGTTCTGTCCAACAAGGTCTTGTTCATCCGCTCCGCCACTCCATTCTGTTGAGGTGTGTAAGCCATCGTGAACTGTCTCTTGATGCCCTCATGTTGACAAAATGCATCAAACTCGTCACTGGTATATTCTCCTCCATTGTCAGTCCTTAGACACTTGATCTTCTTTTCTGAATCAAGTTCAACTCGCGCTTTGAAATCTTTGAAGATCTGGAAAACATCTGATTTCTTCTTGATTGGATACACCCAACATCTCCTAGAGAAATCATCAATAAACGAGAAAAAGTATCTCGCTCCTCCTAGAGATACAACCGGTGCTTGCCAAACATCTGAATGAATCAGCTCCAATATGCTTTTGCTCCTGGCAGTAGAAGTGCCAAACTTTAATCTGTGTTGTTTACTGGTAACACAGTGCTCACAAAAGGGTAGTGACACTTTTGTAAGTCCCGGCAGCAGCTTCCGTTCTGAGAGAATTTTCAACCCCCGTTCTGACATATGTCCGAGCTTTCTATGCCATAACACTGTTAATTCTTCTCCTGAACCAATTGATGCAACAGCTGGTTCTGCCTCTTTGTGTGTTTCTCCCAAAAGTACATACAGATTTGCAGCAACCTTTTCCGCCTTCATAACCACAAGCGCGCCCTTCACAATTTTCACGATCTCGTTCTCGATACGAGTTTTGCACCCGATGTCATCCAATTGCCCCAAGGACAAAAGATTTTTCGTCAGTCCTTTCACATGTCGTACCTCCTGTATGGTGCGAATGGTGCCATCAAATATTTTAATTTTGATAGTACCGACCCCAGCGATTTCCAAGGCATGGTCATTTCCCATAAATACAGATCCTCCTGAGATTGGTTCATAATGATCAAACCATTCTCTCCGAGACGTCATGTGCCACGTCGCACCTGAATCCATTATCCATGTGTCACAAAATTTGTGTCTGCCTTCTGCAACTGTTGCCGATTCGCTGAATAATATTTCACCACTGCCTGAAGTACTGGCCACATTTCCTTGAGAACTTTTATCGATACTCGTACACTCTCTCTTGAAGTGCCCTTTACCGCCACATTTAAAGCAGTAAATATTTTTCTTCTTTCTTCTTGACTTTGATCTACCTCGCCTTTGACTCCCACTGGAGTCACGGTCCATAAATCTTCCTCTTATCATCGGCAAAGCCTCTGCCTGCTTCGATGTTACCAATCTATCTTCCTTATTCTTGCGCCGGCTTTCTTCTCCGAGAACCACAGTTAAGACATCGTCGAATCTTAGAAAGCCCATAAGAATATTGTTGGTAATGTTGATGATAAGTTGATCATATGAATCTGGTAGACTTTGAAGTAGAAGTTCCGCACGTTCATTTTCCCCTATTTTATGCCCCATGGAAGTGAGTTGGGCAAATAGAGTATTTAGTATGTTGATATGGTCGGTCATCGATGAGGATTCCGCCATCCGAAGAGTATAAAGCCTTCTCTTTAGGAAAATCATGTTGTGTAGGGACTTGACCTCGTACATCTTTGTCAGAGTATCCCAGATAACTTTGGCTGTTTTTATCTCAAAGATACTTGACAAAACTTCATCTGCTATAGCCAAGTATAAATTGACAACATCATTATCATTCATCTCATTCCACTTTCCATCATCCGTAACTTCCACCGGTCTATCTCCAATAGCCGCCAAGCAATTTTCCTTTCTTAAAACTGCCTGTATCTTTATTTTCCACAGCATAAAATTGTTTCCATTGAACTTTGCTATCTCGTACCTTCCCGCCATTATGTCTACAACAATTTTAGTAGACTTGACAAAATAATCCCGCCTTAAATAAAAAATCTCAAAAAAATCTTTTCTGATGTGGAAGATCAGTCTAGGCTGCAACCACAGAGCATACTCAGAATTTTAAGAAATTTTAAACCAAGGCTCTGATACCACTTGTTGGTCCCACGTGCGGAATTTGAGATAATAAAACCCGAAAATAAAGAATAAAATGGACACCGAGATTTACGTGGAAAACCCCTAAAAATTATTAGGGTAAAAACCACGGGCAAGATGAAAAGATTTTCACTATAATATTTTGTGGTGTACAACTCACTCACTGTGTTTCCAAAGAGAACACACACTCTCTTAATACAGGAGAACAAAACACCTCACAAATATTATAGAACTAAGCACTCAAATGCTTATAAGATGAGAAAAAACTCGAAGAAAGGATGATTTCAGAATGAAGGGGGGAGCTCTATTTATAGAGCCTCCTGACCGTGTGAACACGCGTTAAAAACGCGTATTTCATCAATTCTGCGAAACTTTCTGCAAAATAGGCAACACACATTTATTACATGTTTTCCTTTCCTGTGCTGCCTTTCTTGACTTTTCCAACAGATTTCCCAGTAGTTTTCTGCAGAAACTTCCTCGAAAAGGGATTTCATATGAAAACTAAGCAAAGAAAAGAGAAGTGTATTGCGTGGCACGTGAATTTGTGGAATCAAATTAACGAAAAATTACACTAGAAAGAGTTGTAGAAGTTGAAGAAAGTTGATGGAATCAAAACCCTGTTTAAAGGGTGTCTTAATTAAACTTTGAGTGCTTAGAATATTATGGCATAAAGTCGAACTAGCTAGAAAGCAATTTAATATGGGATGATATTATGTTATATAGCATTAAATATCGACATTTTGTAGGTCAATCTTGGCAAGCTAATATTTGGCGGCGCGAAAAATATTTTTTTTACGAGTGCAAAACATTATTAATTATTGTTAGATCATTTATTTTTATGATGAAAAAAATAATTTATTATATAAGATCAAGCACTCAACCATTTCAGTAGAATCTTTTCAACCGATCTTGCAATATTAAGCTACTCAACCGCCTCATGTGTATTGGATGTGGCAAACTACTCAGCCGTTCACCATATCCAAGAATATTTATAAATAGAATCAACACATCTTAGAAGGATTTTACCTACTTTTTCAGAAACGTTGATAGACTGACCATACCCATCAAACAAAATGTCAGAAGATCAGAATTATTTTCACAAAATTCAACATGCATAGCATAGTTACTTTAAGCCGTCAGTGACCGTTTTCTATCACATTTGGTATATGTATATTTCCTCATTAAATAAAAAGTACAATAAAGCAAGAAATGACGGCAACATCAATGCTTTGCATTAATGCTCATTTAATGAGCTACAATCGAATATTGAATGGAAAAATGCATTAGGTAATATATATAGAGAATGCCAAGAAGTGCCAATGGGACAGCCAATTCAAGCTTGCATTCTTAAAAAGACTTTTGAGCACTTATCATTTTGATATTTACCCAATGTTCATCAGTCCTCGCTCCAAATAATACTTATTCAAATCATCAAGAATCTTCAAGGGTTTTTGTCAACCGTTTCTTATAAGATCGTTTGAGAAACAACGGTTGAGTAGTTTCTCGACAGTTTGAATCGAATGATTAATTGTTTTATTTCTATATTGGTTGTTAGACTATGTGTCTCAACCGTGGTAAGAAAAAATTACTAGGAGTTTGAATTTTCGAATATCCATAAACATCACTTGTCTTATTTCCTAATTGCATTTAATTATTTTATATTTAAATTGTCTAGTTTGAGTATAAATTACTAATAAGATTCATCAGACTGTTTTTGCACAATTTGTGGTATGTTCGTTTCTTAGTTGAGAAAATCTGGTCTTGATATTTAACACCACAAGAACGATCATACCATTCGACAAAGTTTAGAATAAAATATCAAGACCAGATTTTCTCGACTAAGAAAAGAACATACCACCCTCTAGACACTAACACTATCCTAACAAATTATGAACCTAACTGCTCGAAAGTTAGTTCAAAGTCGACACATGCACCTTATGCTACGATTTATTTTCAGATAAAAAGCACATTGGATAGCAATTTATCATTCCTTCCTTTGCCTTTTATCATCATTTGATGCAAAAACAAATCTTATTCTCGGGCTGCTGAAAGACTTGGGCCCATATGGAGAAAATCGACCCAATACAAATGTCAGGAGCCTGATTAAAAGCTAAGACAAATAGAGGTCATATCTCGTTGACGACCCATTTGTTCATGGAAGCCCGATGGGTGTAATGATAAGAAAATATGACCCACCTACCTATCCAAATTTAATAATCATAATAATATTATTATTATTATTATTACCTACCTATCCAAATTTAATAATAATAATAATAATAATAATAATAATAATAATAATAATAATAATGCATCCAAAAAAAATACACGAATCTCATTTTGGTTTATTTTATTTAATTTAAGTAAATATTTGTAAGAAAAATTATTATATTTTTATGATTTATACTTCAATAACGTTTTTTGATTTATTGTAATAAAAACGTTGTTCCTAAAAAATCTTCCAACTATTATACTTCAATATCAATTTTTTTATTTATCTCATTCAACTTACAAGTATATAGTGTATGTGCAAATTCCAATAAATTGCCAAAATTTAACATATTTCGTTGTTTAATGTAGTTTATAATTAGAATATCATAGTGATCTACCTAATCACCAACTTACCTTATCCCCCCACCTTCACCTTGTCTCTTAACAAAATTTTACTGCTCATTTTAAATGTAAAAATTTGTGTGAGACAGTCTCACGGGTCGTATTTTGTGAGACGGATCTCTTATTTGGGTCATCCATGAAAAAATATTACTTTTTATGCTAAGAGTATTATTTTTTATTGTGAATGGGACCCGGATGCTGTGCACACATTGAATTTTTTTTATTCTTCTTTTATTTTTCACTCCTTATATTTTTTTTGTTTTCCATCCATTTTCCTCCATTTTTTTCCATCTTCCACAAACATTAGGAGACAATTTTATATGAAATAATATAAACATTTTAATTCTTTTATGTTAAATTTATAATTTTGCAATTAAAAATTACTATATTAAATTTTTATATGTGAAAAACCGTATCATTTTTTCGAATTTGATGAGTATTATTAATTTTTTTCCAATGAACAAAATTTTTAACAATATAAAACTATTAACATGTTAATGTTTAAATTAAAATTTAGAACATTTCCATCATGCAATATTAAAAAGAGAGGAAAAAAAGTGAAAAAAAATAACAATAAAAAAAAATTCAATGTGTGCACCAAGATGCTGTGAAGCACAGATGATCCGGGTCCCATATTAAACTGATGATAATAACCAGGAAGTAAATAAGAGGGCCTAGAATTTATTTAGCAAATGAAAAGAAAACGAGCAAAATATTAATATATATTTTCTCTTATTTATACGACACAGAAATTACATTATTTTATTCTAACATTATATAATACTCGAAATCACGGGTACAACGAGGAAGGGATTAAAAAAAAACAAGAAGAAGAAGAACGACAAGACCGTACGAACGAACATACATACATATATAGTGATATTTAAATAAAATTATGCGGAAGAACAGCTGATCAATCCTTCTCCAGATTCACTGGGCTCGGCTCAACATTTATTGAACATGGCACAAAATCATCTCGCGGATCAGCAGCCTCCTCGTCCTTGGTGTTCTTCAATTGAATCATTTCATTTCCACGATTTTTGGAATCTATCGGATGCACTTCTGGTGTTCCTAAAACCATTATTGTCAATACGTGCTCCGGAAACTTGTCACGGTCGTCGACGACGTTGTTGTTGATACTAATTTGCGGCGTCGGTTTTCGGAAGATTACATATACCACCATTTGTAGCAGTCCCAAGAAGAATCCGATCACGTTTGGAAGCTACAAGATCAAATTTGTTGGTTATAAATCAAGAATAGTGGACACAACTAATTGAGAAGAATATTGGGTTGATTACTTACGGCAACACATAAATCTCTCTTGAGTAGGCCGTAAGCAAACCACATGATTGCACTGAGTGTCAAGAAAAAAGACAGAGGGAACGGCATGTACTCCACGCTGCGCGTTTTGACAACTTGGAACTGCGGGAATTCAGACATAAAGGTGGAAAACATTAATGGGTGTATAATTCAATATAAATTTATGATAAATGTTGTTGATTAACTGATAATTACCACAATGCTTAAAGGGGCTGCAAAAACACTGACAGAAACAGCAACACAGGTCCATCCCACGACCTGTGTTCGCTCTGATTCTTTGAATATGAAGAATGTGAGCGCAAACATTATGGGAAATGTCACCACATTCATAAGGCAGAAGAGCCTGGCAGTTTCAATCTGCAAATAAATGAATAATTAGTCGAATATTTTTTGAAGTCAAATTGTATAATATATTTGTGTGATTAATCATATACCTTGGCCTTTCTGGTTGCATAATAAAGATAGGTGACGATGTAAAATGTCTCAATAACGCATCCGAAAGAGTTGATTGAGACCAGAAGAATCGCATTTTTCTTGAGGAAAGCATAGTACAGCCACAGCACGGCGGAGAAGAAAGCCACATTATAAGGCACTGATTGGAACCCCAAGGTCGATTTTTCTTTGTATATCCTCACGAACGTGGGCCTGTCGCAGTATAAAAAGAAAAAAAATCAACAATTTATTCGATCTTGTACATAATAAATTTAACGAACTGGAGAAAAATTAAATGCTCGATGAGATACTTACAATGGAGCAAAGTACACGAGGACTGACACAATGTTGCCTGCAGCGAAACAAAATTCTTCATTAGTCGAATCTGTAAGATATTTGATTCAACAAAGATCAAGAGAACTACATATTTGTTTTAAAACATATCATGAGTTTCTTCTTCAACATGCATGGTGTACACACCATGCTTGCAGTGTGGCTTATGGGGAAGGTTGATCATGCAAATCAAATGAATGTAGGTACAGCTAGGTGATACAAGAGGAGAGAAGGAGAAGAAATCGCCCGAACAGCGTGATTTTACCTAAGATGCCAAATGCGACCGCCGAGGAGTGGTGATCGCCTAGGATAGCCATGTCTCAGAAGTTAGATCAGAGAAGTTTTTATGAAGGAAACAAGGATCTCTATTACCGAAACCCTAGTCCTTATTACTTCTCCTCACAAACTGTGGTGCGTAAATGGGAAAAGGAGAGGCCAATTTATAGAACAAGCGAAGGGGGGAATGTGGCATTGAACTCATATTGGTTTCATGACATGTGTTATCATTAGTAGTTAGCGTCACGTGCCCTTTGCATTCACCTGCATGAATTTAGCAATGTAACACTTCGTTCCCACGTAGGATTGAGTTGGGTATAAAACAATCGACTCGTGTAAAAATTAAATAAATTTAAATTCTGAATATAATTGACTAATAAAAAACCACCAATATTTTAAATATCTATAACTGATGTTAAATCATAAAAATAATTAGATAAATATGCGGAAGTATGCATTGATCCATATATATAATTTATTAAAGTTCAAACTAATACGCATTTTTATTTGGGTTTAACCTTATTTGACAGTCTGTAGCAGATTATAAACAACATATAAAAAATATCACGTGTCTTTTGACTCGGTGCAACTTTTTAAATTACTAAACTAGAGCATAATGATCATGTTTAATCTGTTTCTAAGATGAACCCCTCTTTTCACGTTTTATATCCACGATTTATAGCTCTGTTTAGCTAAAAAGACCACCCCAATTATACTCTTAAAAACCCTTTTTCATCAGGATAAAAATTCAACGGTGCCAATGAGATGTTTTTAGATTTACTACTATGGTGCATTAATTATCGTTCATAATTTGCATGCATGCATAGGTAATAAAAAAATAGTGATTTTTAATTTGAAAATTAATCTGTAGGATAGAGAGTTATTGAAGGGGTAGATGACGAGAAAGTGCATATGATTGTGAACCAGAAACGCCTTTTCGGGTGGAGGAAGCCTCAATATTTCACGAGAAATCCCAACGTAGAATGGAGCTTTTGTGCTTTTTCTCCCAACTTATGCAAAAATTCGAGCACAAAACACGCATTCTATAATTTGACTTATGTCTCACCGCTTCGCCCAATTTTCTCATTATATTTTGTCAGTTAGTAGCTTTGTTTTCTAGTCTTCCATTGTCCCATGCATCATTTTAGTAAATAATCATAATATAGTGTTATAATAAATAATATAGCGTCCTTACCCGAGCAGCCTATAATTATACTGATTCGCATGCTCTAATAAAGGTTAATACATAATCTTAACATAAAACAATGGAAACATAATACATTAATTTCATCAAATTTAAAAAGATCTTATTCGAGTACATCGAATAAGTCATGTCCATTTGGCCTGTCCAATCTGAGACATGTCTCTTGGAATAGGGTTTTCAAGATGAAAACAAGAACACGAACGACAAATCATTTAGAATGTAAGTCACGAGTATACAAACTTACATGCAATATGCATGAAACATGTACTGGTATCTAGGATCAAATCTGGAACATCATCACGCTCAGTCTGGTCTAGGTGCCATCAAGTGTAGAAGAGTTCGGATGGTCCGAATTGCTGCTGTTGCGATGTGTCATACTCGTTCGGACACCTAACTGGACGTGTGCATGGGTTCAGAAGTTCCGAACTAACTACATAAGGTTCAAACTCTTCGAAAGTTCCGATCTTAGTTTGGTGATTCCAAGCTAACAGATGCTTAAATGTTCAGTTTGATCATTTACTTTCATCTTAATAATACTTAAGCAATATTTAATTCAGAACAGAACTTGAGCTATCACAAATTATCATTGAAAAATTATATTTTTAGTCTTGTATGTTCGTCTCTTTGCAATTTTGGTAATATGTTATCAAATTTTATTCTTAGTCTGCACATTATCTTTGTTTTTGTTATTCTAATTTTAGTCGTTTTTCCAACGAGTCGTTGATATGACATCAATGTCATATTGACGTGTATAATGTCATATAAACACTTCTGAAAAAATGACTAAAATTGTCGAAAATCGGAAGACGTAAACCTAATACTGAAATTTGATAATATTGATGATTAAAATCGCATATAAACAAACCTATATGACCAAATATGAAATTTTCTCATAATTATTTTTTTATTATTATTATTATTATTATTATTATTATTATTATTATTATTATATTATTTTAGCAAAAAAACATAAAATAAATAAGTAATATATACGGTTTTGATATGATGTACATCTATTGTGTGCACTTATGTGAGCAACGCTGAGGTGACGTCTACTTATTGGATTTGATGAAACATATCAAATTTGTATATTTTATAGGTAGATGTTACCTCACTGATACTCACATAAGTATCCACAGTAAGTGTGCACTGTGCACATATCAAACCTTTGTATGTATGTATATCCACCACACACACACACACACACACACATATATATTAAAATTTAGAGTAATTTTATTTAAAGGAAGTAAAAAAGGCGATTCTTGTATTTATATATCCCTCTGTCGCCGTCACACCGACAAAATTTAAAATTAATTAATTAACGACCAATTATTGACGAGAACGAGTCTTAGCATTACATCAGAGTCGTGGCAGAACAAATTTAAGATCATGAAAGCTCAAAATCCCTTTTAGATTTGATATTGTCAATACTAGGTAGGTATAAATTCTATATTTTTATCGTATGATATTCGACCAATGATCACGTGTGAATCCAATATGCAGTGAATTGATGATAATCTTCATGTTTTTATCGCCCAAGTCCGACCAATGTCCATGTTCAAATCCAGTATTCGATGCTCCAAACATATCGAAATTGTATATTTTATAGGTAGATGTTACCTCATTGATACTCACATAAGTATCCATAGTAAGTGTGCACGGTGCGCATATCAAACCTATGTATGTATGTATATATCTAGTGTGTGTGTGTGTATATATATATTGATTGTACTTTAAACATTGAGTTATTTTATAAAATATTATATATATATATATTAAAATTTAGAATGATTTTATTTACAGGAAGTAAAAAAAGGCGATTTTTGTATTTATATATCGCCATGTCGCCGTTACACCGACAAAATTTAAAATTAATTAATTAACGACCAATTATTGACGAGATCGAGTCTTAACATTACATCAGAGTTATGGCAGAACAAATTTAAGATCATGAAAGCTCAAAATCCCTTTTAGATTTGATATTGTCAATACTAGGTATAAATTCTAGATTTTTATCGTCTGATATTCGACCAATGATCACGTGTGAATCCAATATGCATTGAATTGACGATAATCTTCAGGTTTTTATCGCCCACGTCCGACCAATGTCCATGTTCAAATCCAGTATTCGATGCTCCAAACATATCAAAATTGTATATTTTATAGGTAGATGTTACCTCAGTGATACTCACATAAGTATCCACAGTAAGTGTGTATTGTGCACATATCAAACCTCTGTATGTATGTATGTATGTATGTATAATGTGTGTATATATTGATTGTACTTTAAACGTTGAGTTATTTTATAAAATATTATATATATATATATACATATATATATATATATATATTAAAATTTAGAATAATTTTATTAAAGGAAGTAAAAAAGGCGATTCTTGTATTTATATATCCCTCTGTCGCCGTCACACCGACAAAATTTAAAATTAATTAATTAACGACCAATTATTGACGAGATCGAGTCTTAACATTACATCAGAGTCGTGGCAAAACAAATTTAAGATCATGAAAGCTCAAAATCCCTTTTAGATTTGATATTGTCAATACTAGGTAGGTATAAATTCTAGATTTTTATCGTCTTATATTCGACCAATGATCATGTGTGAATCCAATATGCAGTGAATTGATGATAATCTTCAGGTTTTTATCGCCCACATCCGACCAATGTCCATGTTCAAATCTTCAAGTTTTTAAGCAAAACCGTCGCTATTTTTAAATTAGCGACGGGTTCGCTGTTTTTAGCGACGGTTTTGCTGCTAATTTTAGTGACAGTTTTAGCAAAATCGTCGCTAAATACACGCTAATCGACAACAATTTTAGAAAATCGTTGTCGATTGTCCAAAAAAACAGGCTTAAAGACAACGGTTAATTCATCCATACCAACCTATTCACAAGTCACAATGGATCCCCGGTAGCCAACCCATAAAGGAGAGGAGTTAGCTGGTAGGGCAATCTCTCGTGTTACACTTGGAAGGAAATATGGAATATATGAAATTCAAATTCATTTGATTGTTTTGATGACTTTCTGTTGGATGAATTTCAAGTACACTCATCCCTTATGTAAATACAATAGTGATTATGATGATTTTGTTTTGAAATCCACCCAAGATTGGTATAATTTCAAATATTCTCTTCAAATCACTTGACAAATCAAATTCATCACTCGGTATTAAATCCTTAAATCCAAGCACAACATTGGGTTGCATTTTGATTGCATGATTTTTGTATACAAGTATTTGATTTCAAATATAAATCTCAAATCTGTTATTGCATCAATTTGGCTCAAAGAATAAGAATGAAGAGTTTTAAATATCTTGCGATGCCGAAATATATATATTTTTGCCTCAATTTCAAACCTAGCTACTATGAAACCTAGTCATTTGAAATACAAGCATTGCAAATCAATAGAATTTAAATCCTCCCACAAATCCAAATTCTTTCGTCCAAACACAACCTTGAATTTTTTTCATCCATGCAAGTCAATAGATTTGAAGTCTATTATCTCATATCCATTAATTCAAGCATAACCTTAAGGAAAACTACAATTTTGCTCCTATATAGTTGCAATTTTAGTCTTTTTTTGCACGAGACAATGATGTGATGCTGACATGACGTTGACATATGCAATGTCATGTTAACAGTAATGCGGAAAAAAAAACTAAAAGTTTAAAAATCGGAAGAAATAAGGTTAAAACATAAATTTATCAATGTAGACAATCAAGATCAAAAATAAATTTTTGCTTGATCTCATTGTCAATATCCGACTATTGTGCGTGTGCAAATCAGAGATATTAACTGGTTTCACATGTTATATATTAAAATATTATATTCAACAACTTTTAATGTACATACAACTTAACAAGCTGGGCCGTTAACCGAAAATTTAATACATAGTTGATTTTCAGCTTTTACCTTACGCGATATTATAATATGACAAAATTGGCATGAACTAGGATATCGTCATTTGTTGTATTTTTACTAAATTTGGGGTTCGGGATACGTAGGCAATGCCAGGCGGAATCTACTATGCTTCCACAAATTTTCATGTTCAAGTAAGACATTTAACATACAACTTTGCATGCAAATCGACACATAACATAATATTTTGTCTTATAAAGCATTTAAAAAATATGCGCTGACGTTTGAGAACCGACGATAATAAATGAAACTAATATTTTAATAATTATATAATGACGTCCAAATAAAAAATTGTTCATTTGTAATTAGATGAGGCAAAAAAAAAATAGTTGGAGACAATTTTTGGAGTAATATATATATAAAAAAATCAAATGTTGTTGAATCTCGAACTCAAATACGAGAATAAAAATTTGAGCAGGAAGTAGTCCTAGGTTATCGTTGCATATTATCAGTGATAGTGAGAAGTTAGAATTGGCTGTTCATCTTCTCGTGACCTTCTTTTATACTACCATATATATAGATTAATGACCTGGAATTTTAAAGAGCCAATAATTGTGATTATTCACCAGAATATATGGTCTGGACTCGCATGTTTTGGCTTATTTCTAATCAAAGGAGGAATAAATATTGATATTGTATTCTCTTTTTTTTGAAACACTTTCCCCCCTAAGATATCGCAAAATTTAGGTAGCGATTAATGTAATAAAATGCAATTATGGTAATGTTGGTCCTAAATTAGTTGGGTTTGTGTTATCTTATAAACCCAATAGAGATATCAGCTTTTTTTGCCTATTGGTATGGATCTGTTGAGTCAAGGATAAAGAGGCAATAAAGGTGAAGCGAAATTTGAGGACATCAAATTAATTTTAAATAATTAACTTCGTGTTTAATTAAATAGGTACTTTAATTTTAAATTTAAATAATATATATAACTTGTTGAACTAATGATAAAAACCCGTGGGACTACATATTTTTTTGTAAAACTAAGAATATTTAAGAGAAATACAAACAAACATAGCCTTAGCTTAGCGTAGAAATTGGTGATGGCAAAGTTTGTTTATTAGCATTATTAAAACTCAATCGGTGCAACTAAGCCAACCAGTTAAATCATTAAAGAGGCACATTAAGTGCTTACAGGTCAATGAAGCCATCACTTTGTGGGGGTGTTTATTTCTATGGATTTTTAAAGTATTTGTACAAATTAAAATATATTTGCAGAGTTGGTCAAGCAAGGTTCTATGGTGTAGTGGTTAGCACTCTGGACTTTGAATCCAGCGACCTGGGTTCGACTCCCGGTAGGACCTGTTTTTGTTTTAATTCTGCACTTTTAATGTCGATTTATTTTTCCTTATGGTTATTTAAACACATCCCAAATGGTTGATAAAATGGAAATCAAAATCTTCACTTCTTCCTGATAACGGGTGTATGTTTAGAATAAGTCTCTTGTGATACGATCTCACAAATATTTATAGACGGGTCAACCCTACCGATATTCACAATAAAAAAATAATAATTTTAGCATAAAAAGTAATACTTTTTCATGGATGAGTCAAATAAGAGATGTCTCATAAAATACGGCCAGTAAAATCGTCTCACACAAATTTTTGTCATATGTTATATTTTTGTGTAAAATATAATTTACGTGAGAGATTTTATTTTATTCAAAGTCAACGTTTGAGTTTTATTTTATATATTATATTTTCTTTTAAAAAAATAATAGCATTATCGGAATAAGATATTTTGGATAAAAAGTTGCTTGTCTTTAAAGATCAAGTGTATTTATGAGTTATGGCATCGGTCTCATCGCGGATGGTTAACAAAATTTACATCAAAATCTATAATATATAAATATATACCATAATTTGTTAAAACAGTAAAAATCTATAACAGTATATGTTTCATCTTTTGATTGTCCTTCCAAACTGTATCAAGAACACTCAAAAACAAACATATCTTGGACTGTGATCACAATTGAAACTTCTCAGACGATCTTGTAGTTGTGAATGTATCTTCAAGCTCTTCTTCATTGTTTAAAAGGTAAAAAGTACACACACAAAAAAAGAGGGTTCCTATTTCTCTGTATGAAATACAATTTTCGGTGCATAGCTACTGCCCATTATTGCCATCAAAAGTTCTTTGAGCATGCATTATTCTTCCTCAAATTTTCACCCCACATTTTAGCCTCGGCAACGGCGCGTTCCCTGTCTAAATCCCGGTTCAGATTTTTCGCATTCTCTCTTGGAGAATCGTCCCTCTCGAATCCATCCAAGTTCCATTTTCGTCCTGATCCTCCCCCCTCTCCGGTACTTGATATTCTCCCACCTCTCTCATCTTTGCTTCTGCTGTCATCCTTCTCCAGAGCAATTCTGTTGACACTGCCAACAGCTATACTGGGATCGTACGTCTGATTAGCCAGGTAAGAAAGGGCAGTAACTACGTCTCCTATCAAGGGACGACCTGCAGCCTGTTCTTGGATACACATGGATGCTACTGCTAGAGCTTGGTAAAGCCCACGAATGGGAAATTTACCTTGCAGTCTTGGATCCGCCAGTTTCGAGAATTTTCTACGGTCATTGAACAACGGACGTGCCTGCATAACTCAAACATTGTCAGTGGCAAGCCACAACAAAAATTCTCCAATGACAAATCTTAGCTTAATGTAGCCCGAAAATATTTAAAGAAAAACACCCTGCAGTTTTACCCATGCAACAAGGTTTTGTTCTCCCTGTGGAAGGGTGCTGTCAATGGCTTTGCGTCCAGTGATGAGCTCCAAGAATACGACTCCAAAACTATAGACATCTGATTTCACGGTCAATTGTCCAGTCATAGCATATTCTGGCGCACAATAGCCGTAGGTTCCCATGACTCTGGTGGATACATGTGATTTGTCTCCTGTAGGACCTAACTTAGCGAGTCCAAAGTCGGAAAGCTTCGGAAAATAGCTTTCACCTAGTAATATGTTGGACGACTTGAAATCACGATATATGACAGGAGGATTTGCCTTGTCATGGAGATGCTCCAACCCTTTAGCAGCACCGGCTGCTATTTTCATTCTGGTGTTCCAATTTAGTGGCTCTTTGTCTGGTGGAAGATCTGTGCAACAATTATTCACATCTCAATTCGAATATACATGGTTAAACTCAGAACAATGACAATGGATTTTTACTCTCATCTACAATGCATTATATTCGTCTGCCAAAACATTCTTTAAATAACCTTTTTCAGCCAAAAACACCATGGATGCCATGATTTGAGATCAAGAAACAAGAAATGCGTGATATGTATAGACTTCAAAGAGTTCAAAGTCTGTACTAGAAAGAATTTCTAATCAAAAACTGATAGTTGTAATAAACTACTCGCAAAGTTGGTGTACATGTTAAAAAGAAATCTGAATCAAAATAATAGAGCAGTGAGCCAAAAGTTACCATGTAGGTGATCTTCCAACGATCCCAATGGCATAAATTCATAAACCAGAAGCCTCTGTTCTCCCTCAGCACAATAACCGATTAAACTCACTAAGTTAGAATGATGCAGAAGGCTAAGCATGAGAACCTCAACAAGAAATTCTCTATTACCCTGAAGCCCGTTTCTATCCAACTGCTTAACGGCAACCACCTGCCAGCATAACAAAAAATTTAAAAAGATGGACGCAAAAATATAAAAGGTCAACTTTCATAATCAGAAAATGAAATTATCATATTGGAATTTTTGGAGAAAATTGCAATAATTACAGTAATGATTGAAACAAAGTACTAAAATAAAACTGCAATAAAGCACACGTGTCTAAAGAAACAATAGACTGGCTATAGAAACAACACCCTGCTGGAAAACCACGCCAATTTGAATTATCAACTCCAAACACATGGCAGTAAAGTGTGAATTCTAGCGGTGGAACCAACACTTCAGCAGTGCATCAACATACACAGAATACAGCCAATGCCAATCAATTCTGGGGATAGATATTTCCACTGCCAATCAGCAAAGACAAATACTCGAACCGGAACCCGGTTAAGCAGAGACAAACCCGACTCAGCAAAGATTAAATAAATAATTTATTTATGTAAAATAACTTACACCATCCTGGCTAGTGGAGCTCACATTTCTTTAAAACAGATTCGCCCTCTAGATACATTCGAGTCGCAGCTCGATTTGAAACTCAAAAAATTTAAAAAAATTTGCTCGAATTTGAGTTCGTCTCGAAACATTCGAACATGTTAGCGAGTCATTCGAGTTATTGCTTAAAAATAAATAATTGAAACTTTCGAAATATTATATATTAATAAAATATTAAAGTTTGTGAGCCGTCAAACAAAATAATTTGGACTCGAGTTCAGGTAAAAAAAAGTTCAAAATGTTCAAGTTCAGCTCTAATTTTATAACTTCGGATACACATCAAATATTTTTCAAGCCGACTCAATTCATTTGCACACCTAGTTAAAACTCCGTAGTGACTAAGCACAAATTATTGCTTCAGAAGAGTAAAACACACACATGGATATTATCACGGTTGAATGTACAAAGCCTAAAAGTAAAGGCAAGAGTAAAACTTCGAGGCGAATTCTCAACTACCTTCAATTTGAGGACACAAATGAGAAATCCCATAAATTTCTAATGAAATTCATCCTTGAAATTTAATGGTAGAAATAGGGCCCTTAATTCGTTTATCAATTCAATTTCAGCCACTTCCAATTCGTATGAAATTCATGCCACAATTTTCATCACACAAATCCAAATATCAAACCTATTCTTCAGGCACAAAATAGCAAAAATAAATTGCAAAATTGATGAACATTCATTCTACCTGACCATTTGGAAGCCTCCCTTTGTACACACGACCAAACCCTCCTTCCCCTAAGAAACTCTCAGGCCTAAAGTTACAAGTAGCGGCTGCTAGCTCACGAAAAGTAAATATTTGCGCAGCAATCTGCGGATTCAGCAAGTCCTTAAGCACCGATGGTTCCTTTCTTATCCCGACATTACTTCTTGTTTTTAGTCTGTCTGCCCCTGCAAGTTGCGATCAAAAGCACATATTTTGACGACTGATTCTAACGATTTTAGAATTAGTTCATTGTTCGGGACTTCAGTAAAATTCACTATGAAACAAGAACTATGGGAACATAAGAACCACTACACTGACATAAATGGTGAATACACAAATTAACAGATGGCTTTTAGTTTGAAGTACCAGTAAAGTCACCCCAATTTAAAAGATCTAATTAATCATCAATTTGGATTGAACTAAGCCAATTTGGACTACAATAAGCCAATAAAGGAGCTTTCCACTACGGCCACCGGATCAAAAATAGAAACCAAATCCCCATTCAGATCTCATTTCATGATATAAAAATAAAAACAGAGAAGAAAATCCTTCATCAACCCGTATCTTAAATTCTCGGACCTCAATCAAACTCAACAAACCTATGCCCAAAAAATCAATGAACTTTTTTTCTTACAACAGGCCAAACCACAAAAACATAAATTGAAAAGAAAAAGATACATGAATTCAAGAGTAGGACATTAACTAACCGGAAGATAATTTCGATATATTGGAAGGGATGTTGGGATAAACTTCCTTGTGGTCATCTCTGTGTTCATGGGGATTAAGCGTCTCCTCTTCCTTCGAATCGAAACAAGGAAAACAACCCATTTACCTCACTTAAAGATCAAATCTTTATCAAAATCTAGAAGCAATCCGATTGCACATATAAAAAAAAATATCAGACTGCCCAATTCCCTCACTGCGTTTACATAAAATTCAGTAATAATCCAATCTTCACAGTGTTGTCACCTAACCCGATCAGCTCAGGCAAGAACAATAATTGTAAGAATACTGACAAGAATCGAAACTTGGGGGAAGTCCCAAAAATTAGCTCTAGATAAAATCAGTAGTATCCGAACACAGCGGCTTTATCTTCTTCCGATTTTAATCTCTCACACGGATCTGTGGTCAAATCGCCCGTCTATCTCTCGTACCCACCACCCACACACGTATAATAGGAGTATATTAATTGAAAAGAAAAAAACAAACCAAAAAAAATGTATATTCTGTCTACGTACGTAGTATGTTTACATCCACACTTTTCCCCACCACCTTTGACCCAACGTTTATTAATAAACACAGCTTGGTTTTTGTTAAATCAAAAAAGTAAGGATTTTGATATTTATTCTGATGTAAAAATAAAATCTTGAAGCATAATATTACATAATGAGATGGACATAAATCAAGATATGGTCAAGGAAAGTATTCTATGAATTCTTCGACAATTTTAATTGAGCGAATCATTCATGAAATATTACCACAAAATCAAGTAGGAAAACGCTAATAAATCGAACAAAACACATAACATCCTAATAAAATTTTCAGTACAGATTACATATCAGATTTGATCATATTGTGAATTACACTAAGAGAATTCGTCGTTTCAAATTGAAGTCAAAATTTTTCTGTTTCATTTAAGTTTGAATCAGTCGATTTTTGTAGTAAAAAAAAATCTTTGTTCATACATAAATTAATGATTCTTGCACATAAACTTCGCACACTCCATCGTATTTATTGGATATTAATAAAGTGTTCAATATGTATATATGCTATAATGGAACATGTGGAGACCATAAATGAACGCGCAAAGCAATAGGATATAGATATTCAGTTGGAGACTGTAATAACTTCTCGAAAACAAATAACTATCTCTTGTTTAATATATAGATATCACCTATCACGCACATGGTTAGTTGTTTTTTTTTCCAGTCTAACTAATAATTTTTATAATTATTAATCATGATGAATAATTTATTAAATAAATGAGGATTTTTATTGAATTAAAAATAAAAATTTAGTGCATACTGTAAAAATAAACGTATGATCGAACACTTGTAGTCCGCAAACAACGTCAGTCGGGTAAGACATACTAGACAAACCTGATGCGACAAATTTGAACGAAAAAATCCCAATAAGAAGAATCAAACTCGTGATCATTTGACCATGCGTTGAGGGCTCACATACTCCATCAACTCAAACACCCGTGAGACAGCAAAACATTTTTTATGATACTATCTATGCATTATGAAAGAAAGTACTACTCTCTCCATCCTGCTTATTTATGTTCGTGTGTGCTTTCACACATATTAACAAAGTGTTTGGAAATGTAAAATTTTATAAAATAATATTCTATTTTACTCTTGTTTAATGAAAGTTTTAATAGAATAAAAAATTATTCAAGTAGTTAATGATATTAATTTAATATGTATAAATTGTTATAAGGGTAGGAAAAACAACATTAAATATGAAAATTGGAATAGACGAATGACAAAAAAATTGAGTAAAAGTTAGATATACATGGCTGATTGAAACTTGAAGTCAATTTAATAAACTTTAAAATTTAAAATATTGAACATGTTGGTTGTAGATATGGATTGAGGGTTGATATATTGTCGGTAACAATTTGGTAAGTGGGAATTGATTGTTAAACAACTTGGAAAGGCTTAACCATATATCGAGGATATGCCATTCGTGGCCCCAATCATTTTTTATTTTGTTTTTTTTTAAAAAAGAAGATAATATTGTTTTTCAAAACCATGTTAGCTTTACATTTTATTTAATTTCCTTAATCCACGCAACGTGCTTACAGTGGACTTGGATCCATGATCACTTGCTAATTATCCTCCAAATCGTGGATTAATCTAACATAGAATAACCAATCTTTTTCATAAAATACTCGTTGTGTGTGTGTATATATATATATATATTTTCTATTTTATTAAGAGTGAGAACATGATAGTAACCACCTAGGGGACACCAACTTTTTCTTTCAATTTTGCCCTTATATGATACTAATATTACACTTTTGTTTTTTGTTTTTGTTTTTAATTTCAACACACTTTTATTTTTTTTTATTTCAACAATTCAAATATCAATTTAATCCCTCCATAATTTGTCAAATTTCACTTTAGTCCATCGATATTCAAATGCTTGGGCCTGGTTAGGAGTAATCCGAACATGGGCCATTTCAAAGTTATTGAGTACGATAAGCAGTTAGTTGTATATTGGGCCATATCTTGCATTTTATCTTCTGGCCCATTGTTTTAGGCTTTTGTACTTGTTGGTCATTACAAGCTTGTTTCTAAGGTTTTTGTCCTTATTTATCAGGTTCACCAGTTCATTCCTATTTATTGACGTTGGATTTAAAAGACATGATGATATCAAAACAATTTTACGTGAAGGGATCTTTTAAATATATCATTTCTTGCTATGGAGTCCGCAAATTGTTTGTCCAATATCGACACGGGGCGAAAGACATGTAGGATCGAATCAAACTTTTTTAACAAAGTTCAAAAACACATTGCTCAAGCTAAAGAAGCTCGCTCACCTGAATAAAGAAAATTGGAAGACCATGGATGCCCTGAGCAATCCGAGTTCTGAATGAACTGGCGTATTACCAAACATGGTCTTTGATGTAGATATAGGAAGAGAATGCAATGCAATACACCGTAATAACCAATAGTTAAAGATATTTCTAAGTTTCTCTACCCTGCTGCAAAGCTGGTCGACGAGCAACAGCACGAAATGCACAAAGTGTGGTATAAATTTATAATTAAACATAAAATTAATGTATTGAGATTTTAATTAAAGTGTTAATTTTTTTAGAATAAATTATTATTTGTAAATAAAACCATAAAAAGAATATTCCGAGAATATTTTTTTTATGGTAAAGTTTAGGGTTTATGTGTTATTGAAGATAATTTTTTATTTAATGGTGAAGGAACTACACTAATTTTGAAATTAGTGATTCACTAAAATAGCTTGAATGGATTGGAGATGATGTTACAATGTTGTAATTTCATGGGCCAATCTTGAGGTTGTCGCACTCAAGCAACATGTAATGGAGAAATTTCATTTTATTTTTATGTATATTTATCTTTGTATGATGTTGATCCTTTATATATATATATATACATTATCAAATTTCAGTATCAATCTTGTATATTTCAGTTTGATTGTTTCTATTTTTTTTATCGAGAGGACAAAAAATGCAATTTTTCTTAAAAAAAACTTGCTCTTTGAAAATAATTGCTGACATGTGTAGATTTAAAAATTCTAAATTCATGAAATTGTTTGACTCACGAATTTAAAATATCTACATCAAAGACCATGCAATACACCTTAATATATATATATATCTTCTCAATGTTAACTATATATATATATATATATAACTTTGTATGTCGAAATATTTAGTATTACAAATGAGATGGCAACGTTATTAATAACTTTTTTTTAATGAAATTACTTTCATTAAATTAGGTAAAAAAAAAATAGTACAAATACGTAATGAGAGGACAAGGCTAGCTTTTGTTGGCTGTTTTACTCAATCTCGGAACTGTACAAAAACTGGTGCTTCATTCATTGCGCAGTAATTGTCGGGGAACAAATGCAAGGGGCGATATGCATTAATACCCCACTTCAAGAACTGTTTGAAAATCATACCAGTGATTTGTACAGTATAGTTAGCTTTACTTAGAGGCTAATTAAAACGTGAGCAATGAATGGTACATGTACAAAACAAAAAATTCAATTTATCAAAATTTAATGATAAATTCAATACAAAATTTAATTATAATAATAAAATCTTACGATATAATTGTTGTAAATACATTTATTTTTAAAATGTCTATTGATTTCTTGGAAACAACAACGTAAGGATGATGTTAAAACTTGTAGAATTATGTGCGTACTTAGCCAGTGGATGTTGCAGCTCAAAATACATAGAGTGTCGGTTTCCCATTAAATTAAAGTCGCTAGTTCAATAATTTGTACATCTAGCTAGGCACACGAATTATTGCCGCACTTGGTCCATAAAGGATAAAAACAATCATTAAAGAATGTTTTAGTGCCGAAGATTCAACGTTCTTTTGTTACCAAGTGACGAAAATAATAGGTCGGGTTAGGTAATATAAAGTTATCACGTCACCCAGTTGTGAGCGGCGAGAACATTCGGTTTTATTCTAGGAGTTTTCGAAATTATTTTAAGAAAATGTTATTTTATAAAAAACTTAAAAAATTTGTTCCAGGTGTCATTGTATGTAGAGTGATCGGCTATGACTATCTAAAATAATATTTGTGTGATAATTTGTTTTTTAAAAAATGATCCAATAAGTAACTACTGATATTGACGAGGCATACTAAGATAAGGAAAGGTTGTTTTTTTTACCCAAAGATAATAATAATTAAGAATCAATTATAAAAATTTAAAATAAAAACCACAATAAAATTTATATGAAAAAATTGTTCTTGTGATCTTATATATTTGCAATTTTGGCATCATAGTTAGAAAAAAAAAATTTAAATTATTAAAAAAAATAAATATGACATTCATAATATAGATGACTTAAAATAACGTTGATTCACCAAACTTTTTCTTAAATTAATACGGTTTGACTAGTCAATTTACAAATGACGTCACATTTTATAATACGGATTCAATTATTATTTTTCTTTACGGATTATTTCGAATAACTTGAACTAAACCCCCGGAGGGATGGGCGCGATAGTATAACTGAGTATCCGACATATTGGACAGGGAAAAAATTGCTCGACTATGACTCGAATAACATCGGCTGTTTCCATTTTTCCAAAATTACTTAATTTTCTACACAAGACCAACCAGTATATTGAGTTTCCAAATTTTCCCACATGTTTTGTCTAAGAATAATTAAGAGTAAGATCAGTTTTGTGATTTCTCGAATTACCTAAAATTTATATGTATATTAAAACTAATTTTGAAAGCATTCCGATGAGTAAAAATAGCAGAAATGTGGGCATTGATGTTCTGGGAAGGTAGGGTTTCAGATTCTTGTCGGAAAGTACCATTTTCGCCGGGTTCTCCCCATCTCTTAATCTTTCCGCCGCCTGAATCAGCTCCCGCCGCCGTTGTTAATTGCTCGCGATGCCGCTTTTTATGCCTTCGGAAACGCCACTGTCGCCACTTTAGGTAGACAAGAATTCTCTTACCAAATCTAGTTCAACCAGTAAAAACTGAAAACTCAGAATCACCATTTTTCTCACTTTAACATCACATTATTTTAAGTCATTACAAGAATTGAATTAGGTGCTGGATTTACAGTTTATGGCTCGTAATTTTTTTGTCCAGCCGAGTCACTGCAGCCTTTTGTTGTTTTTTTTTTTTAATGAAATGTAATTCCATTAATCAAGGTAAAAAGAGTATTTGTACAACTACACTGTTCATCCTAAGAGAGAAGAAATCATTTCACAAAAACCAATACATATATCTAAATAACTATATCAAGAACATCCACTCGATTAGGCATACTCCCAAGACCACAATCTTGATTTTGTTAATTATCCTTTCCGCATTCGGTACTTCATTATCAAACACAGCACAGTTTATGGTGTTTCATTTGTATATAGTAGATGCCAGCGCCGCGCATCTCATTTTGCTAAGCATGGAGTTTCCAGGATAAACGGTTCGAAATGCCTTTAAGACTAGTGTCGAAGACCCCATAAGTTTCCTCATCCCTAGCCGCTTGCGGATAGCATTCCTGACAATTGTAACTGGTGATACTCTCATTAGAGTCTGGGTCATGGTCGACCCAAGATATTATATGGATAGCCCGAATCATGGTCAATCTGCGGGATGAATTCTTTAGAAGCCGGGCAGGTGGATGTCTGAGACATCTTCTTCTCGGGTTATCAGAAATCCAGGATTTCATACAAGCTCTCGGATGATTTCTACCCGGGTTACCTCGATAACAGTACCGCACTCGAGTACTTGAACAAGTAAAATCTTATCTCGATAATTGTTCCCGACAAAATCCTATTAATGTGACATGGTGGAAAGTAGGGCGGCGTGACAGAAAGTCAACATCAAAGGCTACAAGTGGTAAGTGGGCACTGAAAACAATGCACTCATTACATTCTTTCTTATAAATAGCATTTATATATTTCATTTAAGGGATCTAAATATTTGGCTTCTAAGCTCTTGGCATTCATTTATATTCACACATATACATAACCATTTTCTTCTTCATCCTTCACCTGCTGACTTAAGTATCGGAGTGGCCACGCTGGACACCCCTCTGGCGCTCATTCACGAGTTCATTTCCTTATTTGCAAGTTACGGTTGAGGCCATATCACACATATATATCTTCTCCACTAGATATATCTCCCTGCTCATTTTTCCCCTCATCAGATTTGGTGGAAAGCTCGACCCTGCTCACCCTATTCACGCGTATCGCATCATTGGCAGTCGTCTGTAGGAAACTGAGCTCAAGACGTAGATATGGTTTCCATTCAAAAATAAGTCCGACCAGCTATTTTATCTAGTGATTTTCATATGGACTCGAAGCTAAGCAACTATTCCGGATTGGCGTGAAAAAGTATTTGCTATGCACTCAATAGCATACATATATTAGTCACCTAATTTAGGTCAACTAGAGAAGTTTCACTCTGCCGAAAATGAATCGGATTCAGTATTTTCAGGTTAGTGATTTGGTTTTTAATAAAACTAATATAGAAGGAGGAGCAAAAAAGTTAAAAGTCCGGAGATATGAGGCCCCGACAGCACCATATTTAAAGTCCAGGAGATATTAGGCCCCGACACCATATTAAAAGTCCGGGAGATATAAGGCCCGTCACCATATTTCAAATCCGGGATATATGAGGTTCCGAGACCATATTTAAAGTTTGGGAGATATCAGGCCCGACACCATAATTCAAGTTAGGGAGATATAAGGCCCCCGCACCATATTTAAAATCTGGGAGATATAAGGCCCCGACACCATATTTCAAGTCCGGGAGATATGAGGCACCGGCACCATATTTAAAGTCCAGGAGATATCAGGCCCCATAACAATATTTCAAGTCTGGGAGATATGAGGCCTCGACCATTCAGTAAGTCCAGGGATCTATACCCTGGCTCGAGGCTCCACACCTCGACCATTCAGTAAGTCCAGGGATATGTACCCTAGCTCGGGGCTCTGTATCTCGACCATTCATTAAGTCCAAGGATTTGTACCCTGGATCGGAGCTCCACACCTCGACCATTCTATAAGTCCAGGGATTCGTCCCCTGGCTCGAGGCTCCGCATCTCGACCATTCTGTAAGTCCAGGGATCTGTACCCTGGCTCGGGGCTCCGCACCTCGACCATTCATTAAGTCCAGGGATCAGTACCTTGGCTCGCGGCTCCACACCTCGACCATTCTGTAAGACCAGGGATCCGTACCCTCGCTCGGGGCTCTACACCTCGACCATTTCATTAAGTCCGGGGATCTGTGCCCTGGCTCGGGGCTCCGCACCTCGACCATTCTGTAAGTCCAGGGATCCGTACCCTGGCTAGGGGCTCCGTACCCTAGTTATTTAGTAAAGCTCGGGAGACATAGGGCCCCGAAACCTTCTTATAAATCAGAAAGGCATGAGGCCCCGGTATTCTATTTAAGCCCGGGAGGGATGAGGCCCCAACATCTCATCCCATCTCTGGGAGACATGAAGCCCCCGATGCTTTTATAGCCCGAATTGATCATCTTTTTTGTTGAAGCCTAAGCATGACTGATCGGGACAACGAGTATGACTCTAGCTCGACTATTTAAGGGATGGGTGATGATACCCCCATTAGAGCCTAGGTCATGGTCGACCCGAGATATTATATGGATAGCACAAATCATGGTCAATCTGCAAGATGAATTCTTCAGAAGCCGGGAAGGTAGATGCATGGGACATCTTCTTCCCGGGTTAACATAAATCCGGTCTTTCATACAAGCTCCCAGATGATTTCTACCCCGGCTACCTCGATAACAGTACCGTACTCGAGTACTTGAACATGTAAAATCTTATCTCGATAATCGTTTCTGACAAAATCCTATTGATGTGACATGGTGGAAAGTAGGGCGGTGTGACATAAGTCAACATCAAAGGCTACAAGCGGTAACTGGGCACTGAAAACATTGCACTCATTACCTTCCTTCCTATAAATAGCATGTATATATTTCATTTGAGGGATCCGAATATTTGGCTTCTAAGCTTTTGGCATTCACGTATATTAACACATTTAAATAGTCATTTTCTTTTTCATCCTTCACCTGCTGACTTAAGTATCGGAGTGGTCACGTCAGACACCCCTCTGGCGCCCATTCACGAGTTCATTTCCTTGTTTGCAGGTTACGGTTGAGGCCATATCACAGTTATATCTTCTCCACAAGATATATCTCCCTGCTCATTTCCTCCTCATCAGATTCGGTGGATAGCGCGACCCAGCTCACCTTATTTACATGGATCGCATCAGTGACAACTTTGCAATTGAAGAACAAATGTGAGATAGACTATTAATGACGTGATACAAGGCCACTACAATGCATCATCTTCCATGGCTCCAAAAGTATTTCGAGTTAGTTATGTCCAGTGTTAGACAGTAACATTTAGTTAAAATCAAATCAAACTTTATACAATCAAATTAACGAATTTTTTTCAACAAACTGAACCGACCAAATTTTACTATCAAAACCGAATAAAACAAATCGAAAAAATGATTATTTTGGTTGAAAACCAAATTAACTGAATTTTTTAAAAACTTTTTTTTAAAATCAAGTTTTAATTTAAAATTTTAATATAAAAATTGAATTAAATAAATTTAAATTTTATTTATTAAAAATACATATTTTTAAGTCTTGTTTTATTATCCAATAAAAGTTTATAGAATTTATAATATTTATATCCTAACAAAATTTATAATAAAATTTAATAATAATAATCTTTTTAAAAAACTTCGGTTTATTCGGTTAACCAATGTTTTATATTAAAAACATAAATTTTACCGAACTAATCGATGTTTTAAAAACCTAAAATCAAATTTCCAAATAAACTGAACAAAATTTTCACATTAATTCAGTTCGTTCATTTATTTTGGTTGATACTAATATTTAGCTCACCCATAGACTCAATTGATGTCTACTCTTTATTTGTTGATGCATGCTCTTTTGGTTTAAAAATAACTTGATAATGTTTTTTTTCTTTGTTATCTAAGTTACCTAACTAGAAAATTCAATTTATCCAAAAAAATTTCTAACAAAGAATTATTTTTCCAAATATTTATTCAATTTTCGGTTAGTCTCTAACTAGAAAAATTAGAATACAAGTCCAATCATAACTGCAACATCGATAATTCTCAAATATTTCAAACAATCGATAATTTTTTCAATATTCTTAACCATATATTTTTAGAGTAAAATGCAAACTCGAAAATTCATGCACATCATAACATATAAGTCAAATATTATCGCGACTCAAATAATCACAACTAAATATTCGACATAATTTTAAAGTTGTCAATTTTATCTCATTGTCGCATAATTTAATAACCTAGGACAATAAACCAACCCATAAACGAATATGAAATGAGAGTTGTTCTATTTTTTATTTTTTAGGATCATGGCTGAATTTTTTTTAAAAAAAAACTAGTACATTTTTTTTTTAAATAGAAAGCTTGAGAGGGTTGGTCCGCCCCTGGCTCGGATGATGTATTCAGTGAGGGTGCCCATGTCTTTATTGTTCTTTTACTTTTTCTTAAATTTGCATACAACGAACTTTTAAGAATTTCGTTCCCATTTCTCACGTCTTAAATAATAGAATAACGTACATATATAGAAATTGTGAAGTTATTAAACTCAATAAAAAAAATTGGGAGATTTTTCTTTTGACAAATTTTTTGAGTTTGAACCATCATCTCTAATTTGTTAGTAAAATGAACCTCGAAAGCTAGGACTTTGGCATTTTCGGCCACGGATTGACAAGTTTTTTGAAGATATATCGATCAAACCGGATAGATCGGATCATAAAGTTAGAATTCTCGTCTCTCGATTTACGTGTATACAATTAATCGTTTTTAGGGGCTGAAATTTGTTGAGCAATCTAATACCAAAACTTGACTATTTCTTGTCGGCAATGTCAACCATTTGACCTGTGCACATTTTAAATAAATGTCAAAGATTTGAAATGAAAGGATGCGTTCAGACGGAACGCATTTTATACGCAGTTTCACACCTTTAAATTATACTATAAATAGGTGCATCATTCCTTCATTTCAAATCATCCCTTCTTCGACTTTTCTCTCATCTTATAAACATTTGAGTGCATAGTTCTATAATATTTGTGAGGTGTTTTGTTCTCCTGTATTAAGAGAGTGTGTGTTCTCTTTGGAAACACAGTGAGTGAGTTGTACACCACAAAATATTATAGTGGAATTCTTTTCATCTTGCCGTGGTTTTTACCCTAATAATTTTTAGGGGTTTTCCACGTAAATCTCGGTGTCCATTTTATTCTTTATTTTCGGGTTTTTTATCTCAAAATTCCGCATGTGGGACCAACAAGTGGTATCAGAGCCTTGGTTTAAAATTTCTTAAAACTCTGAGTATGCTCTGTGGTTGCAGTCTAGACTGATCTTCCACATCAGAAAAGATTTTTTGAGATTTTTTTATTAAGGCGGGATTATTTTGTCCAGTCTACAAAATTGTTGTAGACATAATGGCGGACAGGTACGAGATAACAAAGTTGAACGGAAGCAATTTTATACTGTGAAAAATAAAGATGCAAGCAATTTTAAGAAAGGGGAATTTCTTGGCGGCTATTGGAGATAGACCGGTGGAAATTACGGATGATGGAAAGTGGAATGAGATGAATGACAATGCTGTTGCCAATTTACACTTGGCTATAGAACACGAAGTTTTGTCAAGTATCTCTGAGATAAAAACAGCCAAAGTTATCTAGGATACTCTGACAAAGATATACGAGGTCAAGTCGTTACACAACATGATTTTCCTAAAGAGAAGGCTTTATACTCTTCGGATGGCGGAATCCTCATCAATGACCGACCATATCAACACACTAAATACTCTATTTGCCCAACTCACTTCCATGTGGCATAAAATAGGGGAAAATGAACGTGCGGAGCTTCTACTTTCAAAGTCTACCAGATTCATATGATCAACTTATCATCAACATTACCAACAATATTCTTATGGGCTTTCTAAGATTCGACGATGTCTTAACTACGGTTCTCGGAGAAGAAATCGACGCAAGAATAAGGAAGATAGGTTGGTAACTTCGAAGCAGGCAGAGGCTTTACCGATGATAAGAGGAAGATTTATGGACCGTGACTCTAGTGGGAGCCAAAGACGGGATAGATCAAAGTCGAGAAGTAAGAAGAAAAATATTTACTGCTTTAAATGTGGCGGTAAAGGGCACTTCAAGAAAGAGTTTACGAGCATCGATAAAAGCTCTCAAGGAAATATGGCCAGTACTTCAGGCAGTGGTGAAATATTATTCAGCGAAGCAGCAACTGTTGCAAAAAGCATGCACAAATTTTGTGACACATGGATTATGGATTCAGGAGCGACATGGCATACGACGTCTCGGATAGAATGGTTTGATCATTATGAACCATGTCTCAGGAGTATTTGTATTCATGGGAAACTGATCATGCCTTGGAAATCCCTGGGGTCGGTACTATCAAAATTAAAATGTTTGATAGCACCATTCGCACCATACAGGAGGTACGACATGTGAAAGGACTGACGAAAAATCTTTTGTCCTTGGGGCAATTGGATGACATCGGGTGCAAAACACGTATCGAGGAAGGGATTATGAAAATTGTGAAGGGTGCGCTTGTGGTTATGAAGGCGGAAAAGGTTGCTGCAAATCTGTATGTACTTTTGGGAGAAACACACAAAGAGGACAGAACTAGCTGTTGCATCAATTGGTTCAGGAGAAGAATTAACAGTGTTATGGCATAGAAAGCTCGGGCATATGTCAGAACGAGGGTTGAAAATTCTCTCAGAACGGAAGTTGCTGCCGGGACTTACAAAAGTATCACTACCCTTTTGTGAGCAATGTGTTACCAGTAAACAACACAGATTAAAGTTTGGCACTTCTACTGCCAGGAGCAAAAGGATATTGGAGTTGATTCATTCGGATGTTTGGCAAGCACGGTTGTATCCCTAGGAGGAGCGTGATACTTTGTCTCGTTCATTGATGATTTCTCTAGGAGATGTTGAGTGTATCCAATCAAGAAGAAATCAGATATTTTCCAAGTCTTCAAAGATTTCAAAGCGCGGGTTGAACTTGATTCTGAAAAGAAAATCAAGTGTTTGAGGACTGACAATGGAGGAGAATATACCAGTGACGAGTTTGATGAATTTTGTCAACATGAAGGCATCAAAAGACAATTCACGACGGCTTACACACCTCAACAGAATGGAGTGGCGGAGCGGATGAACAGAACCTTGTTGGACAGAACAAGAGCTATGTTAAGGACTGCGAGTCTAGACAAGTCATTTTGGGCGAAAGCAGTCAGAATCGCTTGTTATATTATCAATCGTTCTCCTTCAGTGGCGATTTATCTGAAGACTCCGATGGAGATGTGGACCGGGAAGCCGACAAATTATTCTCATTTGCATACATTTGAAAGTCCGGTGTACGTTCTGTACAATGAGCAAGAAAGATCAAAGTTGGATTCGAAATCCAGAAAATGTATTTTCTTGGGTTATGCTGATTGAGTAAAGGGGTTTCGCTTGTGGAATCCTACTGTTCACAAGCTTGTAATCAACAGGGATGTTATCTTCGAGGAAGATAAATTAAAGGGAGACAAAGGCACACCGAATTCAGAAACTACTATTTTTCAGGTGGAAAATAAGACGGACGAATGTCAAGTTTCTTGTGAAGCAGTACCAGAGCACGAAGAATAAGAACATGTCGAGTCTGAAGTTTCCAATGTGAGACAGTCAAATCGAGACAGAAGACCACCAGTTTGGCTTTCAGATTATGTCACTGAAAGCAACATTGCATATTGTCTATTATCAGATGATGGTGAGCCATCGAGTTTCCACGAGGCTACTCAAAGCTCGGATGTATCCTTGTGGATGATAGCAATGCAAGAAGAGTTGGAGGCATTAGACAGGAATAAAACTTGGGATCTTGTTACACTACCATAAGGAAGGAAAGCCATTGGTAACAGATGGGTCTATAAGATCAAGCGTGATGGCAATAACCAAGTGGAGCGGCATAGTGCTAGATTGGTGGTAAAAGGGTATGCTCAGAGTAGTGTTGGCATTATGTGCGGTGTTTGACCTACATCTAGAACAGCTAGATGTGAAAACGACGTTTTTTCATTGAGATCTTGAAGAAGAAATCTATATGCTCCAGCCAGAAGGTTTTGCGGAAAAAGGCAAAGAGAACTTGGTTTGCAGGTTGAACAAATCTCTGTATGGTCTCAAACAGGCGCCGAGGTGTTGGTACAAGAGATTTGATTCATATATCAGGAGCCTTGGATACAAAAAACTGAGTGCAGACCCTTGTACGTATTTCAAGAGGTCTGGTGATGATTATATCATTTTGTTGTTGTATGTGGACGACATGTTGGTAGCAGGCCCCAACAAAGATCAGGTCCAAGGATTGAAGGCACAGTTGGCTAGGGAATTTGATATGAAGGACTTGGGACCAGCAAACAAGATTCTAGGGATGCAAGTTCACCGAGACAGGAGTAACAGAAAGATTTGGCTTTCCCAGAAAAATTATTTGAAGAAAGTCTTGCAACGCTTCAACATGCAAGATAGTAAGCCAATTTCGACCCCTCTTCCTGTTAACTTCAAGTTATCCTCTGATATGTGTCCTAGCAGTGAAGCAGAGAGGATGGAGATGTCTCGATTACCATATACATCAGCAGTGGGAAGTTTGATTTTCGCCATGATCTGTACAAGACCGGACATTGCTCAAGCAGTGGGAGCAGTTAGTCGGTATATGGCGAATCCTAGACGAGAACATTGGAGCACTGTTAAGAGGATCATTAGATACATTAAGGGTACCTCGAATGCTGCATTATGTTATGGAGGATCGGATTTTACGCTCAGGGGCTATGTCGATTCAGATTATGCAGGTTATCCTGATAATAGAAAATCTACTACTGGTTATGTGTTTACACTTGCAGGAGGAGCAGTAAGCTGGGTTTCAAAACTGCAGACAGTAGTGGCGTTATCCACAACAGAGGCAGAATACATGGCAGCTACTCAAGCTTGCAATGAGGCAATATGGATCAAAATGTTATTGGAGGAGATCAGGCACAAACAAGAAAATGTTCCTTTGTTTTGTGACAATCAGAGTGCCTTGCACATTGCAAGGAATCCAGCCTTTCATTCTAGGACGAAACACATTGGAGTACAATTTCACTTTGTGCGAGAAGTAGTAGAGGAAGGAAGCGTGGATATGCAGAAGATTCATACAAAGGATAACATAGCTGATTTTCTGACCAAGCCAGTGAACACTGATAAGTTTGAGTGGTGTAGATCCTCAAGTGGTCTAGCGGAAACGTAAGCAGCAGATAATGCCAAGATTGAAAGGATGTGTGGAGATGTATTTGATTCTCAATCAAATCTTCAAGTGGGAGAAATGTCAGGTAAGTCAACCATTTGGCTGGTGCACATTTTAAATAAATGTCAAAGATCTGAAATGAAAGGATGCGTTCAGACGGAACGCGTTTTATACGCGGTTTCACACCTTGAAATTCTACTATAAATAGGTGCATCATTCCTTCATTTCAAATCATCCCTTCTTCGACTTTTCTCTCATCTTATAAGCATTTGAGTGCTTAGTTCTATAATATTTGTGAGGTGTTTTGTTCTCCTGTATTAAGAGAGTGTGTGTTCTCTTTGGAAACACATTGAGTGGGTTGTACACCACAAAATATTATAGTGGAATTCTTTTCATCTTGCCGTGGTTTTTACCCTAATAATTTTTAGGGGTTTTCCACGTAAATCTCGGTGTCCATTTTATTCTTTATTTTCGGTTTTATTATCTCAAAATTCTCCACGTGGGGCCAACACTTCTTTACTATCATTTTTCAAGAACAACATTTTGATTTACGGATGATGATGCCCCGAGATATCCCGGGTCATAGATAAACCCTGGGACTTCCCGGGTCATGGATAATATCCATGGTTAGTGCCCGAGTCAGGAGAATAAAAGGTTCTGACCATACCAATAAAGTAATCGGATGGATCGGCACCCGAGTCATGAAATTACCCGGGATAACGAGAGGATGGCTGGAAGAACCCACGGAAGGGCCGGTCAATCAGAGGCCAGGCCACGAGAGCACCCGAAACATAACCTCCCTGAGAAGTTATACACTTATATTCTTATAAGGAATCCCGAGGAATACCTCACCCTGACCACTTCGATATGAGTGAAGTATTTAATGCCGCCGATAAACAGTGTTTATAGCCGATTTATCTCTGACATTATTACAAGTGGCCAATAAATCAAGTGGCCTGGATGTGACAAGTGTGCGATTTGACATGTCAGAACAATAGGGTATAATCAGCCACCCTATTATAATTAATGCTCTCACACGAAGAACGAGGTCATCATTGTATCCTCTACTATAAATATCAAGTTCTTTACTTGCATTTACTATCTTTCAGATATTAATTCACATTTAATACTCTCATTTACTACACATCAATCATCACAGCCATCACTTGGCTACATTGGTTTTATTGCTTGAGTACCCTGCTGACTTAAGCATCGGAGTGGCCACGCCGGACTCCCCTCGTGCGCCCATTCACGTGGTTATTTTCTTGTTCACAGATCCTTCAAGGAGCTCGAGAAATTACAATCCAAGTCCAGCGTCTAACTCCTATTTCCTTCCATATCTTGATAGTTTACCCGGCAGAGTTCCTAACCCGACTCGTCCGTTTCGCCCGGGTTGCATCATTGGCGCCGTCTGTGGGAAATTCTGAGTTCTAAGACGTTGATATGGCTCCTACCAGAAGAACAGCAAATCAAGACACTTTTCGAGTTCAGGGAGAAAACAACACTCATGTTCAGGGAGAAAACAACACTCGTATCTCTGGTGCTGGTGGTCCTCCCCCTAATGGTCCTCAGCCTACCATTCATTTAACCCCCGAGGAGTTACAGAAGATTATAACTGATGCTGTTAAGATGGCCACGACAAAGAAGGCCACTTCTCACCATGCCAGTCATCCCGAGCAACAACGTGAATAGCCGCAAAGGGAAGAGAGAAGGGAAGATGAGGGGGAATCAAGTGCGGGTTCTAAGTCTCCCACTGTTGCGGAAGAATTGGAAGAATTGAGGAAAAAAGTGAAAGTGTTAGAGGGGCATGTTGGTTCTAAAGGCAGCGCTCCAGTTGCAAAAGGTTGCCCATTCTCTGACATCATTGCTCGGGAACCATTACCCGGGCATTTCAAGTCGGCAAAAATCAAGGACTACGATGGGAGTTCTGACCCCGAAGAGCACCTCGCTCGTTTCGAAAACATGGCTATGTTGCATTGTTATGGGGACCAAATTAAATGCAAAGTGTTTCTAACCACTCTGATTGACTCGGCTCAAAGGTGGTTCGAGGGTTTAGCTCCTCAGAGTATTCTTTCTTTCGAAGATTTTCAGAAGGTGTTCTTACATCAATTCAGCAGTAGCAAGAAATATAAAAGAACCGCCTTTAGCCTATTTGAGGTAAAGCAGCGCCCGGAGGAAACTCTAAGAGCTTATATCAAAAGACTCAATCGAGTAGCCTTAGACGTGCCTGCTTGCGCGCCCGAGACGAAAACTACTGCTTTCACGCAAGGATTGCTAGAAAGGGAATTCTTCCGCTCCCTCACCAAAAAACTGCCCGGAGATTTCGAAGATCTTTTGTCCCGGGCAGAAAAGTACATCAATATGGAAGAATCCCAGCACCAGAATAGAGAAGCATTGAAGAGAGCAAGGGGAGACCGGGCTGTCAGGCCTAAGGAAAGAAGTAACAAGAGGAATGGTTCCGGGCATCTTTCTCATGTTCCCCTGAGAAATGCCCGGGGTATGGAGGTTCAAGAATGCAGCTCAGATGTGGCCCCACTCCCTAATCTCACAGTCCGATCGGTCCGATCAGAAAAGGTCGGATATTGCACCCGACATAAAGAGTGCTCCCACAACACGAATGAATGACGATCCCTAAGGAAGGGATTTAAGAAGCATACTGAGCCGGAATCTCGCCCTACTCGGGAGGAGCCCAGGTCGCCGCCCTGGGTATCGCGACGACCTGGACCGAATGTTCCTAGGAGATCGGCTGACATCCCCAGTGGAAGCAGGAGAACAGAAGGGAATTCTCGGGAAGAAAAAAGCAGACAAGTGGAACGAAAAGACCTTCCCCCTGTCCGGGGAGTGATCAAAATGATTTCGGGAGGATCTACTGATGGTGATTCCAACCGAGCCAGGAAAGCAAGGGGTAGAAGAGTGTGCTTAGAAGTTGATGGGAGGGATCGAAGTGAGCCGGTTATTAGTTTTGGCCCGGAAGACCTCAGAGGAGTCAGCCTACCTCATAATGATGCTTTGGTCATTCAGGCCCGGGTCGCTAATTATGACGTGTTGAGAGTTTTTGTGGATAATGGGAGTTCTGTTAATGTTATTTTCAAGGAAGCCCTGGTCCAGATGGATTTACATGAATATCCGCTGGAAGTAGTTGCGACTACTCTGTTCGGCTTTGCCGGTCATGCTGTATACCCTGAAGGGGAAATCACTCTACCCCTAACAATTGGAAGTGGAGATTTGAGGAAGACAGTTATGACAGTTTTCACCATAGTAGATGCCCCATCTTCGTATAACGTAATCCTTGGAAGGCCAGCTATGAACGAGATGAGAGCTGTAGCCTCCACTTATCACCAGAAGATCAAGTTCCCGATACGAGGGCAGGTGGGAGAGGTTAAGGGAGACCAACCCTCCTCCCGGAAATGCTATGGTGAAATAATCCGAGTAGATCAGAAAAGGGCGAGAAGGGAGGACAGGGGAAAGAAAGTGGCTCAGGGAGCAAAGGAGGTAGAAGGGAATTAAGTAAATTTTGTTGCAGAGAACGAGCAAGAGGTGGTCGAAATAAAACCAGGAAAAAGTATTCGAGTGGCCCGAGACCTGGAAGACTCCACCCGTGTAAAACTCCTAGCCTGTTTAAGAGCTAATATCTCTATTTTTGCATGGTCCCAACAGGAACTTGTGGGAATATCACCCAAAGTAGCCGAGCACAAATTAAACATCATCCCTGGATCCCGACCTATAAAACAGAAGAAAAGGCACTTCGGGCCCGAAAAAGACAAAATCATAGAAGAGCAGGTGAAGGAAATGTTGGGAGCCGGCCACATCAGGGAAGTCCAATTTCCCACATGGTTCTCTAATGTGGTCCTTGTTCCTAAAGCCACAGGGAAGTGGAGGATGTGTGTAGATTTCCGGGATCTGAACAAAGCTTGCCCGAAGGATTGTTACCCACTTTCTCGAATCGATCAGTTGGTGGATTCAACTTCCTGCTTTGAGTTACTAAGTTTCATGGATGCATATCAGGGTTATCACCGAATCCCCATGGCCCGAGAAGATCAAGATAAGGCCAGCTTCATCACTTCTGGGGGCACCTTTTGCTATGTGGTCATGCCATTTGGATTAAAGAATGCCGGGGCCACATACCAACGCCTAATGAGTCAAGTCTTCCAAAAGCAGATAGACAGGAATATCGAGGTATATGTGGATGATATCTTGATTAAGACTCGAGAAATGTCTTGTTTTATTGATGATTTGACAGAGACTTTTGCCACGTTGGGAAAGTATGAGATTAAGCTCAACCCGGCCAAATGTGTGTTCGGGGTCAAGAGTGGAAAGTTTCTGGGTTTCATGGTTACAGACAGAGGAATTGAAGTCAACCCGGAAAAGATAAAAGCTGTGATTGACATGCCCTCCCCTCAATCTACTCGGGATGTACAGAAATTAACCGGGAGGATTGCTGCTTTGTCCCGATTCATCTCTCGATCTGCTCACCGGAGCTATCTTTTTTTTCAAGTCCTCAGAAAGGCCCAGAAGTTTGGTTGGAATGAAGGGTGAAAACAGGCTTTCCAAAACTTGAAAAAACACTTATCCGAGTTACCTGTTCTGGTAAAGCCGGAGCCGGGGGAAAAGCTGTGGATTTATTTGTCTGCCACTGAACATGCTGTCAGTTCTGTTCTCATCAAGAAAGAAGGGACACATCAGAGGCCCGTGTATTATGTTAGTCATGCCCTCTGAGGAGCAGAGTTGAAGTATAGTGAAGTGGAAAAAATAGCTCTAGCCCTGGTAATGACTGCCCGAAAATTGAGGCCATACTTTTTGTCTCATCCGATAGTGGTCCTCACCAATTCTCCACTCGGAAGAATAATGACACATTCGGAAGTTTCAGGAAGAATGGTCAAATGGACAATAGAGCTGGGGGAATACGACATTGAGTATCAACCCCAGGCCGCTATCAAAGCTCAGGCTCTGACAGACTTCTTGATAGAAATGATCCAACCGACAGAGGAGGAAGTATGGAGAGTCTTCGTTGATGGCGCTTCAAATCTATCCGGATGCGGAGTTGGAGTGGTCATAGTCGCCCCATTCGGAGAAAAGATAAAATTGGCCCTGAGAATCGATTCCCGGATTACAAATAACGAAACTGAATATGAAGCTGTTTTGTCAGGATTACAAGCCGCCCAAGAAGTTGGAGCCTCCCGAGTAATTATTTACTCCGATTCTCAGTTAGTGGCACAACAAATTAAAGGTGCTTACGAGGCCAAAGATGAAAAAATGCTCAAATACTTGAAACTCATAACAACCCGAGCTGCCACTTTTACCGACTGGAGCATTGAACAAATCCCCCAAGGAGAGAATGGGGAAGCTGATAGTCTGGCCAAGTTAGCCGCTTCTATGTCCGAAGTAAGTACCCGGGAAATCATGTGTTTTACCCGATTGGTACTATCTGTTGATGAGGCATCACCTACCCAAATAACTTCATGGATGACTCCCCTGATTGAATACATAGTCCATGCCAAGCTTTCGATTGACCGAGTTCAGGCTTTAAAGATAAAGAAGCAAGCACCCAGGTTCACTCTATTGAACAACACTCTTTACAGGCGATCATACCTTGGTCCTCTATTGAAATGTGTCTCAGAAAGTGAAGTAGAGTACATCCTCCGGGAAATTCATGAAGGATGCTGTGGAGAACACTTGGGAGGGATGGCCCTGTCTCGGAAAGCCCTATTAGCAGGATTTTGGTGGCCCCGGATGGATCAAGATGCCGTCAGACTAGTCCAAAAATGCCAGGGTTGCCAACACCATTCCAATTTTCACCATCGCCCAACTGCAAGTATGCAACCAATCTCTGCCTCATGCCCTTTTGATCAATGGGGTCTAGATATAGTGGGCCCTCTTCCCATGGCCCGGGCACAAAAAAGATTTCTTCTAGTGGCTATTGATTATTTCTCCAAGTGGGTGGAAGCTGAGCCATTAGCCAGGATTACCAAAGACGAAGTTATGAAATTTCTTTGGAAAAGCATTGTTTGCAGATATTGCATCCCTAGGAAACTAATTTCCGACAATGGAAGACAATTCCAGGGAAAAAAGATCACCTCCTGGTGTCATGAAATGAAGATTATTCAATCCTTCACCTCAGTAGCCTACCCTCAGGCTAATGGCCAGACGGAAGTAACTAACAGGATCCTCGTGCAAGCACTGAAGGTCCGGCTCCATGGGAAAGGAAAAGATTGGGTGGAGGAATTGCCAAGTGTCTTATGGGCTTACCGAACTACTCCTCGATCATCTACTCGGGAAACACCCTATAGCCTTGTCTATGGTTCAGAAGCAGTCCTGCCGGTGGAGATCGGGCAATCTTCTATTCGGATAGAATCCTACCCGAATCACAATGATCAGTCCCGGGCCATTGAACTTGATCTGGTTGAAGAAAGGCGAGACAGAGCTAGCATTCGAATGGAAGCTTATCGTAGCCGGGTAATGAAATCCTATAATAAGAATGTTCGGGCGCGAAACTTTCAGATAGGGGATTTGGTCATGAAAAAGGTGAAACCGGTGGGCGATGTAGGGAAATTGGAAGCAAAATGGGAAGGACCCTTCAAAATAATTCAAAGAGTCAGTTCTGGTGCAGCTTATTATCTTGAAGATTCTCTGGGACAAACTCTCAAGAGGCCATGGAATGCTTTTCATTTAAAGAGATATTATGTGTAGAAAATACTTGTATCTACTGATTTCTACATCAAATAAAAAGATTGTTCGAGAAAGCGTTCAAATATTTCAAAGCCCAGGGACCCGTACCCTGGCCCGGTGGACCCGTACCCCGGTTATACTTTCAAGTCCAGGGACCTATACCCTGGCCCGGTGGACCCGTACCCAGGTTATACTTTCAAGTCCAGGGACCCGTACCCTGGCCCGGTGGACCCGCACCCCGGTTATACTTTCAAGTCCAGGGACCCGTACCCTGGCCCGGTGGACCCGTACCCCGGTTATACTTTCAAATCCAGGGACCCGTACCCTGGCCCGGTGGACCCGCACCCCGGTTATACTTTCAAGTCCAGGGACCCGTACCCCGGCCCGGTGGACCCATACCCCGGTTATACTTTCAAATCCAGGGACCCGTACCCTGGCCCGGTGGACCCGTACCCCGGTTATACTTTCAAGTCCAGGGACCTATACCCTGGCCCAGGGACCCGTACCCTGGTTATCTACCAAGTCCAGAAACCCGTACCTTGGTCACCTATCGATCTTAGTAAAGATTAATGTTGTATCGGTCCCGCAGGTTTTTGTTTTGGAAAAAGAAAATTATCGGTTAATGATTGATGAAATTCAGAGTTAATACAAAGTTTGAGATAATGCGGGCAATATCGGGGAAGCCATTATCAAATGCGATGAAGAGATCTCATTAACAAGGAAGATATTTACAAAGTGCCCGGAACCCGGAAGTAAAATAATAATAATAATAATAATAATAAGCGAGTAAGCAAACAATTTTCTGACCAGGCACACGAGACTAATCGGGACAACGAGTGGACTCTAGCCCGACTAATTAAGGAAGGAGTGATGATGCCCCGAGATATCCCGGGTCATAGATAAATCATGGGACTTCCCGGGTCATGGATAATATCCATGGTTAGTGCCCGGGTCAGGAGAATAAAAGGTTCTGACCATACCAATAAAGTAATCGGATGGATCGGCACCCGAGTCATGAAATTAACCGGGATAACGAGAGGATGGCTGGAAGAACCCACGGAAGGGCCGGTCAATCAGAGGCCAGGCCACGAGAGCACCCGAAACATAACCTCCCTGAGAAGTTATACAATTATGTTCTTATAAGGAATCCCGAGGAATACCTCACCCTGACCACTTCGATATGAGTGAAGTATTTAATGCCGCCGATAAACAGTGTTTATAGCCGATTTATCTCTGACATTATTACAAGTGGCCAATAAATCAAGTGGCATGGATGTGACAAGTGTGCGATTTGACATGTCAGAACAATAGGGTATAATCAGCCACCCTATTATAATTAATGCTCTCACACGAAGAACGAGGTCATCATTGTATCCTCTACTATAAATATCAGGTTCTTTACTTGCATTTACTATCTTTCAGATATTAATTCACATTTAATACTCTCATTTACTACACACCAATCATCACAGCCATCACTTGGCTACATTGGTTTTATTGCTTGAGTACCCTGCTGACTTAAGCATCGGAGTGGCCACGCCGGACTCCCCTCCGACGCCCATTCACGTGGTTATTTTCTTGTTCACAGATCCTTCAAGGAGCTCGAGAAGTTACAATCCAAGTCCAGCGTCTAACTCCTATTTCCTTCCATATCTTGATAGTTTACCCGGCAGAGTTCCTAACCCGACTCGTCCGTTTCGCCCGGATTACATCAACGGATAACAGAAAATTGTAGAGGAAAAAACGACTTAAAATGGTCGATCACTTGTCGCATTTCCATCACTAAAATGTTGTGGAAATTAAACAATTTGCTTCAAGTATGATATAATCGAGTGATTCCATTCAAAACGACAAGGCTATGTACCCATTTTCCCCCTAAAAACCAAAATTTCTGGTTTGTGCTAATGAGTTAAAGCTTATCGTGTGTTATATTGGACTTACAGATATATATTTACTGCCTGCTGACTACGACAATTGCACTAGGCTGCGCCCCAAGCATTAATTGACGGCAAGCTAAGATCAGACATTAAATTGTCACACATTATTTTATTATTATTACCAATTGGATTTACGATACATTAATGTCCGTACGTACATTGTTATGTTATTTATAATAATAATAAAAATAATAAATATTATTGTTACCTATTGATATAATATCGTTCATTAATTGAATGGATGCATTCCCTTCTTTATAAATACAATCCATCTCATTAATGTTGATGACTACACATGACCTAATTTATCTCGTCATGCTTATGAATCTTTGGCTTCCCACGGAAGAAATGAAAATTCTGAAAACGTCTGCCAAAACCATGACCAAGTTAAGTGATTTTAAAAAAAAATATTTAAACCACTTTATAAATTATCCTAGAGCGTAAAAATTATAAATATAAATGAGTTGTTTGTCAGCTTATAAGTTTTTTTTCACCGTTCGCTTACACATCAACTCAATAAGTCGAGACATTAGGAGCGTTGGGAAACATAATGGCTGTGGCCATAGTTATCAATTATAACTAAACGTGCATGCATTATTTACCAAGGTTGCCTCATTGATTATATATCATAAGTAGACCCGACAGCCAGTACTGCTGCTGTGCATATAATTCTACCACCATAATGGTGCATCACCATATTTAAGAGGTTACTATAGTATGGTAAATCTTTATATATATATATATATATAGTTTACCTTTTGAATTAAGTTTTCACAAAAAAAATAAATTAATTAAATTGCAGTTTCGGTGTTGTAAATTGATTCTTATTTTCACAGTTGGTTCATTTTCAAGAAATATTGTTGTGACCAATTTTTTTTTTATATAAAAAATATTATATGTTAAAAACACCGTTTAAAAGCTGAAAGCATCCCCACGGCGACCCCACCCAGTATTCCAAGGCTATAAATATCATCTTCCTGGATATCATTTCACACATCATCCATAATCCGAAGAATCCTCGGACGCACACGTTCCACTTTTTCCTGCTCCTATACCTCTTCTTCTACTTGCCTTTTCACGCACTACTCCTTGCCTTTTTTCAGCTGCTTTTATCTGGGCTTTTGCACACTGTTAATTATCGAAAAGCAATTGAAAAGAGGAGAATTAATATAGTAACAATCATGCAATGCCAATCGGAATCACAAAGATACTACTCATCCTCCTCTCGTGGAGGCGGCGGCGGCAATGCCTCATCTGAGCCAATGGAGACGGTGTTGAAGCTGGCCTCCGGTAGCGCGGTGGTGGTGTTCAGCGTCAGCACGTGCTGTATGTGCCATGCAGTGAAAAGGCTGTTTAGTGGTATGGGAGTAAGCCCTACGGTTTACGAGATCGATCAAGATCCTAAGGGCAAAGAGATTGAGAAGGCCCTCGCACGGTTGCTCGGAGGCAGCTCCGCCGTGCCGGTGGTTTTTATCGGCGGCAAACTCATCGGAGCAATGGACAGAGTTATGGCTTCACATATCAATGGCACTTTGGTCCCACTCCTTAAGGAAGCTGGAGCACTATGGCTTTAATGAATCATTTCTGTTATTTACAACGTAATTTTGTCTATGTCACTTTTTCAATCAAGTTAAAAAAAAAAAGTTAGTGTTGTTTCTAATGACTGCTTAGGTCTTGTATTTGGGAGTTAGTATCAGTACCTGTACAGAGGAAGGAGTTGTTCGGTTCCTCCATGTTATGGATGAACTTATAACTCCAGCATGAGGCACTCCTTTGGTACAGAACGAGGCGTATCACGTATTCTGAAACTTATTGGTTTTTATGTCTCATTTTTTTCGGAATTAAGCCAATTCATTGTTCAACTTAACTGATAGATTATATAATACTGCGTACATAAGATAAAGGCCACTTTTGAATTTGTTGGGCTCAATTTGAACAACAAATGTTTCTTGATAAAGAACCTCAAATGAGAAAGAAAGCTGAGACTGGAACCGACATATATATAATTTTCCTGGCTGTGATTAATATTCATATAATAGCCAGGCATGGGCCGGTGCCACTCAATGCTATGCTTTCTTTGAGAATAGACCCAATTTGCTGCATTTACTGGGCCGCATCGCAAGTCGATGTGTTAAAACATGTTTTTTTCCTAAACTAGTATAGAAGGGAACTGATTTTGTTATATATATATATATATATATATTTATTTATAATATATTTCTTGCGTGTGTGCATGAATGTAATGATATTAATTCAATCATCTACTATGGGATCGATTCTTGGAAAAGAAACGAGTGTTCTAGACCAATAAATTGAGAGTATTTTGTATTACATGGTTCTTTTTCTACTTTCACATTTAATTATTACCTATGTTTTTTTAAAAAAAAGGTGATCCACACGTGAAGTAATAATTAATAAGAGATGGTATTTTTTCATGATTATTTATTGATACCCTCGGGATAGTCCGGGTTGTGCTCGAGTCATGGACGATTTTTGTGCTCGGGGCATGGACGACCCAGGATACTGGATGGATGGCCAGAACATGACAAGTCGGCAGGAAGGGTTCATCAGGAGCCGGGCGAGTGAATGACCGGGACGTCTCCTCCCCGAGCCACCGGACGCCCGAGCTCTCGTTCAAGCTCTCGGGAACTTTCTACCCGGGCCACCTCGATATGAGCACCGCACTCGAGTATACTAGCAGAATAGGATGTGGGCGACTGTCTCATCTCTGATATCGATCCAAGTGGTTGACTGAATCAGACAGGCAGGATGTGACTAGTATATGATTTGACATGTCAGAATATATGGTATGCTCAGCCGTCCTACTATAATTAGTAGGTAGCACGGAGAATGAGGTCATCATTACTTCTCCTACTATAAATACCAGGTTCTCTCTTTACATTTACATTCATTCATTCACACCAATATCACAACCATCACTTGGTTACATTGGTTCTTGGCTTGAATCATTCACTGACTTAAGCATCGGAGTGGCCACGCCAGACACCCCTCCGGTGCCCATTCACGAGTTCATCTCCCTGTCTGCAGGTCACAGTGGATGCAATAGCTCATAGATCCATCTACCTTGCTCATTTTCCTGAACAACATTATTCATTCGATCCGGTGGAGCACCCGACCCTACTTACTCATTTCACCAGGATCGCATCATTTATGATTCGAGTTATGGTTAAATATTTGCAGTTTCTGAATTGATCTCGGATATAAAAAAAAATCAACTAGCAAGAGCTTGACAACACACGACTTTTTCTATCCAAAGTGCATCTGAGAGATACGGAAAATATGAAAGTTTGAAATATGAATGAAAGGTTGTGAATGGATTTTTTTTATAAGGAAATGCCATAAATTGTTTAAGTTCATTACCCTCACATAAATAAATATTTATATGACGAGGTTTGCTTCGAAATGAGATGATTTCCCCATTTGGATTAATAGAAATCTCTTTGTATTATTACTGAGTATGACATAATTTACAGAGATGTGTTTCCACTTTTTCTATCAGTCATGGGTTTCGTAGGCAACGGTTCTATCTTGGAATTCGTGTGATACGTATGTATCTTGCACACAAGGCTCAACTATAGCTGAAATTAAGTATCAAAACTGTTGCACACAATTTTGAAAGGTATGGCAAGTTGGTTAAAGTATTGGCCATTTCGGGCAACGTTTATTGATACTCACGGAAAATTTTAGGGTCTGTTTTAGCAAGTGTCACTAGTCCAGACACAGGTTTTGAAATTACCCTGAACCTGAAATCACGAATAAGATCGTTAGAAGGGGGCCGGGAGGATGTCCCGGCGTAGCCCCTCCGACGCTCAAGTCAGAGACTGAGGATATATGGAGGGAGTAGCTAAGGGTGTTGCTGAAAACAATATCTTGAATCAGCAAGTGTTACTAGTCCAGCCGCAGGTTTTGAAATTACCCCGAGCCTGAAATCACGAATAAGATCGTTAGAATGGAGCCGGGAGGTTGTCCCGGCGTAGCCCCTCCGACGCTCAAGTCAGAGACTGAGGATATATGAGAAGAGCAGCTAAGGGTGCTACTGAAAACAATATCTTGAATCCCCTAACTGAATACTCAAACCTGATATTTATAGGAGAATACATGGGCACTTGATGAGCTTGTCTTCCATTTGAAATAGGGATGAGTCAGGAGTAGTGGACTCATCCATGAGATATCATTTATCCTTCAATATTCATTCATATTACCATATGGTTAATGTCCGTAACTATTTTTCATCCAATGACTATATAAAAAAAACCACGTTTATTTTTTCACGTAATTTAATATGTGAGTGCATGTGAAGAAATAACCTTTGGATGAAGGGTGTATTGTTACCCACAGGGTAGGATCGATCTTTAGTATGAACTGGATTTGGAGGCTAGAAAAGCTCGCCAGACAACTCTCACCTTTATATTGAATAGAAAATGGAATAATTTAGAGTTGGAAAGTCGGTCCACCATGTACTTATTAGATTAGAATAATTTCGAGATAACAAATCCAATAAATACATAAATATATATATATAAATAAAATATATCACTCTTGAGTTTAATATATTGGACGATTGCAACCGCTGGTCTTCGATGTGTAATGAATAAATCTTCAAAGAAATACAATATCTTTCTATACACATTGATTACGCGCTTACATAATCTACCAACTCGAGCACATCAAGAAAGCAAAAACAAAATAAATTATCTTGATACATAAGCTAGCTACTGTTGAATTAATACAATAATATATAATTTATCTAAAGCCACGTATAATAAATTTTACTAGAAATTTCATTTTTTTTATCTAATTTTAATCTTGTGTATTTATTTTTTCAATAGTTGAAAATTTGTATCATATGGCATATGACGAATGTGTGATTTCATAATTTCTTCTACATGACCAGTTAGGTTCTAATATCAGACATCCGAGACATTATTCATCCAAAAAAATATATACGTTAATGTCACCTCTAATTTCAAATTCAAAAATTGTGTTAGGAACTGACTAAACACAATGAACTTAAATAAAATAAAATATAATTTGATTGCACCAGTATATATACATACATACATACATACATACATACATATATATATATATATATATATAAAAGTTTATATGTGAGGAAATCTTGAGAAATTGAATTTAATATTTAATTTTAAATTTTCAGAATTTCATAAAAAAATTTGAAAGAGAAAATTTATATATATTTTTCCCCAACACGCACTTTAATAATTTTCATGAAATTATAAAGTATGTAGAGATAATATGAGAAGTTGCATAGGCAATGGAACCTAGCGTTGACCTTTTCCTCGTGTTTCTAACTCAAAATTAACGTTCAGAATTATCCAAAAAATAAAAAAATCGATGTTCAGATAATAATAAAGTAAACTAAGTCCGCCATTAACGAATACTTGACAACTGCTGAATATTAAATGATGTATAGCACAAGTTAAAATATTAATTAGTATTATTAATCCATATTAATTAATTATATCCTCTGCATGCCTTGTATATTCCTTACACTTTGACTATATATATACACACACACAGAGAGAGAGAGCTCAGCCCATTACAAAGGCCAACAGCCAGGGAAAAGAAGCACTTCTCGTGAAGCCTGCTGTTCCCTACCCTTCAGAGCCAGCTTCTTTTCCAAAGCATTAATTGTTATTCTGCACTACAAATTTGTTAACCGTTCACCTTTTCTCTTCTTTTTGTTTCATATATGTTGGGATTTTCTATGCACGATCATGAGTAATACAATGAGGCCAAGGATGAAGGTTATGTTCAATTTAGTTTATGACAGAGGTTGATCACTTTCCTTAAGTTTTCATCAGTTGTTTTATCGTGTACTTGACTGAGAAATAGCTAAGTTCTATCGTGTTTGTTTTTTTCTTGGATATATATACACGAGAACATATGGAATATCGTGATAGTCCTAGAGGTGGCAAGGGTAAGAGAGGGCTTATCTCCAAAACATGGGAGAGATGCAAATCCTTCAGTGGCGGCATTGCAAGAAAGGGTGGCTATTCGAATGGTACTGCTCTAACGGTGAAGAGCAAATCTTGGCCACGAAATCTGATTTTCGACTTCCCGAATCAAGGAAAATTCAACGAAAAAAAATCCTATAAAGTGGCTCCCGACGGATGCTTCTCTATCTACGTTGGATCCCAAAAACAGAGGTTCGTGATCAGAACTGAGTACGTGAATCATCCCCTTTTCAGGACTCTACTCGAAGAAGCTGAATCCGAGTACGGGTTCAGCAGCGACGGGCCTTTGGTTCTTCCTTGCAAAGTTGAGCATTTCATCCAAGTATTAGTGGAGATGGATAGGGAAGGGACGATTGAGAAAAGTCATGGGTGCAACTTTGTTACGAGGAGTCACACCCAATATCACATCCTCACGCCACCAAGATTAGTTCCTCATCAATAATTTATTTTTAGTGGCATGTTGTCCCTTTCGTGATGTTACTATTCTTACATGATCATAATTGAAATCATGTAACATATTCTATCTATTGGTCGCAACTGTGCGTATGTTGATGTCACATTTTTAATAATATTATCATGTAATCTATAAATAATATATGTGTGATATATAAATCAATCTTTTTTTTTTTTGTTATAAAATCTGTCCTTATTAGTAGACTTTTTGAGGTGTTTAATTTCCATCGTACGCGTGACCAACTTGACATTTATCATATATTCTCAAATGGAGAAATTTACCATAAGAGACAAAGTAATTTATATAAAGAAAACCAAAATGTAGTCAATTAAAAAAAATAAATGACACATGATTCTTGATAATAATATAATATAATAATAGGAGCTGATCAAAATAAGCTCACTTTAGCTTTATGTACCAAATAGGCGATTGTTTTTTTTTAAAAAAAATAATAATTATTCCATCAATATGTCAAATCCATCTGTACAACTCCTTAAAAAATAATGGCATTGAATCCTTCAATATGTAGCCTCTGTTTAGTTTGAATGCATATACAATCCAGCATTGTTCTCGATTGTCGACTAAGTAGCACATGGTTGGCTAGAATAAACTTACATTCTAGTAGACACTTAGATTTTGAGAATGCAACTCCGTTGTTTCTCGGGTCATACATAAAAAACGATCTTTGGGTGGTTTAATATAATTGTTGTTGAGGGAAACGAGAATAATTTCGAAATATTGATTATGGATGAATTGATGTTACAATTATAAATTACAATACGATTAAAAATAAAATAAATTAGACTTCATATAATGTTTGCACCAATGTATACTGATTCTACAAAGTTAAAAGAAAATGAAATCAAACTGAGACTTGTACTATACTACAATTTCTTTAAAACATATTCGTCTTCTCTTACAGTGCTCTATTTTCATTATGGACGATTGTTTCACATAATACATTGGTGATATCACAACAACTTAGCACAGAGTCTGATACAACATCCAGGCCAAAAGAACAAAATCCAGGCCAAAAGATTTTTCAACTTTATTTTTTTTTTGGCTTAATTGCTATTACATTGAGCTTAAACAAGTCATAACTAACATAACTCTTTCCAACAAACATTCCACATTTTGACAAAACAATTTGTCTCACTAAAAAACAATACGAAAGTTGTTTTTCTTCAAAATCGAACCAGACATCAAATTTTTCCGAATTTCTAGACCAGACAACATATTGTTGAGAGTCAATTTTTTTCCCAGAATTCATTTTCCAGATCAATTTTCCTTGACCTTCCCATGTATACCTCTTCACCATTCTCGATTTTTTCAAGATTCGAAAACCTTATCGGAGACACACGGTGAGTGCCACCAGTATCAAGATCACTCCTGTGGGTTTGAACCCACCAAGTTTACTTCAAAAATAATATCACATGGATTCATATTATAAAGTTCTTGAAACATGGCCTCAATCATATTTATCTCTATTTTTTATTTAGTTTCTTGCATTCAGAAGCTCTATGACCCGGACTGCCACAATTGAAGCATTTCCCTGAAATTTTTTTCTTGAATGCATTTTCTTGGGTCCCAACTTGACACTGATACCATCTGACTCAGTCAATTCCTTGACTTTCAAGCTTTGTCTATGCTCGACGATTTTGGATTTAGCCACAGAATGATTGAAAAACATTATCTCAGATACCTTTTTTTTCCTATACGAAGTCTAACATCCAGTTATTCCACATTTATATCTTTTCGTTTATGTTTCAGATAATTATTGAAATTATTCCAAGCCGGAGACAGTTTTTCAATGATGGTTGTCATTTGAAAAGTTTCACTCAACATGCCTTCTACATGAATATCATGCAATATCACTTGGAGTTTATGACCTCACTGATCACTATTTTGGAGTCAAGCATTTTATAGTCCAAGAATTGGGCGATGATAAATTTTTTTGACCACGGCATCCTCGGTTTCATATTTCTGATCCAGAGATTCCCACAAATCTCAAGCCTTTTTCTTTTTACTGTACACTTTATATAGTGAATCAGCCAAAGCATTCATTACATAATTTCAACACAAGAAACCTGAATGGTGTCATGCATCACTAGCAATAAGATTCTCCGCCTTCAACAAGGTTGGGAGCATCCTCAGTCAGAAACCTTGGCATGTTCAAGGTAGTGAGATAAAATAACATCTTCTGCTGCAACCTCTTGAAATTCAACCCATCGAATTTCTCTGGTTCTTCATCATGGTTCACTGGCATTGCAACAGCAGAAGCAGTGACCTCAGACTTAAAGAGAATGACTTTTGGCTCATTCGAACCAATAATCATATTCGAAACACAAATCATGTGATGAATACTTCAAAACAGAATATGTTTTATGATTATTGAGGGAAATGATGATAGTTTTGAAATATTGATTATGGATGAACTGTTGTTACAATTTTAAATTACAATACGATTAATAATAAAATAAATTAGACTTCATATAATATTTGAACCAATGTATATCGATGTTGCAGAGATAAAGTTAAAAGAAAACGAAATCAAAATTGAGGCCTGTAATATGTTAGAGTTTTCTTAAAACATATTCATCCCCTCCTCCAGTGCTTCGAGATTTACTGTAGGAGATTGTTTGATACTTGCGAACTGAAAAATATCTTTATTTTATCACCATTTAGAATAAATAATATTGAATGAAAACGTCATTTAATATTTCAGAAAAGATTATTTGACATTTTAGTAAATCAAATGTTATTTAATATTTCAGAAAATATTATTTGACATTTCAAAAAATCAAATTTCATTTGCCCTTGTAAAGATTATTTGACCTTCCAGAATATCAAAGATTATCTGACGGTCATCTGACAATTCAAAAAGCTAAATATTATTTGAAACTCACTTTATATATACATATCATTTAGTTAAAATTGAAATTATCCAAAGCACATTATGTGAGCTAATTAATTTTTCATTCACTGTATATAAAAAAAAAATCAACAATTGGATCATCTTTAAAAAAAATCATTAAATTCAATGTCTGTCTTGAGAAGCATTTCCTGGTATGTGCCACATGATTTGCACTCGTTGACACAAACTGGATACTAGAAATAGGAAAAAAGCCACACATACATATTATTTTCAAGACTCTTTCTTGAAAATTTTAATTATATCGATAATTTATAACTCATCTGATATCAAAATCTAAAATTTGATACGAGGCCTTGGAGCTTTAATCATAACAAAGAGCTCTAATCATAACAAATCCTCTCCACTTAATTTTATTATTATTATTATTATTATAATTAACATATCTCATTTTTTTTAGATTACACCGGAGAATATGAGAAACTTCCAGCATATTATCTTTGGAACTATAGTGGTTGATAGATCACATCCAACGTGATAATCATTTTAATGCCGTGCACCAAAATTTGCAATGATATAAACAATCAGATAATCAAACAAAGTTAGCTTTTGGTCCACATGACCTTGGGGCAATATTTATTTCATTCCTTTTGTGCTGCTAGAATAATTCGAAGAAGTCGAATATGAATCAATAATGATCGGAATAAATTCAGTTGCAATAATTAAATTACGACAAAAACTTGTGTAAGACGGTTTCACGGGTCGTATTTTGTGAGACGGATCTCTTATTTGGATCATCCATGAAAAAGTATTACTTTTTATTATAAGAATATACTTTTATTGTAAATATCGGTAGGGTTGACACGTCTCACATATAAAAATTCATGAAATCATCTCACAAGAGAGCTACTCTTAAATTATTCAACCTTACGAAGAGCCAACAATAAAGTCACCTCGATTAGAAAACCTTGGATTACCTCTTAAGATCAACCAAATAATTCACATTTCAAATAAATGTCGTCGTGCTACAATTGACTTTACTCCAAGTTAAACACACATGTTTAAATCCCAAAAATTTGATTTGGTTTTATGCTTGGCACGCCAACCTTGATCCAATTTGAAAAGAGTGTTACCAAAATCCAAAAACGTTTAATTATCGAAAAAACAATCATTACCTTCTATAAAATAAATATTTTATCACAATTTAAAAATAATGAGAGACTCTTGAATCCAATTACTCACTTGCATATTTGAACCAAACACGAGATGATCATTAAATTTTTTGGCCCATCCAATAACAAGATTGAAAATGACTGTTTTAGCAAAAATTATAGTTGATAGTAACATACTAACGTGGATACATATTATAATTAACTAGCAGAATGCTTGAATTCAATTTGAAAAATGGTGGAATCCAAACATGAAAATATGTTAGTGTCAATGCTTGAAAACATAGGTGAAAATATGCTCAATATATAATAATGATGTCTCGATGTTTGAAAAATCAACCAAGTATATATCCGACTCATAAAAATCACATAAATCATATTGCACATATAACTACTCAAATTGAAAATAATTATTATTATGCAAGATGCATGGATCTCTTATTTGTCAGAGATTGTGTCCTACCTTAATCTTAAAAAGAAAATTTGATGAGACGGGGCTACTGCTTAAGTGGTCTCACCCGCTTTCATCATGTAAGTGGCTCAAGTTCGAGCCTCCCTCCTCATAGTTTAGGAGTTATAAAAAAAATAAAAATAAAATTGATTATAGCTTTTTTCAAAATTCTAAGTAATTAGGAATCTGAAATGTGGACACATATTATAATTAACTAGAAGAAGTTGAATGGTTGGAGTAGATTTTGATCGAGAAATGCTAGTAGGGAATTATCAGAGAATTTGTCTTGCAATTTGTACTAGAGTTTCTCTAAATTTTAATTATTATTAATTATAAATTAAGAACAACTATAATAGTATTGATGTTAATATCCATAGAATTAGTAATCAAAATATTAATAACAATAAAATTTATTTAATAATTATTTTTATTGGATAGTAATCGATTTATATAATTTTATACGAATGCATGTTTGAAATATTATAAAATATAATTTGCTTTTTTAAAGACATTCGAATAAATTTAAAAAATAAATTGAGGATACTCAATTTTTTTAAAAACGAAATATAAATTGTCAAACAAAATTTTTTTTTTGATAATTTGTATAAAATCGGTCAAATACCGTCTTGTTGAATAAATTTATATTTTGTAAAGAACAAAGAAACTAATGCTAAGTACGTTGTTAATTGAAAATTTCAAAAGATCAAAACAAATTTTTTTATAGTTAAAATTTTGAATAAATAAATAGTAATACAGAAGTAGATTTTTTTTTTTAATGAAATCCTATCAATTATTTCTCGTCATCTCCGTCACTCATCACGTTTCCTCCTTTCCCCAAAATACTACCACTGTCTACAAACCCTCCTCCCCTAACAATGGCGGCTTATTGCTCATCTCTGGTAAGTTTACTATTCTGAAACTTAATTTTCTCCAATTTTATTATTAATTATCTGCTTCGTATTCAATTTTTGCTTTTGATTTTTTGGATTTAATTTCAGTCTGCCATTAGCTCGGTTTCAGCCCCGAGAAGTATCTCATCGCCAAGATCAGTGCTTCGGAATTCAGCTGCATTGTCATCGTTTTCATCTTCACACACTTTCGCCGGTTCTTTGAGCCTCTTTTCGTCGTTTCAAAACCGCCCGGTCCAGAGAGCTGTATTTACTCCGTTATCGGTTCGGGCTATGGCTGAGGTATGTCTTTTGCTGTCTTCAATGATGTGTTAGCGTATTATTGTTGGCTCCTTAATTGTTCCTTCAGATATTGGTGGATTAATCGGTTTATCCCTGGATTATGTCTCTTTGGATGAGCTTTTTGTTGGTGTAAAAAAGTGACTTTTGTCAGTATGAATTACCTTTTGAAATTATTTGACCACTGATGTTGACGATTGAACCATTTTGTGTTTGGATTAGTGATATGTTAAGAAACTAAAGTTGGAAAAATACATTTTATTTAAAAACTTGTATCTGCACGTATGCCATTCAAGGGTACCAGTTAATGCATCTGTTTACTCATGTTTGACATTTGTTTATGCTTATTGCTTGTGAAACAACTTAGGAAATGAATACATTGATAATGAATTCTACTCAAGTAGTAGTTTAACTTCTTATTTAAACTCTCTTTGGAATATGAATTTAAAACAGAATGCAAAAAGTTATCTGCTGGTGTTTAATTGTGATTTGCTACAATAGTTTAGAATTTTACTTGATTCTGAGAAGATATTGGTTTGACCTCAGTTCATAAGTTAGCAACTTGTCATTTCATTTGTAGCGGTGAAACTATTTGCATGATCAGTAATAAATTTTTTACCCATCTGTTTTTAAGAAGTGAACATCGACATAGGCTGACCAAATGAATTTATTTTTTATTTCTGCGTAGATATGATACCTATTGTCCCAAATCTTAAAAATTAAAGATTTAAAATAAATTTATAATGGGCTGCAATTGACTTCTATAGAAATTTGGGTTAATCATTTCCGTAAAGCGATGACAAATACGAAGTAGTTGCTATAGGGGCCCATTGTGCAGTCATGCAGGCGCGAGTTCGGGCTATGGGCGTGACAGAATGTTATCAGAGCCGGTCACAGGCATGGAACACCGAGAAATAAGTGTTATGCGGGGCAAAGTGCTACGTGCATGGGAGCCATCTCTTGAATTTGCGGGGCAAAGTGCTACATGACGGGAGTCACCTCTTGAACCTGTAGGAGCCACCTTTAGATTTTCGGCTCTGGTGGATCGAGTGGTTAGGCTGCGACAAGGACGTCGCGTTCTGAAAGAGGGGTGATTGTGATGCCTCTTGTCCACATTTTAAAAATTAAATATTTAAAATGAGTTTATAATGAGCTGCAATTGACTTCTATAGAAACTTGGGTTGATCATTTTCGTAAAGCGAGGACGAATACGAAGTAGTTGCTATAGGGGTCCATTGTGCAGTCACGCAGGCGTGGGCCCGGGCTCGGGGCGTGACAGTAGAAGTAACCTTCTTCCTTTTTGGTAGTTGGAATGAATATTTCTCTTCAAATGAATTAGCGTTGGGGGTTGATAATGCATACATAATGTGCTGTTTAATCATCTATGTAAACTAATTGAGCAACAATGGAACCTTAAAAGTTTAAAATAATTTCTTTCACCTTCTCTTCTCGGCCAAACTAAATTTTCCATGCATTTCAATTTACGATTTGCTGATTTTACTCTTTGCACAGGAAACTGCATTGCAGTCAAAGGTGACCAGCAAGGTGTATTTTGATATAAGCATTGGGAACCCAGTGGGGAAGTTTGTTGGAAAAATTGTGATTGGTTTGTATGGTGATGATGTTCCTCAAACTGCTGAAAATTTCCGTGCTCTGTGCACAGGTGCTTGTACTTAATCTGCTTGTGATTACATTAGTGATGAACATTTTACAAATTTTTGTAAACATTATATGAAACAGGGGAGAAAGGATTTGGCTTCAAAGACTCAACTTTCCACCGTGTTATCAAGGATTTCATGATTCAAGGAGGTGATTTCGACAAAGGAAATGTAAGCTACTGCTCTTTGCAATACTAGTTTAAGATTGATATTTATCGGTAAGGTCCTGTTATGCATATGATCTGGCTATCAGCGCTCAAATCCTTGCTTAGAAATTCAAAATCCAAATATGCTAATCACGGAAAACACTTGATGTGCTGTCTAAAATTTGCTCGAGGAATATGAGGAAATGTATACATGTTTCTTGCAAAAACTTTATAAGAATATTTTTAAATGCTAGTGTCCTTGTGCGCCTCTTTTGACTTCAATTTTGGTAGAACTGTAACTCCAGATGATATGAATTTGAAAATCTTGTTGTTTATTGGTCTGGGCAAAAAAATTCTTCTTGTTTGCTTCTAGTTTCTTGCTCAAAGTTAGTTAATTGCTTTTTGGCTGCATGTGCATCATTGAGCTAGTATATCGATTCATTTTATAAAGCTCAATGGACACCTTCAAATACACGTTAATTTCTGGACATTAAACTCTTCCCTAATGTTAATGTAAATGCACAGTGCGAACAATCCAGCAATTTCTGATCTGCTTTTTTTTTCCCGTTACTTGGACCACTAGTAGACTTAAGTTTGATGTTTTCGCCAGGCACAGCATTTTCTTTTGTTTTTTTAGAAAATTTTAAAGTATTAGTACTGATTCCATCAATATATGCGTATCAATGTTTTCAGGGTACTGGTGGCAAAAGCATTTATGGTCGCACATTTAAAGACGAAAACTTCAAATGTGAGTTTGTCCTTTTCCTTTTATTATTCTCTTGTCTGGAGCAGTTATCATTACCGTGGCTAAAATACAAGAAAAATTCCATAATATTTGCAGTGGTTCACACTGGACCTGGAATTGTTAGCATGGCAAATGCTGGTCCCAATACCAATGGAAGCCAATTCTTCATTTGCACTGTCAAGGTATGTAGCACCGTGATAAAACCTTGTGCAGAGCATACAATTAAAGTGTGGTGCAAAAGCCTTAAATGCAGTTAAAGTTTTGGTGCAAACCTTTTCTTAGCAATCAAATTTTATTAGACCCAACTTCACTAATTAACTTTGGCCGCTCCTTTTTAATAGACTTAGCCTGAACATCCAAGATTATTAGTATGCGCATCCCAAGACACCGGTTTGACCTCAAACTGTGTTCTCAACTTGAGGGGTGAAATTATCCACTTACTGGTTACATCATCAGTGTCATTGAAGGCAATCATCATTTTTTGTTACATGTCGAGTCATTTGAATTCTAGTTCATCATTTTTGCAATCCATGTCGACGAAGAGAAATATGAATGTTCATTATCCTCTCCTCTGGCTCCTCTTCTCTTCTCTTCTCTTCTCTGCTATCATTCTCCCCAAATATCTTATCAGTTCTTAAATTTCTCTCATCTCTCTTTCTTCCAAATATCTGGAGTAAACACTCACTTGTAGAATTATTCATGTGTTACAAATCCGGACCGTATCAGAGTTGGGGATTGATCCATGGAAAAGAAAAATTGGAACTTCTTTCTGCGTAATTAGGTCTCTGGTTTTTCTTTGCCTCTCTTTCTTCAAAATTTCTGGAACAAAGACTCACTCGTAGAAGTGCTCATGTGTTAAAAATTTGGATCGTATCAGAGTTAAAGGTTCGACACATGAAAAACAAAATTAGGAACTTCTTTCTTCATAATTACGTCCGTGGTCTTGCTTTGCCTCTTGAAAAACAAAGTAACTGTTCTTGAGCTAAGTGTGTTGTAAAACCAGAAGTTCCTACCTGCATCAACCCCCTGGTCACAGAAAGAAGATTGACGTGGAAATTAAAATTATTTGGTAGAAAAAGTGTTGTTTTTCTTGGAACTACGAGTTTATGCATATCTTTTAAATTTTTTATGTTGGTTGGAACACAGACACCTTGGCTGGATCAAAGGCATGTTGTGTTTGGACAAGTTTTGGAGGGAATGGATATTGTGAAGATGATTGAGTCACAGGAAACCGACAGAGGTGATCGGCCTAAAAAGAGGGTCATTATAAGCGATTGTGGAGAACTTCCCGTGGCTTGAAAATGATAAAAAGTATTACATATCATATCAGCAAGTTATCAATTTTTACCATTTTAACCTTTGAGGTCAGGTTCCTGATATAGAGAGGACCTGTCGAGGCTGTCTAATCACTCGTTTCGGTATCTTTTTTGGTTTGGGAAGACACAAATACTGTACTTCATGACACAAATTTTCAAGACGAACCCCTGGCAAAATGTGTAACTTTGGATGTTAAACTGCTGTTATTGTTACGATGATCTTTCTTGTATTGTTTCGCTGTTAAGAGTAATTTGGTGAATTTATTCTGAAACTCTATCATAATACAAGAATTTGAATCTGTTGACCATAATCTCATAATCAAATATTGACTGGCGAACTTACTACTGTTGTGCTCGAATGATCTTTGATCTTTTCACATGTGAAACATCATACATTGTGTGATGTTATTTCGGAATGATAGTTTTTTTAAAAAAATAATTTCGAGTGAATATTTCTAAAATGATTACATAATGACAGGACGTAATTTTATGTATGGATGAAGTCGAAGGTAAGTAGTACTGAATTTTGCGAATCGAGTACGAACAAATCTACGTAATGAAGGCTTAGTTAATCCCTGAGAATATGTGGCCAACTTGTTATAACTCATAGATATATCTTGATACACAATAAACTTTCTATATGTATATTTTCATGATTGAGTGGAAAAATTCCTCAGATTTTGCATCCAATTTTTTTTTTTTTAAAAATCCCCTCGAATTGGAACTATTTTCTTGATTCTTGAATATTTCCCTTGCTATAATCTTGTTCCTTGCTGTTGTTTGATCCCCCTAAATCCCCTGGATGTCAATCTGCCGATAAAACTGATTGAACGTGTGACGATCTAGTCCTTCCTGAGAAAGAGCAAGCTCTGGTCCTGGAATACGATAACTTAAACTCACTGAACCTGGGAACCCAATCCCTTGCAACCCAACTTTATTCTATCTTTTCAATGTCTCACTTCCAGGATTCGAGCTCGAAAATTCATAATTCTGCAACAACCTAGATCCAATATCGCTGTAAGTAGACCAAAACACCGTTGTTTTCCCCGTGAGATAATCCTCAACCATTGACAAAATTAATCGGGAATCCCGATTCAGGCACACTATCACTCAATCTTGAACACGAACCAGTTGAAACAGAGATCCCCTGTTCTGATACAAAGGCCCCTGAACCTGTCACAGAAGAAGCTGGAATAGTTCCGGTACCTGTTGTAGCATTTACCGACGGCTCGGCGTGCTGTAAAAGCCACTGGATTGTTTCATCGTCAGTTTTGTTGCCTAGTTCTCACGTTAATTGGAAAAATCTAGCTGCGCAAAGGGCGGGAATTCTTATTCTTTGGGCCCTTCTGGGGGGCTAATTGCTTCTTTATATCGTCATTTTCTGCTTGTGTGGTCCCATTTTTTGTTGTGAACTGGGAGGAAAATCTTAAGGTTTCTGCTGCCGATCGTTTGAGGTATTGGGTTCCATGAGAGGAGCCGAGAAATGGGGTATTGATTGACGGAGGAGATCATTGTACAAGTGGTGAGTAGTGAAAAAAAAAAATGTGAGTTGTTTTATGTTGAAAAATAAGTAAATATAGTTTTCTTTATTAGCTCTAAGTTTGAGCTAATAACGTATTATTTGTAGGCTATTGCTTGATGTTTATTAAGTACGCATCGAATGATAATGATTGTGATTTCCCATAGTTTTCCAATTCGGAAAACCTTTTGATGATACACAATTTTTTCAAACAATCTACTCAGATGAGAATCAGTCCTATATATGATAAGTAACTCGGAATGGTTTGGTGTAAGATTGAGTTAATTTCCAAAGTGTAATAAATCTCACAAGTAGAGTATCACCTCACATATAAAATTTAATCTGAGCTTCCAATTATGTTGCTCAACAATTAACTACAATCTCAATTTAAAGAGAATGGAGATTAAATTTTAAAATCCAAGGTCGCATAAACTTTGTACCTACAAATGTTTACTTTCAAAAAAACAATCAAAACACCAATCGCTCTAAAAAATTGCCCAATAAAAAAGTATCAATATCTTATAATAATAATTTGTTTCAATTTAAGTACGTACATATAAAAGAAAAGCATAATAATTGTTCATTGTTGTTATTTCTGTGACGCTTTTTTGGCTGCTATCCATTTGTCAAGGTGATTTTTTTTTTTTAAATTGCCATTGTACTAATTCTGGGAAGAAAAAGTTGAAGGCAATAAAAGGTCTCGTAAATTAGGGTAGGTCTCTTGTGAGACGGTTTCACGAATCTTTATCTGTGAGACGGGTTAACCCTACCGATATTCACAATAAAAAGTAATACGTAGCATATGGATGATTCTATCTTACAAAATACGACTCATGAGACCGTCTCACACAAATTTTTGCTCGTAAATATAATGCATCTGTCTCCCCTACATGTGCCATTCACTATTGCCTCAGCGCATGGCTATGTGCTCATCACCGGAAAACTTTCAAAAACAAGCTGCATAAAAATACAATTGTACATCATTTTTCTTGCATCCAGTCACATAAAATCCCAAATTTTTTCCCCCAAAAATTTGCATTTTCTCGATAGAAAAAAAGCAACTCGATATATGTATTTGTTTGGCTGGCTAATATATTTTATTTATTGATTAAAAAAAAACTACAATTATATCGTACTCTTAATGCTTACATATTTGATTTCTTGGTAATGCTTCATTTCACCTTCTTTACTCATCTTCTTCCCGAGAGTCATTTCCGATTCCACATATCCCAGCGTCACTATTGTTATGTTTATTTCTGGTCCCAATTCTGCTCTTAACGACTCGTAGAAGCTTGTTACCGCTGATTTACTTGCCTGCAATATCCAAATTCATTTAGGAAATTTAGCCTATAAATTAAGCTGACTAATTAATTCATCATTTAATCCATTAAAGATTTCAATGATGGGTCTCGGAAAATTAAAGCTAAAAACAAAAGGGACTGAAGAGAATTGATCAAAAACTTCCAAGACCCAGATTGCATGTAGTGGGATAGTCGAGTTGGGCAGTCGAGGAACCAGCTCGAGGAACCAAAGTGGAAAAAAAGGAGAACAAGACAGTTAAAGCAGTTGCAAAGAAGTGAGAAAAATGTCAATCCATGTTGTTAGTGGGGTTGTTAATGTTGCTGGTGGTGGGATAGTGGAGGAACTGATTCGATAAACCAACGCGGGAAATCAAGGTTTAAAAGGAAGAAAACAATGCAGATAAACAGAGACATCAACTTATCATCAACACTCAATCAAAGCAAATCTATGAAATTTTAATTTCAATTTACAAATTTATAGTTTTTAGTTCTACTTTTCTAGTTATATTTTCCACCATTTTGTATGGTTCCTTCAGCTTTCGAAGAATTCTTTTTCCTTGTTCTTTAATTTTAATTACATTGGTTAAATTTTTGTTTAAGTTGCATCAATATCCGAGGAGGATGTAACTCACGGCCCAATCGGACTCACAACGCCGATAGACGTTAGATTTTCGCACTTTTTTTTTTTTGTCACACTTTAACACAATCTGTGTCTGGCAAATCCACACGTAAAATTCAAGCCAAACACAAATATTAAAAACCATTTCAAATTTAAGCATGATATACATATATATATATATATATATATATATATATTATTCTTACGTTGTAGAAACCTGATCTGGGCATATTGAAATATCCAGTATTTGATGCATTGATAATAATGGTTCCTTTGGTTTTCTTGAGGTGGGGAATCGCAAAGTGAGTAGGATAGATTGATCCCCAGAAGTTGATGTCCTGTTCAATTTTTTCGAAAAAAAACTATATGACAAGAATCACAACTTTTTTAAAAAGAATTATATCATAGTTTCAATTTACCATGAAAGGAGCAAACTTGGTGATCTCGATTCCCTCGTTCACCATGAATATATATGTTACCAATCCCAGCATAATTCAACAGATGATCCACTGCGAATATTCGTAGACATGCATGATTTGTAAAACTAGTTGGAACATATATTTGGGTTTATCCAAATTAAAGAAAGCGAAAAAGAAATGGCACATACATATTCTTGCAAATATCTCCATGATTTATTATGAATGGAATGAAATCTTACATCGTCCAAAATGATTTATGGCTTCGTCAACGAATCTTCGGCAGTCGTTGAAATCAGATACATCGCCGCAGATTACAAGAACATCCGGGGATCCAATCCCTCTGGCTTTTTCTGCAACTTTCTCCGGACGTTCTTCCCTCCTCGCAACAATCACCAAGACAGCTTCTCTCTTGGCATATTCGTAAGCCAAGAACTACACAAAACCATCATCAATATATATGCTACTAATACTGATCCTGAGCAGTATGTGTTTAAATGATCAAATAACAATTTAAAATACCTCCCGATTCCAGATGAAGCACCGGTTATAAGAACAACTTTGCCTCTCATGTTCGTATCCGTGGGGCGAAACGAAAGGAAGATTTTGTACATGATTTTGAAGATCAACAAGGTTGGAGAAATCATGAGTAGGAAAACAGAAACAACATAAAAAGTTGCCACGTTCGCGAACTTGTTATCAACGAGTTTTCGCAACATGGCTGCGCTAGCTGTGTTCTTTTTGTTCTGCGATCAGGTTTAAATAGGTAAAAGAAGAGGCAAGCGTGGATGTATTTTTGTGTTGACAAGAAGTAAACAAACGGACGAAATGTGAGTGGCGGATGAAAATAAGAAAAAATAACGTAAATTTGTGAGCAACTAACTAATCGATGAAATCAAAACCAGCGCGAAAATATTTAAGACACTGAATTGGACGTGTTTGATGTTGCAGCGAACCAAGGTGTAGCAGCTACTGTCTACCCTAGATGAGTGGCGTATAGGTATGCCTGAAAGTTGTGGATGTCGGCGACGTGATTTTCTATCCCTTCTTTTTCTTTTTTCCTGGGTTTTTCAATTACATATAATAACAATAAAATAACATTCCACTTCCTGCTAAATTCGTTGATTGACAGCCCATTACTGAATTTTAATTAATATACTTTAATTTCCGTTTCTTGTTTGGAAAAAATAAGGATTTAACTTGAAATTTTAAATATTTACTAAAATAATAATTATGAGAATAACGTTCTTCAAACTTTTTAGTAAGACTAGAGACAGCTAAAACCTTAGTTCACTGGTTTGTTGTTTAGGTTGCAACGGTTGTATACGGTCATCCTAAGCCTGTTTTTTGCTTCCTGTTCTTTCGGTACATTTATATATCAATGATGGGTTGCGTATCCTTCCTCCAGTTGGTGTGTATTGTTTCATATACACACAAACATATATAGCAAAATTTGTAAATATAAAATCAGAAAATAATGAGTCTGAAAGAGATGGTCATTTATTAAGGTAACAGCCATGATCAATAAATTATTAAAACTACATTGAGTTGTGAAGTAAAACAGAAAATATTGATGAAAAACACGACTAAGAAGAGGTGGCACCTTTTTGGATTAAGCCACTCTTCTTCGTTCAAATCTAAGATACATGAAACGAGAACCCCTGAAAGTCAGGTAAAAATGATCCAAAGTTAGTCATCAAGGCCGAGATCACCCCATTTGACATCGTATCTGGCCGCAAGGTAATGGGCCCCCACTGGACCTCGGCTTCCATATGGATAGTACTCAGGAATCATCTTCTTTTCTTCGAGCTCCTTTAACACAGGTGTGAAGATTGACCAGGCAGCGTCCAATTCATCGCTTCGGATGAAGAGTCTCCTTTCCCCTTCAATGGCATCAAGAAGAAGTCTCTCGTACGCATCAGGAATCTCTTTCGTGTATCTATACCACAGGAACAATAAGTTCCGATGAATCAAGAGTATTGTACTTAGGAGTAACGAATTTTGCAGGCATTACTACAATAGATACTTTTCAAAATTACCTGGCCTTGTATAGAAGATTCAGATGACTTCGGTCCAATCTCATTCCCAATCCTGGAACTTTATTATTAATCTTCAGATAAATAGCTTCATCGGGCTGAACACGGATTACAAACTCATTCGTCGCCATATCCAGATCAGTCCCAATGTTCCGATTATATAGATTACCAGGAACATGTCTAAACTGTACCCTTATCTCAGCCCTGTGAAAAAAGAAAAGCAACGTCCAGGAATCAAACCATGCAACATAAAGCAAGTCAAGAAAGATAAAACTGTGACACTTGCAGATTTCGCTAACCTTCTATTATGTAAGGCTTTTCCAGCTTTCATTAGGAAAGGCACACCATCCCATCTTGCATTATCTATGAAAAGTGCAGCCGCAGCAAAAGTTGGTGTCAAGCTATCTTTGGGTACCGTTTTATCATCTGTGTATCCTGGGTAACTGACACTTCCTTTTGTGTGACTTTTGTACTGTCCTATGACCACATCATCAACTCGTAATTTTCTCATGGAACGCAACACTTTAACCTGTTGTTCGTCGAGAATCAAATATTGTCTTTCAAGAAAAAAGAAACCTTTTTCTAAATCACATCGAGTTCACAAAAACAGGAAAAAAACCTTCTCATTCCTGATATCTTCTGCATCCAAACTGACTGGCGTTTCCATGGCAAAGAGTGCAACTATTTGGAGAAGATGGTTTTGCATTATGTCTCTTATTATTCCATAGTGATCAAAATAACTGGTGCAACAAGAAGAAGCGTAATTAAGGTTTTTGTAACAAAAGAAATATATTATTAGCTCAACTGCTAGTTGAAAAGAAAAAGTACCCTCCCCTTCCTTCAGTGCCAAAGTCCTCGGAAAATATCAATTGAACATTCCTTATATACTGTCTTGACCATAATGGTTCAAAGATGAGGTTTGAGAAGCGAAGGACAGAGAGATTTTCAACTAGCTCCTTTCCAAGATAGTGATCTATCCTGTAAAACGAACAATACAAATAAATTCTCCATGCAAGACTTGCTGATCCCTCAACTTGTTACACCATTTAAAAATGGAAAATGCAATCAAAACCAGATTAAGTTAACTGACCTGAAAATTTGATCCTCGTTCAAGTATTGCTTGAGAGATTTAGTCAAAGAAGCCGAGGATTCAGAATCACGGCCAAAAGGTTTCTCGACAATAATCCTAGTCCACCCACTGGTGGCAGAAGCGGAGAGACTGGCACATCTTACGGCATCAACAAATATGTTGGGGGGAATCGATAAGTAGAATAGCCGGTTTGAATGCCTGCCAGCCTACAGAGGTCAATTATAATCAGCCCTTCTCACTTACAGTTGGTTACTTATTTTTAATCCCCACAAAAATATTCCATTTCACATGGAATGCGCCACCCACAAGAGAGCTATATGTATGACCACACGCTTGCTATTTTGCCAAAACCTATAGTTGTTGGTAACAATGCAACTAAAATATTTTAAACTGTGCAACAGCCCTTGCGCCACATTTCGATTTATCTATCAAGTAGAGAGAATTATTGCACCCAACAATCTACTTTCCAATAATTACAATCCTTGTCATCAATGAGAATCGAAATCTTGATATTGGATCTGATATCAATTGTAGGATCGAGTGCTTGCCGCTCTATTAAAAGTTATCGCTGGTGTTAACTGTGCAACTCAAATATTTTAAATCGTATAACATCTCAAGAATCACGTTTCGATTGTTCTACCCAACAGTGACAATCATTACAACCACTATATATATAATTCAATGCAATTCTTCGCAATGCAAAATCAAAAGGCTAACAAACTAAGCAAAGGTATCTAAACATATGGAAAAAGATATTAGTCTCGAATTTCAACAAATGAATGGGAATTCACACAAACAGACATAATTCACCATGAAATTTGAATCCAATTAACAAGCATAAAATGAACAAAAAAATCACAAAAATTAACCTCAAAGTTGAAACAATTATATCTTAATTTTTTTTCTAACTTCAATACCTCGTGCTCCTGGAGTTTTTTATCAAGTTCCATAAAATTTTCTTGAGAATCATATTGACCTGAGTGGTAGAAACATCTTTTTAAGAACTGCTCCATCTTTTCACCACAATTTTCCCTGAAAAATCATAAGAATATTCCATCTCTCAAATTCTTCGTCCAGTAGACAAGGAGAACGTGTTTTTTCATGTCAAACAAAATCACTGCTAGAAGCTGCAGAAACCAATTACCTCTTGTCAATTCTGCATGTAAGAGTCTTGCTGACCATATTCCTTAATTCAGCGTCCGTCATCTTGCTACGGGCATAACCAAAGATACTGAAATGCTGCAACCAATAATAAATACAACTACAGATCAATCCTAGCGTAATCAGCCATTATGCTTATGTAAATCAAGAAATTTTTTATACTTGCTCATTTGTTTTAAACACATTTCAAATATTTGTACACGTAAAGTGATGGTACTGTTAATATGAAGTTAGACCTCGGGGAGGCAATCCTCATAGTAAAGTGCAAAAAGAGCAGGAAATATCTTCTTTTTGGCAAGGTCCCCAGAGGCTCCTACAACAGTAATACTGACAGTCGATTTATCGCCATCTACATTTGAATCAATAGGCTTTTTCTGTTCTTCTGGAGGAGTAACTGAGAACAACCCTTCTTTCAATTTCTTGACTGGAGCTTGGTTTTCAATTGCAGACATTGCAGCAGCCAAAGCACCTAAAAATTTATTTATTCTGATGTCATAACTCAAAATGGGAGTACATTATGCAAGAAATTAAATCACCGCGGGGAAAAATTTCAAGAAGAAACATTAAATAACAAACTTCTTAATTTTGATAATAGATTGTGAAAATAACAAAACAATCAAGGTTTAAGGATTCAGCCAAACACTAATTAAAAGAAATGTTTTTCTCCTTAAATTCTTTTGGGGTCCTAGTTTCCGCCGTACTCAAATTTTATAGATACAAAAATATCTCCACCGTCAGATCGGCTGCTCAGAACGAGGAGCAAATACCCAACGAAGGTTATTTCAACAATACTGAGAACAATAATTCAATCAAAAAACTACAGCCAGCAAGAACACAAAAACGAAACAATTCTAAACAGTTGATAAAAAAATTTTAAAAACAAACAAACAAGAAATAAATCCTAACAAAGATTTGAACGAATTCAGGAATAAAGACTAAACAAGGATGAAAAATAAAATCAACCATCTTGCATGAGAATCACATTGGGAAAATTGTTGCAATCGCCCTGCAAAGAAACGCTCTTTGAGCCCCATTTTTTCGGAGAAACCAAGGAATATGGTGTGTCTCTAAGATGTTGAAGAGACCCGATTGACGAAGAATTGGAATAAGCCGACGATGAAGAACAGCATCGATTTGATGAAGGCAATGCGGCCATAGTAACAAAAACTCTCTGTTTTCCGAAAACTTCAAGGAAGACAAGATTATAAGTTCTACGACTGAGAAAGAAAAAACGAATCTTTATAATTAAAACAAATTCTCTGATTATATGGGGAAAAAGGAACAGCTTGACAGAGCTTGGGAATTGTCGAAGGGCGAGACTCCTGAGATCTCCCAAAGGCTGCTTGAGGAAGAGTTGTTTGTTCCTTTTTATAATTTTATTTATATATTTTTTAAAAAATTATAATTTTATGTTTTTAAAAATTATTTTATTTTTGAACATGACAGATGGTAATCGTGCCAAGAATAAAATAAATAAATTACGGTCTCACGAATCTTTATCTATGAGACAAGTCGATCATATCGATATTCACAATAAAAAATAATATTTTTAGCATAAAAAGTAATATTTTTTCATTGATGACTCAAATAAGAGATCCGTCTCACAAAATATGACCCGTGAGACCGTCTCACACAAGCTTTTGATTTTACTTAATTAATTTAATTTGCAAATTAGATAAATTATCGTGTTAATATGAGTATCATAAAAAATTAGCGACCAGTTTTATTATCATAAAATAGCATAATTATTATACTTAAAAAAATAAAATGACATAAATTATTTGTCCAAATCGCAAGGGGTAAAAAAGAAAGCTTCAAATTTTAGTGTAATTAATGGTATATTGACACTTGCCTAATATTTTGTATTTGTGCGGTAAAATTTTAATCCACCAAATTAATTTACACTTCTTGAACTAAAGTTAAAGTCTCCTCTGCAATGGGTTCCTTCCACGCACCGATATTTTTATTTCAGGTGTCGAAATTGGAACCCTATGTTTCATCATGACTTTGTAAATTTTAATGTAGCATTATTAAATCAAAATATGCGGATTTCTACTCATAATAACAACATAATTATAATTAATATTAAAAATCAAAGTCTTTACATACAATTTATTTAAGTACAACAGTACAAACAAACATATTAACAAGACAATCCATAACTTTGATATAATAAGGTATAAATTCTGAGCTAGATAGGATATCATGCAAGTTCCAACTATATATTTTTTCAATTATAATATTTCCTCTCTAACATCTGGCATTTATAATAATATAAAAATAATATATATTAAGATTTTTAGTAGTTAGTGAGGACATTAGTTTGATTTACTTTATATAAGAAATCGAAATATGATATAGTTGTGTAATCTTTCAGTATGTATCCTTACAGAAAAAAATGGTAAAATGATATAAATCAAAGTGAAGTCAATACTTGAACTGGTTTCTAGAGTGAATATCGTACGCACTGAAATCTGAAAATATGAGTTTAGCAAAAATTATCACTAAGAATTTTTTTAAAAATCGTTTTTAGTACTAATGTGCTTCTGTGCTAAGGAAAGTACCCCATTAAATATTAATTAGCAGTGCGCCTGTACTATTTTTTTAATGGGTTTGTCTATGTTTATATTATTTTTACCCTTTATGATTTTTGTATGAAGTGATTGATAAAACATAAAAGCATTAATAAGTTACATATCAGAAAGAAACAGATGAAAAATAATTTTTTTTTTCTTTCAAGATCTGAGTTAATCAAACTCGTTTCATTAGAATTTGCTCGAACTCTCTAAAGTCAACTTCAAATTGGATGCATGTGGATTATTAAATGATGAAAACTCTAAACGCATCGATAATCAGTGGAACAAAACTATTTATTTGTTATAAATTTAGTTTTAGCAAATTATTTGATAATCCATACATATCATGTATGTTTATAGAGATATATTCTAGTGGTTTTCGAGCGATCTTTGTCTGTTAACCCTTTCAATAAAAGCCTCCACTCTTTTGTTTAGCTCCTCCATAGGAATTTTTGTAAGATCGTCTACTTTTGTCCTACGAATATTAATTTTTTTCATCCTTTTCACAACCTTTTCATCCCTAGCAATCTCGCAAGCCATCATCTTCTCTTCTTTGTTTACTTCATTTTCATTCCTTTTCTCCTCAAGATTCAATCCCTTCACGCATCCCCCTTCTCTTTGATCATCGCCAATGGCTTCGGATTTAACCTCGCGAAAACTCTTGCTTCTTACAACATATTCATCGTAAACGTCTGAAGCTGTTGATAACTTGGATGATTGAGTTGCTAGTCTTGATTCTCCGACGAGGATAGACACAATGATGTTTCCCAAAATAAAGAAGCATTTGGCATCAAAGAAACTGGACAGATTCTCCGGAAGAGAAACAAAGAAGAAGTGCTTCGCGGAGGGTAACCAAAAGGGGTATGAAACAAACAAGAAAGTGATCAAAGTTGTTAGAGAATAGAGAACAAGATTGTAAAGAAACTGTGCCCTCTTATATTTTTTCATGGCTTCGATCTTCTCTTTGGGCCTCATTGAATTTTCCATTGATGAAAATCTTTATTTTGTTTGGTATTTTCTTTGAGTTTGGAGAATCAGACTTTCTCATACATTTCACAGAACAAAGGGCAAGAGCAAATGATGGTCTTTATATAGTGAGTGGGATATTATGGTGGATTCCGCACATGCTTCCTTTCAATAACTTTAACAAAAGTTGACACAAACTAAAAGCCTAAACTTTTCTAAAGCATTACGATTAATTAAGCATGCCAATGGCAACGTGGGAAGTATGCTCTATAATATTTAAGGGTTTTTTGTATCTGTTTCGTGTATGAAATCAAAAAATTTATTCGAAAAATGAAACTATAATATATTTTAACATACCAAACTTGTGTTTAATTATTTTAATAAAAAATAAAAATAAATGCTGATTTTGATTTGTAGTTGAGGGCAGTGACATTAATTTTCAATTAATTTAAGGACTTCACTTCCAATTTTTGAAAAAACTGTGATACAAGAAATATTCGTTGGTATTACTTACGTAGTTCATAAACAGTTTCCTTGGGAATCACTGTCAAAATAAAGTTGAATCAATAAAGACATTCATCACATTTTAAAAAAAATAGTGATTCATTGATTCTCGGCATGTATCTTTGAGTAGGTCTCTTGTGAGACGGTCTCACGAATTTTTATCTGTGAGACGGGTCAACCCTACCGATATTCACAATAAAAAGTAATACTCTTAGCATAAAAAGTAATACTTTTCATGGATAACCCAAATAAGATATCCGTCTCACAAAATACGACCCGTGAGACCGTCTCACTGTCCATTATTATGGTCACCTATGTGATCGCTTTATGGAAGGAAAAAGATCGACCGGTATTGTATACGTACAACTACGTACACCGCAATCCTGTAAGGCAATCAAGAATGTATTTGTAGGTTTCGACGTTTGTTTATCATATCCAGCTTGTTTAGATCTCTGGGATATGTTCTTTTCTTGTCGTAATTATTCAGCCCTCGAGAGGTTACGTACAAGAGCTGAATTACTAAGCAAGTGAGGGCTAATCTCTTACCGATATAAGTAGTTATGACATTACATTTATCTAACAGATGTATAAGCATCTTTTACACAAATTTCATAATACTTACTGAAACAAAAGCAAAATTGTGCACTGTGATAGCAGAGATGAGATCAGAACAATTATTCACTCATTATAACAAAGGTTTGAAAATCATATATATCAAGACAGATTAGTGCTTATTAACTTCACCACCACAATATTACAAAAATTCAAAATCTTTACTTCCTAACATTTAATTCCAAATGTCCAGCAATAATTTTCAATTCATGATTTCAAAGTCATGTTCCATGCATGAAGTAAATTGGAGAGAAAAATAGACAACAAAGCGTGGCAAATGTCTTTCATTCTCTTTATTAATTAAATTTTTTGAAGCAGTTATAGGTGAAATTAAAATACTGTCAAAGATATAGAAAAATTAAATAGATATCACTGCCATTCGTTTATATTATGTTGAACAAAATCGATCGTATAATGTAGTTTTAAATTTTTTTTTTTTAAAGAAAGGAAAAAAAGAAAAGAAAAGAAAAAGGAATGTCACCTACACATGAGGCGCCCACAGAAAGAGGAGGCTGAAATTCCGAAAGCACAAATGAAGGTTCCATGAAGGAGTCCATCAAAGTATTGCCAATACAAAATTAATTTGAGTTGTTACTTTACAACACAAGCAAAAATAAAGGAATCATTATTGTCGTTGTCGACTAGTTCTAAAATTTTCATTTGGTTAAGATTTTGATCCTAAATATCTTAAAAGATAGCTCAAGATGAGATGATCGTCCAAGTTCATACATACAACTCCTAAAGACTCAATATATCTGATGTGAGAGATTTAACATATCATCTCACGTCATGAATAAACAACTGAAACGTGAAGTTTACATGACATATCTGGTGGCTCATAAGGCAGTCCAAAGGATTTTTCAAGTATATACATTTAATTCTTACAGAGTTAATACAGCTGATGAGAGATATTTAACACACATCCTCATGTCCATGAATAATCAACTTGAGCATGATGTTTACAAGATATATTCGGTAGCTTAGAAGGCAGTCCAACACATAACAGTGTGTTTTATCTCTGATACCATGTTAAGATCGAGACTTATACCTAATTCAACCAAAAAACTATTTTAAGGTGGATGATTGTCTAAATCCATATATACAGCTCACAATGACTTAATCTAGTCGATGTGATATATTTAACACACCTCCTCAAGCCTAGCAATGAACAACTGGAGCATTGAGTTTACAAGACACTATTGAGTGACTCATAGAGTAGTTCAGCACATAACCATGAATATCGGCTCTGATACAGTATTAAAACTGAGAATTGAACATAATTCAACCTAAAAATATTGCTTAATGGGAGAGAGAATTATTTTAGTTTATATATACAACTTCCAAGAACTTAATCCAGCCAATGAGGTACAAATAACACATTTCTCGTTCCTATTTATTTCACACACCTAGCTATAGGCATACAAATATTCTTGTAAAAAAAATGTTTTCATTAGAATTCTTACATATTATTTAATGGTAATTGATGCGAGTACCATCTCATGTACTATAGGTTAGGTTTCATAATCGTGGGTGGAAATGTCCAGCTTATTTGGGACTAAATTTGTGATGGACCCCGAAGTTAATTCAGGAGATCGATATATAACAAATTTTAATTGATCCAACGATGGATGAAATCTGATATTATGTGCCCGATGAAACTTTGGGTGATTTTCAAATTGTTTGAATGTAACCTGATGAATTCAACTCGAATAGAATATTTTTAATTTGGTGCTTGCCTAATACTTGTGGATCATTTCATTGTTGGGCTTCGGAGCCCATTACTGAATTATCTATCTATAGGCCCAAACATGTCCATCAGAGCCCCATTTTACTATTGCTGGCATGTGGATTCCACATTTCCACTACAATATATATATATATATAATATATATATTTATGTGTGTGTGTGTGTGTGTGTGTGTGTGTAAATGTGATATACTGGAATTGGACCGACTTTGGACATGGCAACTAATATCTTTGCCAGTTGTAACCAATCCTGCTTCAGGATAATTACCGTTCTCTCTCACATTTATTACTAATATATATATAAGAAAACCCTAAAATTTCTTCCACACTCCATTATCAAAGCTGCAATTCCTTCACAACTCTCACATTTCTTTTTTCCCCTATCTTCAAAGCAAAGCATGAAGGTGAGAAACAAAGGCAAAGTTCACCCCTTTATTTCCTCCTCCTCTTCTTCATCTCATACTCCTGACAAAGATGACTTTCCCGTGCTGAGACTTTTACCGGCCGCCATTTTTACTCTCGTGTCAGTTCTATCTCTCGATGACCGTGAAGTTCTCGCATACATGATTACAAGATCTCTTAAATCCACCAACAACCCTTCATTTATTCACGATGAAGATAAGAAAAGAAGTTCCAAAAAACTGTCTTTTGTTACTTTGCACGGGCATAAATCGCCTGCTTTGTTCGATTGTGAGTGCTTTTATTGTTATACGAGTTTTTGGTTTAGGTGGGATTCTTCACCTAACCGTGAACTGATTCACCAGGCGATTGAGGAGTTAGAGGAGCATTTGAACAAAGGAGAAGTGTCGATGAACTGTGGAAATGGAAAGAACAAGAGAAAGGAGAAAACGGGTCGCCGGAGAAGTGAGAGAATAAGAGTCGATACTGGAGTTCTTGAAAATCCGGCGGTTGTGTTACTGCCGGAAAATCAAGAAAGTCTTGTTCTTGACCCGCCGGCGAGTGGGGTGGAAGCTGAGGTTGACGAAGCGGGAGGGCGGGTAGATGAGGCGGAGTTGGGTGACGTGGAGGCGCCGGTGGTGTCCGTGCACAGCCACAAGGGTTTCGCTCGGAAGGTGTTGCCGGACGTCATGGGTATATTCAACTCACGTTTGTGGAGTCTCTGGAATCCAAATGTGTAAGGAAAATAATGGTAACTTGGAAACTTTATTGTATTTTTTGAAAATTCAAAGGAAAGAAAGGAGGAGGAGAAGAAATTGAAAAATATACATAAAAAATTTCGGTGGATGGTCAAAATTCGAATTCCAACAGATATTTTATGGTTCCTTTCTCTTTATCAGTGACATTTGTTTATTTGGGTGTATCTCAATATATTGAAATGTAGGCCTATTTTGGTTCCCACTTCTTCATTTGTGGAGTATGATGCAATAATTCTAAAAGTTAAATATGAATCACTTTACAAAAAGTGTTAGATTAAAGCATTGCTTAGAAGAGGCCAAGGATGTAGGGTTGGTGGGATATTTTAAATTTTATTAATACGATAATGATTGTGGGTTATTTGAATAAAAGCCGAATGTTATGTCACTAAATACTGAGAATAATGCATTGTTCTGTGAATTCATATATACTTTGATTTTGTTTTTTTAATTTCATTGTCCGAAACCAAGAAAAAAGAAGCTGAACATTTTGAATGGGTCGTCTTATCCAGGTAGAAAAAATTTATTACATTAGAAATAATTTATTTTGGGTAGGCAGTCAATTTTTCCTTTATCGGTTTGATCGTCAAACTTCAAAACTTAAGCAACTTTTTAAATTTTATTTTGTTTTTGAAATGGAATTTTATTTTTAAAGTATAAATTCTTTAAAAAAATTACATTTGGACACGCGTGCTTTTGTTTCTTAGCAGACGATCATTTTGAAAATGGGATTTGTTGAAGGAAGAACATGAATTAAATAAACCATAATTTCGGACTCCTAGGTTTCTCCTCAAAGCGCAAGAAGAATTTTCGAGACAAAAACACCATGTTTGACCCAAGTTTTTAGTGTGAACAAAAGTATTTTTTTTTTTTTTGATATAATTTTATTATAAAAAATAAAGTTTTATATCAGGGGGAAATGAAGGAGGCGTGATTCTCTTGGACGGTGAAGTCGAAAAAATTTAAAAGTCAATCTGAAAATATTAATATGTATTGTATTTTTTAGAATACCGTTTGAGATTATTATATACAAGGCCTAGTCCTAGTAATTATAATCTTGTTTGCGAGGTTTACCCTAACCATAATATAATTATTATGTCTCTAGCTTAGTTACTATATATCCGTTTGCATCATCAACTTTATGTAAAGGAAGAAATAAGATCTTGACTTTATAAGTTTCCTAGCTATCTAGATTCCTCGAAAATGATAAACAATTTCTAAGTTTTGCCGCTCAAGGAGTGTGGTCCATGCCAAACACATATATCACGAAATTCTTGGATGAAAATAATCAGTATTCAATATATATATATATATGTGAGGAGGGTAAGCAGTCGGTCACACATCACCTAAGACGATTTTGTTATAAATATCTAAATTTTTTTGTTCATATCCATAGTTCTCCAACAATAATTCTTTTATATCGGATCCAAACTCAAAAGTTCATATCATATTTATTATCTTCATCAGATACAACCGTTCAGCGCTCACGTGGTCCTGGGCTGGTAATAATTAAATGTAATTTAAATAAAACAAATTTTATTTAAAATTAATTAATTTAACTTTGTGAAAAGGACTAGGTAAATTGCATCTGCTCGCTGGAAATGAATGTAGTGGGGGGATTTTGGCCAATGTATGGGACAGTTGGATCATATATACATAAATTCTAGCTGAATGGGTCTGGGACCAATGCGAGAATTGAATGCCAGCTTGTGTGTGAGTACTGTCATAACTAGAATATGATATTCAATTGAAACTGCGGCACTCATTTTGTGAACCCGTGAATACTCACTCTGCAACTTACGGTTCGTTGGAGATTCTGAAGATAGAATGATTATTACACAACAATCTCATAATGATATAAAATCTTTCACACTTATATATAAAAATAGTGTTTGAAAATAGATTATAGAAAGTGAATATCAATAATGAATCTCGGCTAATGTATATATTTCCATCTATTATCTTCAAATCAAAAAAAATTCATCAACCTAAGAAGTACACAAAATAAACAAAACACAAGAAATATTATAATAAGTAAACATGAAATAACTTTTAATTTTTAAATATTTTATTAAAAAGTATGAATAATTAAATATTTCCAATAATCTGAACAACTCGTTAATGACTAGCTATATGACCCTGTTTATGTTGAGGATTAAGGATAGTAGGACAAACAGAAAATGCACGGATTAAAATCCCACGAAGTGGACATGTCCTTTGCTGAATTAACGTGCTGCTCCTCTGTGCAATTGTGGGGTGTGTGTGTGGCTATTATAGTTTTTATAGCCACAAAAACTAGGTAATTTGATTAACGTATGAGCTCCGAGTTGATTGGTAGTTCCAACTCTTTCGACGAGCCAAAAAAACAACTAATTTGATTCAGTAAAGTGAATTGAATTGGAAGAAGAATTCATAAAAGCAACCAAATTAATTTTTCCCTCATAGATTGGAATAGACATTTGTACAAGGAAGAAAATAGGTCAAAAACAAGAAAGACATACTAGAAAATCTGTGGAAAATATGCGAAATAACTAGGCTAAAATTTGAAAGATTTGCAAAAAGATTTTTGCGCTTGAGTTGTTGATGATGATAAGTTGTGAAAACTCTTTTATGATGTGCCATATCTGTTTTTTGGCTCGCATTCCTCCAAGTAAATCTCCCCCATTCCCATGATTATCATAACTTCTGCAAGTTTTGGTTAGTTTCTCAAACGGCCAAAATTCATCTAACCTAATGGGCTCTCTAACTTGTGGGCTTTAGGGTGATTTTAGGGTGATTTTCAAAATTTGGGTCCTAAAAATGCTCTCGTAATTACTTGGCCAATGAGCCAATTTGGTTATTTATATTATTATGTTTACCTTAACCCCACTTAAATACAATTTATAAAGAGGTTCAAAATAGAAAGATTAATAAGCGAGGAATATCTTGATCTAACATAATTTTCCTTGATACATATTTTGTCTGAAATCAATGAAAACAAAAGAATGTCGGTAGAATTCCATAAATTTTCACCACCACCTGTTGAAAGTTTTGGAAATATAACCGATGTAGCTAAAATTAATGAGTCGCGTAGATTGCAGACGTGAGATCCAATTGTTAATAAACTGGTCCATTTGGCCGGTAAATGAGCTTACTTGCTGATAAATGGATACAATTGATTTGCGGGGACCTGCGTCACGAACACTCGTTAAGTGGGCGCTGGGAGGGTTCCCGGCATAGATACTCCGAAGCCCAAGTCAGTAAGCAGTTCAAAAAAAAAAACTCAAAGAACTAAAAGAACTTTTATAAAAAATGATAGCCTCCCTTGAATTGTCCGGAAATTCCTCTATTTATATATTTTTAAGAGCGTCTAATGGGCTTGGGCTTCTGCAAGCATAATAAATATTTTGGACTTCAATAATGTTAAACTCAATTGATCTCATTAACCCAATAAATAATTGTTCTTATACCCATCAATAATTCTTCTTACTTTTTCATTGGACCATATTTAAGAGCAAAATAATTTTTATATTATCAAAATATACATTTTGGATATCCTTCTCCACATTTGTGTGACATAAAGTGAATTCATAAAATAATGATTATCATATACCTAAAAATCTCCGGATAGTTCCTATATTTCTCGACGTTTTGTTTATGGACACTGCCTGTCATTCCTCGCATTGGTAATAATTTTGTTGATATTCAACAGCTTCTTCCAATCCATTCACTGTGGCCGATATGATCTTGCTCACCTTTATTATCAAGAAACTCATGTCTTCTTCTAAACGTCTTTTGACACTTGACATAATAAAATCCTAATTCTCGAGTTTCTTATAATCCAGTTCTGAAAAAACACAAAGAACTTAGAGTTTCTTAGGGATTTCGTTAAAATGCTCTTATTAATTTATGTTTATCTCCATTTGTTCCACCATGTGATGGAAAAATCCTCCAACTATTTATCATTGTTCTTTAGAGCCTTGTACTAGTACCTTATGTGAAACTCGTGTTTTTTTTTAAACATAATTTTAAGAATCAGAAATTAGGTGTGTCAATAGGGTGGGTTGGGTCGGGTTTCGGGTCAACCCGCGAAATTTTTTTATTTTTTTTCAACCCGAACCCAACCCGAACCTGAAGCAACCCGAAAACCTCCAACCCGAACACGAACCCGTATAACCCGATTCAACCCGCCTAACCCGAATTTTATTTATTTTTTTTAAATTTTTTTAAAGAAATTAATGAAAAAAATTCAAAAAATAAAATATAATAATAATATTTTAATTTAAACACATAATAACAAAATTTCCGATTTCAATTTGAAAGTTTAATCGTGAAAAATTAAAAGTATATTTACTAAATCAAATAAAAAATTGTTAAAAAAATAAAAATATGCAAAATAAATATTAGATGATGAAAATTTATCATATAAATATACAATAAATTTTGATCAAGCATACAATATATAAAAATATAGGTAATATTTTCAAAAAAAAAAGTTCGCGGGTCAACCTGCGACCCAACCCGAAACCCGCCTAACATGGCACTAACCCGAATCAACCCAATCCGAACCCGAAAAATCCCAACCCGAACCTGATTTTTTTCATGTTGGGTCGTGTCGGGTTGACGGGTCGTGTCGCATTTTGACACCCCTAGTCAGAAATCATGTACTTCCAACTATCAAACATTGCAATTTGCATTACATTTTTTTGAATGCATCTTCCAACTAAATTTTTTATCGTTTCCTTTGTAAATGAGACTTAAGTAATCCACATTTCATTTTTAGAAACAAAACCATATAAACATGAAGAATTATGATTGGCAATTATCCATGTTCTCAAGTATTTATTCGTGCATTCAGTCGATGTAATGAACTCTCTCAATAGTATTTATCATCTTCCTTCAATTTTTTCTCAAAACAACTGCTGTGAGAAATCAATATCTTATCGTGTAAAAGATCATATCTGAAAAATTAGCATCCATAGGTCTCATTGGGTGTGCCAAGCGCGAAATCATGAAATATATGAAAACGGATTTTAAAATCAAACACTGCGAACCCGAATTGGTTGTTAGTTTTAACTCTCCCTGCAATATATAAAAACTAGAAGGTGTGCCGAGCACGAAATCATGTCAAATATATGTCATATATGCTTTTACTCATATTCCTGTATGCGGTACTTCTCCCTCATTCTCATGATTATCACAACTTCCCAGATATGCAGGTTTGACCCAATTTCTCCCAAAATTACTCTAACCTAATAGGCTCTAACTTGAAGGCTTCAGTGGTTTTGTGTTTGCCAGAATTTGGGTCCAACAATACTATTATCTGACACATAACTTGTGTGCCTGTATAATTTGTTTTAATTTTCTTATTTATTTAAAAGGCCACACTAACTAAAAAATACGGTCTAGCGACGTTAGCCTTAATATTGAATAGAGATAGAGATATACATTTGTATTTTAATTTATATGAAGTAATTTGATAAGATTATAATTATTAATATTATTTCCTGAATTAATAAGGGTGAAATAGAATTTTAGCAAAATTATTTATACAAACTATATAAATGAATATATGAAATAATAGATCTGAAACTCGTAATTTCTAACACTGAAAATCCAACTTTCCAAGACGATTCTTTATTGGGCTTGGTCATTTGAAAACTATGAACCTGTTTTATGGACAAGGTACTGAATGGGTTGGGCCCATTTTTGCACTCGGCACAAGTATGACCAAGCCTACACGCTCAAATAAGAGAACTTCAAAATAAATTATATTTAAGACATTATAATGATTATCTATAAGAGAACTTCAAAATAAATTATATTTAAGACATCATGATGATTATCTCTACTGAAAAATAAAATATTGTACGATTGTAAATAACATTTAACAAAATAATGTAAAATAATAAAATAAATCGCTAAAATAAATCAATTTACTAGCGTATACGCTCAACCTCGTTGCACGATGCATATTATTTTGTTGTGATAATCATAATAGCGTGTAATTTTTATTTTGGTAACGGGATCCATATGTACATATTGGATAAATTCTTGAATTGAACATATTGCAAACTACGTCAATTAGATAAATTATATAAGACAAGTTCAGATGTGACATGCTCGTCTAATAAGTCATTAATAAGAAATTGAACTTGTGATCAATTCCCTACCAACATTAGTCACAAGTGCACTCATTCATCAACTCGATACTCATGAGACACTGATAACGCATAATTTACCCATATAATATAGTGTGTTTTACATCAATTTCTAGAACGAAATTGACTGAATTAGTCTATGCAAAGCAGCTTTGAAATTTTGGAACTTTCTTTTTTTTTTACTTTCTAATATATAAAGGTAATTAAACAATCCACATATAGAAAAAGCAAGCACGATTCCGCCATCTGCATGTAAAGTAATTTATCCCCAAAAGACAACCTTTGACCAGAACTATGGTAATAAGCTTAAATTCTACTCCACCCCCAAATTTACTTACGTATACTTGTTTGAAATTATTCATCTGACCTGAGGACAAAAACTTATGTGAGACGATCTCACGGGTTGTATTTTACGAGACGGATCTCTTATTTGGGTCATCAATGAAAAAATATTACTTTTTATGCTAAGAGTATTATTTTTTATTGTGAATATCGGTATGATATATCCGTCTCACACATAAAGATTCGTGAGATTGTTTCACAAGAAACCTACTCCTAACCGAGAGCCCCAAATTAAAGTTGGATCTACCATGCATCCGTATCAGTCGTATATAATTTCCGAGTGACACTATTCTTGCCTTCAAATTTGGTTGACAACTCATTTGAGCTGGCAAGTCAATCAGTTGTTCAAACGATATAGTTGATGACTAATGTCGCGTATCTAATTAATCAGTCCTATATATCGATATAAATTAATGCTCGATAAATCAGTAATTTTTTAAAATTTATGTTTTTTTCGGTACTAATTTGGGTTAGTTTGCTAAATTAATAATTTTAATACATTAATATAAGATAATAATTTCTTCAAAATACTATTATATAAATATATGTTCCAATAAATATTATAAATTAATTGTTTTCAAATTAAATGTAGTTAGATTTAATATATAACTTTTCTCATTGCATCCAAAAGTTCCAATGTCGAGTTCTCTAATAAAAAACTGTGAAGAGTTGTTTCTATAAGACATAGTTTGGTACATGGATAAGGGAGAGATTGATAAATAATCCTCCTTATCTCATGATAAATGTATTAATCTTTTACGCGATTGATTCCAGAAGTAATTGACTGATCATATTATCCAATGACTTTTATTTGATTAGAATACAATTAATATTATTTAATTATTAAAAACAACAAAATCAGTCACTTATTTATGTGTACATAAAATATATTTTATTTTTCTATTAATTAAAAAATACAATACATATATTAGTAAAATATATTTTTTATGTAATAAAATTTATATTAACTGAATCGAAAAAAACTATATAAAACAATAAATTATTAATATATCAATCAATAAAAATCTCTCTAAATATATCAATTAATAAATATCTCTCTAAATTAATAATATTTAATGATTTCAATATTATTAATTTATAGAGATTCTTCTGGAAAATTGAATAAATTAAGTATACATGATCCACAAAACTGTTGGTAAAAAATACAACATATGATCAATTGATTATAAATATATATAGCAAAAACTTGTGTGATATGGTCTCACGGGTCGTATTTTGTGAGACAGATCTCTTATTGTGGTTATCTATGAAAAATATTATTTTTTAGGCTTCGAGTATTAATTTTTATTGTGAATATCGGTAGGGTTGACCCATCTCGCATAAAAAGATTGGTGAGACCGTCTCACAAGAGTCCGTCTCTTTAGTTATTAGGCAAAAACTTATGTGAGACGGTCTCACGGATCGTATTTTGTGAGACAGATTTCTTATTTGGATCATCCATGAAAAATTATTATTTTTTATGCTAAGAGTATTACTTTTCATTGTGATTATCGGTAGAATTGACCCGTCTCATAAATAAAAATTCGTAAGACCGTCTGACAAAAAACATACTCAATATACATACTCCACCAATTGAGAAACTTGTCGAGAGTTAGGCAAGGACCTCTTTGAATAAATGGGGTGGGTTTTAGTCCATTCAAAGTAGAAAGAAAATCGGGGGTTATCATATACACGCAATTGTGTGTTCATTGGATATCAAAGAATGGAAATTCATTTTCGTCATTGCTGATGTCAATTCGATCACATGCATCACAATCGACGCTCTCCAATAATTTTATCAAAGTTGATTGATGAAAATTGAGATTTTTTTTTTTTTTTAGGAAAATAATTTACACGGTGAGTCGTGTGTAATATGTATACTAAAAACTAGTAAAAGTTCAAACTTTTGAAAAGTCAGTTTTCTCGAGGACCGATTGTCCACGAAATTGGACCAAGAACAATATCGTTTTCAATACTTTATTCACATCTTCGAATTATTGGTATCCCACGGAATTGGTTCTGTACCAAATATATGGCATATAATATAGTCTTATTCATGTTTATCGTGGAAATAACAGTTTATTTTTTTTTATCAAATGTGATCCTTTTTATTATTTGGCATAGCACTCCGCCTCAAATGTGATCCTTTTTATTATTTGGCATAGCACTCCGCCTATATTAAAAAATATTAATAGAAGGAATTGAATAAATGTCTTGCCATTTTTTTAATAAAAAAATTAGGCCGAAACTTGTGTGAGACGGTCTTATGAGTCATATTTTGTGAGACAGATCTCTTGTTTGGGTCATCCATGAAAAAATATTACTTTTTATGTTAAGAGTATTACTTTTTATTTTGAATATCGATAGGGTTGACCCGTCTCACAGATAAAGATTCATGAGATCATGTCCGAAATGAAAAAAATTATGGGTTGCGTTGTCGGTAGGGGTTCTAATTCTATTCCATCTAAATAACTCATACACGTGATACTTTGACAGAAATATCTTGTCCTCAATTACATTATATCTTTTTTCCCCAAAAAATTTAGGAAAAAAATATCTCCTTGTCCGCGTGGGGTTGGTACAATAGTTAAAAAAACTGCTAAATACATATTATTATTATTATTATTATTATTATTATTATGAAATGTAACAAAATTCCATAATAGGATATATTTCCGATTGGTGAAAGATATTCAAAATATGCGATAAAATGGATGTTCATATTAAACAGGTGTTGGAGAAAATTCATAAACCACATAAATGTTAAATCAATAAGAATTTGACTGAAAACTTAAGTTGAAGCGTACTTAAAACCATAATTCTGAATTTTTTAGAATACGTCTTTGATTTTCCATGGCTTTGCGTTCTTCTCCTTGAGAGAATTCTTTAATTTTCTACATCATGTTGCTCAATCTGTGAACCATGACTCATATATATATAATATTTAATTATTATCTTTTAATATTTCTGTTTAACTCAACGTAAAACAGAAATTATGCATATGTTTTTATCTATTAAATGCTTACGACCTATTAGATACATTAAATTTCAATAACCCAGAACATTATTTGATCATTTCATTTTGGGCTTAACTTACTAGACAACTCACAACTCTTATAAATAAAATTAATCCAACAATGAGTCGTATGTACTATTAAACTTCAAAATTCCAAATGCACCAATATGTCTCTTTTTCACGTAAGTGATGAGGCGTTGATAAGCTTCAACAAATTTTTTTCCTGCAAATTCTCTGTCAGATTAAAAAATTCATCACCCGTAGCCACAATTTGGCGTACTGTATGATTCGATTTACAAAGTATTCAAGCACAATCCATAAGCCCCTTAAATTGTTGACTTTCATTTTATTTTTTTCAATCATATTACACATCATTTCACTTACCACTTCCCGTGAACCAAAACTACCTTAAATTGTTTTTTTGTTTTTTTTTAAAAAAAAAACATAAACCAAAAGAATAAAACGTGAAAAAAATATTATAAATTTTATTAAAATTAAACATACAAAAAGCTTCCATCAATTAATTTTACCAAAAATTACCCCACTTTAAAATAATTACAAACTACCATAAATTATTTAAACAAAATTAATAATCCTACACATCATTAATTGATCCGAGAGATGGATTGATCGATCTATATATTAATTGAAATTAATAATTTTGGAAAAAAATAATATTTTTATATGTCAGATAAATTAAAAAATCTATTTTACAAAATTGATTTATGAAATAATTTCGATTAGATATCTTTTTAGACAAAACACACGTGCGGCTTGTAATGCACCCATTAATTGACCGTGGTTGGTCCCAGCTGACCAAAATGCTTCGCCGCCTCCAAAGCCCGCCAATCGTTTACCATATTATATTATTATTATGTAATGTTGAATAATATACTCGTAACTTAGTATATATATGTAATAAATCATTTTATATATATAAATTATATAATAAACTCAGGACTATATTAATGTTTTTTTTTTACATAGACTATATTAATGTTTAGTAACCGCTAACACTACTTTAATTTACTGAAAGGGAAAATAAATTAATTATCTTGTTACATTAAGGGGTAATTAGGGTGAGGGGTGCAGGTAGGGGCAGGTCTCGGCCCCCTCAAACATGCTAACTATTTTAGGAAGAAATTAGTATGTTTTTTTTAGATGGATTCATTAGTCCATATCTATGAAATAAGCTTCAATTTGAGCTATATTTATAGTCAAAAATAATACTTTTGGTAGAAAAAATAATAGTTTTTAAAGAGTTTTGTCGGATCGAATATCTATTTCACAAAATTATTTTGTAAGATTATTTCACGGGTAAAAATTCATCATAAACATATTCGTCTAGTTCCGTCCTTATCATGAGTTGGATATTACATTATGCAATTTATAATTTTTTCGCTATTAAATTGGTATCTGACGAAAAGAAAAAAACATTTAATCTAGTACAATGAGAAAAAAACAAAACTATAATTTAAAAATAAATAATAAAAATTTTAATTGAATGAACTTATAAGCCTACTTTTATCGTCACATTTCTGTGTAAAATTAGTTTTTTTTTTTTGAAGTGTTTAGTATATATATGGATGATTGATTTAAGATGTTGTCACAATATAATTAAGATACTGGACTGAGGGTTATGCTGGGATTTATAGATTTGACTAGAATATGGAAATATTATATTTTTGTGCATTAATTATTAATAAACTTGACCAATCTCTATCATTCTCGGGCGGTTAACTAAGAAAATTTACATGATATGTTCAAAACCCGTGCCTTGACTACCAATATTAAAAAAAAAAAAACTGAATTTAGTCCGTTCCTAACCTCTTCGGATCTGGATCCAACTAACTGAATTTAACTAATGTAATTATATAACATGGAAAATAAGTTTTCCAGATGACATGAATACACAATAATATCCTGAGAATCGAAAACAACATTTTATAGTTTCAAAAACGAAATCTGAAATCTGAAATCTGAATGAACTAGATTAATTGCTTGAAAATAGAACTAAAAAATTGAACTAAAAGTTGGCCCAACAGCCAATATATGCTTGGACATAATATCTTGAATTGACCTGATATTCCCTCAAGCTGTTGGCCCAGATGACCATGATGCCGGAGAAAACATGTTCTTTGATACTGAAGCGATGTTTCTTTGCTGGGGTGTATCGCTCCTTGGCCCTCGGGACATGATTATTCCTTCTAGCATATATTATCAGTTCTTTGATGCCACATTTTCATGGTGATAGGAATTGTTCCTTGGACCATGGGTTCCACTAGGATGTGATTGGTTCCTCGATAACCACGTCCTTAACTTTTGTACATGTATATGAATTAATTGTGCGATAAGAAAAGGTTGAGGGGGGCATGGTTCCCCCGAGTATTCATTGAAGTATGTGCTCGATTGATGGTTCCTCAAAGTGCTGCAGAGTAAATTGGGCTAGTGACGACATAATTTTGAATGACTGACACCTTATCGCTCAATAGCACTTCCTTGGTTGAGATTTATCGAACGGTACGGTGGTTATCGCTTGCTTGATAGCTCTCATTAGATCCTCCCGTTTCATTCAGCTCTTGAACATCACCGAAGTGCTCTTTCTCATTAACAATATTATGATTACTGTTTTCATAAAATTCCGACATGGAACTGATCTCACTTAGTTTGATCTTGCTCATTTCCTCAATCATGTATCTCATAGTGATTATCATAACTTTGTTTGCCTCTTCACGCGTCCCATGACATTCACCATCATCAAATTCATCTCCTCCATTTTCTTCGTGACAACGGAGTCAAGATAGGTAGAAGGAACTAATACTTTTTCGAATAAGTTGTCGGATTCACCACTTAGATGCACATTATCTTCTACAACATATATGTTATTCGATTTCCTCCGTAAAATAGGACTATAACCATATATATGAACCTGAAAAACTATGCGTACCATATATATGAACCTGAAAAGCTATGCGTACCATATTCTCTATGTTCCCAAAAACCTTTTTTTTTTTTTGAAATAATGTTCCCAAAAACCTTAAACATAATAATCAGAATTTGAAACATTATAATATGTATCTTCTTCACATTCCAACTATCTCTTCGATGCATTTCATTCCCAATTTTCACAACTTTCTGGAAAAATATCCTCGTTCGCATCCATTGTGTACCACCGGGAGTGCCGTTTGTGCTCGGATTTATATGTGCGAGCTTGCCAGACAAAGAATCATGCCAAAGTGTGATGAAAATATGATATATTTTCATATTAAGCATATGATGATTAATAAAATTTTATTAATTATTGGCGAGTTTAAAATAATGAAGAAAAATTGAGCACAATTGAAAGGATTGAATAATGCATTAATAAATAATGGTCACACACACACGCACACATATATCCTTTTGTTAGTCTAATCGTCATATTTCTAATTGCATTATAATGATGCAACTATTTTTTTTTAAATGTTATAGACTAACCATTAAAAACTTTGGCATACCTTGTTACACGTATATTTAAGCTAATCTATTTTAAATTCATATTTTTTTTTATTTTCTGTTATAGTAAATCCATATTCATTTTTATAATCATTTTTACTAGAACATTTGTGCTACTTTGCTTCCATTTCAAAAACTAAAATTACGTTTCTATCCTCACATAATGAGTTTTTTTTTTTTTTGCCCCGTCTCTGCGACCAACTACATAACATTTTAATTACATCAATTTCAAATAAACAGATTTCATATTTTGTTCGTCAAAATCAAATCCTTTCATCAAAAGACAACATCATTGGAGATTTATAGAGTTATTTTTGTCGATACAACTTATTTTTTTCAGTTAATAATAGAACCAGCTACTCTACTTTTACATTAATTAATATAAAATTTAAAGAAATTTAAGTTTAATATTGGAAAAAAATTAAATGGCCACTGTCCCCTCCATCTTAAGCTAAAAACTAAAAAGTAAAATAAGTACCCTTTTTCCTCAAACAAATATCTTTTGACTTAGCATGCCATTCACGACAAATCCATAGACACATATACATTTTGTGTGTGTGTATATATAGCCAGCCGCCTTCACTTTATTAACCTTGGGTAGTATGACAGCGATCATACGAGTAAACCACAAATTCCTAAACATTCAGAACCTTCATTTTTCTCTCTTCTCCCATGGAGAATGTATATCCGACCATGTTTCTATCTTCGTCTTCCAACCCTCAAAATCCCCATTTCTTCCTATTAAACACAGCCAATTCTCATGCACAAGATCAAGAATTACACGATCACAAACCCTACAACGATATTGGATGCAAGGGGTTGATCACAAGCATGGAGAATAGTGCAGTTACCCAGTGCTCAAGTTTCAGCAACCCTAACGCAGTGGAAAACGAGGATAGATCCAGCAAGAAAAAGGGCGAGAAAAAATCAGGGAAACCCAGGTGCGCTTTTCAGACGAGAAGCCAGGTTGACATACTCGATGACGGGTATCGATGGAGAAAATATGGTCAAAAGGCAGTGAAGAACAACAAATTCCCAAGGTTCGTCGATTTTATGATTTCTTTTGTGGTCGGCTCAAAAAAATTGGAGGCCCGGCAATTTTTAGAGAAATATTTTATATAAATTTGTTTATTAAATGTAAAAATATTACAAGATAATTAAATTCACATAATTATAATTAATATTTTACATTAATTTGTTTATTCAATTATAAAAAATACATATATAAACTGAAAATAATTCAATAAACTAACTCCTTATGCCTAATCTCACACATCATAGATGATATATATACAAATAAAATAAAAATCAACAAAATAAAAAAGCATAAATAATTGGTTTTTAATACAAAAATATAACAAAACAAATACAAATTATAATTTAAATTCTAACATCGAAAAGGAACAAATATTATTGATTGAGTAAAAATCAGTCCACAATTACAATAAACAAATTAAAAGATTATAGAATTTGAAAACCAAAAAAAAAAAATCAATTAAAAATAAAAATACTCAACCGCAACCATCAAATAGAGAAAAAAAATCACATTCAATAAAAAAAATAAAATAATATATTTAAGAAGAAAAAGGATTTTTTTGCAAATAAAAGAGTATTAAAAATACAAATAGTTGACGACGATTTCAAATTTTCAACCAAAACAAAATGGATAGACCTACTAGAGTTTTAATTGAAAAAAAAAATAAAAAAATTGAGGTCCCACAAATGGGGAGGCCCTAAGCAGCCGCCTAGGGTGCTGAGCCGGGCCTGGGTTCATCAAATTTGAGAGGAAACATCAGCCTAATGGCTATGCATTAATTAGGATATATGATTTAACGAGTAGGATTACGCATATATGTTAACGACGGACCCGAGTTATACATAGATCGCTCCTGATCAGCTCTCCGACAGTGATTTTCTTCGGGTGAACCAACTATTGCTTGTATGAGCTTTCCTTTCAGGCATGATATCCTCAATTTAGGTGAAAATTACCAATTTTTTGATGATGTTATGTCAAAAAAATTGTTCTGAGTGAAACCAAATTATTGAAGTGACTGATGCTACATTCAAACTCCGGGGAAAAGGACTATAAATGAAAATAAGCGCAAATTATTGGAATAAATCTGTGAATCGAACGACAACATGATTAAAAATAGAAAACATACAAGTTACGTAGAAGTGTCTTTGACATGACATGCAATGTTTTTTCGGAAAATTCTATCATTTAGGCATGTATTTGAGAGCATTTTCGTTCCAAGTAATATTTATTTTGGTAATAAGTTGACATAGGTTTATTATTTTGGCAAATTTTGGATGACTATTCGGTTAGTCTATGCTATAGCGAAAGTGTTTTTCTCCCTGTTTCAATATCATTAGATCACGAGTGTTCACTTTTTTTCATGGAAGTTGATATATATATTCATGGTCTGATGACAAATATTTGATTACATCATATAGAAAAATATTCAGATGTAGCAAAAGATAATCTCGATCGTTTATTTGGGAAATATCTCTTTGACCTAAGGTGAAATTTTAAGGTGGACATTTTATCTTTATCTGCGAGGTCCACACAAAAAAGTGTGAACTCCACATGTATCGATAAATATCCACTCTTTCATGTATTTTTAATGCTTTACCCCGAAGTGGTGGGATCTCATTTCCCTATTTGTTCTTCCAATTATACACACAAATTTCTGGAAATATATTTCAATTATTGTTAATTCCTACAAATGTAGAAGTGGTTTTTATTATACAATAAAAACCGAGTAAAAAGAAATTTCGGCAGTTTTTCTCTTTTTCTGTTTTTTGAATCGCAAATATTTTCCCAGACAAACTAAAGTGAATTCGTCGTTTATTCCAGAAGCTATTACAGGTGCACGTACCAAAATTGCAACGTGAAAAAGCAAGTTCAAAGGCTGTCTAAAGACGAAGGAATTGTGGTGACAACCTACGAAGGGGTACACACACATGCAATAGACAAACCTACCGACAATTTCGAGCACATTCTGAGTCAGATGCAAATTTTCACTTCCATTTAAGTTGGTATATATGGACGTGGTATTATACAACATATATATCATGCACCTGAAAGAAAAAACAGCTTTTTAATTGTTATATATGTACAATATATGAGACACACACACAGATCATATATATATATATAACATATATATGTACATATTGCTTTAAATAAAGTTGTACATGATACAATATTAGACTTAGATCCTCAGATGAAATTGTAACTTGCTGTATTTCATTTATTTTCTTGGTTGCTTCTCATTCATATGCTTATTTAATTAGCATAAATTAATGTACACATTGTGAGAACCCAAATTTTTGGGTAGGTAACTATTTAGTTAAATATAGACATATATAAGAATTTATTTTCGAGTTATAATAAATTCGAAAATATCAAATAATACATTATAATTGAAATTTCAAGTCAATAAATACATGAAATTCAAAATTCAGTACAAATCATGTATTAATTTCGAAATAAGACTGTATATCAATCAAATTTGGAATTAAATATTACATACAAAGTAGTTTTTCTCACCATAGAAGCATCCCAATATTTAAGTAATAAGTATCTCGAAATTTATGGAAGGAGCATCTCCAAATTTTGGAAATAATATCAATCGAATTATGGTAGGATTTTCATCTCACTCCTATAAATAAGAGGAACATCTCATTCAGAATTAACACTGAAATTTTCGAGTTTCCTATCCAATTTTCGAAATTTCCTCCCAAAAATTTTGCACGAGTCATCAAAATTCTGTCCAAATTCAGAAATTTGTTTCTCTCGCTCGGGTGCTCGGAATCTAATCTCCACCGTTCAGATTATGCTTCGATCTGTTTCGAATAATGTATTCAAAAGTCGGCCAAATTCAACGGTTAGTTTTTCGTTTATAGCCTTCTCAAGAAAACAGTTCAAATTTTAGGCGGAAACAGCATGCCTACGATTTTTCGTGCATAAATAGGACACAACGTATTCCAAACCCGATCACCACCGTTCATAATTCATTTGACTTATTTGTGAACGTAATATCCAAGTTTGAACCCGATCTAACGGTGAAATAAGACGCAACGAATTTTACAAGGCGACTGATTTTTCGATAGATGTGCTGCTGCGTTTTCGAGTTGTCGGTTGCATGATTCTTTTACTCTACCCTCCCCAGACAAATCTGAAAAAAAATAAATAAATAAGAGTCGGACACCAGTTTTGGGACTGATAGTGGACGCATGAAGAATTTTAATTAAGAATATGGTCTTGTGAGTTTTTAATTCAAGTTATAAACGCTTCCGCAGATTTGTATCAATTTAAGAGTTATTAATGTAAAGACGATTCTATTTTTATGGTATTTATGATATAAACTGGTTTTGGTTTATACTGTACTACGAGGCTTGTTGTTTAGCAATTATATATTTGTTGAATAACGTCGGTCTCGACTAACTCGATCTCGGGACGTGACACACATATAGTTCGATTTTTGGTGATTGTGCTGAAACTAAGTAATTTTTGGTCATATATATAATTCCTGGTCCATCGAACAAGAAGATATGTGAAAAAGAAAGATTATGTTGGCATATCCACGTACATTCTAAATATAGGAGTTTTATTCATTTATAATTTATGAAACAAAAATATTGAAACGAGATACTATATATTATCAGTACTTCATACAAAATTAATTAACCCTATGAGACTTCTTTATAAATGTACTTAATTGTTAATATTGGCACGCAGACCTAAATATGAATGGTATTATCTTACTAATTTATTTTGCTAATGTATGTAGGTAGCTATAGGTTGGAGTCGGAGTTAACAAGGCAAGGCTGATATATATATATACACACACACTATCTTTTTTTCTTTTTTTTCTCAAACATATATCATCATCGTTATTTATCCATCGTTTATATATATATATATACACACACACACACTATCTTTTTTTCTTTTTTCTTTTTCAAACATATATCATCATCGTTATTTATCCATCGTTTAATTGTTTCAATAATATAAATAATCAATGTAAATCTAATTAATAAACTAAAGCTACATAAATGTGGTTGATTGCCATGTTTGCTTCTTCTTTTTTCCTTTTCCCTGTAGAACAATGGAGTGGTCATCGATTCTTTAACTGGTCTATCATGTAAATGTATGGGCTGTCTTCTAGAAAGTTTGTTGAACTATCATTGAAGCCAGTCTAGCATTTCTTGACATTCAGGAAGCCAATAAAGCGTTCTAATTCGAAAGATCGATTAAAAGATCAGTTTATTTTATAATTAATTTAATGCTGTATTTGTATCATCGTGATTAAAGCAAAATCGTGATATCATGTGTATCTCTTATATTTTAAGAAAATCGGGATTGCACCTCATTTTTTTGGATCGAGGACCCAATGATCGACCTTATTTAATCATACTAAATATTGTAAAATTCGCTCGACTTCACATAGAGAATGGTTTCGACTGTGTTTCCCGACGACTCATCGTTTGAATACATAAACAGATTTTTTAAACTAGCCACACACATATGCATGCTTCCACGGCGAAGAATTCGTTATAACCTCTACTAATAACTAACTTTCCCAATTGGGTAATGTTAATTACCATTTCTTGTGAAATATAACCTCTACTAATAACTAACTAGCATTTTTTGGATCGAGGACCCAATGATCGATCTTATTTAATCAAGAAACGAAAACTTATTTCTTGATGAATTTCTTGTCTGTTTTTTTTTCTATGTCTTCACCACAACAAAAATGGTTTTTCGCAGCGCGCAAATTCTCTTTCCGCAGCGCACATTGCACCCTGCAAAGATGCAAGCCGTTGAAAATTCAAGATTATCCGCGGCGTACATGTGCACGCTGTTGATACTATTATATATGCACACCGATTCAAATTTAACGACGGTTTTTTTTATATATTCCGTCGCTTACAAAGTGCGGACGTGGAGCATCCGTGATTAGTAAGCACGGATTGAGGTATTGTTTCAAATCTTTTTTTTTTAAATTATTTTTTAAAAAAACCCTTAAACATGTGATAATAACAAAATCTAGAGCATTGGATTCTACAGGTAATTAGAAGAAAATATTAATTTTAATTTTTTGTAAATTAAGAAGTTATCTATTGTGCTGTATTTTATTTCTTAAAATAAAAGGTTCGGTTCATTGTCGGTTGGATTTTATTCCTGAGCAAAGATAGATTTTAGTATAGATTAATGTAGCAATATGAATCTATAAATATGAATATTAGGAGTATGCTTAATACCACAATTAATCTTATAATTCGCGTACATATGTGAGACAATGTTCTGTGCTGACATCCATAAATAATTATTCTTTTTATTGAAAAAAGCCATAAATTTATGTTTTCAGCTATCAGATACAAAACAACATCATCATCGAGTAATAAATCACTCTTCTAGGTACACAAATTAATAAATTTTTGGGTGTAACGGGGAAATGAATCCCCCATAAAATCGATCGCACCATAATTGCTAGTTATAATTTTTTTTATAAGATTGGTGATACTTAGATCATATTATTGGTATTAAACTATCTCATTTTGTTAGGTAATTTCCACAAAGTTTTTATGAGACGGTCACACGAGTTAATTTTGTGAAACATATCTCTTATTTGGGTCATTCATCAAAAATTTTACGTTTTATGCAAAAAGTATTACTTATTAGTATAAATATGAGTAGAGTTTGAAATTAATATTTTATTCATAAAAAATGTTGTCTTTTATATAGTATGAAAAATAGGTGTTTTGTATTTCTAGTCTTGCTTGACCTAATCAAATCTTGATGTTTATACGACATAATTTATTTTTGGTATTTATCCCTAGATAAATTATATAAGGTTTGAATAAAGTTTTATTTCTATTAGACTCTTGTTTTCATGTTTATAGGATTGATTTTTATGAGAATATGATTAGGTCAAAATATGAGGAAATATTCGGAGAAAAGATGTGCTCCGAAAAGATGTGCGCAGCTGCTAGAGTCTTTTTGAGCGTACACAAAGTTCAAAATTGAATATTCTCTTGTGAAGAATTTGTGTGATTGATTCCCATACTTATCGTGTTATTGATTAATGTTTACGACACTCAAAAAAAATACTGTGTGAAGTGTTGGGTGAAGAGTGGTTTTGTTTGGTTTTAAACAATACGCATTTTGTTTTATACATCTAGTATTTAGTTTTAGTTTTTGATGCATTTTAATTATTTGGAGTGTCAAGGAATATGATTTTGTTAATATCAGTATAATTGTTTTGTGTAAACGATTTACATATTTTTCCAGTGAATTTTTTTCCTGAGGCATTGCACAAGTACTTGTGCATAATTTAATATGTCTTATTCTGGTTATTAAAGTTTACACGTGTTTTAAATAATTAATTTTCGCTGCATATTGTGTGCTGTGTTGACAACATCCGAGTACAACATCAACTTCTTATACACATATCATATTTTATTTCTTCTCCTTTGATGATTAACATCCTTTTAGAGTTGATCTATTTTGTATATAAAAATTCGTGAGACCATATCAAAAATATCAATTGCATAATTTAAAATTCTGGGTCACACAATCAGCACTTTATTTTTTCACCATTTAATACAACAAGATATTTTATTTTTCATCTACAAATGTTATTAAAGTATTTATAAAAAAAAATTTTTTTCTTCTCTTTTTGTATGAGATTTCCTCATAATGGCCGTATACAATACCAAACGGAAAAAGAAATACAATATACAGAAGAAATGACAACCCACGTGGACGTGGACCGTGCCAAGGATGAAGGTGGCCTGCTCATGTAACATTCATTAATGTTTACGAGAGAGCCTTTCAAAATATCACCGACAAGGCATTATTGTTCTCCTCTATATAATTAATTCTCTATCAATCTATATACTAGTTTATATCGCACCATACAAAAATTATATATAGTATATTATATCGATAATTGATCGATATATCGAAATTTTCGATGCGTGTAACTAATATATCGATTATATCGAAATAGTACAGTATACCGATATCTCAGTACAATATCAGTATATTTTTATACCGAATAACTTTATATTTTTTAATTTTTATAAACTTATTGTTTTAGAATATAATATATTTTAAAAAAATTAATTTTTTTTCGATATTTCGGTATTATGATATATGTCTTATTTTTCAAATTTAATATCTTACCAAAATCTTCGGTATTATATATTTTTTTTGAAGCTGAAATAATTTATATATATATATATGTTGTCTACAACTTTTTTCACAGTAAAAGAACCAAAAAAGTGTAGTTTGAAAATGGACCAATTAGCATCCCAATGTTTTGTTTTTCTCCAGAAAGAATCAATGGCAGCTTAGAAAAGATACAAAGCTACAAACGTCAAATTTGTGAGTGGAATTATGATCTTGTCTGTTAGATTGTGTGATCGGAACTTGAAAATTGACTAATACAGTTTGGAATTTAACATTATTATACTAAAAATATTTTTATTTTTTTGATATATATAAGATCACTTTATAATTGCTTCCCATATATACATATATATATATATATATATATACACATATATGCATAATGATGATAATTGGATTTAAACTGAATATAATTAATGTACTTGGAGTAGGTCGAACACAACCCACCCTATGACTCTATCTAGTCATCCTAATTTAGGGTAAGTTTAAGATTCGAGATTAATTGATTCTTTATTTTTGACAATCTTACTTTCGAATTCCATTTTTCTGAACCATTTCTAAAGACCTTATGCTGATTCCATTCCTGCAGTTTAATTAATTTGCATTTATATCCCTTCTCTCTTTTTTTTTTTTTAAAAAAAAAAAAACTATTTTTACTGGTCAAATTTCACTTTCTATCCCAGACAGATATTATATATGATACAGTATAATCCAAATAAAAAGTAATAATTTTTCATATATGACCTAAATAAGATATATGTCTCACAAAATACGACGTTTGAGACCGTCTCACACAAGTTTTTGGTACTTTTTTAAAATGAGTCAAATGTTGCTTGACCCAAAAACAAAAATAAATTAAGAGATGTGTACAAATAAACAAGGATCGGAGAGAATACAACAAACACCGATCTCAAAATATTACTTATGATATTTCAGCAAGAAATATACTCTAAGGCATAGTTTGGTATATATGATAGGATAATCATGTGATATATAATATAACGATAAATTAATGATAAATAAGACGTATGATATTATATTTAATGTTTGGTATGATTTTAATAAGAGTGATTAAATTTATATATGTAAAGACAAAATTAACTTTATCATAATAAATTTTATAATTTCAAAGTTGTTGATTGAGTTCATATTTTTTATCGGTTCATGCGCCGATAGTACTCGCATGATTTATTTATTTTTACCTGATTTTATATATTATATAATATGATAATTGAGCTCTTGATTTTATGAGTCAAGTCACATATCAATTTTTAAGGTTAATCGAGTTATATTAATAATTTTATTGATATTTTTAAAAATTATTTATATAATTATCTCGAATTCGTTTGTATAATCATCATATTATATAATATATAAAAATAAATAAAAATATTTATTTGATTTTAATTTCTACCTACTAGCATAGATTTATAAAAATCATTTATAAATTGAAGGCAATTAAGTCATTTGTAGTATATTTTATCATTCAATTAAAATTATCACACCTAATAGAATGAACATTTTATCCTTCTAAAAAATTATTTATCAAAGGCCCATGACATTATCACGAGCTTTTTAAAAAGGTAACAAACATGAGATAAGAAAGATTATTTATCAATCCTTCTCTTATCCCATATATCAAATTATGCCTAAACAAGAATCAATCATAGGATGTCGAAAAATATCAATCACTTCATCCCAAATTTTATCCACTCATTAAAAAGGTTTTTTTTTCCTTAACAAAGACCTTTTTGTAATTCTAATAAACAAAGAGTGGTAGCTACAAACATCTGTCCCAGCTTTTTTGCCACTCGTCTTGGGGTATGTCCTTTTATTATTATTTCTAATATTAATTTTAATATATCTTCTTCCCAGTTAATGTCTCGGGACTCGTGATTTTCAAATGTAGATGGGATTATTTTAATCACTTGTTACCAGGTTATTATTAGCTTGAAAAGGAAGGTGAGTATACTAGTAAAACTGGTAAGCCTCTCTTTTTCTTGATTTTTGACGAGACTGACCACGATCTTTTTTTGCAGTCGTAAATTAATTTGTTTTTTTTTTAAAAATTGTAGTAGAAACCGAAAAATATAAAGGGTTCGGTTCCAATTTCAATTTCTAAAAAAATAAATTTTTATATACAATATTTTTAATATAAAATGTTGAATAACTTTAACTAGTTTAATTACCCCCAATTATTTTTTACTTGAGCGTTATCAAAATTTAAGCATAATCACTGCGGTATCAAAATATTAGTTAGTCGAATATTTTGTTTCCGCCGAGCCGGAGTTATCGGTTCTAGAATCCTCCTAATCACGTATTGGAGTAGGGACCAAAGAACACTAACAAGAGAGATTTTTATTAAACAATAATATAAATCATGATATCTAAATTTATTTTGACTATTTAAAAATACTTGCATGTGAAATTTATGTTCAATAAAAAAGAGATAAATATGTTTACTCTCCATATGCCTCTAAATTCATTTACGTTGGATTTGGACATCGATAAAATTCAAATTTATAGATTTCAAATTTATTTTCGTGGTTTTAGGAAAAAAAATATCATAACTTCATATATATATATATATATATATATATTATATATATATATATATGATTATTTGGATGTTGAATTTTGTTAAAAATATTATTTTATTAGTATATTTTGATTTATTTTTAATTTTTTTAAAAATATAAAATTTAAAAAAATGATGATCAATATATATTAATTATAATAGTTTCTAGATCGTTCGGTTGAAGGGCCGAATATGAACAAGTTACACTAGAGTTTATCAATCTATTTTCTTAAACTTTTGTTGTTTCTCTGTTTGCTCTCCATAACCCACCCATCCCGCAAGAACCCTACCTACCCAACCTCTGTTGCTACAATAATACTAGACACCCTCCTCTCTTTTCAAATGTACAGTAATCCTATCTTGCTTTTGCCAGTTGCCAACTTTACTGATCCCCTCTATAATGGAGTGACTGTCAGAGACTGAATGGCTGAGGAGACTGTGTCAGTTCTCTCCTTTTACACTTGTCTATAACTATTGTTGCACACTTGTATCTATTCTACTTTCAAAAATAAAGATATTCGTACCTCTCCTTGATGGTTAGTTAATCTATTTGTTTCATTTTGTTGCTCTTGAGGGGTCTCAATTTATACGTTGCATTATTGATTCATTTTCTGTGGTGTTGGCATGGTTAAGTTTTTGATGGACTCTTGGCTTGATTTCTGAGGTACAATTCCAGCACTTGGCTTTGGGGTCCCTTTAAACTTCCTCAAGTTCCAGTCTTTTTCATTAACTTTAACCCGCGGAGAGAAAAAAATTGATGAAAAAGATTGCTTGTGATGTTTCGCACAGTGGTCATTGGGTAGCTAATTTCGGTTAAGCCTTTTTATCTTATATTTTTTTGTGAAATGTACTTATTTGAAGTGGGTGTTCAATGTTTTCCTACTTTTCCTAGTTATCCTGTTGTGACAGACAAAAGAACCTGTGAGCTTTCCCTTTTTTTTCCCTATTTTCCCCCTGATTTAAATTGGGGCTTTGATGGATTCACACAACTGTTGTTTTCCTCTTAGTGATTCAACAAAAGTGGAGAAGGACGGCATATATTTCAGATCATGGTCTAGAATCTTTTTTCTTTCTTTTCTGGAACTGGTGTGAAGCGGGGCAATTTTGTTTTCGGGGTCCGTCGCTTCAATCAAGTTTTATCGTGAGTTTCTTGAATTATATTTTGAATATGTTCAAAACTTCCCTTCTTCAGACATTAATCAATTGGTTAGTGAATGTTAAAATTTCTCTCATTTTATTCACTGTTTTTCTTTTAAGTTTCTGTAGCTATTACTTGTGAATGGGTTCCTTAAAAATTCCTTCTCTTAGAGAAACAAGAATTCGGTGAATTACCTTGTTTTAAGGATTAATTTGGGACAACTACTAATTGTCTCTGTATTTCCCCAGGAAATTAGTGAAGTACTCGATTTTTATGCTATTTGTTTATTAGAAGGGGACAGTTGGCATTAACGCATTTATTTAGTACTCTTCCTTTGGTTTTTTTTGTTTTTTGTTTTTAAAATTTCTTGGTTATCATCTGGAGCTACGAAATGATAAGTTCTGATAAATTGGTATGAGAATAAATGCTTTGTTACTATAATGTAGGCTAATGGTTTCTTTCCACAACCTGCATGACGTGAACTTGAAGATCGCTCGTTTTATGCTAGAGATATTACTCAATTCTGAGGAGAGACGCTGTTCTTGAATCTTTCTCGCAGAGTAGATAGTCAATTTGGAGTGAGGATATAGCAGACAACAAGTTCATGCACGTAGGTTAGGGATTTGGTGCTTCGAGACTGAACGAATTTGGAACCCACGGTGCTTTCCGATGGATTCATCATCATTTCCTGGATCATCGAAAAGGGCCAAGGCTCCTGGAAGTAATACTCATTGCTTGGTTGATGGATGTAATGCAGATCTAGGCCTTTGTAGGGACTATCACCGGAGACACAAAGTCTGTGAGACTCATTCCAAGACCGCAAAGGTCACGATTGGAGGCCGGGAGCAGCGGTTCTGCCAACAGTGCAGCAGGTAGTGTAGAAATCAAGTTGTGATTGATTGTTCGTTTCTGTGATGCCTCACTTGAATCTTCACGTTTGTGTAGTCTTGAATGCTTTCCAATAAACTAATAACAATGATAAGAATCACATGGTTTCCAATTTGATATTGTGAAAAAGTACTCTAGTTACGTTGAATGTGAAGTGGGGCAAGAACTACATTTACATGTGATGGCAAGTGGATCCGTTTCAATGTTTATATTTTTTACTTGCATTGTCTTCTGCTGTTGTGTTCATAATCGCGGAATATTTGTGTGAGTCGATTTTGGGTTCAAATTCGTGTGGTAGAACTTTAACTATTCCGAAACCAGTTTGGACTTTGAACAAATCTTGCATCATATTTGTAGGTTTCATTCGCTAGTAGAGTTCGACGAGGGGAAGCGAAGCTGCAGGAAACGGCTTGATGGTCACAACAGGAGGCGAAGGAAACCTCAGCCTGACTCGCTCACCCGAAGTTCTGGACTAAATTTCTCTACCTCTCCGGCCATTGACAGTGCAAGAATTCTTTCATTTGGAAGCCCGCAGATACTTCCAAGCGCTGTTATGAGCTCTTCCTGGGCTGGGGTTGCCGAAGCAGATAGCAATCTGATGCTCTATAACAATCAACGACAGATGAAATATATCGAGAGACAAAACTCGCTTCCTCAGTGTTCTGCTCACAGCTACGAGGGAGTGGTCAATCAACTCCCATGCTTGCAAGGCAGGGACTGCTCGTTTCAAGAAACCTCCATCTGTCAGCCGTTTCTTGATCCAAATACTGCATTGGGAAGTAGTAACAGCAACCAGAAAATGTTTTGTGATGGATTTAAGCAAGTTGTTGACTCTGATCGTGCTCTCTCTCTTCTGTCATCAGCACCTTCCATCACTCGGGAGTTCTGTCTGAACCATGTTGACCACTCAGAACCACTCCCCCAGCCACATTCTTTAGTTCACAACTTGCACTACTCTGGCTTAACTCATTTTGGATTCGGCCAAGAAAGTAAGCCAATTGAGTCTGTCACAGAATCTCGTGGTAGCAATGCCTCTACTTTACATTTCTCCAAAACGATTCACCATGCTCCCGAGGGATCGTCTACTAGTGGATCCCACCAAACTCGCACATTCATGTGGGAGTAGTCTTTGAGCAAAAATATGGGCACTCTTTCAACAGAATGCGTACGGTGGTAGGTACTCCGTGGATTCTGAAATGTTGTAATGACCGAATGTTTCTTCCTAAAGGGGTGAAGGAACTCTTACACCCCACAACCTCTTACTATTTGTTCTATGCTTTTACTTTGATGTGAAAATTTAGTCACTTTTGACCCATCTATTGCTGTGGATATGGGCGTGTTTCTTGCGTGGAACTAATGATTCATGGTTACGTAAAATTGGAGAAAGCAAATTCGTTTCGGATCATGCTTTACATGGAAAGTGCGAAGTTTCGTGGATATGGGCGGTATGTGCTTGAGCCCGAAGAATCCAATATATGCAACACACGTGAAGAGTACTTAAAAAAAAGGTAGTGGAGGGTGACGCAATTGAATCTCCTAGTATTTGTGGGTTCAAATGGTTTTCTTCAGGCAAGTTGCACTGGATTTTTATTACATTGGGTGTCAAAATTTTTCCCTCACCCCTGATTGAACTCGTCTCTCTTCAATGGTTAGAGGTTTAAGTAAGCGACAAGTGGAATGAAATTTAATTTTATATTTAAATTGCATAAATTGAAACTTATACCCTGTTGTCGTTTCTTTTAAGTTATAAAAATAAGAAATCCATATCATTTGTTGTATAATTGTTAAATAATTAATATTATTTAGTTTGGTAATCTCACTGTTATATTTTCATTATTTTCTAACAAATACAATTTAAATAAATAATTTTCTATTAGTTTCGGGTCAAACAGCAACCAAATTCTAACCATCGGAAACTGTAATTAAATTTATGACAAAAATCCGTGTGAGATATTCTTACATGTCTATTTTTTTGAATTGGATTTCTTATTTGGGTCATCCATGAAAAATATTACTTTTTATATCAAGAGTTTTTTTTTTATTGTGAATACCAGTATGGTTGACCGGTTTTATAGATTAAGATTCGTGAGATTCAATTTCATCTTTTACTGGAATCAATTATATGCTAGTTCGAAGATCAAGATCAAAACTCTCATACAAAGAGCCTGATATTAAGAGAAATCCTAGATCTTAATGCAAAACGGTCGCTATTCCTCTGATCCGATATGATTTTACTCTATAAAATATTTTCCAAAGTGGACGCGAATCCGATAAAATATGAACACACGAATATATCCAATTCACAAAGATTCATTTCTATCTAAAACCTGGTAGCCCACATGAAAAAAACAACTCTTCTTGCATTATTCCTCAGGTATTAATCATACCTCTTAGCTTCTATATATTTAGATCGGCACTCATAGCCCGATTAGCAACACAGGCCTAAGTCGAAGTTTTGAATAACTTCATTGATAATGGAAGTCGGTAGCCACAAAAAAGGAGGTTCGATGAAAAGCAAGCTCATTACGTCTTTCTACCGCAAGGCTAAGCCGGCATCAGCCACCCAATACGCCACTCCCGCGGTTGTTAGGCCAGCTGTAGCTTTGGTGAAGGCAGTATCATTTACGAATCACGACGGTAAGTTTTCTGGCTCCGATGGGTATGGCCACGGTGGGGATGAACATGTGGACATCAAAGCTTCGAGTTATATTTCTCACGTCAAAGAGAGGCTCAAACGCGAAGAATCGAATTTGTTGTTGATGGAGAAAAATAACGTAGTCAATTATTAAGTATATATAGTCAAGAATGTTTGTATAAATATATTACAAATAATTTAATAATAAGGTAAATGTATTATTACAAAGCAAATTATGTGAAATAGCTTTGTTTCTTAATTTGGTTCCAATAATAATAAATATAATAAAAGTGTTGTGATCCAAAAATTTAAAACAAATTCTAAGGGGAGTCCATCCGGCAAAAGCCTACCTCGTCTGCAGTACTGGGCTTGACTTGTGAGCAAACAAAGCCCAAATTTGAATCCAATTAAAAATAGTTTGATTGTGTTGAATTTTTTTTTTTTTTCTATTTTTTCTCAGGATTTTAATGTGCTGTGGGATTTGTTCCAGATTTCAATTAAGCACAATAATTTGTTTGTCACCAAAAACAGAGGATTGGAATCTAACACCAGTTTTTTTGTATGTGCATGTCTCAACGTAGCGGTAGGCACGGACCCAGACACAGAACGAGCGTCCATTCGTCCATCGATCAAATTACTCTTCAACTAATTTTATGCACATCATTTGGTTTTGGCTCTCGATATATTTTTGTAACTTTATTTTTGTATCTCGACCATATTCAGACTTTCAGTACTCAATCCACTACTTGACTAAGGGCACCCACATTGGTTGGTTAATGGGTGTTAATAACACCCATTAATTTTTGCCCACCAATGTGGGCGCAAGAATTAATAATCTTGGCTGACATGGCAGCCAAGAAATTCATCAGAATGAACGGCGTTATTTCGAAATTTGCGACGGTTTTTCGTAAACCGTCGCAAAGTGAAAAGCGTCTGTTTTTTTAAAAAAAGGTCGCTATTTGCGACGGTTTTTTAACACCCGTCGCTATGTGTGACGGTTTTTCAAAAACCGTCGCTAATTATCACCAACGGCTATTTTCAAACGGCAAAATTATGCACCAACGGCTATATTCGATTATCGTAATTCGTTTTCTTTGTATTTTGTGTTTTTTTTAAGAGATTGTGTTGAATAATATTTTAAATAAAAGAGTCCAACTTTTTTTTCATTTCTTAATAATATTTTAATGAATATTGGAATTAAGTTATTTTTAAAATAATAATACTATTTATTTTTAGTAATATTTGTTGTAAAATTTTAAAAATATTAGAAAGATATTGAAATATTAAAAATAAAAAAAAATGAGTAAGTGGACAGTGAGATCCCATAAATAATGAAAGTTGAAATTAAATGAATGTGGGTGTGTGTTAATAATGAGGAAGTGTTAATGTAATGAATATGTGGCTCGTGGACCCCATCATTTTTGATGATATGGAGAGTTATTAACATGGATTAATTCCGACGGATGCGGATGTCCTAATACAAAACCAAGATATTAACCTCGACTGATGTGTGTCCTGGACCCAGGATGTTGGAATTCATTCCATCCGCATATGAATTATCGGTAATAAGACAAAATATATACACACATTATACATATACATGAACTACGTACTGATTATCACATCATGCATCTTTTCTTTAATTCTGATAATCCGAAACTAAAATTAACGTTTTAAATGGGAAACTTGATTCACATTTTTCCTAATTCATCCTTATAATTTTGTTGATTGATTAATAACAATTTGAACCGAACAGTTGTCAGTCAAATAATGAGACGAATTTGCAAAGATGAATGAATACCCTTAACTCCATAAGTGATATTATCATGCTAAGGATTTGGGATCATCAAATACAGATTTCCTAAACACTCTTAATTTTAAGAGTATGTCTCTTGTGAGACGGTCTCATGAATCTTTATTTGTGAGACGGGTCTAACCATACCGATATTCATAATAAAAAGTAATATTCTTAGCACAAAAAATAATAATTTTTCAAGGATGACTCAAATAATAGATCCGTCTCACAAAATACGACCCGTGAGACCGTTTCACACAAGTTTTTGTCTAATTTTAATACTATTTTGTTTTGGGTTTTCGCTTATTCTTATGGTAATCGTGTTTAAGTAGAAAAATAATTATGCTTTAAAATAGCTAGGGACTAGGAATTCCACAATCATACATGTACAAAAACAAAGTTTTATTGAAGTAAAAGTGTGGATTATAAAAATTGGATTGAACATTATTTATCGTTTTAGTAATTTATAATTAAGACGTGATAAAATTACGTTTATAAAAATAAATTTTCGAGGCTTATGTGAGTTAATTAGAGATCAATTCATGAAGAAGCAATTCAATTAAATTAAGATATAATGTATGTATTATATATTTGTATAACTATAGTAAACCATATAAAGCTAATAATAATGTCTGGCACATTGAAATTTTATTAATTTGTAGAGATATTAATTAATAGATAAATTAACAATTTGTTATTTAAGAATTTTTTCGGTTCAACAAATATAAATTTATTTACATAAAAATCATTATACTTCACTACTCCATGTATCATATTCCTTGAATTACTATTTAAAAAATAACATTCATTGTAAATATATAAATTAAGTAAATGAAACTCATTATTTTTAATAAATAAATAATATTATATTGTATTGAATAATCAAGTAAAATTCACCGGCCGTTAGATGTGAGTACAAATACTTCTATAGCCAATTATGCGAAAAGGAAGCGTTCATAAATCACATGTAGCAACAAAAATTCTTTACATTTTTTTTATTGCATTTCCACAACATATATCAGAGTTTTTGGATGCGATGAAATAAAGTTAGAGAGGAATACAACTAGATTTAATTTCAAAAATAATAAACATCATAATCAGATTTTATTAAATCGTCCCGTGTATATATATGATTTTAGGGACGGTCTCACGAATCTTTATCTGTGAGATAGGTCAATCCTACCGATATTTACAATAAAAAGTAATACTCTTAGCATAAAAAGTAATATTTTTTCATGGATGACCCAAATAAGAGATTCGCTATCTTCGTTTTTTTGGGACAATTTTCGTTCTTTTGTACCGTGGCGTTGATATATAACCAATGCAATGCTGATCTGACGCTGACATGTGTAGTGTCACATTAACATTCCCGATAAAAATATTATAATTTTAAAAAAAACAAATATAATATACTAATATTATGTCATAAGCTAATTTGAGGTCTGAGAATGCACATAATAGACCCAAAAACCTTCAGGATCGATAGATAGAGACTCATGTTTTACAATCCCTGACTTGATAGCTAGAGGGGTTTGGAAGAAAAACTCGAGCACCCCTCCATTTTATGTGTGCTTTATTTACAAGAATGGAAATTAAATAGGTTATATTAATATCGACACTTGAATATATATTTGAGATAAGTGAAAAAAAACGATCTATATATTTTGTACGGATGTATATATAATATAACATGGTTTTTTTTTTTAAAAAAAAAGTCACATGTTTGTTGAAACTAACCCTGCTTGATCTGCCATCTACAAATGCTAATAAAAGTTCACATGGTTCACTCAAATAAAGAATTAATGACCTTTTATTGGTTCAATATGAATGATATAAATGGCACTTTTTCTATACATGGAATTTGAAAATAGTAAATTAGAGAATATATTCGGGAAATAGAAAGTGAAAATTACTTAGTTTGGTGGATGTGTGGTCATCGGTCACAATAATTTCGATGTCTTTTATTTACTTTAATTTTACAGGACAAAAACATCCTGCTCTTTCTAATTAAGCAGTAATTCGATGGAGACCGATACATACTATATATATTCGTCCTGGACATATTTATTTACTGCTGTGACTTGGACCATTGTATTTATTACACTCAAGCATCAATGAATTGTACCATGCAGTATTTTATGAAAAAAATTATAGTGATAATATGCAAGTAATTAAAATAATTTACATTACTCATGATAAAAAATGTAATCAGACACACGGGATGTCCGAGTAATCAGACACACGGGATGTCCGAGTTGATGGAATTCGATTTTCCTTACCAACATTTTACCGGCGAGTCTATTGCACATGGTTTGTCTTGTGCGGTTTACTTGACTGGCATGATTCGCAGACTATTGCGTTAGCCAAGAAGTTTAGTCATCTTATGCGACTTCTTTTGTTATGTTAATAGAAATGGTATCAGATCAGTAGATCTCCTCCGTGGCTGCCATATGTATTAGAAGTTGCATTTTGTACATTAATTTGATGCTATAATTTGCATAATATAATATAATTTATTATGTAGTATGATTTCCTCGGTAAAACGAGTAGGACTTCAAACTTCAAAGAAAACACTTATGGTGATACCGTCATGAGAGCTCGGGTCATGGATGACCCGGGATATTAAATGGGTATCCCAAATCAGGATCAATTTGCATGATGAATTTTTCAGAAGCCGGGCAGATGGATGTCCGAGACATCTTCTCCCCGGGCTACCAGAAGCTTGAGCTCTCATACAAATTCCCGGTAGGTATTCTACCTGGGTTACCTCAGAAATAACACTGCACTCGAGTGAATCGGTATGAGACACCTTATGCTTGACAATCATTACTGTTAGAACCACATGTGTTAACGTGTCAGAACAGGTTGTCAGAAATAGGGTATGGACAGCCATATTATCCTAAGTAGTAAGTGGGCACAAAAAACAAGATAATCATGAGATTTCCTCATATAAATAGCATATATGTATTTTTTTCATGAGAAGGATTCTGAACTTTTGAGCGTTCACGTATATTCACTCACATATAAAGCTTTTCTTCTTCATCCTTCACCTGTTGACTTGAGCATCGGAGTGGTCACGCCGGATACCCCTCCGACGCCCATTCACGAGTTCATTTCCTTGTTTGCAGGACACAGTTACATCTATATTATACAGAGACATACCTTCACTACAAGATATATTTCCTTGCTAATCTTCTCAAACAAAACTCTTATCAGATCGGGTGGATTGCCCCGACCCTACTCACCCAATTCAACCGGATCACATCAACTTATAACAACCGTTACCATCAACAAACTATACCATCAATTCGGCCATCCATAGGTTCGACGAGTCAAGTCTGTACATATTGTATATATGCACGCCGCTGTACGAGTTCGACAAATCATTTCCATCTGACTAGTCAAGTAATCTGGTAGTGTTCTCAGGATACTGTTATGAATACTCGATCCACGGTTGGAAGGTAATTACATTGTCGGATACAAATAGACATGCAGTCATACATAGACTAATTATCAAGTACTTTTCGTGTTAAAGATTTAGATCGAAATGAATTTGGATCCTATGTATATAGCCATGTACTGCTAGAGGTATAATTTATAAAACCCACTAATCAACTCGAACAGATTATCATAAGTTTGGAATATTTATGGGTGTGTTTTTGAACTTTTATAAACCTAGGTAGTTATGAAATGACGGATGAGAATAATGAGTCACTCGAATGCAAGGTGAAGATGGCTGTAACTTTTGGGTAATGTACATGTTTCACGAACCCCACAGATAAATTTCTCAGTGACGACTCAGGCCGAGTTCATATAATTTCCGATCGCTTTTTGAATATTTATTCTATAAAATTTGTAACTATATGTGTGTGTGTGTGTTTTTTTTTTTTCTTTCATACAAAGAGTGATCAAACTTTAAACTTAGTATGATTGATTTTAATGAAATAATTGAATAAAAATTATTGTTTCAAATAGGTAGCACAGAAGGCATGTGTACGAATGGGAAAAGAAGACAATTGGATGTGAGTCGAATAAAAAAGTTTTATTTCTTGAAATAGACTAAGGTCCACGTGTCATAATGGTTGAGGTCGAAAGTGTCTGGTTTTTTAAGGTTAAATATCTGACCCAACTTGTTCCCACATATTATCATTCATCACTTACCCATACCAATTTAAACCTCAATTCCATTATTTGGTCCCTCCATTTATTTTCTTGAAAGTAAATCCTGTACCAACTTGTATTATATTTCTATGGATTCGAATATCGAAATAATACATAATGAAGAAATTATTTTTTTTTCCCAAAGAAAAGAAAACCAAATTGTGAAGGAATGTTATAATTAATTAATCAGAGCGACATTATTGGGTAAAATTTCTAGAATAATATATAAATGACATTTTAAAAATAGATAGTTATGATTTGACGGAATCTAATTAATTTATTGGATAAGTTAACAATCTATCAGGTGATTCTAAAAAAGAAAGAAAGTATGTCCGTATTTCTCCTGTAATAAAAATTTATTGGATAAATTACATTTCTCCTGTAATAAAAATATTAATAACTGCAAATAAGTATGTCCGTATTGGAAAAAAATAGAAGAAAATAAAAGTAATTATATTCATGTAAACTGATGGTATATATATTTTTTTTGGTGCCTTTCTAAATCTACTGCAGAGCCAAAGTAGAAATCCAACAGCAGCAATGGACAACACCACAGTCTCGAGCTTTAACATTAAATGAGAGAACCCCATGTGCCTCTTCCTCACCGTCCCGGTTAGTGAGATCCTACCTATGTGGGCACTACCATCAATTTATTTCAACGAGTAAGATCTTGTCACACATACAATTTCAAAAAAAAATGGGTCTTATATATGCATGAGCAAATCTTGGCCATCCATCCTATCATGAGGGCAATGCCCACATGGGTAGGATGAAATAAACCGTCCCCATGTATTTGATCAATCAATCTCTCATTACACCATAATTAAAGTTCCTTTCATGTATATGTATGGTTATGTATATTATCTACAAAGTGGATATGTTTCGGTTTTTTGTCTTTAAATCGTCGAAGTTTACATGTTACTGTAATAAATTAGATTTTTTCTTACCTTTAATCCTTTCTCATACAAGTGATGCGGCCGAATATTGATGTCATAATGTATATCGCCGACGTGATGCCAAAAAGGAGTAAAAAAAATTTAGAAAATCTATATATTTCATTGATTTATAGGAACGAAAATCAAAATAAAACAATTTTCTTTACCATTATTCAATTTTATTTTTTTTGGAGACAACTTTTTTCAGTGTTTCATATGTAGATATGGATACATTTTCAGTCAAACTGAATGAATGTTTTACCGCGTCTAATATTATAAAATAACAAGCAAATATTCAAACAAAGAGGTAAATTACGTACATCATTTCAATAATTTAAATATTATACTTGCGTTAGAAAGAGAGAGCAAAAACTGAATCAAACCTTCGTTCTGGATCGATTTTTAATCAATCATGATTTAGATCGGTTTTAAAATCAACCTTAGATTGGTTGGTTCAACATAAAATTTTAAAAACAAATCCAAACCAAATCTACTATTTTGTAAATAGTAAAATTAGAAAAACCAATTCATTTAAAAAATAATTTATTATAATTTTTTCAACTATATAAATTTTATATTTCGTAATTATTTAATCCTTTCTTGTATATCTTTGATATTTTTCTTTACTATTTTTAATAAAAAATATATTTTTGGTCCATTATTTTGCATTTTTTCAATTTAATTCATGTTATGATTCAATTTGCAATCGTAGTAGAGTAACTTGCATTTTTTTTTTAAAAATTTCAGTCCTTTTTTGTCCAAAAGTGAAATTAGCCGCCGGTTACTGTATGTGAATGTAATTTCAAACTTTTGTTACTCTATGTCGATAATTCTATTAATTGAACTTTAGTTTTCTTTTTTATTTAATTTGTTTAGTTGGATTTTTTTGGAAAAAAAATACGTGTACTTTCCCATCAAAATTAAAATCTAAAAATTTAATTTTCAACTCACATACCCGACCATCAGCTAGGCAATTTCCATTGTTCAGTATCAATTTTGGGCCAAAAAAAGACTGAAATCGGGGGAAAAAAAATACTGCACTAAGACTGCAAATTGACTTATAACATGACTAAAATTTGGAAAAAAATGTAAGTTGAAGAACCAAAAATATAAATTTTCTCAATTTTTAAAAAGAAATATGTTGACACAGGTGTTAACGAACGGATGATTGTAGAGTTTCCTTTTTGGTGATTCATCTTGAATATTTATATTCTTCATATGCTAAATCAATGTCATATTATTTTGTTAATAATCAAAGCAAAAACTTGTGTGAGACGGTCTCACGGGTCGTATTTTGTGAGACGAATATCTTATTTGGGTCATCCATGAAAAAATATTACTTTTTATGCTAAGAGTATTACTTTTATTATGAATATCGGTAGGGTTGACCCGTCTCACAGATAAAGATTCGTGAGACTGTCTCACAAGAGACCTAATCAATAATCAATGCTTTCATAGCCATGTAGATGTTGATATTTTTTAAAACCCACAATAGTTAGGAACCAAACCGATAATCTAAGTCACTTTGATTTTATTTTTAATTATTAATGGTTCAATTTATTCTGGAATGTAGAACAATAAATTATATTGTTCTAATATTTTATTTTTTTAATCGAAGATCAAACCAAACTGGATTAATTTGATCACCCTGTGCATGTAGTGCATTACCGAATGCAAGTAAAAGATTTCGAACATTGAAGATTTGAAGTACGTAAGCTTTTACTTTCCAAATTAATTACAATAATTTCAACCTCAAAGCTCAATTTTTGTGTGCCTTGACCTTATGAATCATTACAAACACCCCCTCAAAAAAAGAAGCCAATTTCAAGTTATTCACACATTCAAAGAACCATCAAATCTTGTTTTTCAAATGAATCATGCATTTTACACGCACCTAGTCAAATTCTGTCTTACATCAAAAGATCTATGTAGATAAGTTGCTTCTTTTTTCTGCTATACATAATATATACGGTTTTTTCGGTCAGTTCGATATTTTAGTCGAAAAGTAAAATTTTGGACCACATAGTGCTTGCGTGTTAATAATGCAAATTGGATACAAAGGGGGAAATAAAAAAGGGACATCCATGAATAATTTATGGAGGGCAGAAGTAGTTTTCAATAATTAGTAAGTTAAAACTTGCAGTGTCAATATCTCCATATGAGAGTAATTCGATACGATGATATATGCTTGTTTAATTTGGGGCCTGGATCAAATATTTTAGGTGTTTAACATATTATATTATACGTGAAATTTAATATAAAAAATTCGATATCTTATAGTTCATCCGACACTAAAGTTCTAATTTTGTGACGAAGTGTCCGAGACCCAATCCCCAACTGAAAAAAAAAACACTAAAAAAGCAAGCCTGGATAGTTAATTAATTTTGAGCGCATTAATTGCAATTTTGGATCATTAATTGTGGTTGGTTACTTATATTTCAAGCATCTTTATTAAGACTTGTCTACTTCCAAAACCCTCCAACTAACGCAAAAAATCTTGTAAAGCTTGTCTAATCAGAGAATATATATACACATATATATAAACATTAATTGTACTCCATAAGGGAAAATTTTGGTCAAATATAAAATTTGGTCTCCTCATCTTTTTCAAAATCCATCTTATTCTTAGAATTATGTGTTAGTAATATTTCATCAAATTAAATATTTTCTGCCCTTGTAATCATATGTTTTTCCTATATGATCAAGTCCTTTTTTTTTTAACAAAATAAGATGAACGATAAAAAACGATTTGACCTGAATCAAATATTTGTATGACTTCAGTCAATGGTGGAGGTTAAAAACTTAGTTAACCAAAGGAAAATTTTGTACCATATCTACTTATTTTTTCAAGGAGTCGGAATTTTTGTTCTACTGTAATTTCGAAAGAGTTTTGTAAGTTAATAACTATGACTGCTTGATTAAATTCTGCAGCAAATGTTGGCAATCGACCCGTATCGGAACAATATTGGCTATTTTGATCAAGGAAACGATGAGATGAGAGAATAGTTACTTGGGGAAAATATTTCTCTTTGTTCCATTGAATTTCTGCTCAATGATGTTTCTCCCCTTTAAATGGGCACACAACGTTAAAGTTCGAAAAAAATATTGACAAGGTTATAAATATTATGGGTATTTTATTTTATTTGAATTCATTTTTATTATTTAGAGTGAATTCTCAAGCTGTTTATATATAGTAGTACCTGTTCAAGTAAAGTAATAGAAAATCTCCCTTAATAAATAAAGTTAGTCAATACAGGAAATTTCATCACAACAGTAAATTTGCTCGGGTTGGTAAAAAATTATTTGGCAAGCTTGTTTGTAATCGCACTTCGTAATATATTATTCATCTCTTCGACAACCAAGTCCGGTTATGCATTTCAAAAAAACCAAGTCCAGTTACTTCAAATTGAACTATAATATGTGTGTGTCTCCATAATTTTGCTTTAACAATTTTTGTGCGCATTGTTACGCGACATCTCCATCGCGACCAAAAGGATCAAGCACGCGCCAAACTAAGGGAGAAACATAAATATACCTTAACGGCCCTTAGCAAACTATCATATAAAATATAAAAACTTAAATTTCTTTATACTAAGCTAAAAACATGCATGTCTAATATTTATATACCTTTCCCAATGACATTTCCCTAAAAGAGTTCTTTTGTTTATGCATATATGTCAAGTTTTACAATTCTCTCACAAAAGATCCAAATATGTTAATTAGTTAGTAATTTTAGATCTTTTTCTGGGAAAAAAACTCTATGTTATCAAGAGTTTAATGGTTTTGTAACTAATTATCTGATGCACAGTTACCCATTTGAAGCCAGCAACCTCTCTAATGATATAAGAAAAAAAATTTATTTTAAAAAACTGAATAGATTGCAAGTTTTATATACCAGCCATTTTATGTAATTATTTGCTTTGTTACATTCGAAATAATCTTCTTATTTTGAAATATTTTTTTTCATTTTACCTGTTACATTAAAATTTACATCTTATTTTACGCACCGGAAAATATTAAACTGCGTCGTCAAATATGAAATGCTTGATGTTATATACTGACTCCATATTATGTATAGAAAATATGTATTTGAGCGTCAGACACAACATGAAATTTATACGATATATGAACTAATTTTTATCTTAACCTTCAAATTATGTTATAGTAAAAGTAGTACGCATATATATATATATATATATAGCTTCCTTAGGGTTCGATGGCAACGGTGACATCCAAAGAATATTACAAGCCTTTTGACCACTTATAAAGTGACGCGTGGCACGTAGTAATAAACCATCAGTTCAAAGGTTGCCCTCCTTTTTTTTACCTGTCAACTCTCCTCGAAGTTGCGATTGGATGGATGCCTTCTCTTTTTTACCACATCACATCGTGAATGATTTCTGACCATCGGATCCGATCCAGGCCAAACTCTTTTATTAACTTGTGGCGTAATTAAGTTTGCGTAACGAAATAATTTTATTAAATAAAGAGTGTATACATGTAAACACATTTTAGCACATGAGGAAAAGAAAGACTTTAAAGTGAGTTTTACTAGTTATTTTCTTCTAATGGATAAAATATATCCCAATTAATAATGGTTTGTGCATCGACTTAATTCTACTCATCATTATTAATTAACGTTATTATGGTTAATATACAAACATAATCGATATCTTCATGTATGAATTACATTTATAAAAATGAGCAGGTATCTTGTGAGACAGTCTCACGAATCTTTATCTGTGAGACGAGCTAATTAGTTTCCAAGAATAGGGGAAAAATCAAAGTAATATAATTAAGTTAATAAGATCTATATTAGAAGAGAGAATTAATTTATAGAAGTAGGGACTGCCCAAGCCGTATGGAACGAACACCTTAGAACCACCGGATAATCTCTTCAACCTCAAAATCAAGATTCTCAGAGTTATCAAAGCCATTAGGGGAAAAAAAGAAGAAGCAATTAATTAAATATATAACAGAAATTTGGTTCGCAAATCTTGAAGTCGATGGAATCACTCTCATACCACTAATACTACACCTCTGTTCTCTTCTGACTTTTACATTTATACATACATATATACATATATATATATTAGAGAGAGAGAGAGATAGAGAGAGAGTATAAATTTGTAATCACAAAAAAGAAAAGTGAAAGAAAGAAATGGGAAGAGGGAGAGTTGAGCTGAAGAGAATAGAGAACAAGATCAACAGGCAAGTGACTTTTGCGAAACGGAGGAATGGGCTTTTGAAGAAAGCTTATGAGCTTTCTGTTCTTTGTGATGCTGAGGTTGCACTCATCATCTTCTCCAATAGAGGAAAGCTGTACGAGTTTTGCAGTAGCTCTAGGTATAAATTAAACAAAACAAAACAAACAATAAACCCTACAGTTTCAGCAATTGCAACACCTATATTTATGTATAAAATATATATAGTATTAGCTGGGGGTCTTTTTAGTTTTATTTTTACCTTTCTTTCCTTGAACTTGTAAGATTCTTTCTGAATTATTTTGTTGTTTGGGATTGTTTGAGATCTGGGCTTGTCTCAAAATCCAAACTTTTTTATGTTTTCTTTGAAGGGAGTGATTAGTGGAAGAAATGAAATTTTTTACTATCTTTTTTGGTGTTGTGAGAGATTGTTTTTCCATTCTAGTGATTGTTTTGAGTCGTATAGGACTCTGTGCTTGCGAGTTTTGTTAGATCTGCCAGAGGAAACCACGAAAAGAAAATTGTTTCTATATTTATGTTGAGTTTCTGCAGGCTTAGGTGTGGGATTTAATTTGTTTCAGCACTGCAAGTTTATTGCGCCTTTTGTGCTATTTTCTTTCTCTCTTCTTCTTTTTGGTTCAATTTGGAGTTAAATATGCTCCGATCTAGTGTTCTATTACCCTTTAAAACACAACATGGAGCAAAATTCAAGCTTTCTTTAGTATATATTAAAGAAGCATTTTACACTAATATAATACCAATAATTTTTTTTGAATCTGATTTCTGCAACCCTTATCTCCTCTCAGTTTTTTTTCCTTTTGTTAAACAAATTTCTTGGATAAAATTTAATTCTGGATGCATGGGTTGGAGATCAATACTACAAGATATCTTTGTGTTGTGTTTTTGCCAAGATCCAAACTTTTTAGGGTTTTCTGTTAATCCTCTTCTTTCTTTTCCTTTTTTTTTTTAAAAAAAAATTTCACTACGAGCTTATCTTAACCTAATTTTCTTTTCCTTTCGATATGTTTCGACAGAAATATGGATACTGGCCGAGATTACTCTCTGGCCAGTGTGCCCAAAAAAAAAACAGCAGTTTTTTTTTAACCTAAGGATAAGCCTTGATCTGTTTTTCCCCTCTCCAAATGTTTCTTGTGTGTTATTTTTCTTAATTCTTTGTTAAAAATATATCGATTTGGGGTTCAAGGATTTTTTTTCCTCTCATCTTGTTAGGGTTTAATTTAGTAACATCAACATACATATTTTTCTTTTCCTCAGTCATTCTCAGATCTCTTGGATTCTCCTAAAATGACTAAGCCGTCCACAAATTTAAAGATTTCAAGTCTTTTCCTGTTTTCTTAGCTTTTTTTCCTTTTTCTTGGTGGGACGTTTGATGCAAAGCAGTCTTTTTTCCGGGTAATAAGAAGGTGTTTCTGCTTATATGGGGATTCAGGGTTTTTTCTTGATAATTAAATTTTCTTAAACAGTACATTCCTTTTAAAAAAAGTGTATGAGTTACCACAATTTACCCATGGACAATTCATAGACCTTCACCAATACATACCGAAATTGAGTTACATGCTGTTCTTGGGGAATTTGGAACACCTTTGTACTTCTGGTATGCATTTTGATGTCCATCTGACAATCTAAGAAGGCTAATAATTGATTTGGCTCATGCTTTAGTTACAAATAAAATTAACGTTCTTTCTTGAGGTGTAATTGTATATGCTCTATTGTTTAAGCTACTAATTACTTCTCTAAAATGGCTTGTCATACCCAGCAGCATTCTCAAAACATTGGAAAGGTATCAAAAGTGCAACTATGGAGCGCCGGAGACAAACGTTTCCACAAGGGAGGCGCTGGTATTTGCTACTCTCTGATTGTTGGTTTCATATATATCCAAGTGCTTTTGGTGCAATTTGGTTTATGTATTAGGTTAATTTCTGCTCTAAAAATTGTTTACATTATGTAAATCTATTAATTGAACTGCCCATGATTAAGATAATATACTTTAGTAACAACAAACTTCAAAACAAGAACAAAATAGTACTGTGTAAACAATATAAAAAAAATTAAAAAAATTCAGAAGTGTTTTAGTTATAATAATTTTAATACAAATTTTTTAGTTCTTTTAGATGGTACCAGATTTTCTCAACAAAGATTTTGGTTTTGTACCAGATTTTACAACTCATTACATCTTCATAAAATTCGAAGAACTCTTCATAAAAAACATGGATGTGACATCTACACCTCCATTGTTAAGAATAATAAAATAAATTTTCTCATTAAGATTTTGTTGAATTGTAAAATTGGTAACTACTCTTCAATGGCTCAATGGTTTTAAAGGGTTATCTGATAGTCTTACTTTTTTAAATAAGAAATCTTCTATATGATTGCAAGAGTAAGTTTATCCGGAATGATGAAATGTATATTATAATTAAGATTTTGTGGAAATATAGATTTGCAGTTAACCCAGAATTGTTTAGAGGAGTACTGTTCATTCTTCGTATATGATTACAAGAATAAGTTTTTGCGGGATAATAAATGATGTTTCCTTGTGATGAAACTTGGTTAAAATATTTCATAAACCAGGAAAATTCTTCTTTTAAAAAAACTTCAGAGTGGTGTTCTCAATTTTTTTTCTCAATTTTCATTTTAACATTTCACTTTTTGCGATGAATTTCCAGATTGTTAGTTAGTTGGAAGTTTTTTCTCAAACGAAGTTTGATAAAAAAGGTGAAGGAAACAAGAGATTGTAATGTATCATACGGTGGAGAAGAAATGACTAGTGTATAGAAGAGAAATTTGTAGGAAATTAATATTTCATTTTTGACATAGAATTGCATATTTTCCTCCACACAATGAAGTAACAACATATGGAGACGATGGTACTTGTGGAAACTGTGGATGAAATTTCAACTACAACTTAATTTTAAAAACTTTTATCAAACCCTTTCCTCTTCCTCGAAATATTTGATATATGTGATGTTTCTCGTTGAAAAAATAATTAATTTTATTACATCTCTATCTTCATAAGTTTTTCAGGATGTTATATTATATTGAATTGAAGCGGATTTAATTCCATAGGGAATATGTCTCTGGTTTTATGAATCTGACACGGGTTTTCTTTCCGTTTCAAAATTTACGTTGCTGGAGTCCTTTTTTTTAAAGTGGAAGAAAAAACATTATGTATATCAAGTCTGAGAAAAAGTATGTTCTGTCAAAACAACCCCATAAATCTTCAAGAAAAATATAGAAATTAAAAGCATATAGATTTGAAGTCCAGAGAAAAAAGATGAGGTAGAACACTTCTGGCTAGTGTTGTTAATTGATTTCATTGGTTAATAAAAGGAACTGAGCAGTCAGCACGAGTATATGAAGCTTAAAGCACGCTATGAAGCCTTACAGCGTTCACAAAGGTTTGTCAACTCCAACTGTCATATAAGAAATTATCAAAATATATACATGATTAATTGAATGACAGTTTGTGGAAAAAAAAGTGGGCTGAACGGTTAATTTTTGGTGGTAATTAATGTGATAATAATGCTAGGAATCTTCTGGGTGAGGATCTTGGTCCTCTGAGTAGCAAGGAGCTTGAATCACTTGAAAGACAGCTCGACATGTCGCTGAAGCAGATCAGATCAACACGGGTATGTACTGCATCTTTTCAATCTTGTGATGCAACGGAAAATTTTGTTTGATGAAGTAATAGAGAAAGTATCCATTAGTTTATCGCACCTTTGCGATCATTGTCTCCAAGAAAGTAGATTGTTAGATCATATTTATGTAAATAAAAGTTTTGATAAATGATGGATGGAAGCCGGCAATGAATTCTTGAAAATTCGAATTCGCAGACTCAAGCCATGCTGGATACCCTCACAGATCTTCAAAGAAAGGTATTTAAATTAAACTCCATTTCGTCAACTATCCCTTCATTTACCAATATGTTAATCTGGGTTGTTTTATACGGGTAGGAGCATGCCCTCAATGAAGCCAACAAGAGTTTGAAACAACGGGTATGCCATGCATGCATATTCTTCAGTTTACTTAGTTAATCCTTAATAACTGGACAGGCGATGCATGGCCTATCAAACATTTCAATTTCCATGAACAAATCATTCGTTCAACAAAATTTCTTGAACTATCCTCTCCATATAGGTGAATCAGACAACGAATTATTGGTCAGTCGGCCTAAATTTTGATGGGTTTGGTTTTGTTTTCGTATGAAGCTGATGGAAGGAAGTCAAATAAGTCTGCAATGGAACCCAAATGCTCAAGATGTCGCGTATGGAAGGCAAGCAGCTCACCCTCAGGCCGATGGTTTTTTCCATCCTCTCGATTGTGAACCAACTCTGCAAATTGGGTACTCGATTCAATCCACATATAATATTAGAGAGATTTGTGGCTTTGCATGATTCTGTGCTATCGTATTAACAAATTTCTTACTAGTATAACATGTATATATATCTGAATTTTTTTTTGGTTAGAACTAATGAAATTATAGAAATTTCAGGTATCAGAACGATCCAATAGCAGCAGCAGGGCCAAGCCTGAATAACTATATATCTGGCTGGCTGCCATGATAGATCATGGAAACAAATGCAAACGCGACTCTTACTTAATTTGGTTGCGTTTCTCCATCATAACATCATCTTATGTGTCGTAAACGTGTTTTGAATAATAGAACGACTTCTCAAAAGACTTCGCTATCATCATCCATTACTGTAATTATTATTATTGTTATTATATTCCACTTTGTGGAATAAATGTGTGCAAGAAATGTTCCTAGCTTTCATTTCCTCTTTATTCGCACACTTTGCGTAAAGAAATTTTTACCCTATTCTAATTGCAAATAATTAGAGCAATTTGTATGTGGTGAACCCAATAAATAAAGTAAATATCATTTATTATTATTTCACAATATTAGGTGAAAAAATTTCTCTGTATTGCAATAGCAAAACGAAACCAAGACATATGCTTAGTACCAACTAATATAAGTTGCGAAATCATATATTATATTTATAAGAAATGATTTCTTCGTGGAAGATTGTAAGATCTTAACACATTCTTGGACTTTTATTTTTACAGAAAAATCAAATAATCATACGTCCCAAATACTATTAACTAGAGACGCTGTTTGAGACAGGAGTCATGACCAACCTTTGACAAGATTGATAATTGTTAACATACCCAACAAAAAAAAAAAATTTTGTCTCATCAAATCAAATAATGTAGAGGTCAATTGAGGTTGCAACTTGCCGCCATCACGATCTAAATAATCGCTGCTTTTACGTCCCATCTCGGGAACTTTTTTCCCCACTTTTTCGTTCATTTTCTTTTAGTTAAAACAAAAGGTTTATAAATGGAAATTATTAGTACTTATACTGAACTCAGCCCCTTGTACAAAAGAAGACACGGTCCGTTTTCCACTGTGTAACATGGAAGGACAAAGTAGCGTAATTTCGTGGCTGTGTCGAGAGGATAAGGCCAACGTACGCCTTGATAAATCGGCGGGTGGCGCGTGTCATATACTCATGGGATGTGTCAGCTCAATCAATTTTCCTTTTGCTTTCCCAGACAGCGACTACCGAACAGCACGCTTATTTCATTTTCTTTCGCTATACGCGTGTGGAATTATTAAAGTGCAATCCCATGCGACCGGTGTTGTACATCAATCCATAGTCTAACCTACCAGTCTTTTGTATTTCACCATTTTTAATTTACAGTAGGGTGAGATGTACAACGCTGGTACGATGGAGTTCGCAACATAGGATATTAACTAGGAAGATAATGAACAGTCGCCATTGGGAATAATGATACCAAAAAAATTATTAATTTATTTTCTATAAGAAATCTGCCATGGAAGAACCTTGTTCTCACTTCGATCCACCCTCTGGGCCTTTTTTGATCATTTTCTCATGCCTCGTTCGTTGATCTTCCATTTGTAGCCGAAAAAGAAAATTTCTCATAAATATCATTAATCTTATCCGTTTCGTAATACCGAAGTTTATCCATTTACCTCGAATTTCGCACTAATTTCCCACCTCAAATTAGCATAAAAAGCTTTTATTTTTATAATTAAAGTCTACAAAATCAAACCTCCGAGGGAAAAAAAGCTTCGAGTATGAGGAGAGAGAACCCGCAAACTCAAACAGATCAACATTCCAGGATTCTCTATGAGTTAACTGCTTTAGTTATGAATATTATGCGATCCCCGCCGACGCCGGTGGGTTTTTCGGATCAAACGCCGGATATCCATCAGAGGAGGGGGGCGGCGACGTCTCTTGAGCAGATAACTCCAGCAGGATTTGCCTCTTTGCTTCTTGGGATTTCTCTGGCTTTGATGCTGTGCGGATCCGTCACTTTTTTCATTGGGTTCATGTTGATGCCTTGGATAATTGGATTGGTGGTGTTTCTGTACTTCGTTGGGATTGTTTCGAGTATTTCGATGATTGGGAGAGCAATTTTGTGTCACAATTCTGGCCCCTCTTCCCCGTCGAAAGATGTCCCTTGTAAGAATTCTTGTTTGTTTTTCTTATATTATTTGTGATTAAATAACTTTTCATTGGAGATTTCTTGGTGATTACTGAATCTGTTTTGGAATTGCGTGATTGTTGGAAATATGAATTTTTCATTCAAGAATTGGGAAGGATGAGGAACTCAGGCAATCGTCTGTGTTAAGAATTGAAATTTCGCAACTTAAATTGCTTATTGTGTGGTTTGTTGGGATTCGCTTGGTGCTCTTTGGTTGTGTCTCTTAGTTTATTTTAGTGAAATTGGATTGGGTGATTCTGATGATGGGTAAATCAACAAGATTGGGTTGGTTTGATTACATGTTAACTGGACTTTTTGTCGCATGATTATGGCTTCCCGGGAACAAATTTTTAGCTTTAAACTGGATGGTGATGTAGTAGAAGGTTCAATGTTTAGTTTTAGATACAATGAAAGCTCGGGCCTTTCCTTTGAAGATTCCGTGCAACTTTTAAACCATTGAATATTAAATAGATGTTCGATGGTTCAAGTGACAAGAAAACTCTGTATCCCTACCCCGATAAGTTGCAGGAATAGAGGTTCCATACTTCCATACAGGGGAAAAAACCAATTGAACATCGGATATCACATTTGATGACAAGAAGCCGGGAGATCTATGGTTGTTTATCAGCAATCATCAGTATCTATTCGTCTTTACATTCATTGGTTTTTCATACCTGCGAGAATCTTTCTTGATCTTCACCTTTCCTCTGTTTCATACAGAAAAGTAATACATACATGCATTATTTACTGAGCATCAGAGTCATAACATCACCTGAAGTTGTAGAAAGTGTTGGACGTTTGGATAATCGAACCTAAGAGCCAACACTTCGAGAGCTGCTCTAAGTTAACTCTGTAGTCTGTGTTACAATGATGTCTATTCTTCTGAACACGGCGAGATGGTTAATTTTACCTTGTGTTGCAGCATGGAAGCTTTTATGAGGGATTCATATAGCTGGATAATAACATGCTTGTGGGTTGGGGCACGATTTAGCAACGATATTCGCATTGTGTGATTCCAATTTACGGCGCCTGCAGCAGCGGAACTCTGTGGATATTCTTCTCTATATATGATATAGATTGTTTTGAAGACTGAAGTGGTGGTTCGGTTCATCATTATACTAGAGGGTGTTCTCTATATTCAGTTCGAGTTCTCCAGAGCTGGGATATCAATGTATCTTGTACTTCTTTGGGTTTTCATATTAGGAAAACCGAACTGTGTAATTTCTCGTTTCTAAGACTGTTGTCTTTATGTCCGACTCTGATGGGAGTTGAAAAAGTTCGTTGAAATGGTTTAATAAAGTCTTAGACAAGTTTGCAGAATGACTGTGGTAGGTGGCTACCATTTCAAAAACTACTTGTAGTGGTTAGGCTCGATGGGAATTGCCCACACGACCAAATTTGGCTATAAGCTGGCCCATGTGATCAAAATGCAACTAATCAGAGGTACTCTGGAACTAACCGGTTTGCCTTTTATGTAGCTAGGAAGCACAGTACACCCCTTGAGTCATAGGCTGCTTGTCTTCAAAAAAATTATACTATGATATAGTAAAACTCCATGTTAGCGAAATATAGTTTTGGTGAATTCGAAATATTTAAATTTAGTATAAAAGGTATAAACTTAAAAAATGTAGATCTCACGGATTTTCATTAGTTAAACGAATGAACGAATATTCATAATAAAAAAATAATATTTTTTCATGGATACGAAAAATCTAAATAAAAAATCCGTCGTATGCATAAAATACGACTTTACAAAATGTCAAAAACAGTTATCACAAGTAATTTGAAATTCATTCGAGCCTGAAATCGATATGTATGTGGTAAAGGATAAAAGAAAGAAAATCTTGAATTAACATTCAACACTAAAATTTTGACAGCAGTTCCCTCACTCCGAAATCCCAGAAATTAAATAAAAACTCACTCCACCATTATCATAAATATTACTGAAAAACAGCAGATAATTGATTACCCACAATCACGAATCTTCCAACCCCATTTCAATAAGACAAACCTAGAATTACATCACAGATCTAATTTTCAGAAGACAAATCAACCGGTGTAAATGTGGACGCCGATAGCGATGAGGAAGATGGTGATGAGGCCGAAGAAAATGATTGTGTGGACTAAAATGGATAACCCGCTGGTCTGCATGTTCCCGAACTCCACGACCCGGCCCCGACCCGGTAACTGGAAGAGCAGACCCGGACTCAACAGCACGAACAGCACCACCGCTATTATCACCGGTCCCCAGTCAGCCATTGCTCTCAGTACTCTCGCCCTTTTTTCTCTCTCTACACGTTGTGCTTGGTAATGCGAGATTTGGGTGAGTATATAATATGACTTTATATATAGAGGGAATTTTTTTCCCCATTTAATAAATATTTTCAAAACTAAAGCTGGAGATTACTGGACGCAAGGAATATAATCAAGATATTTATATATTTATCAGTGATTTTTTTAATATCATTGTAACTAGATGAATAAAATTAATAGTACGTCTTTTAAAAAAAAAAAACGATTTATAATGTTTATATTTATAAGAATGAGTAATATTTATTTATTTTTATACGTGATCTAGATAAAAAGTTTGTCTCATAAAATTAATTTATCATATCGTTATATATATATATATATATATATATATATATATATATAAGGACGTGGCAGAATCATGTGAATTGGATATTTTCACAAAATATTACACTTTGCATGTAATTTTATAATTGTGTTTAGAATTACGTGTTGGTGAACTTGTGTTATAATGACACGGGTTTGCTTCTCTTGGTGCTAACGTTGAAAGTAAGCTTGGTGAAGTGGTTACCGTATCCTTTATTATCATTATTATTATTATTATTATTTAGTATTGTATAGTATCATACTGGCAAAAATTTGTGTGAGACGATTTTACGTATCGTATTTTGTGAGACGGGTCTCTTATTTGGGTCATCCATGAAAAAATATTACTTTTTATACTAAATTTCCGTTTGGTATGTGTGATGTGATAAACAAATGATAGTAATAAAATGAATTATAAAATGAAATATATTGATAAATAATATGGTTTGATAAAATATATGATGTTTGGTATAATTTTAACATTATAGATTAATTTTGTTTATTAGCATAAATAGTTACCTAATCTAAATATAATAAATAAATAGTAATAGTAATAAGAAATAAATAAGTAGGTAATTTTAAAAAATATTAATAATATCCATAGTAAGTGCAATATAAAAAATAAGAAACAAGTCTAATACATTAATGTTAAATATATTGACCATATTAATAAAATTAATTTCGAAAATAAATGGATAATAATAAGAATACGAATAATTATAACATATATAATAATACTAATACTGATACTGAAATTAATATTAAAAATTCATTTTTTTATTAATATGTAAACTTTATTTTTTATTATACATCTCATTAACTATAATGGTATTATTAATTTAATCAATAATTTAATTCTTATAATTTCTTTCTATTAAGAAATATGAGGAGAAAAATGTAATTTGCTTATTTTTGATAGCGTATCCCACTTGATTTGTGAGATTAATAATCAAATAGTTATCCGCAAAATTGGATCTTAAACCGGGTCAGAATGATGGTTAAAGTATCATAAATTTTTAACCAAATATTGGATAATTGTTTGACTATTCATCTATTATTGTTTAATCCACTCAACCAAACACACCCTAAGAGTATTGCTTTTTATTGTGAATATCGGTAAAGTTGACCCGTCTCACAAGAGACCTACTCTACCATGTAACTGTGTGTTGGAATGTCTAAAAAATAGGATTTGGAATTGAAATCGGATTTAGATTTCATGTTTGATAAAAATTTAAAATAAATGATATTTTGTAGAATTTGTAATGAAGACTTTAAATTTATAAGTAAGAAATATAACTATCTTATGATTTTTATTGATCCGTTAGGATTTCGCTTAGTTAAACATAGGTTTGCAAAGACAATGATTTGTAAATTACAATAACAAATTGATTATAATGTCTGTGTGTGTGTTTTTGTTTTGGGGCTGAGCCAATTTTGCTCTCTTTCATGGACTGTAGTAAATTTCAAAGCAATTAAATTAAAGGCCCGCCCCCCTCCAAAATGTACAGTCTCTTCACCACATATGAAACCCAACTTAGAAAATATTCTAAAATATATATTCATTTCAGGATAAGCAATCAAGGTTGAAAATATAGATCTGCGGAGATAATAATTTTGTAGTAATTTGTTATTCAGAATTTAAAAGTCAAAAAGAATATAAAAATAAAGTTGGGCTATTGTTTAAAAATCCATACATAAACAAGATTTAATCTACATAAAAATCAAACGAGGAATTGAACCATATGTAAAAATTATCAAAGTTGAATTTACTTGGAAAAGAGAAGGAAAATAAAATGTGAATCAAATGGTCTAAAAAAGAGACGAATGAATGTCCCGTATTGCGGCAATCTTTTGCTTGTACGACCGAAACTTTTACTCAAATCAATTATTAATCATTACATGGACAGAATTGTCATCAAATGACATAATTTTAAAATATATCTACTTCATGCCTTCACCGTTCATGTTGTTCTTGAGTCCAGTCTAAATACATAAATTGGGAATTGCTTCTTTTAACAACGATTGTGTGTGTTTATATATATATATATAATATATATATACACCCATTCGTACAATCGAGTATGTCATTTCAAATTAAAAATATCAATCCAAACGCATCATCTATCCACTACAAAAAATTTTATTTCAAAAAGTCTATTTAGTCAACGATATATAAATCAGATGGATACTTGAATCCGAATTATTTCTTATCTAACATATAATATATGGACGCGATTGGCAACTAGATTATTGACCGAGTCAGGTCCACCGTACCCAAGTATTTTTTATTTGTTTTTTAATTAAAAAAAATAAAAGTAATCCTCGGTTCATGATTAATATTTCCACTTTTATATAGAAAATGACACTTTACCGAATTGCTCATTTTCCGTACTTGCTTATTATTATTTTTTTTGACGATCCGCATCCGAAATACACCCGCGCGTGACCACTTTAAGTTAAACTCGTAGATCTCAGGTTATTAGTTTCGAATTCAATTCAAATATTTTGCATAAAAATACATCAAAAATAATATTTTTGGTATAACGTATAAGACAAAAACTTGTATGAGACGGTCTCGCGAGTCGTATTTTGTGAGACGAGTCTTTTATTTGGGTCATCCACGAAAAAGTATTAATTTTTATGCTAAACGTATTACTTTTTATTGTGAATATCGGTAGGATTGATCCGTCTCACAATTGAAGATTCATGAGATCTGCTCAACATATAATAAGTTATTTATATATACTAGACACACACACGTATATATATTAGAATGAAAAACTATAAAATAAGGGAATATTCAAATTATATAAAATATTGATTTAATTTTTACAAGTCAAATACAAGATTTTTTTATATCAACAAAGACATGACAATCATGTTTGGGAACATCATAATGTCATTCGAGTGTTGAAAGACCAATGAAAGAGTTTTCAGGCCAAAGCAGGTGCACTTGAGCGGCGCAGAGCCAAGACAGGCGCGTCCAGCGAGCCGTTCTGCCCGCCCTAGTGCACATGCCCGCAACGCGCTCTTTAGCGAGAGCAACAAGCTCCAGTGGGCCTTTCCGCACGCCTTTATGCAAAAACAACGCTCCTCAGTGCTTAAAAATACCCGAAATTTAATATTCATAATAATTAAATTTTAATCGACATCAATACAAAATACATATTCATTGATAAGAATTTACCTTTTAAAAACATTTTTACATATGCATAGTTTGTTGTTGTATTTCTCTAACTACTGGCATATCCATCTTATTTTGTAATCGAGTTATTCTGTGCCAATCAACTCTTCTTCTTTCACGTACATGTTGTACCACGGTTGCACAAGTGTTGTGGGGTCTAACGAGTACCATTTAGCAGTGCAAATAATATGGGAACATGAGATGCCAAAAATAATCTATTTACCACATGAACAATCGCTTGTTGATAATTTCACTATCTGTATATGTTGGCCACAACCTGGCATTCTTCCGGTCGCGACCGAAGCAGTTTGCTCTCATACATCATATTTGCCAACATGGTGTTCACTAGATTTTCTCGTCAACTCTTCATACTTCCGATATGCATAATCTGACCATAACTGATTTTCCTGAATCATACGACTGTCCAGGCTACCAAGGTGGCAGCGTCCGCTGCTGTGTCCAACAGATGTTGCAAAATAGCGTCCACTCTTAACTCTGACGTTTTGTAGCACTACTAAAAAAACTCTCCAATCAAATTATTTTCTAAAACATATGTTTTTTAAGTTGTTGTCGGATTCTATTCAGCAGTTGAACTAGCATTTTAGTCATCACTCGAAAAGCTAAATATAATATCTCAAGACATCGACCGAGCTAACAACACACTCCATGCACTCGTGTGCATTAAATACATATAGCTAGTCAAATGGTTAAGTCGATGTCATAGCATATTTTCTTATATATTCAGTCTTGTTGGATAAAAGGTGACTAGTGAATAAAAGGGAGTGAAAGCTGTCCCACATTTGAAAATGTGCAAAGAAAAGTCTTCCTTATTAGATCCAAGTTTGAGCCCCAATGGATACCATAAATTTTTAAAATGGGGAAGACGCTGATAGGCTGGGTCTCGGTAAAACACAAGCGCGCGCGACAGGCGGGCTCGGCTCGGCTCGGCTCGGCTCAGCTTGGTTCTCCGTCTGTGTTTGGAACAAACCGTGCATCCGTTCAGAGAGCTGCGTTTTACCCAGTGCGTCCCTTGGCACTGAACCGTGCGTCAATTGGCACAGAACCATGTGTCCTTTGGCACAGAACCGTGCGTCCCCTGGCTTGTGCGCGAGTACCTTGGGTGTGTCCCCTGGCTTATGTGAGTCACTCTTTAAATAGTCTCCCGCAGGCATTTATCAGACACTTTTGCATACATTTTTCGTTGCATTCTTCTCTTCCGAAACTTGAGAGTTCTACATATTCCGTTCGCTAGTATCAAGAGTTGTAATGATGTATTCTTGATTCGAAGTCGTTGTATCTTATAGACGATTGCCACCAATGTAAAGCACTGTTATACGGGTAATTTCGTCTTGCGGATAAAGAACTTATCCTTGCCTCGACTTACTGCTTACTGCTGTTGCACACGTTGTTCTGTCGTCCAAGATCCAGAAGAACTACAAGTCTTTCATACACTATTTTCTTGGTCTATGACTTGAGTGTTGAAGGATTCGCTCGGAAAAGACCCTGATATCCTGGAAAGAAATGGTTTGTTTATCTTCTCAAAGCTGATTCTGACACAACATAGTCAACACATGGTAACGACATTACGCCAAATGTAAATGTTCGTAGCAACATCAATTATTGGATAGTCGAAAATTATGCATAATTTTTAGTGCGCAATTCATTCTAAAACCGCAAGCAACTTCATAAAAAGCCTTTATTGTTGAAAAAAAATAGGAATATGTAGATTCATGTACTGTTCTCATGACGCGGCGATTCATCTCCAGATAGAGTTTTGGAATTCTACACTTTATTTTTACAAAATGATGCAATTGTAGATTCGATTAGCTGTCAATAAAAGTTCTGTAAATGTTTTTTTAGAAAAACAATTCCCTTGCACTGCGATGCATGAGAATCTCAATGGATAACCAGACAAATTTGAACTCAGAAACCTTGAATTACATGCAATTCTTATTCACATCATGATTTATACTCAATCTGAAATTTTGTCTTATTATTACTGAATTTTTATAAAAAATAATTTTTAGTAATATACCAACATAGTTGTTTTGACTTTTGAGATCGGTGATTTCACTGTTAAGCCATGCATTATTTAAGCAACCACCAGGAAATTAGTCAAAGGTTGCGATTATAGTTGGAAGTGGACTCGGTCTGTCGGTCAGGATTGGTATTCTGAACGTTCGCACACACAAATATTTATATGTAACATTAATATACAAAGCACACTATACAATAATTATTGATGTAAAATTTTTAACACTCGAGTCTAAAAAAAATTATACAAGGTAAAATAATTAATGCTATGTTGATGAAAAATATATGTTATATATGTGCTAATTGGTACGTGCATTATTTTAGATTTTTAGATAAATAAACAAATTTAGTCAACTCAGTATTTATATATTTTAATAGTTAATTAATTAATTTTTACTGAAAAAATAAATAGAATCAAGGATTCTCATTTTGTATATACTCACCTAATCGGCATATGCTTTGGTGTATATTATTAAAATATTTTTTCGTTTAATAAGTAATAGATAGGTAATTTAGGAATATATTAATAAATTTAAGCTCCACCCAATTTAAAAAGCTCTTTATTAATTTATATATAAATAAGTAATAGATAGGTAATTTAGGAATACATTAATAAATTTGAGTAGGTCTCTTGTGAGACTGGTCTCACGAATCTTTATCTGTGAGACTCGTGAGACGGGTCAACTCTACCGATATTCCCAATAAAAAAGTGATACTCTTAGCATAAAAATAAATTATTTTTTTATGTATATATATATATATATATATATATATATTGTTTTACCGAATTAAGCATAATTAAAGTATTTAATTAAGTGTGCTTAAACACAATTAATCGCATATATTTTTTAAAAAAATTTTATTTTGAAGTTATGTCTTTTTAAAAATAATAAATTAGGTTTATAATTTAGATATTTATTTTTTAATTTTAATTTTGATTAAGCATGTCTGATAATGATTTGACAAATATTTAGCATTATTTAATGTAGTTAGTTGGAAAAACAAATAAAGATGGTAATTTTGAGATTTTTATGTTTTTATAAATATGAGAATTAATGCATCAAACTTCAATTTATCATATTTATGTATTATTTTATCTATTTATTGACTTAAGATATTTACAATTACAATAAAAATAAAAAATATTGGGCTAATCTTACTTGAAGTTTGAAAAACTTGGGGCGCTTCACCGTTTTAGAACCTTGGTCATGATTGATGAATTCATTTTTCTGGGCCTCAACCATTAATTTTTTTTGTTCTTTTCTTTGGTTTTTTTCCATCACTAAATGCTATGTCCAGCGTTCATTTCTCTTGGTCTGAATCCTTTCTAGTACTCAGGTTTTGATTGTTATGCATTTTTCTGAATTCCAGGATACGATATGTATCGTCTTGTTCGGGAAGCTCAAACCCGTTGGCTAAAGCCGGTAGAAGTGTATTTCATACTGAACAATTTTGAGGAGAACCAACTCACTCACCAAATCCCTCAACGACCAGCTAGTAATTTTTTTCTGTGCATCCCTTTTGCTTTCATGGAAGTCTCTTCCGAAATAAGGCCTGTGACAAATAATATTTTTTTTGTTTTAATTTATTTTTTGAGTTAACAGGTGGATCACTGTATTTATTCAATAAGCGAGTACTAAAATCTTTCCGAAAGGATGGTCATAGTTGGCGTAGAAGGAGGGATCAGAAAACTATTGCTGAAGCACATGAGCGGCTAAAGGTGGCTGGTGATATTCTCATTTAGTGTTAATTAATCTTTTCTAATTTTTTTCTCATTCTTTTGTTGAATGTCTTTCCATCTTCATGTATTGATAAACCTCCAATACAAATTCTATTGTAAAGATGAAGTACAGTGTAATTAAACCAACTCCGACTTCTAGTAAGGTTGATGTTGTGTTTGAAGTGATTCTGTTATTGGTCCTTGGGGCATGTCCAATTGTCAATACATTTAACCGATATCTGAATACCAGCATCTTTCCATGTTTCTGTCAATACAATGCCATGGGATGGTCAACAAATTCAATTTACTATATAATATTTTTGTTGATCTCAAACTGTGCTTGACATTTTCCTTTTTACTAGGTTGGAAATGTTGAAGCCCTGAATTGTTATTATGCTCATGGAGAACACAACCATAAATTTCAAAGACGTAGCTACTGGATTTTGGACCCGTAAGTGCTAATTCAATCGTAATATTCCTCCATTTGCTCAGTACTTGATGGATGTAACTAAGGGTAAGAAAAAGCTATGGGAGTTGAAAAACTTATCCAATATGATGAGGTTTTTTGTGCTGGGGATACAATAATATGTTGTATGTGGACTTTCATAAGATATCATGGGCTAAAGATATTTGACAATTATTTCATCAGCAAATCCTCATTTCTAACATAGATTCTTTGTTTTTTTTCAATGTAACAGAGAGTTCGAGCACATTGTTCTTGTTCACTACAGAGACACTGAGGTGGTGAGTCTCCCAGAGCATGATCAAGGGCAGGGCAGACCCTATTAATCACTGTCTTGTGCTCTACACATTATAAATTTAATCATATAAATTCCATTCTTTTTCATTGTTTCCTGTGTTTCTATTGATTCTTCGGCTTATCCTTAATCGAAAGCTTCTGCTAGTGATAGGATTGAAATTTTCGATGCACAAATAAGTGGATTTTTTCGTTTTGGGCTTACTAGATCAAATTTAACATGCTTTTTTTTATCATTCTACTAGGAGTGGGTATGTGTGCATTCTTATGCTTCAATTCGAGTTCACTTTGTTCAAAGATAACAAGACACCCAGTTTCTGTTGATTTCAGGGAAGACAGAGTACTTCTTCAACATCTCAAGTGTCTCCATTATCATCTTCTACCTTCAATCCCCAACCTAGCTCATTTGCAGCGCACCAGCCGGACTTGTCTTTTGTCATCAGTGAATCACATGAACTGCAAGTTAATCAACCAAGTCCTAGTTCTGCGGAGATTAATTCAAGTGACGTCATCAGGAATCAAGGGCTGAATCAATTGGATATCACAGAGAGTAAAGATGAGGACTACAGTTCATCGGGGCCGGAATTAAGTCGAGCATTGCAAACGATTAAGCACCAGTTGAGTTTAGATGATGATGAGACGCAAAAATTTACGTCTTACCTAGGCGACGGGTATTCTAATTATTTGGAAGATGCTCTGAAAAATTTCGACTTGTCTGCTCAAATATCAACTGACGCAAACAATCTTCTTTTGCAACAATTTTCAGGTGTAAGCCTTCAACCAATATTTGCTTTTGTTCATTTCTATGACTAATTCTTAATCTTCTAATTTAAATGATGTGGGAGTTTGATAAAGATGGATTTTGATGGGGATGACTTTTCAGACGAGGCCATTGGACAGGATCATTCAGTCTCTGGGGCTGAAGTCGACATTTGGGATGATATGATTGATGGCTCCAAAAGTTTACTTGGTGTGGAATCACAAGCACCCCTCGGTGGTTATGATGCTCAAAATTGTGAGATACTATCAGGAACGGAATTTCAGTTTATAGATTTTTGAGATCACAAATGTCCTTTTAACACTTATATTCTTCCAGCTTCTATGATGATTCCTCTTGAAGTGGAACATATGGACTATTTTGGTCATTCTCCAGTGCTTGATGCTTACGGAACCAAATCAACCTTATCTAGCCAAGATAGTGTAAGAATTTCTGTTCAAGATTACCTACATTTGAGTATTTCCCCCAAGCAGAAGTTCACAATCCAAGAGATATCTCCAGATTGGTGTTACACCTCTGAAAGTGCAAAGGTATATATCGTCAAATCAAGTTCAGCAAAGGCTATTATGGAGTAATATTTGCATCTTCCTCTCTGGGTGTGGGTGTGGATTTCTTGTTCTAATATGGCACAGTCAGGGATCATAAAAATGAGCATCTAACTCTCATTTCTCCATAAAAAATTGTGGCTAATAATCTTTACCTTTAGTTCATGAACCTATGGAAGGGTGCTTACACAAAGTAGATGCCTTCTAATAGTTCATCACCAACCAATGAGCAAATGATGTCATTAATCCCAGATAAAGATGGGAGTCTTTTATACAAGGATTCATCCTGGTACCAGAACTAACTAAACTCAAACTAAAGAGGGCTTTGTCTTACTAGCCGTGCAGAGAAACTTGAATATATCTCGGAGGATTAGGTTACTGAAGATCAATATTCCAGCAGAATAATGCATGACTGCTGTGTCTATATGCATTAGTCTTTCTCCATGCTTGTTTTGGTGCATTTTCAAATTTATGCATGTTTCAAGTTCTCACTCTGAATAAAGCAGGCTCCGAAATATCAGTATTGCTGTCATAGGCTTTATAATATGCGTATGACCAAACTGAAGTTCCCTGAATTTAGAATCAGCACAGCTCGTGTAAAACAGCAAAATCTTTAAATTCATTTGTATGTTTCGTTAAATATCTGTTATTAAAGCTTGTGATTCAGGCATTAGATTCTATCTTGCAGATCATCATTATTGGGTCTTTCCTCTGTGACCCGTCTGGGTGCTCTTGGGCTTGTATGTTTGGTGACATTGAAGTTCCAGTTCAGATAATTCGGGACGGTGTCATCCGCTGCCATGCTCCCTTCCAATTGCAGGCTGGAAAAGTCAATATTTGCATCACTTCTGCAAATAGGGAGTCTTGTAGTGAAGTAAAGGAGTTTCTCTATCGTGACGAGCCCATTGTTTGCAAGCACAGTAATTCACCTGAAACAGAGGACAGCAAGAGCTCAGAAGAGCTCCTGTTGATTGCCAGATTTGTGCAAATGCTACTGTCCGATCAGTCACCAAAAGGAGATGTCACTGAAACAGATGTTGATCTGTTGGCCAAATATAAAACTTCCGAAGGCATGTGGAACCAAGTTATCAACGCTCTTTCAGTTGGCACCTCAACATCGTCAAGCACTCTTAATTGGCTTCTGGAAGAACTTCTGAAGGACAAGTTGGGACTGTGGCTTTCATCTAGATCACTGAAGAATAATCAAAAGGTGTGTTCTTTGTCAAAGAAAGAACAAGGTATCATTCATATGGCTGCTGGATTGGGCTACGCATGGGCATTATTGCCAATTTTGAATTCTGGAATAAGTGCTAATTTCCGTGATTCGAATGGATGGACCGCTCTTCATTGGGCTGCAAGATTTGGGAGGTATATCTGACACATTTGATGATTTTTGTTCTTTCCACTAATTAGTTGGTAAAACTTAAAACATTTATCTGTTTGTCAAACTAAGTCCAATTTAATTCATTTGCGCATCTGGAAAATAAGTGTTCTAGTTGCAACAGGGAAAAGGTGGTTGCCACTCTCATAGCATCTGGTGCATCAGCTGGAGTCATTACGGATCCTACTTCGCAGGACCCAACTGGTAAGACACCGGCATCAATTGCGGCTGACCACGGACACATGGGGCTTGCAGGTTATCTTTCCGAAATGGCACTAAAAGATCATCTTTCATCCCTCATATTGAAAGAAACTGAGCTATCTAAGGGGTCGGCTGCCTTGGAAGCAGAAACTATGGTACATAGTTTATCCAACACAAGTCCCTCTTTGAATGAAGATCGGGGTGCTCTGAACGATACCTTAGCTGCAGTTCGTAATGCTACTCAGGCTGCTGCACTTATACAATCTGCATTCCGTGCCCATTCGTTCCGGAAGCGGCAGCAGAAAGAAGATGCAGTTGCCATCTCCAGAGCTTATTGTGATGAATACGGTATATTAGAGAGTGATATTCAGGGACTTTCTGCTGCATCAAAGCGGGCATTCTGCAATGCACGTGATTACAGCTCAGCTGCTTTATCTATTCAGAAGAAATATCGAGGCTGGAAAGGTCGGAAGGACTATCTTTCATTTCGTCAGAAAGTAGTCAAGATACAGGTCGGTCGTTCTTCTCAAGTAAAAGGAGGTTTATAGCTTGTTACCATCCCATAAAAGACGCTTATCGTGATATGCGCCAACAAAATAGTAATCTGGCATCTTATTTTCTGAACTTCAGTTGTACTTCTCTCATAAATAGGACCTTGCAGTATATGATAGTGGGAAAGTTGGAATTTTATTGACGTGAAGAAACTTAAAAATTATTGTTTGCTAACTTCACTTGGAACACATATTTTATGATTGCATCAGTTAAGTTAATGTAAGAGACTGACATCTAGTTCTTATGGTTGTAGGCTCATGTCAGAGGTCATCAAGCTAGGAAAAAATACAATGTTTCCTGGGCAGTTGGTGTTCTGGAGAAGGTTATTCTACGATGGCGCCGACGAGGGGCTGGTTTCCGAGGATTTCGAATTGACCCCGAAACAATTCATGAATGCCACGATGACGACATCCTTAAAGTGTTCCGCAAGAAGAATGTGGAGGGAGCCATTGACGAAGCTGTCTCTAGAGTGCTGTCCATGGTTGAATCTCCAACAGCACGGCAGCAATATCGTCGCATCCTTGAAAAGTATCGCCAGGCTAAGGTAACTCGGGCTTTGAACATCTTTATTGTTATGGTTTATTTTTCTCCGTTACATGGTACACTGCTATTTTCATCTGGTACCATCAAGTTTATGCAGAGGAGAAACTTGGGTTTTAATTTAGTATCTCTCAAAAAACTTCTAAATTAAAAATATTGTATGTTGAAATATTATTTCATTAATTAGGACAACTACCCAATGTCCCGCCTTTTAGTTCATGCATTACTGTATGTGAACATGATTGCGTTGATTCTTACATTGTGGCAGGCTGAGCTACAAAATGGAGAATCCCATACATCTTCTCGTCACGGCTTATCTTCTCACCTTGATCTTCCCAATGAAGAATTCTGAGATTTACTAGTTGACATTCTCTTCAGCTTTAAGGCCGTGTAGTATGGTTTGCTTTTAAAGAGATGTTTAAACAAACTAACTACCTCACTGAATTAACTCTCACAAGCCTGAACTTCTAAGAAAAAGAAAATCCTTTCAGCACATGTCACAAGCTATGTTGCATGGATGTGTGTATGTATCGAATACGATAGATACGGATTCGTTATTACGACGAATTTTAAAAATATAAAACACGCTATAACTAATATACAACAATTATTAAAATATATAAAGATATTATATATTTATTTATGTAAATATATTAAATGTACAACTTTATGAAATGGTTTTAAGAAGAGAATTTTTCTTTTGCCGAACGTACACCGTGTCCGCGACAGTATATAAATCGTGTCCAAGTTGTATTTGACTGATCAAACCTACAAAAAATTCAACGACACAGATTTTGCCATATCTTACATGCATATCGACGTGTCATATCTGTATCTGTGTCGGAAATAACGTATATAAATCATCTCCAAATTGTATTTGACTGGTCAAATCTACAAAAGTTCAACAACACATATTTTACCGTATTTGACACACATATCGACATGTTATATCCGTACCTGTGTCCGATACTTCAGGAAAAAAAGTCAGAATATCCATGCTACATAGGCCACAAGAATCACAATGATAAACACAATGAAGAGTTTTGGACAGTTAATTTTATCCATCATATTAAAATCTTAATCATGCTACAAACCAAATGCACACAATAAATCATGATAAAAAAGAAGTCGCGTCCATAAAATATCAAGGTGTTCGTTTCAACGAGCCTTGACCACCAAACATATGTTATATGATCTGAAGAGGACTTGAAACACATTAGCTTTCAGCCGTTCTCCGATGAATGGCTATGCTACGCATAGTTCAGCCGGAAAATGTCATTCAAAACATAGAAGCTGCCTTGAGGTGTTGGAATCAAGTGGAACATCTGTCAAACAAAGAACAAGGTGCCATTAATAAATTCGCTTCGAAAATTTTGGCTTACAAATGAACAAACTTTGATAAAACCACAATAGATTTTCATGTAATGATTTTTGGATCGATCAATCCCAAACCGTATTGAGTATTGTAAAAGGTGTATAACAATAAGAGCGCATCGTAAATTTTTTTAAAGAATACCCACACGAAGAAGGCTACAAATATAAACATGTTAGGAAAATTTCATTGCATTTCATCTTTCCTGTACTGAACAAACTATTGAATTATCAGAATTTTTCACATCAAATTCACCATCCATATATAGATTTAAGCCGTCCTAAATTGTGTGATGAGCATATTTAATAAATCTAATCCATCCAAGCTTAACCCCTTCAGAGGCCAGAGCTTCATTCAATCAACCAAACCAGAAATCTAGTAAATTAAAATTGACACAAACTTAGAACCAAAAGAACGTTTCCCATGAAAATAAACCAAACTAACAAAAAAATGTTCGACGCTCTAATCAATTAAATCCATCAAACCCCAAGATCGATACCAAGACACGTATCAAGCGACAGGTACGGTACACATGCCCAATGCAAAACCCACGTTTAATCAAACCCAACAAGTTCAAAAAGATTTTTTTTTAAAAAAAAAAAATAACTTGCCTGGCTAAATTTGAGCGCATGCTGCTCCCCAGCGAGCTGAAGGTTACCGGAAACAAAAACAAGCATCCCGCCGGCGGGTCCAGAAGGCTGGAAATCAACGGTGGTGATCTGATGCTGGCACTGCTGGAAGGGCAAACTGGTAAGCTTGGCGACAATGTTCTGGGCACCCTGGAATTTCTGGCCCTCGAAAGTCAGCATCGATGAATCTTGGTAAAGGCCCGCTAGCCCTGCCCTATTTGCGTCGAATGTAGTGTAATAGTGCTCGACGAACGCCTTCGACAAGGTTTCTGGATCCATCGATTGATTTCACGAATACGACCCTCTGGCGATTGGGTTCCCACTCCGCGGCCGATGATCACAGACGAAGATATCCTGAACTCCTGATTGGACACAGAGAAATAAGGAGAGGAGAGGGTTTTTAAGCTAATGGTTGAGGGCAAAATTGAAATTTGTAGCGTGTCGTAAACGCTAATCGTTGCTTACCTGCGTTGTTATGGTTTTGGACATCTTTTATCATTCTAAATATATCATATTATTTTTTCCCCAAATTGAAAAAAAAAAAAAATCGTTTTAGGTACTATCATCATATATATAATTGTTCTTTTGATCTTACAACACATTCAGAACAAAAATTTGTGTGTGATAACATCACATATCATATTTTATGAGACGTATCTCTTATTTGGGTCATCCATAAAATATTATTATTTTTTATGTTAACAATGTTACTTTTTATTGTGAATATCGGTATGGTTGACATGTCTCACAAGAGACATACTCCACATTCAATATGTGAATGATCGTAGACATGACGATTATTTATTAAATGTGACGAAGTTGTATATCAAATAAGTGAATGAGAACTCGGCGATGTTTATATAAACGACTAAAAGATATTTATTAAAATAAAATAAATTTATATTAAATTGAGCAAAGTAACAATAACTGCAGTGTTCTAAAAAGCCCGCTTAAACTTGTAGCTCGACAAAAACGCCTTGCTTCGGAGAAAAGCGGAAAAAAACGGTCAAACTGACGGTCAAATTACAGTTTGACCGAATTAAGCGTAATTAAAGCTTTAATTAAGCGCGCTTAAACACAAGTAATCGCATCTGTTTATTTATTATTATTTTATTCTGAATGTATGTTTTTATTTTAAAATAATAAATTAGATTTATAATTTAGATATTTATTTTTAAATTTTAATTATTATTAAGCTTGTATGACAATGATTTGACAAATATTTAGCATTTTTTAATGTATTCTAGTTACAAAAACAAATAAAGATTGTAATTTTGAGATTTTTATGCTTTTATAAATATGAGAATTAATGCATCAGACTTAAATTTATCATATTTATGTATTATTTTATCTATTTATTGGTTTGAGATAATTCTCGCTTAAGCTTGAAGCTCAACATCCGCGCTTCGGGACGATTCATGCTTTTTAGAACCTTGACAATAAGTCATTTGTCAGCATATCTGCTCTAATTGGACTTGGACCGGCCAAAAGCACCCGAATGACGCATAAATATTCTATTTGGAGGATATATTTCCTACGGTATTTTCTCTATAAAGATTTTCTTTCATGAAGCCCAGAAACTCTTCAACCTTTCACTTTATGTATTTGTTGCATGTCATGCATATAAAGATTTTCTTTCATGAAGCGCAGAAACTCGGCAAACTTTCGCTTTATGTATTTGTTGCATGTCATGCATAGTTGTGAATATGATAGTCCCTATTCCTATTGATATCGTATTTGATAATAATCCTTTTACACCTCCATCCACGCCATTACATAATTCTCATCGTCCTAGGACGTTTTCGATGAGGAGAACCATTAGATGTTCTAGATGGAATTCTGTGTTTTCTTTATCTGATTCGCATGTTTCAGCTTCACGGCCCTGTATTATATGTAGTTTGGTTTTGGCAGAGACAACATATGAAGCATGTATCTCGAATCCTCGATTACATACATTACTGGCGAAAAATGAAGACTTTCCTGTTAGAATATAATATATTATTGTTAGCTCTCAAGGGTAGATTAGTCATTTATTCTTTTTGTGTTTACCCTAGGTATATAAACATATTCTCTTTGTATTCTTTATTCAGTTTTACAATACTACGACTTGAGCTTTCCGCTCACTCTCTATTTCTTCATGGTATCAGAGCCCCCATCTCATGGATCTGTCAATCGTAGAGAAGAACTGTTAATCTCAATCGTACAACTTTTCGTTCGTCTAGTTTCTCTTTGGTAATCGACTTCTTCTCAGCATCGTGTTTTGTTTTATTCGTTCGGTTTTGTTTGGTTTTGGCATCATGGCTACTCGTAAAGACGATTCTCTTCAGTCAATTAGTGTTCAATTGGATGGAAAAAATTATTCGTATTGGGGTTATGTTATGAAGAATTTCTTGCGGGGGAAATCGATGTGGGGCTATGTCACAGGTGTACGAGACAAGCCTACAGACCAGACGAACCCTGATTATGCTGTGTCATTGGATGTTTGGGAGGCAGATAATTCGAAGATTATTACGTGGATTAATAATTCTGTTGCGCACTCAATAGGTGCTCAATTGGCAAAATACGAGACTACTAAGGAGGTTTGGGATCATCTGGCACGCTTGTATACACAGTCTAATTTTGCCAAACAATATCAATTGGAGACAGATATTCGTGCCATTCAGCAGAAAGATATGAGCATCCAAGAATTTTATTCTGCCATGTCGTCACTCTGGGATCAATTGGCATTAACAGAATCTGCAGAATTGCGAGCATTCTCACCTTATATTGCTCGGAGAGAAGAACATCGCTTGGTACAGTTTTTGATGGCACTTCGGAATGATTTTGAGGGTCTGCGTGGGACGATTCTTCATCGTAACCCTCTTCCTTCTGTTGACTCGGTTGTAAGTGAATTGTTAGCTGAAGAGATTTGTCTTAAGTCTCACGTTGACAAAGGGACAATCCCGATTACACCATCTGTCTTTGCAGCTCCTCAACGACCTCAAGCTAATCACCAAAACAGGTCAAATACGAAGGTTTCTCAAGATGAGTGTGCTTTTTGTAAAGAGAAGGGGCACGGGAAAGCTCAATGCCCACTATTGTTGAGTAAAGGAAAAGTGCAGCCGCAACAGCAACAACAACGACCACACAACACTCCGTGGAAACCACAGCAGCAACATCAGCCATCTCAGAACACTCCATGGAAATCACAGCAGCAGCAGCAGCCATCTCAGAACACTCCATGGAAACCAGGTAATCCATCAAACCAGTGGACATATCGACCACCTCAGTCTAACAATGCAGTTGCTGCACCGTCTTTGGATCCGTATTTGTTTGAGCAGTTTCAACAGTTCCTCGCTTCACAGCCTCATGCTATGTCAGCTTCTTCACATATAGGTTTGTCATCCTTTGGCACTTCAGGTATATCTTCGTCCATCTGGGTCTTGGATTCAGGAGCATCTCATCATATGTCTCCTGATTTGTCATTTTTTGCTTCTTTGTCTCACAATTCTTCCATTGAAATTGTGACTGCTGATGGTACACTTATGCCATTAGTAGGCGTTGGTTCTCTTGTTACGTGTTGTTTATCTCTTCCCGATGTATACTATATTCCCAATCTTACACTTAATCTTGTTTCGGTCAGTCAATTATGTGAGTCTGGATACTTAGTCTACTTCTCTTCTTCAAATTGTTATGTGCAGGACCCGCGATCCCAGAGGCTGATTGGGACAGGCCGTAGACAAGGGGGACTTTATGTTTTGGATTATCTCAGAGTACCAGATGTTGCAGTATCTAGTGTGGATCTCTCTTCTTTTCGTTTGAGTCAGTCGTCTTCTGTTTTTTATTTATGGCATAATCGTCTAGGACACGTTTCCGCGTCTCGTTTGAATTTTTGAGCGTCTACAGGAGCACTAGGAACTTTGAAAGTCATGATATTTCTGATTGTAGTGGTTGTAAACTGGCAAAATTTTCGGCATTACCTTTTTATAAAAGTCTATCTTTTTCTCCTACTCCTTTTGATCTTGTTCATTCAGATGTGTGGGGACCATCTCTTGTTCCCACGAAAGGGGGGTAGAGATATTATGTTTCTTTTATTGATGATTGCACTCGTTATTGTTGGATTTATCTGATGAAACATAGATCTGATTATCTTGCTATTTTCAATGATTTTAAAGCTCTTGTGAAAAATCAACATTCAGCTGTCATCAAGTGTTTTCGTTGTGATTTGGGGGGTGAATACACTTCTAATGATTTTTCGCGTTTGCTTGCTTCTGATGGTACCATACGTCAAACCTCGTGTAGAGAAACCCCTGAACAAAATGGTGTTGCCGAAAGAAAACATAGACATATTGTTGAAACAGCTCGCTCTTTCTTACTGTCTTCTAATGTTCCTAGTGCATTTTGGGGTGAAGCAATTCTTACTGTTGTTCACGTGATCAATAGAATCCCAACTTCACACAATTCAGGTTTGTCACCCTTTGAAAAAATGTATGGTCATGCTCCTGATTATTCTTCATTGCGTGTTTTTGGTTGTGCCTGTTTTGTTCTCCGACCGCAGATCGAGCGCAATAAGTTGTCTCCGTGCTCTGCTCTGTGTGTTTTCCTGGGTTATGGTATTGGTCAAAAAGGGTATCGTTGCTTTGATCCAATTAGTCAAAAACTTTATGTCTCTCGTCATGTTGTGTTTCTTGAACATGTTCCATTCTTTTCTATACCTGTTAGTTCGCATAATATGACACATGCAGATCTTATTCGTATTGACCCTTTCACCTCCGACACCGACGAGACTTTGCCCACGACCACACTAGAGACTCTGGCTCCTCTAAATCCCCCTACAACAACCCAATCATCTCCTGGCATCGCGGATAATCCTCCACTCCGTCGGTCCACTCGGGTTCGTAAGTCTACTCGACTACCTGATTTTGCTTATTCGTGTTATTCTAGCTCTTTCGCTTCATTTGTTGCCTCTGTTCATCGTCTCTCTGAGCCTTTATCCTATAGCGAAGCTGTTGGTAATCCACTTTGGCAGAATGCTATGGCTGAGGAACTGACTGCTCTTCATCATACTCATACATGGGATTTGGTTATGTTGCCACCCGGAAAGCTCACCATTGGCTCTCGTTGGGTCTACAAGATCAAGACCAAATCTGATGGATCTATTGAACGCTACAAAGCTCGTCTTGTTGCTAAAGATTACTCTCAGAAGCATGGCATGGATTATGAGGAAACATTTGCCCCCGTTGCTAAAATGACGACAGTTCGTACTCTAATTGCTGTTGCTTCTGTTCGTCGATGGAAAATCTCTCAGATGGATGTCAAGAATGCTTTCTTGAATGGTGATCTTCATGAAGAAGTTTTTATGGCTCCTCCTCCTGGTGTTGCTCACCAACCTGGTGAAGTTTGTAGACTTCGTAAGACTCTTTATGGTCTCAAACAAGCTCCTCGTGCTTGGTTTGAGAAATTTTCTATAGTGATTACTTCGCTTGGGTTTATTCCTAGTCATCATGATTCCGCATTATTTGTCAAGTGTACTCCTGCAGGTCGTATACTTCTGTCTTTATATGTTGATGACATGATAATCACCGGTGATGATATTGATGGTATTGAGGCTTTGAAGTCTGAGTTAGCTCGCTGCTTTGCTATGAAGGATTTAGGTTTGCTACGTTACTTTCTAGGAATTGAGGTTGCCTATTCTCCAAAAGGTTATCTTTTATCTCAGTCAAAGTACATAGCAGATCTGTTTGAGCGTGCACGTCTAACTGATAACAGAATAGTTGATACTCCTCTTGAGACCAATGCTCGGTACTCTCTGTCAGATGGACCTCCTTTGCCAGATCCTACCTTATACCGTACTATTGTTGGCAGCTTGGTTTATCTCACTGTGACTCGTCCAGATATTGCGCATGCTGTTCATGTAGTAAGTCAGTTTGTCACTGCACCAACTACAGTTCATTGGGCTGCTGTTCTTCGCATTCTCAGGTATCTTCGGGGAACTCAGTTTCAGAGTCTTTTGTTTCCCTCTACTTCCTCCTTAGAGCTGCGTGCATACTGTGATGCTGATTGGGCTGGCGATCCCACGGATCGTAAGTCAACCACTGGCTTCTGTATTTTTCTTGGAGATTCTCTTCTCTCTTGGAAAAGTAAGAAACAAGTTGTTATCTCTAGATCTTCTACCGAAGCCGAGTATCATGCTATGGCTTCAACTACTTGCGAGATTGTTTGGTTACGTTGGTTGCTTGCGGATTTCGGTATTCTTCTTTGTCATCCTACTCCGTTATATTGTGATAATCAGAGTGCAATTCAGATTGCACGCAATTCAGTTTTTCATGAGAGGACAAAGCACATTGAGATCGATTGTCACGTCACTCGTCATCATCTCCAGCTTGGCACCATCACGTTACCTTTCGTTCCTTCTTCTCTGCAGATAGCTGATATGTTTACCAAGGCACATTCCGCTTCGCGCTTCCGTTTTTTGTCTGACAAACTCTCCATGCTTTTAGCTGTAGCATCGTGAGTTTGAGGGGGATGTTAAATATAATATATTATTGTTAGCTCTCAAGGGTAGATTAGTCATTTATTCTTTTTGTGTTTACCCTAGGTATATAAACATATTCTCTTTGTATTCTTTATTCAGTTTTACAATACTACGACTTGAGCTTTCCGCTCACTCTCTATTTCTTCATTTCCATTTGCAGATGTTTTGTTAAATCTACAGCAGCAGCAGGAGTCTTATTCTTGAACTAGCTATATTGTAGGGAAGACGGTCTTAAAGAGAAACCTGGACTCAACATCTACCATGTCACATTCCACGGTCTAAGATCTTGTTTTTCCCGTGCAAAGAATCTCACATATTTTGGTGCGTGTTTAGTTTTAAAAATCAATTCCAAACATGAAATCCAGTTTCCAGTGTATATGTGAGGGCAGTCTTAAAACAGAAACTCACATTGAATTAACACTGAAGCTCGAACATTTGGAAAAAAGTGACTTCCACAATGGTATGATAAATTTTTGGAGTTAACAGATGACTGACTAAACAACCAACTTAAGCAAACATGGAAGTCATTTCACATTGTCACAAGAATAATCACAATGATGAAATGCAATGGACATTTCTGGATAGTTGAGTTAACCATCATAGTAAAATCTCAATCATACTACAAACCAAAAGCACGAAAAAATCTTGATAAAAAAGACTGATCCATAAAGTCTCTAGGGGTTCGTTTCATTGAGCCTATACCACCAAACATACGAAATGTGCTCTGACGAGCACCTGAAATAACATTAACTTTCAGCAGTATCTCTGATGAATGTCTATGTCGTTACGCATAGTTAAGTCGGAAGATGTCATTCAACACATAATAGCTGCCCTGAGGTGTTGGCATCAAATGGAACATCTGGAAAACAAGTAAACAAGGTGCCATTAATAAAACTTGTGACATAATAGGTGTACAAGTAGAAAAGACTGCATTCTAAAAATGTTTGCAGAACATCACTCTAAATAGAACAGCACAATATAAAAATTTCTCTTTAAAAAACACTTCTTTTAATACAGAATAAGGCACATTAACATTCTCACCCCATTTTATAAAGTATTCTATGTTGGTTAACTAGATATGTATATTAGGAAATAAGGTGAACAAAAAGCTCAACTCTGATGTTCACATTAGCATTTAGCACAACAATACCTTCCACTTCTCTGTTCTCTCACAGTAGTCTACTACATCATACCAGAAGGGAAATTAAAAGCTTGGTTCTTTTTGTGGAATCAAAATCATTTTTCCTACTTGATAAAAAAAAATCAACATAATTTGAGGCGTAAGTAGACTAATGTGAGAGAGGCACACAACCATCAAACCCTGATGCTTATAATTAGAGGCACACACAAATGAAGTGTTTTTAGTCCGTTGTCTTCTCCAACCAATCGCATAAATATCAGAAGAAAATTTCATTAAAATTCATATGATTTGTACTTCACAACAATTGAATCATCAAAAAATTCACCTCAAATTCACCATCAAATCAATACATATTTGAGGCGTGCTAAAAATGAGTAATGAGCATTCAAAAACACAATCAAATATAATCCATCCCATCATAATTTCTGAGAGCTACGTTCAATCTACCAAACCAGAAACCTAGTGAAAAATAATACACTATTCGACACAAATTTAGCACAAACAGAACATATCCCATTAAAATAAATCAAAATAACAAAAAATCATGCTCCATGCTCCAATAAATTCAATCCATCGAACCCCAAAATCAATATCAAGACACGTATACATCGAGAGGGACACATCCAATCCAAAACCAACATTCAATCAAAACCCAAGAAGTCCAAAAAGATTTTTTTAAAAAAAAAACTTGCCTGGCTAAACTTGAGCTTATGCTGCTCCCCAGCGAGCTGCAGGTTACCGGAGACAAAAACAAGCATCCCGCCGGCGGGACCGGAAGGCTGGCAATCGACAGTGGTGATCTGATGCTGGCACTGCTGGAACGGCAAACTGGTAAGCTTGCTAACAATATTTTGGGCACCCTGGAATTTCTGGCCCTCGAAAGTCAGCATCGACGCATCTTGGTAAAGGCCAGCAAGCCCGGCCCTATTCGCGTCGAATGCACTGTAGTAGTGTTCGACAAACGCCTTCGATAAGTTTTCCGGATCCATAGATTGAATTTATGAATTCACGCTTCCGATGATCGGTTCTTACCACGCGCTTGCTGCTGACGCCGCCGATAATCGGTGACGGAGATATATCCTGATTCGACGCAATCAGAGGAAACGAGGGGTTTTTAAGCTAATGCGTGAGGGTAAAATTGTCAACAAAATTTGTAGCGTTTGTGTTAATCTGGACTTGGATCTGCGGCCCATGGTCCAAAATATCAATTAGGCCCAAAAACACAATAAAGGAGCGTCAACATCCATACCTCATCGAATTTTATATTTCTTGCGGTATTTTCCAGTTATTAACATTTCCTTTTAGGCCAATCTATAAAAATCATTGTGTGAAGATGATTTAGGCGAAGATGATTTAGGCTAGTTTGATACGTAAGTCACAAAATTTACCAGCCAAACCAAAAAGAGTAGCAAAAAACAGAGAATTCCATTCTTTCCGTATTACGGTCTAATTTTGTACAAGCTAAATACAGAAAAGCTTTCGAATATCAACTCTTTTATTCAACCTCAAAAAAAGATGCATAATACACTTTGTACAAGCTCTCTCTCTCTAATTTTGTTACATTGAGTTGACCTAAACTAATCAATATAAAACAAAATGAAACTCCAAACCTGCATACTTCACTAACAAAGAATGATCATTGATCCATCTTTGCAGGTAATAAAACTTTTCCTGACTGCAAAGACCGCGATAAGAAATCATCACATCGCTTTCATCTTAATATACACCGATCGACCCCATCAAAGTCTTCCTCGGATGCTAAGAATCTTGATCTTTATATACATTCTCTTATAACCAAAGACAACAAATGAACAAAAGTTTACCTGGAAAAAGAAGAGACCAATGCATATAGTCAACACTGGATCAAAGTTTTCGTTACTGACTACATGATCATCTGGTTAAATGGCAATTAATACTTACAACTGGGAAAAATGTACAGCCGGATTCAAGATCCATTGTGCCTCAAAGAGCAGCTCTGGTACTTGTGTTATCACAAGCATCAACATGAAAGTTTTAGGTATTCTCATCAGTCACTGTGTGAAAGAATCTTGAAACTTCTCGATACAGTTGCTCCGCCTCAAACGGTTTCGAGACGTAACCGTCCATTCCACACTTCACACATTCTTCACTTGTAGCGTGAATGACATCTGCAGTCATGGCCAAGATGGGAACATGCCAGTTTGAGACATTTTGATAAGCTTCAACCACAACTTCTCCACTTCGAATTCTGTTGTTGATGCTAGACTCGATGTCCCTAATTCTCTTGGTAGCTTCAAACCTGTGAGTCATCAAAAAGACCTAAAAATTACCCCACCTAGCTCATTTCTAAGCAGACATTTACAATTGGCACTAGATTACACATAACATATGTCAAAAGAATTGAGCTACTGTCAGGTACCAAAAGCTATAACTAGTAAAAACAATAAATTTCAAAACTTTTCGATTATACCACAGTACAAACAACACAGGACGGATTTAAGGGTTACTAACTTTTATGAACGTCTTTAAAAAGTAGCGAATGTGAGTTATATGTGTTTGTATTGTACCTTTAAAATGGCATCCTACAAAGGAATGCTATACTATACAAGGAGCAGATAGAAACCATGAACGCAATAACAAATAAATTGATAAGTATTGAATCTATTACGCATTAATGGTGTGAAGATTACTTACCCATCCATTTCCGGCATTTGAATGTCCATGAAACATGCATCAATTTGATGGGGTGGAGTTAACAAAGAGATAGCCTCTTTCCCTCTTTCTGCATTAACTACATCAGCCCCATACTTCTTGAGAGCACCAGCCGCCACTCTTAGGTTCACCGGATTGTCATCCACAACCAATATTTTTCGACCATGAAGGAGATTTCTAAGAGACAACATATGAAGTTCTACATTGCGATAATTTCCTCGGTTCCCAACACCCATTGCACGTTGTAAGGATGCAGCCAGCATACTTGCTCTCAGAGGCTTTGTGACAACAAATGGAGTTTGAACACCAGAAGCTGAAGAACCGGATCGGGAAGAACTTACAGAATTGGACAAAAGCAACATTCTAGGAATAACCATCAAGTTCATCGTTCTCACACTGTTGGAAAATAGAGCCGACATGCCTGAATCTTCACCCCAGATTTCCTCTTCAATCACAATCATGTTTAAGGTTTTCTTTCTCGAACTTAAGCTGGATAAACCAAGATTCAGATTCGGTACTATTTCAACTTGGATTCCGAGTCGCTCAACGTGATATTTGGAGACTTTAGCTCGCACGGGATTGGGATCCACTAGCAGAGCCCTCGTCCCCTGGAATTCCGGAGAAATAGAGGCTGTTTCATTGTTCACTTGCTGGTTCATCTGGTCATTGAAACTGGAGCAGCCATTGGTAAAAACAGCTGTGAAAGTAAAGGTTGACCCTATCTCTGGCGAGCTCGCCAACCCAATTTCACCTTTCATCAGGTGGACCAAGCACTTGCTAATGCTTAAACCAATGCCAGTGCCACCATGTGTCCGAGTGATAGAAGGGCCAACTTGCATGAAGGGGTTAAATACTCGAGACTGAGCTTCCACAGGGATCCCATGACCTGTGTCCTCGACTGACACAATTATATGTACTTGGTCGGCAGAAGATGATGATGCAGAAGAGGCAGGTAGTCCCTCTTGATTGAATGTCCTAAACCCGGCCCAGCTTTGTCTTCTATCGACTACAGGCAACCCACTCAAAGTGCTGTCTGTCTCCTCTTCCAATTCGGCCACTTCTTCGACAAGATGTACCGTCACAAATATGTGTCCTCTATCAGTGAACTGCAAATAGAGAAATCATCAGTTGAAATGCACATTTATAAGGTGGCGAATTTCGAGTAACATGTACATGTATAAACACTTACTTTGATAGAGTTGCCAACCAAGTTTGTAACAATCTGACGAAATCTTCCAGGATCTCCAACAAGTGTTGCGGGGACCTTACTAGAGACATAAACTGCCAACTGTTTTTGCAATTGTATAAAGAAAGTGGATTAGAAGTTAAAGGGATTCAAACAGGTGTACCATAGTAAAAGAAGAAACATAGGAACTGGAAACCAAATGCATACCTCGACCTTTTTATCTTGAGATTTTCCAGAAAGCGATAAAACCCCGTCCAGAATACCCCTTAAATCAAAGCAAACTGCTTCAAGCTCGAGTTTACCAGATTCAATCTTTGCTTGGTCCAAGACCTCATTTATGAGTGAAACTAAAGCTTTTCCACTCTCTCGAGCAGTTCTAACATAATCTTGTTGAGTTTCATCTAACTCTGTATCCATAAGCATATGCAGCATTCCTGGGAAAACAAGTCACACAAACACGATCAGAATACTTCAGATATTAATTAATAAATTGACCAATAAAAGAAAGAATAAGTGTACTCACCAAGAACACCGTTCATTGGGGTTCTGATTTCATGGGAAACAGTAGCAAGAAACTGCATAAGAACAAAAATCATTTATATGCATAAGGACCACATTTAGACATGAGATATAAAGGGCTATAAGAAAACAACGTTAAAAATCAGTACCTGTGACTTTGCAACATCAGCTGCCTCGGCACGTTTTTTAAGCTCCATCATCTTATGATAATCATCCTCCACTTTCGCTATCCGATTCATTGTAGCGTGGAATATGTGCCCCACGAGCAAAGAAATTATAAGGATGCCAACAGATGTAGTTGTTGCAGCCCAAGGCCAAGGTGGCTTTTGTTTGAATCTGCATCGATTGATTTTCTTTTAACCGATTTAGACCAAGTATTGACCACAACCAAAAGTAAATACAATTCAGGGGCAGATAACTGGGAGAGCCAAGGAGTGAACGGCTCTCCTCGGGATATTTTTTAATAAAACATTATGAGAAACTTTTTTAAAAGTTCTAGTTTTGCCCCCAAGAGAAACACATTCAGTTGCTCCCCACATCCCGTTACTATCCACTTTCTCGAATTTCAGAATCGACCCATTGGCTTACTTATGAATTCTACAAAGAAACAGAGTACAAAAATTTGGAAATCAGAGAAAAATTACAAAGACACAAGGAGCTAAAGTCACCTGCAATGCATCTCATGCTTTCTAAATGGATCTCCAAAGTTAAGACCACTGACATGATGTATCCCATCAGACGAGGCATTCGAACCATACATGCTGATAGGGTGTGAGAAATTAGTAGTATCGTACACATTTACTAGGATAGTTTGCTTACTAGCAAGCTGCTGGAGCAGTTTTTCCACCAGCGATTCAATATCGAAGATACCACCGAGATACCTGTAGGAGAAGGGAAATATTAAGACGAGTATCCCATTCAACCTCGTCTCTTTTCAAGTAAAAAATAAACCGGACCAAAAGCTACTTCAAGACTATAGAATCTGAAGTCAGACAGCATACCCAGCAATCGCTTGAATCCTTTCAGCAGAAGCTACACTTGGGGGGAGATCTCTTTTGTAGACAGCGAAAGTTAGTATTACTCCAAGGCGGTTTGTTTTAAGTAATCTAAATGGAGCAGTGAGAACACCTTTTCCTGATTCTCTTGCTCGTAACACATTCTCACGATCTTCCTGTTAGCACATAAATGTTAGTTGCAAGGTATTATTTCTTTTTAGTCTCACATCTCGATTGAGGTGGATAACATCATAAAAAATATAGGTAACATTTAATCACGTGACAAAGGTGGATAAGGTAACAAAAAAAATTACCACCATTCTAATTCATGTCATGCTCGTGGAATGCTTCAACTTCCTTGTATATAATATAGAACAGAAAAACCATATTGGAAAAATAATGGGTAACTACAAAAAAAAATTACCTCTCCTGACAGCATATCAACAGAGATTACATGAGCAACAGTATCTTGAGCGAAGATCACAGGAACATATTCCTCCTGCACAGGTGACGGCTCAAGGTCTGCCGGATCATACTCATCTTCATGTACCGGGGTCTGTACCACTTTATCCATCCTCTTAATAGTCCAACCTTGTAGTTTCTCAAATTGTTCTCTTTCAGAGTGCCGCACCCTCACAGCATATGCAACTCCACTGGTAAGAGGTCTCTCAAACGCTGTTCTTTCAGTATACCGCTCAAATGTTCTCTGCAAGGTTTTGAAGTCAACAATTTGCTTTAATGCAAAAGAGATAAAAATAAATAAATAAATAAATAATTAGGTACACGAATCTTGCTCTATATGCAAAACATGTGTCACTCAAACAGAGAAATTTTACGTAGTATTCTTATCAAAATCTTACTAATCATTTCCCTTGACAGAATACATGAGAAAACTCGTGAGTGTTGTGGAATTCAACAGAATAATAATTCCATATTTGATAGCTAATAACAATGTACAAAATATTGCGGATCCAAATCTCCATAAATTTTACGAAAAAAGGTTTCTTAATCAACCAATAAATTCATCCACACAAGAGAGCAAAGTGAGACAATTCAATTTAGTAACATCTATATCTGATTATTTCTGGAACATTATATATCACCGAAGATCACAACACTGACCACTTGGTCAAGCTTTTAGAAACACGAATAAATAAGAAAATTCAAGGTTCACCTGATCGATGGCAGACGGGTTTTTGTCATGATGAAAAATCGAAATCATAACAGACATTGCCTGTATATGATTCATGCTAACATTAAATTGATCTTGCAACATCCTAGCCCTCTCATCACACATACTGGCAAGAGTCTCTTTCCTTTTCTCCGCAGCTTGTAAGTTCATATACCAAAACACCGAAAAAGATACTATAATCCCAACTACTATCCATGCTATCAAAAGCCGCCTCCACCAATTCTTCCTCACTTTCCGGGACCCAATAAACTGTGAATAATGATGGTGGATCTTACACCCACACTCTGAAATATGCCCCCATAATTTCATCCATATTTGCCCCCTATCACCAAGAAAACCAGCCTTTGTGGTCATAATTCCTTCATTACTAAACCAATTCAGAGAAATTAGAGATAGAAACCAACAGCATATCAACAAAAGAAGTTGGCCCACCTTCAAGCCAAATCCAATAACATAGAATAAATTCATCTAACACCCTGAATATAGCTTCCTCAAACAGTGCCAAATTGAGGTACCATCTTAATTTCTTTAAATCTTTGTTAAATCTCGCTACTAATTACTCATCAAATCTGCAGAAGATGTCTAGGTAGAAATCCACCATAAAAAATTCTACTCTTCGATACTTTTATGCGAGAAAAAAATCCAACCTCCTCCAAAATCAGTGAAACAGAATGACTGATAAGAAGTTCCACGGATGATGCTATCTTATCCACCTAAATTGCGTTAAACTAGCAGCTCAAAGACCAGGTCTCGAGGAAGATAAGAAAATTCCCAAACACCCCACCAGACAAAGAATCAAGGAATACCCAAGATTCCAACTTTCCGAAGTACAAAACAGAATTTTATTTTCTATCCCTTCAGGTACCAACCCAAAACCTCACCCTGTGAGATGCTCCAAAACAAACTAAGCAAAGATTCTCTAGAAATAGCAGTTATATCATGAACACGCATGGAAGCATATCTTAGCAAGGACAACCACCCCCCCCGCCCCCCCAACAAAAGAATATGACAGCAAAAAATCTTGTTTCTAAGATGGTCTCCTTAAAATCTTGAGAAAAAAAAATATAACTAATCAAACAGATAGGATTACGGGGTTTTATTAGTTTGACTCCCAAATGAACCAACTTTTGGAGTTCTAGACAGCAGCCGAGGCAAATAATTTGTTTGAGAGATTAATGATTGCAGCAGTAAATAATGTTCCCACTACGAGAAAAGAAAGAGTAGAAAGGCAGCTAATGAGAGGGAAAAAAATGATTCATAAGGTCACTGTGCTACAAGAATCTTGAAAGCAAGATGAGGGTGGTGGTAGAAATGTCTGCTAGCAAAGGTCCATTATCTCTATCAGCATTTTATCATATCCATCCAACCCAGAGAAAATAAATCCAAGAAAGATCATTTTTTTATACTTTATTATAATATTTTACTCGAATGCAAGAAAAAACTAGTACAAAGAAAGGGTAACAATTAAAAAAAATAAAAAACTAAAGAGGGCAGAAAAGGCATATTTCCACTCACCTAGGATAAAAAAAACATCAGTGCTTTTGCCAACTTTATTTTGTGTTCACATCCACTAGACAAGCCCTACACGCCAAGAAGTAAACTCAATCGTCCTTTGTATATCAAATGTTCAATGTCATCACTAACCTTCGCGCGCGCGCACAAAATATCATATCATAGGTGGCCATAGATATTTTTATTTATTTCTCCATATTTTTAATCCAAATAAAAAATTTTATTATCTGTGTTCTTTCTCATAAATTTTGGAGTGCAACTGGAGTGCCTATCTGCAAGCTGGAAATGGGAGGATAAAGAAATAAAGCAAGAAAAGAAAAGTTGGATGGAAACTGAGGAGGCCCCATGATGGGTACCTTCAAGGTGTTATTATGTTTTGCTTTGCGCCATTTATTTGGAATTTTAAGTGCTGGTTTAGCTAGAGGATTCCAGCACTTAATCAATTTAATTAATCATTTATAATGCACATGATTAAAAAAAAATCTTTCTTTTTATATTGAATAATAGGCATGAAAATATATTTCTTAGAAAAAAACAATTTCTTTTCCAAAGCTTTTAGGATCTCACGGTACTAAAAAATTATAGCTAATAGTTACGATATAACTCTAATATTTTAAATCGTACATTAATTCAATCATCATCACATTTTTGTAATTCGCAACTAGTCCCCTCACGTCAATTCTAAAATAGAATGGAACTTGTAATCTTATAATTTTGATATCAATTATATGATCGATGGTATGCAATATTATTAAAGAAAATGATATTTGGATAAATTATTAAAACCGTGTTTTACTATTTTATAATTGACATAATGTATCGTAGGAAAAGTGTTCAATTATAGAGTTTTACCATGGAGACAATGCCATCTTCGGGTTAAAAAATTATGCTTCAAATTTGGAACCTTTAGGCAATACAAATTGACTTTTGTGGTGCAGGGCACGGTTGTACCCAACAAACCTATTCTATGATTGGTATAGCCTTTGTCCTCTTCATTATTATATATTAATAATAAAAACCAAAAAAAAAAAAGAAAGAAAGAAAGCTACTTATTCACAAAAAAGACAAAACAACTGAGGTTACCCCATGTAAGAAAGTTGACAATTGATTGGCCCGTATTAAATTTAGATTATACCAGCGGGCCACGTAATAAATAAATAACGGGTAAATTTGTCGTAGAAATTGTTTCCAATTTTTTTCATTTTAAAATATACCTTTTCATAGCCTAACATTTCCAATTATTTCTTACTTTTTTCCCCTATACAAGAAAATTTTCGCATTATCTTTTTAGTTTAATATACAAATAATAAGTGTAAGAATTTCGTGGCAAAAATTTGATGAAAATGTCCAAAAACATGTAAAATTGGCCTCTCGCTGAAATACTTAATAAAGAAGTGATTTGGCCATTCCTACACCCACTCTCTTTAATTTGGAGTTATGGGCTTTGAAAGCGATGGCCCGCGTCAGCGCACTACTTATTTGGGCTGGACCAATGTTAGATGCCTCTAAACCATTATGGGCTTTTTATGACACGTGTCGCTATTTGGGAATGAGATAATTTTTGGAGCATCTATCTCATCGCCACGTGGGGAATGATAACATGATTCATCACTTTTATATTAACTATCCTAAAAAAAAGAAGCAAAAACAACTGATAAATAACTCGTTCGATCTCTTATAATAATAGTAGGGAGGATAAGATATAGTAATAAAAGAAACAATACCCGAATTATATAATACTTACTCCACTTGGATATATATATATATTTAGAGACAAAAACTTATGTGAGACGGTCTCACGGATCGTATTTTGTGAGACGGATCTCTTATTTGGGTTACTCATGAAAAAATATTACTTTTTATACTAAGAGTATTACTTTTTATTGTGAATATCGGTAAAGTTGACCCGTCTCACATATAAAGATATGTGAGAACGTCTCACAAGAGACCTACTCATATTTATATATAGTACGTGTATGTGTTCTTTCGGATTGAATAATATAACAAATAGTATACAAAGGTTTGATCGACTAATAAGAACATATACTTTGTCGACATGTTAGGTTAGGCCGATTGGTATTTTAGTTTGGAAAGCCGAATGGTTAAACTTGCTTATGTCATGTTAGGCTTATGACAATGCATATAAATTCAAGATTAGGACATTGTACCTGACCCTTTCTAAGCTTTGACATGAGCCCATAAAGTACGAATAAAATGTTTAATCGTGTCTGAATTCAAAGAATTCTTACTTATTCAATGATCCCTCCCAAAATCAATACCCCATATCGCCGGCAATATGTTTTTTTAAGTCACAGCCTTCATTGTGGAAAAGTATTCCAATGGGAACTTTATTAATCAATGAAGAAAAGGAAAGAGGGGGGTCAAAAGGATATACAAATTGATTGCATTAATTTTCTAGTGCGCTAGAACCTAGCAGTTAGGCAAACATATAGCATGTTACTTGTTTAATAAATTTGACGAAGTGAATTAAAACACTTAAAATTGAAGAATTAGATTCAAGAAAGAGAGCAAGTACAATAATAATTATGGTCTTTTGTAGCATTATTAACTATCCAAATTTGTTTAGAAATGGTTTTTCTGAAACATAAACTTGACAGCTTTTGTCAACAAGGATCGAAATTTCAAAAGGTTTGTCGGGAGTTTGATCCTGTAACCACTCCTCCAGAAACTCACGCAAGTGATGTGGAGACATGAAAGTCTCCTTGAATTTTCCTAGCTCAAAAAACGGAAACATCTCATGGTTTGCAATCGCTATCGCGGAGACCGTCGTGGAGGTCACCGTTCTAGTTGTCATGACATTTAACGGAACGATCACGGATCGGTTATTTTTTTAAAAATAATATAAATTGAAAATTTTAAAAAATTATTTAAAAATATGTAAATCAAAATAAATATAATTTAAATAAATTATTCGATGAAAACAAGATAGTAAATATTTTTTTAAAAAAATTTATTCACATTTATTGAATCACAAATCATATCTTTGTTATTTATCGAATTTTTCACAACCTTCTCAAAATGAAATATACTATTAAGAAGGTTTTGAGTTATAATCAATTAAAGTTTTGAAAAATCTGTGCCTTTCAAAGCAAATATTAACGTTATAATTTCCAGAATTCTAGAAAACACCATGCAAAGATTTAGAATATTTATATTGACTTATACAAAATTTAAAAATTCAAACATAATACCAAAAGCCCAAATATTAATCAAATTTCAACAACTTCAAAATTAAAAATACAAAAGATAAAGAAATGTAATGTATTACTTCAAAAGAAAATACAATATATTCATGCCTTATAATTCTGAGTACGTCATGATTTCAGCTTCAAAATTAAGTATGGATATGTGTGTGATATGCAAATCAAGAAAATGATAAATTTAAGCATTACATGATGATTCAAATCAAATAATAAACTACTTTACAGCAATGCAATGTATATTATTTGAAAAGATATCTTGCAAATGGAAGTTCATTAGAAGACATTATTTGAAAAGATATTTTGTATCTAGATCGATTAACTCGACTCAGAAGAGTGGGTCGAGCTCTTCAACTCAACTCACTCTTCAGATATGGATCGAGCTCGACCCAGTTGTGAAGAGCTATTGGATAAAAAATAAAAATAAAAAGCTCTTGGGTCGAGCTCTTCACCACTTTTGTGAAGAGCTCCACCCAAGATCTTCACAAAAAGATCTTGGGTCGAGCTCTTCACAAAAAGTGAAGAGCTCGACCCATCGATCAAAAAAAAGAGCTCGACCCATTTCGACTTGGGGTCAATGACTCGACTATTGTTCTTTTTTTTTCAACGTTTCATTCTGTATTGTTTCGTCGATCCGTGTCGTTCCACCGATAACATGTCGTTTTATATCTACGTAACGACGATCTAAATCATCAACGTTCACACCCCGAAACTTCGTCAAGTTAGGCTTTGTTCCCGTTCCGATATCGTTTCTGCAAACCATGAAACACCCTCAAAGAACAAGGGTTGTAAGAAATTGCCTTCGGGTTGTTTAGGTAATCAAATAGGTATATATGATCAGACGATGACTTATAGTTCATCTGACACAAAAATCTGAAATTTAAGATAAGTCGAGACTCGAGACTATTTATAACAAATCTCTGATGATGAGAGAGGTTGGGAGGTGTATGTTCTTGTTGCAACCACTTTCAGTTCATCCTACATCATACTTCAACTACCAGTTGCTTTCTTTCTTGTTTATTTATTTTGGGAAATAAGGATCTATAGTTCTGTGTATGTGAGTTAATTAGGATTTTATTATATTTTTCGTTTAGAATTTTTGTCGCTTAAATTATAATTAAACGGGCTTTCTTCCATTGTAAAAATCGCATCAATTATAAATCTCTGATCAAATTTTATTATTATTTTTATGAGAAATATTTTTTAGTCTTTTACCAGTATAAAATTTACTGGTATTAACTGAACTAAACGTGAAGGATATCTTGTCCTAATGTTAAAAGGTCAGGCTTCAAGGATCTTAGGCATCCGTATCCGTAATCATTAATCTATGTTATTAATTTTTCATCTCTTCAAAAATGTAGGGTCCACGAAGCCACATAATCATTATATTAACATTTTTTCATTATTAATCCACAGTCACATTCATTTAATATCAACCTTCATTATTTATAGGGCACACTGTTCATTTATTCATTTTTTTATTTATATTAATTAAATATCTTTCTTATTTTGTTTAAAAATTTACAATAAATATTATTGAAAATAAATATTATTGGATAAAAATTAAGATTCAAGAAATAAATGTTGAAAATGAATTGAGAGTACGAGAAGGTACAGAAGGGATATTGAGTGTGATTGCTAAAGAAAAATGTGTTGGGATGAATTTGTATAAATTGATTAGTATTTATAGTGAATAAATTATAGTTTTTCATATGTAAATTTTTTAAAATTAAATGAAAGAGTCGTTTGGCTTTTTAAATAAAATATTTTTTTGGAAGGATTTATTTTTCAGAACAAAACAAAAAGAATAAATAAATAAATATATATGTATACAATCAAAAAAGCCGAAATAATGAGATTAATTCTGATGAATTTCTTTGCTGACATGGCAGCCAAGATTAATAATCTATATACTCACATTGGTGCATAAATATTAATTGATGTTAATAATTAACCATTAATGCACCCACGTGGGTGCTCTTAGAGATATTGGGTTCAATTTTCACTGGATGCGTGAGATGTTTAGTTAGAAGATATAAGATATTTTAAACATTGATCCTAAGTATTAAATTTTCCAGAAAAAAATTGTGAACCCACTTGGACCTGGTCGGAAATCCGAATGCCCACCCGTTGTTGATTTGTTTTCAGTTGGTGCTGCCTCCGGAGGGATTCTGAACTGAAGTGAGGTTGTTTATTTGCTCAAACGATATCAGAATTTTATTAATTGATTCCGACCAAACAACGGTTGAAAAGAAATCTATAGACATTAAACAAACACGTCTACCTACATTTTAAATAATTCGTCAAATTATCAATTATTACTTTATTAATAAAATAATATATAAAAGACCATGCATTAGCTATATATAAATTTAATATTTAATAATTATATGATTGTGGATTTTAGTGGACTTGAAAATATTGGTTTGATTTTATTTATATGAGTTTATATGTGAATAATTATGCGTTGTGAGTAGTCGGTTAAGTTAAGTTCAAGATTAAATTTATCAGGTTAAATTTTTGGTTATTTAACTTTGATATATTTGATAAGTATTGAATTTTGCATAACATTAATAATTATTTTCCTCTTAACAATTAGATCAAACAGCTATACGCAATTAACATAATGTAATTACTAAAGGAAAATTTTCTTTCGTCAACTTCTGTCTAATTGTTACCGGATCACACCAACATATGGAATATTATAAACATACATATATACATTATCAAGACTGATGGACCTAAAGTAATTAATCTTGGCATAATTTTTTTTAAAATAAACTAAAAAATACCCCACTTGATTTAATTTTATTTAACAAACAATATAAAAACGTATTATAATAAATTTTTAAATTATCTATAACAAACCTATCTTTTTGATTTGTCAAAATCTTTAAATTATTTAAATTATTTATGTTTTTATGCTTGCTAATTTTTATCACTTCTAATAACAAGATGGAAAAAATTTAATTTTAAAATAACAAAATTATCATATTTATAATATCATTCCAATTTTACAAACATTCAACGAGGTCTGGGATGGCAATGTGATGACAAGGGGCGGGGGCAAGTTTGCTATCTCCATCTCTGGATTTCATTCCCGTCTCGATCCTCGTTTTTCCTGAACCTGAAATGTCGCCCTTATCACCGTTTCAAAAATATTGATGAGACAAGATGGGGATTGGTTCGGACGAATCAAAACTAATTATTATCTATAATTATTAATATTAATATTATTAGTATTAATTAATATCAATATTATCATCATTTTCGGGATAGGTTCGAGGATTAAGATAATATCCACGTAAGCGTTCCAAACTAATTAGAAGATTTTTTAAAATCTGAACTCGAACCAAACTGAGATCCTCATCTTTGTTTTATGTTTTTCTTGTAGAACTTCGAACTCATTGGAAAATTTGTCATCTCTAACCGGAGCGGAAACCATTAGAAGTTTGGATGGGCTCGAGCCCAGCTCACACCCATAATATACATACGATTTAATTTAATTATACAACTCGATATATTAATTGAATAAAGTATCATTAAAAATTCGTTAAATCTTCAAGTTTAATTTCAAAATTTAATTTTTCACGTCAAAATATTGATATAATTTGTGTAATTTTTATATCATTTAATTTTTTAAATTTATTATTAAATATTTTAAAACATCTACTGTTGGATTCATTTGGTATGTTATAAATAATTTATAATTGTATTTTTCCTTATAAAAAATTATTAATTTTAAATTAAAAATATTAATTTTAATTGTTAGTATTGATCGAATCGACTAAGACGATCTAAATTTGAATGTGTAAAACAATATGTCAAACGAAATTTAATTACGTATGAGTAATATTAAAAAGAGGGAGACTTAATAAACAGATTATATTAAAATATAAACTGTTACACAATTTTGTTTTTTGGAAAAAAGCAATTAAAAAATATTTTTTATTGGCCAGAGTGTTTCTCAAATTTAGTAAAATTGAATGTTTAGTTTTTATGTAACAGATTCCACCGGAGAATATAAATTAAATAACATCAATTAGGAATTATTAAATGGTGCTTATATTAAAAGGTGAAAATTTATAAGAGACGGTCTCATCGGTCGTATTTTGTGAAACAGATATCTTATTTGGATAATCTATGAAAAAATATTAATTTTATGCTAAATATCAATAGAATTGAACCGTCTCACAGATAATGATTCGTGAGACCGCCTCACAAGAGACATACTCTATCTAAAAATAAAAGTGATTGAAATGACCAATAGCAGAATGCCACGTCAAGAAAACACGCGTTTGACCCAATGGCAAGATAGGCGGTGACTCTTTCGTGGAGGGACTGAATTCTTCTTCCTAATAAATACCCTGCTGCGTCACATCGTAGAGCCAAAAAAAATAAAAAATAAAATAAAAATAAAGAGATCGGTGCTATTTCCCCTTTCGCCGGAGATATATCACTTGCAATATCTGCGGCAGTTTTTGTTTCGAGCTTCTTGTAGCAACCGATCTCGTGAATCATGGTATGAATTCGTCGTGTTTTTACTCTATTTTGCGGTCTTTATGGTTGACGTCTCCTTTTTGTTAGATTTTGAGCTTTGATTGGGATTTTCTCTATGTTTCTTGATTTTTCATTTTTTTTTCTCTGTTTCATAATCTAGGTGAATTTTTCTGGCGATTTTGAATATTTGTGATTTTATATTGTATTCTTAATGTTGAGCGACAATGTAGTTCGTGCAGCCTTTAGCGTTGATGATAAAGATCCTTTATTTTTCTATTCATTCGGCGGAATTTGATGAATTTATTGTGAGCATCAGATCATAGCTGAAACGTTTACCTTCTCATAGATCTCCTTAGGAAGCTGGTTGTTTTTTTCTTCGAAGGCGTTTGCTTTTTCTTTTGTTTTTCTTTGCATTGCTCTAATTTTTCGTTTGCGTTTTCTGATGATGACTCGGCGTAGCTTTCTGAATTTATTTGTTGATCTGATTTTTGTTTTGAAATTATAGATTGTTGGTTTATCCGGTATGTTGTATGCCGGTGTCTGCATTGTACCTTATTGATGAGAAATACCTTTTCATGAACATAGTATTTGCATTTTATTTTGCGTTAGCACGCGCCACAATTGTCTTGACTTTTCTTTTCATTGTTCGATTAGGATTTGTTTTATTTTCTGACTGAGGTTTGTAATCCGTGCCTGTTATTTGTTTTCCCTCACTGGATATATTTTTATGAGTTCGCTTTATGTATTATTTGTACGTTCGTATACAGACAACTTCAAGGAGGCTTGCCGACAGGAAGATAGAGAGGTTTGACAAGAATATTACCAAGCGTGGTGCAGTCTCTGAGACTAGCACAAAGAAGGGAAACAACTACCCTGTTGGCCCTATCTTGCTGGGGTTTTTCGTTTTCGTTGTTATTGGATCATGTAAAGTTCTCTTATCCTTTCCCATTTACTTACTTCTCAGATGATCATTGATTTGTTGATGCAACTATATGCCCTTTTTAAAGTAATTTTCTCGCTAATGAGTTTGGTGATTTAACTCTGAATATCATCTAGATCATGGAAGTATAATTCTTGTGAGCGAAAAAGTCGTATTCTCAAATTAAGGATACACTGATGTTCCTAGTGATGTAGTGTCAAGACTCCTGACTACAAATTTTAGAGAAATCGATGCAAGGTTTTGATGATGTCATATTTGTTCAAGAAAGCATTTTATCCACACACAAAAATTGATTTGTTTCACCATTCTCTCACATTTCTGGAGTTTGAGGTGATCCTGGCAACTGTTAACATCTAGAAAATGCAGTTTCAAATTAATTAATTATAAATAAAGATAAATATGTGACTATATGAGCAAACTGGGATTTCTTGTTTCATCAATAAACATTCGTTCTTTTTTGTTACTTTGCTAGTGTCTTATATATCAAACATATGACCCTTTTGGTCTTGCTTGTGTATTTGCAGCGCTGTTTCAGATAATCAGGACTGCAACAAGTGGAGGGATGGCTTAATCACAGTCAATATTTTTGGCTCCTAGAACGTGGTGACAGTTTGTTTCTTCGGTGTTTTCGTCGTGGTTACTTTCGAGTGTGTAGATGACGAATCTTTTCTATGTTACAACGTCCTTTCTCCATTATCATCAAATTTAAGCCTTTAATAATCACTATGTTTATGATTACAATATACTCTCTCCAAAATGTCCAAATTTAAAGTTCTATGGATAAATATTTTAATGCAGAGATTGCTGAATCGAGTAAAATGATTATGGTGGATTAAAGGTTTTCATCCTCGGTTGGAGGATATTTATATATGTATGCATGCACGTTATAATAACTCAGCAAGAAATTCTTAAATTTATATATATTTGCGAGCGCACTATAATAAAATATATTAAGAAGTTGTGAAAGATAAAAGATAAGTGCTCGATAGAGAAGTGAGGTTAAGTTTTATCTAGTCTAGATATCTTTCAAGGGAAATAGCATGCATTCATTAACCATTGAAAACATTCAAATCTAGAATGTATTATAACCGAGGAAAATGTTTCACAATTGCTAGGCGTAGGTGTTTCATGATAGGATTTTGATACTCTCTCACCTTGAGAAAACGCAATTTCGAGACGGAAATAGCAGAGCGACCGGATTTAAAACCGGCCTCTGGTTATAAAAGTCAACAATTTGAAGTCCCATTGAGCACTTGAACTTGTGTTTATCAGGCAAAAAACCTTTTTGCTTTTTAACATTAATAAACCATGAATTACCTCTGAATAAAACTAAGCTGCTCTCGGGACCAAGACTTTTATGGAACACGTGAAATCCAGAGTTTTCTTTAAACCTAAAATCAGTTTGCAAGAGAAGAACCCATTTTCGTTAAAAGTATTTTTCTAAGCTACATTTGGATTGTTTCTCTTCTTGTGAAGTTAAATTTTAGTCTTTAAGTCATCAATATAGGATATCAGTGTTCATTTCAATATATGATATCAGATTATTTTTAATGGTATTTGGATAAGAGGAAAATTACGACTAACTCAAAGTAAAAAGAAGTAAAAAGTGGCAGGCATTTTCATCAAGAAAAGAAATTAACTCCTAGTTCATGGAGGGCAATGACCAAATATGACAGATAAATTGTTGGGAGAAAATGTATAATGATTATTTGGTCAAAGCGTCAAGCTATAGAAACACAAATACAACATCCGATGATTACAAGAAGATTTGAAGATACAAGTAATGATATAGACCTCGTACGGCTGCCATAAGAAGAAATCTCAGCTGTCCGAGCGAACAGCATACATATTTGAGATCTAGCTACCAGTTAAATGCGGTAAATTTAGATTCAGACCAAAGGAAAATCAAGCCAATGCCGTCAAACAAGGGTGAAATGCAGTACCACAAGCAATCCATTGCTTCTTCCTCCCGCGTGGCAGCACACAGCCAGGCACCTTGAGCCATTCCCTGCTTGACAAATCATAGGAAACAAGCCTATTCATTTGTCTTGATCTCAGTGATAACATGAGCAAGCCCTTGTTACCCAGACAAGTCATTCTAACGTGCTTCCCATAAAACTCCAAGCACCATATGTTTGGCATTCTGTCGACCTCCTTCCACAAAATAGTCATCTTTTGCAGCTCCCAAATGCAGACACATGTGGCGGCATTTTTAGTCAGCAGCCCTACGAGCATGATCCTCCCTCCACATTCAGCTAATGTATGATCGCTAAGATGTGGAGGACCTGGGATTAGAAACTGCTTCCAGATCCCAGTGTCCATGTTGTAGGACACAAGCCCTTCAGGGTCTGAGCGCATGAAGTAGAGCGTTCTATCAACAGAGACTGCTTGAGACCTGAAATTCAGTGAAAGTGGAAGTTTGATATTCGAGGGCATGATTCCGGGACGAGTCCAGTGGTTTTTTGTCGAGTCGTAGACTTCGTATTCCCCCTCACAACCAACCCAAATGATCTTATATCCTGAGTCTGCAGATCTGCCGTTCAAAGTCATCCCAACTGCTACACGAGACCAGACCTTAACGGACCTAGCAGGCAACTCCTTGAAGGATCTTGTCAAGGGATTGCAAATATAGAAGCTCCGGTGGCCTATATCGAGGAAACATACGAGGCCACCTGCTGATGCCACTGGCAACACGATCAATTTTGTTGGCAAGGCAGGCACAGTTGGATGGTGCCACTTCTTTGATGATGGATCATACATGGCACCAGTATTGACATTTTCATGAGTGATGGTGTAAAACCAAGGCTGGGCTTGCTCGACTTGAGCACATTGATGGGAAAAACTTTGAGAAGTCAGCAATGAATTCCACTTTTGGCAAACCGAACGGAAACGGAAAAAAGTTGCAACTGGAAGTCTTGCAATCACAACTTCAAAGAGATCCTCCGGAAATTCTTTCCAGATGGTTTGTTCCATGCTTTCAGCGGAGCTTGTCATGGCAGTTGCTTTCCCTCGATTGCGTTCCTTACGTGATTTTTTTGTGGGTGGAGGTTTGCCAGGTTCCATCATCTTCAAGTTTTCAGATTTACCAGCAGTCATAGTGAGATTATAGCAACCGTCTTCTAAAGAACTACCATCTAGATTGAAAAAACACCATCTGCAGAGCAACTGAAGTATCTTGAGATGCTTAATGTCAAAAGACAAGGATAAATTTTATTCTAATAGAAGCAAAAAACAAGAATTAAGGAAACAATAACTAAAAACACTGCATACCAACAGAAATGTCATTTCCGAAAGCAAAGACATTCCAGAGACCACACACGGACATCTAAAGTTTAAACAGAAGGCTGCGTACGCAATTTAACATTTACACATTAAAATTGTTTATGCACGTAATTATATCTTATATATCTGACATAACAAAAATAAGTCAGCACAACTGATGAACATAATCAAAAGGCAGATAAAAAGTTAAGGTAAAATAAAATAGTCAAGATAATCAACATCTAAGATGAATTGGTTAGTGATGATACTTGGCAAGGGACTTGTAATATAGCATCAAAATGATTACATAAAACTTTGAAGTATTAATTGCACATCAATGAAAGTTAGTTCTTTCAAGGATATGTCGATCAAGCTTGTTTGGGACAAGAGTGAAAGTTTTCAGAAATCCTGGGCACATGCCTCTAATGAAGTCCAGATTGCGTTAAAGTAGAAAAGTATAATTGCAAGAAGTTTTGACATTAATACAATATATCAATTTAAAAATCCCCTTTTACAAGAAAAAAGATCTTGAATCCTGGAAATAAAACTGTCATTTGGGCCAGGCATACCCAAGCTTGGCCAGATAGATTCGATAAAAAATGAGTTGAGGCTATAAATTCGTGAGCTGAATTGTGCAAGGACTTGAATATTTAGCCAGATTAAAATATGGCATGTGTTCGAATGGGAACAAGCTCAGGTAGTTAAAAGTCTGTCCCAATGTAGAAGCTCTTTTGGACTTCAAAAACTGAAAGCATGTTTGATTCTATGTCTCTATGTTTCTTAGGAAATTTTGAGCACCTAAATCCCATCAGCTAGGAATATATGATTTTGTGTGATTGTTAATTTTATGTATTGGCATATTTAGCTTTGCCCCAAAGAATTAGCTTTATCAATGGGGTGAGTTCTGCTAACCCAAAACTCAGTTCACAGCGCCCAATTGACAGGCCAGCCTGAATAATAACCAAAACTCGGTCAACATAGCATAAATGACAAGCCTACCTGTAAAATAAACAATGTATAGCTGCTTATTTAAGGCGGAAATCTAGCTAGATTATGTGATCTATGTTCCATTGGACATATTGAAAAATAGTTAGGATGAGTGACTAGAACCCGTAAATTTCCACAGAGCTATTATCATTGAGTGTTGTCCCTGCAAGAATAAGCTGTGTTTGTCTTCACATTTGAAATCACAGCAAATATACAACCCCAGAGTCCCAGACCTCCACTTCACCAGGAAAACATTTCTTCCTATTAAAGCATGCACTGATCTACAATTCCCTTAGTATATGAAGATACATGAGTGAACAATTGGTTTAAGATATAAGTCAGTAAACCAAAATACGAATTCAACTTATGCATTTAATATTAAGTTAAACAGATGATTCCATACAGATATATTTGGTAAAAGGCATGGGACGGTCTCTAACTTGACAAAAAATTTGGATGTGCTGCAGCTTTCAATATCAGTTTTAAGCAAAAAATTTCTTTACATATCTAAAAGTAATTTCTCTAGATTGCACTAAAAAGTGCAGAATATTTCAAAATTTCGTGTATGTACTACAATTCTAACATCTACATCCATACGTATTTAAGTCAAATTTTACATTTTTTCAACAAAAATTAATTTCGCCCCAACTCTGTCGTTTTATTTGGGATACGGAACTTTGCCCCCACCAAAACATTAAACCCAGTAAATCAGAAGCTACACACAATTAAAAAAAATGAAATCTTGAAACACGTAAAATCGGCGCCCGTCAAAACATATACAACAAGCAGCAACAATCATCAGGAAACCAGGTAAAAATCCTAAGCAAACACCCAAAAATCACAGACCTGAAGGGATGCTGCTGAAGCGAAGCCTGAGGTCGAGCCTGGAAGTGAAGGAAGTAATTCGAAGGAACCGCGGTAGGGGGCGGAGAACCGTAGAGTTCTAAAACCTCTTGTAATTGTCCAATAAGTTGCCTTAGCATGGCCACCCCTTCCATCATCCCATGACCAGAGCCCTCCCCGCCCTCAACCCCTCCCCCACCCCGTCCATTATCTCTCTCTCTCTGTCTATAGCTTGTGAGTATATGTATATTTAGCTGTGTAGTATCTATATTTCGTCGACGGGAGGTTTCCTTTTGTTTTTATTGTTATTAATTCGGCGAATCATAATTCGCCACGTCATCCTGACATATACGATTGATGAGTAGATTGACCGTGTACGCAAACTTTCCTTTTTTGTTGCCCAAATTACCCCTATCTTCGTATATTGATTTATTTTTAGAACAAATTTAGTGATTGGTTTGATTTAGCCTCCAATTCAAGTTTATATCAAATTAAATTTTATAGTTTTATCAGATTATTATGTAGATTAAGAATAAATCTTTTGTGAGATGGTCTCACGAATCTAATATGTGAGATGGATCAATCATACCGATATTTACGATAAAAATAATAATCTTAGCATAAAAAGTAATATTTTTTCATGGATGACTTAAATAAAAGATATGTCTAACAAAATACGACACGTGAGACCGTCTCGCCATCCTGTCGTAAAATTGGTAATTACTAGAAGCAGTTTTCTAAAAAGCAAGAATTAAACACGATTAATGTAAATTAGAATGATTAAACATGATATTTTAATTTTTAGATTTTAAGTTAACTTTTTATATATGTATAAAAGTTAACTTTAACATTTAAATATTTGATAATATAATTTTTTTTAAATGCCTAAAGACAGCTAAATTTTTTCAATGGTTATCTTGAGAGTAAAAATAGATATTAAATTTATACAGTTAATCTTTATTTTTTATATTTATGCGTGTTTAATTATATTAAATGACTCATATAATCAAAATTACAGAAAAAATAAAATAAAAATTCATGCTTAATCTCATACTTAAATTTTACCTTGTTTTTATTTAAAGTTACGAACTTTTTGAAGAATCTTATGAGAAGCGTGGAGAGTTCTATGCAAAATATTAAAATGTTGAATTATCAATCATTCACATATATCATTTGTAATTTTCGTCTTCAACCTGTTGACTTAAGCATCGGAGTGGCTACGTCGGACATCTTTTTGACACCCATTCACGAGTTCATTTTGTGTTTGCAGGTCACAGTCGAAGCCATATCATACAGAGGTATGTCTTCGCTACAAGATACATCTCTTTGCTCATTTCCTTAAACAAAACACAAATCATCATCTGGTGTATTGTCTCTGCTCAGCTCACTCGATCCACACGAATATCATCACTCGTTAATGGATGTAATGAAAAAAAATATACACACACTATCGATGTATGTATATAGATAGATAGATAGATAAATCAGTATACAAAATTTAAATGTGTGATGCCTTTAGATCGATTTGTCAGCAAGAAAACGATGGTTCAGCCTTGCACAAAACTCTAAAAACAAAATATTGAATGCAATGTGTGTGATAACCCCCGTAATCAAAAGGCAGGGACCCAGTCATACATTGAATGAAATGATACTTTTACTATTTCTATTAATTAAATATTCATTCATTTAAATTTAGATTTTATTTAAATTTAGACTAAAAATTTAAGAATCTTAGCGAGTGATCCAATAATGTTTAAAATTTAAACTGGCTGAAGGGTAAAAAAGGCAAAACAAACAAGAATCCCCTCAGCCTCAGGAAATTTTGTTTGGTCCACCCACCCTTCTCTTTGATGGCCAATGATGAAATTAATTTTTGCTTTAATAACATCAACGGCCACAATTCAACACTCAAGCGAACGATCAACGGTTGGATTACTTCTCCTTCGCAGGCCTTTCCCCCTCTACCTTCTTTCCACGTAAAACGACATGATTATTCAACCCCTCTCGGATTTCCCCCTTTTTCCCGATTAAATAATGTAATTACATGAAATTTGGACTTTTATATTTTTTCAAAAACAAAATTAATTGTGCTTTAAATCAACGGTACCACCAAATTAAATTGCGCAAAAAACTCATATCAGATAATATCAATTTTATAATATATATATATATATATATATATATATATATTATAGTTACAATTAGTAGTTCATAATCCTGTATGAATTTTTTGCTTAAAACTTTTCACAAATCAGTAAAATTATACATTTTTAGGAATTAAGTACTAGCAATGAGTATTTCTTACAAATTTGATTTAAAAAAATCCAAATATTTACAAACAATATCTTAATTTATTCCAAATACCGAGATTTATGGGAAAAAAGTCAAAATTAGTCTTTCACTTCGGTTAGATATTTATTTATATTTATGGTAGAATACTTACATTTTCAATAGAAATGACATATTAATTCATATGTGGTAGACCCTGAATTGCGAAGTTAACTCTTGTTTGGTTTGGATTGGAAAAGTTGTTTGAATGGTGCCTCTTTTTGGTAGTGCTTCGATATAAATTTTTGAAAATTAGAAGCTTGCTTCTTCTTTTAAACATCTAGTAGGTCAATAATATTGCTCCAAGATTCAGAAATATCGAAAGCAACATGAAATAAATATAATATTGATCAAGTCAAGAAATACAAAAACAACAACAATGCCCTTATCAAGAAACACAGTACACAACATCACAGATGCTAGTCTCGAGCTCAAGCGGCCTTTATCCCTGTTTCAGGCGGCTGAATCGACTAGGAACGAATTTAGAACATACAGTGTTTACAAATGAGTTTCAACATCGAATTACGATTCATTTGTATTAAAGCATAATCAAGGACTTTATCTATGCTGTTTGCATGGGTATACAGATAAAGTATAACAAGACCATAAAAAGTTAAATTATATTAAAATAAAGATTGTTTATTTCACTTGAGTCAATAAATTCCTAGCCAATCGTTGGCTTGCAGGGCATCTACTCTAACACTGTATTCTAATTCTTAACGTTTTTTTTATGACGTGATAACCTATATTTTTATGTGCATACTGAATAAACTTCGAGCTAATGCAATGGCTTGCACACTCTGACAATTACGTTTAACAAAGTTTCGTAGAAAAAACGGCCAAACGCGAGAACCTATATTTTGAATCATCGCTATGTATCGTCGCCTGTACATCACGAAACACATTGAGTATTTTCTATTTTTTGACTGAAAATAACATTTTATCCGAAATTTGGAAATGTATATTTAATTAAAGCTATATAAAAAAAAAAAACAAAGTGTAAGGTAATAAAGATATAAAGGTGAATATAATGATTATGTATTCACGAAAACCAATGTAAATAATTAGATGGGTGATGATTTACTGCGTGTCTCTAAGCTCAAAACTAATCATAATGTCTCATAATTATTATCGTCATCATCATTCAAACTGTAATAGACTTGTTCTTTTACGTGTGCATCCTTTTACCGATTTGACTGTTGTAATTTCGCTTTATTGAATCCAATACTCCCCCCCTTTGATTTATTCTGCATTTTGAATTTTTACGTGATTTAACGGACTGAGTTTGAATCGTTATCAGTTAATTATAAGTTTCTGGCAAAATGATAAAAAATACATTTTATATATAAATTGTTTATAATAATTAAATAATATTCACTGTAGTGACTCAAATTAATATCACTGCATTAACAAATAAGAATAGAATATAAAAAAATATGGAATTAATTTTTTAAAAAAACAAATAATAATATAATCATGTCTTGTTAAATTACTTTAATAATGGTTGTAATTTTTTTTAAAAAAATAATTTATTTATAAGGATAATCTGAAAAATTATGATATTATTAATTTATCGAAATTATTAGTTTAGCAAACGACCAAGTCCAGATTCAGGGGAAAAAAATTATTTAGAGATGTTATTAATTTATAGTTATTAATTTATAGATGATTTAGTGTATTTCTTAAAATTGAAACCAATATTATTATTATTATTATTATTCTCACATCGGTTGGATAAAATACCTGGAAGTTGTATATATGGTTTTGGACAATCCTCCCCTCTTGAGTTAGCTTTTGTGGTTGAGTTAGGTCCAAGTTCCAATCTTAACATGGTATCAGAGCTTAGGTTCCACTGTTATGTGTTGAACTGCCCATAGTTGGTTCACCGTTCTGCCCATAATTGGGTCATTTGTAAACTTCACGCTCCAGATGTTCATTCCTGGACGTGAGGGGGTGTGTTAATTGTCTCACATAAGTTGGATAAAATACCTGAGAGTTGTATATATGTTCTTGGATAATCCTTCCCTCTTGAGCTAGCTTTTAGGGTTGAGTTAGGTCCAAGTTCTAATCTTAACAGTAACTAACTAAGCAATAATCTCTAGGATCCCACACTCCCGAAATTTGATATATTTATATTAAAAGTTTATATTTATACTATTGTATCAACAGTGCATTCAAACCTCGAATTTATCAATATATCTTGATTACATATATTTTTCAATAGATCCTATCTATGATGATAAATGTTCATCTCTATATGTATATTTGAGATATAATTCGAAACATAACATGAAACATTCGGTGCGATACATCAAATTTATTAATTTACGTGATAATTTAAATTCCAACATATATATATTTCAAGTGGATCGTAACATCCAATTATCATTCGTTACACCAATCTAACATAGCCCCCATTCTCTTTGAAGTATAGTTTTTAATCTTGTTTGGTGAAAACGATGTTATTAATTTTCAACTCGAATTTATGTTTTTTGGACAAATGTTGTTGATGCGATCCGGGTTAAATGGGTGAGCCGGGTCGGATGCTCCACCGGATCAAATCAATAATTTATAGTGTTGTTTAGGAAAATGAGCAAAGTAGATGACTTCGATCGTGACCTGCACACAATAAAAGGAACTCGTGAATGGGCGTCAGAGGGGTGTCCGGCGTGGCCACTCCGATGCTTAAGTCAGCAGGTTGAAGATGAGAGAAAATGGCGATATATGTGCGAATATATGTGAGTGCCAATGCTCAGGATTTTTCCCCTCTCTTTAAATGAGAAACATACCTGCTATTTATAGGAGGAAATATCATGATTACTTCGACTTTCGTGTACACCTACCACTCATAGCCTTTGATGTTGACTTTCTGTCAAGCCAACCCTACCTCTGATAGCTTCTCTGACACTGCCAAACCCCTGTAGTTCTGACAGATAAGACTGTCCATACCGATACACTCGAGTATGGTGCGCTTCTCGAGGTAGCCCGAGTAGAAAGTTCCCGGGAGCTTGCATGAGAGCCCGGGTTATGATGATGGCCCGGGAAGAAATGGAATGTCCGGGAAGCTGGCTATGATCTGGGCTTCCCATTTAATAAACCGGGTTAAAGACGACCCGGATCCTTATGGAGGTATCAGTTGTTGTCTCACTTTATATGGGAAAAATGTTATCCCAAGTCTCCAACTCTGAGATGCCAATGAACTACGTACAGATCTCCCTGAAAATTAGAGGGAAAAAAAAAAAATTAACCCATATTACTATTATTTTGCAGATTAAAAATCGAAAAAATGTTAATTTTATTCATGTATATATTGGTGTGTGATATTTGTAGTCGTATATATTTTGTTATATCAATTATAGTCATGCAACTATTTTTTTTAGCATTTCAGTCGTTCTTTCTGAAATTATATAATTAATTGATCAATTGTACATTTTATGTAAGTACGTCGTTAAAAAAATTTATCGAGCTATGCACGTGCGTTTGTTATCAATAACCTTGGTCGCTAATTGTGAGAGACCGGTACAATTAGTCGGTCTCTAAATTAGAGACCACATTTATGTTATCGGTCTCTAATTATATATGTGGTTTCTAATTTAGATACCGACTAATTAAAGTCAGTCTCTAATATAGAGACCGATTCATTATTCAGTCGCTATATGAGAGACCGATACAACACAATCAGTCTCTAACTTAGAGACTGAATTTAAGAAATCGGTCTCTAAATTAGATATTGTTTTTCCCCCCGGCTACTGTTATTTACATCAATCCAAACACAACACTATATGCATAATCAATTAATATAACCATCCAAAAACACAACACAGTATTAACATGAATATGACTATGATATACATTGTGGAAGCGGCAACGTGAGTAAGGATTCCTACAGATTCCTCTCAACATCCCCAAACAGATTTTTGTCCTAAATAAAGGAGAGATTTTAATTATTATTTTTTTTCAAAAAATTCATGTGAAATTTAATTTCCTTTTTTCGGTGGTCCCTTGCTTTGGCTATGATATGCATCGTGGAAGCGGCAACGTGGCTGAAAAGCACCGATGGTGTTGGAAGAATTGAAACCGCAAGGTTTTTATGTTTTGGGAGATGACTGGAGCGAGCGGAATAGCAGTGGGGTTTTTAAAAATATTTAGGTTTTATTAGAGATCACTCTCCTATTTCCGTTTCAAATTAGAGACCACTTTCATATTTCAGTCTCAAATTAGAGACCACTTTCTTATATCCGTCTCAAATTCGCGACCGATATAATATATCGGTCTCAATTTAGAGACCTATATAGAAATTCGGTCTCCAATTAGTGGGTAGAATAAAAATCGAGCTACAAAAATAATATTAAATCTGAAAATAAATTTAGCGACTGATATTAGTAACTTCGGTCTCAAATTAGAGACCACTTTCACATTTCTGTTTCACATTAGCGATCGTCAAAATAAGTTGATCTCAACTTAGAGACCTGAATATAAATTCGGTCTCCAATTTGTGAGTAGAATAAAAAAGCGAGCAATAAAAATAATATTAAATCTGAAAATAAATGTAGCGACCGTTATTATTAATAGCGGTCTCAAATTAGAGACCGAAATTACTCTCGGTCTCTAAGTCGGTTACAAATCTCCGTTTCTTTTGTAGTGTTAATTATAAATTTTAACAATGATATTAGACACATAGTTAAATGAATTTGATGTATATGACTAAAATTGATCAATGAAAAACATATTTACATAACTTTAATTGATTTAATGAAACATACATGATTAAAAATGTCATAACCAATACATAGGAGACTAAAAATGACATTTTACCATAAAAATACTCAGGATTTTTGTGTTCGTTATAGCATTAAGTCAACACAACTTTTAATACATGGTAATAAATAAAACTTGCATTTTCGTTTCTATTTTTATCTTGTCAACATTTTAAATATTTTGTATATTTGAATTTTAGCAAAAAAATATGATTAAAAATAGTAATCCATATCACTGACCTGAACCTGAATATGATCCGATGACAGATTTTTCATTGGATCTGACCTCATGTGGACCAGATCCTTAGCTCTTGGTTCCGGTCAGAGATGTTTATTGGACCGGGTCAACTTGGAACTCGGTTCTGATTGAAGTTAATTTAATATTAATATTAAATCGAATTGGGTTGCTTGAAAGTTAACCCGAATCCATTTTAATATGGTTTGACTGAAATCGATACGTAATATTTTTAATTACTTTGCTTCATAAATAACTTATTTATATAAATAATTGTTGGGAAAAAAAATATTGATTCCTATTATGTTACAACCAATTCAATTTGATCCGATAGCAAATTCGGTTAAGCTGAAATAACTACCTTATTAAAAAACAATTTTAATTTCGGTTAATTAGTTCGATTTCAGTTTTTAATACAAAAACTCAGTTAAATCAAACAAACCTAACAAACTTAAATTTTATTAAAATTTAATATTGTTAAATATTTGAATAGGGTTATCAAGAAAAAAATATAACAAATGAGTCCATGACACAACTCACCTTTCACCCTCGCACACGAGAAAAATAAAAATTATATTTACTTTGAATTTCTAAAGATCCACGAAAGTAAATGTTATTACACATAATAAAACTTATCATTAATCTAAAATTTGAAAATTAAGGCCACGGGGTATTTTCTTTTTTCAGACAATAACATTTATTTTATTTACGACAAAACATTAAACTTTAAATTATTACACACTCGGAAGTCGAAAAACATACATTATCCAACATAGATCGTGTATACATTATTCGTTTGATATTGCAGCCTCAGTACGTAGTCTGCGGCAATGCTTATCGGTTCATTCCTCCGACGAAGGGGGCAGCTGTCACCCCTTGTCCTTGATTTTGTTTCTCCATGTTGCCATGCCATCCTATATATATATATATATATATATATATATATATATATATATTCAATTCAACAAATTTATACAATATAAGAGATCAGGTCTTTCTATTCTAATCTTGCAGGAATTGAAGAGCAGTAGATTCCATATATGTTATGGTTCTTTATCATCTTTATCACACATAGGAAACTACGGGTCTCTAATTTATGTAAAATAACAATGCCATTCTCATTTTGCACTTAATTTTCCACCTTTCGTATGGAGTTTTCCATCTGAATTTATGATTTTGTTGTTGCAGTATATCGACGCTTACAAACACACCAAGCAAAACAGCATCAGGAAAAACCAGTAAATAATTACCAAGAGACATATCGAATCCACGGTGTTGGAGCTCTCGATATTCTTGACACAGGGCGCATGATTCGCAACAACAATGAACCAAACAATCTCCGCATGGGGACTCCTGCAGCTTGTACTGAGTTCTCATTCGAGATCGATAGAAGCACGAATATATGCAAGTACATCCAGTGACAACTGCTATCAGGGCGTACAGAGCCCCACTTGCTCCGCAAGCTAATTTTCAACATCCAACATCTCCATCATATTCGATATTATATAAAAATCAAGTAAAAGAATAAATAAATATGACTCACAAGTGGATCCTTGATCAACTATCTCAGCAATTTGTCCAAAAGTGATACACGGGCACCAACATGTTAAGCAACCTGTGTATATATATAATTAAACGTCAGTTTCTATACGATAAATTCAAAGTAAGAGATAATTATAATGATCGCATAAGCTAGCTGACGGAGCCTTTTATTTTTATTTTTAGATTCATAAATTTACGGTGATATATATTCCCCAGTCTTTTAATCATCTTTCAACCTTTCCGAGATTTCAAATATTACTTTTAGTCCTTCATTACTAACTTACAAAACTATGCATACAAAAAAAAAAAAAAAAAGTGGGAACATGTATTCAATCATGACTTTTTAAAATGATAGACTTTTGTGGATTTGATATATTTTTATTGCCTTTTACAAAATATTGTCATAGATTTACAAACATATTTATGTGGATTATGTATTTTATTTTACAAGATTTTTGTAAACCTAATTATCACATATTATTTTTTATTAATTTTTTTGAACTAATAACTACTTGACATAGATAACATATTCAATTTGAAATATTTATTAAAATTTATATTAGTAAATAAATTACTTATTTAAAAGTTAAATCATTTAATCATTATATATATGTGTATTTATGTGGATTTGTATGCATGTTTGTAAATTTTAAAAAATTCATCGCTATGTTAATTGTAACATTGTGTTTGAATTAATAATATATATATATATATACACACACACATGTGAAGATAATGTTATTTATGATTGTTTGAATATAATTTTTTTAAAAAAAATATTTATAAACATATTAATTGAAAATGCTAAAAAAACTAAAAAAATTAATTTTTAATCAAAAATTTTTTTAAAAAATTATTTATTAAAAAAATTAATACTAATTTCAATTGTATGAGCGAACAAAATTTTATGATTTTCTTATAATTAGTGCAATAATTTTATTAAAAAATTTATTCATATAATTTTAAGTATAATTAACGGTTATAACATTTAAAAAATAAAATTTAATTTTTAAACACAAATGAAACAAATTATTTTATCAATCATATCATAAAATTTCTTCATAAATTATAGTTTAAAATCTTAATTTTTATTTTTTTTATCATATTTGTTGAGAGACTATTGAACTATTAAAAAATCAATTATAGAATTCAAAATTTTATGTGATATTAAAATAAAAATTATTAAATGATTAATCAATAAAAAATAAAAAATCTAAAAATAAAAAAAAATATACCGATAAATTTTTAAAATTAGAGAATGATAGAATTAGACGAGTAGAGAGCACATTCATTTGTATTAATCATAAATTTAAAATAAAAATAAATTATAGAATTAAAATTTTTTATGATATTAAAATATAAAATTTATTAAAAGAACCATCAATAAAAAAGTGAAAAATCTTAAATGAATAAAAAGAAAATGTATAGTAATAAATTTTGAAAATTAAAAAAATGACAAAGATAGATGGATTAAAGAAGATGTGAAGAGAAGAGAGGTGATGTGAGGTGGGAGAGAAAAAAGAAAATAAATTGTGTATGAATTAAAATTTTAAAAATCTATCCAAATCTCTGGGTTGAACAAAGATAACTTTTGTCAATTTATAGTTGTATATTAAGTTTTAATAACTTGAGTAGGTCTCTTATGAGACGACCTTACGAATCTTTATATGTGAGACGGGTCGATCCTACCAATATTCACAATAAAAAATAATACTCTTAGTATAAGAATTAATACTTTTTCATGGATGATCCAAATAAGAGATCCGTATCACAGAATACCACCCATGAGACCGTCTCACATAAGTTTTTGCCTAATAACTTTATGTTGATGAATTTCATAAAATCATTAAAAATCTGTTGAAAATTTAAATACATATAGAATACTACTTGATTTTTAAAACTCTACGAAAAATATTTTGAGTACAAATAGACTTCTATATAATATTCAAAAATCTTGATCAAATACCTCCATGCTTTTAAAATCTACGAAAAATCATTAAAAATCACTAAATCTCCTTCCATTAATACACCCCTATAAACTTTATGTATATATATAACAGCAATTATTTCTCGATCATATATACTAAGGCTGCGTTTGGTTGAGGATAAAATAAAGTAATGATTAGTATGTAAATGATAAAGAAAATGATTGTCGTAGAAATATAACATATGGTGTAAAATAGTATTCTGTTTGGTAAGATTTTTAAATGTAGGATAATTTTGAATTTTTTTTGAAAGAACAAAATTGCACTTTCTTCTTTCTTTTTCTCGGAGTGGCGGCGGTCCGGCATTCCGGCGGTGGTCGGCAGCGACGGTCCGGTGGTGGTCTGACGACGGCTGTGCGACGGCGGTCCGGCGGCGGAGGTGGTTCAACAGCGGTAAAGAAGGAAGGATAAAATAGAAAAAATAGTAGGGATAGAGGAAGGATTGATAATCTTACATAGAAAGGAGGTATTATTTAATCAAACGTAATGCAACTTAATCAGTTATAGAAGGGATTGAGTTGGTTAAATAAAAATCATATCAAACGTTGGATAAAATTTGATAAAATAATTTATCCTACTTAAATCTCATTAACCAAACGCAGCCTAATTGTAAAAGCAAGGAACCAGTATATATACTGCCGGTCACTTACAATTGGGGACATCAGAGCAGCAATCACAGAGGCCAGTGGACCATTGGCCCGGATCCCCGCCTTGAACGTTCAGAGCCGGCATAGGTATTCCCGTTGCCGTCAGTGGTCGGCCGTATTCTTGCGGTTCCACTGGTGGGTGAGACTTTTCCATGGAGTCTTCCGCTTTACCCATTCTATCTTACTCGGAAGAAAATATAAAATATATTCTCTGTAATTTTTCACGTATGAATTAATGTCTAACAAAGCAACCAATCGGGTTATATATATATGTAGCCTACACAATATCTTCAATACCGACTTGGTGCTGTTGGCCATTTCTTTTCCACGAATCATCGTTGCCAGTCAAGTCAACTGCACTTCCCGAATTTAATTAATAACGTCCTTGTGAAAAATCACTCTCCCGTTCTGATTTTGTCTTCTATATATGATAATGGTGTGGCCCTCCTACCTTTGAGCACAGGTAACACGAGCACATTAATTATTCATTTTTTTAATAAAATAAATTAAAATACCCGGAAATAACCAGCAACGACAATTCTCAGTCGAGGTGCTGAACTCGTTTTCGTGGTTAGAAGAAGGCTACCAGTGAAATATTATATCAAATTATAGAGATTATTTAAACCACATGTTTGCGTGTGTGTGTTGACTAAGTCGTGCTTTTGTGCTTATCTTTAAAATTATTTGGGTCATGGAAGTTTGGTCACCCACTCAATCATTTATTTAGTTTTCATTTACAAGTAATGAATAATAAATATTGAAAGGAATATCTAATTTTTTAATTTATTTTTTCTTTATTGTTAATATTGGGATATTAAATATGGTGTTTTGTATTTTTAGATTAATAAGATTTTCTATAATATTGATGTTTTCATTGTTCGATAATATTGTGATATTATTGATGTTTATGATAAGATATCTAGTTGTTATATTATTGTTTAAATGAGTTTATTTCTTAATGAAATTCTTGTTTTCTTATTTGTGTATGATTTTATATAAAGAATAAACTCTATGACAAATGAAGTATATAAATAAGATATCATTGTTGATGTGTGGTCAGTGGTTTTGCGACGGTGGTTTTTGAGAGTCGGAGGAAGAACAAATAATTATATCAATGAAGATTTTGCGTGATCGTCTCACGCTGTTTGCTGTGTTGCCGTAAAGTGTTGGAGACACTTGAAGACAATACTTGTGTAAAATGTTGTTGAAGAGTTATTTGTAGCTCCGAGTTTCAACAATATAGTAGTTGCATATGTGGTTTTGTTTTTGTCCACTATTTACATACGTGGAATCTCAATCAATATAATTAAATTCTTGATAAATAACCCAAAGTATGTAATTTCATGTGGTAAGCAAATCAACATTGAGACTATGACAGAGAAAGTCAGTATAACATTCATGTGTTCTCTAGAGATATAAATCCAACATAATGGAACACATCCCATAAAATGCAGATTGACAAAACTATCTCCGGCCCGATATCGAAAGGGGACGATTTTCATTTGAAGAAGAAGAGATGTTTATTCAACTTCATAACATCCTTGAAAACAAATATGGGAACATTTTCAGATTTCCTCACTTTTCCGAAAGAGTAGATATGTTGTGAGACGGTCTCACGAATCTTTATCTATTAGACGGGTCAACCCAACCGATATTCACAATAAAAAGTAATATTTTTAACATAAAAAGTAATATTTTTTCATGGATGATCTGTCTCACAAAATACGACCCGTGAGACCGTTTCACAAAAGTTTTTACATTTTCGAAAAATAAGGCTTCTACGAATGGGAATCGACCCCGTGACTCAGTCCTTGACTTGATTTTCTGGACCTTTCCACGATCCTGCGGTCATCTTTCTACGACAATTTGACGCCACAAATGAATTGTTCGAGGTTACTAGGTTTGCAACCTTTGATTAATCCTCAGTTGATTAGATTGGCCACTTCCCTTTTATCCAGCCGGCGCCAAAACCATGAGTTTCTAACACCCACAGCTTCACCAATCAATTATTCTTCCCAAATGCAAACCCGATTAATCAAGATCAGATTAAAACCCTAATCCTTGTTTGGATTCTACACCTTCGGCTGCTATGTTCGAGCAAGATCAAGCTTATAACCAGTTAGTTTAGCATTTACCTTAATTAATTGGCAAAGTAAGTTTGATTAGTTGGATAAGTAGTTAGTAGTTTCTGTTCCTTTATTAGATAAATATAGAGAAATTGAATTGTATTTCAATTGAACAATTCTTGAAGATTATTCAATGAAAGTTCTCTCTAATAATCATTCTCGATCTTCATCTCTGTTCTTGAAGAGTTGTGTAATCAATGGAATGGAGGAAATAATGATTTGTACACAAATTTAACATATCGTTATGATGCTTAATTTATGAAATAATATCAATAAATCAGAACTTAAAAATTATATATATGGTTTCAAATTTAAGTTCTAATCAGTACTTATCATTGTTTTTTTCCCCAAAGCAGCGCTGAGGTGACCACATCAATGTGTTGTTGATGTGACATTAAGATGGTGTCAACCACTTACGTGTACAACAATGTATTAACGCTCTCGATGAAAAATGACTAAAATTGAAATTTGAAAATATTAAATACCAAACATAGTTGTCATTTGTCAGGAAAAATATTTGACCGAAATTATATATTAACCTAACGTTGCGGATGCTTTGTTTTGAACTAACTAATGGCGATCAAATATTAACGAGTCTAATTACTTCAATATATATACATTATAGACACGAGACTAATGTGAGCCGGTGTATTGATCTAAATAAAAAGTACGCACACAAGCCACCTTGTTAACCACACTCTTTTTCGTAAATACAAATATAAGTAATTTTTATTTTTAACATATATACATCGACGATTAATCTTCTTGTCACACAATAACAGTAATTTTTTTAGAGTTTAAAATTAAAACAAACATATATATATAAGTACATAGTGATTTATTATAAAATTAATTTAGCAAACATCACCCAAAGATATCAAAAAACATAGATCATGTCCACACATTTAACCTTGCTGGCTTATGCTTATCTGGTCATTGCTCCGACATAACTAGGAGCAACGGTGGCCGGTGTTGGATTTTGTCTCTCAATGCTGCCATGATATCCTACCAATTTTCAAAAAAACACATTTAATAGATATATATTAGCTTCTTATTACTGAATTAAACTCATGAGTCACAGTTACATCCACACACATATATATAAATGAAATTCGTATATATATGTATATATAATTACCGAGGTTCATGTTGAATCCGCGGTGTTTCAGTTCACGATACATTTGACACAAGGAGCACAATTCACAGCAGCAATGAACCGCGATATCTTGGCATAAATTACCCGGAATCATGTATAGTGCTCTCATTTTAGTTCTATAGCGACGAGAATACGCATGCGCGCATCCTGTTAAATATAATATCAGGAAATAGATCGCCGCACTCGTTCCGCAAGCTAAAAAATAAAAATTATATATAAATATCAATTCGTGTTCAATAATATTACAAACATAAGATATATATATATATATATATATATATATATATATATTCTCCCGTGACTTACAAGTGGATCCTTTGTCTACAATCTCAGCAACTTGTCCAAATGTTATGCATGAGCACCAACATGTTACGCAACCTATACATATCACGATATGATAGAAAGTTATACGTGCATGTTTTAAAGTTTTGTTTAGCAAAGAGTACATACTATACGTTGGGACGGATACGGGATATCGAACGATATTATTAATTAATGAGCTAAGTTTAAAAAAAATTTTATTTTCCCATAGGTCAGTGGAATATGTATGTTTTTTTTTCTAATTAAACAAACATAAAACATATTATATATTTACGATCGAGAGTACTGTGTGTATATATATATGTGTGTGTGTGTGTGTGTGTGGTAAAACACCTACAATTGCCGCAATCAGAAAAGCAGTCACACAGGCCAGTGGACCACGTTGATGGAACCAAACTTTGAATTTGCAGCGCGGGCACTGCCACCACCGGCGGTGGCACCACAAACGGTTGAGATTTCCCCACTGAACCAGCCATACGACTTAATTAGTTGAAGAAAGTTCCTAAACTTAGCTAGGAATCTGGTATGGTAGCTATATTGAATGTGTAGAGCAAAATGTAGCTGGTCATGTTTTATAGACACATTTCAAGTCTGGATTCAACGGCTTGGTAGGGGGCAAACTTGTTGCAAAAATTAATCGAAGTCCACCACTGCCCATAAATCAAATCAAATTAAACTCACAAATTGTGATTTTATATATTTTGACGGAAGTGGCTATGGTCTTTTTAAACAACATTACATGACTAATTATTTTGGTTGTCAACTATGTCATTTTTGCTTACGTGTTGCGTTGCGTTCATTGGAGCAAGGCTAATTATCCCACTAATTATACCAATTCTACGATTTTTTTTACAAATAAATAATAACACGACTTATAAATTAGAAAGCCGATAGTTTTATCTTTTGCTCGATTATTAGCAGGCCAAAACGATTTTAAATGTAAGTTAATTATTAGTGAATATTAGCTGGAAAAAAGTTACAGAAATTAGGAATTCGATATATATTTATTAACTAATTCGCATACTCTCACAATCCGATGTATTATGGATATCACAATCACATTTTTTTAGAACGCTCCGTGGCCTTCTGATTAACCAAGGACGATAATCTAAATGTGAATCCGTCATGTAAACATTTTCACTCACATAACACTTATTTCCCGTTCAGGAATATAGAGGTGGTTCCAGTCATGTAACATTATGACCCGCATATATAACACTTATTTCTCTATATCATATCTGATACCATTTTGTCATGCACTGGGCTCAAGTCCACGCAAGCTTCACTGCACGATAAACTTCTATAACAACTATTATGTATCCACCGTCGTTTTATAAAAATGATGAAGTCAAATTATCATATAAGTTTATTTTAGCCTTTTATTAACTGCTTCACACATTCTTCATAATCCAATGAGATGAGTCACACATTTTCGGGCCGGCCCCAATGCCTCGCTAGTGGTAGATTTATTGCAATAATTAATCGAATATATATTTATCACGACCCCCACACTAAATTTTTATTATTTAAACTTTAAATTGCACTAGTTGACCTTTCCTTTTCTTCGTCTTTTATATATTTTTCAAAATCAATTATCAAGTATTTAATTAATTCATACCCACCTCCCGCAATCTAATTATATTTAATTGGTAACTAGCCATTAAATTAGGATCATTCCTTTGCCCTCCTCAATTAATTTTTAGTTGTCATACACGCCGTTTGAAATTCCACGAGGCCATTAATTATTAAACATTCCGTTGATATATTTTTTCCTTGAATTAAAATTTAATTGTTGCAGTCACATAGTGGTAGTAATAATATAACATAAATCATTTAAAGCGTACACCAATTTAAGTAATATGACAACTGTTTTCCTAACATAGATAATTAAGCTTTTCAACGATCATCCTTCCGGTAATTGTAACTCATAAAAATCGAACACTACAAAAAAAAAAGAGGTTAGCTACGGTATAAACCGTCGGTAAAACCGTAGCCAAAAGGATTAGGCGACGGTTTTAACGACGGTTTATAGGTCCGTCACGGGAGGCCGCGTCGCCTTCTATAACGACGGTTTATCAAGAATCGTCGTTAATATAGCGACTGTTTCTTTAAGAAGACCGTCGCTTCCTGTAGCGACGGTTTACATATAAACCGTTGCTATAATAAGCGACGGTTTATGTCTAAACCGTCGCTATAGGAAGCGACGGTTTAGTCAGCAACCGTCACTATAATAAGCGACGATATTGTAAAAAACCGTCGTTATAATAAGCGACGATATTGTAAAAAACCGTCGTTATAATAAGCGACGGTTTTCTCTAAAACCGTCTCTATAATAAGCGACGTTATTTTTTAAAAAACCGTAGATAATGATGAAGCGACGGTTATTAAACAAAATACTACGCAAAATTTCATAAATAAAAATATTACGCAAAAAAATAAAATAAATTTTCTATAAAGAAAACGCTTTAAAAACCTGACGTGCGCGAATATATGCAGATCTACGGAACGTTGGAAGATCACACCGACGAGCAAATCTACGAAATTAATACGAAAAAATGTTAGTACAAAATAAACAAAACCGAAACTTTGAAAAAATCGATATATTTTCGCTACTACAAGAGAAAAAAAAGGCGAAATGCGTTGAAAAAAAATGTTCGCGAACCTCGGTATATATAGAACCATAGCGATGGTGTTTGCGAAAACCGTGGCCAGTAGCGACGGTTATGAAATAAAAAGTCGCAAATAGCGACAGTTTTATAAAACCGTCGCCGATCTAGATCGACGACGGTTTCAAGAACCGTCGCTATTAGCGACAGTAAGACAACATTCGTCGCTACTAGCGACGGTTGATAACTGCTGTCGCTAATTTCGTGACAGTTATTGTGAACCGTCGCTTTATTCAACGATGGTTTTGACTAAAACTGTCGCTTTATTTATTTTGTCCTAATTGAAAAAAATATTAACAACAACATTATAATAATACAAGTGTTTAGTACAAATGTCGTAAAAAAAACTCATAGCGACGGTTTTTTAAAAAACCGTCGCTATTTTGATTTAAACCGTCGCCCATAGCTACCGTTTATGTAAAACTGTCGCTATTAGAGATTAGCGACAGTTTGTCCAAACCGTCGCTATGGGCAACGGTTGTTAAAACCGTCGCAAAAAGCGACAGTTTAAAAAAGCTGTCGCCAAATATTGCGACGGTCTACTTTTATACCGTCGCACATGGCAACGGGTAAAAAACCGTCGCCTAATATGGCGACGGACATTATTATAAACGTCGCCAAAGGCGACATTCAAAAAACCTGTCACACAAAATGGCGACGGGTTTGTTCGAATAGTCGCAAAATAGCGACGGTTGTTTAAAAAGCGTCGCTATATTAGCGACGGTTCGCTAATATAGCGACGTTTGTGAATAAACTGTCACTATATTTACTAGACGACGGTTTCATCAAAAACCGTCGCTACTAAAGCGGACGGTTTGTCATAAACAGTTGCTGTTTGAGCGACGGTTTATTAAAAACTGTCGCTATTCCACCCGTTTTTTTTGTAGTGGAACACGATATATATATTCTCCAAAAACATTAATATGATTGAGCGTCTATCGTTTTACCAAAAGTCATACTTGTAAATATACATTTATGAGGTCTAAGAGCGTAATCAACATATATAAGATGTTTTCGTTTTAATTTTGGTTACTATATGCCAAAGTGAGTTTTCTGATTTATTACCTTTAATATAGTAACAACAAAGAAACTAAACTCGGGGGAAATATAATCATACAATCACGTCAGAAAAAAAAAAAAAAAAAAACCTAAACTCGGGGAAAAAGGGTTGGGGGTACTGTGAAACTGGGAAAAAGGAAAGAAAATAAATTTTTAAAACATTATTTTATTTTATTTTTTGAAAAAATAGAACAGTGAAATTAGATTCAAAACCTAGATATGTAAATGAACTAAACTGTTCACGAGCTATTCGGAGCTCAGCTCGATAAAAAATTTGTTTGTTAATCATATCAAACCAAACTTAAATTCGATTTCGAATTCGATAATTTAATCAAACTAAGCTCAAGTTTAAAAATATTTGAATCTTGAGCTTGCAAACATATTCATTAATAGGCTTGCGAGCTCGAGCTCGAGCTCGAGCTCAGCTTGTGTAGGTGGGATCTTATTTTAGTATTATATCTTCAAAGTCTCGATCTAATTCTTTCGTGTCTATGGAGCCAAGCCCACTTAATCAATGAGTTGTTTGTAATTGATGAGCCGAATCACAACTTGGGCTTTTTCATTGGAATGTTGATGAGCCAAAACACAAATTGGGCTTATTCATTGAAGTAGCCCAAATCTGAAAAATCTAAGCTGATGTACGATATACTTCACACCCTTCCTCTACATAAAACATTTTACCGTCAAAATATGATCTGCCATTGGATAATATGGACGAAGAGTGTCTTGTAATTTTATACTTATTCAATGTTTGTCTCCTTTCTTTGTCACCTATAATCATAATATGATGTGTGATAAGTTGGTTTTCGGTAGTGTTTGATTCAAGTTTTTAGTCAGTGAGATATTTGAAAATTATAATTATATATATATATATATATATATTTATATATATATATATATAAATAAGCTCTTGAAAATACTAACTTATTGCGCCATGACACACCCTAGTCTGCTCTTTGAAATCACATTTCTCATCTTACAAATTAAAAACAAAAATAAGATTAAAAATTTAAAACGTACTCATTTCCATCTTTCAATTTTGTGTCATACCGACTATACATTCATCACCTATCAATCAAGCAGTAACTTAGAGCTATATCCTTCTTTATATGACATTATTGAGATTAAATTTAAATATTGGTCTATACTTATAATCACATGTCCTTTATGACGGACTGTATTTGAACTTCATCGTAATTATTATTCAAATTCATTGTCTTGCATTTTAATTTTGTTTATTTAAACAAGTCAATAAATTTGATATTCATCATCTCAATTTCACCGATTCAAATACAACCCGAGTTAAATACGGCGAGGAAAACATAATGTGGGTGAAAATAACAATGTTGGTTAACTTGTAATTATGCTTACTTCCAAAACTACAATCATAGGTGCATTATTCCAATGTCGAAAGTGGGGTTTCGACTTGTATCAGTGATTGGGTCCATTGGTAAACACACGCCAACTATTCAAACCGCCTTAATTATGTGGTTTTGTTATTTGGTTAAAAGTTTTGGTAGACATAATATTCCGGCTATGGCAACTGCACACTATTATCATTTCCGTTGTGAGTTTGTGTAGTTTAGCACTCTCTGTTTTTCCCCATGATAAGGAGATGGGGTTTGGAGTTTCCACCTCGAAATTTATATCTTATTCGAGAGACACAATATCACTATACCAAAAGATCCGTCACACGGGTTTTGAAACATAACTCAAACTTTAATGATATATGAAAAGTGGCACTATTTGCTTTTGAATTTTGATCATATACCATGGACCACCTTTGGTTCTTTGTTAAATCATTTTATATGTTAATTAATCATGGCTATCTTCTAATAAGAGAGAAGTGATCTCATTTCTAAACCGGATTTTCACCTCGGGTTGCTATTAGCCTAAGTACTAATCTTTGTCGCACAGTACTGTATTCATTATTTCTTCGCTGATTTTATTTATCTTTATTATTCATGTCTTTGCCCGATAGGATCCTGTGTCTAAAAATTGTTGAAAAGCAAACATGTGTTGTTTCTATTTTTCGATATATTACCTTTGTTATAATTAAGAGGATGTTTTTCAGAGTTCTAAAATAATTTATATTACAAAAGTTTATAACATGTCCAAATAAATTGTTTAACAGCTTATAAGTTGTTTTAAAAAAAAAAACTTATCTTAATATTTTAATTATCTAAAATATCCTTGTATATTATTAAATTTCCCATTTATTTTAAAATCCTAATATAAAATATATAATTAAATGGCAAAAACTTATGTGAGACGGTCTCACAGATCGTATTTTGTGAGACTGATCTCTTATTTGAGTCATCCATGAAAAACTATTACTTTTTATGCTAAGAGTATTATTTTTTATTGTGAATGTCGGTATGGTTGACGCGTCTCACGGATAAAGATTCATGAGAATGTCTCACAAGAGACCTACTCTAATTAAATACTGATGTAGCCAAAAATTGTGATTACCCGAATTACTCTGCTGGTTCGTAACCGGGTCCAAGTAGCCGGTGGAGAGAAATCTTTGTGGGTTATCACCTGCGTCACGAACAAACGTCAGAGGCGCCGGGGTTTGCCCGGCGTAGACACTCCGACGCTCAAGTTAGAAAATAATTTAAAGATGTTAATTGAAAGCTAAAAAGTTTAAGCATCCAATCTTCCTTCTTGAATAATGAGAATCCTCTCCTATTTATAGATTTTTTTGGAGTGTATAGTGGGCTTGAACTTTTATAATTAATTGTGGACTTGAGCTTTTATAATTAATAATTTCGCTTCAATAATAAATTGATTAATTAAATTGATTCATTATCCATTAAATACAAAGGAATCCCATTGCCCAACCTCAGATTCAACCTGGTTCTCTCTCTCTTGTTTATCAAAGATTGGTATTCTAGCTTGCTTACGTTGGCTACTATAATTAGAATTTTCAAAAGTAACCAATTTTAAAGCATTCAACTAGGAATCAAGAAAGCATATTTATTATTGTTATAAGTCTCTTATTCTTTAGGAAAAAAATTTATGTAATATTCGATTAAAAATAATAAGTTAGATTTATCAATAACAAATTAAAATATACTAAATAATTTATAAATTAAAATAATAATTTACAATCAAGATAGTAAAAAATATTTTAATCAATCTGTGGATTTTTTTAAGATAATTTATTCGATTATTTAATGTGTCCAAAGAACAAAAAACATGTTCATTTATTATTGTGAAATGGTCCCCACAGTGAAAACACAGCTCACCTTCCATTATTTTTTCACTCACACACTCACTTTCTTCATTTGGTAAAGCAGATCATTTTGCGCGTTCTCCTTTTCCCCTCGCCTTCTCAAATTTTGATTCTCGCTTCTCTTTATGATATTATTTCAATCCACTTCCGTTCCGTATCGAGTAAAAATTCTCTTTTCCTTTGTTTCGTTTAATCTGTCTGCTCGCTTTTTGTATTCGTGTACTGCGGATTAACTAACCCTCTGTTGCCGTGATGATAATGGGGAAGGGAAATGGTTTTGTTTTTCCCGAGGGATGGGGAAAAATTCAGTTATTAATGAAGGGTTTTCTGTGAGAAGGGAAAAATTTGTGAATTTATTTTTTGTTTTTCTGTTTTCGGTGGTGGTGGTGATGGTGTCTGATGTGTTTCCACGTAGTTCAGCTTGTGGGTTTTGTGGCAACGGTGTCCTTTTTAATGGTGTTTTGTTTTCTTTATCGTTCCGAGAAGACATTCTGCGTGGAACTGAAAAGCTTTTCGTTCTATTTTTAGGTTACTGATTCCGCTAATAAACCCTAGGTGGGGGGACCATATATATTATTTCTTATTTTATTGGTATATTATTATTCTTATTAAGTATGGTAATTAATTGTTATAGACAAACAGCTTGTTTTTTAGCGATTTACTTTTTTGTATTAACTATGTTTTTGATTTTGGTGGGTCTTAATCAATCGCTCTCCTGTTTGGAAATAATGGTGCAGTTCCTTTACTGTATATATTTGGTGTTACGTGATACCCAGTGAATGATAAAATTATTTCCTAACTTTCGAGCATAATATCATCACGCGTACCTATTATCAAAACAAAGAAATCCTCTGCTTTAAATGATAAGGTATGACATCGGCGACACACACACACACAAACAGAGAGAAGTGACTGGAGTATTTTGTGTATTTAATCGATTCTGGAGTTATTTATTTATTTGGTCACTTTGAATTGTGGAATTTGTTGGATGATCTTTGTTTAATCGTGATGATGTTTAAGAGGAGAACCTTTGGTTTTTTGGGTGGTATGGATTTTTCTTGCTACTGATCCATTAAATCGTGTGTTTCAATAGTAAAAGTTACCTGATAATTTCTTGAATCCTTTAGTTGTTGACTCCTTTTTTAGTCATGCTTCCAAGAATATTGCATCTCGACACCATGTTAGTTACGCGAATTATTACTTCTTCTCATACTTTTTGAGCATCTTCTGATCGTGTTTTATTTTTCATTCTCTGATCTCGAGTCAGTTTTTAATTACCTCCATGCACAAGAGTAATTGAGTAAACTGATTGATGAGCTACTGTTCTGAGATGGATTGGAATAGTAAGTGGGATCGCGAGAACTTTGCTGCTTTTTGTTCGAAACCATTTGACAGTTCCAAGAAGCTCCAATTACCGGATTGGATGATTGTTGATGATGGAGAAATGGATGCTGGATCATTCAATCTCTCATGGGGAGGTGGGAACAGTGGTGCATCTGGCTCTGATGGAGGTCATGGTTCCTCAGCAAAGAGCTCCGCATCGGCTTCTACTGACTCTTCTACTAAGGATAGCTTCAGGTTCATGAAATTTGAGTGTTCTAATGGAAATTTTAGCCAGAAAATGGAATTGAAAGGAGCTGAGGTTTTTGGGATTTCTCCACCTATGGGAGCTGTTAGCTCTGTAGAAACTTTGATCGGTCTGAAACTCGGAAGACGGACTTATTTTGAGAATAGTGGAGTTGGAGGAAATGTTAAGATCGCATCCTTATCTTCGACGCCTACTCCATCCAGTAATAAACCCACGCCCAAGAAAACTAAATTTTCTGGTCAGAGTGCTCCAATACCGCGTTGTCAAGTTGAGGACTGCAACCTTGATCTTTCGATGGCTAAAGAATATCACCAAAAGCATAGAGTTTGTGAAAGCCATTCCAAATGCCCTAAGGTTTATGTTGGAGGCAATGAGCGTCGATTTTGCCAGCAGTGTAGCAGGTACAAGAACTTCCAAGTGCCAAAATGTTTCACATCTTTGCCTCTTGTCCATTTCTTGCATGACTTGTAGCAAATGTGGGAAGATTTTAAAAAGTGTACAATTCTTGTCTCTGTTTGCAGGTTCCATAGTTTGTCCGAGTTTGATGAAAAGAAACGCAGTTGTCGAAGAAGGCTTTCTGATCATAACGCCAGGCGCCGCAAGCCACAGCACGAAACCGTCCGATTTGATTCGACTAGGTTCTCATCGCCATTTCATGGTATTGTACTTGACCAATGTTTTGAAGTTTAGTCAACTTCTCTAGCAGGAAAAATTGAAAACTTTGTGGTCTGCGCTTGAATTCTATCATACTTTGCTCAGTTAATAGGGTTAATGTTTGATTTCGATTTCCAGGCACAGAAAGAAGACAACAGGTAAGTTATCTACTGAACAATGCTCCATTTATTCAGCCTAGAATCCCTGCAAATTCCATGGGGGATAGCTCGGAGTTCACCGTTACTAGAGGATATGCTTCGAAGTCTTTTGGAGACGGAGGCAGTGGTGAGCCGCACGGGAGTGCCACCAAGCATTCCACTACAGGGTTTTTGAATTCAGGTTGGTTTCCTATTTCAGGCCTATCCTTTAATGATGTTCAGATAATTAATGCAATTTCAATAATTCAGGTTCCAAGATCACTTCCCACACAGATGCTGCACCGGAATATAATCATGCTCTCTCTCTTCTGTCAAGCAATTCGTGGGGTTCAGGCGAACCAGAAGCCATGCCTCTCTCTTCGTCAGAATTCTGGATGACCGGACTGCATCCCCGTGTGCCCACGAACTACTTTCAGGAAATGCCCGTTTTCAGATCTCCGTATGAAGCCGACTTCTATCCGAATGTTTTGAACTGATGGATCATCATATTCAAATATCACTAACCATTTCATCGCTTCGGTAGAACTTAAATAACGGTTTATGTGTTGGCCGTGAACAAATTGGGAATTCAGGGATTGTTCGTTATTTTATTATCTCGAATGCTCGCCTCATATTCTTTGGCTGTTTGCTTACAGCAGATATAGTTCAATTATATTTTGATTGTGTTGCATTGCATTGCGTCACAAGGTTACATAACGTTACAAGCAGAGAAAAACGTGAGTTAGCACCGCTCCTTTCCAGAAGGTTGGTCGATGGAACAGAGATGAGCTTATGAACCAACTGGCCCCCTCGATTTTTATGTTCACGAAGATTTAGTGATAATGAAGTATATAAGACCTATCCACCTTAACTACCTTCAAATATCTCGACCCTTTAAATATAACATATTTACTTCGTTTATAAAGATATTCTAAATTTGAAAAAGATCGATATTTTAAAGAAGAAAAAAAAAATAGACGCTAGAGGTTGGGTTAAAGATGCACTATAAAATAATTTGAGATATGGCGAAACTTTTAAATATTTTATTTAGTCGGAATGATACTTAGATCTCTTCAAGAAATAAATCATCGAAGCTTAGAAGCCACCTGAAAAAAATTTTGACATATACAAACTCACTATAGGTATCTTTACTTCTTCAGCCACGTTAAATATCTGACAAAATTAACTTAATAAACAGGTGAATTCTCACATGTAAGTCTTCTGCATTTCCTGTCTTCTTCCATTTCAATCACTATCGCGTCCTATACCATAAATTTAAAAACAATGGCATATGATCGTATAATACACATAATTTATGTCGGCAAGGGAAAAAAATTGAACGAATGGGGCCTCCTCTATCAAGTGCTTTGGTAGCTCCACCAGCTTTAATATAATAAGGCCAAGACGAATTTAATTCACACGCAGAACATTGCGGCAACCACCAGCAATGAACACGACTTTAATGATTTAAATTCGGAAAATTATAATTTTTTTTATCGCGGAAAAAATGAAACAATAACTGAAACCATGTTAAGAGTCAGGAAACATAAATATGGGGTTAGAGAAGGCACAGAGATTATATGGGCGGTAACAGCCAACCAAATAGTATATTTGTTGAATAATAAAGCAATGGCTTTCCACATCGTGTAATCAAGAAAAGGGATGGTACCAAATTCAAAATGCATTGAGGAATAAACAGGAAGAAATCAAATTTTCCTCAAGGACCAGAGCACCTACTATGATCATATTAAACCAGTCACAGCGAGAAGCACATCAACTAACAAATTTTGCACCCCAAAGTTTGTCATTTACGGACGAAAAAGTGGTGAGGGTAGGCAAGAAGCCCTGAAAGTTTACCGAATCACCCTATATGCATTGATCTTTAAAGTGACACTGACACCCAAGACACAAAAGACAACGCTGCTCGAAGTTCATACTTGGACAACACGATTATTTAGGGAAGCAGAGGTGTACTACTCTCACTATACTCTTAATCAAACAAGAGATAAGGCGCAGCCATCTCAATCCACAAAATGTAATTGAATCACATTTTATAACGAAGACTGGGGAAACACGCCCAGAAAGCTACCACGGAGATAAAAGTTAACCAAAAAAATTTGAGACAGACACCATGGAAGGTTCAAACAAGAGCCAGCTGTTGATACAACGACCATACAACTTTCGACCGACAAGAAAGGTCTGGTTAAAATTATAGAGGACATTTAGGGATTTCTAAAACAAAGATCTCTTCAACAGCACAGAGACTATTAAAACCGAATTGACCAATAGAATATAGCTGAAATGCACGTCTTCATACACTAAATACGCAATACCAGAGTACAGAATCCTAGAGAATGGCGATCAATTTGTAAATCTAGCAGAGACAATCTTGCAGACACATGATGCAACTTCATAAGGTTATAGACCTTAGGATTCATTAGAGTTAATACACACGAATTGGGAACAGGCATAATAACTTGACAACCGCTGCAACAGGAAGATGACATGACTGACTTTCAGACACCCAAACTGAGCAACGCTGGACGACAAATCTGGAACTTCTCAACATGCTTAGTACTCACTGGAAAGTATACAACTGTAGTTAATTTATGAAAGGACACAACAAACTAAAATGAACAAGTAAACACTTTTAAGAATCAAAATAAACAGGAGATAAAATTTCAGCAACAGCTTCCAGCAAAAGTAGTGCTCGCGTGTAAATTCCCACTCTTGAGTGGTTTTCGAATTTGATACATGTCCGAAAAGTACCAAATGAAACAAGAAATTCATACATATTAGACGTGGCGCACAACAGACCTGATCATCTGCGCCAGCTGCCTCTGGCGGGGAGTTCACTGTATCGGAGGGTTTATCAGCTCCACAATTCTGTCTGTTACACTTGCTTCTGAAAGGATAGTTTATGTTGTTGCATTTTTCGCATTTCCAACTTCCCTCGGGCATATCTGGTTCTAAATCGCGAAATTAACCAATACATCATTAGGGTAGCAGACAATGATTATTTACCATTACTATTATAATCATTCACTGAACAAAGGAAAAATTTTGCAATACATACTTGAATTTTTGTTAAATTTGGCGCCCTGCATAAAGGAATTTCCAAATTACTTTCGAAACCAAAGAAATACAAATCAAGAAAAAAATCCATGTAAATCCATCCCTGGAAAAAACAATTTCTAGTATCAACTATGCAATTCAAAAGTAAACAGGTGATATAAGAAACATGAGTTCATGGGTGGCAGACGACAAAAGGTAGGAATTCAACCTGAGATCCAGGTTTAGGTGTGTTGCACTTCCTCATGTTGCAAACCAATCTAAATGAAAAATTGACATTGCCACATTTTGGGCAAGCCCAGTCACTATCACGAGTTCCATCTAAGATGATAAAAACATGTGGTGATTCAATAAAAAAACAAAATAAGTTTAGAAACCAGATTCAAGATTTACAACAAGGAGCATCTCGTACCACTAGCTTTCCTCTGAGAGCTATCTTCGGGGAAAAACCCAGGTCTAGGCCCCTATAACAGATTACCATCCCATGTTAAAAAACATGTTAGTGTCCAAATTACAAGTATTATTACCGGGTATTTTTACCAGGGCAGGAAACAGGTAACCAGAATAAAAGCCATCAAGCATGCCTCTTATTAAACATCATAATGTGAGATCTTGATATAACATGGATATTAACAGAAGACTTCTACCAATACCCGAAGGTAGCAGACATATGTCGCATAATAAAACCCTTGATAACTATTTTGATAGAGGTAAAAGAGAAGATTGAAAAACACAAATTACCATGGCAGGGCTCATAGGCAAAGCCAGGCCATATCGGTCCATCAGCGGTGGCACACCATACATACCACCTGGAGAATGATTAGAACACGGATCGTCAAAGAACACTATTACAGCACGATATTACAAGGAAATAAAGGACAGCGGCAAAAAATTCAAAGCACGTTAGGATAATATCATGGTTGCTATAATATTTGGTAAAAAGGAACCCCAATAAAAAAAAAAAAAAACCAGAGAGTACCATTTCCCATCAATGATCCACCAGAGTATGGAGGTGGACCAGATAAATGCAAGGGTCGATATGGGCTGCCACCAGACAGACGACTACCGTAGTTGTAGTGATATGCCGAGCCCCCAGAAAATGGAACATCATAAGGAGGCATAGATGGTCCATTGAACATAGAAGAACCATAAGGCGATAGACCCATATACATTGAGGGTGTGCCAGAGCCAACATAGGGTGCAGCAGATGAGTATCCCTGAGGTGGTTGCATTGGCTTGACTGCAGATTTCTGAAGCAGATACTTCCGTAAGTTAATAAGGTAAACACAACAAAAAATTACAGATTAGTGAAAGCAATTTTATTCAAATTTAAAAGAGTAAAACTTGCCCCCACAACAACAGATACATTGACTGAAGCCATAGTGAAAAAGCTATTTTGTTTATGATACTATGTGGGCCTGAATAAAATATCTAAACCAGTCGATGCTATTTTGCATATACCCTAGTTTTCTGGCGGAGAAGTCAAGAACTGAATTTTGATGAGTATTTCTTTTCTTGGTAAAAGGGAGGGTGTTTAAATGAAGATGTTCACATTTTTGTAATCAAAAAACATAATTCCAAGACCAACTCCTGCTGTCATAAATACACAAAACAGAATGAAGTAGCACACCAGACAAAAAAACCCCTTGTATAAAAATTATGACACCAAAACAACCAGCCCTTCATCATGCAGACATGCAATCACGGATTCCTTTTAGATATGCAATTCTTACAGCATGGTGATCAGCTGGCCTAGGCTGAGTGCAGTTACGCATATTACAAGTTGTTCTAAACGAGAAATTCACATTGCCACAGCTAGGGCACGTCCAGTCATCTTCCCTCCGGCCACCTAAAAACACAACAGGCTCTAATGAATACCAAAATCATTGATAACATTCCAGGAACTTTTGTCCAGCTATATGACTAGACTGATATTACCCAGCCAAAGATGCACCTTCAAATTTGAGATAATTTGGTTGTAATTGATAAATCAATATCATTCAATACCATTTAACAACCAAGGTAAATCTCGGAAAGGGCAGACATTTACGCCGGCTAACACATATATACTCATCCATTAGAACCAACAATTGTTCGAAAGACAAAGACGGCCCAGACAACTCACAAATGTTTGAGATTTTCTAAAAAAATATGCCACATACAATTGGGAGCCATTTGGAGATTTATAACATATGAAACATCATTACAAGAGAAATCATCACAAACACGATATCTAATCCTTCACAACAATACCAACTAATAAGTAAAAACAGGAGAACCAAATTTCCGGACACCACAGACAATTACTCACTGGTATGAGCATAAATATAATATGCGCATGTATGACATGCAAAACAGACGATAAAAACAGTTCAAATTACTTCAGGTGCTCTAATCTACATATTGGAAAGGCCTTATTTGGATTCCCATAGGCAACTTCTGGTCCGACTTTACAAACTTAAACAAAAAACGACACGTCAATGGCATAAAACTTATACCATCAGTTCGGGCTCGCTTAGCTGCTGAAGGATTTCTGTTGTCGACCTGTATATATAGAAAACACGAAGGATTTTTTTCGATCAAAAATTAAATTAACAATATATAAAACGAGACCATAGGCAAATTTCGCAACACAAATCCTTGTCCCCATTTTAGTCAAAAAAATTTCGAACAACAAAATAATAAATCAGAACTAGTGGCGAAAGCTAACACGAACCAGTAGATGTAAACGAACAGTTTCTACAAAACAAAAATGTTGCTAAACGAATCGATTTGGAAAATTTAATAATAATAATCAAAGTGAGAAAAAATTGCATCACCTGAGACATCGCAAGAATAAATCTGAATAATTAGAGAGAACAGGAAAAAATGTATTGCTTTGTATCGAGGGTTTTGCCACGGAAGCGAGCTCGACGTTAGGGTAAGAAAAAGATGTCAGCAAATTAACAACGCTTAATTTTATATATATCCCAACTGTTAAAACGGGCACAAACAAGAAGGGCCTAAAGGCCCGGATTATTGGTGTTGATAAACGTGATATAGATAAGGACGGCCCGATGAACCGCTGGACAGGTCACGTGTTTTGCATACGGAGCCGGTAGTGACCCAGGCCCCGAGAATAGGCAGCCCATTTTCCTGGGCCCATAATCAACTGTTAATTTTATTTGGGTAAAAATTTGGGTTGTAATTGGATGAGTATATTTGAAATTATGGATTTCGATTTTTTTGACTTATTTAAATGAATAAAATTCAAGTTGATTCTGAAATAAATTTATATCAAGTTAAAAAAAATTCAATATTAATCGCAATATATTTCAAACAAGGCAAAAACTTGAGTGAGACGGTTTCACGGGTCGTATTTTGTGAGACATATATCTTATTTTGGTCATCCATGAAAAATTAATATTTTTTATGCTAAAAATATTATTTTTTATTGTGAATATCGGTAGAGTTGACCCGTCTCACAGATAAAGATTCGTGAGACCGTCTCACAAGAAACATACTCTTCAAATAAACCCAAGGGCCAAGATTGAAGTCCTTTCAAATTCATTTTTCAAATTCTCGTTCAAAATCAAGTCAATCGATTCAAACGCAACTCTGATGAATGAACACATTAATATAGTGTTTGGTGTGACTGACAAGATATTGATTGTTTCAACATTTTTGTTCTATCTAGAATTTGACTCGGGTTCTATTATAACTGAAATTATGTATAATTCTGATATTTGTATTTTTAAATTTATTATCCAGATATTATATATAATCTTTTATCCGAGCGGACTATCCCAAGCTCATATCCAGGCAGATCATGCCATGTCCAGATCAATTATAAGCTGGACTGGGCCAGTCCACTTGAAAGATGAGTACATATATAAAGAAAATAATTAATTGCAATTGAACACTTAATTAATTTTTTTAACATGGTTTGGATTTGATTGAACGTAATCCAACTATCAATAATTATTTGACTATGTCAAATCTTTTATCGTGTATTTCAGGCTATTTTATATAGATTAGCAATAAAGAATAGTGTATTTCTTTTGACTTTTGAACTACAAGAAGGGGTTTTTAGTGAAAACATGAAAATATGATTTAGAATATGTAGAAAATTTTGAATTTAATTTGGCAATAACTTAGAAAATAGTAGGTTTTATGTGAGATGGTATCAACTCTGTCATATTTATAATAAAAATTAATGTTTTTGGTGTAAAAAGTAATGATGATCCAAATAGAACATATGTATCACGAAATTGATCAGTGAGACAGTTTCACTTGAGTTTGGTGTCTTGGAAAATGACACTGTGAAGGGGGAATATCCATATTTTGTAAAACTAGGGAAAATCCCAAAATCGCCACTATTGAAAATCAATTTTTTTCCTAAAATGGACTTTGCTTGAATCGAAGTATGAACTGAAATTTAAAGTATATTATAATTTATTAAAATTGGGATTGAAATCACATTTGATTTCAGTTTTAAGATAGAAGTTCGGATCCAAAAGACATAAATAGTAAATCGTGTCAAAAAATTGAAATGGAAATTTACAGCACTTGTAGCTACAATTATCCGATCAATGTCGATAAAAAAAATTTACGTGCTGGAATAATGTGTATGATAATTGATGCATGCATTGAATACTGAATATGAACATAAATTATCTAGAATAGGCTATCACATACATCAATTTCTCAAATAATCGATAATATTATAAATGTAGCACATGCATATACTAAACTTACCCAGCAGACAAATTTTTTGAAACTGGTAAGCTCTTTGCTTTAATAACTCAACGTACAGATTCAGAAGGGAAATTAATTGGTGGAGCTTTGAAATTGTCGATCAGGCATGATGGGAGTATTGTCAGGTCTGCCTCTGCTCTTGGATCTATTTGGTTATTATTATATTATTATTTGTCGCTTCTATCTAAACTTACTTGTGACTCATGTGAATTTTGGCATATTAAAATCCAAAAAGTTTATGTACAAGTTCAAACATAAATTACAGTGTTACATTGTACTATGGGATTAATTTACAAGTGAGACGAGGTAATTAAATAATTAATAATTTGATTGATACGTGGTTAATAAAAAATGATATGTAAATGTAATACTTCTGTGATTAATTATTTTATGTGTGGTATAATTTTTATTAGTGAGATAAATATTGTTTTGACCAAAATATCTTGTAATACTCAATTAAATTCCCACAAAGCACATAAAATACCATATAATACTCAATCAAATTACCACAATCGAATTTCACACCACAAAATACTCTAATTTTCACAAAGCACATAAAATATCTTTTTCTAAGTGTTCTTTCCTACATGTGTTACACACCGATTTTTCTTTTTTTACGGTGATTCCAAGGAAAGGAAACCCGAAAACACCAAGCACTAATCAACGACGGCTTGCGATTATGATCGTGTATGAGTATTTTCGCATCTTCAAACACTGTAAAAAAAATAATTGTTTTGAAGTTTTACACAGAGCACACAATTACTTAGATCTGAAAATATGTTGCAATCCGTGGGAGTAGGCTGGTTGTTGCAAGTAATTTTATTGCGAGAATCTTCTGATTTAATTTTTTTGCATAGGGAAGAAATCACATATCCGTTCGGAAGCTGTCGTGCAAACCCAAACGTGGTTTGCATACATAAATCTTCTTTCGGCGATGAAGATAGAGAGCGTGAATGAAAAGCTAGGTTTAAAAATTGTGAAATTTTTTGATTTAAAATGAAGGAATAATTTCGTATTTTGCTACCGATAATCCTTGGTACTGGGAGGGATTGCTATAATATGTGACATAGTCGTGAACTTCTTTTCCAACATGAAAAGTAAAAATAATCTATCACAATGACAGTTAAGATCCTTTAAAACAAGTCAAAACATGTACTACAAAATCTATCCAGGCTTAATCAACCCTATCAAGCAGGCCTTATATATTTTACAATATGACACTAACGTGATAACTATGTTGTGTTGATATGTATAATATCATGTCTAAGGTATAATTCAAAATTTCTATGAAAAAATATTAACATCTGCCGAAAGTTAAAAGATCCAAAAGTATAACTTACCCAAATCATAAAGAGAAAATATATGTACGACAAAAGTTGTAAATTTATCTTAAGTTTGATTTTTTTAAAAAACGTATAAAGCAATTACTCAAATTTCAAAAATATAACTTACCCAAATCACAAAGAGAAAATATATGTATGACAAAATTTGTAAATTTATCTTAAGTTTGATTTTTTTAAAAAAGTATAAAGCAATTACTCAAATTTTAGAAGCTGACAAAAGATTGAATGACTTAATACTTCTAACATTAGAATGAAAAGAAATTTTTTTGAAACTTATGAAAATCTAAATTTTTTTTTTTAATCTTGGAATGAAATAGAATATAGATAAGAATGAAATGATAATTATATTTCATTTCAATGATTGATACTCGAAAGAAATAAAAATAATATAATGAAATTATTTTTAATAGTTACATAGTTTTTAATAAAAAAAATCAAAATAATTATTCACTCAAAAAATATTCTTGTTATTGTTATATTATCATAAAATAATAAAATATTATTTTAAAATCAATATTATCACGTAACTATATTTTATTTTATTTGATAAAATAACTATCATTCAATAAAATATTATAATTATTATTATCAAATAAATATTTAATTATTTTTATTATATGTACATATATTAATATTATTATCCTGATTATTTACTTATTATTTTAATTATTTATATTAACATCATTTATAGATTATTATAATTTTATTTTTTTATTATTAATATAGGTATATATTATTATTTTATGATTGTTTATATAATTATTATTTATTGTTGTATAATGTTTTATGTATTATTTTAATACATATTGTATGTTAACTTATCTTTAATTATTAATAAAAAAACTCAGTTTTGTTTGTTTCTTAAACTCATATTGTACGTTAACTTATCTTTAATTTAATTGATATCTTAAAGCAGGTAAGATGCTTTTTCTGATTATAACAAATTGATTTTGATTAAAAAAGTAGCATTATAATCGCTTATTTATCAAATACAACCAACTTCTTGTGTTTTCCAACTCTATAAATTTAATCACTTTTATAAAAATATAATATTTTGCAAATAGGAGAATCGAAAAAATAGAATAAGTTTATATACCTGGGAGTGATATATAATTAGGACACACTTTGAAACAACTCATTAAGATGTGATTTATTAATGAATTAGTAGTTCTCTTGTACAATGGTTTCACATATTTATTTTGTGTGAGACGAGTCAATCCGATCTATACCTATCGTTAAAAGTGATACATTTGACTTATAAAATAATATTTTAAACTCAAATTAACATAAGTTGCATATTATTTTTCACAATGTAACTGAAAAAGTGATATTTTTATAGTAAGATGAATTCACAAGATTTTTTTGTGGCGATGAACAGGGTTTAATTGATAAGTCAATTATTTATATAATAATACTCACAACTTAAGGATATTTTAATGGAACATTGATTTATAAACAATCAAGAGTGGGTGTCATCTCATTATAAACCGTAGCAAAATGATTAATCAAACCACTCAACTACGAGTAATTAAAAACCCAGATTCGTCAACAATTGGTTGGATTGCGCTCTTATTAGTTTTCTGTATATATAACCTATTTATAAATCCAAATATCCTTGCAGTAATTACTCGAATATAAAAAAAATTGATTATAAATCAAAATTCATTAATAAAAAAATTTATGAACACATGCATAGACAATGATAATCATAATTAATTAAAAATAGTAAAATTTTATAAATTTTCTTACGATTATTTTACGGATATAAATATGTGAGATCATTTAACAAGTTTTATTTTTTTATTATTAATTCAATAATTTATCAATCATTTTTTATGTTGAAAAAATTAATTTTTATTGTACACGAGGGCCACCGTATACTTGAACCGGATATTAAACGTGAACCCCATTAGTTAGCGTCATTTAGACTTAAACCTCATCTTTTAAAGATTTTGAATGCATTTTTCACTAGCAGTACACTGTATCTATAGTTTGGTTCATTCCCCAACCAAACTCTTTCGTTCTTGGCCTACACACTAATCAATGGAATCCTCATCTCTAGATTTCAAACGCCGTTGATTTGGGCTAGCAATCCTTGGTTCCAACCCGGATTAACAAAGACCAACCACAGAAAATGGATAAAACCAATTATCAGCAGCCGCGATACAAGAAGTTCATCCCTGAGAAAACATGGTATCTTGCGCTTGCGGTGGTTGGATTGATCGGCGGCGTGATTTTGGTATCCTTCCATCTAGGGACCTCGAGCTCCTCCCTGCTCTCATGCGGCCGCGGAGGCGGCGGCGCGTGGGGAACAAAGAATTCCGGCAACGCGACGTCGCTCCAGATGGAAGCGATTCGCCACTACGCGACATCGCGTGTTGTCCCGCAGCAATCTTTTGCCGAGATCACCCTGTCTTTCGACGTTCTAACCACGACGGCGCCTTGCAACTTCCTGGTCTTCGGGCTGGGCCACGATTCGCTCATGTGGGCGTCGTTGAATTCACGCGGCACCACGTTGTTCCTGGAGGAGGATCCCGAGTGGGTTCAGACAGTGTTGAAAGACGCTCCTACGCTGAGGGCGGAGACTGTGAAATACAGAACCCAACTCTCGGAGGCAGATGAGCTGCTCCGCCATTACCAGCAGGAGCCCGACTGTTCAGTGAAAAAATCGTTCTTGCGCGGCAATGAGAAATGCAGGTACACCAACAAAGTTCTTCAATTCTCAGATGCGTTCATTGCAAATTTGTTTTATTTTAAAATTATATTATTATTCCTCGAATTTGATAGATAATATAATAGAATTAATGTATTTTTTTTAAAAAAACCAATATTTAATTTAAAATTGAGGCATTTAATCCGAACCACCCGAGATATTTAAATGTCTTGTTTTTATTTTTGACAGACTTTTGTATCTCTATATATATATATATATATTGAAAGAACATGTAATGATTTTAGAATTTATGAATGAATAGGTCGCCTCCCACATGGATGTGGTGGCGTTGGGGGCAAACCTAATTGAACTTAAGTAAGATTCAACCCATGAATCTATTTTGACGTAGTTTTTGCACCAAATATAACATTCATCTCCAGCCCATTTACTTTAAATCTTACAATAAAAAATATATTCCTAGAATATTCTTTTTGTTTACTATTTATTTATAAATTTAACAATATAATTATAATTAATGTTAATATTAGTATTATAATTATAATTTTTTTATTAATAGTTAAATTTATTTATTTGATTCTTATATATATTATCTCTAATATTTATAATTACTGTATAGAAGTCTAATATTATTCAAAATATACTTTCATAAAGTTCTAAAAAGTCAAGTGATATTCAACATTGACTTTTAAAAACTCTATAAAATTCTATAGATATTCAAATTTTCAATAAACTTTTAATAACTTCATTAAATTCATTAACATACAAACATTAAAGTCTAAGGTATAACTATAAATTGTCAAAATTGTATTTGGTTCAACCCAAAGATTTGGATGGATTTTTAAAAATTCTAACTCATACACAAGCTATTTATTTCTCTCTGTGTCGTTTCACATCGTTTCTCTACTTATTTTCTCTCCTCTCATCTATCTCTATCACTCTCTCAAATTTTTGATGTGTATCTCTATATATATTTTCATCTTTCCTTTTCAAATCTTTATTTTTTGACTAATTGTTCATTTAATAATTTTTTATTTTAATATCATATGAAAATTTTAATTCTAGAATTGATTTTGTGATTTTTAATTTATGATTTATACAAATTAATGTAATATTCAATAATAATAAAAGATGATAAAAACATGTTCAATAATAATAAAAGATATAAAAAAAATTTCGCTTTATTCTTAATAATTGAATAGCATCGCAACAACCATGATTTTTTTAATTTTTTTAGCATTTTCAATTAATATGTAAGCTATGATATTTTTATACAAAATTATATCCACATAATGCTAAATAATATTTTTTTCACGTGTATATTATCAATTCAAAAACAAGGTTACAGATTAATCAATCGATGTTTAAAAAAAAAATTACAAACATGTATGCAAACCCACATATGTACATACAAAGATTAAATGATTCAACTTTTAAATAAGTAAATTTATTTATTAATATAAATATTAAAAAACTATTTCAAATTGAATATGTTATATATGTCAATTAATTATTGGTTTAAATAAATTAATAAAAAATAATATGTTATAATTAAATATAAAATTTATAAAATTTTATAAAATAAATTTCATAGAAATCTATAAAAATTTCACAAAAAATTCTACATAAATCCACATAAATCTGTTTATAAATTTGTGAAATTCTGTAAAAGTTAATAAAAATCTGTTAAATCTATAAAATTTTATCATTTATAAAAAATTGTTAAAAATTATCAAAATTCTGAATTGAATATACGAGTTAGATATCTAATATTTGTAAGTATGGTTGCAGATTGGCACTTAACATGCTATCAGATAAGGTGTACGATACGGAATGGGACTTGATAATGGTCGATGCGCCGCGGGGGTTCTTCGCGAAGGCGCCGGGGAGGATGGCGGCAATTTACTCGGCGGCGGTGATGGCGAGGAATAGTAAGAAACCTGGCGTGACGCATGTGTTTCTGCACGACGTGAATCGCAAGGTGGAGAAGCAGTACGCAGAAAAGTTCCTGTGTAAGAAGTATTTGGTGAAAGCTGCGGGGAGGTTGTGGCATTTCGAGATTCCCCCGGCGGCGGCGACCACCACGGGCGGCGACTTCTGTTAAAATGCGCGTGGGGTGGGCGGAGTTGCGTTATAGTGACTCACTTATATTTCTTGGGAAGAAATACTTTTTTTACATGGAAATATCCTACAAACGTCAACCCGTGGTTTGATAGGGGATGTGTGAAACAGATGAGAAAACTGTGAACCAATTCGGGAAGCTGACTTTTACGGTTTTAATAATTGAATCTCAACTTATTTACTATTAGGCATCACTTGGTTCCGATGGTAGGATAATCGACGGATTTATAAGAAATTAAAATATAAAATAGTATGATAAAATATAATTTTTGATATGTTATTAGAATGGCCAACATAGCTTCCATTATTCACCTTCTTCCCATTTCACGTTTGTAAGAAACCAATGGTTTCTCTGCCTCTATTCTGGTCGTGTAATTGATTGTCCAATGAGTAGAATGAAATTGACATCCGTGCACATTTGCTCATTTTCTTTCCTCTTTTTTCGATATATCAGCCTACCAAATTCATATTCTTGGTAAAGAGAACTTGTCATTTTTTTTTTCGTTTTCAAACTTTGAATAATGGTAAATTTTTTGTGGTTTAAAAAAAAAAAATTTATCTCCAAAATCCCATGGTTAAGTCGAGAAAGCCCACCACTCCCACTCTAGAATTGTCGCCCAATTACCCTTTGTGAAATCTGCAAGTACCAAAACTCCACCCAGCTCCTCATAGACAAGCTCGAATTTCATAGGCAACTCAAAGAAAAAGTTTTGTAAATGAGAACAAAAAATGAGCTGCTTCGACTAAATTTCATGAATTTTACGGTTTAAAAAATCTTTATTTATAGTCAGAAATGTATTTAAATATCTCGCTTGCTAATTACAAGTCCAAAATTGGTAAAATAGCATAATTATTGAGGTTTGAAGCCTATTCATATATATTAAAAAAGATGCACACATGCGTTACATGTGTTATTATTTTTTTAATTTGATCGAATAATACTAAACAATTAACACTATATTATATATATATATATATATATATATTTATATATATAAATAAATATAGATTATGGTTAACTCGAAAATCGCGTAAAGAAAATGAATTCTCACATCAATATGGTGTGATATAACATAGAAAACACGCTAACTTGATTATTAAAACATTGCCTTAAAAATTATACCAGGCATAAAATAAATAAGATACTTTTATCTGATCGATTTAGTGATATGATTACCCTTAGTATACTCAATATCAATTTAAAGTGAATTATTTAATCCGAAAAGAAATTGTAAAATTTTGAGTTTATTGCGTTGGGATTTTGCCAATAAGTTGTCAGAGCCGTAACTGTGCTGATTGAGGCCTGAAACGAAAATTGAAAAATGAGTCCTCTTATTACAGTAATAAATATAAAATTCAATTTGTAAATTACAAATATATTAATAAATACATAAATATATCAAAACCAATTTATTATATCAATAACAACTCAATAAAATTTTAAAATAACTACATAAATACTACTCGTCTAGCTTTTGAAAGGCGAACATATTTATCAAATCTGTGTAATATAATTGTCAGACTATTTCATTCTCAATCGACAACATATTTAGCCTATTTAGTCTATCTTGCGACATTGTTGATCGAAGATAATTCTTGTATTTGGGCCCTTTATTAGGTCGGGCCCTAAGGCAACCGCTTGGTTGGCCTCATAAAAGGTCCGTCTTTGTAAGTTGTGAGATCGTGATGAAAAAAACGAGGGAAAAAAACCATCTAATAAAGTGAAATTGATCTCAGTTCATTACATGTAATTAAACACAGTTCGAAGCAAAATATGGAAAGAAATTGTCCTGAAATGTATTTTATTTTAAAAATATTATGCTTTAAGATGTAATTATTATTTGAAGACATTATAAAGTTCTTTTCTTCTCAAAAAGTGCATAAAATATTATATCTAAACCTGAAAGTATAAGGCTCCGGACAATCTTAATAAGCTCAGGGTTCCGTAGCTTAGCTCGGGGCTCCGCAACTCGACCACTCCAAGTCCCGGAATATATTCTCCGGCTCAGGGTTCGTATCTTGGTTATTTAATAAGCTCAGGGTTCCGTACCCTAGCTCGGGGCTCTGCACCTCTACCACTCCAAATCTAGGGATATATTCCCCGACCCAGGGATCCGTACCCCTCACCTACAAACTCTATTATAAATATTAGATTAATTTAAAGAAATATTATTATTATTATTATTATTGTTACCTTTAATTGTAAAGAACGTTTACTGGGAAAAAGAAATTGAACATAACTTGTAAATGAAGTCGTGGTTTGATAGTGGATGTATAAACAAACGAGAAAATGTGAACCCGTCGAGGAAGATAACTTTTGCTTTTTATGTTATTATTTTAATTGGATCTTAGCACCTCATATCTATATTCTATAATTTTTATTTTAAATATGAAAAATTGTAAAGTTTTGAGTTTATAACATAAATTAATAATGTGTTGGGTTATTGTCAACTTGTAATCTCAATAATTTTTTATATTAGTTATTTATTAGATTGTGAAACTATGATAACAAAAAAAATAAGGAAAACAAACCATCCAAGAATGTGAAATAAAGCCAAATTTATTACCTTGGTTATTTGTATATCAGTTTTGGGTTAGAGACGGGCATAGAGATTGCACTAAACTTATCATATACTAATTATTCACCATTACCAGAGTACCTAAAAACACTTGGCATCTATATATACAAGAAAAAAGATACAATTTTCATCTTGATCCATGTTCATCCATATGTTAATCATCATAATATGAAATTTATCAGTATATCTACACATGTTGATCTTCCATATACAAGAAGAAGAATGTATAAAAACTCCATTTGGATTTTGATAATTCCTCCATTAATTGAACATCAAACCTTACAAACAAAGCTAAAAATCCATCTTACATTTTTAACTGAATTATTTCATTATTTCTCAGGTCACCTCGAACTATGTAGAACTCGCTGCAGTATCAAACGAGTTCTTCCTCACTAAAAGACAACTAATCTTCGAAGGCTGAGCATGAGCAACATCGACCACGCATGTCACGAAATCGGGTTGATGCAACGCCAACGTCAGCCTATCTTCCCCCAACTCTAGCCCACTTGCATCAAGTAGCACATGCCAAGAATTCCTATGAGCTTCTGATATCCAATGCATTGAAGATCGAGCCCCGTTCGTGCACGCTGGATACGCGAAAAGTCCCTTTGGAGTATACTTACTTTTTCTCCTAAAGTATTGGCTAAGTTGTGATCCTTTGATCCTCAAATTCAGCCATGTCTCTGGTGCAGATATTGCTTTCGAATCTTTAGATGAAACAAAAACTTTTACTGAATCAATCTCTTCTCCAAGAATTGTCAAGTAGTAATTCCCTCTGAAGAAAGGGTATGATTCACCGATCATCACCATTGATTCTTTTACATTTGCTGTGAATATGACCAAGTATTCCTCTTCCGTCAATCCACAGTCTTGCAAGGCTCGGTTTCGGGCTTGAATTTCCGGGATGGAGATAAAGTTTCCCTGGAAAGAAGTCTTTTTTGCGAGGGTTTCAAGTAGTTTCGAGGGTTCTAACTGGACCTTGCACATTTCGTTGTTAGAAGTAAAAGAAGGCGAAAAGAACGAATCCCGGATCATTTTCTGGGATCTTTTCTTGTCATCGGACATGGGTTCCGAGGAATCTTCGTTGATACAAAGTTCTATTTTATCAGTTTCTAAATCTTCAACTAGGCCGTTGCAGTATTCAGGATACTTTGCAAAGACATATTGCTGCACATATTGCATTTCGCTTGGGGTTATGGGGCCTGACCATCTCAGATCAAATCCAGGCAGAGTTGATATTGCCTCCGCTATTAAGTGCGGCGGAATCATTCTATTCGGTTTCTGTTGAACGTTTATGCAATAAAATTAAAATACACTTCTATGATATATTTGCATAAAACAAGAACAATGGCAAGCTTGACAGGGAAATCAATTCATATTTCTTCCAAAAATATATACACCAGGCTCGAAATCTGAAAAAAATACAGTAGGTTGACTGAACTAATTACCTTGATCACCATGCTGCTTGGCCTGCTACTTTGATTTGGTGAGTTGGGCAAGGATACATTCAAAGATTCTCCTTCTTCACGTTCAATTGCATTCTAGTAATACACACAATTTTTTAAAAAAATAATGATTACATATAAAAGGAAATGAAGCAACAAACCACAAAAAATGATACGTGCCTTGGATTCTCCATTGATAGGAGTAGGACTCCGCTGTTCTTGGATGTTTTGTAACATGATTTCTTTTTGATCTGCACTTGCTAAAAGAATGCAAATGTGGATACAACTACGAGAAACATTAATATATACGAAAACATTATGATAAAACGACGTGACAAACAGATAAACGCCGCCGTAGACGACATCAAGATGACCCACAAAACTTAGAATCATTAAAATTTGTTTTATGTGATAATTAATACAACTTTGGTTTAAATATTTTTATACGAGGAAATATGTGTACTTCCCCATCAAATTTAATTTGGCTGGTCGATTTATTTAAATTATCATAAAGTTTTAAATAATTACTGTATAAAGTGAAGTCCGCAAGAGATCTCATTTTCGATCAAGGACTTTTATTTAATGCCAACAGTAAGATTAATCGATGCTCTAACTTTGTGTAGAAAATGGCAATCAATTATTTTATAAAATAAAATATTACAAAAAAAAGGCAGAGGATTTTCTCTCGTATTTATCATAAGTTTGATTTGAAATTTGACAAATCACCAATTAAAATACATTGAATTTTAGCATAAAATTGACCAAGACTTGTGCCTACGAGTATTTACCCATCAAGTTCGTGATTAATAAACAATAATTAAGAAATGAATTGCATAAAAAAAAAGGACAAGTGGTTTCAATTTATTTATTAATCTTGATAATATTTAATAATGATGACGAGTTAGCACCTAAATCATTGTCATTAGAGATGGTGACAATTTAAGCAAGTGATTACCGTTAAAAGAGAAGGGTTTGGGCCTACCCATTTTTGAAATTTATTGCACCAACAAAATAGGATTATTTTTTTAATAATATAGACTAAGAAAATTGATGCCCTTTTACAAATAAATTTTATAGTATAAGTTCAATTATTAATTGATCGGAAGCATCTTCAGAATTTGAGCAGAATTATGCTATCAGCCAATGAAATATTAAGTATTTTATTTAGAGAAAACATTATTTTACATTTTTTTTTGTCACCTAAACGTGTTTGGACCAATGATAACTTTTAGTAAGAATAATATCTCAATTGTAGGAACCAATAATGACTCATGGTAGGAATGATATCTCAATTTTAATAGATAAAAACTTATGTGAGACGATCTCACGGATCGTATTCTGTGAGATAGATCTTTTATGTAGGTATCCATGAAAAAATATTACTTTTTATGCAAAGAACATTACTTTTTATTGTGAATATCGATAAGATTGACCTGTCTCACAGATAAAGATTCGTAAGACCGTTTCACAAAAATCTTACTCATTGTAAGATCTCATTAACCGTTGCAAACATATAAATAATTGTTTTGTTTGTAATATATTTTTACGTATAGTACTTTTTTTTAAAAAAAAATTAAAGATTATATTAAATTCAGAAAACTCTGTAATTTTAAGAAACTACAAGAAAGACAATGAAAAGTGTAGTAAAAGGGGTCAAACAACTTGGTCAAAATGGTTAGGTTGGTAATGAATAACAACAACGTGAATAAAATCCCTCACATGCTTGGATTCATGCTCAGTTTTCTCTACTTGATGTGTAAAGAACAAGAAGATGCTACTTATTACAAACAAAAATCTAGTCATGCTTGACATTATTGATATGTTTTTTTTTTAATCTGAAGAATAAGTTCACTATGTAGCTTCAGCTGACAGAGCACAATATAATATTAAAATATTTAAATAGTTTCGTTTTGAATGCTGGGAATGGTTTTCCTCTAACGGTGGTGGATTTAAGCCTATGATCCATTCGCTAGAAAAATTAAGTAATTGATTACAAGTGAGCCTTAATATGCAAAAGTGACGACAATAATGAGAAGGCTTGTATCCAGGATTTTTTTAAAAAAAATTGAGGTACATCTACAAAAAGTATTTCATCCTTTCGTCTTGTCTCATAGCATTGTACACCGCTTGAACCTGGAGAACACGTATAGATTGCGTTATTCATGCATGCTGACATATATATACATACATGTGTGTGTGCCTGAACATGCGTACAAATGATCGAGAGTGAAGGAGATAGTAGCACCTGTTCGCTGGAAACAACTCGAACAGGACCAATGTTCACTGATACATATTTGCCACCTGATGAGATCTTCTGTTTCACTTGACCCTGTACCCGAAGAAGAAGTGGAGAACTTTTGTGGTTAAAATTCGAAAATTTTGGTCAAGGATACAAGTGATAGAAGTTTTAAAACTGTTTAGATGTATGATTAAAAAGTAGAGCTACTGGAGATCAATAATGAGATACCGAGAAGAAAAACAAAAGGGATTCATCCAGATAAATGATCCGTTTTTCAACCAAAAAAAAAAAATAATACAGCCTAAATACACATCAAAATGTTATAGATCCATTAACGGACAGGCAGGATATTTTATTCCTAGCTAAGAAAGTGAAGAACTAAAGCTAAGAGGGAAACCGACGACATTTCGTTGATCAGATCAAAATCAGTTCTTTAATAAGTACTAGTTATGAGCCTCTTTCAACATCTGAAAATCAGACACCACAAAACCTAAATCCTCTCAGTATCAATACTACATAGACTTATTTCAACGTGTCATTGACAATGCCCGGGAATTAAACATTTTTTGTCTCTTTTTTACATTAAGATATTAGCGTGTGATGTCAAAGACCAATCTGTCATCATCCAACTCAACCGCTTAAAACATCGTCTAATTGTAACGCAACCAAAGCTCCAACTCACTGCTTCTTCGGCTATAATGTATTTGCAATTCGCAAATTCCCATACAAGGAAAAGAAGAAACAGAAAAAAGTCAGATAGGAATCCACATCTTAATTAGAGGTCGTATCATCCGACTGAATACTCACATATTTTCAACAATAACATATGTTTGAAATATAGATTAGGCCGATACTGTAAAGCAATGTACTTGTTGCAGTTAACAGAAGGTGCTACAAAAGAGTCGGAGTCATAAAGTCTGACAGAGAAATGCCGAAGAAAATAATGGAGCTCAGCCATTTATACATAGCATCGCTAGTTTAGGTTTAAAAAAAGCTTTCCCCATGCAATTTATGCTGTTTCACTAAAAATGATGACAAGTCCCAGTAGAGGTGCCAAGAACAGATAAAATGGTGCCAAGATTGTGGTAGCAGTGGGAACAGAGTCACAGGATACCTTACATCCTCCCGCATCTACCTACTATGCACATTAATTTCTAAAAGATTATCTTTTTCTGCAGTTCATCACCAACACTCGATTCACTGTTTCGGTACAGAATAACACATTTGGATGGAAGTAAACGGGGCATTCCCTTTAGCAATCTGCTTCAGTAGATGACTCATCCTAACACTCTAGATAAAAAATCACAAAAGAGAGATGCTTACTTCTGGGATTGGCCTGTGAATAACCGATTCAACAGCAACAACCATGGCATGTACAAAATCATCACCCCCAGTACCGATGGCAGTAAATCCTCGAACTGTTGGATAGGAATTTACCTGTGCAGGAAAACAGATATTTGACAGTCGAAAATATTTCAAAAAGCCGAACAGACCCAAGAAGCAGAATTGCAATTGTTCGAGACACGAGTTGAAGATTAATGGTTAAATAATGTCTTCTTTATCCAGAGAATATGTTTCCGCCCATGAAATCGACGAAACAAAATTTTGACAAAAGGTGTAGGCAAGATAGAATGGAGCATACCTTTTGATCAAGAGCAAGCCATTCATTAGTCGAATCATCGGTAACTGTACCCCCAATCACTACATTCGTCGTTTGTCTAACCCTTCCATCTGTCTTTGAAATTTCTGATAATTTTGAAAGATGTACTCAAAACCCCTCTCCAAATACAAATTCTATTATGTAAAATTAAAGAATGAAAGCACAACACAGCAAAGTTTATTGCACCCCTCAAATAAAATGCCTCGAAGATTTTAAACGAACTATTTTCCCTTAAATTCCACACAAACCCTGTTTTTCTAGCAATTGAGCATTCTCACCACAGGTGAAACAAGCGCACAAGCTGCTCAAGAAAAGCATCGCCCAGCCGCCACTCGAACAAGAAAAAAAAATCCATATTTATTTATTTGCTGCCAAAATAAGTTAATTTGCCAAAACATGCACCTGAAATCGCCTTCAACACCGCTTCCTGAGGTGGTTCTTGCTCATAATCGTCGCCAGAAGAAGATGCGCTTCCAAAGTTTGCGCAATTTCTTGCAAACTGAGAACTTTTAGCAGATACCGCAACCTCGTTCCTAGAACATATTGCTGCTTTACAGCCACAATTTGGTTTCAACGTCGATATTTTCTGGTGGGCCGAAATGATTGGTGTAAAATTGCTCATGAAAGGTAAAGGCAGAGATGATTCTGAAATTTCTGTCAAGAAAACGTTTCTGAGAATACTTCTGCATGCCATTTTTGAAATCTTGGTGGAGAAATTACAGTGCGTATATATGCAATATGTATGAGTTCCTACTAATTGGGAAATTTTGGGCACCGATTTGTTTTGCTATGAGCAGTACGTGTTCGGCTAAAGGCAGACGGACGTATTCCGCGAAAAGACCACAGAGCCCCTTACATTTGGTCGATAGATAAATAAATAAATAATCTTTTATAGTATTTCAGCTAATAAATAAGCCCTAGCCAAAATTCCAAATTAAAAATTAAATCAAATTTCAGATTTTTTCAGCCATTAGAGTCAATCAATCACCTAATATGCACGATTCAGAAGTTATCAATGAAGAATCGGAGAGAACAGCTTTTCGCAAAGCGGAGAAGAAATACAAGATTTATTACGATAGCTCCAAAAAGTACGAACTTCTTTTTATTACCTTCTTACCTGTAGTTTTTCTATTGCTGAGTTTTGACTAACCATGTTGGAATATGATGTTTTTTAGTTCTGTTTTGAGGTTTTCATCTGATTGTAATTCCAGGAAAAAGATACCGAGACCTGTAGATTTATCCGAGGTAATTGATTTCAAGTCAATTTTAGACAAGTACAATTGCCATGATGAACTTATGGAAGGAGTTACCGCGTTACAATGTGACTTCGATAGGCCTATTTTCTGCTTGAAAAATCGACCAGGTATGCCAGGATTTCTGCTATAGTGATTATGCTGGATTTTCATGATATGACATATATCAGTTCTTCTGAATGAAATAATTGAAGTTATAAACAAGTTGTAAATTTTTGCCCCTCAAATTGCTGTAATTTGTCTGATATGCAGGTTTTTATTTTATTCCTAGTGCATTGAGCCTTGAGGAGCAATGCCAATGGATAAGGGAGGGTTTGACGAGTTTTCCTCAATACCCTAATAGAACAAATCACGATGCAATTTATGGGCCGATACCGGACTTATTTGTTTCGGCTACACAAGGGAAGGCATTGGTGTTTGAAGAGAAGGATCCTGATAGTGTCGATTCTGAGACTGGTAACCCCAAATGGAAATTAGTTGAGGAAATGGATCGATTGTCTGGGAGTGATGCATATAAGTCAGTACAGGCTTCTTTGTTGATGCGGAAGTTGAGATGGAGCACACTTGGCTTGCAGTTTGATTGGTCCAAGGTGAAGCTAAAAGTCTTTCTGATATTTCTGTTTATAACTTTTTATCAATTTTGTTTTTGTAAACCAATTTTGTTGATAATTCATCTGTTTAATTTGAATGGATACCTAGTAGTGCAAAGGTCTGTGATGATCAGTCTTAAATTCTCAGAGATCACTTTTATATGACTGTAGTTGCATGTTGAAATATTTCTTTTTCATGCATAATTATTTTCACTCCATATGTCGTGATACTGTTTTTACATTATTTCCACAACCTATGTTACATAGTCTTAGATTGATGTCCGTGCAATACTCGTATTGAGTGCCCCATCCTTTCCATAGCATTGTGCTGGCCTTGTGTAATAAAATTGGGATCGTCTCTCTATGAATAATACATATTGACATGCACACATTATTTACTGTTCTTCATGTCCTATAAATGCTGAACAAGCATTGTTAATATTGGTTCAGCGGAGCTATAACGTTGATCTCCCTCACAAGAAGATACCCAATCCATTATGTCAGCGGGCTAAAAGAATGGCTGCACCTGCAATGCCACATGGTGAAGAATTCCAGCCAGAAGCAGCAATAGTGAATTACTTTGGATTAGGTGTCTCTCATACTTCAGACATCTTAAATGACTCATAAAGGATTTTCAGTCTTACCTGGTTATATGATTGATATCCACGCTCTTCTTTTAAGGTGATATGCTTGGTGGGCACCTTGATGACATGGAAAAAGATTGGAGTAAACCGATTGTAAGCATGAGGTACTTTTTGTTAGGCTTAGTCCAATGAATTGTGCCTTCTCACTAGCTTGGTAAGTGCAATGGTATTGAGAAAAATGCTTTTCCACAGTTTGGGTTGCAAAGCAATTTTCCTCCTCGGAGGGAAATCTCGGGAAGATTCACCCATTGCAATGTTCCTTAGAAGCGGTGATGTTGTACTCATGGCTGGGGAAGCCAGGCAATGCTTTCATGGTAATTATACCGTTGCTTCTTAGTTCAAAATGCTGTATTTGCTGTCCTCTTTGGAGACATTATTGGTAAATTATTTTAAATGACTGATGATGATTACAATATCCTCACAAACAAATTCTGTATTCTAGTAATGCTTATATTAAGCGAGTACTGATGATTAACGAGTTCCTTTTTCTGTGTTGTTCAATCTATACATAAAATAATGTGAAATTTATGAGCATTTGGTTGGCAGGCGTCCCCCGTATATTTACAGACACGGTAAATGCTGAAATAGACACTCTTGAATCACATTTTGTGGACGAAGATTTTTCATTCTTGGATTACATCAGGACTTCAAGAATCAACATCAACATTAGACAAGTTTTCTAAGAAGTTGATTGGTTGCTACAAGTAGCAGGTTGGCATGGCAGTTCTCCCAGAAGTTGAGCAGTTAATTTATCCAAACTTAAATTCTTAGTTCGAGTTATAATTGCAATCGCTAATCTGACGGTCTAATTTATTTTCACCGTGATGATTCATGTTATTCAAATTTCTGTTCTCTGTCTACAACCACCTATTTGTTGTACAACTTTGACTTTGACATATGTCGGTCGTTCGTAAAGTTTGACAAACTTTGTTCATTGTTGAGAAAAGTCTGATTTTTAGTTGGGTATGATGCCGTGGACAAACATTTTTTATTCGTGTGGGTTTAATTCGTGTAGGCGCACTCGATCAAATAAGAATTGTTTAGTTTTAATTCCATTTGAGTAATTTTTTGAAGTAATTGGACATCAAGCTTCATATTTTATTCGCAAATTGTAATTAACATTCGAATAAATAAATATAATAATAATTTGAGCTTGAAAACTCATTCAAGTTGAACTTGGATTGAACTGCTATGCGAGCCTATTTGTCTCCATTTTCGTTATTTTGAGGTTAAAACCAAAATATGCATCTATATTTTCTTATTACATAATATATCGAGAAATTTCCTAGATTCCTCCTATATGTGCTCGAAAGAAGAATCGCGCATCTTGATCTTGCCACAGATTTTTCCTAAGGAAAGAAAATAAAGGGGAAAAAAAAGATCCGAAAGCCACCACAGAATCAAGAAAACAACAAAATAACCCATCAAGATGTCCAAATATGAATTCCCCTTCTGTTAATCTTTACTAAGCTCCAAAAACACCTCAAACACCCCAAGACCACAGCTTTTTCCACCACGCTGCTGTTACGTGTACTCGTCCACCACTACTTCACGGAAACTCGTATACCACAACAATAAAAACACCCAAACCCCCAAATATCTTCGCTCATTATTCCCAGTTTTCTTCCTCGAAACAATCGGAAAGAGAAGGATACAAGCAATACAAAGAATGGGTCCGATTGTGATAACCCAATTAGCGACTGGTCTAAGCGTGTTAGCCGGAGCAGTTGTCGTGAAACAGGTAATAGATCAGATTCAAAACCCGATGATGGGTTCTGGCCGGGGGCCTAGATGCCCCAGATGCAACGGGTCGGGCCGGGTTTCCTGCATCTGTTCGCGATGGTCGGATGGTGACGTGGGTTGTCGGACCTGTGCTGGTTCGGGTCGCATGGCGTGCAATAGTTGTGGTGGAACAGGGACGGGCCGTCCAATCCCGGTTCAGGTATCTGCATCGAATGGGTCTCGCTGAAGGCGAACCGGAGTTGTTTAGAAAAGGGTGGATTGATTCCCTTTTAGCACCTATATTTTGTAACATCAATTTCTTTTGAATTGATTGTACGCATAATCTTTTGAATCTTTTGGATTGAAGTAGGAAAAAAAAAAGCCAAATACAATGATAGATTAATGAAATGAGATATTCTCACATATTACCTTTGTCCAACTTTTTTCCTGAAAGTGTGTGCAACTGCCTTCTGTTCAATGGTGAAATTGGATTCCATATGGTTAAATTATTTGTACTCGTTACTCTGCACACGCGCGTACATATAATATTTTTTATCATTATCGATTGACTAAGGTGAAATTTGACAAATTATGGAGGGACTAAATTGATATTTGAATTGTTGAAATAAAAAAAAATAAAAGTGTGTTGAAATTGAAAAAAAAAACAAAAAACAAAAGTGTAATATTAGTATCATTAGCTCAACTGGTACCAAGTCTCTTTGAACTATGTACTTATGTCAGGAGGTCATGGGTTCGAGACTTGGGGATGTACCACTCCACCAACCTGGTGTGGAGAATCCTATGAGTAATGGCGCATGTAGAAAGCCCGTGAGGGAAAAGGCCCCAATGGGAAACCCAAGACGGGACAAGGCCCCCGAGGGAGCCCAAGATCGGGATAGCCCATGGTCATTACAATAAAAGACGCCTTTTATTATAATGACCCGACACCACTAGCCCAACTGGTACTAGGATTGCTGCCAAGACTTATATGTCCAGGAGGTCTTGGGTTATAATCATGGGAAGGTAAAAGCTCCAGTGCCTGGGTTGAAATAGTCCTATGAGCAATGATCGCAGGTGAGTGGTGTCGGGTCATTAATGTAAGAGTAAAATTGGAAGATTGTTTGTTGAAATTGAAAAAAAACAAAAAACAAAAGTGTAATATTAGTATCATATAAGGGTAAAATTGGAAGAAAAAGATGGTGTCATCTCTAAGTAGTTATTATCATGTCCTCACACTTAATAATATAGTATAAATTTACCGGTTGCCAGTTGTCCCATGCATCATGGTTGCGCTTATACAATTTGTATTAGTTATAATACGATATATAAAGTTTGTTTTAATTTTATGATAAATGCATTTTGAAAGACAAATACATTTTAAAACGGTATAATAATTCGAAAACTTGTGCGAGACGGTCTCACGGATCGTATTTTATGAGACGATTATCTTATTTGGGTCATCCATGAAAAAATATTATTTTTTATGCTGATAGTATTACTTTTTACTGTAGATATCGTTAGGTTGATTCGTCTCATAAATAAAAATTCGTGAGACCGTCTTACAAGAGACCATCTCGTATAATAATTCGAAAACATTGCTGGAATTGGACCGAGTTGGGTACTGATATGAACTGCCTTTCACATTGAAATTTTGTTCGGCCCAAATATTGCGTTTCTGTCTTCGTTTGTTTCACTTTTCTAGCCTATCCGAGCCCAAGACCAGATCAGCCCAGGCTGTTCATTCTTACGACGATAATTTTTGAATGGGTTATTTGAGAAACGGGCCCAAAATTTAACATACTCTGATTAAAGTCTATAGGGAAACAAATCTTTCTAAATTTATCATCAAATTATTACCAACCAAAATTTTCACTCTAAAACGGAGAACTCAATTGGGAAGTTGAAGATAATGATCTACTAATATTTTTCAAGGAACCATGTTTCTTTACGTCGATCAAAATTATGTTCACCGATATATAAAGATAGAGCTATTGTGGAGATTAAAAGGGAATACGATGTCCTTTTAGATGGGGGAAGCTTAATTCTTGTTCCCATTTACATCTATATTTCTTTCATTTCAAGATTTTTATATAAAACGAAAGAGAGACATATATTAGTAAAACAATGTCGAAAAACAAAGGGATATGCATGACATTGGGGGCCATGTTGAAATGTTATTTTATTTTATTTTATCAGCCCTAATAAGCGTGAAATTTGTCGAAAACCAATGATTTCAATCTAAACATTTGACCACACCACAATTGGTTTGGTGAGACTGGATGAACAGCAAAATATCAAAATCACTGTATCCCACGCACAGCATCAATCTTATCCTCTTCTGAACTACTCCCTCCCTGCCAATCATTACTCCTATCACTCCTCACCTTCATTCCTAAGTTTTTATTTATCAACAATTATATAATTTTATATTCATTCGGGACCATTTTCTCAAATCCCAACTGATTCGTTTTAGAATATATATGTCAAACTTTTTTTTAACGAGATAGTACTCATTTATTAAATATATAATTTTGATATATTTCATCGTATTTAACAAATGAATATCATCGTAATCGAGTTGTAATTGCTCGCCATAGCACATGTAGAGTAATTAAAGATTCGCAAAACATTGTAATTGACTACCACTTCAGTCTTTATTTTACGCTAAACCACGCATCTTAAGAGGATGTCCCATTTTATATTTTATTACCTATAATCATCATTACCATTTCATCTCAATAAACTATTCGATTTGTACAAGAATATATGTTTGATATTAAAATGGGAAATTTGCTATCTGTTAAAACAATTACAAGAATAATGTTTGCCCATAAAGTCCAGCTTAACAAATCAAATGTTTGCGTTATCGTATAATTCGAAAGTTTTGAATCGTACACTTAATAATAACTATAATTTTTGGTAAAATAACATAAATATATAAACCACGATATATTTGATAGATGTATACATAACAATATATGTTTTGGTAAATTATTTATAAAAATTGACTCATGAAAGTCAGAAAAATATTCCACATTGTTTTGAATTTATATATTTTCTCGTCGTGATCATTTTAATGATATGGAGAGGGTTGCGGGGTGGAGAAGCAAAAGGCGCAGTCTTTCACATAATTGAGTAGTGTGGAAGAAACGGCAATAAATAACATTTCATTAGTATTTTCATGAAAAATTACAGCAGAAACGCATTATTTATATTATTATTTATTCTTTTGATGACAATAATTTGGCAGACTGTGGTCCCATAAAACCATTCTGTTCATCTTAGGGTTTATCTTAGCAGCTCATCATTATTCATAAGTTTTTTTTTTCCCAATTTTATCTGATTTTATTTATTTTAAATTCATCACCTTGAAATTCAATTTTCCGATCGATATTATAAAAATGTGTGTGTGCGTAGGTTCATAGTCAACTGGATAAAGATTCGAATTTCGAACTACCAAAAATATACATATTAATGTGCTTTGTGTCTACTTGAAATGATTAACATAAAATAAGATCATTAATCTCAATTAATCTAGAGTTTATTTAAAAATTAAATTTTTTTTCAAAAATTCAAAGGCCCTTTAATAATTAGACTCGAACATAATTTTTAGTCATTGATTTCAGTGAGGATAAATAATCTATTATTGACATGGAAGTGTATACATATTGCCGACATATTTAGAGTTGATTTCATGTCAATATTTCGATAAAAATTAAACTAAAAACAAACACATATCAACTTACATGATCGAAACCAAATTTTAAATAATCAATTTTCATATATGTAATGAGTGCGTTACAAGCAAGGTTGACAACGAAATTAAACATTTAAATCCGTATTTATAAAGAAAGCGGCGTGGGAGTCGACATATATTTCATTTTGTCTTTATCCACTTAAAAAAAAATTCTAAAATGAAATAATATGGGCTGCAATGGGATTGTTAGTATGGGCCTTTATTAAGGTTCAGCCCAAGCCCGGTAATACAAGTTTATTATAAAATAAGAGGAAGTCCAATACATTGTTCTAGTGTGCTATGTCTCAGATCAAAATCAAGGCTGCTTTTGGATGGAAATTATGTTTTTTTTTTGGATGGAAGAATTTGATACCGCTAACTTATATGTAATCTTTGTTGAAAATCCAGATATTTTAACTCTATTATCTTCGATTTAAGTTAAGGGTATTAAAATCAGACACGACCTACCAAACTGATACGGTTCAACCTGGGAAAAATGATTGGGTTCGGTTCGATTCGGTTCGGATCAACCCGAGTTGACCCGAAAATTTTAATTTTTTTCTAAAAATATAATTAATAAGTATTGTCTATATTTTTATATATTAATGTCTGAGAAAACTTTTATTGTACATTTATATCATAAATTTTCATAATTTAATATTTATTTTGAACATTTTTTATTATTAAAACAATTGCTTATTTGATTTAGCAAATATATTTTATTTTTCTATAATTAGACTTTCAAATTAAAATCATATATATATATAGGATATTTTGTTACTATGTGTTTAAATTAAAATATTATTATTATTATTGTTTTTGAATTTTATTTAAAAAAAATTAGAAAAATCAACAATCGGGTTGATCGTGTTGATTCGGGTTCGATTTCGAGTTCGGGTTCGTGTTGAGAGTTTTCGGGTTGGATCGGGCTCGAAGTGGGTTTGGGTTGAGCGGTTTTTGTAATAGTACCAATGCTCAACCTGAACCAACCCATCCGAACTCGACATCCTTAATTGAAGTGCTTTTTCAACCAAATTGAGGCGAGTAAATTTAATATCTTTATGTCAATTTCTTGGGGTCTCGAACTTCGTATCTCGTTGCAAATTTCAGAAGTCTCAGTATCATAGGATCTCGCTGCAAATTTTCAATACTGATGTGATATCTGCTATTTGAAAGCAAATTTTTCAAAGAAGGAATAAAATAAAAATTTGAAAATCTGTGTGTATACAGCAATTTGAAGTAATGGCCCCCCACTATGTGTAGCCTGTGACACAAATTTGACTATTAGTGATAAAAACAATATAAATTCTCAAGGCAATAACAACTACACAAAAGCATTATTCAGGACAACCTTCAACAACTGGGGCGGTGCTTTTAGGTACTTCAAATTATGGTTGTTAAAAAATATTGGAGTCAATATTTATATTATAACGAAATAAAATTCAAGATTACATAATTTTAATTCAATTGTTAAGAATTTTATATACTTTTGTAATGGATAAGATTTATAAGATTACTGTTTTTCTTTTTTAACAAACGCACCAACATAAAGATGTATTTATTAAGTGTGCTATGCAATGAAAGAGTAGGTTTTTCTGAAACGGATCGTTATATGTGAGACGGGTCAATCCTACCGATATTCACAATAAAAAATAATACTCATAGCATAAAAAGTAATATTTTTTTTGTTGATGGCACAAATAAGATATCTATCTCACAAAATATGATCCGTCATACAAGTTTTTGCCGAAATGAAATATATAGTTGGGTTGGGTACTTGGGGTAAATTATTTAGATTATACTCACAAATATAATAAATAATCAGTGTTAGATACCGGGATAATGTCACGATGTTTTGTTTTAGTTAACTTGAAATTATGCAACAAATCACTAGCTAAAACCAAGTAATGACGGCATTTTCCTCTTTTAAATTTCTTGGTTGATGGGACATATTAATTCTATGATCAAGTTTTTTTATGGTCGACATGTATTATGTTGCATTATTATAGAAAATTATGATGTCCGCTACATCTAATATATATTAGTGCAACAACGCATACACGCTCTTGTACAATATCTGTTATTATTTATTTGGTTTATATTTAAATGAGGATCCAAAATATAATTATAAGAAATAACGAGGGACATGCACTGAAATTTTGATATATGAATTTAAAAAATAATTAGAGAAAGGAAAGGAATAAAAAAAATGACTCAAGTTGTAATTGAACCTACAATTTGGTGTCTAATAAACAAAGACTATATGTTGAACTATACATGGCTTGCAATAAAGTTGTAACACTTTATTAATATATACAATAATTAAAATAGACTAATACACCAAAATTTAGTTACTCTAAGTGTCTCAAACTTAATAATATAGTATAGATAATATGGATATATCCAGACATACATATAAAATATATATACATACATATAGACATGTCAAAACGGGCTGACGGGGCGGGCCAGCCCGCAACCGGCCATTAGGCGCGGCGGGCCAACCCGCCATTTTGGCGGCCCTCTAAATGACTAACTCAGCCCAACCCACCTTGGGCCGCGGGTTAGGCGGGCCGACACGCTTATTTTTTTAAGAAAAAAATGTTAAACAGTATTGCAGTAAAAAAAATATATTTTAGTCAGATAGTTTCATAAAATATTTAAAAACATTGAAATAAAAATTAAGAAAACAAACAACATAATCCATAAAAAGTAAAGTGTTTAAACAAAACATGAAGAAATTAAACAAATACTATAAAGTCAATTCTCATTAAATTCCATTCAATCTTGATCTTCTACGATAGTTTTCTCCACTGTTTTTTCATCAAAAATTTCAACAATATTAGATCCTTCTCGGGATGATGTTGTTTTAATATTTGCACATTCATCATTTTCTGCATCTAAAAGACATGAAATAAATTTCTCCTTTTTTACTTTTTTATATATATTTGTTCTAAGGGTAAATTCTCAATAAATTCTTAAACCAAAATTTAACTTTATCATTCAGTAAATTATCTGTAAATTTTATTCATGTAGCCTATATCTATTACAGAAAAGAGAGGAGAGCATAACATCTTCGAAAAAAGAGAAGAAGCACATAGATTTAGATTTTATCAGAGTGAGTGATGGAGGCAAGGCACAAGAGAAAAATAAGGAAGAAATAAGATAAGAGAGGGATGGGGGCGCAAGAAACTTATTCTAATTTTTATATAAAACTTAAAAATATAAAGTTATACTCTGGCTCGCCCCGTCTTGGCCCGCAACCCAAACGGGCTCAGCCCATTTGGCCCGCCTCCAAACGAGCTGATATTTTATCAATCCAAACCGCTAAATTTTTATAGCGGGGCGGGCCGACCCAATTTGACAAGTCTACATACATACATACATACATATATATATATATATATAACACACACACACTAAAATTAATAGAATCTGTTCAAATATCATTGCATTATTATTGTATAATTTTCCAAGACAAGGACAATGTTTAAATAAGAAAATGTTGAAAAGAAAGAGCAGTTAACCATGACATTTGACCTATTATATATTAGTTTTTTTTAAAAAAGGATATATTATTAATGTTAATACTTTGTAAATTAAATTTAATTTTTAAATTATTATCGACCAAACAATTATTTGTGATTAGATCATTATCGGTCGCATGACTTTTGCTGATGATGCACAGATTCCTTGTTGTACTTTTTATTTTTATTATTATTATTCACTGCTTAATTTCTTAGAAACTTAAAGTCCCAATTTTTATTGTGTCGATTATGACTGTTGGTGGTCGATTTATGTATGTATATGTCGTAATAGACCGTAGTACTAAAAGCGTATGTAAAAAATTACACGTTTCGATTGGAACATTTATTTATTATTAATGAAATATTAAAACGATAAAAAAAATTAAATTAAAGTGTTCTAATAAGGAATTAGAATAAGGAATGTCGAGATCGCTTGAGACATACTCAAAATTTAGAACGTAGTGACTGAGATTATGCATGAAACCCGAGGTAAACTAGACATTACAATTATTATAATTAAACTAAATCCAAATCCCCCAAATTGGGTAAATAAATGCGTTAAGAAACAATAATATTCTCGTTTATTTTATTTTATTTTCTCCCTAATCCCACTTACGGTTCGTTACGCTAAATCCTCACAAATCCCCATTAACTACTAAATATGATAAACCACTCCCATTCATTTACAAATTTCCGAGGAAAATAAGGAATTAACGAGAATGATAAAATGTCACGTTACTGAAATCAAGATTCAAAATTTATTTAATTACACACAATTAGCAGAACAAGAAATACTCCATGTATGTGAAGCATGTAATACGATTGAGAGATACATGTTGATGTAACCAATATTTTGCAGGGGCGGCTCGGGTCGGACCAGGCTTATATCCGGGTCATCACACGCGACCGTAATATTTTTTTTTAAAAAAAAAACTTTATACATGTAACGATTTATATATAATATGGAAGAGTTAGTGACCGCCCATGCATTATGACCCAAATTAAGGTGGCTTATAGTTCTGAAAGAGACAATTAGGTTCATTTACTGTCCTTAAAAAACAGAAAGTAATCCATTGACGTGACTCGCAATTTACTACTACGTAGTACCCACTCGGCTTGCATCATGGGATAGTTTCGAAAGTTAGGAGACAATGATTTATTTTTAATTCAACAAATTCTTAAGACAACAAATTTATATAATTAATTTATCCATTTTCTCGAGTAGGAAGGAGTCAACCAAAAATATACGTGTAATAGATGTTATGTATGTATTGAATATTGATTTATAGAAATTACGTTTCAGTTTTTATTTAGGATCGAGATGAATTAAAGGTGTTAATGGAGAACAAAATTAAATGTTTAATTGCTTTGGGTTGACAAGGACACACACAAACACACAGAGAGAAAGTGGCATAGAAAATAAGTTGACGGCGCCAACTCTAATCTACCTTGTCGAAAGCATGCTAGCTCTTCGTTGTAAATAATGATTATTATTTAATAATGTTTATTTGTTGAAATAAAATCATTTTTTAAGGTTAAGCATGCTCGTTGATGCAAAATTAGTCCACTACGTAACACTTTTTTTTTTTTTAAGAAACAAGTCCACGGAATGAATTTGACGAGATAAGGATTAGATAATTATCTAGCATCTTTTTTAAAAAATTTAAAAAAAGTGATTATTTGTTAACATTTAAATTCAAATATTAATTATACCGAAACCGAGAAACTTTTTAAATTAATCAATTATCGAAACTAAATTTATTTTTCTCCATTGCTCCCCAGTTGATGAAATGAGCAAGGATTTTGGGGATATGTATTCCAACCACCCCTCATCATCGACAAAGTCATTGCCTTGACATTTTGCTTCCTACGGATAATTAACACATCAATTCATCATTTTAATATTTGTTGTATCTATATAATTTGTCTTACATGAGTTATAAAAAGAAGTTCACGAGATAAGTTTACAATGACTTACGATGAATTCACACAATAACTCGAGTTGATTATTTTCGTAAAACGATGATGTAGACGAATTACTATGTGTATGTGAGTTAATTTTTTTTAAACCTGTAGAGCAAAGTGGTACATCCTAAAGAGCCACATATTCAATGGTGGAGCCAGGAATCCGATTCTACACGAGATAGAATTTTAAACTCTAAAATTATTTAATATTTTAAATTAATCTACCCGAACTAATATCACATTTATCCAAAATTATCAAAAAAAATTACATTTAAGTTTTTTTAAAAAATTTAGGACCAGCCCGGATGAAAAGTACTGTGGCTCCGCCCATGCATATATTGAACTTGTGTTAAGTTTTCGCGTACTAGGATTAAAAATAAAATATATTTTACGACACATATCAAGGCATATACCATATAATTTGGTATCAGTTAAGATTTAGCAGTAATTTCTTAATGTCAAAGTTTTGTGTAATGAACAAAATAAGATAGGGTGATTAATCTTGGAGCTCACTTACCATGCACGTAAAGGTTAAAAAATGGTTTTGTCCCTAAACAAGCAGGCAAAAAGCAACCTCGCTCTTGCTTACACGGCCAAGTTTGGTATATTATGAGCTTCATAAGATTCGGAGACCTGAATTGGTCCTCAAATCTATTCCAATTGTTACATGCAATTGGGGAGGGAGAATCATGCATGGTGAAAATCGAGTTAATCTACTCCCATCGAAAAAAATTCTCCTCATATCCTAACATCATTAAATTATATATATTTATCGCATTTTAAAGAAAATTGAAATCACAATTCGAATAATTAAAATTTCACCACATACAAAACAATCAATAACTTTGAAGTTCTAAAAAATGAAGCAACAAGTTCGGACTTGCGTGTGGGAGCAAGCAGTCTTCCGTTTGCGACCAAATGATGTCAAATTTGGTCAACCTCAGTCAACTTTTGGATAGAAAAAATAAGTTAAAAATGAACGGTCCGGATAGCACAACAAAGTACGAGTGATCCAACGGTATTGACAACGCCAACCAAATTTCTATTTAAGGGTGGTTACCGTGATTGGGGGAAGCGGAATCTCCTAATTTGCTCCTTCAAAAATCCCCTAAAATTTACATACCCAAAATCCAACAAATAAATTTAATTTCCAAAATTAACCCGACATGGAGTATCAGATAATGGATTTATTTTTAATATAATTATTCCCAAAAGTCCAAATTAATTGCAATTTGCATGTGATTGTATTAATTATCTGTACTGAAGTAATCACTTTTATGAGGGCACTACACACACATAATGATAAATACAAAAATATATAGTTGAAATTGTATAGTGAAATATATGATAAGATTAATTTTAATTCTTGGTTTTTTAATAATGTGAATAATATGTTTTAAAAATTGATTTATGTAAAAGATCATCAAGATTATTTTAGTAAAATTTAAAATTTCCAAATTCAAATCCTATTTTTTTCCGAAGAAGAAATGAATTTCTAAATTTTTTTGAAATTTCAAACCAAATATAAGATGAAATTCTCTAAATTTATAGATTTTCAAATCCAATTCTACATCCAAATCGAAACCCAAAATTGTAAGCATCCAAACACACTGTTAGTGAGATAATTAGCTTAGAATATTTCTCTCAAGTAAATAAAATTTTGTTAACTAAACTACTGCCTTTAATAAATTGATAATATTTTTGTGAAGTGTCCTTTTCTGAGACTTGAAAACTTTTTTGAATGGGTTTGTTGCAATTTCCCCCTCAAATTCAAATTTTCGTCAATGATACTTGTATATATAGATGATTAAGCAAAGGTTAAAATTAGGCTTGGACAAGACTCAAAGGAAAAATTATGCGCAGCCGTGTGGTAATCCTAACAAATGCGTCAAGCAACATCCTCTGCCCAGACATTTCTTTCCCTCGACACTCAAATCCATGTTTCGCCTTATCAACTTTAAAAAAAAAAAATTAAGTTACTCTACCTTGGCATGTTAGTAAAAGTACAATTATTGCATATTTTGCAAATTATTCGATGGATAAGAAATCGCGATATGTTTATTTCTGAAAAGTTTTCGCGAATATTTATCGAAGTTCATAGATTTATCTGATGCATATACATCAGGATATTAGTCATTTTTCTTGTAATCTCAATTAATTTAGTAACTGGTTTTTATAATAGGTTAATAATTACAAAATGTATCCCCAAAAGCTAAGAATAAGATATCCAAATCATGAAATACAGTATGTTCTTTTATGATGATCAATACAATCCAAAGGTTTACTTTAATTAATTGACCTGAAGTCGAAGGAATTGAATTGCATTAGGCATAAGTAACCGAGCAAGGGTAAGCCAGGGATGATGCATCACACGAGCCAAGATGCAGTCAAACAACTAATTTTGCCGTACCCAAAATTATGCCCTTGATTTCGCCAAAAAAGAATGAACGATAAATCAACCTTGCTCCCAACAATAAAATTTATAAACTAAATTGACTATATTTTATGTTCAAATAAATATACAACAACATCATATTCTGGAAACTACATACCAACTTTTGATTCCTAGCCGAGGGAGAAAGACGACGATCGTCTTGGTTGAAAAATAAATTTAATCGAATTGAATAAATGTCGAAGAAAACTATATTTTAAATCAGTTTTATATTTTGTATAAATAAAAAATTTGAATACCCTCCAACGTAATAATATTACAAAAATATTTTTGGATGCGTAAGTACCAATCACATGTAATCCTCCTAAAATTTGTTTGTACGATAAACCAGACCCATGCATGTGAATTTACCCTTGAAATCTACTCTTAAGTAAAAGTTCGTTCACGGTGGAGTCAAATTTAGTTTAATTTAATTTACGTTTAGGGAGTCAGTCACGTATTAATGAATTATTTTGTCGATTTACAAGTAGATGTAACCGTAATACATGTAATCTCTTTTATTAATTTTTACGTGTGTTTTTTCTCATGTTTTTTTAGCAGAAAAACTATATTTTTGATCTTGTTATCAGTTAATTTCTCTTTATCAACTAATATGTAATGTTGATGTGATAATTAAAAATGATTATATTCATCGAAAATGATTGATGTTAAACATGAAAACGGACTTCAAATTTGCCCGACTAAAAAAAAACGTGAAGTGTAATGATCACAAAACATACAATTTCACACACACACACACACACACACACATATATATATATATATATATATATATATATATATATATATATATAATCAATTAGAGAATTATTCTACATCTCATTCACGTGTATTTTTTTCACATCAAGACCAATTCATGATCTACGTTCCAAAGACAAAAATGTTTTTTTTATATATTCAAAAATGTTTATTCATATAAAGTAAAATATGTTAATATAATTGATACAAATGTTATACAAAAATAACTTACGCATCATGAAATGTCAATTTATCTAAGTTTCTATTTTGAGAGCATAACACACACATCAAACAAATTGAAGCAATTATTTATGGAATTTAATTTTTTCATCAAAAGAGAGAAAATTTTTTTATTCAAAATTTTAAAAAACATATATATATATATATTTCGAATTCTCGTTATATATTAAATAAAAATCTCGTAGTATAATAATTATAAATATCATATTGATAAACTTTTCACATTATTCAATAGAAAGAGTAGTTCTCTTGTGAAACGGTCTCACGAATCTTTATCTGTGAGACGGGTCAAGTCTACCGATATTCACAATAAAAAGTATTCAAAAGTAATATTCTTAGCATAGAAAATAATACTTTTTCATTGATGACCCAAATAAGATATATGTCTCATAAAATACGACCCGTGAGACCGTCTTACACAAGTTACTCTTAGCATAGAAAGTAATAATTTTTCATAGATGACCCAAATAGGATATTTGTCTCATAAAATACGACCCGTGAGACTGTCTCACACAAGTTTTTGTCCAATAAAAAATATTCATGGTCAAATAAAAAATTCCGAACCATGGAAGGAGGAAGCATCCGTTCACGATAGCTTAACACGTGTAAGCATGGAAACCATCCCTTAATTACCATTAAAATACAATTTATGTCCTAAGGCGGCCAAAAAATAATAAATTATGCTAATTTTGCTTAAGAAAAATGTGTTAATAGAAAGCCTGCCTGCATGCATGCACATACACGAAATATTAGGAAGTCTATTCACGGCCTGCCCATTTATCTACCAATAATAGTTAATGAGATTGGGAAATGGAAAATTTCGTAGTTAGTCAACCCCGTCTAATCAATTAATTAATTAAAGTGCGTTCATAGTTACAAAAACTTTCACCTAATGTTCAAGCATGCTTTTATATATATATATATATATATATATCTGTGTGTGTGTGTTAATTGTGTGTGTATTAATTAGTCTTCATAGCGCGATTAAGAGGTTGTTTTGCGAAACTTATCTAAAACAGCTTATAAATTCTTATCTCTTGTAAGTTGTTTGAGTTGTGATGTCTTTATTTTATAATAAATAAGATGTTAAAGTATTTCGATGTATTTATTTTAAATAAGTTAAAGATGTTAATGTATTTGATATTATAAAATATTTTTATTGTCAAAATTATCAAAAAATACAATAATATGAGTTAATGTAAGTAAATTATAAATATATATATATATATATGAAAATAGTTTTATACTTTTAATATTTTTAAAAATAAATTTATTTTGTATTTATATTTAGAAAAAAATTATGTTCTTTGAAGGAAAAAAGTTAATATTATTTTTTAATGTGTATAAATACAATGTTGATTAAAAAAATTATGATTAATAATTTTCTCAATAAAATATTAATGCTTTTGTTTTTTAATATCCTAATAAAAAGATATATCAAATTTGTATTTTAAATTTGATTAGAAAAAAACAAAGTAATACATCGAAAACCCGATTCGATATCTCATTTTATATTAGATTTTTCGACAAAAAAATCAGACATAAAATGAAAAAAATTACAATTTAAATCCTTTAAGTTTACATGTTTTTGTTTTTAGTCCTAATTTGTCAAAATTTGGTTAACATCTAGTAACTTGATTTTTTCTTGTTTTGATCTTTTTTAACCGGAAGTCACTAAACTAATCGAATATTGTTTATTTTGAACTGATTTTCTCATGTGTGACTCATATGATGCGACTAAATCATGTTTTGCCCATATTAAAATCAATCTAAACAAAAATAAATGAAAAATATATAACAAGACAACATCAAAAATTTAAAACTTGAAGGAAAAAATCATATCATTTTTTCTTTTTTTAGATATATTTTAAAATATTAAATATAAGTTTTATTCTTGTCACATAAAGTATGTAGGATATCATCGATATCAAATAAAAAACATTTGTTGGATTTTGTGTTTTTTGGTGAAAAAAAAGAAGTAAACTAAACAATATTACTGAAAAACAAAAAACAAAACTTTCATAAATTCAAACATGTAAACCTAATATTAAAATCACAATTTTCCCAACATAAAATTAACTGAAAAAAGGAAGGAACTCACCTGACCGATTTTCCACCGTTTACAGTATTAATTAAATGTCACAATTTTCCGCATTATTGAAAAAGTTGATAGCAACATATATACAATTATTATATAATCGACTATTTTATGTTAACGTCCCCTATTGGAAAATACTCACTCATTTGAGACAAGTCGGCCGTATTGTTGGTTGCATTGTCACAATTCATAGACGCGTGATAGACTCGAAGACAAAATACACAGAAAGTGCTATCAAATTTAATTTAAGAATGGTTAAAACATTTACAACTACATAAATTAAGTGGAAACTAAATACAAGAAAATGATTTATTAGAAAATGATTTATCACTTTCACTATCCGAAAAACCCGATCGATTTGCTATGATCCATGTTTACGCGAAGAGTTTGGGTTAGAAAAAAATACAACATAAAACATGCAGGAGTATATCTCTCGTGAGACGGTCTCACGAATCTTTATCTGTGAGACGGACCGATCCTACCTATATTCACAATAAAATAGTATTTTTTCATGGATGACCCAAATAAGAGATCTTTCTCACAAAATACGACCCGTAAAATCGTCTTACATAAATCTTTGTCAACATGGAGTCCGATAATCAGTCGTCTTCCCGATGTTCTTGTGCTCCCGAGGTGAGGGTAAACCGACAGGGATTACATGGCCGGGCTAAGCCGACCTATCTATCCGGCAAGGTTTATTTTATGGGGTTCACAAAAAAGACTTTTTCTAGCACCTAAGTACATCAGATGTGGTAAAGATTAAAACATTCACAAATTTTATCTACTCAAAGTGAATAAATTAAGTAAATGCGTGTAGAAATATCTCTCATACTCATTGTCTCTGACTTGATCGTTAGAAGGACATTGTCGAATGGATTAAGAGAATTTAGGATCACCAAGTAATAGATTTGACCCTTTATTAATTTAGCAACAAACAATCATTTGCTAATAATCTTGTAAAACATATTTTTGACCATTGACGTTTAATTTAATCATTATGATTTCATCAGTACGTATAAACAGGAGCCAACAACCAAAACTAACGTCTAATCAAGATAATTAATAAATAAATAATCACCAGATAATGAAAAGTGGTCGAGATAATTAAAATAGTGCTCAACTTAAAACATAAAAATCAAACGCTAGATAAGACCAATTAAGGTCGTAATCATGTATGAGTGGAAATAATTGTCAATGCCGACCATTTCGGAAAATGATTTTGATTGGCATTTTTATGGTAATTTTATTTTGAATGGAATAAGAGCTTTGAAAAACTTTTGACGGGTTTCATCGTTGTATCGATAATCATTTCACCAAGAAGACAAGCTATCACTCGCATTTTCTCTTGAGAATCCATTTAACTTCTTGTGATAATATACCTCAACTTTTCTAAAAAAATTTATTTCAAAATTATATATTCATTTTTTTTATATTTGATGTTAAAAATTTACTTATAATATATTTAATCACTTAATATAAAACAAAAACAATCACTTAAATGTAGAATTATTATTGCCCAAGTAAATTGTGTTGGAAATTTCAAGTAAATTTAAAGATTGAATAAAAATTATGTCTCATGAATGTGGTAGTGTCTTTTGGCTCTCCCTCCATATTCTTGAGTTAATTGTGGCTCAAGATTGTAGGAGTGTCTTTTGATTTTTCACATTTTTGAGTTAATTGAAGATTTTTGACTCTTCATATTCTCGAGTTAATTGAAAGATTAATTGAGTTAATTAATCGTGTATGACTCTTGGTATGTATTTTGGAGATTAAAAGTAGTGTGTTTATTTCTTCATTCCATATGCACAAAAATATTTTTTACAAACACTCAAGATCTCTTTCAAGCATTCTCTTGCATTTCATATTATTAGCTTTTCTGTTTGACCTCCGTTAAATTTCGGTGATCAAGTGAAGGTATGTTTTCGGTTCGTTGGTATAGTTACTTCGTGTTAAGTTGCTGCAAAGCTTTGCCATTGAATCCTGGGAAAAAAGTTGTTCGTCGAGATCCCCGAAGCACCGTCGGAGGGGACGAATTTGTTTTAAGGAAATTGTACTTCGTACATGACTCGGTTTGATTTACTGTTTTATTGTTGTTATTTTATATACGATATTCACACTTTCAATAGTATGCTCATTTTCGTATACTCTTTTTGATTATCGATTACCGAGACCTTTACAAGACTTGCCCAAATGATGAATTCCTTCTGTCGAACATGGATATACTTACTCATCGACATTGGTTCGAAATCTTTTCATTTATAGATTGCTATATTGAGTATAATTAGATAAAGACGGCTCCTAAAATTGCCGCTCTGTCTGTATCTTTACGAGATTCCTTTCGTTCTCTACTTCTATATTTTTATTATTAGCAATATAGATAACAAATTGCAATATCATTGTCCCACATTTATTAAAAATTAAAATTTAAAATATTTTATAAGAGTTTATAACAAACTTTTATCATGATTCGAGTTAATCATTTTCATAAAACGACGATATATATAAATATTATACATTCGCAGGCCTAAACTCAAGACCGCGGTATAATTTGAGTTAGATGTCTTTAAGATATGAACTCTTTCGGAGTAAAGGATTTCCAACATGTCCTAGATTACATTTCAATAGGTCCCATGAGACTTCGCAGGAGTGGTTGAAATAACCGGATGGAGATCCACATCATCTCTCGACTTATCCATTCCTATCCTCCTCCAACAATCTCCCAATATTTTTTATTATTATTTATATATAAAAAATAATTAAATGAGTCATTGGGTCCACTTACCTTGGATCATTTGCAGCGAATCCATTCATTTTCATATTATTATTCAAGAAAATTATTGATGTAAATTTGTTTTAAATAGATATATTATTGATTCAATAATTTTTTTTCATTAAGAAACCTTAACTAGCTAGGCCTTCCTTCTTGATGGATTTCTTAATCGTAATCAATGCTTCTAGATGATTCCAACTTGTTATTTTAAAAAAATCCATTTATTTTTTAAAAAATTCGTGATATAAAATTCGTTTGAGAAATTTATACACACTATTTAACTTAATCTAATTTTTTTCCTTCTCTTTTTATATTAATTTATTCTGTCAATCTTTTTTAAGATTTTGTCATTTGTTGCTATTACATATATAAATTGCATTCAATGCTTTGATCGAAATTATTAAATTTCAATTTAAGACCATTTCCCAAAATCGACCATTCACTGGAAATAAATGAATACCATATCATTTAAGATATATACCACTTGATATTTTACGTTTTTCTTTCATGCATATAGGAAAGAATATCAATCAAATAGAGAGGGGAGAAACGAGTCTCTCACTCGACCAGCGTCTCTCGTGACAAATTCGTGGCTTACGGGGGAACTATCATCTACCAAATGTTGGTTGGATAGGATATGATTTCTCTTACGCGGATAGAAAGATTACAATTGACTCTTTTTATTTTTTTTTTTATTATGGAAACGAAGGATACAGTCATTTTTGTGTGTGCAGTGAGTAAATGTCCTTATTAACTCAATTTCTTGCAAATCAAATTAATCAGATAAATCACACGGTGTAATAAGCTTACTTAATAACATATTAGCATGTCGAATCGAGGCTTATACATTTTTTGCTGCGACAAATGAGACATGCTACTCGTGCTAAAAGTCATAATACAATATGTGCTTTGTAAATCAGTAATTCTAAAACTTAAATTTATGTCATTACCAATAATTTAGAAAATAATTTTTTAAAGATAACTTACAAAGAGTTCAAATGGAGATTATATAGAAATATTAACTGTTTAATTTTTTGCAATATACAAACAGTACAAACAGTATATATACACACACATATATACACACATATATACACACACATATATACATACATATATATATATATATATATCTACATAAAATGGCAAGTAAAAAACAAACAAGAGTAACCGAAGCTCTGTTTTTGCTGAATCACTCATTTGACCTTCAGTGGTTGGAGATGTCCAGAATTTGCTACCCGACTTTGCTATGTATTACCCCACTCCCCCACTCTCACCCCACACCACGTGAACTCACTCTCCTTTAAATGCCCAACTAACGTATACTCCATAATCATATTTCCTATTTCCCAAATCCTTTAAATGCCCAACTAACGTATACCTCCGTGAGCAGTGTTTCGATTATTTTGCTCATTAAATCCTTAACTTGACCTAAATCTTTCACCCCCAGCCATGGCTCCAATTTCTTGAGCCACCCTCGAACCATGTTGGACCAAACCCTAACCAACCTCTTAGGCCACCCCTGGACCCTTTGAACCCACGGACCAGACCCCTAGGCTTGGCTTGGTCCAACATGGCTCGAGGGTGGCTCGGGGGTGAAAGATTTAGGTCAAGTTAGGGATTTAACGAGCAAAATAATCGAAACACGGCTCACGCACAAACATGATATATATGTTTACGATGGACATCACATTCAAATTTCCAAATTTTCCTAACAATAGTGTTTTATTTTATTTTTAGGAACAAAAATTTCGGTGAATCGCACTTGTCATATCAACAAATACCGATTTTTGATGACATGTGATATCATACCGAAACATTCTGCATCGATATTGTTATGAAATTTTATAAAATTTCAAATTTCAGTTCTTTATACCAAATTTCGGTACAACATCAACAAAAATTTTTGGTATACTATACCAAGCACCCTATGCTACATATATAGTAAATTATGTTTAAAATGGTTGACAATGCTTAAATTAAATGAGCATAGAAAGTTACTGATACCACATTTTCAAGACAAAAATTTGTGTGAAATGATTTCATAGATCGTATTTTGTGATACAGATATCTTATTTGGGTTATTCATGAAAAAATATTATTTTTTATGCTAAGAATATTACTTTTTATTGTGAATATCGGTGGGGTTGACCCGTCTCACAGATAAAGATTCGTGACACCGTCTCACAAGAGAGCTATCCATTTCCAACTATCAATTTAAATTTAGGATGAGATATAATCAATTTAAAGGTATTTATTTTATGTAAATTCTATTTTTTTCTAAAATAATTGATTAATGTTATGTCAGTCGAGTACTAGCTTATTCATGATTTTTTGAAATTTGTATAAACTGTTTTGAGCATTTAATATGTTCATTGATTCTTTGACTGTTAAAATTGAGTGTTTAAGTTGTTAAACACTGAAATATTATAATTAAAAAAAATAGTCGGCAATCGGTAATAAATTGAATTTTATTGTGAAAAAATAAAAATTTATGGTAAAAAGTAAAAATCTCAAACTCTCAAAATTTACCAAACTACACACTTTATAATATTTTTCTCTCTACTCAATTGTGATTTTCTTCACAAATGAGAGATCTATTTATAGGAAATCTTTACAAATAATCCAAAAATAAAATACATCATTACATACATCATCACACACTAATTTTCAATATTTACAACTCTTATTTTCAACATTCAAATATTCAACATTCAAATATTCAATACACACATTTTAAATATTATTTTCCAATACTACCCCTTGTGATGATGATCATGATACGATGATGTCTTCATTACGTGTTTTTGTACTGCCTCGTTAAAAACCTTACTTGGAAAAACTCATTGGGATAAAAACCATAGTAACGGAAAAAGAGTGCAGTCATGTAAACTCTCCCTGATGTTGACATGAACAATTCTTCACAAATTTCGTAGATTGCGCATCCCAATATTATATATGTGCTTTCTGAATATTGACGTAAGAAGTGCCTTTGTGAAGAGATCTGATGAGTTTTCACTTGATTGAATGTGACGAACATCAATACATCTATTATTCTCAAGCTCCTTGGTGAATGCGAAGAACTTAGGAGGAATATGTTTAGTTCTGTCGCTTTTTATGTATCCTTCTTTCATTTGAGCAACACATGCAGCATTATCTTCATATAGTATCACAGGCTTCTCATCAGATGATAATCCGCATGAAATTTGGATATGTTGGGTCATTGATTTTAACCACACACATTCACGACTTGCTTCATGTAGTGCAATAATCTCGGCATGATTTGATGAAGTTGTTACGAGCGTTTGTTCCTGAGAACGCCAAGATATTGCAGTGCCTCCACAAGTAAATACATATCCAGTTTGGGAACGTGCCTTGTGTGGATCAGATAAGTATCCAGCATCAGCATAACCAATTATACTTGGATTAGCATCTTTTGAATACAAAAGTCCCAAGTCTGTCGTTCCTCGTAGATAACGGAATATATGTTTAATTCCGTTACAGTGTCTCTTTGTTGGATATGTGCTAAATCTTGCCAACAGATTCACGGCAAAAGATATATCAGGCCTTGTACAATTTGTAAGGTACATAAGGGCACCGATGGCACTTAGATATGGTACTTCTGGACCAAGAATATCTTCATCATCTTCACATGGACAGAATGGATCCTTTTCTATGTTTAATGATCTAACAACCATTGGAGTAGTTAAAGGATTTGCTTTATCCATATTAAAACGTTTAAGGATCTTTTCTGTATAATTTGTCTGGTGAACAAACATTCCACATTCTTTTTGTTCAATTTGTAAACCCAGACAATACTTGGTTTTTCCAAGATCCTTCATTTCAAATTCTTCCTTCAAGTATGACACAACTTCTTGAATTTCTTTATTCGTTCCAATGATGTTTAAATCATCAACATATACAGCAATAATTACGCATCCGGATGTTGTTTTCTTAATGAAAACACAAGGGCATATTGAATTATTTACATATCCCTTTTTCATCAAGTGATCACTTAGTCGATTATACCACATTCGACCTGATTGCTTTAACCCATATAATGATCTTTGTAATTTCACAGAATAACATTCCCTGGGTTTTGAACTTTGTGCTTCAGGCATCTTAAATCCTTCAGGGATTTTCATATATATATTACTATCAAGTGATCCATATAAGTAAGCTGTAACAACATCCATAAGACGCATTTCTAAATTTTCAGATACCGCCAAGCTAATCAAATACCGAAACGTAATTGCATCCATCACAGGAGAATACGTTTCTTCATAATCAATTCCAGGCCTTTGAGAAAAACCTTGTGCAACAAGTCGAGCTTTATATCTTACTATTTCATTTTTCTCATTTCGCTTTCGAATAAAAACCCATTTGTATCCAACAGGTTTTACACCTTCAGGTGTAAGGACTATAGGTCAAAAAACATTACGTTTATTTAGCGAATTTAATTCAACCTGGATGACATCTTTCCATTTTATCCAATCCTGCCGATTTTTACATTCACCAAAAGATTTTGGTTCATGATCTTCGTTATCATTTATGATGTCGATTGTCACATTATAAGAAAATATATCATCAATTTCATCTGTATCTTTTCGGTTCCATATTTTTCCAGTATTAATATAATTGATAGAGATTTCATGATTCTCGTCAGTTTGTGGTTCTGACAGAACATTTTCATCATCATGTGTTTCTTCAGGAACACCATTCTCTATTTTGTGATCATCATGTGTTTCTTCAGAAACGTCATTCTTTATTTTGTGATCATCGTGTTTCTCTATTAATTTTCTTTTTCGAGGATTTTTATCCTTGGAACCGACTGGCCTTCCACGCTTCAGGCGTTTAATGACATCATGAGTATTTTCCATTTGTTTATTTGGAATTTCAATTCGAGCAGGGGCATTTGCAGCATGTATATATGATTTAGTTACCCCTTTTGTGTCTGCAAATGCATCTGGTATTTGATTTGTTATTCTTTGCAAGTGTACAATTTGTTGTACATCTTTTTCACATTGTTTTGTTCTTGGATCCAGATGTAACAATGATGATACATACCATGTAATTTCCTTTTCGGTATGTTTCTGTTCTCCCCCTAACATTGGGAAGATTTCCTCATTAAAATGACAATCAGCAAAACGTGCTGTGAACACGTCGCCTGTCTGAGGTTCAAGATATCGAATGATTGATGGACTATCATAACCGATATAAATTCCAACCTTTCTTTGAGGTCCCATTTTCTTTCGTTGCGGTGGTGCAATAGGCACATACACCATACATCCAAAAATTCTCAGATGAGAAATGTCTGGTTCTTTACCAAATGCAAGCTGCAATGGGGAGTATTTATGATATGCACTTGGTCTGATGCGAATTAATGAAGCAGCGTGTAAAATTGCATGTCCCCATATAGAAATAGGGAGCTTTGTTTTCATAATCATTGGTCTAGCAATCATTTGCAGACGTTTAATCATTGATTCAGCCAATCCATTCTGTGTATGTACATGAGCAACAGGATGCTCAACAATGATTCCCATAGACATACAATAATCATTGAAAGTTTGGGAAGTAAATTCACCAGCATTATCAAGTCTAATTTTCTTGATTGTATAATCGGGAAATTGATTCCTCAATTTTATTATTTGAGCAAGTAATCTTGCAAATGCAACATTTCGAGTTGACAATAAACATACATGTGACCATCTGCTGGAGGCATCAATCAATACCATAAAGTATCTGAATGGTCCACATGGTGGATGGATTGGTCCACAAATATCACCCTGAATACGTTCAAGAAACATTGGTGATTCAGTTTGGATTTTGACTGGTGATGGTCTTATAATAAGTTTTCCAAGAGAACATGCTTTACATTGAAACTTATTATTCTGAAAGATCTTCTGGTCTTTCAGTGGATGACCATGTGTATTTTCTATAATTCTTCGCATCATTGTTGAACCATGATGTTCCAATCGATCATGCCAATTGGTTAATATCGAAGAATTATCAACTACCATGTTTGATTCAATTGGACTTATATGTGTATAATGCAATCCAGTAGGGAGCATTGATAGTTTTTCAATCACATATTTCTTTCCTGATTTATATGTGATAAGACACATATATTTCTCATTCCCTTCATTCATTGTTTGAGTATCATACCCATGGGAATATATATCATTAAAACTCAACAAATTTCTTTTCGATTGTGGTGAATATAAAGCATCATTGATAAAAAATTTTGTACCATTAGGTAACAAAAATTGTGCTTTACCACATCTTTTAATCAAGTCTACAGGACCTGATATTGTATTCACCGTTGTTTTTGTTGGTTTTAGTTCCAAGAAATATCTTTTATCTCGGAGGATAGTGTGCGTTGTACCACTATCGGGTATGTAAACTTCAGCTTTGCTCATAGCATTTTCCATATTTGAACTTCAAAAAAATATGCAATGAAATAAATTACTTGCAATATATATTTAAATATAACACAAATCATAATTATACAATAAAACATTATTCTATGAATACATGAAAAATAGATTATTGTACATTTATATTCTACCATTATATTGTTCATTTTCAGAGAAATCGTTGAGAAAATCTGCAGCATCAATATTGGACCAATGTCCTGGAGTACCACATCTGTAACAAGAACTTTCATATCTTTTTGAGTGCTTCTCATTAACACTTGTATTCTCATGATGCCTTTTCTTTGGATGGTTTGGGACGTTCTTTTGAGATGAGTTATAAAAATAACTATCTCGATTATTTTCAAAACCACGGCCTTGACCACGACCACGGCCAATTCCACGTCCACCTCCACGTCCACGTCCACGACCTCGACCTCGACCAAAACCTTGTCTTTGAATTTGATTTTGGTTTCCAGGTTTAAATTCATTTTTACTTACAGCATTTACTTCTGGAAATGCTGTTGATCCAGTGGGTCGGGACTGATGATTTCTCATTAATAGCTCGTTGTTTTTTTCCGCCACAAGAAGACAGGCGATGAGTTCAGAATATCTCGTGAATCCACGTACTCTATATTGTTGCTGTAGAGTAATATTTGATGCATGAAACGTGGAAAATGTTTTTTCAAGCATCTCAGATTCTTTGACCTCATGTCCACAAAATTTTAATTGCGAGATTATTCTATACATCGCCGAATTGTAATCACTGACTTTTTTAAAGTCTTGGAATCTCAATGTATTCCATTCATCCCGGGCGGTCGGAAGTATAACTTCTCTTATATGTTCGAATCTTTCTTTTAATCCCTTCCACAAAGCCATGAGATTTTTTTCAGTCAGATATTCACATTTCAATCCATCGTCGAGATGTCGACGCAAAAATATCATGGCTCTTGACTTTTCTTGTGACGTGCATATGCCATTTTCTTTAATGGTCTCGCTTAGACCCAATGACTCAAGATGCATTTCTACATCTAGAGTCCATGGCATATAATTCTTTCCCGTGATGTCGAGCGCAACAAATTCGAGCTTTGTTAAATTTGACATGGTGGTACTTTTTCTTCTGTTTGGAGCTTGGAAAAGTATGTAGGACTTTTAGAGCTTCGTGCTGATAACGTGTTGTGAAAAAGTAAAAATTTATGGTAAAAAGTAAAAATCTCAAACTCTCAAAATTTACCAAACTACACACTTTATAATATTTTTCTCTCTACTCAATTGTGATTTTCTTCACAAATGAGAGATCTATTTATAGGAAATCTTTACAAATAATCCAAAAATAAAATACATCATTACCTACATCATCACACACTAATTTTCAATATTTACAACTCTTATTTTCAACATTCAAATATTCAACATTCAAATATTCAATACACATATTTTAAATATTATTTTCCAATAAATTTCACATTATTTTTGTATGTGTCACCTTAATCTTGAGTGAGATCAAATTGACGGTCAATAAGAAATACATCACCTAAATAATAAGTTTGATTATGATCTCATGAGATATTATCAGGGACATCAACAAATTTGAGCACAGAAATTGAACTTGGGGATAAGTCCTGAGTATTATAAATATATAATAGAGCTATATGAGACGATCTCACATGTTATATTTGATGAGACGGATCTCTTATTTGAGTCATTAATGAAAAAATATTGTTTTTTATGCTAAGAATATTATTTTTTATTGTGAATATCGGTAGGGTTGACCGATCTCACAGATAAAGATTCGTGAGATCGTCTCACTAAAGACATAGTCTATTGGAATTTTGGTTTAGTAATTTCGTTTTGATTGAGAATGTATTCTCAATATTTTAATGGAATGAAACTAGATAAGTAGTTTATTTTGATTGGTCAGTAGTGGGTCGATTGGAATAATTTATTGGAGTTCTATCGAATTGGGATCAATAAAGCTTTTTTCTGATGGCTCGAACTAGAACTTGAATAAATCATACTAGTTACAATTTATTGGATTTTTAGTGGAAAAAAATCAATTAGATATGAATGACACATATATTGGCGACACATTAATTTTTAAATATATTATGATTCGAGATTCGAAAAGCTCGGTTTTTGTTTAATTTTTTTATTGTTCGTGTTTGACTTAGAAGAAAGTTTGAGTTTGAGTTCGGCTTGAAATCTGTAAACATATTCGCTAACTATTCAAACTATTATTCGGTTAATAAGGTTCGAAAATGAAGTTTCGAAAGTTCGAAACGTCTGAAAGTTTTAAATGTATATATATTTAATAAAAATTTATATTATATCAATAAAACATCAAGGTTTACAAACGACTCACGGAATATCGAACAAAATAACTTTACCTTGAGTTCGGTTCGAAAAAAGTTCGAACATATTCGAATTCGATAAATTCACAAATCACATATTTATCGAACCGACTTGAAAAATTCACAAACCGGCTCGATTCGTTTACAGTCTTATGCTAAATAGAGATTACTTAAGGGTTTGGAGCATAGATCCGGTGCATGTCAACGTAGATCTAGATGAATTCAAACTTCTAATGTTTGTTAAAGAACACTTCAATTGTGATATCTAATATTTTGTGTGATTATACAATAAATTCATACAAAATATAAAGATTCTGATTATGAGAAGTTTGATATCCAGAAAATATTTTCATAAAGTAACATAAAAATAAAATGAATAATTAGAGTAATACATAAAATATTATTAAACAATACCACATTTTTAATTTTGCGAAAAAATCGACCCATAAAAAATATTATATTTCGCTCACGTGATATTTACTCTTGTAATAATACAATTTTAATTTTTTTAAAAGATAAAAAAAAAATCGCATCTAGCACGGTATTTTGTTTATTGTTTATGCGGATTGATTATCTTATTTGATTCCAATCATCTCCCTTACTCGTTCAACGGAAATAACTACTTCAAAAACAAATTCACCAAAATTCATGGACAAAAGTTGATCCAACGAAGACTTGTTTGGTTTCATTTTAAATAAGTATATAATTTCTGATATTGAACTTTGATTTGGTGGATCTTGAATTTAATAAAAAAAAAAAAGATTAGGACAACGCATTTCAAATCATTTCATTTCGAGAAATTTAAGATTCAACAAATGAATTTGTAACACAAAGATGGTACAGGTATACAAATAAATGCAGTTGATTTGAATTAAATATACCTATCTATAAATAAATTATTACAAAAAAAAGTATATTAATTAATAAAATAAAGCACGAGTAATGAATGACACTGTAAAAATTGAGTTTTCACTTTCACCGCAGTGGGAGAGAGTACAGAGGACGACGGGTGCGGGGATCTGGTCAACGCCGTTTGACCACGATCTGCAGGTAAAATAATACAGACAAAAGAACAGGGGCACTTCCGTAATTCCGAGAGATACCCCCAACGCTCTTATATATGGTAACATCCCCTCGTTTCACATCTCATTCCTCATTTCCCCGTTTATCTCTAACAAGAACAAAAGACAAAATCACGCACAAACACATGAGAACCAGGAGAGGGCTGTGTTATCCTAAAGAGGTGAATATGTGCGTCGCTAATAATAGCCGAGCCGTGAAGAGAAGGAAACTGGAGGAGGTCAACGGAGGATATACAATCGCCTGCCGGAGAATGTTGAAGGAATCCCCTCAGATTGCCGGTGGACGTGATTTGTTTGATGCTTTGCCGGACGATATTGTGCTGACTATTCTGTGCAAACTCAGTTCTACCGCTGCCTGTCCTGCTGATTTGATCAATGTTTTGATAACGTATGTGTTATTTTTTCAGTGTGAACATAATTTTTTTTTTCCGTATCTGAATCCGAGTTTCATTCGTTTTATTTTGTCTTACGAACAGATGCAAAAGGCTTAACGGATTAGGTCTCCATTCGCTGGTGTTATCCAAATCCTCGCAGAAAATGCTGGAAGTGAAAGCCAAAAACTGGTCGGAGTCCGCTCATCGATTCCTCAAACTATGCGTTGAAGCTGGAAATATCGAAGCCTGTTTCATTCTAGGCATGGTTGGTATAATTTTTTAGCGTTTTTCTCTTCGGATTTGATGATAATGTTAAATAAAATATGAGATATTTTGTTTGAGATTGCAGTTAATGACTCTCGATGCATAGTGCGAACTTCTATATTTATTTAAAAAATAAATTACTGAGATTTATTAATATTACCTGACACAGATTCGTTTCTACTGTTTGCACAACCGAGGAAGCGGTGCGTCATTGATGGCGAAGGCGGCGATTGCATCTCACGCTTCCGCGCTCTACTCCCTCGCCATCGTCCAGTTCAACGGCAGCGGCAGCTCGAAGAACGATAAAGACCTTCGGGCAGGCGTGGCGTTGTGTGCACGCGCGGCGTTTCTCGGCCACGTCGACGCACTTCGTGAACTTGGGCACTGCCTGCAAGATGGTTACGGAGTGAAGCAGAACGTCGCCGAGGGACGCCGATTCTTAGTTCAAGCTAACGCGCGCGAGTTAGCCACCTTTCTGGCGGCGGATCCGTCCGCTGTGGCGCCCAGCTCGTGGCTGACGTGGAATCCCCACCGCCACGTGGTTGGCAGCGGGTGTCCGTTACTAAGTGATTTCGGGTGTAATGTACCAACTCCGGAAGCTCATCCGGCGAACCGGTTTTTAGCCGATTGGTTTTCGGATCAGATTGGGAACACTCCGGGTTCGGGGCTCCGTCTTTGTTCACACACGGCTTGCGGGAGACCCGAGACTAGGAGGCATGAATTCCGTCGGTGTTCGGTGTGCGGAGCAGTGAATTACTGCTCTCGCGCATGCCAGGCGCTGGATTGGAAGCTGCGCCATAAGGTGCAGTGCGCACCCGTGGAAAGACTGGCGGATGACGACGGTTATTTTAACGGCGATGGCAATGACCATGGTGATGGCATCAATGGCAACGGCGGAGAAGCGATGGAGGAGAGTTAACAACGAGGCGTGGACTGTGAATGTGACGGTAACGGCACGGGAGTCTTTAGAGAAAGAGAGAGTAAAAAGTTGGTGAGTGAAATGAAGAAAATGGGAAATTTCGAGGCCAATTTTGAAGGAAATCTAATTTTAATAGTTCACAATGGTCATTTGTTTTTACAAGTGAACTTTTTACCCGCTCTTTCTTTGTAAAATAGAGTTTATTTATTACTCAATCTTAAGTTCAGATCCAAAATGAAAAACAAAGAAATTATTATTTGATTTGATTCGATTCGATTTGATTTAAAAGTAGATTTGATTTATATATTGATTATAATTCGAATTTCCCATGTATGATTAGAAATTCCTTTTAAAATGTAGTCTTAATCATTATTAATCCAAACAGCATAATTAGATTATCACATATTAAATCTAAAGATTTATACGTACACATAAGGTCTCTTTACACTAACATGACCAAATGATAACATAATATTGATATTGCTGGCCTTTTATCACACTTCTCAGCAGATCACATGAAATGTGGGTCATGACAACTGCAAATTCTTGAGGAAAAAAACAAACAAACATTGATTCCAATTAATTGAGTGTTGTACAAAATTATTAGGTGAAGAGTTGGGATGTTAAAATGTGAAATATTTGAATAACTAACCACATAAAATCCTTGAAATCTGCCTTAACTTTGGGGTAAAGATTGAAATGAAGGAAGCTTCATCTGAAAAGTCTATCATCAACCAGCAAACATTTCATACATCTAGATCCTTCGTTTTCTTATATATATATATATATATATATATATATATATATATATTGATCCTACCCATAAGATTTATTCATTCGATCAAACCTTAAAATATAGTGACACATTTATTGGGACTCTAAGACAGATTCCCACGGTAAATCTATTCTATTGAATAGTGTTATTGAGGCCCGTGAATGTAAAAAATAATAAAAATAATGTGCCCATAAAACCAAAAAAAAAAAAAAATGGAAAACAGAAAGTGAACTGGCATAGGGTATCCTAGGTAGCAAGTAATTAAAATTGACGATTCAGGCAAGTGTCTGTTTCTTTTTCTCTAGTCTACTTTATGTGTTTTGGTCAAAAATTGTCAGATTGCAAGAGATTGACCAAAGCAGAAACAAAAGAAAGAAAAATAAATAAATAAAGAAGAAAGAATGGATTAGAAAGAGGGCAAAGGTAAAAGTTAAGGAGACAATGCATTATGCAAGTGGAGAATGTGCTTTGTCTGAGAAAAAGCTTTATGCTCCCCATTTCAAAAATAAAGATACAAAAACAAAGAAATGTAAAAGGGCATCTAATAATGGAATTCACTTGTTCCTTCTTTTATCACTAATTATTCACTACTAACTATATAATCTAAACCAATTTTTCTTTTTTAAGATACAGAACATGTTAGTAGGAAAGAAAGTTATGCCCTAACTCCGGAGATTAGAAGAGTATATTACATATAAATTGAAGGAAAAAAATCATTTTTTGATTAGACGACGACGATTGTATCTACTCGTGACCGATAGCCCACTGTTTGTGGTCCAAACTCCCAAACCAAAAAAAAAAGAAAAAAGAAGCCATTTCATGCCATCTTTGTTGGTTGGAGGTGCAACTAATTGTTGGTTGAGAATGCAAACACAACACCACAAATAGGGCAACAATGTGTGACACTATATTTTCAACAAATACAAGCTTTCTGCATTTGGGATTCATCCCTATATTGTTACCCATTTGTCTTGATTTATTTATCTTCCCCTCCTAATGAACAAACTCAGATCCATACTAACTTTAAGACTATTATCGATGTCTTGATGATATCGCGACCTCAATTACATGACGAACTCTACATTTTTGGATAAACGGACCTCTAAACATGTTGTTTTTCCAGGAAAAAAAAACATGTATTTTCGAGAGGAAAAAATTGTGTAAAAGTTAATTTTTTTTTATACAGATAATTATTGCCATTAATCGCATTATCTATTGTCTGATTTGCTATGTGTTGATATTTTGAGATATGAGATCAATTTTTGCTTTTTAGGGAGGAAAATTGTTACAATAATTCAGTTTATGTGATCTTACAACATGTCCATTGGTTAGTCTTAGGGGTTAATAGGCACTTAATTGTGATTGAAAACAACTCATCAGATCTTCCTTCATGTACTTTAAATTTTCTTTGGTATTTGCGTTAATATATATATTTAATGCAAATTTTCGGCTAGATTTTCCACAAGCAATTATGAAAGTAGAATATATTTTCATAATATTTAAAAGGACACGATTGATTTAAACTTATCAAGTTTGATTAACATGTGATATTACAGTAAATTGATGTTATTTGTCGAATTATTCGATACATAAAATCAAAATTTCATACATAAATGTATTAAATAACACGAAAAATCTTCAAAGCGTGTGCCATTTTTGATTACTTCCTTTCGAGCAAAATTTTAAATGAAAAAAAAATCAAAAGTGTCGGAATGAAATAGTGAATTCGACTCGTCGTTTTTTATACGATAATAATTTGCACAAATTTTTTTTAAAAAAATATAAGTTATAATAATTCAAAAATAATTATAAATTTAAAAAAGACTAGTAATTAAATTGTAGCGTTGGGACAAAAATATTAATTGTTGGCAATGTAGTATGGTGCCTAAGAGAAATATTATATCTATTTTAAGTCAAATATTTGGTGGAAAGAATAGTACAAGAATTTATTATTTTCCCCGAACAAGTGCAACAAAATTGTACCGAATTACCTCATACATGGCTACAAAATTAATGACAATATCGACGTCTCACCAGAAGCAATTAGTTGCATGTTAGTAGCCTTTTTCTTTTTTTTTCCATGCCTCCAGATTATATATCCAGGGGTTCAAGATATTGTTTTCAGCAGCACCCTTAGCTGCTGCTCATATATCTTCAGTCTCCGACTTGAGCGTCGGAGAGGCTACGCCGGGATACCCTCTCGGCCCCCTTCTAACGATCTTATTCATGATTTCAGGCTCAGGATAATTTCAAAACCTGCGTCTGGACTAGTGACACTTGCTGGAAGCAGACCCTAAAATTTTCCATGAATATCAAATAACATAATAAGCTAGACCGAACAAATCCTCTAGCGTCGTCGCCTATATACATTACTTGTCCATTTAGTTGATTTATTCAACTCCAGCACTCGAACCCGAGCCACTACAAGGGCTAAAGCCCCAAATTTTGCAATCATAACTCTATAAAAATAATCCCTCTTCCGTTTTAAATTTTTTTATGGTAAGTTTAAATGGCAATTAATCATGCAGCTACAGCGTAAATTAAATTAATTTTCTTGCAAAAAATGTAACTTGAAGTTGCCAAGTGTGCAGGCAATTAAAAATCTCAAGCATTTCCTTTTCGCATTCTTGCACTTATGATCCAAGCCACTGGCTATCTAATCTACGCATTTAGTAGGAATTGACTTCTTAAAATTACAAATTACTTTGAATTATAATATACATATAAGCTCGCAGATTCTTTAGGATTTAATTTGATCAGTAATATTTAATGTCACATTTTTTCATCCGTATATATAGTATTTATATATATATTGATCAATAAAATATGAAACTTGGAGGGGAGGATATTTTATTTATATGGGCCACCAGGAAATGGAATGCTTACAAAGAAATTAATGTAAATTCCGATGTCTCAATTATATTGTGGGGATGGATTCTTGTTGTCTGCACATGATTCGAATATATATATATATTATTTCATGTCTTTGTTTCGATTATTCAGACCCTACACGTATGAGTGACATCCTAACAATATTTTGCTACAAACTATTAATTAATTTTGGAAGATTATATTGCCTCATTTTTTCCCCATGTCGTTCACTCGAAATATATATATGTACAAAATATTAAGTGGTGCTTCATTGTAAGTATATATCTTGTTGATCAAAATATATGGAAAAACAGGACATATATGCAGTAAACCAAACAAGCGTGCTGTTCACAGTAGAGTATGACTAATGTATAAAACCAGCAAATCAGTATCTTGAGGAAAACAATAGAATAATGCTTAATTAAATCAAACCGAGGTCTGTAGCTTGTACAGTTTTCTTAAAACAGATTCGCCCCCTCCGGTATGTGCTCCGAGGATTCAGCGAACGTCTGTTTCCCAGGATACAACGGGCAAACCAGCAGAGTTGCAGCACAAAGTACTATGCTAGCGAACAAATTCAGTACCTGAACTTTATCAGTGAACAGAGCAGAAGCAGAACACGCAGAAGTAGTACTGTAGCAGCAGTACTGTAGCAGAACAAAGCACTGTGGGACAAACTCACCTTTCCAAATTTCCATTCACTCACATGGAAAGCCCATAAGCCTAAAAGCCCACCTTTAATCCAACATACCTAACATGTGTTTATATGTGGAAGCTGTATTTTTGTATATAAATTACTGTTATAATTGGATCTTGAACTCGACCATCGACCGCCTAAATCTGGATTCCAAAGTAATATGTGCTTCTTCAACAAAATGTTTTATCGAGTAGGTTTTTAAAATTTTTTAAAAACCATAACATTTATTACATTTAAGTATAGCAGTGAAGAGCCTTTTTTAATACATATTTAAATGAAAATACAAATTAAAGAATAAAAAAATCACATTTTCTTGGTTTTATTTTTGGCATTAAAAGCTTGTCGATACAAATGCAGTCGAGGTAGAGTTGTGCGGATATTTAATTATTTCGGATGGATACGGCCCTTTGTCCGCCTCGGCACACGAAAAGAGTTTGGTCCATTTAATAAATGAAATGGGTGGCATGATAAGTACATTTTGTGTTATATTTGTATACAGAAAATAAATAAGGATGCGGAATAGCTGATCCCCCGAGTTCGAATCCCCGGCGTGTGTTGTAATTAAAAAAAATAAATAAGGATGTGATACCATATTTAAAAATTAAGATTAGATATGGTAATACAGATAATACAAAATGATTTAAATATTCAGTGTGTTTATTTTATATGATGTAATACTATATATTAATATTTTAAGCCTATGTAATAGACAAATTAGTGAGATACAAAAAAATCGACATTTAATTTCAGTTTGAAGTTAGAAATAAAATGATAAATAGTTAATATAGTATTTGATTTGACTGATAAATGATATTTTGTATCATTGTCCTTTTAATAATTAATAAAATAATATTATTATTATTTATTAAGAGTAATATTGTAATTAAAATGATTTATCTATGTAAGATAAATTATTTATAAATTAAAAATAATATGATAAATAAGTACTTCAAACTCTCCGAAAAGTTTTTGTATATCACTATACAACTAATCGGCCTAAACTTGTAGACCAAGACAAATAAAATTGGGCCTGATATCATAGGTCATGAACTAGTGGGCTCTTCCAGAAAGAAATAGAAATCTGTATTTAAAACCCAAATATGATTGATACAGGCTTAGAGATAAAGCCCAATACTATAGTAGCATCAGTGGCTGAGATATGTGGCAAATTCATTGGCCATTAGTTATTTTTCACGTTTGCCTTGCTGTCTCATCAGTCCGTTCACGCCATTGATTCAGGTAAATCGATCCACAAAATTCAATTTTTTTTCTCTGTTTGTTTGGTTTTTTGTTTCAAACTTTATCTGTATCTATGTTCAGCTGCATACGTGATCCAATTTTTCACTTTCTATTCGATCCTGTGTCAGAATCTAGGGGTTCATAAAAGGCTCGGGAGCTAGAATTTGTGTTTCGATTATCTTCTTAGGAGCCTCCACGATTCTATTAAAGTTACGTGATTATTCATCCCTAATCCTAGTGAAGTTGTCTATTGTATTGTGTGATCTTGTCTTAACTCAAAAAATGTTTGATCGTAGCTGATTTATGTATATTTTTCCTGTTTTTTAGTTGGTTTATTGTTTTTTAAGATATAATTTGACCTAGGATTGCATTCACCACTGGCAAAAACAACTGAGTGAACATCTTCGCCTTTAATTTTAATGCTTGTATTTGAAATGTGATGTTGAAGGATGGGATTCATAATGGAGTTTGCCGAGAATTTGATTCTGCGAATGATGGAGGATCCGAAGGAGAGGGACAGGAAATTTAGGGAGCGTTTGTATGATAGGAAAGACAGGTGCCAGAAAACTAAGGAAATGTGGAGCTTACCTCTGCGTCCCTATGGATTCTGGACCTTCGAGCGGCACAATGCTCAGATTTTCTGGGATTCTCAGATTAGCCAAGTTCCAGGGCGCAGGGACCCATATGATGACCTCATCCAAGAAGCTTCTTCGTCTTCCTCATCCAAATAATTGGTCAGTTTGTAACATGTTCCGTTCTTTTTGTGGAAACTACACGTAAGAAACTTTGTATGAGTATCACTATGAGCTTATGACAGTTCAGGACTAAAAATATGGTATAGGTTTTAGGGTCACAATTCTTACGAGACTACATTTTGGTGCAGACTATTTGAGCGTTACGGATTAATTACTTCTCATTTTTTCTTCAATATAAAATGTAAGCTGGTTGCTTCTGAGATTCTTTTTATATGTACACCGAAAAATAAATTGTTGATATTGGATATGAATACTAGTTGCATTCATATATGTACGTATGGGAGTTACAGGATTTGCATTATTCTCAATAGTGTAAAATGGAAAGCCTGTCATACTGCCTGAACCTGATGGATGGATTCTGGAAGAGTCCTTGTGATATATCCATATAAAGATAAAAGCTACATAATTTCTAACTTTCGCTGCATCGTTATGTAAACAGGTTGTTGCATATACTATTGGTGAGAATATTTTGGAACCTATTCGTTGTTGGCATTAATGTCACGAGTTATGGCTGCTGCAAACTGTCGTTGTAAAACTTTGTTTCATCGTCCTACTTTTTATGTCAAGATGTATATTATTTCCAGCACAGGCATTTCAGCTGTGCATTAAGTTTCAATGGCCTTGGTGTTGTTTCAGTTTTGATTTCTCCAGCATTAACTTTCCTATGTTCACAAAATAAACACCTTCCTAGAAGGGCCAGTTGTTCACATTTCCACCAGAATCACCTCTACCAACACAACCTCCATTCTTACGTGGCGTTATGCACGTGATTCGTGAGAGAATTTAACTGTGTTTAAGAAAATGCAATGATGTTTTATACGCTCATCCAAGTACATTCAAAACTCAAAGATATAAACCTTTATGAAACAAATTAAGAACTAAAGAAATGCCGCAGACATTTCTTATCCCTGTCCGGTTTATGTTGACACTGCCTTGTTATTTAAGGATAAGATAACAGCAGTTCTATTTTTGTTAACTGTGCAGAAGCTCAAACAAGAATCAGAGTTTAAAAATGGAATCACACGTTCAAGAATCAAAGTGTTATGATTGAAAAATTGTGTTGGGGTATCTGATGATTCTGTGTTGTTTTTCATGCAGGGGAATTTAAAGCATCCAGCTTTCAGGGAGTCTGGATAGAGATGTATTTTGTTTTTTACTGGCTATGTGCTGCAGATCAGCGAGACCAAGAAAGCTCTATATTCAAAACTTATTATTGTGGAACATAAATTATGGGGTTGAGAATAAACTGCATTTTCTTCTGCATCTATGTTATTGATACTGTCACGCCCGGCGTTACTCTCAAATTTATATTCGAAAACAACAAGCCTCAGAAGTACAAAATTCATAAACCAGCCTTTTATTCATAATACTAAATAATTCGTTGTCTAATACAAACTCAAATACTAATGTTTTACAGCGGAAATGTAAAATCAGATATAACAATGTCTTAACAGATACAGCGAAAACATAACTTAGAATTGAAAAACAACCGTCTTCTTCGTTAGCCTCAAAACTGATGCTGTTCTCGCTACTGGATTTTTCTGCTTGAACAAAGGTACTCTCTTAGCTCGAATTTTCAAGTGATACTCAAGATTTGTAACACCAATTCAGATATTTGAGGGTGTTATTTATAAGCAATTTCTGACTGTTAGCCTCCCAAATAAATGGCCATAATCTGTCATTATGTGTCATTACAGCCTTTAATCTATGATAAATGCTTCATTTACAAGTCATAAGTGGAATCAGTAGCTGTCTGCTGGAATCTCACGCTATTGAACTCTTCTGTTGCTGGATTATATCTGCTGAAAAAATACCAGCTTCTGAAATATCAGTTGCTGCTGGAAGCTTCTGCTGAACTATTTGCCTTACTGCTGAATTTTGTTAGCTGCTGCAAAAATGCTACGGCTGGAATTTCGACGGCTGGAATTTCGGGTTCTCACATATACTTTGTAGTGATCTGTGACTGCGTTTCTATCCCCTATCACGTGAATTATTGGCATAAGGTTCAAGTAATGAGATATAGAAGAATAGAGAACATTTTCTTCTGCATAAATATACTTTTTCCTGTACATCCCTTGGAAAATAACAAATCACATCCCACATTGACTTGTCATTCGGAGTTCATCTATGTTGTTATGCACTCCTTTAATAGGAACCCATTTTTCTGAAGGTAAATTGATATATTAACATAGATCAAACAACACCCACAGAAGCAGCACAAAAAGCATCCCGGCAATGTTCTTCCAAAAACACATTTCATCTTATGAATTTAAAGCAAAAACAAGTATATTAAAACTGAGGAGGTTTACATATTTCTATGTGCCAACTGTTTGATTCTCACTATTCAAATTCTAATGGGTTTGCTCGACAATTTAGCCCTCAGCTCTTGCTCTGCTTTACCGAACGGAATCACGAAATCCCCACGAGGGATCTAATTTCTCACGGCAAAGATCGTCTGTGTAGTTGTAGATTCCTCAATTTTTGTCTTTACTAAATTTCTAATTTCATAATTTGAACAAGCCACAAAATGTATAGAAACCACCAAAACAAAAACTATACACACAGAAGTATCAATTCCAAATCATTTACACAATTCTTTCAATCCACAAGATCAAAAAACTCCCAAACCCAGACCTGATGTTTTATAATGAAGCACTCTTGAAAACAAATCCCAACCCTCTACTCCTCATCCGATTCACTGCCGCTTGTGCTGCCAGCATCTGTCTTCTTACCAGCAGCTTCCTCCACCTGCTTATAAGCCTCCGCCATTTCTTCAACAGGAACCAATGGGATATAGTTAAATAAACTATACCCTTGTGTTGCCATATCTTTAACCAAATTGTTGTACTTCTCCGACCAGTGCACAGCTGCAGGAACAGCAACCTCAGATGCTCCATGCAGAGCAGGATACTGGTTAGCTTTGAACCAAAAGAGAGCCAATTGATTCACAGCTATTTGCTTTGAAATTACACCAGCATGGGAAATTGCAGTGAATGGACCAGCAACTTTAGCTTCCTCTGCCAAGTCATGTGCTATCAGTGATGCCTTCTTCACGACTCTCCGGGCTTTAGAGACAGCTTTCTTGGCTGTGGGTGGAGCATTCTCATCAAATTTGTAGACCGCCTCATCCACCTAAGAAACAAGAATGAAATCTGAGTTCTTGAGGATCCATTCGAGGCTGGATACAAAATGAAACTGGACCACATATAGAAACACTTGGTTTCAATCGGAGGAGGACAGGAGAGATTAATTGAAGGCGGCTAGATGAGGTCAGAAAGCTATTTCTTAAATTCAAGAGACTGAAATATGAATTTTCAAAAAAAAAATTTGATACAAGTTTTTAGTTTTCTTACTAAGAGGTCCAGCGAAACACGGTTGTGGAATAATAAGCAATAAAGCTTAAATTATCCAATTCGCCAAATCTCTTCATCAAGATGTTCATCAATCACTTGATAAACAAGAAATTCCCGACTACAGTAATTCAAAACTTTAACTTGGCTAACTTGATTATATCGGAAGACAAGTTTTTCCTTCAAAACGACATACTACTTGGAGGATATTTTTAATAGCTTTGAACATCCTGGAAACTTTTATCAATCAAAAAGGGAAACAACGAGCATAAACATGATATCATCCTGATTACAAAATTGTGTTCGAAAAGACAAAGTTGCAAGAAATAAAAATTCCAAATCCAGCGAAAACAATAAAACACAAAAAATGAGATATTTTACCTTCATGTCGAGAAACACAAAAAATTGAGATATTTTACCTTCTTGTCGAGAAACACAAGGAGATCACCAGGAACACCCTTAACTTTCTGGTACACAGGTTCAACCACGGCCGTAACGGCGTTTTCCACTGTTTCAACGGTGGATTTGAGCGGACCGGGATTCTGTTTGGCGTTGTCGTACAGATTTGACACCACCACGACGGCGTGCACCGCCAAAATCTTCAGAAATTCAAGGTGTTTCAATTCCGCATCACTTCTGTCGACCTCAACATCAACCTGGCAACAAAAGAACCGAAAAAATGTAAATTCGTAAACAATTTGAAGTAAATAAAAAACTAAACAGAAAAAAAATAACAATTACCTGAGACGAAGCCATATAAATCGCAAAACTCGAATCGAGAATTTCTACAAGAGAGAACAATAACGTATGCTTAGGGAAATGGAAACTTCTCATACAAAGTCGGCGAAGAAGTGTGAAGTGAGGCGTACGAAGTAATTTACATAAAGATATGATGAATGGTTAAAATAATGCCACGTGTCTTAGGATCTGAAGGACTCTTAATCGAGTAGAGGAAGAATATTCTAGAGGAGGCTGCAGCTGATTTGACCTCTGTTTTATGCATGAATCGGTGGATGATTGTTATTTATTCTGAAAACCCCAAACCAACTCTCATACCAAAAGATTTTTTTCTCCATTTTTATCATAAAATAAATTAAATAAAAACACCTCATTAAAAGATTAGAAAATTAATATTAAATATTAAAAATGTATTATATATTTGAACCAGAGACCCCGAACGAAAAGGACAGAAAGTGATTGTCGGTGTCACGGGGTTGTACGGATAATGAACGGCTCCTGACAGGCTTCTAAGCGAAGGTAACATGAATGAACCGAACTAACACACTGAGGGAAAGGGATTCCAAAACTGTTCAGGTATGAGACTATGCAGTCGAGGAGTACTTAAAAGATTTAATATGTACTACTCATTTTTTTTTGGAAGCTAATCAAATAAAATATCTAAAATTAAGAATGCTTGACTTGAGATAATTTTGAATTTGAAACGGATGAAAAAAACAAATCAGACAGAGAGAGAGTAGAAACATATTATAAATAGAAAAAACAAAGTATCTACTAATATAGATATTATAAAATTATAACCAACAATCTGGATTTATTTTTTTAAAAAAAAACCCTTAAATTTGGAATGAGATTATTGATTTGATTTGTACGAAAAACAAATCGAACAATTTGTTTGGCGCTGCCCAATTCATGCAACTGGTGTGATTTTATGGACTCGTCGTTCACTCATCAAGCACTTTAGATAATTTGTTGCTTGTACAACACTACTTCCATATTCAAATGCTTTGGTGGACATGGTGTCATTTTAAGATGTTCAATTACTGATGTTTTCAAGTAACATAGAAAGTGGGTTTATAATTTTTTATTAGTAGAACAATATGAGATTGATTTTGAGATAAACTTGGGCTAAAGTGCTGCCTCAAGACTTGGAGAGCTAAACTCTGAATAATCGTATATGCTGAATTGGGTTAAAAATTTAGTAGTGCTTCGGTGTAGTTTCTAAAAAATTGGTTTAGACTTGAACCCTGGGGGGGGATTAAAAAACTCAATCCAATCCGGTAAAGTCATCTCAAATGCAAAAAATGTAATGAAAAACGGAGGAAAAAAGTAGAAGAATTCGCTACGCTCGAATATTTGTGAACTCTCGCATTTTCTTACTATTTTTCTTTATTGCTTTACAATTTACATCATCATTATGTGAACACACGATAACACTATTTTTCTTTGTTGCTTTACACCATCAATATTTAGTCGATATTTGACTCCACGTGATTGTATGAACAGATGATAACTAAAAGATAATCTGGGAAAATCAATTAAATTCCTAAAATAATTTACTCGCTCCGTCTTTATACTAATATTATCGTCTGATCTTTCATCCTAAAAATCGAAATGATACGAACATAAAAATAATAAGTTATAGCCACTAGATATTAATTCAGAAGAAACTCGTAAAGTATTCGAACACGGATTGCTGAATCAACTATTGGTTATTCGAAATAAACTTGAAAATGATCAAACAATTTTTTTGAGCCAAATTCGACTATAACCCTAGTTATACCCCTGGTTATACCTCACATTTGGGTCAAATTCAGTAGAGTTAACCAACACAACAAACATACTCAACCAGAATAAGCACTGAAATCACAACAGCAAAAAATTAAATTGATGATCAACTGAAAAGAACACAAACCTGATTTTTTTTTAAAAAAAAAGACACACAAAACCAGGAGTAAATATAGTTATTCTGCTCAATTTGAAAAACGTTGGGGTTTTAATAACTTAATTACTAGCCCGGACAATTGTTAGAATCCCAAGACTAAGCTAATCTCGATCTACCTACACAGTCAGATAGAAAACAAGCCAATAATCCGGAAATCGCGATTCTCAAATTGCCTGAGATCAAACTATGTCATGGGTGAAATACCAGGTAGCTTTCGACCTTCACTTCCGACACCAATTGTGGTATTCAAACTGATTCAGAGAATGGTTTATAAGAATTCATGGTCGTCCAAGAATTTTGACGAGAAAATGGGGGATCATCTTTCAAATGGGTCGCCTATGTTATAATCTGAAGGGCAAACTGCTGCTGCTATTTTCTCTTGGAGATTATATTTCTTAGCGATCAGGGGCCTTACATCTTCAACTCCGATTAAACTTTCCAAAAAGGGCAGGAGCAATAGCAATTCAGTGTCAGATCGGTCATCAAACCAGCTTTCGATCGGTATTCCATTATCCACTTGGAAACCAAAAGCCTGAATGGAAACAAAAAACAATGTCCAATTTGATAAACCTAAAAGTTTGGTTAGCATCGCTGTGAAAGTGCTGAATATAATATTCTTTTCTAGAAAAGCAGGATCAAAAAGTTTTCATCATGCCACTGAGAAAATTGTGGAACATAAGCATCGGAACTCGTTGAAAGGTTGCATCATATAATCTCCATCTATTTACAAATTATATAAAATTCAGCTAGAAGATGAAAAATGAAATGGCTTTTATCATAAGCTAGCACTGATTCAGAAAGCTTCCGAAGTAAAATGAACAGTGATATTACCTGAGGAGAATTGTCAATTATAATGACTTGTGCCAAGTCACGGCCAAGAACAGATAGATCTTTGAGGTAATTCCCATCAACAAAAACACAAGAGTCACGATATACACGATGTCGAAAGATTTTCCTCTTTGGGTCCAGGACATTTAGAAGTTGCTCGGCATAAATACTTTGACTGGCAGTAAAGATGACGATCTCAAAAAGTCTGGATACTCTCTCCAGAAATTCCCTTAGATGAGGACGGCATCGCACATATACTGTGTGCTCCTTTAAGTTGAAATTAACGGAGAACGTGAAATCAGCATCATCACATGGCTCAAGCGTAGAATGCACCAATGTCTCTGCCAAGCATAAATCTTCATTTGAGAACATGTCACTATACTAGCAAAAAAGTGACGCAATTGATCTAGCAGGCATATGAGAAGAAATTTGGGAAGGGAAAATGTAGTCGTATATTCAGCATCGCTTCACAGATTGAAGGAGATGAAAAACAGAGACACAAACGAATTACTGCTTGCTCACAAGAAAGTGTTCACCAATTCAACTTGTAGCATTTGGTGGATGCTATAAAGCTCAAACAAAGAAAACTACTAAAAGATGGCAGATACTAATAATGATTTAGAAAGCACTTGCAGAGTTGCCAAGTATTTAAGCAGTAACTTGATGCGTGTGATTTTGCTAATAACCATAGCGTTAAATGATTCAGACAATGTAATTTTTTATTCAAAACTGCATAAAAATCAGTAAGATCCCCCGTCAAAAGAACTTCTCCAACCCAGAGTTAAACGAACTGAATCGAATTGGATATGACAAAAAATTGAACACTCGAATTCGGCTCGTATTAGTTCTAATTGAGCTCGATTCGAAGTTCGAAAATTTTGGCAACAATTCGGATCGAATTAACTCAAAAGATTCGAACAGGTTTGCGAACTATTGTTCCAAAATAAGTACCGGAAAGGCTCAAAATTTATTTATTTAATATATAACTATATTATATCAATAAAATATTAAGGCTCGAATGCGGCTCGCGAACTATCGAACAAAATAATTTGGACTTGAGTTTGGCTCCAAAAAAAAACATGTTTGAATTCGGCTCGAATTTGATAAATACGCGTACGAATCAAATATTTTCGAATCAGCTTGCTCTATTCGTTTACACCCCTAACCTAGAGTGAGATAATTGGTTGAGATCTTGCAGAAAAGCCCTCACATACATGAAAGACAAAAGGCTAAAAGAGAGAAATTATGTAAACGTTTTACCATCCAAGTCCAGAACAAGAGAGGTTGATGGACAGCTTCTTGTCTGTTTAGGCAGTAGCATATGCCTAAACATTGGGACCACCGAAGACAAGTCTGGTAGATTCTTGATGAAAAAGTATGGGTCAAAATCATCATATTCTTCACCATCCTCATTATCCCGTGAGACAACGACCGACATGTGATCTTGATTATTCTCATCTACACATTCTAGGTTGGAATTTTTCATGGAAAGATATATAGCCGAAACTTCAGGTGACAGACCGGCACCGCCTAAATTTACAATGATAGTATGATACAGCAGACAAACTTGTGAAAAAATGTTGGGGATGAGAATATAGGTTTCTATTCTAGTACTACATACCAGGGCAATCTATCTGTGTGTTCTTATTCCCACACTCCTCGATATTTTGGCTCCCATGCTGAAAAAACGAGCAGAAGTCTGCTAGAAAGATTAGGGTAATTGAATCCATATACTAAGATAGAGTACACCAGATAAAAATAGGCCCATAATGATTTAAAAAATGCATAGAGAATAAAAGGAAATCAGTTATTATCTGAAACTACCTCCTCTTGAAATTTCTGCTCCAATACTTCTTGCAACATGAAAGGATGGAGAAAATATAGTGTCCATGACACAATTAGTAGCCTCATTGTCAAAGCCCTAAAAAATGACAAGAATCAAATTTCATATCATCTAATATGCTTCTTGTTTCTTAACACTGTAATTTGACACGTTGAATTTCTCGATAATTACTGTACAATCTAACAAATACCAACGGAAGGTAATGATATGTATGAAGCACTGCAGATGAAGCATAATACATGTCAAGATATGTTGCATATGCAAAGCATGTGATTACCTGATTAGCTATACAAGAACTGTCAAATCCAGCCCCAGCATCATAGCTCAAACAGACATCTGAATCATCAAACTCCACCACTCTGAATTTGGTATCCAAATTTGTTCCACCGACTGGCTCCTCAGCAGCTTTAGAAAGTGTACCAACTTAAAAATTGCAACAGAAACCACGTCAGCAAGTTCAAACCATTCCAGTCGCACCAAAAAGGAGATCTTTCTAGAAGTGATGACTAATTGGTAAATGATGTGTCATTAAGAGAAATCTAGAAGATGGCATCATTGATAGTAAAGGTGAAGTTAATGCAAAGAGATTTATCCAATGGAAGAAAAGACTGTTACAAGGCTATAGCTGGATAAGCAATTCAAATACTCACCAACTTTTTTCTTCCTAGCAGAAGACGTGATTAGCTCAGTAACTTTCTTTGCTTGAACTTGAACATTTCCCACCAGTTTTTTTTGTAGTCTTGAAACCCTAGGACTGGGTAGGTCTTGAGAATTTCTTCCAGCTACTTTTTTCCTGGTCTGCATCTCGCATAGAGGAATTCAAACCAGACTCCCAGCTTCAAGATAAAAGCGATGAATTTAAATGAACCAATCAACCTAGATATCAAGTCACCAAATCTTAGTTCAACTCTTCAGGAGTGAATTACTCAAGTCTTATAACCAAATCTGGAAAGGAAAGGAGCCATCAATATCCATAAAGCAATACTGATTAGTAAAAAAATTCATTCTACTGAGCAGAACCTGAAAATGTAGGCAAAAACAAAACATGGCAATTATTCATAGCTCGACTGAGTGTGGCCAAAAGATACGAGTGCAAAACACATCCATGGTTGGCAAACCAGTAATAGGCAATTCTATAAGGAAGCACGAAACACGAAAATGCTCAATTGAATTAATCCATAGCAATAAAAGCATAAATTATAGATAATTGGATCGAGAAACACGCAATGATATAAAAACGCTAGAACTTCACAACAGAATCTATTCACCCAGCAATTGATCATACTAATCATTAGACCAACAAACAAACAAAAACTGCACAAACAATAAAATATGAGCGGATTCTCCAGCAAAATGCATCGAATCCTAAACTCAAAATTCTCCAAAACCCTAAGAACAACACATAAACCAGCATAGCAACGTGTCAATAGCATATTTGAGCTTAATTCAATGCCAATTAACTCAGAAGAAACAAATAACAGCTCGTACCTGGAACTGAAAGTTGAAAATATCAACAAAATCGCAGCTCCTTCGAAGCAGCACAGCAAGATAATGAGGTGGAAGTCGAAGATTGAAGAAGTACCAGGGTTTAATTCAAAATATCGGAAGAGTACTGATTTTTTTCCTTTTTCCCTCCGAAGATTGGGAAATGAAAAAAATGAGAGGGAAAATGAAAAGGGATGGAAATTCCTTTTGAAGAAAACTGAGATAAAATTACAAATACTGTGTATTGTTTTCAGTGAGAAATATACATCTATGTTCCCTTTGGCTAAATTCACGATTTATGTCTTTGAATTCATGGATAGACAAATAAAAATAAATTAAAATAATCGCGCGTGTATTTCACATGCGCTTCCAATTTAATAGCGACGTCAGCAATAAGTAGGTTTTGGATTGGTTTGAAGTTCCATACATATCATTCCCTTTATACAACCATATTAAATTAAGAGTAGGTATATTGTGAGATAATTTCACGAATTTTTATCTGTGAAATAGGTCAATCTTAATAATATTCACAATAAAAAGTAATATTTTTAGCATAAAAAGTAATATTTTTTCATGGATGACTCAAATAAGAGATCTGTCTCACAAAATATGGTACGTGAGACCGTCTCACACAAGTTTTTGCCTTAAATTAAATATAAGATACGTCACTCATATTTATTTTTTTTAAAAAAATTGACAACTTGGGTTCTCTTATTTAATGTTGTTTGTGTGTACGGACATGTTGTTTCATCATGTGAGTATGTTTTGGGATTAAAATGTTTGAAGTTTTCATCAAAAGAAACCTTTGGAGTTAAAAAATAGCAGAAAATCCATTTAAAAGTTAAAACTCACACATGTTCGTGAAAACAAGACTAGAAGTGCATCCTGCCATTTTCCAGGCAGCACTTGGGACATTGGGGCGATTCCCTTTTGGATGCTCTAATGCCTCACTTGCTGCCCAGTTCCAAATCAGCTTTTGTAGCTCTTTTGCGTTGTTTTCTTTTACAAGTTTTTCTTGATTTTTCGTTATTTAATTTCAATTTATTAATTACAACAATTCCGATATAAACTTATTGATGTTGTCGGTCGCTAACATTATTTATACTAGTTCTTCTGTACACGCGATGCATGTGTGTACAGACTTTTTTACATTATCGATGAATTAAAGTGAAATTTGACAAATTATGGAGTGACTAAATTGATATTTGAATTGTTTAAATAAAAAATAAATAAAAATAAAAGTGTGGGTTGAAATTTAAAAAAAACAAACAACAAAAGTGTAATATTAGTATAGGGTAAAGTTGGAAGAAAAAAATGATGTCCTCTACATGGTTACTGTCATGTCATCATCCTTAATCAAAATAGAATAGATGAGTTCCAAATATATTCAATGTCATAATCGAATTCCTAAATTATATTTAATAAGATTACCGATGAATCGAGTATGATAAAAAACTAATTAAATTACTTATCATGTCTTTGTCAATCGATTGAATCTTCTTTTTGACAATAAAACATTTGAAGTTCTTATTCGAACTCGAAATTACATGGAATGTAAACTAGCTCAACGAGAGACTCGGATTCGGAAAAAACACGAGCCTAAAATTGAGTTTTAAAGAGTGGAAAGAGATGACAATCTTAAACTATTAAGATTATGATTTAGTGTTCTTGACAAATTTATAAGATGACAATCTTAAACTATTACGATTATGATTTAGTGTTCTTGACAAATTTATAACAAATTAAGATTCTTCCGGCAAATAAATCTCTGCCCAAAATTAGATTCTGAATAATTTTGTTGCTTATAACATGTTTAATAGGAGCATTGGGACATTGGGAAATTAATCTTATACTAATTTAATCTGAAAATATTAAGCTCCAATTGTGTAGTGACAAGTGGAACCGTAGCAATATATATTTATTACAAGCCCCGGCAGTACCAGACAGAGAGACGTACCCCAAGGACCAGCCTTGTCCCCGATAATGTGATTTGAATTTAGGGGTATCCGATGTTAATACATGGCGGGGCGCCTGAGTTTTCTGGTTTTGGGAAATTTTTTATTTTAATTGAAATGTCAATATTTTTTGGAGTAAAATTAATAAAATTTTCAAAATCTTTATAAATATTGATAAAAAAAAAATCACTAAATTATTCGAATCAACTTGTCAATTGTGAATGATTCAAAATGGATTTGTTGCGCCTGATGCTCGAACATTGGATCGAGGCATTCAGCGGCGAGCGAAATTGGAGCAGCCTAAACCGTGAAAACGGGGTTGTGGGAGAGCAATACAAGCGTCGTGCTACTAGGCGAAGAATGCTGCACCCTAGATGGCGAAAGTCCAGTAGCCGAAAGTATCACTAGCTTATGCTCTGACCCGAGTAGCATGGGACACGTGGAATTCTGTGTGAATCAGCGAGGACCACCTTGCAAGGCTAAATACTCATGGGTGATCGTTAGCAAAGTAGTACCGTGAGGGAATGGTGAAAAGAACCCCCATCGGGAAGTGAAATAGAACATGAAACCATAAGCTCCCAAGCAGTGGGAGGAGTCAGGGCTCTGACCGCGTGCCTGTTGAAGAATGAGTCGATGACTCATAGACAGTGGCTTGGTTAAGGGAACCCACTGGAGCCGTAGCGAATATTATCATATTTTTTTAATAAATGTTTAAAAAATTAGTATCTCTACATGCTTCTGACGTGCAAGTTAGTATTGTGAGTATTTGGAAAATGAGTATGTTTTTTGTAATACGGTCTCACGAAACATTATCGTGAGACGGTCTCAATCATATTGATATTCACAATAAAAAATAATATTTTTAACTTAAAAAGTAATAATTTTTCATGGATGACCCAAATAAGAGATCTGTCACACAAAATACGACTCGTGAGACCGTCTCACATAAGTTTTTGTCTTGAAAAATACATGGAAGAATGGTTGATAACAAATTTAATAGATGATTCGTTAAATTTTCCAATATAAATTGAGCATTAGGAAATTTTTTATTTATGATATTACAATAGATACTACTTTTGATTATTCTAAGAGATATTGTATGCTTATTTTTATCTGTTTTTTTTTTTTCTTTTCATATCCTATTTTACAGTTTATGATATCGAAATTAATGTTGAGATGAAGTATGTAATGGTATGTAACAGCGTGTACTTAATGGATTTTATTTGACAGTTGGGCGTGATCTCGTGACTTAGTCGATTGGAAGTACCACGTTAAAATTCTTTGTATTTTTATTTATGCTTTCAAAAGTTTTCGTTGTTCATTGAAATAATTATAAAACATAGAAAAATAATTAAAAACCTGTCCAACAAGTTTGAATATATTCTTGAGCATAATCATACAGTTTGAATACAGTTGAGCGAGACAATATATGTTCTAGTAAAGCATAAATAAATTTCACATAAAACGTGTGTAAAAATTACGTGGCATTTGATTTTCTTGATATGATTAGTATTCCAATCCAATCATATGTTTAGTCGCAGTTTTATGTGTGTTATTTATCCACGTCAATTGAATAGTTGAATTAGAATTATAATATTATCATTTATATTTTTATTTGATTATGTCTTTAGTCAAATGATCTCACGGATCGATATGGTTCATGTATGTTGTGAAAAATAATACTTTTAGTTGAAAATAATATATTTTAATGGATCAAGTGAAGTTGGAGATCCGTTTCATAAAATTGACTTACGAGATGATATCATTGGTGCTTTTGTATATTCATTTTATTTATGTTTAATGATCATTTAAAGATAACAAAGTTGTAATTTTCCATTTTATCTCAAATTTGATCTATCAAACCAAACATATTATTATTTAGCCAATAATCACAATATTATTTAAGAGTATGTCTCTTTGTGAGAGGGATTCACGGAGCTATATTCATGAGATGAGTCAACTTAGTTCATACCTTCAATGAAAAGTAATACTTTTGACATAAAAAATAATATTTTTCATATATCGGGTAGAGTTTGAGATCGTATCACATAATTGACTTGTATGACAATTTCACATGAGTTTATGTGATTATGAATAAGTATGATTTGAGACGGTCTCACGAAATATTTCTTTGTACAGAGTTGAGAAATGTAAAAAAGTTCAGTGAGTAAAAAGTTCTGATTAAAAGTTAAATTTGCTTCATACTGTGAATCTTGTTGCTCACTTCCCGTGGACTTTGTAAATTGTCATAAATTCTTGTGTCTCACTCCAATATTGTTTACCACGTATAATTTTCTCAATAATACATAGCTTCAAAGTTCAACAATGATGTCCGCAAGTGTATCAATATCAAACATCCTAACCAATATCTAACCAACTAATTCATGTTTTAGTCCGTCCTTCGTCATTACGAGTAAAATAACCGAATAGCATTCAAATCCCATTTCACCTCCTTACACAAGAGTCGTCATACCAAGAAGTACCAAACTAAAAATCACACCACCATACCAAAGTTCCATCTTGGTTGAACTCGAACTCGAATTCGAACTCAGCACATACAGACTTATGTTGTCTAGGACAGGACCACACAGGACACCATCGCTCGCCCACGTCTCATTGAATCTATAGAACGCTATAGAAGTATCCCTCGAAAATTCGGATGCAATACTAAAACTTACAGAATGTCTGGAATTAGCCGATCCCGTCCCATTACTTTGGACTGTGTAATTCCTTACATCATTCCCCACTTGTAAGAATACCAATAAATCTCCTACACAGGAATCATCAGCATCACCTAGAGTGAAGTTCAAAGTGTAAGTTTTTTCCATTAGGAAAAAGAAATCTGCTTGGATGCCAGATGGATAACCAGAAAATAGCTCAATTGCTGCGTTGCCTCGGGGGACTTTGAAGTGTTTAGAATCAATGTATTTTACGGTTCCGAGGATTTTCCATTGTTGGAGTGGGGTATGGTATGAGCTTGATTCTTCATTTACAAGAATTCCCTCTGAGGAGTTCTTGATGACTGCTGGCCCAATCTCAAAATCTCCATTTGCTATCATGTTACCTGCGAGAAATATCGAATTTTCGAATATGAAAAATATGTCTTTTTTTAAAAAAAAAAAAAATTTATTGGGCCGATTAGAGTTGGGGATGAGATGTCTTTTTTAAATTGCAGAGGTACAAACTTAGAATGATAACAAAAGAATTTTATAGCCGAACAATAGCTCGGTTTATGTTATACTTAGTGTGTTACTCCGTCGTATAATTGATATAAGATGTTTATTATAAATTTCAAATATGTTTTTGTTTCGAATTCAAATAGTCATATGAACATCGTATATAAAAATACACACAGAGTCAAACTCACATAATATCATAAAACTAACCTCGAAAATAAATAGTTGTCACCTAAGAATTAAGATATGTATGCCTTCATTTCCATATCTTTCAAATAGAATTTCTCAACTTATAGTTGTCAACTCTTAACAAAATGATATATTTAAAATTCGTGAATTTTGATTATAATTTAGCTTTATATGTATAGTTTAGTTTAGTTTTCGATGGTTGACTCGTCACACGGATAAAGATTCGTGAGACCGTCTCACACAAGAGAACTACTCATATATATTTATACAAAGGAATAAAAAAGGCTACATACCTTCGTACCATCGGGGCATTCGATTTCTCTTCACAATAAAGTTATCCACAACGGGCCAACAAGTAACATTTCGCTCCAAATTTTGTGTCACACTCATGATCTCGAGATTTATGGAATCCGTTTTACTTCCCCATGATCCCAAATGAAATCCATAGCTAATCCACAACTGTCTGCTCAAATTCCTCTCCAAAGAGAAGACTCGTGATCTATCATCATCGTATTCATGATCAAGAACCGAAACATTAACGGCCGTAAAGTTGTTGAAACAATTCTCGTTTTGAGCAGCCAGAGTGAAAGTGAGAATATAATCCGAGTAATCATCAGTCCCTTTGAATGTTTGGTTGATTCGACCATTTTCTCCTAATTGAACCGCGTGGCCATTTCCTGGCAAAGATAAATTGGCAGCTGGAGTTACATACCACACTGTTCCATCGAACGACCATCCTGGAATCGGGTTTTGTTTGTTGTGGAGGAGCAATAACTGGGAAGTCGCGTTTTCGGTTATATTCATTGGAGGGATTTCGAAATCCGGGTTTTGTAGTATATCTGCACAAATCAGAGGATGTGATTAGAAATTTTGTACAGGGGGCGGATCTGGGAGTTGGGAAGAGGAGAAATATTATGAGATCGTCCATCTCGTTTTCTACTTGGTCCAATTGGGGGAGAGATGTTAACAAATTTTAGGTTGACAGATTCGTATTTAAATTAATAAAAATGAAGATCTTCGGATGCACAATGGGTTCAAAATGTGCACACAAACAGTGACTGCAGCCAAAAAAATGGGTATCAAATAGAAATGCAGTTCCCGTTATAAACAAAACAAAAGAAGAAGATAAAATATACCTGCAGCATTTGATAATGTGACGTAAATGAAGAACAAGAGGAGGAATTGGAACACACGATCCATCGTGTTCGTGTGTGAAGGGGGAATGGGGGGGATGATGCTTATTTAGAGCTGCATGATAGTTGACTTTGATGATAATGAATGCTGCATTTCAGAGAAATTTCTTTGCATTTTGGTCAAAGAAATTTGGAAAAATATTTATGAAACTCATTTTTGTGAAGAGACGCAGTCGAACTGCAAAATAATAAATACCCTCTAAGATCTCTAACCTTTATACCAAAATAGTGTTTTAACACTAATTTGGTGCAAAAATTTACTCCAACGGCCAAAATAGTGTAGCCTCCACATCTGCGTCAAATTTGGCACAAAAGGTGGCCTCTGCGCCAGCATTTTTTTTAATTATTATAAATATCTGTTAATTTTATTATTTAATTTTAAATGTAAATATTATTTAAATAATAATAAAATATTTATTTTATTATTTTAATAATGAAATATCTAAACATAAAAATTAAAAATAATAATTATTTATTTTTTAAATATTTATTTATTGATTTATGTCAATTATTAATAATTAAAGAATATTTGATTTAATTATTTATAAATAATATAATTTAATATAAAGATGCTCACTAAACACTATGAAATACTTTAGTTTATCGTTTGTGAGATGAATATAGTTATTCAAATGTTTGACATTGTATTCTTATTATTCGTATTATAGTTGAAGTTGCATCTATATTATATTTGAATTTGTATTCATATTTTTCAATTTAAATAATTTTCTATATTAATTCATATTATATATAATTAAATTACAAACGTAAATATTATTATTTATTTATTAATAATATAATATTGATTATATAATATAAACATTAGTCATAATTAAAAATATATTAAATAAAAGATAATAATTAATATATATAAAATAAAAAGAATATTTTTAAAATATTTTTTTTGTGTAAGATTTGAAGTAAAATGAATTGGAGATGAATGTGGTATTTGATGCAAAAATCGCACTATTTTAATGTAAAATTTGCTAACAAAATATATTTTATAATTAGAGATGATCTAATAGTCAAACTTAGTCAGTGTTTTTTTCACAAATCTCGAAAGAAAAAATTCATAATGAGATTGCCAGCAGGGGCGTGTTCTTTTATGAGAAATGATCCAAAAGCTTTGGAATTTTATTTTATTTTGTGTTATGATAAACTAAGAAAAAAATATTCGAGTCAGCTAATGGAATACGAATTATAAAAAAGAAATAAAAACGACAAACTTAAAAATTTTGGATTTGGATTTAGATGTGACAACTCTCCGTGATGTGACAACTCATATGCCTGATTTCCCAAAATTAAGTCCCATCCAGTGGAACTTAAAAACCCATAAAAAGTGACAGTTTTTATGTTCAAAATACAATCATGATAAAATCTATTGATAAATCAAATGATCACAATTGGATTAAAAAATATTTTTATGTGAGGTCAAGTAAAAACTTTACATATTTGGATAATTTAATACAATTTGAATCTATATTGCGGACAATATCTTCATCTTAGGATCTCATTAACCATTAGATATCATCAAGAAAAATGAATTTCTCGGACTTCCAACAAACTTACCATAGCTTATACAAATATAGAACTTGATAAAATTGACATTGTCCTAATCTATTGAATGCAGTTAATGCTAGTTTCCATATGCACAAGTAAAACTTGATAGACACCTACTTCTATGAATCCAAGAACATGAAAAGAAAATGTTAAGCTACACAAGATTGAAGTATCTCACCATAATAAAAACTCAATTTTCCAATTCTGTGTCAGCAGATGTTAAAGATCAGCTAAAGTTCAGTGCAGAAGGCTGTAGGAAGGCATGTCTTCTATCCATGTAACGTCGTCCATCAGCAGTTCTTTCTCCAATTGATACCGGGTCGATTTTAAAATATCCTATTTAACGCATGCATATAAACACTCTCAAAGATGAAATTTCATTTAAAGGGTGAACGATATTGTAAAGTTTCGAGCTAAACGAAATATATTTTAAGGAACATTCATGTTTCAGTAGTTGAATATTATATAGGTCATGTTTTTGAGAGAGAGAGAGAGAGAGAGAGGGAGGGAGAGACATATTGCTTACATTGAAGTCCATGTATGTTGCGTTTTTTTGGAGCCACAAGTTGTCCATTATCACGAAAGCTACACAGTATAGTAGATCAAATGCCCACTCATTCTCTGCAAAAAGGATCAAGATTTTAAATTTTGAAGTTAAAACTTTCATTTTCCCAAGGCATAGAAACTCATCAACACCAGTGAGCAAAGTATAAAAATATGATCAAAATAAACAAATTTGATCATGTGCAATGAATTTGATCAATAATATATCTCGAACACGCCTTGTCCCCCATAAGTTTGAATTGATTATCTTTGTTTCGACATACGCCAAGAGAAATGGTTAGATATGATTGCTTCACCTGCTAACATTTGCAGAAAAATTGCTCTGATAAACGTTCCAGGCTTGGCTGCATATAGTTGACCTCAAATCAGCCTTAGATAGGAAGGGAATGCATACAATCGAAAATTCTTTGTAAATTATGTGGGAATTTACGTACTGGCATTCAGATCGAGCATTTGCATGAGCATAAATGTAATATTTACTCCCGCAACTGCAAATGGATATTCCCAAACTGCTCTCTTGCCTGTCTGCTTCCTTAAGAGACTCTGAAAAGATGTCTGTGGCATAAAACGATTATTTGTGACATTTTTATATACTGCATCATGCGATAGCAACTTCAAGAAGATAAATCATGTGATACCATATTAATTTCCATAAGAACAGGACAACTTGAATCTTACCGAAAATGTTTTGGCAAAGAACAGCAAGTTTTCCAAAGAAATGAAGCCAGCACCCCTGTTCAACAGAGGCACATTCAATGTCCATGAGAAAGGCAAGCACAAGGAGAGGCGAAATGAGCTATTTAGCAAATATGGAAGTTGGAACCAAAGAATACCTGAAGTCTGTAGATGGATCTTTCCCCTGCCATCCCATATCTTTCCACTGGTCAGAAATCAAACTCTGTAGTTGCTTTCCAGGGTATGTAGCTGACCATAATGCCCTTAAAGCTTCCTGTGATGTGAGCAAATTTGAAGGGATAATTTGAAACGGAAACAAGAAACTTGGGCAAGTTCTTGGATTGCAAATTCAGATACCACTCAACCAATTACATACAATACACTACGGATGTGTGCAAAGGGGGCAGATGCAGATTTTATAAATTGTAAAGATGCAAGGTTACATAACTGTGTCCTTCAATCTCACCTGATGTTCTGGCCTGGATGCATCAAAGTAAACTTTAGTCCGGCGTCTTAATCTTCTTAGTCTCTCCTCCTGGCAATTTGAAGTAATTGAGGGAAGATAATCATCTTAAACATTAAAGATAATAAATAAATAACACTGTCATGCCACTTGATACTGTGTGTTAAGTTAAGAGGACTTTGAGAGTGATGAAAATGATGGCTTTCATTAATTAATGAGTAAATCCTTCTTACAAGTATATATACACAAGTGTAACTAATAATACAAGGACACCTTGTTACACAGTTAAAAAACAATCCTAACCAATTAACAAAATGACAAAATTTTAACAGATGCTATATGCTTCCATCACACTCGCTTTTGTGCACAACGAGCTTCAGATATTTTGTTATTATCATTAATTTGTTAGGTTTTATTTACAATCTAAAGGGCATCAACATTGCGTAGGAGATGCCTTACATCAACATAATACAGATCATACCTGTATGGGGCTCAAGTTAATGCATACGCGCGAACAGCTTGCCTTGCGCTTGAAGCAAACACAGGTGAGGCCTTTACCCATCCACACTGGTGTGCCACAAGATGCAACATCTGAAGTCAAAGCAGTAAATGTTTATCCCAAAAATGCACATAAATGGCACAGTGAGAAAATGCTTAAAAACATTATGCAGAAGGTAGAAAGTGATCAAAGTCCAAATCCTTTGGTCTTCTAAATCTAATTAATAATTTCCTTGTAACTTTATTCTCATAATATATTCCTCACGAATCATGATAGAACAAACTGGACTGCCCATAAAATCTCTAAATATTGTACAAGCAGACTTATATATTTCACATCTTTCCCATAGCCACCTAATGAATTTCCTTCTTGGTTAGATCTTATTGACCATCCAGTTCATATATACCATCATCACCAATGTTCGAAGAAGCATGAGAATTGGGCATCATCAACCCATCTCCGCATTGTTTGAGCAAATGGAGATAGAATGGCGGCCGTTAATTACCATATAGTCATTTCTCCAAGTATACTTGAGGATTTTCAAATAAACATGAAAAGACCATTTTTTTTAAAAAAAAATGTTTCCTATGTTCATTTCTTACACAGTGAAATGTTACGATCGAGAACCAAAAGGAAAAAAATATCAAACCATACATCAGCTTAAGCAAACTGACAGACAGGAATCTTCAATCGATCAAGTAACCCAAAAATAACTGTAACAAGCAGCATTACTCCGAAAACAGCGAAACTACCAGTTAAAAACTACATAAAAGCCAAATTTCAAACAAATATCACAGCATCTACTCAAAACCTATAAAAAAAAGTCTCGAATGATCCTCCTACCGTAACACAACACATCGAACGTAGACATGATTCAATCACAACAAAGAAAAAAAAAACCTCTAGTGAACACCTGAATGAGAAGGATTGCATTTGGAAAACGAGGATGAGTGAGTAAGCATCCGAATCGCCACGCATCCGCCTCCCTGAATCTTGTCCGGTCTCATTTCAGCCGCGAGAAATCCAACAAATCTCTCCGTTTCTTATGACACGACGCATTCAGTCACCATTGTCGTTTTGCTCCTCGTAGTTTCAGCCAGACTAAAGTAAAACCAGTGGCACTAGTTCTCTCTGTAGAGCTGAATTTGTATTTATTTATTATTGCATGTGGACGTAATTACATAAATACCCTCTATTTTTAAAATCTCTAATTTTCCTTATTTAATTGAGGGTGGTTTAATTATAGTCATTACTAATTATTATTTATTAGTTGTATATATATATAGCATAAATGAGTGGGAGTAATCAACGGGATGTGATTTTTTCCCCCTCAATATAATTTATTTTCCTTATAATTTGTGTAATGATTGATAATTACATTTTTATTTTTGCAAGTTACTCGATTATATTCAAATCAGTAATCAAACTTTTAAGTTATATTTGGTTGGATAGATTTGAAGTTAAGCTTTTCAAATCAATAATAACAAATCATTTGGTTTAGGGTTTAGGTAAATTCACTTGACATTGACTTTCAAATATTAAACTAATTATTTTTTGATTAATTGTTACATATTTCAAATTCTACCGGATTCAAATCATATAATTATTCAAATCCAAATCAAGTAATTGTTACATATTTCAAATTCTACCGGATTCAAATCATATAATTTCAAATCCAAATCATTCGCTCCAAACATAACCTTAAAGATTTAGTAATCTATTTTAACAATGTGGTGATACCAAATGATGCGATTCTTCGACCACGAAAAGCAAACGCACTCAAAAACGGAGTCATATCCTTGACTCGATGAAACAAAGAAAATGTTATGTTGTGTTGTCCCGATCTTTTTGAATCAAGTAATTGTGTAATATTTACCTCTAAATTACGAAAAACGTAGCAACAAATATTAACGAGATAAACAGTCGATTTCAAGCGAACCTTCAAAGAACTCGTCTTTGACAATCCGGATGAAGAATAATCGACATACACTACAAAGTGTTAAACTTTGATAAGTTTGATTTGAGAAACACACAAATGTGTATACAAAGCCAAGCTTTGATATTTGAGAGAAAACTCACAAAAAATTATTAAACTCAAGATTAATTGTTTACAATAAATAAAATTTGTGTTTATATTATTTACAAACCTAAAAGATATCAAAATCTATTTATCTAAATAATTTGAACTCTAAACTAGGTGACTAGGACTCTTCTCGCAGATGGGCGCGCTCGGGCGCGAGATTCAGCCGCTCAGGCGCCAGGTTTTCTGGACTAGGCGCGCTCGAGCGGTAAGATGTTACCGCTCAGGCGCGTTACCGCTCAGGCGCGGAGGATTCTGGAATTCACATTCTGGACAGTGACTTTGGCATTCGGGCAATAGGATTTGACCGCTTGGGCGCGGAGGCTTCTGTTTTCTTCTTCGTTTAACACTTGCACAACGATCTTATGGCTCTCGAGCTCATTTCCATGCATCAGGAACTCTTCGAGGCTTGGAACCTTGCTTGCAAGCTCTCCTCGATTGTTCATGAGTCCATGCAAGGCTCCATTGAACCTCCTTCAAATCATTTACACGCTATGTCTGGCCAGATTTATATCATACTCCCCTTCTTCAAAAAGATTTGTCCTCAAATCTTGTCTACCTACAAAAAAAACAAAGCAAGTTAGTAATAACAAGAATTATATTATCAACATGCTTACCTTGAAACTCAAGTTTGTAGACGCAATCATTTACTCGCTCCATCAGCACTGGAAATCAAAACATCACCGTTATATTTCCTATAAACTCATCAACTTCACCACATACCAAATAAAAAATGGCATCAAATGATAAAATATCAGTAGGTATAAAAAATATCATATTTCTCCCATTCTTAGACCTAGTGAACACCAAAATAATATACATACACGTGTACGACCATATCTCACTAGGAGTAAGATATAACTGATGCATGACATAAAAATACATTCGACATGTCATTCTCCCATATTCAATGCATGTATCACAATCACACTCAACGTGTCTTTTCATATGCATCCAATACATATAAACATGTATTATGTCAATTATCAAGCCATTACAATACGCTTCACCATCAGGTAATTAATGCAATGAATATAGAATGTCAAATTTATTTTCTTTAATTATATATTCATCATGAACATAGAATTTTTTATATTCATTCATGCTCTTTCCAAAGACATCATCAAGCAAATATAGGCTATGCAAATAGAACATATCATATATACTAATCATAGAATCCCTTGTCTCATCACAAAAATCTAAGTCTAATGCATATAAACTCTTGTAGAAAACAAATCCCAACAACTTAGTAACCCGTGATAAATCAAAATTCATAATATGTGCATGCAATTTATCAATACTCTCAAAACCATCACCAACCAAATATAAATCATGCAAATAGGACATACTAAATGTACTATCCGTGTAATCATTTAACTCTTCACATAGATTTAATTCTAATGCACACAAGTCATTGCCATGACAAAGCCTCATAAATTTGACAATATTTGAGCACTCAAAATAAATAACACTTGAATTTAATTCATGAAATATATCACCATTCTCAATTCTAAGACACTTAGGCAACAATGTTAAATCACAGTCATACCTTCTAATTATCACATTTTCAACCCATTCTCCAAAATCTTGAAAACTAAACAACAACTCAAGGTAAGGAAACGAATCATATCTCTCAGATGTTGTGTTGAAACTAACCTTACCTCATCACGATTGCTCTCGACTTCGTATGGATCATCCCATTGCATTCTCACACCATCAACACTTGCTCGCTTCCTCATCATGACATCACCATAATCCTGCAAAGATGAAGTAACAATGTTCGGGATTGAACCGGTTATATCATCACAACGAGAATAAACCACTTTGTACAAAGATACATTAAAAGATTTATGCAATAATAAACAACTCTCTATCTCACTCTTCTGGGCCTTCAAATTATTATTATTTCTTTTCTCTGGTCTTTTTTTCTTTTTCATCTTTTCTCTCATTTTTCTTTTCTATGATCATCTCACTCTTTTGTTATCTCTTTTTTTCGACCATTTTAAATTCTTTTTTACTCACCTTTTGAATAAATTTCAATTGATCATCAAGAACATTTGGATTCCATTGAACCAATGAAACATTTTATTCGTCGAGAAATTGATGTACAATAGTTTCTCATTGCCGACTGTGCTATTTCTTGGTGGGATGAGATGGTATTGGGTAGGAGACGATGTGGACGTAACCCTATAGTTACGTGAGATGAGATGAAAGGGGTGATGAGTAAGTGATTTGCTCCAAATCACAATAATAGGCGAGGTGGTAGGAGAGATGAGCGTGGCTTGAATGATGATTCGATGGCATCCACCTGGCGGTCCAACAGAAACGAGAAAACCGTGGAAAAGCCAATGGTTGAGTCGAGGCATGAAGCTACAAGGCATGAACATCACATCTAAAACTTCTAGACCTCATGTTGTTGATATTATATGTTGTTGATGTTTAGCAGTTGGTCATGATATTTGCCAATGTCCACGTAACGAGGTGATAGTAGTAGAGACGTCTGTTGATCTTGAACCACAAATTGAGGTTGAAGTTGTAGTTGAATCTCAGTTTGAGGTTGAAGGTGTAGTTGAACCTAAATATGAAGTTGAGCTTGAACTTGGAATTGATGTTGAAGTGGAACCTGAATTTGAAGTTGTGGTTAATAAAGTTGTTGACGATAGTATTCCACTAATTGGTCAGTCGAATGATGTTAAACGATGTACAATGGAAGCTGAATCATTAGGTGGAGGAGAAGTGCCTATTTTGTGTACTATGGAGGAGGAGAGTATGCAAAAAAGAACTGTCGTACATCAATTTCTTGAGGAACAAAATGTTTCATTGGTTCAATTGAATTTAAATGTTCTTGAGGATTAATTGAAATTTATTCAAAAGATGAGTGAAAATGAATTTAAAATGGTCGAAAGAAAGAGAAAAAAGAAGAGTGAGATGATCATAGGAAAGAAAAATGAGAGAAAAGATGAGTTTTTTTTAATTATGGAGCTAAAAATGATTATATATATTATTATATTATTAAGTCTGAGACACATAGAATAACTAACTTTTGATGTCATGATATGTTTTAATATTATATATATTAATAAAATGTTAAAACTTTAATACAAATCACATGTAACTAAACAAATTGAGTTTTTGTTTCCTAAGCATTTGTAAGTTCAATTCCAACTTGAATTATTTTTTTCTTTCCTTTTTCTTATTATGTTTTTAATTCATATATCAAAATTGTAGTAATTATCTCTCACTATTTCTTATAATTACATTCTAATCTTTATTTAAATATAAACCAAATGAATTATAAAAAAATATTGTACAAGTATATTAGTGTAATAGGGTTACTAAAACCACAATTATATATTAAAAAACTTTATTAAATTCAACAACAAAATTAAATTAAATATAATTTTTGAAAAAAAATTACGTATGTTAGTAATCAGGAGGGTTTGGGTATAAATTATATGGACATAAATGGAAAAGACAATGATGATTCGGCATATATGGAAACATGTCAGCTCTGTGGTCTTGGACTGCCAAAAACAATTCGTTTACATCGGAAGATGCAATATATATGCATGATTGCATCTCAACATGGTTTCGGCACATATAGTCAACCTAGAGTTAGAACTATTAATCTCTTCTAGGTAATTGAGAGGTGTCGGTTCGGATAGGTTGAGTCAGATCAGTTTGATCAACTGTACTATTTAAAAATTGTTCAATTCGAATCCAACTCGAAAACTCTCAAATTCAACCCGAACCCGAATCAAATCGGTCAACCCGATTAACCCGATTTTGATTTTTTAAAATATTTTTTTTTACAAAATTTAAATAAAATTCAAAAAAATAATATTTTAATTTAAACACATAATAACAAAATCTCCCTCATATATATGATTTAAAATTGAAAGCCTAATTGTAAAAAATAAAGTATATTTACTCTATCAAATAAACAATTGTTTAAAAAATAAAAAATTGTTCAAAATAAATATTAAATTATGAAAATATATGATATTAATATATAATAAATTTTTTTCAAACATACAATATATAAAAATATATACATATTTATTAATTATATTTTTTAAAAAAATTAAAATTTTCGGGTCAACCTGAACCCAATCCGATCATTTTTTTCTGGTCAGCTATCGGTCCAACCTGATTTGACCCGAACCCGAAAACCTCAAACCCAAACATGATTTTTTTCGGGTTGAACTGTATCGGGTTGGTGGTTCGTGTCTAATTTTGACACCAAAAAAAATTTCAATATATGAGATTCTATAAGTTTTAAAATTGAGTTATATGAACTAATATTAAATTAATCTAAAATGATCATAAATAATATATAAAAAAAAGTGGTCCATTGGCTAATAATATGGCTCCGCCACGGCATATGGCGCCATTTTGAGTGTTGGCACACAGATATCACAAATCCATATTGTTTTATTAGGAGATTCCTATGGTGTGCAAAAGCTTGTGAGCTAAAAATTAAAGGAGCACCTGCTTTACTGTAAAATTTTGCTTCATATTTGTCGGTATTCTCATATTTTATATGTAAATTGATGGACACTAGCCATGTTACTTCAGGAAATTGTGATAATTATCATGTAGGTAGGGACAGGGAGAATTGTCGGCGAAACGGTGAAATGCGTATAGATTGAAAAAAACACGAATGTTGGGTTGATATTGACAATGAGATACGAAGTTAGGGGTGCGAATGAGATTAGATACCCAACCTAGCCGAAAACAATGGATACTAGGAAGATATGAAAGATCGATCGTTTCTTATTTATAATTTTCATTCGATTTTTGTCGATGTGTAATATATAAACTATGTAATATGATGTAAGAAGGGTACATAAATTGGGGTAGAAAGATTTTGTCTTGGTACTTCAATAATTTTCTTTAGAGGTGATTATACACCAATTAGTTGAGTTGGGCTTTTGAGTCAGCCCAATCAATACTATGGGGTTCAACAAATTGGCTTGCGCTTTTGTCAGTAAGCCCAACCTCCTATGGAATTTCATGTGCGTTTAAGACATATAAAGATGGGGTTTTTCAGTTGTTTACTCAAAAAATGAATAAACCTATAAGTACAACAAGTACATCGGAAAAACGATATTTACAGCAATTATATCGTGATATCTATTTGTTATCTCAAGAGATTTTGTATTGATTTTTTTTTAATTAGATTTTGATAGATATAATGTTTGTATCGAGCTTTTTATGCCGTAAAAACTGTTATACAAATCTCGTCGTAAATGTAACACGACTCTAAAAAAATATAGTGATATGTTTTAAAAATATGATAGAAAAAGCATAGCCCGCCATTTGTGTCGAGCAGGATTTGATAAATGCACTTCTTTTTAATTCAATAATTTATTTTGGTAAATGCCTACCGGTTAGGTTACTCCCGTGAGGGTGAAAATCGTTGTTTCACGATGCAAATTATTTTTTCGAATATCTCAAATATATAGTTAAATTTTATCTATAATCTCAATTTTTGAAAACATATAACTATTCAGTGAAAGAATTAAATAAGAGTGAAGTATGAAGATTGTTAGTAAATTTTGCTTTTCCGATTATCTTCTCGAAATGTTTTTTTTTAAAAAAACAAGCAAATATAGACGAAAGAAATATATATATTTTTCATTACACAGATATTTGCAGAAATTGTAGAACAAAATGGACAATAGCGTTCATTCCAACAAAGTTTTATTTGTCTCATGTTTCACACTCCTCGACCACGATTTTCCATCCATCCAAGAATAGGGAAAATGATGTGAATTTTTATTAAAGTTCCATGTATTAGGACGAAATCTGCAAATTATTGTATCTTATTTTGACCAAAGGGTTTGTCAAAAGTCTCGCAATAATATGAAAATGAAACGCGTGCATGTACACCGTTGTGGACGTTGGTGCTGTCTGTCTCAATTTTTTTAATTTTTTTTTTAAATAATATCATTGGAGAAACTTAATCATTCAAATAAATTTCCTATTTTATACTCAATTAATGAGTGTTTTAATAATTTATTATAAATTATTGGAACTAACAAATGAATTTAACGATTGAATTATATTAGCAAAATATTTTTTTATACTAAATATGTATAGTTATTAGATATCTGAGATAAATGAGAGAAAATGGACGGACGGATAAATATAAAGAAGACATCTTTTTTTTTTTTTTTTTTTTTAATTTTTCGAAAGCAACCCATTTTGATTTTGAGTTTCAAATTCATTTCAAGGTAAGCGTGCATGGTAAACAGTTTTAAACTCAGTTTATAGTTCAAATTCATTTAAAATTAAAACATTTGAAATTATAAGAAAATAAAAATAAATCTTAATTAAATAGTTCAACCAGCATTTAAAAACATCACTATAAAATATTAATAATGTATAAATTAATTCGTTAAATAAAAAATGAAAAAACTAATAAATTAATTTGCCTGAGGCCTCACAGCTTTATAACGTGTCACATCGTGCAACGACACTCACATTGGTTCTGATACCAAATGTCATGGCTCAACCCACTTGTGATATTGTCCGCTTTGGCCCGAGGCCTCACGGCTTTAAAACATGTCACATCGTGTTGCTACACGCTCATTTAAATATCCAGCTTCTCTCCATTTGTTTAACGATGTGGGATTTCATTTAAGGACCTTGAGGGGGAAGGTGAGAAGGTATATGTGAAAATATGCTTGTTAATACAACTATTAAACCCAGAAAGTGAATTCTTACATTATAGATTTGGGCAAATTTGAGAAAACATAATTTGACACACCAAAATCAGTTTCTATCCTATTCTAACTACTACGTGGATATTATCTCATCTTTCAAAATTATCGTTAGTATATTTATGATTTATTATTATTGAGTTATCATACAATTGAAATAAGTTCAAGAAAGATCACAAATTGAAATAAAATTAAGCAATACACAGAAATAACAAGGACGTAAACATATTACGTAGACAAATAAAAAATCAATCAGGGTCTCAATTATTATGCCTAAGAATATATGAAAGAGATTCAAAATCAAGAAAATAGTAATTATTAGTACAAAAGTCAAACATATGTTAATTTCTTTCGATTATTTCAAAAAATTAGTTAGTTAGAAATTAATGGGGGTCTCAAAAAAAAAATAAAAATAATAATAATAATAATATTTCCCTCTGTTATATACGCAATTGTTGAATGGACGTAGCTATCGATTCGTTAAGAAATCATCATGCTCCAACTATGTTTGAAAAGCTATTCCTGTAATTAATTAATTTTTAATTGTTAAGAAACTTATTGAAATTAACCAGATTTTTTATTTTTCCATCCGGCTCCATAGAAAAATGTCAACGTGCATAATCGAATTATCTAGTTGGTGTGTAATAATTGTCTCCGCTAGAAGAATAATTCACACATGATACATGACACATGACATTTGAGTTTTCACACAATTTACAAGATTGAAATTGCATAGTTACAACTAGCTACAAATTTTTGGTAAAACGAGATATAATTGAATTACATTAATTAATACATTAATTAGTATTAGATTAAGGGTCTCGTGTTTGATTCCATAAATTCAAGCAGTGTAATAAATGATGAGAAGTGTAATAATGAGTTCTCATTATTGAATGCCATATTTGCTTCCAAAACTTGATCAGAATAAAGTTTTAATGTTTACTTTTGTTACATGTTATAATGGACAATACAATATTAGTAAAAAATATATTGGCAATACAAATCTTGAAAAGAAAAAAACAATTAGCATGATCATTAAATTGCAAGACGCTTGTGAATCAATCTAATAAAAAATAATGACTACAATAAGACTGAAAAAAAAAAAATAATAATAATAATAATAATAATAAAGACACAAATGAACAAGTGCAGAAACAAATGAACTAGACTAGTGATAAACTATATATTTAATGTAAGCAGTAATTAACAAAACATCTAGATACACAAGGAGACAATATAAAGTGTGTAATGTAAAAGAGATAATGTTTATGAATTTTAGGAGATGATTACTTCTATGTCACTATTTCTTCTGATTAAGAAAAAAATTCACTAAAAGACTTGGTTTTATAATACTTTGTAACAACTCATTTCAACCATGATTTATCATTGTCTAAACCAAAACTTTCAGTGATCACTTAATAACTTCTAGTTGTTTAGGAACACTGGGTTTACCACAAACCAATACAAACACCAACTGTTAATTTTGACGGCTTGAGTTGGTAGGATGACACAAATGATCCTTAGAAGATCTGTATGAACTGATAGACACGTACTAAGTGAGCAATATAATGTTGAAAGAATAAATGTGCTCAAGATCTAGTAATGTAGATTGAAAACATGTAATTTAATATCTTTGTTATTGTTTGTTCGGTTATTTCTTCACTTTTGAATCTGCATATTTATACTTGAAAAGTTTCAATGATCAGAAAAATCTTTTTAACTATCATGTGTACTAACTCTCGATAAAATAATATTGTCGTTTTCAATTGTGGTATACAATTTCAACGGTCCTTTTGCTTTTTCCGACTTTATCTCTTTTAGTCTCTGGAAATTTGATCGAAATTCAGCAATTTGGAATATATTCGTCAATCGAGAGTTAGTAGAATATTGTGCTTTGATTACTTTAACCGGTAGTATTTGAATAGCTCGAATCGCAGTATCCACCTTTCATCTGCTAAAGTTTGACCGGTTAGATTTGAACAATTAAATATCGATCATTTCAAGGGTCCGTTTTGAAATAGATTCTTGATATGATCTTCTTATGGTTTGTAGCTTGAACTATTGATTTTGTGTTGAACAGATTGAATTGTCCAACTACTAGAAGCATATACATACATAAAAAAACGATCGAATCCTAAAACAACTCGATAAAAAATACTCTAATATATATATATATATATATAAATTAAAATTGACATGTGTCTCATTTTTATTTTTAAAGGACATGCCCACTAATGATAACATAGCAAAAGCACGTAAAAGAACTCAAATTACTTCGTTGTCTCCTCGTCTTGCTCCACATCAACACTTCCTCCAAAAATTAATTTTTCTTTGTCTCTTTCTAAAAAAATAAAATCAGAATAGCCATTAATTGACCGTGCAAGAACTGTTACAAAAACAAAAAAAATAGAAATTAAACTTGACATGTACAATTATGAAAAAGAGCAAAAACGTATAAAAAGAAATCAAATTCCATATATATATATATGTATGTATGTATGTATTGGTATTGATACAATTAATACATTTGCATATTTTTTATTCAATCACAACTGAAATAAGCTCCAGAAAAATCATAAACTGAAACGAGAATACAACACAGACAGTACTATAAAAAAATGAAATGATATAAACATATTCCATAATACATTTTTTTCCCCTCAAAGAATAATTTGGTCTATTTGAGACGCTTGCAAAGGGTGAGACCATCTCCGACAGAAAGAAGAGCCAATTCAATGCGAGAATCATTAGCCAAGAAATCATTGAAATCTATGACTGCTTGTCTCCATACTCTCAAGTAATTTTCCATTTCATCCTCCTCGGATACTGCTACTGTTCCACCCCATAGGGTGTTGTCGTACGCTATAATTCCTCCAACTTTGACCAACTTCAATAATTCCTCATGGTAGTTTATGTAATTATCTTTATCAGCGTCCACAAATGCAAAATCAAATGTTCCACTTTCTCCCTGCAAATTATATTAATTAGTTTATTACCGATTATTATAAATAATTATTAGTCTGAAGTAAAATATTTTAAAATTTGTGGATCAAAAGAATAAAATTAACCAATTACATTGGCAACAAATTCTTTGAGAACGATATTTGCATCAGACTGAATGAACTTGATTTTGTGCCCCAGGTTTGCCTTCTGAATGAATGGCAATCCGGTCTCGAATGCTTCCCTATCTGGATCGATTGCTACTATCTGAAGAACACAATTCCAAAAATACTGATTAATCTATGTTCATATTAATTCTATCATCAAAAAAACGAATTATCCAACAAAATTACGTACTTTTCCATCTTCGGGGAGTGCTAGGGCGGTTGATAGAAGCGAGTAGCCGGTAAAAACTCCGAGTTCCAGGGTTTTCTTTGCGTTCATTATCTTCAACAACATTGATATAAACAATCCCTCGTCGGCAGGTACACTCATCATGCTCCTGGTAAGTTACTCATATAATTAATAACTACTTATTACAATAACTTTTTTCGAAAAAAACATTTCGTCGATATATATATATATATATATATGTATAGAATCTTACATGAAATTATATTTGTCGACAGTAGCCTTCCTTATTTCTTTGAGTTGTTCATGTTCCCTGGGATATGCAGTTGTTTCCAAAATGTACTGTATGCAATTTTAAGAATCAATTAATTATAAGAAAAAAATAGGACGAATTATGACTTATGAAGCAATAAATCGATAGTATAGAAAATATTTTATTTACGTGGAAAAAATGGAAACAAAATTATTTAGTAAATAAGTAAAAGAACTCGAATTTCGGATACGAATTATTCGATATAGAAATCGAACCTTGGAAAGAGCATGGCTTTGAAGAATGGTGCCCGAAAATTTGTCTTTCATTTTCGAAAATATGAATATACGAAGGAATTTGGAGCTATGGAAATGAATGATGGATTGGGTTCTGCTTCCTTTGCCAAAAGCGTGGCTTTATTTATAAGCTCTGGGTGGCCAAGTGACAACGCGTGAAGATTGAAAGTTTCAATGGGTAAATATCTACGACGACTCACCTAACTTTTCTTGTATCAATATAATTATTTTATTCCGTGAGAATTATAATTTCTTAGAAAAATTATATTGGTATATTGATAGGGTTGGGGGTGGGTGCATTGGCCATTAGTGCTTTTTCATCAACAACACCGCCGCAATGGACTGAAATTCTTACAACCTCGGATTTAAATACGACTGATCTAGTAAAAATAAATTTTCTAAAAAAAATTTGAAGGTAACTTTTTATTTTTTTAAAATATGATTGATGGATTTGAGTTTTTTTTTTTTTCAATACGTGAGCACTAGCGGCCGTTATCTTCGGTGCGCACTGAGTAAATTTTCGGAATAATACGATATTCTTCAAATCATGTTAATCAGACAAACCGTATTATGTAAGATCTGTACGAAATACTCGTATAAGAAGGTGGTGAACTTGAGTTTCTTTAATTTAACAGAAGCTCCGCGAGTACAATAGTTCAATGCGTTATGGATTGAAAAATAAATTTAATTTTTATTTAAAGACAAAAACCGACTTTTCCATCTCGTTCACCATTTTAATGGAGTTTTTTTTTGTTTTGTTTTGTATAAACTATTTTATGTAGTATTTGTAAGAGCTTATCTTAAGTGTTTTTAAATTTTTATTCAATAAAATATCGATAAAGACTTAAAATAAGCTCTTGCAAATATTAGAAGAATTGAATGCAATAGATGGTGCAATATTTAATTCTTTATCATATAATTTAATCAATTATGCTTTATATTTGGAAGTAATTATAATTTTTCGAGAGATACCTAGATGATATATTTGTAGTGCTCGTAATTTAAAAGATTTGAATTATATCAATCTGACTTACTATAATTTAAATGAAAATATTTGATCGTATGATTGATATCATAACCAAAATGAGGTCTTTGCCTCCCATAACTTATAAAGTGGTATCATGATTGGAGGATGATAGTTTGGATAATAGGTTAAAATTATAAATGTGAGATTTGAAATATCTTACAACTTAAAATTTTAAAATTAATTTATTACCGCAACATATAATTTTAATAAAACTACCAATTTGATCCACAATTAAGTAATTTGTATGTTATAAAAAATACCGAAATGGTTAGAAATTTATAAACGTGGAAACTATTTGTATATATAAAAAATAAAAAGTCGAAGAAATGTAAATTAAAAATATTGAAAGCCCTTGTTCAAAAATAAAATAAATTTAAAACCGTTGGGAACAATTTTCACGGATCGTGACCCACCATCAGATTTACCTACCAAGAATCCAATAATTGTTCACCAGCATATATATTACATATTTCTAAAAAAGTAATGTATATATTACAAAAAAAGAAAAAAAGAGAATTGTGTCAAATACACAGTAAAATTCTCGTTGAACTAATATCTATGTGTAACCGATTTGAGAATTTCAGTCTCTTGTTAATACCCAAATTGTGTCTATATCCGTGTGAAAATTTTTCTTGAGCTAATATCTGTAATTGACGCAATTAAATGAAATAATTGTGCTAAAATTTGATTTGTAGTAGAAGATGAGTTTTTTAGGGAATTAATTGGCTAATATGTTGAACTAATTTTCTCAAAAAAATATAAAAGATGGACTAAAATGTTCAAATATGCTACATAGATGATTATTAGCTCAACAAGAATTTTCATAATAGTATTGACACAGTTTTCACATTAACAGAGGGATAATGCTCAAATCCATAAAACATGGAGATATTAACTCAACGGAAATCTCAAAGGAGTGTTTCGCACAATTATCTCAAAGTAAAATTACTTTCGATCGAATATTTTTTTTTTCGATTCTGGGTTTTTGTCTTTTAATTTTTTGGAGTTTGGTTTTATTACATTAACTTTAATTTTCACTTATCTTAGTACAATTTTTTATGTGACATCTGACAAGTCAACAATTTTTTATGTCACGCTAACAGTTTTTGACGTCAGTCAGGAGTTTTCGGTGTCACATCAGTATTTTCTAATACCACATTAGGTAATTAGACCAAAATAATTGAAAATTAAAAATTAATCTATTAAAACAAAATTTGAAAACTTAATCGACTAAAACTCGTGATTGAAAAAATTAATATAAAAAAAGATGCATGACTCTCCAACGACCAAAAGATCATGCAAAAAAAAATAAAATTATAAAAATAAGATCATATGTATTTATATCAAATAAAAAAATAATAATAAGAAAAAAAACACTCATTTGACAGTAAAACTAAGAATCTTTTTAATCAAACTCATTGGATCAATCAGGGTCTCAATTATTATGCCTATTAAAGTAAGAATATTCATGAAAAAATTCAAAATCAAATAATTTCGTAATTATTAGCAGAAAATGAGATTATTTATGCTATATTTAGAATATTTCTTTCTCTATAATGTTAAATATTAGTCTTTGATCATAAACATATAAATCAATTTCTATCAAAACATGAGAGACTTATATGATTTAATAATATTAGAATATTGAGAGGAATATTCATACAGCATTGACTAACCCACGTTAAACGTTAATGCACCAAAATAATTATTCCAACCAAAATTTTGCCTATGCGGTTGGGGAGCATTCTCCTGCCAAACAAAAATAATTTCTTTACTAAATTGAAGAATAATAATTTATACTTTAAAGTTTAATTTATGTTGTGATACAAACATTATTTTGGAGACATATTTCTTTTATTTTTTCATTTTTTTTTTCGGTAGCGTATATAGATTTAATTTTATGTCATCGGATAGTTTTTTAATCTGAATATTAATATTATTTTGATATATGTTGTGTGTGTCTATCATATATATCAAAATAATATTAATATTCAGATTATATCAAAATCGGGTACCCGACGAACTCGATTTTTTTAAAAAATACACATCCCCATTATAATATTATTCTAATGAAACACTAAATATATTAATATTAAAATAAAAATTCAAACATGAAATTTGATGTTAAAAAATATATTTTTGTGGGTTGTAATAATTGCTATGCTATGAGATTTAAGGTGTACCATTAAAACTTTTGATGAAACGAAGTATGTTTAAACCTACAACTAATATTAAATTCAATATCACGTATTTGATTCTCATTGATTGCAATTGATGTAATTATTGAGAAGAGAATGTTGGATACAATTATGATACCCTTGTCCCACGTCTTAAAAATTAAAAATTTAAAATGAGTTTATAAAAGACTTCTATAGCAACTTAGGTTGATCATTTTCATAAAACGAGGGCCTGGGCTCGGGGCGTGACATAATGGTATCAGAGCCGGTCACCAGCAAGAAACACTGAAAAATAAGTGCTATGCGCGAGCAAAGTACAACATGCGTGAGAGTCACCTCTTGAACCTGCGGGACAAAGTGCTACATGACAGGAGCAACCTCTTGAACATGTAGGAACCACCTCTAGATTCTCGGTGCTGGTGGATCGAGTGGTCAGGCCGCGACGAGGACGTTGCGTTCTGAAGGAGGGGTGATTATGATACTCTTGTCCCACATCTTAAAAATTAAAAATTTTAAATGAGTTTATAAAGAGCTTACAATGAACTTCTATAGCAACTTGGGTCGATCATTTTCGTAAAGCGAGGACGAATACGAAGTAGTTATTATAGGAGCCCATTATACAGTCACGCAGCCGCGGACCCGGGCTCGGAGCGTGACAACAATAATCGTCATTGCTAAGAGAATGATAAATATGTGACGCTATGTGCCAAGATTCACCAAAATAATTTATGATGAACTTAATATGAAATAATATGTTCTTTTCTTTTAATTGTCACTGCTAAGAGAACGATAGATACACGACAATACATGGCAAGATTCACCAAAATAATTTATCATGAACTTATCTGAAATAATATGTTCTTTTTCTTTTAATTGCCACCAATTTTCAACTTAATTTTGGTTTCTTTCTGAGCTATGACATTTTCAGAAATGATTTCTCTGTCGATTTTAAAATGTTAAAAATTAAATTATATGCAATAATTTCACCCATTAATAATCTATAATTTAAATAAATAAATACTATTTTTGTATGAAATAATGTAGCTATCAATTCGTTAGGAAATTCATGCACCAAAGCTATTCCCATAATATTTTTAGTAGAAGAAAATTGGAAAGGGACCAAATATCTAATTTTGCCTACTGACTCCATAGAAAAAAAAATCACTAGCTAGAATTGAATTACATATCTACTCGATATTTACTTCATGGTATACACAATACATCTTAATCAACTAATATTTTAAATAAGGAGAACTATTTTATTTCCTTCTATCATTATTGATTGTCATATTTGTTTCCCAAACTTTAACAAAATAAAGTTTTGACGTTAAATTTTTTTTTATTTTTTTTTAGTTCGAAGAGGTTGCTTTTTTTTTTTTTACATGTAATAATGGTAAACACAATAAATATTAGTACAAAATTAATTGGCAATAAAGATACATAATTTCCTCAATTTTTAAAATATTGTTCTACATGCGGGACCATGTATTTTAATAAAAAGCATTTTTTTTTTTTGCGAATTTATAAGAAGACCATGAATTGGGAAAATATCCTAAAAAACATGTGAAACCAATAACCAGAGGCGGGGCCACCCTTGGGCTAGGGTGAGCTCCACCCCACCTATTTTGTTTGTTAAAAAAGATAATATACAAAGACTTGAAATTCTTACTCCGCGTTTTCAAATACGACTTGTCTAGATATATACACACACACTATATAACTATATAATTCGAAAAAAAAATAAAGATTTGGATTATATTGTTACTACTAGTTATATATACATTTTCGATAAATTATAAGCATTCAGTCCTACAATTAATATCATAACTAGAATCATATGTTCGATTTCCATAACTTAATAAAGTTATACAATGGATTAATAATTGGAAGATTATTGTTGGGAACCTGTTTGCTGTTGGAATAGTAATTGAAATATGGATCGGGACTTACCGTGCAATTCGAAAGATTAGATATATTTAATTCGACAATTAAGTCATTAGATATGTAGTACTACTATAAATCAGATCGATTTACAATGCAAATGTATAAACCTATGTCAGCAATTTTCTTGGATCGTGTTACCTGCCAATATTTATTGACCATTAACATTATATTATAAATTGACGCGTGACATAATAATAATAATCTATATTACTATATATAATATAAGAGGATATATTCTATAGTAATTCTTCAGAGTTATGATGTAATTTTGGATTTGTCTTAAAAATTATTCGTTTGATTAAACTAACTACATGTTTTTACTATACTAATATCATTTTCTTTATATTTTATTTTATATCCTATCATTTCAATTTCAGAAATTTATAACTTTTAGCATAATTTTTTTTTAAAAAAATAACTTCAATTTTTTTACGGAACACACATATCATATTATTAGCCAAAATGCTGAAGTCTAAAGTATGAAAACAAACATTATAGAGCATTAAATGAAAGCATGATCATATAGATACAAACCGAGCAATAAACAAAATCATTATGATATTGGAAGTATGAATATTGGATGTGTAAAAATAATAAGAAACCAGTGAATCAAATCGAGGGTTGTACAAAATACATTTTCGTAAAACAAATTTGTCTCCTCCGATGGTATTTCGGGGATCAGGACGAACAAAAGTTTCTCAGGATACAACTGCAAAATCATGTAACGACTTAGCACGATGTAACTACATCGACGAACTGAAAACATATATTCACTTTATGACCAAAACTTAACTAAGATCAAATTAAAATCTAACAATATGAAATGTAAGAGAATGCTTGGGTGAGATCTTTAGTGTGTTTGTAAAAAATATTTTTTTTATATGGATAGAACACACTATTTATAAGCTACAAAATACATACCAAAAGTCATGCAAGATGAAGTCTCCAATTAATTCAAGAATGTAAAAAGTCAAAAGACACTTTCACAATCATGAGCCACAACTAACTCAAGAACAGTGTAGAGTCAAAATACAATATCACATTCATGAGCCATAATTTTCATTCAAACTTTGAATTTAATTCAAATTTCCAGCAATTTCACACATTAATATGGAAAGCGAATTCGACTCAAAGTCTAAAGAAGAAAAAGAACTAAGATATGCTCGTTTGAATAAGTCAACTGCGTAAAGAAAAACAGTGATAAAAAATACTGCGCAAATACATGTATGTATTGGTGTTGATAAAATGAATACATTTGCATATTGTTTATTGAAACACATGAATTGAAATAAAGTTTCAGAAAAATCATAAACTGAAATGAGAATACAACAGAAATTACATTATAAAGAAATAGAATGATATAAACATATTGCATAACAATCTTTTTCTAAAAGAATAATTTGGTTTATTTGAGACGCTTGCAAAGGGTGAGTCCATCTCCAACAGAAAGAAGAGCCAATTCAATGCGAGAATCCTTAGCCAAAAAATCATTGAAGTCTATGACTGCTTGTCTCCATACCCTCAAATAATTCTCCATCTCATCTTCCTCGGAGATTGCTACGCTTCCACCCCAAAGGGTGTTGTCGTAAGCTATAATTCCTCCAACTTTGACCAACTTCAATAATTTCTCATGATAATTTATGTAATTGTCTTTATCAGCATCCACAAATGCAAAATCAAATGTTTCGCTTTCACCCTGCATATCGATTCAGAAACGAGTTATGTTCTATAATTAATCAAACCCTGCATGTTTATGAAAATATATAATATAGATGTAATTTTTATGTAAATTCTTTTGACTAAATCGGGGTTCTAACTTCTTAAAGCATAAAATCAACCAATTACATTGTCTACAAATTCTTTGAGAACAATATTGGCATCAGACTGGATGAACTGGATTTTGTGCGCTACGTTTGCCTTTTGGATAAATGGCAATCCGGTCTCAAATGCTTCCCTATCTGGATCAATAGCTACAATCTAAAAAGAAACAATTTTTAAAATATTAATAAATTTTCTTCCATATTTCATAATATAAACTATTTATCAGCTTATTCAAAAAAACTGCCTACTTTTCCATCATCCGGGAGGGCTAGGGCAGTCGATAGAAGTGAGTATCCGGTAAAAACTCCGATTTCGATCGTCTTGTTTGCATTCATAATCTTCAACAACATTGATAAGAACAATCCCTCGTCGGCAGGTACGTTCATCATGCTCCTGATGTGTTACTCATATAATCAATCAGTAAATAATTACAAGAACTTTTTCCGAAAAACATTTAGTCAATATATATATATAATCTTACATGAAATTATATTTGTCAACAGTAGCCATCCTTATTTCTTTGAGCTGTTCATGCTCTCTGGGATACGCAGTTTCCAAGATGTACTGCATGCAATTCAAAGATTCAATTCAAGTAACTATAAGGAAAAATATCTCAAATTTCGAGTATTTCGTAATGTTAAAAATGAAGTACTCTGATTTGGATTAGAAATATGATTCAAGAAGTGAAACCTTGCAAAGAGCATTGCTCCGAAGAATGGTGCCTGTAAACTTGTCTTTCATTGTCAAAGAAAATGAGAGATGTTGGATCAGAAGACTTTGAAACTGTGAAAATTAACAAAGGATGAATTTTGGTTTTTGGTTCATTTGCCAAAAGTGCAGGCCAATTTATAAAGCTCTGCGAAGCTTAGTAATAGTACGTAACAACGCGTGAAGATTAATTGAAATATTCAATTGGAAAATGTCACAAATTCAACCAACTTTTCATGTAATTATTTATTTTGTTTTATGAATATTTTATCCATTTTTTTATATATAAAATGGTATAATGGGTTAGCAGAGATTGGTGTTTTTTCACCAACCATACTGCCGCAATAGTTGCTTCGTGGAATCTGAACACAGAGTGTTGAAATTCTTAAATATTATTTATAGACAATGGGTAGATATCGTTTTGGCATTAAGGTTTCACAATTTTTTTTAATCTAAATTGTCCCGTGAAAATAAAAACCTAAAAAAAAAACGAAATATTCAAAAAAAAGTATATTACAAAATAATACACAAAAGTTATAGACCTTTTATTTACTAAGAGAGCAACTACTTTGTTTTCGTCTTCTCACCTAGCAATTGATTTTTTTTAATGAAATAACTTTTTTTGAAAAATTATTTTATCATTTCAGCTCTCAGATTAAAAAAAAAAAAAAAACATCACTGAACACCTAAAAATAGTGTTGAATGTATTATGCACATGGTGCAACTTGTAAATATTTACAAAATAATTTGCAGGATTGAGTGTTTGATATTTTTTTTAAAAAAATGACAGTAAATAAAGATGCAACTCATTATATTTATTAAATCACATGACATTTTAAATATCATATTTCGATTATTCTAGTGACAAGAGCCATCTATGACTCTCGACGTAGTTTAATTAAATCATGATTAAACTATGATATGTATATACTAAAAAAGAGAGAAAGAAAAATGCAAAGGAATATAACACCAGAAAGTCAATTCTCAGAGTTTATTTTCAATTTTTTTTAAGAAATCGTTGTGAATAATTTTCTCGGATCGCGACCTATTATCAAATTTACTTACTGATAATAATGGATCCGATTTGTATTATGCTGTGGACTCTCCAACGGCCAAAAGATCCTGCAAATTTAAAACATAATCAAGAATATTGTAGCTATTAGTACAAAAGTCAAATTATATGTTAATTTCTTCGTTGATCAATTCCCAGAGGAGTTATAAAATTAGACATTATTATTAATTTGAAATGCCAAAAATAGGATTCTCCACGTTCATATATATAATTCTAAAAATCTTATTTTTGTCGATTTGAAACATTTAACATGCCTCTCATGCTCAAGAACAAACAACTGGAGCTGGCATTTCAGCCAATACATAACGATATATATGTGTTCAGATAACATATTAAGATCATGGACTAGCTTGAGTTTAATTAACTCTACCTCAAAATATAGCTAAAAAAGAAGATTGTCTAAATTCATATTGATACTAACTGGAAATAATCAGGGTCCGATTCCAACAAGTGTCACTAGTCCAGACGTAGGTTTCGAGATTATCCTGAGCCTGAAATCACGAATGAGACTGTTAGAAAGGGGCCGGGAGGGTGTCCCGGCGTAGTCCATCCGACGCTCAAGTCAGATACTTAGGATATAAGGTTAGAGCAGCTAAGGGTGCTGCTGAAAATAATATAGTGAATGAATCAACTGAACACTCACACATGATATTTATAGGAGAGTACCTGGACCCTTGACCGACCTTCCACCTTAGTTGGAGATGGGCCAAGGGTCCCACACCTGGTTTGGATATATATATATATATATATATATATCAAGATATCAATCCAACTGATGTAAAATATCTAATATTTCGATCTTATATAATAATTTTGACGGTTCGGAAATGTTTTTAATAGATAGCTAAATTAACCATGAGATAAATTTGAAGATGAAATAGTTAAGCTGTCTTCCTATGGCTGATGGCGCGGATCGCTCCAAACCAATTGGAAGAATGTATTATATTCTCTGCGTGTAATTATTTTATCAATATAAATTCCGATGCATAATGAATGCACCAAACGTTTAATCCAACTAAGTTTTTGGTTTAGTTGGTGGCCATCATTTGTTTACTAAATTGAAAATTGAGAATCTCTGTTTTTATATTTAGTTTTTGCAGATTATAATTCATATTAAAAACCAATTAAATTATTCAGTCCACTAAATCGATCTACGTGACAGCTGGTGGGTCAGCACGTAATCCCACGATCAGGTCAAACTTTACATTGGTTGGTGTTCGGGTTTATCTAACATTGCATGATTTTTCATCATTAATCCAAAGACATTAATTAAAAAAACCTTCAAATTCGAATTCAACTGTTAGCATGTAAATCACTTGATTTACCACCTTTTTCTCATTTCACGACAAAAAGTACGTAAGTTTCCTAGGTAACGATCGTGTAATAATATAATATAATAATAATAATAATAATTATTATTATTATTATTATTACAATAATAATGATGATGATGGCTCCAGCTACCTACCACTTAGTCAATTATTCAAGATTTGAGAAAATGGTATTTCTTTAATGTAATTATTTTTCATATCATATATATTTTATGGGTTTTTATCTAATAATAATTACCAAAATTTTCTTTTATGTGTTGACATATGCAAAATTTAAATTCTCTCTATAAAATTCACGCAAAGTCTCCTAACAAATATGCATTAATAATTTTTTTTAAAAAAAATTTGTGTAATTATGATTTGATATGGTCAACGATTATGATATTATTATAAGATTTTATGTCTATATTGTTGAATGTTAAAATATGTAACGTCGGAGTTCGGTTAACTCTCCATCTGCGGAAGCATTGTTTTTATACATGACAATGATAATTTTACTTGATTAATTTAAATTTATGTTGGATTAATACATGGAACTCCAACAACTTATGTTGAAAATTTTGATTTGGATTTATATTCTAATGTCAGGATGATAAAAAAAATCATTTATGATATGGTTTTTTTTTATTTGTTAAATGATATGCTATGTTTTTAAACAATTGGATATGTAAAATTTGAATTTTCTTAAAAAATTCTTAAACGAAATCCAATTTTTCGAGATAAACGTTGCTTATTTTATATGCTTCATAATATTTATATTTGGTATTTTTAGGAAACAGTTCCCAGAGTAGGCCAAAAATCTGACTTTCTGTCGGGATTTTTTCAATTCTAGAAAAAGGTGAATGGTTTCTTCTAGGTGAGAAAATAGGACAAGTAGCAAAATGCAGACATAATTGAATTTGTCAAGTGTATATCTCAAATAACGAGATGTGAGAGAAAAATTATATTTTTCATAAGTCAAACTTAGGTCTAATGTTGAAATCAGAAATATTAGGTTGTTGATCACAATTACACAAATATGAATGGGCGGGTCGGAATTGATGCAAGTGCCACAAGATAATAGAAATTTGTAGTTTTCTAGACTCGATTATCTATCCATTGATAGAAATCGTTATAAAGATTTGTGTCGTGATTTGAATATCTTAGACCATTCGCATTTGCAAAGGTTTTTAGCTTATTTGACATTTGTCTCTTTTATCAAGTGCAAAATTCGTAAGATGTAAAAGAGATAAAGTGTCAAAAATAGAGAAGGGTAGATGGATTTTTTTTAAAAAAAAAACACCCACAATTCATATATTAGGACAAAAACAAGTAAGTAAAATAATAGAAATAAAAGTGGTACAATACTTATAAATTGTGATATACAAACATTAAGGAAAATGGTCACAATCACATTGAATATTTTTGTAATACAAATACTTGTCGGATACACATTTTGCGTCAATACAATTATCCACCAAGCAATTCAATTTCGAATCCCATTCGAGTTCATGGTTTATGATCACAGAGCAATTCAATGTCTTATGTAAGCAAGAATTATTCTTAATAGCATATCATTATGGTTTTGTATAGTCAAGATTGTAACCATCTATATTCCCCTGTTACACAACCGGAGATGTTCTGAAAATTTTGAAAAAATAAAGAATGTACACACTTACAAACTCTGACTTCAGAGAACTATCTCCACCAATCTGGTATTTTCAGCCGCCTGCTTCTGTGTAACGCAAGCTTAACCGCAGGAACCTTATTTTTCACCTGCCTCCATATCATATTGACTGAATCATCCTTCTTTGGTGGGTACTGAAACTCAAAGTGATGAGATATGCTTCGAAGCTGCAGCCACATTTTCGTCCATTTATCTTTTGAAATGCCCCTGAGCCCATCGATCATGTAGCCTGGTTGCAGAGCCTGGTCCACTGAGAAGAAGATTGAGAACTCTTTGTAGTCTATTTCGCTTTCAAAGGGTAGCTCGAGTCTGTCACTCACAATTACAGGAATGCAGTGACTCACAATGGCATCAAATAGACGGCAAGATGATGGAGTATCACCCGCAGGGTGTAGGCAGAATTTCGACGAACGCATTTGTTCAGCAGACTAGTATAACCAAGAATATTTTGAAGTGTCAGATGAAAATAATATTCCCAGACAGAAGAACAATAAGAAATCCAAGGCCCCAAACTTCCCCAAGTTCCATAATTTTTTTTTAAAGGAAAAACATCATCTTCTCACGATTTAAAAGATATGTTCGGACATTGACTACTTTCTTGTGCAAAGTAACCACTGTTTTAACTTACAGCTTTGAAGCCTTCTTCTGATGCACTGCCCTCCTCGTAGATTACATCTTTCATTCCCGCTAACATCTTATACAGTTGTGCACGAATTTTTCCTTCCTGCCAGGTTGATATACTGTGTCAGCCATATGGTTTATTCAATAAGAAAGATCAAAACATTAACACCTTATTGTGATTATCATACATCCTTCCTCTTAGTCCTCCCGCGAAAGAAGAGAAGTGTCTTTCGAGCCTCGAATGGGTCCTCGTGATCTTCACTGATATACGAATCTATCATATGTGGGTAGGGAGCAACAACATCTTTTGATAGTCGAGAAATGTTCATGATGCGACCAAAATCAGCCACGATGAAAATGGAAGGATTAACTTGATCACGATATTGTCTGAAAGCATTTGGATGATGAAGAGGAATAACATGATCTCGTCCACCGGACCTTTTCCAGTGATCCGATGCTCTTATAATATTTACCATCTCAAGCTGCAGTCAAATGAACAGCGATCAGCTCTATTAAATAATAAGAAAGATTAACATCGAAAGCCATACATTCTAAAAAGTTACCCCTGATTCATTCCTAATCTAGTAAAAACAATCAAACATATATAGAAAAAGGGCTGAGGTAAGGACATGTTTAAATTGATGAGGTAGGCAATCACTCATATCAAAAACCTCCAATTGACTAGGACTTGGGAATAATTCACAGAAAATCCCTGATTCCAATTTTATGCCTCAAATGCAGTTATAATGATTCTATGACAAGAAGATTGCATTTTGATGATACAAAGCATAATGATTTCAGCTACTCAAATAGGAGTTTGTCAAAAAAAAATAAAAATACCAGACTGAAATGAAGTCTGTATTTTTTTCAAACATTCTGTCACACAGTATAGTGTGCCCACAAAAAAAATGGCATTAACGTGTTTTGTACTCAATTCACAAAGGAACCATAATTAATTGATACATATCATACATAGAATGCGAGATTCGACTGTTAATAATTTTAGCTAGCGAGCTATGGACACCCTTATGTATTCGAATTTTTATGGTGGTTAAACATAGCTAAACTTAAAGACAGGAAACTCATTTCAAGATACAAATAAAGATTAAGAAAAGAATCTCACCATTTTCTTAAATAAGCTCAATAATTAATTCCATATGATCCAGCTGAAACCATAAAATTCAATACAAAATGTACATAATTCCAAGGCAGTACTCAAATATGCAATCCAGACAATTATAAAAGAACATAAGTGAATAACAAAAGACATCATCATCACAGCAATTGCAAATACAAATACAACACATAAAATAATCTCAAAAAAGAAAAAATCCCACCTGCAGCTGCTCATCAACGGTATTCAGCTCGGCCATATTCCGCACATGAAGATTGAAACTTAGCGAGGAAAAGAAAGGCACGAAAAACACATCAGCTAACTCTGGATCCCTAACACGAACCGCTTCCCGGGTGGAACCTGATTCATCATTCCCCTCGTACAAAAGCGAAGCCATCATCCAATACTCCACGCTGTGCTGTTTTCTGAGCCCATCGTTCCACCTCCACATGGGCAAATTCGATGCAGTCACCAGCACACTGTCGGGAAAAGTGGGGTCCATCAATCCCACATTAAAACGCGGAGGCAAATCGTACATGTACACGCGGAGAGGTGGTGATTGAGCTCGGCAAGGCGCAGCATTATTGAGCTGGGGTAATAAAGATAGGAACTGGGATTTGTAATCGAGAGTTCCGGCGAGGAGTAACGAACCGAAGAGTAGCGGAATGCATAGCGAAAAGCATATCAGGGTCTTGTTGATCGATTTTTGCATTTGTTAAGCAGCTGGATTTTCAATGAGAATCCCGCGAGGCGAAAGGAATGGTGCAGATTGGATCTGAAGAAAACAAATAGCTGATCTCAAGAATTGCTGTGTTTTTTTTTTTTTTTTGAATTTATAACTTTGGATTGAAGACAATCAAATTGGAATTTAGTGCTTTGATACAAAAGATTGATGTCGGCACAGTACAGTAAGTGGAATTGGGGATTTGAAATAGGATCTCTGTGTATAATATGATGATTATGATTAAATACCTGAATATATATAAATAACGTTAATTAGATAAATCATATTAAACAAGTTTTATGTCATAAGATATACCGAAAAAATGTTAATTAGAGAGTCGAATTATTGGTTAAACACTCGTTTATTTAACCAATTTGAAGACTAATAGGAGGCATGATAATTTTTATTATATTTAAATTCTATAAATCTAAAAACAAAAATTACGAAGATTTTGAAAAATTGGAAAGTTAAATTGTAACTTTTATAACAAATAAAAATCTATAGATATACATTTTGAAACAGAAACACAATTATACATTCATCTCACCGATTAATTAAAAACATTTAATTAATGAAAACATGTAATTTTCTTAATTGCCACATAATTCCCTCTAATTATATGTTTCTCATGAATATTAATAATTAGTTAATTTGGCATCTTGTTGCTGTAATGTCTCAGCACCAAAAACTTGTGTGAGATGATCTTACGGGTCGTATTTTGTGAGACGAGTATCTTTTTTGGGTCATCTATGAAAAAATATTGCTTTTTATGCTAAGAATATTATTTTTTAATGTGAATATCGATACGGTTGACATATCTCACAGATAAAAATTCGTACGACCGTTTCACAAGAGACCTACTCTTTTACAAGAACATGGTAATATCGTTGGTTCGTTTAAATTTGAGCCAATTTATAGGTAGTTCGATCATGTCGCTATAGATTATCCAATAGCATAAGATGTACCAGAAATCATTTTTCGTTTTAAAAAATACCTCGTATAAATCTTTCGTTAAGTTCATTTGTAGTTTTTTTCCCTAAACATTTATTATGTGGGATATTTGCTAAATAAGTGTCATAAAAAATTTGAAATTCATCGTCGATATAAGCCATCATCTTTTTGCCCCTATCTGTAGAACTATCAAAATCAACCATGACTGTTTTCAAGCTCCTGGAAATGACCATAATCTCGGCACAAGACCTTCCCCCCGTATCCAAAATGTTACGAACATTTGCCGTGTCCTACATCAACCCCAACAATAGATTATCTACCGCGGTCGACCATCGTGGAAACTGCAACTCCACCTGGAATCACCAAGTTACGTTCAACGTCGACGAACGATTTCTAAAATCTAAATCATCAGCTATCACGATCGAGATATACAATGTGGGGACCCGGACGCTAATCATCTTCTTAATCATCTTTGGGATTTAATTATCAATTAAGATAAATAGGGATCTAAAAATTTTTCTTTTTTCTTTTTAAAATGTAAAAGCGGAACGTAATGGAATTTAACTAATATACGTCTCAGTATAAAAGTACAATACTGTACAACAATTATTCAAACTAGTCTAATGTTCCACTACTAAATTTCAAGTATTAAACCAAGTCTACAATAAGTCCGGAATCACCACTCTAACTCATCTTCTCTCATCATCTTCTTGACCCCGATCCTGTCCCACCTGTTGTCATGCACACATACAAAACAAGACAACAGCCGGATACTCTGGTGAGAATAAATCCCAGTATAAAACATATATGCATGCATATACACAATATAAATCATAAAGCATATTATCATGCATAAAATTCATAACAATAGGTTTCATAGTCTATGAAACTAAATCAAAATAAGCATGCAGTAACAATGGGTTCTATAATCTCTGAAACCAAAATAACATAAGCATGCAACTCAATTCAATTCATGTCTTGACTCGACTCAACTCTAACTCTAGGGATCCCGGTGTGAATAAGACGACACTGTCTGTCACCTACCCTCCCAATCGAGGTAACTGTACGTCTTATTCCTAGACTTCGGCCCCGTCTGTATCGAATGTCTACAATCGGATTGAATCTGATCCGAAGCATCGATACCACCGAACGTCTAGTTTAGCAAGTCTGCCAATGACTCTCCTATCTCAATGCTTGAATATAAATCTATAAACAAAGCATAATCATATAAAAAGATAAACAACAATTCTAGTATGTGATTTTGTTGGGAAACTCAAATTGAATCTCATTTGAGTTGTGTCTTCCCCAAACAAAACATGAGTTATACCTTTGTCTTCCCGGTCTGACGAAGACGAAGTCTTGTATTCCAATCTGTCCATAACCAGTCTGGCAATGACAATTGCATAAATACAATGTCAGTATATAATTCGATTCAAAACCTGTTCTGATCAATACTCAATTCAGTATATAATCTGATCCACATCTGAACAAGGTACAATCTAATTCATATAAACGATATCACGATACACCCGAGATCATTACTGAATCTGATCAATCTAAATCAACTGATGTTTCAACGGCATAACAATGAAATCTCGATAATCCCGTCAATCCCAACATCACAGATATAGTACCAGAATTCATAATCAATACCAGTACAACTCATAATTTCAATATCGATATATTCAAAATCAGTAACAACACTACTCTGATATCAAATCTCAATCAATATCTTTCGAAAATCATAACAATTGCAGAACCAATCTATTCTTTAATCTGACTTCAATTATACAATGTATACTGTAGCATAAACATCATATCTGATTCGTATTCAATTCTAACAATATCATAAATTCAAATCATGTCTAAATGTAACAAAACTTACGTCCAGTTGTAGCCTGCGTCGATAGGAACACAGTACTGAAATCGGATTAAAATTCTAACGGTCTGATCTTTCACAATCACAAATCTAAAAAGGCGTAAGGATTTTTCTCTCAAAAGCTTCGACCCTTTTCTGAATTTTGTGAGGGAAAGGCGTGCAATTCTTAGATATATACTGCATGCAACACCAGGAAACGTGGCTTATTTTTCATGCTGCACGTCGCACCGCGGGTGCGCTCATTCCATAACCGCGGGTGCGCTCAGTGTAATGATATACATCAACTTTTCCGAAAGCTTCGACCGCGGGTGCGCTCAGTCCTGTAACGCGGGTGCGTTGACCTCACTGTAGCAACACCGCGGGTGCGGTCTGTCTAGCACCGCGGGTGCGCTCACCCTCCAGTAGCAAATCTCATACCCTACTGTCCATACACCGCGGGTGCGGTAGAAGATGGAGTGCGGGGGCGGGGGCACTTTGCAAATAAACTCAAGGTTTGCACGTCGTTTCTCCCCGTCTGTTCTTGCATTTCTTATTCATACTATATATATCAATTCAGACATATCAACAAGAATCTCGGGCATTACATACAATGTCGCCTGGTTGCGTGATCTCCCTATTGGCACCGCACATCTTATGATCAACAGTTTGTCACCTACGCTGAATAAAAATCCATCCTTTCGAAGGGTTTCGCTCCAGGTTCGTCGCCCGTCAGGGCTTCTGAAAGGGACCCTGAATATTGGAATCCACCTTGTTGACAGAAATATTCCAGGCTTGAACGAAATCTGCCGTCCCAGAATAGGAAACGAAGATAAATTAGATTGTGGTAATCTAGACGGTGAAAAGGGACATTGCATTATTGAAGATTCGACAGGCCCGGAAACAAATCCGGGACCCCAAATCTTCGCATCAAGTTCTGAGGAACTGACTCAGACCCATGAAGAAAAAACAACGAGCATGCCAACAGAACCTGATAACACCTCCATTCAAGGTTCGGAAAACGTGAGAAAATGGTCGTGTTCAAACGAAAACGAAGAACACGGGAGCTCTGAAAAGGGAAAAGAAAAGGAACATTGCATTATCGAGGATTCGGCAAGCCCGGGAACAAAACCAGATTCCCAAATCTTCCCATCAAATTCTAAGGAACTAACTCAGACCCATGAAGAAAAAACAACGAGCATGCCACCTGATAACACCTCCATTCACGGTTCTGAAAACGTTAGAAAATGGTTGTACTCCAACGATAACGAAGAATACGGGAGCTCTATATTCGAAAATTGGACCGAAACAGGAGAGAAAAGTGAAGAAGAAGTGCAATTGAAACCTAAAAGCGTCAAAAGGAGATTAACAGACGATGATCAAATCCCATTGAGAAACGGTATGAAAGCAGGCCATCACAAGCGAGGGAGTCCTGAAGGAAAAGGGTTGCTTTCATGTTTTGGAAATGCTTATGGTTTTCAGTTCAGCTTCATTTGCGGGTCTAAGAAATTGAAGAAAGAGATGAAACAGCATGGCCGTGAGAATACACAGAATTTTAGTTTGATGTCGCGTCCATAACGAAATCTCGCAGGTTTCTTTCGTAATACAAGTTTTATACCTGGATCTTGGTTATGCCTTTGTATTTGAAAGTTCTTATCGTTGAATATACAACCTGGTCTAAGAAATTAACGTTTTAACACATGAAATTGCTATCTTTATTCATTTTAGTTTTAATTTTTTTTTTCTTTTTTCCTGACTTCTTTAGGTTTGCCTCACTTTATTGCATGATTCTTTACAAAATGCTTAGCGTAAATGATAATAAACGAACTCGAAATCCAATAATACACAGTTATACAAACAAATGCAATTGATTTAAATAATGGAATTGAAATTTTTTTATTTCAAATGAATAAATAAAAAGGTTATCCTTCAATTGGTACTATGTTCTCTGATACGCTGTCTCTATAACCCCGCCACTTGACACGATTCAAATATCCAGGATGAGTAAAATAAAATGTGGCGCGAGTGCAGCTAAGGAGTGAATTGTACAAAGCAATAAATATATTAGAAATGTTAGATATCACGTATCCGTTATATATGGACTTAGACAATTCTCCTCATTTTAACTAGCTTTTGAGATGGAGTTAAACTCAAATTCATGATCTTAACATGGTATCAAAACCTACGTCCACCGTTAAGTATTGAAGTGTCTTTATTGGTCATTCATTAATGTCTTGTGAATTTCACGCACCGATTGTCCATTCTTGAGCGCGATGAAGATGTGTTAGACGTCCACATCGACTGTATTAAATTCTTGAGAATTGTAATCGTCATGTGTTAAATTGGCCTGATGAATTACCAACTAATATGTTGTAAACTTCACTTTCCAATTGTTAATTTTTGAGCATGAGGTGGATGCACGTATAAATTAGGCATGTTCAAATCCTTCCCACTGAATATGTTCATGTGTGGCATGGACACCACCAAAAGGGAGTTCACTAAGACAGTCTCCTTGCTAATATATTTCCAGAAGATGAAATAAAAATCATTATTATACTTATTATCTTTTCCAATGATATGTTTTCCCTCCTTTTCCCTCTCCCGAAGAATCTATTATTAATTCTTGAACATAAGTTAAAAAATTGTAGTACCATGAGATTTTGACCATTTATTGCAAGATACAGATAAAATTCTTTCAAAGTTACAAATTTCTTGATATTATTTCACTTAGTTACATCAAATGAAGAATTAGAAAAGGTGGGTCGGGCGTACCCTCTCATTTTCCTTTTGAATTCAATTGTCCTCCAAGTAAGATAAGTCCTGCCGTTGCGATAGCAGACAACACCACTGAAGAATAGGAAAGCACGAGTAGAGCTCCACGTAACGACTACATGGTTACTACTTCATGATTATTATCGGTTTAAAAACAAATTTGTAATGAATTAATGATATATTTTAGCACCTTAGCAAGAAGCAAAGCATTATCACTTGCATACTCTAAGGAGCTCTCTGGCGTGCTTTGGATGCCTTGACCTAGTTGCCACGAAAGAATCCTGTTTTTGGAGTTTCAACGAGAAATACAAGTCTCTAAAACTTAGTAGAATGAATGGAGAGTCACAAGTCAAGAGGAATGATTACCCAAAAATAAAGCCAATGCCAGCTCCAATATATGCTTTTTCTTGAGTAAGTTCAGCCTGAAGCTCGCCGAACTGCAAGATACACATCCTGTGTACTAATATGTAGGGAACTAATGAACTAAAAACTATCCTAACGACTGGCTTTTACCTTCGGCATATCCCACGTATTTAAAATTTTAAAATATGATGTATTGTGTTAGAATATAACATCATATATTGTATTTGGGAGTGACATAAGTTCGAATTAAATATAATGACTATGGAAATGTGAATGGAATAAAAATATTTTACGAGAGACTTCTTTAGGAGAATATAGTGCATGATGGTTTTGTTTTCAGAGATAGAAAACATGGTTCTAAAAATAAATTTAATCATGGCTTATGAACTGCAAAACATATGTACCTTCAGCATCCTCGATTCCTGTTTAGGCTCTTCATTGGCTAGCTCAGATACACGGCTCTCGCACAATAGTTTTCCTGCTTTAATCATCACTTTGGCGATCTGCACTGGTTAAGAAATATAAAAAAAATCATTATAGAATAGATAGAAACTTCTTTGCCCATGAAATCCAACAAAAAAATCCAGTCAAGGCATCAAAATTTTTGAAATATCCTCGAAAATCAAGACATAAAATTAGAGCATTGCACACAACCATATAAGTCATAGTAAATATGGCTATAAAGTGTAATCAAACGTTATCAAGTTTTATGCACAATACCAGAGATCAATGATGATCTCAACTCCTCAAAATTTATCTCCATCTCAAAATGTTCAGGCCCTTCTCCATATATTCACAATAAGCTTACAAACAAACGTCTTTTATATTTTAATGATATAATTACTATAGTAATATGGTTGTAAGAATATGCGCAAACAGATAGTTCTACATGCAAAAAATTTAAAAAAATTGTGAAAGTATTTTACTCTGATTTACGTTCGACACTGCACGAGTTCACCATTATCTCGACCCACAAAACACTCAGAAAAACATGACACGAAGAAGTGGAGATATCAATTAAGATAGTACCAGCCTGAAATCTAAGATCAAAAAAGTTGAGATAAAAATGGGATTAGCAAGTGGAATGCAAACATTAAAAACAACAAATAATACAATGACACTCAAAAGGATTCATTTCCTGCCATATGGGCAAAGAACTGAAGCAAAAAAAATATGTTCTTACCTTTTGAAGTTCACCCTGACCATATTGACCCATCGACTGGAACCTCCTCCCAGCAGACACCAAGTGCTTCCCAAGTGCTAACAAAACACAACAAACAATAAGTGAAAAGTACATAGTATAATAAATTGGGAAACTTAAAACACCATAATACTACAAAGTAGTAAAATCACTTATCTGTAGACTTGCCTGATTTATTAAAGATAGTAAGGGAACCCACTAACAAAGGGAGCTTGCTCACTAATTTTGCTGAAGTAGAAGTTTCTGCAAGTTCCCATGCTCGACTTATATCTAACAAAGTCTGTCCCATCTCTTCACCACACTGCATTACAAAAAAAAAAAGAACTCGAGACAGCAGTAAGTAATGCTTGGTTTTTACAAATAGGCTACTACAATTTGAGCCAAAATCCTTCCGGACAATAGCCCACTATTGCCCATATATACCCTCTGTCCCTGTCTATTAGGTACACAGTTACACTAAGTCACAACTAAATCACTTGAGGTTCTAGTATGCGTATTTGGATTATAATTTATCTGAGCAAGATAAAAACGCCAAGTAGAAATCTATAACTTATGAATTTAAATATTATTCAAAATTTGGACTTTATGCAGGCAGTCGTAATTTACGATTAAGAAGTACATAGGTACACTATATCACAGGGTAAATTACTTGATGGTCTAATACGAGCATTTGGATTATAATTTTTCTTTGAAAGATAAAAGCATCAATTATAAATCATCAACGCGTGGATCCCTTGCTTTCGTTTCATAAAGATTTAAGTGTGAAACTGTATATAACTGACCTCATTTTTTACAGGCCCGTTCGAAAGATCAAAGGCAGCATCATTCAGCTTCAACATTTGCGTAAATAAATAGTCAGACTTTCCATGTAATAAGAATCTCCATACACATAAGCACAAGGGAAAATATCACAATAGCACAAAATTAGGTAACTGTTTTCTTCTAGCCAAAACAACCAAAAAAGGTACAACATCCAAAGGTCCTCTATGTGAGATTATACAAATCTGTGCTTTCAAATTCCAACTAAATACAATATCTCATTTACAAAGCAACTCACAACTTATGAATCGTAACTACAGTCCATGTTCGGAAGATCAAAATTGCACTTCACCAGTAGTAACTTTAACTCTAGAAACCTCAACTCTAATTTGCTATGCAGAATGTCGTCACTGCCTAGCCAGAGCACAAATCGTTTTTTCATAAGTTACAAGAACAAACTTTATGGTATAACGCACACATCCAAATTTCTGCATGAATTAACAAAGTAAGCCGTTCCAATAATTATCATGCATTATTCGAAAAAAGATGCAATCTCAAGCTAACTTCAGCAGCTGCACATTTCTTCAACAAGGATTTTAACTCACATCAAGGCGAAGATCCCGCGGTAGCTTCGAAAAATAATCCGAAGGAAGATCAAAACAATCCTGCGTGTCCACCAAAACAAAATCACTGAAATAGACATTAAGCCAGAGTAGCATATTCTACATATTCTCATGCAAATATAAGCAAACAAGCGATAAATTGGAATTTTGAAGGAAAAGGGGTATAAATATTCTGGTGCACACTGCAAGTTCCTGAAGCAGAATTTGTGGGTCGGAGTCCAGGGACTTGGGGGAATCAGACGATTCTGTAACAGCAAACGGAACCTTTGTCAGGGATTTGAACTTAAAGGTTTTGCATCGAGGGAAAGAGGGGATATGGCGGGGATTTCGCAAATGCGCAAGAGGGGAAACGAATTTGCAGAAGGGAGGCTGAAGATAAAGAACGGGAATCGCCGCTGTCGCCATTCGAAGTGATGTTTGTGGAAAGCCCGTAGCTATGTTGGGATTGGTTTTTTTTTTTAAATTAAATACAAATAATAATAAAAATATTTAAAAAATGAATTAAAAAAGAAGAAGAATTGACTCGGGTTTCTGCTGCTCCTCAAATTTTTTTTATTTACTAAACTTATAATCTTTATTGATTATTTAAAATAATTATATATTTTTAAAATATAATTTTTTATTTATACACATAACAGATAAATCAACTACATTATGGTTATAAATAATTAACAAACTAAGAATAATAAATAATGTCAAATAATAATAATAATAATACAAATAACACCAACATTTCCCATAACATATAATTGCCATTTCCTTGCCCTGTTTGATGCTTCCGGTGTTCATAACTTGGTACAATCGATAGTTCTTTTGCCAAAAGTACACAGAACTAGAAAAAACATAGCAGAAAACATGGCTGGAAATAGCATATATAACCCTACAATCTTAAAAGAAGCGTAGACGACAAAAAATTTGCATGCATTTGGATCAGTCTTCGTAGGTATATTATATATATTATGTGATATAATCATCCATTTATTGACAATTTGGATTCCTCCCAGGCCCGCCGTAGTAAAAATGAGTGCCCCATTCACTATTGTGGGAGCTCAAGATGTTGTAACAATTCGAGTTCTCGGCGAGAACCGAGATGTCTTGGGCTGTGGTTAGGCTGTTGTCCGAGTCCACGATCTCCAGATTTCGAAAATAGCTAGCTTTTCCGAATCCGTCTTGGGCGAACTGGCCCGAGCCCATCTGAGTCGTCGTGTGTTCGTCGTTGGTTCCCGAATTTACAATCTCCCCTCCCCACTCCACCATGGTGGCCCGGTCCGCTAAGTGCGTGAATAGCTCGTTGGGCCAGTAACCCACTAATGTATTGTCACCGAATCTCATCCACCAGTTTCCTAATTTTGGATCCTATGTGGTGGTCAAAAAATAACAAGGTCAGAGATCTCCCATGCAGCCATGTCTCCTCTAATATATAGTCGAAAATACATTTTAATACAATAATTTAGCTTGTTCTACACCGGTACATGTCAGAAATACTCGACACCCTGTCGACATTTCGATGAAAAAAGAACTAAAATTGCAAAACAAGTCACGTCGTTATCGTAAAAATGCATGTTAATTACATACCTTCCATATGAGAATGGTGATATCATATTGATTTCCTCCCATGGATGATACTGGAGAAATAGCAGCTCCTATAGCTATTCTACTGTTTGTTTGCACAAATCCTGAACACAGCAGATTGTAGCATCCTGTTGCTTGATATGCATCACTCTACCATCAAAATTAATGTTCTTCATCAGCTAAAAAAATTATATTATATAAACTAAAAATATTAATAAATAAAGTTTTAAGATTATTAATTATACAGAACACTACTAATTTCCAATGCTAACATTCCTCATTCAAAAAAATTCTTAGAAAAAAACCATTTGTTTAGTATTTTTAACTTTAATTACATGCAATTAACTCACTCACCCGATCGAATAGCGAAAAATTACTCAAATTTTTGAGTTTTTTTTATTCAGAAAAATTCACAATGTTTTTTTTTTTTTTTTTTGAGTTATATATTGTTCACCAAATTCCCGTAAAAGTTAGTTTTTTTTAATGTGTTTCCATAATTATATCGGTTAATGAATTGTCACCTCTCATTGTCAATAAGCTCTTAAATGCATGGACGACTTTTGACGAGTACAAATTAAATGTCATGTTATTTTTTAATAAGAAATTAACATATGACAGAGTTGATTAAATCTATATTTTTTTATTTTTTTAATAAAAATAACCAAGTTGATTAAATCTATATTTTTTATTTTTTAATAAGAAATTAACATATGACAGAGTTGGTGGTTTTCAAATTTGAATTAATATTTGAAAATTAAGATAAAATTAATAATTTACTTGACCTTGGATTTAGAACTCGTGCTCAAAGTCATTGATTATGAAGCTTCGACTTTTAACCAGGATTCAATATCACAAATTTTTATCTGTGAAACAGGTCAACGAATCTTAACATAAAAAGTAATATTTTTTCATGGATAACACAGATAAAAAATCTGTCTCACAAAATACGACCCGTGATACCGTCTCACACAAGTTTTGTCATAATAAATTAGTTGCTTCTCAAGTTATTCTACTAATTATTAATCTAATATGACTAATTTAATATTCGATTTCATTTCTTTTTTCAGTTGTTCCAAATATATAACTCAATTTATACGTTCAATAGTTTTTGTTTACTTTGTTTTAAATAAGATTTTTATTTGTAAGCTTTGTTTTTCTCAAAAACAAATAGGATTATATAGTACTTGAGACGTTTAGAATATATTAATAAATTATAATTTCTTACAAAAATAAATCTGAAACCTAATTATAAGATATATAATTTAATATTATTAAAAATATTTAAGATAAATTATTTATCAATCAGTAAATATTATATTGTAAAAATCAAAGAATTGAGAACTAATAAACTAACCGTCCAATAGGTGAATAGCCTTGGCCTGTTGTCACCATAAAGCTCCGGACTAACCTGACTAGTGGAACAATCCCAGTTTCAGAAATTCAACTCAATTATTATTATTTATTAAATCCTTAAATATTATTCAATAAATGCATTCCTGCTTTTGAAAATGAACTTTCATTTGTATTAAATATTTGACCCCATTTCGAATTCCCATAATAAATAAAATATGACATTATAATTCCCATATAATTAGTTTTACATTTATGACTGAGAACTACTTTTTTTTTATTAATGTCTCTTCCCGAAAGTTGAACTTTATAAATCAAGAAATTAATATAATTTTGCATTACAAAAGCCATTAATATTAGAAAGTAGTTCTCTTGTGAGACGGTCTCACGAATCTATATCTGTGAGACGGGTCAATCCTACCGATATTCATAATAAAAAGTAATACTCTTAGCATAAAAAGTAATATTTTTTCATGAATGATCCAAATAAGAGACTCGTATCACAAAATACGACCCGTGAGACCGTTTCATATTTTATTGAGCAAAACAAAAAATATTTTATTGAGCAAAATTCAATATAAATGGAAGAGGTACCTGCCAGCCAGCTTCGATACTGTTGAGATCCGACCCATCAAAGGATCCGGAGAGAACCCATATCTGAGACAGGCTAAACTCGTTGACCGTCTCGATGGATGGGTCCCACACGTTTATCGTAGCCCTCGCCCCATACACCTCGTCAGACGCCGTCGTATAGGCTATCGCATGCTTCATCAAAATTATCAAACATTAAATTATTAAATATTTTATTTGCATTCAAAAATGCCTGACATATCTTTATTCTAATAAATTCACACTATTCTGTAGCTTAAACTCTTATATTTGATTTAACAATCATTTTCAAAAGTCAATTTTTCTAGAGAATCTCTTGCATGACCCCGACCATTAAAAAGTAAAACATTGTTTTTTACTTAATGCGTAACCCGATCAACTCGACTCGCAGACTAATTAATAGGATATATACTCTTAACAATTATTGCGCGTCGTAGGAAGAAGGGATTGATTATTGACCAACTTGCATTTAGAAATATATATTGTCCTATCACACTCACACATCCCACAATGATCATGCTAAAAGTAGCTCGAAAATTGTTCGTGAAATGTTCAATTTAGAAAATACCATAGCAATAAATTGGAATTCTAATTAAATCATGTCTTCAAACTGAATGATATTCGTGTTCTTGAACATGATTCACATTCTTGTGTGATCAGACGAAAAATACTAAAAGTATGTCATTGTTTTTAATCAAATTAACGAAAGATCGTTTTCGACGTCAAATTTCATGAAGAAGATGGATATTCTCTAAATACCTCATGGCCATTACCGTTGACAACGTCCGGCGCATCGACGGAGCTGAGACGGCTAGCAAACTGCGCCATTCCAGCGGTCTTTTGCTTCTTTCCAAAATCATACAAAGATTTAGCCCTCAGCACATCGTGCGATGTACTCCGCCTTACGGGTATTGTACCTTTCGGGCATCTTTGCCCATTTTGGTGCCACATTTGCCAACCCGCCCCTCCCATCAATCTTTCATCAAAGCTATTACTGCTATTTTTGACAGTTTTCATCACCTTTGGCATTTCTGGTGCAACCCTCTGTGATTACACAATAAGTAATATTAATCTTCATTATTTAAGTATAGAGTTTTCCCCCCCTTCATTTAGACATATTAAGCCACATTATATCCAACATATGCCGACTCAAATGTCTTGAATTTTGCGTCGGTGAAGTGTATAGCTCATCTGATATCAAGATTTCAAGTAGTCTCGATAAATTTTAGGCGGGCATGATTTCCCTAATTGGATCCATTAATTGTTTGTGTTGCTTGACAATATGATTTGTCGGAAGTAAAGGTAATAAAGATCGGAGGTGGTTGGTAGTTGGATAAGTAATTAATAATCCAAGAAGAAACAGCTGAAAGTTTGCTTTACGATTCATCAAAGTATTAAATAGCAATTCACTTTCCCTTCCTACCTTTTATAGCTAGAGTACATTTTGTGTCCCTATTTTGTGAAATATAGAGACAAATGTGATCAGGGATGGACTCATCGTCAGGGAGCAAGGGATTGATTGATTACCCATCCGGTGAAAATGTTTGAAATTTATAAATAATTTTTCTAAATTTTTTGAAATTCTCGAGGAGTAGATTATATACCTGGATCTTGTGTTTCTGTAGGAGGGGATGATCCAGAGCTGGCTGTTTTCTTTTGTGAATACAATCTATGATATCTCCATCTGGACTCTGAAAAAGCATGTTTTGGTCATAAAAAAAAGTTTAAATCGCATAAATTGGATTCATTGATCTCCCAATTGAACATCAAAGTTAGTAAGATTCTCCATGTGCTAAACAAAATATATATATTCAAATTTCACTCTATATATATTCTGAAAAAAGATTAAATTTATACAATGTATATATCATGTATATATATGTATAGCTCAATTACCTGAATGGTGAAAACAGGAGGCTTGTTAATCTTGTCCAAATGCCTCTGAATCCTGGCAAGTCTCAAGCTGCTGACTTGTTTGTATTTAGTGTAATTCAAAGAAGTGGAAACGGCCATTGTTTTCTTGGAGAAAAGCACGAGAAAAAATGACAGAAAGACAAGAAAAAGAGAACAGCTCTGAAGAATGCTATTACCACTGTAAATTGGACAAGAAAACCTCCCTTGTCTTACCACAGAAACTCTTCCCATATCTCGTTCAGTGCCCAAAGAACAACTAAACTTGTCTTAATTTCAAGCCATTGTACGTGTTGCTAGAATCGAAAACCCCAAAAACAGCCCAACACAAAAAACAAACCACAGAGAATGACTCCTATATTCAACCCTTTAAAAAGTTCACTCTCTCTCACACACACAGTTCTTGGAGATCATACCCTCTCTTCCTCCTCTCTCATGAACACACACGCAGTGTGCGTGTAGGAGTTGTGGTCATATTCTGCTTCAAAATCCTGATTGCCTGCTACTGCTGCTGCTCTTGCATGGGATTTATGTATCTAACAATGACATGTGTATTGTGTGTTCTGCGCATATATATATATATGTGTGTGTGTGTGTGTGTGTGTGTCTGTGGTTGATTGAATTTACACGCAGTGGAAGATTATTAAGAGGAAAACGGGAAAGATTGGTGGTAACGAGAAGAGTATAATCAAAGGGTATGTTGTAAATGATCCAAACCTACCACACCTCAATGTTTCAGAGCTCCTACACTCTCTCTTCTTTATGGCATGAATGCATCTGCCTCCCCCACCAAACATTTTTAGCCATTAATTTCCGTCTTCTTCTTTTTATTTTCTTTCTCGTTTTATATATTATTATTATAATATTTATTTCACTTCACTCCCCTTCTTTTGATTCTAATTTTCTTCCCTTTTAAGGTCTACTTGTTTCCTTTTTCTTTGCTTGAGGCTTACGTACTTGAAATTTGATGGAAGAATGGCTTCATTAAAAGTCATAAGAAACTTAGCGACACACGTTTTTGGTATGGTTTCTCTGTCAATTATCATGCATGTTTTCACAATTCATGTGCATATAATATACATATGTATTTGATTATCAATTATTGATTAGGTATTTAGATTAGGAAAATGCTATGTGTACATAATGGGTTATATAGAGGCTTACATGTAATCATTAATTAATTATTAAATTACAAATAAAACCCTCACCCTAAATTGATAGACTACCTATTCTATTAATTATTTCTTCTCCTATCTCAGCCCTCACTCCAAATCGATTGACTGTATCTTTCTTCTCCTCTCCCAACCCTCGCTTCCAAATCCATATGTGGTAAAGACGAAGAAAAAATCGAGATCATAGAAATATTCTATTGCTTATCGAGACGACCATCTATTCTCTCTGTTTTACATCTTTATTACTGTAAATTAAGGTTAGTTTTTTTTCTTCCAATTTGTTGTTTCGTTTGTTTTGGATGTAGATTCGTAAAAGAGATTGTAGATTGTTTCGTTTGTTTTGGATGTTGTTTCTAATCCCTATTCTTCTCCGTCTAAAATAAATTATAATAATAATCACAATTCTAACTAATAATATCAGCCAGCCCAAATAATTCAAAAGTTCTAGCCTTGTTTGCTCTGTTTGTTTACTTTCTGACATCCACATGTTGTATCATATATGTGACTTGTTATACAAATTGTTAATTTCAAATTTTAAAATATATAACATCAATTAGAGTGATGATGTTGATATATATGTGTGTGTATATTCTAAAAAATTAATAAAATATACCGAAGAACAAGATAATTATCATACATCCCATTATAATATCTTCCCATTATATTTGGCTCCTTCTCCTTGCATTTACAGGACCCATATCCGACGAAGCTCTTTAATGTCTGACCCAGGTAATTGAATATCTCACATCTCATTTATGATGATGAAACTCAAAAGCTTCTCGAGTGGATTGAAACTAAAGCAAGTGATCTTGCTATATCAAAGTTGGGATCGGGTTGTGGTCGTAATTTGATATCACAACTGAGCATGCAAGTAGATCATGTTGATGATGCAACCCAAGTTTCTACTTGCAAAGTTCTTGACCCAAAGTACACTAAAACAAAAGGAGCCCCTAAGAAGCTTCGAAAGAAAGGTCCATTGGAGAAGTCTTCTAAGAAATCGAAGGTACGATATATTCATAATACTTCTTTAATTAAGTCGCATCAATAGCTTGCATTCTATTCATACATATGTTGTTTTTGTAGGTATCAATGATATCAAGCAAAGAAAAAATTCTCAACCAAAAAAAATTCAATCCAGTAATGTGTTTATACAACCACCTGATCAAAATGCTGTGATGACTCCGCTCTCTTTTTCACAACAATTAATGGTACGATATTATGTTTTTCATGTTTCATGTTGCTAATCACTCACACACACATATGTTTGTTTCTTATATTTGCATAATAATTATAGGGTGTTCATCACCGTCCTTGGAATATCGATTACGGAGTACATTTAGTATCCAACTACGGAGGTGATCAAGCATCGACAACACCATGCTCGTCAAGATGGATTTCGAATGATGATGAAGTGATCGGATCTATGGGTGTAATAAATTATGAAGCAAGTTAATTGGACATGCAATTAGATGTACTTGAATTTAGATTATTTTTTACAAGTTAGAAGACTCTGGATTTGAAATGAATATGAAATTTCATATTTCTTCAACGCAATTTAATGTGTTATGGTTTTTATGTTCATTTCATGGAAACTCTATTAGTACGTTATATGTTTTCATTAAGAGATCATAATAATTTATTATTGTAGTTACAATCATTAATTTTTTTAATTTTAAAAATCATTACTATTAATTTTTTATATGATTTATTAAATATTGAAAAATATAATATTTATCAAAATATATTTTTTTAAAAAAAATGTATGATAAATCTCAGGACTTGCATTAAAAAAAAAACAATTTAATATTATTGATAGGAGAAGAAATAATGAATGAAATGTGTAGTCTATCAATTTAGGATGAGGGCTTAATTGTAATTTAATAATTAATTAATAATTACATGTAAGCCTCTATGTAACCCATTATGTACACATAGCATTACCCATTTAGATTATTGGTAGAAGGCAGCTGGTTACCACGACTTTAGGTAGTATTCGATTGGACTTCTAACTCTACTCAAAAGTTATGGAAATTGGTTTTTTTAGTATTTTTCTAAAAAAAATGTTGTTCGGATATAATTTGGTGTCCGATAAAGTGATATTTAGTCCTGATCGGCAAAATCCTTAAAGTGAAAAAAGAATCTTTTAGAAAAATTATAAAGAATTCGTGATTCTATGATGATTATTTTTTGAATAATTGATTTTAAATAGGAAAAAAAAAAAGATGTGTATGGTGATAGTAGCCAAAAGTTATGATTGTTCGACTACATAAAATGGAGTAAAAAATCCAATATCCTGGCTCGTAAACTTGACTAAATAGTTGTAAACGACTGATACATAAACGGATCCTCGTACTCGTAAATTTAATGGGTAGTTACTTGTGTCACAAATACTCGTAAGAGGCGTCTGGAATCCAGACGTATATATTTCGACGCTCAAGTCAGAAAACCACGCTATGAACTTCTGTCAAAGCTAGAGAGCTCAAATGAGAGAAATGAAAATGTACTTTTGAGTATGCGAGATGTTCTTGATGTTTAGGATTATTCAAGGGTTTAGGCTTTCGTATTCACTATGGACCCAAAATAATTAATTTGATTGAAATATTGAAATGGGCTAGATAATAAAATGGGGTTTATAAAATCAATATAAATTTCTTCTTTTATTATGATCACTCTAAACTCAAGATCTCAATAATAATAAATAATTTGTTGGCAAGTAAATTTTTAACCAAATAGTGAAGGAAATTATATACACTATTGTTATGATTACTATACCATTTTTAAAGGAAAAATATAATTAATTCTTTCGCGTTCAGTTCTTGACCTCCAATTCACGCCTATTTTACTGTAGATGGTGTGGATAGCAAGTAATGACACTGTCTTCAATTTACAATCAAATCCTGTGGAAGGTGACCATGTAGTGCATATTACTCAAGAAACAGATGGAAGGGCAAGGAAAATATAGTTTATATTTAATTAACCAAAGATTGATTAATGCGTAAAATCGAACGATAGTTTATATTTTATCAACCAAAGATTGATTAATGCGTTAAAATTGAACGAGCAGATATCATTTGATGTTATGGACGAAAACCGAAGGAACATACGTGGGAAGCCGTGACCTCCCCGTTTTACTGCGCCTCCGTTGTGCACATCCCAGATGAAATTGAAGATCAACTTATCATCTCGATATTCTCATCATTCAACCGAGGCGAGGCTCTCTTAAGTAGTCTCCGAAGCACAATGAAAATGAATTCACCACTATCAAGGTCGAGGACTCTAGTTCTTCCATCTCTCTGCAAGCAACCTCGACAACGGAGAGAACTATGATTTTTAGGCCATGCTCGGGTCTGCCCAAGTATGTATCATAATTTTATATTCATATTTTTTGGTCAACTTAAATTCACCATATGACCCGTAATGAATTAATGCTCGCATTACAGATAGGCTTGTCAAATTGGGTCAGGCCCGTCGGGTCGGCCCGCCCCGCCATAAAATTGAGCGGGTTGGGTTGATAAAATAGCAGCCCGTTTGGAGGTGGGCCAAACGGGTTGAGCCCGTTTGGGTTGCGGGCCAAATGAGTTGAGCCCGTTTGGGTTGCGGGCTGGCCCGCCAAATTAGGGTAGAATTTTATATTTTTAAGTTTTATATAAAAATTCCTATTTCTTCCTTATTTTTTCTCATGTGCCTAACTTCAATCACTCTGGTAAAATCTATATGCTTCTATTTTTTTTTTGAAGATGTTATACTCTTCAGTCCCCTCCCTTTTTTTAATGTTTAACTCGAACTAATCCAGAATTATCAAAATAATATAGTAAATAAAGTAATTATCTGTATTATTGAAAACATAATATTACATGAGTTAATTTTTAGTACATGTGTACGATGAAATCTTGTGTGAATTAGAATAAACACTTTATTTTTTTTATGTATTATGTTGATTGTTGTATGCTTTCAATGTCTTATTTCAATGTTTTTAAGTTTTTTATGAAAATATTTGACTGAAATATATTTTTCTTCTATGTTTATTTTAATACTGTTTAGTATTTTTTTTAAAAAAAAATAATAAGCGGGTTGGCCCGCCTAGCCCGCGGCCCAAGATGGGTTGGGCTGGGTTGGCCATTTAGAGGCCCGCCAAAATGGCGGGCTGGCCCGCCCCGCCCCGCCCCGCCTAATGGCGGGTTGCGGGCTGGCCCGCCTCGTCAGCCCGTTTTGACATGTATAATTACAGATTCTAGCTTACTCTTGAAAGCAATTCTACAAATTAAAACAATATCAAATAAGATTTTTTTTTTAAATCGTATTATTCATTCATGTCTTTCAAATTTTTATCTTGTGGATTATGCATCTCTCAGTTATTTAATTGAGTATGTCTCTTGTAAGACGGTCTCACGAATCTTTATCTGTGAGACGGGTCAACCCTACCGATATTCACGATAAAAAGTAATATTCTTAGCATGAAAAGTAATACTTTTTCATAGATGACCCAAATAAGAGATCCGTCTCACAAAATACGATCTGTGAGACCGTCTCACACAAGTTTTTGTCTATTTAATTTTGTTAACCAAATGGTGTCTGAGACCTGAAATTTAATATGATGCTCTGAGTAATATTTGATCTTATTGATAGCAATTTTATAATATGTCATATGATTGTTATGTCAGCAGGTCTCTTGTGAGACGATCTCACGCACGGATCTTTATCTGTGAGATGTTAACTCTGTCTATCCGTGAAACGTGTCAACTCTGCTTATATTTACAATAATAAGAATATTTTTAGCATAAAAAGTAATATTTTTTCATGGGTGGTCCAAATAGGAGATTCGTCTCACAAAATTGACTCATGAGATCGTCTAACAAAAGTTTTTTTGTGTTGTTATTATACCAATTTATTTTAAATTAGTTAAAACATAAATAAAATTGACAATCCCATGGAGGAAAGTTCTGTAACCTTTTTTTTTACCATTCCACAACAAGCCGAGATATAAAATCAAGAAAATACACACACAAAAAACAATCTCCACACGTTGACTTCTTCATTTATTAATTTTCATCTAAAAATTAATGAAATATAGACAGCATCTAACAGCTTGGATTAGTAATTTAATCCAAATTATTAAATAATAATAGAAGTGGGTTCGAAGTAATTTTAAAATACGGAAATGCTTTATTAATATAAAATTAAAATAAAAAGTACAATTAATATAAGGAAGACGAGTTTGGGGAAATTTTCAAATCTTACGTACATAGAGAGGTTCGTGTTCTATTAGTAAACCCCCTTATCCGTTAATTATATTATAACAATGTAGCAATCTCAAAGTAGGGTTGCAGCTCCGTTGACTATTTTAATCTCATAACAATCAATTAATCAAGAATCTCCACTATTAATGAAAAATTGTCGTAGAAGATTTTTATTTTTTTTTTTGTTGTCTTTTAAAGAAAAAATAAAAAAAATTGGAACGTGCATAATTGGTTGGTTGTTGAATATAATGCAACTCGTGGTGACAAATATAGGAATTTTGACTCCCAATTAAGTTGTCATGTACAATGTAGCTTGAATACTATGTGGGAATTGATCTGATTCAACTAACAAAATTATCTGAATTGTTGTAACGTTTGATATCCTCTCGATCAAATTCAAATACTGGTACGATAATTCATAATGCAATGTCAAAAATATTTCTAGCCATACAATGTTGTTTTCAAAAGTTCCCAATACAATTTATCATCTGTACAGACGTGAAAAGGCATGCCACGTGAAATCTATTTTGATGCATCGTTCAGAGGATTCTCGTTAGCTAGTCTGGCAGAAATGACTCTATCAAGAGTCTCGTTTGAGACTTTGATTCCGGTTGTCTCCAAGTATGCCACAATTGCAACGGATGCATCGAGTTCCTCGAGATCGAGACACAGGCTGATGATTTCATCATATAACGGGCTGAAAATAAACGTAGTACTAAAGATAAGAACACGATAACAGAGACTTTTTAACAATATTTTGAGGATTAGTTAACATAAATATATTCATTCGGGGAAATAGCTGAGTTGAACTACTAGTAAAGAACGAGAAAATGTAATGATTTGTCAGGTTAGATATATCAAATTTATGTAAACAAAAACGTGTCGCTGCAAAATGGGCAACAAAGGCTGAACTTTCGAGAGGTTTGAGCAAGTAGAAGAATCAAACAGAGAGTAGCGATAACCAAGCTTTTAGAAGAAAAAGTCCAGAACATTATCCAAACAATGGAGACCAGATATTCATGTAGTCAGATCCCAAAAGATTGAGAAGAAAGGTCTATCTGATATTTATGGTGCCGAGTAGGTTGAAAATCTGGTTAAAATGGATCTTTGACAATGGTTCATTTGAAACAGGTAGGCACCTCAATCCAAAGTGAAAACAAATTGATCAAATTTCCCATCTTAGTATGATTTCACATACAATAATACGATTTCACGCCTGCACATTCTGCTCGAGTTAATTCTACAAACACTTGAAAAAGACAAAATAATACAACTGAAACTTCATCTAACCTGCCAAATACATAGCCAAGACGGTGTGTAGTCTGCAGAATCTGCAAGAAGGCTGAAGGCATAGGAGCTCGTATGGCAGCTCTAAGTACCATGGCACAGTCCCCAATAGTTGGATTTCCACCCAACTCAATTACCTAAAAAAACATTTTACAAATTTTCTTATGGAGCCAAAAAATGTAATATAAATATACACAGCTAATGAGACATGAACTAGAATGCACTGTCATGACCAGAAAATCAGTTCGGGCATAATTTATCAGCTGGCTACAAAAACAATGCTTGATGAGCTTTAATTACCATGAGGGGAGCACAGAACCAAATTGACGAAATATTAGATAAATAAAGAGAATTTCAGAGAACAAAGTTGGTAATTAACTTGGCGTAACGAGATCGTAGTGTATCAGAAACAAAATTTAAAACTCCAAGAAATGCTTGGAGATGGTTTAGTTCCATTTCATTAAAGTTTCTCATCACGTGTCACATGTAAGATGATGAAATAATTTCCTGAGAGTAAAACTATGTATACGCAAGCTCAATACCATACCATTCATGTATGTTACTTTAAGAGACTCCAAGTTCTCAAAACCAACTTTTTGTATTCTTTAATATCATTCTGTCAATACATAGGAACGGTTGACACTCAAACCATAGAAATGGGTTTAAATAAGAAACAGTATTACCATTGTCATTACTTTAACAGCCAATTCAACTTCCCATTCCTGTGACCAACGTCTGGGAGTCTTGTTCTTGAGTTCCATTTCCCACGTCCAACCCCAAGCATCAGCTATTGTATACATATCCGATACATCAAACACTTTCCTCCTCCTCAATTCCTTGAATGCTTCATGAATATCCAAAGGAAACCAATCATCGTCATCGTCATCCTGCACTCATTGACACTACATGAAATCAGATTCATTGATTGAAAAAAAATGAAATTGCAACCTTGTAAGTGGCATTACAGTATATTTGTAAATTATTTCATAAAAGCTCAGAAAATCAAGAAAGTGAGAAGCAATAGACATCAGAATCCTTAGGTATATGCACAAACTTTCAAATATTCCAAACAACGAAATATAAGAGTTAGCACTAGCTGGGGAAGCTTTTTTACCTCCATCGATACCCTAGACGACCTTCTTCTTGATTTTCTTGATGAACTAGTAGTTGGGTCAGAGTCTTTCAACAATTGCACTCCAATCATTTGAGGTGGCTTGGTAGCTTCAACTTCTTTATCTTTAACCCTTTCACCTACTTGAATTTCAGTAATTTCCACTTCCTCCTCCTCATCCATCTCATCATCTTCAGCCTCTTTTGCAACATCATCACTGCCATCAGCATCTTCTAAGACATCAAGAACTTCAAAATCTTTGACTGCCAACGGCTTGCTATGATTTTCATTAAGGCCCTCTCCGAGAAAACGACGTCTCCAGAACTCTGTATTCCCTTCTTCCAACTTGATGCGTGAAATTAATTCATCCAACTCTTCGTCAATCTATCATATAGATAAACTAAGTTTGATCAGTCATCGAACATTTTTTAATTTATTATATTCAATAAAGGGTGTTTTACGGTATATGACAAGTCCTAGTGATAGTAAAAAGAAATATCAAGGGAAACAGAACTACACTTGGAAAAGTAAAGAATGAGGTCAAGATTTACCTCTTCTTCTTCCTCTTCAATGGGGGGAACCCAAAGGGGTCTACCTCTAGAACGATTTATTCTCCTTGCTTTCTGCACACGCTGGTAGAGAACATTTCTAGTTCCATCAGTCGGTAAATCTTGAGCTTCCAGCTCTTCCTTTAGTTCTGATACTATCATTTTACTAGCAGCCTTCGGTTTCAAGGTATTCTGTTCTGGGCCTATTATGATTTTTTTCAATCTCTCCTCGACTCTAATGTAGTCTGATTCAGATACATTTCCTAACACAGCAGGTCCTTCATTGCGTAAGGTTTTCAAAAGTTTTCGATGATGTATTTTCCATTTCTCAAGACATTTTTGTTTGAATGAGGTCTCCCTAGGGTTGGAATATATAAAACCCTCTGCATCAGGATCTAAAGGTGTTTTTCCTCTCCGTGGAACCCATCGCTTGCGCTCCCCAGTTAGCCCACCTTCCGCTATGTATCTGTTCAGTGATTCCATCACAGGACTTAAGATCAAAACTGAAGGACGTTTTCTTCTAATATTGTCCGTTTACCAATGTTATAACAGCATCCCATAAATAAAAATTTCAGAAATAACAAAATATCCTCAAAGTTTTACCAAAGATTTATACAAGCATATCAAGTTGTTTTGGTTAATCAAAATTGTAAGAAATGATTAACAGTAAGTACAGAACACTCCACAAGACAAATAAAGTCACACGTTGAATAAAATAATCGAGGGGTTAACTCTTGCCATTTATTTCCGATAACAATGTTTAATGTACATATATATGCTATATCCACTAAATAATTCTCAACCACACAGCCTTCAAAAGCAACATGACCATGAATGGAAGGGTGTTGATTAGAAGTGGAAAGAAGGCAGCCATGTGGAGGGCTACAAATACCATGAACCTCCTTTACAATCCAGAACAATTTCGCTGCCCATCAATCTGCATCCCATCTAGTCCTTTCATGATGCTGAATCTGTGGGAATTTATTTTCCCTCTGGAGGATGATGTTTGACAATTACTTACTGGAAATGTTGAACTGGTGGTTGTAAACAGGTCCATCATTAAGAAAAAAAGTATGGAAGATATTTTATTACCTTCTCTAGTAGGATGGAGTATTTATAGTACCTTGGTAAAGACCAGCAAAATGATGGAATGAATAAAGATTCAACATCGAGCTATAACAAACATTTAGCATGTACAGATGTACAACTAGCATAATATTCTGTATTAAATTATTTACTTTTAAGATATGATTTGTTGTAATAGAATTAGAAATTAGTCTTTTGATAGGTTTCCCAACAGAAGTATGAAATTGGATGGATTTGGATCTCTTCCCGAAAGTAAAAACTCATCTTGTCAACCTGTATTTGCTTAAGCGTCTATTTTATCCTAATCAAAAAGAGAGACATCAAAGGCTAGTGGGAGAATCCTCACACTAGACCAGACTTTTCATTTGCAATTACTTTTGTAAATCATTTCATGCACAACTCAAGCAACTGACGAACAAAAAGCAGTGAAGCATATCTTGAGTTATCATAAAGTCTTCGCCATGTATGGTGTTCTTCAAACATGGCCATCTAGACACCAGGTTATAAAGACTTGGATTTAATAGAATCCTGATTGGGTATGAAGTTCATGTCAAGATATGTGTCATTTATAGGGGTAATCTGGTGACTTGAAGAAGCGAGAAACAAAATTTGGTTCCATTGACTAGTGTGGAAGGTTAATATTATGTTCTTTAACATGCAACTATGAAGCTTACCAGGTAGGAACTCCACCCAAATGAACTCGGTTTTTGGTTCAAAAAAAGAACCTACAACACTTCTACTACAACAAAATAGCTTCTGAAAAGCGAAAATAATATGGTGTTAACACAAATAACCAAGATAAAGCATGTCAAGCTCCGCACGAACTACATCAAAGATAACCTAGATAGGTTCTTTACATTAAGAATGTACAGTTGCAAAGTGAATGATGACTCATACTACAATGGGTCATTCTGTACCACTATTTAAGTTGGGCATTTGTAACATCGATAAACCGAATTGAGAGGGAGAGTTAAAAGTGTACAACTAGCATAATACTTTGAATTACTATATTTCCTTTTTGGATAATTTGATGTACTAAAATCACAAATTGACTAACAGTCATTGTATAGTTGACTTTCCTAAAATAGATAGTATATACTTTGTATAATGCTCCTTGAGATGTACGAAAATCTTTCAGCCAATTTATCAAATTAAACAAAAGGAAAAAAAAACTAAACCTGGCAATGTAATCAACTTCATATCCAAGTTCAGCTTCTTCTTGCAAAGGTTCAATCCATGAGCTAACCAGTGTCCGATATTTCCTGTTTAAGATCATAGCTCTAGGTGGTACTTGCTGGTTATCTCTTGCCATGGCTCAAGAGCTTCTAGTAACTCAACTATTTTTCCTGCGCTCAATGTGATTATCAGTAATAAAAAAGTTCCACTGACAGATTCTTGTGAACATATTTAAAGCATAAGAAAAATTACTACGAAAAATCTTTGGTGGACAAACTAATAAGCATGGAGCCTATTGATGATGATTCAATCTTCATGTAAATTCCACTACCGTAGACCTAAATAAAGATTTTATCCCATAGTAAAGATGATTATACCCAAAGGGCCTCCGCTGATTATATGAAATCACAATCTCTACCAGTTTCATTGAAAATTTACCATCTAGGTAGGTCAGGTTAGCATATTGCAGATCGATAGAATTCAAACAGAAAGGAAAGCGACAGCCAACAGGTTTAAATATACTTGAGGGATAGCATATGTTCAATCATTATCTAACATCATAGATGTACTGTATCTGAAAAATGTTAGTCCAACAACTTTTATGTTCATTAAACATTAATAGCCCTTCCACATTTGAAACCTTCAAAGGTGATGGTGCTAGGAAGCAAGAGAATACACACCTTCTCTGCATAATGCACGGAGGTATAAAGCTAGTGGATCCCCATATTGCCCTTCGTAATGTAAAAATTTGGTCCCACCTTCAAAGTTTTTGAGAGCACGAAAATGTCTGATGGCTTCGTTTATGACACAATACTTCGTAAAGCACTCCACTAACAACCTAACAAGATGACATGGAGTCATTTATGAGCCACTTATAAACCGTAAGCCAAAAGAATATGTTACTTATAGATAAGACACATTTGACATACTTCTTCATTCACTTCCTCATTTTGGCCTTAGTGCATCTATATAAGGAACTTGAATTTCAGCATAGACTGCACATTGTTTTGCAGAAAAATAACCTGATAAATTTTTTGTTCATAAACACACAGTTTATCCAATATACACTCCTATAAAAAGTAGATATTCATTACAAAATTGCAGGAATCTAACCGCATAAACTACACCTGAATACGTTAAAAATGCTACAAAGAAATTTTGATTCATAAAACAATTTCACGAATCTTGAATCATGCCATCTTATCGGTTAGTCAGAATGATGGTTCACAGATCAATGCAGGTGACATGAAGGTGTAATGAGAATGGTGGTTCAAAGATCAGTCCTGAATTCACAGAGACAGATGAATCAATCAAGAACAAATTATCCCAGTTGTCCAAAAGATGAAAATTTCTTACGCGTAGGTTCTCATATTTGGTTGCAAGTGCTTGTGATGTTCAACCATCATCCCAAGTAATTCAGCAACATCTTGAACCCTGGAACAACATATTGGAATCCAAACAACTCTTATGTTAATGGAAAGTAAACATCAGATCCGGATATATCAATTAAAAAACAAACAAACAGCAGGTCTGCATTCTTTCCACCTTAGTTTTATCGGTAACTATAGCAGCAGAAGCGCACGATACTAGTTAAAGTGAAACTGCCCACGCACCATACTATCCACAGCAAATTCTTAGTAAGCACACTAATTAGAGTTGGTCAATTGGGCAGAGCATCAAACTCCTAATTTGGTCACGTTACCACACCACATCTCACTGAAATATAAGTTTCCCAAATTACCCACTGAAGCAATCAAATTTAAACTGTTTTATTTAATCACAAGCAGCCCCTATTGTTTTCCTTAATCTAAGTATCTAATTGGTGGCACAGATGATTGCAATACGCAAGCCAGGCTTTTGGGAGTCAAAACTAGAAGATAGTAGGGAAGATCTAGGAGAATACGTAATCAGAGAACGAAAATACCAATATCTGAAAAATAAAGTAAAGACTTGTAGAAGACAGGATACCTGTCATATGACTCAGCTCTTGTATACGCTTGGATTACCCAATTATATGTCTCCGTGTCAGGTTTCATAAAATCTGGTAACAAAAAGCAAACAATAAGCTTAAACTTGTAAGACAGAAGTTAATGTTTTGTCTCTCTCATTGCCTATTTTAAACATAGTTTGGTGTCTGACATACAATGCAAATCTAAGCAGTCATTACGATCCCAAAAACTGTTTTAGATAAGAGAATGTGACCTACAATTTGATAGGCCTCTAAATACAAGTATGGGTGCATTTACAAGGGGTTGCATTGATACCACAGTTATATGAAAAAGGGTGAAATTAAAGTCGAGATTACATGCTGAAAAAATTAAGAAAACAACTGTCCTGTGGAGTATGAACCAAATCTACAAAAGTGTTTGGAAAAGGTCTAACTGCCACCAGCATTATCATGCATTCTTTTGGATATCCATAAAGACACTATTTTGTTTAAGGACCTTTCGACAGCTAAAATCAAAGTCAAAAGGACCTGAAGATGGTTTCATAAGCAGCTCGAGATAAATTCAATCACAATCTGGTCCTATCTTGATTGGAATTGTGGTAGATTTTGTTCATCTACCAGCCAATCCTTTTATCGATTGTCGGTCACATGCTCAAGTTGTGGGTAAAAGAAAGGATGGATGAGGAGGTTGATAAGCGGAAGGATTAGAGGGTTTGCATCCAAATGAAAAATGACAAGGAAAAAGTTCTGACGCGGTAGGTAAATGTATTGGAGAAGAGCAGAAGACGAAGGCCTCGATTGGAAACAATGCCGCCGAGGGAAGCTATGGGGAAGTTAAGGAGGTGTTCAATTCTTTTTCTAAGAACTATGATGAGGTCAATCCATGTTTTTATGATCCTTCTCGTGCTTTCGAAGTATTGGATTTATGTGGAAATGACAATTGAGAGATGAGTAATTCAAGAGAAGACAACTCATTCATTAGACAATGGGGATCAGAGCCTTTCCCGGAGGACGAAATGTAGATTCTTCAGAAAAGGTCTCGCTAATTTTAAAAGATGAATTATTCAGGTAGCGCAGGAGTTAGTTTATGAGAATTGAGTAAAGATAAATTCAGGACATACAAGAAGGCATTTGATACATAAGTGTGAAAAAGTCTACGTCAGAAGGAAATCGTGTTTGGTTTTTGAAGAGCCTAATGTTGGGGGAAATCCTTCGAGGGAGGAGGGGTCAGAGATTAATCAGTGAAGATTTAGAGATCGAGGTGGACCAACTTCGTAATGTTTCAACCGAAGTTTGTTCTCTCGAGGATTCCGAATCATTTGTTTCAGATAGTCTTTAATCTTTAACCTCGGATAATACGACATCGATTCCACGAGGATTGGAGAACGTGAGGAACTTATTTACATCATCTCCTAGACTCCTACTCTTATGCAAAATCATAGGCTGATCCACGAGGATTTTCTTGACACTAGGGTGGGTAAGGTAAGTTTCTCCTTTTAACATTTCACCAAACAATCTTTTTCTCTCAATTTCATTTTTCCTTTACCTTTATCTTTCTTTTGTTCATCGAAAAGTGATGTGAGTAACATGGCAAAATCACTAAAGTTTGAAAAGTCAGAGGATTCGGGTATTATATTTTTAGAAGAGGATGGTGTGAATCTGAATCAAGGGCTGGAAGTGGTTCAGAGTGTTCGGAGGTATTGATTGGCGATCTGATAATTTTCTATCTCGGTTGCAGATGGAGAAAACGTCGCTAATAAATTTAGTAGGAAACAGATCAACGAATTTTAAAATAGAGTTAATCGATTGGCATTCTGGGATAAATTACGAGAAAGGGATTATCCATAGGGGCCATTGAGTGGCTAAATGAAGATCCAATCTTGGAATATAAGGGGAAGGGGTTCAACTAGACATATGGAGTTGACAAAACGGTTAGTATTTGGAAGCCTAGATTTGTGGAATGGTTAGTGTTACAAGTTGTGGGAAGATCAAGGGGTATTCTGGTGGTATGGGATACCAGATCGGTATTGGTTAAGGGTAGTCTGACATGAGAGTTCTCAATATCTATAGAAGTTGAAAAGGTTAAAGTAACCAAGTTGTGGTTTTCAGATGTTTATGGGCCATGTAAAGCGACGGACAGACAAGCCTTTTGGGATGAATTGGTTGGATTGAGAATGATATGCTGTGAACGTTGGTTTGTAAAGGGACTTCAATGTGGTCATATATCTTAGTGAGAAAATGAACAATAATTCCTTGACATTGCTTTGATTCTTTGATTAGGGAGCTGGAATTGTGTGATTCACCCCTGTTCAATGTAAAGTTCACTTGGTCAAATTTGAGAGAATATCCTATTTGCTATGGACTCAATAGATTTCTGCTCTCAAGGGGATGGCTAGATTCTTTTCCATTTTATTGACAAACGGTCTTACCCATAATTGTATTGGATCACTTTCCCTTGATTCTTGACACTTCAAAAGGTATTTGGGGTCCGACTCCTTTCAGATTTGAGAATGTGTGGTTGGAGATGAAGAATTCTAAGAAAGAATTTGCAAATTGGTGGAACAAAAAATATCCTCATGGTTGGGAAATATATAAATTCATGAGGAAGCTTAAGATTTTAAAGACGGATAAGAAGAAGTAGAATGAAGACGTCTTTGAAAATTTAGAAGTGTAGTGAGTGGACATGGAAAAGAAGATTCGTGAGGTGGACGAGAAGGAGAATGAGGCTATGAGGGCCAGGGATCAATCACTTCGACGAATGAGATAAGGGAAGCTAGATGCGCCTGAGAAGATTTAATCCGTAAAAAGAACCTCGGAAGAATTAATATATAAAATGAACCAAATGATCAGTCAAAAGACTGAGGAGGTTAAATGGGTTAGGGAAAATGATTGCAATAAAAAAAATTTAATCGCTACTCAATATGCGAAGGAGCAGAACTATCATCAACAAATTGGAAAGAGTTGATGAATAGATTATTTCAAATAGAGAATAAATTGAGCTTCATCTAATAAAGTTTTTCCAAAAGTTGCATTGTAAAACCGATGGGAGAGAAAATAAGCGTAGAATAGAGCTCCATTAACAGTGTTTCTACGACAGAATTGGAGAAACATATTTCCGAGAAAAAAATTAAGAGAGCAGTCTTTGACGGTGATGGAACAAAAGCACGGGCTCGGGTGAGTTCACAATGGCGGTTTAGCAAATATAATCAAAAGAAATCTCATAAAGGTGTTAGTGAATTTTTTGAAAGAGAATTATCAATGGAATAACCAATGAGCCATACATTTGTTTGATACCAAAAAAAAACATATGTTCAAATTAAGGATTTTCGGCCCATCAGTCTGGTTACTATTCTTTACAAGATCATTGCTAAAGTTTTGTCACTAAGATTAAAGAGATAATATCTATCACGGTCACATATTCTCATAATGCCTTTATTGATGACAGACATATTCTAGACTGTTGTCTAATTGCAAATGAGTTGGTGGACAAACATAGGCTGAAGAAAATGAACGGATTGGTCTTTAAGGTCCATTTTGAGAAAGCTTCAATAGTGTTGATTGGGGCTTCTTGGATTTTGTGTTGCTCAAGAAAATTTTTGGGGAACGATGGCGTAAATAGATAAAAGGATGTCTTTCAAGTGTATCTTTCTCGATTCTTACAAATGACAGGCCTAGAGATAAATTTTAAGGTGAAAAAAAACTCAGGCAAGAAGACCCACTATCACCCTTCCTCTTTAATTTGGTGGTGGATGTGTTGGGTAGATTGGTTGACAAGGGAAATGAGATGGACCTTTTTAGTGGTTCGGAAGCAGGCAAAGAAAGGGGGAAATTTTTCCATATTCAGTTTGCGGATGATATATTATTTTTTGTGAAGAATGAGAGTAATGAGGTTTATGGCTGAGATTTTACACTTTTTCTGTGAGATGTCGAGGTTAAAGATCAATTTTGCAAAAAAGTGCTTTACTGGGATCAATTGCGAAGCAAAGGATGCGGACATGTTAGCATGTGAAATTGGTTGTGTGAAGGAATCTTTGCCCATAAGATACTTGGTAGTTACTTTGGGCGGGATCCTTTGAAGGTTTCTTTTTGGAAGCTAGTTTTTTTATGATGGATAAGAAGTTGGCAAGTTAGAAGAAAGCTTTCTTATCTACAGCTGGAAGATTTATTTTGATTTCAGCAGCGTTGAATGCATTGTCAGTATATTTCATAGTCCTTTTAGTGTTCCCCTGGCTATAGCGGAAGCCATGGAGAAGATTATGATAGATCTTTTGTAGGATGCAGCGAATGGGGATAACCATGGTCACTGGGTCGTTCGGGATCAAGTTTGTAGACTAAACGAGCGAGTGGGTTTGGGTATTTGTAATATTTGTTTTAGGAACAAAACAAGGTTCTACTAGGGAAATAATGATGGAGATTTTCTAGCGAAAAGGAGTCGTTATGGAAGAAAATTTTGGTTAGCAAATATGAGACATGGAATAACGGTAGGTACCTTCAGAAGTCCATGGAAATTTATTTCCAAAATCTATCCGGTTTTTCTTCAGTAAGGGAGAGATAAGATTTGGTTTTGGGAAGATAGATGGTGGGGGAATTCATCTTTCCAGGATCTTTACCCGTCTTTATTCCAGACTCGATGGTCCATGATCATTTTTTCTTACTTTGCACAATTCAATTCTTCTAACCATTCTACTTTTTCTTGGAATTTCTATTTTCGGTGGGATCTCAAGGAATAGGACGCAATTGAGTTAGATTCTTTGATCGACTCTTCGGTCAGTGTCGGATTGATCGAAGATCGGAAGACAAAAAGAAGTGAGTTTGGGATTTTTCAGGGACAGTTTTCAATAAAATATTTCTCCAACTCTTTCTTTTCAGATTTTAGATATCCTTATTTTCTCTTTATCAAGTGATTTGGAAAGTGCCTATTCCATCCAAGGTACAAGTATTCTCGTGGATTAAAGCGCTTGGGAAATTACCATAATCTAAGATGTTGCAAAAAAGGTTATCTTCTTGTTTTCTTTGTCCAAATTGAAGTGTATTATGTCGGCAAGAGGTGGAGAATTGTGACTATTTAATCATCCATTGTCCCTTTTCATGCCTTTGGTTTAAAGCTTTGGCAGAGTTCGGCATGATTTGGGTATCTCTGATATCAACTTGGGATTTATTCGAGGCGGATCTCAGACCGGATTTGGGAAGGAGAGTCTTAATTTTTTGGAATATGGTGGTTCATTGTTTGACTTTGAGCAGGTCCGTGAGGATTGAGAGAAATAAGAGGATCTTTGAACATCAAGAAGACTCAATTGAGCAAAGTTGGGGCAAGATTAAATTCAAGGTTTTATGCTAGAGTTCGAGAATCGTAGAGTTCAAATCGTTCTCGATCTCAGATTTGTACATGAATTGGGATCTTGTATTATATTAATATATTTTGACTATGGATCTCACTTCATTTTATGTCTACCTCTAGTTCGTTTTTTTGTAATTATTTTTATTAAGCAATATAATATTTATATTTCAAATCTGGGATTTCAGCCCATTTCTAATCCATCATAATCCTTCTAAAGAGCATGTTTAAAATGGAGACACACAAACCGCGGTGTGGAACACATGACAACAAAAAAATTATCATTAAAATAAGCTAACAAGCAGATAACAAATTGACAAGTGAACACAAACCTTCTCCATATTCCATGTTCTCAAATGTAGCGAAAGCAATTTCGGGAATGCCGCAAGTAGCCTAGCCAAATCCAAAGACACGGTTCTTGAACATCATACCGATTGAAAATTACAAAAGTATTCTTCGGATGTACTGATCTACGTCTCATTGAAATAAAGTGCAAAACAACTTGTAAATATTCTAGTCAGTAGAACAAGTAATCAGAATATTGTCCTTCAGAATATTTAAATACCCGAATTTTTTCTGATACTGTCAGTAGTTCTACTTGCTACTACAGCAGATTTTAACATCTAGGTCTATCACAAACACAAACCCTAAGGCAGATTGTGGTGGTCAGAAGTAGTTTTTAAGTTGCGGTCATATTAAACCCAACTACTTTACATTCAAACCTGAAATACTGAAGGATCAAAGGAAAAAAGAGTACCTGCACACTCAATAGATGATTGAAATGAAATGTAGTTGCCATTCTACCAGCAGCCTCCATTTCGTAGGCTATAGTCAATGCATTTGAGTGATCGCCTGCTTTACAGTCTTCCTCAATTATGAGATCATAAAGTTCATCTGTAGCTCTAAGGCCACCTTCAGCACCCTTCAAGAACACTTTATTGGCAACTTCTAAATGACCACTCTTCACCAGCTCCTCTGATGTAATAACAGGATAATCAAACGCAAGACCAAACAAGAAAAATATTAAATTACATGAAACCAGCCAATCAACGACAGGCTTTTGCACAGTACCAACAAGAAGAAGCCAAGCATGGCGAATGTCATAGTTGAGTTTCTCCATTGCTGCAAGAATTTCTAGGCCTCTGGTAGAATGACCTTTTGCGCCAGATAATCGAATCAATGCAAGAAACGTTTCATGAAGCGGACGAAGACCCTCACTCAGTTCCCTTCTAAGAGCATGCATCTGCAAGATGAGCGTTTTCAGATAAGCTAACTACCCGATGCCTAAAGAATAAAAGTAATTTATTTTCAAGAACATGTAATGACATTTTGCAAATTTTGAGTTACCTTTTTGTCATGTGAAATATCAATAGAATAACAAGATGGAAATCCATGTTAATATCATCAAAATCCAAACAAATGTTATAGACTATTTCCTTAAGCATAACTGGCCCACTGAGTTACACTATAGCATGTCTAGGCGTGAAGGATGCTAGGGGATTCAACCTCAATCGCCTCTGCAATTTAACTATTGCTAACAAGGGCTGATAGATATATGCTAGTGTATATCAATCAAGGTGTTGAAGGACGTATGCTGAGGTGTTAGGGATAGAGATAGACATATGCGACGGGCACTAGTCAAAGCATTGAGATGGATATATGTCGATGTGTAACAACCAAGGTGCCAAGGATGGACACATCTTGATGCATATCTGTCAAGGCGTCTAGGATGAAAAAATGCTGCTGACATGTATCAATCAAGGTGTCGGGCACTCGTTTTCAGATGTATCAATAGTCCTCTTCTTCGAGCTAATCCGACGTTCAGATGAGAAACTCTCTTCTTCACCCCATAACGGAAATAAGCACTCGGGGTAAGGCAACAAGTAGAAGTTACTTGATGGGCAACGCGCGAGGCCAGTTAAGCACTTTAAATAAGGTGCGCCAGCCATAGTTTTTTAGAATGTGTATTTGTGAGGTGAATATTACTACGATATTACATAGGAACAAAAATACACTTCACAAACTTTTAGATAACAATGTATGTCAAAAGTTGACTAATCAATACATGGATTAAAAAACAACTTCAATCATCAAACCCCTCTGCGTCTTCCTCAATTATATCATCCTTATTTATAGAAGTTTTGGATCTGTATCCTTCTGTATCATCTTCGTATTATCGAGATTAAATTCTTCATCCTTTTCATTCATAACATGACACATATTAAATATAGAAGAATTTTCCCATCTCTTGATTGTGGTTGCTATAATTGTTCTTACCTCTTTTGAAGGACAGATCTACATATAAGCATCTTCACCGACCCCATAAGCATTTGCAACTTCAATTCTTGTCGAATTGTTATCATCAAATATAAAACAATTTCCTTAATCATTATTACAAATCGATATTCCATTGGTCGTTCATTATTGTCGTCTAAGTCATGCAAAAAAAATTGAATTGATGGTGTCTTGCATGTTATATCAACACCTCAAACCCTATAATACTTTATATAAACTAAACCGTTTAATATTTTTTCTGTTGGAGCGAAGCTACACTATTGACAAAAGTCTACTTTGATTTGACTTTCATGATAACAAATTTATTCAAATATTTTAAATCTTAAATGCTTACACCTTCGTGCTCTAAGACCTTCTAATTTCACTAACAAGCACAAGGAAGACTGATAACTTTTATGAAAAACACTCACAATTCTAGCATTGACCACTCATAAGACAACCCGCCTAATTTATATGTAAGTCTGAAGATTAGGCGGGTGTTTTAGAATTCACGTCTGTTATAGGTAAACTCTAAACACCCGCCCAAAAACTAGTCAGAGTTGCTGAAGCACACATGATTATAGCTCAATAAAAACATGTACACACACAAAATAAAAATAAAAATAAAAAATTAGGACCTATCTATCCGTAAACTATTTCAATGCACGCGTAAGCGACCAACTAATCTTACAGCGCCTTCTATATCTTGCTTGAGCACGTGAGACACCACCAATCCATGAAAAGACCGAGGCCCAGGCGTCAGCCCTGCGGCGATCATGTCGTAAATGACATCAGAAACTCCCGAAACGTCGCCATTCCGAGCTCGTTTCATCAACTCCTCCATGAACACCAGCCTCAGCAATTTCTCTGCGCTCGAAGGCGTGAAATTAATGTCTACATTACCATTGTAACCGTTGTCCTCGGAGGATTTCAAGTCGTGCTGCTGATGCTTTTTTCTTCGCGCCTTCCTTTGATTGTTGGAGACTGAGGCAGATGGAGATGCTGCGGCGGAGGTGGCGGCGATGGCGTTCCTAGCTGCGGGGGCGGATGACACGGAGAAAGGAAATGCTGCGTACGTTAGCAGTGTAGCCATTACCTTTTTTTCCCGAGTGGATAAGATGGTAAGGGAGGGAGGGGTAAAAGGAAACAGGGGAGGAATTGAATTTGGAAATTATTTGGGTCGGGTCAACTTGTGGATATTCCATGGAAAACATTTATAAGAGTAGCTATTATTGAAAAACTATCTTCGGATTGGAAAGATTTCAAGCATCATCTGAAACATAAATGAAGTGAGTTAAATGTGGATAAACTGATTATTACACTTCATATTGAAGAAAACAATAAGCTACACGATTGAATATTTCTGGATCCTGCTATGACTAAGGACCAATGTCGTCCAGTATGAATAGAGCTCAGAATCCGAGAAAATGATTGGGTAGTTTGATACAAGTGTCAATTTTGGACCCAAGAAAGATGCATTCAAAATTAAATTTATTCGTAAATGCTACAATTGTAGCAGTCCAATTCATAAGACTTCTGAGTGGCCAAACACCAAAGAAACAAAGGAGGCAAATATGGCGATGACATATCCAAGAGTTTTCGAATATGAATTATTGTGTCGTTATCTCCGAGGTGAACTTGAGGGTTTAAATCAAATGTAGTGGTGGATTGATACTGGTGTCATTCGCTATGTGTGTTCCGATGAGGAAATTTTTTCAGATCTGGTAATGGTGAAACTTTGTACATGAAAAATATGTTATTTCTGATATCAAGGGGCAAGAGAATGTTATCTTGAAGACGGATTTTAGGAAAACAGACTCTCAACAATGTATTGTATGTGTCAGAGGATTCGAAAGAACTTAGTGTCTTGTTCACTTTTAAATTAGCATGTTTTTTACATTGTCTTTGAAGTCGTATAAGGTTGTTTGTCTAATGATGGAATGTTTGTTAACAAAGTTTATGTAAATGATGGCATGTTCAATCTCAATGTAATTGATATCAAGCCATTAATTAGTAAATTTAATATTTTTTCTTACTTGTTTGTGGAATATTACATCATGTCATGATAATTATAATGCGATTCGTAACAGCTTGAAAAACAGACATAAATTTCATATTGATAATAAACACATATGTGAAACTTGTGTCGAGACAAAATTGAAAGATCATATCCCAAACTATTGAAAGAAATAATGAACCTCTTGATTTAATTCACTATATTTACGTGATTTAAAAGGAATACGAACATGTAGTCGAAATAGATACTTTATTAGTTTAGTTGATGGTTGAACAAAATTTTCTTATATGTATTTTATTAAAAGTAACGACGAATTTATTGAAAAGTTTGTCATCTATCAAATTAAAATTGAATATCAATTTAACAAAAAATTATATTGTTAATAAGTTATCGTTGAAGTGAAATAAATAATCATTTCATGAGTTTTATGCTCGACATAAAATCAAACATGAAAGAACCACGCCTTACAGCAAAATAACATTGTAGAGAGAAAGAATCGCACTTTAAAGAAAACGATAAGTGCAATCTAGCTTAATTATGACTTACCACATAACATGTGGGATGAAGTTGTTCTAACAACAAATTACATTTTAAATAAGGTGTCAAAAAAAAAAAAAACAAGATAAAAGTACATATGAGTTGTGGAAATGAAGAACTCATTGTTACCAATACTTGCGAGTTTGTGATGTATTTCCAACGTGACAATACGTACATCAAATATGGTAAAAAAAAAAATAATAAGACAAAAAACTGTTAATTACATATTAATTAGATATGCACAAAACAATAGTGATTTTAGGTTTATCGTGCATGAATCTCACACTCTCGACATCCATAAAAATACAATATCGAAATCTATAAATGCTTCATTCTTTCGAGATATCCTATCCCTACTAGATGAGATATCGAAAATATATTCACGTTCCGATATTGTCGGGTACAAGATCAGGGAAAAAAATCTAAATTCTTATATGGATGAGAACTGGGTAGGAGGGTTACGGGACGGGTCACAATCCGATCCCACCCCTAGTTATAATGATGCATCCTATATAAATTGAGATCGAGTGAGGATTAACTTGATAGAGATTCATTAATTTTTGCCAGAATTCCAACAAGGATGAATAAAACTTGTTGAGGCATTAGGCTATACTTGATTTTTGTGTTAATGGATACATATATGTTATACGCAGTACCCTCGACCTTGCACCCAAAATTGACTTACCAATCACGTGTGAATATGTTTAAGATGACGATTATACCAATCATCAATCCGAAATATAAGTGTAACAATGAAGATTTGAATTAGACTAGAGTAGTTCGAACGCTATGCATCACCCCCACAACGAACAAGGCCATGAACTTGGATTTTTCAAGTTCGATGCACATAATGGTCAAGGGTGGAGTAAGGAATTTTAAATTCGGTGACAAAAATTTATTTTGAAAGATATACCTGCATATGAGAAAATAAGAATTCAAAGGATGTTGATACAAAAATTAGTTGAATGAGATTATGAAAAAAATAAATAAATAAATTTTACACTTGGGAAAGTTTCATATAAAAAGAGCCCCAATAATTTTTTTTCCCAAAAAATATAATAAAATATATCACGCATGAAAGTCATCTTATTATAAATCATTCATACAAATAGATTAAAAATGCATGTTAACTTATAGTGTCAATATCTAATTTTAAATTTTTATCTCGATTTTTATATTCCAACAGATTTCATATTAAAATGTGTTGTAATTTAATTTTAATCTGTACTCACACTTATTTATTTGTGTTATTAGAATTAAAATTTAATTTAAAAAATGAACACGATGCTTGTAATTAATTACACGGCCAAATAATATTTAATAGTTAATATACAAATTCAACTAACACATCAAAGTTAAATTAAAATTTTTAAAATGAGAAGGTGAAGTAGATTCAGGATCCATGGTGTGATGTTAATAATATAGGGTAAGTAGGTCTCTTGTGAGACTGGTCTCACGAATCTTTATCTGTGAGACAGGTCAACCCTACCGATATTCACAATAAAAAGTAATACTTTTAACATAAAAAATAATATTTTTTCATTAATGACCAAATAAAAGATTCGACTCACAAAATAAGACCCGTGAGATCGTCTCACTCAAGTTTTTCCCAATAATATAATGAACAAATATTTTTTTTTTATGACGATACGTGATAATAAAATATAGGGAAACTTCAAGCTACTATCTCAACAATGTGAAATCCAAATTTATTATTAAACATTCACATATTAAATAAAATTAACATCCCATTTCCCGCTAAGAGTGGCACGTACCACTCAATTTCATTCCTTTGATTAACGAAATGAAATTAGTAAATACATGGTTTGGTAAATGAAGTTAAATGGGGGCGAATTTCATACATAGTCAGTGCCACGACTCATGTCGATCTATGTATGGCGCAGATGTTTTTATTATTGTCAACTATATACGCAACTATTATATTATATATATACTACAAAATGCTCCGTCGCTGGATTCCCTGGCTGAGCTCCAGGTGTACACAAGCGACAAAATTATTCCCGACCATATTTATTAAAAAATAATCAATAATTAAACATCGATAGTAATATTTTGAAGAATTATTATGTTAATTTATTTAAAATAAAATGATGAGTCGGTTAATTTTAGTCACATTAATTAATTTTTAAAAAATGACATAATCGTAATTTAACGTGTTATCTCAAATTTGATAGATCAAACCAAAAATTTATTAAATATTATACAACTTTCTATTCACATATTTTAATAATCACAATGTTATTTATCTATACAAACCCCACCGAGTTCTAATTATTTATAGGTAAAAATTTGTGTGAGACGGTCTCACGGGTCGTATTTTGTGAGACAGATCTCTTATTTGGATCATCCATGAAAAATATTAGTTTTTATACTAAGAGTATTACTTTTTATTATGAATATCGGTAGAATTGACCTATCTCATAGATAAAGATGTGTGAGATCGATTCATAAAAGAGATAATCTTGTTTACAAACATAAATGAGAGTCAAGTAAATATTAACAAGAATATTTATTATATTTTATAAAAAATGTTTCCATTAATTATTCATTTCATAGAGGCTGCTGCAGTAAAAAAAGAAAAGAAAAGAGAAAGTGTGGTTCTTTCTAGATTTCTACCACCTTCTCTCGCCAGATTAAACAAAACCCACCACCTAACCCCCTCGGTTTTCATATTCGCTTACGTAATCTTTCTCTCTCTCTCGCTCTATAGTCTTCTGTCTCCCTCTCTTTCTCAACTGCCCTTTTCTTTCCCAATTCAACCTCAATCCAATTTATGCGAATCTATACATAGATTGTACGCAAGACGTGTAGTGGGGCTGGAGTTGCAAGCACTCGAGTTTTATCAGGTGGTTTTTTTTTTAAAATTTCGATTTCAAGTGCTTTAGCAGATGCAATCCATCTTCGCTGCATCCAGTTGCTACCGCATGATGTGACGTGATGACTATTCTCAGCTTGTTGTTTTCCAATGGCTGTTTCCGGTGTTTGTTTTGTGATTTCACGTCCCGCGGTAGTGGTGGTGTTCGCGCTACTACTGAGTGTGTTCGCAAACCCTAGTTTGATTCTGGTGTCGTCTGCTGACGCGGGCTCGGATTTTGACGAGATGAATTCGGATGTGCTGCTGTTTCACCAGGACTATACCCCACCGGCGCCTCCTCCTCCTCCGCCGCACCCTCCGTCGTTGTCCTGTGAGTACGATTTAGGTGGGGTTGGTTCTTTGGATACGACTTGCCAGATTGTGTCCGATCTGAATTTGTCGAAGAATGTGTACATAGAAGGGGATGGTAATTTTGTGATTTTGCCAAATGTTACTCTGAACTGTTCGTCCTTCTCCGGATGCGAGCTTACCATTAACGTCACGGGGAACTTCACGTTAGGCCAAAATTCTTCCATAATCACTGGAACATTTCAATTAGTTGCAGGAAATGCAAGTTTCGGTAACGGTTCTGCTGTGACTACCACCGGGTTGGCAGGTTTCGCCACCGCCTCAGACAAGTGGGACTCCACAGGGGTTGGATGGAGCGGGAGGGGGGCACGGGGGAAGAGGGGCGGCGTGTTTGAATGATGAGTGGAAGCTTGCGGAAGATGTGTGGGGTGGGGATGCTTATTCATGGTCAAGCTTGGAGAAGCCGTGGAGTTATGGTAGTAGAGGTGGGACAACGAGCAGGGAGGTTGACTATGGAGGCGGTGGAGGTGGGAGGGTAATGATTGTAGTTAAATCCCTCTTGGAGGTAAATGGCAGTGTCTTGGCAGATGGAGGAGATGGAGGTAACAAAGGTGGAGGCGGGTCTGGAGGTAGCATCTACATCAAGGCTTATAAGATGTAATATTTTGTCCGATCTATTGTTACAGTTTAATGTTAAATTCTAAAGTTAAAGAAATGTGTTATGATGTTTTTTTTCCCTTTTATGCATTATTTGAGTTTATCGTTCAGATTTTACTGTATTATTCTTCCACCTGGTTGTATTAGATAAAGTATAAGATATCTGAAGCCAGAGGAAGGTTGCTACAGGTTTGAGTTTGATTGGATTGTAATCAAATTATTCTTTTAAAGTGCAGGATTGGAATAGGTAGAATAAGTGCTTGCGGGGGTAACGGTTTTGCTGGAGGTGGCGGCGGTAGAGTGTCCGTTGATATATTCAGTAGGCACGATGAACCTGTCATATCCGTGCACGGTATGATGACCTGTGATATTTTGTCCCTTTGATTATCTTTTTAGTTTTAATTTTAAGAAAATTTCATCTTTTCTTTGACAAATGTCCTATCTTTTGTATTGCGCGATGTTCTACTTTCTTCAATATGATCTGGGTTAGTTAGAAAGATTAAATGCTTTCCATGTTTTTTTTCCCCTATAAAATAGTCGCGTTATTTTCTATCTTAGCTTTTTATTCCTCGGAAGAGGGCAGAGATTAGGTAAGGTTGCTCAGAGGGATAGATGGCACTGATATTTGAACATTGGTCATATGGTGACAACTATTGGTGCTTTTTTGATTTATTGTATTTGATTAAAGTTAATATTTGTGTAATGCAGAGGTAGATTAGGACCCAGTTGCTGACAAAATGTTTTTTTGTCTTAATCTTAATTCTGGTTGGTCAATGGCTTGCTGGTTGTAGCTGCATCTAACTTGTACAATTTTGTCATTAGGGCTATAAAGTAACCTTTCTAGGTTACTGAAAAACTGAGTTACATGCCTTATTAATGCAGGAGGAAGTAGTCTTGGCTGTCCTTACAATGCTGGTGCTGCGGGTACATTTTATGACACTGTTCCTCGCAGCCTCACTGTCAGCAATCATTACAAATCAACATACACAGACACCTTGCTCATGGATTTTCCTCAACCATTTTTGACCAATGTCTACATCCAGAACCATGCTAAGGCAGCTGTTCCCTTGTTGTGGAGTCGCGTTCAGGTTAGCGAAACTTAATTCTCATTATGTCAGATACTAGGTAATTCCTAATGGATGTGCAATCTGACAAAACAGGCACATTCAGAATCATGTATTTGTAACCATAAATACGTATGAAATGACAGCAATAGATTTCAATCCTTGGGGTTATTGTAATGTTTCTATTCCCTGATAATAAAAGGTCAAAGGTTTGTGGAAGCATCACCTGGTCCATTTGCCAGTTGACTAGCAAACAGTGATACCCTTCCTTTTTCTGAGCTGGAAAATTGGGCAGTCCAGGACATAAATTATTTTAAGTCACATCAAATCTAAATTCAAATGTTGTCTCATATCTTTTCTTATTTATGTTCTGCATCAACATGTATTTTTTCCTGCATATGGTTTTATTTTTACAAAATATGCTATGAACTTGTTCTTAAAACCTCTGCCTAGTTATATTTACTGTTATATATACCTAAATCAGCTTTGTGTATTCGTCGTAAGGTTCAAGGACAAATCAGCCTCTTGGCTGGAGCAGCGTTGAGCTTTGGACTTGCACATTATTCTATGTCGGAGTTTGAACTGTTGGCAGAAGAGCTTTTGATGAGTGATTCTATAATTAGAGTAAGTGGCAGTTTGTCTGATTTATTTAAGTTTATTGTGTAATATGCATGAAGAGCCTTATTTGTTTGTTTTTCCGGGCTAAATTTCATGAATGATATATGTTATGAATACTGGTATAATTGATTTTTTTTTCTGCTTAGTGTTCCATTCTTTGAGCGATGTTAGGTTTATGCCAGTTTTTTTCCCTTCTTTGTCATGGTTCATTTATCAGGCTTAAAGTTTGGAAAACACACTGTATTTTCATTTCCACATCATTTACAGGTTTTCGGTGCCCTTCGCATGTCTGTTAAAATGTTTCTCATGTGGAACTCAAGTTTGCTGATAGATGGTGGTGGAGATGAAAATGTTGAGACCTCTTTACTCGAGGCTAGTAATCTCATTGTTCTCAAGGTGAACTACCAGTTGTGCGTCACCTTAAAGTTTGAAAATTTCTTGTATACCAGTAATTTACTGTCTATGTAATGTTTTTGCAGGAATCATCCCTCATCCATTCTAATGCGAACTTAGGAGTTCATGGGCAAGGTTTACTGAATTTGTCAGGATCTGGAGATTGTATTGAAGCACAACATCTTGTGTTATCATTGTTTTATAGTGTCAATGTGAGTAAAAAAATATTTTATTCACCTTTTGTTTTGTTGTTTAAAGATCCACGCTTAAATATCTCTCAAAGGAGGTTCTATTCAGAATTAGGTTTCTATTCCCTTTACTTTTGCTTCTTGTTATGGCAAGTGACTACCTTTCTCATGATTATGTTTCTGGATTTGAATGGGACAAGATATTTCTTAGTTTTTATTTGCTCTGTTTCTAAAATTCGCTGGTCTCTGTGTGGTTCAAATTCATTTGGTCTGGTCCAACATAACATTATTATTTTCGTGGTTAAATTGTAATTTTATCTTACCATATTATATTCGGTCACTTTGCTGGTTTCTGGACATCAATGTTACTGTTCTCTTAATTTTTTGTCAACAGTGAACTTTGTTTACTTTCATTTGTATCAGCCCAATACATCACTATTTTAATTTCATGTTCATTTTTTACTTGTCTACATTCCTTATTCCCCAGAAAACCATAAGTAGAGTGGGACGTGCTGAAATTCTTGTTTTGGCACATCACTGGGTATGTCATTGTGTTTGACAATTTGGCTTGTCAATTCTTCTTCTGTGTTTGGCGTATATCCCACTTTACCTATGTACTAATTGTTAGTTAATGTCCTTGTTTTCATGGCCTAGTTATGTTTTTTATCACAAGACTTCTCAGTTTATCTGTTAGGATGTCCTCCATTTCGTTTCATATTGGTATGCACCAGTGTCTTGTGTTTTTCATCTGCCACTATAATTCAGAGTACTCAAAAGTACTAAAAATTTTCCGTTGCGTGTATATATACCTACATACATGTAACTGGTTTTGTGGGTTTATTTTAGCGTGTTTTGCATTTAAGTGCATTGTCTTGTGCAATATTTTTTTCATGCAGACATTGTTTCCAAATTGTAGTGGCTCCTGGAACATTAATATTGCACATGATCTTGAATGAGTATTCTCGTGTTATTTGATAAAAGAAGTATAGCTTTAGGTTGTGCATGCAACAGATATTATTGAATTAATTGGGTTGTTCTGTATTTTCATCATGTTAAAATGAAGATTGGACCTGGGTCTATTCTCCGCGGTCCTTTGAAAAATGCCTCTGGAAATGCTTTGTAAGTTATGCTTTGGATTCGATTTAATCAGTAACAGAAATGTGCCAGTCTACGTTGCTCAATTCATTTTTTTCGTTTCTTGTTTAGAACGCTGAAACTAGATTGTGAATCGCAAGTTTGTGCTACTGAACTACTCCATCCACCTGAAGATTGCAATGTGAATTCTTCTTTGCCTTTTACCCTACAGGTGCACATTTTTTGTTCGGATATATTGAGTTTTGTGATTTTCCACTTGGGTGTTGTTCAAAACCTATTATTTTTATTTGTCATTCATATTCTGCTGGGATAGTTTATTTTTATTATTTTGGTTGCATGCAGATTTGTCGTGTGGAGGATATCCTTGTTGAAGGAATCGTTGAAGGCTCTGTTGTTCATTTTCACAGAGCAAGAACCATCAAGGTTCCCTCCTCTGGAATCATTAGCACATCTGGAATGGGTATGATCTTAAATCTTGAACATGTGACATCTTATTGCTTTTCCATGTAGATAATTGACAGGCACAGCTGGAAATCTTTTTTTGAATTGTAAAAATTTCTGTTTGAGACAATCTATAATCAATCAAAAACACCAGGAATCACATCAGCCACAATTTCGATTATTTTTTAGTTTGCTCTCTGTGCAGGCTGCAGTGGTGGCATTGGTCAAGGAAACGTCTCGAGTACTGGCATTGGCGGCGGCGGCGGTCATGGTGGTAGAGGTGGAATGGGCTGTTATGAAGATGACTGTGCCGCGGGTGGCATATCATATGGAAATGCAAATTTGCCCTGTGAATTGGGTAGTGGAAGCGGAAATGAGAGCTCAGCTGTGTTTACTGCTGGTGGCGGCATTTTGGGTGAGATATCTTTGAATTTTTTCTTATTTCAGTGATGCATCTCTTTGTTCTCTTTCTATTTTTTGTGCTTGGTGTCTACAAGGTCAATTTGATATGCAGGTTGGTTGATTTATGGTTGTTATCATTGACAGTTTTTGATGAAGTAATTGAAGTAGAATAAATAAAGAGGAGTCTCAGGTGTCCAATTATATAAACCTAAAATGGAAGAAATCTTGATCTGATATGTTCAAAAGTGATATCATGATCATAATTAGGTTGATGTCTTTAGTATATCATGAGTTATTTTATACTTCTTTGCATACCATTCTGGACTAGTGGAAACAAGAAATGACTTTTATGACAGGCCTTACTTTTTTCGGTATCGACTTTCCTTGTTTTCTCCAAATAAATTTTCAAACGTAAAGACGGGTGGTTTGCTATGGATAACCATTGCAGAACTTTACTCCCATCTTATATATCAGATGTGTTATAAATTTTTATGATTTAAGTGCATGCCTTCGGTCTCTAAAATTTCTGATCGTCAGGCGCCTTCTTCTCTTGTTCTTGTTCATTTGCCCTTTCCTTACAGTGATGGGTTCATTGGAGCATCCCTTGTTGAATTTAGACGTTGAAGGCTCTATTAGGGCTGATGGGGAGAGTTTCCAAGAGAAGTACGATATTGATAATGCATATGTTGGACCTGGGGGTGGATCTGGGGGAACTATATTGGTTTTTTTGCACTTTTTGGCTCTCGGTGAATTTGGCACTTTATCAAGTGTTGGAGGTCATGGTAGCCTTGGTGGTGGTGGAGGTGGAGGTGGTGGCAGGATTCATTTTCACTGGTCGGACATTGCCACTGGAGATGAATATTGGCCATTAGCTGTAGTGAATGGAAGCGTTAATTCGAGGTTAGCAAAAATACTTAACCTACATGTGCTTTTCTATACGAAGTGTTTTGTTGCTTTGTCACATGGTTGTTCTTGATTTTAACCTATGATGGCATTTGTGTTTTTTTTACAGTATTCCATCTTTAGTTCATTCTTTGAACCTTTGCACATTTTAACTGATTGTGCAGTTCTTCATTTACTAATTAGGGTGCAACGCTGCGAGTCGAGCTCGAGTATAATACTACTCGAGCTTGACACGATTTTAGCTTGACTCGAACTCGATCGAACATTCAATTTCAAGCTCGAGCTCGACTCAAATATCGAGTTACTCGAGCTCTTCGAGCTCGAAAGTAGTATTAACATATTTTAGGATCACATTTTATATTTATATGAAAAATACCCTTTAACTATATATCTTTTAAAATGATAATAATATATAGTTACTCGAGTAACTCGCGAGCTACTTGTCGAACCCGACTCGAGTGAAGAATCGAACTACTCTCGAGAGCTAATCGAGTAGAAACAATCGTGACTCGAACTCAACTCGATTGAAGAATCGAGCTAGAGAGTAGCTCAGTTAAATCAAGTTCGAGTTGAGTTTTGACTGAGTCGCTCACGAGTAACTTGACTTGCTTGCACCCCGATTACTAATCTAGTTTGCACCCCGATTACTGATCAAGTAATCATGTCATCTTTCCGTTTATCTTGTTCCCATTTCTCTCTTGCTGCTGATACAAGTAGTATTTTACATCCACATCTTGTTTCTTTTTCGATTTACAGTCTTCTTCGGTTATCATACCTGTTCATGGTCTGATCAATTTTGATATCAATTTTTTGATAATGAACGGAGAACTGGTGGAATGCGCGGATCCACATATTGATTGACATGTGTTGAGCAACGATTTATTTTCCAGTTTTGGTTTTTAAAATTGAGCATGTATGTAAGTTGGGGTGGGGGGGATGTGATTGAAGTTATGTCTGGCAACAGTTCCTGTTTTTTACATACTGAGTTGTGATCGGGTTGCAAAAGTAATAATTTAAGACTGACATAAGTGCCTAACTTCACGATAATGATTTACAACAGAAAATTGTTACATTCTGTTAACTTTGCATTAAGGCTTGGAAGGCATCTTATAGTCTTATGAATGAGGTTTGACAGTACCTTTTTACTGAATTATCAAAGCTGAAGCTATACTGTAGTTCGTATCTCATCCACTGTATTGTATATGCACTCTTGACTGTTGAAGAAGCTGTGAACACGGTATCCTCTCCCTGTGTAAATATATTGTTGTTTACTTTGATGCGTACTAATTTACATGCAGGCCCTGTCCGGTAGAGGTAAATAAATGTCAATTACTAAAATTGGAAGTATGATAGTTGCTTCCGGAAAGTGTAACATCTCATGTGTGTGAATAGTCAGGTGAATCACAATGTAGTGTGGATGTTTAAGATGAATGTACTTAATCAACATGAATTGATACTCAAAATTCTTTAAATATCTGCCTTTTAATTTTTGTCTACAGCTTTGTTATTTGGATTGCATTTTTCCAGTAATTCTAGGTTGTCTGCTTTACCATAGGGGTGGATTAGGTGGCAACCAAGGTCATACTGGTGAAAATGGAACTGTTAGTGGAAAAGCTTGCCCCAAAGGACTGTATGGGATGTTCTGTGAGGTAGTTTATTTTCATCATTTGACCACTGTTTTTAGGGATTTGTCTTATCTTCTTCGACATTGTTCATTAGAAGCATTTGCATTTTGGTGTTGATGAAATTAATTTAAAAGCTGAGACTGGAAGAATGCAATATACTGTGGAGATTGTTGAATATTTAATGCAGAAAATGCTTGTTAGCTGGAATTCACTCGGCACATTGTTGTTAGGACTCTTTTGCAAGATTTTGAGCTGGTTTCTTGGCCAAGATGTCATCTAATGATTTTTTTAGTTTTTTTTTTGGTTGTAATATTAGATAAAGAAACCAAAGCTTGCTTTCAGAAGCTAAAAGTTAGTAGGTGATAGAGCCATCGGTTTTGGATGTTGAAGTTTTTCTTTCAAATTTCTGCAGGAATGTCCTGTTGGCACATATAAAAATTCTACTGGATCTGATAGATCCCTCTGTTTTTCATGCCCAAGTGATCAGCTTCCCAATCGTGGTGGTTATGTTCATGTCCGAGGTATTCATTGTGGGATTTTGTGCCTTTATGAAGGCTGTTTATTATCAGGGAATAATATTGTCATTATCCTCCTCTTTTAGACTAATGTATTTTGGGTGAACTCTGTGCTCGATTCTTATTATGATAGAGTCATAAATTACATTAGCATTAGATTATTTTTTCATATACGTTTTATGTGGACTAGTAATTTGAGATTATTGTTTGCTCCATGTAGGTGGTATTACAGAAACACCTTGCCCTTATAAATGCATTTCTGAGAGATATCACATGCCACACTGCTATACAGCTCTTGAAGAGTTGATATATACATTCGGAGGACCCTGGCTGTTTTGTCTGCTTCTTTTGGGCCTACTGATTTTGCTTGCTTTGGTGCTAAGTGTTGCACGGATGAAGTTCATTGGGGTTGAGGAGTTATCAGGCCCAGATCCTATGCAGCAGGGTTCTCAAATAGATCACTCATTCCCTTTTCTGGAGTCCCTTAATGAAGTATTTTGATTAACCCTGCATGTTTAATTCTATATACAAGTCTTTAACGTGTGTGGTGAAATGTACTATTATTATTTCATTTTTAAAATCCAGCTACTAGTAGTAATCAGGGAAAAAAAATTGATTCTCAATCAGGTTTTGGAAACTAACAGAGTTGAAGAGTCACAGAGTCATGTGCACAGAATGTATTTTATGGGTCCTAATACATTTAGTGAACCTTGGCATCTTCCTCATACACCTCCTGAACAAGTTAAGGAGATAGTGTAAGTTCTTTTTCATTTTGCTCCTGGCTGATTTCTTCTTTACAGTGCTTTGTCTGCAATATTATGTGTAATCTAAGAAAAGATAGCTTATGCCTTTTCTCCATATGATGTATATAAATTTTTATGGGCAGGTATGAGGGTGCATTTAATACCTTTGTGGATGAGATGAATTCTCTTGCTGCATATCAGTGGTGGGAAGGATCACTGCATAGTATTCTTTGTTTTCTCGCATATCCCCTTGCATGGTCTTGGCAACAATGGAGGCGGAGAATCAAGTTACAAAGAATACGAGAATTTGTGCGGTCTGAATATGACCATGCTTGCTTACGATCTTGCCGTTCACGTGCTCTATATGAGGGTTTGAAGGTCGGTTTTGAAAGGATTTGTCTTTTGCGATTAATCTTTTAAGGTTGAAATCTTATCGTGTTCTTCATGGGTAGATGTTACATTCTTGTAAACTGTGTATTTTCATGCTGTTGAATTAATCAACACTTTATTTATTTACCTTATCAACTACTATATTGATTTAAGCTTTTTTCCCCGACAAAGCTATTTAACACGTTCAAGCTTTATGTTTTTCTAGTACAAACTGATCTCCGTTTCCCACATCATTGAAATCCATGTGTTCGAAGCAGTACTTCATTTGAAAGTTTCAAGCTTATCCTTGTTTATCATATATGTGACCATAGGTGGCTGCTACTCCGGATTTAATGCTCGCTTATGTTGACTTTTTCCTTGGAGGAGATGAAAAGAGAAGTGATCTTCCTCCTAGTCTTCGCCAAAGATTACCAATGTCTCTATTATTTGGAGGAAATGGAAGCTACATGACTCCTTTCTCACTTCATAATGATGGTATCATTACCAGTCTCATGAGTCAGGTACGTTGTTACTGCTGGGGCTTTGAATTTCATCTGTGCACGAAAATGAATTTATTGGATAAGCCATTTTTCTCTCTTGTAATTATAGTAGAGAATTGCACTGACTATCACTTTTCTGTCAGTCTGTGCCACCGACCACGTGGTATCGCTTTGTGGCAGGTCTAAATGCACAAGTTGCGCCTGGTACGTCGGGGTTACCTTCGATCAAAACTTCGTCCTGTCATCCTCTGGCTTGAAGTTTATGCAAATCCCAGATTAAGGACCTATGGTGTGTGTGTGGATCTTGCTTGGTTTGGGGCAACCACTGCTAGCTATTGTCATTATGGACTCTTGGTTTATGCTGTTGAAGAAGAAGCGGACCCTGTATCATTAAGTTGGCCTGATGGATCACGTGGAGACCAAGAACATTCAAGGTATGTAATTATGATTGCGCTTACATTTTGTTACAAATCCCTAAATAAAGAACGGGGGATGTTTCTTTTTTGAATTCATGAATAATTGTGATGTTCCGACACCTAAAATATATAAATTTTTTGCTACAATTTAACCTATGTGGAACTCAATTCCACGATGGCATTTTTATTGGTTTTTTTATTATTAGAATGTTGCAAATATCATATAGCTAGTCAAATGAAGTGCCTGGTTTTTTTTAATGTACTTGATTAGAGGGTGAAGAAGGCTGATTTCCCAGTTCCTCTCCAAAGTGACACTGTTGATGGAGAACTGTGTGCTACGGAGTTTTTACCACCATAACACAATGCACTATTTTTTTGTTCCTTTCACTGTGTGGATGGTGTTTCTCTGAGGCTGTATTTTTTCGTAAAATGGGTTACAACATTTGTGTTACTTGCTTGTGTAGCGTGTGTTGAGAGTTTAAGATTGCCTGAATTTGTGCCCACTGTTGAAATTTTTGAAAATTCTTCCTGACCGAGTTCCTGTTTTTCCATGATTTTGCTTCAACTCTAGGCTTGCCATAGATTTTTTCTTTCCTACATTGTGGTATAATCGGTGCTACCACTTTTATCTTTGGACCTCAGCCCTCCGAGCTCACAACAGTGACTTTACTGGTGTACCAAGTTCTTGCATGTTCTTTTCCTTATAATGAAGTGTTTCTGACTCTGACTCTGCCTTTAATCTTTTGTTCAATTACATATTATTTCGCACCACATTGTAGTAAAAATATTTTCTGCCCGTTTTACATTTGTTGATTGTTGATACTTGATATATCCACTGATTTCTTGGGTGACTGTAGTGTGGATGTTGCTTGTTACTTGTGGGTGACTCTTGTTCTTTGTCATCTCCATGAGTTGCTACAAACAATCATTGTTGCAATAAGATTGAAGTTGGTTGAAATTGTTTTTGAAGCATATCTTCTTCAGTGTTTATTTGATCTAATTTTTAATTTTCTTGGTTTGCTCTTGTGATGCAGTGCCATCAATATCTCTCCAAAAGATGGAACGTACTCAGATCGAACTCGTGGGACCACCGAAGGCAATCCAAGGCCTAAGATTTATGGTGGGATTTTGGATAGTAGCAACTTAAAGGTGCTTGAGGAGAAAAAAAGAGAGATATTTTTTGCACTCTCTTTTCTGATTCACAATACTAAACCGGTTGGCCACCAGGTATCTTTCTGACCCCATCACATACTTGTCACCAGGTATCTTTCTGACCCCATCACATACTTGTTTGTACATACCCTGGAAATCTACCCGCCCACACCCACACTCAAATTCATCTTTAGAGTTGGACGTCCGAAAATTGAATGTATAGGTAGGGTTAGGTGTTACTTTAAGTTTGGGATTTACCCAGCCCAATCAGATTCAGGTAGACTGTCAGGTGATTGAGGTTTTGGTTAGTTTCTTGTTACCGAATAAAACCGCCAACAATAGGCTCTGTTTTGAGTTTGCCAAATCACTTGCCACATTCTATCTGGGTCAACCCATCAAACATCTCTCAAGTTCAGGGTTAGTGTGGACACATAATCAGTTTGATTAAAATTCACTTTATTAATTGTACTGCTCAATTTTTTTTCTTGTTTTGGAATGTAAGGCTGTAAACAATTTTGTGTTCAACTATCACATCTGAAAAACATTTTTTCTAGTTCTAAAAAAGAAGCCAGCTTAAAAAAAGCCCGAAAACCAGATTTTTGGTTTCTTTATTCTGGCTTTTTTTTTTATAGGAAACATATATTTTTATTCTGGCTTTTTATTATCACTTCATGATTTTAAGGTTGCCTTTGGATTGAGTTTTTTTTTTTATTTGATTTGAGAAAATTATTTGAAATTTGGATTTTAATTGGATTTCAACTGTAGAAGTGTTAACTGAAAATCCAGTAACATTGTTAATACAACACAGCTTTGATTGAGAAGGGATGAATTTAAAGTCAGCCGATATTAATTATATCCAAACAACAAAGAAGGATTTTAAATAATAGATTTGAATGGCTTGATTTCAAAGGACTTGATCCAAACATTATCTGAAAGTCCAGCCAAGCATCAACTATTTGAGTTTACAATTTCCTCTTTTAATAGCTACCCTTCTCCATTTAAATGGTTTCTCAGAAATGACTGAACTTGGTGACCAATGTTGAGTCTGATCTTGTTATACGGTTCGTAAATGCAAAACTTGATATTAATCCAAAAGATTTGGTAAATTTGTTTAGTTCTTTCAAATATTGAGGTACAATTCGTGTATTTTTTCCCTATTATTTAGGGTGCTCATGTCAGACCTCAGATTCAGAATTCTGGAAAACATTGCATACGAAAAACAAAATAAAAAGAACACACTCGTAGAATGACATGATGAAACACACGCTGAGAATTTCTACAAAACATTTCAATCACCAGATAATGTCCCATCTTTTAACATGTTACCATTTTTGCTGCTCTTTTTTTTTTTTTATGTTTGTATTTGAATCCCTGTGTTCTGCTATCACATTCTGGAGTAAAGCTTTCCTACAATGAATTGCCAGTCTTCAATGCGGCCAAAACAGTCTAGTGAATTTTTTTTGAGCAGAAATCTGACCCTACCTCCCATATACCTGATGCTAGCTGTGTCTCTAACTATAGTTTCTGCACTACCTGAAACTTGTGTACCCAATTTAAACCCTTGCAAACGTGAAACAACTGATCTACTTTACTTTTCTAGACATTTGTTTTGTGTTGTCATTTTTCCTGAAAAAAGCTTGTATCTTGTGCTGCAGGACCTGGTCGGTTTGGTAATCTCTATCCTGCTTCTAGGAGATTTTAGCCTGGTGTTACTCACTTTGCTTCAGTTGTACTCATTTTCTTTAGCAGATGTCTTTTTTGTATTGCTTATTTTACCCCTGGGGATTTTACTTCCATTCCCTGCTGGTATCAATGCTTTATTCAGTCATGGACCACGACGATCAGCAGGTCTTGCACGTGTATATGCTTTGTGGAACATTTTGTCCTTGATAAATGTTGTAAGTTTCTTGATCGATTCTTGAATTCACTTTCAATATCCCTCGGGAACTTGTAAATGAAGATTTAGACTGGATATCAATTTTAAATCATATAAAGAGCCTTCTACAAAAATTAGAAAATTGCGAAAGGCCACTGATTAAGGTGTGCTGGCACCACCATGTGCATAAATAGAAGTAGGTGTAGTGAGGACAAATGCGATGCCGTGTCTAACTTTTTGAATGAAGATACACGTATTAATGTGTGTTTACAAAGTGTTTCTTTGTAAACACATTAACACTTTGTAAACACATTAACACTTTGTAAACACATTGTATCATACTATCATGTAAAGCCTTGAAACTCTTTTTGGAAATATCACTATGGAATTTTAGGTTAGTCCTGTTAGCTTTGCTTTCTTATTACATTTGATTTTTTTATCGGTTCACCCTTGCAGGGTGTTGCGTTCATTTGTGGCTATCTTCACTTCCGTACTCAGTCGAGTAAGAGATTTCCTAATTTCCAGTCATGGAACAAGTAAGCCAGAACCAAAGCTTTTTTTGCTTTGCCATTTCATAGCTTTGCTATCTCTTACTCTTCATATGAATTTTATGTACCGACAGGGACGAAAATGAATGGTGGATTTTTCCATTTGCACTTGTTTTGTGCAAATGCATCCAATCGAAGCTCGTTAATTGGCATGTTGCAAATCTGGAAATTCAAGACCGTTCGTTGTATAGTAACGACTTTGACTTGTTTTGGCAGTCATGATATTTGCTCCAACCTAAATACTTCCCACTCTAATTCCCATCAATTTTTTAATGGGTTTTAATTAATATGGAATATTCGTGGTAGTCTTTTGACACAGGAGTAGAAAAGTTGTATTGGAAAAAAAAAGGAAATGGATGTTTAGATAGGTGAAAGTCCTTAATTTTGTAGTCGTGTTGTGCAGATATAACCAGAAGTTTTCTCTACAATGTATATTATATCAATCAACGAATGGGATATTCCCATTATCACCTAATTAGGTATCTAGTTCTTGATTCACTCCGGATTTGTTCCTTTTTGTTTTCTGAATAGCGGATTTTATGTTTCTTTTGTGTTTTTAGCATCTTATTTTTATTCTCACTAATATGCTTTGACGATATACCTGCAATCCTTTTTCTATTGCCTGTGCATGATGGCTTAGTTACCGGGAGAAATGGATGCATGTCTTTGTTTTATTAATAAAAGAATCAATACTAATTATATATGCTCCGAAGGTCTTCCTTTTAGATGGTGAACAACCTCAATCTGGACATTAGGTTAGTTGTTTTTAAATTTTTGTATTTAAGTTTTTAATGTTCTTTATAGTTTTGCCATTAAATATTTATAGTCTCCCGTTTTCTGCCCGTCGGGTTAAAATCTGAAACAGATCTCTCTCACTCCATTTAAAAGCCTTCTTCAAACTGCCAATTTTACCTCGCCATTTTGTCCGATTTGTGCATAAGAGGAGATTAATGACTATAAGCTTCTCTTTGAATTCCAAACCCTTTCAAATACGACGAACTATCAAAACGAAAATGATTTTTTGTAGGATTAAGCCTAAGCTTCAATTAATCGTGTTTTCGACAAACTCTAATCCAAGGATGTGATACACTCTGGGGTCAGCTACTTCTAAGCACATTTTTTTGGTAAAAAGATGGTTATATTCAGAATAATTAGAAGTTTTGAAGTGCCACGAAGCAAGTGTGATGCTGAGATTACTTGGTGTAGTTGAAGTGGTCATTGATAAGTTAACGAAAGCAACATTCTTCGAACTGGATAAGATGGTGACAGTTTGTATGAATGAGATGGTAAGATTGTATTGGGTTTTGAAGTCGATAATCTTAAACGGCGATCCTTTTCACGTGCTTCGGAGATATTGGTAGGAGTTTCAAGATATTCCAAATTACTCGACGGAGGATGAGTATGACATGTTATTGACGAATAAGCATACCGAATAGACGATAGACAATCTGAATGATTTATTACGAGCTTATATGATTGACTTCAATTTCTTTGTACAACATTAGTCATCAGTCCGATGTTGGTACGTCTTCTAGCATTCTAAACATACCACATTTTTTAAATGGGGGTACTATATTCAATACACAAAGCTTTAGGTCACTTAAGATTTTATAGGTGTGACAATGTTCGCAACAAAATGCTTCCATGGACATGTGTGTTGGTAAGATTCGAGGTAACGTGAGAAGATATTCTCCGACAATGTATGATCGATTTTCTTGTGAAGCATACGACTCATTGAAATATTTTGGGTGTATGCTCTGATGATCGGTGTTTGTGGTTCTCTCGTTCGGATTTATGCTTACTCATACACATCCCTCAATTTATTGTTCCGACTGTGTCAAATAACTCCTCACTTATATATAGAGGTTTCATACCATGAATAAACCTTTTTAAGAAAAAAATGCGACATTTGTAACGAAAACTAACAACTCCGATCCATGCAACAAACATTATTTTAACTTTTTTTTAATCCCAATTTGATACATATGATAATTAATCCGATGAAAAGTTAGGCAAATCCATGGGGCACGTGCTACTCAAATGTCCGGTCTTCTGCTACTGCACCGTATTTCAATTTTCTTTTTCTTTCAACTCAATTCGAAGTCCAATTCTGCTTCTCCATTCAGTTTCGCTTCCAAGTAAGAACAAATATAGCAAGGACTTTACGATTGAATCTGTTGATTGAAAGAATTCATGGGGATTCCATCAGAAATGAGGGATTTATTGGCGAATAGCAGGAGGAAGTCGTTGGTAATCGCATCGCCCGTCGAAGATGAGAAAGCATTACGCACAAGGCAGTGCACGCAAGGTTCCAAAAATTATTTCTTGATTTTCGAATTTCTCCTTTTGTTGCAAGTTTTTGTGGGAAATTATGGGTTTTCTTAATATGCAGGAGAACATGTTTTTTAGTGACTTATTCTGCATCCATTTCAAAAGGGCTTCATTTTTGTATAAATATATGTATTTATTTTCTGGTACTTGCGCTCATGTTGATTGTGGTTGGAAGACGGGGGCGTGTAGAGGCTTTAGGATTTTGTCAGGTTGTGATCTCGCGTGCGCTCAGCGTTAATGAGGGTCTAGGGTCAGCTTCTTTGCTTGGGAATGTAGACTGAAATTGACCAACATTGATGTTCTCGTAGAAACAAGGCGACTTTCTTTTGACAAATACCGGTGTTCTCGTTGAAACAGGACGACCTGTGAAAAGCTTTGATACGTTTGCAAAAATATTTGGGCTTCCCTAGGCATTAGTACCATCCCACTTTTGCTCCACAGACAATATTGGGAAGGTTAATAAGCTCGAGAGTCCTAGGATAGTTAGTCTTTTGGGTTGTATATCTGCTCCACAAACAATAGAGGGATCGCTACTAGCCTTGTAAGCTTGAGGGTCCAAGCTAGTCTTTTGGGCGTGGCTTATGATATAACATAGTAACATCAGAAAAAATTTAGTAACACTGCATTATTGAATTTCATTGGCAATTAGTGGTCGCTTTCTGACTTCGAGAGCGAAAGAGAGGGGTATAGAATAAAGGTAAACTTCTAACTCTTGTATATAACTCTCCGAATTTCCCATGTATATGTTTATAAATTAAAATTGATCGATAGATAAAAGTTCTCTGTGTATTGTCGCTCGCTTTATGACGAGACTAAAAATGAAAATTTGCCTTCCATAATTTTCTGTATGCAATCAAATACCCCGTGTGTTTGCCAAATAGTATAAAATATATTAAGAGCAGACAGACCCAAACAAGTATGTATCGAACAGCAACATATCTACAAACATTTGATTACAGAAATAAACAAGAAATTTAGATGCCGAGATAATTCAGCAAAGTCCGGCTCCCCTGCTGTTGCACTTCATCCTTAGTTGAGTTTTGGGTTTTAACAGATTTTTGGGGTGAATTTTCTTGAATTTCTTGAGTCCATCCACATAGCTGTTTGAATCTTATGTATTTGTGAATTCTACGTGGCTAAAATATATTAAAAATTAATTACTGAATAGAAAATATCCCAGATTTGAATTTAGTTATGGATGTGGTTGATGCTAACTTTTGTTTGATATCGCTTGTTATTGTTGTTTTAATCTGCAGAAGGAGTGCGAGCAGGAGCCAAAGCTGCTGCAATTGCATGTGTTGTCAGTGCTGTACCTACTGTATGCAAATTTAATCTTTTCAATTGGAATTTGTCTTTTTGGTTTCCATAGTTTTGGTTAAAATGAGAGTCGGATCCCAAAATGTATCAAGGCCCCATAGATTTTGCTTGTGGATATTAACTCTGATGTTGATTAAATATGATTTTCCATGTAAGATTATTTAGAACATAAATGAAAACACACTCACGATCTGAAGAGCCACTGAAAAAACTGCAACCTCATGTTAGATGTCCCACATCAGTATTATTTCATTGGGATTTATATATATGGTTAGATTAATTAAGTTTTTGAGAGTTGTATATATGCACTTGGAGTCTTGTACAATCTTCCCCCTTGAGCTTTTTTTGGGTTGAATTAGTTTCAAGTCCATGATTATAGTGTATTAGAGTTTAGACTCACTATTATGTGTTGGACTACTCTTATCAACCAAATGTCTTGTAAATTTGACGTTCCACATGTTCATTTCTGGGCGTGAGATAGTGACTTAGATGTCTCACATCGGATGTATTAAGTTATTGTGAGTTGTAAATATTATCAGATGAATTAAGTTTTATTATATATATGGTCTTGGACAATCTCATCCCTTGAGCTAGTTTTGGGACACAAACCCGATCTCTTGTTTCTCGATTATTCTGCTACCATGTTCTTATTGCATGTACTAGTTTGCTGGAGTTCTTTTACAATGTTTGATACCGTGATATGTTTGTTATTTCAAACATAAATTTAGATCATAATAATGAGCTCGTAAAGTTTCAGACTTTTACCACGTTCAAAGTTTTTGGTTTCATATCCGTTTGGTCGGTTTATAGTATTTTGAACATTCGTGCTCGTGATGACTTGTATTTGGCAGAGGAAAAGCTTGAGTGATTTCTGCATACTGACATATTTTGAGAATATAATGTTTGAAGTTTCATGCTCAAGTGTGTTCATATCAAATTCCTCTGACAAATGTTCCAGTTGATAGCTGCTCGGACAATTCCTTGGGCAAAGGCAAATCTCAACTACACTGGTCAGGCACTTGTTATATCTGGAGGTGTGTCGAATTTGATTAATTTTATTGAGTCTTTCGCTTTGTGCGACTTTGGCAGAAATATTCCATGTTTTGTGGTTAAATGCTTTTATCGTTTTTCCATTTTATTCTTCGGAATGCTCATAAGTTTTATAATTCACTTGGCTAGGGTTAACTTAAAGATTTCTTGAATATGAAGACGTATTTATGTAACTTAAATTAAAAAAAAATGTCACAGCGGAGCTTTACGAACACGAAATTTGGAGTGTGACGCTTTCTTGAATAATAAGGTGTAATATTTCACAATCATGTAGTGAATATTTGTGCACTAAATTTGGTTTTGACGTCAAATTTTCAAGAATATGGAAACCTATCTTTATCCTTTTTTTTTTTTTGTGTTTGTTTCGAATTTTTGAACAGCATCCATTGCGGCGTATTTCATCACCGCTGATAAAACCATACTCGAATGCGCAAGAAGAAATGCACATTACAAATCATCCCCTTGAACATTTTTTCTTGAAGGCCCTTTCCGACTTGGAATCAATGAGTTCTCTCTCTCTCTCTAGAATTCTCGTCTTGACTTGTATTGGTTTAATGTGTTGTAATTTCGAAGAGACTTACTTACAACGGATCTTTAAACGAGTGAGTACAATCATACTTTGTCATGTGATAATCAATAACATGTTTGGCATATATAGGCTTGTTAAAGTGTTTTGTAAGATTAATTTTTATATATAATATTTTATGTGAATTCGAAATATCAGGTCCGACAATGGTTCTAATCTCACTCGTAATATTATCTAATTTGAAACTTTGTCAATCATTCATTTTTAGCCAATGAACTTATCAATTTTTTTGTTAGAAAGTGTATGTACAAACATTTTTATTTCCAATCTGACCTGACTCAAATGAATCATGTTCGTTTTATTCGGCCGGATCTTCGTATAACAGAAGAGTCGAACTTTTATCTTAACAAGCATATGAAAAGGATCTTCACATAAATTCAACCAACCATAAAGAAACAAGGAATGCGGATGGCATAGCATAGATATGCATTAAAATCGAAAATTTATGCTATGTATTGTAGTCATTGGGACTAAATATGAACATAAACATAGTTCGAAATGTTTCTTATTTAATCTACAGATACATATTTGGTATGATGAACAGTTCTTATATGGATTCATTTAGTGTATTTCTTTTTAAAGCATTTTTTTTCTCTAAGATAGCAACATGATATGGTCCCAAATACACTGTTTAACAATAAATAGCAATTTTCACGACAATAAAAAGCACAAAGTTTTATGCATTTAAAATTAATCCGTGTTGTACAAAACTTTAATGACAATGCCATAAATCCAAAAATTACCCTCTTTCCCAATCGTAAAAGAATATGAATTGATCCCTGAGAAGGTGAACATTTCACATTGCACCTTGATATTTGAATTAACAAGTACTTAGAATGCATAGCGATATATAGCATCAGCCACTCCATCTTCGTCGTTGCTGATTCCAATCACATTTGCCGCGTCTTTAGCCTTCTTGGATCCATTACTCAAAGCAACGCCAAGAGAAGCCAACTCGAGCATTTCAACGTCATTTTCACCATCACCGATAGCCATGACCTAATACAGGTAACAATAACAATGGGTATAAAATATTGTGTAGGACGGACCGAAAATTATAATTGTCGATGGCAGTGCAACTTATATTTTATCCAACTGTACATCGGCTCATATTCAACCTTTTGATCGTTTTATCATATTGACAGCCACGTGGTATAGTATGGCAATTGATTTATGGTCATGATGTCTAGAGGGCATACCTCATTTGGTGTCACGTTTAAATGATCAAGCAACATTCTGATTCCGCTTCCTTTTGACGTTCCTGAGGGAACAATTTCAAGCATGTCTGGTACAGCTTGGACAACAGACGCACGATCTCCAGTTGCTTCAGCCCAGAATGGTCGCAAGGTAGTAGACACTCCCTCGGCAGTGTCCAAGAAAATAAGTTTCTGTGATTGCATAATCATGCCGAGATGAGGTATCTTGATCAAGGGTTTAAATTGGAAAGTTTTGTGAAAAAGACCAAACTCAAGTTACATCGCGCGAGAGTGGGTCATCAAAAAAATCAAAAAACGGAATTAAATCAAAATAGGAATCAAGCCGAGGTGACAAAGACACATGACAAGAAGTTGCATGCACCCTCATACAAAGGTATAAGCTTATGCACAATTAGTGACACCAGAATTGATTGACCGATATGTTGAAATTTTGAACGCACCTGTATTTCCACACCTTCCAGTAGCTGTTCAACTGAAGTTATAATCTCTGCCTGTCCAAAAATTTTCCATGACACACTTTCAAGAAAACATGCACATTCCTAAATAAATAAGGGCAGCAAGAATGGCATAATAAACAAACCAGATACCTTTGGCTCGTGATATAAGGTATGAAGTGTGTCCACCAAAGGGTGTTCAAACAATGTTAAGCATCGGTCCTCACTGAAGGCAATAAGAGGAATTTTTTGTTCGGCAGAGTACAGAAGTGCCTGAAATATACGACTCATGAAGACATTGGCAACGTCTTACGGTTTTGGCATAGTTGATGATTTTTGGCACCCAGACAAAAATAGCAACTGGAATATATATTCAGTTTCAAATTTAGAAAGTTAGGTATGTGAAGAGACACTGCGAAGAACAAATAGAAGACATGCGCTTATATTGGGAAAACTAATTCCACACATCAAACATGTTGGTGGAATCTTGTTACATCGCAACTTCATAACTACCCTCAGATAGGAGGTGGATAACCTTCAGCGGGAGACATAAAAGAGCCAAAATAGAATTCCACAAGCAGGCAAATGAGTTTTTACCTCCCTGCAGACACCTGGATCCAAATTCCTTCTAAATATTTCTCGGCCTTGTCTCCCATAGACAAGCAACCCCTGCAAGCATGAGAAAATAAATAAAAATATTAGGACAATGCCGCACTCTAACAGTGCATGATGATAAGAGGTTATAGACCTTCTGTGCTGAAAGAAATAAAATGTAAAGATTCAGACCTGTACAAAAACCCCAGGAGAAAACTCTGAGATGACGCCAAATTTTCCAGCTAAATTTACCATCTTCAGAATATTTATTACAGCCGGACGAGTCTGCTCCCAGCATCAGAGATAAAAAAGACCATTTGTATTAGCCAAACAAACCCTATCCCACAGTTCAATAGCATATATATAGTCCAGAAAGAAGCTACACTTTTTTCCTCTTACTTTTCCAGTAGCTATTACCACTTTCACCCCCCTTGACGTTGCTTCTTTCAATGCTTCTGCATTTGCTGAGGAAATTTGACTTTTGCTGTTGAGCAGTGTACCTTATGTTAACAATTAAAAATGCATGGTTAAACATTAGTCTGAATGTAAATATATTATTAAAAGGCCATCAGTATAACATCTTACCAGTCCATGTCACAGAAGATATAGCTATATTTCGGTTTATAAAATCGGAGACTGCCTTCTCTCTTCCTGTCTTTTGACAATTCAGAAATTTTTTTTATATGGTATATCAGAGAGAGAAATATAGTCCTTAATGGAAAACTACGGTGCTCACCAAAGAAAGTTTACTCGAAAAGGGACAAAGCGTATGATTGCACTTAGGTAAATTACCATCTAAATGATCAAAATGAGGACTCTCATTAGATCCTGCACTTTGAATTAATCCTTTCCCCTTCCATCCAAGACCGTTCAAAAGTAGTTCCTCCTCTCTCACCATTTCTTCTTCCGCCTCGTCACTTAACTCATGATCAAATCCCAAAAGATGCAGCAATCCATGAACCTTAAGGGATACAAAATTACTCGCGGGCATGGACAACTAAATTAACACAAGAAAATACAACAAAATACCTTGAAAGGGACACATTCCAAACCCAAAACCTTTTCCAAATCATTAAATTCAAGAAGGTTTTGAAATTATTGATTCAAACTTCACTAACATATTTGCCTTTCTTTCTTTCTTTTTTTTGGAAAAATATTAATATTTCCCAGCCCTTTTCTGATAAAAAAATATGTTTTTTATTTCACTTGTAAAATTGATAACCCTCTACTTATACGAGAAATGGTCCGTCTCTTTTCCATGTAAAAAACTCTTCATCTTTCACTAAACACACCACAAAACTATCCTTCCCCAATTCTCGAGAAAGCAAGCATCACACAACTTAAAAATAAATCACTCTGAGAAGGCAAGCCAGTCCATACCACAACAAATCCTAATACACAATAAACAAATTGGGCACCATTGAACTTCTACTCGTTCACAAGTTGCCAATAAGTTACCATGTTAAAAATGTGTAAAATTAACCAACCACAAGGATGCGTATTTCATCAATAAGAGTGTGCCCTCTCTCCTCTGCTTGCCGTGCAGCTGTCTCTACAGATATTACAATATCACCCAACATTAGCTGCAAAAAAACCGATGCTGGTCAGGTTAGTCTCACAGGTTTATTGTCCCATAAGAGAATAGGTCACTAACAATTGGAAGATCGAGTTCAGGGATATGTTGGGACATTGAGAGGACATCGGTAGCATGATCTTCATCTCTCCACTCTTTGTTAAGTTTTTGAATAAACTCATCATTACAAAGAAGTACCGATAACTCAACGCTCTCAAAACCGCCGACATCTGATATCGCATTGTCTCTTGTGTTGTATTCTGAGTTGCTTAGACTCTGAAATGCTAACTTCATGGCCATTGGAACATTAAGACGCAAAATTTCTGCTATGTCCTGCAATATGAATCAAGATTAGTGACAACAGAATGAATCAATCAACCGATAAGATATTACCATAAGCATCTGCAATTGCCATGGTGTACAAAAACCACTCATTTCAGAAGTATGAATCCCCCATAACGGCAAATATGATTACATAAATCCATGAGCAAAAACGCGCATTCAGTATATGTACGATTTACACACCCCTAAATTGCAGACAAACACGTGGAGAACGAAACTGCAATAAACACACACCATTCATTGAGACGCATTAGGGGGTATGAAGTCATTTTAGTACAGTAACAGATGTAAAAAGAAGTAATGATAGTGATACAACGAATACGCTACGGCGTATACACATAAAACGAGTATATATGAAATACCAGAGTTTCAAGATCCTCGGGTAGCTGTTCTTCGAGGCAAATTTTAACACTGAGCTCAAGCTCCTTCTCCTTTTTCTTGTTCGTGGCATTCACTCTTCTGCTGCGAACTTTCCGATAATCCCGACGAGACGCCGCGGCAGCTACAGCAGTTTTTTCAATTTTCCACCTGAATCCTCGTGAGATGCTCAAGCGATCATCACGGCCAATTCCCCTCCTTCCGGAAACCGATGCAGTCTCCAAGAGTGCCGCAATAGCGTGAAAACGAAGACGAGGAGACGAAAATGGAAGTTTCGAATGGAGAGCAACGGCTGCAGGCATGAATCGTGAGAGAATACGCGCCTCCATTGAGGAGACAGCGGCGGGGAAGAGGCAGGTGCGGAGGAGAAGCGGGAGACAAGCGCACATTCAGCAGTCGCCAGCCCTTTCTCTTGAATACAAAGTTATATACACTCACATTGCTTTGTATATCTATTTGTATCACGAAATTGGATGGAACAAAATCAATGCAGAGAAAAAAGAACATCGAAATGACAACATTGCCCCCCGAATTTGAAAATATACTTTATAATTATTTTTTTTTAAAAAAATTTCCCATAAATTATGTGAGGCGAGAGACACCAATAACGCAGCTAGGGATTAAACTATCTAAATCAAACTAAACATTATAAGGCTTGAGTTTGTCTCGTTTAAGATTGTTTGAGGCTCGAAATCGATTCGAGATTTTATTATCAGGCTCGAGCTCGATTTGTCTTGAAATTTCCAAGCTCGGGAAAAGCTCGGCTCGTTAAAAAATTGTTTAGCATGTTAATCAAGCCGGGCTCGAGCTTGATTTATTAATAGCTCGTTTAGCATGTTTAACAAACCTGGCTTGAGCTCGGTTCATTTTCGAGCTCGTAAAGCATGGAATTGAGCTCAAGTTTGAGCTTGTTAAAAATTAATATATCTATAAAATAATTTTAAATCAGACATAAAAATGTAAATTTATTCATGGATAACCAAAACAACACAAATAGAGCTAAAAAAACATAAATTAGTATATTATTGAACATTCCAAAATAATACATCTAGAATATTTATCATACACTAATATCACCATATAAATAACAATGAAATAATTTCACCCCTTTAATACCTTAACTAAGTCTGGTGAGAAAGTAGAGAGGACCGGACGTTAGAGAATCCACTAAAATCAGGAATTACAAAATCATCTCCAATAAAAAATAGTCAACTATCATGTTAAGTCCATAATAACATTAGTACTAATATTTTTATGTGTCTTGTGTTCAATTCCTTCCATCGACATTAGTAATAATATTTTCATTTGTCAACTCAACAAATGAGTCAAGCTCAAGCTTACGAGCCACCTAAACGAGACGAGCTCGAGAGTCTATTATCGAACATGTTTGCGAGCTCACGAGCCGAATATCTTTAGGCTTGAGTTTGGTTTGATTAAATTTTTGAACCCAAAATTGAGCTTGAGCTTGGCTTAACATGATTAACAAACGAACTCAAATAAGCTTTTTATCGAACCGAACTTCGAATAGCTTGCAAATGGTTTGGTTTATTTACATCCCTAATCGCAGCCATCCCTGTAGGTGGTAATAGGACGGGAATAGAAACATTTTATATAAAATCAAAATATGATAATAATATGTAGATTGATAATTTATTTGATTTGATCAATTAAATCAGAGAAAATATTATTAATTATCATTTTGTTTCTTTAATAATTATTAAAATATTAATAATACTAATAATTAAATATAATATTACAATTTAAATTCAATATTCGATATATATGAAAGATAAATAATCAATGATTCGATTGATGTAAGATAAATAATTATTAGATGGATAAATAATATGACAATGAGATATTATAGATGAATTATCAAAAATTACTTATATGAGACTTGAAACAATACCTCAGAGGATATCGAGTTTAACATCTACTCAAGTTAATATCTAGATTAGCTCCGTCCTTGGCTTCTACTTCTTACACACCGGCCATATAGATGATTAAACGGTTATTAGATCACCCACGGTCGATGTTATGGCTCACCATCGTTATTTTGATGTTAGTTATTCAGTATCATCTTATATATATCGCATGTTCAATTTCATCTTCTTCATACAAAATTCTTTCATGCTCTTCTGACCGCAAATACTATGCATGTCGTCTCGTACGAGCAGCATATCCATAGTTCCGAAGTAAAATGACTATTACAGGTTCCTTATTAGACATCACGATGGCTAATTTCATGTGTTTTAAGTTGGTGGGAGCATAAGCCTTCAACTCGCGGCTCCACATCTTAGATCGGACTATTTAGTGTTCATTGGAAAATGAGAACTTATCCTTACGTCGAATATCTAAGAATAAATATTTATCAATATACGTTAAATTCCCATTTTTTAAAAATTTTAATCAGTAAAAAGGTTTGAGCGATATTGAAGGAAATGAAATTCAAAAGTTGAGTTTTTTCAACTACTATATCATAAATTTAGTTATTATTAACAAGAAAATGTGAAAATGAAGGGTTTACCATAAGAAATATCAAACCCCGGAGCACCTCGTTACAGATGTAAAACACGTTAAATGAACAGTCTCATTTACCAGAAAATGCATCTAGAATTATTTGTAATCAAATGATGGTGGTGTTGGGGCATCAAAACTCTCCAAGACCTTTGTCTTGCTTTCATCACTAGTACCTTTCTCTTCCTTCCCACCACCGAAAAGGCCACCTAACCATGAAGAAGATGAAGATGCCGGAGATCCAGATCCCAAGCTCTCAACATTTGCAGGAGCTTGACCAGGAATTTGCCCCATTGAATATCCAGGCACACCAGGAACATTTGGTAATGGCTCCTCCATTGCTGGAAAATTCTGAGGTGCACTCATGACTTTATTTAACATGATTCCAGCTCCCTCGATCAGAGCAAGTAAGATACCACCAAACATAGCTGAACGTGAAGCAGCACCTAATCCCTGACGCATCTGTAGAAAGCCTCCTGTTGCGGCACCAGCAATGATCGAGTTCCAAGGATCCTCTTTCTGGCGGAGGTAGACCATTGTGCAATCAAATGTAGAAAAGAGTCCACCCCAAACAGCAAAACTACCACCAATGCGAGGTGCATTCATTCGAACAGCTTGAGTTCCACCAATAAGACGCTCGCCTTTTGGCGAGTTGTAGATGCCCTTCAAGAAATGGAAAGCTGAACCACCAACAGCACCCATGCCAAATGCTCCCCCAACATCATCAAGGATACGATCGGGGCAGGGTTCTCGTGATGTTTCTGGAGTCCCCATGGATCAGTCGCAAGGCGGAGTAAAAAGGAAATGAAGTTAACAGCTATTAAAGGATACAGCTCAGGCTACCTGCAGAGAAAGCAACTTGCTATATCCTTGCTACCATATAACACAAACTCCTTAGCAGCCAATCCAAATCTTTAGCAAATAGGTATAAAATTTTAACCAGTAGGATGATGACCATATGTGTGAGGAAAGCTAAAATCAGGAAAAACGTGTCTTCCAAGATTATTCGTGACTCCAACTCCCCTAATAACTGATTAACCCACCACCACCACCACCCAAAAACTTTCTTATAATATGGAGAGCATTAGTCATGTAAGTCTATACAATGCACAAAATAACACTAAACTAAGGTAGTGTTTGCAAATATGTCAAAAAAGTGATTATGGATTTTTCTTTATAAAGTTTTGCACATTTGTAATAGAAAAGTTCATAATCACTTTTTTTAAACATTTGCAGACACTATCTAAGTAAATCAACACGGAAGCAATTTTCTGCAGAACCTCACTAAAGTCTTTGAATTCTTTATATTATTTCAACACTTTTGTTTGTGTCAGATTTATGACAAAAAATATCCTAGGATCAAGATAGTTTTTTAGCACCAATGCAAAAAAATAAAGATAGTTATTTAACATGTATTTCACCAAATATACATCAGCAGAAGTATCACTAGGGTTTTCCACATTCAATTCTAGATCGTTCCCTACCTTGGTCAACCTGAAAAAAATTGTACGTATCCAATGAAACCCAGAAATTTAATCGAGAACATATTTCGTTTTTTAATAGAAAAATTTACAAATTTATCCATTTGAGGTGGGATGACAGCAGCTGGTCCACTCCAATATGGATATTTGCAATCTTAACATGGGGGGAAGCAAGAGCCAACACTAACCTAGCCAAATAATTATACAGAATCTGGAATTTCACATAAATCATCAAAATTTATCATCCATCCACTGTCTTAATATCAATAAACGTAGAAATAAACATTAACAAAGCGCTAAAATTTAAAATCAACTCATAAAAATATAAAACACACACTTAATCAAAATCAAGCCTTTTCAGTCATAGATTACGCAACCAGAACACAATAGTGAACGAAAAAATTTCGAAACAAAAATCAGGTCTTACCTTGAATTCTCGCCGCGTAGGTGGCTGCTCTTTCGTGTGTAGAAGGAAAGGGCTTGAAAGAACAAGCAAAGAGCTGAACCACGTCTAGTTAAAACATTAGGCCTATTTCTATGGAAGCCCATAATGTTTATTTGGGCCAAAATAAATTGAACAGGCAATCCAAGCTAAAAACAGATTTATAATTGGGCTAATTTAAGCTTGACAAATAAAAAAGGTCAATGGCCCAGTGAAACCACCACACCCGAAATTTAACCCCATTTATTTATTTAATTAATATTAATATTATATAATTTCAGGAGAGGAGCATGTTTTGTACTTTGTCATCTCTCTTGATATACACCACTATTTTCGTTCAACTTCTTTCGAGCCACTCCCTGCCCTAAATCCCAAATTCTTTCTCATTTTTGTAATATTTTCGAAATCTACTTGTTCACACGTATGCATGTTCATCGGGTTTCGTATAATCAGTCGTCAACTATCGATTAATTATTGATTGCCTAGTTCTTTACAATTTATTTTCTGTTTTTGTGAAACTTTAACATTGTATTTGGGGTCTGAGGGAGTAACCTGGGTTTTGATGAAGAATTATTCATGGGATTCATGAAAGAGTTGATGGGTTTTCGTACATATGCCTCAACTGCGTAGCGGAGCGCGCCGAGGACACCAACCAGCTGCTGCTCGACTTGACCCGTGCCAGGATACGCAAGTGCCTGTGTTTGTACGGAGAACCAGGCAGATTGCAGGGAGGAGAGATAAGGATAAGGAAGTTGTGGTTAAGGGTGAGGTAAATGCTGCCGTTGTTTTGACGGGAACGACATCGGATAAGGCGGTAGATAGTAACAGAGTAGAGGAAGTGAAAGAAGAGGTAGGGGGAAAGAAGATGGCTGAGAATGGTAGTGGTGTGCGTGGCAGTGATAAGGGTGTGGGACCCGAGGATGAGGGAACTACCGCTCCTCTTCCTGGAAGGGTTGGTGAAATGTTGTTTTAATTATTTTTTTGTGAATGGGTATTGTGTGCGTGCATTGGCTTTTGGAGATTTAATTTTATGGATTTTTTTTTTGGGTAATAAGTGAACGTTGAGGTGTCTGAGAGATGGAGTAGATAATCAAACGAGGAGGACTTGAGATCTGGCTCTAATTTTCTTTGCGAATTTTATGTGCTTAGATTTTTTCTTGGTTCTCTGTTTGGATTTTCCTCCTTGATTTTTCATCGATATGATTTTCTTGTTTTTGGGAGATGGTTACTCCCGGTGACTACGCCAGGAATTGATCTTACTCCGGGAAATTAAAACCTAAAAGTTTTTTTGAGTATAAGGTGCTAAAAGTATATTTTATTTTGTGTTCATAATTGAAATTGATAGATTATTGTGAAATTTAAAATTCAGAGTGAACAGCCGATCTTGTTGGCAACCTGGCTTCATTGCTTGCTATGTGCTACTTGGTGTAAAAATTGATAGGATGCTGGTTGTTATTTGCTGCTTCATGCTTGGCTTAAAATCATCTTTTTGAGCGATCAAAATGTATCTTGTCTGGATGGCTGATATGGTTGTTACACTTATTCTAATAATATGCATCATATTGTTGCTGTTATTAACTTTGTGCAAAGGTTACATCTTTTTGGCTTTAATGAGATGTTAGTTAGGGGACACTGCTTGATGTTTTTTGTTAGGAAGCTATGACATGCAATAAATAAGTTTCATTTATCTTTCTAATTCAGTTTAGTTTAGTGATGGTTTCAGTTCAACTTCATGAAGAATTCAGCATCAGACCTATTGATTCTTTGCAGAGTGTCAGAGTTAATTAAATCTGCTTTGTCCTCAACAGGTTCAGGTTGGTGGTTCTCCAGCTTATAAAGTTGAGAGGAAACTGGGGAAAGGAGGGTTTGGGCAAGTTTATGTAGGTCGCCGAATCAATCCTCCAAATCCTCATGAAAGAACAGGTTCAGGAGCTGTAGAGGTATATACTTATCATCCCGGCACTATTTTCTGCAGCTTTGATTTTTGTTTGTGTGACAGGACATTCTTTTGTTTCTTAGGTTGCTATGAAGTTTGAGCACCGAAGCAGCAAAGGCTGTAATTATGGACCACCATACGAGTGGCAAGTCTATGAGTGAGTGATTTCATTTTACTTTCTCTACTTCTCTGTTACTAATTTTCTATATTTTTCTTTCATGAGATGTTAAAGAATTGAACTAAATCACTATTTTGGATTTAGTGCACTCGGTGGCAGTCATGGCATTCCAGATGTACACTTCAAGGGACGGCAAAATGACTACTATATAATGGTGGATTATTTAATCTCCTGTAAAGAGTTTTTTCCATGTCTTTTCTTTTCATTTTCCCTCTAAGGTAAAATAAAGTAATTTTTCTTTTTACAGATAATGGATATACTTGGTCCTAGTTTATGGGATATCTGGAACAACAATTCCCACATGTATGTCTCCTTTGTAATCGATGATTTGTATAACTTTTGGCTTTTGTCTTTATATGACTTGCATGTAACACCACCATGTCTCGTTTGCAGGATGTCTATTGAAATGGTGGCGTGCATTGCCATTGAAGCCATCTCCATTTTAGAGAAGTTACATTGTAGGGGGTAATCTCTTCAAATTACCTTTAGGCTTTACTTAAAAATGATGACAATATTTGGTTTTAACTTGGGAGTTTTGGGGAATATTTTGGGGGCGAATATTTTCAGAAAATTAAATCTTTATTTTATGTTGATTTGTGAAAATGAAATTGTTTCTGGAGATGCAAATTCATGACGGAAATGGTAAATAAAGTTATTTTAGGATTTAGAATTTTGAATAAATTTTTTGTTAAAATATAATAGGCTAACATAGTAATTTTTGAAATGATGAAAAGTTTGGTTAAACAAATGGATATATTGGGAGATGCGAATAGGATGGAAATATTGTTCTGGTAAAATAAAATAAAATAAAAAATCAATGGTGGTTTCTGTTTTTATTTTGGGGACAAGAAATTGTTTCTGGGAAAAAAAAGAAAGAGTCGCGGATGTTTCGTATTGCATTTTTCCAATTATAGGGGAGATTAATTTACTCAGTACTGAAATATTTATACTTGCATCTTTTAGAGAGTGGTGTAGGTATTGTTAAGTGCTAGCATTGTTTATGGGAGAGGCTGAGACTTATATACAACTAGCACAAAACTTAAGAACTCATAGCTAGGTTTGGATCTTAGAAAATTTAATGTTTTGGGACAAGAAATCTGTAGTTGGGTATTTATTGAGCTAATAGTTGATTTGGAAGAAAATCAATTAATGTCCCTGTTGGAGAGTTATGATCATGCGCCATAGAGTTTAATCATCTTGTCGTGGTTTAAAAAATCTCATTAATATTATCCTTTTTTTCTTCAGATATGTGCATGGGGATGTAAAGCCAGAAAACTTTTTGCTTGGTCCACCTGGTACACCCGACGAGAAAAGGCTCTTTTTGGTTGACCTTGGATTGGGTAATTATCTGTCAAACAGTAGCATATTTATGATAATGTAAGCTGTAGATATAAGCAAGACATATTTACTTGTGCTACCCTTATGAAATTTCAGCCACCCGTTGGCGTGATACTTCGACTAGCCTGCATGTTGACTATGATCAACGGCCAGACATGTTCAGGTTAAGTTTGTTGTTGTTTTCCCATTTCTGATGATATTTTATGCTATTTCAAATCAATGGTCATGTTTATGCTTGAAAATTTTGGGTTTTCAGGGGAACCGTGCGATATGCAAGTGCGCATGCCCATCTCGGAAGAACTGGAAGCCGTAGAGACGATTTGGAGTCCCTTGCTTATACTCTCATTTTTCTTCTACGTGGTCGTCTTCCTTGGCAGGGGTTCCAGGTCGGCAGTTGTGGCTCAAAAAGTATGTTTGTTCACTATTTATATTTTATTACATTTGGTGCTTTTATTTAGGGCGAGAATAAAAGCTTCCTTGTGTGCAAAAAGAAGATGTCGACCTCTCCCGAAGCTCTTTGTTGCTTCTGCCCTGCACCTTTCCGACAGTTTGTTGAGTATGTTGTAAACTTAAAATTTGATGAAAAGCCTAATTACGCAAAGTACATCTCCCTCTTTGATGGAATAGTTGGTCCAAATCCCGTCATCAGGCCAATCAACACTGAAGGTGCTCAGAAGGTATTTTTGAATTTCTCGTATTATTTTGTGGATATTATTCATAAAATTTGTTCATTTTGATTTTTTTCTCGCGACCCATTTTTTGCGTGGATATTATTCATAAATTTGTTCATTTTGATTTTTTTCTCGCGGCCCATTTTTTTTTAATCTTATTGAAGCTCATATATCAAGTGGGACAAAAGAGAGGACGACTTATGTTGGACGAGGATGAAGGTGGTGATGATGAGCAACCAAAGAAAAAGGTCCGTATGGGAATGCCCGCCACGCAATGGATAAGTGTGTATAATGCTCGACGCCCTATGAAGCAAAGGTAGCATTAATGGCTTAAGTTTCATCCTCTATTTGTCATTGGAACAGTAGTTATATCTTACATTTTCTCCTTTAGATATCACTACAATGTCGCAGACACGAGGCTTGCTCAGCATATTGAGAAAGGAAATGAGGATGGCCTATTTATTAGCTCTGTGGGATCTTGTTTAAACCTATGGGCGCTGATAATTGATGCTGGAACTGGATTTAGTGATCAACTTTATGAACTTTCACCCCATTTTCTTCACAAGGTTTCTTCTTTTATGTACTTCCAGTCTGTGATTTTAAATCTTTACATGTCACACCAGCTTGAGATTGATTTGAAAGGGGAAATTTGAAAATTTTATTTGTTTTAGCTGAGGATATAAATTTTCACAATTGGAAATTAATACGAGCAATGGCTGAATAATTGAATTCAGAACTGTGTATTGACCTGATCTCATATCTTTAATTATATTGTCATTAGGAATGGATAATGGATAAGTGGGAGAAGAATTTCTACATCAGTGCAATAGCAGGGGCGGACAACGGGAGCTCGTTAGTAATTATGTCTAAAGGTTGGTTTCACAAATCACAATCCGATAAATTGTACCCTTGCTACTATTACACGCGGTTAAGCTCGAGTTTTACTTTTGAAATACAGGTACCCAGTACTTACAACAATCATATAAAGTTAGCGAATCATTTCCGTTCAAGTGGATCAATAAAAAATGGCGGGAGGGATTCTATGTCACCGCCATGGCTACTGCAGGGTCCAGATGGGCAATTGTTATGTCTCGGGGGGCAGGGTTTTCCGATCAGGTTCATGTTGTTATGTATACCAGTTTATCGAACCCGAAAGAATGCAGTTTCATTGTATCTATTTGTTAAACTATAGGTTGTGGAGTTGGACTTTCTTTATCCTAGTGAAGGTGTTCATAGAAGGTGGGAAGCTGGGTACCGTATCACTTCGATGGCAGGGACGACAGATCAGTCGGCTCTTATTCTTAGCATGCCCCGGAGAAAACCCACAGATGAAACACAAGAGACCCTTCGAACTTCTGCTTTTCCGAGTGCACATGTCAAGGTTGACAATTTTTCTAATTATATATCTTTTTTTTTTCTCGTTATTCCCGCATTTATCCCCAATGATCGGTTCTTGAAACCAGAAAACACCTTTACTTTCAGGAGAAATGGGCAAAAAATCTCTACATCGCTTCCGTTTGCTACGCAAGAACCGTATCTTAAGACATGAAATTTTTGTCCGATCTATTGAAGTTCGTGTGTCTATCGAACTCTCCTCTCTTCATTTTCGTCAACGCTAGCTCGTAGATGCTGGATTTTTGTTAACTGGAGGAAAGAAGAATCACCATTCTTCCATCAGCCTCGGAGTCCGCTGTTTGTGCAGACCAAAGTTGTTAGCCTATGCTTTACTCTAGGCATCAAAATTACGTTACACTGACCTGCAATTTTCTAAATGGTTTAGGCAGTGATAGATTTGCATTCATTTTTTTTAGAAAAGTTTGTATAATGTTTTGAACCAACAATTGTTTGAAGATAAGAAAAAGAGCGCAGAGGCTCATATTGATGTTTGGTGGTGATAACTGATAAGCCAGATTTTTGCAATGGAGGCTTCAATTTATCATTTAAATTCCCCTTTCGGTTTCACTTTCCTATTTTCACAACGAGTTATATTTTATTTTTGTCATTAATAAGATCCAAACTTAAAATTCTTGTTTAAGAGTGGACGGTTATGATTTATTTGATACTGATGTTTCAAGTTTAGGACGATTTGAGATCTAATTATAACAAACTGAGACGGGAGATTAAACAAAAATAGTTTCTTTGTTGAGAAAGTTGAGTTATTTCCTTTCTTTGTGGGTAGTATTATCAAATCTACCACTCTCCCTTTTTATGCCAAAAATAACATAATATATGATATTTATGAATACTAATAAAGTTATCAATACTAGTTTTTTTTTTATTTTTTTTTGTTTTTGTTTTTTTTCAAGTGGTATCAGAGCTTACTAGTTTTTTTTTTTATTTTTTTTTGTTTTTGTTTTTTTTCAAGTGATATCAGAGCTAACTTATCCGATATTAGTTTTTCTAAGACAAGTGTTTAGCTCATCCATGATACGAATTCCCAATTCACGTGATTTGTCCCACAACAATAATTTTAATATTTGAACATGGTAACATATATTCTTTTTTTAAAAAAAACTAAAACTAAATTTAATTAAGAGTGAATTTATTCCCTTTTGGCCAATTTTGTAGATTTGATTCGGGGTGGTGGACCATAAATTCGTAGTGGTGACACGGGCATAACTTCATCTTCTTGCATAAAAATTGACCATTAAATAAAAGAGTAGGTCTCTTGTGAGACTGTCTCACGAATTTTTATTTATGAGACGAGTCAATCCTACCGATATTCACAATAAAAAGTAATACTCTTAGCATAAAAATTAATATTTTTTTATGGATGGCTCAAATAAGAGATCTGTATCACAAAATACGACAGACCGTATCATACAAGTTTTTGCCTAAATAGAATCAAATTTATTTATTCAAATGTTCGAGATATATATATATATATATATATATTATCATTATTGGAAGATGCTAATTGGACCACAATTGTTAATTGGCACACCTTTGTTCCATATTGCTGGTTGGTAATTAGTTGACTTTTAATAGTGACAATATTTTTAAAAACAAATTACCTATTTATTATTCTAAAGCGTGCGTAATTTAATCGAATTAATATTTATAAATTACTAATTCGATTTTCATTGATCGCAAGAAAGTGAAATTATTAAAAGAGATTTTTGAGTTGCAGTAATAACATCCGTAGTATATAATGCAATCACTGGAAAATTTCACTTCAATTAAAATATATATGTTATGTCTAGTGTATTCATTCATGTTGTATAAACTTTGTGACTTATGGTTACTTAAATTCGTAGTAATGTAACTTTCGATTTTTAACGAAATATTTTTTATATATTCGATGTTAATTTATCGATCGAATTCGAGATTATGTATATTATAATTAATTTGTAGGAATTAATACCTTGAAAGAAGGCATTTGCACCCGATTACTATATATTGCATGAAATATGAATTAGAATAGAAATAATAACAAATATGATTAATTTCTTGAAAATAATAACAATACAAGCAGATGCCTACTTTCACTAGGGAACGAACAAATCGAATGAGATTTCAAATTCTATTCCATTTACTTTCAAATCTATCGATCGGATTAAAATCCAAAATTTGTTTCTTTAATTTTTCATTTTTTCGCGACCTGTTTATTTATAACAAACCACTCTTAGCTAAAAAAATAATGATAAATTGTTCCTTAAATGAAAAATATTTATCATGACATTATTTTTAAAAAACTAATAAATTAAATATACTATATAGAGCCAATTATTACAAAAAAAGAGTTTTTAAAATTGATTCAACTAATATAAACATGTGAAACCTTTAGTATTGATTAAAAAACATACTTTTAAATAAGAAATCATTTCAAAATAGTCAACAAGATTTTAAAAATATTTTATACGAATTGTCAACCTAAAATGATTCTTTTCAACCAAATAAAAAAAGCTTTTCAAATCGAAATTCTGATTTTTAAATGATATTTTGTGAAAGCTAATTTAAAGGAATTTCGATTTTAGTGATAAAAAAATACATTTGATGCATTTACATTTTAGATTTGAAAGGTTCAATCCTTTCTAACAATTCTTCATCCATAATAGAAAGACAAAAACTCATATAAAATCGTCTTACTAATTAATATTGCGATTGACTCATAAAAAATATTGATTTTTATACCAAAAGTATCAATTTTCACTTTAAATATGGACCAGGTCAACCAGCCTCACGAATATGACTTCGTAAGCGACCAACTCTAATATTAAATAGGCCGCGTTTGGTTCGGATGATTAGCCGGGATAGATTATTTTATCCTACCTAGTCAGCTGTTTGGTACGCGTGATTATTTAACCAAGTCAATCCCTCCTATGAATGATTAGGTTATATTAGGTAGGTTAAAATAATACCTCCTCACCTCCTAGGATTATTTATCCAACTCTTAATATCTCATATTTTTTCAATTTTACCCTTCTCTTATATTCAAACTCACCACCACTTCCCGCCACCAACCGCCGCCACCGCCGCCACGATCGCCGCCGGCCGAGCCCCGGCCGACCGCCGACGTACCGCCGGCCGAGCCCCGGCCGACCGCCGCCGCCGGCGCTGGTCGAAATTTTCGGCCGGCCGTTTTTGGCCGCCGCCTCCCGCCTGCCGTTTCCGGCCGCCGTCCGCCGCCGCCACTGTTGCCGTCGCCGTCGCCGCCGCGAAGTGGAAGGGCAATTTTGTCTTTTCATCAAAAAATTCAAAATTATCCTACACTTAAAAATCTTACCAAACATAATATTATTTTACACCATATATTACAATCCTACCACGATCATTTTTTTTATCATTTACATACTAATAATTAGTTTATCCTATCCTTCGACCAAACGCAGCTTAAATGTCTTGGCCTGTTCTAAGATTTCCTCCATGAGTTAGTCAACTTAATTAAATACTCAATTAATTAGCCTATTCTGTTTATATTATTCGAAAATACCTCACTAATCTTTGGACAGTCAGTGTAGGATACAAAAAGCCGATTCTGACTCTTCCTGGCTCCATACAAGAAATTTTTTTTCTCTCTGCAAAATTTAATGTCAAAAGAAAACGATCCTCCAAAATGGGAAGCCAAATCCACAGCAAAATTAAGCAAGTCCACCGTGGAAGAGGCGTGGCAGCTCGTAGAGGATTTCTGCAGCTTCGACAAATGCTTGCCAACCATTGACACATGCTACAAGATCGAAGGGTCGGACGGGGAGCCCGGCCTAGTCCGATACTGCGCTGCCACTGACGGAGGCGGAGTGGTTCTGAGGTGGTGCCATGAGAAGTTGGTTACCATTGATCCAACTACCAGGTGTTTGAGCTATGAAGTTTTGGAGAATAACATGGGAATCAAGGGTTATGAATCAACCATAAAAGTCATCCCAATTGACGGTGGGGATGAGCTGCATGGTTGCTTGATCGAATGGTCGTTCTTGGCTGATCCGGTTGAAGGGATGAACTCTGAGGATATGGCTAATTATCTTGAGCTTAGTCTTCAAGCGATGGCAGAAAATATGGAGAAAGCTTTGGAAAAAGTGAGCTATAATTAGTTTTTATCTAAATTTTATGTGGTTTCTATTGTATCTTTTGTTGGGTTTTTTTCATTGAATATCAACAAAAAAGTTTTCATATAATTCGAGACTGATATGATTCAAGATATCACGAAAAAACTTATATAATTTCATCTCTTATGTATATGTTTAGGTGAAAGATTCTTTAGTAATTAACTAACTGGGATGTTCCCCCAACAACCCCCTTAAACCATGTATTGAGATATGTGGAAGTCAGCGTGGCTATATATATTTTGGTAAAAATTTGTGTGAGACGGTCTCACGGATCGTACTTTGTGAGGAGATCTCTTATTTGGGTCATCCACGAAAAATTATTATTTTTATACAAAGAGTATTACTTTTTATGTCTCATAGATAAAGATTCGTGAGACCGTCTCATAAGAGACCTACTAATATATTTTTGGGAAGGAACAAATTCAAAAATTATAAAACGATTTTGAATATATAAGTATATTTAAAACGAATTATGGCTATCATTTGTCCCTTTAATTAAACTTGTCCATCACGTTTCTTCTGTTGGAATTCCGATACGAATTGTAGGAAAATCGATGTGAGGCAGCAAAGTATTTGATAAAAGATCGTCTGATACGGTATTGGTCGAGTTGTACGAATATATTGAATTGTGTTAAATAGCATTTTCGCCCCTGTTTTAACTTTTTTTTCATATAATCGAATTTCTGTTATCATCCATATACAACAATATTTACAAATTATAATTATGATTATAATGGATACGCTACGAGATTTAAAAAAAAAATAATAATAATAATAGACGCATATGAGTGAGAGTGACAAATCTATCTTATTTATTGTTTTCCCCGCTTCTGCACATACATGGAAAGATATACAATTAGGCAGAGGCATCGAACCAGAAAATAATTTAAATACGTTATCTGAAAGCTAAAGAGTTTAAACATAAAACAATGAGAGTATTGAAAAGTGAGAATTCTCTCGTATTTATAGATTTTTTTAGAGGGTAGAACGAATTTGTGTTTTTATAATTAATTTAAGCTTCAATGATAAAATGAATAATTAAATTGAATCATTATACATCAACGATGGAAACCAGTGTTCGAGTTCCATGATCCGCGACATCGTTATATCGTGGATTTATGCTTGCAAAACTCCACCGCATAGCAAATAAGCAACCTCCTGTACACGCCGAAACTTCATGACGGCGGCTCTCGTTCCTGCTACGGAATGGCCGTTAGTGTGTAAAGTAGGTGATAAATGATTCTTTGATCAGAATTCCTAGTATTTATATTGGATAGACCTGAATCTTTGGATCCTTCAACTTCTTGGAATTGGTCTATTTCGATCCACAATTTAGGTGACATGCAAGTCATTTGGTTCTGGTACCGTTGGCATTAGCATCTTCTTGTCCTGCAGTTTCTGTGCCATAAGTGGGCTGAATATTTGCTTCATACTCGTTCATGGATGATATTTTTGGTCAGATTAATTGTAAATCGAGTGCCGACTCGATAGTGATGAAGATTTTGAGAACAGCAATGGATAAAGCTCATGAAAAAGTGCAGTCCAAGGACGGGCCTATCGAGTTCTTACACGAGAGATCAACGTTTTACGAGCTCGCAGCTATCTTAGTCGAGGGTGGTCTCAATATTGTACAGGAGGAGATGGACATTCTTGAGGGAAGCTGTGACAAAATCCTCTCAGACTTGATAGAAATCCGACACTGGCTCCAGGGGAGGATCCAGGACATGAAACGTCTTATAGTCGAAAAAGATAAAGATTTGATCCAGAGATCTACAAACGAGACGAAACTCCGGCAGGCACTTGAATTGAAAGAAAGAGAGTTAGTTAATATGTATGAGAAGCTAGAGCCTGAACGGTTCAAGAATGGAACTGCAGAAGGAGACATCTCAGAATTGAAAAGTTCAGTAGACCAGCAGATGTGGAGTATAAAGCAGAAACTTGAGGATGAGGAGAAGTGTTTGACCAGTGAAACAAAGAAGAGAACATCGAATATTTCGAGCCCGGATCTTAGTTTCGATTTCTTGTACAATGAAATGAGCAAAAATTCAGGTTCTGTGGAGGAAAGTTCTTCCGGGATCGACAGATTTTCGAAGATAAAATTGAAGAGTGGGTTAGCAAGACCTAATCAGAACATACTGATCCGGCGGATGAGCTCAGATATCGATCTTTTGAAAGAAACGTTGGATCTTGCTTTTGGAAAGATGCAGAGCGCTGAGGTTCTCCCCTTGGAGAAACAATGGAGGTGGGGAATAGAGAAAGACGTGGAGTCTATTTTGGTGAAAGGCTTCATAAGGGATATCCGTGTCCATGCAGAAATGGAAAAAAAAGTTGGTTTCTTGAAGGATAATTGGTTCGACAGCCTCAATCGAATTCAAACCTTTCATCATGATGATGTACATGAGAAACCACCAGATATGCAAGAGAATTCAGAGTTTTTTACCGTATTAGTGAGAGCCAATTCCGAACCTCTACCTGATAATATGAGTGAAGATAAGCTTGAGGTGGATACCAAATTTAACAGATACAACTATGTAGGGAAAATGGTGAAGAATCATGAGTCGATCATAAGAAAACAGAACCTGGAATGGAATTGGCTGAGAAAGGAAGTTCTTAAAAGAAAGGGTTCTGCATCTTTGGACAGGGAAACATGAGGAAAATAATGGACTTGAAAAAGGAACACAAGATGCTTTTAAAAATGTAGATAGCCTTTTCGAAAGGAACTACTATTATGATCACAGAACGAAAGAAGACGACGATCGAGAAAGGAGAATGACCATTCCAATGCCACACACGAAAATAAAGCACACTTTGAGTTCTGTAGAAAAGTTAGAAGAGGAGAGAGATTGCTTGTGTTTACAAATAACACTAATGGAAGATGCTTATCGGATTCTTTTTCAAGGTATAGTGAAAGATATCAGCAGTGAGTTGTATTCTATAGATACTGAGAGATTAACAAAAAATGATGGTGGTGATTTAGAAAATTCAAGTTTTCCTGAGATGATAGAAAGCCAGTTAAAGGAGGATGTTTATGTGGTTTTCTTAAAAGAGATGGCTGAAGCTCTCAAGTTGGAAAACGATGCTTATGCACTTGAGAGTCACAATAAAGATGATATATATCAGTTACCTGTAGTTGAGGCCACGAAAGATTTACAAAAGTCAGAAGCAATAAAGCAGAACTGTTTTCAAGAAGGTACACCTCATTCAAGGAAGCCAGCAAGAGCTCATAATTTTCAAGAAGGTACATCCCATTTCAACAAATTCAATCCCGAAGGAGGGGAAAGCTTAACTCGAAAGCTCTATTCATTATTAAAATGTTTGGAAGCGGAGGAAGACTTAATGCTAAGAGCAAGTTCTGAAATAAAGAAACATAGTGAAAATCATGACCTTGTTATATCAAATTGTGAAGAAATGGATGAACGAAATGCCATTGAATGGTTGTTGAACGATGATGAAAGTACACTCAATTCAGTGAGTGATAAACTAGGGAAAGCTCTGCGACAATTGCATACAAGCAAGGAGTTGTTAGTGGATTTAGAACAAAGTTTGGAAGCATCTGATGATTTGGGAGATGGTTGTTATCCAGTTGAACAACTAAACAACTCACCGAACGATAAATTCAAACAGAACGATCGATCTGATGAAGTTCTGGCTCCCATCATTCGGTTTCAGCAAGTACTGGGGAATGTGGAGCGCGCTGTACATGAAAATCTAGAGAATAAATGCTTTCGGTAATTATTAACTCTCGCTATCCGGGATCATGTAGACTTGAAATTTGAACTCTCTCTATTTGTATTCAGGCTGGAAGTATTGAACCGTCAGGTGGGTGAACTTATCAAGCCTGTGTCTCATATCAGAACAAGAAAGTTGCTCTACAAGAAGGCTTTCATATTGAGATGTCACAACTTGAAAGTAGCTGAATCTGAGGTATTTGAAACTGAAACATATTTACATGCATGTCCTAAAATGACCAAGAAAACGTGTATTATGGTCTGTTTTCTCATAAAAAATATATATCATGGACAAACATATGCATACTGTTGATTGTCTTTGCAGGTCGATTTACTCGGTGATCAAGTGGAATCCCTCTTCTGCCTGCTCGAGAGGATATATATTGAACTGAATCAAAATGCCGTTGATTTGTCTCACTACTTTGAGGTTGGAGTCATTTTTGTGTATTTTTCTAGCAATTTTTTACAGCTGATTTCAGCCGTGTGTTTATGTCCCCAAATCGCGCGGATCAATCACAGGGTATAACATGTTCTTAGAATAAGTTTCTTCTTAAGTTCTTCCCCATGCTTCCTCCCTTCGATTTTTAGTGATTCTTGACAACCTTTACTATATGTTCGAATGCATGCAGGTTTTTGAAATCTTGAAGTTGATCCAGAAAGAATTGCAAAATTATGGAGCTTCTTCTGAACCCAAAGATAGAGTTTAAATAATTTCCAGAAACCAAGTCGACTGCCATATTTCTCTTATCTATCTACTTATATCTATTTTCTATCTATTTCTATCACCAACCTAAAAGTGTGAATAAAAGAATTAAAAATTTTCAATTGTGAATTAACAGTTTAATATTTGGTTATATATACATGATTATTTGAAATTTGAATTTTAAAAATTTATTTTTACTTTTTTAAAAAACTATATAACTATAATTGATACAGATATTTAAATTTGATAAATATATTATTTTGTCTATTTATATAGTTAGCCTGTGAGTTTAGTAAGTACACGTCGAAGGTTAGACTAAGTAGAGACTGTGCTCACAAGTATAACATTTCTAGCACAAATTAAAAAGTATAATATATTATTATATAAAATATATATATATATATATATATATATATATATAACAACTAATACCGTGTAAATAACAACACATTACGATGACGAATAATATTGGAAAAATCAAATTCAAAATGAAAAACACATTTAACACACATTTTATTAATTTATATTATTTTTTTATTTTTTATTCCGGCTGAATCAATACATTATTTAGGGGGAAAACAATTCTCATAATACCATTATTTTTATATAAAAAATTAAATATAAAAAATCAAAACACAAGCAAAATAAACTTTTAACGCAAAAAAAAAAAAAAAAAAACCTCACTGTATTAAACTCATATATTCGATTAAAATTTAATGTTCATGCACGCATAGGGAAATTGTGCTTCTAAAAAAAATGTAATAATAGATTACTTCAATGAGTAAGATGTGTCGTGATTTAGTGATTTCTCTTTCAAGTAGCTAAAATTCAGCGAAGCAAACTACTCACACTACCCTGTCATCAAACGTACAGTAAATATAACTAATATACTTACTACACAAATAGCAGTTCAGAGCCGCCAACGCCAATATCCCACGCATATCAAGATAATCATCAACAAACAACGTTGACAAGAAGTTGCGAACTACGACAGCGCCAGGACATAAGATTAGCCAGCCGCATTCTACTAGTTGCGGAATGATGTGAATGATTAGACGAGAAGCAGCAATATATCATCCGACGTCATAGAGCAGATCATTTCACCATTCACGCTCTCGCAAATGTACGACATTATCCCATTCATTTTCAGCTATAATCAGTTAAATGCTGAACTAAAACGGGCAGTTGGTGTAACTATCTCAGCAGCACCTTCCATATCTTTCTCATATACACAAACAAAGACCACACGGCAAGCCATGCAGAAATGTAAAGCAACACGATCCCAGAAGAAACGAGAGTTCCAGCCCCTACAAGACTGCAGAGATCGATAAAGAGGACAGTGGAATGCACATCAGTGATCGGAGAAATATCAAACAAACAATTCAATTAAGTATAGTTTCACTATTTTCATAAAATATCATCAAATGGCATCAAATAAAAGATGAGACTAAAACCTGCCGTCTCTGCTAGCCAAAAGTATAGTCAATGCACTCATCTGTGCAGCAGTTTTCCATTTTCCCAAGTTATTAACTGCCACGGCCTGAGAGAGCGAGACACAGAAAGAGAAGGGGAGAGAGAGTAATTTTTTGTGGATCAGAAATGTCAGATCTGAATTCTAAGAGATGCATGGTTGAGATACAAACCTCGAGAAGTTTTTTGTCCTGAGAAGCAGCCCATTCTCTAACTGCAGACATGGTTATCTATAAGCAGATACTTTTGTTAGCCACCACATATATGCATGTATCAAACAAACAAAACCTAAACATGTAGTATTTAAAAGCATACGTCATGCTGAGAAATCGCAAAGGAATTCTAAAAGCAACACATCTCAACTAAAGCAGTGTGATCCAAGTTCTAATACCAGTAGTGAAAGTGACAAGAGGATGTCTTAGAAGAGGAATGAGTGGTTCTACAATGCAAACGACTGAAACATCCAAAATATCGTCATCGAGTCATTTCATAGAACACCAAACACATCCACATCACACCATCCCTGACAAACTCTTTTTGCAGAAATATCAAGGGCAAATTTTTTCCAAAACAACTAATCGAGGATGTTTCTCATTGTTCTATGAGGATGCAAGGTTGGGAAGACGTTTCTACCATGACAGAAAGTTCTGCAATACTTATGTCGGTAAGTTCCATGTCAGACAAATTCAAGAAAAAACTCAAGCAACTCTTCTTGGAAAACATATTACTAGTCCAAAAAGTTAAAAGTTAAAACTAAAAGAGCATCTGTCTAGGTCGACATGAAAGATCTTATGAGGCGTACATTTGATATTTATGAATGTACACAATGTTATGCCTCATAAAAAATACGATCTTGCCTCTTTGCTTGTTCCAATAAATAAATTTTCACGTTATTTTTTTCATTCAATTTAAACACAACAAATGAGTTAGTATGATACAAACAAATAATTGGCTTACAACTATGCACTAATAGACGGCTCTACCAAACAACCAAGGTACAGATGAAAACAAACATAATTTTTAAGTACTACAGTTTTACAACATAAAAACTACTCTACCCAGTAAAAAAATGTAGAATGATACCTTCAACATCTAAATTAGTATTATAAAAATGATTCAGTAATAAACAAGTGCACGGACTCTAACCTCTCTACCAATTATAGCAATTGCAGGTACAGTAACCAGCCATTGTGCTTGCCCAAACATACCAGTCTCATGAGGCCTGGTACACAACAAGATCAAGGTGGCAGCAACCATAAGCTGCATCCATTAAAGAAAAAAACACCAAGTATAAGGTCCTCTAAGAAAACGTGCACAATGTTTAGCAACTCATTGAAAATCAAGTATCAGTTCATTATTCGGATGAATGCACGGACTGCTATTTCTAACAGAATCAACACTGAGTAAATAGTAATATAACTGTAACGCTCCAAAATTTAAATTTCTACCTAGCCTGCATAAATTTATTTAAATGTTAACTAAATATTATTTATTTCATTAACTTTAACAGTTAAACTATTAATTTTAACGATATTTCCGATAGAGTCATAATTTTTTTTTCAGGAGATGGATTCGAGATAGATTCCAAAGAAAGATACCCGTGGCCGGCAAGATATCTTCTTAAATTTTAAAACAATAAAATTTTATTTTCTAGAAGGATTAGGCCATATACTACTGGACAGATGATTTCTAAATTTCTTTGTTGCTCCATCTAGCCTTACGTGAACAGTGTAGGTTTGGTGTCGGTGGGAGATTGGGTGTGGAAGAAAGTTCGTGAGATTTGGTGTGAGTGGGACTGTGGGAGATCGGGTTACGGCCATGAAGGACGTGGCGAGATGCTGTGCATGACATGATGGCAAGCTGGCGAGGGGTCTTGAGACGGGCTGTTCGTGCATGCGGGTGAAGGTGCTGTACTCGCTTCCCGCTAGTAGTGGCTCGAGCTCGATCTCACGGCTATTGAATCATCGATCCCCACACCCGAATCTTTTTTACTATGGGCTAGACATTTTAAAATACAAGTGCAGAAATTTTTACGAACAAAATATTTTATGGTGCATGATGGGTGCGTAAAGTTTCGTTTAAAAAAAATGCGAGGTTGGAAGCTGTACTGTGATTCACAAATTTTTTTAAGATTTTTAATGGATTGTGGCGAAGTTATAACTGTATTACGGGTTTCGAGTGTCAGTCTTTGGATTGAGGTGTATCTACCAACTTGACGGTTAACGGGTTTTGGAAGTCGGCGTTCGAGTCGGGACGTCTCTACCAACTTAGCTAATTACGAGCTTTGGATGTCGGCCTTCCGGTCAGGGTGCTTCTGCCAACCTAGTTCCATGGATAGTTTAGGCCGAACTATTTTGACTGAAACGAGTTTCTGAGCAACATTTCATAAAATTAAATGAATCTTTTACGAAAGGAAATTTTAAGCAAAGTTGATCTTTTATGATGAGAGACAATGGTTTATGCTTGAGGTTAAAGCGATGACATTTTACGAGTTCTATTTTAGCATTTTTTGAAAATAAATACGTACTTGAGGATTATTTTTACATGCAAAAAGATTGAAGGAAAAATGTTTAATGGATGTCTTATTTTATTTTATGATAATTGTCATCTCCGGAACAACTTGGTGAGTCTCTAAACTCACTAGTTTTCATCGACGCAGAGGAGGATGGCCGAGGTGTAGTGGCTGGAGAGGATGGGCGGTTCGTGGCAGAGATCACTTATCTGAGCCATTCTATTTTTCCACATTTATGTTTTAAGATTATGAATTTTTATTGATGAGTTGTGCTCTCAAAATTAAAGTTTCATGTCATGTTTGAATGGTCAAATGTTTAAGTTTAGGCCACTGTATTTTTTTCTTAAAGTAAAAATAAAAATTAGGTCGTTTCAGCTTGGTATCAAAGTATTTAACACGTTCATATCTTAGGCTTCTTTTAGATGGTGATAACTGAGAGTATTTAACTGCAGAATAGAACAATAACTATGATATTTAACAATTTTTGCAACAGCAGCTACCGTGAAAGAAATACATCAAGTGTGTCGCTAGTTACCTTATCAGCCACTGGGTCCAAAAATGCACCAAAGGGAGTTCCCAATTTCATCTGTTCCATCAAAATTCAACAAATTTGAGTTCACAAAAATAATGAAAACACAGAGAAACCTCATGCATTTACTTCAACAAACAAGGGAAAGAAAAGAATTACACCTTTCGAGCAAGGTATCCATCAAGCCAATCTGTAATTGCAGCCACAAGGAAAATAGCAGTTGTAGCAGTTGGTCCCCACCAGCTCTCGACGTAAAAGGCTAGTAAAAGTAAAAGTACCATCGTCAATTCTTAACTGGATATTAAATCGACATATAATACATGATACTTCCAAGTTCAACGCTATGGAAAACATGAAGACTGGGAAAAAAAATAAATCAAGGTACGAGTAAATAAATGTATAGTTATCAGCCAAATTGCTCCTAATGCTCAATCCGTTGCAGAAAAAAGCATATCTGCCGGTCAAAAGTAAATAGATAGAAAAGCGCTTACTGCACACGAGAACTGGCACGGCAGCTACGCGGCCAATGGTTAAGATCGTAGGCAACGTGAGCAATTTTGACGGCTGAGATGGCGGATTATCTCGATGGTTTTGCAACGGCGACACGTCAGATTCGTAATATTGGTTGCCGATCTTTCCATTGACAGTGGCATCCATTTGAGCATCGAAATGACCGTCTTGACTTCTCTTTTCCGAATCGGAGCTGAATGCGCAATATTTCTCGCCACGAAAGCCTCCGGCGAGATGGTGGCGGTCTTGGCTGCGTGAAATATTCTGGGTGATTCTACGTTGCGCAGAGTGTGTGCATCGGAATGTCCGGAACCAGAAGGCGGACGAACATTTTTGGCGGATGATTGATTCGTGAACACCAGTGCTGGCGGTGGCGGTAGCGACGGCGGCGGGAGAAGAGAGAGAGTTGAGGAATTTGTAGGGCTTGTGCGCGTGAATGGGAATAAAATTGGTGAGTTTGAGGGTGCCTGGCATGGTGGTGGTTGGGGCGAGTTAATTGGGCACGGGCAGCTTAATTTAGCAGAAGGCTTATGTTAGCACAGCAGGAGATGGAGAATAAACAAAGCCTGTTGTTATGCCCCTTTTTTCTGACGCTGTGTTTGGTCCGGAGAAATACGAGAAAAAGGGGAAATATTTATATCCCAATATTTTAATCTCACATATTTTAAATAAATTAAATTTACACTTTTTCAATGATATATTTACGATAAAATACCAATTTTATTAATTGATAAAATAACAATTATTAGATTTTGATATATCTAAATTTTATTAATATTAAAAGGAGTTTATTTTTTAAAAAAATATATGTTTGCCCTGTAGAAATGAAAAGAAAAAAAAATCATGTCCTTCCATGCATTATTCAACATCACTCAAAATACTCGAGTCAAGGACCGACGAACTATATCATATATCATATATCATCTATCGTCTCGTCCATCATTTTTTAGTTGATGCGATATAAATGCATAGGCAGCTCCAAAATTTGCCAATATGCCTTTTATAGCAATGGGATACAAAACATTGAGATGTCAAGGTTTGAGTCGTACAGATTAGGAAAATGGCCAAGAAGGCAAAAGAAAACCTACCATACACAAATTAAATAATGAAGAATCATCACATATTTAGCATGTCACTTCGTTTCCCCCCTTTTTACTAGATAAGAATTGAAGCAAGAATACCATGACAAAAAAAAAAAACCTCCTGTACCAACTTTGGGGTGTGACAAAATCTCGTGACCGCCACGATCTTGGCGCAGCCAATGAATGCATATACCTTCCTTCCATCCTTAGGAAAACGTCAAGTAGAACTTAAAGGTTTAGGGCAATAACGTCATGCATGACAGAGGTCCTTGCTTGGCAGTATCTCTTCTTTGTCTACTAATGCTATCGCTGTTCCCTTCGAATTCTTGGCGTGGAGGAACCTGAGCCTGTTTTCTGTATTGGTTGTGTTTCAGGGTTGTACTTCTGGGAAGCAAGATATGTTAGAGCTGTAACAACATCGGCCATGAGAGGTCGCATGTTTGGTTGCTCCTGAACACACATTGCAGCAATGGCTAGAGCTTGATACAAGCCTCTAGCTGGGTACTGGCCTTGGAGTACAGGATCGGCCATCTGTGAGAACTTTCTACGGTCTTTAAACAAAGGTCGAGCCTGTAAAGTAGTAAGATTGCATAATGTTAGCGTTGGTGATTTTTGAGTCGCCAAAAAAGTGCAGTTTTCGTTCTCACAGTGAGCTTCTTGGCACAAATACAAACACTTCGATGCACTTGTACTTGTATTTCTAAGTAGAATTGTGTAAAGCCAACGTTTAATACTTATTTGCATACATTCTGAGGACTACTGAAAGATTAACCAATTCTTTGAATCTTCATTTGTTGGAAGGAGTGCAGACACTAATTTGAAACATCCATCTTTCGGTCTTGCAGGAGTTATATGCATAATTGGTTACATTTGGTTAGGCTTTTCTCCACTCAAAAGCCTAACTAATTGATTGGCAAAACTTTTCAAGAGAAAGTTTTGCTCTTTTTTCCCCAAAAAATTTCAAGCATACATCCTTTCACATTTCAAATCAGCTCTTCGAAATATAATATTCAACACAATAATTTTTTCCTCGCTACTTTTTTCTACATATGATTATATTATTCATTTTCATATAATTATTAAAGCTAACTCTTTATAACCAAACATAACTTCAGCATTCCTTCCATTAAAAAGGTACCACTAAACTCTATTTCAAAAACTTTAAAATCAATCAAATCGAGAACTTAACCAAATGGCACCATTATGATTCCTTCAAACAATGCATATCCATATACACACGACTATTTCCACAATTGGTGCCATTAAACGCATTCATTTTTCACACTCACGAGCCCTATAAAACTCGAATCCAGGCGTAGAATCTGAATAGCCAACTTCTCCGCCACATGTCTAATTGGCTGCAAGGCCCCAGAACTTTGCTTTACCCCAAGAATTCAATATCATCAGCACAGAGAAGTTACGTGGCAGGAGTAATTTTGGTAAAGACAATCGAGGCAAAATGAGCTGGAAGAGATGAGAACTTATAAAGAGAAATCAGAGACAAGAAAGTGGCAGAGATGATTTCCAGTGTTTCTGGTTACACATGGACTACCCATATAAGACGCCACATCAGCAATGTGGAATATTTTGTAAGTAAACGAAGGTGTCAGATAGGATTATGCTACAATTTTCCACAGAGGTAGTTGAGGAATATCCCTAGAATATAATACTTTAGTTGTTACTATGTGCATAGACTTGTGGTATCAGAAGTTAAACAGGTTCTTCGAGTCTTGAATTAAAAGAACTTAAAACATTAATTTTCAATTAGAATTACAATCTTCTATGACTCTATGGTTAGAAGTACCATTTGTAATTAATGGTTGCTAACTTGGTTGTAACATTTAAATATAAAGTATAAATTATTAGAGTAGGTCTTAAAAGAGAAATCAAATATTCAACTTGGTGGTACAAGAACATAATTTTGCTGCACATTTAGATCATGTTTAATGTTTAATACACTAAAATATCATCCCCTAATAACTACAAGAGATGTGAAATGCAATTAAAAATTTCATCTTCTCTATTCATACCTCCGACAATGAATTCACAATGACAAATTTAGTGAATTACAAAGGAAGCATGTTATTGCGTACGTATTCTAAAATCACAGGAAATTGGGAGCACTAGGTGCTACACATGAATTTGATGCGCAAAATATGTTTCATCTGGTAAAATATCCGTTAGAATAAGTATAATATATAAAGCTCATGTTAATGTTTCATGGATTAAAAATTATCAACTCCTGTATTGTCCAATAACTTGAACGATGACTTACAGTGAAAAACTATCTCCTACTTACTTCTTAAGATGAGAAAAGGAAAATGGAAAAAAAAAATGGAATCCCAACTAGAGAAAGATCATCTGATTTAATATATAGTAATTGATTATTAAAGTTTTCTTTTACGTTATAGTATATCAACCTGTATTTTCTACTGTGTATTTACCGATAATTTCTTCTGAATCTCTCATCCCCAACGCACTTTTGAAATATTAGTTATTACCAAATCCCTCAAGTCATGCTTAATAGCATCATATTAATTTAATTTCACTCAGTGTTCTAAAATGAGGTGATACAAACTGATTGAAAAATATGTCGAATAATCGTTTTTTAAAAATTAAAAAAAAGTCTATATATTAAATTAGGCAGTTGGCAGCAACTAGGCTGGTCGACCAGCCCAGGGCTAGGCGGTGCCTTTTAGTACACTGATTTTACCACCTCTAGTGTTCCCTCAATTTCTCTGAATCTACAGTTAATATGTCATCTGTCAACTGTGACCCCAATTTTTATATCAGATATATATCAAACAATCAACCAAAAGCTTAGACAAGACAACAAGAAAATATTTTATGCAAAAGAAGTAGAAGAATCTCTTACCCAAGCGACCAAATTGTGCTCGCCAGCAGCTCTTGAATTGTCAATAGCCTTTCTTCCTGTGATGATCTCTAGAAGGACAACACCAAAACTATAAACATCTGATTTCAGTGTAAGCTGCCCTGTCATGGCATATTCGGGTGCACAATATCCATAAGTTCCCATTACTCTAGTAGATACGTGGGTCTTATCACCAACAGGCCCCAATTTGGCCAAACCAAAATCAGATAGCTTGGGGTGATAGCATTCGTCAAGTAAAATGTTTGAGCACTTTAAATCTCGATATATAACAGGTGGATTTGCTTTATCATGCAAATATTCCAACCCTTTGGCTGCACCAGCAGCTATTTTCATTCTTGTATTCCAGTCGAGACGCTTTTTATCTGGTGGAAGGATCTGAGAAATATCCAAACATAAACTATTTGACCAAAACATAGATAATTTCTACATCTATATCAATTGGATTAAATAGAAACGGCAGCAAAATCAAGCAAAAAACAGATAAGATAATAACAAATGTTTTTCGATCCTTCGATAATAAAAAAAGTAAACAATCAGCAATTCAAAAAAGATTACCATGTAGATGATCTTCCAACGATCCTAATGGCATGTATTCATACACCAAAAGCCTCTGATCACCATCAGCACAATACCCGATCAAGTTTACCAAGTTCGAATGATGAAGTAGACTTAACATCAAAACTTCTACAAGAAATTCACGGTTCCCTTGCAAACCATTCCGATCAAGTTGCTTTATTGCGACAATCTGCATGAACCCAAAATAGGATTCATTTTGTGTAAAACAAAAATTTGGAAAGCTTAAGGCTGGGCTCCCAAACTCCACTCAATTTAGCTTTAAAATTCAAAATTTTATCGATATATCTAAAGACTTCTCTAAACTTTTATTTTCAATAATTTCCAATCAAATTATTATCTCATATTTTGAATCAACCATGAAAGTTCTCTCCTTTCTATTTCTTTATACAATTCATGAACCTACATTCTCATTCTTTTATCATTCATTTTTCTGAATCTAATATTGTATATTCATAAAATATATTATTATTAATGTATCTTTTATTCAATTTTTTTTATCACAGTACACCACACACTTTCTTGAGTTATAATGATTTAAAATTTTGATTAACTGTTTATGTGTCTATGTGTAAGTGAAAATATAGCACATTTCAATATTTGATGATAACATAACATTTGTTAATTGATTTACTGGTTTTGTTTGATTGCCAAAAAAGAACTGAACTTCTGAAAATTGATGAATGAGTAAAATGAGTACTTGCAGACTGCACAATATAAGAAATATAGTTAATAGAAAAGGATGATGTTGCTATGGAAATCGGCAGTGCAAGCTATGCCACGTATGCACTCGTAACCACGATCACTCCTCCTTCAACTGGCCAGAGATAAATGGCATGAGAACATGAACAAGGTTATATGGCATAGAAAGATGAGTATTCGGGCTGAGAAGTTAAATGTATAAGTTGAGATTGAACCTGGTAGATGTGTATGAGGGGTGAGAAGTGAAAAGGTTCTTGGATTTATATGATATAAAAAGAGGATTGAAGCTACTCCTGAGAAAGTAGTGTTTAGGTCCATACAGAACATGGCCCCTCCAAGGAATATTTAGGAAGTTCAAATGATGGCTGAGAAAATAGTACCCTTAGCCAGATATATTTCACGATCTTCACATCAAAGTTTCCCTTTCTTTTGGGTACTTCAAAAGCAAGTCAATTTCAGTGGCATGAAAGGTGCAACCAAACATTCACGAAACTGAAGAAGTATTTGACTAATTGCCGGTGTAGGCCAACACAAATTTGAGAAAATGACTATGGATATACTAGTAATTCATTGATAAAATAGTCATTTTTCTAAATGGGTTGAGAATGAGCCCTTGACCAAAATTACCAAAACAAAGTGTTCACATTTTTACTGTTTGCCTTCTCAAGGAAACTAGTTTTATATGTGAACACTTCTCTAAATGGGTTGAGCCTGAACTTTTAGCCAAAACTACCAAAAACAAGAAGTTGAAAATTTTATGGAAGAACATTGTTTGACGGTTCTAGCATCCTTTGAAAACTCATGTGAGATAATAGGAGATAGTTTCAAGGAGCCAAAATCAACAAGACTTCTTAGAACAAGTCTGAACAAGAGGTCTTCCTGAACTGGTTGAGGGCTGCTAAGGAAGTGACGGACATTCGGAAGGTGGTGACATCGTACCATATTTTCTACAACGTGAGATGACTACTATTTTTAAATGTAGTGTTTTCGCTTGAAAATTTAACTTAAAATCCTATAAATTGTTTAGTCAATTCATAAACTAAAAGGTTGAGTGAAGTGCGAATAACAAATTGTGTGGTTCAAATGGCAAGAAAATAACAATTTGTGTCATGCAAATAATTATACCCTTCAGCACCTATAATATTTGTAAATGATATCATCGCCAGTTAAAAAATTAAAATTTATGGAGAAGAGTGTGAGTAAAAGATCGTGGAGGCACTCCCCATTGAACTATTCAAAAATTAATTGTTACAAAAAAGCACTTTTTTCTTCTTTTTGCAAACCAAAAATTATTTTTTTCACCTTCTTCACACATCATGAACAATATAAATTCCAAAAGTTATGCATCAATAACATTTCAAACAATACTATCAAGCACTATGGGGTTGAGAGCAGGACCAGACAATAGCTCGGCTTTCATGATCGAGAGGACAAACCTGATTAGTGCTCTCCAGTCTTCCCTTATACACTCTTCCAAATCCACCTTCACCCAACAGACAATCTGCCCTAAAGTTCTTGGTTGCATTCGCTAACTCCCGAAATGTAAATGTATGTGCAGCAATATGACCAGAACCTCCATCGTTAGTAGCCTCAGCAGGATTTGATTTCTGTTTTTCTACAATGAAGACATAAAAGCTATATTCAAAGCCATCTCAAATATGAATAATCACGGAGACTAAACTTCAATCTTCTACCATTGATTAACAAAGACTTCCAAATAGTCATAGAAAAGAATACATACTTTACTATTTAAGCATCACTGAAACGTCAATAAAGGGTACATTATATTGTAATAAAAAAATCATGAGAAGAGCAATAATTCCGTGGAATTTCACCTTTATAAGCTCTTCAAACTTTCTGATTAGAAAACCAAACAAGATCTAGCTTATAAAAACATAAACTCCGATGCAATTTAAAACTTCCTTTAACTACCAGGCGCGCCACTGGTAATCTGACTAGACCGTTACCACTAATATTACTCCTTTTTGTCCGTTTTTATCGTGTAAAATAGAACTTATAGAGGCAACCAAAGCAAAAAAAATCGTATTGACTAACAAAGTGCAAACACTGTCTAAAACTAGTCAATGATACCCCTTTTATCTTCTTATGCAAAGTGTCACCTAGAAAAAATTACATGTAATCTTCAAAGATTTAATCTTTGCCACATACCCAAGAATTCGGATTGTTTCAAAGCATTTACAGCAAAAAAATAAGCTAGATCAGTGGAACAACGGAAGGCCAATTATCCGCACACATTGTGCAACCCACATATTCTCTGCTCAGTACATCAATTACACATAAAAATGCAGAACAGAACTAAAGCACCATAACCCAAATAAAAAAACCAAATATTTAAACAGATAAGCGAAACAAAGTCAAAGTGGTCTCAGGAAATTAAAGAATAAAACCCATAAATGAAAAATCTTTAAGCACCTAAGTTTGATGGGATCTGATCTTCAGACTTGATTTCCACCGGCTTCTTCCCTTTCTTCCTTGATTTTCCAGTACAGAGGAACCAACCCATTTCTTCACTCTCTTCCCACCTCTCTTTGTTACTGTCACAGGAGTGCCACTTTGAAGAAAGAGAAAGGAAAGCGGAAGAGAGAAGGGAGGCAAGAAAGGAGACAACTTATTACTGCATTTTGAAGATGTTAAAAAATCTGTACAATTTGATAATTAACCCCAGCATTTGCTTGTTATATTTTGTTTTTTCCAGCGTTTGTTTTTTATTTCCGGCATTTCACAATTTATTACTGAATACGGTGAATTTTGGTTTTTTTTTTTTTTTTACATTAACTCAATTCATTAACACAAATCCAACAATAATACGTCAGAAATCAGGGAAGAAGGAGGCATATTTCACCCTCTTATCAGACATAAATCACATAATCCGTGGTCAAACATAAAAGAGCTTAAGATAATTTGTTTTTATAGAATATATTCCAATAATATTATAAAAATCAATGCATCAACCATTCTATATTTGATATCGAAAATGATTAAACATATCGACAACAACTTTTGCAAGAGCACAAAACGAAATAAAATAATGTTATAAGAGCTTCAAAACTTAGATATCAAGGTTTTTTATCGGTTATAAATTCAAATTATCTTGAACGATTTCTGAATAACTAAGTCGATCTTTTAGAAAATTCCATAATAGAAATTATTGTAGGCAATCTTCGTTTATTTTTAATGCCAAGGCTTGTGTTATTTATATGTCTTATTGGCAAAGCCAACAAAAAAGATGCATATGTATTTTAAAAACACAAAATTCACGTGAGACGATCTCACTTATCAATTTTATGAGACATATATTTTATTTGGTCACACATGTTATCTTTTGTGATAAAAAATATTACCTTTAAATGTAAATATAGACATGATTAACTCGTATCACAAACAAAGATCCTTGATATTTTTAATATCAAATACAAAGAAATTATTCCCCTAAAAAAACACCAAGAGATTCTGCGTTTCAAGGTCCAAGTTCAACAGCTGAGGTGCAGAGACAAATTTGCCCTCTTAGGTTTCTTGTGTTGTAGCTAAATTCCAAGGAAGAATAGTCTTTCTATTCCAAGTAAGATGGGGGTAAGTAGGGTACAAAGAAGCTGATGGTTCTAAATTACTAGCTTTTATTTAATTGATTAATTAATCGATTTAATGCCAAATGGTGTTTTAATATTTTTTTGTATAATAATATAATTATTTAGCATTAATTATATTAATGTGTCTAAGTATCATTTTCAGGTAACCTTTCTTAGGTTTGGACGGCAATATTTAAGGTTTTTATTGGCCCATGTTTAGTATTCCCCTCCCATTTAAGTTTCTTGTTTATTATTAATTTTTTCCCTTCCAATTATGGCAAAAACTTCTGTGTGACGGTCTCACGGGTTGTATTTGTGAGACGGATCTTTTATTTAGGTCATCCATAAAAAAGTATTACTTTTTATGCTAAGAATATTATTTTTTATTGTGAATATCGATAAGGTTGACCCGTCTCACAGATTAAGATCCATGAGACGGTCTCACATGAGACCCACTCTCCAATTATATAAGTTTTTTTTCGGATTATCTCAAATATATAGCTCAATTACTGTATATAGTTGCATTTTTTCTTTGTTTTTACTAATATATATTTGTTAGCTAAGTATTTGAAAAACGTGTAATTATTTTTTGAATGAATTAAATATAGATAAAATTGGAAGTTTTTATGTAAATTTATTTTTCGATCATTTTCTTAATCTGTGTGGAAAATTAAACAAACAAATATATATATTTGAAAAAGGAGAGAATATTAACACAGAGATATGGCCAAAATGTCTAATTCTTTAATTATTATTATTTATTTGAAAACTTTTACAGTAATATATTTATTGAAATTCTATTTTCCGATTTAAATATGATATCATTGAAAAAGTATAAAATAAATCAATTATTCACAGTAATTATTTTTTTTAATATAATATCATAGAGAGGAAAAATAGTCTTTAATTTATCAGCATGTCTATGTGAGATGATCTCACGAATATTTATTTGTCGGACAAGTTAACAATGTCTATGTTTACAATAAAAAAGTAACAGTTCTGACATAAAAATTAATATTTTTCCATTAGTGATCCAAATAAAATTTACTGTCTCACAAAATTGACTGGTAATTTAGATACCTTTAAACTTCTTTATGTATATATTCCTTTTAAAAAATTTCAAAAAGGATATTTATAATGTTTTTAACGAATCATACATTAAAAATATTCAAAAAAATAATTATATTAATAATTTAAAAAAATACAGATGCACGGTTACATAATTGAATTTTTTAGTCCAAATTTCTGAACCTGACCAGAGACTTATTATAGATTATAAATAAAATTAATAAATGTATGTACCATATTGTGTTCTTATTGTATGTATGTTTGCCTACAGTCAGGCGTACGTTCCTCGGGAGGTCCTCCCGCAATAGATGGCAGGACTCTGTACACACACACGAGTGTGTTTGTATTTTTCAATTTCTTTATTATTTCTTGCTCGTCTTTATTATATAGATTTGTTTGCGTTATTCGAGCACTAGTGACATACATGTTTTTCAAAACATAATTAATAAAAATATATTAGTAAAAAAACAAAAAAATACTACTAAAAATAAAAATTTGACTATATATTTGGAACAACAACAAAAAAAATCAACTCATATGTTTCGGATTTGGATTCTCTGTTGTGGCTGAACATGCGATGTGCTCTTTTTAAATGAGATGGTCAGCTCATCATCTCGTTACGTCTGACAATTTTTCAAAGTTACGTGATGTCCATCAGATGATCAACTGATCATCTCGTGTAAAAAGTACACAACACACACATGATCCAGATCCATATATTTCGGAGTATAGATAGCGTCATAAATTACAAATTAAATTGGAAGAGTGCCCCAAGAATGAACGTTTTTTTCAACAAACTTATTACATTTATCAAATAATTTATCCTAAATATTAATACAATAATGTCGAATACTCAAGCAGCTGGGGATTTTTTGTCTTCATGATCATCGATATTCAGCGCATGAAGCAATTTTGGCCAGGAGTCAGGAATTCCTCCAGGAAGATCAAACTCCAACAACTTCCCACGACTGCGGTAGAATTCCTGGACAGGTCGACTCTGCAAAGTTGGATGTTTCCAAGCCATATGTTATGCAACTGAAATTCCAAGTTCATGATTATGTACAACACAGACGACTGAAGCTTAGTCTTCGTAGGCCCTCAGCTACACTTTTAACAAAATCAGTTGAAGTTTAGGCGGATTAATTGGGATAAAGGATAGTATTGAAGTGGAGAGAGGATAAGATACCTTTACAGTTCTTTTTTCTTCCGTCTCACCTTTTTGTTGAAAAAGAAAAAGAAAATGGCCGTATTTTTGTCAGCTCACTTAAAGTTCCAAAGATAGATCTAAGAGTTCGTGGAAAACCATCAAGAATAAATCCTGTCTCACCCTTAGTTTGAGTATCTTCGAGGCATTTGGAAAGCAGATCATCAAGAAAATGGGATACAGACTTTCTATGACCATTAAAGAAGCAAATATGTTTCCAGGCTAGGTTTCATAAGTGATTTCCCGCACAAACACAAAGGTAAAAGCAAAAAAAAGACCAAGCAAATGGGAAGCTCCGGTGATTTATCAGAGTTTGGTAATACATTGACAACTAAAACTAAACACCGTTCCAGAAATATAATTCTTAGCTAACCCCCTGTAATACGCCTATGAACTCTACTTAAAAGTCTTTGTACGAAAATGCAGTTCGGTTTTTGCAAAAAATAAGGACATCGTTTAATTTGAACATGTACAGGACGTCAACCACTGGTGCATAAATTGGTATTCTTAAACTTTGAAACTCAAATCTCAAAGAGTTCTCGATGCTATTTCATATCCAAGGTGTTCATGCTACATGGATCTTACTCCTGGTTCTAGATATAGTTCATCATTCCAAGAAAAGTACAAAAAGGTTATCTGAAGCAAGTGATACCCACCAAAGAAAGCTGTTTTGGGTTGATTTGCCATACTACATGTAGCTTTCACTATCCATGTATACTGAGGCACTAACATGAGAATTCCTGATCCTTGGGAAGATTATAGAGCATGCATACAACGTGATGAAATTTTCACTCAGTTTCGATAGAATTTCAAAATATATTATTCACAAATGTAGCCATATTAGGAACAGTCAAATGAGTCATTGACATAATGTTTGGATGATGCTCACACATCCATGAGACGAGGATTAGCATACATGCACTTTGGACACCAATTGGTCCAACCCGCGATTGATCCTCGTTAAATGAACCCAAAGAACTTCAGGTCAAGATAAACAAAGACATCAATTTATGACATCAAGGTATATGCTTAAGTCTTGAACATTTTCCAACTTCAGGACATAATATGATGTTGTCATACATCGGACTGTGGAGAGGTTTGAAGAGTCATAAAAGAAACTATATATGACTCTTCTCGCAAGTTGGTTAGCTACCTTCGAAAGACGATGATTGATGCGAATTAGTTGCTATCGGAGCCCAAAACATAAAGTTTCACTTGCATGGATCGTGGGCGTGACATGTTTTTTTTTTAATGAAAGTATTTTTCATTAAAATGGGTAAAAAGTTTGAGATACAAATACACTGGGCATACCCAGGGGCTTTCACAAGCCGAATTCAAAGATAATCATAAATTACAATGACAATGATACAACAATACAATTCACTATGAAAATAAAAAAAACTAGTGCGGCAAACACGCAATCTGAATGGCCTCCGGTATACAACGGTAGGTGTGTATCTTAATCTTTGTGACTATCTCTTGGAATCCGAATTTTTCTTTTTCAAACATTACCCTATTGCGCATATTCCACACATGATAAACCGTTGCCGCGAGGGCTATGATCCTCATACGTGCTAAGGTAGACGTACCTCTGTAATCTATATACCTATAAAAGTGTGGATAAAGGGCAATGTTTTTCGATTGTGCATTGACAAAAATACCCTTCGTGCAAACTTGAACAAAATAAAACTTATTATTATTGTAATGTAATGATAAAACTAATAGGACATAAATGCCTCGTCATTCAATAACATTTTCTTGATACATAATTCTTAGAAAAATATTAAAAGAATATATTTTTAAATTTAAAAAAATCTATATACCCATAAAAATGTGGATAAAGGACAATGTTTTTCGATTGTGCGTTGACAAAAATATCATTCGTACAAACTTGAACAAAATAAAACTTATTATTTTTGTAATGCAAAGATAAAAATAATAGGATATAAATGTCTCATCATTAAATAACATTTTCTTGATACATAATTCTTAGAAAAAATATTAAAAGAATAGCTTTTTAAATTTAAAAAAATCTATATACCCATAAAAGTGTGGATAAAGGACAATGTTTTTCGATTATGCGTTGACAAAAATATCATTCGTGCAAACTTGAACAAAATAAAACTTATTATTATTGTAATGTAAAGATAAAAATAATAGGACATAAATGTCTCATCATTAAATAACATTTTCTTGATACATAATTCTTAGAAAAAATATTAAAAGAATAGCTTTTTAAATTTAAAAAAATCATTAAAATATTAAAAGAATATATATTTAACTATTATACTTATAAAAGTGTAAAAAGAATAACAAAGTTTTTCATTGTAAATTTTCTATTATCCCCTTAAATTGTGTGTTAGATTAATTGCATGAAAATTGTCTACACAATTTTTGAGAAATCTATGCATTAAAAATTAATATATGTTTGATGATAAAAATATATTTTTTATCTATATACCTACAAATTTGTAGATAATTAGCCATGTTTTTCAATTGTCAAAAGATAAAAATGACTTTCTCATCAATACAAATCCAAATATTCAATAAAGATATATTTGTAAATTTCTAATTGTTGTAAGTGTAAAAATGAAATATCAAAATTTTTTATTTATTCCACCTAATATATAATTAGTTAGTAGCCTAATTATTCCACATAATATATAATTAATAGTCTAACAAATGATAATGAATTATCACTACAATATACATTGATTGTAATAATTTATATCACTTGAAATATAAAATGTAACTCCTATATTAATTTTCTCAAATAATCCATCTTTATACTAATTTTAAATATTTTATCCTTTTAATTTTCTTTCTACATGTTATTTTATGATTTTAATGCAATTTTGTAATTATATTTTAGTGTAGTTTCTAACTATGTAATAAATTATAGTATCACAAGAAGATATAAGAAAAAATAATTATATATGTAATAGTACAATAACATGATAATAATATAATAATGTGAAATTTAATACTAATATATTTTATGATTTTTTAACTAAGAATTGGAAGTAAAAAATTTAATAAATTATTTAGTAGAATTTATATCAATAATTATGAATGTTAATATATTAATAATATCATAAAATATGAATCTGCTATAAAATTTAAGAGAGTTGGTTATTATAAGAAATTTAAATATTTTAGTAGCATTTATTTTAAAAAAAATTATATATCAGACAAAGTTTTTTAGTGGAATCCTTCCTACAGAGGAAGAAGGGGATGACGTATTAGTGGTTTTTCTCCGAACATCCATAAAATTCCCGTGTCTTTACTTTTCACAAGTTTTTACGTTTCAAACTATATCTTGTTGTTTAGATTGCCAACCTGGTTGAAAATATTATTAGAAATATTGAACCGTCTTCCACACTTTTCACGTGATTCATATTTTTAACTGTTTGTGAAAATCTTTCAACCGCCTAAAAACGTTTGAAAACAAATTTTAAAAGCAAATATTTTTTAAAGAGTTTATTCAACCACATCTAAATTCTTTCGTGATCCCAACAATATACAATCACTAAACAAATACAAATATAATATAATATATATATAATTCGTAATCAATGGCTTAATGAAAAAATAAATTATATACTTTTTTAAAAATTATTCATTAACTAATGTATATGAAAATTAATTTATCTATGATATATAATTCTAAAACAAAAGGTAAAAAAGTTACGTAGAAGGTTAACTAATATTGAAATGGAATATTATATGTTATATTTTATTATCAATATTATTATTTCATTAGTTTTGATAATATTTTGATGAGTTAGTCACAAATATTTTAAATTGATAATTATTTGTTCTTAGTGTGCTTCACTTATATAAATTATTATTTATGCATTTATAAAATCCATAATTTAGTTGATTTTTAGGTTCTTATACCGGTATACGTGGTGCTTAGATATATATTTTTTCAAATTTTGTTTCAGTTCAATTCATTCTATATATTATACTCATTATAATTTATTATATAACATAAAATCAACGACTTGAATTTTAATTTGAGAAACAATTTTGAAATTAAGATATATAAGTTTTTAATTAATTTATTCGTCTAATATGACAAAAGACTAAACCACTATAAATAAAAACATGATTCAAATTATTTTTTAAAAAAATCAAACTTTAATTTTTATTAAATAATTAATATTTACGTGCATCGCACGTGCTTCTTGCTAGTGTGTTCTAAAAGCTCGAAGGATTGTATTTGGAGATGCCATTATTTTCTTCATATCAAGCCAATGACGAACACTCTCCCAAGTGACTTTTGTAGCACCACATTCGAAGAACAAGTGGGCTACCGATTCATCATGTATCTCGCACAACACACATTTCCGATCACTGATGTAGTCTAGCCTGTCTCGGGTCATGAGTTTTCGGTGAGCAAATAACCAAAGTATGAACCGATGTTTAGGCATAAGGAAGGATTTAGACAGTATAGGTTTCCATGGCCAGTTGGTTTCCTTTCCCACAAAGAACTGGTAAGCACGATCAAGACCGTCCTTTTTACCAAACCAACTCATCAAGCACGAAATAGCAGCATCAGCCGAACCAGTTCTTGTAATCAATTCATCTCTAATATCAAGAATTTGCTTGATGAGTGGTGACTCATCCTTGCGCCACTTCCATTCCCATACTCCTCCAAAACAACTATATATGTGAGTAACCCACCTAATCCATAAGCTCTCATTTCCCACATGAATTTTCCACAAAGTCTTCGTAATAAGCGCACGATTCCAAGCCTTCAGACTCTTTAGACCAAGCCCTCCTTCCGATAGCGGTTTGCACAGTGTGTTCCAAGCAATAGGAGGATGTTTTGTTGGCCACACAAATTTGCGGCAGATGGAGTGAATCAAGTCAATAAAGCAATTCGGAACCGGAAGGATGGATAACCAAAAACATTCAACCCCTTGAATTACAGAGCGAATCAATTCAAGTTTTCCCGCATACGAGAGTGAATGTCTAGGCCACGAACTAACCTTCATCGCAATAGCATCCACCAGCTTACTGTAATCTGATGCACAAAGTCTCCTCGCAGAAGTAGGTCATCCGCATAAGCCAAGTGTGTGATTCGTAGATTCACACATTTCGGATGAAACCCAAACTCCAAAGATCTAGACATCAGTTTTAGTTCTCTAGATAGTACCTCAAGACTAGGGAGAACAAGATCGGTGATAAAGGGTCCCCTTGGCGCAGCCCACGTTTACCCTCAAAATGCCCATTCATATGCCCGTTAATTGCAATGGAGAATGACACCGAGGTAACACACTCCATGACCCAATCAATAAGTCTTGCCGGAAAGTTAAAGACAGTAGTGAGTACCTCTTTTAGGAAATCCCAGTCCACAGTGTCGTAAGCCTTTTGAATATCCACTTTGAGCATACATCTCGGTGAGCCCCTTTTCCTCGCATATTTCCTTACCAATTCTTGTGCCAGGTGAATATTATCAACGATAGAACGACCTTTGATGAAAGCTGCTTGCGCCCCATCCACCAACCCTGCCACTGGCTTTCTCAATCTGTTCACCAAAATTTTAGAGATTAGCTTATAAAAGACTGTGCAACAAGATATAGGGCGATACTCATGCACTGTCGATGCCGAAGGGGTTTTTGGCACAAGAGAAATGACCGTATGGTTCCATTGTTTGAGCAATCTTCCTGAAGAAAAGAACTCTCTAACAGCAGCACATACATCATCCTTAATAATGTCCCACGCACTCTTGAAGAAGAATGCTCCAAAACCATCGGGTCCTGGCGCCTTGTCATTATCAATATCATGCAAAGCATCCTCAATCTCCTTGATTGTCACCATAGCTGTTAGATCGGTCCAAGCCTCATTCTGAATGCACGATCCCTGTGAGATTGCATCCTGTTGTATACCGATTCTGTCAACTTTGCACCCCAATAACTCCACATAATAATCAACAAACCGACGAGCTATTTCCTCTGTGTCATTAGTCGATCCACCCTCGTCTTTCTTTATGCTCATGATTGCACACTTCTTTCTGTTCCTCTTAATCAAGTTGTGGAAAAATTTTGTACATCTGTCACCTTGTCTCATAAAGTCTATCTTTGTTTTTTGCGCAATGAACAACCTTTCCGCTTCTAATAACATCTCGGTTTTCCTCCTCATGACCTTATGATCATCATTCATAACATCCGAGCTTAACATGTCCATTTGCATTTTCTCAAGCTTTTGTTTCGCTGCCTGTGCTCTAACCGATATGTTGCTGAAAATGTTTCGATTGAGGTGGGTAAGTGGTTTCTTCAATGCATTGAATAGCTGTTTCAATATGTATTGTGCTGTTCCATACCCATGAAATCTCCAATTCCTTCGTACAGTATGCAGGAATTCATCACTAAGGGTCCACATATTGAGAAATTTGAAATGCTTTGTTGTTGTTTTACGTTGTTCTATGATAGAAGCGATGCAAAGAGAGTGGTCGGAGATGCAACCTGGAGCAAGAAATTCAGCAGCCCCTTCCAAATTGGAGGTATTCCAAATACTATTCACAAGAACTCTATCCAGTTTACTACAAACTTTGGGACTCATCCATGTGTAAAAACAACCCGTGAATTTGAGATCAATTAAGTCAAGAGTGGATACACAATCAACAAAATCTTTGGTTTCATAGTTCTTGACTTTCAAACCACCATTTTTCTCAGCCGGTGAGAGAACACCGTTGAAGTCACCCAAGATGATCCAAGGCAACGTGCAATTTTTCCCAAAATTTTCCAAATCAGCCCAAAGTGTCCTCCTCTGTACTATTGTGTTAAACTCATACACAAAAGGAGGTGCAAATCACTTTGTTAGTCAACAAACAATGAAGTGTAACATGAATCGATTGCTCGGTTGTACCAATAACATCTAACCGAATCTTACTCGGGTTCCAAAGAACCAAAATTCTTCCCTTATTATTAAGTAAAAAGTTGTGAGTAGCATTCATACCTGAGAATCTTATACGCATCATTTTATCCAACGCAATAGAGTCCAATTTTGATTCTAGAATTCCAAGAACATCAATCTTATTAGTGGCCACCAGTGTTTGGACACTCCTTTGTTTTAGAGGTTTATGGAAACCTCTAATATTCCAACTAGCAATCTTCATTGAGAACTAGAGGCAATTCCGGGTTGCCGCCCCTTGTTTTTATTCTCAAAATTTCTGTTTTTAGTGTCTTCCACATTCACATATTCAGTATCACGCGAACTCGATCCTTCCATATCCTCAAAGAACACTGCCCTATTTCTCATTTCCTCTCGCTGGTGGTTATCCGAGATTTTCGGCTTCTTCTTGTTGCTTTTATTTTTGTTCATCTTCTTGTTAGTAACCACCTTGAATTCTTCTTCATCAATCAATTTCTCAGCACATTTTTCTGTATTCTCAAGTTCAGTAGTACCAATAGGACTCTTTCCTTTATCGTTTTGCCTTTGTTCATCAGCAACTACCACGAGATGGTGACATGTTCCTTCCAGTACATCCCATATCTACATCATTCTGTATTTCTATCCCTTTGTTGCTAACTTCACTGTTTCCCTCCGCCTTGTGCATATCAGTATCTCGCTGAGCGTGACATGTTATATAGGCTATGAAAGGTAGTCAGGATAGTAAAATGTTCCTATCAATAAGAAATCTCTTCAGTTGCCCGACAAAATAACCCCATATTATTGAGGTATATGCTTAAGTCTTGAACATTTATTATTATTATTATTTTTAAGTCTTGAACATTTATCACGGGTTGAGTCTCTCACATTCGAGCATGAATCGACTTTTTTATATTTGAGTCGATTTTGTCACATCAGGTCAGGTTTTTATGTTTGGGTCGAATATGGGTTGAGTTTTTCACGTTTAGATCGAATTTTCATATTTAGATCGATGTTTTCACATTTGTTAAGTTTTATACATTTGGGGTAGAGTTTTTGTTGAATATTTTTATTTTAATTAATTTAATTTTTATTTTTATGAACAAAATAATAAATTAAAATGACTTTTTTTTTCCTATTTAAAATTTAATTGACCCAAAAAATCTAATCCCAATTCCTAAATCAGCACACATATAACCAAGAAGACAAGCAAGATGTTAACATAGACACAAAATCACCACCAATATCAACTCATATGCAGGTGAGTTTCGGGAAGGAAAATTGGAAAAAGAGACCTGCGAAGACAAGGGCTCGTGAGAAGAAAGCTGGTGGCGTTAGCACGTGGGTTTTGCTTTCTTTATCTGTGTTTTTAGGAATTTTTTGTAATATTACAAATAATCTTTTTAAATTAAAAACAACAAAAAAAATTAGAAAATGAATAAAACGGGGCCCGCCTCTTTCTTTTATTATTATTTTTTGTTTCTTTTATTCAAGAACACGAGTCTCGATATCACAGAAATAGCAAATGCAGAAACAATCTTATTACATCAATGAAAAGTACATATGAAATATGTCTAAACCAATGTACAATTTACGTTGTCTAATATAAACAAACAGAAGCATCGACACATCCAAAATGGGTATGAACATTCATTCACCATCCCTTTATTCCTGTTGCTATAATTTTCCAACGAGTTTATGTATTAACTCAATTTGCAATTATGTCGTCTATATCTTTTGATCTAGTAACAAGAATAAGTCGGGTTTAGGTTTTTATATCAAAAATAAAATAAAATAAGTAGTAGTAACACTATGCAATTTTTTGTATTTTATTCATATTCCGTCGAAGTATTGACGTGACAACGAAAAATGTTGTAGAATAAAATAGCTAAAAATCAAATTTCATACATTAAGACCAAAGTTCGACAAGTTAATAGATTAACATCCAAAAAAGCAAAATAGAAATTGTAACAACAATTAAACCTCGAATATGGATGTTGTGAATGAAGTTTTTCCAGAATATTAATGAAAGAAAGTTGCTTACATGCATGCATATCCATTCATCAAATATAGAATCGTAAAATTAAATCCATTAACCATTTATATCAAAAATTATATGAGAAAACATTTTCAGGGTAAAGTGCTGCCTTGCCCGGCTTGGTCCGGAGGAGATTGGTCCTCAACTCTAGGAGGTGACCTTGTTGAAGAAGATGAACTCATCTGCTGCAGTCGTTTCACATATTTTCTCGCCCAAACATGCTTCCCATTTATGGAATACTTTGCCTTATTCCCTCCAACGATGGGGTCTATCACTTCGGCCGAACGTGCCACCATTCGAGCATACAGCACCTGCTCGTCTTCCCCTACTTCTTGCATTATCAGATCCTCGATGAAATCGCCAAATCTCCTTTATGTTAGTTAGGCACAGTTCCAAGATTAGTTGAGAAACGTGAAGAAAAGTAGTGAAAAAAAACACGAAGAGATAAATGATATAATAAATTTGTATATTGATTTAGAGAGTAGATGTTACTCACTTAGTGAAGAATTCTCGAACTTCAGCTTCTGTAATGGGATACCCTTTGGAGAATGTCAAGAAAATGGTCCTATCATCAGGGAGAACTTTTTCTTCGAATTCACCATTAATTTCCAGTAGCAAATTCCTGCTCAACAAATCTCCGAGTTCGTCACTCAGCATTTGGCGCTGCAACTCGGAATCATAACCCCCCGGAAAGCCTTCTCTGGCGAGCATGTGAACCGGATTTCCATATGCATCTACCACCGTTGGTGTGTTGTGGGCTGCAAGTGGCGGCGGAGGAGGAGGAGGAGGAGGATAAAACGGGGGCACGTTGAGATGAGGATGATACTGCATCATCAGAGGATTGTTTCTCCTTTCTGCAGCCATGCCAGATTCTCCACCTTCATAACCGGCGGCATTTTCTAGCAAAACCCGCCGCAGAATGTCGTTAAATGCACGCAAACAGACGGTGGTGATAATCTTACTCACACCATGCTCCACCGTGATTCGATTTTCATGAAAAAACCGCAGACTAACACGGGTACACAAAAGCTCAGGTAAGAGATTAATCTGATCATTCCAATTCACAAACAAGTACTTATCATTCTCCACACATTTTAAACACGTAACAGTCTCATCTGCAAGTTCGTTCAACAACGTCAGAGGAAGAGACAGCATCCGTCTAATCAAGATCTTGTTCCCGCCTTCTCTTTCAAGCCACATCCAGAACGCCATAACCTTCAGCGATTCGACCGGTTCGCGGCCCAAGTTTTGGATCAACCTCGTGTACAGTTCCCGGTCTATGGAGTGAAAGAGATTGAATGCTTCGTCTGTGACTGGAGGACATCTTTCCAAAGGGAAAAGAGATGGGTTTCTTTCTGTAAACGGATCCATTTCTCTTCGAATTTCTTGAACTCTCGCCCACTGTTACGGATATATACATATATATGAAGGGACGCCATTTGAAGGGGTGAAGCCATTGTCGGAATCGGCGTAGGGATTCTGCAATCTGTATTGAAAGTTCTTCCATTTTCAGGCGCCTGTTCAAATCCTGATAAGCATTACGTGTTACCGCTGCGCGATTTTATATACTACAAAATTTTGAAGTTTGATCCCACACGATTTTAATTTTTAGGGTGAATTGGAAGGAGAACTGTAACGATTTTGTCAATGCCAATCATTTATACTGATATATATATATTTAAAAAACATTTGTACTTATTATATAATAATAATAATAATAATAATAACTATTAATATATCGATACACGTATATTGTGTTTATAAAAAAATTATTATACACGTATATTGTGTTTATAAAAAAATTATTATAATTCGTTTGATTTATATTTAAATGATGATTAAAATATAATTATAAAAAATAGTAAAAAATTATATTATAATTTTGATATATAAATTAAACAAACAAACAAATAAAAATTAGTTATTTCTCAAAGTTAATATTGTAAAATAGAGTATTTAATTTTTTTTATATCCCGATCAGTCTCTAATTATATAATTTTCATATTAATATTAATAAGAAAATATTATACTTTAATTATGTATATGTGTCTCGTGATTTCGATCATCAAATTTTAGTATTAACTATGCATCTTTTAATTTATGATAATTTTTAGTATAATATTTTATAATTTTAATCATTTTTTTCTATAGGTATCGATATCATGTTATATCTTACCAAAAAATATGATTTATTTTTTTAATATGGTTTGCGGTTTTCACAAATCACGAGTTCTATAGTCAATAACAATTTAATAAAATAACTAAAATTGTGAAAAATAGTGACAAAAAATTATAATTAAAAATAATAATAATAATATATTCTGAACATTAAAATCCCAGGGGTCGGTTGACGTATCCCCTTCCCAGATATTTGAGAACTGATATGTGATGAAATCCCATCACACCATCTCCATTACTCCTTATCATCGTTCAAAAACTTGCAATTTACCATGTCTAATTCCATCATGTGGAAATTTGAATCAAAGAGAAACTACCGTTTGCTTCAAATCAAAGATGTCACCCTCTTTTCCCATGTACGTGATGATGAAGTTGTTGATATAATTTTCAAGAAAAAAAATTTGGTCTGCTTGAATCGTTTTTTTTTTCCTTTTTTTTTTTGCTTTTCAGCACCCATCAACTGGGGTGGCAGCAATCTCGGTGTTGGAGGTTTGCAGAAGCAGAGAAAAGCAAAAAGGCTAGATTTTTGACAGTGAGTTCGAGGGAGGATCCTGCCCAAATTTCCGAGAAAAAAGGGAGTGTTGCTGGTGCGGTGGCTTTAGTTATTGGGACAAGTATAGGTTCTGGGATTCTTGCTCTCCCTAAGAAAACTTCCCCAGCGGTAATTTAGACAATTTATGTGAGGAAACTGTGTTGAAGGAAATTTAAACTCATAAATAGAATAAGGTTGAAAATAAATGTAGATAATTGGTGTACTAGAATGATATTTCATCGTAGTGAACATCAAGTTAAGGGACAAAGAGTGATATTCTGTAATTCTCATTTCTATTTCCTGTTGATCTTTTTCTTCTGTATGCATGTTCCAATCAAATTTTCTTTGTTGTTTCTGGATGGTGGTGTTTCAGGGGTTACTTCCAAGTTCAATATCAATGATGATATGTTGGGCATTTTTGTTGATTGAAGCTCTTTTGTTAGTTGAGATTAATGTGGGGTTACTCAAAAAGAAGAAAATAAAAGTAGACAGCGATGAATTAGAGGTGATATCTATTAGGACCATGGCTCAAGAGACATTAGGAGAATGGGGTGGAGCGCTAGCAACAATGACTTATGTTTTCTTAGGTTATACTTCTGTGGTAGCCTACAGTGCCAAGTCAGGAGAGATTCTATATCACTTGACCAATTCTCCAGAGTCAGTCTCCGGCGTTTTTTTCACCGCCCTTGTCGCCATTCTGATCACTGTAGGAGGCAGTCGATCCATAGATCAAGTGAACCAATGCCTGACGACATCCATGATAGGTAATCGTATACGGCCCTTAATTTGACAGATAATTTAAACTGTAAAGTGTTTCTAAGAATTCGTAATTGTTGTGAGTTTTTTACCATTGATGGAACAGGTTTGCTCATAGCAATTGAAATTCTTGCCGTTCTTTTTGGAGGGTGGTCGGGATTAGACAGCAGCAGTGGCCACTGGGAAAAAGTTCCGGATACACTTCCAGTAATGATTTTTGCTTTAGTTTACCATGACCTAGCACCTGGTGAATAAATATCCCTGCATCTACACTTAATCATGTAAAGGATTGATGCTCTAGGATGAATTATAGAATATCTTGATCATGTTTTTCCATCTAATCATATATGGTTTTGCCTTCAGTCTTATGTGCTTATTTGGAAGGAGATCTTATACGTATAAGGGCTTCGATTTTACTTGGTAGTATCATGCCTTTGTTGGCATTGCTTGTTTGGAATGCCATAGTGTTAGGCCTATCAAATCAAGCTGATCAAGTTGCTGATCCAGTAGAACTGCTTAGGAGGTCGGTTCTTTTAACTTGTTGGTCAATAGAATTGCTATGCAGAGTTTTTGTAATCAATTAGCACGTCAATTCCGCTCAGAATCTAACCACGTATATCTATAACCATATAGAATATGAAAGTTCTTTTAACCTGTGCATCTTGGGTCTTCAATACGAGTACAATACGAGGAAAAACACCCAGTTCCTTAATTTTTATAGTTTGTTAAACAATGAATTATATTGAAATGCATTTCTTTCTTTTTGTTTATTTTTGGGTTCTTGACGATGATAAAAAATAATATACTACTAATTTGATCTATGCTTGTAGCATTAGATGGAGCGGAGTTTCACTTATGGTTGATGCCTTTTCGCTCCTGGCAGTCGGAACATCACTGATTGGCACTCTTCTGAGTTTCTCAGAGTTCTTCAAGGAGCAGCTTAATAATCTGAACTTGCATTCTCCATCTGTGCAAATTCCTGAGGTATTGTGCATACCTTAGACGTTAATATGTGTTTTGGTACAATCGTCGAATTTCCATAATTCTGATATTAGTGAAGTATATACTGGCAGAAATCAGGTTCATTCTTTTTTATCAGCAACTGGTGGAAAAGAAACAGAACTAATTTTACCGCAACTGTATTGATTATTGCTCCATCTTTTGTCGCATCAACGATAGTGCCAGATGCATTTTCCGCCGCCACAAATTTTGCTGTGAGTTAAGTTCCTCGCTTATCTACAAAAATTTATTTTGAGGTTTTAATTACGTATTAATCACTCCCTCGTCAAAACGTTCAAATTTCTGTGCCATTTATAAAAGGTTTTAAAAATTGCTCCATTCCCCTCAGTTCTGCCACTTTTTAAGTACGACCCTTGATCTGCAACATCACATAACTTTGTTCTTATTCAATTTTACCGTGTTGAAAATTTGAAAGTATTATTCGAAAATTAACTGCATAAAACTGGACAGGGAGGTTACTGCATGACAATGCTATATGGAGTTCTTCCTCCATTGATGGCTCTGGCAATGAACAGGAAACAAGAACAAGAACAAGAACAAGAAACAGACCAAACGATGATTTCAAATGCAGGTCCGGCACTTGTTGGTGTCGGATTATGTGCCGGCTGTCTAGTAGTTGAGCAAATCATTCAAGATTTATGGTTGCTGCCAATCAATTAGCCAGAACGGCGAGTAGGGGTAATCGTCTCCAATGTTACATTCTTCCTCCCAAATGCGTTGTGTCATTGCTCTAAACTCGTCTCCTCCCACTGGACCTAATTTCTTAGTTTTCTTTTTAGGACTTGTATCCTGGATTCTGATCATATTGAGTACTTGTAGGCGTGAAAGAATCAATATTTGTATTTGTACAGCTTCATGCATTCCTAAGGACCATGTAAATATTAAGGCTATATCTATTCTCTCTTCAATGACAAGCTTGTCCAGTTCTTGCATCCTGTGTACAGATAATTTTGAACAATTCATAAGGAAATTTAGAAAATCCTGGGCCCCCCCGTGGCGAACAAGTGCAATCATCCTTGTAGGGTTGTTTAACATAAAATAATTACATTGTGTGTCAGATTTAAGTGTTGTGTGCAAGTAGTGTCAACACCTATTCAGAACATGCAGCAAAATATTTTAATTTAACACACAAATTTTAATAAGTAGAATATGACATATTCAATTATTCAAATATTGCACAAATATAAATATTTGTGCATTGTCTCATGACAAAATATTCAATAGAAAATTGTAAATAGCTTACAAAATCTAATGCTTGTGAAACTTGTGAAAACTATCTTTCTTGACAATTCAAACAAATAAATTGCATCCAAAATAAACCAAACCGAAAACCATATATGCAACTACTGTATCTCCTAAACTGGAGCCACAAATAACTCTTCAATCAACACTGTATATGAGTTTTGTCTTCGAGTCTCTCCAAACACACGACAATACAGCAAACAGTGTGAGTCAATTACACAAACTCTTCACTAAAATAAATCGTCGTTTTTCGTGCAAAGTTTTTTTGTTCTCCGTTTTCTCTATGAAAACCACACACACGCCGCAACCTTGATCTCTTATGTATATACTCTCTTTGACCTAGAGTTCTTTTCATAAAAGAGTGAAACAAAAACTTTATTAGAACATGAACTCTTTTAACCAATTATATTATTATATATTATCGAGGGATAAATTTCAATATTAAAACAAATCTTGTTAGTCCAGAAAAACAAATCCAATATTATCAATAAAGAAAAATAATTAAAAAATAAAATATTCCTTTCAAACTTTTTAATTTTTCTATAAAAAATCTTGAATTTCATCTAATATATTAACATAACATGGTCAATAATATAATCAATAATATGCTTTAATTTAGTGTATTGTTTTTAGAGTCAATAATTCGCCATCAAAGAATATTCATTCGATGAACCGCGAAACTCCAACAAAAATATATATATTTTTTCTCCTCTACATAAATAATGGTGCGGTACACTTTGGGACCATTGGACAAGATTTTATTTATTTTTTGTGCCATTATTGCGGTGGTGTCGTCATTTTAATTTTACACATGCAGAAATCATACGAAATGTTTGACTATATTATACAAATTTTGGACCAAATGTGGTGCATCTCCAGTCAAAACGATGGATGCAGGAAATTAAAGTTGATACCAGACATATTGGGTCCTAAATTAGTTTGACTATAGAGCAAGTTTGTGAGACGTTCTCACGAATCTTTATGTATGAGACAAGTCAATTTTATTGATATTCACAATAACAAATAATACTCTTAGCATAAAAAATAATATTTTTTCCTGGATGACCGAAATAAGAGATCTATCTCACAACATACGACCCATGAGATCGTCTCACATAAGTTTTTGCCTTGACTATATTATTATTTTTCTATTTTCATTTTCTAAATGGGGATGCTAATATGCCTAAAATAAAATTTAAAAGTCCGTCTAATTAATCACCCATTTGGAACAACAATAAATTACCAACAAAATCTAACCCTCTTAATTTCATTCCTCTACACACAATATGTCTTGGTGATTCACTGCCATTTTGTGGAAATACATCTCAAATCGAACCGTCCGACGAGGTTGTAAATAAATAATCTCGAAGATATGAATTTATCTGATAAGTTTTGCACAAGAAAACAAGAAGATGGTTATACCATTTGTTGGTCCCACTTGTGGTATTTGAGATAATAAAACCCGAAAATAAAGAATAAACTGGACACCGAGATTTACGTGGAGAACCCCTAAAAATTATTAGCGTAAAAACCACGGGCAAGATGAAAAAAATTCCACTATAATATTTTGTGGTGTACAACCCACTCACTGTGTTTCCAAAGAGAACTCACACTTAATACAGGAGAACAAACACCTCAGAAATATTATAGAACTAAGCACTCAATTGCTATAGGATGAGAGAAAACTCGAAAAAGGAATGATTTGAAATGAAGAAATGAGACACCTATTTGTAGTATAATTTCGAGGTGTGAAACCGCGTATAAAACGCGTTCCGTCTGAACGCATCATTTCATTTCAAAATTCTCTGACATTCATTTAAAATGTGCACCGGCCAACTTGCATTAAATGGATGACTTGCCGAAAAAACCATCCATTTTTGTATACTTTGTTATGGCCACAATTGGGACCTCAACATGCATTTGGTGGGAGCTACGTGAACCCATGGCCATTTAAACGCTCTACTCAAATCTGCACCTATCTGTGCCATTTATTCAAAGAACGCGGAGGCTAAAAATGCCCTGGCGGGTACTGTGTCATCGACAAATACAGACAGCCTACACCAATTTGTCTATGCACTCCAAGAAACATGACCACTAATCTATAGTTTGCGCAATTTGTTTGTATCATATCATGTCTTTGAATATATCTTTGGTGATATTAACGTGGGAAACGTCGGATGTACCGAAAAAAATGATTTTAGTGTCGTTGATGCTTTATAAATTTTAATATATGTGTTAATTAAAGGGTAATTATAATTGTCCATTCACTCCTTCCACTTTGATCACTGGATAACAGACCAATCCTTTATTTAGTTGTGTAGTATCGACCGTTTGCCGCTTTACCAAAAGCTATAGTTAGTGGTAATGGTGCAACTCAGATCTTTTTAAACCGCACAGCAGCTCAAACACCACGATTCGATCGCTCTACCAAACAAAGACAATTATTGCACCCAACAAATTGCCTCTATCTTCATATTATAGTAGAGATGACAAGCAAATATATATTAAAACCAAAGAGAAAATCATGCTGCCTAAATGGGCAAATTAGCCAATATATTTCACTCGAGAGTCCCATGAATCCATGCTCACAAAAATATGACTAATGAAATTCTTCCAAACCTCCAAATGTTTTGATGAAAAATATAACTGATGAAATTCATCCGATGCAACAGAATATTTTTGCTATCGATAAAACTTCCGAGAATTTAGAAGAAGAATGCTTGAAATACTTAGTCGAAAGACCAGTTAATGAATGCGGTGGCAAAGCAGTGACATGAACCATCCAGTTCCTCTACTCTCCAAACCACACCTCGTTCATACGAGAATCTACGATTCATCGTAGACAGACTGCATCCTGGTGGTAAAGTAGCATATCCCTGTCAAGTAGCAAAGAACTGTCAGGTCAAATTGGTTAATCAATGCTTTCCATTTTTTTCCTGTAACTTAATAAGACTTCAACTATAAAACACATGGGGCGTGTGTGTGTATGTGTTAAAAAGCACTCAGAAGTCCATGATTATGATCTCATTGAAATGTAAAGAAACTCAGATGGGCTAAATTAAGTGGTTCGATTTTTTGTTGCAAGTGTACCTGCTTTGTTATAGTTGGAATCATGGAATACAAGGACATGTTAGAGCCATCGAGAATCTGATCCAATGCAAGTGTTTGCAGATTATGTAATCCAGTCTCTAGCATGTCGACTGCAGCTTGGTTGGCGTAAAGGCATATCGGGAGAGACTGCAACCAAACCAGATAAGTTAGTTTTGTTGAATAGATACATGTAACAGTCATTTAGGACTATTTTTTTTCTCTACGTGCACATATATATATGTGTGTATACATGTATAAACCAATATTTACATACCGTGAAAGAGAAACATAATATAGCATATTGGTGATTTTGAACCAGTTCCAAGAAAGAGCCAGTACGCAGGCAGTGGAAGTCGCACATCTCCACGCCTAAAAATGACCTGTCCCAAACAAATATATTTAGTCAAGTAAATTGTACTCTTATTGTCTAGTGAGACCTAAAAAATAAAAGTATAAACTCATAGAACTTGTTTCAGCAAACTGAAATCAATAAAACATGTCGACTACACTAGGATAATATCATACTAGAGCACGGAAAGCATAAAATCTATGAATAGGAGGAATTCAGAAACTTGGGAATAATATTAGAATCTCCATGAATTAGTATGTGGTTTTACTTGCCTATAACTTTGCCATATCCGTATAGCAAGACTGTTAATATCAGAGGTCGAGTCTGCTATGATGTCGAATATCATTGGTGCGTTTTCATCTGTGGCGTAGTCAAGATTTGATCCCGACGGCATCACTCCCTGACAAATGTTCTTTACGGAGGAAATTACATGTTGAATATACTCTAATGCCACTGACCTTACATCCTCCTCAAATCGGGCTTCAAAAGGAAACTGGAAGGCCAGAATCATCATAGAGCACAGGTTGTTTATGGCTGAAAATGAAGTACTAGAACTTGATGCCTCATTCGCTACACCGTAGGCAGATGGCCATTTTGCCTATCAATATGGAGACACAATTATGAAAACAACAGATGTATCCACTATATGACAATGTCTAACTGGTGTTATGATAAAAATCAAGAAAATAACATGTGTCAGAATTTAATAGATACGGCAAAAATTGTAGGATTGGAACATACGGTCCTGGAACCCATTGAGATGATCCGAAATCCAGAAGATAATAGAACAGCATCATTCGGTATTGTTTTATCAATGGGGGCAAAGATTAATTCAGAGGAAGCACCGAAACAAGTATCGTCCATTGATTCCAGTCCACTAATAACCTGCATTTACTTGCAGAGTATGATATCCATTCAAAAAATTCATTGCGTGTTCATCCTTTCCCTCAGAATATTTAAAAGAAAACCGATCTTCAATTATAAAATGTCTTTTAAAATATGTATGGTAATTAATGCCTCCAATCATAAGGGGACAAGGTGATGTCACCTGCAAATGATACAATTCCCCTGAAGAACCATGTTGTTGGAGAGGTGCAAAGCTTTCGAATCGAATAACTTCCAACACCTAAATTGGAAACAAGAATCAGACAACATGCATCCAACAAAACAAACTTAAATGCCCTGCCGTATTGCGAATTTAGGTGATTTGGAGACAATACTTCCCTTTGTTTGGTTTTATCATCACCTAGTTTTTAATCTTTGCCCCGTAAAATAATATTTTTGTCAATGTCTATGTTTCCAAAGGTATCATTACATTTAATTCAACTTTTTAAAAATCGTGAGCTCAAATCAACCAACCTCATCCTCATGATTGGTGTGGCCAAGTAGAACAGCATTATCAGATAAATTGTGCGTGGTCACTCCTGGAAATGCAAAGTAAGGAGCCTTGATGGTTGCTTTAGGCTTGTCATCAAAGTTGAAATCCATCCAAGTAGAACGATGATCTTTCAGCAGTCCCACTAGCTTTGCCGGGAAGACATTCTGCCATCAATAAACATTCACTCGTCGAAAGACACAGTTATGTGATACAGACGTGAAAAAAAAGGGTGAAACATACTTAATCAATGTCGAAAAGTAATAAGATAATAACTCACTTGAAGTAGCACAGTGGTTTTCATACAAATGACACCATCATAAGGCGTATCAAATCCCATATTAATATTAGTTCGCTTCATGGATATAATGGCATCTTTAGGGGCACCCATATTCATCAGTTGCCACCCATCCTCATTAAAACCATTGACAGCATCATTGAAGCCCCTAAACAAAATGAAAGAAAAAAACATACGAAGAACGTACTCAGGCACATAATGTCATCAATTAAAGCCTCATGGCATAAATCAGAATTAACAGCTTATGCTTCCTTCCACACAAACATGCAATGCTTATATCAGATTTAAATTTCTACACTGAAATACATTTAACTGAGTTTTACTCATACATTTGAACTCCTTTGCTGTCACACTAGTGCTTTTTTTTTTTTAGCATCACGCTAGTACTGTCAAACGGGTTAGCTGGCCAGCCTGCTATTTTGGTGGGTCTGGGAAATTGCCAACTCAGCCCACCTATTTTATGTGGCAGGACGGACCTAGCACGTTTTGACAACACTAGACACTAGTGCCTTTTGTTTATCTAAAAATAGTCAAGGTCCAAGATCAAGATCTGTTAACTTTCTTTGTTCTCAGAAATTCCAAGACATTATGCAACTGTACCAGAATCACATTTTATGGTGATTTCAAAAACCTTTACAAGGTAGTCATTTGAGCTTAAAGCTCATGTGTGTAAGACTAGAAAAAATGCAGCCATGACCCATAGATTAAGATTGTAGAATAAAAGATGAGATAAAGATTACTATTTGAGAAATGATTCAGCAGGCTCACCTGCTTAGTTTCTGGCCAAAAGATCTTACGAAGGCAGAGTCCTTAGGATTTGGATTTGCTTTGCTAGCAGTTACCTCATTTGCTAGGTGATTAATATATTGAAGTGCCTTAAGGGAAAAACATGCCTGTAATTAGTTTCTATTGAATTTGAAAGAACCACTTTCTTGAAATGGCCGTGAAATTAATTAAAGACAGTACAAACAACAAGCGAGGCAAAAAAAAGAGAAAATGTTGGATTACAATCAAAGATATAATAGGATGTTGAGTAAATGAGGGTACCATTATAAACCAATTCAACATGCTTTACAAACCAATGTGTGACTTAGTCTGTATATATATATCGACATATATAATATACTTACAGTGAAAATTATCTCCTTGGCAATGAGTTCAGATGACTTGTAAAGGGGTCGCACAACCTCAGGAACAGATGATGTCTGCAATAAGCTTATAGCACTATGAATGCTACTCATTTAACTTCACCCAAATTTAAAATCAGGGAAATTTGACAGTCTATATTGCTTTTTGGTTTTCTGATCGGTCAACATTTAGTTTTAGTTATTGTAGTCCAACTTTCACCAAAATCCGGATGGTTCAGTTCAAGCTATCCTAAGGATACTCCCTGACAGTTGATCTAATGACCTAATGTTTTGACACGTTAAAACTATCGACGCTAATATTACTTATGTGTTGAGATTTGGACATTTGGATACACGAGAGTAGCATCTCATCAATCCGTACAGACATAATGCCGGGCATGATTTCATGACACCGATTATCACCACTATGTCACCAAATATTTGCTGAGACTCAGTTGAAAATCGGACTAAAAATAAGAAGATTAAGTTATTGTACTATGACTAAATATTGATTACTTCGAGAAGCAAAAGCTAATATAGACCAATTTTTTAAATTTTCCCCTTAAACTATCGAAAGAATGTTGCATACCTCCAAATCCAAGTGGGCAACTAGATTTATCATTGATCCACCCTCACAGGGGAAAATCAAGTAGCCACTAGCCAACATCTTGCCTCTCACAAATTCTAGTGCAACAGGTGAGCTTGGGACATCAGAACCACCATTAATTGACTTCTCACATACCTTAAGATAAATACCATAATATTATATAGTTCCACAAAAAATATAATCAACAAGTATTACTATATGAAAGCAATGCAAAACAAAAGTAATTGTACTTACTACAAAGCTGCCATCGTCTAAAATCGAAGTGAATCTTAATGTCCAGAAGTCTCGAGCACAGGCCAAGGTAGTTGAAGCATAATACTGGTCACAAATAAAATGGGTTAGAGAACTTTATGGCAAACCCGAGTGGCTCAAGCACACGACGTTGAATCGCTGTAACCTTCAGTTTCGCGTTCGATTCGATGTGATGCGATGCCATGCAATGCAATGCAATGCAAGCTAAGATAGGTGCATCAGTAGAATATATATTCCAACACTATATATTTACTGACCTGTGTATAAACTAGTTCAATGGTTCCCCGGTTCTTCGCTGGATATATGGCGATAACCTCTAGTTTTCTACATTTTCGAGACCATGAGGATGTGTCCTTGAGAATTTCAATTACCTGTCACGAAAACAATAAACTTAATATTTAGCAGGATAACTATCATTTGAACTATAACTTGTACGTTTAGAGCTCATTTCACGGTTCACTAATTTACAATTTTTTCAATTGTAGTCATTCTTTCATCGGAGTGATGATAAAACATAGGACACATCAGCAAAGTCCGACGTCATGTCATCAATTTTCGTTGAAACGTCATCATTTTTTACTTCACATCAGCAAGAAAGAATTAAGATTGAAACAAAAGTACGAATTAGTTGACTAATACTTAAGTGACCAACAACATGACAAAAATGAACAATATATAGATGATTTTGGTCATCTATATTATCAAATTTAAGTTTTGGTCCGTTATCTTTGTTATTTTTGCAAATTTATTCATTTTTCAGAGATGACGCTGATGTGGCACCTATGAGACGTCTATATGGCTTCCAACATAGTGTTAATGTGTGCATTGTCCGATCAATGCTTCGATGAAAAATGACTAAATTTTAGTGTATAAAGTTCGAAGTATTGCGTGCCTTAAGAGGTTCGAAAGGAACTACAGTGCATGCCCGTGCCGCAACTCCAGCGCAGCCATATGCGACGTAAACTTCACCTGTCGAGATCGGACCATGGACCTGAAAAAAGGGGGAAAAAAAGAAAAAAAAAGTGATGATTGGATTGATAAAAAAACATGCATGCGGCCGGACAAGAATTTGTTATCTAAGAATTAATCCTAAGTTAGTCTCACATCTAGAGAAAAAAAATAGCAAGCAAAAAATGGCTAGTCCACAGCATTGCTTCGGCATATATCGAAATTTTCAAGAACCAATGGTTTAGGCCGGAGTAGCACATGTGCACGTAAAAGAACACAACACAATGTATAGTTACGACCTCTTGCATGGGAAAAGGAACCCAGTTGATAGCAGAACCAGTAGCTTTAGGGAGGAATTCGTTCCGAGCTTCATCCGCCTGAATGAGAAGTCTGTATATACATGAAAAAGAAGTAGAAATTAGCACCCTTTCCTAGTACATATGTTGATGCTTATTTTTGTGAGAAAATTGCAATTTTAGTTTTTTAAATTAGACATATTTTTTATTTTAGTTCCATAACTGTCAATTTTTTGTTTTTATCCATTAACTTGAATTTCTTTTTTGTTTCGGTCATTTTTTCATGCAAAACCACTAAATCTATCAAATAATAAAACTACGTAATATTATACATGACTCACTGCAAGAATAAAATCTATATTATGCATATAAAATCTATCTAAGCAAAAGTAAGGGAAACAACAAACTTTTTTCCTCCAATTTTGAAATATTGGGTGTTGTTTTGCTTTATTTTACTTTTTTGTTTTTTTTTTTTGTTTCTCGCTACATGAACTACATAGAAGAACATCAATGTTAGATAAATAATATTCGAAAGAGTTAGCGGCTTTTGTCCACAAAATGACTACAAAAAATTCAAGTTAGTAGATGAAAACCAAACATTGACAATTTACATTATTAAAACACAAAACAGATCAAATTATAACACTAAAATCGCAATTTTCCATTATTTTTATGAAACAAAAGTTGTTTCATGGTATTTTCTTGTGTATATGCTGCATATATACCCTTTGTCATCATCAGCATTATTCATGGATAGGTGAGGAGAGGGAACCTCAGGCTCGGAGGCCTGGTTAGTCGCAGTTGAGGTAGTAGTAATCTGCAAACACAATTATTTATTACCTAAAACTAGTTTTGTAAGTAAAAATCATATTGTTTTTAGGTATATTTAAAGCATAAATAGTCAAAATAACTCGCACTAATACAATTCTTGATAAACCACCTATGTTAAATCCAAAATCAGTATAAAAAATTTCGAAAAACAAGAAAAGGGTTCCAGCTGTGGGTTAGTCTAATAAAAAAGTTAACAAGAAATTAATTATTAGAAAATTTCTGAAAACAGTATAATAAAATAAACCGAGAAAAGAATTTTCTTGGTCTATTAACTTGTCAAATTTTGGAAACTTGTTCATTAAAGTTTCAAAGTTTTGTTTTGGTACTCTAACTTTAATTTTCAGCTATTTTGGTATACTTGTTGGCGTGACATATGACAATGTTAAGATTAAAACTTGAACATAACTCAACCCCAAAAACTATTTTAAGGGGGCATGATTGTCCAAGTCCATAGATGCAACTCCCAGAAACTCTATCCAATTAACCGATATGAGACATGGACTTGGACAATCCTCTCTAATGAACTAACTTTTGAGATTGAGTTAGTTCTAATATTCAATCTTAACGTGGTATCAGAGTCCAGACCCACCGTTATATATTGGATTGCCCATAGTTGAGCCACCCGTTAATGTCTTCACGCTCCAATTGTTCATTCATGAGCGTGAGGGGTAAGTGTTAAGATGTCCTGCATCTGTTGGATGCTGTTTCTGGGAGTTGTATCTATGGACTTGGACAATCCTCTCATATTGAGCTAGCTTTTGGGGTCGAGTCAAGTCCAAGTCTCAGTCTTAATAGACAAGTCAGCAATTTCAATATCGCATCAGTATTTTCTGGTGTCATGTCAGCATTTGTCAGTGTCACATAAAAAACTTAACCAAAATAACCGAAAATTAAAAGTTAGTTGATCAAAACCTGAAACTAGACAAATTAATAGATAAAGAAACTATTTTTCCAAAATATATTTCATTAATGATGATCAATGTAATTGATGGATGTATATATATAATATATGATGATAATTGATCTCCAGAGCACCCACCATGATCAGTATCGTTGAAGTGACGTCCACATATTGAATGCGATAAAAATGTATATCCAATAGATGGATTCCACCTCAGCGATATTTATTTATGTAAGTGAACACAGTGGGTGCCAATGAGACCAAACCTCATAACATATATCTCTATCTATATATATATATATATATATATAGCATACAGCGAGGAGTTGGCTCCGGAAACGGTCATTCTCACGTACGAGTTCCGCTACCCTTTTGAGCAAGGCATTCTTCTCTTCCCTTAGCAAACTGTTGGCCACTTTTAGCTTCTTGTTCTCTGCCAAAATATCCTCATGTTCCTTCTTTTGCTTGCAACGGCTTCTAGGAATAGGGAACCAATAAATACTCTTAGTAAATAATGCCAAATAAAACGAAGAAAAAAATTGATCCTTTTTTTCTACGAGAATGCTCACGTGAAACTGTATACATAAGCACCGTACCACATAGAAAATGAACTAAAGTTATGAAATAAACCGTGATAACAGACTAAAAATGAAATTTAACGGCTTAAATGACATAAATATGAAAATGAATAACAAAAGAAATATTAACACGATTCAAAATTAAATTTAGGGAAGATGTGTAAGATATTATAAACTTTCTATGTTTTGCAAATAGATTAATTAACTCACACCGTGTGATAATCCAATCATATAAAAATTTAACACCTAATTAACTAAATATGCAACTTAAAAGCATGTATAGCGAATTAAATAACTCTTTTTAGCATTAATTTAAAAATAAACATATAAATTAATATCGAACATATTATTTATTTCATTATTAGTACAAACAACTGCTTGAGTACAAAAATATAAATATATATTTGTTCCAATTGTGAATGAATATAAAAAGATCACTTATAATTAATAATCCACATGTTGTACATTCAAAATTTTTGTTGATCTTTTTTATATATATAAAATTTTGAATATCATGAATTTTTGTTGTCCTCCTTTATTTATGAATATATTTTTTTATTTTTTCCGTATTTTTTCTATGCATTTATTATTAATCCAAATTATATATATGAAATATAGATTTATATATTTAGTTAAGTTTTAATTAAATAAAAACAAATCTCGTTAACCCAGATCCAACCCGATTCGGATGGTTTTTGAATCGAGTAGATCGAATTATATATTTTTTATGTCAAGCCGGCTCGATCCATAGTATTTTTAGGCGAACAAATTAAATAGCTCAAAGCTGATCCAACTTTGATATATTAACCAACTTTTTGCTGAAACAATCTGCAAACATTTAGCAAACATAACATCACATTAAAAGCAACAAAATATTAATCAGTGATAGTAATAAGAACCAAAAGAAAAAAAGGAAAAAAATCATTCTAATAAAGTAATTAGAAAATGGAAGAAAAGATTTCCACCTGCGGTTCTGGAACCAGATCTTGAGCTGCTTGTTGTCAATGCCGTTCAAGGTAGGGTGTTGACGGATTAAATTTTCGCGTTGAGAACGATTCGGGTTTGGAGACTGGGCGTAAACTTTTTCAAGAACCCTAATCTGTTCATCGGTGTATCGGATATGCTTTTCACCCTCTTCACGTCCTCTCTTTCTAGCGGCGGCGTTATCGGTTTTAGCCATCTGATCAGCAAGGAAAATGCTAGATATTTTAGGGTTTAGGTCTAAAAAACAATCTAAATGTTGCCATTTATAGGACAGAGGCCTTAACCTTAGTTTGATAATCTTATTAAAATTTGAAAATTATACTTATAATTTGCTTTACTGGATCCATCTCAATTTCAAGCATATTACAACAATCTCACTTAGTTTTGTCTTCTTTCCTAATTTTCATTCTTCATCAACAAATAAATCACTACATCGGGTCGCCGAGGTGCCCCCTGCGGAAACCTTTACAAGGCATATTTATACTCTATGCCGGTGAGGTCAGATAATTTCCATGAATCTTTTTATATGATATGAACTTCGTGTATATCCCTAGGGTTCGCATGCATGCATGCATCATCCTTGATTCTATAGAAAACTAGAACACCCCCAAAATTTCTTGGATCCGAGTAGTTAGCTAGAGACCTACCCTCAGAAGTGGACTCGAAAACCTTCCGTCGAGCTACCACAAGCACTACAAGAAAATACTGAATACACAACAATTAAAACACAACGTTTTTTTTTTATTTTGAAAAACCGTTGTCTTTTACTTTTAACAACGGTTTTAGTGAAAACCGTTGTTAAAAAGCATTTTTTTAAACAAAGACAACAGTTTTTTTGTCTTTTACCAAAAAAAAACACTAAAAGACAACGGGGCAACGGTTTTAGAAATCAATTGTCTTTTAGCGTGTTTTTTGGACAAAAAAACAACGATTTTGTTAAAATTGTTGCTATATTTAGCGACAGGTTTTGCTTAACCGTCGCTATATTTGGCGACGATTATAATAAAACCGTCGCAATTTTTAAAATAACGACGGTTTTAACAAAAACTGTCGCTAATAGCGACGGTTTATTAAAATCGTCGCAATATTTTAAATAGCGACGGTTTACACAAAAATCTTCGCTATTTAAACAAGCGACGGTTTAATAAAACGGTCGCTAATCGAGACGGTTTTTGATAAAATCGTCGCAAACTGTCTATAAATATCCGCATTTTCGGTTCATTTTCCTCCACAACGCTTCACATCTACAAAAATTATTTCTCTCTTAGACGATTTTAGTTTCGATTTAGAGTAAGTTTTTTCGGGTCAATTCTTGATAATATTTTAAGTGTTAGTTAAGATCATAAATAATATTAGCTTAGTCAGATTGTAAGTTTTTTGGGTAGATTTATTAAATTATAAAAGTAATATTTTTTTATTTTACTTTAAAAATTAGCGACGTATTATGTATAAACTCATGTCGCTAATTATGTATAAAATGTCGTTAATTGACGGTTTAGTAAAAAAAAACTATCGCTAATTAGCGACTGCTTATGAGTCTAAAATCGTCGTTAATTTTAGCGATTTTATAGCATAAATGGTCACTAATTAGCGACCGTTTAATAACTACGATAACAGTTTTTAACTGTTGTCGTTGAACACATTTTAAATAACAACATCAATTACAACAGTTTTTACCACCTACGGTTTTGCGTTTTTCTTGTAGTGAAGAACGCAAAATGTCATGTTAGGTGATCAGAGTCTACGATATATAATTACCACCACTCAGCGATCGGGATGAGGTTTGCCTTCCGATGGAGGAGCCACACTACAAGAAAAATGATTTTCCGCAGCACGTCATCAACAGCGTGCATTAAAAGCACGCTGCGAATACTACTTTTCACGGCGTGCACCCATATGTGCGTTGTTAATAGTGTTGCACTTGATAATATTAACGGCGTGCATTAAAAACACGCTGCGGATATTACTATGGACGGCGTGCATTAAAAGCACGCTGCAGATAGTAACTTGATACTATTAACGGCGTGCATTATAAGCACGCTGCGGATATTACTATGGACGGCGTGCATTATCCGCAGCGCACAATAAATGCACGCCGTTAATAATACTATTAACGGCGTGCATGTTTATGTGTGCAGTTAAAAGTAAATCATTTTTTTTAAATTGTGTTCAGACATTAGCGGCGTACATTAATCGCACGCCGTCAATAATATTATTAACGGCATGCATATTATTAGCACGCTGCGGAAAATGAGTTCGAATTTTTACATTAGCGATGATTTTAGTAAAACCGTTGCTAATATAGCGACGGTTTACATGAAACTGTCGCCGCTTTAAAATCGACGACGATTTAATGTAACCGTCACTAATAGGCGTGCATCGGCGACTATTTAATAAAAAACCGTCGCAAAAAATCGCAAATTCTCTATTTAAATTCGATTTCCGTTTCATTTTACTTCACAACACTTAAAATTTTTCTCTCGTATGATTTTAGTTTTGATTTAGATACGTGTTTTTGTTTCAATTTATGGTTAATTTTTTAATTGTTAATTAAGAGAATGAGTATTATTATTATAGTTGTATTATTAGTTTTTATAAAAATTTATTAAATTATAAAAGTAAATTTTTTTTTATTTTTACGCAAAATTTAGCGACGGTTTTAGAAATGTCGCGAAATTATAAAACTGTCGCTAAATTTAAAGACCGTCGCTAAATTAGCGACGGTTTTGAGGTTTTTTAACGTCGCGGATTTGCGACGGTTTAGTCAAAAACCGTCGCTACAATTTTATTTTTTTCTATGCACGCCGTTAATAATAGTATTAACAGCGTGTATATTTACGCCGCGGATAATCTTGAGCTTTTAACTGCTTGCAACTTTGCAGCATGCAATGCGCGCTGCGGAAAGCCCATATGTGCGCTGCACAAAGCCATTTTTGTTGTAGTGCCAGGAATTTGAAACTCCAGAATCCTTTAATTTTTTAAAATTAAACCACCGGGCTAATATCAAATTAATACATAATTATCCAAAATTCACATATATAATTTTTTAAAAAAATTTGGGTCACCCGAGCTTTGGGTGTAACCACGCCCTCGTGCTATCTGAGCAGCGGATCATGTTTTTCAATTCTTATTTCTAGGTATATATATATTGACAGTTTCGCCTTTCAAGTCGATAGAGGGCTAAGTTGACTGAATTTAAAGAGTGAGGGGGACATTTAGGGCAAAGTAAGCCATCGAGACCTAGAGAATAGACGTGTACTAATAAATGGATTAAACACTCAATATAAAGTCGTTTCAAATTCTTCTCTCGAATACTTTTTAATATTATTTAATGCTCGAAAACATTTATTTATCTTGAATTTCTATAAAATTATGCTTTACACACACGGCGTATAGGTCATGTGCTTGTTCCGAATTCAAACTGAATGCATAATTAACAGTATTGTGATTTGTGCAAAGGGATATCTTTAGTAAAGATCTTTGAAAGTCATGAGCTTGGGATTGTGACAATGACGAGATATTAATAAGTGTTCAAAATCGCAAATATTAGTGCTAGCTTGTAATAAACTTTATAGTAGATTTAAAAAATTAATAATAATATAAATAAATAAATAATTAAAAAAAAACTCGACAGTAACCTTCATTTATTCTCATTATTATGTCATAAAATGAGGGTATCAACATATATTTATCATTCATTTGAATCCCTTCATCTTCTCAAGACAGTCTGACGAAGATCAGTGATCAAAATGACCAGCAAAAAAGACAGTCTTGGGAGAAAAAATATTTCGCAATATTCTCTGTAACACTCCTAATTAATTAGTTGTAACTTCTTTTATTTCCACGTATTTGTTGATTGTTTCTTAATGATTAACATGAATTATTGGGTCATATATAATCTTTCCTCTTTTGGTTTTCTCCATCAAGATTCAATTACAGTATTAAGTTCAATTTCAGAATAATTCCACTGGACAGCGATTAATTAGTGATAATCATGCTATGGTAAGATGAATTCACAGTTAATACTCTAAATTTTAAGAGAATAAATTAATATGTGCTATAAATGATTTCACAATCTTTAAAATAGTTTTTCTAGGACTCCAACATATACGTAAATCATAAATAAAAAAAAAATATTTTTATTTCCTTAACAAAAAGATCAAAATCAGATAGACAATGTCCTAACACAAAAATAAAAAATTTAAAAAAAAAAAAAAAAAAAACCAACCCCCAAATGCTTTTTACAAATCAATTCTTCCAACCATGATGATCCTCATGACCAAGAACTTGTAAACAATACTGCTCGCAAGCAGGCTCGCAAGCATCAACGTTCGCATCTACGAGCTGCATGCACGTCGGCATGCAATTCTTCGCACACTCCGACATCGCGAGACCCTTATAGGGACCTAAAATGAATGTCAATGCGCATATGAAAACCAGAAAACCTGCAATTTTCTTGGAAGCCATTGTGTTCTTTTTTTTTTAACCTTTCCCTGAGAAGATTTTTTTTTGAAAGGATTCAAATTTGCTGTTGATTAGCAATGGTTGGGAGAATGATAGGGAAGGAAGTGATTTTGGTGACCATTATTGTTCGAAGAATTGTTGTTGGTCTTGCTTAAATCATGCGTGGGTCAGAAAATTTTGGTTTGAATAAAATAATTTGGATTTAATATATTATAATTTGAATATGTAAATTTATTGAATCGGTTTGTCGCTCTGAAATTCGTTATTTCTGTAATTAAAATCATATCACTTGGTTTAAAATGGATATAAATTGAAAGCAGTCCTTTAAAGTATTATTTTAAAAAAATAGAATCAATTTTGTGTTCAGTAGAGTATTAATTAACTTTTAAAAGGGAAAGTGAAAATGCAAATGCGACCTTACGGGGGTATATATATTTCATATAGGGGAAATGAGAATTATTGGATTTTCAATTATAACTTTCAAAATTTGTCGTTTAACATCAAGGTCTAAAGTTTTGGGACGACAAAATTCCAGGTTATATTGGGATGGATGAATTTGAAGTTAAAGATTTCAAATCTGTTTTGCAAAATCTACTTTCAAACGATTTTAAAATCTCAACTAGTTATTTTTTAATCATCGGATTAGATTTTAAATTTACCCCAACTTGAAATCATTTCAAATCTCCTTTTAAATACAGCCTCAAATGCAAATGCAAATGCAAATTTGAAATTATTAGTTTAGAAATTTGTCCAAATCAAGATGGAGAAAAAATATTTTTCTATAAATACTATAATGTATTGCGTATTAGTATATATAGATTCACTGTAATAATAAATACACCTAATAAATATGCGTTTCGTTTGAAGTTCAGTTTTCAAAACCTTTCTCCAAATCGAATTCATTTCTTCCAATCAAATCTTCTAATTCAAATGCGACCTTGGACGGGAAAGATATATAAATTGACTCAACTTGTAGCAACAATCATAATTTAATATTAGCAGTCAGCTGCAGACGTTGCATGCTTATATAATCTTTTTTTAAACGAAAAAAATAATGATCAAATTAAAAAATGTTGCATTTTCGTTAACAGATAGTCACCAAAACAGAATAGATACATCAATTTTATTATTTTACAAAAATGAGTCACATTTTCGTAAATAAAAAACACTAAAGGACACAAAGTGAGTGTTATTTTGCTAAATAAGAAGGGTAAAATTTGTGTGAGATGATCTCACGGATCGTATTTTGTGATATATATATATCTTATTTGGGTCATCCATGAAAAAGTATTACTTTTTATTGTGAATATCGGTAGGGTTGACCCGTCTCATAGATAAAGATTCGTGAGACCGTCTGATAAGAGATCTACTCAAATAAGAAAACATCTAATGGTTAAAAAAGAGGAGACTATATAAAATGATTAATTTACCAAATAATTTTGGTTTTATTGAGAATTAATTTATGATATAATCATAATTTCATTTCAAGCTTCACTAATTATTTAGAAATAAGTAATTAAAGAACATCTACTATAATAAGGCGGTAAGATTAAGAAATATAACATAATTAGAAGTGTAGGTGTTTAATGGTGGAAATATCATGTAACTTAAATTAAGTCATTACTTTTTGAGAAATTGCATTTTGGTCTTTTATGTTAACCTTTTGTCATCTTGATAGTATTTATTATTGAATTTTAGTTTTAGTTCGGTATTTTTTTAATTTTTCTGTCATTTTATCTTTCTCTATTGTATGGAATAATGTAACACACTGTATTGATATCATATCAGTGTTATAAAAAAATTAAAAAAAAAACAAATAAACAAGGTTAGTGAATCAAAATTGAAATTTAAAAATATTAATGATCAAAATCGAAAAAAATTAAACATATAAAATAAAAGTATAAATATTTTTTATTACTTTTTTAAATTATAAGTTAGTTATATATTGTAAAAAAGAAAAGAAAAGGAGGAAAACTAACCTCGAAAAAGTACAGTGGGAGCTGAAGGGTGAAGACTACTGAATACTGATGAACAAAGAATGTCAGGTAGGCTGAATCGATCTTCTAGCGCTCCTTACAAGAACGCTCTCCCTCCTCAAGAACTCCTTGACGATCTCTGCAGGTATTCATTCACTGTGCATTTTTATGTGTTTTATGTATTGCAATACACTGAGATTGGAGGCTTAAATTAATTCCTATTCAAATTTCTACAGTTTTAAGTCAAATGCTGCAATCTCTCTCGGTGAACTAATTTCTCTTACTATTGAGGGATGACAAGGGAGAAAGTGTTACCTCCAAAGAATTCTAGGAAAATTGGTTGTCTTGAAGGGTTTGTGGGTTGTTCGTTATAATATTTTGCTTAATTCTGGAAATTTTAGGTGATATTTGAACGGTGGTAAAGAAATTTTGGCTGAATTATCACCTGGGCGAAGTGGGTTGAAAGATTTGTAGTCCCATTGGAAACCACAAATGTGTTGGCTTTTCCTCTTCACGTTTCTTGACAGTTTCCTTCTACTGGTGTTGATACTTGGGTTACAATACTTGGGTTACAATATAAGAAATTGTGTAGATGGAAGTTCAATTGGTAAATTAGATAGTTTGTGCAAATTAACATGATGGAAGTTAAACATTTTCCATTTGTTCTGCAGTCGTTTTGTTCTCAACGTCCCTAAGGAAGACCAGCAGTCTTTTGAGAGGATTCTGTTTCTTGTGGAGTATGCTCATTGGTTCTATGAAGATAACTCAGTTGAAAATAATCCATCCTTGAAGTCATTAACATTGAAGGAATTTACTTCTTTGTGTATCCTTAACCCCTGTGTATTTAGTTGAACCTTTTTTGTGTCCTTGTTTAAACTGTGTAATTCACATTTCTTGTTTTAAGTGATTTTAGTCCTGTAATTTAATTTGACTCGAGATAATTTAATTTGACTCGAGAATCATTTTCCTGAGAAATTGAAGTTCCTAATCTTGCTCAAGTATCATGAGCTATTAGACGTTTTCATTCTTTCCTCTGGTTGGTTAATTTTTGCTGACAAGTTGAAAAATCAGATCTGTGTTTGATATATTTATAGCTATTATAGATAGTTCTTGTATTACGACGTGCTTTTATCATTTAATCTCGAACGGAGGATCAGTTGTATCGTAAAGATGATTTATATTTGATGATTTTCGCCCTCCTTAATAAGTTGCAGTGTTCAACAATTGTGAAGTTCTGAAACCATATGTTGCCCATATAGATGACATATTTAAAGACTTCACATCATACAAAGTTAGAGTTCCAGTAACAGGAGCCATCATTCTGGATGAAACTTATGAAAGGGTTTGGTCTTTTGCTCGTAATTACTGTTCATTATTTGATCCTTAAGAAGGTGAATTTGGTGAATATGTTTGCCCTTCTTTCGTTGGAATCTTTCTTAGTTGAATGTTCATATTCATTGACATTTATTTGCTTTGTTAACCTAAAGAAATAAGTTGCCGATTAAGAACTAATTGTTGGAAGTATGTTTTCTAGTGTAAGGAGATGAAAATGAGCTTTTTCTGTGTTACTCATCGGGCAATCGATTGATTCTAATAGTATTATTTGTTTATCCCCTTAAACCGCAGCGTATAACTTATTTTAGCTTTTTGTTTATTTTTCTTGTCACAGTGCATACTGGTGAAAGGATGGAAAGGATCTAGTTGGAGTTTTCCACGTGGGAAGAAGAACAAGGATGAAGAAGATCACAAATGTGCCATTAGAGAAGTATGCTCATCTTCTTGTGCTTATTGTATTGTCTTGCATGATTGGTAAGAGTATTATTTTATACCAGTGCTCTATGAATTTAATTGTGATTACATTGTGGCATGTATGTAATATCCTCATTGTGAATTTAATTGTTGTTTCATTTGTTGCGACATATAAAAAGACTATATACTTGGGCTTGGCTTCAGAATCGTTCTCTTGTCAACGTCATGTTTCCCTATTAATTGCATGTGATGTTCAAAAGGAGCAACTGATGCTGTCACTATTTTCTTTTCCGTGCATTTTCAAGGAAGAATCGTTGTTATTTAAATATTTCATGTCTTACTTCATCATTTCTGATATGCAGGTCCTAGAGGAAACAGGTTTTGATGTTTCCAAACTTCTAAACAAAGACGACTACATTGAAATGGTTTTTGGACAACAAAGAGTGCGTCTGTATATAGTTGCTGGGGTGAAAGATGATACATCCTTTGCTCCTCTCACTAAAAAAGAGATAAGTGTATGTCATTATTCCTACTCAAGAACTTAAAACTTTTTGGATTCGGTCATCATGGGAATATGATTTGTCCATGTGGTTTTTGGAACAGTTTTTTTTCTTTTCGTTGGTTGTCTTCATGGGTTTGTTCCACTAACCTTACTTTTTAGGATGCTTTTATTCAGAAAATCAGCGAAATCAACATGCTATGTTATGTGCAAGCTGGTTGCGCCTTTTACACATACATTCATGAATCTTATGTTTCTGAATCTGCAACAAAGCTGCTCAATGCTAGCAATGTTATGCTCCTTCTATGATGTTTTACAGGAAATTGCATGGCAGCGGCTTGATGATCTTCAACCAGCAAATGAAGATGTCATATCTCGTGGGATCACCGGCCTTAAGCTATACATGGTTGCTCCTTTTTTGACGTAAGTATATTGGCATAAGCTATAAATATTTGAACTCCTCGATGACTCTGTCAGTTTTATAACGATGTACGATTATATTGCAGATCTTTAAAGTCATGGATCTCCTTGCACCCACCTCCTATAGCACCTAGATCAGATAGACCTATGAAAGGTCCTTCTCTTCTGCAACTCAATCTCTCTCTCGTAATATAAATTATGTGTGAGGCCGCAACTTTTAAATAAATTCTGGGAAACGAATGTGCTATTGTTTTAGAGAATCCTATGCACCTTGGAGTCTTGGACTGTGTATCCTTACTTGAACGTCCTCTGGAGCTCTGATATGACTATAACAGTGCCTTTTCGTGATTCTGCCTACAATTTTATCTCTATGGTGCAGGAATTACAGTTTGGAAAGCAAAAAGTGGTTCTACTGGAAGCAGCTCAACAACAGCTGAGAACCAGCCAAATAAAGCAGTAGCAGACATTAATCTTTCTGATTCACGACCTGGAAGAAGCTTCAGAAACTTTCGGTTTGATACAGGTCCAATATTTCAATCGATAGATGCTGCATTCTCTTCTTAGATGAAGTTACTCTTTGCAACTCACGTGCATGCACATAATCTCGTCTGTTTTGACCAATGAAAAAGATTCATCACCGCTTGTATGGACTGATAGCTCATTGGAGAGTGTTGGTAGCTGTTCTTGCTGTATATTTTGCGTTGGAATGAGCTTTAGGATGTGCATACTTTCAGTATGAATACGTCCCATATGATAGGTCAAGATTTTGCACTATATGAACAAAGAGCTATATGGAAGCTTTGCGTGGTTAGCCTAATTAGCCTCTCATCGAAAACCAAAAAGATAAACTGGGAGTGAAATATTCTATCACACAGCACCTGGCTTATCTTTGTCTGTCTCCAACACTGGAATGAAATCCGCCAGAATCGAATTTATTTGTAAAAATATAATTAAGCACAGCCCGACACGAAGTACAGAAATCAAAATAAGTAATGAGAATTTCATTAGTTTTCAACAATCCTAAAAAATAAAACGACACTTTTTTTTTACAGAATATGATTTAAACCCCGACATTTAACTACATTAAAAGAAATTTTAATCTCAACTTTACATGTCAACAAGTTGTAATGATGAAGAATAAGTATAGCATATTTTCGAAAATAATTTGATATATCGAGATATCCGAGAAAAAAATTATCCTGTGTGGCATACAGCACAAATACTCATGTACTGATTATATCATTGAAACTTTTTTCTTATTAATATCAGCAAACAGAAATTCCAGAATCCATTTGCTTGTACTTGGATGGATCTGATTCGATAAATTCATTCAATTTAGATTTCTCGACTTATTTGGATCAAAAATTCAAGCAAATATATTAGGTTGTACAATTTTAATGATAATAGTAATAGATTTCAACCTTCATTTTTTCCACCAAATCAAATTCTTCAATTCAACATAACCAAGTACAACCTGGAGGAAACTACAAACTATATTATATTAGACCAAATCTCGATTTGATTAGCCAATATCAAACTCCAATCAGATAACATTATTCTTTGTAAAACCCATAAATCTAAGAAATAACAGGATTAACAACGGTGGATATATATCAATCCCAAACACAAAAATACAGCAATCCAGCTTTTGATGAACATCTATTGTTCCTAAAAATTATAGCCGCTCGGTAAGTAATTGTTGGTAAACATGGTTACCGATTCATGAAAAGGACCGTCGTAACAATCTACATTTAGCATCATACAGATCTTGGTCGAGAAATAACATGGTAACACCTTCCCATTCAACGAAGCTAACATTACAGATTCTTGGTTTCAACGTTTTACCTAGGCAATTCTTGATTACAATACAATGGAAATGATAAGACCCCTGTGAAAGAAAAAATATTATGACTAAGATGATGGATTTCAAAAAGTATCAAAGCTAAGATGACAAGTAGTAAAATCATGAATAGAAATTAACAAATAAGATGCATACAAGATCAAGTGGGCATTTTCACCTCAAGTCACGGGACATTCATTCTACAGATAAAGCGTTCTCGCTCCTTCACGTGAGGTAGCAATTAAAAAGAACATTAGAAAGGGATAGGAAAAAACAAGCAGGAAACGAATGAAAAGGGCAAATGCAAATCAGGGAGAATCAGATTTTGAAACGGGGAGTCCCCTTTAATCATTATTAGCATATACCATAAAAAGGTATCATGATGATGCATTATGAGTAAATATTCAGCAATGAGCAGATAGTTACCAAACTCCAAAGCTACAACATCGAAGTGGGATCTTCCTGGCACGGTGGTGGAACAGCAACAGGGGAAATCTTTACTGAAATTAATGGCGAGTAACCTATCTCATAATTAACAAGCACTGGCCCAAATATGTTGAATTTTTCTGCACTATTGTGAGCAACTTCTGCATCAGAACCCCGCTTAAATATTACTTTTGCTCGACCAGACTCATGATCAACTTCAGTCTCAGATTCCATCAGAGGCCCAAACCGCCTGAACATTTTATTAAGATTTATTTCAGAAGGAACACAATTTCTCTGTTCAAAGTTCAATATAAGCTCAGCAGGTGATGATTCTTGCTTCTTTCGTCTAACATTCTCATCTGAATCTGAGATGATGGTTGGATAGGTCCGGGTGGAAAACCTCTTTCTAGAATGTGATTTACGACCAGGTTTCACTGATTTTTCTGCATCAAAGAGCACAACTTGAAGATTGTCAGCGCCGTTCTCGCAATTATGCAACAATTGTTCTTCAGCATAGTTCTGGACAATCCTATCCGTCCAATAGGAGTCATTGACATCATCAAATTCAAAGTCTTCAGCTGATCCTCCAGCAGCTGGAGCAGCTCTTTTCTTTCTACCACGTCTATTCAAAGCACTTGAACTTCTGAAACCCTTGAAGAAAGTGATGACTGTATTTAGGAAGTTATGCCGTTTCTTGGGTTCCTGTGCCACCAGTTGAAGTTGAGTTAGCATCTCGTCTAAAGAAAAATCCCTTGAAACATCCATACTTTGCCTTTCAGATTGTTCATGTGCATTCAGAGAACCATCATTTACTGTTTCATCATTGAGGCCCTTTACCATTGATGTTGATCCCGTCAGTTGGCAGGCTACTCTACGGATGCATTCACCAATTTTAAACGAAGGCTTAGGAGTTTGATTGGCTGAAATAGTTACTTTTGCTGCAGGAACAGCTAGCCTTTTCTCTGACCCATCAGCCAGAGGGTCAAGTGCTTTCCGTTTTTTACTAGAAGTTGAGGAAATTGATTTATTCACATCTTTTGCAACTAATTCATCTTCATCATCACCCATTAATTCTGTCAAGCTTCTCTCCTTTCTAGACTGAAAGCTGTCTTTTGGAATGTGTTTGGTTTTGTGGGAAAGGACCATATCATCACTAGTTTCTTCTGCGTCATTTTCCAGTAATTCCCCAGATGAGGGGAATACAGTTGGCAAGCGGTAGCCCTTAAAACAACAAAATGCAGACAACTGTGCCCGAGCAATAACAAGATCCAATCGATCAGCCCCAGAAGAAGCACGAGGTGCTAAATCTCTAACATACTCAAGAAGTTTATCTGGTTCAAAAGCACAAGGACCAGCAGATTGATCCACACCGGTTCTTAGACTCGATTCATTATGTATCCCAGCATTCTCTACGATCTGAGTTTTAATCTTGTCATAAGCATCTTCTGGTACACACGAACATGCTAAACCCAATTCTACACGTCTAGAAATCTCTTCCAAGGCACAGTCAACGGCGTTTTGAAATGCTTCAGAATTACTTTGCTTCTCAATCTGGGAAAAATGAGGCCTGAAAGCCTTCAACACAGATGCATCATTCCAAGCAAAGGTTCGATCTCCAAAATATGCTACCAAATAAGAGTCTTTCTTATAATATTTAACAGCCCTTTCTGATGCATCTGCAGGATCAAATACCTGTCCAGGCCACCAGGGATAGCTCCTGACTTTACCCCAGACCAAATCTGAGAGAGAAAATTTACCCTCATTTTCTGGTGGTGATAAATAACCTGGTTGGTTCATTCGCAAGGAGCTTACGGATTTTACCGCTTCCTCAATCAAAAACTTTGAATTTTCACTCTCATAAGCAGGCTCTTCATTTCCAAACGTAGGCTCCTCCCTGTAACCCACTTCCTTTTCTCCATCATATGTTCGGTCAAATTCTATTTCCTCGTTCACATCCATGAGTGTAGTTTCAGAAATATGGTCTTCCATTATATGAACCCCATTATTTTTTCCAGAATTATCGTCTGCTTCTCCAGGATTGTTTACCTCAACAATAGAAGTAATCATATCAGAGACACGTGCCTTTGCTACATTACTTCCATCAATCTCCTCACTGCTTTCACGAGTTCCATCCCCCGCCAAAACTTTCGCTTGAGATAATGCAAACTTCTCATCGTTAATTACTTCAGTATCTGATGTGCCAATCAGAGGTTGATCTGCATACCTCCCAGAATCTGCTTCTACCATTTCCTCATCTCCTACACAACTCGGGCTTGTCGTACTGAGTAGATTATTGTCAATATCAGGTTGAATTCCAATCGCGAGGCCCTTATCTTCGTTTATTGCAGCAGTATTTACACCACCATCAACTTGAGTTGGTTCATTTGAGCATAGATGGTCTTTCTGAACCACTCCAGTTTCTATGTCTCTGTTAGTCTTCAGGCATTCATTCTTGTTTACAAAACTCATATCTCCATCTTTGAAATCCAATACATCATCAGAGTCCATGACAATAGCTTCATGTTTTTCAGTGGAAAAAGTGTATTCACAAGAAGATTCTACACCGGCATTTGAAATACCATCAATCCCATTTGTTATATCACATTCCACGCAATCAAAATCTTCTATACAAACTTGATTATTATCTTGATCATTAGGTACAAGGGCATCCAACTTAAGAATCAGGTTCTCTGTTTCTGTGGCAATAGCATCTCCTTCATTGGTCTCTTTTCCTCTATCGCCATTAGTGCTTGCACTGACAGCATTAGCTCTCAAAATTTCACCATTCAACCTACCACTAAATGAAACTTCTTCACTAGACAATGGAGCTGCAACATCTGAAACTGATACAGAGAGATTCAAATCCACAGAATGACTAGGATCAATATCAGCATAATCAATGGTGTCAACTGCACCAGAATTAAATAAACCAACTTCTTCAACTGCATGGTCTTCACCGTTAGAGTTGAGAGAAAAATCAGAAGGTGCGACTTGGTCAGAAGCTCCGTCATTAGTTGCCTCATTCATTATAACAGAATCAGCATCCAAGAGATCCCGACAAGGAGCAGAATCGTTAGCAGGGTACAACACCTTGACTTTGCTTAAATCACCATTTCCTTCAACAACAGCTTCCACTGAAGTTCTCAAAACTTCAGTTGTTCCAATGTCAGAACTATTGGCATTATCAGCTGTTTCATCTTTAGCCACCTCTTCAATCACCATGGCAGACGTCCTCACTAGAACTTCCTCAGACTGTTCAGTAACAGAGTCCGGCGTCACCAAGGACAACAGACCCGTTGAAGAAATTCCATTATTGCAACTGTCGTCATTCACAACACCAACCCCACTCAAAGGTGATTCGGTAGCAGATTCACCATACTTGGCTTCTTGATTTTCAGCAACATGTTTTGGTTCATCCACCGTATGCACCACCTTGTTTACCTCCAACTCATTTCTGCCTCCTTCATGAGGGGTATCCAAAGCCCTTAGAAAATCTTGACTCTCGGACGTATGACCCTCCAAATACCCAGCTTCTCCGGCTAGGTAGACACCTTCTTTTTGGACACCAACACCATCAACAAACACATCAGACCCGACAATTTCAACCATCACTTCTCCCCCATCCCCCTCGTCGTAGGAGTCCTCGGTATGTTTCTCACTTTCGACAACTTCCCTTAACGTTTCACTGGCTAAGTTAACAAGAACAGGTGACCCTGAAACACCAGCACTACATACTAGGCCAACATCACCTTTCTCATCTTCCATAACCAAAATATCTGAACAAGCAAAATTTCCACTTTTTCAAAAAGAACCCGACTTTATCAAGAATTGGAAAGATTCACACAACCCTAACGGTAGAAAAACACAAATCTACCGAGAACGTATTTGAAACAAAGGTATCTTCAAGAAAATTCCGTGTGCGAATACTATTGAGAAAACAAGTAGTGTATTGGTTTTGAAATCGAGAAGTTGAAAAAAAAAAGTACCTTCTGGGGACGTTCTTCTGGCAAATTAAAGCTGGGATTTCTGAGGGTTTTTAGAGAGAGAGAGAGAGGTACAGTAAATAATCCACTGTTGGGCACGATGAGCTAGATTTGAAGATGTGTACAAAAAACATGACAAAATAAGCAAATGTCCTTGTCCGTTTTTTCTGGTGAGTTTCAAATGCGACTTTGAATCCATCTTCTATGCGACTTTAAGATTCTTTTTTCTTTTTTTTTTTCTTGCTTTGTTTTTTTTATGGAAATCATTTTCTTGATCTAAATTAATATAACTTTATTCTTCTCATTTGTCGAAATGTACAATTTATATTAAAATTAGAGAGAGAAGTACATGAAACTGAAAGCTTTAACTTTGTTTACATTATATTGGAAAAAATTTACGTGTGACGATCTCACGAGTCGTATTTGACATATATCTTATTTAGGTCATCCATGAAAAAGTATTATTTTTTATGCTCAGAGTATTACTTTTTATTGTGAATATCGATAAGATTGACTCGTCTCACAGATAAAGATTTGTGAGACCATCTCACAAGAGACCTACTCCATTTTATTTTACAATGTGATGATAAAATAAACATATAAAATTCATTTAATTTTCAAATTCTTTTAAGTTATGGTTATACAAAAAAATAAGGTTAATATATTAAAAAAACTTAATTATATTTAAATTTATTTTTTACGTTTATTAAAAAAACAAATAAGTAGAATTATTCTCATAGGAAAGTAGGTGTAATTATCCTTAAAAATTATCATCTCAATCTATATTTATTTATTGGATATAAAAAATGATATAAAATTTCAAAATTTTAAATAATTTATAAGATTAAATTTATTACTTAAACAAAAATATAATATAAATATAAAAGGGTAAATTGCTCATAAATCCTCAAACCCAAACTCAACTTTACCCAAACTCCCTACACCTAAAAACTTTTCTTTAAACTCCATAATACTTTAAAATGGACAAAAATACCCTTATTCCTATTTTAAGTTTAATTGATCCTTACGCTTTCAAAATGGTATCAGAGCGAATGGTTGATTTATTTCAAATACAAATTTTATTTTTTATAGTAACTAATTGTAAGAGAAGGAGAATTTCAAAAAAATTATGAATCCGAACTTAGGTTCGAGAAAAATAATTTACAAGATTTATTCCAAAATTTTGGAATATCAACAAGTTTATCTAACTATTGTTAGATATCAGAAACAGAAAGGGAAGCAACCGCACCCTCAGGTAAACTCTCAGGTAAACTTATGATTCAAGCAAATAAGTTTCTGGAGATAGTACCAGACTCCTCTAAGCTTTCTTTAGATCTTTGAGAAATCCAGAAAACCAGTACAAAATTATGACAACATGCTATATTTTGTACCCCAACGAGTTGAAGAAAACCTTAAAACCCAGGAAGAAATTCTCGGAATATTAAAGGATATTCAAACAAGAATTCAGAAACTAGAACAACAACCAGGTTCTAGTAAAAGAACTTCAGGAGGATGGTTACCATCATCATTTGGCACCGAACCTTTGTTACATCAACAAGGGAAGGCCATAGTGGTGTCAAAACCATTGACTGAAGAAGAAAAGATGATCAATCTAATTAAATCTGTCTCAGAAAAGAAATTTATCTAATGACAACTTTAGAAAGGATTGGTCTGGAGGATCTACAAGAGCTTGCGGAATCTTTGCAAATCTCAAAGTTGTAGAACACAACAGGAGGTGAAATACCTGCTATAACCTGGTCATCTATTCAGGAACCACCAAGGGAAAGTGTGGGATCTCAGAATGTAAACATGAGAGAATCGCAATCTGATTTCCATACTGGGGGAGGATCACACCCTGCGGGAACTAGGACAAGGAGAAATCAAATTCCCTTGCACCAAACACCCTACGGGAAGACTGTTTTAGATCCGATACATCCTTACGGGGTTATGCTTAACCTTGATGTATTAGATTTTAAAAATAGAGAAGATCTCATAGATGACTGGACATCTGCTATGAGAATCGCAGCAGGAACACTTGATCTCAACAAAGAATGATTTATTAAACTTTTAGAAATGAGTCTAATGGGATAAGTGAAAATTGCTTGGGACATGACTTCATTAGAAATGAAAGAGTCAGTCCTGGCCGGAGAATCTCTAAGCAAGATAGCCGGAAAAATGGCTACCCTATTTAAAGCACAATTTATAGGGGTAGACTATTTTAATAGTCAAGATACAGAGAAAAGGAAGAAATATACTCAAGCTCTGTATAGTCTTGAATTACACGATATATGTTTGGTAGATGAATACATTATGTTATTCACTAAATATCTATGGAATTCAGGAGTCGAAGAAGATATAGCTATGCAGCTTTTCTTCGCAAAAATGCCAAGCCCTTGGAGAGAAATGCTCATAAGGGAATACATACTTGGTAATCCAGATACGTTGGCAAGAAGAGCTTCTTTCCTTAAAAGAAAATTGGCAGAATGGTGCCATATGGCAGCATTACAAAAGAATTACAAATGCATAAGGGGTATCAACAAAAGAACTCCTTTGTGTTGTAAGGAAAATGATCTTCCAACAATTATTGGAAGTAAACCACAAAAGCATAAGAGAAAATGTTTTAGGACTCATCCTTATGCTAAAAGTGGAAGAATTCCAAGAACTGTATGGTCTAGACAGAAAGCCAGATCTTATAAATCTGGACAAAGAAGCGGACCATCAAGAAGTAGGATATCATCCCAAGTATCGAGTACATATCGAAGCACAAGAAGAACACCTATGAAGAAAACTTTCAGAAGAGCTCATACTCGAGCAAATGAAAGTTTTAAGGATTGTAATTGTTGGACATGTGGAGCAAGAGGTCATATTTCGACCAACTGTCCAGAAAATGAAAAAAGAGGAATTAAACGCTTCGATCCTACCCGGATATTGAAGAAGCAGTTTATTACCAAGATATTATTCAAGTATACCGATTTGAGGACATTGCCTCAGATGAGAGTATATATGAAGAAGAATAAGTTCTAAGTCAAGAAGGATTCGATGGAACTGAATCGGAATCTAACTGAGAACGAAGTGTTTCGACACGAAACACATGAGGATCTGTCTGGATTCTTTAGCAAGACAACGATATCTAATAACATAGTCCAAAGGATCATGAGAGAAAACCCTAGTATATAGAGATATCAAGGATTCTCTGCAGGACAGGTAGAAAAGTTCTTAGGAAGTCTTGGCCTAAGAAACAGAAAGCATCATCTAATCTATAAAGTTTCTAGAAGGGAAATGGCTATCCCAATGGAACTTACAGGAAATAGAATGGAGATGCAGTTAATTCCTTCTGAAGAAATTAAGGAAGAATTACAAAAACTCAAGATAGAAGTAGCAAGGACTATGCCATGGATTCATATTGGAGCAATCCAGATTATGATAAAGGCTACTTTTAAAGAAGGGATAGATTCACCTATGATATTGCTATATGCGATAAAAGAATGGGGAATCTACAAGATTCAGTACTGGGAACAATCTCAGGAAATCTCTGCGCAGGAAAGATTGTAGGAGTAATATATCCGAGGATAGCCTACAACCTGGCAGATCGAGAATTTAGCCGAGCCTTGACATTGCATCAAAACTTCAAGGAAAAAGAGCTGATGAAAGAAGGTAATAGGTCATATTCTATTACCTATCAGATTTCATATGCTCTATCTAATACACATCTGATGCAAATGTGGTTGATCAAGCACCAAAGAAAGCATGGGAGTCATTGGAGTTGCCCGAAGGACCTATAACGAGGGGAACGAAGCAAGAAGTTTAAAGATGCACTTCAAGGACTCATGATGAGCTATCAAGGAAGTCCTACAAGTTGGATATCTAAATTAGAGGAGGTTGAGAATCATGAGAATAATATTGGAGGTTTTTGGAATGTTATTCAAGTGCAATTGTCGAAGGTACAACGCACCCGCGCCAGTTCAGGGACTGCACCCGCAGTCCATAATAATCAAATTTAAGAGAATATTGCCGAAGCTATACCGCACCCGCGGTCCGAAGGCGAGCGCACCCGCGGTCCTTTGCACCCGAACTTCGCCGAAGCGGCACCGCACCCGCGGTCCAGTCTGCAGCGCACCCGCGGTCTTTTGTCAACTTCCGTGTCAAATTTGCTTGTTATCATAATTAAGCCTTTTTACACTACTTTTTCATACTTTATTTAACATATATTCAGTGTATCAGACCAAAAACGAATTATGATGAATGATAAATAAAAGTTCTTGAGTTTTCTCTCAAATTGCAAAGCTTGTGCTTTGTGTTTATCAAAATCAAACTTATCAAAGATTGCATCTTTGTGGCGTTTGTCGATTGTTCTTCGCACGGATTATCAAAACAAGTTCTTTGAAGGTTCGTTTGAAATTCAATTGTTTTATCATTGATATTTGTTGCTAAGTTATAATCGCTTAGAGGTGAATATAACAAAAATCGTTACTTGTTTCAAAAGATCGGGACAAAATAATCGTTCCTTGTTTATTATTGAATTGAGGGTGCGATTTATATATTCGTGCTTGTCTTTCATTCGTACGAGGATTCGTATCATTTGGTATCAGAGCTTTGGCTCATTGAATTCAAGTAAGTATCGTTTTTTTTTTTTCAGATCTGTCTCAAATTTCATTTTGTTTTCAGATCTGTGGTATTCTTTTGTTTCTATTGTCATATCTACCAAAAACAAAAACAAAAATTTGTTTTGTTTCAAGTTTTGTGTTATCCTTTGTTCTATTTTAGGATCTGCGTTATTTCTATCATCTTTTGATAATCCAGAATTCCCAAAAAAAAAAAAAAATTGTTCTGTGTTATTCTGTCGTTCTTGTTTTTGTGCAATCCATGTGAAACAGTTGCAAGTGTTCACAAGTTGAATCTTGTTAGTTTGATAAAAAAAAATAATATATATATAAAGATTGAGCACACCTTTGAGAGAACTATCAAATTCTAGTGAAAAAAAAACATTTGAATGCGAGTGTTATTTCTTTGGAGTGATCGTGAGAATTTGGGTGAGGAAAATCTTTTATTTGTACTAACATTTTATTGCAGGTACAAAATCTGAAATTAAAATGGAGAGGGAAGTAGGAGAGAGTTCGAACCAAGGGTTATCTAAGGTTCAAATGGATGCGTTATTTGGGCATTTTAGTAGAATGTTGAGGGCCGAGTTGGATCCTTTATATGAGAGGTTGGATAGGCTTGAAGTTAGTACGAGTGAAAATAAATCTAAGCCTAAAGGTTTGGGTAGAGTGGATGAAGAAGAGAATGATTATGATTTGGAAGGAGAAGAGGAGAGCCAAAACGAGAATTGGGGTAGAAGCGGAAGAGGTAGAGGATTTGGTAGAGGAAGAAGAGAAGCCTTACGTGGTAGGTACGATGATGAGAATAAGGAAGATAATAACATAGGCAGCATTAAGATGAAAATTCCGTCGTTCCATGGTAAGTCGGATCCAGAGGCTTATTTAGAATGGGAAAAGCGAGTTGAATTTGTGTTTGATTGTCACCATTATTCCGAACAAAAGAAGGTTAGGTTGGCCGTGGTTGAATTTGTTGATTATGCACTTATTTGGTGGGATCAATTAGTGACCACTAAGAGAAGATGCAATGAGAGGCCTATAGGAACTTGGGCGGAGATGAAAAGCGTAATGAGGAAGAGGTTTGTACCAAATCACTACTATAGAGAAATATTTAAGAAGTTACAAACTTTGAAACAAGGTGTGAAAAGTGTTGAGGACTACTATAAAGAATTGGAAGTAGTCATGATTAGAGCAAACATAGATGAGGATAGTGAGGCTAATATGGCTCGTTTTCTGTGTGGTTTGAACAGGGAAATTCAAGATCAAGTGGAGCTTAGACATTACTTGGATCTAGATGAAATGGTGCAAATGACGATAAAAGTGGAGCAACAACTCAAGAGGAGAGGAGTTGGTCGTACCACACAAACTGGGAATACATCAACACCTTGGCGTTCCAACGTTGTTAAACGTGAAGAAAGCAAGGTAGTGGTAAATCCCAAAGTTGACATTAAACAGGAGGCGCCTAAGCAGGGAATGCAAGGTAAACCTGAAACTCCTATTAATCGTTCTAGAGATATTAAATGTTTTAGGTGTCAAGGAGTTGGACATATTGCTAGCCAATGTCCCAATAAAAGGGTGATGGTGTTGAATAATTATGGGGAGTATGAATCTCATAGTGAGGGAGATGATGGAGAGGATGAAGATGAGATGCCTGCATTAGAGGATCCTGATGAGGGATATGAAGCAGTTGTGGGTGAGGCATTAGTGACTAGGCGTATCATGAGTGCCCAAGTCAAAGAAGAGGAGACGAATCAGCGGGAAAACTTGTTCCATACTAGATGTTTTGTCAGTGGCAAAGTTTGCAACGTTATTATAGATGGAGGAAGTTGTACCAATGTTGCTAGTCTTGAGATGGCTGAAAAATTGAGCTTGCCTACTTTGAAACATCCTCAATCATATAGGCTACAGTGGTTGAACGATTGTGCTGAAGTGAGGGTGAACAAACAAGTTTTGGTTGCATTTTCGATTGGGAAGTATGTTGATGAGGTATTGTGTGATGTGGTACCAATGCATGCTTGTCATATTTTGTTAGGAAGACCATGGCAATATGATAGGCAAGTGACACATGATGGGTTTAGAAATAAATATTCTTTTGTACTCAAGAAAGAACACATTGTTTTACTTCCTTTGTCCCCAAAACAAGTGTTGGAGGACCAATTGAAAAAGAAGAAGAGAGATGAGGCCGAAAGAAAGAGTGAATTAAAAAGTGAGATGGTCTTTGAAAAGAAAAATGAAATGGCTAAAAACAAAAGTGATAAAAAAATTGAGATAGCCATACAAAAGAAAAATGAGGAAAAAGAAAATGAGAGGAAAGATACCAAAAAAAAATATATATGGTCCAAAAGAGTGACATGAAACAATTGATGCACACACATGATACACTTGTGTTGATTCTTTACAAAGAGATTCTCTTTAACACAAGTGATATAGCCGGAAATCTTCCGAGCATTGTTGTTTCCCTTTTGCAGGAGTTTGATGATATATTTTCAGAGGAGCTACCTCAAGGAATACCACCATTGAGGGGGATTGAGCACCAAATTGATTTTGTGCCCGGAAGTGCATTACCAAATCGTCCAGCGTATAGAAGCAATCCGGAAGAGACCAAGGAGCTTCAACGGCAGGTAAGTGAATTATTATATAGGGGTTTCGTGCGTGAGTCCATGTCTCCTTGTGCTGTACCTGTTTTATTAGTTCCTAAAAAAGATGGCTCATGACGTATGTGTGTAGATTGTAGGGCAATCAATAACATAACCATTAAGTATAGACATCCCATACCTAGACTAGATGATATGTTAGATGAGTTGCATGGTGCTTGTATTTTTAGCAAGATTGATTTGAAAAGTGGATATCACCAAATTAGGATGAGAGAAGGTGATGAGTGGAAAACGGCTTTTAAAACCAAGTACGGGTTATATGAGTGGATGGTCATGCCTTTTGGCTTAACTAACGCTCCTAGCACCTTTATGAGGTTAATGAACCATGTCTTGCGTGCATACATAGGAAAATTTGTTGTTGTTTACTTTGATGATATCCTAGTATATAGCAAAGACTTGGATGAACATGTTAATCACTTGAGAATTGTGCTAATCACACTAAGGGCTGAAAATTTATATGCTAATTTAAAGAAATGTGATTTTTGTACAAGCAAACTTGTCTTCCTTGGTTTTGTGGTAAGTTCGCAGGGGATACAAGTAGATGAGGACAAGGTGAGTGCTATTCGAGATTGGCCAACACCTGCTAATTTTAGTCAAGTTCGAAGCTTTCATGGTCTTGCAAGCTTCTATAGGAGGTTTGTAAAAGATTTTAGCACACTGACGGCACCGATGACGGCGGTGATTAAGAAGAACGTTCCATTCCATTGGGGCGAGGAGCAAGAGAAGTCTTTTAATATTATTAAACAAAAGTTAATTAATGCGCCTTTACTTGTTTTGCCTGATTTTTCTAATACTTTTGAAATTGAATGTGATGCTTCAGGTGTAGGTATTGGTGGTGTTTTGATGCAAGGAGGACGACCAGTGGCGTATTTTAGTGAGAAACTCAATGGAGCAGCGCTGAACTATCCAACGTATGACAAGGAGTTGTACGCGCTTGTGAGGACTTTGGAGGTGTGGCAACACTACTTGAGGCCTAAAGAGTTTGTGATTCACACGGATCATGAGTCTCTTAAGCACCTTAAGAGGCAGCAGAAGTTGAACACGCGGCATGCCAAGTGGGTTGCATTCATATGTACATTTCCCTACATCATCAAGTACAAACAAGGTAGGAAAATGTAGTGGCTGACGCATTATCACGGAGGTATGTACTAATCTCTACTTTGGAGTCTAAAGTTTTGGGGTTTGAGCATGTGAAGGAATTATATGTGTTAGATGAGGATTTTAAGAATGTATTTGAAACATGTATGCATGGTCCACATGACAAATTTTATTTGCATCATGGTTTCTTGTTTAAAGAAGATAGGTTGTGCGTCCCTAGATCATCCATTCGTGAATTACTTGTTAGGGAGGCACATGGGGGTGGCTTAGTGGGGCATTTTGGTGTGGCTAAAACTTTAAGTGCATTGCATGAACATTTCTATTGGCCACACATGAAACGTGACGTTGAGCGTGTTTGTGATAAGTGCATTACTTGTAGACAAGCTAAATCTAAAACACAACCACATGGCTTGTATACACCACTTCCCGTCCCTAGTGAACCTTGGGTTGATATTTCTATGGACTTTGTTTTGGGGTTGCCTAGGACAAAGAAGGGGAGGGATTCTATATTTGTTGTTGTGGATAGATTTTCTAAGATGGCTCATTTTATTGCTTGTCACAAAACTGATGATGCATCTCACATTGCGGATCTATTCTTTAGAGAAGTCGTTAGGTTGCATGGCATGCCTAGGACTATTGTTTCGGACCGTGATGTTAAATTCTTGAGTTATTTTTGGAAAACGTTATGGGCTAAATTTGGCACAAAATTGTTGTTTTCTACTACATGTCATCCTCAAACGGATGGGCAAACTGAAGTTGTCAATAGAACTTTAGGAACACTTTTGCGTGCTATTCTTAAAAAGAACTTAAAGAATTGGGATGATTGTTTACCATTTGTTGAGTTTACTTATAATCGTAGTGTGCATGCTACTACGAATTATTCACCATTTGAAATTGTATATGGTTTTAATCCTTTGACTCCGTTGGATTTGATGTCTTTACCTGTGAGTGAAAGGTTGAATATGGATGGCAAGAAGAAAGCTGAATTCGTCAGAAGTTTGCATGAGAAGGTCAAGGATAAAATCGAGAAGAAGAATTTACAATACACGAAGCAAGCCAACAAGGGAAGGAAAAAGATGGTTTTTAAAAAGGGAGATTGGGTGTGGTTGCACTTAAGGAAGGAAAGATTTCCAGAAAAGCGACGTTCAAAACTCTTACCTAGGGGTGACGGACCATTTCAAGTGCTTGAAAAGATCAACGACAATGCCTACAAATTAGACCTACCAGGTGAGTATAATGTCAGCTCTACTTTTATTGTTATTGATCTTTCGTTGTTTGATGTAGGAGATGATCAAGATTTGAGGACAAATCCTTTTCAAGAAGGGGAGAATGATGCAAATGTGGTTGATCAAGCACCAAAGAAAGCATGAGCGTCATTGGAGTTGCCCGAAGGACCTATAACGAGGGGACGAAGCAAGAAGTTTAAAGATGCACTTCAAGGACTCATGATGAGCTATCAAGGAAGTCCTACAAGTTGGATATCTAAATTAGAGGAGGTTGAGAATCATGAGAATAATATTGGAGGTTTTTGGAATGTTATTCAAGTGCAATTGCCGAAGGTACAACGCACCCGCGCCAGTTCAGGGACTGCACCCGCAGTCCATAATAATCAAATTTAAGAGAATATTGCCGAAGCTATACCGCACCCGCGGTCCGAAGGCGAGCGCACCCGCGGAAGGCGAGCGCACCCGCGGTCCTTTGCACCCGAACTTCGCCGAAGCGGCACCGCACCCGCGGTCTTTTGTCAACTTCCGTGTCAAATTTGCTTGTTATCATAATTAAGCCTTTTTACACTACTTTTTCATACTTTATTTAACATATATTCAGTGTATCAGACCAAAAACGAATTATGATGAATGCTAGATAAAAGTTCTTGAGTTTTCTCTCAAATTGCAAAGCTTGTGCTTTGTGTTTATCAAAATCAAACTTATCAAAGATTGCATCTTTGTGGCGTTTGTCGATTGTTCTTCGCACGGATTATCAAAACAAGTTCTTTGAAGATTCGTTTGAAATTCAATTGTTTTATCGTTGATATTTGTTGCTAAGTTATAATCGCTTAGAGGTGAATATCACAAAAATCGTTACTTGTTTCAAAAGATCGGGACAAAATAATCGTTCCTTGTTTATTATTGAATTGAGGGTGCGATTTATATATTCGTGCTTGCCTTTCATTCGTACGAGGATTCGTATCAACATCGTTCTGAATTATTTATTAGAAACGAGTTTATTGAAATACCAGAGATATTTGAAAAAGTTGCTCGGGCAATTTATTCAGAAAGAATTGAGTTTCCTTTAATACAGGAAACATATATCCAAATCCAAGATAAACCGATTCTACAAAGGAATCAAAGTCTTAGGATGAAATCAAGAAGACTATCTTTTCAAGGAGATAGAATTACAAGTTATAGATGGAAAAAAATGCCTGTCATAGAAACCCAACAGGAGCTAAAAAGTTTTTCTACGATAGGAAAACCTCGATGCCCAGAAGGATGGAAGGAAGTCGAAATAGTATTTGATATTACTAAGCAAAGGAATCAATTTTCTTGTAATTCAATATACTAGTTGGAACAACCTATGATAGGAACTTACCAAGGACTGATTAATATCGGAGATTTGGAAGTTCATATTCAAGGAATTCCAGGGAAAGAATCAGATCGACTGATTCTTGGACTAGAGTTTCTCGAGGAACATAAACCTTGGAAACGACTAGAATATGGAATGAAGTTTATGACAGAGGATAAGATGTGGAAAATCCAATGACTACAAGTCCATTATCTATTTACATTCCAGTAGGAATGTTGTATGAACAATATAAGGCAGAATATTTCGCTGCTTATATTGATTCAGGTGCTGGAATATGTACAACAAAAAGAGGAGTTTTTCCAAATAATTTGGAAGAAGAATTACCCAAGATTGCTGGAAGAGATTTTTCCAGAAGAATCTTAATCTTATGTAAAGGGATTAAGATGACAGAAATCATGATTGACGGTGCTGTGCAAACACCTTGGTACAAGGTAAAGACACCACCAATTTATTTTCATGATACAAGAGCTGACATATTGTTAGGAAATAATTTCCTACAGATGTTCAAATCCTATACTCAAGAAAATGAAACTAGAAGATTAGTGTTCACAACACCCTGTGATCACAAAATCATCGTCCAGAGACTAAGAGAGGCATTTTTCAGAAAATTGTCCATCCAGTTTCGCAGCAAGCGTGGTGATTCAGGACAACTTCTGAACCCAAAAATGAAGGATTCTAGACGGTTTGGAGAAACAATGCTCCAGTTAAGAGCAGATCAAGTACTCCAACCAGAAGATATATAATGCCTTAAGATAACTCTACAAACAAATAAAGTAGAGTTCGAATCTAAGGTATCATTGGAAGATGTCAAGAAGAGGATCAAAGAAAACTACAATGAAGATCCCTTGGCATGGTGGGACAAAAATCAACTTAAAGCTTGTCTTAAAATTAAGAAGGCAAAGAGTATGAATTTGTCCGTTGCAAGCCTATCCCAATGAATATTATTGATCAAAGGGATATGCAGATTATAATCAAGGAACATTTGGACCTTGGTTTGATCAAAGCAGGTATGTTACCATATAGTAGTCCAGGTTTCCTGGTAAGAAATCATGGTGAGATAAAAAGAGGAAAACCCAGACTTGTTATTAGTTATCAAGAAATTAATAAGATTCTGGAGTTTGATGGGTATTTTATACCTATTAGAGAACATTTGATTAGTTGTATTCGAAATGCCAAGATATTCTCTAAATTTGATTGCAAGTTCGGATTTTATCAGATTCGAATGGAGGAAGGAAGCAAGAAATTCACAGCTTTCTCCACACTTCAAGGACATTATATTTGGAAAGTGTTACCAATGGGATTTGCTAATTAACCCCAGATATTTCAAAGAAAAATGGATAATCTTTTTAAAGATTATTTTAAGTTTATGTTTGTTTATATTGATGATGTTTTAATATCATCTAAAGATATGAATGAACATGTTAAGCATTTGGAGATTTTCTCCAATGTTTGCAAGAAATAAGGACTGGTTTTATCTGAAAAGAAAGCAGTCATTGCTACAAGGAAGATTGAATTCCTCGGAATTGAAATCGATGAGTCAGGAATAATTCTGCAAGAACACATAGTGGAAAATGTGCAGAATTTTCCAGAAAATCTCAAAGACAAGAAGCAACTTCAAAGTTTTTTAGGAGTTGTTAATTTTGCTGGGATGTTTATCAAAAACCTAGCAAAACATAGGAAAGTGTTCAGTCCATTATTGAAAAAAGATGCAAGATTTATATGGACAAAAGAACACACAGAAGGACTTGTCCAGTTGAAGAAGATTTGTAAAGATCTTCCAAAAATGGCGATTCCTCAAGATGAAGATGATCTGATGTTATACACAGATGCCAATGATCATTGGTGGGCAGCAGTTCTTACTAAGCTCACACCAGATGGAGAACAAACATGCAGATATTGCAGTGGGTTATTCTCAGATGCAGAAGCCATTAGATGTCATATCAACGAGAAAGAATTTTATGCAGTTAAAAGGACTTTTGAAAAATGACCATTATTTTTACATGCAAAGAAATTTACTTTAAAAGTTGATAACACACAGGTAAAAGCTTTCTTAAGAAATAGAATTGAGTCTAAACCAGAACAGACAAGATTATTAAGATGGCAGACACTATGTAAGAATTATATTTTTTGATATTGTGATAATAAAATCTCATGAAAATATTCTTGCAGATTTTTTAACAAGAGATGGACAGCATTGACATTGATGTTATTATCAAGATGCAGAGGCATTTGAGGGAACACCTTGAAATGCTTCAAACCGAGTTCAACAAGTTGGCCGTTAACGCAGAAGTTGCGGGAAAGCTACAACAAGTTGATAAGAGAATTGTCTCTGATCAAATTACAGGTTGTTTATAGGCATATACTCAGTTATGGTCTGTAATGCAAAGGCCTATCCTCCAAGGCATTGAGAAGCCATTGGTTTTCCAAATGAAGAGTTTTCGAGTACAGGACTCTATACCTGTAGCGGGAGATTCAAATACCCCTTGCACAAGTGTTAAGTCGGGATCATCACCAGATGAGTCGGCTGAAACAAAAATTGAGACTTCTGATCCTTATTTTGAGTCATCAAGTCAACCCTTCACCTCGGGGATTGAAGAGGGAGAGATCAACCTTAGGCCTCGGACTGACAAAGGCAAATCTAAGGTTGATACTAATGAAGTTGCAATTTCTCCATTTCAGGTTTACCAACAGAACTGGGAGAAATTAAAAATAAGAATTGGCATTAACCTAGCTACCAACAGGGTTGATGTTTCAGGAAAATATCACAGGGTATGGATGAAACCAAATTCATATCCAAAGGAGGTCAAGGCATGGTATGAATTCGGGGCTCTTGCCTCAGTTTATACTACATCACCTAGCTTTCCGGAAATTTTAGGTCTACCAAAATGGATCCAGGAAGCTGTTCACGAAACTTAGGCGAATAATGATTATTTGTCAGAAGAGATGTTTTGGAGCTATACTTTTTTAGTGCAGCACCAGAACCAGCAGGGAAAGGTACACATGAAGCCTTTCATTTCATTAAGTTAAGGAGGCCAGATACCAATATTCAGAAATTTATCAAGGACTCCCCGACAGAAGAAACAACCCCTGGTTGCTTCAATTACTGAAGATGACATTTCTACTAGAAGAGCTTGGGGTCTATGGGTTTGTCTCACTGAGATGGACAAAGTCAAGTTTCCGTTCAAATTTTATAATCATTCAGTGAACGGATCATTCATGTTGAATACCATGATAGGAAAAACCACAAGTTTTGCAGAAGATTTATTCGAGAAAAAGAGAAATCTTTTGTGGAACAGCAAGCTGCCGGCTAGTAAGGAGAATCGCCGAAAATTCTGTAGCATGGCACATATAGGAAGATGGTCAGAAAACATCTGCCTTGAATGCCAAAACCAGAAAGGAACCTGAATTCGGTAAAGGATTCAAACCGAGATCTGATCGAAAACACTTTACCGACACAAGAACAAGTGGGGATGGACCACCTTCACGTTTTCCTCGAGGACAGCGAAAACCAAAGATTCCTCGACAAAATTAAAGGTGTACATGTGATCAGCCCACTAGCAAAAAGAAAACCCACCTATGTGAGTGGAAGGACAAGGACCACCAATAATAGGCGGTGGATGACATAAAAAACCACTAATAATGAGTGGTAAAAGACAAAAGGATATTGGATACTATATCTTTAAAAAAGACAAAGAATCCAATGAATAAAAGCCAAATAACTGGTCTCGAAATTTTCATCTATAAATAAAGACAGTTTGGAACCAGTTAAACACACCAAGAATCAAAACTTGAAGATGTATCGTGTATATCTAAAAGTCTTGAAAAGACGAATCAAGTACAAGAGAAGTGAGGCTGCAGCTCTCAGATCGTTAATTCAAATGTATAAAGAAGAAGGAAATGAGATTACAGCTGATATCTTCCAGACTCATCTATACTGGTATCTCGGAGAGATCAAAGAAGATGAAAATTTAATTTCAAGATTAATAATCTAGAAAAAGACAGTTCAAGAAGGGACCACTCAACCAATATAGGGTCCCAAGGCAAGCTGTAAAGGCTTAGGAAGATTTGAAATCCGAGTTTCAAATCCGAAGGAGCCTTCTATAAATAAAGAAGCAAAAGGAAGATGAAGGCATCGATCAACCTCTTCGTTTTTCTTCTAAATCAGTTGTAATAAAATTTAAAGTGTATGTGTGTAGTGACTTCAGCTACTCTTAGTAGCTAAACAAGTTTCTCCTCCTCTACAGGAGATTACTATGTATTAATAAAATATTGGTATTTGAATAAAGAGATCTTTGCTCTTAGCCCTTCTCATGTATTATTTTCAAAATTTTATCTTTTATTGTACATCCTAAAGTAGGAAACGAATTAGGGTTGTGCCAAGTGTTGCTGAAGGAATCTACGTCGGTAACCATCGGTTGCGATCGCGTGGTTGGGCTGTGAGAAGCAGTCTGTAAAATACGGTGGATATAACCTGGTGATACTCCGGTCAAAGAGGTAAAAAATTTAATTTATTTTACGGAAGTATGATGGGCCATTATTTAAAAATGAAAAATCAATTATTCAAAATAAAGATATAATGGTAAATTAGGAAATTTGAAAGATACTGGGGAGTTGAAACAAAGTTTTAGTGTGGTAGGGAGGAAAAATTGAGAATAGAAATAGGGATTTTTTGCCAAGTTTCCCAAATATAAACCTATAAAATTTATATAGATAAATTATTTCGATATAAATAAAAATAATAATAATAACAAAGCCAAGCACACCACATTTGTGAATCGAAAGAGATAACGCTTTCCCGTCGAAGAAGAAGAAAAGAAGAAAGATTGCAGAGCAGCCATGGCCAGCATGATCATGGCTTCCACCAAGAGCTTCATCAACCTCGTCCCGCCCATCCCCGCGCCTAAAGCCACTCCCTCTCCCAAAACACGCTTGCCCACATTCCCAAAACCTCTTCAACTTCCTTTTCTCCCTGGATGAAAGGGGCGGCGCCATCAGAGAGAAGCTTATTAGCGTGAGAGACACGGAGTCAGACGAGAAGCAATCAAGAATTTTGTTGAAGATGAGTGGAACATCTCCGGGTTTCCGAATTCTAGAAGTTCCATCGTTTGGCTGTCTGAAATTTTTGATGATGTGTGGAATTTTCACCCTTCAAACTACTGAACAAGCTCTCGCGGGTTCAGATATTTCAACCAGCCTGCAGCCGTTTTCGTTTTTGGGGGATCTAGGCGATATTAGCACAGGTTTTGCTTCAGTTAGTAATTTCTCCCTACAACTTGAATTTTTGCTAGGCTTCAAGCATATATCACGAACCTTGAAAAAAAACGTAACTTTTGACTTTCTACCTTAGGTAAGTAAGTCGCATTTCAATAATCGACTCTTGGTTGTTTGACAATTATTTATTCTACCCTTTTTTAAGTGATGAAATCTTTCAGTCTTTCATATGAGTTATTATAATTTATCGTTTGATTTTTGGATCTTCGTTTAGATAAATTATTGGGCTTGCATGGAAATGCTACATACAAATTTTACCGAGTAATCTTACTTGCAGGCATTCTTGCTGATATTTTTCTCTGAACTTGGAGACAAAACCTTCTTTATCGCGGTAAGATAGTGGTAACTTCGAGGTGCTCTATGTCCTTCAACTTGCTTTCATATAAGTACATTGTGTGCAAATTTGAATCTATAATCATTGTGAAATATGATGGTTATGAATGTAGATACAGTAAGACACATAATGAATCAAGACCCCATGTTTAATATGGATGTTAATATCTTATAGAATTACTCGATCATATGATAAAATCATTTTACAGTCTCTTATAGAATCACATCCAACTATTTTACTGGAGTATACTCTGATTTCCTGTATGTTATTTGGTGTTATATATATGACACATTTTGGGTTTATTGATTGATCTTCTGTGCAGGCACTTCTAGCTGCTAGGAATTCTGCTGCTGTCACTTTTATTGGGACTTTTGGTGCACTCGGGTTAGTTGGTTGATTATGGATAAGCATTTGTGATGGATGCTCTTTACACTTGATCCAGTATTGATTGAATCTCCTTATTCCCCTAACCAATGAACCAAAAAATGTTTGCTGATTTGTAGCTCCTTTTCACTAAATAGAGTTGAGGGAAGTTATGATTCCTTAGGTTTAAATTTCCATTGCATGAATGAATCTGTCATAAACAAGTGTTAATTTGGTTTTGCAGGTGGTATTTATGAATTTACGTGGTCACATAATCATAATTCTTTGCATTTTGTCTTAATCTGGATGACTGCTATAATATTATTTTACGTTCTTCGAACATTAAAGATTTACCTTGCAAATATTGGAAGTAGATATGTTACGCCGGTCTACTCTAAGCTTTTGAACAGTACATTGTAGAGCTCATGATATCTTGATGATGTTGGTTCTCTCATTGCACTCATTGATGTTTTATGAGCAGGGTAATGACTATCATATCGGTTATCATTGGACGAACTTTTCACTATGTTGATGACATCCTTCCATTCAGGTTTGGTTCCCTGGTAACTTATACAAATAAAGAAGCTTTTCTTTTGGTTTACATAATATTCCTTACGTCGGTGCTCTCTGGAGCATTAGTGTTGTGAGATTCCAGAGAGTCTCTAGCAGGCATCCAGAGCAAAATTATTGTGCCAGCTTGCCTGCATCTATCTTTAATTTATCTATTAAAATTAACTCTTTCTCAAGAAATTATTGAACTTCTAGGAACATTGGTGGATAGAAATGTAGCTGGAGGGGGCCAAACTGACACTTTAATTTTTTCGAGGATGGGGCAGTAATATTAAAAGGGAGGCAGTGGCTACCATTATCGGTCTCACTCTTTCTCTATTGGCTTCCAGGGATTAGTTTACTATCTTGCCAGTTGCTTGGTCATTTTGTTTGGTAGCTTCAATTGGACATATTCAAACTCCCTGACGAAATTGAGGGTGACCTCAAGCTATATTTCCTAATGATTTCATCGTTACAGGTTTGGGGATGCCAATTTGCCAATTGATGATCTTGCTGCAGTTTGCCTCCTGGTAAGGATTTTAGCCAGAACAAAAGCCGCCCCGTAGTCATTCATTGATATCTCAAATTTCTGATCGCCCTTGGCTAAAAGTTATGGCAACTTTGGTTTATTGTAGGTGTATTTTGGTGTGTCATCCTTGGTTGATGCCTCCTCAAGTGATGGGGTAAAAGCAGAAGAAGAACAAAAGGAGGTAAATATTTCGGCAGAAAGGCAACGATAATGATAAAGTCTAGTTGAGAATCAGCTGAACATCAAATATTTCATTGAAGTTTGAGGACTAGGAAAATCACATTGACAATGTAATGAATGATCTATAATCTGTAGTTGGAATTCTTCACAGTTGTTATATATTGTTTAGGAACTCAGCCTGTTGTGGTCATCATCCATGAGTCTCCAGATATATGGATGTTAGCACTGTGCTGTTTCAGCATATAAAATCTGTGTCTCAATATGTCTAGTCCAAATCACCAAGTATTTGAGTCTGGGAGATACTGTAAATTGAATTACTCTGTTTCTTCTGTCTGTTGTATGAAATGATTTAGTGACCCAGCTACTCTTCACTTGGCACGGGTTATGATATTTATCAGTTTTACTGTTGACATATCAGAGTTGTCTGTGGCTTAGAAAATTGTGAAAGTAGAATTACTCGGACGGTATGCTTTAACTATTCATTTCTAACATGTTACTATTAGATATACTTATATTAATCTCTGTTTAATAATATAATTTAATATAAGTATATCTAATAGTTACGGGAAAATCAAACTTCCAAGATGTAGCTCAATAACGATTATGTGACTCAGGAAGCCCTTGATACTTCACTGATGCATCTTTCCATTTCACATCCGATTCTTTTTTAGGGTAACCAAGTACATCAAACATTTATCGAATTTATATAAAACATTTTATTTCTCCAGGCAGAGCTGGCAGTTTCCGAATTTTCAGGATCCAGTGCGGGTATTTTGGCTGCAGCTAACACCATCTTTAGTACATTCCTTTTAGTTTTTGTTGCTGAATGGGGTGACAAATCTTTTTTCTCCACTATAGGTATGGTGAAAACTTCTTTAGATAATAACCGGTTCATCTTTTACTTTTTTTCTTAATTTTGTTTGTTGGCTATTTAAGATATTTGTCGTCCTTCTGGATGACCGAGATTTGCATGCATAGAACTAAGATTAACTTTTTATTTCATTCTTTAAACATCCTTTAAGCTTATTGATGCATTCCTTCAACGAGTCTTCTGTCAAGTATCCCTGGATGCATGAACATCCAGGGAGTTGAGTTATCTGATTGAATAACATGGTTCTTCACTACAGCTGAGCTAAAGAGAGAGAGAGAGAGACTATTTTTTTGTCTGGATTGACTATGTAAATTTTTCCGAGGAATTCTTATGCATGTGATTGGATGTCCAATTTTTAAGGACTAGCTAAAATAACTTTCTTTAGGTTAGACTCGATGGTTTTTGAGGTAACCCTAATATCCTCTCTTTTGTTTTCTGTACTTAATCTTTTTGGGAACTAATTAGTCAAGTTTATAAGAATAAATGTTCTTAGCTTACGCTAATGCAAGCGTTAGACTTTGAATGCCATTATCAACATAATCCTCTTTGTTTCAGCTCTTGCTGCAGCCTCATCACCTCTTGGAGTCGTTGCAGGGGCACTAGCTGGTCACGGAGTTGCTACATGGGTCATAATCCTCAGCACTTCCCTCAAATCACTTTCTTTCTCCACCAAAGAACTTGTTATCTAATCCCCTTAGCATAATGAGAACGAGAAAAGATGTTTTGCAATCAAACATCACAAATCTAAATATACTATTGTGCAAAATGTTTAGTTAGATGTTATTACAATTTAAGTTGCATCACTAATCATTATTTGAATTCTGAAAGTCCATGATTAAAATATTAGCTTTGAAAGAAGCTGAACTGTCCAAAATCTTAAACTTGTATTTGCTTGTAAGTGATGTTTTATGTATGCATATTTAGTATATTTAAGTGAGAGCTGGTAACTCTTCGCAGCTTGCTGTTCTAGGAGGGTCTTTTCTGGGAACATACCTTTCTGAGAAGGTCGGTGGTTTCTGTTAGACGTGTTTATCATAGATGAACGTTAATTATTCCATTGTTGGTAAAATCTTGGATCATCTGATCTAGCTAGCCTAGCTAAGAATTGTGACAATGAAAACAGGTTATTGCGTACATTGGTGGTACTCTGTTCCTTGTCTTTGCTGCTGTTACACTGATTGAGATCTTCACTTGAAGTCAACATTACCAACATTACCTCTGCCTGCATTGAAGACCTTAGAGTGTATTTTTGCGGGATTATATTCTACATGAGAGTTGAAGTTAAGCTGCTCAATCTGTGGAAAATATATTTTTTTACTTCGAGCTAGGTAGCCAGGTCCTTGATTATTGTATCTATACTTTTTCAAAAGGAAATTTTGGAATTTCAATGCAGATAATAGGCTTTCGATTTTCTGTTCCATATGAAATGTTTAACAAATCACACTACACAATCTGGTCTTGTATGTATGTATTAGGATCGAAACGGTGGCTATGCAGTCTAGAGGCTAGGGAGAGGATAGCCCTGCTTGGCTCAAAATATGAAAGTACTTGCTGCAGAGTTGCAATTATTTTTACATGTTAGGATCCAAAAGGGTATCTGTGCGGAAAATTAAGTTAGCATATAGTAAATAATGTAAGGACTTCTTTACGTGTTTGAAGTCTAAATACCTCTCTTTTTGTTTAGGAAAGGATCCACTAAAAAGGTTTCAGGACGACGTTAGTTGAGTATTCTATAATTTCACAAACCACTTGTAGCGTTTAAAATATTATCCCAAGAAATGAGAATTCATCTGAAATATAAATCGTCGTACATAATCTTCGATGTCATCTCTAATTGCTCTCATGTGGTAGACTTTATCATCAATCTTCTCAAAGTTCTTCACGTTGGCAGGTCCATGCCCCCGGTTTGTGCGAATGAATGTACATGCATCCCTGTCAATCTACGAAACCAAGCCACAAAACACACCATGGATCCTTACCATCTCCGAGGTCAGATCCATGGATAATACTGGAGGTAAATTGGACATGACACCGAGTCGAGCCAAAAAATGGACATGACAGTTGTGTAACGACAACCAAAATATTTTCAAAGAATTTGGAATATCTTTTGAATTAAGAATAATAAAATGATTTCGACATTTGGAAATACTAGTTATGTTTTCAATTATCGAAACATACTTTTCAAGTTGTCAAGTTCTTACGATGAGTAAATAATGGTCTTGTGGTTTATAAAATGAAAGAAGAGTCATATTGCAAAACACAGAAAATGTTGAACATATTTGTGATGCAAATGGGAGGAGGGCATGTGAGCACATATGAAAAAATGGCAGCCTCACCCACAAATGTGCATGGGGAAGAGATAACCTTCCCTTCCACAGACAGACCATACATCTTCATCTCTTAGAGATTTGCAGTAGCAGAGCATAGCAGCCATGATAATGGCCCCTTCAAAAACCTTTGTCAACACCACCCCCAACCCAAAACTCACCCCTCTTCCCAAAATATTCCTGCCCACATTCCCTAAACCACCCCTTCAACTTCCCTCCTCTCTCAAGTCTGTCCCTTCCCTCCTCGCTGCCGCTGCCTCCTTCCAACGCGCCTCCCTCACTGGCCGAGGAAATGGAGAAGTCCCAGCTTTTCGACTTCAACCTGACACTCCCCTATCATAGCCGTCGAATTCTTGTTCCTCATGTTCGCATTGGACAAGGTATATTACAGCCCCCTGGGGAAATTCATGGATGAGAGAGACTCCGCCATCAGAGAGAAGCTGAACATCGTTAAAGATACTTCCGCGGAGGTGAAGGCACTGGAGGAGCAGGCTGCGGCGGTGTTAAAGGCGGCGAGGGCGGAAATATCCGCGGCCCTCGACAAGATGAAGAGGGAGACTCAGCTTGAGGTCGAGCAGAAGCTAGCGGAGGGGAGGAAGAAAGTGGAGTCAGAGCTGCAAGAGGCGCTGGCTAGCTAGGAGAAGCAGAAGGAAGACACCATCAAAGCTCTTGATTCTCAGATTGCTGCACTTAGCGACGAAATTGTGAAGAAGGTCCTCCCTGTTTCTTGAATTACTGTGGAGGGTTGTAATTTATGTATCATTTATAGTGAAGTTTGATCCTTTTCTTTTTGTTCATATCGATCAATATTCAAAGATGTCCAAGATTTCCCTTCTCTATTACGTGTCGATGGCAAAATACTCCTATGCTGTTCATTGCAGACTAATGATATTCGTTATTTAGTGCTTTCAGTCAATTTTTCCTAGACAAGTTCTTGAGTTAGCTTATGCTTAATAGTTACCAGCTGTAATTAGATAGTTGGAGTCAATCCTGACTCCAGGAAACGAGAAGGTAATGAAAAAGAAGAATTTGGGCAAGTTTTCTGAACGTTTATTATTGCTGCTTGTAAGTTAAATGACCAAGAATTGTAAAAGTGGGTTGAGGAAACAGTAAAGTAGCTCCTGCTGATGAACTTTTTCAGCCACATATATAGCCATAGGTGGTGCGTTGGGGCAGCGGTTGGACTATTTAAGTATATGGTCTATGGAAGTGATTAAAGTTCAGTTGCTCTTTTATGAACTTAAAAATTGTTCTACATCACTTGAAAGAAGCAGCCATGGCTTAAATTAAATCCTGTTTTAACAATCTAGGAAAATAGTTGGTTTGGTTGCAAAAAAAATATTTTGCTTTCTTGAATCTATCTGCTTCATCTGCATATTTAAGAACTGGATTTTTTCATACATTTATTTGTTTGGAACAACCAGTTTATGTTGGCAGTACTAGAGGTAAAGAAGATCATATTTACATTGATTATATATGTACCACATTGATAGCTGTTTTCTTTCATCATTATCTCAAGGAAAACTAAAAGTCAATATTATCATTGCATGGATTAACCCTTTTCTTAATTTCTTGAGTAACTTGGAACAATGCCAAAAAATTTGGTCAACATTAATATTGAGTAAAGAATACAATTGAGATCACACCTTTCCGGTCCTTTCTGTTTGGATTTCGATTCAATGTTCGCCGTTATCTATCTAATCCTTATATTTAATCGTCTAAGCCATACAGAATGTAAAATCATATGAAACACATCAAACCTCTGGGCTGGCTGGTTCAAAACAAAATGTTTCCTTACAGCTTTCAAACCATCCCTCAACCTTGTATATCGTTCTCCTGAGTCTGCTATTTCGAGCAATATCTCTTTCAGTCGTGAAATTTCCATAATATCAACCTGTATCGAGAAAGCTTCCCACCTTAGAACATCACTAAAAGGCAACACGTAGTGATCAGATAATATCACAGGGATGCATTCAGCATGAATGGCCTCCACTATCCTTGGGCTAGCTACTTCATATCCACTTGGACATAAGCAAAATTTGGAACTTAACATAAAGTCATAATAATCCTGATCTTTACGAAGGTATTCATGAACTTGGAGGTCCTTGTCACGGTCTTTCCAAAAGTTGAGGAGGATTGGCCTGATGGGGCCGTGAACACCACCTGCGAAGAATGCAAGGTATGGCCTTGAAATGTTGGACGGCGGTGACCTCAGCTTGGGATTTATGTTGCCATCATAAAGATTGATTTCTGGTAAGCTTGCATCTTTTTGTGGATTGAAACCTTCAGAGGAATTGGCATTGCACAATACCCTAATTGATGTGTTGTATAGGAATGCATTTCCCTGTGAAGCCAAAGGCCCCTAAAAAAATAAACAATAAAAAATCAACGATGAGAATATTCTAAAGAGGTTATCATTTGATTGAGAACTTTTAGGTCATTATTTTATATAGATCAAACACAAGATGTATCTTTATGATTACCCAATCATGGCAAGAGAGCATGAAATGATCAGCTCCTCGAGTTCTATTCCAGAAGGGGTGTTTTGTCGATATAATTCTCACATAATCAGATACAAAAACTTTGAGTGGACTGACATCATGTGAGTTAGGCTTGTACAGGTACTTGACCATATGTGCGACACTGAAGGGCAAGAAATAAACATGAGCAGCCTTGGGATTTCTTGTCCTGAAGCCGTTATTTCCATTCTCCATCTCATGTATGAATCGTCCTTCACTTGAGTAAATGCTTTTGCACGGCCCATCATGTAGTATTGGGATCTCCCCTTCTTCATATACGTAAATCTTAAATCTTCTTTCCATTTCCATGTAACTCCTAAGAATAATTTTCAAACGCAAAATTCAGCAAAAGATTCTATAAGTTGTAAAATCTTTTACAATGACTGGTACTTAAAAAAAATAAAAAAATCTCACTGATTATTCAAACCTAGTAGAGAATAGAAATCGAAAACCGAACAAAAATTCTTAGCATAAATCGAAAACGAGAACCACTCACTGATAAAATGCCACTGGATGTCGGTAGATTTCGGCGCTGCCATTGCTTTTGTTGACGGAATTAGCTGCTTTTCTGATTGCTGATCGAGCTTTAGCTAGTCCCATCTCCAAAATAGCAATATCTGCTCTGCCCTGCAATTACACAACCAAGTAAACGTCCAATCGCCATCGCCAATTCATCAAACTCAAATCATATATCCACAGACAAAATGAACATGATAACTGACAGGTTTTGCACAACGCACGAAACTAATGATCAAAACGTCAACATTCTTTCGAAATGGAAGTTGTTTTGCAATTCCACATCTGTAGATATAAGTTAAGTATCAATTCATTCATACCTTCGAATTTCCAGCGGAATCGAACGACGACCCAACCTGATCAATTGTCTTATCCTCGAGGAAGAAAACAATGGCAATTGATGCTACAGTAACTGCGGAGAACACAATGACTCCATCAGTCTTCCTCATCAGCGCCATTTCTCTCTCAGATTGAGTTTACATACGTATGCTCATGCTATGTGTGTGTGTGTGTGTTGCATGGATGATGAAGGCGACGGTTTGATTTGAGAGAGGGAGGGAATGAAAACGCGGGGAATTGTGTGTATATATATATATTTCTTATATAAAATTCACTATTTATTTTTATTTTTATTTTTATTGTGACATTAATTAATATTAGTAGTAGTAGTGATGTCAAAAATTTTAAAATTAACAAAAATAATAATAATAATAATATTATTATTATTAAAATTAGGGGTGAACTGATTTAATCGAAAAATTCGGTTTGATTAGTTCAGAAATTGGATTTGTTTTTAAAAAAATTGATTTATCCAATTTGATATCAATTATTTATTATTATTATCAAAATTAGGGATGAACTGATTTAATCAGAAAATTCGGTTCGATTAGTTTAGAAAATAGATTTTTTTTTCAAGTTTAATATCAATTATTGTTATAAAATATCATAGAATTCAATATTTTTATATGCAATTATTTAATTAAATTTAAAAATAAAATTCTACTTTTTAAATTTTCCCCCCTGGAAATTAAACCGCTTTTTTACTAAACCGATATCTACCGAATTTTTCCATCCAAACCAAACAAAAAGAACCGAAGTAAAATCAATTATTTCCTTTGTATCCAAATGTTTGGGATTTTTTTAACAAACCCCGGCCCCTCCTCACTTTATTATAAAATTTTAAAGTAAAATAATTATATGATATTTTGGTAAATAATTATTTTTTTTGTATTATTTACATAAAAAAATTCTTTCTAATAATCCAATTAGTGTATGAAATGTAAATGCAAGTCTTTTCAAAAACAAAAAGTCAATTGCATGATTTTTCATACCCAATGACCCATTTGTACTGTAAGTTTAAAATTTTAATATTTTTTTACTCGAATTTGTTTCGAACCAAAACTCCAGTTTACGGTCCAGTCGTAACATTTAAAGATAATTATGAGTTATTCAAATTATTATTCGAAAATAAAATTAAAAAATGACATAAAAATTTGAAATATATTAATTTAATATATATTATTACAAAATAATTGACTTAAATTGAATTAGGCAAAATCTTGTGTGAAACGGTCTCACGGTTCGTATTTTGTAATATATTAATTTAATATATACTAAGAGTATTATTTTTTATTGTGAATATCAGTATGATTGACCCGTGTCACTGATAAAAATCCATGAGATCGTATCATGAGAAAAAACATGTTCATTAATTATTACTTATACAAATTAAATATTCTTTTTCATCATCTTCTTGGGTCGATATGTTTTCGTGGCAACCGAAGGACGTTCCACATGTCGCTACAGCGGCACGTAAATCACACGCACCGCCTTCTGATGCGGTTTGGCCGCTAGCGCTAGGAAGCAAAGGCAAGCCCGAGACACATCACCTCTTTGAAGCGTACGAATCAACGATATATTTTATAATAATAAAAAATAATACTAAAAGTGGAAAAGCCATGCAACGCCGAATCGATACCGCAGAAGGTAGAAGAAAGGAATACGTGATCTTCACCAGATCAACACTCTAGCTAATTGCATCGATTCTTCATGTTCTTATTTACTCGATATACTTCCAGTATTCACATCTCGATCACATCTTGTTCTTATTATATATGGATATATGTTCATGTATAATCATTAGTTGATTAACTGGTCCAAAGAAAGCTCGGCGGATATGGGATTTGTGGTGGGGTTCGCTCTGGGTTTTGCATTGGGTATTGGTTTGATCGTGGCGTTTGCTTGGTACCAGAATACCAGATCCAAGCGCCGCATTGATTTGGTAAGCTCAGATATAATATAAATATATATACGGTAATTATTTTGCATGTCTTTAATTTCTTTAACTATGGAACATCATATATATATATTAGGCAGCCACAGTCGGAGCTTTTGCCAGGATGACAGTTGAAGATTCCAGGAAATTACTCCCGCCTCATTTCTACCCTTCCTGGCTTGTCTTCTCAGAGAGACAGAAGTTGAGTTGAAATTTCTTCCCTAGCTATAAGCAAAAAATGGTGATAGTGACAGTGACAATATAATCAATTTGGTGTGTTTTTTAATTGATGGGTGCAGTTAACTTGGCTTAATCATCACCTGGACAAAATATGGCCGTTCGTTGATGAGGTTAATTAATGTTTTTTCTTGCATTTTTTAAACCAAAAACTCCGTTTTCCAGTTTTTCTTCGTTGCATGATGATATCTTAATTAATTTGCGCCTGCAGGCAGCGTCGGAGATAATAAGAAACTCTGTGGAACCAATGCTTGAACAATACAGACCATCAATTTTGGCCTCTCTCAACTTTTCCAAGTTAACTCTAGGCACTGTGGCACCACAATTCACGGGTGACTACTCGTGTTACCCTTTTTTCAATGGGTTAAATCTACGATTTTTATTGATTAAAAAAAACCGGAATACAGACGATTACGTACAATTTCGAATTAGCTAACTATATCTCCAAAGTAGGTATCCCAAGAGAGTACATACGTCTTCTTGAAACGTATAACTTAATATTCGCAAGTGTCCATATTAGGCTAGCTCTACATGTTCAAAGGCTTTACATATTCGAAGAGCTTGCTGTTACAAGCTGTCCGTATACTATAGACGGCACAAGACATAGCAGGGATATATTTTATTAAAACCGCGGTTGTAGGCAGGATAAGACTCATGTACCTTTTTGTTTTTTTTGTATGTGAATTAGGTGTTTCCATCATGGACTGTACAGATGATAATCCCGGGGAAATTATTATGGAATTGGATTTGCAGTGGGATGGGAATCCAAATATTGTACTTGATATCAAAACAAAAGTTGGTGTGTCAATACCAATACAGGTATTTTGCAACTTGATATGTGTGCGTGCAGGGATGCAGTCGTATTACTTTCTGATGCATTTCTTGACCATAGGTGAAAAATATTGGATTTACTGGAGTTTTCAGGTTGATGTTCAAACCACTGGTCGACGAGTTTCCTTGCTTTGGAGCTGTCTGTTATTCCTTGAGAGAAAAGGCGAGTGTTATCGACTAATTGTAATACATTTATTTTGCTGTGCATACACAAAGTGTCACACGAAGACACCGTATACATACTCAAACATAGATATATATACACGAACAGAACCCAAGATTTGCGAGGATAGGTCCGGACCAAGAAATGGTGCAAGTGACTCAATGAAATCAGGAGAGGCAAATCTTGAAGCTTTGGAAAAGTCACATAAAAAATTAAATTTTTTCTCATTTGAGAAATGCGATAATCGCACTTTGAATAGGTCAGGCCCGGTAACAGGATTCGCTTGACCAGTGCATTCATGTTGTTTTCCTTTGCAGAAAAATCTTGACTTTACTCTTAAAGTTGTTGGTGGTGATATATCTGCAATTCCAGGAATAGCTGATGCCCTTGAGGTTTGGTTCTTTACATTTAAACTTTTTACCTTTTCTCCAATTCTGATAAGTTCAATAGTGGAAGTGCGATCAGTCTTCTGTGATGCTTTGGTAGAGTACAATAAAAGATGCTATTGAAGATTCCATCACCTGGCCAGTCCGCAAAATCATACCCATATTACCTGGAGATTACAGGTAAACGATCATTTAACTTGCATAATTTTTCAAGATACAAGTTTTAATTATATTTTTAGTTATTCTTTTATTTTCGTGTTACAGTTATCTTGAGTCAAAGCCAGTTGGGACACTGGAGGTGAAGCTCATAGAAGGCAAGGAGTTGACAAACAAAGACTTCATTGGCAAATCTGATCCATTTGCCAAATTATTCGTCCGACCTTTACGTGCCACGACAAAAACCAGCAAAACAATTGTATGACTGTCTTATTTTGAGATTCTATTTTCTTTGGTTTTTTTTATTAACTCAAATCTAATTTCCCAGAACAATAACACAAATCCAATCTGGAATGCACACTTTGAGTTCACCGTGGAGGATATATCCACTCAACACTTGACTGTAAGAGTTTATGATGATGAAGGAGTTCAAGCTTCTGAATTCATTGGTTGTGGTCGAGTGGCACTAAGTGATCTTGACCCTGGTAAGGTAAAAGATGTATGGTTGAAATTGGTGAAAGATGTTGAGTTTCCAAAAGACCAGAAAAACCGCGGTCAGGTCAAGATCCATGCTACCAGATTTATAGTTTTATGATGAGAAAGATAACCATAGAGTATCCATATCCGTAACATTCATTGAAGTTTCTATCTATGTAGGTTCATCTGGAGCTCTTGTATATTCCTTTGAGCTCCAGGAGCTCGTATTTGAATCCTTACGACCCTGATTTTAGATTGACTTCGTTTGAAAAAACCCTTAAACAAGGAAGTGGTACTGATGGAGGAGATGATTCAAGAAAGGATGTTATCATGAGAGGAGTTGTTTCGGTGACTGTAATATCTGCACAAGACTTGCCGGCTACAGATATAATGGGAAAATCTGATCCTTTTGTTGTGTTGATGATGAAGAAGTCTGAACAGAAATACAAGACTAGGGTGCGTAGTACTTTAAATATTGTGCTCACGGCATGGAGATAGACATAATAGGCGAACAACATATCAAAACTATATATATATATATATATATATAACATCTCGTATTCTGTCTTATTTTTTCATTCTTGATTGTGTTCAGGTCTTAAATGACACCTTGAATCCAGTTTGGAATCAAACATTTGATTTTGTTGTGGAGAATGGGCTACATGAGCTACTAATGTTGGAGGTATATGACCATGACACATTTGGGAAGGTAGATGCTCATAATCGATCACTTAACTAGATTCGCTTCCACTCTTTAGATCTCCCCAGTATGTTTATACATACATGTATGTGAATGGTTTATATATGTAGGACAAAGTGGGAAGATGCGTTATGACCCTTACAAGGGCTGTGTTAGAAGGCGAATTCACGGACAACTTCCCCGTCGATGGCGCCAAATCTGGAAGTTTGAATTTACATGTCAAATGGACGCCCCAACTGATCATTCGAGACTGATCTCACTCGTTTTATAAATAGTATGTTCTAGTATAGTTACGTCTCACGCCTAGGAAATTCTTTGGTTCGAGTCATTTTGTTGCACGATGCTCCTTCAGAGTAATGTATTCTGGTTTAGTCACGCCCCGAATATATATGCTCACCATCGGAATATGAGAGAGTTGTATTCTAGATTTTATGAAAACATAGGCATAATTTCCCTTGGCCGAAACTCCCTACGATACCCTCTGAGAATATATAACTACTATCTTTTGTATTGATTGCGGTTGAAATATTTATATATCCAAACATGATAGTTTTTGTTATTTTAAAATTAATGATTTTTTATATTTTATTAGGAAGTAATAAAAATTTAAAATTATAGGTAAAGATAAGATTAAAAAAATTATTTAACAAAATATATATAAAAAAAAATCATCTAACAAAGTTATATAAGGAGGGTATAGTTGAAATTTTAAATAAGATTTATCAAATCAATTAGAAGTTAGTTAGCTCAACTTTAATTAAATTAAACTATCTGTTGTTGGTAGTGCAAGCAGTCACTTAGCTAAAAGAAGACTTTAGTTATGTTGGCATATATGTTTTATATATCAGATGATCTTTATGTTAACATAATGGAACTACTTTAAATCATATTTGGCGTACGACGAATGTCGTTGCAGATTTACTGATATCTTTTGCTATTACTTATCTAACTTCATTTGTTTGGAAAATTGGGAATTTTCCTTATTGGTTTGTAAAGCTTGTAACCAATGATATTTCAAGTTTTGCTATTGAAATAATTGTAATTTATGCAAGATTTTTTTATTAAATGTCTAATTTAATAATAATTGATAGAAATGAGTGAGTGGTCACAGTGTCATTTGAAGGGGTAATATTAAAAATAAGTTATAATGATAATATTGTAAAAAAAAAGGTGTAAGGACAATTTTGGAATTAAAAGATAATGTCTTCTAAATGACAGATTCTTCATATAATAATATAGATATATTAGTATTGTGGTACACACGTTGTGTGTTTGCATAATTCCTTTTTTTTTTTTAGCGAAAATTAAAAAATACAAAAGAAGTAAATCGTTTTCGTAAAGAAATAGTTACCAAAACATAATAGAAACATCAATTTTATTATTTTTCAAAACGAGTGACGTTTTCGTAAATTAAAAAATTAAAGACAAAAAAACGGGTGTTATTTTGTTAAATAATAAAACTATCTAATGGCTAAAATAAGAAGAGATCGTATAAATAACTAATTTGTTTAATAATTTATGTTTTGTTAATAATTAAGTTGGTTTTGTTGAGAATTAAGTTAAGATATATTCATAATTTCATGTCAAGTTTTATCAATTAATGTCAACAACAATATTTATATAACTATTGCTATAATAATAATTAGAATAATAGCATAAAATAAAAAAAATTGAAATTTTCAATTATAGAATTTTTGTCACGTAAAATATAGGACTGAAATAATTGTTATAAAACTTTTCATCCTATTGTTTCACGTAATAATACCATGTTGGTTATTTTTTTTGGTAAGCCGGTAGAGTGGATGGTTGGGTTTTGAAAATGATGCAACCTATGGGGTGTGGAAATTTACGAGCCACGCATAAAGTGACGTATTTAATAAAAGTTTATTTGAGCTTGTCTTATTAAGATAAACGAATCGAATTCAAAATTTACAATGTTTGGCTTAATTAACTCTGTGAACAAGTTCGTTGGTAGTCTCATGAGTAGAACTGTCAATTTAGGTTGAACATGTCAGGTCGGCCACACAATTGACGTGGATACCTATTTAAAGACGGATCTAGATGGATCAACCCAAGCGAATCACAGGTCTAGGTGGGCCAGACAGAGCGGGCTGAGGTTGGCACACAGGCTTTGAATGAATATTAACAAAAAAAAAAAAACATTTGTGGTTACTTATGTGCGGCGATGACTTTTGAATTTCCTCTGACAAGACACGTGGCATTCTGTCATGGAACAAAATATTTGTGGAATATTGATAAACTGATTTTTAGAAACGTCCATTAAATTTGATATTGAACTAAACTAAGTTAAAGAATAAATCTAATAAATGATAAGGTCAGTTTGTCCAAAAGTACAAAGAATAAGTTTAGGACATGTGAAATCAATAATTAAAAATTTTATTAATATTTTTTTATAAATATTTCTTTATCAAATCAAATTTTTAATTAATTATAATAAATTTTATTTTTTCTTTATTTTTTGTGGAGCGACCCGCCTAACCCACGACCCAGTCAAATGACGGGTTTTTAACTAGATGGATTGGATCATTTGACCGCTCTACTAGTGAATCAATTATTAGACGAAAAATTAGAATTTTGAAATTCGATTTATAAATTTTATATTTTACTTAAGAACTACTATAGTAAAATCTATTAGATTATTTATTTTGATAACGTTATAAATTTTAGTAAAAAGATTACATTTTATCTTAATATATAATTTAGTTTTAAATGAATATACTAAATATTTATTTTTATAATTTATATTTATTAAGATCGAATAACTGGTAAAATAAGAATATATTTCTTAAACAAAGTTCGAGTTTTGACTCGATTATGAACAAGCCAAATTCAAAAGCTCTCCTTGGCTACATCTCTAGCCACAGTAGGAGTTGGAATCCGAACCAGATTTTACTTTGGAGTGATTAAGGTTTTGCGAGATATTTTTCAGAAATTCAATAGTCAGGATAAGAATACAATAGTCAAGACTCAGGAGGGTTTGTTTCAATCTACTCGTGCAGGCAGTGCTTGCACGGGCAATGAACGGCCCGGATCACTCCACATGAGTGATCCGGGCCCACCTTCCCTGTAAAAAAAAAAATTGGCTCGAAAAAATCCGAGCCGTTGGATCGACCCCGCAGGGGTCGGGTCGACCGAACCACTCAGGAGAGCTACTCACGAGGCACGATGGCTACAGTTGTTTGCGTGTCGAGGTTTTTAGGTAAAGTATAAAGTAGGCAATCCTAATTTTACTGGCTTTGGAAATTGGGATCGTCGATGGTTTTTCCTTTATTCGAATCGGAGGGAAATCGTTGTTTTTGCTTTGTGAAGAAATAAAGGTCGGTCGTCTTCGGGATAAGAAACACCGCGCACAAGGTTTCCTCTTGTTGAAAACTGAGACCATGTTTCATCTTCTATCTTCTGCCAGCTAATCGCTGGATTCGATGCAGTGCCCGAGCCATGCCTTCCGATACAACGGCACCCTTTGCGCCTGCGACCCGGGGTATCTCTACAACTTCAGCGGAAACAGCTGCCACCTCTTCGTGGATGACCGGGGTGCGGCCATCCATGTCAGCAGCGGCGTCAGCTACGACTTCTCGGTGCCCTTCCCTGGGACGATATTCTCTTTCGATTCTATCAAGAAGTTCACCCAGTCGCAGGCCGTGTTTCTCGAGGCAACCCTGGTGATGCTGCTCAGCTGGCTAGCGTTCTGCCTCCTCCTCCGCCTTGTCCCCCGTGGTTCTGATGGCCGATCTCTTTGGTTCAAGATCCGCTGGTGGGTTAGCCGTCTGGACATCTCATTCGCCACAAGACACTGGCTTGATGACCAGAAGCCCGTCCGCAAGCGCAAAACTGAGCTTGGTGGCACTTTCTCCATCGCCGGTTGGATACTGTTTATTGGCTTGTTTGCCGCGTGAGTATTACGAAATTTGCATTTGTTTTCCCTCTCCCCTGCGTTTGGAATTTGGGATTGTGAATCACCACTGCTCCGGCCTACAGGTTACTTTACCAAATCATCTCAAAGAGAAGTGTCGAAGTGCATAATGTTCGAGCCACCAACGAACCAGATCTGGCCTCCTTTATGAATGATCTCGAATTCAATATTACTACGATATCCAGTATGAGCTGTGCGCAGTTGCGGGGTCTTGGCACTCTGGTTGCCGGGAGTCCATCCCTCGTTGATTATAGGGTCCTTCCACTTTCAACATTTGCCAACTTTTCTTGCCTGAACACTACAGCTGGACCGACCATAACCCTTCAGTGCAATAATTGCATGTTTATTAGAGATTTGGCCTATGTCTCGTGGCAGTTTGTTGATCTTCCTAATAATCCTGCTACTGCTGTCGGCTACCAATTCAATTTAACTGCAAAGAATCAAGCAAGTCGGAAGCATCTGAGTTTTGTCAGTGGGATTCTTCGAAACGGCAGCAACCTTGACAACAAGCCAATTGCATTCAGAGGAGCAGTGCCAAACATACTTAAATTTAATCTATTTCCTCGAATATATCACAATTTACACGATCTAAGGCTCATCCAACCTCTGTTTCATGGATTTCTTCCTGGTTCATATTATGTTGAGCCAAGCCAACTCCAAGCATCACTTGAGAATTCCAGTAGTGGACTCATCAACACTACCTTGTCTATCAACTTTCTCTCTTCATATATAATTGAGATTGACAATCAAAATATTTTAGGACCGGGTGAGCTATTTTGTCTTATAAACTCTCATTGTTAACTGTTATGAATATTGGATCTGTATTACATTTGTTGAAAATGTTAGTGATACTTGCATCATTAATTGAACTCCTTGGAAATACATATTATCTGTTTTTTATTGTATCGCTGTAACTATTATTGAATGAATGCCTCCGGAGTGATGTTCTGTATAGGGTATTTCAACGTCAGATTTTCTTCATATATTATACTGAAGGTTATGGGTGGTTAATTTCCTTGTGGAGTCAGGTTTGTAGACATCCATGATAATGGTAGCCGCTACACTTGTTGACCAGAATTTCATTTCTTTATCTTTGAAGTTGCCATTGCATAGACACGCAAATGTTGTCAAATTTATAACCTACTGATATAGGGTTTGGGGAGTATCTGTGGGGCATGGTTTGTTTTTTGTGGTTTAGTGTTTATGCATTGCCATATATTTCGTTTTCGGTTTAAAACCGCCAGCTAGTAATCTCAAACCGTACTTTTTATGTTTCAGTTTGAAACCAAACTGCAATGTTGAAAACCATCGGGTTTGGGCTTTTCTTTTCAGTTTGGATTGATAGGATTTTGTTTTCTTTATTGAATGTGTGAGCCAAGCCTTGGTAGGAGCATTTCCTCATCGGAACTTTGATACTTTCTTAATTGTTTGGAATTGAATGTTCCTCATACAGTAATTTGATATAACTTGGTTTTTCCACAAACGCAGTGAGCTTCCTTGCTGATCTGGGTGGCCTTTATTGCATAAGCATCGGTATTTTTTACTACTTCTTGGTGCAAGTATGTATTACTTTTAAGTCAAGAATTTTGTGCTATTGCATTTGTCATGCTTAGGAACACTGTTTTGGATGTCAGTCCCATATTCACACGTTTATCCGAAATTACACTTCTATCATCGTAAATGCTTCTTCAAAAAAAAAAATATCAAGCTTGTTTCTTGTGTGAAAGGTCGCAGTTTGAATTACAAATTTTCTTCATCGACTAGTATTTATTCAAAAATCTTTATCTTATCAGCACCTATGTGACGAGCTACAGGATTTACTAACTCGATTTAAATTCTCCTACTTGGTTGAACGAGTCCATCTATGAGTTGATTCACCATAAAATAGAAATCCATCATCTAATTATATTTAATAACGAAGTTTTTCCATTTCTTAGTTTGAATACAGAATCAAGAGGCTTCGCAATGAGGATAGTGTAATGAGGAGGATTAGAAACCGTCGAAAAGCTCAAGAACGCTGGGACAAAGTAAGTATTTTCACCTCTAAGAAATATATAGAATTCAAATTTGTAGTCTTGCATTCACTTTGCTTTGTATTTGTTTATTTAATGTTCGATGATTTTTATATAGTTGCGAAAGTATGTGAGGTACACATGGACATCTGGATCATTGAACAACTATGGAAGTGATACAGTGGAGACATCCTGTGCTGGCATAATGATGAAGCCATTTCATCGAATTGGCTCATCACGTGTACGGAAACTGTCAAGCAGAGCAGATACGGTCAAGTTTAACAATAAGACCAGCTTGCCCTCGGAGAAGGTCGGCACACTCATACTTCGTTGAATACTCTCATCCTGCTATTCATTAATGTTGCCAGATCTTAGTTTTTTGAATGGATTACTGTAGAAATCTGTGCCAGAACATCTTGGTACTGTAGATGTCAAATCTTGCTCAAGTGAAGCTAAGTTAAACATGGAAGCCAGATCGTCATTTTCCGAAGAAGATCCAGTGAGTAGCCCTTATGCTTGTCGTTGCTCAGTTGAGAACAATTTAGTTAGATATTATACGAGTGGTTTTGTTTTTTATTTAGACTGAAGTAGTTTTTTGGGACAGAAAACCATTAGACTTTGCTGATTGTTGATATTTGTCAGGTGAGATTTTGCTTATATTTTTGTTATTTCTATGTTCAGCAAGGTCTGCCCCCTGGAAGTTTAGAACCTAGAAAAGATGGACCTAGCTTTTGTTCGCATATTGAATGTATCTGCCAGGAACGAATATTTCCTTTTACCAGTATCGCAGATCTTCCTGCAATTCCTCCGTTCGGTAAGTCATAGAATCAGAAACTGGTATAACACACTTCAGTTGTTTCTCATAAATTGGTTGTGAAGTGAGAATACTTTTATTGGGATGTGATTCTCAAAACCACTAGCTCTAGTTAGTGAGTGTGTGTGTGTGTGTGTGTGTGTACACTAGACACAAAATGAATGTCCTATTTTTTAGAAAAAAAACTGAGAGTTGGGTTATGTTTTTCTATCGCAGAAGTGAGGAGTCCTAATGACATCAATATCCTGGAACTTCAGAAAAACCTTCAAAATTTGTACGAATATAATGTATTATTGAGGGATAAATTAATAGCAGCTTGTTCGATGGTCAATGTTTTGGCTGAGAAGGAGTCACCTTCCACGGTACAATGCCATGAGTAGCTCTATGATGTGAAGAAAGAAGCATTGCAGAGTCGCTTTTCTCTTATCTGTCAAACATTTCCAGTGCATCTCACATGAATCAAACAACTTACACGATTGCCAGAGGAATCGCCAATTGAGGCCTCAGAGATTTCTGCTGCTAAAGCAATGCAGGAACCATGCGTAGAAGTAAGGGAATATTGTCAAAGGATCATGGGAAATATTCTTTTTATCAACACAATTGGCTTCCTCCTATCATTCAATTTTATGTTTGCAGAATTGTGATTTTCTCTTTTTAGTTGTTTTACAATTTATTTGATTTGTAGGGTAAGTTTGATAGTCAAAAGGTGTTGTAAGTTACGTATATAGTTGACTGGTAGGGCAGTTTGATAGCCAAAAACTTGATATTTATGCTTTGATTCTTTGAACTACAAGCCCGCTATATGGTTCATGTATAGATTATCCGGTGACCAAAACTTGATATTTATGCTTTGATTCTTTAACTTTTTATCTTACCAAAATCAATGAATGTCTTGTGTTTGAAGATATTTAAATTTAAACCCGAGTTTTATGTTTTTTTTTTATATTTCACAATGGCGACAAGTTCAATCTCCCTTTCTAACATAGATAACCAAATTGTCGATTCAAATGCTCTTGAATTTCAAATTTATTTTTATATTAAGATTGTTGTGTTTAAAATATTTCTTGATATCTAATTTATATTGATTTTGATAACATGTTATAACATAAAAGACCGAGGAAAGAGCTTTTACTTTTTATTTTATCACAAAATCTAATATGAGACTGTTTCGTGGATAGATTTTGTGAGCTAGATTTTCAATTTGATCTAATTTATGAAAAAATATTATTTTTTATATCAAAAATATTATTTTTCGTTGTAGATATGAACTAAATTGATATGTCTCATAATTATAAATATGTGAGACTGTTTTATAATATATCTCTTATTTTATAAACAGACCTCTTAGTGAATTTCAGTGTAAACTTGTTCCAAATTGTTGAATTTGTTATTAAATTTACTCATTATTTACATTGATGGATTCATATTTAATCTTTATAGAACAATTTCGAAATTTTGTAAAATTACTATTAAAAATTATAAATGACAAAATAACCTATTTCACCCTATCTTCTTTCTTAGGTCCTAAAATGTCACAATGGGTATATATACATATATGTAGCCAACAATAAACAAATAGCTGATTGACTAAAAAATTCTTACAAAAAAATTGTTATACATTACACAGCTAAATTTCAATTATTTGCATCCATTCTAACGCTGGGGTATGCAAAGATCGATTTGATCTGATTTTATATTTTGTTTCACTTTTACCTAATCCAAAAGTCAAATTATTTTATTTTCTCGAATTAATAAAGTTACAAATCAAAGTTGTGCGTTTGAAATAGTACAATACTACTAAATCGCTTATAAAAATTCGAATCTCTTTTAAAATCTTTGAAAAATGTTAAAAATTTCATACTTGAATAAAAAAGGGGAAATAGTACATTAGACTGGATGCATTGCGTCACTTCCAAAAATCTCTCCCCTCCGGCATGTAAAACCTGCACATACCATAGTCAAATGAAGAATCTATAAATCTATAACAGAAGTTAGTGTGGCCAAGGCTTCAAATTTAAATTTTTGGTGTTTTTTTACTGAAAGGAGGGACTACACCATTAATGCCCGACAAAGGACTTGTAAACTTAGACGAAGTGAAACTACTGTCCAATCAGTCCATTTGTTCGTCTAGATGTGAATGCCCAAATGAGTGAGATCCTCGCGCAGTAACTCCACATTCTTGAATTGAATACCCGTGAAGCCAGCATCAAGTGCAGCCTCAACATTTCTCATCCTGGAGTAGTTAAACTAGAGACATGTTATTAATAAGTGATAACCAGTGAACAAAAGCAATAACATCTTCGAAAAGATGAATAGTTCTGAAAAGTATTGGAGTTCAACACTTTCTTCACATAGACATGGTCCACTTATTCAACAATATAATGCAAATTTTGGAACTAGAAAAGGTGTTCACTTGACAACCTACACCATGTTGGCGAAGAACAAACTTCTGATAAACGAGTGTAGAAAAGATGAGAGCCATCCATTTGCAGCAGCCTAAGTTACATATTTGCATTAAACTCTCCCCAATTCATTGTTTTAACTGCGCATCCCTTCATCCATTTTATTAAATAATGATGGAATCCATTTCAGTTTTATTGAATTTGTTATCTACGCACATTTTTTTCTGGTAGTAAAACAACAAAATGAAAAATTAATGAAGCCTTCTGAAAATAGTAAACAAATTTAAAAAATTCAAAACAGCACCTGTCATCGATAAAGATACAAGAGGTTGGGTCAACTTTTAAGTAATTTGAAACATCCATGTAAAAATCAGGATCAGGCTTCCTTTTTCCTACAGCCACCAAATTCACGACCAAATCATTTGGTACTATGCTGAAACATTGGAAAAAAAAGGAAAACAGAATGACAAGATGAACTGGGAGCTACTGCTGGTGTTTCTATATTGAATATATAGAATACTCCATAGCAATAAACAGCAAATATGTCTGTGTGCATCTCAAAAGTAAAGCTCATTATTATCATGCATCACATTTGAGACAACGCATACGATATCTACAAAACCAAGAGGCTTGCACCATGAAACTTAGATTAAGAAAACAATAATAAACAGTAATTTGAAGTAACAGATTACATTGCTACTTATCTTAGATGACAACTTTCAATCATAAGTATCGTGTATTCAGAAAGAAAAAATGATTCAATCCATATTAGGTATAAATTGTTTAATTTCCTGACAGAACCCATATTTGCAGTAGCAGGAGCATTATCCATGAACATCAATTTGAATTTCAAACCAGCCAACCTTCTTGACATTCACATTACAAAAATAGAAATGTAATTTAAAAGATCAATTCAAAAGCCACCTATTTTACACGAACAGAATGTCCAGGATAAGTAACTCGAGAGTTTGAGCTTTTCCTCAATAATTTCATACCTGCGATAGAAAAAAAACAGAAAACAAAACTAAAAGTCACATTGCTTCAGCATTTGTTTTATAAGATTTTTGGTGTTTAAACATACCACACAGGATAATTAGTGAAAGCGTGCATTTCAAATCCATTTTTCTTGAGATCGTCAAGTAATACTTCAACTCCTTCAATATAGGAATACCCTTGTCTCATACAGCTTTTGAGGCCTACAAGTAAGCAGTTATATCATGATACACCCAAAATAAGGAAAATAATACGGCATAAACAATATGTGCTCAAGCAAACACCTATGGATTTGAAAAGATTAAATCTCCTGGAAAAACATTTCTGCTGTTCATATTAGAGAAGAAGACTGAAAATCAACTTGGAAGTATTCAGAATAAATCAGCAAGGAAATTTTAAAGATGGTTGGCTGATGTATAGAGGATTATCTGCGAGAAATTTGGTCAAGATGATATGCCTCAAACATTCCAGCAAAGACCCTACGCGAAAAATACCTTGGACAGCAAACACAAATCAGCAAAAGGTTAGAACTAGGTTAAAAATATTGTTTGAAGTGTTTCAGGAAAACTAAGTGCTTTGGCCAAGGATTCCAGCAAAGAGAATTCTGATAAGATTATTGAAGCAGTAAGGAGAGGATTAAACAGTAAAAAACACTACCTCTCTCTACTCGATGATACGGATACCAGGTAAAGGAATCTCTCATAGGCAATTTATTGAGCAAGATCTAACGTGAAAGTCACAATATTTGATAAATTATCGACAACGAAATTGTGTACAAAAAGTGTGCTAAGAGGCAAAAACTGATAATAAACTCTGAGAAAGGTACAGTCACTGTAGCTGGAATAGTACAAGCAGTACCATGCAGCCGCCTTAAGAAATTTTCTTATCATTTAGAGAATTCCAAATGGATTTTGAACATTTAAAAATTAATCAGATTCACATCTATAAGTAGCTGAAAGATTTCAAAATTGAAAAAGGAAGAATATAGGGCGTGGTATAGACATAATTCAAGTATAGTGATGGTTTATCTTTATAAGTTGTAACTTGTGACGAGTAATCGAGTTTAGTAATTCCACGAATGCTAAAGTTTTCAGAGACTCTTGTAGATCAAATATCACTGAGTGGATTCTTTCCTATAGGGAAAAGACGGGATGAAGAAAGATTACACCACTTTTGGACTTCTATAACCCTCAGATTCCTTTAAGGTTAATCTCTTACTCGAGTCAGCTCCTGGAAAGCAATTAGGAGGTTTAGATAATGAATGGTCGGTCACTCCTTTTCTCTGGTGGTGGGAATCGATCATGGACTTCTGCCTTTAAAAAGAATGGATTGTAGTGAGTCCATTGGGCACAACTATCAAGAGTAGGTCAGTAGTTAGTTTAAAAAGGTCAGTAGACTCTTACACGCGAAAATTAGCCGGTTATCTCCCAACTGATTTTCATGTTTAGTCTTTGTAACATCTTAGCCTCTCATTCTCAAAGACAGCAGCAATAAGGTCAATATGAATCCAAACTTTCTGCATACTTGCCTTTCATTAGTTGACAGATGTATGTGATGGGGGTTAATAACCTACAACCACTAGAGAAGTAATACAGAACATATCAAATATTATCAATACATCTAAATTCAGACAACTCAAGCCCAGTTCGTGCATATCAAAGTATGTGCTAAGAAAAACAATCTCAGTTTAGAAGTTCAAACAGAGATTGGGAAGAACATATCACTTTTTAAGAGAAGTATAGAGGAATGATTAATAAAGTGATTTATCCAGCAAGAAAGCAATAAAGAATCTTGAGCACAAATTTCTTACGTATGAGTTACATACATCAATATTAAGTAAGAGCAGGCCTTATTCAATCAAGAGCAAAGTTTTGCTAACCTTCTACGTCAACAGGCCTTCCATCTTTAAAAAATATCTGAATCATCTCCATCTGACAAGAAAATAAATATTATGAATTTAATTAATAGATACACAGGAATGTCGCGGGTTTGTAACTGTGAGAGTGAATGTGTATACTGTATCCTCACGCAAAGCCAAGGAAATCAACTTTAAGTTTTAACTCGAAAAATGCAATTTACAAATGAGAATCTTCTCATCACAACCACAATGGAGACACACGACGAGAGGAGAAGGGTTGGAGAGCCCCAACCTTAATTCTGTTGAAATGACATTGAAATGACTGCTACAGCACAACCAAGTAAAGTAGATAAATTTTTCTTCACACAACATTAATCAAGTTAACACAAACCTATTTTCTTCTCCACATCTCTGAATGTAATAATATCATATTAGAGTTTAGAACTGTTTGATGCAGACAATAACTAGGGTTGCAAGAGAACTGGAAAATTGTGAAATGCTACACATCTTGAAGCCAATCTATGCTCCATAGAAAACAAAAAGAAGTACATACAAATATCTAACACCGCAAGTTAGAAGTCTATTTTCCGAGAAAGCAAGCTTTGATGGATAAAATAAGTTTCACCCAGCATGTGTAATAGTGATAATTACAATCAATTGAATGTCATACAATTTGAAGTGTACCTCATTAATAAGACCCTTTTCAAACTCAATCCAGGCAGTAGGATGCTTGCACTCTAGAAGTTCCTTCATAGACATTCTGAACAAATATTCCCAAAAGCCAATAGAATAAAGCAAATGACAATCCATGATGATATTATAAACATTTGGGCATTTCTTAGAGTGATTTTCACACGTGTCAAGAAGCTATAAACGGATAATTACTAAATTTGCAAAATTAAAGATTTTTGCCCCCCCCCCCCCCCCCCCCCCCCATATACCCATGCTCTGTTATAGAGCTAAAAAAGGTGGGTGCAACCAGAATAAGTCACAGTCAGTTCAACAGGCAAGAAATAAAATCAGTACTTGATATCCAAAACCATGGGTCTGAAGCATGATATGTCGTCCGACAAAGAAATAATCTATATTGTTAAACTACTGCCACTATGCGGGTTTAGTGTTTTGTTCTTGACTTTATGTCCATGATTAAATAAAATATTCTGAAACTCATATCAAGGACCAACCATATTCAATAACTTGATAAGGAAATGTCATTTCATTCAGTCACCCAATCAACATATGCATAAACTAACACAGGCAGATCATTTCGCATTTTCTGTTTCGTATGATGAAGAAAACCTAGGTTGGAAGGACAACTGATATGTGGCATATTTTGAACTCGGTGTTTTTTGAATAATTTTAATTGATGAGCAAAACAGTAGCCAAATTCTTGAAAGCGTTCCTGTATATCAAACGACGTAACCGAGTTTGAAGACATTATACAGATATATATCAACGAGTGCCAAATAAAATAATGGAGCACGCTCCATTTACCGAGCCAAGAAAAAGACAGCGGCGGAAATTCTTTAGCTGAAAACCAGTGATAATCATACACTCGTCAGTTTTCACAACAAGGGTAACGTTACCCATAAAATTTAATGTCACTCATCCATCCTCTAAAGTCCAACTCATCAATCACTGCGAGAAGTACAGCAGAAAAGTGTAATAGTTCAAAAATACCCGAAGAAGGCGGGAACGTCATGGTAGAAAGGGTCGCGGACGATGGTATCCATGACGTCAAAAAGCAGTATGGGCAGCTTCCTTGACGCCGTCTCCGGTGGCGCGGCGGCGGTTTTGAGAGGCATTACTCTCTTGGTTGAAGCGAAATTTGGGTGTGATGTAGCTGCTTCTAGAATTGAAAAGCTGTTGATCGACAAAATCAACCTCTGACCCATCCACGATCGCTGATTTGCTGCAATTCTCGCCCCAAAAAAAGCTTCAAATAATCTATTAGAGTTTGCTTATATAATTTTTATGTTTAATTAATTATTCACCCTATATATTTTATATATTCAACTTAATTTTTTTTATAATATAACATATATTTAATTGAAGGAGTATTTGAAATTTTTTTCGGCCTCACAAAATTTTCATATCCCTATTATTTCTAGCCATTTCAATACATTTACTATTTTGGGCTGAAAATTATTACAATAATTTATTGCATAACACATATTTAATATTTTTTACGTGTAAAACTCATGAATTAACACGATAGTCTGTAACATTAGTCAGGTAAACTGTATTGAGTAAGTCATGTGTGAGATATTCTTCCAAAAAAGTATTGATAAATGCTCACATGCTTCGTTAACTCGAACTCTTTTTGAAAGCATGAGTTCATCAGACCTGCTGAATTAATGGGTATTTCTTTTTAAAAAGCAAATAAATTAATTAATGGGTATATAATATGACGATATTCGAATTAAATATTATATGCTTCGACATAGAGCATATCTGCGTGCATTAATGGTGGAATAAATCCAACGTATAAATGCTGACAGCAAAACCAAAGGCAGCCAAACGAATGTTACACACTAATTTCAACGTTAAATCGTCGATTAAAAGATGGAAAACTCTTCAAAATTTTGGGCATTGTTAAGATTTTGTTTAATGTTTTTTTTTTTGGTGCGCGCGCGCGCTAATTTTAGACTAAGTTTAGATACAGAAGTTTAGCTTACAAAACTGTTAAATAATTTCATTTTTTTAAGTGTTATTACTTAAAAAAAAATAAGCATTTTTTACGTTGGGATAAATGGAAAAAATATTTTTGTTTTAGTTCTTTAAAAAATAGAATTAAAAAAAAATTCCACTTTAGAACAGTTTTTGTAACAAACACTATATTTTTTTATAAAATAGATTTTTTTAAAAAAATAAGTGCTTTTAACCCATGATTTTCTTTAAATAAACTAGCACTTAATCTCTTTTTGTCGAAAATGTTGATGTGACTAGGGATGACAATTTCTTCGGAATTCGTTGTAAAATCCAATTTCCGACTAAAATGGAGATAAATATGTCGGGATTTTCTGTACCCGCTTAAATGACTGGATAGTCGGGTATGAAGGTTTTTAGGTTCGGGAATGGAGGTGTGTCTGATGATATCCTACTCATATTCAACCTAAATGTCCGATTAAATTATTATTTTATTATATATTTATGCATTTATTTTTTTTATTGATGAAATGTTAATTCTAGTATACTTTTGTTGAATAACAGTAATTGGATGTAATGAAAAAAAGTATTGATATGTAGATGTTAGTGTTGGGATAGAATATTTATAATATTTTGTTACTTCTTTATGATTTTTAGTTTGTTAATTTTATTTTTACTTTTTTTTCTTCTCTTAACATTGAGGTAGATATGTATATATTCACGGAAATATTTTAATTTTAAAAAGTGAAATTGTAGGTGATTATATAATATTTGGGTAGAGTATGGATATATGATCATCTGACATGTATAAACATGGAGATGAAAATTTAATATCTCTGCAAGGATGGAGATTTGGATGAAGTAAATATAATAGATAGAGATAAGGACGAATTATAAGAAATTCTACTCGAATCTGATAAATTGGCATCCCTAGATATGACATTGAACTTGTGAGAATTACATCTCCCTAAAAAAAACGAAAAATATGAAAAAACTATAAGGTAGTATACTAAAATTGTAAAAAAAATTAGCACACAAATGGTAAAAATAACATATAATTATTTATAATGTTGAGTTGAGCGTAAATGAGTAAGAGTAATACCGGTATGAGTGACATCTTGAGAAGTTCTCTTGTGTCAAGCTGCTGATGTTGTGTCATTTGATCTGGTTGACTAAGTGGATCGTAAAAGAGTGACATTAGATCTTAACGAGTGATATCATCTCTGCTGGAGACAGGGCCAACGGTAGAAAATGAGTATGATTGATGTCTAAGGATATGAGACATCACCGACAGATAGACATGCACCTCCCCGAATTCATGAGCATAACAACTCGACTCATTAGCACCCAAGTAAGTACACGCGTTTTCACAAGTATAAAGAAATAAACTTGTGCATTGGTTATTATCTATAGCTTTTGACCTAGTGGTAAGTGCTTGATCATAACAATTGATATCAGAACGAGATCATGAGTTCAAATCGCAAAAAGCATATTTATATATACTTCTTTGTAAGAGATGTGTTAAACGTATATCAGTGAGAATAATATTGGGATGAGTGACGTTTTGGAAAGTTATCGTGTGTTTTTAATGTTGCACATCTTGATCTGGTTAGTTATGTGGGTCGTAAAAGAGTGACGTCGGATCTTAACGGACAAGTCGGCTGTAGAAAATTGTAAGATTGATCTCTAAAAGATATGAGACAGCAACAACATATAAATTATAACTTTTGGTCTAACTACTAGGCCTGATATCACTCGAGTAGATACACTATGCACTACCACGATTATAAGAAAATAAAGTTGTGCCTTAGATAACAATTATAACTTTTAGTTTAATGAGAAATGTTTGATCCTTACAAAGCATATAGGACCAAAATTTCAATTTTCCCTTTAGAAATTTCTCAAATTTTTTGTATAAATTATATAAGAATACAAAATGAAAAATTATTTACATCAACTAGTTCGCAATAAAAAAATGTGTTTAACCACCACCGAAAAAGGTATACTTTATAAATTTATAGGGAAAAAATACAAAATTGTCATATAAGTCGGACTATTTTTGTTTGGATTGTCTAATTAGTCAAGTTTTTGTGTAATGATTTCTACTTCTTTTGTAATATTTTATGCTATTTTCCGAAATTAGGCCAACTTACAAGTCCATTAATGTCACATATTATCTCTAATATTTATTATAATTTTAATAAATTTCAGTTATAGCTAAACTCAATTTTCATGTACATAAACAATATTTTATTATGCCTAAAAAATAATTTAAAAAGTCAGGCGTACTGTATGATTTCGGGGTAATTTGGTGTAATCGCACATTTAAGATAACTTTATCTACATTCACTCTTATTCAGCAATACAAAAAATTAGGTTGTCTGCTGCGGTTTTAGCGGCTTTTAACTCATGATTTTTAGAGACGAAAAAACATTATTAATATATTATATATACTAGCGGATCGTGACATAGATGGTACATGTATTTCGTAAAAAATAAATAATTAAATATTTTTTGGAAAATAAAACTTATTAAAATTTTAAATTGAAATTGTAAAAGAAAAAAAATGTTATCATAATATATTTAAACCGAGTAATTAGTATGATAATAAAGTTACCACACAATATATATGTCAGCACTGCAGTTGTGTCACATCAACGTCATTTTAGAAAAATGAATAAAATAACCAAAAAAACGAAAACGAAGTTAGCAAAGTAAAACTGAAATTTAACGATATAAATGACTAAAATCAAAAAGATACAAACATACCTGTCCAAAAACGAAATTTTATCATATATGTGTATGTAGTTAACTTTATAAAAACAACTCGTATAACAAATCACCTATAGAGAGGCACTACTATATATATAAACCACAGCTAGCGGTAATCAAAAGACATGAACTATGTAATATACCTTTGTTCAAAAGCGGTTTCAAGTCATTAATTAATGAGTAGGTCTCTTGTGAGACGGTATCACAAATCTTTATCTGAGAGACGAGTCAACCCTACTGTTATTCACAATAAAAATTAATATTCTTAACATAAAAGTAATATTTTTTTATGGATGACTCAAATAAGAGATCTGTCTCACAAAATATGACTCGTGAGACCGTCTCACACAAATTTTTGCCTTAATTAATTAAACATAAATGACGTGGTTCCAACAATGTTCAAAAGCAAGCTCCATTAGTAAGGTCAGAATTAATCAGCCATTAACGTGCACCATTATACACAAATAATACATAAGAAAATGGCATTCCAATGTGGTTAATTTGACTTAAGCACCAGCCTTTATACAATTTAAATATACCAAAAAAAATTTTTGTGAAATGTCTTCACGAGTCAATTTTATGATACATATATCTTATTTGGGTCATCCATGAAAAATATTATTTTTTATGTTAAAAATATTAATTATTATATTAAATATTAACATAATTGACTCATCTCACGAATGAAGATTTATAAGATTTTCTATATCATGTTTAGCTGTCTTATCTATCTAGCTAATTTTCATTTCGCACATTCTACGGACATAAGTGAAAGAATCAGTGCTCGACAAAAGATTCATTTTGCAATCATGTATGTCTCTGCGTATGCATATTGTTGGAATATTTTTAAAAATGCTATGTTCGAATATTAGCAGAAAATATTTATTATCGAGATGAAAAATATCGACAAGTCGAATTCGATACTATTCGGATTGTGGATCATGTAATCCAAGCAATATAGATGATAAAAATGATAAAATTTATGTTATATATATATATATATATATAGTTTAGTCAATCTTGTGTTTTAGTCTAATAATTTGTTTTATTTGAAAATTTAGTCGCTTTTTCAATTGAATTATATTTTGACATTTATGATAATACGACATGACAACGTTTGATGTCTGGGTTAGAATCAAAATATGCCTCACTTTGTTCCTCTTTTCGCCTGTCTTGTTCCATTACTCGATCACGGTGTTGGGAATAGTGCCCCCAAAACATTTTAATTTGAATGTTTTTATTGTTAATAAAAATTAAATTATTATTAAATATATTTGCATGCAATTTCTTATCTTGAATATCACAGAAAAATCTATAGTTTATTGGATATAACCACCATTTTAACTATATATAAGAATTATATATGCAAGAAGAATAAATTATGGATAATATACTTAAATTAAGTCCGATGATAATAATTTAAGTATGAGATATTTAATTAAAATATCACCAATACAGAACATGATCATGAACATTATGAATGTAGAAGTCATATATGAACCGTCGATGTAGAGATATAATGTAGGTGAAAACATTTATACATATGAGATTATATAGGACTTAACCGATTTAATTAGGCATTTCATAATAAATTCTATTAATACGATGAAATTCGAAATAAATTATAAATATGATCATTTATGAACATAACGTAATCTTGATGTGATTATAGACTCATGTTCGTTTCAGTTTGATTCTTAGTTTTATTGTTTAAAATTACGCATTCTCAACACTTGTATTTTCGATTTTCATTTGAAAAATTTAAATTGAGATACATGAAATTCATTCATTCATGCGAGAAGTAGAAATAAGATTATCTCATTTGTTACCCTTGGAAATGAGTAATGTTCCCAACTAATTTATAATTGGATTATAAATTAAAAACACTAACTAGTGACTTAATAGTAAATGAAGATAAAAAGTAGTTAAGCGAAATATACTAGATTCAGTTACGTACGATTTGTCTATGGAGGATTAATATGTATGTAATATATGGTTATATCAATGAACTATTATTTTCGTAGAATAAGATATTTTATAATGAATAAGAGTGAAATTCCATATTTTTTGTAGAATTTTGGATATATTAATTAAAATTTTAATTATTTATCTACTTTATTGGAGCATTTTATTATGGTCCATGGTCTCATGATTAAAAATACAAAATTCGAAAATATAGTTTTTTTAGGATCCGAGAAATTCTAAATTAGGAGATCAAAAGATACCAATTTTTCAAAAGAAAAAAGTTAGTTTTCCACTTATCCCAGTTATATAAAAGGGATTAAACAAGAGGTTAATTTTTCTAGAAAATATTTTTATTTAAATTTATAAATGATTTATATTCACATATTTGATTATAATTTATAAAATTTTGTGATCCTATTTCAAAAAAATATATATAATAAAATTTTGTGATCCTATTTCAAAAAAAAAAAAAAAAATTGTGATCCTTTCCGCTGTATTTCTCATTTGAACTGCGGGAACCGTTCCGAAGGCTCCATGATTTCCAACACTTGGTGCGTATATGATGAACTATTTCAAGTGGCACGAGCAAATTGAATTTGAAGCCAATTTGTTCCCATAGATATTATTTTTTAACACAAAAACTCACGTGAGACGGTCTCACGGGTCAATTTTGTGATCCAAATATTTTTTTAGGATCAACCATGAAAAATATTACTTTTTATGTCAAAATATTACTTTTATTGTAAAAAGAGCAATATTGACTCGTCAAACGAATAAAAATCAGCGAAATCGTCTCACAAAAGACCTACTCATTTTTTAAATACTCATATTTTAATTTTTTTTTTAAATTAGAGCAGGTCTCATTTTCCACTATTTCATAGCTCGACTCAATCTCTACTTACAATGAAAATATGACATAAAAATGATTTTGTTTTCTCAAATATTTTTTTAACTAACAAAAAATGATGCTCTTGGTATATATAAAAAAAAAGAAAGATATTTTAGACATAAAAATAATATTTTTCATGGGTCAACTATTTTTTGCTCAAATCGACATATATTATACTATATTTCTTCATAATATTAATAAAAATGATATTTTTGCAGTAAAAATAATATTTTATACATAAAAAAATAATATTTTCTTGGATCGGAACAGATCGAATGTATGTCTCAGTAAGTTAGCTTTGATTGTTTTACATGTGTTTTCTGTTTAAATTCTGTTAGATAAAATGGGAGAATTGAAATTCTTTTTACCCAAAAGAATAAAAAATGTGAATTATCAAATAAAATGAAAAATGATTTTAAATTTATTTTAGAAAAAAAATCAAGCCAATCTAATTAGCTCAAATTTTTTATACGATGTGTGAACCCGTAGCCGCTGTAATACTGTGCACACTAGGCAATGACTAAGCAAAGAGTTCCTTCCGGAAGATATTGGGTAAAGAGAATCGAACATGACCATTGGTTAAACACTCTCATTACTTATCATTAAAACGTTTAATTAACTTGTCTTTCTATCATGTCGAGTGGATAATTCATTAACTGAATCAAATATTGAGTTATATAGGAGATTAATCTTCAACATGAGTTGTTTTCTTCTTCAATATTTCAACAAAAACCTATCGACACTTGCTAGGCTCGATCTATATCTTTCTTCGCATGATAGAGACCCAGACTAGGAAATTGAAACCTTTTGCTTGTTCTTGAATGACATACACACTACACAAAAAATTTACCATTAGAAAACTAGGTGTTGATCAATATATATATATATATATATATATATGCGCAGAAAGTGAACCACTCATTTCAAATATTTCCATAAAAATATTGGCTTGAAAAATATAAGTGCGTGGCGGCACCATAGGATGTAGAATCAAACCAGGGGCCGGAGCTAGGCTGGATTTTAGAAACATATAGAGATTTTATGAAAGATTATGGAGCGTATATATACTCCGCCACTCCCCCATTCATTCGTTCATATTGCGGAATCAAAATTAAGCTCTCATGCAATAATATTTATTGGCTAAAATTATTCAGCATATATAAATTGATTTGGGTTTTGATAGATCGATCTATCTTTGTATCTGCGGGAAAGTGATGATCGGGTGGGAGGATATATACAAGATAGTGGAGGCTATGCTGCCGCTGTATGTGGCGCTTGCGTTGGGTTACAGCTCCGTCAAATGGCTGGAGATGTTCAAGAGCAACGAATGTGATGCGATCAATAGATTCAACTGTTATTTCATCATCCCATTCTTCACATTCCAATTCACATCTGGGGTTGATCCCTACCATATGAATTTCAGGTTTCTTGGAGCAGATGTGATCGCCAAGGCGATAGCGGGAGTGGGTTTAGCTTTGTGGATTCGTTTCTCGAAGAAGGATTTTTCATGGCTGATAACTTCGTTCTCTCTGTCCAGTTTCAATAACACGCTAGTGGTCGGAGTCCCTCTGTTGAAGGCCATGTATGGGGGACTAGGGGAGGACTTGGTGGTGCAATCATCTGTCATCCAATCCCTCGTGTGGCTACCGATTCTCCTCTTCATGTTCGAATTCAGGCGTGCGTGTGATTCTAGTAATGGTTCTTGCATCAACAACGAAAATGGTCAGGATAAGCAGCTTCAAGCAATGTCTTCTTCCACCCAAATACCACAATCATCAAGCACTGTTGCGATAGAAATCTTCGACGGCGCTGATGATACTGTTAAATCAGCAGGCGTGAACAGAACAGTAGCACCATCATCTTCTCAATTTTTGCCATTTATGAAGAAAGTTTGGATTAGGCTGAGCAGAAATCCTAATAACTATGCTTGTGTTCTTGGCCTAATTTGGGCTCTCTTAGCAAACAGGTATCATCCATTTACTTTTTCTCGCTTGCCTTCTGGTTATATATCTACATGCATACAACAATTCACGACCTTATCATGAATATACATGTATAGATGGAATTTGAAAATGCCTCGCATAGTGGAAGGATCGATTCTCATAATGTCGAAAGCCGGAAGTGGAGTGGCCATGTTCAACATGGGTAAACAACTATCATTTATATTAGCGTGCGCGCACACAAACACACCAGTACAGTTAAATTTAATGTTTTCACCTGTGCTAAGAGCTGCTGCATGCGTGAATATTGTGGCAGGATTGTTCATGGCACTACAAGAAAGTGTACTAGGATGTGGTGTTGGCTTATGCATGTATGGAATGGTTCTGAGGTTTGTTGGTGGACCTATGTCTACTGCTGTTGGATCTCTAGCTTTAGGTTTGCATTCCAATGTACTTCGAATCGCGATTATTCAGGCGGCGTTACCACAGGCTATTGTCTCGTTCGTATTCGCTCAAGAATACGGTTTGCATGCTAATCTACTCAGTGCCGCGTAAGCGTTCAACATATATATACACATACTCTTTTATATATCTTGGTCATCTAAATATTATGATGATAAACTCTTGATTTTGTTATGATATTGATCAAATCATCTGTTTAATTTGTTTGCAGGGTAATCTTCGGCACAATCATTTCCCTTCCTCTCTTGATTGTCTATTATCTTATTTTAAATCTTGTTCATTGATGTGGTACCAAAGTCCAAAATGGCCAATGGGTACATGTGTACGGAATCCAACTAATGTATTAATGTAATATATTATCATAATTACTGGGTGTGTGCGTGTACTGTCTAACCAAGCAGTGATTTTTTTGGCTTATATGTATCAAATGTTCTTCTGTATACTATTTTATAAAGATTTGAGAGTATTAGAAAACTTACTTTTTGGTGTCTTGCGAAATTCCACAAATAACGTTTTTCTCTAATTAATTAAACCAACACAATTTGCTTTGTTAGTAAATAGAAAATTGTAAAATTGATAATCTGATTTCTAACTTCCTCACCACTTTCCTTCATGTACAACAGTTAATTCTCATGTTCCATGTCTTCCCCTTCAATTGAAAATTCTTCGTCTCTCAATTGGCTCGGCGGTCATCCCATGTTTGCAGACTGAGTAGGTATCTTGTGAGACAATCTAACGGATTTTTATTCGTGAGATGGATCAACAATGTCCATATTTACAATAAAGAATAATATTTGAGGCATAAAAAACATTACTTTTTCATAGGTGACTCAAATATAATATTTGCATTACAAAATTGATCTGTGGGACCGTCTTACATAAGTTTTTGCGATTGCAAATTTGTAGTGCCACTCATCTCTGGATTTTTTTCCTTCAAAATTTCCGGTGACTAATTATGTCAAATTATAGGTTGGATAAGGAGAAATTCTACAAGGAGAATTATCTCTTGTCCAGTTCTAAATTTCCGATATGTTTTTTTTTATATTTATTTTGTTTATGTCTTCATTTGGTTTTAACGTGTGTGCGTCATTGACTAGTATATATAGTGTATTTGAACATCAACAGACAAATATAAGTAAAGATGAAATTATATTTTTTTGGTCATTTAACTTGCATGTTTTTATTAATTTTTGTAGCGTTATAATCAACTAACTTGCATTTTTTTTTCAGTTTTAATCTTTTTCAACATAGTATTACATGACATCAAACAATTATCAATTCTCAGTGGTACATTTTTCCTAACGTCATGTCAGTATTCCAATGAAAAAATAATTAAAAATCGAAGAAAAATGCAAATTAATATACTACTACGTTCAATTAACCAACATAACTCAAAATAAAACATATCAATTAGATGACAAAAAAGGTATGTATGCATTTTACAGCAAGCTCCACTAGCCTTGTAAGACAAATTTACAATTTATTTATACAAATGGATGGAGAGAAATGAAGCATAAAGATAGACGTAAAGGGTTCAACTTATTGAAACTAATTACCAAACGGAGCTTTTTAGTTAATTTGGTATCGTCAAGAATCGTAAATTTTCAACGAGAATTTTTGTAAAATAGATTGTGAACCAGCTCATGATAAGCTCGAAAATTATCAACTCAATCCACTTATTTTATGTGACGTGACGAGTCGTCCTAACTGTCAAGGCCCACAGCTCTACACGTGGGGATGGAAGATGGAGAATTGCTCTGAATTTGTTAGTTTAGAATAAGTAAGGAGTCAAAAACAATTTGATATGCAAATTTTTAATAAAAAAGAATGGTATTTTATTATATGAATTATTGTTAATGTCCTAATTGATACGTATCGACCAAATTCCGATGAATTTAATAAAATGACTAATTTATCTTTTATCACAAAAAATGACTTATTTATCTTATTATCTAATTGAAGTCAGAAGTGCTTATATTAACTAACTTTTAATTGAAAAATATAAAGAGTAACGGTCTCACGAATCTTTATCTGTGAGACGGGTTAACCATATCGATTTTACTATAAAAAGTAATACTCTTAGCATAAAAAATAATATTTTTTCATGGATGACCCAAATAAGATACATGTCTCACGAAATACGACCTGTGAGAACGTCTCACACAAGTTTTTGTCAAATATAAATGAGTCCGTTTCATCGACCTTTCTTCTTGTTTTTCGTTTTACACCGAAAATACAAAATTTTTTAATGATAATACAAAATGGCACTAGTTACTATAACTAGTAACGTATATAATTAATTTTTTAATTAATATTTTCAGGGTTAGCATATGTTATATCGAGATTGTTTCTTCTTATAATATTTCAATATCATTAAATCATGTGAGTGTCTCATATTCCATGTATAGCATAGACCCGAAATTATTGGGACGAAAGATACTGCAGGATTTTATAACCGTAGGCGTTTGCATTGAGGGAATAGTGGGCAACTCATTTTCTTGATCGTTAGTGGCCGCGATCGATTCTATTCTTTTTCTTTTCTGAACCATTTTTCTCTCTTCTCGAATCTTGATGGCTGCAAACTAATGGATTACGATAATGATTCAACTCTTTTTTTTTTTCCAGTTGCAACCATGGATCATCTGTAGATGAAAATACGTGTTTGTTGTAATTATATGCATTATTGTGCATGATAATTTCTTGGCTCATTCATGATTATAGTATTTTCGACCTCTTCGACACGAAGATTATATAATTACTCGCAGAAGGATAAAACACACGTTCATTGGGAAGATGACGAGTTTCTCCGATTTCGTAAGTGGATTTTTCCTTTGTTTTAATTTCTCTGATCCATGACCGTATGAATGCACTCAGATTCGCTGCATGCACATAAATATATATGCCAAGCTTATGACTTGTATATGTATGTCTGTGTATAGGAATGGACTGAATGTTTTTGGGATTCATTGAACAGAATTTAGGATCGTTTGTTTTCATTTTCTTCCCGATAAATTCTATGCTATTTTCGGAATTTTGACAATAGTTGTCTGGGATTCATGTTGAGGAATGACAATAATTGTAGGAGGGAAAATTTAGAAAAGTTTTAGTGAATCTGATATTATTGCCTTGCCTTGTTCTTGCCAGCCGCCAATATGCAGGTATCAAAAGGAGAGGAGAACTTGTATACGCACCGTCTTTCCCATAGCTTCTCTACTATTTCTTGCATTGTTTTCATGCTTATGGTTTGCACAAGACAATCAGCAGGTGTGAGTTAATGCATTAAGAGCAATTATAGATATATATTTCACAATATTCCGAAGTTATTTTTTGCATGGTTAACTCTCTGAGCTATGATGCAGAAACTAATAGAATCAAACTCACAAGGGAGGAGTGGGACTGAGAGTAGAAGAAGCTGCAAGGTATGTATTTGCTTGTCAACTTGATCTGCATGTATGTATAAGTTTGTTGTTTCGTTCTTTGATTATGATTAAAAAAAATTGTGATGCCTGTCATAGAATGAACGCAGTTGCAGGCCACCTGGAAGCGAATCACTGCCTAAAGGGATAGTTGTCAAAACCTCTAACTTGGAAAGACGACCATTATGGGGTTCTCCAAAGGTATTAAGGTAGAGTTTGCAAGAGCTTATTCTAAATTTCAAATTTCTAGCCAATGAAATGTTTGGAAATTATACGTAGAAGTCGAAAATCATTTAAAATAAGCTCTTGCAAACACTATCTAACCAATTGGAAATAAATTAGAGTTTAATCCTATAAAGTATAATGCGAGGCACTATATTCTTTTGGCCTTGTGCAAGCAGAAGACAAGTTCATCGATGAGTTTGTTCGCTGTTCCTGTTGGAATAAAGCAGAAGATAAATGTAGATAAGCTGGTTCAAAAGGTAAATAATGGCTGTTTCTTCTATCTATCTATCTATACACAGCATAATCATGATATATAGAATCTCAAAATTGCAGTTCCTGGCAAGCAATTTTGTTGTGATGCTTTTCCATTATGATGGCAATGTTGATATCTGGAAGGATTTTCAATGGAGCAATCAGGTCATACATGTATCTGTTGATAACCAAACTAAATGGTAAGCCTAGATTAAAATTTTTGCCACTCGAAAATGTGTGGAAATGTACTGGGTGCTACGCCTGTATATATCTTGAGGGAGTTTCTAACCAGGACAGATCAAATATAACCTGGCCTATATCCTTGAACTAATCAAGACATGCGAAAAAAGGGATTGTATCAAGAACCATATAGTTTTTTACTTTCATTCTCAATCTTTACTTTCGTTCACAATCTTGGATTCTCAGAGATAGATGATAAAAATCTAAAAAGTGAGTCATTGACTAGGTGGTTTGCCAAAAGATTCTTGCATCCAGATATAGTAGCAGATTATGATTATATTTTCTTGTGGGATGAAGACTTAGGAGTTGAGAACTTCCACCCTGCACGGTATGCAAAACCCACAATTATTCAAGACTTAGTTTTCACACATTACTGGTATTAGTTTTGAATCTAGGTATTGGGCGTGCAGATATTTATCAATTGTTAGAGATGAAGGATTAGAGATATCACAACCAGCGCTTGAAATAGGGGAATCTGAGGTGCATCACCTTATAACTGCACGATGGAAGAGATCAAAAGTACACAGGTTTGTTCACGCCTATTTCACTTAATAGCATATAATAAGCATTCTAAAATCTATGCAAAAAAAAAAGTGAATGAAACCAATTTTATAAGAAGACAAATGCATGTACTTTATACAGTTAAATAAATGATAGTGCAGGAGGACTTACAAAGTTGGTGGTAAGGAAACTCAATGTGATGATAACAGCACTCATCCTCCATGCACAGGGTACAGCAAATACACAAGTCACATACACACATATGGAGGACAAGAATTTTAACAGAGAATATATGATACTGTTTTCAGATGGATAGAAGTTATGGCCCCAGTATTCTCCAAGAATGCATGGCGTTGTGTATGGCATATGGTCCAGGTATCATTTATATACGTATATAATTGAAATGAAATTATTATACAGATTTAATCCCTATTGATTTTATCGCAGAATGACTTGATTCATGCCTGGGGACTTGACATGCAGCTCGGTTATTGTGCACAGGCAATTAACTTAACTTCATCACTCCTTACACACTCACATACATAATGCATGTATAAATACCGTGTTGATCCTCAGGGAGATCGGATGAAAAACATAGGAGTTGTGGATGCTGAATACATAGTTCACTATGGCTACCCAACACTAGGAGAAGAAGAGGTACCGAGTTGCATTGCAATTTGCATGCGTGATAAGAATTGGTAATGAATTTTCAATTGGATGATTGATGCAGCATACACAAGGAAGTTTGAATGCAGAAAAAATAAACAAGAGAGTCGAAGTGAGAAGACAGTCATATAATGAGTACAAGGTATTCAAAAGGCGATGGAAGAGAGCAGCAGAGGATGATCGATGTTGGACTGATCCATATCCACGTGAAACTGGTTAAATTGCTAATCCATCAGCTATAATTTGCCAAGTTTCTGCCATTCAACTACCAACCACCACCTTAATTCATAGAATGTTGGGTTAATTGGTGTAGCTATCACGTGTAAGCAAACCAACCATGTTTATACCATTATTAATTAATATACAAATATTTTGTTGGACTTTTACTTTAAAACCGAAACTAAGGTGCCAATGCTTTAGTTTCTTCTCGAAAAATAGAAACAAATGGCCCATGAACATCCCTCAAAGAGAGCATCAATATCAATAGAACTCCAACAATCTATTTTTAATTTCAGAATTGTGTTCAAAAGAAACACAACACACCATCCTGTAAGTAACCTTAATCTACACAATTACTCAACTCATCAACTAATCATAAAACAACAATATACATTAAATGAAATTTATGCTCTTTTGTCTTTCACTAAACAAGGATGAAATAATAGAAATTTCATGGATCTTTCCCAGCTCCTAACTCCTCCTATGCCCGTCAGGTAATTCCTACCTATAAACCCCACGTCTCTTTTCATCCTTTCCACAAACAAAATTCAAGGGAATCGAACCTAGATATGGCATCCCAAGCAATTACAAGTCTTGGGAGTGAAAGAACAGTAGCCAAAAGGCCTGTTTGGGATGTTGCAATTGATAGCATAGCAACATGGAGATGCCAAGCAGTATCTTTTGGCTGTACCATAACCTCCTCCACAGCAAGTGCACAGAGCACAAACCTCAAAGCTCCCGGCCAGATTCCTCCGGCTCATTATCAACTCTTCCTTCCCTTCTGGCTCCATCTCCATCTCCACATTCGAGGCAACTGTAAACCCATTTGCCTGCAAGTCTTGGATTTGTAAATCAAGACGCAATTTTTAACAAGAATATTGATGGGATCTATGCTCGTGTCATAACAAATAATACAGATGCAGTAACTGTGTGATAAAGATACTCACAAGGGATGAAAATCTAACTCCACCGAGACTAAGGGCGAGCAACAAAAGGTACAATGGCAGAAAAATCCCACTCCCACTTGAGCGCATCTCTTAATGTTTCTTGTTTATGGAGAGGACGATAGATTGTAAGGAAAAAAAGGTGAATTAGCGTAGTTTAGGTGTGAGCGCCAAATAAATGATAAGAATAGAAAAGAAAAAGTGGGGTTTATGTTTAATGGCCATTCAAAGTTCTGACTGCGACAAATGAAGCCATCACTTTCGGGAAATGGATGTGAACTGGTTCCATTTTCTGCTACCAAGTAGTAATGCATCCACACATAATTTTCAATTTGTCAGACATTTCATACCATATATATTTATTTTTTTAATGAAATTTCATATCATATATTTGTTAATACACTCCTTTTCCCAAAAATATAGGCATGTATTAATTCCAAAAAAAAATAGAACGTTTGCCAAAACTTGGTTGATATAAGAATATATTAGTAAAAAAAAAAATCAAGTACGTGTAGAAATTAAACTTATATATTTGGTACAATCGAAAATGGAAAATAAACATATTTAATTGAGATGGTAGGAATATAAATTTTACAAACATAAACAATATCTTTTGTAAAGAAAAAGAAAAAGGAATTAAAACATTGATCTTATCTAAGAATTATTAATTAATTTGCTTATAATATATTTAAAAAACTATAAAAGCTTATTATTTTTCATCCCAGATATATGAATCAGAAAATAGTGTAACTCGGTTTTGCAAACATTGTTCATAAAAGAATTTGGAGTTTATTTCATTATGCTTAAGAGTAGGTCTCTTGTGAGACGGGTCAACCCTACCGATATTCACGATAAAAAGTAATACTCTTAACATAAAAAGTAATATTTTTCCATGGATGACCCAAATAAGAGATCCGTCTCACAAAATAGACATGTGAGACTGTTTCATACAAGTTTTTGCTTATGCTTAATTGTCAATAAATTAAATTAGTCTGATTAAACTAAATAAGATAATAAACTGAGGTTACTTTAAATTATTAAATTAAATAACTGTAAATTAGATATTTTTTCGAATTAAATGATTAGTTAAATTGAAAAGCAAGAAATCAATCAATTTTTATTATTTTTATTATTACAATTGGGGAAGAGAGGTTTTTTTGGTCTCCAGGCTTCCAGCCAAAAGCTTTTTCCATAAAGAGGATAAGATTGTGTCACTGGGATAAGAGGCTCGTGGCTAGAAATCAATTAATTTGATTAGCTTGAAATGTTAGAGTGAAAATAAGTTAAAGCTAAATGAAATTCATATTATTTTAGACATTGGTGATGAAAATTTATCGAATTGATTTATTTCAAACACTAATCATAAAAGTTGTGCGAGAATCTTTCCAAAAAAATAAACTAATATAAAAAATAAATGAAAATAAAAATATTAAACTTTTTAATAAGACTTCCCTTGGCCTTCCTTTGTTTACAATTTAACCCAGAATTTCAAGAACCATGGACCACAAAAGATCAATAAAAATGTTGAATTCCACTTCAGTCATTTGCCTCCTACTCTCCGTGTGTGCGCACGCTCTGTGAATTCAAGCTCTCCAGTAAAGTTTATGCAACTATTGCATCAGCCAGAAATATTTATTTCAACTTCTTTGGATGCATTGTTGAAAGTCTGCATGCTTTCTTTCCCTTTTCCTTTTATGTTGACCTGCATCAGAGCATTCCTACTTAGGTATCACGTTGGTTGGCTATGGTCAGATGGTCCACCATTCAATCCTACAAACATAAATTAACTTAATCGAAATTTAAAAGATAAGATAAGCAACAAAACTCGAGTTCCACTGCCTAAATTTATAAATGTTACAAATTAACAAAACGTTTCGTTCCACAGGCAATATTTACAATCATGATGAATGATTGTCGAAGTATGCGATTAGTTGAGCATCAAGATTAGACCTTTGACAAAATGCAAAAAGGTGACATACTGTATCCACTTCCATGTTTATTCTTCTGTATCTTGTGAAGTATCTACTACCAGTTTAAAACGCTCGCACTGTCACCATGATAACTAGTATTTACAAATCACCAAAGTTTTAGAAACAGTTTTGAAAGCACATAGTCACACCATTTGCTCCATTCCACAGTCATCGTTGGCAGCTTATTGCATTTGTTCCAGTTCTTAAATGAAGAGAAGCTCGGGCATATTTAAAGCTGCAAGTAACATCCCATTCTGCAGGTTTAGTTCTGCAATTAGCAAGCCAGTGTGGATGTCGCAAGGTCTGCTCACTGCCTTTATCTTATCCGGCTAACAATAATCAACAGATAATAAACAGACAAGCATGGATAACAGATTGAATTTTCAACATACGGGCTTAATATTATAGTTACATTTCTTTAGTGATTTTTTCTTCATATTTCGCCTTCAATTTCTCCCAACAACTCTATATTAATGTGTGCACAAGTGCATGTGAGATGTCTATTATTAAACCTCATTCCATTTCACCTTAAAAATTATGAACTGCATATGAAGTAAATGTAGATTAAGAGGAAGAAAAAAATTTCTTCTGTCTTCACAGACTCCTGTACAGTATAAATGTACCCAGCTCAATAGTGAAATGTATTTCAATCATCCACTTCAACGTGATGGTTCTGTAATTGTCAGAGTATTGTGGAAAAGCATGTTCTTACAAAATTATTTCATTGCATCCATTTTTTTAAAAATACATCGTATCCATTATTTTAACTTCTGCCTTGATGATGAAAATGGACAAATAAAATGCGAGTAAATGTGTTAGGGGTGTTGTTTTTGCATATTCATGCAGCGTTGTTGACCCTGTGGTATTCATGTTTCCTAATTTGACAAAACACTATTCAAAGATTTCCAGTCAAGATCATTAGTATCAGTTTCAGGCTCATGTTTCCTATTTTTGCATATTCATGCAGCGTTTTTTATATGAGAGAATAAAAGAAACCAACGCATCCCCAGCAAGGGTGGTCTTCCTTCAAATTGGCACATGCAAGGTAGAAACTCTATTCCTTTGTAATGCTTATGTACAGCCACAGTAGATACAAGACCAGAAAATACAAGTACAGATTTGGCGTATAAGGGAAACAAATTCATTTGTCTTGGTTTTGAAAAATACCTGTTACACTTGTTTTTGCTGGCATTTCCGGCGAGCATACAAACCTTCAATTATAGACGAGAATGAACAAAAATTTATACTTGAAGCTTCAATTGTCTGCAGATCCAGCAGTATATGCAAGCCAAATCAACTGATGATGCTTCCTATGAAATTGGAATTAGAATTAGAGATGAGCTTCGGTGGTTTCAGAAATTGTAGCCGACTAGTAAAAATACAAACTGTTACCCAGAAAATCATCCCTGAATTATTGTCTGCAAGTCCATTCTGACACATGATACATTTCCATTCCGCAATAATAGATCACTTATCTTTCTCACATAAGTTGTGACTGATGCTTAACCTAAAGTCTAAGCATTCAAATTCTGCTGTAAACAAAATTATTTGATCATAAGGTAACATTCTCTCAGTTTTTTTTTTTGCAGCAAGCTTCAAATCACTAAAGAATTTTTCTTTGATGTAGTAATCACTCATACATCTCGTTTCAGACAAATTTATGTTACCAAATTAGCAAACATCCAATTCAAGAGTACTCCTCCAAAAGAGCCAATGACTAGAAAGTGGAAAATAGTGTCACAGTTCTAGGTTACATTTGATTGTCTGGTTCGAGATCCAAATTCCATAAATAATCAGATTCATTTTTCTGATTCACTTGGATACAAAGGAGCCAATTTCGGCAGTTTGACTCTCGGCACTTCTCTATCTATTATGCCTACACACAAAGAACCTGCAAAAGAACCAACAGAAAAATAAAGCAAATCTATTGAGAAGATCAAACCAAAATGCTAACAGCACAAATCACTGAACTGATAGGTCATAGCACATCTCATTAGACTGGAACAGATTGAGTAATAATTCAACCCACGACACGGTCTTTGGAGAATCTCCTGCCTCCAGATGCCTAATAGCAAAACTGAAGCAGCAAAACTGATAGTAGTGATATATGGATGGTGGTAGGCGTGATGCTTGTAAATTTTGGCAATTCTTATAATTACCATTATTACAGGTGATCCAAGCATCAGATTCTAAAGCCAGGAAATAACAATGACATTATAAATGTTTGAATGAGAAATGATCCAGGTACTTTTGAGGATAAATATGTTGAGCCAGATGTATCCAATCGCAAAAACTAATGTTCTGAAGATTGTCAGTAGTGGTTAAAAGAAGGCAGAAAGACAGATGGCTGTCAGAAAAGATGTTCATTATTGACTTGAACAAATGTGACAACAGTTGCAGATTTATACAATGCACGGTTTAATGTTAACCTATCTTTTCAACTGACTCTATCTTCAGAAGAGAAGATTGACACAGAATTAAAATCTGTACATCTCCAACCATGGAAATGAATTTACAGCAAATTCTTATTCATCTTCCAGATGATTAGAAAGGTGATAATTTGATCGCATTTGGAAGTATTAAATCACTCTGAGTCAATGTTATTATCACCAGATGGTTTCTGTCTTGCCTCCACTAACCCATCCGGAGCTAAACTTAATGCAACAGCTCCAGTCGAAGCCAAAAAACGGCGAACAGCTGGGGAATCTGTTGATGATGATGCGGCCGTGTTGTATGCAAAAGCCCTCATTGGGTGGTCAAACTTGCAGCTTGGACCAAACTTGCATATTCCATATCGAGAATAAAAAACGCAGAGAGGCTCCCCCTAAAACCAACAAACAAGGAATAAAAGATGTGACAACAACTGCCTAATGAGTTTCAATAAACAGTTAAATATAGGTTTTGCACCCAACAAAGGAAAATTATCAAGTCTCTTTCACTGTTTTCACTACTTAATTAATTTAGCCTATCCATTTGTTTTCATCGTTATTTTTATGATCTCTCATTTAAAGGATACAGAACGCGTGGAAATACTCAGGGTAAACATAGTGGGGTATCATATTATCAACAGACATCCCTCAAAGTCATCAATATGTGGAAAACCATATAATTGATGAAAATTCAAATCTACGCCTTTTGTCACCATGTTCTTCAGTCATCACCGTTATTCTGCAACAATCACTATCCTTTTCTTGCATCACCATATAAAATTCAGCACATTTTTTATTTGGTTTAGAGATTTTATAAAATAAAACAATCTCTTTCCCAAAAAACGAAGAACTACATTTTCATTCTATATCCGAATTTCTTCTGGTACTTCCTCACCCCACACCCATTCTACTAGACTGAACAATCAATGAATTAAATGAGAAGGAAACAAAGTGACATTGAGATCCCTAGGCCAGGCCAAAATGGGTGTGGGCGTGTGTTATCATAAAAGGGCTCCGAAAGATCAATAATCCAATGGATAAGAAAAGACAATGAGTAGAAATAAACCAGAATGGAGGAAAACGTTTGAGATGCCACATTAAAACTATGAAAAAAGGACGATTCTTGTCACCCACTAACATGGTACAGTTCTGAATTCTTTAATGAATGAGACAATTTTATAGATGTTAAGCCTTGAAACTTTGAGATATTCCTTCTCTTTAGAGGGTAAGGGATACCAGTACTGCCTTTAGTTTTCTTTTGCTAGCATTATTATCATGTGATTCAGAATCTTGAGGTGGTTTCGCTTCTCTGTGTTCCCCGTTCATTCACAACCAAAATGAAACAGACTTTGCCAAGATCAAACTATATGCCAAGAAAGTACTGCACATCCCAGAACTTCATTTTTGTGTCAAAAAATGATTAAAATTGACTTACAGGCCTTAAAGGAAGTCCAAGTGGACTCAAGAGACAATCAGGGACTGGGACAAATCTTTCCGTAGGATGGTGAAATTTACATACAGCACCGAATTTGCAGTCTCCCGTTTTCAAATAGAACTGACATTCAGGCTGACCCGGTCTCTCAGGGAACACATTATCTCTCTGAAATGCGTATTGCCCCAGTTGTAGAGTTCCCGAACGAAATTGGGATCCTACATTTACAGCTTCACCCTGGGGTGACGCCCCATCAGCAAGACTGCTTCCTGCAATTGGTCGTTGATTTTCTGAAGGTGACACTGAACCCAGCTGACCCTACACAAAGAAATAACTAGTAAAATTCAACCTTGCAATATCTTGTATTTTGCATAACTTGGGTTAAATGCAGAACATGATAAATTTGTGCCAATCAATGGTGATAGAACTTTGTAAATAAATAATAAAAGGCAGCTGCATGAGAAATTCACGGTCTCCAAGTTTGCTTTTAATCACCAGTATGAATAATCTATTCGTGAGAAGTACATGGTAAATGCGTTTTTCTCAAACAAACAGCCCAAGTGCAACTTAAGTTTTCCGGAATAGAGTTCGCAAACCATATTATTTAAAAATAATAACAACAACAAAAATAATAATGGATGAGTCAAGAAGTGAGTTTTTTAATAATATTATGCGAACTCAAAAAATCCATGTAATTTGAACTCGAATTGAGCAGCTTGTTAGAAAGTCTGGCTCATCTTAATGATCCCTGATCAAAGCTAACAAAAGAATAGCTTTGGGCTGTATTAAAGGCGGTTAAGAAAGATAGCATTTAGATGAGTAAAACCATGATTAAAAGAAAGATTAACAAGCTGAATGCAAACTCTAATACTTCACATAATAATAAAGGTCATATATACAGTAATTGCTTAGATTTCAAAAAATCGATGGGCAAAAATATGCCCACAATTATGCAAGCAAAACAAAGAAACAAAATGCATCAGAAAAATTACGGTGTAAAAGTTCCATCCCGGGACAGATACAACCCCCTGAGGCACAACCATAGGTGTATAACTTGAAGGGTTTTGCCACCGTGTACTGGGGATGAAAGAAGCTCTCGACAAGGGAAATGACAGCTGGCCAGTAGTCGGAGAATGAATAGGAGGATATACAGAAGAGCCGCGCAAGGAGACCGTCATGTTAGATGGCTGAGGATGGTGGAATTTACAAGTGCTCCCAAATTTGCAATGTCCATTTCTCATAAAATATGCACATTCACTTTCATTCTGCACAAAAATGCAAAAGAGAAAAATAAAAAAACTCCACCCTCAACAAACCACTAAACAACACCCGACACCCGAAAATCCAATTTACAATCTAATATTACTACACGTATGCTCGATAGATATATATAATTGTATAACTATATATAACGGTGTAACCTATACATACATCCAGGCATAGATGAACAATCATATTCTCCCATACCCTATCCTAAAACATTTGAAGATCGACCATACCTGCATCGTATCACATCCATGTCCCTCTGCCCTATCTTTTCAATATATGTAGTCATGCTTTAGAATAATTCATCTTTTATTTATTTACTTTTTTTGTGTGAATCGGCCATCATGGGCATTTGGCACGTGTCCAAAGCAAAGCATACTAACCACTCTCAAACCCAATATCAGTATTTATTTTAATAAAATCCACACAGCTAAGAGTTTGATTTTCCCATCGAGTAACAAAGTAAAATCCTTCAACAAGAAGGAAAGAAAATTATATTTCACCAAAAGAAGGAAAAAACAACAATAGGTGCTTAATGCCCCTAAAGTTCTATTTAAGCAGCTAAACCTTTTTACCCAATATCGAAGTCCCAAGAATTCTATTCCTGCATCATTTTAATTTCTTAAGAAGAAATGAATTATCCTTCTTCAACGATTTGCATTTTTTTCCATCATAAAAAGAGAAAAGTTAAAACAAGTTTCACGTCAAAATCTGTATTAGACGTGAAGATTGTTATCGGGCCATTCGACTGATCGATTTCTCTAAATGTTCATTGTATTTATGTATGGTCTTGGTAAGGATGATTCCTGCATGAATTAGTACGAATATTGCTTCGTGTTTCGGGTGTATTAAATTATCTAAGCAGGCAAATCTTGAAGATTTGTTAGAGAAGAGGATCAGTTGGAGAAGGGATTTGACTCAATCAACTTTCAAGACGAAAGATTGCCAAATCAGGTTAGTGAACAACTTTGGAAAAATGGCTTACCAAACAACACTTCAACAAACAATGCAGCCACCACTCCACATGTTAATTACCGAAGCATATTTTGAGAAAAACGAGTCACATGATTCAGGAGCCCTATACCATCTTGAATCAATATAATCACTAATGCTGAAAAACAAATTGCTAGATTTATTTAGCTTAGCATGTGAAACAGTTTTCACCAAGTATCCTAATTCAAAAAACGCATGATTAATGGTTGACACATGCTATTTTAGTTTAGAAAAATATAATAAGAGTTTAAAGATGGTCCCAAAAAAACACTATTCCATACATGGTTTGTAATGTTATCACTGGTCATTTGAAGGGAGCGGAATGAATCCCAAAGATCTATAGAAAAAGGACATGGTTCATGCATGCTAAATGAACAATACTCAGACATTCCAGAGGATGTGAGCAAAAGAAACTGGTCCAAAGAACAGTCGTAGATAGGAGAGCATGATTTTTAGAATTGTTAGACTAGGGGATTGAAATTGTGTAGGGGAAGGGTCCTCATTTACAATTTCACTTGAAGGGGATAGAATTGGAGCTTCTAAGATATGAAAAGGTCAATGTGGTTTAATATTGGCAGTGTAAGAACTACTAGGCTCATCATGTCAATTGCAAACGAGTACAATTCAGTTCAACATGTGAAGTTACAGTACGTATAAAATGTGAACCTCCAATGGTAAATTTCCTTTTATTTACACAAAATATACAAAAATATTTTATGATTTTACACTAAAACACTTTGGTTTAAGTAACAAATTAATAGTTTTGTTGAGAGGCTATGTAGAAATGGTAAAAAAATATTATCTTTCAAAAGCAGAATTATATAAGTTTCTCATTGATAAGATACAATATTGTTTTGCTGCATTAATAGAAAAATACATTAAGTTGTTCAATACACATTCAATGGTCCTTGCAACTAATTGTAATTTATTTAAGAGAATCAAAAGACATACTGTGTAATCTTTCACTTTATTAATAGTTGCCAGAGCCAAGAGTGAGTACAAAATTTCATGCGTGCCTATGAACTTTAATGGTGGAAGTGAAATAGTTAAATATTCTAAACTGTGTCAGGGTTGCGACTTTCTTATAACAGTACTAGGCATCGATTTGTTTAAAACAAATTCAAAGACAGAGATAGATTAATGCTATTATCAATTTATCATATCTTTTTCTTAAAGATTCTACACATGCAATGCCCATGTCATTTTCTGCTATCATAAATATAAAAAAATATGAGTAGAGTAATGTAACAAAACACTAATTGAATATAAAGTGACATACCAAACAGATAAATTCAGTCTCATATCATTAATTAAGTTCAAATTGGCCCACTAAAATGTGCAAGAAATAAATGTAAAATTTTAAGATTTCGAAGCAGAATGTCAAAAATGACTGAGAGGAAGATAAAGTGTCCAAACCGGCCGAAATGGATAACCCAAAGCATTTAGAGCAACTCTACCAGCAATCCCAGCCATATCTCTAGGATGATGAAATTTGCATGTGGCTCCAAACTTGCACGTTCCCGTTTTGAGGTAATACTAGAGAAGAGTTCAAAATACACAAACAAATATATGAACAAGAGACATTTTTAGAAAAAAGTAGTGCACTAATGTTCAAATTTATGTTGAAGTGATATACACGACAAAGAGAGAATAGAAAAAACAGAGAAAGGATTAAAAAATAGCACTTAAACCATGAAGGATAATCTCATTGAAATAGGATGTAAATTGATTTTCTGAAATTAATTTAGTGCCCAAAATTTCTAAAACAGAAACGGTGACAGTTTTTTAAGCCAGTATTTTTTCCCAGTAGCAGCTTCCTGAAACTGAATGGGGGTTCAGTCGGAAAAGGATAATGAATGGCGATAGCCTACAGACAAAGTCCACAAACAAAGACAATAAAAATAGATGCATACCTGGCATTCTGGTTGCCCAATTCTTTCTGGATACTCGCCTCTCATCCTTGCAGTAGCAATAGCCTACAGACAAAGTTATCATCAAATTAAGGGATAGTGGGATACAGAGGTGTTTTGAACAATATGTAGAAGGCAGTCTAACAAACCACCTAAATCCCGGAAAAGTATGCAAGTAGACTCTAGTTAGGTTGGTAGTTTCATTAGTTGAATTCAGGTTAATAATATAGCACATGCAAAAAAATACTCATTTTTCATTACTATTTGAGTCCAACATACCCTACCAAACAACTTAAAGGCTCAACTTCTAACTCCCAGAAATGCAAAATTGAATGGGTATGTCATTTTATCCCTCCCCTTAACTGTTTTTATATTGCCAAGCCCTTCATCTAAATTACAGAACTAGCCGCTGACAAGAGAGTCGCCCCTGATTTGAGGTTACTCAATATCCATAGATTCAAAGTATCACCAGAAAAAATACAGCATTTGGTATCGCGTAATCATGAGTCAAGACTCAAGAGAAACTAAAAAACAGTCAGCCAGGTACAGAACGTAGAAGTACATGGTGGCTCACAACAAAAATATTTTAGATGAATAGTATTTCAACGAGCAACGTCAACTCTGTCCATATACTATGTCAAAAATCTGTCAGCCGGTCCAAACAAATATCAGTATTTTGTATTCCATACCAGTTTCCGGTTGGGCGGGTGGTTAAATCGACATGTTGCCCCAAATCTGCAGAGCCCTGTTCGAATATAGTATGAACAATCTGGTTCGTCTTCACGCACAGGATAAGACCCATGCTCCATCTGTTCCCTTGATCTCGGATTCATTTGCCACAAAGCATCTGAAACATCAGATGTTTCAGTTTGAACTCTCACTCAAAGGAACCTCTCCTCAACATAGCAGTCAAGTGAATTTATCATTTTATTTGCTAAAGTGCTTGCTTTCACATAAGAGGCAGAACACGAGTTTTCAGGAATCCAACTTCTAACTCTCGCACCATAAAGTGAAAATGAAAGGTTATGACTACAAGCATAAAAAAATTGTGTTGCTGAGGTTTCACAATGAGAAGTAGCAAATTCTCAATAAACACAAAGTATAGATGAGAATTCAATCACATGTACTGTGATTACCAATATTAAGGCCCCCTTTTCTCCTTCTGATCTCACTTCACATTTCAGCATGTTAGAAAGCTACCATCTCGCTATAATTTTGCATAGCTAAATCAATGTAAATTATATTCACCATTTGCTTGATTTTTTCACCTGATTCAATTACATATTCACATGTTATCTTCAAAAGACGTTGATGCTGCTTGAATGCGATCTATTAAAGGTAAAGAAATCATTAAAAACAAGGTGACTAACAGCGTCACAAGGCATCGAAACTGATAAGAAAGTGATTTGTTGAGCAATATCATAGCAAAATGGAGCCTTATTTTCAAACCCCAAACACCACACAATACACCCTCTCAAACATGATTGAAAAAAAAGCTAGCTTCCACACTACATGTGTTCCCAAAATATAAGCTGATGTCAGTTTGAAACTCCAGAGCATGTTTATTGAACTATGACATATTCACTAATGCAACAAAAACTCCGCAACTAATTGTTAAAGTTCATGAATCAACTGGGAAACTATTGAATTTAAAACTTTTGCACTACATTCTTAGCCCAGAAAACTTAAAGCCTAGACCTCTGATAAGTCAAAGAGGTCACTTCTCCAAAACTCAAATCACGAAGTATCTTTGTAATAAATAAAATAAATATGGGGAGCTCCGATGGTTCCTCCAAATTCTGGATTGGGCCTAAATTGAAAGTAGAAAAATAACAACTTTGAATCAATATCCCACTATTTTTATGTAAAGCGACCATTTAACCCATCCAAACAATGGCTAAAGGACTGATAAACAAATGGGGTGGAAACTGGTATGAAACAAACTCAGCAAACTACTTCCAAGCAACGATCGAGCAAACACAAGTAGAATGGAGCTTCTTAGTCTCACGCACACGAAGCAATAATTCCATCATCGTTTATGTTAAACAAGAAAAAGAAAGCACAGTAAGAAAACAAAGCTACAACTAATCAGTAACCAACATGGATCATTTCGAAACTGAGGAGGATACAAATGAATCTACGTCGAGGATCACAAAATCACCAACGACTCGATAAACTAAGGTGCCTAGAACGAATAGAAGAAAGAAACCTTGATTTTGGGGATGGAGGTGGAGGGAGGAGGAAGACGAAGACGCAACGGCAGTGACTGACACCCGCGACATTGGAATCAAAAACCCATATGACACACCATTTCGATCCTCAAAAATTATCGAAAAAGATCCTTCTCATCTCAGAAGAATCAATGTTGAGATAGAGAGTGTGGAAAGAAATGGAGAAGAGGGAAAGGAATGTTCTTGGGGTGGGGTATGGTGGGGCTGGCTATAGCTTTAGCAGCATGCTCTCCTCTCCACATAAACATTAACAACCAAAGAACAGAAATTTATATAATAATATAATATAATATAATGAAAATAATCAACCAACCATTCACCACCATCAAGGGAGCCAAACAATTTTCGGAAAATCACTGTCCATTTCTTTTTATTTAAATTGCATATATTCGTTATCATAAAATTTCGACGAGATAAGATTTTGGATATGAAATGTAGTAAAATATTTTTGGGGCAAGAATTGGACATGCTTAGGCTATTTTACGGGTTTAAGCAATGAGTAAGTCTATCGCGTGAGACAGGTCAACCCTACTGATATTCACATCAAAAAGTAATACTCTTAACATAAAAGTAATAATTTTTCATGGATAATCCAAATAAGAGATCTGTTTCACAAAATACGACCCGTGATACCGTCTCACACAAGTTTTTGCCTAAACGCTTTTGTAACGCGATTATATTTTTTGATAAAACAACATGCGCTAGTAATGAATTATTAAATGAATCTAGAGAATATATTTATTAGTGGCAAAACTATGTATGATTCAAAATAGATATTTATAATTTTATTAGAAAATTATTATCTGACTTTTCACATAATATTTCAATTTTAATTTGAAATTGGATGTTTCTCACCCTCAAATTTTGTGAGAATCTTCATCCCAAGTTATAATATGTGTGAGATGTACAAAAAATATAAACTTGACCTTTTTAAAGCAACTGAATTTTTAAATTATTATTTGTTAATTGAGATCTAGATCAATATTTTTTTTGTGGAAAGACACGATAAAATATGTAATGCAAGAATAAATCATAGAATATTTTTGTGTTCAATAGAATTCAGAATCAATATAAATTGGTAGATAACATAGGTGTGTTGCATAGCAAAACTTGCACCTAAAAAAACTTATACAAAAATTTGTGTGAGACGGTCTCACGAGACGGATCTCTTATTTGAGTCATCCATGAAAAAATATTACTTTTTTATGTTAATAGTATTACTTCTTATTGTGAATATCGGTAGGGTTAACCCGTCTCACAGATAAAGATTCATGAGATCGTCTCATAAGAGATCTACTCTAAAACCTATTGTCATGTATTCACTCAAGAGATTTAATAATAAAACAAATGCTTTAAAAACCATGATTGATTGGAGATTGATCATAAAAAATAACTTTAAATTTTTAATATAACTTTAGTTATATCAATCAAAACAATAGATGAGATACTATGTAAGCATAGTTAATTTAAGATTTAAGACCAATACACAACCAAAAGACGAGATTCAACATGTTTGCATCATATCATGCCTAAATTTTACAATAATTGAAATTAAAAATTAATTAAATTATCTATGTCTTTCAAATTATCATATCATCTCATAAGTCAAAGGATACCTAAATATAAAAGTTTTTAAAATCTCAAAAATACCACATATTCAAAATCAAAATTATTAATAGTTTTTTTCATATAAAAAATTCTTATTAGTTTTTACAATCATATCACATACCAAAAGCCTAAATATTGTATAATTCTTTGTTCAACTTATTTCTTTATCAAATCTTTTCGTCCAAACGAGACAAAACTAATTTTATCTATATCTACCCATGTTAATTTATTCATAAAAATTCTCTTAAGATCATCTCAATGATCAATTTTGTTACACGGATATCCAATCTATGAAAAAATATTATTTTTTATATAAAAAATTATTATTTTTCAATAAATATAGACCAGATTGACACGTTTTAATGATATAAATCCATGAGACAATCTCACAAAAACCTTACTATGCTCTTTTTAATTTATGATAGAAGAAAGATAAATCAATCGCAGCAACATTAATAACGATGTAGAAATATGCAAAATTTGAAACTTCGGCCACATATCAATGATATAATTGAAGTTGGAAGTGTGAGATTTTTCTTTAATAATGTAAGGTATTATCTAAGGAATATTTGATTCACGTTATTGTCTAATATTATAGCAAAATGTTACTTCGTATAATTGCATCATAAAAATTTATGCCTAGTGTATCTCACTTCACGAGCACACCTTGCCACCAGTATACCGATGCGCCTCAGTGCGCCCTATCTAAAACAACTAAGATTAATTCAATGTAGTTAATCCAAAACAAATATAAAACAACACTATGTCCAAGAAAACTATGGTGTAGCTCATCCCTCATATTGGTATACAATTTTATGAGAATTGAGGACTCTTGTCAAATATCTTCAACAAGGGCAGAATTCAGTCACTATCCTCATCATTGCCTGCAAGTAAAAATGAGAAAATGTGAGAATCTTCTAATTCGTTTCTTTTATTAGGAAAGAGCGCTATATAATTGATTGCTGCTTATGGCATCAAATCAACTTTAATAGAAGATTATATTTGTGCAATGTCACAGCCCACGTAGTGCGCATTCGTGATGTTTGAAGTTCGGAAAATATCATATTTAAGTGTCAGTATTTTATTTATCACACCTTCTTAGGCTGCTAAATAGGATGTCAGTATTTTATTTATCACACCTTCTTAGGCTGCTAAATAGGAGGACTTGTGTTGAAACACGGTAATCACAAGTAGATTTGTGACTCATCGTTGCAAAGTGGTATTCATGGAAATTGGTTTAGCTTTCCATTTCTTATTAGAAACTATTAGAACAGAAAATTAAAAGGTAAAAAATCAATCATGTCAATCTAGTTTACCTTCGTTAAATTCCTCGCTTTCTTCTTCTGCCTCTTCATCCTCGTCATCATCTACTTCTTCATCTTCTTCTTCGCCCTCCTCTTCCTCAAAAGTCTGCTCATCCTCTGCCTTCTCCTCTACCTCTTCTTCCTGTTCCTTTTTTTTCTCAACTTCCTCCTTGTTGTCATCATTCTAATCTTTCTTAATTTTTTCTTTGTTTTTAATATCTTTATGACCAACCTTGTCACCTTTGGCACGCGTTTCGAATTTAGGAGGAGATACAAAACTGAATGTTGACCTTCTTCGTGTACTTGATATGATGTTGCTCATGTCAATACCTTCAAGTTCTTTGGCTCTTTTCTTTCTTTTTTCACAATCCTTGATTTCTGAAAACATGAATTTGGTGGCAACATTAAACAAGAAGAGGGGCAAAGAAGAGCCACAGAGAAGATGCTCAACAATTCAATCCAATAACTCGGATAATATGCTGTGCATGATGGATGATGAATAAATTTAGTGCTCAGGCAATTTGTAAAACCAACCAAGCTGATCTGACCTACTGATATTCAATTGACGATGGTATCTCATGAACTGCGAGTTGCTTCAAAATCTGTTCTGATAGTGATTCAGAGTCAAGTTTCATAGGCTAGCTGATTTCCAAAGCTTAATCATTTTGACACTTTTGATCAATACAAATTCGCGAAACATTATCTTCTAGTAACAGGTTAATAGACACGGGACACTATACCATGCGAGCGCACAATTTTAACTGTTCAGCAGGCAGGCAGTACGCTGAACTATGTTACATGACATGGAAGCCAAGATACAGCTTGACCATCCTTCATATAACAGTACTAACTAGCTGGTCATTTCAACTAATTGAATAAAATGTATGAGGCACTGCAGAAGATTTTAAGCACCCATCTCAGGTTCGATGATGACTGTTTTAGTCAATCAGTTTTCAGTACAAGAAAATATAAGATAAATCATATGTGCTCATAAGAAACCCAAAATGCCTCACCGTGCACACTGGCCTTCAAAAAAGCTGGCTTCTAAATTACATTTGAATGAGATGAAGACCACATATAAGCATGGTTGGACGAAACGGGAACGGAACGGCCGGAACGGGCGTTCCGGAACCGGAAAGCAAGGAACCTTGACGAGGTTCCGGGGTGTGTAGGTTGATGGCTTGTATCGGCGTTTCATATACCGAAAACGGGGATTTAACGGCGGAACGGAACGGGACACGCAGAACGGCACGGCACGGAACGGAACGGATTTGTAGGTTGATGGTTTGTATATAAATGTTTGTTTTCATCAACTTATATTTCATTTCTCATTGTTATTTTATTATCATATGATATGAGTAATTTAATAAGCTTAATATTAATTTCACTAGGAACATTGGAAAGCAAAGCACATCGGTTGATGTGAGATGGTGAATCTTGAGTCTTCTTCCCGCTGCATCCATCAATGAAAGACTAATAAAGAAGAGACCGCAAGTCAACTATTTCTATTGAGAAATTTTCATTACAAAGTGTGAAAAAAACTAAGTTAATTATAAAATATTTCTATTTTAATTGATGTTAAATAATTTGTAACATCACTTTATATAAGATTTGATGTTTATTATTAGTCCATCACTCTAAATTGATTCAAATTTGTGCGAACTTATATATATTCAATCGAAAATATTTTAAAGTTTTAATTAATTAAATAAAAATAATTTTTAATAGTATATTTAATTTTTGATATAGTTGGAAATATTTTAAATATAATGACGATATAAATTGTGTTCAATAAATTGTTAATAAAATTTTAAAAATATTTTAATTTCTTATTTACATCAAATAATCTATTTAAATGATATTTATTTTAATTTTCATATTTCTAAATATTTTTCAAAATTTTTAATTTTTATATATTTATAATATTTTTTTAAAATACCCGTTCCGCGACCGTTCCGCGAAATTTCATTGTAACTGGAACGGTAGCATCCGTTCCGATCTCCGCGACCGCGACAGCGAACCATGCATATAAGTGATGACCGGGAACCAATTATTACCTCTCTCATTGGGATCCTTAGATAGTCCTTCTCTTATGAGTATCCCTTCCAACTCCTTCGCCATAAAGGCCTCTCGTTTTTCATCTGACACTTGCTTAGCTTTCTTATAAATTGAAGGAGCAACACTGATTCCCTTTGAGAAATGATGAGGTGCCATATCAATGAGGGGACAGGTTGATAATACCAGGGGGGAGATTGATAAGGTAAAGGAAAAGAGCCAAAGCGGTTCCAGCACAAACCTTATTCCACAAGCTTTGATTACTGATTTCAGATGCTCCACTTTTCTATCATATCCAGGAGCTGGTTTTTCTTTCCTCTGTTCATCAAAACGTTTTAGTCAAAGACAAATCTGCATAAAATCAATTTATACAGACACATATATCAGATTGTGGAGGTGTTGAAGTAGAAAAGGAATAGCAGTACTGGTTTTTCAACAGATAATTTAGATTGACTATCTTCCGATACATTTCCAGCATCATCTGACTCACTGTCTCCCTCTTTTCGCCTCTTTGCAAGCTTGTTCTGCTTTGTGCTGGAGACATCAAAATCACCCTCCGTGGATCTTTTACGCTTCTTCTCCTCTTCCAGCTTTATATTTTTCCTATGAGCAGCTTCCTGTCTTGATTTTACTTTATCTTCCATACTATCATCTGCACCACCAAAAGAGTCGAACCCTTCTTCGCTGCTGTTCTTTCCTGATTTTTTACTTCGAGAGCTCTTGGAGTTTGTCTTCACATCTTTTGCTGCTGTAGCTCCTTTCGGTGAATTAAGCACCTGTATTGCAAAAGATAAATAAAAGTTATATGCAGCCATTTTAAGAGAATCAGGGCTCTCCTAAATATTGTTTTAACCTGATCCATTTGTTGACTAATATACTTTTTAAAAGGGTCGAGGGTGTTTTTATCAAGTCCAAGGCCCTCTTCTAGAAGTCGACGAACCCCGACCAAAGTTATTGTCCTGAAAAACACAGGAATAAACAAACATATCAAATTATTGATCACGAGCAACAGAAATGCAATCAAATTTATAATTCATATTGACAGGATCAAGTGTAGGACACAAAACTAATTAAACTAATTTGAACTGAGCAAAATAGTTAATGATATAAACGAACCAATCAGCTCGCGACTCGGGAGCTCTACTCGATAAAAAACTTGTTCGAGATCGTTCGTATCGAACTGAGTTCGAGCTTCAGGATGTTCGGCTCATAAGCTCGCGAGGTTGCTCACAAGTTTGAGCTCGGCTAGTTTTTTCGGCTAGCTTTTTGGGACATGAGCCCCACATTGCCATTTTAGTGAAATGTAAGAGATTGAAATGCTCTGACTAGTTTTTTGGGCTAGCTTGTTGAGCCATGATTTTTGGTCTCACGTTGCTATTTTATTGAAATGTAAAATATTGAAATGCTATAAATGATAAGTATATCTCTTAATTTCTCATATTTTGTTGACCATTTGGATAAATCCTCATATCTTAGTTGACCATTTTACAAAAAATGCTCGACGAGCTCAAAAATGAGCTTGTTTAATGAGCTAGAAAACGAATTTGCTTAACGAGCTGAGCTCGAGCCAAGATCGTTAAACATGATAAACGAGTCATTAATCAACCGAGCTCGAACTATTCGCGAGCTTAGTAATTTTCAAACAAGCCGAGCTCGAACCTAATCATAAAAGCTCGAATCGAGCTCGACTTGAACTAGAGCATATATATATCCTAAACAAATCGAGCTCGAGCCTGACAATGTTTGGCTCATCTTGTTTACATATATATCCTAAACGAGTCGAACTCGAACCTGATGATGTTTGGCTCGGCTCATTTATATCCCTAAAAATAGTTATAAAATGAAAATTCTCACTCAGAGTTCGCTAGAAAATGATTGGCTCTTTCCCAAATGGCTTTCTTAATTGTGCTCACTCAAAAAAGATGTCTGAGCACCAGATTTAGATTTTGGGGACAATACACCCATTATAGGGGAGTCTTCCATCATTTCCTTGTCGTCAGGAGTAGATTTTGTTGATTCTTTATTTGTCTCAGGCTGCTTGGGCAACAGTGCTGCTTCTTTATCACTTAAGTGATTGTCTTTGTCCACATCAGATGCTGGCTTAGAGTCACCGTTATCAGCATCATCCATCTGCTGCAATTAGGAACAGAATATCAAAACTTGTCATAATGCTTGGTGATTTCAAAGTCGAAGTTAATAGACAGATTCTCTGTTTTTTCAACATATAGCTGGTAGAAGCTAATAAACTTCAAAATTTTCATGATAGAACATTCATCTGTCAAGATATACATTCAAAATCAGAAGTTACACGGACAATAATATTGCAGGATCAGAAATTGGAGACCAAAGGTATTCACCAGGCAGTCCAAAATTAATTCAAGTGGACACCTACCACCATGAACAGCTAAAGTAAGTAGAAATAATCGAACTAATCAGTATTCAACTTCCACTATCATGTGATGTATTCAGAAAAGATGAACTGACCCATGAGGTTAGAAGGATATGGATCTTGTTCATTCCTCTGTTTTTATCCCTTATATTACTTACTTCAAGGTTGGTCCCAACTGAGGGGTTGTCATTGCACTATAAGGACGATACTGCGTTTTTTTTTCAATTAGAGGAGGCTAGGAAGAGGGAGTTGGGCAGGTTATGGCACAAAAAAACTAGAAAATCAAATGGAATGGATAAATATTTAAACTGGCCGGTCAAACGGGAAACCCCACTACCTAAGGCTTTCAATCTCGTTCCATGTATACAGAAAACAAGACAGCTAGAGAATGTAACACCAGGGCCCATTGTCTACAAAATTACGCAATGCATAATCAACCCATGATCTAAAAGAATTCTCACGTCAAAATAGTCTCAAGCTACATTAATTCAAATACATGCCACTGGTATAGCAGGGAAAGTGTTTGCCAAACATACACATACACAACTTAACAAGAGCACTCCCAAATTGAAAACTGAAACACGAAACAACTAAAAAAAGCGGGACAGGCAAACCTAGATCCTCTTCGAATCAGTGGCAATTGTTCTCGGCAAACTCTCTCTATTCCGGTATTTAGGAAGCAGCGAAGTATTGCAAGAAATAAAGGAGGTAATGATTCACCTTTTCCAAATGTTGGCGAATGAATCTCTTGTGTGCATCCAGAGCAAATTTCTCAAGCCCCATATCCTTCTCTAACAGCCTCCTCACACTTTCCAACGTCAGCGAACTGCAATTCGTGCATCCAACAAAAGCAAAACAAATAACAAAAATCAAACTAATAACAACAGCTGTGTCGTATCTTGCATATAATTCATACACACTCGGCTTGGTCTTGGAAATGCTGAAGTCGAGAGCGCACGGCATGCTCTATCTGCACTTCAATTCCCGTTTCTTCTTCCGTTTCCACCATTGTTATCGCACAGAAGGTTACCGTAAACGTATAATTTTTCAAAAAAAAAAAGCGGTAGGGTAGCGGTATAGTTTGGGTGGGTCGGGTGGTTGGTATGTGCCTGTATGGGAGGAAGACCAAGTGAATTGATTCTAGTCTATCGTTTTATGAGGGTGTCGAAATTTTTGAATAAAAACTCTGCTTTTCTCTACTTTTTTAGATTTAAATATAAATATATCAAATTATTGTTAATTGATGTTATAAATGAGTAATTGGATAACGATACCAAGTTTGATTTCTCCTATCAACGTTTTCATGGACGAGTTTGTCATGCCGACTTATTCATTATAATTTATCGGATTAACATGATTTACAAAGCATTGTATTAATTTAACGTTTGTCCAGTGCACAAAAAAAAGAACGGTACATATCTCACATCATAAGAAAGATATGTAGACCTCATAAATTTTTTTTTTTCAATTTTACCTTTCCTTCTCTCCACATTTCAACCATAAAACTGCTCGTTTCAACTCACATTTTACATAAAGATAAAGAGGAAGCTCGAGTATTACATTGTTCGAGTTCGACTCGAAGACATATCGACATACTCTACTTTTAATTTTTTACATTTCATTCTCATTTTTCGTCATTCTCTATTCGGAATGATGATTTTATTCTTCTCTTGGTTCACGACGAAATTGATTTAATTTAAATATATAATCGATCATAACTCGTTTTTAAATTTCAATGTAACATTGTCATTTAAAATTTAACAATTTATATGTTATTTGTTAATTAGAAGTGAAGGAATCAAACAAAAATTGGATGAAAAAGATTTTGTTTCCCTCTCGAATAAAAACATGTGCCTATATCTTCCACTCTAACCACATAAAAAATGGCGGTCTGCTACATCATGGTAACTATCTCTTACGCCTTTACTTGAAAGATTCCCATTTGGAGTCCGCCACGAAGTTGTTCGACGAAATTCCTGAGAGAGATGTTAGAACCTGGACTATTCTAATCTCGGAATTATCTCGATATGGGTATCACCGGGCTGCTTTGGACTACTTCAGTGACATGCAGATAGAGAGAATTGTTGCCCCCAATATCTTCACTTTGTCAAGTGTTATCAAGTGTTGTGTATGTGTTGGAGATGATGGGGTCCGAATGGGTAGAGCGATCCACGGTTGGATAATCAGAAATGTGATTGACGTGGATGTCCCTTTGAACAATGCAATTCTTGATCTTTATGCTAAGTTTGGTAGGTTTGCTTGTGTGAAAAAATTATTTGAACTGATGGAGGATAAAGATCCCATTTCTTGGAACATAGTGATGGCTGCTCATCTAAGCAACTGTGAGATGGAGGAATCTCTTGATTTTTTCAAGAGATTGCCATTTAAGAGTGTTTCGAGTTGGAATACTATCCTTAACGGACTTTTGCAAAATGGTTTTGCGGGAGATGCATTGGAACTTCTCTATGAGATGGCGAGATTTGGACCCACTTTTGATAAAGTTACCTTTTCTATATCATTGATTTTGGCATCTTCATTAAAGAGCTTGAAACTAGGTAGACAGATTCACTGTCATATACTTCGGATTGGAATAAATGAAGATTTATATGCCACCACTTCACTTATTGATATGTACTGTAAGTGCAGGGAAATGGAGAAGGCTTCTGTGGTTTTTGGTGAATTGCAAAGAAGATGTTCTGAGGGCTTTCATGATGATAAAAAGGCTCAAACCGTTTCTTGGAGTACAATGATTGCTGGATACGTTCAACAAGGTATGATAAAAAATGCCTTGGTATGTTTTAACTCCATCATTCATGGGCAACTTGAGGTGGATTTGTCTACTCTCACTACCATTCTTACTGCCTGTGCTGAAACTGCCCTGTTGGAGCTTGGCCAGCAGATTCATGCTCGTACACATAAATTAGGACATGGAAATGATGTCATCTTGTGTTCCTCTTTGATTGACATGTATGCAAAATGTGGAAAGTTGAATGATGCTTGCTCAGTTTTCAGAGAAACTCAAACTCGGAACATCGTGCTATGGAGTGTAATGATACAGAGTTTTGCCAACCATGGGTGGGGAAGAGAAGCTATTCAGCTTTTTGAGTTGATGCAAAGTGAGGGGATTCAGCCTAATGCAGTGAGTTTTGTAGGGCTTCTTACAGCATGCAGTCATGCGGGTTTGATAGTAGAAGGCTGCGAGTATTTCAGAATGATGATAGAAGTCTTCCACATTCAGCCAGAGATTGAACATTTTGCTTGCATGGTAGATCTCTTGGGCCGAGGGGGTCATTTGAAAGAGATCAAAGATTTTGTTTATCAGACCGGGATTTCTCATTTGCAGGAAGTTTGGAAAGCATATTTATCTTCTTGCTGGATTCATAAAAACGCTGAGATGGCTAATTGGGTTTCGAAGAAACTGTTTGAGCTGGAGCCCTTTGAAGGCGATCCTTATCATTTGTTATCAAATACTTTTTCAGCTAACCATGTTTGGGACGAGGCCGCTCAGTTAAGGAGTTTGATGCATGAAAGAGAGGTTAAAAAAATTCCAGGTCAATCTTGGATCTAGCCGTAGAGCAAAAGTCAAGCTTTCAGGAGCATGTGGCAAGTCCAGTTCAGATGTTGAGGTTCTTCAGATGTTGAGGTTCGTTGCACGTGAACATAAAAAAAATGGGGATAGAGACTGCATTAGGAGCTTTCGAAGTGTTTAGGTATTTCTCCCTCTGCTTCCATGGAATTGTCACCTATACCCTCCATGAGCAGTTTTCCAAATGAAACAAGGCAGTGGTGGATTGATATTTGGCGTGGCCAACGGTTTAAGGTTTATTTGCCATGAAAAATATAATTGCAGACAGTAGAATATATGTATGTGTTCATTCTCCACTGTTTAATGCAGCCGAGATAGTTCCTCAGCATTGATTGTAAGATACATCAATAATTCCAAGGACACTTGATTTACAGTTCCATGGAGTTAGTTTGGTTGTAATATATATGCGTTTTTGGTGGAGTAGCAAAATGAAAATACAGATTGTACTGCTGGATTTAGCTTCATCTTTAGTACATCCCAAGCAAAGCAGGAAGAGCCCAGTCCATCCATTTAAATCAGTACATCTGCAACACAGCTTGCCTCAGTTCTATCAACTGCAAGAAAAACACTATTTGGAGCTTACGAATTTATTGTTTCGATAACTAATTTAGATATCAATATCATACAATAATTCAGTCTCTAATTTATAAACCAACCACCGACCAATTATATTGGGTCTCTAGTAATTAGAGACCAAACTTTTTAGTACAACCGAAATCCAGAAATATCTTTCCTCCTGATATATCTATGGCATGCAGCAAGCTAAAAAATTAGAAGGGCAGGCGACAGTTCAACTAAACAGACACAAAGTTCGAAGATCAAGATAACCTTCGAAATTTCGAATAACGTCAAGCATCAAGTAGAACGTTGTGTAAAAAAGTTAAGATCGAACTTTTTTTTATTTTTTTTATCAATCTTCTTAGGAGTGTTCATCGGTCGGTTCGATTTTCGGTTTTACAAACATATAATCCGATAACAGAACTATTTTTCTTCGGTTCGGTTTGATTTTCTACCGAAATGGTTCGGTTATTTCGGTTGGTTATTTCGATTTTTATACAATTATTTAAATTAATAAGATAAATATATTATAAAATATAATATGTTATCTGTTTACATGATTTCTTAGTAAAATATTTAAATATAAATTTAAATGAATTACATAAACAATAATCAAATAAATATTATTCAAAATAATTCATCATTCACTGATATCATCTCAAAATATATATAATAAAAAAAATTATTAATTTAATGAAATTTCGGTTTTCTCGGTCGATTTGGTTTTGACATATATAATCCGACACCAAACCAAATAAATTTCGATCTTAACATTTATATCTAAATTATAAAATTCGATTTTCGGTTCGATTCAGTGTTCGATTTTTTCGGTTTGGATTTTCGTTTTTATCCGAAGTTTGAATACCTCTAATCTTCATAGTGTTTTTTGATTAAATAATATTTAAAAAAATTAAGAAATTGTGACCCTTTAAAAAAAATTATTTCGTTTTCAATTTCCTACAAATCATTTTTAAATTATTTAAAGTCACTATATTTAGGAAAACTTTATTTTTTCTTCAACAATATTATTATTAATTTATACGAATAACAAATAAATCAATTATATTATGGTTATCAGTAAGGAATAAAGTAACAATCGTGTTGCTTTTATCATGATGATGTCATGAATCAAATATTCAAAAATTTAGATAAAAAATAGTAATTTAAAAAATGTAAATAAATAAATAAAATATGATAATTATAGATAAAATTACAAATATGTATTATGAATTAAATATTCAAAAAATTAAATAAAAACAAAATTATATTTAATAATTTCAAAAATTTTAAAAAGTAGATAAAGTAGTATAATTATAGATAAATTATAAATAAGATAATTATTTTAAACCTCTTACCTAAGATAATGATACAATTGTAAATGAAAATTACAGTTTGGATGCAACCAAAAAATCTGAGAGGTAAGCATGTCCTGTATGAAGCTAAAATGTTTAAAATTTCCAAGAAATCAAGAAACAGAATACCCCACACACTTGCATCGCCTCTACTCTATGTAGAAAACAAACTCCTTAAATGCCTCCCCGTTGAGGCACAATTTCATCTGGTTTGATGCAAGTACCTATGGTCTCATTAAATTAGCACCAAAAAGTAAGAGTGCTTCGACTTTGATAACTTGTTCGCCGAAACTGCTTCACCTTAGCAGCAGGATATCAGTCAGGTTGTACCACTGGCAGCTTCTGCAGCTTTCTTTTCTTTTTGTTTTTCTCTCTTCTTCTTGTTTTTCGATGCATTCTTGCTCATCTCCCTAAGTTTACAAACAGAGGATATTCAGCAACAAATCTAAATGCTTAACAGATAGAAAAATTTCCTTGGGGACTTACCCAGGAGGGGTTCCTCCAAACAGCTGCATGAAAAAAAATACTTGAAAGATCAGTTTTTAATATAATGACAAACAAAAGTCACGCATGCATACATTGTAATGACCAAATCTGAGAATTCGGGCCATAAACAGGTCATGTGCATATTACTTTGGAGGATAAATAAAAAAAGCAGGGAGTTCAAAGTCAGTTGCAGCAATCAACCGCAGCTGAAAGTCACAAGTACAACAATCATGAACAAGAGGTTGTATGTTCTGTCCAAAGAGGCAAAGACATTAGCAAAGGAGAACATGTTGGCCGCAGACTTGTAAATTCTCAAATGATATTGAAGGATAATACCCACTAATATCTCCCAGACTTTTAAAAAGTTGTTAGATAAGACAACCCGGTTAAAAGTATGCAACTAGTTTCCAGCTCTCAGATTTTCTTGTGAGTTTGCTCAAAAAATTATACTCCTAGAAGTGAAGGTATGCAGCAGAAACACAGTAAATGTTGAATACAGAAAGGAATGATTTCAGTGTTGGTTGACAATATCCAGATTTAAACGGCAGTTTATCGATAATACAAAGAACTTGTCAAGGACGTAGCCAAAACGCAAATCCAAGTCTTCGATGCTCGAGGTGGAAATAGATAACTTTACTCCTGGGTTTCTATTGCAAGTCCAATCAAATTCATCCTTAAAATTTAATATAAAATATGTAACATGCCTAACATCTGCGAAAAAAACAATATAGACGAATTTCCTTGAGTTATTATTATTTTTCAAACGATTTCACTACACTAAATGATAGGCTAAAGTAGACTCAAATCCATTATGACTTTACTCGTCGAACACACCAACAAGAGAGTCAATTCCACATGAAATCCTAAATTACTTTCCTGGAAAAGACGTTCCTCTCCAAACTGAAGCTTTATGGAACTCCGCTTTAGCTGTACCTCGTGCCATACAGTCTTAAATTCATGTAATTCCATAAAGAATATTTTTTAATTTCAGATTTAATTTACAATGTCCTCGATGACTTGATTTTTTTTAAATAATTAATAATAACTGCATTCGAAAATCTACGTAATATATATTTTTCAATATAAGTAATTAAACTATAATTCAAATATTCATCTTCCTTTCGATTAACTGATGAAGACTTTGGTTGGAATACCAACAAAGAGCAACAGAGATGAATTATAATAATAACGAATAAAAAATAATTTTTGCACTCGTCAAACTTGTGATGTTGGTTAATGGTGGAGGGGTTTAGAAGATATTCTATTGTTTTATTAATAATAATTATGTGTATAATTTTAAAAGTTTAGGGGTATTTTTTCATATCATAATTTAAGGGGGCAGCTACCCCCCTGCTTTTATGTGGCGCCGCCACTGGGTTGATGGGTGCAACCACCGTTTTCTATCCATCCATAAAGATCCGATTTACTGAATGGGTCTGAGTGGTTGGGACCTTTTGTCAACTTTTCGGATATCTCCAGTCTGCTTGGTCTTATGTTGATTAGCAAGGTAGTAAAATATATTTTTCCTAAAATTGACACAAACAGTACCTCCGCCTGAATTGCAGCCGCAGCTTTAGCATGAGGTGGGCGATAAGCAGCGGGCTTATGTACGGGAGGGTTGGCAGCAGAAGCATCAGCTCTTGAGGACACTTGACCTGCTTTTGAACCTTGTCCTGAGAGCAGTCACACGCCAATACCCAAATGTTCCATTAAAAACGAAAAACATGCAGTATTGTGTACCATGATTAAAATGAAAAACCTTGTTTTGTCGTGTCTTCCATTTTCAAAGAGTCGAGAGCCTTCAAAGTTTCTGCAATATCACCGAACTTATCAGGTGACTCTGGTTTCCATTCTGCCTGTGTTAATATAGAGCACAGCATGTGAGATGACAGGGTATATAATTTCAATGCAGAGCAGCATGAAAGGTACTTACCTGGAATAGCTTGTCAAACATCGTCTTGAAATACAATGATCCATTGTGGTGAAAGATTTTGATGCTTCAACAAAACAATGTAATGGAGAAACACACATTACGGATTTAATTTTAAAGTTAAATGCATGAAAATAACACTACAAAAACCATCTAGACCCGATACTTCAAATCTAATGGTTAATCCAAACAGAGAAGACAAAATCATCTAAAACACCTACATTTTTTAATGTGGCAACAGCTCGCTGATTGCTAGAGAGGTTGGCTTTCAAAGATGTGGTGGTCCAAGGTTACAGCCTTATGAGGAATATAACTATATTTGTATAACAAATGCTTCAACAGCGATAGATGTGTATATTCATACTCAAAAATATTTTGGCATGCAGTTTTAGTTGTACTTAATGCAGTAACATAACAAATAAAAATGTCATCTTTGACGGGTCATCACTGGTTGAGGCACCATGCTAGAGTGTTTCTTTGTCTATTTCATGACTGATGAAACAAAACATAGCACGAGAACCATATGCTACATGTTTACAATCATTTCACATCTGAAAGTCATTAATTGAAATGAGGACATATATTAATCAAATTCAATGGCTCGTAACAAAAATGCCAGTTTTGCCAATGTATTTAGCTAGCTTTACAGCACATATCCTTTATGAAGCTTTTAACGAGATCTTCTTTGAAGAAACTTGCATTAAGTTACTAAAACCTGTGAAGGAATAGAAGGAGAATAGGAAAAGTAGAACCATACCCATTGTCAACCTGTAGCCTTGGAGCTGTGGTGGCAGTCATAAAAAACCGTCCATCTGGAGACCATTCACTCGTCACTGATAATTCAGCTTTTGTAGTTCCCAACCTCTTCTTTTCCGAATAATCCCAAAAAGCCTGAACAGGAAATTGAATTGAATTGATCATAAAACACAGGAAATGGAATAAGTAATAGAAATTAGGAACAATTACATGGAAAGCTTTAGAAGCGAAGCATTTACGAACAACTGAATAGTTTCATTGAAAACTATTAGTTACAAAATCATACTGTTGCAGCTAAAATTTGCATCCAAACATCTGCACTTTGGCAAGTTGGCAAGAACCTAAAAACGCATCACATAAGGCTGAGTAGAGGATGCACCAAGTGAAGCCCTCCAAGACGACAAAAAATGCCGTGTTCACGAACAAATGTGCAAAAGCTAAAAGTCTCTTCATTATCATTTAGATTAAAATAGAATCATTCCTTTATATAAGAGAAAAATATTAAAATAAATACCGTAGAAGATTTTTCTAATTAAATTGTAATAATTAATTTTAGTCATGCATCTACACAATCACTGTTTAATAGGAACTTTTCCGAGGTTCAAAGAAACCCTGTCAGTGATTTAACTCTTCCTTAGCTTTAGATCAATTGTCCACCCTTAGATCAGGATCTCAGTATAAAGGTCATCCAAGAACTGGCGAAACAACACACATATAAGCCAAATTGAACTGTTCTGGAAACGATAATGATTGTAATACAAATGTACAATAATTACATGAAAAAAAATTATTGCACGATCTTTGAGGGATTATATTAAAGGGGATGAACTGTTTTGAAACATATAATGGTACAACAAATGTACAGGAATCATAATGAAGAAGATATTATCACAGCCAAGGGTCATATTATAACATATGTATAGGATTATATTAAAGAATTATCATAGCCAAGGTTTTTGAGGAAGTGCACGATCTTTATATATAGGTCCACCAACTTCACCCACTTGGTCAATGCTAACTATAATTTTAATTTCCTCACCCAACCTCACCAGGATTTACTGTTAAGACTTCTAAGTTCAGGTAGGAACTCGGAACTGACAAGTCTGATATCCATCATTCTCAAATTACCAAGCTGGTGACTGCAGCAACCCAGCTAGCATAGGTGGTGAAGGTAGCTAGGTGACAAATTGGATATATATTCATGTACCTAAAATTTCACGTCTAAACTACTCCATAATCTTGAAAATCTTCAGATCAAATGAAACCTACCACAACCCCTATCATCACAACTATAACTCCAATATATGCTTGCACTTTTGGCAGTCCCTTCTTTCTTTTCTGAATTGACAGTCAATTATTTCTTAAGTATTTACCTTAAATACTAGTAAGAAAGTGAGGAATATTGAAGATAAAATTCGGAGAATTTGGTGAAGCTACAAAAGAAGATGTACAGTGAAAGTGGAATTTATAAAAGAAATACGATGAAGTAGAAAATCGTATGTAAATTATATCTTCAAATCATAATTTCAATCTCGGTCTTAGTTGGCAAAACTAAACATGACATTATATATAATACTCGAAGAGTAAAGAAATGATTCAATCTTTGAATCATTATCTCAATCTTAATCAGCCAAACCTACATAATATTATTTATCTATAACTATTCCTCTTTCTATCCAGCCATTCTAATAATAACAGTATAACATATTGCTAGCTTATCTATCGTTTCAACCAAGTATAACCTTAATTAAAAAAGTAAGGTATCAGAGAGGAATTCTTGTAACTTCAAAGCAGCGGAAGGATGAAAAGGCAAGTTTCAAGAGAACTCATCAAATAATGAAAAAAGAAAATCACTGAAAGAGCATACCATATCACCAGGTAAATTCCCAAAGCCTGCCAGACATACAACTATATACAAGTTTTTAAGGGAACATGAGATGGGAAATATTGTTTTAGGAAAATAGAGAGCAGTTAGTGAAAATGAATACCATTGTTAATTAAGGATACATTTTCCCTTTGGATTCCATCTGATAGTATTGTAAGGACCGGTACCCAGCTCCAGTAAAGGATTGCATTTCTTGTCAAATATAGTTGCCATTGCAGGCATAACTGAACTTTAGTCAAGAAAGTGAAAAATTCTAAGACAGAAATCCGTGCTTAATTTGCTAGATTTCTTAGACACAGATCCCAGTTTACTTCTTTGTGTTAAATGAGGGCCAGGGCTATACCCTGAAATAGATATCAAGAATTTTACATTTGGCATGTCTGGGAAGCATCTGAATTTGTGAAACTATAATGGTATTGCACTTCTATAAGGATGGTATTTTCAGTGCCTTCGCTTCCGCAAGTTGTCTAGCTTTATATTGGTTCAAGACCACTTTCGACATACATCTAATGCCTTCTCTGGAAGTTAGAAAATTATACATATCAACAGCAAAAGCACACAGGAGAGATGGGAAAAAAGGAAAATTAATGTAATCTCACAAGGGACAAGCCAATAACCAAAAGTAAATGCCACTAAATCCATTATGTTCTATCATTACATGTTCATATCGCTTAACTCTTTTTGTGTTGCTTCCTCTTCTTCGTAAGTGGAAAACACAAGTTCAATCCATCCAAAGAAGAATAAGGATACATCCATATACAACTGCAAACTCATTACCAGTATATGACCATTGAACATCATGCACAGGGCCTTCTTTGCCTGACAATTAATTGATGCCAAAAATGAGTGATATTAGAACAAGAATATATGGCTCTCTGAATCTTCTAGCCAAAGAACGGAAAGATATAGATGAAACATACGAAGTGGCACTAGTCCTTCATGAGTTCCATCTGTCGTCAAATAACTCAACTTTGATTCTCCATAGTAACTCTGATTGGTTTTATCAACATCTGACTGCACAACAACTAAAAGCCCGGTGGAACCACGGTTCCAGTTCAGTTGCACCGATGAGCATCTGAAAAAACTTCGTCGAGCAACAGGTTGACTTTGTACCTCCTTCGCACAAGTAAATATTTGTACATTGGCTGGCATTCCCTGGAGAAACAGTAAGCAGCTAAGATGTGCGCTATCTTCATCACTAATGCAGCAAATATAAACTCCATGGAATATTTTAATTAAACAATAACTAAAAAATCATTATAATCCATCGTGTACTTCAAAATTCACAATCTTCCCATGCTCGTGAGTACTGACAACCCTTTAACTACTTAATCATCAGCAATCCGGACAGCATCCTCTCTAAAGGCTTCACCACAAATTGCACTCTAAAAACCACAGTGCGTGATCTTTAGCCCATGAAATTCTGGTGCTACACATATAAATATTGCATAAACCATCTCAACATTGAAGGAATTAACTAAAATAATATAAATGGACAAAACTAATTAACGTGTTAATAGTGATTAAGAGTCCGATGTCAATAAATGAAAACCTTTGATTCTGGAACAAACGCTGCCACATACAATCCAGGAGTCTTAGAAAGTTCAAATGCAGCTATTCCAGGAACTCTAACCCTATGAACGACCCCTTTAGAGAAATCAGTAGGGTCAAAGAATTGAACTTCATTTGTTGCCAAACGACACGCAACAGCTTCGTCAGAGCTGAAGCAAATAGAGGGCCTGATAAAACCAAGAAAACCAAATGAGCAAGCATTCAACATTCTAACAGTCAAATTTCAAAATTACTTCATACTATATGGATTACCATGTTGCCTTTGTCATGTTCTTCTGGAACATCTGATAAACAGATTCACCGGTATCTATCTTCCACACAATCATGTTCTTATCCTGTGGCGACATAGCTTTCTGAAAGGTCTGAAGATAAGTTCCACATGGAGATATGCTGGAAGCAAGAACATTCGGGACTTGCGAAGACCTTATCTCTTTAAAGCTTTTGCAATCGTATGTGCTAATAAAAGAGTCTGATCGCATAACTGTGAGTTTCGATCCATCCTCACTGAACTTTGTACTGGTGCACAAAACTTTATCATGCTTGATGCTAGGTTGCCCATTGATAAATGGAGGTCCATTCCAAATTGAAAAACCCTCTGGATCTCTTACTAATATGTCTAACAACTTTGAGGGGTCGGCAACTTCCATAAGGGATAAAATACAATTCTCTGCAATATATGGTGATTAACTATTCATTATTGAAGCCCTCAAAATTCAGACACCGCCAAATTGGCCATGCTTTTTTCATGATCAAATTTCAAAAGACTTCGTCTAAGATTAAACTTTGGTGATTGAATAATACATCAATGGACTTCACAGTAAACAAATCCAAATTCAGTCTACAAATGATTAAAAACTACCAACAGCTTAAGCATAACAAATTTAATCCAAAAATTTGAGAATTTTCTAAGCTCAATTCATCTCAACCAAGACTGAACAACCCATTTAGTCTGTTCTCATTTCAAACATCTGACTTTCCAAATCCTTATGACTTAAAATCAAAAAGTGCACGGCTCAAAAACATCAAAAACTAATCTTACGGACTTCGGATGACGAATAACATATTGCATTAATTTACAACACATAACGCATTTACCGGCGACGAAGACAAGCTCGCCGTCCCCACAGCGTCGCACCGTTGAACTGGACAGTCAATATCAATGGGGTTAGGGTTTCTAGGTCTAAAGCAGCCAGAAGCATGGGGACTTAAAGGATGTTTAATATATCCAATTATTTATTTTGGAAACTAATACAAAAATAAAAAATTATTATTAAATATATATAATTTTAATTATATAAAAAAAAAACCCATCGTAGCCCATGGCGCCACCGCTCTTGTAATTCTGAGGGGTGCGTCCATTTTCCCGGCATGGCGTCAACCTCGAACAACTTGACGGAGATTAAGCTGAATCCCATCGAAGCAACCCCGGAGTCCTTCCATGAATTCGGGCAAGTGGTCGAAGCCTCGCCGGACGGCGACGAGTTCGGACCCCAAGACGCGCAGGTCGACCTCTCCCGTGGGATACCGAGGTATTCCCGAACTAGATTATGACTTATTTATATTTCATCGTCAAGGAGATTTAGAAATTAGAGTTTTGATATCTAAACTACATTCGATTGGGCAACGGGTAATATTATTACTAAATTGAGTAATGATTTGTTTTCCTTTGTTCAAAAATTTGCTTTTTTGAATCATAACTACAAGCTATTGTCTTTGGAGCAAACCTCAACTTTACTGTATAAGTCAGCCGTTAATTCATGCCGAACGGTGGATGTTGGATCATAATAAAGAAATGGTGTGCTGCTTTTCATTCTAATCAAGTTCTTCTGGCTTTATTATTCACCTAGTTCTGCTTAGGGCCTGTAAACGAATCGAATCGAATCGAATTTTATGAAATTTTCAGTATTCGAGCTCGAGCTCGAATTCGAATAAACATATTCGAAGCTCGATTCAAAACTCGAACTTTTATTATTTTCGATTCGAACTCGATTCGAACTGAGGCTCGAGTTCGAATTCGATTCGAACTCAAATATATTATATATATTATATATATTACAATATTATATATAATATATTATATATATATATATACTTAATAATATTATATATATATATATACTATACTTAATAATATTATATATATATATATATACTTAATAATATTTTATTTATTTTTTAAATATAATGCTAAAGTTCGCGAACAATCGAACAATATAATTTTAGCTCGAATTCGATTCGAAAAATATTCGAACATGTTCGAGTTCGGCTCGAATTCGATAATTTTGAATTCAAACCAAATATTATTCGAACCGGCTCGAAAAGTTCGTGAAAGTGTTCGGTTCGTTTACACCCCTGCGAGTTCTGCTTAATCTGCTAAATTATACACTTTGGTATAAATAATGATTAGAAATTATTTTTTGCATTTTACTAGGCTGTATGTCATGCATCTAGAAGACCGGCCTCTCAAATTTTCCTCAATTACACACCACGCCAGTGTGACCCAGTGCCTTGGTTCAATTGGTGGTCATTCATGGTATCTTGGAGTTGCAAAGCCATCTCTTGCTGATCCAAGTGAAATCAAGGGCGTCGTTGGAGCAGACATTTTGCAATCGCATTGTGGTCATTTCTATGTCCCTCCAGCTGTTGATGATGTGCGTGTTTTTAAAATTTCAGGTCCCAAGTTTTTGAAGCTTAATAAGGGTACATGGCATGCTGGCCCATTATTCCTGCACAAAACAATGGACTTCTATAATCTGGAATTGAGCAATACAAATGTGAGCACTTTTTGCTTTTAACTCCGTGTAATTTCTGATTCTTGTTTGACATTGTTAGTGCTGACTATCTCAAGAATGTTTCAAAAATTGTATAAATGGGGACAGTTATTCTGTGAAGTTGAGTTAACTTAACAATAAAAACTAGGATTGGTGGACCATAACGCATGAAAAAATTATCAACGATGGTGCTGCTCCATGAACTACCTTTGTGGAATTCAGCAATGGATTCTTACTCTTCTTGTCAGAATTCATTTACTTGATCACCTGTCCGTGTTTTGGAAACATCGATTTTGCTTTGAGGAACTATTGTGATAAAAATAAACTGAAACCTTCTGTAACATAAGGGTGCCTTGAGTTATGTTGACAAAGTTACTAATTTTAGATTATGGAAAATTATCTGACTAATACATTGAAATTGATATCATCAATCTATTGATCTGATCATCAAATTTAAATCCATTCGCTTAGATTCTTATCACTGAATTGCTATCTCTGATTAGAATTTGTGTTCTGGCTGACTGCATTAAAGTTCCTCTGACGTAGTGTTACTTGTGAGAATATTTAAATGCCATTGTTTGAAGTTATAGAGCTTTTGATTGGCTGAAACTCGAATATAGTCAGATCCGCACTGAATTGCTATCTCTGATTAGAATTTGTGTTCTGGCTGACTACATTAAAGTTCCTCTGACGTAGTGTTACTTGTGAGAATATTTAAATGCCATTGTTTGAAGTTATAGAGCTTTAGATTGGCTGAAACTCGAATATAGTCATATCCGCATAAGATGCTTGATATTTCTATCTATCTTTATCTTGTAAATATCCTAGGCTTTGTTCCTCAGTTTCAGCTGGAATCCTTTTCTTTAATTTCTTTTGGGTAGAAAAGGTTGTGTGCACATTCTTCAAGTTGGGTTGGAATCCGTGTCTTTACTGCCCTGGAAGTTGGTTGTTTCTTAGATGCGATACAAATACAATTGAGGGGTTTTTTAAAATTTCATTAAATTGTCACCAATCTGATTTTCCAGTGCAAAGTATTACGACCATTTAGTTAGTAATCTTGTTAATAATTTAGCATGCACCAACGTTTGAGGGGTTATTAACCTAGTATTAACACCTGCTAGATCTTACTCAATTTTTTCTTCACGCCACTGTTTGGAAGCACCCGCTCACGGTAATGATTAATTATGTTTTTCTGTTCTTCTGTGCAGGTAATAGATCACACAACACATTATTTTGCAAGGAAGAACAATGTTGTTTTTGTGATGGATGAGTAGCAATATTATTACATCGCTCAGATTTTTCAAGCTAGATGGAGGAATTAAAAAAATTGATCTTTTTCTTTTCTGCTGATAGTTGTTCGGAACTCTTGCAAGTTGCTACTGAAAGGTTGGATCTGCAATATGTAACAGATATTGTGTAGATTTTCACTTCTACTTTTGCAATGTTACTTTGTGGCATTATAATCCATGTTATAGTTAGAATTAGATACAATGATTCTTATTTGCGATGAAATATTCTTGAGTCATTATGTTGTCAATATGTTGTGTACATACTTGGGTGAACACTATCGCTTAGGAGTCTTCATATGCAGATAATACTATTGATACTGGAATCAACTGATATCATTTCATTCCTGGATGGAAGAAATGAAAGCAAACGGTCTTATTTGTAACTGCTAGTTTTAATCCCCACAGAACTTCAAAACACTCCATTTTACCCCTAATACATGTTTTTCTTCAGACACTACGATTTTTGGGTTCTTCACCTGTGTATGACTCAGATTTCTCTTGATAGATCCAACCATATTGCTGCATGTAAGGATTGGCTGTGGTCTTTAGAGGGTAGCCAGCGATTGTTTCCTCCCACACATTTCCATCCGCCAAATCACGAACAACTTCCCACACACAACTATTGCACTTGAAACCAGAACCAAAACTGATCATCCAAACTTTGTCCCCTTTCCTTAACCTCTTCTTTGCCTCCATGTACCCCAACACATACCAAAGGCTGCTTGCTGACGTGTTTCCAAATCGATGAAGAGTCATTCTAGACGGCTCCACGTCATTCTCAGTTAGCCCCAAACCCTTCCTAATTTCTTCAATCACAGCCGTACCACCAGGATGTAGACAGAAATGATCTATGCTGGCTTTAAGATTGAGAATTGCTGCTCTTTTCAGAAATTTCAGCGCTGCATACCTGATAAGTTCTGTTAATGGCATGACTTTTGGTGCTAACTTTGCTATATTCTTGGCAAAAGCCCGAGTCGCAACCTTCGGGAGGTTCTTACCAAGGAAAAATCCAAGCGTCCCTTGATCATCCTCCATTTGCATGCAACAAGTGTGTGCTTCATCACTAGCTCCCAAATGAGTACGAACCAGACAGTTCAACCTCATTTTTGCTCGATCTTTAAAAGCTCTGTTGTTCGTCAGGAGAATCGAGCATCCTCCTGAGCGGAACAAGCAGTTGGTGAGAATCATCGACTTGTCTTTCCCAGAATACCAGTTTGGAGCTATGGACTCGGAAGTTACCACAACCGCAAAAGCATTCTTTTTTGACTTGAAAAAGTTCTCCACAAGATTGATGGATATGAGGCTTGCACTGCATCCCATGCCGGTGAGATTGAAAGTTTTGATATCATGCCTCATTTTATAACGGTTTATTATTCTTGATGTCAGAGAAGGGATTGGAGCAAGTAAAGCTACATTCACAACAAGTACGTCGATATCTTGTGGAGAAACACTCGTCTTTTGAAACAGCTGGTCTAGTGTCTGGATGAAGAACTCATCCATCTCAAGAATCCCATCTCGAAGAATCGAAGAATTTTCTCGTCCCTCGATGATGTTTCTCGGGCCGTAAGTGTCTTCTCCTATCCCTGAATTCACGATGGCACGCAAGAGGAACTGATGCTCTTGGAGGCCAAGATTTTTGTTTCGCATAATGATGTCGCCGCAGAATTTTGTGCTAAGTTTTCTGTCATTTGAAGGTTTGTGGCACTCGTAATGCAGAAGGTAGCAGCGTTGATCTCTTGTTTGAGAAGCAAGCTCATACAGAATGAAAAGGAAAAACAGAAGAGAAAGAAAACTCAAGGTTATCATCAGTGGTTCCATTCTCTTTTCTGTTAATATTGTGCTATTGTATGCACAACCAGTACATCTATATATACACACGCGCACACATTTGACTGGAAAAAATGGGCAGTAGAGTCCAAGGTTGAAAAAATGGAGAGAGAGCAGGAGAGTAAGCATTTATGTCCGCTTTGTTCTTGAGCATTTGACTGAAAAAATGGGCAGTAGAGTCCAAAGTTGGTAAGAATAGTGGCCGAGTTTTTGTTCTTGAGCATTTGACTGAAGTTGAGGTGAACTTCTAGTTGATTAGGTGAACTTTTATTGCATATATAATTTTATCGATGAAATTTTTTTTTTATTTTCCTAAAATAAGTTTTTTTTTAAAAAAAATCTCCAATCATATGTTTATCTATATTTTAAAAGTTCAAAAGTATGAAAACATTATTATATGAAAATACCAAATTTAGATAAATTTTTAAACACGTAATGCATGTAAAGAGCCACCAGTTCCAAATAAATATCAGCATCCTCAACCTTTTATCTCCTCTTCCCAATAGAATAATTAATAGAAGAGTTAACGTTTTTGGAGGCTTCTCAACTAAATTAGTTTGTACACATTCTCATTTGTCAAACTTTTTGCGTCACTTGCAAATGAGATTTGAATTGGACTTCTCAGGAACAAGTTTTTGTCATGCCTCTACTGCAAAAGGTGACGCACCCGATGCAATTTTATTTTATTTATTTAAAAAAAAAAGTTAATAAATTGAAAAGGGTCACTTTCTTAATGGACCGACTCAAATCCAAAGTTCAGTCACCATAAAATGTGGGTTGTTCAAATTCAAGATAACACTAAAAAAATACACATGATATATACTAAGACGTTACTACGGTTAAGTCACCCCCATAAAGATAATATATGTGTGTAAGATATATTTAATAATATAGATAAAGTACAACACTATTTATTTGCATCAAAGTCTCTATAACCTGCTAGTTGAGTGTTGTTTACATGAGTAAGAGGTCCATTACTTGATTCTGAACCAATGTGTGTGCATTTTTGGATTTAAGAATACATGCGTGTTACAGTTTTCATGTTAACAAATAGTGATCGTCCTGCTTATAGTTTATATCCGTCAAACCGATCAACGGAGATTTACAGGTTTAGTACAGATCAAGGTTAAGTGTGATCTAAGCATGTCTACATATTCCCCCGAAATACTAGAACGTGCTCTTGTTGTGTTGACGTACCCGTGAAACCTGAATTTGGAAAACAAATTGTCAGGAAGAATGGTTGTTCTAATTTAATTTTTGGAAATGAGATAGCTATTGATAATGACAGCAAGTCACACTCATCGTCGGAATTGTTGGGAAAAAAGTAAAAAATCGAAGTATTGTATGTCTCCGAGCACAAATCAACTTTGCGGGACACAACCACGTGCCATAGTGATTGACAACGAAGTGAACAACTTTGCAGGTTGAACAGCTTTGCCGAGCACTGTTAAAAATCAGGGCAATCAAGATCTTTTTGTGACATGGGTGCGGTCTTGGCATTGCAACGAATTTGGGAAGAGGAAATTAAGACAACTTCAAGGTAGTCAAATAATCAAATAAAGATAAATTGATCAAAATGTAAATTTATTAGCATGTGTAAAACAGTTTATCATAACGTAATAAAAATAATTAATTATGCTTTTATAATCACTCAAATTACAAGTCCTTCACTAATCTCGTTGTTCTACAAACCAAACCATATATAAGAATAATGACTTAATAGTTATCTAACCATCCCTCGAGATAGCGTGATTGTCGCATCATTTGTCCCCCGTAGAATATCATGGACTCTGACATTAGTGTGGGCTTTCTAGAAATACACCAAACTTGGGATGTTGATGGATATGGTGTTAATCGGGTTTTTTATCCATTGTATGATGAGATGATAAAAGCTTTATCATATAAAAATAATAAACAGCTAAATAAAATAACACACGACTCTAATCAGATATTGAAGCGACATTACAATTCCTGCCTTTGATGGGCTGAAGAGGCAAATTCTCGGTGACATCGATTTACCTGCGAAAATAGGGCTTACACTTTCGAGGTGTAATTTCAAGTGCTGACGAAAGATACAACTTTATCCTAAGACGTCCATGGGTTCATTTTGCAGGGGGTCCCCTCAAGCCTTCATCAGAAAATCAAATACATCGTTCGGGATCATCTGGTAACAATTCATGCAGAAGAGGACCTTACGGTCCTCCGATCCCCAGCAATTCCTTACATAGATGTGGAGAACGACATAGTCCCTAATGCGTGGAATGCATTCAAGCTTGTTCAAGCAAATTATGTCGCAGAAAGATCAGTCGCAGCAAGACCAATATTTCCGCCAACAGCATGATTGTTGCTAAGGTGATGTTGAACAGTTGTTATAAACTCGATTATGGGTTGGGCCGCTGTAGATTGGATTTTTGAGGTCGCTGGTAGGTAGAGAGGAGATTGTAGCAGTACAACGCCAATCATTACTTCCAAAGCTATTGTTTGATTCGCAGGCTGGAGATTGAGATGATCGAAAACGTCAGGTTGCCTAAAGGCTTCGGAGCACTCAATCATAAACATTTCAGTCACATAGCCAATCGAGCAAGATTGGCAAAGCAGAAGCTTGTGAATATTCAGGAAACTTTATTAACAAATGGGATTTGGCAAGATGATTATAAGGAAGCAAAAAGAACTGCCGAGAAATTGTTGGAAGCTGAGAGACTCTTCATTGCTCAAAAGGCAAAAATTACATACACTCAACAAGGTGATCGTTGTTCCAAGTTCTTCTATAATCTTATTAAAGAAACAACAAACGGAATGCTATTGTGGCCATTACAAAATTGGATGGTTCAACAGCAACGACACCATCTGAAATTGCTTCTGAATTTATTAATCATTACAAGATGCTTCTTGGTTCGAAGGTTGATACAATTCCAATTGACATGGAATCAATGAGAGCAGGACCGATTATTTCTTCTGAATCTTGGCAGGAGCTATTGCAATTACCCACTCGAACTGAAATTGATACGTCTCTATTCGATATTGATAATGACAAAGCGCCTGGATCTGATGGGTATGGCGCCTTTTTCTTTAAATCTACTTGGCATATTATTGGCTCTGATGTATCCAATGCAGTGATTGAATTTTTCAAAAATGGTCGTATTCTGAAACAATGGAATCATTCCATTATCTCGTTAATACCGAAACATCCAGCTGCTTCGACAGTGAATGATTATAGACCGATTTCTTGTTGCACTGTTTTTAACAAGATCATATCCAAAATTCTAGTTTCCAAGATGAGAAAGGTTCTTGGCTCATTAGTTGATGGAGCACAATAGGGCTTTATTGAAGGTAGATCGATTGTGGATAATATCCACCTTGCGCAAGAGCTACTCAGGAAATATGCTAGGAAAAGGGGATCTCCAAGATGCATGCTGAAAAAGTTGACCTACAAAAAGCATATGACACAGTGGATTGGACATTCTTGGAAAGTGTTCTTAATTGCTTAAATTTTCCTCCGAAGTTTAGCAAGTGGATTATGGAATGTGTATCAACAACCTCTTACTCTATTGTGATCAACGGCCACTTTCATGGACATTTTGAGGGACGCCGAGGAATTCGACAAGGTGATCCTCTATCTCCTTATTTGTTCTCTTTGTGCATTGAAGTACTTTCTCGTGAGTTAAAGGAACTGCATAAGGATCCTCATTTCGGTTACCATCCAAAGTGCAATCATCTACATATCACTCATCTACCATATGCAGATGATTTATTGTTTTTCTCTCGAGGGGATGTCTATAGTGTTTCTATGATCATGCGATGTTTGAGTAAGTTTGGGGATATGGCTGGTCTGAAAATTAATATTTTGAAATCTAATGTGCACTTGGCGAGTGTTTCAGATGTAGTGCGGCAGAAAATTATTGAGCTTACTGGATTTGCACCTGGCTCTTTACCATTTCGTTATTTGGTAATTCCACTAGCTTCTAGATACCTTAGAGCATCGGACTATAGCCTTCTAATGGATGCCATCTCAAAAAAAATCAGTTCTTGGCCAAGTCATTCATTGTCTTATCAGGGAAACTCGAGCTTATCAGGTCAGTTGTTCAGGGTGTGGAATGTTTCTGGTTATCGATATTACCTATACCTATGCGCATAATTGATAGCATTTACTCGTTATGTCGAAAATTTGTTTGGACGTCCAAGCATCCTCCAATTGCTTGGGCGTCATTATGCAAACCGATTGAGTCAGGAGGTTTGGGTCTTAAAAATTTAAAAGCCTGGAATAAAGCTCTTCTAGCAAAGACTCTTTGGAATATTCACATGAAAAAGGATTGCATGTGGATAAAATGGGTTAATCATGTCTACAGCCATTCACAAAATGTGTGGTGCTGGAAATGGAAATCAGAGCAATCACCACTTATTAAGCAGATTATTGCTATACGAGATGAGATTCTACATGCTCATGGATCTGTTCAAGCGGTGGTCACAGCACTAGGTCATTGGTTTGGCTCCATGAAAGGCTTATCTAAAGCTTATGATTTTTTTGTTGGCAGTTGGAATGGATGGCCTTGGAAACCTCTAATCTCCAAGAGCTGCATTCTTCCGAAGCACAAATTTGTGTTGTGGCTTGTAGCACATAGAAAATTACTCACTCGAGATAGATTGCCTTACCTTTCAGACAATTCATGTGCTCTATGCCGGCTTAAAGATGAATCTGTTAATCACCTGTTCTTTGAATGTCCAATTTCAAAAACAATATGGACTACTGTTCGTTCATGGCTTGGAATGCGAAAGATCATGTCTTCACCGTCGGCTGTCTTGACTGCGTTTCGAGGAGTCTACCGTGGAAGCTCATTTTTGAATAAAATGCGTTGTGTTGCTCTCGCAGCAACGGTGTATCACATCTGGAGCATCCGAAACAGACTGATTTTTGACAATGAAGCGCCAAATATTCAGAGAGTTATATTGAAGATCAAAGTTCATGTGTTTAGAAGCTCCCGTGTGCTGCATAAGTTATTGATTTTTCCAATTAATTATGTTGTGTTCATTTGTTTTGTTTGTTAGGATGTACATGTTTATGATTTCGTAGGATGTGGATACTCCTGGGGATGCCCAGTGTCTTTGAACCTTATCTCTCTTTTACCTATTTAATGATTATTGTTCATTAAAAAAAAAACCATGCACGTTAAAGACAATCGTAATAATTAATTAGTTCGTGGTTTTGTTTTGCTTTCTAAAATTCTAATAATATTTTGTATAAATTAAATTAAATATAAAAATATTCTTCACAAAATACTTCACGAACACCCATTGACTAGAGATGTCAATTTTCCCTGCGATTTAGGGCCCGGCTCGAAAACCCCGAAACAGAGAAGAGATTCTCGAACCCACCTCGAAAATAATATATCAAATAATAATAAGATTCCTTGAACCCGCTCTCATCTCATCCATTAATATTAGAGAAAATGAGGATTGAGTTGAGAATGAAATTCTTGGGAAAAATGAGATGGAAAACACATCTCCGCTAAAACAAATGAAAAAAAAAAGTGAATATCATTTAATTGTGAAACCCCCTTCGAATTTAAAAAAACGACTCTCGTTAAACCCTACTTCCGACCTCGTTCTCTGATACACTAGGGATTGAACTCCAGGACCACAATTCGTGAATACCGCAGCTTTCAGTTGGAAGTGAAGCCAGCGTCCATAATTCAATATATCGGAGGTGGTCAATTTTCTTATTTTTGGGGAAATGAATTCAACTGAACTTGTCTGTTGGATAATTTGTTTCTTCCCTCTTCCCAAATGTTATTTTACTAGTTTTGCTTGTCAGTGAGTCGAAGGATAAGGAAAATGGGGAAGCTAGGGAAAAAAGCGAGGAAATTTGCGAAGAAGAATCTTCAGTCCGTGCTGAAACAGAGGCGAAAAACCAAGGCTTTATTCAAGAAGAAATCGCCCAGTACTCAATCAATCTGTCCCTATCTCTGTATAATCTTTATATGTATTTATGTGTTTTATATATCATCAATCGACCCTCGTTGTTCACTTGTTAAAATGAAATTTCCTTTAAGCTCTTTTTTTTCTGTATGTATGTTTCTTTGTTTTGTTTTTTAAAAAATATGCTTATTGGGTCTTGATTTGTTTACTGGCATGTGTGTGTGCTATTCCATTCATTTTTACTGTTAACATTATCTGGTTTCTAGTCAGTATGAAGTCTGGAAATGGTCTAGTTTTATTCTTTTCGTGGCGTATAATCAATGTGCCTTTAACGAATTCCTCTTTTAGCAGAAGTCGCTATTGGTTTTTGTTTCTTTTCTTTCTTTCTTTCTTTTGTTCTCTGTGTTTTTTTTTCAATAAGGGTGGTGGCTGAGACTTGTGCGAGATACACTGAGATTTCTGAATTGACGAAACAAAGATTATTTAAACCATGAAATCCTGGGATTTGCAAAGTCTTTTTGTGTGTGATTGCTTTTATGCTTCTGAAATTGACCGAGAAAAGATAACTACTTGTTCAGTCTTCATAATTTCTTGTTTTACTTGTTCTGCAGAAGGTGATCAGAACGACAAGAAGGAAAAATTGGTTAGTCTGACGGAGCCTTCAAATGAAAGGTAATAAAGATGAGTTGGATGTATTTGTCTCATGTTGTGGCTTTTGGTGTTCTATTCTGTTAACAAAATATTCATGGTATAAACTAAGACTACAATGCAAATGAGAGACTTCAATAAGATGTTTTGATTTTGAAATTAAGGAGTAATTTTAAGTTCAGAGCTTCGACCGGTCTTCAAACTGTTAGCATACACTCAGTATGAGATAGTTCATGCATTTTCAACTTCACAATCAATGATCTGTCACAATACTTTTTCCTGGTGCACAAATTTTTTTAATTTGGACTAGACCTAGTGGGTGGAGTGTTCGATGGTAGGCTGTGGATCCTACCAATACATATCTTCTACCTTCCTCTATTTGGCCTACCAGCAATGATAATATGCGTTCTATGTCTATAAGGTCTTCCTTATGCTCTTGGAAATGCTATATGATCCTTCGGAGAATCATGCAACTATGATTTTCTACTATAAATGTCTACATTTGTCCTCAGGGGCACTGAATCCAGAGTTACGGAACATATTTCTCTTGATGCAATGTTCGCCGAAAATGACGATAACGTCGTCGCAGATGAATCAGATAGTGGTGGTTATCTTTTCGAGGTTTCAGACTTACTATACTTCAATGTCAATTACATGACTAAAATCTATTTGCCTACCATTGATTGTGCACTCTTGTATTTAGGGCTCAAGCTGTTCGAATGTTGAAGAAAATGTGACTGAGAAAAACCTTGGTCTCTTCTCCCATAAATTTTCTTAATTCTAATAACTTATATTTTTCTATTTCCCAATCAAAATATCTACTTGTTTACCATGAAATCTTGTATGCAGAGGAGACAGCTACTAGTACCTATTCGGCTCGGAACCAAAATTTGTCTACCGATTTGGCCATTTTGAAGAAGAAGCTGGATAGATTGAAAAGGAAGGTGATTTTCTCTTTATGATATGTAGATTCAAAATTACATGAGCAATTACAAGTCCTTCATATGGTGAAACTTGATGATTGATGTTCATTGCTAGTATGATCATGTCCATGCTGGCATGCTAGATACACGAAATTTTGGAGGAAATTAGATAATATAATCAAAACTTAATTATACAAGTGTCTACCTTATCTTTTGGTTTTTGACAACCTAGCAAAGCTACGATATGATTACCTAGTGCATGGGGATGGGGGAAGACTAAACTACTACTGAAGGGAGATTATAACTCTTTTTCTCGTGAGAAACACCTTTGAACTGTGGATTGGTTTAAATCCCCTATTGGTATTTGGACCCTTTTTCCAATGTTGTCATTATGACAAAACCAATCATTCGGAGATCAATAAGGCATTCATCTAAGAATAAATCGAGAGTGGTGGGTTGTGTTGACTAATGTTTCAACCAAGCAACATGTGCCAGCCACCCTGAACGTATCCAAACAGACTTTCAAGATATTAACAGGATAGTTGGGATTGATAAATAATATTAGTCGAGTTTGTTTGGGGGTGTGTGTGGGTAGTTTTGAAATCCTTGCATTATTGAATGGATCTATCAGCTAGTTTAGGAACTATATCTTTGACGGAATCAATCTATACATTTTTACTGGGCACCAATTGATTTTGGTTTCTTATCAAAAGAGAGTCATGCCACTTCTAAGGTAGATTCGTGTTTGTGGTCTGGGAGGTATTTTTGTTCAATGTATATTTGTTTTGTGCCGTTAGTATTGGAAATTTGGAATTTTGTACCATTAATATGTGAATTCCAGCACCGTGCACATACTGATGATGTGAATTGCTTTTTCTTTCTTTAACTACTTGTATGAACTGTTCACTACAACTATTCCTTGCTTCATTTCCTTTGATTTATTCATGAGGTATAGCATCATTTGGCTTATCTTTGTCGAAGATTTTCTATGCCAATCTGTGTGAATTTTCCTTGCTTCTAAACTGACCATTTACAGACATGCACACACTTTCTGTGTGCTTCTTATGTGCACTTCAATATTAGTTCACTCTATCTTAACTGTATGTTTTGTTAAGATTGCGATATCCCATTCTTTTGGATTTTCCTCCTATTTCCTTTGGATGCCTACTCATTTCTTCTTTTGTATCACTTAAACTCTTAAACTCTTGATCTTTCATAAATTTATAAAATGTTTATAGTATCTTATTTGTTGGAGCACTTATATTTGAGCATTTCAGGATCCTGAATTCAGTAAGTTCTTAAAAAACTACAACAGCAGCAATGAAGCATTTCCAAATGTAGATCTGGTGAGATGTTTAACTGTCTTTTAATTAATTCCCCCACTATTTTTTTTTTGGATGGCATATTTAAATGTTCATGTTTGGAATAATATGCTGTTTAATTTGTGTTTTTTTACATTAATGCGGATGCCTTCTTGAATCAGACAGTTATTTCTCTACAAGTCATTTTTATTTTGGGATTTTATATGGCATAGTTCTTTGCATATTCATTCTTGACAATATCCAGACTGAAAAATGTAGATTCACATTATTGTTAGATTATTACCTGGATATGCACGAGAAATTATTTTTAAAGTTGCTTGATAATGACTGGTTTTGAACTTATACTCAACTAGGCAATATATACGTTTTCTTCCTACCTTGTATTGACATTTTTCCATGCATTATATTCATCTTTCTTTTCTTTTTCTATAGTTCTCAGATGAAGATAGGAGCGATCATGGGGAATTGGGTGAAGGTGGCCAGGCCACAGAGAAGGGGAAACTCTTGACAAATAGTATTGTTAACACATGGTTTCAAATGATAAGAGAAGGCTGTAGCCAATCTGCATTCATTAGTCTGCTGAATGCTTATCGCACAGCGTGCCACTATGGAGCTGAATCAATTGGCCATAGGATTGACAACAGCGAAACCTTCTGCAACATTCTGGTTTTCATACTTTCTAATGCAGATGACACATTCCGAGGGCTGTTGCAGTTATCATCTTCAAATTGCACCAAAGAGACAATATTGGAACTGAAAAAAGCTTCAAAATGGGAAAGTTTGAAACCACTTATCAAGTCATATTTGAGAAGTACGTTGTTTCTGTTGGATCAGGTTACTGACAGAGATATTTTGGCTTTTGCTCTGACGAGGTTCAGATCTTCTCTAATATTTTTTGTTGCTTTCCCATCACTGGTACAAAGGCTGATGAAGGTATTTTTTTTGAACACCTACAAATGTAATTTGTTTATTTATTATTTGTCATGCTCGATTACTTTTTTCATGCTTATGAATTTATGCAATCATTGTGCTTTTGTTATGTTTCTTTTGGGTGGGCCACATATAGGCAGGTATTGGGATTTCTATCTGTTCAAGGAGAATCCCACTTGGTATAAATGCCATCTATTAGCCTTTTAAGAAAAGGTTGAGTTAATTCGGGGATGTAATCAAAGCACTTGGCCGTTAGGATTTAGTGGTTATGTAATTAGCCTTTTAAGAAAAGGTTGAGTTAATTTGGGGATGTAATCAAAGCACTTGGCCGTTAGGTGGTTATGTAATCAATGTATCTGGCTCAGCCTAAACATGAGTGTAAAGCTATAATTTTTTTGGTGGAGATTGTTATTACAAGTTACCGAGTCCCAGGGCACATTCTAGTTATGGATGTTAATATGCTTATGGACGAACATGGATGGATTACCTGGATGTATAGTTAGACAACATAAACTTAACATGGGTCTGGACATTCCTTTTTGGAATTCAATCAAATAATATTTTAAAATAATGCTTTTGTACATAATTTCACAGTTTTTCTTTATTGTAAGTAATCTGATTCTAGCAATTCTAATTTTTTAAACAGGTGACTGTGCAGCTGTGGGCAACATGTGGAGGATTTCTATCAACAGCTTCCTTGCTTATCATACGAGATGCTGCTGCCATGTTTAGTTCCATTAGTTTTACCACCTGCTTGTCAAAATCTATGGTAGCTTTTATTTCTCGGTCAAGAGTTAAAGAAATTACCGATATCAAACATATGCGGTTTTTAAGAGATTCCATAGTTGATTTGTGCTCCCTGGATGTGCAAAAATCATCTGTTAGAGTTGCTGCTTCTATTAGTCAACTTACAAAACTAATGCAGTGGGGGTTGCAAACAAAGACGAAGGTAGTCTGATATTAACGTCAGTTTAATATAAGGATTATGAATCTTCTTCCTTGATCTGCAAAAATTCGTGATGGAGCTACCACTCTTGTTCCTTTCTGCTATTTATTTGTTTTTATTAAGTTCTGTTACATATTTGTTTTCATTTTCTTGCAAGACAGGAAGCTGTTAAAAGGATTTGCAGTTGGGAATATGTTAATTGCATAGATTTGTGGGTTAGGTTCATATCAACCTACATACATGACTATGATCTGCAGTCTTCATTCTTTATGACCGTTCAACTTATATATGCCCTGGCTCTCATGTTTCCTGGTCCGAGATATTTCCCTTTGAGACTTAAGTGCATTGAATGGCTAAATTGTCTCTCCAGTTCCAGTGGTAATTTTATTCCACTTGCTTCATTGGTGTTGGATATTTTGGAATACAAGGTTGTCAAGGAAAATAGAAAAGCTCAAAATAACTTCAATATTGCATCGGTCCTGAAGGTTAGGGGTTCTACCTACTCTATCACATCAAAATGGTTGACTGATTCCTTTTCAAAACTTTTTAAAGTAGAATGCATTTCAGAACCTTCATGACATTAATTGTGAATTAACCTCTACAGTTGCCCAAGCACTACCTGAAATCAAAACATTTCCAAGAGGAATGTGTACGCTCAGCTATTGAACAGCTGTCACTGCATTTTGCTCAATGGAGCTGTCATATTTCCTTCCCTGACCTAGCTTGTATTCCACTTATTTGTATGCGTAAGTTTATTGAGACCACGATTTCTGAGAGTTCACGTCGTTTGGTGAAGCATTTGATTGACCAGGTACTCATTCTATTTGTGCCTGTATATTTAATACAACTGTTCATGATTCTATATCGTAACTTTATATGTATGTGGCATTTAGTAATTACTTCTGTAACTGATGTAAGGAGTCAGATAAAGCAAGAAGTGTGTCCCATGTAACCTACCAAAGAACTCTGGGTAAAGGAATGTCCATAAGTATGAATGCTTATTTTGGATCTGCAGGTGGAGCAGAATGTGAACTTTGTGCAACAAAAAAGAGATGAGATGTCTTTCTCTCCACACGATCACCAATCAGTGGACTCTTTCCTTCAGGTTTGTGTGTTATGAATTCGGCCATCAATATCAATACCTCTTCAAGTGAATGGGCGTGATTGGAACTAACATCTTGTTGGAAATGTGCAGCTTGAAAAGTCCAGCCTCAACAAATCTTTTACCAACTACTACAAAAGTCTCCAGGAGAAAGCCACTGAAAGGCGGAAAAGAGGACAGTGAGGTGAAGCTACTTCTAGCTGTAATCTGTGTTCTTTGAGGATCTCAAATTGGTTCTCTGGACATGATATCATAATCCAAGAGTAGAGGCGGGAGTGCCCGTCCATGTACTCGAGGAAGATACAATTTTTGAAATGGATTAAGAGATTCTTGGTAAAATATAATATAAACATAAGATTTGTGTATTTTTATTTTTGAGTTAGGCAGGGCATTTCCCTATTCGAGATATTTACAAGGATGAAAGTGCAATGGCTTGAATTCGCGAAATTGGAATATTATAAGATATACATCCAAAAGTTTTGATTAGAATTTTCAGTCTCTATGTTCTTATTTGGCTTATCGTGAATGCGGAACAGTAGATGAATAACTAGTTTTTTTTTTTTTTAAATAGTGATCTGTAAATTGGCAAGTGTTCCGAGTTTGAAAGGGCCTATGTATCCTCCAGTGTGACTGCATAGAAAGAGTCGTGTTAGTATGCGGATCACAATAATAAATATATAACTGATAAGAGTCGTGTTAAGTACATGCAGCATCTTTAAGTGCATCGGATAAATTCAAAAACTAATAAATCAAGTAAAATATTGTATGACAGATTCGTAAAAGAAATGTTTGATCACAAGAATACATATTTCACCAACGTAGACATAGCAACGAGGGACACCGGTTTTTTTTTTATTTACCCATTCATTTTGATATTTGTATAATTCATAGAGGATTTATTTTATAATAATAATATGCCAATTTTGATATTAAAAAAAAATCGAAAAAGAAACAAAAGAGACCGCAGAAAGAGAAACAAAAAAACCGCAGAAACTAATTCATTTGATATAACAGAGTGATCTCCCAAATCTGATGGCGGATCAAAGAGCGAACAATGACGCCGCCGCGGTGGTGAAGAATAGCAACAGCCATTTGGATACTGTCAAGGCCTTTTTTCTTTGGTTCAGGATGATTTCATGGGAGACTCTTCTCCCAGTCACTACTCAATTTTGTTTGCTTTCTTATAGTTTTCTCGAGGTCTTTGGACCGTTTTCTCATTTTTAGAAAAATCAGAACTTTTGGTTGTCAATTATTTATCGTTGACGTGCAACTTTTAAGTTTAACTAGGCGTTTGTTTTGCATGGCTTGGGTTAAAGCAGATTTGACTTTACAGGTTTGCTCTGTGTGTCTTTTGATCTCCAAGTTCTATTCTCAAATCGGGGTATGGTGTACTGTTCAAGCTAATTTACAATTTTGTAGTTTCTTTTACCCCTGGTAGTGAACTGAGAGCTGGGTTCTGCTTTGTTTATCCTTTATCTATTACTTGCTTATGTGCCAATGTGGTTTAATGTCAAGAATTGGGTAGTTGATTTTGTATATCTCTGATCCCGTTTTGTGCTAATGCTAAAGTTAATGATGGGTTTAGAACTTATGCTCCATGGAGGGAGTCTTGTAAATGGAGTTGGTTATTTCACTCTCTCGGGGAAATATGAACGAAAATCACCCATTTAAAAGAGAAACGAAAGCTTGAATGAATAACCACACGGCCTTAAAAACATATTTCCTTCAGGTCGTTCCTTCCATCTGTCACTCACTCCTACCAAGTATATCATCCCATGGAAACAATACCCGATACACTTCCCTCCCCAAAATTCCTCTTTCAATGTAAAGAATTGATTTAGTGTGTTCAATTGCTTAATGTCTTTACAAAAGTGTGAAAGATTAGATGGTATTCATAAGTTTGCGGATTTGATATTGAAAAAATGGTGACAGCTGTTATATTTCAGTCATTTGTTCAATTTGCAACTTGCACTTGTTTCTCAAAATCCGAGTACAGAGGGCCGCTTTTCTTAGCGTGTTCAATTTTTGGCACTTCTTTACTTCACTTATTCTGTTGGCTATTAAGTTTGTGAATGTTAATACAAGGAAAAACTTTATTTTTTCCTCACCGTTCTTGGGACCTGCTCACTCTTTTTTCTTTGCTTTCGAATTGAATCTGAAACTTCCAGAACAAATGGTATTTTCAGGACATGTTGAAAAACTTTTATGCTTGTTTCACATATTAGGAAGTGAAATTTCTGGTCCTAATTCTGTTCACATCGAGCTAACATTCGTTTAGTCTCTATTTTTGGTTTTATCACAAAAGCAACAGTTGAACATGTTAAGTTGTTCTTATCATATTCTCTTTCCCTGCATTTTATGCAGATCATTGACAATGACAGTGGAGTGGAATCACATGAGACCGATGTTCAGAATGGTGGATGTCAAGGCATTTGGAACAGCAGTGATTAATCTTACCTTCTAACTTTTACTCATCCAATGACTTTCTTTAGTTGTTGGTTGTGCACAACAAATTGCCTAATGATTAATCATAGAAATGAATAAAACCTTATGTAACTTTTGGACAGGATAAGTAGAAGATGCCAGCAAAGGGACCAGAAACGAAAAAGAACAAGAAGAGATGGAAACGATCATGTTCAAGCTTTTTGAGAAACAACCAAACTGAACACTGAAACAACTGATTCTTGAGACTGATCAGCCTGAGGTATGCTCTCTTTTATTTTCCTTGACCTTAGCCTCATGTGCTATCAACTCATGTCCCGATCTTATTGACAGCAATTTCTAAAAGACATGCTTAAGCTCCTGTGCGTCTACAATAACTAGGGAGTGAATCAAGGATCTTATGAGCTGAAGCCTGAGTGAGTACAAGAGATCATAAGACAGATCAGCTCCAGTGTAGGCGAAGCGTTTTGGGACATTAACATAACATATTCAGCGATGATCTTTGTTTTTTCAAGAACAATCAAGTGTTTGATGCATTTGACCTTTTCTGGAGAAGCATTCTGCCTTCTCATTCTTATACGCGGACTGACTAAAAAACGTTAAACTGAATACAAAATGTGTTGATGATTTTAAATCTTTAGTATTCGATTTTTATCAGATTTTTTATAGAAAATTTATTTTAATTTGTTCTACCAAATTTTTGATTAACTCAGATAAATAAAAACAACCAATTTTAATTTGCTTCGTGTTTTTATGGGATTTTATTTTAACAAGTTTTGGTTTTTTTTTAAAAAAAAAAATTCATGTTAATTTTTAAACTTTAAAATATTGGAATTTTATTTAAAAAATCTAATAAAACATTGAACATAAAAATATCGAATTTTATTTAGAAAGTCAATTTATTCGATTTAACGATATCTTATTAAAAAGGATCAAAATTAGACTGAATAAATTGATTTATATGATTTTGAGCAGGTCTTGTGTGAGACGATATCACGAACTTTATCTGTGAGATGGATCAACCCTACCGATATTCACAATAAAAATTAATACTCTTAGCATAAAAAGTAATATTTTTTCATGGATGACCCAAATAATAGATCAGTCTTACAAAATATGACCCGTGAGACCGTCTCACACAAATTCTTGCATATGATTTTATAAAAAAAAACATCATATTTACGAATGAATTAAATCTAATATTTGAATTAAATGGGTATTGTGGGTGGTCATTTTGATTTAATCAAGATTTTATTAATCCCTAATTTTGATAATATTATCATTCGTTATTATTGTTTGTAAATTTATTAATTTTAAAATTTTAACATAACTACTTTTAATTTATTTCATATGATTTATTATTTTTTTTAATCAATATCATCAAGTTTTTTTTTTCAAATAATATAAAAAATAATTATATTCGTCAAAATTAAATAAAAAATTAAAAAATGTAATAAACTCAAGGGGCCGAGGTTTCGATCCCCGGCTACTTGAAATACATTATTTTTTTTTTTAAAGTTATTTGATAATTAATAAATCCATCGAATATGTTGGTAGGAGAGCCATGGCCGGAATTCAATGACGGCATATGCTACCATGATACCGTCGGCCACTCCGATGCCGGTATGAATAGCGTGTTCCAGTATAAAGTATCCCTGTTTTCTGGAACATAGATTCATGAATCGTGTGCATGTTGAATGATTTTTTTTTATGTCTTCATTTGTAGGTGAATCTATAATCGAATACTACTCCAGGAAGTACAAGAATTCAGCTCCTTTACACGGGTGATAATTAAGTTCTCTTGTTTTTTTGAGTTGGTTCTAATAATAATCCAAGAAGTTTAGTTAAGCTCCAAGTATTTTGGTTGTGGATACGAGCGTTAGATTCCCTCCTGTTTTTGCTACGGGTTGCTGGAATTTTTTGATCTTTTTACTGATTGTTGAACAGCTGGCTGCAAAGAATTCATAAGAAGCAGATAACAGTAAATGGCTGCGTTGTCACAGAACCTGATACAGTTCTCAGGTGTGTATATGGTTAAACTTTGTATTTTGCCATGTATCTGCGGTTTAAGAAAGAATTTTGATTCTTTAGATAAAATGTTTTTGCAGAAGTGGTGCAGAGCTAGCATATCACCGTCTTCCTTGGAAAGAACCTGATGCTCCATACATGCTGGAATTTTTGTACGAGGATGATGATGTGGTAAAAATCTGAACTTGAATTGGGATGCTTCTTTCTATTGTGAACCATATGAATCAGATTACTTGTTCATCTTATTGCAACTGTTATGATGCTACTTTGTGCTGTTGCGTATTCAGATTCTGAAACCAGTCCCCTTTATGTTTTTTTACTTTTGTAATATCTTGATTTAGATTGCTCTTAATAAACCCTCGGGATTACAAGTTCTGCCTGGAGGACTATTCCAGCAGCGAACTGTGTTGACACAACTCCAACGGCATGCAGCAACCACATCAGGATGTAAGGAGCCCCATCCAGTTCCAGTTCATAGACTGGGGAGGGGCACATCTGGTTGGTCTCAGTAGATTCTTGTACTTATATCAGATTTTATTTTGTCAGTTCATGGTGTTCAGCTTCAGAGTTCCTTTTGTATTAACCCATCAGTGGATGATAAATAATAGTCTGTTTTGGAAGATCGTGTCAAAATGGTTGTTTGTCATTTCCTATGTGGTACTAGGTATATTACTCTGTGCAAAGACAAAGCTCGCAAAATCTTGTCTTGCGGCTTTTTTCGCGGATGGGACGGCTGTTTTGGAGATCTGTAGGTAATTGAGTATCTTCTTTTCAGTATTTTTCTCAACTGCCATTGAATTCTTTCAGACAGTACGGTGAATTTTTTTCGCTATTTTGCTCAATTTTCATTGAATTTTTTGGAAATTTTGGTGATTTTTAAGTGTACGGATGATATAATAATTCTACAATGCTGCAACGATACAGGAAAAATGATTTCCGGATGAAAACAAGGAATATCTACAAAACAATATCGAGCCCTAGTAAGTGGGGTGATTGCTGCGGATGAGGTAATAATAGTGCTAATCTTTTGTTTATCATTCAGTTCTCCATCCATTGTTTCTTTATTACTTCCAAGATAGAAAACAAATCACCTATTCACTTCTGCATGGTGAGCAAGTAGTCAGTTCTGCCATCATTGCTTCTTTCATAATTATGAATTGAATTATTTCTATGCAGGTTACCATTGATCAGCCCATTGGGCTGGTGAAATATCCCGGTGTTGCGAAGGGATTATATGTTGCCTCTGGTTCCGGTTTTGTAAATTCTCTCTAGACTTTTTCATCCCACATCAATATAATTTTTTTGTCCCTTTTTTTCTTCTACCAGTCTATTGTGCTTAAATAATTTTGTCCTCTAAAACAAAAATTACCAGGGAAACCAGCCTTGAGTAAAGTTGATGTTTTGGAGAGAGATTTACTGGGCAATTCCACATTGGTTCAGGTGTGCTGAATGCTGATTAGTAGTATGCTAGTATATGCCTGTATATTTCTAACCTTCTTTATATATTGTACCTATGAGATGTTGCTGAGCTATTTAAGGTATTGAGTTTTTTTTTCCCGAAGAAACTTCACTTCACAGTGATCATTTTTCATTCTATTTTATTTCAATGGTGAACTGCTTGCTGACAGTTAACTTTATGACATTGAAGATTGATTATGCTTTGTTTTCCTTCCTTCACCGTGCACCAAATTTTTTCAAGAATTTACCTTCTTTATATTTCCTCTGTTGAAAGGTTGAAATTCAGTCTGGAAGGCCACACCAAATTCGCATTCATCTCTCTTTCATTGGGCATCCACTCATAGGTATATTTGAAATAGGTTTTATGTTTTTGTTTCACAAACATCTCACATTCTCAATGCGGGTAAAATTAGTAGTAAAAATTCATTTAAGCTTCATTCAACCAACAATGGTGTTTTCTTGCTCTCAAAAGGTGGCTCTCATTGTGTCCTTAATCTACAATTATACACTTCATAGAACTGGATTTTGTTTTTGTAATTATTTTTATGGGAATCTCAGTCTTTAAACTTCAAAAACCATGCTGTTTGTTTCAGCATCACTCTGTCCTCTTATTTACAATTTTTCGACCTTCTTGCTGAGTACTGGAACACTACGTTGTGTTTTGGCAGAACTTTGAAAGTTTTAGGTTTTTCCCAACATGCCGCTTCCTCTAGTAAATGTGAGCAACTAACAATTGGTAGCTGCAGTGCAACATTGTTTTTGGATTAATGTGTTTCCTCTGGACAGGGAATTTTAAAAACTTTGAACTGCTTTTCGAGAAACAAATTCAACTATAAAGGAAGTCCGTTTGTAAAACATATAATATAAAAGTAAGCAATAATAAATTCATCACTGTAAACATACACCTAGTAAATGTTCAGCAACTGGAAACAAGCAATGCTCACAAAGATCTGATATCCACAACCATTGAATGTGAATTTTTTCTGTACATACATCTTACTCGATGATGTTCCTAATTTCCAAGAACCAAATATACCTCTAAATTTGAAGTTACTTTTGTATAGTGAAAAATTCTATACCTGTTGAAATCAAATATTTGTTGATTTGTGACTTGTACGAGTAAAGATGATCTGACATCTAATTTTCATTGTTCGGCAGGCGATCCTCTTTATTGTACAGGTGGGCAGCCAAAATGTGTCAATCATGAAATTGATGAGTGTTTTGCTCAAGACGGGTATAACTTATAACATGTTATACTGAATTTCTTTCACCTTACCTGTAATTTCTGTTATGTATTATGATTATCCGGAATGTATAATCCATTATGTTGAAGTTAAACACATGGAGTTTATCAAAAGTTGAGTGGTGCAAAGGGCTCAACTGATTATTGAAACACACACAATTTATGGATGAAGTGAGAATTGTTTTTAACGAATTACACACACACACACACACACACACACACACACACACACATATATATATATATATATATCATGTTTTCCCGTGTTGATTTGCTTACACACTTAATTCTCTATGTTTCCCCCTTTTAGAGGTTATCAGAGACCTGAGAAACCTGTACCTGGAGACTGTGGGTACCATCTGCATGCACATCGTGTAGTTTTTTCCCATCCAGTGACACACGAGGTGTGTATACATATTAGTTCACACATTATTCTTTCATATACTTTGCTGAATGAACTTCGATGAAGTCTTTTCATGTTACATGAGAAGTTGGATGAGAATCGATTAAATTTCTCGTTAACAAGTGTTGCATCGTATCATTTTTTGCAATGCGGTCAGTTACCCACCCAAACGACCAGCAAGCTACTCTACCAAAAAAAAAAGAGTTATATAGGGGCATCCAAAAAATGGATACTCTTAACATTTAATTTAAGACAGTATATACTGCTGTAGGAGTTTGATAAGTTCATGGAATTGTCATGTGTGTCACTGAAACTCTATACTCTCTGTGGCCCGGATCAGGGGCAGACATTATGGGAATGCTATGAATAAGATTAATCGCCTCGCAATTAGGAAATTTCACATTTTGTGCCTAGTTTCTCAAATTGGTACATTTCACTCCCGCCAAAATGCATTAAGTTGTTAATCTACGACTAAAACAAGAACGACTACTTTTCTGAATGCGATTTCAGGGATTAGAAGCTTGATCACGCTGGAGTTTAAACAAATCTATTTTCATTTTGAAGGTTATTGAAGTCATCGCGCCTCTCCCATCTATTCTACGGACACAGAGAGAATCTAAAACAGAAGATGGTATGTGAAATATGCTGTGTTTTACATGAATAATTCACCTGAAGCAAATTTGTTACACAAGCTTGAAAGATATTGCCATAAATTTTATTTAGTCGCCGCAGCCCAGCCTGTTTCGTTTTTTGTTTTCAAATTAATTTATTGGTTTTTCACTGAACATCCTTCGAATTTTCTTCATATTATGTTTGCGGATCAATTAAAATGTGGTGATTACTGACAAAATCATTTTACAATCGTTATTTGGATGATTGTTATGCTACACCAAGAGTAACACTCCAAATGTATGTCAACACTTCCATTTTGCACCCGTCGAAATCCTTGTGTGGCTGCACTTTTTTTTCCTTATAAACGATTTATTCTTTTATATGTGAATGAGATATTGTTTTGAGATTTACATATAAGATATATGCATGCATATATCTGAATTACATCCATATTTTTTTCCATACATTCTTAAGAATGTATATAAAGATTAATATTTTTTTCCAATTATTAAAAACACAATTTAACGTTCGAATTTGAACAACTCTTTTGGGATCGTTCAGGTCTGGTTGCCAAAAATAGAAATGGTTGTCATATATTGCATTGAATGTAAATCTCAATCTTTTTAAGCTTCTCCATAGTGCCATCGTGGTTTGATATGCTAATTAATTAGCTTTATATATTCAATAAATTGAAAATGTTAGGAGATGAATAGTTTTTTTTTTTTTTTTGGAGATAGGAAGATGAATACTTTATATTGACTGAATGCACTAATATGCTAATAAATTTGGTTTAAATGAATGATTGCCGTAAAAATAATATTAGCAAGTTCAATAAATCAGTTAGTACTTTAGAAGTGTTTAGATATATTTTAAAATTAAAATTATATAAGCGTAGGTCTTATGTGAGACGGGTCGACTCATCCATACCTTAAATGAAAAATAATATTTTTAACATAAGAAATAATATTTTTCATTGTCGGATTTGACTGAAATCTATCTCACAAAAGTTATTCTTGAAACAGTTTTAGAAGAGTATTTGTATATAAACAGTATCTTTTAAGTGATTAATTAATGGAACACAAGTATTACTTATTATTGTAAATATCAGTAGAGTTAACATATCTCATGAATAAAAATCTGCTGAGGTCGTCTCAAAAAACACCTATTAATATTATTAATGAAACCGTTGTTTCTTGAAAAAAGAATAAAAATAATAAAAAGTGGAGAAAGAGAAATAGAAACTTACCTGTTAACGAGAACCTATTGTTTGAGTATTTTGTCTTATTACATATCTCATTGGTTTGACTATGTGCTATTTTATTGTTCGAGTATTGATGGAATTATCATTATTCATCCAAACTTTAAGGGACACAAAAATTTAGAAAAATAAGAATTATTATCTCTACGTAATATGCATATTGACCCCACAAATTAGTTTTTTTGGAACAATAGTAATTCTCTATATTTCAATATACCACATAATTCCTTATGTTTTCTATGAGATTCATCCGCAAACTGAGTATTTATTATCTATTTCGTGCTTGAAAATTTTAAAATATATGACATTTACAGCAGTGTTGAAGTACGCGTTGTAATCCTCGACCTCCAATGACTGAGGACATCACACACGGATGTTTGTGGTATTTCTGTGAGTCCTCGTAATGGGATCATGTCAGAAAGGATTTTTAACGTGTGACAAAGGATCGCTCTCGTGCAGAGTATTTCCGCACGATGAAATGTACCCTTTGTTTTTATTTTTTCTAAAAGAAATATTAACGGCCAGAAAAATATAATCGTGATTTGCTTTTTTAATATTTAAAAAAGAATTGAATGTTGAGATGATATGATTATCTCAATTTTTAATTAAATTTAAAAACTTACTTTAAATTTAAAAAATCCTAAAAAAATGTTGAATCCGTTTGATCTTTTATATACTATGTCTTCTTGTTTTATCATCTAACTTATATTCTTCATGTAACATTCAGAACAAATGAATTTACGAAATTATATTTATACTTCCTCATGATTAGAGACATCTCTGTTTTTTCACCATGAAATCTTAGAATTCTCAATGTAGAGCTTTCAATTCGTCTCTGATCATAAAATAAAATGTGGATAACTCGTCATCTTCTTTGTTGGAAAGAAGGGCATTTCTGGTTCTATCAGTGCTCGAAACAATTTCATATTCTCCGTGTTACTGCATGTTTAGAGTCAATAATTTGATAAAAATAAAAAAAAATAAGAAAAATATATAAAATTTATTAAAAATAATCCCAACGACTATATTTTACAAAATCCAATTCTTTATCTATAAATAAACTCCACTTTTTCTTCATTTTACATACAATTTCCTGCTCACAACTCCAACAAAATTTTTTGGTCTACATTTTTCAATACAATTGAAAGTTATAAAAAGTATATATGTGTAATTATAATTTTTTATTTATGTGATTTTTAAATGAAAAGTTATTAAATAAAATAAGAAAATTTTATATATCGACATCACATCTACGATATCATCCCACAATTATAAGAACATAAAATAAAATCAGAAACATTGATATCAGCACGTTATTGAACATGTCATTAGCATATGAGCAAAGACCACTGCTCCTAACTCGAATAATTGTTATAATTCATAATAAATAAGTAAAAAATAATCATTTAAAATTTGTTACTAATATTCGAATATTCGGACGATATTATTTAATTAAGATAAAATAAGTTAATTATTAATTGAATTGAATCAAGTTGTTTATTTTAATATATTGAAATAATTATTTAAACATTGATTTAAAATGTCGATTCATTTATAAATCAATTAAACAAGATTAAATAGATGATTATAAATTAGTTTTATATTTTAATTTAATGTGAAATTTGTTATAAAATAAATTACACAAATGGAGATGTTTTTTTTAAATAAAAAAATAAAAGAAACACAAAAATAAAAAAGCAGCAGCTTCAGATGTTCAAAGCGACGCTTTTCAAAACAAAGCCCATTTTTTAATTGTTCATCGCCTTGGATGCTATGGAAAAATCGGCGTGGGTCAAAACAACCCACAATTCAAGAATTCCATCGCCCTACTATTCAAATCGCTTGATTGATTCTCAGAGAAAACCCATTTCCATCAATGAAACACATATCAAGTTTGGGATTGACTTCCAGCCGATTAAGGTTCAGGGATTAGCATTACAGAGTAGCAGTTATGATGAAGGAGGCTCGATTGCCCAACCGGGTGCGGAAAGCTTGCAGCTTTCGATGAATCTGGAGCCCATTTCCAGTGAATCCCAGTTCGATAGAGTCGTTGCCGAGGCTCAACAGCTCGAAGAATCTGTTGTGCTTTTGTGGTATGAGTTTGGATTGCTGTACGACCTTTTATTTTTCTTCTTGCTTTTGTCGTTACTGTTACAAATTCTTTTGGTTTGAGTTGGTTTGCTTTTGTGCAGTTTGTTGGATAAATTCAAGTGCTTTAGCTAGGAAGAGTAGGAAACAGAGAAGCAATGATAAACTCTAGGAAGTTTGGATTGATTTGGTCCAAGCTGTAGTGTAGTGCCAATGGAAGCTTGACTGATAGGAGCCAAGTGCATCAGTTTCTTTCTGTGTAGACTGTAGATTACTTGGTTTACCCCTGAAGTTTACGGCTCCCTAGTGCTACCAAGACTTTTAGTTACCTTAGTCTTACTCGGAACTCTCTAGCTATTGCACTGGAAGTGTACATCGTGTTTCGTCTATCATTAAACCCACATAATAATGGTTTCATCTGAAATTCAAGTTTGAATTTTTTCTCAAATCAAATCTGTCCACTCAAATCCGAAATTCCATCTATACTCACTCGACGTGTATTGTTTGTCATTGGATTTTATACTTTCATGAATCAGTGATCCTTATTTCTAATTTATCAGTCATGTGTAATCCCATTGCTTTGACTAAACCAGTGTTAATCATGTTGAAAATTTTGTATATTGAGAGAATTAATCACATGAGTTGATAAGTATCTCTTGTATAATTTCTCATGGTGTTAGTAAGTTTCTGCATGCCTGCATATCCATCCTTCACTTATTTGCTTGTGTTTATTTAGGCGTGTAATGGTGGCTAAGTATGTGAATAATTTGGTTGTGTAGGATGGCAAGTTGGTGCCGGAAATGTATATATTTGAAACCAAAGCTGGAAAAATTAGCAGCTGAATATTATCCAAGGTTAGTCGCCATTCAAGCTTTGTTTGTTTTAGTGCTCAATCTGGTCTGTAGATTCATTTCTCCTCCATTGAAGTGATAGTGAAACTTGTATTATCATCTATTTCTTATGCAAGATGGTCCATGGTATGTATATCCTTACGCATGCACGAGGTTATGCATGTGCATTTATGTCATCTTTTCAAATATCTTACCCACACCCTAAACTTGTTTCTTTATTCTATTGATGCAGTATACGATTTTATGCAATTGATGTCAATAATGTTCCCCACAAGCTCGTTGTTCGTGCTGGAGTTACTGTAAGTTCCTCTTTGTATACCGTTGCTCCACAAAATCAATCATGATAAATTTGGAACATCTTGTTTTGTTAGTTTGGTATTTCCATTAGTTTGAATATGCTCGGAATGTGCTGCAGGAGCTGTTTTTGCCCACTTATGATTTTCTTTGTATCTATGCTTATGCAAACTTTCTGGAATTTGATGGAAAACTTTTTCTATCTTTCCATGTTTCTGCACCCTTTGACTACAAAAATCTGAACAGAGAATGCCCACAATCCAGGTATATCGCCTGCACTTCTTATGTATAAAACAATATTTACGATCATTATTTCGAGCTTTATAGGAAATGCAAGTATAACTATATAGAGGATTACATTGTTTGGTGACAGCTTTGGAGGGATGGGAAGAAACAGTCGGAGGTGATTGGAGGCCACAAAGCTTATTTGGTAGTGAATGAGATTAGAGAAATGATAGAAAATGAAAATAGCTTGTAATCTATTTTTAGACATCCTTTTTTCTGACATTTTCCCTCTCATTTGGAAAATATATCCCTTGTTGAATGATTACTAAATTCAGTTTTCTTGTAGAGAAGGAGAATATTGATCTTGTTTCTTGTCTTCAACATTCATCACAAAAGGGTTTTATCATTTTTTTTCCATATTTATATTTTTAACTTTTAGATTGTGTTGCAATGGAATGATTTAATTTATGATGAAAGATTTGATTCGATTAAGGATTTCAACTTTAGAATTCAAATGAAACTCACTCATTAAATTATCTGAAATTCATCGTAATTATTGATACAAATTTGGAATTTAGATAAATTAAATACGTCGAAACAAATCGAATGAATTTAAAATAATAGATTTAAATATAGACAAAAACTTGTGTGAGACGGTTTCACATGGACGTATTTTGTGAGACAGATTTTTTATTTGGTCATCCATGAAAAAGTATTACTTTTAATGCTAAGAGTATTATTTTTTATTGTGAATATCGATAGGATTGACCCGTCTCAGAGTTATAGATCGTGAGACCATTTTATAAGAGACATACCCTTAAATATATTTCAAATTTTCTTAAACCAAATGTATTGCTAATTCAAATGTGTTGTATGCATTTGTTGATGATTCAAAATATGTGGAACATCTAAAGTTATGTCGAAGTTGTGACAATTGTCCCTCCGAGGCTTTAAAATTGAAATAATTTTATGCACAAACGCACACAAATTATTTCTTTTTTGCCAAACCTAAATAATCTATTCTAATTCAATTTATTTGATTTTAGATTTTGAATTACATCGAATTTAGTGTAATTTTATTTCAATTGAAACTTTCTCCCTTGATTTTGGTAATATTATTATTTGTAATTGTTGTTAATTTTAGAAATTTAACACTACTAACTACTACTATTATTAATTCATTTCCTACGATTTTATTACTATTTTTCTTATATTATTATTATTATTAGGTTTTTTATTTAATTAATGAAAAATAATAATATTTGTTAATTTTGTTTTTCAAAATAAATAAATAGATTGAGCTCAGGATGAGAGTGGACTACGCCGATGGCTTCTTTAATCTGCAACCAAAATTCTCATTTCTACTTTCCCCGTAAAACTAATGCACTGCCATTATCTACGAACTCGCATGTCGCGCCTTCCTCTTCTTCACGGGCTTCTCAGTTCAGCCCCAAGCTTATGCACAGAATCTCAAGAGCATCTTCTCAATCTCAAGGTCCTTTCTTTAAATTATCTACACTTGCTTCTTCAGGTTTTTGTTGTATTTTTGGTGTTCTTGATCTTGTGGGCCTCTTAAATTTGTGGCTTTGTTCTTGTTGAAATAATGAATTTGACGTGATTCTTGAATATTGTCATTCGTTTGTCTTTTTTGAATGATGTGGGTTTGAAGGTTCAGAAGTATCTTCTTCTTTTCTTTCATGCCCGACTGTTGGACTTACATGGCTGCTGCATCAAGAACAAGGAACACAATTCTGTAGTATGCGTGCATAAGAGATTCCTGACGTATTTTTAAATCCTTATATTTTACTGTTTGTGTTTTTTTCGTTTTAATGTAATGACTTTGAACTGAAATGTTCTAACGATAACAAATGCCTTCTGAAAATAAATTAATGCCTTCTGAAAATAAATTAATCGGTACGAATTTTTTTGGCCCAAACTCATGTAAAATGTTTGAGCTGGAGCTCGAGCTTGAGCTAACTCATTTCACTGACTTCAACTTAAGTTTAAAAATTATCATTGTCCAGTATATTAAAGAAAAACTTTATCACTAATTTAATAAGATAAACTCCATCGATAGTTAACTAATTTTAATGTTAAATAGGGATATATATTGTGATATACTTACCATACAATGATGCAGAACATTGGATTCTTCCTTGTATATTCTGTAATTTCCAAAACCTTTGATGTGGAAAATTATTTTCATCTACCATCACTTGAATTTAGTTCTCTTTATCACAAAATTTTGATCCAGAATTTGTTCTCTTCGTCATATCACAGATCTTCCCACGGAGTTGATAGAGGATTCCAAGTTTGTTCCCTTAAATGCTGAGGATGAAAAATACGGTCCACCTGTAAGTTCTGGTCCATTTTATCGCATTTGGGCATCATACCTGGACACACTTTAGATCGACATGCTGGAATTTTGTTTGTCAAAATGATCTATGTTCCGGCTAGTTATTGATTTGTGAAGAAATTAATGTACTTTTGATGTTACGTTACGAAGAGGCTTCGTGCTCTCAAACTAATTTCTAACTTGGGAACATCCCCATGTTGCTTTCCAGGCCTTGTCGTGTGATAATCTCTCTTCGTCCTCGATTCAATATAGACTCTGATAATTTGGCAGTCCTCGGATTTTTTCATGTTTAACTTTGATATTGTTGATGATCTTCGTTATTAAGTTTTTGTGGTTGGCTCTGATGATATTGTAATTTTAATTATAGCAACTGACCTTGCAAATACATAACACATGCTTAACATGTCGTACATTCTAGTCAGTCCAGCCAAACTTGTGAACCAAATGCAGATGTGAATGAAACAGGCACAATTTAAACTTCTGACATTTTAACAGATGAAAACGAAGTTTCACATTTATGCAATTTTCAGGCTTTGTTGTTACTGGGGTTTCAGATAGAAGATTCAGCAGAGGTAATATATCTCGCATTTATGTTCTCCTTTGTATTCTAATCTTTTAGACTCACATTCTTCTTGCATCTGCAGATTGTACAAAGCCAAATTTCTCTATATTATTCCTTTGTCTGTTTCTCACCGCATCTGTCTTTTTGTAGCCTCAATAGTAATACTAAGAGACAGATTCCATCCAAATTTCTTTTCAACTGTCATATACTATGATCTAGGCTTATTGGGAGGTCCAATGACAAGAGTTGAAGCTTTGAGAACGCCAGAAATGTGCTGGATCCGGAGTTCAAAGCTTGGAGGACCAAAAAAGTTTGACACCTCTAATAAAGCTGAAGATCAAATTAATTAAGCCATGGGCTGTGTTTCTATTTAAGCAGTAGGCCAAGTTTCCTAACAAATGGTCCTAAAGATGCCTAGGTTTAGATATTTTAAGCTATTGATAAGTTGTTTTACATTAGTTGAACTTCTTTTAGGACCATCTTTGAGTGTCAATTAGTTTTGTTTTATACAGGCTGAAGTGCTGAACATCATCTTATGTTAAGGTTTTGTTTTGATAGTCAGCTTGTATTTGTTTCCTATAAAAGTAACTTGGCTTATGGTCCATAGAGAATTCACAAGTTTCAGTTTGAATACAGAGGGAACTTCTTATTCCGGTGATTTGAACTCAGTTCAAGGTGTTTTTTGCCACATTGAATCTGATTTAGCTTTCTTGTGTTTTGAATCTCTAGCATCACTTATGGTAGGAACTCGTAGCATAACGTGGTTCTTCATTTTCTTTGAGTTGTGTCTTGAAGATTACGATTTTTCACAAATGATAGTTGTTATTGTTGGAATCTCGTTTTCTTCCTAGGCAGGATTGTGTTGTTATCTTCAAATCAATAACCACACGAGCTTTCATTTAGGTGAAATAGGGTGATCCGGTTTTCTTAATTATGAATGTCATAGCTTTTGATGTTTTTGCAGATAAAACAACTTCTGAAAGAGTTGGATGGCGAGTTTCTCAAGGTAATTGTCCACACTGCATTTCGTAGTTAGTAACGTTGTCACCAGTGGTACATTAGCTTAAAATGCAGTGGTTTATTTTTTGATGCAGATTATCTTTTGTACTGAAGACATGCTTAATCTTTCGTTGTGGCAAGCTGTGAATGCTGAACAATCAAATCTGGAAGCATCTATGGTTATACATCTGAAACTACCTTGTATTTTCTTTTTCCATATATAACTAGAGCAGCACGAATTGGAAAAGTTAGCTCATAACAAATAGCAATTGACCTCATTCTTAAGAGCGAATCTTCTTACTGTGATTTTCACTCTATGAATGATGGTTTTGACGACGTAAATACACAATTTTTATTATACAAAAACAAAATAAAAGTTGATTAACTAGGTAGGAAAAATGGAAAATATGTGTGTGGTTTCTATATTTTTCTTGCTTTACTTTGTAAGCTCCTGCCTTGGATCTTGTTGTTTAGGGAGAACTCTTTCCATTCAATGATTAGAAAATTATCCTGGTAGAACTTGATCTAGTCACTGAACAATGTTACCTTGCCTTCTCTGTTATTCTTTTCCTTGATGTGCTTTAAGGGATGTATGCTCTTGATTATGATGGTGATGGTAAAATCCTGCTTAAAATGGTGCAGGTTGCGGCGTCACTGCCACGGATTTGCTTCCTATCAGGTCTTACTGGGGAGGAGATGATGATGTTTATTGACGCCTTTCCCGAATGTGGTAATCAATTTTTCAGTGATTTTTTTTGTTCAGACATAAAAAGAAAGTTTTTCTTCGCTTGCTTCTTGTTTTTGTCTTGGTCAGAAACTAAAAAAAGGCTTTCGAAAAATTCCATTTAATCGACACCATTCAAGCATTAGAATTTCTATCATAATATACTTCAAATCAAAAGTCAATGAATTATTGCCATTAAAAATACTGGTTGTTCATAGGTTGTGTGACAATATTACTTCTGCATAAGATGAATGTTTTGAGAAGAAATTTGCCATTTTAGAAAATTAATGTTACTTTGGTATGCCCAAAAGGGAAAATGGCAAATTCAACTAGAGACAGAATGAGAGCTCAGCATATATCTGAATAATCTTAGGATTAATCCGTCTGCCATCCGAGGTTGCCATCTCCTTTTGATATTAGAAGCACTCAAATTCTGTGAGATTGCATTTTGTTTGGCAGGAGTGAACTTAAGCAATTCAACAGAAAGGGCTGCTTCGTTTAATTCATTGCTTCATTCTGTGCAGGTTTAGAACCTCCAGTCTTTGCTGCTCTTGTTCCAAATAGTGCTGACAAACCTGTAACAGAATTAATCGAAGAGATTATGGGCGATCATCAAATGCTAGTAAGTTCACGACTCATTCTCTTCAAAAACCAACGAGCATGCTCGATGCAGTTACCCTAACCATCCATATTCCATTACCTCGTGTAGTCTGCAAGGAAAATGAGCTAGACGGTAGGCTGCAAAATTTTAACAAGTTCATCCAGGGATGCGTACATTGCATGTTTCATGGAGCATGGTTTATTAAGAGCTTCGCGTGGGCTTATAATAGATTCGAAATAACACCTTAACCTGAAGAGGAAGACTTGAATGTTCCTTCTTACTTCTTGTACTTCCAACCCATTAGTTTGTTTATCTGAATATAACATATGTTAGCTCTACTATTTTGTATCGGTTCAAAATATTTATCAACAACTGCACTATTGTTAAGTCACTGGATGACATATAATATATACTTAGGATACAGTTTGGTTCAGGGGCGGAGGGCGGAGCCACATGCTACTTTAGTCCGGGTGGTCCAATTTTTTTAAAAAAATGTATATGTAAATTTTGTATAATTTTGAACTAATATGATATTAGCACGGGTAGATCAATTCAAAATATTAAAAGATTCTATAATTTAAAATTTCAGTCCGGACAGAACCATATTTCTGGTTCTTTCACTCACTTTGGTTCAAGTGATATTATACATATTTTTATATTCGTCTCATATTTTAGTCATCTCAATTTCAAGAATTGAGCTCGTGATGACACTATATGTTGTTTGTTTTAGACTTCCTTCTCCACCCATATGGTTAGCATATGACAAGGGTTGGTTTGGTATCATAAATTGGATTTTTTTTACATTGGATACTAACAATATTCTTATTTTAAAATAAGGTATTATAATTTTTTATTTTTTTTTATCAGATTCCTCGTTAACATATTTTCAAAACAATATTCTCCATCATAATTCAAAATGCATGCTTGATTACATACTAAATTTACATACAAACTTTTTATTTCATCCGTATTTAATCCATTCAAACAAAATATATATCAATAAACTTAGAAACCGAACTATATATTTGGAACAACCGAAAAAAAACAAAAGTTTTATAAGTAAGTATATCGTAGTCATCTTCTGTTTACATTCAAAATCGATTCAAAATGTAAAGAAATCATAAAAAATGGAAGCAAAACTAAATACAAACAGATGAAAATTGCCCATAAATTCTAAATCTCAAAGAGATATCATCCATCGATGGTAGGATGATGACGGGCCTGCATTCTTTTGTCCATGATTAAAGCCATATTTTCAAAATGGGTGTTGAAATATGCCTAATCCACAAGAAATCTATACATATCGCATGCACATTTTCACACGTGGATGTCCACCACGTCGTATTCCGAAGTAGTTGTCTCGTATTTTTTTAGCCGTCTAGATTGTCAATATTTTTACTTTATTATTATTATTATTTTTCCAACTACCAAGTATGTTTTTTGAAAGCATGCACTTTATTTATTGTATTAGAAATAACTAGTATTTAATACGGGATAATATTATTAAAAATTATTTATTATAAAAATGAATATATATCTAAATTACAAAAATTATATAATTATAAAAATAAAAAATAAGAAACTATTTTTTTTATTAACTTTGAAAAAATTTATTAAATACAATGTATGTCGATTAATTTTTTGGATGATAATCACTATCATATATCAAATTTTTAGATTGTGTTAGCCTAAAATAGTGACATAGTGCTTATCGTGTTTAGTGTATTGATGTCGACCACCAACCTAAATACATATTAAATTCTTTAATTTACGAGAAGATATATATATTATTATTTTTAAACATGTGATAATAAATATTTTTAGATCAAATTCAATAAACTCAATGAGAAATACTTTTTTTCTAAAATTCATTAACTTCGTCTAAATCTCCATTCACAAACAATTTTGTGACATGGTACGTATTTGACACATTTGAATGATAATAACAATTGATTCATCAATATTTTTATCTAAATAGGTTGTGATTTTATTTACAAAATCTCTCTATAATGTATATAACAACCTATTATTCCAAAATAAAAATGAACTATGTGATTATAAGTAAATTATGTATCAATCAGAAAAGTTATTTTATTAACATTTATTATGTGTATTCCAAAACAATGCCAATAGATTTTATAAGGTGTCATATAATAATATGCGTACTTACTTTATAATTGGTTTAATCATTTCCATTACAGGACATTTTATATTTTCATATATGCGTGAACTTTGTAATATATAAGAAAATTATCACATTAGCAAATGCATAATAATTAAAATTTTGTACAAATATGATAATAATATTTTTTATTTCTCGATCATGAAAGACAGATTCTAAACTTAATATCTCATCGTTCTCGTTGTTTCCATATATAGGTAATTCATAATAGCGTACAAATCTAAGTTTAAACGTCCGTTGCATATTGGAAGGATTCAACGAGTCGTTCCAGAATTCAATTTTTGAGTACATAAATTTAGTAAGATAAATATAACAAAATTGTTTTCCAATATAATATGCAACACTGCATTATTTATAATTTAAAATTCAAATAAGGCAGCCTAAGAGACAAAAATTATACAGTTTGACTGGATTATACCATACATTAACTATTTCAAATTATGAAAATATCGAATATTACATGCATTGGATGTCAAACATTTTTTATTATTGAAAATAATAAACATGTTTATTATGAGTAATTTAATGTCTATTGAAACTCTTTTGAATCTCTCTCTTTTAATTTTTTTGGGCTCTCTATTTGAATTTTAAGAAGACAGTTCAAAAGATACAATTATTTATGAATTTGGAAGAAAATTACTATACACTAACTCTTTTGGAAGGAAATTACTAATACATTAACTTTTTCAAATTAATGTAATTTCGAAATAAAATATATTTGTGGTCAAACATTTATGATTACTAAATAATAATTTAATGTCTATTGAAAAACCTTAACTTTTAATACTCAACAACTATTTTTAAAGGAAAAATAAATTAACTAATGAAATATTATATTTCTTTTTTTTAGTAAGTAATTTAGGCGATAACTTTCCTGTTTTGATAAAAACTTTACTTTATATATATATATATATATATATATATAGATAGGTAAAATGATATAATGTATTTCTTTATTTGGAGAAAGTATTTGAACAGTTCAAACTATGTTAAATTAATTTAAATGGATTAAGTTACAATTTGCAAAATGGCAAAGACTATTATGTTTATCCCATATAATATAATAAATCAACACAAACAATGTAAAAGCATGGAATGAATTCAATAATTCCATATACTTGTAGACAAAATTAATCATGTAGCATCCCCAAATTGTCAACATTTGTAGCCTTTATTCTATACCATCAGTTTAATATTTGTGCTGTCCCAGAGTACTCCAATTCCATCGGCAACCACTGCCGGGTGTTTGGACTTTTTTAAATTCTTGGTGTCCCACTTGTGCCAAGAAAAAGTATAGCACCGTTAATAGAATCTTTTCATGCATTTGTGCCAAATTCCATCCAACATGCATCCCTTTTGTGATGTAAGTTCTTTTACGTTTGGAGGGATATGCTTCAAAAATTGGTTTCTGCGGATTTGTTTAATCAAGAAATGTGTTTTAAGTTGTTTTTTGTAAAGCAATCATTCATGTGGTGGTCTTTTTGTTGGAACTTTTGTGTTATCCTTGCTTGAGCGTTCAGTAAATAAGATGCTCGATTGTTTTTTCTTGATGGGCACAGAAGTAACTTTAACATTTACGTTGCTGAGGTTTTAAGCTTTCTTGTAACGTAGAGAATTGATATTATAACCAACAGTTTAGTGGGAAAAGTTTTGTCTTTGATATTGATGAATTGATGGATCTGATAAGCTCATTTGTGGTGATGTTTCTCTGCAGCTTCCGCGAATTGGGTAGGGATTTGATTTGGAGAGGTAGAACTAGGAATTGAAGAGCAAAGGGGTGACTTTTCATTGAAAAAAAATGGCTCTTGCTCCGGATGACTTGGCAGCAGCAAGGTCCCTAAGCCGACATTCGACCAGCAGGCGGATCAGTTTCGCATCAGTCAGCACCAGAAGTTGGGCTTCTGCTAGTGTTAGGGAAGTATTCACCGCAGCAGGGCAGGATGTCTTTCAGAGAAGTGGGAGAGATCATGACGATCATGAGGAGCTTATGTGGGCTGCCATTGAGAGGCTACCGACGGTCGATCGTGTGAGAAAAGGTATTCTAGAGCAAGTGATGGATGATGGAAAGGTTGTCCGTGAGGAGGTAGATTTTGCTAATCTTGGAATTCAAGATAAAAAGCATCTCACAGAATACATTCTCAAAGCTGTGGAAGATAATGAGAGGTTTTTGCACAGGCTAAGGGATCGAACAGATAGGTTGGGATAATAATTGTTGAACTTTTATGGCTCTGTTAATTATTGCCCGAATAAGATGGTATCTAGTTATTTTTTCATTTAATCCCAAATTCAGTTTTGAAGTGCTGGTTTACTCTTAATCAGGGTGGGAATCGACATTCCTAAAGTAGAAGTTCGGTTCGAGCATCTTTCAGTAGAAGGTGATGCATTTGCTGGATCAAGGGCACTTCCCACTCTGCTTAACTCTACTTTGAATGTGATCGAGGTATTTAGTCTTTTTATTTTTTTACTATCATGCACTGCTAAAAAGCAATTACTCTGATATTAATATTTGAATGTATATAAATGGATATTCACTCTCTAAACAGAGATTTTTCTTTTTGGGCAACAGGGGATTTTTGAAAACCTAAGGATTCTCCCTTCGACGAAGAGGGCTGTCAAGATTCTTCATGATGTTAATGGCATTGTAAAACCTTCGAGGTTTGGTTTTCTTGGTCTAGATTCTCTTTATTATGTGCACGTTCAACTTTACGCTAATGCTTGTTTCATTTTGCCACAAAAGTGTGAAGAAACAAACGCGCATAAGCCAAAAACATTTTATTAATATTTTCATTTGCTTTATTACATTCATAGCTGGAAATTGTATCAAGACATGTCCGGCTGATTGAAATCATGAACATGTTTATTTTGAAATTGTTAGGATGACCCTGCTGCTTGGACCTCCAGGCGCTGGGAAAACTGTATTGCTAAAGGCACTTGCTGGAAAGCTAGACAAAGATCTCAGGGTGTGCGGTTCTTGGTCTCATTTTTCACATAAATCTCCTCACTTTTTCGGGATTACCAAAATTCATGATTTACTTGAAACTTTTTGAACAGTTTAGTGGACGAATTTCATATTGTGGCCATGAAATGTCTGAATTCGTTCCCCAAAGAACTTGTTCATATATTAGCCAGCACGACCTTCACCATGGTGAGATGACTGTTAGAGAGACGTTAAACTTTTCGGGACGCTGCTTAGGGGTTGGAACTAGATATGACCTCCTAGCAGAATTGTCAAGGAGAGAAAAGGAGGCAGGGATTAAACCTGATCCTCAAATTGATGCATTCATGAAAGCCATTTCAGTACCAGGTCAAGAACCCAGTCTCGTAACAGATTACGCTCTCAAGGTTTGTTTTTCTTCTTGTAGCAAGTTCGTGTTCTTTTAAACTGGCCAGTCTAAGTAGTCATCTAAATTTATGTTGCGTCATTTTGTGCACAAACATAGATTCTTGGACTAGATATATGTGCTGATATAATGGTGGGAGACGAGATGAGAAGGGGAATCTCAGGTGGACAAAAGAAGCGGCTAACAACTGGTATGTAAATACAGTTTATTGCTCCACTTCTCAATTTACTTTGTGCACACCCGATTTGACAAGTTTCCCTCTCTTTTGTGTAATGTTGCTGTGAATGTAGGAGAAATGTTGGTTGGACCAGCAAAATTTTACTGCATGGATGAGATTTCAACTGGTCTCGATAGTTCCACGACTTTTCAAATTGTTAAGTACATGAAGCAGATGGTTCAAATCATGGACGTGACAATGATAATCTCTCTTCTTCAGCCTGCACCTGAAACTTTTGAGCTTTTTGATGACATCATTTTGCTTTCTGAAGGACAAATTGTCTATCAAGGTCCACGTGAAAACATTCTCGAATTTTTTGAGAGTGTCGGATTCAAGTGCCCTGAGAGGAAAGGAGTGGCAGATTTTTTACAAGAGGTTACGTCCGTTAAAGACCAAAAGCAATACTGGTTTAACAAAGATGAACCCTACAGATATATTTCAGTCGCTGAGTTTGTAGAGCGCTTCAGCTCTTTCCATGTGGGACTGAAGCTTTTTGATGAGCTGTGTATCCCTTACGATAAAACTAAAGCTCATCCTGCTGCATTGGTTACTGATAGATATGGAATATCCAATATGGAATTATTCAAAACATGCCTGTCCAGGGAATGGCTCTTGATAAAACGCAACGCTTTTTTGTTATATTCAAGACATTCCAGATAACTGTGATGTCTATAATTGCCTTCACGGTATTCTTTAGAACAGAGATGAAATATGGTCAGTTAGCCGATGGAGGGAAATTTTATGGTGCACTCTTTTTTAGCCTCATCAATGTCATGTTTAATGGCACCGCAGAGCTCGCATTGACTATTGTTAGACTTCCTGTGTTCTTTAAACAACGGGATGCTTTGTTTTACCCTGCTTGGGCATTTTCTTTGCCAATTTGGCTTCTGAGGATTCCCCTTTCACTCATGGAATCATTAATATGGATCGTTCTTACTTATTACACTATTGGATTTGCTCCTGCTGCTAGCAGGTATGCTCTTGATGTTCCTCTTAAGATGAAGAGTGTGTTTTTTTCTTTGTTTTTATGACATTGTTTCTGACCTCATTCTTTCAGGTTTTTCCGCCAATTACTGGCATTTTTTGCACTGCATCAGATGGCTTTATCCCTTTTCCGATTTATTGCTGCACTTGGAAGAACGCAGGTTGTCGCAAACACTTTGGGTACTTTCACATTGCTACTGGTGTTTGTTCTTGGTGGTTTTATTATCGCAAAAGGTCAGATAATCACCACATTATCTAATTTTATTAGTTTTGAAAGCAAACTCGGTCTCTAATATATGGTGCATTTAGAATTTACAAATTACCTGTTGTTATGAATGTTGTTTTTGTTATCTGTTGTTCGCTGAAATCAGATGACATTAAACCGTGGATGATTTGGGGCTATTACGCTTCTCCAATGATGTATGGCCAGAATGCTATAGCCATTAATGAATTTCTGGATGAGAGATGGGGCTCCGTAAGTTCTTATTGTAAACTTGAGCGTGCGATTATTTGCATAGTTGTATTCAGATTCCTGAGTTTCATTCTTGTTTTGTATTTAGCTGAACAACGATACAAGATTTTCTGAACCTACGGTTGGCAAGGTTCTTCTCAAGACTCGGGGCATGTTTACTGAGGAATATATGTATTGGGTTTGTGTCATTGCTCTCTTTGCCTTTTCTATTCTCTTCAACATCTGCTTCATTGTGGCACTGACATACCTGAATCGTAAGATATGACACTGTTTTCTTTGTTTATTTTTATGCTTCAGACTTTTAAAAATTATCCTTGTGTAATCATTGCACAAAATTATACAGCTTTCGGAGATTCAAAGTCCATTATAACTGACGAGAAAACCAAGGATAAGAACAAGAAAAATACTGCATCCAATAGTAGTTCAACCACCGACGAAGGTACTACCTCTGCAGCTCCAATGGCTGAAGTTACTGGACGATATTTATTTTAGTTTTCTGTTAGTATATTTCATTTCCCTGAATATTTTCTTTGTTTGCTCATACAGAGATTGAGCTCTCTCAAAATGTTTGAACTTCTCTATCTTCCAAATTTGTCTTTTGCTGATGTCTCGAATATGTTTCCATCGAGAGTCGTGTCATCATGCAGAATTTCCCATGAAATCCCCCATTTCCTTCTTGTTTTTCCGTCTACATGACTAGAATTATGAATAATAATAACAGGCATAGACATGCTCACGAGGAACAAGTCTGGAAACAAATCCTCAGAGGAGGCAATAAAGAAACGAGGAATGGTGCTTCCGTTCACCCCATTGTCTCTAGCGTTTGATCATGTGAACTACTATGTTGACATGCCTGCTGTAAGTGACTTTTTTGGTATTATAAATTCAAAAGATTATAAGATGCATCCCTTCTTTCTGACGGGCAAATATTACTCTGCAACTGAGTTCCATATTTATGAAAAACATAATCAAAAGTAGATCTTCCAAAAACTCGTGATGAATAAAGCTTTTTTCATTTATTCTATAGTTTATGCTACATTTTTTGAGTAGATACAATACACGATTGCAACAATTGTTGTATGTTGTTTAGGAAATGAAAAGCAAAGGCATGGAAGAAACTCGGCTTCAATTGTTGAGAGAGGTCAGTGGAGCTTTCAGGCCTGGGGTCCTGACTGCATTAGTGGGCGTAAGTGGTGCTGGTAAGACAACATTGATGGATGTGTTGGCTGGAAGAAAAACAGGTGGATACATTGAAGGAAGTATTAGCATATCTGGTTATCCAAAAAATCAATCAACTTTTGCCCGTATCAGTGGCTATTGCGAACAAACCGACATCCATTCTCCGTTTGTCACTGTATATGAATCAATTGTGTACTCTGCTTGGTTACGGCTTTCACCTGACGTTAGCAAGGAAGCACGAAAGGTACACTATCTTGACTGAGTTCGAGTCGAACAGCTTACAAGCCAGCTCGACTCCTCTCACACCCTTAGCTACACGTTATTGTACTTTGAGAGCATCGAGATCTTTGAATTTTTGTATGTTTCTGAATGATTTTTGTGTTAGATGTTCGTTGAGGAAGTGATGGAATTGATTGAGTTGAATCCACTGAGAGATGCTTTGGTTGGTCTTCCTGGGGTGGATGGTCTGTCAACAGAACAGCGAAAAAGACTTACCATAGCAGTAGAGCTGGTTGCTAACCCATCCATTATCTTCATGGATGAGCCTACATCAGGCCTCGATGCTAGAGCTGCTGCAATAGTTATGCGTACCGTGCGCAACACTGTAGATACTGGACGAACGGTTGTTTGCACAATTCATCAGCCTAGCATAGATATTTTCGAAGCTTTTGATGAGGTGAGTTTACAGAATTTCAAGATTGCGCTGGGATCTTCTTTATTTTTCTTGGGAAAATGCTGTTGTTCTTAACTCTGCTGCAACTTTCTGTGTAGCTACTGTTACTTAAGAGAGGAGGACAAGCTATTTATGCGGGGCCTCTTGGTCGTCATTCTTGCCTTCTTGTAGAACATTTTCAAGTAAGTTCCGAATCAGAAAATATTCAGAGTGAGGATAGAGTTAGCTAGGATTGTAAAATATACTTGTAATATGCACGGAAATGAAATAATTTCTATGCTTCTAAAATTAACACTCCAAAATTGCTGGTATGTTGCACGAGAAAGTTGTTACCTCTTTGATTTAAAATGATTATGCCTCTACTCCAGTCTGTACCCGGAGTTCCTGAGATCAAAGAAGGTCAGAATCCTGCAACTTGGATGCTGGAGGTCAGCACTCCTGCCATGGAGGCTCAGCTTAATGTGGATTTTGCAGAAATTTATACCAGCTCTGAACTACACCGGTAACTGAAACACATGGATTCTATATTTTCCTTTTGCAGATAATTTCTCACTCTCTCTTTGTAACAGGAGGAATCATGAACTAATTAAAGAACTCAGCACCCCGACTCCAGGGTCGCAAGATCTATATTTCCCAACTCAATATTCACAGTCATTTATTACACAATGCAAAGCCTGCTTCTGGAAACAGCATTTATCTTATTGGAGGAATCCAAAGTATAACTCGATCAGGTTCTTTATGACAACTGTCATCGGGATCATATTTGGAGTCATATTTTGGGACAAAGGGCAGAAAATGTAAGCCATTTTGTTAAATCCCAGAACAAAAAATTGATGGAACAATATGCTCATCTTTCCATCATTATTGATGCAGGTCTAAACAACAAAACCTGATGAATCTTCTTGGAGCTATGTACGCCGCTGTTATGTTTCTTGGAGGAACCAATACTTCTGCGGTGCAGGCGGTTGTAGCAGTAGAGAGGACAGTCTTCTATCGCGAAAAGGCTGCCGGGATGTATTCCCCGTTGCCTTACGCATTTGCTCAGGTGGGAAGAGTATACATACGCTTAAAGAAAATTGATTTCATGCTATAGAAACTAACATACATCTTCTACAGGTTGCCATAGAGACCATTTACATCGCTGTCCAAACATTTATCTACAGCCTTCTTCTTTACTCCATGATTGGTTTCCACTGGCGAGCTGACAAGTTCTTCTGGTTCTATTTCTTTGTATTCATGTGCTTTGTCTACTTTACTGCATATGGGATGATGCTTGTAGCCCTCACTCCAAATTACATGATTGCTGCAATCCTCATGTCGTTTTTCCTCAGCTTTTGGAATTTATTCTCCGGCTTCCTTATCCCAAGAACGGTGAGTAAACTCGATAATGATGATTAGCATATGCTACATTGTCCAGTTTTATGTCTCGGAACTTAGTAATTCACGGGGAACTAAAAATCTGATATTTCCAGGAAATTCCTATATGGTGGAGATGGTATTATTGGGGTTCTCCGGTCGCGTGGACTATATATGGTTTGGTCACGTCGCAGGTCGGGGACAAGACAAGTCCACTCGAAGTACCTGGAATTGCTGTTGATGTTCCACTCAAGGATTATCTTGATAGTTCTCTAGGCTTCAAGTATGACTTTCTTGGAGCTGTTGCTGGAGCACATGTCGGCTGGACGATCCTTTTCTGTCTCGTGTTCGCTTACGGGATCAAGTACTTGAACTTCCAAAGGAGGTAGAAAAGAACACTTGAAAGTATAAGATTTTTTTTCTAGTATATAAACAGTTGCATATGCTTTGGCTTGTTTAGCGTGGTTTTGATTTTATGAAGGAAAATCTATTTTGCTGTGGCTATCTATAGGTGTTTTGTGTGTTTCGGGATTTAATTTTTTTGTTACTTATATTTTGTTAAAAGAGTTGTATCTGTGGAATGTTACCACATTCAAAATAAATCCATTTTCATTACTTTTCTAACGAATAATATTAATATTACTATTAATCGGTTAAATATTTGAGTTGGGGATTAGACTTTCATCGTGACAAAATTATTGTTGAAAAATTAGAGCAAGTCAAGATATTATTGCAATATTTAATTATCACAATCAATTTCCAAAGGTCTGGTGAGCGTAGTTTTAAAAAAAATTATGATCAAATATATGAATTTCATGAAAAACCGATCTAAAAATCGAAGGACAAAATAAAAAATGTGACAACTAAAAAATTAGTGAATGATCAAATTTATTATAGAAAAGATATTATAGATGATTATTGATATTGTTACCTATTCAAGTTCTGTAAATCTATTCTATAAATAGAGGTCTCCAATGATGAATAATGCACACAAAAAAATCATTTTCTCTTCTATATATTCTCTACTATTCACAACACGTTATCAGCACGAGTGCTCTTCAAGGTAAAATTTATAAATAATTTATTCTTATTCTTGTATGAATGCTCTTGAAGAAGTACAATATTTAGATTTTATATTGATGCTCCCGAAGCAGCACAAATTATAGATTTATATTGATGCTCCTGAAGAAGCACAACTTTTAATTTTATGTTGATGCTTCTGAAGTAGCACAACACAACTTTATGTTGAAGATATTGATAGATCTATGAATAAAATATAGATGAATAAGATTTATCAATATTCCCGAAGAATCTTGATCTAAAATCATAAAGATCTATCAATATCTATGAATAATATTGATATAAAATATAATGTTATCATATTTCTGAAGAATTTAGATAACTATCATATGTTTCGACAATATTCTTGAAGAATATTGATTATAAATGTATTGTTGTTTTGATTTAAGTTTTTTTCATATCTTGGATTGCTTATTTAAGATTTATATTATTTGGATTTTGATGATTTAAATAGTCGCTAAAATATTGTGTGAATACTAGTATTTCCTAGTTTTATGATAATTTTTGAGTCAATCACAACATTATTTTTGATATCAATTGGACCAAAAAAAAAATTAATAATAATAATAATTCTTCTAGGTGTGGGAGTAATTTTTTTTTAAGACATAAATTTTATTATAATTTCTTTAAGTCCAAAGTGTTGGATTTTTTCCTTTTCAAGAAATATATGGCTTGTTTACGAAGTTGGGCAGGATTCTGTGATATTTGTTTTACGTATTTAGAATAATTGTGCATAAAAGAGTTTTATTTTTTTTTTTTAGTTTATAATGCTACAATTTGTAATTAGTACAATTTGTAATAGATACATAAATTATTAATTGAGCACATCTCAATGTACACCTGCATCGATGTTAGTTTAACAAATAGAATAACAAAATTTCAAAATTACATAGTAAAAGTAGTAACATGCATAATTTGTTATAATATTTATTTTCAATAATAGTAATGCAATTTTACTCTATTTATGTCACGATTCTAATTATATAATTTTTTTTTAAAGTTGCAATGACGAACATCACCAAACTTGAATTTGAAGCACTTGACTTGACTGTAAAAAATTATTTATCATGGATTTTGGATGCCGAGGTCCACCTTATCTCAATGAATTTAGGAGATACAATAAAAGAAGGAAATGAAATGTCCCAGCAGGACCGTGCAAAGGCACTTATTTTTCTCCGTCATCACCTCAATGATGGGTTGAAAGTCGAATATCTCACTGTGAAAGAGTCACGAGAGCTTTGGAAAAATCTAAAAGAAAGATTTGACCATCAACGAACTGTAATTCTCCCAAGAGCCCGATATGAATGGATGCACCTACGGTTACAAGATTTTAAGTCCGTAAGTGACTATAACTCTGCATTATTCAAGACTAGTTTCACACTGATACTTTGTGGAGAGAAAGTCACTGATCAAGACATGTTAGAAAAAACATTCTCCACTTTTCATGCATCAAACGTGCTCCTGCAGCAGCAATAACGTGAACGTGGATTTCAAAGGTACTCTGAACTCATCTCATGCTTACTAGTTGCTGAACAAAACAATGAGCTGCTCATGAAAAATCACCAAATGCGCCCAACTGGATCCACACCATTTCCTGAAACAAATGGAACTACATTTCCTAAAGAATATGAAATTGCATTTCGCGAATGTTAATTCCACTCAAAATCATAACAATGGACGTGGACGTGAACGTGGACGTGGACGTGGGTATGAGCGTGGCCAAAAAAGATACTATCAGCAATAAAATGGAAACAAAAACAAGTAGCTAATTTTTATTTATAATTTTTTATTTTATTTTTCTATTAAAAATTTGATAAATATGTATAGTTTTATTAAAATAATTTAAATTTTAAAAAATATAATTGTAGATGAATAAAATATTTGAACCGAATGAATAAAAAGCCACAAGAGATAATTACTCCTTGTATTCACAAGATTAACGAGACCGGAGATGATGTCATCGCCACCGGAGCAAGTAGTCGGTGTTGGGGTGTTTCTGTTGAAGGGCACCAAAGTGCTTCTCGGCCGCCGCCGCACAGCCGTTGGTTTCGGCACCTTCGCTCTTCCGGGCGGCCACCTGGAATTCGGCGAAAGTTTTGAGGGATGCGCAGTGAGGGAGGTGAAGGAGGAGACGGGACTGGATATCACGGGGATGGAGCTCGTGACGGTGACAAACAACGTTCTTTCAGAACCGAAATCGGTGCAGTTGATTGCCGTCCTGTTGCGTGCAGTTCTTTCTGATAGTGATCAAACGCCGATCAATCTTGAACCTGAGAAATGCGATGGATGGGATTGGTACGATTGGGACCATCTTCCTCGGCCTTTGTTTCCGCCATTGGAGACCGTGGTGCTGAGAGGCATAAATCCGTTGCCAGCAAATTAGAGGAAATCTTGCCGAACCCAACTAAAATGTAATCTATTTGGTATGTATGCACATTATTTATCTTCTTTTAGCTACTCAACAAATATAATTCAAACCAAGGTTATTTGGGGCTGAGAAAAAAAAAAGTACAAGAGAGAAAATTCAAAAGCTCCAGAAGAATAAATCTTGGATGATATAGTAAGAGAGATCAATGAACCAAACTTGGATAATATTATTCCTGAAGAATCAATTTTCATGAAAATAATGAGATTTCAATAAATTATATATTATCTCGAAAATTGTGGGATCGAAATAACACAATTGTTGACAATGTCTTTGCCTTAAATGTCGCCCTTGACATCATACATAATGAAGATCCAGAACCACAATCCGTTAAGGATTGTCAACAAAGAGATGATTGGCCAAAGTGGATGAAGGCCATACAAACTGAATTAGACTCACTAGAAAAACATAAAGTGTTTGGACCTGTAGTACGAACACCTGAAAATGTAATCCCAGTAGGATACAGATGGGTTTTTGTACGAAAGAGGAATGAAAATAGTGAAATCGTAAGATACAAGGTCCGACTCGTAGCCCAAGGTTTCTCGCAGAGACCTGGAATTGATTATGAGAAAACATATTCACCTGTGATGGATGCCACTACTTTTCGATTCCTAATCAGTTTAGTAGTATCAGAAACTCTTGATATGCGACTTATGGATGTTGTAACTGCTTATCTTTATGGTTCACTTGATAGTGATATATATATGAAAGTGCCTGAAGGATTCAAACAATCGAAAGAAAATGGTGAAGCGCCCAAGGCTATGTTATCAATAAAACTGCATAAATCCTTATATGGATTAAAGCAATCTGGTCGCATGTGGTACAATCGTCTTAGTGAATATTGTTTAAAAGAAGGATACACAAATAATGATATTTGTCCATGCGCTTTTATAAAAAGAACAGATGAGGTTTTTGCAATTGTGACAGTATATGTTGATGATCTAAATCTTATTGGCACTCCAGAAGAGCTTACTAAAGCTATCAATTACTTGAAAAATGAGTTTGAGATGAAAGATTTAGGAAAGACAAAATTTTGCCTCGGATTGCAGATTGAACATTTGCAAGAGGGAATATTTGTTCATCAATTATCATATACAGAAAAAATATTAAAGCGCTTTTACATGGACAAGGCACACACATTAGCATCACCAATGTTTGTTCGATCACTTGATGCTAACAAAGATCCTTTTCGACCACCTGAAAATGGAGAAAAAATCGTTGGTCCAGAAGTACCATATCTAAGTGCCATTGGTGCACTGTCATATCTCGCAAATTGTAATCGCCCAGATATATCATTTTCTGTTAATCTTTTAGCGAGATATAACTCATGTCCAACCCGAAGACATTGGAATGGTGTAAAACACATATTTCGTTACCTTCGGGGTACAATTGATATGTGATTATTTTATTCAACAAAATCAAAGTCTTCTTTAGTCGGATATGCAGATGCATGATATCTTTCTGATCCACATAAAGCTAAATCCCAGACAGGTTATGTGTTTACACGAGGAGACACTGCTATATCATGGAAGTCGGTGAAGCAATCCTTAACAGCGACGTCTTCAAATCACTCTGAGATCATTGCAATGCATGAAGCAAGTCGGGAGTGTGTGTGGTTGAGATCTATGACACAACATATTCAAGAATCATGTGGACTCCCAACAGCCAAAGATGACCCAACAGTAATATTCGAAGATAATACTGCTTGCATTGCGCAGTTAAAAGGAGGCTACATCAAAGGTGATAGAACAAAGCATATTTCACCAAAGTTTTTCTATACACATGAGCTTCAAGAAAATGGTGATATTGACGTCCATCAAATTCGCTCAAGCGACAATGTAGCTGACTTATTTACAAAGGCATTACCAACTTCAACATTCAAGAAATTGATGCACAAGATAGGAATGCATCAGTTGAAGGATCTCAGATGATTGAGATCAGGGGGAGTATCTATTGTTGTACTCTTTTTCCTTCGTTCAGATTTTTCCATTAGGTTTTTACTGACAAGGTTTTAACGAGGCAGCATTTGAACTCCCACATCTCTTAGAAGTGATTTAATGAGTCGATAATCATCTAGGGGGGAGTATTATAAAAAAGATATTATAGATGATTATTGATATTGTTACCTATTCAAGTTCTGTAAATCTACTCCATAAATAGAGGTCTCCAATGATGAATAAAGCACACAAAAAAATCATTCTCTCTTCTCTATATTCTCTACTATTCACAACAAAATTTAATTAATAAATTTTAAGAGTCATAGTTGGTATCATGAAAACTTCTCCATTGATTATATCTGACAAGAATTTAAATATCTCCATTGATAAAACAATAGTAGTAGTCGCAATAGGCATTAAAACTAAATTAATATTTTAAAATTTGTATATGCCGACAGGAGATATACGCCATATATATTGATTATTTATGATAATATTTCATTCATGGAAATGACTAAAGTTTGATGAAACGCAGTTAATGGTCAAATAACAAGGCTATAGCAATCACAAATCGGGCAAAAAAATAAAGAGATTCAAGCTTCTGACGTGAGAAACACAGCAATAATAACTTGCTCATCACATAGGAAGGCTCCATACCAGCGAAGCTATAAGCAGTAACACGTTGCTCGCATTTTACTTATTTTTTATTCATTAGTAGGAGTCATTCCTTCTCTTTCCCTTGTCTTTCTTATGCTTACTATGGTCGTCTGAATCGCGAGAATGTTGCTTATGGTGCCCCTCGTGCTTCTCCCGGTTCCTCTCCTTGCCATGTTTATCTCGGTTCTCCTCACGCTCTCTTTTCTTTTCGCTACTTTGATAATCTGACACTTCATCATTCCTTGAAGATAAAGTCGGCCGAGAGACGACCATTTCAACCCCTTCAGACTTTAGATTAGATGGCAAATCAGACTCTGCTGCAGGGCGATGCCCTCTGCAAAAGTATCATCATCCAGAAATTGTTAGCAATAACATTTCAGAACTTTCTATAGACCTTTTCGAGTAAGAATTAGTTTTCTACTCTAAAAAGAGAGGTATGGGATAAAATTCCATTCCTTGAACCTCCCACACACCAAAACAGATGCATTTTTTCTGAGCAATGGACGAAGCAAGAGTGGCATTTGATATTAATTTTCACATGATCAAAGAATCAGGGATCTATCTGGTAACATAATTCAAGTTTGCAACTTTCAATTCATACCTAGAAAAACCAAGACCCTGAACTTGAGCTGCTTCAGCATGGCCAGCTCCCAAGTCTTCTGCTGTTGAGCTTCGTTTAACCAGTTCTGAAAATTCGTGTTTATCTAGTCGATTCCCTAGAATTTTTGTTGCACGCTTAGGAGCTAAACCGAGAGCCTCTCTCATGGCCTGCTCCTCTTCCTCCTTGATTCTTCTTATCTCTTCTTTCAAAGCATCCGAATTCGAACTTCCTGATTTTTTATCACGAGCATACCAATGGAGGTCTTTTCCTGCAGAAGTATTGAGAATCACAAATATTCCAGAAAAAGATCAGACTTCAAAAGGATGCCACATCATTAATAAAAGTGATAAGGAAATAAAAAATCAAGTAATACGGAGTCCCCTAATGAATGTTCACAGTCTCAAAGCAGTTGCTCGGAGACAACAGAAACTTTAGATACCAGTTATGATCCTTGTACGCTTTATGGTCTGTAGTTAGAAGCTTTCGATGAACTAACAGAGCCTGCAGAGTGCAGACCAGCCAATATGTTCTCTTACAGTACATTACCCCACCCCCAACAAAATAAATCATTCTAGATTGAACCAAGGAGATCAGAAAGGGGAGGGAGAGCAGGGGAAAAAAGATTGGATGCAGGATTGACACGAATCTCGGATATTCCAGACCTCCTAACACTAAGTAATTCAATTCATCACACTCCAAATAGCCAATTCTTCCCAAAAAGAGAGAGAGAGAGTACCTTTCTGCCATCTTCCAACAGGTGCCTTGAGACTGTGACCTAAATAATTTTCTCGGTGTTTATCAACTTTCACATCGTCCCAGTTGAATTCTGCATACAAAATTTTGTGGATATTTAAGTAGTTCACAATAGATAGCTATACTTTTCGAAAACGGGGAATACATGTTCCAAAACAGAGACAAGGCTAGAAAGTAAAAGGTAGCAGCACAAAGTCTAAAAAAAGATCAATGAGATCAATTATCCAACATCTCATACAACATCAGGATTAATATAGTGCATACAGTTGACGACCAATGTTCTTGAAGAAAATTCTAGAAACTCGAATCTAACTGGGATGGGAATATTGCTACGATATTCAAGAAACTTTGGTCTTTGAAATATACACCTATAAGCAATTTGTAAAACCTACAAGAGAAGGTAAAAAACATATATGGTAAGTTCACGGCCTTTTCTCCACACCCCACTTTCTGCCACCATGCAGCCCTCATTTTAAAAATAATAATAGTACCAATTGAAAAAACTCAAAAAGACGCTTCAGAAATAGATGAAATAGTTAACTGATTGCCTATGGGTACAGAAGAACTGTTGTAGCACCAAATTTTCACACTTAAAACACTGACAACAGTTACAAATTTTCTAACAGTTCATTATCAAACATATAGGTAGGTTCTTATTTCTGACAATCTTTACATCATAGAATCCATTTTCATTGTTTAGACTTTAGATTCCTCATAAACCTTATCAGAAACTGATAGAAGAACTTCATGAAACACTCGGTTCATTTTTTTAATAGAAACAGTAACAGAATGCCTCAATATATTTCAATCTGGCTTCTTTTTATTCATGAATAAAGCTACACACTTACAAATTACAAAAAATCACATGAGGTTTGATACTATAAAATCTCTCAGCATTATGCTTCAAAGAAGAAAATTGGAATAGATATAGCAACACCTGGCCTCCTATTGAAAAGTTGAACAAAGCGAGAGGTATACTGAAGAAAGAGAATCCATGTAGCAGTTACATCACCTCAATTTCCACCGCCACTATAAACAGTTCTCGAAGCAAAAAATCCAACTCTAATACAGGCTGTGCTACCATAATAAATCTCACATCCAAGATTGTGGCTCCCTGTTTTGCAAGTTGGGGTTGTTATCATTCCTTTCCCCTTGAAAATATATACCCTGCTCATTACATGTGAAATATATACCGTCTTTATTGCAGCTATTTGTTCCCAAAGTTATGCCCACTAAGACTTCACCCATTCCTTCCTCCCCTCTCTCCCCGGTTTTTTAATCGTTTTGGTTCTTTTTCAAAGCACAATCTCCAGGTAACCACACTCATTTCAGTTCTTTTTTTGACAGTCAAGCTTTTCCTCCATCAAGTCACTAACAATCCCTTCTATTTGGCAATTCTTCGAGAGCCATCTAAAAAGTGAGCTATAACAGACTGAATTGAGGAATAACCCAGAGGAACAATCAAGGCCAAAAAGAGTCTGAAGTGGGTTAAACATTGTCTTTCATGTCTAGATGCTTTACTTTTCTCGTCCTTTGTCTTTCTCTTCTTTTTTTAGCTTTGTTTCTTCCACTAGGTTAGCCTGATAGGTAAGCTAAATTACGATAAGAAATCCCACATTCAAACTCTGGATACCCGTTCTGCTAAATAAGACCCCTGACACTCAGAGCAACGTATTGCTAAAAAAATAGCAATCACATCACCCCATAAAGTATTAGGCTACCAACATACTTAGCAAACAACAGCAATAGCAATTTATTCTAAACAATAAATTCACGATGAACAATAGATAAGCTGAAGAAACAAAAAATTCACAACAAGGGCATCTGGATTTTTCAATCAATTATCAAAATTGCAGGCTAAAATTTCAGTCGCGACGAATTCAGAAAAGGAATTAGAAGCCCTATAAATCATGGGGAAAGGAGAAAGAATAAAGGGCTTACGATCACGGCCACCGCGAACTCCACCTCTTGACGGATGATACATAATCTTGATTACTCGGTGAATTAACAAACTGTTGAGTATCTTGGCTCTGTTTGTCCAATCTTTAAAAGGGGCAGAGAGAGCGACGATGCCCAGTGCTTACGCGGTCAGATACTGAACGGAGCACCACCCATTTCTTTTCGGGTCTAAAAGCCCAACTAGTCGGTCTAATCAGGGTGGTATATAATATGGTGTAATACATACCCCGCAATATATATAATATATCGCATAAAAAATTAGGATATTAAAAATATTTATATCGATATTATAATAAAAAAAATTCGATATATATAATTAGAATGCATATTATATCGAAATATTAAGCGTAAAAATTTGTGTGATACGATCTTACGGATCGTATTTTGTGACACAGATATCTTATTTGTGTCATCCATTAAAAAATATTACTTTTTATGCTAAGAATATTACTTTTTATTGTGAATATCGGTAGGATTGACCCGTCTCACAGATAAAGATTCGTGAGACTGTCTCACAAGAGACCTAATCAATATTATACTATATCGAAATTTCGATATGGTATCAGATATATAGTTTTATACATAAAAAAAGATTTTACATTTTTAAAAATTTTATCATGTAAAATTATTATATAATTTTTAATTTATATATATTATTTCTATATATACCGAAAATTTTCAGATTTCATATCATCATTGTACCGATTTCGGTATCGATATCATATCGTACCGAAATATACAGAAAATTTCGATAAATTCGGTATTTTTCGATATGATAACTCGTTGTAGAAAATGACAAAAAATTATATGAGACGATCTCACGGGTCGTATTTTGTGAGACGAATCTCTTATTTGGGTGATCAATGAAAAAAAATTACTTTTTATGTAATGTCCCAAAAATCAGAAAGTCCACGTGTACCACATGCATGCAAATTATTAAATTTCTTTGGTATTTTATTAAATTCTTTTAAAGCATAAAATGCATGTTTATTTTATTAATTTGTGTTTAATTATTTTTATGCATATTTATTTAATGGTAGGATTTAATTCATGAAATTTTAAAGGTTCATGCATTAAAGATTTTTAAGTTTCATTTCGTGCTCGAACGAAGAACGGAGACCGGAGAATTTCCAAGAAATTATTTTAATTACATGATTTATTTTTATTAATTAATATAAGGTGTTTTTAAGTGTATTTTCAAAAAAGGGGATTTTTGATATATTTTAAACGCATGATATTATTTTAACCGGTACGCAAATTTTAGCGAATCAGGTAGACTTTTTGAGGGTTCGGCTAATATTTTCAAAAACTTTCGAACACGAAATATTTTTCGGGAGTGTGTTTGGATTTAATGGGCCTATTTTTAAGCTTATTGGGCTTAATATTTTTTTAAAATTTTTAATTAACCAATTAGGGTCCATTATCTACTAATTAATCATTTAATTATTATACTAGAGCTACCCTACATCTATTATGTACAACAACCAACACCCCATTCAAATTTAGGACCCTTGGTTTCAGAAAATTAAAGGGAGACACCAATTTAAAGCCACGGTTTTTGGTTTGTTCTTGCATCCAAGGCTATCTGGCGCTCCTCTCTTTTTCCTCCTCACGTTTTTACATCATCAAGGCACGCTAAGTACTTTCGTTTCTGCATCATTTACGATGTATATTTGTTGATGTGTGTTTATTTATGGGTGGAATTCTCGATCCAGCTTGTTACATAGAAATGAGTTTGGTTTTGCTTAAAAACATGCACCCTTTTTATTCTCTAATCATGTTTCTTCAAGTGGTTGTGCAAGGAGCTGTTGGCTGCGCTTGTTAAGGGGGCTGAGACATGTCATGTTCGAGGGAAATAGGGCTGGAGTCGGCTTTGGGTTGAAGCTTGGTGTAGATCGAGATGGGTGTCAAGTTTTGACTCGGTTTTTGGGATAAGTTGAGTACAAGGATTAGCTAACCACGCAGGGACCTAGCTGAGTCTTAGACCAGACTCTGGTAGGTCTGAGAGAAGTCTTGGAAGGGCTCGAAGCGTGCTAGAACCTCAGGCTTAGCAGACCGCACGCTTGAAGATGGGAGCTCGGGTGTAGTGGTTTCCGGTTCTAGCGCTCGTTTCTGTTGTGTAAGTTGCATGGGGCCGTGAGCTTATGTTCTTGGGGTTCAGAGGGCCCTAGGGTGGTCTAGGAAAGGATGAGTAGCAGTCTGTTCCCATCAGAGTTAGGCGAGAGTCGAAATAAGAAAAGTTGGTGGCTTGGGTTTTCGGATTAGCACGTGCTGGAAATTTCAGCAGCTTGCTGGCCTATTGTGCGAGTGACTAAGGGTAAGATTTTGAGGTTTTTAGGACCTTTAGATGTTTTTAAGATATGACAAAAAGTTGGGAAAAATTCGGTTAAGTTTCGAGTCGATTCGGGTTAAAATCAGGACACCAGTCCAAGTTTTAAAAACAATTCGGTTAAGTTATGAAATGAGCTCGAGTTTACGTCTAGGAATGATTATAAATAAGTTTTGGGATGTTTTAACGAGTTTGTTAAGTTTCGGATCAAAATAAAGAGTTTTGGATTTATCCGAGATTTAGTCGCCGCTCGAAACGTAAATTAAAAAATTAATTGAAACGCCTAGATTAAAGCTTAATAAAATTATGAAAAATTATATTTAAGCTCAAATAATTATTAGAAGTCTAAGTTTTTAAATTAAGAATTTTATGCTAAGGTTTGGTTTAATTCGGGATTAAAACGCATTAATAGGTTATATTTATAGATTAATTTAAAAGTCATAGATTTAAGCCAAATAAAAATATAGAAAAGTTCTTGTAGGCTTAAATAATTATTTGGGGCGTGTTAGAGTCAATGAAATTAAGAAAATGTCAAAGAAGTGAAATTTTACGTCTAAGGGAAAAACGATAATTTTGGGTTTCCAGGGGCAAAATGGTCATTTTGCACCCGGGAAAGATTTTGGTCCTGGCATTGCCCTGAGCACATTTTATCATGTTTTAAATGTTTATGCATCATGTTTACGATTTTTACGCAATTATGATAAATACGGTGCATGCTTGGTTTAAAGGAAAAAAATTACGTATATGCATGATTTTATTAAGTGATGAATATGATGACACGTTTTGAAGGAAGTGATTTAGTTGTGACTAACACGATGACATGATGATATGATTTGAGATATCGTAAGGAAAAAGACCCCAGAGAGAGCCTGTTTACGGGAGAAGGCCCCAGAGGGAGCCCGACGATCGTATTTCATTGACATAATATGATGATATGATAGGCCAAGGCCCAGTTGACGGGTGAGAGTGTCGCTGGTGTCCCCGCCGTCCAGTACTTTGGTTACACGTAGATGGATCCATCGACTGACATGATTATACGAAAGTCACAGCTAATGAAGTGAATTCAATTAAAAGAAAATGTATACGTATATGATAATATGAGATGATATGATTTGACACGACATGTTTATGTTCATGTTTTAAAGTTCATGAAAGTTATGTTGGCATTATGATTTTACACGACACGTTTACGTATATGATGACATGACATGCTTTAATACGATATGATTTTACACAACACGTTTACATTATGCTTTTAAGTTCATGAAAGATATGTTGAGTATGATATTTTTCACTGTTGTGTGCTATGCATATGTACTTATTATTCCTGGTACAGGCGTGTTGAGTCTTTAGACTCACTAGGCGTGTGTGATGCAGGTGAGCTAAATGGTGAGGAGACTGGAGGTGCCGAACTCTGAGTAGACAGACTTGGTGGGATGACACGACCTGAGGACCACATGTTTTCCGCATTACGATTTATGAGATTGAGAGGAGATGAATATTTTCATACGTTGATGAATTTAATATTTTTACTCGTTTATGTTTACGTATGATTTTGGATGAGTTTGGTTAATTTAAACTGCACTATTTTTACGGTAAGATAATTACAATTATTTTAAATGTTATTTTTAAATGCGAGCTTTTATTTTTTTTAAAAAAAAACGTCCAGTAGAATTTTAAAACGAGTGAGATGTCACATTTTATGCTAAGAGTATTACTTTTTATTGTGAATATCGGTAGGATTGATCCGTCTCACAGATAAAGATTCGTGAGACCGTCTCACAAGAAACCTACTCATCGAAAATTCAATATTTTTTCTTGCTCCTAAGTCTAATGCAAATATTGGGTGCAGGCATGTGTTGTGTTATGTTTGGCTTTTAGAAAATTTTTTATATTCTTTATTTTATCATTATTAACTTATTCCGTCTTCTTATTAATATTTGTATTAGTTTAGTTGAAGTAGGAATTCTAAATACGTAAATTTAGTTTGGCTTTCGATTGACGGACCAAAACGATAACCATACATAATAATGATTGTAGCTATCAGATTTTCTTTTCTTGTGTGAAAATATCAAATAATCTAGTCGTATTTAGGATCGATGGATTTGATATAAATCAAGTGATTTGATTTTAATGAATATTTGAGGAATGAATTTCAAATAATATTCGTACTGGGTATATTTATAATCCACCAAAATTAGTATTAACATTGTATAATTTGATGTTGTAAATTTTAAATATGATTGAATTTTGTCAATCTGTGGTACGTTGTGCAGAGTCATCTCACCCGTTTTCTTTGATACAAAATTATACATTTGGACGGTTCGATTCGATTCTATTGAAGAAATTGGTTCGTGATAATTGATTCATTGTTTTTTATTGGGTTTGATTTTTTTATCGCAACAAATTTGACACACATTTTACACACAAAGTGAAGTATAAATAACACAAAATGTATTGTAAATATAAACCCCCTCTTAATTTATGATATTTCAGTCATAATCATTAAATTTATTATCAAATTAATTGTTCATTCAAATTTAAAAATTAATTTTTCAAACCGGACCAAACCGTAATTAAACATCCTCTATTACATCTTCATAAATTAAAAGACGAATGAATTTCAAATTCTTTTACCTAGTTATAATTCATTCACGATAATGGAGTTAAATAACCAAATTTATCATTAAAATATTGACATTTATGTAGTTAATTCGCGAGTGGAAACAAGTTTTTCTCCCAAAAAAATTAAAATTTAAAAAGAAATGTTATAATCAGTAGGTGGCAAAAACCCCGAGTGCCGCCCCGAGTTTTCGAAAAACCGCTGCAGGTACCGATTCAATCAACCCGTTTCCCGAATCCGACCCGTTTCGTCTCTCGCTCTATATTTTGCCTATATATAATTCAGGCCGGTTAGGGTTAAGCTCGAGCTAAACTAGTCAGCTCAGATTTAGTCAGTGGGGTGTGTTGATGGCGATGAGATCTGTGATAACACGCAGCGGAGTTCGTGGTTTAATGGAAGGAAGAAAGGGAACATGGGCTCTGTGGCCCCGTTATTACGCTGATGGCAAAGGTCGAATTCTGAGCGAGGAAGAACGCGCTCAGGAAACCGTCTACATTCAGGTAATTTCTGTTTTGTTTTCTTTTCTTTTCTTTTCACAGTTTGTGTCAGAATTTTGAAACAAAATTTCTTTCTCTTGGGTTTTATGTGAAGAAAATGGAGAGGGAGAGAGCGGAAAAGTTGAAGAAGAAGGCCGAGCTTGAAAAAGCTGAGAAGGAGAAAGCTGGCAAGGTAAATTACACTGTAAAGATTTATAGGTTTATATGCGGAGGATGCCTTGTTCTGATCCCCTTTTCATTGTTTTCGTCCGATTTTTTGTGGATAAGGATGATTGTACGGGCGATCGAAATTTTTTATATATATTTGAAAATGGTTTGTTTCATTTTTAAAAGCACAGCTAATTCGCGCACAATGCATCGAGTTCCCAGATCGAGTATTCCTGCTTTACGGCCTAGCTGTATATTGATTTGTGGCTTTAATATGACATTGCCATGTGAATTGAGGAGCATTTGTGTCTATCACTATGATCTGAGATATTTAGATTCTGGAAATCTCATTTTAGATCAAATTTGCTCTAGGATTTGTTACATGAGTCATGACAATGATTTTCGTTTTATTGCATCCTGCATTGTAAATCTCACAAATCATTGAATGGAAGCTAGTTTTGGGTTTTTGTTGGTTTCTCATCTTGCAACGCCTTAGACATGGCATGTTAATCCTTGTATTATTTCATTTCTGGCATTGATGCCCTTTAGATTTGTTCTAGATTATCTCCAATGACCATTAAAACTAATTATAACTTTTTAAATGTTGTATTTATGCCGTTATTTTTTTGTTATATTTGAAAAATATATGTGGACTCTCTATTTTCAGATCCAGTACCATCCTCATTCATGTGATTACTAGTTGAGTCTTTGAGATCAAGGATGATGTGCTCATTTTCGAGCGTCTTTGAGTCATGGTTTGGATATAGTTTAAATTGTAATTGTGAAATCATAAATTTGTAAATTCTGGACTGTGATTATGAATCTCAAATATCATAAAATTATGAATCGTAATAATACTAATATGGGAAATAGACTAATAAGATGTTAGGATAGACAATGGAATGATGTTTTAAACCCATGATCACCTCTTGATGTTGAGGACTTGAGGTTTTGTGACTTTAAAACATCATTACCTTGTGACTGGCGTTTCAGACCATATATATACATGTGGAGAGACTATGAACTAATTCACGATCTCTTGTCCAAACACAGTATTTTTATGGAGAATATAAAAAGAGATAATGTCATCATAGGTTGTATAGAAATCAAATCCGATATGTCTTTATTGAGCTTGGTGAAAAATAATTACTCTATTAATCACAGCACAGTATAAAATATAATCATAAATGAAATATGCACATCCTTATTCAAATATTAAAACCAATCATAAATATGTAACAATCATATCATGAATTGATAGTATAATGTGTGTGTTAGTTATTTGGTCGAAACTTGTACAAAGTTGGCAAGTTCAAAGCTTAGAAACTTGTTGTGTTTTGCTTCATCTGACATGAACCTGATGAGTGTTGATTGCCTAAGTTGCTTCCTTCTTGACTTATTTCTAATTTCCATGTTATCATGCTGTTTATTTTTAAAAAGCCAACTTAGTTAGTTTACTTCTCTTTTACCAGAAGGCTGAAGAACAGACTCAAAAAAGCTGAAGTGGGTTCCCTACTCTGTAAAGACTTGTGATCTTCTGGTTTCTAGCCTACGGAAAAAATAAATGTAACCCGTGTAGGCGTTATTTTTGTTTACGTGTTGGTTCTTGTACATAGTGCTTGGCAGTGCTTTTCTTGGGGTGATCGTTATGTTTGTTTTCCAAGTTGAAGCGAATCGGAACTTTAAAAGTTTTCTACAATCTGTTTTGCGTGATCTCTCGTTGTTTTGCTCACTTTGCCAACCTAGCAATCAGTCCCCAGTTATCCGTGACAGGAAAAGGTACCAAAACACATTTACCGTTGAGGGCTTCATCCAGTGAAAAAAGCAGCAAGAGGATATTGAAATTTTAGGTTTAATTTTTCTAGAAATCTATGTTTTGCTTCTCCTCAACACAAGACAAGCTCAAATTTAAGTATTTTTTTAAAAAAATTCAGATTTGAGATTTATATATAAAAAATGGGTTATGAAGTTTTGGTCTAGAATTCAGTGTTAGGATTAATGAAGAGATATATTTGGTAAAAGAAAGATTCAATTGCAGGAAAGTAATGATAACGGATGAAATGTGTGTTTATGCCTGTTGGAGGATTGTGGATCAGTCTGCTATAACCTTCTTCTATTATAAACGTATCTCATGGTTGGCGTAGACCCGTTAGAGCGTATGAGTTCTTTGTACGGAAAATTGGGAGGTGGCCGTGGAAACCTTTGTTGGGGAAACGTGTATACTTCTTAGACATCCATTTATAGTTTGGTCAATAGTACATGATTAACTCCTTACTCGGGACAGGTAATCGTATGTCATTAACAAATGTTGTGTGATTTTCAATCATGGAGATGAATTTGTCCAGCATTTGTATTTCAGTTGTCCTATCTCGAGTGCTATATGGAACATTATCCGTGAGTGGCTGGGAATGAGGAAGCTAATGGGTTCGACGTCGGCAGTTTTACGGGCTTACAGAACGGTCTATGGGGGAAACTCGACTTTAACCAGAATAAGGTGTTCTGCATTTGCTGTTACGGCCTACCAGATTTGGAACTTAAGAAATAGAGTATTTTTTGACAAAGAGATACCAAATGTATTGCAGACAATCAGGAATATCAAGATACTAATCTTTCGTTGCTTTCCTTGCTCTAGTGATGTAATTTAATGTGTGGATCTATGATATTTATTGTAAAACGATTTATGGTTGTTGTTGAGCGTTTGAGGATATCCAACGTATTTGTACCGTAAATATTATTTTTACATGTTTAATGGAATATCATTTTCATTTAAAAAAAAAAAAACATAGAAGCTATCGAGTGGGCAAGACTTTTCTGATCAACACTTGTGCGTCGCATGGATGAGGTTGGGTACAATAATTTCTCCCATTAAAACATAGAATTTGGCATTATTTGAGATAGTGGTGAGGATATATATTTTCTCAAAATGGTATCTTTTTTCAAAAAAAGAAAAGAAAAAAAAAAGCTTGAAAACATGCTTCTCTGGGCAACGTTTGAATCCATGTGGGCTTGACAAATTTTTTTTCTATTTCTATTTATTTTGGCTTATTTGTGGGATCGGAGAGGAGAGGTAGCCACAAATCTAATACAAAGAGTCGTGTTTCTTGCTGATTTCATAAATCACAAAAAAATTTATGGCATTGTCTCACAGTAAATTTGGTAAGATAGATCTTCCACTCGATTCAAATCATAAAAAATTATATCATTTTTTATGTTAAAAATATATTTGCATGATAGTTGTGGATCATGTTAACTCATATCACAAATAATAAAAAATAATAAATTTTTTATCGAAGATGTCTGGGTGGTGATAAGTGAAAGCCCATCGTGTTACCTGACTAGCGAGACAAAAATTTATCTAATGTATGTTATAAGAACTCGGGTTCTCATAACTTAAGTATTTTTATTTAAAAATATTTAAGTATTTTAAAATTTGAATATATTTTTTATATAATTTCTTAAATTAATATTTTTTAAATTTTAATTTAATAATAAAGTAAAATGGAATATTCGAATAGGCAGGATTGGTGATAAAGCAAAGCAATCGCCGTCATCAAACACACACAAGACACAACGGGTCTCGCATGGCAATTCCAGCACGTAATGCTCACTGGAATCTGGGTGCAGCCAAGACATTGGCAGCTGACGTCACTCTTCTTATCATACGCCCACGGCTCGGTTTATGATAGGACTCCTGCTCAGCCGTTCCCCGCTACCTATCTGACTGACCATTCGATCAACACCCATGCCCATTGCTGTGGCGCCTCTTCGCGGTACGAGAACGAGGCTCTTAGAAGGTGCGAGGGGTCGTGGAACGTAGCGTGGGACGCCAGGCCTGCGCGGTGGCTCCACCATCCGGACTTGGTTTGGCTCATTTTCGGCGTCTGCGCCTGTTTAGCCGATCCGCTTCCAGATTCAAGCGCATATTCAGATTCAACCGCTGACTTCAACAATGATGCCGTGGTTTCTGATACACCTGAATGTGGGTGTTCTAATTACAGTGTCATAGGTGAAATTGTAGTTACTCGTCTCCATTTTCAATAATAAATTGTTTTGAAAGGTTTTATAAGTAAATATGAACTATTATGAAGTAATATCAATATTTGTTTACATATCGATTGGCTCGATGAGCGGAAATGACGATTTCACAAGAGCTGCTGTGGTATTTAATTATGTTGTGATTTGATTTAGATGTTCCTAAGGAGTGATTGTGGTTGAGTGCCAATATTCGAAGGGGTGAAAAATCAAAATTACTATCTTTTTGGTGTAAATGGTTTCTTAATTCAGAATGAAATGAGAATTTACAGGTTGTTGAAGAGCTGTTAATTAAAGAGAAGAAAAGCAGTACATTGGTGACTTTCCGCAGACGTAAGTAGCAGCTTCTGACAATATTACATTTCTTTTGTTTTGTGTTTCATTTCCAAAATTTGATTAATTAAATGTGTGAATTCGACCATGTGATATATATATATATTATCACGTAAAGACATGAGACTATGGACAGCATACTTCAAGCATTTAAGCTACGCCTTCCAACTCACTCACTTTGTCTGCTTTTAACCATGCATGCATGCATTCCCCAAGCCTCTAGATTGATTTGCTGTTACAGTCAGTCAAAACTTACTGGATTACAGGAATCCCGTTTCGGTCTTCAATCTTCATGGCAGAGAAATGTACTGGTGACTCGATCAAAATCGCAGATTACGGTGAACAATATAAGAAAGATGAGGAAAAATCCATCAATGTTTTGTTTCATGGCTATGGTCATTATGATATATTGGAAGGCCTTATCCGTTTCAAGACCGAAGGAGGACAGCCATGCTAGGTACGTAAGCTTATTATTTTTTCTTTCCTATTTGAGTTTGGGGTATTATTATTGTTATTAATTATTCTATGAATGCTGGTGTAGTTGCAGATCATTTACGTTAGATGAAGAAGCAATAGGCTATTTCAAATTTTTTGAAGAGTTGTTTGCGATCAAATTGTATTTTATGTTTTAATATAACGGTGATAGCCATAAGAACCTGACCTCATGAAAACTAAATGGATAGCTCAAATCAGAATCAATATGCAATTACTTTTTTCATCAGTCGAGCACGGGGACTGCCCGAGATATTTTCTCCCCTGGCAATCAGGAGCCCGGTCTCTCGTGCAAGCTCCTGGGAACTTTTACCCGGGCTACCTCGAGAAGCGCATCACACTCGAGTATATCGGTATGAGCTACCTTATGCTTGACAATCATTTCTGTAGAACGACATGAGTTTGGCGTGTCAGAGAAGTAATCAGAAGTAGGGTATGGGCAACCGCCTTACCTGCATCCTTAGCAGGTGGACACTGAACACAAGGTAATCATGAAATTTCCTCCTATAAATAGCTGATACACTTCTCATTTACGGATTCTAGAATTTTGAACTCTCAAACACTCACGTATATCACCACATATACAACCATTTTTCTCTCCTTCACTTGCTGACTTAAGTATCGGAGTGGTTACGCCGGACACTCCTCCGACGCCCATTAATGAGTTCATCTTCTTGTCTGCAGGTCACAGTTAAAGACATCTCACAGATAAATATCTTCATCAGAGATATATCTTCCTTACTCATTTTCCTTAAACACTTATATCATAATCTGGTAGATTGTCCCGACTTAGTTCACCTGATTTATCCGGATATCATCACTAATCAGAGATGTCATCATATAAGCTCTCTTTTTATTTGAAACGAGCTTATAAAATGTTGCAAATGATGATAAAAAAAAAGTGAGTGAATCAGTTCCAATAAAACCGTATTCATTAAAATACAACTTGAAAAATTACCAAAATTTTCTGAAATGCTTAAATATGTTCAGAAGTGCAATTGATAAAATCAAAAAACGTGAGCAACTGGAAATTTTACGCTGAACTCGTTTTGTCCCGCTCTACAATTTTTGTATAGAAAATATTTTAATATTCCAAACTAAATTCACCCAGATTTTGAAAATCTTGAATGATGATTTGACTTTCTTTAGCCATCCAAAATAGTGTGTCAGACAACTTTTTGATAGTGTACTAAAAAACATTTTAATTAAACAACTTTTATTTTCAAATATTTACTTGAAAACGTTTAAAACGTAGTCAAATTGAAGCTTGAAAATTTAATCTTGAAATTGAATTTCTGGGTTTGAGAATCCCAATGTTCTTCACGGTTTCCATTTTTTTTTTGACAAAATCAACTTGTGATCTTATTACACTTCCAATTCACGATGGTTTCAAGGTAGGATAGAATGGTTGTGTAAAAGTTTGGATATTTTTAGACAAAATTTGATATTTTTATCATATTTTCTCCCTATTTTTCTTTATTTTTGCGCCTTCCACAATCTTTTATTTTTCTCTCTATAACCCACGAAATATATCCTCAAGAATATGACTTCTTTCAGAAGAAATCTACATTTCTTGCCCGATAAATATATATAGGAGATGTAAACCAAACGAGACAGTATTGATTTGCAAGACTTAAAAAATAATAATGCTAATATTAATTTATAGCCTTGAATTTACAAGGAACTTCATTTAACTTCTTCTGTGAAATTTTATCAGTGAGTGAATACATAATCGGTATCAATTTTGATTCCATTCGTGCCTTTTATAACCCGATAAATGGATACCATCGCTCTGAGCTGCCCAATAACATTGATCACCACTGCATCTTTTAGCCCACGAATCTTTGAAAACATCAAATTGTACGTCTTTCCTACCCCACCAGAGATGACAAAAAAACAAAGTTCGACCAAAAACTCTAGTGCAGAAACTCCAGTTGAATTCTTGATTCGTGGTCAGATTGTGAAAACCTAAGTCATCGTTCTTCGATTGACAATGAATCTGTAACTGGTCAGAGTTTGGAGGGAGTTTATTTGCTACGTAAACTGTAAAATCATCGGTGAAAACACATATACGAGCCTCCGAGTTAGGGAGATGACTTGCCAACGTAAGGACCAAAAATAATATAGTTTTGGCTAAAGAGTAGTTTCCCATTGTGTGTGAGGGAAGATGATCATGCATGGTGTTGGTCACCATTGAATTAAGTCATTTTTATAGAGTTAAGAACTCAGTCAAAGTTAGAACAATCTGAAAGTAAATATGCGATCTATCAAAAATAGGATACAGGAATGTTTCTAATGGTAAAAACACACAAAATATACGATATAAAAATAGCAGGAATTTGTCATAAGCTTACAACGTAATAATACCCTTTAACAATTGGTGAAAAACTCGTGTGAGACGGTCTCACATATCGTATTTTGTGAGAAGGATCTCTTATTTGGGTCATCTATGAAAAATATTACTTTTTATGCTAAGAGTATTATTTTTTATTATGAATATCAGTAGGGTTAACCCGTCTCACAGATAAAGAATCGTGAGACCGTCTCACAAGAGACCTATTCAAATAATTGATGTTAAGTAAAAAAAAAATTTAACAAATAAAGATAAAAAATAAAATGATAAAATTATATTTTTAAATTCTTCTTGCTGCCGCAACACCGTTTTTGGATTATTATTGTCTTCCATCTTTGGTCATTTACTTATTTTCAATATTTTTCAAATTTCTATATATATACTTAATTACTTCTATATAAGTAATTTACTGATTTTTGTAATTATCTTTGTGATTCTAATTTTTATATACTTAATTGAATCGAAATGATTAAATTATTATTTATTGTTAATGTCTATAGGTTTGTACAATATTTATAGTTATATTATTTTGATAATCGAGAAAAAAAAATATTTTCGGTCCCTCCGGAGTTTAATATAATTAGAAATTTATATAAATACTCATGCGATGCAAGTGATTATGATTTTAATCCATTATTTAACTTTTAATATGTTTAGTAATGTCAACGAAAATACTAAATAAATAGATATTTAATTCATGTCACTTTCATTGAAATAGATAATAATTACATTACATTACAGCTCCTACACATGATTTGTGTGCGCAAATAGTTTATTGGACATGTTGTGTTGTACTTCCTATAAATGTCTTTTATTTGTTAGCAACTTCTTATAAAAGTTGTGTGAACATTTATATTTGGATTCTACTTTTATCCATTTTTTTTTACATATATAAGATAATAGATATATTATATTATTAAATTTGTGATCTTTGGAATAACTAACTTTTGTTGTCATTGTCTGTTTTAATAATTATATATATCAATAAAGTATTAAAATTTTAATGTGAGTCATATATAGCTTAGCGGACTTAGCATTTGTTTCATAAGCATCGAGTTGTATGTTTAATTCTTATTTCATCTTTTTTTTTATCTTTTTATTTATTTATTTTTTAATTTATATATCAAAATTACATTGTAGTCCCTCAATGTTTCTTATAAATATTTTGATCTTCATTTAAATATAAATAAAATGAATTATAAAAAATAAATAGAATGCGTACGTCGGTACATTAGTGTAAATTATTTTTTAAAAAATATATTGTGTTTTATAATAGATGAGAAGTTGTGTAAATAAATAAATAAATAAATAAAAATAATAGAGAAATGAATATCATGTTTATGACAATATTAAACATGATATGTTTTTAAACATTCTTACAAAAAATACAACATAAAACAATATTAATTCAACAATAATAAAATAAAATAATACTTGACAAGTCTCGATAACAAAAAAATTATGAGCCTAACAAATCGACGAGAATTATTACCAACAAACGAAAATATTGACGTTTCGCAAAATAAAAATACCGAAGACGGAAGAATATGTCACCGATGATCCAACAAATTGAAATGCCGAGGACAACCAACAAATCGCTGAACGAAAATACCGAATGGAATGATCGGAGAAGGTGCAAATAAATCGCCGAATGAAATTTCAATGGGAGGATGCAACAAATAAATAAAGGGGGATTCAGAATCCGTGGCAGGGTGGCACGGATTCAATTGAATCCGTGGCACCCTTATTATATTTTTTTATTTTTTTAATTTTTTTTAAAATAAGTCTGAATTCGGTGTAGTGAAATGCGGATTGTACTAGTTTTGTAAAATTTTTGATTCTGCAACATTTTTATAATGATTTTTTTTATTTATAATATTTTTAAAAAAGCCCTGAGAAGTTGTAAATAAATAAATAAAAATAATAGAGAAATGAATATTAGGATTGGCCCAAATAGTTCAACTACTCAACTACCATTCCACTCTCTTTCTCGTTAAACAACCGCTGCTCCTGTAAGGATGGCCCTCCAAACCCCTAAACTTTTTCTTCACCCATCGGAGCCGTTGATGCTGCTCCGCCACGCTCCCACCCAACTCAATTTTCGCATTTCTGCGGTCTCCGGCGGCAATAGCAGTAGCGGTAAGAAGGGGAGTGCCGCCCCCGCCCCGAATTCCAATTACGTGGTGCCTCTGGACAAGTCTTCCTGCATCACTCGTCCCCTTGCTGAGATTCTACCTGACCTCAACAAGAGGATCCCCGATAATATCATCAACACTCAGGATCATAAATCCACCTTCATCCCCTGGTAATTACCGTGAAAATCTCTGATTTGAAACAAATTTCGAGTTTTTTTTAACACTTCCGATCCCTGTATATGACCAGGTACCAGGCCAATCGTATGCTCAGCTTTTATGCTCCAGGTGATTTATACTAAATTATTCATCGCTCTCTGGCTTTTGCCTGATCTTGATTATGCTTCTTGTCGATGGGTTTTCCCTGAATTGGAAGTTAATGTTTGCAGATCCCTTCTCGACATGTTTATAATAAAATTTAAATTCAATTATCCGGTGTAACGCTGTTTCATTGTATTGGGAGAACTATGCTTAAAGCTTACTTTTTTTGACCAAAATCTTTTTTCTCTAAGTGATTAGGTGTTTTTTTGGGTGTCTCTTTCCTTCTTGCATTTGAGAATTAAAATAATGTACCGAGAATCGTGCTATGTGAATTTACGATTGTTCTTTACAGTTTATTGAAGTTAAAAAAATTAATACAAAAGTTCATATACATGCAGAGGGAGTAGATTTCTCGATGTAGTATAGGAAAATCCGAGAGATACAATCCCAACTGTGTTAGATAAAGTCGAATTAGAATTCTCGACAATGTCCGATATGCTAGCATTTTGGGAGTGTTAGGTGAAGGTTTTTGAAGTATATTGTGGTAAAATAAATAATTTTTGGTTTATATCTTGGAAAAATAGATTGTTATTTAAATCGCAAACAATGCCAGAAAATTTTAAATTATCTTTTACGTTCAGATTAATATATTCTGGATTAAAATATTGTGTGAAAATAAAGATATTTTGGGAATTGATACGGTTTGGCTAAGAGTGATGATTAAGTCAGATTTGTATCGGTGTTTGTTAGTTGTCCCACATCGGTTGGATAAAATACATGGGAGTTATATATATGGTCTTGGACAATCTTCCACCCTTGAGCTACATTTTGGGGTTGAGTTAGGTCCAAGTTCCAATCTTAACATGGTATCAGAGCTCAGGTTCCACCGTGTTGGATTGTCCATAGTTGGGTCACCCGTTCTGCTCATAATTGGGTCATTCGTAAACTTCACGCTCCAGATGCTCATTCCTGAGCGTGGGGGATGTGTTAGTCATCCTCCCCTTGAGCTAGCTTTTGGGGTTGATTTAGGTCCAAGTTCCAATCTTATGACAAATTGGCCTCAATGGTGACTGATGAATTTTGGCTAGCGAATATTTGTTACCCAAGCACTTGGATTTGCATATCTCTTCGTCAGCTGAAGTGCCAAATAGTTTATTACTGATATTTCTTTCATAGGTTGGTGTGGAGAAATTCGTGATGTTATATTTTCGGAAAATGGAAGTGTGACAGTGGTTTACCGTGTCATTGTACGAGGATCGGATGGAGAGGTATATAATTATGGCTGTATTTCATTATGCTTGTTTTATGATATATGGAAGCTGAATAAATGTGTTGGATGTGCGAAACGATGCAGGCACATCGTGAATCGACTGGGACGGTGTTAGCCAATGATGTCGGCAGTTCAACAGATCCTGTTGCCAAAGCGGAGGAAATAGCTTTTTGCAGAGCTTGTGCTCGGTTTGGACTTGGCTTATATCTTTATCATGATGTTTAGATAGAAAGTTCTGTGATGGAAGATCCGGAAGAAATTACACGCCATGTATCTGTTATTTTTTTCAGTTTGTCCCCCCCACCCCTTAATATGATGTACATATTAATGCTGTTTATGTTCCGACACTGTCCTGATTTTGAACTCTGATTGTAGAAACTAATGTTTTTACAAATTTTGATCTACGTGATGTTGAAATATGGATAAACAAATTCCCAAGGTTCATCATAGTCATTAATTTATAAAACCTTGCTATTGATGAAGGTGTGGGCTGCATTGCATGAAATATGACAAGAACAATGACCAGAACCCTCAAATATTCTTGATACCTGCTTTTGCATGCTAACTAATTAGTGTTAGTTCAATCCTAGTGTATGGGTAGTGTCTTAACATTTTGTCTAAGGGCTACCGGAGAATTCACGCCAATTTTTGTATTCGCATTGAGCAACGAGAAATAATACTTAGTCTCTTTACCATCATTTGGATTAGATATTTGTGTAATTACCATAAGTGTAGGGTGGAATAAATCCTAATTAGACGTGATCACGGTTTGTATCTTTTTAATGCAAACCCTGACCTGAAACTAGAACCTACCTCGAAATTTGAGTACGGGATCTTTTTTCTGCTTTGTTTTCAAAACCCTAGACCTTATTTTACTTTCTTTTTGATAAGTTGATTAACATTGTTATTCCTTTTTTCACCGCTCAAAATACAAAAGAGTAGATGTTGATTATAATATTCGAACCATGTCTTATTTCATACACAATTTACAACAAATGTTACACACAATTTTGTAATAGATACAACATATCTATACATGCTATTATTATTCTTGTCTACGTTCTCTCTGTGCATCTCTCTCTTTCTATTCTACGGCCTTAAAAGCCTTGTTGGACTAGGATTTGAGGCTATCCATGTTGCAATCACATCGACAAGCCCGTCGATATCCTTGGAATTTTCAGCGAAAATTCTCGAGTCTGTGCTGAACGTGTTGCCCACTTCTTTGGCGACGGCCTCCCAAGGTGTACCCGCGGTTAACGTCGCCAGAAACTCTCCGCTCCGGCTGACAGCATCTGCCATTGCTGGGGGAACATCAAAAGGAGCCTGAAATTGAGAATAACGACAAATAAGAGTTTTGTTTTCGAAATCTTACCTGGGCAGACATATTTTCATCCTAAAATTAAAGTACTTGCCAAAATAGGAAATGAGAGCATATCTCTGATTCCTACATATCGTGAACATTTTAAATTATGGCTCACCTGTTGCAGAGGCAGCCCATGATCCCCAGGCAACAAACGGATAGACATGTCCAGCATTGAACTGATGGCAGAATCTGAAGTAAGAACCTGGGCTAGTACTGAAGTCTCATCAATGGTATCATCTTTGAACTTTATCAGAAGATTCCTTGAGATGCCATAGTAAGACCTGATCTGTCAATTACACAACCAAATAAAATAACTTACAGACATTAATCTTGTCACGATTGACGGGTATTAGTTTTACTAAATAATGCATTTTGCTCTGAAAACTTTTTCTCGAGAATTTCCCCCAAATTTCATAATAACCAGCCAGAATCCAACCCAAACTAATTTCCGAAGAACATAAGCTAGATTTAATAATATTTAGCCCTCACAGCACATGAAAATTAATAAAACACACCAACTATGATAGAAAGGTAGCCATCTCATGATTATCATTGTTTATCGCTATGATATTGGAAAGAAAAATGAAAATTCGGACTCTACCAACAGGAAACATGGTTTACCAGACGCTGAGTTTCTTCTGGCTTCGGTGAGAAATTTTCCCTCCCTTTAGCCAAGTCCATGTACAATGGAGGAAGCTGCTCAACCAAAGGAAGAACTTGCTTCAAAATGGCAGGACTGAGGTTCTCAAATTGCTTCTTGGTCATCTCCGCCTGCAAGTTTCAAATATAGTTTGCTAGTCTGAAATTTATCAGTAAATAATAGCAAGAACTAACACAAACTTTCAAATGTAAGTCTAAAATGAAAAAAGAGTAAACATGTCCCATCCATATATAGAGAGAGAGAGGATCAATATGAAGAAAATATTTTGCCTAAAACAAGGAAATGGTTATTGTAAGGGTTATTCTGCGTGGAGGCTGAGAAGGCCATTGTAATGGCTTGGTCATCTATTTTATGGAGCCAAGTATTGAAAAACAAATTGATTCCATTCAAAGGCTAAAGAAATATGGATAGCGGCCAAGAATGTATACTTTGACATAGAAACAAATCACAATGTTATCTAGTTTGGTAAAATCCAAAACACCAACCAAGTCACGACTGTCAGCGAGTATTATAACATACTCACAGAAGTAGGGGCCTAGGATTTTATGACAAACCATGAAACTCAAGAAACATGATGAAAACTCCATGGAAAGCTGCCTCATTGTAAAGCAAAGAAGAAAAAGGGCAAAATCGCATAGCTCTCATCGCAGAAAATGAAATTGTGATGGAGAGTGGGCTGAATTTCTCAAAATAAACAAAAGGGATCTGTTACGAAGGCTTTTTAAATAATCAAAGATCTCAAGTGAGACTTCAATTGAGCCCTCGATTGGATTTTCAGCTGGAATGAATAGGACTCCTATTCTCATGGCATTGGTTATGATATTTTTAATGGACCAACTTGCGCTATAGCCAATAGAGGTGATACAACCACTCACTTTTCATCAAAATCTTCATCAAACAAATGTTGGATAATTGACAATGGAGCATCTGACCATATGACTGGGTCATACTAATACAAGGAGTTGTCGGGAGAAATGGGTTGGTGACCGATGGAAGAAGATCATTCTCCAGAAAGAGTTTTTTTATAATACCATATTTTAACTCACCATTTAATTTAAAATTTAAAATATCTAACATGAAAATAAAATAAACAAATACATGTGATGTCATTACTGCCTCATATAACTTGGCAGTTGTGGTAATATTAGCCTATTTTGAAAATAAAAACAAATAGACATCACATTCTCCAACAATATTCCAAAACACATCTTCCCAAAAATATTTCCATAATGTTTAACAACACTACTAGCCTTGCAGAAGAATAGAAGTATTGATAGGAGGCGCACAATCACAGTATACTCTTGGATTAGTTAACTAGGAAGAGTTCTAAATCTTCACCAATGATGCTCAATTACAAAGTAAAAAAGCCATAAAGGAACAGTTTTTGATAGCACATAAAACTAGTTAATTTTCCAAGATTGCAATATTTGTTCAGCATAAATTGTGAAGCTAACAAAGCTGCCTGCTGTAGTAGATTAACGTCTGAAAAAGCATAAGATGGAAGTTAAACTCACCCCAAAGCGAATTGTTGGCGATGATGCTAATTGTGACAAAAATGGCCCAATGCTTTGAGCCATTGGAACAAGAACGGGTGAAAGCAAAGGAATGGCCAGGCTTGCTTCCTGAAAGTAGAATAAACATGTAAAGCACCTAAACTTTAAACATATACTAGTGCACACGTGTTGCGTGCTTATATAGCTAAAGTATTTATCTAATCATGATAAAAAAATTCAAATTAATGATATTTTCATATATTTTATTAAGAGTGATATACTATCTAAAAATTTAAAACTACATTAAAATATATGACTATTTTAGGTAAAAAATTCATCGATAAAGTTATGTAATGAGGTATAATTGTACTTTAAATACAATTTCACCAAATTTATTAAAAGTGAGTTAGTATAGGGGCCTCAACTTTAATTAGATAGTAAGATTATTATGTAGATTAAGAAGTCAAAAAACACATGACAAAAAGGGATGATTTTCATTTAAATTGATGATATTTTTTCTACTCAAGACAGAATGTTTCCAAGGTGACATTTGTCTTAGGCTGAGCCACCATATATCCATTATATGAATAATGTCAGAGAGTATGGTGAGAGCAATATAAGTGGCAAAGCATAAGAAAATTGTCATGTTCCTTGCTATCGTGAAATTTATGCAATAAGTGTGCAACTGTTTGCACAAAATACACTAATGTGCACCTTATTAAATGGTATTTCTCACTATTCCATTCGTCCTAATTCTTCCTTCAAGAACAACTTTAGGATATCAAAAGACCTGGGGCCTAATGAAGTTGCTACCTAATAAGAAAACGAATAACAAATTTTAGGGGTGTACTTCTAGCACTAAGGAATCTCTCATTTGCAAAACCCGTTCAACCTTCGAATGAAGAGAGTTGTCAAATGGTATTCAATTTTTAAAAGAAAGCTTCCATTTTACCTTAAGGTTAGGCTTGAATAGAAGGATTTAAAACTATGGATTTCACCCTTCCCTTATCATATATAAATGCAATAATGATTATGATAGATTTGATGGGTGAATTTCATCAAATCCACTTTTCAAATCTCTCTCACGAATCAAGTCCTTCTCTTCAAATCAAATTATTCCATCCGAGCACAACCTAAGAAAAGTAAGTTGGACTTGTGGTTTCATACTTGTGGCTTGATGAAATTACCAAATTGTCAAGTCTGGATGTCTTTTAACTAAATTTTACATCATTGACCAGGAATACTTAAAGCCTACATTCTCTTGCACTCTTCTCCTAGGACATATATGGACATCAACTTACGAACTGATTTGGACACCCATGAATACGACACTCAAAGAAGTCTTCAATTTCACTGAATTCAGAGACGTTAAGATAATCTGATTTGTCTTACCTTGTTGTTGAATGCCATTAATATATTCCCGTTCCTTTGTACAGCATACCTTGAGCCTGATGATCAGCAAACCAAATCAACTATTACCAGACCTTGTCTTGATTACAACTGCTATAAAAGTAATAAATATATACATAATATGTCAACCTATGAGAAGATGAACCACAGATCCCAATGAATGTCCAATGCCAAAAGTAGGAATATCTTCCACCTGTGCAACAAAACAACTCAACAATAAACTTCTGGTTTAGGAAGCAAGTTACTTCTACACATTTGAAGGTACAACTTACTCTTTCCTGGAGACAGCGAAGACACCTCTCAAATTTAAACTGAACTTCATCAGCTATGAGGAAGTGGTCAAAACTGCTAGCAAAAGGTGTGGCTATAACTAATATACCCCTGAATCAAACAGGGAAAAAGATGCAAGTTATTATAATCAAGTTCTCAATGATGATAGAACAAGATTATTTATCCTATTCCTTGGAAAGTATGAGAAAATATTTTCTTGTATATTTCTGAATGAATACAAAGTTCTCTTAGAAGAGAGATTAAGATGCAAAAGGAAAACTGATAAAAGCTAAATTTTTGACAGAATTCTACTTTCCTAATTACAATTTTACGTTCTCTGTTCACGATAAAATAATGATCCTAGAATATTCCGAGGAACACAATCATATCACAGCCTTGGTTATCCAGATTTCCAACACTATTCGTCCATGTTCTTCTAGGACAGCCTTCCCCCCAACCAAAGCACAAAAGACAAACCAAAAAACTATAGTGTTAAGGAAAAAGAAAAAGAGAATCCTAAATAGATAAAATGGAACTTCGACAAAGTGATGCTAAAAAAATGGTCCAGCTTCTCCTATAAAGAGCTGATAACGATAAACAACAAATAAGGAAGATGAATGAAGGTCAAAGGCAGAGTAGTAAAATATTCCTTATTGTAGCAGCAGAGCATAATATAACAAGCGTACGACATGAAAGAGGTAAATGGAAGAGGTCAAATAAAGAATCAGCAAACATTTTCAGAAGTAAAAAAATCCTCACCTATCTGCAAGGCGTTCCAAGAACAAGCGGTAAGCAAGCTGTGGGGCAGCCCCAACAAATATACCACCAACAAAATGTACAATAGATGTAACCTTAGATGTTTTTGGTCTCAATACCCAAGCTCCCTGAATATTACATAGAAATATTATCAGAAATCTCTGCACATTAAAAATCCCTTCATCTGTTCAACAACATAGGTGCTCCACCAAGTAGTTTTAGCACTTTTACAGGACAAGCAAAAAAATCTAAAAGAAGCCAAAATATAATCCATTCTCAAGGAAAGCTGACAACTCTTGATAGAAGAATGCCAAATCCATAAGACAGACGAGCGGCACGACTAATTTATACCTCAATTTCATTCCAGTAGACTAAAGTATACCTCAATTTCACTCCAGTCTCCTGAAGCACCCCAGCCACCTTGAGATTGTTTCACAGTCTCCGTGATTATTCTGTATATTATCGAAGAAACGGCTTATTTAACGTAATTGGTGAATGAAGAATCATGGAGATTCTAAAATAGGTTATGTGTTATATCCATATATATGCTACCAGAAAAAGAAAGCGAGGGAATGAAGCTGAGAAATAACATCCCTTGATAGAAAAACTAATACAATCATATGTCAAGGGCTAACTCTAAAAATATCAGATTGAATTCAAGCAACAACACTAGTAGCATAAAAAAAACACCAAGACATAAAAGATCAAACCTGTCGATATCTCGGTAAAGCTGAATTCCCACTGTTTCTGTCTGATTATTCGGATCGGAGCTGCTACGCAATCTACTGGGACCACGAGCAGAACAAAGGTTATCGGCAAACGTGAGTGAGGAAAGGGAAATATGACGTGGTTGACTAAAACGAAGGGGACAGCCCAAATTCGGCCATCGGAGATAAATAGGAGGCGGCTTCCACACACAACTCGCCATAGTTCTACCTCTGCCGCAACAAACTCTGCTGAAATGAAATCTATGGAGGCGAGGATTGCACTCCACCTCTCCGCATACACGAGAGCCGCACCTTTGCTTGCTAAGTGGAGTGTTGGGCTTGTATTACCGCCTGTGAAAGAGATATACTATTGGACGGGTTACTGATCCAATAACACATTTTCACGTGGCCCCACTCAACCGAATTGGATAAAATATTCTTTAGACTTACCCCTCTTTTCCGTCATTCTTCTCCTGATTTTTTCGAGTCAAACACATTTAACTTTTGAGTTTTTAATTTATAAATTTTCGAAAAAATCGCATGTTGTCGAAATGAGTACTAGTTATTAATCTTTTAGATTTTTCTCAACTTTACAATCTCATGTATGCACAACTCTGAAATTCCTTTCATTCTAATCATGTTCCTCCAGACCCCGACATAAAAAATATAATTAAATGAAATGTTTAAATTGTGTATTATTTGAAACATTTGACTTGTATAATTATCGCAAAATATATCTTTTAACAAGAGTGTCACATACTTGATTAATATACATGTGATAAATAACTTATATCAACGAAAAATTATACGTTTCTAATACACATTTATTACCCTTAAAGCATGATAAAAACAAAACATGACAATTTATTGCAAAATACTAATCACAATAATCACCCAACAAGCAATATTGGGCAATGGTCTCATCTGACTTGGAAAATTCCTTTGATTTTTTTTAAACAAAATTAAAATTCTACTATTTCATTTGAAACTAATTTTACTTGGTATTTTATTATCATCTCATAAAAATTACGAAAACAATTGATTCGATATAATATTTTGAATTCGGTGTAAGCTTCATTCATCGTTACGTAAGTTATATTTTATTCTTTTTAACGAACATATCGATAGATCGAGAATCATTTCATGTTATACATTAACGGTAGATCTAACGATTTACGAGAGCTTAAATGCCCCAGTGAAAATTTTTTTTCCTCAAACAAAAGTGGATGGTAATTTGATTATCATATTTATTGGTCGATCGATGGTGTTTATAATAAGACGACGTACCAGAAAATGGAGTAGCAAAAGTGCAAAGTAGAAGCATGGTTTTGGCGGGAATGCGAGACCTGTAGGAACACGTGGCGCACAATAATTGGTTTGATGCATGTATGTATGATGGTGCGGCATGCCATGGCCATGTTTTTTCCCGCGCAACCAGGGAGGGTTTTATTTTCCCACAAAACAAAACCAATGAAAAAGCCTATCCGATTGATAACACTTGTACTTTGAAACAAACCCCGAGCGCACCCCCCTTTCTCGGTAGAGTGAGCGGCCGACCGGTGGTGATACGGCCAGCTCTCGGTGGTGTAGTTCGAGAATATTCCGATTCTGTCTACTGTTGGCAGCTTCTTGATTTGGTTCTCTCCTTGATTCTCCTGATCTGTCGATTCGTTAGATCGGGGATCGGAAAGATATGGACGAGCTGAAGATTTTCCATCCTGAAGATTCACCGGAGACCTCCATTGAAGCTCGATTCGATTTTTTTTTCAAGGTTTCTCTTTTTGTTTTTTTCTCCTTTCAATTTCTCATGTCTTCTGTCTTACCGCTGCCGCCGTCACTGTTTTTTTGTAATCGACATGGATCTTGATTTTGGTTTGTTTCCTTTTTTTCTCGTTTTAATGAAATTTTATGTACGGGTTGGTTTAAAGATTTTGATTTTATGCTATTATTTACTGCTGATCTGCTCATACACAAAAAATTACCAATTTTTTCAAGAAGCACGATGTAAAACCCCATGCCACGAGCTGTTCTGTTCAGGTTTTGTCTATTTATTACTTGCTAAATTTGAGGATTTTCATTGTGTTTTGCTGCAATTACTCAATGCAAAGCAGATTCTGTAATTTTGTGTTACGTGTTTATAGATTTGAAGTTGAATGCATTCGACTTTGAATGAATTGTTGATTCACATATGCCCCTGTCCTATAAACAGAATGATTTACAGTTGGACGGGGAAATTTTTTTGGCACAAGCCATGAAGCTGTTTGCCGAAACCAAGAGTATTTTGTTGGCCAATATATCCTCTGTTGGGACTGGGATGGTATGCAGTGACCTTCGCCAATTTTCTTGTCTCATTTTCGTCACCGATTGCATGAAATCTTAATGGACAACGCCTTATCATGCATTGGTCATTTTACTGTCAGATTAACCCAGTGATAGTTGATTGATGTTTTTGCATTATTAGCCGGAAGAAGCAGAACGATATTGGTTTGCATTTGTGCTTTTCACGGCTAGAAGACTGATGGATAATGGTGGTACCACAGAAAAGGGACCTACTATATGCCAGATATTGATAAAAGCCCGGCTCAAGTATTTTCATTTTTCCTTTACTTGCTTGATATTTTTCTGTATTGTGGAAAATTGGAAGTTCAAGATAATAGAAGACTATTATTTCTTGGCCTGCAGCATTGTTGACTTTTTTAAAGAACTCCCTCAATTCTTGATCAAGGTTGGAACAATTTTAAGCAACTTGTATGGAGGGGACTGGGAGAAGAGAATTGAGGTACTTCCATCTCAGATTATCTTACCTTTTTTACCAAGTTATTCTATTTTTTTAGCGTGTTTCACACCATCACCTTATACTTTGGTGCTATGTTTTTAATGACTCGTTCCTTCTTTATGGTATCAGGCAAAGGAAATACAAACCAACTTTGTGCACTTGATCCTTTTGAGCAAGTGAGTATTTGTTTAGTATGTTATCTTTCTTTAATTTTGCATTTATGTCAATTTTCAAAGTTTCAGCAGGTTGCATTGTCACGGTGAATTATTTTTCTTCATGTTTTCAGAGAGTGATTTCATTATCTTCTATAATTATTCCTTGTTGTTTCCTTTGTAATATATGAACTTACATTTGTCTTCTAAAATTTTTTATCAAATGAAGTTGATATCATTTAAGCAGTGTATCATTATTTATTAGTTGTTCGGCATAAAGTAAATAAGATGAAATTTATTTCCTTATATTGTACTGATTGTCAATCATCAGCAACATTGGAATCTTTGGTGTTCGCCCTGCACAACCCCTTGCCCTTTCCCAAGAGTATAAAGTTCCAAACCCAGCTAAAAAGTAAATAATTGCAAATTAGGGCCATATTATCATAGAGAGTGGACACTATACTCTTTTGTTAAATCAGTATTCTTTTTCACAGACAATATCACACATTGAGCTTGGATAGGTTCCCTGAGTTGATTCAATATTTGTACTATGATTCCAGGCATTACAAGCGTGCATATCAGCAATTTTTCTTGACAGTTGATGGTAGTGATAACAAGCATTCGACTGGTGGCAACAACCCTGGCTGTGTTTCAGACTATTATCGCTTTGGATGGTTGCTTTTCCTGGCGCTGCGTGAGCATATGCTCGGCCGTTTCAAGGACCTTGTAACATGCACCAATGGTCTAGTTTCTGTAGTGGTTGGTGGATTTTAATATGTAATCAAATTTGTGAAATTTTACTAAATTCCAATTCTGTTAGTGCTCACTCATACGAAACAAGAACTGTAATATGTATTAGTAGATGCTAATTACCATATTTGTGTGCTTTGGCCCCAACCTTTGGCAACAGTGTGGTCTTCTTATCTTAATATTTTTGTTGAATCTTGTAGTTTTACAATGCTCGTATTAATTTTTTTGCAGGCATTACTTGTTATACATGTACCTGCTCAGTTCAGAAAATTTGATATTTATGACTCTGAACGCTTTGGTAATCTTTCTTTGGCCTTTTTTTACCTAAAAATTAGAACTATGTGATGAAGTTACTTTGTAGCTTAAGGCATCTTTCCATTTGTTCTTTTGTATACAGTTATGACAAATGGCAAGGCTGACATACTTGCATCACTTTGCAAATTGTACGAGACCTCGGAAGATGAGTTGAAGAAAATGCTGGAAAAAGCAAATAACGTGATAACTACCATATTAAAGAAAAAGCCTTGCTTGGCTGCTGAATGTACACCCCAAAATTTGGAAAATTTTGTCACTGGTTGGTATATTGAGTTGGCAATTCAACAGCTTTCTTCCATGGATGCTGTCATTTGAACTGTGTAGTATTTAATATTGTTGTTGTGTCCAAGTGCAGATGGGTTGATCTATTTTGAAGATTTGATGGATGAATCATCTTTATCTACAAATATGATGTTATTAGAAAAGGATTATGATATGATTCTCAATAAGGGTGAATTGGATGAGAGAATACTCATCAATGAAGATGACAGCTTGCTAGGTTCAGGCAGCCTGTCTGGGGATGCAATAAATATGAGAGGAAACGGAACCAAGGTTACCTTGTAATTATTTATTCCTCTGTTTCCATAAACCTCAAATTTCTTAGTATACAAATTCAATTTTTTTTTCATGCTTAGAGAAAATTCGACTCGGTATCATCCCCGACAAAGACGGTCACAAGTCCACTTTCTTGCCACCCTTCTCCTCTAGGTCATTTGTACGAAATTCCTTCCGTTGGCTTGTCCAGAATGGTTGCTACACCTGTCAGCACAGCTATGACTACTGCTAAATGGCTACGAACTGTTGTAGCTCCTCTTCCATCAAAACCTTCAGCAGAACTGGAGAGATTCCTGTCATCTTGTGACAGGGATGTGACTGCTGATGTCATTAGAAGAGCTCACATAATACTTGAGGCCATCTTTCCAAGTAGTGGACCAGGGCAAAGTGCAAGTTTGATGGATAACATATGGGCCGAACAACGTCGACTGGAAGCAATGAAGCTTTACTACAGGGTTCTACAAGCGATGTGCACAGCGGAATCCCAGATTTTGCCAGCAATCAATTTAACATCTTTGCTGACCAATGAGAGGTTTCATAGGTGTATGCTTGCCTGCTCAGCTGAACTTGTTCTTGCTACGCATAAAACCGTGACAATGTTATTTCCAACTGTGTTGGAGAGAACTGGAATTACCGCTTTTGATCTCAGCAAGGTTATAGAAAGTTTCATCAGGCATGAAGAAAGTCTTCCTAGGGAGCTTAGAAGGCATTTAAACTCATTAGAAGAACGACTCTTGGAGAGCATGGTCTGGGAAAAAGGTTCATCAATGTACAACACCTTGACTGTTGCAAGACCTGCCCTTTGTGTTGAAATTAGTCGACTAGGCTTGTTGGCTGAGCCTATGCCATCTCTTGATGCTATCGCCATGCACGTCGACATGTCTTGTGGAGTCCCTCCCGCTGTGCCAAAGCTTGAAAAACATGGTGCTTATTTATTTGATTTTGCATTTGGCTGCAAGATATTTCAAATTGAAAAATAATTTCTTTGTAAGATGTTAATTGAAGACTAACTTCCCAATTAATGTTCAGTATTATCGATCTTTAATTCTTGTTTATGTTTTGGAATGGTATAAATTTCTTGTGCTCCAACATACTTGAAAATAATCATCTCAGGGCAGAATGGCGATATCTGTTCCCCCAAAAAAACGTCGTCTGAGTACCGAAGTGTATTAGTTGAACGGAATTCTTTCACGTCTCCTGTGAAGGATCGCCTCATGGCTCTTAATAATACAAAGTCAAAATTTCCACCGCCTGCTCTACAGTCTGCTTTTGCAAGGTATTTTTGTGAACAGCCCAGGACACAGGAAACTTGTTCTATTTTTACATTGTGCTAAGTGGTTTTCTTCATGCTTGTTTTTCAGTCCAACAAGACCAAATCCAGGTGGCGGAGGTGAAACTTGTGCTGAAACAGCAGTTAATGTGTTTTTCAGCAAGGTACAATATATTCAATGTGATTGCACTTGTCAGTCACGAGCTTACTCTGGTTGTGTTGATATATTTTGTTTCCCATCGTGTAAAAGTGGTTACTTTTTTTAAAAAAAAAATCTCGTTTCTGTTTCTCATCAGGTATATGAGAGTATCTCATAAGTCGTAATTGTCTGGCAAATTTTTTTTCGTACATGCTGGATGGTCTGTCTTATTGCAGATTTTTTCCTTTATGCACTTATTCAGACTATAAAGTTAGCCGCTGTCAGAATTAATGGCATGGTTGAGAGGCTACAGCTGTCACAGCAGTTAAGGGAGTCTGTCTACTGTCTTTTTCAGAAGATTCTTGGTCAAAGGACTTCTCTATTCTTTAACAGACATATTGACCAAATTATTCTCTGTTGCTTTTATGGAGTTACCAAGGTCTGCCTAACTGATTTTGAGTAGATATTCACCGAGTATTTGCGGTTCTCTGACATCTGATTATTATATATGCAGATTTCCCAGCGGAACTTAACCTTCAAAGAAATCATTTTCAATTACAGAAAGGAATCTCAATGCAAACCGCAAGTTTTTCGTAGTGTCTATGTTGATTGGACAGCGGTGCGCCGCGATGGGGTATATTAATCTTTCTTTATTGTTTGCAACTCCCTGTAAGCATTGGTTTTTTTCCTTTTCATGATACAGTAAGAAACTTAAGCGTTTTTGTTTTTTCTCCTGGAACAGAAAAGTGGTCCGGATCACATTGATATCATCACATTTTACAATGAAATATTTATACCTGCTGTCAAGCCTCTTTTGGTTGAGTTTGCCTCTACTGGATCGGCTGAAAGTAGTAATCATGGCCAAGAGACCAGGAATAATAATGATGGTTAGTGTTATTGTTTTTGTTTCATGGTTATGAATCCATCTGGGCAATGGTTAGGTTTCGATGGTCTTTTTGGACAATGTTCAGATAATGCGAGGTGAGAAAAATAATAAACAAATGAGAGAACAACTTTATATTTCCGAAACATGTTTTGATTTTTATTTCCAAATCCCAATCAGGTCCATGTCCTGCATCGCCAAAGCCGTCTTCTTTTCCAAGTATACCAGACATGTCACCAAGGAAAGTATCATCGACACATAATGTGTACGTCTCTCCCTTGAGATCAGCGAAGGTATGAAGTTTCCTCTCATATTCCTTTTCTGTTACATTATTCTATTCATTATTTATGTGTGCATGTTGTAGAAAATATTCTTTCTTTCTGCTATTTTGTTTATGTAAATTAATGATACATCTGCTATTTAATTTTTTTCCCCAGGCCAGATACTTCTGGAATATTATTACATGTCTCATTTTTTTTATATAGTGTGCATTGTGTCTTTGCTGTTGAATCTGTGGTGAGACATTTCTTCTTTTGTACAGCTTGCATCTTTGTGATGCAGCATTTTTGTTTCTAAGTGTTTTATTTTTCCTTCTGTTCATTGCACACCAACAATAAAATAGAAAATCCAGGTATAAACCAGGGTGGCCCCTGCCCCTGTCTGCTGATCCTCTAGCAGTCAACCTCATCGCCAAGTCCATGTCCGTTTATCATAAGCTTTGATCCTTTATAATAACTGATTGTTTTAAGTAATTTTTTAGTCTTCTTCGTGTTTAAACCAATTCAGCTCCCAAGATATAAGATTTAAATTACTGAAGGTCAGCAGTGAGCTGCCAATCTCGACAGATCTATAATTTGCAAGTTAGAAAAGATGAACTGCTTTGGCCAAACGCCCACACGTTTTTGTGAGAATTATGACTAAGTACTACATTATCAGTAAATTAATCAAGTATTCCTTGAAGTTCACATTTGTGACTAAACTTTCGAGATGCACGGCACGGTACATCAATGTTATATTCTTTTCTAAACACTTTTGAGATCTCTATCTCACGGTTTGGGTTAATTTTGCTCTTTGTCTAAGAGGCAAAAATTTCTGGTAGAGCAGCACACAAGCAGTAATTATGGTCACTGCTTTACAGACTGCTTAAGATGGCCGTAGAGGCTGTGAACAGTGATTATGGTCAAGCTACAAATTATTTTTTTGTGTGGTTAGTTTTTCATATCCTCAATTAGGGTGAGCTGATGTTGGTTGTCCAGCAGTTGGTCATTAATTTGAGGGCGCGGTTGGACCTAGTGGCTGGTGGTGTGGAGTTAGTATATGATTTCTAAGGAGTTGAGAAACTGGAAACTTTTGCGGTAGAAAGAACCTATCCAACTTACTTCATTGCTCTCCGAATACATCATCGTGGATATTGTCCGAAAGAACAGAGTTAGGATTTCCAAGCTTCGATGGTAGCATAGATTAGAGGATGTTTGGTTAGGATTGCATTTTGCACCAACATCCACACTCTTTGCTCACTTCAAAAGCAGTGGAGTGGACTTATTTTCTTTTAAATAAATTCCTATTTATATTGACAGATGGATGCGTTAATTTCACATAGCTCTAAAAGCTATTATGCCTGTGTTGGAGAAAGTACTCATGCTTACCAAAGTCCTTCAAAAGACCTTACCGCCATCAACAAGCATTTGAACGGGTAAAGTCTACTAGAACAAACTTCATTGAATCTTTAATATATTTATCTGTACACATTTGATCAACACCTTGTTTTTGTTCAATTTTCAGAACTCGGAAGCTCAGAGGAACACTTAATTTTGATAACGTTGATGTAGATGTTGGATTGGTTACGGACTCCATGGTTGCCAATAGCCTTTACCTCAGGAATGGAAACATTGCTTTGAAATCCGAGCAACCCGACTCGTAGGTGGTTTGGTTCCATAGTAGCCTTGCTCTGTTCTGTAGATATCTCGTTAAGTAGGGTATAGTTTGTTTAGGCGATGGTTTAGGGTATTGTTTGCTAGTGTGCATCTGGCCAAACATGTCATGGCATTCCGTTAAACTAATAAGGTTGTAGCGTTTTCTTGTGAGTTCCTTTTAAATGAGCAACTGCAAGAGCAGAGTGCTAATTGGTAAATGCTGGTTTACAAATCTAAGAATTTATATTTCCCTTGCCAAGTCGTTGGAACAAATAAATGCTTGTCAAAATACATTTTATGTTTTTGAAAATTCGGAAACTATCACCGATGCTTCTTTTGCCAGTTTCGTCAATCAAAATAAAATAATATATGTTAAACTTATAATATTTTAGTGACATTAAAAAGTAATCCAACGCTGATTTGTGCGGTACTGCATAAACACTCGAACTAGGGTTGCTTCATTTAATCCTTTCGAAAATAAATATACTTTAACCCGCACTTGTGTCTTGGAGTTGGGACAAAATTAATTAAGAAGGGAAATCTATACATATTATAAAAGTGTGAATCAAGGTCAAAGTTTTTCTATTGTGTATTGTCAATTTTGTCCTTAGTTTGTACATACAGGAAAAATTTAGTGAGGATGTTTTTGTCAAATCAGTTATTATGATAAGGATAAAATTGTTAAACTATATTCTATTGTGTATTGTCAACTTTGTCCTTAGTTTGTACATACAGGAAAAATTTAGTGAGGATGTTTTTGTCAAATCAGTTATTATGATAAGGATAAAATTGTCAAACTATATTTATGTTAGATAATGATTAAGTTGCCAAAAAAACTGAAACTTTAAAATTTTTTATTTTTATTTTCTTGTAGATGAATTGAACAAACTTTTTCCACAAAAAATATTAATTTGAAAATATTGAAATACCAAAATATATTGGTTTTATTTGCTTATAGATGAAGTGAAAAATAATTTTTTCACAAAAAACTTAATTGGTAGATTTTTTCACAAAAAAGTTAATTTGTAGAATATTAAAATAACAAAATTCTTTTGTTTTATTTTCTTGTAAATAAAGTGAAAATATTTTTTCCACAAAAACTTAATTTGTATAACCATATGATGTTAAATATATTTTATTTTACGTTCATTAAGATTAATTATTTTAAAATGAAGAATTAAACTAATGAAGCCAAATAATTAAACTAATTTTGTTTTTGTTTTAACAAGGTTGATGTCATGAAGAATGTTCGATATTTAATTACATTTACAAAATGATACAAGAATTATCAGATATAAATATAGATAGTCCTATTAAATATTTCATTAATATTTATTTTATCCATATTTCTTTATCAAAAAGAAAGTCAACTAATATTGTTCAAAGCCTTGGTTTATTATGAAAATTTAACGATATAAGATTGAATAATATATTTGTATTAATTTTAACTATATTTTCCTCTTTTTAAAGGCTAGAAACTATAAAAATTATTTTATGAGAGATTCTTGCAATTAACGAATGATTATTTTTATAAAAGATATATATTGACAAATCAGTTATAGTTTTTGTAACATTAAAAGATATATCTTTGAATGTAAATTTTTAAAATTACGATACATAAATTTTTATAAAAATTATTCATTAGCAATACTCACTACTTTTCCATAGACAAACTCAAAGTTATTTGGTTTTTATTTACTTGTAGATGAAATGAACAAATGTTTTTCACAAAAATATTTGTTTGAATGTGATTTATTTTATTTTGTAGATTTATAATCTTTTGAATACTTTTATATATGCAAGAAGTTTATCTTTAATTTGATAAGGAAGTTTTTGTAAAATCAATTATTATGATGATGTCAAGATTATCAATCTACGTATGCTTGGCAAGGGCCAATGATCAAGTTGCCAAGAAGATTGAAACTCCAAAATTCTTTGGTTTTTATTTTCTTGTAGATGAATTGAACATATTTTTTTCCGCAAAATATTAATTTGAGAATATTGAAATACAAAAAATCATGGGTTTTATTTGTTTATGGATGAAGCGAAAATAATTTTTTCCCAAAAAAATTAGTTTGTACAATATTGAAATACCAAAATTCTTTTGTTTCTCCACAAAAAACATAATTTGTGTAAGGACATGATATTAAATATCCTCTATTTTGCATTAATTGAGAACAATTAATTTAAAACGACGAATTAAAATAATGAATCCAAATAATTAAATCATGTGGGTTGGTGTTACGAAGAAGGTTCGACGGTTAATTACATTTTACAAAAATGATACAAAGCATTATTGGATATAGAAGAAAGATGACCTTATAAATATTTCGTGAGTATTTATTCTATCTATCTTTCTTTATAAAAAATCCAACTAATATTTTTCAAAGCCTTAGTTTATTATTAAAATTTAACAATATATGATTGAACACATACATTTTTACTAATTTTAACTATTTTTCGTCTTTATAAAGATCAGAAACTATAACAATTACTTATTTGATGATCTTGCAATTGACGAAAATGTATTTTTATAAAGGATTGATATAAGTAAATCAATTATAGATTTATGTAATCTGAAATGACATATCTTTGAAGGTAAATTTTTAAAATTATTATGAATAAATCTTTACAAAAATTATTCATTATTGCTCAATATTTCTCCTTATGAGTTACGATTGATAATAAGAAAGATCAAATTTATTTGTTTTTATTTGCTTGTAGATGAAGTGAACATTCACAAAATATTAAATTGAATATGATTTGTTTTATTTTGTAAATCTATAATCTTTTGAATGAGTTATATATGCAAGAAGTTTCTCAGAAAAAAATTAATATATACAAATTTAATACTTCCAATAATAGTATGAAATATAAAAAAAATATGTTATCGTAATTTTGAATTTTTGTACTTAAATAACATATTGCATAAATATGTTATATCATTAAGAGTTGAACACTTTTTGATAAATATAATAAAATATTAATTAAATCATATTTTTTCAGTTGTCTAGAAGATAGAATAACCAAAATTCATTGATTTTATTTGCTTGTAGATTAAGTTAAAATATTTTTTACAAAAAATAAATATTTTGTAGAATACTGAAATAACAAAATTCTTTGGTTTTATTTGCTTGATGAAACAAACATTTTTTTTCTACAAAACACTTAATTTGTGTGGAGATTTGTAGAGGCATCAAATAGAGAAGAATATACATTTCTTCACATAAGATTTGCTAATGAAGATGGCGAGAATATTGTTTTTTCACAGAGAAGAAAAAACCGATGACAAAAAAATCGTGAAAGCAATATAAATTGAAAATATAAAAGAAGAAAACATTTGACGCAATAATTTAATTTAAGGTTTAGAATATATTATCTATATTATATTTTTATTTTTCATAAATCAATAACACGTGGTAAAATAAGTGGTCAACGTTATGTATTATACTTTTTTCTTCTCTCAAATTTAATTTTAATAACTATTGTGATATCAATTTTATATTATATTTTCTCCAATGTCTAATTTATACAAAATTATAATATTTATTACTAAAATATTTTTCAACAATTATTAATTTATTTAGATTGCGCTTGGATAAATTGATTTCAAATTTATTGATTAGAATTATAATTTTATTATTAACAATGAAACAATATATAAAATCTTGAATCTACACATGACTTATTTACATATTATTATTTATATAAAGCAGAATAAATTTCAAATAACATTATTATTGGGTGGACTTGAAAAATATCATAATTAACATGAAATACTATTATATAAACATGAAATGAGTAGATTTGAAGTTTATGATGTTACTTCTCTAAATAACAAAAATACATTTGAATGTATTGAAATACATGGATTTGAAATCCTTCCATTCAAGAATATCCTTAGATTTATAACACATAAAATTTTTAAACAAATATTTTTGCACTCATTTTATAATACATGTAGTACAAATTATATTACATTGAATTTCCTACGGATGATGTTAAAGGTACAACCAATATATCGTACTGCGATATTTACAACAATTATATCGTGAGATTTTGTTATTATCTAATGAGATTTTATATTTAATTTATCGAGAGATTTTGATCAATGAAATTTCTGTATTGATTTTTTTGAATTGTAAGAATTATTGTACAAATTTGGTTGCACATGTAGCATTACTCATTTTCTATCGACTAATATAACATGAAATCATTAATATATAATTTTTTCTAAATTAATCTCTTCTGATCTCATTTCTTTAACAACAATTATTGATAATAAAAATGTATTTTCACGTGCGTCGCACGTGTCTTTACCTAGTATATACAAAAGGGGTGATTTTGCCTTAATATCGAAATATTTAGTATGGTAAAAACGAATTTTACCAAAGTATCATTTATTGGTTTAAGTGGTAAGATCTTGAATTCTTTAAGGTAAGGCCCCAAAACATCGAAATAAGATAATAAATAGTAATCTTCATTAATAAACACGTATTTTGGACGACAATTTGTATCGGAAAACTCGAATATGTGTAAGTATTACAATCCACATAATATAAATTTGTAGGAGATGAAAATGCATACAAAATAGTCGAAATTAAGCATGATCCAACTCTCACATTCATCAGATGGAAAGAAGAAAGAAAGAAAGAAAGGAAGAAAGAAAGCACTCCATCGTACAACAGGTATATACATCGTATCGATGAAGGCTATTTATAAACCGACAAACCCTTGTAAGAAACGAAATCCATACAATATTTTATATATGTAATTAATAATCAAGCATGATTAATAAATTTAGTGGTGTGAAAATGATCAGAACCATCCATATCCGCTCGGTGAGGCGAAAGCAGTTGTCGTAGCAGTAGTGATGTTGGTGAAGGTGGTGGAGGCGTCGAAATCGTATGGAGCTGATCCTGCCAACTCAAGATACCTCATGTCGTTCAGAACTCCGTGTCCCGTTTCCGATAGCACCACCGGTGGCTCTCCGGAGTAGCAGCTGCTAGTAATGTCCGGTGGCAACGGTGGGAGCTCGTGGTCGTCGACATTTTCATTCTGCTGCTGCTCCATGTAAGCAGCATTAGCCCCGTGATTAAGAAAATAGTTGTTGTAGTCATGATCATTCACATGTTCTCCACCAAAGAAAAGCAAATGGTGTTGGTGTTCTTCATCATGATTATGCTGTTGCGAATCGGCGAAGATGGCGAAATCTTGTTGTTGTTGATGGTGGTGGTATGATTCGTCAGGGGAAACAATGGAGGTGACCGACGAACCATGAGGCATGTCTGAGTAAACAAAATTGGTTCGAGCCCTTGAGCCACGCATGGAACGTGCAGCCCTGTCGTACGCTAAGGCCGCCTCCTCAGCAGTGTCGAAAGTACCCAACCAATGCCTCTCTTTGGTCGAAGGGTCTCTTATCTCAGCCGCATACCTCCCCCATGGCCGCCTTCTCACCCCAAGAAACCGGTTCGAATCTTGTGGTTGCTGATTATCCGTAGAGGCATTCGCCTTTGATCGTTTGCTCTTGGAAGGGGAAGCGGAGTTGTTTTTATTTGATTTATCCATTAGTAAACAAGTATAGCTAGCTAGAGGTAAGCTATATATAAAAAGACCAAGTAGCAGTATAATATGTATCTATATATTTGATTTGTTGATAAATAATGAGTCAACAGTTGGTTGTTTTAAAAAGTTAGATTTGGTGATGAAGAAGAAGGAATGAAACCAAGGAAGAGACAGAGACAAAGATAGTGATAAAATTTTTATTCAAAAGATCAGTTGGTTGTTCGTTGAATCTGTGTTTTGGGAGGCACTTTATATAGGCAAGAGTTAACTCCTTGGTTTTCATTTATTTTATTATTTAAAATCAAAGTATATATATAATATCTAGAAAGAGCCTTGGCTAATTAATTTGATGATTGTCACATGCAAATATATTTATTTATTATTAGCACCATATGCATGCACTCATTTACACATATATAAAATAAGCAAAAATTTGTATGAGACGATCTCACATGTCGTATTTTGTGAGACAGGATCTCTTATTTGGATCATTTATGAAAAATATTACTTTTTTTGCTAAGAGTATTACTTTTTTATTGTGAATATCGGTAGGGTTGACTCGTCTCACATATAAAGATTCGTGAAATCGTCTCACAAAAGAGCTACAAAACTGAAATGAATTATTATCAACAGTTTCAAAATCTTTGATGAACTTTTTTGCAGGACTGCAACTAATCAATGATTGCTTCATTCATGGGATGATGGTGGTATCATGAGATTTAATCATAGGATTTGGATTGGTTTTTAATGATTGCTCCACTTACAACATTTGTGATATTGGACCTTTTTACTTTGACGTAATCTCCACACTCTTTCATTTCCTGTCAATGAATGGAATAAATAGTTGGATGACAATGGATTTTGTTCATTTTCACCTTGAATGAACTTAGGATTCACATGCCAAGACGTATTAATGTGGATCTAAAACCAGTTAATCAATTGTGAATCCGGATATTGTTCAAGCCTCATTTCTGTGAAAGAGGATCGACTTAAACAAGTCCACTTAAAAGAGGACCGGTTTTGCGTCATGTCTCAATCTCAATATGACTGACAGACTGAATATCGTCTTTTAAGCTATTGTCTCACCGAATTTTGTTATATGAGAATCAATACACACACGCCAAACTTGCAATTTTCATGGTATAGCTTCATGTATTTGCATGCAAATTGATAATGAAATTCAACTAATGAAGGGGAAGAACCGATTAACTTGTTAATTAGTTGGATAATATCCTATAAACAATGTCACGTTAATACAAAAAAAAGTGGCATGCATGCGTGCATGTTCAAAAGAACAGACTCCAAAATAAGCACAATTTGTTTAATCACATCAAGTAAGAGCAAAAACTCGAACGATATAGTGGGAATAATAATTATGATATAAGTTGAGCCATGTGCGCCCAATTCGGAGGCATCTTAATTTTGTTATTTAATTAGTGCTTACTTTTTCCAATAAATATCCAAATACATGCATAATAGTTTGAGAGTAGGTATCTTGTGAGACGGGCTCACGAATCTTTATCTGTGAGACGTGTCAACCCTACCGATATTCACAATAAAAAGTAATACTCTTAGCATAAAAAGTAATATTTTTTCATGGATGACCCAAATAAGAGATCTGTCTCACAAAATACGACTCGTCAGACCGTCTCACACAAATTTTTGTCATAGTTTGGTATTCTCTTGCTTTTATCTTTTAAGGAATATCAACCAAATGACTATTGAGGAGTTATAGATAAATAGATAGATATTTTTTAAGGAATATCCGTGTATTCTGTGACGATAAAACCCGCCATCACTATTTTTCAGTGTGTAATATTTGTCGGTTTAGACCCAAGAAAGTGTTTTTATTAGGAACAATAAATGTTCCCAACAAATTCTACTCATATATTTTGATAAATGCAACATATAAATAATGTAAAGAAATTAAATAGTATGTAACTTAACAACTCCACCGTTTGCTTTGATATGAACCAAAATAAAGTTTGGAAAAATATTAAAAATTAAGTGGAATTGATTGGGGTTCCATGTGACACCCATTTTGTCTTCTAGGGACAAAAACCAACTGTCGTTGGTACCTAACCACTTGTGGATGTGAGTGAGACCAAAACAAAATCAAATAAAATTACCAAAAAAAAAAAAAAATAAGAAGAAGAGAGAAATCAAGTATGAATAAATTTTTAGGCAAAAGAAATGTAATTTCGAATAATAATAAATAACCAGAAATTTAAAAAATAAATATGTATTTTAATAAAATTTTGATGAGTAGGTTTCTTGTGAGACGGTCTCACGAATCTTTATCTGTGAGACGGGTCAATCCTACTCATATTCACAATAAAAAGTAATACGCTTAGCAAAAAAAGTAATAGTTTTTCATGGATGACCCAAATAAGAGATTTGTCTCACAAAATATGACTCATAAGACCGTTTCACATGTGTTTTTTTCAATTTTGGTTTACGATTAGTTTTTATAACCTCGAAAGCTTAAATATCATATTCTCCTCTCAGAGATATGTATTTCTCAGAGATATGTATTTCTTATTAGAGTATGAATATTTTTGAAAAAAAAAAAAAAACAAATTATTCGGTGCCTATTTTTAGCTATATAATTTACTATATTTTAAATAAATAAAGTATTATTTTGGTAGCAGGACTGATCAGTCAAAGAACACACGTAATTATATTAAGGGGGAAATGTTTAATTGTCCTACAATAAATTAATTAATTAATTAAGATAATCAATAAACTCCAAAATTTCCAAATTGACTTTTGGTCACACAAACAAACTACCTCGAGACTTGCCTTATTGCCAACTTTTGACCATCAAAATCAACAATCTATGATTTTAGTATTTCATGTTTTATTTATTTATTTTTTAAAAAAAAATAAAGCATTTTCACACTATATTATTTAATTATATATATCTCTCACTCTCAATGTTCAAAATATAATCTCTTTTATGATTTTTTTTTTGAATTTTCAAAAATATTCATACTCTAATAATCAATTGTGTGAAATATTAAATGTTTCAGTAACTTAACCAATTTATATATTGTTTATTTTCTATACTACATGACATTTAATTTTTTTTAAAGGACATTTTAATATTTTAACGTCCTAATATATTTTTTTATATAGAGAATGAGTGTGTTTTTTTAAAAAAAAAAAGAAAAAAAAAGGAAAAAGTGGTAAAATTACATTGAATCTACCCAATAGATGTGCGATATATACCACACAATGTGCTTCGACAATGATACCAAAAACATGGCCTCCTATTATTCCTCTTCCTTTTCATGTTCTAAGATACAAAATTAAAATAAATAAATAAATAAATTTACATTTGACTGTGCTTTTTGGTCGTAAGAATCTCTAAACCACAATGAAATTAAATGGCAATAGGTAAATTGAGTGCACGTGAATCGAAGGATAGCCTCTCATCAATAAATGTATTACACGTATCACATGACTTTATTGACATAAAACACGAGTGCGAGCGCGCGCGCGCGCCCACACACACACATATATATATATATATATATTTACTCTTTCAGTCATCATTACTTCATCAACCTTTTATTTATTTATTTAGGTGATTTTTCAATTTTATGATATAAATATTGATATTGAGAATGAGAATAACTTTGTTTTATTAGTTAAGTTGAATCGATGACAAATATTACAAATACATTAATATGATATTTTATTTTATTTTTTTATTCATAAATTGTGATATTTAATTAATGTCTCAATACATATATCAAACTTACACTTTTCTACGAGTGTCATTAAAAACACGTCAGAAAATTTCATTCTTTATGGTACTTTTTCGATGAAAATAGACATTGAGGCCATGTAGATTCTATGTGCTCTTTTGCAAATTTTTTTAATATTTTATTTATCGTATAATTTGATTGGTTTGATTTATTTCAAATAGAATGATATAGTAATGATTAAAAAGAACGAAAATTAATATCTACTGTTGTATTAAATTTATTAGATAATACTGATAATTTTTTTACGAAAATAATTCTTTTAATGAATATGATTTATAGTGATAACTTATTTCCATTAATTAGAAATTAATTTTTTTAAATATGATAATTTTTAACTGTGTATTACTTATTATTTTATTTATATATGTGTTTTACTACACATATTTTTATTTTATTGATATTATTTAAAAAATTATTTAATATGAAACATTAATAATCAATATTAATTCACAAATAATTCATTCTGATATAAAATTAACTATATATAATATGTATTATAAAAAAAACAGAGAAAGTTAAAAAAAATCCGCAATGGGTTAAAAGTTAACAAATTTATATACCTATAAATATATGAGTATGATTTGTGATTTTTATTAGTTACACTTTTATACACCATTTGTTGGAAACTAAGTTTCGGCGTTTGACAAACTGAAGGACAAAATCTCGAACCAACTGATTATAATAACTGAACGCGTGAAGCCGCAACTGAACTACGCAACTGATTTACGCAACTGAACGAGCAGTCAACTAACATCAGTTGTAAACCTTACCAGTTATTGCTCAGCAGCTGATTCTTCAGCTGAACACGTCATCAGTTATCGGGAAAAGACATTTAACCGACAGTGGTACACAGCAGACTGTTACTTAGTGGAACGCCGCATTTCAGAGATTGCATTGTACGATTGTCAGAGGAAATTACTTAATTAATGTTTCATTTATTTATTTAGGTGATTTTTCAATTTTTTGATTTAAGGATTGAGATTGAAAATAAGAATAACTTTATTTCATTATTTTAGCTGAATTGACGACAAATATTACAAATACATTAATACGATACTTTATTTTATTTTTAATTTAATAAATTGTGATATTTAATTAATGTCTCAATATATATCTCAAACTTACACTTTTCTACAAGAGTTGTAAAAACCATGCGAGAAAATGTCATTTTTCTAATGGTATTTTTCTGATGAAAATGGACATTGAGAGCATGCAGATTCTATATACTCTTTTGCAAATTTTTCTAATATTTTCTTTGCGAAGAGGGCGGGGGGTGATCGCCGGTGCCATCAGTTGCACGGACAATGAGCGGCTCCTGGCAGGCTTCTAGGTGGAGGGAACATGAATGAACCGACCCACACGGGAATGAGAGGGATTCCGAGACTGTTCAATGTAATGGACTGTACATTTGAAGAGGGCTTAAAAGATTTGATTTGTACTATTCATATCACGAAGGTGCATCTTTTTGTCGGTAGCTCATCACATAAGAACTCCAAAGTTAAGCGTGCTTGACTTTGGGCAATTTTAGAATGGGTGACCTCCTGGGAAGTTTCTCAGGGTGCGTGTGAGTGAGGACATAAGCATGCTGAAAAAACTCGTCTTGATACAGTGAGGACAGTCGTCGAATTTGGGGCGTTACACAATCAGCTATCAATGTTTTGAAATATCAGAAGGTTAGCTGGGACCGAGAGTTACACATCTCATTATATATTGAATTTCTAGTGGAAGTTGTATTGTAACTTGATCAAAAATTGTATTTTTTGGTTTGGACAGACAGTATTACTTGGAACTAGAATGTGAATAAAATTTGGTTTTGTAATATTGTTAAATTTGGTTAACCAGGACGCACTTTTCATGGAAAGTTCACTTCTTTATCATTAAATTTGGTTTTGTAATGTTGTTAAAGATTCCATGCATGCATGTTCGACGCCTTTTTATCTCTAAATCCAAACACAAAAGTGATTTGTGTTTGTGACAACCGACTCTAGTCTTATCACATTATAAAAATTTATTTTTCATACTAAGAAAATACGACCCCTCACGAGACCATGCTGACACAAATTTAATGTTGTCTCTCAGATAATACTTCAATTTCATACTTTATACATGTAGATAAATACCATTTACCCATAAATTTATTCGAAACTCCTTATAAAAGCACATTTTCAAAATTTAAAAAAAAACACACAAAAATTTGTCAAAAAATTTCATGTGAAAGACAGATATCAGTCATAGCCTCCTCTGCAAAGATCCGCCCATGCTTGTGATTCACAAGAAGAAATATTTAAACAGGAGTAATGTAGATACAAACAAACTGGTACAAAGAAGGATTTGGCCATTTGGGTTCCCAACTGGAATTGTTCATCAGATAAGAAATCCATTACATTAGCTTACATGCATGCATCAGTTACCTGTATAAACTCAAGTGTGCAACATTACATGTGAGAAACAATTGAATACAAAGAAGCGGGGTGATGTTTTATGAGACACTAAACTTGAGGATTTCATTGCTCTTCTAATGGAATCGTTATCAGTCTTTAATGCAAAGAGTTTATATTACTCTCTTTATCTTCATATAATTGAATGCCTTCATGTAGAGAAAGTACAAACCTGTTGGCTGTTGCACATTGCACGACCGTTTGGCAAGTCATGTTGAGCTCAAGGCTGCCTTCATCATCAAGTAATAACAAGTCTTATTTGATAATTGTAAACATTGCAAACACCGAGCAACCTTCCAGCATATTAACAGTATACAAAAAAGTATCAAGCACTGTAGTGAGTACCAACCAAGATGATGCCATATTCACGAATCAGAACTAGGGTGCACAATTTTTTGCACCTACTCATGGTCTTGGTCACTGCCACTTCAATTTTGAGAATTGCCCGCCTGCTCAAGTGAATCACTCTTGGAATTGATACATGATGTAAGAGGTGGGAAAGAGGGAACAGATTTGAGTATGTATTTGACTGCATTTCTGAACCTTGCTGGTGAGCTCGAATCAAACTTTGGTACCTGACTGTGAGGGGGAGAAACCCGTTTTTTATTTGGGGAACTTACTTTCACAGCGTTGAGAGGTGTGGGAATATCCTTCAGTATCTCTGGTGTATCATCTTGCATAACATCAAATAAATCATGATCCGAGTCCATCACTTGCTGATGTTTAGTCCCACTGAAATTAGCTACTGGGGTGTTTGGCGAACAACGAAAATGCGATGATCTTGCAGAAGAATAAAGTTCACTCCTGGAAGAAGATTGAAGTACTGAGTTATTCGCCCATCCCTTGGAATCTGGTCTTTGAGATAGAAGCCCTGTTTTCTCAGGTTCTTGATGGGTTTCTGAGATTTCATTTCCTGTTTCTACATTACCGTAATCTGATTCTAGATCAAAAGAAACCAGATCCAGAATTTCCTTGGTAGTTTCTGAGATTGCATCATTATCTAAAACTCTAGGAGACTTCGGGGAAGTTAGAAATGGTGGCACAGAGGGGAGACCAGGTTCAGGTGACAGGAAGTATTTTCCAGGAGGGAACCAAGCTTTTGCTGCATCCTTTTCATGGCTATATAACCAGAAAGAAGAACAAGTGAAATGAGGAACAAAGTATCAGTACCATGCGGCATTAAAATCCATGCGATCCAAATTTTATTCGAAAGAAATGAAACTTACTTCAAATACTGGAATTCTGGTGTAAAAGGATTTGAATTGCGAGGACTGCAAAAGTCAGTATGATGTACAGCATCTCCAGATGCCAACATGTTGGAGTCATTGACCAAAGATGCATCTTGTATTTCGTTATTTTCTTCATCACTCAACACATCCTTAGTCGTGCCAAATTCTGGGAATTAAACAAAGCATCCAGATCAGATCAAAGTGAAGATTCAAGGTAATGATATGAGTCAAAGGTTGTACAAGTAGGTCAGAACACAGTTCTAAACCCGAATGTTCCAATTTTGGATACAAATCACTAGAATACGGTTTTAGTTCTAGCTCTTAATGGTTTTGGTTAGGCTCGAACAAATTTGAAATGAATTCGTTTATTTAAATTTCATATGAGTCAATGAGCTAATCAAACTAAATTTAGTTATTTAACAATTATATTTACAAAATATTAGGAATATTTAATATTTATTAAAAAGAAATAAAAATGATGTTAAATTGAATTTATATGCAGTCCACAAATCAAGTACCTCAAAGCTTACCATGAATTCACATTTCTGGTTTATGATTTTTAGGAACCAAAACCAAACCATAATTCTTTGATTCTGCTTCCAATTTCAGAATCAAAACCGAAAAATGTTTTCAAATATAGTTTTTGAAAGATGGTTTGTGACTTGGTTCATGGTTGGACGAGTCTATGCAAAAGTTTGAATTATTGAGGCACAATAATACTAGCTTGGCACATGCATAGATGCTCTCTGTACAACCTCAAGTGACTTGGTACCAGATAAGCAAATACATAGTGAAGATAAGACAGTTGAAGATCCACCATACAGACAGTTATCCTTAACAAGATCATTCAAAAAAAAAAAAATCAAGTCATTGTAATTTGCTAGTAAGTATTCGCTAACCGAAATTTGAAGGTCTATGGAAGCATCCATACCACTGTCAGCCTCAAAGAACTAAAAAATTTTAAATACTGAAAAGCTGGGGCAACATAAGTGTCCCAATCATCAAGATGGTGCCAGAGCGAAAATGAATACTAAAAAGAGTTTGAAAATTGGGTGGGTAGGATATGAGAAAAGATTGACATAAAAATGAGAGGGTTTGGGATAAATGGAGGCATTAGATTAATACAGGTGCAGGATGTGAAATGTACTAGAATGAGAAGATTTGGTGATATCCCTTTGTTAGATGAAAACAAAAATATTAAAATTAGATAGTTGTAAAATATCAAATATTATGAAATTATAATCATAAAAAATAACATAAGAAGTTGAAATGAAATCTAAACAGATAGAGAGTCTCCCTATACTGATATTGCTGCGATGATTGATTCCTTCTGTGCAGGTTCTAATGGTCGATCACATAAATTCCATAGCTTAGAGCTGATATTTATTACCATGTGTACATATATAAATAGGTCAGGAACTAATTATCGAAGGAAATGAAAACCTGCCCACTTCCCTTTATAAATAAGAAATATTTTAACCACAGTGAAACAGAAGTAGCCCAATTAATCATGTTTAATCATAAACATAACTCAAATAATAATAAACAAGCAATTCTTATATAATAAAATAATACTAAAGTAATTTCAAAACCTATGTCTTGGAAAGTGAGCAAAATGGGCAAACTTAAAAGTCTAATTTACGCGATCAGTAGAAGACTTGAAGAGCAAGCTACTGGACCACTTCAAATATGAGAAATATTTTTAGTCACTTCGATGCCTGAAGAGGTCAAGGTAATTAAACATGGAAGGTGCATATAAGTTTGGAAAGACCCAGTGCCAGTAATGTTAAGCATCAAAGATGTGTAATTCCAAATTACTTACATAGTAGAGTCATTAAGGACCTCAGTAAAAAGCATACCTCCCTTTTGGCCGAAGACATTTTTACACCCTTCACAACGGCATCCATCTGAGCATCCGACATTAGCCTTTCCAAAAGAATGAAACTTACTTCTTCACAAACAATTAAAGAAAGCAAGCACTGGATGGCATGATTGAATTTCTCTTCTCTCCCAATCCCCACCTCCAAGTATGCAAAATAAAATGCAAAAGAAACAAAAGAATTAAAGAAACATATAGTGCATACACATATATACCACCACATACCTGATAGCACTCACAGTACTTTTTGAGACACATCGACTTCTTGCAATTGCATCCTCTTTTATGTCTTGCAGAAGATGGTGTGAAATGCATTGTATCTTCCTCTAACTATACGAAATTTCAGTCAATACATCACTAATGCGCAGTGTAATTACAAGTTTTGATCAGAACAATACCCCACAATTGCTTCCAGGTGGCTCGATGATGTGTTGCACCACTTTAGGAGCAAATGCCAGAGGATTGCGAGTTTCAATTTGCTGCCGTGTTTCAAGAACTGTATCAACATGTTCAGGTCTGTTTAAACAGCCTTGGCAAGCACAAGGTTCTGCACAATATATCCCAGCGGCAAAGCAATCACAGTAACTGCAAGGAAACAAATTAACAAGACGTCTTGCAGAGGTTGAAGAAAAAACCGAAAAAAGTTTAATGTACTTACAGCTTTAAACATTTACTTTTCTTACAATTGCAGCGTTTGCAACCATCACCATCACTGGATTCAGATATTATTTTCCTAGAAAATTACAAGAAGATTGATTCCTGTATAATTATGCAGAGTTTAACATCAAGGATGCATGATAATCATAGGCTTGCCTTTTCTTCTTAGGGTTTGACTTGTTTAACTCTGCTGCAGCCCCATCATTTACAGTGTTAAACTTCCTTTTAATGCCAGGAATTGATTTATCCTCAATTGAATCCAAGACAAGAGAGTTGTTTGAACATTTGATATTGTTGCTAGACGATGAAGATGAAGAACTAACTACCATTGGCACATGAATATCAATACTAATATCATCAGCATCTGCTGTAACACTTTCTGCCACAGAGTTCATCTCAGGTTCTGAGTTCCTCTCCCAAATGCTAAAATTACCCCTTGAAACTGATTTCACCTTTATTGTTGCACCAGATGCAGATTGTACAGAATTAAAAAGGCTATTTAGGTGCAAGCCAAAACTTGTACGCTTAGGAACATTCAAGGTAGAATTCAAACTACTTCTAGGATGCAAAACAGCCTGTATGGTACCAGCAGGTTTCTGATTGATGGGAGTTGGCGGTATCTCTAAACATAGTGATTCTGGTTTCTCATCATCTAAAGGAATCTGAGTGGGCCTACTTGTTAACTTCAGCATGGCATCTTCAAACTGGAGACAGCGTTTGCGTATTCCGCGATGATGAAAAACCTACTCAATTTAAGCGAATTTATGAGGATAACTTCAAACACACGAGATAACAATTGAAATTCCTAAATAATGTGATATTAAAATTCTAAGAATTTATGAGAAAATGACCGGAAGGTCCAGTGACAAACAACTCAAAGATTTTTCCAATGTGAAAAACTTAGTAGCGATTTTGGCATCCAAACTATAGAAATGGATGTCTGTAATCAGCACTGACCTCATTCATGGAATCTCCCTGATCTAGATTGGTAAGAGTATGGTTCACAGACGGCTCAAATCCAGTCTTAAGACATTGCTCAGCTAATATATCTTCTTCGTGCTTTATATCTGTTTCTGCTGCATTTACATCAGCTGATGCTTCTAGTGCATGTACCTCCTCAGTTGGCCTAGTTATGGAAGGAGGTGCAGCAACAACTATTTCTTCATGTATAGTAGTACCATACTTGTATTCAGGTTTCACAGAAAATTCCTTGCCTGCAACATTATCTGCTGATTGATGATTCCATTCAGATTTTTTTATGGCTGAATTGGAAGGATTATTTAGATCAACGGAATCTATGTTTAAGATTTCAGCCAAGAACTGGTCAGGATGTTCTGTGGGACTCTCAATTTGATCATTCGGAGTGCCGTTACTGTCTGTGGATTTCTCGGTGCAAGCTACTAGGCTAGTGCTCATCCGGGATTCAATATTGCTAGAAACATCATCAACAGTGATATTCTTCTTGCCACCTTCATCCTGCCCACATAGTTTTCCAGTTGATGCTTCAAGAAACTTTGTCCTGCTTCACATAAATCACCTCGTATAATAAACTACCATGATTAAAATAATCAAAAGGGAAGCATGTATATTATTCAATATAAGAGAACAATAGCCAACCTTTTAAGAGAGGTCTGTTGGCTGTTTGGTTTGAGTTGGGGTGACGTGAATACAAGTGGAGGAGAACTGAGCCCTGGAAAGCCTTGTATAGTTGAAGGTGCATTGAAAGGCTGTATGGGAGAAAGATTGCTAATGTAACTAAAAATGGGCGATTCCTGAGAGTCAAGGAAGCAACAGGTTACAAATAAACTTTAAGAAATATCTTAAGATGCTAAAATAGCTTAGTAACATATTTTCTCCTAAAGAGATGGAAATTAGTGTCATAAAGTAATAAGAGAACTAGTTCTTCCTTTTGCAGCTTACGAATGGATAATCCAAATATAGAACAGATATACATCATCTTACTATAAATTCTGAAAAAAAGAATTGCCAACATAAGCAAGATATGAGCATTCATTATCGACCACATAAAAACGGAACAGTTGATTGAAATAATGACCTTATTTTTATTTTAAAACACATGACTCTAAATATAAGGAAAAACATATAAATAGGAGGCTATGTATCTAAAGGATACTAATGATAATATTTTTTCAAAATGTAAACAATAGGATAGGCCATTGAGAATTAAGCCTCGACACTAACATCCCAAATTGATACTCTCCGGTAAAAATCAATGTCCAAAAGAACCACAAACACTGTAGGTCAACAAACGAAATTTCTGGAAAACCGCATAACCAATAACCTCCACTTTAAATAACTACACCAAAACCACTGCTTGTAAAATCTAACTTCTACAAACACCTGAAAACATTCTACCACTCAATCAAAATCCAGGAAACCTAACTGCCAACACCCACCCACTATTCCAACTCAAATTGCCGAAAAAATGGACTTAAAAAAACCTTGCCCATAATCCACCCCACCGAAAACAACAAAGTATACGCTATTTCTTCATAAACACGAGATGAACTTCATTCTTCCTGGCCCATCTCAAAATCACACTAAACATCCAAATCCCATCACCAAGCTCACCCAAATTCACACGAATCGAGCCAAAAAAAAAAAAAAAAACAAGATGCAAACTCTAGGAATGCAAATCCATCATGCATGCATAGTCACAACAAAAGGCATGTAAAAATATACTTGGGCAGGAACAGTTTCAGCATCATTCACAATGGCGGAAGTTTTCGAAGATTCAGGAGAGTCCATTTCCATAAACCCTGAGCCTGAATTGCAATTTCTGCATTTCTTAGCTTCTTTCTACATAGATATATATGCAGATCATCCGCTCTTTCCGATCTTCCGCGCAGTCAATGCAGATGTGAATTTAGCTGATTATGCTAACATAAACACACAATTTCTATATACATTTTATATTTTAATTTTTTTATTTAAAAATGGAAATAAGACAGAGATTTGTTGTCTCTGCGAAAATAAAATTAGAAATTAAAAAGAAAAAAAAAAGTTGGGTTCGAAACCGTGAGTTGAATGAGCGGGAAAACGAATGTTATTTTTTGAGATTAGGGCTTAACTGAAATTGGGTTGGGCCGGAATTTTGTATATGGATTAAGCCCATACCTTTTAAGTTTTCTCGGACCTATTGGGCTAGAACAAATTGAATGCCAAATCAAGCATTGATCACGTGTCTTTTGGAAATTGCAAACATTAATTCTCATGAATAAAATCAGAATCAAGACATAGCTGTATGGAGATGATTTTTTTAGCATTTCCATTCCACAGATTTGAAACTACGCCATATGCTCGAAACGATAGGTTGCGTGCATCGGGAAAGTTTTTTTCTTTATTCTTATTATTCATCTATCAACTACATGTTTAATGACATCGAGATAAAAATTTGTTTGTGTTTCTGAGAACGATCGCAGATAAACCATATTGAAATGAAGCCATTATAGCCGGGAAGCCAAATAAATTATCAATTAGGAGACGAGATTCCCAAATAAAGAACGATTTGAGAATTTAGGTTCAAAACCTTATTTGTCCCAAATTTGTTTAAGTGCAAAAAAAAAAAAAAAAAAAAAATTGAGGTTGACCTCTCTTTTGCCCTTTTATGCTACAAAGTCAGGAGCCCTACAAATTCCAAAAACTAATAAGCCCAATAAACGGCCCGTTGGGGCCAATTTGTGGGCCGTCGTTCGTTCGGACCAATGTGGTGAGGCTCGTCCACTTCTCTAGCAGCTACAAGGCTTTCAATACAAAAATATTCAAAAATTATTCGACGTTTGACTCAAATTTTATAAAAGATTAAATTTTTAAATTATTATGTCATTTATGAGAGGCATAGCCAAGATTTTTCATCGGGAATCTAAAATAAATATAGATCATAAATTTTCTTTGACAAAAAATTAATTGTAGGAATAAAATATCAAGATATATAGTGGAACAAATATATCAAAAAAATTAAAGATATAAGAGTAGTGTAAATACAATAAAATAATTTCAGTAATAAAGACAACGAAAAGAACCATATTAAAATTTTAAAAAAAAATAATTTACAAAGAATTTCGAGCTTCAATTGACTATATAAAACTACCAAATTTTAATAAAATGAGAACATATATCACAAAACTTATATAAGAAAAACTCAAAAATTATATCTAAAAATTTCAAATCTAAAAGAAAGAAACACAAAAAGAATATGAAAAGAAAATCGTCAAAACATAATCGAAAAATTGTATAAAAACTTGAAAAATTGCAATTTTGATTAAAACATAAATCCTTTAGACCCGTCCTGCCTAGCCTAGCGAACCCAGTGGATCCAATCCAGATCAGATCTATCGAAAATATATAATTTTATATTTATTCAATAAAAAAATTTAAACTTAACAAATCATTAAATTTATATTTCCAAATTTATATTAATAATATTCAGGATAAAAATATTATCACAATTTAAAAATGTATCGATTTTTATTCAATCGATAACCAAAAAAATTTGCAGCAATATTTTTTTCATATTAAACAAATAACAATAAAATAAAATAATATCAATCCAAAAGTTTTATAAACTAAAATTGTAGTTATATTGATTATTTAGTATAAAAATATAATTATATAAATATATATACATATATATTTTATATTTTTAAATATATAAACATTTTTTATTGGACATGTTTGATCAAACTCGAGATCTATCCCGATCCACTTTTAGACTCGTTAGATCCAATTTATTGTCATCTTTATAAATAATAGCTATAACATTATAAGTAATTGATATGATCACGATTTTGTGCCATCCATCCATCGAAAATTTAATAATGACATTCATAATATTTTAAAACAAATAATAATAATCCTGGTACGTATTTAAATGAAAGAAGGTGGTAATCGTCTTGCATGGATGCGTTTCCCGAAGAGAATCGAATCAGTACTACTTTTTTTTTCGCTTTTTCGCAGTTCTCTTTTCCACTGCCCGATAAAATTGTGGGCATAATTTATAGTAATAATAAACATTTACAGGTACGATGAGATTTATTTTTAAATTATAATTCACGAATATATATAATTATTTATCCAATTATCTTTTTAATAGAATTTAGATTTAATTTGTAAGACCATGAAAATTTCTAAACACTGGACGTGTACGACAGTTGGAATTGCCGACAATTCGGTTAAATGTGGATAATGACTTATTTCATAAGAATTAAGGGAAACTCTATTTTTTATTTTATAGTTGAGTATATCTCTTGTGAGACGATCTCACGAGTCTTTATCTGTGAGACGGATCAATCCTATCGATATTCACAATAAAAAATAATACTCTTAGCATAAAAAGGTAATATTTTTTCATGGATAACCCAAATAAGAAATCCGTATCACAAAATACGACATGTAAGACCGTCTCACACAAATTTTTGTCTTTATATTATGTTATTTTGATTTCATGGACACTTCTCGAATCTTCTAGCGAACAAGGTCATCTCCCCGACATCCTCTTATACGGTCAGACTTGTCTCGAACAAAGGCAATGGCCTATTGAACTTAGAATAATTATGTGTTTAATTTTACTTGTAAATCTTCATCTTCTTGATTTCTTCTTCAACTCCAATGTCACACATATACCGATCGTAGCCACCAATTGTCAGTTGATGTCTCGGGTAGATTTTTTTTCCTGTAATAAATTGGTAATGGATTTCTCGAGTGAAATTGCAAGTGTTGGCTGAAATTCGAGGTTTATTCTCATCCGTCGGGCATAATGTCTGATATGTGATGCCTAGGATGTCGACCTTGTACTCGGACACTCACGCTTGTACTTGAACTGGTTCGTGATACAAGCAGTTTGTCTAGTAACTTGGATTTTTTTTAGATAAGTCGATTTCTGCTTGCATATTTATATTTGTACTCTCCCCAGCTGTGTATGCAGATATCCCAGCTGGGGTGAAAGGGGTATATATGTATATTGCTGTCATGTTTTCTCGAGTTAATGGCTTTATATGTATATTTTTTTAAAATAAAAAAAAATTAATGATTGTAAATTTGTTCCATGCACGGCTTGATGAAAATCGTGGTGGAATGTAGATTGATTCAAAAGGGGGTATGAAATAAAAAGATGGGTAGGGGGGGAAAAGAAAACGTGACAGCAAAAAAGCCATGGCAGTGTAGATTGGAAAAAAAAGAAAAGATATTTCATTATTAAAGAAAAGATGGTCAAATTGAACCTCGAAGACTCACTTCTTTATCGAAACTCCACCATTTTCACTTTCTTTTATTTTTGAATCGTCTGGCCTTAAATTGTGAACTAAGTAATCTCCTTTATTATAATATAATAATAAATATATATATAATAATATTTTATTTATATAAAAAAAAAACATAGAGAATTCGAACTGAGCATATCGTTCTTGGGAGTTCCCGGTCATGTAATTCAGGATACAAGACTGACACCCACGAGTGCAGGCCAATATTAATTATTATACATATATACATACATAAATATATAATGATTGAAAATATATGTTAGTGGATTAATTTAATTCAATTCTTCTTGTATCGTTTGAATTAGAAAATTTTTAAACTTAGATTTTGTGTTGGCCGATGATAAATTTAATTAAAATTTGGAAGTTGATAGGATAGCGATTCTACTTCTACATAAGTGATTTTGGTTTTTTTTTATAAAAAAAATTAGTATTTGAATAATTTATTTATCAAACACAGTCCACACTGCTGCAGAAATTGTTGCGAATACTTCCTAATTTTTAAAATATAAATTCGAATATCTATGAACTAACTTCAATCTCATGGTGACCATATAAACCAACTGCCTTTATTTAAATGACAGTTTTAATTTTTTCAATTTCAAGATTTCAATATGCTTCGGTAGTTTCATTTCTACACATTCATGGATCAGTCTTAGGATATCTGTTCTTAATTAATTACTAGTTCAAGTTAAAAATTATAATTTAAGCTAATTCGAATCAACCAACACCATAATATATATATTCCAAAATTCGTAGACATACTTTTCACGACAAAAAACTCAGATATTAGCAACCGAATATCATATTTTTGCCTCTAAAACAGATAGACTATATCAAATATGGAGAATTCATGAGAGAATTCATGAGATTCCCCTCAAACAAGAATATAAACATTTGACTTATTACAGTACAATGTTCAAACTGGAAGGACAAAACATGAATATTCAAAAGAAACCACGATTTTTGCAATCATATAGTGACTGGTGGAGGGGTACGTAGGGTATATATGTATATGTGGGATACTACGACTTAAAATGTATCACCACCCCCCCCCCCCCCCCCCCACCCCACCTAAGTATAATTTTTAAAGGTAATAATAACAAGTGGGCTCACTTTGAAAAGATTTTATAATCCATGGAATATTCAATCTGTCTGCCAAAAATGGGAAGACTTGTTCTTACTTATCCAATCATGACTCAACATCGGCTTTGAATTCTTGCCAACTTTGAATGTGTACATGCATGTATATGGGGGACTCAAGAATTTTACAATTTGTTTTTTTCCCCACAATTTAGGGATTTTTCTAATTAATTTGATCCGAATTAAGATGTTCGAGGTTTATGATCACTTATATAAATTGTGTAATAGGATGTTTTCATTTGGGAGATCGATTTCGTCTTCATCTCTATCATGTAACGTCACTTATCGATTGGATTAATAAACTTTTTTCTGTACTACATTTGGACTGTTTCTTTTCATAATATGATCATTAATATGTGATGTCGATTTTTATTAAAATTAGTATTTCATCCGTGCGATGCACGAAGTGTTATTTTATGTAATTAATGATTAAAATTAGTAAGTATTTGTGTTTGAATAATTATTTAAAACTATTGATATAATATAATGAACATATTTAAATTTTAAATATTATTAGAAAAAAGTTATTATATCAAAGTATTTATGTCATTTGAGATAACACTCAAATTATTTTTGAAAACAAGTTATAAATATTTATATTAAATTTTTATTAAGATACAAAATATAGCGTATTATTTTTTTGCGGAAACTTTTCAAATATGATAAAAACTATGTTTATATATAGATAGATATAGATATATGACATTATTTGAGAATGTGATTCACTCTTTCCATGACTGGACGATTAATTATTTCATATATGTGTTAACCATATAAAATAAAAAATATATAAATAATACTCATATAAAAAAATAGCCTCTTGATAATGGAAAATGCATTTTAAACTAAAATCTTTGTTGTTTCAATACAGGTAGATAATATCAACAAACTAATCAGAGTTTAAGAGTCAAATGTATTTTTGAATGATTTATCTCACGAGCGATACTGAACATTTCACCCATTTTTTAAAATGAATTGGTACAATTATTGCAAAAATTTAAAGTGTTTTCAATGGAATTTAGTTTTAATTTGAATAAAAAAAATAAAAAATATAATTCATAATCTACATTTGAATTGATATAAATATGAATTAAATTCAAATTTAAATTAATAAAAAAATTGATAAAATCAATGCAAACAACAATTGAAATTATCATTTATTGCGAGTGTATTTATTTCGATATTCATTATACATATTTGTTTTTAGAAATGTAATTTTGACGGGAACTTAGGTAAAAACTCTGTTTATATATATATGTGTGTGTGTGTGATACTCACATGATATAATGTTGATGAGATTACTATAAAAATTGCTGATGGTATAGGAAAAATCAGGTAAATAGATGGGAATTTGTCCACGACCACATTTTTCCAAACCAGACTCAAAACACAATTGCTTGGACAAATTTTATCAATAGAGGGATTAAGATTGCTTAAATGGTAATTAAGCAAATCAATATTGAAATACATATAAAATTCAAAAACAAAAAAATCCTTACAAAAAATTCAAATAACTATACATCAAAACTGAGCAAAATGATTGCCATTCGTACTCTAAATCTTTATCAATGCCAAGCACTACCCCAGAAACCAATAAAAGGACACTCTTTGAATGCAATTTCCACAGTGTTCATGCACTTCGCAACTCCAAAAAAAAAATTCCCTTAAAAGCAAAGTTGGCTGCAACAACTTTATTAAATCTCACAATATTTCCTCTCTTTAGAATCCAATTTGTTAAAAAAAAAAAAAGATTAGAATTTGGTGTTCCTTTTTTGTATCCAATCTTACTTACAAGGCCACTGTTTTTTCACTTTAATTTAGTATTTTTATGTGATTCCCACTGTTCAACAATGGAGGCGAGTCAGGACAGGAGAATATATTTAGCTTAGGAAAAAGAACCCACCCACCTCCCTCGATTTTCGAACCCATCTTTATTAATCACTATATAAACAACCTCACTCGACGCCAACATTTCCTACTACAACTTGTTTTCAGCTTGCACAACATTTGCCTGCAGATTTTGTCCCTTTCATTTCTCAAGGTAAGTAAATTGTTCACACACACATCTCTGTCTCTCTCTCTCTCTGTGTATATATATATATCTTAGGGTAAGTAAATTATTCACAGACACACAACACACACACACACAACACACACAGACACTTATATATATATATATATGAACGTCGGTGCATGGGAAGCCATACACGCTTTGGCCATGCAGTTTTGAGATATTGCACAAAAAGGCATACTTGTGAGAGAGCATCGTGAGAATTTGTCAGAGTTACTTGATTTTTTTTTCTTTTGAATGTGAAATGTTTTTAATTCAATGAAATAATTGCTCCAATTCTTCCTTAAAGTTGCTTAAAATCCAAATTCCACATTTGGGTTATAATGGTGATTTACTTCTTATTCAATAAATTAGTTTAAGTCGAATGAATAATCAATGATAAAAATAAAATAATTATTTTTTCCTTGACAGCATATTCATATAAATATATATAATTTTACACTTGGGATTTTTTGGGAGTAACGTGTATTCAATTTTGATTACTAGACAGATCAAATTCTCGACTCTAAAATTACGTGCATGTGACTCGTGCAAATTATGAAATGACGTAAATTAAAAGGGAAATTAATTTTTTTTTTGAACCATATGATTGTAGGAATAATGAACAGGCCCGGAGATTGGAACTGCAGATCATGCCACCACCTAAACTTCCAAAGGAGAGACTCCTGCCAGCGCTGCGGAGACCCGAGGCCCGGAGAGAGAGGTGATTACGGCGGGAGAGGCGGGACGAACTTGTACGCGTTCACGGGACCCGACGTCAGGCCAGGCGACTGGTACTGCTCCGTTGGCAACTGCGGAGCCCACAACTTCGCCAGCCGCTCCAGCTGCTTCAAGTGTGGCGCTGTCAAGGATGAAGCCTACGGAGGCGGCGGTTCCGCTTTCGATGGAGACTATCCGCGCCGTAACTTTCCTTTTGGCGGCGGCGGCGGCGGCGGCCGCTCTGGTTGGAAATCTGGTGACTGGATATGCACCAGGTACACTTTTTATGTTTAGTACTTAAACCTGTACAGAAAATATTTATTTAATCTTAACAAATAATTTTTAAAATATTTTAATAAATAATATATATATATATATGTATGTATAGGTTGGGTTGCAACGAGCACAACTTTGCAAACAGGATGGAATGCTTCAAGTGCAATGCTCCCAAGGAAAGCAGCAGCACATCTTCGTTCTAAATGCATCAAGCTGATTCTCTATTTTTTGGGTAAATTAATTAGTTTATTATTATTAAATTAAACTTTTTTATTTCATTTATATTTTATATATTCTGATCTGTATATTTTATAATTGTATACAATTTTCAGGTCCACATATTATTAAAGTTGAATGAATAGAGAGAATCGAGAACAAAAGAAGCGCATGCACGATTTTGGCCTCACGACAAGCGATTATTAATTTTCGTGTTTTTTTTTTTAATTTATTATTGTCATGTTCATTTTAGGGATCATTAATTAGTTTAATTATCATGATTTAAAAATTATGTCACCTAGGTTTTCATTTTAATTTCATTTGTGAGCTTAAGAATGTTTGGAGTACCTGATAAAGCTAGCCTTGTATTTCTTGTTTAATTTTAATTTGGTTTATATTAATATTGTGTGCTAATTTATAAACATCCCTGTAATTTTTTTTTCATTTTCCTCACTAATATACACCCAAAAAAAATTTTCCATATAAATTTTATCCAACTTCTCAAGGTGGGTATTATAATATTAATTTAACTTCATATAAAACTTTTTTCGAGTAATTAACATTATATTATGAAAATAAAACTCTTCAGTGATAGCTTCACCGATATCATGTTTGTAAAGATCTCCATGATCATATATATAGTTTAAGTCTTTAAGGTATACGTATGTGTGTGCTAGGACTTATAATATCACCCAGAGTCCATGCCCTGACAAACACGGTCGAGCGTAACATGCTTCGTGGGCAACCATTTGGTATATTTCATGCTTACACGAAAAATGTTTAACTCAAGTTATTATATGGAATATATATATATGTGATGATGCCTAGGTAAATTGGGTGAGCTTGGGTGGGCAATCTATACTAATAGAGAATACTACTTTCCATGTAAAGATTTTGACATGATTTTTACATTATGGGATGAATATGACCTGGTCTGATCTCCTGGGTGGTCTGGCTGGTCTGCCCCCTGGGTGGGCTGGCCTGGTCTGTCCCGGTGCTCTGGCATGGTCTCCCGGGTGGTCTTGTCTGGTCTGACTGGGTGCTCTGTCCTTGTCTCCCCAGGTGGTCTGGCATGGTCTGTCCGGGTGCTCTGGCCTGGTCTGTCCGGGTCAGACAATCTGCACACACTCAACAAGATAATGTTAGTGGGCCGCTAGAAGGGTTTCCGACGTAGCCACTCCGACGCTTCAAACCAGTACAAGGTTTACCAAGTAGAGAGATAGTTTATTGAATGCAGTATATTGTAATGTTTCTCAAATGATCAAACCTTGGTATTTATAAGGCAGAAAATGACTTCGATTACAGTGCATGTAAATTGTTCTTGATTAATAGACATATGTCCATGCACTGTCTTCTGACAACTGCCCATGCCCTGTCATCTGTCAGTAAGCATGACGACCCATATTGTTCGGGTCTTGCATGGGCATCGATTATTATGTTAATGATGCATGGTGACCCATACTGGTTGGGTGACATGAACCCTGTCCGAATGAGAGGACCCTGGTTGGGATAAAGCACCCTGATCAGACGAGAGTACCATGTCCGGATGAGAGGACCATGTCCCTTCTAGAGGACCCTGGTCGGGCGAAAGTACCCTGTCTAAATTTTACTCATGTTCTAATCTTTGCATAAAATTGAAATTTAACTCATTTTAGTTTTCTCTTTATGTCCGAGTCGAAAAATGACCCGAGCCTTTTCCATAGTATCACCATTCACCAATATGGTCATTCTAAGTCAATGGGAAATGTTATGTACAAGGGTTGCTAATGTTGGTGAATCTTTCAAATTGTATTGGTATGTAAAATGTGAAATTTGTTGTGCAAGTGCCAATAATGGTATGCCATGCATGTTGTACTTAGCAGAGGTTATGACACATTTCAAATTACATTGGTATGTATTTATTTTGGCTATAGTGGACCTAAAGTAGTTTCTTTTATGTTGATGATTAGATTTAACACCCGATTTTTATTTTTATTTTTAATTTTAGAAAAGCAACTAAATTACACATTGCATGTTCACTAATAAGCATTTTAAAAAATTCTAGCCAATACTCCATTCCTAACATGACACGAAGATCTTTCAATCTAATATAATTCTTAAAGTTGAGATAATTTAAAGATAATAAAAATAAATGATTGCAAATCCAAGTTAACATTGGATTCCCGAGCTTTTGAGTTCTTTTCATTGACCTCTTTAATGGGGCATGAAGCAAAGAGATAAGTGGTCAAAAAGTAACCACACATTGATTAACGTCTATTACTACACTCCATTATTTAGATTTTATATGGAGACATGTAATCGTTATTTGTAGGCGTCGGCTAAATAAACATTCGGGTTGAACGCAATACTGTCAAATAATGTCAATAAGAAATCATAATATGTAAGCTTTGTGTGACAGACTCTTCCAAAAAATATCGATAAAAATGTACAACAAATTCTTGTCTCACTTTAAGACGGCTTTACATTCCCTCATGTGGTTTGTTGATACAAGTCAATTGAGGCCTCGGGAATAATTAAAGATACCATCTCACTTGGAGGGTCCAACATATGATTATATTAAATATGATTCAATATAATTGAAGATCTATCTTGAAGAGTAATGGTTTTGACAATTTATGATCAGTTTGAAAAGTATATTTTGGAAAATTATATTTTTGGTTATGTATATTGTTTTTTTTAGGTTATCAAATTTCATTCTTAATTTGCTATCAGATGTGAATACGATCTGACATATAATATCACATCAGCAACACTCTTGATGAAAAAAGACTAACATTGCGAAAAATAAAACAACAATAGAGTAATACTGATATTTAATAGACAAAAACTTGTGTGAAATGGTCTCACAGATCGTATTTTGTTAGACGAATCTCTTATTTGGGTCATCTATGAAAAATATATTTTTTATGCTAAGAGTATTACTTTTTATTGTAAATATCGATAGGGTTGACCCGTCTCACAGATAAATATTTGTGAGATCATCTCACAAGAGAACTGTTCTATTTAATAATCTAAAATATTAAAATCATAAAAAAATAAATATATATGTCAAATTTGAGATTTTTATTTTTATTTTAAATGAAGGTATATTTTATTGCTCATGATACTTGAACGGAAAAAAACGTTGTGCATGTCATTCAGTTAGTGGAACGCGCAAGTTGTCATTCTTTGATAGGATTGTTAATGAATGATGAAGTGTAAATAAATCATTTGGTTGTAATTGTAAAATATTGTTTATATACAGATATATATATACAGATATATATATATATATATCAAACATATTAATAATATCCAACTCCAATCTCAAATCGACGATGTCCATTATCATACCAATATCGAGATGATTATAAGATTATATACCAATTTATTGTACTAAAGTAAATCTGACAAAACGGACATACGTAAACTCAATTACGTGACGATTTTTGAAAATTTTCTCAATAATATGAGAATAATGTTAAATACGTTCGTTTCATGAGTTATATGATATGATTTTAAATCTGTTTCTTTAATTCGTTGGTCAAATAATTTAAAGTGGTGGCTAAACTTCAATTTCGTGAAGGCTAATGATTTTGAATACTCTTCATTCCTTTGCAATAATAATTCGATCTTTATTGAAAAGCAGCCTGGGCGCGATTTTGATTTGATGGGCTGAAATATATGGAATTGATATGATTGTTTGTTTGAAGGGCATGTCGACTGGCCTAGTTGATTTTCATTCGTGTGTGACGAGTTAATCATGTCTATATTTACAATAAAAAATAATATTTTTGAAAAAATATAAATAGAGATGAATTTTGCATTTTTAAAATGATTGTTTTCCCATATTGTTGGGTGCAATAATTGTCCCTGCTTGATAGAGCGATCGAATCGTGATGCTTGAGCTGCTGTGCGGTTTAAAAAATTTGAGTTGCACCATTACCACTAGCTATAACTTTTGATAAAACGATAAGCACTCAGTCCTACGAAGATTAATTCTAAAAGTATCGATTTTAATTATTTATTACTGCTATGGTCAATGATGGCGAAAACTGGGAAAGATTTTTACGGGGGGTCTTAGTGGGATTAGAAGATAGCTTTTGTTATTCCTTCTTTTCACATGGGAAAAAAAGCTACCATTAAACAGTTGTCGGGCCAAGGCTGACTTTGATATATACATATATAATGTGGATAAAATACATAATTTTTCTGTTGCAAATATGTAGATTGACTTGTTTTATTTTACTCAAATTAAAAATTTATTATAAAAATAGAATTTACGAACAAACTTCTTATTTTAATTCAAAAAAATATTTGAACATTTTTTCCAAAACAAAGTTAATAAAAGTGTATTAATAAAAAAAATAAGAAAAATATTATTAAATTAAATGTAGAAAATGAGCTATTGCCTTCATCCATCGTAAATGTACCAAAAAAATTCCAACTCTTTGTGACCAAATTGTAACAAATATATAGTCGAGCTCGATTTTTAGCAGGAATTATAAAGAAAACTAACAAATGCATGCCTATATTAGGATCTTCAGATTTTTTTTTTTCTTTATATCAAATTCTTTTCTTTAATCCGGTCATTAATCATGTAATCCTTTTCAAATGAGTAAATATGATGGAAAGCATGTAACGGAAATAATGATGAATACAAATGGATGCGTATGCCCATAAACCTCAAACATTGGAAACAAAATCTCACAGATTAATTTCTACACATACATGTATTCACCTCCACGTATGGCATTTGCAGCGCCTTTCCTCTCTTCTTCAGCTTCTTTCTCTTTCTCCTTCCAACTTTCGTATGCATGATCATCGGTCTTCAGTTCATGCCGACATATTGGGCAAGAATTATGTACATCCTATCACGTCAAAAAATTTCAAGAGTAAGCTAAAAGTCAATTCTTGCAAGTCCGGCTATTGGACAATTCCCTGAATTATGTTCATCTCATCAAGCGAAAAGTTTCGACAAAGTCAATTAAAAGTTAGTTTCTTAGAGGTTGGATATCCTTGAATTGAACACATCACAGACAAGTTGTTCATTCTATAGACTCAAACGTTACTCAGAAAACATTGGACGGTGGAGAAGCCGGTTATTTAGTTGGGTTGGAAGGGGCAAAATCAAACTCTCAAAATTTAAGGGGTGATATATTTTAATACATATATATAAATATAATACATAAAAGATATAGTTTGTAAGAAAGTCTGAAAGGAGGGCAGTGACTGCTCCTTTTAGCCCTCTCATCTGGTACCACCAGTATGCATACATTATACTAGATGCGTCAATCTCTCATACATGCTCTTCGACTAAGACATCGCCCTGATAAATTAGAGTAACAAGCAAGGAAAGGTACCAGCCATGGTTTGAGACAAGGAGGATGGAACATGTGTTTGCAGGGTAATTCTTGCATCTGATCTTCAACAACCATATTTTCTTGGCAAATGGAACATGCAGCGTCTTTACCAACTTTACTCAAGATTTCTTCTGTAACTGTAGTAACTGGAAGTTTTGCCACTACTTCCTTGCTGGCAGGTGGGGCTCTAGGGATACCGGAATCGATGTCTAGGATCTTGAAACAAAAGAAAAATAGTGATAGATCATATCAGATGCTATGAGTTCAGCAAAGAACATCATTTTTAGCCAAAATTTTTAGTTCGTAACAGATTTTATACACTTTGCCTTGAAGAATCTAGCTTGAAATTGCTAAAGAAGCAACAAATCATCCATCTAGACAAAGTGTAGTGTTATTTGTTATATTCTCGTCTGCACTAAGTCGCAACAATTAAAAAAACGAAGGATCGGTTTGGATACATAAGCTATTTCTTTAAAACCACTTTATTATTCTCAATTTTTAACGTTATTCTTGAAAAGGAAGAAGCAGTTTTTATATTTGAATACAATAACGAAAAACAGCCTTTTTTCCTTTACTCATTGGAAACAAAAGATTAGCCTAAATGGGAACTACAAAATATATATAATTGGGCCAAACTGGTATGGGCAATAATTATTAAACAGAAGAAAAACAAAACGATGAACAATCTGATTCTTTTGCTCATGTCTCCTTAAAATCTGATTTTTCATCAGGAAAATATACTGGTAGACAAAAGAGACGACAAAAGATACCTCTGGGACAATATTATCCAGCCTATCAAACAACTCCTGATATATGTTGACAGCACCATCCGTGGTGCTACCACTGTCCAATTGCACTGAAGATTCACCATGAAACAAGGTAGCAGCTGCTGTAAGCAAATTCGACTGCACTAACCAATCAGGCTGTGGAGGCTCAGGATCGACAGTGAGATGCCCTTCAAAGAGATAACCTGAATCAAGGATTAAAAATTAAATTAACCGAGGTTTTCCAATCCATCAAAAACTACAGTAATGATGCAGCTCAAATATTTTAATTCATGCACCAATCAAACTCAATGTTTCAATAATTGTATTTTATAGGTGGCAATCTTATAATGACGCAGCTCAAATATTTTAAATCATGCACCAATCAAACTCAATGATTTAATAATTGTATTTTATAGGTGGCAATCATATAGATCATTTATGTGATTTTTCCTACTCAACAAATTTCAATGAATAATTTTCTCCAACTTGAGACAGAAGGAAATCAAAACCATGAAAACCAATTAATAGGATCATCAGACGTTCGGTCCTATAAGTTACACCCAGCACAACACATTTACAATAATCAATACTAGGGAAAATGAGATGTTTACACCTCTATTAATTCTATTTTGTGTCTCTCTTAATTCTTCAGATACGTTCTGTATTTCACCCAATTGCTCTCGTGCCTGAGTGATGCAACTTTGCAAGTGTTTCTTCTTGGAGGTATCCTTGACCATCTGCTCAGCCTCCTGGAAAAGCCTCAACCCAGCATTCCAAAATCCAGGGGACGTGTATCTCGTCTTCAAAATAGTTGAAACTCGGCAGAGTACTGAATAGAACTGCAAATAGCAAATAAAACAAGTGGATTCCTAGAGAAATGGATACTAATATAGTAATGTTAACTACCAGCACCCAGAAAAGGAATCTGAACGGATAATATACACAGAAACAACAGTAAATGAAGGATTAAACGTTTGACACTTACATTGACGATGATAATTGTGTAATTCGAATCCCTTTTTAAACCTTACAACATCTCCAACAACTATATTTTTATCACTTTTTCAGTGGGAATAACTGTTACTTCCAATCAATCCCCAACTAAAACTGCACCAACTTGAAACTTATGGAATCGAATAGATTGCGGCTTTGATGCCAATAGTAGGATCAAAACACATGTCGTTTTTAGACATAACAGATGCTGAATGAATCCCCCCAATCTTTTTAAATGGCAAGCAACCCCACCAAGAATTGTTGCTCCCAAGAATAAACTATTAAGCTACAAATGCAATCTCTTGTAAACGTATGAATAAACATTACATTCTGAGTAAGGAATTCTAATTAAACTAACTAAAATATAAATTTAAACTCACGCAGAGACTAAATTCATACATGTAAACGAAGATGATGTCTTCTAGTGTTAAACAGTCTGATTCTTTCCCATCATATCATCAATACAAAAAACAAGGATTATGTGAACGGTGAACCCAAACCAAAAATGGGCAAGGAGGAAAAAAAAGACGAAAAATCTAAAACAGCCCAAATGAAGTCAATTCCATCGAACGGATCACAACCATTGGCATAACCCAGTCAAACTATCATCAACCAGCCATCAAACTCAAGCGAGAGAAAACCCTTTAATTTTTTAAAAAAAGAATTTAGGGAAGAAAGAAGCAGACCGATTCTTGGAGAGAAGGCGAAGCAGACGGATAACGCTGTCGAAGGAGAGATCCGATGTTGGAAATAGATTCCTCGAACATCTGCTTCTTGGCAAGCTGTTTCTGCAGCTCCTGCAGCCTCGATTTCACGTCTTCCTCTTGCGCCATCTTCTGTGTAGCTCTTGAAATAAATTCGATAGTTTGGTTTTATCGTTGTGCTCTTCGGATATGCTTGATTTATATGATACGGAAGTCAGCGAACGAAACTGCCTTCTTTAGCAAGTTAAATAATTATTTGGATGGAGAACTTAAAGATCTGATTTTTTTTTTTTTTTTTTACTTTCAACCATTCGAAATCCCATACCAATTGACCCAAGAGGATTTGTCTAATGTTTGTTGATTTTTTTTTTTTAATTTGTTAGGATGAAATTGCGTCGCTTATCTCAACGTGCATTGAATAAACAATTGGAATAACACTGCAAACTATTAACAAAAAGCATATGACAAATCAACCTGAAAATGTGTCTTCCATTAAACGATCCGACTCTGTTAGATGAGTAGGAATTCTGGTAGAGAGAATGAAATTTAATCTGATGTTTGCTCTGCGACATGGTTGTGCCAACCAACTCGGAAGGACAGGGCATTAGGGCAAGGTCCATGTATGAACTACTCAAGGCAGTGGACTGAATCAGCAATACCTCGGTGGCTAGATCAATCAATTGAAAAAATAAAGATGGATTAACGACCAGGGTACTTACAATTTATATTAAGACTGTGTTATCTTGGTGATATGATTGTAGAGTAACTGATATTGTTTCTACAATCTATTTTTAATTCAGTCTTCAATAGTCTGTTACGTATAGATAAAAAAATTGAACTTGCAAAAATCAACATTCGATCGAAGATTTTTGAAATTTTAGCTCTTTTTAATCAAATCTTTCTTCGATGTACCTTGTTTGATACATTAATTACCTTAAAGTTAATCGTTCCTCAATATATGTAATCATTAAGACATTTTTAAGTATGTTTTTTTTTTGAAACAGTCTCATGTATCTATTCACGTTATACGGGTCAAATCGATTCATATTTAAAGTGAAAAACAATACTTTTACTAAAAAAATAATATTTTTCATGAATAAGACCAACTTGGATATTCATCTAACAAAATTGATATGTTACATCGCCTCACACGAATTTATATGTGTTTTAAAATACCTTATTGACATACTTAATTAGACAACTGAACATGGGTATCATTTTTTAAACATAAACATGGATATTATTGGTCCAACAAAATTCTAAGTAACCCAAAGATAAATAATAAAATGTTATTTGGTAACTACGACCTAATAGAAATAATATGTAGTCTGGTAATAGACATGTTTAATGGATCGGTTCGTATCCGATATTAAGCCGGAATCGATGCAACATAATCAGTTCCGAAACCACCTCGAATTCATTAGTAAATGCATTAGGGCAGCTTTTCACTTATCGAATCACAACGGGAATCGGTTAGAATTTTATTTAAAAAAGAAAAGAGTAGTTGGGCCAAGTCGCATTGGATGGTAAAAAATAATCGTCATAGAAAGAAAAAGAGCCATTGGCCATTGCGTACTGAGGTGGTAAAAAATAATCGCCGCTCCTGCTCCTGCTCCTGCTCCTGCTCCTGCTCCTGCTCCGTCCAGTTTCTTCGTCCATCACTTAAATTTCTCACTTTTTGGACACGTTTTTCTACAAAATAATCGTTACTGAGTGAGGATTGACTCAATATCATAAAGAATGAACTAAATGAATGAAACAAGGATTTAATATAATAAAAATGCAACAAGAGACAAAAAACGACACATTATAACATGTAAAATCAACATCTATTATTTAATGTAAATATCAAATTTTCATTTATATTTATCATTTTTACAATATATTTTTCAACTTAAAATTCTTAATAAAAATAATATTTTTCTACGGTTTATTTTTGTTTATTATTATTTTTTTCAAAAAGTTCGAAATTGGTTAGAACCGATCGGTCCATCCACAGCTGGTTCGGATAGCGGATCGGAATGGTTCTACCTTGGGCTGGAACATAGTCAAAACCTAATTTGGACCTGTTCCGACCGTCTCCAGACCGAAACTCCGGTACCGTTATGCTGTCATACTACAGGACACGTTTAGCCCAAATAAATAATTAAAATACCCGCAAAAAACACGTTGTTGGCTAGACTGAAAATGCGACTTGTCGAAAGAAGTGTTTTGGAAATCACATGGACTAAATAAACAATGAACCCGGACAGCTTTCCGTTCCGTTTCTTCGAACGTACCATTGCGGGCATGTGCTTTTCCTCCTAATGTATGTTCAATTTTCTCCGATGAAACTTTTTGGTTTGCTTTCGAAATCTTTGTTGAAAGCGTGTTAAAGGACTTTCCCGTGTTCAGTAGTTTGCCATTTTCACATGTTTGTTCCTTTTTTTTTTTTTTTTGCTTTTTATGTCGTTTTGCTTTAATCGGTATATTGTTTGATCTATTGGCCGATGATTTGGTATGTTTGATCTTAACCCATTGCAAGATTTGTCTGTTCAAGATTGAGATTTATATGAGTTGAACTGGTGATTCATTGTTGATGTTTCCTGGTGGCGATTTGCGTTCTCCAAGTATTTGTGAATTGTTCAAAAAATATTTACCAATGCGACAGAGTTTTGTTTTAAATTTGTGTGTCTAGTTTGATTTTTTGATGTTTTTAATTCGAGAGAGTAATTAATTTTTTTTTCTGCCTTTAATTTTGTAGTTCTCTTTATAATCTGAAAAGGCGTTTGAAGATTTGTTTTTTTCACCATAGCAATATAATCTCGTATTACGAATTCTATCAGGGTTAGTTGTGCTAATTTTGTTGCAATATTTGATCTTGAAATTTTAATCTCTTTGGTTATTGGGATTTTTTAGTGTGAGTTGTCAGCATTTCTTATTTTCTGAACCGAATAATGTACTTTTACATTATTTGTTTGAAATTACTGAATATTCTGTAAGTTCTTGGGTGAAATCCAGCAGGTTTGAATCTGTTTCTGGGTAACTAAACTATACAAAGACACAGTCTTCACACGGTTTCCTTGATTATGTAAAAAATCGAATGGTGGTTGGATATGAGGAACAATTTCTTGTTCTTCATTGACCAGGATGGCGGGTTATCTGACATTTTTTCGACCGATCTCCTTATTCCACATGGTTCAAGGTGTCATTGGCCCTCTCATATTGCTTCATTGGTTGACAGTTCAAGATATCTTTATCTACATGGAAGTGTTGTTCTTCAAGAGGCTTTTAATTCCATGTCAAAGTTTTCTGGTGCTCTAGTGTTATGGTTTGCAACTGGGTCGAATACCAGCAATTCCAAACTACAGGGTGATCATATTGGTTCCAATTCCAGCTATCATAAAGCTTGTACACATGTAAAGCATATTTCTTCAGTAAGACGGGAATTAACGGGATTTTGGTGTAAGGTGAGGTCTAGAAGGAAACCTTCCATTTTCGGAAAGATATCGAGTTTTACTCTGAAGAAATTTTATAGAGAAACTGAACGGATTAAGTCATTTCCATTGGTTTCATTAGCTGCCATGTTGGTTCCACCATTCACGAATGTGTAGGTGCAGTTGTTTTATCTTCTTTATTAACAATTATTTTGGTTCTTTCGTTTGCTCATTTCTTATTTAAATTTTTATTTTACATTTTCATTTAAAGTTCAAGGTTATTTTGTGTTTTTCTCAGCGCTACAAATGCACTAGCTTTTCCGCTAGAAACAAGCTCTATAGAGACACAGACATGTTTAGATCAGAAGCCATGTGAGATTGAAAATGGAGGATCTGAACCCTTCAATAATCTTTATTTCCAGAGTTCAGCTTTTTCCAAGAATGCAGTTGAGCGCAGAACAGGCATCGAGTTCCCCACCATGTTGGCCAGCAGAATGGATGGAGAACAGGATTCTAATTTCAATCCAGAGGTAAGTGCATCATATGGAAATAATTTGGCGAAAGGTTTCAGTTTTCTTGGCTACTATTTTCTAATTTGGTAGTTGGCTATGACCTCTAACAAGAGGTGCAGAGCAGTGAATCAGTTACTATGATCTAACATATCTTTGATACTGGCCCAAGTCTTTCCTCTATATGGAGTAGTTAGAATAAAAAAAATATGAGAACCTTTGAGTAAAGCAGCATATGAATTTTACTTTTTTCTAATGCACGATAATTCACAAACAAATGGAAAAGTTTTCTGCTAATTAAGTTGGTTTTTACCGTTACGATTTTTTAGGCACAAATCCTAATGCTGACTAGATGTAAAGAGCAGTATGCTAATTTTATGTTAAGTCATTCTTCCACATTTTCCGTTGGATTTCTGTTATGATCAACGCTTGCTGGCAATGCTGCCTAATTTTCAGGTCCTTGTTGGAACTGGATCTAGAATCATGACAATCATCATTAAGTCCCTAAATATATATGCATTTGGCTTTTGTGAGTGCTTCACCAGCTTTTGTTACCTTATAAAATATTTTATTGCTTCAAATTCCTATGGTACTAGCTCATTTTGCTTCTCCCAACAGATGTTCATCCGTTTGACATTTGTGAGAAATTGGGGCCAAAGTATGCTTGCATTCCAGAATACGAGTTGAACAAGTGCCGAGATTTTTATCAAGATCTTCTTAGGTTTGTTATAACATTTTTATCTTATGATTTTTTCACCCGCACACACGAAGCACGACTTGATTCTAGAAACCAAGTCCTATCAACATGATTGTGCCAACATTTGAAAAATTGATTGGAGACGAGGGGCCTCTGCCTGTGACAAACTGTTTGAGAATTGAATGTTTCTTGGAACTTCTCGTAATTTTTTGCCCATGTGCTGCAGGGAGGATATAAACATGACAGTTAGACTTGTGGTCAGTTGCAATGGAATCAAAATCAATGCCGTGAAAGAGTATGTTACGCCTTGCTAAAGAATTCTCATTTAAAGGATAACGATATTTGGAACGGTTGTGGGATAACTTTTTATTAGCTTGTAAAACATCATCAAATGGAGAGACTTTACTATGTTTTCAATTTTCTGATTTTCTCCCCATATATCTAAAATCAGCTATAAAGTGATTTGCATATAGAGAAATATTATATTAAAAAAATGTCTTTCTTATGAAGTCTCAAGGAGCAAAATTCATGTGATTGCATCCACACAGGTTTAAAGAGAATGAAACAAGACATATATGCATTTGAAATTACAACCTTGAACCTACTAATGTTTCTGATTCATTTTTCCAATTCTTTGTTGTTAGTGCTTTTGAAAAGTCTCTCCGAAGTCGATTAACAAAAGTAAGTATTGTTAGACTTTTACCCGTTATTCGCTGTAGCATTCCCCCAAATTCTTGGAACTGACAATTTTTTTGATTGTTTTAGACAAACCCTAACGCTGACTTTCGCTGCTTAGATGCCTTTGGTTCATTATTTTCACAAGACATTCCCTTAGACATGGTAAGAATCAAAATTTTGATCTTTTAGTTTCTTATCTCATGCTCCATTCCGAGATATACTTCTGATCACATTCAAAATATTCAGGGAACAATAATTGATTTCAGGCGTACAGCTGATGGATATATAATTACTGAAGGTAAGAGGCAAATAAGAACTACGATGTTCTTCTGTATTTGTAGAGGCAATCTTGCCCAGCCTTTTATGGACACCTGTGTTTTTTTGGTGCATGCAATTAAGACCTTAAAATGTAGAAGAAACGTTCTTCCAATTTGATGTTTATTTTTCTTTTTTGTTTGTGCAGTTGGAGGCAATCACATTGGAGCAGTCCAAAGCAAAGATTTGTGCAGTAAGTCGAACTCAACTATGTCTACTTTCCACTGTACCGTTAGGTACCGTTTGGTTCATGGTATGAGATATATAGTATGGAGATAAAGTAATATTTTGTAATAATAAAATAAATAGAAAATGATAGTTAATATAGTGTTTGATTTAGTTGATTTGATTGATTAAATTTGAGATGATATGATATTACCATTTTGTCATTGTTGAAAATATTAATACAATATTAATAATATTATTTATTAAGGATAATAGCGTAATTTTATATTATTGATTTGATTGACGTGAGATAAATTATTACGAATTTGATTGATATGAAATAAATAATTAATAATCTGATTGATCGAGATAAATGATACTTGTACAAAACAAGTGATATGATAGGACTATTTATATTAATACTTACAAGTACTTGAACTAAACAGTACCTAAATTTTACAGTGTGGATATATTTCTTGTTACAGGGGCATTTTTCGACATGTACATTGGTGATATACCTGTGTGTGAGCAAACAAAAGATGAGATAGGGAAAAATGTGGCCAATATAATGAAGAAGTGCTGAATCAACTCTCTTAGGAACATTTTATTGTTACATTGGTGCTCCCCACTTGTGCTATAGCATTGATACAAGTTAGACTGGTGGTTGAATATTTGACAAATCCCCATACTACAGCGGAGGTGTTTACTTTTTAATGTATTTTTCCTATAAATGATTCTTTTTAGGTGGACCATTGTTTTGGGAGCAAGTGTTGCGCATATTCATAATATTTTTTTTGTGTATTTTTGACTTTAAATTAAATATTTTGTGCTTTTAAATTTTTTTTTAAAAAATATATATGATTTTATCGTCTCTCTCATATTAGATATGTTTATACGTGTGTGTATGTATACATATATACAAAACAATCGTGTTCTTATTTTGAAAATCATCTTACCTTTTATGTGTAAAATCGGCCATCTGAGTCCATTTTTTCTTTCTATTTTTTCCTACACTCAAAGCTTACTCTATAATAAGATACATAATTTTCTTCTTTTTTTCTTTTGGGTTTTGATAGACACTATTTTAATTTTTACCAGCCATAATTTAAGAATCTGATCATTTTCACTTCATAATATTACAGAATTTCATGTTAAACCAAACCAACAAATATTATATACATGCAACCATACTACACACAACACGTATATCTGGCGACTATGCTAGAGAACAGAGATCTGCAGAGGAAATGCAAGTTCTTGGTGGTAATTTACCAAGGCTGAGCTATGCATTCATTTATCTGAGTTTTGTGCAATTGTTACCATGGAATTCTATTCAAGTTTTCAGCATTTGGATGAAAGAATTGAATAAGGAGAAAGATATTTAATTTACAAAAGAATATAAATAATGAAATTCAAATCACACCCTTACTTTTTTTAGAACTGATATACATATATCAATCAATTATAAAGCAACAATGTGACAAGTGAACTTTCAAGCTAAACATGTAAAAACGGGTCAGTGAGAAGGATTTAGCTGCGACTTGCGACTCAACCTACTTTTTTGACGCGTCTACATATTTTAAATGACGGGACGAGGCGGTCCGGTCCGGTCCGGTCCAAAGGTCTAGCTAATTTTTTTTTTTGCTAATTTAAAGGGACGAGCCAACCATTTTGGCAAATTGGAAATTGTAAATCCAATCCACCAATTTTATATGACGAGACAGGTCAGAGCCATTTTGACATCTTTATTATAAACAAAAGAAACTCCACCTCTTCTAGACTGTGATCTCAATGTCAACACTAGTCTTTGCATACAAAGAGAAACCAAAGATCCATGTAATACAAAAGTGAATAAAACACAAAGAAAGCCAACTTCAAATGCCCAAACATGTAACCATAAAGCACATCTGTAGAGCATGTCAAAGTAACGACAGTGAAGATGCAAAGAATACAACAAAAAGCATCATTGCTACGAGATTGAATTGAATAATGTACATAGCCCAATGAAAAGCTTTAGAAAGATTTAAACTTGAGCCTTGGGGTAAACTTGCGACCTATTTTTTTGTACAATCACATGATATCCTAATCTAGATGTATATGTAACACTACTTCTTCCATCATCTTAAACTCTGCCAGAGCTAAAAAAAATTTGTTCTTGTCTTAGGCAACTCAACATTCCAACCAACACGGATAAGAAGCAAGATAAATGCATGGTACCTCGGCCTCCAGTGTCCACAATCGGAAACATGATCAACAAGCCATACTGTCAAAACAAAGTGGGATAATATTTCACTTCAAAGTCTGCTGCGGTAATTTTGCTGAAGGATATTTTGAAAGGAACTCTGGAAGCTCAATATCTGAAGGATTTATCGCCGGAATTGCCATGTATACATCTTCAGTGGAGAAAGGAATGCTGCAGGGATAGAAAAGGAAAAAGCAAAGCAGAAAACAAGAAAACTCTATCAACAGTATAAATACATTATTTATTGTTAAACACAGATATAGCACCACTAGAATGCGGAATTTTCATTAATGGAATTCATTCAACCAAGCAACGGTGCAAATAGTGGATGTAGCAGAGATAGAAGCAGAACAAGTTGTGCACCATATCATTCACGAGGTTAACCCTAATTTTATATAATATGCAATTTATCACTAATTTTTAAACAGAGCAGTAAGTTGTCACCTAAGATCGTCATCCAATAAAAAGGAATTTGATGACAAACTCTGTGAATCCTTATTTACAATCTCCCTCATCTGGGACACAACCTGACAAATAAAACAAATATAGACATACTGTTATCTTAATTACAATCCAACAAAGTAATGAACCGACACTAAGCAGTTGGCTAAACCACTTACCTCAGCTGACACACTGTGAGTCCCATACTTATCATCCCAGTACATTGTACTTATTCGATAGATTTGCCTAACTGTTAGCTTCTGCCAAATCATTCAGTACCGAAATATGATGAGACAAACTGATGACATTCTTCATACCAAGAGAATTAATTGAAAGGTAAATACTGTACATATAAACTAACAAAGGTCTTACCGGGCAGAGATCCTGTTTTATCTCATCTAAAGATTTTTTCCTCTTTTGATGTATTACCTAGATGGGTGATCACAACTATGAGTATTGTGTAACTGCACATTAAAAGATTCAATAGCATAAAAGAAGAATAAAACAGTATTTGATGCATACCAGAAATCCAACAGCTTGTCTAATGTAATTTAGCTCATGCCAAGAGGTTCCTGCAAACTGCATTTGAAAATGCTTAAGAATACCCAATCTGTACAGGAAAAATAAAGGAAACTAAAAAAAACTACAAAATACCTCCTCTGTGGCATTGACTATCCATTTTTCTAATTCAGCCAAACCAGATTTGACATATTCACCATTGGTAAATGTGCAGCATTCTCGCCGAAGTAGAAGACTACAATAAGTTCAGCCAGTTATTTCATCTTGTTTGAAGGGAGTTATATTTTAAGTATTTGAAATCTTAAATCATGCCTATTAAACAATTGTATATTGATGAAAGAAAACACTTGTGTAGTGAGCTTCCTGATGAAAAATGAAGGAACCTGGAAGTCAACGAATCAGTCCATTAATAAACTTAAAAACCAAATGCAGTAGATAATGGAATATTATATGGATACATAAAAGTATGCTGACATGATTTCCACGTAAACGGCCCATAAGTGAATCCAGGAATTTGATGATGCTATCCCACTCACTGCTTGGCGATTGCTGAGGAACTCCAGAGGGGGACCTAGATAATTTTCCGCCATGGACTCGCTGATTTTTTGGTGCCTTTTGAACAGACCAACGAGTATTAGGCACAGGAGTTTATAATGAAAAAGATTATCAAAGTAGTTGCAGTGAATCTCAAGAGCAAGAGCTTGCTTGAGATGGTTAGAAATCCAATTTAAACCCCACGACGCACATAGGAAATAGTATAACGAAAATAAGAACTCTACAAATTCTCCATCGGGAGAAGCTTTTCAAATAAAGATAAGGGTACGAGCACAGAGCTGTAAGCTAGGCATAATGGTAATCTACCTGACCTGACTAATCGCACATTTCAAGAACAATCCCAACTCATACTAGCATCTAGTGAAACCCAGTAAAGAAAGTAATTACAGTAAGAAGTGGATCATTTTAAACGGAATAACCAAATTTGGATTATATTACTGATCAACATTATTCCAGATAGGGCATACATACTAGCATCTGAGTATCTCAACCAACAGAGAAATCAAAATGATGCCGAATACTACAAGGATACAACTATAATTTTTTATAAAAGAAAAGGAATACAAATATATTTAGGTTTAAGCTGATGACAAGCACACCAATGGGATCACAAAAACAAGTTAGTACAAAGGATATATCATTGTTTAAATTAATCAATTCGAAAAGATATGAACCAAGAAGCTTAGCATATCCAAGAGATGCAGGTAAACAAGCCACCTGAATACATTGTCCCAGTAGTGGAGATATTTCTTTCTTCAAATTATCCCGTATCAGCCCAAAAATTTTTTCTACACAGGCAGTCAATTGTTGTTTGAATAGTAGAGCTGGATATTTTGCTTCCATGTGTGATAAACCATCATCTGATCCAAGATACTTGATAGAAAACTTTGAACCCTGATAAACAATAACAAGGACATTAATTTTGTCATACTCCAATGAAAGGAAGTTCTGGATACAAGGGAAAAAAACTGAATGTGCTAACAAAATATACTAGCAACCAAAAAGCTTGATTTGGCTACCAACCATATAAAATGGCACCTGATGCCTCATAGTCATATAGGATTGTTCAGCAAAGAATTTATTTGGACACTCTTATCTATCATGGTTGATTACAAATGCAGGACATAGGAAATCCTTAGTCAAGAAAGTGTTTGTTACCCACAAGGTTGCATGCCCCCCCCCCCCCCCCCCCCCAAACGAACCAAAGAAAACAACCATGTTTCAGCAGAGCCTTAAACTCCAACAATGTCATAAAGCAACATCTTCAGTCCACTCGACTTACATATTAATTTGATATTAGATAATCAAAAAACTTACGTGCGTTATTCTCCCATTCATGCCTGATCGCTGAGAAGAGGTGGTCAGAAAACCATTTGAGGGCTGGTTTCTTTGGAGAAGACATAAAAGTGCTGATGCATTAGATAACCAGTAAGGAAAAGTGGCATCCTCGTTACCCTCCTAAAATAAAAAGCATATAAGAACGTGTATAACAGATGCAGTTTTCACCACAATCATAAATGACAGCAATAATATCCCTTCTAAATGCCACATTGCTACTGTCACATAATCAACTTGAGTATTTTTAAGCATAACCATGAAACTGTTGAGTTAATTTATCATTTAAATATATTAAATCTTAAATTATATTTTCTGTATTTTTGACTTGAAAGCTTTTAGTGTACAAACAATGTCAGTAACAATTTTGTTTAAAATAAATAAACATTATGACCAATTATCCCACAAAATATGAAGTTAAAAAAGACAAAGGAAGTGTGTATTACAGAATAAACCTCGAATTCTTACTAGAAGCACTTATTGAGCAAAGCAATTCATTAACCAGATTCTACATATTATGGTAAGCATTAAAAACAACAAAATATATATGATATATAAAATGAACTTGGACAAAATTTAAAACTCATATCATGAATAAGATATAAATAAATAACCTTCATAACATTGTTGATGTTCTCAATAACGAAATCAAAGTAGACAGTCCTCTCAGATTCAAAGGCATGCCAATGAAGAAGGTATCTATAGATGACACAAGCAGCTGTTGGTTTTCCATCTTTGAAACCCAAATTCTCCTTAATGCAGCGTGATATAATTTCAAAGTTCACCTGAAAGAGTTTCAATTCATGAAGTGGGATAAAGACAACCATTTTTATCTTGGCACAAAAACAAGGTTTCTGGGTAACTAGAATTCTTCCACTTTTAAGCCATTTTTCTGCCAAAAAACAAGCCCTAATCACCCAAACAAAATCCAAAAAGAGACAAAACCTGAAGATTTTCAGCGACCGACTTTGATCGACGAGAATCAGAAAATCCTTGTGCTAGCGGTGCTATAAACTTGGAAGGTGTGGGTGATTCCTACAGTTGAAAAATAAAAAGGAAAAATCAGGAAAAATACGAGCAGTCATTTAATGGAGCCACCAAACTGAGCATTCATTTGAAGGAGACACCAAACTTACATATGAAGACTTCTGATCTGCAGAAGAAAGAACAAGCGCACCAGAGAATTTCTGTTTCAAAAGGAAAAGGAACCATTAGTTACAAGAATAATTATAAATTGAGTAGAAGATCTGACTAAACTCATTAATAACGAGATAATCATTATGTGGCACTTTATCTCTGAAGCAAAGCCAACAAAGCCATATCATACGCTAAGTTACATAAGTTGTGCACTCGTTAAGCCACAAGCGTCTTTTATGCAAGGCCTGCTTACATCAAAGAGAGGCTTGACAAACCCAGGCCGGTTACTTCTTGGAGACAGATTCAAAGTCTTCTGGCGTAGGATATGATTCTCATTCTCAAGATTCAAGAGCTTCTCTTCCATGCTGATGCAAAAAACTCACAATGGTCACAACTAAGCATATGCAAAAACATCTCTTCAAATTAATTATATTCATGATGCTGTCATTGTGCTTACAATAAGGTAGACGTACTATTTCTTTAATTTTTCATGTTTAGAGTGAGGTGGAATATTTATGCAGGGACAACACAACTTTCTCAGAAAATACCTTTGCATATTCTGTTGGAGTTGCAGACATGTCTTTTCAACTTCGTCCAACTTCGCAAGAGTTTTGCTCCCATCTTCTTTAGCCTTGGCAAGTTCTTGCTCCAAAGATGAGTTTTTCCCTTCCAATGCATTTAAGGAACTCTGAAAAAGTAGATTATTGAAGTTCATGAGTCATCTAGTGAATAATCTAAAACAAGTTCTCATATTATTATATCAAACCTAGAATGAGCAACTGGGTAACAATGGTAGCAGCAATATTGCAAAAATTAAAGAGCTGACCAGAAAGACTATAAAGTAGAGCTAAAGTCAATAACAAAGTAAAAGTGAAATATGAGCACTTTATTCAGAGACTATTAACAAAACAAAATGCTAAAAAGTCGAAAATGTGAGAGAATTGATGATGGACCCACAAATTAGGTCATGAAAACTGGGTTTGCCACTATTTGAAGTATGCTGATAAATATAGTATCCCAGCATTAAAACTTTAAATATGCACAGATTTGACCGAAAACACAAAATGAAAAAAAAAATGGAAATATTACAAATATCTTTAAAGATTCCAATTTATCTACATCAAAATTATGTCGTAGATCAGAAGCATTAATAAAATTAACTGATAAAATTATAACAAAGAGGAAAAACAAGAACATCATCTTAACATAAACAAAATTTTAAATGCTTGATTAAAATAACCACTGAGGGAATAAAAAATCTTTAACAGAAGAAGGAAATGTAAATCTACCTTTAAAAGGGTATTTTCACTCCTCAGTTCAGTCAAAGAAATTATTTCTTTTTCCGATGCTGATTTTTCCTTAGCTGATAATTCAAGCTGCCTTTCAAGCACTATGTTCTTATTGCACTCGTTAACAGTTGCAAGTTTGGCAGCATCAAGTTCAAGCCTCAGCGATTCCACAATCTTTTGAAGTTTCGAAATTTCCAATAATTTAGCTTCTTCATTGGAAACCTGCACTCCAAATCAGTGGCAAAAGGTGCAGCACATTATAATTTCTTTTCAAACCATAAGAAGACAAAGAACTCATTCAAATGTGCATGTTTACTGGGCATGTTTTATATAATGACAATTCATGTTTTATATAATGACAATTCATGTTATATATGATAAGCAAAGCAAATGCATGACACAAAAATAACGAAGGCGATTACACTCCCATATTCATTTTTTTAACCACGACCTTGAATTTTGTAACAATAAGAATACTTATAATAAGATAAAATAATTATCAGAACACATAGGGCAAGAAGTTTGGTATGTATGAAGACACCATAGATGTCGGATAGTAACATATGATCGAAAAACGGAGATATCCATCTAAATAAAAAGCAAATATTCTTAGTTTTTTTGGTGAAACATGATAAGAGATAAAATGAATCCACCAATTATAAATCACTAAGATGAGAGTTTTTAATCACAGTGGTCAAATGCCACATGCTATAAACATACGAGGAAGAAAAGGAAGCTAAAAAACTTAATATTGTTAAGCAAAAAAAAAAATCACAGATCTTAATTCTACCACACGCACTTTAAACAGGTCATGTTTGAAAATTTTGGAAGTATACAACAGAAAACCGAAATGAAATAGATTAAAAATAGAATATCATCAATGCTTATTCTTAATTCCTTCAGTAAATACTCCAATAATTAATACCCGCAATCTTTTCTCCAGATGCCATCGCCAAGTGAGATCCTCCAATTGCTTTTCAAGCTTGCTCTTCGCTAAACGCAAGGCACCAGCCTCATTAGCCTCCTGTAGAAGGAATGGAGAAGGCTAATTATGTAGCTGAGTACAGATATTGTCCAGTTTGGATGCATAGTTGGAATAACAATGAAATCTGACAGAGAGTTGGCCAGATGTGCCTTTTAAGGACTACGGGGAGACACCAGACATAGTTCAACTGCAAATAAAACTATACTTGCCAATTCAAGAACCGACTAATCAAAAGTAACACAAGGATCCCTAACTAAGCAGGAAAACACGGTGAAATTAATGTTTCACCTGTAGATACACTGTGTGCCATACATTTTATATTGGACAATACATCATGTTAAATCATGTAAATGTGCTGTACAATAATGTATAAAACACCAAGAAACATTAAATCCAATCAACTGAATCCTTCCCACAACTGATTTGAAGCAGCAACCCAAGAATATTAGACCTTATAAATTTTAAAACACTTCATATTTTACCCACTTGAATACTTATTCTCTCATTTGAACATCGAAAAAAACGAAGGTTAAAAGTGATTATACATCGAGAATGACAACATCCTAACGCCTCCTATGCCTCATGACAAAATTTTAGATGTGCTGAAACTGCAACATACCACGTCAAAAAAGAAAAAAAAATATTCACAACCTATGATACAAAACAATGTTCACCTTTTTAAGCCTCCTAAATTCTCTTTTTGCCAACTTCTGCCTCCACAGACATTGTATTTTAATAATCTTAGATTGGCGGTTGTGATAGATCGAGCGAACCTTGAACATCCTCCAATGGGCCTGAGACAAATGTAATTTGTAAAATCTAAACAATAACATATCTTGGAATACTTTGTTTACTTCACTTCTAGAATTACTTCCGTGTTTCAACATTTTCCACATGCTTGAACAAAGAAAGATTTTCAGTTAATCATCACATAAGTCAAACAAAATAATGCAAAATATGTGATTTTCCGAAAAAATTCTCATGCAAATTGCAAAGCATGTTGCAACATAAAACAAAACAACGCAAAACATGCTTCAAGCAAGCCAAAGTCATAAATATGATTCCTCAAATATTTGATGTTCCATGGGCAAGTATGACTGTTCATGGTGAATCAGAAAGTCCAAGAAGATTGTCCTCCACAAACACATTGCAAATAAATTATGAACATGTATATCAAGATCTAAGAGAAAATTCCAAACACAAATAACAGAACCTAATAACGACCTGGATAATAGTGGCAGCTCTGTGTTCCTTCCAATAAAGAAACTTCTGGCGGGATAGGAAACCCCGGATACTAGATTGTATGAGTAGAGAAGCTGCACAGAGTTGCATATATTTATGCCTTAAAAACCAGCATTTGACATATTTCTGCATCACAACGGCAGCTGCTGTCTCCCGCATAAAAGCGAACCTATTTCGGTCAATATACCCTACACAAGAATGATAAAACCACAAATTGAAAACCACTTCGTGGTCAAATTCTAGAAATCCAAATTTTCACCAAATAATAAAAGATCACTCTCAAACCCACGTGATTTGCTTCACCAAATAGCAAAAATAAAATTCATGGCACTGCTAAGGTAGAAGGGAAATGGTTTACACAAATAGATGTCTCTTGATGATGCTAATACCTAAAAAAAATTACAGAAGAAAGTTCTGCATTATAAAATCACAATCAATCAAACACACAGACATCCCAAGTTCCTTTAGTCATAATAAGTATCCACTTTAGCTACGAGAGTTATGATCCACTCTATAACAATACTTTTTATAATCATAATTCCTCTAATTTTAGGTAACTGAAAACCCAAACATACTGACGACCACATACATCAAACTTCAGAGGTCATGATCCTCGGTTATTCTATTCAGCCACAAAAAATTAACAGCATCACAGAAGTTACAATTTGCAAGCTGTTTTCAAGTTCTGAGCATGTAAAGATTACCTCTGCAAGATGCTTGAAGAGAAATTGCAGCAATACGTCTTGTAACAAAATCCCTGCGGGTAACAAATGTCCGCAAATGACTCTGAATACACTTGGCTGCAGAATCCAAAACCTCAGCTCGTCGTGAGTCTAAGATACCAATCTGTCCAGCCCTAAGGAAAACTTTAGTTTTTCCCAACTGCAAAGGAGAAGGGAAAATATAAAAAAGTACATTGTCATGAAAGAAACATTGAAAAAGTCAGAATTAGGGACTACATAGCAGCAGATGCAAATCTGGCGTGTTAACCTCTGACTATTGACAAACTAACCTGAAAGTTCCCAAGCTTTAATCTCTGTAATATTTTCTCAGTCATTGTTCTGGCATCATAACTGCAACAACAAAAAAAGTGAATATTCAACTTGTCTAAAAAATTCAAACAAGAAACCACAATCATGAGCAGGAAAGAGACACCATACTGCATCAAAATTTAAATCTTATGTATTTAAGATCAGAAGTCCAGTAAAGTGCAAGAAATTTGATACCATCTTTGTAGTTATCATTGCAAAATATGCAAACTATCAATATGTTGGCATGTTCATTCTCCATGATCGTGAAAAAACCCACAAAATAGTGAAATAAAAAATTTACTACCGAACAAGATCAATTGTCATAATATATATAGCAAGAGAACGGCTGTCAATTATATACCATAAAGTACCAGGAAAAGAAAGAAAAGAAAATATACTAAAGCCAGAGTGAAGCTGAATATTTATTGAGATAACTTAAAGCTTATTCACAACAAATTTATTTAAAAAAACGAACTGAGAAAATTAAGAATCCCACCTTCTAACCATCAGATCTAATAAAATAATAACAAAATAGCGATACAAAAAATTACTACCGAAATAGCAAGAGGAAGGCTGCCAACTATATACCATAAAGTACCAGGAAAAGGAAGTAAAGAAAACACACTATAAAGATGAAAATTAAATGAGATGACTTCAAGTTTATTCACAACAAATGAAAAAAATAGAACTGAGAAAATTAAAAATATCACCTTCCAACCATAATATCTAAGAAAATAATCCCATATCGATCTACAAACTCATGATAAGTCTTCCGTGTAGGATAACCTGCCAGGCTAATACGGACAGCCTCTAAAACACCCTACAAAATTATAGGAAAATCCATTTGATAAACTTATATGGAGCACTATTGAAACAAATAAATCTATCTGAAATAACTTTTGTGAGGTATAACACCATCGGTGCCTCTTTCTTGTGTTTCCAGACAAGCAAAAAGGAAGAATAAAAAGAACACTAGCAATGTTTTAGATGATCAGTTATGCTTGAATCGGAAAGTTCTTGACTTAGAAAAGAGCATTTGTATTCAGAAGAAAATTATTGAAAGATGGTCATTTCGCAGCTTGCAGGGCTTAATGGAACCCTAAGATTGAAGACATAATGAAAACAAACATTTTCAACCAACAGAGACACTTGACAAAAAAATAAGGTTTATATGGAACTTGTGATTGTGAGAAGTTTGCTGGCACTGACCCCGCAACGCAATTGATGTAGTATGCTCTGATTCTCAAACCTGTGAGGCCGATTGGACGAGTTTGGCTTCACACATCGAATGTAGTGTGGCTCTGTGGAGCTGAGGGTTTCCATAAGAGCTTGAAGTTGTTGCTGCGAGAAAAGTACAAAGGAGTGACTGACCCATCATGAATCGAGTAATGAGTATGAAGCAAATGGGAGAGTGGATTCTTGAAGCAACACGTAATTCAAGCAACTAAAGTGTAACTCAAAAATAGGTGGGAAAAAATATAATTGAAGTAAATATAACACTTTATAGCATTTAAGCTAAAGCATAGACAACAAGGGCCTATCAAAATATAAAAAATCACATCCAAATTACGTAATTAAATACCACGATAGTTTATAAATCAATTCTACTGATAAATGATCGTAAACAGATGACTGACACAGCAGAAGTAATATGTAATCTTTTAGTAATTTTGGATCAATTTTTTCTTGTTTGTGGCATGTAAATGTAGTCAGTGACAATTCAAAGGTTCATTACTTTGGGGCCTTGTATGTAGCTTTTACTGGCTTCTAGGCTCCAAGAGAGTGAAAGACTGCTGAGTCCTGAGAGAACATCAGGCTGACACAGCGCATCTGGTTGGAACTCGGAAATGCACTACAGGATGTATCACAGGATATCCGATTTTACTCCATATTTTATGTTACAACGCATCTGGTTGGAACTCAGAAATGCACTACAGTATGTATCACAGGATATCCAATTTTGCTCCATATTTATGTTAAATAATTTACATTAGTACTGTGGACCCCTGAGAGAACACCAGCCTGATAGACTCTTCCCATCAGCTGGTAGAGTTTTCTCAATCCCTCCTTTAAAAGAGGATTAGTCGATTCTTTTTATTCCCACAACTTAAAAATGACACGTATTACCAAGCAACTAGCACAGAAAAGATCCACCAAATCCAAAAGGAAGAGAGGACCACAGTATGAACAGCAGCTAATCTTCCACCAACGAGTAACTTGACAACTATTTCTGTTTAGACCAGTCGAACACCAAGAGTTCCTGGCCATCCAAAAAGGCAATCACAAGTTCACAACAAAAATTAGAAGGAGAAAGCATTTTTAAAAAATTTATAAGATCGATACAATTGCCATCTGAAGCTCTCTCTTACGAAGAGCAGAAAGTCAGCTGAGCAAAGATTCTACGGTATAAAGTATAAAGTCGATTTAAACTGATGGGAGCAAAACCAACTGCTTTCTAATTACAGGTGAACAGCCTAATATCATACCAGCTGTTAGAAATTAAAATGCCTCACATAATAACAAACTACTCCTGTACTACCTATGAAATAATTTATGCCCCAACCTCTAGTTTTAATTTTAAGACATTTACATGCTGTTTAGTTCACTATAGCATGAAAAAAAACTCTGAAACAGCTTGCATAAGAACAAGGAATAGATTAAAGGCTATATTTGGTACCTTAAATCGAGATGCCACTGATGAAAACTTGTATGATGATCGAGAAGCTTCTTCAGGTAGTGCTGGAAAAAGGCTAGCGATGAAAGAACACTTTGAAGAAGCTAATAAATTGCAGTGTTCGACCACAACATAATCACGATTTTTGTGTAAAAATGTATCGGTCTGATAATTGACCTAGAGAAATAGGGAAAGTAAATAAATGACAATGATTAACAAAATTAGCAAAACATCAAGACTATATAACATAACATACTTTGCCAGCATAGTGTGAAATTATAAAATCTGTTTCAGAAAATTTAGCACTCTCCCATCGTGGGTGTGATCGAAAATTCTGCAATAGCTTGTTTGAAAATGTTTTGTGCGTTGATTTGGGAAACATGCTGCATGAAAAAAGTAGACCAATATGATCAGGGTGAGTCCACAAAACAATTAAGAGCAACTCAAAAAAAAGTCAGGTAATATTATTGTACCAAGCTTCATCCAACAGAGCAATTATTCCAATGGGCTTCTGCAAAAGGATAGATATAAAGCTTGAGTCCAAATGAGGAAACAAATGAAACAAAAAAAGCCATATAACCTTTTGGTGTCCTTTTGGAAGTGAAAAATACATGGTAATGTAAAGCGAAAAGGTTAATCACTTGGAAGATTTTTGGGTGATTTCAGAGGTGACAAATGACTATAGGTTTCAAGAGCACATAAGGTGTGTCTACAGTTAATAATCTTAAAGCTTGAAAAACTTCAGCTTACTGTGTTATACTCTTATTTAAAGATAACTCTTTAAACAATCAACTGCATGGAATACAAAACTCAACATCATAAACATGATTTACTCTAACCATATAGTCACAAAACAAGTTTCAGGCTAAAGCAGACATCATAGGTTGTAAGCATGTGGCATAAGCAGGTCAAATTATCAAGATTAGTCAAATCATTTCAAATCTTAGTATGGTTGATATCCATACAGCTGCTCCTTGACAGAAATTGCCGCTGGTGGAAAAATGGCGACTTTGCTCACATGAAAGATAAGATAGAAAGTAATAAGAGCATCAGATCTTAATTCCATCAGATCTCAAATTAGTCAAGTCAAGGGTAATGAAAGACCTTCTCTATCAAGTCCAAAACATCTTGATTGTCAATAAATTCTATATAGCTCCAATCAATTTCTTCTCTTCGATATTCCTCCTGCTCCATCTTAAACACATGCTGGGGAAAAAAAGGATAAAGAAGATAAAAAATAAAGTAAGCAAAGACCAAGCACACCATGACCACATTCACCAAAAATCATGCATCACCTCATTAAAATGTTGTTGGAGTTTCTCGTTCGCGAAATTGATGCAGAATTGCTCAAAACTGTCCAAATGGAAGTAGATGAGCCAAGTTCATCAGAAATAAAAATAAAAATAAAAATAAAAGGTTAAAAGCAGGAAAAGTTAAGTTCCCAAAGCAGACAACCATCAAATTAAAGAATAGGTAATCTACAGAAACCAGCAGAAACATGGAACTATGCCAGATACCAACAACAAAGGAGCTCTGATGCATGGTTTCCAAATATCAATTATGCACCAAAAGCACAAAAGACCAGACCAAGACTAGAAAATTTATTAACACAATCGACCAAGAACAGCTAGAATGAAGCATTTATAATCCCCCTCATACACGATGACATTCTAAAGAAGCTCATTTTCCTCAGGTTTCAATATTCCGTTTCATTATGGGTACTTTTAGAACAACCAAATTGACCTCTTTAAAATGCTGTAAATGCAATCGCTCGAGAAAAATAGAAATACAATGTGGAATATCATTGATGTAACATAAAATGGCACTTAGGCTATTCGAGCTAATACTACATATAACATGGCCTTCCTTGCTTGGTCAGGCTCTTCTTTGTTTAATCTAATTCTCAGTCTTTGTCCAGATATTATAGGAATTAACAAGTACATGTTTTTAAATGGAAAAAGAAACAATTCAATGACGATTTACCTGTTCGACTTAAAGCATTCAAACCCATAAATGTCCAAAACTCCAATTTGCATCTTAGAATCCAGATCTTGCCCAACTGATCTATTAATCTTCTCAACAAGCCTGAAACATATAGAAATTGTCCAGAAATTGTCCAGATCAACATTCATGTAATTAATTTAATCAAGCCTTGTATCAACAGTCCATAAAATATTCAGCATACCAATCAAATACTCTAGCATAAACAGTCTTGACCAAAGCATCCCGGCCAGCTACAGCAGCATTACAATCTAGAGCTTTCACTATTATGCCTTCATAAGTTTGAATTGAGCGCGTGCAAAGTGTGTCTAGCAAAAGATTAACATCACACCTGAGCAAAGAGAATAACTAATGATTCTCAAAATCAAACGAACCAACCTCATAAAAAACAATGATACTACACAAGTAACCAACACATTAGCAACAAGAAAAAAAACGGGTAAGAATACAAGTAATAAAGATATAATCAGAACTATCCAGGAACAAAAAGGTTGCCTACATAAAAAGATCAGCAGCCATCTGCAAATGCATAAAAGAATTCTGATCCTTCATGACTGATGAATCGTGCTCTTTTCCAGGAGAGAACTCCACATTTCCAAGATGAAGAATAGCGGCCAAGGTTCGAAATATTGATTCCTGTGGAAAAATGCAAATAAAAAGACAAGCCAAAGAAAAATCACTCGCATGATAAAAGAAATTTGCAGCTTTTAGTTTGACAAACCTGTTCCTCCTCACTTATGCCAACTATACTCATTGCTCTCTTTGTCTTCACATATTCTTCAGCACTGCTCACTCCATCTAACTCATAAGTCTTACTCTGATTCAGGTAATGATACTTACTGGGATGACCTAGTTTGTAAGCTTCTGCATCCTGAACAAAAACAGTGTCCACAAACAAGAAATCTGGACGTTAAAAGAGCTAAAGGTTGTATTGAACTTTTAACAACTGATGTCCATCCACCACCCGTAAAAGCGCAAACAATCTCATCAACTAAGCACATAAAATAAAAATTTAACTATTTATCTACATTTATGGAGGGGTTACTTTCAATGATCCGTAATACAGTATGTTATGCACGACTAAACTAAAAGCAGCAAGCTATAATCGAAGTAACAGGCAAACAGAGTAACAGTAATGAGTTCCATTAAATGGTTTAGGAGGTGTCATTCTAAACATTTCTGGAATGCATTGGCTGACTGCTGACAATGGTAAGACTGCAACAAATTAACACGACGAGCCACAGCTTCTCAAAATTGATAGCAAATGTATCGGGTAAAAATCAACAAATGATTCATAAACACCATTGCACCGCATCAATTCCAGCGAGAAGGAAAGTACGTTCATTTATTGGATTGTTAAATATTTTAAACAACTTCAGAAAAAGTCTTATCACAATTCTTAATGTACAAATATTTGAATTTCAATTTACTAAAGCATTCTTCAAGAGATGCACGGCAGATGCAAACAACTGATAAAAAGAGTCCTAGATGCACACAACTAATGATTGAGAGTACCCTGCCAGATGCACACAACTGATAGAAACAATGGTAGTTTCTCTCAGGGTCAGTAATTTGAACAACACGAGATCGCTCCAGAAGGTATGTTCTAATTGCAGCTCCTGAAATTCTGCCACTTGAATTAAACTGGATTTCAACAAATTTGCCAAACCGACTGCATGCAAGCAGAAACATAGTATTATAATCCGAAGTTGAACAAGGATATGATATCTAAGTTCTGATAATAAAACTTTATCATTTTTTCCACAACATTGTTGAGGACAGGAAAGCAAATAAAAAGGCTAAGCCTGGCAATAGTACAAGCTTCAGTTGACATGCTGGGTAAAATAATAGTTAGATTGAAATTATCCTTTGATATATGCTTAACATTTCATTTGAAAGAAACTACATAATCATCGACAATAAAAGATTGACAAAAGCAATAAACCCATGCTTCGATCAGATGTCATTCATTGATATGGTCTCAGTTCTACAAACACTCACAAGTACAAGCGACAGTGAGACAAGAAATTCGACAAAAAATCTTCTTCATATTTATCAAAGTCACGACTAGTTTAAACAATGAAATTCCAGTCTGCACTATCAACTATGTGGAGGAATTACTCAAACATAAGCTTTGCTTGATTAAATGAGTGTCATAAGATACCTTGAATTATCATTCCTAACGGTTCTCGCATTACCAAATGCCTCCAAAAGTGGGTTTGACTAAAAAAGAAACAGGTAGATGTTAGCACTGATTGCAGCTCAATAACACATTATGGTTCACAGTAACAATAATACAATAATTTTGTTATTAGGTTTCTTAACCAAAATAGTATGTTATTTTTCTGTATCATCTACAGATCTACAGACACGAGAAGAAATTTTAACTAAAATGACACTTAAGAAGGGTTGAAAAGGCCAATACCTACAGCTATTAGTTTTATAGTGCAAGTGTTGAGTCAACAAGCACTAGATGATCAAATAGATTAAAATCCAACCTCGAGAACTTGTTGTTCAACAGTTCTATCGTCACAAGCAACACGGCCACCGACATGCGTAAGATATTGCATTATCAACTTTGTTGTTTCAGTTTTTCCGGCCCCGCTTTCTCCACTGACCAGTATAGATTGGCTCTTACCCTCACTCGTCATTGCTCTGGACCATGAATATCAAACCAGCAATGATCAGATCGCATACAAGAATACTCATAGAATTCTAACCATATCAAAGTAATCAAATGAGGAAAACCTGTAAGATGCATCAGCCACTGCAAATACATGGGGACTCAGTTCACCAAATGGAGCGCCTTTATACTGCTCCATCATGTGCATGTTATATAAATGAGGAAGCTTGGTAAATGGGTTAACTGCTATCAGAATGCTTCCTGTATATGTCTAACAAGGACATAAAGCTATGTCAGACAAAAAACGAAGAGACCGGGATCGTGAAAATTCTTTTTGAGGAATAAAAAGATTGAATACATACATACGTATTCTTTTAGAGGAATAAAAAGAATGAACACATACGTACATACATATATGTATGTAAATCAACAGTTAAGCTTAAAATTTTAGATGGAAAATTAATATGGTAAACCAATGCAGAAACAGATTAAGAAACCAAAAACCGTACACTATCAAAACAAAAGGCCAGTTGTCCTGATTCATAAATCGATTTAGATACTACAAAAGAATAAAACTTTACTGCTCGTAGCCTTACTGACAAGTGAGTTTGTACCTGACAAAAGAGGATTAACCTACAAGATATACAAGGTCGAAAAAACAAATAATATGCATAAAAAGAAATGAAACCGTGCATAGAACGACCCATCGAGCTAAAAGGAAACATCCAAATGAGGCTTCATAAGCTTTGTTCCACAATTTCCACTCTACAAGAAGTCCCTCTAATGTGAGGGCTCGTTACCAAATCATTTTTAATTCACATGCAATTAGCATTTTTAAGGTAAACAGTTAACTAGTTTTCGATGTTTATGTTAATAATCCTAATTGCATGCTAATTAAATGTGATTAGGTAGAAGGCCCTTACATCTAAGATTCACGAGGAAGCAAATAACAACACACCGCTGATATGAAATCATTGAGGCACCAACCAGGTATAAAGTTCACACAATGCTAATATTTATGTACAACTTATCACGTACCGCTATCTGTATGAGTAATTAGGTAGTTGGAGTGCATGCATAAGACCAAAGGATTTTAATATGCAATCATCAGTCTAGCAACAATATGTTGGATTCCTTCGCAAGTTCGAACTTAAATCTTTCTTTCTCTGCGACACTGATTCAGAGTCTTTTCTTACCAATGTTTCTTGCTTTTTCTAATTGATAGACATTTTGCAAAGTAGTATTTAGATGTGCGATATAAAAATGGTTCTCTTCGAATTGAGGCCCATAATGAATTCAACTAATCATATCTTCTGGATGTCATCTTAAAATTGTAAACGATGTGTCCCTATCAAAAACTATAATCCTGCTACCGCTCAAACATCTGCAACACCAAAAATGAAGACAAATATCCTACGCTAGCAAGCCATGCGGAATCACTCTAAGCATAAAAACATATTTGTTATACAGCAATGGCCAGGTAAAGTTCCCAAGTTCAGAAGCTGTTGGACCAAACACTGGAATGCAGTGAAATTGGTCCTTCTACGCTTTGAAGTATAAACGACAAAAAACTAACAAACTTGCTTCTTCAACATGCAATACATTCCCAGATTGAAACATGATGAGCATTAATATATGAAGCAATAATATATGAAGTATTAACGCACAGCACAAATGACAGAAATAATAGTAAAAGTTAGCCATATGCTTTTAGAATTTTGACTTTGTATAACTGCAAGTGGAGGATTTGTCTACAGCCAAAGAGATGGTAAGATTGTTAAACCAATGAAGACTGGTTATTGCACGACTTGGAAAAAATGAGCAAAAGCGAGATTTACATTAGAGAATCTCCTTCCATAGTAAGTGTGGAAACAAAGCACAAAAAACTTTCCTTCAAAGAACATTGAGCACATAACAATTAGTTCATGTAATAACTAAACCTCTCTTCATAATGGATATACAGCACATCTAAAATCTCATGAAAGTGCCGGCAGTATCACCACCGCTTTAAACATCACAATGCCTTAACAGTAATCTAAGGCATACGCGAAGCTCGCAAGCTAACTTTCCCCCTCTCATTCATAGAAGTGAGGCAACATTGCAACCAAAACAAGAAAGTGAAAGCCATTAAGGAGCTCACGTATATTTCATTGAGGGCGTATCTTCTCTGAAGATTATCAAGAACTCCAGGCTCATTCAAATAAGTCAATTTTGTCATGTCGTCCACTCCTCCAAGCTCTGCCTCCGTGTCCCGCACATGCAATTTCTCCGGCAACGCCAGCACCTGCATAACAACACATGTATTCCCATACAAAACCAATAATTACACTGTCCAAGTTCAAATATAAGGAAAATCAAAGTATACCAACGAAGAAAAACACTAAAAGAAATCACCTTTTTGCCGGATATAGTAAGGAGCTGAACTTGTTTACCAACAAAATCGATAACTTCGGCAGCAACCCAGGCCGAGTCCTTATCTTCCACCCACACCTTAGCCCCCTTCCGGAGAGCCATTTTTCACTTCTTCTCCGATTCCCAGAAAACAAAGTTTTACAGCAAAAAGATGAACAGCTTTTGAGATTTGAATACTACACAATATCACAAACCCTAGTCCCCCTTGATGAAACTGAACAAATATAGCACGTAAAGGTGAAATTTTTCAGCTTCCCGCCCTAATAGGAAGGGTACCCGATAGTCAAAATTTGCAATACCAACCTTCCGGCCATCTCATTACAGTTATAAATATATATTTACTCAAAAACCCAAAAAGACAGCTCATTTATTTATGACACAGCACTGTTCTTTCAACAAATTTAAAATTTCACTTCACCTCCCCACACGTAAATCATTTTTTTTATTAATTTTATAATCTGGAAAAGGATTGAATTTGGAAATTACACACAAACAAATTGTGGGTATCGCTCCCTGTAAACCATCGAAGGTGACACGTCAACAGCTGCGGCATTTTCATTTTCATTTTCATTTTCCTTGTTAATTAAGAGTTAAGACAACGTGCAGGGGGAGATGTATTGTTTGTTTCATTATCCCATCACAGTCGGACGTATGGCTGCGGATATTTTTCTTTGTTTTCATTATTTTTTTGATGATTTAGATTAACAAGTTTGTTCTATGGATCCCACAAAAGTACAATAATATCAAATTAATTAATCTCCATTTATATTTGAAAGATCCATACGTTTACACTCTCCCAACTTAGCCATTTCATTCCCAAACAAATAATCCAAACGCAAGAACTGATAGAAAAACAATATTTTTAAAATAGACAAAGACAATAACCATACGTGATTTGAAATATTTACTCCAAAAATAGGGATTTTTAAGCCTTTAGGATTGATTACTCCTAGAAACACCATGCCTCCTTCGAAGTGTTTAAATATGTCTTTTGAAAACCGTAAGTGGGTAGTGAAAATATATATGTCACACACATATATTAAATCGAAACATTTAATCAGTGTCGACTTAAGATATTTATTTCATACATATATATTTAAATCAAGACATTTAATAAATGTTTTGTCTCGAAATATTTATGTTACGCATATATTCATCTGGAATCATTAAATTTTGTTTCAAATATATTGTTTTATGATCCCAATAACGCTGAATTGAGTAAATATTTAATAGTCATTGACATATTTTCCAAAATATACATACTATCGATGATGTTAGCTCTATTTTTGAATATAGATTTGGATGCGAAATGTCTTATTTATATTTTATGAGAGACTTTTCTGATTAAATTTCAAAACAATTAATCGGTAGGTTGTGGTTCTTGGGAAATGAAATTAAAGGAATGGACCAAGGATTGATGACTACCCATGGAATAAGGTGATTGGGGCCCAATACTTCTGACAAACCCATGTCCAATGCCACCGGAAGGAACCAATGGACTATGATATATCCACGATAAAGCGTTTCTATAAAGCGTGTTTACTGTAACTACGAGTGCATTCTTGTTCCACATAAAAATAGTGACAATCCTTAAAAAACGTCTCCCAACTTGAAACATTTTTAAAAATATATATATAATGTCAATATCTTATATTTCATCTGGTCTGAGTATGAAACTAATTATAGAATTCGAAATCTAATTGTGACTAACTGACTCAAAATAAATATAAATTATATATAGCAATAAATAGTGATTTTTCCTTTTTACATGGTTGACAACTACAATATTATTTTTTAAAAAAAAGATAAGCACCAAAAGTTTAAGGCTGCCTTGTATCAATTGCGAGAGCCTTTTTTTTTTTCACATAGTTTTTAAAATAGAAAATTTGCATGCGATTTCTGATATACACGTTAAAATCAACATAATAATTTTTCGATAGACTTTTACTTATTGAGAAGTCTACTGGAAAGAAGATATCGAGTTTGAGATCCGACTCGTCTCCAACTCGAAATGAATCGAACGGTTCAATTCGAGTGTAGCTGATGTTTATACCTCTTTTAACTGGGAATGGACTTAATGCTACAAGAATCAGATTCCCCACTATTAGTAGAATGCTGCACTATTCATTCATGTAATTCATTCTTATCCATAGATTCTGTGTGCATAGATAGCCAGCACCTTGATTCACAAGCTTACATCTCCTTTTATCTTCCAAATATCACACCTTTACAGACTTGAATTAAGATTGAATCCACAGCGTTTTCTTTCGAAAACGGTTCGGTTTGAATGAAAATTTTTCGCATTTGAATGGAGCAAGCGGCTATTCGGAGGACTGGTCGCAGGTTTTCATCACACGATCAGAGGCTTGTAGCCATAGGCTTGACGATTCTCGCAGTAGTTTCTCCCCTGTACATTGATAAAATATCTTTAACCGAGCCCGAGTTCGATGAACAACCCTTCAACTTCTCTTCATATCTCCCTCTGCTGCTGCTGGTTTTGATCACTGCCATTGTTGTTTCGGGCTACTGGGAGCTCGGATGCTCCAGGCTTGATCCGTACTGGATTCATCGTGCCGGCGGTTCTTCGGTGGGAATTATAATCGTCTTGATAATACTAGCTTTCATTTTGAAGTGTAAAGCTGCTAAAATGGATAAAGATGTTAGCTTTTTCACTTGAGATAGTTTCATTAATCTCTATTAACTGCTAGTACTCATGTTCCTAAAGCTTCTAGTATTTCCATACAATTCATTTCTGTACTGATTCATAAGGAACATGTGTTTGATGCTTTCCGTAACACGAAACGACATGTCGTCTCGACTGAGTTCCCGTGTGTTATACAGATTTAGACGATGCTTAATGATCATAAACTCAAGAAACAAATAAATAAGCCAGGCAAGAAATCTACAGGTCATATTATCAATCTTGTGTAGAAATAAAACAAAGTTCCTCCTGAGGACCATGTTCCTCTAGAAACAGCTAAGGCAGTTAGACTTGTGGTCTGTTGCCATGGAATCAAAATCAATGCAGCGAAAAAGTTACGCCCTGCTCAAGCATTCTCATTTAAAAATATTTTGATACTTGGAATGGTTGTGGGATAACTTCAATTACAGCCGCGGGGTTTTTTTTTTTATATGTACTGTAAAGACTCAAAAAAAAAATTTCTGCTCGGATTTTCGAAATTTGAAATGAGATTCAAGCACAAGTAACAGCCATTTTAAGGCTAATGAAGACCTTAAAAGATAGTTGTAATGGCTTTGAATGACAGCCTCTTCATCTCACCTCTATGGGCCTATAAATACCGTACATGATGGCACAATGAAGCCACAAAAATATCCACAAACACTCTGAAAGTTCGCTAATTTTCGAGCAGAATCTGTCCCTTTCCGCAATACCTTTTCGCAATACTATCAAAAATTCGAGCAGATTCTGCACGTCTTGAATAGCATAAACAACTCGAGCAGTTCCTATAAATTCGAAGCACCTGCAGCAGCCAAATTCATGTCCACTTCGAGGCAAGTGAACAACGTTGGAGTTCGAGTATTCCACTTAATCTTCTCCCACGTTTCTTGATATCAAAACCAAGTGAGTGGACTTATGTATATGTGTTTTAAAATACTGATATTCTTGTTTTTGAAAACTCAATCATACACTACTCGTTATGAAAATTACAGTCGTCTCCATTAGGCGGATGTGAAAGTTGAGACCTCGGGATAATTTATGTACTATATTGTTATGCAATAGCGAGTCATAGTTTAAATTTAAGTCATCGTGGTATGTTTTTATTCGTACAATTACGTTAAAACCATCAAATTCACATGACAAAAATTTGTGTGAGACGGTCTCTTGAGTCGTATTTTGTGAGACATATCTCTTTATTTGGGTCATTCATGAAAAAGTATTGCTTTTTAATTCTAAAAGTATTATTTTTTATTGTGAATATGGGTAGGGTTGACCCGTCTCACAGATAAAAACTCGTGAGATCGTCTCACAATAGACCTACTTAATCCACATTTAGTTGGCCTGGTTTTAAAAACATCACATGGCTTTAATTACGTTTTTTTAATTAGGTTTCTAATTCCAACTTGTGTTTAGTTTGTTCTGTAGTTAAACATCACTGTTAGTCATCCAGAGCTGCGGCATTATTAGATCATGTCGAGTCCGAACAAGTAACAACTACTCCAATTTGATTTACTTCAAGTCAACAAGTACATAATATATTTGCCCTTGGTAAAAAAATCTCAATCTTAATAATAATAATAATAAGAATAATAAAAAAAAGTGGGGGAAAACGACAAAGTATGTAGATTATATATATATATATTATATATATATATATATATATATATATGCTTCAAATTGACTGGTATAAATTTGTCACTCACCTACAACGGTTTAATTTATTTACATAGTTTTAACAATATTGTGTTAAATTCGAAAGTTTACTCGGTACATATTCAAGGATCAGATAATAGAAGTTGGGATGCAAAAAATTTTAAAATTTGTAGGTGTGCAAGAGCAAATATCATGGAGAAGAGTGAATAAAATATAATTATTTCTAAATATTTAGTCAATGAAATTAAAAAAATTACGAGTGACGGTCGCACCCACAACCCCCTTGGCTCCGTCATTGTACATATTTGATAAGTAGAGACAACTTATTTCCAGTTGAATGTATATACATTCATGAGTAAATATTTTAATATACGATCTCAAATATATTTATTTGTCATATATATCAATTATATATGTTTATATTTACAAAACAAAATAAAAATTTTGATATAAAAATAATATTTTTTTATTAGTAATTCGTATTTTTTTTCACAAAATCGATTTGTAATTTTTTTATTTTTTTAGTGTGACTCATATTTATCTGATAAAATTCATTCGTACTACCGCTGGAGTTTTTGTATTAGTTTATCTATACACTTTAATTTGTCAGAGTTAATTAATTGGAAATTGTGAAAAGCAACGTATGAATATTGCACGAGTGAGCCGCGACGTAAGTTGTGTGCATGACACGAATACCCATATACGTATCAGATACTCGGTGCACCACACGATAAAGTTTTGTATATTATTAATTAATTTATTCAAACCCCTCCATAATATTTTATATAATATATATTTCCATTGAAAGAAATCATGATCTTATCATTGCTGTCCCTATATTGCGTAAAATAACTTTTAAAACGCAAAAAAATACCGTGAAATATTATCGTAAGTCGATTTTATTTGTAAATATAAAAATAGATGACACATCTTATTAATAAAAATTTGTGAGATCGTATCGTACCTATTCTTTTTAGAAAAATTAGAAAAATTGGGGTTGGTCCCCCTTTTATTTTGCCATCGTTATCTTCAAAACTTTTCTCTCCTTTTCACGAGAAAGCGAATGGGAAAAGGAAATTTAGTTTGGGGTTAATTATATGGGGCAAACAAACAATAGTTGGACTCTTGATTAATGGATGATAAAATAGTAATCTATCTAGTCTCGCGTTGTTTGCAGACTTACAATGGAGACAAACTTATTAATTATCGTAGGGTTTTCGAAATTTTCGACCAATTCTCGTTCAATGTAGATGATCATAAGTTTTAATTAATATCGGACGTGAGTTAAGGAATTGGTTTTCGTTCTATTTTTAGCATTTGTGAGTGGAAATTTTATATATAGAAGGTGGGGCAACCATGACTTGATCTTGTATATTTTCAACGCTGGTGTGTTATTTAATATTTATTTTATATCGTGACGTTTATAATTTCGATATTTAACCATACGTAATTTTAAAAGAAATTTTTTATTAAAGGTTATATTATATAATCTTTTATAGATTAATCAATTAATAATCCTAAAATACACATCTTAATTAATTATCTCTTTCCCCAATCACAATAAAACATAATAACTTTAGAAAAATAAATCACTTTCTAAAATAATTGAAATAAAAATATTTCATTAAGCATTATTTATTTATTTATAATGAAAAATTGAAGAGCATGATATGACGACGACGATGATAATAATAATAATAATAATAATATGATATTAATACAAATAGTAATAAATTTAAGGCGTTCTTATATTATTATCAACAATAATGAAGATTGTCATTGTTATCTTTATAAATTTATTTTGTTATGATTCCGCCAACTTTTAGAATGCGAAAGGTGGTTGGTTCAATTTTTACAAAGTTCGAAAGGTTATTTACCTTATTTTTCTAAAAAAAACAATCCTTATAAGTATACACGAATTCATACAAAAAATATATAATTCTATACAAATTTTTTATCAATATAAATTAAACAATAATGAAATAAATTTGAATATAAAAAATACAAGAAATTAAAACAAATACAAATGCAATAAAATAATTTTCTAATGTAATATATACAACTATATCATCATATTAGCTCAATTTAATATATTTGTGGGTTAATGTAAAGACAGTCTAACTTAAATTTAATTTTAAAATTTAACTCACATAAATGTTATATTTGTTTATAGGTATTTGTAGACGGTTATCTTCTATTTTATTAAAGTGGAGGACATGATAGTAACTACTTAGGAAAGTCACCAACTTTTTCTTCCAATTTTATTCTGATATGATATTAATATTACACTTTGGTTTTTATTTTTTGTTTTAAATTTTAACACACATTTTTTTTTATTTTTTTATTTCAACCATTTAAATAGGTCAAATTTCATCGAAAAAGATTTAGCTAATGGTCAACCAAAAAAGTCGTGCACCCCACTATGAATACATTAAAAAAAAGAGTCGCACACACCATATAATTTATAGTGTGAACTTCACAAAGCACAAGTCCCAAAATCTACGGTGACAAAAGCTTGATTTCTGAATATCCATGCACTTCCAAACATATACACCTGGGAGAAATACTTTTGAGGCAATATATGCGCATGAGTTCTTGGGCAAGATAATCATACGATGATATGAGATAACATCAAAAAAGCTCGTAAATAAACTTTCTACACTAATTCAACGATTACTTAAAACCATTGGATTTAAACTGAGTTGTTAGGTAGAGTCGATGCTAGCATATCCATCTGCTACATCTGAAAGCTCGTGTGATAAAACATGAGTCATGGATGTATGATCAAATTTTCTGAGGTGTTATGATCAGAAAAAGTGGACTCATTATCGACGGAGTACGAAATTTTGGTCTCCGCCGAGAAAAAGATGGAAAAATTAGTATTTAAGTTTTTTATGGTAGTATAAATTCAATGGATTACAGATTTTAAATGAGAATGAAAACAGGCACTACGTGGATGAACATTATTTGAAATAAATCAAAATTTCTTCAACATTACATTTACATAATTCCTCGACCTTCTTCTTCATGAAATATATATATAAGAATTACAAGCAAAAGAAAATACAACCAATTAGCATGCATATTATCACTAGGGTTGCCAATTTCTTGAAAAAATCTTGAGCCCGGGAGCAAGAATGGCCCTTGGATCGAAGCTGGCCTTCCTTTGCTGGAACCTCGTCCATTCATTTCCAAAATGCTGCCTCCACCCCTCCTTGGAATCACCGTAGTGTGGAAGGTACAACTTGAAATCGAATCCCTTCCGTTTGCAAATCTCGACAATTTCTTGATTTTGCGAGATCATTTCATCGACGGACAGTAATCCTTTCGGATATGGAAACGAGAAACGTAGCAATCCAACCAAATAAAATATCTCCCCCTCCGCCGGTAAAACCACGGATTTACGACTATCCCACCTGAAAAAAAAAAAGAAAAAGAAAAAGAGAGAGACCAATAAAAAATGAATCGAATTTCATGCAAAAATCGACCATTATTACATTATATTTTATCATGCAATTTATAGTATAATATAATTTTACCAATCAACCAAACCCTTTTCTCCCAGTAAAAATGCGATTTCGTTTCATTTTAAAACTGTGAATTCTAATACACCTTCAGCTTACAAGTCGTGTTGAATCTAAGCCGATGAATATGCTCGTAGAATGTGGCTAGTAGTATAGTACTTACTTGGAACGGAGCAGAGGATAAAGAAGCATAGGGCCACCGATGCCATGCTTCAAAATATTCTTGAAAACAACAGCATCGAATTGGGCGATGTGCGCTTTGGACACGAAGAGATTGAGCCATGCGTGTGGGGCGTCCCATATACCATTGGCTTTGGCCTCTTCCTCCGCCCGTTTCACTCGCAACAAAAAATCCACGTAGCTCACCTCCGCTTCCACCCTCAATCCCTTGCAATATCTCAGCACCCTCACCATTCTCTCCACCCTCTGCGTACACACAGTCTCCTTTCAATATTCCAGCTCACTATTTTATTTGTTGACATTAATTAATTTCTATTTGTTAATTAACTCATCGATCCTATAAATGAAGTAATAAGTATTTTAAAAATATACCCTACCCGTTGTGCTCCAAGTACTAATAATGAAATTTTGAATAAAAAGAAAACCAGTCAGCTAGGTACGTACGCCAAAGGGAGACCGTTTTTGGGGTGAAATATTGGAAGAACTGGCCACGAGGGGACCATAAAAGTCGCCAAAAATGAAGAGCAAAAAGACAATCTCTGGGTGGTTTAAGCTTTTGCTGTAACAAGGTGGCTGACTCCCACTTCAAAAAGAAATTACTCTGCGCACACAAAATCTAATGGGAGATACATTACGCCACCGCATCTCTCTTGTTGACTTTCTTTTGCTACAAAAGAAGGCCACCCCCCACCTCGCCGGTCAACATATAAACATCTTCATAAACCCGTCACCCCACTATTTTACTTTTTTAATAAATCTGGGTCCCTCCGGACAGATACCTAGACGGAAACTAAAGTAATTCTTTACATAGTCCCGATGTTATTATTCTTGTGAGATTTGTTATAAAATATAAATATAATGAGAAGGAAAGATACGATTTTCTTACCTTGTCAACGGCGGACCGCCGGTGGTGACTACTGTAATGCAGGGCCAGCTCGAGGCAGTACAAAACCGGGGGGGAAGGTGGGATATGGGTCGGGTCGAATGGATGGCCCGGATGCAACCGAGCCGACGGCCACCCGTTAACCGGGTCGTCGCTGTTGACAAATGCGAATCCTTCGACGTAATCGAACGAGTCGCCTGTCCCCCCGCTCACTAGTAACTCAGCATCGGTGGTGAAATCACTAAACTCGCTGTACACCAGTCTTATCCATCTCACCTTTCCCCAAAAAAGACAAGAAAACATTGATTACCCGAAATATTGAATGTTAAATAAGATTTTTTTACAGTTTAAGTTAGGAATTTAATTGTAAAGAAATACCATATCTGGGGCAGGTTGAAGCAAGATTCTAGCCCGAGTGATGACTCCGAATTGGCCGAGTCCCCCGAGGACACTGAAGAAGAGTTCTGAATTCTGGTTCGGCGAGCAAACCAACACGTCGCCGTTTCCAGTTACCACCTCCAATTCCGTTACATTTTCGGTTTGTGGTCCGTAACGGAAGGCCTGCCCACTCACGCCTGCGTTCGACAGCGTCCCACCCACCGTCAAATCAAGGTAATCAGTCCACGACCGGGGGGCCAATCCGTGATCAGAAACGCAACGTTTCAGCACCTCCTCCCACAATGCACCGCCGCTGACGTCGACATGCACCCCGGAGGGGTCCACTTGGATTCTTGGATCCATCGACTTCATGTCGATTACCAGACCTTGGTGGGCCATGGCCTGCCCGTTGATGGAGTGGCGGTTACCCTGAGCAGAGACAGTGAGGTGTGGTGATCGTGACGCTAGTTTTATCACCCTCGCGACGTCGTCGGCGGAGGCGGGGTGAATCATGGCTAAAGGCTCGGAAGATTGCATGCCGCCAAAATCTTTGCCGGCGGCGGTGGTGTCAAAGTCCACTGTGCCCTGAAGCTCCAGCCCTTTGAAGAGATGCAAAACCCCGCCGCCGTCTTCCTCAGCTCTGTCCAGCTCCGGCATGGATTCCACGTCGTTTTCGTGCACGAACCGCTCTATGTACGCTATCATGGTCTCTGGTGAAATGAGCTCAAGCGAGAAAAATCGAGAAGAAGAAAGAAACACAGGTGCAGAGCAGAATTCTTATGCGAAAATCATTATCAAGAAGATATGATATATACTTATGAAGTAAACAGATAAACCACACAGCAAGAAACGCAATCTTGGGTATTAATGGCGAAATCTACGAGTTGAAAACAGTAAATGTGGTGGGGAGATCGATGAGGAGGGGGGATTTAGTGTGGTTTTTATAAAAGCGAAGGAGGATTTGGTTATGGGTATATATGGTGGAAATCGGAATTGAATTTGACAAAAGAGGGAAAAAAGCTTTCAATATGTTGTTGACGCTGTTATCCAATCAGTTGCATCTGTCTGCCACTTCCTTCCTCGTTTCAATATTATATTTTATCGATATATTTTTTTTAAAAAAAAACCTTATATTTTTATTGATTAATAATAATTATTTATTTATTTCACCCATTTTTTTTCCGACAAGCATACAAAAATCGCATTACACCTATACGGGAATTATCAGAGACTCTAGTTATATCTGCATTTATATTCCTTACTTCAATTAAAATAAAAAATATATAATATGTTGTATTTTCATCGGAAAATAATTTGTTATTGATAATATAATATGTTGTATTTTCATCGGAAAAATATTTGTTATGAGAACAAGAGGGGTGATAGATCATATAATTTATTTCTTGATTATTTTTCTTCTTATTTTTTTTAGAAAAATGTATGACGTTGTAAAATACGTGGTGTATCCCTAATTCATGTATTTTTTTTTGGCTATAAGCTATTACTGAATATTGTTTATTTAATATTGATGTTCTTTTGTATAGCTCATATAATGAAAATAAACATAAATTACACACATTAAAACAAATATAAATATAAATAAAAGTGAAAAATAAAACAAAACGACTCTCGATATTTCAAATCGGAAGAAAAAAATTTGTTGTTTCTTTTATTTTTGTTTAGCTAACTTTTAATGTGTATAATATATATACACACATGTAGGAAAGCATGGTTGTCAAATAAATAATGTTTGGTTGATTTAATGGCTTTGGTAGGAAAAAAAACCAGCCGTAAGTGACATGACTAAAATTCAAAAAACGAACAAATTAGAAAGCTAAAATTGCAATTTTCTCGGTCGATTTAGTAGACAAGATAGAGCATGAACTATATTTGGTTATATTTTTTGAATTAGATTTCTTATTTTATATATTGTGTTTATGAAGTTTAAAAATATAATTCCTCATGTTCCCCAAAAAAAGATATATATATCTAGCTTATATTCTGAATTTATTAAAAAAATTAAAAAAAAAACTTCCAAAATATTGATATCTCTATCGCCTTATTTCTAAGGCCAAATATATATATATATATATATATATATATAGAACAACACATGAAATCAAAAGCGATCGAAGGAAATAGATTATTTGGAAATGTTCAATTGATTGGTGGGAAACATATGAATGTGAAGTTGTGTTATTGTTAACTACATATGACCAAGAACTTGGATCAAAACAAATTTGAATAAATTATTTATGTATTTTAAAATAAATATGTCGATTTTGGGAGTGACCCCACGGGAGGAAACAACAAAAGCCCCGTCATGTACGCATCGACGTTCAATTGGATTCATTCGTTATTAGATTCAGCTTTGGCCTCTTTTTTTCTTTTTTTTAAGCAGATATATTGGGAGACGTCCCATGATATTATATTCACGTGACCGTCGACTTGATCTATATTTATCATAAAAAATAATATTTTGGATATAATTGTATTATTTCACATGAATTGGATCGTGTCTAATAATTATCTTACAAAATTAACTCGTGAAAAATTCCCGAAACAATTTTTTTATTATTATTTTCAATCATTCAATAATTATTAAACTAATAGTAAACCTCTAAAACTGCTTGCTTACAACATCCTCCAATTCCTATCAGCTGGCGTTTGGGTTCGATTTGTCCTCTGATTTTTAAAGTCGATATTATATTTGTTTTTCATTTATATGATCATGGGTTATTTTTTTCATTATCATTATTATTTTTAAAAATAAATATGATTTATAAGTGATACATCTGAAAATATACAAACGATTATATTTTCCGACCGTCGAGTTTTTTTTTTTTAAAAAAAAAATTCTCATTCACTAATGTGAGTGTGTGAGTCTATCGCTGAAATTCCGAGTTGATATGTCAAGAACATCGCAATTCCATGGCGATTTTCCTAATCGGCGATTCCGACTCGACCTGGTAGCCTGTGGAACATATACAAGTCTTTGAATGGTATGTGTTTTATCTTAATTTTTTATCAGTGTTATTTTTTAATCATGAAGATATATACTTTGCAAATAATGATCATAATAAAAAGGGAAAGGAGACCGACCCATGATATAAATGAAAATCAATTATAATATTGATTAAAAAAAGCAGAGGACAAATTAAACCCAAAAGCCAGCTTACAGGACCCGTAGAACGTTGGAAGCAAGCAGTGTTAAGGGTTTGAAGAAACTCAAAAACTCCCGTGACTCCACGTGTTAATTTTGTGAGACAGATAATTAATCTGATCTGATTTATGAGAAGTATTACATTTTAAGCTAAAAATATTATATTTCATTTTAAATATAGATCGGATTGATTCATCTTAAAAATAGATATGTGATACATGATTCTTTCTTATGAACCGTTTCATCAACTTCGTTGTTTGTTTCAATACCTATAGGCATAGTTTAGTACACATGATTGGATAAACATGTGATATATAATATAAAGATAAGTTAAGGATAAATAAGATGTAGGATATTATATTTAATGTTTGGTATGATTTTAATAAGAGTGATTAAATTTATATATTAAATTATAATGACAAAATTAACTTTATTATAATAAATTTTATAATTTCAAAGTTGTTGCTTGAGTTCATATTTCTTATCTGCTCATGCGCCGATAGTGCTTGCATGATTTATTTATTTTTACCTAATTTTATATATTATATAATATGATAATTGAGCCCTTGATTTTGTGAGTCAAGTCAAATATCAATTTTGAAGGTTAATCGAGTGATACTAATAATTTTATTGATATTAATAAAAATTGTTTATATAATTGTCTCGAATTTATTTATATAATTATCATATTATATAATATATAAAAATAAATAAAAATATTTATTTGATTTTCATTTCTACTTGTTAGCATAGATTTATAAAAATAATTTATAAATTGAGGGCAATTGAGTCATTTGTAGTGTATTTTATGATTAAATTAAAATTATCACACCTAATAGAAGGGACATTTTATCCTTCTAAAAAATTATTCATCAAGGGTCCATGATATTATAATTGGCTTTTTAAAAAGGTATCAAACATGAGATAAAGAGAATTATTTATCAATCCATCCCTTATCCCATGTACCAAACTATGCCATAATGTATAGATAATTGTGTTTAGATTGAAAAACTGCTCTAATTATAGATGGACCAAAATATGCCTTATTTTATCCAATAAGAAAAAATTTCGTAGAAATTTGTTTTTGGTAATTTTATATCTATCTTATTTGTAGGATCGCGTGGATGTCGTCTTATAAAAAATTATAATTGATGGTAATGATACAACTCGGATATTTTAAATCGTTTAGCAGTTCAAGTTGCGTTGTTCGATTGTTGTTCCTATAAAGACAAATATTGCACCTCAACAATATATTTCTCAATAATTGAGCTTGTTGTAATCAATGAGAATCAATCTTGTTATGCTAACTTTGATAACATTGTTGAATCGACTGTTTATCGTTTTATCAAAATCTATAGGTGATAATTAATAATTGTGCAATTCAGATATTTTAAATTATATAACAGCTCAAACGTCATGGTCTGATCGCTCTATAACAATGACAATTATTGCACCTCAAAATTATTTCATATTTTATATCTTCAAATTATAGTATTAAAACTATTTAGAACGATTTTTTTTCACCCTCAATGGAGGGTTTCCTTTGCGAGCGTGAACTATTTAGAACGATATTTTTTCTTCTTCTACTCTTGTTTATATTAATAGATGGGTAAAGGTATATATATTTTTGGGCAAAAAAATATTATGAGATCGTCTCATATATCAATTTTATGATACACGTTTTTTGTTTATTCAATCCATGAAAAAATATTATTTTTTATTCTGAGCATGAGTTTAATCAACCAGTCTAATAAGAAATCTATTTATTGTTTTTTTAAAAAACTATTGTTTTTAACAATGCAAAGCGGGTCGAATTCAATGAATACAACCATTTTGGTTGACTTCAATTTTTAATTAATACTAGTCGATAATTGAAACAGCTAATGATTATTTAATGATACAGTTTGGAGTTTTATAAATACTAATAAATTTCGAGTACTATTTATTTTAATTAATTATTATTTATTTTGATATCTATTCATAGATTTTCACCGTTTTATTCATTCAAAAGTGCTAATCAACTAAATTTATCAAAAAAGTAATATACTAACAAAACAAACGTTTTTTTTTTTAATATTTTATAGTTTCAATCATTTTAATGATAAAAATATATTTTTCTAATTATTTCAAGTATATATTTATGAACTAGTTTATATTATATTGAGATATTAATTATATACACACAGATATATACATATATTTTGATATGCAACACACTTATAACCAGATGAGGTGACATCACTTATTGGATTGTGTAATTTTTCTATGTTTCAATATATTCATTATGTGAGTGTCACATCATCGGTGCTCACATAAATGTACACGTTAAGTATACAACATATCAACTATATATAATCATACCCGAATCTTTTTTTTTCTTTTGCAATACTACGTAGGCTAAATTCATTGTTCTAACACTCTTGTAGTAAAAAGAAACCTTAATTTATGCTTACAAAACCTTAATTGCTCATTTATCAACAAATTGAATAATAAACAAATAAAAGTCCACGTTGAAATGATGGCAGGTTCCATGCCCCGTATCTTTGAGGAGATATCCTATTACTTATTTATTCGTAGATGCTTTCAGGCAGGCCAATTCCATTTAGAAATAATCAAGTCCAACAAAAAAATAATAATAATATTCAAACATGAGCCAACACCATTTTTCGTTCGTTTACGTGACACCATTTTATTTCAATTTCTTGTGTTTTGCTGACTTTATTTTATAATTTTTTTGATGATATATAAGTTTTAAGACAAAAACTTGTGTGAGACGATCTCACGGATTGTATTTTATGAGACGGATCTCTTATTTGGGTCATCAATGAAAAATTATTACTCTTTATGCTAAGAATATTACTTTTTATTGTAAATATCGGTCGGATTGACCCGTCTCACAAATAAAAATTCGAGAGACCGTCTAACAAGAGACCTACTCAAGTTTTAAAATGATATTTGGTAGTTTATTAAAAATGTATACAAAAAATATATTTACATTATTTTTATAATATCACATCGTTTTTGGTATGCCTAATGATACAAAATATCAAATGCATCCACATTTTCGAACCATCTTATTTTATTTTATCCAAGTATCTTAATTGCGTAAAATTTCGTGATATTACTATATCACGATCCAAGAGACGATATTTACCAATATAAACTTATTAATATAAATATCACATGTTTTTTTAAGACTATAAATATCACATATTAAAGTTTATTTTATTTAATATCTTAATAATTTATTATGTTTATTTTAAATTTATCAAATAGAACAATGAAAGCCCATCTTAAAATAATAATAATTTTTTTTTTTTTGTGTGTGGGAACAATTTTTAGTGGTTGACATTCGGTTTTTAGGGAATTTTAAAGCATGTATTTACACGACAGCATCTTACAACCATGACATATAAATAGCGAATTGACTCGTAAACTACCCATTATTGTATGTTTTGTATGCATTTTATATATGGTAATAGTTTTTTATGTAATAATTAGGGAGACATGTTGGCAACAAAAGCATATTAGGCATCTGCCGACGAGACAACATTTATATTATTGTTAATAGTGTAGACCGATGTTTTGGTTGGATTGATGATCGAATTGGTTTTTTTTTTTTAAAAAAAAAAATAAACCAGTCGATTCGACTGTTGTTCTGATCAATTGAATTGATGATCGGATCGGTTCGATTGTTGTTCTGACGAATTAAATTGATGATCGGATCGAAAAACCTTTAGAATTTGGACAGTAATAATATAATAAATAATATATTTTAAATTATAAATATCTTAAATATGTAAATTTAAATAATCAATTTTTTGTCTAACTTTAAAATCTAAACAATATATATAAAAGATTTAATTATATATATATTTAAAAAATGAATGGATCAAAATAAGATCTAATATTACTAAAATAATTTTTTTAATAAAATTTGAAATAAAAATAATCATATATATAACAATAAAATAAAAATTTAAATATACAAAATATTATTTTAAAATAAAAATATAAAAATCGATTTTTTTAGTTTTTTTTAAATGTGCGGATCGGTCGGACTGAATTTTGATCGATTTTGGTGTGTTTTGACACATCCAACCTATTTTGACCGGTCAAATAATATTTTAGAAATTTTGGGACATGACATGTTACCGTTTTTATATCAAAACGGCAAGTCCGATTTTGAAAATATTGGTGTAAAATTTCATTTGGTTTCATTTACGAGATAAAATTAGTCGTTATTGAGCTGATTTATATTATTTATTTATCTTTCTAAAGTTAAAGGAAATAGGATAAATCAATTTTGGAAAATTTTAAAATTTAGCTTTACTTAATAAAAAAATTATTTATTGACTAAATAATTAGTCATTTTTTAATCCTATTATATATCAACTTCTGCTAGTATTTTTGGCACGATCGAGTGCACAAGCGAAAATATATTTTGTAAGTATTTTTTAATTAATTAAATTTAAAGTATGTATTATTTTTATATGATTTAGGTTTTTTTATAATAATAGCGTGTTAATAAATTGACGCTAATAGACTTGTTTGTTGAATAATGAATGTTGAATCAAATTAGGTAAATTTTACATTTAATATAATGACGGACCATTACATCAAATTTTTGTCAGTACGAGTCTCATATTTAATAATAACTAGTGTTTTTTACACGAGTTGCGTGTTTATAAAGTTAAAATATTTTATCTAAATACGATTTTTTGTTATTTTCAAATTATTTACTATTTCATTTTTTTTAATTAGAAATGACGTACTCTATCTAAAAACTAAAACTATATAGACAACATAATGTTGTGCACGCCTGTTCGTTAATTTTTAGTATAAATAGAGAACTCAACTTTAATTTAATTTAATTTAATTTAATTTAATTTAATTTAATTATTATTATTATCAATCACACGACGAATAGCGTAAGAATCGATTTTATTGGAAAGATATTCGCAAGTTACGTGCAGGTACAACACGTACACATATTCTAGTAAATATATATAATTGGGCAAACTTAAGATAATAACTCCCTATTTCTAAATATATTTTTTCTTCACTTTCTACTATTTCAAATATTCGATTGAGCTTCCTATTTATATAAATTTTCCAAAATTACACTCAAACTTTACAATTATAGCACGTGATTTATATTTAACGAACGCGCAACTATCGGGTTTAACTTGTATCTCTCAAGTTTTACAGAATGCTCCTCACAAGCTAATCACGCACTCACAAGAGATGGTTCATAATGTAGATTCTTTCAACAACACCTAACACAGTCTTGTTCCGTTTCTTACATCAGTGTATATAGTAAAGTAGTTCAATTTGAAAATCATATATTAGAGGGGCAATAAACATGGTTATTTTTATTCACACATACAAACTAGTATTACATAGTAGCCTCCTATAGAGGTGGAGTAACTTGTTTAATTACTTATAGTAGTTGAGAATACAATCACACATAAACTTAGAAAGAGAAAATATTACAATTTATTTGAAAGAAAAAGAAGGTGTTGAATGATATCTTCATCTTCATCTTGTCTTGGTATTTATAGAAGTCTTGATGGACTTGAAATCCGGACTTCAAATCTTGTGAATTATTCTGTCAATTATGGCCTACAACATCTTGTGGGTGGTGGTCCATTCAACCGCTAATTGATATTTTTTCTTTATGGGTGATTGAGTGGTCCATCTTTTCCACTAGCTAGTGAAATCATCTTCTAGTGGTGGTCCATCCTCCATCAATAGAGTGGTTGGATCACATGTTTGTTTTATATTTGTTGGGAAATCTTTTGATTTTGTATGGTCCCCGAGGAAACTATTTTTTATGTGGTATTTCACCACTTGGATTTGTCTCTGCATTATGCTTTCAGTTAGATTTTGGCCGAAAACCTTTCTCAAATCATAGCTCTTTTTTATTCAGGCATTCTGAGCATAAATTTTATTACCATTTTCCCATATGAGCCATGTTGCAAAATTTTCGACGAATTTCTTTGCTCCTCAACAGCTTGTTATTCCTCGTAAGATTTATTTATTTATTTTTTTTCAAATGAGTCTTATGAAAAACTTGTTGTTTTCATGTCACAGTGTTTAATAGAAATGATATATTCACAGAATTATAATAAAACTCGAATGAAAACTTAACTTTGTTCATCTCGGCTAAACAGACCCATAGACTATATGCTTTTCTAGTTGAGATGTCATCTTCAGTTATTGAAGCAACAAAGGGTGTTTCTTCTACTATAGGATCCTTGATAAAAAATTTAACATTCGTATCTAGCTGATTTAGCTTGATAAAATGAAAAATTTCATGTGAGCCTTTTCCAGCTGGTGCTGTACTGAAAAAAGAATAGCTCCAAAATGTCTAATATGGACAAATAGTCGTTGTTTGCCCTTGTTTCATGAACCGTTTCCTAGATCCACTTAAATAATCCTGAAATTTCTGAGAAGTTTGGTGATGTAGTATGACCTAAGGCAAGGGTTACTAATTCAAACCATGTTTTGAACTCATTTGAATATGAATTTTGTTTCATCTTTATCCTGTTATATTTTCTTGCTAGGTCAACCCGAATTATGGTTAGTTGATTATTGTTTATTCTTGTTTTCAGTTTCTCTCTCCAAATTCCTTTGATATTATTTATGATCCCAGTAAATCAATCAATTAAAATTAACACATAATGGTATTTTTGTCACTTTTCTTGTTTTAGGGAGTTTAAACAAAATTTTTTGGGTTTAGAGAATTATGATAAATTTATGTTTTGGTATGAGAATTTATCTCCAAATTACCATCTAAAATTTACTACATTAAGCAACCGTGTGTTGGGTTCAAACATTTATCTCTAAGTATAAAATTATAGTAATCAGCCAATAAGTAACATATTTTTTTCACATGATAGGCAACACATAATGTACATATTTGGATGTTAATGAGTCGAGTTGTTAGGTCTATGAGTTTGAAGTGTTGCGTGTCTATCTGCTGATGTTGTTTCATATATCTTAGATATCGGTCTTATTATTCATCTCTCGCCGGTCATTTCTCCATCAGAGACAATATAATCCATTAAAATCTAGCATCACTCTTCTACAATCCACCTAGTCAACCAAATTATGCAACACAACGTCAATAACTCGATGCACGAAAACTTCTCAATAATCCACGTGTTTCAATACTACACTCTCATATGTTTGCTTAACCCAACATATAATATTGACACGAGAAGTTTCAGTATAAAATAAGGCATTACGTAAAACAGCGAAAAATTTAATAGTTGATAGTTGACCGGATAATAAACAAGTGTTGCCCCTGTCATATCATGCGTGAAATCTTATTATTTGGAAGCCTGGAAAATATTATTTTCGTGTCTATTTATTTATCCAATAATAATTATAAAAATAGACTGTCCTGTTTAGTTGTATTTATTTTTGGAGAAACTGATTTTTCGAGAGTCAAAAATATTTATGATTGGATACAAAAACAATTGTCTCCTTAATCTCGCAAATACTTTACAGTTGTTCAAATTTGAAATGAACAAAAAGTACATTAAATAATATCCGAGTATTTAGATTTTTATGCATGCAATTTTAAGATTAAATAAAGATATTTAACAGTATAATTGATAAGTAATGTTGTGAAACATAAATTAATAGTTGGAATTTTGATATAAGGGGTTCACTTCATTATGTATTTTTCGGAATTGAAAGGTACCATAGTGAATTGTTATTAATACTAATTAATTATGGACACACAATCGTTGCGTGCGTAAAATAATAACTATAATTTTTATAACTAAAGCGATAATATCATTTCTTTTATTTCATTAAACATTTAATTTCATGTCTTTTATCTAATTATATTAAAAATGCCCGCGAGAGTTATGCAGTTCAAATATCATCGTGTAGTTTAGATATTGGATATGAAATCTTCGGCCCTTAATTGTATGAGTATGTCTTTTATGAGACGCTCTTAAAAATTTTTATTTATTAGATAAGTCAATACTAACGATATTCACAATAAAAAATAATACTCTTTCTTAAGGCATAGTTTGGTATATGAGATAAGGGAGTGATTGATAAATAATCCTCCTTATCCCATGTTTGGTACATTTTTAAAAAGCTCATGATAATATTATGGGCCCTTGATAAATAATTTTTTAGAAGGATAAAATGTCTCTTCTATTAGGTGTGATAATTTTAATTTAATGATAAATTACACTACAAATGACTTAATTGCCTTTGATTTATAAATGATTTTTATAAATCTATGCTAGTAGGTAGAAATTAAAATCAAATAAATATTTTTTTATTTTATATATTATATAATATGATAATTATATAAATGAATTCGAGATAATTATATAAATAATTTTTATAAATATCAATAAAATTATTAGTATAACTCGATTAACCTTAAAAATTGATATTTGACTTGACTCATAAAATCAATGGCTCAATTATCATATTATATAATATATAAAATTAGGTAAAAATAAATAAATCATGCAAGCACTATCGACGCATGAACAGATAAGAAATATGAACTCAAGCAACAACTTTGAAATTATAAAATTTATTATGATAAGGTTAATTTTCTCATTACAATCTAATATATAAATTTAATCACTCTTATTAAAATCATACCAAACATTAAATATAATATCCTACATCTTATTTATCCTTAACTTATCCTTATATTATATATCACATGTTTATCCTATCATGTGTACCAAACTATAGCTTAGCATAAAAAATAATATTTTCTCATGGATGACTCAAATAAGAGATCCGTCTCACAAAATACGACTCGTGAGACCGTATCACTCAAGTTTTTACCTAATTTAATTTGTATATATATAAAAGCTATAATTTATGAATTTTTTTTTGTGAAAAGTTTAAAAAACATAAAATATCTATATATATACAAAAGCAGAGTTTTTACCAAAAATTAGTAATTTCCCGCCAAAATGTCATTTCTAAAAAAGGAAATATTTATCATGACTATGGAAATATGTATACTGCAATAAATGATCACTTCAATTATTGTTTGCATTGATTATATCAATTCATTTAATTCAATTTTGAATTTAATTAATTTTTATATTAATTCAAATGTAATTTATGTATTATATGTTTTTTATTTTTTTTACTCAAATTAAAACTAAAGTCTATTGAAAACGTACACTATATTAAAATTTTTGATTTGATTATATCAATCAGTTTAATTAAAAACTGTATAAATAAATTTAAAATACAAATTATTGCAATGTTCAATATCACTTATGAGATAATCATTCAAAAATATATTTTGCTATTTTAAGTAATTTCCTACCTTAATCTATATATACACACACACACACACACATATATATATATATATACATACATAAGCAGAGTTTTTGCCAAAAATAGTAATTTCCCGCCAAAATGTCATTTCTGAACAACGAGACATTAAGTTTAAAATCTGACTTTCATATCTGAGTTGAATCCTTCCAAGATGTAATGTTCGTTTAAATTTAGATTTGTTCGTTGTTATGATCTACCTTTACATGGAAACAACGAGACATTAAGTTTGAAATCTGACTTTCATAATCGAGAAGTAATAAATATTATTATTCTATTTGTACAAAATTTTAATTATTACATATTTACTAATGCGGTAATTTTCTTCTATATAACAAATTCACGGATATATGATAGTATAAAATGTCCGGTAATGGAAATGATTAAACCAATTCTAAAGAAAGTATGCATCTTATTAGAAGACATCTTATAAAATTTATTGACATTGTTTTGAATACACATAGTAAATGTTAATAAAATAACTTTTCTGGATAAAGATATTGATGAAAATTATTGTTATCATTCAAATGTGTCAAACACGTGTCATGTCACAAAATTGTTTGTGAATGTAGATTTAGACGAAATTACTGAATTCTAAAAAAAAAATTCTCATTAATTTTATTGAATTTGATTTAAAAATAATTTTTTTATTACATGTTAAAAAATAATAATATATAGCTTCTCGAAAATTAAGAATTAAATATGTATTAAGGTTGGTGGTCGACATCAATACACTAAACACGATAAGCATTATGTCATTGACTTAGGCTAACACAATCTATAATTTTGATATATGATAGTTATTATTAGCCTAAAAAATTAATTGACATGCATTATATTTAAGAAAATTTTTTAAAATTAGCGAAAAAATAGTTTTTATTTTTATTTTTTATAATTATATTATTTTTTCAATTTAAATGTCTATTCATTTTCACTAATTTTTAATAATATCATCCCGTGCATCGCACATGTTAAATACTAGTCATAAAAATATCAATAAATTAATACATAGGATATTTTTTGTTCTTATGATATTTTACAGGGATATTGACGTAATTAGCCATTTGAATATTAATTATTACTGTTATTATGACTTCGTTTATTATTGGATGGAACTTATATGTTTTGATTCGAAGTCACGCGCCCCTTTTCACTGCTTCGATTCGAGTTGTCGTAGAGAACACAAATTTCATGAGCAAAACCCAGAGCCCTTGTTGGCGTCATACCTCTGTGGATACTTACGCAGCTCTTTATCACTATTCATACCCTCGCATAGAAAATTACGCGGTTAGAATTGGGGATATCACGCGGTTAGAATTGGGGATTTGTTGGTGAAACGAAAAATCCATGTCAATTCGGTTCAAATTCAGGAGTTCTGTAAACTACGAAACGCTGCAGCTCGATGGCCGGGATTCCATATCTGTTAGAGAGCTTCGAGCGAGAATTATTGGCGGAAAGAGCTTTGGCGGCGTTAAGCAACCACAGCAGGGTTTCGATCTTGTTTTCGCCGATTCGCTGTCCGGTCAAGGTTCTCGACTCCCTTGTGTTTGTTTTATTTCATGTTCTATTGATGGTTATTCTGTTTGTGCTAATTTTATCTTATATTTTTGTTGCCTGCGTTTGTTTTTTTTGTTTTTTGTTTTATTTATGAATTTTGATTTTAGTTTTTTAATTGGAAAACTGGATTGGATTCAGAGTACAAGGGAGATGATTTTCAAATTCCAACTGGATCCAGTGTGATCGTGAAGAGAGTTCCGGGAGGGGCTGTACCATTGTCGGTTGTGTAAGTTCGTTTATGAGTGAATGAATCGCGCACCGAGTACTATTGTCTGTTTATGTGAAATTGCGTGATTTGGGTTGTGCATTTAGTTGTTTTCATTGTTCTACGAGGGTTGGAGTTGTTCCATGTGGATATATCTAGATATTTGAAGTTAATTATGGTTTTTAAAAGAGTAAATTTCTGCTCTCGAAAATTAGAATTCGCACTTGTTCTTATTGTTCACGAACTTGCATTTGGTTATACTGTCAGCTTGTTTTGAAAATCAGTGTCGGGGCATTTATGTGCTTCTCGTGCATCCAAATTGCATTTGGTTATACTGTCAGCTTAAAGCATTTGTCTGGTCAACTGCACTTTTTATCTTTTATTCATCCCTTGAGATCTTGAGGATTTTGTAGTTCCGTAACCTTTTGGGACTGTTCTGTGAAAAACCTCGAGCTTTGATTCATAGTAAATAAAGACAAATGTTTGTCTTTTTTATGTTATATGTGCTGTTTTAGGACTCTTTGTAGGTGTAATCACTTGATGATCATTTACCACGTTTATCCTTTAATTTCGTGCAAGCTCTTTCAGCTTAAACAGGAGAACTTACTCAAATTAGGCTTTGAAATTTATTTTTTGATGCTGTCATTGCTGCAGGTCACCACCCATTGAAGCTGTAAAGGACTTAGGAATGAGAGTCTCCTTTCCTTTGAATCCAGCTGTAAGCTATATTTTCAGTCCTGACTTGCTTATATCCTTTTTTTCTGTTCTATTCTTTTTCCTTTTGGAGCTGGCACTGTTCTTGAATGAGTTTCGTGCCTCATGCTCATGCTGAGACTCACAAACACGAACTTGGCCCCCACTTTTTTCTCTGAGTAATTTAATTTCCATTATAGGTTTTCTTGTTTATGTTCTGCTGCTCATTAAGCTCTGTTGAGCGCAATCCTGCACCAATTTTTTGCTTTTTACTGTTTCAAGTGGTAATTATCTAGTTTATGTTACTCTATGGTCTTTGGTTCTTCATTTACCAAATGACTGTGTCTCTACTCTCTAGTTCCCTCTTATTTTTTGATCGCTGACGTTGTTCATAATCATTGAGCACCTGGTCTTATGCAGAATGAATCAATGGATGCATTCGATGACTTTGGTGCTGAATTGTGTCCCTTACCTGACTCAAACGTGCAGCATTTTGATCTTGAAATAAATAGGAATGACTTAATAGGAAACAAGAAGAAAGAAATTGATGGTTTAAGGTATGTCCTCTCCAGCTCCCTTAATTTAATGACAGCTATGGAAGTTTTAGTAAGGCAATAGGTGGGCACTTTAACTAAGGCCGTGTTTCTGATTTACATGGTTTTGGTATTTGGTGATTACTTACATAATGAAATTTTGCATGAAGTTTTAGTAAGGCAATAGGTGGGCGTTTTAACTAAGACTGTGTTTCTGATTTACATGGTTTTGGTATTTGGTGATTACTTACATAATGAAATTTTGCATACACTTGATTTGGATGGTACCTGGGTTCCAGGTTAGAATCTCAAAAGCTAAATTCAGATGTTACCGGTCCGGCAGTTCCAGAAGGTTTGTCCTGTTTTGGTTATCTTCTTCTCATTCTCTGTGACTTGGCTTCAAATGGTGTACGTGTAATGTCATTTTCATTTCTTATAAAACAGGGAACGATAGAAATCTTATGCAGGAAACCAGAGCCGAAGGGCATCTGACATCAAACAAGTATAGAATTTGGGCTTCTTTCCTAAGCTTCTGAGAGTTTTTATTCTCCCTGATTTAATTCTCTGACCTTTATTTTGTTAAAATATTCAAAGGCTGATCAGATCCAATTTCCCGATCGCACAAAGTAGTAATCTGCCTCCAGAAATGAAATGCGCTCTCTGCAACACTATTTTCAAGGAGGCTATGATGATACCCTGTTGCCAGCATAGCTTTTGCGAGAACTGTGGGTTATCTTTTGTGAGAATTATTTATTTGATTATTGAAACTTAATGCTCTGTTTTCACCATCCTCACGGTAAAAAATCTTTTGAATGGTTGGTATAATGTGCAGGCATACGTTTGGTGCTTATTGAAGAGAAAAGGTGTCCAAAATGCTTTTCTACCAAATACAATGTCGAAGATCTGCTGCCGAATCTCTCACTTCGTCAAGCAATTGAGCGTTTCCTTGAATCACAAATTCTTGATGCAGGCTTAGAAAAAACCATGCAGAAAGATGTGCCAGGTGGGATGTCTTTTTTAATTGTTTGGGAAATGTTTAGGAACATGATAGATTCTTTTGTTTCGTCAATGCAGATGGAGAATCTCGAATTGAAGCTAAAGAGGATGTTTCTTGTGCTTTAACTAGAGATATAAAATCAGGTCTTCTGGAACAGAAAGACAAGCATTTACATGATTCAAGAGTTGTGTATTCTCATCATCGTGATATTATGCAAAGAGGATCTGAACCTTTCACGCCTGTGGCTGATTTTCAGGGGGAAAATCAACCTGTTGTTCTTCCTCAAGCTAATAATCCTGGTGAACGTTCTTCCCTCTATCCCTAGTTTATTCTTGATATTCCAAAAAGATGGAGCTGTTTTGTAACTGCCACGTTTTTATAGAACTCCTTTCACGAGTTTTACTTATTTCATGACCCAACCTCTGCATTCATGTAATTTATTTCAGGCGGGGAGAGAAATTTTTCTGCTCCTGGTGGATATAAAAAGGTAATTTCATCAACAATTTCTTGTTATAACTATTTATTAATTTGATATTTGGCTGAATTCTGCTATCCTAAACCATTTAAAACCTCATATTGGTCCTGTTTCGGAAATTTGTTTTTTCCCAAAAATGTACGTGGATAGATAGCAAAACAAAAACACGATCCACCCTAATTTTGTTTTTGCCTTGCCTCTATCTATTGTTTATATAAAATAAAATTCCATTTTCATCCTTCATATTTTATTAATCCAAGTAAACTATGTTCATGCTACTAGCATCAACATCCCTTGGTCTGAATGTACAAGGAATTATTTTTGCTTTAAGTTCCATAGAATTAACTTCCCTTGTCTGAATTCAGTGGGGTCGTAATTGTTACACTTGCGGTTCACCTGACCATCTCATGAGAGACTGCCCGATGTCCTGTCCAATGTTTCATCCAGGTATTATCTAGCAACCGAGCGATTTTACTTTGTTTATTTTAGCAATTTTTTATATATTCCTATTACATTAATGATCAGGAGACAGATCATTTCAAGGAGGCATGCCAGGCTATGCAGCTCCGGCTCCCTATTGGAATGGTCCTGCATTACATCATTTTAGACCCTTTGCAAATATGTACGCTAGTCCAGCAATGATGCCATTCAATACATCGATGGTCCCGGCATCACCTTTTGCTATCCATCCCTATTTTTCTTCCATGCACGGTGGTCTATCTGGGCCTGGGTAGGTTTTGTCATCGACATTCCTGTCTTCTACATGCACCGAACAAATGTACATGCATATTGTTTTACAATAAAATAAATTTCAGCGGCAATATGATGATGGGAAATATGGGACCTCCACACAATGCTGAGTACTTTAGGCTTCAATATTCTGAAAATAGAAGGAAACATTCAAATGAGAACCTGCGGAGGTAATGATAGATTTTACCAAATAGTTACTTTCTCCACTGTTTCACACTGTGTAAAATAGGAAGTTATCGATCACGCTTGTTATGTTTCCATTTACTTTTTCCGGATCAGTCATTCTTCTTTGTATCTTTAGCTCAAATTGCTCATATCGTCTCTGTGCTTCAGAGAACCACTTTCTGATGACGAAGATGGTTTTCCTGAGGTTTATCAGCCTAATAGCCCAGAAAAATCATATAACTACAAAGTAAGGAAGGTTCGTGAGTCAAGCTTGAGTCACTCTGGAGAGAGTTGTACTCGAAGAGCCGGGGGGAGGATCAAGCATGAAAAGTACGAGGAATCTGACATTAACCGACATGAGCATAGCTCTAACTCCTCTCTTCCTGGAATTGAGAAGAGACCTCATTCAGATAAGTCAAATTTGGTCAAAGATGACGTGTTTAAAAGCTCTGACCGGCATAGTGGTGGTAGGCACAGGCACCATCATGGTGAGCCAGAGAAACACCATGAGAAAAGGGGCTTCTGCGACAGTGATTCAAGTTTGGGCCATCATTCAATCCAAAAAGGTGTTAAAAGAAAAGTTGGGTATGATGATGTCAGAGGGTCTCACAAGAAGCATCGGGACGGCTATTTGGAGTCTAGTTTTGAAAGAAGATCGCTTGATGACCCTAGGAGGGGATGCAAAAAGAGGGATGCAGGTCATTATTATAGAGACTCCAGGCATGTCGAGAAGATCTCGAGGGATAAAGAGCATGGCAGACGGCAGACAGCTAGTGTTTCCGATGAAGACCGCAAGAACGTGCATCGTTACCACAGGAGAAAATGAATGGATGCATTAAACCATGTACTAGGTGACACGTATATACAGTCATGCATGAATGGGCATTGTCGACACATATCATATCCCTTCAATAGGTAATTAATTGAATGGATCTGGTGTAGCTGTAGCTTTGCTTTAGTTAACTTAGTAATCTTTTTAACTTAAAGGTCATTTAGCTTGTAGGCAGCAAGATAATAACTCTCTTGGTTTTCTGGCGCAGATTGTTTGAATTGAGTGAATATTTCCACGCAATTATCTCCAGGTTGTGCTATCATTTGTGATCGCTAACTAACCCTCATCCCTTCTTGAATGTGAGCTTTGGATGGGCTGTTCTGGCAATTGAAAATAGCGTGTATTTGGCTCTTTTTACTAAAGCCACTCGGTCATTTTTTACACAGAGGTGATGATGCTGATGAAGGTATGTTTTATATATATATATATATATATTTATTTTTTACCAATTTTTTCCTGGGCATTGTTCGTGATTATTTGAATAAATTGAAGTAAAATTTTTAAAAAATGCTTGCCAATTGGAAATCACTCCGTATAACGAAAGCTGGATGAATTGATTAGCGATGGGCAGGAATGGTGGTCGGAACGATATATCGGACATGACTTGAATTACTCAAATGGGTTCCAAAAGTTTCATGATTCAGGAAAATAACTATGGCAGTTTGTGATGTATCATTAATTGGATCTTGATTATGTGGAGCTGCAGGGTTTTCATGGCATTTTGAAACTTTTCGACCAGTCCAGCAATGCACAATTTTGGACGAACAAAATGATAAAAACTAGTGGGGTAAATTTGATCCGTAGAGCAAAGAATGCGATAATTAAGTGGGAAAGCAATGGAGTTTCCAAACTAAGAAAAAGAAGCGCGAAAGTGAAATTCTCAGTCTTGGATTATATTTTTAAAGATCCGATCAGTTAACCAATGCCACATGCAGTTGTGTTGAACAACGTAGCAGTTCCAACGAGATGCTATATTACTTTTCATATGTACTAGTGGTGTTTGGCATGCAAACATAATTAATTTGGTTTATAGTCATACCATAATCGTGAAAAATAGTGAGAGATTGAACTATAATTTTGAAATAATGAATTAAAAAAAAATGAAATTGGAGCTATTTAATATAATGCACCAAGGTAGGGGTTGAATTTAAGACATTCTAGTTGGTAAACAAATTTCTATCCGCTGAGTCATTTGTGTTAGAAAATTGACAATTTTTTGTATATAGAAAAGAAAAACAGACCATTAAACTATTGATGCAATATGTAAAAGAAAAGGGAATTGGATGAATGATGGATACTCATGAATTTACACGAGAACAATGCCCTCGGGGTAGAACCGAACCTTGCCAAGACACTGACTCAACAATGTAGCCATGGATGACCAAGAACCCAAGGGCCGGTGACATTTTCTTGGTCTCTCGGAAAAAATATTGTCGTACAGATACTCAGAGCCGTACCTATATTGAATGAGGTCTGAAACGAAAATTGAAAAATGGACTCTCTTGTTACAGTAATAAATATAAAATTCAATTTATAAATTACAAATATACTAATAACTACATAAATATATCAAAACAAATATATTACATCAATAACAACTCAATAAATATTTAAATAATTACATAAATACTACTCGTCTAACTTTTTAGAGGCGAAAATATTTATCAAATATGTGTAATCTAATTGTCAGACTATTTCTTTCTCAATCGACAACATAGTTAGCCCATTTAGCTTATCTTGCGACATTGTTGATCGAAAATAATTCTTGTAAAAAAATACACTTTTAGTCTCTATAATTGTAGAAACTACAAAACCGAAAGAATTCTTTGAATCGAAATAACAAACTACAAAATCAAAGGACAAAAAAATCCCAAAAAACAATGAATTTCATCTTTCAACGGTCCACATATTCAAGTTCTATTCACAATTTATTTTATTTCCTTAAAATATCTACTTATTAATTACACAAGTCGCGCATAAAATATATATAAAACTCATAATTCAATTATAACTCACTAAAGAATTTAAATCTTGCGACGTGTGCTTTAGTTATATATTTAATTAATATTATCTCTAAACACGTTACAAGTGCCTATATTGGAAATAAATTTCATTTTCAATAACGATCTTTTGATATATTAATTTACAATTGACCTCATAAAATGTCCGGGCTCTGCATATACTAATGACTTGTATATGTTAACTTATGCATGAAACCTGGTGAATTGTTGGGTTTATTGTTTATTTATTGAATGTATAATTTCAATTTCTTGACCGTAGAAATCTGATTAAATACATCGAAATTACATTTTTATTTTTAAAAATATTTCCTACAATATTTGATGAAGATTATATTATTTATATATCACTTTTAGTAAATTATTTGAATATATTGCATTAATTACTTGTAAAATTCATTTTCATATTTAATTGAACATATAAAAATATCGAAATTTTGAATTGAAAATGAACTTTATATGAGTAAAATGTTCGTCGAGAATTTGAATCAGAAAAGAGAATTCAAAAGCATTATAAGAGCTCCCAGATCAGAAATCGTGGAATAGTTATGGCTCAAATTCTACGCAGCAATATAAAACAATTCCATTCATTAAATCAATCAACCACGTTTCACTGGATCGAAGTTGGAGACGCCTATCACAGCCCCAATGATCGCAAAAAGCACGAATCCACCTGCCCCGATGCTAAGCAGAAAGTTCTTCAGTGACGGTGAGAAGCTATCAGCAGCAGAAGCTACCTCCGGTACCACCAATGCCGCCATCAGAGCTGCCGATGTTACAGCCGCGACGGACTTCTCCCTCAAGGAAGCTTTGATCTGAAGCTTCGCGCTGTTCTTTTTCGCGGAGCTGACGATGACAGCTTTCGATTCCATAACCGGAAGCAGCTTGAGGAATGTACCGGGGGTTGGCAGCTGAATGCTGGAGGTGGTCATCGTCATCGTCATCGTCATCGTCATCGCCATGGAAATCGCGGCCATTATTCTCGCGCTATCTTTTACGAAGGTTATTGTTTGTTAGCACTGAAATATCGGGAAAATGGGAATAAGAGGAGAGATTTCCCGATGACGTGGCAGTTTTCCTCACCGCGGTTCGGGCGATAAGGTTATCCACGAGGATCGACAAACTGGAAATGAGAAGCAGTGGAAGATTGCAAAACCGGTCAACACACAATTTATGTGGCATCCGATCTGTACCTGGAGGATCCATTTACTTGTGGGTAAAAAGTAAACTATTTTGGTAAAAATTTACATGAGACGGTCTCACGAGTCGTATTTTGTGAGACATATCTTTTATTTAAGTTATCCATAAAAAATATTACTTTTTATGTTAAGAGTATATTTTTTATTGTGAATATCGATAAGGTTGATCCGTCTCACAGATAAAGATTCGTGAGATCGTCTCACAAAAAACCTACTCAATTATTTTTTGTCTGTAATTTTTTTTTAAAAGAAACAATATATAAAATCTATAGATGAATAAACAAATTGATATTGTAAATAATTTAATATGCTTCAACTAAAAAATCAATTTTAACCGTCTTCTAAATAGCTATTAGATCGAACATTGTTATTAAATTCAAATATATAGACATTTTATTTTAATTATTTTTATTGATTAAAATTATCAAAATAAAATAAAATATATTATAATAAATAGCATTATACTTTTTATAAAAATATTACAATTATTAACTAATAAATATATATTCGATTATAATATATATTTAAAATGTTTATATATATAATAATTTTTTATTTATATTATATATTAATAAAATTACAAGTTAATAAATAAATCATATACAAAGCTAAAAAATAGTTTAATTTATTGATAAAAATATAATAAATAAATAATTTTTTATATGTAAATTAATGGACATGTAAAAACCCATAAAATTTAACCAAAAATGCCTAAATCAGTTACAAAATTTTTCTATGTTTGTTTTTTTTTCATGATTTACATATAAAAACTAAAACGATGATTAAAATATCTTCAATTGTCCTACAACACCACCTTCGGATTTCAGCGACAGATATTTATTGTATCATATTTATGAATCTTCTAAAATACATTTATTTGTATATATAATTTATTTATAGAGTTATTAATATATAATAAAAAATAGTTTTCTTTTATCATTATATTCTTTTAAAAAAATCAAAAAATAGTTAAATAATTTTGAAAATAAAAATGTATATCTAAAATTTAATAAAAATAATTTTGCTTTAAAACCAATTTAAGTTAATGATATATTAAGAGTAGGTTCCTTGTGAGACGGTCTCACGAATCTTTATCTGTGAGACGGGTCAATCCTACCGATATTTACAATAAAAAATAATATTCTTAACATAAAAAGTAATATTTTTTTATGGACGACCCAAATAAAAGATTTTTATCACAAAATACAACCCCTGACATCGTCTCACACAAGTTTTTATCGTGTATTAATTAAGCTATTTAGAAGAATTAATGTATCAATTTGTTCATCTATTGATAGTCCACCAAAATACATTTTACTCGATATAGTACTATCAATATATACTCTAATGTCGAAATAACTCGTTGTAATCTTTTTATTCGCTGAAATATTTCCAATATCCATAAACGATTCAAAACAGGCATGAAATCACAAGGAACCAAGACCGAAAAACTGCATGAACCAACAGTTCAGTGTTCTTTAAGTAACGTTTACCACATATCAAGAATTCAATCTTTGGACGTCTACCAACTGATAAAGGTCGCCTCGCCTTTGCTTCTCCAGAGGGAGATTTGTCCTGCACAAAGTAAATGGTAAAACAAAAACTTCAACGCGATGATTTACTGGTTTACATGCGTTGTAAGGCACAAACAATTTGGCGTTTTGATGGTTTCTAACCTTCTTAGCTCTGTCTGTGAATAGTCAACCTCTGCTATGATGATTGCCTCGTCATGTTCGGTTGTCGCCAAAACTTCTCCAAACTTTCAAATATTGGCACATGATGGGGAAAGTTGAAAATGCAATTCGATATAGATAAAAATGAGAAATTTTCAATAATTATATTTAAGTTAAAATGGCACTATTTCAAGCCACAAGCGAGAGGTTCCATGAAAAACCTCCCAAACCCTCGGATCCGAAACGTGAAAAAAACAGTTTCGCAATGTTATTGTGATATGTGATCTCCGAGATGTGAAAAAACAGCTTCTCAATGTTATTGTGAAATGTCACATATGGTTTTTAAATTCATCTATTAATTTTCACTCGGTTCTACTTCATATCCTGGTATTTTGTGTCACCATCTATATCACGCATTACTTACTGGTCCGATCAGCGTAGAATGACCCCAAGCTACATATCCAGCTCCGGCATCTCGAGCAGGTGAACAAGTTGCTACAGTATATCTGTAAATACAGAGTCAACGAAACAAAAACCCAACAGCACTACAAATTCATGTTCATGAAAAATGACAAATAAATCAGAAGGGAAGATAAAGTAACATGTGGTGTTCGTACCTGATTGTCCACAGCCCTGCATAGAAGAGTGGATGACATGAGATGGTAAAATTAGATGATGATGTGATTAACATGACAAATGTCATAAAAAAAAAACTGCATGCTGACTTTTATCTCTCTTTTGTACAATTCTCTACATGATCAATATATAACAAAGTGGTTGAACCCGATTACTCAGGGTAACATGCATAAAGCTATGTCGTGCTGACCATATAAGAGATGGATGTGATATTGCTTGACACATGTATCGGTATTTGACTTGAATGGTTGTAACTTTCATGTGTACCTCTATAACACGTGTCATCATCTTATCATATACATAGAAGGATTTTAATGAAGTTGCTGAAGTACATCCAAGCTATTGCTTTGAAGCGGTGAAAGAAGGGGCTCTGTTTTTGTCAAGTAATAATCATATATGCAATGTTGCAAAGAAGCAGCCTAAATGAAATAAGACGAGCCTAAACCAAAGAAACTCATTTAACGATGATCAGCTCAAACAAACCCAAGTTGGTTAAATCAATCACTCTATATGCAAGAGAGAGTTGACATAGATATGCAGAGAATAAATGTGTCAGTATAGCATTCCTGTGAAGATAATAGAAAGCAGAAAACTATCCCAACTAGCGTCTAATGTTAAACTTAAATAACTATAGTAAATAATTACCTAGCCCTTTGTAGCAACTCCCAATGCAAAGGCCCTGTAGTCATGTTGAATGCCCCTGGATAGCAAATCAAGTGTGCACCTGGGTAAAATTTTTAAACCAAAGGAATGAATAACAAGGAAGAAAATTCACGGCATCCACTTATGACTTGAGTAATTTTGGTCCTGCTGTAAGATAGGTAACTGTTTTCCCATCTTTCAAATAATCATTTTGGCATGCCTTCAACAAATCAGGTAATAAACACTGTTAATTACAAAGAAAAATTTATACGAGAGCACGTCTAGGAAGAGTTCCACCACAAAGGTCAATCATATTGAGAATATATACGGAAGTTCCACATTTTGTAACTGATGAAGATGAAACAAACTTTTGAGATGACAGGTCAAGTTCTATAATGTTACAAAATAAAAGGCATCTTACGATTAACTTCAAATTATACAGTTGCTTATATTTTATAAAAATTCCACATCTGACATCTTCAAGGCTCTCTAGAAGGTAACTTAAAGAGTTAGCTAATAATATGACACACTCAATCAAACATTCTGCAATATTCATGAGAGGGCAAGAGGCTTCCAAATTTGAGATACACCTCAGTCACAAGACACCCCGTGGAGGCATATAGCTTCACATATCCATTCATTATAAAGAAAAATAGTTGATAGTTGTCTAGACACTCTATATATTCTCAGGGGCATAACACTCAAATGCAAAGACCCTGTCTCATGCTTGAGTAAATATGTTTTCTCAGCATGTTGTTCACGCCTTGCCACAAATTAAACATGCATTCTAGATAAAATCTACAGGATAAAAAGTAACTACATCGAAAAAAAATACCAAATAAATAAATTTAATCATGTATAACCTCTTGCTGCATAGAGCATTGCAAGTTCCTGAAATCTTATGTCATAGCATATACCGATCCCAATTCTGCCAACATCTGCACATACATAAATAGACAACGTGGGACTTTTATGAAAGTTATGCACAAAACATATTAATGCATGGATTCCACAATCCACAGTACCCATTTACCCATGAGGATTCATTCCTAGAATTGAACACGGGAAAAAGCTAATTGATAATAAAGCCCCTCCCAGAAATTGATATAGTCGAATACACGACAATGAGTCATATGGAAAATTAGTATTTGGGGAATTTAATCATATAAAATTATATTAATACCTGTGTCCACTATGGTAGGAGTCTCCCCAGCTGTAAGAGTCTTGGATTCTTTAAAGGTAATCTTTCCAGGAATATCGATATCAAAAAGGTGAATCTATCATCAACATAACCTCCCGTTACAATGAGAAGTTAACTTTCTCCCGTTGCGACACCATTTTAAATGGATTATCTGTAGAACTTTTTCATAAATGAATACGTTTATTAACCTTACGATGCTTAGCTTTCACCTTTCCATCAGGCCCAAAGACACAACAGGTATTGTACAACTTATCACCACTTCGTTCAGGAACTGAACCTCCGACTATGGTGATGTTCAGAAGACGAGCAACATCAGACAACATGGCTGTCGATGGAGAAGCATCAAACCCTGCATCAATATCCTCAGCATATACTGGAAAGCTATCATTTGAATATGGACTGTTCCATATTTCCTGATGATATAAAGTACACAGGTAATGTCATAAAATACTCGCCTCGAGGCAAACTTAGTTTGCCAGTGAAATTGAAATATAAGGGGAAATAAAACCAAGTGAAATGAGATGATCACAGCAACAGCTTAATTAAGGACAAAGTTCACGATTCTCGCATTGACTTTAAATTCAACTCGCGTTTCATACAGAACAGATTTGGGAACTCATATCTTCCTTCAAATTAAATCAAACTTGGTTAATTCCTATGGGAAGAACTAGATTTCATGCACCCAAACAAAGAACCAGAGCAGCAGACTACATCTACAATATTTCCAAGCAATTAATGAGCAGAAAAATATATGTTCATCTATGAATTCTAATCCCTCGCGGCTCGCGCTAACGTTCACTACGCCAAACAAAGTAATAAATATATCCATAATTATTCAACCGCAGTCCTCATAGTAAGCAAAAGCAAAAAAAGAAAGAAGGAAAAAAAAGCAAACGGGCAAAACTAATAACGAATCGATGAATAAAATGAACCTACTGGCAAAACAACAAGCTTTGCCCCTTTCTCCGCAGCCTCTTCTATCGCTGTGCGTGCGTGCAGAATGTTCCTCTTCTTGTCTTCGGTGACTTTCAACTGGCATAATCCGATCTTAAACTAAAGAAACACCAACAAGAAATCCCAATTTAGTTGGTGGGAAAAAAAACTTCATTTTCAACCTTATAGTCCACAAATTTCCAGAAACCCACAGACACAATCACGCAGGAGGCCCTATATAATTCAAGAACAGAGGCAATCAAAATAGACAAAATATGAACTTCAAATCTAACAACAAATAGAATCACGGACATACAGAACCCACTCGCGTAGCTACATAAAAGGACTCGATACGAGCATACAATCACCAAATTCAAAAAATTACAGAAGGACAGAAAAAAAAAAAAGAAAATCATGCGTACAAAAGAGAAGATACAACACATAAAACACTTAAAGCCGTTTACCTTAGTGATCGGAGGAGTAGACATCGGGAGGGCAGGGGGTACTCGAGCTTTTTCAGGGCTGAAAGTGGAGGCCATGGATGAAAGCGAAGCTGCAATAATAAACTCTGTACGCCTTGATTTGGTGCTGTGCGCGATGATAGTTCTTGGAGTGAAGCGAGACCAATAATTGGGAAGGAGGGAGGACAAAGGCCGGGCCGTGGTTCGCACAAAACACAACTTAGTCGTCGCACCCAAAAGACTTGAAGGCAAGCAGACTGCGCCAATCCTCATTTCTGTTTTTCCACCCTGCAATACTCACTTGATAAATAGGGGGAAAAAGTATTAATTTATTTCCATTTTTTACTTTTAAATAAATGTTTTAAAATTGTAATAATAAAATATAATTGAAAAATTAAAATCCGAATCTACTTGAATTTAATTAATCAATAATTTTATTAATATATTTATTTCTCTTATTTTTTCTAGCAGTTAACACTCAAGAAGGAGAAGTGAGCATACAATATAAACTAAAATTAGGAAGGAAAAAAGTAAGAGATTTAATGGCCTTTGTAAATAAGTTATAGATACTAGCTAGCTGAATATTATATTTATAATAGTGCACCGACGCACGCGTTGTGTGTTTGTATAATATTTTTTATAATTCATTTGATTTATATTTAAATGAGGATTAAAATATAATTATAAGAAATAGTGATGGACTACACTGTAAATTTTATATATAAATTAAAAAATAATTGAAAATTAAAAAAAATAAAAAAATGACTGAGAATTGAACTTAGAACTTAAACCCCAAGAAATAATAGCTATATCCGCTGAGTTACATATAACATACATTAAAATTTTAACATTTTATTAATATATATAATTATTAAAACAAACCATGACACCAAAATTAGTTACCGTAAATATCTAACCTTAATAAAAAAAATATAGATGTATTTGTCGTGTCGGAGTGATGTGGGTGCTACAAAAGTGCCACAGAACCTCAATATCGGGAAAAAAAACTAAAAGTTCAATAATAACAAAAATAATAGATTAATATTAAAATATAAATAACCAAAAACGTTAAAATATAAACGTACAAAACTAATATTATAATTTTTCCCATGATTATTATTATTATTATTTTGCAACATTGTTCTATGAGCGGAAAATTGGCCATCAGTCCCCAGCCGTCGATTTTTTTTGTTTTCAGTCCCTGGGTACTTTTTTAGTACCACATTTCCACATGAAGTGTACCACATTTTGTATGACATAGTACCACAATTTTGTGGATAGAGAATAAACCCAAAAAAATGTTTTGATTGAGGATTTTTCGCCAACTTCCCTTTTTCTGAGCTTGTTTTATTCAGATTGTTTTAAAATGAAATTATTATGCTCATTGAAGCAAATTCCATCAGCCCAAAAATTAGGCCCACTTATTATCCTTCTAGAAATCGCTGGACTTGTCTCCGAAACTTCACCTTTCTTCCCGAGGCTTCCTGCATTTCTGTCTATATATACCGATCAAACGTAGCCGCTCACCCATCACAAATTCTCAAGAAATCGGAACAAGTGTGTCGACATGGATACGAGGTTATTTGGATTCGACTCCCCACTCTTCCACCTGTTGGACGCCGCAGAGGATTCTGACGGAAACAAATCCATCGGGGCACCCACCAGGACCTACTTTCTCGACGCCAAGGCCATGGCGACAACGCCAGCGGATATCAAGGAGTCCCCAAAAGCGTACGAGTTCGTGATCGATATGCCGGGGCTGAAATCAGGAGATATCAAAGTGCAGGTGGAGGATGGAAATGTTTTGTTGATCAGTGGCGAGCGTAAGAGAGAAGAAGAGAAGGAGGGTCAGAAATATGCGAGGATGGAACGCAGGGTCGGGAAATTTATGCGGAAGTTCGTGCTACCGGAGAATGCTAACACGGAGGCAATCAAAGCGGTGTGTCAGAACGGCGTGCTGACGGTGACGGTTGAGAAACTTCCGCCGCCGGAGCCGAAAAAGCCGAGAACAATTGAGGTTCAAATTGCTTGAAAGAAAGCTCTGTTTTCTATCGGCAGCCTTTTCGAGTGTTGCTCTGTTATGAAATAAGTAATGATCAAAGTTGGTTTTGGTTGTGTGTGTGTTCAATTGTTCTGCTTTCTTGATTTTCAATGTCTTTTATGTGAAAAAAGTTCATCTATTTGATTCGATCATGTCATTTTATTTTATTTTATATCATATCAATTTCACAAATTAATACTTTTATTTTTAATACCTATGAATTTAAGCGTAATAAAAACATTTTAAAATTTAAATTATTTTAATTAAAAAAATAGATGAAACGATAAAATTAGCATATATTAAATATTAATGAATAAATTTCATGTTCTGAAGAAATAAAAATATTAAAATAATATTCAGTCTTACAAAACTACAAAATAATAATATAAAAAAATCAAGTTCATAGTTAATTAGTATGATATTTATATTTATGATATTTTTATTCAATATTTATAAAAACTATAGTCATTCAAAATCGTTTAATCAAAGTCGAGTGTTACTAAAACTTAAAACGACATTAAGCCAAGCGTTTTAGAACCTCCTCTGCGGCTCTGCCAGCAACAGCGTGATAAAGTTTAACTACACCCATTGGCCCAATGATATCAGGCCCAACACAGTCTAAAACGAGGCCCAATTATTGTTCTAGAACCGGCTAGAAAACGTCTTCCCCGTTTCCTCTGGAAATTTCACCTTACCCGCCGTATCTATCTATACACCGAGAGAATTTCCGAGATAGATAGTGCTTAACATTTGACAGAAATCATTCCAGATCAGTAACAAGTGTCGATATGGATAGGAGGTTGTTCCTTGGATTCGACTCCCTATTCTTTCACCTGTTGAACGCCTCAGAGGATTCTGACAGCAGTAAATCCATCGATTCACCCACCAGGACCTACTTCAGCGATGCCAAGGCCATGGCGGTGGGCCGGTGACGCCAGCGGATATCAAGGAGTGCTCGAAAGCTTACGAGTTTGTGATCGATATGCCGGGGGATATCCAAGTGCAGGTGGAGGATGGGAACGTGTTGTTTCCCATTGTTTTGAGAATTATCAAAAAAATGTTTTCTTGATTTTCAGAATTTTATACAACTGAAAAGTTAAAAAAACCTTAATATTTAAAGTGTATTTAAAAATTATAATGGAAAATTGGGAGATATATAATTTAGATATAAAATATGTTTCCTTGAAAATCACTAGATACCTTTGGTTTTATTTTTGGGAATAATATTATTTTCGATGTTCACTAAAAATGTTCCTAAAAAATTATTTTCATAAAATATAGAAAACAATGGTATTCAAATCTATACTTATATATAAAAAAGCATCTTAATAGTAACAAAAAAAAGGGTACAATCTTTTTTCACCCAAAATTGTTTTTGATTAGGTTTTTGTCGTACGTGAAACATGTCAATTCTACCAATATTCACAATAAAAAGTAATAATCTTAGCAAAAAAATAATAATTTTTTATTGATGACCCAAATAAGAGATCCTCATAAAATACGACCCGTGACCGTCTCACACAAGTTTTTGTCATTGTTTTTATATGATAATACATATAACATATTTTTTTTTATTTCGACGTTTATAATACACTTTAGCCTCTCTGATCTTTTAAAAATTATGACATATATAAATATAATCAATTCAAATAATAATTAATATTTTCTTAATTTTACAACTATAATATTACTCTTATTGAATACTAATCAAATTAATTAGGAAAAAAAGTATACATGTACACAACGAATATGCGGATGTACTATTTAAAATAAATTTAATTTCTCTTTAAAATATTGAGATGTTTAAAAATTTTATTTTCAATTTTGTCAAAAACACCATCTAAAATAATTTATTTATATCTTATAATTAAATTAAAGCTGAGGTTCTACATTAACTAACTTATAATTAATTCAATGAAATTTTATTTTAAACTATAATTATTTAATGATTTTTTTCTCTTTCTAAAATAGCGTTTTTAACCCAAAAAAAAAACTTTAATATCATGTTTTTATATGTTTTTAAATATTTAGATAATCTACCATTTCTAATAAAAATATAAAAAAATAGTTAATTTGAAAATAACAAAAATTCTTAGTTAAGTACACAATATGTGCAAAAGATATTAATATAATAAATATTAGTATTCCACTTGTGTGATGTGTTATTTTATATATTTAATTATTAAAATTAATAAGTATTATTTGAATTATTTTTTCAATAATTGATATAATATGATGAATATATTTAAATTTCAAATTATATTATAAAAAAATATGATATTATAAATGTTTTTATCATTTGAGATAGTTTTTAAATAAGTATAATAATGTTCTATCGTTAAATTAATTTGTTTATATAAGTAAAATTGTCCCTAATAAAAATAATAGAAAAACTATTTTAAAAATTATATATATATTTGTTCATGAATTTTTTTTGAAAATAAATAATTTTCATAAAAGCAATTTTTTTTGATATAATATGAATGAATTTTAATTAAAATTTTTAATTATTTTTTAGTTTATGCTAAAAAATATTTATATTAAAACTATTAGTCAGTCGAAATGAATATAGAAATATAAGTTGATCACTTTTAAGTAAGAATAGATTTTATGAGTCATGATACATATACTAAAGTTCTACAATAATAATAATAATAATAATAATAAATTATGAACAATAAATATTCAAAAAATTCATGATGACGATCTTTTAAAAAGTTGAAAAACATATAATTTTATTTATTTAATATAATAAAAAACAGTGTGAATTAAATATATTAAAATAACACAAAATTCAAAACTATCATCTAGATTAAATTAAATTACATGACAAATATAAATACTTAAATATAATTTATATTCTCATGTACATCAAATTAAAATTAGAATTTTTAAAAATTTGAAAATGTTTGATATTTAATTACATATTTATTTTATATATTTATTATAATAAATAAATACATTAATAATGATATTTTTTTTATATTTTTATTTATTATATATAAGACATCATTTAAAGCAAAAATTTATGTGAGACGGTCACACGGATCGTATTTTGAGACAGATATCTTATTTGAGTCATCCATTAAAAAATATTACTTTATATTAAGAGTATTACTTTTTATTATGAATATCGGTAGAGTTGATCCGTCTCACATATAAAGATTAGTGAGATCGTCTCACAAAAGATCTACTCGTCAATTAATATATTTTCGATCAATCATATATCATCACATCACTCATTTAATAAATATATATATAATTTTGATATATTTTTCAAAATATTATTTAAGTGATAAATTCAGAAATTAGCCATGCGCGAAATGTAGCACAATGCAATCTAAAATTAGGCCCAATTATTAATAATCACCATCGTGTTCTAGAAACTGTTAGAAACCGAAGTACCTTATTCCCTCGTTTCCTCTGGAAACTTCACCTCTCTTCCCGACACTTCCACCATATCTACCTATATATATACAGCTCCACAGATCTTCGAACAAATCAAAAGTGCATCAAATCTCCCATTTTCAGATCAGTAGCAGCAAGCGAAGTATCGACATGGATATAAGGTTTCTTGGATTCGACTCCCCATTGTACCACTTGTTCGGCGCTGCAGAGGATTCTGATGGCAACAAATCCATCGGCGCACCTACCAGGGCCTACTATCGCGACGCCAATGCTATGGCGGCGACGCCAGCTGATATCAAGGAGTACCCGAAATCATACGAGTTTGTAATCGACATGCCGGGGCTGAAATCGGGCGATATTAAAGTGCAGGTGGAAGAAGGGAATGTACTGCTGATCAGTGGCGAGCGTAAGAGAGAAGAAGAGAAAGAAGGTGAGAAGTATGTGAGGATGGAACGAAGAGTTGGGAAATTCATGCGAAATTCGTTCTGCCGGAAAATGCAAACGTCGAGGCAATCAAGGCGGTGTGCCGGGACGGCGTGCTGATCGTGACCGTTGAGAAATTTCCGCCACCGGAGCCGAAAAAGCCCAAGACTATTGACGTCCAAATTGCTTGAAAAAAGTATCTGTTTTCTGTGGTTTGAGTGTTTGTTCTTGTATGGAATGAGTAATGCTCAGATTTGTGGTGTTCTGTGTTTGCTTGTTGTTATAAATAGGTCGACTGATATATTATCCTAAATAAACACAAAATTTTATCAATCATTTTTGTGAAATTCTATCTCTTTTTTTTTTTTTTAATATAGATTGAATCAAATTTGTTTTATTTATATAATATTGATCATAATTTTTATAAAAAAATTTGAATGATAATCGATAAATCTTGATGTATGATAAATATCAACTCTAGAGTCTCATTTATATTTTAAAAAAATATTGAATGATCCCATCAGTCAGGGCCGAGCTACATATCTCTATACTCGGGCTTTAGTCCGAGTGGTCTAATTTTTTTTTAAAAAAATTTATATGTAAATTTTGTATAATTTTGAAATAATATGATATTAGTTCGGATAAATCAATTTAAAATATTAAAAAATTTTAAAATTTAAAATTTTAGTTTGAGCAGAGTCATATTTCTAGATATATTACTGCAATATGGACTATTAGACTCGCATCACCCTTGTATCTTTTCTTGGCTAGCAAACGAAACATCCCTCCTATCCACATTTCTTCATGGTCCCATGAACTGATATGATGTAACTAGTATGTGTATGTACTTCATTTCCATTTATACATCAATGAAAATTTAATTTTTTTGAATTTTGCTTTCGTCAATTATTTATCTAACATTTTGAGGGTATTCGTTATTTCAAGGATATTTTAACTTCTTGGAAGTCGTGGGAGACAATTACTTAAAATTATTGTCATTATCGAGTAACCAACCACTAAACCTTCTTGATCAAATTCTGATTTTAAATTCTAAAAAATCATTCAAATCATAAGTTAATATGGAAAGATCATGTGCGAATAAGGGAAGCTCTTTCCGATGGATACTTTATGAGAAGCTTCGAAGTTGTCTTCTTTTGCAACTTTTTATCACATATGTGAGATATATCAATTCGATTCATACTTATCGTAAAAAATAATATTTTTGACATACAAAATAATATTTTTTCATGAGTTGAGTCGGAAATTCGTCTAACAAGTGAAACGATCTAACTTCATAAATAGACCATAAGATGTTACCTTAGATTTCAATCATCTTTATTTATTATCATGTATAAGGTCCACAAAAAACAATCACAAAACTCATATATAAGAATAAACATGGATCTTTGACTGTAGACTCGATCGAGATAACAACGTAAAGATATGTTGAACTCAACTTTGCTAATATTCGTCAAAACAATCGCCTCGGCACCGGTGACCTTTTTACTTTCAATTCATCGAATAGAGGATTCATGAGAATCAATAATAGCAAGGACTTTTCAAAACTAATGGCCAATTTGATCAAACAATCGACATGTTTCTCAACTTTAAAAAAGACCAGGACTTTTCATTTTATTGGCAATTTTACTACCTTTTTTAAAAAAAATAAAATAAAATGCATGTATTATTTAACAACATAAACGATCTGTTTTAAGAAGATGGTCCCCCAAATGAAATTACATCGAACTCAAAGAACACGTTGAGCTACACAATGATCAAAATATTATCTGTGGTCAGGTGAGAACTGGGTAATATTTTGAGGATGAAGTCGGCTCAAGATGGCTACTTGGTTAAGAATTGATGCTGCACAATCAGTTTTTTATGAGATGCTTTATATAAACCATTGGGATCACTATAATCACATAGTCGAAAATAATTCAAAATCGAACCAAATTAGATCTGTCACGAGCAAAGATTTTCTCCCATTCGGGTTAATATTCGAGTTTGAAATTTTGCGACAACCAAAGATCCTTTCCATTCGAGTTCGGGCTGATATGTTATGGTTGATGATGTTATTCGGATGAATTGGGTATGAAATGTGTGGGTAATCCACCGGATGATGAGAGAGTTATGTTTAAGGAAAATGAGCAAGGAGATGACTTCCACCGTGACCTGCAAACAAGGAAAAGAACTCGTGAATGGGCGTCGGAGGGGTGTCCGGCATATCCACTCCGATGCTTAAGTCAGCAGGTGAAGAAGAAAGATGAAATGACTTATATATGTGGCGATATACGTGAAAATGCTTAAGAATTTAGAAAATCCAGAATCTGTAAATGAGATTGATACTTGCTATTTATAGGAGGAAACCCCATGATTACCTTATTTTCAGTCATCACCTGCTAAGTATGGTAAGACGGCTGCCCATACCCTACTTCTGATGACTTTTCTGACACGTCAAACCCATGTTGTTCTGACAGACGTGATAGCTCATACCGATACACTCGAGTGTGGTGCACTTCTCGAGGTAGTATGGGTAAAAGCTCTCGAGAGCTTGCATGAGAGACCGGGCTCTTGATTGTCCGGGGAGAAAATATTCCGGGCATCCCCATGCCCGGCTGCTGAAGAAATTAGTTGGCATATTGACTCTGATTTGTGCTATTCATTTAGTTTTCCGGGTCATCCATGACCCGGGCTTCTTATGGGTTATCACCAGTTGATATGATTTTATTTACTCTAAAGGCCAAAGCTATCCATGGTAGCTGTTATACTTGCAACCTTCAAAGTCAAGCAGGTCAATACGCAGCAAAATACTGTACTGACCGGTATTTGATACCTCATGACTAAGGAATGGGTCGGATCAAACACGAGAGACTCAAATCAACAAGTCTGCCCACGTCAAGCACGACACACACCCACTGTTCTGCCCGTTTTTCACTTGGGAGTTGGGACCATGAGCTCGTGTTTCGCATTTTAGGGGCCCGACCGCGCCACCAATATTCTCAAATTACATTTTTAGGAGTCGAGAACTAAATTTTGTTTATATTTCTTCAAGAATGTTTAAATTCTTAGGCACAAAAAATGAAGTTTTGGGGCTTGAGGATGGTCAAGGGACTCTCCTCGTGCGCTTGCCTCCGCCCATGTGAAAAGAGTGGGCTAGTCGAGCAGGTTCATTTCACAGATGAAAAACATTTCAAGAAAACTCCCGTTATCTCCAGAATACTTCTCAGCTTCTTCGGCTAAATTTCAAAGTCTATGACAATGTGGGCCCAGCTCAGAATTCTTGGCCACCACAGGATTGATTGATGGGCAATAAGCCAACAAACATGAAGGTTCTGGCCTCATAACAGGAGCTTGCCAAGAAAGACCGCTAAACCCAAGCAGCTTATATATATATGCGCACGCACATGAGTTGATGATCATGGCTGAAAATTACCCCGATTCCGATATCTTTCATGCCACTTTTTGGCCACAGTGCTCCTCGGTGAGCACATATTCCCTCAAAACCAACTTTGAGGTTTCTGAGTTATCGGAGTTCAATGGGTGCTTTGCTGAGGAAAACCCAGCATTTGCTTCATTACCTGAAGCTTATATATCTCAAAATTCGAACCCCACGGTGAATGATGACAACATTAACTTTATTGGGAGCAACAACTCTTTTCACGAAAGTTCTAGTAATAGTAAGCAAGTCGTTCATAGCCAAGTTTCAACTTTTAAAGCATCAAATATTACATATATATGTTCGGTAACATATACGAGTGTACAACATATCAAAGAACACATGTTCGTATACTATTTTCATGAACACAAGTATCATAGCATATGTCGTGCACAGACGATGGATTCAACAAGGGCTGAGCAAAGGAAAATATGTCCAAATTTTCCGTGAATGGTTTTTATCATTTTCTTCGTTGATAATAGATGTAAAGGTTTGCATGATAGCTTATATTGCCTTCTCATCAATATTTCAGATGCGATGCCAGATGCCGTGAATGTGATAACGGGAGAAAGTGACAAGCAAAAGAAAGTAATGAGAGAAAAGGTTGCTTTTAAGACCAAGTCAGATATTGAGATACTGGATGATGGTTTCAAGTGGAGGAAGTATGGAAAAAAGATGGTGAAAAATAGCCCCAATCCAAGGTTCAGCATTATCTTATGATGCATAATTTCTTCTACAATAATAACTTCTATTGCATGAGTAACTCAGTCTCATCTCATTCAAATTCAAAGCCTCGGTTCGGATAAACCAATTGTTGTATCACTAAGCTGATAAACGGACCAATTCTGCAATATTTACTATACTAAATTTGCACAATTGATCATAATATGCAATCAACAGGAACTATTACAGGTGCGCAGTTGAAGGATGCCCAGTTAAAAAGAGAGTTGACAGAGATAAAGATGATCAACGATATGTCATAACAACCTATGAGGGCGTCCACAATCATCAAGGACATTCTTAGCTTTGATTTCAGTAATTGAAATTTCATAAAAATGTTATCACTATCGTTCGATTTTCTATACCTTTTCAAGAAATAGAGAATGCAGTTGTACGTGCCTTGAAGAATTTATCAGAATTATTGACAGTAGTTTAAATAGACAGATTCCAGGCTTTTGGTGGGATGCTCAACTGTTGCAAAAAGTGAATAAATTGAACAAATTTCACAGCTGGTAATTTGTTGCGAATATCGGCCACGGTTCTCAAAAGCGTTTGAAATAACTGTATCCTAGAATTACCAAGAAAAGCAGATCTTGTATTTAATATTAACATATGGCTCACAGGCTTCAAAGTCATCTGTGCTTTAAATATATCTCACAGTAAATTAATCTCCTTCATTGTTGGAGGTAAAAATTGCACTGAATCTAAATTTTACCAATATAGCTATACAGTGAATCTGTAAAAATTTGAAATGTAAATCTGTGGTTTTCAAAACAATAGCATTAACCTGCGATCTGCGTCGAGGAGAGGTTATTGTTCGGGTCCTTGGAACCTCTAGACAAGTTACAACATATAATTTTACCAAAAGGAAAGCTGATACGATCAAATATGTATTGTTTTTTCCGCAAGCTGTTAGATTTTTATGGGGAATATAATATCTGGATTTCTTATGTGCACATTTAGCCCAACTATCTCATCCCATGTAGCTAGCTGCTCCACCTTGGGTATGTGAAGATATGCTCCAAAGGACGTCCGCAGGCCACGCCATTCTCATTATTCTAGAAGAAGATTGTTAAATTGCCTTGTATTTGTAAATATGATTCTTGTTCGTCCGACCCAATCCACTAGAGAGCATCCACCGGGATCCTGATTGCTGTTGTTTATTAGTTCCCCAAAGCTCTTTACCAAGTGAAGTATTTAGGCCGGTAATATGGACTTCCGAGAATTTAAATTGAGGGATACCCTTTTCAAAGATCCACCTTTTTTGCTCGGAGCCAACAATTTGTTCATCCAATCTTCCATCCAAACCATCCTTTTCATCATTTAAAATTTTACCTGATGTGCAGGGCAGTTTAGGGGAGGGAATTCTCTCGACTTCAATCATTGCAAGCATCGAGGAACCAACCATTTCATTATCACGTAAGGGATCTCGAAGCTGCACTTTTAAACCCATTACGAAATTTTTATTTGAAGTACCATAGTCCCGTCCACTGCTCAATTCTAAAGACCTTCAACGTCTAACCTCATCCAGTCTTCCAATGACAGAGTATTTGACTAACTCATCAACACCAAGGACCTGCAAGCCTGATGTTCTTTCAGAACCAAAGTTCACACAAACTTCGGTAGCCTTATCTGGAGCAGAACTCCCGACAAACTGGATCCCAACTTTCGAAGGTGATTCTTGATCTGGTAGACCGGACTGAATCCTCAGTCCTTCAATTAAAAGATCTTCTAGCCACAGGAACAATATTTTCAAAAGACGCACAATGCTGGGGGCATATAGACAGAGCTTCCAAATCCACCAGAGCTAGAGCATGGAGAATTCTGAAAATCCTTCTCATCCAAACCCCATTCACGCATTAAAGCTTTCGTTTCCAAATTTTCGATTAATTTAGCATTTCTTTTACTCATTGAGTGGGTTACACTACCTAGATACTGTTCATCAGCTAGAATAGCTGGGGACAAACTAAAATCTTCCGCATGTGGCTTTCTCCGGTAGCCATTGGGCGTACGACAACAAAATTCTTGCTCTGCCATCACATCAGTATCAAGAGAGTCATTTTCCCATGGAATTTTGTCCTCCTCAAACTGTTTCAAAAGTTGATCTCTGGGAGATTCAAGATAGCTATTAAAAACTATCTCATCTGTACTCTGCTTACGGCACATCATGTTAAGAAAATCATTTTCTATAGATTCAGCATCATCACCCAAGCTAAGAGATTCATGGAACTTACTATACTTATTGCAAGACTGGATTTTCGCGGATGTTTCTTGCTCATGACAATTGTTTATATCCTGTGATGAATCCGAATCTGCTGATCTAGATGCCATCATGTCATAGAAAACTAAATCAAGTTCTTCATCAGATGGTTCTTTAATGGACATGCTATTTTCTCTGTGTTTAGTATCATCAATCTCGTCATGGTTATCGCAACCAAGCTTCGGATTACATTCAATGTTCTCATCAACAACTGTCTCTTCTCAATCAAAAAACTCGGCAACATTAATAATTTCAATTACAGAACTGTCCATTCTTTCACTACCATGTCGTTCTAGCAATGACAGAATATTTTCCATCGAAATGTTTGAGGTGCTTACCCTTTATTGATCAATTATAGGAGATGAGAATTTGCCTATTCTTGGCACCACTAATGAATTCTTTTGTCCATTTGAAACAGCATAAGAAAAACCATCAAGATCTTCTTAATAAGTTCTCCAAATGGATGAAATCAGATATTCTTCTGTTTATCAACTATTTTTGCCATAAAACATTTGCATACCACTTTGAGGTATTGATATCTGTCAATTACTTTTTTTTTTTTTTTTGTATTTAAAGTATTCACGACATCAATGGAGGATTGGATTACTAGGTACTTCTTCACCGGAGGTACAATGCCCTCTGCAAACTTATTCCTCTATTTTCAGGTGGTCTACCAATTACAATACGTTGATATTGATGGGGGATGTCAAGGATAGTCATAGCCATTTCGCCAATCTGTTAGAGTAGATGCCCTGCAAGCCAACGGTTGGCTAGGGATTTTATTGACTCAGTTGTAATAAACAATCTTTATTTTAATATAATTTAACTTTTTATGGTCTTGTTATACTTTATCTGTATACCCATGCAAAAAGCATAGATAAAGTCCTTGATTATGCTTTAATACAAATGAATCGTAATTCAATGTTGAAACTCATTTGTAAACACTGCATATTCTAAATTCTTTCCTAGTCGATTCAGCCGCCTAAAACAGGGATAAAGGCTGCTTGAGCTCAAGACTAGCATATGTGATGTTGTGTACTGCGTTTCTTGGTAAGGGCATGGAGATGTCCAAACATGCAGATGGGTAGTCATATGATGATTATACCGAACAACCCTCCCTCGGACTTTCCAAGTGGTTATCATTCATCGAGAGGATAAGTCCGTGGTTATGATTGTACACCATTAGTCCTTACGACCCGGGACAACACTGAGGCTCTATATGCTAGGGCTGTGCTTTGACTCGTTTACCGGCTCCAAGAGAGTCATCAGGTGGCGAGGTTGGGTACAGTTGCGACACATATAGGAGCCAGTGCATTGTAGTCGGGGATTCACCGCTCACCTACGGGTGTGGATATCATATGTGATCTGATGTAATAATAGTGCATGAAATCTCTGGCCAGAGTATGAGATGTACGTTGGAGAAGGAATTCTCCAATAGTACACGCGATGCCACTATTATAGTTATCCCATAGTTATCGAATTAATATGCAACCCTCGATGAACCAATGGTTGTAGATTCGATCGGGATATATGAGATGAAGGGACCGTACTGTACGTTAATCATAATCGACTGGTTCTTGCAGGCACTATCAGTGATACCTAGGGGATCATGGGGCGATGCTACTAGACGCTCTTACCATGATCCGATGGGTGCAATCAGAAATGAGTTCTGACATTCTTAATCAAGGTGTTGATGAAAAGAACTGGGGCTAACTAGGGTAAGCCCGAATAAGAATAAATATTATTCTGAATCACAAAGAGTTGTGAACCCACGGCTAGCTGTATCCCTGAACCATTGAGGGTCACACAAGCACTGGATCGTTTGTTCCCGTTGAGAGAATAAATTCAAGGAGTTGAATTTATATTATGATATAGTAAATTCAAGGAGTTGAATTTATGATAATTAAATTTTGAGAAAATAAATTCAAGAAGTTGAATTTGTGATATAGTAAATTCAAAAAGTTGAATTTATGAAATTTGGAGAGAATAAATTCAAGGAGTTGAATTTATAAAATTTGATAATTTAATTTATTAAACTCAAAAGTTGGGTTTATTAAATATTAAATTTTGGAGGTAATAAATTCAAAGAGTTGAATTTATAATTTAAATATTAAATTCAAATGTTGAATTTATAATGAATTTAAATTAAATGTAATGGGTGTATGTATTATGGGCTTGTAGGAGTACAAGACCAACATACAAATTATTAAGGTTCTTAATTGAACTTTAAAAGATTAATTAATTAATTATACTAGTTGGACTAGAATAATTAATTTATTAAGCCCATTAAGTGTTTGATTTAATTAATGGACCCTAAGCTTATATATATGTGTATTAGGTTTGGGGTTAATTAAAAAAAAACACTCATTATTTTGAAAAACCTAGCCCACCACCCATTCTTCCAAGGTGATTCACGTAAATGGCATATATCAAAATCCTCCAAATTATTTTGGTTTTTTCAAGAAAAGGAATTTTGATTCCTCTCTCAAATATTAGATTAGATCTCTACGCAAAAGTTCTTATAAATTTCTAGTGCAATTTAGAAGAGGAACAAATATTCCAGTCGTGGACCGGATTAGGAGATCAAAGAATGTTCGTAGGGATTTACAACAAGAGCTACATCCGCTAATACCGGAGTAGTTGGAGCCAAGTGAAAATTTCACCGAAGGTATAAGATTTTCAACTCCCTATGAATGTTTATGATAAAATCATACGAGCGCCCAAAGCAAATCATATTTTGATTGTCAAAATAAATAAATATTTTAAAACTTCCGCTGCGTTTTGGGTGTGTAGAAAACCAGATCCAACACAATCATCATTCGATTTATCACATTTGTCTAGCTAAGAAGTAACTCAAATCAATGAACTTCACTAATTTGTACGTTCTGTAAGTATTTTACATATATGTTTGGTCCCTTCTGTTCTCCAAATAAGTGTACATATATAGTTTGACCCAAATAAGTGTACAATGGATGTAACAAAGATTGTTTTGACCTTATATCGGATGGACTGGATTGGTTATTGATATTATTCAGTAATGTCGGCTGATATGTTTATCTTGCCATGTATGATATAAAGTTATCTATTAGCCCAAGTTGGAGGTTGATAAATCCTTAATGAGGGATTCCCTAATCAAACACAGGCTATAGCTGAATGATTGAGTATTGCGTCTATCATTTAATGTTAAAACTCATTTAGAAATACAAAATACATCTACTGCGGATATTCCGCAGTAGAAAGAACAAAGTCGACAAAGGTTAGTTTATGTCAACTTTCCGGCATAAATCCATGTATACAGAGGAGCAGTTTGCGTTGGAACTGATAACACTTGTGGACTGCGGCGTTGGATTGTTCAACTTTTTTCATCAGAAAGAACTGCAATTTTGTTTCCGTTTTCATTTAAACATAGTACTTGTCTGAATCTTTGTGATTTCTCAACGTTGCATAACATGTTTTGAAATTCCAAGTTCGACCTGTGTAGAGTTGATGGCTGTTTTTTTATGCTGTCTCTCGTGCAGGATGGTGTGTCTCTCGTTAATCATTGGCTGGTGAATGGAAAGCACCGTGCACGAAGAAGGTAAGTACGAACTATGTAAACTAATTCATGAGTACCAGGAGAATCCCATACATATTGATAGAGAGCAACTTAAGCTCATGCTGAAAATAACAAGCGAAATTCGAAATCAGCTAGCCTTGGTCCAGCAAGGTCCACCCTGTTCAATATCGTTACTTATTCTGTTAATGATCAGTATACTTTACCTCATCAGAGCAATGAGCATTGATGACCTGGAAGGTTCTGGGATATTTTTGAACTCGGACAGGAAGAGATGACCAAATTAGGACTAGTCCAGAGTTGATCAGACCATTGTGGACTCATACAAGCTCGAGCTCATATTCTTGGCCGAGCAAGACGGGATTGAACGAGACTGTCCGGATGAAAAAGTGTCTGGCCAGGCAGGGAATCCTTTGGCATCTCGAGCACTTGCAACACTTTGGAATCTTCCCAAGCCACACAAGACAGAGTACCCGAGAAGATTAAGTTAAGTGATCATGGACTATGTCCACAAATAATCCATGGATCTGTTCCCCTCGACGTTTCCCGACCATCTGACCCGGGCTCACTTTACCCAGTCACTAGCAGAAACTGTCCAGGTCGGTTTCTTCCTACTCAGATCAACCTCGAAGAAATGAGAGCGAGGTCCATAGGTATGAGTCACCATACCTCGTAATTATTAATATGACAAATCAGTGCTTGACCAAGGACAATATGGGCCGCTATGGCTATTGTCAGAAGACAGAGTATGGGTAGATGTCTATTCAGAAACATTGTCCAAACGTTGCAATCGAAGTCATTTTCCCCCCTATAAATACACATGCTTACTCATTCATTTGAGATATGATATATTACATTCTACTCATTCAATAAATTCTCTATCTACTTAGTTAGCTCTGTACCAATTTGAGCGTCAGAGTGGTCATGTCGTAAACTCTTCTGACGTCCCATTGACATTTTTTTGTTTGAGTATGTGCATACCATTTATAGCATGCTTATGAAAGTGATAATTAAACTTCTAATTATGATTTTTGTCTTGTTTCAATCTCGATTTCTAGACATTGACAAAAAATACAATATTTTTTAGTTTAATTTTTCTTGTTACGTATTAAATGCAACAAATTTTATGATGATAATACGTGTGCGATGATGAATTCATTAGTGTTTACAAAACTCACACACACTTTCTAAATAAAACAATAATTTAAAAAATAAAATAAAAATTTCGGTAGCTAAATAATTAGAAGAAAATTAGATATATAAAAGATTAATAAAATCAAACTTTCTATATTCGAGTCTTCTTCTCTGTTATTGTAAATTTTTAAAAATAAATTAAATGGAAAAAAGAGGAACAAAACGGACTAATTGGTGAGGAAAAAAGAAGTAAAAATGAAACATAAAAAAATTATTCTTTCACAACAAAATAGAGAAACAAAAAAGAAAAAAAAATGAATAAAAAAAAATGATTGCACCCCGCCGGCTGTAGCATCCGTTCCCCCCAAAAATACCCCCCTCAAGTCAATAAGTTAAAAAGTCCACACGGTTTCAGTCTAAATCGCATAAGATTGTAGGAAAGATACTGGAGAGAGAATCTCAATTGTAGCCAATTGCTTGATCAGAGCCTTTGCAAAATCAGGAAGGCCGAAAGCTAATTCACTGTTCAGGAAAAGTCAAAGTACAAAAAGGCGAAGAGTAAAGTTTCAGGAAACATCCAAACGATGTCGTATTTGCTGCCGCACCTTCACTCCGGATGGGCCGTGGATCAGGCTATCCTCGCCGAGGAGGAACGCCTCGTGCTCATACGTTTTGGTCACGATTGGGATGAAACCTGTATGCAGGTGATTTTTCGTGCTACTTTACTCTGATATACCCACATGTATGTATTTGTTGAAAGTAGTTTAATTTTGCGAAATTTCAGTTTGATTCACTCGGTGGTGAGTGTTGTGTGTGTCTAATTGGAATCGTGTTTTTGTAATTTGAGCTTTGTAATTGTATCACTTAGGGTTCAGTGATTGGGATCGATTGAGGTGCTGGGTTTTGATTTTAAACAGCTTCATGTTTTTCAGGTTTATTTCCTGAATATGTTTTTAGCTTAGCCGAGATAAGATTCAACTGAACACATGAAATGTTCGATTTCTGCAGTTCTCGTAAGACAGCTCATATTGGAGGTTTATTAATGGTTTTGGAACGGCAGCGGCCAAACTAACCTGGGGAGAGCATTTGCCCCCATTTGTGATGCAAAAAATTCATCTAAAATTTGGAGTTCTAGATGTACTTATAGATTATGTGTTTATTGTTTTGAAGTTCTAATGTGTTAAGTAGCTACAATCAGTGGTCCAATTAGTAATGATGTAGATTGTTTATGATTGCTTAATCACCTCATGTTGTATAGTTACCAAACTAAGGCAAGATTTGTCTTTTGTGAGATGAAACTCGTGTTTTCTGTATCATTCCTCGGAGTTTGATTGATAATATATGTGGCCTTCAGTGAACACCAAATATTTTGTCTAGTTTATCAGGCTTGATAACCCTATTGTCTAAAGTTACACTTGGATTGATAAATTTGATTTGGAGGGAGGTATGTGTTAGTCTTGATAACCCTATCCCTATCATCTAAAGTTGCACTTGGATTGATAGATTTAATTTTAGAAGGATTTGAGGAATGAATTTCAAATAATACCCAAGATATTTAGAATCCACCACAATTAATGTTTAAATTACTTAACTTAATAAAGATATTTAGAATCCACCACAATTAATGTTTAAATTACTTAACTTAATATAAGGTACATTTCAAATTCAATTAAAATTTGTATATCCAAACAAGTCATAGATTCGAAGTCATTGATTTTAAATTCATGAATCCAAGCACTACCTATGCGGCTAGGTTCATTATTTTATTGCACTTGAGTTGTAGGAGAGGAAGTTGACCCAGTTTTTAAGTCTATCAATCCAACTCTACATGTGCTCCAATAAAGCTTGAACTTTCTTGCGCGAGAACACTTGTTTATACTTTTTGATGAGCTCAAGCTCAATTTTAATCATTGGAAAGTTTGTAAGCTAGTTCACTAGTTTAAATAATTTTTTATAATTTTAATGATGTAGAAAAATAAATATATCATTCTTATGTCAATATTTGCATATGGAATTCAATGATTATGACATAATTTTTTTATTATTTGTGTCCGAACATTTGATCTCGTTATCATGATATGATCATGTGAGCTAGTTTGCAAGCTTGAGCTTGAGATTCTTTAAGTTGAGCTCGATGAACTTGATCTCAAGTTTTGTAGCGGCTCAAGCTTGAACCCATGAAATTTATAAGCTCGACTCATTTACATTTCTGGTTGCATTAATGATTTTAGATCCTTTCATTTGTTGTTTAATTATACTTCCCAGATGGATGAAGTGCTGGCTTCAGTTGCTGAGACGCTAAAGAACTTTGCTGTCATTTACTTGGTAGATATCTCAGAGGTGCCTGATTTCAACACAATGTATGAGTTGTATGACCCGTCAACCGTCATGTTCTTCTTTAGGAACAAACACATTATGATAGACCTTGGCACGGGAAACAACAATAAGATCAACTGGGCTCTAAAAGATAAGCAAGAGTTCATCGACATTGTTGAGACCGTTTATCGTGGTGCTAGGAAAGGCCGTGGTCTTGTCATTGCTCCAAAAGATTACTCCACCAAATATCGTTATTGAGAATCGTGGTCAAATTTCTGCCATTTCATTAATTATCTGAATGAGATTTAGATTTGCAGCATGTTGCATTATGTGGCCATGCTCTCCAAGTGACTAAACCCTTGAGTCCTGCTTTGTTGACGGATTGTAAGTCATATTGCTCAAACCAATTATATTGAATGGATTCTATTTTAGCTCGTTTTATATATCATCCCAAAAATGTTTGTCTCCTTGTTATGTATACTGATGAATGGTATGTTTTCCTTGTGTGGGTGAACATGTAATCTAATGTACCGTGTACATGTGATTCTCTTTTTCCATCTTTTTTTATGTCTCGGAGCGCGATAATCTAGATAGAGAACATTATGAGATTGTTTTTTTAGGAATAAATAATGTTTATGTGTTAAAAGTATTTTTGTCCATTTAATTGTATATAATTTGTAAAATTATCACCACGTTGATTTCCTTTAAGAAATTGAGATTAATAATAGTTTAGGTAATACAAGGTTAAATCTTTATTAAAAAATATATGATAACAAAATATTTGAAGAAAAAATTTATGATTTTGGTAATATGTATTGTCAAATTTCAGTATATAAGTAGTCTAACAAGAACGTTGGATCACAAATATAAAAATTATAGAATAAGTGGAACAAGAACACTTGAGTACGAGAATATCTATTGTCTATAAATAGTCGAAAATTTTCATATATAATAACTTCGGAACCAATCGTCTAAACTTTTGAACAACTATTAAGGAACTGAGCTGAGCAATCTGAAATATTCTCTAACTTGCGGCTAGAAAAACTGTATCTAAAAAAATTTAGACATTCCGTGGTTAATTTGATCAAATGAATTAGAACGACGTTCGAGTATAAGAGAGTGATTGGGAGAGTTTATAAGAAGTATTTTATGGATTCTAGCGTGGTTGAAGTGTTCTTGGGTGTGTATGAAAACTAGCTTTTGCTTCAACTTTTATAATTTTTAACAAAAGCTAGAAGCAAGATTAAATTGTTTTTTTCTTCTGCTTTTGTTTTTTTTTTAATGATTTAAAGTTACAATTTAATATTTGAATCCTTGAATTTTTATTTTTTTTATCATATTCTACAATTATTCTCAGTTTTTATAAATATTTTTTTGAGATTTTATGTAGGTCAATGATATTGTTGTAATTTTTTTAAAAAAGCTTGAAAGCTATTTTGTTCAATAACTTAAACTTTAGTTTGTATTAACCTCAAGCTTTAGGATTTTATTTTCAATTACTTTTTTTGCTTCTTACTTGCTTTAAATTTTTTTAGAATAATATCATTTTAAAATAAGCAAAAAGCGAGACCGAGCTTGTAGCCCATTTGGTCTCACCTCTGCCCAGATTATCTGGCATCCACAGACAAGAACACCTCGAAGGTGGACGGACTATCTAGACATGGACTCTCTGCGCATAACGACCAAATAACTGAGTTCGGGTTGTCCAACGGGTGAGCCCGCTGATCCGACGGTTGAGAAAACCTCAACCCATCTCGTCGCAGGTTGCGGTCTAAACGGGCTAATCCGTAAAAAAATTAAAAAATGTGAAAACAACGCTAATACTTGATATTTGAAACAATGTGGCACAATAACAAATAATAAATATCAAAACCAAACAAAATATATAAAATTTTGATGTCAGTTTTTACATTTTAAATAAAAAATCACATATCAAAATAATTGAATACCATAAAAATAAATTTAATTATAAAAATTAATAATGTAAGACATTAAAAACATATCAATATTAGTTTTAAATTTATAAAAAAAACATAATTTAAAAATAAGTGTCTTTATGCATTCATTCTAAAAATATTTTTTTCTCGTGACCCGCCCCGCCACAACCCACAATCCATTCAAACGGGCTAGTAAAGTCATAAACCAACGCACAAATTTTTCATGGCAAGATGAGCTTGTCCGATAGATCTAATCCATTTTGGCTGCTCTAATCAGAGTAGGATCGCTACCTTACATTTTTCAATCTCAACCCATGCCCATTTTCTCCTAGCTTTAGTATTTCTTCTTAGAGGACTTTCGAATACTTGTTCCAAGTACTCCACGGTCCATAGTACTTTGGGCAAAAACTTGACGGTCTCACGGGTCGTATTTTGTGATACAGATCTTTTATTTTGGTCATCCACGCAAAATATTACTTTTTATTGTAAATATCGGTAGGATTGACCCGTCTCACAGATAAAGATTCGTGAGACTGTCTTACAAGAGACCTAATCTAGTACTTGGATGCTTCACGAGGGTAATTATTGTTAAGTTTTCTAACTAGTATATTCGGAATCATGTACTACAGATGATTAATTAATTTATATGTAAGATTAAGAAATATATTTAAGCATGTATTTATTATGTTAGAATAAAAGTTGTAATTATGCTAGAGAAATAATATTTATGTAATATTTGCAATAACTTCTTTTAAGCGATTTTTCAGCTTCTGCATGTAATTTTCAAACATTTCATTGAATAAAAAATTAAAATTACTTAAAATAAACTTTTCCGAGAAATACTTTATTAGTACTACAAACTAAGAGTTGCAGTTTGTTGGAAATAAAAGATGCTATTAGGCACATATTTTGATAATATGTAGTGTATAAATTATATTCAACTTAGTAGCCTACTGACTTTTTTTTAGTAGGTCTCTTGTGAGATGATCTCACGAATCTTTATCTGTGAGACGAGTCAACACTACTGATATTCACAATAAAAAGTAATACTCTTGGAATGAAAATTAATATTTTTTCATGGATGATCTAAATAAGAGATCTGTCTCACAAAATACAACCTGTGATACCGTCTCACACAAATTTTTGCCTTCTTTTATCTCCATATTATTTCTCATATCTATTGTTTATGTTTCACATGATCATCATGGCACCCACTTGCGGGTGCGTACGTTCGATATTTGTGTGGATTCAGCGGGTCAAGGAATATGAATTGTTTATGATATTTTGAGACTTAATTTTGTAACTAATTGATAAATTTGAGTCCATGAATGTCAAATTTCTTGATTTGTTTAAATGAACAAAATTGTGATGAATTTTAGGTTTATTTCATGTCAATTTATGTAATTTCAATAGGAGTAGATATCACGTGCAACGATCACAGATCAATATATGTAAAACGGATCGACCTAATCCATATTCAGTTAGAAGTAATACATCTGACTCAAATCAATATATATTATATAATATACTTTTGATCTAAAAATAATAATTTTCACTCAAATCAACATATATTACACAATATTTTTTCATATCATAATTAAAAAAAATATTAAAATAATAATTTTTACGTTAAAAAATAATATTTTTCATGGGACATGTCAGATATTTATCTCGCAAATTTGATCTATTAGATAATCTCATAAAAGTTTTTTTCATTTCAATATTAATTGGAGTCACTCTTTCCAAATTGAAAAGTTTTTTTTTTTTTTTTTTACATATAATTGAATTTTCTTTCCATTTATAAAAGGGTAATTAATTGCACATTCCTTTTTTTTATAAGCTCAAAGGTGTGAAAGCTTGATTAATTTGTCGTGTTGGTTTTTGCCTTCTTGACTTCGTTCACACCTAACTTGCGCACAAGGCAATCAACTTTAATTTTACATTAGACATAACAATCAATAAGGTCAACGCAACACCTTGAATAATAATATTATTACTTCTTTTCAGCACAGAAATGAGAGATTTGAGGCATTATATTTTTTGATTGGACAGTGATGATTCATGCCATTTGCTGTTCATGATTTGAAATCTATGTGGTGTATCATGCTTTCCAAAGCAATCTTCGTGACATAAATCAATTGCACGACGCATGAAAAAATATTATATTTATGATAAATATGAACCGAATCGACTCATTTCACAGCAGATTTACTCATTTCATACTGCATTTTTTGATATGTATATACATAGATGGCAATAAAGCAAAAAAGGTCTAAAACAATTGAAATTCAATTAAAATATTGCAATTTTGAACAATGAATTACATTTGATCTGTGGTTTCTGAGTATGATCTGAATCTACGAGACAACAATCATAAATTTAAGTCATTACAACATCAATGTCGTATGTATAATTTATACGTATTCCTTTGAAAAACATGCATAAACTTGGGCGAAAATGGGATCGAAACTTTCTGCGCCATCGTCTATGATAGAAAAGATGTGCCAGCATGGTTATGATGCAAAAGATTATGTGCGATTTTATCCCTTGCCTTCATCGCGTTAGCAGATCTTAATCCATTATCGGGAAGCATTTCATCGTCGACGAGCTCAAATTGAAGTGTCGGGTCTAACTCTTCATTCCTCAACTCACATATATTATGCAAAACGCAGCACGCCCCAAGAACCACCGGCAAATCTTGAAGCTTAACCTCAGTCCTTTTCTGCAAACAACCCCATCTCCCTTTCAATCTCGCAAATGAATCTTTAGCTACTCTTTGCATCTCCCCGATTTTTTCGTTAAAGGCATGCTGCGTCCAAGTCAAATGCTGCTGCGTGTAAGGCACCAATACCCAATCCATCAAAGGGTAACCTGATCCTCCAACTATCCAAACACCATTGTAGAAACCGGCATTCGCTCGTTGGAAAAGGGTCGATTTCTCCAACACTTGATCATCTGGCATTGAACCAGGATAGCCGATGCACACATCAGTGAACACTCCTCTAGGATCCACAACACCTTGAAGGGTAATCGAATATGAGGTTTTTTGATTCCTTTCGGTATGCCTCTTGTTAAAATAAGCCGCGACACTGATCTTAGGAGCGATTATCGGTATGTGTGTGGTGTACATTGATCCTACCACGTTAGGTATCCCGGACATGGCCTCGAAATGCTCCCGAATTGTTCTAATGGTATCCTCATCTGGCCATCTAAGGTATTTTGGCATCATAACGTTCCTTATCGCGGAGCAAACCTCGAGCACGAGCTTATGACAAGTGGAAATCCCTAATCCAAACTTCTTGGAAACGAGCCTCAGCGGCTCGCCTGTCGCCAACCGCCATATACAGACTGCGACACGTTGCCTAACGGGGACAGCGTCCCGCAGCATGGTATTTTCTTTAGCAACTACGGAGGTTAACTCACTACAAATCAAGTCAAATGTATCTTTCCCCATTCTGAACGCCTTCTTGAATTCATCATCCGGAAAATCGGGACTATTACATTGATCCCACCAAGCTTTCGACCTGTTCTTAACCCACAGCCGCCTCTGCGGCCCAGCCGCCGGTGCCTTATCGCTCACGATGCCTTTATCATCAATATGCAGAACTGAATCCTTCACATCAGCCGCACCAACGGACATAGCAGCAGCGATAGTGGCAGCCAAAGCATTAGCCCGGGCCTTTCTTTTCCGCGTCCCTTCAGCAAACTCCGCGTCCCTGTGATAATCCTGCAGATTGGAGGAATAATCCATCATTGCACGAGTTTTCTTACCATGGTTTTCCTCAAAATGAATCCTTTCTTCTCGGTTCACCTTCTCCACCTCTTCCTCGTCTTCCTTCGCTTGATCCTCCAGCATAACCAAAGAAGTCAAGATCTCTGCTAGCCCTTTAGTCTTCACAGTCCCTTCTTTCTTCTCACCATCTTCGATTGACCCAACCCCATCATCACTCGTGTGCTCTTTCCGCCTTCTCTTTCTCTGATGCTGCTTCCTGTCACTCATCTCCAGATGGGATTCCTGAAACAAGCCGAAAGCACCCAAAAATGAGACTAAATCGGGATTTCCTGTCAAAAAGGAGCGCCTCATGTACAGCGTGCAGTTTAATTGCTCGAAATAATGCGTGAAAAACAAATGTGAACGCAAAATATGCGAAAGCCTCACTTATGAAACGGGGTTTGAAGAACTCGATGTCAGGTGTGCGTATAACATTGACATTTGATATATATACACGCATGTATGCGTATCGATTTAGTGAGAGACAACGTGTGAAAGTAGGTGTGAACACCCCCATTGGGATTGAGGATAGGCGGTGACATTGACAGAATTAGGACACGCGGTTTGGGTCAGGTTGGTTGGCCACTTTCTTATTAGGGACTTGTTTGATATTTTCAGGATGCAAAGCTTAAACAATAATAATAAAAGTAAATGTTATAGTATGACTTAAATCATGTTGTTTTACTATTCACTAAATTTATAACTATTTACCACTAAATTTAGTAATTTACCCCCTTTTAATATTTACCATATTTATATAATTTTCGTGGATGAGAAAATAAAAATGAAAACTAGTGTAGGTGACATAGTGAAATAGTATAAAATGAGATGAGATTTATGTTTTTAAATATTTATTATATTATGATATATTTTAATTGATGAGAGCGTAAAATGTAAAGCTACTGTGAAATAAATCAAAAAACGACCGAGAGCAATCGAACGAAAACTTAGTGAAATCGTATAAAATTTGATCAAATTCAGGTTATAAGATTTTTTTACTTTATCATGAAAAAGTATAAAATGTAAAGTTTGTGTAAAATAGATTTAAAGATATCTAGAAAACTCATAGCGATCGAATGACGACATATATTTTTTTCACCATTTGATGACAAATCAAAGCTTGTTATTTGTTTCTTGGTAAATAAAATTTAGTAAGGTTTAAATTTTTGCATAATTTATCAACTAACAAGCAACCAAAAAATAAATAAAAACAATATCACATATTTAAATAAGGGATATAAAAGACATTGGCAAAAATCTGTGTGAGACGGTCTCACGGTTCATATTTTATGAGACAGATATTTTATTTGGGTCATTTATGAAAAAGTATTATTTTTTATGTTAAAAATATTATTTTTTATTTTGAATTTTATAAAAATATTATATTTTTTATTGTAAATAAAAATATGATTAAAACGTGGCATGTGCACAGATTCGTGAGAATGTCAAGAAGGGAGGATATTTTTGGAAATTGGAATCTGTGAAGGGATGTATGCTGACTGATCTTACGATAGGTTCACGACTCCTCTGCATCTCAACAGCTCCAATGCTTCCCAATGGTTTTCAATCAGGTATATATACATTTTGATTTGCGGAAATTTTTTTGAACGGAGGGAAAGGTCGCCGATTCAAGTGGAGCAAACGCTGCTCGATTCATTCCATTTAGTGAAGATATTGGGAAAAGGTTGGATTTTTCAATTTACTTTGTCGTACCTGCTTGAATTTTTCCTTTGCTGACGAATACTTACGAATTCTTATGAAATGGCTATTAATCGAACTGTAAATGGAGCTTCTGTTCTTAGCCGAAGATTTGATTCGCCGGTATACTTTATGATAATTTTGAAGGTTCAATTTTTATTTTTTTTTCGTCTCTTTGGGCAGTGGTTTAGTTTCTGTGTTGTTGGAATGACTGATTGCTATGTAGCTCATCGCCCAAGTATCTCAAAAGTTTAGTTGGTTACTTAACTTTGAAAATTTTACTTACTAGGCTTTTTTGAATTCCCGAAAGTATCTTTGTTGCATTATTTGTTAAACGAAGATTAATGCTTTGATATTAATTATTGAATTTTATTGTCTCACCGATTTATTTGTAGTAGAAAAGATAGAGGGCAATGTCAACCACCTCAAAAATGGCAGCAAGCGTGGACAGAAATCAACCACCAAAACAGCCAAAGATACAAATATATTCAACTCCAAATGATGAAATATCTGGCTTCTGGAGAGGTTCTGCCATCACTTTTCACTTTAATTTCAAAGAAGCTTCTTAAGTATTTTATATAAACTTTATTCGCCACATTGGTATTAATTTTACCAGAGAAGTATGAAAGAGATGCAAAGAAGAACTGGGATATATTTTATAAACGTCATCAAGACCGGGTTGGTTCATTCATTCCATCTTATCCAATAAGCTGAAGAAATATGATTGTCAAACTTGTGTTCAGGGGATATATGATTAACCAAAGTCTTATGGATACAAGAAGTGAAGATGCTAAGTTTGGACAAAAGTTTTCTGTTCTGGTTCTGCTAATGTTTATCATGTTTGGAATGTGAAAAACTGGACAAACCCTCAGGAAGTTGATATCACTTGTGCCATGTTGACAGGGTTTACTTAAGCGTGACCAATCCACTTATTAGAGTTTCTGGCAGTTGCTTGATTCCTGACTTTCTTGTCTCTTCTCATATCATTTTTTACCACTTTTAGGCATCGGGAGGATGATGTTACTTTTTTGCGTTTTCATATTCCTCAGTTTTTTAAAGATCGGCATTACCTGGACAAAGAATGGGGACACCACTTCTCTGTGAGTAATTCAACCTCGACATTAGTAATTTGGACCAAACCAGATTTTAATCAAATTGCTATCTTTGTAGGAAGAAGGAAGACAGGTTATTTTGGAGGTATTCCACTATGCCGAGCATCGGTTGGTTAACCGTTAACTTAATTTTTATTTCAGCATCCAACTCATCTAATTCATGCCCCATGGATCGTTTGTATTACCCAAGGGATTAGGCAGGAGCGTGCAGGAAATTTTTTATTTTCATTTTTCCATTCCCCTGGTTACAATTTGTAGTTATCCGATGTTAAATAATTGAGATATTTAACTGCCTTTCACGTGAACTTCTTGTAAATATGATCCTTACCACAATTGTTTTTTACTAGGTTGGTTGTGGAGCTGGAAATACTGTATTTCCTTTGCTTGCAATATACCCAGATGTATTTGTGCATGCATGTGATTTCTCACCTCGTGCTGTAGATCTGGTTAAGGTTAGATTTCTTGTTTAATATTTTGGGATAATGATAAATGTATTTATATGTATGTTTATGCAATTTGCTAATATCAATATTTTGTATCTCCAGTTGTGAACATTTGATGTCTCGAGTTTCCATTGTTATAAATATGACATTCGAAGGCGTTTGTTGATAACAAGTAGTTCTGTCGTGTATGTTATTCCAGAGGCACAGGGACTTCAGAGGCAAGGGTCAATGCATTTGTTTGTGATCTAACCATTTATGATTTATTCCAGCATATTTCTCCTTCATCCGTCGACATCGTGACAATGGTACGTATGAAGCTGCTAATAATTTGAATTTTTTCCTGTTATGGTTAAATTTATATAGTAATTAAATGTGGTGTTTAAATCACGTCTATTTTCTTGTACCTCTTTTGATTACAAAGAATGTTGCCTTTAACCCACTGTCTGACTTTTTAAATAGATATTTGTTTTATCTGCAGTGTCGCCAGAGAAAATGCCTACAGCGGTACAGAATATCAAAAATGTCCTCAAGGTGATTGATTGATTGCTTGAGCCACATTGACATCATATTGTTGAGTTAATATGCTCTAATTTTTTTTAATATATTTCATTATTCCACACCCAGCCAAATGGTCATATACCGTTTCGTGATTATGCTACTGGTGATCTTGCTCAGGTAATAGTCTGACCGGATTTCATTAATCTTTGCGATTGTTGTGTTATGAAATTCCTGTTTCTGGTACCTGTTCCAATTTGATTTATGCTTAGAGCTTTTAAATACTCCCAGAATGATGCGAATGGATGTAGTTTTGTTAGAGTTTCTTCCTTTAATGCATCAATTCAACTTGTATTTGTCTCGTATGTTGCAAGGCGCATCTTTTTATTTAATATATTGTGCCAACAGGAAAGGTTTATTGGCAAGGAACAAAAGATCAGCGAAAACTTCTATGTGAGGGGCGATGGAACTGTAAGCTACCTTTATTCAGATTGAAGCTTCTTGAATTGCTATGAATATATCCAGTTTCAAATAAATACTTCCTTTTGCTAGCAAGCGTTCTACTTCTCAGTTGAGTTCTTGGAAAATCTTTTCAAAGAAAGTGGATTCAACATGAAAGAACATGTTTTGTGCTGCAAGCAAGTGGAAAATAGATCAAGAGAGATTGTGATGAATAGGTGAATCATTTGAGATTATTGTGATAAAGAATCCTTCTAGGCAATATCATATTATATATATGATTTTTTCTGAATTCAGTTGTTACTTAAAATAGGGAATGCTCTTACATTTGAATGGAACAAACATTGGTGGCGCTAGGATGTATTATCATTTGTTTAAATATCACAAACCCCGTGTACTTTCTTCGCTCTGCATATCTGATTTCATCTTCGTACAGAAACACCCTGCTCTAGAATATGAGATGGTTGTGCTTAGTTGATGATATCGGAAATTGTGCAGTTTTACGTTTTAATTCAGAAATGTACCTTTCTTAATTCAGCTATTGTAAAAGTTAGTATCATGGAAAATTTTCCTAGCAAACACGAGAAAAGAAGAGTAAAAATACAGCTAACAGATTATTTGCTCTCTTTATATCCTTTTGCTTCTTCCAAATGCCACCAATAACACAATTACATTCACCCGTTCGTAAGATGCCTCACAAGGATTCTTTGAATTCTAAACCTATTGCATCTTGACTGTGCATTCATTCATTTTTATAAGAAAAATGTATTCTCCCATGCAGGCGATGGGTGCAAGCTGTTTTTCAGGCAGCTCACTGTATAATTGGAAGTGCAGTGAGTCATCTACAATAGGATAATGATAAACCAAAATATGTTGAAAATGGGTTTGAAATTGATTTATCCGAGGGCATGGCCGTTGAAATGTTTGGTGTGCCATCTTCCAGTGAAGAGGTGATCACCTTACCCTTTGCTCTACCCTTAACTTTCTTCAACGCTTACTTACACCTGATGTACCCCGAAACCATGAATCTTAATATAGGATTTGTTCTTTCATCTTAAGAGCCTTTGCCTGAATAGCTCTCTATCATATTTTTCAGGTGGTTGATGTTGCAATAAATGATTACTATTTCAAGATAAGACTACTTTCCAAAGAGTACCAACATACCTGCACATCAACCGGCTTAATGCTATGGGAACCAGCTAGGTTAATGGCTTATGTACTTGCCACAACTCGTAAAATTGTCTCTGGTAAAAGGGTTTTAGAACTTGGATGTGGCTGCAGTGGAATCTGTCCAATGATCGCTGCTAGATTTGCCGACATTGTCGTTGCCACTGATGGTGACGCAAAAGCACTCGATTTTCTTGACTGAAAATGTATCCTCAAACCTCAAATCACCATTTCTCGATACACTACAAGTGAGAAAACTAGAATGGGGTAATGAAACCGATATAGATGCTATCCAGAAACTAAACAGGAAAGGTTTTGATGTTATTATTGACACGGATGTAACTTATATTCCTCAGGCGATTAATCCCTTGTTTGCTACCGCACGAAAATTGATGTCATCCAGCAGAATTATGGAACGGGATCAAAAACCAGTTTTGATTCTATGCCAAGTTTTGCGCAAAGTCGACGAGCTATCTTTAACTTCTGCTGCATCAGAATATGGTTTCAGATTGGTAGATAGATGGCCAGAATCAAACCCGAAAAACTCATTTCAAGACATCGTCAAGAACTGTTTTTCAGATAGCCGATATGCAGTCCCTTCTACAGCACTCAGTATTATGTATTTTAGTTATTCAGACACCATATGTGATTGATAGCCAATATGCAATTGCTTTTAAATATTATTATTTGATGTTTCGAGTGTCAATGAGATGCTGAAGCCAATGTCTTCTGGTGAAAGTGAATTTAAGTTAATACTTTCTTGATATTTTTCGTTTACCCATAGAATTATTTCCTTTTGACAATACCATTAACAACACTTTCTTTAACAATTAATCAAAACTTAAAAACAAAATTAGTACAAAATAATTATTTTCTTTACTTATTTTTTGCTTTTGTTTTGGCCAAATTAAGAGTATATTTGATACTTTTTTTATTCTCAAAGCTTTATTATTTACCAAAAATAAAAACTCAATGCAGCCACGGGCTAGTTTCCATATGTTGCTTTGCTCGAAACTAAAGAAGCATTTGCACCCCCACCAAAACTTAATTAAATAATTTGTACAAAAAGAATAACTTCATTAAATAATTTGTACCGATCAAATTCTTTATTTTATAGTTTAATAGATAAGCATTTAGGGTTCTATTTCCCTTTATCCGAACTTAAACGAACAATTTACTCCCACAAAAAGCACAAGAAAGACGTACATATGAAGGAAAAATCTCTGCCCAAATCAAGTCTATAGAGAGACTAAATTTGAAGCCAGATTTCATAAAAAGAAAACAAAAATAAAAAATCAATGCCCCATCAAGAAATTATAAAAAAAGATAGGGATAATTTAATGAGTAAACCCTAAACCAAAAGGTGCATTTGGATAAGCAGATTTGAGGATATTCGATTTTAAATTCATATCTCAAATCCACTGTATCCATTTTACTTAAAAATAAAATTAAGGTTTCAGAATAATTTCTTGTCAATCTAGTAATTTAATATCTATTGATTTTTTTCTCAAAAAACTCACACATCCATCCATCCATCCAAATGCACCCCAAACAAAACTACCACGCTTTCCTTTCTTCCAAGTAATTAACACTATAAGAAAATATGCATTCAACAACACATCAAAGACAACGGTTTTTTATTATAACTGTTGTGTTTTTTCTTTTAACAACGGTTTCAATAAAAACTGTTGTCGTAGCCTAAAAAAACCCGCTTATAAACAACAGTTTTTTAAAAACAGTTGTCTTTGATGTGTCTACGACAACGTTTTTCTAAAAATCGTTTTCTTTTAGCTTTTTTTGGGGGGTCAACGACAACGGATCATATTTATAAACCGTTGTCTATTAACGTGTTTTTTTGGCAAACGACAACGGTTTTCTAAAACCGTTGTGGATTAGCGTGTTTTTTGGACAAACAACAACGGTATACTTAAACTGTTGTTATATTTATCGACGGTTTTACTAAACCGATGTTGAATATATGACGGTTTTACTAGAAAACCATCGCTAATAACGACGGATTTAGTTTAACCGTCGACGGTTTAATAACAACCGTCACTAATGATCACTACGACAACGGTTTAAAACCGTTGTCATTGAACGCACTTTCAACAATCGCCTCAATTACAACAGTTTTAAATGGCCTACGAACAACGGATTGTTTAGCATTTTTGTCGTATTGTAACGTCTTCTAAAACACTCTGTTTCTTCTATTTGCATTATTTTTTAGACTGTGGAGTTTCATCCTTATAAACAAACAATATCTTCAATAGTAGTTAGTGATTTATGATAGTAAGTGAGCTAATTTCCCATACTACTTTTGCCTTCTCCACATGAAACTAGATGAATCATAGATAAACCAAAAACCAAATCTCCCAACATATCACCAGTTAAAACAATTCAGTTGGTATTTTTACAAATCAATCATCTCTTTGAAATAGGCCTTTCTTGTTTTTTAGCACGAAATGATCTCCAAGAGCTTAAATCTAAAGCAAATTAAGGAGCAACAATTTTAGTTAAACTAGCCAAGTTATATATGTTTTGTTTAATGCCAAAGTACTAAAGATTAAGGTTACCTTAACAGCCTACAGAACCCTTTGGAAACTTTAAACATGTTTGAGTGTTTGGATCTTTAAAAGAGACAGCAAGAAACTCATAAACAACATGTTTTCATGTGGCTTTCATCATTACATATATGTGCTTAAATGCATATATAGAGCTACACGTATTAAAGAACCTTTATTCTAAAAAAAACTTAGCAATATTAACACATTCTATTTATTAAAATTTATCTGTACATAAAGAATCTCTTCTCACGAAAACAAAAGATATAATTAGTAAATGTCAAATAAAATCAAGAATTAGAAAACCAAACAAAAATGCAAAACCCTATAGACTACTCCTTTTACACAACCGAACAAAGAGCAGTTATCCATTCTGTCTACATCCCAATTGCAGCCTTCAAATTGACAAGAATAATCAAAACTTTCATTCTTCCTATGGAGCTATGCCTGCAAATTCAGTGAGATCAGCAAAAAAAATATGAGTAGAACACTAAAAATTACACACAAACAAAATTTAGTCTATATTTTTGTGTATCAAAAGCAATAAATCATACATGTCGAGTTTGAAAACCAAACAAAAATAGCAGCAATTTTGGTTGTAAGACAAAAAAATGAGGAAAAAGAAAATTCAGTCCCTGAGAAAAAGGTTAAAAAAATAATTTGGTTGTAAAAAAGAAGAAGAAACATTAATTTGGAGCATCACAAGTCCAGATCTGAAGATTCTTCACATAAAACAACCGAGATTCCTCCGAATCCAGAAACCCTAGACCTAATTTCGAGTGTCTTCCCACAATCCAAGAACTTGTACCGCTAAAACGACCATAATCCCTGCAAGAAACGTACCCTCAAGCCCTACATATTAAAATCTGAGAAACAAAAAGCACACCACAAACCCTTTCGAGAAACATACATCTTTTCTCCACAAATACACGTTTTAGCGCTTGTTTATGTGTGTAAATAAACATTATACATATATATATAGAGGGGGAAAGAGTGATGGGGTGACAGAGAGAGGGTGAGCACACATAGCTTCAAGCATGTACAGATCTTTCATGCAAGAAAACACCATTTGTGCTCACTCTCTTCTGTCACCTCCTTTTACCCAATTTTTTTTAGCCTCTGAACTTCAAGAAATCGGCACAGAAATAGGCAGATCCATATGTTTGTTTATTATACATTATATATATATATATAGTCACCATACACAGAAGAAGAGAAGAAGAAGAAGTTTCTGCGGAGGTGGAACCCTAAAGTGGGAAACCCTCGTGCACGAACAAGAAGCACTGTTCCATTAGAAAAAAGGAACACTGCCTCTTGATTTGGGGTACGAAGAATTGATGGAGAGTGGTTGCCATTTTATAGGCAGAAAACCACCAACGGTTCCACCAATTATGGAATAATTGTGGGGCTTTCTTCGTAAGGATTTGAGAACCTCATTATCATGGCATTAGATTATATTATATTATACTATGTGCATATCACAAACAGTGTGTGTTATCTTTTCCTAGGCAACTCAACTTCTATAAATTTCATTTTTAAAGCCGTGAAAAAATTTGTTATAATTGAGTCTCGAATTCGAAATTCATTTCAAACTTGAACTCTCGATGTCATATAAGCTATAAGTTATCATCGGAATTACTATAATTTATATTCGTTTATTTAAATTCAGTCCCACTTTCCTTTTTTCCAGTACATTGAAATATAGAAATTCAATATCTTGTTAATTTTAATTAGTTTGATTGATATTTCAAACACATGGTGCGCCATGCCAATATTTTCTTTTCTTAGTCACTTAATTTAAAGGAACCAAAAGTTCTTTATTTTTTCCGCTTCAATAATCCGATATAAAATATCTACCACTTTAAATTTAAAAAGTATTAACGTTGATATGCAAATGCATAAATAAATTAAATGACAATTCAGAAGTGGGATTACGATCTTTTCATGAAGTTCATCAATTCCCGAAAGAAAAATTCTGAAATATAACAGAAAAATCAGAGTCCATAAATTGAATTGCTCCTACCAATGCATCTTTGTCATTCTAGATCTTTTTTACTACCCAATAGGCCTTATCTCTTTCTTTATCCCTATCTTATTTATGGTCAAACTCATTCAATGTTTTTCTGCGCATGACTTTGTATTCGTTAGTGCTTATCTGGAGAACATGGCCATACATAGTGAAGAAGGCAGGTGGGGGGTCACGTTCACATTTTCCGACACTATCAACAATCGAATCGAAATAGTTGAAAATTAAAAATCGATGTACCGGAATCAAAATTTGACAAAAGAAAAAATTCAATAAGTTGGTGGATAAATTAAAAAAATACGATAATTTGGAAACAAATCATATGAGATTTGTGAAATAAATGATAAACAGAACTATTGATTTTTGTTTTAAAATTAGAGTTCTTTGTGTATCAAAATTATTTATTCCAAGGGTTCTTCCTTAATAATTAAAAGATCAAATGATAACGTAGAAATAAATTGTGTGAGATTTGTTTGTCTGTTTGTTTTAATTGGAATCACCTTTCATTAATCAAACAGTCCAATCTTGGGAATTTACATCACAAATAATATCTGGGACATGATACATAACATAAGGACTAGCATAAGAAATGATCGTCCGAACAAGAGAATGAGCCGCCATGTTCGCTTGTCATGTTGAACTCAGAAGGAAAGTTGTTCATCTAAGAGTTGACGGCCGATAAGTCCACATCTGTCCTCGAGATTGCATCCACCACCATCTTGGAGTCGGTCTAAAAAATAACATCATGGAGATGAAAAGTTGTTCACGCAATAGCATCAAGAACTAGGACAAGTTCTTCGGCCTCTCAAACTTCACACACTCCATTTTCTGCACATGTTTTGCTTACCATAAAACATCCAGGGGGCGTATCTAATGTAGAGGCTAGGCTGAAGTCCGACTCAACCCGTACATGTGTGCGATTGATTACTTCACGAAAAATTTAAATCACCTCATCACATGTCAATTTTATGAGACATATATTCTATTTGGGTCATCCATGCAAAGATATTAATTTTAACGCCAAAAGTATTGCATTTTATTGTAAATATGAGTATGATTGATTCATCTCACTAATAAAGATCTTTGAGACCGTATAATAAGAGACATACTCATTTATAAATGCTAGTGATCTTGCACACATGTTATAAATTTAATGTATAGTATCATTTATTTTGTTTGAAACAAGTATATTGTGTTGGTAGAAAATTTTCTTTATCAAATTTTTTCTTATGTTTTCTTCTCATAATAATACAATACATATGTATGTATGTATGTATGTATGTATCATATGTTTTTGAAATTTTAAATATAAAATTTAATATGGTATATTGTTAATTAAATGAAATAAGTATTTTATAAAACTGAAGAAAAAATAAAAATATTGAAGGTAAAATTGAAACAGTTTGTTAACTTCTACTTCCAAAATGCCAGATTTATGTCACTTTCTTAACATCATAAAGAACAAAGAACATTCAATCATTTTGATAGTTTGATGACGACATCTAATATTGGGGATAATATATATAATTTTACAAAAATTAGACAATTCAACCCATTAAAACATATACAAACCCTCCACACGGGGAAAATGATTTTTTTGAATCAATTAACTTTTCTAATTTTTTGTACACTAAATTTTTTTTATTTTCTACTAATTTGGTAAAAAGACTGATGTGACATGATAGGTAAACAATTTTCAATATCACGTCAGTATTTTCTAGTGTCAAACCAGCAACTTGACCAAAATAGTCGAAAATTAAAAGTTAATGCACAATTACCAGAATCAAACTTTGAAATTTAGTATATCAAAACCTAAAATCGGCAAATCAGCAGGTCGACCGAAAAAATTATTCTTCCTATTACAAATTCACTTTCAATATTTACTTACAGTAGTGGAGAACGAATACGCATATTGTAACGATTGATCCGGCGACATATTTGAAGAGGTAAAATTAATGGGATGATGTTTTTAGTTGGAAAGAATATATTCATTCAACTTGCATGAAAATTGGTGTGAACGATCGAAGGATATCAAATCAATGGATGGGGTAATGCCACCATTTATATTCATTCAACTTGCATGAAGTCTTTTATTCATTGGTGTGAACGTACCCACGTAGTATATCAAAATCCATATATATTTAAAATAAAAATTAATATTTTTGATTAAAAAATATATTTTTCATGGATAACCTAAATAACAGATCTGTTTCATAGATGAAGATTTTTGAGATCGTTTTACAAAAATTTTTGTCTGAAATCCAGGTATGAACCGTGGTTCAAAACAATAATTCCATTGATGGGGTAATGCCACTATTAATTATTATCTCAACATGCATGGAACTTTTCTACTTCTACTTGGGATTTTCACTTTATATATATAATATATATATATATAAATATATAAAGTGAATATTCTTTATCTGTGAGACAAGTCAACCATATCGATATTTACAGTAAAAAGTAATACTCTTAGTATAAACAAGAATATTTTTTCATGGATGATTCAAATAAGATATTTGTCTCACAAAATACGACCCGTGATACCGTCGCACACAAGTTTTTGCCATGTACTATATATAAAAGTTGGGCTTAATAGAAACAAAAATAGAAACTAATCTTTTCTTCTCATTTTACCCTAATATTATACCAATATTACCCTTTTGTTTTTATTTTTTTTATTTCAACAAAAACTTTTGTTTTATTTTTTTAAAATTTTAACAATTCAAATAACAATTTAGTCCCTTGATAATTTGTCAAATTTCAATATAATCTTTCGATAATTTAAAAAAAAAAAACTGTATATATACGCACTACATGCTCTGGTATATATAAATTTAGGATCATGATTTTCGAATAAAATAATATTATAATTATTTTTCTTTATTGAAAAGATAAAGAAAAAGATAAAGCCTACAGCCCCCCCGACGAATGCACGGACCAATAGAATCGAACAAAGACTGTAGTGGGCATAAACTCACGCCTGTATCTTATACGGCGCCCAAAGTATAAAAAGTATGCACACTTTACATTTTATATATTAATTATATTAATATATATATATATATAATGTTTGGTAATTTTGTGTAATCGTCATACTATTTCCCATTCCCCACCACGCACGTTCACCTTCCTTCGTTTTGCATGCATGTGACAAGTGGACGGGCCTAGTCAATTTTGATTACGAAAGATCGATACAATAAAATATAGTTTGATACATCGGATAAGAGATGTATTGATAATCCTTTTTATCCCACGTTTGATACCTTTTTAGAAAGTCTATGACAATATCATGAGCTCGTGATAAATAATTTTATATAAGGATAAATTATCTTTTTTATGAGATGTGATAATTTTAATCTAATTATTAAAACATCACAAATGACTTAATTATCCTCAATATATAAAAATCATAAACCCTATTGTTCTCTCATTTCACTTGTAGGTAGAAATTAAAATCAAATAAATATTTTTATTTATTTTTATATATTATATAATATGATAATTATATAACTGAACTCGATATAATTATATAAATGATTTGTATAAATCTCAATAAAATTATTAGTATCACTCAATTAACTTTAAAAATTGATATTTGACTTGACTGACAAAATAATAGGTTCAATTATCATGTTATATAATATATAAAATTAGGTAAAAATAAATAAATCATGCACGCACTGTCGGTGCATGAATAAATAAGAAATATGAACTCAAGCAACAACTTTGAAATTATAAAATTTATTATGATAATGTTAATCTTGTCATTACAATCTAATATATAAATTTAATTACTCTTATTAAAATCATACCAAATATTAAATATAATATCATACATCTTATTTATCTTTAACTTATTCTTATATTATATATCACATGTTTATTATATCATGTATATCAAACAATGCCTTACATTGGATTATAAAATATCTTTGAAACGACATTACTATTTTAATCGTATTTTTAATATAATTTGTCAAATAAACCTTAAAGATAATTTAATCACTTTAAACTCAATTTGTAATTTTCATTGTATATATAAAATTTTAGCAAAACTTTTGTGAGACGGTCTCACAGGTTGTATTTTGTAAGACGAATATCTTATTTGGGTCATCCATGAAAAAATATTACTTTTTATGCTAAGAGTATTACTTTTTATTGTGAATATCGGTACGATTGACATGTCTCACAAATAAAGATTCGTGAAATCGTCTCACAAAAGACATACTCTGAAATTTTTCATACTCGAATATACACCATTCACATGTGCCAGTGATTGGATTCATACAGGGTTAAAAAGAACTAAATTTTTTTATCTTAAAATATAGAAAATATTGTTTGTGATTTGAAATTTGTCACATCGAGTAGACCATTCAGTGATTATGATGCTCTCTTACTTAATAAATAATACTATTTTATATAACACACACACACACACGTATACATATATATATGTATAAGTATTTTTTTTATACAAATATTTTAGATTTGACTTCTTAACAAATTTTTTGTGGGTCGGTCCACAATGAAATGATTTGTTCTCAAACTGATAAATGATTAATTGCATGCAAACAATTACATCGATATCATTTAGACGAATTTTATGTCACATCAAAAAAATAAATAAAAGTAATCAAAAAAATTAAGATAGTGGACTATGACTAGAATTTAATAATATAAATTTTCAAAATTACAAATTTAAAATATCTACTACAAACAAGACGATTTTCCTTAAAATTTTATAAATTTATTACACCTTAGATTTTATTATATTTACTTGCTTTCAGAACGAGAATCCGGGATAAAATTATCATGTACATAATATATATTTTGAACATTTTATAAATCAAATAAATTTTTTTAGGTAGTGTGTCCCAGTATTTAGATAACAAAAGCTGTGATTAAATTAAACATAACTATTAAAATTAATTAGCTAAGCAAAAGTTGGTAGTTCACATTATCCAACATAATCAACGTAAAATAGTTTGATTAAGTCATATGATTGTGATTGATTAGTCTACGTTATTGTACTTAATAGGTTTGCTGATCCAATGATGACATCTTATTGGTACCATTTTCACTTTAATATTTTATTTAAATTAATTTAAAATTTTCCCTTTATGGAAGTGGCCAACTCCTTCAAGTGGAAATAGGGTTCCCACCACCACTTCACGTCTTTTCTTTTTCAAAAAAAAAAATATTTTATTTTATTTTAAACTTCAGATATTTTTTTAAATATGAATATATATGCATTAACCAACATTTATATTTGAAAAATGCTTTAAAAAGTATCTGAAAAATCTATATTTACAATTTAATATAATATTTTTTTTTATTTTATGCGGGAACCGGTAACTGTTACATATCGGCATGCATTAGGTAAATCGTTAAATTTAACGTGGTAATTTACAAATTACACATTGTCGAATTATTATTACCTTTAACCATGATTGTATTTGAAATATTGTAAAACCTTTATTTACTCCTTTACTCTTATATAATATAATGTAAAGAGTTATGTATGTATGTGTTGAGGTGTCATGATTGTATGCAGGGACGGATTCCGGGAATAAAAATTGGGGGGGGCTTGAAGTCAATATGATAAGTTATATATTATTAAAAAAAAATTTACATTATATCGTTCAACGAAGTTGTGCCCTACGAGATTTTAAAACATAAAATTCATCAATAATAGAATTTACATCAATATGTTTAGCTAAATCTCGTTCAATATAGAGTGTCAAACAATCGGCAAGAAAGTCATCCTCCATTTTATTGCGAAGTGCCGTCTTCACATGCTTCATTGCTGAAAAAGCCCGCTCAGTAGTGGCAGTAGACACAGGTAATGTCAAAACAAGATGAATCAATCTAGTCAACATAACATAAACACTTGACCGTCCACTCTCGGTCAATTGCTGACACAACTCAACAAGTGTAGAAACCTTTAAATTCTGCATCACATCAAGTTTATAACGTATCAATTCATACTTCAAAGCAACAATTTCTTGATCTGTGAAATCTCCAGGATAAAACTTCTTCGCAAGCTTGCAAATATCATCACTGTTAAATGAGTCAAATGAATTTTTAGGATCTAAAGCTGTACTAAGAGAAAGAAGTTCCACCGATGACTCATTGAACCGAGTATTTAACTTCATCAAAATGAAATCTATTGCTGCATTAAAAACATCAAAGTGGTAATGATGTTCTATTGTAGTTTGCCGACAGGAACGTCCAATCTTACATAGACAATCAAGGTCAGGTACATCAATTTCATTTCTTGAGCAAAAAACTTTAACTTCCTGAAGAAATTCATTCCACCCACATTCTCTAAATTCTTGAAGGCAAGTTTTGGTAGTAGTGACAAATGTGATAGCAGTCAAAATGTCTTGAGATTTTCTTTGAAGAATTTGACAAAGAGTATCTGTTGTTCTCATAATTTTATGCATTAAGTGCAAAATAAACACAAATTCAAAGCTTGCCATGTTTCTGTAAATCCCCCGAACTTCAGCCTTAACTCTTCCATTTGGAGAATAATCACTGAGAACTTCAAAAACTTTGCAAGTTGCAGTGTACATACCTATCAAGCTTTTTACCGAATCATAGTGAGAACTCCAACGAGTAGCTCCTGCTCGTTGCAAATTACCAATCTGGTTTGCACCACTTCCAGAATCACGTTCTCCAATTGACAACATATACTCAATTTCATTTCTCTGTGCAGTATGTAATTCAGCAATGCGCTTAGTAGAAGAAGTGACAATATGTTGAAGTGCTAGCCAACGAACAGCTACAATTGAGGTGCTCAAACGCAGACGATTTTTCTCTTTTTCCTCTTTAGATTGTGCACTGCATCACTTTATCAATATGTTGTGAGGGCCTCATCAAATTTTCAGCCATTCTCTCACACATAGTATGAGGTGAAGAAGTTGCAGAACCAATATGGGCAAGAAAAGCACATGTTTTTCCTTGGTTTACCCTTTTCCAATTGTCAAATCCTTCATTGACCAATGCCGAGATATTAGATGAATTAACATCATTCAGGAAAAGAAAACAATAGAAACAATATGCCTTATTTGTTGAAGGCGAATACTCCAACCAATAAAATTTCTGAAACCATTTTTTCTGAAAACGACGATTCTGTCTTCCAAATTTTGTACCTGGATACTCCAACATATCTGGTTGATAAGGCCCCATATTTAGATATGAACGTCTTATCTCATCTCGTACATTAACATGTTATTCACATATCTGTTTTCTTTTTCCTGGATCTCGTTCAATAAAAGTAGACGAAGACTGATGATCGTCTCTAGGAGAGGAACATGAAGGAATTTGGATATTGGGAAATAGAAGACTTTCACTGGATTGATGTTGCATTGTAAGGACCGTAGGAATTGAAGTATCTTCACTAGCTTGACGATCTCTCTTCTTAAAGAAAGAGAATATCAATGTTTTTCCTTTCTTTGCAGCAGATTGATATTCCATTTTGAAATAGTTCAATTTATAATCCTAAACAAGAATAAAATAATTATTAACCAAATAAACAAGTAATAGTCACTCAACAACTCAACAACAAACAATCAAGAAACCACAAATCACACACAGAGAAGCTATAAAAAACAAAATAAAAAATATATAGCCGATTCTTACCTGGATTGTTGCCTTGCCGATGAGCAATTTGATTTCTTCGGGAGTCCGCAATTCTATTCTGTCGCTAAAGGGCTTGGGACTTGGGAGAGAAATTTTGTAGAATTGAGGTGGGGCGGTTTTTCAAAAAACAGTCGCTAATAGCGACTGTTATTAGCGACTGTTTGAATAAACCGTCACTAGTAGCGACGGTGCAATTAAAACCGTCGCCGATCCAGATCGGCGGCGGTTTTACTAAAACCGTCGCCGATCCAGATCGGCGGCGGTTTTACTAAAACCGTCGCAAATATTAGCGACGGTTTTTCAAAAACCGTCGCTAAATTATTAAAAAAGTGGGCTGGGCTACAGCCCAGTACAGCCCTAGAATACATCCGTCTCTGATTGTATGTGTTGGGAGAACAATTGGATCGTGATATTTGAGCTGTTATACGGTTTAGAAAATCCGGGTTACAAGGTTAGCATCACCTATAACTTTTGGTAAAATGTTAAACGCTCGATCCTACAATTAATATCAGAGTCATGATCACGAGTTCGATTCTCATGCAATAAATGCAATTAATGAGAGAAATATTGTTATCGTGCAATAATTGTTATTGTTGAAAGAACATCGAATTTTGACATTTGAACTGTTATAGTGTTTAAAATGTTTAAGTTGTATCATTACTATTAGCTATAATTTTTGGTAAAGTGACGAGTATTCGATACAATTGTAAGTATGTATTTTAGGTGAGATTTATATATCTGATGGTAAATACTACGTAAAAACCGACCAATTAACTGAGTTGTAAGAATAATTTTCCAATAACTACGAAATGTGAATATGATCAACTGGTTGAAGTGGTTATGATATTTATAGGCCCGAATCTGCTCTTTGGGCAGTCCCATTTTATGATCCAGGATGATATTCATTGGGCTTTTGGACTTATTGGGCCTAAGTGACCCGATGTGGTAAGTGAACATTTTTCTTTGATTTTTTACTTAAAGTACTATCTTAGTAATTAAAAATAATAAGCACCATTTGAATACTTATTTTAAGTTATTGATATAATATAATGAATATATTTAAAATATAAGTATTATTTTATAAAAATATTTATATTAATTGAGATAATATTCAAATGATGACAATAATATCCTGCCGTCAAATTGAATTATTTACCATAACATCAAATATTTGGTTGAATGAAATTGTTACTAATAAAAAAATATAAATATATATTTAAAATATGTACGAATAGTAAATATATCAAAATTTTACGATAACATTTTTCATTAAAAAGTTGGAAAACATAGTACTATGTAAGAAATTATTTTATTTACATTTTTAGAAGACAACGAGAACTAAATAAATAAAAATAACAAAAAAATAAAATTGTAACTGAAATTAAATGAAATGATATAACAAATATAGACACATAAATGTTTTTTATGTTTTCAAATAACATCAAATTAATATTTGAATTTTAAAAAAATGAAAAATTTCACACTTAATATGTATTTATTTTCAAAAATTTATTAATATGATAAATATTTCATTTTATTTCACATTATTTTTTGTTAGAACTTCCCAAATATATATTTTGATCTGCATAATTATTTCCTATTTTATTATAATTAATTTCTTCCGACTATCATTTTCGTCATTAAATTTTCTGCTCGATGTATATTTTTTAAAAGGTATTCACTATAATTCTGATTTTAAAAACATCAAAGATTTGTATTTTTTATTTCGTAAGCACAACACGTGTACATGAATTGCTAGCTTATATTATTTACATGCAAATTCGACTAACGTAATTTGGAGATTTTTATATTAATACAAGAATTTACCTAATACGCGAACAACTACGAGTCGACATATATTAAAAAAAGCATAAGTTATAATCTTGTGGTATGACAAAGAGTAGATCTCTTATAAGACGGTTTCACGGATCTTTGGGTTAACCCTACCGATATTATAATAAAAAAGTAATATTCTTAGCATAAAAAGTAATATTTTCTATGGATGACCCAAATAAGATATATGTCTCACAAAATATGATTCGTGAGACCATCTCACACAAGTTTTTACCAAGAAAATTATATCCACGTCAAAACCAAACAAAAGCCGTAAAATAAATTAAGTTTCCCAAAAAGATTTAAGTAGTATTTCATCAATTACCTTTGCTACAATATATATATATATATATATATATATATATATGCAATTATTCTAAATATATAATTCAATTTTTATATTTAATAACAATTTTTTGATATATATATATATGCAATTATTCTAAATATATAATTCAATTTTTATATTTAATAACAATTTTTTGGCCTTTTCCAATTCCCCAAATAACTAGGATAATTATTGAAATCGTCCCAACCAAGAGCGTCTATTTGCCCAACCGATGTATCCAGGCTCTGGGTAATACGACGTCGGAGAGCAAGGACAAAACTGGAAATTCACCACAGAATACAAGGGGAACAGTCTAGGCTCTCAATCTCGATCTCTAACATCACAAATACACTGCACTTCTACTCCGAGGCGAGATCCGAGGAGTCTCCTTTGATTGCTCACGCTTTCGATCTTTCTTCAGATCTTCCTGTTAATCGAACTTTTGCTTCTATCAGGTAATAAAATCTTCAAGCTTATTAGGTGATTGAATGAATTATTTCAAACTCTGATGATTGAGTGTCGATTAAGCTGAGATTTGTTTTGTTTTCCTTTGATTGCGGTAAACTTGATTTATTTTGTAAATTCTTGTTTTTGTTTTAAAATTCCGGTGTATCGGATGATTTGACGGCTGTTATTTTTTTTTTGGCGATCTGTTTGTTCGTGTCCTTTACTTGATTTTTTCTTCCGCGTGATTGAATCTTTGAAACACAGATCAAATCCCTGCTCATGCCAGGTCATACTAGTATTAAGTCATGACATATGTTCTTACCATCTTATGTACCGTGCAAGATTATGTGTAGTATTTTTGTCACTGTCAGTCACTCTTGTCAATCTTGAGTACATAGCTCAGTGCTTGTTTTTGTCTGTTTCCTGTACTGCAGTCATGGCTGGAATGGCACCCGAAGGTTCCCAATTTGATGCTCGTCAGTATGATACCAAAATGAATGAAATGTAAGCTCTCCATCATGCCTTCATTCAGTGTTCTGAAAGAGCATTCTTTTGATAGAAACAATTCATCTTTGTTGTGTCCTTTCTCTAGCCTTTCATCATCTGTTTTTATTTCAGACTTGGAGCTGATAATGAGGAGTTCTTCACAAGTTACGATGAAGTGCATGAAAGTTTTGATGCTATGGGCCTGCAGGAAAATCTCCTTAGGGGCATCTATGCCTATGGTATAATTTAACCATATGTGTAGGAATATGTGTGGCTTAGTTCTTCATTTTATTGTTATGTATTTCATGATTGAATTAACCTCCCCTGCAATCTTAATATGGCTCATGTCTCTGATTGGTAATTTGTCTCTTTCTTTAAAGACCTATGCAAAAAGTAAGGTTTTTGTTATACCAGTGTTGCTACTTGCTAGTTTATCTGTCTGTTGCAAGAGTTATAATATGCGTTTTTCCCTCATTCTATAATTTGACAGTATGAGGTGCTTTGTTTATATATTCGGCTTCCTTTCTTCTGTTATTTGGATGTTAAAGACCCTATTTTTGTACTGTTTTGAAGGGTTTGAGAAGCCCTCTGCAATTCAACAAAGAGGTATTGTTCCCTTCTGCAAGGGGGTTGATGTGATTCAGCAGGCTCAGTCTGGAACAGGAAAGACAGCAACTTTCTGCTCTGGAATTCTGCAGCAGCTAGACTACAATGTTGTTGAATGCCAGGCTTTAGTTCTGGCACCAACTCGTGAGCTTGCACAACAAATCGAGAAGGTTATGCGAGCGCTTGGTGATTATCTCGGTGTTAAGGTTCATGCTTGTGTTGGAGGTACTAGTGTTCGTGAAGATCAGCGTATTCTGTCCAGTGGGGTTCATGTCGTGGTTGGTACTCCTGGTCGTGTGTTTGACATGTTGAGAAGGCAGTCTCTTCGTCCTGATTATATCAAGATGTTTGTTTTGGATGAAGCAGATGAAATGCTGTCCAGAGGTTTTAAGGATCAGGTATGTTAAATTGCTTGTGTAGTGATTAGAAACTTTATTTCGGGCTATCGACAATTTTACTGTTTATAGTTGAGCACAATGTGATTTTTAGTTATAATTTTGTCTGTGGAGATGAGTGTCATTTTTTTTATTTGAAGCCAAGGTTGTTTTCTTCAGATATACGATATCTTTCAGTTGCTGCCTCCTAAGATTCAAGTTGGTGTATTTTCCGCTACTATGCCACCAGAAGCTCTCGAAATTACGAGAAAATTCATGAATAAGCCTGTTCGCATTCTTGTGAAGCGTGATGAACTAACACTTGAGGGCATCAAGCAGTTTTATGTTAACGTTGACAAAGAGGAATGGAAACTCGAAACTCTCTGTGATCTTTATGAAACATTAGCCATTACTCAGAGTGTAATCTTTGTTAACACCAGGCGTAAGGTGGACTGGCTCACAGACAAAATGCGCGGCCGAGATCACACAGTCTCTGCCACTCATGGTGACATGGACCAAAACACAAGAGACATCATTATGCGTGAATTCAGATCAGGCTCTTCGCGTGTACTCATCACCACAGATCTTTTGGCACGTGGGATTGATGTGCAGCAGGTCTCTCTAGTAATCAACTATGATTTGCCGACCCAGCCTGAGAATTACCTCCATCGTATTGGGCGAAGTGGCCGTTTCGGGAGGAAGGGTGTTGCTATCAACTTCGTTACTAAAGACGATGAACGAATGTTATTCGACATTCAGAAGTTCTATAACGTGGTTGTTGAGGAGCTTCCTGCCAATGTTGCTGATCTCCTCTAATTGCGTTTTGGTCTACTCGTACCTATTAAAGAGAGAATCAACTATGTTTTTTAAATCCCTTCATGTGACACGAGCCCATAAATATTTAAGTTGCAAGCGCCTAGTGATTACCAACAGGCGACCTTGTAACCTCGTATGAGCTTAATGTCATTCATTACCTTAAATTGCTTTTACCATCTTGTTTTCGTATTTTTTGAATTAAAATGTAATGTAAGTGTGATCGAGAGATTTTACCTATTGATATGCAGCAGGGACGATACATCTCCAAATTTGATTGCTGTTGAGAACTTTTGGTTTGTTTTGAGTATTGTAATTGTCCAAAAGAACTTGAGTTTCCTCGAGTCTTAAAACTGGATATTTAAATTTATGCGACTGTTGATGTTCCATCAATTGGCATACTTATGTATATAATATGTGCATGTATGTTTATGGTCATGATCACTATTTTTTTTTTTTTTGCCGTGGAAGCTGGTTTTCCTGACCGCTGGTGCCTCCATCAGATATTACGAAGCTTTGGTTTTATCTGCTATATATATAGTTGAGCAAATTCGTACAGCAGTGAAAATAATGAATATTCTTCAGTACCAAATGTTACATTTTAATTCATCATGTGGTACCTTTGTCGAATGTTTGCAACATTCTAAACGATTATGGTGCATTAGAAGTTGAAGAGGTTTACTTCCTTTGGATAAGGGGAAGATTGCAACCTTTTTTTCCTTTGGTTATGATAAAAATTGGTTCGTACGTTTTCCTTGATTCAAAATGACTCGGAAGGAAAACGAAAACAGCAACAGGGGCCACAAAAATAAAACGTTAAATAAAGTAGATTAGCAGTCATCAATTGATTATATTACAAGAAATAGGGAATGACTGGCCAATCTCAACTGTGTAACCAAAGCGTTCTTCCTCATTGACCTCTCAAAATCATTATACATTTGCAAGACCACAATTATAAACAATAATCAACTCTGATTGGTATCTTATGTTATCTTACATCCCACCGATCGTCACGTCAGATGTTGAAGCAAGGGCAGAGCTTGCGATTTAGAGTGCATACCAAGTCAGGCTTTCCATGATCATATATTTACCAGGAAGGCTTCCAGCAGACGGTGCCAAATAAGTGATTTTCTTACTGCACATTCCAAAAGGTGTCACGTTAGTGAATAATACACTTTATTGAGGACGAAGGTTTAAGTCCATACCTTTCAAAGTTTATGTCAGTGATCCAGATGAATCCAGCAACAATACTGAGAAGAAGAGGAGAAAGGATTATTCGAGAAACAAACAAAGACGTGCCAAAAATAAATTTTTATAGATAGGTGAGTTAATTAAAAAGAAGTTGCCTATACCTTGAAATAATTTCAGCTAGTTCTGTTGCAAAAGACACGGCTAGAACTAAGTGGAGTAAATCCTGGTTAATAGTAACATGTATCCATCTTGTAGGGTCTCCCCAAGGCTCTGTGCCAATGGGCAGAGCAGAATGCGGGCCTGTGGTCCACCACCAACGCGATATATGCTTAAATCACTGAAATTTGCAATATTGGAATTTGGGGAAAGATCATTAGAAGGCCATAGACATATTTCTGCGATCAAACAAAGCAACAACACGTGTCAGAATTGATAACACTAGCTGGAAGGCAATGTCTCTTCATAATCAACAAGACCTGCATTAACGTAATTACAACAAAGAAATTAAAAACATAGCATACGCGTATTCTGTAAGCCCTGGACTTTTTGACGAACTTTTGTATTCCTAGAGACAACACCGCCAGACTTCTGAAGTTTCACCACATCTATGTTACCCTTATTTTTATAAACATCTCTTAGCATGCTCCAAAGCTTTTCCTGACATAGTTCATGTGCAAGCAAGAAAAAGACAATTTTCATGCATTAAGATCCACGTTTCTCATTAACAAATAGGCATGGACTTACATGCAAAGAGACACAGACACCTGCCTCTCCTTTCATCATTCACTTAAATACACATAGGACAAAAGAAGTCTTCAAAGAGGCCATTTTTTATAAGCTAAAATTAACCCCAAATAATATTGTACCTGACCCAGAACGAGAACTGTGGCATCCAATGTATCAATTGCATGCAGCAGCAACTACCAAGAGGGGAATAAGACAGAAACTGTAAGTTGGGATGACGACAAAGAATCTCTTTAAATAGCCAACAGGTTATATAAAACTCAAACACCTCGTACCCAACGCCTTCAATCCATCCCATGGTGTTAATCACCATGCCTGAAGCTCTAGATTCGAGATTTCCTGCAAACTGTCTCTCCGAAGTTTGAGCAAGCTCTTTGACCAGCACCTTGTAAAAAGATCTATATCGACACTGAAAAGCACCAAGTTGGAAGGAAGGTAAACTTAAAGATAAAAAAAGAAAAAGAAATGAATAATGGCCACAAACAAGCGGTAAAAGATGTGTGATGCAACACCAGGTAAGTGGATTAGTATCAAAAGATAAAAGGTGGAATGCTCTCCACAAACCATGCCGTTACCTGGGAGTGACATGCCCATGGAAATACACGAGTGGCATATCGAAAAGGATTCCTTCAACTGGATCGACAGGCAGTTCAACTGGAGTTGCAGTTATGCATCCAGGTATCGTTATAGATCCCTGGCCTATGTCTAAATCTACAAAAGTAGGTTTCCATCCCTGTTTAGCAGCCCAACTCAAAAGCATCCTTGATAAGGTACCCTTTCCAGAATCCGGAGGTCCCATGACAATAAACCTGGGCCCCTGAATAAAGTGACTTCAAAATACGAAAGGACCAACAGCACTTTTAGAAGTTTCAGAATAACAGGTATTTGATCATAATTGTTAGCAAAAGGCATAGAAAACAAATATTAATGACAGATGAAGCTGTAGATAAAAATTATTCGTCTAAAGGCATATGATATTATGACCATGAGATCGTCAGTTTGAAAACAGCCGCAGCCATGCTTACCATAAAATTCATCAATTTGCACAATAATTCCAACTCAAACCAAACAACTGCAGAAGGCAAACAAATTTGAATTTTGGCAGAATATTTGCTCATTTATCATTTTTGCTCCATGAAAGTATCTTGAACTTAGAAGACAAAGGTTTCGCAAGCCTGATTTCGTGTGAATGGAAACTGATCTATGGAGATCATTTGTTAAACAAACTAAGAGCGCCAGCTTTCTTGAGTTCCATTAGGGATCTAATTTCAATGCTCTGAAAATACTGGATGCATGCATAGAGTCTAAGCCAATAAAAAACCAAAAAAATGCTATCGAGTACCAAAGAGAAAATCTTGATATTAAAAAATATGAGCAAAAATACATAGTAGGTAAAAGGTAGCTTAAAATGAGAGCACGGTAGCCTTGTTAGTATGTCTATCTATTAACTGATGGTACCTGTGAAGTATCAGAATCACTGGGTGCATCTTTGGCACGACTTCTTCGAGCATCCAGCACAGCATGCACATTGACATAACTGATCATAGGTGTCTGAAGCGGAAATAGGAAACTGAGAATTCTCCTTAGAGAGTAGCAAAGGAGGAACATACACATGAAATTCCATATAAACATGTGATCAAGAAAGATATCTTAGATATACCTGATCAGCTGTATAATCAGTTTCCGTAGCATCATCCATTTCAATTGTTGCACCATACCAAGAAAAAATCCGGTGTGTACAATTTAACTATAAGCCAGAATCATAATATGTCATTACTAGTGAACACAAACTATCCTCAAACTAGGAAACTTAATTTCAGTAAGGAAATGCTAAGGATTGTACGGATCAGCTGTATGAGAGATATTCAAGTTAAGAATGTAGAATTGAATGCTAGTATTCCTCCTACTAATTTCTACCTTCAGACGGAGTATTAGTAGCTCAAACAGGTGAATTCAAAATAGTTATTGATGAAATTAAATGTGAGTATAGCTAAATTACAGCAAACTTGAGCCTCGGCGGACAGGTCAACCAAATCCTCAGTGGAATTTCGGTTCTAAATATCTCTGCGGTGCCGCTGCGCAACCGGAGGCGGAGAGGCGCGGTGGGACCGACTTCAACTCTTAGTTCACATTCTTTGTCCAGCTTCACCTGTCTCATCATTGTTGAACCACCTGGTGCCCCAGTCCGAGCTACGGTGGCGCCGCCGTAAGCCATTTTAATGCTGCTTAATTTCTAGCAAAGGGTTGGGCCTCGCGGGGAAACCGAAACGGGTTGGTGGATCCCATTTCTTTTTGGTTCGGGATATTTTTAAATTTTCGAAATATGACAACGTTGACATAGACTCATCCCATTCAGAACGACAGTGAATTCACCCCTAACAACTGAGCTTGGATTACGAATTGGGGTAGTTGTGACAACCAAGATTTGCCAAGTGCAGTCTCGCATTAGTTCCCCAGTCGAATAGCAGCCCTTATGATCGTCAAAATCCGCATCAACATCCAGTCTAAGCTGATCTATTGGAGACGTCACACCCATCGAGAACTCAAAATTGTATCTTTCTCTGATCTTTTGAAGGAGCTCATATTGCATTATTAATCTCTCTAATCAGAGAATGAACGCAATTTACATCGATTGTTTGTTTCAGTAACTCGTATTTTCTTCGAAAAATCTCAAGAATAAACTCAAATCTTCATGTGCTATATCTGTAACAATGCACGGGCGATGTCTAGAAACGAGCTCTCACAACAATGGCCAACGAAGGACCAAAATTGTCCGTCCTTCCAAAATGCGACGAGTAATTATGGATGATAAGAGTAATTTTAGTACATTGGAATGTTACACACAATATATACCGTCTTGCAAAAATTCACGTAAGCTGATATCATGGTAGTATTTCGTGAGTCAGTCATGAAAAAATATTACTTTTACACTAAGATTATTATTTTTTATTGTAAATATCGATAGCGTCGACTCATCTCATATATAAAGATTCATGAGACCGTCTCACAAAAGACCTATTCTACTGTCTTCATGAAATATGATTTTCACCAAAGAGTTGACTAATAATAAAAAATATTGTCGGAAATTAATGATAAGACTTCATATCATTGTTACTACAAGTTCTACGATATCCTCAAGTATTGGACAAATCACGTGCGACATATCCATCCAAAAAATAAGGCGAAAATATTGACAAGAGAATTAAAATTTTGATCACTAGTCAAACGTTATCTGTTATGATATATCACTTTTAAACTAAATTAAACAATTAGACATGTTTGATTTTGAATACATTTAGTATTTGTAAAAACTTATTTTAAATATTTATCAGTTTTTACTTATAATTTTCATTACATTGACTATAAACTTAAAAACATTTAAATTAAGTTCCTGTAAGTGATATCTAAGTTATGTAGATCTTATTTATAAAACAACTATGATATATCTTTTTTCTATGTAAGGAAAATATAAAAAAATAAGAATATTTATATTCTCGATATGTGATTATTTACCGTTTTCATTTTTCCATAATATTTCTATTTACTAACTTTTATGTCATTTTTTGTCCTAAAATTTAATACATATCATTACTCTCTGTAATTATATTTAATTATAAAATTAAGAGTGAATATTATTTTCGTTACAAAGTTTAAGGATTTATAATGTTACTTTGAAATATTTAATGATTAAAAATATTTTAATAAGAAAATATAAGAACTAAAAAATGTATTTTTTTTCCTTAATTTGTCTTTGTAAAGAAATAGCCGATGAAATGTTAAACTATTGCACCAGCTATTATTTTATTAGATAAAAACGTATAGGCGAATAATCCCACCACGACGGAAGGGGGATCTCTGGCAGTAGACAGAGATCATCGCTACAATCCCAGAAAATATTGTCGCCGCTTGCGAAATCATATAAGCATTTCACTCACAGAAAGAAAAATAAAGCCTAAATAAGAGGAAGAAAAATAATAGAGAAACACGCGGTGTTGAGTGGTAGAGATGTGGGAATCTGTTTTCTTGACGGTGGTCGCCACCGCGGGAAACAACATCGGCAAGGTCCTACAGAAAAAGGGCACTCTCATTCTCCCGCCTCTGTCATTCAAGCTCAAGGTAATTAATACATGGGTGTGTATTTGGTTTTGTATTCTTGGATTTTTTTTTTTTTAGCATTTTATGTTAATCTGTGAGATTTGATTGATGGGCTTTTATTTTATGTAAGTCTTGGGAACATTTAATCTATCTGTTGTTGTTAATTTGATTAATTATTGCTTGGATCCTTCAAAGATTGTCGCTTTTTTTTTTGTTGGTTGCACTTGTCTTTTATTGATCATGGTCAGAATTCTTGTTTAGTTTTCTATAACTGGGGTTATTTATTTCTCAGGATCCGGTCTAGTTCTTTATACGAAATTTTGCATGAACTTGTTATGATTTGTTCAGCTTTAGATTTTGATGAGTAAGCTCACGCTATATATTGGGAAAGATAAGGGGTTTGTAGCCAATCAACTAGACTAATCTGGGCTTAAATTCTAAGTGTTAGTTACAACAGGTGAACTAGCTCAATCTAAATATAGGACTCAGAGTGTTCTCGTGCTGTGATCCTTTGCCATGTCGTATTTTGAATTCTTTTGAAGCTTACATATACTGGCTTATGGATTTGTGGTACTTGTCAATATTCTGAAAAAAAAAAGCCATTCTTGTTGATCAGGTAGAGTCATATGTAGCAAAGTCTCTGATTTCTTTCAAGGAGGAAATAATAACTTGGAAGGAAATGCATATATCTAAGAAGAATGCGACAGTTGCTGTGTGAGGAGTATAATATAAAGCAAATATGCATTTTTATGATTTTATACAACGAGCAAACTACCTAGGTATTACCGGAGGTTACTTAATAATATGATTAGCTGCAGTTTTGGACTCAAAATCAGGTCTCATAGATTCCATTCTCAATGTGTTAAGCTGGTTTTGTTTGGGGTTCTTTAACATTTTACAATTGTGTGTTATCAATTACATGTTATCCCTTGTGGGTGCTTCTTATTTCAAAATTAGACGCAGGCTAGTGCTTCGACTATATTTTTCCTTCCCTTTATCCTTTTGGCATCTTATTATTCATCTCCTCCTCGATTTTTTCCTGGAGTTGGGGGTGGGGGGTTGTGGGGGTATGGATTTTTAGCTTTATTTTAAAATAAAAGTACAGCATAACTGTACCATAATTACATTTTTTTCAGGTAATAAGAACGTATGCTTCCAATAAAGCTTGGGTTGTTGGGTTTCTTATGGATATTCTTGGAGCGTTCTTGATGCTACTAGCACTTGCTAAAGCACCTGTACGTGCTACACTTTTTTCTGTGTTCAACTATTAATTAATGTGCTCTGCGATCATATTGATTGGATTCGTGAAATTCACATGTGACACAGGTATCGGTTATTCAACCTGTTTCTGGTTGCGGACTTGCTATCCTTTCAGTTTTTTCTCATTTTTATCTGAAGGAGATGATGAACACAATTGACTGGATTGGAATTACATTGGCTGGCATTGGCACTATAGGTAATGTAAGTTCATTGGGATGTGGACTTCTCGTGTGCTTGTATTAATTTTGGTATCTCATTGTATATTTGTAATGCGAGTTCCATATTTCTGGACCATTACACACAGTGTCAGACTCAAGAGTTCCATGGAGAGGGGGACAAACATAATGGAGTTTTAGAAGGGAAAAAAATGTACTCTTAAAATTTTATTTAATTTTTTTCACTCGAGGGGTGGTGGTTGCGGCCTGAACGAGATCCGCGCATTCCTTTGCCCCCATTGTGTATGCCCATGACTACGAGTGAAATTCCCAAAATACGCATCTACTCACACCTTCTCTGGTCTTATTTTAGTTCATCTTATTTTACAGGTATCGGTGTAGGAGGAGAGGAGCAAAAGGCATCTTCCATCTCAGTTTTTCATTTACCATGGCTTGCATTTGTGGTTGCAATCTTGTTTGTAAGCACCTTACTTTATATGATATTTTTAATTACACTTGAATACTTGATATTTTAAAAAGATTATGATGATTATTGTGCTGTGATTTTATTGTGATTCAGTTAGAGCGATTTCCTATAGATTCACTATCCAAATATACTAACCTATTCATAAATGAGGTGGTTGCATTAAAAATCATGGGGGAATAACCAGACTTTTCCCTCTTTGGGTATATGTGTTAAAGCATCCTTGTGGCTGAGCCATGGATTTTTCTTCGTTTTCTCATTTTTTTCACTTTGCTCTTTGTGATCAATTTTTTTAGCAATAGCATTGATGATGTTATAAGCCCGTATAAAAATAGTGCCATGCAATTTGTTCTTCTTCGATTCAAACTATAGTTGTGCAATGTAAGAACTTTATGATATGAACATGTAAGTGCCAATTTAATATTGGTGTTTTTAAAGACGCTGTTCAGGACCGCCTAGGCGCTGGGCGGTCACTCACCGCCTCGATTTTTAGCTCCGTCTCGGCGACCGTCTAATGTAATATATAAATCTTTTTAAAAAAAATAAAAAAGATTGTTTGACATATTTTTCAATCAATTTTTATTGGATAAAGAGAAAGATATGCCATTACTTTTGAGTTTGAATTCGATATAGAGAAATTATTGGAGAAATATGGATATGAACAAGAAAAATTAGATATTTTTAGGTAAAAAGAAAAAACACCTAGGTGCCGCCTTAATCCCTAGGCACTAGGCGGTGGGTGGCCGTCAGCCTACCGCTTTTTAGATCATTTTTGATATAATTTATTGATGGTATTATGATATTCTTGCTTTGTTATGTTTCTTTGATCCTCAAAGGAGACAAATGGTATGAAACTGAAATAAAGTTATTCTTGTTTAACGTCCTCAAAACTTTTAATGTTTTGCTAAATATTAGGTACTTCTTAATGGGTGGCTTCGTGTGTACAGACACCAAAGAAGAGAACAAGAATTGGTATGTTTTGAATATTTCTGCTGGTAATGCTACAATATCATTGTGACAAACACAAGTGTGTCTCGCGAACTTGATTTATGCCCTCACATTTTGCTACACAGATGCAATATGAAGTCATCGAGGAAATAATATATGGCTTGGAATCCGGCATTTTATTTGGGTATATATTACTTCCCAAGTGTTGAAAAAGTGTACTTGTATTCTTGTTACTTTCCCTCTCATAAAAAATATTTTCAGGATCGCATCAGTTGTATCAAAGATGGGATTTGTGTTTGTGGAGCAGGAATTTTCCAAGTTGATGCTTCCCACCTGCATTTCAATCAGCATTTGCTGCAGCGCGTCTGGATTTGTTGTCCAGGTTAGGTAAAAGTTGCTTTGATCGAGTGTTAAGTGTAGGTTTATGTTAAGACGAATTCATTTTTTGGTCCCCGTGTTTTCAAGATCATAATGTCATGTATATGTTTCGAACAGACCCGTGGTTTAAAGCATGGAAGGGCGATTGTGGTGTCTACTTGTGCAGCGGTTGCTTCGATTGTGACCGGTGTACTCGCTGGTATTCTTGTTTTAGGGGAACGATTGCCTTCAGCACCAGTAGCTCGTGTCTTGCTTCTTATCGGATGGTACCGATCTACATTTTTCTTTCCTTACCATCTTCATCTGTTTAATATTTTCGCAACCATTACCATACCATTTTGTTTACTCAGATGTATTTATTTTCATTTTCATATCTCCCAACATATTCATTAATCTTAACTCAATTTTTCATTAATCTCCAAATTTTTTTGTATAATATGACTTACACAGTAGCATCACCGGATAATAATTTTTTTGCTTTATCTGGTTATTTACAAATGCAGGTTTTTCATCATAATCGGTGTAATCCTACTGGTAACATCGATAAGACTGATACGATTCTTTCCAAGGCCACGGCGATCTATAGCACGTAGTGGCGTGGAACATAATTTTGGTACACGTACGCGGGACACAAATCCGAGTGCTGTTATACAAGCCAGCACACTGCATCATTTACTATCGCCTCCCTCGAAAACAAAATCTTGATCATACGCAAGAAAAGATATGCTAACATCATGGGATGACTTCAGGATCTTCCCAATGTGAATACTTTGGTTCTATATAGCTATTGCTTGATCGATTCTTTGACAATGTACAGTTTCTTACATGGTGTGTTCCGATAATCCAACTGTGGATCAAGTCCATTAATCCTGTTAACTATAATTGGCATATTTGTCCTTCGCAGAGGATGGAATAGTTTCAGCGATATTGTCTGGGATCCATCATAGGAACAGCTAGTAAAATCATGAGGTCTGGAATAATGTATACCGTCATGCAATATGTTTGTTTGACAAATATAAGCAATGCTTAAAACACGTAATGATACGAATCGACTCAGTTCAGCTACAACTGCATACTTGTCTGTGTGAATCATGAAGACACTTGCAGAGGGTAGATGGAAAATGTTGGAAGTTTGGAAATGGTGTTCTCCTTTGAAAGTTTCATGCCCTGTTAACTGGCCATGTAAATGTAAGGCTTTTTCCAAACACCAGGTGCATTTTCGAAGAACAAGTAAATAGAACAAACTTCGATCCCAGTGGGCACGATTTGATCACCCTGTGAGAATGTATTACCGATATCGAATACCTATCAATTCAGGCCTGTGTTCTCAACTTACTATGTCGAATAAATACATCACCAACTAACAAATCTCAAGACAATATCACACACTATCTTTTCGTGCAATACATGAAAGGGTTTGACGTGTAATAAATCAAGAATCGCGGCCACAATGGAACACACGTTATTAAAGACATCGTATATCTGTGAGAATATAATGCCTACGTCAAACAAGATTTTCATTTTGATTTTCTTACAGGTGTGTAACTACCCAATTGCTCCATTTGCCAGCTTTCATGCGGGGCGACGTTGTCGTTGTAAGGAGCAAATTGCTGCAAAATTCCAAAGCTCAAACAATTAATTCTAACAAAAACATCAGTGATGCAAATAATTTGAGTGTTAAAGAAAGCCCATATTCGAGTACCTCCATCTTAGTCAAAAGCTGGTTGGCGGTAGGAGCAGAAATGACTATTTGCCGAGCACTTGGTTTGATGAAGCCTTCTTCGACACCTTTGTCGAACAAATTGAGCAACAAGTCATAGTAACCATCAACATTTAGCAAACCAACCTGTCCAAAAAAGCAACACAAATCAAGAAGTAATAAAAAATCCATTCGTTCTCTTTGAATAAAGATGGATGCATCACCGGTTTTTTATGAATTCCGAGTTGTGCCCAAGTTATCATTTCCATAGTCTCTTCCATAGTTCCATATCCTCCTAGACAATTCAGGATGCTTTTAAGAAAAAACATATTTATTGGGAAAACAAATATTTATGCATTCTTTCATGTTCATTTACCAGGAAGGGAAATGAAAGCTTCAGCCTCTTTAGCCATTTCAGCTTTACGCTCATGCATATCTGAAACGATTCTCACATCTCCAACAGCTTCGCCTGATATCTGTCAATGTCACTCAAATGAAGTACCTCATCAGGAAAATAAATAAATGGAAAAAAACTACAAATATATAATGTCCCCTATGAGGATTCGGAATATCAAACCATAAGTTAAATAGACAATGGTGCAAGTTCTATTCGATTCGCAACATAGCCAAGTCCTAGCAATCTTGATTGCTCAATGAAAAACTAATAAACGAAATAAACATTTTAGCATGAAGTCCACTAAGAAGAAGCTGTAAATTCTAATGCAAGTATACCTCAAAGGGAACTAGAGCTTTGGGAATTACTCTGCATAGCAAAAAACCGGGTCAAGGTTATCTTACAGCATAGAATATCGATCGCATTTTTTTTTATACAAAGCTCACCCAAGAACATGGCAACCGCCATCAAAGACTCTCTGAGAAATCAACCCCATCAAACCGACGCTTCCGCCACCGTACACCAAGTCTATCTTCCTATTTACCTGCAACCACCCACCATTCACAGAGTACACAAAATCTTTCACATAACAAGAAATAAATAAATGGAACAGCATGAAGATGATTTAATGTATTTCAAGGTTGAACTCTAAACATGAGAATCCCAATGCCACAGTGAAGGAAAAACACTTGCATAGACAAATATAATTCTTGAAAACACCTACAGGGTCGTTGAAAAGCTGTAATCAACAAAAGTAGAATCCCATTTTTCGCAAAGGAAAAAATCATCCCAAAAGTCAATACCTTGACTCAGAACCAAGGAAAATTAACAAGTCAATTGCAGCCAAGAAATATAAAGATTCAACAAAAAGATAGAATCTTTTTTCCCATTAAAGGTAAAGGATACCAACCAGTTCATTTCCCAAGTCATTAGCAGCATCACTGAAGACTTTCCTGTGGCCAGGCTGACTTCCACAAAATACACAAATCTTCTTGAACTTGCTACCCACGCTTTCCATTCTATTCACAGTGATCAACTTAATCGCTCCTCTAACAGATACTAAAATCAAATTGAAACTGATGATAATTCAATCTTCACAAACCAATTACAATGACAATTCACGAAAAGTTAGTAAAAAGATCAATGAGGCGGGATAGGTTAACATAAAGACAATCTGGGATTTCTTGATTCAGTGAATATATCAGTTCCAATCACAAAAATCAATAGACACTTTGATTTTGCTGCGGTCTTTGCAAGCGCGTATCTGTGTTCCGCAGACTTTCATATGATTAAATCAGATTAAAAAAGGTAACTAAAGAAGCAGCCGGATAAGGAAAATATTAAAAGTCCTCATCAGTCTTCGTTATAACCCTTGAAACTGTTGAAAAATATATTTAAAATATGTGTATTGAATATTTGAATGTTGAATATTTGAATTTTGAAAATAAGAGTTGTAAGTATTGAAAATTAGTGTGTGATGATGTAGGTAATGATGTATTTTATTTTTGGATTATTTGTAAAGATTTCATATAAATAGATTTCTCATTTGTGAAGAAAATCACAATTGAGTAGAGAGAAAAATATTATAAAGTGTGTAGTTTGGTAAATTTTGAGAGTTTGAGATTTTTATTTTTTACCATAAATTTTTACTTTTTCACAACACGTTATCAGTACGAAGCTCTAAAAGTCCTCCATCCTTTTCCAAGCCCAAACAGAAGAAAAATGTAACAAAAGTAATAATATTTATTTTACTGTTATTTATTTATTGTGTATATATTTAATATATAATATAATGTTATTATTAATAATAAAAATAAATTTTTCAAAAACTTGTTATAAATCCTGGGAGGATGTTAAGATGACATCCCACACTCCCGGTAAGGGATACGACAAGTATAAAAGCCTATAAGATTTTTAAATAAAATATCTTATGACACATCATTATAATAATATGATATGATATACATAATTATTTAAATATGTCTAATATTATATACACCATATTATTACCATAAAATTATACAAATACATACCTTTATTTTTTTATACACCAACGGTCATAAACGGTAACAAAACGGCTAGTTTTTGCCCTATAAATATGATCTCATAAACACATTCAATCACTCCAACTTTCTCTTCTTCTCTAAAAATTATTCTTCACTAAATTTTCGAAGAAAAAAGAAGATGGCTTTCTCAAGGTTATTTTTAATTATTTTGGTTATCATACTCACGAGTCTTTTATTTATCGGAGAATATCCTCCTCGTGTGTTTTCTTTATTTTTACAAATGCTTCTACTTGTTGTTTATCCCTTACTTTGTATTGCAATATTCATTAACTAATAAAATGCATCGTAATTTTTTTTAGTACCACCATGTCAAATTTGACAAAGCTCGAATTTGTTGCGCTCGACATCACGGGAAAAAACTATATGCCATGGACTCTCGATGTAGAAATGCATCTTGAGTCATTGGGTCTAAGTGAGACAATAAAAGAAAATGGCATATCGACATCACAAAAAAAGGCAAAAGCCATTATATTTTTGCGTCGACATCTCGACGAGGGATTGAAATGTGAATATTTAATTGAAAAAGATCTCATGGCTTTGTGGAAAGGATTGAAAGAAAGATTTGAACATATAAGGGAAGTTATACTTCCGACCACCCGTGATGAATGGAATATGTTAAGATTCCAAGATTTTAAGAAAGTCAGCGATTATAATTCAGCGATGTATCGAATAATCTCGCAGCTAAAATTTTGTGGACATGAGGTCACAGAATCAGGAAATGCTTGAAAAAACATTTTCCATGTTTCATGCATCAAATATTACTCTACAGCAACAATATAGAGTACGTGGATTTGCGAGATATTCTGAACTCATCGCCTGTCTTCTTGTGACGGAAAGAAACAACGAGCTATTAATGAGAAATCATCAGTCCCGACCCACTGGATCAACAGCATTTCCAGAAGTAAATGCTGTAAGTAAAATGAATTTAAACCTGGAAACCAAAATCAAATTCAAAGACAAGGTTTTGGTCGAGGTCGAGGTCGAGATCGTGGACGTGGACGTGGACGTGGACGTGGACGTGGAATTGGCCGTGGTCGTGGTCGAGGCCGTGGTTTTGAAAACAATAGAGATAGTTATTTTTATAATTCATCTCAAAAGAGCGTCCCAAACCATCTACAGAAAAGACATCATGAGAATACAAGTGTTAATGAGAATCACTCAAAAAGATATGAAAGTTCTTGTTTCAGATGTGGTACTCCAGGACATTGGTCCAAAATTTGTCGAGCCCATGAACACATTTGTAAACTTTATAAAGAATCATTAAAGGGGAAAGAAAAGGAGACCAACTTCACTGAACGCAGTGACCATTTGAGTGATTCAACTCATTTTGATGCTGGTGATTTTATGAATGATTTCTCTGGAAATGATCAATATGTTGGTGGGATAGAAATGAACAATATTGATGCTGCAGATTTTCTCAATGATTTCTCTGAAAATGAACAATATAGTGGTAGAATATAAATGTACAATAATTTATTTTTCATGTATCCATATAATGTTTTATTGTATAATTATGATATGTGTTATATTTAAATATATATTGCCAGTAATTTTATTTCATTGCATATTTTTTTTTGAAGTTCAAAAAATGGAAAATGCTATGAGCAAAGCTGAAGTTTGCATACCCGATAGTGGTACAACGCACACTATCCTCCGAGATAAAAGATATTTCTTGGAACTAAAACCAACAAAAACAACGGTGAATACAATATCAGGTCCTGTAGACTTGATTAAAGAATGTGGTAAAGCACAATTTTTGTTACCTAATGGTACAAAATTTTTGATCAATGATGCTTTATATTCACCACAATCGAAAAGAAATTTGTTGAGTTTTAATGATATATATTCCCACGGGTATGATACTCAAACAATGAATGAATGATATAAATCAGGAAAGAAATATTTGATTGAAAAACTACCAATGCTCCCTACTGGATTGCATTATACACATATAAGTCCGATTGAATCAAACATGGTAGTTGATAATTCTTCAATATTAACCAATTGGCATGATCGATTGGGACATCCTGGTTCAACAATGATGCGAAAAATTATAGAAAATACACATGGTCATCCGCTGAAAGACCAGAAGATCTTTCAGAATAATAAGTTTCAATGTAAAGCATGTTCTCTTGGAAAACTTATTATAAGACCATCACCAGCCAAAATCCAAACTGAATCACCAATGTTTCTTGAACGTATTCAGGGTGATATTTGTGGACCAATCCATCCACCATGTGGACCATTCAGATACTTTATGGTATTGATTGATGCCTCCAGCAGATGGTCACTTGTATGTTTATTGTCAACTCGAAATGTTGCATTTGCAAGATTACTTGCTCAAATAATAAAATTGAGGAATCAATTTGCCGATTATACAATCAAGAAAATTAGACTTGATAATGCTGGTGAATTTACTTCCCAAACTTTCAATGATTATTGTATGTCTATGGGAATCATTGTTGAGCATCCTGTTGCTCATGTACATACACAGAAAGGATTGGCTGAATCATTGATTAAACGTCTGCAAATGATTGCTACACCAATGATTATGAAAACAAAGCTCCCTATTTCTATATGAGGACATGCAATTTTACACGCTGCTTCATTAATTCGCATCAGACCAAGTGCATATCATAAACACTCCCCATTGCAGCTTGCATTTGGTAAAGAACCAGACATTTCTCATTTGAGAATTTTTGGATGTATGGTGTATGTGCCTATTGCACCACCGCAACGAAAGAAAATGGGACCTCAAAGAAAGGTTGGAATTTATATCGGTTATGATAGTCCATCAATCATTTGATATCTTGAACCTCAGACAGGCGACGTGTTCACAGCACGTTTTGCTGATTGTCATTTTAATGAGGAAATCTTCCCAATGTTAGGGGGAGAACAGAAACATACCGAAAAGGAAATTACATGGCATGTATCATCATTGTTACATCTGGATCCAAGAACAAAACAATGTGAAAAAGATGTACAACAAATTGTACACTTGCAAAGAATAGCCAATCAAATACCAGATGCATTTGCTGACACAAAAGGGGTAACTAAATCATATATACATGCTGCAAATGCCCCTGCTCGAATTGAAATTCCAAAGAAACAAATTGAAGATACTCATGATGTCATTAAACGCTTGAAGCGTGGAAGGCCAGTTGGTTCCAAGGATAAAAATCCTCGAAAAAGAAAATTTATAGAGAAACACGATGATCACAAAATAAAGAATGATGTTCCTGAAGAAACACATGATGATCACAAAATAGAGAATGGTGTTCCTGAAGAAACACATGATGATGAAAATATTCCGTCAGAACCACAAACTGACGAGAATCATGAAATCTCTATCAATTACATTAATACTGGAAAAATATGGAACCGAAAAGATATAGAAGAAATTGATGATATATTTTCTTATAATGTGGCAATCGACATCATAAATGATAATGAAGATCATGAACCAAAATCTTTTGGTGAATATTAAAATCGGCAGGATTGGATAAAATGGAAAGAAGCCATTCAGGTTGAATTGGATTCGCTAAATAAACGTAATGTTTTTGGACCTATAGTCCTTACACCTGAAGGTGTAAAACCTGTTGGATACAAATGAGTTTTTATTCGAAAGCGAAATGAGAAAAATGAAATAGTGAGATATAAAGCTCGACTTGTTGCACAAGGTTTTTCTCAAAGGCTTGGAATTGATTATGAAAAAATGTATTCTCCCGTGATGGATGCAATTACGTTTCGGTATTTGATTAGCTTGGCGGTATCTGAAAATTTAGAAATGCGTCTTATGGATGTTGTTACAGCTTACTTATATGGATCACTTGATAGTAATATATATATGAAAATCCCTGAAGGATTTAAGATGCCTGAAGCACAAAGTTCAAAACCCAGAGAATGTTATTCTGTGAAATTACAAAGATCATTATATGGGTTAAAGCAATCTGGTCGAATGTGGTATAATCGACTAAGTGATCACTTGATGAAAAAGGGATATGTAAATAATTCAATATGCCCTTGTGTTTTCATTAAGAAAACAACATCCGGATGCGTAATTATTGATGTATATGTTGATGATTTAAACATCATTGGAACGAATAAGGAAATTCAAGAAGTTGTGTCATACTTGAAGGAAGAATTTGAAATGAAGGATCTTGGAAAAACCAAGTATTGTCTGGGTTTACAAATTGAACAAAAAGAATGTGGAATGTTTGTTCACCAGACAAATTATACAGAAAATATCCTTAAACGTTTTAATATGGATAAATCAAATCCTTTAAGTACTCCAATGGTTGTTAGATCATTAAACATAGAAAAAGATCCATTCCGACCATGTGAAGAAGATGAAGATATTCTTGGTCCAGAAGTAGCATATCTAAGTGCTATCGGTGCCCTTATGTATCTTACAAATTGTACAAGGCCCGATATATATTTTGCAGTAAATTTATTGGCAAGATTTAGCACATATCCAACAAAGAGACACTGGAACGGAATTAAACATATATTCTGTTATCTACGAGGAACGACAGACTTGGGACTTTTGTATTCAAAAGATGCTAATTCAAGTATACTTGGTTATGCCCATGCTGGATACTTATCTGATCCACACAAGGCACGTTCCCAAACTGGATATGTATTTACTCGTGGAAGCACTGCAATTTCTTGGCGTTCATAGAAACAAACGCTCGTAATAACTTCATCAAATCATGCCGATATTATTACACTACATGAAGCAAGTTGTGAATGTGTGTGATTAAAATCAATGACCCAACATATCCAAATCTCATGCGGATTATCATTTGACGAGAAGCCTGTGATACTATATGAAGATAATGCTGCATGTGTTGCTCAAATGAAAGAAGGATACATAAAAAGCGACAGAACTAAACATATTCCTCCTAAGTTCTTCTCATTTACCAAGGAGCTTGAGAAGAATAAATGTATTGATGTTCGTCACATTCAATCAAGTGAAAATTCATCAGATCTCTTCACAAAGGCGCTTCCTACGTCAATATTCAGAAAGCATATATATAATATTGGGATGCGCAATCTACGAAATTTGTGAAGAATTGTTCGTGTCAACATGAGGGGGAGTTTACGTGACTGCACTCTTTTTCCCTTGCTATGGTTTTTATCCCACTGGGTTTTTCCTATTAAGATTTTTAACGAGGCAGTATAAAAACACGTAATGAAGACAATCATTATGATCATCATCACAAGGAGGAGTGTCGAAAAATATATTTAAAATGTGTGTATTGAATATTTGAATGTTGCATATTTGAATGTTGAAAATAAGAGTTGTAAATATTGAAAATTAGTGTGTGATGATGTAGGTAATGATGTATTTTATTTTTGGATTATTTGTAAAGATTTCCTATAAATAGATCTCTCATTTGTGAAGAAAATCACAATTGAGTAGAGAGAAAAATATTATAAAGTGTGTAGTTTGGTAAATTTTGAGAGTTTGAGATTTTTACTTTTTACCATAAATTTTTACTTTTTCACAACAAAAACATGTATTTATTATTTATATACATGAAAAAATATTTGTGTAACATTTTCTCGAAGAAAATATGTGTGTCGATATTTTCTGGAATAAGACTATAATATTAGAGTAAATCTTTTGTGAGACAATCTCGCGAATCTTATCTGTGAGACATGTGTAAGGACCGTGTATCGTGTTATCGTAAATCCTGTGTGATTATCGATAATTCATGAAATTGATATGTGATTATGTATTTGATGTATATTATGACAAGGAAATTGAGAAAATGAATATTGAATATGAATTGACGTTGTAAGAGCTCGATTGGAGAGGCCGGACGCCAATTTAGTACAAACATAAATAATTGCACAGAACGAGTGGCGCCCGGAAGGTAGAAATTGACCGCCCGAGCGCCAAGGTAGAAATTTTGAGTGTTCGGGCAGAACACTTCGCGCCCGAGCGGTAGTTTGTGACCGCCCGAGCGCGGAGCAAGTGGCATTTGGACAGAACATGCCGCGCCCGAGCGGTAATTTTTGACCGCCCGAGCGCGGTGCATTTGAAACTCGGGGGCAGAACCTCTCGCGCTCGGGCTCGAGAATTCTACCGCCCGAGCGCCGAAGCGGTGAGTTGATAAGAACAATTCTTTCATTCATTTTCTTCATTTCATTTCAGAGACTTCGAGAGAATACGAGGGAATTTAAATTTCTTTCGTCCAAATCGACTTCAAAACGCTGTCTACACGCGAAACAAATTATATATTTGTGATCGTCGCGTCGAGAGCTTCTGACTGAGGTAATTTTCTTCTAGTTCCAGCAGCTCGAAATATCAAAGTGCTGGAATAGCATGTATTTGAAGTTGAATTTCTGATATGTAGTAGAATAACCGACAAGAAACTTGTATTCAAAGTCGGAATTGAATTATGATATGAATTTGATTGATATGAATTTTTGAAGTTTCAAATGATATTTGAAACTCATATTAATGATTTTGGAGTATGATATTGATTGAAATGAGTATGTTATTGATGTAGATAAAGTGTAATATCAATATCTTCAGGCTACATCAACTGGAAATGAAGAATTGAGGTATTTTGCGACCGGGTAACATACGACAGGTATCTGTATTATATGATATATGTCGGATTGATTTGATTGATTGGAATGAGATTATGTGTCTATATGCCTTATTTGTTGATTTATGTGGCATACATGACATTGAGATTGAGATATCGATGTATAAAATAAATGTTTTGTTAACACACATCATTTTATGCATACATCGATACATGACATGCACGTTGAGCTATGATCCTTGGATACCCTGATATGATTTGATTGGCTTCCGGGGTTTGTGAACACAATCGCTATGCCGGTATTATATGACCCGTAAAGCATAGACAATTGTGGCCCCATATGATTGGATATGAGATTTGGGATTTGATGGCGCTTTGCCGACGCTATCATACGAGTATCCCATATTAGCCGGTGTGCCAGCTCGAGCATTGATTTGATAGCGATTCGATTGATTCTGACATGTGCTCAGTGGATGGGCATTTGACCCGATACCTCCACGACATACATGCATTGCATACCATATATCATTGCATAGATATATGTGGTATATATGATTGGTTGTTCCATACGGAGCTTTGCTCACCCCCAAGGGGGGCTGTTGTTGTCTTTGTGTGTGGACAATGGCAGGTACTCCAGGATATCAGGAGACCGGAGAGGGTACTTCTGGAGGGAGCCACAGCTTGGGCTGAGGTTTTATGTTTTGTCTTGTTTCCAGTATATATGTATATGTATCTATATACCGGGGCATGTTCCGAGAATGTGAGTTGTTTGTATATGATAGATTTGGATTTCGTGTGGGCATGTTTATGACGTGAGATTAAATACTATTTTTAGTATTCAAATAAAATGATTTGGGCTCATTGCAAAGAAAATTTAAACTCGTTTTCCGCTGTAATTAATTAACCCTAATCAGATTGCATTGTAATAACGATTAGGAGCTAAGGGCCCCACAACATGTCAACCCTACCGATATTCACAATAAAAAGTAATACTCTTAGCATAAAAATTAATATTTTTTCATGAATGACCCAAATAAGATATTCGTCTCACAAAATACGACTCGTGAGACCATCTCACCAATTTTTGTCATAATATATTGAATTTGTTTAATATTGTTTAGCAAATAAATGATTTATTCAATATTATTTATCTGACTAATGTGATTTCTAGAATAGTGTGTCGATCCATTACATATTTTAATTTTTTTTTAAAAAAGTTGTTTTTTATTTTATTTATAATTTATTGGTTTCACATTTTTTTTGAATATGTTTTGTGTTATCGAACTTATTAGTTTTATTCATTTATATATAGTTTAAATACAAATATTATTATTAACGTCAAATTATATATTTTATTTAAAAATACTCATTTATTTATATTGTTAAAGGGCAAAGAGGTCAAAATAAAAATTATGTTCTATCCACTGTCTATGCAGAATATATTATCACCTCAAACTTAAAAATTATATCGCTCCATATATTTCTTTATCTTCCTCGAAATTTTATTTACTTAGTTTTTATCTATTACGACATATGCATCAACATTTGTCTTGGTCGCTAGTTATATTTAAAATATGTGTGATTGATATTGTGGGGACCCGGACGCTAATCAAGTTCTTAATCACTTTCTGGAAATAATTAATCAATTAGTAATACAGGGTCTAAATTTTTTTTTTAAGATGCGGAACGTAGTGACATAAAACATATATACATCTCAGTATAAAAGTACAAGTCCTGTACTACATACATTTATTCAACTAAGGTTTAACAGCTAATATCAAGTGTCCAACCCTATCTCTAATCCAAGTCCGGAGCTTCCACTCTAATCACGATCTTTCCTCATCTCCTCGACCCTGAGCCTGTCCCACCTGTTGTCATGCACACATACAAAACAAGACAACAGCCGGATAACTCCGGTGAGAATAAATCTCAGTATAAACAATGTAAACATGCAATCATATAGAAACATATACAAAAGCATGTAACAGTTATCATTAACATGTAGCAAATCAACAAACATGAATGATATAAAACTGTAAATCAACTAGTCATCACAGACTCGACTCAAACAACGCGTCGTCTCAGACTCGACTCAACTCTAACCTAGGGATCCCAATGTCTGGATATTGATAATTATATCGAATCTCAGTCGATAGGAATGAATCAACCCTAAACGGCATCGATATAATTCATATATCCAGTGTCTGGGCGAAACAGCCGCAGAATTGACGAATCAGTCAAGAATTAAGCGAATCAGCCAATAACTAGACGAATCAGTCAATAATTAAGCGAATCAGCCAAAGTTTAGACGAATCGGTCGATAACTAGACGAATCAGCCAATAACCAGACGAATCAGCCTGTGACTAGGCGAATCAGCCAATGACTAAACAATCAGTAGTCAATACATGCAGTGACTATAAATCAATAGACTACAAACATCAATCTCATCAATTACAAATATCAATGCAATAAACTAAGTACGTGATTTAGGGAGACTCGAGTCAAACCTCACTCGAGTTGTGCAATCCCAACTCAACATTAATTTATACATTTCTTTCTGATACTCTGACTCTGTCGAAGTCTCGAACCCCAAGCCTGTCACTACTCAATCTGACAACAATATTGAGGGTACGATATCAATACACCACTCAATCAATACTGATATAATCAGAATTTAATCAAATTCTGTTTCAACAACATAACGTCATAATTTTAATATATCCAGCACTACCATATCAGTCAGATATCAATTCTAACATCTCATATTCGATAACAATTCAATTCTGATATGAAATCTCAATCAACTCAACTCTGAAAATCATAACAATCCCATATGATATCTATTCTTCAGTCCAGTTTCGATTATACAATGTCTAATATCGCAAGAACATCATATATGAATCATATCCGATTCCTTCAACATCATAATTTCAAATCATATCAAAACGTATCAAAACTTACGTGCAGTTGTAGTCTGTGTTGATAGGAACACAGTACTGAAGTCGGATTCAAAATCAGACGAACGGATCGAAATATAAAGGCGTAAGAATTTCTGGAGGCTTCTCGATTTCTCTCCTCCTTTTCTACTGAATTCTGAAGGTTTGTATACATATATATATTCACACATTGCATGTCCAAGCAACGTGTTAGCTTTTCCTCAATTCTGGTTGGCGCTCGGGCGGTTATAAATTCTCGCCCGGGCGCTTGCTCGGCGCTCGGGCGGTTAATCTTTACCACTCGGGCGCGGAAGTTTCTGTCGACATACTCGGCTAAACATCTCCTGGCGCTCGGGCGGTAATATTCTACCGCTCGTGCGCCAAACATTCTGTCCAAACTCATGGTGCATTGGCGCTCGGGCAGGTTCTTTTCTACCGCTCGGGCGCGAGATGTTCGGTCCAACATCTTGGCTTATATGTAACGATGCCCTGCTTCTTCATTTGAGTTCCTATAACTTCAATTCTATCAATTAATCAACGTCTGATTACAGCAATTAAATCTCGGGCATTACAGATATATAACATGATATCCCATGGATGAGCCCATTACCCTGATCCATCTTTAGCCCAAATAGAAGACATGTCCATCAAGAGCCCAGGTATTCTTCTATAAATATCAGGTTTGAGCGTATGATTTTGGATTCACTATATTGTTTTCAGCAGCATCCTTAGTTGCTCCCCATATATATCCTCAATCTCTGACTTGAGCGTCGGAGGGGCTATGCCGGGACACCCTCCCGGCCCCCTTTCTAACGATCTTATTCGTGATTTCAGGCTCAGGAAATTTCGAAACCTGCGTCTGGAATAGTGACACTTGCTGGAAGCGGATCCTAAATCTTCCGTGAGTATCATAACACATATATACAAGAATAACTATAATAAATTAATATATTAAAATTTTATAAAGTTACCCTAATTACAAATATTTTAGCATACTTATTATTTATTTTCAGGTATAAATAATTGTCTTATTTATTTTTTTTATTTGACATATTGTTTGTATATTGTAAGGACCGTGTATCGTATTATTGTAAATCCTATGTTGATTATCGATAATTCATGAAATTGTCATATGATTATGTATATGATGTATATCATGACAATGAAAGTGAGAAAATAGGTGGTGAGGATGAAAGATTGTATTAGAAATTGATTTGTATTTGAAAAGTATGCGGAACCGCAATAAAAAAGTGACACATGTTACGGTTTTTAGCATAATTAACTGAGTATTGGTCCAAATGACATGAGGCCAATTTCATTGGAAAGCTAATATATAGTACTAAAACTTTCATGTTTTGAGTTTTGTCCAAATCCATTTGAAATATGGGCAAAATCATCCCGAAGTGTATCATGTGCGTTGTAGTTCCTACACTGACACAGTTTGGGAGAATGAGCATAACTCTCGGATACGATATCCAAATTGAGTGAGGTTGGTGGCAAATGAAAGCTAAGACATAAAGCTACAACTTTCATGTTGACCACTTTTGCTAATTCGGAACCTAAAATAGCGTTTTAGACAGAGCAAGGCGCGCACCAGCGCAGAACTGCGCGCACGGGCAGAACTATGCGTGCATATGCGCGAGTTTGGTCGCGCATATGCGCGAATACCTCATTAGCACAGGTTATAAGGATGATAAAGATGAGTTTTGTTAACAGATAACTTTTCCTTTCCTTTGAATTTTCGAGAGAAAAGTTGGAAAATCGATTTTCTTTTGTACGAAATCACCTCGAAACATTATCCAAATTTGGAACAAATCATATATTCGGAATCCTCGCGTTGAGAGCTTTCTTTTGAGGTAAGTTTCTTCTAGTTTCAGCACCTTTATTTATTGAAGTGCTGGAATAGCATGTATTTAAAGTCGAGATCCATATATGTAGTAGAACAACCGACAAGAAACTAAGTTTTGAAGTCGGAATTGAATTATGTTCTGATTTCGATTTGATATGAATTTTCAAAGTTTCAAAAAATATTTGAAACTTATATTATTGAATTTGAACGAATTTATTGATTTAAATGAATATGTTATTGATGTATTGATGTAGATAGATATTTGTACAGAAATCTAAAGCTACATCAACTGAAAACGAAGAATTAAGGTATGTTGCGGCCGAGTGACATACGACAGGTATCTGTATCATATGATATATGTTGGATTGATTTGATGGATTGGAATGAGAATATATGTCTATATGCCTTATTTATTGATTTGATGTGGCATACATGACATACACGTGGAGCTATGATCCTTGGATACCTTGATATGATTGGATTTGATTCTGGGGTTTGTGAACACGATGCTATGTTTGGTATTACATGACCCTTAAAGCATAATCATTTGTGGCCCCGATGATTGATTGAGATTTGGAATTTGATGACGCTTTGTCGACGTTATCATATGAGTATCCCTGATTGAGGCCGGTGTGCCAGCTCGAGCATTGATTTGATAGCGATTCGTTTGATTCTGACATGTGTTCAGTGGATGGGCATTTGACCTGATACATCCACGACATACATGCATTGCATATCATATATAATTGTTTAGATATCTGTGGTATATATTGTGGTTTCTTCAGACTGAGCTTTGCTCACCCTAGATAGGGCTGTTGTTGTCTTTGTGTGTGGACATTGACAGGTACTCCAGGATATCAGGAGACCGGAGAGGGTGCTTCTGGAGGGAGTCACAATTTGAGCTGAGGTTTTATTTTTTGTTTCCCAGTATATATATATGTATCTATATACTGGGGCATGTCCCAAGGATATGAGTTGTTAGTATGTGATTGACTTTGATTACGTGTGGGTATGTTTTATGATATGAGATGAAATATTATTTTTAGTATTCAAACAAGATATTTTGGGCTCATTGTAAAGAAAATTTAAACTCGTTTTCCGCTGTAATTAATTAACCCTAATCAAATTGCATTGTAATAACGATTGAGAGTTAAGGGCCCCACATATATAACATAATATTTATTTTTTTGTAGTTTTCAAAGATTATGTATATTATTAATTAGTTAATTAACTCTATAAATATGACTTGATGGGTAAATAATTCCCTTCCCAATATTCTATAATATGATGATATTTGTTAGGATATCTATGATTTTCTGTGATCTGATTTATTTTTATTTTTTAAGTATTTTTATAAATAAGAAATAGGCAAAAGATTCTATTTGGTCATATAAAGAAAATAATAAATAAAAAATTTCTGAAGATATAAGTATAATAACTAAAATGTTATTCAAAAATATCATATTTTTACGATTTTAGCTATCTATATCATTAATTGTTCGTTTCAACACAGCGGATTGAAGTTGAACAGTAGAAGATATGTGAATGCAAGATAGATATTGGAGTATGACTTTGATTGTTTACTTTTTCCTGGAGTTTCTATAAGAGTATTAGACATACGGATCCGAAGTAGGTTAGTTCTTAGGCAAAAATTTGTGTGAGACGCTCTCACGGGTCGTATTTTGTGAGACGGATATCTTATTTGGATCATCCATGAAAAATTATTAATTTTTATGCTAAGAGTATTATTTTTTATTGTGAATATCGGTAGGGTTGATCCGTCTCACTGATAAAGATTCGTTAGACCGTCTCTCATAAGAGACATACTCTAGTTCTTATGCCATGAAATGATAGGAGTTACAGGTTTAGAAACTTTTAAAACATTACGTTTGAATAACTATTGATTTGAGCTGTGGTAATTGTCTCCTCCGATCAAAACATCACGTTTGAATAACTATTGATTTGAAAGATACGAGATCCATCCTTATTCTCAAATAGTTATTGTAGTAAAATAATAAGCACTTGATCTTACAAAATCTCATATAAGATTTAGCCATTTTTTTGTTGTGTCTTGGCTGCTTGAATATGAGATCAGGCAATTTGAATAACAATATGGGAAGAGAAATTCATTGTATCACTCACCTTGTTACTCGAATTATGTGCATGGTTTATTATTTTGAGGGAGAAATAGGGCTTAGCTCCACCAGTGAACACAATGTTCACAATTTTTTTACTGAAAAAATACTCATAATTTATCTTTACTTGGTTCAATCCAACTTTCTAAATTTCACGTATTGTCGACTTACAAAATGTCCACCGATTGTGTATTCGATTACACAATCAATTACAAAATTTCTAACTTTCTAAAAAATCAATTACTTAATTAATCAAAAATATTTGTCCACCGATTGTGTGTTCGATTTTTTCGAACTTTTAAGTTTTATATGAATTAAGATATACAAGAAATAAATTGTAAATTACTTAAATAAAGGTTATTTTGTAATACGTAAGTGAACATACTAAACTACCAAATATCATTGCCATAATAGCTACATTCTTAATAATATAGTAAGACATATTCATTATCATTATCGATGAACTAAAGTGAAATTTGACACATTATGGAGGGATTAAATTGATATTTGAGTTGTCGAAATAAAAAAATGAAAATAAAAGTGTGTGTTAAAAAAAAAAAAAAAAAAACGAAAGTTTAATATTAATATCATATAAGGATAAAGTTTGAATAAAAAGTTGGTGTCTTTCCTAAGTGGTTACTATCATGTCCTCAACTTTAATAAAATAGAAAAATATAGTAAGAGATATTCATTACAAATCCATAAACGGATTGGGTTTCGACATTATTTTGACCACTCAGAACGTACAGGACTTCAAAATTTTGTACATCAAACTAGAAATTAAACAACATCGAATTCCAATTTGAAACTTCATGATTATCAAGTGTGTTAACTACGAAGAAATGATGATTCTAAACCAACTTTTTTCACGAACTTTATAGGGAAAAAACAAAGAAATTTGCATGTTCCGATTATGCTTCGCAAAATTTGAACCTAAATTTGCCATATATATTATATTGTTGTTGATGTTCGGGTGGTCCAGCACTGACAAAGGAATCCAATGCAAATGTCGGGATTCAACCGAAGACATCGAAATATTCTAATTTAAGTCACGGGAAAAATAATTTATCAAATCTGCATGAATGACTTTTACGGTAAAAAAAAGTACACATTTATATACCACGAGCATAAAATTGCACACACAAAACGGTGACTTCGATCCTGATCGAAATCGAAATGTTTGGGTGTGATTAGGTGCGACCCAGTCATGTTGATTTTAACAAGAAGGTTATACTTGGATCGAAGAACTTAAAGTTATGTATTTAATTTTTCAGATTAATTTATTTCGAGTGTACTTCTAATTCACCTATTTGTTAGTTGGTATGTTTTTTGTGAGACGGTCTCACGAATCTTTATTGTGAGACAGGTCAACTCTACTGATATTCACAATAAAAAATAATATTTTTACATAGATAACTTAAATAAGATATCTATCTCACAAAATACGACTCGTGGGACCGTCTCTCACACAAGTTTTTGATCTTGTTAGTTTATGTAAATACAATGATAATTATGATGAATTTAAAATACATCAAATATTCGTTTTAAAAATCTCTCCCTACTTATATCATATATCTCATTCAAAAACAAATTATTTCATCCAAGTTTGATATAATAAACTAATGTATTGTCAGAGTCTAGTTATTTATGTTGAAAATATTTATTTTTCGGTTGATTGTCTAAAAAAGAATTTTAGGTAACTAAAACTGTTGAAATTGTCGAGTCGCTATCAACTAATATCACATTTTAATATCTTAAGATGGATTGAAATGAAACTCTAACCATCGATTTTCACTTTGATTTTGAATTGAATTTAGCTGCCTTTATTTTGAAGACAAATATAATGCATGGACAAAGGAATTTTCGTGCTCTAAACTTTAGGGATCTGTTTGTCTGCATAAAACGGGTTGAGCCTTTTCAGGATCCATTACCATTCAGTTATTTGGGTCCCATCCTTGCAATTAGAGCCAAACACAATCAATGGAGCGGGAATACAACCCATTCTCTTTTTTTGAATTTCAAATCTGTTCTTTGGATACTACAAAACAATCACTTTTGAACAAGTTTTATCCTTAAAAAAAAAATCGTTGTTGCTTTTCGAAAATAAGTATCATATTCAAAAATTTAAAATTGCCCGTGTAATTGAATATTTTAAAAATAATTAAATGTTTATGGTCGGGAAAACTTAAAATCAATGGATTTGAAAATCATTCGAGTTGGAATTCAGAATTCAATAGTCGGAATTTAACTTTCCAAAATTTATTTCAGTCTATAACTTTTAAAATAAATTTAAACGATCATTTTTACGGCTAATTAATTTTAGGTAAAATGTTGATTTTAGTCTTTCATTTATTGATGTGTGATATTTTTAGTCGTGTATTTTTTATTGAATAATTATATTTATCTAACTATTTTTATTGATCATTTTTAATTATTTTTCTGAAAATGATGTAATTAAATTGCTAATATAATTGTTAAACACATATGAATGTCACGAGACATTTTTTAATCATGTTATTATAAAAAATTAATAATGATATTAATTATATAATGTTGATAAAAAATCTAAATTAATCAATAAAATTTAATTAACAAAAATGATTCACAAAAAAATATATATCTACAAATTTCTTAATTATTATAAAAATTATATAACCCAAAAATCATTTTCGTGATTTATTTACGTAGTATAAAAATTATGCATCTGTCTTCTATCAATGCCCGTGCTTCATTGTGTTTAGGCTGAACAGTTGATTTGTCAGTTCGTCTTTCTCTATGCGTCTCTTCCCATTCTCCACTTTCATCAATTCAACAAGCCTTATGTCTTCTCTCATGCTCTTTTTTTAGAATTTTTTAGGAGTTGGAGCTTGCTTATTTTCAGAGGTTTTCTCGAATGGGTGCTTCGGGGAAGTGGGTTAAGGCATTGATAGGACTCAAGAAGCCTGCAAAAGATGACTACTATGTAAGATCAAGAACCCACAGATATTTCATGCAGATTCGGACTAAATTTGCGTTTTTTCCTGGTTTTTTTTTTCATGTATCATCTTGTTTCACTTCATTCGTAATCTTTATGTTGGATGTTACATGTTTTAAAGGAAAAGTTGGCGGAGAAGAGCAGCAAATGGAGGTTATGGAGGAAGAGTTCTTTGGGGGATTTTGGTGCGTCCTCGTGGAAAAGTTTCAGAAGAAATGGGAGATTTGTTGGCGGCTCGGAGTGTTCATTTGATTCTATGTCACTGAAGAACAATAACGATGCATTCACTGCCGCAGTGGCTGCTGTAGTGAGGGCTCCTCCAAAAGATTTTAAAGCTGTGAAGCAAGAATGGGCAGCTATTAGAATTCAAACTGCATTTCGTGGCTTTTTGGTCAGTCTTCTCGTTTTCATAGTTTTATTTCTATATGTCTTGCTTGAGTTGTTGTTCAATGAAGATTTTTGTGATTTGTGCTTATTTTGTTCGGAACTTTTGACTTTTTTGGTTGAAAAATGATTCATTTGAATTGACAATATTAGCTGGTGTGTGTTTATCAAGTTTGAATTTTGTTTGCCTCCAGTGCATTTGAATTGAAAATTAAAGCTTTCTTTAGAAAATGCTTAAATTTTATATTTCTCTTTTCCAGTCAAATGGATTTTTTATTGTCGAGTGAAAACACTTTTAGGCAAGAAGAGCTTTAAGGGCACTGAAAGGATTGGTGAGACTTCAAGCCATAGTTCGAGGCAGACAGGTCCGAAAGCAAGCTGCTGTAACTCTTAGGTGTATGCAGGCTCTTGTTCGAGTTCAAGCTCGAATCCGGGCTCGTAATGTACGTATGTCAGCTGAGGGATTGGCTGTGCAAAAGATTCTTGATGAGCGGCGCAGCAAGGATGATATCTTGAAACAGGCTGAGGTAGCATTCTTTGAATTTTTTTGACACTTTCATTTGTCTAGTTCCGGATCCATCATGGGGTCGTAGCTCACGCTTATCGCACATCGATTTTTTTTTTTTTTTTGTTATTTACTTAGAAAGGAATTAATGCTAATTAGTTGCTAATGGAACCCATGGTGTAGAGTTTTGTTTGAATGGGTTTTGGGTAAATATGTGCAGAGGTCATCCCCTGTTCCAGTAAAAAAAAGTCAATTTAGTATGTAAGAACCTCCCGATTACATTAGATCGCCTCTCAGCTTATTCTGTTGAGGATGAACTGTTTTTTATTGGACTCTTCAGGATGGGTGGTGTGGAAGTAGAGGAACTCTTGAGGAGATTAAGGCAAAGATACACATGAGGCAAGAGGGAGCTTTCAAGAGAGAAAGGGCAATTGCATACTCTCTCGCTCAAAAGGTATTGTGTAGGCAAAAGATTTGGATTAATCTTTGTTCTCCTGTTTTTTGTGAGCGCAAACCGCACAAGGGCGAGCGAGGCAGTCAAACCTCTCTCCCTCGCGTCCAATAAGTTTCAATTCAAATGAATATGTTGCGTACGGAGGCTTATATGGAATGGTTTAAGTGTGTTGTGTTTTGATTATTTTCTTGATTTATCCAGCAGCAGAAGTCAAGCCAAAGCATTGATTCTCGGATGAAAAACAACCAACTGGATAAAAAAAGCTGGGGTTGGAGCTGGCTAGAACGTTGGATGGTTGCAAAACCTTGGGAAACCAGGCTAATGGAGCAATCGAACAAGCATGCTTCTTCTAAAACTCCACTTTCCAAAACCTCCATAGATTCCACCAAAAGAAATATTCATCCAAGATCAGCCGAACCAACTTTAGTAAAAGTCAGGAAAAACAACATCAGTACAAGAATATCAGCAAAGCCGCCACCCATATTAGGACAAGCTGCTAATCATTCATCTTCCAGCCCGAGTTCTGATTTTAGGCACGAAGAAAGCTCGACTTCGTCGTCCATTATCACTACTCCAATTTCAAGAAACAATGTTGCTTCAGATAGAACAGAAGATAGCAACAACAACAATAATAAACGAAGCTATATGAACTTGACGGAAGCGACCAAGGCAAAGCAAAAGATCAATAGGGTTAAAAAAAATTCCATGGAAGAATTTCAGTTTCTTCAAAAGTCGATGGCTTGTAGAAAGCCGAGTGATGGGAGATCACGGGTTTAAGTTAGCAATGTGTTTTCTCGAACTTGCGACAGCTTGTTGTTATGAAGTTTTTGGATGCATTGTTTGTGTAAATTTGTAAGTTCATACCTTGGAATCTATTAATTGCTTTTTGAAGTTCAGTTTTTAGTAGTTGAGCTCTTCAACTATGCAATGCAATTGCCCTCTCTCTTGAAAGACCATTCATTATTGGATGATATACTATCCTATAATAGAAAAATTCACGTGTTAGTCTACCAACTGTGTTTACATCTGTATCTATCACTAATATAATACTAGCATATTGAATACACAATTTTGATATATTTCATCACATCCAAGTTTCTTCCGTTGTGGATAACATTCTAAAGTCAATTATTAAATTTTGGCCAAATTAAGGATTTACAAGCTCGGAGTAAGATTTGTAGTACTTTTACATGATACTTGAAATTAAATTCTATAAAAGAAAACTTCACGACAAGTTCCAAACAATGTTAAATATCTTCATGTATTTAATTTATGACCTACATCATTGAAACACATTAAAATACGACCTTGTGGGCATAATTTTTGAACATCTAAGTAATTGAAGACGAGAGGATGACTTATAGTGTCAATTTAGATTTAGATGTTTAATTTCAGAGAAAAAAATGTAGAAGGTGTGTTCCCAACTAATAAAAAGTAAGATAGGGCATTTGTATGATATCATTGGTTGAAAATTCAGAACATGCAATATTATTTGGATTATGACAAAAATTTGTGTGAAGACGATCTCACGGATCGTATTTTATGACACAGATCTCTTATTTGAGTCATCCATGAAAAAATATTACTTTTTATGCTAAAAGTATTACTTTTTATTGTGAATATCGGTAGGATCGACCCGTCTCGCATATTAAAATTCGTGAAACCATATTACAAAGACACACTCTTGGATTATTTAAGTCCCACCTATTTTTATAGGATCATGTCAGATATCTATGGTGAAATTTCAACTATATCCAAAGTTTATTTTTGAGGTGTATTAAGTAAATTTAATATTAACGTAACTGTTTGTAAATCGTATTAATCAGGTAAAATGTATTAAGACAAGTTTGTAAATGATGTTAATCAGATAAACCGCATAAGACAAGTTTTGTTCTGATAAGTTCGCTCAAAAAACGTCCAGTTAAAAGCCAAGGCACATAATATTTTATATACATGGTTTGTTACTAGTAATTATTATTATTGATATTCTAATGGTATTCACTAGTTTTGCCTAGAGATTTGCATACATTGCATTTGGGAATTAGTTTATTCCTACACTCAATATTATAAAAATAAAGATTAATTAAATCAAATCATGTGAGAACAGACGTTACTAGAAATCAATGGAAAACAATAGTAATTAAAAATAAATCCCAACGAAAAAGTCCAACAAAATCCCAAAAGTGAGATGACCAGAAACTCGAAGCGGTCGATTCATAAATTATTATTTTATTACGTTAATCTTAAAATAATGAAAACTCACAGGAATAATATAGTAAATATTCAGACAAAACATAGGACACTTGCCTTAGTTGTGTGGTTGAAATTTTTCGAGTAATTTGTATCTATTTTTTATAAATAAAATATAAATCGATCATATCATTTATAACGTTAATTATTGTAAAAAAAAATAAAAATCTATTTTTTAAAAAAAATTATATATAATTTTGCAAATAAAAATGATTTAATCATCAAATTTTTTTATTATTTATACACACTCGATCCCGATATCTTAATTGTGTACTCAATATTCTCTTTTTGACCCCTATTCTTTCATTAATCATATTAGAGTTGTCAAAAACTTTGGAGTAGGTCTTTTGTGAGACGGTTTCACGAATATTTATTTGTAAGACGGGTTAACCCTTACAATATTTACAATAAAAAGTAATACTCTTAGCATAAAAAGTAGTATTTTTTAATGGATAACCCAAATAAAATATTCGTCTTACAAAATACGACCCGTGAGAAGGTCTTTCACAAATTTTTCCCAGAACTTTAGGATACAAAATTTGTTTTTCTATTTATTTTTACGGGAGAATAGTCCCAGAAAAACCATTGAATGCTAAGATAAATGCATTTATATAATTTCAAAAGGAAAAAAAATGAAACGGGAGAAAGAAAACAGAGGTAGGAATATAATGGTCAGAATAATTAATTGATAACAATGAAAAAAGAAAAAAATAATAATAAAAATAAAATACCAAAAGAAATTATGGAAAATTGGTAATGATCATAATTACACTAAAATGTCCATCTCAAGATCTTGATTCTGAGATCAACCTTACACTTCGCATTCGAGGAATTTGCTAATGCTGCTTCTTTATCCTTTGGCATCAAACCTTTAATCCCATCGCAGTTAACTCTGATCCCGATCTTCTTCATATTCAGCTTTTCCAATTTCACCCCCATAATTGTATCTATGACAATCTTGATTGGCAGCCCGTTTTTCCTTTTCAGATCTGATTTCAAGGAGTTCACTGAATCCACATCTAGAAGCTGAGAATTGAGTACCACTGTGGAGTGGATTATGAAAATGGTGTCCGGAGAGCTGGTGAAGGAGTTTGGATATGACCCGTTTGATATAATGAGTGATGGAGACAGTACGGTGATGTACATGGGGTGGTCGTAGTAGAATATCGCCTTCTTGTTTGGGTTTCTCACGGAGAGAGTTAGGTTCATTTCTGTGGTGAGGTGGGTGGTCTCGTCGGAGGGGGTGGTGGTGAGGTTGAAAGACGAGATTTTGACGGAGGTGACGGAGAAAGCGGGACGGTGGGGGTGGTAGAGTACGTAGAAAGCTGCGGCCGCGATGGCCGCGAGGAGTACTATTCCGATGAGGACGAGAGTAGCCCAGAAGCAGGTGAGGCAAAAGCAACGGCGGGGACTGAAGTTTCGGCGGTTCTGGGAGGTGGGGGTGGGGCGGTAGTGGTGGCGCATTGGGTTTGTTTTGGTGGATGCAGGGAAGTTGGTAGGTTGGTTGTTGGCGGTGGCGCGGTGGCTTGCTGCGGCGGCGGTGCCATTTTGCTTGTTCGACGAGTAAACTCTGTCATCAGTCATTTTCAAGAATATCAAGTGACAGACTAGCAGTTTGTGTGTGTTGAAACTGTAGAGATTGTATAAAACCTTAAAAAGGGGATTTATTCTCAAAATTTAAAGAAATAAATTTGGTGAAGTGAAGATAAAGAAGGTTTGGTGCATTTATTTCTCATGACTCGGTTAAGAATCTGGTGGGATGACTTCGATAAATATATTGTTATGATATTGGATACATCGATTATGTAAATAATAATTGACAAATTTGAGAAAATGTGCCATATTTAATAGACAAATCTAGGTATCTTGTGAGATGGTCTCACGAATTTTTATTCACGAATTTTTATTGTGAGACGGGTCAATCTTATTGATATTCACAATAAAAGTAATACTCTTATCATAAAAATAATATTTTTTATTGATGACTCAAATAAGAGATCTGTCTCACAAAATACGACCCGTAAGACCGTCTCACACAAGTTTTTGTCATCCTTTAAATATTTCTTGTGTTTCATCGCACATGTGATATCAGTCAATCCTGATCATATTTATGATAATGAATAATGTATTTTTACATAAAAAGGTAATATTTTTTTGATTGATCTAAATATAAGATATATCTTATATAATTGACTATTGAGTCTGTCTAACAAAAAAAATTAGTGAAAATTATATAATCAAGTCAACATGGATGATTTTTCTTTCATTCTTAGTATTAAATGATGAATCAAGTCATGTGCAAGTGTGTAATAATTTTATTACTTCTTGTATTTGGAAAAAAAGTGTTGGGATTTTACTCTTCTCCCTCTCATGAGGAAGGAATTTTGCTATTTTACTTATAATTCATTCTATAGGAGGAAAATCAAATTTTACCCCTCCTCTTTCGATCGACCCTATCATTTCGAATCATAGTAAAATTGGATTTGTGTGAACAAAACTTCAGGCACAAATACAATTGAATCATTCAACTCCACGGTTGGATTAGGATTTCACCGAATTATCTCATCATACTCATCTTCGTTTTATATATTAGTTTCAACTACCCATAAGTATGAAATTACCTAGATTTAGCAATTTCTCGACTTAAATTTTATTGATTCTATCTGGCATTTAATTTCTATTACAAATTACAAGCATTGAATTTTTTACAGTAAATTAGCCAACAACATTTCTCCCAACTTTAAGATGTATGGGGTTGTGAGAAGAAAAAGAACAGTTGAGCATTAACTAAGAATGGTCGTGTACCACCTCACCAAAGTTTGGAATCTTTTGGTTTTCATTTGCTTCTCTTCTCTCTTTCTCAACTTGCTGACACAAATGGCTTTTTGTCTCATGCTTGGATTGGCTTTGTATGTATTTTGTGTGCTTGCGTTTGAGTCTCAGATATTATTTTGAGTTGGCTCGAGTCGAGTCGAGTCGAGTCTGAAATATCATATTGTATGATACCCTCGGGATAGCCCGAGTTGTGCCCGAGTCATAGACTGATTCTTGTGTCCGGGGCATAGGACGACCCAGGATACTGGATGGATGGCCAGAATCAGAACAAGTCGGCAAGAAGGGTTCATCAGGAGCCGGGCGGGTGAATGCCCGGGACATCTCCTCCCGGGCCACCGGATGCCCGGGCTCTCGTTCAAGCTCCCGGGAACTTTCTACCCAGGCCACCTCGATATGAGCACCGCACTCGAGTATACTAGCAGAATAGGATGTGGGCGACTGTCCCATCTCTGACACCAGGCCGATGGGTTTACAAAATCAGATGAGATGGATATGACCAGTATGAGATTTGACATGTCAGAATATAGGGTGTGCTCAGCCGTCCTACTATAACTAGTAGGTAGCACGGAGAACGAGATCATCATTACTTCTACTACTATAAATATCAGGTTCTCTCTTTACATTTACATTCATTCATTCACACCAATCTCACAACCATCACTTGGTTACATTGGTTTCTTGGCTTGAATCATTCACTGACTTAAGCATCGGAGTGGTCACGCCGGACACCCCTCCTGCGCCCATTCACGTGGTTATCTTCTTGAGTGCAGGAAATCCTCTCCGCCCGGGAAAGAAGCTTCTGGTTGAGATATCTACATTGCTCTTATTTCCTTCATCATTTTGATAGCAGATCCGGTAGAGCACCCGACCCTGCTCACCCATTTCACCCGGATCGCATCATTGTATTTGAGCTTGAACGAATGATCTGAATGGATTTGATTTCAAATGAACAATTTATATCTATTGTATTTGGCTTATAATTAGACTAAATAATACGAAATCCACTTAATCTCAAAAAATATATGCATTTCTAATAATTTGATTCGAGACGCTAGTGCCTTCCTTATTTTGATTATCTAATATATTATTTTATCCTTGTCATTCTATTTTTTCTAACACATGCCTTGCCTTTTGCTTAAATGATGAAATTTGGATACTCTTCCTTAAATCATGTAAGATTGATATTTAGTTGGTATAAAAAGTTAGTATTTAGTTGATCATTTATAGTTCTATCGGCATAAGATCTCGAGTTTGGAACGAGATATTACGTTCAAATTCAATTATAATAAACTCCAATCAACTAAACCAGAAAATATATATGACAAGACTCAGTTTTGTAGACAATTACCAACAATAAATCCCACTAAACCATACAACATAACTCCGTTTCTATGTTTTTTTACTACCAAACACACTTTTATGAGACTGTCTCACATGTCAATTTTATGAAACGGATCTCGTACTTGAATCATGAAAAACAAATATTATTTTTAGCTACAAGTATATATCAGATCAACATGTCCACATATATAGATTAGTTGTCTCACATGAGACCTACTCATTGACTATACAATATTTTGTCGGCAAAAATGGGAGGGGGGACCAATCAAAGTCAAGAAAGGCAGCAGACAGCAAAACGTGGGTTGACAATTTCGTGGAAATATGAATACGCGTTTTTAACGCGTATTCACACGATCAAGGGGCTCTATAAATAGAGCCCCCATTCATTATGAAATTATCCCTTCTTCGAGTTTTCTCTCATCTTATAAGCATTTGAGTGCTTAGTTCTATAATATTTGTGAGGATGTTTTGTTCTCCTGTATTAAGAGAGTGTGTGTTCTCTTTGGAAACACAGTGAGTGGGTTGTACACAACAAAATATTATAGTGAAATTCTTTTCATCTTGCCCGTGGTTTTTTACCCTAATAATTTTTAGGGGTTTTTCACGTAAATCTCGGTGTCCAGTTTATTCTTTATTTTCGGGTTTTATTATCTCAAATTCCACACGTGAGACCAACATATTTTTCCCGTTAAAGAGTACTAAACCCATCCGTCACATATAAGTTATGTAATCAGTTGGAGCCTTTCATGTACTTGACCTACAATTTGGTTTAATTACACAAGTTTAGCGATTAAGCAGTAAAATAATCGACATTATTAAAGTGATTTTCAAATAATTATTAAATTAATAACAGTGGATTAATCACTTTTTGCTGCCTCCCGGAAAGTCAATCCAAAAAGACTTAAAAGAAATAATTAATACTATTTACTCCATTATCAACTGATTACGCTTTGATTAGTGAAATAACTAATTAATTATAATCTTAATTTTAGGACGAGATGAAATTAATAATGTCACATTGATTACTTAGGCTGGTTAATTGAACACTGCACCTGTGGCCGTGGCCACCGACACTGGTTAAAATGTATGGGAAAAAATATTTATTTTAAATTTCGCACATTAATTTCAATTTGCAGCTTCCCTTTTTTTTTTTCTGTTGGGGTAAATCCTACATTTATTCTGTCCCAAATATATAAATAACATTTTTTCAGTCATATTTTATATTGACAAAAACTTGTGTGAAACGGTCTCACGGGTCGTATTTTGTGAGACAGATCTCTTATTTGGGTCATCCATGAAAAAATATTACTTTTTATACTAAGAGTATTACTTTTTATTGTGAATATCGGTAGGGTCGATCCGTCTCACAGAAAAGATTCGTGAGACCGTCTCACAAGAGACATACCTTTTATATTTAATATATTTTTTCTTTATTTTTTTACATTCTTATTAGCTAAGTTTTGTAAAAAAGTTAAAATCGAATGAATTAGACAAGGGTAAACCATGAATTTTGTTGTTTGTAAAATTTTTTTTAATGATTTTTTAAATTTGTGTGAAAAACAAATAAATCTATGATTTAGTGCATTTCTTAGAGTTTTTTTCTTCGTTGCATGAAAACCCTATCACACATCTTGAAAATACTTTAGATATCGATCTTACCAATAAGTGCACACAGAGATTAGATCGACGTCGAAGTTGTTTTACGACGTAATTTTTTCGATGTTTAAGTCAAATAATAATCACAAAGCGTGGAAAACAAATAATGATGAATAAAAATGTTGTATGTGAATAAATTATTAAATTAACTAGAGACAATGCTTGAGTACTATTTATAAACGCTAGTGAGACAAGTAATTTGTGCGGTCTGGACACTTCATCAGAGAATTTTCCTGAAAATTGGTGCATATTAGCTGTGACTATTCACACGTAAATTTGTATATATGTTTGCTGTATTTTCTATGACTTCATTTTGTAATTGAACTTTTATTTTTATATAGTGCTTCTTTAATAAAATAAATTTTCTGTGAATTGCATTAAATCCTTGTAATAATTCTATTGATCAATGAATTAAGATATATAGTTTACTTTCGAGTAGGTCTATTATGAGACAGTCTCACGAATCTTTATCCGTGAGACAGGTCAGTCCTACCGATATTCATAATAAAAAGTAATATTTTTTCATTGATGACCCAAATAGAGACTCGTCTAACAAATTACGTCCTATGACACCGTCTCACACAAATTTTTGTTTTTATTTTTTTAACGAATCTTTAATTTTGTCAAATATATTTATAAATAACGAAAATAAAGTTTTAAAATGTAATTTAATATCCATTTTATTTTTGTAGCTGGGTGGTTTGGCTATCAAGAGTAAATCCTTGCCCACACTCTGTTTCCGATCCACTGCGCAAGATATAACCTGCGTCTCACCTCTTCTCTAATATACGCCCACCGTTTCGCGACTCCATCATTCTGGAAACTCAGAAATCGTACGCAACCGCTGCGCGCTTAGCCTTATGCGATTCATTTCACTCGTCTGGTTGTCTATACTTTAACGGCGACTTTTTCCCGGTCGATGAGTGTTGAACATGTCGAAGGTGAAACACTTTCTGCGGAAGCTTCACATAGGCGATCATCATCAGCAAACGACGCCGTCTCAGCCGCCGACATCTTCGTTATCATCGCCGTCAGATTTGCCAGCGGCCGCGTCGTCCTTGGCCGACGAGGCTGAAAGTAGTTTCAATTTCTTCGAGGAGGAATTTCAGGTTCAATTGGCGTTGGCAATCAGCGTGTCGGATCCGGCGCAAAGTGTCGATGACCCGGAAACCGCTCAGATCGACGCTGCTAAGCAGATTAGCCTCGGATTTTCTCCTTCTCAGAGCTGCTCAGACTTTTTATCTCTACGATATTGGGTAACTTTTTTTCATTGATTATTATATTTTAATCTATTCTGAATTAAGTATGTTTTGATTGTGGGTCGGTCAACTAGAGATCTTGCATTTAACTCAGCAAAATTCCTGATTGCTAATTTTTTGAGCTCTGGATATGAAATCAAGGGATTTGTTTGTTTAAAGCTTATACATTAGCTGTAATAAATATTTTTTTTAATAACTAAAGCTTATACATTAGCTCGGTATTATCTTAATATAAGCAAAGGAAATTGTTGCAGGTACGTCCATGCCCATTTAGCGGGGACGAAATATTAATCAATCACTTTGTAACTTTGTTTTGTTATTACGATTTATAAATCCCTGATTGGATAAGATTTTGGTGAAATTGTTGAACTAGAAACTCAGAAACAGAAGCTCTTCAGTGGGTGCTGTGTGCTTATAGGTACTAGAGTTATTTGTTAAGTGACAGAGTAATTTTATGTCCAATTCAATGTTTTAGTTTAGTCATTTATTTGATCTTAAGCATTGTGACTCTTATCAATTTGGTTTTGAACTGAATGTCACTGTTGTTTTACGCTTTTCAGTCGGTACTCTTTATCATTGATTAAAAGGATAGTGTTAAAAGCAATTGATTTTATGTTATTGCTTCCCTCTCGCCTCTCAAGGCAGAATGACTCGAAGCAGCAGATTCCAAATTGAGGTGTTTTAGCTAATATTTTGATGAATTATTTTGTGTCTATATTCTCAATGCAGAGCTCTAATGTTGTCAATTACGACGAACAAGTATTGGATGGATTCTATGATGTTTGTGGAACCAGTTCGAATTTGGCGATCCAGGCCAAAATGCCATCACTGGTAGATCTTGAAGCAATTTCTATATTGGATGATGCCAATTACGAGGTTGTTTTAGTCAATCGTGCAATTGATATGGAACTCCGGAAACTTGAGGAAAGAGTGTATTTCATGTCCGTGGAATACCGAGACCTCGATCGGGGCCTGAAAATAAGTTTGTTAGTTCAAAAAATTGCTGACCTTATTGTAGACAAAATGGGAGGCCCAGTTAATGACGTAGAAGACATGTTCAGAAGGTGGAGAGTAAGGAATTATGAATTGCGCATGTGTTTGAATGCAATTGTCATTCCCCTTGGCTGTCTTGATGTTGGACATTCGCGCCACAGGGCCTTACTGTTTAAGGTAGTTGTGATAACCTTTGTATCCCTTGTACTTATCTTTTACATTATAAATTTACCTTTAACATGACGGCTGTGCTGTTCACTCTGACTGAGACATGATGTTCGGATAAAATTAGTACCGGATTTCTGTGTTCCATAATTTATATCCTGTTCAACAATGACTTTAAATGTTGGCTCACAGGTGCTCGCTGATAGGATCAAGCTTCCTTGTAAGCTAGTCAAGGGCAGTTACTATACTGGAACCGATGAAGGAGCTGTAAACTTGATAAAATTGGATAATGGAAGGTAATATCTTACTTGAAGTCTTCATCATCATCATCATTATAGTGCATTCCCGCTAGTTGCGGGGTCGGCTACACATATATTGGTTCTCCAAACTGAACGATTTTATTTTTCCTACATGTCATCTCATAAAACAAGATCTTTTACTTGTAGTCTTGTTTTACAAATTTCTTTTTGCTAGTTCTACTTTTCAACTAATTGGTATCGAAGTTAGGTTTAAGTATGTTGGTTTTTCTGTTGCGTTATTGGGGAGAGAACGGGATTGCATTTGATAAACTGAAAACCTAGTATGAAAAAATTGAAGTTCGATGCTGTGCTGTTCAGCTTTCTTATTTTGAGTATGTGCCTCGTTTGCATATTAACATAGGCTATCGGATACCCAAATTTACAATTCGAATAACTACAATGCAATGAATGAATTGATATTCTGATTCAATTTTTTTTTATCCTTTTTCCTGGCTTTCTTAATTTTTTAGTTAATCATGCTGCATGTATTTTGAAATTTTCTAGAAACATTATTTTGGCCTTTGCTTACTGACTTTAGTATATGATGGTTAATTTGAAAAATTGCTGCAGCGAGTACATTATTGATCTTATGGGTGCTCCTGGCACTCTCATCCCTGCCGAGTTACCAAGTGGGCATCATCAAACGTTTGGTTTAGATGCAAGACATTTTTCTCCTGTTACAGGGATAAACAAAAGTTCATCTACTGCATTTGACCAAGGAGCTAGAGTCAAATCATTTTCTTCCAGTGTGGATGGAAATAACAAAACCAGAAATTCAAAATCAGAATCACCCTCCACTGTTGTCAACACTAAAAGGAAGGGCATTAGAAGAACCGGGATGATCCGGACTGAGCCGTTGGAGTGTATGATGGTAGATCTCAATCATCCATCAAGAGGAGAACATGAACTGTCTTCATTTCCTGGCAAGAAAAAGTCAGCTTTACAAGGCTCTGAAAATGAAGATGTTTCCACATCTGCTGTCACTGCTGGCAAAAAATCAGAAATTCCTAGACAATATTCTACAGCTGTTTCAGAGAATTGTGTCCCGGCCCGTGAAGAATTGCTGTTAAAAACTGAATTATCACCTGTTTATTTTACTGGATTACGGTTGGACAAACAAATTCCGTATCATGGCAGAAGAAAACGATCAGCTGAAGGCATGGCTGGACAAGAGTTTGAATTGGAGTCTACAGGGTTGCAGCCATCTTCCAAAACTCAAGAAGGCGAACACATTCTTGTCAAAGGCAGAACCGATAATGTGATCGCAAATGATGGTACTGCAACTGATCGTGAAGAACTTAATTTATCTGAAAACTGGGAAAAACTAGAAATAGGATGCAGTGACCAGTCTGGAGCTGACATGATTCACAATGCGCAAATGAATCCTGTGTTAAATGGAGTTGCTGAAATTTTATGGGAGGATCTTCATATTGGTGAACGCATTGGTATTGGTAAGGGTCATTAATTAGAGTCGTATTTCCTCATAATGGTTGCATGCATGAGTATGACATTTTCTCCATGAATCTGCCGCCACACTTATGGATTTCCCTTATTTTCTCCATGTATCCGCCGCCACACTTCATGTAGGTCTTGGTTATTCTCGAAAAATAAAAAGTTGTAGGTTTTGGCTTCTGTTATAAGTTATGTTGGCAGGCAGCTTTTTAAATCAGCAAGACTTTAATTTTTTTGTTTTTTGCAGTATTGATTTGACGAACAATGTTGATGTTTTTAAGGACAGATAAATATTAATGGTTTATAATGTATTTAACTACGGGTCAGTCTTAGCGCTTTGATTTGTATTGTGCTTCCTGAGATCTGTTGGGAGGTTTTGATCTTTGCTTGGGGTTGATGAAGTGTCAAACTGCACATCTCAGTTTCCTTTCACATCATGCAGGGTCATATGGGGAGGTCTATCGAGCAGAGTGGAATGGCACAGTAAGTTATCATTTTTGCATGATCTGATAAATGGTTGATACTTTCCTTAAAACAGCTCTAGGCATGTGATCGTTGACATGTTCTTAGGAATGGACTGCTGGTGCAACTGAGTTGGACTGACTATTTATTTACTTTTTATTCTAGAAAAAATACCGCTCTGTAAGATATTATGTTGGGTGTAGGTGTTTATTTATGTATTATCTGTTCCATTTGCACGATATTCATTGTCTGTAGTTGATATTGTTATGGCTATATCGACAGGAAGTCGCTGTAAAGAAGTTTATGAAGCAAGATATATCAGGCGATGCACTCACACAATTTAAATGTGAAGTAAGCACAAAATCAGGAAACTGTATCATGCATGACGCACCAGGTGCTTGGTAGTTCTAAACCAATTAAATTTTTTTTCTCCATTGCAGGTTGAAATCATGTTGAGTTTGAGACACCCTAATGTTGTTCTTCTCACGGGTGCTGTGACGCAGCCCCCAAATATGTCCATATTGACGGAATTACTTCCAAGGTTTGCCTCATGAGCAGAATCATCATTTGATGGTTTTGTCTATGTTAGAATTTTAAATGGATTTGTTTTTATCAATATCATGATCCTCACATAACTCGCTTAAGGATATTGCATGATTAATTATTATAGTTCTTTGCATGCTTTATCTTTTTCGTAATACTCATAACCCTATCTGACTTGCAGGGGTAGTTTATATAAGCTACTTCACCGTCCACATATCCATATTGATGAACAAAGGCGAATTAAAATGGCTCTTGATGTGGTATTGATCGTATTAATTCCTTCTCCGTTCACTAACCAAATTTTTGCTTCATCCATACGTGTGCTTTTTTCTTGCAGGCCAAGGGTATGAATTACTTGCATACTAGGCATCCCATCATTGTGCATCGAGATCTGAAGTCTCCGAATCTCCTAGTTGATAAAAACTGGGTTGTTAAGGTGTGTTCCAATAATAACCTTCCAAACTATCGTTTCTGTCAATCGATTTTTCATTGCTTTCTTCTAAACTATATGTTTTCTTGAACGATATGCCAGGTTTCTGATTTTGGGATGTCAAGGTTGCAGCATCACACTTTTCTATCTTCAAAATCAGTTGCGGGAACGGTAATTCTTATTAGTATCCTAGTATAGCTTGTTATTAGAATACCCTTTCTGTGACACAATCTCTCAACCCAATATTTACTTTTTATTGGGCTCCAATTTGCAGGCAGAGTGGATGGCACCAGAAGTTCTAAGGAACGAACAGTCTAATGAAAAGTGAGACGATTGTGTCTACCCATTAAGTTTGACTCTTTAGAAATGTCATAGTCAAATCTCTCTGATGGAAACATACTTTTCAAATTCCAGATCTGACGTGTATAGTTTTGGAGTCATATTATGGGAATTAGCAACTCTTCGAGTTCCATGGACAGAACTGAACTCAATGCAAGTTGTTGGAGCTGTTGGATTCCAGGGTAGACACCTAGATGTCCCTCCTACCGTAGATCCACCAGTGGCGGATATAATAAGAGAGTGTTGGAACAGGTGGTGCTTTGTTTATAACGATATACTCGCTCAAGTTCTAATGGGACTGCTCGAAAAAGTTTATTCCCGCATTTGAGTTTAACTTTAGCTGTTTTGCATTTGCAGTAACGCGCAGGCGCGTCCTTCGTTTGGGCAAATAATCAAACGGCTCAAGCATCTGCGACAGCTAACGGTGGACAGATCAGAGAGAGTGTGTAATCATGATGTAACAATAGCAGAGTACTCGTTTCTTGATTCGGAGAGCGCGTTGATTCACATCTGAAGTTGAGATTCGGCTAGTGTTGGTTCATTCGAAGTGGGAACTCGACGCCGCCAAATGCACAAGAGTGGATGCTTTCCAAAACTTCAATAAAGGCACAAGTTGAGCACATCTGCAAAAAATTTACGCTAATTTGTCTAGTTCAAGAAAAAAAAAGGGATTAGTGGTATTATTATTATTTTTCCTTGGGCCTATGTCTATCATTAGTCCATGTCTATTAGTAGAAAAAAAAGAAAGACGAATGGAGAGTTACATAATCTGTTGAGATCACCAAAGTAGCAACTGTAAAAAAAAAGGATCTCTATAGATTGTATCTTCAGGAAAAAAGGGAGATTGTATTCTCATTTGTTGTGTATGGCTGTATACTGTTGTTCTATACCTAACAAGTGCAATTTTATGAAGGAAAAAAAAGAATGAAAATAATATTCGATACGGCTTTTGTGGATTACTTTTAGCATAAAGTAATCCACAATATAAAGTAATCATTCGATATTCACAATATAAAGTAATACTCTTAGCATAAAAAGTTATATTTTTTCATGTATTACCCAAATAAGAGGTTCGTATTACAAAATACGATCCGTGAAATCGTCTCACACAAGTTTTTGCCACAAATTATAGTCATTCATGTTTTTTGGTTCTACAACTGATTTAGCCTTCAAGGTGCTAGTGTTGAGATTTGTAAATACATTATATTATTGAAGACCCTTATAAGTTCTATTATTTAAAATCATATTGTACGATGAATTGATGATTATCTTGTCTTTAATATTATATAAATTCAATTTATATTTCTCAAAAATCTAGATAAATTTTGTTATTTTCAAATATCCTCATCACAAAATTTTGAAATGAATTAAGGATTTGTTTCGTTTGCTATTCCAACAATCATTTCCCCATTCTAAAACAAAACAAGGCATTATTATTTATGTAGATCTTTTGTGAGAGGGTCTGACGAATCTTTATCTGTGAGACGGGTCCATCTTACCGATATTCACAATAAAAAGCAATATTCTTACCATAAAAAGTAGTATTTTTTTATAGATGACTCAAATAGGATATCTGTCTCACAAAATACGACTCGTGAAACCGTCTCAGACACACAAGTTTTTACCTTATTATCTTAACTATATTTCCAAACCTAAAATATATTTTTATCCGTTTCATATTTTCCACTGCTGAAAAATAATATTCCATACAATGCATAACATATTAAAACTTCAAATATCTTATACATCAACAAAAATTAAATAATCAAATGCTTACTCAGATATCAAAAACTTGAGCTCAATCCAGCTCGATCTAATTATCCGAATATGTTACAAATGTCTAACATAGATATATTAAACTGATGAAAAATGACTTATAAACTCAAGAAAGTTACTTCATCCAATAGAAAAAAAATTTGGAATGATATTTCTCTTGAATTTATAAGATATAGCCTAAGAGAGTAGGCTTATATTTACTCCATTTTTCAAAAGTTTCAGAAAACCGATCCCTAAATTTTAAAACATCAAGAGTCTAATCTCATTATTTTATGTTCCGTTTGTTTAGTTAATTTAACAATTCGTTTATCTTTTATTATATTTATTATATAGTAAGTCTCTTGTGATATGCTCTCACAAATATTTATTTGGAAGACGGGTCAATCCTACCGATATTCACAATAAAAAGTAATATTCTTAGCATAAAAGTAATACTTTTTTCATGGATGATCCAAATAAAAGATATGTCTCACAAAATATGACCCGTGAGACCGTCTCACATAAGTTTTTGTTTTTATTATTATTTTGGTTTGATATTAGATAAACGTAGTTTGATTAATTCATATAGCATATAAACTTCTACAAGTTTGATTAATTAAATAAAAAATAATTTAACATATTTATCATTATTATTTTGTATTCAAGACTCAACGAATTAATAATGTTCAATTATTTTTTCATTTGCACTCCAACGAAGTCTATGGTACGAGTACGGCCAACTTTAATGGTCACTCCTTGTGGATAAGAATACATTTTTGAGGATGTGGAAAAATCAATCAATAAAAATCAAAACAAATAAAATTATATTTTATAGATTAGACTTTTATTTAATTATCAAATTTTATAATCATTACATATATATTAAAAATTACAATTTTTTTTTGAATATTTTGCATTTTAACACAATTATTTATCGAGTAAGTCTCTTGTGAGACGGTCTCACGAATCTTTATCTGTGAGACAGGTCAATCTTACTGATATGCACAATAAAAAACAATACTCTTAGTATAAAAAATAATATTTTTTCATGGATAACTCAAATAAAATATATATCTCACAAAATACGACCCGTGAAACCGTCTGACGCAAATTTTTGTGATTTTTATTATGTAAGCAAAGATAGGGTCATTTAGAAGTAAATATCGTTTAATTTAAAAATTCGATTTTATATCCCAAAAATCAGCATATCTTTATCGGAAAACTGTTGGGCAAGCTTTCCCGTGACAAATCCCTATGAAGGAGCCACTAACTAATCGACACGTGTACTTTTCACGTGACAGGTGGGTGTGGCGTCCGTACAGTTTCTCTGTGGATAGCGATTTGGATAATGCTGGTTGATCGGGGATATGCTTTTGACTGGTCCCTTTACATTTATTTTTCTATTTAAAGATTTTTTTTGGGAGGACTATTATATGAGTCAATTTGATTTATAAATAAACAAATTATGAGTATCGTTCTCACGAATTTTTATCTGTTAGATCGGTCAACTCTACCGATAAAAAGTAATATTGTTAGCATAAAAAGTAATATTTATCATGGATGACCTAAATAAGATATCTGTCTCACAAAATACGATCCATGAGACCAACTCACACAAGTTTTTGCCACAAATTATAGTCTTCATGATTTTTTGGTTCTACAACTGATTTAGATTTAGCCTTCAAGGTGCTAGTGTTGAGATTTGTTTTCGAAATTCTCTTTTTATTTTTTTTACGACCACTCGTATTTCGAGTGCAACGATCTGCTGGTAGATATCCCGAGTGCTATGACATGCTAATATACCAATAGGTGTGATCAGCGTCCATCCCTAGCCAATATCGGCAACTTGGATGGTTCGACTTTTAGTTATATGTTGTACATTGATGAACAACTAACAAACAAGTAGGGTGGAGGCCTCAAAGATCATTCATTTTATCTTTGTTGGTGGTTGGGTGGGAAGATATTAATAAAATTCAAATAATCACCATTCATTTATTACAATTTAAAGGTCGTTTGGTAGGAGCTAGCTAGGATATTTAAATAAAATTAATTATCATTAGTTCCTTACGATTTGAATTAAGACTAGGTCTTTAGTGAGATAGTTTCTCGAATTTTTATTCGTGACATAGTTTGATCTGATTCATGTTTGGATTGTGAGGTAATCTTTTTTGTATAAAAATTAATAATTTGTCATGAGTCATGTCGGATAGGAGATTCATCCTACAAAATTGACATGTGAGACAGTCTCATAAGAGTTTTTTTGTTAGACTAATTGAATCTTTTATTTTTCTGAAGGATGTTTATTTAAGTGAAACAATAGGACTAGAGATGTCAATGTGACGGGTATGAGGTGGATATGACTAAACCCAAGACTCGTCTCATGAAGAAAACTTTGACCTATTACCCGTTCCACCCCACTTAAATATTATTTGGACCCGCCCCCACCACGAACACGAAACGGGGCCGGGTAGACCCGTGAGACCAGTGATACCGGAATTTTTTAAAATAAAAACAGTAATATTTTTCTCACATGACTGAATTATGAAACAGACAAGCTTCTAAATACAAAACAATAGAAAACTAATTCATGTCTTCGACCACATTTAATAATAACAAACAAAGTATTTTCACGACATAATGAATTACATAAAAAAAAAAGTTATTAGCTCTCCCAAAAAAATCTTGACATCCCCAAAAATAAGTCATAACATAACTTAAATAGATCAATTTAAATCAGCGAGTAAATAATATTTCAGACACATTCTTCGGGATCATCTTCCTCTTCATCAATAATAGTGAGACAAGTTGGTAAACTACCTGAAGAATTAACTATAAAATTAAAGAGAGAAAATATATTGAAAAAGTAAAACTGTAAAAAAAATGTAATTTAAAGAGAGAAAGTACAGTAACAAAATTAAAATGAAAATACAATAACAAAATAAAATTGTGATTTATTTATCTTTCACCTCACCTCACAACTATTTTCGCGATCACATCAATGCCTCCAAAGTCGTTGGATTAAGTCTACTAAGATGAGGACCGACTATTCTTCCAATATTGCTAAAAGCAGATTCAGATTCAATAGTTGACATAGGAATAGCTAAGCCCGTTATGGTTGAGGTGAGCTACTAAAAAAATAAAAATTAATAAAACTAACACCCTAGAGTATTTATATCCACATATATGGGGCGGGTATGAGACAGATATTATAGAACCCATGACTTGCCTCATACCCGGACATGTCTGAAAAATTGGACCCGAGACCCGTCCCATGACCCATTTAGTATGTCCAAACCCGCCATATATGGGGCGGATCCATTGTGGATCTGGATAAAACCCGAACCCATTGATATCCTTAAATTGGACTATGATAAAGGCCAAAAAAAAAAATCATAAAATGAAGAAAAACATGAAATAATTATAGAGACTCATTGTGTATAATCGTGTTGAAGATAGATAGATCTAAGACCTGAAATTAACCTGGATAAAAAGACAAAAACTTGTATGAGATGATCTCACGGGTCGTATTTTGTGATACTGATATTTTATTTGGATCATTCATGAAAAAATATTATATTTTATGTTAAATATATTATTTTTTATTGTGAATATCGGTATGATTGACATGTTTCACAGATAAACATCCGTGAAGGAAGTATCCCCGATGTACAAATTCAAACTGAAAACCTGCGTATCTCAAAATGAGAAGCAACTTTAAGTATGACCGATCCACTGATTTAAAAATAAAGCCGTATTTCATTATCATTTACAATAAAATTAAAAGGGAGGATTTAAAAAGGGAAAAAGCGTGAGCTGCACACAATTCGTCGTGTAGCAAAAAATTGAAGCACGACTTTGCCTAAGCATAGGTGTTTGTGTATGGGGAACACGATTACATCGTAACCGTCCGGTCCCCGATAAATTGTGACGACGTGCATCTCGTGAAGTGCTTTCAATTCCATATATTCCACCTACTTTCTCAACCACTCCTTAAATCTCGCCAAAATATCGGCAAAAACACCTATATTAGTTATTTTGTACACGCGATGTGTGTGCGCACAATTTTTTTTTATCATTATCGATAGAATAAAGTGAAATTTGACAAATTATGGAAAGATTAAATTGATATTTGAATTGTTGAAATAAGTAATGAAAAAAAATATTATACACACACGAACATTTTATTCATGGTTACTTATTTGGGTCGTTTGAGGTGTTCTTAAGTATGATATTAGGGTTTCATAATCTAATTGATTACATGGGATCGAATTCTTGTCGAATTATCAATTTAATTACGAGTCTGGGAACGAACTGAAAATGCCCAAAAAACGAATGTAAACATCGGAGGAGTTAAAAGACATAAAAATGGTGATATTCTTCACATGTACGACATCTTTATTTTGCAGACATATTTTGTCGACCAAGCCCTCCAATGTTCTTTCACCATACAAGCCTATGTGGCATATTCCTCTTGGGAAGAGAAGGATATGCATGCAATTAAATCTTCCTATTTCTTTAGAAAAATATCATTTTTATTTTAAAATAAGCAAATGTTTTGTTTCATTATATTTCGGTTAAAATTCACCCATTTTTTAGGGGGCAAAAATAATTTATCAAGGGTTTAAGGAAGAAAATGATAATAATAATAATAATAATAATAATAATAATAATAATAATAATAATAATAATCCAATTGTTAATTATTATACTATTGCGTGTCTTAGTCAAACTTGATCGTGCGGCCAGAATTTAATCGGATGGGTCCCGAAGAGTTTTCGAGTGGAGTCGAGTAATTACTTCGGCGTGACATACATACAGGTGAGAATAGCGTGATTGATTCCCCATTGCTCAAATCCCCAAAAGACGTACACACCCTCACGGCCGATGGTATTTTGGTAATTTGGCTTTCTTTTTCATTTTTTTAAATAAAAAGGAAATTCCTCAAAGTTGTATTACATGTACATTTTTTGTACACATACAAAATCAAATCGTATTAAATCAGAGACGGGCTTGGGCCCAAGTAGTCTCACCCACTTTCACCTTGTACGGAGCTCAAGTTCGTTTCCTCCCACCCTATAGTTTAGGAAATATAACAAAAAATTAATCAACTTGTAATTTTGATCAAAGATTGCTGCTATACTCGCTAAAAACGTAAATTGAGGTGTTGATAACATCATAGATTATATTTGACTTTAAGTAAGTCCTGGTTTAATAGGATTAGGACCCACGAGAATTCATGGCATTCCTCAAAAGTCAAGAATGGAGTCACGACTGATGATAGGATGGAGTAAGTGCAAAGGTAAGGTTACTTTTGTCTCTTTATTATTATTATTATTATTATATTTTGAATAAAGTTTTTTTGTTTATGACAAATATATAAATATTAAAAAAAAGTATTTATATTAAAAATAAAATAAAGAATAATGATAATAAATTTCATAAACCAAAACAGATATTTTAATGGAACCATGGTTAAGTCAAACCTCTAACCATGGTTAAAAAACCACTTTAAATCCATCGCAACCACTTGGCATGCAAATACATGGCGGCACTGACATTACTATAGATCGATCGCACACGAATAAAAGATGATGATCGGAGATCGAGTTCGCTTTCATCCCACCGTCCAAATTCCGTCTTGGGATTACCCTTTTGCCGAAGATCAGGCGGCCCACGTTCAGTCCCCTGTTACACACAATGTTGATGTTTTGCAGTACGAGAAAGCTTTGGCGGCTTTGCAGCGCTACCTGCCCTCCAACAAGGAGGATGTCGTGGCGGAAGAGGATGGAGATTCAGATGATTTCGACTTCCCGGTGGACGCGTTTTCCTGCGACAATTTCCGGATGTTCGAGTTTAAGGTGAAGAAATGCACGCGTGCGAGGCCGCATGACTGGACGGAGTGCCCGTACGCGCACCCTGGAGAGAAGGCCCGCCGCCGGGACCCACGGAAGTACCACTACTCTGGGAGCGCGTGCCCTGATTTCAGGAAAGGCGCGTGTAGGAGTGGAGACGGCTGCGAATACGCGCACGGCGTGTTCGAGTGCTGGCTTCATCCGGCACGCTATCGCACGGAGCCATGCAAGGATGGGACCCACTGCCGGCGGCGCGTTTGTTTCTTTGCCCATACACCGGATCAGCTCCGGGTTCTGCCACACTCTAGCCCGGACGCTTCTCCCGGTCGGCTGGGGTGCGGGTCTCCGTGTCAACCCGAATACCGTGGCCCGTTCGGATACTCTCCGAAATCGTCACCATACTCCCCGCCGCCGTCCCCGAGGACCTTATCTCCCCCGCTGTCACCGAGCGTAGCAGCACTGAGTCAACTCACAGAATCGGTTCGCTCTTTGCGAATCGGCCAACCGAATGTAGGAACGGGGATGGGGTCACCGTCGTGGGGTCTTCAGCTGGGTTCCGGTTTCGGATCTCCTCGGAGCCCGAACACCCATCGGGTCGGATTCATGAGCCTACCAACAACTCCGATTCGGCCACGAATCCCCACCGCTTTCGACATATGGGAAACTTGTCGCGAGGAAGAACCAGTCATGGAGCGAGTGGAATCAGGAAAGCACCTGCGCGAGAGAATCTACGCCAAACTGAGCAAAGAGAATTCTCTGGATCGGGTTGATCCGATGCTTGGGTTCCAGAATCCATGAACCGAGTGACCGGGTCGGGCTCGTTTTTGTTGAATGTAAATAATGTTTCTTTTGACTGAGCTTCATTCAAGCTCTTTTGTAAATATGGGTATTTGGGTCGGGTTTGAAGTACTCGGCACCAAGAATTTTGCAGATTTCTGTACACACTTTGTACATTCTGGAGTTTATCTACTTATCCACTTAAATTCGATTATGTTCTTTTTATTTAAAAATAATAATCTCAAACTTCCGACTTTAACGAATTCATTAGCAAGTTTGTATTTCGAAATTTTAGTTTAATAACTATTGTAAACTAACGGACGTGGGATTTTTGGTGTCACTCGGGGCATCCACTTGGTGCATTTTAATAATGTATCAATGTGGGTGCATGAATTATTAATCTTGGCTACCATGTCAGCTAAAAAATTCATCAAAATGAACAGCATTATTTCGTAAACCGTCGCAAGTTGAAAAACGTCGCTACTTGCGACGGTTTATTAAAATCCGTAGCTACTTGCGACGGTTTGTGAAAAACCGTCGCTACGTGCAACATTTTTTTTACATAATGTCTTAATGTCAAATTAGAATATAATGTCAAACTAACTGTTTAAATAAAAGAGTCAATTTTTTTCATTTTTTAATAATATTTTAATGAATTTGAAATTAAGTTATTTTTAAAATAATAATACTAATTATTTTTAATAATATTTGTTATAAAATTTTAACAAAATTAGAAAGATATTGAATTAATTAAAATTTAAAAAAAATGAGTAAGTGGACAGTGGAACTCATAAATAATGAAAGTTGATATTAAATGAATGTGAGTGTGTGTTAATAATGGGAAAGTGTTAATGTAATGAATATGTGGCTCGTGGACCCCATAATTTTTGAGGAGATGGAAAGTTAATAACATAGATAAATGTGGACGGATGCGGATGCCCTCATAGCGGAAAGAAATGCCTATTTTTTTATGAGGAGTTTTCTTATGAGACGGTCCCCCGGATCTTTATCTGTGAGATGGGTTTATTCCATCGATATTCACAATAAAAAATATAACTCTAAGCATAAAAAGTAATATTTTTTCATGGATGACATTAATATGAGATCCGTTTCATAAATACGATCTGTGAGACTGTCTTACACAAGTTTTTGTCATTTTTCATGATGAAGTAATTTGTTTACAATTTCTCGTCAAAGTATTTATATATAAAACATACATTTTTCAATAATAAAATTATCATTAATACATGCTGGTTCAATTTTTTTTTAACGTAAATTAAGAAAAACATTTTAAAATCGATCTTTTTTATTTTATCTATATTCAATAACTTCTAATACTTCGTTAATAAGGATATAATGGCGGAAAAAAAATGTTATTAAATAAAAAAATTAGACTATAATTTATAAGTCTCGAAAATCAAAACAGAGACAAAAAATGAAGGTGATGGTGTCTGCCTTGAGCACTGTTGGAACTGAAGATGACATATCAACGGCCCACAAATCACAATCTAAAATGGACCCCACATTGTAATTATAATATGTTTATCCAAACTTTTGTTTAATTAAAGAAGGACTTAAAAATAATGGGTGAGGTGTAACTTTAATTGATAAGCTTGTACTCCTCCATTCTTATCCCTTCCCACTAAAACGCCTAGTCATTAGAAAAATAACACTATAATCCCCATGTGTGTGTGTATATATATATACGAATTTGTTACCCTGCACACCAGGTGTGCAGGGTATCATGAGCACCGCTTATGTGGCGGTGCATGATTGATCAGCCTTTTTAAAAAAAAACAAAACAAAAAATTTTGTGTGGTTGTGAGTGTGCCACGTAGGCAGACGCCCACAGGTGTGCATGAAAAGACTGTGCAGGGTATCATTGCTATTAGAATACAAGTATTTAATATAACATGTTTTTGGAATTCAAAATAATGTTTGATAAGATATTTCGTAAGATGTTCAATGTCTTTAAAGTAATTAATAAGAGACGTCCAAAATGTCATACCTTACATTATCTTTATATTTGGTAGTATGAAATACATTTACGAAGTCCTTTATGGTATGTGCGATTCATATATTGTTGTTTGTTTATCACAATGATTGAAAAATATATGATATGTATTGAATAGAACATAACTATTACTACAAACTATAATTTTTGTGTGTAATAACATATATTTAACTGAATATTGATGTTCATTGATGTAAAAGTCCATTAAAAAAATTTTAAAATTCAAAGTGGATTGGGATTTAATAAAAAGTGGATATTTTTTAGTGCAATTATTTTTGTATTCTTATGATCATATCCAAGATCACCTTTATTTTATGAATTTAAATTCAGGAGAGATGGACATAGAATATGCACAGATAAAGGGGTATAAATATTGGGAAAAAAAATCATTAACATTAATTATTCTATTTTTACTTAAAAATTTACACAATGTAATATGTATCAACGCATTTTTGTGCGTTATATATATATATATATATAAATGGACCCACTGAGTTTTTTTATATGTTATCTTTAATTTAGGTCCGTTCACTCGATTAGGGACATCTTTAAAAAATTGGGCCCATTTTTTGTTTTCCTTTTCTTTCTTTCTTTCTTTTTTTTTTTTTAAAAAAAAACTTTTGTGTACATATGCTTTAAAAAAAAAGAGGTAAACTGGCTTTGTTTTTGTAATTTTGTATTTATTAAGCCAATTATATATATAAATATATCACATTTTAATTTAAATCCATTATATAAATAGAAATTACCTATAATTTTTACACATTAAAGATCTATATCACGTTGGATATATTAGAGTCCAACTAATCCAAAATTTATAGGTCGAAGTGCAAAAAATAAATTATCATGCCCAAACATTTTCCAAAAATGTTTTGGACCATGAGTTGGTTCTTGTGGCTTTGTTTCATTGATTCGCCTTTGGAAACATTTGGAAGAACCAAATTGGGGTAATCCATTGGGAGAGTCTTCGGAGGTACAGCGGGTTCTATAGGTTTTTCTGAAGAAGCAACGTCGTCCTCGACAAGATGAGGTGATAAAAGCGGTTTACTCGACCCTACCTCTGTTGGCAGTGCCCGCAAGGGTCGATCCAACGGCTCGGATTTTTCCAAGTCAATTTTTTTTTTAACATGGAGGTGGGCCCGGATCACTCATGTGGAGTGATCTGGGCCGTTCATTGCCCGTGCGGGCAGTGCCTGCACGGGGAGGGTGAAATAACCCGATAAAAGCCATGCCTTTCTGAACCTGACACAAAATTATGCTGAGTGACATTATGATTTAGCATTATAGTGAGAAACAGCAAATAAAGCATGAAAATTGAGTTGCGTCATAGAAACCCGAAGCCAATTAAACTGCGCACCAACCTTTATCAGTCTATGCAACTTGAATATCTGACACCCAAAAATTCGTTTTTGGCTGCAAATAAAGAAAATATTATGTCAAAAACTGAAAGGGAAAGTTAATGAAGCTTTGCAGAAAACCAAAGAAGGAATTGATGAAGGGATAGCTGAAATGCACCGAAAAAACTAAAACTTCATCTGTAAAATTTCTAAAATAACTAGTACTTTCCTCCTCTGAAACTATTTTTGTCACCTCCTTTGCCACTATTCTTCAATCCTCCATTGTCTGGAAGGCCAACATATCCAACACTTTACCAACTTTCACCCAAAACTTTAAGTGTCTTTCAAATGCCCATCCTTATCTAATTTTTGGATATTCAACACTACCCTCAAGTTGGGTTGTACATGTCAATCATGCCCAACTTAGATACCAAGTCTTCAAATGTAGGGCGAAACAGGGCCTTTGTTACTGTGTCTGCAACTTGTGAATGGCTAGGAACGTGGCATGGTTACAAGATTTGTTGGAAAAGTCAAGAAAGGCAGCACAGGAAAGGAAAACATGTAATAATTGTGTGTTGCCTATTTTGCAGGAAGTTTCGCAGAATTGATGGAATACGCGTTTTTAACGCGTGTTCACACGGTCAGGGGGCTCTATAAATAGAGCTCCCCCTTCATTCTGAAATCTTCCATTCTTCGAGTTTTCTCTCATCTTATAAGCATTTGAGTGCTTAGTTCTATAATATTTGTGAGGTATTTTGTTCTCCTGTATTAAGAGAGTGTGTGTTCTCTTTGGAAACACAGTGAGTGAGTTGTACACCATAAAATATTATAGTGGAATTCTTTTCATCTTGCCCGTGGTTTTTACCATAATAATTTTTAGGGGTTTTCCACGTAAATCTCGGTGTCCAGTTTATTCTTTATTTTCGGGTTTTATTATCTCAAATTCCGCACGTGGGACCAACAAGATTCTCTTCTCAATCTTTTCATTTATGGAATGACGATTGACCTAAACATGCTTAGTTCGATCATGATCAACTGGATCCTTGACTATATTTATTGCAGCTTGATTGTCACACTTCAGTTCCACAGTCTGATGGCCTTCCAATTTAAGTTCAGTCAACAATATTTGAAGTCATATATCTTCGCAAATTCCATTGGCCGAGGACCGAAATTCCGCTTGTGCACTACTTCTTGCCACTACAGTTTGCTTCTTGCTACGTCGTTACTAGGTTACCCCATTCAAACGAACAGTACCTAGATGTGGATTGTATGTCAGTAGAAGATCCCGCTCAGTTAACATCACTGTATAACTTTATATTTCTTGTGGTAGTTCTACGAAAACAGAGTCTTATTCTAGGGAACCCTTTTGGGTACTTCAATATATATATATATATATATTATTTAGGACATTTACACTAGATTTCTCCTTGCTGGTCGAAAGGAGACTTGATAAAGATTTTGGGTGTATAACTAATTTAATTTTGACACGTACAGAAAATGTACCTGATTTGCTCATTTGTCCTCGTGTATAAATAGCATGCCAAGAAAAAAAAAAGAATTAATTACTTAAATTGTTACACTGCATCATAGAGGGATGATGCATGGTGATTTGATGTTTTCTTGCAACATATCCAACGAGGTTGTATTTAGATCGAAAAATTTGAATGTATTTGATTTAAAATTTACATCTCAGATCTATTGTATGCATGTAACTCAAAATTATAATGAAATATTTGAAATCAATTGTGTTACATGACATATTTTTTTGCTTCGATTTTAAATTTATAGTTCAATCCAATTATTTAAAATCATCCCATAAATATAAATCCTTATATTAAAATGAAATACAAAAAAAATTAGGGCTAACTTCAGTTTATATAAATGAACTATTCTAATCATATAAATTAAATTATCTACATCTATTCGATGTCATTGAACTCTATATTAATTTAGGTTGCACTTGAATTAACGGATTTGAGACGATGAATTTCAAATTCATTAATTTGCTTAGTTAGATAAACAAAATATAATATAATTATATGTGATGAATTTCAGATGTAAAAAAATAATATTATTCAAACTACTTCTCAAATCAAACTCGTTTCAATAAATTCATAAATCCAAATTCAACCTCGTGATTTTGATTATTATTACATATGATTTCAATTTTTAGTATTAGAAACCCTAACCATATGACAAAATTTTGGTTTCGGTTTCGATTTCGATTTCGGTTCCGTTTAGGGGACCGTGGTCGGGTGTATGGGTTCGCAAGTGTCGGACCATGATCGACGACCATAAATGAGTCTAGCGTATAAATAGAAAGACGAAATCGTTGGCTTAATCCCGATGTCGCGTTAGGATGAAACGCGACAATTGTATTCAGATACCTACGTAAAAGTAGAGCAAGGACACGAGCGAGAATTCCGGAGATTCGAAGCTTTTACATTCAAGAATGGTGAACTACATGTTGATGATAAGCGCGGAGCTTGAGAATCTCACTGACCTCCAGCCTCAGGACGGTTGCGATGATGCTAACTTCGCCTACTACTTCAAGGTATCTCCCTTTTTCTTTTTTGTCGATTTTGTCCACAACTTTTGACTAAATCTGAGATTATTTATGAATTATGATCGTATTTGAACTTGTATGTCGGATTCGGTAGTTCTGATCACCCATAGGTTGCAATATATTCTCAGTTTTGTCGCTTTATTTCGATTATTATTTATGTTTAGGTTAATGCGTTGATTTGGTTTCCTCTCTGTATTTTTCAGGGGCAGAGATTATTGTATGCCTGTTTAGTTTAGTTTAGTTGTCACTTCCATTTGCTGTTTAATCAGCCATTTTGGATCATAGTTTTCATGCTCAACTCATTTGTAATTTATTTGTGGAATTCCATGCCTTAATTGTGATAGTATGCTAATATGGTGCTGTCAGAATTTTTCCCTATATTTTCACGTTGCATTCTCTGAGTGTTAGCTAAAGGTTTTTGTCTAATTTAGTTGCACTGACTTTGAAATAGCTTGAACCTAGATAACATGCAGACGGTAAACGTAAATCTTTACGAATGAGCATATGAGGGCAGGTAAATTATATGATGTTGCTGAGATTTTTTATGGTTGGTATTGTCTAGATTTATATCTATGTAATGGCATCCTGGTCTTTCCGGAATAGTATGTCCTGTTTCCTGATGTGTATTTTACAGCTGGTAACTGTCAATGTGGTGGGCTGGAAAGCTAAATGATATCCGTTGCTATTCGTGTAAATGTCACGCCTAATTGTTTCTTATTAAATTCTCTTTCAAGTTGTTAAATTAGTGTGGGGAATGGGGATCATCGTTTGAGCCTTCGTTTTGATTAATGTAAGTTGTTAACTTGATTTGAGTACATGTAATTGACATTTGTTTATTTCCCATGTTTTAGCATAAAAGAGTTATTATCACTTTGTAAAATCTTTTATGGTCAACTTGTTTGATATAAGGCGTGTTTCAGCTTATTTACATTATGGATCATGGCATTTCATGAATATCACATAAAATGACCATCCAAATGGGATTCAGATCTGATAATGATTTTTAAGTTATCTTGACTAATTAAACCTTGTTTTGAATATACTTGAAGTAGAATCGGTAACAATTTTCATTCTTCAAAAATCATTCCTCACACTTTTGTGTACTTTTCATCAACTACATTTAGCTGAAATGTGGAAACTGTGGAGAAGTGACACAGAAAGAAACTTGTGTTAGCTTGAATGAGACAGTTTCTTCTACAAAAGGCAAGGGTGAAACCCATCTTGCACAAAAGGTAAACTCTCCCTCACACACACACACACACACACAAGAATAATATCTGGCAACATATATTTTTGTTTTCTTAAATACCTGTTAGACTAATTGATTTAGGTTTGGCGAGGATAATTTGTTATTTTATAGTAATTTCTTATTTTTTTCAACTTCCAGTGCAAGTTTTGTACTAGGGAAGGAACTGTGACTATGATCAGTGGTCGGGGCCGTCCTCTTACTCAGGCAGATGCTGAGAATGGAAAGTCTGCTCCTCTAATGTTATTTGACTGCAGGGGTTATGAGCCTCTGGACTTTGTATTTGGTAGCGCGTGGAAAGTTGAATCAGTGCGTCAAATTATTTTTTATCTGTTTTGAGTGTGAAAACATTTTTTTCTCATGCATCTTCAGAGCTTACTTTATAATTTGTTGAGTATTAATTTCTTATCTACAAAACTCGATGCTCTGCATTTATTGATAGAAGAAGGAAATAATATTATTTTGTTGTGTTACAAGGGTTGAGAAAATAGTTGATGTTTTCTTGCTGCTGATAAAGGAGTTTAGGTGATGATAATTCAGGAATTCTATCGCAGTGATAGTTTTTATATGCCTTTTGCCCTTAGTTATGACAGCTTAGAAAACCAAGGCCCTATAAATTTATCTCATTGTCTGACTACTAATTGGAGAAAGGAACCTACCAATTTCTATGTTGAGGTATCGATGGTTGTACTCAGATACTTTTGGTTTGGCTGATTAAATAGAGTAAACCTGAAAAGAAAACGTAACAATGGAATATGGAAGAAGGAAAAGCTAAGTATCACAAAGTTTACACTTCAGTGTGCCTCTGTTCCAAATTTCGTTGCTTTCCTTATTGTGAGGAGCACAACCATCAAATGGGGGAGTAGGGACAGTTGAATGGTCAACTTCCTAACACGAAAGATTACAAATCTTTCAAGTTTTACGTCCCCACTGCTTCATGAAAAATTGAGTTGGCCAACTAAAATTTTAAGCTCTCCTTGCAACTTGTCGATTATTTTTTTTTGCCAATCTTGTTCTTTCTTCTATTTTTTATGAAATGTAACTCTCTTTCACAAACATTTTGTCATGATTCTTTTGAGTGCTGCATTGTTGCTTTCGTTTACATTATTTGCTCTTTTTGTTTCCCCTTAGATCGAAGGAACCACGTTTACAGATGTTGACTTGTCCGGAGGGGAGTTTGTTGAATATGATGAAAAGGGTGGATGCCCTGTCATGATCTCTAACCTTCTTGCAGTATTCACTGTAGTTAAGTAACTCAAACAATCTCTTCCTGAATTATTCTAGGAAATAAGTTGGGCATCGGCATCTAACTGCTACTAAACTTGTATGTAAAAGGATGACATCTTTTGTGTGATTGATACCTGTTGTTTTTCTGCACTTCAATTTTATGCTACACTTGGTTTTTTGGTTTGCCTTGTTGATTGGGCCTAAAAATTGACACGTGTTTTCTATAAAATGTAAATAAACTAGTCAGATATATAATTTTGGTCAAATAATTTTTTGTTTTAGAATCTTCATTTGCCTTCTCATTTGAAAAAAACATGCAATCTCGTGATTATATTATTAAAGTTTGTAGTAATAGTGACAAAATAATGTCATAGTCCGGTTTTCATAATGCCATAAATGCCTCTCTTATAATGGAATCACTCCAACCATGTGTGATTATTGCTTACTCAAAATTTTTATTTATTTTGAAATAAATTTTAAATTTTATAAAAAAGAAAAAAAAAATACTAGAAACAAGAGAAAATGTAATTTGATTTTATATTTTTCTAAATTTGGTTTCTATTTTGTTTTAACAATAGTGTTTAAAAAATAAAAATCGAATGTACACTCAAATAACGTGTGTATAAAATTGAGTATTAAATTAATATAAATTTTAAAATAATAATTAAATTTTTGGAAGCGTTATATATTAATGCTATTGGCTTAATTTTATTATATTATATTTTTATTTTTGAAGGAATTGATTTTTTTTTTTAATAGGAAACATATTTTGGAAGGTAATTGTAACGTAGAGTGTCAAATTGAACCGTTCATTCATTTGCGCTGAACAAGTGTACAAATTTTCAAATATCACATTTTTACGATTCCTTAACATTCCTCTACTCCGAGTCTGATTCCATGTTGTTGCCCATAGCCTTCAAGCCTCTTGGTCTCTGAAAATGGTGAAGTGATGCGTCAATTATAAAGAATTTCAAAAAAAGAAAACACGATTTATACAATACCACTTTATGATCATGAATTTGTGTCCATTTAGATATTCGACGAAAAAAAGAGGATATTTTTATGTGTGCTAACGATTTAATAACAATCTTGGTAACTTCGTAATGTTTCAGTTTATGTTCCAACCTATTATCTGTATATACCAAGAAAGATATATGATAAAATGAAACTAATACGAAATATTTACTTAGGGGGGGTGGGGTAAGTTATTCTGGTTCAAGGTTTCTTTAAACTATATCATGGAGAAACAAAGAGAGTACCTTCTTGGAAACTTTCTTCTCTCGAACCTCGTATCGTTCAAGGGTTAGATCGCATAACCATGAACCTGGGCATACCAACTGCAATTGCAACCAAACATTCAGAATCAGACCGGATTTGAATCCAAATTCCGATGGATATACAGGATAATACTGTTTCTTCCATATTTCATGTATTTTTAGTAAATGTCGTATTTTTAAAAGCATGTATCTTCATGATCTATCTAAATTTATAAGATGACGCAAAATAGAATTCACAATGACATGCATAAAATATTGTACATGAAGCTGATTGATGAATGTTTTCGACATTGGATGGTAATGAAATATCAGATGTTATTCTTGGTGCCCAACTATGAACCACTAATGACAGAAATTGACTCTTGAACCTTTTAGTGCTTTGTTTATATTGAGTTGGTGGTGAGACAGAGTGGGTCATCCAATAATATATGTTTAAGCTTTATATACATATAAGAAAGAAAACAAGAAAAATAAACCCCACCAAAATTAATAATTGGCAAAAGCATATTCCCTCCACAATAATAATTAATGAAAATAGCAAAGACTCGCAGGGTAGATGGAAAATTCAGAAATATATTCAACGATGGCTTTCAGAAACGACAAAAGGGTAACTACCCAGAAGGGGCGACCAAGCGTCTAAGTTGGGAAAAAAATCGAAATTTTATAAACAATTTTCTAACTATTTGAATTCCAGCTTCCTCCTACCCTGCCAAAAATTCCTGGATCCGCTTAGTGGATCAAAAACATGGAAGTCAAAAACCAACTCTCGATAGTTGTTTGTTTATAGTTCCATTTTAATCAATCTTCGTTTGGTAGGAGGTAGCGTTATGAGATACAAACTTCTAAAAATACCGCCCGCGGCAATTCAAGATCACGAGTTTAATTTCAAGCAGGGCATAACAAATCTGGAAAAACATTAGCCATGATATGTGGATTAAACTCCTCTGGTTTATGTGTGTGTGTGTATATTTAATTCCGTTCATTCATGTGAAGTTTAACGCACAATACTTGGCTACATAAACATTAAACAAGCAAAAAGCACATTCCCGTACAGACATGTCATCCCATTTATTCACAAAGGAATGGAGGAAAGAAGGGGCACGTTATGCATGCCTGCGTCCCTGCATCCCTGGTCTAGCCTCACACTAACATTTTGGGCACACCATTTTGATATAAAGTAAAACTGAGTTGCTTTTTCACGGCTGAAACCACTTAGCCTTCATAAAGTTTGTATCGAATTGCTTATCATGGATGCCTAAGGTTTCTGATCGCAGAGATAGAAATGGAAAACTAGTAATCCTTGTTTCCGAAGATGTGAGTAAATGTGAAAAACGCACTTAAAAAAATCCAATAATGAAGCATAGCAGCATATGTAATACGAACCAAGCGGAAGAGTTGAAATAAACATGAGTCAACCTAACTAGCCACGAATAAATGGAAACAATGTAAGCAAAATCACGGATGAAAGAGCAAAGCATCCTATACTTTCAGCACAATGCAAGCAACTAATTCGAGGTAATGATAAATAATGGACTTATTTGAATGCAGCAAATAGAGAAAAGAGAGGGGAGCAGTAAAACTAACATTGACCGTGCGCTGAATTAACTTGGCTCGTTTCTTTGGCCTTTGAGGAAGTTTGGAGCCTTTAATTGCCATGAAATCCTCTTCTTTTTCCTTATTTGTCAAGGCGATCACAAACTTAGGCGGCCACACTATGGCGACAGGCTCATTACCTGACAAAAACCCACCATTCTTCCCTTCATGGGCTGTCTCCGATGACCCAGAACCACCACTTCCGCCACTGCCCTGGTGGTGATGGTGGTCATTTTGTTGATTACCATTATTATTGCTATTCTTTTTATTGTTGGGGCTGGTGCCGCAACTAGCTTTGATCTTATCACCACCTCTATCCGGTGAAGCCAATCCCTTCACACCGTTGCTATGTCCCCTCATACCAATCCAACTCTCTGAATTCCTAAAGGAAATAAGAAATTACAGGTTACAACGACATATGCATCCCATCCAAGTGGAGAGGGTACGAGAAAAACTGACATATACTATGAAGTTACCAAAAGTACAAAATACTTTCTAATTTAATTCACAGATTAAAAAATTTCGCTCCAAAACATGTTAAAAAACGCAGCAATGGATCGCATCATATTAAAAAAAAAACACGAGACATTCACAACACATAAATCAATTACCCAAAAAATTTACAACCCAAAAGCTGGTAAAAAAAGGGTTCACTTTTTTCCAGAAAAAAAAACTAAAGAAAAAAAATTGGTGGAGGTGAAATTACAGGAATAACCTTGTAGGGTAGTTGTATATCACAAGGTTTGGCGTAGAAAAATGAGAGCCGTCAAGGGAGGGTGTGGTTGTGATTTGGGTCAGCTTTTATATTTAGAAGGCTCAAGAATTCAAGAAATTTGACAGATGCGAGAAATCTGAAGCATAAATACGAAGCAGAGTTGGAAAGGAGAAACTTCAAGGATTAGAATATAATTCTGTGGAATAAAATCTGGGCCTTTGGATCGAAACAATATGTCTGAATTTTCTGAAGAGTATACGTGTCCTAAAATTCATATTAGTAATCACCTAATTCATTCATTCATGAAAAAGGAAGGGGATCAAAGGACAAATGGCGGCCCACTTTCCAAAGTTTCCATTATCAACCACTGCAGATAAAATATTAAAACCTAATTTGTTTTTGTTTGCAAAATAAATTTTTTATACCCAAAAAAAAATTACTATATATATATTTTTTATTTTCACGTATTAAAACATATTTCCTCAATATTTTTACAAATATCAAAATAAATATTAAATGAACTTTTCTTTGCCATCAAGGAAAACAGTTTTGAATAAGTATTTTGTGACACTGTTTCATGAATCTTTATCCGTGAGACGGATCAACCTTATCGATATTTACAATAAAAAATAATACTCTTAGCATAAAAAGTAATACTTTTTCATGGATGACTCAAATAAGATATCCGTCTTACAAAATACGACTCGTGAGACCATATCACACAAGTTTTTGACAACAATTTTATATGACAATGTCCCCAACAAAAAAAATAAAAAAAATGTTATATTATTATTTCATATTCTAAATTTTAATATAAATGCATACCAAACTTAACAGCAAACTGATGATGCTGCGCTCCGTCATATTCCCGTAATATCTCGTAAGATCTATCTTCTCAAAAATTATTTATTTAATGAAACTATATATTTTTATACATTATATTGAGTTATTCATAAATCTTACAATTACAATATATGATCAACTTAGGATGTAATAGAATTAAAGAAAGAATAATTTTTAAATGTACCAAAATTAAAATTATATCGAGAAATTTTAATTTGAATAAATAAATCCTAATATTGTTTTTTTTCTAAAAACAGGAAATTAATTAGTAGTGTAAAAAAAAATAACGATTCTTTTAAAAATTTTAAAAAAACTAAAACCTGACAAAACAAAATCTCAAAAATCTTACACGTAAAAATAGGGAGAGAGAAAACCTCAAAATTCGATGAGAAGGTGACGGCGGACGTTGACGGAGATTCACACTCACATTCCCGTTGGCCTTTTCTGCGTTTATCTGCTGAAGCCAATTCGGATCCTTGGTTAGATCCGATCTAATTACCCGACGACTGACCCGGGTCATGGGTCGACCGGATCCGGAGCTTGAGTCCTTGTTCGTTTGGATCTTCATGCAGCGCAGCCTTTTCCTATTACCCCACTGCAGCACGAATTCGGACGACATCGTAGAGGTTGTTGACCTGGGCTCGGATCTCAACAATAGTGGCCCTTCTCTATTATTGGTGGATTGGCCATTGTTCCTCTCCATATTCAAAATCACCTGTTCAATCCAATCAGATTTCCGCCATTAGCGTTAACGGAAGTTCAGATTCTGTTAGCTAACAGTTCCTCCGAGGAAAAAAAATGCAGAATTCAGCTGACAGATGGCTAAGAATTGCTCTGTAAGCTGCGCTTTGGTTATATATTTTGGCCAAATGCATAGATAAACAAGCATAACAAGGGGGAAGCCCATAAATTTTACACCACCAGGAATTGATGAAGAAATGGAAATAGATTTGGGTTTCCGGCAGGGAGGATGGTAAAACATGCAGTACTGTCTGGTAATCTGGTTTGGTTTTCTGGGTTTGCCGAAGGAATCGAGGAGAAACTGAGCAAAATTCTGTCATATCCAAATGCAAAGGAGGGTTGAAAAATATGAAGAAAATAAGTCTGGTTGGCACCTTAGCCTATGAAAAATTTTAAGACAGAGAAGACGATATCTCCAGATTGAGAGGTAGGAGAAGATGGAAATCGATGCGATTCGGGGGTTAAAAGGCAGATATACGCGGGCGAGTCACCAAATTCCATCACCATATCCATTACCTGGAGGTTTCAATTAAAACACGGGACTGTACGGATTCAGAGTAGAACTCTGTTTTTTTTTCTCCTCTTTCAGTGGGAAATTTTGACGAAATCGATCGTAATATTCTCTGAGAATCAATACCGAAGAACACCGAAACCGATTGCTCTGAATCTGCAGTCACAGAAGGTAAATATTTATGAGAAACAATTCAAATTCAACCATCTTTTTCCGATGTTTACTGAGATGAAAATTTATAACACCTTGTCTACTCTGATTTTGGCCGAAAAATTGCTGATGATTTTCTCACAAAAAACTTCAAGAAAGATGAATTAATATCGTGTACCTGACCAGAGACTCGAAATCTACCCTTCAGCCTCTGTCAACTCACGCATACAGCGATTTCAACCAGTCATTCGAACAGATCCAAGCCTCGAGTGCAATCTTCGACAGCAATTTCAACGTGAAAAACAACAAACCTGAGCTTCGATCCAAGGCTTTTGTATTTTTCCTACAGACAAGAAACTAACATCAAATCTACGCAGACGAACCTGTAAAACAAAAATTAAGAAAATAAACTCGTCAATTACGAAGAGAACAAAAAAAGAACCGGCGAATGGAAACACGATGATGATTACAAACCTCTGCGTTCAAATTTCTTTCGAGAAATCCGATAGTTCTTCAGCCTTTTCAAAGCTTGGAATCTCATCCAATCGTCGACACCTTCTTGAAAACGACTTCAAATCGCTTGAAAATGCACCTGTGATGCATAATATACATACATATCACATGTTAAATCCGAGATACAGAACTCATATATCTTCGGAAAACTCAAAAACAGAAACAAAGACCATCTTCTGAAAATTATAGATTCACTGCATTTCACGCACCAAATTCTCCATTTTAATGAATTTTCAAAAAAATCTGACAAAAGAAGAAAATTGAGAGAGAAGCTCTTTGTTCTTCTTGTGAAGAATGAGAAGAATATGAAATTACTTTTTCTTTTTTACTTCTGAACTACAATCCCATTTTTATACCCTCTCGTTTACACTCCGTTCTCTAACTCGATCTACACCGTTGAAAATAATTAACGGACTGGATTGCTTCTTCAAAAAAATTTGAAACGCCGTTAGTGGTCCCCAATTCAACACCGGATATCTCGTAACGACGTTAATGCACCAAACGGAATCTATATCGTGCTGTGAGATCGCTCGATATAAATATAACTAAATATAAATTTAATACAAGTTTAATTATTCACTTTAATTAAATTATATAAGAAATAATTAAAAATTCATAGATTAAAAACGAAGTTGATAATTGTTAAATTTCGTTGTCGTGAACACTGATAAAGTGACACTTATCTATTAAAAATAATAAAACATATAAAATTTATACATCTAATATCCTTTCTTTTCGTGAATGGACTAAAATATAATCTCCTTTCTTCAAAAAAAAATCCACAACAAAAACCTATTTTTTTTAATTGATCCGCAGCCATATATAATCATAACTTCTTATCAAAATCTAATATATAGTTTCAATCGTGTTCGTATGTTCTTTATCTACTGGCTATCATGCATATTCATTCTATGTGTATAATATAATACATAAATATTATGTAAATATAATGATAAAACTTTAAAAATTATTATCTAATACTTAATTTCAGCTTATATTTACATAAATAATTAGAAAAAAGTGAAATACTTAGAATATAGGCAAAAATTTATGTGAGTTTGAGACAGATCCTTTTATTTAGGTCATCCATGAAAAAATATTACTTTTTATACTAAGAGAATTACTTTTTATTGTGAATATCGATAGGGTTGACCCGTTTATTTTTTTTTTGTCATCTATGAAAAAGTATTACTTTTTATTCTAAGAGTATTACTTTTTATTGTGAATATCGATATGGTTGACCCGTCTCATAAAATACGATCAGTGAGACCGTCTCACAACATACCTACTCTAGAATATATAGGGATAGTCACATAAGGAAAGATATAAGGATAGTAGAGAATAGAAAGTAGATATTGTTACAAGTTAAATATAAGAGTAAGTCTTTTGTGAGACGGTCTCACGAATCTTTATCTGTGAGACGGTCTCACGAATCTTTATCTGTGAGACGGGTCAACCCTACCAATATTCACAATAAAAGCAATATTTTTAGCATAAAAAGTAATATTTTTTCATGGATGACCCAAATAAGAGATCCGTCTCACAAAATATGACCCGTGAGACCGTCTCACACAAGTTTTTGCCTAAATATAAAATGAATTGTCAACATTACAATAATAACATTCTCTATATAAATAAATTGATGATGTTTTTCTAAGGGTTCATACATTATTAAATAGTAAACATATGCTTAGATCTATAAACTATATGTTTAATTTAGGATAAAAATTCTAATTTTTATCCTACTTATTAGCCTGTATGCAATATTAATTATGTATATTGATAGTTTTTAGTTTTAAGTGTCAATTTTTCAATTTTTTACAATTTTTTCGTATAAACATTGATATGACATAAAATATGTCAGTATAATGTCGGTTCGAATTCAGCGCCACGTGAAAAAATGACTAAATATGTATTAAAACAAATAAACAATGACTAAAATTAAAATTTGATAAAACGACAAAATATATAATATTTAATTACAATTTTTTCTTACTTTTAAGAAACGACGAAGAAAAAATAATCATAACCATGACCGTCGGTGACCACCTAATATATAGACTCCTTTCATTTCAAATATATAAACTTATTTGTTTTTCACAAATATTATGAAATAATTAGAAGAATAAATTCACATACAAATTTATTAATTTATCCTTATTTAATTCATAAAAAACGACATTTTTAAGATTTAATTAATAAAAATATAATTGCAATAAAATTTTAAAAAATATAACTATAACGTAAAAACTGAATGACGTATAGAAAAAGAAAAGACCTTAACGTAATATTATTTAATTTTTTATAACAATAATAATAAAAAAAAATAAAATGCTAAAAAAGAGAGATCGTTTTTACCTTGTCTAGGTTTTCGACCCGACTCTCCTCTCCTGTATGAAAACCGCGTACAAAATCGTTCCTTGTGATAAGAAAACCAAAACACCAATATAAAATTATTATTCTGGAAAATTTTGTTTATACGGAAGAATAAGCAGGATGAGTGTGAGTTTTTCTTACTGTTTTCATTTTTTTATGTGTGCTTTGAACTAGAGGACCAACTAATTTACAAAGGATTATCAAAGAGGAAAATGTACATTTTTTTCCCTAACATTAATTTGTTTTTTGTTGTGGGATTTCGTCGTGTTGTGTTATGCGAAGGTTGAATTGACTTTTTCAGGAAAGGGAGTCGCCTATGTGGAGTTTTGGTTTGTGCAAAACTGCTACATATACTAAAACATATATTGTTGGATTGGTTGGGGGTTTATTCTGTTTCTTTGAGCTGGTTAATGATGTTAGCATCATGAAGTCCGGTTGAACTTGTCGAATTTATGGATGTTTCGTGATGAATTAATGCATGGAGAAGCTGATTAACTATTGTTGGATTTAATTATGTTACCTCTGTATAATGGAACTTATACAAGATGTCAGTTTGATCACTGTCCTTTGATTTTTTTGGTAATTAGTGAAATGGCTGTCATACCCTGCATGCTATGCATCAGGCGCCTGCAGTTTAAAATTTGTTTCAAGCTAATTTTCTTGAATTCTATCCTTAAGGCAGGAGATATTGTTTAAACACCGTAAATTTGAAAGTGTATCGTCAGAGAGATAGAGCATGCAGGCTTGTGGTGGATCTGCAATTTTGAGCTCTATTCAACAAACTGTTTGGACACAGGGATCAGCATTTCCTTCTAAATTGGTTGGTCTCAATGGGTGCTCAAATAACGTGAAATTGAGTTCAATGAGGCCACGTGGGTCGTCTCCATTGGAAGTGAACTTGGTTACCGGGAAGCCAGCCTCTTCTGTGTCTGTTTCTATCCATGAAATTGAATGTGGTAAACATTATAAATCTAACATAGTTCAAATGTTGAAAAACAGTGGATTATTTTCAAACTTGCTTGCTGACTGCGTACGAGATTTATCATTAAGTCTTGCAAGTGTTGTGTGTGTGTGTAAATTTCCTTTGCATCGATATGTGGTTCTTTTCTGTAAATGTCAATAAATGTCTGCTTTGGTTCTGGCCCCAGAATCTTATTTTGTTTGATATTTTCTCTGAAACTTAATGATGCCTCCGTGAAGACCTGAGCGTCACGTGATTTTAGTTCCTTAAATTTTGATAAGCATGATTTTGTGTTTTTTGATTTAAAGGGATATCCTTACACATTTATACTTTTACTGACACAAGAAATTAGAATTTAACGCTGAATCTGTTATCATGAAAGATTACAACCCAGGGTATGACATTTTAAAATGATAGGAGTGCCATTTGTGCAGCATCCCCTTGCATTATCGTGATAATTATTAAGCCAGTTCATAATTTTCGAGTATATTTTTCTCTGTAACTGCAGTCTGCAACGTTCTCCGGTTGAGTTTCAATGAGTGTAGCTAGCTGAGGTGGCAATTGATGGGCTGATATTTACGGGAGATTTGGCAGTGTTTTGACTAATGATTGTCTTTATATGTATTTATGCATTAATTTTTGACCTTGAAGCTTTGGCATTTTCTTTGTTATTGCAATTTTTGTTAGTGAAAAATGCTTGAGCCTTTCACAGAAATTGCGACTTGATACTTTTCCCAGTATTCTCCTGGCAACTCGGATGAGTTGGCATAAAGTTCCTTGGTTTTCCCTTCATGTAATTGATTATATAGTGCAAGTTTTCTTCATCGTGAAATGGATAATTAGATGCTGGGAGCAACTATGTGGACTATGGCTTGAGTGAAGCAGATCCCGAAGTTCAGTCCATTATTGGCAGGGAGAAGAATCGACAATTTAGAAGCTTAGAGCTTATTGCTTCAGAGAATTTTACGTCACGTGCAGTGATGGAAGCTGTTGGTTCTTGCCTCACTAATAAATACTCAGAAGGACTACCTGGTAAAAGGTAATTCTTTGGATGAAGGAAAATGACATCAGTACAATAATAAGCACTGGACATCATGACAAGTTTGGGAGATTTATTTATTTTTACTTGCCTAGATATTATGGTGGCAACGAGTACATTGATGAACTTGAGATTCTTTGTCAAGCGAGGGCACTTGCAGCATTTAGCTTGGATGGGGAAAAATGGGGTGTAAATGTTCAGCCATTGTCAGGTTCTCCTGCTAATTTCGAGGTTTACACTGCAGTTCTTAATCCACATGATCGCATAATGGTAAAATACCATCTTTTCCTCCAGCATCAATCTGTTGAATTATTTGAAGTTATTTTTTATTGTGATTTGAGTGACTCCAGGGATTGGATTTACCTCACGGTGGACACTTGTCACATGGTTTCATGACTCCCAAGAGGCGAGTTTCTGGCACATCAATTTTTTTTGAGTCCATGCCCTATCGACTTGATGAGTCTACAGGTCTTGGTATTTTGTTATGAATTTTAAGTAGCATGATTTCATATATTAATTGTAACCATCACTGACATTAAACTTTTTGCAGGCTTTGTTGATTATGAAATGCTTGAGAAAACAGCCACTCTGTTTCGTCCAAAACTTATAATTGCTGGTGCTAGTGCTTATCCTAGAGATTTTGACTATCCTCGCATGAGGAAGGTACGTTTTATACGTACCTCGTCCGAAGTCATGTATGCTTATCATGCATTTTTTCGTGTTTTCGGCCATGTTCAGCATCTAACCGTTAGTTTTTAATATTAAGATCGCTGATGCTGTTGGTGCTTTTCTCATGATGGATATGGCTCACATAAGTGGACTTGTTGCTGCCTCCGTTGTTGCTAATCCTTTTGATTACTGTGACATTGTTACGACTACAACACATAAGGTTGGCTATAAATTATAATTATTTGCTCTATGTAAGTTGTATTAACATGGACCAAAGCACCTGGATTGCTATTTGCTGCCTATGAGAAGTAGAAATTAATTAATGTGGTCTTCTTTTTTTGTCGTCAAATTTGACAGCAGCGGGTCATCCTTGAATTTATAAATTTTTATTCTCTTCATTTTGGTGACCATAACTTGGACATGTTTTTCAGTCTCTGAGGGGTCCTAGAGGCGGCATGATCTTTTTCAAGAAGGATCCTGTTCTGGGAGTTGATTTAGAATCTGCCATTAACAATGCTGTGTTTCCAGGTTTACAGGTCTGTGGAGTCTGTGCTTTGCTTGTCATTGATGTATTGAGTATGCTCTAAATATTGACATCATGGAATTATTGCATTTTTGCTCGAATATATTTCTAGTTAATCAAACCATTTATTATCATGAACAGGGAGGTCCACACAATCACACAATTGGGGGGCTTTCTGTTTGTTTAAAACACGCAAAATCACCTGCCTTCAAGGCTTATCAAAATAAGGTTCTTGATGTTTTATTTTATTTTTTAAATGATCCCTTCATGTATGATTACTTTGACACCATCAATTTGTCTGATAGGTGGTCAATAATTGTAGAGCTCTTGCCAACCGATTAATGGAGTTGGGATACAAACTGGTCTCTGGAGGGAGTGATAACCATCTGGTCCTAGTGGATCTCCACCCCTTGGTGAGCATCTGGCTTTTATTTTTATCTTTCTTGTTCTCATATAGCCCAGACAAATTTAGAGTCAAAATATTATGTGTTTTCATACTCAAAATTGTTCTTAAATTTATTCTGCTAGCACTCAATTGCCCATCGACCCGTGTACAATTGAAATCAACTACTTGTAATCTTTGGTTTTATTATTGCCTGTTTTCTTTGGATGCTTTATCATGTGCGATATGTTGTAATATATCAACCCTTCTCCCATATGCAGGGGATAGATGGTGCTAGGGTGGAGAAAATTCTCGATATGGCATCCATCACCCTCAATAAAAATTCTGTACCTGGTGAGTGTACAAGATCCATTTCTGTCATATATGCCCCGACCATTTTTATAAATTTAAAGAAGCTTAGCCTATACAGGGTTGACATAGATCGCTATCCAGGTATAAATAAAGAAATAAGTATATGAGAAGGGGCTAGGCTAAGCATTCTCTCTGAATAAAATACAAAAGATTAGCACATAGTTAGATAAAGGAGGTCTATTATATCAAATTTTAATAAAAAATGGATATTTGAATGCCCGAGCTTGTATTCTGCGCAGAAACTTTCAGCTTCCCTCATTTTTACCCATTCAAATTTGTAGGCGACAAAAGTGCACTAGTGCCTGGTGGGATACGCATAGGTTCACCTGCAATGACTACCCGAGGTTTTAGTGAAAATGAATTTATAGCAGCCGCAGATTTTATTCATGAGGGTGTGCAAATCACCCTAGAAGCCAAAAAATCTGTCACCGGCTCGAAACTTCAAGACTTTATGAAATTTGTCACTTCGCCAAGCTTTCCTCTGATCGACAAGGTAATGGATCTGCAAAAACGAGTGGAGACCCTTACAACCCAATTCCCATTGCCTGGGTTATGAGTCGACAATTTAAGCATGTATAGTGGACACACTTAATTTTTATAGGATGTCTGAAGCAAAAATGTTTCCCCCCAGCTTAGCATTCCAACAGCTATTTATATGTGAGAAACTGAAGTGTTTAGACCTCTTCAACCTTCAGTGGTTTAACTCATATGCTACTTTGTTTTCTAACTGGATTCAAGCTTTTTGGGGTAAAATTACGTCTACACATGGAACAAAAGAATAGGCTGGAAAACCGACAGTTCTCCCGCGTTTAATTGGCTGGATATGGTCCCATCCCATCATCTCCGCAGGCTTCCTTCTTGGTGTGGTATTGTGAGAAGAGGAGAAACTTCCCTGCCCAAGATGTATATTTTTTTAAATTACTGTGCTAAAGTTTTGTGTTATATTTGCATCGAAGGTGATTTTTCAGAGAGACTGTGTATGTATCAATTACGGTCGAATTGTTCGGAGTGTGTGGGTCGAAACTGAAAATTGATCAGACAGGTTTGAGTGGATTTGATTAAGTGGGATGTATTCAATGTAGAGATTTAATGACTTTCAATGACTTCTTTTAAATGATAGATTTCCGTGGATTTGGTAGATTTTTATTGACTCTTGTCGAATCTCATAGATTTGTAATCAGAAATTCATGGACTTTTGTAGACTTTTTGCAAGATTTTGATAGACTTTTTGCACGATTTTGATAGATAATTGTTAGTATTTTGCCCATACACTGTTGGAATATGAGTGTCATCAATAGCCCCAAAAGAAGCAAATAACAAATAAGTCTCTGACACAAAATAAAATCAATGAATAGTGATATGGATCAAACTCCTACAAACACTACAAGAAAAAAGGCCGAAAAAACCGTTGTTGTAGGTCTTTTAAAACTGTTGTTAAAGTCCCTGTTGTTAAAGTGTGCGCTCAAAGACAACGATTTTTTTCCGTTGTTGTAGCTACAATTTGCGACGGTTTCTGAGAAAACGTCGCCTACAACATTAGCGACGGATTTATGTAAAACCGTTGCTATTTAGCGACGGATTAAGAAACCGTCGCATACAAATGTAGCGCCGGAATTAAGAAACTATCGCTAACATTACCGACGATTTGTTCATGCATTCCGTCGCTACCTTAGCGACAGTTACAACATGATTTCCGTTGCTAATATTTTCGGTAAAATAAAAAAAAATTACTTTTAATAATTTAAAAAATCTAAAAAAACTTACAATATTACTATGAAAACATAATTCCTACCAAAAATTTAAAAAAAAAATTTACATTAAATCGAAACTAAAATCGTATAAAAGAGAAAAATTTTAAGTGTTTTGAAGTGGTAAAATTGTGTAAGAGAAATTTAAGTGTAGTGAGATGGGTGTAAGAAAATGGATTGAAAGAGGCGGTATTTATAGAAAATTTCGCGGCGTTTATTTGTTTAAACCGTCGCAAATAGCGACGGTTAATGACATCACCGTCGCTAATTATGGCGGTTCTTTCAAAATTTAAATTTGCGACGGTTTGACTTACGGCCGTCGCTATATTTAGCAACGGTAAAGCTATAACCGTCGTTAATATTAGCGACAGCTTGAATAAAACCGTTGCTAAGTGAAAACATGCGACAGTTTGGCTTTACCCGTCGCTAAATGTAGCTACGGTTTAGTAAAACCGTTGCTAAATATAGCGATGAATGTAAGTCAAACTGTCACAATTTTGAAATAGCGACGGTTTTATTCTAGCCGTCGCTAATATTAGCGATGATTTTTGTTGAACCGTCGCTAAATATGGCAACATCTTACACAAACCGTTGTCGATTGTCCAAAAAACACGCTAATAGACAACAGTTCACAAAACCGTTGTCATAAATGCTCAAAAACAACGGTTTTATAGAACCGTTATCATTGACCCTAAAAACCGTTGTCTTTGACCCTCAAAAGACAACGATTTTATAAAACCGTTGTCTTTTGCTTAAAAAACGCTCTACGACAACGGTTTTAGTCAAAAAGTTTTTTAACAACAGTTTTAGTTAAAACCGTTGTCGTAGAGGTGTTGTTGATTGCAAAATTTCTTGTACTGAAAAACTTTCATAAGAAGCTAACAAGCATATACATTTTTAACATATTTTGTTAAATTATCTCCAATTTGTTCATCTCGGTACAATATATGATGACCCACTGTTGATAATTTCTTAACTTCAACAGAATGAAATATAGAAATTGAAACATATTATTTTTTTAAAGAAACTGATAGACCGAAGCCTTCATGTACACTATTGATGAATTATATATATATATTGGACATTAAAAAGTTACTATATTTGAATAAAATATAATTACTCAAGTATAATAATATTTTCCAATTCAATTGATTATTATTATAAGGTTATCAATAAATTATATTCATACCGTGTCTAACTTCTTCAAAAATTTTCTTCTTTTTTTGTTAATAAAAACAATAAAATTTAATATTACAAAATGGTGAGACATGAGATAATAAATAATAATGAGATAGTAGTAACAACGGATGCTCGGTTCTGTTTTTTATGATATTTTTAGAGCTGAATTTTTTAGCTTGTCCTCGCGGAATTTTTTTATCTTGTTATTGTTTTCTTAGGTTATAATTTATAAGTATAGTGATAATATAGAGGACAATTTGAATGAGGAAGAGAGATATATGAGTGAGAAAGATATTTTATTTGATTAAAAGTCTACCAAAATATCTACCAAAATATCTAAGGTGAGTAGAAGACAATTTTTGAGTTTTTATAGTTGTACCTAAAGTCTTAAGGTTTGTACATAGAGAATTATATTAGAATAATTGTAAATCTATGGAAATATTGGATACCTATAGATTTTTATAGATTTTTAAAAAGTCAAGTTTGAATATCACTATACTTTTTAAGACTTTATAAAAATCTAATTTGGATACCACAAAACTTTTATAGAGTTTATAAAAGTCTGTGTTCAATACCTCTAGACTTTTAAACTCTACAAAAGTCAATAAAAGTAATTAAATTTCCAAGATTGAATAATTAAATCTACTTCGCAAAATATTCCTTTGACTTAATTTGAAGGAAGAGTTTGAAATCCTTTGTGTTGGTTAATTATTTTTTCTTCAATTTCAAATCAACTCTCCCGTCATTTGAAATTCATACGTTTCAAATCTTTTGATTTGATTTCAAAATTTTCTATCTAAATACAATTCAGGTTGTGTTTAGACATAGAGATTTGAAGTTAAGAAATTAAAAATCATGGTCTTATAATATATTTGATTGTTTGAATGAGTTTATATTTTTATTTTTTTTAATTTATGTAAATACAACGGTGATTACGATGAATTTGAAATCTTCCCAAAATGGTTGTAATGTCAAATTCATACTTCAAATCTTTTTATTCAAATCAATCATTTGATCTAAAATAATTTTTCAGGAAATAAGTTCTAAAACTTCATAAATATCAGTGTATATATATTAGGGAAGAGCAAAAACCGAACCAGAAAACCAAACCAAATCGCCGATTTGATTTTTATTGGATCATGGTTGGATTTTTTTCGAGTTAATCAAACTGAAAAATTGATTTGATTAGACGTGTTGATTAAAAAAATCTGAACCGGATCTATATTATAAATATATGTGTTCATCACGAAATTTTGCGGGCGTGCCAGGCACGTATTCGTGCCAAATGTGAAATGATCTGACTTCGTTTATCAAGCGTTGCGAGTTTCGATTCGATCGTTAGTTATAATTCCTTCGAAATGGCTTAAATACAGAAATTATAGAGAGAATCCATTGACAACATCAAACTTAAATATGCTGTTATGAATTTTGATCAACATTCTACAATAAAATTGAAGGAATATGTAAAAAATTCAAATACTTGACTGCTAGAAATTGAAATAAACATGCATAGAATTGAGAGGATTCTGCAGAGCTTTGCTGTAGATTTTTTTGTTGATTTGTCGGGGGGCCTTTTCTGATTATTCCTTCTGCTTTTGTCACCTTCCACGGGTGAGTTTCAGCCACATTCCACGATCTCCCCACGATTTCCACGTCGTATAATGGTGCATCGTGCTTTTCCCTGGGCCAACCGCTATTCTCCTGGGCTTTCCTTTGTTGGGCTACTGCTCATGAGCTTCAAAGTGGGCTTCTTGGATTATATTTTAGGCACAACAATTGCCCCCCTAGCCAATTTGGGCCAATTGCCAAATTGGCACAATTTGGCTAATTTGACAAATTCGGCCCAGTGGGCCAAGGTTGCTATATATTTGCTTTTGTTCAGTCTTCTTTCTTATTCAGATACGTGAGGTTGAAAGGAATAATTCTACGGACTTGAAGAAGAATTGACAGCTAAAACACATGTTCTTCCTCCAACAGGTTAAATCCGAGTGTGCATTCCCTGAACCTCATCTTTATCTCTTTCTTCCTCATTCCCTTCCCCCAAATCTCCATCAGCACCCATCGATCTTCCCGAAGAAACCGCAGATTACATCGCCTTTGTAATGCCATCCAAGTTTCTGAAAATTGTCATAATCAAATTTCTTTATATCAAGCCACATCTTCTCAAGATAGGTATGTTTCACCATTTTTTCCAATCCTCTATCACAAAAACACGGTAGAATTTGCCACATTTCATGCTGCACACAAGGTGTTTGTGCCTATGTTTGAATGAGTTTTTGATGAGCAACACCCACGACATGATATCTTAAATAATCTACTTTCAATGTTTTCAACTTTTCAAAATTCAATCCTCACTTGTTCGAAGACGTTGATTCAAGTGGGAGATTTCAAAGCACAGAAAGAGAGGTTGGACAGTATGCTCTCTGAGAGAAAGGTTATCCTAACAACTCTCCAATAGAAGAATGCGAACTTTGACTCCAAGGAAGAGCTGGTAAAGAAATTAAAGGCCAAACTCGCTCAGCATAAAACCGACATGATGGCCCTTCTGCACGACAATGAAGCCTTGAAAGTTTCCTCCGATAAGCTCAAGGCCGATATCCAGCACTTGGGTGATGATTTGGTGCAACAAAGCATGCTTACCAACAGTGAAAGCACACCTTGCAAACAGCTGAGCAGACTCGGGCAAAGTGTCTGTCCAAATGGGAAGAGTTGCGTCAACTTGATCTCTCTTGAAAACTCCGTCTCATCTTTATGGCGATCCTAGTTTATGTTTTGGCATTTTTATGGAATTTCTGGACCATAGTGTAGTACCTTCTTGACATGTTGTACTTGTTTGCCATGATTTGGCTTGTTTCTTTTTCTGTTCCGTGAATGTTGGGGAATGGTCAGAAACTCAACTTTGCCGTTAGAATACACTGTTGTTTGGGTATCTGTTGCTTGGGATTTGTTTGCAGGTGTTTATATTTTTGGCATATCACATTTACAAGGGAAACTCTGCCAAATTTTTTCTAAAAAGTAAACATTTAATAATGACACAAACAAACGCAAATCAACACACATTCCCAATGAACGGCCAAACCACATTTTCGAATAAAGCTCACCGAAGTTTCAAAACATGCACTAAATGAACTTCGCTTTGTCACCGATTTGACCAACTAACACAAAGAGCACTTTACCCAAATTAACTACAGCGAACTCCACGAGCAAGTATTTTTATTTATTTACAAATCCTCCATCATTATTTACAAACAAGTTCAGCAAAGAATGGCTTAAAAGCCTATTCCTATGATATTTACAGAAACTTCTTATAAGCAATATGACAAAATTAACCAAAGTGGTCATCCAGCCTACTTTGTACAATACTTCCCATCTTTTCCATTTTTATAAACCACCTGTCTCCGGCTGTCGATCTTCCATCTGAGCCGGAGCTAAGATGAAATCCTCCATTTGTAACTTTTCTTCCTCACTACCTCCACGTTCCTTCTCAAATATTACTTTAGCTCCATCGATATCCCACAACTCCTGAGATTGTACTTCATTCACCAGCTGCTGCAATGTGACTTTCCATTCGGAAGTTGCAGCGACTTCCATCTCTTTTTTAGTGAACTTAGTCATCGACCTCCTCGATAATAGGTCGAACCATAGGTCTAGGATAGACCATGGCAGTAGGTTTGAGAACCTTCTCAACTATTTCTTTAACATTTTGAGTATCCATGTACACTGCTCCTGGTTGTCCATGCACCTTGTAGTTACAAAACTTGATTGGACCAAATGCTCCATCATAATATCTAGCTTCCACGGCATTGGAATTCGATTGATACGGCTGTGAATCAGCCTGTATCACTTCCACTTCATCTCCTTTCCACATCAACAGTAACTGGTGCATGGATGATGGTACACAATGGTTGGTGTGAATCCAATCCCTCCCTAGCAAAGCATGGAAGCTGGCACTGGAATTGACCATGAAAAAGGCTGACAGCGAGGATCGGGATCTTACAGTAACATTCGCTGGCAACACTCCCAAAGTTTTTGTAGATTCCCCAGTGAAAGCTGCCACAGAGACTTCGGTAGGAATCAAATCTTCCACATTCTTCCCCAGCTTCTGAAGGTTTCTGTAGGGTAGAATATTCAGAGCTGACCCATTATCTATCAATACCCTAGACAACGGCTTACCATTAACATGTGCTACAATATAGAGTGGTTTGATATGTTTAGTCATCTCACTGGTAGGTCGCTTCATCAACACTCTTTTCTCTTCATCCACAAGAACACCAACGCTTTCATTCAAAGTATCAATCTGAATGGATTCTGTGCCACTTTGATTTCCAGTGAATACATCGGATTCAAACCCCCTTTTGCGTTTGAATTCCTCTGGCAACATTAAAGAGCCGGTGGTACACTCAAATGAAATCAGAATCTGCCCCATTTTGAAAGTAGCCCTCTTGACTGGTTCACTGTCTTCCTCAGATATCAAGTCATCATCTTCTTCCTCATTATCTTCAGTAGCATTCCTCCCAAATTTTTTCTTCTCTTTGAATGACTCCTCCATCCCAGATCTGCGTTCAGCAGCTTTTTTTCTCAACAAACGTCGTTTTTGGGTCCTAGAAAGAGGTTTTGGGAACTTTGGATGTTCTACCCGTTTCCATACACCATCAGGGATTGCTCTGGGAGGAACAACAAAACGAGGTTTCCTTTCATATTTTCTATCAGCGCTTATAGGTGCTGGCCTCTGGATTATCTTCTGGACCAAATGTGGGTCATTTATTCTCTCGCCATTCACAGATCAAGAATGTGAGCTCCTCCTGAGGTATTGGTTCTCCGGCCTTTTGGCCATGGATTCCCTGTTATACCTCATATTCCTCCCAATATAATGCAGGCCGCCCCCACTGTAATAGTTGTTTCTTCCATGAGCAGCTTCTGTCTTGTTCTCTTTGGCCTCAAATATCAATTTTCGAGGCACCCAACACTTTTTTATGGTAAGTCTTGGTTTAATGGACATGTGCCCATTCACATTCCTTCTCCTCTCGTTGATTAAGAAACGTAAGTCAGTGTTGTTTACATTCACATTGGCCACCGAGGAAAGAGATCTTCATCCACTATCATTGTTTCTTTCTTCTCAGGAAATTTCAGGATCCCCTTATTGATTCTTTCCTGCAAGACATTCTTGAAAGCCCAACAAGCATTAGTATTATGGTTGAAGGAATTATGATACTTACACTAGTCTCTTCCCTTGATATCATCTCTGGTTGGTACTTTATGATCTGGGGGGAATGTTATGAATTTTTCCTTTACCAAATGATCAAAAATTTCTTCTGTCTTTGATGCATCATAGGTATAAGGCGTTTGAACAGGAGAATCATTTTTTCTGGGAAATTCTTCATTCTTGTGCTTTAACAACGGGACTGTACGTGATCCAGAATTCACCACTTCTGCCAAGGCGACTTCTTCAACTTCCTGGAAGTAAGAGCCAACAATAGGCTTCTTTTTATGACTTTCCTCACGTAATAATTCCTCATACTCTGATACCTTAGCAGCAAGCTCATAAAAACGCGGAATTCCATCCCCTGGAATTTCTTTCTCAACTCAAAGCCAAGTCCTCGCTGCGCCATTTTCACATATTCTGATTCTGGAATGAAAACTTTGCTCCTACTCATCACTCTTTTGAATTCGCAAATAAAATCATTAGCAGATTCTCCCAACTTCTGGACCACTCTCGACAATTCAGCTATACTGATCTCAGGCACTGTTCTGAAAAACTGTGTATGGAACTGGCGTTCCATGTCATGCCAAGTCATAATAGAATTTCGAGGTAGTGTGTCATACCAAGTAAACGCAGTACTAGTCAATGAATTGGGAAACAAACGCAGCTTATAGTTGGAAAAGTTATTCAAATTTGCTAGTTCCCCACACTGTACCGTAAACCTCGCCACATGTTTCACACTAGATTGGCCATCTTCCCCTGAGTATAACGTAAAGTTTGGAATGTTATACCATCGTGGATAAGGATTTTTACGATCAACAACATCGGGATATGGCTTGAGTAACTTTGGTCGGTTGATTGGCCTCACCTGGGCCATACAACTCTTGAATAACATCATGTACAGTCTCGAAGTCCAAGCCTGGAGTTTTTTGCGATGGGTACGGGGAATAATTTGCCCCCCGAGTGTTATTCCCCGAACCTGGAACTGAACACCCATGCATTCCCCCATCACCATACATCTCTGGATGCATGCTAGGAGAAGTAACAGCGAACATATTCCATGTTACTTGTTTACCATTACTGTAACTTTGGCTTTTCGGACCCAAATCATCTTCCCTCCTGTGTGGAGGAGTATACTTTCTTTCGTCAACAGATCCCAGAGTCGGTGATTCCTCCAAGCGGCGATTTTCACCTGCTTGAGGATTCCCCGATCCCTGGCCTTGGTCCTCAGACAGTTTTGTTCCAGTTTCCTTAGGTTTATCATCTTTTGGTGACTTATTATCTTCCTTCGAAGACATCCTCCATTCCCTTATTTCTGCTATAAATTCCATCATAACATCAATAAAGGCTTTGGTCATTTCGATGAGATCCCCACGGATATTTTTCTCCATGGACAATATAATGTTTGCTGGAAGTCCCTCACCACCAAAAAATGAAATTTCTTCCTTCACAGCCTCTTCTTCGAACTTGTGTACCAGTCGTTCCACTGATCTTCCATCAGCATCAGTCTCTTTCTCCTGTGAACGATGACTTTTCCCCTGTGATGGAGGAATTCTTTCATTCTTCTCAGTACGCTTTGGAGGCATTGGGTCCCACTGGGCGTGCCAACTTGTTTATCACGAAATTTTGCGGGCGTGCCAGGCACATGTTCGTGCCAAATGTGAAATGATCTGACTTCGTTTATCAAGCGTTGCGAGTCTCGATTCGATCGTTAGTTATAATTCCTTCGAAATGGCTTCAAAGCTAAACGTGTAAACTGAGAAAAATACAGAAATTATAGAGAGAATCCATTGACAACATCAAACTTAAATATGCTTTTATGAATTTTGATCAACATTCTACAATAAAATTGAAGGAATATGTAAAAAATTCAAATACTTGACTGCTAGAAATTGAAATAAACATGCATAGAATTGAGAGGATTCTGCAGAGCTTTGCTGTAGATTTTTTTGTTGATTTGTCGGGGGGCCTTTTCTGATTATTCCTTCTTCTTTTATCACCTTCCATGGGTGAGTTTCAGCCACATTCCACGATCTCCCCACGATTTCCACGTCGTATAATGGTGCATCGTGCTTTTCCCTAGGCCAACCGCTATTCTCCTGGGCTTTCCTTTGTTGGGCTACTGTTCATGAGCTTCAAAGTGGGCTTCTTGGATTATATTTTAAGCACAATAATATGATTTTTTAAATTATACGTATAATTTGATCTTTAATTTATGAAATATTGATAACAGATTTGGTTTTAAAATTATTTAACAATTATTTAAACAAGCCCATTTTTTAGACCAAATTGACTCGTCAATAAATAGGCATCTTATCAAACTAACTTCATCATTTTATTATATTATAATTATAATAACATATTTATTTATATTTTATGTTATCTCATATCAGTTCAATTTCTAAAAATTATAATTTTAATTTTAATTTTTTTAAAAAAATATTTCTTTTTTTTATTGTTTTTGTTCAATTACGTCCACGTCCTTGAGATTTTCTACTATCACAAAAAGATCCAATTAATTTTAAAAATCACGGTTACTTCACTTCGACTTTGCAGGGGCATACCTACTTTTTTATTTTTTCTATATGTATAATAATTTGTAAAATGTTGAAAATAGTCAAAATTACTAGGGTATATTAAATTTTATATATGAAATATTTTAATTTTAATATATAAAATTATAATAGTTTTTTTATTTTAATTTTATAATTTAGTGAACAAATAAAATTACTTAAAATGCATTCAAATTTTATGGTAATTTAAAATCAAAAAGTTCAAATATTTACAAAAATCTATTTAATATATATAATTATTAATATTAAAAAAAGTAATTATGAAAACATTAAAAATTATAACCAAGTATGTTTTGTTCAAGTTGTAATAATTTATGTTTATAAAACGGTAAATTTGGAATGTTACATGAATCTTTGATTGATAATAATTTTTTATTAATTTTTTTATGGAGGAAGCAATATATAAGATAAGTAAAAATATTAAGGGAGTGACTGTTATTTTTAAAATTCATTTGTTTTTTTTAATTATCATAAATCACAAGGTTAATAAATTACAATTAACTTTTTTTTATTACCCGACACACGCATGATGTGGTGCATAATGCGCTAAAATATATAATTCATTATAATTATATTAGACAAAAATTTGTTTGAGATGGTCTCACGAGTCGTATATTATGAATATCGGTAAGGTTGATCCGTCTTACAAATAAAGATTCATGAGACCGTATCACATGAAATTAAAGAATAATTTTATATAAAAATTAACCAAACTTAAAAAATAATTACGCACAAAGAATCAATGAAACAAGCACACAATACACACGATGAATGCACAATAAAATTAAAAAATATAATATAGAATTCAAATACTCTGTGCGGAAATTCAAATAACTGATCCGTTACAAATCCCCAAATTTTCAACTATGTCCATATTAGGGCATTAAACTGAATTTGAAGCCTAAAATCTCCACCTTTCAGCCTGAAGAATCCTTGAAAGTAGGCAAATTCAAGCCTTTTTTACCCCCCCCGATATCCTGCCATTTTCCTCATTTTCTTGGCCGCAAAGCCGATGAATTCCGTTGTTCAGAATCAGGAACTTATGTTAAAGGAATCAATCAAGCACTTCCTTGAACTGCACAAAAATGGGAGCTCCGATTTCTCGTTTTTTGAGACGATTTTCTTCCGTTTAATACAAACAATGCTCGATCCACCTGTCGAAATTACATGGTTCTACTCAGCGGTAACGTTTCACGCCGCAAAGTCCAGCTCACAAAAGGAGGACCTTTCCACTCGAATTCTCATAGTAAAAGACTTGATGAATTTGCATATTTCGTGTTCTAATTTGAGTAGCACGTCAAAAAAGATCGTGCTGCTTGCTCCTGTTGTATACGAGTTGTACAATATCTTGTATGATTTTGGAAAAAACGAATTAAGCGTGAAATATGAAGTCAGTAAATTGTTGGAGAATATTACTAATCATATCACGTTGTTCACTGGAATTCAAGACTATGGGAAAGGAATTGTGGAATTTGAAAACATGGCTGTGTATTTTGAGGATTTGGTTCGTGTATGGACTGCTGATCGAGGTGGTGGGAGTCGCAGTATCGGGGAAAACTTGACTGTGTTTTTTCCGGTTTTGAGTGATTGCATTTGGAGGGGGGTGAATTCGAGGCACGGGATGCAGGAGTTTGTAGGGATAGTTTTATGTGAAGTTTTTTTGCTGAAGCTGTGTCTGAGTTTTGGTTCGGGTCAGTGTAAAGAAGATTTTCTTAAAGACACAAAAATTCATACTGTTCGCATGATCAAGGCGTTACTTAACTGCTTCTTTGTAGGTGAGGTTTCATTAACTTCATATTGTACTTGTAATCAAAGTATAAAACTAAAATTTATTAATCTTGAATGATCACAACACTTACAAAATTCTATACTCCCCAAAATCTGTACCAATTCGAAGCAATTCTACGTTATGGTAACGTTGCACTATTTTAGATTTATTTTGTCAATAGAATTACGTGCTTCAAATTGTTTAGTGTCTTGCAAGAGAATAAAGGCTCTGGTTTTAAGCAACAGAACTGAGTTTTATGCTAGTTTTCTTTGAACAAGTCCTCTATATTAAAAAGGGAACGGCGAAATCCAGAAAAAAAAAACAGACCTTTCTGTTGTTATGTCCTGGAAGTAAATATCTGGTTATGAAGGTTTGCTTATAATGCAAAACTACGCTACACAGCTTGAGAAAGCTCGTGGAATCAACTTATATATTTGTTTATATTTCATATGATTAAGGAATAAATTGAAGCATGGGTTGTAATTTCATGTAGACATTCGGTCTGAATGCTGCACGTAGAACATATGCCTGACAATGGGAAGACTTGGGATATAGCAGGTCATACCATGCGTAGTTCGGCAGTTGAAAATTCATGGATGGTGAGAGGGCTGTGATTGATAGATTATTTTTTACACTTGTGAGGCAGTAAATTGGTGAAACAACTAAAGATAGCCGTGGTATGGAGCCCTCAAATTTATACAGCTTCAAGGAGTTTGATAATATTACAGGACATAAAGTAACAACCTTATCATAGAAAGTGATATTAGAAGAGGCGATGGAATACAAATAGATCAGTCAACAAAATTTGATCCAAGTTACAGTTTCAATGTTGAATCCAATTTATTTGTCAATGTTCAATCACATTGCTCGATAAGCTTATGGTGCCCCTATGGTTTTCTTTTGTGACATTGTTATGATTCATTCAAATTAATATTCTGCAAGTTGTTGCAGAATGAATTAGCCCCGTGAATCTTGTCTTTCTAAAGTTGTTCAAATGAGATTAAGTAGCCTATTATGTACCAAATCAGCGCTAGTATCAATTTTCCCATATGCATATCTGTCAAATAGTGGAATAGAGGCTCTATGTGAACTAGTCGATTTATCTTAGCATATAAAATTTCCTCCAATTAACCGTGTTCTTCTTTCCGACGCATTTAATTGTGAAATCCAATTATTGTAATGTATAACATACAAGCAATCTATAATTGGATTTCGAATTCCTAGAATAGTAAATTGCCTTCCTTAAAGATGCTCTCACTTTGCACGCTTTTGCATTTGAAAATTTCTCTCCATCGCACTTTACATCATTGGCGAAAATTGCTTCTTAGTTGTATTCACCTACCAAACTTTCTCCATAGTTTCCCTATCATACACACAACACCAGTTAATCTTTACAATAGCTTAGTTTTACCCCCTTAAAGCAATATGAGTGCTCCAGTCATGAACTTGATCGATGGTCGGAACCTAAAAGTGGGTCATGATGTTGTGATCAAATGTTCAATAAGTTACTTCATGCGTGAATACCCTAAAAATGGCTCGGATTTCTCGTCTTTATTTCTTCTGTACCAAAAATCGGTACAGAAATTGAAAGATCCGCCTCTGGAGATTTTATGGTTTTATGTTGCGATTTCCTTTCACAGCTCCAGTTTCAAGAATTTAAAGCCTCGGAAGAGATTTATTCTTGTTAAGAGTTTATTGCATTTAATAAGAAAATGTTCACATCAATGCGGTGTGGTAAAAAAAATTGCTTTGATTGCCCCCATTCTTTATCTTTTATATCGTTTAGGGCTTAATTTGTCAGAGAGGAATACACTCTTGTTGGAAGAGATTGGGAGTGTTGTAGAAAAACTTGCTTGTTATTTTAGCATTTGTTGCTCGCAATATCTGTATGGAGAAAATGAGGGGTTGAATAATTTTGGGGAACATTTTGTGGACTTATTAAGGGTTTGGACCATTGATCAGACCAGGGGGATCTGTGATGCATGTGTTTCGGCTACATTCTTTCCAATTCTAAATAACAGGTTTCTAAAGGATGTTATTGAGCAGCCGGGGTATCTGGCTGGGGCTGTCATGAATGAAACTTTACTTCTAAGGCTATGCTTGAGAATTGATCGAGGCCTTAACGAGGAGGTCTCACGGAGAGATATGTTAAGTTTAGCTATCCAGACAATCAAGTGTTTTCAATATTTTTACTTTATTGGTGAGAATGTCATACAATTTGTTGTTAAATTAATGTTATAGGCGTAGTTGTCAAAATTGCAAGAAGTGTGCGCTTTAATAAGTGAAAAGCACAGGGAAATGCATTGCCTGCACTTCAGTGCGCTTCAAAGCACACGACTTTCATGAAGTGCGTGCTTCGTGCGTTTCTTTGCTCTTCACATTTAAGCTCGCTTAGGAGAAAAAACAGACTTTTGTCCAAAAAAATATATGATAGAGGTGAAATTGCCTTAAAGTGGAGTTTCTCTTTTGTCGCCTTTTCCTCATAAAAAGAGCACATGAAACCCTAACATCACGTCGCATTTCCTCCCATCACCTTTGCCCGTGTGTCACCTCGGCCCTTTGCCCTTGCGTTTTAATATTTGATATTTGAAAAATGATGATTTCAATATTTGTTTTTTTATTTTTCATATTTTTAAAAGAATTTGAATTTATTTTTAAATTTGAGAATATTTTTTATTTATTGCACCCAGTACACTTGAGCGCTTTAATGCGTCTTGCACTTTTGACAATTATGGTTCTAGGTGCCAACTTCCAATTTCTTAATTTGTATAGGCTAAACAATGCATACGTACTCTTGCTATTTAGCTATGGTGTTTTGGCTTTATCAGGTCATGCATCATGTATTATGTTTAATTTCTATTGCACATTGGAACAACTACAAATTTAAATGTCAGGAGTATGATTGAATAGAAATATCTTTGTTCACATGATAAAAGTGGAACTCACTTCGAATACCTTGTGCATTTTTTCTTTGTACAATAACGGAAGCTCGTGATTGTGGACTTGATCATCTTCTAGTAATGCCTCATTACCTTAAGAAAGTGTGTGTTGAATCAGAGGATTCCTGTGTAAAGAGAAGAGAGTGAAGTTCTCATGATAGTTAATCAGTAATATAAAAATGACTTAGCTTGAAATAAACCATTTACCTGGAAACAACTTCATCATTTCTCCAAGGTTTAGTGATTCACATGCAGCCAAATTAAAGGATTTGGTTAGATGACAACTCAGAGTGATAACTTTCTTCTACACCAATAATCTTTCTTCCCTCTTGTTTTGCTTAAATGTTCCTATTCATTCTAGAAATTGTCTCTACCTGTACTAAATGAAATTCCATATTTGTACTTAGCTTTTGTGTTTGCACACAATATACTTAAAAAATGGTGTGCTCCTTGACAGATATACTCTTCAAAACCCTGTTGGAGCCAAGTTTGCCTGTTAAAACCTTACTGGTATGTCTCTCTGCTACTCTTTGTAAAAAGACATAGATCATGTTAATGGACACAATTTATTTAATCTATAAATCGAGAATTTACCAGAGGATCTTGCATAGTGTAGTTTCTGGAAATCATTTATTATATTGGAACCTTTTCATGATTCTAATTTGGTGGCACGTCTCTCTGCTACTTTTGGTAAAAAGACATAGATCATGTTTACTTGACACAATCGAAAATCTTTCAAAGGATCTTGCATAGTGTAGTTTCTGGAAATAATTTATTATAGTGGAACTTTTTCATGATTCTAATTTGGTGCCATGCTAGAGAATAATTTATAAAAATCTCAAAGTTTTTATGCTCCGCAAACTGAACTTGAGGATTGTTGCAGTGCTCTACAGATGAGATTCTTCTACGGAAAGTGCTGTATGATGCTGTGGTATTGATTGACTATTCATTTTATTTTGGAAGATGGAGTCATTCACCTGACAACCAACCCAAAAAAGTGGCTCTGTTATGGCTGTTAGTTGCTGACAAAGCGATTCGATTTGCTCTGTACGGGATAAGTTCTTAAAGTCTACATATATAATATGTCAAAACTCAAAAAGTAATGCCTTTCATTTTTGGATTAGGTCTGCAAATGATTTCGCCACTGCAAGATCATATATTAATGCTTTTGGCGAATCTCAAATAGTCACCGAAATAATTAAGTGGGCAAAACTTCAAGCTGGAATTGAGGACCCAATCAATAGGCTTCACATCCAGCATCCTCAAGTTCTCATCGGTGAGTTGCTGGTATACCTGGACTGTGTTTTATACCATCATATCCCAGTTTTATAAATCGTATTTTTTTATAGAAAGCTGCAGAATCACGGTACTATTAAGCTACTCAGATAATTACTACACCAACTCCTATCGACACTACTACACTAACATGCTATATTTCATTTCAATCTCATTTCTTTTCTTGCTTTTGTGCAAGTGGTATAACTGTGACTGATCTTGATTGCAGCATGGCTATTGATTCTTGAAGGAAATGGTATCAGAATATTTGATGAAGAGACATTGGTTCTTGCCAACAAATCAATGTTGGCGCCAAGAATCAACTTTGCACCTAATTTTATCAACCTCTCATCCCATGTTGTTGATGTCAACGAGGGTCAAGAAATTGGTGATGCTGTTGTGAACAACGGTCTAGAAATAGATGCTGTATTCACTTCTGAAGATGTTGATGTCAATGAAGGTCGAAGAATTGGCGATGATCCCTGGGGCACTGCTCATAACTTTGCAAATGTGGAGGCTGAAAGCAGTAAAAAACGCAAAGAGGCATTTTTTAGTGATGTAAATGATCCACAATCCAAGCATGTCAAGCATGGCGACAGTCCAAGAAGTTTTCCTGCAGGTGATGACTTTACTTGTGGTACTTCTGATGATGACATTGCTGGAGCATGAAATCAGTTACTACTACTAGAATTATGGTGCCTTTTAATCATGTGTGGTTCATAAAACATTTTAAATTTTGATGTGCATCATATCCCGTGCCACATCTGTGTGTTAGTATATCGTGTTTTGGTGTGCACGGACCTTGCACAAACACCGCACGAAATGCTAAATTTTGTGTTCTTGGACAAAGCGCACACGAACAATGGCGCAGAGGTTGCACAGATGCCGTGACACATAGAGTTCTTTTTGTTCCATGGAACAGAGTACACATGTAACCGTGCACAGACCCTGCACAAACCTTGCACGGACCCCTTAACCTTTGAGTCAAAGTTGGTTGAAGTTAAAAACAATAGGTCCAGACTCGGCACAAATCCCACTCCTTTGGGATATCTATACTATTCTATTAAGTTTGAGACACTTAGAGTAACTAACTTTGGTGTCATGATCTGTTTTAATAATTATATATATTAATAAAATGTTAAAATTTTAATTCAAGTTATAAGTAGTTCAGCGGATAGAATCATTGTTACTTGGGATTTAGGTTATATGTTCAATTCTTACTGAGTTTATTTTTTTTTTCAATTTATTTTTTAATTTATATATCAAAATTACAGTGTAGTCCCTCACTATTTCTTATAATTATATTTTGATCCTCATTTAAATATAAATCAAATGAATTATAAAAATATTATACAAGCACGTAACGCGTGCGTCGGTGCACTAGTATTTCTTTAAATTCGTGGCATTTCACAACTTTTCACCATCACATTAAACATCTAGAGAGAGAGAGATCCAGGCTATTCAACTTCATTTTAAGCTCTGATTGTTCAGTATCTCGATGATCCATACATAATTTTGCGCTCCTCTCTTCATGCTCTTTGTCTTGACGCAAGATTTGTTTGAAAACATTAATTTCCATCATTTTTTTATTTTTTCATCCGAAAATGGTAAACATGGTTCATAGTTTATACAAATATTTTACAATACTTTTCCGAAGATATGAGTTGCATATTGTTATGTCTAAGTATCATTGCCGTGTGTTTCGAGTTTTAGCCTTTATCTTTGGATTTTTTGATGTTTCAATATTTGTAGATCATGTTTAGAGGCTGATAACATGGTTTATAATATTTTAAATTTTTGTTGTTCATCGAGGATTTTGGTGAAAATTTTGAACCATAAATCACATTTACACCAAGTATTTGGCTAGTGTTGAGACTCGAGTCTCATATTTTGAGCGAGTAAAGCCTGTCTTAGTTTAATGTATGTTGTTTGAACCTAGCTCAATGTCGTATAGTTCGAGTTTATGCTTGGGTTTTAGACAAGTTTAAGCCATTTTATGCGAGTTCGAAAGTCCAACATGTGATTAATTTTTTTAGTTTTGCAATTTGATATTGTAGAGTGATCACCTCCTCTCTATGAATACCAGCTTCTATTGTAGCCACTGGACTATTTCGATAAGGTATGTTACAACCGATTAAAATACGCTATGTATCTACAATGTTGTAATGTGATTAGGTTACTTACATGGCTTATGTGACATTTACATGGGTGTGTGATTTGATGTATTCATAAAACCATCAATGCGTGAAAATAAAATCTACTTTGTCAATACAATACTTTTCGTTTATGTAACATTGAAGTACGTTGTTAGCGTTCATGTTGAACATTGATCCTTTGTTAACCATTTCATTGGTATCATCTATTTTGTCAATACAATACTTTTTGTTTATCTGTTTTGCTCATCTCCTCGAGAGCGGTTATTCCTTTGTATGTGGTTGATAACAGGGCAGGATGTTGCTGAGGATTCTTCTCGAAGATTATGGGAAGGAGTACTATAGGTTGAGGGCTATGTAATTTAGAGATGTCGAAGAAGTCTTAGAACATATTTGGAGTATGTTGAGATTGATGCTTAGAATTATTCTACTTTTTATGATGTTGGGATTTTGTATATCCCCAATTGATCATGTGATGTAAACTTATTATGTGGATGCTAATTTTCTAAACGTATAAAATGCATATTGGTTGCTAAATAAATGGTAAAATAACGAAGAACATAATTTATATAGTTTTAAACGTTGATTCAACATTTCAACTCCTTTTTGAATTCCCAGTATTCAGTTGTCTCCCTTGGTGTTCCACCTTCAATTCATCACTCTTCTTTTTTTCTTTTTTAGTAATTCATCACTCTTTTGAAAAACAAGTCAAATATTTTCCTACTTTTTTTCCTTTCACGTTGTGCTACATATTTAAATTTAGTAACTAAATATTTTAAGGTTTCCGTTTGTAAAATTTGTGAAAAGTGTCGACTAATCCGTAGGCCGGGGCGCATTATAGTAATTTGCTCCAACCCCAGACTTAAACGAAGACAAGGATAATCAGACTCGCTAAAGGCATATTACTTGTTTTAAACATTATATTACATGCTACTCATATATGATATTGTATCATATCAGGATAAAAATACACCTAGTTTATGAAAATGAAAACTAATATTTATACCATAATTAGAGATATTTTTATTGGAAAAGAAATGTATGAAAAAGCACAACCTCAGGCAAATCAACATATTCGTTCTGTATAAATTAAGTAACTTGGGTTAAGTTAACAATTTACCAACCTATCAAAACTATGGACCTATCCACCTCACGTAACATAGACTATTGGAGCCAAAACATCACATCTCACACCAATAATATGAGAAAAGTTAACGGGTTTTCTTTTATTTTCTAATAGTATTTAATTTCTGCACGTTAACATTCTTATCAATGACAAAAATTTGTGTGAAACGGTCTCACGAATTATATTTATGAGACGGATATCTCATTTAAATCATCCATGAAAAAATCTTACAGATAAAGATTCGTGAGAGCGTCTCACGAAATACCAACTCCTTGTCAAATTGGACAACTTAGCACTGCCTTATTCAGAATCCCACTCTACTAGATGTATTTCCAGATATCTTCATCTAGTCTACTTCCAATTTATTATTATAATTATTTAAAATAAATCTCACACCTTCATATTGTTTTTTTTTTGTCTTTCTATTTTTAAAGTAGAAAATAAAAATATTCATGGTCATGGTCAAATATATTATACCCACCCGCACACAACAAGTGAACTATTATAATTTTACGATCATAGAACTTACTTACCACAAATGACGTCACACATACATCATGCACAAATAATTTGCGACAAAAATTAAATTCACTTTATTGGTTTTAATTACTTAAATTCAGAATCTATTTTCTATGAGGAAGTGTGAATTCCTCGTAAAATTTAGAATTTAGCAAGTCTATTACATTCTTAAGCAACCGATCTTTTTCCCACTAGAGATAAACAACAGTCACACATGGTTCTGCATGAATATAAAAACATATCCATTACCAAAAAGACATACCAAAAAGAGGAAAGGTCTAGGAATCCAAGATTCTCAATGAATCATCGGTGAATTTCCCAAAAATACATCTGTCAATATTTTCATTAAAATTCAGTACCTAGCCATAATTTTTTAGAAATCAGTACCTGACAATTCTATACATTTATTTTTAACTACCCATTAAGCAAACTTTACATTTTTACCCTTTATTATTTAAATAAATATATTATTTTATCCACCAGAATTATATCATTTTTCTCCATTTAAAATATAATTTTATCAAAATATTGTGTTTCTCAATTATCATGGAATAAAAGTAAATACTTATTTTGACATACAAAGTACTTATTATGGGGTTTCAGATAATTGATTTCGCTATTTGAATACTCCAAATATATAAGAAAATACTAGATTTTCGAGCATTCACCGTAAATTCAGTCATTGTTGGTATTTTCATGAAAAATACATTAGGATGACTTATTCATGTCATTTTATTTTTTTAAAAAAAACATAGGTCATCAGTCATCATGAAATAAGATTAAGTATTTATTTTGACCAACAAAATATCTATTTTGGAGTTCCAAATGCTTGATTTTACTCTTTGAATACTCCAAATGTGTAAGAAAATACTGGATCTTCGAGCTATCACAATAAATTCAATAAAGTTGGTATTTTCATTGAAAATGCATTAAGATGACTTATTCATGTCATCTAGTTTTTGAAAAAACACAGTTTCTCACTCATTGTTGAATTAGAAAAATTACTTATTTTGATCAATAAAATACCTATTTCCGGGTTCCAAATATTTGATTTGGCTATTTAAAATACTTAAGTTTCAAGTAATATTAAGTGACTTTTGATTGTGTCATTTGTGAAGTTAAAATGTGATACTTAAATTGGTACAAAGAGTATCTAATTAGAGTATATAAATACATTATTTTACCCCGTAAATACTCATATCTAATTATTTGAGGATGCCAAAATATAATTTGAAGTTAATATTAAGTGACACCGATGATGATATTCGTGAAACAAAAATGTGATACCTAAATTAATACAAATAATACATAATTCGAGTTCACAAATACTTGATTTTACCTTTTAAATAATCAAATTCGATTGGGTATGTCAAAATATATAATTTGAAGATAATATTGAATATTTTTTTATGATGAGATTTGTGAATAAAAAACGTGCTACCTAAAATTGGTACAAATAGTACCTATTTTGATTTCACATATACTTGATTTTACCATTTTAAGACTCAATTTTGATTATTTCGGGATAAAAAAAAATATAGTTAGTAATATTGAGTGACTTTTGATGTGTCATTTGTGAAGTTAAAATGTGATATCTAAATTAGTACAAAAAATATCTAATTCGAGTCTACCAATACTTTATTTTACTTCCTAAATGAGAAGTATTTTAATTTGAGTTTTCAAATACTTGATTTCGTAAATGAGATACTCACAATATGTATTAAAATACTGGATATTCGAATAAGCAACGTAAGTTCATCAAGTGTTGGTATTTTTATGGAAGATATATTTGGATGACATATTCATCTCATTTAATAATTAAAAAAAAACAAATTCTCAACTAAGCATGAAAATTTTAAAGTACTTAGTTTTACTTGAGAAGTACCTAATTTGAGTTTGCAAATACTTGATTTCGTAAATGAGATACTCACAATATGTATTAAAATACTATATATTCAAATAGGCAATGTAAGTTCACCAAGTATTGATATTTCCATGGAATAAGCATTTGGATGACATATTCATATCATTTAATATTTTTTCTGTAAAAGAAAAAACAAATTCCCAACTAAGCATAAAAATTTTAAAGTATTTGTTTTTATTTGAGAAGTACCTAATTTGATATTGCAAATATTTAATTTGGTACATGAGATACTCATAATATGTAATAGAATACTGGATATTCGAATATGCAACGTAAGCTCACCAAGTGTTTATCTTTCCTTGGAATATGCATTTGGATGACATATTCATCTCATTTAAAGAAAAAAATACTAATAAATATAATGAATAATTACCAATAAGTATTATGTCAAATAAGTATAATTGTCAAATAAGTCATTCAATGAATATCAAAAAGTATTGTCAATTAATATTTATGAGTATTTTATAAATCATTGATCCAAGAATCGATAGATATGCTTAAAGTGCAAACTTCAAGCTCATTTACGAACTATGTTCATAATGCATCTCTCAATTAGTCCATGATGAATAATGAACTATGTTTATTTATTTAAATGATATGAATAAGTATACTAATGAATTTTTCATGGAAAGATTGCATATTTGAATATCCAGTATTTTAATGCATATTGTGAGTATCTCATTTACGAAATCAAGTATTTACAAACTCAAATTAGGTACTTCTCAAGTAAAACTAAGTACTTTTAAATTTTCATGATTATTTGAGAATTTTTTTACCAAAAAAATATTAAATAAGATGAATATGTAATCCATGATTAGTGATCGATCAAAACTTTCATTGTAAAATTCTTAGTAAAAATTAATAATATTCAAGCTCGAAATAATCGCAAGTGCACGATGTCAAGTAATAATATAGTCATTGACTTTCAATAATCGCAAGTGCATGATGTCAAAATGTTCCATGCTTAGTGATTGAGCAAAACTTTCATTGTCTAAGGACTGTATTTCTCAATTATTATTCTCAGTTATTCAATTTTTAGCAGCGATACTTCAGATGATTGTTTACTACTACGATTATTAAATAAAAACTCAATGAAATGGTTCAATGATTAAATGATGAAATAAATAAGCTAGAATGATTGATTAAAGTTCAATGATAAATGAATTTGTTGTGAATCTCGATTCACCTATCCCTCGCTAATCTACTTAATTCGTTCGACAATGATCTATGCTTTCGACGAGATTTCATATCCAACTGAACACGCCCTCTCAAGCTATGTCAAACTAATTCAACTTAGTGAAGTAATTAAATCTCTTTAATTATTTATCAATGGTGAATTGCATGTCGTTTTATTAAATCTCATAGCTTTCGACCTACTGAACTATGACTATCGACGTGTATCCGACTTCATATTTCTCTGTATATTGTAAATCCACGGATTATGCTACTCGTTCCTATCACGGACTATTCTCTCGAAGAACATTGTCCGGAAATCTTCAAATCTTCGCTCTAAGCCTTTTTTTCTCCTTCAAAGCTTTGTGGCTGCTGAAATGTCCTTGAACATGTCATCCAAATACATCTTACGCGAGCACTTGATGAACTTACGTTACATATTCGAATATCCACTATTTTAATACTCATTTTGAGTATCTCATTTACCAAATCAAATATTTTAAAACTGAAATTAGATATTTCGCAAATAAAACTAAGTACTTGAAAAAGTTCAATACTTAGTTGCGAATTTGTTTTTTTTTTAACAATTAAAAAAACTATTAAATGAAATGAACATGTCATCCAAATGTATCTTGGATGGAAATGCGAGCACTTGGTGAACTTACATTGCATATTCGAATATTCAGTATTTTAAGACTCATTCTGAGTATCTCATTTACCCAATCAAGTATATTAAAATTGAAATTAGGTATTTCGCAAGTAAACTAAGTATTTGAAAAAGTTCAATACTTAGTTACGAATTTGTTTTTTTAACAATAAAAAAAATAATTAAATGAAATGAACATGTCATCCAAATGCATCTTGGATGGAAATGTGAGCACTTGGTGAACTTACATTGCATATTCGAATATCCAGTATTTTAATACTCATTCTGAGTATCTCATTTACCAAATCAAATATTTTAAAATTGAAATTAGGTATTTCGCAAGTAAAACTAAGTACTTGAAAAAGTTCAATGATTAGTTACAAATTTGTTTTTTTAAACAATAAAAAAATAATTAAATGAAATGAACATGCCATCCAAATGCATCTTGGATGGAAATGTGAGCATTTGGTGAACTTACGATGCATATTCTAATATCCAGTATTTTAATACTCATTCTGAATATTTCATTTACCAAATCAAGTATTTTAAAATTGAAATTAGGTATTTCGCAAGTAAAACTAAGTACTTCAAAAAGTTCGATGCTTAGTTGCGAGTTTGTTTTTTTTTAACAATAAAAAAATAATTAAATGAAATGAACATGTCATCTAAATATATCTTGGATGAAAATGCGTGCACTTTGTGAACTTACGTTGCAAATTCGAATATCCAGTATTTTAATACTCATTCTGAGTATCTCATTTACCAAATCAAGTATTTTAAAATTGAAATTAGGTATTTCGCAAGTAAAACTAAGTATTTGAAAAAGTTAAATGCTTAGTTGCAAATTTGTTTTTCTTTTAAAAATAAAAAAATATTTAAATGAAATGTACATGTCATCTAAATGCATCTTGGATAGAAATGCGAGCACTTGGTGAACTTACATTGCCTACTAGAATATCCAGTATTTTATTAATTTTTATGAGTATCTCAATTATTAAATGAAGTATTTAAAATTGAAATTAGGTATTTCGTAAATAAAAGTAAATACTTCAAAATGTTCAATACTTAGTTGCGAATTTTTTTAAAAAAATAATTAAATGAACATGTCATCCAAATGCATATTGGATGGAATGCGAGCATTTGGTGAACTTACGTTGCATATTCAAATATCCAGTATTTTAATACTCATTCTGAGTATCTCATTTACCAAATCAAGTATTTTAAAATTGAAATTAGGTATTTCGTAAGTAAAACTAAATACTTGAAAAAGTTCAATGCTTAGTTGCGAATTTATTTTTTTAACAATAAAAAAATAATTAAATGAAATGAAAATGTCATCCAAATGGATCTTGGATGGAAATGCGAGCATTTGGTGAACTTGCGTTGCATATTCGAATATTCAGTATTTTAATACACATTCTGAGTATTTTATTTACTAAATCAAGTATTTTAAAATTGAAATTAAGTATTTCGCAAGTAAAACTAAGTATTTCAAAAAGTTCAATTAGTTGCGAATTTGTTTTTTTTAAATTTAAATTCAATTTACATGTCATCCAAATGCATTGGAAATGATGAGTGGAAAGAGAAGATGACCAATAGAAATAGGTATTTATATCATTTTTTATTAATTAAAAGGGTAAAAAAGTAAAAATGCATAAAACATGTATTAAAAACTAAATTGATCTTTTGTCAGGTATTAAAATACAAAAAAAAAACTCATGGGTACTGAATCTTAAATAAATCATAGACAGATGTATTTTTCTCCAAATTGCTCACGAATCATCTAGTAAAACATTAAATGTCCACAACAAAACCAAGAGTAGAACTTCATCCACATTCGGCTCCAAGAAAGACTAAAAAACAACAAGAAACATGAGGAAAAAACAGAAAAAGCTTAATCATCAAGCATTGCATAATCCTAACAACAGCTAAAGAAAATAAAATTCCAGCTTGTGCAAGAACAAAGTGTCGGCAAAGAAATGGATGGCAACACATGAAATGAATTAAATGCATTGATGATGGTGTTTGGATGTCATCATTGTTGAGTGAAATGATTCAGTAGCTTTGTGTATCAAATTTGACAACAGAAACATTCAGACGGGAAGACGCGTTTTCACAATGACAATGAGCTCTCTTTCCCTCTTCATTCAAAAATCATTCAATTCGAGTTTTTCTCTCATTTCATAGCATTTGAGTGCTTAGTTTTATAATATTTGCGATATGTTTTTTTACTGTATTAAGACAATGCTTGTTATGTTTGGAAATACAGTGTGTGATTGTACACCGTAAAATATTATAGTGAAAAACAAATCTTGAAAACGAGGAAATTACTGAAATAGCATCACCGCCATTCTCGCAGCACCATCAGTATTATTATCACTATATGATTAGTGTACCTTCAAGCCTGATAACTTCAGCTCAAAATCTGACCAACAAACCCGAAATTCTTGAGAAAATGAATCCACTATACTCCAAGAAACTTCATTCATTTCCATGCAACGACGACATTACCACATCCTCGTTTGATTTTGGGTTCAAGAAAGGAAAGATTTTGGTTCAAGATAGAGAGAAAATGGTCAACTACCCAAATCAAACGAGGGTTTTGGAGCTTTTATATAAGCAACTTTGGAATATAATTTTTTATTCACTTTTTCAAAGTCGGAAATTTTATAAATCATTCTAGGAGACATTGAAAATTAGAGAAAATTTTGCAACTATGTGTTCACATGCAAGAGGAATCTCTCTGAGCCGTATAAATCAGCATTTGAAATTCCAAATTTCAAAAAAAAAATATTTATATTTTTTACAAAGAGGAAAACATTAAATGTTGAATTATTGAGCCATAAAAATATTTTAAAAAAGGAAAAATCATTAACCCTGAATTGCCATTTTATGAATTTACTGCTGTTTTCAAATATTTATTGGGTTTGAACGACTGATTGTGCCAAATTTAATTTTAGCCCAGCTTTCAAAAATAATTAGACTAGGTTTGGGGTGAATCAATGTTCTAATCATGAAAACAAGTGATAGCTACATTATTCATATGTTTCTATTTTTATCATCAAATATTTTCTTAATCTTGTCATTAGTAAGGATTAGCCACTCGTGTGATTAAAATCGCAACTTAAGGGGCGACCGAGTTGGTAAATAGTGAGTAGGTAAGGGTTTGATAAATGTTAATGTGTTTGATTCTTCTTATCAACATCTTATCGGACGAAGTATATATATTGCAAAGAGTTTATTGAACGTAGTTTATCCGACCAATGTGGCTTGCAGACTACTGCGTAAACCCAATGATTTACCCACTGTGCAATGAAGAGTACCGGCTACCAGATCAAACACATTGAAACAAATTTTTTTAACAAGAACGTGAGCAATCTAATTCACTGATATATACACAAAAACAAACTCACAAAATAATACATCCATAACAAGGATTTTGTCCTGTTACTTGTGACTCCCCTTGGTGAAGTTTATCATATGCCAGAACATGTAGTGTGGTATCAACAATGTTTCAATAGTTTAAAATTGATAAATTGAAGTACAAAGCTCGTCTCCACTTGATATTTTTTTTTAAAAAAAAAAAGTTACAACATTGAAAAATTAACCACTAAAACAAAAGCGAAAATAAAATTATAGAGGCGATGGTCTAAAATATCTTGCAATATTTTCGTTTTTGGATTTATAAGCAGTCAAAATTTGGTTTTAATCTAATTTCATTGATGTGCTAATGTGATATCACAAATTGATAAAACGACAATATTGTTAACCCAACGTCAAATATCGATGATATGACATCGAACGTTTAAAGGTGTCAAATGTCATATCAACGTTCTAAATAAAATACACTAAAAATGAAAATATAAACCAAACTTTAATTATTTACATGATATTTACACGCATGAAAACACCCAATTCAAGTCTATTTATTTGATGGATTTATTTAGACCAACCAACCTTTTTCTAACAATAGACTTGCACAAAAACGTTGCATCTACCCTCTTTACTTAATTATCAAGAAATGTTTTTTTTTATTTATAGAGAAAATATAGAACACGTGCCGCCTCATGCTGCCACCAAACAGGCAGACATACCGACCGAGAAAAAAAAACACAAACTTTCTATTTCTATCCAAATCAAGAAAATTCATGAACTCGTGAACATAAGAAGAATTGGCAATTTATCAGATACTGAATATGGAAAGAAACCATGCAATATATAAATCAAATCGAAATTTAAAGTAAAAAAACCACCAACAAATTTTTTTTATAATGATTATTATTATTATTATTATGAAACCGTTTTTCGTATGAGTGTGGCAGTGATAATAAAACGAAAAAGAAAAGCAAGAAAAGTATGAATTTTAGAGAAACAATCTCGCAATACTCGGTTCAACTTCTGTCGATATAATTCATGCCTGGAGAATGGCCGAAAAAGGAGGAGGAGCAAAGGGTGCTACAGAGCTCAAGAAAGAGTTGCAAAGATTGGTGGAAGCCATTGTAGAAGAAGATGAGAGTGATGATTATTACTGTTTGGAGGTTACTGATCATGCGATAAGAACTTTGTTTGTACTTAGAAACTCAAAGTCAAATCAGCCCCAAGAATCTGCGAAATTGAAGGGTCTTTATGGCTTGAGCGAGGATTCTGAAGGGGTACCTGTTGAATTCAGGTGCCCGATTTCTGGGCTTCTCTTCAAAGAACCTGTTGTTTTAGCCTCTGGTCAGGTTGGATCGGCTTGAATTTTTGTTTGTTCGTTGTGCGATGAGAAAAAAAGGAAATTGTTTGTGAATCTTGAATATGGAGTACCTCTGATCTTCTTTCGTTATATCTTTGCATTGTTATACTCATCTTTCGATGTCAGCACATTTTATTATTAGCACTGTTTTTATAATAATCAGTTGCTGATTTGTTAAATTTTAATTACGTCTTGAATTTATTAGTATGACCTCAACGTTGAGTAATATGATCTAGTAATGGGTTTTAGTTGATGGTTAGTTCTATATTTGATGGGGAAAGAAAGGTACGTGACTCAAGTTTTTGGATATATTATGGATGGAAGAAGAATGAACGATACCGAGGCAAAAATTAAATTTTACTTCGACTTTCTTGGATTAATGAATGGGATTAAAAGGCTCTTCTTGATGTATCCAAAGCTTTTCTTGATATATCCAAAGTTTTGAATTTAAATTTGGAAAGTGAAATATGTCTGCCTTTGCCCATTATTGAAGCCTATAATACCATATTGTTCTATGCGTTTTGGATGATACGTGATGAGATTTTTGGGTTGGAATCTTGCAGACATACGATCAGCCATTTATCCAGAAATGGCTGAAAGATGGCCATCAGACTTGCCCTCGGACAAATCAATTACTGCCCCATACTGTTCTTATACCGAATCTCTCAATCAAGAATATGGTGGTGAAATGGTGCAAGTTGCATAACTCTGAGGTGCCGTGCAGGATAATTGATAACGATCAAGAAAATCCAGCACATAAAAACTCGGATCATCTGGTTGAACTTCTCGAAAAGTTATCATCCTCTCCTCTTTCTGATGCCAAAAGTGCAGGAAAAGAACTCCGAATGCTCACAAATAGATTTCCATCTTTCAAAGCTCTTTTTGCAGATGTTTCATACGCCATTCCTCAGTTATTCAATCCAATTTTACTCAAGGGGATATACTCTGACGATGATCTTCAAGAAGATTTTGTTGCAACGATTTTGAATATATCCATTCATGACATCAACGTCATGAATATGGTATCTGAAATTCCATCAGCGGTGTCTCTTGTAATGGAGTCTTTAAAAGTCAATAGGACTGAAATTAAAAGCCATGCTGCTGCGGTACTTTCTTTGTTATCAGCCCTTGACCCAAAGAAACACGAATTAGGAAAATTGGGCATTGTTAAGCTCTTAATTGATCTTCTTGAAGAAGGGCATCCGCTGGTTTCAAAGGATGCAGCCTTAGCTCTGAAAAATCTTTGCACTGTGATTGAGAATCGGGAGAAAGCTATTTCTGAAGGAGCGATTGCTGTTTTGATGTGCAAGATTACTGGTTCTATACTTACAGATGAAATGTTGAAGATTCTTGCTAAACTTTCTAGTCATCACAAGGCTATTGAACAGATAGAAGAGCACGGTGGGATAGTTCACTTTTTCAATATACTCATGGACAACACTGATGAACATAACAAGGAAACTTGTGTCGCAATTCTTTACACAATGTGTTATAATGATAGAAGAAAGTTAAGGGAGATTAGGGGGGTCGAGAATGCATGTGAAATTCTCACTCAGGTTGCACAAACAGGAACTTCAAGGGCAAAGAGGAAAGCAAGTGGGATTCTTGAAAGGATGCAAAAGTTTGCATTTGTGTCTCATACTACCTAGATTAGATGTAATTCTTCAACTTCTTATAAATTGGATCAAACCAGGATGAATAGGTTCGATTTTGTGCCTCATAACACCCAGATTAGATGTAAACCTTCAACTTCTTTTAAAGAAACTTTTACTCGATCATCCACTATATCTTAAAGCTTTCCGTGTTGATTTCTTTCTGGGTACTGTTGTTGCAACTAGATTGAGAGTTATTATCAGCATATATATTCAATCATCACCACAGGTGTAGCCATAAATTGGTCCTTCAAGGGTTGTACACCATTCATTCATCTTCTGGCACTGGCTCTGTTACTCTGATTTGGATACTGCTTCCCAAACGGAGGATCTTTTTTTGGTAGATTCATCAAGTTGTGAACTTTGATTTGCTTCTTTTGGTCCTTCGAAGTGTCGGAATCCATTTCAAGATTGTGTAGAACACCTTACAGGAGGTAAGGGAATCTAATATTCAAGCATATGTATAGGCTGAAATAGGCGAATCACAGCAAGGAATTTCATACCTGGAAAAGAACACAAGAAGTAGGTCTAAACAAGCAAGGGTTGAAGATGCTAGAATGGTTAGTACTGTCAGCATTCTTTGGAATTTCGGAACTAAGCGCAGCGAAAATTATTATTTTTTTATTCAAAGATCTCAAGCTTTCGATCATTACATAAGAAACATATACGAATTGAAGCATACTTCAGTGTTCATAATGAATGGTTTTTCGGGTCAGTAATGAGTTTAATTCTTTTATTGACTCTATTTTTTAGGTATTGAATATGGGCTATGGTTTACATAATTATGTTCTATTGATGACGAGAAGCAGGAGACTGAGATAAGGTGAGATCTACTTGCAGCTAGGCAATAAAGCAAGGGTAGTTGCAAAGGACATATGAGACGGGTACTTTGGATACTAGTTTTAGGATGGTTTTCTTAAACAAGGAAAATGCACTAAATGTTAGGCAGAATTCCGCCACATATGGATCTTGTGTTGGGTGTAGAAGGGCGTTGCCTGTGGGGTCTCTCTCAAGAGGTAAACTGCCTCATTCATTTCGAGACGGTACAGCGAGACCGTTAGAACCTTCCACAAAACTGTCATCACCAGGTTCAGTCACTGCTGCACTACCCTTTATCACTTTCTTCCCCTTGACCGATACCCTTACATTGTATACTGTTGTGGGCGTCTCCACATTTATGGTTCCTCCCGAATTTGACACTTCTTAGTTCTTAGATCCCTGTTTTGACTCTGTCTACTCCATTAATATTTCATCATGCTCGCACCAAGCCAACTAGATGAGAGCCTGCAAAACTAGAACTCTAACATCTAGTCCCACGTTATGTTTATTTGCGTTTTACGAAAATTATTAATTGTCTCATGATACATGGAATCGGATAGCCATGAAATGAAAAATGATCCTACCAATAAAAAAAGAAAGGATCCAATATACAAAAATGGGAAATGCTATGATTATATATTGCCAGGAATTTACACAGTAAATGTTATTGAAACAAAAAGATCAAACGTGGATTTCCAGCGTTTTTGTGCTCTCATTAAACTTTGTTTGTACGACACAAACTACTATAACTCACCTTAATTTTCTTATTGGTAAAGCTCTCCCAAAGAGTTTCTCAACCTCAACAGCTTCCATTTTAAGCTCACGCAAAACCTCCATCTCTTCTTTGCTCAGCTCCCTCAAAAAAAAGTCTTTCTCTTTCAAAAGCTCTTTAAATCCATCTGCCAGTTTCTGGAACAAGCTTATTTCAGTTTTAGCCACTTTCTCCACCTCAGATTCAATCTCTTCAACTTCTTTAACGATTATCTCCTCGCCTTCCTCCACTGTCTTCTCTATTCTTTCGACAAGGGGAGGTTCCGGCCCACAAGTGTTATCCGTCTTGATGAACTTGCTGAAATCACGGCCGACACTTTGAGCCGCCTTTTCCACTTGAGGTACAATGCTTTCAGGCAGAACAGGACTTCGTGTGTATAGCACAGCACCTCCGTATCCATCCCAGGCGTCATTTCTTCCTCGATAGTACACAAATATGTAGTCATCTGGTTCATTAAGCACCTTGGATGAGAGAATATACCTGCTCAGGTTCATTTCGGATGCTAATCAGTAATCATTCAGTTACAATCCATGCAACATTTGCAAGTACAGTATTCAAGAACGAAAACTTATGGTGCCGTTTGGTCAGTCTTTTTTATTTGTTTCAAGTATATTTTTTCTTCAATATCAAACACACTTTCCAACGTAGTCATTTGGATTTCAAATTCTCCCACAAATCCAAATATCTAAATCAAAACACAATCTTATCAATTGTTGGGAAAAAATAGAGAGACAGAGTGATTTGTTATTATAAGTTGAATAATTGATTTGAAACGTAAAATCTATAGCTGGTATAACTTTTTGAGAAAAACAAACCTGACTTTCAAAGTTTGTCTGGCAATCAATCTCCACTCAAAATCCAACCAAACACAGCTAATACAATCACAGCCAGATGAAATATAACGGAATCATGTTGTAAAAAGTAGAGTTACCAATCATCTTCGTAGTGAAGAAACTCGTTGTCATGATTGTACAATATCCCAGGATACTTTGGGTCTTGCACAAATTTCTGGACTGCTGATCGAGTGAAGAAACCAGTATCTGGAGTCTTTATCCGCCACGACAAGTTCCCCACAAGTTTGTTGGACTCGGTATGGAACTCGTGCAATTGGCAATCAAAGGTGTCGAATGTAGGATTTAAACCACTAGTTATATACCACTTTCCATTGAAGTCGTCGATTTTGAAGTTTTGCACAAGAACGGCAGGGTCAGGAGCCGGAAATTCACCCACATCAGATTTACGAGGCACGCATTTCTTTCGTGAGACCGCACAATCATTGAACTCATCTACAACACTATTTTCAAACAAATCTCCACACTTGATCTGTGTAAACATGATTTACTTCTGATCAGAAAAGGACCTGGCAGATACACAACCACGCTGAAGGTCGAGGACGACGACAGTGTTACCTGGCATTCAGTTTCATCGGGTCTATTATTGCATGTTTGAAGACAAGCAACGTTGGCGGCACATGATGGGTTTGCTATGCATTTGGCAAGCTCTAACCTGTGCAAACATCATGCAATTGGATAACGTACGATGAAGTAATCATTCACGGCCTCAAGGGTCTAGACTATCTCGTTCGACCAGCACAATTTTTATGATACATAAGAGAGAAGCTCAGGAAGATCGTAAACTAAGGAAATAGAGGGGCCTTACAATGAAAGTTTTAATTCAAATATCAAGAATATTTGGTGACAAGGATGAACTCTAATGAAGTTTTAGGTACTTGAGAAAATTGGGTTGGATTATTAAAGATGGGAATAGTATCATGGGCCTAGATAAATTGGGCCTCTGCATTTATCAAGAGAATTCTAGAAACAATAACTTGGAGAAGAGGAAAGGGATTAGGAGGGGGAGAAGATAAATTAGGCGAGAGAGACGGGAAAGGGATTCATTCATGTTTATTGTGTTTTGTTCTTGCTAGCTTGTGCTAGGGACAAGGAGAGTGAGTTTATTCTTCTTGTAAACGGATATATCTTTGGCTGATATATTTCTCAGATTATATTTCATATTACTAATATGTCTTCCTTTTCCATTAGTCAACATTTGCAGAATTAATTGTGTTTGGAGATCCAGAACCGATCAGTCAAGTCCTTTGAATAGAACAATCCAATCCAAAAGCCAAAAGCCAAAAGCTTCGAAAAATCACATTAGGTTTCAACCATGTAAACACTATGTCCAGATGTTAAAAAATTAGTCCACCACAAAATAGAGAAATGCAATGAACTTCAACTTTTAGTGATCTAATTGCTCATGTAAAGGGATTTCAGGGCGTTGATACCCTAAAGCCACTTCCTAATTACTAAAATTACTCATTCCACAAGCATCATAGCATGTATTCGTCGATTTACCTGCATTCCTTCAATAAGCAAGCACAAGTTTTGAGAGCATCCACAGCATCAGCTGCAGGGATGATCAACAATGTCAATGAAAGTAAGACTGCTGCATACCCAATATAGCTCTGTCCCTTCCATGCAACGAGGGTCACCTCCCTTACATAGTTTACTTTCTTTATGCCCTGGAAACATCTCAATTATGATGAGTTCCAAAGGTAAAAGTCGATGTTGTAAAAGCAGTAAAAATGGCTAAAAGTACAAGTCACCTCAGCTATTATTGCATTACTCGTACAGGTTGAAGAAATCCTATCCATTCCTCGAGAGAACAGATTCGAGCATTTCAACCCCAACCCTTCACAAAATTGATGAGCTTTCGACAATTCCAAGTGTCGGGAGTTCCATTTACTGGAACACATTCTTTCAGCCAGCGGCAATTTAGCACGGAAGAGAATGGTTCGGCCATTCGAAAGCTCTCCCGAGTACAGAGGAAAAGCCATGTTTCACTGTGATGACTGCCAAATGCAAACTTAATTTTATTAAACTCTTTGAGCACTCACGAAAGGTAAAAAGCCTCCAAAGGAAACTTATACTTAAGGCCATAACACTCCAAAAACGTCCACTTTTACAATTTGCTGAAATAGACTTCTTCAATCCAAGAACCAATTTCTGGCCCAAGAATTGCACTACATAATCTTTTACAGCAATATACATGATTACACAAGCTTCACATTCGCATAAACAAACCCGTCACACATTCAAGAATTCTGATACAGCTAGGAAAAACTTAACGCAAAAAATGGCAACAGAATGATAATGCGACTGCTTTAATTGCGCAAGTGTGAGATGCCCAACGACGAAAGAACATACCTTTGAATGGAATAGCTGTTTTGAACATTATCAGCGACACGCAGCAAATGAAGAAATACGAAAGTATCGAAGTATGAATTGAGAAATGGGGAATAGAGGGTGACACGTCTCCCGAAAAGCGTTGAAATCGGATAAGGAGTCGTGTGATCCTTAACCTCGTTACGTTGGTAGGGGTTTGGTTTGTGAATTGTGAGTCTCAGACAATTACAAATGCGTTGGAAAAACCTCAAATCTAACCTAACATGTTTTTGGGTTATATCATTTAAATAAATTTCATCTTTCTATTCATATTGTTTTTTTTAAGGGTTAGCTTGATTTTTAGGATATGATAAATGAATGATTAATAATTTGGTTGATAAATGTTTGATAGAATGAGATATGTATTTGATAGATATATGATATCATGTGTTATGTGAATTTAAGAGGAGTGATAAAATCATGACAAACTTATTTATGACCAAAATACCCTTTAATCTTTAATTTTAATTTATTTCCCATAACTGTTTACTTCTCCCCAAACCTACTGTCTGTTTGCAAAAAAATGCGAATTGGAAACCCTCTCCATTTTCTTCGTCCGTGAAGATCGAAAGATGAGGTGAGATCCGTGTTATTCTGAACCGAAGACCCAACATAAAGCATGAACATGTTGTTCTGATAAATTTTTTTTACAGGTGAACATAAAGCATGAACATGTTGTTCGAGAATAAGCTTCAGATTTATTCGGATCTTTCTTAGAAATGAGGATCTACGGTTGACCACTTTCAATTTCGAAGCTATTGTGCAGCGATCGATTCTTCTGAAGAAATAGGGACAATGGCGGTACAAGACCCACTTGCAATTTTTTAATTCACAATCATGGGTATTTTGGTCATTACTCTTTCTGAGTGTAGCCGGATAAATATTATCCATCTTCAATGCATGGATTTATTCTCCAACGCAAACAGTAAAAGTTGTCTATAAGACAGTCAATGTCAAATTTAAAAATGAAAGGAAACAAAAGATTACTAAATAATCCAACCTTAATAATACTTACCAAACTGGGCCTAACTTGATAGTTTTAATAAAATTTATTTTTAATAATTATTGAAAAATGATACGTTTAAATATAAAAATTTATATGACACCGTCCCACAGATCACTTTTGTGATAATCTAACACGACCCATAAAAAATATTATTAGGTCAAAAAAATATTACTTTCATTGCAGTTATAAACAAGATCGACATATCTCACAGATATATATATCCGTAAAACTGTATCATATGAGATCTACTTATGTTTGAAAAGCATGTGATTAGATATATGTATCCTGGTTTCCTAATTCATTATCATTTATCCATAATGGATTTATGACTTTTGAAATTAAATTATAAACTTTAAAAGTGTTGGAGTTCACACCAATATTTTCCTTGCATAATTTTGTGTTTTGAATTTTAACAACGCATTAAATAATTTTGTGCTTTTGCATGGGTGCTTATCTGACAGACAGATCACGCCTAAAGGATACCCCGAAGGCAAAATTAAATGTATTTATTATACATGCAATCTCATTTTCTTTTTAACCTAATTAAGCTAATATTATTCACTATAAAAATGACCACGAATCTATTTGGAAAACTCGTTTCTTTGCCAAGTCTTTTACAGAAGTATACTCACTATTCTAATCCATCTATTCATGCGCTCTTAATTCTTTTTCGCTTTTTATATTTATCGTTTTTATTCGTTTTATTGTTACGCGGGCAATTTCGAAGAATTTTATAAGTTTGAGAAGTGAGGAGAAGTACAAGTTGAGGTATTGACATTTAATTTGCATTTGTTTTCATTTATTTGAATGTACTCGGCAATAAACGCGAATGCTATAGATTACATGTATAATTTGGCGATACGGATTTTATATGCCGAAAAAAATTGATAGTTGTATAATTTCTCGTTTAAAAAGTTATAGATTCGTTCGTTAACGAAAATAAATCATATGTCCCCTTGATCCGATAGTTCATTCATTAACAAAATTAATACGTTTATTTGGTTTTTATAATAATTTTCCCAGTTTATTTATATGGGTTTTGGATATAAGAACTTAATTTTTGGTTGATTGTCTATATTAATTAGATAATAAATAATTAGTGACATGCACCACCTTTATTTTGAAGTGGTATAAATCTCTCATATATATATAAATACTGAATCCCATGTAGTATCCGACTTTATTAAAAAAAGAAAGGATGTAAAAATCTTTTGAAATTTCATGTATTTCTAAATCTGTGGAGTCGCTTTATTTTCACATCTTTCCTTTAATTGGAAATAGATCAATGGAGGGTGCAGCAGAGTTGCAAGACAAATCAACTTCTTCTCATACAGAGGTATTAGTCTCGTGCATTGTCTTCTGCAATTTAGTCTTTTATATCGTCAAACTTTCAGTTATCTTTTGTCATTTTACTGATATAATGTTGACGTGTTGTGCCACCAATGCATCTACGCTGCTTCGACATGACGATATGTGCAGTATCATATCAACACTCTACTAAAAAATAACCAAAATTGCCAAGAATTAAAATATACATGACAAAAAGTGAAATTGAACACTATACATATGATCAAAATCGTAAAGAAACATAGGTGACCAAAAATTGTGTTTTTCCATGTGTATACATTTTTCTTCCATATATATTTAATATGTGAATATGACTGATTAATATTATAAACGAGTAGGGAGAGTCATTATCATATGTGGGAAGAACTACTGAAGATCTGTATTCAGTCTACTTGCAAGGAATTTCACAGCGTTCACAACCACAGCAACAACAGCAACAACAACGCTTGTAAGTGTATATTTTTCGTAAATATTAGAGTAATATTTTTGTATATTTAGTGTGTTATAAAATTGTTCGTAACCCAAGAATGTGAATCATGCATGTCCCACTTGATATATTCTTAATTACAGTAGATTCACGCCTAGCTAATTTAATTACAGGGATCAAGCAGCAATTTATCAGCGTCGTCGTACTCCAACGCTATGTTGCTGCATGCAGCCACAAATAATGCTGCAAACTACCAGAATTTTGCGAGAGGATATCTTTTACCTGAACCATTCTACTCTTTCGGGTTTCAGCAGCACCCGTCTCTGAGGCACCGGGTAAGTACGTATGTGCCCGAATTAATCAAGAGTATACTCCTTTTTATAATCGATCTATGAATTTGAATTGAAGGAATTTCATATCTACTGGTTAAATCCAATGCATCTGTTCGGATGTTTTTAATTTTCTAAATATTTGATCCTTCTATATCGCAGGCACTAATTGGAAACCTGCGAGGCGATCCACTGCCAGCCTTGCCACCAAGGTTTATAATGTTTACTAGCTCCTATATTCTTGAAAATTCAGTAAATTTTTATATATATACACAAAACTAGTACTTATTATACCTATATTAATAATTGTAGAGTGCTGCGATTTGAAGGCGTTCCAAATGCAAACGATGTTTCGGATGGTGGTGGCTCTACTACCTACATCGTCGGAGAGAGCTCGGCTCAAGGTGCTGCACCACACAAGGTATATACCGGAACACAGGACATGAGTTGCAGTACTCAGCCTAGTCGAGTACCACGTTATTCAAGTGATCCGGTGAATAATTTACTTTGCGTGTGTCATACATGGTTCGAGACTCAAACGAATTATAAATTGAGGGCAAATCTAATAACGTAACACTTTTTATGGTTCAATATTATATATATATATATATATATATATATATATATATATATATATAATTTATCTTATTCTAAAACAATTTTTTGTAGAGGACAATGATATCCCAAGGCAATATTAACTTTCAAGGAGAAAACTTCACGGTATTCGATACTCCTGGTGAAAGGTGAATACAAAAATTTAGTTCTACAACACACACACGCACATATATATATATATATATATATAATCTCGTTTTTGAAATAAATAATATGCTGATTTTCGTTAATAATTAATTCTTGGATTGGAAATGGACTTTTTCAGGTACAGAGTTTATGATAATAAGTATGAAGAAATTGGTCTTCCTATGGATCCACATATCCGAGCCTTTCTTGCAAGCAACGCAAATGGTAAGTTGCTTTAGCCACAAAAATTCTTTGAATATAGTTAATATAAATTTTCGTTCATAACTAGGGGTGTGCACGGGTCGAGTATCTGTTTTTCAACATCGTTTATACAAATTATGTATGCATATATATTTCCGATTAGCATTTTGTATGTAATCTAACTTATATTATGCTTGAGTTAAATTGATGCTACATTATTTATGTTCATGTACATAGACAAAATAAAAATTTTGTAATGTGTCATTATATGATAAGTAACCATATTTATTATATTTCATTTATATATATATATATATATATATATATATATAATAGATTTATGTGAAATATGTCGAATAAATGAAATATAATAAATATTTAAAATTGGTAATTAATTTAATGTTTGCCTATGTTTTCAGGTAATCATGTGGGAGGATCAACATCAAATACATAGTTCATTAAACGGATGGGATTGAAGCTTTAATAATTTACCTTTATTAACATTTATATGTTAAATAATACTCTCTTTTTGTGACATTTGAACTTTCCCTTCAATATTTGTTGGCAAAATTATTGATGGACGGTTTCTAAATAACCCAAAAATTCTTATGATATCATATTACAAGTCAATTTTGTGAGACAAATTTCATACTCTATTCATAAAAAGAATTTATGCTAAAATTATTACTTTTCACTATAGGTATGTACCAGGTCGATCTGTTTCACATAAGACATATTATTTAAACAATATGCAGTATTATCATTCAATTTGATATGCATTATATATAGTTTTAATTTATCTATAGTTAGAAATTCTAACTTTTAAAAAATATTCAAGTTTTACTCCTCAATTTGAATTCTTATAATGCATTATATATACATATATATATATATGTAAATATTATTTTATATTATAAAGTAAAAATTATCTTAGACTAACTAGTTTTGATGTATTTGATGTTAACATATCTTATCCAACTTTAAAAGTGTTTTAAATTTATAAAAGTATGTATTTATCTTCAGTATATCTATATCATTGCATTTTTAGAAATAATTCATAATAAAAATATGTCAAAATCAATAATAATTATCACAACTATATAAATAGACATCACATAAACCAAAGCAATAATATATAAAAGGCAAAATCATATATAGTGTACAATGTAGAGTTGGGTCAAAAACTAGCCCATAATCTATATCTGTATTTTAAATCTTTTATTTTTCCGTATAGTATTAAATTTGCTTCTGGATATTTTCATTTGTTGTTTCAAAACTACATATATGGCTACAAAATGCATCCCCACAGGTAGGGAATGATGTGTCAAAAAAATTTTAAAATTTTTTAATATTTATTTTATTTCTTTTTAGTTTTAATTTTTTAATTTTGAGCTTTTTGTTTTCATCTTTCTTTTACTCACTCTCAAATTTTCATTTTTAATCTTATTTAAAATATATTATAATTTTTTCTTTTACTATTTTTCTTTTTGTTTCCCTCTTTCATTTTTTTCACATTTTGTTTATCTCGTTTGTTTTGAAAGTAAAACATATTAATGTATCATTCCCACAGTAGAGGATGTTGTGACAAAAAAAATTAATTTCAAAATTGCTTTTACTGTGGGCATCTTCACAAGAGAGACTGTGATGTCGTTTTACAGCCACAATCACAATTTTCTATTCTTTTCTTTTTTTGTCTTTTTATATATTTTAATTAATATTTTCTTTTCAATTTTTTTTTTCTTTTTGACCTTTCGTGTATACATTCTAATTTTTTAAAAAGTATTTTCTATTTTCTTTTTATCTTGTCAATTTTTATTGTATTGTTTTTTTTGTTATAATTTATACTTAGCTTATATACTATATACTAATGTACCAACTGATTAAATATGTCGATATGGAAAAAAAATTATTATATATTTTGGAAAAAAAATATTATATATTTTATTCCCAAAATAAATAAATTCGGTAGTCAAAAAATTAGAAAAGAACTGGACATATAAATGATCAAGAAAATATAAATTTTTATATTGAAGTTCTCTCTTCCCTTATTGTAAATTTTTTTAAAAAAATTAATGAGAAAAAAAAAAGAAAATGGACGAATCAAACGTGTAAAAGAACTAAAATTGAAACATAAATATGTTTTACTTTCAAAACAAACAAGATAAACAAAATGTGAAAAAAAAAAAAGAAAGAAGGAAACAAAAAGTCCAAAAATGGCAAAAGAAAAAATTATAATATATTTTAAACAAGACTAAAAATGAAAATTTGAGAGTGAGTAAAAGAAAGATGAAAACAAAAAATTCAAAAAAAAAATTAAAACTAAAAAAGAATTAAAATAAATATAAAAAAACTTTTTAAAAATATTTTTTTGCCACATCATTCCCTAACGTGGACACCCCACAGTAGACAGTAAGTAGGGGATCCATTCTAATCCCAATTCTAGCAATTGCAAGTCGAATCGAATTCATACTGACATTCATATTCCCATTTATAGCTTTTGGAAAATGAGAGATTCTAATATTAGATGTTTAATAAAATACCAAAAATACTCTTATTGGAGATAATAAGGCAAATCTCGCATTAAGTATTTTAATATTTTAGGCATAGATTTCTTTTATTATTTAAAACATATTCTAAAAAATATTTTCATATATTTAAATTTCTGACACATGGAGCCTCAATAATCACGCAAAAGGTCACCATCGCCTCAAGCCTTCCCAACTCATGATACCACAAATTTCATGAGGTTACAAGTATATTTTAAAAAAATTATATGTTTGATCATAATCCTTATTAGTTAGAATTCTTATGTTTTGATTTATAATTTATTAGTTTCTAACATTTTCATTTTTTGGTTAAATTATGTTTCAGGATCTTTAAATGACATGTTTTTCGTTTCATATCATTTTGTTGGTTAATTTACAATCGTACACTATTAATTAATATATTTTTTTACAATTTTAGTTTTTATTTCACCAGAACGTTGATCTAGCACTTAAAAAACCATCGTGTCCGGTGAAAAAGACTAAAATCGAAAAAATAATTAATTTAGTAGACTAAGAATGTGAATTGACCAATAAAATAACAAAAAATCAAAAACATAAAAATTACTAGACCAAACCCGTAGTTTTTTCTGTGGTTTTTAGTCGATAAAATCGATAACAATGTGAAATAATGGTGTAGATATACAGAAACAATGACTGGAATTGAACCATCAAATCTTGAGTTGCCACAAGTTGTAACACCGTCGTCATTGATTCCAGGTGCCACGTTAATTTCTGTAAGCATCGTAATCTTCGAGAATTACTGCTATAATTTGGATGTGTGCTTTCAATGTCAAATCGGGTTCAAAATGTGAAATGCTGTCGGTATCGGTATATTCCCGAGAATCGAACTTGAGACATCGTTTGAAGTAAATCAAGCTCTTTGCTATTGACATATTCCAAAGTCAAGTCGTATCCCGAACTATTATAAGAAAAGCTATTGAATTTTAAGTTCTAATTTGAGATGTTGTCTAAAGATAAAACAAGTTTTTACCCTTCAACCGCGTTTAGCGGGTAAATATTTTCTGAGAGATGAGAAAAAAATAATTGAATATCGGCAATTCTAATTTCTATTGGTCTTTTTTTTTATTTCATATTTAATCCAATTTCAGTCGGAGTTTTCAATTTTGTTGGACATATCAGCAACATCTGAGTTGTATCAAAACAAATTACTAATGTATTGTACTAATATCGAATTTTGACTATATAAATAAGTGAAACTCTATCTAGACAATTTATAGGATGATTTTTATAAGTTTTTCCCTGCCAGATAATAATCTACCATGCTTATGCATTGGATTTATTAAAATGTTTGTATTTTTGCCGTTAAGTTAGTTTTAATGTTAGTAAAATTGAGTAAAATTAATATTTTTTTTACATATGTTTTCGATAAATTAATAATTTTCTTGTTTGACTAAAATTGTTTGAATTGTGTTCCATCATAAAACATTAACGAACGGAATAGATTTTCGCCGTCAAACTGTAAATAAGGAAACACGTTAACGATCGAATTTGACGGTCCGTCGTTACTATTGATGTTAATTTTTAACGGCAAACACACATTTTATGTTAACGACGGAAAATTTAGCATATGTAAATATCATCAATGGCCATAGTTGGGGGCATGTGGCAGCCCGTCCTGCTTGTTAGGTTTTCTTCTAATACCCCATATCATAAAAATTGCAACCCACACAGTAAATGAATTGATTGTTAACACGTCTATTACGAGACACTCTCCTGAATTTATATTTGTGAAAGATCGACTCGATCTGTAACTAGAGTTAAAAGTAATATTTTTTCATGGACAGATCAAATAAATGATTCGTCTAAAAAAACTGACTAATGATATAGTCTCATAAGAATTTTTGTTTGCAAGATACGATGTTAAGATTGAGACTCGGATCTAACTCAATACCAAGAGATAACTCAAGGATGGAGGATTGTCCAAGTCATATATGTAACTCTCGAGTTATTTATCCAACCGATATTAGATAACTAATACAACCCCTTCATCCCAGGAATAAACATTTGGAGCGTAAAGTTTACAAATGACCCATCTATTAGCAGAATGAGCGACCCAATTATGGACAATCCAACACATAGCGGTGTAATATGAGCTCTGATATCATGTTAAGATTGGTACTGAGACCTAACTCAACCTCAAAAGTTAGCTCAATGGATGATGATTATTCAATTCATATATATAGCTTCTAGTTTTTTTATCCAACCGATATAAACAACTAACATACGAAGAACAAGACGTTCTTGTGGACCCACATCTTCGTATTTTTAATGGAATAAATAGAAATCAATGGGGATCTTGTAAACAAATTATCATGAAACTGTTGTTGATATTGTTGTGCCTAAAATATAATCCAAGAAGCCCACTTTCAAGCCCATGAGCAGTAGCCCAACAAAGGAAAGCCCAGGAGAATAGCGGTTGGCCCAAGGAAATGCACGATGCACCATTACACGACGTGAAAATCGTGGAGAGATCGTAGAATGTGGCTGAAACTCCCCCGTGGAGGGTGACAAAAGCAGAAGAAATAATCAGAAAAGGCCCCGACAAAATCAACAAAAAAATCTACAGCAAAGCTCTGCAGAATTCTCTCAATTCTATGCATGTTTATTTCAATTTCCAGCAGTCAAGTATTTGAATTTTTTACATATTCCTTCAACTTTCTTGTAAAAACGTTGATCAATTTCATAGCAACATAATTATATTTGATGTTGTTAATGGATCCCTCTTGTAATTCTGTCATATTCCTCATTTTTGTTTGCGTTTTTGAGCCATTTCGAAGTAGTTAGAACTTACGACCGAATCGAGACCTACAACGTTTGGTAAACGAAGTCAGATTATTTCACAATTTTTGCACGAACACGTGCCTGGCACGCCCGCAATTTTCGTGATAAACAAGTTGGCACGCCCGGTGGGAACAAATGCCTCCAAAGCGTACTGAGAAGAATGAGGGAATTCCTCCATCACATGGGAAAGGTCATCGCTCACATGAAGAAGAAACTGATGCAGATGGAAGAACTGTTGAAAGACTTGTTCACTAGTTCGAAGAGGAGACTATGAAGGAAGGAGTTGTCGTTTCTGGTGGTGATGGACCTTCAACAAACTTCATGTTGACTATGGAAAAGAATATCCGCAGTGATCTTAGAGAAATGACCCAAGCTCTCGCTACTGTGATGCTGGAATTTGTGGCAGAGGTGAAGGAATGGAGGAAGTCTGCAAAATGAGAGGTTGTTACATCAGAAAATGATAAACTTCAAGAAGCATACCTTAAACTATTTAAAGATCAAGGCCAAGGATCGGGGATTCCTCAAGCAGGTGAAAATCGCCGCTTCGGAGAAGCACTGATTCCTGAATCTGCTGGGGAAGGAAGGTACACTCCTCCGCACAAAAGGGATGAGGAATTGGGGTTTAAATTCCAAAATTGCAGTAACAGTAAACAAATGGCTGATAATATGTTCTCTGTGACGTCTCCTAACTTACATCCAGGGATGTATGGTGATGGGGAATGCGTGGATATTCAGTGCCAGGTTCGGGGAATAACACCCGGAGGGCAATCTATCTTCCGCACCAGGTACGATAAACTCCAGTGTTGGATTTTGAGACGGTACGTGATGTTATCCAAGAGTTGTATGGCCCAGGAGTGAGGCCAATCAACCGACCAAAATTTTATAAACCGTATCCTGATGTTGTGGATCGTGACAACCCTTATCCAAGAGGATACCACATTCCAGACTTCACGTTATACTCCGGGGAAGATGGTCAATCTAGCGTGAAACATGTGGCCAGGTTTACAATTCAGTGTGGGGAGTTAGCAAATTTGGAGAACTTTTCCAATTACAAGCTACGTTTGTTCCCCAATTCCTTGACCATCACTGCTTTCACGTGGTATGCAACGCTACCTCGGAACTCTATTATGATTTGGCATGATATGGAACGTCAGTTCTATACACAATTCTTCAGAACAATGTCGGAGATCAGTATAGCGGAATTCTCAAGGGTGGTCCAAAAACCCATGGAATCTGCTAATGATTTTATTTGTAAATTCAATAATGTGAGAAGCAGATGCCGATTTTTCCTCCCCGAGTCAGAATATGTGAAGATGGCACAACGAGGGCTCGATTTTGAGCTTAGAAAGAAATTCCAAGGGATGGAATTCCGTGATTTTTATGAACTTGCTGCCAAAGTTTCAGAGTATAAGGAATTGTTACGGGAGGATAGTCATAAAAGAAAGTCTACAGTGGGCTCTTATTTCCAGGAAATGGAGGAAGTTGCATTGGCAGAAGTAGCAAATTCCGGATCGCGTATTGTCCCTGTCTTGAAACGCAAATGTGAAGAATTTTCCAAGAAAAACATCCCTCCAGTGAAAACGCCCTATACTTTTGATGCATCAAAGACGGAGGAAATTTTCGATCACCTAGTGAAGGAAAAGTCTATAACATTCCCCTCAGATCACAAGCTACCCACTAGGGAGGAGTTGAAAGGAAGATATCACTGTAAGTATCATAATTCCTTCAACCATAATACTAATGCTTGTTGGGCCTTCAAGAATGTCTTGCAGGAAAGAATCAACAAGGGGATCCTGAAATTTCCTGAGAAAAGGAAGCAATGATAGTGGATGAAGATCCTTTTCCCCTGGTAGCCAATGTGAACATGAGCAGTACCGATTTGCGTTTCTTAATCAATGAGAGGAGAAGGAATGGAGGTGAGCACATGTCCATTAGGCCATGAGTTACTATAAGGAAGTGTTGGGTGCCTCGGAAAATGATATTTGAGGTTAAGGGGAAGAAAACAGAAATTTTTCATGAAAAATACAGCTATTACAGTGGGAGTGGTGTGCATTATGGTGAGAAGAATATGAGGTATGATAGGGAATCTATGGCCAAAAGGCCAGAGACCCAGTACCTCAGAAGGAACTCGTCTCCTGGGTTGGTGACTAGCGAGAGAAGAAGTTACCCGCAGTTATCCCAGAAGATAATACAGAGGCCAGCACCTCAAAAATATGAAAGAAAACCCCGTTTTGTTGTTCCTCCCAGAGCAATCCCCAACGACCTATGGAAACGGGTAGAGCATCCAAAGTTCCCAAAACCGCTTTCTCAGACCCAAAAACGACGTTTCTTAAGAGAAAAAGCTGCTGATCGCAGATCTAAGATGGGGGAATCACTCAGAGAGAAGAAAAAATTTGGGAGAAAGGCTACTGAAGGTAGTGAGGAAGAAGAGTTACAAATGGAGGATTTAATATTAGCTCCGGCTCAGATGAAAGATCGATAGCCGGAGACAGATGTTTTATAAAGATGGAATAGATGAGAAGTATTGTACAAAGTAGGCTGGATAGCCACTTTGGCTAATTTTGAGATATTGACTCGTAGAAAGTTTCTGTAATATGCGAGGAATAGACTTTTAAGCCATTCCCTGCTGAACTTGTTTGCAAATAGTGATGGAGCATCTGTGAATAAAAAAAAAATTGCTCATGGAATCCTTTGCAGCTGATGTGTTTTTAAGAGAATAATGTGTTGTCTTGATAGCCGAATTGATGACGTGTAGAGTACGTTTATTACATATTTCGATACTTTGATGGTGTTTGAAAAGTATGGGTGATAATGAGCAATTGTGATAACATGTTGTGATAATATTGAAAAAAACAGGCTATTTAGCCGTTGTTCTTAATTTATTTTACAGAAATCCGGGCAGAGTTTCTCCTGTAAACGTGACATCCCAAAAATATAAATACATGAAAAAAAATCCCAAGCAGCATGTATAAGGTAAACAACATGTTTCCAACAAAAAAGTTTGGCTTTCAAGCCACTTTCCCAAATCTACACATAATAAAAAAACACTTGCCAAACATGGCAAATAAGTGCAAAACGTACACCTATTGTCCCTAGCCAGTCTACGTATTTTATTTCTTCTCAATGTATTTGACACTCCGTACATGTATGTTCAGCCGCCGGCAGAGATATTCATCAAAGCTTGGTAATTTTCCGTTGAATTGTCCAGCAGCACTACCATGAATATTTTTCATCTCCATTGATCTTTAAGGTACTTTCTTGCATCAGCCTATGCGATTCTCAAATATTCGATTTCTCCAACCATGTTTCCTGAAAAATAAATGAGAACCACATGAGAAATAATGGAGTGTTGATCAACAAAACTATGCTTTGTGTGCGCTATATATTGTCATATATGTGGCACTTGTCACTTCTTTATGAGATGAAATGAATGTTGCCATTTTTGAGTTTATGGCTTGCCAAGATTCCGGAATGAGATCTCATCCTCAGTGAATTTGGTATAGCATCACAATTCCTTATGCTGGTGCATTTCTTGTAAGCACAGTGGAAGATTATATAAGTTGCACAAGCTATAGACCAAGCTTTGAATATGCACACCAAGGGAGCCGCTCTGTTGAGGTGCAAGCCGTGGGTGTTGCAAGGTGTTGCTTATCAAAAAACTCATTCAAACATATGCACAAACACCTTGAGTGCAGCATGAAATGTAGCAAATTCTACAATGTTTTTGTGATGGAGGATTGAAAAAATGGTGAATATACATACCTTGAGAAGATGTGCCTTGATGTAAAGGAGATTGATGATGGCAATTTTCAGAAACTTGAATGGCATAACAAAGGCGATGTAATCGGTGATTTCTATTGGAAGATCGATGAGAGTCGATGGAGATTTGGGGAAGGAAATGAGGAAGAAATAGGTAAGGATGATGTTCAGGGAATGCACACTCGGATTTAACCTGTTGGAGGAAGAACATGTGTTTCAGCTGTCAATTCTTCTTCAAGTCCGTAGAACCATTCCTTTCAACCATGTGATTATACGTTGTATCTGAATAGTTAGAAGACCGAACAAGAGCAAATATATAACAACCTTGGCCCACTGGGCCGAATTTGTCAAATTAGCCAAATTGGTCATTGGCCCAAATTGGCTAGGGGGCAATTGTTGTGTCTAAAATATAATCCAAGAAGTCCACTTTGAAGCCCATGAGCAGTAGCCCAACAAAGAAAAGCCCAGGAGAATAGCGGTTGGCCCAAGGAAAAGCACGATGCACCATTACACGACGTGAAAATCGTGGAGAGATCGTGGAATGTGGCTGAAACTCCCCCGTGGAGGGTGACAAAAGCAGAAGGAATAATCAGAAAAGGACCCGACAAAATCAACACAAAAATCTACAGCAAAGATCTGCATAATTCTCTCAATTCTATGCATGTTTATTTCAATTTCCAGCAGTCAAGTATTTGAATTTTTTACATATTCATTCAACTTTCTTGTAAAAACGTTGATCAAGTTCATAGCAACATAATTATATTTGATGTTGTTAATGGATCCCTCTTGTAATTTTGTCATATTCCTCATTTTTGTTTGCGTTTTTGAGCCATTTCGAATGAGTTAGAACTTACGATCGAATCGAGACCTACAACGTTTGGTAAACGAAGTCAGATTATTTCACAATTTTGGCACGAACACGTGTCTGGCACGCCCGCAATTTTCGTGATAAACAGATATATGTGTGGATGTATTTCTATCAGACTTCGAATAAATGTAAGTTATTTCAATTTGGATTTGTTCTCAAGATTTGTAATGCGATGTTTCATTTGAATTTAATTCAGTCACACACATGAAAACACTAGCAATCTATGCGTAGACCGACCTTTGTTCGTCTCATCCCGATCAAATTTTGAAATAGAAGAGTAATTTACTATGATAATTGTCGATTTGTTCCCCAATCCCTTCTATAAATATTATTTTATTAATTTGTTCCAATAATAATTACATACCTAACAGGGCGGAAATTAATAAAAACCATGTTTGACAAGAAACGCTCCTGATTAATATCCAAAGGACACGCAATTATCCTTTGCCTCACGGCATTGAACTCCTTCAATTCAATTTTTGCTACTATTAGTGTGTCCTACCTAGTCGCAAAATGTGATACAGTCTCACATATTATTTTTATAAAACAGATTTTTAACCCGACTCAATTCGTAAAAAATAATATTTTTCACTTTAATTATGAATCAAGTTAACTCGTCTCATAAAAAATCTCACCACGGATATATGTTAAAAATGACTACTATTATCACTCGATTTTGTTATAAATAAACCTAGTAAAAATTGATAAAAGACCGTATCTACATGGAAAGCTTTTTATAATCTTTATTATTTTATGAATAATCATTATAATTTGTATATCAATTCAATAGAGTTCGTATACAAATTTTATAGATCATGTGTTTATGTGAAAAAAAAATCAATTAGTCTTTGTAGGATATTCGATTTGGTAGAATATATGAGCGTTTGATCAATGTTCAAGTGTTTGATTTCTCTTTTCGGTATTTTCTCCGACGATCTTGTTACATAGAGCATTGTCTTAATTAACATAGTTTGCATACTGCTTCATGCTACCCGAAACTTTACACCATTAAGAAAACATAAGAAGAAAATCTCAATTAGCCTTTAATTCTATCCTCTCGCAGTATCGCGCAATCACAAAATGGATGCAATTTCAACAATTGTGTGTGTGTGTTTAATAATTATTGGGATAAATATTATTCTTCTCGATTTTTGGCCTCACAAATAAAAAAAAATACGAGGGCCACTGTTAATTAGCAGGCATTGTGTCATTCTATAAATCAAAATTATTGAAGACTAAATTATATTATCCCAATATCGTGCGTTCTATCTTTTAAATATGACGTATATAATAAACAGAGGGTCCGATATTGTGTAAATTATTTCGTATCATTCAAAAATATTGTTAAATATAAATATTAACAAATCAAAGATATAGTGTGGTAAAAATGACTATTTATTTTAATGAGATAAGATAATTAGTAAAAAATATATCTAACATGTGTTTCTATGCACAAATACAAACTCATATATTTATAATAGAAATTTGCATCTAACATCTTTATTAATAGTTTTTTTTGTCAAACATTTGATATCATATACATTCAAAATGAGTATTTTTGGTTAAGCGTTTACGAGTGAGAGTATGACTGAGATTATTGATATCTTGGGAATGAAACTCGTAAAATAATCAATAAAACTATTAAAATTTTGTTTTTTCATTTTTTAAATAATATTTTAAAAATAAAAGAGTCCAACATTTTTATCATTTTTTAATAATATTTTAATGAATATTGAAATTAAGTTGTTTTTAAAATAATTAATTAAAATTAAAAAAATGAGTAAGTGGACAGTGAGACCCATAAATAATGAAAGTTGATATTAAATGAATGTGAGTGTGTGTGTTAATAATGAGAAAGTGTTAATGTAATGAATATGTGGCTCGTGGATCCCATAATTTTTGAGGAGATGGAAAGTTAATAACATAGATTAATGTGGACGGATGCGGATGCCCTAATAGATATGATATCTATATCTATATCATCATTATTATTATTATTATCATGAATATTACAGATATATATAATAATGGTCTTGTTATATATTAAATTAAAGATGACATCAATAATTTTTAGGCATGATATATGTGTTTTGTTTTAAAAATATTTTATTCAAATAATATATTGATGTTATATGGTATGAATCAAAAGATATACATCTTTTTTAAAAAAATTTAATGAATTACTCAAATAATTTTTCAATTATGAATGCTAATATAATTATTATATATACTATTTTCTCAAAAAGAAAATTATTATTATGTTGCTGTCTCCTTTTTTTTTTTTTTTGTTAGTAGAGGTTTATTAATCAAGTATCGAATCCAAGTTTTCTTCTCAAATTTAAATTGATATCATATGAGTTATATATATTAGTGTAAACGAATCGAGTCAGCTCAAAAATTAGCTGATTCACAATCGAAACTGAATTTGAATCAAGCTCGAATATATTCAACATTTCGAGTCGAACTCAAGTATAATTTATTTTGTTAGATCACAAATTTTAACAATTTAATTAACATAAAAATTTTATTAAATGATTTTATCTGGAGACTTAATTTATCAATTAATTCACGAACCCGGACTTTAACATTCGAACCATAATTATTAAATGTTTTTTAGTTTGGGAGCATTAAATTTCTTCAGGACGTTACATGATGGCTGACGTTAGATGATGAGATACGTTGATCGATCATGGATCTCCTTTTCCACTTCGGCCGCTCTCTGAGGATAACAACGACGTCGTATTACATAAATCATATGCTAAACCCCCTCTATTTTCTCAAAATAAAATAAAAAAATCCCCAAATTCCACGCAACCCCTCAATTTCCGTTCCATGGATGATCAGAAGGACGATCTTTCTAACGACAAAACCACCAATTTTCACTTCTACTCAGATAAATTACCTTTCTGCTCCGATTCCGACGAAGATTCAGCCAACGGCGTTCATTTCCGAACGAATTTGAGCTTTAATGACGCATCCTCAAATTACCAAAAAACACCCAGAATTTTCGACCGTTTCGACAATTCCTCCTCATCCGAAGACGAAGGGGATATCAGCAGCTCATCTAGTTATCAGCGGAGACTCGATTACATGCTGCAGTTTCTCGACCGGAAGCTCTCAATTTCATCCCCTTCTGACCAGCCGTTGCCTGAATTTGTCGCTGCGGGAGGTGGTACTGGGATTTTTAAACTCCCTGCGCGAGCACCGGTTCACCCCAACCGACCTCCGAGTCTCGAGATAAGGCCGCATCCCGTGAGAGAAACGCAAGTAGGGAGGTTCTTAAGGAACATTTTATGCGTTAACGACGATGATAATGGGCCGCAGTTGTGGGCAGGGACGGAGTGTGGAGTAAGGGTTTGGGATTTGAATATTGATGATATGTACGGCAGTCAGGCCGAGGATGGGGAACTGGAAGAGGAGGGGACGGTGAGGTATTGGGAATCGGCACAGGTGGAGTCAGCCACGATGTGCATAGTGGGCGACGGAGGGAGTAGAGCGTTGTGGACTGGGCATAAGGATGGGAGGATTAGGTGTTGGAAGATGAAGGATTTTTTTGGCTCTTTTAGGAACGGTTTTCAGGAGGTGCTTGCGTGGCAAGCGCATCATGGGCCAGTGCTATCCATTGCTGTGAGTTCTTACGGTAATCTTTGCTCTGTCCTAAATTTGGTTTCTGTTGTTTTTGTATTCGGTTTCGAAGATTAAACACTTCAGATAAGCAGTTGTGGACCTCGTGGTGTCTGAATAAGTGCAGAGTGCTCTCTCGGTTAATTTAAGTTCTTATTATAGTTTGCTTTGCCCTTATTGGTTCACTTTGGGGAACCTTGGTATCTGTATCTATCAAATTGCTGTCAGTAAAAGTTTTTGAGTATTCCCTCTCTTAAATGGCATGCTACGTTGAGATACTAGTTAAGCAGTGCGCAACCATCTCATAATTTTCTTTCCAATTATGTCTGTTCATGACTAATGCTAATGTGAGGCGCTGTTGAGTTTAATCTCATCAATGCGGTATTAGCAATGTAATCTTGTTCTATACTGATAAGCAAGATGTCCACTTCAAACTTAAATAGCTGTGAAAATAAGGTGTATAATAGAATTATTGTTTATTCGCTCATTTGTGTCAGTAAAAATAATTTGAGAATAAAGCTCAGGGCCCTGCGCTCTTACTTGAGCAAGATCCCCTGCACTGTCAACCATAAGAGCAACATCCCCTGCACTGTCAACCACAATGATCCTCAGGCTCAAGCTTGATATGTTGCAGACCTCCAATTGCTTACCACACAAATCCTGCATTTTATGCTTAAAATTTACCCTCTAAAAGCCATAAGGCTAAGGCAGTTATGATTTTGATTTATCAGGGATCCCCAGTAGGCTGCCACCTGTTAGTAATTTTATGCAAGGTCTAGTACCAAGATTGATGATGTGAAAAACAAACCTATCTTGCGGAGCTTGTTGCATGTGATTTCTGTCAACTTTAGTTATATCTTCTTCCAATGCTCACGATGTTATGTTGTTGCTTCGTTGTTAATGCGATTACATGTTATAGGTAAAATTTGTATGTGTTTACGTGTATCTCTATGTTTTTCTCTTCTTCACGAGTCCACATTGTTCAATATGTTTCCAGACATTTTTTTAAGATTTTGCACGAACAATTTCGTCTTGAAGCTTCTTTTCTCCACTCATTTTACTCTCGATAAAGATCTTATGGGGAGTGTTTAAACAATTCCCAGTCGTCTAGGAAATACGCCTTTTTTTTTTACTTTTTCTTTAATTTTTTCCTTTGGAACAGGAGATATATGGTCGGGATCTGAGGGTGGTGCGATCAAGATCTGGCCTTGGGAAGCTGTTGAGAAGTCCCTTTCACTAACAATTGGAGAAAGGAACATGGCTGCTTTATTGATAGAAAGATCTTACATTGACCCGAGAAGCCAAGTTACCCTTAATGGTGCCGCCTACAGTAACATTTTTACGTCAGATGTCAAGTATATGTTATCTGATAATTCTGCAGCCAAGGTGTGGAGTGCAGGTTTTCAGTCATTTGCATTGTGGTAAATCGTCAGTAAATTGATCCTTTAAACGGCATCCAGTTTTATTGTTATGCATATAGTTGAGAACCTTATTTATCAAAAAGTCATGGAGTTATGCTCTTTATCTTTCATTTTTCATTGCTTATTGGTAGGATTTTTGCCAGAGGGTAGTTTTTCTTACGTTTTGAAAATTTGAAATCATTCCTTTTATAGCTCTAAGCTTTCCAAATCTCTGATGACAGTTGGTTGGCATCTGATAATATTCTGATGGGCACAATGTTTTAATCTGGTTCTAGGGTTTTAAGGAGTAAAGGACACCTTCAAAAAGGAAAAAAGAATTAAGGCTGATGAATAGCACTTTGCTGGTTTCTGTTTTTTTGTGCTTGTTGATTTTGGTATTCTCTTTTAGAAGGTTTTGATTTTTATTAGTCTCCACTATACAGGGATGCTTGTACCAGGGAACTGCTTAAAGTTTTTAACATCGATGGTCAGACCGAAAACACGACACTTGATGCTTTTATGGAGGATGAGATGAGGACGAAGTCCCTATCTGTTTCAAAGGAAAAGGCACATAATTCTTTTAATTTTTTCCAGCGTTCTCGTAATGCTATACTGGGAGCGGCAGATGCTGTTCGTCGAGCTGCAGTTAAAGGATCTTTTGGAGAGGATAATAGGCGAACTGAAGCATTGGTCTCAACTGTTGATGGAATGATTTGGACTGGATGTGCAAATGGGTTACTTGTGCAATGGGATGGGAATGGGAATCGCTTGCGTGATTTTCAGCATCATTCTTTTGCAGTTCAATGCTTCTGTACAATTGGCGAACGGATATGGGTAGGTTATATTAGTGGCGCGGTGCAGGTTTTGGATCTCAATGGTAATTTGCTTGGAGAATGGGCGGCTCATGGTAGCCCGGTGATAGATTTGGCTATTGGAGGTGGTTATGTTTTTACCTTGGCTAATCACGGTGGTATTCGTGGGTGGAATATTACATCCCCTGGACCACTTGATAATATATTCCGTACGGAGTTGGCTGGGAAGGAATTTTTGTATACAAAGCTAGAGAATCTGAAAATATTGGCTGGAACATGGAATGTTGCACAAGGGCGGGCAACTTCAGACTCCCTTATATCATGGCTTGGCTCTGCTGCGACAGACGTAGATATTGTTGTTGTTGGGTTGCAGGAGGTGGAAATGGGTGCCGGTTTCCTAGCCATGTCTGCCGCCAAAGAAACAGTATACAACATTTTCTTTCATCCTTATTTTGTTCAGTTTCTCTAATCTACAGCGTTTTGAAAATGCAATATCTGGAAGGTTTATAAGGTAAAGATTGTTGATATACAATTTGTTTGAGAATCCGATATAAAATAATCATTCGAAGCTGAATACAGTTGTTTCTGAAACGGGTGAAATAGGTTTGTTGTGCCTGCTAGAAAATTTTTGTCAAACACTCAAATATTATGTGGATGCAAATACTTCTCATAAGTTTCATTAAAGATCTGTGGATAGACAAGGAAATAAAGATAAAATCAAGAGATTCCAAACAATTTAATTACTTGACCCTTTGGACTTGTAAAGGTTCTTCTCATGCTACAATCACGCCTTCTAGTTCCAGTAATAAATATGTTTATTTGTCGTCCAATTGGAACCATTCAATTTTTTACATAACTTGCTCATGTTGCAGTGATTGAGTTTAGCGTTGATATATGTAAACAAAGTGGTTAGATCCAATGCTTCTTTATTTACTAGATATTACGTAGTGCGCTTCTTTTCCTTTCTTTGAATGCTTCATTTTGTCTGACATTCAAAACAAAGGATTTTTCCCGAATAATCCATGTTTCATTATTTTTAGTTAATCCTTTTTACATATCTAAGATGAAGCCAACATTTATTAGTTTGTCACTATCTGTTAGTTCATTCTTATTTTCTTTTTTAAATCATCAGTTCAGTTTTATCTGACTAATTACATCCATGAACTTGCAACCCATGCAGATGGGTTTTGAGGGTAGTTCCGTGGGACAATGGTGGCTAGATATGATTGGGAAAACATTGGATGAGGGATTCACCTTTTCAAGGGTTGGCTCTCGGCAGTTGGCAGGTTTGCTCATTTCTGTGTGGTGAGTAATAGTACTTTTGTGAATGTTATTTGATGAACATGGTTCTCTTCTCCTGTTAAACTCTGTGATTGGTTCTACCATGGGGTGAGGGTTTTCCAGAAAAACTTTCCAATATATGTCATTGTCTGAAATATGCTGCAGGGTTAGAAACAATATTCGAGGCCACGTTGGGGATGTTGATGTTGCAGCAGTTCCTTGTGGACTGGGACGAGCTATTGGAAATAAGGTATTGTTTGTTTGCTACTTTGCTCGTCTACTTGAAAATGTGAATATGATTTTATTTTATTATACTTTTTCTATTTTGAAAGATTAAATGGCAACATAACTGTTCTTGAATGGAATGCACTTTGCTTTGTTAGATTAAATTATTTTAGTAAGAGTGTCCCCACTGACAAAATGACTCAAGGGCTGGTACACTCAACTCTCCTTGCTCTGGATAGAGTAAAATCAAATGGATGAGAGCTCTTGAATAGTATGGCAGTCAAAGCATGCCCACTTCTTCCAAATCTGAAGCTAATTTCCCCTTTATGGAACATTCTAAATGGCTAAAAGCCATTCCCTTTCTACAGCAAATATTCCATATGCACCTTAACTACATAAAGTGATGATATGGTATATCCAGCTCACGACCATCGAATTTAGATGTAAAAAGGTCAAATGTATACGCAAGTTTCTGTTTTCCAACTTCTCATATAAAACTCCATGCGTTTTAAAAACTGGTTGAGTGCGAAGAGATGAATCTTTTTGTTTATGTTTAACAAATTATTCTTATCTATTTTATTCATGAAATTCTTTGAAGTGTTCAACTTTGACATTGTAACGGATGTCATTCCTAAGTCTGGCAATCACAGGGCTCACTGCCTCACTCTCATGACAGGGGAAACTGTGTGAAACAAACTGAATCATACAATAACTGCAGATTTTCTCCCCAAATATTTTGGATGATAAAATTGAATGGACACTATCCATTTGGGAGGAATCTTATGATTTGTTGGGAACTGTATGAAAAAGTCTTAACATGTAAAGACAGATATGGTTTGCAGATTAGACTGAAGAGTTATGATACAGAGCGTAAGCAGAAAGAGCCCCAATTAAAATTTGGAAAGTGATATAAACTTGAGAGATGATGATGGACGTAGCACTCAAAGATGACGATGTTTAGGAAATAGTTGGCAAAATTTCCTTGGGAAATAGATTGCTGGTAAATTTTGCCTGATGAAACAGTATATTATAAAAAATTCGGTTATATTATTGTATTTAATGAGGGGAAGTATGATTGTATCACTTTGATTCTGAAAAATGCCTCTATTTTACCGTTGAATTTTTAATCAGAAACAAGCAATTCATAGTGTTCAGGTGATGCTTGTAGTGGATTATTTTTCATTTTATTGAGATTAATTTATTCTCTGTAAGTTAATTTACTCATCATAATGTCATTATTTTAGACTCGTTAATTCAAGATTGAAGGTGTACCATTTTGGTGCAGGTTTCTACTTCTTCTTAATGGAATGGGTGTAGAATTATTATTACTTTGTATATTCTCTCTTATCGCTATGATAAAAAAGTTCCATCTTTGTTATTAAACTAATTTAAGGTGCTCTTGTCAGGGAGCTGTTGGTCTGAGGATGAGAGTGTACGGTCGAGTCATGTGCTTTGTGAATTGTCATTTCGCTGCACATTTAGAAGCTGTCAATCGCCGAAATGCTGATTTTGATCATGTATATCGAACAATGGTTTTTAGCCGGCCATCTAACCTTTTAAATGCTGCTTCTGGTATGGTGCTGTATTTAAGCTTATCTTCTTTGCTTGCCTTCTTGCTGTTATTTTTTGCACGTGTTAATTGTTTGCTTTTGCCATTTATCTTTTTTGTTGCAGCTGGCGTTTCATCTGCTATTCAAATGCTTCGCGTGACAAATGTACGTATATACTCTGGTGAATACTGCTGCCATTTTTTAGACCGTTTTAGAAAGCCTCCTTATGTTTCAAATGATAAGAAATTTTAATCGCTGATGCTTGTGCAGGCTATGGGTATTAACCCTGTGGAAGGGATGCCTGAGCTTTCAGAGGCTGACATGGTTGTATTTCTTGGAGACTTCAACTATCGTCTTGGTGGCATATCTTACGATGAAGCAAGGGATTTTGTTTCTCAAAGATGCTTTGATTGGCTTAAAGAAAAAGATCAGTTGCGAGTAGAAATGGAAGCAGGAAATGTCTTTCAAGGAATGCGGGAAGGTTATATTGCATTTCCTCCATCTTATAAATTTGAAAAGCACCAACCGGGTTTGGCAGGTATCAGGATGAAATATTTGTTTTACCTTATTTACAATTGCATGATGGAGGTTATAATTCCTTGGATATATGTATTTGAACTTGAACTGAAATTCAAAATTCGTATTTCAGTATCTATTGATGGCCTTGATATGATAGAATTTTATTTATTATTATGTTCAAAACTATTTTTGTGAGAGATTTAGTCATGGTTTGTTTGTGCTTTTTAAGGATACGATTCTGGGGAGAAGAAACGAATACCTGCCTGGTGTGACAGAATTCTGTATCGTGATAACCGTTCAGCTTTGGCATCTACCTGCAGCTTAGACTGCCCTGTTGTCTCCTCTATAGTACAGTAAGTTTCCTGGGAAAGAAATGCTACCTATGCATCTTTATTGTGCTAGAACATATATGGTTAGCCATGAAGTTCATTTTGCAAGGTTGGAATTCTATGCGCACAGATTAATTTATTTTGCTGCATGAACTATCATATTTGTGCCTGATGTTTCAGCACTTAGTCTCCTGATTAGGCAATTGATTATCATTCTAGTGCTATTTCTGTCATTGACTCTTCTCCTGCTTGATTTTTTTTTTTCATTTAGTTCTGTTCTTTTAGGTGTCATCACATATTAGTTGAAGACCTTTCTCAATTGATGATGAATTCATTGGATTTTGTACATACTTGGCGAAAATGAATTGATGTCTTATCACCCCACAAAAAAAAAAAAAACTAAAACAAAACAAACCCAAACCCAAAAGCATCTTTTAGGCTTCCTTTCTCCTTTTTTCTAAGGCTAGACATCTTGGACAGGTATGAAGCTTGCATGGATGTGACTGATAGTGATCACAAGCCTGTCCGTTGCATTCTAAGTGTGGAGATCGCCCGAGTTGACGAATTGGTTAGAAGACAAGTGTTTGGAGAAATCATCAGATCAAATGAGAAAATCAAACTTTTTCGTGAAGAGCTGTCCAAAGTTCCGGAAACAATTGTCAGTACTAACAACATAATACTTCAGAATCAAGATCCATCCATATTGCGGATCACAAATAAATCCAAGATGAACAGAGCTCTATTTGAAATGTGTTGTGAAGGTCTGGCTACCATTAAGGAGGATGGACAAGCGTCCAATCATTGTCCAAGAGGTGGTTTTGGATTCCCACAGTGGTTACAGGTAACTTTATTATTTTTATCTTTTTATGTCATTAGCTGGTTACCCGTAATTTTGTGTTTATTATTTTGGTGTTCGTTCTCTGTTATGATGTCAGTTGGTTACCCGTAATTTTATTTTTATTATTTTGGGTGAATTGGCCATAAGACTTCAACATGAATAAAAAATGTGCGCCCCTTTCCGTTATGCCATCTATACCTTTTATAGAATTGAGTTGGCTAGAGTGCAATAATCTCTGCGGTATGCTTGTAACCACGAAATTTCCTACTTGTAGCGAAAAATGTAACTCTTTTTTTCAGTTTCATAAACTTTTTCTTCTCTTTCATATACCTTGTTTATTTAATTTTGTCTTCCGAAACATTTAAGATATTGGTTATGATGAAGCCCCATCTACACCTTTTATAGAATTGAGTGGGTTAGAGTGCAATCATCACTACAATATGCTTGTAATTGCAAAAATTTCCTACTTGTTGCGAAGAATGTAACTCTTTTTTTTTTTTAAGTTCTATGAACTTTTCTTATTTCTTTCATGTGCCTTGTTTATTTCATTTTGTCTTCCGAAACATTGAAGATATTGGTTACATGAAGCCCATGGTAAGTGTATAAATTAATATAATAGATAGTGTTTCGTATTTATCTAGTACTTAATGAGCTTGTTTGATGTTGCCATGAAACATCACATCACATTGTAAAAGCATGGTATATTCAGTGGAAGTTCCTCTAATTTTTTAAAGTGCGCCATTTAATCACGTCCAGTTTATATCGGACACCTTTTTTAACTTCTGCATGCTTATTAGTTGCCACATGATCTTCTCTAACTTTATTTTGTGAAAATGTAATGGTTCCAAACTGTAACAGGTCAATCCAGCAGCAGGAATCATTGAACCAGATCATATTGCTGAAATATCTATCCGACGTGAAGAATATCATACATTGGAAGAGTTTGTTGATGGTGTTTCAAGAAACTGTTGGTGCGAAGATGCCAGGGACAAGGAAGTTATGTTACTGGTTAAAGTGCGAGGGAGCTGCACAACAGAGGCTAAACGCCATCGAATACGTCTGCGCTACAGCATTACTGGAAAAATCACACATAAGAATCCGAACTCCGACAACTCTAGTCCCTTCCAATCGAATCTTCTACACCGCTCTGATTTTCAAAAACTAAGTGGTTCCTGTGATGTAGCTGACCATCTTCGAAATCTGCATAGTCCTTGATGCTGGTGTATGAATCACCCGAGACAGATGTGCGTAATATTTACCCATGAACCTGAGTATCTATATATATGTAGATTACAAATTTATCTGTGGAACCTGAATATGGCCCTGAAACTTGAATACAATTACATGATTGTGCTGTTAGCTGCCTTAGTCTCAGAAGCACCAACTTTTTAATCTCCTGTTGAGTCCTGACCTGAGATTTCTGTCATTGGATGCATTGGAATTGGTTCGTCCAGCTAGTAGCTGTGCAAGAATGACCAGGTAGCTTTCATTTTGAAACATCTTTTTACTGAGCAGAGTTTTTTTTTTCCTAATACAAATATGAACATTTTGCATGGGTCTGGATTTGGTGTTCTCCCAGTTTCTTGTATATCTGGATTCATTTTTTGGAAGATATATTTGCACAGTATTTATAGATAATATTTTATAATAATAAGTGATGTAAAGGGAAGGGAAGTGTTCTAGTTTTCTCAATGCATGTTCGGTTGGTGGCAATTTTTCTCAACACCAGTTCCTTTTGGATTTATTTCCTGTTGAGGCTGTGTCGGAACATTTATTTGAAGTGAAGTACTGTGGCTGTTGAAAAGTTGATATTTCTGGTGACCGGATCAATCTCGACGGAGTGCTTTTGTAACTGAATCATGTTATCAAATTTCATAGGCTTTATTTAATTTATTTGTTATGAAATTGATCAAGTTGTTGATTCTTTGTGATTTATCATCTACTTTTGGAATTTGAAATCGATTTAACCAATAAATTTTTTTTTTTTTGCTTTCAATAATTTCATTCCAGCTGATGGCCACCAAATTATGGGATGTATCTGTAATTGCCTATGTCCTGGTGGTAGTTTCTATTTAGGATTTTTGTTGGTTCCAATCATCTTTTCTCGCAGTTCTATTACATGTTTTTTTTAACAAAACTACCACTATCGGTTTTACGTGTATTTTATGGTTAACTAACGTATACTTTTTAAGGCATATGATTTTATAGACTACACTGTCCGCACAAGAGGTATTTCTTCCGTCATCAAGTATTTAGATCAATTTTACCGTGAACAAGCAAAGCCCATTTCACGTCCAAAGCTTATTGTGTGTTGGTTGTGAAGTTCGATGTAACTAATTGTTGTAACCGATATTTTGAGAAATAGTTTTTTAGTAATAGAAATAGAAGTGCTCGTGTGAGATAGTAAGATAGTGTTTGCAAATGATTTAAAAAAAAAAATATCACGAACTGATTGTGTGGCACATTGTTCAAGGCAAAAACTCGTGTGAGACGATATCACGGGTCGTATTTTGTGAGACATATTTCTTATTTGAGTCATTCATGAAAAAATATTAGATTTTTTTAAATAGACTTCAAACAATTACTATAATCAATTTTAGTCTTCGGTTAAATTAATTTACCAAAATAGTCTTTTTATCATATCAAATTACATAGACACCCTCTATCATTTAAACTCTATTCACCATCAATTTCTTTATCTCAAACTCTATTTGATTTTCGCAATTTCTCGAATAATCTTATGAATTTCATGCATTTGGATATATAGTGGTGATAATTTGAGATAATTCTTTTGTCGAGTATCATTTTTATGCATTTTATTTTTTGAAGGTTTGTTGTGCATGCTCATAAACTGTTAACATGAAATAAAGTAGAGACTTAATTAAGATCATCAGATTTTTTTGTTTATATTTGTGTAAACTCACATTGATGTAATTCTTACGTTTTATAACCATGGTTAGTGTTGATTTTGTTTATATTATTTTAGATGAAGAACAATAGTAATTAAAATATTATAACCTTGGTGGTTTCGTATGCACTAATTCAAACTAACAATTCATAATTTTATTAAAATATGTTTATTGATATCAGTAAGTAGTATTAAAAAAATTAATATATTATAAATTAAATAAAACAGAACAAATGTTAAATCAACTCTTAAAAAGAAATAATAGATAATTAAGCAAATGAATCACGGAAATGAAACACGTGTGTTCATAGAAAAAGGATATTTTAGGATTTTTTAATTAAATAAGACATAAAGCAAAATGTGTTAAAAAGAATGTCATTTTTAAAATTATGACTTTGAAATAGACTAGAATAATCAATTTCCCTACTTTTTATGCTAAAAGTATTATTTTTTTGTGAATATCGGTAGAGTTAACCTGTCTCACAGATAAAGATTCGTTAGACCGTCTCAATAACTTTTTATTGTTGACAATGATAACAAAAAATTATGAAGTTGATAAGATTATATTTGGTTAACATGTCAATTACGTATTTTATTTGGTTAACAGGAGACCTATTCTTATAAATTATATGTGAAATCGAATAAATCGACTTTCTAATCAAATTTGATATTTTTATATTCAATTTTTATTTGGTTTTAAATACAATTCAGTATTTTATTTGTTTATTAAGCCGAGCTTTTTGACTAAACTGAAACCTAGCAAAAAATATTTTTTTTCCAGAAAAATTTAACTGATTTAAAATCGATTTTCGCTTTGTATTTGGGTTAATTGAATTTCTTGGGAGGGGATTTAAAAATCGATTATCTAATGTAAAATATAAAAAAAATGAGATTAATATATATATATATATATGTATGTATGTATGTATTATATATATAAGTCGAGTTTTTTATTATTTTAAGTAATTTCTCTTTTAAATATACATCAAAAAAAGAAATAAACAAAAAATATGATTTTATATATTATAATAAATGTCTATAGATTTATCATAAATAAAAATAGGAAACAATTTCAATCCCCTTAGTACTTAGCCATAGCTCTTAATTCATTTTCTGAAAACACTAAATATAACGATATTTATAATAGTTTGAGATATCGTTCAGTATCATGGATAAAATAATGATACATTGTAAATTTATGCTCATAAAATGTATGTTTCAACTCAAATAATTTATATGAATTTATTTCAAATCATATACATATATATACATATACATATATATATATGTAATCAGTAAAAAAAATGTCGGCCTGAATTTAGATTAAAAATCGTGGTAATTAATTTTGGGCTTAAGTATATGCTATTTATTTAACTACTTCATTTTTCGTATTTTTTATCTTGTGAATTATCCACTCTTCCACAGCACACAAACCAGAAAAAGTAGCGGACCGCTCAGGGTGAGAGTACTAACGTCACGCGCTGTCATTGTTTTGTCTGAAATGCCCCACGCAATCCTCCGGCTGTCCTAAAGCAGGTACCGCTATCTTGAAATCCCGACCGTTGGTTCTCGACAAAGAGAAGCATCCAAGTAATCTCAAGGCCAGTCCACACGATTGACTTTCTTATTTCAGAATTCGAGCCTGAAAGGGGGCCTTCGTTTAAAAAAAAAAAAAGCTCGAAAAATTTAGAAGAAAGAGATTTTAAGCGCCGAAAATCTATGTTCATTTGAATTTCACGAGGATTATACCCAAATCCAAGTTTCTCTCTCACTTTCACACCTCGTGCTGCCGTATACAGATTACGCATAGGATTGTTTGTGTATACACGTGTTTTGTATATGCACAAGCTGCCGCGGGTTGATCTTACTTCATTTGGAGACTCGGTATCTCAATTTGAGCTTATATGTGTCGTTTGAGCTCATAGTTTTGATTAATTTTTCCGGGGAGCCTGAGATTTTACCGTTTCGAGGGTTTTTTGAGTGTGTGTTTACCTGTGATACGTGGGCTTCTATGCATAATCAAGGGGGCTTTCTGTAGGGTTTTGCTGCCAGGGTTGGATTTTAGTGCTGGTTCTGCTTAACTTGACTGGCGGGTCTGGTTCAAGCGAAAAGTTCGGTGTTTTATATTTTTTGTAGTTGAAATTAGGGTTTCTGTATTCTTGGTAAAATAAGATATCGGAGTGAGTAGATTGTATGAGTGAATGATTACTAGTTCGTTCTAGAAGACAAAAGGAGAAATGTTTTATTCACAATTCATATTGGCGAAGAAAGGACCGCTGGGGACCATATGGATAGCGGCACATTTGGAGCGGAAGCTTAGAAAGAATCAGGTTGCTGATACTGATATTGGAGTCTCCGTCGGTAAAGCTCTAGTTTCCCCCTCTTTTCAAATCTAATTGATACTATACATCTATATTTATTTTATGAATGTTCTCATCGTAGATTTGCAGGCCCTTGGTGACAATAATCGGATTTAAAAGATAAATTTGTAATTTTGAAATGCATATTTTGATTGATATATTTGAAATAGAAACTCTTATGATGTGGCTATTTGGTTGTCTGTGAATTCAAATTTGGAGTTGAATAATTGCAATCCGGTGCAAGTTGGAGCTTTTGTTTTCTTATATCCAGAACTTGAGGAGAAAATATCAGTTTTCGTACTACTGGTGTGCCTTATTGTACTATGGCTAATTTAATGTGCATAAGAATGTATGCTTATTAATTATTACAGGAAGAAGAAGTTAATGTGAAGCTAATACTTATTATAATTTGTGAAACAATCACTAACTATGAGAGTATCGAGCTTAGATTGGATTGTTGAAACCTTAGTAAACTATGAATGAAGGGCACTCTATTCTTTTCATCACTCTTTCCATTTTTCATGACCGATATTAAAGAGGTTATTAGGAAACTCAAATTTATTTTAAATAGAAATATTTGGCACTAGTAAGGAAGAATCACTTTTCTTTTACTTGTGAGAAATATGTCGTATTTCATAATTTTTGAGGATGTGTGTATAGATGTTTTGATATTTGTTGACATAAGAGGTTACTTTGCAGTAGACAAACCTGATTTTTGTTTGAAACTGGAAAGAATTGCATGGTTTGACAATTGATTAATGAAGTATCTGAATCGAAGGGGATGTAAAATTGAGCTAAATATATTGGGAGCCCACAACACTACATTTTACTGACTCTGAACTTTCCACCTGGTAATACGATGTCTGCCTTCCGGGAAGAACGAGAGGACCGGCAGATGCTTCAGGGAAAGGCAGTTTTCTTCTGTTCTCTGCCTGTAATAACTGTCTTGTTTTACAAAAGCATAGGAAAATTGAAATCGCATGGATCTGAACCTATTCATTTGATGCTACATATTTATATTCATAAATTGAGTCACTAAAAGGTTGTTGATTGCCGTTCCCTTTTTATTTTATTTTGGGCAGTTTTGCAAAAATATATGTTATTTTATCAATTATCAAAATATTATTTCCACTTCCAATTTTTGAAATTGTTTACCTTATTATTCTCCTTTCTGTATATAAAAATATTGGAACTTCTGTACATTCCTTAGTAATGGTTCCTTTCTTATTGCTATGGTGGTCATTTTTTACATCATGGAATGTAATTTAATTATCTCGTGCAGATTCTATAATTTTTCCTGAGGTGCCGATTGCGCTTCGGTTGTCCAGCCATCTTCTGCTTGGTGTGGTGAGAATATATAATAGAAAGGTGAACTACCTCTTTGACGATTGCAGTGAGGCTTTACTCAAAATCAAGCAGGCTTTTCGCTCTACTGCTGTGGATTTACCTCCAGAACAATCAAAGGCGCCTTATCACTCCATCACCTTGCCAGAGACATTTGATCTTGATGATTTTGAGCTTCCAGATAATGATATTTTACATGGGTTAGCTCTCACTGTTTTTAGTTTTTCATGAGAGAGCTATGACATCATTTAAATGAGCTTCAATCTTTTGAGAAGAAAAGAAGCTTATTATAAATTCAATATGAAAAATTGAAAGATAAGATATCATTCCTACTAATCACTAACGTTACAAAGCAAAAGAAAATTACTACCCAACTTGGATGCATACTCTTTTCACGATAGATTACACATGTATTGACTCATCCTAATATGGGTTTGCATCTGCTTAATAAAAAAGCTAAATGGAATTTTTTTGAAGATCTGTCAGTTATTAAATTGGTGGCCTACTACTTGTCAACATATGCATATTGCATACACAAGTCAAGTCATTGGCTTGATAATTGATTGGAACTACTGTCTCTCTCAGATAAAGAGAGACTTGTTTCTATCTAGACGAGATGCATGACATTATATAAGACACTGAGAGATCCCTAAAATTGGGCGGTTGACTGGATCATTATGATTTTTTAGAGGACTCGAGGAGAATGTTATGTGATTTTATTTTTGAAATGATATGTTTTGACTCACATGTCAACTCCTAATTTGCAGCAACTATGTGGATCATCATATTAGTTCAAGGGAGCAAATCACCCTTCAAGATTCCATGGAGGGCGTCAGTTACTCAACATCAAAGTTTGGTCTTGATGGTTAGGGCTATCCTTGCAATTCTCTAATAGTGTTCCGTATTAGCTTTTTTTAATAACTGTTGCATCTTTTTCCTTATACTTCTTGTGGAAAAGTAATTCCAGCAACCCAAATATGAAGTTACATATTATTTTTCATTAGATTGCGATGCTTCTTCATGCATTCTTGTTCTTTAATTCGTTATTGTTGCTTATGTTGTTCACAGAGAGATTTGGAGATGGTGATGCATCTGGATTGGACCTTGACGAGGTACACTACTCTGTAGATGCTGTTATTATGTTTCCTTTCTTTTAACTTTGAACTGCTGTAGACATGTTATTATCTTATGTTGCTAACGAGGAGAATTTTATTGGTAATATAGTCATATAAGTTATACGTGATATATGTATTAATGGCGTAGAACATAAATATTTTATAATTAGTGAAAATCACCTGAAAATCCTAACAATTTTTTCCTTAAAACACGTTTTAATTTTGCATACTATAAAATCCATTTGTCTGACAATTTTTTTCCATCAAATAAATTTAGGAAATATATTTGATGAGTAAATTATTTATTATATTTGGGGTTTAATATCCTGTTATCAAATTTGTTGCAGGAATCCAATATTTCTTTTAATTTTTTTTAGTATCGGTATTAACTAATATAATATGTTTTCTTGTTAATTGTTATTAAAGGTAAATGATATAATGTAACTCTATAATTAAATTCTGTTGGGAGAAGAAATTAATTTTTCACTAGTTTTAATTTTATTTTTATTAAGTTTCAATAAATATTTATTTATATTTCTATTCATATATTTGATTTTCATATAATTAATTTATGTTATTTATATGAAATTAATTTTGTAAGAATTTTATATTTTATTTTATTTTTTAACAATAATTTGTTAGTTAACACGAATTTATAAATGTTTGTTTTAAAATCAAGGTAATCAAGGGCAATTTATGGGAAATTTATTAAAATTTTGATTTTTCGGGTTTAGTAATCAGCAGAAAAGTCAACTTGGTGTTTTTTCTAATATATGAATAATTTTCTGGGACTTTTGGATGTGAAATTATTTTTAATGGGCTTTATGGAAACTTTTTCATTATGTCGAGCGATTGAAACTTCTTTCTTTTCGTGAACTTGAACTAACTTTTTTGATTCTCAGAATCTGATTTACTTTGCCTTGTATATGAGCAAAACCCAAAAATATTTTCTGGGGAAACATATTTCTATGTTCTTACTAATTCTTATCAGGAATAAACGTTTGGCTTTACCCAAAAGACGGCTTGTATTTAATTTTCTTACATTTGTTTTATTATCTTTTGGAAAAAATTACATAAAATCCCAATATAAAAATTCTCACATCCAATAAATCCTACCAATTTTTTATTTATCTGAAATATCCATTTCAACAATTTTTATTTCCATAATACCCATATTGCTAAAAGTTGTTATTATTGTACCAAAATAGCCATTACTTACATGTCAAGTAACTACTAATTAATTTTATTTTAGACAATTTATTAAATTTCAATTTTTTAATAAATTAACTCAAATTTAATTTTTATTCTTTAACTTATTATTTAATCATACAACTTTTATATGCGTGTTTATTCACACATGATATATTTTGCTTAAAATAAAAAATCTATACGGAATTAAATTAATTTAAAATAGTGATTTAAATTTAAAATCTTATAAATTGGGCATCGATAAATAAATTTTACCAAGAAACTAGTTAAATAATTAGTTATATTCTATCACATATTAATATAATGCTGTTGAATTTTAAATATTCATTAATTCTATTAGTATAACTAAATTATATAATTTTTACAAAATGACTTTGTATTCTAATTATTTAAAAATATATTGTTTAATTTAAAATTTAATTGATTGTAAATCAAGTTGTTGAAGGATATTTTTGGAATGAAAATTATGCCTTTTGATATTCTGGGTTTTTTTAGTTTGAAAAATAGATAATGGGTTTTCAATACTAATTCAAAAACTACTAAAATTTTCCCTATTTTTTTCCTGATTATTACATCTAACTAGGTATACATTACTGCAGCAAACTACAACTTTATCAAGCCCATCTCAGTTATTTGACTATTTATGTATTTGTGGAACACCTGGAATACTTTGATTTTGATTCTTAGTGGGATGGGACTTGTTTTTGGTTCTATGAGCCTCTATATACCTATGAAACTGAGCGAATTTGTTCTATGATACTTTGTTCTGGTGTGAGCTGACGTCAAAATCTTCAGTAAGATGTTGACAATTACACTTTGGACTGTCTAAATATTTTCAAATTGAAAATCATATTCTACTTCTGAAACTGTTTGTGAGTGAAGGAATTTAGTGAAGTTTTGCTAATTTGCAATAACCTTTTGAGTTTAAGAAGTTATTTGCTAAATGTTTGAAGTGACTTGGCTTGTGAAAACCTCTGATGGACAGATCCCAAGATTCTTAAATTTTATTTGATCGTGGTTATGTATACTTAGCTCTTATAAATATCTTTCCACGTTTGCTTTTCTAATCAATTGAACATTTGCATGCAGGAATTATTTTTGCACAAAATTGGCTCTGCAGATCATGCTAATGAGAGGTTGGTTAATCTTTACGACTTGTGTTGTTTAAGTGATTTCCTTTCTCTATTCAACTTTCTCTATTCGATTTATATCAGTGTTTGGAATTTTTGGATTGTCAATCATATTTCACGGTCTGTTTACACACGTACCATTTTTGCAATTGAATGTTTAACAGACTTGAAGTGATAGATAAGATGCAACTGATGCATGATATATTAGTCCATTTTACGTAGTGTTGTCATTGTGGCTTCGGATCAATGGATTGATCCGAAATAGGTCGAGAATCGATTGTATTTGGTTCCAAGAATTGATAGACATAAATTATAAGTTCAGAATCAATTTGTGCACAATTATCAAAATTCATGAATTCCAATTAAACGCCAATGTTGAATTTTTGCTGTTTGAGCTTATCAGAAATTGTGACCTGCTTTTCATAAACCTAATAGTTCTTTCCTTACCATGTAAACCCTTTTTGAGCCTATTTTCCAGCAGCCGTAACTCCTTCATAGTTCACACCAGATACCCCTCTACTATGGGCCTTTTTGCTGTCTCCTTTCTCCCTCTCTCCTGGATTTCCATATATTGTTGACACCTAAGTTTTCTTAAGAATTTCTCCATAATCTATTTGCAAGATCAAACAGTATGTGGTCTTGGCGATGCCAAGTGGGAAAGACCTGGTAACGCCACTGTCTCCCCTTGTGTTGATCTCATTCTTTAGCTCTCATTGATCCTTAATCAACATTGGATGCTCAGAATATATTATTCATTTTGCAATTCAATTTTTCAAGAGAAAATGCCCTTTTGATATGTGTAAACCATATCGTTTGATATTTTGGGCATGTCTTAAGCTTGGGGTGATGTAAAATGTATGGATTATTTTGGGCATGTATGGATGGGTGAAACAGTGACGTTCTAATGGAAATGGGATTATTTGTTCTTTAGTGGCTTTGGTCATTGTTTTGCTTCCATGCTTCATAATTTGCACAATACCGAGGATTGATGTTTATCCATCTATTTTTTTTATTGTTGTTCTTTGCTCGACTATTGGTTTTTATTTTGATTTCATTTAATTAATAAATAATCAAGTTAATTTAAGTTTTTGAATTAGGAGAAAAATTACTTGGAGATTTATTACTATGTTTCATTCAATCTATCCACTCAGATACCCTTCAACCCAACCCATTAGCACCCACCCTATTTACACGAAGCCTATTGCTATTTTGGTTTATTTCGAAAAGTTGCTTGCATTGGTTCTCTTTCTTTTTATGTGCTTGAAGCTTGTTTATCATTTAATCGCTAATTTTAGGTTTGGCTGGGATATATGGTGGCTGTCTCTGAATACCTGTGTATAAGAAATATGAGAATATGTTGCATTATCAAATTATAGAAACACAGTGAATTGTGCTAATACCTTTTTTCTTTAAAATTGATAGTGGTGCATTATCATCTGAACAGTCTTCTGATTCTGTTACTGCTCTATCTCAAATAATTTAAATGAACCTCACTGCCCATCGTTATTCGTCTGTCTGAAATATTTTTATTTCCTATTATCAGTTTTAATCAGCTTGTATTATTCAATCGTGATAGATGCTGTGCTCAGTTCTTTACTTTATAAAAGCATACTGATGACACAACATCTTTGTGATACCAGTGCTGAACCTCAGGCCGCATTTGGATCAATTGCCTCTCCCAGGCAAGATGGGCAATATGAAGATAATGATATCAATTTAGAAAACATGGTACTTTTGGAGCTCTGTAATTTTTTTTAATAGATAGCTGGGCTGTCATCTATCCTTCATTTTGCTTTTCTCAATTCTAATTGATATTGCGTTTATAGAAAATATTTCATTTAACAATATTTTTATTGCTTCTGTTGGTTTGTTTTACAACAAGTTGAAATGTTCATTGTGTAGAAATTCGATTTTTCTTTGGTGACTTTCTTATGCAGGTTGATGGTGCTGATGAATTCACCGATCTTGTGGACAATGCTCATGCTCCATGTACTCCTAGACTGGTAGAGGAACCAAATCTCTCCAGTGTTCAAGAAGTTTCAGCAAGTGATGACCATCTGGAATCAGAATATCGTCTAACTGAATCTAATTTGCGAGATAATTCAAAAAGTATTATGTGTGAGGATAAACAAGAAATACACCGGGGTTCACTTGATGGTACAAATTGTGTTGCAACTCGTCATGTTCCACTAGGGGATAATGGATACCAATCAGGTGTCCTGGAAATCAAAGACTCGAAACAACAGGGAGAATCTACCTTCATTGAGGCTCATGTTGAACGCGTATCGTTAGATGAGTCGTCATCAGTGTATAAGCCCTCTTCTGTATTGGCTGATCAGATTGAGGCATCTGATGTTAACTGTAGGGTAGATATAGCGAATGAAATTGTCAATAAAGAGACACCACATTGTCGTGTAGTGGATGAGCCATGTGATGATGAAGGTCTCAATACAATTGGCTCTGAGACTGTTGCAATAAAAGATCAATCATCACTTGGGATTGAAGTGATTGGAAGTTTCGGTAGTGCACCGAATAATGATAAATCATATCTCGATATTCAAACTCAGGGTTATCAGGAACCTACAGATTCCTCTGTTTTTAAACAGGATATTCTTGAAAATGTTGCGACAAGTGAAACCCCATTTCTCAGGCCATGCAATTCAAACTTGGAACAACCTGATATTACTAATTCTGGATGTAGCATGTCCGCTGATGTTAATGTACTCACTGATATCACTGCTTTGGCTACGTCTGGAAGGGAGACAGCTATAACAGGTTGGTTAATCAAGCATAATACTTGATAATCTCCAACAAAGTGGAAGTTCCAAATTACGCCCTGGCTTATCCACACTATAAATTAAGCAAGAAAATATCATCATAACTATCTTTAGTTTTTTTGTGTGACCTTTTTCAGTTTACAAATATTACCCAGAATAACTACACCTATATCCTTGTGTTATTTTTTTGGTCTATTCTAAAGTTCATTTATTTCATTTAATAATTATGTAATAAACATAATTGTATTTTTAATATTGCAAAAATCCTGAAATTGAAATCCCTTTTTGCGAAAGAGGAAAATATTAGTGATAAGCATACATGTGGTTTGATCGATAGTTTCCCTAAACAGATTTGGTTGTGCATAGCAGTGATTGTCATTTCAATGTGTAAATCTCTTTGATTTGATATCAATGGCCTTAATTTTATCATTGATAATCCAGAACAAAGTTTGAAGGCAAATCACATTCAAGAACAATTATCACATAAAGATATTGACGAGTCATCCAGTCAACCTGATGGTCAAGTGTGTAACGCAAATTCTCAGGGAAGGCTAGTAGAAAATTTAAATAATTTTGAGGAATCTCAGATACCTGCTCCTGAAAAACTGCTTTCAGTACCTGATGGGTGTGCAGATCTACATAGAAACGTGCTTGAAGAGGTTTTGCCAAAGGACTTTGAAGGGCTTGATGAAGGTGATGCTGGCAGCAAAACCTTAACGGGTAAAAAACGCTGCTTTACTGAAAGTACTCTGACAGAGCAGAGTCTGAATTCTGCTGAATCTTCGAGACTAGTTCGTGTTAAAAGAACTGCAGAGTCTATTCCTGATGATGATGATTTGTTGTCTTCCATTTTAGGTACATAGTACTTTCTTCATCAACTAGATTTCTACTGACTGGTTTCTAATTTTATCAGAAAATTACTTTTTCAGTTGGAAGATCATCGTCAGTTATGAAAGTGAAGCCCACACCTGCTTTTTCTGAGGTGACATCTATGAAACGTAATCGTGCTGCTCCCCGTTCAGGTCCTCCCAAAAGAAAAGTGCTGATGGATGATACCATGGTTTTACATGGAGAGTATGTACCTTTTTTTGGATTTGATATTATATTTTTCTTTATCGACATGCCACTATCCTTGCTTGCATATTAAAGTTGAACATGTTGCATGGCTGGATTGTGTGTTTGAGACTTTACTTATCATAAGATAAACTAGATAGGTTGTCGCTATCACCTTTGGCGATTTCATTCTCATTTGTGTTATTTCTTGTTTACACCAGTTTCTTTCATTATTTTAACAATGATTTAGGTTTAATAGGAAATTTTATTTCTTTGTGTGATGCATTCTATGACATCGTATTAATCACTCGGATTTGCTGCCTCGTTGATCTGAACCATCAAGTTTGTGCCTGACTTTTAGTATTGAATTTTTTGCTTGCTGCTTGTTTCATTATTCTTAATGATCTATCTTTGTTCCTTGAAAGTACTATACGAGAGCAGCTGACAAACACTGAAGACATACGGCGTGTAAGAAAGAAAGCTCCTTGCACACGCCCTGAAATTTCAATGATTCAAAAACAGTTTTCGGAAGATGAAATTTTCCTGGAAGCAATACTTACAGGTGAGATTATTATAGTATTATCCTCCTTACTGCGCTGTATTTATATTGTAATTTCAAATATTGAAAAGATATTTTATTAAACTCTATATTGTTCATATCAGGACCTAAGGGCATTCTTTATGCTAATTTGGTTTATATATTTAGGCATGTCAATCGAGTTGGCAACTTTGTACAGTAAAGTAAGAGATATTGGTGGAATCAGAATTTGCGAGAGTGGTGCAATGGGTGCTTCTGTTGATGTTGTGGCTGAGTCGAAGCTACCTTCTCAAAATAATGAAAACGTTGTTTCCCTTGAAACTGTGGCTGATACAAATTTATATTCTTATAAGGAGAAAAATGATACCTTTCTTGAAACTACAGTTGAATCGCATTTATCTTCTCGAAATGCTGAGAATGTTTTGAGTTCGTTTATAGAAAGTGACAATAAGTTCAGTAGGCCTAATGTGGCCGAACATAGTGGAATGGGGGCAAACTGTGAACCGAGTTTGGTGAGTGATAATGAGATAGCTATTCCCTGTGAGAATCTTCTGCTAAGAGATAGCATTCTGGAGGAAGGCGACGTCAGTCAAGACCAGACTGAGGTTATTCATGTTGTGGAGACCAATGTTTCACAACAGGAGCTTGTTATGGACGTAACTGGTGTTGAAACAAGTGATAATATTTTTAATGCGGCTGACGCTGATATTATTGCTGAGCCTGAGTCAATTGAGCATACTGGTTGGAATAATGATACAGCTGATGGGCTTCAGGCAGGGTCAAATGAGAACTGTGAGAAAAACTCTTCCTTGAATGACGATGAACCTGATGTTTTACTGGAGCAGAAGGCTGATACACCTACTGTTGGGTTGGACCCCACAATAATGGATTTAGAAAATGGACAAGTAATTGGTGGAGATGAAAAAGAAGATAAGAATGTTTTTATTAATGAAATCAGTCCTGGGTTCGGCCTTCATGATCGAGATGTAAGTTTCTCCTTCTTTGCTACGCGTTTCGTATACATCAAACTCTATGTCGTTGACTTTTTGTAGGTTTGACCAGTCAGACACGTCAAAATCCGCGACATTTACTTTTTGTAGGATACACCATGGATACGATGGACATAAGTTTCGGCCAAAAAAATTTTGAACTGTTTTTTTTTTTTTTTTTTTTTTTTGCTTTTTCTTCTTAAATCACTTATACGAAGTGCACATTGTTTGTTGCCAAATATTATTGTAACTCTGACGTTAAGAAATCATTCTACTGTTACTTTTTTCAATATATTTATGAATTGAACGTTTCATTTTGAGTTAAAGCTTCCATTAACTTTGTGACATTGGTAATTTTGGTTAATTTTGTTCAATTTCGTGCAGGAAGTTTATCTGGCTCCTGGAAATGACACAGGTGTGATTCTATCTCAGTAAAATGATTCATTTTCTTTCTTGTCAATATGTTAATTAGAGTTGGAACTACTAATACATGGCTAATGGTGCCTAAAAAATAAAATAAAATAAATGAAAACTTTGTACATAAAGGGCATTACCATTAGTGAACGTCTGAAACATTAGTAAGCACAGTTGCCAAACAGGGTAAAAAATGTTTGCTGTTTGGTTGGTTATAATGCAGTTACAATATCACGATTGACTGTGTTGCTAGCGCATACCTGATTCTGCTCTGGCTGTGGCAATGCCAAGTTGTGATTGTCCTTGTAGTTGTGGCACATTAATGTTTAAGTTTATTCCATGATCATGTCTTCGGTCGTTGGAATTTAAGCTTGTGTCTTCACGAATTACGACAGTTTGACTCGTTCTTTTTCGAGGTTTCAGAGTTTCTGAATGTTGATGATGATGAGCTAGACGATTTAGCTGATGATTATATTCCTGATGGTGAAGAGACACGAGTCACTGACAACAGTGGATGGTCTTCACGTACAAGGTATATGCTCTTGTTGATGACTATCTGTATGTCGACAATAAGGCATTTCTCTACCATTGTCTCTGATTTACTGCCATCTGTGGGTGGATGTTATGAAATGAAGGAAAGCAAAATCGATTTATTAACTAATACTAGATGTGAGTGCTTGCTTAGTTGAACGACTTGGTTCACACATTCTAGGAAATTGAAATATGTGGCTTATAATGGTCATTAAAATCTTTCTTTGGACGTTACGTACTCAAAAAGTTGTAGCAATGTTGTTATTTGGTATGTCTTACTCAGTGGAATCCTAATTATTCATCTCTTTTGCAGGAATTGCTAAATGAACTTATTAATTACAAATACCTGTTGAGAACTAGGAATTTGATGATCTTGATTTGTGTTGAGTGATGACAATGGAGCCCATATGTTTGTGTAATTTTTTTAAAAAAACTTGATAAATTGTATGGATGATGTTCTTTGCACTCGAATGCTATTTTTCTTAGAACCTTCGTAAGTTCCTGATTTCGTTATGTTTTATAGGGCCGTTTCCAAGTATCTCCAAATGATGTTTGTCAAGGAGGCAGTGTTTGGAAGGAAATCTCTTTCCATGGACGGTCTGTTGATTGGTAAATCACGTAAAGAAGCTTCGAGATTATTTTTTGAAGCATTGGTAAGTTTTGACTTGTTTTTTAAGAAATTCCTGAAAAATCTTGCTTGCTTTAAATTTTTATTCGTTTGGTTAATCTTTTTTGATAAATTCAATTAATAATTTGTTTGGTTTATTTATTGTTCTCTCCTGAAAGGATTGTCAATGACTCTAATGTGAGGGTACAGACAAAATCGTTGTTAGCAGACCAAGGCTAAGGTCGCGAAAATTTGAGAGCGTAATAGAGAGCTGGTACTCGGGAGAATTTTTTCAAATATACCTCTGTTCATGTAGAGAGGATCTTGAATTCACTCGGATACAAAATACTCAATTGTTGGACTAATTGTGGTTGGTTGGCCTCTAGCAAGCCGATTTTTATGTTCGAGATCAGATTGTTAACAGAGTGACTGTTCTGCTTGATGTGGAATTGTCACATCGTGAGAAACATGCTCATAGTCATTACCCGTTTGTATCTCTTTCTTCGATTTGCTGACTCTGTGTGATCTATGTTTTAGCTTTGCCAAAATTATCTTCTGGAACCTAGCCTAGTTATAAAAATGGTTTGGCGTCCTCGACTTTGATCAACTGTTGCTGATCTTTGTGCTTTGATGTGAAAATGTTTTAGGTTTTGAAAACAAGAGACTATATCCATGTGGAGCAGCATAATGATGTTGATGACATTACCATAAGACCTTGTACAAGGCTGATGAAATCCGACTTTTAAACATTGAAACTGATATAGGAAACCTTCAACAACACAAAGAAAACACGTAATGCAGATCGGTGGTGTCGATTTGGGTTTATTCTTCCGGGAAATTAGGTCCATCTGTTTTCCTTGTAACGCTTGTGAGGTCCATAGTTGAAAAATCAGGTAGTTTATTTCTTTAATCTGTTTTAACTTTGTGGATTGTTTCCTGGTATAATATTATTATTCACAGTGGTAGTTGTATAATACGTATCTTATCTGTGTATGTATTTAGCCTATTTGGTAATATGAGCTAACCTTTTTTGTTTTCATGATCCAAGATTCCAACGAGTTGCTCAATTCTTTAAACAGTGGAATTTAACAGGTTGTAATCACAGCTCTCTATCTGAAGATTATTTCATGTATATCATTTTTGAAAATTCAAATTTAGTTCCTAAGTGTGCAATAAAAACAATATATGTTTTAAATATAATAAACAAAACAAAAAAATATAAACTATTTTATTTGTCAAAATTGAACCGATTGAAAACCAAAATTTAATTTAATTAATAATTTTTTTCTATTTAAATTATATATTTTATGAGATGATATTTAATGAACAAAGAATATTTTTGTTAATTTTTAGTTGATTGTTATTTACTTATTTCATCAAACCAAAATTTTTAGTTGATTGTTATATTATATTTTAATTACTAATTTAAATATTTATCAAAACTGAATAAATCGAACCGTTTTGCTAGAAAATCGAACTGAACCAAAGGAAAACAGTTCGGATATCAATTTATATATTTTTAAAATCGAACCGACCTATGAACATCTTTCCCCTCGGAATTGTCCATATCATTAAAAGTATACCTCTGAAGTTTCTGTGCACCAAATTGTCAAATATCCAATTGCGTGGTCATATTTTTTTATCCATAAGAAAAGAATCATTTTATCATAATCTCTTTTTCGATTTTTATATTTATTCGAGAGAATGCTTTCTATTTTGGGAAGGTTCTGCAAGTGACAATATCTTTAAAAATATTATTATATATTTGTATTAACTTGGGTTCGAATCTAAGGTTTATATCATGAGTATGTCTCTTGTAAGACGATCTCACGAATCTTTATCTATGAGACGAGTCAACCCTACGATATTTACAATAAAAGTAACACTATTAGCATAAAAAGTAATATTTTTTCATGTATGACTCAAATAAGAGATCCGTCTCACGAAATACGACCCGTGAGACCGTCTTACACAAGTTTTTGTCTTATATAATAAAGAGTTACGGCCTAGAATCACAATTTAAATTTTTTTGTTATAATTTTTGTTTTAATTTGGGTTTGAAGACATGCAAGATATTTATATTACTAAATTATGACGCGAGAATGACGAATTCTATGAACACCAGAATAATAAAAAGCTTTAAAATTTAACTTTCAGCTTTTGGTATAAATAACGAATCGCAAATCTTTCGTCAGACTCGTCGATCTTTTAAAAAAATTGTATTTGTATATCTCAATGTAAATGTACAGCTAACATGACTTATAAACATACGTGTTATGCAATAGAATCCGCACATCTCCGTAATAACATGATATTATCTATTTTGAGTCTAAATTTTTATAGATTTGCTTTTGAACTTTTCTCAAAATATCTCATATCAATCGAGATATTCTTCTTCACATATTTTTAAGGTGGAACTTTGGTTACATTTCAACAATCGAGACGACAACACCGAGTAATTTATTAGAAACTAAATCTGTAAATCTATATAAAATGAAGTTAATTCATAATTCTAACCAATATCGAGTCTACAGACTTGACTAATTGCTTGACCCACAATTTTTCTTTTCTTTTTTTTTTTTAAAAAAAAAACCCAACAACAAGTATTTGGCTGTCGTGCCAATTCAGCTTTTACAACGAATCCTCAAGGAATACAGAATACGTATCCAGAGAGATATCATATGCAATAGAGGATCGGAACTGTAAATTAATTAAAATATGGCGGTCCCACGAAAATAAGCAGAAAGCCACCGAATAATCATTTAATATTTAATTAATCTTCTTCGTTTATAATAACGATCGATCTCCAATTAATGTCTTCAACAAAGACCTAGAATCAAATATTTTTTTTAAAAAAAATCCCCTAGCTGTTTCTAATATACCATGATATTTTATTTCAGACATAAAACCTTAGATTCATTGGTCAAAATATTAGAAAACTTAAATTTTACGAACTGTCTGTGCTACAGATAAACATGATATATCATGAGTACCACGACCATATGTCCTTTATTTTTCGTTAATTTGTTGTGACTTACATTAGATGAACAAGTACTGTATTCTAGGATTGTGTCGTCGTGATTCGATTAATATATTGTTTTCTCGTACCCAAAATGCAGTGAAAGTTTTAAAAATTTTGTTTTAACGTTCAAAATGTTTTTGGGTGTTGTATGACTTAAATCATTCATGGTTGTTTATATCTGATTTACTTTGCGTATATAAAGCATATTCTAACTATTTCGAGTTTTAAGCGGATATAACCATTCTTTTAAATCTCAATGAATTGGTCTCCTTCCTACTCCAATCATTTAGGGGGGCGTAATCAATGTAGGAGATTTATTGACTTTTAATGACTTTTGTAGATTTAAAAGTCTAGATGTATTCAATTTAGACTTTTACATACTCTATAGAAGTCTATTGGTATTCAAAATAGACTTTCATAAAGTTTTAAAAAGTCAAGTGGTATTCAACATTGACTTTTAAAAACTCTATAAAATTTTATAGGTATTAAAATTTTCAATAGACTTTTAATAACTTCATGGAATTCATCAACATGCAAACATTAAAGCCTAATGTACAACTATAAATTGTCAAAAATTGTATTTGGTTCAACCTAAAGATTTGGATGAATTTTTAAAACTTCTAACTCATACCCAAGCTATTTATTTCTCTCTATGACGCTTCACATCATCTCTTTTCTTATCTCTCTCCTTTCATCGATCTTTATCACTCACTCAAATTTTAGAAGTGTATCTTTATATATATTTTCATCTTTTTTTTTTAATTTTTCATTTTTTGGCTGATTGTTCATTTAATAATTTTTTATTTTAATATCATAGGAAATTTTGAATTCCAAAATTGATTTCATGATTTTTAATTTATGATATACAAATTAATGTAATATGCAATAATAATAAAAGATTATCCAAAAAATTATCGTTTAATTCTTAATAATTGAATAGTCTCGCAATAACCATGATTTTTTAAATTCTTTTTAGCAATTTCAATTTCAATTAATATGTAAGCTTTGATATTTCTATTCAAAATTATATCCACACAAATATTCTTTTCACATGTATATTATCAATTTAAAAACAAAGTTACAGATTAATCAATTGATGTATTTTAAAAAATTTACAAACATGCATACAAACCACATATATACATATGTAATGCTTAAATGATTTAACTTTTAAATAAATTAATTCATTTATTAATATAAATATTGAAAAATTATTTCAAACTGAATATGTTATATATGTTAATTAATTGTTGGTTCAAAGAAATTAATAAAAAATAATATGTTATAATTAAGTACAAATTTTTTCAATTCTATAAAAAAATTCACAAAAGTCCATAAAAATCTTGCAAAAAAGTCTACATGAATCCTTATAATTCTTTTATAAATCTGTAAGATTCTGTAGAAGTCAATAAAAATCTATCAAATCCATAAAAGTCTATCGTTTGAAAAAGTCATTAAAAGTCAACAAAACTCTGAATTGAATACACCCTACTTAATTAGGTCAACGATCATAAACTAGATTTCTTGTATAGACCGCACTAGATATCTAAACGAAATTTGCGTCAAGATTGGATCACCTGAATTTCAGAAATCCACCGGTGGTGCGTCAGGGTCGGGGTGGCCCCACGGTGGAAGGATGGTGGCCGAAATTTTTTTCTCCAAATATTGGTGGTGGCCGAATTTTTTCTTTGTGAGTTGAAAAATTTTTGGTGTAAATATTGTGTTGTGTATTTGTTATATTATGTAATCAACATTTCTTAACATACATATAAATACAATACTAATGATATTATTAAATTTGTAGATTTTAAATTTAATAAATAAATAATTGTGAATTCTTTATAACCCTGATCGATGATTAGACAACGTACGTCGATGTATTGAGCGTATAAATCTTGTTTATACAATGACAATTGAAAATTTCTTGTGAAAAACCTTCTAGTATAGATAATTTAATTTAAATCTAATTTTAATTATTTATTTTGTAAAAAATTTATAATTTTATCAAAATTTATTTTCGGAGATAAATTTGATTAAATTTTAATAAAATATCAATATAACCCAAATTTTAGAAAAATAGAAAAATTGCCCCGATCACCTCAAAAGTGACCTCGTGGGGCAGGATTGCCCGAGACCATCTCGGGTACCCTGCATGTGCCCCTCCTACACTGCTTGAACAGTTCGGGCGCACATCCTTGCCTGTCTAATTTTTTTTAATAAATACTGGGCAAGCTGCGTATTGCTTGCGTGCTGCCTGAAAAAATTCCGGGAAGTGAAAGTATTTTTTTTAGGTGCTTCATTTTTTGAATTTCAAACGCGGTTAGAAATAAATTAATTAACATGATTTAATAAATAAACAACGAGATATCATTTGAATGAAAAACATTGGCTCTGATACCATATTAGTCACCATTATTAATATTATTATTTAATTAATTGATATTAAATTTACTAAATAAATAATTTTGAACTTATTATAAACTCGAATAATGACCAGATCAGCGTCGATATATCAATGATAAAAATATTTTTCAAATAATTAAAATTGAAAATTTCGAAGATTAGAATTTCCACTGATCCTTGTTGCCAGCGGCCTGTATCAGTGAACGCCAGTGGCCAGTTTTGTGAACTCGTTCACTAAAACAGACATTTCCACTCTCCTGACTTAATTAGTTGTTAAGCTAACTTCTACCTCTTACATTATATGAAATTAACTTATAAACTCCTTTATAAGCAATCTATTTGATCTCCACCAAACTATAGTCGACAAATTCAACTCTTTGAACTTGACTATCTCAATGAGAACACATAATCCAATACTTGTATGATCTTCAATGGTTAAAGGATGCAGCTAGCTATGTGTTCACAACTTCATGTGATTCAAAATAATATTTGTTCTCATTTGGACTTACTTAATTAGCCTCATTCTTTTCATCAACCTCTTGATCAAGAACGTCAGAACTCAAGTCTGATTGCATCTATCAAATCATGATAACAATATATAGTAAGATCTCCACATGATCCCCTAGGTTTAACTGATACTATCTGCAAAAACCTTAAGTTATTGTTAACATACAGTACGGTTCTTTCAACTCATATATACGATCGAATCTGCAACCATTGGTATATCGAGAGTTGCAAATGAATTCGATAACGATGTGATATATCTTTGGGTAATAATAGTGACATGATACGTGTAACAAGAGATTTTTTTTTTCCCCAAAATGCACATGTCTTACTCTGGCCAGAGATATCACATGAGATATTTTCAACCGTAGGTAGGCAATGAATCTCCAAGTACAATGCATTGATTTTTACATATTTCGAAACTACACCTAACCTCACAACCTGATGACACTCAATGGAGTCGGTAAACGGATCAAACTACATGCTAGTACGTAGAGCTTCCACGTTGTCTCGAGTCAAAAGACTAATGGTGCACAATCATAACCGTTGACTATTCCACTCGAGAAGTGAAAACCATTTGGAAAGTTCGATGGAGGGTTGTTCAGTGCATCATCAAATGATCACATATCTGTATGAATGAACATCTATATGTCCTTACCAATGAAAGATGAGGTTTACATCACAAATACTAGTTTCAAACTCAAGCGACCTTTATCTTTATTTTAGGCAGTTGAATCGATTAGGAACCAGTTTATAATATACAACACATTTTTTTAATGAGTTTCATTATCTTAATTTGGGATACATATCTTATGGTACCCATTGTTGGATTTTATCTATACAACTTGAATGAATATACATATAAAGTAAATGTAATAACTAGATGAAATCATAAATCATTATTAAAATAAAATATTGTTTTTACATAAGAGTCAAGAAAGCTCAAGCCACAAATTGACTCGTTGGATATCTACTCTAACAGCTCTCGTACGTATATATATATTTGCAGGTTTGTCGAGTCCAACAATCCAAAACATAGCGATATAGTCCATACCCTATAAAAACTATGAACCAAAGTTTACAATAATGATATCATCTGTTGTAATAAGTTTAAACTCTAGCTTTTTAATTATACTCCTAAGTAGCTGATATAATAACTTCTCTATTAAGTTCTTAATTTATTTCAGACACCACTAACGTGCGACAGGACTTCTCTACGTCCTCAAATTTTATTTCGCTTTTGATTTCACTCAGAATATAAAAACCTCAGGTCCCTTTTTTTTTTTTAATCACGCAATTCCTTAAAGCAAAATGGAAAGGAAAATTGTTTAAAAAAAAGTGGCAAATTCTTTCTTTTTTGATATCATTTCGGGTCTACGGTAAATGCAAACTGTGTGGATAGCATATATATATGTGCTTCTACCATCTATAAATAGCCCTTATATAGTGCATACAAGACTATAGAACAATAAATCCATAAGCACACTTGAAAAAATATAATGCCTAGAGATAGAGATCCTCTGGTCGTAGGAAGAGTCATAGGCGACGTGTTGGATCCATTCACAAGATCACTAGGACTTAGAGTCACTCATGGCAATAGAGAAGTGAACAATGGGAGTGAGTTCAGGCCCTCCCAAGTGATCAACCAGCCGAGGGTCGAGATCGGAGGGGAAGATATGCGTACCTTCTATACTCTTGTACGTGATTTATATATGTTATTATGATATTCGAAAAGCTTATTTTCTTGGTCTCTGTAGATTCATGTATATATATCTTTATAACCAATTATTATATACATATATATATATGTATATATAGCACTGGCAAATCGAAGAATTTGAACGAAAATCTGCGCAAAAAAATAAAAATAAAAAATCTCATGACCTATCCCTAGCTCATTCATTTGATGTGATCATGGGAATGAATGTATTTCTGTATGTTGTGTATTTGCATGCAAACAGGTGATGGTGGACCCTGATGCTCCAAGCCCTAGCGATCCAAATCTCAGGGAATACTTGCACTGGTGAGATATCTATATGTGTGTGTGTGTGTGTGTGTGTGTGTATATAAAATATTAATTGCTAACTAGCTGGGGTTTCATCTACTGCTGAAAAACCCCAGACCGATCGAACAGGAAAATTGAAAACATTTTTTTATAATTTTTTTTTGATAAATTTAAAGTTCCCTCTTTGTTATTATTTGAATATAAAATCAGAAAGCGAATCCCAAATAGCAGGTTATTGCCCACCATCATTTCTTGGGAACTCACACACACATATACATACACACACAGTATATATATATATATGTATGTATGCATGCAGTGGCGGAAGTCAAGTTTTCATTTCTATTTGGACTATAATTTTCTAAGTCATGGTTGAGCTAATATTGACAAATAAAACCCCCGGACTATCGAAAAAATAAGATAAAAATTTTATGTATAAAAAATATTAGAAACAAACAAGTCGTCCGGATGGTAGCAGCACATGGCTCTGCCCGTGCATGCATGCATCTAATCCTGGGCTGTTACTTACAATTATAATTTCAAAAAAAAAGAAAAAACAACAACATCTAACGTACGTAGGAGATCTAACATATAATGAAATATATATGTTTTTTTTTATATTTCAATAATTAATTAGAATTTTAAGATGGATACCATTTCTCTTTTACTTGACTGATTTGACTTGCATGCACGCGCCTTTCAAAATCCTCTGCGCACAGACAAAAGTACCTTGGCAACACAAAGTCTTTTTAATTGGTGACTGGTCTCTTTTGGGTGGGGCATCCACATTAATTACATTAATAAAAATTACATTAATAAATTAATATATATATATATATATATATATAAATACGTACATACATACGTACGAGCATATAGATCTAACAATTTACTTATTAAAAAAAAAAAACAATTTACTTTACATATTTTTTTGATGAATTAAATTTTCTTATGATCCAACTGGTATACCCCATTAATCTCCATAATATATCATTACGATCCAGGTTGGTCACTGATATTCCAGCAACGACGGGTGCTAACTTCGGTGAGTTGTCTAATCATTGAATTTATTTTTATATGCACATACTTTTTTGAGAAATGAACTCATGGTTCCATACCGAACTATTTCGACATCTATTTTGTTCAATAAATAAAAATTCGAAAACAACGTATATCATATGATGATATAAATCAAATCATTCTAATCCATAAATAATTTGTCTTTACAACTCAAATTCCAAATATGAATCAAAATACGTAGAATCGTCTTAAAATAATAAATAAGTAAATCGAAACAAAATCATATCCAAAGATCTTGAAATTTCGTCCATCACCAATTCCAAAATATGTCTTGCTCTTTGTTCTTGATTTGTTACTCGTTCTTATCTAAGAGGAATAGTAAGGGGTGAGAATTTAAGGAAATACTAAGCAAGTAGAGGATGTTGATGCACAATATATACTAGTGCATAATTTTTGAATATTGGGAATATCAAGACAAGATATAACACAACAAATTACAAACATATAATAATGATATTTCATCTTATTTTATATTATTTAATGATCAGTCCTCAATTTTTAATCTTCTAAATAGCGAGTCAACAATTTTATACACATTATGTATGGGCCATATGATAGTTTTATTCTCACCGTGTAGGAGTCATATAACGGTTTTATACCCAACTTATGAGGATCATACATTTTTCAAGAACTCTTTTTCATATCAAGCTTGAATCATAACGGTGCTTGAAATTCTTTTTTATACAAAGAAGCATGAACGGTCGGATATTTCAAAACATTTACATAGATTTCTATTTTTAAAAACTAACATAATCCCACTTATATATCATTCTTCAAAAACGTGAAGAGCCAAAAGCGGTGATTCATAAAAGTTTGCTTATCTTAAACCTCGAAATCTTGTGTTTCTTGAGAGAAATTTCCAAGTGTTTTGTCTAAGCTCCTCTAGGCTTTTTCGAAAAAATGAGGGAAGGACGTGGTGTAAATTTTGGATGAAGAGAGGTTGTGGCTAACGAGATAGACACGACATCTTCTTCATCTTAAAATTTCAAAAATCACGATAGATTGCAATGCAAAGATTTGAATTTTTTGGTTGCGGATAGATGACGATCTTGATCTGCTTATCTTGTAAATATTTTTTCGGGAGTTATAAATGTCCATCCTGGGTAGAGCAATCGAAACGTGATTATTGAGTTGTTGTACGATTTAAAAATTTTAAATTTCATTTTTAGTACCAGCTATAAATTTTGGTAAAGTTGTAAATGTTCAGTATTACCATTGGTATCAGAGCTAAAGTCACGAGTTCGATTCTCATTAATTGCAAGAAGTACAATTATTGAGAGAGACATTCTTGGATACATAATTATCCTCACTGCGTAGAACAATCGAAATGTGACTTTTGAACTGCTGTATGATTTAAAAGATTTGTGTTGTACCGTTAACAACAGCTATGACTTTTGGTAAAACAGAAACACTCTATTCTACAACTTTTTCTTGAAATATATACATATATATATATATATACATATATATATATATATATATATAGTAGGTTTCTTGTGAGACGGCCTCACGAATCTTTATCTGTGAGACGGGTCAACCCTACTGATATTTACAATAAAAAGTAATACTCTTAACATAAAAGGTAATACTTTTTCATGGATGACCCAAAATAAGAGATCCGTCTCACAAAATACGCCCCATGAGACCGTCTCACACAAGTTTTTGCTATATATACATATATCTTGATGTATGTACATTAAATTTCGAAATGCATGCATCTATCTGGTTTAAGTTTCAAATTATTGGGCACGATCCAATACAAACTCCAAAATTTATTCAATACAATTTGGAGTATATAAAATAATGAATTTCTTTACAAATGGTCCATTAATTTTATGTGACAACGGCTTTACTACTATTCCACTACAAAGAGAAACACAGATTGTGTGGAGCACAATCACTTGAGGCATACATGACATCCGTGTCTTTCTTTTACATCATTTTTTACAATCCCATAAATTATATGCTTTGCGCATGTGCATAAAATATCGATGTTATCAAGAATTATGTAAATTAGATAAACACGCAGAATACAATTTTCCACTAACTTTTGTAGGTGCAATAACTTATAAAAATCAAACCTTTTGTGGTTGAAATATATTTAATTTATTATGTTTTTTAATGTAATTATTAATATATTTTTTTTCTTATATTAATTTCGACCCAAGTAAATTATTTGATTTCCGCTTCTTTGAATTGATAAGTGGAAGCACTGTCTCCTGCAATTATACTTTTTGTCGACTTCCAACTTTTTTTTGTCGATCCTAATGCGTTCAAGGACCCTACAAGCCTCGCCCTAACGTGTCGATCTCACGATTCATCCTACAAATTTTTTTTTTTTTTTGGATTAAAGCAATTATATTATGATTGTGAAATGTATACTAATACGTATATGCAGGACAAGAGATAGTGTGCTACGAGAGCCCGAGGCCGTCGATGGGGATCCACCGGTTCGTGTTCGTGCTCTTCAGGCAGCTGGGGAGGCAGACGGTGTATGCTCCGGGGTGGCGCCAGAACTTCAACACGAGGGATTTCGCGGAGCTCTACAACCTTGGCTCCCCAGTGGCTGCTGTCTATTATAACTGTCAGAGGGAGAGTGGCACTGGTGGAAGAAGGAGATGAATATTTACGTATAATATTTCAACACTGATTATAGGCTTATGCTATATATGTGTGCTGCATGATCATTAGTGTTTTCAAGTCGTCTACTGCTGTAATTGATCTATAGGCTTGAAACAATATTTATACGGGAATAAATAAACAGTAAAAAGGAAACAAGCTTGGTTAATTATATATAACTCATCGTGTTCTATGTGTGATTATATGTCCCAGCGATGGCGTCACCCCATTAAAAACTTTATATATAAAGAGGCGACCGACCGGTCATGTGATATGGCTCACAAGAAAAGAGAATTCTTGTGTGATCACTTGGGACGAGCCTTGGTGTCTGATGCCATTTCTCGTACAGTTTGCTCATAGCATGGCTTGTTCTCTTTGCTTCGATCGTACAGAGAACCGTACGTTGCATGCGGTAATTTAGAAATAGTAAGAGGAAAAGGAAACACGAATCGAGCTGCTCTAGCCCTTTTGAGGAGCCAACTTGACTGCATCGGGCTCGGCTGAGAGGTGGTTTGCGTCCAAGGTGGGCTGAGACAATCACTTCTACTAGGGAATTAAAGCTCCGCTTCCCCACCTTGCTACGTACTCAGCTACTGTTTGTATCCTCCCATCTCGACGGGGAGGTTGGTTAATTAATTTTTATAAGTTTAGGCTATCAAACATGTCCATGACGAAATTACCTTATATTATTGCGCTTAGATCGATGGATTTTATTACCATTGAAATTGATTAACTTGATGAAAAAACATGAGATTACTTTTATTTTATTCATGAAATCAAGGGCTCTCGAGATCTTAGCAGCTATGGCAAGGCAGCATTCCGATATAAGTCGAACAAAGTGATAGGATTGTCGGAGCTGAGTCTAGCTTGGGTATTATTGAACAACGAGAAATAGAACACTGTAGACAAGAAGCATCAAACTGTATGATAGCATCATCCTAGCAAATATATATACACTGTACACAGATGAGGGTTTTTGTGAGATTTGCAGAGTCAAATAAATGTAATTCCCATAAAATTTACGAAAACCACTAGAGAATAAGTCAAGTGTAAATGTAGGATCATTAATCATAGTCTGAGAACTGAGTTTAACACTGAGTCTTATGTATATATTATATTTTTGGAAGTGAGTTATGCATAGTAAGATACAGTTTAGTGCAAATTAATGATAAAATATTAGTTGATTATACGTCTGGTTGTTTCAGCCAACGATACTTAGCTCAAGTTCTACAAAGTATTAGACATCTCCGATGGTAAAAACCCATCTCTAAAAACCCATCTCATTCTCGTTCTGTCACTTTAATGACACATAAAAAAAACATTCATTCGACCTCCACCGTCGAAAAACCCCAAAACTTTTTATTGACGTCAATATAAATATCCCAACTATACTATTTAATGAACTTCACTATCAATTCACATTATCAAATTATACATATACATAATTTATGTATATATGATGTATATTTAATAAGCATTACTTATATTTAGTAAAATGAATATATATAATTTACATTTATTGAAAATTATAATTTTTTAAAAAAAAAATGTGAAAATTTATAAATTTAAAAATAAGGAATACAAAGTGTGGATAATTATTACAAATAATTCATAATATTATATATGAGCATTTTCTTAAATTAATATTGTTGAACTATAGGATGAAATGAAGTACAACAAACGAAGGCAATAAAATTGTTGGAGTGACTTGGTGATCTTGTGAATAAAAAAAATATAGGACGAATGAGAAAAATGAAAAAAATTACGACAGCTAGTTGAAAAAATTTCAAGCAAAAAATAAAAAAAATCAAAAACAATAACAAAATCACACAAAATATTGCACTCAGCAATTTACCAAATTATTAAGATAAAAAAATTAATGTTCAAAATCAGAAAAAAAATGGCAACAGTACGGGGTTTGTGCACGACACCACAGTTGAATCAAGTGAGCTCATGTGAGGTTCGTATGATCCAACGGTTCTGCAACGCACAACATCATATCATGCACCGGAGATGATCTTCCTCACGATATATGACCTATGTGATATGTGGGTATTTCTGCCACGAACAGCAGCTCCTTAAATTAAATACTGTTCATCCTCACCAAACCAAATTTCGGTGCGACAAAAATCCGAACCAAAAACCAAATCGAATCGAACCGTTCGGTTCAGTTAAAAACCGAAATATTTTATATTTTCGGTGTAGCTAAATTATTATTATTTTATTTTATTTATGTGTAGTAATTTTTTTGCTTTTTTTGAGGTTAGCTCATGACTCATCCAAGTTTTTCTTTTGGAAGTATCTGAAAGAAAAAAAAGTATATTCAAATTTCAAATCAGTGAATTAAATTTGTAAATTCAAGTAATTAAGTTTACTTATCTATTTTAAATACATAAACTAATGTTACAATATTTATTATACTAGAATGACTTAATTAAATAAATTTACAAGTGCTTAAATTATTAATTAAGTGAATGTCCGAATGGTTTTTTTATTGTACTTAATTAAAAATATATGTATGGTTGTATGCTTACCACGACCACAAATCGCAAACAAATTTGTACTACATGAACATACAAATTAAAATGAATCGTATTAATATTGGAAAACGACAATGACATATTTTAATTTTTAAAATTCTGTAGCAGTTATTTCAAAATTTATAATATTACATCCTTTAAATATAACATATAATTCAAAACATAAATAAAAATAGAAGTAAAAGATAAAGTACATTACTGTCTTTGAGTACAAGACACAAATGACAATACAAGTGCGAAAAAAAAAAGGAGAGAAAAAAAGGTTTCGGGTCGGTTATTCGGAAAAAAAAAAAAAAAAACTTGAACCGAACACAGAATCGAAAATTATTTTATAATTTTGTCACTTTTCTATATTGATCATTAATATTGTCAAATTTCATTTTAATCATGTATCTTTAGATTTTTGAAAATACTAATAATTTTTCCTCAATAATGTTTATAAAACACTACATCCATGTTACATTGATGCCACATAAGTGCCACATTGAGAAAAAACAATTAAATTGTCCAACAAAAAATTTATCGAAGTAAAACTGAAATTTAACAACATTTTAGGATAAAAAACGTAAAGAGATAAATGTCATATCAGCACTCTTGATGAAACAATAACTAAAATTGCAAAACATAAAAAAAAAATGTGATCAAAATTAAAATTTGATAACATAAAAAACCCAAATTGTAAAGCGAGAAAATTAAGATAAAAATTTCATTTACATTTTAACCAAATGCTGATTAAAGGGCTGGCAACGTTAGTACACTACTTTTCGACCTTGGGTATCTTAACCAAATTGATTTTCAATCGCTAGTTCCCCCAAGCATAATCAAAATCTTTTATTAACATAATTACAATGTTGGTTTATGGTCTGCCACTAAGAGTAAATATGCATCTACTTAATATTAGAACTATTTTTATTTTCAAAGTTGTCAGGTTTGGTCATACATACCTCAATGTTAAAAAAATAAAATAGAAAAAAAAATGAAAAAAAATACCAGAAATACATCCGAATTTCCCAGAAACCTTTTTTTATAAATAAAAAAGAAATGAAAAAAGATAACTGGACAAAGATCCACCATGTGGTGGTGGCCATCCCCGGCCGACTCATTGTTTGCAGGATTTGTATAATTTAATATCTACATTTTCTATCTTGAAAGAACTTTTGAGTTCTCCGCACATAATTAAATTTTATAAAATGGCTTAAATTATATGGGAAATTTTCAAATTCGATGCGTTCATGTTTATCTTTTTGCGATTTTGGTCATCAGTAATATCGAATTTCAATTTCAATCAATTATGTTTTTGGTGTAATTTTAGTCTTTTTTTTAAAAGGCGTCAAAGATGGAACCTCGTGGGAACAGACACCCCCCTCAATTTTTAAGACCGAAGGGGTGTGGGAGGTGAGGTGAGGGGGGGATTACTAGATGAATGGGTGTTAGGATGTGGTGCAATACGATTTGAGGTTAATGTTTTGATAGAAAGATTTGAACTCATAACTATTTGTCAAATGCACACCCAGTTCAGAAATTTGAAGATCCTTTTGGAGGCATTCAATGATATACTTTCAACTTAAAGAATTTACTTCTTCAGTTGTTCAGAAATGTAGAGGTCGACGTTTCCTACCAAACTTTCACGTAACCCTAGTCTATGACACCAGTTTCCATTTTTATCCTCACGATCCCAAATCCTAGATTTCAATTTTGTCGGGTCGTGTTTGGATTGACGGATTTTAAATCCATAGATTTCAAATGTATTTTGTTGTTTATAGAAGATCATAAACTTCAAATTCACTTCTTAGTTATTTATATAGTATATTATGTTAAATATGATTGATTTCAAGTTCTTACAATTATGGTGATATTTGAAATTCATTCTATATACTAATATGTAAATGAGTAAGATATACATTTAAAATTTGATATGCTATTTTATATTTTTAAATAATAAAACTATAATCGAAATTCATATATTTCATATACATCTCCCCAAATACACCATCTCATAATTTCAATTTTTTTCGTCATTGTATAATTAGTGTTAGCCCATATTTGATATCACATATAGTTAATTATGATTCCTTAACTAATAGGCTTACTCAGTATTTTGAGTAGGTCTCTTGTGAGACGATCTCACAAATATTTATCTATGAGATGAGTCAACCCTACCGATATTCACAATAAAAAGTAATAATTTTTCTTGGATGACCCAAATAAGATATCCGTATCACAAAATACGATCCGTGAGACCGTCTCACCCATGTTTTTGCCCAATATTTTATATTTAATAATAAGAATCAATATTATCGTGTGACTAATATGCGTAATGCTTACTTAACTAGATTTATTTTGAGTCTTCCAATTTTTATAGCTACAATTAACAAAAGCATTGATAATTTTCATTAATAAGAACTATTAAAATAAGATTATGGAATGAAGTGGAAGATGAAATATCTGATATTTTATTAATATATAATATACACTGAAAGGGAGAGTGCTCGAACTTTTAGTATTAACTTAATCATCAACGAATTTGAAATTATAGAGTCATTATGTACAAATGACTCAATCAGACGAATTTGAAGTTATAAATAGTCTTTATTTATAATTTAAAAAAAGTTGTCTGTTTTTTGTCTATTTTATGGTATTTTTTGAAGTTATAATCGTCCAAATTCTTGTCTTTATTTTTTTCCCCAATGACAAAATATGAAGCCATATAATTATCTAAATATGAAAACATTTAACACATTTTTAATAAAATATATATGTATTTCTAAATATAAAATAATACAAATAGTATTTTTAAAATAAATTGTGTACATTTTTATCCAACTAAATATATTATTATCTCGAACTAAAAAGTGTGGGGGTATATCTGTACGTGGAGAGAGAATAAATTTGGCGTGGCCATTATTTTATAATAATAATATAATATAATATTTACAAAAAAAAAAAGAAAAGAAAAGAAAAGGAAAGAAACGGAGAGAATTACAGCAATCGTACCGACAGTTGAACCTTGATTTTGCCAATGATCGTAGAAGCAAGGAAGGAATTACCTTCAATTGCAATTTTATTGCTTTGCGAAAACCCATTCGTCTCTCCATTTTGCAGTTCAATTAGCTTAATCATATGCTGAAAAGGTAATTATTGCCTAAATAGTTGGATTGATTTCGAGGGGAGAGTGCTAGGGATGGAATCGGAGGATGAGATGGCAGTGATGATAGAAGATTCCAACGACGATGAGGAATTTTACGGAGGGGGAGATGATGACGATGATTCGGACTCGGAGGACGTCATCATGGACTATGGTGGATTCATGGACCACGACTCTGATGATTCTGATGATTTCTCCTCCTCTCATAACCAATTCCAACACCACCACCATCGGTCTCAGGTTATTATCATGGTTTTTGAGGAATTATTGCTGTGATTTATGTCTGTTTGTCGTTTTTGTTGAAAAGTATTGATTTTTAAGTGAGCGGCGCACAGTTTAGATAAGGTTTTGTGGTTCAGCTAGGTGATTTTACGCGTATTGATTCTTTAGGGATGTCTTCTGCACGCTGCGGATTGGATAGTAGAGGAGTTGTTGGTATTTGATTTCTGTGATCGTTGGAATTTTTTTTCATATATATTGTTTCTTTGATCTGTTGCTTTTATTATATTGTTGAGCTGATACTACTTTTTGAGAAGAAGTGAAATTTGTCTCGGTTAGTATTTGCATTGTAATTTATGGCATATTATCTAGGATGTGATGATAGTGGAGAAGAAATGAGTCTTCCACCTCAGTTTGTTTCTGTCATTTCCCTTGCCTTGGGGGCAAGAGTTGCGCAGCCACGACCTGAGGTCTAGGTGTTTGGTACAAACTTTTAAACATTTTTCAGGGGTCAGAATCTAAGTTATGTCTAAAGATTTTAAAAATTATAGTTAAAACCTGAAATACATAAATCTCTTTTAAGATGAGGCTGGTAAATTGACCCCACCTCCTGCAACACTTCCCCCACCCTAGCTGGGGCCTACAGTTTGGCTTCAAAATGTCTCTTGCTGAAGTCACGGATTAAGAAAATACTTGATTATTTATGCTAACCCAGTCAAATTTTGGATACCTGTGAGGGGCGGAAGGCAGCCTGTGTTCTAGCTTTTGAGTGTCTTATCTGTTCATGGGTAAATTTCTTTAACTCTGTTATGAACTAATAAATCAAGGTTTTCCAACAGCTATATAACACTGAGCGTGTGAAGGTGAAAGTTGAGTGGCCCAAACTGGAGGTTGTAAATGGATGGATTCATTAACCTTTTGCATTTGTGGCAATCTTCACATATATAGAATTCTGTTTAATTTAAAATTATAAGATTGAGTTTGAAACACTCCTTTTACTCTCCAATCTCAAAACTTTTATCCTGGTAATGCAAAATACCGGCCCATTCTGCATGCTTACACTTGATACAATCTTCATTATGCTTTCTGGAATAAAGCATTTGAACAGTTTACATGGTTGCTAATTGCTTATACTCTCTTCTTTAGAACTATACCATTTTGAATGAAGATGAGATTCGAAAACATCAAGAGGAAAGTATCGGAAAAGTTTCTATGGTTCTCTCAATCTCAAGGGGTGCTGCAGGAATCTTGCTCCGCCATTACAACTGGTAGCTAAAAAATTTGAGTGGGCTCTTTTCATTGGTTGCTTGGATTAGATATATCTTTACCATATGTTGTGTTGTTCATACTTTATCATGCATCGTGAATCCTCCATATATGTTTCTATTCATGATATGGTTTGTTAAGCTTATCTTTTTGTCAACTGAAAGTGAATTTGTTGAAGTAAAAAATTGTAATGGATGTGCTTAACTTAATTGAGTTGGTTATTTTATTTATTTTGTGGATAACTCCTTCACATGCGCTCGACTCACAGGAGTGTCAGTAAGGTGAATGATGAATGGTTTGCTGATGAAGAGAAGGTTCGCAAGGCTGTTGGTTTGTTGGAGAATGGCATTCCTCTTCCAAATGCCAAAGAGGTGATTATAATGTGTAGAAGTTTTGTTGATTTTATCTTTACATTTTACATATTATAATCATTTGATGAAAAAACACTCAGTCTACGTTACCTTCATTGAGTATCCATCGAACTAAACATCCACGCCATCACAAGTGGATCAATTAATTCCCAATTCGTGTGTGCTGGATCTTCGGGAGAAGTTGCTTTGATTCCAGTGACATACCCCCCACTATAACCACTGGAGTAAATTTGGTGTGTTGAATTTGTGTCTTGTGGAAGACTTAGCACTATAATTTTGAGCGATAGCAGGAGAAAATTTGGACAGATAAATGGATGAGCAAGAGTCACCACGGCAGTCATTTTTGATACAGCTGTGGTTGAAAATTAGTGATCGCAAACCTGTTATTTGACCATGAGGATATGAAAAAATATTAATTCTATATCACTCATTCTGCAATACATTATAAATAGTGTCACCTCAAAGGTGTAATGCAACGAGTATACATGATTTATGGGATACAAAATCACCTATTGTGGAAAAATAACAAGATATAAACTCCCCTAACATAAAAGATATTATTCATGTATCAATATTCTCAGAATCTCCGGTAGTGTAGATTTCTGATTCTTCTACTTTCATTCATGTAAAATTTAGTCTTTTTCTTTCTCTGCAGCTGACCTGTGGAATTTGCTTCGAAAATTACCCTCGTGATAGGATGAATGCTGCTGGTTGTGGCCATCCCTTTTGTTTCACGTGTTGGCAAGGTTTGTATTTGTACAGGTTCTCTTCTTCTTATTGTTATTATTTGTATGCTTATGTTCTTTAGGGGCAATATGATTTTCTTCTGATTGACCTGAAGGGATATATGTATTAATTTGTCGACTGTTGAATTCTGCTCTATAAATCATTTTATGACATCCGTTTTTTTCTAAGTTTCTACTTGTAATTCATTGTGTAGGTTATATTAGCACTTCCATAAATGATGGCCCCGGATGTTTGATGTTGCGTTGCCCAGATCCATCCTGTGGAGCTGCTGTTGGCCAGGATATGGTGAATAAAATTGCTTTAAATGACGATAAAGTGAAACACAGTCGTTACTTTTTGAGATCATTTGTCGAAGATAATAGGAAGGTAAATGAGATCATGCAACTTTGATATCGAGACATACTTTTTTTAATGTAGCATTTTTTTTCTCATGGAGACTCTCAACACTCTTAGTACTAAGTGCTCGGGCGAATTGCTAAACAGTTGAAGTTAAAATCGTTGCACTTTCTCATTTTTTTTTCCAATAAAAATTGATATCTAGGTTATGGGAGACTGTTGATATCCATGGACTTTACTGGATTGTCTTTTTTTCATACTGGACTTTGTTGGAGCATTGTATCTATGTCTTGTGCTAAAAAGTTTCCATCTTTCTTTAATCCATTTCATCCACGGATGAAATGGTGCCCAATTGGATTTTGTTGGAGCACCGTATCTACGTCTCGTGCTTAAAGTTCTCCATATTTTTTTAATCCATTTCATCCACAGATGAAATGGTGCCCGGCACCAGGCTGTGATTTTGCTGTAGATTTTATTGTTGGTGGGGGAAGCTATGATGTTACTTGTCGCTGCTCCCACAATTTTTGCTGGAATGTGAGTCTTGGTTCACTCTTCTAATCTTTTTCCTTCTTATTCGAATTTCTTGTATTACAATCTCTTTGTTCGAGAATAAAGCAATTATTTTTTTTTCTACTGCATTGCAGTGTGTTGAGGAAGCTCATCGCCCTGTTGATTGCGGAACTGTGGCCAAGTGGATACTGAAGAACAGCGCCGAGTCTGAAAATATGAACTGGTATATTTTGCAATACTAGTTAATTGGAAATCATGGATGTCAAAGTTAATTCCATCACATGTTGTTTCCATGACTTTGCAACACTGTTTTCACAGAACATGGCAAATTTCTGATTGCTTTTAAATGTATTTATAAATTTTCAACACAAACAAGTGGTTGTTTTTGAAAATACCTCGAAGATTAATGAATACCATCTAAAAGTGTTCATTCACGCATTTTTATTTTCTTGATTGATATTTATAGTTGTGACTTACCCACAACCAGCCCCCCAAAAAAAATGGATGTGATATAATTCAATTTTTTTCTTCATATTGACATTTCTAAATCACATTAGTCTGATCTTATTTCAGGATATTGGCTAATTCCAAGCCTTGTCCAAAGTGCAAGCGGCCTATTGAGAAGAATCAAGGTTGCATGCATATCACGTGCACACCACCTTGTAAATTTGAGTTTTGCTGGTATGTGTGTTTCTCTGGTTATGAACGACAAAAGCTCTACAGTTTTAAGAAGTCCTTGATTGTAGATTAACTTTCACTCTATGTACATGGTGATTCTTTTTTGCCCCACCTTGTCTTCTTTTGCATGCTCAAATGATGTAAACTCTCACCTGACTCAAGCTGCTAATCTTTTGTTTCTGTAGAAAATCCTTGTCATTTCATGCCATCTGTTGTGATACACTTGCAGGCTCTGCCTTGGTGCATGGTCCGAACACGGTGAAAGAACTGGTGGATTTTACGCATGCAACCGTTATGAAACTGCTAAGCAAGAAGGAGTGGTGAGTTTATAAATTTGCTACTTTCTCATGTGTTTCTAAAGCTTCATCTTCATATCATGTCTCTATTAAATTCATTCATCTGTTGCATATAGTATGATGAAGCTGAAAAACGAAAAGAGATGGCTAAAAATTCTTTAGAAAGATATACACATTACTATGAAAGATGGGCTACAAATCAATCGGTATGTTCATTTTTCCAACTTTTATGATGTGGTTTGGCATACTTTCCGCTGGTTTCTCAAATTGATTGCAGTGGACAAGATATTTGTGGAATATTTAATTTACTTTTTAGCTTCATTCTCAGTCAATTCATACCTTGTGTGTTTAGATTTGGATTGCAACTTTTGTTATTCACATATAAATAAATGCCTTACAAGAATCGTTCCTTTGTTTCCTCTCATATCTTTGAAATATTGTGAAGTGCATTCCCCACTTCTTTAAAAGGCACCTCACTATCACTTGATTAACAGATTCAGGAATTTTGTGTATTTATCTCAATCCCTCAAGGATTAATTGAGCTAGCAAGTGCTCACAAATCCAATCTAGTTGTATGATTTGGCTCGCAATCGCATCTTCAATTTGGTTGTGATAAACGCTTAATGTGTTCTTATTCTCGAGATATATAATTCGTACCATCATTTGTGATTCCATATTTTGTATATGTTTTGTGTGGATTAGATCTCAATTTATAAATTTTACTATTCTGCAGTCAAGGCAAAGAGCACTTGAAAACCTACACCAAATGCAAACAGTACATGTAAGAAACATACTTCACTCTGCAGCTCGCTAATCCTCCACTTTGGAAGATTTTTACTGTTCCTCGCCCCTTACCGTAAATGAGATCAACTTACCCAGTAATGTCACTAAAATAAATTTCTGGTCAAAATTTCTTTTCAATTGAAGGACCTTTTCTTATTTTAAACTTTTATAGGCATCAGTGTTTTACTGATATATTAGTATTCTGAGCATAAGTACTATAAATTATTTTCAGAGCTGAAGAAGTGTATTGATGATGACTTTATTATGCAGCTAGAGAAACTGAGCGACAAACAATGTCAACCTGAATCTCAGCTTAAGTTCATCATAGAGGCCTGGCAGCAGGTAAATCTTTAGTTTCATAATTTCTCACTCTGGCCAGAGGGCATTGTTTTCATGGATGTGTCATTTATTGGTCACTGCAATTTGGAGAAGAGTTTGCATGGCCAGTCAGTACACATGATAGATGTCATTTAAAGCACTGAAAGGTATAACTTGGACTCGCTTCTCGAGCAGAAAAGGCCAAAAGCGGTGGTTTTGAATAAGTGAATTTCAATGTATCAAACTGTCTTTTTTTTTTTTTTGCTTACATCAGCGCCAGCAAAAATTAGCTAAAAAACAGTCTCTGATTAATGCCCAGCATTAGATGGGGTAGATAAGGTTTTGCAACCTCTTCATCTTCTTTGAAGAACTAACTGTAAATTCTTCTTCTGTATCCTCTAAGTAATTATATTATGTGCTATATTTGGTAGCATTTCACTACTAATTACAAACTCTGGACTCTGACATTAGGACGTGGGATTTATTTTGATAATCCAAGCTCTTAAAGTACGCCAGTTTTATGGCTTATGTGCTTGCATTGGCCTTTTACAGATTGTTGAATGTAGACGAGTTTTGAAGTGGACATATGCGTATGGATATTATCTACCTTGGGATGAGCTTGCTAAGAAGCAGTTTTTTGAGTATCTACAAGGTCTGCAATTTATCCTACTTTGTATATTTTGGTTTGTTCTTTGATTTCATTTTACCATTTTTTCTCTGTATTCTTTAGGTGAGGCAGAGTCTGGTTTGGAACGGCTTCATCAATGTGCAGAGAAGGAATTTCAGGGCTACCTAAATTCTGAGAGTCCATCAAAAGACTTCAATGAGTTTCGGACAAAGTTGGCAGGATTGACCAGGTGAATCCAACTATTATTCTCTCTTCTGCTCGACTTCTGTACTCCATATTTGTTCTGACATCAGATTACTCTATCTTGTTTTTTTTAATCGAAGTTACACCGCACCTGTCATGGACTTTAATCTTCTCTTTGTGTTTGTGCTGGCTTTATGAGCACCATCAATTCATAATGATTGGTTTTTAATATAAGTTTTGCATGGATGACTGTAGCTACTTTCTACATCTAAGCCTTGAGAAGAAGAGTTTTCAGCCATGTAAAATCTGAGTGTGCGAATGATACTAATAATGCTTCTGCTTGGGTTAATTTGAGATGATGAAGTGTCTAAAATGTCTCTTGTTGGCTTTCTTGTATTTGCACACGTTTTAAAGTGATCCATTTTGTACATAGATTGCCTGGTTTGGACTGCACTTTGACATTTTCTCATTACGTGACAAGTCCAGTTGATCTCAAGGGTTAATCAGAAGATTTCTCCAATTTCCTAGAATCCTTAAAATGATTGTCTCGATATCTTGTAGAATAATATTTAATATTTGATGATACGGTGTGTCTTTCAAAGATACTGAACCATGTTCACCAAAGGCACATTGTTCGACCCAATTAATTCCTCCCGTACTATTTTCCTCAAACAAATCTAGTTTGTGCACTTTCTTGCATGAAGAAAAAATTGTCTGGATCATTAGATGTGAAATTGATCTCAACATTGCTCTAGAATTATGTTTTCAAAGTAGCCCTGGTTTATAGATGATTAACCCGTGAGGACATTCTTGAAGTACTGACACTGCATCAGCATGCTGTCTGAGTAGGGTTATTGAGTGCAGGAGAAAGTGCTCTCAACTTAATTATTTAATTTCTCGAAATGTTGAAATGTCAAAGCTAAAAACTTTCGCATGATTTGGACAAGCATTAGATACAGTTGGAGGTGTGAACAACACTTCGTCTTTGGAGGAAGTGTTGGTTTCATCCACATCACAATGATTTCCCCAAGTCACTCTTTCACCAAGTGAAAAATGTGATTTCTTCCTTTCGCTGAGAAGACTTACCTGTTCTCCCTTGGTAAATATTTGTATTCTAGTATATTAACTTGAACTCATTCACCTTTCTCAATTTTAAATATTGCAGCGTCACTAAGAATTACTTTGAGAATCTCGTCAGAGCCTTAGAGAATGGGCTATCAGATGTAGACTCTCATGCAGCAAGCAGCGGGGCAGGTAGCTCCAAGAATCTGAGCAGTGGCAGTGGCAGTGGCAAAGGAAGAGGCAGCCGGGGAAAGGGAACTACATCCAAATCAAACAGTTTTAGAAACTTAGATGACTCGAATCACTGGTCTTGTGATCACTGCACACTTGCCAACGATAAATCAGCTACCATTTGCCGAGTGTGCCAGCAACACAGGTGAACAAACCGGTTCTTTCCTTATTATCTTTAAAATGAAGCCACTAGTATTGGCTGCTTCAGTGTCACGCGCCTAGTTCTCAGTGCTAAAACCATCAACCAGTCTCAGAAGTCTTGGTGACGGGTGAACTGTACATAATCGTTTCGGATGTGTTGGATGCCCGAAAACATTTCTATGTTGTATATTATTTTAATATTTTATACAGTTAGGAGATAAAGACTAATAAAAAATATTTAAATGTTGTAAGGTTTGTAAGTAGGAATGCTGACACTGGACTAAATAAATCTGTGAATTGTAAACGACAAAATTCACGTTTCTATTTTTCATATGAATTTGTTTTTAGTTACATTTTGAGTTTTGAACAATAGCCATCGGTCTACACTTCAATAAATTGCTTGCCTATGATACGATTCTCCTCTAGTCTGTTTTTCTATTTACATTTGTATTTATATGACAAAATTCAGTTTTATCAACTTTACTGATTTTCAGAAGTGTGTACTATTTATTATAGTCGCTTCTATAGTTTCAAATCCAAGTGATGTATAAATTTTGCTTTAAATACTCAAGACAGTAGAAAAATCCCCCATTCTTTGAATTTCAAAGTTCAAAATTACTGAGACTGGTAAGTCAGTATCAGAGGACATAATCACAGGAAAGCTCACAAAATTCATAGCCAGTCTGTGATCGCCGGCTGTAGAGCAACCTCTGCAGTGTCCTTACAATGTAATTTGTTTGCAGCAAGCCGCAAATATTAGAGTAAAACATGTGAACCAGAAGATGAAACCCGAAAGTACCTTATCCTACTAGAATTTTTCCTACCAAAAATCAAGAAAGATCACATTAAACAACTAGCTAGAAGTTAGATTTGTACACGTCGTTCCTGAAATGTTTCTCAGGCCAGGGACTTCTATGTCGTGTTCCATTCGGTAAAATTCGAAGATCCGAGATTCGACCGAGAACTAGGAATATAGTTATTGCAATTTGATCCCTGATCATAAATAGCACTTGCCTTTACTGCTCCACTTGATTGATACAAATTTCTTGTCTGGGGATAAACATCCGTTGATCTAAACATTCCCTCTAGATCTCCCTCGCCATGCCCCACGAAACCATTTTCCCGATTTTGATTCCCATTTCCGACGATCACATGTGCCCATAATCGGCCCCATAAAGCTGTTTCCAGTGGTTCCATTCCCATCTCCATTATTCCCATAAACGGAATTCGACCCTGAGCTATGCTCCATAGAAGAAGAGTCCAAGCTCATCAGATTGTGCAACACGTGAGAAGATTGAGAGAAATTTTGTGCGTTTCCCAACTGAAGCTGATGTGGAATATTGTTGCTACCATTAAAACAATGACTAACTATATCTTGATCTTGTTCTTGTTTGCACCACATCCGGGTTGGGTTCGCGTAACCGTAAATGTTCGATGGCTGAGTTTGGTGGAATCCAATTGTATTCCACCCATAGCCATTTGCAAGATTATTCGGCCAGCAGTTTCCTTGCTCGGACCATTGGATTTCTAATGCCGCTTCTTGGTTTTCGGCACCCTTTAAGCGCTTAGCAGCACTGCCGATCGGTAAAGTGTTGCTTTCGAGTATGCTTTTGACATCATACCGGTTTATTTCGAAGTTAGTCACGGCATTCAGGCCTCGGAATTTTATTGCAGCTATGTCATATGCTTCTGCTGCTTCCTCTTGGGTGCCTTTAGAAACCAAGATATCAGGAACAATATAATGTCATTATTTTGGAAATAAAATTTTAACATATTATGTACACAATATATGTGTACAGTGTGTTATAATTATAAAACTGTTTTGAGTGATTAAAAGTAGAATGAGTTGAAAGCTGAAAATATAATTTGGGAAAGAATTTGAATACATTGTGAATATGCTTGGACTTGGTAAACATCTTCCAGAAAAATAAACAAAATATAGCCAATAACTTCATGCAAGAAGCTTACTGAAAGTTCCCAAGTAAAGGTCCTTGTTCCCTGCAACTCTTCCTATCCTTGCTTGCCACCTTCCATGCTGATGATGTCTGTTAAATTACTCAATCTTAATTTAATTTAATTTGTGAATGGAAAATGCAATGATAACTACTGCATGTATATCAAGTAGTTTGGAATGCAAAGATGCATGTCAACATGCTGAAAACTATATATTAATTATTGACTCCATGTTGCTCATGCCCAATATGTCATAATACAGATACAGATTTACCTTGTAACTCCCCGATAAATGGAAGCGCCGCGTGAGAAACCGCTACTTTTCCTGGATTAAAAATGTAATCATTAAGTGATTAGCTCAGTAGATATATACAAATACAGAACCATTATGCTTTTCCCGTTCATGATTCTTATTAATTCTGTTATCAAAGCTTCAGGTTACCTTCTTAATGATGCTACATGTTCTTGTCTAGTCATGTGCTTCATTTCATCCACTTCTTTCTCATAGTTGCTAATCTGAATCAATGTTTTGGAGGTAGTCAATTATTTCAAGTTTACAAAAATACAAATATTGGAACATTTTAATCCAAACACAGGAAATGAATTAATTGGTTCTCAAGATGATCACTGACAGGAAAATTTGTAGTGGTAGTGGTTCCCCAGTATTTCAAAGCTGCTAAATCATATGCTCGAGCAGCCTTTTCTTCCTTGTCATAACCTCCTAAATATATATACATAAAATTATACGAAGTTCAGAAACAAAAACGTAAAGAAAATGGAAAATTTATTTAATACAAAGTTTCGTGAGTTGTATCAGTTTGCATTGGCAAATAACAGAGTGAATAAAATTAACATGCACGACTTACCCAAGTAAACTGCAGTAAGATTGAATCATTCACCAACAAGTTCACGGAAAGGAGACAAAGAAACAAGTGTTAAAACAAATAATAAATAAATCTTAATTATGATTAATATTTTAAAAAATAAAATAATGGCAGACACTTTATTCATATACCTTGCCTTCCTTTCCGGGTTTGTCCTTCTCTTCTACAACTATTATCCCACAAATGTGCTTCATATCTTCCAGTCCATCTATGCCTGCTCACAGTCAATGATGAGAAGAAAAGATTACCTCTTTATACCATTTAGACAAAACCCAGAAAAGAACCATCATGAAATACAAAAAAATTAAATAAAATAACAAGAAAAATTTATAATCGACCTCGTTACACCACGGTAAATGGAGGTCCTTTGTCCAAACGTGTCTGGATTTTTCCTGGTCACAGACTCTATTGCACCACTGGACGTTTGACTGTCAACTGTAGGTTGTTTATTATTATCTGATGCACAACTCTCCTCTGCACTATTTTTATTAATATTGTTATTACCGTCATTCACAAGTGGTAAGTTTTGAGAGCTTGACTGTGAGCATGTGCTCATGGAAAGTGACAGTGTCTGAGCACCGGCAGGTGGTGCCGCCTTGGTACAGGGCTTTATCTCCGCCGTATGTGGTGCCGTGGGATTGTTTCGGAGCCAGCTCTTTATCATGGAGAGGCCAATGGAAGTGTTGTTGTTGGTGGGGTTTACTACACATTTGTGAGAGGTGGCATCTGTTTCTTGGTATATGTTGTAAGAGCTATCGAGGGTGCTATTGGCTTGGTAACTTGTGGGATTTGTAACATTAGGGTTCTTGAGCTGTTGATGATGATGATCAGCGGTGAAAGAGTGCATCCCAATTCCAAGAAAATTTTCAAGTTTTGGGGTTTCTTGACTCTCCAAATTATGGCTGCCGCATGGGATTATAGTGCTCATTCCCGTTCCTCCCTTCATATTCCAATCTGCAAGAAAAGAAAAGAGAATCATAAGACCCTCAAACTCAACCCCTTTGTTCTGCATGAAGTGAAGTACATAATCATCAAAACTCGAGGGACAGCACCTGCAGAAAATTTTACTTTCAACTAAAAATACAAAAATCTGCAAAAGGGACACAAATCTACTTAAGCTAAAAAACTTAAGAGTAACTGATGAATTTACCATGAGATTGAGGATCCGAGGTAGCAGTGTTGGTGACGTTGAAAGCTTCGAAAATACCAAAAGGAGGTGGAATGACTGAATCATAGGGTTGTGTGAGACCAAAACATTGATCAGAGACTACTACTTGTTGAGGTGAAAGAGAGAATCCTAACCAGTTATTCATAGAACCCATTTTCAAAAATATATTATTATTGATTCTACTTCAATGAAATAAGGTTACAAACTTTTGATTTTGAGAGCGATGTTGGGTTTTTTTCTTTCTGCTAGCGCATATATTGGTGTATATATATGCTATTGAAAGACAAGAAGCAGAAGCTGATGCATGTAATGAAATGGCAACTAAATGTGAAGTGAATGATCTAAAGCAGATTTTTAAAATGTTGGAAAGTGCAGAGAAGATATATATGCAATCTTAGTCACAGATTTCTCGTACTATCGTTGGTGATATATGGGGGTGTGGTACTGATCCCAAGAACCACTGTGGTTGAAAGCTAGCCAATTTAGGGTTTCATCAGGGGCATAATTGTCATTTCAAGCCAAATTATTATAATAAGCAATTATATTGAAGCTACTTTAAATTATACACACACAAGGAGTCCATGATTAGGTTGGTAAAAATTTAAATAATATTTTCTAGTATGTTACGTATCTTAGATTGACATGTTAATGGAAAAAGTAGGAGGAGGGTTAGACAATTGAAAACTCATATAAATGTGATTAAAGCGGATATCTTAGATATTGGTTTAAGAGATGAAACACACGAAAATTGTTTAGTTCTGAGAAATAATATACATGTAACTACCACACAACTAGCGATAATGTGTTATGATGATAATGATTTTCTAGTAGGCTACATGTAAATTTTATTATTATCAAAAAAATTATAGGAAAAACTGTTATCATTTTTTTTTTGAAAAAACTAACAAATACAAGTACTCCCACGATCAGAAACGCATGAGAATCACTACAAGAAAAACGCCCAACGACAACGCAGCTACAACAACGTTTTTTTGAAAAACCGTTGTCGTATAGTTTTTAACAACGGTTTTAGTGAAAACCGTTGTCGTGGGTGCTTTTTGACAACGGTTTTATAAAAACCGTTATCTTTTAGGGGGTCAAAGACAACGGTTTTTAGAAAACCGTTCTTTCAGCGTTTTTTTAGGGCAGAAGACAACGGTTCTACGAACTGTTGTCTTTTGGCGTGTTTTTTTGGACAATCGACAACGGTTTTTGAAAACCGTTGTCGATTAGTGTGTTTTTTTACAAACGACAACGGTTTTTTTTAAACCGTTGTCTATTAGCGTGTTTTTTTAGACAATCGACAACGATTTTTTAAGACCGTTGTCGATTGGCGTGGTTTTTGGACAAAGGAAACTGTTGTCATATTTAGCGACGGATTCTTTATTACCGTCGCTAAATTCAAATTAGCGATGGTTTTAGTTTAAAGAAACTGTTGCATGTTTAAAATTAGCGACTTTTTTAAAACCCCGTCGCTACACTTAGCGACAGTGTGGTATTAACCGTCGCTACATTGAGCGACGGTTTTTATCCAAACCGTCGCATAATCAAAACATGCGACGGATTTAAAAAACTGCCGCTACATTTAGCGACGAGTTTTATTTAACCGTCGCAACTTTTGGCGACGACTTTATGACAACCGTCGCTAATTTCACGGTTTAACAAAATACCGTGCAAACTCTCTATAAATATCTCAATTTTCGGTCCATTTTCCTCCACAACACTTAAAATTTTTTCTCTCTTACACAATTTTCTAACTTCACATAACACTTAAAATTTTTCTCAATACTTCATAATGCTTAAAATTTTTCTATCTTACATAATTTTATCACTTCACACAACACTTAAAATTTTTCTCACTACTTCATAACACATAAAGTTTTTCTCACTACTTCATAAAATTTTTCTCACTACTACTTCATAACACTTAAAATTTATCTCTCTTTCACGATTTTACTATTTCACAACATTTAAAATTTTTCTCTCTTACACGATTTTAGTTTCGATTGTTAGTTTCTTTTATATTTATTAAATTATTAAAAGAATTTTTTTTTATTTTTCGAAACAACTTAGCGACGGAAAGCATGAATAAAGATCGTCGCTAAAGTTAGCGACGGTTGCTTTATGCTGACCGTCGCTAATTTTAGCGGCGATATAATAAACCGTCGCTAAGTAGCGACGGTTGGAACAAAACTGTCGCCAATTTACGTAGCGACGGTTTTCAAAAACCGTCGCAAATTCCACCTACCACAACTGGTAAAAACCGTTGTCGTTGAGCGGACTTTCAACAACACCCTCAGTTACAACAATTTTAAAAAGGCTACGACAACGGATACCGTTTTTGTTGTAGTGAATCCAGGGCTAGAGCTGAAATATTTATCATTTCTATAATTTTTGCGGGACGCAAACATATATATAATGTTAAGCCAAAACGGAAATAAGTAAAAAAAAAAAAAAAAACTATTCGTCCCAAGTAGATATGGATAGCCAAAACGGAAATAAGTAAAAAAAAAAAAAAAAAAACTATTCGTCCCAAGTAGATATGGATCCATGCATGCCACCATTAATGGGGTCTTACTCTAGACTAAGAAGAAGAGCATATATCTGATTTCGTAGTCTTAATTAAAAGTATCAAATGTTTGCCTTTGAATGTTCATTTAAAATATATATGTGTGTGCGCGCGTGCATATACTTATGTGGATACTGATGATGTATCACTCACATATTAGATGTGATTAAACATAAAAAAAAATGCATATTAAATACGTGGATGTTACTTCATTAGTGCTCACATAAATATGCACGATGGACGTACAACACATCAAAACTATATAGTTTTGAAGAGACAAAAAGGAGATTTAGGAGATATTTCACACATTAATCTCCTAAATCTCTTTTTGTCTCTTTAAAACTCCTTAATTTGATACTAAACTTTAATCATAAGATACTATATAATTGATCTCATATATATACATACATATATATATATATATGTTATTTCAATATGGCCTTGATTGGGGCCAACCTCGGCATGATAGGTGTTTAATGAAGCATGACCCATCCATGTACGTACATTTTTGATTGATGTCCAGTTGGCCGGAGACATGTAATACATTGAGTGAGTGAGTAGAACAGGAGAGTGCATGAGAGGGGCTATTTAATTAATATGATTTAGGGTACATATTTATATGAATAAAATATAAAAAAAAAAATTATTCCGAGAGGATATGTTAATCGTCTAATTTGCTCTCCTTACGCTATGTTGCACGATGATCGTTTCTTTACGCGCGTGTATATAAATAGAGTAAAATAACATACATAAAAAAACACTCTCGGAATAACATAATCTTATAGATCCGTATGTCTTCCCTGAATCTATCCATACCTCGACGTCTTGCACCTACTGTACAGAAATATTGCCAACTCTCCTGGGCTCAGACTCCCCGTGACACTTCACTCCAATACAGATGGACATATACATACATACAATACATACATATATATATATATATATATATATATGCATATAATAATATTGTCAGCATGCATAAAATCTAAATCAATCTGAGGTTGGGGCAGGCGGCCTTTAAAGAAACCCATAACATTTTCACATTCCATATTCCATGTATCCCACATGCATGCATCCATTATTCTGCCACACAAATCATTAAATTTCTCCCCCTCTTCACACGGGGGACTTTCCCTTTATTTTCCCACTGCAAATTATATATATATATATATATATATATATATATATATATATATATATATATATATATATATATATAAAGATGTGTGTGTTGATAGATTTGTATCACCTTTGCAGTAACAAATGATTCATGATATAATGAATTCATTAGCTAGTGAATCGACTGTTTGTTTAGAGTTATTGTGAGTAGACAAAAACTTGTGTGAGACGGATCTCTTATTTGGTTCATCCATGAAAAAGTACTATTTTTATGGTAAAAATATTACTTTTTATTGTGAATATCGGTAGGATTGATCCGTCTCACAGATAAAGATTCGTGAGACCGTCTCACAAGAGACCTACTCTTGTTAGTATATATCCGTTTCGTTTGTTGAATTTGTGATTTTGAATTGGATATTATTTTTTTAAAAAAAAACTTATATTTAATATTGTCAATAATTAAAATGGTAAAAGTTTGTCTGCTCCAACTATTTTGATCTTGAAACAAACTTATTCGTGCATCATTAGATATATTGTTATACATAAAACTATAGAAATTTAATTATTAGATATTATGTCATTTCGAATTTATAATAATAATAAAATAATTAAATATCTCACATATATATAGAAAAAAAAAACACAAATCGTACTGGAAATAAATCGTTTGAATTTATCGATTTGTATTTGGGAACTTTATATTTTTTAAGCTAAAATAAAATGGAATTAAAAGGTGAAATATATTAATATCTATATTATAATAATAATAATAATGTAAATACTACGTATGCACCCCCAATATGAAGACAATAACCCTTGTATTCCGGTTCTTGGGGTTATAATTAATTAATTTGTTATAAGATTTTATATATTATATAGTATATAGCATTCGTTTTAAAAAAATATACATAGCTATCTAGGGACAGATCGAGAGATATATCGTTGTTCCTAATAATACCAAATTAAATTTGACAGCCACTTCCGTAGCCAAACTATGTATATATTTATAAATTTTTAAACGAAAAAAAAAATTTGTGGGATTGTCTTACGAGTCAATTTTGTGAGACAGACTTCCGACCCGATCTGTGCAAAATATTATTTTTCATTGCATGTATTGACTGGATCGACTTATCTCACGGATATAGCTATGTGACACCATTTAACTAAAGAGCTACTTATAATTTTATTATTGCCAGCTACTTCAATTTTCTAAATTTTTAGAACATATAATAATAATAATAATAATAATAATAATTAAAACTTCTAGATTTAACGTGCTTTGTGAATATTTATAGCTTTTGAACATTTGACTCTAGCCATAAAATTATTATAAACATATCTATTGTATGTTATATATATAAATAAATTTTATATAACATAGGCTGTTGCATACATTAAAATTAACCTAAAAATATTTACATTTCTTATATTCTATAATAAGAAAAAAATTTCAATTTCATCCTATAAGTTGATATATATGTTTTCTATTTTCGTAATTTTGAATTATCAAATTTGAGTTATAGTCATATAACATAATTTTTTGTTGGTTTTTAGTTTTATTTCGTCGGAAACTGATTTGTCGCCAAAAAATGCTGATACGATATCGGATAATTGACGTATCCGACGTTACGTCAACGTTGTGATGAATAGGACTAGAAACAAATAAAAAACAACGGTGTAGTCTAAGTTTCATAGGTTAGAAGACGAAAACACAAAACATGAAAATTTAGAGAACTACATAGATATATTTTTTTATTGGTACACCGCAACTGCTATATTTCGATTCACACTGGGTAAACACCTTCATGTTAACGCAATAGCCTAAATTCACTATAGTCAAGTAAACTGAAGTCATGTGCAATAAGGTTCGTTCGAGAAGTGTTGGTAGAGGAAATCGAACACCAGACTGTTTTATCTTTTATATTATATATACGTTAACCACATGTATGTAAAATCATCGTGTATATTATATATATATATATATATATGTGTGTGTGTGTATGTATGTATGTATAAATATATACGTAAATAAAGTGTAAATGCGAGTGAATTATTGACATATCCTCGAATATTGCAAAAACAGTGAATGGGAATATGTTTGACCGTTGAAGAAGAGACTCAAAAGACGGTAAAACCACATGGGCACTCCAATTCAATAAAATAAAATAATCACCTAATTTTTATATTAAAAGCCTGCCAACCCCACAGTAAAATTTAAACCACAACAATTCATTAATTATATTAAATGTTCTCGATAATAACATCCACCATTCATATATAATCATGAATTTTTATTTTTATAAAAACATTTTTTTCATATGTCATATACATATATCATGTGTGTGTGTGTATATATTTGGGAGAGTAAATAATTTATTAGTTATTTTTAAAATAAATAAAGAATAGCTCATAATCATTTATTTGATAAACTATTTGGAACGAAACACATCTTGAATTTATAATTTGACAATGGCACTTTCGTTGAGAGTTTGTGTAACTGGAGAAGTGATCTAGAACATTGTTATAATCATATCAATGTCGATAATTGTATCAAAAAAATTTAAACAAAAAATGTATTATAAGCTGGATTAAAATGCATGGATACTGGAAAAGTGCGTGAAAGTCGTTTAGAGTGGACTACCATGGACGCCGTCAATGTTACAATTATATAATATTGAATATTAAAATTAATAAAAATTATATGAAGAAATTATACCTCCTATTAAACAAATCTTTTGGAATGTGACAACTTTTGGATTTATAACTAAGCCTATAATTACGTCCATAATCACACTATATATAGTTAGCTAGCATGTTTTGAGTGTGATAACATACAGTAAAAAGAGAATTATAAATATCAGTAGTTAGTAGGGAGTAGTAAATAACTTTTTGACCCAATTTTGATTTTGAATCCTCACATGTGTATCCATTTATTTATTCAGATAACAATATATCAGGGTGTGTTTGGTACAAGTGATAAGATAAATAAATGATTGATTATACTATAGATAACAAAATTGATATATTATTAATCAAACATTATGTGATACTATTAAGATTGTTTGCTTCAACATTTTGAATATGTGATTAGCTTTTAAATATTAATAAATTTACTATTATACACTTCTAAGTTTACTTATTTGTTTTACACATATGAAAGCAATACATAATATTAGATGATAATAATAATAATAATGTTAATAATAAAGATATTAATAATATTTAAATTAATAAGTGTAAATATCATGAAATTAAATATAATAAAAATAAAAATATTATTGATAAGCATAACCAACATTAAAATTTAGTTTTTATTATTTTATTAAAATATATACAAATAAATTATTTTTTCAAATACAAATATATCTTTATATTTTTTAAAGTTTAAATCAAATTAAATAATAATGATATATATTAAATATCAGGATATCTAACGTACAACACACTAAAATAAACTTTTTATTCAATAAATAATTTTAACACTTTAAGAAATAATAGGAGAAAAATGTAATTTGTTGAGGTTTGATAGTGTATCACACTTGATTAGGGATGACAATTTTCTCCGAACCCATTGGAGGATCCGATACCCGAATAGAAGAGGGTATGGAGGGATTTTTAGATCCGATTAAATAATTCGGTAATCGAGTATGGGGATTTTCGGGTTCGGGTATGGAGGCGGGTTTGATATAATCTGACCCACACCCTACTCGAATACCCTTTTAAATTAATATATATAAATATATATATATATATATATATATATATGTATGTATATATGTATATATACAGTAATTATATTTATTTATATTAAAGATTTATCTTCTCAAATCCAAGTAAATCGGTACTTTTTCTTTTCTCTTCCCTTTCACTTTCACTTTTACGTTTCAAGGTTTTACCACTCTTTTATTTTGCATTCAATTTCTCATCTTTTCCACTGGTAAGTTTATTCCATGTTTGACTTCAAAAATTGAAAAATACTTTATTTCCTGATTATGGTTCATTGTATTCCTTTTTTGTTTGCATATTTCCCAATTCATTTTAGGGTTTTTTTAACCAAATAATTTTGGGAGTTTGGAATGTACGTGACTTTGTTTTTTTATTGGTTTTGGTTTTGGTTTTTTTTTAACTTGGGCTATTTTTAATGTTTTGTTATTTTTTCTACGAAGTTTATTTTGCAAATTTTTATCATTAATAATTTTTTTATTTTTCATTTAAATAATTTTTTAAATATTCATAACATCATTGAAACAATTTAAAATTCAATTGTATATGATAATAGTGTATTTGGGTAGGGTATGTGTATCCGATAATCCGATGGATATGAGGATGGGGATGAAATTCAATACCCGATGGGTATGGGGATGAATTTAATAAATGAGTATGGGGATGGATGTATGAAATCCGACCCATACCCTACCCATTGTCTTCCCTACACTTGATTTGTTAGATTAATAATCAAATAGTTATCCACAAAATTGGATCTTAAACCAGGTCAAAATGATTATTAAAACAATTAAAATTTTAGCCAAAAATTGGATAAGTGTTTGACCATTAATCTATCCTTGTTTAATACAATCAACCAAACACACCATATATATATATAATATATAACATAATTCTCTCTAACATACGTACATACATGCATACATACACACATAGACACACACACACACACACACACATATATATATATATATATATATATATTCATATAACACACACATAGATGTATATAATGATGAATTAGCAATTTATTAATATATTTTTATCGGTGACCTTAATATATATATTACAAAATTAATATGTAAAACCATCTCACATGAGTTTTTGTGGATCAGAAATTGGCAATTGTAATCAATAATAATAAATAAATAATTTATTTTGTTTTGGGAAATAATAATAATAACAACTTATTGTAATACTATTATACTCTTGAGAGTAGGTCTGATCTTGTGATACGGTCTCACGAATCTTTATCTGTGAGACGGGTCAATCATACCGATATTCACAATAAAATGTGATACTCTTAGCATAAAAAGTAATACGTTTTCATGGATGACCAAATAAGAGATATGTCCTACAAAATACGGCCCGTGAGACCGTCGCACACAAGTTTTTACAAACTCTTAAGATGTGCCATATCAACCGCTAATAAAGAAACTCTTTTATTTTCCTTTACAATATGGCACGAAACAAATCAATACATTTAGTTTATGTGACAAGTAACATGGCATCAATGTATATTTCTTATATTTATTTATCTATGTATCTATATATTATTTATTAAGCATGATATTATATATGTACTGAACAAAAAACAAGTTTTGAATTTTGGAGAACACTAAAGAGGATACGATATAACTTATAGCTCATCCGTATTAAGATCTTAAGTTCGAGATGAAAGTCTCGAATCGATAGTAAAGAAGAAACTTTAAAGTTACACTTAATACAATATTCCTATATATGTATGCATCATTCAATTGGGCAGGGCAAAAATTCTCGATTTCAAAAGTTCTCATGAAATATCTATTTAATTTACCAATGATTTTTTTTTAAATATTTAATTTTAAAATTTGAAGAAAGGGACAGAAATAGAGGGTGGTGGGATGTGTGAGTGTGTTGGAGAAATCGTCGGAGAGCACCCGTGCGTGCCTCCTCGGAAATAATTACTATATATATATATATATATATATATATATAAATAAATATGGAATAGTATGTGTTGTGTGTATTTATTAAGTTTGAAATTTTTAGAATACGTACCTAAAATTTGTTGAATAAATTAAATACATATCGATTTAAAATATCGTAAATTTTATAAATATGTAGAAAATATAAATTTATAATAAAATTCACATTTCTGTTATTTATTGTATATATTTTGCGAGAAATTGTTAAGACTGAAGGCAAATTAAAAATTGGGATAATAATAATAATAATAATAATAATAAATCTATTTGATTTTGATGCGAGATCAAGAGTCCCGCTAGCTTGAAGACCGCACATATAGCATGCATGCACGCAACTACTTGGGATTCAAACTTTGACTTTGACCACCACCCATTCCCAAATCTGCTTTTATATATTCAACTCATTTTAGTTGCTAATTATTTTTATTTTAACTGATCTCTCTCTTTTCTGAGCATTTCCGATTCTTGAAAATGCAACACGATCATTGTGTGTATATATATCAATAGATGCATGTCTTATCCACCTCGATCGTAATTTTTATAATATGCGTTGTTATCTAGATAATAATTTTTTAATGTAGGAATTTAGAAATATATATTTATTTATTTTTTAATTAATTACCACCAAATTTCGACGTAGGTCGACATGGGCCTTCACGCTATTCCGGGCCTTCCAAAATGTTCATATTATACATGCACAACATTCAATATAAAACAAAATTTTCAAGATTCTCTGGTGTGATTTAATATTTCCAGTTGGAACAAAGAAAAACATACAATAAAATATAATTTCTCAATTGGGACGACGGTGACAAAATACCACAATGCATTTCTCATAGTAATACCAAAATTCATTAGGAAAACATACGGCAGAAAATTCAACATGCTATCAAGATCCCCTCACTGCTGGACAAAAGCTTAGACCCAAAAAAACCAAAAAAAAAATCAGCATTTTCCCATCACCTCTAGAGGTCTTGGACGCTCAGACCTACGAATAACAGAACGATTCCAGTTAATAAACGCAGGGTTACAGAATCGGTCATCAAGTTCAACAAAAATATGAAAGTAACTACTTAGAAATGCCCAAGGAGAAAACCCAGGTAGCGCAATTTCTGGCATCAACTCGCACAACTATCACACATTTAAAGACTGCAAATCATGCACAACAACATGAACCACTAGAAACAACAAGAAATCATAACCGTAACAATTTAAATTGGCAATAAAAATAAACACATAAACAAGGGAGGAAAGGGTGTCGAAATAACAACGGCATACCTGGTGGGAGGGATTGCTTCAATTTTTCTGCCTTCTCCGCATCAAACACACAAAGTGTGTAAAGGTACTTGGAGCACCGAACTTTGAACTTTACAGCACCTTTGCTTCTCTTAATTTTAACAGAACGTGCATCCTTCCTTCTTGCAGTGAGAAGGAAATCCTTGATCTCATGGATCTGCTTAGGCTGCAAATCGCAAATCGACGCACACGAGTTTACATAACTTATTCTTAAAAATTTATATTTAGAATGACTTAACTAAAGTAGTGTGAAACAGGCTACAGGCCTAAAGCACACAAAGATAGTAGCAGATGAAGAGAAGGCTCAGTAGGGGGAGGTTTCCCCCTCAGCCTCTCCTCTTTTTTTTTTCCAATTTTCTTTTAAAACAAGTATAAATTTCATGTGTAATGAAACGGGACTCCAAAATTGTGGCAAATTACATGTACTAGAAAAAGATTGGAACAAGAATTATCTATAAATCCTGATGCACCTACAACTAAGTTACGCTATTTATTTTTTTAAAAATGACAACCTTTTAAAACCTATTTTAAACTAAATATTTTAGGTATGTGGCACACTCATGGAGTTATTATACATAGAAATTGAGAACAGATATCAATTGAAAACAAACTTAAGATTATAAGTAGCAAACCGAACTGGCACAGACGCATAAACATTCTAGGCCTTCCTAAGAACAGAACTAGAAAGTCAATATGTATACACTACAAAATAATTGCACTAAAAAATGGATCACAAAAACATTTTGCAATATCATACTTGTATAGAAATCTTCAAATATAACCAAGCAATTTTCAGCTGACAGAATAAGCATATATTGTTTATAAGCAATTTTTCATCAACAGAATCACGTGCACATAAATTGTTCAGCGCGCTATCTATCATGGTTATCACATACCACAAAGCTGGCGTTTTGTCTCAAGGCACGGCTAGGCCCCATCGACATGGCAGAACGCACGCTTTTTGGCTTTGAATTCTATGATTTCAAACACCAAAAGCTCCAACTTTCAAGGTTAATCTGGTTTAGATGGTGACATGGCTTTAAAGTTGAAACCACAAAATCATGATTTTACAACATCGCTGAAGCCAACAAATTCATTCAGATGTAATCCAACATCAGCGAAGCAACGAGATTTTCCTATCAATTCCCACTAAAAATGAAAATTTTTTTAAAAAAAACCCAAATCCTCATCCACAAACTAAACAAAACGTATGCTTTTGACATTTACTGAAAGTTTTCGAACATTTCACATCCAAGTCTCTCCAGTCTCCATGGAGAAAATCAAAAATATTAATCTCAACTAAACTAGATGATACATTATCCAATTAAAGAGTGTGATTAGCAATAATACCATTTTTTTCCGGCGAGAGGTTGGGTCTAAGCTTTTTGAATAACCTGCAAGCCAGACAAAAGCCCTAGGCAGGAGCATCCTGCTGCTGTACTCAGTTCAAAACAAGCCTCAAAACCCAGAGGATTGCATTTGGCCCAAAACAAATGGGCCTAGGCCCATAAACTATAACCGAGTAAATTCTCCACGCTTGATACCCCAAAAATAGCTAGCCTAAGCATATGCAATTCTTGCTCCAAAATTCTTTTAGATATCAAGATCAGCTTGATTAGGGATGACAATGAAAAGAGTTCAATCAATCTCAAAGCTTGTCTCATCAAGAAAAAAATGGACCTTGACTCGAAATCGTCCCGCGTGAAAACGCGGTTGGTCTCAACCTGAGTTGTACACGCAAACCCGTTACATGTTACATACATTTTTTATTCTAATAAAAGTGCAATATAATGCTCAAAAAATATATATATTCATCAAAATTAAATCCAATATATAACATTTTAAAAATTAATTAAAAACAAGAGATCAAAATATTATGAATTAAGGTTAATGTATTAGGATATTAATATAAATATATTAATAGTTATATGTATAACGGGATGGGTCCGTTAAAACTTTCTACCGACCTCAGACCCGCTTCTAGACCCGCCCAGCTTCAAATAGACGGTCTAGACCCACCACGAACAGAACAGGTTTAAACTCGGGATGTTGATATCTCCAAGGCCAGTGGACCTATGTAATATACGAGAATGTTCTTACAAATTTTTGGGAACAAATGTTATGGAATTCTAGTAAAAAAGATAGTTTTTTTTTTTTTTGGAATAAAGATAGTGTTTTTTTAAGATCACATAAAATGAAAATCCAAGGCCTATGTCTTGATACGCAGAGATGGAGCAAAGGGGCGTGGCGAGTGGATGGGATTGCCACTTCTAAACTTTGTGATGTCTCAATAATTAGGGATTAAAATGTCAGAAGTTTGATTTTTCATATCAACTTAATATTGATGGAGTTTTTCGTACATGGTTTGTCCAGTACGATTTATCTGATTGATGTGATTTGCAAGTTATTGTATTAGGTCGATGGTTTATTCAATGTACACAAAAAGTTTATTCGATGTACACAAAAAGATATCGACGACAGATTTCATCGTCATAAAAAAAAAACTAAAGAGAAAATTTTAATTTCCACTGTCAATAGATTTATGTTTTTTGTTGAACACCAAATATGTGGTGAAACGATCTATCAACGACAAAAATGTTCCAAATTTTCTCCAGTTTCTATAAATCCATAAGATTTGGCTCACACGTTTGCTGACATACTTGATTCGATTAGTTTAAAATTAATTTTGTTTTCTATACAATTATTGAGGTTCGAATGACTAGTATTCATTAGTGTTCTTTTTTTTTTTTTTTTGGAATGCTTTATGCTTCTTTACTATCACATGTCTCGGTTCATAACATCTTTGATGATGCCAACTTTTCTTTATTTTTCGGTTCACATTGAGTAAACTCTGGGATAATATAATAACTTGCAAACTACGATAGATGTGTCACGGTATTGTTCCGGAAATAATCAAATTTCTGTATGATTAACCATTGATCAAATGCTCACATACTGTATCAATTTTGAACGATCTTTTAAGAGCTTTATAATGTATGTTTAACATGGAACATGATATATATGGAATACACATTCTGGAAAATCCCTGCGGTGGCTTGCTCTTTTGAATTTTCTAAAATATCCTTCCTAATACTTTTTACTCGTGTGACTAATTGTTAAATTTATTTTCTTTATATTTGTTATATTTTTAATATCTTATTTTATAATTTATACTCGTATAATATTTGAATTGCTACCCAACAAAAAAAATCTTATACAGTTGGATGGCTGGTGAAATGTACTTTCAAATACGATTTAATTTTGCTGGTGAAATGAACTCAACTGCCAACTAAATTCAATAATTTTCCGACAAAAAACTCAGCTACCCGAAAGCAATTCACTTATTATTATTATTATTATTATTATTTTTTATCTAAGTCAAAGTTGTAGGTTAGGTGCGTACTACTGATTAAATCTCCGAATTTAATATAATAATTTAGCGAATCGGATCAATTATCCTCAAAAAAGGTACCTCGTTTTAAGACAAAAGTTTTGCTTACTTTCGATGTATGTTTGTATGATAAAAATCTTGTGTGAGACGGTTTTACATGTCGTATTTTGTGAGACGGATATTTTATTTTGGTCATCTATAAAAAAAATACTTTTTATGCTAAGAGTATTACTTTTATTGTGAACATTGGTAGGTCGACTCGTCTCACAGATAAAATTCTTGAGAACTGTCTCATAAAAAACCTGTTCTGTTTGCACATACAACACCTCGTGATCTTTTTCAGTAATAAAAGATAATTTTTTTACAAATAAATCTTAAATAAATAATAACGGAATTATTATTATTATTATTTTGATATATTTTCATGTTTTAGATTATAATTTGATCTATTAACTTTCAGTTTTAACATATTTTACATTACAATTTACATGTATTAAAATATGACACCAAATTAATGGTCTTTTTTTAAAAAAAAATGTAAAATGAGTATAAAAAGACTATTAATCTGGTTGAGTTTGGACAAATATTTTAAAAATATTTTTGGTATTTTAGAAATCAAAAACTTAAAATAAAGATAATTTTTAAAGAACGATCGAGATATGTTTTTTTTTATATGTTTAACGTAATTTCAATATAAATTATTATTTTTATAAAATAATTACCCGAACACCTTTAAAATATTCTTTATATCGAAGATTTATACAATTTTGGATTTTTACAAAGACGAGTATCTTGTCATACGAAAGATAATAGAGTAGGCATACTCAAAACATGTGATTAATTTAGTTTTGGATTATAATCTTTATCAAATAAGAGTCGTATACGGTAAGTAATTAATTTAGTCATTTTGGTGGCTGGGCCTTAGTTGTTAATTATATAATCTTTAAATTGCTAAATTTAAATATTATAATTTTTCAATTTTATATTTAATATATTAAAATAATATGATTTTATTTTATTTTAAAGATTTTAGTATATTTTTTAAAAAAAAAATCGTAAAAACAAGAATAATTCATAATAAAGAATGAATTACTCCTTACCAATAACACAGATTCACGGGACAATTACGTGCTAGCTTACTGCTCTCAAATGGCGATCCCGGAAGAAGCTGTGGCGAAGCTCTCGATTCCCATCAAGACCCGCATCGCTCTCTTCATACTCAACAGCATCACCGACTTCTCCTGCCGCCCCGACGGCACCGTCGACCGCCGCGTCTTACACCTCCTCGATTACTGCGGGATGAGGGTGCCTCCGAACCCTAACCCCCGCAACGGCGTCAAGACCTCCGACGTCACCGTCGACTCCTCCCGCGGCCTCTGGTTCCGCCTCTTCGTCCCTACTACTACTCAACACTCCCAGAATCTCCCGGTCATCGTTTTCTTCCACGGAGGAGGGTTCGTGTACCTGGCCCCTGATTTCCACGGCTACGATGCCGTATGTCGTCGTTTCGCTCGCGAGGTCTCCGCCGTTGTTGTCTCAGTGAATTACCGTCTGGCGCCGGAGCACCGCTACCCGGCGCAATACGATGACGGCTTCGATGTCCTGGAATTCCTTGACAAGGAGAAGGATCGTATCCTGCCACCGAATGCTGACTTGTCGAGATGTTTCCTCGCCGGAGACAGTGCCGGAGGGAATCTAGCCCACCACGTGGCCGTGCGAGCGTGTCGCTCAGAGTTCACGCACCTCAAGGTACCGCCACATTTATTGACGACAACCTTTACCCAATCTTTTCAATACAATATATACTGTAATATATATTTCTCAATTTTTATTCCTTGTTATAATTATAATTAAATTATAAATTTTTTTTATAATATCATTAAATATTATTTTTCATTACGATTTTGGCACATGTGCATCTGTCTCTTTTTTTTTTCAATTTTTTTTTTCGAGTGAGCATGCATTTTTTTTTTAATATAGTCACCATATAATTGAAGATAAAATTTAATTTTTATTTCGAAGCTAAATTGTTAAAATTCATATGCAATAATTATAAAAGAGTGACAGACATTAGTTTCTATAATATATTTTGGCTTAATATGTAGTTTAGAGATTCTTTTTTTAAAGCTATGGTAATGAAATATATGGCATGCCAAGTTTTTTTTAGTTGGATATTTGTTACAATCAAAGTTTTAAACTCGAAAATTCGTCTCAGATTTAAATCGGGATGACCACTAACCATAGGGCGCATAAAAAAATTAATGAAAAATAATTGTTTTTTTTTTTTTTATTTCTTAATTTAGAGACAGGAAAGACTCAATACATGAGAAATTACGGTGAAGACATTGGGCCAAGCCCCTCGGTCTCAATAATTGGTTTATTACAGTGTATTTATATTGTATTTTATTAAATCATGCTCAAAACAAAGTGGTGGAGCCGAAATTAAATAATTTGAAAATTTTCAAAAGGGCCATATTTATATATAGTAATAATAAAGAATATTTTAATTTTTTTTAGCCAAAAAAAAAAACCTGGTGAACTACTCTTTTTTAAAATCTGTTTTTCAATATGGCTGCGCTTTAAGTGAATTTAGATTCAAAATTCGTCTTATAATTTCATTCAAATTTATGATTAGTTTTCAAATGAATGGATTTCTTCTTTGGAGTATCTCTTTTTTGAGACGATGCCACGAATCTTTAACTGTGAGACGGATCATCGATATTTATAATAAAAAGTAATGCTAAGAAAGTAATCATCTTAGCATAAAAAGTAATAATTTTTCATGGATGACCCAAATAAGATATCTGTATCACAAAATACGACCCGCAAGATCGTCTCACACAAATTTTTGCCTCCTCCGTGAACTTAGTTTTCATGAAACCAAACACATTCACGGTGAAACAGTACGAATGTATAACATGAGTAGTAAAAAATTGATAAATATAAGTAGTTTATGTAGCATAATTATTTATTATATGGCGGTATTTGGTGTGAGTCGATTGTCGGTCGAATAATTCATACTTGTTAACGACATCAAATAACACCCTGAGAGTAAATCGATGTCAACTAATCCTGCTTCGAAATGAAGGTGATCGGAGTTGTGGCCATCCAGCCGTTTTTCGGAGGAGAGGAACGCACCAAAGCAGAGACAGAGCTAGCGGAAGTCGACCTACTCGTATCGGTTAAACGAACCGATTGGATGTGGAAAGCATTTCTACCAGAGGGGGGAGGCATGGACCGAGACCACCAAGTGATCAACGTGAGCGGCCCAAACGCAGCGGACATCTCCAAGTTAGATTTCCCGGCGACAATGGTGGTGGTGGCGGGATTCGACTCGCTCAAAGATTGGCAAAAAAAGTATTACGAGTGGCTCAAGAGATCCGGGAAAGAAGCATATTTGCTGGAGTACCCGACCATGATTCATGCCTTTTACATTTTTCCCGAGCTTCCTGAATCTAAGCAGCTTGTATCCCAAGCCCGCCAGTTCATTCTTAGGCAGTGTTCCAAGCTTAATGTTGAGTAGACTCGTGTATTATGCGTACTTTAAATAATAATCCAAAACTAATATATTTGGATTTGCTTTCCTATATATGAGGTAAGAGTTTGATTAGACGAAGGTAATTTACATGACTTTTATCTGTTAGACGGATCGACCTGACTCATATCTATCTTTTTATTTATGTTTATTATTTATTTTAAAATGATAAAATTGTAATATACTATCTTGTCTCAAATTTAATGAATTAAATTAAACATATTTTTAATTAATGACAAAAACTTATGTGGGACGATCTCACGGGTCATATTTTGTGAGACATATCTCTTATTTGGGTCATCAATGAAAATACTATTTTTTATGCTAAGAATATTATTTTTTATTGTGAATATCGGTAAGGTTGATCCGTTTTACAGATAAAGATTCGTGAAACCGTCTCATAAGAGACTTACTCCTAATTAATTTATCAATTGTGATTCAATATCGAATCAAAATTTTTAATAATCACACAATTTTTTATCATACCGAATCACAACTATATATCCAAGCAAAGGTATTCATTCTTGAGTACATGGACAAAAATACATCTTCACTTTTTATATGTAAATTAAAACAAAAAATCTAGATTGTTGATTTCTTGGATTCATTCATTTATTTAGCAAAGCCAATATGATTAACACTTCTAGGTGTGTAAATAAATAAAAATACTTATTCACTTTCTAAATATAAAGTTATGATAAAAATTTATAATGGTCAAATTTTTAATTTAATTATCAAACAATTTCTAAATTATCTCTTAATCTTTTTTTGACTTAAATATATCAACCAAATACTATTCAGGCGTAATTCATCGAGTATGGTATAATGTTTGTTATATATACTCGACTTTAAACCAATCTATACTATAAGGTATACAATTTCATCATATATAATAAGCGTGTATCACCTCAACGATGCTCGTGACAATGCTTACCGTGAGTGTACATGATATTATAACTATATATTGCTGTATTTTTAAATTTTCTAAACTGCCACTTTCAGTAATAAAACCGAGTTATTTTCATTAATGACACCAGAATCTTGATTTTTTGAAATATTTTTCTCTTATTCTTGAAATATTGTCTGCCTTAATTCCAATGATCGACGATTAGGGGTGTCAAAATAAGACATGACCCACCAACCTGATACGGTTCAACCCGAAACAAATTAGGGTTGGGTTTGAGGTTTTTAGGTTCGGGTTAGATCGGGTTGGACCGATATCTGACCCGAAAAAAATGATCGGGTTGGGTTGGGTTCGGGTCAACTCGAAAATTTTATATTTTTTTAAAAACATATATTTAATAAATATTGGATATATTTTTATATATTTTATGCCTGAAAAAATATTTATTATATATTTATATAATAAATTTTCATAATTTATTATTTATTTGGACATTTTTTATTTTTTAAATAATTGTTTATTTGATTTAGTAAATAAACTTTATTTTTTAAGAATTAGATTTTCAAATTTAAAACATATATACGAGAGATATTTTATTATTATGTGTTTAAATTAAAATATTAGTATTATTTTTTAGTTTTTTAATTTAAAAAAAATTATTAAAAAATTCAAAATCAGGTTATACTGGTTTATCGGATTGATTCAGGTTCAGGTTCGGGTTGAGAGTTTTCGGGTTGACTCAAGTTCGGGTTTTGTTCGGGTTGAGCAATGTTTGAATAGTATTGTTGCTTAACCCGACACGAACCGACCCATCCAATCCATCCGAATTGACACTTCTGTCGATGATGACGTAATGTATTAGAAGTATTAATTCGAATTTTGGAATATAATTTGTGATTGACGTGAAATTGACTTCGAAGACTTAAAAAAAGATTTTTGACTCAGTTTCCTCCACAGAAGTGGGAGTCGATGCGGAGACTCCATAGCGGAGGAGTCTTTCCTGCAGCTTCTCCGTTAAATTTGGTTGGGCCCTAATGTTTCCAGATATTACAAGAAAAAGTTAACGTGAATATTATTTATATTTCATTATTTAATAATTAGTATTAATGACTTTGTCTCGATTATTCCACTTTAGAAATAACATTATTTTTGGTTAAAATAAATAAATAAATAACATTATTTAGCATTAAAAAAATGAAAAAGAAGTAACATTATTTTAAAATCCCTGAACATGGAACCATAATTGTGCTACTATGAAGTCTTAAATTCTACAATGTAATATGAATAAATAACTCAAATGATAACTTCAAAATTTCCTTCATCACAATACCATGAAAACTAAATATAACAAAATAGAATATATGTCTCTGGTGAAATCTCACATATTTGTGCAGACGAGCCGTCGACTCGATTCATACATACAGTCAAAAATAATATTTTGAGATACATATGTCGAATTCCCAATGTCACTCTCTTGTTAGACGATCTCACAGATCTTTATTTATGATAGGGGTCACTATACTCGTATTTATAATAATAAATAATATTTTTTATATAAAAAATAATAATTTTAATGGATGATTTAGATATGATATATGTGTCACAAAATTGACTCGTGTGATTATTTCATATTTTTTTAAAATAATTTTACAAACTGAATTCTCATTGGTCCATCCAACGTGACAATGGAAACTTATTGGAGATCTCAAAAGTCATTATTAGTCCAATTACAAGTGGGCTTGACCGTAATTATTAGGCAATACAAGGGTCAAAAAGAAAAATAAATCTCTATAATTAGCTCCGGAATGCTGCCTTACTCATCCACCAAAATGGCGCATAAGCAGCTATTATTGGCAAATTTGGTTACGCTTGGAGCCGTGTTTCTACTCATTAGCTCTTCGTTGGCTGAAATCATATTTGAGGAGCGTTTTGAAGGTATGCTGAGCTTCTTCAATCTTGTTTGCTTTGTTTGGAATCATGCAAAGAATCTTGAGTTTGAACTGAAATCTAGTTAAAGGTTTTTTGAAGTATGTATTACTTGATTTGGAAGTTTCTACAAATATGCTTTTTAGCTTATTTTGGTTCCATCAGTGATGATAAAACTAGTTATTTTGACGAACTGGGTAGTTCTTGCTAGATTCAAGAAACGTGTTATTTGCAGTTGCTTATTGGTTGTCTATTATTTTGATTTGTTATATCAGAATGAAGTTTATTTGGTCCCTTTACTTTAATTTTTTGGGCGGTGTAAGTGGATGTTTTTGAAAATGTTAATGTGCGTGTTTGTGGATTCTTGTGTGGAAAAAGATGGGTGGCAGAGTAGGTGGGTGAAGTCGGATTGGAAGAGGAGTGAAGGAAAAGCTGGTTCTTTTAAGCACACTGCTGGGAAGTGGAACGGTGATCCTGATGATAAAGGTTTGGTTTCCTCTACAGTATGCTTGCTATGCTAGTATTAGTGTATTACACTTCCAAGAAAATATTATGGTTCGACTTTCTGTGACTTTTAATTATCTACTCTCAATGTGCTCGTACATGAAATTGTAGTTGGTAGCTGCCAATGTCACTTGTATTATGACATGTTTTAGAGATTTGACCCTTCATATCACGCTTAGTTCATGGTTTCTTTCATCAACGCAACGAAAAAGACTGAAAAATTCGCACTTCTATGAGAATTGACCTCACTTAAGTTTGTGTGGCTACTGTGCGGTTTGGAGTTTTTTTTTTTTGTTTTGTTTTTGAGACAATCTACCAGCATTTCAACCAGGAAGGTGTGACCAAGAAGAAAATTAGAAATAAGAATGGCAATTGCAAGCATTGGCCGGTATTCTTAAGATTGCTGTTTCATATAGAACTGCATCTTTGTGAAAATCAGTTGTGATTTACTTGATGTTTTGCATTTCCACGTATCTGGAAGTTCTTAAATAGCTTGTTTCGAATTAGATCCATTCGAGATTACTCTGATTCTTTTCAGGTATTCAAACCGCGATTGACGCTAGGCATACTGCCATATCGGCTAAGATACCCGAATTCGACAATAAGAATAGAACCCTGGTTGTTCAATATTCCATTAGATTTGAGCAGGACATAGAATGCGGTGGAGGCTACTTGAAGCTTCTTTCTGGTTATGTTAACCAAAAGAAATTTGGTGGTGACACACCTTACAGGTATACAAAGTTCTCTGTGTCTTGGTTTCTGTAAAGTTGATGGAATGGCTCTGCTTGTTGCTCGACATCGATTCATATGAACCCAAGTGTATCAAAATTTTATCAAGTCTTTTTGATCGTTCCCTTATCGACTTGGTCCTAGATTCATGATTCGTTTGTGCGGCAATAATTTTTTTCCCTGAAATGAAGCCATTTTAGCAGAATTCGTTCGTTAAACTATATATTCACCTGCGCTGTAGTTTTGGTATGGCTGTCAAACTGTTTACACTCGTACTTCAGTTCTTAACTTTGTTTGAATAATAAATCTGCCAAACGGTACTTTCCTATGGAACAAATTCTTCCATGGAACCTTTCCAGGAATTCCTTTGTTGGTCTCAAATTGTTTAATTTTTTTATCTCTGCAGTTTAATGTTTGGACCTGATATCTGTGGCACGCAGACGAAGAAACTTCATGTCATACTTTCCTATCAGGGTCAAAATTACCCCATCAAGAAGGATCTGCAATGTGAAACAGACAAATTAACCCATTTTTACACATTCATTCTTCGACCCGATGCAACATATAGCATCCTGATCGATGGTCGAGAAAGAGACTCTGGAAGCATGTATACGGACTGGGACATCCTACCTCCAAGAAAAATTAAAGAAGTGACGGCTAAAAGGGTATCATCATATTATCCTCCCGGTCTTTTAATCAAACCAAATAATTTATCATGGATTTTAAGTTGCTTTTTATTTGTCCTCAACTCGAAGGCAGTGTATAAAACTCTTCGTGAAGTTAGGCTGAAGATTTTTAATGCATTACAGTTCGAATTTTAAAGTTGTTTTTGAGTTGAGTGCAGAGTTTATTGCAGATGAATGAACAAAATACAATGTAGTTAGATAGTACTTTGATTTCCTGCATACGTCTTTAGCCTGCAGATTGGGATGATAGAGAATATATTGAAGATCCAAATGATGTCAAGCCTGAGGTATTGTGATTTGCGGCATATAGCATGTTTTCAGTTGTATATAATGGTAATGATATCTATTAATATATATGTTAAAATCGCAGGGATATGATTCCATTCCTCGGGAGATACCTGATCCAAAGACAAAGAAGGTAATTAATTATCTGCAAAGATCGCCTTTGGATGTATGAGTTTGAAATATACGGATTTGAAATCCACCATCCACGCCTATAATATATGTTTGATAATAAGAAAAATTCAATAATTTCAAATTTATCTTTCAATCCAATATATTCTTAGGTTAAGAAGCTAGGCATTTCGTAAAATTGAAATTTTCAAAGTACTATGTCGATCCCAGTCTGTCAATTCAAATGCATCCTAATTCTTACAGCTACTTTTGTTTACTTTCGATGAATTGTTTTCTAGAGATACTTCCTAGAAACATAACCAAACAATTATTTTATATTCAATTTTTTTTATTATTATATTATGTTTTTCAGAACTTTACACTAATTACATAACATTAAAAAACCTAAATAACCTAACACATTCTGGTAATGTTAAGTTGTTTTCCCTTCCAAACATAAACATACATGAAACATTGTCACATTCTCCTATTCAACAATGCATTTCGATGATATATTGTTTGAAAATAGCATTAACATAACCCATGGCATTGGTTTCAAGGAACTTGTAGCATGCTTTCAACTTAGTTAATGAAAATGATTGTCATGACTCTTGAGGTGCCTAGCTATCGAATATTGTCGCAAAGTTCTAGCAAATCAGAAAGATAAAATTATGATGTACATGGTTATTTGTTTTCACGAGCAGCCAGCTGACTGGGATGAAGAAGATGATGGAATATGGAAAGCGGCAAAAATTCCAAATCCTGCATACAAGGGACCCTGGAAGCCTAAGGTAACATGCTTTTGGTATTATTGATTTTAATCAAACTATGGCTTTGAATGTTAATGATGGTACTCACACACTAATGACACTTCTTTCATGAGACAGAAAATCAAAAATCCTAATTATAAAGGAAAGTGGAAGATCCCTTGGATTGATAATCCTGGTATGGTGAACTAGTGGTTTCAATTTGAGTGTCGTTCCAAAATTCTCTGAAATATTTTTCTTTTTGTCAGATTTTGAAGATGATCCTGATCTATATGTTCTAAAGCCCATCAAGTATGTTGGGATCGAAGTTTGGCAGGTGAGTCTCAATAGGTCGATCCGTAAAGGTTCAGTAAAATAACATTTTTCATGTTCTTATTTTGATGGCGGTTTCCGTTTACAATATTGTCAGGTGAAGGCAGGATCTGTTTATGACAACATTTTAGTTTGTGATGATCCTGAATATGCAAAGAAAGTAGTTGAGGAAGTATTTTCCAACAGGGAGGTTGGCTTCTGCTCCTATTTCTAACTAAGAAACTTCTTGTGGTCGCAACCCATATAACTTCTTTTTCTCCGCTATTTTATGTCGTTTTTCTGATAATATAGATTGAAAAAGAAGCCTTCGAAGAAGCAGAAAAAGTGAGAAAAGCTAAAGAAGACGAGGTTCTGATCAAGCCCATGGCTTACTTCTTGTGTTTTAAATTGATCAATGGAGACCTTACCTCTCTTTTTGTCATTTTGTGCAGGAAGCTCAAAGAGCGAGAGAGGAAGGTGAAAAAAGGAGAAGAGAAAGAGGTCATGATCGAAGGTATCGTGACAAGGAAAGCTACAAAGACAGATACAGGAAGGTAAGTGTCTCTCTTGCTCAAGCTGTTCGATGTGACATACACCCCGCCCGTCTCCCTTTCTTTGACCTGAGCTGTGTGGATAAAACACATAATCTTCATAAATATTCTCTTTATTAAAATTTTATTAGGTGACGCCGGCTAATCAACAGCTCATATTTTCGCAAACATATGCAAAGTTTTCCTTCTCTTTAACCTTTCATCATCCGGAGCTCCCAGATTCATTTGATAATTCTACACACGCACACACACCGGCATTCTTTTTTAATATAACACGTTCAACATAGATAGTGTAGTTGGTGTCATTTTCCTTCTGGGGTTTCTGTACTCTTCGTTCTTCATATTCATGTGCTAACTTACCATGCCATTTTGGTTTTTGCAGCATCGTCACGATTACATGGACGATTACCATGTGAGTTGAGCCGCCTTGTCCGTTCCACTGGACTTGTTTTGATCTGTACTTCTGCCAGTAAAAATTGGACTGAAGTCTTGCTTTTCATCTTTTGCAGGACGAACTTTGAGATAGGTTTGCGACCAACAAATCACTCCTATGTTGTTCTGCCATTATGTTGCGTTCCAGTGCACTATTTTGAGTCCATGCAATCTAAATGTAGTTTCATGCTTAAGTGGTATCGTTACGCTAGCTGCATGTTCGTGGTTATCTTTGAAGATTGTTTTTTTGGCAATTCAGATTTCATGCTCGATACCATATTCCAAAGTTTTGCTCCATATAGTTTTGATAAATGAGTATGACTTGCCTGATTTGTGAAGATGAAGTGATGAATTAAAATCCAACAGCATCTCATTTTAAATATCCACGATATGATTTTGCGTCCATTCAACCCAAAAAATCAGCAGTAAACATAATTGAGAAAGGTGCACAGGCTCCTCGATTTTGCACATCAAATTGCTATTGAATTCGAAATAATAACTAAATCATCAAATAGGGCATAAGTATTCCAGGGCAGACAGAGTCCCCATCTCGTGTAAACAAGTATAAATTCACTTGCTCTTACAAAATTTCTCATAAAGAAAGGCATCGATACGATTTAACATACGGCTGAGACTGCCAAAAAATTGGTCTGTCCACTTGTGGCAGTCGAGAATGTCGTTATCAAGAGGTTAGATACCTGAAACAACCTGCAATAATTTGAACCAAGGATAGGCTTCTTGTAGTTTTTAGAAAAGCTTCGGCTCACTGTATTGTGCAGGGATAAAGCAAGATGACACCTACGGACGAAAGACTGCTAAGATATCAAGTTCAAAGTAAAATTAATAAAATAGGTACCGCATTTGTATGCATAGGTCATCTTCTTCGCACTGCAGCGGCCTGACCCCGTCCGGCAATCGCCTGCTGTGAGGCAGGTTGCCCATTAGCTTGTTCCTCAGGCAAGTTCATGGCTTGAGTCATGGCATTCATGGCGATGAGCCCAAGAGGGATCAAGTACATCCACTACGAAAATAATGAAAATTAGCATTTAGTGTGTATTTGCACCCACATTAAACACTAACGTGAAGACGAGGGGCAAATTAAAAAGCAACATAAAAAGGAGTGTGCCAATTTGAACTCACGTATTTAGCCCAGAAGGACCTCTCTGGTGGCTTCATTTCTTCACCTTGTCCATCTTCACCAACAGCTGCTGCTTCTGTAAATACCGGAGTCCTGCTTCAAAATATTGAATCCAATTACAACAAAGCCAATGAAGACCATGAACTAGAAATATGCATTTTGGGTTGAAAAAAATTAATGCGGGATGGTTAGGCTTATTTTAGAACTATATCATGTAGAATTTTACTTTAGTCCGAGTCCCTCACAAGATTGTGAAGGTCAACTTAGATTAAGTTTTGAATCTTTCATTTTTAAATATATCAAGTAATTATCAATAATATACACTTATCCCAAAACTCTCTACTTACAAGTTGGAACAATTAGACGAACATGTGGTACTTGCATAAATTAGCTCAGTGGCAAAATTACTTTGGGCACTTGGCACATAATAACTCCCAACAACCACACAGCTCCGAAAATAAACTTGAAATACATATGAGATCATTCAATCAAATAAAATATATATTGCACAAAAATTTAAAAGGACGAGCCACAGAGATATTACCTAGGGGCCATATCACTGCTCTTCAAGACCGTATGAGACTTAAAAAACCACTTTGAAGGCTGATGTGAAATTCGCAAGTACAAAACAACAATAAGTAACATCATTTAGGACAAGTCCCGAGTAACAAGTAGAAACTTGTGAAGAATATAGAAAAAACGGGAAACAAATAGAAGGTAATCAACATTCTCTGTCAGGACAGGCTTACCGATTTCAATAGGCGGGGATATTGGCACGACCCAGGAGAGCCATAATTAACAGCCACTATATTCACACCTTCCTGTCATCCATACCAAATCTCAAAACAATAATATCGCGATACTACTTGGAGAAACAAGGAAAGAATGGTGTACTTAATGATCACATAGCCAATTCTTCACCCAAGAGACCATAAAATGGTTGATTTCATATTTTAATTCCTCGCTCAAGTTATTTGTGAGCACTTCATACAGATCCAATTAACTAAGTCGTTTGGTGACTTGGTCAGCATAAATTGTTTCGGGTAATAATTGATTCTCATTACCTAGAAAATAGACTTGGAATGTCTGGTTACTTGACCAATCATCAGACAAAAGACAAAGCAATGACTTCAAAATTAATGCACCAAGAAAGTAAGTGAACCAAATACTTCATAGGAAATTTCAGAATTGCTTTATTTGTTTGAAATTGATTTATTTGTTTGCACAAGGAATGAACGGTAGTGAAAAAGAAAGAAGACATTGTTAAACATAGAATATAATAATCCAAAATGCATGAACTTCAGAGTTTGTGGGTATGACAAACAAATGGTAACGGACATAACATCCATTACAAAGTTTCCGCTTCTTTCAAAGTCTTTGAAGTACTACATGATGAATAACCTGATTCCTATTGTTTAGACCAATGGAAGGGTGAATCAGAAGTAGAAAAATAGGGAATACAAAGTTACTAGTTAGTTGCAAGGAGGACAAGGGGAGCAGTTCCGGTTATTAATGAAATGGCGATCGAGGTCATAGTGAAGAAAATGGAGTCGTCTTTATTGCGGTAGTCTTTGTTTTTTCTCTCTTTTAAAACTTTGCAACTTTCATATGACCTGGAGCTAACGGCAATAATTTCAATTTCTTCATGATAACATTTCAGGAAAGTGGAGGAAATGTGAATATTGTCAACTCTCAATTGAACAAACCAACATGCATGTCGACAAAAGTTTCAACCAATGAGATTCATGCATATACAAGATAACCTACAATTCGATTACTGTTTACAGCATGTTCCACCACAGAAAATTACATGGTTCAGAAAATTATTACCATGTGTATGACAAAATGCTCATCCAATGTATCCCGAACAAGACATCTCTGCAAGCCAACCGGAAGAGTAAATAGAACAATATCAAGGATACTAATATAGATAAAGGCAACAAAATAGTAATTTCAAACTTAGGATTACGCAATAACAAATCAGGTCAGCATATGTATAATATGTGGATTATTTCATGTTATTGACATGGAACACTAAAATACCAGATAAAATGTAGTGTGTTTGTTGCTGCTGTATCAAAGGTGATTTCATAATGTTTATTTTCTACAAAAGATTCATCCACATAGAATCTGGATGATGTGTTGTATACATGAAAGTAAGAAATCAGTATCATGAATAGATCACCCAGATCAGATCCAAGGCATTAATATGACTTCCACTAGAACTAAGAAAAACTGTTAGTTAATTTTCACTTTTCAAAAACTAAGTGAAATATCTTTTACTAAGAAAAACTGTTAGTTAATTTTCACTTTCAAAAACTAAGTGATATATCTTTTGCATACAAAATAATGATCAAAAGTCACTATAAATGGATGTAACCTTGATCTATATCTCAGAACCTGTCCGCCAACAAAAAGAATAGATACAAGTAGGCATGCCATAACACTTAAATTCCAACCTCAACATGGTGGCCAAAAACTTTGAGCGAAACTTGCCCAATTAAATATCAATCCGAAATTCATACAGCACACTCCAACATGCACGTGTAAAAATCATTCCAGTGGTAAACACAAATTCATTTGCAAACCCACCGCCTTAACAGATGAGAGAACATAGTCTCTTTCAGGAGTGTTCAGCACGCTAGATGGTAATCTTATCCTATAAAAGTCGTCTTCTTCCAAAAGTCTCTGCAATATTATTTCACAAAGTGTCATCACGCCCAGTAAGAAGAAAAAAAATCTCACATTCAAACACTTCAAATTCAGAGGTAACACTCAAATTCGAGTCATAGAAACCGGAATTGCAACGTAGGTTTACTTTGAAATCCACTTTATGTGTCTCAGTGAAGATGTCCCTCGTGAACCGAAGCTTTGTGAGTGTCTGTCACATATAACTTGAAGTTAATGTTCATCCCGAAAAACAATACGAAAACTCTTGACAAGTGTGTTACAAGCAATCTATTTACATATGTTAAAAATATTTGGCACTGCTATTCGTAATCAATTTCTAATAAAACTTTTGAACAATCACAAAAACTATAAAAGGATCAAAGTGGTGCTAATGATTTGCACTAATAGATCAGCATAGTTTGCTCACGATTAAGCTACATCATGCCAAAGGAATAACTTCTTTTGCATCCCAAAAACATATGAATATCAGTGTCATATGGTTCGACACAAAACACTGCACCTGATTCCAGTGCTTGTCCCGGAACTAGCAGAACTTTTTTCCGGCATCCTTTCAATGAGTTCTTTAACAATAATTTATCCCCAAAATCACAATTATTAATCAGATTATTTTCCCGTCAACGTAAACATTTTTCCTTTTTTATTGTTATATATTTTAGCTAAAAACACAATCTTTTCGACCCACGTACATTAATGAACCATTTACTAAATAAAAAAAAGAACACTAATGCACAATGCTATTCAGTAGAAATGCTGGAACAGTACCACGCCACCATGCGACCACGTCTTGATGCGAGCCGAGAAAGTTCCTGCGGGAGAGAACTCGGACTCCCCAAAGGCGTGCTCGAGTGTGAACTGGATTTTGGAGTCCAGATCCGAACTGGAATCCATCGATCGCTTGCGGGTAGAAGGAGGAGTATAAACAGGTCGGGTGGCGCCAATCGGGTCAGGAGATCGGCCGCCCTCGAGCCCAAACTCTTCGTCGTCTAAGAGAAGCTCATCGGATTGGAACCCAGACAACGTCGTAATCGACAGGAAGAGAATCATGGATAGCAAGATTGATTTCATGGCGCTGAAATTGAATCAATCGAGGGTTCGATGATAGACAATGCACTGCTATTAACTCCAATCTCAGAAAAAAATTAATGGTTCAAGGGGCCGGGCTTTGGAACCCTTGTATCTATTATAAAATTTATTTATATTTTGATAATTATTTAATTATAAAAAAATATAATAATATGAAATATATTTATAATATTAATAAAGATTCGTGAGTCTCACATATAAAGATTCGTGAAACCATCTCACAAAATTTTTTAAATATGAAAGTTTAATAGTAGTGTTTCTCACCCCAATTTTGATATTTTTTTTATTGGTATTATAGCTTTTATTGTTTTTATCATTTTATTAATATTATCATAATTTTATATTATTAAATGACAATGACGGTCATTATTATTAGTATTGATAATATTATTATATAATTTTTTAAGTTTCTAAAATGATGTATTATTTTGAATTTTTAGTTAAAAAAATTTTGATAAAAAATTTAATTTCGTTCAATAATTTTTTCATTGTTTCTGTAATAATATTAAGAGAAATAGACATATCAGAAAATAATATTCACTGTTTTATGGCTCCATTACGCATATATATTTTTCAATTTTGTTCATTTTTGAAAAGAAAATATTACAAGTTTTGCAGCGCAATGGCAGTCTTCTCATCAATATTATTTATACTTCTACACTGTTTTATTGAAATTGAGGACATGATAGTAATCACCTAGGAAAGACATCAATTTGTTCTTCTAATTTTATCGTTATATGATATTAATATTACATTATTGTTTTTTGTTTTTTAAATTTCAACACATATTTTTATTTTTATTATTTCAACAATTCAAATATCAATTTAGTCATTCATACTTTGTCAAATTTCACTTTAGTCAATCAATAATAATAAAAAATTGTACATACACATATCGCGTGTGCAGATTAACTAATCCGTATAATTCATTAGTGCCGGCCTCCCCCAAATATTATGTTTTTTTTTTTTTAAAGGAAAATATTGCTTAAAAAATATTTGTATTTATTTTTTCAAAGTTTTTTGAAGTTAGAGTTTGTGTAGATTTTGGGCTACAAACGAATATGGATTTGTCCAAATTTAGGATAGGCCCATTCATTAACCCAATAATGATGATGATATTGATAGTTATACATAGACATACATAATGGCGGTAACAGCAGCATTTTACAGTGACAAACATGGCTTCTTCTACGGTTACTCCCCCTGCTCCCTCCTACAATCAAGTGGCAGTTTGCGTGAAAGTAACCGCTCTCGGCTTCAGACCAGCCTTCTTTGGCCATGGAGGTCACTCTTCACCTTCCTCTTATTTATCTTGTATTTTAATTGTTTGTTTTTCGGTGAAATTGAGGTTGTCGGGTTTGTGGTTTGGCCATCTAGGTGTAAATTGAAAATGGGAATTCGATAATTCTATAGTCGGGTTCAATTATATGAGGTATTTTGTACGATTGCATTTCATGGATTTTGTTTCATGATTCTGTCACCTTGTTGACATGGATGCTGATTAGATTTGAAAGAGACCTGTAGTCTGTAGTTTGGTTATTATCGAAAGTTCTAGCTGGGGGGATTTAAAGTTTCTTGTAGAATTATTTGTCCTGTGCACACCCCTACTTGGATAGTTTGAAGTCATGTCTTATTAGAATGCAGTTCCCAAGCTATATTTTATAAAAATTATGGTATGTGCTATATTCCGAGCTTATTTATATTTGTTGTCATCTATAATGTTTAATCTACGGTGGCTCTTAAGTTCAGGATCGTGTTCTTCGTAAAATGCCGCTGTTATCTATCTATTTTTTTCATTGGCAGCAAAGTTGCAGGGTTCTTTTCTGTGCGTTAAATGTTATTTGGTTTCTAGTGGTTCATTGGGTTCTTGAATGTCACATTGTTCTTAGTTTTTGAATTTTGAATGGTTTTTCCCACTATTTGTTTATCTGGAGGATGAAATTATAATTATATGCAAATTATTTTCCTCTGTTACAGTTACTTTTTTAAGTTTCACAACTACTTGCTAATTATAATGTATAGGTGTTTCCTTCCTTGTGTTGCATTTGATGCTTATTTTGGAGCTAATTTTATCTGTTGCAGTGGGTACTCCAAAATATTCTGGAATACGATTATGTTACTCTGTGAAACCTAGTCATGGAATGGGTGCTCTTGGTACTCAGATGAACCTCTTTGATCGGATTGCTAGAGTTGTTAAGGTTGTTTAACTTCTTCTTTTTTACTTTTTTGCGTAACTAAAATGACTCCGTTGAAGAGCTTATGTAAAGTTACTGATTATAGTTAACTTTTTAAAGTGCAGTCCTACGCAAATGCAATCATAAGCACATTTGAGGACCCTGAGAAAATACTGGAACAAGCTGTACTTGAAATGAATGATGATTTGATTAAAATGCGTCAGGCTACAGCACAAGTATGTCATAATTTGATGCTGATTTGTTTTTCTTTCCTTTTTCCTCGATAGTAAAGTGATTCCTTTCGAGAGCGAGCGGAACCTGACCTTTCTTTTAGTTCTCTTTATTGATTTTTTGGGGATAACTTATAATAAAGTATAATGATTTTTTTGTTTAAATAATAGCTCACATTCTATGGACCAACTTGGGATATAAATCCCAAACACGACGTGCCATGAGAAACTTCACCTCGAAATATCAGAAAATGTTGTTGGGTTGTGGATTCTCATTATTTTGTCTCTTTAAGAGAATGAGTAGTGAGTTCTGTGGTTGCCTAAGACAAAAGCAACTCAGCCTCGTGTTTTTGGACTTCTCATTACAATTTTGATCATAAACTACTGAAAGTTCTAATAATTTAACTCCTGCGCAGAAGTGAATTCAAAACACGTAATTTGACAAGTCATTTGTTTATGTAATTTTATAGTGTCTGTGTCATGAGCATCCATTGCACTTATATGGAAAGTTCAAGTCCAAATGATTATTCTGCTATGAACTTTTGTAGGATTTGTTGTTGTTTTGTCATTTATTTAAGTTTCAAATAAATAGGATCATTACATAGTAGAGTATTTTTTTATGTATATTAGGATATGATTTTCTTTATTTGAATCAGTGTACTATATTATAAATAAAGTGTGATTCTATTAATAAAATTATTAGCAATATTATGTCACAAGATCTGAGCTTCTCCCTCAACGAGCCTTTAAAACTAAGATTTCGGGTTCTCTAAAAAACGAGCCTCGAAACCATATCCAAAATATATTGATCATCCCATTACATGATCCAAACATTATCCAAACCTGGGACCAGAACAAATTGGTATCAGAGCCAACTGTCTTGGAGGATTTTCACACCTTGCAGCAACAATTCGAAGCATTTATCCAGATGTACTAGGAAGATAGGGCTGCAAACAAGTGTCGGCAGCTAGAACTCCTTGCCCAGCTGGAAGCATTATCCTCAACTATCTCTGCAAACAGAACTGAAGCAGTATGGGTAAGGACAAGGGCAGAAGTACTAAGGAGCTGCGTGGGGGCAAAGCCACAAATGGCAGCACATTGTCATTGTCCATTGCTGCGGCTAGACCAAGTGCACATGGAAGCAAGGAAGATAGCAGTTGTATGAAATGTATGAACGACTAGCGAAACAGGGAGCTGCATGGCAGCAGCAGCACATTTGTGCCCAAACCCAAGAACTCGAAATGGGATTTTCGAAAGCACAAAAGGATGTCCAATCCACTAGGATGTCTAAACAGAAGCCAACGGTCCTTTTGGCATCAACAAACAATGGAAAAAGGAAAGGGTGGATTGACTTCTTTTTACCTTGAAAGCAATGTCCAACTCGTTTTTTAAGCTGGAACAAGATTGTCCATGGTTACAGGGGGAGAAATTTAAGAACCACTGCCACCTATGCCTAATCTTTTAAATACTCCAACAGCAACAATCATTCTTGAAGAGATCCAAGCAACTACTTGCATGGACTGAGGTTGCCTACACTTTTCACGTTTTTGAGGATAACCATGATCTCCAAGGGGGAGTAATATCATGAGCATCCATTGCACATATATGGAAAGTTCAAGCCCAAAGGATTATTTGTATGATTTGTTGTTATCTTGTCATTTATTTAAGTTTTAAATAAATAAGATTATTTTATAGTTAGAGTAATTTTTTATTTATATTACGATATGATTTTCTTTATTTGAATCATTGTACTATATTATAAATAAAGTGTGATTCTATTAATAGAATTATCTGGAAAATTATCACAATATTGTGTCACGAGATCTCAGGTTCTCTCCCAACGAACTTTAAAACTAAGAGATCGCGAGGTTATCTCAAAACGAGTCTCGAAACCCTATCCAAAATATGGATCATCTCATATCATGATCCTAACCTGAGACCATAACTGTCTGACAAACAAATCATAACCAGAAAAGAGACCTATTGAAAAAAACAATCATGTTGGCCATGTATTATCAACACTTAAAATTTGAGTTACAGTTAAATGCAATTTGAAAAACCCTCTAAGTGTCTACAATTGGATCTCTTGTTTTTCTGTTCTTTTTGTTTCCTCCCTCTGAATCAAGAAAGGGTAAGGATGAAGAAATTATCTATCATTCTTAGGACTAAGAAATGCTCCATCATTCTTAGAATTGTCTGCTGAAACTTAGTTACAACTAATTAAGGATTATGCTAGTGAACAGTGATGCAATTCATAAGATTGAGAATTTTTTTGGGGGGTGGGGGTGGCGTGGGGGTATTGAGGATGCAAGTGCGAGCAAGTGTGTGGTACATAATAAACTAAACAAAACCTTAAGGAAGTTTGGAAGGGTTTCAGAGAGAAAATATGCACTACTTGATAGAATACTTGATATGTAAAATTGAAGGCTTTAATAGACTAAACAAACATTTTAAGGAACTTTGGAAGGGTTTCAGAGAGAAAATATCTACTGCTTGATAGAATACTTGATATGTGAAAATGAAGACTTGATATTATTTAGACATAACAATGGGATTATGGGAAGCTTTGATCATTTCAATCCAACGGTGGAGATGGGTCTTTTGGAATGCTGTGCCAACTTTTATTAGTCTAGATAATTCTACTTAGCGATTCTATAAACCTGATGATTTTAGGAATTTTATGATGAATTTCAGGTGTATAATATACAAAATTGGAGAATATGCTAGAAATGTTCGAAGCCCCCCAAGCACCTTCCTTGTTCACCGGGGAACTGCTTTTGCCATTTTCCTACCCGACAAGTCATCCAATTTATTTGCTTAGTTCTAGATTATGCTATCCGCCTCTCTGTTTAATTGCTCGATAAATCTTAAAGTTAACCGATAAGATTTAAATTTCGGTATGGAGACTTATCCATGCCTGTCTTTGTTGTAGGTTTTGGCTTCTCAGAAGCAGTTAGAGAACAGATATAAAGCTGCACAGCAAGCTTCTGAAGATTGGTAAATGCCAAGAATTGTTTTATTTTGCATCTTTGATCTTCTTGAAGTAGTGGCTCATAGTTTTAACATCACAGGTACCGGAGAGCACAACTTGCTCTTGGGAAGGGTGATGAGGATCTTGCTCGTGAAGCTCTCAAACGAAGAAAATCTTACGCTGTAAGGGCTATGAATCTCTTTTATTGAAGTTGGTGACTTTTATATTCCTTATAGAGAATTATACAGCTACATGATTTAGTAATCTCAAAAGAATGGCGAAAAGTTATTGTTCTGATTTTGATATTATTGTCTAAGTTCCATTTTTGCACACATTCAATCGGGATATATGGTGAACACTAGTGTTTTGAGACACACAATACATGTGCATGACAAGTTGTTTGACAAGGCCATATTTCATAATATCTGTCATCTGTTTTAGAAAATGAACTAGTTGGATAAAAGCTATAGGATAATGAACAGATTCTAGAAATACTGGAGATAATGACGCATCAATGTAAAGTTGTTGCAAGTGATAAGTTAATAAGGGTTATTTTTTTATTAAATTCTTTTTGTTACAACCAAAGGGTAAAATTAAACTTTTAGCCCCTTTTTTCCTAATATGAAGTAGCATTTTCTTTGTAGATAATAAGATTTAAATATTCTAAACAAGGTTAATATGTATGCTTTCTCAAATTGCTCTGTATCAATTTTACAGGACAATGCAACTGCTTTGAAAACTCAGCTTGATCAGCAGAAAAATGTAGTCGATAACCTTGTTTCAAATACACGGGTGGGTTTCATTAGCTGCTACTACATTCATGTTTCTTTTGTAGATTTATTTCGTAACATACACTCGTACGGGAAGATACATACATTTTGTTTGGTCAATAGCTCTCTCTTGCATAAATGATGGCACTCGTATCTAATTTGCTCGAGTTACATATATTTTTGTTCATATTTGTGATTCATCACTGATGAGAAGTTATTTTCAAATCTTCAATAAATCTATGCAGCTGCTAGAAAACAAAATACAGGAAGCTAGGTCTAAGAAAGATACACTAAAAGCACGAGCTCAGTCTGCCAAGTTCGTTCTCCCCCTTTCTAATTGCATTCTTTCCTGCAACAGTTTGCAATTTGATCTGACTGGCTGTAACTGCTCATTTTTCCTGTAGAACTGCAACTAAAGTGAGTGAAATGTTGGGAAACGTAAATACAAGCAGTGCTTTGTCAGCTTTTGAAAAGATGGAGGAAAAAGGTAAGCTGACCGCCTGAGGAAAAAAGGTGGCTTATGTCATGTGTTACAAATGTTCTTGTTTAAAAGCTTGTTTTGTAGTCTCATATCCATCATTGAAAAAGAAATTGGTTTAAGCTTTGTACGCTAGGGCATTAATTTTATCATAACCACCTGGTTTAGAAAGTTAATAAAGATGTCAGAAAGGCAATAGTTTACCATATGTTTTGTCCATTTAAGACGGATAATCTTATTCATGGGCAAGGGGTAGTGACAGTGACAGTATTGACAAGGGGTATGTATCTTACACCTCAATGCTTATGGTTGACTAAGCTGGAATGTAGTTCAAAATTTTAATTTATGTGGATGGAGGTACCTAAGAACTTTCAGCAAAGCAGGGCAAAGAGGCTCTGAACCTTCTGTTGGCAAATTCATGAAGCACTTCGGGTATGTGTGCCGAGTGGTTTTGTCAAATAATTAATTTTTAATAACGTGATGTTTTAAAATTTTAAAATATATTGTATATGTTATAAGGGAAAGATGAAAGTTTGAATTTAAAGTAATTGATTATGTTGGGATACCTGAAATTAGAAAATGAAATAAAAATGATATGCAAGTGTTTTTTTTTTTTAAAAAAAAAACAAAAGCTCTCATTACTTCTCTCTTTTTTCTCATTACTGACTTGGTGATCGCATAAAATTACAATCAGTCTTAGTTGACCCTCTTCATTGACATTGGAATTTTGATATGATTTCTTCATGGTGGCCTGTGAATTGTACAGAGCTACAAACACAAACCAGTCAAACTAGAGTACCTGAAAGTTAAAATTTTCTCCTTCTCTAACAGTTATGGCAATGGAAGCTCAGTCGGAAGCACTTAATCAGTTAACAAGTGATGAACTTGAAGGAAAGGTAGCTCTCTTCTACGATTGTGTTATACCACGTGCATTTTTTCCTTCCTTCGTCCTTTTTCTAGGGCTAATTTTACGATCCATGGAAAGGTAAATTGTCTATATATCGTGTTTTGAATCACCTAGCCTTTCAAATATAAATGCCGTTAGGCAGTTTTCGTGTTCAACCTCTGTGCATTTCTCAGAAAGATCATATCAGATCATCCCCGATATTTGTTGTCTTTGTTAGTTGTAAAACAACAAGGATTATGTGTGCTTTCTTTTTTACTTATCATTTCTATTACATGGGAGAATTTTTCTTCAGATGAACTTGGATTTCATCGTTAAGATCATTATATTTTGCAGTTTGCTATGCTTGAGACTTCTTCAGTTGATGATGACCTTGCCTCCTTGAAGAAACAAGTATCTGGAAGCACAAAGGTAAATCACAAATCGCTTTTCCCCTTGCTCCTTACCTATATTTTTTTATTTCTTGTTTCCTTTTTCTTTTATATATTGGTTAAGGATTCTAATCAGATAGGTTCCATTCCACTCTACATTTGCTTCTGATCATGGTTTCCTTGAAAGTCACTATTGTTTGCTTTCTTTGCCAGAAAATTAAAAAATTGGGGATTTGCTTGGGTTTGTTGATTTCCCTTTTTCGAACAAAATATGTTCACAATTGACCAGTCATAGAGTCAGGAAATATATGTTGTGGGGACAACGCAAAATTTCAAAATTTTAAAATCTCTAGGGGCGAAATAACAGTTTTATAGTATAGAAAGCATGTACTGTTAAATGTCCAGCCCTCCCTCTCTCTTTACCTCTGCATTTGACTTGAATGCTATCCATAAAGCAGAAGGGAGAGCTTCCAGCAGGAAGGACACCTATCAGCACGAGCTCTGCATTCAAGTTTCAAGATCCTGAAATCGAAAAGGAACTGAACGAGTTAAGGCAAAAGGCCAATGACTACTAGCGACGAGAGTTAATTTTTTTCAAGAAAAAGGTTTCTCCGATGACACACAAGCGTGGATACAGGAACTGCTGTTGATGGAAAGGAATTTTTATCGACATGTTTCCACACTATTTATGAAGTTTTGTACAATATCTGCTACACGATCTTGTCTGATAGATGATAAAAATAACTTGAGAAATTTGTTTGATAGTCAATTGTCCTGGGCTCTGTGAAGATTCCATTAGATGCAACTCTCATTTAAGTTTCAGTTCAAATCTCAGCCCCTTCATTCTTTTTGTTTCAATGATAGCCCCTTTGGGAAAGTTATTAGCTTCGTCTCTAGGTAATAAATTTCTATACATATTTTTTTAATACAATATTATCAAATAATTAAGATCACAGCGAATAACATCGCTTTTTAATCGTGAAATTCTATACACCGTTTGCCATCACCATTTGTGTGTAAATTTCTCCCCTTAGGGACAAAGACGTTATTCGATTACATATACATTAAAACGATTAAATCTTTCGGCCATTGATGACAATTTGGCAATAGTTAGTTTCGATTTTGTATTAACATCTTTTCAGACGATTTTGTTTATATCATGTCAAATGTTAATATAATTTATCTGACTAACACGATGTAATCAACAATGACAGCGATGATAATAACATTTACGGTAGTCCTGTTTTCTTAGTTTTAAAAGAAAATTAATTAAGCTGTGAAAATGAATGGCACAAAATCTAAAAATTGGAAATTTGTTTTTCTGTGGATTTTGATCTTCATATTCGAAAAATCTGATGGAACAATCGTCTGAAACTGATCTAGCTTTGCTTCTTCAATCGGACGATTAAGAAGAAGCAGAAGACTCTGCTGCAACTGAAGCTGATCAACTTTTGCTTACTGTCGACGAAATCATCCTCAATCACTCCTCTCCGTCTCCACCATCTTCACCCCGCGATGACGTTTTCTTCCCCCCGCCGGCGGGAACAATCACAACATAGGGTGGCAAATGTGTATACTTCTAATTATTTGGCTTCTGGTGCTATTGGGGATACCTATAGAACCAACTACGTGGGTGAGGTTTTGCCACATTTATTTGGTGGTGGGGTGGTGAAATCTAATTCCAAACCTGGAGCTGCTCTGGAGGCTGCCGCAGCTGCCTCTCGCTCTATTCCCACGCCCTACGCCCCACGCAGTGGCCATCAAGTCGATGAGAGCAACCACCGGTGCTATGCGGAGTGCGGTTTCTGAAACTTCGGCAATAGCTGCTGTCAATGATAAATTGTTACTATCACACTCATCCATGGCCTCCGGTGGTACTCGGAATTCGTTTGGCTCTGGCGGTGATTTAGAGGGATTAGGCTTTTCTGTGTCTGTGGAAGCAGAAGAGGTTGGATGGGAGGAACTTCAATCGGCCAAACTTGATTCAATCTCCGAAAATGCTGATGCTGGTGGAGGACATTCTTCTGGACGGGGTGTCAATGAGGCTGAGGTTTTAACCAACTTTAAGACCTCAACGGAGGTGGGTGATATTGAAATACCTCGGATAGCTAACGGGGAGGAAAAATGTGCCACTTTGAATTTTGAAACCCTGAATGCCCTCCCTGTTGAAAATTGAAAACGAACCAGTTTTGGATGAAGTAAGTGAGGTAACTGCTGAAGGCTTTCCTTCTGATATAACTGGTGAAGAAGACGTGGCTGCCCAACACCTGCCCGTTGTTGTGGATATGAATATGCCATATGGTGATGAACACAAGACTAGAGGAGAAGAATCAAGCGATCTCAGTGAAGTAGTTTCTGAACACGGGGATCTAGATTTTCACCAAGTCTGATTCTCGACCTGCGTTTAGCCTGAAAATTCTTACCTGCGTTGCCATACTTAACAATGCTGTCATTTATTACTGAGACGTCATCACTGACGTGATTCTCGACCACCTGTGAATTACTTTTATTGAAACAACCGCCATCAATTTTCTATTCAATTGAAACAAACATGGGTAAGATTGCATTTATTCTTTAAATAAGAGCATCATGTTTCAGATACATGATATGTAGTTAACTTGTTGGTCTTTTTTCTTTTTAAACCAATTCTAACTTGGTTATCTCTTGTCGGATTCAAGTGATGCTAGAGTAGATTCGGGGGGAGAAGTGCTCGAGTATTCTCTTGATGGATCGTACAGTCAGGTGGAAGACAAAGAGAAGTACAAAGCTAAATGGAAAGTCTCCAGGCCTCGTACAAGTCACATGAGGAAACTGTTCACCATATTCATTAAAGAAATTGTCGAGGGAATGATTGGATATGTTAAGCTTCCGAGGATCACGTTGAAGCTACTTTCTGATAATGGCAATCAGGAATTTGGTGATTTTAAACTTATAATACTTGGGATGCTAGGAACATATGATTTTGAGAAAAGAATTCTGGTAGTCTTCTTTTTCTTGTATACTTTTTCTGCTTTATTTATGTTTTTTACATATAATGATGATAATTTTATTATCCAACTGGTGCGTTATAATCGTGATTGGTTGTATGTCGTAGATGATTTACCCTTTTAATTGTCGTTAAATTGGTTGAATAAAAATGCAGAACATTCAGAGCAGTAATTTTTCCTTTTTAGTTTTCGTTAAACTTTTTGTGAGTTGAAAACAATTGTGCAGCTTCTTTCCTGGTAAGATATATTCCTTGCACTTGTATTTTGGTTTTGTTTCTTTTGCATACAAGGTGGTAATTTGTGTGTAAGCCTGCTAGACCGACCGAAAATAGCGTGTGTAATAGCATTTGGTTGTTATGCTGTGTACTTTTTACATGTTCAGTGCATTGCCGTCTTTGACTTTTGAACCTGTTGGCAGCATATATTCCTCGTAAAATTTTTTGGTAGTTACTAATATAACTGTTTTCTCTGTTAAATAGGACATTGCAAACGATTTGATCCAAGATGATACATATTATACCATGAGTTTGCTCAGGAAGGGGGCTTCTCATGGTTATGCCCCACGTAACTTTGTCTGCTGTATATGTAACTCCCTTCTTGCCAAAAACTCTGTTTCTAAAGTTCAAGTATTCAGTTGTGGTCATGCAATGCATGTACATTGTGAGCCTGAGGAAAATGAGGATTCATTTAAGGGAACCTCTGCTGGATGTCCTATTTGTAATTCTAGGAAAAAAACTATCCAGGGTCAACGGAAAATCCTGTGTTTGGCGATAATGGATTAGTAAGCAAATCCTTGATAAGGGCACAACAAGCAGGTGGGATGCAAACATTGCATCCCCGTGATCAACATGATATCTTTGAGAACTCATTTTTCTCTCATACAGCTTCGAGGGTATGATTATATATACCTCTGCTCAATTATCCTTTGCTGTTATAATAGTTTTCACGTGTACATTCTATCAACTTTTGCATTCCTGAATTTGGTTGGAACAGTTTGAACTCTTGAATAGTCTTCAGAAAGACCAGAAATTATTTCAACTTGAAAACTCAGTTCAGTTGAGGCTAGCACCACCTGCTATTTACCATGAAAAGGTGAAGAAAAGAGCAGAAATTTCAGGCAGAGAAAGCACCAGCCGTGTTCCACAGAAAAATCATCTAGTAGGCGAATAAGGGATATAAAACTGAAAGGAGTATCATTACGTTCCACCCTGAAAACCAATATATTAAGTGAGTTATTTTATCCAAGAAATTCTTACATCTTATTCTCATGGGAAATTAAAACTAAATGTGTAATTGATTATTATTTTTTTGAAGGGAATGGAAATATTGGTGAGAAGTGAAGCAAACATTCCTTGTACGCTTTTATGGCCATGCTGCTGCTAAATATTTTGGTTGGTTTTACAAATTCTCTCTCCATTGCATTTTATAATTCATTTTATTTCTTCATTGAATTCACATGTATCAGTATTAAATAAATGATGATAGGGGTGTGGCTTTGGAGTTGCATGCTTGTGAAATCTCTATAATTCCCTAACATTCCAATTCCTATTCACTAGCGAACTCTCAGAATTTCTCATCTCAGCATGAGTTAGGTCCAACTTCTCATTTCGTTATTCGCTGTTCCATTGTGTAATGAAGCAGGGCCATTTTTTTATCGTTTCACAACACTCTAGTTTCCTGTCTCATCGCTTCTAGTCTTTCCTCCGAACTTCAGCCATTGTAGTGTTTGAAAACAATCGACATAAACTCAAATACATAGTGACTATCATCACAAACCACCTCCATCAAGCAAAACCCCACTGGCACTCGGCCAACATCTGCTTTTCTAATAAACCACGAGTTTCCTTTTTTCGTTGCAACTCAACCCCGTAAATCGCGTCATGGCTTGAGATCTTTTGAATAACATTATTGATTCATTGGTATCATAAATTCTAGACTTTTAATGACTTTATAGAGTTTAAAAGTTTAGAGGTATTCAATATAGATTTTTATATATTTTATAAAAGTTCAATGGTATTAAATATAACTTTTTGTACAGTTTTAAAAAATCATATATATTTCGAGCTTGAATTTTAAAAATTCTACAAAAGTCTGTATGTATTCAAAATATCGATAGATTTTTAATAACTACATGGAATTCTGTCAAGTATAAGAATTTAAAGTCTAAGATACAACTATGAAATGTCAAAAAATATATTTGATTCAGCCTGAAGATTTGGATTGACATTTGATTGAGAAATATCTCAAAATCACATATTCATTTTTATTTTTATTAAAAATAATATCGATATAAATACTAATTTTCATTCTTTTCTCTTCCATATATTTTTTCTTTTATTTGAATTTTTTAAAATCATATTTTTTATAGTTAACAATAGTTTAAAATCAAAATTATTATCATTTTTTATTTTATTTTTCGAGTTTCGCTCACAAAATCTCGTAAAATTTAAAACATATATAAAGATAATTATATTAAATTAAATATATTAAAATTTATAAAGTTACACTAATAGCATATATTTTAACATACTTATTCTCTATTTTCACGTAAAAATAATTGTTTTGTTTATTTTTTTGTTTGACGTATTGCCAAAAACAAAATTGATATATTTTTTATAAAAAACATTATTTACAATAAATTTAGTATTAATGTATTTATTATTTTTCGTAAATTAAATCAATAAACAAAATATTATTTAGATAAAATATTTTAAATAAATAAAATTTACTCACTTTAAACTGTTAGTTCGAAAAAAATTAAAAAAATCTCAAATATAAATTACAAAATCCAATTCTTCACAAAGTTTACCAATGTTAATAAAAATAATGCAAAATAAGTTCACGAAATTCCGTGAAAATCTTTAATAATATGTGAAATTATACAAAAAATAGTAAAATTTATAACTCCACAAAAATCAATTATTTAAAAAAAATCAACAAATCTCTGCGATAAATACAACCTAAGTTGACATGGATATTGACTTGGATCATTTTCTGTAATTTCTTGATCCTCCTATATCAACTTTGTGGCGCAAAGCTATTCCTTCTCTCATTTTCTTTTCTATTATTACAATATTTTGAGATATTATTAAGATGGACCGTTTGCCTGTGCCACAAATATTATGTCGAAATCCCGAAATTCACCCAAGATATTCCCAAATCCTAAGGATTCTCGAGGCTAAAATAGTTATTTCACAGCGCCATCACTGATAGTCCCATCTCCATGTGTGTGTATATATATGTTCTCCACTAGTATTCCAGGCCTCGGTGCCTTCGATCCATTCTCTGTACGTTCTAACATTTCCAAGTGTGCAAAATGGCTTTGCAGTTCTACAGTGCGTCAGCGTTGAGTTCGTTGGCGCAAAATCCGGTGTCCCACAAGATCATTTCGGGCCAACCTGTGGTCTGTGTTGCAGGTGATTACCGCCGGACGGTGATGAGGACGGAGAGGCGGCTGAGAGTGGGGTCTCGGGTCAAGGCGAGTTTGGACGCCGCAGCCGCGGTGGCGGAGGTGGGCAGAGTGACTGAGGTCGGTTTGCATACCTTCTGGCCCATCGTGGAAGCAGCTGGCACTAAGGTTGTAGTCGTCGATATGTACACTCAGTGGTGAGTTCATCATAATTATCCCGGTTTTCTACGTGCGTCGATCCTGCTTACTGTTGTTGATTTATTAGTTGTTTCTATTGTGAAAATTTGTCAGCGTTCGTTGATTTCAATTGAATGTTGATTGTTGATTTCATGTTGGAATTGCTAGGGTGGTTGTGAATGGATCAAACTAGGTTCAATGAAGCAGCATTGTGATACGAACATTGGGCCGAAGATGAAATTTAAAGTTTATAAACTCAATAGTACATGAAAAAGAATGCATCTTGCTATTGTTTTTTTTAATATATAAAACAAGGAATCTAAATAATTAGTTGCAATCATCTTTGATTAGGATCCACAAGTATACACTTTGTTTTTTCCTAGACGTTTTTATAATCTTGCAGTTTTAAACAATAAAAAAACCCCAATCCGGGGAATGAATTCAATAGTTTCATGTTTGATTCATTTAGTGACGTTTCAAGATCCACAGCTTCTTATGGACGTGATCCAGTAATGATGCACTTGACCAGAGTATATATGCCATGATTTGATGGCCATTTTCATAGCGATTGTTCACAATCTCGTGGACTGTGCTACATACATTGAATTCATGTGTGCTGATACGTTACCACGGTAACAATAGGAAGAGCAAGGAACTTTTTCATTTCAGTTCAGCCATCAGAGTGAAGTTCTGTCCTTTTTCTGTCATTGAATATGTTAGCGTAGATTTTTCTTGGTTGGTCTATTTCGGTTGACGGAATTTGTTGAACTCATCCAGGATCACAAGTGTTTGGCATTCACGAAATCATCATTACTTGCAGTTTTAGGATATTACTTTCACAGTTTCATTTCAAAGCCTTGGAAGTTCCACGGAAGTTTAGGATATTAGCAATTTATACCAAGATTTTAGAGGAATCTGATATTTGTGAGAACCGGTGATATATCTCAAGAATTGAACACTGGTTATTCTTGGGTGGTGGGTTTGCTTTTTGCAAAAACCATTTATTTAAGGTGTCAATATTGTCATTTTTATTCAACCTAATTGTATCTGCGTCCAATTTTTGATATGGTTGAGATCTAATGCTTTAATTGCTTATGAGTATGCTAAGTTTTGGTCATTTTTCAAAACCTTTGGATTTGGTTTCCAACATACAGGTGCGGTCCATGTAAGGTGATGGCGCCAAAATTTCAACAATTGTCTGAAAAATATGATGATGTTATCTTCTTAAAGCTCGACTGCAACCAAGATAACAAGGTGCGTGCGGTACTATCTCGTCTCTTTTTTCTAAATCTATGCATCAAACTCAAGGTTGATGTTTTATGATGATCCATCAACAGCCTCTGTCAAAGGAACTAGGGATTAAGGTGGTTCCTACATTCAAGATATTGAAGGATAGCAAGATTGTAAAAGAAGTAACTGGAGCCAAATATGATGATTTAGTCCTCGCCATTGAGAATGCAAGAAGCAGCTAGAACTCTTTTTAATTTTAAGCTTGTTTATAACTTTGTTAAGTAGATGAACTTTTATGATTCTAAATTCGTGCAAATAACAATTATAGCTCTAAAAGTTGGTGAGTGGTGCAAAAATATTTGAGTTGTTCAAATGTTTGTGGGTTAACGTGTGGGTGCTTGCATGGCGACATGTACAAAAGATGATCTGATCTTGAGCTTATTTACCCAACTTTGTAAAAAAACACGAGGATTTAAAAAAAAAATCAATAAGAATTCCTCTAATTTCTCTCCCTACTCCTTGTTACACAAAGCCATTGTCTTGGGATCTCAAGATCATCTCCTGTAACAGTTGGAACATGCCAACTGCCCTGTTCTGACTCCTGCAATTCATTTGCACACGATTCATAGAGCTTTTCAGACATGAAACTAACAGGCGTAGAGATCCTTTGCACATTAACTCACCTGGATGACAATTGAATATGGTGGTGGCATATGGAGGTTCAGCCCATTGATAGAAGGTTTTAATCGGACCTGCCATTCATCGGTACAATACAACCATTTTCAATCTCATATGTTAGTGACAATCCAGTTTTGCTAATGTAACGCGCATGAAAGCTAGCTTTCTATAATTGATATTAAAAACGGAACGGTTGGAAATAAAAATATATACATAATATAAGAGACCGGTAGCCAAGAATGTCTTATTCCTGCTTGCTATGTTCTGATTGCCATTGGGAAGATAGGACAACCATTCAGAATGCATCGTTTATATACAAGTAATTAACAATCCCTAGCAATGCAGCATCGAAGAAGTTTGAATGAATCAAATATTGAAAGAAAAGTAACAAATACCTGATGTTTTTCTTTCCATCTAGGGAAGAAGCTATTGCCTAAAAGTTCAAACAAGTGGTCTCTCATCTCATCATTTGTCACCAGCAAACACTTTGAACTTACAGCAGCATACAACCAGTACCTACGGAAAGAAGAGAAAAACAGATAATGGACTTGTACGGCAGAGACATCGGTAACAGGTAAATATCTGGCATTGCACTTAATCTCAAGGTCGAGTGGCATAAGACAAGTTAAGAACAAATAAACGAGACTGGTATGTATTGAAAATTGAGAGAGAGATTGATATTTGTTAAATAAGATATGCTTCTCAATGACCAAAATAAATAAATTTTTGTGTGGCATGTGTTGTAGATACATGGCCACAGATATATTAATGAAAAGACTCTCCCATATTATGCCGTTTATACTCCTACCTGATTCCTTTCACTTTTATAGCTTAATTCTTTTGACTGCACTGAATGCCTCGCCAAACACAGTGATCTTGTGCGTGGATCATTTTTAATTGAAGAATGAAACAAGAAAATTTCTTCTCAAAATTATCTACACCAAGTGAATATGCTTTTATTGACCTAATAGATATTAACCTGTGATGTCGTACGTGATATCAGGCCTTGAACAGAGCATTCCAATGTCAGCGAATATTTCTTTATTGGTTTCATTGAATCACATATGAAAAAAGAAACAACAAAACTGAATTTGGGTAAACCACTATTTGAAATCAATCAATATTGTGTGGTCATGGAACTCCCAAAATTTCACTTCAATAAATAACAATATAAGCAAGATGTGTATCTAACAACTTACATCACTACAATGGAGTTGAAATAACAAACTTCCCTTGTAAAAAACTATTCATTAACATCATGCATAGATAACAACAACAGAACCTTGAAAGACATTGTGGTTCACAAATATCAATAACATGCAGGCATTAGACCCAAATGACCTATATCGGCTACATAGGTGCATAACTGAAAGCATCATTTTCAACCTAGTTGACGGCTGGATTATTCAGATCGCTAGCAAATAAGTATACAGGAACTGTATGAAGAAAAGAACACAAAAAAATGTGACTCAGCATTAAGAGAAACTGATTATTAAATATTACCAATCGTCATTTGAACCAAGAGGTGTTGCATAGAGTGCTCCAGCCCGTTTCCAACTTTCCAATAACTTTTTGTTGTTGGGGTGCTGAGCAGGACCGCCAGTCATTCTACTCTGGTGTAAAATAACAAGAGGCAATTTCTTTGAAGGGCTGATTTGCCGTATTTCTTTCACAACTCTATTGATCTATGACAAAGGCCACTATGAGTCATTTATCCACACATGAAAAAAAACACAAATCTCATAACCTTCGCTAATTCACTTCTAATTGTCTATCACAAAGACAGGCGATGAAGGGAGTCAAGTTTCATATTTACCTGGAAAAAATTCAAAACTTGTTGATTAGCAAGGCCCAAATTTGCACCATCAACTACAGCATCAAACGGACCATGCCGTTGAAGCCACTCCTGTACCAGTACACAAGCATTAGACTTGAAATCTTTGTTGTTAAATGCTTAGCCCAAGTTAAATATTGCACTTTTCCAGTATAACAATGATGTTGTCAGATTACATCATTAATAACAACAGGTGATGCCCGAGACATCTTATTTCAATTTAACTTGTTATAAACAAAACAATGGCCTGCCATGATTATAAGACAGACACCATAACTTATAGAATTACCATCCAAACACCGAGAAGTTCTCCTCGTTTCTTTTCAAACTCAGTACCGTTTCAAAATGTCATCAAGCAAAGTTGCAGCAGTCATATCAAATCCTACAATTTTCAGACGAATAAATGCTATATTTTCCACACACACAGCACAGATTTCGAAAGGTCTTAACCGTGGAAACCAGATACTAAGTCAATACCTGAAATTGCAAAAAGTCTTTTCTAGCTTCCTTTTGGCAAGCCAGATCAGCCAAACACTTTGCAAAATTATTTGTCTCCCTAGGATCAATATCAATACAATCTAGCTTCTGCCCACATGACTGACAAACACCGGTATTGGTTATCGAGGTCCTCACCAATCTCCAGTTTCCTGTCCCCAACCACCCTTGACCATGCCATCCACCACCTCCCTCAACAATTCCTTTCTTCACCCTCTCTGAATCCCACTTCTCCAAACCAATTTCTGCTGCCTTTTTGGACCTAAACCAATCCTCCACCACCACAGCAGTCTCCTCTGAAACTTGTCTCACTGCAGCTCTCAACCTATGCAGCATTTCATACACTTTCTCTTCCCTCTCAGTTTCGGAACTAACTTTTAATAATGCTGAAAGCTCAGACTCTTCAGCCAAAACCATGTTATCCATCATATGAGAATCCACCTTGTATGCCTCATAAGCCATCCCCTTCTCACAAAACCCAAACAGAGCTGGTCCATAAGACCTCAACTTTGGAGCAATACCACCTGCCTTCATTTTCTTAACTAAACCGAAAGCTCGCTCAGGATCGTTTTTGGCAGCTGCCAATCTTGAAGCATTAGTAAATGTTGCCTCATTCGGCACCACCTTATCAATGCCCATCCGTTCAAAAATCTCAAACCCTCTTTCCAAGCTTAGAACATCCGTTCGAATACCATCACTTTTTGTTGAACATAAATAAAGCAAGACATTGTAATGATACACATTCAGCTGAACATTGTTGATTATTGCCTCATCGTAAAGGCGAAGGGCTTCTGCTACGTCACCGCTCTTGGAACACTGCTCCAGTTTCGCACGCAGAATCATCTCTGGGGACTCCCGAAGAGCCTTTTTCCTGGATCTTCGAGTGCCCGAATCTGTAGGCTCTTGGACAAGTGCTTCAGCTGTTGTGGTGGAAAAATGGGATCTTTTTATCGCCATCAAAAAGGGATATTTTGGTTGGGTTTTGGCATTGAACGAAATAGGCATCAAGGGACAGTAGTGCAACAGATAATTGAAGCTTCTGGGGCGGAAACAGAGTGAAGTAGAGTTTTTGGAGAAAAGGGAAAGAAGAGGAGAGGCTTTAGCTGATAAAGTAGTCATGCGAAAGAGCATTCCTGGTACTTAAGGTGTCGACCACACACTCCCACAACGCAAAACTACGTGTTCGATGGACGTGCTCTTCGCATCCACGATTTGAAAAACATGATGGAATTTGGAATTTAACAGTGGAACAATCAATCTCAGAACAGAGAATGGGAAATTTGAAGCTATAGATGACGGACGCTATATCTTCTTTTTCTTTCGTCTAAAAAAGAAATATATTTTAAAGTATGTTATAATATATGTTTTATGAGTTTAGTGATTTCTAAAAAAACACAAAAATTAAGTTAATTAGCGAAAACAAAAAATATAAAATTCAAAACAAGTGAAATTCCAATGCTAAAAAAAGTTCCTTTAAATGTATTTCAGGAAATAAATTTTTTGGAAAAATTTGCTTTTTTTTTTTTAATGAAACTAATTCCATTAAAAGGTAAAAAATTTACAGATGGTTTGTGGAATTTTACCATTAAGTGACACAGATACAGGCAACAGAAATAAAAGTAACAACTAATATATGATAAAACACAGATAGTGTAGTATTAAGCATTAAGGTGGCACGGAGCTATAAAATAGAAATAATAGTAAGAACCAATCTGATGAAACACAGATGGTTTTAAGCATGTGTTAGATAGGAAACTTCTCTTATCCCTTGCGAAGACTTCAGGCATTGGAACCATGTGTTTTATTTCCGATATAAAAACATGATATTGTATTCCTTTGATGTTTTACTGTTTTTGGGTGGATTGTGCTATGAAGGGTTTGGTGTTATATTTCTCAACCAGCAGTTTTCGTTAACTATTTCTAGGATTTTGTTACCAGAAGTATGCAAAGATTTATATCCGGTTCCTCTGGAAATCTGTTAAAGTTTAGAAACTTTCTTCAGCAATAGTGAAGTGTGGTTCGTTTTCATTCTTTTTAAATATTATTATGTAATCCAATTACCTGGTGTAAGCTCTGATCATATTAACTACATATGTGACTACAATACTTCAATAAATCTGAAATCGAGAAATTCTTAAACTTTTGTATGCCTCGGGAGGCAGCTAGATACCAGAATCTTAACTTTGTCCCAACATTCTTCAACCGGCTGTTCTGACTTCTGAGTTGTCAAAAAATCATTTTATTCCGCTCCAACCAAAATGACTAGCATTAACAATGAACCATCACTGTACAAAAAATTCTTCTTATTCTTTCTAAGTTCAAGTCCAAGATCTATAACAAATAGCTCCTACACTAATCTTGGGGCTATCCATACCAAACCCGTCTGCTCCAATGCTCAGAACCAAAAACATCTCATAAAAGGACAATAAAGACAATATGAAAACAATCTCTGTTTAATTTAGTGCCATGAATTTGGGAATGATGTTATAATTTTCCAGCAATTAGTTCAGCAATGTGCTGAAATAATTTTGTTGTCTTCGTTGATCATCCTATATTTATGCGTTCTATGCTATGAGCAAACCTTTTTTAGTTTCATATTTTTCTTGTATGGCGTATCTTTACTTTAATTCAAAATATTAACTGACAAATGGCTTCTCTCCTGAAAGGAAATAGATATTAATTGATGACTTACATCAAAGATGCCTATGAATCAATTGATGACTTGCTCAAGAGGCGCATATGAATTTATTTTTCTGCTCTTTTATTTGCAGATATTGTATTGTCAGACAAGCTCATTTTGTATGGCCTTGAAAATCAGAACATGGGATGGACTGAGTATGACTGTGAGTATAATTTAGTGTTGGATTTCCTCTGCACTTATCTTTAAGTTGACCATATCTTTCCTATTAAATATTTAGAAATATTTGTGGTGGGTTTAGTCCCTTGATGTTAGATGAAATTCCATCTTGATATATGAGATTTCCTCGGAGCTTTATTTGTTATCTGTGCATATTTTGTGCATGTACTGTGCATGTACTTTTGCCCGATTATTTTTGGTGAGTGCTTTGTCGCCATACAACTTCTCAAATCAGTTCTTTTTTCTTTGCTTCAAGAACCAAAAAGCATGAAATTTTTTTGTTGAGTTTCTCTTGTATCTATCAAGTTCTGTTCGATAGGTTTTAGGTTTTGCTGAAGGTGAGGTAAGCATTTATCCACGAGTGATATTATTTATTGTCGCAAACTTTGTCTGATGAGGTTCATTTCAACTTAAAAGTGCTGTGAATTTTCTCTGACCTCAGGGTTTGAGTTTCTATTATCTCTGTCTGCTATTTCTGTATGAAAGAATAAATAATTTCTTTTGGATTCTTTTTTCAACTTTTGCATCTTACAAATTCACTAAAATTTCTTCTAGGTGACTTCTGATGTTCCATCATAATTTCTGTGGTTGGAATCATTTGTATGTCTTGAGTATCCTGCAAATTTACCAAATTATACAAAGACAGGAGATATGCTTGCCAATCATTTAATTCTTTTTGTATTCAACCATGGAGATAATATGTCAGTATACATAATGTCATAACCAAGTATATGGTGGCAGGAAATTTGAGATTGTTTTGTTATTTCGACGTTTCTTGCTTGATAATTTCATGAAAACAGGGCATACACTAAACCTTTTTGTTGGTCGCAGGCTCATCAAGCATCCGAGTAAGAGATGAAGTGAGTGGAAATGCTTATTCATCTGCTTTATGTCCGTCTGAGGTTAGTATAGTATCATTCCTTCTGTTAATAGTCGCACGCTTCAATCTGATAGAATGCACTAGAGTAGCAGCTCAATAAGTGTTCGAGATGTAAATAAATGTTTGAGCTGAGAAACTTGATGTTGAATCTTGGAAATAAGAAACGTGGAATTATGAAATTCCTATAGGTCTTTAACAAATCAGTCTATCAAATTTCAAAATAATTAAAAAAATATATTATATGTAATTAAAAACTTTAATGATTATGACATACAATGGTGTTACAAATCAATAGTAACTCCATATTTTCTAGTTTTTCTTCACTAAATATCTAAATATTCATACATTTAATATTCTAAATTAAGTTATTATTACGTGTAAATGAATCCAATTGAGTCGAATTATCAAGAAAATTTTATGACCCGAATTTTGATATCAATTCAAATATCGAGTAGTTAAATATTATTTGCTCGAATTTCATCATGTTAGTAAATTGAAAAATTTTCTCGATATTATATTAACAAAATATAAATATAATGAGTGTCTTATGAACTAGGAAAAAAATAATTTGGAAACAAACTTATCTAGGAAAAAAATATGAACATGTTCATGTTCGAACTTTTGTTCTCCTCAAATGAATGAATAGGGAATCACAAACAAGAATATTTATTAGAAATCATATTTGTTATTGGGCAATTCTTGTAATGGTGTATGCAGCGGTGGCAGTAGGACCATCTAATCTCCCTTCTCGCCTCATCTGCCGGGCAACTTCTTCTTCTTCTTCTTCTTCTTTTTCTTCTTCACTTGCCTTCGATGCCACCTGCATCAAGCGTGCGGCCCATCTGGCTGACAAATCTGCAGGTTTTACGGCCCCTCATCCTAACTTCGGCTGCGTTATAGCCACTGCCGATGCTGAAGAGAGGAGTGTTGTGGGGGAGGGCTATTTATATGCTCAGGGGACCAGCCCACCAGAAGTGCAGGCGGTGCAGGCATCTGGCGATCGCTGCCGTGGCGCTACAGCTTATCTCAATTTGGAGCCAAGTCACTGCCTTGGGGACCAAACTGTGGTCTCTGCTCTAATCCAGGTGAATAGCCATCCAGCAATTTCTATTCTGTATATCGTGCTTTTGAATCTTGCGCTCCGGCCTTAATTTGTGTGAATTTCTGACAATGCTTGCTTGAGTTGCTTGAGATTACTTAAAATTTGGATTATATACTTGAATCATATTGATTTGTTCGTGGGAATTATTACGCCTATAATCAAGGTACGACCTTTGGTTGCATAGCTGCTGATTAAGGTTCTTGCTCTATGTTGGACTTATCATCCTGTAGCTTTTAAACTCCTTTGGAATTAAGACAACAAATGCGTTGTCCAGTGAAATCTACTGTTCGACTAAAACTAACTACTGCTAGTGAACTTTTTTGTTTAAGAAACTATTACTCTGCCACAAAAGTTACTTAGTCTGGGTGCATGGTGCCTCCTCTACCCGCCACATGTTGTCGGCTTGTCGCTACCTTAATATGATTTTATATTATTGAGAAAGCTTTGCATGTGAATCAATATTTTGAATTGCAATTACATGAAAATTCTGTTTGTTGCCGATTATTTTCCCAGTGCAAGTTTGCTTGCATGGGCCGCAGATGGTAAGTTTGGCTCTCATTGAGAAATTGGTTTCTTTCATATCTTCATGTATTATTTCAATAATGGTTCTCTATAAGTGCGCCCATTTAAGTGTGAAATATGCTCGATTGTTTTCCCTTGTTCTAGTTAACCTTGCATTGTATTGTTTTCCCTTGAACGCTTGTTTTTCCTTATTCTAGTGAACTTTAGGTTTATTATCCTTGCATTGTATTTTTTTTATCGACTTAGTAGACTTGACCATGTTTGACTAATAATTTTAAATCAAAACTCACTTCTGTTTATGCATGTTTAGGCAGGTATCTCTAGGGTCGTGATTGGAATCAGGCATCCTTTGCATCATCTTCGGGGCAAGGCTATCCGTGCTCTCAGAAGTGAAGGACTTTTGGTTGACGTTCTAGGAGAAGATCTGCAATGTAAAACTATTGAGGTGACATTTCCAAAACCCAAATGTTTTTAACTGTTGCATAAAATTATCTGGTATGGTATAGTCGTATGTTTGTGTATGTTATAACTTATGAGTCACAATAATCTAAACTATGGGCACTTGATCAATTTGTTCTGTGATTGGTTTTTCTCTTACAATCAGCTGATTTTACTGTTCAGGATATGTGCTTTTCATTGATATAGTGACTTCTATTTTGTTTTTTGTTTTTGTTTTTTTTTTAATCTTTTGTCTGTGCATCTAAATAACTTACAGTTACAAACAAACTTAAAATATGTTTGTCGCACACATATGTAGCATAGAAGACATGCTCAGATGTACGAAAACTCAGACATACACATCCTCTTTATGTTTCTTTTTACTCTATGACTAGTATTGAATCTCAGTCCCATAACTCTGTTGTAATTGTTATGTCTTCTTTTTGAAGATTATGAAAAAGAATCGTTATTCATTATATGTGTGGTAATGTGGGGGTCTGTTTATCCATTGATCCTTGATCTCATATTAAGGTTCAAAATTTGAGAATAAGTTGCTCTCAGATACAGATACACGTTACAGAACTTTACTCACGTTATGTCGCCCATTTCTAAAGACGCGTTATTATGAATAACTTCCTCTATGTGACCATAAAATAGAAAGTTAAAGATCGAAATAGATTCTAAAGTTAGTTCATTGGTGTTTGATGGCTTTTTTCTTAGATTTCATTGTCCTATTTGCAATTTGGATTTTGATTTGGTTTGTCTCAGCTTGTAATCAAACATTTGAAAATGTTGTATAATAACTATTGTGTGTGCACAGTACTTGGTTATCTATAGAGCTGTTAAAATGGGGCCGGCCCACCCCGACTTGCCCTGCCCCGCCTTAGCCTGCCAATTTGGCGAGTTGGAAAAACCTTTACCCAACCTGACTATCTCGGGATGCTGATGGCCCGCCTAAAAAAAATATATCCATATCCATATTTTATATTTCACATACCGTCTTAGTACATTTAACAAAATGATTGAACAACCAATGGCATTATCATAAGAAATTAAAATTGAATAAAGTTTAACAAAATATAAACCATTATTCAAAATTCATCAACCGTAAACCATTGAATCATTTAAATTTCTTTCTCTTCACGTATTTCCTTTTCTTCATCAATAATTTTCAAAACATCTGAACCTTCACCTGATAAAGTTGTCTTAATATTTCAGTAAACCAATATATCAACTAATTAAAGAACATAATTCGATGATTTGTAAATAAAATTAATTTTTAATAAATAATAAAACTTGGGAAATGGGGAGGAAATCTTTTGTTTAATAATTAATAAAAATTTAACTTTTTTTAAATAAAGATGGCGAGTTGGCCCGCGGGCCAACCTGCCTCAACCCATAACCCAAACAGGCCGGTCTATTTTGACTCGCCTTCAAGCAGGTGATAAAATTGTACCCAACCCGCCATTTCGGGTCGACCCCAAATTGACGGCTCTAGTTATCTATTTACCAATTTGCTACATGTTTCACATAGACGTAGGTTTTTAAATTTCAAAAATTCTATTCTTGTGATAATTACAGTAAGGACCTTTCCTACTCGAGCTTGCTATATTACTGGCACGGAACATTGCAACTTATTCACCTCGTTGCCTTTGTCTGTTCACTGTAGGAAGCCGTGGAATCCTGTCTTCTAGTTAATGCCCCTTTATTGTATAGAACCGCTTGTGGAGTTCCATTCTCTGTACTGAAATATGCCATGACTCTAGATGGTCAGTGCTGGTTTATTTTTATTGCTTCTATTAATTTCATATAAAAAAATCTGACTGCCTAAGTCTTCAGGCCAATGGCCTCAAAGTAAGTTAGATAACTCGTGGTGTTGATTATCCTGCAATTGTGAGAACAGGCAAAATTGCTGCAAGTAGTGGACACGCATCATGGATTAGCAGCAAGAAGTCAAGAAACCGAGTTTTCGAATTGCGTGGCAGGAGTGATGCTGTTATTGTTGGAGGAAATACTGTACGCAAAGATAGTATGACTCTGTCATGGCTGTTAGCTTTTGATGGATTGTGATGCCGAAATATCAAACTCCTGTTCTAATTCAACTTTGAAATTTAGATCCACGTTTGACGGCAAGACATGGAGGTGGACATTTGCCCCAACGGATTGTTATGTCTACATCTCTTGATCTTCCTGAGACTGCATACTTGTGGGATGTTACTGAAGTTCCCACCATGGTTGCAACACAGAGAGGTGCAAGGAGGAGTTTCCAAAAATTTCTTGCATCAAAGGGTGTTGAAGTAGTTGAGTTCGAAATTCTAAATCCCAAAGTCGTAATGGATTACTTATATGATCGTGGTTGTCTTTCGATTTTGTGGGAATGCGGAGGTACGCTGGCTGCATCTGCCATTTCTCATGGTGTTATACACAAGGTATGTCCAGTTAATCTAGCTCTATAACGTTTGATTTAGTCTCTGCTATGAGAAGGTATTAGTGCAGAATTTTACCCTGAATTTGTGATTTATATACATCAGTTATAGGCCAATCCCTTGATATTTTAGTGCTGTATCCTTGGATATAATTTTACCCAGTTCTGGCTTTTGCCCTTTTTCCATCTTCACATGAGTGCAGATTCCTATTTTATTTTTCTGCTTGGTGACCCTGATACGAACAAAATTTCCAAACACTCGAAACCAAAAGTAATTAACAGCAAATTAAGCTGAAAATAGATCGATTCACCAAGAAAATTAATGTGAGGGAAGCACCCAGCCAATGATTAAATCCTTTTACAAGAAGAAAGTCACTCTCCATCCTTTCCTTTGCACTAAGCTAGCCAAACAATCTGCTAGAATCTCTTTCCTATAACCAACTCTAGCCTTATGTATTTGTTCCTCTTTCCCCGTAAGTTACGCATCCTGATTTTCTAGGCCCGATAGGTGGGCCCATAACAGACTCCCTGCTTGTCTTTGCTCTTCCAGTTGCTTGATTATTGTAGAATATGAATGCATTAGGTTTTAGTAACATGAACATAGTCCCACGAATAATCACAAGTGTTTTTCTATTTATTTTCAGATTTTACATGCTTTATGCTGATGCAGGTACACGCCTTTGTTGCCCCTAAAATTATCGGTGGGAAAAATGCACCATCACCCGTTGGAGAACTTGGGATGGTAGAGATGTCTCAGGCATTGGAATTAAATGATGTTCGTTATGAGCAGGTCTGTGATTATTCTGATACAATTGAATGTTAGTTTTTCATTTCCACTTTACTGAAAAAAAGAGAGAAAAGTTTACAACCATGACTTTATCAACATTACGCGAGCTGCCTACTATGTTTTGCATCTTGATTTTAGTTGATTTTATGACCATGACTTTATCAACCGTCTTCTGAAATATGGATGTAAGAAGAAAGCAGACATGGACTACCCCTTCAAGTACCTTTTTCCAATTAGGATTATATTTTTTCATTTACAATAGCCCCTTATGTTTGATGCATGAACCGCAGATAGGTCCTGACATGCTTGTAAGTGGATTTCTTCACCCAGTTCCCGACTTAGCACCTGTGATTCCATCTATAGATGAAACTTCTGTGATCGATCCTACTGTTTCTCCTTATGAAGCAAGCGTCATATTCTTTTACAAAACATGGGACCCTTATGGTGCCTTTTCAAACTTCTCTTCTCATCCAATTCAAATGCCTGCTGAAAATGGTGATTTTTCTACATGGCAAAGTGTGGAGCACTATTACCAGGTCTCTTTCTTGGTTTATAACTACAATAATTTTCCCACGATCTTCTGTAGATTTGTTTCCAAGTCTCTCTATTTTGTAGGCACATAAGTTTGTTAAATTAGATGATCCTGTTGGAAAGAACTGCTTCGAAGACATAAAAAATGCTAAAAGTCCCGAGGAAGCAGCACGATTAGGGAGGAAAATGCAGAGGCAATGCCCTGATCTGGTATCACTTAAAGACCCTGGTTACCTTGGACATGTGGTGTTAGCATGAATACACTTTTTACTTTTTTTTAAACGGACATGGTTGATGACCCGGAGATTTCTGCAATGAGTTTTTTTAAAAAAATTGATGGATATCAGCAACGGAAATGGTGGAAAGTCTACAGTGATTGGTTTTTTAGTGATACAAACATAATCATGTGTTAAAAACCCTATATCTATTATTCCCATTATAAATGTTTCTACAATTCTCTTGATGGATATGACCTTGTGATATTATGGTATATCAAGTTGAATTACTTTTGTTTAAGATGGATTTGTTTCCCAGTTTCATTTGTTGGTTTGTGAGACTGTTTGATTAGTGTGAATGGTTTGGGTAGAATACAAAAAACTCTGGAGAGCATTTTAGACCAAAACAGTTATTTGATCACATATTAAGGGCTAGGTTCCTGACCAAAATCCATCATGATTTTCTGCTAGTTGTACAAAGATGCTCTTAAATGTCTGTGATTGATCACATCTGCTTATGTTTTGGTTAATTCCTTCTGATATACAGTCTTACACCCATCATTAAGATGAATATGCAAGTGTTTACAAGGTTTTACAATAATTTTCCTAACAACTTGGTTGATCTTACGTGCAAAGTAGGAATGGGTTCAAAATTGGTTTCTAACAGAGACAATTACTCTCGCTTTTGTGGGCTCGAGGAGTGACCTGCCTGATCCAACTTCTCATGTACCACGCAGGTGAGATCTGATTGGGAATCTATCAAGATCAATGTAATGTACAGGGCCCTGAAATGCAAGTTTTCAACATATTCCAATTTAACCTCGATGTTACTCTCGACTGCTGGATCAGTCCTTGTTGAAGCCTCGCCACATGATCTGTTTTGGGGTGGAGGTCGAGATGGCGAAGGGCTAAACTATCTCGGAAGGCTGTTGATGCAGTTGAGATCAGAATTCCTCGCTGTATCTTCATCCGAAACAAACGAGACGACTTGTGGGCTAGAGGAAAATGAGGTTCAAAAATTGCCATGAAAGATATGATCCGTGCTTAGATAACTTGTGATATCAATTAGAGGTGCATCTATCCATGCATAGAAGAATTGCTGGGAATATATCATTATATTGTAGGATGGAATTAATATCATTATCAATTTTTTTTTTTTTTGTTTCAAGACTAGGAAAATAAATATGTTATTTTTGGTTTCACTTCTTTTAAGCAAGACTAGGAAAATAAATATGTTATTTTTGGTTTCACTTCTTTTAAGTTTGGACCAATAAATATTCACTTTATTCAACGAATTAGTTACATTTTGAGCAACCAATTGACTAATTGACTACCGAGTTTGAATATATTGGAAATCAACTGTGCAAAAATTATATCTAATATTTTTGTCCATAAAACATAATATTATCAAAAACTTTAAATCTTTGTGACAAAATAAATAATTTTATAGACAAAATCATATGGTGTTCAAAAAATCAGGCACGAATATTTATCTGTGAGATAGGTCAATCGTACCGATATTCACAATAAAAAATAATACTCTTAGCATAAAAAGTAATATTTTTCATAGGATGATTTAAATAAAAGATCTGTCTCACAAAATACGATCTGTAAAACCGTCTTAAATAAATTTTTGTCCCCAATCAAATAGGAGAAAGATCCTTGTTAGAATTTCCTTCTTTTTTTGCATAATCAAGGCGAGAAAGATGCGCATTGCTCAAGTGGTGGTAGATATTTGATATTAAAATATATTTTATTTTTTATTAAAAAAAAAAATGAAACCAGTCACAGCTGTCTACGACTCTTTAAGAGAGAACCAGTTTGTGAAGAGATACGTCTCCTCTTTAATAATCAGAATTATAAATTCAGTATATATTTAAGACAAAAGTTTGTGTGAGACGATTTCATTGGTTGTATTTTGTGAGACATATCTCTTATTTGGGTCATCCATGAATAAATATTATTTTTTATATTAAGAGTATTACTTTTTATTGTGAATATTGGTAGAGTTGACTATTTTACAAATAAAAATTGGTAAGATCGTCTTATAAAAGATATATTTTTTTTTAAATATTATGAAGTCAAATGTTACAATCATGATGAATAGAAGTTGCCAAATTCGCAGCTGATCTTTTGATGATTTTCAAGAAATTTAGGATTTGGTTCTACATACAAACTTTTTATTGTGAAAAAATCTAACGAGTTAATTTTGTGATAAAGATCTCTAACAAAACATATTTCATAAAAAAATATTATTTTTATATTAAAAATATTATTTTTCATTTTAAATATAGATTAATCAGATTAACTTGTATCATGAAAATAGATACGTGAGATCATCTCTCCAACAATCTATTCTTGGTCTTATCAGGCTCAAACATGTGTTTCTTAATTTTCTTTTCTGGAAAAAAACAATAACAGGGTCTACCAAATATGACGAGTACAAATTTATTTAATGGACAAAAACGTTCCACGAAGCTTTACGTACCCAAAAAGATTTATTGGGAAAAACAAAAACGTTAATATTATTCCAAAAAAAAAAAAAAAAAAACGTGCGAGTCAATATATGACATGGCTAACTTATCAAATGTTAGCCGAGCACAAATATATCTATTTAAATAGTCAAAAGTATATGAACATAAATAAGAGTAGGTCTCTTGTTACACGGCCTCACAAATTTTATCTGTGAGACGGGTCAATTCTACCGATATTCACAATAAAAATTAATACTTTTAGCATAAAAAGTAATGTTTTTTCATGAATGACCCAAATAAGAGATCTGTCTCACAAAATACGACTCATGAAACCGTCTCACACAAATTTTTATTCATAAATAAAGACCTTTGATAATGCAAGTTCTTGTCATGTTGTGCACGGTAAAAGATTTTTGTTCGAAAATAGAAGTTTCAGAAATAAAATGAGATTTTTACAATTATCACATATATTTATTGTATTTGATATTTATCTATATTTTCTTTCAAATCGAAAACTATAATAAAATGATTGAGGATTTCGACTTTGGAGGTGTCTCAAACTTGGATTTTATCATCAAATAAAAATGAGTAGGTCTCTTGTGAGACGGTCTCACGAACTTTTATATGTGAGACGGGTCAACCCTATCGATATTCACAATAAAAAGTAATAATCTAGCATAAAAAGTAATATTTTTTAATGGATGACCCAAATAAGTGATATGTCTCACAAAATACGACTTGTGAGACCGTCTCACATAAGTTTTTACTTTTAAAAATAGATCTATAAACAAGGACAGATTTAAGATTTATGACCCTTGAGGATCGTTTACAAAGCACAAACAAAAAATTTAGATAAGAGGGATTCGAAAATGAGCAAAAACTTGTGTGAGACGGTCTCACGAGTCGTATTTTGTGAGACAGATCTCTTATTTGGGTCAAATATGAAAAAATATTAATTTTTATGCTAAGAGTAGGGTTGACATGTCTAATAGACAAAGATTCGTAAGATCGTTTCACAAAAGATCTACCATCGAACATGAATGTCATATAAAAAGAAACAAGGTTGGGATAGAAACTTCGGGTCATATTACAATAGTTTCGACATAATTTTCTTGAGAAAATATAGAAATAAGTACTCACCAAATCCCACAATATTTATAGATTTAACCCTTTTTAAATTTATTATATTTGCAAAATAATTCCATTTTTCGATTAAGTTCCTATGGAAAAAAGGTTTAAAAAATTATTAATATTAACAAATAGAAGTCGCAATTCTTTGCATTAAACTTTTTGCCATGCTACATGTAAAACATCAAATGGGATTTTTAGATATATTAATCATTTAATTAATAATTAATCGATGTGAACATTATTATTAATGGTCAATGTTAGCTGTCCATTTTATTAATTAATGTGTGAGAAATTGGTTAAATCAGAATTAGACTTGTCATGTGGGGAGTTTAAATGGGCCCTACTATCAATTACTTAGTTAATTTTAAAATTAAAAATAAATGATTGCCTAAAATATATTTATTGAACACGTTTTGCTTGGGTCTCATTTAATAGATGTATAATTTTGATATATTTCATCAAGTTCAATAAAAACACTCTAACGATGGATACAAAAATGAATACAGTTGACTGATCAGCATATCAAACTAATATATATATATATATATATATATATATGAAAATAATGTATTTTTAAAATTTTGGGAAATATTTTCTCAATATAACCAAGGAGAAAGAAAAGTAAAGAAGACCTGAAAAAAATAAATTAGATAGTTTTGGATATAAATTCTCAAAAGCTATAAAAATTCTAACTTAAAAAAACATAAATGAGTAATTATAAAAATATTATTTGATTCCACTATAAATTTTTTACTTTTAATAAGTGACTTCCTACTAATTTATCTATAATTAGTTCCATAGATATTTGAACATCTGTTAAATATATATGAGCCTATATGTATATATGTGTGTGTGATGAAAATGGATAATGAGTGGCTGAGTAGTTTCACAGTATTCACACAGAAACACACACTGACCAAGTCTTCTCTTTCTTTTCTTTCTTTAACCAGGTGGTCTTATCGACGGCTTTCTTGCGATCCCAATTCTCTGACTCCGCTCTTTGTTTTTCATCTTTTATTTTCTTTTCTTTTTTATGTGGTGTTCTTTGTTTCGTGCCATTTAATTCAATCCCTCCTTCCGTTTTTTACCTTCGAGGCACCACTTGACTGTCCCCCTCTCTCTCTCAAAATCTAGACCAATTCTTGGGATAAAAAGTAAATAAATTAATAAATAAAATACAAGAGCTCGGGCTGAAGTGCTGACTTGCGATTCATCTATTGATATTTGAGCAACTGTCGAGCTTTTTGGGTTTCCTCTGTTTGCCTCCAAGATCGAATTTTTGTTGGTCCATTTCTGCAAGTTTATTGAAGTGTCCGGTTTTGGAAGGTTTATGTTAAGTGGGTTCTTAATTGTTGATCTCCAGTTCAGACTATTTTTGGATATGGGGCCCCGTTAAGAGATTGAAGTGCGTTTCATCAACACAAAAGCTTTAAAGGTTCTCAATTTTATTCCAGATCTGTGTTGTCTCTTTCTTTTTCCTTGTTTTGGTTGTTTTCGGCTCTTTGTGTTCAATCTTTTTGCCTTTTTACATGCAAAAAGATAAGGGCGTATTTAGTTTCTTGTTCTGTGATTGTTGTTCTTTTATGCGTAGGTCTTCTTTTTATAAAAGTTAGTAATAAACAAGGCTAATTGGAAGTTTGTGTTTTTGTTATAGGTTGGAAGCTTGTTCTTCTACCACTGTATTGAATACAAGCCTGAATTTTTCCCAATGAATGAGTGTATTTTGCTTGGATAAACTGTATAATATCGTCATCAGCTTATTTTCTCGCTGAAATTCATTTTTTTTATAAGGGTCGTATTTTCTGGGTTGATTATAGGATTTAGGGAAACCTAAGAACCTTTTGGAGGATTTTGGTCTTGGATTTTTGAGACGGATCCAGTCACGGAGAATAGGGAGTGTGACTGCTTGGCTGGTCTGGAGTGCATCCTGAATATAATCAGGGCCCTAAGGATGGGGTCCTGCTTGTCCGGTGAAAGCAGGGGCAGCCCTCTTCCTGGTTCTCCTATTGGAGTTAGAAAGAGGAAGGGCTCGAAAAGGAGACTAGGCTCTCGAAATTCATCCTTTGATTTTAGGGCGGAAGAACAACTTCGTCGGACGCCTGGGCGGCTGTTCTTGAATGGTTCGAGTGAGATTGCTTCACTGTTTACCCAGCAGGGAAAAAAAGGAACCAATCAAGATGCCATGATTGTTTGGGAGGTTAGCTCATTTTATCCTTACCTTGATATTTAGATTTAAAGATAACTGAGAAAGATCAAGTCTATAGTGATTTGAGGTATATTGTAGTTTGTAGGATCACTGGTAATTTTGTCTTTAACTTGAGAGGTCAGCCATAATCTTTTTATGTGCTGTTCAACCATAATTTTCTGTGAAAATAAAGTCATTGTATTGAACTCTTCACCATTATTTTTTTCCAAAATTTCGTTTTTTTTTTTTTTTGTAGCTTTTGGACGATGTTATACTCAGCTGAAAACTGCTGCTTTCTGGTTTCATTTGCATATTTTCTTAAACAAATCCATTACTGCATGCATAAAATGATAGACCCAAGTTTCAAGATGCCAACCTCAGGGGCTGTTAAATTACTAGTCAGATTTTTTTGAGGTGGCAAAAGAAGGATATGTGATTATTGGATTTGAAGAAGTGAAATTGTAGATCTCATAGTTTGTTACAAGTCCGGTTGGTTTTGTGCTATCTCATCCAATTTAAAAACCGATAATAATGTTCCCTATAACTAATGTTGAATCTTTTAGTGCGGATTAAATTTTTTATCATCATGTTTTCTTATTTATCTTAGTTAAACTGACATCATCTCTATGGTCATTCAGTCCTTTTAGTGCTCCAATTGTCTGAAGTTACTGGTGTAAGTTTTCTTTTCTCTGATTTTTTCTGAGATTGATATCCAGAACTTTGGCTCAAGGACAGACACGGTTTTCTGTGGGGTTTTTGATGGGCATGGTCCTTACGGTCATATGGTCGCAAAGCAAGTTCGAGATTCTCTTCCTCTTAAGCTAAGTGCACACTGGGAAGTTAATATAAAAAGCGATGAAGTTCTTAGAGAGGTCAGTTTAAATACTGCTGGTAGTTTAGGCACTGGAGATAATTCCTCTGTTTCTGCTGATGAGGAAGCTAGAGCTTCTATTGATGTTGATGAATATGGCAAGAATTCTGAAGTCTTTCAGACATTGAAAGATTCTTTTCTGAAGGCTTTTAAGGTAATGGATAGGGAATTGAGAATGTATGCAAATATTGATTGCTTCTGCAGTGGAACAACGGCTGTGACTCTGGTGAAACGGGTACAACCTGATAAATTTAGAAGTGATTCTCGATGTTGTTTTCAATGTATTCTGCAATTCATATGTTCTTCTGTAGGGCCGGGATCTTGTTATTGGAAATGTCGGGGACTCAAGGGCTGTGTTGGGTACGAGAGATGAAAATAATGCACTTTTTGGAGTCCAATTGACTGTTGATCTAAAACCTAATCTTCCAGGTAAGGCTGTTTCCTCTTCCCATAATATTGGTTGTAGCACAAAATATTACTTCTCATTCTGTTCCTATCCAACTCCGAATTTTCAGCCAATTCTCCTGCTAAAATTGTGCACTTTGGAATTTTCTTGTAGGGCAGACTTGAAAAAAAATAATTTTGTAAATCCGCTGTTCTCCCCTTTATCTTTCCAAGGTCAATCACTTGTATTTATAATCATTGGATTTTAGTGGAGATGTCAATACAAATACCAAGTTTTCTGCTTTTCTTTTCTGTATATGTGTGTTTGCTTGCTTCTCCATCATATTCTTGATTCTATTCATACCTCTGTTACAGCTGAAGAAGAGAGGATACGCAAATGTAAAGGACGTGTTTTCTCCCTTCAGGATGAACCTGAGGTTTCAAGAGTGTGGCTGCCAAACAATGACTCTCCTGGCCTTGCTATGGCACGTGCATTTGGTGATTTTTGTCTCAAGGACTTTGGTCTTATCTCGGTGCCCGAAATTTTTTACAGGCGCGTCACCGATAAGGATGAATTCATAGTATTAGCAACCGATGGGGTAAGGACTAGTGATTTATTCCCCCAAACTGCAGTATTCAATTTTATATTTACTTCTAGGGTCATCCTATTATCTCTTTGTTTGCTTTTTCAGTCTCTCGTTCACCTGTCTAGTTGTTTTGTTGTGGCATGTAAGGTTGTGTTTTTCTGTCTATTTTGCTTAGATGTTCCCTTTTTTGCTGTCTACTGACTACTAGTGCTCTGCTTGGAGTTGTTTTACCATTGATTGACCTTTTAATTTTCAAAGAGATGCGTTTGTGCTACATGCCTTGGATTTTAACGATTGAATTGGTCGTGCTAGAATGACAAGGTTGTATCCTATATTAATTTAATGATATTTTACTTTTTTTTAGAAAAAAGGTAAAAGTTGATCCGATTTGTACGTGTATTGTAGATTTGGGATGTTCTTTCGAACGAACAAGTGGTGGACATTGTCGCTTCCTGCCCCACACGTTCATACGCGGCTCGGACTCTTGTGGAGTCGGCGGTGAGGTGTTGGCGTTCCAAGTATCCAACTTCCAAGGTCGATGACTGTGCTGTTGTTTGCCTTTTCCTCGACTCAAACGAGACCATACGCTCGATATCCAAATCCAAGGAAAATATCCCATCACCGGAAAAAGGTCCAACTGGGCTGAACCGTTCTGGTACGGTCAGAACCGGGGGGGATGAGGCACATGAATATGGAGATGGGGAAGGTCCAGAAGCAGCAGAAGGCGACGAAATGGTGAATATCGAAACGGGAAAAGAGTGGTTGGCTCTTGAAGGCGTCTCTCGGGTAAACACTCTGCTGACCTTGCCCAGGTATGTGCCCGGCAAAGAAGACAAAAAAGATAGTAAAGTTAAGAAATAAAGGTGGCATTTTTTCATCTATTACTTTATTAATATGCATCCCCCCCCCCCCCCCCCCCCCCCCCAAAAAAAAAAAAAAACCCATAAATGATATAAGATTTTAGGACCATTTTATATTTACGATGATTATATTATATTTTGTGTGAGATTTTTGGGGGGGATGGAGAGTTGGACCCGACTAGTATTAGAGTGTCTGGGAATGGTCCATTCTTTCTGTTTTGTGTGGTTAGAATTGGGAAAATTTTGTAGTATCCAACTCTTCCTGTTTATTATTCGAATTTGTGTGTACATCGATCGACCTGCCCATTTTATCAGATATTTTTATATTAAATATTATGCTGTCGATAATAGTTGTGGCCACACTGCAAATTTCCATTTCTGTATGCTTACTTTACCAGTTTGAGCAATGTAATGTTTCTGTCGCTATCAACTTTGGTCCATTTGTTGGTTATTTTTGAAAAAAACAAAAACCAAAAGGTGGCCGCCGCCCTATTTTACTTTTGGTTTTAACGGAGATTTTCAGCCTTGAATTGACGGCTCTCTACTTTTTTTAAAGCAACTTTTAAAAATAGTTTCCAAATGTTCAGTACAAACCCCCAAAAAGAAATCCAAAAAAAGGTATAATTACAACCATATAATATTTTCTTGACCCTTTGAATTCAATGCCTTAACAATAAATCCTCAAATTATATCTTGGATACTGACATAAATTAAATAGACTAGTAATTTGGGGTATTCAATATGCAAAATTAATTCTTGAAGGGGATAATGCAAATTATATAAATTAGGATAATTTGCCAACTTAATATTGAGAGCTACATATGAAAGTATATTAACATAAAGTTTTCAACATTAATAATAGTAAATCATTTTTGCATTGTTGTGATCGTGTATCTATCTATGTTCAACAACATTTTAAGATTGGTGCTGAATTCGAATTACAAGGTTAGATTTATTTTTCGAGGCCAATATAATATAGTTTAATCGTTCGCAGTCGAGGCAAAAATTAAACTCTTTATTCGTAAAATGTTCATGGATTTCGAAAGATACATCTTTCATGATACAACTACTTACAAATCGGAGCAGCTGCACTATAAGATTCAAATTTCTTCTAACCATGAGAAGATTACTATTCTATCTTGGCAAAAACTTGTGTGAGACGGTCTCACAGGTTGTATTTTGTGAGACGGATCTCTTATTTGGGTCATCCATGAAAAAAGTATTACTTTTTATGCTAAGATATTATTTTTTATTGTAAATATCGGTAGGGTTGACTCGTCTCACAGATAAAAATTCGTGAGACCGTCTCACAAGAGACCTACTAGGCTCTCTATTATTATCTACCTAAAAGTGCTAACCTGTGAATTTACAACTTTGTCTTTTTATTTTACGTTGCAGATAAAATATAAGGATATAAATGTAAAAGTCATATGTTTAGATAGGGCATACGAGTAAATATGTAAATATAAATTTGATAGTAAATATTGCTTATTAGTAGTTTAAAATATTTTTTTACAATTATTAATTTTAATACTAATTACTAGTATTGATTACTAATTAATTAGTTAGTTATCTGACAATCTTGTAAATTCGATAGTTTTATAGTTTAATTTTTTTAATAAGTTTTTATCTAGTATAATCTTTTAAATTTGTAAACATTTTATTCACAATGCATACGGACAGTTTCAATCGGTAGGACATTTGTAATGGGTACTTAAATCATGATTATTTGGGTTTATTATGGTAATTAAGGCAATTAATCTAAGAATAAACTATCGATTAAAAATTAGAAATAATTAGACTTTAAGTGAGATGAAAAATTTTATATAGAATAGAGTTTTCCATTTATAAATAAATATTTATTTGAGAGTACTCTTATTTTGATCATTGGTTTTGGGCTCTCAAACCTTTTTTAATTAATTATGTTCAATTCAAATATTGGTACAAAATTAATTTCTAAAATTTTAATTCTCCCATTAATGTATATTTATTTCTTGATGAAATATTTAATTTGATCTCAATTTTGGACAGGGAAGATGAAAGAACACATTAATTATAACTAGACACGATGGAGATCATTAAAGATAATTAATTTTTAAATTTATATAATTATTAAATAAATATTTATTTAGTTTCATGACTTTTGATAGCAGTTTTTTTTTTTTAAAAAAACATTGTATAGCAGTTATATAATTGTATATTGATAAATTTGAGCTTCAATTAAAATCTAATTGATAAAGGCATAAATGAAAAAAAAAATGATTTAAAGATGAATTTTTGGTTTTGATTTTAAATAATTTATTTGATTCACACTATTTAACATTTGTTTCATACAATGTTAAGGAATTAGATTTTAAATTAAATTTAACGAAATAAATTGAAGATAAAATTGTTATAAATATTTTATAAATAATATGATCGACAAATTATAAATCACGTGCGTCACTTGCTAGTATATATAATTTAGGGCAAAAACTCGTGTGAGACGGTCTCACGAGTCGTATTTTGTGAGACAGATCTTTTATTTAGATCATCTATAAAAAAATATTACTTTTTATGTTAAGAGTACTACTTTTTATTGTGAACATCGATAGTGTAGACTCGTCTCACAGATAAATATTCGTGAGACCGTATTACAAGAGACCTATTCATAATTTAGTTTGAGTAAAGGAAGTAGTGACGATGAATACAAAAGAAGAGAAAGTAGAAGGAATTAGGATCTTGAATGGGTTCAAATTCATGCTTTTCATCACCAGCTCACTGCATACATATTGAAAGAAAGAAAAGAGCTAGAGAAAATAAATCATTCCTACCATAAATTTTGCTGGGGATATAAGGGCAGAAAATGAAAAATGAAAACAAAGAAATTATTGAAAGGAAAAATATAGCCAAAAAAAGAAGATTGTGTCTACATTATTCCATTACCATGATTAGGAATGGATAGACAAGCATCATATATGTGATCACCCTCATCCCTTTTCTCCTCCTTCGGTTTCATAACTTTTCCATGGCATTCTCTGATTTCCTGCCCTTGATTACAAGCTACATGACCGTAATTTCCGATATGAAAGTTGCCGCAATTGACAGCTGATCCGGCAGCTTGAATAGGATTCATGGTCGACATATATTCCGGTAAATGTGTTGCACTAGTACTTATGGGGTAAAGACTAGTATAATTCGTGGGATAGTTCTTGATGAAATTTCCATTCATTAGAAGAGAGCCATAGTGAAATGGAGGAAAGGACACTGGATAATTAGCCGAAGAAGATCCGAAGTTGAGGAGATTATTCCCAGTTGTAGTTGAAGCCGTATGGGAGTTAGACCTCGTGATCAGGTTATGATCGTTGTAATTGTAGATGAATGACTTTGTTTTGTTGAAATCATACAATGGCGGAGGAAGATGCTGAACTAATTGCTTGCTTTGTTTCGACACATTGTTCGAGGTTGCTGATGAAAAAAAATCCGAAACGCTGTTAGGAGCTCGTGGCAGCCGATGATCTGCTTCCAGGACAAGTCCCGTGCCCGTATTTCTGGTCGAAGCTGCTGCTGCCACCGCCACCATAGGCACATCATGGCTATGTTTCCCCTCGTATGTTGTAATGACAGATTTTAAATCATTTGCAGCCCTTTCAACATGCTTCCGCACAGGACAACCGGGGTTCGTGCACTTATAATAGCTTCTGTATTTGCATGCAAGAAAATGCAAAAAAATATGATATGTTTGACATATTGTTGATCAGCTACACTAGCAATGTGTGTATTATTGCAAATAATTTACAAACCTCGGGTTAGGATTTCCTTTAACAACCTTCTGTCCGTATTTCCTCCACCGATATCCATCATCAAGAATATCAATCTCACTCTCTATCTGGACGACAACTCGTGGCTCCCGAGTGGACCTCGATACATTTGTCTCAATCGAAAAGCTCTCCCTCTTCCTGCCAATATTGAAATGCATGTGGTTTGATATTTCGATATTAAAAGGTATAAACAAATGAAGCGTTGCTTTTTCATATATAACACTCCATATATTTTTGGTTATCGTCCATACCTTTTTTTGGAATCAGATTCATCGTTCTGATCATTGTCGTCATCATGGAAGGATATGCTTTCAGTGCTTTCCACATCTTGATCCTCAACGACATTAAATTCTTGAGCTTCGAAATCTTTCATCAATGTAGGTAGTGGATCAGATTTAAAACTATAAGTACTCTGAATCGATGGATTAGAAGTGTACGCGGCCCCGTTCGGACCAGCCGATGAATCCAACCCTATATTCCTAGTTAACGTTGAACCCGCGATTTCATTATTGATCTCCAGTACATCGACACCAAACCGCTTCAACGGCTGAGGTTTTGCGTGATTGTGAGAGCCCTTGTACACGATTTCTGTAATATGGCCGTCGTGGGATCGCTCCACCTTCTTCTTGACCAGGCAGCTTGTGTGGGTGCATTTGTAATAACTCCTTGGATATTCACTCCCTTTCACATGTTTCTGGCCATATTTCCTCCAGTAGTACCCATCTTCTGTCACTTCTTTAGGAAAATATGCCCCCTTCTGTTGCTTTTCCAGGCACTCTTTTTTCTTATTTTCTTGCAAATCCACTGGATGTTCAAAGTATTCCTCAACTGCCTGCATGCGCCAAGAATTCATTTCATTACAAAAGTAAACGAAACTATGAAACATCCGTAATCCATAGATCAGTTGCACATATAAATATTTACGTACGTACTTTGTTGTGAGGCCTTATGTAATTGTTGGCCACTGAACAAGGATCCGTATTCCCATTGGCAGCAAGTTTCCATTTCAGCTTTAATCTGTCGTGATTAGGTGATGGAAATTGAAAGGTTCCAGTGGTTGGAGATAGCTGTGCCCCCTATATATATATATATATATATACACATAACCAAAATTCATCCAAATTAGTGTACTTAGCCCTTGTTCACAATCAACGGCTTGCTTGTTTGCAAATTTCAGAAATATTTCAAACACTTCAAGTATCTTAGCAACATATTATAAATAAGTTTCAAATTTCTCTGGGAGCTTGAACTCTGATTTTTGAACAGATTTTCAAACACTTAATTTCTTGAACAAATTCTATATTTATGTCGTTTGCATATGAATTACTTGTAATGATTTTATTAAACTTAGTAATTGGATAAGTGATCTTGCACAAATCTTTTGAGAAGCCAACTCACTTGCTTAAGGAGTAGTACTATTACCTTAATTTTGGTTACACGAACTGACAAAACTAAATATCGATTACAAATATTTTCCATGCACATACGTTATTGTAAGTACTTTTATATATGTTTGAAAAATAAAGAGGTATGATAATTGGTACCTGAGCATTTGGTAGCATCTCAGGGGAGTCGAGCAAGGCGGAGGGACTAATTCCAGGTGGCACCGTGAAATACGGCGAGCCTAGCAGCGTCGACGGTGACGTCGAATGCGGAGGTGGCTTGTGTGGTGTCCTGATCAGGAATCGTGGCTGCACGTTCATATTCCGAACATTGAAACCACATTTCGCGGCCCTCCTCTCTGCGATGCTAATCATCATGTTACTCCGCTCACCTCCGCCTCCTCCGCCGCCACCCCTATTTGTCAAAACAATATTCTCATGCTGATCTACGTGAAACGATGACGATGATGACGAAGACGGCCTATGATATATTTCTTGATTTCTGTTGATTAACGGAGCTGATGGTGATGATCTAGAGCTGTCGCCGGTATGATTCGACTCCATGATCACCAAATCAATCTTTGAAATCGACCATAGGAATTGGAAAACAAAAGGTAAAAAACAATCTGGATTAATAAATTGTAAAGTCACACATTATATATAACACACACACACACAGCTTTCTTGATGATTCATAAATTCAATATTCTGCAGGAATATTATGTCACAGTATCAATCAATTGAAAACCCTGACGATTAGATAAGGGTTTTCAAGATTTTGATTGATACTGTTTGATCACATTAAAGGATATGTATTTACAGGAGAAATTATATGTATAAATAATAAATATGGAAGAAACGGTGGTTGTATGTATATATTTGTGTGTGGTATTGAGGGAGAGATATAGTGTTTACTGATTAATAATGGGACAGATGAATGAATCACTTGCCATGCAAAGTTAATGGAATTTTATTAATTCCACGTAGCTGTCTAATTATTTAACTCTGCTTTTTTCCGAGAAAATTGTAAAATAGTTTTGTGATGTATGTTTGGTCTTTTAGATTATAAAATTTCAGTTAGAATATACTTTATATACTGATTTTTTGGCAATGTCAGTCATTTTTCATCTCAAGTGTTAATGTAATACTACAACGTCGGTGTCATATCAACTTCGTAATGATGTCACATCAATACGACGTCGGATTAAAGACTAAAATTATCCAAAAAACATTTATAATTGACTAAAATTAAAATTTGAGAACACATATTTATGTAAGACTATAATAGATTGAATGTATTTGATTCAAGGATCTCACGGGTCGTATTTTGTGGTAGAGTTGGCCCGTCTCACGGATAAAGATTCGTGATACCGTCTCACAAGAAACCTACTCTTGATTCAAATACATAGTATATCATGAGTTACATAATATTCACATAACAAGTGTGATTGATTCTCTAGTTGGATAATCATAATTTTGTTGCGCTTGTAATGTATAATTAGTTGGCGGGTGATTTGGAATAGTTGTGGTAAAGCGAGAAACTTGAACGGAAGTTTAGGTACACGAAGACTGTACTATATATACATACATATATGTATTTGTGTGTGTATATAACTAACTACTCCCATCTATATTTATGGCCATTTTTGTTATTCGCCTAGCTATATATGGCATATGAGTAAGTAGATGAGATTCAACTTAATTTCTTCATTTGTATTATCGTACCAAAGTATTTGATTTTAGTGTTTATAATAAAAGAAAACAGATGTAATGAGACGAAATCTCGGATTCGATATTCAGTTGTAACAAACATCACAAACGTCTCAAAAAAAAGACGATGTAAAAAAACGTCAATTTTCTAACTGATCTGAAGGATGGAAAACAGAGAAATATTAACACAGCCCCTCCTGTGCTTGGTATCTTTCTTGATCTGTTTATTTGAGTAAATTTTATAAACCATCTGTATGGAAATCAAATTTTGCACATCTGAACTCAATTCCTCAATCCAATCTTACCAAACGAAGGAATCACAAGATTCGATTACTGTATTCTATAGCTCAATGTAGAATAGATGGTGAAAACGAATCGAGCTACTCTCAAGTTCGGTCAAAACTCGAGCTTGTATGTGTATGTGTGTGTGTCTATATATATATATATATATATATATATATATTGATTATATTTTTTTAAAAAAAATCGTTTTAAAATAAATTCAAAATCGAGGTGTTCGAGCTCCAGTAGTTGAAATTTTTTTCGAGTCAAGCTCAGCTTGATTGCAGCCCTACGTTACAGGCACACATTTGGCTACAAAAACAATTAGATGAGCGACATGCAACACACGGGGCAGGCGTGTCTGTCTCTGCAGTCGCATGAAACACATCTGATTGCTCGATTAGTTCACATGCAATCACATTCTTTTGCTATATAATTGCTTGGCGCAAGGCAAGGCCCAACAATTCAAGGAATGAAGAACAAAGCAAGCATACAAAATTATTAAGCCCCGCAGTTCATATTCCTCCACTATTTCTTGACGTCTGAATAAGGATTCAGTCACCACGTATCAAAAAGTGCACAAGATTTCCTTCAGAACCCAGAACTATATTTTCTAGGCACCAGAAACTAATTCTGACTCATTCAGACCATTAGAATCAAGTTGAAGAGGAAACAAGAAAGAAGTTCCATACATGCTCACTCGCACAAAATAAACCACTCTTGTCAAACATAACAAGAAACACCTTTCTCATGGAGTCGAAAACAAATCATCATCCCATCAAAGAAACAAAATAAACCATTATGTCAAACATAACAATAATAAATTAGCTCAACGCCATAAAATAGATAATGAAAATGTCTGTAGCATGTAAAAAATATAAACAATTGGTACAGACACGGGAGACCTCAAACCGAGCACTTGGCAGCATCACCAACCACAACAAAAGAACATATGAAATTGATAAAGTGCAAGATATACAGCATTGGAGGAAATCTAAATAAACAATCATTCACTATAGCAATATCATAATGTGACAATGAGTGATACCATGATCTGGAACCATACAACGAAAGAAAGTTTACAGTTTGCCTAAATCTACAGTCCCCAACATTTGAACAGACAGCGTGATGTATTTACTGGACCAAAATTCTCTATAAAAATCATTATAAGGACACTGACAAAATATATTGATTTTTCAATCCACGGCTTAAATATCTGTAGTAAATTCAACAATCATATATCTGATTGGTATGTGTGTGAAGCTTGAAACCAGAAAATATTCATATAGAACTGCTGATTTTTAGAGTTTCATAACAAACTTGCTCAGATATGTTGCCAGCGTAGATGAGAAACTATGGGAAAACAGTAAGCCTCGACTACCAGGTAAAGCTCACTGTCTCGACAATTTTGAAGATGCATGCATATCAGAAATAAAGCATAAACTCAATACAGGAAATCACCAAGTCTTTTAAAATCCAGTTCATGATTCATGATAAAGACTATTCCTATAAAATAGGCCAGACAACTCGTCCTGGCAATGCGTGGCAATCTAACTTCTTGCCCAACGCCCTTAACACTAAAACAATAAGAGAATCAATCATATAGAAGAAATAAACCTCATGATTTCATTTGAGTAATACCCAAGCGCACAATGACAGTCAAAACTTCTTAAAATTACAAACTCAAGCTAAAAAAGTTTCTCAACTCACTCAGTTTTCTTCTTCTTATTTCGAAATCAGAATATAGACAAGTTAGCGATGATGTTCACGATATTTTGTGAATTGACATTGAAAGTATTTAAAACAACCCTTCCAATTACAATAACAATCACATAGGCAAAAGAATAACTCGTTAATGCAAAATTAAACCTGTTGGACTGCGCTAAAACCACAAAAAGCATTGAAAAAATACAAGCTATGTCCCCCCTGTTGTTCCTAAATAGATTAGTATGTCCACACGATCAATGCTAGAGTCAAGAAAGCATCACCACTAATGAAACTGCAAGAAAAATTTCCAATTTCCACGATAGGTTTTCGAGTTCCACTTATTGTGATGTACGAGTCCAATTTTTTCTTCACAAGAATGACGGTTTTTCTTCATTAGTATGTCCACATATCTTGAAAATCGAACAATAATGAACAACACCTGGCACAAACACACAACAGAGCAACTTCATCCACACATAAGCAGTTTTAATACATACAACATGATAAAGCAAAGCGGCATAACATTTCAGTGACACAGAAGTCTCCAAACTCTGCTAAAATTATTGCTGATGTAAGTATCTACATAATAGGCCAACTGCAAATAGCGATATGAAACTTTTTTCTGGTTTTGAATTTGGAATGAAATAGGTAAAACAGGGAGCAGCAACCAAGAAGAGAGTGAGGGGATCGAGCTTCACTTCTTGAGACTGCCTCGAACCCCGGGCTTAGGCTTGGAGGTCTCGGCTCCGGCGTGAAGATTGCTGAGCGAGGATTCGTCAAAGGGGATCTTGGGATGGCGCGCTTCGTGGTGAATCTGCATAGACTTCATGTCGGGGGCAGTGATCTTGCAGAGGGGACACTCGAGTTTAGCGTGTCCGCCTTTATCCTGTCCGGAACGATCGGCGAGGCCCGCCCTCCCTCCACCGCGGTTGGTTGTAGCTGCGTCGACTTTGGAAGCGATCTCCTTGGCCGTGTGCTTCTTGGGCTTGGCCTTGCCAGTCATGATTGGTAAGAATGCTGCGATTTTCTTTCCTAAACGCCGCGAGGGTTTCTGGAGGAGATGATATTATCAAATACAGAGGCCCATATATATTCACACTCGTATAAGTATTTTTGTTTATATTTTTTCCCCGAAATTAAATTTGAAAACAATAGAGAATTTTCAGTCCAAGTTAAAAATTAGTTATTTCAAAAAATTTATTTTTTCCCCCAAATTAAATTTGAAAACAATAGGGAATTTTCACTGTCCACATTAAAAATTAGTTATTTCAAAAATCGAGTTGTGATACATGTGATGTGTTTGTTTCGAAAAAATTATAGAAAATGAAGTGGGTTTTTTTTAAAAAAATATTAAAATTAAAACGGTACGAGACGTGAAAATAAACTTTCCATTAACAAAACATTATATAAAGCTTTACAATGTTTTTTATTCTTAAATATTTGATTGCAAGACTCTTGGATCCATACCTGGGAAAATAGATTTGTCCCTCGATTCTTAGTCAAGGCTTCAATTTTCTCACGAAGTGGCAGGATAAAACAAGAAACCCAACTAAACACCGTAATGGCCATCGGACACAAGTATTTCGAAACAAGAATTACCAAGTCCAAACATACTAAGATGTTTGCAATTATCAAATGTGTAATTTCCAGGTCGATCCAATATAGATGCACACAGGGGCTGGGCGGAATGGTGTCTTTTAACGAAGAAATTCAAATTTTTCATATTACTTCAAAAAATGTGGTCAAACCCAAAATACAGAAATCTGTCCGACTTTTAGTCCAATCGGACTGCAGAAAGAAGGTTTTACAGCAAACTTCCAACCATCCCCTCAACTACATTTAATGGCCATTGGTCTAATATTAGAGCCGCTGGAATATGTAAAGCAATTACAAGTTACTTCCTCTCTTCATTGGTCTACAACAATGACGTCTCAACTCATCTTTTGCTGTTTAAACAATACTATCAATGTGACGAAATCTTGTGACAAGATTACAACCCGACCCAATATGAGCGACCATTCGTGTTGTGCAGAGGTGTGGCAGAAGGCGAAGTCACACACCACTCGTACCAAACCTGGTTTATGTTCACGTCACATCAGATGGACCAAAATTTTATTACCATCGTTTTATAATAAATTGAATTCAACACAATAAAGTCAGATATCATGTCCAAAAAAGTAGAAAATCGAACACAAGGCTGAGAAGCACACCTTGGTAGAGCCAGAGCATCGCCAAAAATGAACTTCCAAAGGAATACCAGGTTGAACACACACAGGCGTCCTCAATGGGAAAAATACAGGGAACCTGTTTGTTTATGTCAAAATGAGGAACTCAATCATGCCTAGAACTTGATCCAAAAAACTAGGCAAAAAGGTAAACAGCATCTGTTTTCACTTTCATACATGCCTACATACATAAAAAATGAACAGCGTATACTACACAATTTTTCAATTTTCTTAAAATGGAAAGTCTTGAATGGTCATTGTCCCTGTCGTAAAAAAAAAAAAAAACCCAACCTCCTGTCACGAATTTACATCTATGAAGCACAGCTTTGCAAAGATTCAGTATAATCAAGGAAAAACAAGACGCTAGGAAACAGAAAATAAGCAAAACTATAGAATAACCTTACCAGCTGAACATGTTTGGGGTAGATGTCGACGGTTCAATACCAAGACGAACATCTTTGTACAGTGTAGCATCAAAATAACCAGCAAATCCTTTCAGTGAGGTAAAAAAAATTCATCAAAAAGCATAAAATTGAAATTATTTTCAAATTTTCAATAATTTTGGCACTCGTGGCTAGCTATATAGATAGATGCAGATGCAACAAGATAGAGCTGTTTTTCTTTGTTTACACTTTCTCCATGTGGTTATATAATCCATGGATTTCAGAAGGTAGAACATTTTGAAATGGTCAGAGAACCAAACTTTCAAATTAAGAACTGTATAGATGAAAATTCGTAGTAAAATAAAACTGTAATGTTGTATATTGATTCAAACACCAAAGTTTTTATAAAATTATGACCTTCCTTGTCAAAGGATACCCTAAAGCAAGAAAAATACCTTAACAGAATAAAATTCTCCTCTTCCTAGCAATGCTAGGTACCCCACTAAGAAGCTGGATATTGAATCGCAAAAAGTGAAATAAGAACTTAAAAATTCACATACCATGAACCAAAGCTGAACCAGTGTCTTTAGGAATATCAAAATGTAGCTTTTTGTATCGCTGATTGCTTTTCTTGTTTGAGTATTCTGGATGGATAAATGTGAAAACCTATTGAAGCAAATGAAGTAAACAAATAAAAGGCCGGCACCAATCTAAATCATGCTACAAAAGTGAAACTTCCCTATAAATACTGATCAACACGCATCCAGAAGAACTAACTGGTTGGGTTTGAGCAAGCCTTGCCACTCGATGGAACTTGACAACATAAGCAGTTTCAAAGTGCAAGAGATCTTTATGTGACTTGATCTATACCAATCACAGAATAAAACAGAAACATGAGAAAGGAGGGAAAAATGAAGAAATGAAGAAAACTCGATCAAACAAGTAAAATCAGCAAGACAAGGACTTTACATCATTGTAGAGTTTGGAAGCAGTCACAGGTTGAATGAAACTTGTATACCTGTCAAAGACAAAAGGACTTTATACATGATAAATTTTGAGCTATGAAATTTTTGACGAGAGAAGCATTTTAGCTGCTAATGAATCGATCAAGTCACTTTTCTCATGGAATTAAATCAAGTCTTTTGTGCTAACTTTAGTTAAAATAAGATATGCATCATTGATGCAAATATTCCAGACTTGGATACTCCCAAGAATTTGCTCTTAAACAAGCATCAAACATTTCTTACACGAAACCATATCAAATCCACTCACCGAAAACCAGGAGGGCAATGCAATTACAACCCGGAGTATGGATTAAAAATAGAGAAACTGAAAGCTTATTTCATTCGGGAAAAAAGAACTTACGATGAGGGGATTGAGATCCCATCATGCTTCAAAAACCTTTGGGCTCCATCAAGACACTCAGGCGAGAGCTCGTTATCACCAAAAGATCCCAGCAATTCACTGACCTATATTATGTGTTTTTAAGAATAAAAATATGAGCACACAATTTCAACAAAGTGGCATCTTAGGTTTATACAAGAAATGGTTTGCTTTATTGCTTCATCTTCATTCAACTTATTTGGCAGCATACCAATATGTCAGCTTTCTCGGGAGCATCCCAACTTCGCATGTCACTTGAAACAATGGAGACAACATCTTCCCAGCCCTCCAGCTTGACCAAACTCTATTTCCATAAATTTGAAATAATTCATAATAATCTCATTCATGAACATAACTACTATCAAGGATTGAATCCAGATATCAAATTTGGGAAAAAGTTAGCAACAAACCAACAGCACCGAAAATTCAAAGTTATCAGTAAAGATAAAAATGAGAAAATGAACTAGCTCTAATGACGTAAAATACATGCAGGGGAGGGCAAAGAAAAAATTGCAGGAGCAAAAGCTCAAAATAAACATGGTTTCCAATTCATGAAATTACATCATACCTCCAGTTAAGAATATTCTACAATTTACAAAAATGCAAAACATTTCAAGCTCCTTCAGCTGTATTGTGCCATTAATTGTACTTCTAAGTGGTCAGAATGGACTTTTCAATCTTTCAGCAACATCACATCAATTACGGAACATTTAGATTAACATTATAGCTAGTAGTGATGCTAGAGATTTTTTCATCTGATTTCCATTCAGTCCTTTAATACGCCAAGAAACATGGAGGGTTACCAATACACTTTACTCAAACTGTTCTGAAGTGGAAAAAGATGAAGAGCCAAAACAAAATCTTCAATAACTTGAAGGTAAAAGAATTAACATTCTGTTTTAATTCCAAAAGAATTAACATTCTGTTTTAATTCCACAGCAATTCCAAGGGGAAGATTTTCTACCACAGCGCATCATAAAAAATAGTATCCATAATTGTGGTCACAAAAACTTGTCGTAACCAGTGGTTTACATTAGGAGTATTAGACAGCATATTTTTATTTACACTAAACAGCTATAATTCAGTAATAACATCTGCTCATAACATGTAAGCCACAATCTGATAATGAAAAATAGTTCCATGAAGAATACAACATGAAATAGATGAGAAATCTACAACTTACATGAAGTGTTACCACTGCATTTGGATTTTTTTCGACAGCATAGACTTTTAATTTCCGTTCAGTTTCTTCAGCTGCCTGCAAAACAAGGACAGGGAGCGAAACAAATTAAGTAAAGATATAAGGGCCAAAAAAGTCATGTTATCCATCTGTTTCAAAGCATCAGCAGAAAGTAAGAACGGACCTGTAAGGACGCTCTGACAAGAGGCCCTCGTCCAGCACCCACAACCATTAATACCTAAAAAATAAAAATGGAGTAAACATAGAGGTTCTACAATGATGCATGGGTATTTCAACAATAACGATACTATATAGTAAGAGAACAGACAGTTGTCACCGCAGAAGCATTTTCATCAGGAACCCTATCCACCAAAGCTTTAGCAATTGCTCTTTGATACTGCGTAATAAAAGAAAAATCCATAAACTGCTCGGTTAAGTGATAAAACTGATAGAGAACCATTGCAAATTCTTCTTTCTTGTCTCTCTTCCACTTACTTTCGTTTGATAGAGAAGGGTTCATGAAGAGGGTGCATAACACGTCAAAGTTAATCATGTTATCAGTTTACAAAAACAAATATGTATTGTCAAACTGGCATGCCATTAATTTCTTAAGGCATAATATATACAGTGAGGATCAATCTGATGGATTGAAGGTAAGCGTTAGCATACTGTCAGTTCACTACAATCAAAATATGCACCGATAATTTCCAGCCAGAAAAGATTTATACAAGTTGAAGAGCTTTCTTGTGATTTAAGGGATCAAAGGCACAATGACATATCGGGTACGAATGCGATGATTATAACAAGTCCACCCACAAGTATGAAACATTTTTGCAACATATCCAAGCAATCATTGGCATACCTGGCTATATTTAACCGTGTCCTTTTCAAATGTCTCGTATGTTTGAGCCTCTAAATTATCCATAAGGGGCTGCAAGTTAAAAGGCCATTGGGTAATCAGGATTCCGCAGATAAAAGACCGAAAGCTGGAAAGTATAATTGTGACAGAAAACATAAATGACATTAAGACATACTTGCAAGGGTGATTGGAGGTAATCTCTGTACCCAACCTGATAGATGCAACGAGGAACTTGGTGAATTTGATAAGAAAGGTAAATCGGGCCATCTCATGTGATAAAGGGTAATTACCTCAAAGCATTCTTGTTCAGGAAGAGGAATCATTTTTTGATAGAGATGTGCAATATAATCCAAGTATGGTCTTAAAGGATGTCTCCGATTACCTTTACAAAATATTGTTACAAGCATTTGCTGAGTTATAATTTCATCAAGAGACCAAAAACTGTCAACAGCACATATTAAGAAACACCATGTTGAACTGCAAGCAGTTCACTCAAGGCGGGAAAGAGCAAGGTATTTTGCCTTTGACTTTGACAATAATGAACTAAGTATGATGTTTCATAAGTCTTACTATCAATATGATTATCAGCACCCGATCCTGAAGCAACCACAGGTAAATTGTGTGCTGGTTCACCAGATATCACTATCTGTAAAATCCCCACAAGAAGCAATCTATATGAATTAAAAGTCAACTATGATGGATGGTACAATAAAACATTCATACAGTCATGCTATAAAGTATAAAAAACAACATTATGCAGTGAGCAGATTTGAAACCTCTAATAAATTCCCCCTCAGAAAATTGTGGCTTCAAGCCTTCAACTAGGACCAGTTATAAAAATAATAACTCCATATTGTAAAAAGTTATTCTCTTTGAGGTTCTTAACAATTTGCCTCCATGAGCAACAATTACATGTTTATATTGATGACAGTGTAATTGACTACACTACCTGAATTGAGTGATTGAAAAATGATGTAATCATACTCTGGTGACGTTTAGAGAGGCAGGGGTAGCCACTCGCATTGGTTAAGAAAGACTGAAAAAGCAGTAACCAAGAGCATAATTAGGAAAATCCAAAAAGCAAGTGAGTAAAGAATAGTCTGTTAAGTGAAAGGCAGTTCAATAATTTTAAAAACCAAAAAATATAAGTATAGAAACAGAGATATTTCTATGACATGTATTTCTCTTTGTTCGTTCACTTCACAGCAAGAATTGTAACTCCATAGCCAGTAGAAAGAAATATGGAAGAAAGAAAAGTGGTAAAATAATTCCCATTGCTTGCAGCTACCGCCAGAAGAATTGTTTTGCACGGCTCTTTTGTCAGGCTTTACAAAGTGAGATATCTTCATGCTGCTAAAGAATTGATAGGAAGCTTTTGTGTTGAAGCATTTTTGTGTTTTCCTTATTAATTATGCAAATAGCATGGGTGAAGTTGGTGCGGGAAACCCGAAGACAGAACAAAGAAGTAAAGCAAGCACAACTAATGTCGCGGCACTCAAACTGTAAATAAGCCTGAAAAGAGCATCCAACTGTCCCCACCAACGCTGGTAGCCCCTCTAAGGATAAGAACAATATTGGCAGAAAAACACCTACCCCTCTTTCTCCTCCTGTCAGATATCTCCTCATATTTAGGGAAAAGATAATGAGATGGCGGATGCTCTTGCTTCTGAAGTCCACCTTAAAGATAATGAGATGGTGGACGGCACCTTGAATAGACACATTCATTCTCTTGCATAACTTGATGTATCAGGCTTACCTCAAATTTACTCACAAGTCACAAGCTCTTTAATTTCTTTCTATGATCTTGGTCTAATCTTCCTTAACTTTTTCCTTTAATAAATATCCGCCTTCTTGGTGGTTTTAATTAAAAAATTCTCTCCCTTTCTTCTTCATTTACCTCCCAGAAACTCAGTTTTCAATGTCCTTCCTATACTTGCAAAGAGTTCATGGGCTATTCTGACTAGTATTACAATATCAAATAAATGCAACAATTAAGCAAATAACAATTCAAAATGTGAATGTACATAAAGTTCTAGCAAAAAATTTACTTTTGTACCAACAATGGCCGCCCTAACAGGCTCTCCAAACCATCTTTCCACTGAAGAAGCGGAAGGTAATGAGGACCTGATCGATACAAATAACAGAACTATTACATATATACTTAAAAGTCAATCGATAAAATATCAAGAATCATAATATTATGTGAGCTCACAAAATATCAAGTGCGACTGATAATTGACTATGATGTTCACAAAGAAGCTGAAAGGAATTCCAAAGTTCCCAAGAATCATTATGAGCTTCATCCTGTAGGATAATTATAACAAATTGATGTAAGATACCAATTGTGTGAATTAAAATCAGAATTCATAAAGAAAAGGTAGATATTCTTAGTTTAATCATTCTTCATTCACTATGAAATTCATCTAATTGTTCAACCAATCGCACAAACTGAATGCGTGAACGACCATCGAGTAAAGAAATTCCCAAATAAAAGAGTCATTTTATGTTGTCAAAACAAACTAATTCCACCAAGAATATCTCAGTACGTAAATAAATCCAAATTAGATGTACATGGGAAACATAATATAAGATGGATCTCCACCTGGACTCTTGGAGAGATAAATGTTTGCGAGACTATGAAAAATACTCACCTTATGATCTGGATTCCTTGTTTCTGTGACATTCTCAGACTTCTTCAATGGAATTCTGAGCCACAACTTTACAATAATAGAAAACAATAAGAACAAAGTTGGCGAGCTGGTAAGCTAAATATGATACCGACATTAAACTTAATCGGTGCAGTACCTGCATACTGTTCAAGTTCTGCAAAATCTGATTCAGACATTTGGCATAATTTGCAAAAGAAGTTCCCTTGGGTGTAGGTAGAAGGCAAGCCTGCAGAAAATGAAAGGGGAATAAAAATATCTCCTTATGCAGGTCTGAGAAAAGCAAACATTACAGGCATGTAAAGTCAGGGTTAATTTGGTCAGTATCTTCATTTTATTATGACCAACAGACAAAGCTGAGTTCACCTGTAAAGATAGGTGAGAAGCCCAAGATATTTCTTGCTTCAAAGCAATTTCGGAATCCTTCCGCATTGTCTCATCTTCAGAATCCAAGTCAATCCAAGAGCTTATTTTACCTGATAACAAGTGGCGCCATGAGCTGATGTTGTTTACAAAAAGCAAAATTTAACAAACAATTCACAACAAAAAATGTAAATACTCAATTTGCAAATGAACAATTTACTCGAGGTGACAGAATTACTGTAAAATATCCAATGTGAAAATCATTCATTCAAGAGTCTTCAGGAGGAAGATCGGTAGAAAAAACTGATAATAGAACTTAGAAATTGAAAAAGGATAAGGACTGCAGCCAGAAATGAGGTACAACCAACAATATGACTGCTCCACTGCGAAGGGCTCAAAACCAAGTCTGAACCAGCAAAGGGTAGACAACTGGATATACTGCTGTCATCATCTACTATGCTGGGCCTATAATCTGGTTCCATCTGCATCATTTAGTGTAAAATTTTAAAAAAGAGTTCCATTGACAATAAGAGAATTTATAAAGATACAATTCTTTTTTATTTAATATCTAGCTTGTTTTTATCTTAAATGTCACGTTGCTATGATGAGCTATCAATTACAAAACAGTATATTAAATATTCAACCATGCATTAACAGATGAAAAGGATGCCATCTGTTAGATAATGAGTAAAACATTCGAGAACAATTACAAAATGTTAAATCATGATAGAATGATGAAACGTTAACATTTAAGGAACCGTATGTGAAATATCACATACTAGAAGATAAATTCATACCAAGTCAAACAAGCGCTATCGTAGTATACATTATATTACAAAGTACAAGCCAACTAGCAATTGAAGAATAACAAAAATGCAACCACACCACATAAAGTGGACAAGCAGACCACCATTAAGATCCCATTGATTAGAATTTTAATCATAAATTACTACAGTTAGTAAATCAATACAAATTTTACTCGATAGATTCTACTCCTGTACTGTGCAATAATGAGATCTCAATTTATTCACATCTTTCTACTTTCTTAAAGTAAGAAGAGATGAATAACGATGGGGAAGGCAGCAACGTAAGATGAAAATATAACTCTGAAAAAATCGTAAGAAATTAAGAACTGCTATAAAAAGTCCAATTATACAATCGAAGTGTGTTTTACATATAACATTCTTCAGGAAGATGTTACATCATGTCCAACAAGTTCATGTAGGCAATAACCTCTGCGAGAGAACAAAAATCTCGTGAAAAAGAGGCCATCAACATATTGATTTAGGTGCGCTTACTGACCATTCACACAGAAAGACAGCCATGCAGCTGATGTGTGACTGGCTAATTAGCCACCATGAGCTTATTGAGGTCCTGACTACTAGAGAAGGCAATTAAAAGAAATTGTTGGAGAATAAATAAGACCACCATAATGTTCTAATTCAGATTAATACCATACTTGCTCAAAATGATTTTTATTTCATTTCTCTAACTTTTTTCAATTCTGTTTCATGTTCTGCATATCTGCTCTCATAAGCAAAACAAAACGCCTTTCCTTTCTGCCCTAGCATTTTTTCCAGCAAAATTTGTGTAACTATTACAGGAAAATCTAAATAGGACACAAAAATAATTTTTTTTTTTACATATAGAAGATGTGACAATATGTGGTAGCAAATATTTCAGCTTCAGACAAAGTACTATCAGACTTGAAGGAAGCTCGTCGTGTATAACCTTGAAAAGGTATCAAATTGGCTATAATGTGTGTTGTAACCTGGGTATGCATATGATGATTTAGTTCACGCTCAAGTACTTTATTATGGGCTTAACTTCCATATTGCACACCTAAACCTCCACAATACCAAACGAAGGCAACTTGTTCGGGTGCAAACACATACAAATGCCAAAGAATGAGCAATAAAACAACTTTAACAGAAAAACGAGAAGAATTATACGCACACCAGAGAACTTACCAAAGGAACAACCAGAAAATCAAACCCACCATGGAGGTTGAAGGAGAAGAGGTTAGGCACGTCATCTTCGAACACCGTCTCCACACCGCAGAAACGGGAGGAGTCGCTTTTGGGCCCTCTAGCATCACCCAGAGGCATTTTTTCCTTATAGTATCTTTTTCTTGATAGTCTTGCAACGTCGATTTGGGTGTTTAGGGTTTTAGGGTTTAAGCTCGAGGTGGGTCACTGAGGCTTTTGAGCACACTCTCCTTGGCGGGCGAAAGGTGTCTCCCAATGGCCGAATAAACGCTCTTTCACCCCTAAACTAAGATTAAAATATATTTGGATCCTTTCGAAATAGAAACATTTGTTTTTACACCCCCAATAAATTGATGATGGCCAAATCTCTTGTTTCCACTTTTTCACTAAGGATTTGAACCGATCAAAGACCAACTGTTTTTAGCAACATATGAAAACCATGACAAATTATTTTTAAAATCAGCCAAATCTTTGAATATTAACAACATGTCTATATTTTGATACTTGATAATAAATAGATTGTTTCGTTGTATAATGATATAAATTATATATATTAAAAAAATATTTATTCGAATTAAAATTATAAAATCATAAATACCGTCTACTCGCTTAAGATTGCTCGTGGATTAGCAATTGCTTATAAATTTTATTCTGATTGTTTTCATTGCTCATCCGATGAATGTAACATCCATTCGGCTTCATAATATTGGGCCCTGTGGCCTTAGTTGGGACGAGTATCGATTTCCTGTGGTCGAAATCGTGCAAATCTATGCGGGAGCATTCGCTTTATATGTCACAGCTTCACTATGGCTTAGTCTTGATGATCATATCAATAGTCTATAGGTTATACCAAGATATTATGAAGTATCGATGAGCTTCTACTTTAATGGGATGTATTCAATCCAGAGTTACTTTTCAAATGATAAACTTTTAAGAATTTGATAGATTTTTATTGACTTTTACAGAATCTCACAAATTTATAAACAGATTTATGTGGATTCATTTAGATTTTTTTGCGAAATTTTTATAGATTTTTGTGAAATTTTTTTTATATGATTTTATAATTTTTGTACTTAATTGTAACATATTAATTTTTATTAATTTTTTTGAATCAATAATTAATTGACACATATAATACATATTCAGTTTGAAATAATTTTTCAATATTCATATTAATAAATAAATTTATTTATTTAAAAGTTAAATATTTAATACTTACATGTATATATATGTGGGTTTGTATGCATGTTTGTAAATTTTTTAAAATACATCAATTGATTAATCTGTAATATTGTTTTTGAATTGAAAATATACATGTGAAAAAGAATATTATTTAGCATTGTGTGGATATAATTTTGTATAAAAATATCATAGCTTACATATCAATTGAAAATGCTGAAAAGAATTTAAAAAATCATGATTATTGTAAAGGACCTGTGTATCGTATTATCGTAAATCACACTTTGATTATCGATAATTCATGAAATTGTCATGTGATTACGTGTATGATGTATATCTTGACAATGGAAATGAGAAAATATGTTGTGATAATGAAATATTCTATTAGAAATTGATTTGTGTTTGAAAAGTATGCTGAACCGTGACAGAAAAGTGAGACATGTTACGGTGTTTAGCATAATGAACTGAGTATTAGTCAAAATGACATGAGACCAATTTCATTGGAAAGCTAATATATAGTACTAAAACTTTATATTTTGAGTTTTGTCCAAATCCATTTGAAAATAGGGGCAAAATCATCCCGAAGTGTATCGTTTGCGTTGCAGTTCCTGCACTGATATATTTTGGGAGAATGAGCATAACTCTCGCATCCGATATCAAAATTGAGTGAAGTTGGTAGCAAATGAAAGCCAAGACATAGATCTACAACTTTCATGGTTACCACTTTGCTAATTCAGAACCTAAAATAGCGTTTCGGACAGAACAAGACGCGCACCTGCGCAGGTCCCGCGCGCGCGGGCAGAACAGAGCGCGCATATGCGCGCATACTTCTGGAAAACACGATATAAGGGTGATAAGGATGAATTTTCAATGCATATCCTTCATTCTTCCTTTGAATTTTCGAGATAATAAGTTGGAAATCGATTTCTTTTGTACGAAATCACCTCGAAATGTTATCCAAACTTAAAACAAATTATATATTCGGAATCCTCGTGTCGAGAGCTTCCTTTTGAGGTAAGATTCTTTTGGTTTCAGCAGCTCTAAATATTAAAGTACTGGAATAGCATGTATTTGAAGTTGATTTCAATACATGCCATAGAATAAATGACAAGAAACTAAGTTTTGAAGTCGGAATTGAATTATACTATGATTTTGATTTGATACGAATTTTTGAAGTTTCAAAAAAAAATTGAAACTTATATTATTGAATTTGAATGATGTTATTGATTGAATGAATATGTTATTAATGTAGATAGATTATTATACTGATATCTTCAAGCTACATCGACTGGAAACGAAGAATTGAGGTATGCTGCGATCGAGTAACATACGACAGGTATTTGTATCATATGATATATGTTTGATTGATTGGATTGAGAATACATGTCTATATGCCTTATTTGTTGAGTTTATGTGGCATACATGACATGTACGTTGAGCTATGATCCTTGGATACCCTGATATGATTTGATTCTGGGATTTGTGAACACGATGCTATGTTTGGTATTACATGACCCTTAAAGTATAGTCATTTGTGGCCCCGATGATTGATTGAGATTTGGGATTTGATGGCGCTTTAGTCGACGCTATCATACGAATATCCCTGATTGAGGCCGGTGTGCCAGCTCGAGCATTGATTTGATAGCGATTCGATTGATTCTGATATATGCTCAGTGGATGGGCATTTGACCTGATACATCCACGACATACATGCATTGCATACCATGTATCATTGTTTAGATTCTTGTGGTATATATTGTGGTTGTTTCAGACTGAGCTTTGCTCACCCTAGAGGGGGCTGTTGTTGTCTTTGTATGTTGACAATGACAGATACTTCAAGTTATCAAGAGACCGGAGATGGTACTTTGGGAGGGAGTCATGGTTGATTTGAGGTTTCATGGTCTTTCCCAGTATATATGTATATGTATCTATATACCGGGGTATGTCCCGAGGATATGAGTTTGTTTGTATGTAGTTGTTTTGGATTACGTGTGGGCTTGTTTTATATTGTGGCATGTTGAGACGAGACGATATTATATACTCTTTTTAGTAGTATAATTACAGTTGACACGTTTTGGGCTCATTGTAAAGAAAATTTAAACTCGTTTTCCGCTGAAATTAATCAACACTAATCAAATTGCATTGTAATAACGATTATGAGTTAAGGGCCCCACACTATTGCGAGGCTATTCAATTATTAAGAATTAAGCGACATTTTTTTAATCATGTTTTATTACTTTTTGAATATTATATTAATTTGTATAACTCATAAATAAAAAATCACAGAAATCAAATCTATAATTCAAAATTTTCTATGATATTAAAATAAAAAATTATTAAATTAACAATCAGCCAAAAATTGAAAATTTTGAAAAGGAAAGATGAAAATATATATAGAGATACATTCGAAAATTTGAGAGAGTGGTATATATAGATGAGAGAAGAGAAGATAAGAAGAGAGGTGATATGAAGCGACAGAAAGAGAAATAAATAGTTTGTGTATGAGTTAAAAGTTTTAAAAATCCATCCAAATCTTTGGGTTGAACCATATACAATTTTTGACAATTTATAGTTGTACTTTAGGCTTCAATGCTTATATGTCAATGAATTCCATGAAATTATTAAAAGTCTATTGAATATTTGAATACCTATAGACTTTTATATAGTTTTAAAAGTCAATTTTGAATACTACTTGACTTTTAAAACTCCATGAAAGTCTATTTTGAATATCACTAGATTTCTACAGAGTATGTAAAAGTCTTAATTAAATATATTTAAACTTTTAAAATCTACAAAAGTCATTAAAAGTCAATAAATCTCTTACATTAAATACACTCCGTTAGCATATGATGAACTCTTTGCACTATGTTTGGTTTTGTGAGATTTTATGGAATTTTGTGTGATTTAGATTTAGAAATAGCATTTATTTGTTAACAAATATGTAAGTTTTAAATAAATTTGATAGTTGATGGGATAAGATTTATCTATATCATATATAATATAATAACGCGCAATCTACTTAAAAGTAATTATCTTTATCATTATAGATTATAATGGATGGACAAAAATATCTTTTCTTTTATCCAATAAAAATTATTATAGTGACACATTCTGGTAAATTTTAAAATAACTAAATGATTTGTTAATAATTATGTGCACGCGAATTATAGCGTGTGTGGATTGGTGATGCTCTTATGACTTGAATGATACGTAAAATTAGTATTGTTAGAAAAAAAATTTATTTATATTCGAAATTATATATTCTTTTAATTAAAAATATATATTTTTAACCATCTATCTTAAATTTGTGTTTTGTTGATGCAATAAAAGATAGTAAAAACTTGTGTAAGACGGTCTCACGTGTCGTATTTTGTGAGACGAATCTCTTATTTGGGTCATCCATAAAAAAGTAATACTTTTATGCTAAGATTATTATTTTTTATTATGAATATAGGTATGTTGATCCGTCTCACAGATAAAAATTCGTGAGACCATCTCACAAGAGACTTACTCAAAAAAGATTATTCAGCTTATCTTGAAAGCTATTAGATCATGTGAATATTTGAGTAAATTCCATTCTTTATTTTAATCTTTTTCTTTTTTTAATCATACATTTACATTTAAAAAATGTAGCTGGTGTTGAAGTATCGAACACATCGTAAAAAATATAGCTGGTGTTCTTAGTTTTTTTTTGTTTTTTTTTTTTTAAAAATTTGCGAACAACCTAACCAAATAATTTATTTTCAGTTTTTTTCTTGTGTTCGATATTTCAATACCAGCTACATTTTTTACAATGTGTTCGATACTTCAACAACAGCTACATTTTTTTACCGTCAATTTATGGTAAAAAAAAGAAGATTAAAATAAAGAATGGAATTTACTCAAATATTCACATGATCTAATAGCTTTCAAGATAAGTTGAATAATAGGTCTCCTGTGAGACGGTCTTACAAATCTTTATCTGTGAGACGAGTCAACCCTACCGATATTTACAATAAAAAGTAATAATCTTAGTATAAAAATAATATTTTTTCATTGATGACCCAAATAAGAGATATGTCTCGCAAAATACGACCCGTAAGACCGTCTCACACAAGTTTTTATCATCTTTTATTGCATCAACAAAACACAACTTTAAGATAGATTGTTAAAAAATATATATATATATATATTTAATTAAAGAATATATAATTTCGAATATAAATTAAAATTTTTTGTCACAATACTATTTTTACGTATCATTCGAGTCATGAGAGCATCTCCAAGCCATGCAACGATGGTCAAAAATTCCCCCCGAGAAAGTAGCGGTAAGCCCACCAAAGACGGAGCTCCACTGAGCAGGGGAAGCGTTTCTAATTCGGTGAAAGTACACTCCTCGTTTGGTTTTTTCGATCAAAAAAATTATAATTTCGATTTGTTTTCTGGTCAAGAAATATCTTTCCAAAATCGTCAAGGAATTCAACAACAGAAAAAACAGAGAGAAGATCCTCGTTTTTTTTTTCTTGGAATGGCGACCACCCATTACATTTTATTTGATTCGGTTTCCGCAAAATGCCAATCATGGATTGAAGAATAAAAAAGGATTTCAATCCGAGGGAGTGATAAAAGCAAGGAAATGTGGCCTCCGCCTTCGCCGGGAAATAATGGGGAGCGAGTGGCTCCGATGACTAGGCTGGTCGCTGTGGCTATTGACAAGGATAAAGGGAGCCAAATTGCATTGAAATGGGCTACGGACAATCTCGTTACTAAAGGGCAGACTATAATTTTGGTTCATGTTAAAGTTAAACAGAGTTCGAATGAATCTGCACCACAATACATGCCCGTCAATAGTATTTCTTTATCCCTCTCTCTGTTTATATGAGCTTTTGATACGTGATAAAATGCTGCCAAAGACAACTTAATCTAAACTGAGTTTTAAATCTTACATTTTGATTCGTTCGAGGGACATAAGTGCCGAAGGGGAGACTTGGGCGATGCAAAACTTCGAATTTCATGTGCGTTTTTCTGAAAAATATAAGTTTTGCCATCCAGTTGTGTGGAACTATGCGAAGCATATGTTCTTGAATCTTGGCTAGTGGCAACTATGTTGATTTGCATCAGATTGGGTTCTTTTATGTCGTTGATCAATATGTTCTACTTATCATGGTGAATGGATACCAATTTTTACTGGAATGGTGTCCAAAACTACAAGTTTTCTTTATTGTGCTTTACCTTTGCCTTAGTTTTCAAGACTCTAAAACTAATTTCATAGTACATGTGGCACAGGACCAACCCCGATTTCTGACTCCAGCAACGAAACTGGAGAATGGGATGCACAAACGAAGGAAGTCTTCCTTCCTTTCCGTGTTTTTTGTACGCGCAAAGACGTAAGTTTCATGGTTTTGGTATGTTATTTCTCAAGCAGTTACAAATATTCTTCAGTTTCCTGTGGATTCGTTTATCAGATACAATGCTTTGACGTGGTGATAGATGATACCGATGTAACAACAGCAATTATTGAATTCATAAAGCAATCGGCAATTGATGTTTTGGTCCTTGGTGCCACAGCAAAAGGCGGAATTTTCAGGTATACACTAACCGTTTTGTTGAAGAAAACTATGTCTAGAGTTTCATTTACTTGGCTTTTCTACACCACAGATTCAAAGCGAAAGACATTCCCGGAAACGTTCTCAAAGGAGTACCCGATTTTTGTACTGTATATGTCATCCATAAAGGAAAAATTTCATCAACTCGAGCTGCTTCCCGTCCAGCTCCATCAATTGTCAGCCCGCTGCATCAGCAGATACTGATCGAAGCCAACAAAAAATCAAATGCAACGGAGTCACTAGAACCCTCCAGCACGGTTTCTCGAAGTTAGTCATCTTTCTCTAATATAGTTGTATCTTTTTATCATGTTTCTCCGAAAGATGAGATTAATCATGAATTTCTTCCGTTCAGGTTCGCTTTCAGGACATTCAAGGCCAGGATCTGAATCGTCTACGCATGCCAAGCAAAGAGATGCAACCTCCATCAAGTATGTCATTCTTATACCATACTACATATCAGTGATTGATTCAAGTGTACCATCTGTTGTTATTTATACAGGCGACTCAACGAGCACGAGTAACACTCGAAGATAACCTATTCCATATGATGTGACAATATGTTGTCCATGAATCTAAGCGAGCAACATATTGTCTGTGTGGTGTAGTAGGAAAATGATCGTGCTATTAGCACGTGATGCTTACCAGTTAAACTAAATACTCAAAACATAAGATTGATACACCTTTAGTATAGATGATATTTACTGGATGGATTGGGAAAGCATGAATCTAAGCGAGCAACATATTGTCTGTGTGGTGTAGTAGGAAAATGATCGTGCTATTAGCACGTGATGATTACCGTTAAACTAAATACTCAAAACATAAGATTGATACACCTTTAGTATAGATGATATTTACTGGATGGATTGGGAAAGCACTCCCTTCAAATGATGATTTTAATTTCATTTGCAAAGTTTTCTAATTTTTTAAGTTTAATCTCCCTAAATATATTTAAGTTGCCTCCCTAAAAATTTTTTGAGCTAGTTTCAAGACAGTTTCATTCTACCTCACACTTCTCAAAATAGGAGATTATCACATTCACTGGTCAAAATGGCCTTCATTTCTGTCAAAATGGCCTTCATTTTTTTGCTGTTGTAAAAGAAATCATATAGAATTCATGTTGACATATGATTGGCATGAAAAGAAGGACAGACATGAGAACGCTTCACACAAATGAAAAATAAAATGCATGTATGGTTATTTTAAAAATCTCTCTTTTGTCCTTTCCAAAAAAAATCATTAAATCAACCCAATCAAAATCATGCATCCACCTCTTATCAAGTGGAAACTAACTGAAGATGTTACTACTGCAAGCAGATCCCCATTTACTCACAGAAAAGGACCCAATGGAAAGCCATACGAACTCTCTCAGCCAGAGTGTGACATATCATTTGTTGGCAATGGACGGAGAAGTATCGACATGTTTCCTTCATATGCCGAAAGCTTAGAAGGCAGTCATACCCCACCTCGACTTTCGGGTTTCTCAGATATAGACCAAGGTTTAGATTCCTGGCAACTTGGACGTAGATCCCTGGATTTACAGGCCTCACCAGAACGCACTTCCTACGCTTCAGTTGAGAGTGGTAAAACATATACCACACAGACAATGGTGAGGAGATTTACAACAAAGTCAGTAAAGGCCTTAAATTTTTATTATTGTCATTTCGGTGAAGTGCTTCTAAAATCTACGTCCAGAGATTCAGTATGCCTCTACCACTAATGAATGAAGGATTATGACTCCAAGTTGAAAATTTATATTTTCTTGTATACTCATAGATACTGGTTTTTATGTGATGGGTTGCATAATTATGCTTTAACCCACATGAAAAACTGAACCACGTGAAAAATTGAAGACGGGGTCTGTATTTTACAGGAGGAAGTAGAAGCAGAAATGAGAAGACTAAAGCAAGAGCTCAGGCAAACAATGGATATGTATAGTACTGCATGCAAGGAAGCTCTTTCCGCTCAAGAGAAGGCACGACTAGACTTTTTCTTCCTATTGATTCAACAATTATTATTGGTACGTCTCAAAATATGTTTCGGGTTTTCAGGCAAAGGAGCTCCAGCGTTGGAAAATGGAAGAACAACAAAGATTAGAAGCTGCTCGATTTGCTGAAGAAGATGCGGTCCGAGTTGCAGAAAATGAAAAGGCCAAGTCGAGGGCAGCCATCGAGCATGCTGAAGCATCTAAAAGGATAGCAGATCTAGAAGCTCAAAAGAGAGTTGGTGCAGAAATGAAAGCCTTGAAAGAATCAGAAGAGAATGTTAAGGTAGTAACCTCAATGGCACAGACGGATTACAGGTACAGGAGATATACGATCGAGGATATTGAAACTGCTACAGAATTTTTTTCACAATCTAGGAAGATTGGAGAAGGAGGGTATGGACCAGTATTCAAGTGTTATCTGGATCATACACCAGTAGCGGTTAAGGTCCTCCGTCCCGATGCTACGCAAGGAAGATCCCAGTTTAACCAAGAGGTACGTGAATTTGATCCACTTATTTGTTTATCTCCATTTACTCGAATTTTGAGTTCTACTAAATAGTTAATTGAGCAATTATAACTGTATCATGCCTAAAAAGTAGGCACACATACAGAATAGGGGATAGAACATTAAAGATCTCTTTTTGTATCCAAAATTAGTAGTTAAAATAAGTGTCTTATTCATCGTTGATATGTTATTTTAGGTAGAAATTCTTTGCTGCGTAAGACACCCAAACATGGTCCTTCTCCTAGGTGCATGTCCCGAGTATGGTTGTTTAGTTTACGAGTATATGCACAATGGAAGCTTAGAAGACCGATTATTCAGGCGTGGAAACACTCCTCCACTATCTTGGAGGCAAAGATTTCGTATCACTGCTGAGATTGGAACATGCCTCCTTTTTCTCCACCAGACTAAACCAGAACCATTGGTTCACCGAGACTTAAAGCCAGCTAACATTCTCCTGGACCGCAACTATGTTAGCAAGATTGCTGATGTTGGCTTAGCCAGGCTTGTCCCTCCATCCGTAGCCGACACTGTCACACAATATCGGATGACATCCGCTGCTGGAACTTTCTGTTATATCGATCCTGAGTATCAGCAAACAGGAATGCTTGGTATAAAATCAGACATATATTCCCTTGGTATTATCTTTTTACAGATCCTTACAGGTAAGCCACCAATGGGTTTGACTCATACTGTTCAAAGAGCCATTGAGAAAGGGACGTTTCTTGAAATGCTTGATTCGTCAGTGCCCGATTGGCCTAAGGAAGAGGCTTTGTCATTGGCCCAGTTAGCAGTCAGATGTACTGAACTTAGAAGGAAAGATAGGCCGGACCTTGGAAAAGTTGTGCTCCCACAATTGAACAAACTTCGAGAACTCGCGGAGGATACCATGGCTGATCCAATTCCAGCCATTGCAGACCGCTCACCTAAACACAGCCGAGTTTCAATGTCTGAAGTAAGTACCTATAGTTGCATCATCTTTTTAAAACTTTATTTCCCATTTTGCAAGTTCTATCTGATTTTTGAAGAAGAATGAAAAGACTTGATTTGTCTAGTATTTAAGCATATAATATGAGAGATTCAACATTGGAATTCTTTTATCTTGAATTTTGCAGGAAGACGCGAGTTGACATCTTGAGCAGCCGGAAACCGATGCAACAGTCCAAGCATTTATAGGTGGAAAACGAAGTTATGATGTTACATAGAAAGAAATATGGTGAAATTTCCCAAAAAAAATTTAAAAAAATTCACCCCTTAGATATATGTTTTGTACATGATGAAGAAAGTTCTAACGTTATACATTGTTGGGGGCGTGGCACCCCATTTTTCATACGATTCTATTTCTGCGTCTTTTTTCTGCAACAGTGATTTTTTTTGTTAGCTTGAATATTTCGAGGCAATGCTTGAAGTTGATATGCGAGATGAAATATGAATAAGAGGATAATAAATTTTTAAATAGAAATAAATAAGATGGATGAGTAATCACTTCTCTTAGTTGGGCTGCATATTCTCATATAAACATTAATTATGACAAAAAAATCAAACCCAAAAACAAGACGAAGAAGGATTGAAAATTAAATCGTATCTTTAAGTGTGAGACGGGTCAACCCTACTGATATTCACAATAAAAAATAATACTCTTAGTATAAAAAGTAATATTTTTTTCATGGATAACCCAAATAAGAGACTTGTCTCACAAAATATGACTCGTGAAACCGTCTCACACAAGTTTTTGCTTTGTGGTAAATGTTAAAATATTTTATGGTTTAAATAAATATTGGTGTGTGTGTGTTTTTTAGGCATATGAGATTGATATGTCGTTTCAAACTTGAGATATTGATGTTATGTGTTTTACCTAACATGGATGCATACATGATAATTGGGTTCAAAATGTGTTTCTATGTTGGAATTTTTTTTTAAAGCTAAAAACCATTAGCATCAGAAGGTTGATAAATCTTTATGACGCAATCCGGGCGAAATGGATGAGTCGGGTCTGGTACTCTGCCGGATTTGCTATCAAGTTAAAGGAAATATGAGTTGAGCGTCTGGACTGAACTTCTTTCCTTCCTGAGATTTGAGAGATCTGCGAACAAGAAAGTAACTACGTGAATGGGCGCCGGAGGGGTGTCCGGCGTGATCACTCCGATGCTTAAGTAAGCAGGGTACTCAAGCAATAAAACCAATGTAGCCAAGTGATGGCTGTGAGATTGGTGTGGAGAGTGGGAGTAAATGAGCAATAAATGAGAGTATTCAATATCTGAATAGAGAGTAAATGCAAGTAAAGAACCTGATATTTATAGTAGAGGATGCAATGATGACATCGTTCTTCGTGTGTGAGCATTAATTATAGTATGGTGGCTGATTATGCCATATTGTTCTGACATGTGAAATCGCATAATAGTCACATCCAGCCTACTTGATTTTACCAACCACGTGCACTGATGTTAGAGATAGGTCGGCTACATACATTCTGTTTATCGGCGGTATTAAATGCTTCCCTCATATCGAGGTGGCCCGGGTGGAATGCTTCCCGGGAAATAACATAGGAAACCGGACCCCTAACAACTTGACGATCGGACTCCTCAGATACTCGCCTTCCTGGCTCCTGATGAATCCTCCCTGCAGATTCTCCTTGACGACCTGTCTGTCCCACAGCCCGGGCATCAAATGTCCCGGCTTTCCCTAGGCTCCTTTGTGGGACTTAATAATCCGTTTATCCCGATTCCCGAGTTATCCGTACGACCCGGGAGTAATCCATGCCCCTGATTCGGGCACTATTCTATATTCATGTCCCGGGTTGTCCATAACTCGGGACATTATGGGGCATCATCACTCCCTTCTTAAATAATCGGGCTAGAGTCTTACTCGCTGTCCCGATTAATCATGTGTGCCCAGCCAGGCAAAGCAATTTGTCGCTTAGCCTCCCGAGACGATAAAGATGCCGTCACAATCACTGATGCTGTCGTAAGCCCTAAAATTCCAACTTATCCAAAACGTTTCGTATCCTAAGGATAATCATTGTGATATCTCGATATCTGTGCACGTCTTTTCGGCTACCTGGTACAACTTCCAATATCCATCCTGACCGTTCATGCATTCAAAGATCAACAGCTGTGATCAATTCCTTCCTCCTATACATAGTAACCTATCTATTTTTCAATCATATTAGCAAATTATTACCCAAGCAGTATAATGGCCGGCACAAGTAGCTCAAGGACTCCTGATATGGCTGAGGCTTGCGAGGAATCTGCTTTGGAGGCTCGAAAAGCTGCTATGGAAGATGAAGTCTTTCATAAAATTCTTTGCTATTGGGAAGAGGTTCAGGGGCTGAAGTTTCTTTATGAAACTGGAGAAGCTACCACTTCCAGGCTGGTGGCAAAGATGAAGAAATTTCGGGACTACTTGCACATAGCTGAGGGGTCAGACATCTTTACTGATGGACATGTCTACCAACTGATGCTTCGGAAAGAAAGAAAAATCCTCCACCAGATTGCTGATTCAGACAGCATCCTCAAGACTTCCACCGGAGTCTTAACCGGTTGGTTGAGAAAATGGGAGGCTGCTGTAGAAGATGAATATTTTGATGTAATCCGTGCTAATATATTTTAAATGGATAATATGAAAAATATTTCTTCTAGTTCGTCTCTGTATGCTTTTAGCATTTATATTGCCGAAAATCGTATCTGTTAAATGGATAATATGAAAAATAACTGACATTAGTCGAAGATAAATAACGGATAAACGACAAACCGAAATGCTGGGACCTCTTATATCCCGGGCTTAGAATAAGGTGCCGGGGCCTTATACTTCCCGGGCTTAGATTTTTTGTCGGTTAGGGTTCTCGAGTAGTCCACGGGGTGTCACTATGACGCATGCTTTTAGCATTTATATTGTCGAAAATCGTTTCATATTCCGAGAATCCGATAAGTCTGACACATTGATATTCGTGCACGCCCTTTCGTCTGTTCGGCTCAACTTCCAAAATTAATCATGAACGTTCATGTGTTCATAGATCAACGGCTGTGATTAGCTCCCTCCTCCTGAATAAATGAGAAGGCGTTTCGATTGGTTTGAGACCTTCCGACTTCCTCAATATTAAATAGCTTCTCAACTTCAACTCTTAATTTAAACTTGTCATTTTTCTAATCTTCCGAGTTTCCAATGCAGAAGAAGAAATGATTAAGGCCAGTTTTGTGGAGGCGGCGGCCAAGAGGAAGGCAGACCAAAAAAGGGCCCGGGCGGAGAAGAGGGCCCGGGAAGCCCAGGAGCAGGAGAAACGACGAGCCCGAGCTGAGGCAGAAGTTCGGGAAGCCGAGCAGCGCCGGGTTGAGGCCGAGGCGACAGCTCGGGAGGAAACCACTTCCCAAGCTGCTGAGGAGGACCCGGCTTCTCTGAATCATAGAAAGAGGAAAGCCGCAACGGAGCCGGTCGTGGAGACGGTGGTCTTGGAAGATGTACCCGAGGAGATCGTCCGGTCTCCTCCACTCACCGGGTCGTCTGCTGGTCCATCCGGTGGAAGGCCCTGGAATCTTCCCAGCATCTTCAGGGGATTATGTCAGCTCGGATCTCGTGAAGATGATTCGGGGCCTTTTGCACCCTGATGAGGTGGGGCATCTACAAGGGCTCCACCTCAACGAGATGCTATGCGAAGTAGTAGCTCAGTCCTTCTCTGTAAGTATCTCTACTTATCACCATTTGATTCTATCGTATCAATTTTTTTTCTAACTTTCCATGTTTACAGGGTTTGCAGATGCTCATGGCCTCCTTTGAGCGAGTGGCTCAAGCTTGCTAAAAGGGCCCAAACACAGGCCACCTCTGCCCGGGAAATGCACGATAAGCTTCAGGAGGAAGTGAACCGATTGAAGGACCTCCATGAGCATGTCTTGGCTCGGGAGAAGACCTGCTGGCAACAGCAAATGGACCTGGCCCGAGTGGAGCTTGCTGAGGCCCGGGCGGAGGCGAAGGCAGCAAAGGCAGAGGCAGAGTCCTCCCGCGTCAGGGCTGAGGAATTTCCAGGCTGCAATAGGCCTCATGAAGACTGCCCAGGAAGAACAAATGGCCAATTTTCTGAAGTCCCCAGAGTTCAAGAAGATGGTGGCTGATAAAGCCTTCCCCTACTTCGAACAGAGCTTTATCAAATGCCTGGAGGAGTTTGAACAGGCGGGTCTTGTCCCAGCAGACCGGGAGGACTTTCCAGACTTGGAGAAGGCCGCTGCATCCCTCCCGGATGAGGAAGAGGAGTAGGACCAGGGTCAAGACCCCAAAATAGATTTGGACTTAGGTTTCTCTCATCTCTTTTTTTTTTTTATTTCCCGGGCTTCCGGACACCTCTTAAATTTCTTCCCATTAATGAAAATATTTTGCTCTATATTCCTTGCGTTTGATAATTTTGAGTGAATACTTTGCTTTAAATACCTTTGTAGATTTTAATCAATCTTCTCCAAACACCTTTAAATCGGGATGTAATCCTTGATCTTTGAAGAATGATCAGGGTGCGAGTCCCCGAGCCAAGGTACAAGTCCTTAGATTTGAGATGACCGGGGTGCGGGTCCCTGGGCTAGGGTACGGGTCCCTGGACTTAGTAGATAACCAGGGTGCGGGTCCCTGGGCCAGGGTGCGGGTCCCTGGGCCAGGGTACGGGTCCCTGGACTTAGTAGACATTTTCTTGAACAATTTTTTTATTTGATGTGGAAACAGTGGATACAAGTGTTTTTAAACATAATATTTCTTCAAATGAAAAGCATTCCATGGCCTTTTAAGAGTTTGTCCCTGAGAATCTTCGAGATAATAGGCTGCCCCCGAGCTGACTCTTCGAATTATTTTGAAGGGTCCTTCCCACCTTGCTTCCAATTTCCCTACATCACCCATTGGTTTGACCTTCTTCATGATCAGGTCCCCTACTTGAAAATCTCGTGATCGAACATGCTTGTTGTAAGATTTCATTACCAGGCTACGATAAGCTTCCATTCGAATGGCTGCTCTGTCTTCTTTTCTTCAACCAGATCAAGTTCAATGGCCCGGGATTGATCATTGTTGCTCGGGTAAGATTCTACCCGAGTAGAAGATTGCCCAATCTCCACAGGTAGGACTGCTTCTGAACCATAAACAAGACTGTAGGGAGTTTTCCGAGTAATTGTTCGTGGTGTAGTTCGATACACACATAATACACTCGGCAGTTCTTCCACCCAATCTTTACCCTTCCCATGAAGCCGGGCTTTCAATGCTTGCACAATGATTCTATTAGTGACTTCAGTCTGGTCATTAGCTTGAGGGTAAGCTACTGAGATGAAGGATTGAATAATCTTCATTTCTTGACACCATGAGGTGATTTTATTTCCCTGGAATTGCCTCCCATTATCGGAAATTAATTTCCTCGTGATGCCATATCTGCAAACAATATTTTTCCAAAGAAATTTCATGACCTTCTCCTCAGTAATTTTGGCCAATGGCTCGGCCTCTACCCCTTTGGAGAAATAATCCACAGCCACAAGAAGGAACTTTTTCTGTGCTCGGGCTATGGGGAAGGGACCCACAATATCTAAACCCCATTGATCAAAAGGGCATGATGCTGAGATTGGTTGCATATTAGCATCTGGGCGATGATTAAAATTGGAGTGATGTTGACAACCCTTGCATTTTTGAACAAGTCAGGGCAGCATCCTGATTCATTTGGGGCCACCAGAATCCGACCAAGATAACTTTCCGAGACAGAGCTGTTCCCCCGAGATGTTTACCACATCATCCTTCGTGTATTTCCCGGAGGACATACTCTACATCATCTTCTGATAAGCACTTGAGTAACGGGCCTTGATATGATTGCCTGTATAAAATATCATTTAAAAAGACGAACTTCTTTCCTTCCTGAGATTTGAGAGATCTGCGAACAAGAAAGTAACCACGTGAATGGGCGCCGGAGGGGTGTCCGGCGTGACCACTCCGATGCTTAAGTCAGCAGGGTACTCAAGCAATAAAACCAATGTAGCCAAGTGATGGCTGTGAGATTGGTGTGGAGAGTGTGAGTAAATGAGCAATAAATGAGAGTATTCAATGTTTGTATTCAATATCTGAATAGAGAGTAAATGCAAGTAAAGAACCTGCTATTTATAGTAGAGGATGCAATGATGACCTCATTCTTCGTGTGTGAGTATTAATTATAGTAGGGTGGCTGATTATACCCTATCGTTCTGACATGTCAAATCGCATAGTAGTCACATCCAGCCTACTTGATTTTACCAACCACTTGCATTGATGTTAGAGATAGGTCGGCTACATACATTCTGTTTATCGGCGGTATTAAATGCTTCCCTCATATCGAGGTGGCCCGGGTGGAATGCTTCCCGGGAAATAACATAGGAAACCGGACCCCTAACAGCCTGACGATCGGACTCCTCAGATACTCACCTTCCCGGCTCTTGATGAATCCTCCTTGCAGATTCTCCTTGACGACCTGTCTGTCCCACAGCCCGGGCATCAAATGTCCCGGCTTTCCCTAGGCTCCTTTGTGGGACTTAATAATCCGTTTATCCCGATTCCCGGGTTATCCGTACGACCCGGGAGTAATCCATGCCCCTGATTCGGGCACTATTCTATATCCATGTCCCGAGTTGTCCATAACCCGGGACATTATGGGACATCACTTTATAAACAAATTTGGCTATAAAAAATGGAATCACGTTTGAAAACATAAAATGTTTACAATTCTGCAAGTCGAGCAAATTTATTCGCCACTTGATTCGCATTATTTCTACAATGTTGGATCTTTACTACAGGAATTCTTGAAGAAATTATCACCTTCGACCATCCCAAGTCGATTGCTTTCTTCAATCCTTCCTTGACTTCCATTGTCTCTGCTATATGAGAAGATATAGCTCCATGAATAATCCAACCTTCAGCAAAAATCAGAATACCATTGTTGTCACGCCCCACAAATCCCACACCAAACAGGTTCGAAGATTGAATGACGGCGGGAAACAAATATCCTCTGTATATTTCTTCCGGCGAACGTGGGAAGTCCCAAATTGTTCGAATTCGGACGAAATGTTATACTTGATTTTTCTAAGTTGATCTGTCCCGAGGCAGCTTGACATTGCTCGAATCTATTTTTATTTCTATTTCTATTGCTCGTCCAGTAATTTTAACCCGGATTGGACCAAAGACCACAGATGAAATATCTGCGGATTCAGTGAACCTGGAAGATTAACAATTGACACCAATTCAGGGTTTTGTTATGTTATCCATATGGACATTGCTTTTATTCACTCAACACATTATATATATGTTAGTAAATAAATCATGAACATTCATTCCATCATGATACATGGACGAGTGTTCGTGATTCACAGCACACGTGTTATTGAGTGGATGAACGTACCATTACCGGGTAACATCTACCACTTGCCATATATTGATTTTTTTTTACTTAAATTGAAATATATTCCATAATATTTATTCACAACATAACTAACGAGAAATGATATTTTTGCTGTGAATATTAATACTTTAGACAGTATAAAATAATATTTCTCATAGGTCGAGTTAAAAATTTATCATACAAAATTGACACTGAAACGATCTCACATGAGTTTTTTTTAATTATCAATCATATCAGTTGCATTATTTGTATTGTGGACAATGTGGTATCGTTTACGTATACATATAACATCACGATCCTTAAATACCACGATTCATAAAGCAAGCGCAATGCTACAAAACAAGATTCCCAGTACCAATTGCCAAAAATACTAAACGATATATGTAACGCCCCGAAAATTTAAAGGTCAACTCAAACCACATGCATGCAATTATTAAATTCTTTTGTATTTTAATTAATTATTTTGATTGCATTAATTATTTATGTTGTGAATATTTGCATGTGTAAATTATATTTTTCGACATTGTTGTATTAAAATGTATTTTTAAAAGTTATTCAGGTTGCGATCGAGGAACGGAGACCGAGGGCTGAAAAAAATAGAAATTGTTTTTATTAAACAATTGTTTTTAATTATTTAAAATATGGGTGATGCTTTTTAATATTTTTGAAAATAAGGGATTTTGAGGTGATTTTATACGCCGGGACGTAATTTTTATCGGTGTTGGATTTTCAACAAAAAATACGAGCTTTTTGGCAACCCGGCTAATAAATTCACAAATTTATTTAATCAAAGCTATGATAATATTTTATTTAATCCTAATTAAAACTAATGGGCTTAAATTTCAAGGCTTAATAGGCCTGAAGCCTAGTTAGTGGTTAATTAGAGTATATAATATATTAAAAATCCCAAAACCCTACATCTTGCAAAGCAAATTCACGGCCACCTAGTTTTAAAATTCTGAAAATTCTCTCAAGCACCTCTCCACACCCACGACACTTCACTCGATACTTTGAGGAGCAATTCGTAAGGTTCAAGCACAAGTACAAGCCAAGATGTCCCTCCGTTCTTCGTCGTCAACGTATATTCGAGCGTATATAACGCAAAGGCACGCCATACATCTCATTTTCTCATTCATCACATCATATTATTGTTTAAATTATATTTGAATGAAAAGCATGGGGTTTTTATGTATATTTTCGAATTATTGCATGTACATGAAGTAAACTTGTGAATTGTTGTTCCAAAAACATGAATATTATGTTGATTAGGGGCTGCAATGATTAGGATAGTTTGAGGGATGTTTTTACATGTTTTATGGAGTCCTTAATCACCCTAAAACGCTGCAACAAGGAGTAGAGGAAAGCTGGAACCGTAGGATGGGTTTAGACAAGAAGGGTCGTGAGTTGTGTGTCTTCATGGGTGTGGTTTTGATGCATGGGGTCAAGGGGCTCGATCAGGGCTGGGTCAGGGTCAGGGGTGGTCTCGGTCTAGGGCTGGATTGGGTCCTAGGGTGGCTAGGGTTCGAGTTTAGGCTTGGGGAAGGAGTTCACCCGAAGTGGGACTCCTCCCATAATCACGCACAGGAGCTGTCGAGGAAGAAGAGGGGCGCTTCGGCTGGCCTGGGGCGAGCCAGGGTGATTCATCAGGGTCCAATGGTCATGGGCATGGGTTGGGCTAGGGGTTGGTGCGGCTGGCTCGCTGCTGGCTCGACCAAAACAAGGAAAACGTGAGGAAACTAGCAAGGGAACGCGCAGGCTGCTTTTCTAGTTCAGAAGCTTCGCTGCTGGGTTGTATGGGTTGGATTGGTCTGGACATGGTCTGGGCGTGGTCCAAGGAGGGTTAGGGTGTGCTAGGCTCGGTAGTGGCTCAGCTGGTAGAGTCTTAGGATAACTAGGAGTCCTAGAGCAACTATGAAACTCACACACACATGTACAGATTTTGGGTCAAGTTTCAGGAAGGTTTTGAGCGGGCCATGGGTTGTTTTTCGGGCTGAGATTGTTTGGTAGTGTCCTCTAGATGGGTTGGCTAGGTTTTGGCTCGAGGCAGCTCGGGCGTGGCTCGAGTGAATTGGGAGATGGCTCGGTGTGTTCGTCGAAGGGTCAAAAACAAGAATTTAAGAAGGAAAAATTGATCCAAGGGTCCACGGGTGTGGCTAATGACTTGGAAGGGTAGAATAAATAATAAAAATTCTATGTTTAAAATTTGGGATCAAAATAATGAGTTTTAGATTTAATCGGGATTTCATCGCCTCACAGGAACGCTAATTAACGAATTAATTGAAACACCTAGTTTTAAGCTTTATAAAATTATAGAAAATTAGATTTAGGCTTAAATAATTATTAGAAGTCTAAGTTTTAAATTTGGGAATTTTATATTAAAGTTTGAGATTTTTCGAGATTAAAACACCGTCAAAACGATTAATTAAGGATTAATTTAAAAAGCCTAGTTTTTAATGCTAAATAAAATTATGGAAATTTTAATTTAGGCTTAAATAATTATTTGGGATATGTTAGAGTCAATGAATTCAAGAAAATGTCAAAAACGGGAAATTTTATGTCTAGGGGTAAAACAGTCTTTTTACACCTAAAAATTAGTAACGTCATGGCAGTGCCCTGAATGCTGTTTTATGTGCTAATATGATTATTTTCTATAGTTATGGATGTTTATGGAATTTTTTATGTTAAAATGATATTTTAAATGTTTATGGAATTTTATATGTTTATGATTTAATATGTCAAAATGTTATTATAAATGTTTGAGGTTAAAATGTCATTTTAAATGGTTATGAAATGTTCATGATTAAATTATGATTTTTATATGTCTATGGGATTTTTATGATTTAAGGTTGACACTTAAAAGACATGTTGCATGCTTGGTTTCAAAAATAAAATATATGTTATGCACGATTTTATAAAGTGATGTGAATGAAAAATGTCGAAGGAAGTGAAGTGATTGTGACTAATTCGTTAATAATGGCGACGTCGTGAGGGTGATGATCCCAGTGGGAGCCCGACGATTGTGTTTCCATTATTGCGAATATGAGGTATGAGGATATGATGTTTGAGGTAAGAATGAGACTATCGTGAGGGGAGAAGGCCCCAGAGGAAGCCCATTTATGGAATAAGGCCCTAGAGGGAGCCCCGACGATCGTATTTCTATTCGATCATGATAGGCCAAGGCTCAGTTGACCGGTGAGAGTGTCGCTGATGTCCCCGCCGTCCAGTACTGTTGTTACATGTAGATGGATCCATCGACTTTTGAGGTTTGAGGAAAGTCACAATTAACGATCTGAATTCAACAAAGGAAAAATAAAAGGAAAAGGAAAAATGTTTATGATCATGTTAAAAAGGTTTTATGTCATGTATGTTGAGGAAAAAGGGAAAGGTTAAGGTTTATGTTATACATATCATGAAAATGTTTATGCTTAAGGTTGATGCATCATTATGAAAATGTTTCTATTTAAAAATCATGCATCATAAAAGATTTACGAAAATGTTCATGTTTGAAGTTTATGCATCTTCATGAAAACAATATTTTAAGTACAAATATTTTTTACTGTTATATGTTGACTGTATTACGTATTACTTGCTATAAAGATGATGGTGTGTTGAGTCTTTAGACTCACTAGGTGTGATGGATGCAGGTGAGTTTGAGGGAGGACTTGACGGATGATTTAACTGGACTGAAGGCGCACACAACCCGAGGACCAGCGCTTCTACTTTTTCAGCATTATGATTTATGACTCATGATTTATGTTAAAGATTTTAAGACCATTTATTTATGCTTTTTGGAGAGATTTTTGAGAGGTTTAGTATGAGCTATACTTTTCAAACTTATTGCTTTATTTAGGTTGGGTAAAACAGGTGACGATTTCATTTTATGACTATTGCACTTGATTTTTAAAATGCTAGTTGGTTGAGATTTTATTTTAAAGGGTAAAATATTTTATAAAAATATTTTATGTGTTATTTGTCATGGCCACAAATTGAGTGTTAAAGAAAAAAATTTCTAGTACTTTTAAAGCAATAAAAAGGGCAGACGTTTCAATATAAGCATCTTCAAAGCATAAAAATTTGTTAGTCCATCATTGAATTATAATAATCAACCGCAAGAACAAAATATGTTTGACGCTACACTGAAAGTATCTAGAAGATAAACCCTAATTTCAAATTATCTCTCAATATTATTTTTAAAGTAATGTACTCAATTTTCCAACGCAATGGCTCAGCGGCCTCGGTTGGAAAGTAAAATAATCTCTTATTTTTATCTGTGAGACGAATTAATTATATCCATATTTACGATAATAAGTATAATTTTGATATAAAAAATATTAATTTTTTTACTGGCGTACTAAACAAGAGATTCATGTCATAAATGTGAGATTTTTTAACAAATTTTATTTTTTAGTATTAAAGTCTAACTGGAGATTGATTTGTAAATTGAAATAGAGAAGTGGATTTTAACCTAATTTACCTGAAAAAAATTACAGAATTGATTTTATTTAATAAATCATCCTATAAATAAATTGCGAGCTCTCCTCCCCCTCATCTCTCCTTCTCTCTCTCGCACTGACCGACAAAATCTTTAGACACAGAGAGAGATCCATCAGAGATCGAAGGAAAATTCATCCACATCTCACCTTTTCGATTTTAGCCGAATCCCTATTGCTCAATATCCGTTCCGAATTTAATTCACGGCTCATTTGTTGCGTTTAATTCTTCTGTAAGTGTTTTTTTTTTAAAAAAAAAACATTTTTTCCTTATTTTTATTTTTATTTTTGGTGTTGAGGGTTTTCTGAGGTGGATTGTTGATCTTGCTTCTTTGCTTTGGAAGGTATTTCTGTTCAAGCAACGGAAGATGGTATTCTGGATTTTTGGGTACGGGTCATTGGTGTGGAACCCAGGATTTGAGTATGACGAAAAGGTGATTGGGTACATCAGAGACTACAAACGTGTATTTGATCTGGGTATGCTTTCTTTTGTGTTTAATGGAATTTGTGAATCTTTTATTTATTTTTTGGTTAAATTGTGTTTTTTTAAACTTTTAGCCAACCAAAGTCCAAACCCCTTCGATTTAATTTGAGTAATCTGAGTTTGTTGCTGCTAAAATCGAATCTGACATCTGCGCAATACGTTTTTCAGTTATTTAGTGTGATATATATTAGTTTCTTAAATTTTACTTGGATAATTTTCAGGACAATTCGAAGAATTACCACTATTCTGTTCTTTATACATTTATTTTTATGGTTTTCAGCCTGCATTGATCACAGAGGTACTCCGGAACACCCAGCAAGAACCTGCACTTTGGACGAACATGAAGGAGCAGTCTGCGTAATGATTTTTCCTCTTAAACTTTTATTAATTTCCATAAGAAGCGTGATTGAAATGATTTTTCTACCAATGCTATGAGCCACTCAGTAAATGTCGAAATTCTTCTAGAGAGTGATACGGATAGGCGAAACATGTCTAGTTTTTGGTATCTTGTTTGTTCATCAAGTAAAAGAAAATTTGAGCTGATAAATGTGCGTGGACCACAGGTCAAAATCTTTCTATGGAATGATTTCTTTCTTCTTAGGTGAACATAGATGATTGGTTCTGGAGGTCATGAAGAATTAGGTGATTGGATTAATTTACCTAAATTTGATGTAAACTTTAAGAAAAAGGCCAATATTTTCCAACAAATCGGATCCTTATTTTTTCCATTTCATGTATAACTATCTTATTTTTAAATCTGAACCTTTTCTATTTTGTATTAGTTTTGACTTATTAGATGATTGATTATGTCACTAAATATTTTTCAAACTTTCAAGCAAAGGTCAATTTGGACAGCTATTTTCCATTTATTGTATGCTTCTCTTATTTCTGGATGCGCCCTTGGCTATTTTGAAAGGTTATCTTGATATGTGAATTCTTATTTCAGTGGGGTGCTGCCTACTGCGTGCGGGGAGGGCCGGAAAAAGAAAAAGAAGCAATGGTGGTATGATAAGTTTATTTACTTGGTTCAAGTATAAATTTAACCTTTGGGATTGGACTTTTTCCTCGTATAAATATAATATAATGCACATAGTTGTATTTTGTTCAACTGATTTCATAATTTGGTATCTAATGTGGCATTCTGCATTAATTATCTTGTTTATCTATGTTTGTTAGTACCTGGAACGAAGAGAATGTGAGTATGACAGAAAAACTTTGGTAGACTTTTTCAAGGTGAGTTACACTTTTTTCCGGATTCTTGTTCCTCGTCCTTGTACTATGCCATATTCAAATTTTTGCACCCACGTTTCATTCACATAGCCATTTTGAATGCACGTCAGTTTTCGTGGTTGCTGATTTTCATATCTTTGTGTTCTTAATGCAGGATGAAGATTCGGAGATGCCCTTTATTACTGGGGTAATAGTGTAAGTGATTTATCTACCTCAAACATTCAACAAAAAAAAGTTATGCTTTATCTGGTTTTAATCTCAATGTTTTCTGGTAAAAAGTTTTTCAGAAAATATATAGGAGAATGTGATTTATTTTGTGTTCATTTTTGAACGACATCGTTTTTATTATGTATGTCATATCATGCTAAAAAGTATCGAGTTAGTGATGTCATGTATTATTTTTTGGTGGTGTATATGGAATTTTAAAACTTTTAAGTGTGGTATGTTAAGTTTATAAACACAGATCAACTTTTAAAAGCTGTGAAAAGCTAAATTGAGATTAATGATTATGTTGCATGGTGTTAACGTGAGGTTAAATTTGTTTTGGAGAAAAAATTGAAAATGGAAAAGAGGATGTGATGTTTGTTTGTCTTCTCGATGATAAAGAGCATTGACTCGAAATAGAAACAATTATGTGCTTGCTGTTTCTTCGGTTCAACAATGGTAGCTTTCCATTTCACTTGGCAGGTTCACATCCACACCGGAATTATCGAATAAGTACTATCTCGGGCCTGCCCCCTTGGAGGACATGGCTAAGCAAATAGCAACTGCCTCTGGCCCCTGCGGGAACAATCGAGACTACCTTTTCAAGTTAGAGAAGGCGTTGTTTGATATTGGTAAATGCCCTGAATTCCATTTTTGATGTTAGGATAATAGATGATAATCTTTAGAAATTCTCTGGCCCGAATGAAGTCATTTTACAAGTTATAAATCAAACATTAAATCTATATAGGTCGTGAAGATGACAGCATTATTGAGCTCGCAAACGAGGTGAGAAAGGTCCTTGGAATTGTAGGAATCGTACCAAAGGAAATCAAGCTGTTTGGACTATCCCTCGTTCCACATACAGCTGCTTTATCGCCTCGGAAAATTGCAACTGTTGCCTGAAGTTTCAGCCGTCGATGGCTGATAGGTGCTAACGCATATTACGGTTGAAAAGATGATAGATTTTCCTCTAAATTGCTCAAGCTTTTTAAGTTTTCCTCGTTGAGTTGTAGTCTTTTCACGTTCACAGATGATGAGTTTGAGCTGAGGAATCGGCTTGCTGACGATGGTAACGCGGGATCGAGTATCCAGTTTCGTTTTAATAAAAGAAAAAGTTCATGAGATCGCAACCATTATTGCTCTGAAATCTTTCTTATAATGCATTTTCACATTATCGGAGAATAAGATATAAATTTGAATTTCTTTTTTTATAGATAGTTTTACTCTAAGACTATGGATTTTTTCAAATCTAACATGCATATAAATATACCACTTTCAATTGTGAATTTTTTTAAATATCCTTGTTTATTTAAGTTGTCAATTAAATTATTAGGTTATCTTAAGTGTTTTTTGGTAATTCATTGTCCATCTTAAATGAATTTGGACATTAATATACATTTCTCTTTATTTCTTAAATTTTATGCCAAAAAAATTATTTTTTTACATTTTCTTGTTCATTTAAGTTAGCAAATTAAATTAATATGTCTTTTTAAGGGGTTTTTTGTCTATTTAAGTAAATTTTAGTTTTGATTTTGGTAAAATTCACTATCCTGTTAATTTTATTTTTATTGTTTTTCCGTTTTGAATGATATTTGAATGAAAAATATTTTTGCTGATTTATCATTTAAGAGAGCTGTATTATGTCGCGGATTGAAAAATGTCATATAAATAAGCAAATATATATGATTTATTGTCATGGTATTTTTATGTATTGTGTTTTGATATATGTAGATTGATAAATACTTGTAAACACGATGTTATTCAAACAATTTTAAACATTATCCAATTCTCGTTATTATATTTTTCATTATTAGTCATCTTCGTGCGATGTGTACATTCCTAGTACAACAAAATATGGGGGAGTTGGCTATCATGCATGTATACGTAATATTTTACAGATTTTTTGCATTCACTTGCCCAATATTTTATGACAAAAGTTTTTGTTAATCTCTCAGTGCAAAAAGCATTCATCTTTTGATTAGAATGCCTTGCTAGTCACCATAAAAACCTATGAAAACGAATAATTTCGGAAATTTGGTAATTGATTAATGTGCGTTCTCATTAGATCCATATAATAGCAGACAGGGTTTGAGTTTTTGGCAAATGCATTTGTTGTGCTACCATTTACACGGAGCTTGGCATTATTGTATTTTCTAATCAAATTGTTCCATCAAAACGTACACTAATCGAACTGTACGTTAGGCGTTTATATATGTCGGAATGAGCGTGTTTTATAACCATATGTTTTCATGGGAGCGGTTCGCGTCTTTGAAAGACGAAGAGAGAACCTCTGGAACCCTTTCCAAGCCTGATCTTATTATCAATGTATGTGATTTGCAGCTTCACTTCACTCTCACCACCATATTTGAATTCCCATCCTCCAACTTTGAGTTCCGGTTGCTCGAATATGACTCGAATCCATTCTCCATCCAGGGCTGTCAATTTTCCTGTTTATCAGCCAAATTTATAGTCAGACAGAGTTTCATGGCCTTCAACACAGGTGCAGACTATGCCAGCTGGTTCAAATACTAACTAGTCCTATATATACACACCCAATAAACATGAGTCGAGCTCTGATACATTTGAAATATTTCCAAGTCAAATATGAACAGCTAGTGCATTTTGGTATGTTTACTGTTATGAAATGTATTTTCCAGGATCACACAAATGTGCAATTCAGCTTGAAAATATTAGCATTCAACTCATATTGCCTCACTCAATGAAGTCAAAGATATGGAAAAAATTACAGTTAACCAGAAAATTTTATCATACTACAGAGGAATAAAAGGAAACCATAAATGCCCATGATCACAGGGGAAAAATATTACCCTTCAAAGAAACCTCTCCATCTAACAATCCCAGAGCACTAAAGGATACTCTGTTTATGACAGTATCCGGGGATTCAATGACCTGAATCATTTCCTTGGTTTTGAATATCAGTCGACCAAACAGCATTTCGATATCCACCACCTGGTGATGTAGGATTTGAGCAATAACGAACATCCCATTCTGCAAACAAGTTTTTTTTACAGAAGATTTGAACATTTATCAAAAGCTAAAATGTAACCAATGAGTAGTAATGTATAAGAAAGAGTAAAGGCAAAAGGTAAGTCAAGTCTTCGGTCTTCCCATTCGTAGAAGCGTCTCAAAGTACAGTAGAAAGCAAACAGTGAAATGGGCTAATTCATTATAGGTTATACAATATATCTGCTAATTGGAAAATATAAGGACTATATTCTATAAGTCAATGGATGAGCATCAGGTAGAAACTCGGTTCGCATAGCAAAGTGAAACGACAAAATTTGAAGACACCATTTCGATATATGTTAGAAATGATAGCTCAAGCATAGCATCATAGAGTTAGAGGGATGTTGACCTCCAAAAATAAGCGGGCACTTGGTCGGTTCAGCAACACACAATTTTTGCAATTCATTAGCCACTTCGGCTACCCTTTGGTGTTCATTTCTTGACAGCAGAACTCCTCTATCAGTTTGCATAACCTAATGAAACCAGAGATCTTAGTTTCTTTTTACTAGAAGTTCTAGCAAAGGCCGAACGAGAGATGAAAAAGCTTACAATTACGATCAAACAAACGGGTTCAATAAATATATATCAAGATAAAAGTAAATTTTTTGTTGTGAGGGCACTAGCTAGCTTCCTTCCCTTCCCCCACCTTTTTCTCTGTTAAAATACATTTGTCTGTAAAAAGCACAATAAGATGAAATAACACCAAATTCCCAACGAATAGGTGAAACTGATCCAACCTGTGACAGAATGGATTCCACCAAGTCATCAGGCTTAGTCGACACTGGAGTCGCCACCGACATCGACGCGTATATTCCCGAAGCAGCGATGGCCGACACGCGGCGGCGAGAAATCACAAGGGCCTGTCCAAATTCCTTCTCTGGGAAAAAGGGCTTAGGAATCCTAACGGACGAATTCGCAGCAGCGAAAGAACACGCGACCACAGTCGCCATTCTCGACGAGTTTTGCAGGAAGCTATTAAGACTTGAGTTGCAGTATATACGGAAAAATATGCGTGGGTCCCATTGAAAATCTAATCCATGAACCTCAACGTGCCACGTGTACGCATGTCTTTTTTCTGGTTATCCGGTTCGACTTTCCCTCAAAATAGAAAAAACGAAATTTTCGTCGTTGACAATTTTCAAACAGTTTATAATTCTAAAAAAAAAATCTTTTCCCTTTGGAAGAAAAAAAATGAAGAAATCTATAATGTAAGGGAAAAAATTTATAGATATCAATATTCTAGATAACTTTACTTTAAAATTAAATTTTTATTATTTAATGAAAAATTATATCTCTCATTTAGTTTTGTCTGAATTAAGTTATAGCAACTAAAATACTAGGTATTTAAATGATAGTGTCTGGGTGAACAATTTAGATTCAAATTCATTTACAAGACTATCATCCAAGGTTTTGGATGAGGTCATGTCATTTTGTGTTTGAATGAACAAAACCATGTCTTAAAACCTCAGTTTTCGATTTAAAATCTACTGCCATGCAATTTGACTCCGCCATTTGATTTCAAATTCTGGCTTATTTATATGAACAAAATTAAAATGAATTTTAAATCCATTGCCTGTCAAGTTGTTCGATGTTGCAGATTGTGTATGAAAAGCTGAAAAGCCATCTATCTTGATAAAACCACCAACTTCCCATCAACAATGCTGCAGATTGTGTATGAAATATCTAAGTCGAGCCAACGGATGGGATAATTACCCGAGTCTTGACAGATAAAAATAGAAGATAATCATCGAATCCCCTCTTTGGTTGTCTGTAGTGAGTGCAAGAACAGCACCGGGAAAAGGATGTTCAGGCTTCAAAATCAGCCATTAGCTCAGGTTTCAACCATTGGTTCTGGCTCAGATGACTCAGCCCCAGATCGATTGCACTGGCAAACTGAATTGAAAAGTACATCCTTGATAACCTAGAATTGATGATAAAAGAGGTACAGATCAATATAACTCAACATATGCATTGTGCACATAAAAAAATGTACAATAATGTTCGATGGTGAAGTGCTGAATCACAGATACCTGGGACATCAAACCATGAACCTGCTCCACAGTTATCTTTGCACTGTCGCGAGTGATCTTATTAAGTTGAGATTCTTCCTGAAATACACAAAGGCAAGCGTCCACAGATTATGACAACATTTGCATGTTGAATGATTTGTAAATGTAATAATCTGGCAAATAATTGTAGATACAGAGAATTATACACAAAATCGTTCTAAGCAGGGTTTTCTTAAAGCACTTCATGGGATGTAGTGAAGAAACACCAGACTGTCTTTAAGAAAGTCAAATGTGTTCATTGCTCACAAAGGCGGTCTACAAATAAATGTCATTGTTAGGGTCACAAAAATTTTCCTAATCTTCATTTTGTGTAAATCAACAAATTGGCAAAATGAATGTGATGACCCCAATTTGAGACGATGTGAACTGTGAACGACATGTCATTGCAAAATGATAATTAGATTTAGACTGTCTGGCAAAATATGATTAGTGGAGTTAGGAATCTCTGGCCTTACTTGTTGCTATATAAAACAAAGTGGATGTAAAATAAGGGATATGCAGAATACAAAATTATTTCTAAGTTGTATCTTCTGTTTTCCTTCCCCAATTCTACAGTTGTAAGCAAACTCAAGATTGCTCAAAAATTTGGGTGCTAACGATGCAATATAGCATCACTTGCATTACTAACTGGAAGTGGTATGCACCAGTGGAAGAAATTTGTAAACAAGGAGTATGGGAAACTGCCATACGAAACAAAAATGCAGCAGAAAACAGCATTAGCATACTCCGACTGGAGTTCTAGTATTATGCTCCAGTAAATTGCTGTAAATGCGCTGACCTCTTTCTTCCTTTGAGGGGCTGCTATCAAAGGACCAAAACGTGAATGAGCTAACTGATTTTCAGCTTGCTCTAGTTTCTCCGCTGCACAAGGTCAGAAGCATAAAACTAGTATTAAATACCAGAAGTTGTAGTTGCTGAGATAATTAAATGCACGGGATGATGAACCAAAAGCTGATGGTGGAGGGAAAACACTTTCTACTGAATTTGTTTGCCACCAATGGCAGTATGTTTTGATTCATTTTTTAAATCAGCTTTCCAAATCAACCATCATTCACTTTCAAAATAATTATCTTACAATTACAAATCATTCCATTACACTAGTCACCCCATAAATAAGTTTAAAAATTTTAAGATCCCACTCAATTTTAGAAAATCACTAAATCATGGATGCTTCAAATGACAACCTTCTGAAAATTTCATCACGTCCAACAAGTATTTCAAAATTATTCTCAAAACATTTCGATTTGATAACTAAAAACACACAACAAAAAGTCACCTAACATATCCAAGGAAATTACCTAGATCTGATATTTGACCAGCAACATAGTCTCCATTGCCAAGCAAAGGAGAAGACGATAGGGTGTTAACCCAATACTTATTCCATAGTAGGTCCATAAGATGAGAATCAAGAGATGACTTGAAGTACGTGATATCCAATGAATAATACTACATGCAAAAAAAGCCTGAGTAAGTGAGCAAATTCAGCACAGAGTGCTTCTTAGTTGTATGGAAACAGAAAGTTTTACCTGTTTACAATGAACACCAAAGTCCTCGATTTTGTTCAAGGGGATTGTCTGATACTCAGAAACTGGTTCATCTGGAGGTTTATACCCTTCAGGGTATGTTCTAAAAGCCCCGATCTCTACTTTTCCGGCAGAAACAGTCCTTGTTGGATCAATAACAACAGCCAGAAACGGCTCCTGGTATTGTTGGTTAAGCATTTGTGTGGAAACATCTATACCAGAAAGCCAACATCCATAACCAGGATGGGAATGGTACCACCCAACTGCATTCTCTAACCGGCCGGCCTTCATAAACAAAATCAAAGGGGGGAAATTTTACTCTGAGAAATGACATCCAAAATTGCTAACAGAAAGTTTTGATATCACATACTCACTTACGAAACACTCAGTGTTTACAGGACTTAAAATAATCGAAATCGCTCTCTACAATACCATAGAGAAATGGTCTGATGTCCAATAACTTACACGTTCAACTCCCTGTCAGTTCTCTATAACAGCAATACTCTTTGTTAAGAGTATTGATTATGCACTAAATTCCTATCCATTATCCGCATAAAATCCCAAGGCTTCTCTATAACTCCCCAACATTTTTAAATCACAATAACATGAGCATGGAATCATAAGCTCCAACAAATCAAAGCAATATTAAGCATAAGTACCTGCTTATTGGTCTGTGAATATTCCACCATATACTCGTACGCATCAGCCTGCGCATTCACTCTAGTTTCAGTACCCTCGACGGGAAGGGCAAAAGCGTCCATCACAATAATCGCATCCCCGTCAGTTTTGCCCTGCATCAGGCCCATGACTTCAATGGTTCCTCCGGAACGCGCGTGGACAACCATCTTGAGCAGCGCTAAAGCAGAGATCTTCACCCGCTTGAAGTAGTGAGGATCGTTTGCCCAAGGCCTCTCTTGCTGGAACTTCTCCTGCGCCGCCGAGTCGTAGAAGAAGATAGCGTCCGACGCCGCAGCCGAGGAATCGCTGGAGGAGGCAGAGATGATATTATTCTCCAGCTCCCATGTTTGCCGAGCAATCGCCGCCGATGAAAAGGAATCCATTGTAGAAGTAAAAAGCTAAACCCTCGTGCCAATCTGCACCAGTCTCTTTATTTTTCGTCTGGAATTTCCGATTTTCGTTGTCACATATTACATTAGACCTAATGAATAATCCACCCGGAACACATTAATTCACAATATGTATGTATTTTTTTGGGAAAGAATTAGTTCAGTGTCACATGTTCGATGTCTCTGTCTCTATGTTTCGACTTTATTCTTAATGTTTCAAAAATTTGATCGAGTTAGTCTTTTTGTTAATTTAAAATTAAATATTATTAGCATCTCAAAAACTCAAACTATAATATCTAATGAACATGTTTTTTGTAAGACGATCTCACGAAGTTTTATGTGTGAGACGGTCAATCTTACCAATATTCACGATAAAAAGCAATACATTTATCCTAAAAAATAATATTTTTTCATGGATGACTCAAATAAAATATCTGTATCAAAAATACGATCCACAAGACCATCTTACACAAGTTTTTGTAGTATCTAATTCAATTCAATTACGAGTCTTATTTCTGAAATAGGAACGAAGTTCTTCTCACTGCACCGCACTCGCAACTCATGTTTGCCAATTTGCATGCACCTCAAGGAGTGAAATGGAAGCAGCCCACAACAAATATCGAGTATGTGAATCTGACTTTCTCTCGTGCATGATAACCAAATTTTGTTATTTTTAAAGTTCTTAATCGTTATTTTTAACTCTTAAATTGATGGGATGTAAAAATTTGTGTGAGACGATCTCATGAGTCATATTTTGTGATACTGATATTTTATTTGGGTCATCTATAAAAAAATATTAATTTTTATACTAATAATATTATTTTTTATTGTAAATATCGTTAAAGTTGATATGTCTCACAATATATATATATTTAGTATAAAATGAATAGGAAACAAAAGGAAAAACAAACAATAATGGAGTGTAAGATGAAAAGACTATAAAGTCCTCATCACCAACCATGAATTTCCATTCCATTTCATTAGCTCTCAGAAAATAGACAGACCCTATCGTCTCCACTTTTACTTCACAATTCTCGGACTTTGAGAATAACCAGGTTCATCTCTCCTCCTCTCTTACATGTGTTATATATATTTACGAACTCAATAAAGATTCCGATTCTTGATGGGGGTTGGGTGCTGCCTTCGGGTGTGAATCAATTGGCTAAGTTGACTTTTGGGTGGCGGTGGTTTGGATTTCTTGATTATTCCATGATGGCCGTGGGTTGCTTTATTGGACTTGCTTCACGTTTTTTTGGTTGATTGTTGGGTTTGATGCTGTTTTTGGGATTTTGCAAGTGTTGATCGTCCAACCCGTGTGGAATTTCCCCCCTTCTTTGGCCTCATTTCTATTTGAAATCTTGAGGATGGGAACCGTTTGAGATTTGGTTCGATTTTTTGTCGTGAAAAAAATATTTGCTCTTTGGGAGTCTGGGATTGTTGTGAGGTAGTTTTTGGACCCATGGTACCTCCTTTTGAAGAAGTTGAAGTATGAAAACCTATTGAATGTGAGGAAAAATTGTTTTTCTAAGCTTTTTTTCCCTTACCTGTCATCGGTTGAAATCAATCATGTGTTGATTTTTAAAAAATTCCTTAGTTCCAGACATGCCTTCATAATTTCAATTTGTTTATAATCTATTTCCCATGAATTTATGTTTATCTCGGTTATGACCGAGAGCAATGATACTTTCTCTTTGAATTTATGTTCATTCTTCATGCAGACGTACTTAAACTTACTTCGAGGAAAGAAGTGGCGATCCGACTGATTGATAGTTACCTAAATATCTTGTAAGAAATATTTTACATAGCTTGTGCTTGGTGAAATGCAAATATTAATATCTGAAAGCTGTGGGGTTAGTGTTTTGCTTTTTTGTTTACTTGTGGTGAATCACATATATGATCAGGGGAATGGTCGAAAACTGGGAGGTGTTAAGGAATAATGGGAGCCGTGCTGAGCCCGTATCACAGTATCACACACATTCATTGCATGTTCGTGCTTCTCACCTTTGCATGGACAAGGAGCAAACAAATCGAATTTTGATATGTTCATCTCGTTTCAATTTCCACTTCAGTTATGGCAATTTACCAACTCTTCTAAAGCAGATTCTTAATACAATGTTGGTAAATAAAAAGAATCATTGCTAGATCCAGACGTCACACTCCCAACACCCTTTTGGCCTTTTCTATTATAATTTTCAATTCCTTGTTCATTGCTTGGAATACTTTTTTGCATGGCGAACTTATTAGGATAATTGTGAAGCTACTAATTATTCTGACTCTAATATTTTGACCGGAAGGCATGAAGGCTCTTGATCCATGTTTCTAGAGACTTAAAGTTTAATTCTCTGTGCCTGCTTTGAGACATTGGAAAAGAGGGCTTTTGCCCATACACAACTGGAATGGAGGAGATTCATCTGTATACAAACTGGGATGATGTTATTTGTCCTATCTGCTTGGAGTTTCCACACAATAGTGTTCTCCTCCAATGCACGTCTTATGATAATGGATGTCGGCCATTGGTATGCGGCACAGACCATTTGCAATCAAATTGTCTCTATCGCTTCAAACAAGCTAGTGGAATGTCGTCTGGATCTAAATCACCAAGTTCTGTTGAAACTAGACAGTTTTTGGATTCGGAATCGGATGTCAAACCGGCATGCCCCTTGTGTAGAGGAGAAGTTACTGGATGGATAGTGATTGATACAGCTCGTGTAAACCTGGATGATAAGAAACGCCATTGTGAAGAAGAAAAATGTGCATTCTCGGGCACTTACTTGGAACTTCAAAAACATGCACGACTAGAGCATCCTCATGCTTTCCCTTCAAAAATCGATCCTGCTCGCCAACTGGATTGGGAAAATTTCCAACAATCTTCCGAGATAATTGATGTTTTAAGCACTATACAGTCGGAAATCCCTCGTGGAGTGGTTCTAGGTGATTATGTAATAGAATATGGAAATGATAACTCGGGAGATGACTTTGACGACTTCCCTGGGGACAAGGGAAATTGGTGGAAATCCTGCATGTTATATCAGGTATTTGACAATTTTCGGGCATCTAGAAACAGAAGAAGATCAAGAGTTGGTGTTTCCAGAAGAGGAAATAATCATTTTAGTTTTGATACTTCGAACTCTGATGAGGGTTCTATATCATCCATAGAATATCCCGATTTTAGACCCCCTGTAGATACTGTTGACGTGTTTGTTAGTGCCAGGGAAGTTTCAAGGGGAAGAGTTGATCAAAACAGGTGAGTGAATGCACCAGTTGTTACTATTTTATATTTCCCATGATGTGGAAATTTGTTATCTTTTGATCTTTCATACTCAATAAAAATTGAGATTATGAACAAATTAAATTTCTGGATGGTTCATTTACATTATATATTTTACATATCTGTTGAAGTTTTTTCAAATTTTTTACTAATTTTTCATACTTGTTTGTTGACAAAACCATAAAAAGGCCCATCACATCACCTTCAATTTTTGTTTTGTTGCTTGGATATCATATCTCTCATGTACTTTCCACAGCTCTCAAAGACGTCGCTCTCGGTTCTACGACATATAGGTAAGCAGTATTTACTGGAAGAAACACCTTCCTCATTTTACGATTATGTTTTAGAGTAAGATGCATGTTGGGTGCAATAATTTGTATTATATTGCCACACATTTGAGCGGTAGTTGACGCATTGAGGAGGTGGTAGGCAAATTGATAATCTGTTACAAAATGTTTAAAATTTCACCTGTAATTTCAAATACAAGAACCAACCAAAGACTAGAAAATCTTATTTTTCCCTAAATATGTGATGTTTTTCACTTCGCCTCCTGAGTCATCAGTGCATCAAGTTTAGTCCAAGCAACACCATGTCCTTTTGCTTGGCACAGTCTCTCACCCTGAAATAATATTACACATGCCCAAATAAATCTACTTTTATGTTTCTTTAGCTTAATTCAGTATCCAGATTATTTTTTCTACGAATTTGGTAATCTCTATGTCCATTGTATAACAGAATGGAGCTAATCCTTGGTATGGAATGCGAACTAATGCTTGCAAATCTTGCTTCACCGGTTAGTGAATGGGATCATGTTTGGAACTTCAATTACATGTAAAATTCCTAGTTGACATATTTACTCAGATTTCCATTTCCTTCTTTAATTAGCACTTCTTGCCTAATTTATATTTCCCCTCTTGGAGGAAAGTTTGTTTGAGGTTTGAAATTTATGGACACCGTTGTATATTATTTATTTTAGTTGCTATTACCCAATCTTCAAGTCAATTTAACTATTAGAATTATCCAAATAGTTTGTCGACAGGGATATGGTATCATGTTCATGTATAATTCCACTTTATGTGAGTTCACTAAATTTTCAGAATACTCAGCAGTCGTTGTTCTTGATGCAGTAATTCTTTGTCATTTCGGGTATAATCTTGAGTAGTACTCAAATATATAGATGATTGATCCTCGCTACTTTTTTGTGCCTAATCCTTCATATGAATAAAAAAGCACTGCATATTTTGACTGTTTCAGGGTGAAAAACTATGCTCAATTGCAGACTTTGGAGCTTCTGGATTCAAGTCGTGAAATTTCATCCAAAAAATAGAAATCCATCAAGCGCAACCTAAAAGAAAAACTTGACAAACAAATTTCCGTGTTTTATTGTGAGCTTTTTTATATGTATTATGTGTATTTCGACTGCTAGTCTATAATGTAATAGATTTTCTTGAGCATTAACCTTTATGAACAAAAGATGGTGGTTGTTTTTTTTATGAAATTTTGTTGGTGCGAGATCTTTGAAATTTGTTGAGTAGTTAAAAAAATAGTAATGATTCAGATAATGGGGGTCATAATTTATATGCATTAGTTAGTCATCAATTAATTATTATCATGAAATTCGTAATGTAATAAAAGGTCATAATTAATCTAGAATATGCCAATCCAACCACTCTTTGGAAAAATCAAAGCTGGTTGAATATGAATATTAAATAACGCGTTGCTGTTTGAAAAATATTATTTTACTTGGTCAGATTAAAAGGTCATAAGTAATCCAGAACGAATATTATTATTATTAAATCTCCGAAGAATATTCTTTTACTTGGTCAGATTAAAAACTCTCGCTCTCTCTCCTTTTTCTCCATATATTTCATTATTTCTCCTATAATCTCTTGTTCACTTCCCACATATTATACCTTGAAAGATTTACCAAACTTCACCAGAGAATCTTCTTACACATAGGATTCAATTGGATAACTAGAATTCATAGATTAATTTTGAGCAAATTTTGAGCTCTATCTATTCAAGGATGAGAATGCACTGATTGTAGATCACCAGCGTAGCTGGGACTTTACTCGCTCTTACTTGTGGAAGATAGTTTGTAGATGTTCTTGAATTCTATGTTGGGAGATTCTACGACCCAAAGAAGCCATTAATAAACTTAAGACATCAAACTTCTTGTAAGCTAAAATGAGGAGGGACCAAAGTTTTTAAAGAAGATTCTCCACCAATGGAGGAAGAAGCTTGACGCTTTCCCTTTGCATATGGAATCTGGGAAAGCGAAAAAGGCTCGTTGGATTCTTTTATGCTCCCAACCAGGAACCATCCATAGCCGGTGGCAACAGTACTCGGACAACTTTCCAAGGTGTACTTCAAGTTGGATCTTCAGACAGAAATAAACGCAACATAGTAGCTACCACTAAGATATCAATTCAATATAAAAAATTTATGTTTTTGGACGGGAGACATTGTTGAAAAATCTCGAATTGTATTGCAGAAAAAAAAAATTCATAAACGGAACAAAGCCCCTGAAATCACATTGATGCCCTTTCTATGCCCATGGTCACGCACAATTGCAAGTAATATAACATATAATGCAAAGGAAAAAACAAAAGTGATACAATGTTTAAGTAAACTTGCTGAAAAATCAGTAATGCATGAAGTGATACCCATAAGGTCCATTTACTGGTGGCATTCCATAAGGCTGTGCGGTGGCACCGATCTTGTGCAAACTGGTTTGACCTTGCATGCCTTCTCTCGAATATTGTTGCCATACCATCTGCTCCTGAGATAACAAGTGCTGCTTCTTTTCCATATCCGACATCTGCACATATGCTGGCGGGGGAATGCTCAAAGATGCAGCAAATGGATCTCCTCCGACAGCCTGGACTGTTCCATCTGGTGCAGGTAGTGCTAACACTGGAGTTTTGCTTGTTCCAGGACCTGGCAATACCACACTGCTAGCACTGCCACCACTCAATTGGGTCGTGCTCACGTGTTGCCGAACCACTCCCTGATCGTACATACCATTCAACAGTAAAGGATCCAGTCCCCCGCCCATTGCAGCCTTCTGCTTGGACAAATTACTGGCAGACTCGACCAGGGCTAGTTCCCAGTCAGCCTTTCCGCTCTCGGATGCAGGATTTTGCCAAGCAGAAGTCACCTCTGGCTCTCCGTTCGAAGGGAATGCTTCCCACGAGCCAGTCCCATTATTTGCCACCGGCCCAGCAAACAGCGCCAGAGCGAATTTATTGCCTTGATCATCAGCAGTCACTCCCTCATCCCGTAGATCCACTAAATCCCGAGTCTCTTGGACAATGGGCTTAGGCATCTCTGGCTCAGGTGGTGGATGGGGAGTATAGTTTTCTGGAGGCGGCAATGCTTTGATCTCATTCACATCAGACAACAGCTCCTCCCCTTGAGCAACTGGCCCGATCTCCACCTTTCTTTCAGGGCTCTTCATTGCCTTAGCCCTGTCCCTCACAAACTCCCCCAAAGTCTCCAGCAGCTTACTAGTAATCTTCTGCACTTCCGGATACTCGGAAGACCTCGCCACCCCTACATCTTTGCACCAATTATAGAATCCTACCAGCTCATCAATCTGCTTAGCTGCGCTAGCGTAGGCATCAAAAGCTTTCACACAATCTTGATACTCCATATCAAAGAACTTATCTAGAAGTACTGCCAGAACCTCGCACACATCAGCATAGAACTTGAAGCTCTCCTTGACCATTGCATACAGTGCCACCAGAATCATCCTCTCATTCTTGGCTAGACCCGTGGGTCGACACGACATGAGCCGGTCCAACAGTCTCTGCAAATGACCCATCTTCCCAAGAACCCTCTCCGGCTTCATTTCCCTCAGTGGGGTAAGATCTTTCCTCCCCTCAGCAGATTCTCTGACGTCCCCAGATGACTGCGATCTGGGCATTCCATAACCCTGTCTGTCCCGAATTTCATTGAAATCATCATATCCCCTGTTTGATCCTGGGGGCGATCTATAATTATGCAGATCCTCTCTACTGCCAAATCCTCTCATTTCAACCCCATATCCACTCTGTTTCCGATCATAAACCACCAACTCAAGTCTCTGATCCAAGTACAGAGCATAGGTTCTCACAAATGCGGAATGATCCCATGAATTGGAATGAGCCTCATCACGGAAATCCGACAAGTTCAATAATCTAGTCCCCTTTCTAGTAGCATACAAGATTTCCTGCTGGAAAACAGCATCTCCGTCGTTGAGCAAACGGTGAATTAACATCAAACACTTGAGGGCAACGATCCAATCCCGAGTCTTCCCCAATCTTTTAGATATAGCAACAACACAAGCATTAACATAACCACGAGAGAGCGAGTTCAAATGGAGAATTTCCCTAATATACTTCTCGGATGCCGGGTCATCGTCGTGACTGGTGGCTTTGACTATGGCGACTTCCAGCTCCGGCGCCATGTTGCTGGCAACCTTGGCGATCCCGATGCTGGCTTGGTCCTTCACCGTCCCGATGGCTTTCCGAATCGTGGTCGGCGGCATGGCTTGAGCTAAGTTTCTTCCGATATCCCGCGCTCAAAATTCTGGAAAAAAAATGGAAAACTTCGATGATGTACAAGCTTCGATGGCTCAAGAAAACGAGACCGACAACAAATGGGTTTTGAAGTTTACTCACCTTTAAACAATGAATCACTTAGATCTAGATGATGAACCTTGGAACAGAAATCCACCGACAGATCTGGTCTTCTGGGCTTAAAAGTACAATCTTTGAAAATGTAAAAAGAAGAAGAAGAAGAAGAAACGAGCAGAGCTGTCGGCTGCAGACAGATAATGGTGAAAGCGTGTTCGAATAGCAGGCAGGTAAATTTTATGGTGAACGGGTGGATCACTAGATTTGGTGCGAACTTTGGGAGGAAATAGAAGGGAAGTTGACCCGTTTCGTTTGAAGTTACATTAAATGTAAGAAATGGAGGATTGAATCTTAATCAGATATTACAGTTTTCTCTGCGGGTTTGGATCTCACGGGAGAAAACCTAAAATGAAGTGGGTTTGATCATTTTTCAAACCTCCAAAGCAAATCGAAATCCGGTTTAAGAAAGTTATTTTTCCCTCAGAAGTGAAGTGGGTTTGTATTATCTAAATAATATTAGTATTTATATATGTAATTAGATTATTATATCAATATTCTTTAAGTGAATTTGAAGAATTTTTGGGTTAATTCAACCCATATTTGAAACAATGAAATATGACGATTTAATTTAGATCGGGAATAATGACGACAAATCTGATCTACCTTGACGATTGTCCGACAATGGTCGGATTATACCAACGAAATCCTTGTGATTCTCAAGTCAGAGATTTGTGATGGCACAATTCCTAAACTAGCTCTTTGATGTGGTTACCAACTACGAGAGCCAGATCACGGAAGCTTAGCGCCTATTACCTCCTAATGCTCTCTCGATGAGCTTGGATGAGAAATCGTGGCGAATGAGGAGAAAAAAGGAACATGGCCTGAGATAATCATTTCTAATAAAACAGGCAAATCATAGGCGATGAGCCTGCTCTTGAAGCTCAAGGTCCGGAGATCATGATTCTGGAGCGTGTAGGTGTGGGATATCTAAATCAATAGCAGTGGAACATGTTGCAAATCTTTTAAGTTGGCCTACGAATTGCTTCTTGTATAAGATCAAAGTTGTCGGGTTATTTAAATCTTAGTTCGTCAACCTACTTCAGGGTTAGTAACCTGTCCTTCCTGTACCGTAGCTGCGTAAAGTAACAGGTATAATAACCAATCTTAAAAAAAGATGAACATAAACAAGAAGATACATAAAAATGCACTTTTATTCATCGATAGACAACTGATACCACAATGGTAACAAAGCAACGGAACATTCAAGGAGTCTTACATCACGAGAAGGTTGCAAGGGGGACGACCGTTTACAAGAAAAGAAGCCTGCAAAACCAGGGTTTGGCAAACACAAAAAACAACCCTATCATAAAGACAAGGTTATCATGGCAGACTATAAGTAATATCTGCCATGACCAAAGCCCACGAAAGCAAGGCAACAGACCTCGAACAGCCAAAAGCAACCATGAAACAACCCTCACACCGACTCAATCAAAACATGAAACACGACAACATATGCAATGTAGAAGACTCGGTGAAGCCGAGACTTCTATATACCCTAATAAGAAGAGAGACTGCTTGAAACAATGCAAAGATTCAGCACCCACCGTCCTCGGTATATTCTCAGCTAAGTGTGGCCCAGTAGAAGGATAGCTCCCATCGTAGAGAACTAAAATTCTTGAAACAACTTTCTAACGAAATGAAAGCTGCAAAAAAGGGTTACCAAGCCACAATCACCGGAAAAAATGCAAGGCCGAAGATGGACACTGAACCAGGTGACAAAGACCCATACACCAATGGACCCAAAAACAACTCAGCACTAACTGCTAGCTAACAAGACGTTCATGGAGGAAGTGGACATTTATGCTCGGTTCACCATGTTAATAAAGAACATCACACCTCCAAAGCTGCTCTAGAAGCAGATCAATACTGCTGCTGCTGATTCCATTGCAGTGCCGGATGTTAAGCCCCACCAAAGTCTTGCCCAACACACCCAAGTAAGGTAAGCTCATGTCGGACACAAAAGAGCAACCTGCCAGGGAAAATATCTGTAAATTTAGCTGCTCAGCACCAGACAAAGTAGCAATCCCAGAATCAGTTATTCCACACTTCGAAACATCCAACTCGGTCAGCACTGAGCAGTTCTGGGCGATTTCAGACAAGGTGATGTCTGTGAGGTATTTGCACCCATCAAGATTCATAAGCTCTAGTGTTTCCCCGTGCATCTTAGTGATAGCCACAACTGAGTTGTCAGTCAGATTAACAGACCCACTAAGATTTAGCTTATTCAAACCAGCTTCCAAACTGCGAATAAGAGGTAGAAGTCCAGTATCAGTTATTCCCTGAAGGCCACTGAGTTCAACTTGAGTCAGTTTTGGGCACATTCTACCCAATACGGCCAATCCAACATCACCAAATCCTGGACAGTTATGAATGATCAATGATCGGATCGAATGGCATATGGAAGTCAAAGGAAACAGAAAATTTATGTCCCGAATCCCCAAACAATTTGCTAAAGCAAGAGCCTTGAATTTTCCACCACAATTTGCAAGGATATGGAATACTCCACATTGTGTGATCCTGTGGCATTCCTCCAATTGAAGACTCTCGAGTGACACAGCAGCTCTGGCCAATTTCACAATTCCAGTATCTGAGACAAGGAGATTTTTTCTGAGTCCAAACAGCTTCAGATTTGGGCAACCACCCCCCAAAGCTTCAAGCCCAGAATCAGAAACACCTCCACATGCAGTAATGGATAAAACTTTCAGCTTCTGCAAACCTTGACCCTTACCCATAACCCAGAAACCCCTATCATTGACATTCTGGAGGTCAAGGAGTTCAAGATCGGTCATTGCACTGCCATAGTGTCCAATAACAGCAAGAGAAACATCACTGATGTCAAGCGCCTGAAATTTAGCTTTTGACAAGACATGACCAGCGGATGAAAACAAACTCACAATTCCCTGGTCACCTATAAGTGCGCAATTTTTAACAGTGATGCACTTCAAGTTGGGGCAATAGCGGCCCAAGGCTTTCAAGCTTTCATTACCAATGTTTGTGCAGGACTCAATTGTAACTGACATCAAATTGGGACAGTTCATCGCCATGGCAATTAATCCTATGTCTGTGATTGCAGGGCAATGACATAGGTCAAGTTTCTCAAGAAGACGTGCTCCACTTGCAATTTCCAAAAGCCCTTCATCACCGATTGATGATAAGTTCCACAGGGAAAGATATCTCAAAGAAGGGCAACCACGACCAATAGCTCTAAGGCCAAGATTTGTCAGACCACGGGTAGAACTGCTTCCACGAATGGAAAGCTTTCCTAAACCTCCACGACTTCCAGTTCCTACAGCAATAGATGCCAGTCTCACATCAGTTGCTTTTTTCCCTTCCAAGCATCGGGAAAGAAAACCATCTGAATCAATTCCTTCAAATTCCTCGTTCACAGATTTAACCACGCTCGGAATCAACAAATTCAACTTTCTCCTTAGGCTTGAATGCTTCATCCTCCTTCACAGATATAGATGTATTATCATGCTCCTCGGGGTCAAGATTACCTTTAGCCGGGAATATTTCATCTCTATGGATGCTACTCAGAAGCATAAGCCAGCGCTTTGAGACAGAGGCACAGACACTCCTCTCTTGCCCTCCTGAGAGACGTCTGAACACCTCAAAGAGGCATTCATCAGGAAGAACCTCAATAGATGGCTGCGGCTTAACCTCTCCACTGAAAACGAATGGAGCACTGACATGAGACCTTTTCCGCGGGAAATACACGTCCACATGGCGCCCAAGAGGAAAAAACAAATTTGAATCCTTGGGATTTGTATGCATAAACCCCCCAGAACAAAAATCATCAACACCTGTAACCAAAATAGGAAAACTGACATCAGCTTATAATTATAATATATAACTAATCGCTTTTCAAGAATTATAATATATCTAGTGTTTTGGTTAATAATGAGAAATTTCTGGGACAAATATGCAAATTTCAAATCTAAAGCTGCACAGTAACATCAAAGGGACCAACATATCATGAATAAGTGGATAAAGCACGTGAGAAGTCGAGAATGGTACGCATAACCAGCAACCAAATCCCACAGTGAGGAAGCACAAATATCCTCAAGTAAACGCACAGAGTCTACCAAGTCAAATTCACTGGAAAACACCAAGCGGAAATTGGTTGACAGAATCGGCGCATTTGGATTTCAAATACTTGATACAACTCCACTTGAATTGCATTGTCAACTTTCCAATACATCAAGTATTTCAAGTACCAAGTGATTGGGGTCATTTCAATTCCATTCATCAAATGAAATTCATTCCATCTTTCTAAGCAAAGGCCCAAGGAAGTGAGATATTATTCTATTACCCCCACGATCATTAAATATCACGTAAAAATAAACGTTTCAAAAAACAAGGAATCAATAACGAAAAGACAACCAAAAGATTGTAAAACAAAATTAGAATTGAGAAAATAAAAACTTCAGATGTTAATTAACACGCTACATATGAACTTCAGATTTAATCATTTGAGTGCTCGAGGTGTGCAAATACAACAAAATAGAAAGATCTAGAAAACAAACACTACACACGGGTCTAAAGATTAGAACTTTAACCCAAAACTATACATGATTTCAGATAATATGACTCGAATAAAAAAATTTCAGCCTGTCTACAGATAAAAAGCAGTCCCAAAAAACGAACGCACAACACACAAACCGTCGAGAGCAGAAAGATTCGGAAAATCATTAGCACATCAAGAAAACAAACTTCAACCAAGAAAACACACAAACGATGAGCGAAGCATACCACTGAAATCAAAGACTTTAGACATGGGAACAGCTTGTACACCGCAGGAAGGTGGAAGCCAAAAAAACCCTCCCTCTGGCGAGAGCAAAAAACAAGCAGATCCAAGAAGAAACACACGATGAGGAGAGAATCAAGAAGAACAAAATGCATCCGAGAAGAACCAGAGGCCAAAAAGATTATCGAAGAAAACCCTATTGAAAAGGGCAAAAAAGTAGTCAGCCAGGAAGGAAGAGAAGGAGAAATACAATGCGAAAATGCGTTGATCCAAGCTTGTGGGTGTATTTCTTCTAATTGCATATCCTCGATAAATTAATTAATTATTATTTCTGGAGGTACGTGGGGCCCATCTTCCTTGCATGCAATGAATCAAGACTGTAACTTTATTACTACGTTCAATGTTCCTTCTTCCTACGAAACCACAATATTTGATTAATGTTTTCACTGTTTCAAGTATCTTGGATATATAATCACCAAAAATACCAAACCCCAATATTAAAAAAAATCCGTATGTCAAAGATTTAGGTAATAACATTTTAAACAATAAATTTATAAAATTTTAAAAATATATGGTGTAAAACGATATATATCGATATCGTAATAAAATTTTGATATAATTGATATGTTAGTTATATGTTTCAAATTTTTCGATCGGTATTTTGATGCAATATGGATATAAATTTTTTTTATAGCATAATTTTCAGTACAATATACGTTATACAATTTTCGATATGATATATACTTTTTTTTATTGTGGTACGATACATTATGATACGTAATCTCTAATTATACTGAGTAATGAGAGTGAGTTGAATAATATCGTTATCATTTTTCCGTACGCATACATGTATCTAAGAAGATAGATTTTGTTGCATCGAGTAACTGTAATACTTCGATATATTTTTATCCTAGAATTCTTTTACTCTACCCATTGTTTATTTACATATCTACGTCTTTTTATGTTAATTGTCTAACATGGATTAGATAAAATATCTGGAAATTTCATATATGGATCTGGATAATTCCTCATCTTTTGAGATAACTTTCGTGGTTGAGTTATGTCCAAATTTCAATCTTAACATTATATCAGAACTCAATTCCATGGTTATGTGTTGGACCGCTTATAGTTCGGCCACCCATTAATATCTCAACGTTTCAATTTTTCATACCTTAGCATGAGAGAGGTGTGTTAAGATGTCTCATATCGGTTGGATGGAGTTGCTGAGAGTTTCATATATAGATTTTGACAATTCTTCTTTTTTTTAGCTAGTATTTGAAGTTGAGTTATATACACACACAGACACACACACACACACACACATAATGTGTGTGTGGTTATTATATCAATAATATTTTGAACAAGTGGAGCACATCGTTTTGTCCCCCCCCCCAGAAGTTTTTGAAGTTTCGCAGCTGAAAGACATCAAATTAAAACCAATTGGGCTTATATTTAATTGCAATGAAGATAACGACAACTCATGCATTCATATTTCAATTGGTAATTTGTCCATAGGAAACAAAAGCAAGGCATCATCACCCCAATTAATTAACATAAATATTATTTTGTCCATACTAAACAAATTTGAAACTCTCCACCTGCCTTCAATTTTATTTGATGTAAAGTTGGCAGTAGTAAGTCGTTGAAAAAGAGTTGTTATTTGTTATTTGCATTTCATAATTTCATCCGACTGAAAATTGAATTACAATTTATTTTCCCTTCTATTTATGACAATAATATTTTTTTTTAAAAAAATTATTGTAATTTATAAAATTATCTATAGTATATTGAGAAATAAATATTGAAAACAAATATCTCCAAGTTTATTTAAAGGAAATAGCATTTCATTCAAACAGTACAACATTTGTCGAAAATAGCATCTATGAAATCAACACATAGATCATCATCTAAAGTAGCAACATCAAGACGATGTGCGACCTGATGCCTCGTGAGAACAGTGAAGAAACTTTGTAATATTGCGAATTGACGAAACAAGCAGTGATATGTAAGCCAAAGGACTAACAGTTTGTTTGGATGAGCGGATTCGAAGATACAGATTCCAAATCCATAATGACAAATTAAGTGGTTTGTTTTGGTAAATACATTTGACATTTGATTTCAAATCTCAATTAATTATTTTTTGAACTATTGTGGTGTATTTCAAATTATCTCAATACGAAGTTATTTCAAATTCAAATCTTTTTGAACCAATCCAAGAGCAATCAAAGTGAAGTAAGTTATTTCAATAATAATTATATTAAATTTCAAATAAACTCAATTTAAATGTCATTTGATGCAATTCATCATTTAAATCCCTCAACTAAAATCAAATTCATCGATCGAAACACAACATAAATTCACAACGAAAGCAAATGTTTGAACACGCTCTTCAACAGAATGACGAGCCCCATATAGACAATATGTGAACAAATATCAGCTACGTACAATGACCATCATATGCATCGTCGGATCTATTTTTATATTTTGAGATTCGAGGTATAAGAATGAAGATTGTACTAACAACAATGAATGGGTTTGGTAACCAAGAAATAATGGGTATTATTCTATCTCCTAAAACTATACAATATTTAGAAATTCTTGTGTTACCATGAGTGTACTCCGTACATATCGAAAAATGATGATTGCAGATTGGTTCCATGTCATCAAAACATTATTAGAAAGTCTTTTTTATAACATATTATTATGTAAATAAAAATAATTAGGAAAATTATGTTTCTAGAGGAGACAATGACATGCAAATATGCAACTCTTCAAGCCTCGTTGGAGTTGGAAAAACATTGGACTTATATCTCTGATTCGAGCCCTAAATTATTTTTATAGATAGTTCGTCACAAACAACTTATATGCTTAAAGAAATATACTTCAAAGCATTTGAGTCATTATTCTCGAGCAACGGTTTTTCAAATTGTTTGCAAACATATTTAAATATTTTCTGAGTATCGAACGAATTCGAACTAAAAATATGATTAGTTAAGTTTCAAACCGAGCTTGAGTTTGAGCCTTTTATTTTTCTTGATATGTGGCTCGATTCGATCTGTTTACACGACTAATTGAAACCACCAAGCCCTTGCTCTCTCCGGTATCGAATTCTAACTAAAGACAAACCTAGAAAACAGAGGAACAACAAAAGATATTCGAAGGGAAAAATATTGATTAGTTTTTTTTTTTTTTTTTTTTAAATGCATATTTGTTTTAGGTGAGAGATGGAGTTCCCCGCTCATCCCCTGCACACAAGGCATGCAACTTCCATCTCTAAGTTCCAACCATGAATAAAAGTACAAGAAATTCACAGAGCATTAGAAAACATTGACTACCTAGTCACAAATTCTTAGCAACTTCGAAACCGGGAAATGTAAACAGTGTCATATATTTATAATATGAACTTCACTTAAATTGCTCGTTGCGTTCATCAACCATTTCATCGAGTTACAAGCAAGAGTTTACTATCCAGAAAATTTATATTTTCTTACAAGTCAATCGAAAAGCCCCTCTTGTTCCCACACATCCACCAGAAAATCCACCATTTCCTGTTAAGGTAACTAAAAGAGAGATGAGAAAGCTGGGATTATACATTTCTCTTAATGCAGACAGATACCACACTCACCGCCAATGGGATAGGCTGGGGGAAAGGCTTGTTGGTCCCAAGCAAACTTTCATACGTTGCATTCCAACTGCAAAATTGGAAAAGCATAATATAAAAACTGTTCAATATTCCAGCCATGTTTCGAAAGGATGATATCAAACAAACTTCGCATGAAGAGATTGATGTCATGCACACATTATGTCCACCAAATCTAGTCATCGATATCCGAACATTTCAGACTGGGAAATACAAAAAGTCGGCCACCTCAATTTTCGTTCTTGTACATGCTTTTGAGATCGCTTATTTCCAATCCACTGTTGTCTTGTTTGATTCCAGAGAAGAAGACCTTCAACAAATTAATTTGAATTTGTTAAAAGGCAGTGAAAGGCCACATTTTGATCAAGAAAAACTAGCAGGCAGAGAAGGGAGACAGTAATGTCAAATAAAGGTCGGTCTCTCAAGTTTATATCGAACCCACCCTCTTTTTAAAGCAGTCATGGGGATGATAAATTAAAAGAAACCCAAAAAAAACAAGCAGTTTCTGGATCCGTGCTAGACTAATCCAGAAAAATCAAAGAATGGAAGCAAACTCAAGATTTGTCATTATACTAATTAAGCTTTGATAGTGGCAAATTAAGGAAAAGAATTAGCGCTTGATGTAAGTATGGGTTAGAAAACAAAAACACCTAGTAGAATACTGCCAACTTTGGGATAAAATATGATTTGAAGCCAACCAAATAGGCCCCTAAAAGCTCCATAATTTATTTTAGTGTTCCTCTGCAAGAGATAAAATAAACAAGAGAGCAGTAGTGGAGGTATCAAAGCGCAAAATTGTACTTTAAGTTCCTTAAATGCACAGCAAGAGGATGACATAGCATTGATGTACTTGCCAGGATTAACAAAATCGGAAGGGTGGTTTGAACTGCCAGCACTGCTGTGAGCATCAACGGTTTGATTTGAAGTACTGATTGACGAGATACTTCTATGGGACTGGAAGGCACTATGGTCCATGGTACCTGAACTGGTGCTCCAGAAATCCTCTGTCAAATTATGTTTCTTTACTCGTTGACCTTGAATTTTCAGACCTTTGGATGGTTCATCCACAGAAATCACAAGTGATGGTTTGACACAACATCCTACGCAACCTCTGCTCTGTTACAAATTTGGTTTATCACCATGCAAATGAATAACGTGACAGAAAATTTTAAGACACTTTGGGTATAGCAAAGGAGGGCCAACGAACATAGAAAGTGTAGGAGTGAGAAGAAATTTTGTCACAGTTAGCCTCGAAAACGTCCATTACTCTAAAAGTGAATAGCATTATCCAAAATGGAACAAATTTAAGCCAAAAGTTTTGAATAAGATCAGTTCTATTATGGCAACAAACGTTCATTAAAGCAAACCCAAGATAACAAAGACAGTATCATATATGTGAGATGATGCTAACAGTAAAGACAGGTGGAGCAATTAGTCAGTAGAGGTCTTGATTGAAACTGGAAAAACAGAAACCTTTCCAGGGCAATATTTCATAATATATTGTAAGATCATCCCTTAGAAGATTAAACCAGTTCACGTTGTACCCATTCTTATATCTTGAAAATCATCATCAAGAAAACCATGAATTACCGAAATTTTCAACAGCTGAATTATATAAAAGCAAGTAGAAGGGGAACTGCATGTGTCAGACGACAAGAGGAGATGGTTCCGTGGGTGAAGAAAGGTTAGATAAGTGACTATACTTATGGAAATTAATGTCGATTTTGCAATCCATGATAAAACAAAACAATATTACAAATAAAAAATAAGGAAGAAATCTAGATAAGTGGGTGTGAAGCTTCAGTTGTTGTTGTTTCAAAATAAACCATATTGGCACGGAAGACATTTGAGAGAGTTGCATCTCCATGACTCATATCAAGTAATTTCGTCTAAGAATTATAGCAATTACAATTGTGGCTCAATAACAAGAATATCATGTCATGTACCTATACTGTCAAATAATCGAAAATTAAACCATCAATATCAAGAAACTATGAAGTAAAAAACTCCAATTCTGCAGATCAACAAGTCAAAAGGTAAGTAAAATAATTACGCATCTGCTCCACTTGATCTAAGTAAAGTTAAGGCATCATCTTACACGAAACATTTCTTTCCATTTATCCTTCAAACTTTCAATAATCAACCCAATGAGAGATAGCAAATACTTCTTCAAACACCCAAAGGACAAATATAAAGGCCTAATTTTCTCAAGAATCTCTATTTCCAAACAATATCTATCACATACAAATCTTGCCATTTTCTTATTTTATCGTTTTTTTTCTTTACAGGTTCCTAGTGAGTCATTTCTAAACTGTACAATCACGTAGGGAACGGGTACTACTCGAACAAACTCTTACAACATCAGACAAAGCATGATGTGAAAATGTCAAAGATAGAGAAAAATCAAAACTTTATGTTTTCACACGCCATCGTCGCTTTCTTAAAATGGAAGCAAAATCAAATATTCCAAACCACAAAATAAGAATAGAAATTAAGAAAGCCTACTTGTTTCGTGACAAAATGGGTTGGCCCAAAACCCAAGGAAAACACCATATTATCATGAAAGCAAGACAAATAAAAATTCTTTGGTGGGGTCATATGTTCCACGAAGGTTTATTTACTTTTCGTGGTAACACCCTCTTAGAATCACAGAGATCACCGGCCCCCAAAATGCAACACAAAATGATTGGTAATTATCGAGGCTAGAATCGTGTTATGAGTGCCCTTCCCCTGAACAGGAAAAGTTAAAAACTTTGGCTACCTCGGGAAAATATTGAAAAAACCCCCCCAAATTTCCAAAGAAGAGCATATTCACCAGCTAATCAGTAAATTACCGTCCTTTAAAAAGTTGTACCTTGTGCTTCTGTACTAAACACAAAATGAAGAATCCCAACATCATCATCCACACACACATATAGAGAGAGAGACTTGGAAAACTGACCCCATGCATGCAAGTAGATGCGAAATCCAAGAGGGGATCGATCTACTCCAGCACAGCATTAACTGATATTTCCAAATACGCTGATTTTCCAACCCAAATCACTCGTTTCAAAGCCCAGATCTCAAAATATCAGGCAGGAAATAAAGGCCAACAAATCTGAAAACAAAACAGTGTCAATCAATCTAAAATTGAAGACGCAACAAAATCGGATCTAAAATTTTCTGCTTTCACTTGCAATTGGATCAGTTACGAAATGCTTGATCCGTTAACACACTAGCGTAACTTCTTCAGAGCAGGTGCGGAAAGGATGAGCGGAGTGATAGGCAGTGGTGAACGTTTAAGCCCATGCGTTCTCGTCTGAAATTACTTGTCTGCCCTCGAATCGTTGACCTCTCCGTTATCGCGTCAAATTAATGAACACATCATGTGGCCTGCCGACGTGGAAAGCAATCGTAGATAATAGAAAATTATTTTGATGTAAATGATTTGAATTTAGTTTGAATAAATTTTTATTTGAGTTCAACTTTGACTCAAAATTCGAAAAATTTAACTTTTTTTTCGAGTTCGATTTGAATGAAATTCGAGTTCGATTTGAATGAAATTCGAGTTCGTTTCGAAGAATTCGAACATGTTCACGTTCTAATCGAACTCGAAAAACTCGAAATTTATTTATTTAATATATAATTATATTAATAAAATATTACGACTCAGGAGCGACTAGTGAACTATTGAACAAAATAATTTAAGCTCTAATACTGCTCGAAAACAGTTCGAAATAATATGTTCGAATTTGGCTCAAATTCATAAACTCGAATTCAAATTAAATATTTTTTGAGCCTACTTGAAAAATTCGCAAACCAATTTGATTCATTTATATGCATACAATGATATGTAAAATACGATAGATGAATATTATGTAATACATATATTGTTTATCAAATTTTGATTAATTATGATATTTATAAAACTAAATATGATATGTTATTGAATAAATAGTCTTTTTATTATTCAATGTGAATATTTAAACATATTTTTGTACATTAAATGAAATATAAATAAATAATAATCGGATTAGCAAAATACAATCATGTCAGTAATTCAAATAACAAAATTATATATATTAGATAAAAAAATGTGTGGGGTAATTCTGGAATTTATAAAAATCTTAATCAAAATTAATTTGTAATGATGTAACGAGATATTTTCTAAATTAATAATATATTAGTAACTATTATATATATATTTTTTGTGTTCACGTAATTTAATTATTTGAATAAATAATTTTAAAAAAAAACAATAACAAAAAACATGTGAAGTTTGAGATAAAATCATCGATCATCAGAGTTGCATAAAAAACATGCAGAGGTAAAACTGTGGATAAATTTAGGTATCACATTGGTAGAAATAAATTTCCACTTGACGTTATAATTTTGAAATAGAAATTTTCATGCCAAAGTTCGTGAAGTTACTTAAAATAAACATCTTGTTCGAGTAAATTTGTTTCAACTCAGTTCCTAAACTGGTAGAATTATCTTATCTTAAAATCAATTCTCATAGCCTTCGGTAAATCAAGGCAAGATATAAATTAAGACAAACAAATTGAAAATGTACACAATAAACGGAAAAATTACAATTTAGTCGTGTAAGTTGATATGTTTTGAATTTTAATTTTGTAACTTGTAAATGTTTGAATTTGATCAAATAACTTGAAATATTTCCTACTTTTGTTTTTCACTCGAATACACAAAATCAATCAGATATTACTTATTTGACATCGATAATATATATTCCACGTTATTCATATTGGGAGAATAAAACCTTTATTACACAAAACAAAATCATGGAAACAATAAGTTTTTTTCCTCTCATTTTGAAATATTGGGCGTCGTTTTTTATTTTCATTTTATTTTATGTTTATATTTTTTAAAGTATCAACGTATATTTATTCTCGCTACATGAGATACGTAGGAGACCATCAAAGTCAAACAAGCAACATTCGATGTGTTTAACGACTTTTGGTCAAAAGGAGCAAAAAAAAAAAACCATCAAACTGTTGAATGCAAAAACAAACATTGACAAGTTACAAGAATAAAATCCCGAACGTACCAATCTTGATATACCAACGATACAATTTCCCCACAACAAACTATCGTACAATGGAGGCGTCAATTGCATTTTGCCGTATATATTTCGCCACATATATGGCGTATATATTCGACTTCTTCAGTTGGTTAAGAAAATTTTCGAAAATCATCTCGTAAGTTAACATATTCGAGGTATTTATCCTAATTTAAAGTATTAAAACGATGCGATTTTGCTAATTTTCGGCGCGTGCATGCGTTTGACTGTATCCACACGATTATGTTCCGACATTTCAATCCAATCAGTCATGATCACAATCCTTCATCGGAGGCATGGAGAAGATGCCGAGAGTGGAGCTTCCACTCCTGATCTTCTTCAGAGCCCTCAAGGCTGATATAGTAAGCCTAAGATACATGTTTTCCATCTCACCAAGCTCTTCATCGGAAATATCTTCGACGCAGCCGCCGCGCACTCTGCAGATACTCGGGGCTGCAGGTTCCTGGTGCTGGTGACCTGATAAGATGTGGTAAATAATCATCGACTCGCATTCCTTGACCAAATCCTTTATCACCTGCGTCCTCAAGAATGGCTGTTGCAAGATTATCTGGACGAAGCCCAGTCGAATCAGATGATCCCCGTTGCTTCTCTTGTCGTGCTTCTTTAAGATTTTCACCAGTCCTATGTAGTTGAGAGCACTGTAGTTCTCTAGTAGAATCATCTCTCCATGAAAATCCACCATCTTCCTTCCTATTTTCATCAGCTCCACCGTCGAACATCGTGCCTCGACAACATCGTCTTTCAACATCTAATTGATAACATGTAGTCGTATATATATTAATCCTGATCATATAAAAAAAACCCATGATGGAAAAGCAAATAATGATCACCCAGTCTAAGATCAGTACTGTTTAGGCCTTTTCTCGTCAAAAAGAAAATTGTATATATATGTATACCTGCAATTTGATAATGTACCCTTCCTCTTTGTTCATCACAAACTTGTTAAACTTGTCGATCTCCGCGTGGAGAAGATTCAGAAACTCATTTATGGCTTCCAGTACCGTCTGACTACCGTGCTCACGGCTCGTCCGGGGCCTCTTGTTCGGCCTCTCTTTTCCAAGAATATCGTTTTCCTTGTTTGGATAGATGAGATTCAGATGCTGCTTCAATTCTTTGTAGGATAAAAACTTGTCTTTCCAATCAGGCAACGTCTGATTGATTAGATTTCTCAAAATCTTCCAAAACTTCATGACTGAAAACGTACGTTAGCATTCGAAGGAACAATATTACATATAATTGGTGGGGAACAAATAGAAGGGATGTTATATTGAAACGAATATACCTTTTGGCATGTAAATATTCTCTTGTTTTGACCAAAATGTGCTGATTTCCTTGTGGGATTGTGCCTTGTTTCTTTCGCCATTTGAGGCACAAAGTTGGATTCTTGTATACTCCGAATTCTAGCTCCATTAATAATGTGAGGGAACTTATAATTTATAAACGCAAAGTTTTTAATTGGTGGCTCACTTGCATACTTAATTATTGTTCTCTATTGCACTAACAAATATATATAATCCAGCCGAAATTCTTACATATTAGTATAAATATTTATGAATTTCCGAAAGGCATGTAGATTCATATCTTAACTACACTTATTATTTATGCAAAACACTCGAATAAATTCGTGTATATCTTTTTACCTCGTCTTATGACTTGAACATCGGACCGCGATTAAAACCACATATTTTCAAGCATTAAAACTGTTAGATAAGTACGAGTGGTGAATGAACATTGAAAAATATGTTTTGTCCCACATTAGAAAATGTGCCAAGGAAAATATACTTTATTAGCTCTATGTTTGTTTGAGCTATAGGTTCGGACCCCAAGGGGCATCAGAAGTTTTTGAAAAGAGAGACAATGCTGACAAGTTGGATCTCGGAGAAACACAAGCGCGTGCGCTCAGCCTGGTTCGGTTTTGGTGCGGTGCGGTGCTGCTTCTTGACCATATTAATATTTTTGGACAAAGTTCATTTGAAAAAATAATTTTTTTTTCGAAACAATCCAATGTTTACACATTTTAGTTGGTGATTAGTCCGAACCAGTGCGGTGCTTCAGTTCGAACAGTGTGTCTCGTGTGACTGTCTTTTGGCGTTGCACCGCGTCCCTTTGCATAAAACCGTGCGTCCTCTGCCTTGAAGGGTGCGTCCCATGACTTATCACAAAAGGGTGTGTCCTCTGGACATGTCCCTGGCTTGTGTGAATCACTCTTTAAATAGTCCATCTGCATGCATTCATCAGACATTTTTGCACACATTTTCATTGCATTCTATTATTCAAAACTTGAAAGCTTCGGCATATCTTTGTTCGCTGACATCCGGAACTTGTGGTGCTTCAGTTTCTGGATTGATGATGTTGTATTTTGGGGACGATTGTCGTTTCGTATAGCACTGTGAATACGGACAAAGTCGTCTTGCGGAAAAAGGATTTCCTTTGCCTCAACTCGTACTTTTATCTGTTCCAAAGATCCACGGAAACTCACTCTACAGAAACTTTGTAGCCTATTTTCAAGCATTTTATGTATTTTCATTCTAAAATGATTAAAACTAATAATCAAATTCACGATTCATTATCTTTTGATTTATAGAAGTTATATTTTAGTTTGTGTGTGTAAGTGAGGATATATTTCAAAAGTGGAGTGTGATTGTAAATTTTCGGAGTGGAAATATGGACGTTCTTCTCTCGGGAAAAAATTGGGTTGCGAAACTCGACACGCCCCTGTAATTCCTACCTTCCTTCAAGGGTAAATTCGTCATTAGGTTACTATATAGTCAAAACCCTAGCACTTTCGTCGCCTCTCACTCTGCCCCGCGTTAAGAGAGCTGCCACCCTATCCATCGACTCTGAAACCGATCCATCTGTTCCAGATTCTGCAGGTGAATTCCTGAGGGAACCATTTGCGTTGCTCCTCTTGCATATTGTTGCGAAATTGTACCTTTCTTCGCTAAACGTAGACGAGGATTCCGGGTTTGGAGGGACTTGGAACAATTTTGTTGATCTGTTGTTTTCCTGCAGTAACTTCAGAGACGCCAAATGGGAGAGAATAAGGAGAACGACGCTTACGAAGAGGAGCTTCTCGACTACGAGGAGGAAGACGAAAAGGCAGCAGACTCCGTCACCGCCAAAGTCAACGGCGAGTCCGCCAAGAAGTAAGGCCATGTTATATATTTTAATAATTTTTATTGTTATTGCTAGACCAAGATCTCCTTTATGGCGGGTCGAATCTTTCTGGTTTCAACAAGTCTTTGTTAGTTCTAGGCAGTATCAGTTTGCTCTTTTAGATTTTCTTACTGTATACTACTGTTATTTCAAGGTTGGTCGGTTTTTTTCTTCTCATCTGAGATTTGTGGTTTATTGGACAAAGTTTACATCTTTTTTAAAATTAGATTAGATAGAAAACTTGCGAGGGACTGATAGACTGGGGAAATTTATCGTTTTAGAGATAGTGATGGAGAAAAAAGTTTCTTTTTTGCAAGTAAATGAATGTATTTGTAAATTTATCTACTTTACTTCTGTTATCCATGCACCCAGTTATAACTTGGGCATTCTGCCTCTTTAATTTCAGGGGTTACGTAGGCATTCACAGTTCAGGATTCAGAGATTTCCTCTTGAAGCCAGAGCTTTTACGGGCTATTGTGGATTCTGGATTTGAGCATCCGTCAGAAGGTAATATACCTTTTTCTGGTTGAGCAGTAGACAAAGTTCTAAAATTCGCCAGGTGCAAGTCGGGCGCTAGATCAGTGCCTAGAGTCTAGGCGTCGTAATGCAGATTCCACGGTATCAAGAGGCTTGTAATAGTTCTTAGAATACATTTCAGCCTGAATTTTGTTAATATTCAATTGACAACTCGTTAATTCCTCCTGCTCTTCTTCTGCTCAAGGCAATGCAAGAGAAATCAAAATAAGGAAAAAAATTATCTTTAGGGCCATGTGTTCAGAAGTAAACAAACAAAGAAGATGATAGTGGTGTGTTAGGCAAACGCAAGCCAATAAATCGTTGTTTTATTTGGGCTTTCAATTCCAATAAAACCAAAAAAATTAAAAGCAGAAATCTGTAATTCTTTCTTTATGTCATGTTTTGGTTTAATTGGGTTTTCAAAAATTAAATGCCAAAAAAAATCTGAATGCTTAGGCCCTCCTAGCCTAGGTCCCGTTGCCGCCTTGGCTGACCGCCGAGCACCTTTTCGGTGCAGTCGGTCGGGCGCCCACCTAGCCTGAGTTTTATAATACTGGTAGTGTATTCGTTCATGCATTTCATCATTGTATGTAAGATTTAGTGATTTCATTTACTTTCCACTTTACTAAATCTCACAGTTATTTTCCACTGCTGTTGTTACACGCAATCTCTGTGTGACATGCCTTCAATTTTATTTTTTGTATGCCGGGGCCAAATTTTCTGTTGCCATGCTGACATTATTCTTCTTTGTGGTTTTAGTTTAGTTATACTGTCTGAATTCTTGTTAACATGCTGACATTATGACACTTTAAGTTTTGTTTCGCAAATGTTTTTCATTCTGTGTGAGTCGCTATTTGATCGAAATATATAGCGAGTGGAATGTGGCGCTTCATTTCTGGCATACATTGCTCACGATGTTGTAATATATGCTTTTATTGTTAAATACTATCTGGTGTAGTTCTTTTTATGTTGTCTGTTTTGTACTTTGTACCTTCTACAGATATTTACCTTATACAGAAATTGGCACGATCGTTCTTTACCTGATTCTGTTTGTGTTCTTATGTTTCTCAGGTAAATCACTATTAATGCTCTGCCTTGGAGTAGTTGAATGGTAAAACATTTTCTTATTGAAAACTGAGGATTCCTTGGATCAAATTTCTGTGGTTCTTCATCAGTGCAACACGAATGCATACCTCAAGCTATTTTGGGAATGGATGTTATTTGCCAAGCAAAATCCGGTATGGGGAAAACTGCTGTGTTTGTTCTCTCAACGTTGCAGCAGATCGAACCTATTGCAGGTCAAGTTGCTGCTCTCGTTCTGTGTCATACAAGGGAATTGGCTTACCAGGCATGTAGTCTACAGCAAAGTGTCTTTGCTTCATGTCTATTGGAATCTGTATCTGCTGGTTACTTTACCTTTTATGTTCTTTCGATTGCAGATCTGTCATGAGGTTGAGCGGTTCAGCACATATTTACCGGATATCAAAGTTGCCGTCTTTTATGGTGGTGTCAACATTAAAGTCCACAAGGATCTCTTGAAGAATGAATGCCCTCACATTGTCGTGGGAACACCTGGAAGGATACTTGCTCTGGCAAGAGATAAGGAACTTTCTTTGAGGAATGTGAGGCATTTCATTCTGGATGAATGTGATAAGATGCTCGAGTCCCTTGGTATGCATGCTGACACATCCATAATAATAAGTAATATCATATCACAGAAACAACACAATGACAGCCCTCACTGCATTTGAGAGGTCAAATTTGTTGTAAATTTTCTCATTACCTGTCCGTGTCCCCAGATATGAGGAGAGATGTCCAGGAGATCTTTAAGATGACACCTCATGATAAACAAGTTATGATGTTCTCGGCCACACTCAGCAAAGAGATTCGACCAGTTTGCAAGAAATTCATGCAAGATGTAATGTCCCGTGGCCAGTCCTATTTGAATATCGAAGTCTACCTTGTTTCCATCATTCCAGCCTTCTGCAGGAGGTCTTTGGTCATTAATGCAGTGGTTGAAGCGATCTACGCTTGCTATTTCACTTGTGTCTGTCAAACTGATGCATGAGATGGTTAAATTTAGGAAGCTTCAGGGAACATGATCGTAGGGGTCTAGTCCTAGGGTACTTCTGTTCATTTTAGGGAGTGTTTTTCCCCCCCTTGCTTTGGTTTGTCAAGTTCATCAGAAGTCTGTTTTTTTTTTCTCTGTTGAGGAGAGAATTGTTATGGAAGTATGGGCTGGGTAGGGAATTTAATTTATTTATGTCATCAGTTAGCGTAGTTATTTTGATCGGCAGTGGTGACACAAGTTGGTCTTGGAGGTAAAGTAGCTGGAAGAAGAAAATTCAGATGGACCTCAACCTCAATTCCGGCTGTGTTCATCCATCATTCATTTCATAGTGGATACCATTAATTTCACATGAGCTCTCCTAATATGCTTTACTGTGACATGTCTTCCTTTCAGCCAATGGAAATCTATGTGGACGATGAGGCCAAGTTGACCCTCCATGGTCTTGTGCAGGTTTGATCTTGAAATTGTTAAATTTCTTGTTCATTTTGTGCTACAGTTTCACACATTTAATATCCACTATGGCAGCACTACATCAAATTAAGTGAGCTGGAGAAAAACCGGAAGCTGAATGATCTACTCGATGCATTGGACTTCAATCAAGTTGTCATTTTTGTCAAAAGCGTCAATAGAGCTGCCGAGCTTAACAAGTTGCTTGTGGAGTGTAATTTCCCATCTATTTGCATTCATTCTGGCATGTCTCAGGAAGAAAGGTTTGTGACTCTTAGACTGTTCTCTTTTGATATCCTTGTTTTTTCCCCGAAAATATCATGTATGTTGTCCTCAAGTTAGTAGTGCATAAATGCAATGCATTTGATTTGACGACCTTTACTTGAGTTCTTGTGTGCTAGGTCTCCAATTTCCGAAGATTATTATTCTTAACGTGTGGGGTTTGCAGATTGACTCGGTACAAGGGATTCAAAGAAGGGCACAAGAGAATTCTAGTTGCAACAGATCTGGTGGGAAGAGGAATAGACATTGAACGGGTGAACATTGTGATTAACTATGATATGCCTGATTCAGCTGACACTTATCTCCATCGGGTACAATTCACTGGCTTTCATGCACAATTTTAATGCTTTTGAACAAGTGCCTTTAATTCGTTTTTCATGATTTTTGAAATGTTAGGTGGGTAGAGCTGGGCGATTTGGAACCAAAGGACTTGCCATCACGTTTGTTTCTTCTGCATCTGATTCAGATGTTCTTAATCAGGTATTTATAAGTTGTAGATGAATTATCTGTGAATTTACCATATGTTGTAGATGAATTATTTGTGAACTTTGTCTTTGCTTGCATTTTATGACATGTCCTTGATGCGTGTTACAGGTTCAGGAGAGATTTGAAGTTGACATCAAAGAGCTTCCAGAGCAGATTGATACATCTACATACAGTGAGTTGTTTGTTTCTTTTTCTAGCAATTACGCAAATAAGGCCTTATTTTTTTTTGGGTTTGGAATATATTGGGGTTACATTCATATATTTTACACAAGGGTTTCTTTTATTATGTAGTTTGGAATATATGGGGGGTTACATCCATATATTTTACACAAGGGATTTATGAATGTGTTTCTTTTATTATGTATTTGCTTTTGTTATTGGTTTGGGTGATAATATGATGTATTCAGGTTGTGCCTTATTGAAAGCTTTGCTTGCTGCCTTTGTCACACATTTGATATTGTTTCTGAGTGCCTTTTTGTTAATCACGGATCAAGGAAAGTGTCAAAATCTATGTGATGATTTGGCTTTATTGTAACTTCTCAATTTTGTCGTGTTTTGCAGTGCCATCTTGAAGCATGAAGGTCTTGTAAGACTGATGCAGGTGTTTGTGCCTGAGAGAGAACGGTGGTGCTGCAGTTTTTTTTTTTTTTTTTTTATATATTTCATATTTGGTTTCTCGACTTCTCTGTTAAGTTGATACTGTTCTCGTCTTGGCCTTCAGCTGTTATCGTTTAAACATGAATAGCCAGCCGCCAAACGGGAAGAGTAGACTAGACAATTTCATTTCGAATGCTGATCAAGTTATGATATGTCTTAATTGCCTTTTCTAACTTTTAACCATTTGTCTTTTCGTAGGTTCTAGATTTGTTTTCATTCGCGGGTGTACCCTCTTGTTTTAGAATTTAGATTAGAAGAGTTTCTTTCCAGATTGCCAGTATTTCTACATGCGCATTAGCCACTAAAAAAATTGTGATACTAGCCATACGTTTAATAGGGATCGCTACATTAATAAATTTCATCGAGTCAATAAAAATATTTTCTCCAGTTTTAGTTTTTAAAGCTAGATTACTCGATGTCTTATTTCTTGTTCTGCAATTATACTGTTGTGATTGTATTTATGTGACATCAATAGTATTTTTGTGTAAAAAATTTAGAAATTTTGTAGTTTTTAATATTTTGTTTCTTCTCATTAAAATATTGTGTTAAAACCTTTTATTTTACTAAAACGATAGATGGATTTTGAAGAGTTGAACAAAATCGAATGAGGTAATATTTTGAAGAGTTGCACGATGAGGTAATATCTAGATTATATCATCTCAATATCCGAACAAAGCAAAAGTAATTGTTGTTGGTAGGGGTTTAATTTTTGAAGGTAAAAAAATATCAATAACTCTTATCGAAACTTTATTCAGGTAGACATGATCAAATATGAACCCCAACTCCCCAATCGCATACCCTAAATTCATCGAATTTTTTTTCCAAAAATCTGGAAAATTTGAGAAGACATCTGAAGTAGACCGATTGAAAAAGGCTCGGTGAAGTCCACTTTTTTGGTTTATTTAATTCTGAGTAGGTTTCTTGTGAGATAGTCTCACAAATCTTTATCTGCGAGACGGGTTAATCCTACCGATATTCGCAATAAAAAGTAATACTCTTAGCATAAAAAGTAATACTTTTTCATGGATGGCTCAAACAAGAGACCCGTCTCACAAAATATGCTCCGTAAGATCGTCTCACACAAGTTTTTACTTATAATTCTGGATGTCTTTCTCCAAACGGAGTCTAAAATTTTAAATATTAGAATTCATCGAGATATTCTCAACGGCTACATAAACTATGATTTATATTATTATTTTGTGGGCAGAATTGTTATTTACACTAGTTACTAAGCACATGCGATGCGTGTGTATACAAATTTTTTTTATCATTATCGATGGACTAAAGTGTAATTTGATAATTTATGGAGTGACTAAATTGATATTTGAATTGTTGAAATAACAAAAATAAAAAATAAAAGTGTGTGTTGAAATTTAAAAAAAAAAAACAAAATAACAAAAAACAAAAGTGTAATATTAGTATCATATAAAGGTAAAGTTGGAAGAAAAAGTTTGTGTCCTCCTAGGTAGTTACTATCATGTGCTCACTCTTAATAAAATAGAATAAAATAGAATAGAAGAATAGATACATATATACAAGTGTTCACCACTTTCCAATTACTTATGGCTCTCAGCTCTAAAATTTAGGACAAGATTTTGGATTTAAGATCCAAATATATTAAAATCCTCCCCATTTCAGAAATAAACTATTATAACTATGAATGTTGCAACCAATAATAATAATAATAATAATAATTTGTTTTGATGTTGCAATCAATAATAATAATAATAATTTGTTTTGAACAAACTTGTCGAATTGAATAAGGTTTGTCTAATATAATTTATCTGATTAGTTTATTTTATAAGCTATTATATTAATCGGAGAATTTACAGAGACAGCAGGTTCCATCATAGTAAACCAGAAAAATATTTCCATCGTTGAAAAGTCAACGGGAAGTCCAAATGCACGTTACCCAAATGCCACGCAGTTTACTTTGTCAAATATGGAATGTTGAGTTTTATCTTTTTTTCCTTTTTCAAAATTTCTCAATCATTTTAAAATACAAAGTTGTCGTTATTATTGTTATTATTATTAGGGAGTTGATAATATATATATATATATATATATATATATATATATATATATATATATAAAACTTATAAGCTTTTAAAATAAGTTGACAGCTCATAAGATGTTTTTTTTTTAAAAATAAGTTCAAAAAGATTTTATTTTTATATTTCACTCTCCGAAATATCCTATATATTTTTTAAATCTTCATTTTATCATCATTTGTTAAATACCTACTTTATCACTTTGTTTTTTTCAAATTTAAAATATAGTTTTGTTCTATCTTTTTAGTAAGATATAAAAAACAAAAATATTTAATATTTTATTGATTAAATTATTAACTATATTTTTTAATCAATATTTTATTTACGTTTATTAAAAACAATATTAAATATTTTTTCTCCAAAAAACTTAATTTTTCTAATATAGATATAAAATAGATTTTTTTTTTCAAATATTAAAATTATAAAACTATTTTCATAAATAACTATATATATAAATACATTAACTTATAATATTATACATTTTTAGGTAATTTTGACCATAAAAAAGGTCTTATAATATCATTAGTAACTTTTAGTTATTTTCATTTAAACACTTTAATCACTTACTTTTTTTAAAAAAATCTCACAATTTATAAATTTTTAAAACAATTTATAAAAAAATATAAGAATTTATAAATTGTTTTAAATTTATGTAGCCCACCACCTTCTTATATTTGTTTTTGTCTTTTGCTGTAATATAGTGGAAAGAAATTCTTTGACACAAATTTCAAGTTAGAATTTCTAAAATATGAAAGTCTCGTTTCATATTTGAGTATATTTCATAACTTATCAATTATTAATTATCGAATTACGCAGTTAAATAGATTTACATCTTTTATCTTCCTAAATTATTCATTGCATTTTTAAAACAAAAATACCATATTCACCATATAAATTATTTCAAAAATATCGAATTTAATGTATGTTCGAAAAAAGATAATTTCTTTTTTAGTATATAAGTGCTAAAATCATGTCATTGATGGTAAAATAATTATAATTGAAACAAATCTTATTATATGCTATTGGACATTGGTGCACTAATTCTAGTTGATTTCACGGATATGTGATATGGTCTAACTGATCTATATCTTGAGTGAAAATAATATTTTTTATCGATCTGTTAAGAAATTTGTCCCATAAAATTGATTCGTGAGATGATCAATTACGAGTTTATGTTTTCTCTAATTTAAATTTCTTTAATCTTGTGAATTTCATTAATTAAAAATAAATAACAATTATATATGAAGATGCACTTTAAATTACGATTAATTATATATGAAGATGCACTCTTTAAATTAATAATTGAATTACTTCCATAAAACTCTCTTCTCCGCTTCTTTCCCCACAATTTGTATGTAAGAAAGCCATCTACTCTTCCACCCCCTCCGAGAACCTGCGCCGCCGCCGTCGCCGTCGCCGCCGCCAATGGGGAAAAGTGAGGCCCTCTCAGATGGGGTGTTGAAGAAGATCATTCTCTCATATACGTATGTCTCCGTATGGATTTTCCTCTCATTCACAGTAATCGTGTACAACAAGTACATCCTCGACCACAAGCTCTACAACTGGCCTTTTCCCATCTCCCTGACTATGATTCACATGGTCTTCTGCTCTTCTCTAGCTTTCGCCGCCGTCCGCCTGTTCAAGATCGTGGACCCGGTGGCGCTGAACCGCCGCGTGTACATCACCTCTGTCGTCCCAATCGGGGCTCTGTATGCTCTCTCCCTGTGGCTCTCCAACTCGGCTTACATATACCTCTCCGTCTCCTTCATTCAAATGCTCAAAGCACTGATGCCTGTTGCTGTTTATTCCATCGGGATTCTCTTCAAGAAAGATGCTTTCAAGAGCAACACCATGCTTAACATGCTTGCTATCTCTGTGGGAGTTGGGGTCGCTGCTTTTGGTGAGGCCAAGTATGATTCTTGGGGGGTTCTGCTTCAACTTGGTGCCGTTCTTTTTGAGGCTACGAGGTTAGTTATGATTCAGATCTTGTTGACTTCGAAAGGGATCAATTTGAACCCCATTACTTCGCTTTACTACGTGGCACCCAGCTGTTTGGCTTTTCTTTCTGTTCCGTGGATTTTTGTGGAGTTCCCGTTGTTGAGGCAAAGATCCGGGTTTCATTTTGATTTTGCTATTTTTGGGACCAACTCTCTGTGCGCGTTTGCTTTGAACTTGGCCGTGTTCTTGCTGGTGGGCAAGACCTCAGCTTTAACCATGAATGTCGCTGGGGTGGTGAAGGATTGGCTATTGATTGCCTTTTCTTGGTCTGTGATCAAGGATACAGTGACGCCATTGAATTTGTTTGGTTATGGGTTGGCCTTTTTGGGAGTCGCGTATTACAATCACTCCAAACTGCAGGCTTTGAAGGCCAAGGAGGCACAGAAGAAGGCACCGCCGGCAGATGAGGAGGCAACAAAACTGTTGGATGAGAGGGAAGACGATGGAATGGGAAAGAAAGGAGATGCACAGGCTTAATATATTAGTTAAATATTCATACAAAAAAAAGTTAACACAAGGGTTCTTGGAATAAATGTGAGTGAGAAATTTGGGTCTTTTTTGGGTTATTGTCGTCGTTAAGATCGAGATCTACATTTCTTTCTCAGCATGGGGTTTATGAATTATTCAGTATATTTTTTAAAAAAACTCGAATACACTTCAAAATTTTCTCAGATTTCACGATTTTGAATCTTATGTACAATGTCATAAATCTCTTTATGTTGTTACCTCTCAGGATTTAATCATTTTGTTATTCATGTGCCCACTATCTTGGTCGGATGGTCTCTATGTGCTTGTTGGTTCTCAGTTCTCACCAAGGTACTCTATTTAAAAGAGTGAACCTTGAATTTGAATCGATGAAATTTTGCATAGTTTTCTTGTTCCTATAAAAAGATTTCTAATTGTGTTCATTAAATGGAACTTTAAGTTTCTCTGAAACATTCAAAACACTTCCCCCTTTTCGCTTATTTCCACATAAAGCTCCTAGAGTATTCTTTCATGAAAGTCAGCTGGCTTTGAAGGTTCTTCCCCCTTCTGGTTTGAATTAATTAATCTGTAATTAATGATATAAGTGAAGTTGAAGGAAAGGTGAGTTAGCATGTGAAGAGTAGACTATTGACTAATGATTGGCTTGTATATATTGTTGTATTGTGAGATGGAAGAAGTCAAATTTGTTGTAGCATGAATTATTCACCTTTCCTTAGCTTGCACATAGTTGTAGTACAATATTTTTTGGGGTTGGCCCTCATTTGTTTGCATCCCATTGGTATGTAAAGGACACAATGACAGCTAATTTGTGCAAATTGAATTTCTAAATTGTTATAAGTATTTGGTGAAAGTATTTAGTTAGCTACATCTATTAATGCTAATTCATAATCAACTTTTCCTTTATCTTGTGAGAGTGAGTGTAGAACATAGCAAGTCTTGAAATGCTCTAATTATAGCTTAAGTGTTGATTTTAGAAAATTAGGATTGTCTAAACCTTAGGGCTACAAAGAAGTTACTAAGGCTTAAAGCTAAAGTAATCAATACATGTATTGGTATTAATAGTAATTTAATAGAGATTGAGTACAATATTATTCATGTATGAGTTGAAAACTTGTATTTGTTCTTCAAATAACTTTCTCCTAAAATTTTCAATTTGGTGTATTTACTTGACATCGTTGGGATGTCGACATTTTTTTAACAATTTGTCTTCCTCCATACCTAACCTTGATATTGACTTTGATGGCTGCTAATGGTTGTGCTTATTAGAGGGTTGGCACAATTATTTTTCCCTTTTTTAATATTAAAATTTAATTATTTTTTTGATGTGATGTAGTTATTAAATAATTCAAGAGAACTGGTCCTAAAGGATTTGGGTGGGTTTTACAGAAGTCTTTTCAAGGCATGATGATTTAAAACGAACAATTACAGGGTTGAAGCATCTTGCAAAATTGGAGGCTCTATAACAAAGTAGGTGTTTGGGTTAAAATGTAATTATGCAAGTCCATCAAAATAGCAAACCAATTCCTATCAATTTGAACTAATCACAGAGCGCGGAGAGAGGAGAATATCGTGGGGAGAAAGAAAGAAGTATTGTGGGAGGACGGAAGATCATGGGAGAGTGGAGAGAACTGCTCAGCATTCAGAAAAAAAAAAGATCGGCCAAAGCAACTAAGAAGACATACAATATATCGCACAAATTCTAGCAAACTCAATGCAGAATTCTCATAACATTAATAAATCGTTTTTCATAGTTTTTAATCTAGATTTCATTAGTTCAAGTCATATTTTTCAGATTTTATTAGTTCAAGTCATATTTTTTCAGATTTCAACAACATTATTTGTTTTATGTTAATATTTTATAAATTCTTATAGTTTATTAAAACTATAAATTGTGTTATGAGTTTATTTATCAATTTTCAGTAATTTTTCTTTAATTTTCTTTGTTTATAGCTTCATATTTGTTTAAGAGATCATAACGGACCATCAAATTTAGTATCTACCATCGTTGTGTTTTTAAAAGTTAGATTTTCATCGTTTTTACACAAATTAGTGTATTTTTGCACATGTCATGTCCACAAATCAAGATATTGTGCAAACAGTTGGTTCGATTTCAAGTTTCAGCTTACGTGAACATTAAGCTGTAGCAACCATAGAAAACAACTCGATACAATCCAAGCATGTGTAATCACCTTAGTAGTTGAGTGGCAATCACCATAAACCCGTGAAGTTTTACCGATCTGAAGCATGTGTAAGCACGGGGTGTTTACACAAGCACGGATGCAATAGCCAGCTTTTCGCTCTCTGTTAAGACTTAAGAGCACACTCCTTGACTTCGTTATCAGTATCAAGCATAACATCAGAGGTTGTAGCACCACATCCGCCACTCTTCAACCTTCTCTCCACATGTGTAAATTTTCTGATGCTCTTCGCGGGTTCTATCTCCGGCAACAAACTCATAGATTGAACCACCAAGTTCAATCATAGCACTACCAGGAGCCTTTCTGATCCCCTTATTTCCCATTGCTCTTCTGACGGTGTTTTTCTTTTCCAAATCCATCATTTTGGCATTTAAGTTAGAAAGTAGAATATAGGTGGATTCATGTACGAGCTGATTAATAATCAGCTCCTTAGCTATTCATTCACCAAGATTCAGCTCACCATTTGCACGACACACAGCAACTAAGGTTCGCCATATTACAGGATTCGGATCAATGGGCATCTTGCTTACAAATTCCACAGCTTCTTTCACCGGTTCAGCCCCTGCTGAACAAGTCTATCATACATCCATAATGCTCAATCCTAGGCGTGATTCCAAATTCATTTATAATTGAATCAAATTATTGTTTTCTCATGTCGACTAAGCCAGAATGGCTACTGTCATCTCCTCAAAAAAGTTAACTGCCTCCAGACCAAGGCCATGCATCCCCATACACACGAATACGGATCCCTCTTACTTGCACATGTTCCTAAACAACCTCAATGCTTCATCAACATCACCACACTTGGCAAACATGTCGATTAATGCATTCCTCAGTTCAGTGCTCTTCTCAACCTTCTCTCGATCTATGTAAGACTCGACCCATCTCCCAAGCTCAAGTGCAGACAGCACCATCACCATAGTTATCTCATCGGGCCTCACCCTGGCAATCTGCCTTCTTCTAAACAGCTTGTCGGCTTCATTTGGCACACCTCACACACCCACCAATCATCGCGCTCCAAGGAACTGAATCGCGCTAGGACATTTCATCAAACAGCTTCTCTGCCATATCAATCCCGTTTTCACATCTGCAATACATATCCATTAAAGAGTTCAAAGATGGGCATCAATACTAAACCCAAGTCTGACAACTGACCTATGAATCCTTTTGCCCAAATCCAAGTCCCCGATGCCAGCACACGCCTTCAGAACAAATGGGTGCCTGGAGTTGTTAAGCCCAACTCCGTAAAATAGCGTTTGTCTGTCATAGCATATAGCATTACGCTTAAAACTGTTCGTCTCTGCATTAACTTCAATAACAGTTTGAAAAGGAAGGAATCCTAGCAACGGGGTTCTGATTCTGGGGAGAAAATGAGGGACGAGGCATAGTCAATGACATTAAGGTGTGAGGAGTTAGTACTGAATTTAGTGCGGATTAAAGGGTTACTTCGAAAGCCGAGCTTTAGAATGAAACTGTGTAATTGATTGAGTTTGGAGAGAGAGTTACAGAGCTGAAGTAGAGCGAGACAATCTTGATCTGCTGCTCTCTTGTACATGCCAATACCAATCCTCGCTGCGACTTATTTTATATTTTGAAGCAATTTGATAAATCAAATCAACTATAAAACCCAGAAAGCTTGAAACTTGGCGAAACCCATGCCAAGATTTTGCCACCTTTCAAAACATTTAACCTGAAGATCATCCAAAAGTGGCTAATTTTCTCTGTTCAATCAAGATTTATCTCAGTATCCCCTGTCCTTGTCCCGACTAACCAGTAGATTGCACATCTCCTTTTAGAGCAAAAAACAGCAAGCCAAGCTCTTCAAACTTTTAAATGGGCCTCTGAGATTCCAAACTTCACCCACACTACGTCCACCTATCACGCTTTGATCCACAAGCTGTGCACTTTCCGTCAATTTGAGACTGTAGCGCAGTTGTTTTTTGAAATCATATAGTTTTTTATTATGTAACAAATAAAAAACGTCTCTTAAAATTTACCTTTTGATGGAACACATCAGCAACATATATGCTAAATATCAATATTTTGTGTGTGAGTGAGAACTACTTCTTGTGCATTCATTCATCCATAATCACAGTTTGAAATTCTCAATATCAATTACTATGTTGATACATATTAACAAAAACAAAATTTTTATATGGATTGTGAAGGAGGGCCATTGAATAAAAATTTGCAAACAATATTCCAATCTTGTATGGATATTATTAGGTGGTGTGGCCAAAAGCTTATAAGGAAATAATCAATCAAAATAATATTAAATAAGGAAAAAACAAAAAGGTGTCTTCATACTTGTATTTTTTGGCATCAGCTTGATGCTCTGTTTCGTTTTTTATTTATTTATTTATTTTTATTTCGATTCCATTCTGGGGTCGGAAAAGCGTAAGTTGCTTCCCCTTCTCCTCCCCCATTGGTTTCGCCGTTGACAGTTAAATCTTACATGACTTGATTTGGGGAAATATATTTCTTAGTTCTTATAGCGTAATTTATTCCGAGAAAGTTGGTTTTATCCAATATCAAATCTTTTGGTGATTTAGCTTCCCCGTGGAGTCTGGAGACTTGAAATCTTTTAAACTCGAGGATTTTGATTTGAAACGGAAATTTTCGCTTGAAGGGGAAAAAAATATAAAAATAAGGCGCCCACAAACTGTTGCAGAAGGCTGTGGGGGACATTCTTTTGGAGGTGTTGGATGATGGATAGGATAGAAAAAATGCAAGTTTTGGAGGTAAGAAACAATGGGTCTCTATTTAATTCTCATTTGGGTCTCCAATGGAATCTCCAAGATTGCAACTTTTACCCTGGCGGCGGCCTCTTTGCTTCTGTTGGGCAAATGGGAAACAACGAAAACGGAGGTGTCAAATTACCTTATGCCGATTTATTTGTGAAGTATGTTTCGTTGCCTGAGGGGTTCAAGATATCAGGTTTGCAGGAGGAGGAAAATGGGGCGACGAAGAAGAAGAAAAAGAGAGTTGGGCTCAAAGTTAAAATTAGGAATCCCTCGTTGAGAAGGTTATTGAGCGGTGGAATAGCTGGAGCGATATCGAGGACTGCTGTGGCTCCACTCGAGACGATTAGGACTCACTTGATGGTGGGCAGTAGTGGGCATTCAACTTCTGAGGTGTTTCACAATATTATGCAAGCAGATGGATGGACTGGATTGTTTAAGGGCAATTTCATTAATGTGATTCGAGTTGCACCTAGCAAGGCCATTGAGGTAAAAGTGTGATTTGTTTCTGTTCTCATCTTTCTTTTTTCTTACTAATTTTGTTTGCATTCTGTGCTAGTTTTATGTTTTCTTCTTTATTCTGTTCTGGCTTGTTTAGTTGTTTCTTTTAGATTTCAATCTATTTGTAGTTAGTTGGATACTTTTCCCTTCTATTGCCATGAACATTTTGTCTATTTTGTGGAGCAAGTAAATGGGTTTGAGACTTCAATATTTGCTGTAGCACTGTTTGCAGCATGAATTTTGATGAGATATAACTTATTGCTATCTTTTGTTTGCTGATTACTGCTTTGTTTGTGTTCATGTAAATATCTTTTGAGCTTGAGCTCTGAAGGAGCTTCTCATTATGCATTGTAAATTCTGCGTGTCTTTTAGTTACCATGATCTTGTGATGTTTGATGATCAAGACTAAGCAGAATACCCATGCCCATGATTGGCCTTTTTGGTGTTGTCTAAGACAGCATACCACCTATAGAACGGTTAGAAAGAAGAACCTTTGTGGACCATGGCTATTAACTTATATTATTTGTTGAGCACCATGGGATTTTATTTCCTAGGAACTAACTGATGTCATTAATATACGTAAAGAAATACCTTCCAAGGCATTTGTTAGTGTACCATCCACTATACTACCACCGTGACCACTGCCCTCTCTACCACAAACCGTCAATGTTGCATTGCTCATAATTCTACTGTCCTAGTCCCAATGCTAGGTATGTGATTTGCTTTGAGTTATTCCAAGTATAAAATGGGTATAATTTGGCAGTATACGGATAGTTGAAAAATGTGGACGTATGGAAATTTGATGTTCATTTAGAAGCTTACTCTTTTTTAATCAAAATGTAACTGCTCATTTTCACATCCTTTTCCTCATCCCTTCTTTCCTGGTGTAATTTGCATAATTGATCTTTGGTTCTTTTACGATTCCTGGCGTGATTTGCATAAAGCTTTATGTTTAAAGCTGTAATTCATTTATATGTTTCCTTCGTTATTTTCTGCTGTCTTATGTAAAAAAGCTATAACTAAAATTCCCATCTCCTGCTAAACATTGCTTATTTGACTAGTATATCAGACACCACTCATGAAGCAGAGAATATCAAATATTTATATATATGGAAAAATACTTGTCTTTACTCTTCTATTGCGCTTTCACCCATTTCTTATACCTGCTAATTTTACTACAGTTACTTGTTTATGACACTGTCAACAAGAATTTGTCTTCAAGACCTGGAGAACAATTCAAATTGCCCGTTCCCACTTCATTGGTGGCAGGAGCCTGTGCTGGAGTTAGCTCAACTCTTGTAACCTATCCCCTTGAGTTAGTCAAGACGCGATTGACCATTCAGGTAGAAAGAACCAAAATTTTCCTGTTCTTTTTAATTTCTTTATTCAAACCCTTGATAGCCTGTTTCCATACTGCAGAGAGGAGTTTATAATGGTCTGCTTGACGCTTTTGTTAAAATATTGCAAGAGGGTGGGCCTGGCGAGCTCTATAGAGGTCTTGCACCCAGTGTCATCGGAGTGATTCCATATGCTGCTGCCAACTACTGTGCATATGACACGTTACGGAAGGTCTATAGAAAAATTTTCAAACAGGAGAAGATTGGAAATATTGAAACACTGTTGATTGGATCAGCATCTGGTGCTATATCAAGTAGTGCTACCTTCCCTCTTGAAGTGGCTCGTAAGCACATGCAGGTTGGTGCTGTCGGTGGGAGGCAAGTGTATAGGAATGTGCTTCACGCTCTTGCCAGCATACTTGAACAAGAGGGAATTCAAGGTTTGTACAAAGGGCTCGGCCCGAGCTGCTTGAAGTTGGTGCCTGCAGCTGGGATATCTTTCATGTGTTACGAAGCGTGCAAGAAAATTTTGGTAGATAAAGAAGAGGACGAGTAGAAGAGCTCTTTCATGAATAACCAAAGCTAAAAGCCGGATACAGATTTTTTTCGAGTTGACTTGATGAATGTTGTGTCATTTTCCTGATACCTAGAAGATAGACTGAGACCTGAACGTTATTTGGTCTTGACCTTTCCCTTTTTTTGGTCATACTTCACCCACCCTTGTTTTTTCCGCTTTTTGATTACTGCAACATCCTTTTGTTTTGATTATTTTAAGTATGATTATAGAAATATGATTGTTCCTGCATTTTAATTGTAATCTCAGATTGGGTGAAGACTAAAGTTTACTCAAATTTTGTACACAATTCGGTTGCACCGGGAAATTTTATATTCTGTTTCTGTTTAATATTTTCCCCTTTATTCCATTTTAACGTACTGGTGTTAATGCCAAGAAAGGAATGCTGCTGCCTAGTCTCATTCCATGATTATCTCAAATAGAGTTGAGTTTCGTTCACTGATCACTGGCAAAAAGCCACTTCTGGAGTTGAACCGACGCTCATTTTTGACTACTTGGCAAAAACGAGATATGGCAAGATGTGAGGCATTCCGTGGATACCTGTTCATCAACCATTAAGTTAAATCATTCTTTTATTTAAAAACATGCCAAAATCAAACATCTTTTGGGTTATAAATAACCAATTACTAGAAAAAAATAACAAATCAACAAGCTTGTAAAAACCTCTGTACTGGGACAAGGGCTGTAACGAAACAAGTGCTCACTACACAGCGTATACAAGAAGTATGATGTATTCTAAATCATATGGGCTTCAGTGTTTGATGAATATCCATCACCACATTCAGACACTACATAGAAATGGCACAACAGAAATTAAGGAGGTTCCCAACATGACCCTTTTTTCCCTTGCTTTTCGGACTATACACACGAAATACAGGTATCTGGTATCACATGGAGTTGATCTTACAAGATGGCATTCAAAAGAACTCTTTAACAGTTGATACCACACTGACCTTGTGCAGCTCTCTTTGTAGCCTCAGATGTGAAGGGGTCGATTCGCACCCAAAGCAGAGAGAAAATTGATGCAAGTAGAATAGACCAAACGATGACAATTGTAGGCGTACGGTTTTGCCGGCCTAACAAACCTTTCAGGAAAGGATACAAGTGGACAATAACCCAGATAGCAAAGAATAATTTCCCGAAAAGGGGACCCCATGACTGATATCCACTGTTGATAGCATATGAAACACCAGCCACAATTCCGACCAAATTTACGATAAGGACAGTGGTGGGAGGTATAATGAGGGATGTCCATTTGAACACATAAAGCTCGGAAAAATCTCCATCTTCATCAGATGCTTTTGAAGTGACAGTGAAATTGGTATCAATTCCTGCAAGGACTTTTAAGAGACCTTGGAAGACAGCAAAGAGATGGGCTGATGTTCCACCAATGACCCAAAATTGTTCGTTCCTCCACCAGTCCTCAACAGTAACGCCACCCCACCTCATTTCAAGTATGCCAGTAGCAAAAATGGAGACGAAGAGAAGAATGAACCACATGCTGGCAAAATTGCTTATCTGCACAAGAGTGGATTTAGAATCACATAACTCAGGAAGGAAATCACAAAATTTGTATTGTGTATCACCTCTGGAATGATAAATTTGTTAGTGAGAAGACAGATAGCAGGAAGAATGCAATAGGCGATCAATGGAATAGATGTGAGCGGATAAACAATGGTGTTAATATAAGCCAGTCTCTCCAATAGCTGCAGTTTCCCAGTGTAGCCATACCATATGGGACAATGCCTGCTCAGAAGAATTTCAATGGATCCGAGAGCCCACCTAAGGACCTGGTTCAAACGATCTGACAGATTGATGGGAGCAGACCCCTTGAATGCTGGACGAGGAGGCATACAATAAATTGAGATCCATCCTCGAGCGTGCATTTTGAAACCAGTCAAAATATCTTCTGTCACAGAACCGTAAATCCACCCAATCTGAAATGATAGAAACAAAATGAACTGAGTTTTAATAACAAAGAGAAATAATATAGATAAAGGACAAATATTTCATTCTAGAGGATACAGAACTCAGATGGAGAATAACAGAATGAAAGTAAAACCATCATATATCCACATCACCTCTTTGCCCCATTCTGTTTTATCTTCATAACCACAGCTAATAACATGAATTGCTTCTTTTAAAAGAGTGGCAGGATTTGTTGACGGTGGAATGCCGCCCTGTTCCATAAAGGTTGCAGCAATGAAGACAGGAGATTGACCAAATCGTTTCTCCAAGCTCTTCTGAGACATAAGAAGCGACTTCTCATCATCGTATCCTGTACAAGACAAGGAATGGTTAGCCACAGCCTTTACAAGAATCACTGGTACAAATATAGCTTTAGGGGTGAACACATGAAAAACAAGACAGTTCTGATGGCTAAAGAGTTCAATGAAAGGTTTTTTTTTTTACTGTAAACGTTTTCCAGAATTGAACCAAATTGACTGTACTATCTACAGGGTAAATTCTGTTTTTTTTTTTTTGTTTGGGGGGTGGCGCGCAGGAAATAATCCAATTCTAAGATAACAGTACATCAATAACAATATTAAAATATGCATTATGGTAAATAAAACTATCAAACCATGTAAGCAAATACCTTCCACGCCATCTTCCATGTCTTCCACATTAAAGATAGGAATGGTGGATTCAGTTCTTTTTACAGCTCGGTTCTTATCAATGTACTTTTTATTAGCCCTCCTTCCCTTCTTCCTTGATCCACAACAGCTTCTAACAATAATGTTTGGTTGCAGGTCTTCTTCTGTTAGGACTGGATCGTATCCATACAGAGCTTGCCGATTAAAGCAACATCCAGTTCCCACATAAACAGGGCCTTGAAGGCCATCTAACCCTTTCAAGTTGATCTGCAAGTGGAAAACATATCAATGTTAAAATGCAGGGACAAGAGAGATATTAGGATCTCAAAATTTAAGAAGTAACAAAGCAAAGTGAGACCCACATCAAAAAACACAATATTGCGGTTAGCATATCTATCGTGCAAATCGATGCCATCAAAACGCTGAGGAAACTGCACATAGCAAGTCTTCTTTCCATAAGCAGGATCCATCATAAAACACATGGCTTCTTTAAGAGCTTTACTGTTATTGAAGTAGTGATCACAATCGACATTCAAAAGATATGCTCCATTTGTGAGGACAGCAGAGACACGGATCTGAAGCACACAATAAATATTATCATAAAGAAATTCAGTGACGACTTTAAATTACCAAAAGCAAAAACAAAAGAGAAAGAAGGTGATTAAAATACGGAATATTTAGCCTTTCATTCGTCACAAACCTCTTCATATAGACTTAAATACACATCCTACACCACACACAGATAAATTCGAAACCTAATTATATGGAAACAAAAAAGCGGGATTATTGTGTTTGAAGTCGGCCCCACCTACGACGTGCCCCAAGAAAATAAATCACCTACCAAAGCATTCATAGCTCCAGCTTTCTTGTGATGTTGAAATCCTGGACGCTTCTCACGAGAAACATAAACCAACCGAGGAAGCTCATTTCCATCCGTATCAAGGCCCCCACTATGTCCCAGAAAGACCTGTTAATTAAAAAAGAGATGAGAATTAGAACACAGTAAATAATAAAGGCATAACCTGAATGCAAAAGAACATCGAAATAAAAATACCTGGATCATTCCCGGATGATCCCGAGTGTTATTTCCGGGCCAAGAAGTTCCATCTTGCATTGTCCATCCTTCTTCAGGCATTTTTTGAGCCTTGGCAACAAGAGCATTGATGCGTACCTTGAATTCTTCGTATTCCCTCTGCAGAAAAATGTCGTGAATACAGTGATGCTACATTTTTCTTTTGTTTCCTGCCTCATCACATAAGATTATAAGAGGAGCCTTTGGTACCATAATGACAGTTATACTTGCACGTCTGATTGTAGAATATTTTTGTTGATGATAGCTATGCATTTGCATTTTGATTGCAAAATATTTTGTCAAATTCAATCCACACGTTTACCACTAAAATTTGTCCGGTTTCAGAACATTTTTTGCCAGTGCATGTAAATGGAATTAATACTTCTGACACTGCAACAATAAGTTCAACTCATTCTTCTTTGGTAAAAGTCTAATGCGAGTAGCTTGTATTGAATCATATCTTTATTATTTTAAATTAATTTAATAAAGCAAACTTTTAGACATATCTTGCTAATTCTCAAAATGCATGATGGAAATTAAGACGGTCAAAATAAGATAAAGCAGAAGCCATGCACAAAGGATAAAGAGGTAAAGTAAATAACTAAAAATATATGATTATTGACAACATTTAAGATTCACCTTCATTGATCTGCGCTCTTTAACAAAAGAAGGCTGGATCTTGTCCTTCAGGTAATCAATCTTCTGAGCAAAATAAAATTCAGGGGCCCTGGGTTCAATGTTGTGCTTCTTGCAGAAAGGTACCCATTTCCTGGCAAATTCCGCAGTTTCAGAGAGCGCTTCAAAGGTCAGCATAGATGCACCATCATCAGAAACATAACAAGATACTTTGTCGACAGGGTAATCCACAGAAAGGATGGACAGCACAGTGTTGGCAGTAATAAGAGGAGGCTCCTTCATGGGATCCACTGTACTCACAAATATATCAATAGGTGCTAACTGGGAGGGCTCACCCTCTCTATCATATCTGCACATATAAGATATATTAAGAAGAAAATTTAAACCCAATGAATCATTTCAACTCAGAAATGACGGGCTAAACTGTGAGAATTACAGAAAATTCACCGACCTTACTGCAAGTCTTTCAAGATAAGTCTCACGGTTAATGGGGTACCATTTTGGAAACTGATCGAGAAGCCACGAGAACGCAAACCATACCTCACAGATGACTGATGTCAACCATAAAGGATAAGCATCCTTCACTGGATGAGTACAACGGTATTGCAAGAAAAAGCCCAAGATGATTAATCGAAGTATGATTATGACTCGATAAGGAGTGAGATGAGAAGAGGAAATGGGCACGATACGGCTCATAGGTTGGCGACCATCATCAGCCCTGTCATCAACACCGACTATCAGCGGTCACTATGAAAAGGTAAAGAGAGATCTAACATAAACAAATTTCATGAAAGTAACATGATCTAAATTATACAGAGCTGCAATTTAGTTGTGGTTTATGATACTAATAATTATGATCTCTAAATATTAACGAGTCAGCTATCGGTCAATGATATTTATTGTCAAAGTACGATAAAACAAATCAAAAGTAAAGATGCTCACATTTGTAGTTCTTCTCCATTTGACCCAGTGCCTTCAATATCTCCTTTCCCTTCACTGTATCGGTTGGCCATTTGCCCCATATTTTTGTCCTGCTTTAGTTTCCAACCTTCCACTCTCTCCTTCCAGTCAACATTCCCAAGTCCATAAGAATTCAAGTCTTTTGAAGGGTCGACAATCCTTACAGGAACTACATAAATTGATGACATCGTCAGTGCTACGAGAAAACTTGACTTATGAAGGAATGATAAATTAAAACATATCCTGATTGGTACTTACCTGGTTGCTGGGGGTCAACATATGGAAGGGAGTGAACACGGTCTCCAGGGCCCAAAGGTCCAGATGTACTTCTTACAGATTGAGTGTCAAGCATAGACGGGGGAATCTCACCAGAGACCTGTCAAATATGTTAAAAAAAATTGATAAATACGAACTGTATTGCTTTACATCTGGTAGGCGAATAATCGAGAAATCAAGCAAACAAAATACTTTCTAGTTAACTTACTGGTTGTCCATTGGTAAGAAGACGAATTGGTTGATGAGCCTCACGCCTGGAAGATGCAGATAAATCGGCATCATCTCCCTGCCACTGAGATCTAGCCTTGTTCTTTCCCTTGAGAGTAAAGAAATTCGTTTTCCAAATCATCCTCATCCTCGTCCTCATCATCATCACCGTCAACTCGAGGACTCCCTGAAAGATGCAAAACTACTATATTAACTAATGTTCAAAATATAAGTAGTTCACACGCAAAAGGAATCTATGAAGCACACTAACCTTTGAGTCTCTTGTACCTAGTCTTGCACTGGGGGCATGACTGGTTTCCATCTTTTCGTTCATATTCATAACAAGCTCTGCAGACTGGAAATCCACATTCATTGCAAGCAACAAAAACATCTCCATTGGCAGTCAGTCCAACAGTATCTCCACAAATCTGGCATATCTGGCCATTCAAATTCTTCAGGGGCTTTGCCTGCATATTGCATGATTACTACAGTGATTAATAACAGAATTTTACAGACCCAAGCAAAGGACAACCAGATCAAATGCAGAGCTAGCAAATTCATTTGAGCCCATCATTCAAATAAATTAAGACCTCCAATTTTAGCATATTTAGTCAAAGGGCACAATAAGCTGAAATGAGTCAATGGATCTTCCAAATCAGCAAGAAGAATTTCACAGCGAACTCATCAACACGTATTCAACACATTCAGCTGATCCCCAGCAATCTCAAAGAAAATTACAACTAAAATCACAAAATCAATCATCAAAGAATTAAAGCGTGCGAATTCCTAAAAGACCCAGAAACCAACCACTAGTCCATTATCAATTAACCTCATGCCAAGATCCAAGTCCCAATCCAACATTTCCCACCTCAGATCCAACACCAAGAACACTAATCAAGAACCGAAAAGGTCGAAAGAGAAGAAAAAATCCAAATGCATGTTAAAACAGATCATACCCCACTGTCAGAATCATGGCGAATTCTAACAAGCTCGTTCCTTTTGTGAGATCCAGCCACCATTCCAGCACTCGCCTCCATTATTTCTTCAGTATAATCACAAATTAGTTAAAAAAGCAGGAATTTTGTGATCAGAGTTGAACAAAACGGTAGTGAAAGGAAGATTCTTAGGCTGAATCAATCGGCCATCTCTCACTCTCTATCTCTCTACTTCTCCTTCATTTGCTTGAATGCTGACACGCTGTCTCTAGTTTCTTTTCTAATATAATTAACGTAAGGATTTTTTACCAGCTGAACCGGTAGACGGTGTTCGTCTGTCGGCTACACAACAGCTATATATATATATATATATAATCTCAAATGGAAAAAAAAAAATATTGTTTCTTTAGATTTATCATTATGTTATCAGTCATAGGGTGTGGTTAAGACAGTTTTTTCAAAATATAATAAGAAAATTTATACTTTATTTATGATTATTTCAAAACACTGATTTGTTATCAACGTGTGAGACTTGTATAATTTTTATCACTCATTTTTTAATGAATAGAAGTTGAATTATTTTGCAATTTATCTAGATCCCGTTAAAATAGACAACGATAATCTGTCAGCCCAACTCCATATATCTAAAAAAGTGAATTGGATTGCCAACTTCTCGATCGATATAATATAACTAAATACTTGTTAAGCCCGTAATACTATGCCAAATAGACGAGTTATGTTTGACAATTTCTCAATTATCATCGTTAAATGACAGGTTGCATGCTATCCGAAGATTCTAATCTTATCATAACTAATCATTTATCGTTTTTCCACCTTGAGTAATTGTTACGTTAAGAGCTTATACGAGTAAAATCATCTTAAATCTTTTTTTTTAAATAATAATAAATTAAAGAGATTTTTCACAATTCTTTTTTTTTTTTTTTTTGGGTTGGAGAAGGATGATGGCATTTGGAAGGTGTACTTTATATATTCCAACCCATAAGTGGCTGCGGACAGACTGTACTTTGGTTGCAACCGCCTGTTGCCGGTCACCCTCCCTCCACAAAGCACCAACTGGAGCTGTCGGCGGACTCCATTGTTCTATTTCTTTTTTGTATATCACTAAAATGCCCCTGCTTTTCACATTAATTCACCTACTCAAAAATTATATATTAAATATTTTCAAAATTAAAAATTATACATCCAAAAAAAGAAAAGAAAAGAACAACCCTATACAATTTCTCTTGCTGAAATATTAATACGTAATTTGGGCATAAATACTTTATAATATATTAAATTTCCTATTGGAAAAATAATCTTTATATTATTTAAAAATTTTCAAAATAAAAAATATTTTTCAATATATATTATGTATAAAAATGAGTCAACCAATTCTTAAAAAAAAAATAATAATTAATCTCATCTTATTTTTAGTTAGGAAGTCAGACTCAATGTAGAACCATTTTTAATACTAATAATAATTGTCATTCTGCATTATTTAGGCTTAAGTGTATGATTCTGAGAGCTGTCGGTGTTTGGTTGTTCAAAAATTTATTTTTCAGCTTCTGAATTTCACCAATCATATGGTAAAAATAAACCACTGATTATATAATCTTTGGAGTTATTTCGAATGAAATATTTCAGATATCACTCAATTCTCCGACAATATTTTAGGATTATTTCAATTATGTGTGATTCGAGGATCATAACAATAAATAAATAAGACAAAAATTTGTGTGAGACGGTCTCACGGATCGTATTTTGTTAGACGAATATCTTATTTGAGTCATCCATGAAAAAATATTACTTTTTATTGTGAATATCGATAGGGTTGACCCGTATCACAGATACAGATTCGTGAGGCTGTTTCAGAAGAGGCCTACTCATAAATAAATTCACACCATTTTTTTTCTCAGATCCATTAAAAGTCAAATTACTCTAAGTTTTAACATATTATTTATTTCCTGGTTTCATTTGATTAAAAATTAATGTTTTCCAATTGTATGAACGATCTATCTATTCCTCGTAATTTTGTTGAGGATTGTGTATGGCTATAACATACTAATAATCTCATCTTTTCTGCAATCAAATTTTGATTGAAGGACAAAACAATAAGTCGTAAAACAAGTAAGTTTGTTACGTGCAAAATGAATAAAACAACATGAGACATGTGTCACTAATAACTAAAAAATACTTGAAATAAAATTTTGAAGACACTATCTCTATATCCCACCATGGTCGATGGCTCTTGAAAGTTCCGACTCTTTCTTTCTATACACAAAAATTGGAATCACCTACTTGCTTTCTGATACAACACGCACAAGAGCGCACAACAAAAACCCCGACGGTCATATTTTTTTAAGGAATATTGTTTTGTAAACCAACCCAATGAAAGGCCGATTCTTAGCATGTAGGAAAATGTGAAAGCCTCTAAAACAAAATAATGCACGTGCTCATATGCGTACCCACAAAGTAGACGTGTTTGGCATTTTCAAAACAAAAATTTGGATGAGAAAGCAATGGGGACTTTGATGTGGACTCGGTTCACAGGGCGGAAGATGCAAAAAAGATTTTAGAAGGGTTGCAACACGCTAGTTAGAGGATGATGCGCCTGCATTGAAGACATTGTCTGGAAAGTCAAGATTTGTTCTTATTTGGTATTGACATGCGAGTGTGTGTTTTTTAGTGTATTTGTATTGGCTGGAGTATCGGGTATGCCTTGTGTATCTGTATCTGGAGATCCAAGGTATGTCCCGTGTACTAGTATTTTCTTGGGTATGACGCGTGTAGATGTCTTATTGAGATAGAAATTCTCTCTGTCAGCTGGACCTCTTCCTCTCCTTCTTGAACCACTTGTTGATTGATGAACCGTTCCGCCAACTGAACCACCATCATGACCGGAAGCCATCAGACCAACCGCTTCGCCACCCATTTCCGGCACTTCTTATTTCATCATCGCCAAGGGCGGAGCCACATTACTTGTCACCCGGGCTAATTTTTTTAAAAAAATTATATGTAAATTTTTTTATAATTTTGGATAAATTTGATATTAGCCCGGGTAAATCAATTTAAAATATTAAAGGATTTTAGAGTTTAAAATTCTAGCTCGGGTAGAATCGGATTCCTAGCTCCGCCACTGATCATTGCTCTCCATTCATTCATCAAGTCCATAAAACCAGAAGCACAACATATTTAAAACACTACAGATTCCGCATGCATTAGTCATATATACCTAAATAAGTGTAACGCGGTTGAATTCAATCACAAGCAAGCATAGTGAGTTTTATAAATTTTTATAGTAAATTAAAATATTTATTTTCTATGTGGATATTACTATTTTTGTATTGAATCCATACACATTTATATGATTATTAATTATAATTACAAACCACTTGATCGGACTTTTTGTATTACGGATTTTGTAAGAGATTATGTGTTCTGGGTTTTATAGCTATTATAAATAAATATTTATGATATAATTATTAAATGATTAGTTTTTAATTAGTTTAATTAGATCACGAGTTGTAATTAATTTCAGTGATTGTTAAAACCTAAAGGATTAAAATACAAATAAATTATTATATGAAGTATGTGATTTGTTACAACCAACCCAATCACAACAAATCACGCAGGATTCCCATTTTTGCAGCTAATTAAAATACCAAAAAAGAAAAAATTAAAAAAGGGAAATTTGTACCAACATAGAATTCTTATATTCCCATCAATTATATTTCGAGTTTGTTTAAAGCTGATAAGAAATTTCACTTGGCATGTTCTCCAGACTTGGGAGGTCTTCCAAAGATTCCTGGAAATATTTTTTTTCCAACAAATTTAGGCAATCTTGGATTTATGATTGGAGCGGATACACTGCGGTTGTAAAGGTTGTAAACGTGCGGTGCAGCCTTTACACCGCTTTGATCCATCAGCGCCGCACCGCCGCCGTCACCACCGAGACTATGACAGTGCCTCAGTTCACCCAACTTCCCTTCTGTCTGCACAAATTGATAAAAGCCACCAGCTAGTTCATCATCATTCCACACCAATCCTGACGAACCTCGCCTTCTAAATGATCTCTCTGACCTATTCAAACTGGCCATCTTGTCTGAAGTATAATATGTTGAATTGTTGTTGGTTTCAATTTGCAATATATATTACTGGAAGGGACCAAAGTACAGAGGTGTACAAGGTAAAGAACAACAAAAAAGGCCAGAAGATGGCATCAAAGCTTTTGACCTGCTTCAGAGTAGTAGGTGGAATTTAGGAATATTGTTTTGCATTATAATCAACGGGGTCAAAATGGTAGAATGGTCTATATGTGATGCCATGATCGCATAACTATAAGCCATAACATTTAAATACCTCTCGGTTATAAACTTGTATAAAAGCTATATGACATCTAATAATATTCTTTAGATCGTGAGTGAACTTCTCCGATCATGGTCAGATCAATCTCTGAACATTCAAATAAAGGGAAGGAAAAACGGCTTGTGTATAATTTCCTATGTCAATACCAAAGCAGAAGGCCATATAAAATCTTTCCCCAGTATCACATAAATTTGTTTCTGGTGTGACAGACTTACTTCCTAAATTGGCATAAAAACAATCAAGTTACAAATTCTCAAACTCAAAGAGTAAAAATTTATCAGCAACTGATACATGGCGAGTGATAGATAAACTAGAAAAGGAAGAAAATAAAGATTATAAAATGTCACAAGACAAGATATCAAGCACCTGGCAAACATGGACTTGATGGGATTCGAGGCATCTTGAGGGAATTTGGGTAGCCAGATTTGGCCCTTCTTTAACAGAGAGAGTACCTACTGTTGCCTACATTGCATCTGTAGGTCATTTCAATTTGGATTTTGAAGAGCTCTTCAGAGGCTTAACAACAGGTCGAGTTGGGGCACTTCTCACTGCCTTCTTCAAATCATATTTCACAGACAAGAAAGCACAAACCAAAGCTATTAACATTGTTGGGTACACAAATACAGCCTTTGTTGGATCCGTGCTTGCTTGCTTTCCAAGAATCCCTTCCTTAACAAGACCCCACACAACAAGAAGTGTTCCAAACATGCTCATCCTTCCTGGTTTTATAACACCAATCAGCGAACCAGCCACACTGAAGTAACTTCCCGCAAGAACCTGTCAAGCGATTAGAAAAATCTTTCAAGAAAAGCGAATTGTAATGGGGAAAAGGAGAAGTAGAATTTTCATTCACTGAAATGGTAAACAAGATTTCACAGAACACGAATTGAATATTTCAAATCCCAAGACCCTAAAGGAAGAATACATTTAGGGACCACGTGGTGAGGGCTCCTTTGACAAATTTACGACAGTAACAACATTGGTAAATTGTGAAGAATTAATATCTATGCATCTTATCTACTATCTACTATATATAATATCCAAAGTGCAGTACAGATTGTGAAAAAGTCATTTTTGTTCCCATGGAAGCATGTTCGATTTGATATTTAATAGATAAAGAACTTCAAGTCACATAAAGCTATGATATAAGAAATGATAGAGATGTGGGAAAAGAGAAGCCAAAGCCAAACCTCCAATCGCTGTAGATCAGTTACTGCAGAGGCCTCCTTTATGTCAGTCAAGTTATAGAAGTTTAGCAGATTATTCCAGCTTGGCACAGTCATGTTACTGATGAGACCATTTACAATGGCTCCCGGATAAAGAAGGCCCTTTATCACTGGAAGTGGAAAGACTTCGCTGGCCACCAACTGTGAAGATGTGACATGAAGAGGCGTTGTACACATGCCAGATCTACATTGAACCCTGAGAGTGTGTGGGAGATGGGAAGAAGAAACCAGTTACATAAAGGGGAGGAAAAAAGATAGTTGCTGGTGATTAAATTACACAAAACAATGTTTCCAACTGCATATTCACAGAGATCAAGTCATGGCAACGAATTTCAACACTTTGTTTATCAAGAAATTCAAATGAAATAGCTATATGCTGCAGTAACACATGGAATAATTACAGCTGCACAAAAAACAAACAAACTTTCTACCTGTGTAGACAATTTGCAATTAGGAAAAAGAAAATAGAACCAAAGCATATAATTCTTAGCACAAGCAACTCACTTGAATTCGATCACATGCCTAGTATTTGTTATATTTTAACCAAAACTATCAGGCACCATCCTAGCATACTGAATTAGAAAAGGAACCTTGGATTCCGATTTAAAAAAAAAAAAAATAGAAAGATCCACAGATCAATTAACGAGATATCTTCTTTCACCAACAAAAGCAGCACCAATCAAACTAAAACTCCGAACAATTACAAACTTCAGCCAAAAAAGGACGAACCTTTAGAATAAATTGGAACAAAAAATCCATTATTCCCAAGGACAACTATGAATTTTGATGAATATGAAATGGAGAAGAACGTAGTTCTGACCTGAAAAGCGGAACCTGAAAAATGATGAGGAAGAGAAATATGCGCGACGCGTATGTAGATAGGTGATCCCACCTTCCTTTGGTCGATGGTGGAATTGAAGTTGATGCATTCGCCATTGCGGAATCGTGAGAGGTCCACGGAAAATCGGAGGAGATCGTGGGCTTTTACTCATTAAAGGCCGCATAACAATAAATTAACAAGTTTAATTTTTATTCCATCTCCGTTTGGAGTCTCCCGAATCTTTTATTTTTATCTTTGTACTAAAGTCAATTATCCCAATAGATATTCTTATCAAAAAATACGATCGATGAGACCGTCTCACACGAGTTTTTGTCCTCTATTTTAATATTTTATTAATATGAAATTTTGAATTTTAAGGATGTAGTAACTAATTCGACTAGTTCGTCTATAAACTCAAATTTTGAATAGAAACAACAAAACAATTATAAATTTTTTTATATACGAATCGAGCTCGAAGTTAAATATTTTTAATTCAACGAACATTTATTTTGTTAGTTGCAATTCCTAACAAAAGGCAATATTATAATATTATTGGTACAATAAAATGTCACGTTTTAGAGGCTTTTCTTTCACTTGCATTCACGATGACATATTCAAAAAACATTATAAATATGCTAAAGACCAAAAGCACATTTTATTCGATCCTTTAGTTCATTCGATCCAACTTGCATGAACCTCACAGCTCCGATCCCTTTCTTCAAGTCATCTCGACCTGACCTCTAGCCTTAGACGGGCCGATTTCGACGTCGTTATATGTCGAAAATCGTGAATTCTCATTCCTATCCCCCTGCCCCCATATGGCATACGCCTCTTCACCGTGAGCAGCCTCGTCCCCGATCTCCATATCCTCCTCGCTCATTCTCAAAGGCACGATAAGTCGCACAACCAAGCATATCAAGCTTGTCGTCACGATATTAACCCCGACCACGAAAACCACGCCGCCAAGTTGAAGTCCAATCTGTCTAAATCCGTTGTGGTAGTCTCCATTGTGAAAGCCATAGAACAAGCCTACATATTTGGCATACTTTGTATAGAACAAATTGCATAGTTTTGGGTCGGCGAAGAGGCCGGTAAGAATCCCTCCTAGACACCCCGCAACCGCGTGCGTGTGAAACACAGCCATGGTGTCGTCGACTTTCTGGAGGAGCACGGATTTCTTGTGAACCACCATCATGGTGAACCAAGGGATCGAGCCCGAGCATATTCCCATTATTATAGCCGCCCATCCATGCACAACTCCTATACCAAGAAAATGTAAAAGGTACATTTTTGAAGTACAGACCAAGTTAATGTTCAACAGATTAATTATAGAATACAGAGAAAACAAGAAAGGTACCTGCAGCCGGGGTGATGCAAACCAAGCCAGTGATCATGCCTTGAACTGCACCGATGACGGATGCTTTGCCGAAGAATACGATGTCGAGCATGAGCCAAGTCAGCAGACTAGTTGCAGCACATATATGAGTGTTGATAACAGCCAAGGAGGCATCAATGCTAGCCGCATAAGGGTCTCCCCCGTTGAAACCTGTCCACCCCATCCACAGTAGGCCTGCCCCAGCTAGCATCAGGAGGATGTTGTTAGGAGGAAATCTTTCTCTGTCTTTCGTTAAACGAGGACCCACCTGCAAGTTAAAATATCATTGTTTTTATCACGAAAATTGTTTTCATTGTTTGTATTCTTTTGTTTATTCTTCCCACTTACCATGTTGTAATAAATTTCATATGATATAATGTCTCAACTCTCATATATACATACATTCTAAAGATCATACTTAAAACTATCTCTTTCCCACTTCCAGGGTTATAATTAGTTTCAATCGTATACATACTAATGATCAAATCCCTTCATCTCTTTTCAAAACATATTTTCTGTAGTGATTAATGGTCAAGTTTTTAAATTTTGTGGATATGTTAGGTTTTACAAAACTGAATTTTCAAATCTAATTTTACGATATATCTTTGGAAAATTTTAAAATAAATAAATTTGATTATTCAAAACACATGGTAAGCAGTAATCTTACACCGCTAAGTGCAAAAGTTGAGATTCAATATATTTGCATAGTCTCTCATTTGACTCAAGTTTTACGATAAAATGAAGTCCTTCTCTGTCAATTTTATAACTTTCTTTCATAAGCTCATCCTACTATCCCAGCAACAAATTTTAGGAAAGATCATCTTATGTTAGATGATAAATAAACTTGAATAATATAAAATTTTGTTTAAAAATCTTGCTCAAGGAGTGTTGATATACATGTGCATTAAAAGTGTGAAATTTATCTCAAATGGACTGTCCACTGATAATATATATGAAAAACATGTGAAATTAAAAACTGTGCTTACCCAATATGCAGCAGTGAAACCAGCAACACCAGAAGACAGATGAATAACATAACCACCCGAGTAATCTATCATCCCAGCAACAGCCAGCCAACCATCGAGAGACCAAATCGTATACGCCCCAATCGTGTAAGAAAACGTTAGCCATAGAGGAACGAACAGCATCCACGCGTAAAAGTTCATCCTCCCCAACACAGCACCAGCTATCAGAATCAACGTTATAGCCGCGAAAACGAACTGAAAATACACCATGGTGGCGTTGGGGAACTTCCCACTAAACGCCTGTCCAAGAAGATAATGCTGAGACAAGGTCACGTCGATCTTACCCCAGATAGGGATCAACTTGTCCCCGAAGGAAAGCCGGTATCCCCAGCAAACCCAACAAAGTAGAACGCAAGCAAATGCGTATAAAGCCATGAAAGCCGAGTTCACAGCCCATTTTTTCTTGACAGCACCACCATACAAGATTATAAGCCCCGGCACACTTTGTAGCCCTACTAGGGTCGCGGCTGTGAGCTGCCACGCGTTGTCCCCTTTGTTCATCCATGGCGGATTCGCCTCGTCGGGGATTAAGTTAGCAGGAAGAAGCGGTGAAGACATTTTGGTATATATATATTTATATGTTTGGTACAAAAACAGACTGAAAAACAAAAAGGAAATATACAGATTTATGTTACAAAATCATTTGCATGATGGGGGGGCTATATAAATCTATGCATTTGAATTGATTCCCACGATAAGCTGTCCCTCCAATGGTATATCTCTTGTCATTTTATGCTGTAAATTAAATTTCTTGTTACATGATACTATCATTTTTTGTCTCTGTCAATTGAAAAACAAATATTATATGTGAGTTCGCCTTGTTTTGTCTCGAAGGGCTTGGCGGGTTACACAATGCCCAATGACATCAAACGACACCTTCAAAGAATTAACCACTTGATTTTTCATGCGATTAATGAATCTGTTATTCGATCGAAAACGAAGTAAGATCCATATATGGATTTATATATCTTAATGCATGTGTCTATATTATGTTTCTTTTATAGTAAACAAGATCCGATTCATGTCCGATCCCAACGTTGTTTCCGGTTTGCATTAATTTTATGTATATATATTTATAGATTGCAACATATACATGCATGTATTTCATCGTGTTATAGATCATCAATGCACTGTCTTAGTCTATAACTTATACCTTTGTGTTTCAATTTTAGTCATCTTTCGCTAGAGTGATGATGTGACGTCGACCACGTAGCAGTGTTTCTAGTTATGCCAATAATTTTCGATGACATGTCGTAATTTTCCGATCTCGCGCCAACACACTAGGAAAAATAACTAATTAACTCAGAAAAAAAGTACAAATTAGTGAATTAAGAATATAAATTAATCTATGACTAAAAAATATAGTTATACGATTAAAAATATAATATTCCACTCACTAAAACTTAAAACCTATTTGGGTATTCGTCCCCAACAGATGATAGGTTTTTTGCAAATCCATAAGAATAAAATTAAAAATTCATGTATGAATGAGAATTATTCCTCTTGAATTTCTATGTTGAGTAATTATTCTCCATAATATCCTCATATGTTTTATGAAAATAAAATACGAAGAATAAATAAAAACTCGAAAAATAAAAAGATATGATTGGGAAAAAAAATATTTTTCAATGCAATTACATGTCTCACCTGTTGGACACTTCGTTGATAGGAATTTGACTTAAAATTAATCTAAACTTAAACTCATCCAAACAAATTAATTGAGTCAATCCAAACATGCCATTAGTACTTAATCAGTCGAAAAAAATAATCATACAATAACCAAACACTATATTTTATCTCAAATTTAATAATTCCTGTTTCTTTTTCTATTTTTTGCACCAAATTATTGTTTCTTATTAAGCAATATTATATTATCAATTTACCACACTTCCAGTCTTTCTAGCACCGGAGGAGGAACTGAGTATCCAATCCAGAACTCATCTTCCCTCAATGACCAGTAGCATATATTCCCAACTTCTTTTTCATGAGGGCCTTTCACAATAGAGGGCAACATGTTTGTTAAAAACCTCGAAAGCTTCGTTCCTCGGACGCCAGTGAAATCGACAGAAAAACATTGTCGAAAGCCGTGGTTGATCTGAAAACTCCAGTTGAAATGGCCCTTGATCTGAAAACTCCAGTTGAAATGGCCCTGGCCCTTTACATTGAACGTGAGCGAATACGGTGTGATATAAAATTTATGAAAAAATCATATATGATTCATTGTATATGTACACCATCGGATTGGGTATCATCGGTTGCATCTCTTTGCTGTCATCAACTATTTTGTGTGCATGTTGATCTTGATTTATAATTTTCTATCCTACGCTTGTTAATAAATAACCATGATGTGCCAAGTCCGTAAAATGCAGCCCATCATCATTTGAATATGAGGTCAAAAGATAAAATGAAATACATCAAAGATAATTTTCCTATATCGTATATTAGAATAGTGAAATCCGATCAAGTTGTGTGAAGAAACATGTTTCGTGTACAAACTCGCAATTGATTATACGAAGGGTGGTCAGCGGATGACTGACTAGCAAAATGCGGGTCACACGATCTTGAATGTGAGTTGATTTTACCCTTTCTTGGGAATGGCTGCAAGTCTAGTATACATCCTGGCCATGGACTGGAATCCTCTGATGTCGCCGGAGCGCAGGAGATTGCCTGCAGAGAATTGAAGAGATTCTTCACTCTAAATTATAAACGAATAGAGGATATACAATCGCCTCATAGCTGTAAAAATCACATCAATGCAAGAAGATATAAAAGACAAGAATTATAGGGATGGATCTTTTGGTGTCAAGGGTAAGAAACATTGTTCGTCTGCACCGTAGCATTGATTTCAGTAGCATGACAGCAAAATTTGTTGGAAATGTGAACTACGTTATTTCCTAATCTCATTGATTTCTTGATACATGTCTCAGTGAACATCCAAGAAACAACACCATCTGAATAAATTTCCAACCGCTCGAGACTTCCGAACCTAGTTTCAGTATCTCCGGTTCAATTAAATTTGTAAGAACTACTACATTTTTTGTCCTGTAATTTTATCATTTTGCGATTTTGATCATACATGTTGTCAAATATCAGTTTCGGCCCTATATGTTCTGATTTTGTTAATTTTAGTCATTTTTCATTAGGATTGCAGATCATGTCAGAGCCACATCAACAATGTATTGGTGTCACATCAGCGTCAAGTCGAAAAATGACTAAAAGTACCAATAGGGAACTAAAACTAAAATTTGACAACATAAAATACCAAAATTGCAAAGAGGTAAACATATATGGAAAAAAACAATTTTCTCAATTTTTAATTATATGGGACAAGAGAAGTATAAGGATAGTTTCTTATAGGGGAATGAGCCATCCGTGGACTACCATTATTAGCCTGGAGGTGAAGCAATTACTTTTAGAACACAAATCATAAATTCAAGTCGCACAAAATACACGTCTGTGCAAAAAAAATAGTAACGCGACATAAAAAATTGCAATAATTGTCATAATCTACCCGAATTTAGTGTTAGCTAGCTGCTAGTCATAGAACACGCTTTACCCTACCTGAAAAACAAATATCTTTTCTGCAAACAATCGCATCCAATATTTTCTATTCTCACAGACAAACGAGTGTGGTCCGAGTATATCTCAATGAGGCTATATTAATACCTGAATCACAGTTTAGTGGGCTATCAGGTTCTGGATGAGCCATCAGGGCAATTATAGCTCTACAAACAGACTGCAGTGTCCAGGCCGGACTCCAAGCGTTTTTCAAAATGTCGAGGCAAATCTCACCCGTCTGCAGATAAAAACACATTGCATGTTTTCCATGTTATGCTAACATACCAGCCTTATCATATTAAAAGCAAATTTACCATAACATATTTCGAGAAAATTAATACATGTACTTGAATAAGATAAGCTACTAAAGAAAATTAAAAGTTCAGAGTCGAGAAGCTTTTCTGAGATAGTTTTTTGAAAAAGATATTACATGGAAATATATAGTTTTTTAGAGCGCCTAAAAAACCCACAATCAAGAAGCCACAAACTGTGACTTTTGGAATTTCTACTTTTGCTTCTCTTTAAAAATATTTCAAAAAGAAAGTGCTTTTAAGTTTTAACTATCATATTTAAAGATTAAAGTTTTAACAAACCGTTTGTCAAGTTTTGTTATCTCTAAAGATGTTTCATCCCAAAAAAGAAAAATCATAAATTGTTTTTTTTCTACAACATTTATTTTCTCCCTGCTTAAGATCTCCAAATATAATCGTTATTTTAACTATAATTTTCATCATTCCAATATCTGTATATCATTTTCTAACCCAAAAAACAATTTTACCAGACAATCTTTTACAAGATCTGACATCAGCAGAACCAAACATAATATTTCGTTCCCCAAAACTCTTCCACATTAACTCCCAAAACAAAACAAACACGCCTTCACATATTTTAACCTTTGATCTCTCGTCTTTTCATTAGAACAAGCACACTTCAGAAATGGAAAAAATTAAAAGCGATAAATCATCACCTTGAAGTGTACGTTCGGATGAAATATTTTTGTCAAGAACCGCACTTGAGGAGGCTGCAAGGGATACTGCTCTGGGACAGAAAAAGCAAGCTGGAAAACTCCCCCTTCATATGGTGTCTCAGACGGCCCCTATGTGTATACCATAAAAGGCATGCAACGATACAAAAGAATGATTCATATTTTCCCAAAACGTCACAACACGATAATAACGCATAGAAAAGACTGTACCAACCTTTATGAGAGCTGTCCACCTAAATATATTTGTATCATCACAAACAAGTTGAATGTCAGGATCGGCTACTTTCTCTCTCTGAACTTCTTTATACTCCTTAAAAAGCCTAGCCCTTGATGCCTAACCCCCAAGAAATCCATTTCAAATATAACAAGCAAACAACAGATCACTGAACTTATTAATCAAATAAAATATACAGCCGATACTTCCATATCGTCGACAATAAAACATTACACTATAAGTTCATGAAACTTAGTCATCGTTATCCAATTTCAAAAGTCCAAATCTTACATTCCAAATACAATGCTTCAAGATTTTATAGGTTGATCTCTTTACATGATACGGAGAATCAAATTTAAAATTAGATATAACATCCAATAAAAGTTTTAATCTTACATTCCAAATACAATGACTCAAGAGTCAAGATTTGATAGGTGGCAAAGAAAGGACCATTATCTCTTTACACAATACAAATAATAATAAAAAATTAGATATAACATACAATAACAACCAGACATCAGTGTCAACCGTAAACATTCTTGAAGGAAATCACTCAAAATGGCCATAAATTGGAAATTTGAGATGTTAAAACAATTTATGCAAATTTTTGTGCACCCCATAGTTCCAATCTTTTGAAAGTCGTTTCTAATTTTGAGCTGTCAAAAATCAACCTCCACTTTGTGCAAGCTATTAGGGGTATCAAAAAGTATACAACGCTAATATTGTTCAAATGGTATCCAGTTAGAGGAGGAGGAAAATGGTATTCTGCGGTTCAACTAAATGTCGGCAATTTTTTAACATGAACATGGCATCTTAAATCAATGAGGAGGAACCATGTTTTACATCAGAATAATTAAACAATTTTGGGGAAGCCGCCGATGGCAACAATTAAAAATTTTCAGGAAATATGAAGGAAAAAAAAATCACAAATAAGGTGAGTCGCCCATCAACTGATTTCATATTTCACACTACGTCACAAAGCTTAGGCACACATAACAAAGAATCATACGATAGTATCGTTCTAAAAAAACTCAATTTCAGACATAACAGCAGACGACAAAATCGTGAAGAAGGAAAAACAAACAAAGGCAAGAAAAACCCAAGTTAAAAAAAATCTTTCAAGATAAATACACTAACCTGCATCTTCTACACCAATCGTAGAGATCAAAATCCACCTAAAAACGCACGACTGAGAACTGAATCAGTTAACAACGAGTTACCTTAATTACAAAACAGAAAAATCGAATCAATTTATAGGAATCCCACCATTAAAGTCGCAAACCAGAAGCAAAGGAAGTTATAGTAAAAACAAAAAATACGAAAAGTGGGCAGGAGCTAAAATAGAAATGAAAAATTATGAGGGATCGAAGAAATAGAAACTCGCCTGAAATCAGTTGTGGATTCGTAGTTACACACGAAAATTATTATGAATTTTCTCAACGATTTTCGTTTAGTATAGCGATTGCCCCGTTGCTCAGTGGTACCTGCAAATCTTGTCCGTTGATACGTCGTCCGATCAATATGAACATGAGCTGCGAAAATTTGTTCCACACCCTATAGCTTTGTATTATTACAACTTGGTCCACTAATTTTTAGTATTTCCCATTTTACCCCCAGTAAAACTTCACTCAATGTATGTAATAAATTATGAAAAATTGGACCTAGGTTCATGGAGTTTGAAACTGAACTTTAAAATTGACAATCAACACACACTATATTTCAATTTCATATATATATATATATATATATATATATACTTAGTATATATTTGTACGTATTTGTATATTTAAAATAATTATCTAAATATGACTTCTATTACTTTTAAAATAATAATTTTTTCATAGTTTTTTATTTGAAGAAATGTAACACCTAATTTATAATTTTAAAATATAATTAAAGATAAGTTTGAAAGGTTTAAAATAGAAAATTGATAATTTTATATTTTTTAAACCCATGTCTCGCATTTAAATAATCGTATATAGGCTATCAAGTTCCAAAAATAAAGATAAAAATTTTATTTACTTAAACGGGAGTCATTTTTCCAACATGAAAAGTACAATTAATAAAGAGAACATGTGTGCAAAGATTCCAAATAAGAAATCACAAACATCAGGCACCCACAGAAAGTAGGCAAGCAAATAAGAATGCCGGTGCGATACAGACAACATGGCGTTTATCACATACTCCCAGCTCTATCAGGCATGGTTTTTTCCCGTTTTGAATTTAGAAATATCAACAAGGTCTCCAAATAACTTGTCCTCTGGCTTGAAGGGTTTCAGGGACGGTGCATACGAGGAACTGGAAACCATATTAGAAGAATTCCTCAGGGAACTGTGGTCCCTCGACGATATGGAAATCTTTTGATCAATAAATTGAGTGTTCTGTTGTTCACCTTGGCCATAGCCATAGCCATGGCCATAGCCAGCTATTTGATATCCGTATGCCTGTTGAGGGTACATATAAACCATTGGAACAGATTGTATTGGCTGAGGAAACATACCCATAGCCTGTGGATTTTGAAAATGTTGTGGATACAAGCCAGCAGTCATTTGATCGCTCTGCAGAACTTGATTGTTTACGAGGGTATGATGGCCACTGGAGATTGGTTGAGCGTATGTGCTGAATGGTTGGTTATTTGCCAAAGGTTGCGATCCTTGAAGATATGTGCCACTGGGTGATGGTAGGGAATGTGCAACATGCATTTGTTGAGGGGGATGACTATGGGTTGTTGAGTGTTGTCCAGTTGAGCTTCCCAAGGTGGAGGAGGAAGCGTACCACTGTCTTGAGGACCTACAATTTGAAGAATTAGGAATAGATTAGACATTGATTCTAATGCATCATATTACTTTGAGCTCTCGAGTAGATCAAGACTACAAAATTCTATAAATTACGTGATGACGTGATTCAGGATGACAATCGGAGAAATTATCCCAATAACATATTTATGAAGAAAGTAGCAGGGCCAAAATTTTTCCAAGAATCACACATGGGACAAAAGTAATTGAAGCTTGCTTCCTATTCATTCATTAATTTGGCTTTATTTTATGTTTTATCTTTTCTGGTTTTCTATAGGGTTGTTTTATTAGATATCAAATAAAAAAGAAAGATGCACCGTAAACTGGTGAAGGTGACTGCTGTTGTTGGGTCATCTGACCATTCCACATAGAAGAAGAGCCCTGAGGGTAAAGGGGCTGTCTATATCGGGGTAATTCAGGGCCAGACACACTTCCGTTTGAGTTTAACAAAGGCTGTGGAGTTTGAACATTTTGCGGAAATTGACGTGATGATGAATATCCTTGTCCAATAGAGTTGGAAGATTGATTGTTATTGCTTGGTGAAAACATGTCAACAAGAGCGAGAGCGTTCTGCTGAGATCCAACAGGGCTCGCTGGCTGAGGTTCTGCGACAGGCACAAGGGCCAGTGTGTCTCCACTCAGAAGATCTATAATAGGACCAGCTTTTGTTGGCGTCGTTAATTGAGCATTAGTTTCTGGAGGTGTTGGTATGATAATACCTGATGTGGATCTGCAAAATACATTCACTTCATGGCTAGGAACAATCTTTTTGTCACTTTTCTAAACATGTAAAAATGATGGGGGCAATTCATAAATTTAATACAGTGGCAGAAACAAAATTTACCCGTTTTCTGATTGTTTGGCAATACTAGTGTCAATAAGAGGAGCATCAACTTTTACCAAGGCTCGGGTTGGCTCGGGTTTTGGCTTATCTGATTCCCCAGAGGTGGCTCCAGAGGACATTGACTCATGCTTAGCCAAAACACGTTGCAAGTTATCATTCAGCGCTAGTCCTTGGCATAACAATGATTCATCCCTGTGTCAAAATACGTTAAAAGACTGCTTTAAATTCCAACGTATTCTGACCAAGTATAATTACAATCTCTAGCTGATATTAGATTGATTCATGAAGAATACTAGCTTATATTTATATCAATATAGTGAGCAGATTCTCAAAAACCACAAAAATAGCAGGTAACGGGAGCTAAAAAGGTAAAATTTCACCCATGAAACCTGTCAAATGAAATTATAAATCATAGAACCTGGCTTAACGGAGAACCTATACAAAAGTTATAACGATGGCAATCTCCTATGTTACTCAACCAGAAGAATTTTCCTTTCAAACTGCACTCAGTCTTCAAACACTTAACTCTATCAGTACATGAAGCAATTCTTATACTAGAAGGTTCACGACCAGTATCAGCATTTAAGATTTGCAAAAATCCACCCAGATTTAAGTGATTTGTTGTGGACCTGTCCTGCTATTACAACATTCAATTTGTTCCACAGGTATTGAAGTCAGAATATGCAGAACACTTGGAAAGAAATAAATGAGAAAAAGATGAAACATCAAGATATGTGCCTTCCTTGGTCAACAATTAGGACATTTGATCTACTAAGATGGCTAGTTTCTATTGTTTAAATTAAGATATAATAGAAAGGAACACATTAAAAAAAATGAAACAAGGATAAACACCAATGACAATTACAATAAACAAACACTATTAGCACAAGTCGAAGTTAAACAAGCCCTTACGAAGTTGAGTTAACTAGGTGCACAACTCTTTGCTTATAAGTACGGCACTGCGCCACCAGATCAACAATAACATCGTGCCTGAGTTCCTGCAACAAAAAATTTAATTCTCAGCAAAAAATTGAAGGGGAAATCTTGTTAAATCAGAGTAAAATAAGTAAATTATTTTCAATTCGATTTCCACCATAGCAAATCAGAGAAACTATAACTTTCCAAGTCACTTCACATAATTATGCAAGAATAGATAATCCATAAGAACTACAATATTGCTCGAACAAATGTCAGTGAAGAATGACCTCTTTATCACTAGGATTTAAGGCGTTCAGCATTTCCGAGAGGACATCCATGACACCTCGTGCATTTTGAAGTTCTGTCACGCTGAAAAAAATTTCCATCAAAATCAAAGAGCAATTTAACTATACCACAGGAGCACTGAGACTCAAATCAGAAGGCAAGTAAAGGTATAAAGGAATAGCTATTTTAGTTCATAACTCGACTCCTACAAAACAAGAACAAAATATGGCTCCTATGAATGAAGAACAAAATATGTGGCACAACTAGAATTATCATAAACCAGAGTAAGACACGTCTCCGTATTCACATTATCATTCAAGCACCGACAAGGTGCCTACAGGCTGGATTTCAAAGCCAGGAGCTCAAAAAATTAAGTAGTACACCAAATCGAAATAAAAGATTAAATGATTAATCGTAACTCCAAATATCCATGATTTAGCATTTTCTTTATACAACGTGAATCGCAGAAAGAGGAAAGTTTTAATAGGCGATCAATTTGAAGTAAATTTTGTATGGTACCAAACATCAATTCTTTGAAAAATATGCCTCCACAATTCCAATAAAATTACAGGGAATGTCAAGTTTATCGAGACAAATAAAGAAAATTTTACTGTGTTAATGTACCTCAATGTTGGAAATTCAGCTTCTGCAGAAGATTCAGCCGCATCCGGTCTTGACTCAGGATCACGAAGATTTTGTGGAAAAGATGTTAATGGCTGTGTTTGTGCTGGTGTAAAAATAGGTACCGAACTCTCGGATCTCTGAGGGAAAACTGCCCCAAGTCGCTGACAAATATGCAATAAAATAAAGGTTAAAATTAACACAACCATACTATTTCATTTAAAAAAGAAGGAAAAACAATGGAGGGAACAAGACATGATGATCGCATGACATACTAATAAATCCTGGTATGCCACAAAGTATTGGGGATATCTTGCCCTTGACCCTCCAAAAGCTTCTTGCCATGTATCTATCAAAATTAAAATCTTCTCTTTCACATGAAAGTCGGGCTGCATAACAAAATGAATGTTACTACAAATATGGGAAAAGATTAAGAGATCATGCCACCGTAGCAACGAAATATGTGACCATGTTACCTTCTTTTTGACAATTTTCACCATCTCACGAGGTAAATCTTTATCAGCAACATGCATATGCACAATATCCCCGCAATTCTTCACAATGGTCTCTAATAGCTAGAAAACAGAATATAAGCCAATGTGTTACACTTGCTTCTAAATTAAGTGTTTTTGTTCCTATGCTGGCCACCGATAGTCCACAGTGCCACGTAAGTGACCACATAGCCTCGGTTGTGCAATCCTTGCTTTCTATTCTTGTTCATCCATGTTTAGATTCACACATTATCGTGTTCTAGCCAATGGATGTGTTGCAAACAACGGACGTGAAGGTAAGGGTCATAGATCAGTGATGATGTTTTGTGAGCTGGTTCAATTATGCAGACACGACCCATAGTCATGTTCAAGCCAGTGGATTTGTTATGTGTTGCAAACAACGGACGTGAAGGTAAGGGTCATAGATCAGTGATGATGTTTTGTGAGCTGGTTCAGTTATGCAGACACGACCCATAGTCATGTTCAAGCCAGTGGATTTGTTATGTGTTTACCTCATACTAGGCACCGGGGTTGCCACGAATCCATGATTGCATTCCAAATTTGGTGTTAAGGCACGGAACTCATGCATGTTGCGTGTAGCCGAACATGAGAAGGCTAGAAATTTTAAGCACGCTATGGATCAGGACACTTTAAGGCTCATGGATTTGTGCTTACTAATTTTTATAAAAAAAAAAAAAAAACAAAGATACGGACATGACCATGGGCCATGGGGTATGGACCTGCGACACTTTCAGGAAACTTTTCTACTTCTTTTCAAAAAGTAACTTTAAAAACGATGCCACGGCTTGATAATGGTCATTTCAAAGCTTTTTCATTACAGAACTTAGATAGCATAGGTAGAAAGAAAACTCTCTGTCAATTTCTTTGTTACTCTTCACTTTCAAAACATCTCATATCAACGTCTCATCATTGCTTTTTGATCCTTGCAACGAGCTTCATGTTCACATAAGTTATAATCAATGTATTGAAATTCATCTTTGAAACTAGCTTGGTTATGGCTTCCCAAGCTCGTGTGGTGTTTAAAATGTCATTGGCCACAAGTTTTGTAAATGAATCGAACTAATTTGGTCAAGATATGGCTTTATTGTCTACCATGTCTGATGTTTGCATCTTCTTGAGCTTTTAACAAGATTTTAAAGGTAAATCTAAGGGGTATTTATTGATAACATAGATAATGAAGTTTGCTAAATTTCTGGAAGTTTCGGAAAAAGCCAAGGTTTTTGTGCCTAACATTTGACCTTGAGAGGATGGTCTTGTTGAACATGTATAAAACCCAGAAGTATTAAGTTAAAATAAAGCAAAGCCCGTGGACAAATATTGAAGGCAAGGGCAAAACTGTTAGGGAAGGAGAATCAAGCTTACTGTTAACGCAAGAAGCTTGACTTTTGGATTTTTGCTGCCAAGACGTTTCTTTATACCTCTTACAACATCTTTTGCTTGTCTGATGCAAACAGAAAAACATCATGAGTTCACAAAAACCAGCCATATATTGAAATAGAGGAATATACAGTAAAACACAAAAAGTGCCAGCATTCAGCATGAAGAAAAGAAACAAGCTGAATACTTCTGTATTCATGCCATGGGCAACTGCGGTAACCTAATTTAATGCATTCAACAATCGCGATTCCAAGTTCACAGGAAAAGAAGGACCATCAAGTAATCCAAGCTTAAAAAATAGAAAAAATTCAAACAGCTTACGCAGGGTCGTGATTGCAGATGTCGCAGATCTCGATATTCATTGCCCAATCAGGACCGATCAGCATATTGCTGGTAGCTCTTTCCACCATCAAATTCACCATGATTCCCGCCCCCCCCCCCCCAACCACCACCACTTTTCCTCCACAAACTCGCGTGAGAAATCAATCGGACTTGGCACCTCCCGCCAGAGAAATTTATAGAAACCCCTCTAGACTCTCCTCTACGGGGACCGATCGATTTCTATTGTCATATCTTTACGGATTTAAGCAAGTTTCCGTAGGCGGAGAAAACGGGGTTAACGACGGCGACGGAAGTGGGAGCACCGCCGTTTAATTATGGTGGTGGCTTTGAAATTCTTGGTCCCTAGAGTAGAATATGTAATGTACCCCTTTTACTTGTTTTTTTAAAATGGTTCGTTTCCGGTCAGTGGAATAAATTTTTGTTTAATTGATGTAAAACACGTAATCATTCTAATATCCAGACTAGAAGACTCAAAATCTCAAATATTGTATGTAATATATGTGCAAAAAATAACTTGGAACAAAAATTATTTTGAAATGTTCCGTTGATAAACTATTGAGGACGTATCTTGTAAATTTCAAGTGCCCTAGATTTGATGATTATCCTCATTGTATCAAGACGGGTATTTTCAGCGTGCTTATGTCCTCAATCACACACATCTTGGGAAACTTTCCAGGAGGTCATCCATCCCAAAATTGCCCAAAGTCAAGCACGCTTAACTTTGAAGTTCTTGTGTGATGAGCTACCGAAAAAGAAGATGCATCTTCTTGAGCTCTCTTCAACTGCACAGTCCATTACATTAAATAGTCTCAGAATCCCTCTCATTTCGGTGTGGGATCGGTTCATTCATGTTCGCTCCACCTAGAAGCATGCCAGGAGCCGCTCATTATTCGTTCAACTTCATGGCACCGACGATCACCCACGCCCTCTTCGACCCCGGGCCTCACATATCTATTATTGAATCAATGTTTATCTATATAGTAAACTTTCTTCCAATCATCAATATTATGTTCTAATGTGTGTAATGACATATCAGCTTGAAAAATTAAATTACAAAGAAAAAAATATACAAGGCCACGAATGCAGTTTTCCGTGGGACTAGTTCCTAGAAAATGGTGCTTGGAAAGAACAGATATAATGAAACTAGATTAACATATAATTAATACTTTTGAGTTCTTCACTCCATTTTTCTTTCATTATGATATGGCATTGTTTTGTGGTTTAGATTCTATTTTTCCTCTCTTATTGGGTGTTTGTAAAATACATGTTTCTTTGCTCCATATTATTTAATTTAGATATCTATATATATATATATATATATATATATATATATATAAAAGTAGAGTTTTTGCCAAAAATAGTAATTTCCCGTCAAAATGTCATTTCTAAAAAAAGAAATATTTATTATCAATATTGACATATGTCCACTGCAATAAATGATCACTTCAATTATTATTTGTATTGATTATATCAATTCATTTAATTCAATTTTGAATTTAATTAATTTTTATATTAATTCAAATGTAATTTATGTATTATATATTTTTAATTTTTTTACTCAAATTAAAACTAAACTATATTGAAAACGTAAATTATATTTAAAAAATTTGCAATGTTACATTATATCAATAAGTTTAAGTAAAAAATGTATAAATAAATTTAAAATAAAAATGATTGCAATGTTCAAAATCGCTCATGAGGTAAATCATTCAAAAATAAATTTTGTTATTTTAAGTAATTTATTGTCCAAATTACTTACTAAAAAAGAAATACAATATTTAATTAGTTTATTTAATTTTTTTAAAAATAAAATTGGTTGAGTGTTAAAAGTTATCATTACAACAAAGTTTTCCAATGGACATTAATTTACTTTTAATAATCATAAATTTTTTTTATCTCAAATACATATTATTTCGAAATTACCTTAATTTGAAAGAATTAATGCATTGTAGTTTTCTTCCAAAATTATATGTATATCGTATATCTTGAATTGTCTTCTTACAAATTCAAATAAAAGAGCACAAGAAAATTAAAAGAGATAGATTCAAAAGAGTTTCAAATGGACATTAAATTACTCTCAATAAACATGTTATTACCCTCAATAATCAGAAATGTTTGCCACTCAATGCATGCAATTCGAGATTTCCATAATTTGAAAGAGTTAATGTATGTTATAATTCTGTCAAAAGCATTCAATGTATAATTTTTGTCCATTGGGATGTCTTATTTGAATTTAAAATTTTAAATAATGCAATATTGCATATTATATTAGAAACCAATTTTATTAAATTTATCTATTTCCAAAATTGAATTCTGAAATGACTCGTCTTTTCAGCATCATATATGAGTTGAATCCTTCCAAGATGTAGTGTTCGTTTAAAGTTAGATTTGTTCGTTGTTATGAAATATCTACATATGGAAACAACGAGACATTAAGTTTGAAATTTATCTTTCATGATCAAGAAGTAAAAAATATTATTATTCTATTTGTACAAAATTTTAATTATTACGTATTACTAATGTGATAATTTTCTTCTATATTACAAAGTTCACGGATACATGATAGTACAATGTCCCGTAATGAAATGATTAAACCAATTCTAAAGAAAGCAAGCATCTTATTAGAAGACACATTATAAAATTTATTAAAATTGTTTTGGATTACACATAGTAAATGTTAATAAAATAACTTTTTTATTTATACATAATCTACTTGTGATCACATGTTTCATTTTTCTTTCGTAATAATAGGCTGTTGTTTATATTATAAAGAGATTTGGTAAATTAAATCACAACTCATTTGGATAAAAAAATTGATGAAAAAATTATTGTTATCATTCAAATGTGTCAAACACGTGTCATGTCATAAAATTGTTTGTGAATGTGGATTTAGACGAAATTACTGAATTTTTAGAAAAATATTTCTCATTAATTTTATTGAATGTGATTTAAAAATATTTTTTATCACATGTTAAAAAATAAAAATATATAACTTCTCGAAAATTAAAGAATTAAATATGTATTAAGGTTGATGGCAGACATCAATACACTAAACACGATAAGCATCATGTCATTGCCTTAGGCTAACACGATCTAAAATTTTGATATATGAAAGTGATTATTAGCCAAAAAAATTAATCGACATGCGTTATATTTAAGAAATTTTTTTAAAATTAGCGAAAAAATAGTTTTTATTTTTGTTTTTTATAATTGTATTAATTTTTTAAATTTAAATATTTATTCATTTTTAGTAATAATAATAAAAAAGAATGTCTATTTCACCTAACCTTTCTTTAAGACAGCAGTTTTATAATGTTCTTCACCAACGATAGTTGGAAACAAAATATGTATAAACGTATGTAATTCGATTTTAGGAAAGATTAGAGATATAAATCCTTCATCACCAAACTATAAGTACAAGTAACAAAAAAACAAAAGCCATTAAATTCCAAAGAAACTCAAAAACGAAACAAAGTTTCACAAATATCAGAGAACACTTCGAAAATCAGGGCATGATAACAAACACTATTCAAAGACAGGAAACAAATCAACAGTCTCTCCAGATCCTCTGCTCCGAACAACTGTTTCGCCAAGATCATGTCCACTATTGATGCCTGGAAATCCCTACGAGGATCCCTCGACTTTTTCTCCACCGCCAGACACTCTCCAACAATCGAACCGCAAACGAAAATCTTCCTCATATGAGCTCTCCGTCGAGTCCTCATCGCTTTCCGGCGAGACAAACCGGAATATGCACGGCAGGAATAGTACATCTTGGCTGACATTTGATCGGACCCAAGGTCGTGATTCTTTTCATGGGTTGTTGTCCTGGTGGGTTTTTCGGCAGTTTCATGGAGAATAACGTTGGTGGTCTGAGGCGGCGGAGGTCCTGCCATACGGCGGATGCTTCCCACGATCTTCGCTGTCATGGATGCAGATAATGCCGAAGAACTTGCACGTTCTCCAATTTCATCGATACTATTCATCTCATCACACCCTACCTTGGGGCGGCGATATCTCAGGCGAAAGGACTCCACGGAGCAAGACGAAAAGCTGAAGAAAGCGTCGTTCTCCTGTAACTTCTCATCGGCACTACTGAACCAGCCGCTATGGGACGACGTACTCCGGTTATAAAGGTCGATGGCGTCGTTTTTCCTGCAGGGATTTGGACCTGAAAAACCGTCGTTTTCGAGAGTTTTTTCAGGGTTTTTGATGAAAGACGAGTTGTCGTTTGCATGGGGAATAATGATGTTACTATTATCAGTTTGCATGGAGATGGAGCTATGAGCAACATGATCTGGTGGGCTTCTAAAACGGCAAGAAGCAAAAGAAGAAGACAACAAACGAGAAAGTCTGAGGAAGAAGTTATGATTTTCCATTAGGAAATATCAAAATTCGTGTCCAAGTTTTTGAATTTTGATTTTGAATGTGCCTGCATTTTATATAGGGAGGAGCTCGAGTAGGCTCAGCTACAATAATTGTCTTATCGTAATTATGTTTATTTTTATTCGGATCCGATCAATGATTAAGAGCTCGATTTTCTCGAAACATTTTCATAGATTAATTTAATGAGACATGTCTTCTATCTAGATCACTCATGAGAAATATTATTTTTTATGTCAAATATATCACTTTTTATTGTAAATATAGACATTGTTGACTCGTCTCACGAATAAAGATCCGTGAGATCGTCTCACACAAGATTTACTTGGATAATTTATTGCACATGCCTCATGCATTGTGGTTTATCTAGCCAGCATAGTTGATATGATATTACGTTAGCGTATGATTTATCCAATGCATGTCAAAAGATATTGACTTTGGATTCTCACGTCATAAAAACAAGAATTTATGGATATAATTAACATAGCATTACTTTCATAATCAGTCTGCTTTTGATTTCTAAAAGTACATCAATTTTCTCACATAAATTTTGAAAGTTTGGCCAAAATATGTAATGTGATTAATATCATTATAAAGTGACTAATGGTTCTCATTAAAAATTCCAATATAACAAAACAAAGATAATATATTAATAAAATTTACAAGAATAATAATATATAATTAATGTGTTTCCTTAGATTAATTTAGGAACAAATTTTTCTTTTGGAAAAAAAAGGCACGAATCTTCTTCAATGTATAAATGTTGGCATAAATTTCTTATTTTTACAAAAAACCTCTTGAATTTATGCATATATTTTCAAAATTAATTAAATTACCAGCTCATCGAATAAAAATTAATTTATAAGTTTTGCATTAAAAAAATTTTTGGAAGAGAATCTTGAAATTTGAGAAGCTTCCAACGAGGCACAGACATAAAACTTGAGTGATTTGAAAGTTGACCTGAGTGTGCCCAAATGCTGTCAGACGCAGATGGTCTCAGTTTCAGATATATTTTATTAAAAAAATAAATAAATACATTTCAGGAGCAATTATTGGATAAACTAATAACTTTTAATTTGATTTTTTTTTTAATTTTTTTTCCCTAAATGTCCAATTATTTACATTTATTTTCAATGCCACTGCACTTTCTTTGATCAAAATTGAAATTCATTGCATGTGCAAATTCAGATATCCAGAAGATGTCAATATCATGAATGGTAGATCTATCCTATCCTATACCTAGTAGCCACTCACATTTCAAATAGAAAAAAAAATATAAAGATATATTGTGAGACGATCTCACGAATCTTTATATGTGAGACGTGTCAATACTACCGATATTCACAATAAAAAATAATACTCTTAATATAAAAAGTAATATATTTACATTGATAACACAAATAAAAGATTTGTCTCACAAAATACGATCCGTGAGACCGTTTCACACAAGTTTTTATATATACGTATAATTGGTCATAAGTTTGTTATATTTAGTCTTGAACCCGAGATTTCATATCAGATATTTCATTTAGATTAGATCGTTGACCTTTGATTTTTTTAGCAAAGTAGGATAATAATGCAAGTTCGAGTTTTATTCGAACTTAAATATTATATTGGGTCAATAGTAAATATAATCTCATTTGTTGAAAAATTACTTGTATTCGGAATTCCAAAAATTTGTCGAAACCACCAAAAGCTATCAAACGATGTGGTTAGGACAATGAAATATCATTAAAAAATAAATTTTTCTCGTATCTGATCACATAATAATAATATTAATATATAATAATAATAATAATAATATTATTATTATTATTATTTTCGAATTGAATTAATAATTTTTATTGTAGAATTTTTTCAGAACACGAGTCCCCCAATCCTAAAGTTTTGACTTAATGATGTGACTGTCATAGATTTTTGTGAAATTTTGTTCTCTTTATATTGTATTTATTCCATTAATTTCAATTTTCACATGGAGCCCGACTCTTACTTTAGTTAATTGTTTTATTTATTGGTACGAATGTACGCACACTCTTAAAAATTCAAAATTGTGCGTAAAAGTTTTCAATAGTTTAATTTATTAATTACTTTAAAAAAAACCCATTTATCGGCTTCTTAACAATTCAAATTTTAATCAAAACCACATTTGAATAGAAAATTTTCATTTAAAAAATATATATGAAATAATCTAATAATTGATCATTTAAAAATAATACGTTGATGGCAATCAAACCATCATTTTCGAGCATAGAATTTTATATTATAGCAAAGATTCTTTGTTGTGTGTAATGTGCTTCTGTTCTTACATTTTCGTTGCCGCCTAGATTAATATATAATTTTTAATTTTATAAAAAAAATATTTGATATATTTACCCATCAATTTGCATAAGATGAAAATGAATATGTTATGGATTTTGAGTTTAATATCCGATACAGAAAAATTGTTGAAGAAATATAGATGTGAACAAAAAGAATTAGATATTTAGACTAAAAAATCATCTAGCTCGCCTAATTTTTTAGACATGATAACTTAAAATATCCTATCGATGATTTGAATACATGGGTGTTGTAATACAATCAATAAACATACACACAAACATAAAGACCAAAGGCAACTACTTCAAATGATTTTACTGATAAAGAATGAGAAAAAAACAATATATGTTGTCACATGAAAACCAATGGAACAGGGTAAAGGAATACTTCCCATGAATCCTACTTACTACAAACCATATGGCTAGCAGTAGACTCCGGTCCTGCAAGTAAAAAACAGTACAACACTTGAGAAACAAGATCCGGATTCATGGGAATGAGCCGACATTAGAGCCAAGAACTTCATGTGGAGAGCCGAAATGAGAACTTCGGAGATTTAGGGAACGCGACATTATTTTGTTTAATATTTCAATAAAAAATCCGGAAAAAAATAACGAACATGGGGTGGGGGGGCTCCCCGATATTCCCTCTTGCTCCGCCATGGGACACACCCCTCTCCACATTTTTTTTTTAAAAAAAGGGCAAATTGTATGTGTAGTTTATTCCACTGTATCAGTCTGTCATGAGGATCGAGGTAATACCTAGTAGGAAGCCTAATGCTTGAGCCAGTAGTTTCTTAACTGAGACATGTGCAAAAGTATCTCCTCTCTTCCTTGGTTTGTGACACTACTGGTCATGATCCAAGGTGGTGCCGTCTGGAAAAAGTTGTGTATCAGCTCCTGAAACTCTTGGACGTTTTCTTCAGGTCGTCTCCCTCCATTCCTTTTCTTTTTCCGTTTGTCACATTTCGTGAATATTAAAGTCATCGGAATCTGGAAAAAAGAACGGAACAAAATATAGACATCACGACTTTCTTGAGCCTGCTAAAACCTCTTTATCAATTTTTCTAGTGGTTTTACTTGTTAATAAATATGATCATCAAACCATGTGAAGATTACCAATATAAAACGTTAAAAATTATAAATGGATTTGATAACTTTTCCAGCAGAGAACCATTCAAGCATTTTAATTTGTTAGCAACATTTGATTTTCACACTTTTTTTGCAACACTGGTTGGATATTCATCTACATGAATTAAAAAAGGCAGTTGTAAAACTCTTGGCAAGTACCAAATTATTATAACGTTAGTTAGTTGTAACACCAAGTATGGCATAAAGCATTCCATAAAGCCACAAAAAAGGGTAACATAAAACGGCGAGAAGCTTCCTCGCGTACAAGAAAATGAATATTGCTTTGTATTCCCTTTCAGAAGTAAAAGTAGAAATTAAAAACCTGATTTTGTCCCAACCAACTAGCATAATCAAGATCAATCTTTTTTGCGGGAATGCTGGCATCAATCAGAAGGAAAACAGAGACAAGTGTAGGCCGGTTGAGGAAATAATCCTTGGTGAATTTGCCCCAGTCTGTTCGAATCTCATGTGGAGCGGCTGCATACCTATTTAACAACAATAATTAGTCACCGCCACAAGTACCGACAAATTGTCCAATTTACTTGCTAAGCAGAACAGAATGTCGAAAAATTCACAGTATCACATAACATATCGGTTTGACATTTTTTCCATTTTTGTAAATCCCTTTTCATGGAAGCTTGAGATTAGACACGAATATGAGAGATAAATGAGAAGAAAAAACGTTTTCTGTAGGAAATCTACTTGTTTTTCATGGTTCAGACAACCCTTTCAACACCATACACTCAAATAGTGCATGCACATGTTAGCTTAACATATCCGAATCTTCTGCCATACACAGTGCTAAACCTAACATTTTCTTGTAGCAAGTTCTATATTGTAGTTATTAAAACCATAAGGTGCATAGGTATTTATAACATATCCTAGACGGAAGGCACAGTGACGCTTGATTGATGCAATTAATGATATGCTAGGATCTAAATATTCTAAGAAAATTTAATCGTGTATAATTATTCATGTACTTTGCAAGCCATTATGTAACAATAAAACAAATAGTTATTGGTTTATAAAAGAACTCATCATTATTCCCTTGCATTTTGTTTTGGATCTATCGTCCCCGTGTTTGGAGCACACTTAAAGGTTTCTTGGACTTTAGAAATGCACTAGAGACGAAACTTTATTGTTATGTGTGCAGTATCGAAGTACTGGGCCTTTGCTTGTGTCAGGAGTAAGGGCTGTTTTATTAAACCTTGAACATGGATGCATGGCTTGTAAACTTTTGATAACTATGTTATGTATTCAACCAGTTTACGAGGACACATGGTGAACATCCAAAAATAGAGAAATAGCGCTTGGATGCAGCATATATGCAACACGACGTAGAAAACTAGGACACTATGATGTTAAAAGTACAATTATGGTGTTCATTTATGTTAAGAAATGAGCAGGTGCATTCAAACTACTGTCACACAATTGTTTATTTGTATATATAACCGACTCTTACTTTTAACGCCAATCACAAAAGTGAAACCCAATAAAATGAGCGAAAATCGAGAAATACAAAGTCAAGAGGATACCCATAGCCTGGTAAATCGACGAGGTACCAGCTATCATTAATGCGAAAATGGTTGATGCATTGTGTCTTCCCTGAAAATGGAAACACGATAATATAGTTACTTTCACAACAAAAATTGTACTTTGAATAGTTCCAGATAAATATTTTCTATCATCTTGTACAGGAAATTCAAAGCTTCGCACCTTTTTGCATCACAAATTAGACAAACCCAATGTCTTTTCCGACAATAAACTCTACAAAATCAAGTCCTCTAATCCTGTTTAGCTTCCAAAAAATGAACAAAAGAACACTCCCAAGAGGCTATCAGTGTTGGATGTAACAATATATGTCTATCACGCCAAAAAATGAAAAGTTTCATGGTACGACTTGCGCATAATAAGCTTCCCATAGCTATAGTACTATCAGTTATAAGTTCATTTGATCTCACATTCAATCACTATTGAGCACCATCTATAAGCATACAATAACAAATCCCTCTATTCTGTGATTCACCGAACCTGGTTCAGAGATGTTTAATGAAAGGCTAAATTATTCATTCCTACGGCAGCAAGCTTCCCCTTGAGTTGAAAAAAATAAGAAATGAACTTTATGAAAGGCTAAATTACCCATTCCTACGGATTGAAACCAAAAACCAAACATATAATATCTGCCAAAAAAAAAGCCACATCAAAATGATGCCTGACTAACTAGTTCTGTCAAGAACACGCACTACACTGCTAAAAATTGCACACACCAGGCTTCTTGGAAGTGAGCGCGAGCCGCTTCCGCCTAACGAGCGAGTTAAGAAGCGAAGATTTCCCCACATTAGACCTGCCCACGAGCGCGAATTCCGGTATCCCATCTGAAGGACAGTCCTCAGTTGTTACACTGCTCTTCACAAACTCCGAATTCACAACTTCAGTACCATCGCCTGCAGCATACTTACTCAGCACGATATTCGAGCCCTTCAAGATTCTCGCGCTTAAGCTCGAGATTTCTAAAGACGAAACGTCTGTATCCGGCGGCACAAAGAGAGTTTCAAGAGGAAGCGGCGCATTTTCTTGGGGCTTTGACGGGGTAGCGATTGTCGCGGAGAAGTGGGAGATGGAAGCAGGTATGTGTTTGGATACAATGGTTGAAGTGATTAGCAGAAGCCTTTTGGGTTTGGGACAAGTGAAATGAGAGATGAGGTGAATTCTTGGAAGTCGATGGCTCAGAAACATCTCTCAGTCTCAGCTATGGCGTTTTCACGTTCAGTGTGTGCGTACTGTCCGATATTTGGGTTTGGGATGGGATATCTTCCACTTCCACCATATTTTTTAAAAAAGAAAATTTCATAATTTTGGTCATTTTCTATTATATTATCGTACCTATAACAATATGTTAAATTGAAAAACAAAAACATTTTTTAATAGAGTAAATCTCTTGTGAGACGATCTTACAGATTTTTATCTGTGAGACGAGTCAACCCTACCGATATTCACAATAAAAAATAATACTCTTATACACCGTTTGGTTTGTGTGATAGATAAATAATTGAACGTATTCAAAAAAATTTAAGGTGCAACTTCTATCCTTTGTCACGAAATAATTGAAGGCCTTGCAAAATCCTCAAAAAATTATTGTTATTCAAGAATGATTATTATTTTTGTTTACAAGAATTTCAGTGAAGAAGAAAAGCATGGTGAAAAGAAACAATCGAGACGAAACTGAAAAAGAATCTAATTTCAAATGACAATCCAATTATCAATGAGTAAACGATTTTTTTTTCCCGTAACAAAGAGCAAATGACTCTTGATCGTCAACAGCACAAGAAGTGATGACTCGCAAACATATCGGAAACGCGCTTCTCATGAAAATAGCAAATCCTATAAAATGCAAAAAATGAACACATGCCATCCTCTCCTCTTTAGCAGTATATTGAAGCCAAGAACTCTACAATCACAAAACGTTCATTTCCGGAGCACAAATCAAGGTTTCACACTATTCTTGTCGTTGATGACAGTTCGAAAAATGATCCCAATTGAAACGATGAACAAGTAATTACCGATCACCCGCCTTTTTGTTTTTCTTCTTCCAAAGGAAGCAATGATTTGAGCCACTGCTTCCAAGGGGCATCTTCTTGTTGCTCAATCCACGAAAGAAAGCAGCTATCCAATAAACAGAAAAAATTGACATAAAGGAGTTGATAACGAACAGGAATGAATCGAAAATTGGCAACTTGAACAATTGGCCAGATGCCTCCCTCTAAAATCAAGGCGGGGAGAAAGTCTCTCTTAACATCTTGTTTGACCTGAGTGGCACTTTTACCCGTGGAAAAACCCATGTAAGTGAAAAAAACAAGTAAATCCAAGGGCCCAAAGATTATGCCATCGACTGCTACTTTTGTGCCGACAAAACGGAAGGAATTTGGACGTAGTTGTAGCCTTAATCTAATGAAACGGTCCAGCCCTTCATACCTGTGTGGAAGAAAGATTGAGAACTGTACTGCATGTACGTGTGTAATGACAAGAATCAAACATTACTAGAAGTCTAAAGCACCATTTGTTCCTTATACATGACACAATGTTTAAAGGGCTAAAGCTTTATTAATCTTACTCTTAAATAACATAATTGCGATGAGAAGTGAACACAACACAAAACAACAGAGAATTTAAATCATTCGACAGTGAATGCGAACATCCGACACACAATTCATCAGTGAAGATATAAATCCATGACACAATGCATAGGGGGCTAAACTCTATTCATCTTACTCTTTATATAGGTAAAACTATCTTGTGACTAGTTTAAAACATCTCCTATAACAAAATCGAGATCAGATTACATGAAAAAGACATCTTAACCTTAGTTATATCAAATCTGATTTCAAAATAATTTTTTGGATTTCAACAGCATTCAGTGTTCATGAAGTTTCTCACAGTCTGAACTCTTGACGTTTTCAACTACATTAGTAAATGGTTACTATTATCATCATGAGAATTTCCTGAGATACATAGCACCATGTTAGAGAAGACAGTAGGATACTATCAAATAATGCACCATTGCTTCATCACTGCGACCTTGTCTTAGAAATTACTGAGCAATAATTTTTCAAAATCTTCTCTTTTGTCAATTTCAATCTGGCCATCAAACGTATGAGCAAAGCTACAGGAGACAACCAGTTACCTACTTGTCCATTTTCAAGTTTAAACACGGGATGTAACTTAAAAGCGGCAGCGTTCATATTTAATTTAATAGGACCTTTGAGCATAGAAAACGAGGGTTTCTTCTGAAAGTCATAGCTCAACAGAAAACTAACCAGAAATGCCCAACTGGGCCAACAAATCCAAGCCCAAACAAGCTCGTAGTAGCAACTCTTCTCCAATTGATCTTTAATTCTTTGTCTTCATCCTGCAGAGGAAACAATGGGTATCGATATTCAGTGATGTGAAAATCAAGCTGTGAAGCTTCTCGGACTAACAGGTATACAAATTGCCAAAGCTGTGTATGACTACCAGACGTATGAGCAGGAAGAAGAAGAAGAAGAAGAAGAAGAAGAAGAAGAAGAAAACATTCATTTCATGTTCATTTTGGCAGGTTTCGTGCATGCGAGGGGTTGGTGGCTGTTTCATTTTCAACAAGTATTAGAAACACAAGGTAAAAGGAATAAATAATGCCAGTGCAACATTTTGTAATATCTAATGCTTAAAGGATAAAACACAATCTAATTCCAAAATAGCCAAAGTAAACTTACCATTCTGAGACTGGTCATATCTTTCTCCATCTTTTAAGAAAAAACATAAACACGAGAACAATTCTAAAGTCTAATCATTCAATGTTCATGGATAACAGCTTTGCACACAACTGCATAAACCATCATGCATTTGTTCCATTCAAAGTTATATACAAGTATATATATAAACAGCACAGCCTTAAAGAAAGCTAACCAACAGATTGCATAAACATTCTTCACGATCGGAAGAAAATGTGTAGTAGGTTCAAAATGAACACGAGGACCTTTATTCTTTTCAGTAAGACAGAAACTCGATTAAATCAATTAGAAGTATAAGAGGAACGCTCATGTGGAAAATTCATGTCACTTTGGGAAAATAGACCAAAAACCACATCTCATTTCCCTGCCAGAAAAGTTTACATTAAGGATTCTCGAGAGATATGAGCGTATGAGACCGAACAGTTAATAGCTATGCCACATATTACAACATTTGACTTCGCATATTTTGTGGAGAAAACGTGCAACACGTTCACAAAAGTTATAGAAACATAAACACAGCACATTAGCAGATGTAACAAATTAATGAGTCTTTGATAACTCATCTTCTAGAGATATTTAATGCCCTTTGAACAATAAAACCACAGCGGGACAGACAGAGAAATAAGACGTTTTCAATTACCAGCATTTAGTTCAACAACAAAAGAAACAGGATACAGCGAGGAAACATTGATTTTATGGCAATCCATTCTTAAAAAATGTAAGTTCCATCACAAAAATTCTAGGATTATCAACCGCCATGCCATCCGCACCCAAACATCCATGAAAAATCCACACCCCATCTACTCGAAGCACACACAACACAAACGCATATTTAACACTCAAATATATATGGTCACATAACAACTTGAGAAAAATGAAACACAAATACAAACAGATAAACGAAATTTGGCGCAACTCAAAAAATTCAAAAAAAAAACTATATATAAAAACCAAAGCCATTAAATATGATCAAAAATCGATGTAGAACCCAAAAAAGATACTCACATAGATTCTTCTGGAGGTGGATTGAGTGACGGTTTGAGCAGCAATATCACCAACTCCCCAAATCAAGCCGGAGCTAATCACCTGGGTCTTAACTGGGTGCGTCGCCAAGCAATTCTGGTACCATTTCCACAGCCTCAACATAATATCACAATCATAAAAGAGAAAAAGAAAATGAATTCGAATGAAGAGAATGGAATGCGGGAAGAAGCAAAGAAGGGTGTTGTATATTTAGGTTGAATTGGGTGTACTATTATTTGATGATGTTTGACAATTGGCTTGATTTTTTAAAACCTAGAAGACTCCCTCGTGTGTGTCTATATATATATATATACACTTTGGTGAGATCGTCTTACAATAGACTTATTTGTTTATTTAAATAACTAGAACCATACAATAGACTTATTTGTTTATTTAAATAACTAGAACCATCGAAATATTAATGTTTGAGCACTTTGTATTCGAAATTATGTTAAAAACAAAACTCACTGTTTATAGTTATAATATAAAAAAATATCCAAAAATGATTTGTTTCTTGTCAAGCAATTAATCTATATTTTGACCAAGTTCAAGTTGTATGAATAAATAATTGAGGTAATATGTATCATAGATTGTATGTCATGTATTGAGGTTGGAAAGTTTTATTAATAAGATCTATTATGAAATCATTGACATACTAAAGCTACCAAATTGTCATAAGTGGCTCATCTGAATAATTCAACTAAATATATTAAAAAAACTGATAAGTGCTTAGGTTTATAAACGTTTATAAAAATATATCAAATAATAAGGAAAATTGATTTAGAATGATTAGGATAAATTAATATATAGTCTATTGTGAGACGGAATAATCATGCTCATATTTATTATAAAATTAATAATTTGGTATAAAAAGTGATATTTTTTCATGAGTGATCCAAATAAAATATATCTCTTACAAAAAATGATATGTGCTACTATCTCACATGATTTTTTTATATACATTGACAATTTGACATTTGTTTTTGTTTTTTTAATAAAGTTTTTTTACCATCTGAAGTTGAGACGATGTGGCCACACTCTCATAAAAAAAATAACAAATTAAGTGGTTATTTTAAAATATTTTAAGTTCTTTCTTTGACATATTACAGAATCATACAAATATATTTTATTTATAAAGTTTTTCGACATTTTTTTAAGAAATTGCAAATCGGGCAAGATATGTTATCGGATTGGACTTTTGACCGGCCATATTACAGTCTTTGTAGTAGTTTGTTCCATGTAGTTTTGGACGACCCATATCAATATTCAATGTATTTTTTAAATAATTTTTTATTACTCATTGAATAAATAATCGAGCTAACACAATATCACTAAATACTGAATAAATATTTGGTCTAACGCTAAAGAGAATCGCGCTAGTCAAGTAAATCTTATTGACCAAGTTGTGTGCAATAGTCCCACTCGATAAAATGTTTATAGAGGATATTTGATTTGGGAAAATATTTGAAACGTGAATTTAATGACATATTGACTAAATTTGAAATCAACACCCAATGGAAATGCATAAATAAATTTGAAATATGTCTTCTCCATTCAATGATCAAAGCAAAACCTTAATGCATGTTCAATTCAAATTGTCTTCATTTAATCCTTGAGTGCATATCTAGAAGATTAGTAGATTTCTCACGAGTCTTTATCCGTGATATGGGTCAATCATGTCAATATTTACAGTAATAAGTATAGATTTTTGGCATAAAAAATAATATTTTTTATGAATAACTAACTCAAATAGAAAACCACACCACAAAATTGACTCGTGAAACCGTCTCACAAAAAATTTTATGCTAGGAGAATAGGCAAACGACTCCAAATAAAAACAAATTTTTTTGAATTATAATATTACAATATCAGTTACTTCTAATAATTTTATACGAGGTCATCTTTTAGCCTTATTCACGACACTATTTTGCAACATGTAAGATATTGGGTTCGAGTACGGTGGATAGAAAAAACCAAGGATGGAATAATATATCCTTATAATAGGTCTAACTCGACTCGACTGAAAATTAGTTTTTACGGCTGATATGATTTTCAAGTTTTTGCCATTACATACTAATGCTCGTGAAATCGCTAGATTCCCACCCATCCAATGATTTTAGAGAAGATACTATAGAAAGTGGATATTCCACTAAAAAATATAGAATGAAAAAGTTATAGATTCCTTACCTATCTAACGATTTTAGACTAAAGAATATTATTTATCTTTTAACCAAACGCACACGATGCGTGTATAATATAACATATGAATATTGTTATTGTTACGAGAAAAAAATAGATGAATAAATAAGATTAATGTTTGTAGCATTAACAAATTAGAAAAAAACGAGAATAAAAGAAATAAAGATTATATGGAAGGGAAGTTGAAGAATTTTGGTATCAGTGAGAAATTACAACTGTTAATGGAGTAAGTTTGAAAGAATATATATTTGATATTTTGTCTATAAATTGTTACTTCGCAATATTTACTTTCAAAGTTTTGTATAGAATTTGACATTGATGTAATCAGGTGGGAACAAAATAGTTTATGTACCATGCTAAAGCTTTATATTATAGTAAAAAAATATAAATATATGAGTTTATCGAAAAATATATTTACCCCTCATATATTGAAATCCAATAAATATACTTATGTAGCAAATTCATTCATTTATATGATAAAAATATAAGATACGTGGGAGCTAGTACAATTTTTTCCTTCTCAAACCAAAGACAAAAAATGTATATTCATGATATTTTGAATTATTTTTATTAGGTCTGGTTCGATACGGTATACCAATTTTTCTAAATAATACCGTATATACGACATAAATTCCATAAAATTCTTATAAAAAAACTTCAGTATACCGAAATTTCAGTACAATTTCGATATAATACCGTCTATATCGAAAATTTTAAAATACTTTGAGTTATTCTCACCACAAAAAGCTAAAAAGCCCAACACAAAAAATATGAATTGAAATAGCAAGTGAGCTCAACAACATTATATTATAATTTTTAAAATATATAAAAAAAATTCGATATTATACCGAAATACCGAAATTTTTTGAATTTTACTCAAATGGTCAAAAATTCAATTTTCTATATCAACACTTTCTCGGTCGAGCTTATCACACATGAATGACCTAATATCATTACCCAGTCGAAAAACAATGACAATGAAAGCGTGTAGGTGCTTCCAATTCGTGTTGTTTATCTCTTCAAAATCAATTTCCCACCATAACATGAAGGCATTAGGAAAGCTTATCTTAGACCCTTGGAGGGATTTTTGCCTCTTGAAACATCTCACATCTTCCTTTCATTCCACCGACGATTCTTTCATTCAAGTGGTTTTTGTTTCTCTTTTTTTATTATGTTTGGCACTTTCTATATTTTATGATTTGACGTGGTTCGCATACTACTATGTTAAACTTGAGGTTTATTTTGTACGTATCCAAAAGACAACGCTGACAAGTCATCTCATAAAGAAAATCCCGTCACCAAAAAATAAAACTACAAGGCTATGTTTAGTACATTCTATAGATGTGTGGTTAGAACATTTTCTCCTCGGCCAATACCTCAAATAAAACAAACGTTCACACTATAATTGCAATTTGTGATATGAAAAATTAGAAAAATACAAAGTTACTTACATGTAGAAAAAACGGGCCGGGTCAAGAAGCCCGGCTGGGCCTGTAATAAAATAAAATCCGAATACCCAATTAAGTGGTCGAATAAAACAGCCAGAGCCATGGACAGGGCCGATCTTAACAATATTTGGGTCCGAGTCTAACTTTTAAAAAGAGGCCTCCAAATCATAATGTGTGTTTATATTTTTTTCGTTCCATAACAATTTTTCAAATTAAATCAATACGTCAAAGACAATATAAAAAACTAAAGGAATAAAAAAATTAAACATGTCCAAAATGATCACTAAAAAACAACCCGCCTAACAATTTTAGAGCTAAAAATACTAATCAAGTCTGTATAATCAAGTTGTTCAATAATTTCTTTCTCAATCGATAACATAGTCAATCCATTCAATCTTTCTCGTGACATGGTTGATCGGAGAAAAGTTTTGATGAGCTTTATCTTTGAGAAACTTCGCTCTGCACTTGTTACTGTGACCTGGACAGTCAACAAGATTTTATAAGCAATATGAGCATTTGAAAGCCGGATAAGCATTACATCCACCAAAATTTCAGTCAAAAAGCGTAGATTATAGATACCACATAAAGCCCCGAAGAAAGTAAAAAACTACAATAAAAAATTAGAAGCCCGAACAAAGCAAATACAAGAAAATAGACTTACAGCTACTCATGGGTCTTTCAATCAAACTTAGAGACGACGCAACGACAGGAGTCGATTAAGGCTTGTCTGCAGATGAATATTGGGGAAGATTGGGAAATAAATCGATGACATGCTAAGCAAGTTTCATTTAATAAATACTTGGTTTTGGGCTATCTAATAACTAGTATTATATATAATAATTTTTTTAAAAAAATTTTTGGGCCCCAAAAAAGATACGGGCCTGAGTCATTGGACTCATTTGCCTCCTAACAGGCACGGCCCTGGCCATGGAATTATATGAGAGGAAAGCAGTAGGGAATTGAATGTAATAAAATCAAATCCGAGTATCTGTTCTGTTGTGCCTCAGTTGGATTGTGACTAAAGGCGTTGTTTCAAGTTTTGATGTCAGTTTCTTTCAGATAATTTGGTTTCCAGGAACTTTTATCGCGCACTGCCTTTATCCTCATATCGTAGTTTACTTTTTTTTTTTAATGAAATAAACATTCATTAAAAGTGGTAAAAACAGATAAAGTACATGTATACCGGACATCTTTAGGAGATAGTAAAATAAGAACATGAACGACATCTTTATCCCCTTACAAAAATACATCTAATGTGACTAGATCTTGGAATACATCTAAAGATTTGAATCTTGATTTTCTTGATAATTTGGTCAACATTCGACTCTTCATGCTCGAATATGACTATGTTCCTCAAGTTCCAAATGTGATAGACTGTCGCCACCATCGTTAACGTTGCAACACCGCATCTTGGACAATGTGGAAATCTCTTGTTCTAAACACTTGTAAGACCGCAGCCGGAGATCTCATCAATTTGTTCATATGTAGCCACGCAAGGACACCATTCCAAATACGTATAGAAATAGTGCAATCAAAGTACAGATATAAGACAGATTCTTCAGCCGCACCGCAAAGAACACAAGGCTTGTCAGTTACGAACATCAACCTATATAGAGAATCCAACTTCAGACTCCTGTACTGCGCAAAAAAACATATGATCGCCAAAGTTATATGCAGAATTTCGACGAAGGGTTTATATGCAGAATTTCGACGAAGGGTTCGGTAGGGTTGAGCCAGACAATCTGTATCGGTTTTTCTCTGCCAGATACGCTGAACCTACAAGACGATCAGGGGTGGATGGATGAGGTTAGAAGAAGCCTTTGTTTGTGAAGAAGGAAATTTGGCGGACTCTCGCTTCTTTCGGTTAATAAGCTTGCCTGCTCTTCATCCTGCTGGTAGAGTTAATGTACATACAACTATTCCAGTTCCTTCCCAACAATCGGGACGATTCCTTTGGCTACTTACATTGTTAGATATACATGCATAGGCAGACAAAACAGGGAGGGAGTTGATTTTCATGAATAATAACATACTCCAAAATACAGAAAATCAATCTCTTAACCATTTCCGTTCAGTTTGAGCAGTCTCCTAGTAGTTTCCTCTGTAGTCCAACAAGAAATATACTGTATTGTCCTCATGCAATATTTTGATATAATAATTGATGCTTAGTTTTCTTGAAGTGGTGGTGATATAATGTGTTGGGGTATATAAAGATCAGCCATTATATTTGAAGTGAAACCGCAGGGCCAAACCAATAAGAGATGGCAGGTCCATCCTCTTTTGAATCAGACATCCTAATCAAACTGGACAGCGAGCAGTTCGATCGACTCAGGTCTTCATAGGTGGATCAAGTTTAGTAGGTATATGCAGACACCGATGTGTCATAGGAGGGCCAGATAAATCAAACAGGAAGGCAAGATGGTGCACCCCATCAATAAAATAAAAAGGCAATCACGATAGATGAAAAGCATAGGCAGTCTCGATGAAGAAACAAACTTCACTTTAACGCATAATTTTCCTAAAATATAAATAAAAAAACCTTTGAACTTGAGTTCGTGGGTTATCTTCTCTACCCGTGAAGATGCTACTTACCCTTCATCTAAATATGTACATTTTGTCGAGCTTAATATAAACATAATTAGATTTTTATTGCTAAAATTATTGAAATCTTTATGACATGTTTTCCTAGAACGTCACTGATGTATTCCTGAAATAGTTACCAATTTGGTATACTCCAAATAGGTAGAATTTTACGCTGTAGCAGGTTTTCCTGCTGCATGCAAATCCTTGTTTTTAATTCTTTAATTCATTCCCAGCCACAAGAAAGAAAGCAGTGTGCCTGAGCAGAAGAAAACTGTTGGTTAGAATTTATCAGAAAAGAAAAAGAATTGGACCAACTGGAAGTTGCACCCGCCGCCCGCGAATCCGCTAATAACATAATCTTTCACTGGAAACAATGGCTGTATTTGCTTTCATTTTCATGAAGACAAACTGTTTTCACCTGATCTTCAACTTATTTTCCAAGAAAAAAATTATACATTCTACATAACAGTTATTTTAAATTTAAATTTCTGATAATTCCACTATCGATTTTACTATTATTATGTTTTATTCCAGTCCTCTATATGGTATTTTAAATTTCAAGATACCTTATATATCATTATTAAATTTCAACTTTATAGACTTTGTCACAAGAAAATAACGGATGCTCACTCTCCTGTGAATTTTCTGAAGTTAACTTTTCAGAAATATTTTTGAGAATAGATATAACATCTGAAACACCAAAAAATAATCATCGTCCAACCAAATTCCCCGGTCTGCATGGAGCCATTATGAAAATAAAAATTATGGTGGCTAGACTTGTACCTGAAAAAATTCATCATTTTTATTCTGGAGCTCTCGTCAATTTCCGTGGTGCTATCTAATGCTTGTTTCATGTGATCCAGCCACCTCTCAGCAGCTTGGTGGGTGACAGGAAATGGTCGGTGACGTGCAATCAATGCGGGATGTCCTTCCAAAAGACAGGTAGCAAAAGTTTCAAGCCAAGTAAATTGCAAAATTTGCAATCTATCTAGAAAAAAATGCACACAAAATGTGCATCTGTCAGAGGTACCAGAATGAGCACAAGTTTTTTGGTTGATAAAACTAAAATTGCAATGACATTCATTGAATGGATTGAGATATGAAACAGGAAGTTAATCTAATAATTTGAAACACAAAGGCTGCTTGGCAAAAGTTAGATGTCGAAGTGCAGCAACATATCACCAAATCAGTAACTATTTGTGCTTTATCTATTCATTGTTCCACAACATAATGATAATCCAATACCCCATATTGTTCTTTTTAGACAGGAAACCAATTTTCTTTTCATTTAATCATCAACAATAGGTACAGCGCATGCAAAAATAGAACTTTGGAGTCCTGCCTGGAGTTCGGTGGCATCGATTGTTGTCGACAATATAAGATGCTAAAGATATAACAATCGTGGTCTAATTGACTACCTCTTCTTTGGGAGTACAGAGGAGGCCCTCCCATTCTTTGCACAAAGAATTCATATTGATTCTGTATAGCATCTTCTTTTTGGGAGTTTGCAAAAATTGACATAAACCAGTCTTCCTCATCATCATAAACTCTACAGCATATAACGTATAAATGCTTAAATTTGACAGCCAATTCTGGGTCTGGCGCATGTGTGATGGGCAAAACAGAAACTAAAGGAAATTACGAAAGCTTAAACAAGTATTTATCAACAATCAAATTCTAAATCCCAAGTACATTCAAAATGTTTCAATTCAAAGTTCTCATTCATTCACATAACCTTGACACGATATCCAACATCGAATCTGAATCTGAATGAGATAAGGTCATATCAATCACCGATTATCATGACTACATATAGTTCAAGTTCACTTTTCTTTCCTGAAGGCAAGAAAATTTGGGTAATCAAATGGGCAACTCAATGTCTTGCCAAGATTCTTGTATATTAAGAAAAAATATGCATGATCAAATCCTTGTAACTTAAGGGGATCGGAGCAGACCATGATCTTAAAAACTAAAACAAAGGACTAAATCTCAAAATTAGTTGAATCCCACTCTTCTAAACAAGAGTCCACAAACTTGACAGAAGTCCGTCTCTGAACCTATACTTGGATTTTGTAAGCCAAAGTTGATCACGTTTCTTATTACAACATTTGTCAGATGGGGCAGCCCACCATTCTGGCAGGTGAAGATACTACTGTCAACTCAATCTATCAGTTTTATACGACGAACAAGCCGATCTAATGGTCTAAACTCCGTCTCTAATCAACAATTAACTCCAATCTCATTTATTTATTAATAGAAAAAAGTGCAACATAATTTTGAATATTGAAATATGCGTGAAAATATTATATTCTCAAATATGTAGATTTATCTGTTTTTTTTTTTATAAATTAATAAATGATTGGAAAAACAAATTTATATACCAACTTCAAATTTTATTTATTTTTATTAAAAAATGATGTCATGTTTTTAAAGATTTAATTAATAGAAATATATTAGTGAAACTAATAAAAACAAAAATACAAATAAATTTGAAAATAAGACTCTGAGAAAGAAAACTATATAATCCAAGGGGGGATAGAATTTATCGACATTTAAAATTTAATAATAATAATTAACAGTGAAATTAAAAAAAAATTCCAAAAATCAGTAGGATCTCCAAGAACGGAGTGTCTTTCTCGTTGCGTTGCTCATCCGTTTTCCCCCAAAAATTTTGCCTAGATCAGTTGATCATCCTGTCAGTTAGCAAAGATGAAATTTTCTGTATCTTGTTTATAATTTTCATCCTCTTGTTTTTTTGGGTTTTTTTGAATTGCGTATAAATCCAATTTCTCGAAATTACTATAGATACGCTCGTATTACCGTACTGAATCAGAGGAGCGGACTTATGGCGGAGGAAAGAGAACCGCGATTTAAGAAACGGCGACGTTTATCTGGAGGGATTGCCCCGTCGAGATTGCATGAGCAGGAGGTGGTTGCCCAGTTTATTTTTTTGGTCGAAAATGATTTAGGGTTTAGGTTGTTTTTTTCTATAATTGTGAAAATTTTGAGAGTTCTTGGGTTGTATTTCGCAGAATGGCCGATGGGATTGTCAGGATTATGCTGCAAAGCTCCGTGTTGCTCCTTTTCTGCACCGCCATGTTACACCACGAAAGAGAGAAGATGATCGTGATGGGCATTACGTGTTCATCCTTGGCGAAAATCTCACTTCTAGATGTAAGCCTTCTTGAATTTCAGTCGGAAATTTCTAGTTTGACATGAAATTCTTGTTTATATTGCGTTGTCTCCTACGATTTCATTGACAGGCGGAGCTTTTTTGTTGTTGGGGGTGGGGGTTCGGGTCGGGGTCATTATTCCCGATATAGATGCTTTCACCAAGTTGGACTGCGTTTCGCACATTCTTTTGATGGATTAATGACACTGTATTTGAGTTGCATTTAATTTACAAAGTCCAGAACAAGTTAAAGTAGGACTCAGTTCCTGCTAAATATATTCTATTTATCTTCCAGTTTTTTTTTAGAATGGGAAAATTCATCTATCCAGGTGCTAGGTTTTTTTACATCTGTTATTTATTTTTTCAATCATTGACGTCCCTTATAATATCTCATTATAACATGTAATTTAATGATGCTAATCACATGACTGTTCTTTGCATTATAATAAACGTCATAGCAAAAGTGCATGGATTTAGAGATGAACAGATGCTATTTAAAACAAAAGGTCATTCTTTATTGAAATAATCTGCATTTGTTGAAGAGAGGTTTCCATGGTATTCATCTGTTTCCCATTCTAAGAAGTTATTTGTTTTTTTCCTGTTGTTGGTATCTATCCGTCTTTGTATAGCGATGATAATAATTTTGTAGTCCAATCTATCAAAGCTGATCTTTGGAACCTTGTTCTGCCTTCTATTGCACAGATAAGATACTTGGAAAGATGGGTGAAGGTTAGCGGTCATGTGCAATTGTGCCTGCTGATATGTATTTTCTTTGTTCTTGTACCATATCAGCAAGTTGCTAGTGCTGTAGGCACATTTGGTCGAGTGTTGGAATGTTGGGACCGGGAAATACGGGAGTATGTGGCTATCAAAGTAGTCAAAAGCACGGCGAAATATCGTGACGCAGCAAGGGTCGAGATTGATGTGCTTCAACGACTTACGGAAAATGATAAAGGCGATTCACAGTGAGTTGCTTCTGTTAGAAAGTTTCTGCTTGTTATTTGTATCTTCTCTTTATATTTATTTCAACTGCTTTATTTTGCAGCTGCGTGAGGATGCTAGATTGGTTTGATCATCGCAATCATATGTGTATAGTAAGTATCTCTGTAAAAATTCATTGTTGGCACTCGTGTTTTCTTCAGCTATTCAAACTCCATAAAAATACCATATCTGCGCATAGATAATTTAGTATATCACTATTCTTTTCTATCTCTTTTCCTTCGCATATTATGTGATTGTGAGCCTGTCATGTGTATTACGTATGAGCTTTGTGGATGTCTTTGCTGCTTGTGTTGGCTTGGTTGATTGGTAAATGTGAATATCCATGTGATAGATTGACAGAAAACTTCCTTTGAATGCATTTCAATGGCTTCAGGTGTTTGAGAAGCTTGGACCAAGTTTATTTGATTTTCTAAAGAGAAATAAATATTCCCCCTTTCCTGTGGATCTTGTTCGGGAGTTTGGACGCCAGCTTTTGGAATCTGTATCATGTGTGTGGATTGTCCTTGGCCTTGCTTTATCTTTTTTTGCATATTCATCTGGTTTATAAAACTATTCAGATCTGTATTGGTTGTTCTGTGTTCGCACAGGCACTTCATTCTACGTCTAACATTGTCCTTTTTGGACTTCTGTGTCATGTTATTAATATTTCAAACAGATATGCATGATTTACGGTTAATCCACACTGATCTGAAGCCAGAAAATATACTTCTCGTATCTTCTGAATTTGTGACGCTTCCTGTCTCCAAGGTATTTATATCTCTATAGTTGGAAAACCATATCTTGATGGACATGGACTTCGTCACACTTATAAAGTTTTTGGATGGTACAGAAGATATCAGATGAAACAAATTTCAGGTGCGTGCCAAAGTCAAGTGCGATTAAGCTGATTGACTTTGGCAGTACTGCTTATGATAATCGGATACATAGCTCCATTGTTTCGACAAGGCATTACAGGGCACCTGAGGTCATTCTAGGTAACTAGTTATTATTGTCAGAGATGTCCACCTTTTCTTCTCATGTTTTTCACTTCATATTTATGTGTTCAACCGTCAATAATCTTTTAGATTTCAGCTCTGAGGTATGCCAAGGCCATTAATTACTTGTACTATTGGTCTGGGAAAGGAAAAATTAGAAGATGTAGGAGAATCATTTTTTTCATTGATATATAGTTTCAACCTGATACAGACGTGGGATAATCCTTTACTATACGGTTGATGAAACATGATGATATTAGCTACAATTATACTTATCCCAATCTACATTTTTTATTTTATAATCCTCAATGATTTGGATGTACCTTTATTGTACTTTCATATTTGGTGTATGTGATTCCTTGAACATACTGAGACTAATACTTGATTGGTGAAAGATACGAATTGCTTAATTTTTTGAGTTCTAAAACCATACCATATAGTGCCACAACCGTACTGCTTTTAATGCATGGTACGAATACGTTGGATTGTGCGAGGATTTTCTTTCACGCCACTCCTTTCTGAGTACAACCTTAAAAACAAGGAAGACACTAGCAATTGATGAATGCTGCTACCATTTTATACAAAACTCGCATGTAACTTAGGAACCAAGGGCAATAGATATTCGGTTGAGAATTTCAATATTTGGAGGCATTTTCTATATCGTGCCCTTTCTTGTACATGGTTAAGACTAGAGGGATTAAATATCGACGAAAAATCTTTCATTTATTTATTATGTAAAAATGGATTGAAGGTGCTGTAATGCTTGGAGTAGAATACATGCTTCTTTTGCCTTTTAGGGGTTGTAAGCATCCTTTTTTTATCTTGTGTTGTGGCAATAGTTTTGTTAGACTTCTGTATGAGAATACCGACTTATTCTGGTTCTGGTTTTCACTTCAGGTTTAGGATGGACATATCCTTGTGATATGTGGAGTGTTGGTTGCATACTTGTAGAACTTTGCTCGGTTAGATCTTATTTTCCTTCTTCAAGTGACTCCTCTCAATCAGCATCTCATACAGTCACATGGATAGAAAGATATCTGCACATTCAGTCATGCTCACACATGCATATATATATATATAGGATATATACATATATACACATTGGGAATACTGAAAAGGTTGAAGAACAATTTTTTCAGGGCGAAACACTTTTTCAAACTCACGACAACTTGGAGCATTTGGCTATGATGGAGAGGGTTTTGGGAACCCTTCCAGAGCATATGATACGAAGAGCAAGGTAAGTCCTCCTGTTGCCGCTTTGATTATGTGATCTGTAGGGTTTTTTTGTGATGGTAGTTTTGTTCCTCATGTTTTTGGGGCAGTTTAATGTGTAAGTACTTTGATTCCCATATAGGTGCATCTAAATTCTACACCAGTAATTATTTCTACTCCCATTTATCATCAGACACCCCGGACACCCCCCCCTCCCCCCTCCTCTTTTATTATAGAAGGAAGAAACTCCCCTTATGAAAGAAAGGATGATAGGTTTTTTTGTTTATTCTATTATGGCCAGAGATACTGAAAATTTATTCAAGCGAACTAGGCTTAATTGGCCTGAAGGAGCAGTTTCCAGGGAAAGCATTCGAGCCGTAAAGAAGCTGGACCACCTGAAGGTTGCAAGTCTCTTTCTTGTTCTTCCCTCTTATTCCGTTTTACCTGGTGAAACCTCTACTGGACTCGCTCAACTGTAAACAACATCTACCTACCTATGGCATGCCAAAGAATATTAAAAAAAAAGCCCCTCTCTCAAAATAAATAAACGACTTCATCTCGTTACAGAATGACACTACATTGTGAATGGCCATATTTCGTACAACTTGCTCGTTGTTTATTTCTTACTCGTTTGCTTAAAATGCAGAATCTTGTCTCAAGGCATGTTGATTCTACAAGATTCTCACTTGTCAACTTGTTACATGGCTTACTAAAGTTTGATCCATCTGAACGCCTCACAGCCCGGCAAGCTCTAGATCATCCCTTCTTTAGAGACCCCACATCCCGATAATGTCTGATGTTTAGTCGTTTGAAACTCTGTCTGCGAGATTTTGTGGAGCGGTAAGCGAAGAGAAAGGTATGCGAAATGGCAAAAAGTTGGTTGAAATTGAGATACACGGTGATAAGAGTTTTGATCTGACATTTTCAGAACAAAGAAAATTACCGAATTTCAATGTAACCACATGGTTTGAAAAATTCTTTTTGGTCTTAAACGAGTGTACTCAAATATGAGTAAAAATGTATGTTTCTCGATTAATGAACTATCAATTCACATCCTAGTTTTGTTGTAGCAAATCAATTAGTTTAATGGTATCGCATTCTCATCAAATACATGAGATTCTATTCTATAATCGAGTCTTCCTAGGTGTGCATATATCATTCTTCGTCTTCCATTCCAATTTTCTCTGCCATGGGGTGTGGAATCAGGACTTTAAGAGCTAGCCTGGGGGGAGGCACAATGGATTTTGATCTGCCAACTTGTAATTTTAAAGAGCAAGTGCACCCTGGCCCGTTATTAATCTGTATCCAACTTCATCCTGCACCTTTCTTCAATACATTAAGTTTCATCATTTCCCTAGAACAGACGCTCTGCCAACATCTGCAATCGGCGAATTCGTCAAGACAAAAAACGTAATCCACGATTGTTTTCCCCATCATATATTTTTGAGTAGATTTCAAGAACTATATCAGGTTCTAGAGACATCTCCTATATCAGATTCTTGGCCACTCACGTTCCATTTGACCAAGGACGTCAACCACAGTAGTAATGCTTGACCAGATTGTTGGCGTTTGCTCATGATATAGGAGCTCTGGATGCACTCTAGAGAGAAATAAGGAAGACGCCCAAAATAATATGATCAGCAACACAAATGCCACCCATGGTCCACTGAAATAAAATAGGAAAAATATGTTATGTATAGGAATTCAATACACTTATAGTGCTTTTTTGATACAGAAGTACGTTTCCCTAATGATCTGCACGAACAATTTCATAGCCTCTGACGAGTTTCCATCTTTAGCATAACCTGGTAAGAGTGCACTCCAAGAAATCACCCCTCTTTTCTTTCATTAGATGAAAGCTTTCGCCGCTTGAGATGAGTATCCAAAATAAGCAAGAAGATAAACAAGGGGCCTGATAGAATCTTGTGAGATGAAATATGATATGCTCGCCCGATGAAAAAAAAGGTGTGAATCTGTCTTCCCGCTCCAGTACCTCCAACCAGTGACGACCCTTTATCATGCCTGAATCGGCAAATTCATCGGGCACTTCTCCAGCCTCTTGCATTCCCCTGAACAAAATAAGACGTCAGTTATCACAGAGACCTTCAAACAGGGCATTTCCTGGCAATCATAGGATTCCAAGTCACGGAAATTTCTATAAAACACTCTCGGGGCTTCAAAGACTCTTCCACATTTCGTGATCGAAATCCCCACAACTGGATACCAGTAAACTCCACTGTTACAGCACATGTTTTCCAGTTTCCACTGCATTGTAGTAATATAACAAGTTTTGCGAGCATTTTCTCAGGACATTTGTCAAATTATGCTTCTCTCTGATGAAGAAAATCCTACCTCGCTGCATTTGATTGTTTAAATTTCAGTGGTACGAGTGATTAGGGAAAATTTTCTTGGTTCTGATACTCAAAAAAAGTAGAGTTTCGCCTCATTCAGAAATCCCTTTTCAGGGGATGCATTCTTTTTTCAATCAAATACTCTACACCCCAACAAGAACACCACCTACCAGTAAATCCACATAATCACGAGAACTAAAATGCAAGAACCCGCACCCTTATTGGACATTTGTCAAAGATGTATTTACCTAGCACCACAATTCCTTGAGCGAAGATTGTTCATCAGTCTTCGGTAGAAAATTGACTCCAAAAGCAGTTCTTGATTGTAATTACAAATGAACTAATAAAAATAAGCTCACGTGACAACAACCCTTTTCAAACATTTGTCATAAACTAGTTACTCTGCACTCGCGATGCGTGTATGTACAGTTTTTTTTATCATTATCGATGGATTAAAGTGAAATTTGATAAATTATAGAGGGATTGAATTGATATTTGAATTGTTAAAATAAAAAAAATAAAAAAAAAATATGTGTTAGAATTTAAAAAACAAAAAAAAATGTAATATTAGTATCATATAAAGGTAAAATTGTAAGAAAAAATCGGTGTCTTTTTTAAGTGGTTTATCATGTCCTCAACTTTAATAAAATACAGATAAAGATGTGCATGTGTTGTATGTGTTATTATTATTTTTAATTTGATCAAATAATAATAAACAATTGACACTAAATTATTTTCAATTTAGAAGAGTTGTTCGTTTTAAAAGTGAAGTTTTGTTTAAATTTTTTTATATGTAAAATATGGAGTGATTTGAGGTGGTTTTTAAAAAGATAATTATGAAATTAAATATTTTGATGTCCTCTAAATTAGTTATTCTAAGAATCTCGCACTTAATAACACTGTACAGGTAAAATAAAAAACTTTTGACCAAAAGCACACAGAAATTTTAAAAACACATGCAAAAGCTTGGGATGCAGTAAATGCGCCCTCGTTGGAGGACCAGAACTTGAGTCTGGCGCCTTAGACCACTCGGCCATCCTGACGAGCGTCAGAATCGTACAATGTATAATTCTTATATTTACTTAAAGGTTTATTTACAAATTTCGCTTTTCCTTTTCATCATTAAACCAACAGCAGTCCCACCATTTATTTCCACTTATTTAATGTCAATGATATCTGAATTAAAAAAATTATAATTCATATCATCATTATTTAATGAAATAAATATTACCAGAAAAAATAAAATTTTAGGTCTCTCTAAAATAATAAAATTGCTCTCACTCAGCCCGTAAAAAAACACCATAAAGCACGTCAAGTGTCATGACCAAAAAAATTAAATTACAATGCCAATGTCAATCATAATTCTTGGTAAAATTAGTGTCATTTTAATCAAGTTTGCTTCATAGTAGTGCTGTGTTATCATCCTAACAGCATAGCATGTACAGGTACAGACATAATTCGGGTTTAAACTCCAATAGGAACAGATTTGAATCACTAAATATTGATTCAATCTTGAATGGCCACATCAAAACTTGATTCAATCTTCAGTTGCAGCAAACTTGAACGTGTACAAAACTTCTAATCTCCATTAGATATCGAGTGCTCAGTTTGTGTTTCTTGATGAATCTTCCTCTTCTGAATCAGGAACGACCACAGAGTCGACAGCAGTATTGATCGAGGGCCTTTGCCTTAACCTGTTCTTAGCACCTAATATCATACTTTCTTGAAGTGTATGACCTGGAATTCCAGCTAGTCTCTTGCTGAAACGCAATTGTTCGGATCTGTGGGCTATTTTCATACCCTGTTTCTGGGAGCGAAGTTGTCTTCCCTGATTTACATCACCTTTTACATTGTTACCATCTTCCTTTGCACCGCTATGCTCATCTTGACTTGAATCATCAGTGCTGTTGCTTGATGGACTGCTTCTCTGGAAATCATTATCGGTGGATTCACTGTTTCTTGGATTTGAATATGAATTGATAGCTCCATTTGAGGTGGTTGCTATCTTTTTCGCTCTCAGGCTGTTGTTCTCTTCAGGTTTTTGTTCTTCAGTTATCTTCCGTTTGCTAACATATGTAAAGAAATAAGCATGACAACGTAAGATGATGAGAGCTGATTACAGCTCAAAAAAGTAACAAGAAAATAAGTGACGTTTAACAACCGAGAGTTGCAAAATCCGGTGACTATCCATTATTTTCCCTGAATATCAGTCACCAAAAATAATTCAAACATAAAAATTTCAATCGACAACTCCCAAGTCCAAGATAGCATTCATAATGTTGAAGCATAGAGATATAATCACATTTCTTGTTAAGAGAATCGTAACAGAACGGTATCAAATGAAAAAACAGATAAAAGTAGAACAGTTGAGTGACTTTACTTGGTGAACTCTATGGCCTCTTTAATGGCTTTATCATAATTATCTGCATAAAATAAAGATAACACCCTTAGCAGTAAAGCAGCTTTTACCAGTTGGCGATATGTGCAATTATCATACCAAATCTATAATCAATAGGCCTGTTATTGCGGCAAGTACGAGATATTCCAGTATTTCGAAAACCATTCAGCAGTTCTCTTTGAAGCTGAAGAGCTCTTTGTTTCTTCTGTCAACGACAATAATACAAGGATAGTTTAAATGCATATGATGAATACATTTCTTCGAGCAAAAAAAACGAAGTTAATTGGACAGAACTTGGATTTCCAACCTTCAAATGCCTTTTCAGAACAGGAATAACATCAGTTTTAACAGACTCGGAACAAGCAACTTTCCATTGAACTCTGCTACACGAAAATTCATCCTGCCATCCAAAAGTAGAAAAGTAAAATATAATATCGGTAAAGAGGATCTTTGGTGATGGTAAGAGTGTTTTACCACAACATTTTGAAATTCTTCGAGGTTAGTAGCAATGGTCTCCCAAAGAGAAATTATTGCTGGAACGACACCCTTCCTTTTGACTCGCGCGGTTTCAAAGCAGCAGACCTCTTTGTACAATCTATGACCTATAATTTCATTTCCATCATACCTGTAGTGGAAAAAAATGTAAAATTACCCTATTAACGACTTCTTCGAAAGTACAATTCCAAGAGAAGTTACCAGAATGCAATTCCATTTCCATCTCCTGCAAGCTTTTCCTTTCGAAAAGTAGAAACTTCAGTACCACTTCTTATTGTCTCATTGATATAAGACACAGCATCATGTTGCTGGGTATAAATTGTGTTCAGTGTCATTAATACCATGAGATAATATAAGATCAAAAGAACTTATAACCACTCTAATTCATTTTCGGTTTATTTCCTCAATATATATTTTTCATCTTTTTAACTCCAAGATAATCATTATTTTCATCTCAACTGTTCATGAATTTTCAGAAAAAATTTATTATTGTAGTATTATATTTAAGTCCAAAATACAATATTTCATACTTTTATAATTATTTAAATTTTAAGTTATATGATTTCACATATGCACTAACAATTCTATTTCTTCGAAACCAAATCAAACATAAAATTTATATTCAGAAATAACTCTTTCCCCAGAACTCGTAGGACAAAACCAAACTACCCAACAAGTATCATTATATGAAAAAACATCCACTCAGGAACTACTTTAAGAATAGAAAAGAAGCAAAGAAATGCATTCAGAGAAAAAAAAAGTGATCCATACATCAGCTCGAACTTCACAAATAGCTTTAAGAAGAAGTAGTCGAGTTGTTGGATCAAGTTCCTTATAGATAGATATGGCATTCCTGAACATGAATCGGATGAAAGAGATAGAATGGGAAAAGAGTTAACGATTGCTAAGTTACAGATAATGTAGAGTTGACAATAAAAATGACAAGCAAGATACAAATACCCTTTTGATCCACAGAAAGGAAAATCCCCTTCAGCAACCTGCAACAAAATGCAAGAAAAAAGGTTATACGTGAAACATCCACTACTTTTAAACTTTAAAATCCTACTAAATGTTTTTTAAAACATAAAATTCGAAATTCATATTTAAAATGACTTAACATCCCAACATCCAAAAATAATTTAACATCTAAAATTTAAAGTGCATAAAATCCCTAACTCGTCAATTAACAAAATAGTACGTCAACCATTTAACACCATCAACACTAACTTCAAAATAAAGCATAAAAATCTCTAATTTAAATCAGTAACAAAATCTTTAAAACTTTGACTATCAAGTTAATGCGGAAAATAATGTCTCTCGAGAGTGCGTCAACACCTACCTTAATTTCATTCTCACCTGCAACATTCAAACATAATGAGTCTAATGACTCAGTACGTTCTAAAAACGAGTAACAAATAATACATATACAAACACATGCATTAAAAATCATATATTTATTCAAAATAAGCTAGCATAAATTTGTAGGCATAATTTACTCATAAATCGTCAAATCATAAAGGTTTCAATCATTTATCATTTTAGATGAAGTTTGATCGTTGAAGTGACTAGTTGTATTGGTTGACTGATCAGTCTTAAATCATCATTGCGTATTGGGACGGACACTAGACACCGACGTAAATGGAAATACGATCGTTGAACTCCCTCTGGGGCCTTCTCCCGTAAACGGGCTCCCTCTAGGGCCTTCTCCGTCACGATATTCTCAATAATCATATATCATATCCTTTTTATCACAGTCAATTCACGTCCTTCAAAATATTTTTCTTTTCTTTTTTAAAATAGAATATCGCGTTCTTTCCAAAATAGTACAATAAACAGTAAAAATTGCACAGCTTAATCATAAAATCCCATATTTTCATCGTAAACGTTTTAAAATATCATTGAGCATGCGTTATGATTCTTCGGGACACTGCCAACCCTTTTTGTAATACCCAGGTGTAAAATGACCATTTTGCCCCTGGACCAAAATTTCTCGATTTTGATTTTTCTCACTTTTATTGACTCGAGCATACCCCAAATAATTATTTAAGCTTAAATTTGTCTTCTAATATTTCTATTTAACGTAAAATCGAGACTTTCGAATTATTTTCTTAATTACTAAATAGTCAAGCGTTTTAATCCCAAACTAATTCAAACTTAAATATTTTAAATCCCAAACTTTAACTATTAACTTTTCATACCTAAATTACTCTCGTCAACCATGAACCGACCCCCGTGGACCATGATTCAAACTACTTCTTCTCCTACCCTAAAAACCGACCCTAGCCTATATATATATAGCCACGGATCAATTTCACCGAGCCACAACCGAGCCATCATGAACAAAACCCTGACCAGCCCCTCATGGACCCTTCCAGACTTAGCCTAACACAGCGCACCAGGCCCTTAGCCCATAGCCAAGCCGTGCACTCCTCTCTTTCGTTTTACCTTGGTCGCGGCCCCCACCAACCAAGCCACCATGGACCACAGCTGCACTAGACCTACCCTCGACCCTGAACCATCTTCCCTAGACCCTCTTGGACCAACCTAACCTGCCCTAACCGAGCCGCGCCCCTCTCTTCCGTGAACAAACCGTGCGTGTGCCCAGACTCTCCTAGGGTATGTGCATGGTTTCCTTCACCGAGCCAAGAGTCCAGCGTGTCCTGGACTCCTCCCAACCTTGAGTAGAAGCCAGCACAGGTCCCTGCCCGAGTCACGAAGCCGCTGCCCCCTTTTTACCCGAGCCCATAGCCACGAATGAAAACCTAGAAACCCTAGGACTCTTCCTTCCTCAGCCACGCTTGGTTCCAGCCTTCTGTGTTGTCCCTAAACAACCCTTTTCCCGTCCCTTAAACACATCCTATTGGCAGCATGTCCTTAGGAATCATAACGTTTTTCAAACAAACATAAAATCATCAAAACTTTGAAAGTAATCGTCAAAACGTTAAACGATTTGTACCTCATTATTTTTCATGCAAAAATACGTAAAACAAACATAATATGATTTGAATGATGTCTCAAAGAAGTTTAGAAGCTTGTCTTTGCATTCTAGAACGCTCGAATATACGATCATTGGCGTGGGGTGCGAAGAAAACGAACTGGCGACGAGGACTCCTTGTTTTTTTTTCCTCCTCAAAATCTCGAAATGTGGTGTCTTTGTGTGTGAATTTTCGGCTGATGTGAAGCTTAGGAAGAGCCTAGGTTTCTATTTTATAGATGTAAAATTTGCATGTTAATGAGTTCAGGTTTTAGGCTTTGTGTTTATGAGCAATTAGACCTACTAATCTTAGGTCATTTAGGCCCAATAACACCTATTTAATTGTAAAATAAAAGTACAAAATTTAATTTTCAAAAATAATATTTTTGGTGCTTTAAAAGTCCATTGTTTTCCCAAAACCGGCTTCCCGGATAAAATCGAGCTCGTCTCGTAAAATAAGTTGGACTCTACCATTTATTGAAAATTTTAATCATATTTAATATATAAACAAACCTTAAAAATATTTATTGAAAACATTTTATCTTGGTCATACACGGTCTCCTTTCCCCGGCCTATTATCGAATCTTTGGATAAAATATTCAATTCTCATGCAATCTGATCATTTAACTATACAGTTAGACATTCAATCATATAATATGTATCATTTGATCATTTAAAATCAATTAAATAAAATGAATAAGCAATTTAAATCATTTGTATGCATTTTACGTATACTGAATTTTTCGAGCATTATAAAATGATATCTTAATGACAATGTAAAGAAAAATCTCTTGAAATCCCAAGTTTGACCTACCCAAGGCCACCACATTTCCAGTTTCTTACTGAGAACAGTAACCCACACATCAGTGCTGTTTAGTCCCTTGAACAATGGCAGAATTCCCTGAAAAGTAAAATTTTGCATCAACATCTACTTGCAGAACCAGAAAGAACACGAATTCAATAATACAACTTTCCACAATGCCAATCAAACTTTATGAAACCAACTGAAGGAAAAACAAACAATTCCAGAGCGTTCTTTAAAAAATGTCTCCCTGTCTCTCAAAGAATATACTTTCTCAAAAATTGAATTCCAACAGGCTACCCTTTGTAAATTTGCTCAACAGTATTAGATTGTCAATGTCACTGTAAACTTTTCATATGTAATATTCAACCACCATCCACGTACTCACAAAGCATACAAAATCAGGCTAATCAATCACCTCGTTAAAATAAAATGTCCAAACAGACAGATATTTGGGCAAATCAATGGTGGCGAGTCATGAAAATTTCTAAAAAGCAGCCTTTCTCTACGTTATGAGAATCAATGCACACTTTATGGAAAATCTTATATATATATATATAGACACACACACAGAAGATAAAAAAAGCAGCAAAACAAAACCTTCAACAGCATCACATGAAGCTGTGCAAGCGTTTCATTCTGTGTGATAAGCGCGGTTTCTATATCTTCAGCAGATATCTTCAGATCATTGCCAATAACTGGCTTAAAAACCTGAATGTTCCATATATAAAAACGTAAAATATTCATGTGGACGCAAATATCTTAATACCCAAATCCAAAAACAATAAATATATGAAAGGAAAAGCAAAAGGAAGTGAAAAATACCAACAATCACCATAAAATCATTAAAAAAAGTAAAAAAAAAAGGAAGTTTACTACTTTGAGGAAGTTGAGAACCGATGCTAACTCCCAGCGCTGACGAAGCTTTTTCCTCTCCGTATCTACGTCCAAAATCGCCGACGATTGCTCCGATACAACCATTACGTCGTCATTTCGCTCATCTCCGACCATCGCCGCCAAACTACGGCGGTACTCGATCGTGGTACACTAAGGAAAGCAGCTTTCAGAAATAAAACACAGAAAATCATATGAAAGTTGGAAAAAACCTAGCTTACCAAGCGGATTCACTGAAGGGGTGAAATTTGGAGCTCTCCCGCCTAAACTCCTACGTCCCTTCCACTGCTCTTTTCCTTCAGGCTTTTCATTTTTTCAAAATTAAATAATAATAATAATATACTTTTACCAACAGGCCCAATGCTTATAGCCTTATTGGGCTTCAAGTGGGCTCCAGTTTGGTCCCATACTCTCCTAAGTCCTAGTCCATGTACTTTTTGTCAGCCCAAACCCAAACACCCCCAGTTACAAAAAATAAGGTATTATATCTCTCTGTTGGCATTACAGACTACAGAGGGTGACAAAAAATGGCTGCCGTAGCTGGCTTCCATCTTCTCCGCCCATCGGCGTTAATGAAGCCGACTGTGATCCTAACTATGCTACCGCATTCTGCTTCAACCTTCTTCACCACCGCCACCGGTAATAACACCAATCTCCGCTGTGGAAACTTTCATCTCCGAAAGTTCTCCTCCACACCAATTCGCTCTACACTGGAGGTGTGTCCTGAGTCCTTTTGTTATCAGTTTCGATTTCATGACGTTTTTATTGTGTGGGTTCTTGTTTGCAGACCGGCACTTCAGCTTCTGAACCGAGCCAGTCTATAATTGGGGATCTTCTGGACTACCTCAATGAGTCATGGACTCAGTTTCATGCTACCGGTATGTATACTGTTAGTGTTGTGAGTCAGTTCATGAGCAAACTAAATGTGCGAGTGAGACACGTTAGCGTGGCGAACCGTAGTTTGGGTTATCTTAAGTCTTCTCCAGGCTAAGGTATAATGATTTCTGCACATGGTCATATGGATATTATTGGTTACACTCACTTAGACTTTGTCTGATCTCGATTGAATAAAAAGATTGCTTTAGGATATGTAGCATGTGTTAGGCCATCTGGGGACATGGAGAGCAAGAAACAGAATATGGTTTTATTGCCTAGCGCGGAAGCTGAATGCCATGCTGTTCGTCACGCAACTATGTAGCCTGCATGAATTTAGTTGGCCATCTGGTTGAAAAATCATCAGCAAGATCAAATAGATGAAAGGATAGTTTATGTTCTTCTTAGTGGGCTATTCTATACAGTACTATCCAAGTTGGGAATGTATGATATCTATGCACCAACTAGTGAGCAGAGTTAACTTGTACATAATATTCTGAATTATTACATTTTCGTTTTAGATGGTATTTAAGTATTAGAATCAAAATATTAGTTGTTTGATTGTTTTGATTGACCATATATTTTCTTTTTTCTACAATAGGTTGTGAATACTCCGTATAAATACCCCCTTGGAATATATGAAACTTATTCGGACAATTTATGAATTCAAAGGATAGCAGATGCACACGTTTCTGTGACTCATTTTCAAGTGAATGCTTTTGGTTTTCTACTTTATAAGTTATAATCATGACAAAATGCCTCTTTTTTTGTGCATTTTATTTTATGTCGATTACCATATGGTAATTAAGTATGAGAGTAAGGAGATCTTTAAATGGTTCAAGATTTTTTTTTCTACGTCAATGGTTAATAAATAACATATCTTACACTTTCTTGTCACATCATTTTTTTCAAAATTTTAACTAATTTTAATATCTTCATTTAAGACTTTCCTCATATAGCACAATACCAAGGACAACCTAAATTTTAACCATTCATTTCTTCTTTTGATCCTATCCATCTTGTAAGAAATCTAATGTTTATTATCACCAAATGAATAATCTTTACTCGGGAACTAGCTGAACAACACTTGTTCCAAATCAAAGATAGATTCCTTCTCATTATTAATAATGCTCAAAACCATTTGTTCCATAATAGGTATCCCGTTGCAATTTTGCAGGGGCAACGCAAACCCATGAACTAAGTTCATAATTAGATACTTTTGAAGGCTCTGGGAATTTCAGAACAATGGACTGGAATTGGTGCCAAGTCATCTGCAAAACCTTTTTTTGTCAACTGTTGTCTCAATCTAATTTGGCTTTCCAAAAAGTTTCTGAAATCAATTAAGAATCTTAATTTGTAGCATATGACGTGATCCTTATAACTTTATCTGATGATCCTGATAATTTCTATGCAAAAGATTTTAAATTGTATTCCGATCGCTATTTTGATGTGTCTTGTGGAAAGAAATTAAGAATGTTTTGTTTCTCGATAATCAGCATGCTTAGGAGAAAGTAACAAGTAACAGTATCTTACTTCTCTATTTCTTTGAGGATATACAATTCATTGGTACATTTGATATGATGTTTAGCTGAAGCAAGACGACAGCTAGTAGCAGCAGGATTTTGTCCACTGGATGAAAATGAAGAATGGGAACTAAAGCCTGGTGGTCGCTATTTTTTTACACGGAACATGTCTTCTTTAGTTGCCTTTGCCATTGGCAAAAAGTGAGTAAAGTGCATCCTAAGTTGAGTGATTGCTTAACTATTTGTAGAAAAGTATTTCTCGTCCATCGAGAGGGGCCATTGGCTGCAGAATTTATTTCTCGATTACTTATAGCTTCTCCAAAATCTGCTTCCTCAGTTTTTCTTAATTGATCTAAGAAATTATTGTCCTATCAACAGTGTATTCCTGGTTTCATTTCGTGGCATTGAACAAAGAAATTAAATATGGATTTGACTTTTCCGTGATATGAATTAATGAACTCATAAATTAGTCTTGCAGGTTTTCAGTTGGTAACGGTTTTCATGTGATTGCTGCACATACAGATAGTCCATGTCTCAAGCTGAAGCCAAAATCTGCATCATCTAAATCCGGCTATCTTATGGTCAATGTGCAAACTTATGGTGGTGGTTTGTGGCACACTTGGTTTGACAGAGATCTAAGTCTAGCTGGAAGGGTTATTGTTAGAGATCATGATGGTTCTTTTTCACACAAGCTTGTCAAGATAAAGCGGCCTTTATTACGAGTTCCAACTCTTGCCATTCATCTAAATAGGTACGTTGTTTGCCATTTTTCTTTGAATTCCTTTCTTAGAGTTTTTTGCCGCCTTGATTAAGTTTCTATGATTCTTGATATTAAGTCAAAGATCTGCTGACCACTCGTGTTTATTAAATGCCATTTGTATTGTTAGAAAAAATAATGCGTATTTATCCTTTATAATTTCAAATCTATTACTACATTAATGAGCATTAGTTATCAATCTATCATCTATGTTTGGTTGTATGCCTCAATAGCACGGGAGAAGTCGATTTTAGTGAATTTTGAGGAGACTGGTGGAGAAACGAACTTGTCACGGCCCTACTACTTTTGTTGTTGAATTTGGAGTTCTCACCCTAACCGTTTAACACGAATTATTATTTTAAAGCTAAATATTTATTCTAGTTCAAAGATGACTTTATGATATTGGGCAATACAGTGTAAGCTTACTCCTCATGAAGACTTCATTGTTTTTTAATAATAATAATAATAATTGGTGCAATTTGTGACACGTGATATTATGTGGTTTGATTTTTAAATTTTTCTTTCAACTCTTGAATCTTGAGCATCAAGCAAAGGATATCCTTTTCCGTTTGTATAAGTTATGACAGTATATCATGGTGATGGCCAACGAGGTAGAGATTAGGTTTTCTCAATCAAATTGTTGATTTACTTTATTAATTGGTTTTTATGTTGCCTTTTGGTTGTCAGGGATGTAAATACGGATGGTTTTAAGCCGAACCTTGAGACTCACCTCATTCCACTCTTGGCTACAGAAACTGACAATCCATCTCCTGATCTCAACAAGAAAAGTAGTGCATTGCCATCAGAAGATGCTCATCACCAAGTGCTCATACAGGCATTTATCTGATTCCTCTGCATTGGTTAAGTAGATTGGGATGGTTTTCAGCATAGTGGCGTTTTGAGTTAATTGATGGTTTGAAAAAACAAGCAAAATGTTTGACATTGTTGCAACAAAGAAAGCTACTACACCTTCGGCTTTCTTAAACTTTTTTGAACTTTGTGCACTAAAAAGTCCAAGAAAACACCATAGTTATAATAGGGTGTTTCTAGCAGTTGAAATTGCATTCTTATTGCAGTCATTCTTATATGGTTCAGATATCCGATCTCATCCTAGAAAAAGAAAGTAAAGAGATTTAATAAAAAAACGTTTTGTTCCCTAGAGTGAGGGTCTTGTTGCTTTACCGGATGAAGAATCCTATACACTTGTGTGCTCTAAATCTTGCTGCTGACAAAGTGGATGTTAGGAGGAGAAATTAAATCAATTATTTAGGTGCATACCATCATATTTTTGGATATATGCATCTTTCTCTAATGAATCTAATCAAACTCCTTTGTGAGAACACAATTGGAAACCATCCTTAGACCTAAATTGCCTTTTCATCTTGTAACCATAGTTGATGGCGTAGGATGTTTCCACAATGTAACAATTCATAATTATTATATTTCAATGACTTAATCATTTCATGATATAGTATTCCACGTATTTCACTTTTTAGATCTTGTCAGATGAGCTGGGATGTCATGTTCGAGATATAGCCAGTATTGAGTTAAATATCTGTGATACCCAACCTAGCTGCCTCGGAGGTGCTAATAATGAGTTCATATTTTCCGGAAGATTGGATAATCTGGCTTCAAGTTTTTGTGCATTGAGAGCTCTCGTCGATACTTGTGCCTCACCTGAAGATCTAGAGAACGAGCACAAAATTCGTATGGTTGCTCTGTTTGACAATGAGGAGGTATATTACTGCCAGATTTTGACTTTCATGCAAAGTTATCTTCCACTCATTTCTGGCCTCTTTTGTAGACTTTTGTTCTCTTTTTCAAATCAAATCACTGTGAAATCTGCAAAAATGCTCATATGAATGTTGTAGCTCTTCTTTACTTTATGTCGCCTGTTGCATCCCTCAATTCTAATATCATATAAGAAAATTATCGTCAAAATATTGAAATGCTAGTGCAGGAATTTTTTCATCCTTGGATCTTTTGTTAGTGATTTTTTTCAATCTTATTAGCTATCATTCAAACTTCATTGTGGTCCCTTGATACCAGACATACCAACATGCATAAGCATCCCAACTCAGTTATGACCTAATATTAATCCTTTATGATTTAAATTTGTGACAAGTAATTTACGTGGTTTTCGGGTGTTACGGTAGAGGTGACTGCAAATGCTCCCCCATCCTTTGAAAATCTACAAGTTCCCCTCATTTGTAAATTTTTTAAGTTGTTTCCAAGAACAGTCTCACACGTCTAAGAGAAGATTACTCCCAGGACATAAATAATTTCTTAGCCTTCGATTTAAAACAAAAGATGAGAAAGAGGGACTTCTTCACTGCTACAGTTATACAGAGATTTATATGTGTAAGTGGACAAAATTAATTAGGACAAACAATCCAATCAACTTCATTTATCTTATCTAAATGAGAATGCACTAGGATTTCCATAGCACACCCACTTTCAATTTCTCACAAGTAATTGAAGATCCAAGAAATTGAGTCGATCTCCATAAATATATTTCTTGTATGTTGTTTGTGCTGAGGATGAAACTTAATTGTTGGTATTAATTTAGTGTCTCAGAAGACATGATTTTCCTGTCATCTCATACAGTTCCTTAGGTTTTGAGCTCATAAGGCATGCAACTTTGCCTGGATAAATTCAAGGTACAAAAGAGAAAAAATAATGTATTTATTACATTTCTGTGCATACTGAAAGATTTGTTGCTACACATTGTTGGGTTTTAGGTCGATCATTACAGCATTAATGCAAGGACAAAAGAATGAGCTTTGTAAATTTCATTGTGAGATTAGAAAAAATAGTTGACAGATATGGGATTAATATTTTACAGGTTGGTTCAGATTCATACCAGGGTGCTGGTGCACCAACTATGTTTGAAGCTATGAAGCGAATAAGTGCTAATTTAGGTCAACAGACCGTCGGTGAATGCAGCTTTGCTCGTGCAATTCGTAACTCATTTCTTGGTACTCAAATTTTTCTGTAGCCAGTACATGTTTCTATCTCATGACTCAACCCCCTTTTTGTAAGAATTTTTCTAAAATGGATTTTCAGAGTTGTTGATTAGTTTGTTGGTTGGGGTCATTCTCAAGAAAGGAATAGTTAGCTAATATATGATTGAAACATACACTCAAAAATGAGAGCACCTTCCCGTTTATCCATTTATTTGTAAGATGTTTACATAGCTGTGATACTGACACATGGTCAGGAAACTTCATAGTGGTGGTGAAATAACTACTTCGCCTATGGAAACCTGTCAACTATAAGTGGTTCTTTTTTAAGTCCAGTTGCCTATCTTTAATTATCTGAATAAGTAGGTATGCCTGCTATTTAGACAGCTAGTAGTTTAACTTGGTAATTGATGTATGCATGTGCTTGGTCTTGGCTATTTGAATTGACTCGTTCTCAATCTAAGGGTTGTTGGGTATTTACTTAGCCGAGCTCATATGCCTTTTCTTTTTCTTTCTTTTTTCTTTTAATACAATGGGGGTGGGGGATTTACCTAAACCTAAAATAACTAACTAAACATAACACATAGTCGGTGGGATTTGAACCTAATACCACTAGGGTTTTGGGGCCTCATCCTTGCCACTAGGGCAAGGGATCCTTGGTCATACCCTCTTCTACCTCTGGGTGTTTGTACATGGAATTTGGATTGACCAAGTTTTAACATGAAATGTGTTAACTATTTGCGCTTTTTTCAGTATCTGCTGACATGGCACATGGTGTCCACCCCAATTTTGTGGATAAGCATGAAGAAAACCATCGGCCAGTTTTGCAGAAGGGTCTTGTGATCAAGCATAATGCGAACCAACGATATGCTACAAGTGGAGTCACTGGTTTTCTTTTCAGAGAAGTTGCAAAAATTCATAATCTTCCTGTTCAGGTGATTGCTTTCTAAGTCTTGCTATTTCTACAAAACAGCTATGTAGTAGAAAGATTAACACTGAAATACTATTGCTTTTCTCTAAATTAATTTTTTCTATAGATTTTCTATTTCTCGACAGGCCTCATAGTAAGACATTAGTTTTTCATGATCGCTAGTCATCCTGAGAGAATTTTAGCTTCATTTTATGGCAAACTTGGTCTGGCAATTCATTTGCATTATACCTTCTGAATTGGACTCAAAAGCCCCATAAATTCTCATTTATAGCAAGAAAAGTTCAAAATTGTCCTCCCAAGTTTATAGGCTTGAAAAAGTTGTAATTGGTACAATATCTTTCCTCTGGATATTTATTTATGCTTCCTGGAGCTTATACTGATACTTATTCAATCTTTCTAGTTTTATTTGCTGCCAAAAAGATTTTTGTTTTTGGTCAAGCTACTAAAAATTTCTTGCGTTAGATTAGAGCATGTTTTTCTATGTCAATGTTATCCCTACTTTTGGTGTCAATTTCAATAATTAATGATAGTAAAAAAAACTAATGTGCACTAAATTAGAAAAATAATATAGATTATGTTAAAAATAACTAAATGGTATTGACATGATTTAGTTTCTTGAATAGATCAATATGATTTTTTTTATACAACTCCGTTTCAATTTTATTACTCATGTTGCAGTGTCTTATCATTTTAAGTGTGTTAATAGATTTCATTAAAAAATTGTTTTGAAATTTAATTCCATTCTGGGTTGCAAGATAATTTTAATAATATTGTTGAAAAACTGGGTGGAAATTATTATTTAAGAACATCAATTTTTTTTCAACAATTTTGGGATACAAAATAGATGTGTAGTTTTTGGTGTCATGAGAGAGAACAATTTTTGCCGGAGTTTACTATCAGCAAGTTGTCTGAGATAGACCTGACTACAGTTCAATTCAACCTGAACTGGATAGAACAATCTTATGAAAGCGGGAATGGGGACAATTGTTGGTAGTTGATGGAAAAGGCTGGGGAATGGAGAAAGTAGTGAATGTGGATGGTGTGCTGAGCTGCATACTTTTTTGTGCACTAATTAATATCTACTGTTTTCAATATCAAGGCAATGCAGTTGTTAAATGTAGTGCCTGGTTTACGCAGGAATTTGTTGTGAGAAATGATATGGGATGTGGATCGACTATTGGTCCCATCCTTGCTTCAGGAGTTGGAATTCGTACTGTTGATTGTGGTATAGCTCAGCTATCTATGCATAGGTTAGCATTTGAACGTTAGTAACTGGAATGCATATTTCACATTGTGCTGGCCTATGCAGGCTAAGCGCTATGCAAGCAATAAGCCATCTTGTATAAAGGCTGGTAATCCAGCATTCGTACATCTGTTTCACATTAAATAAGTTCTCCATGTTGCGTGTTTATCATGCATTGTTCTTTTGTATTCATATTCCCATTTGATTTCCTATCTTTATCTTCAGTGTGAGGGAAATCTGTGGAAAAGAAGACGTGGACATTGCTTACAGACACTTCAAGGCATTTTACAGAACATTTTCAAGCATTGACAAAAAGCTGAAAGTGGATTTCTAGTTTCTCATTTATTATTATGGAGAACCTCACGCTTCTGGTTGGTTTCTTTCCCATTTCTGCATGTCCCTTTTGTTTGGGATGCTTTGAAGAGCAGAAGTAAGAGGATAGAGATACTCCTACATGCCAACTTACTCAGTGAACTCGGAGGAGCAGTCGGGACACGGAGATAATTTAGGCCAGTTCTTTTAAATGTTCAGTTTGCACATCCATCAATTAGACTCAACACAGAGCTTATTTCTGTTTCGGGACGCAAATTCAAAAACTGGATTTATTGTATTGAAATTGATGCGACAAATCGTAATCAGAGACAGAATGAGCATTTATTAAACCTTATTACAGATATGATGTCTGTGAATAATTCTGGAGAAATAATGTTTATAGAAAAGCTTTTATACATGTTCATTTGTAAAGCTAAACTATTCATCGTTAAGATAACTATACCCATCAAAATTATTTAAGGATGACACTGATTCAATTTTTATTATGGGAGTAATAAATAATGTGATTGTAGATAATGTACTCGTTTCAGGCTCGAGTGATTCTCCGGTTGGACATTTTTTTTACCTGGGATTTATTTGTTGACAGAAATGCCTATTATTAATTTCGACATTTGAGAAATAAACTAATAATTGTACACAAAATTTGCTATATAAGTTTGCTGAAGATTTTTGGGTATTTTACAGGAGAATAAAAATCAAATATATACACCATCTTTAGAAAAGTTCAATTCTACACCTTTATCCCCTAATATAGCCATATTTCACTATGAAAACGCGAAAATAGCTAATCTAAACAAACTGCCTACTGCAAAACATAACTATCCAGAGGTAAATTTCATGCTACATTTGTGCTGTCTACTAACTGCAAAACCGTGTCACTTCTTCACTGAAAATCTTGTATCAAACACTCGGCTACTCCACCTCGAAATTCTAAGCTCAAAATCCCATAAGCCTAAACACAAAAAAGAAAAAAAAGTTCCAGTCATGACAATTTGAATGGAAAAAAGATAGAAAACTGGTCATGAAGAACAAGATTCTCCATATTCACGCTTCCTTGTACGTCGTATTTTGCCTTCAGCTCAATGTCTCCACAACACATCACCTAAATGTCTCACCTGATCGTCGTGCGAGTTTTGATGACCACAATCATTTTCACAACCATAGACGGCTCTTGTCCTACAACGGGGACCCTCTAGCTATCCAGCCATGGCTACGGTTTGAGAACTCAAGAATGAAGAATGCTTATATAGCACTGCAATCTTGGAAAGAATCCATGATATCTGATCCAAAGAACGTAACTGCTAATTGGGTTGGATCTGATGTGTGTAACTACACCGGTGTGTTCTGTTGGCCAGCACCTGATGACCCTTTTCAACGTACGGTTTCTGGTATCGATATTACCCACGGTGACATTGCAGGGCACCTCTCCCATGAACTCGGACTGCTTTATGATATTGCCTTGTTTCATGTCAATTCGAACCGTTTCTGTGGTACCATTCCACAGAGTTTCTTGAATTTGAAGCTACTTTTTGAGATAGATCTCAGTAACAACCGCTTCTCGGGTAAGTTTCCCGACCTTCTTCTCCAGTTGCCAACCCTGAAGTATCTTGACATTCGGTACAATGAATTTGAAGGCGAGCTCCCAGGTAAACTATTCGAGAAAGAATTTGATGCCATTCTTGTAAACAACAATAAATTTTTTTCATCACTGCCTGATAATATTGGTAACTCCCCCGTCTCTGTCCTCGTAATGGCCAACAATAAGCTTGAGGGATGTGTACCAGTAAGTTTAGGCCGGATGGCAAGAACTCTGCAAGAACTTATTCTTAGGAACACCGGTCTTTCGTCATGTTTTCCATGCGAGATTGGAAAGCTGAAGAACTTGACTGTGCTAGATTTGAGCCAAAACCGAATAATGGGGCCGTTGCCTGAAAGCATAGGAGATATGACGAGCTTGGAGCAACTGAATGTGGCGCATAACATGATGTCGGGGACAATTTCTACCAGGATATGTTTACTCCCAAATTTAGCAACTTTTTCATTCAATCACAACTTTTTCTCGGCTGAGGCACCAGCTTGCGTGAAATCAACTAAATTTGATGACAGAAAGAATTGTTTAAGAGGAAGGCCAATGCAAAGATCAGAGGTCGAGTGTAAGAAGTTCTTGTCTCAGAGGGTCAACTGTAGCAGTTTCAACTGTGCTACCTCTCCACCACCAGCTCCATCATCTCCACAACCAATTTATTCTCCACCACCGCCTGTTTCTCCTCCACGGTTACCTTGCCCACCACCACCGCCTGCAATTCCCTGCCCGAAATGCCCACCACCACAGCCCTCATTTTCTCCACCTCCTCTCTTATTTCCTCCACCTCCATCACCCCCTAACCATCCGCCAACACCACCAGGTTGTGTAACACCATCTCCGCCACCACCGACCACGATTAAGGTTTCACCTAGCCAGCCTCCACTGATGTGTCCATGTTTAAAACCTCCTCCTCAGTCCTTTCTTCCAAAATCATTCTTTAATTCACCTCCATTCTCAACCTCACCACAAATTCCACATGTTGAAGAGATTGCTCCACCACCAAGTCAGTAATTGTGGTCGATCAAATACTCACTTCTTTCCCTCTTAACTGCACATCAAGCCAAGATGCTGCCAACAAGGAATATTAAATTAAAGCTAAAAGGAAGAGCCAAAGCAGGTAAAAGAAACAAGTATTCTGGTTTGTGATGAAAGTATACCGATTTGTGTACGAGAATGCACTGCACTGACAATGATTTTATTGCTTACGGCAAAAAAAGGATCATATTCAGATTAATACCTTCTTTCAAATAATCTGCAGTTCCTCATGCATACACAGTAGCATTTAATAATCCAAAAATTCAGCGACTCAAAAATCCAGACCACCATCTCTAACAAAAATCTATCACTATGTTCCCAAGACAAAATTTCATCCCATTTCTTATTTTCTACGCAAACATTTTTTTTTCAACTTTCCGCCAATCACAATTATATTCTCAATTTTAAAATAACTATTAAAAAACTATTACATTCTATACGCAATAGAAAATTTCTTCTTAAAAAATTAAACGACACAAGAGAAACCAAAAGATAAATCATGATTGAAAATATATTATCCAATAAATTTCTCCATTTGCACACCTGCTCTGCAAATGTTTGTGAGTAAAAAAATTATAGAGTGATTAAAATCTCATCTGGCACTCCACATAAAAGACAAGCTGTTTGAGTCTGAGCTCTTCTTAGACTTATGATCTAATATTGATGCTCTCGTTGATCCTAGGTGTGATCAGTGATGAAAGGGGTAACCACTGAATCGACGGATTAAGGTATATATATGGAATATTACCAGGTGAGTGAAGGCCATAGTTGGCGTTGGCTTGTAGAATATTACTTGGTGACTGAGGGTATAATCGGTGTCGGCTTCTCAAAGTGTGTTATACTCACATCAGCTCTACAACCAAATATGAAGCTCCATAACATTATTCGTGTTCCTGGCTTTTAATGGATTGAATGCCTATTCTAGAAACATTACACCAATAACATAAAAATCATTATATTTCACTTCATCAGCTCCAATCTAACTCTGGGTTGTCATGGTCCATCTCTAAAGAATGAAAAAACAAAAAGAATCAAATTCTGATTACAATGATTTTCTAAAACTTAATTTCATCCCAAATTGAACTTTTACTGGTTAAGCATCGGCTTTCTGAAAAACTTCCCTGCAACGAGTTAAGTAGAGAGCTGATATTATTAAAACAAAAACAACATTAGCCGACAAAAAGAATTAAGACAACTACATTTTATAGAAAAGTAGTACCTTTGCTTCATGACCCTTCATTAATCCCCTCGAATCTTGAAAAGTTCAAACCTCTATACTTTATCTCCAATAAAATTCAAGAATTTTTCTTGAACGATAAAGCATAAAACTTCAGTGAAGATGAGATTTTTCTTTATAATCTGGAGAAATAAAACAAGCCCACATAAAGAAAAAATCACATTATGTGTAGTTAATACAAAGGGAATCAGATGTCAATGCAAACGATTGAAAATTCTCGTAAGAGGGAAAATATATATTAACATAAACTCTTCGTTTTTCGGGGATTTCAGCTCAAAAAAACAAAATAAAAAGTCTTATATCAAAGAGTAATTCAGTAAAAAAGCAACGAGATTATGAAAATACATCTGGCTTGGGTTGCTATATTAATTTTTAAAAAATAATATAATTTTATCGTGAAGCATTACCTATTACATTTTTATGAAAAAATTGAAATTAACGAAGATTAACTTAAAAATTATAATTAAAAAACTACCAAACTTTAGAAAACATGATTTTATTCTGATATTTTAAAACCAAATATAATTTAAATTATTAAAATATTTATAATGAAAAAATATAATGGGATTTATTTAGAATAATTCTTATTATGCACACAACGAATGTGTTCCGATTACTAGTTAATTTTATTATTTGATACGGTTCGAATTTTTTACTATTTAAAGACATATATTAATTTTCACTGTTAATTTAATTTAACATCTTATAATACTAATAATTTATTTTTTAAACTTCAAAAACATTAAAAACTATTGCATATATATAGTAATATGTATAAAAATAGTTTTAAAATTTTAGTTTCTTATTAAATATGAAAATTTTTTTTAATAATTATTCCAGTCATCATAGATCTTATTAGAAAAGAGAAACATATTAGTTCTTTCAAATACTACAGTATACCATTCATATACAAAAGGTTATCATCTAAATGTCTCACATGTCGTATTTTGTGAGACGGATCTCTTATTTGGGTCATCCATGAAAAAGTATTACTTTTTATGCTAAGAGTATTACTTTTTATAGTGAATATCGTTAAGGTTGACCAGTCTCACAGATAAAGATTCGTGAGACCGTCTCACAAGAGACCTAATCAATAAACAAAACATTAGATAAAAATTTGATTTTACGGTGAACTGTATCTCATTTCAAATTTAACTTTGAAAAATTAAATATGTATTCTTTACTTTTAGTAGCTAAAAAATATAAACGTAGATAAATAACAATAATATTTTGACATCGCTAATAAAAAAATGAAAAAAGAAATGATTGATCATGATCTCAAATAATAATGTATGCAAAATTCCTAACAAATAGATAACAAAAAATAAATGAAAATTCCATTAAAATACAATTTTACCTTGAAAACTTATATCTGGTTTCAAATTTCAAACCGAAACACGTAATTCACTTTTAATAGCCAAAAATGAAAATAACGTATAAAAATATATAAAAACTAATATGCTTCGCAAAAACACTTGTTTCGTAATCTATCAATTATTATATGTTCACATACCCACCCAAGGTGATGCATCATTTCAAGTCTCAGCTTTTCCATTCAAGATTCAAAAACGAAGATACATACACAGCAAGAACTCCTCAGTTACAGACCGATCTAAGACAATAGACTATACCAATTACCAAATGAAGAAATATTCAGTAGGCAAAACAGTCTTGAGACATCACACCATAGTAAGTTCATCTAGATAAAACTAGAGACTGAAAATTGAGGCTATTATATCATGTTTAAAATGCCTGTCTCCATTAATATGCAGCTCAAAGAATCATCTGTTATCTCGTTGGCTGCTGGTTGAAATGGTTCTTCACTTTCTTCTTAGCAGCAACAAGTCTTGCACTCCTAGCCGCAGCCTCCATAGAAGCCGTTCTTGTAGCTGCATCCATCTCTTTACTAGACTTCTTTTTCTTAGACAACACCTTCTTTAAACGCTCTTGCACATCAACAGCAGATGCCTCTTCCACCAGTTGTACAGCTCCGGCAGTTTCCTCTTGTTCTGGCCTATCAGGAACTTCTGAGCATTTAGGCAGATCTTGGGGTTTCTCGTCTTTTGGAACCTTATCCTTCTTTTTCTTTTTCTTTGAAGTTTTGGACTCTGAAGGGGCAGGACCCTTTGCCTTTGCATCTCCACTCAGGCTCAGCTCTCCCCCTTTCATCTGTTTGTTAATATCTAAAGGAGATTCAAGAAAACAGGCTTTCAGTTTGCGCATGATTGTCATCTTTTAAAATTATTTATTGATTCACTGTTCCATGAATAACCATGTCAAGGTTCTATGGGCATGAACCAATGAGCAGAACAAAAGCATGCACTCTTGATAAAACATCTCTAGATAGGTACCACTGGTACACAGCAGAAGATTAACTCAGATAATAAGTTATGAAAAAGAATTAACACCACCAAAAAGCAATCACCATTATGTCGCATGAAACAACAGGTGGAAATGATTGTATCTCCATAATGAACTAAATGAACAGCTTCCTGACAAAAAATTAAATACCAGATGATTCCTCTTCAGCTTTCTCTTTTGTGTTAACTCCAAAATAGGCCAAAATTGCGTCAAGTTCAGCTAGTTCCTTTTTTCTTCTCTCCTTCTTGGAGAGCTGTCTTTCTGTCACTTTAGGCACTGAAGGAACTTCAACGGGCTTTTGCATTAATGGCTCTCGTTGGTCTTGCACCTCTTTTTGATGATCATCTTCTATGTCATCATCACCCTCATCAAGAAGTTCATCTTCACTTTCGCTTTCCTGCGATTTGGATGGACAACCACAACAAGTTATAGGTACAATCAGTAGGCTAAAATGGAACTCAGAGAATCAGGATTGAATTATTTTATAACTATGACGAAACCGTAGAGAATGCATCTCCTGCACAGAAGTGTTACTTCTGTCTGAACAAAAAGAGTACAAAATTCAAGACATGGCTGATATTCTCCATACACAGATCCAATTATAAAAACTAGCTCGCCTTGGCAACATGCCACTGAAATATCAAGACAAATAAGTCCTCCATTAGGGACATAAAGTGATTAACATAGATAGACTTAAGCACTGGAAGCCAGTCCAGAGATCAAAACCGCACCTGAGGGTGTTCACGTAACCGAAGGACAAAGGAAAAATAGTTTTCATACAAATATATTATCATTCTTATCAAGGCAGAGTCCAGATGGCTTAAACTTCAATCACCATGGAATAAGAACAAAGTTATTCAGAAGAGAAAATTATAATGAATGAAACGATTTTTCAGGAATTTCCTTGTGTCTCAGTATTTTTACTCGGGATATTTAACTGCATCAATTTACGATCTTCTCTGCTATCATCAGTTCATCAGTCATCACTGTCTAATCAAATAACAACCCCATGCCCATACCATGAAAGATACACGTCGTGCACTAATGCTGCTGAATCATGTGCATGCACAAGTTCACATGAATTCAGATATAACCCACATATGATCCACATGATACAGCAAAAATCAACACAACGTAGTGATTTCTACTATTTGGAGCATAGAAATAAAAAGTCAAATTGCTGCAACAGTCTTAATTCAATCTTCCAATAGATAACTAAACAATCTTAAATGCATAATGATCACACACAAAACAAGTACCCAATAATAAAATCAATTATTTCCGTTCATTATACCTCCACGGGATCAAGTGTTTTTTCGGACTCTTTAGCTTTATTGAAACCAGAACCGCCCCAGATTGCCTGGGGCGGAGCAGTGGTGGCATAGTAATCATCATCTTCTTCATCTTCCACGTCAGCCCATGATTTCACAGTCAAAGGTGCGGGAGCCCAAAATACCTGCGGCTTCTCGTCGGCAACTTCTTTAAATTTTGATTTATTAGCGCCCTTAGATGATACCTTATCTTTGTCAGACTTCTTATTCCTTCTAAGGTTCTCCAGCGCCGCAAACCCATAGCGTGTACAAATTGAAATTGGCGACAGCCAAGAAAATTAAGTTACGTACACAAATCTTCTTTTGAAATTCATGCTCCCAAATTTTCTCGTTGATGGTATGAGATGCCTATAAATAGCAACGATTGAGGTCCCTAAGCACACACACCTCATAAGAAATATACACCATCTAAAGAGATTGCTTCAACCGAGAAGAAAATCAGAGAAATCAAAATTTTCAATGGCCGGAGGTAACACTCGATCCGCTTCCGCATATATTTTTTCATGTTCATGTATACGTAAAAAACATGATTTTGAGAAAAAAAATATGACATTTGGTATAGAGCCGTGATACCTCTGCCTTGAAAATTTTGCTTCTGGGAATTTACGTATGAAAATTTGAAACTTGAATTTCGAACATAATAATCATAAGAAACTTACCTGAGAATTTGTTCTTGGTTGCACCTTGGAGCCTTGAAGATAAAAATATACATTTTTTTTTATTTTTCAAAATTTTGAGAAAAGAAAATTGGAGGCCGAAGGTTTATGAAAAATTTGGAGAAGATGTAAAGATGCCGTAGTGATGTAAAGGAGATGTCTTGTATTTCAAATGGAATCATTCAATTTGAAGGGACATCTCACGTGAAGACTTCAATGCAATGTTTAAATTTTTTTTAATTAAAATAATTAATTAAGTGGGACCCACATATATTGATTGTGCATGTGTGATGTGTCGGTTATAATATATGTGTATATATATATTTATTTATTTTATTATTTTTTAATAATAATAATAATAAATAAATAATTAATGTGTTATTAAGTTATATGTATAATTTGGTATACATATAGCATTTGGTTAAATAATTTGTACACATTAAAATTTTCCAAATTCAGCGTAATTTCTAATACATGTTTAGAAATTATTTTTTGCATGTTACATATAATATCAAATATTATGGATAAGTGTTTGATGTGTACATGCAAATTTAATATTATACTTGCATTTAATTTTTAAGTTTTTTAAATGCAAATTGTATTGAAAAATATTTTTGTAAGTCAATATTCACATTATGTTCATATTAAATTATATTGAGTTGTTTATAATTTAAAATGAACATATCAAGTAAGATGTGAATATAATATTTAAAATAAAATATTTCAAATATTCACAAATGAGCAAATAATCCTCATTTTATCATTACTCTGATAAAAGAGAAAAACTGATGAGGAGCCCACATTTTCACGTAAATGTGATCCTCAATTTATCACTACTCTGATTGAAGAGAAAAACTGATGGGGAACGTTTTTGTTCATATTAAGTAAAAATGTGAATATAAAGTTATTTAATGAAAAATTTTGGCTTATAAAGATTCACATAAATGTGGATAATTAAGATGAATAATAATTATAAGGTGACGTGAGAAAACATGATCTGAGGGAGTTCTTCATAGATCGGTTTAAACTGCCTTGACTAACCACTGGTCTCCCTGATGAACGTTGCTCTGACTAGGAGTTAGGTATTTAAATGGCCTTAGCCCTACCTATCTTTCCTGGGAGCACTCTTGGAAAGTGTTGATTGCGAAATAATTATTATATAAAGCATTAAGTAAAACCAAATTTTGTCCGGTGAACGGTATAATTTTAAATAATTGAGGAATAGCCACAGCATCCTTAATTATGAAAAATTATACATTAAGAGGATTTGGATCACATAATGGACAATAATTGTAATTAATTATATAGACATAATAAATTTTTCCCCACAGGGATTTTTATTATATTTATATAACTAATTAGGTTAAAATATCAAATTATATTTTTCTTAATTTACCAACAGGAGTTAAGGAAAATACATTTTGATAATTTTATCATAAAGTTACAGAAAAATCTTATTGAATTAAAATTTTAGCCCACAGGCAAATTTTATGTCACTAGATTTTTTAAAAACATGAATTACATTGGTAAAACATGATATTGTCTCAAAATTTTAAGCATATTATATTTTGTGCAGTTATGCAACCTGCGAGTTTTTCTGATATGAAATGTGACATTCCCGATCTAAAGGGCGATAATTATAAAATTTGGAAAGAAAGAATTCTTCTTCAATTGGGGTGGATGGATATTGATTATGCTATACGGAAAGACGAACCATCTGCTATTACTGAAAACAGCATTCCGGATGATGTTGATCTTTATGAAAAATGGGAGCGATCTAATCGACTCTGCGTAATGTTCATAAAGACCAAAATCTCTGCTGGTATGCGTGGTTCTGTCGATCAGCATAATAATGTCAGAGAATTACTGAAGGCTATTGATGAACAGTTTCACTCTTCAGATAAAGCACTTGCCAGTACCCTAATTATGGAATTCTCTTCATTAAGGCTCACCAGTGTGAGAGGTGTGCGAGAACACATCATGAAAATGCGGGACATAGCGACTCGGCTCAAGACACTTGAAGTGGAAATGTCTGAGACTTTTCTTGTGCACTACATTTTATGCACTCTTCCACAGCAATATGGACCCTTCAAAATTTCTTACAACACACATAAGGATAAATGGTCAATCAATGAATTAATGACCATGTGTGTTCAAGAGGAAGGAAGGTTGTTGATGGAAACGAGTGATAATGTATTTATGACCACGCAAGGAAAGTACAAGAAGCAAGTCAAAGTCAAGGGAAAAGGGAAAGGATAATTCCACCTCAACCTGACATTAAGAAAGAATCCAAGTGTTTCTTCTGTAAAAAGACGGGACACATAAAGAAGGATTGCAATAAATTTAAGGATTGACTTGAAAAGAAAGGTATTCCTACTTCATTTGTCTGTTATGAATCTAATATAGTTAATAATATTTATAACACATGGTGGATTGATTCTGGTTCTACAATCCATGTTACAAATACCTTGCAGAGTATGCAAAACCTAAGGAAACCAATAGAAAATGAGCGGAGCATCTATTCAGGAAACAAGATATCTTCGCATGTGGAGGCTATTGGGACTTGCTGCCTAGTGTTGAATAGTGGTTATATTTTAAAATTGAAAAATACTTTTTATGTTCCTAGTTTTTCTAGGAATTTAATTTCAGTTTCAAAACTGGTACCCCTTGATTATTCATTTCAGTTTTTGAATAAATCAATAAATTTGTTTTATAAATCAAATCTTATTGGAAATGGTACAATGGTTGATGGTCTTTTCTCTATTTCTTTACAAAATAATAACACCACTATGCATGTTCAAGGAGGTATTAAAAGATGTGTTATAAATGAAGATTCCTCTATATTGTGGCATCGGAGATTGGGACACATCTCCATAGAGAGAATTAAAAGATTAGTAAATGATGGAGTACTCAGTACTTTAGATTTTACTGATTTTGAGACTTGTGTGTACTGCATTAAGGGAAAGCAGACGAATAAATCTAAAAAGGGTGCCAAGAGGAGTACGGAAATATTAGAAATCATACATTCAGATATTTGTTGTCCAGATATGGACATGCAAAGTCCGAAATACTTCATCTCTTTCATTGATGATTACTCACGATACATGTATATTTACATGCTTCATAACAAAAACGAAGCACTTGAAGCCTTTAAGGTTTTTAAGGCTGAAGTGGAGAAGCAATGTGGAAAACATATTAAGATTGTGAGAACTGATAGAGGTGGAGAATATTACGGTAGATACACTGAGAATGGACAAGCACCTGGTCCGTTTGCGAAGTTTCTCCAAGAACATGGGATTGTTGCCCAATATACTATGCCTGGTTCTCCGGACCAAAATGGCGTAGCTGAGAGGAGAAACCGAACATTATTGGACATGGTGAGGAGCATGTTTAGTAGCACTAAACTTCCTAAATCCTTGTGGACTGAAGCTCTTAAGACAGCTGTGTATATATTAAATCGAGTTTCAACTAAGGCTGTCCCGAAGACGCCATTTGAGTTATTTAAAGGTTGGAAACCGAGTTTGCAACATATACGCGTTTGGGGTTGTCCTTCAGAAATAAGAGTTTACAACCCACATAAAAAGAAACTGGACCCCAAGAACTATAAGTGGATATTTCATTGGGTATGCCGAAAAATCCAAAGGGTACAGATTCTATTGTCCATCTCACAACACTAGAATTGTGGAATCAAGAAATGCAAAATTTCTTGAGAATGATTTGATTAGTGGGAGTGATCATTCAAATGACATAATTCTTGAGAATGATCACATTAATGAACAAACCTCTTATTCAAATGACAGATTGGTCGTTATTCACACCCCTCAAGACCAAATGGGTGTTAGACAACCAGTTACTGAAGTTCCACAAATTGCTGATGACAATTCAGTAGATCAAGTTGTTAATGAAGAACAACAAGAAATTGTTGATCAACCAAACAACTTAAGGAGATCTACTAGAATAAGGAGATCAGCAATATCTAGTGATTATGTTGTGTATTTACAAGAATCGGACTTTAACATTGGAGCCGAAAATGATCCTGAAACGTTTTCACAAGCCATGAGTTGTAATGAGTCAAAACTATGGTTTAATGCTATGAAAGAAGAGATGAATTCTATGGCAGTTAATGGAGTCTGGGATCTTGTTCAGTTGCCTGATGGTGTAAAAGCCATTGGATGTAAATGGGTCTTCAAAACAAAGAAAGACTCATTAGGCAACATTGAAAGGTATAAAGCAAGACTCGTTGCTAAAGGATTCACTCAACAGGAAGGAATCGATTATAAGAAGACTTTTTCTCCTGTATCTAAGAAAGATTCTCTCCGTATCATTCTAGCATTAGTTGCACATTTTGACTTCGATTTACAACAAATGGATGTGAAAACAGTTTTTCTCAATGGAGAACTAGAGGAAGAGGTTTATATGAAACAACCTGAAGGATTCTTCTCTAGTAATGACGAGCAATTGGTTTGTAAGCTTAAGAAATCTATATATGGATTGAAACAAGCTTCCCGTCAATGATATTTAAAATTTCATGATGTTATCTCTTCATTCGGATTCGTTGAGAACCCCATGGATCAATGTATATACCAGAAGGTCAGTGGGAGCAAGATTTGTTTCCTTATTCTATATGTGGATGATATATTACTTGCAACCAATGATAAGGGTCTGTTATATGAGGTGAAACAATTCCTCTCTAAAAACTTTGATATGAAGGATATGGGCGATGCATCTTATGTCATTGGCATTAAGATACATAGAGACAGAATTCGAGGTATTATAGGTCTGTCTCAAGAAACCTATATCAACAAAGTTTTAGAGAGATATCGGATGAAAGATTGTTCACCAAGTATAGCTCCCGTTGTGAAAGGCGATAAATTCAATTTGAGCCAATGCCCAAAGAATGATCTAGAGCGGGAACAAATGAAAAACATTCCTTATGCTTCTGCTGTTGGAAGCTTGATGTATGCTCAGGTTTGCACTAGACCTGACATTGCATTTATTGTTGGGATGTTGGGAAGATATCAGAGTAATCCAGGTTTAGATCACTGGAAAGCTGCAAAGAAAGTAATGAGGTACCTTCAAGGGACCAAAAATTATATGCTTATGTTTAGACGAACTGAGAATTTGGAAGTAATTGGCTACTCTGATTCAGACTACGCTGGCTGCATTGATTCACGAAAATCCACTTCAGGATATATTTTCATGCTAGCTGGTGGAGCTGTATCTTAGAGAAGTGCAAAGCAGACATTGACTGTTACTTCCACTATGGAAGCTGAATTCGTATCTTGTTTTGAGACAACCTCACATGGTGTATGGTTGAAGAGTTTCATTTCAGGGCTTAGAATTATGGATTTTATATCTAGGCCATTAAGAATGTATTGTGACAATTCAGCTGCTGTTTTTATGGCTAAAAATAACAAAAGTGGTAGTCGAAGCAAGCACATCGACATTAAGTATTTAGCCATAAGAGAACGTGTTAAAGATAAGAAGTTACTTATCGAGCACATTAGCACTGAATTGATGATTGCAGATCCTTTGACTAAAGGCATGCCACCATTGAAATTTAAGGATCATACAGAAAGAATGGGACTTGGTTCCTTTATGTAATTTTGTTGTAAGAACAAATTTAATGAAACTATGATGTGATATTTTCTCATATTTGTTGTGCACACATTCAGTTATTCGAGAAATATCGATAAAGTTGGACCTCGAATAAACATAGGGTTTATTCATTAAGTTATTTGAGATATATAATACATTGTGATACATGGAAGATAATAATCGCTTTTAGATAACCTATCGCCATGATTCATGTATTTTATTTTCTCCTATGGTAAATGAGATATATGTGTCAAGTGGGAGAATGTAAGAAAAACGTGACACATAGCGTGTACAAATTGAAATTGGCGACGGCCAAGAAAATTAAGTTACGTACACGAATCTTCTTTTGAAATTCATGCTCCCAAATTTTCTCGTTGATGGTATGAGATGCCTATAAATAGCAACGATTGAGGTCCCTAAGCACACACACCTCATAAGAAATATACACCATCTAAAGAGATCGTGCAGTGCTTAGAAGGCTTCAGCCGAGAAGAAAATCAGAGAAATCAAAATTTTCAATGGCCGGAGTTAACACTCGATCCGTTTCCGCATATATTTTTTCATGTTCATGTATACGTAAAAAAACATGATTTTGAGAAAAAATCTGACACCCACATCCAACCATTTTCGCAAGCACGCAAAAATGCAATACAAATCTCAAATTCAGAGAAGTAACCAATGAATTCACTGTATTCTTGCTCATCAATATGCAATCAGTTACCAAACACTTCTCGCACAAAACACTAAAGAAATCAGAAAGTCAATCCAAACCTTAAATCAAACCACTCAAATGACCAATATCGAAATTCAGAAGAAATTTAAATACCATAACCCCATATTTCCGACATGTCGCCGGATTATGCGAATCACAATCGTACAAAAATCAGAGTTTTGGACAAAAAGTTGATGTCTGATTTTAGATGAGGTATATGTATCTATTGTATAAGATAGAACAAAGATTTTAGTAGCGAGGACTTGTGAGAGTGTGGAGATTCGGATGAAATGGGCTGTGGTGAAGATAAGGGAAGCTGAGGATTATATACCTGTCGTTCGTTTGCAATTTGCCCACTGTATAATGGTTTATTTGCATTTTGGCCCCAGAATGCTGCAATTTATTAAATACTAGGGATAAAACAAAATGCTGATGATATTAATATACTGTTGGTTACATTAGTTTTTTTAGTATATATGGTTGTTTCAAATCTTCATGTATATTCGCCATTGACCAAACAGATCCTACGGATCCGAGATGAGTTAGTAAGTAAACATGGTTCCATTCACAATGCGACTCGAGCATTAGACGGTTGGTTTGGTGCCACTTATGGATTATCTCGGGCATATGACTTCTTTATTCAATGCCAGACTGGGTGGCCGTGGAAACCTGTACTGTCCAAGCATTACATCCTACCCAAGCACAGATTCACTTTATGGCTATTTGTTCACACCAAGCTCTTGACTAGAGACAGATTGCAATACCTCACTGATCAATCATGCGTGCTATGCAGGGGATGTGGATGAATCTGTCCGACATTTGTTTTTTGAATGCCCAATCACAAAACACATCTGGAATGGTATTCGTGTATGGCTCGGGATGAAGAAGCTCATGGGGATGAAGAGGCTCATGGGTACACCGGCAGCGATACTCAAGGCTTTCAGAAGAGATTTTTAAAATTATTCTTGATTCTTGAACTTCAGATTCCTTGCGATTTCATTCCCTAAGGAAAGCTTTCACCTTTTCTACTTCAATTCGCCGGACGTGTGGTAAAATAAATTAATATTTGAGACACATCAACTATAGTTATCATGTTCGGGCAAATAATTTATATCACCACATTGGCTACATACTAGAAGACAGAACTTGAACACATCACCGCTGTGAAATTTCTCTACAAAATCAACATATCACATGAAAGTACACTTGAATCTCAAGAATAATTACAATCAACATATACAAAATATGAAAATTTTAAAACAGATTTATCAAGTCTAGAATACATGTATTATCTTCCTACAAAACATGCCTTGATACGGAAATAGATCTATCGATGTTATGTCCGTCTCACGTCCTGAAAGTGAGAATCACGCGACAAAAAATAGGAATATCATGAGAAAGAAAATCAATACAGAGAATATCTTGATCATCAGCCACCTATTTGATGAGATGTTATTGAGATACTTCAGCAGAGCTCCTTGAGCTCCCTCCACGTTGGCCACAGTATCATCCATGTTTTCGTCAATCCTACAAAAAACAACATTTTTTTTTTCAGAATTCAAAGATATGGTTAGAAGAAAGATTGAAGAATATAATTAGGAATTAAATTTCAAGGTATTAAAATCTTAAGATAAATTTATAATTTTGTTGTGATTTGGTCATATGAACATTTCGTAAGGTTCGTGGCACTGCCTCTTTTGGGCCTGCAATCGCCCCCCTCATGGTAACCCATGGTGTCAGGACTACCATCATAGGCTACCATGAGGGATGTGATTACAGCTCAAAAGAGATAGTGTCATAGGCCTTCCACCTCTTTTGGACTATGAGGGATGTAATTACAGCCCAAAAGAGGTAGTGTCATAGGCCTTACACCTCTTTTGGGCCTGCAATCACACCCTTCATGGTAGACTTACTAGCTCAATTGGTACCAAGTCTATTTAATCCAAGTACTTAGCTTAGAGGTCTTGGGATGGAGACACGAACTCCACTGCCAAGGAAAGAGAGATCTATGAGTAAGACTTCATGGACTACCATGAGAGATGTGATTGTAGGTCCAAAAGAGATAGTGACATGAAAGAGAGATCTATGAGTAAGACTTCATGGGCTACCATGAGGGATGTGAATGTAGGCGCAAAAGAGGAGGTGGCCCTGGACCTTACAATAAAATGTGCATTTTATTATAAGACTCATCTCACTATCTCTTTTGGACCTGCAATAACGTCCCTCATCGTAGCCCGTGGGCTCTTACTCAGAGAATTCTCATATCTTGGCAATATAGTTCGTGTCTCTCCAAATCTCAAACCCAAGACCTCCAGGCTAGTACTTGGATATGGTATCCAAATACTTAGCCTGGAGCTCTTGTTCCGGCACAAACTCCACTATCAGGGTTGGAAAGTTTTGTGAGTAAGTGCGCCATGAACTACAATGATTGCAGGTTCAAAAAAGGTACTTTCATGGGCCTCACATTTCATATCATACTTGGGTATGTTTTCACTTGTATAATGAAGTCAATTTAGCATCGAACAGCGATACCGTCTAAGATGATTGATATAAAGATAGAAGACCAACAAAGTCCCGACAGTGTGTAAGTAGGAAGTTGCGAGTATGTGACAATCAAAAGGTCATATATATACCTGATGGCAATCTCTCCTTGCTGAGAAACCAAAGTAGCCAGCTGATTGAAGATATTGCCAAGCTCGTGAATAGTAGATTCCACATTTTGAAGAGCCTCAGCTCTACTCTGCATGTAGCTGTCTTGTAATGGAACCATCTGCTGTTGCTGTTGATTTTGTTGCTGCTGCAGTAGTGGCCGAGTGTCCCCATCCACTTGGTTTCTGTTACAAACAAAAACTACATAAATAAGCCCAGACTCTCAATGGTTTCTGTTTACATCTGGAAATTCAGATAATTCTTCTTCATTTTATAAGTATATTACAAACATATTTAACTGCAATCCACGTTTAAGTCCTTTATCAAACGCAAGTCACATGATCGTCAAGTAAACATGACTTAGTTTTAGAAGTAAAAGGACAAAAACAAAAAGAGATTCAAGGGGAATGATAGAGAGTACAACCATTGGCCGGAAAAATAAATTGGGAATCATACTTGGGGAACAATTGAGATGAAGATTGTGACCCATTAGCCCATGGAAGAGGAGGGGGGTTAGCTGAGGTACTGGCAGCAGGGTTCGTGACCAAAGGACGTTGGCGAACAAAAGGGTTTGTGGGGTTCTTGGAAGCAGAAGAAGAAAACAACTGTCTTCTGTTTTCATGAACCTTCAAGTTCTGTAAATACACCAGAAGAGGAAATACAGTCGATATTCACCAAGAAAGAAAACAGACTAGTAGATTGATTCACAAAACAAATAAGAAGCAATTCTCAGATCACCTCCGTACGCATGGTCAAAACATCCTTGAACTCCTTAGTGGTGCTCATTAAACGATTTTTCAAATCATCAACAACTGTGGTAGAATGGGTTGTGGTGTCACTGGATATATTCCCACTTGCATTGCGTGAATTACTAAGAAGCTGGAGGTCCACTACAGCAGAATTAAGTGCTGTTATGTCTTGCTTGATAACAGCAGTTATCTCCTGGATCTCCATCGAGGGATCGTCAAAAACTGAGGTTCTCTTTGCCACTACAGTGAGAAAGAATAAGATTGCCAATTTACTCAAGCAGGTCTATACACGCAATGTAAATTAAAATCACAATCAGAAAATATCGAGGCTCAAGCGTAAGGACAAATAAAGGTTACTCTTCAGGAAAATCAAAAACAAAAAATATACAAAGGTGTTCTGTATCATTTTTCCAGCTCGGTTAAGTTTTGAAAACTCAACGACCAGATCATTTGGGCCTTTAAATCGAATCAAAGCAGAAGATACTGTTATCTGATTGCATGGAACCGAATCATTCATAAGTTAAATTATTGGTTAAAACAGGGTCATCGAAACAAAATACAACTTTGCATTATTTATAAGATGCGTCAATTGGAAATAATGCATAGATAAAGAACCACAAAATCAGTCCCCATTCACTGATTTAAGATATGGACGACCAGCCAAAGCACAACACACGGCCACCTACAGATGATGTATGTCAACGCATTTCTACTACCCAAAAGTTTAACCGGGGATAAACTGTCACTTTATCATTAAAACATCGTCATTCAATGCAACAGTCGATTATAGTAAAATATGTACAGATCACAGCAGCATGGCTGGCCTGAAATGGGAAAAAATTTCAAATTCCCCTCTGCCTGACATAATTATGAAAAAATGTATGTCTTGACTCCCTGATTACACAAAAGCTGCACATACTAATTCGCTGATCTTCCCTCGAAGTGATTCAATCCTAAGCAGCGTGGAGAGCGTAGTGTGCAGACACAGGTAAAAAAAACAAGTATGAGTTTGAACTTAATAAATCTATCGAAAAATCAACGTAGCGTATGTTTAAAGAAGCATATCAATCAACATAAAAAAAACAAAAAACATTTTTCAGAAAAATTATTCAGTCATTCACATTTTGCCAGCTTCGATAGCTTATGTGAGCTCTGATGGATTCCAAACCCAATTTTCGACGCTCTGCGGTTGAATTCCGATTGCGTAGCCGTAGCAGACAGCTGTTCCTCGGTCTTCGACCCACTGCTGCTCGGCCCATTCGGTGACGCGAATGACTTCTTTACCCTCTCCGCTATCCCCAAAAACTCCTGCGTCCGATCCCTAATCGACGCATTCCCACTCTTCAACGGCATTTCCAAAATTAAAACGGATAAAAAAAAAATCAATACCGTGATAGCACAAAACGTCTAATAAACAAAGAATCGCCCTCGAATTTCAAGAAAACCAAGGATCGGGGGATGTCGTACATAAAAATTTGCAGGACTTTAAACTCTCCGCTACTTGGGAATGGAAGAACTAGGGAATCTCGGATCTAAGACAGTAAATTGCATTTCAAGGTAGAAAATCGCATTGAAGAATACATGCGTGAGTTAGGTTTTGCCAAGTATTTAAACAGATTACATTTCTCCTTTCTCAAATTGATTTTGATAATGTAGACCAATTTTGTTGTATGCCAATTTTACCCTCCACGGACAAGTATTATCCCCATTTTACATTTTTTAAGGAAAAATATTTCATTAACTGATATAATTGTAGGCTTATGAAACCATCCATTTATGATATTTTGATACCAACAGGCAACATATAAGAATGGAATTGAGAAAGGATTTTTTATGGAGCAAAAAAAAAATGATCGTGAAGGTGAAATGGAGGAAGAATCGACTATTTTAAGTATGCAACGAAGAAATCTTTATTAAAACGGTTGTGCACGCGACGACTACATATGCACTTAATATGATTTGATTATCAAGGTTGAGTTCATGTTTGCACAAGGAAATGCTCTAATACAAAATCCAATAGTCCAAAATAGGTTCATAAAAATATGTAGATGTCACATAGTTAAATTAAAATTGGAACAGTTGATTGGGGATGTAAACAAATCAAGTCGCTCGCGATGTACTCGGAGCTTGGCTCGGTAAAAACTAAAAAACATGTTTGAAATTGTTCGTTAAACTTAAGGATATTCAGCTTGTAAGCCCTTGAGCTCAAGAATTTTATCGAGCATATATCAAACTTAAGGATATTCGGCTCGTAAGCTAGTGAACATGTTCTGGAGCTCGAGCTCGGCTGGTTTTTTGAGTCATGAATTTTTGTCTCAAGTTGTTATTTTAGTTAAATTCAATATATTGAAATGTTATAAAATGATAAGCACCTTAAATTATTATATCTTAGTTGGTTTTTTGGCTAAAAATTATAAACGAGCTCGAAAACAACTCTACTTAACGAGACGAACTCGGTTCATGCTCGTTAACACATGATAAATAAGCTCTTAAAGAACCGAGCGCGATCTTATTAATTTTCAAATGAGTCGAACTCGAGTCAATGTTAAAGTTCGAATCGACCTCAAGCCGAGCTCGAGCCTATATATCCTAAACGAACCGAGTTCAAATATGATAATGTTCAATTCGACTCGACTCATTTACATTTCTATTTTCAATATAGTGTGAAAGTACCACTCTTAAGCTATGAACTGGTTACCACATATACTATATAAGTCTTTCCAATAAACCTCTTTTAAATAAATATTTTAAAAAAAATCTCAATAAAATTCTTAATTCTTGATTTCACTCTTTACATGTTAGCCAAAATAATTGATATTTGAGGATCGTATGTGCAAAAAAATTGTGTATAACATTGAAACTATTTTATCAGTAACAACACTTATTGTACATTCGATACACTAATTTAAAAACTTAAGGTTCAAAAATATATTGATCAACATATTGTCAGTTGACTCGAATTAAATACAAAATCATGATTTGTATTTAGTATAAGAGAAATGAGATACAAAGACATATATTTCAAAGGTTTTTATATACCAAAAACATGTTTCGTATCATATCTGAAATAGTTGATACCGAAAACTCATAAATTTGTACTATATAGTAAATGTTTTGCATCTATTTTTATTCATGAAAAAACACATGAGCTCAGGAGTGCATATATTTTTTTGTGGATCATGGAGTGCCATTTTTTTTCCCTGACAAAACTGACTTCAAACCCGAACTTGGGTTTGGGGATTTAAAGACAATTTACTGTTGATGTAATACGATGACCTTTTATGTAATTCAATTTACGATGTCTAGAAAAATCTATTTAGAATAATAAATTATCAAGTTATCTACGGTCAAAATTATTAATTTATAGAGATTTTATTAAAATTATAAATAAAATTGTTATTTTCTGCCTTTCCCATAGACAACGTATATATACACCATATGCTATAATTTACATAGAATTCAAATTTGTATATTTATTTTGATCTAAGTACTAATTATTTCTAAATATCTACATCATTATATAATTTATATATCATGAAAACTTGATGTACATGTATTAATTATTTATAAAAATCATTTTAATTTCATATAATTATAATTTATATGGAAAATTACCAAAAAATCACCCTAAAAACTTTATATCCAAAGAATCCATGTTCTAAAAGTTTTATATTAGAGATACACTCCATCAAACATTTATATTAAAAAAAAATAGTCAAATCCAATAATTTATTTCCTTCTAAAATTACACTTTCTCATTTAATTAACTATTATTTGACTGCAACTTAAATTTAACTGGATTTTTTTTTTATCTCAAATTAAAGATTTTAAGTGACTATTTTTTTTAATATTATTTCAGTTTTTATGAAATTGTTATGAAATGTATATATTATATATGTAATATCAATTTTTTTCCTCGAATCTAAACGAAAGACATATTATTGAATATAATATTTTCAGACAAAAAATTATGTAAGACGGTCTCAAGGGTCGTATTTTGTGAGACGGATCTCTTATTTGGGTCATCCATAAAAAAAATATTACTTTTTATGCTAAAAATATTACTTTTTATTGTGAATATCAGTAGGATTGACTCGTCTCATAGATAAAGATTCGTGAGATCGTCTCACAAAAGACATAGTCATATTTTCAAGTATGTAACATAAATATCATTTTAAAGTAAAAATAAAATAAGATATTGAATATAATAAATAAAATAAATTATATTTTTGTTTATAAACCCTAGCAACATGTTCACTCTTCCTCTGTGCTGGGAACAGTCAGAACTCAAACCTCCATTCGCGCCGAAACTCGCATCTGACCATGGCAGCCATGTTGGTAAGCTCGATTTCATTCTACGAGGAAGATTCTTTGCTGGTCCGTGTTCAGGGAGCGAAATGTTCTATCGTGTCGATTCACGTTGTATCACCTCTCATTGTTGATGGTTTTCAAACGTTATCTACGTTTAATTGATGTTGACTTCTGGGTTGGATTGTTTTTTGAGTAATTATTGCTTTATCTAACTTCTCCTGTGTTTCCAGCTTTGTTTTGAATCGCATGAGTATGGCTTGAGCTTAAAGCTCTTCATTTTCGATTCTTATACAGTATGAGCTTTTGAAACAAAGTGAATGGATTGATTTTTTTATTAAGTTTTAATACTTGAAATCGACGCATTTCACTTTATTAAGACTCCTGTGATGTTTTTATCTTGCTTCCCAAGTATGGTTTTGTGGAGTAATGGTTATGGTCGATGGGTTAATTTTCTCTGAGCCAGCAATTCATCCGGTGAACTTGCAAAAATTCAACTTCCAGCAGTTGCTTCTGCATGTTTCTTGAAACGGTGAATTTGCATTTTAAATAAGTGGAGAAATATCATAATAATCTGTAGCTCAATTTGTGTATAGCAAAGGTTTTTTTTTTTTTTTTTTTTTTTGTTTTAAAGGGTCCCTTCATCTCATTAATTAAGACATCATTTGCATTTTAAGATGATCTTCCACAACTACATGATGAAATGTTTGAAAAAACGGTGGGTGTTTTTGAAATTGATGTCTTTCTCTCCTTATCAGGCTATATTTCCAATGTGTTTTATTTAGGCATGGTTTAGCCATCCTTTTTTAAATATTTGGCGAAGTTGTTGTAAGTGAATTGTCTTAATTCAGATTTCAGCTATACAACAAATGTGCAAGAATTTGATGAAATAATCTGCATATATTTATTTGGATGTTCACGGCAAACCCATTATTTTTATTCATGTTTACCACATATGCACGATGTTTTTGGCATCCATACTCATGGTTCACAGCATTGTGAAAGGGCGATTATTGTCATTTCCTGCTCGTTTTGTCACTTTTCTGCAATTGAATTCATCGAATCAACTACGGTTATTTTATTAGAATGCGATGTTTTTTTATTTATTCATCAGTTCATCTGTTTGTTTCTTCACACTAAATCTTATTATATCTTGTTATGTTGGCGATAAACAACAGCAACCTCAGATCATACTTCTGAAGGAAGGGACTGATACATCTCAGGGGAAGCCACAGTTAATAAGCAACATAAATGCTTGCATGGCCGTCGCTGATGTTGTGAGGACCACTCTTGGTCCAAGGGGCATGGACAAGTTGATCCACGATGAGAAGGGAAACACCACCATTTCAAATGATGGTGCCACTATAATGAAGCTTCTTGACATTGTACATCCTGCTGCCAAGATTCTTGTAGATATTGCCAAGTCTCAAGATTCCGAGGCATGATTTTTTGCAAATTCGGAGTTCGGTTCCAATTTTTACCCTTCTGAAATTGTTCACTGGAATTAATGTGCCAGCTATCACCGTTCAATTCATTAGGATACCTGATTAAAATAAACTCTTTTGATTTGATTTGAGGAATTATTTCGCTGCTATGCCTCCAGATAAAACAAACCTAAGATGAATTACGATGGAGATATGTTCGAGCCTTGATAGCTTATTGAAATAGGCGACTCATTGTGTTGGCTCTATAAATTGTGTGCCGTAATAATTTTTCCAGTTTTTACACTGTACATGTTGATCTTGAATTGTTAAATCCAATTCAATCTTTTTCTCTCAGCTACGATTAAGCTAGCTATGAGTTTCTTTCTTCCTTTTTGAAAAAGTTCAAGCATTACACTACATTAGTTTTATGGGTGTTGGTTTGCATACTCTTGGTGAAAATTGTTTCAATCCATCCACCATGTACCTAACAACGTTAAATGATGTGAAACTTCACATACGTCTGAAGTAGTACACATATTTCTCCATTAGAGATCTTTTATATTGCTTTTTGCCCTAAATAACTGTTGCATACGAGATTGATGTTTTGCAGGTTGGTGATGGAACAACGACTGTAGTTTTACTTGCTGGAGAGTTCATGAAGGAAGCCAAGCCATTTATCGAAGATGGAGTTCATCCTCAAAACCTTATTCGGAGTTACCGCTCAGCTTGCCAGTCGGTAAGCTTTCGGAATTTGCTTTCCATTTATTTGATTTGGCGGTAGATTTAAGGCTTGTTTGTTTTTGGTTTGTGGACTTCAATAGGCCATTGAGAAGATCAAAGAATTGGCTGTTAGCATAGAGGGGAAAAGTTTAAAAGAAAAGAAAAGTTTACTGGCTAAATGTGCCGCTACAACGCTGTCTTCTAAGCTTATTGGTGGTGAAAAGGAGTTTTTTGCGTCCATGGTGGTAGATGCTGTCATTGCCATTGGAAATGATGATAGGCTCAGCATGATAGGAATTAAGAAGGTAAATAAATCTTTTATTCACCTTAAATTTTGTCAATCTTTCTTTTGCTTGTTCAGTGGCGCTTATCAATTAGGTAAATCTTTATGTTGTACCGAGTCTATAATCTTCTTTTCCTCGGCATATTTGGTTGCTCGATTTATTCTTAATAATGTTGCACGAAAGGATTTATGTTGAAACCATTATACCCAAAAGTTCAAGCACAAAAAGGGTGGTCTGAACGATAATATAAACGTTACAATCCCCCACACATGTAATTTAGAGTTCAAGGAATGCTCAGAATTAGTGTCCGAGGCATACATAAAAGTGCAAGTTTGTTGGGCATTAGGTAACAAATATCACTTAAGGTGGAAGCCATTTTTGATACCATGTTGGAAAACTTTTTCCAGAAGTTGTAACTCATTGGGGATGGTCTAAACAATAATTTTAACAGTTTAAGAATTACGTTGATGCCTATCTAGATCGGCAGTTTGATCACCTTTATTGTCAATTTATTAAAGAAGTTGTTTAGTTGTCTGCTATGGGCAATAAGAACTTCAGAACAAAAAGCCTTTTCCATTGACAACATAATCATTTTACCATTCTATTATCTCTTACCCCTAATCATTGATCTTCCTGCTCAATTTCGTTCCTTAGGTTCCTGGAGGTACAATGAGAGATTCTTTTCTTGTGAATGGTGTTGCCTTCAAAAAGACATTCTCATATGCTGGTTTTGAGCAGCAACCAAAGAAATTTTTAAATCACAAGATACTTTTGTTAAACATAGAACTGGAGCTAAAATCAGAGAAAGAAAATGCAGAGATAAGGTTAGGATGTTTGGTATCTTTCAACTTATTTTACCTCTTATAATGGCTGTTGTCCAAAAGAGAAGCTGGCCGAGCTTTCTTTGTCACAGGTTGTCAGATCCATTACAGTATCAGTCAATTGTAGACGCGGAGTGGAATATCATTTATGACAAATTGGACAAGTGCGTGGAGAGCGGAGCCAAAATTGTTTTGTCAAGGCTTGCTATTGGTGATCTGGCTACACAGGTATCGGTTTATGTTCTTTCCTTTTAGCCTACCTGTAAATGGAAACTTAAAAGTTCAAGTAATGTTATCACTGGCTTAATTCTTGTTTGAATGGATGGAACAACCTTATGTATATCTATTTGTTCAAAAATTATGAAAAATACAATACAAGTTTTCTGTTGCATTATATGCCGTCTGAGTCCCTGTTACTTTTAATGTGATAATCATTGTAACTAATAACCTAGTGTCACGGTGAGTCTTTTCTATTTTACTTTTGTGTTTGATTTGAAATATTTGACATTTCTACACGAGGGATCCGATAAAAATTGCATATTGGGTCATACAGAAGACATTCAAAAATGATTTCTTTGTGCAGTATTTTGCAGATCGTGATATATTTTGTGCTGGTCGTGTAACCGAAGAAGATTTGCTAAGGGTTGCTGCGGCCACTGGTGGCACTGTGCAGACAACTGTGAACAACATAATCGACGAGGTAGTTCTCTTGTATTTTTTCGCATTGATTGAAAATTAACTAAAGGAGCCATAATTTTTGTTGATATTGAATTTGATTATGTTACATTCCCCTGTGTATATCAATATATATTTTAATGATATGAAATGTTTCTTTCCCTCATTTAACCATCGATTTATTTTTTCCTGTTCAAAAGGTTCTGGGAACTTGTGAGGTATTTGAGGAGAAGCAAGTTGGGAATGAGCGATTCAACATCTTTAGTGGATGCCCATCTGGTCAGACTGCTACAATTGTTCTTCGTGGTGGAGCGGATCAGGTTCTGCGACTATTAACATATTGCTTGTTCGTCATGATTTCAGCTGTAACTAATCGTTATATTTCAATAATATTAGTTCATAGAGGAGGCCGAACGAAGTTTACATGATGCAATTATGATAGTTAGAAGGGCTATGAGAAACTCCACCGTAGTTGCTGGGGGTGGTGCTATTGATGTATGAATTCTACCACTGTTTTTCACAATTTGTGTTTGAAGATGCTCAATTTACCAGTTTATTGTTGAAAGTTATCTCACGTCTGCAGATGGAGATAAGCCGATACTTGAGACAGCATGCTCGCACAATTGCTGGGAAGTCCCAGCTATTTATCAACTCTTATGCAAAAGCTCTTGAGGTATATGTTGCAAAAAAGTTTGTATTTAATTCTTAAAGCAAAAATATTTCCAATTCTCTTTGTGGATGGACAGAACCAAGAACATGCAGGATTGACGTCTAGATATGTTCAGGTTTACATCTTAGGGATACTCGTGCTGAATGTTGTTTTATCCTTTTCCTATGTTGTTACTTGATTGACTGTTATACCCATAGCTACAGTACAGTGGCAAGTAAGAATGTCTCACTGCTAAGGTCTTTCTCAATCTGTTCGTGTCCTGTGGTTTTTCTAACATGCATTCATCCTTTGAGAATAGTTTATTCTGTCTCATTCTATGGCTTTGCTGGGTCGTTGCAGATCATTCCACGCCAACTGTGTGATAATGCTGGTTTTGATGCGACCGATGTGTTGAACAAACTGAGACAAAAACACGCCTTACCATCTGGTTTGCCTCTCATCCATTTGAAATATTGCTAACCCCTCCGTGTTTGTCATGTCATGTCATGCCCGGTGAACGAAGTGCCTTTTGTTCTGTGGAGCATGTGTTTAAGATAATTAATATTATTCTTAAGATATTTCTTAATTTTGAAGTGTGAGCTTTTTAAATGTTAAATGCGTCAAATCTTGCTGACTGTTAAATTATTAACAGATGAAGGTGCACTTTATGGTGTGGACATCAATACTGGAGGAATTGCTGATTCGTTTGCCAACTTTGTGTGGGAGCCTGCAGTTGTGAAGGTTATCTTGTTATATTTCTTTGTGGAATGCTATTGATTATTAATATCTTCATCACACTTTTAACACTTGTTTCCAACCTCTATTTTTTTTGCAGATAAATGCGATAAATGCAGCCACTGAAGCAGCATGCTTGATCTTAAGTGTTGATGAGACTGTGAAAAACCCCAAGGTAATGTGAATTGTATCTCATGTCTTAATCCTATTCTATTATTTTTAGTTCGTTCTCAGCATAAAATATCTGGTGCATCATTGATAATGTTCTGTTGCCCAGCTGAGAATAGTTGAGTTTGGGTTGATTGGTTCTACCATAAACCCACCTCATCGAATGAGATTAATTCTTAATTTGCCTTGTCGGGTGGACCAGAGATGGTGGTTGTGGTGTTCCTTGACCATCATCTTCGAAATTCTAGACCCAAATTATTGTTGGTTGTCAGACTGACATTCGACTACGTGCTTTGTTTGAAATCAAAATATTGCTGATTCCAGATTATACAAGCGAATGAGCGATTCCTATGTAGCACGGATACCTTAAATTTTTTTTTGAAGTATCGGATACGAATACGACACGGATACGGATACAGATACGCGTGTCGGATACCTCAAAATCCATATCGTTGACTTTGTTTAGGGTTGACCGGTCGGATACGTTTTGGACACGGCGAGAACACGCCATGGATACGTTTTTCGGATACGTTTGGGCAAAATTGCAAATATTTAAAAGTTTTAGTGGTTAATTAAAAAAATTAAAATTTCTAGGGACTAAAAGAAAAATAATTTAAAATAAAAACCCTAAATTTATATAAATATAAATATATATAATATTTATATATATTTTAATGATTGTCGTATCATAGCCGTATCGTGTCTAATATTTTCAAAATTTGACGTGTCGCCGTATTCGTATCGTATTCGATACGATACTCGTACCCGTATCCATGCAACATAGAGCGATTCTTAATAACTTTTGACCAAGTCCTTATCTTTGAGTCTACTCTTATATCTTCCCTCTTCCTAATATGTGCCTAGAACCGTTATCCAGTATCTCATTGGTTCCAACTGTTTATAAAACATGATATATGCACCAGTTTTCATTGCCCGGATTTCTTGAACTCACTTGGGAAAGATACAAATGCTACAATTTTCACACATTATCGGAGATTGTTCATTTATTGACGTGATATTTCATATTACTACATCTGTTTCCAATGCAGTCCGAGAGTGCACAGGGAGATGCTGCTGCTAGCACCATGGGCGGTCGAGGACGTGGTGGAGCTGCTTTCCGTGGTCGTGGCCGTGGAATGAGGAGGCGATAGGCCTTTTTGAAATTTTCTTGTAATTTGCTAAATTTTTGTCGCAGCGTCGTGCATTCCCATGTTAGTTATTCCCTTATCTCCAATGGAAAACGGTTTTGAAAACAGCAAAGAAAAGGAGCGTAATTTTGGAATAGTGTCCGTGTGCTTGGGTGGGGGTTTTTTTTTTTTTTTTTTTAAGTAAAATCTCGGAATTGTGATTTGTGTGTGATAATTTCTTGAGGAACATAGCTTCTATATTCTGCACCTTTTTTGGTGCAGAGTGGTAGCTTTTGCTCGTACGAACATGTCATCCTATGTAAGTTTATCCCTAATGATCTTGATGCGATAAATCATTTTGCACGATTGACTTGTCTTCATTTTTTAGGTTTCAATTTGGATTGCATGGCCTGTTGTTAAGTAACATGATCCGTCTGTCATCCATCGCGGTCGGAAACCCGCAAATCACGTTCTTTTAAACGATTATTTTGCGAAGACTCCTAAAAAAAAAAGAAGCCAAGTTTTCAAGATGATTTCTATTGTCTCAAATATATTCTTGCTGTGTTTATCAGCAAGTAAAATACCACGACGATCGCATCTTACAATGAAGTTGATGGTCTTGGTAAACTTGGAACATCTACAAAACTAAAAATTGCGTGAGTGGACGATATCTTCCACGCTACCAGCAGAAGTTGCTGATGGGTATACTGAAATAGGAAAATCCATTGCATTTTAGTGCATGCAATTATTATGACATATATTTGCAGATTGGTATCTACGATCGATCATCTATTATCAATTTTCTTTCTTTCTTTCTCTTTTTTTTTAATTGAAACTTCTATTATCAATGTTTTTTAAACTACTACATTTGGATTAATAATGGGGCTTCCTTGGAATTTAGAAAAGCCTCCCCTATTTCTGCTTGACATAGAAAAGTTCTTCTCTGCCAATAATGAAATGGATCTTTGATTGAAATTTTTTACATCATCCTGGGAAACAAAACACCTTGCCTAAACTGAACTTTCCATCATCTTGCGAGGAAGACAATGAACCCAAGTGTCTTGGTCTAATTTTTAGAATCTCAAAATACTCCACTTTGTTTTTAGCCCCCTATTTCTTTTTCATGACCATACAATTTTAAATCTTATTTTCTTTAACAAAAATACTTATAAAAAATTCGACTAAACATACACGCAACACTGTACACCCGAGATAATATATATATATGCAAAAAGGCTACCTAAAAAACAAAATAATTCAAATATTTTATTTTATTTTTTTCCCCTTGGTGTGACTTGGATATTTTAAAATTAGCTTTGGTTTGATTAAGATTTTGATATGTTATTCTCAAACTATATATTTATAATAAATAACTAACTATAAGAAGATTGTTTTAGAAAAAATAAAAATAAAAATAACCATATTGTAATGTAGGCTATATCTAATTTTTTTAAATTATAATTTCAATTAAATTCTTTAATTTTTTGCCACTTTTTTTTATGATACCATCAGGAAAGAGAACATTCATTCCCTCGAATATATTTTATCACGTTGTAAATATATAAAATTCTGACAGTAACGAGGAACATCTTTGACTCACGACTCCGATATTTTTGTTGGGCATTAGGTAACAAATATCACTTAAGGTGGAAGCCATTTTTGATACCATGTTGGAAAACTTTTTCCAGAAGTTGTAACTCATTGGGGATGGTCTAAACAATAATTTTAACAGTTTAAGAATTACGTTGATGCCTATCTAGATCGGCAGTTTGATCACCTTTATTGTCAATTTATTAAAGAAGTTGTTTAGTTGTCTGCTATGGGCAATAAGAACTTCAGAACAAAAAGCCTTTTCCATTGACAACATAATCATTTTACCATTCTATTATCTCTTACCCCTAATCATTGATCTTCCTGCTCAATTTCGTTCCTTAGGTTCCTGGAGGTACAATGAGAGATTCTTTTCTTGTGAATGGTGTTGCCTTCAAAAAGACATTCTCATATGCTGGTTTTGAGCAGCAACCAAAGAAATTTTTAAATCACAAGATACTTTTGTTAAACATAGAACTGGAGCTAAAATCAGAGAAAGAAAATGCAGAGATAAGGTTAGGATGTTTGGTATCTTTCAACTTATTTTACCTCTTATAATGGCTGTTGTCCAAAAGAGAAGCTGGCCGAGCTTTCTTTGTCACAGGTTGTCAGATCCATTACAGTATCAGTCAATTGTAGACGCGGAGTGGAATATCATTTATGACAAATTGGACAAGTGCGTGGAGAGCGGAGCCAAAATTGTTTTGTCAAGGCTTGCTATTGGTGATCTGGCTACACAGGTATCGGTTTATGTTCTTTCCTTTTAGCCTACCTGTAAATGGAAACTTAAAAGTTCAAGTAATGTTATCACTGGCTTAATTCTTGTTTGAATGGATGGAACAACCTTATGTATATCTATTTGTTCAAAAATTATGAAAAATACAATACAAGTTTTCTGTTGCATTATATGCCGTCTGAGTCCCTGTTACTTTTAATGTGATAATCATTGTAACTAATAACCTAGTGTCACGGTGAGTCTTTTCTATTTTACTTTTGTGTTTGATTTGAAATATTTGACATTTCTACACGAGGGATCCGATAAAAATTGCATATTGGGTCATACAGAAGACATTCAAAAATGATTTCTTTGTGCAGTATTTTGCAGATCGTGATATATTTTGTGCTGGTCGTGTAACCGAAGAAGATTTGCTAAGGGTTGCTGCGGCCACTGGTGGCACTGTGCAGACAACTGTGAACAACATAATCGACGAGGTAGTTCTCTTGTATTTTTTCGCATTGATTGAAAATTAACTAAAGGAGCCATAATTTTTGTTGATATTGAATTTGATTATGTTACATTCCCCTGTGTATATCAATATATATTTTAATGATATGAAATGTTTCTTTCCCTCATTTAACCATCGATTTATTTTTTCCTGTTCAAAAGGTTCTGGGAACTTGTGAGGTATTTGAGGAGAAGCAAGTTGGGAATGAGCGATTCAACATCTTTAGTGGATGCCCATCTGGTCAGACTGCTACAATTGTTCTTCGTGGTGGAGCGGATCAGGTTCTGCGACTATTAACATATTGCTTGTTCGTCATGATTTCAGCTGTAACTAATCGTTATATTTCAATAATATTAGTTCATAGAGGAGGCCGAACGAAGTTTACATGATGCAATTATGATAGTTAGAAGGGCTATGAGAAACTCCACCGTAGTTGCTGGGGGTGGTGCTATTGATGTATGAATTCTACCACTGTTTTTCACAATTTGTGTTTGAAGATGCTCAATTTACCAGTTTATTGTTGAAAGTTATCTCACGTCTGCAGATGGAGATAAGCCGATACTTGAGACAGCATGCTCGCACAATTGCTGGGAAGTCCCAGCTATTTATCAACTCTTATGCAAAAGCTCTTGAGGTATATGTTGCAAAAAAGTTTGTATTTAATTCTTAAAGCAAAAATATTTCCAATTCTCTGTGGATGGACAGAACCAAGAACATGCAGGATTGACGTCTAGATATGTTCAGGTTTACATCTTAGGGATACTCGTGCTGAATGTTGTTTTATCCTTTTCCTATGTTGTTACTTGATTGACTGTTATACCCATAGCTACAGTACAGTGGCAAGTAAGAATGTCTCACTGCTAAGGTCTTTCTCAATCTGTTCGTGTCCTGTGGTTTTTCTAACATGCATTCATCCTTTGAGAATAGTTTATTCTGTCTCATTCTATGGCTTTGCTGGGTCGTTGCAGATCATTCCACGCCAACTGTGTGATAATGCTGGTTTTGATGCGACCGATGTGTTGAACAAACTGAGACAAAAACACGCCTTACCATCTGGTTTGCCTCTCATCCATTTGAAATATTGCTCACCCCTCCGTGTTTGTCATGTCATGTCATGCCCAGTGAACGAAGTGCCTTTTGTTCTGTGGAGCATGTGTTTAAGATAATTAATATTATTCTTAAGATATTTCTTAATTTTGAAGTGTGAGCTTTTTAAATGTTAAATGCGTCAAATCTTGCTGACTGTTAAATTATTAACAGATGAAGGTGCACTTTATGGTGTGGACATCAATACTGGAGGAATTGCTGATTCGTTTGCCAACTTTGTGTGGGAGCCTGCAGTTGTGAAGGTTATCTTGTTATATTTCTTTGTGGAATGCTATTGATTATTAATATCTTCATCACACTTTTAACACTTGTTTCCAACCTCTATTTTTTTTGCAGATAAATGCGATAAATGCAGCCACTGAAGCAGCATGCTTGATCTTAAGTGTTGATGAGACTGTGAAAAACCCCAAGGTAATGTGAATTGTATCTCATGTCTTAATCCTATTCTATTATTTTTAGTTCGTTCTCAGCATAAAATATCTGGTGCATCATTGATAATGTTCTGTTGCCCAGCTGAGAATAGTTGAGTTTGGGTTGATTGGTTCTACCATAAACCCACCTCATCGAATGAGATTAATTCTTAATTTGCCTTGTCGGGTGGACCAGAGATGGTGGTTGTGGTGTTCCTTGACCATCATCTTCGAAATTCTAGACCCAAATTATTGTTGGTTGTCAGACTGACATTCGACTACGTGCTTTGTTTGAAATCAAAATATTGCTGATTCCAGATTATACAAGCGAATGAGCGATTCCTATGTAGCACGGATACCTTAAATTTTTTTTTGAAGTATCGGATACGAATACGACACGGATATGGATACAGATACGCGTGTCGGATACCTCAAAATCCATATCGTTGACTTTGTTTAGGGTTGACCGGTCGGATACGTTTTGGACACGGCGAGAACACGCCATGGATACGTTTTTCGGATACGTTTGGGCAAAATTGCAAATATTTAAAAGTTTTAGCGGTTAATTAAAAAAATTAAAATTTCTAGGGACTAAAAGAAAAATAATTTAAAATAAATTTGACTGGGTTTTTAAATCCCTAAATTTATATAAATATAAATATATATAATATTTATATATATTTTAATGATTGTCGTATCATAGCCGTATCGTGTCTAATATTTTCAAAATTTGACGTGTCGCCGTATTCGTATCGTATTCGATACGATACTCGTACCCGTATCCATGCAACATAGAGCGATTCTTAATAACTTTTGACCAAGTCCTTATCTTTGAGTCTACTCTTATATCTTCCCTCTTCCTAATATGTGCCTAGAACCGTTATCCAGTATCTCATTGGTTCCAACTGTTTATAAAACATGATATATGCACCAGTTTTCATTGCCCGGATTTCTTGAACTCACTTGGGAAAGATACAAATGCTACAATTTTCACACATTATCGGAGATTGTTCATTTATTGACGTGATATTTCATATTACTACATCTGTTTCCAATGCAGTCCGAGAGTGCACAGGGAGATGCTGCTGCTAGCGCCATGGGCGGTCGAGGACGTGGTGGAGCTGCTTTCCGTGGTCGTGGCCGTGGAATGAGGAGGCGATAGGCCTTTTTGAAATTTTCTTGTAATTTGCTAAATTTTTGTCGCAGCGTCGTGCATTCCCATGTTAGTTATTCCCTTATCTCCAATGGAAAACGGTTTTGAAAACAGCAAAGAAAAGGAGCGTAATTTTGGAATAGTGTCCGTGTGCTTGGGTGGGGTTTTTTTGTTTTTTTTTTTTTAAGTAAAATCTCGGAATTGTGATTTGTGTGTGATAATTTCTTGAGGAACATAGCTTCTATATTCTGCACCTTTTTTGGTGCAGAGTGGTAGCTTTTGCTCGTACGAACATGTCATCCTATGTAAGTTTATCCCTAATGATCTTGATGCGATAAATCATTTTGCACGATTGACTTGTCTTCATTTTTTAGGTTTCAATTTGGATTGCATGGCCTGTTGTTAAGTAACATGATCCGTCTGTCATCCATCGCGGTCGGAAACCCGCAAATCACGTTCTTTTAAACGATTATTTTGCGAAGACTCTTAAAAAAAAAAGAAGCCAAGTTTTCAAGATGATTTATATTGTCTCAAATATATTCTTGCTGTGTTTATCAGCAAGTAAAATACCACGACGATCGCATCTTACAATGAAGTTGATGGTCTTGGTAAACTTGGAACATCTACAAAACTAAAAATTGCGTGAGTGGACGATATCTTCCACGCTACCAGCAGAAGTTGCTGATGGGTATACTGAAATAGGAAAATCCATTGCATTTTAGTGCATGCAATTATTATGACATATATTTGCAGATTGGTATCTACGATCGATCATCTATTATCAATTTTCTTTCTTTCTTTCTCTTTTTTTTTAATTGAAACTTCTATTATCAATGTTTTTTAAACTACTACATTTGGATTAATAATGGGGCTTCCTTGGAATTTAGAAAAGCCTCCCCTATTTCTGCTTGACATAGAAAAGTTCTTCTCTGCCAATAATGAAATGGATCTTTGATTATTATTTTAAGAGAAGCAAATGAGGTTTTGATCAGATTCAACGACTTGCTTGGATTGACAAAATCAGATTAAAAATCGAATATAATCCATTTCAATTTATGCAATTTTCAATAGTAATTGTGACAAATTTCAAATGGCGAACACTACTTGAAATCCACCCTTAAATCATTTTCCAAATCAATCGCGACCTGATTGTTTTCTTTTAATGTATGCCATAATATGCATATTTTGGCTTCTACGACACTGCAATTATATAAGCAAATATTATGCAATATCAATAATTAATATAACAACGTACGGATATTTGGTTCAATACATATCATTTTACTTTTAAAAGCGGCTGTATGTTGTGCTTTTTTGTCAGTGTTTTTTTAAATTCTTTTCCTTCAGTTTCAAAACTCATTTGAAAATCTATTTCAGTATTTTGAACTTCATCTCCTATCTACTCGAATGACCAAAACCAAACCAAGGCATGTAGCAAGTACAATTTCTTTAAAAATAAATAGCAAGTACAGTTTCTTTAAAAATAAATAGCAAGTACAGTTTCTTTAAAAAAAACTTGTCTCCCCGATATGTGCTCTGAGATTCGTATGTTTGCACATAAATCAAACATTTTCCAGTTCAAATCGGGCCCATGATTTGCACCACTTGTGCCGGCGTGTGCGAGAGATAACCTATTGACCAATCATTGTTATACTTACATAAAGTATAACACAATATAAACTCATCTATACCACTTTATTTTTTCTATGTTGGACAAACCCACCTCCCAAATTTTCATTCACTCACATGGAAAGCTCATAAACATCATAAGCCAATATATATTATATATATTTATTTAATCCAACAATTGATACATATTTTGAATACATGCATCTGTGGCTAGTATCCTCGAAGTAGCAAATTTTCTAGCTTGTGTCGACCATTTTAATAAATATTATGACATAAAAGAGATAATAGTTGCGTAATGTGGATATTTGATGTTTGATTAAATCCAACTTTATTCTATTTTTTACACACACAAAATAATACAGTTTTACTTCTTATCACGGTCAAATTTTAATTAAAGTTTTAGGTGAACTTTCTTCAATTCTAGAAGCCTATTGAAAACGAGAGGGTTTGAAAAATTACTTTAGAAATTTCTTTTTCTTTTTTGAAAAATACTTTTAGAATTTTCATACATCTTGAAAAATCCATATTCATCGTCTTAATGACGTCAATAATTGAAATATACTTAGTATATCGAAATATTGTGAAATTAATATATTATCTTGATCATGACGGGTTCCCGAATTTCCCATTTTCATAACATTATATTTTCAAATTTTTAAAGACATAATTTATGTGACTAAACATAATTTAGCCATGCATAAATCAAATTAAATAATTGGTTGATGATGTTATTAGTTAGTAGTAGTTGCAGCTAGAATTAACCATAATATCGTAGGATATTAAAATACTTTCTAGCATAGTTTACGTGAGGTGAGCATTCTAGAGAGGTTTTGACTCGATAAAACCAATTGGATAATGGCTTTTTTTTTGACAATATGTATTCATCCAATACCAAGTCCTCTAACAATCTCGAGTTCGAAATTCAATTATAATTTGTAACAACCTCTTTCCGATTCGAAATTCATTCAAACTTTTTCCATATCAAATCTCTTCCGAAATCCATAATAATTTTTTTTTTTAAGAATTTACAAACACTACTTATAAGTCTTGTTCCAGTATAGAGTCAAAGCGTGAAAGGAAATTTCGAATAAGTTTCTTTATATTCAGAATTTTTTCAAGGGTTTACAAGCATTTGAAAGTAAGAAAAAGAGTTTAAAAATATCGAAATATAGAACTTTTTTAAAGTTAATTAAAATAAAAGACTACTTTAAAACTTGTATCACTACAAAAAAAAATTTCTGATTAGCGACGGTCATGTCCATCGCTGATTTTGGTTACCGACGGTAACGGTTTAGCGATGGAGTACGAGATATATTTTTGTTGTATATTACTATAAAAAAAACTTAAGACAATTTGGTTTGTCACTTTTCATGATCAACTTCGATCCCAAACTTTATTTAGTGGAAAAATGATTAGCCACTTATCTTGGTGGATAACAAGAAGTAGAAATTTGACCCGGAAACCAAATCCAAGTAAACGAGAATGTAGTGGGCAAAGTCAAACTTTGATATAAAAATATATAAACAAAATCCAACATTTTTTTTCAATGTGGAGCTAGGAATACTGATGATCATGCTATGCATGAAGTGAACACCAACTTGGATTCTAACAAATGCGCGGATATCCCGAAGATCACACGATATAGTGGTATCAGGGTCATCAGGTGGCGAAGATTATTCGATGTAGTATAACATCTTTTTATTAAAATATGTAAAAGACGATAAAAAAATATTCTTTTACGTCACTCCGCATAAATGATTAAACGATCTCGTAATTAATTTTGTAGAGTGTCTTAGGGTTCAAGAAGTCCACAACCATCGGAACGTTGGAAGTTAGATGTCCTAATCGTTAACGGCGAAGCCATTTTTATTATCTTCATCATATCCCATTGACTTGGTCATGTGTATCAAAATAAATATGTCCCCATTTTATGTATTAAAGTTTCAAATTTATTTATTTTTTTTTCTCGAAACTTAGTTTGTGCAATTTTCAAAGTCAACCCTTTTTGTCTATAGTTGGGGAAAAAAATAATTAAAAAAATAGAGTAATGATTAGATAATATCTTTATCTAAATATGTACTAATAAGTTAGTACAATGAATTGTTGGAGACCTAACAAAGTCAGCTACTTCATCCAACATGATTAGCAAATCAAATCCTGCACACAAGAAATAAAAATGAAACTTTCAATTATTAGTTCACGAGGTTAAAAAGAGCACAAAAATATTGGAACTTTGTTTAAGTAAGGAAAAATTAAGGTAAATAGTTGTTTCGTCTGGGATGTTTGTTTTTTTGCGATTATGATAATTATCTTTGTTTTTTAAGTAATTTTAGTCATTTTTTGCGATGGTGGTAATTATTTTTGTTTTTTAAGCAATTCTAATCATTTTTTTCGATGTGATCAGCAATCCAGATTAAAAAAGATAAATTGTCAAAATTGAAAAATGCATGACTCAAATTGAAATTTTATAATATATAAACAAATTGAAAAAAGTGAAAGATGCATGACTCAAACTGAAATTTTATAATATATAACCAAATTGAAAAAAGGGAAAGGTATATGGAAAAAAAACAAATTTTCCGAAATATATATATATATATATATATATATATATATAGACGCAACCGGAACAAACACTTCCTAGAGTATCTAAAATTCATGGTTCTAATATATTTTCTCCAGATTTATAGACAGACTCTAGAAAAATAGAAAAAAAATTTATCTCATATGTTTCGTGCCGTTGCAATTTCCGTATTTCGATTATTGATTTTTTTTTTAATGAAACTTGAATTTGACGATATGAATGACTAAAATCGCATAGAAGCAAATATTCATAATCAAAATTACAAAATTTCCAGAGAATATATACAAGAAAAATTGATTAATATCATGCAGAATATAGACTTACTGAAGAAACTCGACATTCAAGTACGAGACCTGTGGATTGGGGATTGCGAGCGCCTCGAAAGCTACATTGGACAACACAAGGCCCGTTCCATCATAACTGGGCCTGGAAACCGATGTTTGAGCCCGATCCACGATCTTGATCTGTATCTGGCTGCCCGGGATGCAAGTCCCCGGCACGACAGCGCTGATGCATCTCACCAAATACTGCCGCCCACATGCGGCGCTGTTATCCCACAGCCCTTCTCCCACAGCGGCGAAAAGGCCGCTGGTCGGGAACTGAGAGAAGTCATCGCCGTAGCATGCGGTGGCTGAGCACGTTTGTTAATCAAGAAATGTAAACCAAAAGCAGCATTAAGATTATATTCCCTGTGATTGAATATTAATTTCTGATTTCTTGATTTGTGATCGGTAAAAACTTACGAGTGTACGGTTGATAATACACGCTGGCTGTTCCAACGTCGGCACAGCCGAGCCGAACATGGTGGCTGAGGAGGAGGAGGACGCCGGAGAGCCATATCACGAGGAGATTATACATCCTAAAATGGCATAAATTTGATTGAGACATGGAGATGTAATATACGATGTTATATTTACATTATAATATTTAATCATGAGAAATAATGGTCCTATTTATAGTAACAATTGGTGAGGTTTTTTGAAGTCAATGGATTATCAGAATTAACAAAATAAATGTGGGCTATCCGATTTATGACTGAAAAGAAAGAAATCATAAAAAAATCTTCTAGAAAAACGAACCACCCTGACTTTTAATTTTCTAATAAATTTCTCTTTGAAATATTCTTTAAATAGTAAATGTCAATATTTATAATATCAAACTTTAATCGTTTGGTAGTTTTTTGAATTTTCCTTCACTGCCGGGGACTTGCATTTCGATCATCGTTGATGTAATAAACGAGTGAGACCAACAGGTATCAGATCCTCGGTTTTAACCATCGGATCATGATCTCGTCGACGGGTCACATATGTTATTTTTATATCACATTACTCACGTACGTATGTATCGGATCAACCCGTATCCGAAAAGTAGGGTCAGACTGACTGTGGATATACGTACAACAAATGATTAGTTGGTATGAAAGGAATAACATTTTTACTAGAGATCGGCCAATTTGCCCAATGGTCCGGATAAATATAGTCAAAAGTACCAATTTTTTTAACATCAATAAATAACACACACAAAAAGAAGTTTCGTGTGTGCGATGAATTATCGCAAAATATGCGTGTGGATTATATTAGAGGTTCACGTGTAAGATTCATTTTGATTCCAAATCTTCACTCAAAAGGAAATTAATTTCGTGAAACTCAAGAGGAAACAATCGATTTGTACAATTATTGAAAGAATCCCATGATTAATACACGTGAAAGGGATTGTGTCAGAATTATATTACAATAGCTTTTTCGAAGAATAAAATAATGTCGATTTTTCAAATTATTTAAAAATCTATAATATTTTTTTTTAAAAAAATTTATCGTGATATGTGACTTTTTCAGGGTTGGCGCTCTGTTTGGGATGTCGATCATTTTGAAACTATCGAGCGGCTGCCGACCTTTGTTCACACCACCTTAAATAAATCCTTTTGACTTTCTTTCAAATTCTAATTTTGAAATCGGGAAATTTCGGAAAATGATAATAAATTAGTGGATGCACTTGGCTTATTATCCGATATTTATGTTTTTTTATGCATACATGCATATAAATATTTTTTTTATGGTGTGAAGATATTTAACTAGTAGTCTGCAAATCGTACTATTCAGCTAAACAACTTGTCCGGGAAAAAATGAGTTGGGAGGAAGAATCGAGCTCCTGATTATTACTCAAACACTCACAGACTTCACCAACTTAGACATTCTCTCGAGCATATATATACTTGTTCATACTTTGAAATATTGTTATTATATCTATCTGTGTTCATATTCTTATTTATAATTATTAATAATTAAATATAGTATAGGGATGGCGATTGAATATAGGCGCCAATCGCTCCGATGAATATGTTGTACTAACGTGGGGTGCCTAATCTAGTCGAGATTTACATAAGAGTTTTATATAGGGACAAAGCAGTTGGTTTTTTTTTTTTTTTTTTTATTATTATTATTATCAGACGTTGTTCGGCCAATTATACCAACTAAGACATCTAGGGTGACAGACTATCTCCTGGGGTTCATCTCTTGGAACTTAGGATCTCAAGTTTTTGTGATTTTTCCAGGCACTAACAAAAAAGGTGGGTGGTGGCCGAATGCACGAATGGGCTGCCAAAGTTGACGAATATGTACGTGGTATGATGGGTCCTCCTGGATCATCAACTCTATTTGAGGAGCTCGGTTTGTACTATATCGGCCCAATTGATGGCCACGAATCGATGTTGAAGATCTTGTATGCGTGTTGCATGAAGTGGTATCTTTGGACTCGATGGGTCCTGTTCTGGTTCACGTCATAACAAAGGAAGATTGCGAAGTAAAAGATAACCATGAGAGTGAAATGTCGGAACATCATCATGAAGGTTCAATTCTTTCTTGTTTGTTTCTTCTAGTGGTTTGGTTCTGCCATCACTTTAATGCTACAAAATGGGGTTCCCAAGAAATTGTTTATTTCAGAATTTCACCATCATTTGATTTTCAATCGGAAGAAAGTCTGCAAAAATATGGAATTGTTTCAGTGCAAAGGTGTAAAAAACTGTGATCTATGCTCTGAAGTAAAGTATCGAGATAATCTAAATTTTTTGCCTATATTAACGTTCTTATTGACTTGTGGATAACATACGTTATCACCGAGGAACAATTTAATAATGTTGGAAAGCAGGTTCCTTCAACAATGAAGAATTGTTCCCAAGGAATTCTCGATCACAGACGTATAGCGATCACTTTGTAGAGGCTTTAATTGCAGAGGCAAATAGAAATGAAGATATAGTGGTTATTCATGCTGGGATGGGAATGGAAACAGCTTTTCGATCATTGAAAAATAAACTTTCATGACAGATTTTTCGATGTTGGCATGGCTGAGCAGCATGCTGTTACATTTGCAGCCGGTCTGTCACGTGGGGGATTGAAACCTTTTTGCATAATCCCGTCAGCCTTCCTTCAGGCGAGCATATGATCAGGTTCTCACCTAATGCTATTGGACTTTCAATGATTCAAAATTTATTGAATTTCTGCATGAACAACCTAACTGTTTTTATGTAATAATTTTGTGCTGCTGCCTTCATATGATTAACATAAAGACGAAATTTCACTTGTTTGTCGTATAAATATGGGCATGTGATATTTTGTCCTTTGTGTAACCGATTATCAATTTTATTAGTCCTTTATCCAAATGTTGTTGTTTTTTTAAAAAAATCGGCATAAGATTAGAGAATTTATTTGATTGATTGTTAGAGAATAGAATTAAAAATCTCACAACCTCATGATTGCATGACTAAAAGTGGAAATTTCCCAAGGTAATTCCCATCCATGCAGTGACGCTCTTACCTCTTGTCTTTAAAACAGATCGAGTTCAGATAGTTTATGCGCTGTTAATAACCCCTCGAAATATAATCGCCTTATGGTCATTGTTAACAATTAGCAGATTGGCAAAGACAGAATACTCATTGAGGGTAAACATATAGCTCTTCTTGGTTATGGTTCAATGGTGCAAAATTGCCTTAGAGCTCATTCCCTTCTTGCAAAACTTGGCATTGACGTTACCGTTGCTGATGCAAGATTCTGCAAGCTGCTTGATATAAATCTTGTGAGGATGCTATGCAAGAACCACAACTTCCTCATTACAGTCGAGGAGGGTTCCATCGGGGGATTTGGCGCACACGTTGCTCAATTCATTGCACTTGATGGGCTTCTTGATGTCGGAATTAAGGTTATCTTTTTGCATTTCAAATATTATTTTTGCCTGACAGCTATTTTTCTATTCTATTGGCATGACCTTGGTTATATGGACGACTGGATTTTCTTCAATTGTAAAAGCCTTCAGCAAGTTTTGATGTGCTTCAGCAAGTTTCAATAGACTTGTAGCAAGTATTTTTAATAGTTTTTAACCATTTTTATATCCACGTGATGCGAATGATCCGAAGCTTGTCCATCAGGGATCCATGTAGATTTATATGAATCGAAATATCATTGCATATTTGATGTCAAAATGTCAGTTGCTATTTGTTTATTTACCCATCTGCCTTAACTTTATTCATTTCTTTCAGTGGCGACCCATGACTCTGCCGGACAACTATATCGAGGGTGCATCACCAAACGACCGGCTTGTGCTCGCGGGTCTTACGGGCAATCACATTGCTGCAACCAAGTTGAATCTTCTCGGGCGAACTCGAGATGCTCTGCTCTTAGTTGATGTAGAACTCTAGAGAAACATGAATAGGTGGTATTACACGAGTCAGGGACGGAACCATAATTTTTATTTGCCCCTAAGGGAGTGGTGAAAAAAACATTCTATGCGCGATAACAAATGTGTCGAACCATCAACACAAGCATGTCTATTGTAAATTTGTAATACATCTTGTTTTACAATGATTGTTCTTAGATTTGTATTTCATTTGACTAAATTTAGTCATTACTATACTATGTAATCAGCTAAAAGTAATTATTAAATAAAAGTTTTGTCCTCTTAAGTTTAATAAGAATCTACAGTGTGAGGAATTAAAAATAGGAGAAATGCAATAACTAACTACCAACTACCACACAATATATATTCTGTATTATAATAGTTGAGATGATTAGAAAAACCGGAACAACTCCAGATTAACAAGCTGTGCCTTACTAAAACAAGGAAGGAAGATTCATAGAAGGCCTTGAAATTGGAATTCTGAAACATTGGAAGCTTTGACTATCCTTGGTGAAAGCCCGCCAATAGGTCATTTTCTAGTCTTATCTATTTGTTCAGATTGAGAAATCACTCTTCTGAAATGACTACGTTCAGTAGTTCCTCATGTCAAATTATTGACTCTAGAGATATAGTAATATGGAGCAGACAAAGTTGTTTCTAGCACCGACAAACCAATTGTAAACACGGTCAATCAAAGGTAGCATTTTATGCAAATTCGGATATGCATATTAATGTCTATCATTTCTTCTTATTTTACCCTCCCTCCTCTTCAACACCAAAAAACCTTTCTTTTTTCTACCATAATATTATTACATTTTTTTATTGAAATTAAGTTCAATAGAAAATAGATTTTTTGTCATACACAACAATGTGTACAAACACACTAATTAAAATATTTATATCAAATTACAAATGTCCAATATTCATTTAATAAATTAATTAAACAATATTTCAAATATATAATATTATTTAAATGCAACGCGTACTTACTCTCAGTTGTTAGTACAAATAAATTCATAAACAAATTTACCGAACAAATATAATTGAATTTTTTTTAATTAAATTCATCCAATCTTTTTTTTGTTGTTGAAATAACCGTGACATATAATATTAAGCCAAGTCCGGAACAAAAAATTGAGTTCAAATTACTTTAAAAGTACTTCTTTAATTAGTTGATCAAATTATAAATGTTTTTCCATATAACACTATCAATATTAATATTATTATCTATTCAAAAAAAAATATTAATATTATTATTGTGTTGAGATATGTATAATTGGATACACGATTATTTGATATCGATGTTTTCATACGTGATACATATATCAAGAATAAATCTTATATTTAGTATCGAGTGCTATCTATATATATATATATATATATATATATGTTATTTAATTGGTAATAAAAACCAAAAATAGATATTATAATTCATGACAGGAAATCCATCCGATACGAGATCTCCGAATTTCTATTTATAATATATCTCAAACCACCACCTATTACAAAGCTTCATGCATTCTCCTCTCCTCTCTCCATTCTCCATTGTCATAAATATGGCGGAGCAATAACGTGGTAATAATTGGCAGAGAGAGAAAATAGGAGAATAAAGATCCAAAGAAAAGAAAAAACACAAAAAAAAGACTAAGGTGGAGAGTTTTTATCTTCCATTTACATATTTCTTTTTCACCCTTCTCCGGCGGCGTTTTGCCTGCCGGGAAACTGAAGAGAATCTCATTTGGCATCTATAATTTTTTGTTGGATTTTGCTCAATCTTTGTGTAGAGGTTAAACTACACCCCATTCGCTCCGTTTTTTATCGGCCCGTCGTGGTTTTTTCTTCATTCCAAGGTTCAATCTTTTTTACGTTGCTTTTTACATCTTTGTGTTTTTTTTTTGTTTTTTTGTTTTTGCATCGTGTGTCGAAGTTATGAATCTTGTGCTTTTGAGGGTTTTTGTCTTTGTCGGACATTTGTGTTAATGCGCGTCTCATTCATTGCCTTCACTGAACCTTGTGCTTTTCTGTGGAGAGAATGCAGCAATGGAAAGATTCATGGCCATGGGATTTACTATAGATTATGTTTTTGGATTTTGTATCCTTTTTTTTGCTATTCCCTGGATCAAGATTTGATTATCTTTTCATAGAATTTTCTGTTTAATCTTAAAATAGTATCATCAGTATGTTATTCCTAGAAATGGAATAGTCAAAACATATATATTTTTAAAATTCTTTGCATGAATCATTGGCATGAAAGAGATGCAATGAAAAAAAAAATCTCAGTCGCACAATCAAGAATTTCGTTCTGCATATAGTTCACTCTTTATTATATTACATAAATTTATCTGGTTTTCTACACGATAGACCACTGTTCATGGATATTATGGGGTTTAGGAACATAGCATGGTTAAAAATGTTCTTGATGGACGTATATATAATCGAGTGCAAATTTTTGGGACCTTGTGAAAGATTCATGGGACGTCGTGTCTCAATGAAATGCGTAAGATTTTATTCAATTTCTTGAAAAAATTTGTTTCGTTTCTAGTTTTTATTCAAATGAACGTACACTTATTTATTCAAATTTTTTTATAGAATTTTGTAATAATTTTTTTACCACGTTATTTGTATGCATGGGTGTCATTTTCTTCAATCCAACTTGGTTTTGAATAGGAATAATTTGTGACATTTTAAAGAGTGAGGGTTTCATGTGCATTGTTGGCTATTTTATTCATCCTTAATTTAGTCGAGTCTTCTTTTTAGTTGTGAATATATGCTCATTTATCGGTTCTATGAGGATCTACAGGACTTCCTGTTTGTGAATGATTCACATAAATTTTATGTTTCTCCATGCTTCCATTCATGTCTTTGACTTAGTACCGTCCGGTTTTAGCTTTCGGTTTCGCCAACTTTTAATATCGTATCAAAAGTACTCTTGCACTGCATGATTCTTTTACAAGAATATCATTGTCCAAATTAAAAGATCGTCATGACTTTTGTGCTGTAGTTTTTGCAGGATGTCCACCTCCCGTGGCCGGTTTTATTTATACAGAGACTGAAGCAATATACTTTACTTGTCCAGTTTCTTGACTGCATAAACACAATGGATCATTTAAAGACTCCATTCAAGGGAGTCACAAATGACATTAGAGGAAGGTTGACATGCTACAAAAAGGACTGGATTGATACATGTGGATCGGGTGCGAGGTGAAAATGTTGATATGAATGTATTGAATTTGTAGAAAGTACAATTTCTATTAATCAGCTCAGTACGTTAAATGGTTATCTAATTTGTGTCCATCGATCACTCAGGATTCTGGCTCCAACAGCATATATTTTCTTTGCCTCGGCTCTCCCTGTAATTGCCTTTGGGGAGCAATTGAGTAGGGAAACAGGTCAGCTTTGATAATCTTTTCTAGTTCATTGAATGGAAAACTCATATAATTTGACTTTTAAAACTTTTTTTTGATTGTGCAATAGAGGGAAGCTTGAGTCCTGCTGAGACTCTCGCTTCTACTGCTATCTGCGGCGTCATCCACGCGATTTTTGGTGGACAGCCATTGCTGATTTTAGGAGTTGCAGAACCAACCATTATAATGTACACTTATTTGTACAATTTTGCCAAGAACAGCATTGGGAGGGAGCTGTACTTAGCCTGGGCCGGATGGTACTCTGGATGAACTTCTCGGATTACATCACTGCTTGCTAGAGTTTATCAAGAAATTTGATATTCTATGTAATTTGTTCACTTTATTTTCTTTTCGAAACAGGGTCTGTGTCTGGACAGCTTTGATTCTCTTTCTTCTTGCTATATTCAATGCTTGCTCTATAATTACGCGATTTACGAGGGTGGCTGGTGAACTTTTTGGCATGTTGATCACTGTTTTATTCATCCAAGAGGCCATCAAGGTACTAGCGGTCTTGGCAAGTGTGGCAATGATAGGATGACTATGAACATAATTTATCATATTTGAATTGCAGGGTTTGGTGAGTGAATTTTTCATCCCAAATGGCGAAAATTCTACTGAAGAAAACTACCAATTTCAATGGCTCTACGCAAATGGCTTGCTAGGGATAATTTTTTCTTTTGGCCTACTTATCACTGCCCTAATGAGCAGAAAAGCTCGGTCGTGGCGTTACGGTACAGGTGTGTGAATTGTGAAGAGAAATGAGTGATGGCTTATTTTCCTAATCAAAGTCTCACGTCTATTTACTCTCGATACTTGGCCGATACCACAGGCTGCTTTCGGAGTTTTATTGCAGATTATGGGGTTCCATTGATGGTAGTGGTATGGACTTTATTATCTTATAGCGTACCGGGTGAAGTCCCCTCTGGAGTTCCAAGGAGACTCTTTTGTCCTCTTCCCTGGGAATCCAAATCACTCTATCACTGGACAGTGGCTAAGGTATTCACTTGACATTTTTGATGAAAATGTTATCTTTCCGCTTTATGTACAAACTAGAATCTCAATATGTTCAAAATCCCATTATTTATCCAGAATAGGGTTCAAATTTACTATCCTGCCTAGAAAATATCTAAAATCCTCAAGAATCTTTTATCCTTTTTATGCACTATATATCAGGACATGGGAAAGATTCCTGTGGGATATATTTTAGCTGCCCTGATACCAGCTGTGATGATTGCCGGTCTATACTTTTTCGATCACAGTGTAGCTTCACAGATGGCTCAACAGAAGGAATTCAACCTCAAAAATCCGTCTGCCTACCATTACGATATCTTTTTACTAGGAGTCATGGTATATAATTTAAGCCATTGATCTATAAATTCTGTTCCTAAAATTTTAACCATACTATCATTATCTTACCACCGGGCTAAAGACTCAGAGCATTTTCTTGTGATCTTAGACTTTGATTTGCGGTTTGCTTGGACTTCCTCCTTCAAATGGTGTCCTCCCTCAATCACCTATGCATACTAGGAGTCTTGCTGTTCTCAAGAAACAGGTGGGAGATGTGATCTTTAAGAAAGTGAACTGTTAGCTGTTTGCATATCTAAGTAGACTGTATAGTTGTATTATTAGAAATGATATTTGTTGATTTTCAGTTGATTCGGAAGAAAATGGTGAAGAGTGTAAAAGAGTGCATGAAACAGCAGGCAACCCAGTCAGAGATCTATGGTCGACTGCAGACTGTTTTCATTGAAATGGATAGTGCTCCTTGTGTAAGTTTGCACTGTGCTCTCTACCTAAACATTTATAAAATTTAACCACCCGAAAGTTTTATAAGCGTGCACACTTATTAGAAGTTTGCATGATGATCCAGTTACTTTGATATTATGCTGCAGCCACATACTGTAGATAGAGAATTGGCAAACTTGAAGAATGCTGTCATGCAACATGAAGATGAAGGAGATGACAACAGTAAATTTGACCCGGAAAAGTGTATTGATCTTCATCTCCCTGTTCGAGTAAACGAGCAAAGAGTCAGCAACTTGCTGCAGTCGATGCTCGTTGGATTTGCTGTATGTATTATGCCTGTGATCAAGATGATACCTACCTCTGTTCTATGGGGATATTTCGCCTACATGGCTATTGATAGCCTTCCTGGAAATCAATTTTGGGAGAGAATCCAGCTTCTCTTCGTTCCGCCAGGTCGACGTTTCAAGTAAGAATTCCTGGAAATCAATTTTGACATTATTATGATTACTATGCATCTTAATATTGATTTTATCTTGATTTAGTCATAGAAATAATTTCCTTCCATATCTATCTCCAGATATTTTCATATCTGTGAAGGTGGGGTGATTATGGTCTTTGAAATCGAGAGATATTAACAGAGTTTTTACACAATGAGCATCGAGCCGTTATTGAAAGTTGGCTTTTAGGGTCGTTCACGTAAATCTTGTTTTTGTGTTGCGTTTTTGTTATTACATTTCCACTACCTTAGAAATCAGAAAAAATTGAAATTCAATAGCTTAGAATCAAATCACACCTGAAGTTTATCTGTTGGCTGTTGCATTGGTATGTGAAATTTACCAAAAACAGAACTATGGCAGCAAGGACAAGCCTTCTCTAAGTTAGCGCCTCATCAAAATTCTTGTGTCTGTCCCCATATTTGTTGAAAATGTGGATTACCCTTGATTGTTTTGACAAATATGCTTGTGATTCTTTCTTTTGTAGAATCATTGAAGGGTTCCATGCTTCATATGTGGAGTCAGTACCGTTCAAGTACATCTTCATGTTTACGCTCTTCCAGTTTGTGTATCTCTTGATGTGCTTTGGGATAACATGGATACCGATTGCTGGAATTCTGTTTCCACTTCCGTTCTTCCTTCTGATATGTATACGAGAACACATTCTCCCCAAGGTGTTTCCACCTAATTATCTCCAAGAACTAGATGCAGCAGAATATGAAGAAATTGTTGGTCATTCATTTAGAGCAAGGAGTCTATCTCTCAGGGTACGTCTTTCTTTTCTTTGTAAAATTCATCGACTGTTTATCCAACATTTCAGAGTTGGGACATCTGTGAGGACTCAAAATATGGTAAAATCTTGATTAACATAAATACAGGATAGAGAATCACCCGATACAGACGAAGAAGCAGATGTTTGTCCTGATGTATCTTCTGCTGAGATATTGGATGAAATGACGACTCATAGAGGTGAACTGAAGCATAGGTCTGTGAGCTTCAACGGAAGACAGTTACAGGTTAGTAACTTGCAAAAAGAACCCGACAAGACTTGCATCATAATATTCATATCTTTTTAACATGATATTCCAGGTTTTTCCGAAAGAAGATTCTCCAGAGATGTTATAACAACACTCACTCGTGTAAAACTACATGATACCCGTTTAAAGTTTTCTCAAGAATATCGTTAACTTCACTCAAATTATCCGATCGGTATAGCATATGAAGTGCACAGTTAAGACATGGAAAAGAGGGGAAAATGGAAGATTTGGTGAAAGGGGAGTTGGGAAAACTGGAGTGAGTGTTGTATTTTTTTTTTTCTTGAGAAGGCAGGCTGTAGTTTGCAAGAATGTGATTTTTGTGGATTGGAGTACAAAGGAGGAACGTGAATGGCAAAGATTTTTAGACATTTTTTTGTCTTGTATACTTGAGAATCTAGTACTCCAACTTCCTAACTACTACTCAGTTTTTGTTAGAAGAAATAGTTGATTGTTTTCCCCTCAACTTATACTGTGTGACATTTGGTCACAAATTTAATTCATTTGATTTGTTTTTAGTTCTTTTTATCTGAATATGGTCCCATACCTTAATTTTTATAAGGAATTCATATAAGTTGCATGACGATGGCCTCTATGTTTAATTATTAAAAACTAACTGCACTTAAGATTTATTGAATTTGATCTTTTAATGCCCTTACCAAATTGATCATAATGCGATTCTTCCAATTTTTGAGTGAAGCAAATAACAAAAAAAACATTTGGGTTTTTTTTTTTTGATTTTGATTATCTGTATTTTAAAATTACAATACGGATCACATAATCGTCGTATTAGTATCATATCAGTGTCACAAGTATCATATCAGTGTCACAACGACTAAAATGTAACATACTACTAAGAATAAAATTTGATAATTATGAATAATGACATGTTACAAGTTTATCATTAAAAAAAATGAAATTTGAATTGGGGGAAGGAGCCTGATCAGAGTGGGCTCCCCATTGAAGAAAAAGCAGCACACGCCTTCGACATTTTCGCACCCGTTGCCAATTTCTTGAGTTAGCCGTTGAGACTCTGTAGACTGCAGCAGTTCTTCCGCAGTGATAACTCTTGAAACCCGCAAATAGACCATCGATTTCAACTCCAAATCAGAGGCGGCACCATCACACACTGCAAGTAATTTCAGTGTATCTAGATCTGAAAATGGATTATTTTTTATCGGATAGTGACGATGAGAAAGCAGTGGAAGAGATTCTAGCTCAAGCAATGGATTTGTGTGTTGTTGAGCAGGTGGCAGCCATCAATTGTGCTGGTATAACTGATTCCGCCCTCCCTTCTCACTTGGAAACACGCTTTCGGAAGCTGAAATCTTTCCCATCATGCACCAAGAAATCTAGTAATGTTGACGGGTTTCAAGAAGCTTCCAGGAAGAATCAAGGCGTAGGAAAGAACAGCGAAAATGAGCCTTCCACATGTTCGAAGAAATTAACTGTAGAAAAGAGTAGCTCATCTCCTTCAAAATCACCCGAGGATGGAATATTTTCGCCAATTAAGAGCAACCCGCGTACGAAAATGAGCAGAAAAGGATTAAAGTCCTTGTCTTCACATTCTTTGGAGGACTTATCGAGTGGTTCTTTGTCTCCTCCTGTGAAGAAATCTGGTTGCTTTTTGTGTTCTCCAAAGAAGGTACCAAGGAAGAAAGGTAAAGTGAAGAAGGGTTTGGATTCGGAGCTTGATTGGGATTGGGAGAAGAATGATGAGATTTTTTCTGATTTGAGTATTTTCTCAGTGAAAAGTCAGAGGAAGATGATGAAGAAAGCTATGAAGGATGAAGAAGAGATTTGTAGAGAGGCTGAAAAAATAGTGAAGTGGGCAAAACATGCTTCTGCGAGGATGGATGTTTCTGGAATTGAAGATGCATTAAGTGATGATGAAAACTCGAAATTTCACTAGTTTGCGTTCATTTCTTCTTTCATATAACATGATAGTATCAAAGCCAAAACTGGGGTTGGTTTTGCTCTTCCAAAAAAATATTAATTTTGCATCATCTTTGTAAAAGTTAAGTGAATATCATACTATTAAATTCTTGATATATACGAGTCCATCCAGCGATAGATAGAGCCGTGTCCTACACTTGAGTTTTGAAATAAAACTTCTACTTACAGCAAGGAATCTTGATTCTCGATATCTTAAGTTCAAATTTGACCATAATGCATAGGAATCTGGTTTCGTTTTTAGCGTAAAATGGAGCTTGAATCAGGGGTGGTTGCCTGGCTTAGTTGCTTACTCACATTTCTCAATGGTCTCGTGTTGCATTTGAAGTATTTGGTTACTTCATCTGAGCCATCTCTAGATTGTTTTATAGTTGTTTAGCATGGTGGCTTTCATTTTGGTGGTGTCAATAGGAATCCCTGTGTTGCACTTTAAGCAAGTTTATCGGTTGTCTGTATTCCTACCAAACCACTGGACCTTGATTGTAGGTTTGTTTCATCCTACCCGTGCAGGCAGTGCCTGCACGGGCAATGAACGGCCTGGATCACTCCACATGAGTGATCCGGGCCCACCTCTATGTAAAAAAAAAAAAAAATGGCTCGAAAAAATACGAGCCATTGGATCGACCCCTGCAGGCAGTGCCCGCAGGGGTAGGGTCGACCGAACCTTGATTGTAGGGGACATTGACAGTCTGATTTCTGATCGAATATCGAAGAAAACGTAAACCCTACTTTTCTTTTTTTAGGTAAACTTCCCATTTAATGCAATAGTTAGCAAATCACGTTAATCAGTTAATCGCACTGGACAATTAAACTTTGTGCGACATGCTCGTCCTGCAAGCCACGCTAAGTCGGGTACCCGACTTAGAGCTTGAGTCGATGAACATACTCGAAAAACCATATATTTCGAACTCCGGCACGACTCAAATCAATTTCGGGATCGACCTAGGCTCTGGTTATGATGGAACCCCGGTTCGAGGAACAATTCACACAGTCTTTTTGTAAATGTTTCGAGTTATTCTTTGCATCGTAGCTTGGAGTTCAGAAGTCTAACAAAAGCTTTCGTTCTCAATAGCATTTTCAAGTTAAAGGTTAACTAATTCAAACCCCCAAAAAAGAAGTAACAAAAATCAATCAAGGAACTCAACATTCATTCAAGAAATTCATGTAATTAGCACATAAAACAAAATGGAAAGTATAAAATCAATTTCTCAATTAATTAAATGTTTGATTTTCAAATTTATTTTATGTTAAAATTTTAAAATTATAGGCTCTAAATATCAAATTAATTTTATATTAATTTTCAATCATTATGATCCCATTAACCAGGATGCATGGGTTTTCAATAGGACCAATAAAGTAAGATGAATACCATCACAACATAACTAATTAATAAATTACATTTCTACTAAAATTATTAATTCGGTCTTAATTCATTGTTTTGCCTCGTTTATTTAAATATTAGAAAATTCCTTTGACGAAATAAGAGAATTCACGAACGCCATTTTAGGCGAACTGCTAAATTGCTCCTCCCTTAGTTCAAAGTTTTTGAATTTTTGTTCGTATTTATATTGAAATAGGGGAAATGGTCAATTTATTCATGTAAGTTATAATGTTTGTTGTTTTAGTTATGGAACTTTGAGTTTTGTTGGTTTCTAGTCCTATTGGAGTATTAATGACATGACACAGAAAAATATTTATGTGACATTATAAAATGTTGATGTGACATTATAAAATTGATTATGCGTCTGGTGTCACGTTAACACTCTGGCAAATATAATACTTAAAACACACAAAAAACAAACTTATAAGACTAAAACACAACTTTGATAAGTTAGATGATCAAAAAAACGATAACTTAAAATGAGTGATTATTTTCTATTAAAATATTAATTGTTTATTTTAAAACATTTGGAAAAATTAAATCACAGTGATCATTTGTGCCAAAATGAAACGGAATTGTAACGTCAGGAGCTCATAATTAGTAAAAATCTTACTTTAACCCCTTGATGAAAATTCACATGCTAATAAACTAAAATTGAAAATAAATTTGCATATAAATATCATTGTTCAAAAAATATATTTCACATCATTTTGTGTTATCTGCACTTCAGTAAATGCATAAAATTTATCCATAAGTGACTATATATGTATGTATTTGTTTACATTTCGGGGAAATAAAATTGTTAGGCAAAAATTTTTGTGAGATGGATCTCTTATTTGGGTCATCCATGAAAAAGTATTACTTTTTATGTTAAGAATATTACTTTTTATTGTGAATATTGGTAGAGTTGACTCGTCTCACAGATAAAGATTCGTGAGACCGTCTCACAAGATACATACTCAAATTGTTAATGTAAATGTCAAATTATGTTAGAAAAACTAATATTAATAATAGAACATTATAACCAAAGGACCCAAAAAAGGAGAGGATATTTGTATGAATGGTATATATATACTTTTAAATTTACAACTGTTTCTTAATTAAATATAATATGTTAACATACTTGCATTTTTCAAAATACCCTTCTAGCCAAGAAATTATTCGGAAGTCTCATTAAATCTAATATTATTATTTAATTACCTATGAGTTACACGTATATGCTTTACATGCAGAGAATCGGATTACTGCGATTACGTACGTTGTGCATGGTAACCAAAAGGTCTCCATTTTTTCACATTAATGCGTGATTTCACGATGAATGATTTCTGATACACAATCAAATCATAGATTAACTGTATCAAAAATTATTCATGAATTTAAATTTTGAAAATGTATATGTAATATGTGATTAATTATTTCGGTTTCTCCGATCCTTCCAACTGTGAGTACATGCAATTAACCCATTAAATGAATTAGAAACTTTAAAAAAAAAAAATTTGAAGGGAAAGAAAGATTCCCATTCAATTTCCATCTAAAAATCACTGAGTATTTGCCTATAAATTTAATCTTGTTTTCCGTAAGAATCTTCATTGCATTGCTCAGTACCAATGGCTTTTTCTTCCGATGTACCGGCCTTGTTCTTTCTTGCCTTCATTTTCTCTATTTCTGGCATAGAATCCATTAAACATGGTGGGATCACTCTTGATTTGATACACCGCGACTCCCCGGATTCCCCCCTCTACCAATCCTCGTACACACGTTACGAGCGTCTAACGAATGCGTTCCAACGTTCGTTTTCACGTAAATCTTCTCTCCATAGGACCTACAAAGTGATCAACTCAGGCTCGGACTTGGGCTCGGGCTCCGGCTCGTTTGGGTCGACCCTCAGTCCCATTGGCGGGGAGTACCTGATGAAGATCGGAATCGGGACGCCACCCGTCGAAATCTTGGGCATAGCTGACACCGGCAGTGATTTGACATGGACTCAGTGCAAGCCATGTTCTTCATGTTTCAAGCAGAAATACCCACTTTTTGATCCGGACAACACCGATACATACCGGAAGGTGTCATGCGAGGCCGAGCTATGTTCCACGGTTGGCCAGTGGAGTTGCGACCGCGAAAACAAGTGCAACTATGAGATATCCTATGGCGATAGGTCGCACAGCACCGGCGAGATCGGGACCGAAACCTTTGTCTTAGGCAACGCCTCGTTCCCTAAGGTGGTATTCGGTTGCGGGCACGATAACAGTGGCACGTTCAACGAGACGGAAACCGGGATCGTTGGACTCGGGGGCGGGGACATATCGATTGTCAAGCAGCTGGATAAGTCGATCAGGGGTCGGTTCTCGTACTGCCTGACGTTTCTTGATACGAATGTTTCTAGCAAGATAAGTTTCGGGGCCGCTGCGGTAGTCACGGGGCCTAAAGTTGTGTCAACTCCATTAGTACAAAAATCACCGAGCACCTTCTATTTCCTAACTCTAAAGGGAATCAGCGTGGGGAACAAGAAGTTGGAATACATCTCGGACGCATCCGATTACGGCCAACTGGCAGATGAAGGTAACATAATTATCGACTCTGGTACGACGTTAACGTTCCTCCCCCAAGAGCTATTCTACGATCTGGAGGCTGCTCTAGTCAAGGTTATCAAGGGAAACCGTGTAGACGACCCTCAAGGCGTTTTCGACCTAGTGCTACGAGTTGCCTAGCACCGGTGAATTCGACACCCCACCCATCGTTGTACACTTTTCGGGGGCAGATTTGGAGGTGGCTCGGGGAAGCACCTTCATCGAGGTGAGGCCCGGGGTGGTTTGTTTGGCGTTCGTGCCGTCAAACGATTTCTCCATCTTCGGAAACTTGCACCAAATGAATGTCAATATAGGGTATGATCTTGTGAAGAATGAAGTCAGTTTCTTGCCAACTGATTGTAGAAAGTTCGAGTAAGTAAATTATAATGTGACTATGTATTCCCTAAGTTTGGCTTTTCCGTTGTAATTTTTATTTTCTTTGAATTTTCGTAGATGGGGCAATTATCCACTTTTTGTGATATGGAAAAATGTATTTTCGGATGAAAAAAAGAAAAGAAGATGTATTTGGCTTTCGTGGATATATATACCTGGTGCAACTATGTTCAAGAAATTTATAATTTTAAAAGTTTTCCTTCATATAATGTTATATGGGTATTGTTCATCCATCTATGCCGACTAGTGAATAGTTACAATAACATTCGTCATTCACACTTGCTCACATATCTGTATCACATAAAATAAAAAATTGAAGCAGCATCCTTGTTATGGTCTAGCCGCCCATTGCCAAAAATTTCAATTGATTTTATATATATATATATATATATCCAAAAACGTGGCAAATCGAACTTTTCTATCAAGTTGTCCATAAAAAAATAATTATAATAATAATTTGTTTGATTAGTGATATATTTAGTTTTATCATCTACTTACTCACTAGACACACAAGATCTTGAGATTGTTGCAATCCGATCGAATATAATATCATACAAATACATTATTAATCCCAAATTGTAATCGCATGATATGCTTGTAAATTTTTGGTGCCACGCATACTGGATATCAAGTATTAACTACGGACACACACGAGTTTGCTGCAGTTGTACTGTGCTACAGTAACAGGGATAGAATATGTTCCACAAAAATCCAATCGTCAGGGATCCTTTGTTAGAAGGCAAATATGAAGCAGTTTTAACCTTTTTCATATACAGATGGAAACTACCAGGAAAGCAAATACAGAGGCAGACAAATAACTCGTACCAAGAAAGAGAACTTGTCATACTTGGGGCGAAACAGAAAACATGAGCAAACAAAGATAACAAAGTCTGAGAAAGAACCAAGAACCTGATCCGAAGGCAGATCACCTGTGCTCGTTTTGACGAGAATGAACAAAGAACAAGCCTTTTCAATCATGGTTTTGCAGAAAGAATGAACAAATTTAGCTCGAGATAAATAGGAGCAGATTGCATCCCCGTTCCGTGCTAGTTTTGCTTCTGAACTTTTGATGTGAAATGCAACAGATGATGATGGGAGTCGTTTCTTTCAAGGTTCAATCAGAACTTGAGTCGTAAAAATCGCTGGGGCAGGGTGTCAATATCTCAGATTCAAGTATTTGGACAACTTTGTGCATGGTGGGGCGATCGTCAGGGTTTGAAGAAACACATTGGATGGCAATTGACAGTATGGCCTCGAGGCTTTCTATTTGCACTCCTTCGCAGTGTGGATCAACAATTTCTTGCTGTCTGTTTTCTGTAACTAGATAGTTTAACTGCAGAAAATGAAAACGCCAAACTTAATTTGATACACACGGGGATAAAACATTCAATAAATACCATCAAATTGACATAAAGTTTGGTTATTGAGAAACAAGTTGAGTTTGAATGACGGCACAAAAGGCTGCCACAACCGATAACTTCCAACCACCACCACTTTGTTGGTGGAAACAAGTTAAGAAATGAAGGTCAATAAGCGGGAAAAGTAAGAGCAAAAAATTGTATTCCAACATAACTTTCTCCTCCAGAAAAATTACTCTTGGATACGGACTACAACTTCGATTATTAAAATTGGAGTATCGTGCCTTATCCTATCTTCTAATTATACAAGATATCAGTGTCCTCATATGAATTGGTGCGGTGCAACTTCCGTACTAATTTCTGTGCATGCATTTATCTCTATCACTACATACAAGACCACCAAAAAGTAAACCACCTTTGGTAAAAAATACTTTAATAAAACATTTTAATCACAAATAAAGTTTAAATCAATTTATATTTCAAAAGTGCACACTCTTAAACTTTCATATTAATTTCAATATCATATTATACACTCGATGACGATAGATTTTTATCTAAGATGAGAAAATAAACTTATTTTTTGGAAAAAAATAATCTAATTTAAAAAAAGTATAATATTATACAATCATTATTTCTACCATTGTCATCTAACTGATATAAAATTATTTTTTTCCCAAATTCTATAAAATATTTTTAGAAAACCATGACAGATCATGCATATGCATTGTGTATGCCACAGCACAAAGATGGCAGTTTGACAGCTATAGTTGTATGAAAGAGCGATACCCATCCAACAATATTGAGACCCTTCTCAATGAAGGAGGCATCAGTTGGCCTTTTTCCACTCAGAATTTCAAGCACCAGAACACCAAAACTATAAACATCAGTCTTTTCAGTAGCTCTGCCACTCTGCATATACTCTGCAAAATGGGACATGGGAATAAACAGCATAAAAGAGTTTAACCTCGAGCGAAAAAATTTAGAGGACGAAAACAAACAAAGAAAGATAAATAAGCAAAAGTAGGTTAGAAAAGACATAAGTACACTGAATGATATAAATTGATCGAGCATGAAAGTGATATAGACTTTCTAATCATTGTTTAGACAGTCCACATTATCAGTGAAGGAGATCACCAATATTTTGAGCTATATCAAACAATCGTATACGCCACAAGAGTAGTTGCATAACTTCAACTAAACTGAACAGAAGAAACTGGAAAATTAAAAACTCAAAATGCAAGAACACAATCCACCAAGGTTATGTGTACTGTTCAAGAAAACTAAAAATAACCCTACTTACGGAAGAGAAACACATCGCACAAAACCAGTCTTCAGGTAAAACATTTGAAAACTTGTAGTATCTACGCACAGAGAAGCCAAAAGAAATGGAAAAAAATAAATAACTCATAGTTTATGTGCCTACCTGGAGCCAGATATCCAAATGTGCCAGCAACAATGGTTGTAATGTGGGATTCATCATCCTCCAGTAGTTTTGCCAGTCCAAAGTCAGAGACTCGAGCTCCAAAATTCCCATCTAGTAAAATGTTGCTCGACTTGATATCACGGTGGATAATTCGAGGAGAACAGTCATGATGCAGATAGGCAAGGCCTTTTGAAGCTCCCACAATGATATTCAAACGAGCAACCCAATCTAGTTGCTCAGCCCTCTCTGTGTCAAATATATGCGACGTTACTGATTTGCAAAAAAGTAAAATATCTACCCTTGCATACATTAAATGAGCAAACAAAAAAGTGTCCAAATCCAAAATATTAAAATGCATTTTTTATTCAACATCATTGAAAAAACGAGAAAGCAGCAACATTAGCAATTCTACGCCAGAACATTACTTTTGATTTCTATATGCGATAAGTATTTAGTAATGAAGAAATACAATTAGTGTGCTTAAATGTGATTTTAACAAACACAAAATAAGACCACTTCAAAATTCAGGCAAAAGGAGTCCTAAGCTCCCAACATACCATGAAGAGCTTCATCTAGGCTGCCTCCAGTTAGGAAATCATATATTAGCAATTTGGATGTTGGAGAATTGCAATATCCTCGAAGGTTCACAAGATACCTATGTTTGATGCTTCCAAGAATTTCAAGTTCCCGTTCAAAAAAGCGATCAAATCCCTCGTTTACCTTCACAATTCTTTTCAAAGCAAATACATTGCCATCATCCATTACAAGCTTGTACACAGTTCCAAAACCCCCCGCCCCAATTATATGCTCTTCATTCAAGTTCTCTAGCTTTTTGATGATATCCTTTGAAGTATAAGGCAGATCTCCATGAAACATCACAATTGATGCTCCTGAAACCATGACATGGAAAAATATGATACATATTTGAAAAACAAAGACCAATAGTTGTGCAGATAAAAAAAATGTATTTTTAGTTTTAGTGCATAGGTTTCAGATCATCACCTCCGCTAACATCCATAGCAAGACCTTTCCCTTGGTTTTTACCAAGTCTCTTATACAGAAAACAACCCCAGAAGCACATAAGTGCTACCAGAAGCAAGGCACCAACAGTGGCCAGTGCACTTATAAGAAGCCGCCCTGAATATTTCTTCTTGGCTTGGCTTTGCGCTGAAAACACCACAAAGAAAAAGGACAAATGCTACTTTGAAATATATAAAACAGAAAATCCAGTGTGGTAGTAATGTATATTTTAAGATCAATAAAAAAGGAAAAAGCATCAAAAGCAAAAGCTTCTCTCCATGATCCCGTTGTGCATTATGCAAATGATATAACATTACTCCATACTCCCAATTCTTATTAAGTACTGAATAAAAAAAGTAAAAACTATCTAAAACAGATTATGATCGTAGAACAACCACAAGCTCCCACCCAGTATATCAACAAACTAATGAGGAAAATGAAAGCAAAACAATATCAAAGAAAATATTGTACCTGAAGTTGCAGGCTGAGTCAATACGGTAGAACCATCACTGTTCTTACATATTTGAATTTGCTTGCCACACAATTCAAGGTTCCCGACAAATCTGCCAAGAAAAGCATCAAATGAGCATTGCAGAAGGCCAGTTGAAAGCAAAATTACAAAAGAAAAAAAAGTATGATGCCCTAATTAGAGCCACAATTAAAAACAAAGTATTTTATAAATCAAAATGGATGTCAGTGATTAGATTCATAGGACGCCAAAACCATTATCGCGCAGCCCAACAATCTATCTAATTCTCGGTTAAGCCATGATCTGGTGAGAGCCTAAACTTAAATGGCTAGCCTTCTGGATACAAAAAATCTCTCAAAGTTATGAGTCATTCATGGCTGATGTGAAATCACACATTATCCATTCAAATTTTTTTTTTTGATAGGAAACATAACATTATTCATTCAAATTACAAATATGTCTAGTATAGCTTATCTATTGTTTTTTTTAAAAAAATGTCACACATTATTCAAACAATAATTACAAACTACCACAAAATAATTACATACTACCACAAAACAATTACAATATACATAATATATTTGCTAGTATTTTAATATAAAATACAAACTTAAAGAATAATCATCCACATAAGACCTACTATTCGAGCACAAAACGCGTGCATAGGGGCGCTGGTAAAATAATCCCAGAGATAAACTCTGTATACAAAACCTAGCCCGATGCTAGTATTTCCCAAGCCTAAGCTAGTAAACAATTAGTAGGTCGGAATAATACAGATATATTCAGACTAGTAAAAAATAACCGAAAATAAAATATGTATATAGCTTCCAAAATAGGTACAGATCACATAATAACAATATTTAGCACTTACGAATCATTGTGAAAGTTGGCAAGTACACCATCAGAGGGAATAGGTCCCACCAGAAAGTTTGTCGATACATTGCTTCAATTATCACATGAGATCAGATTTTAAAATCTAGACCAAGAAAAATCATATAAAATTCATGCAAGTAGGATATCTTCAGATCACTCACAATGTTGAAAGCTTGCCTAAGTTCCCGAGCGAAGAAGGAATACTTCCACTCAGAGAATTGCTAGAAAGATCCCTGTAAAAACAGAGAAATGAGTTAATAACCTGATAGTGAATTTCTTTAGATGTGACCAGAACTCCATTTGATAAGAATTAAGGTAACCACAAGCAAATGAGCATATGGTCAAATGTAGAAGGAAATGACTAAAAGTTTCTCCCGGAATCTAACAACATAAGCAAGCACCGTGGTTACAAGATAATTAGCCTAGACAATCTTCTCGTTCAGAGATAAAGATAAAAAGGAAGTAAGACAAGGGTGGAGGATAAAAGTGATTTCTAAGATATATGGCTCACTCAACCACTAATTATGTAGTCAAGGACCTAGCAATGCGAGGAGAATTTTCAAGTGCTAAAGAATCTTATTCGTGCCTGATCTTATACTTTCTTGATGTAGTGTACTTCTTATTAGCTACTCACCTATGAATCACTCCAGCTTGCTAATTTAAAACCGAATGTCTCATTTTCATTTAGAAGTCGAACTTTAATCACAGCTTGACTGCTGGATGTTGCTACTAGCATTTAGTGGAACATCGGGGTAAAGCATTTTGCATGGTCAAAACAAAGTTCAAATACGCATAAACAAATACAATAGTACAAAAGATGTGATAATTCTAACCCATTCTAGAAAGTCAAAGATCTGACACAGTTTAGGTTACTACTATCTGCAAACAACATCGATTGAAAATCCAGTACAACATGCATAAATATTCAACATGATTTAACAGACAAGAATACAAGATAAACGCAGCGTGGCTTCAGCTTAGTTGAAAAAAATTAACCATACATGCATAAACTGGAAAATATTGGAACTAGCTCTAGACAAAGTATACCGTATACGTAGCGCGGCATGGGCTTAGTTGATAAAAATGAAGCATGGATACATAAATTAGAGTTTATATTTGAACAGCTCTAGACCAAGCAACCCATCGAGAATATTTCAAGTTAAAGAGTGGAACATTTCTGTGTTCATGGTTCAGAACCCAATAAGGACACTGAGAAATAGCATGTAATTTTCATGGATTATATCATATATGTAGTAATCAAACCCTTTACTCTCAGGATGATATGATGCAGTAATCGTGATCCATGATCTTCACAGAGTTATGTCCTACCAAGTGTTTTTAAGACCATGAAATCTTATATAATAAGATGTTAAAACTAAAGATACAAGAATCACAGCATGAACATTCAGCAATTCCAAGATAGTTACTTACAAACTTTGAAGCTGAGAAAGGTTTCCCAACTCAGTGGGAATCGATCCACTTAAGTAGTTTCCCTGCAAAAATCTGTAAAGAATACAATCAAGATCATCACACTTTATTCAAACAAAAGAAATGCAGCAAAAGTTGCAGCGAATTTTCATCCTTCGCTGATCACTTGCGTCCCACTTGATGTAATGCATAAAAGAAAAAGTAAATAAATACAGCTGAGGGATTTCATGTGATGTTATTACACATTTCAGGGAGCAATCATTTACATTCGACCACAATTACAACTTTTCGTTTTGTACCCGCCCTGTGTAGGTCTCTTTTGGTTGCAAAAGATGACAGGTCACTGCAGGAAGGATCTAAGTGACAAGGAGGATTAGAGTCAAGTTTGGAGTCGGGAGTCGAAATTTTGGAGGCCTTGCAAGTTAAATTATATTACAAGAATTGTTATTATCAACACAATTTATACTATGATATCGGCTCATCTCCGAGTCTAGATGTTTGTTGTATAAGGCATGTATTTATGTTCCAATTATTCTCTCATTTTGATTATGATGCCAATGATTGTATGCACATACATTGAGGGTTTATATTTATTTTCAAGGGAATCCGAATATATGATATTGGTTCGTGTTGGGTTGGGAGATACAACTTATGGGAAGATTGTCTAAAAAATGTTTATTGAATATCATGCCATTAATGTATTATATGTTGGTGTGCAACCGGGCATCACACTCAGGGACTTGTATGAAAGAAAATAGGATAGAACAATCGGTAAGTTTCTGGATATTTCAGTTTTGATCAAATAAAGCAACTTTCATTGTTGTAACTCTTTCTGCAAATTGCTCTGCCGAAATAACTTTTACGAAAACCAAGCAGTGAATCATCCATCGACGACTCAAATTTCAAATGAACACATTCTAAATTTTACCATCCGATGTAAATAATTGAAACTAACCTAACAGTATATAGATAAGAGAGTAAACCAAATGACATAAATTAATGTTCACTTACACTGATTGCAATTGTGTACAGTTTCCAAGTTCCGGAGGAATTGACCCATACAAATTGTTGTCATGAAGAGCTCTGCTAACATGCATAAACTTAATAGCAGGAGTAATAAGATGATGAGAAGGAAGAGTCAAAAGGAACTTACAGAAATTGCAGGTTCTCTAACTTTCCAATATCTGATGCTATGGGTCCACTCAATTTGTGGTTAGAGAGGCTCCTGTGCCATTAAAATACCAAGAACATACAGCAGTACCATTATGCATAAATGCTACCTTCTGTTAAATTTGAAAGTGAATTTTGCACAACATAAACACGTCAATGATCGCTTAATACTTGTGGTTTTAATAAATAATAACAAAATACCTTGAATGCTAACTAAGGTAGAGAAATAGAACCCACTTTGTCACGTGTAAAAATGGAAGAAGAGATGAGAATAATTCATAGGCGCGATAGAAAAATTCAGTATTCTATAACCAATAAAAGTAGCTAGTGCAATTACACTTAAGCTAAATATTCTGATTGCAAGGAAAATTGGCCTTGCTAAGTTTGTGACAGCTTGAAATGTAAGTTTTGATGACATAGTACAAGCTAATCAAATAAGGCTACGTTTGGTTCGGAGGATAAGACTATTGAATGATTGGTACGTAAATGATAAAAAGAATTATTGATGTAGAAATGTAATATATGTTGATAAAATAGTATTGTGTTTGGTGTGATTTTTTATTATGGGATGAATTAAGAATCTTTTGACTTTTAGACAAAATTATCTTTGTGCTAAATTAAAATTACTTCTTTTTTGTTGGGAAGAGTAGAATAGGAAACGAGGGTGTGATTAAAAAAGTGATAGTTAGTACAAGGGGGTGAGATATGTTTATTTTACTTCAGTTAATATGACTTAGTCCCTTGCAGAATGGATTGAGTAGAATTATTAAAAATCCAACCAAAGACTGGATAAATCGGTTAAACCAACTACAGTCCAAACTCCAAACCAATCCCTTGTACCAAACGGGCCCTAAGGGTTCAAATCAACTGAATTATAATGCTTAAAATGTTACGAATCAGAATCTTTTAGTACAGACCCTGAAGAATCAAGTAATACGTAGTAAATTCAGAGATACATAGTAGGTCACCAGTTGAGTAGAGCTTTTTATTGATATAAGTGAGATGTTTAGTTCAGATATGAATTCCCTACATAGATATCAGTATAACAAAGGCATTGGAAAACAAAGAACCAGGAAGATAAAATGACAAATGAAATACAAGAAAACTGTTGACAATCAACATGGACAAACAAAAAGTTCGAAGATAATTTGATAAATATTTGCTTCATAATTAGTGATCCAGATTCATTGTAGTAATATCAGTAGAATGATGCGAAAAAACTTTCCTCAATCGGAACACATTTATACCAAAAGCCATACTTGCTCACTAGTCCCTCCAAAAATTTGTTCAGCTAAGCAACATTTCGAGGAGTTGGAAAACAAAAGATTCTTATAGTCCTCTGATTAGATTTCCAGACACTTGAACAAAGTGGTGAATGTGCAGACAGGTTCACAAGCCACTCATTTTAACATTGAATAGTATACCGACAATAATTAAATATTGGAACAAGTATCTGTACTAAACGAAATATCATTAATTTAGACATATTATATAAAAAGGGAAGAGAAAAAAATGGAAGTATAGTGCAAGATGAAAGAGTAGTCAACTGACCAACACAGGAAGAATGGCAAAAACAATGTTGCACCATTTTAGGCATCCTGTGTGTACTGTAAGATACCCAAAAAAATACTTAAACATTCTAAAGATGTATGGAACTTACAAGGTTGTAACTCTTTTCGATTTGAGATCACATGTTACTCCCTTCCACCCGCATGGGTCATCATCCTCCGGTCTCCATTGCAGCAGAACATTGTCTGAACTAATTATGGCTGTCCTAAAGTTGACAAGCGCCTGACCTAAAAATAAAATAGCTTTTATAGTTTGCCATATTGCCTTTTGTTTTTCTATTTCAGAAAAAGACACGCTATTTGTGAGGCTATAGCATATGCAGACGTTGTAAGTTGTACTTGTGATGTTTCATGCAAATTTCAACAAGAAACAATTAATTAAATATCTGAATGCAAAAATCTGACCAGGGTATGAAATATGAATGCATGCTTTATCAACTTTGTAACAGTAGGTATGATTGATACTATTGTTCAACCACAATTAGATATCACACAAAGTACATAAACACCACAAAGACCTATAAATCTTTATTGTAAAAATAATTGAAGGAAGCAGGTATTTGAAAATTATTTATAAAACATTCAATTTGAATTTAAATACATATATTATTTGATTTCAATTAAACTAAACGGTAACAACAAAGCATATATCGTCAGCAGGACTACAACACAGAAAAAAAAGGTATGCTACAAGAGAATAACCGGCATACCATCAGGACTGAGTGCTCCAACTTCTATGGCCAGACTGAAAAGCAACAGGATGCATATATGGTGCAACAGGAACTTGCCCATTGAGGGTGGTTGGGCATAATAAAGTTTGTCAAATCATCAGATGAATGAAGGTGTATAACAATCCTTCTGGACATGCAATAATGCAACAGAGCATCCACTTTAAGAAAGTCTGGAAATACCCCCTGTAAAACAAAATCACTAATATTTACATAATTAAGACAAATGAATTCAGCTTATGAAAATTTTATCACTTCTACAGGTACGGGATGGAAATCCTCTAATAGCATAGCAAATGGACGCACCGTGACAAAGAAGAGATTATACAAAATGCGAAGATTGTTTTTTAGAGTCAAAACTGATGGGAGATTTCAAAGCATTGAGGCCCATCACCCCATACCAGTAAATATTAGATTTGCGATGTTTTCCTCCGCATGTTTATAAAATTGAAAACAAACATCCCATAAGAAACAAAGAATAGTAGGCTCGTTTAGCATTATTAGTACCCACATCTGCTCCACATAATACATTCATAAAAAATATCAAGTCCATTCCATCACGTCAAATGCGGGAAATGCTGACAATCTCAGCACAAGCACTCTGTGATCCCGTCAGATTCCCACACAGTGTTGACATTAACCAAAATTCTACCAAAACCAATAAATCAAAGGCTACAGTCAGCCTATACCCTTCAAATCACGAGTTACAATCAGCTCAAAGAGCGATTTCACAACGCAACTTTAATTTCCATAATTTGAGTGCGCCAAATCTACTAGCACACTTGATAACGCATGCTTACGGTTCTAAATTCCCAATAAAATTCTTCATTAACTAATTTTGAAAAGAAAAAGAAAATACCTTGGGGTACCCTGGAGAAGTAGCAGATTTAGGCGTCTCACAGCGCAAGGTTTTTCCCAAATTTTTTGGGGCGAGAAAAGCCAACGCCACACTGCACTGCGCAACATCACATCAGCACTCGAAATGCCAGACAAGAAACTCTTCAACAACAAAAAAAAAATGCTACGAAAATACCTTGCCGAGGCAGCAGATTCGATCCAAACAGACGAACCTCACCTCATTTAGAGTGTCGGAGTGAGAGAAAATCGAGAATCGAGCTGGAAAGGTGATTGCAACTAAAAAAATCAAAGGGTTTCTGCGTTCTCTCTCTAGAATGATTGTAAATGTGCAGTGGGGGAACTGCAGTGTTGGATTAGAGAGAGAAAATGGGATGCTGGAATTAAGAGAGATGGGATACTGATTGAGAACCAATCACACAAGACTTGATGGCAGTGTGACCGCGACGAATCGCACGTGTAGCCGACGCCCCATTGCTGCTCACCAATCATCCCTATTGTCATATGATTAAATTATTATAAAAATATTATTTTTTTAAGTTTGCAAGTAAAAATTTGGCACAAAACTGAAATGAGAACATCTACACATTAATTTTATGAAATGAATTTTTGTTCTGATTTGATTTGATTCGATTAATAAAAAATATTGGTTACCACTGTAGAAATGCTTTATGTTCGAAGAAAAACACACCCAAAAAAAAAAAAAAAACCACAAAAGAGGCCAAGAAATATATCTAGATCAAATAGCTAAGTCAAATACAGGTGTTTCAATTGTCACCATGAAGGCCATTTTAAAAAGAATTGCCCTGATATGAAAAGGAAGCCTCGATCCAATGTAAATGGTGAAGCAGCCATAGCCTCAGTAGAAGCCCTTGTAATCTTTGGTCAACATTCAAATAATGATTGGATTCTTGATTCGGGATGCACGTTTCACATGTGCCCAACGAAATCTTCAAAAATTTAAAAGAATCTAACGAAGGATTAGTGCTACTGGAAAACAATAAGCCATGTAAAATAAAAGGCTCTAGTTCTATCAGATTGAGAATGCATTATGGACAAGATAGGTTTCTAAATCAAGTGAAGTATGTCTCTGAATTAAAAAGAAACTTAATATCTCTACGATTGGTAGTCATGAAAGTCATTAAGAAAAACTCCCTCCATGTACTCCAAGGGAATACTGTTGTAGGGGGGGCTGCTATGGCATAAGAGACGACAAACAAAGAAAATCTTGGTATTTAAGGCTTGGCCATGTGGGTGAAAAAGAACCGATGGAATTATCCAAACAAAACCTACTGTGTGGAGACAAAATTCAAGGCTTGGAATTTTGTGAGAATTGCATGCTAGAAAAAGCAAAGAAGATGCAGTTTGGCCAAGGTAAACACACGAATAGTAAGCCTCTTGAATATGTACATTCGAACCTTTGGGGGCCCTTAAAGACAGCAACACATGGGAGAGGAAAGTATTTCATGTCCATAGCAGACGACTATACAAGGAGAATTTGGGTGTATGTACTGAAGACAAAGGATAAAGCTGCTATGAGATTCAAATAATGGTTGCAAGCATCAGAAAATAAAATCGACTTAAAACTCAAGCATCTTTGTCCAGATAATGGACATATTTTTTCTCATAATCATTTAAGGAACTGTGCAGGTTGAAGGGAATCACAAGGCATAGAAGTGCTGCTAGTAATCCATAACAAAACAAGGAAGCGAAAAAGATGAATCGTACACTGTTAGAACGTGTGATATACATGATTATAAGTGCAAGTCTTCCAAAATCATTTTGGGGAAAAGCTATTCACACATCATATAACCTAATTGATTGATGCCCCTCAAGTGCAATCAACTTTAAATAACCACTGGAACTTTGGGCATAAAGACCAGTTGAATACTCGCACCTTAGAGTATTTGGTTGTTCAGCATACGCACATGTCACAAGCAAGACAAACTAGATGCAATGGCTTTGAGATGCATTTTTATAGGTTATCTAGATGGAGTTAAGGGTACAAGATCTGGAACTTATAAGCCTCTAGGCAAAGGTGTTTTAATACAAGAAACGTCACATTTTATGAAAGCAAGATGGGATATGGATTGAAATATAATTGTACTACCATATACAAAATAAGTTATCATGAAACCCTAATTGAGGTGGAAACAACCAGTAACTCTCCATAAAAGGAAATTGAATAATAAACTAAAACTCATGCAAAAACTACATAACATTACCCATCAAACCACGATCCTCGAACATATACTCTAGCCAAAGACAAAACAAGAAGATAAGTGAGGCCTCCACAGAGGTATGCACATGCTTATCTAACTTGGTATGCATTTACTGTAGCTGAAGATGTATAATTCTTTGAGCCATCAACCTATGAGGAAGCTGTCACATGCAAAGAAAAAGAAAATTGGCAAGATGATATGAATAATGAAATAAATTCACTCGTGAAAAATAACACGTGACTGTCAGTGGAAAGTGTAAATGGTTATACAAACTGAAAGTAGGCTTGCCAGGGACAGAAAAGTTCAAGTACAATGCAAAGTTAGTTGCAGAAGGATACAATCAAATGGAAGAACTAGACTTCAGTGAGATCTTTTCTCCAATGGTCAAGCATTGCTCCATAAGATTAATACTTGCCTGAGTGGCTCACTTGGATATGGAACTTGAACAACTCGATGTAAAATCAACATTCCTTCTTGGAGATCTTGAAAAGGTAATTTACATAGGCAAACCAAAAGGATTTGAGACTAATAGGTCTGAGCAGAAAGTGCGTTTTTTGAAAAAGATAACTTTATGGGCTAAAACAAAGCCCAAGGCAATGGTACAAGCGATTTAATGAATTCATGTAAAAAAATAATCTTTAAAAAGAAAAGAGCAACCATGAAAATTGTGTTTGCTTTAAAAGGGAAGAAAATGGTGTGGTGACTTACCTTCTACTGTATGTTGATTATACGTTCATTGCAAGTGTGAGCAAATTGGAGATACAAACACTAAAATAACAACTTAGCTTGGAATTTAAAATGAAGGACCTGGGAAAGGCCAAGAGAATCCCAATAATGAAAATTTCAAGGAAAAGGGAATGAAAAAGTATGTTTTTGTGTCAAGAATCATACATAAAGAAAGTGCTTAAACGATTTAATATGCATGAGGCTAAGACAGTAAGCACACCTCTCACTCAACACTTCAAACTCTCAATTGTACAATCATTGACAACTGGAGATGAGATGATGAAAATGATGCATATTCCATATGCTAATTTAGTGGAAAACATCATGTATGAGATGATGTGTAGTCGACCAAGCTTAGCACATTCAATAAGCTTGATCTCCAGATTTATGGCTTACCCTGGGCACAATCATTGGAAAGCCTTAAAATGGACATTAAGGTACTTGAAAGTAACTTTGAAGGGAGGATTGATGTTTAAGAATCAACAGGAAAACTCAACACAACCACTTGAGGGTTATGTGGACGCATACTTTGCTGGGAACTTAGATACCAGAAATTTAATAAAAAAATATGTTTTCACTCTATTTTGCACTGCCATCGGTTGGAAAGCTTCACTTCAATCTGTGGTAGCCCTATCAACAACTGAAGCAAAGTCCATAGCTGTTACGAAGGCCATCTAGGAGGCAATTTGGTTGAAAGGCCTCATAGCAGAACTTGGAATTCAACAAGAACATGTTGTGGTAAACTGTGATAACCAAAGTGCGATACATTTATCGAAGCACCAGATATTCTATGAGCGTTCAAAGCATATTGATGTCAAGTTGCATTATGCAAGGGATATTATCTCTAAAGGAGAGACAATACTTGAAAAGATAACAACGGGTGACAACCTCGTAGATATGCTGACAAAGTCACTGCATGGGATCAAGTTTACATACTGTTTGAACTTTATTGATGCAGTGGTTCAGGAATAGTTAATGATGGAAATGGTGAGTAGCCAAACTTGAAGACAAGGTGGAGATTTGTGAAGGTGTGTCTCACAAGTCGGCATCTTGGAAAAGCCTAGCATAACTACCAAGTGATTGGTTAAGTACAAGCCAACTGCCAGGGATAATTGCACAAGAAACTGATTGGTGGATCACTGTTATAAAAAGTAAGATGGAATGCTTGTTGAGAGGCCTTTTTTTTAGAAATCATCACAAGAGATTACAGCAGAAATCGATAGAGAACAAGAGAGATCTGCAGAGGATAAGATTGTATTCTTTGTTCTTGAGTGATATAAGCTCTCTAATTGTAATACATGTTCATCAATAAAAATGTCGGTTACCATCCCATGGATGTAGGAGTATTTCGTCGAACCGCATAAATCTTCTTGCATATTTTCATATTGTTGACCGGAGCCAAGCCCCTTTTGTCGCTCACTATCAAGATTTCAACGTCGACGCATGTTTCACCCCGACTCAGTCCACCGACATCGTCATTAGTTGTTTCTACTAAGTATTTAGTTTTGAGTATCCCAGTCTGTTCCAAAAAAATTGTGGGACGCTACCCGATATCTTACATGGTGTGTGACTATTGTTCTAGCCCAGCTACTAGGAAACCCGATTGCTTGCTCAATTAATTGTTGAGTTCTATATGTAAAAGGGGAGAGGGGGAATTGTCATGATAAATTATGAATTGCATTATTACGAAAAATAATGAGGTTTATCACATATATTGTAATTGGGGTTAGAAGTGCATTTTCTCAATCAAGAATATACGATTGGATTTCAGAATTATTGAGATTTTTTGAGTTAATTAAACCTTGGACGAATGATGTAGAGCGAGAGGTTGGATTTTTTTTACAAAAATTAAATTAAACAAAAATATGACTATAGCTCAACAAGGTTTATTTCATCCTATCCATGTGGGAATTGTCTCCATGATAGGATGGATGACCAAGATTCGACCATGCATATATAAGACCCACTTTTTTTTGAAATTTTATATGTGTCAAGATCTTATCCGTTGAAATGAAGTGAGGGATAGTGCTCACATAGGTAGGATCTCATTAACCGCTAAATAATTTGAATGGTTTTGAAATAAATGAGAACACTTGCCAATTCGTTGACTCCATTGATTGAACTACTAAACTTAGTCGAGTTCACTTCTGAGTCCGTCTCGGTTACGAACCACACATATCCATTTATATCTTCATATATTTGTTGTATAAGGTCGAGGTGAGCATCTTTTGGTGCTATGAACAAAACTTCATGTATTTGTTTTATTTATCGTCTTTTAATTAAAAATAATTATGTCATTCATATCCTTCAATTTTTTTCCGTGTTATAGATCATTATTAGAGTAGGTCTCTTGTGAGACGGTCTCACGAATCTTTATCTGTGAGACGGGTCAACCCTACCGATATTCACTATAAAAACTAATACTCTTAGCATAAAAAGTAATATTTTTTCATGGATGACCCAAATAAGAGATTTGTTTCACAAAATACGACCCGTGAGACCGTCTCTCACAAGTTTTTGTCTCATTATTATCTTATTTAATAAATCAAACGATGACTAAGAGTAATATTCATGGGATAAACCGTTTATCATTTATGAAATTAAAGAAATAAACACCCATCACAAACTCAATATATGAATTTAGATTGTTAATTTAACCTTCGATTTTTCAATTGTTTGTATACAAAACTTCACATTATACAATAAAGATGTGATTGGTATATTGGAAAATAATAACGTAGAAATTGAATCAAATTTAGAATTAAATAAAAATGAGAATGGAATAATAAGTATTCAATTCCAATTATTTATACTGAAAGAAATGAAAGAAAAAGAAGATAATGAAAATATTTTTAATAATCAAATATTTTTTAACTACAAATTTAAAATAATAGGTAAAGCGTTATTATTGTTATTATTATTATTAAATAATAGAAAATAATTATCGATGTTCTATTAGTTATTATAAAATTATTGTTACACACTTTAACTAATCTAAATATATGATAATTTAAACTTATATAATAATAATATAGAAGTTTAGATCAGTTAAAAGTAAACTAAATATAGGGTTTTTTATTAAAAAAAAACATTTCATCTCATTCTCTATATACATGTCGGATGATATTGGAACGAGAACGTAACAATAAAAATAATACAAATGAAGATTAGCTGGAAGATGTCCTCGAAAAGATGATATTCGAGTTGGTGGAATACAAGAGATCTTGATCAATGATCAAAATTTTGATTCTCTCTAACTACACCTTATTCGGTGGCCTGTCGCGCAGAGTTTGCATATTATTATGTTAGAATGATTGTTTATCCATTACATACCAACGATAATGATTGTGGTTTCCTATGTCATTAAAAAAGAATAATTAGATATAAAATCTTAGTCAAACAAATTTTCTATTCATAATGTTGGGGTGCAATAATTGTTAATGTTTGTTAGAGTAATCGAAACATGGTGTTTGAGTTGCTGTACGGTTTAAAATATTTGAGTTGTATCATTGCCATCAATTATAGCTTTTGGTAAAACGACAAATGCTCAGTCCTACAATTGATATCAAATCCAAGGTCACATATTCTATTTTCATTGATTGGAAGAGTTAATTATTAGGAAGAAGATTGATGGGGTGCAATAATTATCCATACTTATTAGAGCAATAAAAATGTGGCGCTTGAACTGCTGTACGATTTGAAGGATTTGAGTTGCATCATTACCACAAATTATAAAATTTGGTAAAAAGGCAAACGATGTGTCCTACATGTAAAAAATAAATAAATAAAATACGATCTTATAACGCACGCGCGCGCACACACACTTAAATATCGAGTAGGCCATATAAAATAATGGCAGTTATGTGTGTCTTTTTTGACGTTTATGCAGGCATATAATATTACAATATCTTGTGTAATACCAAGATTATAAAATTAATTAAATCGAATTATGTCTTTATGAACAAAATCCATGGTATAAAAATTTACAATCATATATATATATATATATATATATCTTGCCGATGCAGACCTGTCATGCGGACAAACAGTAGTCAAAGCAAATTAAACTTTGCCTAATGACATTTAAATATGTTAAAATCCAAATCAAGCAGAACAAAAACATTACTAATCAAGAAATTATAATCAGAAAAAATTAATAAAAGTAATTAGCATCTCAAATTTTTTTGAAGGGTATTTTTATATAAAAGAAAACACACTGACTTTACCACGATGCTTTAACTATAAATTATTATAGATTTTATGAAAAGTAAAAAAAGCATTAATATATATAAAACTGGATGGGAGATTTAAACAATACTAATTAAATAGCTAATTACAGTTAATTCTACTTGCGTGTATAAATACCACATACAATCTAAAGAATTTAACACAACAGTTTCACATTATCAATCCTAAATATTTATATTTTTAATGGATTTCATAATTGCATTAACCATTATTCTTGGTGTTCTTCCAATGAAATCAAATGGAGCAAATAATAGTTTTGGTCAATATTATACATATTTATGGGGTACTGATCATTTCTGGGTTGATCCTCAAGGAACTGAGGTGCAACTTAAGATGGACAAACAATCAGGTTAATTGATATGATTTTTTCACTATTATATTATTTCCTCATTTCGATCACTCTTTCAAAAAAAAAAATCTTCGAGTTTGTCTCATATTACATATATTAATACATCCGAACACGCGTTGTATGCTCATATATACAATATTTTTTTCCGCTGCAAATAGACCAATCCAAACGTGTGATGCTTGGGCGGTTGTGTTATTTTAAATATTTGAATTGCATTATCATCATCACAACAATTGATATCAGAACAAAGTCATGGATTTAGTTATCATGATTTGCAAGGAATGCAATTATTGTAATGTTGATTGCTTGGGTGCAATAATTGTCTTTTATGGGAGATTGGGTGACGCTTGAGTTACCTACTATTTAAAAGATTTAAATGCACTGATATCACCAGCTATAGATTTCAGTAAAATAGCAAAACCCTCGAGTGCCTAATAATGAAATTAAATATAAGTGAAAACTTAATATGAAACAATGTGAAAAAGATCGCTTTTGTCTAAGATTAGTATATTTTGAATTTTTTTACAAAATATGTGTTTTTTCATTCTATGTATAGGTGCTGGATTTAAGTCGAAATCGGATTTCGGATCCGGGTCGTTCCTTATAAAGTTGAAGACACCAGATAAGAAAACAAAGGGGATTGTTACATCCTTCTATGTAAACTGCTGAATTGTGCTATCGTTTCTTTGATGATCGAACATGACATATATATATGTGTGTGTTACTCGTGTAATTGGCAGTTGACTTCGGACCCAGATGATGGTAAACCTGCAGGGAACCATTTCGAGCTCGATTTCGAGTTTTGGGGTGTGGACAACAGGTTACAAACGAATGTTTTCAATAACGATGGTGGGAACAGGGAGCAACGTTTCCATCTTTGGTTTGATCCATCCAAAGATTTTCATACTTACCAAATTATTTGGAACTCGCACCAGATAGTGTAAGTGTCTCAATTTTATGTTGTACAAATGAAGCTTAAGTTCTTATTAAAAGAAGACAAATGCCGTTGAGTAATGATATCTTAGTACTCATAATTGTTGGATTTGATTTCATTTTAGATTCATGGTGGATAACATTCCCATAAGAGTATTCAAGAACAATACTGCAAAAGGAGTGACTTTTCCAAACAAGTCAATGCATGTAGAAGCGAGCATATGGAATGCTCCATTCGCCGGATCACCGGTTACATGGAGCCAAGCCCCTTTCATAGCTCATTATCGAGATTTCGGTTTGGATGCATGCTCGGCCCCGGCTGGATCCGAGGATATTTCGCATTGTTCTTCGCAGCGGTATTTTTGGAACAAGCCTGAATATTGGGAGCTAAGTGCAGAACAAAGACAAAAAATGAATAGACACAGAAAATCTTACATGTTTTATGACTATTGTGCCAGTAAGACTACTAGGAAGCCTGAATGCTCACTTAATGAGCAGTTTGTTGAAAAGTAAGACTACTAGGAAGCCTGAATGCTCACTTAATGAGCAGTTTGTTGAAATAAAAAATTTAAGTATAACAGAATGTTTCACAATTTAATTTGTTACAAGGTCCTATGAGAGACAAATTTAAAGAAACAAACGGAATGTCGATTTTAATTTTGTACGTGTGATGATGTGATATTTTTAGTCATATAATCGTGACTATGTGACATGATCGATTTTAGTCTTTCTAATCTAAATCACGTAATTAAATGACAAAAATCATGTTAATTTTTTTACAAATACATGGTTAAAAAAATCTCTCATACCGTGCACATCTTTTTTGTTAAATTTTGTAACACTTGAACATCTTTTTTTTTAACCCTATAAATTCACATCCGCTATTTTTGGTATACTTTGAATAAGTCCCAAAAGTTAAAGCAAGATTCTGCAGACTACGAATACTTGAACATATTTTGATCGCGATCGTGGATGCGTACGTCTGAGTGATACCATTTGGGTCGATTAATAAGATAGACATCGTATTTTAAATGATCGATTGGTCCAATTTATTTTTTACCAAAAACGTCATGAGTGAACAATTGTTTATTAGATCAAAATGATTTTATAGAATAAAAGTGAGGATCAGAAGGGAATAACCAAGTCCCTGTATCCCTTATATTACATTTATTTATTTTATTAACGAAAAATACATTTTGAAAAAAAACTATAGATTTAAAAAAAAAATTGCCTACGAAAGAAACCGCAGGGATATACACGTAATTTACTACAACCCCTTCTTCCTCGTTTTGAACCCCTCAATTTCGATTAACTCGAACTAGTCTCGCGATTGCTTTGGCTTTCCTGCAGTTTCCCCACATTTTATCTAGGGTTTCAGGTAGTCTCCGTCATTCTCTACGTGGATTATATAATATCTATCCTGATTGTTGAATCCTGTTTATTCTGTCCAGCGACTGTGAGTTAGTGATGGATCTATAGTTTTTTTCTGATTTTTTTTATAGAAAAGATCTACAGTTTTAAATGTTGTACGAGTGTAAGTTTTCTGTTCTTTTCTCCGTTTTCTCTCTTGTTTTGCTGAAAGTTACTGATGAATTTGCTCTGAACAGCATTTTCGGTTAGAGACTAATTAATTGTCAGTAGGGATACTTTTTTGCTATTTTTACCGGTTTTTTTCTTCAATTTTTGTATTAAAATGCTAAGATCTCTTTCCCCCCTATTTTTATTAATGATTTTTGCTAAGTACGCTTTATATGTATGCAAATTTTATCCTAGGAACTTGATCCAAGATGTCTCGAGTGTATGTTGGAAATTTGGACCCTCGAGTCACCGAGCGCGAGCTTGAGGATGAATTTCGAGTGTTTGGTGTCATCAGAAGGTAAATCATGCGACTAACCTTATGATTGGCTTTATTGTAAAGAAGCCAATTTCAAATCACACAAAAAAGGTATTATCTTTGCTCGGATAGATTTCTCATTATCTCTTTAATGATGTTTCATGCAGCGTGTGGGTTGCAAGGAGACCCCCTGGTTATGCTTTCGTTGATTTTGACGACCGAAGAGATGCACAAGATGCCATCAAGGAACTTGATGGTACTCTTTTAGGGTTTATTAGTGTACATATCTTGTAGCAGTTTAGCTAGTTTAGGGATAGTTACCGCATTTCTATTATCTGTTCACAGTTTTAGCTTCTTTTTGTCATGCTCTGTTCACCCAACAGTTAGTGTGCTTAACAGAAGCATCTCTGCTACACATCTGTTGCTATTTTCTTTATTTCTATTATGTGATGGCCTATATTCACTCTATTGATTGCTTTATTTTTTTAATTTTGTGAATTGTGACCCAATTATTTTTGCTTGGAAGTAATATACATCTTGGTTTGAAGCAGGAAAAAATGGCTGGAGAGTTGAGCTTTCACACAACTCCAGAGGTGGTGGCGGAGGTGGTGGTGGTGGTGGTGGTGGTGGAGGTGGTGGCGGTCGCGGTCGTTCTGGTTCAGATTTGAAATGCTATGAATGTGGTGAGCCTGGCCATTTTGCCCGTGAGTGCCGAATGCGGGGAGGTTCTGGAAGACGTAGGAGTCGCAGCCCTCCTTCTAGATATCGCAGGAGCCCAAGTTATGGTCGAAGGTAGTGATGGAAAGTTCACTACTAATGGTTATTATGATACTCCAGTTATAATTTTTTATCTGATGTGTAGATGTGATTTCTTTTTATGATTCCATTTCTGTTCTTCTTGGGCTTACAGTCCTCGTGGTGGTCGTTCACCCAGACGTCGCAGTTTGTCACCCAGGGCTCGCAGCTACAGCAGGTCACCAATTCGTGGACGAGATGAAGTGCCATATGCGAATGGGTGAATTCCTTAACATTGTCGGACTTTATTTATTTTTGTTGTGATACGTGTGTGCTGTGTGTATTAGCGAGAGAATTTCCATGCCGGTAGTCTGATACAGAGATTAATAATTGATGGTATGGTCAAGGTTGTAAATGACGGGAGGCGGTGGCGGGGAGGTCGGCGACTGCCTACCGCCTCTGCCGCCCAGGCGGTTGAATTTTTTTAAGTATTTTTTAATAGATAATCATAGATAATAATGCAATATAAGAGGCGCCCAGGCGGTTGAATTTTTTTAAGTAATTTTTCATAGATAATCATGCAATATAATCACAAATAATCATCTTTTTTTTATGTAAAATGTGCAATTAAATAATGTCTTCGTACAATATAATATCATCTAAATAATGTGCAATTAATTAGTTGACTTTGACTAGATTTTTAAAATTGTTGACTCGGTTTTAAATTGTTGAATAGGTTTTTAAAATTGTTGACTAAGTTTTTAAAATTGTTGACTAGGTTTTTTAAAAATTGTTGACTACAACTTAAAAATCTTGCTCGCCCGCCTAGCTTGCCTGCCTAGCCCGCCTGCTTGCCGCCTCGACTCGCCTTGACCCACCTCCCCAACACCGTATAGTTTCGGCCTCCTAAAACACCCGCCTCATGCATAGGCGGTGCGGTCGAGAGCCGCCTACCGCCTCGACCGTCATTTAGAACACTGGGTATGGTTCTTGTAACCAGTTAACCAACCCAAATTTTAGCTGTGTGTTCTGACTTGCACACAAGCTAAGAAATTATTTTTAACTTCCACGGCCATATTTCTAGGTCCTAGAATTTTGTCCAACTTAGGAATAGATATCATCACATCTAGATTTATATGCTGTCTTTTAATTGTTATGTAGGAAGTTACTGATATAATGTTTTCAGGGACTAATAAGAAGATAGGTAAATACTACATCTCATTACTGCAAGCTGATATGTTTTAATGTTATCTTTGAGATAGCCTTCAGAGCGGAAAGGAGTGTATGAATGATTATTTCTCGGATGGATAAGAAATTTGTAAATAATTTCCTTGTGATATTAAGTTTCTGGATCAGTCTTTTTGGCCTTGTGATCTATACTATTACATGAGTTGATATTGCTATTCTACTTGATTCAGATTTGCCTTGTCCCTTTTATGCAGAAATGGCGTCAGGGCCGAAAGACGTAGAAGCAGGAGCTGAGCTTGGAAGACTAAATAAGAATTTTAGATATATCCTGAAATGTTTGGAACTGTGTGTTTACTATGCTTGGATTTAGTTACGACTAAAGCTAGTGGGCCGATGCCCTCTGCTTCGACTCGTGGATTTGGTTGAGTGTCTTTACTACTTCAGTAGTAAGTTTGTCCTTTTCATACTGTTTTCCCATCTCAGTTAACCATGGACCATCATTTGCGTAGTTTCTTATTTTCATTGAATCTCATGTTATCTATTAAAAGCTCCTGATAGAACATTGCTAAAAATTCATTATTTTGTTTCTGTGTCGAGGTGTCTTCACGGTTCTGCTTCATTGGTTTTTGTGCATCTGCACTTCTGCTTTCGTTCTTCACTGTCTTCTGTGTGATCTTCAATTCGAAAGATTGTGGATCCCAGCTGGCTTCACACTGCTACGTGCTACTTTTGATTGAATATCTGCGGCTTTGAGCGCCTCGCCTCAATTTAGTTAATGATATTTATATGTGGATGAAGAACGGCTCCAAACGCTTCCGGCAGGTTAATCAATCCTGAACGTGAAACATTTACCAATCGGCATATTCTTGGAACTGTCGTTAGGTTATTTTGGTTTCCAGTTCTCCGTTGGAAATGATGGTCGATGGATGAAAAGCTACTTAAAATCGACACAGAAAGCTTTTGTGCGACGATCTATGATGACAACAAAACACCAATTTTTGCACCAATTCAATGCATTCTTCTCTGAATGCTTTTGTTTTTGTGGCCCCGTATAAAAATTTTAATTTTGGTCTGATAAACAGAGCTGTTTGTAGGTGTAAGAATGTGCTTAAAGTGAATGGTTAGCTAATTAATTGTATTTACTGCAACATATGTTTTACAGTATAATTTCTAAACTTTAATCACAAAAGTTGAAACAAAACCACGGACGCAAGGGATTCCGAAATGGACTGCGGAGTGAGGCATTGATGTTCAGTGCACTAAAATTGGGTACAATGTTACAACACAACAAATATATATAGCTTATTATTTTTTAGTAGGTGGACAATTTGTGGTGTCAAACTGCATCTTTATGTTTTAACCGAAAAAATAAATTTGTTTTTAAATTCAAATACTAATCCAAGTCAGATAGTTTGTTAAAATATCAAATGTTCAAATTTTTTTAATGAAGTTGGTGAAGTTCTTTGAGGCGTTAGTTATAAACTCGATACGCCATTCGTTGCATTATATATAGACACAAAATGCCACCAGTACGGTAGAGGGTGGATGGGGTACGTGGTGGAGCGGATGATTACTACCTCTACCGCACGCTTGCAACAGATCCACGCCCACCTCCTCACGACGGGGCTTTTCCATTTTTACCCCTCCCGCTCTAAATTTCTCGACTCTTGCGCTGGTTCCGCTCTCCCCTATGCTGCCGCTATCTTCACCAGGATTCCTCTCCCTCTCACCAATGACTGGAACGCCATTATTCGAGGCCACGCCCAGAGCCACCATCCCATCAACGCTCTCGCCACCTGTCTTGCCATGCTACGTGCTTCATGCAGACCCGACGCTCTCACCTGCTCCTTCTTCCTCAAGGCCTGCGCCCGGGCTTTGGCGGCAACCGAGGCTTTTCAAATGCATGCTCGAGTTCTCAAATCCGGGTTCCAGGCTGATGTTTTGCTGCAAACTACATTACTCGATGCGCAAGCTAAATGTGGGGAGTTGGACAATGCGCTCAAACTGTTTTATGAAATGTCGAGTAAAGATATCGCCAGTTGGAACGCTCTTATTTCTGGGCTGGCGCAAGGGAATAGACCCTTTGACGCTCTGGAGTTGTTTAAGGAAATGGGGACAGGGGTGTGGGATGATGCCCAATGAGGTCACGGTTCTTGGTGCACTCTCCGCATGCTCGCAGCTCGGTGCAGTCAGAGAGGGTGATGGAGTTTATGAGTACATTAGAAACAATAGGTTGGATGAGAATGTGATAGTTTGTAATGCGGTGATTGATATGTATGCGAAATGTGGGTTTGTGGATAAGGCATACAGTGTCTTCGACGGAATGAAGTGTCGTAGAAGTGTGATTACATGGAACACCATGATCATGGGCTTTGCAATGGATGGTGATGGAGTGAGAGCGATACAACTTTTTAATTGCATGGATGGAGGCAGGCTTGGGGGGCCGATGCCGGATGATGTCACTTATTTAGCTGCTTTATGCGCTTGTAATCATGCAGGGATGGTGGAGGAAGGATTGAGGGTTTTCAGGTTGATGGATAGACATAGAGTGCGCAAAAATGTGAAGCATTATGGGAGTGTGGTGGATTTGTTGGGAAGAGCTGGCAGGCTAGACGAGGCATATGAGATTATAGTGTGTATGCCCGTGTTTCCAGATGCAGTGCTTTGGCAAACTCTATTAGGTGCCTCTAAAACACATGGGAATGTTGAAATGGCAGAAAATGCATCAAGAAATCTGGTGGAGATGGGATCGAGTACTTGTGGGGATTTTGTGTTGTTGTCCAATGTGTATGCTGCACAAAAGCGATGGAATGATGTTGGGAAGGTGAGAGGGGCAATGATGAGTCGGGATGTTAAGAAGATTCCTGGATTTAGCTATATTGAAGTGAATGGTGCAATATTCAAGTTTTTTAATGGCGATAAAGGCCATCCAAATTGGAGACAGATTTATTGGAAACTAGAGGAGATCAGTATCCAGCTACGAGATTTTGGATATGTTCCGCAGACTAATTTTGTGCTACATGATATAGGAGATGAGGAAAAGGAGAACGTACTTTGTTACCATAGCGAGAAGTTGGCTGTTGCATTTGGTTTGATTAGTACAGATGAGGGGACCTCCCTTAACATATATAAGAATCTTAGGATATGTGGGGATTGTCATGTGTTGATAAAGCTCATATCAAAACTTTATAGTCGGAAAATTATTGTGAGGGATAGAACTAGATTCCATAGATTCGAGGAGGGGTCTTGCTCCTGTGGAGACTATTGGTAGATATGCTGTCAGTGTTTCTACTTTAACATGTAAATCATCTGTAACATCCGGCCTAGATCTTTTGGAGGGAATTTCTATCGGCTTCTGCCAAGAATTTGAAGTTCTGGGCAGTTCATATCCTTGGATTGTACCGGAAGGTGCTTACTTATAGTTTACCGAAATTGAAATCTTCTTTGCTAGCTCTTCTTTACAAGCATATCATCTTCATGAAGGACAATTGGCTTTTTTTTCATAACTTTCGAAAAATAATACCTTTTTGTGTCGGGGCTTGTGTTAAATAACGATAACTATACTGACTCCAAGTTTTTGAATGGTACGAGTATTCAAGGTTGACCGATTAGAGTCTCTCTTCACAGAGATGATATACTAAAGAATATTTGATCGATCAAAACTTGCACTGTGAAATCCTTAATAAAAATATGGTTTTGTAGATCCACAGATTATGTCACTCGCAATATAAAACGTTGTTAAAGTTAGCTACGCTCTAACAACACAATGAAAAACAGTAACACAATCAAGAATAAACCAACAACTGAAATATGAATTAACTAAATCAGAGTTCGGGGTAGGATCCCCTTAAATCCCAACAAATATTTAAAGTTAGCTACTAGAATTCATAGTAAAAATAAACGCAACAATGTTTCAAAGATAAAAACTAAGTTAGAAATACTAGATTTGATGAAAAACGCAAAGACGATGCCCGGAAAATTGTCGAATCTGCAATCCAAGCGCGAATTCCTATCCAAGGCTTGTGGTGGCTGCTGAATAATTATGCCTTCCCCCCAAAAACGTCCAATATCCCTTCCATATCATGCACATCCAGAAAATAAGGTAAGGAATCGGCCAAAAAATCTTGCCAAAAATAGGTGGCGCTCGGGTGGTAGAATATTGCCGCTCGAGCGCCACATCCTCTGTAATATGCTTGGTAAGTGCGGCAATCGCGCTTGGGCGGTAATATTTCACCGCCTGAGCGTCGAGTTCTCTGTGTGTTTATTCTTCTGAAGGCAAATTTTGCGCCCGGGCGGTATAATATTACCGCCCGAGCGGCATACTTTCTGGAAATTGGCTGCGCGAATCACTTCTCGCGCCCGAGCGGTAAATTCTTGCCGCTCGGGCGCCAGCCTTTCTGCCCATTTTTACACATTTTGCTCCGATTTCAGTTTTCCGGTCATTTTTCCTGCAAATTTACCACACCCAAGTGAGACATGATTACATGCATAAGCTTACTCTAAAATGAACAGAATGTAAATGAAATGTACGCTTGCACAATGCAAACACACACAAAACCAATGCAGTAAAACACGTGAAAACCACACCTATCAATATTCCCTCCTGAATGTCAATGTCAGTTAGTTTAAGCAAGAGTACAAATGGAATGACGTGAATTTGTTTTTTTCATTACCTCTGTTAAGCACTTGATAAAATTATGAGTGTTCTCCAAATCTTTTTGTACTACACTGAGTTTGAACTTCAATTATTTGAGGCTCAAATCTCTGTCAGCTCCATGCAAGCAACCTTCTTCTAATCTTAGTTTAGAGACAGCTGGCTTGCTGCTGAAACTTGTGGATGTCTGAGTATCTAAAGCTATGACTAATTCTGTCACCACAGTACTTGCATCTCTCGGTGTTATATTTAAATCATATCTGCTTCATTCTCAGTTGCCTTGATCTTGGGGTTATGATTAGGGTTATGCGATTGCTTTTGGTTCTAAAGGAACTGAGAATTGAATATCTACAAACATACACTTTCCTTGATTAGGTTATACGATTAGTTCGGAAACGTTGCAACAACTGAATCTTGATGTCTGGGTTTAAGCTCCAATGGCAACAATGCAAAGGTAGTGAAGGGTACAATGACAAGCTGTCGTGTGTTTTTTGGCATTGAATTTTTATGGGCAGAACACTAGCAATCTTACATCTCGATGCATTTCGTTGGTATTAACTTTCAGATTGATGGGTTGAAGTGAGCACTATGGCTGTAAGGCCAACCCTTATACCTATGTTATGAACTTCTAGTGTTCGGTGTCATCAGAAGGTAAACTCATAAGATTTTTTGGTTTCCACGATATTATTAATGGGCTAAGAATGTGGTGTTTAACTATCTAGAGTCCTAATGTTCACACCGCTGAGATTTTGCTGCTGTATTTGAAAATTCTTGGTGATGAAGAGATCTGGATTTTGTTTTGTTGGGTGTTTATCTCTTGGTCATATAATTACACACCAAATTTCTTGTTCATTTAAAATCTTGCTGTTAAATGAATTCAACTTATGCTACCTTGTAAAAAGATGGTTCAATAACTTCTCCCTTCCTTTGGTTCAAACAAGGGGTTCAGTTTCCCTGCTTGGCTTCTTATTTAGATTGCAAATCATTTTTTTAATAGTATTTGCATTTCAAATCATGCAATTCCACATTAATACTTGTTTGAAAATGATAAGAGGCTTTTTTCATATAGGAGATGAATTAAGCTTTAGTGAAAAGAAAGGCAGTTGGCTTGAAATCACACTAAACGAAACACTGCATACGAAAAATGGTATTATGTTTGCTTGAATAAGTTTCTAATAATCTCTTTTGTTTGATGTTTCATGCAGCATGTGGCTTGCGAGGAGAACCCCTGGTTATACTTTCATTGATTTTGATGACTGGAGAGATGTACAAGATGCCTTGTAGAGTTTATCAGTATGCATATCTTGTAGCAGATTAGCTAGTTTTAGGGTTAGTTATTGCGTTTCTATTTTTTTGTTCTGCTATTTGACGCCCCTGTTAGCGTGCCTATCTAATAGAGGCACATCCGCTACCCATCTGTAGCTATTTTATTTAGTTATATTTCGTGATGGCCGATTTTCACTCTATTGATTAGCATTTTGAAGTGACCCAATTATTTTTGCTGGAAGTAATATAAATTTTTGTTTGAAACAGGAGCTAAATGCTGGGGAAGTTCTGGAAGGCGTAGGAGTCGTAGCTCCCCTTCTAGATATCGCAGGAGCCCGTGTGATGGTTGAAACCTGAAGGCAGTGATGGAAATATCAGTACAAATGGTTATTGTGACACTGCAGCTATAAATTTTTATCTGATGTGTAGATGCGATTTGTCTTCCTTTATCCGATCCCATATCTGTTCTGTTTCGACTTACAAACCTTGTGGTGGTCGTTGTTTGTCGTTGGGTTTTATTTTGTTGCCAGTTTTTCATTATAAATGATGGTCGATGGATGAAAAGCTACTTATAATCTCCAAAAGCTTGTGTGGCAATTTTCATTAAAAGCTTTTGTTTTTCTGGCCCTTTTGAATTTTTTTTATGTAGGGTTTATGCAATATTTTTAGGCTGAAGAACAGAGCTAGAAGATAGAATATGTGTTTTCTCAAGCTTGTTACTCTTTATCGTGTGCAAGGTGTAAGAATATGTTAAAAGTCAATTGTTTATGTTATGAAAAAGTAAAAATTTATGTTAAAAAGTAAAAATCTCAAACTCTCAAAATTTATCAAACTACACACTTTATAATATTTTTCTCTCTACTCAATTGTGATTTTCTTCACAAATGAGATATCTATTTATAGGAAATATTTACAAATAATCCAAAAATAAAATACATCATTACCTACATCATCACACACTAATTTTCAATATTTACAACTCTTATTTTCAACATTCAAATATTCAACATTCAAATATTCAATACACACATTTTAAATATATTTTTCAACACTCCCCCTTGTGATGATGATCATAATGATTATCTTCATTACGTGTTTTTATACTGCCTCGTTAAAAACCTTACTAGGAAAAACCCATTGGGATAAAAACCATAGCAAGGGAAAAAGAGTGCAGTCACGTAAACTCCCCCTCATGTTGACACGAACAATTCTTCACAAATTTCGTAGATTGCGCATCCCAATATTATATATATGCTTTCTGAATATTGACGTAGGAAGCGTCTTTGTGAAGAGATCTGATGAATTTTCACTTGATTGAATGTGACGAACATCAATACATTTATTCTTCTCAAGCTCCTTGGTGAATGCGAAGAACTTAGGAGGAATATGTTTAGTTCTGTCGCTTTTTATGTATCATTCTTTCATTTGAGCAACACATGCATCATTATCTTCATATAGTATCACAGGCTTCTCGTCGAATGATAATCCGCATGATATTTGGATATGTTGGGTCATTGATTTTAACCACACACATTCACGACTTGCTTCATGTAGTGCAATAATCTCGGCATGATTTGATGAAGTTGTTACGAGCGTTTGTTTCTGTGAACGCCAAGAAATTGCAGTGCCTCCACGAGTAAAAACATATCCAGTTTGGGAACGTGCCTTGTGTGGATCAGATAAGTATCCAGCATCGGCATAACCAATTATACTTGGATTAGCATCTTTTGAATACAAAAGTCCCAAGTCTGTCGTTCCTCGTAGATAACAGAATATATGTTTAATTCCGTTCCGGTGTCTCTTTGTTGGATATGTGCTAAATCTTGCCAACAAATTTACGACAAAAGATATATCAGGCCTTGTACAATTTGTAAGATACATAAGGGCACCGATAGCACTTAGATATGGTACTTCTAGACCAAGAATATCTTCATCTTCTTCACATGGTCGGAATGGATCATTTTCTATGTTTAATGATCTAACAACCATTGGAGTACTTAAAGGATTTGATTTATCTATATTAAAACGTTTAAGGATCTTTTCTGTATAATTTGTCTGGTGAACAAACATTCCACATTCTTTTTGTTCAATTTGTAAACCCAGACAATACTTGGTTTTTTCAATATCCTTCATTTCAAATTCTTGCTTCAAATATGACACAACTTCTTGAATTTCCTTATTCGTTCCAATGATGTTTAAATCATCAACATATACAGCAATAATTACGCATCCGGATATTGTTTTCTTAATGAAAACACAAAGGCATATTGAATTATTTACATATCCCTTTTTCATCAAGTGATCACTTAGTCGATTATACCACATTCGACCAGATTGCTTTAACCCATATAATGATCTTTGTAATTTCACAGAATAACATTCTCTGGGTTTTGAACTTTGTGCTTCAGGCATCTTAAATCCTTCAGGGATTTTCATATATATATTACTATCAAGTGATCCATATAAGTAAGCTGTAACAATATCCATAAGACGCATTTCTAAATTTTCAGATACCGCCAAGCTAATCAAATACCGAAACGTAATTGCATCCATCACGGGAGAATACGTTTCTTCATAATCAATTCCAGGCCTTTGAGAAAAACCTTGTGTAACAAGTCGAGCTTTATATCTCACTATTTCATTTTTCTCATTTCGCTTTCGAATAAAAACTCATTTGTATCCAACAGGTTTTACACCTTCAGGTGTAAGGACTATAGGTCCAAAAACATTGCGTTTATTTAGCGAATCCAATTCAACCTGGATGGCTTCTTTCCATTTTATCCAATCCTGCCGATTTTTACATTCACCAAAAGATTTTGGTTCATGATCTTCATTATCATTTATGATGTCGATTGCCACATTATAAGAAAATATATCATCAATTTCTTCTATATCTTTTCGGTTCCATATTTTTCCAGTATTAATGTAATTGATAGAGATTTCATGATTCTCGTCAGTTTGTGGTTCTGACAGAATATTTTCATCATCATGTGTTTCTTCAGGAACATCATTCTCTATTTTGTGATCATCATGTGTTTCTTCAGGAACATCATTCTTTATTTTGTGAGCATCGTGTTTCTCTATGAATTTTCTTTTTCGAGGATTTTTATCCTTGGAACCGACTGGTCTTTCACGCTTCAGGCGTTTAATGACATCATGAGTATCTTCAATTTGTTTCTTTGGAATTTCAATTCGAGCAGGGGCATTTGCAGCATGTATATATGATTTAGTTACCCCTTTTGTGTCAGCAAATGCATCTTGTATTTGATTTGCTATTCTTTGCAAGTGTACAATTTGCTGTACATCTTTTTCACATTGTTTTGTTATTGGATCCAGATGTAACAATGATGATACATACAATGTAATTTCCTTTTCGATATGTTTCTGTTCTCCCCCTAACATTGGGAAGATTTCCTCATTAAAATGACAATCAGCAAAACGTGTTGTGAACACGTCGCCTGTCTGAGGTTCAAGATATCGAATGATTGATGGACTATCATAACCGATATAAATTCCAACCTTTCTTTGAGGTCCCATTTTCTTTCGTTGCGGTGGTGCAATAGGCACATACACCATACATCCAAAAATTCTCAGATGAGAAATGTCTGGTTCTTTACCAAATGCAAGCTGCAATTGGGAGTATTTATGATATGCACTTGGTCTGATGCGAATTAATGAAGCAGCGTGTAAAATTGCATGTCCCCATATAGAAATAGGGAGCATTGTTTTCATAATCATTGGTCTAGCAATCATTTGCAGACGTTTAATCAATGATTCAGCCAATCCATTCTGTGTATGTACATGAGCAACAGGATGCTCAACAATGATTCCCATAGACATACAATAATCATTGAAAGTTTGGGAAGTAAATTCACCAGCATTATCAAGTCTAATTTTCTTGATTGTATAATCGGGAAATTGATTCCTCAATTTTATTATTTGAGCAAGTAATCTTGCAAATGCAACATTTCGAGTTGACAATAAACATACATGTGACCATCTGCTGGAGGCATCAATCAATATCATAAAGTATCTGAATGGTCCACATGGTGGATGGATTGATCCACAAATATCACCCTGGATACGTTCAAGAAACATTGGTGATTCAGTTTGGATTTTGGCTGGTGATGGTCTTATAATAAGTTTTCCAAGAGAACATGCTTTACATTGAAACTTATTATTCTGAAAGATCTTCTGGTCTTTCAGCAGATGACCATGTGTATTTTCTATAATTCTTCGCATCATTGTTGAACCAGGATGTCCCAATCGATCATGCCAATTGGTTAATATTGAAGAATTATCAACTACCATGTTTGATTCAATCGGACTTATATGTGTATAATGCAATCCAGTAAGGAGCATTGATAGTTTTTCAATCACATATTTCTTTCCTGATTTATATGTGATAAGACACATATATTTCTTATTCCCTTCATTCATTGTTTGAGTATCATACCCATGGGAATATATATCATTAAAACTCAACAAATTTCTTTTCGATTGTGGTGAATATAAAGCATCATTGATCAAAAATTTTGTACCATTAGGTAACAAAAATTGTGCTTTACCACATCCTTTAATCAAGTCTACAGGACTGATATTGTATTCACCGTTGTTTTTGTTGGTTTTAGTTCCAAGAAATATCTTTTATCTCGGAGGATAGTGTGCGTTATACCACTATCGGATATGCAAACTTCAGCTTTGCTCATAACATTTTCCATTTTTTGAACTTCAAAAAAATATGCAATGAAATAAAATTACTGGCAATATATATTTAAATATAACACATATCATAATTATACAATAAAACATTATATGGATACATGAAAAATAAATTATTGTACATTTATATTCTACCACTATATTGTTCATTTTCAGAGAAATCATTGAGAAAATCTGCAGCATCAATATTGTTCATTTCTATCCCACCAACATATTGATCATTTCCAGAGAAATCATTCATAAAATCACCAGCATCAAAATGAGTTGCATCACTCAAACGGTCACTGCGTTCAGTGAAGTTGGTCTCCTTTTCTTTCCCCTTTAATGATTCTTTATAAAGTTTACAAAGGTGCTCAGAGGCTCGACAAACTTTGGACCAATGTCCTGGAGTACCACATCTGTAACAAGAATTTTCATATCTTTTTGAGTGCTTTTCATTAACACTTGTATTCTCATGATGCCTTTTCTGTGGATGGTTTGGGACGCTCTTTTGAGATGAGTTATAAAAACAACTATCTCTATTGTTTTCAAAACCACGGCCTCGACCACGACCACGGCCAATTCCACGTCCACGACCTCGACCTCGTCCTCGACCAAAACCTTGTCTTTGAATTTGATTTTGGTTTCCAGGTTTAAATTCATTTTTACTTACAGCATTTACTTCTGGAAATGCTGTTGATCCAGTGGGTCGGGACTGATGATTTCTCATTAATAGCTCGTTGTTTTTTTCCGCCACAAGAAGACATGCGATGAGTTCAGAATATCTCGCAAATCCACGTACTCTATATTGTTGCTGTAGAGTAATATTTGATGCATGAAACGTGGAAAATGTTTTTTCAAGCATTTCCGATTCTGTGACCTCATGTCCACAAAATTTTAGCTGCGAGATTATTCGATACATCGCTGAATTATAATCGCTGACTTTCTTAAAATCTTGGAATCTTAACATATTACATTCATCACGGGCGGTCGGAAGTATAACTTCCCTTATATGTTCAAATCTTTCTTTCAATCCCTCGTCTAGATGTCGACGCAAAAATATAATGGCTTTTGCCTTTTCTTGTGATGTCGATATGCCATTTTCTTTTATTGTCTCACTTAGACCCAATGACTCAAGATGCATTTCTACATCGGGAGTCCATGGCATATAATTTTTTCCCGTGATGTCGAGCGCAACAAATTCGAGCTTTGTCAAATTTGACATGGCATTTGTAAAAATAAAAAAAACACACGAGGAGGATATTCTCCGATAAATAAAAGACTCGTGAGTATGATAACCAAAATAATTAAAAATAACCTTGAGAAAGCCATCTTCTTTTTTCTTCGAAAATTTAGTGAAGAATAATTTTTAGAGAAGAAGAGAAAGTTGGAGTGATTGAATGTGTTTATGAGATCATATTTATAGGGCAAAAACTAGCCGTTTTATTACCGTTTATGACCGTTGGTGTATAAAAAAAATAAAGGTATGTATTTGTATAATTTTATGGTAATAATATGGTGTATATAATATTAGACATATTTAAATAATTATGTATATCATATCACATTATTATAATGATGTGTCATAAGTTATTTTGTTTAAAAATCTTATAGGCTTTTATACTTGTCGTATCCCTTACCGGGAGTGTGGGATGTCGTCTTAACATTCTCCCAGGATTTATAACAAGTTTCTGAAAAATTTATTTTTATTATTAATAATAACATTATATTATATATTAAATATATACACAATAAATAAATAACAGTAAAATAAATATTATTACTTTTGTTACCTTTTTCTTCTGTTTGGAGCTTGAAAAAGGATGGAGGACTATTAGAGCTTCGTGCTGATAACGTGTTGTGAAAAAGTAAAAATTTATGGTAAAAAGTAAAAATCTCAAACTCTCAAAATTTATCAAACTACACACTTTATAATATTTTTCTCTCTACTCAATTGTGATTTTCTTCACAAATGAGAGATCTATTTATAGGAAATCTTTACAAATAATCCAAAAATAAAATACATCATTACCTACATTATCACACACTAATTTTCAATATTTACAACTCTTATTTTCAACATTCAAATATTCAACAATCAAATATTCAATACACACATTTTAAATATATTTTTCAACAGTTTAGTATTTAATTGTATTTATTGCAACATATGTATCATAGCATAAGTTTCTAAACTATAATCACAAAAATGGAAATAAACCACACAAGCAACTCGGAAATCATGACACCGTTGGATGGCTAGTTTCCATATCTTTATTGTCAGTCTATCTTATACAAGAATTTTGATACATAAAATTTTATGTGCAGATTCAAAAAATGAATTCAGAGTGCTATTTCGACGTTTTAGCGTTTTTTCCATTTTAAGTCCATAAATAACAATTTCATTTTTATATTGTAAGTTCATACTCGGTTTGTTCTTTTTTTTTTCTTTTTTTTTGGAAGAAGATTAATTTGGCTTTTATGCTCAACAGAATCTTCGATCCTAAAGAAAAAAAGACAAAGTTCACATAGTCTTGAAAAATATTGAGATGAAAAGCGAGAAAAGACAACCAACCAGTCGCAACCTTAATCACTAAAAAAGGTCGAGTAACAAAGACATATTACCAAAGCATCTGCATAAGAGCAAACGGAAAAGATGATCATCAAAACATTCTCCTTTCCCAACTAATAATACTGGTACCAATAGCTAGAGTAATAAATTTATTCGCACTGCATTCATCTAGTAACTCGTTTCTGTATCGCTATACTTTCTTTTTTTCCTTATTGATTGAAACCCAGAACCTGTGATTTGTAATGATAAAAAAGAAATCGCAGTTCCTTGGTTTACAAATAATGAATGAATCAACCATTTAGATGGCGAACTCGATGACTACATGTATAAATTTACCAACATATCTAAGGGCCGAGTTATGGCCTACTGCCCGGCCTATCCTGTATCGAAGACCTGCGAAATGAAAAGAAGAGCCAAAACCATCAGTGCAATCTGTATCGAAGACCTGCGAAATGAAAAGAAGACCCAGAATGGTCTGTGATAGAAATAAGAACCAAAATAGATTTTCAAGGAAACAAGTCTTTTTCAGAACCCACATATTCCATCTTTCAATCGCAACATCAAGATAAAAAGGTCAAGAATGTAGCAGGATTTACCACCCTGTGAAGTTTAAATCTTCAAACTTCAAATCCAAGAGAGCATGCTGACAATTAATAAAAAGATATTCTTATTCCGCAGCTAATTATTCACAGACATGCAGTCAGAACAAACATATTTAATATAGCTGAAAAACTGTGGGATTATGCTAAAGCACAGAAAATTTATGTGAGACAATGGTGGAGGACGTAAGGGTGAGAACACTAACCAATCGTTTGTTTTCTCAGGCTACAAAATTTGCAAGTAGAGCATGCAACACAGCCCAATAGATTATGATACCAAGCCGCAGAGCTGGTCGCCGCATTAGGGCCCGATCGCACGACACCCTTGCAAAGTTCATAGAATTGATGATATAGGAAGGAGGGCCGGAGGCTGTGAACACAAAACACATGTGTGTGTGTGTGCATCTTCAAGAAAATAAAAGATATCATGCATACCACAAGCCATCAATCATGTCTGATACTGGTCTTGTGAACCGAGGGACAATTTTTAACGTAGTGAGTGACTTGAAACCATGAGCTGAAATTGAAAGAGAGAGAAAATCTATTAATTGTTGCAAGTAGTTGAACTTGCAGAAAAAGATAAATCGATTTACAAAGTGAGGCCATTCACCTTTATCATCATCATCCAACTCTAACCTGTCATCACTGTGATTCACATCTATTGCTATGGCAACTTGATCATTATTGGTTTTCCGCAAACTCCGAACTTGAGGTGCAATGGTCCTTGGAGAGGCCCTATTGTTTGTCTGTGTTGACAAGCAGTAGAAATCAATGCAACGAATAGAACATGTGATTAGCGATATAAAAAAAGGCAAAAAAAGTAGATATCATTAGATCTATGGAAACTAAGGGTACATCAAATGTTGTTTTTCAGACCATCTCATTAATTGTAATGACTTGCAAAATTCACAGAGTTCGACAAGGGAAACCACAAAATCAAACCTTTAGTTAATTGGTAAGGACAAAAAACTTAATATCATAGTCACCCAAAAACTTGGTCACCAAAATTCACAGAGTTCGACAAGGGAAACCACAAAATCAAACCTTTAGTTAAATGGTCAGGACAAAAAACTTAATATCATAGTCACCCAAAAACTTGGTCACTCACTAATCTAAATGCCAAAACATGTGTACAACACCTAGAATATTGATGGCATCCTAAGAGCATTGTATTCAAGTGCAATGGGAATATCACAAAAAATCTGACTACATGAAAACAACCCAATTTTTGGTAACTTGTGATGCTTATCAAGACAAGACAGTTGAGCAGTAGGACCAAAACAAAGCACTTTAATAAGTAAACAACGTACAATTGGTTCAACTTCAACTATCTCTGAAGTCGTTCTCGTTGGCCTTGCAGAATCTCCAGTGCCTTGGAGCATGACTATTTCAGATTCTTTATTACGTAAAGAATTTTCAAGATACTGTTTTTTTTGGGCCAATTCTTCGACTTTACTCCTCTCTTCTTGCAATAGAACGTCACTATTCTTGGCCATTAAACGAAGATTTTCTAATTCCGATATCAAAGCCGTAATCTGCTTCCTTAACACCTTTTTGTACTCATTAACCTGGTAACTTTTTATATCATCAGATGCTCCATCATGTGACTTTTCTGGAGAAATCAATGTGTCTAGCCATGTTAGCAAATCATGAATTTCATCAGAATTCTTCTTGCTCGTCTGGGTAACATTTAGAGCATCATTTGTGCACCGAGTAACCTCTTGTCTAAGAAATGAGATTTCTCCATCTCGCTCTTGCAATTGGGACTGCAGATTCTCAACCTCAGATAGGAGATTTTCAGAAAGAGAATGAAGTTCGTCAAACTTGCTCACAGTAACAGAAAGCTTCTTCAACTGTTTTTGTGCGAGAAGCTTCAAGATTCTCCAAATATTGGTTCTTTTGTTTCAATTCATTTTCAAGTTCTCCAATCTTGTTTACAAGGTCTTCCATTTGTGACTCCTCTTCATCAAGTGCTTGCATCAATTCCTCAGTTTCTGCAAGACAATAATGAATTTTAATGATGAGAGGTTCCTCTGCAAGGACATAAGAATCTTTAAAAAATACAAAGCAAATAAGCCACACCACAGACCTTGTTCTTTTGCAGCCAGTGCATCAGTCAGCGAGTTAAGTTTCTTCTGCAAATCCAAGCAGTTAATTTCCTGATCTTGTAGTTTCTTCAATCTCTGTTCCAGTACCTTACAATCATCTTCCTTTGCATCAACTTGCCTTTGTAAATCATGGAGCTGAGCCCTTGCTTGCTGAAGATCATGCAAATAATTTTTGGCATTAGATTCAGCTTCCTTTATCTGGTTAACAAGCTCCTTACATATTTTCTCTCTTTGAATATCCTTCTCCTGAAGCTCTTTCTGCAAATTCACAATCGTATTCTTCATCTCCCTCTGGCCAACTTCGTTCAATTCAGTTTGCATGCTCGTGCAATCCCTCACAGCCAATAAAAGTTTGTCACGTGTGCTCCTGATGCCATCTGTGGTGTAGAGGTGAATGTCATCAAAAATCCGAAACTTCAAGTTCCTTTCGGCATCTCTTGATGCCGAACAATTCCCATCCACAAGGTCTTTCCACCTTTCAATTTCAAATATTGCACCAACACAAGCCTCAGAAAGCAAGGAAACATTTTCATGCAGATGATGTATTTCTGACTCGCTCTCTATGGCCGTTGATTCCAACTGCTTAACATCTCTCCTGATAGACTCATTCAACTCCTTTTGAGAAAAAAATTCTCTGTGGATGCCCCTCATCACTTCAGACAGATAGCAGATTTCGTCATGGAACATGAGCGAATGTTTATGAAGTTGCTCATTAAGAGAACCAATTTCTGTCAATAAACTCTGCACGACAATAAAATTATGCTCAGGCATCTTATGCACCAACGAAGAATGGTTCCGCAACAGAAAAATCAATTCGAATCATAATGGAAAATGGTAACACTCAACGAACTACAAAAGATATAATCGCATAGCTATACAGTTGACTTCATTCCGATGCCACGGCAACGAGGACTTAAATTAATCAACATCAGTAAGAAACATTAGCTTGCACCACTAGAAGCTTTGGTGTATTTTCAGTAACAGTTTTAATTATATTCCACTTCCAGACTGGCCTACGGCTCCATTTTGGGGGGCAAATATGGAAAAATACATCAGGTTTTCGCCAAAGAATTTTCGTGTGTTTTCTTTTCCATGTTCTAGTATAGCTAACAAATAAATCCCACATGAAACAAACATCATCTCTTGAAGAACAATAAAGTTCTATGCCACTTCCATTTATTTACTTCAGTGTTGAAGCTCATCTCTCATCCTCTCTCCCCTCCTACACAAACACCACCGTAGAAATCTGAAAACGTGACACCAAGGTTGTTTTCTTATCAAAATCTTTAGTCAACAAAGAGAAGAAACAACACTTTCCTGAAGCCTAATGAATTATACAAAACTCGGAAACTTATAATTTTACAGATTTATAAATTCAAGAAATTGCAATTTGAATCATTATCTCCCTATTTTATCATTATTTTGCCACACTGTCACAATGCAAATTGTGTAATAAAATTAGAAGTGTCGTCATGTCAAACTTCCTCCATTCTTTTTTCCTTTTTTGGTAAAAGAATTTGTGCTCGATATGGAGCATCTTAGTTGGTAATAGAAAAAGAATGTAAGGTCTTTTTTTATGACAATAACATAAAGCGTATAAAAACGACTTATCAAAACCCCTTTACCTTGTTTTCTGATTCATTTGAATTTATGCCATCTGTGGAAGGAAATAGAGCACTCAAATCAAAAGTATTGCTGGATTCAAACACAGATTTCATGACGTTTGCCATATTGTGCAAGACTTCCCGATCTTTGGAAAGAACATCACCCAGTCCACTTTCGAAGGCAAAAAGACCCTCTCTCAATTGATCCACTCCAGAGCTAAGCACCGTAACTTCAGACAACTGCCTTTCCTTCTCCTCTACGAGAGAAGATAACTTTTCAACTCTGGCAAGAGCTTCGTATTTGGCATCTTCAGCTGATTCCTTTTCCTTGAAAATTTTTGAAAGTTCACCAGCAGCTTTTGAAAGCTCTTCCTGAAGGACATCACTTCGTTCTTGAACATCATTCAACTCCGCAAGCAGAAGTTCAGCAGCTCTTTTTGATTTTCTTGATTCTTGTTCCGCAAAGTTTAAAGACGTACGCATATCATGGAAATTAGTCTCTATTTCCTTTAGCTTCTCAATCGGATTCCCGGAATTTATAGCCAGACCAATATCAACATCACCCAATGCATCCAAAACACTGTTCAAGGTACCCTCTTTCACCTGCAAACAGCGGTCAGTTTCTGCCAGGCGACTCATGAGGGATGTATTTTCAGATTCCAGAACATGTACTCTTTCCTGCAGAGTGGAAAGCTCATTGATCCTTGCCACATACTCAGAAATTGTGTTTTCATTATGACTGATCTCAGACTTGAGGTGTTCGACCTCAGTGTTTAGCTCTTCTATCACTTGCTTCATACCATCTCGCTGCTGCACCAAGGACTTCCCTTTCCTAACCGCAACATTTAATTTCTCTCTGAGAGAAGCTGACTTGTGTTCCTCTTGATTAAGTAGTTCTCGCAATTCATTCTTGTTACTTTGCAGTTCCTCAACTTCCTGGACTAAAGACTGATTTTTCAGCACATAGCTATCTTTCTCATCCTTCAGGCAGTCAAATTCACCCATTAAATCTTCCATCTTTTCGCTCAGAATCGCTACCTCCTTATCATCAGGATTTCTTGAAATTTGAGACACCTCACCTTTTTCAGTGACATGAACATCAGTATTTTCCGAGTTAACAGGCTTCCCAGATAATATAATTATATGTTTTTCTACAAATTTACTTAAAAGTTCTTCGAAAGATTTGATTTCTTCCTGACCATCAGCCAGATCCTCTGAATTAGAATCCCGGAGAGCATTCTTAACCAAATCTTGCATTCTGTTCATCATACTCTCAATGCGATGAATTTCTTTTTCTATATGTAGCTTCTGACCTTGCAATATACTAACTTCATTTTGAAGATTTCTGTTTTTCATCTCAAGATCAAATGTCTTCTTTGAAGTTTCAGTATTTTCTTGACACAATAACTCCAAGTCTCTTGATAAAATTTCTCTCTCCCTGCAAGTTTGCTGGAACGCTGCATCAAGTTCAGATATTCTTCCATGTGAATCTCGCATATCAGCTGTCAAGGATCCACAGTGACTCTCCAAATTATCAATCTTCTCTTGGAGTGAATTACACCGACTCTGAGCCTCCGCTAATACCCTTTCAAACCACTGAATCTTATCCTCTAGTTCCATGGACCGCATTTGAGAAGGCATATCTATCCGGTCGAAAACTTCTTCCCATCGCAGCACGAGGTTGTTTCTCAGCATTAATGATTGTTCAAGCATCTCATTTTGCTCAGCCAAATCATAAAACTTGCTTTGCAATTCTTCGTATCTTCTTCTTAAGTCATCACCAGAATTTAAATTTAGCTGCATCTCATCCTTCAACCCATCTGCACCAACAAATCCAGTATCGGAATATGAACCTCCTCCCACTGAGCTTCTCTGATCCCATTCGCCAAGATGAGCAGCATTCCAGTAACTGACTTAGCTAACCAATCTATCTTCTCAATGATATCTCTTGCATGAAAGTGCTCCGGTAGCTCAAGATCTTCTAGAATCTCCTCAATTCTCTGAAGGACAGAATCTTTAAGAAGAAATGATTCTCTTAGAGCGGTAGAAGAGTTACGGATGTATGAGAGTTCAGATTCCAGAGCTTCCATCCGCTCACCAGCCTCAGAGTAGAGCTTTAATTTTGTTTCGAGGTCATGAAGAACGGTATCTTTAGTCAACAACTCCTGGGAGCATTTATCTAGTTCTTTGGACGTCTCAGATAAGGATTGTTTCAGACTGTCTCGTTGCAAAATTAGACCTTTCCCCTTTGTAACAGCTATACCAAGCTTCTCTCTTAGGGATGACACCCGATGCTCCGACTGTTCAAGCTCAGCAACCATCTCTTGTATTTTAGAATTAAGAGCAACTATATGATCCTCAGCACTCCTCAAACTCTGCTTGAAAACAAGATTTTCATTTTCATACTGCACCAGAGTAAAGTTTAAGCCGTCTACTTGTCCCTGTAGAGATGAGGAAAAGCTAAAACTCTGCTCAGCTTCTTTGTATTTTTGAACAAGTAAGCATATCATAGTCTCCACGCGTGCGGTAGGATCATCAGCATAATTTTTTGTCCCCTCGGTCACCACAGATTGTTCAATATCTTCAACCAAATCTATTAAGGTATTCAATTTATCGCATTTTTTCTCAAGTGCATCAATTACTCTAGCACCAGTCATCAACTCTGAGTTAAGTCGTTTGTTAGCAGACTCAAGTTGCAATCTTTCACCAAGAAACCTTTTAAATTGGTCCAAGAGAACACTGAACACTTCTGGATGTAAGATATCTAGACTTTTATCATCTTTCATATTTTTCTCTGTTCCACTGCTAACAAGTTCACTGAGATCACTATGAAGTCTGTGCAAGGTAATTACAGCCATCTCGGATTTCCCTTGCAAATTACTCCATTTCTCAAGAAGATCATCATAGGCATTTGATGCCACTTGACGGTCTCTTTCAGCAGCTTCAAGTTGTCCATTCAAATCTTTGATCACTTTGATGGCACCAAAAGCAGAAGTTGAAATGCGACTAACAACACTAGATTCACTATTGGCGGCTGCTACTGAAGCAGAGTCGAAAGTCTTGATGGTAGAATCAAGCTCACCAGATGCCAGAAGAACTTGAGCAATAACAGATTTCCACTCTTCTTCAAGAATTGTTTCCCTGTCGACCAATTCTGTCTGGAAAATTTTAATTTCATGGGAAATAGAAGCAGTTATATCATCTGAATCTCTGTACATCTCGTCCAACTTGTTCTGTAAGTCACTGGTTTTGGTTTGGAAGTCATTTAGCTTTTCCCGAAGCCGACTATTCTCCAATTTCAAAATCAGTTCTTGCTTCTGCAAGGCATCACATTGAATGAGAAGATCACTCTCTTTTGCAAAAGCATGACACGTATGCTCTCTCATAACTTCAAATACAACCTTATGTTCTATTATTGATTCTTCCACCAGATCAGTGTGCTTTCTCAGATAATCATAGTTGCTCATGAGATTTGTGACAGCATGTAGTTCACTCTTCCTTACTCCAACAAAGACTTCAGTGGCATTCTCGGCATCCAGAATTAATTCCTTAATCAATGCTCCCAGAGTTTGTACTACATTTTTGGTCATCTTGTATGGATCTTCAGTCTCTTGATCTGCAGATGAAGCAGGTTCCACAGGATGGTCGTCAATCGGATTCTTTGACTCAAAAGCTTGGATAAGCTTTGAAACTCCAGGCGCAACAACTTTATCATTAGACCTACTCAAGGATGCCGCATGCAAGTGCATGCCTTCAATTGCCTTCTCAAGATTTTGCAAAACAGCTGCAGCATCCTCAAAGCGCTTTTTCAGTGCCGTGAAGCCATATGAGTCATCATAAAAATTCGACTTCATATGCTCCATAGATGATTTGTCAAGATGCCACACAGACCTGGACTTCTTCATTGGCAGCACTTCACTTCTGATGCTGTCATTTGCAACTTCTTCAAATCCTCTTGCTCGTTCAAAATCTCTTGTATTGGACTTGTAAAACTCCATATTAGTTTTAAGAGTTTCATTTTCTTCACTGAGATTATTAATTTGAATTCTTGCCTTTTTCAGGTCATCCACAGCCTTACTGCATTCTGATTTAAGACCAGCTTCTAAAACTTTGATCTCCATAAGCTCATGCCATTGTTTTTCATACTGACTCAAGATACTTTCTCTCTCTTCCTCATACTTGTTCTTGTCCTCTGTAATGGATGTGAGATTCCAATGTAAATTGGAGATCTCCGCTTGAAGAGTCACCATCAAATCATTGCATTCAGTCAATTCTTTCGACAAATTCACATTCTGGAGGACCGCTAACTCTCTTTCCTCTTCTAACTTCATTCTCTCTTCTGATGATGAGATGAAGGTCTCATGTGAACGTCTGTTGTCAGCTTCAAGAGATTCCAACGTTCTCTTGTGCTCTATCAGGTCAGCAAGCAGAGTATTTTTTTCAGACACTAAATAATCCTTTTCCTCGTAAAGCTGCCTCATGTCATCTCTCAGCGAAACCTCATTTTCTGCTAATTTGTCATTTTGCAAGTGCATCGACTCTAAAGAAGCTTTGCACTCAGCTAATTGTCCAATCATATTATTTTTCTCAAGTAATATATTTTCTTTATCTTCCAATAGTTTCTTTGTCCCCTTGTTCATCATTTCGAGCTCCCCATTATATCTTTCAGTTTCAGCCTGCAAGGATGCTATTAAATTCCTGCAATCAACCAGCTCCGAAGACAGGATGGACATGTCCTTTTGTGTCATTTCAAGTTTACCTTGCAGCTCATTAGCTTTCGCCGAAACAGCCTCAACCTCAGCATTTGAAACATAAAGATTCTTCTGAAGTTCTTCCCTTTCAGAAACAACATGCAGCAGTTCTTCCCTACATTGCCCAATTCCTTCCTCCAGGATTTCATTCTTTCCTTGGATTTCAGTGAGCAAAGCATTAGACACAAAGTCTTGATCAATTGATTTCTGGTGCTCGGAAAGCTGTAAATGAAATGCATCTCTGACAAAACTTGCCACATATAATTCTTCTTTGAGCCTCTCAACAGTGTCATGAACTGCAGTATTGCCGGCATCTCTGAATTTCTCAGGAGACATTGACATGAACAAGAACTTGAAATCATCTTCATCAAGGATATGTAATATTTCTGCAAGCTGGGAAAGTTTGATCAAACCACCATCTAGTCCAGATGATAAATCCACTACTGTGCATCCTTTTGATATGGCAGTACCATAATTTTTGGAATCAAGACGTCTTTCTTCAATAACCTCAGGGTTCACCTGAGTGCCTTGGTCACCACCATAAACACCCGATACATCAAACATTTCTTTTTCCTTCTCGTCTGACAAACCAGATGATACATCCTCCCCCATGAGACCACTCACCTCAGACCTCACAGTTGACACTATCACTGACTCCGTTAACTGATGAGCGCCAACTGAATGGTCATCCCCCTGCTGAGATTCTTCTGCATCATTGTTAGTAACAACAGTTAATGAAGCATTGTCAGGCTCAATGAGCCGTATTGCCTTGTCTGCATTCTCAGCAAACTCATTTGGAGAAATACCACTATCTCCTTCAATCTGCGCTGCCATGCCTCCATCAATTTGATTTTCACTGGAACAGCTAACTTCCTGCATTACGCATACCCACAAAAATTATAAGTAACTTAACAAACAAATCAATGACAATTGCAAAGGTAGCCAGTATCGATGGTGAAGGAACAAACCTACAACGGTTACCTGCTCTTCTGAATGAGGTCTCCCCAGTTGAGAAGTAAAATCGGTGGGCATGGGTATTCCGGAATCTGGAGAGTTTTCTATTGGAGTAACTGTGTTTGGACAATGTGACACAAAATATTTTGCATCCTCAGGAACCAAAGAAGAAGATCTGTCTGTCTGTAGTATCTCAGAATCAATATCACATGCATCACCAGCACTTTGATTCAACCTGGTATTATTTACAAAATCTTCAGACTGAATCTCAGCACTCTTTGTGGGGGAAGCTTTGTCAAGAATAACAGCCTCTCCTGAAAGTTCATCAGTGGAAGTAATGGTATCATTTGCCACTAAATTCCCTCTAGCAACTATATCTGAGTCTGACAAAGCGCTAGTGTCTTGGGTACCGTGATTAGATTTTTCTCCATCTCCGACATTTCGAGGAGTTACCGCAGCTTCAGAGGCAGCGTCGACACTTACATCATGTGCAGATTTACCAGCTTTAGTAGCTTTACCTGTAGACTTACTATTGCTCCCTTTATTATCCTTCTTTTGCCTGAACTTCTCAAGCTGACAAAAAGATTTTGCACATTAAATCGAAGTGCATATGACAGAAAACTTCCTAAAGATCATAATCATTTGACTCAGAAAATATCCATCATCAGTGACATAGCCTGCCCTGACAAGTAAATTACTAATTTAGAGACTTCACAGTTTAAGATAGTGGATCTACGTTTCTACACATGAAATGCCCCAACAGTTGCCATTAAAAGCATAAAGTCTACAATATACATGTCCAGCTCTTTCGACTACGCAACATTCAATTCTAATTTTAACTTGTGCATACCTATAAATCTTTAACAAAGATTCCACTGGAAGAACAGCTTCTAATGGAACGTCGATCAACTGGCTACATGAACATTGACTTTAAAACTTCATGCAAAGCTGCTGTAGATATTTTAACTACTAGCCTCACAAAATTTCCAATTTAAAATGCACAAGATAATAATTTCGGCAAGCACGACTCAAAAAACCAACAAATTACATGAATGATTTTGCTCTCCAACCTTAGAATCTCGCTCCGCCGTCTATTTGCAGAGGGAAAATGTCGGATGCACGTGAGTTAGTTTGCATCTTTAGTTTCCTAACTACTGTATGAAGAAACAAAACTGATTTGTTTCAAGAACGAAACCACAAATAAGAAGCGTCAATTTCCTCTGAATTTTCCACCAAGAAAACAAAACCGACAATTCCAGCATATGCAGACCACACAATCTTTAAAAACAAAGTCAATTAAAAATAATAAAAAATTTATTGAAGCGCGACAATATACCAAATGCCATACATTTCTTCATCCAAGCCTCAGCACAAGTTTAGTTGAAAAACTTGCATGTGCCTTAAAACCAAATAGAACGAAAAAAGAAAAGAAAAGGGGAAAAAACCATCTCTTTGACAACTATAACGAGGAAAATAGTACCTTTTTACGGCCAGCGGCAAGCAGATCGGTACGGCTCTTATTCTTGTCCATCCAATCCGATTCAATCCACTGTTTCACAGTCTCAACAGCTCCCCCATCACCATTAAACTAAAATCGATCTCCACTTTAAAATTCCCCAGAAAATAGAAAAAAATCAAGATATAAATTCCTAACTACTGTAACAAATTACACAGAATTTGGTGTCAATTTCAGAATTATAAACGACTAAATCGTAATTATACATAAAAATAAATCCATACAAAAACGAATTGTCAGTCGGGTCGGTAGATCGAATTGCCAAAAACTCTTGGATGTGAAGCAATGTTAGACTTCAGAATTCCACAGCGATCAACTCACCGAACAAGTAGGAGAAAAGGAAACTGTGGCATACTAGTTTGGGCCTGATTGAGGCAGATTACCGGCCCATGTGTTAATTGAGTCCCACAGATTATTACTCCATATCCTGATATTTTAAATTTATAAATAATTGCATTATTTGTCACTTTGAATTTTTAATTATATCACAAATTCAATATTTCATAGAAAAATTTAAATTGATTACTAAATTTTAAAATAATTTTTACTTCGATGGTTATATATATATAATGTTAATATTGCTTGATCAAATGCATGCTCATACAAAGAATAAAATAAAAAATAAATCAAGAGATTAATTTAAAAAGGTTCAACATTCTGTCGTTTTTCTAAATAATTTTATCCAATAATTTTATTTTGAATTAATGTCTTAGTTTGATGGTCATGATTAAATATCATATATCTTTAATAATAATTTTTTTCATTACAACACGTGGGGAGGAGGTATCGAACCCGAGGAGGGGAACCAACTAATGTAGCGGGTGAGACCACTGGACTACAAGCTCGGTCTCTAATAATAATTTTACACTAAGACAATCCAGTCAATCCTTCGGTATAATCACATTACGGCAAACTAAAATCAATATTATACTCTTCCTAAAGTAAAATTTCACCACATTAACATTATCCCTATTTTATAATATACATTAAATAATTTTTTAAAAAAAATTGATTAAAATCCAAATAATTTTTTTTATTAAATAACGGACCATATAATCACACAATTATAATTATCACTGCCCCATATTAATATCAAAATTTGATTACTTGGATTGATTTTAAAAAATAGTCGAAGAAGGATATATGTATTATATATTATTTTTTTCAAATCATCCAGGTTGATCTATTAATAATTTGAATATCACAAAACTACAATCATCGTTAATGGACTCCAATCAATGAAATAAGTTAATATTCTAAGCTCAGATGTTAATCGTATAATATTTGCCATGTACAGAAAATTTGAAATGAAATGGGCAACAATAGTAGATTGGATTTGGTTGGGAAAGAATTGGAGACAAGATCAACATTCACTCATTAATTCAAATGAACAAAGAATATGATGTTTTAAGATACTTGAATGCAGTCGCTCCAAAAGAGAATGAACAGAAAACAATGTTCTAAAGTTACCATACAAAATTTAATCCAAAGTTTGATCTTCAAAATTAAATAACATTTCTATTGTCTAACTTTCAAGAAATCAAACTAAAAACATATTTAGGAAACAATAACGCATCCAAGGGAATATCCTTTATCATTGCTCCCAGATGACAAGATCTTCCACTGGAGAACAGAGACCTGCAAAACATACGGAAACGAAGGGACAAGATCAACAAGAGAATTCCATCGCAGTGTTAGGCTTAGCTTGGCTACGATCTTCATGGGTCAAGAAATATAACGGGCAAAAGCGAGGATCGAATCTTAAGGATTTACTATGTCAGAAAACGAGTGTCTAAGAGCCTGTTGAGCCAGAAGAGCGCTTACATGAACTCAGTTGGGTTACCATTTGTGGAATTCACCCGTAGTTGTATTAAGTTGCTTGGGCTTGGAAAGATCAGAATTTTTCCACAGGTTCAAAATGGCTTAAAATGTCGTTCCAAGTTCTAAAAAAAAAAAAATTGTCGAACTATGCCATTTATGAAACAACATACGATATCTTCATGATCAAATAGCATAAAAAGTAAGCACTATTCGAATTCAAATTGCTCAACTAGCTCTAGAAGCTCGATCTCGGAGAAAATGAAGCTTTAACCAAGCCATTTGTCAGCTAAACACAAGCGAAATAAAGCGAACAAAAGCTAGTTAACAAAGCAAATGATCTCAGGCGCAACAAAATTTATATGTTCATGTGAATAATTTTTAGACTTGTGAGGAAAGTTCACTATGACTGATGATGCTATGCACAACCCTTTTTTTTCAACTTTCACTACGATGACCGAAACTAGAGCTAGCAAACGACTAGCTCGATCAAAATACAAACAGGCGATAAATATCTGCTTGTTGAAATAACAGCTTTATATTCATTTACCTCAGCTGCTTCCTTTTTGCTTGAGAGTGATCTTGTCACCCAAGCTTAGAGCTATTCCTTGGGTTTTGCTCCTTATTCTAATATATCCGCTCAGCTTACCATCTCCTTGCTTTTCAATGCTCACATTCACCAGAGCATCCTCTCCAAAGACACTCTTTGCATACAAGTTAGCAGCCAGGAATCCACATCCACCTTCCAAAGCAGACCTAGAAAAATAAAATCTTACCAGATTACTTGTCAAAGCCACATAGATCCAACAAAGAATCATTTAAAGAGAGAGGTACACATTAGGAATTTTAATTGTGAAAATGCGAGTCAGTGTTATGATACTCTTGTTTCATTTCAAAAAGAAAGGAAAAGAATCCTTTTAAGTCAGGAATAAAGAAGCATATAGAGAAATCACAACCTATCATTCTCCACACACAAAATATCGCCCCTGCCCCTAAAAACCCACACAAAATGGAGAATAAGTCAAAAATGGAAAACACGAGTGACTTACGGAGCTGTCAGACATTTCATGTTGGTAGAGTTGATGATATGGTCTAGGAATTCTTTCTCATCTTGAATTGAAGTGTTGACGGCAACCTGCGATGAGGTGTGTTACATACAGGGATAAAAGTTAACTAAGTAATAGCAAGCAGATAACTGGTGTAAAATTTAATTAAAGAGGACGTGTAAGTGCAGGAGAATAATCATCTGAGTTTAGCCAAACAGGATCAACTAAAAATGGCAGGGAACCAGAATCTGAATTATGCCAGTAAAATTATATGTGAATACACACCACGGATCATGCCATGAACGGGTCTCATTGTCCTTAACTAAACGTTTCATACCCAATGTTACCTTGAAAAGGTTAAAAGATTGTTTGTGCAGACACTAAGTGAGACAAATTAATAGCGTAAAAATTTCTATAAATTCAAGGAATCAACATATTTAATATAAAGAATTATGATTAAAAAACATATTTAATATAAAGAATTAAAAAGAGAATCACATACTTCTATTAACCTTGAAAAGGCTAAAAGATTGCTTGTGCGAACACAAAGTGAGACAAATTAATCACGTAAAAATTTCTACAAATTCATGGAATCAACATGTGTAATATAAAGAATATGAAAAGTAACTGCCTAGCTTGCTACCAACTACCAATATGACAAAACATACTACCTGGCCCACAGACCTGTTTCTTCAGATAATGGTTTTTCAGATTACCTCGCCTTGCAATTTCTAGCGAGTATTACATGCCATTTTTACAACTAAAATTACAAGACACTGCCTGCGCAATTCTCCAATCATCCATGAGAGCTTTTTTATCATGTTAAAAAGGTTTCTTATATGGTGCAAGCAACAAAGATTCACACAACTAGAATGATAAAATAACTTTGACAACTGAAATATTGGGATCTATGTCCCTGAGATCATCATAGGGTCGCTTAAACTTACCTGAAAATTGAAAATAACGCAAATTCCATTCATATGGAAATTAAGGAGCTGGATAGATTAATAAAGATAAAGCTGATTGCATTCTACCTTGTTTTCCCACTCAAATTCTGCCCACATGGTTCGAAAAGCAGCTTCACTGCAAACTGCTGGAGAAATGTAGTCCATGATGTCGATGTGGATGTCATTGAGGACAATTACATTTCGCTCAAGCACATTTGAAGTCTCATAAACTATGTTCCCAAAAATTACTCCAGTCTCAGTAGAAGAAACCTTGATGTTAGCTTTTATTTGTTTGCTAGATTCAGGAGCAAGTGTGTAATTCTGAGGACGTTCAACCAGTTTAAGATCACCCATTGTTGCTAGCTCCAAACATAGGTTCTGGAGGGTTTCCTTAGTTCTATTGATAATTGTAACATCCAAGACGATATCATATTGATGAACAGTCACATATGCTTCAGCATATACAGGGTCACTAAATCCAGTAAGTTGAAGAATGCGATTCAGCTTGTTCGAATCATTTCCATCCTTTGTGAATTCACCAGTAGCACGTTTCAGATCATCTTGGACCTCATCTTCCAGCTCCAATAGGCTCATGCCCTGGAATACATATTAAAGCATGTACTAGATAAGACACCAGCCGAGAGAAGAGACATAATTCAACACCTTTATTGCTGCTATACAATGACATTCCATCGAAGAATAAATACTCCATAAAAGGATTTCTAAATAAACGTTCTAATTACAAAGCTCACAGGATTCATTGTCGTTCCTCATGGATTATGATAATACTAAAATACAATACTTTGTAACTTCTTCTAAAAATTTAAGAGTTTTACGTGGGAATAGATAATTGCTCAGTTCTGAAAGGATTTTACAACCAAAACTAATAAAAAAACCCATCCTCAAAGAAATCAAACGACAAAAAACAATATTAACAAACACAAGGAAATACAGTACCCGGTGTTCAAAGCAAGAATATAAAAAAAGTGACATCGATATTTATATGTTACCTTACGGCTTTTCAAGTAGTAGAAGTCAATAAGATCATCTGGTTGTGAAATAGAAATTTGAGCCTTTGCTTTGATTTCCTCAGTCTCATGCAGTTGTTTGTCGGAGAGCATATTTACAAAGCTCTCATGGCATGATTTCAACCAAATCTCCCTCATCTCGTCATCGGTATTACAGAGCAATTTTATACAAACACAGATTCTGTCATATGAATCATTATCCATTGGGTGAGGAAGAACTGAAGATTGCCCAAGCTGAAGCATTGAGACCATTATTAATAAGGCAGTACTTGATGTTTTATTCACTTCGGTTTTTGACGATTGAACCTCTTCCAACCTCAAAATGAGTTTTGTTAATGTGCAACAAACAACTGCCCCAAGGAAAAAGTCACCTGTTAGAAGAAGGGCTCTAAGGTTTACAGCAGATGGCGACCCCTGCACCACAGTGGGTGGAGAGAACACGGTTTCAGAGGCGGCACTTTGAGTGGCATAAGTTCCATCAGCAAGAATAGCTGGCCTTTTAGATGAGGCAATAATCGAGTTCGCCTGTGGAGACTTCTTGGAAGAGCCATCTGCAGCTTCACTTTCTTCGGAAACCGAGAAAAAAGGTAGATCTCCAAGGCATTGCTTTATTGTTGTAATGCCACTCTCGACTTCAGATAGAGACAGACAATATTCTCCAATAATCCAAAGGGCACAAGAGAAGACACTTGCAGCTCGTATCTGGTAGAAGGTGTCGAGCAATCTCGTCACAATTGATACCCTTAACTTTGAATTGGTCTCAATTATTTCCCTCACAAATACAATAACGTCCATGGCAGAGGCAACATTGCTATCTCCCAAGAAATCCATCAACAGGTGAACAACTGTGCTGGCCACTTCAGGGAACTTTATCGCACAAGAATGTATAGCTTGAATGAGCATTTGACGGTACTCAACACCCTTTTCAAGTTCCCCTCCCTGAGTCTTCATGACTTCCTTTTTCAAAGTAAGGACTACCTCATTCACGTTTCTGGGTGTGATCAACTCAAGAACAATGTCGAGTGTCTTTCTTTGAATATCAAGGTTTGGACTCGATAATACCCTGAGGATATCCATTATCACATCAACCATAATGTCCCTGTGGGACGACTTCAACTCGTTCAGTCGATCGAGCACAATCAGCTTTACATTGTTGTCACTCTGAGACATAAGAAGCTGACAGTATGTATTAGCTGCGGCCCTAATCGCCGATGGGGCCGATGATAGAGATACAAGAGTGCCAGCACATTCATACATAACTGCAGCTGAAGGCGCATTCAATAGCGATATAATGATTTTTATATACTTCCCTTTCTCTGCCTTATTTGTTCTGCAAACTTTCCGAATTAACTCCAAGACAACCATCTGTAATAGCTCCCCCCACTCGGACACTCTATCAGCATTTGTCAAAAGATATTTAATTGCTTGATCCTGTGCACAATTGAAAAGCATTAAGAATGCATTCCGCTTAGCTGAAGGGTCTTGATCTGATGATAGAACCTTCTCTATCATCTCAGGTGCATCGACCAGAAGATGCTCACACTGAGGAAGTTTGTAAATTGACATAATTGCGAGGATTGCATTTCGCCTGACATAAGGGTGACGATGCTCCAAATTGGAAAGAATGGAAGGAATCAAAGGCTCAAAAATCTCAACCTCACTCAACCTACAAAGGAACCTCAGTGTCACACCACGGATGTATTCATTCGGGTGCTGAAGATTATTCCTCAAATTCTGACAAATCAATATCATCTCCGGTAAAACTTGGCCCTTCGCATCAGTTTTCTCAATAATTTCCAAGTAAAACAGTAAGAGCTTCTGAACAGTGTGGTCATCAGAAGGCAGAACATATCGAACAATTGTGATAAACAGCTGAGGTAGGGATTCACCGTTAAGTAACAACATTATAGCTTTTTTCATTGCATCAATTTTCGCAGGCACGTCACTACTTTCCAGAGCTTCCTTTATCTCATTGGCAAGGGCGGATGCCCCCTTCTCAAAGTGGACTAGCAAGGAGCACGATTTCTCCATTTCTTCGTGCCCTATTTCACCAGAAATCAACTTCACAAATCACTATGTCCTTGCACTAAATTTAACAAATATGAAAATAAAATTCCAAAAAAAAACACGAACCCAATGCACCACGTAACAAATGTTTCCAACAGTCGATCATCACAGAAAAAGTAAATAAATAAAAAAGTTAAGTCGCAGCTCGCGATTAGATCCAGGATAAATATGCAGATTTCAAAGACAAAATCGTAAAATTCCTACGAGTTATCATCATTATCTCAACTTTTGATAGCTAATGCCGATTATCATAAAACATAGAATCAAAGTAAATTCGCGCACCAAAGATAACATTCGGATCCGGGCGCAGAAAATTGTAATCCCGAGAATAATGATTGTTACCTGAAAGAAGAGAATAACTGGATCGAACACCTCAGGGAAGTAATCGGAGGAAGGGATTCTGACGGTGATAACAGATCTGTGCAAGTGTAGCTGTGTAGTTGATGTAGCGTAATTGCAAACGAGTAAGAATCGATGAAGCAACTATGCACAAATATTTTGTAATAATTTTACAAATTTATTTCAAGCAATTATATATATATATATATATATATATATATATATATATATATAAAACGTCTCTGATAAGACGATCTCGCGAATCTTTATCAATGAAACAGGTCAATCCTGTCGATATTTACAATAAAAAGTAATATTCTTAGCATAAAAAGTAATATTTCTCATTTATTACTTAAATAAGTTACTTGTCTCACAAAATACGACCCATGAGAGCGTTTCACATGAATTTTTGTCATATATATAACTATGTTGGATGTATTCAATAGAAAATTTATTAACTTTTAGCAAAAAAAATAAATTAATAAAAAGATAATAAAAAATTTGATATAAGGAGGAGGGCAGGTAGGAAAGTCCGAATGGATATCTTTTGATTTGTGGTACGAAACAAATAATACGAAGATAAGTAATATTTTTTAATAGTAAAATATATAAAATTGATAGTTAATATAATGTTTGATTCGATTGATTAATTTGATTAAATTTGAGATAATTTGATATTACCATTTTGTCTTTTTGAAAATATTTATAATATTATTTATTAAGGATAATATTGTAATTTCAATGATTTGATTGATGATTTGATTAATGTAAGATAAATGATTGGTAGATAGATAAATAATATGGTACATCAAACATGAGATTATATTGGATAAAATATGGATAAATAATACAGTGAACCAAACGATACCGAAAAGTACAATGATGGGTGAAAAAATGCCCTTTCTTTTAATTGTTTTTTTTAATCTTTATTTTTGAAAAAAAAAAAAAGATATTTTAGTCGTTTTTTAGTAATATAAATCTCCCATTAAATAAAAAATGTATGAAATAAATGATATTTATCCAATGTAATTCCTGTTATTTATTGACTTACAATATCATAACGTGTATCATTTAATAAATAAAATTTAAAACTTTTTATTAATTTTTTGACTAAAAATTAGTTTCTTCATTTTTTCAGCCGTTTTCGATTAATCAGTAAACTATCATATTTTTATGTAAAAAAAATTATATTCACACAATAGCAAATAACATTCGTTTCGCATTAATATATATTTGTGTGTGTATACAGTTTTCAATTAATCTGTAAACTATCATATTTTTATGTAAAAAAATTATATTCACACAATAGCAAATAACATTATATACACACGAGGATTAAATAATTCAAATTTTTAAAAAGAAAATTAATTTATAAACACAAAATTTAAAAAATATATATGAGACCATCTCACAAGAGATCTACTCATATATATATATTACCAATTCAAACACAAGGTCACATATCAATACAATGATGCATTTTAAAAAATTTACAAACATACATACAAATCCACATATATACACACACATATATAAGAATTAAATGATTTAACTTTTAAATAAATAAATTTATTTACTGATACAAAATTTAAAAATTATTTCAAACTGGATATGTTATTTATGTCTATTAATAAAAAGTTCAAAAAATTAATTAAAAAATAATATATTATTATAATTAGGTACTAAATCTATATAATTTTATTAAATAAATTACAAAAAATCTATGAAAATATTTCAAAAAGTATACATGAATCTGTATAAATCTATTTATAAGGTAAATGTACTCAATGTTATGAAATTTAATGATTTTGTAAATTTTAAAAGTCTAGAAGCATTATTTTATGATTTTCTTATATCTAGTGTAATACTTTTATTGAAAAATCCGTAATTCTAATTTTATAAACCTTTTAAAATTTCAAAATTATAAGCCATGAAATAAAAAATAAAATATAATTTTTAGACAATAAAATAAACAAATTTATTTATCAATTAAATCATACCAATTGGTTAGGAATTATAACTTAATATTTTTGTTTTATTTTATTTTTTATCATACTTATCACGAGACTATTTAACTATTAAAAATTAAATGACATTATTTTTTGGATAATCTTTTTATTATTACTGAATAGTATATTTATTTGTATAAATTATTAATTAAAAATCAATAAATCAATTCTAAAATTCAAATTCGATGATATTAGAATAAAAAATTATTAAATAAACAATTAGTCATTGACTAATAAAATTGAAAGTAATAATGATTTTTTAATAAATAGAATTAATTTTTTATTAAATTTTTGAATAAAAATTTATTTTAAATTTTTTTAGCATTTTTAATTAATTTGTAAAATATCATATTTTTATTAAAAATTTTATATTCACACAGTGATAAATAATATTATTTTCACACGTATATATATACATACACACATATATATAATCATTTAAAAATCATTAAATCTCTTGATTAAATATACCCCACTATATTCTTTTTCCAAATATAATTTTTTCCTCAAATAATTTAAAAAAATAATTGAAAAAACAAAATTTACAATCAAATTTTATTTTATCCATAATTAATTTATTAAAAAAAAAAATACTTGCACATGTATAAATGGGTTTTCCACGCAAAGAATATATAGATGTTTATATATATATAATATTTAAATAAAAAATAGCACATGACTACAATAGACTACAATCTACATGTATACCATGGGATACTAAAAGTATTTTATAGTAGTTAGTTATGTACGTGTTTCATACATAATTCGATGGCTTGTAAAAGTTAGTTTGTGTTTGGGTTGAGAGATTTAAAGCGGTGAATTTCGAATAATTTGATTGTTTTGATGAATTAATTCATCATTTTTTTACTTGGATAAATGTAATGATGATTATGATAAATCTATTTAAAACAGGTGTTATTTCCAATTCACCCTTCAAATCACTCCCAAAATTAAATATCATTTTTCAAATCAAATTTTTCCATCCAAGTTCAATAATAGGGAATTTCATTATTCTAGCTCATCCAAAAATTTATTTATTTTTGGTTTTGAAACTATGTATGACTATTTTAAAAAGAATAGACCTTTTCACGAATCTTTATATGTAAGACGGATGAACCCTACCGATATTCACAATAAAAAGTCATTGATGACCCAAATAAGAGATCCGTCTCATGAAATACGATCCGTGAGACCTTCTCACATAAGTTTTTGTCTTTTAAAAAATGTTTCAGGGCTCTGCATGGACCCAATAATTGGCAGTGATTAAAGGACCGATCTCAGCTTATATTGATTTCTTTCATGCCATTGTGGATAACTTTCGACAACCAACAAAGACTGCGATTTCAATAAATTGCAATGAAGGCATGAACTGGACTTAGACGGGAAAGGGAAAAGGAGAAGGAAAGGAAAGAACAAAAGAAAGAACACTTGACTTGATACAGATTGTGTGCTATATTTAAGCATAATCATTCTCTTTACATAATAGAACAGCGCTGCCAATTCTAATTCAACGTCGGTGATGTAAGGTTCCTTTCTAACTCGAGATAAAGAGGTCTGGTTCTTAAAAACAACAGTAAACTGGATGCTATTCCTAGAACAGAAATGCATCCCCACCACACAAAAGTATAGAAATAACATTTTTTTGCCCATGCACACTATTGGATCACCCAATAGTCCCGTGGTGGTTGTACCATTCATGTCATAAACAATGGCAGCAAGAAAGCCATAAACAAGTGAACCGATGGGGATGTTTGCGATAAGAATGTTGTGGTTTACACCAACACTGTTGGGCCCAAATAGCTCGGATGTTATCGAAACTGCGGCTGCAAAGATGAATCCGGAGCTGAACCCGATTAAGGCTGTGCCAACTTGAACTGCCATCATATCACTGCCAGCTACTGCAAGCAAAACAAAGGCGATTGGAGTAGGCAGGATTGCAACAGTAAACCATCCGGTTCTTGCGAAGTACGCCTTCCTGTAAATGTGTTCATTTTGTATCAACATTCCTAAATGTATCAACAATGAGAGCGTTGAGTTTTAATTGGTACAAACTTAGTAGAAATATGGTGAAGAGAGAATAAATCGCAACATAATATTTGCATGGTTATCAAAGTCATGAAATTATATTTACTTACGGTCGCATGAAGTCCGGAGCAGCTGAAAGCAGACGGCCAAAAAATGAAAAAGATGAATATATAGTGATGAGTCTTGAATTGAAAGAACTGTGGCCTAGTGACTGTGCTATCTGCCCAAGATTATTGCTGTACACCAAACCAATCGTTCCCCCACAAAAATATGCTACAAAATACAACCAAAAATCCAACCTGCGGGTGAGCATTTTTGCTTTATGCTCTTCTCCGAGCATCACGAGTCGATCTTTCTTGATAATGATGTCACAAGAACAACCTTCGGTAGTCCTCATGTCCTGTCTCGGCATTTCATTCATTGATCCATCAACATCAGGGGAAGAGATCATACAATTTACCGAACTATTCTCTCGACTAAGGAGCTGCTTGTGTAGTTCAAGATCCTCCACGTCAACAAGGGTAAATCCGTGAAGAAAGAAACTCGTGTAAATAGCGTCGTTGAACCACTCTCGGGCATAGATGATACCAGGGATACCTAAGGGGAGGACGAGAAGAAATATGGCTCCAGCGAAAAGTAAACAAGCCATGAACATGTTCGACGGATGGAGGAAAAGAAGGTATAGGCCGGTGATGACCGCTAAAAAATTTAACAGGAGGAACGTAAATTGATCACGTTTAATGGCATCAGGGGGGAGAGTAACCACAGGGGGTTGTCGAAGAATCGGGATAAGTGCTACAATCGATGTGACAAGGGGAAGCAATGCATTAAGAAGAAGGTAAACCGAAGTTGATGAAGGGCTAAATGACTTTGCAGCGAGGTTGTATAAGGCTGCACTTAAGCCATTGAAACTCACCATGAGAGACACAGCAAGCGGACGATTGGATGGGAAATTCCTTACGCACAGAACAAAGCAGACAGTATTAAACCAACAGATGCTGCATCCAGCCAATAAGCACAGTAAAAGTACCTAAAAAATAAAATTGATTGTTATTAATATTAAAACTGATTGCATATGTAAATTTAATGGATAAATAAAAAAACAATAAGTAGTTAATATTATCTTAATTTAATTTAATTTAATTTAATTTAGGAGAAGTAAGAATTAATTTGTGTAAGACAATCAGACACGCAACACGTTCAAGGGACTGGCAGAAACCTAACCACGAAATACGGCGGCGCGACCGTACCGTTTATCACCAACCACTGCACGCCGTACCCGACGAATCCCATGCTCGCCGCCGTAAACATCACCGTCCACAGCGGAAGATTATCGAGAGCCAGTCCCGACGACCACCCCAACGCCTTTCCGAGGTCAGATGCCGTGGCGAGGTAGTTCAGCTGCACCTGCGGTACCCCGAGCTTCATCTTCATCTCCGAAGAGTAAGCCGAGAAATCGAAATTCGTACCCGTAAACGCCTGAATCCATATCGTCGCCACCAGGATCATCCACTTCCGCGATTGCCCCGCCATTAGACTTGGAAATTGTTTCACTCGCGGCGGTCCAGACCTCGTAGACTCTGATTAAATTGGTAATAGCATGCTCGTCTCTGACGATGGGGATGGTTCGTTCTTCGTTGGGGGTAAATAAAAAATATATAATATTTCCTATATTATCAAAGATAGCAACTCATACTTACTAGTTAGTTATTTGTCATATCAATTTTTTTCCCCTCATTTATAATATTTGTTAGTAAATTTTATTTATGTGAATTTATTAACAATTTTCGTATATATGAAAATTTAGAATTTTGACGAAACTCTAACTGATTCCTTTAATTATTATGTAAAATAATCAAACATTTTAGATATAAAAAAAAACAAAAAAATCAAACCTTTTAAATTGTGAATATTATAATGTATATTTTAAGAAATAAATATATATTTTTTTAATTACGTAGAAGGAAATCTTCCTTGCTTCGATTTTTTGTGCATATGGTTTGGTACAAATTTTGGTTAGCCGATGGGCACTTGGAAAACTAGGGGTGGACGAGAGTCAGGTTTTTGGGTTCGGGTACCCGAAATTTGGTTAGTCGATGGGCACTTGGAAATCTAGGGGTGGGCGGGAGTCGGGTTTTTGGGTTCGGGTACCCGAAATTGTCGGGTAGTAAATTTTACTATCCAACACCAACCCGATCATGTCGGGTACCCGAAATTTTCGGGTATTTTCGGGTACCCGGCAGTCGGGTACTCGAAAAAAAACTTTTTTTAAAATTTTTTTTTTGAAAATATATATGTATTTTTCACATTTCACAAAAAATCATGTCATTATATCGAGTTATGGCTAGTCATTATATCATATTATAGCTAGTAAATTAAAAAACTCATGTATTTTTCACATTTAACAAACCCATAAAAAAAGTAAAAAAAAAAAAATTCGGGTACCCAATACCCGATCGGATATCGATCAAATTACCCGAACCCGATAATTTCGGGTACCCGACAAACCCGATTTTTATTAAAAATATCCGACCCGATCACGTTTTATCCGATCGAGTGGGACTGGGTACCCGATATCGGAAAATAAATGTCCACCCCTACTTGGAATGGTGAGTGGCGCGTTCCTTTCAAAACAAAGACAGCCAATGAATGGTAGATGACACGACTGGCTGCTTACTAGTCGATCGTATTCTTATTTTTCTTTTAATTTTTAATGGCTTTTCCCAATGCATATTTGTAAAGTCATATATATATATATATATATTAGCAGAGTCGAAAATATTAACAAATAATTATGAATTTTAATGTGATGCTAATTTACTCTATAAAATATGATTTTTCATTATATGTTGGTTTGTTAATTGAGGTTGTTGTCATTCATAAATTATTTTGGTAAGTTGAGCCTTTTAAATTGTTGTTTTTCATAAAGTTTGAAATTTTACATTTTTTTGTTGACAGGGGTTATCTGCAAAACGTTACGAGTCTGTGGTTAATGAGATGATCTAACGAACATTTATCTGTGAGAAGGATCAACCCTACCAATATTCACAATAAAAAGTAATACTCTTAACATAAAAAATAATATTTTTTGATGGATAACCCAAATAAGATATCCGTCTCATAAAATACGACCCGTGAGACTGTCTTACACAAGTTTTTGTCTTATCGGACTTAATAATATAGTATGCAAATCATTTTTGTCTAAATAAACCAAATTAAGCAAATTGAAAAACGACATGATCGACTGTGAAAATATCGTTAATATCATAATATGCAAATCATTTTTGTATAAATAAATCAAACTAAGCAAATTAAAGCTATGCGATTCATGATCCCAAGCATCTGCTACTGCGCTGCTGTCACTTTCTTTCTATTTGGTTTACAGGGCCATTAAGTGCATTTGGTAGGCGGGATGCGTAAAAATTACTGGGTGTACTCTCCTTTCCGAAAATTTTCGATTATTTTGATTAATAAGCTTCAAATTTGATTTAAAGACGTTATTTCACTTCTCAATTTACTCTGTGCCTGTTTAAAATTCGAATGATAATGTAACTGCTCGATTCATTGCATTCCTGGAACGAAACGGGGATGATTGATGAAGAATGCATGGGAACTGCTTGATGAAATGACCGTGTTCTATTTGCCTCGTGCGGGTATTTTTCTTTTTCGAGTAAAGATTTTTTCCTTTTCTTTTTGATGTTTTGCAGTTGCTGAAGATGAATGTGGACTGGAGTTTTGTGCACAAAATTTGGGAAAAATGGGCAGCAAACAATGTGGGTTCTTTAGGTAATCATTTTTAAATCCCTGTCGATGCTCCACCTTTCAAATGAAAAACTCGTATTTTCATTTACAAGTTTTGGCCCTTTGTACGTTTATCTCCCCTCGACTAGATTTTTGGTCTACTTTGTCATTGTATGCCAAATGCCAGAGACAGATTTTTCATTGCCATCTTCTGATTATAACAGAATTATATGACGTTTAGGTCCACCACTGAAGGCTGCATTGTTGCTAAACTATGATCCAACTGGACCTTCTCGTCTACTATCTATTATGTGAGTGTTTCCACAATCGTTTTACCTATACCTACATTTTTTTTTGGGAAAAATAAATTGCCCTTTTTATCCGGAGAATCTGCTTGTTATTCTCCTCTCATCGAACACCAATGAATTCACAGAACATCACCAGTGGGTTGTGAAGGGAGTCTCGAACAAAGCCATCCACTACAGAAACATCCGGATTCTCTTTAAAATTAAATTGACTAGCCAGTACTATACGTTAATCATTAATGTATTTGGATTTAGTCCAAAATTGTTTCCACAAAGATTATTTTTTAATGATTAGATAATTATTATTTAATGATTAGAGAATTTAATTTCTCAAACCTAAGTTAACAAAAAATAAACTTGAGAGTTGATTTATTTCTAAGCTAAATAAATTGAATAAATAAAGATGCAATTTTATTCGAGAAAGGACTTTCAATATCTTGAAATTTCTCAACCTTTTGCCATCTAAACCCTGATCCAAAAGTCCACATTATTAAAAATTCTGCCTCCTTTTATATTCCCATTTGAACTCGGATTTTCTGGCTTTTAAGATTTGTGAAAATGGAATCTTTGAAATCCAGAATTTTCCCAAAATCCTTTTATTCTTAACTATTTTTGTTATTCTTGTTTTACCCAAAATCTATTTGCTTGGATGTTTGGGGCACAGACTTTGTTATTCTTGTTTTAAAGCTGTGACTTTGTTATGTTTGTTTGAACATGTCATACGATATTCTACTGTTATTATTTGCTTCGTCATGTTCGCTAGGCTGCAAACACGTGTTTTGAGGCTTGATTTGAGTTCTTTTAGTGCAGAGCAAGAGGGCATTAAAGCAGATCCCATCGAGCTAAGTCAGCTTGTTGGTTTTGTTAAGAAAAACAAACTCCAGACTGAGTTCTTCTTTGTTGGGACAAACCAATGTGAGTTTGCCAAATCATATGATGTTATCTTTATCTCATCAATTTTCCATTACACTGAAATCATACGTGGTAAAACTGGGATATTTATTCATCAAGTACTTCATGTTTTTTACCCTATAATATTATTTCCTAGCGTTGTTATTCTTCAAGTACATGAAAACAGTTTTTTTAGTCACCTCAATATGATGAAATCAAGAATGTCCATATTTTGAATGAGCTTGATGAAATCAGTATGTCCATATTTTGAATGAGCTGTGTATAGTTGATAGAAATGCTAATGGCAACATCAGGAAACTGTTATTTTCAGATTCTTGAGAATGTTGGTTTTAATTTCTTGCAGACCTAGTCACCTCGATTCATGAGAACTGGTTCTGTGCAAGGTGTTTGAATAGCTCAAACCAGGCTGGTGAAGGTGCTATCGTGATGCAGACATCAGCGTTTCTCGTGGTTGGACTGTAAGAATTCTTCGAATCGGTCTCGTTTGTATTCATTTTCTGTGATATATGTCTGGTGTTTTGGGAAAAGTGAACTTGTATTCAAATATCAAATCATGTCATGAATTGAATTGATAATGGTCGCACATCATAAATAAAGTATATAATTTTTTTGAATTGATGAAAAATTCAGCTAAGAAAAATGGGTGTGTTATGGTTATGAACATGTGTGAATATATTTGGGAGGTAAAAAAATTTTTTTTGTCGGTAATATCTGGTGTAATTTAGGGCAAGGAAACTGATTTCCCCTATTGAATACAAACAAGGTGCATATATATATTTTTATTCCTGGGACTTTATTTCCATCAGTTCTTTATTATCCATGCTATTTAATTCCGTATTTTATCTGGTTAGTTACCCCTCAATTGGAATTAAAGTTTTGCACCCGTGTTTAGGAGGGTAAAAACCCGATAATCTGGTCTGATCCCCGTGGAACTCGAACCAAATAGAACTGATCCGAGTAACCTGGTTCTTAACCTAGCAATATATTTGTCGAACGGTTTTCATCAACTGGTCTGGCTTTATCACCCAGTATGAACTAAATATTGGGATTTTAATGGCGAGGCCAGGGGATAGAATAGGGCCTGATCTGATCATTTTCATTCCTAATGTTTAGTCAACACCCAACCCCATCAAAATTTCTAAGCCTCAATAATTTGTTTCCTCTCGCTCAATGATAAGGAACAAATGATTCTCTGTGACATGGATATGATTGAATTTTGCAGATACGAGGGCTCGACTGGTTCAGCTTCTCGAGCTATGGTAGCTGTTGATCAATTCGCATGGCTGTTAAGTCGAAAAAACTTTTGAGTCTGTTCAGTACATTAAAAATGTCCAACTGAGACCAGTTAGAGATTTCTTTCTTCCAGACACGATATATGAAAATAATCTTTGGATCAAATTGTTCTACTTTTCATGTAGTAGCCACATCAAACATATAAAAAATAAATAAAATTTTACCCTCGAGAACATTATTAAAAACGAATCATCATCGTCCTATAGCCCTCACGGGAGGAACAAGCCGATTGAAACAGTAGTCCTTACTATGCAATGCTTTATCTTCTTTCCTTTGCCTTGTATTGCATTTTTTCATAATAATTTGGTAACCTTTAAGTTTAAAAGATCGAGTATGAAAAAAATGGGAAGCGTTTTAAGAAATGGTTGTGGTATGACTCGAATCTTTTTGTTTTCTTCGCGTAAAAAATTCGAGTTACTGGGAAAACTTTCTCACTAAGTGTCTTGTTATCTTTTACCAAATCTCTGTTAGATGTTTGCCATGCCTCACAATGAGGGAGCAGCATTACAAAGAGAAGTCTTCTATATAAATATTTGGTAAAAAAACAAAACATCCTTGCCTCGAACTACAAACATATGTTCCATCGCCCTTAGGCCTAATGTGGCGTTGGCCTCTCGCCCTTACGGGTTTGATTAGACAACATTTTACCATACTCGTCCTAAAAAAACAAAAAACAAAAACAAAGGAAATGCAAACACATATTCGATTCACAAAAACAATTATTTTATTTCGTAGGACACACTCAGATGTATACTTCTCCCTGCATTGAAATTGGAACCATTTGCTTTAGACCTTGAGTTGTCCGATTTCTCGGTCGCTGGGACCAACTCAAATTCAGTCCACAACTCTAGCAGATAATTTCCAAACTGTGGGCACTTGTAGAGATTATATGTACGCAAATTGTTGAACAATGCCCATAATATTTTCACTGTTAATTAATATATTGATTAGATTAAATGTCGATCTTGTGAACAAATTATTAAGAATGGGAGTTTAATAAATTCACAATACGTGAAACTTTTTGCTGAGAACATAATTTTGTTTTGATGATTATAAAATCAGTTCGTGTTGCTTAACATGTTTAAAAATTAGTTGCATACATGGTTATTCAGCTATGTGTTTGCCCTTGTTGGAAGCTGGTTAATAGCTATCTTAGCCTGGAACGAAATAAAAGCATCGACTCGTGTAAGAACGAACGCTTGTTGCTATAGCTGAAGGTGATGTCACAGCTCAAACATTTTAAATCGTTCAACAGTCCGAGTGATATATATTCAACGAAGAAGTTCATGGCCATTAGTCGATGAGTGGAAAAGAGATCATGACCACAAGGATTACACCTCATCAACATAAAATCCAATCTCTAATATCAGCTATATATGTTCATTTCATTAAAAATCTTCCCTCTAATGTACTCTAATTTACCAATCTCACAACTTAGTGATCAATATTCAAAATGTATACAACTAACGAATAAAGATCGAAAAAGAAATAAAGATCTGAATGAGTTTAAACCCTTAGACGAAACCCTAAATACATTACGCCCGATTACAAACAACATTGGCCTAAAAATTATCCTAAGTCGACATACGATTGAAATTTGTCTTCAATGTGACAATGTCACGTGTTGCATTCGAAAAATGTAGATATCGCTGTGACATCCAACTGTTCCAAATTATCGACCAAAAGTAAAGAAAATTAATGCGTAATAAGTTATCATAGATGCTTGGTGAAGAGAATCCAATCAACCTTGGTAATTCAAGAGAAGAAAGGGAGATCCATCGGTTTTAATTTATTTCTTGGAAATTAATCTCGAAACAAATTGTTAATAAAATTTTATGAAATCGAGAGGCCACAGAGAATACAATAAGTTTTCAGACTTTTCTGTGAAGTTTTATCTCTTACTGAAATGTCTTAATTGGCCATTTGTAAAAAAATAAAAAAAAATTCTCAGAGTTGGTGGAACGAGCCTATCCTTCGTGACAACACTTGAAAAGGAAAATGATTAGCCACGGATTTAGTGACGGAAATTTTGATAAATGATGGATTAATCGTGGACCGAAATCCGCTGTAAATCATGATTAAATATGGATTAGCGACGGAATTTACCATGGACTAACGGGGATCCTTTTTACCAAATTTCCACCGCCAAAATATTAAAATAATATTTTAGAAAATCATGATACGTCAATTATATAAGTCTGATATTCTGCTTGCTTTTTGTTGAACACTCTACAATATGTTCCTGTAATTCAAAATTGCAAGTATTTAATTTAACACATTTATCAACTTCCATGATTGTCCAACTAATAACGAGAAAAAGTAAGTTTCTTTTGAGTCGGTCTCACGAATCTTTATCTATGATACGGATAAACCTTATCGATATTCACAATAAAAAGCAATACTCTTAATATAAAAAGTAAATTTTTTTCATGGATAATCCAAATAAGATATTCGTCTCACAAAATACGACTCGTGAAACAGTCTCACACAAGTTTTTGCCTAACAACGTGTAGTATAAACTTACTCTATATATATATATATATATATACACATATACAGTTAACATCGATGAATAATAAAGCTTCAACTGCATGCTACATATTTCTCAGCTAAAGTTTTCTACATTTTCGAAGAACCCAATTTTCTTTCTTTAGATATTCTATTCTTAATATGGAAAATATAAATAGAGACATTCTTGAAATTTGAATTACTAATATATATAAAACACTGTTACGTATAGGTAGGCTGCTGACTTCAAGAAATGAGTGCAGAAAATCTGAATTCAGATCAGTCAGAAGCCAATTCTGTATCCTCCCCACCATCTTCCCTAGCTTCCACTCAGCTTCAATTCAATTCGTCCGCCGTGAACAAGGTGGAGGGGCGGCAGCCGGGAGCCGCTTGCACGAAGAACAAGAGAAGCCGTGAATCCACCAGTAGCAGTAAGCATCCCGTCTTCCGGGGGGTCCGGATGAGGAACTGGGGAAAATGGGTGTCCGAAATCCGGGAGCCACGCAAGAAGTCGCGCATATGGCTCGGGACTTTCAACACAGCCGAAATGGCGGCTCGTGCGCACGACGTGGCGGCGCTGAGCATCAAGGGTAGTTCTGCAACGCTCAATTTCCCGGAACTCGTGGGCCTGCTTCCGCGGCCGGCGTCGCTCAGCCCCAGAGACGTCCAGGCCGCCGCCGTGAAGGCGGCGGCGATGGAGATGTTTGATTTGAAATCATCACCGGCGTGCATTTCTTCTTCTTCCTCCTCCTCTTCTCCTTCGTTGTCTTCCGCTTCTTCAAAGTCGTCCCTAACTTGTACGGCGGATTTATCAACAATATCATCCGAAGAATTGAGTGAACTTGTGGTATTGCCTGATCTGGGACCGTGTCCTGATTCAACAGAACTGAGAAACGACTTTGTCTACATCGACACATCGATGGAGGACGGGTGGTTAGACCCTCTTCCGCCATGGCATGCCGCTGGCGGAGGTCTGGATGATGGCTGGGCCGGAAGTTCAATCTGTTTCGAAACCTTGCTGTGGAACTATTGACATGCAGTCGTCAATTGCTATCATTCCGAGGTTCAATTAAATACTACGAATTTAATGTAATTAAAGTATTATTAAATAATAAGTTGAACAATATTCAACTTATTTTATTTTTATTTAGCCACAATTCTTACGCAACAATCTGCTCTTTCAATTATTTAACATTTTTTTATTACACGAAAATCCACTTGTCGCGATATATATTAGGTAAATTATCTGATTAATGTAACATTATCCTAATTAAATAAATTATATTGGGTAAATCTTGTACGACATGGTCGTCTAAAATTATATTAGTAAGATAAATCAAAATCTTAACTATTGAATAAAAATGAGCGAATGTTAAAATTATACTTAATTATGCTATAAAATATTTATAAACATCCCAAAAGAAGCTGTATCTATCGACAAAGGTTAAGTTTATATACGCAATTAATTTGCTAATGATTAACAAAGAATTAACGGCAAAAAAATTGCTGCAGTGTTATAGATCAATTATTGAGATATCCCAAATTTTAAAAATTCAATCCAATAAATTTCGAATTTCTTACATATATCTCTCACGTTCATAAATGAATAACTAGAGTGTAAAATTCACAATATATTAGTAAGTGACTCATAAGTACAATCCAACACACAACGATGTATCTGAACTACGTCATAAATGGATATTTCAAATGCTACTCTTATAAATATTATTTTCATGGATGCATATATCTTCATATCAAACTCCTATCGAAATGCAGTACACTTGTAAGTTTGAATATATCATAGAGACAAATCTGAACTGGGATGGAATCGTACTTGGAATTTTTTGGGAGTATATTTAGAAATCACATGTTCTACTATACCGAAATCATCTAAATTTCAAGAGTATTTTCAAATCATAATCGGATCGTTGATTGAATTAGTCAATATTAAAAAAATATTTCAATCAGTAGAACCAATCTAATCGGACGGTCGTATCAATTCAACCGGACGATCGAACCGTGATACTGTTATATTAAATAAATATTAATTTAATATAATGAATAATATATTTTAAATTTTAAAACCTAACATATGTATGTAAATAAACAAAAATATATATTTATCAAATTTTAAAAATAAATAATTGTATATATATTAAAAATATCAATTATAGTTATATATATTTTTAAAACAAAAATAATATATTAAATAAATATTAATATTATTAAAATAATATTTTTAACCCTTTCCTAAAGAAGCAATATTGCCCCATTTCCCAAAAAAATAACAGATAAAAACGAACAATCAACATCATGATTTAACAACTAAAACTACAAAAATTATTATCCATCGCTTTCGTGCAAAATGGAACCGAGGATACATTGCATATATGAAACTCTATATATCCAAAAAAATCGAATTGTTTTGGGTTTTGTTTTAAATAAAGAAAACTCGCCTTATTTTGCGCTTATATATTCATTTAAATAATGCTCGTATGATTTCGAAGACTTAATTAATAAAGATACATAATTAAAAAACAACAAAAATACTTATATATATGAGACAAACGAAAATTAAGATAAGTCTGTACAAATAATATATACAAAAGTGGAGCATAATAAATACAAAATGGAGAATAATGTTGTGAAAAAGTAAAAATTTATGGTAAAAAGTAAAAATCTCAAACTCTCAAAATTTACCAAACTACACACTTTATAATATTTTTCTCTCTACTCAATTGTGATTTTCTTCACAAATGAGAGATCTATTTATAGGAAATCTTTACAAATAATCCAAAAATAAAATACATCATTACCTACATCATCACACACTAATTTTCAATATTTACAACTCTTATTTTCAACATTCAAATATTCAACATTCAAATATTCAATACTCACATTTTAAATATATTTTTCAACACTCCCCCTTGTGATGATGATCATAAAGATTGTCTTCATTACGTGTTTTTATACTGCCTCGTTAAAAACCTTACTAGGAAAAACCCATTGGGATAAAAACCATAGTAAGGGAAAAAGAGTGCAGTCACGTAAACTTCCCCTCATGTTGACACGAACAATTCTTCACAAATTTCGTAGATTGCGCATCCCAATATTATATATATGCTTTCTGAATATTGACGTAGGAAGTGCCTTTGTGAAGAGATCTGATGAATTTTCACTTGATTGAATGTGACGAACATCAATACATCTATTCTTCTCAAGCTCCTTGGTGAATGCGAAGAACTTAGGAGGAATATGTTTAGTTCTGTCGCTTTTTATGTATCCTTCTTTCATTTGAGCAACACATGCAGCATTATCTTCATATAGTATCACAGGCTTCTCATCAGATGATAATCCGCGTGAAATTTGGATATGTTGGGTCATTGATTTTAACCACACACATTCACGACTTGCTTCATGTAGTGCAATAATCTCGGCATGATTTGATGAAGTTGTTACGAGCGTTTGTTTCTGAGAACGCCAAGATATTGCAGTGCCTCCACGAGTAAATACATATCCAGTTTGGGAACGTGACTTGTGTGGATCAGATAATTATCCAGCATCAGCATAACCAATTATACTTGGATTAGCATCTTTTGAATACAAAAGTCCCAAGTCTGTCGTTCCTCGTAGATAACGGAATATATGTTTAATTCCGCTCCAGTGTCTCTTTGTTGGATATGTGCTAAATCTTGCCAACAGATTCACGGCAAAAGATATATCAGGCCTTGTACAATTTGTAAGGTACATAAGGGCACCGATGACACTTAGATATGGTACTTCTGGACCAAGAATATCTTCATCATCTTCACATGGACGGAATGGATCCTTTTCTATGTTTAATGATTTAACAACCATTAGAGTACTTAAAGGATTTGCTTTATCCATATTAAAACGTTTAAGGATCTTTTCTGTATAATTTGTCTGGTGAACAAACATTCCACATTCTTTTTGTTCAATTTGTAAACCCAGACAATACTTGGTTTTTCCAAGATCCTTCATTTCAAATTCTTCCTTCAAGTATGACACAACTTCTTGAATTTCTTTATTCGTTCCAATGATGTTTAAATCATCAACATATACAGCAATAATTACGCATCCGGATGTTGTTTTCTTAATGAAAACACAAGGGCATATTGAATTATTTACATATCCCTTTTTCATCAAGTGATCACTTAGTCGATTATACCACATTCGACCTGATTGCTTTAACCCATATAATGATCTTTGTAATTTCACAGAATAACATTCCCTGGGTTTTGAACTTTGTGCTTCATGCATCTTAAATCCTTCAGGGATTTTCATATATATATTACTATCAAGTGATCCATATAAGTAAGCTGTAACAACATCCATAAGACGCATTTCTAAATTTTCAGATACCGCCAAGCTAATCAAATACCGAAACGTAATTGCATCCATCACAGGAGAATACGTTTTTTCATAATCAATTCCAGGCCTTTGAGAAAAACATTGTGCAACAAGTCGAGCTTTATATCTTACTATTTCATTTTTCTCATTTCGCTTTCGAATAAAAACCCATTTGTATCCAACAGGTTTTACACCTTCAGGTGTAAGGACTATAGGTCCAAAAACATTACGTTTATTTAGCGAATTTAATTCAACCTGGATGGCATCTTTCCATTTTATCCAATCCTGCCGATTTTTACATTCACCAAAAGATTTTGGTTCATGATCTTCGTTATCATTTATGATGTCGATTGCCACATTATAAGAAAATATATCATCAATTTCATCTATATCTTTTCGGTTCCATATTTTTCCAGTATTAATATAATTGATAGAGATTTCATGATTCTCGTCAGTTTGTGGTTCTGACAGAACATTTTCATCATCATGTGTTTCTTCAGGAACACCATTCTCTATTTTGTGATCATCATGTGTTTCTTCAGAAACGTCATTCTTTATTTTGTGATCATCGTATTTCTCTATGAATTTTCTTTTTCGAGGATTTTTATCCTTGGAACCGACTGGCCTTCCACGCTTCAGGCGTTTAATGACATCATGAGTATCTTCAATTTGTTTCTTTGGAATTTCAATTCGAGCAGGAGCATTTGCAGCATGTATATATGATTTAGTTACCCCTTTTGTGTCTGCAAATGCATCTGGTATTTGATTTGCTATTCTTTGCAAGTGTACAATTTGTTGTACATTTTTTCACATTGTTTTGTTCTTGGATCCAGATGTAACAATGATGATACATACCATGTAATTTCTTTTTCGGTATGTTTCTGTTCTCCCCCTAACATTGGGAAGATTTCCTCATTAAAATGACAATCAGCAAAACGTGCTGTGAACACGTCGCCTGTCTGAGGTTCAATATATCGAATGATTGATGGACTATCATAACCGATATAAATTCCAACCTTTCTTTGAGGTCCCATTTTCTTTCGTTGCGGTGGTGCAATAGGCACATACACCATACATCCAAAAATTCTCAGATGAGAAATGTCTGGTTCTTTACCAAATGCAAGCTGCAATGGGGAGTATTTATGATATGCACTTGGTCTGATACGAATTAATGAAGCAGCGTGTAAAATTGCATGTCCCCATATAGAAATAGGGAGCTTTGTTTTCATTATCATTGGTCTAGCAATCATTTGCAGACGTTTAATCAATGATTCAGCCAATCCATTCTGTGTATGTACATGAGCAACAGGATGCTCAACAATGATTCCCATAGACATACAATAATCATTGAAAGTTTGGGAAGTAAATTCACCAGCATTATCAAGTCTAATTTTCTTGATTGTATAATCGGGAAATTGATTCCTCAATTTTATTATTTGAGCAAGTAATCTTGCAAATGCAACATTTCGAGTTGACAATAAACATACATGTGACCATCTGCTGGAGGCATCAATCAATACCATAAAGTATCTGAATGGTCCACATGGTGAATGGATTGGTCCACAAATATCACCCTGAATACGTTCAAGAAACATTGGTGATTCAGTTTGGATTTTGACTGGTGATGGTCTTATAATAAGTTTTCCAAGAGAACATGCTTTACATTGAAACTTATTATTCTGAAAGATCTTCTGGTCTTTCAGTGGATGACCATGTGTATTTTCTATAATTCTTCGCATCATTGTTGAACCAGGATGTCCCAATCGATCATGCCAATTGGTTAATATCGAAGAATTATCAACTACCATGTTTGATTCAATGAGACTTATATGTGTATAATGCAATCCAGTAGGGGGCATTGGTAGTTTTTCAATCACATATTTCTTTCCTGATTTATATGTGATAAGACACATATATTTCTCATTCCCTTCATTCATTGTTTGAGTATCATACCCATGGGAATATATATCATTAAAACTCAACAAATTTCTTTTCGATTGTGGTGAATATAAAGCATCATTGATCAAAAATTTTGTACCATTAGGTAACAAAAATTGTGCTTTACCACATCCTTTAATCAAGTCTACAGGACCTGATATTGTATTCACCGTTGTTTTTGTTGGTTTTAGTTCCAAGAAATATCTTTTATCTCGGAGGATAGTGTGCGTTGTACCACTATCGGGTATGCAAACTTCAGCTTTGCTCATAGCATTTTCCATATTTGAACTTCAAAAAAATATGCAATGAAATAAATTACTTGCAATATATATTTAAATATAACACAAATCATAATTATACAATAAAACATTATTCTATGAATACATGAAAAATAGATTATTGTACATTTATATTCTACCATTATATTGTTCATTTTCAGAGAAATCGTTGAGAAAATCTGCAGCATCAATATTGTTCATTTCTATCCCACCAACATATTGATCATTTCCAGAGAAATCATTCATAAAATCACCAGCATCAAAATGAGTTGCATCACTCAAACGGTCACTGCGTTCAGTGAAGTTGGTCTCCTTTTCTTTCCCCTTTAATGATTCTTTATAAAGTTTACAAAGGTGCTCAGAGGCTCGACAAACTTTGGACCAATGTCCTGGAGTACCACATCTGTAACAAGAATTTTCATATCTTTTTGAGTGCTTTTCATTAACACTTGTATTCTCATGATGCCTTTTCTGTGGATGGTTTGGGACGTTCTTTTGAGATGAGTTATAAAAATAACTATCTCGATTATTTTCAAAACCACGGCCTTGACCACGACCACGGCCAATTCCACGTCCACGTCCACGACCTCGACCTCGACCTCGACCAAAACCTTGTCTTTGAATTTGATTTTGGTTTCCAGGTTTAAATTCATTTTTACTTACAGCATTTACTTCTGGAAATGTTGTTGATCCAGTGGGTCGGGACTGATGATTTCTCATTAATAGCTCGTTGTTTTTTTCCGCCACAAGAAGACAGGCGATGAGTTCAGAATATCTCGCGAATCCACGTACTCTATATTGTTGCTGTAGAGTAATATTTGATGCATGAAACGTGGAAAATGTATTTTCAAGCATCTCAGATTCTGTGACCTCATGTCCACAAAATTTTAATTGCGAGATTATTCTATACATCGCCGAATTGTAATCACTGACTTTTTTTAAGTCTTGGAATCTCAATGTATTCCATTCATCCCGGGCGGTCGGAAGTATAACTTCTCTTATATGTTCGAATCTTTCTTTTAATCCCTTCCACAAAGCCATGGGATTTTTTTCAGTCAGATATTCACATTTCAATCCATCGTCGAGATGTCGACGCAAAAATATCATGGCTCTTGCCTTTTCTTGTGACGTGCATATGCCATTTTCTTTAATGGTCTCGCTTAGACCCAATGACTCAAGATGCATTTCTACATCTAGAGTCCATGGCATATAATTCTTTCCCGTGATGTCGAGCGCAACAAATTCGAGCTTTGTTAAATTTGACATGGTGGTACTAAAAAATTACGATGCATTTTATTAGTTAATAATTATTGCAATACAAAGTAACGGATAAACAACAAGTACAAGTATTTGTAAAAATAAAGAAAACACACGAGGAGGATATTCTCCGATAAATAAAAGACTCGTGAGTATGATAACCAAAATAATTAAAAATAACCTTGAGAAAGCCATCTTCTTTTTTCTTCGAAAAATTTGATGATGAATAATTTTTAGAGAAGAAGAGAAAGTTGGAGTGATGGAATGTGTTTGTGAGATCATATTTATAGGGCAAAAAATAGCCGTTGTTTACCATTTATGACCGTTGGGGTACAAAAAAAATAAAGGTATGTATTTGTATAATTTTATGATAATAATATGATATATATAATATTAGACATGTTTAAATAATTATGTATATCATATCATAATATTATAATGAGTGTCATAATTTATTTTGTTTAAAAACCTTATAGGCTTTTATACTTGTCGTATCCCTTACCGGGAGTGTGGGATGTCGTCTTAACATCCTCCCAGGATTTATAACAAGTTTATGAAAAATTATTTTTATTATTTCTAATAATAACATTATATTGTATATTAAATAAATACACAATAAATAAATAACAGTAAAATAAATATAATTATTTTTGTTACCTTTTTCTTCTGTTTGGAGCTTGGAAAAGTATGTAGGACTTTTAGAGCTTCGTGCTGATAACGTGTTGTGAAAAAGTAAAAATTTATGGTAAAAAGTAAAAATCTCAAACTCTCAAAATTTACCAAACTACACACTTTATAATATTTTTCTCTCTACTCAATTGTGATTTTCTTCACAAATGAGAGATCTATTTATAGGAAATCTTTACAAATAATCCAAAAATAAAATACATCATTACCTACATCATCACACACTAATTTTCAATATTTACAACTCTTATTTTCAACATTCAAATATTCAACATTCAAATATTCAATACTCACATTTTAAATATATTTTTCAACAAATAATAAATTATTATTTAGACTATATTCCTTATAGTGACGTAACACAATTATGTTAAAAAAAAAAAACCAATAAAAGAAAAAAAAAATACATATGTTCCAGTTTCAAAAACATGTGCACAAAAAAATAAAAATAAACGATGGATGTCAAATCGTACATGCGTACATGTCCATCCAATGCCAACGTTTTACCAACCACTCAAAGTGATAGGCACATGACTGATTTTTATTTTAAAAAAATAATAATAATACTAATGTTATTTTTAGTCACAATATTTGCTCTCACGTTATAAATAAATAAAATAAAATAAATCAGAAACACAAAATCGTACTGTTCATTTATTTGTCTTAACAAAAATTTATGTGATACGATCTTATGGGTCGTATTTTGTGAGACATATCTCTTATCTGGGTTCATTCATAAAAAAAATTTTAATTTTTATGCTAAGAGTATTATTTTTTATTGTGAATATCGGTAGAGTTGACTCGTCTCACAAATAAAGATCCGTGAGACCGTTTCACAAAAGATTTACTCACGTTTATTTGCCTTTTGTCTTCCCCAAAATGAGGGGACAACTATTTTTTGTTAGGCACGTGGATGTCATTTAAGTTATACTTAGTATGAGTATATACGAGATAATATTTGCATATTAAGACATAGTTTAGTACATATGATAGGATAAACATATGATATACAATATAAGGATAAGTTAATGATAAATAAGACGTAGGATATTATATTTAATATTTGGTATGATTTTAATAAGAATGATTAAATTTATACATTAGATTGTAATGACAAAATTAACATTATCATAATAAATTTTATAATTTCAAAGTTGTTGTTTGATTTCATATTTTTTATCTGTTCAAGCGTCGATGGTGCTTGCATGATTTATTTATTTTTAACTAATTTTATATATTATATAATATGATAATTGAGCCCTTGATTTTGTTAGTCAAGTCAAATATCAATTTTTAAGGTTAATGGAGTGATATTAATAATTTTATTGATATTTATAAAAAATTATTTATATAATTATGTCGAATTCATTTATATAATTATCATATTATATAATATATAAAAATAAATAAAAATATTTAATTGATTTTAATTTCTACCTACTATGATATATTTATAAAAATCATTTATAAATTGAGGGCAATTAAGTCATTTGTAGTGTATTTTATCATTAAATTAAAATTATCATATCTAATAGAAGAGACATTTTATCATTCTAAAAAATTATTTATCAAGGGCTCATGATATTATCATGGGCTTTTTAAAAAGATACCAAACATGGGATAAGGATGATTATTTATCAATCTCTCCCTTATTTCATGTACCAAACTATACCTAAATATATATGATACCCCCGGATTGAGGATAGGCTCGGCCCGCTCTCGGTAGCCCATCAAGTTGAGAACTCGACATTCAGGGAAGCACGGGAGGTCATCTGGGAGGTCATCCCAGCCGACCTCCCATAACAGTAGTTCCGTCGATCGGGGAGGTCAGCCGACCTCCCACGCCGAGCTCCCATGCCGACCTCCCAAGATGATGCCGAGCCGACCTCTCAAATTATGATATCGGTGTGATTCGAAACATCTCGGCCGAGCTCCCGTGAGGTCCAGACTTCAGGTAGGCTCGTACCTACGAGAGCTCTTACTCAAGCATTAACGCGTAGCCCACAAAAATCAAAGCCCATTAAAAATCTAACTAAATATGGCACAATATCTAAACAAATCTGGCACAATATAAACTCAAATCTTTCAAGATTCTGAGGATCTAAACCTACCAAATCAGGACTCTATCGTTTCCCTATAAATATCAGGTTTCTTTCACTGTTTATGTATTCATATATTCACATTCTCTCAGCACACACATTACTCTCCCAGTTTTCTATTCTCTGACTTGAGCGTCGGAGGAACAACCTTCCGGCCCCCTTCTAACACTCTTGTTTGTGCTTTCATATTTCGAAGGTCCGATCCGAGCTCCCTAAGTGAAGATCCGATCTCCCAGCTACCTATCGAAGGTCCGATCCAAGCTCCCCAAGCGAAGATCCGGCCTCCCCGCTACCATCCCGGATTTCAGCAACATCAATATAATTTTATCATATTCAATATATGAATATTATATTAAAATTGTCTAAAACATCAATTCTCATATTGAATATTATTTCATTTTTCATTCGTTCCATACAAACTAATTTTCATATATAATATTGTTTTTTTCCCTTATTATTTCAACAATCTAATCTTATCATTAAATACAATAAGTATTTCCAATAAATATTTTTTTATCATATTAAAACATTGGTCGAACCCTTTAAGCTGACAATTTTCTCTCTAAAATTTACAGTAACTTTCTTAATCAACCTGAAAACACAAACAAGTCCAAATGTATCTGTGTATAATGTATACGTATACATGCTAATTAATTCCTATAATAATCTATAAATTGAAATCTAGGTATGATTTTTACCAATTTAGGTTGGAAGTCAAGAACTCATTTGTAAGCGAAACTATAGTGATTTTTTTAAAAAATATTTAAATTAATGCTGTATCCTTCTTTTGGAATTTAATTTTAAAAAATTTTAATTACTCTATATAATATATATATATATTTAAAATGTATAAAAAAAATTGCACAAAAATGGTTTGACAGAATGCGTGACACGATTCGGAGGTACCCCACCATGTGAACATCTTCTGTTGTTTTCTATGCAAACATGTTGACATTTATACGATGTATTTTGTGTGTGGATTTTCATTGTACTTGGATAATGACACGTTTTTTAGTCATATCTGAGCAAATAATATGCCTTTGTCGGTTTGCCGATATTATCGATCCAATAACTATACGACAAATCACGTCATTTTTTCATAATGTATGCAATGTATGATAGAATTAACGTAAAAATTTGTGTGACACGATCTCATATATCGTATTTTATGAGACAGATCTCTTATTCGGGTCATCGACGAAAAAATATTACTTTTTATTGCGTAGAGTTGACCCGTAGAAATAAAATTTTATGAGATCGTCTCGAAAAAACCTACTCTGTCATAAATCGGCCTCTGTCGAACAAGTACCAGTTTTTTACGCCAGCACATGTGAAAATTTAAATTCTATTGAGGGTAAACATTATTCCTTGGTAAAAAAAAAGTACCTATTATTATTATATTAAAATACAACAAAATGTCTTTTCGTACGATTTCGAATTCGATTTCTATATAAAAAAAATAAATTGACCACGCAATGGTGGAGCCAAGAATCTGACGTTATCCGAGTTAGAATTTTAAACTCTAACATCTTTTAATATTTTAAATTGATCTACCCGCGCTAATATCAAATTTATTTAAAATTATACAAAAATTTACATATAAATTTTTTTAAAAAAATTTGGACCACCCAGACTAAAACCCGAGTACAAGAAGCTGTACCTCCGCCCCTGTGACCACGTAACCAGAATCCTTGTGACCTAAAGTCTTCATCGAAGCCAAAATTGTATAGAAATTCGAAGTCTAAGTTGAACTCACTCCGAACGAGTCGCTCCTTTTTACATGCGCAATTTTGAGCTTCGATCTCGGTCATTTAGCTCCGATTTGGGAACACTGACCAACGATTTAAAAAAACTCCAAAATTTTTGTGACGATTGACGAAGAGAACCGGTCGGAAATCACCTGAGAAAGACTCAAACCAATCGGAACTATCCTAAGACTGCGTGAAACCCAAACCCCCAAAATTGATCTAGAAAACCACCCCAAAGTTGATATGGTAATTGAAGGTTGTCAAAGTCATTTGATATATTTCTAATTGAGTATTAACTTATTGATTTTTGATAAAGGATTTTGTGTTAATTAAGATTTTCACTGAGGATCCAAATGTCATCCCTATCAATCATCGTTGGTAAGAACATAGGAAAAAGCTCAATTGCCTCGGTAGGGACAAATTTAATTACGACAGTGTTTTTGTTAAGAATAATGTTAAAAACAAAAATAGAAAGGTGTAAATTCTTTTATTTTTAAAAGCAGCTAAAAACTGTGGCTTTATGCATGTTTATATTCGGTTTCCCAAAACAATGTCTCTACAGGCGACTCAAAAGAATGTCCTATCTATTATTATGATACAAATATACTAACCAACCCAATTATTTCCGATCAAATTTGGCATCCGTAGCACCAATTTCGTATCTCCAAAACAAAAAAATATTTGTTTCACCAAAACTCTCTAAATTGGGGCATTTGAAGAGAAGATTTAACAAGAAATCTGAACTCATAATCCATGTTCAAATCTGGAAGACATACAAGGCAGAATTTCCTTCAGACAAAGCATCTTTCAATTTCTATCACTACAAGAAAATAAACATCTCCAAAGAAGCATAGTTACCAGAAATAACATCTCATCACTACCATAACAGGTCTAAGATTTCCCAATCCAATTTCTTCACATGGTAACTTTAACCCAACAAACCTGAGACAACATGAGATTCAAAACGAAGATAGACGGCAATAGTAACACCAAGGCCAGCTTGATGGCAAAAACAACCAAGACCAGTTTCAACCTGAATGACAAAGCAACCAACAAATTCACATCAAAATAAAAATTCCTAGCCGCACCTCTGCAATCAAGTGGATCAAAGTAGCATCACTTTATAACTACACGTACTTAAGCTTACAACACAAGAACGAAAAATTAATCAGCAATGCATAAATGCATGTTCACTTATAAAGTTTACATTCACAAATGCTAGTGGAACAGAGAAAACCTTGGATTAATTAATGCTTTGACAAAGATAAGCAATAAAATTAATTGGTCAATCATCCGGTTCATCCTTTTTTTATGCATTTTCTTGTTATCTGGAGGATGGAATGGCTGGACAAGTGATAGTTTGGAAATACAAGGCAGAGGGAGCATTGAACATATAAGATACATGTAAAATTGAATCCACATCTAATGGAGTACATAAAACCTAAATTAGGGTTAATTAAGTTGAACTCCTTGAGGTTTCCAACTATTACAAAAAATCCAATTAATTTTAAAAATTACCGCCTCCCTCTAGCTTTGTAGGAGTGTATAAAATATAATAAAAATGAGAAATGTCTATTATATCTCAAAAACTTTTCATAAAAATAATAATAAAATGAAAAAATTTGAAAATACGACTAAACTATTTTTTGATTTTTTGTATATGTAATAAAAAACAGTAAAAATATGAAAAAATTGAAAATAGTCAAAATTACAAGGGTATATTTTATTTCTCTAAATGTAATAATTTAATTTTTATATAAATATTGTAATCGTTTTTTTATTATTTCAATTTGATTATATATAATTTTAGTCATTATGATCACAAAAATAAAATTAATTAAAATGCATTCAAATCTGATAATAATAATAAAATATGTCGAATATTGAAATTTCTATTTAATCTAAATAAACATTAAAACTTCTAAAAAATAATTATGAAAACATTAAAAATTACAACCAAAGGGGTTTTGATCAAGTTATAATAAGTTTTGTTAATAAAATGGTAAATTTTGGAATGTAACAGAAATCTTTGAACAGTAAAATATTTTTTATTAAATTTTTTAATGGAGAGGATAACGTGTAACGTAAAATAAGTAAAAATGCTAAGGGATGGTTAAAGCCATTTGGGTTTGGTTGAAATTTTCGTAAACCACAAAGGTGGTCAATGTAATTAACCCCTAAAATAACACAAAAGCTCACAGGAGACATTTTACGTCAAAATTAGACAGGGTCGGTCAGCAGTCTGAGGACGTCTCACAGAGACTTGCTCCTTCAAAAACATGATGTAACAGCAATTCCATGTACTGTCATACTAACTTAATATGCAAGGCTCATATGATCTAACAAGCAATAAATAAATAAGCCTCACTCACAAGAACTTCTGGTCCAATTCATAGTTCCAAAAGGTAAACTTTCATTTTGACTATCTACTGACACCGAAGGCAATTGATCGCATCCTCACAGATAATTAACTTACAATCCAGCCCGAAGATTAAATTAGTAAAAACCCAAATTAGCAATAATAAACCAGTTATGAAATTGTTCCATCACAGAGGACACAAGAGAGCTCACCAGGAGAAAAGCTAGACCCGCTACTACTGCTGATTCTGTGGAGCATTTGGCGGAGGAGGCATTCCAGGCCTAGGAGGACCAAACATAGGAATCTGTCCACCAGGAGGAGGCGGTGGCATTCCAGGCCTTGGTGGTTGTTGTCCAGGGGGAGGAGGTCCAGGGATTCCAGGTCTTGGCGGCCCAGGTGGTGGGGGAACCCTCATCATCTGAGGCGGTGGCATCATCTGAGGCCTCTGTCCATACTGCGGTGGTGGAGCAAACTGCCCAGGCGGAGCTCCAGGTCTGAACTGTTGTGGGGGAGGCGGCATATGTCCACCTGGCATCCCCGGCCTCACAGAAAATCCCCCTGGCGGCGGCAAGTTTGGAGGCCTCACCACCTGTGGTTGAGGTGGGTAAGACATCGGAGGCACAGCGATCTGCGGTGGGCGTGAAATCTGGGGTTGCATCATTCCAGGAGCCGGCCCACCAACGCCCCTCACGGGCCCAGCAAGTCCTGGCTGGGCTTGAATCAACGGCCCAGTGGGAACACCTCGGCCCGCCGCGCGACCAACTCCAGGGCCGGAAACAGCATTAGCGCCAGCAGGTTTGAGCCTCGACTCGTCGGGAGGCGGAGGGCCCTCCACCATGAGTGAAATCACTTCTTCGCCACGGAGGAGAACAAGGCCAAGAGTACGACGGTTTTCCCGTTCTTCCTTGGAACCTTTCGTCGGAGGTAGTTTGCGAAACTCTTCGCAGTCCCCGAGAACAAGATTCATGTGTCGATCGAATGCCATGAACTTCCCAACAAGCTGGCGGCCGTCCTGTATAGTCACTCGCATGCGGTAATTGATGTATTGAAGCATCTTCGAGCTCTTCGACATCGACATCTTTGCAAATTCCAAAAATTAATCCAAATCCCTGTAGGGTTTTGAGTCGGAGTGGAAAAGGGGTTTAGGGCTTGAAGGGGATGAATGAGTTCAAGTGACGGTATTTATATTTGGGCTTCTCATAATGAAAAACCCATGATCTGGGCCGAGCTACATATGCTGGGTAAGCCGAAGGGTTTTGGGCTTTCGCTAACACATCTAAACGACGGCGTATCGTTCCCTTGAGGCCGAGCAGCACCGCTGCGCTGGAATTTTTTGAACCATGGCAGTGATAATCTGCTCCATTTACATGGCTTCATCTTTATCTAATAATTTTATGTTCAATGTTGGGTTTTTACAGAAACACTTCAGAGTTCGATAAGTTGCAATGAAATTTCCTTTTTTTCTTTGACAAAATTAAAATGGTAGCAACAGAAGCAAGAAAAAGAATGGTCAGGAGTTAGCTTCAACCCGGAGAACTTCATCCCGGGTCTCGTTATCGGGTTCATTGTCGGGTTTTTCTAGGACTTATCGAAGCCCATGAAAAGTTCGAGTTCCCAGAAAATTGGCGGCGAGAAACGTAACCAATCGAGCCTTTTATTTGCAATAGTGATGAAGAGCTCAAAATGGTCTGCAAATTTCTCCGTTCGCTCAATATTGCACTTTTCGATTTTTATAATTGTGTTATCGTTTATGATGTTATGAAGGTCCATATTTTCAGAATTTGTGAATTTCGACAAAATCTGGAAAAGAAAGCAGTTTTATATGGTTGTGAATTGTGATACGTCATAGATGCCATGTCTTTGTGTTTTATGTATAAGAATAGATTCATTGTGTTGTGCTGCAATGGGGACGTGTTGGAAAGACTGCTGTAGATGAAATCCATTTAAAGATTGGATTTTTGTTTGAGTGAATGCTCAGATTCTTCATGGTGCATTTGGCCATTGTCAGCAAATCATAAATTATGTGGCTTGGCAATGTAATTTGTTTGTTTCCTTTTTCTCTGCTTTCTTGCCTGATTCAAAGTGGCAATATTTGGTTTTTGGTTAGGGAAACCGAAATGGTTAAATCTGTGTATTAGTAAGTGATAGTTTAGTTGTTTGAATATCCACAAAATCTGCTTGTTGATTTGAACTTCAACCAGTCAGCGAGTGCAACAGCTAAGAGTTTTGAACTGCGAATTTATTGACAGGTTTTTGTGGTTAGGCAAGACCTGAAAATGGGAGCTGGAATGATCGCATCTCAATGTGCTCGTAAGCTGATTTGATATCAAATGATTTTCAAGCTCCAATTTTTTTAACCTTGACTTTTGCATTTATTTATCCTTGTGATTGCTTTATTATGCAGATGCAGCCACTGGGATTTATTCAGAACTTATGGAAAGGTTCCCCTTTATTTGTTTCACCCAGTTACTGTTATGGCTGAAAATTCTGCATGTTGTCCACTTTTTACCTGCTGTACTATGGAATCATCAAATTTTTGCTCCCTTTGCAAAACTGAGTCTCTCTTTTTACTTGCTTAATGTCTACTTTGTTGTGATTCATTTAATCAGGAATAAGCTGAGGGATGCAGCTGAGAGCATTCGCCTTCCGACTTTCATTGTTGCTGATGCAGGACGTACCCAAGTAATACATTGTTCTTACCCTTTTCAAATCATCGCTGTTAGAAGCAACGGAAATCAGTGTATTTCACAAATCAAAATTTCAGCAGTTTTACTATGCAATTGTATAATCAATATGGTGATTTTCTTATTAGGATATTTGTATTAATATATGCAGGTTTCAGCGGGGTCAAATACCGTTCTTGCTATTGGACCAGGTGCTTTTCTCATCCAATCTTCTATCATCATAAAATGTTCGTTTTTCATGTCTTCGGAAATTTGGCTTTGTGTGGTTTCTTGTAGAAATCAAGATATGTTTAATTTTTCACACGGATTGGCTAAAGGTATAACGACCATTCATTTTCCCAAATCAGTTCCTTTGGAAATTGTCAAGATACGTTTCCCTGAATTAAAACACGAGCATTTCTTGGAACCATCAATGTAACACTATACCATATAATTGTTGCTCCCATTCATTCGTAAATATTGGCGTGTTTATGATGCACGTGCTATTTAAGCAAACACTTCATGTTTTTGACAGTTTTCTTGACCTGGACATCATTTTTTTATATGAAAGTTGTTACTCAAAACCCAGAGAGTGTTTATGTAATGAGAATAAACCTAGGTGATTGTCGATGTAATTTCCCTGCTATAACCGCGACTCCTTGTGTAACCTTGTTCATGCCTTCGTACTGTGCAGGGAGTAAATCAGCTGTGGATTCTGTTACCGGGAATCAACGGCTGCTTTGATATTGGTTCACAACTATAGCTTTTTAACAGTTCGAATATTTTGTTCCACTAATCTTCAATATTGTATATCGAATTATTCTTGAACTTGTATAGCTAGCTCTCCCCAGAGACTCTCTGAAACAACTTGGCTTTGAAATTTGTATTAATTTTAGTTGGATTTTTCCTTCTTGGAACGGAACCAAATATGAGTGGATCTCATATATTGCGTTTGAACCCATCTCTAAATTTCTCGATTATCCGGTTTGGTACTCAGATTCGAACCAAACGTGGTATTGAAATAACAATTTTTCTTATAACTAAGTTCATGGCTACACACACACAGAGAGATAAATTATGAGTAACAAATAATACTAAAAATTATATACTTCCCTGATTCGGCTTGAAATTTTTTCTTTCCCCAGAACAAGAAACTGTACTTTGTGATAAATTATGATGATTAATTGTACTTTATCATCATGATTATTATTAATATTATCACAAGCAGATATAATGTGTTCATAAGAACGTAAATTGTTGGTATCCACGTGCATTATTCAACTAAAAAAAGGGAATAAAACTGTACCCTTGCAGATGATCCTATATGTAACTTGACCATGTTGTATTAGTAATCCATTTCCTTTGTAATAGTCGGAATCCAACTTGAACTTCTAGCGATCCCACCTTTGTTCTTCGCAGCACCATTCTTATGAGCTCTTCTAGTCCTACTCTTCCTCAAGATCTCTCCCATGGCCTCCGCTTTACAAAGCACCGGATACGCCCTACCGAGCCGATTGAAACTCGCACAAGTGGTGAAATGTGGTTGTAACGCCTCCTCCCTCTTCCCACCATTCTTCTCCATCTCTTCGTTCACAGCCTCGGAGCATATCCCACAAACCATACGCCCAAAGAACTTCTCACGAACCCTTTTCACGTACTTGGGCGTACACTCCTCCGACATGCCACAGCACTCGCATTTTGCATCCTGCACCTCGGATATCGGAGGTAAGTTGTCCTTGATGCTTTTGTATTCGGGCTGGTTTATGGTTTCTTGGTTTTTAAGTTCGAAAGAGATATGGGACATCGTCCGGGATAGGGTTTCCATGGAGGGTTTTGAGGGCTTTTTGGTGTATGTAATCTTCATGTTAGGGGCCATTGTCGTATATATAAAAACGATGAATGATAGAGCTATAGGGATAATGTATCCTCTACACCTTTTGTTTATATAGAGTAATCCTTGATAGATGTTTGGTTGGCAACCAAGCAAGCAGTCTAATATCTTATTTAAATAAATGAATATGCACTTTAAAGTGAATAATTAGAAAGTGTTCCAAATGAAAAATAACATTGAATACAAATAAATAGCGTGTGGACAGTATTGCATTGGATTTGTGTTTGTGGAGTATGATCACTATAGCGTGATGCGTGGTTGAGACTAAAAGAAACATCATCTTTACATTTGCCAATTGATGATTGATAACTACAGCTTCGCAGTGAAAATTCACTTTTGATAAATTCTTTTAAAAAATAAATATGTCCTTCATCGTGTGTGTATATGTATATACAATTTTGATATGTTGTCCACTCATCGTGCTAATTTATGTGTTTTATCATATCTACATCTAATAGATAAGTGTCACGTATCAAAACCACACACACATATATATATATTTCATTTTTCAATGTGTGACACATATCTATTGCAACTTAATCAAGGAGATGGAACTTGCATTTTTGGCGTTGTTTTATTTATTGGCATGTTATTTATCAATTCACAGTCTTTAGATATGTTAGTGATGTCCATAGCCAATTCTCTATGTCAGCATCTTCTACCGACACCTCAACACTTTGATGAAAAATAAATAAAATTGGAACAAAGTGAAAATTAGTAGATTAAGACTGTAAATTAACCGACGACGTGCAAGTTATATTCCCAAAAACGTAATTTTCCTTTACTTATATCACATTCTTAAAAAAAAAAAAAAAAAAAAAAAAGGTCTCGGGACGTACAATAACTAATCAAACTCTTGTTTAAATTGGGCCATAATTCCTTTACAAAAACGCGAACACCAAAAAAACACAATTAACCATCACGAGAAAGCAATAGAAGCCGGCCAATAAGATGAAGAGAGAACTTAAATGAAGTTTCGGGATCATAGAAAAGAGTTCACATGAGTCTTGAACTTGAACTAATTAAGTGTTGGTGGATGAATTTTACATCCATTGCTTTCATTCAAGCCATTATTTCGAAAAAGGAGTGGATCGGATCCAAGATAAATATCGTGGGTCTCGAATTTCAATCATCAATAAATTATTTTTTTTATATTATTGAAATCTTTTACGAGGATGATTGGTTAGGAGTGTTTCTAAGATCAATACATACATATACATATATATAAAATATTGGTATTTTTAAGTGTCAAAAATGAATGTATAAATAATATCATTAATTAACAAACCAAATCTTCCATTTAATTCCTCTACTTCACATGCTTGATATATCGAATAGTACTCGACGGGAGCTTCAGAAAATTATGGTAAAGCCATTATAAGTTCAGTAGGTATAAGAAATATATCCTAAAAGAAAATCACGAGCACGAATCCGTGGGCATCTCCATGCATGCCTTGGTCCATGCATGTAGGAACATGTCGAGTGTTGTCGTCGTCGCATCCGTCCAGTCGACACGCTATACAGCAGGAGTGTATTGATACATCATATATCTATGTAGGCAAAAACTTGTGTGAGACGGTCTCACGGGTCGTATTTTGTGAGACAGATATCTTATTTGACTCATCTATTAAAAAATATTACTTTTTATGCTAAGAGTATTACTTTTTATTGTGAATATCGGTAGGGTTGACCTGTCTCACATATAAGGATTCGTGAGACCGTATCACGAGAGACATAATCCAACATGATAAATTATATAAGTATCATTGAATCCAATTATCTCTTTTATTTTTTTTATTCTTTATTACCCTTGAAAAGAAAAAATTGATTTTGTGTGTCAATCTAAATGTATATCTAGCATTACTCTTCTTAAAAACACGTATATATGAAATCATGTATATTTATTTTCTATATAAAAACAAAAATTTATAATGGTAAATTGCTTAAATCCATTCATCTATACTATTATATAACACACGAGATGAGATGCTTATAATAACTACTTCGGTGTCATCGTGTAATTTTGATAAACCAAAAATACATATATAAAGATCACAAAAATATTTAATTTTCGTTTAATTAAAAAATAAGATAAAAAATCTATTTTAGTAAATTTATAAATTATTTATAACTAACATATCTCAATTGGTCGCTGATTCCGTTACAAATTCGTGTTTTTCTTGTAGAATCAATTAATACAATTTATTCACCTATTATGAAAATATAAACAAATTTGAGGAAAAAGTCCCGATCTTAGTGGCCAATCAAACCCTAAAGCAAAGGTGAAACATAGTGGGTCTCTCTTTTGACCATTTCATGAAAATTAAAGAGAGTGAAATCATGTAAAAACATGCCAAGTTTCCAATGATAATTTCCAAAGTTTGTTCAACTACCTCATAATATAAATCATCTCTAGAAATCATTTGTGTCTGAAAAAGGACTGTCATTATTCTGTCACCATGTTACCATGAATTTTATATCTATATATCTAAACTAGGTGAGTCCAATTGTATCATAAATTATATTTAAATTCGATAATTTGGATGGAAATTCTCTGCCAAAATTTATATGTACTAGTCACACTTGAATTGTCAAAATTTTATTTTACTGGTGCATATTTTATATGCACCACATATATATACATATATATATATATGTATGTATATATGTACACACAAAAACTCTTGTGAGCCGGTCTCACGAATCAGTTTTGTGGGTCGAATCTCTTATTTAGGTCATCCATGAAAAAATATTACTTTTTTATGCTAAAAGTGTTACTTTTTATCGTGACTATCGGTAGAGTTGACCCGTCTCACAAATAAAGATTTGTGATACCGTCTCACAAGAGACATACTCATATATAAATCGTGTATGTTGCCGGTTCATTATAACACAATTCAATCAAATATAAAAATGTGGTAATGGAATAAATGTAATATCGAAAAATGATACATCTCATACTGTACGAATGATTAAATTTCATATACGAATATCCCACATTGTACACTTACCATGCACAACACTGAGTTTTAACTCATATATCGGATGACACATAGATGAGTATCGTGAGTGGACAACATATCAAAATTATATATATATTATCAATAAAAAAAATGAAATTAAGTGCTCCAATATACATCATAGTTGACTAATTTACCGCTAATCAAGCTGTAATAAAGCAAGCACTCCTGCCATTTCTCGACAAACTTTGGTATATATAAAAGTTAAAACGAACACAAATGCTGTGCTAATTCACAGCATTTCAAGAAGTTAATTGAAATGGTGAAGTTTCAGAGCAGTCAAGGCCTCTACTTGTTCCTGTTCTTCACTGCCTGCTTTTGCTTCCCCTGCTCTGAACCATCTCAAGAAGATGATGAACTTGTTATGGTTCGAAGCAGGCTTGATGCGTCACCAGAAAGCTGTGATTTTAGTAAAGGAAAATGGGTTTACGATCGAAGTTACCCTCTCTATGACTATTATACTTGCCCTTACCTTAGCACGGCGGTTGCATGTCGGAGAAATGGACGTCCGGATTCTGACTATGAGAAATGGAGATGGAAGCCAGATGCTTGTTCACTTCCTAGGTACATGACTGGGTTTTCTTTTTTATTTACTCATGGAATATTGTATATATAGTAGCAATGTGAGTTTATAATTATGAAGAAAGAACCTATTTTTTCATACAAATGTTAGAGCAAGATTTCACATTGTTGACTTCCTGAAGTACGTTCTTTTATGCTCGTGTTACTTTGATGTTGTCGGTTCAATGCGTGCCACGATCTTGTACCCGCGTTAGACGATATTGTTACCTATATTCGCAGGTTCGATTCATTGGATTTCCTTGGTAAGATGAGAAGGAAAAGGATAATGCTTGTGGGCGATTCCATAATGAGAAACCAGTGGGAGTCTCTTGTCTGTTTAGTTCAGTCAGTTGTCCCAAGTGCTCGAAAGACGGTCATCTACAATGGTCCTACCATGTCCTTCCTTGCTTTAGTGAGTAAAAATAAATGGAAAGAGCTACCATTTGTTTATCATAACTTCTACTGAAAAATTTAAAGATAGCAGTTAGAATAACTAGATTTCGAGCACGTAAAATGAATTGATTAATTTGTAGGACTTTGAGATGTCTATAGAATTTTGTTGGGCTCCGTTTCTGGTGGAACTGAGGAGAGGGGAAGGCAACAAGAGAATATTGCACCTGGATTTGATAGAAGAGAATGCTAAGTATTGGAGAGGTGTTGATATTCTTGTGTTTGATTCTGCTCATTGGTGGACACATTCTGCTACATGGAGCTCGTAAGTACACATCTAATCTTTTTCTTCGCTTTCGTTCGGGTTTATAAGCTACAAAACTCTGTTTCTTCAAATGAATTACTTGGTCTTACCTTGATTTGTATGTGCTCGTGTCATTGTCAAGTATCATACGAAGCCACATAATATCGTATAAGGCGAACATGTAAAACAAGATTCTACCATATTACAGATGGGATTATGTGATGGAAGGAAACAAAGTTTATGAAAAAATGAGTCCGATGATTGCTTACGAGAAAGCACTCACGAAATGGGCTAAGTGGATAGATCTAAATCTTGATCCCAGAAGGAGCAGAGTCTTCTTCCGGAGCATGTCACCAAGGCATAACAGGTAACTCTTTTATTGCTTACAAAATTTCTGACGTTTCCCGACTAAATATTCCTATATTAGATTAAATCTCATTTGAATTCCTTAATCTGTAGAGCAAGTGGCTCGAAATGTTACAATCAAAGGAAACCATTCCAAAGTGTCAACCTCCCCCATGTCCTGGAACCATTGCTAGTTCTACAAGAAGTGCGGAGAAAAATGGAGTTTCCAGTATCTATTCAAGACATAACAACAATGTCTACTCTTAGAAAAGATGGGCATCCTTCGATTTATGGCCGAGCTTTGGGCGAAAAGAACAATGACAGATTAAAAGATCCTACTTCTGACTGCAGCCATTGGTGTCTGCCTGGAGTACCTGACGCCTGGAACGAGATCCTGAGCGCCGCGCTTTGAGTTCGCATGAACAGACAAGGTTTATTGGGTGTTAATGTTGTTGTTGAGGGGCTGCAAGAAAGAGGATTTGTGAGTTGACGTGATATACTACAACTTTAGGGAGAAGTCTAGCAGACAGTAGCAGTACCTAAGTTAATGTACTCTATTCTTCCTGAGTGCCTTTGGGAATGTTTATCTTGAGTGTGTTGTTAAAAATCTTACTCAAAATTTAAAAATGCTAAACATAGCCAACTTTCAAACTTTTATAAAATCCAGTGTCATTCATTACTTGTGTTTCGCACTCAGAATTTATCTATCGATGGAGTCTCAATCTAAACATTCGGCCTGATCATTTTGGGACTACTATCAAGAAAATGACAGTCTCCACATATATATGTGTTCGTTCCACATACCCACGTCAATAAGAGATTTGTTCATGCTACCCTATGAGGAGTTCCTCAATCCTTGATCAAAGTACTACAAAGAGGCCGAGATTTTTTTCCTCATGTAATCAAATGTGTGGACCATTTAGTCCTTGTATTAAGGGTTGGGGAATCGAAGAACGCCGTCAACAAGAAAGACAAACGAACTAGATATTGTCAACAGATAACTGCAAGAAAGGTGGTCATATCTGCAACTGCATGAAAGCCCACAAGGTTTTAGAAAGTTGTACAGTACCCAACCGAACTATGTATTTGGTCTAACATTGCTGAAATAACAGATCTCGAATGTAAGAGAGAATACTTGAGAAAACATGCAACTCTCCTCAATGTTTTTCCTTATTTGGGCAGCACAAATTAACAAACATATTACAACTTCTTGGCTAAGAGATACACTCCATGTTTTGGCTCAATGATGATTGTCATAGTAGGTGAATGGACATACTTAGGAGATAGGGTGAAAGAAAAATTTGACAAGATAAGAGCAAACAACATCTTGAGCTCAAGCATGGCCAGATGCTGGCCGATGCACACTCGTTGCCCGAATCCAAATGGCACATACGAGTTAGGGTTCTTGCAAGCACCTGTGATCCCATTTTGGAACCTTTGTGGTTTAAACTCTAAAGCATCAGGTCCCCACAATGTAGTATCAGTGTGCAACGTCGCCACCATGGTCCACAAGTTTACACCTTTGGGTACCCAAATGTTGCCAATTTTCATGTCTTTCAAAGCTTCCCTCGCCAAGGTAGGACCAGGAGGGTAAAGACGCATAGTTTCTTGAATCACCATATTCAACTGCAAAATCAATAATATAATTCCAAAAATTACTGAGGCATTAAAAATGACTTGGTCTAAACTTTAAAGTTTCATGCTGTGGCAAAAGCAAATGAAATTAAAATACGTACTAGTTTCATCTTCCGAAGCATTTGTACGTCAGGGATTTGACCTTGGCAAACTTCTAAAACCTCTGCTCTGGCTCGTGTTTGCCATTCAGGGTTCGAAGCCAACAACATGAGACACCATGATGCAGCCACAGCAGATGTCTCGAATCCGGCTAAGTAGATGTTTCTGCAGTTGTCAACTATGAATTGATCCAATGCCTTCGGGTTCAAATCACTGGCCTTCGCACCTTCAACAAGAATTTGCAACAAATCCTTCTCATGTCCAGCTTCTTGTCTTTCTCTCACTATCTTCAAGATCAATGAACTTATTTCTTTCTCTAGCCTCCACATTTTCCTATTGGTTTTAGTGGGCAAATATCTGTTCCACAAGTAGCACGATATCCATGCTTAGATAGAATAAATTCAAGAATCACATGTACATATTTGTCATTAATTTTTATGCATGATGAAATATGAAATCAAACACATTACATGGAAATAGATATTGGGATGTGAGTGGCTGCCCTCGTGATTTTTTATTTTTTTTAAAAAAAAAAACATATATACCTTAGACCAGGAATTCCCATATATAGTGTCTTTTTGGACATAATTTCTTGGAGATCCCCCAGCTTCGAGAAAATCTCCCGACCCTTGGAGTAACTACTTCCGAAACAGGCTTTGGATATTATGTCTCCTGAAAATCTTTTCATGTCGTCATCAACTTTAATCTCAAGAATTTCTCCTCCACACTCGAACTTCTGCTTCCACGAATTCACCAGCTCCAAGGATGATTCGGTAATAATGTCGATCATTCCCTGCATTCATCCATCCATCCATTTTTGTCATTAAAAAAATGGGTAATAGAATCCATATATATTGTTATAACTCTCGTCTACGTGATAAAAATTAAAATTTTATAATAAACTACAAAAGACTTGTATAACAACTTGTGTTAATTATTTTCATGAAGCGATGACAGATATGAAGTAGTTGCTACATAAACTTCTGGGGACTATTTACCTGTTTTTAATTCGAAACACATTTGATAAGCCATATGCACAATACATACATTATAAATGCTACATATGTAAATTTCAAAGGTTAATAAATAGCATAGATAAGACACGAAACAAGAAGAGAACAGAAATCCTGTGTACCTTGACTTTGTCCATGTACAATTCAGGAGCCATAATTTTCCTCTGACGGGCCCATGCAGGACCATTGGACGACAAGACACCTTGTCCAAGCAAAGGCCCAAATTCTTTCTGCTGGTAAGCAGGCCGGCCCAAGTCTAGTGATGTACATGGTAGTGATTTCCTTCACTAGATCCGAATCAGTCACGTAAATTACTTGCATGTTACCAAGAGCAAACCTGAACAATCTACCTGTAACAAAAATAAATAAATTAATTATTTTGTTGTAATTATTTTCCCATTTTTTATTTAAATTATGTCCATATCTGAAATCTCTGATTATATTATTTTCTAATTTTCATATTAAAAAAATCCAATTTAGCAAATTTTGCATAAAATGCTCTTAACTCCTATTATTACTGTAAGTACTTAGTTACGTATTAATGTTTCATTATTAAATTTATTTTCAAAATAAAGCATATAAGTTTATTAAATTTACCTTCTAGCCTTTACATGTAGTGTATATCTTAAAATAAATTTGTAAAAGTTTTATCATTTATCAAGTGTTTTAAAATATATATTTATCCTTTTTTTACAGTTAAAATTCATCTGAGAAAAATATTACTGCCGGAAAATTATTTTATTATGCTGAAAATAATTTGAATAGGCGTTTTCGAAAAATAAAAATTATGTACATGAAAATTGTTTTAATATATTTTGTATGAAATATTCTTGCTTTATTTTTTTTAAAAAAAAATATAATATATAGTCATTTTTAAAAAATAAAATAAAATAAAGAAGAAAGGTGGAAGGGTTTTCCAGAGTAACGTGCTTGAATGAGCAAGCTGTTTTCACGGACAAAAACCTACAGATCCACAGTTTCGTTTCAAACATTGCATGTGCAGAAGAGATGATGAATTTGACCGAATCGAGACCAGAAAGCCGTACCGTACTTCTTTTTCCATTGGTCGAAGAAGGGGAAGACAGCGGCGGCGTTGTGGATAACCGGAGGATTGGGGTGATTCTCCGGCGCATTCTCGGCTTCGTCTCGACATCTTTTGATCTCGGGAATGTTCCCCAGCAGGATTCTGGCTGGAGGGCCATCGATCCCTTGCCGCTTGAGTATTTCGCGGATTCTTCGAGGTTTGATCACCAGTGAAATGAAGATTCGAGTGAAGACGGCCAGAAGGATCAGAAGCAGACAAGTGGGAATGAACTTCATCTTCTCCATTGGTAAATTGGGCAACATTAATTGTATGTGGAAGCTGGTGATAGAGTCTGGTTTTATCCCCGGCATGATCTATACACACATTTTACCGCGGGTAATTTGCATTTATGTCCTTACACTTCTTCTATTTTTAAATACACTCCAATTTATTTATTATATTCTCATTGGATCCATGCCCATAATTTTTTTAATGTCCAATACCTATACTAATTTTTTTTTAACGAATTTAACATTCTTTAAAAGAAGAGGTAAAAAGTGTCAATACAAGTACACTGGACATAATTAGGAGATAATAAAATTATAACCAACTAAACTTCAAATTTACATCAATAAATCAAGTACATAATTAGAACTAGGGATACAACGAAAATTCATAATTTGTATATTCTTGATAGTCTCGTCCACCTTTGGTTTTCATTTTCAAAAATGGCTCGATTGCGGATGTTTCAAACGTGATAAATCGTAGCTGCAAGTGTTGTCATTCTCATCTTAGATAAGATATAATTTCCCTCATAATTTGTTCTAAAAACCTTCAAGATCGTGGTATGAGAGAACCCATAGTCTTCACCATGTCAAGCCATTTACGTATTTCTTTCCAAATGCACATCGAGATTGGACACTGAAAAAAAGGTGTTGGACAAATTTATCATCAGTGTTACATAGAATACATAATTTATCTGTCACATGCGACCATGGTTCGCCGAAACGGGAACGGAATGGCCGGAACGGGCGTTCCGGAACCGGAACGTCAACAACCTTGACGAGGTTCCGGGGTGTGTAGGTTGATGGCTTGTATCGACGTTTCATATACCGAAAACGGGGATATAACGGTGGAATGGAACCGGAACGCAATTCGCGACGATTTTGTTTTGAACTGTCGCTACTAGCGACGGTTTTATGTATGTCGCGACGGTTTTTATTTAACCGTCGCTAAACTTAACGACGATGTTTCATAAAACCGTCGCAAATTCGAATCAACGACGGATTTAATAATGCACGTATCTTTGCTTTCTAGTACAAATAATGCAATTGTAGGTCCTATTGCACGTCGTATCTTTGCTTTGTAGTACAAATAATGCAATTTTGAGCACACGCATTGTTTGGATAAAACCGTCGCCAAATTAAATTTCTTATTTACATCAAATAATCTATTTAAATGATATTTATTTTAATTTTTATATTTCTAAATATTTTTCAAAATTTTTAATTTTTATATATTTATAATATTTTTTTTAAATACCCGTTCCGCGAAATTTCATTGTAACTGGAACGGTAGTATCCGTTCCAACCTCCGCGACCGCGACCGCGAACCATGCATGCGACAGTATGTTTCTTATAAGAAATTTCTTATGGGCAAACATCCATAATACAAACCTGTTCTTAGAAAAAACACAACACCTAGATTCGCTGTTGAATGGACGAAAAACTCGTAGGCTCGATTGATCAGTCCGCCCTGCTCGTGACAGGAACATGATGTCGGGCTAAGTTTGGTTCAGTGGGAATGTAATCATGAGCAGCTAGGCCAACTATGATATATGCTGATTATTATAATACATAGAATTAGTGCATGCAGTTGGGCCAACTTATTTCTGGAATTCCATTATACATTTAGCACGTGTGAATATTATATAAGATAAGGATGAAATATATAATAAATAATATTTGTGTGAATATTTGAGATTCAAAGTATCCGTTTTCTTCAAACGACCCTTAAAATTAATATCCCGAAAATAAAAGTTCGATTTGGATCCTTAGAAATTTAGGATTTAAAATCATCGGTTAATTTGTTTAGTACATTTTATAGGGATGTCTGAATGAGTTTATAACAAGATACGATAAACTTTTATAGCAATTTTAGTTAATCATTTTTGTTAAACAATTATAGATACGAAGTAATTGCTATAATAGTTCATCGTGCAGTCACGATTGTGGGAGCATGAACTCGGAGTATGACATTTTGTATGTTTAAGATAAATATATCGATAAAATTTTGGTGTTATAAGTGTCAAAATGAATGTATGATAATATCATTACTTAACATTACAAATCTCCCATTTAATTTCTCTAATTCACATACTTGATCGACCCGAGGGGAGCTAATTAAATTTTTTCGAAGAAAATTATTTGAAACCCGTTCTAAGTTTAATATGTTGCAGTGTCATCAACACCATTAATAGAAGAAAAAAAAAACTTAAAATTTCAACAACTGACACTGAAATTCGACAACATAGATTATCAATATCATTTAACATCTCCTGGAGACCTCCATTGACTAGGTGTCTTATATTTCACGTAGTTATCAATATTTATTATGTGAATATTTTCTAAAAATACCATTGGCGCAATTCACCAAATTAAATACTCCGTAGTCTTTATTATTATAATTTAAAATAAATCGTTATATTTGAAGGTAGGGGATGTGACATTTCGCTGCTCGGTGGATTTCGAACAATTATTCAAAATATGCACTCTTTGAAAAAAATATTAATTAAATTAGAATCATTAGATAAACGAAAAAGAGTGAAAAGAAAACAGACTCCAGTCAAGTGACTCGGTGCTCATTTCAACTTTTTGGAAAACAAACTAGTCAAAATATTGCAGATGACTTGTTCAATGGATTGTTTTTATTATTTTATAACTTTTTTCATCAATTTAAGACAGCACTTATTATATATATATTAGTAAAAGATGCACACACGTTATATGTGTTATTATTATTTTTATTTGATTAAATAATATTAAACAATTAACACAACATTATTTTCAATTGATAATAGTTGTTCGATTTAAAAAAGAAGTTTTGTTTAGATTTTTTCCTTATGTAAAATATAAAGTGACTTGAGGAGGTTTGTAAAAAGATAATTATGGAATTAAATATTTTGGTGTCCTCAAATATACTTACTCTAAAAGTCTCACACTTAATAATATAATAATATATATATATATATATATATATGTATGTGTATACATATATATATGTGTGTGTATGTGTGTGTGTGAAGTGAATCATGGTTAATGAAAGTTGACTAAAATTATAATGTCTTTGAAGTTAAGTGTGGAAAATCAATGAAACATTTTTTTCACTAGTGAAAAATTGACCTTTTAAAATTTAAACAATAATATTTTTTTATTGTATACATCTTTTTTTAAAAAAAAATTATGAAGTAGAAATATGTAATCATTACACTCCGATGTATACTGAGTAAAATTTTAAATTAACGCTTATATATTAGTCAAATAAATTATATAAGATAAACTTTATATAATAGATTCGTTTGAAAAATACTGGAAAAATAACTGATATTATGATCATTATACAACCACTAATTTGTTTCACTAACTACGAAGCAGCTTCAACCTGATTATTCTGACAGTGATATTTTAATTAAGTATCCTCGACAAGCTTACGATCTAGCGCATGTCTTGTCTCCAAATAAATACCACTTTTTGATTATGGAAATTCGGATAATATTTTTTTAGTCGAGACGGTGTAACGTTTAATTGATTATTTCAAACATTTTTTTGTTATATTATTTGATCATATTACATATATTTTGAATATTATGTTATTTGAATTTTTAGTTTATATTTTGTTTTAGAAAGAGAAACCTTTCATTACCAAAAATTATAATTTTTAACTTCTCTAAAATTTATAATATTTCATTTTCTAATTACTTTTTTTATTATATAGGAAACACACTCAAACTATTATAGAAATAGAGTATGTCTCTTGTGAGACGGTCTCACGAATCTTTATATGTGAGACTGCTAATATTCTTAGCATAAAAATATAGTACTTTTCATGAATGATCCAAATAAGATACATGTCTCACAAAATATGACTAATGAGACCGTATCACACAAATTTTTACCATATAAATATGGTCAAATCAAATACATAAGGGGTTGAGAAGGACAACCACAAAAGTTGGTACCTCCAACCTATAAACAAGGATTTGCACAACAATATGTCTTCTTAGCTATGACACGAGCATTTTCATTTGATACACTTAGAGTGATTATTTTTTAGTGTCATGCTCTGTTTAAATAATTATATATATTAATAAAGTAGTAAAATTTTGGTTCAAGTTCATATGTAACGTAGTGTATATAATATTTATTTCCTAAACATCAAGTTGCATGTTCAGTTTCTACTTTAGTCTTTTTTCTTTTTAAAAAAAATTTATTTTTTCGAAATTACAGTATAATCTCTCGTTATTTTTCATAATTATATTTTCATCCTCGTTTAAATGTAAATCAAATAAATTATAAAAAAATACTATGTGCACTAGTATAAGATAATTTTTAAGCCTACAGTGTAATTACCGGGCTAAGGGCTTGTCTATAAAACTCAAACTCTTGATTTGTTTCTATGAAGTTACATATATAAGTAGGCCCGATGATTATTGGGCTTCTGTTTAGGCTCCATAATTTTAAGATATGGATTAGTTATATATTAACCTCTTTATCAATTTTTTCATGTAAACATGATCCAACAATGATAAATAATACATTCACCGACCGCGGTCTCATAAAAAACGATTTCACGGATCTAAATATGTGCGACAGGTCGATCTGATTTGATGAAAAATAATATTTTTGACATAATTAAAAAAAATTCACGAGTCGTGTTGAATCGGATAACCGTCTCACAAAATTATTATGTGAGATGCACTAATAAAAATTTGTGTGTTAGATGATAAATTTCAGTTTTAGAATCCATTCTCTTTGATATATTTTGGTTCACATCGTATCGCAATCTCCTCTATGTTTCAAGTCGATGTCATGTCATCCACCCACTTTTCATTACTAGGCAGTTTCTCGTACATTATTATTGAAATTTTATGTGTGCCATTTTAATACATATTTGAATTTTTTAAACTAAAAAAATGTCTAATTAATCAAATTTCCTTTTTTTTTTTTTATGAAAAACCCACATTTATTATCGTCATGTGTAGATCGTTAAGTAACAAATGTTGACGGTAAAGACATGATAATGAGGTTAATGAGATCCTACCTATCTGGGTATTATCCTCACTTCATTTCAACGGGTAAGATCTTGTCACACATACAATTTCAAAAAAAAAAAGTGGGTCCTATATATGCATGGACAAATCTTGGTCATCCATCATATTATGGGGATAATGCCCACATGGATAGGATGAAATAAACCTGACAATGGACAATCAAGTCTTACTCTATTATTACATATGATAATGATATATAATTCTACTTATGGTGTAATTTTACATTAATCATACAAATTTTTAAGAGCAATCACTTATATGTGATGTTTATTGTGTATCCATTTCGATTATCAAGAAATACCAATTGTGCATTATCTGTCATTATCATAACTTTGGTACGTAAATGTGCGCTATATTGGTTAGGTTTGGATTAGAGAATTCACACCCAAAACTTGTTATACCCCTTTGACTGATGGTTGAGCCCACCACCGTCCGTCCACCAATCCATGCACCATGATCCCCCACCGTCCACCACCCCTAGAGGCATCTTAAAATTTCATAAATTTATCGGGATTTAAATGTACCACTTTTTTTTTTGAAGAGTAGGTCTTTTGTGAGACGGTCTCACGAATTTTTATCTACGAGACGGGTCAACCTTACCGATATTCACAATAAAAAGTAATACTCTTAGCATAAAAGTAATATTTTTTCATGGATGACCCAAATAAGAGATCTGTATCACAAAATACGACACATGAAATCGTCTTACACAAATTTTTGTTTCTTTTGAAATATATACAAATGATACATATAGTATCATTTGAAAACATAATAAAAAAATAATAATAATAAAGAAAAAAATATCTCTATTCACTTTTCATCTCAATTTTAATTGTGTCTCTTGAAATTGAGACAAATGTTAAATTAACTAGGTTTTTTTGGAAGATTTATAATCACTAAAAAAAGTTATTATTGACTTTGAGTCTAGGTCTCGTATAAGACGGGTCGACAAAATCCCTCCCTATAATGAAAAGTAAATTTTTTTTTTGTAATAAAAAAAAATTTACATGATTCAGGACACGTATGAGATTCCTTTGACAAAACTGAATTTTGAGAAGGTCCTGTGTGATTTTTTGCGATTGGCTTTTGGGTTTTGTAGGTTCTTTAACCCATATTCTATATTAGTTTATATTTAATTTAATTGAAATTCAAAAACTTATGAGACGGTAGTCTTATTTCTATAAAAATATTCTCAGTAAAAATATTATTATTATAATAATTTATTTATCGAAAAACACTCACTTTCGATAGTTTTTTTTTTTTCACATTTATTTTTAAACACTATTCGTTTTTTCATAATCTATAAATTTAATCACGTTTAGACATAATATTTGATTAGATGAGATAACAACGTGGAATAAATCACCGACCAATTTCCAAATCTATATATATTTCACACAGGGTATCTATCCATTTTATTTTTCTAAAAAATATTATTGCGATTTCATCCCCACTAAATCATCTTCTAGTCGATCTCTTCAACAATTCAGATAAAATAGGAAAGAAGAAGAAAATAACTGAGAAAAGACTTCGAGGATGCAGTCTTCTACTGTTACTCAAGAACCCACAAATCCGTTTGGTTTTGTATCTCAATTGGGTTCGTTTGTATTCGACCATTCCGGGTTGAATCCTAATGGGAATCCCTTATTTTTGTCGAGTTACTTGTACTTTGATTCCAAGCAGAAGCCTAAGGCTGTGGCTTCATTAAGTTTAAGTACTAGAGGTGCTAGTTTCGGAATCAGGAGAGCATTGAATGATTTTAATAGAGTTATTAAATTTCACTGCGAACGAATCCCACTTGGTTTTGCTTCTGTTGGGCTTGATTCCGGGGAAAACAACGGGTTCAAGGATGATGGGAATGGGGTTTTGGAGGAGTCTGAAGAAGGGTCGTTCAATAATGTCGTCTCTAATTCTCCAAAAAAAGTTTTGATTTTGATGAGTGATACTGGTGGGGGTCATCGAGCTTCTGCAGAGGCCATAAGGGCTGCTTTTAACGAAGAATTTGGAGACGAGTATCAGGTCAGTGTTTGACTTGTTTGAACAGATAATTCTGTTTGATTGCAGGAATGAAATAATAATGGCCGGTGCCCACTTCTGAAAATGGTAGGACTCCGGAGAGCTTGTACCTTCGAGCTTGGGACGACCCCAGAAAAGAATAGGCAATAGAAATTGAGACATTAGAGAGATTTTGGAACAATTTTCTATATCATTTCTCGTATGATGAAGGAGATTACATTAAATTATTTATAGAGTAAAAACAGAAGTTCTAGTTGTATCCTGTCAGAAAATATCAACACTTCATGTTTTTAAATTTCTTAGAAGCATTAAACATATGTTATGTCCCAGTGTCTTATTATCCAGGTTTATTCAGGTACTAAACATGAAAAACATTAGTGGCTTCGACCGATTAAAATTCTCGATTTAGTCCCTGCATAGTTGATTAATTTGTGGTGATTTTTGTGTGAAAACGATTGGTAAGTTGGCATATTTGGGTTGTTGCTAGGTGGCAGACCTATAGCATGTGGTAGTTGATGTTTTGTACATTTCCAAGCTCGAACACCTTGTTGCTTTACCATTGATGGATTTTTTATTGCCTGTGGCTCAATGTTGTTGCTTTGTGTTGTGAATCTTGTATGCTTGTTATTTATTATAGTTTCTTGTGTAGGTATTTATCACTGATTTGTGGACAGATCACACCCCATGGCCTTTCAATCAGTTGCCAAAGACTTACAACTTTCTCGTGAAACATGGTTCATTGTGGAGATTGACATATTATTTCACTGCTCCTCGTCTTATTCATCAGTCCAATTTTGCTGCAACCGGAACTTTTATAGCCCGGTGAGGCTACTTTTCTGTTTTATTAACCATGATGTATTTGAGTATGGTTGTTTAATTGCACCACAGTCCACAAACAAAAGATATCACTTTTCATTCGTTATAAATGTGTTTGTCTTATGGATAAACCCGCGCTGATTGTAATTTCATCTTGTGTAGCATTTAAATAACTTCAGTCATTCTGCACTTCATGTAATTTGAGTTGTGCATTTTTTTTTCCATATGTGAATTGATATTCTATTTATTTTCCTGGTGTAAATAGGAAACTGGAATAATTTGATTTTCCTACCTCTGCTGTCGCAGAGTCATGGAACTCATGATGTTGAAACTTATTTATGTGATATTACCAAAATATTGGCTTCAGCTTTCAGTGCCTTTGTGATCAACATGCATTGTTGAACCTTGATGATTTCTTATTTATCAATTGCCGTGTGAAATTATTTTACTTCGTCTTCCATCAATGACCTCGGCTTGCAGTTTTAGTAATATTTGGTGTCACCCAGGCCACTTCGTTTACTGTTTCTTTTTCTTGATCCTTAGGCTGCTACATCATAATATTCTGTTTGCCCCTCAAAATTATTTTAATCTTCTTTAAAAAACTGTTGCTAGAGAGGTTGCTAAAGGACTGATGAAATACAAACCAGATATTATCATCAGCGTTCATCCTTTGATGCAACATGTCCCCCTTCGCATTTTGAAGACAAAGGGCCTCTTAAAGAAGATCATTTTTACCACTGTAGTCACGGATTTGAGCACTTGTCATCCGACATGGTATGTGTAGCAGCCATTTTTTATGTTATGTATATTATGCGGCATTCAGTGTAGATATTTGATTTGTTCTGTTGTTGCATGGTAGGTTTCACAAGCTTGTGACAAGATGCTATTGCCCGTCACAAGAGGTAGCAAAACGAGCACAAAGAGCTGGTCTTCGGTCTTCTCAAATTAAGGTTTACGGCCTTCCTGTACGGCCCTCATTTGTAAAGCCTGTTTGCTCGAAGGTAGGTTCATTTTTCTTTTGCCTTTTTTCTGTTTGGTAATTTTTTTTCCAATTTTTCAGTGAAATTGTAGAGGAAAAAGGAAAGGTTAAGTTGAGCATCATCTTAAAGTCAAAACTATTATTTGGTCATATTTGGACAGCTGAAAGCAAAATTCAGGCTAGGCCAGATACACAGATACTTGGCTCAAAAAAGTAGTTCATTGAGCATGGGTTATTTCAGAGGATTTTACCAAAAGCAGAATTATTTTCTTGTTCGCAGAGAATTGTGGGAGAAAGCCCTTTTTAGCTTTTAAAATAAAGTAGAGCAAAAGCCGGATTTTCTGTCCTTTGGCTTTTTATATACGTATATATATATATATATATATATTTTTTTTTTTTTAAAAAATCAACTACTGCAAACACTCTACAGTCTCTACCAATATCCGATAATCGTTTTTCTGAAAATATTTCCATCCTCAGCCTTTCGAAAACATATTGTTTGTGTCTCCCTAACATATAATTGCATTTTTCAATACATTCTTCCAAAATACATTTTCTGAAACATATTTTCAAACCTATGAAAACACGGTCAGCTATGATGTGCAAATACTTCTAAAATGGCTGCTGACTTATTTCATATCAGATACTTTCCGGATATGGGTACTTTTTGATTTTTGACGGATATACAACGGATGCTTCTATTAGGCTTAAATAAAAGTATATGTCAAAGGATATCCAAAGCATTTAAGGATCTTGTTTTGATGTATCCAATATGATCTATGAAAATTCCCTATTGATATATTTCAATATTGCATTTGAACCCATAAATATTTGTATATGTATTATAATTGTAAATCTCTGCAATATTTAATGTAGTTATATAGTTATATATGCATGTTGTGTGTGCATGGCATAAACCAATCATGTCACCCTCATTTTGTATAAATTTTCAGCATAAGTATCTGTATTCTGTCATATCCGCAGTTTCGTATTTTTGTTCATGGAACATAGTTGCCAAACCTTATCTGCTTTTTTAGCAAAAGTGGTCTCATCCAACAAACTTTTGTTTTCAAACGCACTCTATGCTACTTCTCATAAGAAACTAAATCCATGATGGATGATAATTCAATTAAAAATATTTGTCTTTTTCATTAAAGTTGGTTATTTGTCGTTCCCCAAGTGGATAACAGATATTCAGGATTTTGTAATTGGGATCTCCGACTTTGTATGTATGCATATATACCACAGGTTGCGTATTTTTGTTGTTTGATTGATAACCATATAATCTTACACCAATAGAATATGTTTTTATACTGTAGAATGAATTGAAGAAGGAGATTGGATTGGACGAGGACCTTCCTACCGTCTTGCTGATGGGTGGTGGTGAAGGAATGGGTCCCATTGAGTCCACGGCTCGTGCTCTTGGGGATGCATTATATGATGAAGTTAATGGAGAAGCAATAGGCCAGGTTCTTGTGATTTGTGGCCGAAATAAAAAACTTGCCAACAAGTTGCAATCCATTGAGTGGAAGATTAACGTCCAGGTAAATGTTTTATCGGAATACTCGCTTTGGGTTTGCGATTCTTTGCTCCCATCTCTCAAAATAGGTTCTTGCTATATAGAGCTAGGGTGGGGTGTGACTTTAGTTATATTATAAAAGGAGGGTTGTCAAACTCATGCTTTCAAGAGATTATTTATGATGTTTGAACATATTTCCGCCTTGCCTTCCTCGTGGTGGGTCCAGCCCTTTTTGCCAGCCACTTACCTACAAAATATGTGTGTGTTTTAGGTGAAGGGTTTTGTCACCAAGATGGAGGAGTACATGGGTGCCTGCGATTGCATTATAACTAAGGTATAATAATCGAGACTATAAATAAACTTCCCCGCCCCTGTTATCTCCATGGCTAGAAAAAGAGCATATTTATCGGAAACAGTTGACGTTGCCTATCTGAAAAATTGGATATTCTGCAGGCTGGCCCTGGAACAATCGCGGAGGCTATGATTCGAGGACTTCCTTTAGTCCTAAATGGTTACATTGCTGGACAGGTAATAAATTAGTTTTCATCTGCTACAGATCCTAAACTTATAAATTTTGCTCCTTGAGAGTTTTTTTTTTCCCTAGAACAATCACCTATTTATGATAATTCTGTACTAAGTTGCCTGTTTCAAATGTGCTCACTTCCATTGTGAGTAACGCTAACCCAAATATAAATAAAATTTGCTTTCAGATATATTGATTTTAATTCGATTTGTACTCTGTTGCAGGAGGCTGGGAATGTCCCATACGTTGTTAAAAATGGATGTGGGAAATTCTCAAAGTGTCCGAAGGAGATAGCCAACATCGTTTCACAATGGTTTGGTCCCAAAAGAGGCGAACTCATAGCCATGTCTCAAAATGCACTGAGGCTTGCCAGACCAGACGCCGTTTTTAAGATAGTTCACGATCTTCACGAATTGGTTAGACAAAACAACAAGGTACCCTTGTATTGTACGACTTAAATAAAACCATAAAATAATGTATTTTGTTGTCATCGAGCTGTTAGCATACAACAAACATAATGGAAATTCAATTATTGAATGTTTATCGTCGTTCAAGCTTTAGCACTAAACTTGTTCGGATCGGTTCTTTTTCAAGAAATTTGGTTTGTTCAACAAGAATCTCATTCGTGAAGGAGATTGGAAATGAACTATCTAGGGAGCTTTTTATTAGTTTCATCCTTTAAAAATATATGTTACTGATCTCACCAATTTCAAATTTTTAGATAAAGTTCCGAACCACTGTCCTTCTAGCTGTCTTTTTTTGTGAAAATACAACATATACATTCCTCATGGCAATGCACCTGCTTTTCAGTACATTTTCTTGTTTATTTTATTCACAATAATCAGATATTACGGAACAAAATTTCCATTATCAAACCACAAAGTAGAGAAAAAAATGGTAAGAAACCAATAAATAAATTGCCATTAATTAATTCATATGGACTCTCAATGACATAGAACTTTAAAAATAAACTAATATTAATCCCTTAAACCAAAAAATCCATCTAAATTCGACCATCCCCCAGGCTCTCCTCACTCACATTACAAAAGAACCCACTAGCGCCACCACGAAACCCACCACAAGTCCACCCTTTGGCATCCCACCACCACTAGTTGGCAAGGGGGCCGGGCTCATACCCTCCTCCGGGGAAGCAGCTGGAGAGCCACCAATAAATCGGTTGTGCCTTTCGGATATCACCACCACAATAACCTTCTGTCCATTCACGCAGTTGCCCTGCTCCCCACTGATAAAGTAGTATGGCCCTGATCTCTCCAGCTTCACTGTCGTGTTTCCACCGCTGTAGCTTTCGATAGGACTCGACGTGTTGCATGCCAGGTAGTCTCCTTTAGTCACTAGCAAAACCGAGTCTTTGGAGCCATCGTATTCAAACACTGCAACCTCGAAGTAAAAAAGATCAGAATTTCCCAAAAAAATTAAAAAACACAACACTATTTGATTCGATTTGTTGAAACTCTCTGCACGTACCCAGAGAATCGCCGATGAGGAAACGCGATTTCTCCGACCAGCGATTGAGAGAATCGGCTTCTGAAGAAGGAGTTCTCCACGCATTGTTTTTCCCTCCGACTAAGTACACTCTAGCTTCCGACAAGCCCAAGAACATAAAAGACAAGAACAATACCGAAGAAATCTTGGTTCTTGAAAAACAACCACCAGCCATTTTTCTTACTGCTTGCTAATGGAGATATACAGCTGCAAATGCAAAGAAATCTATCTATCAATTTTAAGAGAGCTTGAGAGAGAGAGAGAGAGAGAGCGCAAAGGATTGATTGATAGTTGCAGAAATGGAGACAGACTCTGCCGAAATATATAGCAGCGGAATAGGGTAAAAGTAGCCGTTGAGATGTAAAAGCTGCAGAGCTTCGGGTGGGGCGACGAATCGCATTACTCACCCTGGTGTAACGGTTGTGTTTCAACAGTAAAGAAGACAATTTGCAATCACTTGTTTAAGTTATGTTATATATTTTGAAATATAGCACAGACTTACTGCATGTAATCATTTGCCTTCAAGAATTACAATCGCTTGATTGGGAGCATTTTTTTGAAGCAAAAACTCATGTAAGACGGTCTCACGTGTAGTATTCTGTGAAACAAATCTCTTATTTGAGTCATCCATTAAAAAATATTATTTTTTATGCTAAGAGTATTATTTTTTGTTGTGAATATCGGTAGGATTGATCCGTCTCACATATAAAAATTTGTGAGACCGTCCGTCTCACAAGAGACTTATTATTTTTTTATGGAAAATTTTGGTGAAAGTAATAATTTGTAAATATGATAAGAATTATTATAGAAGATGTAACTTAAAAATTTTGTGTAAGAGTTGATAAAATAAATTAATATTTTAACATAAAATGAGAAGTTCGATTCTTCTCATTATATATTTTTCCATAATGACTGTGGAATATAGGGGCTCATAATTCTATTTAAAAAAAAAAAAAAAAAAACTCTTGTGCTCGTGGCATAAAATGTGTCATAACAAATAGTATTTAATTAATTTAAATTTTTATTTTTTCGTACGATGATAATAACTACAAAAACTCCTTCTCAGCTCGATTTAGGTCTTTGATCCTTGGTCTCCCGACCATTACGGGGCTTTTTGTAGTCCGTACACCTCAAAGACACGTAGCTATACATACGATTCAAAGCCTTGTTAGCTCCCTCACTCTAGTCTAGATCTTGGCTTGGCTCTCTGCTTCTCACCCCCGAAAAATCCGCAATTCACCCACCAGGAAGTTTCTTGCTTTTTGGTCGGTGATTGTTTCATGATTTTTGGTTTCGGATGAACTAAAAGCTGGAGCAGCTAAAGACGATTGGCAGGGAGCTCGTAATGGGCTCCCTAGGGGGGGTTTGGGCAGTCTAAAGAGCTCCTGGATCTCATCAAATCCATTGGCGAGGCGCGATCCAAGGCCGAGGAAGACCGCATTGTTCTACGGGAAATCGAAACGTTGAAAGCAAGATTGGGCGACACAAATACTTCGAAATTCAAGCTTAAAGAGTACATCATTCGCCTTCTCTACGTGGAGATGCTTGGCCATGATGCATCATTCGGGTACATTCACGCGGTTAAAATGACGCACGATGGGAATCTGCACTTGAAAAGGACTGGGTACTTAGCGGTTTCTCTGTTTTTTAATGAGGACCATGATTTGATTATCTTGATTGTGAATACGATTCGGAAGGACTTGAAGAGCGATAACTATCTGGTTGTTTGTGCCGCGTTAAATGCGGTTTGTCGGTTGATAACGAGGAGACTATTCCTGCCGTTTTGCCGCAGGTGGTCGAGCTTTTAGGACATCATCAGGAAGCAGTGAGGAAATAGGCTGTGATGGCGCTCCACCGGTTTCATCTGAGGGCACCCGGATCCGTTTCTCATCTCATTGCCAATTTCCGCAAGGTACACGTGTTTCAGGGATTAAGCGCTAATGTTTTAGTTGTTTGCATTCCAGTGTTCACATGTAGGATATCAGACTGTCAGTAGTCATGTTGTAATTTAAAGATGGAATAGTGAAGATTTGTATGTTCCATTCGATTGGAAAACCCAAGTAGTTTGTTCAGTGTGTGCATGATTCTGTATCGAGGCAGGGCATCGAGAATTAGCAGTCAAAAAAATCCTATATAGTTTGTCTGATATTTTACCAACACAGGCTCTGCACCTCCAATGTTTCAAATTTTTTGTCGTAATAGATGTAGATTCGTACACGACTATCTTAGTATCATAAGCTTGAAAACAGTTGACAGCTGGTTGCACATATATTTTGGAAAGGACTGTCTGTGTGTGTTTTGAGATACTAATTAGATCTTTTCTCGGGCATAATAATCCTCACGAAACTCTGCTGGAAAGATTCGAGTTTGACATTGCATGAAAGTATGGTTATATCGAAGGAATCTTTCTCACGATTTCTGTTACTCAACACAATTCAATTTTGAGGACTGTGAATGGCAGATAAGCAGAAGTCACTCTGTTTGAATTATACATTGTAAAAAAGTCGGGGTGATCATGTGATAATATTCTACATTATAAACTCTGGAATGTGGTGAAAACTGAGTGTATCCATGTTTTAGTTTCAAACTGCTGGAAATTTTTGCACTGGGAATTCCAAGTTATTTAAACTTTTGTATTATTAAATTAAATAGTTTACCTTCTCCTTTTTAAAACAATAATGTTTCCTGTCAAGTTTGTTCTTTTCTGAATTTTATCATGGAAAACATGAGTCGCTCAAATAATTTAACAACCTGGACTTTTAGATTTGATCAGATGTCACCTGTATGAGTGGTGCAGAGATGTATGAAGATTGTATAGAAGCCAGAAATCATTTCGTGAGCACAATGTTTGTCTTATGACCACTTTTATGTGCATTCAGAAAGCAGTTCTTGGTTTCTGGAGTTGAACATTTCTAGTTTTCCAACAAGTAATGTTGTTGCAGCGTCTCTGCGATAATGATCCTGGTGTTATGGGTGCGATCATTTACCCTCTTTTTGATCTTATTATGGCCGATGTTGATTCATTCAAAGACATGGTGGTTAGTTTTGTAAACATTCTCGAGCAAATAACGGAACGCAAACTGCCGAAGAGTTGTGATTACCATCAGAAGCCTGCTCTGTTCATTCAGGTGAGTGTTTTTTTCATTTTTGCCCTGATAAGCCTTCAAGTTTATGTATCTGTGCTTTTGATCCAAGTTGGTTTGTTTCATTTCAGATTTAGAATAATAGTTTATAGTTCCTGTAGGTTTCAAAAGAGGAAGTTGGTGCACTTGTCTTGCACACTTGTTTCCTGTTTTTTCGAAGTTGTCGATGTTATCTGTTTTATGCTAAATGGTGGTTCCATTTTTATCTTTTTTTCCTGATTCAGTAATGGAGACGTCTTTTTAGGTTTCTTTTATGGGCTCAAACAAATTGAACCTAAAGTGCACAAGCTTCGTAAACACACCTTATACTAGTAAGACACACCAAGCGTTACTTTATGACATAAATGAAGTGAATTTTATTACAGAATTACATAGCAAAAATATATGATATAAATAATTAAATAATGTAAATCAAATGTTCGTCGGTAAATAACTGCTTATTTATAAATATAAACTTCAATTATGTGAATCACTTAACCACACTTCGTCTTCCTCAACCATATATCATCACCTCCCAAAATTAAGGGATCTCCATGCTAGAAGTTGAAGGATTTCTTGGGTTAGGATAATAAATTTAGAGAAGCATACCCATTCCATAGATCTAATGAACATTGGTGTCTAATTTTGCTGAGAGTCGATCTACATTACCTGTTAATGGTGAAAATTTTCATACCTATATTTGAATTTGATGAAAAAGTCCCTAGCCGTACCAATAAAAGAGTTGGGTGGAGCAAGAAGAGTAGCAAATAACGGAGACAAAGCTGTGGGCATTGCAAAAAAGGCTGACCGTGGCAGAGGAAGAACACATGCGGTCAGAAGAAGAAAGGATGGAGGGGTGGAAGGGGAGGAGATGACTTCACTCTAGGTTTTAGGTGTTAAAAGAGGAAGGTAATATTATTTAACAAATAGCGCTTTACTTTTAAGATGGATAAAATAGAAGCGTGAGAAATGAAGAAATAATAAAGAAGGTAGGCCGGAAATGAAATAAGGAATGAGGCAGAGTATTGGCGGCATGAAAGGTCTGTTTCTTTGTGTGTGTGTGTGTGTCTAGAGGCTCACGAACAACTTACGAGCTATGGAACAAAATATTTCGGGCTTGAAATCAGTTAAAAAATAGTTTGGACATATCTGAGCTCGGCCGACATTCGAGAATTTCGACAAAGAGTTGAATAATATTCTAGTTGGCTTAATTTGTTTGTACCTGTAGCTTGGAACCTTTCTGGTTAAAACCTGGTGCTTGTAGTGTGGCAGAAGTTCTCCAAAAGCTGTTAATGTCCTCTTCTATTGTTTTCTTCTGTCTTGTTACTTGCGTCTCATCTCACTTTCCCACGAGTGACTTGTGACCGACCGAATACTTGAGTCCAACCGAACCTTCATGTTATTCAAATCGTTATCAACTTTGTTAAATATGATGTTGTCCAATCAAATCCAATATCTGCTAGAGTGGATGTTTGTAAACTAACGGTTGGTTAAGGAATTTATTGACCCGGTTGTAATTAAATGGGGTGTATTCAATCCAGATTTTTGATGATTTTTAATGACTTTTTCAAACGATAGACTTTTATGGATTTGATATATTTTTATTGACTTTTACAGAATCTCACAGATTTATAAACTCATTTATGTAGACTTTTTTGCAAGATTTTTATAGACTTTAGTGGATTTTTTTTATAGAATTTTATAGATTTTGTACTTAATCATAACATATTATTTTTTTATTAATTTATTTGAACCAATAATTAATTGACATATATAACATATTCAGTTTGAAATTATTTTTCAATATTTATATTAATAAATAAATTTACTTATTTAAAAGTTAAATCATTTAATCCTTATATGTGTATATATGTGGGTTTGTATGCATGTTTGAAAATTTTTTAAAATACATCAATTGATTAATCTGTGACCTTATTTTTAAATTGATAATATACATGTGAAAAGAATATTGTTATTGTGTGAATATAATTTTGTATAAAATATCATAGCTTATATATTAATTGAAAATACTAAAATGAATTTAAAAAATCATGGTTGTTACGAGACTATTCAATTATTAAGAATTAAGCAACATTTTTTGGATCATCTTTTATTATTATTGAATATTACATTAATTTGTATAAATAATAATTTAAAAATCACAAAATCAATTCCATAATTCAAAATTTCATGTGATATTAAAATAAAAAATTATAAATGAACAATCAGCCAAAAAATGAAAATTTTGAAAAGGAAAGATGAAAATATATATATAGATAAACTTCGAAAATTTGATAGAGTGATAGAGATAGATGAGAGGAAAGAATATAAGAAGAGATGTGATGTGAAGCAACAAAGAGGAAAATAAATAGCTTGTGTATGAGTTAAAAGTTTTAAAAATCCATCCAAATCTTTGGGTTTAACCAAATACAATTTTTTACAATTTATAGTTGTACCTTAGGCTTTAATGTTTGTATGTTAATGAATTTCATGAAGTTATTAAAAGTCTATGGAAAATTTGAATACCTATGGACTTTTATAGAATTTTTAAAAGTCAATGTTGAATACCACTTGACTTTTTAAAACTCTATGAAAGTCTATTTTGAATACCACTAGACTTCTGTAGAATATGTAAAAATTTTAATTGAATACATCTAGACTTTTAAAATCTACAAAAGTAATTAAAAGTCAATAAATTCCCTCTATTGAATACACCCCTATAATAGTCTTTATTTTAATATAATTTACGTTTCATAGTTTTTTTTTTATCTGTATACACATGCAAATTTCGAAAAAGGTTCTCCCTTCTTCTCTTCAATTTTCGGTCAACAAGAAAACAAAGAGTTTGAGCCGCCTTTCGTTTTTTTTTATCAACATTAAAAATATTTATTAACTTTTAGTGCAATTTAGAAGAACATTCGATCCAGTCTTGGACCGGATTAAGAGAATTGAAGAAAGGTGTTCAAGAAGATTGTGTTGTGAGATTATTTCGAAAAATGTGAATGAACTCCAAGTCACGTTTGCAACGTTTTCTTTTAAAAATGTTTTTTCCCTCGCTTTAGTCACAGAGATACGAAAAATTTCTCTCAGAATACAATGGAGATTTTCTGAATTTTTTAAAGGACTAAATCAAATCAGAATCTGAATGTTTTTCTTGAACTAATGATGTCATGTAGATAGAAATTAAACATTGATTTAGAACGGACGCGACTCTTCATGAAACAATGCACCCTTTCATGAAAATGCATCATGAAACAATGTGTTGTTTCCAAAGAGTTGTCTTACCCCTTGCGAAAGGTTGTGTGGATTTTGAATAGATTTTGGGGGCAACCGATCCCCGTAATTTTCGCATTAGTAACTTTGTTCGTTATCAACAACAAAATAAATTATGCAAAATTTATCTAACAGATTGTTCATTAATGAATACTACAAGATCTATATCCGTTAATCTTGGAATAGTTGGTGTCTAGTGATTAAATCAACAAAGGTGTATTCATAAACGTCATATGAGTGTTTTAATTTTTTTAAACAATATGAATGTCTAAATACATATCTAAATGTCAAATAAAATTTTTAAAACTTTCTGTGTGTTTTGAACATAAGAAAATCAATTTTGGGACCCAAAATATCTGATACTATTTATTTTTGTTTCTCAATTTCATGTTCACTACTATAGTTTGGAATGTTGTAGACCTATCATTGAACTATCTTTCTGCCAGCTGTTGCTTTTAGGTAAAGAACATGAAAAATAAAAGCAAGACCTATCATGACTAGTAATGGGATTTTTATTTTTTACTTTTTAACAAAGTAATGGGAAAAATTTATAAAAACATTTCAGTGTAATTTAGTTAACATTCAAATTTTTATTTAGTATGATAATTTCAAGTTTTTTGAGTTTGAGTTGCTTGTGGTCAATGTTTTGTTGGTCTGTGCTTGATTACATTGTTTTGTCTTCGCCCCAAATGCTTTTTTTTTTTTTTTACGGTTCTTGATGTAATAATTTACATTTATATGTTAAATAAAATTTTATTTGAAATTAGTGATTTAATTACATTTAAGTAGAATAAATTTTCTTCACTTTTGGCTGGTGACAAAGATATCCCGTTTTCATAATTTTTTTTAAAAGGGATAAAAAAAAATTGCAATACGTCATTAAAGATTTCGAACAAGGTTCTATACCACATAATGAGTGGTGAAACATTGAGTCAGGTTTTAATACTACAAACTTGAGAATGTCTGGTTAGAGTTTAATGTAAAAAAAGTATTTATAATTTATTAAATAAGTAGTTAAATTATTTCAATATTGAAACCAAAGGTTGACATTTTATTTGGCATTAACAGCTTAATAAAATCTCCATCCCATTAATCATTTTTTTTTTGTTTTCGACCAAATCGTTGTGTTTTTTCTCCATGTTTCAAACTTGATATATATGTTTTCAAGGTTTTATACTTGCTCATATTGATTATAGCATATTGATTTCAAGAAATACATGATGTAAATTTTTGTACAGATTCAAAGTTAAAGATTTTCGTCATCAAGGCCCAGGTATTCTCCTATAAATACCAGGTTTGGGTGTCTCAAGTCAGTGACTGAGGATATGAGTGAAGTGCAGCTAAGGGTGCTGCTGAAAAACAATATATCGACCCTTCTAACGTTCTTCTTTGTGATTTCAATCTCAGGATAATTTCAAAGCCCTGCGTCTATACTAGTGACACTTGCCGGAATCGGACCCTAAATTTACCGTGAGTATCACTTATTAATTTAATATGTTAAAGCTATAGATTGAGTTGATTTATGACTAAAATGAGCAAATATTTATTTGGGGAGGAATAATAATGTCATACTCGTTGCTGATCAAGCCTTGTTAAAGACCGACTCCCTTCCATTTTTGGCATCTAAATTTATTCTTTTCATAAGGTTTATTAACTTTATCATCTTCAATTATTTTAATAGATAGTATAAGAAACGTGTTGGTTTGTTTGTGATGTATGTTTTGATTGTGAAGGAACGTAGAAAGTAGCAACTTTTATTTAAATATTTTAATTTAATAAAAACAAGCACATTATAGTAAAAGGATTATGACTGATTTATACGGTTGGCATGTCCATTCCTTATAATTTTATGTTTTATAATTTTTTTTTTTGTTTTATCACATATTTAAAGTTTCATAACTTTTGTGTTTGTCCTCTAATAAAATATGATTTTAATAAAAAAAATCATTATAATTTATTTATTTATTTATAAAAACTCGGGCGATTTTTCTAATTTCTCGGCCATTAAATTTGGTTAAATAGTCAAATTGTAGAATGATCTATAATACACACGTAACATGCTCATTTGTGAAAGAGACCAATTCAAAATTTGAGAGTGAGCGCTGAACAGAAAAGGCTGTCATTGATTAATGACATGTCGGAGTTCAATAGTCAAGACTTTGACGATTTAATATATAATGGATATTTAAGCCGCGTACAATTTCACACCTATTGAAAACTAAAATTGGGGGGAATTGGAATTACATCGTAATAAGAATTTTGCATTAGGGCACCCACAATACCCATATCGTCCAAATATTTGACACCACCAAATATTCACTAATTGATGACTGTGGACTATGAGACCCACAAATATTTGAAAAAATACATCTACTACCGTGGATGGCCTTACTACGTTAGAATTTTTTTAGGGGTCTTTAGCTAGATCTAACCATTCGAATCTCAAAAAAAAAACAAAAAACAAAATAGAATCTGTCATTAAGAAATAGATTTGGGTTTAAGTGGCATCTAGAGTTTCAATTTGAGACAAAATCTCGAGTTTTAAATATTTATTTAAAATTAAAAATGAAAAGAAAAAAAAAAAGAGATTGATTATGTTTATGATTTGATTTGGATTAAGGATAAAAACGAATTTTAGACATGTTTCGTCCTGAAACCCAATGGGTTGAACTCTTTAAAAAATATATAATTTTATTATTTGAATCTCTATGTAATAAAAAATATTTAAAAAATAATGAATTATCGAAATTTAATTTCTAATTTTATACTAATAATATTTAGAAACATAACATATTATAATAAATTAAAATATATTAATTTATGACAAAAACTTGTGTGAGACGGTCTCATAGATCGTATTTTGTGATACATATATCTTATTTGGGTAACTCATGAAAAAAGTATTACTTTTTATGCTAAAAGTATTAATTTTTATTGTGAATATTAGTAGGGTTGACTCGTCTCACAGATAAAGATTCGTGAGGCCGTCTCACAAGATATCTACTCTTAATTTATATTCAACATATAACAAAAGTAAAATAATGATTATATAATTTCATATTAAACATAGACTAAAATTATATAATTAAAAAAATATAGTAAACTAAGATTAAGTGGTTCTTATTTGAAAATTAGGGTTGAGTCAAATATAGATTGCCAAAAGTGATACTCCAAAAAAAATGCTTAATTGTTTATATCTATTTCATATGTAATACATAAAAAATAGTGTTTTTATGTGATTTTTAAAATCTTTAAAATATATCCTTTTTTTTCATCCCTCTGTTTCTTGTCTTTGTTTGCATGCAAAATTAAATTTTTGTAAAAAATAATATAAAAAACTTATAAAAACCGAGTAGGTCTCTTGTGAGACGATCTTACGAATCTTTATCTGTTATACGGGTTAACCCTATCGATATTCACAATAAAAAGTAATATTCGGATGACTCAAATAAGATATCTGTATCACAAAATATGACCCGTGATACCTCTCACACAAGTTTTTGCCATAAAAACCGACATAACGCGTGCATACAAAGCTATTTTTTTATTGATGACGCATACAATATGCAAACTAGGCAGCAAAATTGATATGTACTTGAAACGAGGTTCTTATTTATTGACTTGCGGATCTTTTACATATTAATTTATTATCTAATTTAAAAAAAATAAAAAAGAAATAAAGAAAAAGATCCATGCTTTCCTACCCTTGAATTATTTTAATCCTATTAGAAATATATGCACTTTTGACTTTCCTTCACCCTTTTTCCACCAGAAATCTTCTTCTGGTTTGTGGGTTTTTTTTTCCTTCTGTATTTTTCTCCATCATACACACTTCGAGAAAATACAGAATATTTTCTTCAATATTATTCTTTCCATATTTAGGAATACTTATGTTTGTGCAAAATTGTCGGAGACCATTTTGCGAGTGAGCTTGATTGGCAAACCATCCTGGGGAAGAGCAAAGGGTCCATACTGAATTCCATTCTCTGGATCCACTGCAGACCACCTACAGCATACATCAAACCAGATGATTATAATTCGATGATTATGTTGTTTTTTTTATGCGTTGCTTGTGTAAATAATTTAAATCCAAACAATAAACTAATACGATGAAATTGCATGTGACAAGGTTTGACTTGTCTATGATATTATCCACCTGTTAGAATTGAACAGTTTGTGAATGGACTAGGTTGTCGCTATGTATTTATTTTCATATGTTTGAGTGAATGACAAGTGCCCTTTAAAATTTACTCATGATATTTGATTACATATATAATATGATAAAAGAACATGCATGTCAATTAAACGCAGCCTAGACTGAACATATGATATATTTGTTTTATAGTCTCACGAATCAATTTTATGAGACTGACTTTCGATCTAATTTATAAAAACTAAAATTATTTTACTACATATATAAGTCGGCTGTCGGTCCGACTCATAATAATAATAATAATATGAGATATCCTCTCAAGCTCACTGTCTTCAACAATTATTCCAATAATTATATGTATAATTTAAAAGACACTCACTCATGACTCACCTGTACTTGGTGGTGAGGTGGTGCACAAGGACCAGTGTCTCCAGTTTGGCTAACTCATTCCCAGGACATGAGTGGGTCCCACTACCAAATGGCATGAAACTATTGGGTTTGGGAGCTACCTGTTAAATCAAAGGGATAGATACGTTAAAACCCTCGAATCATGGAAAGATAAGGACGTGCCAATATTTTAAAAAAATATATATTTTTTTTTTAAAAAAAAAGCAATGAGTTTTTTGTAGAAATTTATCAAAATTCACGTGCAAAGAAATGGTGGTTTACTCTTTTTTGTAATATAATTTTTACCTCAAATCTTGAAGGATCAAATTTCTCAGGTTCCTGGAAATTGTCTGGACTATGATGAATGTTTCTGAAGAGTGGTAATACTTTCCATCCTTTGGGAATAAGGTATCCTGCAAGTTAGTTTTTGGGAAAAAAAGCCTTAGGACAAATGTTCAAGATTTCGAAAGGGTATCATTTTTTTTGCCCGAATGATTAAATAAACTCACCATTAAATTCTACATCTTCAACAGTTTCTCTGAAAGTAAAAGATAGAATAGACGCAACTCGAAGTGTTTCTTGAATAACCCTTGTAGTGATTGGCATTTTCTTGGTATCTGCCCAAGTCAATAACTTCTCTTCTTTGTACTTCATGATGGCCTCTTGCTCTTCCTGTAAAGTTAAGATATGTAAACGATTGCGCACAAGAAATCGATCGAATCGTGTAACAGATAAGATTGCATTAGAATTCTTACGGTGACAGCTTGAAGAACACTTGGATTTTCAGCAAGGAACTTAAGAATCCATGTTAGGACACTAGCAGTGGTGTCTCGAGCTGCGAATATGACACCGATGATATTGTCCGCGATCTGTTCATCTGTTAGACCTACGGCCTCTCCCATGAATGATCCGAGCAAATCGGCGTGGTCGCTTTTGGTTTGTCGCCTGAGTGACAAGATTTTGGCCAAGATTTTATCCAATTCCTTCCTAGCTTTCATTGCTTTGTAAAAAAGTGTTCCGGGGACGTTGATTGGCATCGAATTGTACCCCTTTTCAAGAATGTAATAGCACCTCTTTAGATCTTCTCTGTACAGAGCTTCGTCTTTTCCAAATATTGAAATTAACGCCACGTTGAACGTGTACTGCAAGAACCAATTTGAGAGTCAAGATTTGAAATATTGCGAGACAAAAAGAGGGGAACTCTGTTTTTTCCGAGATCTTTCCCTCTTTTGTTTTGTTCAAGAACTGTGTATTAAGCAGGACATACTGTTTTCATTTCTTGATAAGTGGTCATCAATTTTCCCTCCCATGCTTCCAGGGATCCAACGGCTAATGACTCGATGTGTGATACGATGTTTTTGATCGACTCGGGCATGAATGCTCGGAGGACCAGTTTCCTGAGCTTAGTGTGGTATTCTCCTTGGTGGAAGAATATGGCTTGCTTGCCTATCATTCTCTCTTTGCTAGCCGGAAACGTGGGCTTGAAGAGATGAGATTTGGAGACCAACACAACTTTTGCTGCCTCTGGACTTGAAATCATCACACAAGGACATCCTAGTATGTGACTCTTGAATATGGAACCATACCTGCAGATTTCAAGTCAAATCAAGAACTCCATCAGCCCAATCTTAAATTTAATTCCTAAGAAGGAATAAATTTGTTTCGTAGGAAATCACGAGTGGATTCGTGGTATATATGTCTGAAACTGAATCGTGCGAGTTTAAATCCATCATTTCAAATCCATTTGATCGTCGATATTATATGTTTGGAGATTCTAAATTCATTGCCAATATGTTAAAAATCATGAGAAAAATTTCAAATGCATCCAATATGAATAACATTTAAAATCTAAGTAACCTTCATATCCTTCTATTCAAACGCATGCTCAATGATTTAGCCATTGGTTTTATACAGTATTCCTACGACTCAAGTTCTAGACATGCAAGATGAGTGCTTTTTATACATAACAAACATGGAAAAAAAAAAGAGAGAAGAAAATCATATACTAACTTCTTGACTTTGGAGGCAAAGAAGACATTAGGGTTTTGCGAATATAATATCAAGGTTTCACCAATGTAAGGCCAACCCATTGTTCCTGGTGGAAGTGGCAATTGCACAGTCCCAGATGACAAGATTTTGAGGATGTGATTTAGGACAAAGATCGAGAATAAAACCAAGGCCACAATCAGGAAACATGAAGAAATGAAACCCATGATTGTCTGCACTAAAGTTCAATTCTTTCTCATTTAATTTTCTTGTGTGTAGATTAAATTTAGGCAAGCTCAGGGGGTATATATAAGTAAATATTATAGATCTCAATCGAAAAATAAAAATAAAAATAAAAAAAAAAAGAAAGAAGAGAGAAACGGCACTTTCAATTACAGCTCAATCCCACATCAATAATCCCTTCCAGCTCATGAATTTGTTAGGGCACATAGAGACAGAAAACATGAAGAAAATTATATGTAATGCAATGTATTGTTGTATGTAGTAAGGTACTAGTGATGACACATGTCAGATTATGTTGAGCTAAACAAAAAAATTATCTTTCCTACTGTTTTATTTTCCAAACTCATTCATATAAAAATATATAATTTATTTCGGATATTTAGAAAAAAATTATTATAAAATTATATATAGCTTGAGATGGGCTGTCGTGAGTTTTGGTAGACCGTGTCTAGTTCTTATTCAAGAGATGAATTAATTAAACAATATATTTTGGAATATTATATATATATATATATATATATATATATGTATGTATGTATGTAAAAGAAAGGGCATATTGTCTCTTCCGTACAATCCCATTATTTTTGCTTTACCAACGTATGGATACATGTGTTATGTAACAATCTTGTTTTTTATATATATTACAAGTGTGATAAATTTTTATTTTGTAAATTTTAGATTTTATTTAAAATATTGATTAATAATTAAAACAAATTAAATCGAAATCATCGAATATTTGAAAATCCAAGAAATCAATCAGAGTCTCGGTAAATTATGAGAAATTATTAGAGATATAAGTTTGAGATGTGTTTAAAAGAAAATGAAGATGTAAGGATATTTTACAAGACTTCACCAAATTGATTGTATGTCAATTAGTAAATATTGACATTCCACGTTGATAATATAGATAGATAGATAGATAGATAGATAGATATGGAAATTTGGATAACAAAATGTATTCTATAGATAACCTAACATTTACGGCATTGGTGTGGGTCGTAATAAAGTTTTGAAGACAAATAGGAAAAAGTGGTATATATAGAATTATATTTGTCATGTTTGGTAAAAAGATAAATATTTTGTATACATTATTTGACTCGTGAGATGAGATGATAGAAAATATTTGAGTAGGTCTCTTGCGAGACCGTCTCACGAATCTTTATCTGTGAGACGGGTCAACCATACCGATATTCACAATAAAAAATAATACTCTTAGCATATGGATGACTCAAATAAGATATATGTCTCACAAAATACGACCCGTGAGGCTGTCTCACACAAGTTTTTGTCAAGATATTTATGGCATTGGCATGGGTCATAATTAAGTTTTGAAAACAAATAGGAAAAAGTGGTACAGAATAATTTGGCTTGTTTGGTAAAAAATAAATATTTTGTACACTCGGTATACATCACTTGGTTCGTAAAATGAGACGATGAAAGACGTTGAATCTCAGTGATTTAAAGTGGAGGTGGTTTAACATGTTATTTTCGTGGTATTGATGCATTTTACTTCATATTTGGCAAGCAGCATATTGGTCATGGTTTCTTAACAATATCGTTAAATTCTTTGATTTCAAATATTTGGAATCAAAAGTAAACATTATATCATTTGACTTTTTAAAATAATTATAATTTATTATGAAAAAGGTCTTTAAAAAAAACCATGTCATTTATATAGCATGGGCTGGATCTAGAAAATTTATTAGATTTATGGACGTGAAATCTTGAGAATGATTTTGAATTAAATTTATTTTTCGGGATATAAATATTTTTCGGTACTGGATGATCGATGGGGACTTTCCCTCTTTGTAGGCAAGTCCAAGCGCCTAAAAACCAAGACACGTGTGATATATTTGGTCAACTCTAGGACTCGTATTTGTCTTTTTCATTAATTTTCAAAATTGAATTTTGACCATTAGACTAATCAATTGAAATTACCTCGAATTTGACCAATAGTATTTCAAAGTAAACAATCAGGTATTTATTTATGACTTTATTTAATTTTATTTTATTTTATTAACTATAATATATAATAAAAAGGAGATAATTTCAAAGCGCATAATAGGTACCCGCTTAAAAATTCACATTTTTATACTTAAAAAATTATAATATTTATTTCTTGAATTAAATGTTTCATATTTTTTTAGGATCAGGGATACTTACAAATTTAATTTGGAAAAAATGAAACATTTAGAAGTCAAATACGCTGATACGCTCTAAGTTTATGTTGAAAATATATATTATTTAATATCACAAAGTCACTTATTTACACTTCTTCTAATGTCATTGGTGACATCACTTGTTGTTTTCAATATTTCCTATAATAAAAATAATATTTTAAAAGATCGGATAAAAGATATTTCTCATAAAAAAAATTCTGTTAGATGATCTCATAAAATTTTTTATATGTTTTAAATTAATTACAATGACGCACCCATTTTAAAATCTTTTAAGACTTTATTTGAGAATAGTAAAAAAAAAAGTGTTTTCGAAATGTATAGCATTTATGGATCACACTTCACACACATGCACATATTAATAACTCTTGTGTGAGATGGTCTTATTTTTATTTGTGATATTGGTCACGCAGTTCGCGCTGACTTATATGCGTAGTGAAAGATAATATTTTTGACATAAAAATAATATTTTTTCATGAGTCGAATCGGGTTGAAGATCAATATCATAAATTTGATTGTGATTAGTGAGATAGTATAATAAGAGTTGAGTAGGTCTCTTGTGAGACTGTCTCACGAATTTTTATGTGTGAGACGAGTTAACCCTACCGATATTCACAATAAAAATTTATACTCTTAACATAAAAAGTAATATTTTTCATAGATGACTCAAATAAGAGATACGTCTCACAAAATACGACTCGTGAGACCGTCTCAAACCAGTTTTTGCCACAAAAATTTTTGTGTGTGTGTATATTTTATTATTTTTAGGGGAACAAAATTTATGTTTTCCAAAAGCATATGTAACTTGAAATATTATATATGAATATAAGTTTTTCCCACACGTTTCGTGTCTGAACTACATTTTTCATGTGAAATAGTTTAGATAATATTAAAAATAAATTACCAGTACTAAAATATGTTTTGACAAAGTAATAATTTTAACACGCGTACTTCCATCGAAAATATCTTTTTATTCACTAAAGTTTCCGACTCATAACTTTATAACTTTAAACTAAATCAAAATCATGTAATTCGATAACTTTTATATTTATATATATATATATATATATATTTATATTTATATATATATGTGTGTGTGTGTGTGTTTTACAAATTTATGTCAAAATTAAATTTTAAAAAATTTTAGGCATAAATTTTCCGAAACCCATATTTTCCGAAATTTAGGTTTTTCATTAATTTACATCCAAGATCAGGTCAAACGTTATCAAACTTACTGAATTTTGAATTATAGACTAGCTGGTATTTCATTCAATTAGTTTATTATTAGGTTTTTTGTGAGACGGTCTCGCAAGATCTATTTTTGTAAGACGGGTACAGTGAAAAATAATACATTCAACATAAAAATAATATTTTTTTATAAATCAGACCGTGTTTGAGATACGTCTTGTAAAATTGACTAATAAAACTATCATAAGACCTTTTTTTTTGTCTTTTTTTGTTTATAACCTTTATTTACTCGGTCAATCTTTTCCTTTTTCGGATACATATATAGATATGCGTAGACGACTTTTTGTTAGTATTTTTTTATATCATTTTTTATTATCGAAAAAGTAATATGATAATTTAATTTCTAGATGTCAGATATGTTACGTATATCAATGAACTGTGTGAATGGTCTCATGAGATTTTGGATTCCATCTATTAAATATCTCTTTCTATTTGTTAATTAAGTGCCACGAGACATATATCTTATTTGGGTCATTCATACAAAAATATTATTTTTTATGCTAAGGGTATTACTTTTTATTGTGAATATTGGTATGATTGACCCGTCTCATAGATAAAGATTCATGAGATCGTCTCAAAAGAAATCTACTCTATTGTAGGGCTTATAATATATTACTATATATAAACACCTAACATTGGATTAATGATCCGACAATTTTATTGTAAAATTTTGAAATGTCCTATCGATAATATTCTGTATGAATTTTGAGTACGTAAAATATATGTATCTTGATAATAGTTGAGAGTCGGATCCAAATTGGATCAAAAAATAGAGCTTTAGATAAAGTTTCCAACTCCTACTAGATTACATGTATGATTGATACCTTCATAATGATTCGGGTCATCATTAACCCGACTTATTCATTGGATAGTACGGATCAGAGCCAATGTGCTAGGTACTTTTCTCACTAGCCGGGCATTTCTCCTCTTCCCGAGTGGTCAATAGCCCGGGCCCTCGTCACAAGCACCCGGGTACCTTACCACCCAGGCCACCTCGAGAATTGTTCCACACTCGAGTGTGATTGATACATGTTGTCTAATCTGTCAGAACCACTTGGGTTTGGAGTGTTCTAAAAGTCATCAGAAGCTATAGTATGGTCAGCCGACTTGCCATACTTAGTAAGTGACACTAGAAACGAGGTACCTACCCCATTTTCTACTATAAATATTAGAAACGAGGTACCTACCCCATTTTCTACTATAAATATCATATATGCATCTCATTTAAAGGATTCTGAAAAACTTTGAACTCTCAAGCACTTACATATATTCTCCCGCATATATTTGCTTGCGTTCATCTTCAATCTGCTGACTTAAGCATCGGAGTGGTTACGCCTGATATTCCTCCGGCGCCCATTCACGAGTTCCTTTTCTTGTTTGCAGGTGTTATAAAAGTCATTATCTACACTCAAATTCCTAAACACTAAATTATTGATTTGATCTGGTAGAGCTCCCTTACCCGATTCATCCGTTTCATCGAGATCACATCAATGATCTTCGGCACGAATGTGATTGTTTCAACGTGGTTTGATTAAAACATTAAGGTTGCTTTGGGAATATGGATTTGAAATTCACGGATTTCAATTATAATTTTATTGTTTACAATGAAATAATAGAGCAAATATTAATTTCACACATTATTTATTTACATATTAATAACACAAAGTAGAATAAATTTCAAGTGACATAACTGTTGGGTTTGGTGAACTTGAAATCCATCTTAATTAACTTGAAATATTATGCGACATGTAAGCGACAAATTTAAAGTTTATGATCTTACTTCTCTCAACAACAAAAATATATTTGAAATTCATAAATCTAAACACAACCTAAATTTCGAGGTACATGTGCGATCCCATGCATGTATTTACTTTCGAATTTGAGTTCATGTTTGGATTTATATATTTGGATGACTTTTTAGTACATTTTTTGTAGTTATTGTAATATGGTAGGGAAAAATAGAGAGAATAAAATCTTTGAGAAATGAGGTCTTAATTTTTTTCCAAGAGTAACACTGCAAAATTTATTGGGCCGAATAAGAGGTTGGGCTTTTGAATCACGGTCCAATTCCAATTGAGCTTGCCCGTGGAATATATATAGAGGGCAAAATATGATAAAGGAACTGATGGTTACACAGGCTCAGGCCCAAAAGTAACCACGAAAGAAGTTAATCTGGGCCTGATAATATTATTCGAGGCGTCATGGGCCAGTATTAGGTGGGTTTGGTTAATTTGAAATAATCAAATTTTAATTATCAAAATTATATTAGACAAACTCAAATTTCAAAAAAATAAAAATAAAATAATCAAATTTTATTTATCAAAATTATATTAGACAAACTCAAATTTCAAAAAAATAAAAAAATTACAAATAAAAAAACAAAACTAACCAGATCTATCTAAATTAAATATATAATTTGAAATCTGATGAACTTTAATTTTTAAGCTCCAATTGCTTAGTTCAAATATCTTATATTTTTGGCACTTGCATAATATCAAAATTCAATTATATTACTAATTTTTAATTAAAAAAGATGAATTTGTATTTTTTTAATTTAATTTCATTTAGTTGGACATTGCCAGTTAGGCTATTGACTTTTTCATTTATGTTGTGGGCATAAATAAACTTGTAATGTTTTGATCCAAAAATTTGTGTGAGACGGTCTCACGGATCGTATTTTGTGAGATAAATCTCTTATTTGTGTCATCCATGAAAAAATATTACTTTTTATGTTAAGAGTATTACTTTTTATTATGAATATTGGTAGAATTGATCTGTCTCTCATATAAAGATTCGTGAGACCGTCTCACAAAAGACCTACTCAAAATTTAAATCTTATAATTTATGTGAAGAGCTGACCTTGTAATAAAAATTTTAAGGCCTATTTAACATAATCGAGATATTTTTGAAGTCGATAACTTATGACTCATTTGAAATCAAATTTTAAATTTTATGACACGTCTTGATTTTAAGAATATTTTTTGTCGAGAATCGTTTGTAGTTTTAAGAGATTTAAGTTTATAATAACAAATGAATTGTATAATTCAACTATTAATTATACAATTCATTTCAAAACATGCCTTATGGGTGAATGATTAGTTACAATTTAATTTAATCGCCATTCTATAATTGCTTCCAAATAATAGCGACCCGCCTCCCTGGAGCCTGGAGGTATTATAAAACCATTTTCTTATATACATTTAATTTATGAGAAACACTTTATATATAACTTCACTTGCAACAATTATATTTTCTTTTCAATTTTGAGATTGTCTAATTGTAAAGGTACTTAATATCTAAATCCAAAATGATATGGTTGTCTAAATTGGACAGAGTGAGTGAACGTTTGATCAATAATTTAGAAGTTCGAAAACATTTTTTTGGGTGAGTCTGTCGTACATAGTTTGTTCAGTATGTTTACTTGACTATCCTGATTTGCAGGCTACTAGTGTTGACTAAAGTATTTATCCAGTGCACAACGTTGAACATGATATTTGCTTTTTCGTGTTCACAAGCCAGGGGAGCTCTATAAATAGAGCTCTCCTCCATTAGTTGAGATAATATCATTTTCAAGCTTCCTCGTGAGTTTTATTATTCCTTTTATTAGCTATATAATGTTTGTGAGGTGTTTGTTCTCATGTATTAAGAGAGTGTGTGTTCTCTTCGGAAATATAGTGAGTGAGTTGTACACCATAAAATATTATGGCGGAAATCTTTTCATCTTACCCGTGGGTTTTACCTTAATAATTTTTAGGAGTTTTTCACGTAAATCTCGGTGTCCAGTTTATTCTTTATTTTCATATTTATTATCTTAAATCACCGTACGTTGGACCAACAGCGAGTTCCGACCGATGTCGTAAAAATAAATAAATATAAGTTTACCCGATATACATAAAAGGATAGCAGCTGTAAGTTCCCACTGCGCTAGCCCGAAATTTATTAAAGATATAACAGCGGTCTATTATGCTAGTCCAAAGTTTATCCATAGTATATAGTATGATAGCTGGATGTTCTATAGTTTTTAAAAAAAGTATTTAAATTTATAGTAAAAAATATAAATGAGCTGTAGGTATTTATTTTCAATATAATAATAATAATTAGGTGAATAATAATATTATTAATTAATTTTAAAAAGGGTCAACTTTGTTTTAATAAATAGGAAGTGAGGCCATCCATGGACGTACACTACGCATAACGAGCAAGCATTTAGCTAATTTTCTCCTACAGAAAGTCATCGTGCTCACACTTATTTTATAATAATTCAGCATCATGAAGACTCTAATTCAATGAATTTGAATCAAGATTTCAATCGTAACCAAACCCAGAAACCACCCGGATCATAAAGAAGAAAAACCCATTGATTTTTTTTCCCAACCCAAGAGAGTGATCGATCCTTTGTTTTCTTTTGGGTTTCTTCTATCTTGTTGGGTTTCTGAGAAAATTGATCGTGGAAATTGATAATGGCTTGGAACCCATTGAAGGAGGTGGCGCACTCCAAGCCATTGTTTCTGACTGTTTACACCGCTGTGATTATCGGAATTTTAGTTTCATCCTTTTATGTGTTTTCCTCAGTCTTCTCCAGTTCAGGGTCTTTCTCCTCTTCATGGTTGTCCAGTTCAACTGCATACCGTAACGTAGGTATGTCTCTCTTTTTTCAAGGCTGATTATGAAAAGTAGACAATTTTATTGGGTTTTAGTATTTTCTGCTTTCATGCTTGTACTTGGATGGTGGTGTAGCTCTTTGATATTTCCATACTTATATATTTAAAATATATGTGAGTATTACCTAGGAGCAATGTATTGGTGATGGAGTTTGATGGTAGTAATTGCTTTGAGAAAAACAGGCGAGTCAATATTGGGTACGATGTCTTGATTTGGAAGGATGTTGTCAGATTTTGACTGTGCTTTTTTTCCCCATGGATTATTTGATTCGGGAATATGATTTTTCTTTATTGTTTTATTTTAAGGACGATTGTGAGAGTTTGAAATTTGTCAAGACCACAATCTTTTAGTCAAATGTTGAATCTTGATTGAGGGGTGTGAATGTTTGTGCTTTAGTAAGCCAATCATGATTGTTTCATCTAGTGTATAATCTTCGCGATATGCACTATATCCCTTGAAATTCTGATTTCATGAATTAGTTCCGTAGCACCTTTTGGGAAGTCAGAGTTTCTATAAAAGGTCCAATTTTCTTTGAATTCCCAGATGTTTTGCTGCACTGTATTAATTAGTTTTTGAAGTAAATGTTGTTCTGTCCGCTGTTTTGTTTTCCCTGACAGACTTTGTGTGTGTGTTGATTGCACTCATACAACAACGAGAACCATAGAAATCTGTTTAGCATTTTTTATTTGTAGTTTATGAAGCTTTCATTTACACCTTGCCGTGGCACAATGAATGCATCTGTATCATTATATAGATTGGCAGTTTCTCTCAATACCTTTGTCTTATTAATTTATCTTTGATTCCCTCCCTGTTTATAGAAGAAGTTAGTTCAAGATTCATTAATCAAACGGTTAATTCTTCTCAACACGAAACAACGGCCATTCAAACACCAAGGAAATTTCTGAATCCCATTTGGAAGGCCCCTCCACCTGGATCAAAAATGCCACCTCTGAATACCTTTCAGTTAACAAAGGAACTGGTTCAGCTAAGAGCAAAGGATAACGTTATAGTGATGACCTTTGGCAACTTTGCATTCATGGATTTTATTATGACTTGGGTTAAAAGCTTGTCGGACCTTGATGTCGACAACTTCCTTGTTGGTGAGTTTTCTTCGGTGTTGAAGAATATTTTGCCATGTTAATCATTTCGTAGTCTAAGATAAGTAACTTCATGTACTCAGGTGCAATGGACACGAAGTTGTTGGAAGCTCTTTATTGGAAGGGTGTTCCAGTTTTCGACATGGGTAGTCACATGAGCACGATAGATGTTGGATGGGGTTCACCAACATTTCATAAGATGGGAAGAGAGAAGGTTATTCTGATTGATTCTGTTTTACCTTATGGAGTCGAATTATTGATGTGCGACACTGACATGGTCTGGTTAAAGGTAACCTTCATGATCAAGCACTCGCCTTCTTCTATAAGCTCTTTCACATGTGTTGCTCCTTGTGCCGCCTCATAATTTCTAACAGTTCTTACGCCTGGTAAAATTTTAACTAAATGAGGGTATATGCATGTCTTTTCATCGCTTTTAGATCTTACGCAAAGATTCTATATATTCTGTTACTGTTAAAAAGGGATCACTGTGAGCTTAAAATAGAAGACTTCTTTTTAAATATTCTATTTAATTGAATTCCTCGTTTGGGGGGTTCGGAAGTAGAAATTTGGTGTGGGCGCTAGTTGGTTCTTTTGATTACAACCCTGTATTATTTAACTCTATCTCAACATATATATATATATACCTGTGGTTTTTAATGAAAGACAATACTAATGAATAAAATTTAAAAAGTACAAATAAAGGATAAGCTTCTTTCTAACCAAAATATCCCAAATTAACAACCAAGTTGGATGCCTAATTTCAACAAGAATAATTATACAGTCTTTGATTTAAGCTAATATTTGTATACGCGTGTCATGCTTGTATATCTATGTGAATGTTCCTATTTGATTTTCCATGCTTCATCTGCATGCATACATAATTGATTTGCTATTTCAAGTCTCAATGTTATATTCTCTCCTTGTATACTGAGGAATATTCTCTCCATTACATGCACTTTTTCATGAACAGAATCCCCTTCCTTATCTTGCACGTTTCCCTGAAGCAGACGTTCTAACTTCCACCGATTTAGTTGCACCTACGGTTGTTGATGACAGGTTGGATGACTGGAGACAAGGTACAACTTCCATGGACAAATAAAATATTTTAGCTCTTCTTTTTTCCTTTATTGTCCTTTTTCCTGGGAATTGACTGTAATACAGTAAGGTATGGTTTTACAGTTTTAGCATAGCAGAAATTTGTTTACTTGAAAAATATTTTTTGAACAGATTTCATCATTCACATCTTTATCCAGTCTGTTTCGTAGGAATAATTTGAATGTTAATTCTTTATCTACCATTTCGTGATTTCTCATTTATTTTTTTGTGTTTTCCACTTCAGGTTCTGCATATAACATAGGAATTTTTCACTGGAGACCAACTGACTCTTCAAAGAAATTAGCAAAAGAATGGAAAGAATTGCTTCTAGCTGATGAAAAAATATGGGATCAGAACGGGTTCAATGAACTGGTTCGGAGGCAGCTAGGGCCATCTGTAGATGAGGATGGTGGACTTGCATATGCTTATGATGGAAATCTTAAGCTGGGTCTCTTGCCAGCAAGCATCTTTTGCAGCGGGCATACCTACTTTGTCCAGGTTTTTGTATATTCCTTGGCAACCCCCACCCTAGTTATTGTCGATTTAAGAAGTAAAATAAAAAGGTTAAGAGCCCTATTGGATAAACGATTTTATTTTGTATTAAACTGATTTTATAATGTTGAATGTACATTAAGGATTAATAAATTGTTGTGCTACTTGGCAGGCCATGTATCAGCAACTGAGATTGGAGCCATATGCTGTGCATACCACATTCCAGTATGCTGGTACTGAGGGGAAGCGACATCGGTTACGTGAAGCCATGGTATTCTATGATCCGCCAGAATACTATGATAAACAAGGTTCTTATTTTTTCGGCTCTCTACTTCGACTTTGAACAATTTCACAGTATCCAAAAGACTATAATTAATGTTTGCTTTCTGTGCAGCTTCCTAACGATTAGTTTGTATGTGAAAAAAATAATAGTTGGTGAAACACAGTTTCTATTGAATAGAGCCTTACAACTAGCTACCTACTTATTAGCCTACCAACTTTAAACGTTCATTTAATGATATCTTCTGCTTGCAAGTGTTGGCTTTCTCATTCGAAGAACTCGTTGTGTCTGTATGAAATTGGATTTCTTAAAAGAAAAAAATGTCTCTTTTAACTATACTGTGAACTAGGTTAAATTTTGTTTTAAGTTTCCATTTAACTTACCTGTTTCTGAGTCTTCCAAAAATACTCATGTTGTTCTCTGTTTTCGACAATCTTACGCAGGAGGATTCCTGTCATTTAAACCCAGTATTCCAAAGAGCTTGATGTTAGATGGAGAGCATAGCATTGAGTCACACTTTGCTCTCGTTAATTACCAAGTATGTGCATGTAGATTTTGATTTGTAATGATTGTGAACCGACCATGTACTTCACTAATAATCAACAGATAATCTTCAGATCAAACAGATAAGGACTGCACTAGCCATTGCATCATTGTTGGGTCGCACACTGGTGAGAACTGCTATAAACTTTGAACATCACAAAATTTGGCACCCTTAGTTTGGAAAATATTTACTATGAGTATGGTGTAACCTTGAAATTTTTTCAGTGATTTAGCTGGATCATTGTTACTTTCTCCTATATTTGAACCACAAAACCCGACGTCTGTCTCCCGTGAATTTTAATTTTTATGCATTAGCTCTCCTCAAAATTTCCTGCAATAGCTGTTTTCCATTTCATGGCCTCATCGTTGGTCTCCAAAATAATAATAAAATCTCTATCTGGTCTTACTGCACTTGCAAAAAATTTTGTCTAAATAGTCATCAAGCCATTGCTATTGATAAACTTCATATTACAGATTTTCTGCTTTCCACTTATCTAAATAGGTGCTGCAACAAGTTAGTTAATGTACCAGTTAATTCTTTGTATTCCAAGACAAAGTCCACATCTTTGATTTTAGCTCATTGCCCGTGTGCTCCTTACTGTATTGTACTCTTTTGTTTATGTACATCATAATCTATAGGTTGCCCATCCTTGTAATTTAAGTTTGAAGGTGATTTCTCTGAGGTGTAAGATGAGGCAGTTCTATTTGTGATGGATGACGATCTACAAAATTAATAGAGTGGGGCCAGATGAGATTGGAAGCTGGTATTACCGAGGTCGGAGACTTTATGGATTTTAAAGGGGTGAAACTTGCAATATTAGATAATTACACCTAAAGTTCCAAATTCCTTATTGTTTTAGGGAGGTGATCCGTGATCCTACACTCTGCTGGGTTGTGAATAAGATAATTGGATTTGTGGTTTCTTTTGGAGTTTGAAATAATTTCTCTCAATGCCATTATATTTTTGTATTATAATTTAAGCCCCACCAACCTGGTATTCTTTCTGTTCTGGAGACTATGTGGATATGAGTCTACTATTCAAGATCTTAAAAGAACCAATTGTATGTTACTGAACTTAAAACTTGATAAATTGTGACTTGTGGCCACATAACTCGGTTTTATGATAATAGAATCAGCCATTGGTTATAATTTGAAGTCATACAGCGTCAGAATTTTTAATGGTCCACTTCTTGGTTGGCATGAAACAAAAAATTCTCCTGTTTCCTATGGGTACTGTAGAAAAGGTCATGTAATCTTTGTGTACCAAACTGGATTTTCTTCCTTTTGCTTTGTAGAATTTATCTAGTTTATACACACATGCTGCTATCGCTCGCATTACATGATCGTTGTTTTAATTTGTGATTTTAGGTAATGCCTCCCCTGTGGTGCAGGTTGGATAGGCTGTGGTTTGGACATCCAGGGATATTACAGGGGTCTTTGACTAGACAACCATTTTTATGTCCTTTGGATCACGTGTTCGAGGTATCGATCATTTCACATCTGGTGTGCCACCCCTGCTTGCCCTGCTATGCATACATTAATATTTTTTATGAAGACAAATTTATGAATCTTGATAAAACGCATAACTTAATTGTTCAAAGCTCTTCCAAAATAAAATTAACATGTAAGATGGACAAAAAGCATAGGAATGTTGGTTGAGTTATGGATTTTATTTTGTTGATTGTTTTTACAAATTCAGTATTTTTATTCTCCGGCATCCTTTTTCGTTGAATTTTATCTTTGGAAATATTTTTGTTTGAATGCTTAAATCCAATTATCTATTGCTTGATCTGTGCCATTGGATTAAGTGCAAAACCCATTATATAGCCACTCTCTTTGTATACCGAAAAGACAATGTTAAAAATAATTTTTAGCAAATTATTCGAGCCATAACAATGATGACTTAGTAATATTCACCGAAAGGAATTGACAAAATATACTGATTTCGCTAAGTCGAGTGCCTAGATTGTTTCTATGATGCCATCTTCATGACTTTTCATATGCAGGTTAACACGATTCTAAAACAACTTCCAGATGAGGAATTTGGAGCTAATATTGATATCAGGGAATACTCAGTTCCTCGAAAATCCGTCTCTATCGAAGCAGGTCAACATTGTGTGCCTATTCAGAGCAAGTTCTAACGTTTACTTTGTTCTCTGCTTAACTAAAACGCCCCTCCTTTATTTCAGGTGAAAGAATCATGGCTCGATGTGCACCTTTGTCAACAAGGATCCAAAGGTTGTGAAGTTTCCAACAGAACAAGTCAAACTGGAATTCTCAAGTTCCCTAAGCAGAGCTCAGAAGAAACTGTAAGTTGCATTCGGACATTGATTCTTAACCTTGCTTATATCCCCACATTCCATGGCTGAGCCAGAAAAACAAAACTAACTCGAAAATTTGGAGAACATTGAAGTTCTTTGTAATCTCATAAATTTGTTCTTACTGAACAGTTCAAGGTACTATTCTCGTCCTTCAAGGGTGTCAAAGTCATTCATTTCTCATCCATGCAAGACGCCTTCTTAGGTTTCACTGATAAGGCATGTTTTGTGTCTCAGTAATATCACTTTGATCATTATTTGGATAGATATTAACTGTGTATATATTTCGTTGATCAGACAAGGGAGGAAAAATTTAGGAAGCGTGTAAAACGGTACACGGGTATTTGGTGTTGCGTACAAAATCACCAACCAGGTCATATATATTACGACATATATTGGGACGAAAAACCGGGCTGGAAGCCGATACCTCCACAGACTTCAGCAGATGATCACCCACCCTTCTGAGTTCTGAGGACTCATTTAAGAGTTTGTACATGCTATATATTAAACATCCGAAACAGAGGAGAAAGGGATAGTGTGAAGAAAGCAAGCTCATCCCTTCAGGCTTCAATTGATTTAGGTGCAGTACGGTTAAATAAAATTGAACTGAGTTTGAATTTTTATTTTTCTGGTGACTTCCTAAATATGTTTCTTGAAAATGTTTTTTTTCAAGAGTTTTAACACTGAAAAATGTATTATATTTTTAATTTTTATAGATGTTAAGATTTTTCGCTGTACAATTTTTTTATTGTAAAGGTGAATTGGATTTTAATATCATTTATTGAATTATGTTTAATAATTCGAGAAATTTAAAATCGTAAAATATAGCACAGGTTAGGTCATGTACAATAAGTGTCTTTAGAAATGATGGTTACATTTTTTGTGTATTTCAAGATTAATGTTTTTATTAATTTATAAATAAATAAGCAAATATTTGGAGGATTAATATTTTTATTATTTTATAAATAAGCAGATATCTGTTTAGCATTAAAGTATTTTTCGATTAAAATAGAAATAATTGTCTTTTGTAAGAGTAGTTATTTGGTCTCACGAATCTTTATCTGTATCAATCATACCGATATTCACAATAAAAAGTAATACCCTTGGCATAAAAAGTAATACTTTTTCATGGATGACCCAAATAAGAGATCTGTCTCACAAAATACGACTCGTGAGACCGTCTCATACAAGTTTTTGTCCTCTTGTAAAATAATAACCGCGAGTTTGCTCGTGACGTGATGTGTTTTTATTAAATAAAAAAATGGAACAAAATTATTTTATTATGGTTCTTAAATTAATTTTTTACTCCAACTTGACAAGAAGCTGCAAAAAATAATAGGGTACACGGTGCTTATCAATATATCCAATCCTTTATAAAAAAAATTTCCAGATATTTCACAACAAAAAATGTGACATGAATGTAAAAAACTTGAACTTATGTTGCTTATTAATCAAGATCGAATATAAACAATATTATCAAGAAGTTAAAATTAGAAACAAGAGAAAATACAAAACAAAAACAAAAACAAAACTGGGAGATCATATCCACATTGAACATGGTGAAATATGGGGGGGCTTCCAATCTCAGTTGGCACATCAAAACCCGGTGATACACATTCATCTGCACTTGTAATTACTTCACCTCTCGAAAAAGCATCTCAGCATGCGTGAGACCTTTCAACCATCATAAATTGAAACATTTCCATCATCTACCATCGGCACGCAAAGTGAAGTTTGGAGATCCAGTTAAACGTCTCATCGCAGGCCAAAAGAAGTGGCTGACGAGCAATTTCAACTATTGTTTGTGAATTGAATTAGTCATCCAAATAATAACAAGATCCAGCATATTTCTGCTCCCGGTCCTTGGTCGAGTCCAGTTTGTTGATTCTTGGACGATAATTGGTTGGATCCCATCTGAATGTGATGTCCAGATGCTGCATATAGTAACAAAAACACATTATTAGAATAGTAAGACCATCATCGGATGTGTCACGCCTACATTCCATACACTGAGCTTCTTCAGGTATCTGTCCTTATTTTCCAAAAATGACAAACCTAAGTTGCCAGAAGATTCTATTGGATTCGTCAAAAGCTTACATTCCATACAATGGGATCCTTTAGTTATCTGCTCTACTTTCCAAAACTGACAAACCTAAGTTGCTTGAAGTGTCCGTTTCATTTTCTTAAAAAATGATTCATGCTCTAGCCCAAATTCTAACATGAAAGTATAACTTGCATGACAAAGGATGGATTTTTTGGAAATAGAAAGCTTACCGATAAGAATAAGTTCATTACGGTAAGCAGTGATTGAGGCGAATTGGCAATACAATCAATGCAGGGCTTCCCCTCGTACACAATCACCCTATCTGAAAGGTATGTTGGAATTATGAAGTCGTGCTCTACAACAAATGCTGTTTTCTTGGCATGAAGTATGAATCTTTTTATGACTTTTGAAGCAACAATACGCTGCTCAGAGTCGAGATATGCGCTAGGTTCATCTAATTAATCTATATCTGCAGGCTGTAAGCGGATCCAAACACAGCAAATAAGATAAAACATACATTCAAAGTAATCAAGTACACTTCACAGCATACTCAAGGAACACAGAACACTGATGATTAAGATACACAGAGGAGCTGTGTGTAAAATTACCAATATTCAAAATTTCATATCCAACAACGCTTATCGATTTATAAATTATCTCGAAAACCCATTCTATAATTTTGAATATAAAAAACCCTATCTTGTTCCCAAAATCCTCCTAGTTTATTTTATATGTTAAAAATAAAAATCAATCACATTTTACATTTGATGCATAAATTTATTCCTAATATTAAAATTAATCAAATAAACGATGCAGATAAAATTAAATAAAGATGATGGTTTGGAACTAAATTCTTTTAAATTGGTGATCGCAAAATAAATTTCACCAAGATTTAAATTGTTTATTTTAATTAATTTTAAAATAACCAAATTACATTAATCTCCATAAAATAATTTTATAACAAATTATTGTTTTATTATATCTCATTATTTTTTAGAAGACCATTTACTTGAGAATTTGGTGTTAAAGTGTAACTGATATTAAATCAAGCTAGTAAAGTATCTTGGTTACAAAAATCGAGTATTGTGATAATCTGGGTTTCAACACAATATTGTACAAGAAGAGAAAATTAACCTTTCCAAGACACAGTGTCAAAACAACTCTTTGCAATTCTCCACCAGAAAGAGCAACAACCTCTTGATCCATCAGTTGCTCAATGAGGAGTGGCTTCATTACATCCGACACAAACTGTGGGTGCGTGTAGGAATCGCGAATTTTTTGATGTAACCGCACTCAAACAGTAGATTGAACTTTCGGACTGATCTTCTGTGGCTTGTAAGAGACATTGAATTCAGGTATTTCCGTATCAGAGTCTTCTATGGAATCAGGCTTCAGAAGACCAGCCTACAATTTTAAAGAAAACATTTTTAACGTGACATTATTTAATCACGCATTGGAAGAAAAAAATGATACATAAAGTATTACCAGGATCCGTATGAATGTTGTCTTCCCTGTCCCATTCTCACCAAGCAGCACAACGATTTGAGAATCAGTGAATTCACCCTCCATGACCTTAAGCTGGAAATTACCCAGAGTTTTAGACATTGTCGGATACTTATATCTTGCATATGTTTCGATTTCTTCTGCACTTCCCTGTGGAGTCTCGGCAACCCGAGGAAAAGGACACATTAATATCATGTAGGCCACAAAAGAAGCGATTGACTAAGGACAAATTCTATAGATTTCATAAAAGCTAAATTTGAACAAGTTTACCTTAAATGTAAGAGATCCATCCCGAAATCTTAGATTTTTCTGTTGGGACAAATCCGGCAAAAAAAATATTAATTCCTTCTCTGACAGAGAATGGAAGGGTTACCACTCCATATATACCAGGCTTCCCATAAAGGCAGCAGATGAAATCCGATAAATAATCAAGCACACTAAGATCGTGCTCTACGACAATTACATAGCTGAAAAGTGAAATATTAACTAGGCAAGACTTCATAATAGAATCATGGAGGGCTGGATAAAAAATGATAGACAAACCTATTGGGTTGGAGCAAAGATCTGATAACTTGAGCAGCTTTCCAGCCTCTGCTTAACATCAAGATAACTTGAGGGTTCATCAAACATATAGATCTCAGCATTCTGTATAGCAACAACGGCTATTGCAAATCTCTGAAGTTCCCCACCAGATAAGTCTCCAACATTACGATCCATAACCTGTGTCAGTTCAAGATCAAAAGAAATTTCTGCTTTCACATCTCTCTCATCTTTCTGAGAAAGAACTTGCCCAACATTTCCTTGGACAGCTTTTGGGATGTGGTCGACATACTGGAGCTTTATTATTGCCTATGAAAATACATCAAACATTTGTAGCTTAAACAAATAACTAACAGGAAGCAAGAAACAAATATCAAGAAAAAACAAACAAATATCAAACACAAGAAATCATAGGTAATCAGAATGAGTCCATGCTCAAACAGAGATGGTTGTGCACTCTAAAAGCTCATAAATTCAGAGAGTCTACAATTTCCAAGTGATCTGCTTCTTAGATGACAATTTGAGAAAGCAGAAATAATGCTTGAAGTTATAAATAATCTCTACAAACTAAAACACGCTAAAAGAACTAAGTAAGCAAACTTCACACAAAACACAGCCAATGCCAGCAGAAGTTCAAAAACAATACCACAAGGCGTCTCAAATTGACAACATTTTTTCGCCAGAACTTACCTTCAAATCATCTTCAAGAATACGAGTAAAAAAATTTTGCAGCTCAGATCCACGAAAGTACGTCAAGATTTCCTGCCAATCAGGAGGATTCTGCAGGAAAATTTTATGCAGAAAACATTGAGCTAAAGGTTGACCTCCAATTACAGGAATTTAAAATCTGCCAAATATGATTACGGTAAAGCGTCCCAAGTTAGGTTTCAATTTCCCAGCCAAAACTTTAAATGCAGTTGATTTTCCAATGCCATTAGTCCCTACCAAGCCAAGAACTTGTCCAGGTCTAGGTACAGGTAATCTGAGAAGAAATTATCAATGGTTAGCTAGCGACAACCCACAGTTAAAAATTAAGAATACCACAGTTGAGCCAAACCTGTGCAACTTAAAGGTGTTAGGTCCATATCGAGGGGAGGTATCTTTATCCAGGTCTTTTGGCAGATTAATAATCTGGATGGATTCAAATGGACATTTCTGGGAAAACAGGCACGACAATGGCGAATTGAGTATCCTGTGAATTCAACCCTAAGCCATAAAAGATATATATCTTTTCTTGCATAGGACAAACCTTCACACATATACCACATCCAATACACAATTCCCCTGAAATGAAAGCAATCTTGGATACAGTAGTCACCTCAATACAAAGTGTACCTGCGATAATACAACAGGCCGGTCCATAGAAAAACTAAATTCTGATGAAAATTCAAATATCAATCAGTAAAGTTCCCGTATTAGAAACCCAAATCTCAGCATTATAGTCATTTTACTGTAAACAATATAAAATAATGATATAAAACATAATTATCTTGGAGGCTACTTTGTAGAGACTCGAGAACAAACATTTAAGAACTTTCCAATAAGAATTAGTTACGAAAAGATACACAGGATGATTTAGCATGCATCAAAAATCCATACAAGTGAAGGCCCTGTAGCACCGTGTACTATTGTGGATTGTTGTCTCTTATGCAAATACTCAAAGACCTATCAGATCTCTTTTGCATGATAACCAATCGAACTCAATCAAAGCAAGACGATTTCTATGCAGGAGTCAAATGCGGTCGATATGTTTCATCCCAGTTGACTCCACATTTACTTACGCCCCACATCAATGTTAAGAGAAACCTGCCATCACCTAACACGACAAGTTCATGTGCGACAATGAACTTCAAACAAGACTAAACAGAAGATTTTACAAGGCTTTATTGAATAGGAAAGATTTTCCTCCAAGGTAAACCTTACTATCAATCCAAACTCAGTTAAAAAGGCTCATCTTAGAGATCCACCAATTAAAAGCAAAGTGTATCCACCTACGAACCAAATCCAAAATTCAATAAAATCCAAGAATTATTCGTCCCATCAAGATTCCTGAAAAATAATATTCAAACCCATAGAACGGGATAAGAAAGTTACCAGTTTTGACAACCGGGCAGCTCTTTTTACACTCCTGGCGACACTTTTTAGGCTTGCACTTATCTGAACTCACTATAGCTATACGCGTCAGCCTCTGATCCGCCATCTCTCTCAATTCAACTGGATATCACCGGAATGAAATGGAATCAAAACCTCAACCCCCAACTAAGTAAATTGAAGATACAAATACAAATTTAATAGAGAAAATGAAATGAACAGCACCTGAAGACGAAAAAGATGCAGAGAGTTTCATGTTTCTCTTGCTAGCATTACCTGCTAAGAAATTTTATAATTCATGTCTCTCGTTCTTGTTAATCGATCTTGCTTTATTAAAAAATCACACTTAGTCGTAAATACGATTGTACATTCTTACAATCACATTACGATTGAGGTGACTAAATGGGACTCAAGCATCACTTAAAGTCAGCATTGGTTGAGTTTTACTTGAAGTACATCAAACAGATGTAAAAAAAACATCTTTTTTAAATAGAGATTAAGAATATAAAATTTATATGAAACATCTTCAAGGATTTTGTGTCTAAACAAGAAAACAAGGTTTGTAAAATTGTGAAGTCTTTGTATGACTTTAAAACAAGCATCAAAATATTGACACGAGATATTCGATAAAGTCATAATAAACAAAGGATTTAATGTCAATGAGTTTGAAAAATGTGTATACGCTAAAGACACTGAAAATGTCTATGTTATTTTATGTCTTTATATAGATGACATGCTTATTATTAGGAGCAATGATAAGATGATTAAATCCACAAAGAAGTTGTTGAACTCAAGATTTAATATGAAAGACATGATATTATTGATGTGATTCTTGGAATTAAAATCCATATAACCTCAGAAGAATTTCTTCTAAGCCAGAGTCGTTATGTTGACAAAATTTTTGAGAAATTCAACAAGGCTAGAACTCCGATAGATATGAATCAAAATCTATCGAAGAATCGAAGTTGGAGTGTGTCTCAATTAGAATACTCTCGAATCATTGGAAGTCTAATATACTCAATGAGTTGTACAAGACCAGATATCGCCTATGCACTCAGCAAACTGAGTAGATTCATGAGTAATCCACAAACTGAACATTGGAACACAATATAAGATATACTCGTGACTATGAACTTCATTATACCAGATATCATGTTGTAATTGAAGGATACATTGATGCAGATTGAATATATGATGTAAAAGACTTAAAGTCTACTAGTGGATTTGTATTCAGTCTATGAGGTGCAGCAGTTGCATGGAAATATTCTAAGCAGACAGTAATAGCCAAAGGGTTATACATAGAGTTGATTGTGAAATCTTATAGGAGAATGAGACTCAAGCTTATAGAATAAATTGGTGCGGAGGAAAACTCAACGTATTCTAACTTGAGATCCCAAAATCTAAGTTCAGTGACAACCTAATTACATTGATTTGGTTAATCATTGTGGAAGAGTTATCATTTGTTCGTTCCTAAGATGAAAAGTGAATTTGGAGGATAAGCATACGGTTTTTAATGATTTTTATGTGTCAGTAATTGAGCGGAACAATATTGATTTTTCTTTATTTAGAATCACCTATCGAGAGATAATTTGGACGACTTCGAATGATTTACAAGGTTTAGTTCTAGACTCTCTCTCACAACTAGACATGTATTCATTGTCATAAAGAACACACTCTAAGAACTGAACTACATCGTAGAGAATATTATGTGAAGTATTTTTTAATTTATATAAATTACATAACAGTTCAAGGACATCACGTCTATTTTCAGCTAGTAAATAAAAGTACTTTCATAAATAAAGGTTCAAATGGTCACACCTACCCATCTTATGCACGCTTCAACTGTTGAAATTTTATCACGATATTTTTCGTATACTTTTAATTTCATTTATGTGGATGATTGTTGAATTTTTTTTACAGTGAATGAAAAATTAATTAGCTCATGTAGTGGGATTTGGATTATATTAATTTTAATTAAATGATATGTATATATATAAAGTGAATTTCAAATTATTTTTGTCCTGAAAGGTCAAATTACATTTGTTATTTTGAAATGTCAAATAACCTCTGTTTTTTTAAAAGATTAAATAATCTTCACTTTTCTGAAAATTCAAACGATTTTTGGTTTTCTAAAAGATCAAATAATATTATCTAAAATGTTAAATAACATTTGGTTTACTGAAAAGTCAATTAACATTTTCTGATATTTTAAATAATTTTTTGATTTTCGGAAATATCAAATAACATTTCACATTCTGAATAGTCAACCTTTTTCTTATACGTATACACATAATCCTCATTTTCAAATGAATAACCTGAAAGAATCTTCTTATTTTCTCGACTTCTGTCACTGTTATTTCTTTTAAATCATGATAAAGTTCAGGTACTGTTCAATTCATATGTAACAGACTTTGTACTAAGTTGTTGCAGATATTACCATTGTATCCTGAGAAACAATCGCGCACAGTGAACTTCGGAGCACCAAATGAAGGACAAATACGTTTCAAAGAAACTATAACATATTATAGGTCTCAGTTTAGTTTCATTTTCTTTTAATTTTATCTCTGCATGATTGATGTGCATTGATTTAAATATTATATGAAATCTAATTTATTTTATTATAAAATATATTGTAATTTATAATTATAACACCAATTCATACATAATCAATATTTCAAAATTATCCCAATTTCCCACGTAGAATCTTCATACTATTGCAAAGTTCTCACCAGAAGCAATTCTCATTTGGTTTTTTGTCATTGTATGGAACATTGACTACTTGTCTGATTGCTTCTTCTAAAAGGGTTCGAACTTGACTTACTTCAAATTCTTGACGACCACTCTAAATAGTGCATTAAAATGGTCGGAGAAAACGGATTATGATAGCTCACATTCTTGTACAATAAAAGTTGTATGGACTACCCGTGATGATAAAAAAAATATTTCAAAATCTAGAACTAAATAAATTGTTTAGAAATATTGAATATACGTACTTGAATACTTGCATTATTTGTTTCCTTTTGACTTGCTTGGATGATAAATTGCAGTAGAATTATATTGTATATCTTGAATGTATCCAGTGCATGTACATTAGCTTTTGATAAACGAAATTCAAAAGAACATTCTCAATGACGGATATAATATCCACAAGGAAGCATCAATGTGAAACGGGATACAACTCTTTCATTCTCCATAAACCACACATTGAAAATCCATTCGTTTTTCACCCCAAAGACAACAAATAATGTCGCAGTTTATTCATAACATAGTATATTCGCATAAACCACCATAGCTTCGGAGTAAACAGATCACTTCCATTTCTTGAATTTCCCTCCGAAGTGCTTTCCGCCCTTGTGCTTGCCGAATTTCCCATGCTTTCCGTGCTTGAACTTTCCGCCATGCATAAAGTTTCCATAGCCGAAACCACCACCACCATGGCCAGAGTGGCCTCCATGTGCCAGATGTGAAACGCCATAGGCTGCGGCTGCTGCTGCTGCACCACCAGCCAGCAGTGCTCCCATGCCACCGGAGCCTGGAGACGTAAAAGGATCACATTTAAAGCAACTCATTATGATAATCAAGAAATTGAATATAAATATCTCGCGCAGGTTTTGACAAGGGTTGTCCTTTTTCTCTTTCTGGGAAAGTGCTTCTCGTGATATTCATATAATCGTCTTACTATTGATTAGCAATTAATCTACAGTCACAGGCTTCGAAGAGCAAGATCTTGATGACCAACATTCACTTCGTATATAGAGGGCTTAACAAACTTATGCTAACAAACATAAGTGTACTCTTGTTTCATCTGCCAGTATTTTAAAATATATCAATGAATATAGTTTAAATCATGACAATATTAAGATCAGGTTATATGTTTGACATTATTTCATTGCTATGGAAAATACTTTTACGTATTATCATAATAATCCAAAAGGTTACCCACATACTTTGACATAATAAAAACTATAAAGTTACTTCATGACCATATAGCATCAAGGACATGAACAAACAAATCTATATCGGGAACAAACCTGAGTGGTGACCACCTGAGTGATGTGGGGCAGATGAACCAGGATAACCTCCTGGGGGATACCCTTGTGGTGGATATCCTCCTTGAGGTGGATAACCTCCTTGGGGTGGATAACCTGATGGCGGATATCCTCCTTGGGGTGGATAACCTCCTTGGGGTGGATAACTTGATGGCGGATATCCTCCTTGGGGTGGATAACCGGATGGTGGATATCCTCCTTGTGGAGGATAGCCTTGGGGTGGATAACCTTGAGGAGGATAGTACCCCGACGGGTTATGACCACCGGCTATAGCATGAGTCAGATTCGAAAAAAGGCCCTTGTCAGATTCATCATGCCGATCGTTGTCATTACCACCTCCCATTTTTTATTAATCTCGATCAATCTATGTGACCTGCAAGATCTGAATGTATGAATGAATATAACATTAGATGTTACATGTTCAAGAACTTGGTTAAATCAACTCAACATCAAACACGAAGGAGAGTAATTGTTCTTCTATTCTGTCCAACAATTCAAAGCAATTAAACAATTCGATTTTTGTTTGATTCCAATTATTGGGAAAATTATACCGTCGGTTCAAATCCTTTCTTTATTAAACAAGGAACCATACACACGTTCCTCATGAATTCTATACTAATTCATTCTCTGTCATTTTAATCTCTTATGTTAATGTCTTTAAAGCACAAAATATTTTCTCCGGATAAAACCCAACAACCTAGATCCAATTTCTTCATCCAAATGCACACTTAACATCCACAAACACACGGCAACACAGTGAACATTCGGATCCGACTCTTCTCCACGATCATAATCAAGAAACCAAAAAAAAAAACTATTTCATAAACGAAAACCCAGTAAAATTAATCATATTCCCACGTAAAAAAATCAAGCTTTGATACCAAAAATGCACACGAAATGAAATCAGATCCACCAAAAACAAGTATAGTACCCAGATCATTCTCTTAAACAACAAACACAACAAACAGTGGGGGTTCGTGAGAAGAGAAAGAGGGAGAGGGAGGGGGAGGGGGGGAGAGAGAGATGTGTGGCTCACCTTGAAGAAACTGTTGAAAAATCTTGATTGATTGAACGTGACAGAAATTGGAAGTCGATATGCTCGAATTAATATAGTTTTTCATGAAATGGACAGCGAAAGATATTGGGATTCTACGCGTTTTGAGACGCGTATCCGTGTTTTCGAATCCGCGGCTGGTCCACCGTTCTAGTCCAATTTCTTAATTTGTTCTTCTGCCTACCGCACGGGGATTTCTTAATTTGGTTGTATTGAATTATCCATTTTTGAAACATTTTCCTAAAACAATTAGAAATATTTTTTTATGATCTACCTTTTCTAATAAGTGATTTTTTTTCCTTGAATTTGAAATGTGTTGTTTCTTATGTAATTTATTTTAAAATATAAGTTTATTTTTTTAACTGTTAAATTATATATGCAAAAAAATTTGAGACAATATTACGGGTCAATTTTGTGAGACAGATATCTGACTTAAGTATGAAAATATTACTTTTTATGTCAAAATTATATTTTTTTTAATTGTAAGTACTGACGAAAATTGTTTCTTTTTACCTTTTTTCCATTTTCATTTTAATACAAAACATATTGTAATCATATTTTGGATATGTCTCATGTGGAAAACACATCTAATTTAATTTAGGTATATATATAATTTAAATTTGAATGTTTTACCTACTATAACACATGAAGACGATACATAATTGAGGCATCAAATTTATGCATTTAATTTATATGATTTTAGACAAAAACTTGTCTGAGACGGTCTTACATGTCATATTTTGTGAGACATCTCTTTTATTTGGATCATCCATGAAAAAATATTACTTTTTATGTTAAGAGTATTACTTTTTATTGTGAATATCGGTAAAATTGACTCGTCTCACAGATAAAGATTTGTGAGACTTTCTCACAAAAGACCTACTCCTAATTTTATTGACAACTTTTCTAAATGAAACACAAATTCGAATTAACTCTTTAGTATCAATCATTCCATCATCTTAAAGAAATAGTGAATTATAAAAATTTGTGTTCATATTGTCATTCGATATGCACGTGCTGTGTAAGCCTTCCACTAATTATTGATTAAACTACATTCTTCTTTATCTGGTGAAATACTTCTTGCATGGACTCCAATCCAACAAAACAAAATATAAAAAGAAAACGTCAACACTTCAACCATATTATCATACACGTTTTACTTCTGAATCGATTTAGATAGACTAAATGAATCTCATCATCTCTCACTGAGACAAGTTACAAATTAAAGTTTCGATCATTCGGATATCTATACATTCAAGAAGCCCAAAATATAGACTCGTACTGAAACATTTTAGTGCCACCATTTTCAGATTTCCCAATAATATAGACATGGCACAGTATAGACAACCAGATCAGCAAAACCTCAGGGCGGCTTCAAGTTCTTTCTCATCATCGCAATTGTATCCAAGCAGATAAGCTCGAGCTGAAACATTTCAACACCACAGATATCAATACAAAGAAAATGGAGTCGAGAGAAATCCTAGGATAGATAGGATAAGCTTGATTAACAATGTTTCCAGTATTTCTGAAAAATATTTCTGGGGAATTTTAGAACAAATGGGTAACGTGAAATATGATTCTATTTTCGGAAGGAATGAGTAGACGTTTCCTATGTGGTCTCCTGTCACAAATTTAATAAAAAAAATTGAAACAGAAATATATATAACAAAAGTACATTGGATAACTGGGCCAATGTTAAACCAACTAGTTTTCTAAAAATAACATGGTGTTTATAAGATAATGTAACATGTTAGAATATATAATATATGAGAGTTGATATTTCAACTCCATTTTTTGTTATTTGTGCTCCATTTGTACATAAATTTGGCACAAATTTTACTCTTGAAGTGGAGCGTAGATAACATAAAATAAAGTACAAATATTACCTCTCATAATATAATAATAAAATTATCTTCGAGAGCCGAGAAAAAGTTAAAAAAGAATGAAAGTAAACTGTTCTTACCAAAACGACCAGATCCCATAAATGGTTCGGCTTCATCCGCAACACCACCTTGTTGCTGATCCTAAATTTTCAGAACATGGAAAGAACAAGTTATGCGGATTAGTATGTTTAAAGTTAGGGGGAAAATCAATAAAAGACAAGTAAAATAAACTTCTGTATTAAATGCAAACATTTCTGAATACAAAATTCAGAATTTGTTTCCAAGACTCGAGGGTAATTGAAACTCTAAAACTTATAACCGCCCTAAACTTTTTCGAAAACAAATTGTTCTCTTGAGAATTGAGATGACAGTAATTTTAGCTTTTGGTATTTACAATTTAATTATACCTCAATATTAGGACAGAAAAACTCTGAGATGCCTTTTAACAAGATGTGATCGATGAAGATTATAGTGGAAATAATGGTTTTGTTTGGATACGAAAATAGCAGGAAATGGCTAAATAATGGGAATGTCTAAACAGCAAGTATGAAAAATAGCTACAAAGTAAGAGCCAAAGAAGAAAAAGATCTTACAGCATCATATTCCATTTCAGATGGTGACAGTAAACGATCAAAACAACGCCCAGAGATGGTGCAGACCAACAGCTCATTCATGGGATCCATAACAACTTCTTTGCATGTATCATCACAAACTGCGTAAACACTTGGAAACCATGGTTGAGAATCAAGAAGTTTGTTTTTCGTATAACAAAACCGTCCAACAAAATTTATCGTCTCTTCAATCTCCACCAAACATTTCAAGAAAAGATAGTCTCTTACCATGAACATTTCCAGTCTTCTCACATACAAATACATCCCCAATATGATAATATGTGCAGCTTTCTCCGGAGCATGCATGATTGACTTCCACAGTATCAGACAGGCCTCTGCCGCTCTTCCACGTGGAGATTTGATCAGCAAGTGTCTTGTCTAGAATTACAAGATCATCATTCACCTTTGGGACAAATATTAGACAAGAGTTAGGGCAAAGCCCATTTTGCATCCGGTGAAAAGGTGTAGATAACCATTCGAAACTCTCAATAATCTCCCTCCTACCTAAGGTCCATAAAAGGTAATGATATAAAAAAACAGATTTGGGCAATCTCAGTAAAACTATTCGGCTATTCAGCATCTTTTTTGAGATTGCAGTATACAACTAATTGATATAGGTAGGCAAGGTGAAAAGTTGGGCAGGAAGTAACATAATTTAAAGTATACAGCTTAAAGATTCATCATCTCCACTATCGTTACATAAAAGACGAATAACGTGCCATAAAATCTATGTGGGCGTTCAATATAGGAGACGAAGGTCTTAATTTCGAGAGGCTCTCTCCCTTTCGATTGCCTAAGGTAAGAAGAATCGACTCACTGCACGTCAAAATCAAGAAACAGCTACCAGTTCAACTTTTATGGGCCAACAAACTTTAAATAAGATGCCGATAAAAAAAATATGATATCAAAGAGCTAGGAGTAAATTTAACATTCAAGCTCATTCAATTGTAAATTTTATTTACCTGAGAAAGATTTGGTGCTTGGGTTCTCTTAGCCACCTGCATTTGGATGTAATATTCTTTAAATTCATTAGGGCAATTCCTCACAAAATCGACCATATCTTCTTCATCACGCTGTTAATCACACGAAATGTTTCAATATCACAAAAGTAATATTGCAAAAATATCATTCCCAATCAGAAAATTAATAAACTAAAAATCACATATTTAACATGGGGTTAACATGAGGATAGCTCTTTAAGGAAGACGAAAATGCAACAGCTGCTCAGATGCAAGGCTCTAAATCAATGACAATGTTTAGAGATTCAATCATTTCGTTGTGAAGGAAGTTGACAGTAAATGAAAAAGTACATTCAAAACCAAACTCACCTGAATGTAAAGCTTCTTCCACGCACAGTCTCGAAGATTTTTTGGAGGCAGAAGACTCCATCGCAGACAATATCTGCACAAATTACTTTTAGTTACGATCTTCATACAAATCATTGACACACATGAGCGAAAGAGTAAGTGTGTTTATTATCAAAAAATTGGTCCATTTCCTTTTTTTATCAACTACTTGCATTAAAATGTACAAAAACTTCCAATCAAGCATAATTCCTATTACAGGAGTGACAAAAACACCACAATTTGATACTAGATGGCAGGACAAAAACACACAAGTACAAACAACTACATAAATGTATGAAGTCTCATCAAGCTAGATTGGGCTTTGGGGTCTGCTTATGGTTTTAGGTCTGAAGTTGGGTAAATATGACGATAAAGGGGAAGCATAGGTAAAAGTACTAACAGGCGACGCCACAAGGATTCATCGGAAGCAGCAAAATTAAAGAATCTACACACCAATGAGCACGAAACAAGATCCTGCAGTTCAATAATCAGAAAAGATTTAACAGCGATACAAATAACAAGTTCAGAAAAAATACAGATTCATCCACGACAAAAATTTGAAAATAATTTATGCATCTTGATACCTCAGAGGAGAGATATTTGAGGATGTGGTACAACAATTCGGGAGGGATGTTACAGAAAATTCCTGTATCAATTCTCCAAGGCAACTGTCTGCTATCCCGGCCATGCATCCCATTATTGTTAATGCAGTCCGCTACAGTGGCACTTTTCTTTGAAGGTGACAATGCAGAATCAACTTCAGCTTCCAGCTCAGAGGACGGCAACGGTGATGAAGATGTCGATCTTAAAGCCCTAGACAATTCTATGTCACTGATTTCACCTTCCTCGATTCTGATTCTCTTTGCTTCTTGCTCTTCCTTCTCTTCTTGTTCACTTAGCTCCCCCCCTTCCTCCTCAGCACGCAATCTCTTCCCATCTCTTTCTTCTTTCTCACTCCCATCTCCCTCTTCTACTGACTCCTCCTGCATTACGCCATCCAAGAAACCTCATTTACACTCACACGGACATGTAAAAGTGTTAATGTCACACAAAAGTTGTGAGTTCCTAACTTCCTATTAAGATTCTGATATCTAACCCAGAGACCTCAAAAGTTCGCCATTTGATCACAAAACAAATTGCTTAAGTTGAAAGTTTCTGTTGGAAACCCATTTTTTCAAAAAGGTTTGACACATGAGAAGTGGATCAGCAATAGTTTTATTATCTAATGCATCTCCACACATGTAAGCCAGATAAAGGAACATACACCTGAACTCACATATCCAAAGCATAAGCATGTGGGCAGATTGTTGGGATGTGATGGTCAAGACTAGAGCTTCCAAAAAAAACTTAAGAAAATATTAATTACAAGACTAACATATTATACCTCTACGGGAATCTCCATTTTCCAAGACACTTGCGATAATAACCCAACATATCCGCATAGCAAAATATCTTGTTTTAGGTGATAACATACAGATAGACACGACCAACATTTGGCGCCAGTTGAGAACATGATAACATGTAGCGGATCAAATTTTAGTTTTTAATTTCCTTAAAAGTCCAAATTTTACTCCATACAACTCAGTCGTCCCTCGAAAAATTTCCCGAGATCACCCCTATTTATCGATTGAATATGATTATTTCTCACTAGCTAATAAAAAATAGTGAACACCGCTCACCAATGAATATAATAAAACAAAAACAGCTCTTTCTCGTTTTTTTGCACGGTCCAGGAATATCTTATCGATTAATAATATGCACGCATATCTCAAGATTTTTCTGCGTATAATTCGTACAAATCCGCAATTCAACGTCAATTAGGTAAACGTGAAAAGTTAAAATCCAAACGGACGATAACAGCTATACCTGATCGGAGATCTCGGAGAGGACTTCTGATTCGAGAAACCGAGCGAGGCCTTCGTCTTCATCGTCAGAAGCCATAATAGTTGCAGAAAAATTCTACAAAAAATAATCGAAAAGTTATACACGCAAAAATCTGTGTGCACAGAGCTGACGCGGTGTACTAAGGAGCAAAGCTGCCGGCGATTTAAAGATTGAAGCGGCGGCGAACCTGGACCGTCTATTTATTTATTGTGGAGTGAAAAGCCACAAAAGGAGATGCGACGCTCGGGGGGAACCGCTTGCTTTCGGGTCGGGTTTCCGTATAATATGGATCAGGAGCGATTCTCTCGGGTTGATGGGTGAAGTTTTAAAAACCTATTCGGGCCCAGAAAAGTGGTCTGACGTTTTGAGTATATATTCTCTCGGGTCGAAGGGCGAAGTTTAAAAACAAAATTCATTTTGATCATTTCAACTATATATATATATATAGACACTCACACACAGAGAAACAATATCTTGCACAACTAAAGTGGGCACTCACTGAACACATGTTCCACATTCAAGTAAATTTTCTTTTTTCTTCCTCGTATTCAAAAATATTTCTTTAAGATTATAAATTACTACTCAAAAAATATGTATCTATATAAATGTCATAAAAAATTTCATTTATTATACTGATGATACCAACATTTTCAGGTACATAGGGTTCAGTTTAATGAGCCAAATACAATAATCCTTGTTGAATTAATTTGGTCGAGCTCCCTGGTCCGGTATGAGCTGGGCATAACTTCAGTGTGGATCTACTCATATGGACAAAGGTTTCAGGAGTGTTTCTAGCTTAGTCCCTCAAATGTTGAGATGAATTGTGTATGTCTTATATGGAAATAACTCCAGTAAGCCTAGTTCCCTAAATACAAGGATTTGTGTTGATCTTGCCTTAACTGATAATTTATAAATTTAAATGGTATATCCCGAGTTTCTCACGATTATTTCATTATCACATAAGTTTTATTCAATGGTATTATGTGGATAAGACTCAATTAACAGTCATACTCGTTTGAGTTCGGGTCAATTATATTGTCAATTCGACTGAATGGCCACGATGTGTGATGATATCCGGGGTGAATCAGGTGAGCTGGGTCTGAGAAATCCACTAGATTTGATAAGAGTTTTTGTTTGGGGAAAATGAGCAAGGAATATATCTGTCAACTATGGCTTCCACCGTGACCTGTAGACAAAGAAATGAACTCGTGAATGGGCGCCGGAGGGGTGTCCAGTGTGACCACTCGGATGCTTAAGTCAGCAGGTTGAAGGTGAAGAATAATGGCATTATATATGAAGATATATGTGAAGGCCAAGAGCTTAGAAACAAGAATATTTGAATCCCTTAAATGAAATACGTATCTGCTATTTATAGGAAAGAAGGTGACGAATACCTTGTTTTCAGTGCCTACTTGCTACTTGTAATCTTAGATGTTGACTTTCTGTCACGTCATCCTATTTTTTCATCGTGTCAAATCAGTAGGATTCTGTTAGAACGCTATCCAGGTAAGATTTTACCTAGGTAAAATCTTACCTGGATAGCGTTCTAACAGAATCCAGGTAAAATCTTACCTGGATAGCGTTCTAACAGAATCCTACTGATTTGACACGATTGTGCGAAAGTAGGTAAAATCTTACCTGGATAAACGTTCTTGACAGAATTCTACTGATTCGACACGATGTAACTCGAGTGCGACACTGTTATCGAGGTACCCTGATAGAAATCATCCGATAGCTTATAAGAGAGCCCGGGCATCTGGAAACCCGGGGAGAAGATGTTCCGGGCATCCACCTGCCCGGCTTCAGAAGAATTCATCCTGCATATTGATCTTGATTTGGCCTATCCATCTAATATTATGGGTAATCCATGACCCGAGCTCTTATGGATGTATCAATGTGCTTGCCAACTCAGTTCTGTGCCTACTCTGTCTTTTCCCGAACATGGAGTATACTGGTCTTAATTGCACTCCATATGAGCCCATATTTTTTATTCAAATAGCTTTGATATTTGATGAGTATGTCTCTTGTGAGACGGTCTCATGAATCTTTATCTGTGAGACGGGTCAACCCTATCGATATTCATAATGAAAAATAATATTCTTAACATAAAAAATAATACTTTTTCATGGATGACCCAAATAAAATATTCGTCTCACAAAATATGACCCTGAGACCGTCTCACACAAGTTTTTGTCGTTCGATACAATTAGGTCTAACTGAATTAGATTCGTGTAGAACCATAATGATATGGATAGGGTCGAACTTCAGAAGTGTCATATACGTTAATAAAATTCATTGTTAATCACCTATTAGCAAAAAGTGGAATATAAATAACCGTTCTAATAAAAAAATATTAGAATACAAAATTAAATAACCGCTCTAATAAAAAAATATTAGAATAAAAGATTAACCAACACGGCCAAAATTTATATAATATTTATTCAAGATATTTTAACAACCTCATTTTTTTATTCATTTAGAAAAAATATCTCTATAGGTTGTTTTTTTTATATGATTTCTTTCATAGTCCGCAAACGTAAAAAAATTGATATATAGAATCTTAAAAATTTTATAACATGAATTTAATTAGAATTGAGATTCTTTGAGATCACGAGATGATAGGCTTTAATTTAGAAACCCAATATTGTACTAAAATCAACAAATGCATTCCAATATTCATGGATGAGGCCATGATGGAGTGGTCGTGGGCTTATAATTGGGTCAAAATCATGACCAATGGATGAGGCCACGAGGGAGTGGTTGTGGGCTCATTCATTATCGGGTCAAAATCATGACCCATAACCTTTGCATGAAGCTTTGGTGAACTAATGGCCCATCCAGTACGGCCCAAAATATCCCTTTTACGGGAATTTATTTGCTGTAGACGGCGCATGCTCATCCACAACTCCCATTTCTCCGTTACCGTTGGAATTCGGCGCTATTCTCAGATCTCACAGAGCTGATCAAAACAGAGGAGAAGAAGGCGACGCAATTCAAGCGTTACTCTCACGAATTCTCGTACACGCAAGCGATCGTGTATCTGTAGGCGGAGGGAGATTTTATCTTCGGAGAAAAATGGGGACAGCCAATGCGCTGGCTCCGGGGCTGTCACGGAAGCTGAAGAAGGTGCTGGAGACTCGAACTGACACTCCCGATATACTCGATTCTCTCCACACTCTATCCAATTTTTACTCCGACAATGCACCTCACGCTCGTCGGAATCTTAGATTTACCATTGAGAAGCGCGGTCTCTCTATCAATGAGGAGTTTCTCGCCGCCTCCGCCACAGCTCAACAGGTATACGAATACATCGGTCAAGTCAAACGTGCAGGCTACTGCTACTAATGTTTTCATTTTCTCGGGGAAATTGTGAGGTATAATTAATTTGATCCTGCAGTAATTTTCGTAATAGTTTTGATCGGGGGACTGGGACTTTGAAAAACTTCGATCGTTTTTTACTTATAATATCGATGTATATTTCTCCATCGTTGGATTTAACTGTGAATGTGACTAACAGGCATGCTCAGTTGTACCGGCAGGGCACTCAGCTTTTATACTCTGTAATTCTGTACCTTGTTGTGAATTGTTTCAAATTCATTCATGTTTACCAGTTTATTTTTGCCACCGTTTTAAAAAGTGACCAGGGACTCCTTTGCTGCTGTAACTTTAATTAATATCTAATCTATAGTTTGTTTGAAGCAAAATTGCTTGAACGTCGAACCATGCAATTCCATGATATGCTTTAGACTTTAACCTGAACTTTTTACAGATTAAAGCACCCGAATCATTCAATCAATTTGGAAACATTTTCAGGATAATTAATTTGTTGTATACTTAACTATGCCGTGTCAACTGAAACATGAATAATTGCTTGATTCCGTGGGAGATGCTAGTTTTGTTTATTTTATAAATTAATGTATCAATATCACTTTTCAAACAACAATGGTCCCTAAATAATTCAGAATTATGTATGGCTTGGTATTGCTGAGTTGTCGAGATGACTTGATTGAATTGGCATTCAGTTATGAAGGTGTTGGTTTCAGGAATATTGCCTGCTAATGCACTCAGTCGTCCAAATGTTCATTGCTTCTTGCTGCATAATTTCTCTTTATTATTGCATCCCCCAGAGAAAGTTTTAGCTACCGGCCTTCTTTATAACAGTTCTTAGAACATCACTTTCTAGGATAGTCTGCTATTATTATTTTGTCAGACAAAGGTCGATCACTGAATGAATATCCTTGTCAAGCAACTATTATGTTCATTTTTTTATTCATATAATGATGTACTTAGTGTATTATTTTGTCAGACAAAGGTCGATCACTCAATGAATATTCTTGTCAATCGACTATTGTGTACATTTTTCTATTCATAATGATGTATTTAGTGCACAGTTACGCTCTATGGTTTTATAATTTGCTTGATGATAATACTGTCGGATAAGTATCGTTTGGGATGAGCAGACACATTTTCGATTCTATCTTTGGATCGGATAATGTTGGTGTGGTTGATGGTTTTTATAGGCCTTGAATCAGGTGGAAGAAGAGGTCAATTCTCTGGCTGAATGTTGTGATAAGTAAGCACACTCTCCTGAATTTCCGATAAATTCTACTTCTTCTTCTTTTTCCTCTCCCGCTGTTGTACCGTCCTGTAGTTCTGACCTATCATCATCCTTTTGGTTTATCAAAAAAATTTAACGGCAAGAAAAATATTTACCCTTATTTATCTGCCTTTTGAAGCTTTTTTAATGTAGAAAATCATATTTCAATTAATAGTCCTCATCGAAGATACTTGAATTCGATACCTCCTTTCTACCCATCTATAATCCTCATTCATGCGCCTTGTGAAGGCCAACTGTACTTTCACTTATGTCAAAAAAAATGAGATTTTTAAAAGAAGAAATATCCTCTGCTAAAAACAAAAAAAGATCAAGGATTCATGGTACTATGATTTTGGGCTGTAGGATTGCGAAGGCTTTAAGTAATTGTAATGCTACCACTGGTGATATCATCAGTACGACCGAGAGGCTTAAACAGGAGCTTAAAACCACTACACAGAGACAGGAGATAGTATTATACTTTCTTCGTGACTATCAGCTCTCCGATGAAGAGGTACCGGTTGATTTTCAATAGTTGAATTTACCTGACCCTCAACTTTTGGATTATGTCTGTATGTACGTTCATCATCTAGTTATTTACTTGTTTCTGGTCTTTTCTTTAGATTAACGCCTTAAGGGAGGAAGACCTTAATGAAAACTTTTTCAAGGCACTTGTTCATGTTCAAGAGATTCATGCCAACTGTAAAGTGTTGCTGAGAACTCATCACCAGGTTCTCTTTCTCGCACATCGTAATTTGTCCATTTGTGTTGCATTCTTCTCTCTTTATTTTCTTTAAAGCCTTGCTTTTAATTGTCTCCTGATGAAAGCAATCTATCTGGCTGAAATTGATATGATAGAATCTGTTTGATCATATTGCCATTTATATGTGAAGTTTGTATATAGCTATGCAATTTAGTGTAAATAAGTTCTGTCTATAATAAAATAATTGTAATGTTTTGAATTCACTAGAACATTATTTGTAGCGAGCTGGTTTGGAGCTTATGGATATGATGGCTGTTTATCAAGAAGGAGCTTATGAACGTCTATGCAGGTAGCATATAGAACATTGTCTGTATCATTTTCTGCTCTAGGAGTATTACCTGTTTTTTATATACTTTGATAATGATGCCTGTTTTCTTATTGGTGTTTCTCTAACCCGTGGAAACAGTGTTCAGCAAACACTCATTTGACATAATACACTTGCCATCACTTTGAGGCTCTATGATTCAGTTTCATAGAAGAGAAATATGTGAAATTATTAGAACTATTGATTTTGGGTTTCTAAGCTTTTTCATGCACTATTTGGGCCCTCAGTTGTTTGCTATCTAAACAATTCTTTCTATATTGCATGCACATGTATTTCTTCTAGATGGGTTCAAGCAGAGTGTAGGAGTCTTGGGGATGTTGACAATCCTGAAGTCAGTGACCTCCTAAAAACTGCAGTTGGATGCCTGAAAGAAAGATCTGTTCTATTCAAATATTGTGCGGAAGAGGTATTCATGCTCATGAGCTAGAAACTAGAGAAACATATCGAGCTTCATTTACTTTTTTGATAAGATATTCCTGGATTGCAGGTAGCAAATATGAGACATAATGCATTATTCAGAAGATTCATTAGTGCCCTCACACGTGGAGGGCCCAGTGGACTACCAAGACCAATAGAAGTTCATGCCCATGACCCTTTAAGATATGTAGGTGACATGCTGGGATGGTTGCACCAGGTAGATTATTTTCCCCCTGTTTTATGTCTTCTGAGCTATTCTCATTTTTTTACCATATGTTAAGTGCCAAATATTAATACTAAAATTTTTGGCTACTAGATGTAGATTTCCTTGAGTGTCCTTATACGCCCTGATGCAATATTTTGATCCATGTTATTCTATAGAAAATGACCATGGTTCACAATAGGTACCACAAATTTCACACATAGATGAAAATTTAAAATTTGATTGAAGGACAAATAGGAAATCTTGGACAATTTCCAAACCTCAAAAGGTGAACACGTAAGATATAATTATGTATTTATATGATTAGACTGTGATAGATTATAAAGCCTACATAAAATCTAAATAAGTAATCTGGATTTTTTTGTTAAGTTTTAAATTGTAGGATTGCGTTAATAAGCTTTATATAATATCAGTCAAAATATTATATAAATATGAAAGTTTAAATGGATTTTATTTGCGTTACACACACCCGGTGTGTGCATGTATACTAGATAATATATGACCTCCTATGGCGGATGTAATTTTAATTTTTCACTGTGTTGACCATTTCTTTGGCTATGTGATAGGCATTGGCTTCTGAAAGAGAACTTGTGCTTGCATTGCTTGATCCAGATTTTGTGACAGATACTGGACCAACAGCTCAACGATTCTCCAAAATTTCAGGGAATGATACTGGAAAGACAGAGTCAGACTTGACATTTGTTTTAGACAGGATATTCAAAGGAGTTTGTCGACCGTTTAAAGCGAGAGTCGAACAAGTTTTGCAATCTCAGCCTAACCTTATCGTTTCATACAAACTCAGTAATACTTTAGAGTTTTACTGCCACACTGTGAGTTTTACAGAACATGAATATCCAATTTGTCCTTTTTACATTATTTTAATTTGTCTCAGCTGGTTATCTTTGTACAGATATCAGATTTGCTAGGAAGAGAAACAGCACTCTGTAATACACTCTGGGCTCTCAGGGATGCTGCTCAAAAGACCTTTTTTGACATCCTAAAAACTCGTGGAGAGAAACTCCTACGATATCCTCCACTTGTTGCTGTTGATCTTTCTCCACCTCCAGCTGTGAGGGAAGGAGTATCAGTGCTCCTTGAAATAATTGAAACACATGACAGTATGATGGTTTATTCGTCAGGCAAGGAGCCTACATTTGAACCAGTCATTTCTGCTTTATTGGACCCAATAATTCAGGTGTGTTAAATTAAGAGTCTTTTATGACATTATTTGGATGGCATAGGATACCTAATGCTTGATGCAAAAGTGGTCCTGGCAATCATAAAAAAATATTATCTCTCATACATCACATTTTAATTATGACTGCAAATTTATGAGCATGACTATGGTATTTTATTAGATAGATTGGATCGCTAGACACCCGTATGTCATTTCACGTGTGTAAGACCGTGTGCTTGCCATTTCCCCGAAAGCTATAGTGAATGGAATGATCGTTCATATTTTCTGAATCGTACAAGATTTACTTCGATCTTTTCTTCAGCAAGAGTGATTGTTGTTCCCCAGCCACAGCAATATGGTTTAAGCTTTCTGAGATACCTGATCATTGTGCATGCAATATTGTTTTTTATCGTAAGATCTTGCTCTAACAGCACTACATTTTTTCAGTATTTGAATCGTTTTGCTAAGCTTTTTTTGATACTTCATTCAGTGACAGAATTTGTGAATTTGATTTTTATTAATCTTTATACAATCTGAATTCTTGCTCCTGTTGTTTAGATGTGTGAACAAGCAGCAGATGCGCATAAATCCAAAGGAGTTATTCAGTCGTCAAGGAGAAGTAGAGGAAGTTCAGATCCTGCTCAGCTCCGGAGATCATCTATAGATGCTATTTTGGATAATAACAGCAGTTCAACCCCTTTATCTCAGGTATTTTTATTTCGTTGGATTTTCTATTTGAAAATAGAGGGTGAGAACTAGCAAGGAAGGGGCTTGACAATCTCTTTCATTTGAACGAAGAATTTCCAAATCTCGTGTTTATTTTCTGCATATAGTTTTGCTTTGATCTAGTAGCTTAGTCTCTAAGTAATGATTGGCTTCTCTGGTAGTTTTAAGTTCATCTTTTGTAACATCCTTTGACTTACTGGCTGTGTTTGTTGCCAGATCCGTGAAGTACCTTCCAAAATATTTCTGATCAACTGCTTGTGTTCTATCAGACAACCATTGTTGGGGCACGAAGTTGCCGCTGAATACATAAAAAAGCTTGGATCAATGATAGAAACCCACATGCACGATCTCGTTGAGAAGGAAGTAGAATCCATTCTTCGGAGATGCAACTTGTCGAACAAAATGTCTAATTTCCGCGACTCATTGACCAACGACGACATGTCTGAGGAATCAGTATCTGAGCCTCCATTGTCTGAGACGGAAGCCATGTCCTCCACTGTTCTTTCCGATTGTTTGAAATCTTTCTTCGGGCTCGTTTTGGGAAGCGAAAGTTCTCTGCCCGAGTTCGAGCAAATGAATGTTCCTAGTCTTCGATCAGAAGCGTGTGTTCATTTGGCTAAAACTCTTGCCGACGCTTATGAACTTATGTATAAGGCGATAATGGATCCGGGGAACGGATATGCGGAACCTAAGTCCTTGGTCAGGCATTCTCCTGATCAGATAAGGACCATTTTGGGGATCTGACTCTGTGGATTGGTTCAAGTTGTGAAATGTGAAAAGAATATGATGCTGGATTTAGCTTTTCGCAGATGGTACACGTTCGTGTGTGACTGGTGTTTCTTCTGATTTTAATGTACTCGTTTACATTTTATAGATTAATTATATGTATTTTTTTATATGTTATATACTCAGATGAATGACGGGTTCTTCGAATAAAATAAAAAAAATGATTTGATATATGTGACCAGAGACCTGAGATGTTTGTGCGCATGAGAACGTCTAACAAAACGCTACGTTGGTAATAAATTAAATTTAGGTTCTCAATCCGTAAAAAATTGTCTTCAAATTTAGTGAATGCCAGTTATTGTTGAATCATGTATTATCCGATTGAGATTTTTTATTTTTTGGCTAAAAAAGCGCCTTAATGTTCATAAGAACTGATAATTTTCTCCCTTAAAAAAACTGGTCATTTTCTAATTAGATTGATGGAGAAATGATCCGCCAATCGACATTCGACTCACATCCATCTACAGTTTAACTAGAAAAGTTCTATCTGTTGCAGTAACATATATTTGTGATTCTGTGAGACGGTTTTTATATTTATAATTGTGAGACATGTCGATTTAATGTATAGATATAATGTGAATAAAGTTTTAACATAAAATTAATATTTTCTATAAATCAGATCAGTTCAGATAAAAAATCTATATTACAAAATCAACGTTTGAGAGTCTAGAGCTGTAAACAAATCAAGTCGATTTACGAATTTTTCGAGCTGACTCGATAAATATTTGAATTTATCGAACTCGAACATGTTTGAACTTTTTCCGAGTCAAAGCTATTTTGTTCGATAGTTCGCGAGCGGATCTTAATATTTTCGCGAACTATCGAACAAAATAGCTTATATATATATATATATATAAATTTATTTCGAGCTTTCGAACCTACGAAAAATAGTAAGATTTCAAGTCGAACTCGAACTTCTTTTCGAGCCAAAAAACTAAAAAAATTCGAGCATTGAAACAAGCTCGAACTCGAATATATTTAATTTAACCTAACTTCAAATTTTAAATTTTTATTAATATTCGATTCGATATATTTTGTTTTCAGCACTATTTCAGACGGATAAATTAGATAAATGTTTGAATATAGTAGAAATAAATTTTTCTCATAGAAAGTGGGCAATTGCCCAATTTTCATACAGCCAAACAGATACAAATCCTACTCTCGTTCGGGTCATGTGTCGGTAGTGCAGTACATCTGAAGCCTGCCGCCCCCTCATTTCTCTTGCTTCCGCAGTCCTTTTCCGTAAACTTCCTCCCTTCGACTACACGATTTCACGCTATTCCACAATCACAGTATCACACCAATCTTCTCCCATCTATATATCAAGAGTTCTGTTGGGGGTGGGGAGTGGTTGGATCGATGTCACTGTTATGAAGAGGATGGGATCACCCGTAGCAATGGCGTCGGCGAACCCGAACGGCGGAGATGTTTGGAGGGCCCATCTGGCTATGGCGTCTGTGCAGCTGTTCAATGGCGGATACCATGTCATCACCAAGGTCGCACTCAACGTGGGCGTGAATCAGCTCGTTTTTTGCGTTTTTCGGGATCTGTTGGCGCTGTCCATCCTCGCACCCGTTGCCTATACCCGCGAAAAGTCAGTAGCTCTTTGACTCAATTTTGCTCTATCTGTGCATTTGGGTTTTTGTTTAGATGCATTGACCAGTTATATTAACGTGGCTACTGGAATTTCACTCTGAAAGCAAAGATTTTTTCCCCTTGTTCTGCAGAGGGCTTAGACCACCTCTAAATAGAAGCCTTTTGACGACATTTTTCTTGCTTGGTTTAACTGGGTCAGTTGGATTTCTCATTGTTGTTTCAAGTTGGTTTCTTCTTCTTTCATACCACAATTCTAATTGTTACTTACTGTTTTCCTTGGTTCTTGTTATTGACGCTATGGATCAGGATTTTTGGAAATCAACTTCTGTTTCTTCTTGGTCTTGGTTACACGAATCCAACTTATGCGGCAGCCATACAGCCCGCTATTCCGGTCTTCACATTTATTTTAGGCCGTAATGATGGGGTAAGTCTAATCACTCTGTGCTACTCTTGTGGATTTATCACTTCCCTATAATTACAGACGTACATATTCATGAATGCTTTGCTTGTATGTTGATTGCCGCCACATGTATGAGCATATTTTAGTTTTATATCATAGTATGATATATAAAGTGATCCACAAATTGCCTCAATCATTTAGCGATAAGGAGCATCTGGCAGGTGATGATAACCGTAAGGTAACATTCATCTTTGTGACAAAATTTTATGGTATGTGAATATCGTATGATTATACAGGTCCCTAAGCTTAGCAGTATAATCAGAAAAGTACTCCACCTATTAAAATTGCATAAAGGTTTAGAGCGCCTTTGTCTATGGAATCAATTTGGTTTGTTAACATTCAGTGGTCGTGATCAGATTAGCTTACACTTAAGATACAATTATTTTTGAATCGCTTCTCATTCATTTAGATGCGAATTATATCCGCGTTTGGCTTATTTTCAACATGATTTAGGATTGCTATCTGTGCAGTACAGAAACTGTGAATCTGAGAAAAACTGAAGGTCAAGCTAAAATAGGAGGCACTATTGTTTGTGTTTCTGGTGCCATTCTTATGGCTGTGTGTCGTGGTCCGGCATTGTTAGGACATGGAGAATCTGAATTTGCAGCCCAAAGTGATATAAGTGCCAAGGGTCAGCCTGAGCCTTCTAGTTTGTTAATGTCTAGTATTCTGGAGCTTGGAATTGATAATTGGCACCTAGGGGTTTTATGCTTGATTGGAAACTGCATGTGCATGGCAACTTATCTAGCCATTCAGGTAACGGATATCGATCTTGGTGCTTTTCATTTTGAACATCATGTGTCATGAGAATTTGAACAATATACTGAAAGGACCTGTTCAATATTTCGAAAACCTACCTCGGGATGTCTCTGGTTGACAATATCACCACAATAGGCTAGGGTCTCAGAAGCTAGGTGGTGGTGTGAGTCGAAAAACTGTTTTAATCATCATGTAACAGTTACAAATCTAATCTCACCAAGGTTTTAGTTTTGCTTGGATTCCATTTCTTCAAAGGATCAAAGGAACGGGTTGGTACATATTGAATTTCCGATTATAATCTTTCCATACCTTGTGTTTCTTGAATGGCCAATTACACGATCTTCTATTTTATTGTTTTATTCTATTGGCGAGTATCATAGCGCGTCACTGGTCTTAATGGTCACATCATTATGCCTATTAAAAGCAAATGTGCTTTTTGCATGTATAATAAATGACCAAAACCAGCCAGCCACTCTTGCATGTATAATCTTTGTGATTTTTAGTTGTACAAGGTCACTTTTTTTTCTTACTCTTAAACACATGTTGATTCCTCGGACATGCAACGTTGGCCTTGCTAGTTTTTGTCGGCATTTAGGGGAAAAAATTACTATGAATGTGTATCTTCTTGCCTATGTCCTCTTATTGTTCCAATGATATTATTGATGGAGCTGTAGTTGTGCTCCCATGTTGTGTTTCAGGCCCCACTTTTAGTCAAATATCCTGCAAGCATATCGATGACTGCATATTCATACTTTTTTGGCGCTTCACTGATGGTGTTAACTGCATTTTTCATGACAAATGCTTCAACCGATTGGAGTTTGTCTCGATCCGAGGCATTTGCAGTATTATATGCTGTAAGTTTTTCCTCCCTTCTGTTTTGTCGAGGCAAGAAAATTGGGGCAGAAAATTTGATGTTAAGATTGAATCAAGATTTTGGACACTCAAGTATGGTGCAATTTTCCCTTTTATGTTACATATCCTCTTTAGCTCAAACCACACATTGAATGTATGTTATGAGTTTGGCTCAATTCATACTAAATCATATGCTCCTATATTGCACTGATCAATTTGAGAATATCTATATAGTGTTGCATGATGTGGGCATCAAGTGTCGCAAAAGATTTGAAATTGCTCGCAAGTGGATCCAAAAATTATAAGGCCTGTTGAAATCCATCACACTTTAATGGCATTGCTATTTGCTTGCTTTAAGTGGTCTATGCTTCGCAATTGATGACTTGACTTGTACTTCCCCTATTGCCATTGTTGCATTTCCTACTCAAGCATTGGCTTGCAGGGAATTGTGGCATCCGCTCTGAACTACGGACTTGTGACATGGTCAAATAAAATACTTGGCCCTGCCTTGGTGGCGCTGTATAATCCACTCCAACCCGCTGCGTCAGCATTCCTCTCAAGAATTTTTCTTGGAAGCCCAATTTACTTAGGAAGGTCGTTATCTCCATCCCTTTTTTATATCCTACTGCATTTTATATCTTGTGTCATAGATGAATAATACTCTCGTCACTTGTGTCTCATGTCAACTTTATAGAAGGGAAGGGAGGTTCATCTTTTCTCCTTTTTCGGCGAGACATGCAATTTATTCACATATAAAAAAACTAACACATGGTCCAAGCTGTTTTAGAGGTGCAAAATAGCTGAATCCACTTGATAAAAGTTTCTACTCCTTGAACTACTCCTCAAACATGAGTTCAAGGAGCAGAATATTACTGGCTCTTGATTTCAAGTTTTAAATTTATGAGTATCATCCATCCGCGATGAATAAAATTAATTTAAAGGACAATGAGTCTGTGTGCATTGTCCTTCAGGCTTTATAAATTATACTATCGGCAAAATTTCTCGTGTATGGGACATTCCAAGAGAAATAGTAATTTAAACTGGTTAAAAAGCCATAGATATTTGTTGCAAGTTGACTTCCAGCAACTCCATGGGCAAACGTGTTAGAGGAAAAAATATCATCGCTCAACTTGAAAAAGTACTCGAGCTACTGGGCTGAGCTTTGATCCGAACTGTGCATGATCTAATCTGAGCTACTTGATTTGGTTGGTCGGACAATCCTAGTCCCTGTTTGATAGTTATCCGTTCTCGTGTCATCCCACTCGACCATATACTAAGAGAAGAACATTTTGTCTATTCTACTGCAGCATTCTCGGAGGATTTTTTATTATAGGTGGGCTGTATTTGGTTACCTGGGCTTCTTATCGAGAAAACAAGCTCATCGATCGCCATCGGAGCCGTTCATAAACAGAGATTCTCCTATCAGCAAGATTCCTTACCAGATAGGGCAATTTTTCTCAGGTTCTCGGACTTCAACACGAAAGATCATGGATCGACTTAAATATTATGTTTTACTAGTTTCTTTGTAAGAGTAATCCCTTGTGTATTCAATGGTCTTAAAGATATAAAAACCTTTTCACCAATTATTTTTCATTACATGTACACCGTGTTATACTTGCCCCTTATTTTTTTTTTGTTTACCATCCATCCTAAAAGTTAGAGCAGTTGGAACTTGTCCTCCAGACGAGAATATGATCAGATTTTACTTATATTTTCTTTTTCTGAAATTATAAATTGCAATTTTTCTCTATATACTTCGCCTCCTTTGAATTTTCTGAGTCAGCTGCACATGGAACCGTCAGGTCAGTAAAATAATGCACATATGAATTACACTCAAAGGAGGTTTATCTAAATCATCCATCTAGTTATGTTATCTACAAATTTCACTTCATTTAGCAACGATTCGCGTGGTTCCAAGCCAACTTCTTTCATCTCATCAAGAATCTTGAATGCCTCCAGTGAGTATCCCTGTTGCACATAATTCTTGACCATTACATTATAACATGCACCATTCCTCCTATCTCGGCCCGAATCAAACGCTCTATTTGCATCGTGCAATGAACCACACCTGCCATACATGTCAACCAATGCACATAGCACATAAGCATCCAACTCAAGTCCCAACTTTATTGCATTAGCGTGAACCTGCCGACCACACACAACATCCGCCATCCTCCCACAAGCCTTGAAAACACTCGAAAATGTGTAACCATTTTTCCTCACTCGTGCCATCCCCATCTCCTTAAACACGTGAATCGCTCCCTCGAAATCATCATCACAGCAACAGTTAACGACTTTTGATGTCCATATGGCCGTATTTTGACTACAGATCTGCTCAAAAACAGTCTGAGCTACCGCAAAATGCTTCATTTTTCCGTAAAAATTAATCAAAGAGCTACTCAAAGCAGCTTCTTTTGAGTAACCCATTTTGCATAACCAACAGTGCACTTGCGTTCCAAGTTCCAAATCCATCAAACCAACACAAGCTTTAAGGACAAAAGCAACAATTCCAGTAACCAAAAATTTCATCCTACGATCACCGAAATCACTAAAATGTTGTTCTCTCAACATTTTCGTAAACAAAAATACAGATTCAATATAACTTCCTTCTTCACAAAACCCAGCAATCATAACAGCCCACGAGTTGAAATCCCTCACAAACATTTGATGAAACAGTTGGCGCGCATTCTCCAAACACCCACAGCTGACAAACATCAGCAATACCCGATTAAGCAAAGGTAAGCTTAAACGAACCCCACCTTTTCTCATATGATCATGCAGCTCCACGGCCTTAAATGGGTCGCGCAACTTAGTACATTCCCTGACGAGGGAGGCGTAAATATCCAGTTGGATTGGCAATTTGACGCTGTCCATCAAGTACAGAACATCTGAGGTGGTCGTCACAGGTTTGAGGTTCGATTTTTTCTGCGGGGTTTTGATTTTGATGGTTGGGGGTGGATTATATTCCGGTCTAGAAAGGGGTAAGTGAATTGGAGTTTTGGGGATGAAATTGTCGACTGGATCGTGGAGACGGTGGCAGGCTTGGAATTGGGGTGCCAGGATTTCCATCGGGACGTTAACTTGTATAATTTTATTAATAATAATAATAATAATGAAGTCAATTGTTGCTTATAAGCAACAAATCAAAACCCTTTTAACTTAAAAAAATAATAGTAATAATTAAACTACACAAGAAAATGAGTTTCTCTTCATGCTAATAATTGAAATTATTTTGACAATTTCTATTCGTTTTTCAAGAAAATGGCACTTTCATCACGACCAACTACTGATCATGACCAATACGGCTTCTGAAATCATCCAAGGGCAAAAAAGACGACACGTGCGAACTCTTCCATTTTGTTGACTTGGAAACAGTCCCAGTAAAAATTATTTGACTTGTCATGAGATATGTGAGTATCATGACGAGATATGAGTCGATCTGATTTATATTTTAGATATAAAGTAATATTTTTTGGACTAAAAATAATGTTTTTTCATATGTCAAATTATATAAAAGATTTGTCAGATAAAATTGACTCATAAAACTATCTCATATTAATTTTGATGTTCTTTAATACATGTCATATAAGCAAAACATTGGAAAATTTCATCAGAATGCTAAATAAGCATATAAACATTTAAATCAAACTAGAGTAGGTTTTTTGTGAGATTATCTTACGAATCTTTATATGTGAGATGGGTCAATCCTACCGATATTTACAAAAAAAGTAATATTCTCAGAATAAAAAGTAATATTTTTTCATGGATGACCCAAATAAGAGATCTGTCTCACAAAATACGACTTACGATAACGTCTCACATAAATTTTTGCCTTCAAGACCCCAAAGTATAAAAGGTCAAAACAGAGAATGGTTTTTACTTTTGGAATTAAAATAACACTTCAAAAATTATGTATGTTACATATGAACGAAAACAATCCATTTTAATAAAAATTTGAAAACAAAATTTACTGTAAGAAATATATCAACTCAAAAAAAACTTATTATTTAAAAAAAATCAGTAAATCTTTACAACGGATACACTCCTAAAAATGGATAATTTGAACCAGAAAGTACGAAATTGATAAATAAAAAAAATGTATGTAAATTTTAATGTAATCAAGATGAATGAACTGTAAAGGCTCAACGTGTAGGCTAGAACCGGCCGTTTCTTGCAGCGTCTTTTTCACTTTAATGGAAAGCAAAGGCCCATGCTCTCTCTTTTTGGTATGGCAACAAATGCAACCATGATCAGGACTACACTCATCCCATTAACCAACAAAAACATAATCGAAACTACTTTTCCTTCTTGTAGTTCCCTTTCAAGAACTTCAAATGGGTTACCATTGAAATTCGATTCTGTGCATTGCGATGATACGGGACCATATACTTTCCGTCCCACTCTGAGAGTTATCACAAGAGCATTTCTTGTTTATTCTATCAGGTTAGTTCCGTTTTGATGTTGTCTCCACTCTATCGGATTGTTTTTTCTTTGGTTTTTGTATTGATTAGAAGAACTTTAGTATCAAAAGACAAGAAAGTCCGCATCTTTTCTCGTTTGTATTGTTTGTGATAATACCTTTTAAACTAATGTTATCCCTTGCACTTGTTTTTCAAGAAATTTAAATGGATTGAGCAAATTTGGTTCTCTGCGTAGATTTTTAGGCCCATTTCACTACCAAAGTTATTGTGCAAAATTTCTGCTTCACTCAGTGAGGTTTGTTCTGCTTTGATATTTAGTCCACTTTCTTGGACTCCCTTTTTTGCCTTCTTCGGTTCTTGTTACGGTTCAATAAATATCAAGAAAGAGAATGGTGATGACCTTTGAACCAATTTCTTAGTTTCTTTTCGTGTAATTTGTGTTATTACCTTTTATTTATATGATAGAAAATGGTCTCATCTATTCTATGTTGTGCATATTTGAAGTGGTTTATTTTTTGTTTGAGTCTACTGTGTTGATCATGTATAGTTTTACACTTACATGACCTGGGGAAGATTCTTTATATGATTGTCTGCATAGAGAAAGAAGAGGCTGGAGATGATTTTTTGAGCCAATTTTCTTGGTTTTTCTTCCCATTTTGTATTTGCGATCTTACTTCTCGTTCATATTGGAAAAGGTTCCATTCTATATGTCTGTTATTGAAATTTGATATATTCTTTTTTTAATTATGTACTGTCGTTGATGACTTATGAAGCTACACGATCAAAGGAGGATTTATGTTACTGTTTTTTGGCTTATAGAAAGAAGAAAACTCAGAAGAGGTTGATGGATCAAAGATCAGTTGTAGGGTCGACCATGGAAGGTGAAGGGATAGCATTGAATTCAGATGTCCAATCAGGGGAAATGATTTTTGAGCCGATTCTTGAAAAAGGAGTGTTTCGATTTGATTGTTCTGTAGCTGATAGAAAAGCAGCATTCCCAAGCTTTTCGTTTGAAAATCCCAAAGTCAGGGATACACCAATTATCGATGTTGATAAAGTTCCAACCTACATTCCTTCTTTTGAATGTGTAATGGGACAGCAGATAGTTGATATTGAGGTACTATCAAGTCACACCTTTCTAAACACACAATGAATTTCAGTGAAATTTGTGCATATTGATAACTTGTGATTTTTCATCTTCAAATATTAAAAAAATATTTGATTCATGAAATTGAATTTTACTATGATCAAGTTTCCCCCGGATACCTCATTTTATGGAACTGGTGAAGTCAGTGGACAGCTTGAACGAACTGGGAAAAGGGTAAGCTTACTTTTGTTCACTCATATAATATCTATGACATAGACATAATAAGTATTATTCAAACATAATTTTTTTACTTATGCAACAAATTTAATAGATTTTTACTTGGAATACCGATGCTTGGGGTTATGGTTCTGGAACCACTTCTTTGTATCAATCACACCCTTGTGTTCTAGCTGTACTTCCAAATGGAGAGGCATTAGGTGTTCTTGCAGATACAACGCGACGTTGTGAGGTATTTTATAACCTCTTGATTGTTTTTTTAAAGTTATTTCTTCAATTCAGTAACTGTTAGGTGATTGGTATTTCTTGAGCAGATTGATTTGCGGAAGGAATCAAAGATAAGGTTCGTTTCTTCATCATCGTATCCCATTATCACCTTCGGGCCATTTGCTTCACCAACTGATGTTCTGGTCTCTTTGTCTCAAGCAGTTGGTAAGTCACAATCTATATCATAGTTTTAGGAATTTGTTCCTTGATTATCATACAAATTATGTTAAAGTTGTGAAAGAGATGACAATTACACATGGAATTGAGCTCTCTTTCAGATAGTGTGCGACGATATGCACAATCTTTTCAGCACTATGGTCTTGAAAATGTTTACTATCACTTTATCTTTCCTTTTTTAAAGCCTTTAGTTTCTAATTGATATAGTTTTGCAAGAAAAGTTGAGAACAATTAATAATCTGACGTCCTCGAGGTCAGGTTGAGCAAATGTCCTCCTTTATCTCAGAGATTCGGTCAATAAATGGCATGTTCAGTTATAACTTTCTATCTGATTTGGCTTCGGGACAAAATACTAGACACTGCACAACGGAGTTTGATAAAGACCAAATTGCTATAATCTTCTTGAAACAAGGATGCCACGACTTTTATTGATGAGTCATTTTCATTTCTTAAAATTTAGTCAAAGATTACCACAATTTTCTTGCTTCAAGTCTTTTAGTTACTTGGTGGTGATGTGTTTCTTTTCTCTTAATTGACTGGTTCTTTGAGGCTTTTTATGTCAGGAACTGTATTTATGCCCCCAAAATGGTCACTGGGCTATCATCAATGCCGTTGGAGCTATGATTCTGATGCACGAGTCCGTGAGGTATACCATTTGTTTTAATGTTTGTTTAATATTTGCTCTTAGTTTGACTTTCTTCCCATCTTTACACATACTTGCAAGTCTATCCATGAGTCTTTTTCATTTTTTAGTCCTCAAGCTTGATTAGGAGAATAATGTTTCCCGACTATCTGGACTTAGAACCCATTACGTTTGGTTTATTTGTCATCATTGTATGCACAGCCTACTATTTTCCGACCATATTGACAACTTTTGATTTTGATTGACCTTGTTCACTTCTAGATTGCAAGAACATTCCGAGAAAAAGGCATACCTTGTGATGTCATATGGCTTGATATAGATTACATGGATGGTTTTCGTTGTTTTACATTCAACAAGGTGCGTTTTCTCCAAGTTGACCCTCGGATATTAATGTTTTTTTAACCGTATCACATACTTGCTGTGTCTTGATTAATGGCCTGTGGCATGTTAGTTTCATCTTTGACAGTATGTTTACTTCTCAAACGAGGAAGTTATAATGCTGCAACTAGAAATATGTCTCGGGCTTGACATTTTGTGTATTGGTTTAAGCCATATGGAGTCAATATCTGTTAGATGTTTCAAAATCAAAGCAAGAATTATCCTGAACAAAATATCTGATAAGAGTTTGATTAAACACCAAGTATATTTTGCACCCTGTCTCACAAAACCAAACAGCAATTTTCTATTAGTCTATTCATATTTCAAATACCAGTCTTAAGATGATTTGGTTATTTTTAACTGTATTTATTTATTTGGTTTTGTTTAAGTAATTGGAGAGTTTGGGAACTTTCTCCGGAAAATTTATTTTTCTTTCTTCAAGCAATGACCCGATCTTGTCATGTTATAAACTGTTTCCTCTAATTTGAAAATCCTGTATTCCTTCAAAGATGAAAGTATTTAAATGGATTTTATTGTTTAACAAGTTTAATACTCATGATATACCGCCAAGAAAAACCTTTCTTGATGATGAAATAGGAAATCTAGCATTCCTTCAAAGATACAAGTACTTAATTGGATTTTATTGCTTAATAAATTGGATGATCGTGATATACTACCAAGAAAAACCTTTCTTGATGATATCTTGAGCTGGTGTGTGTTATGCAAAGACGTAAAAAATGTAGAGACCACATTTTTCTATTATGCATATTCCCTATGCCAATATAGTATTAGATCTTGATGGATTTCAAGTTTTAATAGGTGTAGCAGCAATAGTAGCAAGTTTGTGGGGAACTAATTATATGTGTGGAAGGAGAAAGATCCAAAAAATTATGGAAGATAGTAATATAGCACTTATCTGAAATTGAAGAAAAACAGGTGATGGAAATTTTTATGGTCATGAAACCAATTGATGGTGTTATAGAGTAGTGCTTAAAGGATTTATCTTGTAATACTCTTGCGGATTACTCATCCGCCTCTACTGTAACATTATCCATATTATAATAAAGTTAGTTTCCAATCAAAAAAAAGAAAAACAGAAAAACAGAAACAAATGGAAGCAATACGGGGGAGACATCTCTATAATGAAAGAACACGTTGATTGTAATTTGGGCACAACTTGACATGAATCTCAAAGAAATTTCATTTAGTTTTGTTACTTGGACGAGCAACTATATAAGCACAAGTGAGTGGTTGGGTAATGTACTCATGTCAATATTACACATGTAATTGGGTATTAATTTGTGTTTTTTGTGAGATAGATTAGAAGACATATCCTTATCCTTCATCTTTACATTGATAGATTAGAAGGCACATCCTTATCCTTCATATTTACAATTTAAATTTAGTAATAAATTTGTTTATTAAAAAAATTATTTAAATTTCTACAGGAAGGTGAGGACAATGTCCGTTTTCTATTTTATATCTTGGATCTTCTAGGCTTTCCTCTTACTTTATTGTGTGGGTGTGTAGGTAGGAGGGGGGGGGTTGGGTTTGTTTCCGTTTTTTGGTTCTTGATACTTACCCTTTCCAAGAGTGTATTTCCTAATGTCTCATTCTAGTATGTTTACATGATTCTTTGTACATGCTTGATGCTTTCTGCTAATCTTTTTGTGGTCATAGGTGATTCATTCGATGAATTGATTTCAATAGGTGAAATAAACCAGACTTCCCTTTTTCAGGAGCGGTTTCCAGATCCAAAGTCTCTGGTTGATCATCTTCATCAAACTGGTTTCAAAGCAATCTGGATGCTTGATCCGGGAATAAAAATTGAAGAGGGATATTTTGTATTTGATAGTGGTTCAGTGGAAGATGTATGGATTCAAACTGCCAATGGAAAACCTTATGCTGGTATGCTGTTACTCAGAAAAGAAGGATAAATCTTTTTGCAGGGATGGTTTATTTCACCAATTTTTTGCTCAATATTCTCTCCAAGCATTTGACTGGTTATTGCTGCTGTTATCTTAGGAGAGGTCTGGCCTGGGCCTTGTGTTTTTCCTGATTATACACAATCAAAAACCCGTTCGTGGTGGACTGATCTAGTTAAAGACTTTATCCCTAACGGCGTAGATGGTATATGGAATGATATGAATGAACCAGCCGTCTTTAAGGTGAAATCAAAACTCTTTTTATTCACAATTTTTTCTTGATTTCTATAATCTTTTTGTTTTGCTTTTTTCGTGACAGAGTGTGACAAAGACAATGCCTGAGAGTAATATTCATATGGGAGATTCAGAACTTGGTGGCTGTCAGAACCATTCATACTATCACAATGTATAATTGTCCTTGAATATTTTGATGATTTTGCAAATTAAATCTTGATATTTAGATACGTTCTAAAAGTTCATGTCTCATTATACTGTAGCATAGTTTATAACTTAGATTGTTTTCTTTAATCCGTCATAATGAAAATCATGAACTTTTTTGTTCATTGATATGAGGTGCTTGTCACAGGTTTATGGTATGCTGATGGCAAAATCAACATATGAAGGCATGAAGCTAGCAGATGACAAAAAACGTCCCTTTGTTCTTACTCGTGCTGGGTTTGTGGGTAGCCAGAGGTATGCTGCCACATGGACAGGAGATAATATTTCTTCGTGGGAGCATCTTCATATGAGTATCCCCATGGTTGTTCAACTGGTAAAAACTAATTTGATATTTTATCCAGTTATGTCAGGGATGTGATAGTGAAACATTGAATAAACAATATCCAATGTGTTACCAAAAAACAAAATAATCTGCAAATTTGAGTAGGTATAAACTGAGGACAGTGGGATGGAGAAGAATTACTTGTCTCGCTCGATTGTAGTACTGTAGTGTGTAGATGAATCTTCCTCCCCAACTCTGTTGAAAGTATATGATGTGACTTATATACCGACAATCGACATAAAAGAGTAATATACTGATAAAGTCCTCTCAATTGTGGGTATGAATATATTTGAGCATTTATGAATGTTTATGCATAAATTCCCATGATGTTAATCGCGGAATAGTTATGTCCCTGGGCAAGCAAATTTGCCACACACCACATTTATGTAATTTCTTATGACTACCAGACATCTTAATGTTTATACTTCCAAGATATGTAGATTTTGTCAACATATTTCAGCAACTTTGGCAATATGACCTTTTGTTCAGGGTCTCAGTGGTCAGCCACTATCAGGGCCCGATATCGGTGGATATGCTGGTAATGCAACACCAAAGCTATTTGCTAGATGGATGGGTTTTGGATCATTGTTTCCTTTTTGTCGTGGGCATTCTGAATCTGACACAACCGATCATGAGCCGTGGTCATTTGGTGAAGAGGTTTGTCTCGTTGATGTACCTGAAATAGTAATCAATTAATGCGTGGATATAATATTTTCATAAGTCTTGGGCATGCTAAAATTCAAAACAATGAAGCTGTAAAATACAGAAATTTTGCTGTGGTGTTATTTATATTTCCTTGACAGCAAAAGAGAGATCAGTTCTTGCATGATTGTATCAGCAGGAGTTGTCATACTCTATTCCAAATTTGTAAATGATATTAGATTCTTGATTTTGGATCGATAATTACTATCAATTCTATTGTAGTTCTTGTGGCATCCTTATTTACTATTTCTTAACAGTGTGAAGAAGTGTGCCGATTGGCATTAAGGAGACGATATAGGCTGTTACCTCATATATATACTCTGTTTTACATGGCTCATACGAAGGGTGTTCCAGTTGCGACACCCACATTTTTTGCTGGTATGTCTCATATATTTTAACATCCACATAATTGTCATTGCAGAACTTACGTTTCTTCTGTTTTTTTTTAAAATTTTTTTGCAGATTGCAAAGATTTGGCGTTAAGAACACAGGAGAATACGTTTATGTTGGGTCCGCTCCTAGTTTATTCAAGGTCTCACTACTCTTCCTTCCATATAGAGCACTAAGTGATTCTATAATAGATGTTTATCGGTTTGTTTGTTCCAAGCGCAGCTTGTTTGAGAAACTTGACACCAGTCCTTGTATCCCTAGTTACTTTTTTAGTCCATAAAAAAGAAACATATCCCTTAATATGTGCTGAAAATAGTTAATATGCCATTGGAATTGAGCATCATACTTCTAACTCTAAATATATGATGCTCATTTTATTGTAGCACTGAACAAAATCAGGAGTTGTATCAGATGCAGCACAATTTACCTAAAGGCAGTTGGCTCAGTTTTGATTTTGAAGATTCTCATCCGGTAGTACATCTTATGAACCGTTCACAATATCCATTTTCTTTGAAATCTTGTTCAATCATTAATATTTCTGTCTCCTCATATCCTAGGATCTGCCGGCGTTGTATCTACAAGGCGGATCGATCATTCCTGTGGCTCCTGTTTGTCAACACATTGGGGAAGCTAATCCTACAGATGATTTAACACTGATAGTGGCTTTAGATGAACATGGTAATATTGCATTATTGTTTGTTTTAGCCGATAAAAACAAACCTCGGTCCTAAACTACTCAGGCAACTTATGTGGATCCGGCTTGCTCTGTTCAAAATTTAACACTTAGTGATTCCAAATTAATTTAGTTATGCTTAGTAACTTCATCACAAGTGGTAAAATAACCTTACATTTTATTTGAGCCTGCTCTGTAGTGATTGATGTTAAATATGCATTAACCATCTTAAATTTTAGTCCTAATCCAGTACTCAGTCGCTGCCACCCTACCTTTTCTATAATATGGTCATTTTTATTCTATTCACGCTCCACACTAACTTGCACTAAAGTGACATAGCAAACGCGTAAAATTAATGTTTGATGAAATATACTTTTACATGATAATGTTTCTGATTTGTTTTCTGTGAAGTGTCAAGTTTGTAATGAAACAAACAGATATATTTTTACTGGAGCACTTTGAAATACAATTTCATAGCTTATTTATTGGATATCTCAAATTGCAGGTAAAGCTCAAGGCATCCTCTTTGAAGACGAAGGTGACGGATATGAATACATCAGTGGAGGATATCTCTTGACGACTTATATTGCTGAACAACAGTCTTTTGTCGTGACTGTTAAGGTTGCCCGGACTGAAGGATCTTGGAAGAGACCAAATCGTTGTTTGCATGTGCAATTGTTGCTTGGAAAAGGTGCTATGGTATGTATATGTTAGTTTCATTTGTTTGGAAATTGAGATTTTTATCAACTCAACCTTTATGCTGTTATAGCCATTGGATTAAACTAATATGTTGATGCCTTTTGGGATTTGTTACATGACTCTCTTAGATCGAATCTTGGGGTACTGATGGAGAAATACTGCGAATCCCAATGCCTTCAGAAACTGAAGTGTCTGATTTAGTGTCAGCCAGTGAAAAACGCTTCAACTTTCGAATAGGTGACTTTATTGGTTCTTCTGTCACAAGTTATCATCTTTCGGTCCAACTGTTGTCACTGTCATGTCAAATTCTTGATTTCTTGTCGTTTTTTCTAGAAATTTTTCGTGTTTTTCTTAGTCTGACCCCTTTTCTCTGACAAGAAAAGGTATTTGGCATGAGTGAGAAACAGATACACTGAAATCTGGATATCTCGTTCTGAAGGAGCTAAATACCTCCATTTACACGAAATTAGAATTCACATTGACTTTGCATCTGGTTTCAGAAAATGCTATACGTATTCCAGTCTCTGATAATGCGTCTCGTGGAAAGGGAACAGAACTTTCCCGAGATCCTGTGGAAATGAAAAGCGGGGAGTGGTTTTTAAAGGTGGTACCATGGATTGGCGGTAGAATTATTTCCATGGAGCACCTTCCATCAGGTAATGTAATGCCTATAATCTGTCTCTTGAAGTATTGTTAGTGGTAGGCTTCTGATTATATTTGAGTTCAACTTGCTAATTTTTTTTGCTGATGCTGTAGTTCCACTTGGTTTTGTGACAGGAATTCAGTGGCTTCATAGTCGAGTTGAAATTAATGGGTATGAAGAATATACTGGATTGGAGTACAGATCTGCTGGTTGCTCTGAGGAGTATTCTGCCACTAAGTACGAGAAAACTTCACTTTATGCCATTTTTTAATGCACATCAATATCACATTTTGTCAGAATGGGACGAACGTCCCAATAAAGCAGGAGAAATTCTAAAGCCTGATACGAAAATGCAATTCCTCTCCAGCACACACAGACTGTTGCAACCCAGTTGAAATATCAATTTTCTTGAATTCATAAGTGCTGACATAAAAAATTCCAGTTACAACTAAACATGAAGAATGGTAGATTTGCTGATATTAGCTTAAATTTGATATTAACGCGATGTAAATAATTTTTCATGGTAATTCATGTAAAAAAATGATGGTATACCTGCCATATACTGATATTTTTACGACAGACAGGGACTTGAGCAGGCCGGAGAATCAGAGAAGCTGAGGTTAGAAGGTGATATTGGAGGTGGACTGATTCTCAAACGACAAATTTATTTTTTGGAAGAGAAACCAAAAACTTTTGGAATCGATTCTGCCATTGTTGCTCGGAATGTTGGTGCTGGTTCTGGAGGATTTTCAAGGTTGGTTACCCAAGCGCTTGGTTGTGTGCACTCTTGATGGGAATCATTTTTTTCACGTGTCACCTACATAGTTATCATAATAGTAGCTGGGCATAAGAATGCATGTATGGGTCGAGTTAGAGTAGTCTTGTGTTCCGGCCGACTCTATTATTTATCTGACTACAAAAAAATTGAGTTTGTTCCATGAGTTTATAGAGATGCTTGAGCTCAAGCAACAGAAGCTCGACATTAATTGGGCAAAATAGAAGTTCACTAAACTGTTTGGCCTCTAAAAATTAGCTGTCAATGTAAACGGGCACTCAAGCTTGGAGTTCGAGCTACACTTGAACAATAACTTGAGTAGCCCAAGTTCCATTCGAGATCGGTTTTGACCAAGCCCAGGACAAGTTTCAATAAATCCACTCAGAAGATCTCAGATGGCCTAAAATCTTGAACATTACAATCGTTTTAGTCAATTTAGTATTTTTAATATTTAATTTCTCCCTATATTTTACATGATTAGGAAGTAAGAATCATACATGTGAGGTATTTTCTTCTCCTTCTCTACCATAATGAAAAATCATTGTCTTTTCGTTGCATAATTCATCTTTAAACATTTATAAGTAGCATTTTCCCCTTTTTCAGGCTTGTGTGCTTGCGGGTGCATCCAACGTTCAATTTGCCACACCCCACCGAATCATACGTTTCGTTCACTGCCATTGATGGATCGAACCATGAAATTCGGCCAGATGCCGGTGAGCAGTTCTTTGAAGGCCATTTCCGGCCAGATGGTAATATTCTATCCAGTCTCATTTGTATTTCCACCATTCTGATAAGAGCCATCATCTGTTAACATAATTTTGACCAGTTTCATCGAATCCTCTTCTTTAGGCGAATGGATGCTTGTCGATAAATGTCTTGGCATAGCATTACGAAACCGGTTCAACATCAAACAAGTACAGAAATGTCTCGTTCACTGGGGAACAGGGACTGTTAACTTAGAGCTCTGGTCCGAACACAGGCCTGTTTCAAAGGAAACTCCTCTTTCTATATCCCACGAGTATGATGTACAAGGAATGCTCTAACCTTTCAGGACCAGCCAGAGTTGCCTGTTCGTTTCATTTTGGCATGCTTTATTGTAATAAAGATGTTAAAGTATACTAATCAATCTTGAACTTCTGTAATAAATTGCATGGATATTAATTGTGTTGAGTTTTGCATATTGGATCTGTTTATATTTTCAGAAACAAAGAGAGAAATAAATGCACAAATTTTATGTCTTTTAAGCTATTCGCATGTTGTTGGAAAACATACTTCCTTTGTAGCAAATATATATATTCTATTTACATCGTTTTTAATTTTTAGCCAATAAAAAACAGTGTTTACTATTTCTATGCCAAAAACCCACATTATTAAATTACTTACATGAGTTGTATTTAGTACTATCTCTAATTTATATAATAAATACATCACTATTTTTAAAAGATTTTTGGCACATTAATAAGTTATTAGTAAATAAATAAATATTGTTATATTTTCAATTGAAGATATATATTGTTTCAATATATACTCCTAGGATAAAAAAAATATTTGTTCTAGTAATATAATTGATTTATGCCTTGGTCACGTAATTAAAATAATTAAGTAAAATATTTTTAGATATTTTAACGGATCATTTTTGACGGATTGAATTTCTAGGCAAATATAAACGACATTAGATATTTTTTGCATATTAGTTTTCATGTTAATTAACAGTCACGCTCAATTTTATGGATGAACAATTAAGTTTTGGTCTGTCGAGTAATTATATTAGAAAATGAGTTGAACGAGTTAATTTCATGAATTGTTTGTAACCGAGAGATTTCGATTATAGTTTTAATGAAACAATATATCAAATATTAAATTTTTATATTATATATTTACATATTATTAATATAAAATATAATAGATTTCAAATGATCTTATAATTGGAGAACTTGAAATTAAAAAATATTATATAAATATATAAATGATAGATTTAAAGTCTATAATCTTATATTTCTTTTCGATAAAAAATATGAAATTCATCGATCCAAGCACATATTTATATAAAATTATATAGTGAATTCGTTTCTTTGTATATATATAAATAAATTAATTAAAATTTTCCCTTGTGAATAAAATACTCTCTCAAGACACACATGTTCAGACTTCCTGCAATAACCTCAGTAAATGGCCGAACCTCCAAGAAGCTCAAAAACCTCAAGTTCATGTTCATTTGCCGTGCAAAGCTACAATCTTTGCTCAAACCCCTTTCAAGGATTGTGTTCTTGCGCCTATACACACCCTCCTCGCTTCCCAAATCGTTGATGAACCAAATTACCCTAGCATTCCACCAAGAAAATCTTCAACTGATTGACCCTCAAAATCTTGCTCAGGTACAACCTTGCCACGTGGGAATCATCCTGCATAGTCTTGTGACGAAACCCAGCTCGGCGGTGATGTTTTTTCAGTGGTGTGAAGTAGTTCTTGGCTTTAATCACACGCTTGATTCGTACGTTAACTTCTTGTGTTTGCTGTTGAGTAGGCGTAATTTTGATGAGGGGAGGTGGGTTTTCGCTAAAATGATAGAAAAGTTTCACGTTTCTGATTTTGATGTGGTGCTCGAGGATGCGTTGTTTATGATATATGGCTTGAATAAGAGTACTATGTACAGTTTTATCGTGGATACTTATTGTGGTCTTGGGTTGATTGATCGTTCTATCGAGCGATTTTACATGATGTGTGAAAAAGGAATTGTGTTGTCGAATTATGCCTTTTTGAAATTTCTAAATAGTTTGGTTGATTTGGGGCGTGTTCCAGTTATTCTTGATGTGATTGGTAAGTTTCAAAATAGGTTGATGAGATGGCAGATGCAAGATTTTGATTTTTACAGTTTTGTGATGAATGGTTTCTTGAAAAAGGGTGAGATAGCGATGGGGCTGCAGTTTCATAGTAAGATGAAAGAGAGAGGGTTTCATGTTGATATTGTTTCGTGTAACAAGATTTTGAACCGCCTATGTAAAGTTAATGGTATGAACTATGCTCACAAATTGTTTTTGCTGATATTAGAAGTAGGCCCTGTACCGAGTGTGGTGACTTTTAGCACTTTGATCAAGGCGTGTTGTGAGGAGGGGAACATGGGGGATGCTTTTGAGCTTTATAATTTGATGACGGAGAAAGGGATAGACCCTGACCTTGTCGTGTATAGTATCCTTATTGATGGTTTGTTCAAAGATGGCAAATTGGAGGAGGGTCACCGCCTTCTTTCAGTTGCTCTGAATAGAGGGATTAAGTTAGACACGGTGCTTTTCGGGTCCATTATTGATGCTTATGTACAAAATGGAGATATATTTAAGGGAGTCGAAATATATAAGAAAATGTTGATGGAAGGGAGCACGCCGAGCGTAGTCATCTATGGCATCCTTGTAAATGGTTTTTGCCAAAGTGGTCAACTTCTTCTGGCTTCTAGCATTTTGGGTCAGCTTATGAAACATGGTATTAAACCCTCGATTGTAATTTATAGTTGTCTTATTGATGGATTTTTCCGGGCGGGTAATTGGAAAGATGGGATTTTTATGTTCAAAGATATGGAAAAGAATGGATTTATTCCTGATGCAATAGTTTACAACATCATTATGAATTGTCTCTGCAAATGGGGCCGAATGGATGATGGACTTTTGTTCTTCTACCGAGCTGTGAATAATGAAATAGCACCAAACATATATATGTTTAACTCCTTAATTGATGGTTGGTGTCAAGTAAAACAGATGAATAATGCGATAAAAGTGTACATGCAAATAGGCTCTTATGGTATAAAACCAGATTTAGTGACTCATACAGTGCTTCTCAAAGGTATGCTTGAGAGATCAAGATCGATTGAGGCTTTAAGTTTTTTCTTTCAGTTATTGAAGATAGGTCCTCCCCCGGACGTTGTAACATTTTGTGCTCTCATCAATGGACTATGCAAACTCAAGAATCTGACCGCTGGATTGCGGATTTTCATTATCATGGTGATGAACGGTGTAAATCCTGACGTAGCCATCTTTAACGCTCTTATTGATTCATTTTTCATGGAATGTCAGATGAGATATGCTGTGGCCTTATTCAGACAGATATTAGTGCATGGACCAGAACCTGACGTTGTGACGTATAACACATTAATCTGTGGTTACTGCTCTATGAAAATGTTACACAAGGCAGTTCAGCTATATGAAATACTGAAATCTAAGCCTGGCAAAGTAAATGTAATCACATATACTATACTGATCGATGCATATTGTAAAGAAGGTAAAATAGATGATGCCAGGTCATTATTTTCTGTGATGCTGGAAACAGGTCCTATACCGAATGTTGTTACACACAGTTGTTTGATTGATGCATACTTTAAATCATGTAATACGGAAAATGCTTTCGAGCTTTACGAAGACATGCTTCAGAAGGGTTTGTCTCCAACTATTGTCTGTTACAGTATCTTGATCGATGGTCTTTGCAAAAGTGGGTCAATGGAGGAAGCATCAGTTGTGTTCTATTCTGCTCTAAGCAGGGGATTAATGCCCGACACAATAGCCTATGGGATTATGATTCATGGTTACTGTAAGGCCGGTAGGCTTGAGAACGCTTTATCTTTATACAACCGGATGCTGGAAGATGGTGTTGCTCGGGACTGGATCATGCAACGTGTCCTTGTTAAGTATAAGCTGCTAAATTCTAACAGAGAGGATCAAAGTACCCAGTTGCATGTGGTGGAGGATAGGTCTTTCTAATACAAGAGGCCGACTGTCAATTCAAATGAAAAAGATGATGGTAAAGATTTCATACCTTAATTTGTAGATCCTGTAAAACTGTAAAATTTCCTGTAAAATGGTAAAATTTTCTGTTGTTGATCTCTGCCATTTGACAGCATCTTCGGAATCGATTCAACACACATTGTAAACATAGTCCTGCTGGGTGTTGTAGCTGATTCACTTTTTTCTAATGAACTGAGCTCATTTACTAAATCGGTGATTCTTTCGCCCATTTCATCCGGAGTTTCATTTGTTTCCAAATTCCATTTGAATTTTTTTTAATATTTTCATTATAAGAGTGTGTTTTATTTTATCCACACTGACCTCATAATTGTTTTCACCACACGTCTGGGGTTATAGGAATCAATCACCACCTTCTACATGTTGATATAGAATATTTTACATCTATATAACTCTCTTTTTATGCATTATGCACCGTTTGGTTCAAATGATAAAAAGATGAATGATGTATGATATATGGATAGTATAATGATTTATGACTTTGTTCTTTTTAGAAATTGAATCAAATGTTAGATAAACAATTATGTATAACCAATCAATGTTTTATCTTGTACACCAAACGATGTCTTAGTAGAGTCTAGCGTACTAAGTATAGAATTATAATCAAACAACGGGCTTCAAAGGAGCTTACAATTTGTGTACTAATATTTGAATCCATTGTTGTAAATGCTTGATGTGTGTGTGAAGCCCTCCTGTATGTAGTAAAATCTCTCCTTGCGTGTTTATTATGCTCCACAATAAGGCTCAAGTCCATAATACATAAATAAATAGATCTGAAAACAACATTGAAGATTTGATGTGTTACGGGTTACTTGATGGATGCAAAAGTCTTCACTCTCACAACTTGCTCATGTTTGTCTTCCAAAGTAACATCAATTATTAATGTTGGATTTTCAGTTTTGGCCTTTGTAGATGTATTTGTTTATTTTAATTATCTGAATAAGCAATCTGGTGAAGTGGTAGGTGTAGTTATTCTTTACATGGGCCTTAGTGTCATGCTGAATCAGTCACTATCCTGACCTGCCCTGCCAAAAAAATATTCACGATGCTTGTCATTTTGGCTTATGAATTTTTTTAACAGGTTGAAATAAAAAGAATGAAGAAGAATTGTTTTTTCGAATTCGACTTGCTAATTCTTTTGTTCTGGTATTGCAATTCTACTTGGTTTTGTGACAGGAATTCAGTGGCTTAATAGTCGAGTTGAAATTAATGGGTATGACGTTTATACTGGATTGGAGTACAGATCTGCCGGTTGCCCTCAGGAGTATTCCGTCATTAAGTAGGAGAAAACTTCACTTTGCATCATTTTAAAGCAGATCAGTGTCACATTTCGTCGTCCAATTTGTCAGAATGGGATGAAATGTGATGTGATGCCCCGATGAAGCAAGAGACACGTTCTAAAAGCATGATACGAAAATGCAATTCCTCTCCAGCACACACGGATCAGTGCAACCCAATTGAAATATCATTTTTCTTGAATCCAGAGGTACTGACATAAACAAATCAAGTTACAATTAAATACGAAGAATAGTAGATTTTTCTGACATTGGCTTAAATTTGATATTTAACATGATGTAAATATTGTGAGAAATTATGTTATTTCATGTAAAAATTTTGATGGTTTACCTGTCATATACTGATGTTCTAGATCTCTGGAGGAGATGGGTCTGGTTTGGGTAGCTCCGAGGACAACGAAGGATTTATTTGCGGCTGATCTAGGGTGCCACCTTGGTAGGAGGGGAGAGTGTTTCGGACAGTGACGGTTCATTGTATTTGTTAATATGTCTGGCTAGAAAGGAACAAGAGAATTTTTGAAGATATATCAGAATCGAGTGTAATGTGTTGGGAAAAGATCAAGTTGCATGTTTCGTTGTGGATTAGAAATCATAAACAGTTTGTTATGTTTTCGATTATAGTCTTAGTCTGAGATTAGAGAGTAATATATTAATGATATGTCTTAAGTCTTAAGTATATATATATATATATATATATATATATATATATATATATATATATATATATATATATATATATATGTTATATATGTATGTATTCTTGATACACGAATAGGGACTTGAGCAGACCGGAGAATCATTGAAGCTGAAGTTAGAAGGTGGTATTGGAGGTGGACTGATTCTCAAACTACAAATTTATTTCTTGAAAAACAAACCAAACATTTTTGGAATCAATTCTGCCATTGTCGATTGCTGGTGCTGGTCCTGGAGGATTTTCGAGGTTGGTCATCCTAGCGTTTAGTTGTGTGAACTCTTGTGGAAATTTATAGTGAGGTGTATGGCGATAACATTATGCAAACCGCATGCTTGGAAGCCGCTGGAGAGCACGCTCAACTAATGGCCTGTATGATATGGCTTGCCAGTTTTGAAAACTTTTTCAGTTTTGTAAAACTATATTGATGGTATAAAAAGATTAAAGCAACAATGATCTCGAGATCCACGTAAAGAATAATATCCTGAGTAGAAAAAAATATCCAACATTCAGGTATATACCGTAAAATATCGCAGTTTAGACACTCCCTGAAGTTTGCTTTTATTTTAAACTTTAGATAAGTCAACAGTTACGCCCCTTGTTGTAAAGGTGAGTTAATTATGTATTAGTTCAAACTTCACACAAACTTGATATAATTACACTTGGTTCCAAGTAGTTCAACGTAATTCAGCCATGGTTGAGTTACCGGACGAAAATAATCTGTACGAAATTCACTGAAACGACAACATAACATCAACGATCGTGAAAAATATCCGAAGCACGAATAGAACGCAAGTAACTAACAGATACCACAAGCATCATAACATAGAGTAAACCAAAGACGAACAATACTTGATTCAAGAAAATCAGCATGCAGCTGCTGCTTCTTCCTTCAGTTGCTTCACCTTAGTGATGTAATCACTCATGGCTTCATCACAGGATTTTCCTGCAAGAATTTGACAAAACAAAATTAAAACGAGCAGCAAGCATGATGATCAAGTTGTCAAATGACAGTAGTTGAGCAATATGAAGAAAAGTTTGTTTGACTGGGAATGGATGCGACTAATATACCTTCGTTGGCTTTCCATGCATCCCACTTCGCCCTATCCCTCTGGTTAAAAATACCAGGACGGCCTGTTTTTGGATACAGTGAATGTATTTTCTTTTTTTACAATGACTATGCAGAGGAAAACAGAGATTATAAAATGAAATTATTTTAGTAAAACACTGACTTGTGTTGACATTTCCGACTGTAGCTTGCTTGTAAAGCCCATAGAGGATAAGCAAGTTTTCGTTGGTGGTAGTATCGGGTAACGTCTTTGCTAACTTAGCATGCTCCTCAAATTCCTCCTAAAGCCATCGAATTTTTCCAGTAAATTTTTAGCAATCATTCGAGAGTAAAAAATTGAGTAAGAAAGGAGAATCTTGTACTGGTGAATACAAACATTTATCAGAAAGAAAACAAGATCCAGCAGCGGTTGACTCTGCTTCGGCTTGGACCAACCCAATTCATTGAGATCAAAGCTGAATGAACTAATTTATAAATTGTAGACTAGTTCATATCTATCTATCTAGACTATATGCACCACTTGGAAACTGAGTCATCTACTGTGATATCCGATCTATGTGGGCACATTTTTACTATCCAACTTGTTTTAAATTTCCAGTCTTCAGCCACTGGGTATTCATAATCCTCATATGAGAGGTTTCACAACTTTTTAAAACAAAAAATACATGAAGCGCAATCGAAAATTTGACATCATCAAAACTCAATTTGGATATCCTAAGATACAAGAATTTGAGATCCATATTCCACCCAATGTTCCTGGATATCGCCCTACATATAAAAAACTTCTAACATTCTACGGAGGCTAAGAACATAATCGTATGTATAAAGAAATGAGAACATGGATTATTTCTTTCATTACATGAACGATCTGATTTCTAAGACGAGTGACCTCTGCTAATACAGTAGGGGACAGTAGGGAAAACGACCTTATGTTTCAGAATAGTTTAGAATGATATGTACATTGAAGTTACAAATTCAGTCTAGCACACAATAACATCTGAAAGATCAAATCTTTTCACCCAAAAAATGTAAATTAGTTCACAATTTTTCGGGTGTTATTTACAGAAAACTTTATACTTAAATTTTTTTTCTAGATTTAGTCACTTTTTTCACCTCAGAGCATAATGATTCGTGTCCTAGAAGAACGCTGATAAAAAGATCTTGGAAAACGAGGATAAAACAAGAAATCATTTTGCCACAAATTCAGAATTGATCACTACATAAATCAAGCCAATTATCCCCAAAACAGATCAGCCACCATCGACTGATTCTTTCACGGAGTTTTCAAAAAAAAAAAAAACATCCTCCAATCGAGCTCAGATCCAGTACTAATCATGAATCGATTCAAAAACTGATGCATACCCACGTTAAAATCACAAAAAGCAAAAAATACATATATGGTAAAGAGTAATTTCTTCACAGAATATGTGATTAACTTAACCATACCTTCAAACTCATATTCTCAATTCAGTTTTCTTGGATCGGAAACGATGTTTTCTGAGCTTTGAACTGTAAATACTCGCCAGTGATGCAAAAACCCAGCAGCTTTCGTGCAGTATCTTTTATCTATATTTAGTATAGATTATACATTTTTTAACATTTTGAAACTGTTGTTTAAAAAAAAACATTTTGGAACTGTTTATTTTTTTTTAATAAATAATAAAAAAATTTAAAAAAAAATTTATCAGGAGCCGACCTCGGGTCCTTGAAACGTCCTTTTAAAAAATATTAATATTAATTTGTTTTTCAACTAAAAATAACTATATTATCATACAAATAAATAATATTATTATTAAAAATAAAATAAAAATCACACTATCCGTGTATAATGTGCAGTTGCAACTATTAAATGCGGCGCTGCTTCCTGCGACGGCAATCAATGTGTGATTTCCGAATGGTGTCCTCGACGTAAACAACCGGATTAGAAACTGCGAGTGAATGCGAATAGCCATCTTTGAAGCTCAGGATTGCTTGCTTCTTTTTTCTGAAAAAGGTCGACCCGTTCACTTTCACCACCACTGACTTTTATTTTCATTTGCCTTACCTTCTGACTTCTGTCCTATGTCCTCTGCAGCTGCTTCACCAGAGTATCGGGTGAGCTTACCACCTTTTCCAGCCAGTTTTCCTGCAGATATTCCCAGTTTTTTGTTACCTTTGGAATCTGTCAAGGTGACAAAGGCATTGTTTCGCATAAGATTTATGTGGACAATATCAGCATTTGCCTCGAGTATTCTATTCGGATATAGTGGAAATCTTCCAAACCCATTACTGCCAGATTCCAGAGGCAACCCACCAATATAGTCTATTGGTCTCTGAGTCCTTCCTATTTCAACCTCAACTTGGGGTCCAGAATGAAAGCAACCCCTGCGACAAAATGTGTACGGAAAAGAAACGTTCTTTGGTATTCCTATTTCCTAGCACTCGAAAATTAAACCCCAGATTCCCCAGAGTTGATGACTAGTGTTAGAGGCGTCTCAGTCTTATAGTTCTTTATAGTACCTGCTTATCATGTAGTTGGGAAAACAATAACTATACATGTTCAGAACGGGAGAAGACTATTGTAGGTCGTGAAGCGGTAATAGCAACACTTCCATCGCGGCATTTGTGACGAATCAGAGTAATTAGGGAATAAAAAGTTAGGCAGTTCCAAGGGCACACCAATCTCCAGAAATTTAGAGACACCTGTTTATAGTGTAACATTTGGTTCAATTCACTTACAAAAATATTTTACTGAATGGCTTAAGGTGTTTCAGTTAATTTGTTCTTACTAAACAACTATTGCACTCTAATTTCTCAGAGTTGAAGATAACAATAAAAGATCAGCAGCCCAATGTGCACTTGAGGGAGTTTGATTTAATTTGTCATCTTGTAATATAGTTAGGATAGTTTCAACTGTGTAACAAACTTATTCCAGGTGTCATTAGTTCATTTGTTCTTTTGTGTATATATACTTGTAACTGTACTCATCGGTGAGTCAATGAAAACAATCATCTTCCTTACTCCAAAACTTAATCTTTCTTGGTATCAGAGCACGTAATGGCGGAAGCCCTCTCTCATATTGATTCCAGTAACAACACCTCTTCCAGCACCAATTTCACTTTAGTTCATCCTGCCAACCAGATCAGCTCGGTCAAACTCACCGATGAGAATTACTTACTCTGGCACCTTCAAGTTTTCTCTGCAATTCGTGGTTTGGGGTTAGAGATCTTCATTCTCGAAACCCCACCCATTCCTTCGAAGATGTTATTACTGAAGAAACGGTAGATTTTATAAATCTGAGCTATGTCTCCTGGTGCCGTCAGGATCAACTTTTGTTTTCCTTTCTTTTAGCTTCTATGACCGAAGGCGTCCAAAGCCAAATGATCGGCTGTGAAACCTCGTCGCAGATCTGGTTGCGAGTCTCACGACTCTTTGCGTCTCGTTCTAAAGCTCGAGTTATGCAATATACAAATTGCAACTACAAACACTAAAGAAAGGAACCATGAATATGCGAGATTATCTCAGCAAGATGAAAGGGTACATCGATATTCTTGCTGCCTGTGGGCATTCTATTCCTGAGGAGGACCAAATTCTTCACATCCTAGGCGGTGTAGGCCTTGAGTTTGATTCGGTTGTTGTCCATGTGACATCTCGTGTAGAAGCTCTTTCGGTCTCAGAGGTTGGAGCTCTCTTATTAGCCCATGAAGGAAGGATTGAATCCTTCAATCTTACTTTGGACAACACACCACCTGCTGTGAATGCTGCTGTTCTCTACCTCACACAAAAGAAATGATCACTCTTATTTTCGCTCGGATTCCTTACTTCGTGGTCGTGGCCGTGGCAGAAGTACTCGTGGTGGAAGACGAGGATGGAACAACAATAGTGGTCGTCCCGTGTGTCAAATCTGTGGGATTGATGGTCATGTTGCACATAAGTGTTACTATCGATTTGACAAAGATTTTGTTCCCAAATCCATGAGAGCTCAGTCTACTAATCAGAATTTCTATAACAGATCTTTCAATACTTCACCAGTAGCAGCCATGGCCACTACAGGTTCTGAAAATATGAATGATGAATGGTGGTTTCCTGACTCAGGAGCTTCGCACCATGTGACCAATGAGCTTTCAAACTTAACTCTTGGATCAGAATACTCAGGCGTTGGTAAGGTTCACATGGGTAATGGATCAGGTCTGTCAATATCACATGTTGGTCTTTCTAAATATCGTCCACTTTCATCATCTCGCACCTTGTTTCTGAATAATTTGCTTCGAGTTCCTCTTATTACCAAAAATTTACTTAGTGTAAGTAAGTTTGCGTCAGATAATAATGTCTTTTTTGAATTCCATCCTCAGTTTTGTGTCGTGAAGGACCTAGCAACTCAAGTACCTCTTCTACGAGGGACTTTGCATGAAGGACTTTATAGATTCAATCTGGGAATGCCAATTCATCCTCCTCCTCAACCAGCTGCTTATCTCCACACTTCAGGTCCTGAATTTAGCCCAAAGCATCCTCAACCTTTGCTTCAGTCTCCACAAGAAATGTCGCACACTTTAGATCAATGGCACTTTAGATTAGGTCATCCTTCCTTAGATGTTGTTAAGCAAGTTTTGACCAAATGTAATATTCCTCTTTCAAGAAATGATAACTTACGTTTTTGTTCTGCTTGTGCATTGGGAAAACATCATCAGCTGCCTTTCTCATCCTCACAAACTGTTTATTCTGAACCACTTGAACTAGTTTATTCCGATGTTTGGGGACCAGCACACACGATTTCCACCAGTGGATATAGATATTATGTGAGTTTTGTGGATGCTTACAGCATATACACTTGGATTTTCTTTCTCAAATTTAAGTCTGAAGTTTTCCGAGTGTTCACAGATTTTCAAACCCAAGTTGAGGTTCAATTCAATGCCAAAATAAAAATTCTACAAACAGATTGGGGAGGTGAGTTTAGAGCTTTAACTTCATTCCTTAAGCTTCATGGTATTCTTCATAGATTGTCTTGTCCTCATACTTCACAGCAAAACGGGGTGGTTGAGCGAAAACATAGACACATAGTTGATATGGGGTTGTCCCTTCTTGCTCAAGCATCCATGCCTCTTGATTTTTGGGATAATGCCTTCTTCACAGCAGTATATCTCATTAACATGCTCCCAACACCTGTTCTTCAAAATGATACACCTACTTACTATTTGTTCAAAAAACAACCAAATTATTCATTGCTTCGAGTGTTTGGGTGTAGATGCTTTCCTTGTCTTCGTCCTTATAACATACATAAATTAAATTTTCGTTCTACTCCGTGTACATTCATTGGTTACAGTGAAAAGCACAAGGGGTACAAGTGCTTAAGTTCGGATGGTCGGATTTACATTTCCCGGAATGTTACATTTGATGAGTCTTTCTTTCCTTTTGCTCATAAATCTGTTGATAAGGTTCAACCTGATCAATCCATCGAGTCATCGTCCTTATATCTTCCTTCACTCACTTCTCCATCCTCTATTCTCCCTTCTCCATGTACAAGTTCTCAAGAGCATGAATATACACCCGATCCTTTTATTTCTCCTGCATCTAATTCCAGCCCAGTTCACTCTCCTTCTTCTAATTCTGATGATAGATCCTCCATTCCCTGTGTGAATACTCACCCAATGACTACTCGATCCAAGGTAGGAGTTTTTAAGCCTAGAGTGTTTTTAACTAATCATTATGCTTCTTGTGAACCTTCCACTGTACAGGAGGCGAAATCTCATCCTGAATGGGTTAATGCCATGACCTCCGAGTATAATGCATTGCTGAAAAACAACACTTGGACTTTGGTCGAACAACCTTCTAATGTTCCTATCGTAGGCTGCCGATGGGTATTTAAGGTCAAGACCAACACTGATGGATTTGTTGCTCGCTACAAAGCAAGATTAGTGGCCAAGGGTTACTCCCAAACTGCTGGCCTTGATTACAATGAAACTTTCAGCCCTGTGGTAAAGCCCACTACCATTCGAATCATTCTTACTCTTGCTGCGTCCAAAGGATGGTCTGTTCAGCAGTTAGATGTTCACAATGCTTTTCTTCATGGAAATCTAGAAGAAGATATATATATGCAACAACCACCGGAGTTTGAAATTCAAAATGCTAAGCAACCACTTGTGTGTAAACTGCACAAAGCAATTTATGGCCTTAAGCAGGCCCCACGAGCATGGTTTGATAGACTTCGAACTACTCTTCAAGCCATGGGTTTTCTTGCTTCTAAGGCGGATGCTTCCCTTTTTCTTAAGATCATCAATAACTCTGCGATTTACATCCTTATTTATGTTGATGATATACTTATTACTGGAAGTGATCTCTGTCAAGTTAAAACAGTGATTCAGAAATTGAATAATCAATTTGAGCTGCGAGATTTGGGTTCTCTATCTTATTTCTTGGGGATTGAGGTGTCTCAGCCTTCTACAAATGCCTTTTTTCTTAAACAGACAAAATATATTAAAGAGCTGCTGGTGAAAACAAAAATGGATCATGCTAAGCCATTACCAACTCCAATGACTTCGGGTCTCAAACTATCTTCTCATGGTGATGATTTCTTTGAAGATGCTACACTTTATAGAAGCACAGTGGGTGCCTTACAATATTTAATTATTACACGACCCGACATTGCTTACAGCGTCAATAAGGTGTGTCAGTTCATGCACACTCCTTTACACTCACATTGGAAGGCAGTTAAACGTATCTTGAGGTATTTAAATGGTACACTTGAATATGGTATTAAGTTGTCTGCTCCTTCTCGTCTTGGCTTGCATGGTTATTGCGACGCAGATTGGGGTAGTGATCCCGATGATCGGCGTTCCACATCCGGCTTTTGTTGGTTTCTAGGTAATTCTCCCATTTGTTGGAGTTCAAAGAAGCAACATGTTGTTGCTAGATCTAGTACAGAAGCAGAATTTCGAAGCATGGCAAATGCAACTTCTGAGTTGATTTGGATTCAGTCACTTCTCAAGGAGTTATGTGTTCCTCTATCCAGTACCCCAATCCTATGATGTGATAACATTAGTGCAATTGCACTAAGTGCCAATCCTATTCTACATTCTCGTACCAAACATGTGGAACTTGATCTTTATTTTGTCCGTGAAAAAGTTTTGTCCAAAGTCTTATCTATGCAACATGTTCCATCTTTGGATCAAGCAGCTGATGTATTGACTAAACCATTGTCTGCTCTTTCATTTCATCGTTACAGAACCAAGCTTCGCGTTGAACTTCTTCCCACGCTGTGCTTGCAGGGGAAAGTTGAAGATAACAATAAACGATCAGCAGCCCAATGTGCACATGAGGGAGTTTGATTTAATTTGTCATCTTGTAATATAGTTAGGATAGTTTCAACTGTGTAACAAACTTATTCCAGGTGTCATTGGTTCATTTGTTCTTTTGTGTATATATACTTGTAACTGTATTCATCGGTGAGTCAATGAAAACAATCATCTTCCTTACTCCAAAACTTAATCTTTCTAATTTCTCAGATATCTTTTCTTTCCATTCGTTGTTTTCTTAACTAGTTCCAATCTGCAGTCCCTCGGATTAAACCAAATTATTCATATGACAGGAATCAAACGAAGTTGAAGGGCCAAACCAGTTATTTGTATTGACCCTCGGCCTCGCTCACAGACATGTGCATGTGCATCGTGCATATATATTAGCTAAAAGCTCCAGATTTTTTAAAAAAGGATTATATATTTATCTACTTCCCAAAATGAATAAAGAACAGAACCCATGTGACTTCCCTCTTGTATGATTTTATTGTAGCCGAAATAAGCATGCTTGTATCCTCAGGGATTGAGCTATATTCATTGATCACAGTGAAATGGGACCTCAAATTTCCACTCTCATAAATATTATCGGCGGAAGAAAAAAAAGGTACCGAATCCAATTTCCAACTGCTCAAGTCTGTGTGTCCACAATTGCTGTTTGGTTTATCACGATTCTCTAAAAAAGAATAGATTACTTTCCCCGTTTATTAAAATCTACAACAGAAATGCAGCAAAAGCACACAAAAATTACACGGGTGACACAAGTTCTAAATCTAACAAAAAGGCAAGTAAGGAAGCTCATGCACACGCTAAAGCAGAATCATAAAATTATTTATTCTACTGTATTGAGTGAAATGAGTGAAGTAGTGACGAAAGGGCTCGCGAGGTTAGAATCTATTTTTTGAAAAAAGTTTTTTTTAAAGATCATTTAAATATTTTATATGAAAAAACTTTAGATCATTTTTAGTTTATCGTAATATTAAAAAATATTTTTATAATAATTTATATCTATTTATTTTATCTTATACAATATTTTTATAATAATATTGTCTGTGAATTAATATGATAAAAATTGGGTAATAAATTTAATCTGGTCAATATTCAATCGGGTATCATTTTTTAAAGAAAAAAATTAAACACATAATATTTAATTATTAATAAGTTCCTGGGTACTAATTTAAAAATAATAAAAATTCGAGTACCTGAGACTCAGGGAAAAAAAACTTGACACCAGCATGAAATTAATAATTCGGGTTCGGGTTAAAATTGAACCCAACATGTTTTAAAACTACAAGACCCGATCAGATCGAGTACACGATACCCGGAAAAAGTCCACCCCTTTTTGTAGTGTAAAATTTGCATTCTGTTGTGAAAAAGTAAAAATTTATGGTAAAAAGTAAAAATCTCAAACTCTCAAAATTTACCAAACTACACACTTTATAATATTTTTCTCTCTACTCAATTGTGATTTTCTTCACAAATGAGAGATCTATTTATAGGAAATCTTTACAAATAATCCAAAAGTAAAATACATCATTACCTACATCATCACACACTAATTTTCAATATTTACAACTCTTATTTTCAACATTCAAATATTCAACATTCAAATATTCAATACTCGCATTTTAAATATATTTTTCAACACTCCCCCTTGTGATGATGATCATAATGATTGTCTTCATTACGTGTTTTTATACTGCCTCGTTAAAAACCTTACTAGGAAAAACCCATTGGGATAAAAACCATAGTAAGGGAAAAAGAGTGCAGTCACGTAAACTCCCCCTCATGTTGACACGAACAATTCTTCACAAATTTCGTAGATTGCGCATCCCAATATTATATATGTGCTTTCTGAATATTGACGTAGGAAGTGCCTTTGTGAAGAGATCTGATGAGTTTTCACTTGATTGAATGTGACGAACATCAATATATTTATTCTTCTCTAGCTCCTTAGTGAATGCGAATAACTTAGGAGGAATATGTTTAGTTCTGTCGCTTTTTATGTATCCTTCTTTCATTTGAGCAACACATGCAGCATTATCTTCATATAGTATCACAGGCTTCTCATCAGATGATAATCCGCATGAAATTTGGATATGTTGGGTCATTGATTTTAACCACACACATTCACGACTTGCTTCATGTAGTGCAATAATCTCGGCATGATTTGATGAAGTTGTTACGAGCGTTTGTTTCTGAGAACGCCAAGATATTGCAGTGCCTCCACGAGTAAATACATATCCAGTTTGGGAACGTGCCTTGTGTGGATCAGATAAGTATCCAGCATCAGCATAACCAATTATACTTGGATTAGCATCTTTTGAATACAAAAGTCCCAAGTCTGTCGTTCCTCGTAGATAACGGAATATATGTTTAATTCCGTTCCAGTGTCTCTTTGTTGGATATGTGCTAAATCTTGCCAACAGATTCACGGCAAAAGATATATCAGGCCTTGTACAATTTGTAAGGTACATAAGGGCACCGATGGCACTTAGATATGGTACTTCTGGACCAAGAATATCTTCATCATCTTCACATGGACGGAATGGATCCTTTTCTATGTTTAATGATCTAACAACCATTGGAGTACTTAAAGGATTTGCTTTATCCATATTAAAACGTTTAAGGATCTTTTCTGTATAATTTGTCTGGTGAACAAACATTCCACATTCTTTTTGTTCAATTTGTAAACCCAGACAATACTTGGTTTTTCCAAGATCCTTCATTTCAAATTCTTCCTTCAAGTATGACACAACTTCTTGAATTTCTTTATTCGTTCCAATGATGTTTAAATCATCAACATATACAGCAATAATTACGCATCCGGATGTTGTTTTCTTAATGAAAACACAAGGGCATATTGAATTATTTACATATCCCTTTTTCATCAAGTGATCACTTAGTCGATTATACCACATTCGACCTGATTGCTTTAACCCATATAATGATCTTTGTAATTTCACAGAATAACATTCCCTGGGTTTTGAACTTTGTGCTTCAGGCATCTTAAATCCTTCAGGGATTTTCATATATATATTACTATCAAGTGATCCATATAAGTAAGCTGTAACAACATCCATAAGACGCATTTCTAAATTTTCAGATACCGCCAAGCTAATCAAATACCGAAACGTAATTGCATCCATCACAGGAGAATACGTTTCTTCATAATCAATTCCAGGCCTTTGAGAAAAACCTTGTGCAACAAGTCGAGCTTTATATCTTACTATTTCATTTTTCTCATTTCGCTTTCGAATAAAAACCCATTTGTATCCAACAGGTTTTACACCTTCAGGTGTAAGGACTATAGGTCCAAAAACATTACGTTTATTTAGCGAATTTAATTCAACCTGGATGGCATCTTTCCATTTTATCCAATCCTGCCGATTTTTACATTCACCAAAAGATTTTGGTTCATGATCTTCGTTATCATTTATGATGTCGATTGCCACATTATAAGAAAATATATCATCAATTTCATCTATATCTTTTCGGTTCCATATTTTTCCAGTATTAATATAATTGATAGAGATTTCATGATTCTCGTCAGTTTGTGGTTCTGACAGAACATTTTCATCATCATGTGTTTCTTCAGGAACACCATTCTCTATTTTGTGATCATCATGTGTTTCTTCAGAAACGTCATTCTTTATTTTGTGATCATCGTGTTTCTCTATGAATTTTCTTTTTCGAGGATTTTTATCCTTGGAACCGACTGGCCTTCCACGCTTCAGGCGTTTAATGACATCATGAGTATCTTCCATTTGTTTCTTTGGAATTTCAATTCGAGCAGGGGCATTTGCAGCATGTATATATGATTTAGTTACCCCTTTTGTGTCTGCAAATGCATCTGGTATTTGATTTGCTATTCTTTGCAAGTGTACAATTTGTTGTACATCTTTTTCACATTGTTTTGTTCTTGGATCCAGATGTAACAATGATGATACATACCATGTAATTTCTTTTTCGGTATGTTTCTGTTCTCCCCCTAACATTGGGAAGATTTCCTCATTAAAATGACAATCAGCAAAACGTGCTGTGAACACGTCGCCTGTCTGAGGTTCAATATATCGAATGATTGATGGACTATCATAACCGATATAAATTCCAACCTTTCTTTGAGGTCCCATTTTCTTTCGTTGCGGTGGTGCAATAGGCACATACACCATACATCCAAAAATTCTCAGATGAGAAATGTCTGGTTCTTTACCAAATGCAAGCTGCAATGGGGAGTATTTATGATATGCACTTGGTCTGATGCGAATTAATGAAGCAGCGTGTAAAATTGCATGTCCCCATATAGAAATAGGGAGCTTTGTTTTCATTATCATTGGTCTAGCAATCATTTGCAGACGTTTAATCAATGATTCAGCCAATCCATTCTGTGTATGTACATGAGCAACATGATGCTCAACAATGATTCCCATAGACATACAATAATCATTGAAAGTTTGGGAAGTAAATTCACCAGCATTATCAAGTCTAATTTTCTTGATTGTATAATCGGGAAATTGATTCCTCAATTTTATTATTTGAGCAAGTAATCTTGCAAATGCAACATTTCGAGTTGATAATAAACATACATGTGACCATCTGCTGGAGGCATTAATCAATACCATAAAGTATCTGAATGGTCCACATGGTGGATGGATTGGTCCACAAATATCACCCTGAATACGTTCAAGAAACATTGGTGATTCAGTTTGGATTTTGACTGGTGATGGTCTTATAATAAGTTTTCCAAGAGAACATGTTTTACATTGAAACTTATTATTCTGAAAGATCTTCTGGTCTTTCAGTGGATGACCATGTGTATTTTCTATAATTCTTCGCATCATTGTTGAACCAGGATGTCCCAATCGATCATGCCAATTGGTTAATATCGAAGAATTATCAACTACCATGTTTGATTCAATGGGACTTATATGTGTATAATGCAATCCAGTAGGGAGCATTGGTAGTTTTTCAATCACATATTTCTTTCCTGATTTATATGTGATAAGACACATATATTTCTCATTCCCTTCATTCATTGTTTGAGTATCATACCCATGGGAATATATATCATTAAAACTCAACAAATTTCTTTTCGATTGTGGTGAATATAAAGCATCATTGATCAAAAATTTTGTACCATTAGGTAACAAAAATTGTGCTTTACCACATCCTTTAATCAAGTCTACAGGACCTGATATTGTATTCACCGTTGTTTTTGTTGGTTTTAGTTCCAAGAAATATCTTTTATCTCGGAGGATAGTGTGCGTTGTACCACTATCGGGTATGCAAACTTCAGCTTTGCTCATAGCATTTTCCATATTTGAACTTCAAAAAAATATGCAATGAAATAAATTACTTGCAATATATATTTAAATATAACACAAATCATAATTATACAATAAAACATTATTCTATGAATACATGAAAAATAGATTATTGTACATTTATATTCTACCATTATATTGTTCATTTTCAGAGAAATCGTTGAGAAAATCTGCAGCATCAATATTGTTCATTTCTATCCCACCAACATATTGATCATTTCCAGAGAAATCATTCATAAAATCACCAGCATCAAAATGAGTTGAATCACTCAAACGGTCACTGCGTTCAGTGAAGTTGGTCTCCTTTTCTTTCCCCTTTAATGATTCTTTATAAAGTTTACAAAGGTGCTCAGGGGCTCGACAAACTTTGGACCAATGTCCTGGAGTACCACATCTGTAACAAGAACTTTCATATCTTTTTGAGTGCTTCTCATTAACACTTGTATTCTCATGATACCTTTTCTGTGGATGGTTTGGGACGTTCTTTTGAGATGAGTTATAAAAATAACTATCTCGATTATTTTCAAAACCACGGCCTTGACCACGACCACGGCCAATTCCACGTCCACGTCCACGTCCACGACCTCGACCTCGACCTCGACCAAAACCTTGTCTTTGAATTTGATTTTGGTTTCCAGGTTTAAATTCATTTTTACTTACAGCATTTACTTCTGGAAATGCTGTTGATCCAATGGGTCGGGACTGATGATTTCTCATTAATAGCTCGTTGTTTTTTTCCGCCACAAGAAGACAGACGATGAGTTCAGAATATCTCGCGAATCCACGTACTCTATATTGTTGCTGTAGAGTAATATTTGATGCATGAAACGTGGAAAATGTTTTTTCAAGCATCTTAGATTCTGTGACCTCATGTCCACAAAATTTTAATTGCGAGATTATTCTATACATCGCCGAATTGTAATCACTGACTTTTTTAAAGTCTTGGAATCTCAATGTATTCCATTCATCCCGGGCGGTCGGAAGTATAACTTCTCTTATATGTTCGAATCTTTCTTTTAATCCCTTCCACAAAGCCATGAGATTTTTTTCAGTCAGATATTCACATTTCAATCCATCGTCGAGATGTCGACGCAAAAATATCATGGCTTTTGCCTTTTCTTGTGACGTGCATATGCCATTTTCTTTAATGGTCTCGCTTAGACCCAATGACTCAAGATGCATTTCTACATCTAGAGTCCATGGCATATAATTCTTTCCCGTGATGTCGAGCGCAACAAATTCGAGCTTTGTTAAATTTGACATGGTGGTACTAAAAAATTACGATGCATTTTATTAGTTAATAATTATTGCAATACAAAGTAACGGATAAACAACAAGTACAAGTATTTGTAAAAATAAAGAAAACACACGAGGAGGATATTCTCCGATAAATAAAAGACTCGTGAGTATGATAACCAAAATAATTAAAAATAACCTTGAGAAAGCCATCTTCTTTTTTCTTCGAAAAATTTGATGATGAATAATTTTTAGAGAAGAAGAGAAAGTTGGAGTGATGGAATGTGTTTGTGAGATCATATTTATAGGGCAAAAAATAGCCGTTGTTTACCATTTATGACCGTTGGGGTACAAAAAAAAAATAAAGGTATGTATTTGTATAATTTTATGATAATAATATGATATATATGATATTAGACATGTTTAAATAATTATGTATATCATATCATAATATTATAATGAGTGTCATAATTTATTTTGTTTAAAAACCTTATAGGCTTTTATACTTGTCGTATCCCTTACCGGGAGTGTGGGATGTCGTCTTAACATCCTCCCAGGATTTATAACAAGTTTATGAAAAATTTATTTTTATTATTTCTAATAATAACATTATATTGTATATTAAATAAATACACAATAAATAAATAACAGTAAAATAAATATAATTATTTTTGTTACCTTTTTCTTCTGTTTGGAGCTTGGAAAAGTATGTAGGACTTTTAGAGCTTCGTGCTGATAACGTGTTGTGAAAAAGTAAAAATTTATGGTAAAAAGTAAAAATCTCAAACTCTCAAAATTTACCAAACTACACACTTTATAATATTTTTCTCTCTACTCAATTGTGATTTTCTTCACAAATGAGAGATCTATTTATAGGAAATCTTTACAAATAATCCAAAAATAAAATACATCATTACCTACATCATCACACACTAATTTTCAATATTTACAACTCTTATTTTCAACATTCAAATATTCAACATTCAAATATTCAATACTCACATTTTAAATATATTTTTCAACACATTCTATTTTTTATCCATTGTTGTAAATGCTTAATGTGTGTGCGAAGATGCCCTTTTAAATATATATATATATATATATATATATATATATATAAATGAATAGATCCGAAAACGACTGATGGACGCAAAAGTCTTCCCCGTCACATGGACTTGCACATGCCTGACTCGGAGGGAGAATGAAATCACGAATATAGTGTTACAAAGGGATCGAGAGGATGTCTCGACGTAATACTTCCTACGCTTAAGTAAGAAATCGAATCTAGAAAAGATAGCTGAACCAAAATGCGAACAGGACGACCATCTTGCATTAATTTGAAACTTCAAATATAAATAAATAATTTAGTATTATAATCAAAGTAAATCATAAATATGTAATTAATGAAACCACTTATTAAAAAAGATAGTTTTACATAATTTCTTAAAATAACTTATTCAACAACTGATATTATTTAAATTGTACTCTTCTGACATTTTTTGAAGCAAAGTGATCAATTATGACATCATACAAAATATCTTCCAATAATATTTCAATAATTATAACTTGGAAATGCTTCTTTTAATCTATAACTTTATTCTCGTTTCTCTCAATTTAATTTAAAATTATACCTAATTCAAACAATTATAAAAGAAAATGAGGAAAAACTAAATCAAAAACTTGTGTGAGACGGTCTTGCGAATCGTATTTTCTGAGACGGATATCTTATTTGGGTCAGCCATGAATGACTATTACTTTTTTATGCTAATAATATTATTTTTTACTGTCAATATCGGAATAGTTTACTCATTTCACAGATAAAGATTCGTGAGACCGTCTCACAAGAGACCTACTCAAGAAGTAAATACTTGTGTGTGAGAACTGCATACAATGAAGAATTGAAAATGAAAAATTTGAGAAACCCTGGATTAACTGGAAAAAAGAAAAAAGATATTAATTTATGACCGTGCGTATTTTCATGGAAATTTATTCTCAATTACTTTATTTTTTAATATTATTTTTCTCTAATTAACTAAAATTATATGTGTATTATATTAATTTTATATAAAATAATTGGGGGCCTCCCAAGGTGGATCCTGGGCTATTTCCCAGCCATCCTTCGTGGTCGTTTTACACACACGAGATGCAACTGAAAAGCCAAATTCCAAATATATATAAGAAATAATTGAAACTTTCCAATTCGATTCAATATATTATGTTTTATTCCCTTTCAAACTATATAGAAATTAAATTTTTTACACGTATATATTATGTCATTCTCGAAAATTATGTGCCAAATAACGAACATCATTATTTTTCCGAAAAAATAAATTTTTGGTCTTTTAATTTGTATTTTTTTTTTCAATTTTAGTGTTGTTAACGATGAATTGTATTTTTAGTCATGTAACTTATATTTTTAAATTTTTGGTCATTTTCTTAGCCAAATTCATTAATCGTATCTTCTGGTAAAAAAATGACAAAAAATGAAAAACATTGCAATTTAAAGGATCAAAAATGAAACAAAAAACAAAAAACAAATTACAAGATTAAAAATAAAAATTCGTCGTAACAAGACAAAAAATAGAAAAATATGCAAGTTAAAAAATTAAATACAAATTCACCATTAACAAAACTAAAAAATAAAATAAATACAAATTAAAAGACTAAAAATATCAATTCCTCAAATAAAAATTACGAAATTAAAGTAGCCAAGTCCAGAAAATGTAGGTTTTAAAGTAGTAAAAACGAAATATCCAAATATTATATATTTCTTGACAGTAATTTCTCACCAAACAATGTGTCTTCATTTAATATAAGAAGATCTCCACTTGTAATTACGATGTTATGAAATATAGTTGTAGCATTAATTAAACACTACCAAATTATCACGTTCTAATTTCCGCCAACTGATTTTGACTGAATATTTGTTGGTAGTATGTCCGTCCGAGCCAACTGTTGTTATTGCTAATGGTGAAAGCATAACTAAAATATTTAGTTGCTTTGAAACCTGAAGATGACATTAGTTGTTGCTAATCGATTATAAATATAGTTCAACATATATCAACTCGAGTCGACATATAGTTTTTGCGTCACATGGGTCGGATCAATATACATGGTAAAATTACTTTCGTTCGATGATTTGCAAGGAATGACAGTCTCACGAATAAAACTTCGTGAGACTGTTTCACAAGAGACCTACTGATACATATGCGGAACATTCAAAACTAGAAATAATAAAAAAAGTAAATTCCAAATCTATCAATTTAATGAATTAAATTCTTAAATGAGTCGAAAGTAAATGACATAAGGGGTGGAAATCATAATTTTTTTTTCTTTTTTATGAATTCCCCCGTTGAAAAAAGAAAGAAAAGGAAAGTAAATGACAAATATGAAGTCCATTTTTATTTACTAATCGATTAAGAAAGAGAGAGAGGCCAAGCAAAGAATAAAGCAGCGTTTCCCTCTGTCAATCTACATACTTTTGTCGGTGATCAAATTACTCCTTTTTCTTATTTTTCATTTTGTTACCAAATTGGACCGGTTTTACGATAGATTTAGTGGGAGAAAATTTTATAAAGAGAAAGACAACCATTTTTTCCTTGTAGAGTACGGAGTGGATCGTTTAACGACAATTTAATGCACAATTTAATTCTCACTTATTATTTAGTTATAAGAACTATAATATATTGTAAGAATTATTAAAAATATCAAAAAAAATATTTTTGGCAATTGAGTTGATCGAATTTGCAAAAATCTTAACTTGATCTAACGTAAAAACTTGTGTAAGATGGTGTCACGGTCGTATTTTATGAGACATATATCTTATTTGGGTCATCCATGAAAAATTATCACTTTTTATGCTAAGAGTATTACTTTCTATTGTGAATATCGGTAGAATTGTCCATCTTACAGATAAAAATTCGTAAAATCATCTCATAAGATACCTATTCATTGATCAAACTTTCATCTTCTCAATGTTACTTAATCATGTCGGCAAAATTGGTTGTCGATATGAATGTGTGTAACGTGAAAATCACGATGATGATTATTGCTTACGATGGATGTGTACATATGCCATGTAGCGGGTTTTTTATTGTCAGGAGTTGCAATATAAAAAAATCCAATTTCCACCTTATCATCTTCTAAGTCTCTCTCTTGTCGATTATATTTTATTAAATGGGAGAGAACTCTCTTGTCAATTCTTCTTGAATTTCCTTCAAGATCTCTTTTCAGGACTTTACGAATAAATTTTTGAAGTGGGTTTTCGATTTCTTGAGAGATCCGAGCATTGTATGGAATAATAACTGAGTTATTCGTATTGGTTTTCATCAAGAAGAGTGTGAAAATTTTGTATTTCTATTCACATTCTTTGCTGAAGGTGATTTTCTGTCCTCTCTCTCACCTTTTGTCTCTCGAATTATATCACTAAATCTTCAGTCAATTTTGTTTATGCCCCAAAAAGATTAGATTTTTTTCGTCCGCGTCGAGTTCTTGTTCTATATATTTAGATCTCAATTTTTCAGTTTATCTTTTCCCGTTTGTTGAACTATTTTGTGATTCTTCTATCTTCGTTTTTGCGGTTGTGCTCTGCTTACTGCGTTTTTAATGTTAATGAGATTTGAGTATGACAGATTCTTCCCCATTTTTCTTAAATCTTAGGCTACTTAAAGCAAAAGATGTGTAAAGATTGAGGCTTTATGCAATGTGGGCGAACAGAGCAGTAAAAATGGTTTAAATTTTTCGCATGCATTTCATTTTAGATGTTTAATTTCTTATACGAAATTTCTCAACATAATTATATCATCACCTGAAACTCCAGAATTTGTTTACTTTTCCTTGTTGAGTGTTGAATTTTCTTCTTCTTGCAGAATATGTTCTGTAGACTATTCGATAGGGAAACACCTTGATTGGCTAATGACACCTTTTTCCTTTCTGTAAAATCATATATTTTTGTTTACATATCTGAAGTGGGAAATGACCACAAGTTTCAGTCCAACTCTACAAAGAAAATGCTAGTTTTGTCGGTTCCCTTTGTATTCTAGATACATGTTAAAAAAAAATCTTGGTTGCCTTTTGATGTTTTCCCTCTGTGTGTTTCAATGATGCTTTTGCTTTTTATCCCACTTTTGGTTGCTTTTGCATGGCCACAGTTTGGTGAGATTGGATTCCATTTACCCTCATCTTTTTACTAATAAGTCGTGAAGGGGGCCTTCACCAAGATTGCTAAATTTTATTAAGACCGGGGCCCGATATTTGTATGGGGACTACATGTTTTGATTAAGTCATCTACCTGAATTTCATTAGATGGATCAGAAGTATAACTTTTTCTTGCATTTTTATTTTTTCATTAATAAATTTAGTTTCCAATAAAAATAAAGACTAGGGCCCGACGGTTGGGGATCCATATCATGAAACTACTTACTCAAATAAAAGAAGAGAAGTGAAAGACGAGAGGGAATTTTTTTTTTTACTTTTTCCTCCATTTTCACCCACATTTGGAAGGAAAATTTTACTCTAAATCTATGCAACACATTTTCCTTTTTTTTCCTTCCATTAAAATCTTCCAAATAGTCAGTTTTTAAATTTCCTTTCCTTTCTATTCCATTCCATTATTTTCTTTCTAAATACCAACTCCCAAACTAAGCCTAAGGATACGTTATTCGTTCCTCTCTTTGAAGTTAATGTGGGGACCAACATCATGTGAAAATATAAAGGCCTTCTTGACCTATATGGTGTTATGTGTCCCAAAATGCTGTCAGATATTCCAAATCAGACATGATGGCTTGTTTTTGCCACTAGATGTGGTTAAATTCCACGTCTTTTTGTCCTTGGATGCTGTTTCTTGTACACATTTAGCTTGAATGGTATTATAATCTGTTTCTGAGTATTGGCTATTGGTAATTTCTGATAAAATTTGGGTTGGCAGATCATGTCAGATACTGCATTCTCTTGTTATTTATTATTCTGGGTTGCCCGCTTGTTTCTTATACTTACTTGAGTCTTCTTGTCGCTTATCATTTTTATTTCTAGTCTTATGGTACGTTTACTGGATGCAGTTTTGATTTTTCATTTTTTAAGGATGGCTGTATGCCTTTTCATCCAGTCTTTTGTCTTGTGTTTTTATGCAGATCACATATTCTGATACTATGAAGAACAAAGATGGAAAACCAACTGCCCATCCTCATAAAACATGCAGGACGGTTCCCATGGCGATAATGCTTGTTGCGCTATGCGCGCTTTCATTCTACCTGGGCATGCTCTTTTGTTCACAAAAGGACATTTATTTAAGTCAGGCAGTTGATAAAGCAGGGGGAACTTCAAAGGAAACGAAAACAGACCCTCTTCAGATCAAAGCTGTAACTTTTCCTGAATGCCCTTCAGATTTTCAAGATTACACGCCATGCACAGATCCAAAGGTATTTCTTAAAATATATTTCTTTCTTGGCTTTGCTGTTAGAATCTGATGTGTGTTTTGACACCAAATGATCAGACACAGACCACTATGATTAATGGGGAACCGAACCCTGTGGTAATGTTTGGGTTGTTTTTAGGAAATGTTCCCAAATCTGTTTCCAGAAAATGAATTGGGAAATATGATTAATTATTGGTTCTTCTTCTTAATGAGATATAAGAATATATTGAGTTATTTGTTTTTATAATTGTTTTGTGAGAATATTTAGAAATTTTTAATATAACATTATAACTTATTGGGTTAGACTGTAATATAATTCTTCAGTTTTATTGGGTTAAAGTTATATTGAAATAATGACGATACGAAAATGTAAAACGAAATGAAAATGTGTTTAGACTAGAGAAAATTGAAAATGAAGTGAAACTGCTTATTTTCGCTTTCGGAAAATCAGAAGTTTTGGAGAAAATGTAAATAAATATTGCGTATGTCTGTAGTTCCGGTCACTGCAAGTTTTATTTCCTGTAGTTCTTATTGCCTAAACCAAACAATTTATGATATTACTACAGAGGTGGAATAAGTACAGTCGTCACAGGTTTTCTTTTCTCGAGCGCCATTGCCCTCCATTGTTTGAAAGGAAAGAATGCTTGGTTGCCCCACCTGATGGTTACAAGTCACCTATCAGATGGCCAAAGAGCAGAGATGAATGCTGGTACAGGTAATAAGCATCTTCTTCAGGAAAAATTATTCGATTTGACGAAATGTACCTGTTGTTCTCATGGTTTGTCATTAACATAAAAAAATCCAATTTTTTTCAGGAATGTTCCGTACGACTGGATTAACAGACAGAAATCGAATCAGCATTGGCTGAAGAAAGAAGGGGAAAAGTTCCTCTTTCCTGGTGGCGGCACAATGTTCCCTAACGGTGTCGGTCCTTATGTTGATTTGATGCAAGATCTGATTCCAGGAATAAATGATGGGACAATTCGTACGGCTATTGATACAGGGTGTGGGGTGAGTTTGCTTTCTATAGTTCGTCCACAGATTTTACTCCCTGTACAAAATCATCAGTGTTTTATAATCATAAAGTTCAGGTTGCAAGTTGGGGAGGTTATTTGCTCGATCGTGGGGTTCTAGCATTATCTCTCGCCCCCAGAGATAATCATGAAGCTCAAGTCCAGTTTGCTTTGGAACGTGGGATACCAGCAATCTTAGGCATCATTTCGACACAACGGTTACCGTTCCCGTCAAACTCTTTTGACATGGCACATTGCTCAAGATGCCTTATTCCATGGACTGAATTCGGTAATTACCTTTACCATGTGTTGCATTCTTGGTTTCAAATCATTTCTTGTGAAAAGCTATTCAGCTAGTTTTAAATCATTCTTGTAAAAACCAATTGAAACATCTTCTAATTATTTTTAGTAAAAAGCCATTCAAATGTCAGTGCAAGTGTTTCAATTCATTTATACCAAGGCCTTGAGTCGGAATATTAAAATCTATAATTTACCATACACTGGTATCCTTCTCAGGTGGAATTTACCTTCTAGAGATACACCGTGTTCTCCGGCCTGGTGGCTTTTGGGTACTTTCTGGGCCCCCTGTAAACTACGAGAATCATTGGAGAGGATGGAATACAACTATTGAAGAGCAGAAATCGAATTATGAAAAGTTGCAGGAATTACTATCCTCAATGTGTTTCAAATTATACAAGAAGAAAGATGATATTGCCGTTTGGCAGAAATCATCCGACAATAGCTGCTACAAAAAGCTTGAGGCACCCGACAGTTATCCTCCGAAGTGTGATGATGGTACTGAACCAGATTCAGCATGGTACACTTCAATTCGACCTTGTGTTGTTGTTCCTAACCCAAAGCACAAGAAAGTAGCATTAAAATCCCTTCCCAAGTGGCCCCAACGATTGCATACGGCTCCTGAGCGTGTTTCTGATGTTCGAGGTGGCAGTGACGGTGCTTTCAATCACGATGATAGTAAATGGAAGTCACGAGTAAAACACTACAAGAAGTTGCTCCCTGCAATTGGAACTGACAAGATACGAAACATCATGGATATGAACACGATGTATGGAGGTCTTGCTGCTGCCCTGAATGACGCTCCTTCGTGGGTTATGAATGTCGTCTCATCCTATGCCCTGAATACACTAGCTACGGTGTATGATAGGGGCCTCATAGGAACCTATCACGACTGGTGATACATTTTTTACCTGAAAATGCATCAACATTTATCTAATGAAATTGTCTGATTTTCAGATGATGTTGATATATTTGACATCATTTTTAGGTGCGAGGCTTTTTCAACATATCCTCGAACGTATGATCTCCTTCACTTGGACGGCCTTTTCACTTCTGAAAGTCACAGGTGAAGCTCTGCTCCCCTCCTCGACTATGTTTTTTGGATGAAGTTCTCGTGAATAACACTCTGACAAAGATGTGTTTAATATCAGGCACCATGGCCCTAGATAAAGGTTATATTTTCCCACTTATGTGTACAAACAAATCGAATCGAGTCAAATTCTACACAAATTTATATGCTGAAGGCCGATCTCGAATTTGTTTGCTCAAAGAATGAAGTACTTTGAAGTCAAGTTAAATTTGAGCTTGGTGTATTTTAGCGCAGACATTATTATCAAGCTTTATTGAGTGAATGCTTGAATTATGTCCTGAGCTTGTGAACTTGGTTTTAAATATTTGAGGAAATTATGGTCAATGACCCACTGTGGTCATTCTTTTCCACTGATAGTCCTTTTGACACTATATTTTTTTGGCAGATGTGAAATGAAGTACGTTATGTTAGAGATGGATCGCATACTCCGGCCAAACGGGTATGCAATCATCCGGGAGTCCAGCTATTTCGTGGATGCTGTCGCTACGATAGCTAAAGGAGTGAGATGGAGTTGTCGTAAAGAAGACACGGAATATGGTGTCGAAAAGGAAAAGCTCTTGATTTGCCAGAAGAAGCTATGGTACTCGAAGACGAGTTCATAAGATACCTGAGAAAACAGAAAGTTGTGGAGAGTTTTCTTTCAGAGATCATCATACACATATTAAACTCAAACTACCGGCCATAGAAGGAAGCAAGTGCTATTATAATACCACTCTCAAATATTAGTATTCGTTACATAAAAGTTTGAAGTTCAAAACCTCCCCGTCGAATGGGAATGAGCAGATTTAATGGAATTGTTAGTGTTTAGAGTCTTTTTGACATATTATATTCTATGTGAGGCTATGTGAAATTATTATATATATTTTTTTCAGTTGCATTCAAATGTTCTTTTGCTGCTGAGTCGATCTATATTTATTGAAACTTGCTGTCATCTTATCATTAGCAAAAACTTGTGTGAGACGGTCTCACGGACCGTATTTTGTGAGACAGATCTCTTATTTGGATCATCCATAAAAAATATTATTTTTTATGCTAAGAATATTACTTTTTATTGTGAATATCAATAGGGTTAACTCGTCTCACAGATAAATATTCGTGAGACCGTCTCACAAGGTACCTACTCCTTGTCATTTCGCCATTGAAACTAATTTACCAATCTTGAGTTAGAAGTTGTCACACTTGGGTTTGTCAAACTCTCTGCAACATTTGACGATTTTTAGGACTGTTTTATTTTGATTCGATTATGTTTTAAAACGATTCAGTTATTTTGGTTAGATTTACACAATTATTAAATGAGTAATTAAGGTGTGTTTTAAAATATAATATATTACCGTTTTGTTTAATTTTTTTTATATGGAATCTATAAAGATAAAGTCTAAATAAATTAAATACTCGACTGACTAAATGACATTTTATAAAATGTATAATCTAAAAAAATACTAAAAAATTTATTAGATTAATTAAAACTTGAATTTTTCAGTTATTTTATTTTGATATATATAATTTGAAAATCAAACTGCATAAATTTCGATTTTAATATTTATTTTCAAAATAAAAAATTATATTTCTTTAGTTTGAATACTCAAAATAAAGGATAAGCCCAATGAGAGGAAGTACGATTGAGTGTGTGTATGAGTTGGGCTTGCTTCTAAAATCTGAACTAGTGGACCGTATGAAACATCTATGAAGTAAACAAAAACAATAAATAAACTTGGGAGAGCTTCTTCATAATGGATTCGATCCACTTCATTTCAAATTATTCTCGATGGAATATGATTTCGATGATTAATTATCTAGCAAAAATAGTCATTTCACCACCAAACATGTTATGTGCATGCTAGACTTCTCACGAGTCGCTTCCAAAACGATCGTGATTTCTTATGGAGATAAAACTCGTAGTTGTTCTTTTTCGATAGATATTGAGTAAACTTCAAATATATTATTTTTACTTGATTTCAAATACTTCCTTGTCTTTGTTATGTTTGGTTTTACTGGCATGCGATTGTACTCTTTTATTTGAAGTTTGAAAACTTATTGTTATGCGACGTAGTTTTTATAGATTCAGAGTTAATGGAAAATAAAATAATCCAGGCGCCTATTCAACTATTATTAAATATTAAAATTGTTTTATAGAATCGAACGATTGTCGTTTTACGAAAAGTTATAACGTGTAGTAATTATGCAATCTTGATATTTTATATCGTACGTACAAATGCAATACAGTTTGAGCTCTACTTTTTGCTCCTCAAACAATCTTACTCTCAATAATTATATTATTTGAAATCTGTGAAAATTGAACACACGGTCTTAGTTTTGCCATCATCGTAAGATCAAGTTGGGATACTTTTAATTTTATTTCAATTCAAAAGGTTAATTCGGGGGATGACAATATAAACTAAAAAGAGTAGGTTTCTTGTGAGATGATCTCACGAATATGTCTCACAAAATACGACCCGTGAGACAAAATACCTTCCGTGATATTTTTTAGCTAATTTTGCTGTTGAGAGTTTATAGTATTTTTGTACAATTCTTTATTTTTTTCGATTTTTCTTAAACTTATTTATAATTTATCTAAAAATTCAAACTATCTAAGAAGATCTTATATAAAATAATATATATTTTTTACATAAAAATTATCAAATACAAAAAATTTGACATGGTACGTATCGTGTGTCATGAAATACTAGTAATAATAATTAACTTCTAATTGATTTGGTGAAATTTTTTAAAATTAAAATTATATCTGTATAATTTTTTTTTTAAAATCTTAAATCATATCTTTATCTATAATTTTTAAATATAATAACATCTTTATATATATTTTTAAAATTTTAAATTAAAAAGTCATTAATTTGAAAATAACAAAATTATCGAGGTTAGATAATTAGTCCAACTACGTAACTTTGAGATGAATTTGGTAAGAAAGATTTAATTGAAAAGGTAAAAACTTATAGGGATGAATTTGAGATTACAGTAAAAAATGGGGGATGAGATGTAATTTATATAATTACGAATTTACGAAGGTACTGCCAAAAGTTTTCTATGAAATCCGAAATTGAGGTCGGAGTCACTGAGAGGGTGTGGTGTGGGTGACATCTCCATAGGTACATGATTTTCCTTGCGCTTCTCTCTCTGTGTGTACAAGTGTTATTCACGCACTTATCGTTTATGCAATCATGATAATTACGCGTCTACAGTACTTGACGTGATTCGAATTTAAACCTGATTTCGATTATTCCGGTTTTCCGTTCGTGTTCGGGGATCTGGAATGGATTTTCGGATTTATTTAAGGGATTGTTGCTATTTACCTGCTGAATCGTTGTTTTTCTTTTTATTATGATAATGTATTTAGGATTTGAGAACTTTTTCCCCAAATTTGATGATGCGTAGGCAATTCAGTGGTTTGGAATCCGATTTTTTGATTATTTTGGGGCTTGTTTGTTCACTGATCATCGGGTATTGCTAGCTTTTAAATACGACTGTAGTCTTTGGATTTTCTAATTCGTTACTGTTTATGCGATTGGATGATCTAGAACATTCCCTGTTTTATTTAAATTTATGCTGTTTTTTTCAATGGTTGTATTCAAATTTTTATTTAGTTCGTTATTAATTCGTATAATTTTGATTGGACTGTCGTTAGGCTTTGTTAATTGTTTGATACACTGTTTCCTCAGTTTTAGTCTATTATTTGTCTTAGAAATCGATGATCAGGGAGAGCTTTGGCAGCTGTATATCTGGAAATTCTTGTTTGTAAAAGTGTGAGCAGAATAATACGAAATCTGGGAATCAAAACTCGTGGTGGTTTGTTATAGAAGGTGAATCCGAGTACTGTCTGATTTCTCTTACCACGTGGTTATTATTTTTGAGGTGTATTAGTCAATTATGTGTGAACTTTGTTTCTCATCAGCTGCTTTTACTGAAAATCCATGATTTATTGATTTCAAAGTGTTTTTTATCGGAGTTTTGGGTGTCTATTTCCCCCCTGCTTGGGGCTAGATTCTTTTATGCTTTTTGTAATTTTTCTCTGGGGATTATTACTGGAGATTTCTTTTTTTTCCCCCATGTAGTATCTTCCTTCTCACCCCTTTGTTTTCTTTTATCGTTTTGAAACAAATGGTTTTTATATCACAACTTGGCTAAACAAATTGCTTCTGCATGTTTTTTCGCTAGTTGAGACCAAAGGCCTTGTAGTACGTGTTCGTGTATACTATAAACTCATTATTGTATACTATTATATAAAGAATCTGTCACCTAAAGGATACCAGGTTTTGTTTTCTATATTGTTCTTACACCAATATTTTTTCTCAAAATTTCCACAACTTATTTTCAATATTAACCCTCTCAAATTGCACTATGACCCCTCTATAATTTCTATCAATTATTATTAAATTAAACATGAAATTAAGAATTTAATAAAATAAAAACCTTATATACATTATGATTATAATTTACACACAAAATGTGTGTGCATAATTTACTAGTTTAAATTAAGGATATTACATCTAGAAAAATCAATTTTTTTCATTATTTTTTATGAAAGTTTTTTGAAGATATCATATACATTTATACTTTTTGTTATTTTAAACATTCTTACAAAGTTGAAGAGAAGTAGATGTCATTTTTAAAATTAATTGATTTTATTTTTTTGTAATATTAGAAAACCTTAAGTAAGGTAAAAAACTTTAACAAATACATTTCTTAGGAATAATTTTAACTTATGATATCGTATTAAATTATATTTTATTTAAAAATTTTGAATTCGATTATACAAGTTTTATTGCCTAATTAATTTGATTTTTTGTTATAATAAAAACTTCTATTTGCTTAATTTTATCAAATTTTAGTCATAAATAGACTAATTAAAAATAAAAATGAGTTTGTTTTTTGTTATTTAGATCTGATCAAACTTTTTTGTTTTTTTAAAAAATATCAATAAAATATAGGAGATATTTGAAAAATCGACCAAGAGGCGAGATCAGGAAACCAAAAACCGAATCCAGTTTATTTATTTATTATTTAAAAAAAAAAAACGAATTCAGGCACACGAGCTTTGCGTTGTTTGAGATGCTCACGGGACACTATGGTGCTCTAAAATTTCCTTCTAGGCTTTTGTGTTACTTGCCTGCTCTGCTAGAAGCCAATTTCAATACAGGTATTTGTAATTCTTAAAATTCGATCTGTATTGCTTCTTGAAGAAAATTAAAAAACCAATTTGTATTTTCTCAGTCAATTAATGATGTTTTTTTTTGCCGAAACTTGATGGACCCCCCCGCCCCCGGGATATACATGTGTTTCTTAATCAACTGAATCATAATACTTTATTTTTCTTGATAAAGCTGAAACTTCTTGTGATGGTTGATATGTCTTCAAAGTCGACGTCACTTAAAGACTACCTTAAGAAATACACAAGTAACGATGATGCAGAAAAGAAAAAGAAGAAGAAGATAAAAAAGGGTAAACCTGTTTCTGAAGGTGTTCTTATTGTGGATGAAGATCCCACCTGGCAAAGGCCAGTGAAACTCAATGAAGAAGAAGATTCAACAGGTAACTACAAATATACATTTTTTTCCAGCATATGATGACAATTTTTGGCTTAATTATGCCAATGACTATAATCAAACCTGTTATAGATGAAGATAAGCCCCAGGTTGATGAAGATATTGAAGTTAAGCATATGAAACGACTAGAGCAACTTAGATCCAAGCGTCCTTTTGGGGCCATTTCTGAGGATGGAAGTGGTTGGGTGTCTGTATCTCAGAATTCGAAAAATTTGGAGATAGAAAACCAGAATTCTGATATTTATCCTCCTCCCAAAAGAAGGCCTCGAAATGACACTCCATCACCTAAACCTAATCGAGAGCCTGTCAGTGTGTCAGATGTCGATTTATCTCCACCTCGGCAGCCGCGCAAGCATTTACATAGTGCTTCTTCTCCTCCTCGTCGTGCTCCTCGTGGCTCTGGATATCGAGATGACTCCCATGCTTCTTCAGCGACAGATCTTTCGCCTCCAAGAAAGGTTGATAATGGCAAAACAGATTTCATGCATATCTCTACTAGTAAGTCAATATTCAAAACGGGCGATGACGCTGTAAATTTAGCTTCTTCGGTTTCTGATCTTTCTCCCCCAAGAAAAAGACGTAAAGAATCACCTCTTTTGATTGATCGTGCAAAGACTGGTTTAGTGTCTGGTGTGGATATCAAAGAAGAAATTGATAGAAAGAAAAAGGAAGATTTGCTAAGGTAACTATTATGTTTTCATTAATATTGTCTCCGAGATTCTCTCTACTGCTCAAACATCCGTCTTTTCCCCATGGAATATTTGTTTGGTTAGGTGTTGACCCCCCTGAAGAATGATACTGAACTTACTTGAACTTCAACTGCATTCAAATATTTATTTGAGTTAGCAGAGTTAGTAGAGCTTCAAGCATATATTCGTATTTAAGTCTCTGGACTTGGTTTAAGAAATGATGTTATGTTGGAATAGAATTTGGGGATAGCATGTTATAAATGGGTTTTGTCTTGATTAGATGATGGCTATTTGTATGAGTTGTGTCACATAGAGAGATAACTTCAGGTTTCCGTGTTAATCCACCCTATGGTGCTTTATTTAGTTTGTTTTATGTGTTAGTTTCTGAGTCTCTTTTGGTCACCATATGAGGTTGAAATGCATGGATTAACATTAATCTATGAATAACTACATCCCACTTTAGAAAGCTATATTCATTTAGCTTATTTCCTATGCTTCCTCAGATTCTCAACCTAACTCCAAATCTCATGTTTCTGTAGATTCAAAGAAATGGATCCTTCTGTAAGCGGCCGAAATGCTGAAGCTGTATACCGAAACAAATCTACGGGTGAGAAAATGTATCTTCTTTGGTCATATGCCATTTTTTCAGCAGGAAAAAAACATGATATGCTATATCCTTTCTGTTGCAGGCGAACGCATGTCAAAGGAGGAGTTTTTAAAATCTCAGAAGGATAAAATGAAGAAAGAAGAGAAGCCTAAGGTGCCACTTCTGTTTATCTTTTTTGAACTCCTGGATATTGGAAATTTTTTTCATGAACATGGCTTACTTTTTCATGTAGTATCTTCCTTCCCACCCCTTTGTTTTCTTTTAATGTTTTGTATCTCAGCATTACTAAGAGGATTGTACCCGAAATTATCTAAATGTTAAATGAACATTCAATGGTCGGTCTGCTAAAATATCATTTTGATAAGAATTCACCTGTTTTGCCATACTTGGCATACTTGACTGTCATTTACTATCTTTGGCCAGCCTACATTTAATTCTTCAGGATATTAGGTACATCCAGGCTTAAATCTTAAGGGGCCGTGAGTCAAATGGGTTTCTGTCTGCATTTCCGTTTCAGTTCCGGGGCATTAGTTACTCGTGGATAATCAAGAATTCTGCACCAGTGCTGTTGCTTAATTCATTTCTACTTAATTCATTCATTCCCCTTCCTGTTTTCTGATTTCCTAATTAATCCTGAACGTGCATCTGAAGCTGGCAGTTGGTAGATTTCCTTGCCCAGAAGTCCCACATGCGTGTTGATTTGAATTTTTCCTAGTAGCAGTGGCCAGTGAATATGAGCTTGTGTAAGGCCATTTGAACTCTAAATGTGTCAGTATGCGTTTCTGAGCGACTCACAAGCATCATGCATGTTTATGTATATGCTATTGTCATATTGAGCTTGAATAGTGGGGACTGTAATGAGCTCTTTTTGGCTCACCTTATATGAACACTTTTTAGGTAATGGGCGAGGATATGAGTATATGGAATGTTGTGCATGTTTAGTTTATGACTGTACATGTGGTTAGGAGCCTTGGTGAGAGTTATAGAGTTTATGGGATTTGGGGTTTAGTTTAGTTATCACGCTATGTCGGAGGGTTTATCTCTACACCTTATGTTATTATGCTTTATCGTTTCAATGCTGAACTCAGCTAATTATATAATTTTGTTATTGAAGTTATCACAGCGATAATACTAGTTATAATATTATATGTGATTTTAGAAAAAATTGAGATATGCACTTCGCTTTGAAACAAATGGATTTTTTTATATCACAACTTGGCTAAACAAATTGCTTCTGCATGTTTTTTCGTTAGTTTGAGACCAAAGGCCTTGTAGTACTTGTTCGTGTATTTCTTTCATCATGTTTTTCTTTATCATAATTATTATTTTCTGATAATATTGCATCAGTCTCTGTAATACCCATGCCGTGGCTTGAATGAACTCGGCAGATATATATGTATCTTATGCCTGTCGTTTTGCCTTGGATGTCTCACATTTAATGACACACGTGTTTTTTCCAAGTGATGACCATAATTTACCTTCAGGAAATAAAGCTGGAATGGGGTAAAGGATTGGCTCAAAAGCGGGAAGCTGAAGCTAAACTTGAGGAATTCAAATCAGAGATGGATAAACCATTTGCACGGAGCAGGTAATAGAAAGGATCAAGAGGAATCCGTTCGAATATAATTTAGAAGTGAATATGCCAGTGAATAGAGTATAAATTTACAAAATTTGGAATGGAACACTTTCACTTTTCATGCACTATTTGACATATGTTAGTCTTCATACATTCTGCCAGTCATGTTCAAATGAGATGTGGAAACATGAAGAGCTAATATTCTTGCATTATTGGAATGTCTTGATCATCAATAATGTGGTTGAAGCTGGTTTCTCATAGAATACATTCTTAGGTGAGTTACTTATCCTTAGCAGCATAGACAAGTATTCCACCCTTGTCTTGAATGTCCAGCAACTTATTCGGTAGGTCTCACTGCACCTCATTTTCTTCCTGTAAAATTTGAAAAATACTTAGATTAGGTCATTATAATTTGTTTTGTCCTTAGGTGTGGTTAAGTTTATTTTCAGTGTATGGATGCTCGAAGCACCACCCACACATAATGTGAATTTACTTGCATGTTAACAATTGGAAATGCTATGATTGTTTGATTATGATTTGGTTAGCTTACTTGATTAAGTAACTCTATGAATTTTCACGAGTTCTTGAAAATATCACAGTTCAGTCCTAACTGACAAACCATCTGTTTAGAACTATGGGTTTAATGATAGGGGAACACTATATGATGTCTAAGAGGGGGAGAGGAAGAGGGTTTGAGGTTATATCCGTGCTGGTCCTTCTTTCTATTGCCAGAGTACATCCTTAGAATTCTGTCTTATAATATTCTTGATCTATAAAAAAAATTAGAACTAACCAATTGAGAATCAATTTTGTTTTCATTTGGATTCCCATTCAAAAAAGTCCATCTTTATTTAGATCGCAGCTTTTCCTGTAAATATTAGTTACATCATCTTTGTTGATTCGTTGATTTGTAGCTATTCTTCCTGATGAAATAGGAAGGCTTAGCGTGTTATACTTATTTTTCAGTTTGACTTTTCTTTAGGGACGATGCTGATCTAGACAGAATGCTGAAGGAAAGAGTTAGATGGGGTGATCCTATGGCACATTTGGTGACGGTAGGTTGTATATCATTTATGCTTTGTTTTCATATAATGGGTACTTCTATTCTCTGAACTACACTGTTATCAACCCAACTGGTTCTTGGCTTACCCGAATTGATGTGTTCCTACAGAGAAAGCACTCCCTGCCAGTTCTTCCAGACCTTGGCGATAGTGAGAAGATGAAAGAATCTGGATTTATAATTCCCCAGGAAATCCCGAGTCATAGCTGGATAAAGAGAAGACTTGAAGCTGCTCCAAACCGGTATGGAATCAAACCAGGAAGACACTGGGATGGTGTAGACCGCAGTAATGGTGAGCTCTTTACTACCGTTTCACCTATCCACGCGCCATTTCTAGAAATTTTAATACATAAGAAAGTGGGATCTAATGTGCGTTGAATATATATGAAAATGGATGGAAGTTTATAATGTCTTTTGCCGCTTCTGTTGTGTAGGATATGAGAAAGAAATGTTTAAAAGGACGAATGAAAAACGAGCTACAGAGATGGAAGCATATATGTGGTCTGTTTCTGAGATGTGATCTTTGTTAGAAGAACGCGGTTGCTGCCCATCCAAATTGATTTGGGCAGATTGTGAGAGATTTAATACTTCTGGTACGCGGGTTTTATTGTTGTAAAGAACTATACTTTTTCCCCCTCGTTGCTAAGCTCGATCTGATTCGAGACAGCTTTCATCCACCATAGCTTCTGTTTTGGCAGGACTGATTCTATGTTGTAATATTTTTTGTTGAATTACTTGTGATATTCACACAATACCCTGTTTTTCGCATGTAATCAAAATTTGGTTGGATTTGAATTTGGCATTTAGGTTTAATGGTATTTTTTTTTTCTTGTTGATTCTGAATTTCTGCATATATTTGCAAGTGTGCTCGTTAAATAAGTTCAATATTCTAAGGTTGGGTTCACGTTACCATGAGAGTATTAACATGGAGTAGATCTAATGGTCATCGTTGATCCATTATTTTTTTGCAAAATGCGGTCATGTGTTTAGCAGTTGGCTAATATATATTTAACATCTCATTAAATATCATATAAGATTCCGTTTGAATTGATGAATTTGTAGTCAGGAATTTCAAAGACATAATAACAATTTTATTAGTTTGTTTGGACAAATCTACTTGACAATAATTTTAAATCTTAAATAATTATTTTTCAAGTCTTTTGGTGAATTTTAAATTTATCTGAAAATAGAGCTATTTCAAATTCTCTCTTCAGATATTTTATCAACTCCAATTCTTTCAATCTAAAAGCAACTTAAAGATGCACTTGATAAGATGGATTTAAAATTCATGAATTTCGATTATTAGTTCATTATAACAAAATAATAAATCAAATTTTAAATTCACAAATTAATTATTTACATTCTAATTGTATAAAGTATATTTCTAATAATACAATTATTGAGTTAACCTATCTTCATTAATATGAAATATTATATAAACATATAATATATGTATTTTAAGATTAAAGTCTCACTTATCTAGACAATAAAAATATATTTGAAATTTATAAATTTAAAATCTATCGATGCATCTAATTTTGATTATGTTGTACGATAACTCATATTCATATAAAATAGTAAATTTTTTTTTTTTTTTTGAGTTAGGACAGAATATAATTGAATTTCAAATCCGAAATCTCAATTTCAAATTTGAGACACTGATTAAATATGAGTTGCAAACGGTCAGTTATGTTGTTGTCATTATGGTCATGAGAATCTTTCCATACCATCATCAGCCGTCCAATGCCCCATCCACAAAACTTGTCCCCCCCAAACCTCGCTCGTCCGTGGAAAATGTGTATTAGTAGCCCACAAGGATAAAATACAGCCCACGTACATATTCAGTTATGGGTATTGGGCCTCCATGTTTTTCCACTGGCCCGTAATGTTAGTTCACCACGACTGAAATGAATTATTAGTGCTGGCCATTATTCCTGAAATGAAACATGAATTACATTATATGGAGATTTTTCTTTAATCATTTGGTCAACCATTATGGGTCTGTTGACATGTATGATGAATGCAAGTAGTCTCACAAACTTGAGATGTTCCTGTTAGTAGGTATTCTTTTATTTTTCTTGGAAAATCTCGAGATAGAAATCGGTGAAACAAAAGACTACGAGAAAATAGTCGAGGCAAGAGTTTGACTCTTTTTCCTTAAAACGATATTGTCCCGCCCTGGTGCTCACGATTGTTGGCAATTCGTTTCTCAAGATACAACGACTAGGACTTCAAAATAGTATTACTACAAATTTTAAAGCTACACGAACTTGAAATATTTAGAACACTATGAAGATGATATTCAAACTTTCTAATTTCGAATTCTAAGCGTTAAACTTAAAGATCCAATTCCAAGAGTTTAAATCTTGCAAAACTTGGATTTAAGCGCAGATACTTAAAAAATTCTAAACTAGAAGACAACTATCGAATCTAATTTCAAAGTTCGAATTTAAACGTAAAAGCTTAGAAAATTCAAATTCAAGATTTTATATTTTGAAAATTCGAACTTTACGTACTAATAATTAAAAGTTCGCATATAGAACTAAATTAAGGAGAGATGAGAAGAAGAGAATTTGGTGCAATGGATGCAAATGAGAGAGACACTTACAAAAAATGAAAAAATCTTAAATCAAAAGACACGTCTTTTCATAATTAAAAGAACACATTGTTTCGGTCAATCCTTGACAACTATTCGGGCAAATCATTTGAATTGTATCTCTTCACCAATCACACGGTTGTGATTTCCAATGTATATATATACACATATAATATTATTATATAATAATATATTATATAGATTATATATTACAATATAATAATATAATATTTCGATTCAATCTTTTCACTCGATAAAATTCGAACTCAATTAATTTCTCAATTAACCCTAATTGGTAATAAAAAAAATTTGTTCGCCACGTAGCTTGTTCGAATTATTTTATCAATTTTAATTGAGTACAAAACTCATTTTTTCTAACAGTTTCAAAGTTTTCGTTTCGGTTATACTCACCTTGTACATCTTTGAATTGTGATTGAACATTTTATATCCATGACTGTGAATGCTGTTAAGTAAATTTGTGTACTTGCTTATCTTCATATTATCGTGAAATACATCCAAGTAGTGACGAGCACATTTCTAAACATTTGAGAAAAAGAATGCACCGAAATTTTCTTGCTATAATTAGAACGTGGCAAGTATCATTTATGAGCAATGCAATAGTGTTTTTTGCTTCAGAATATCATTTAAACTATAATATATTAACATTTTGGTTAAGTTTTTTTTTATAGAATCTATAAATATAAATTCTAAATGAATTAAATATTCGACTCACTAAATATCATTTTATAAAATGTATAATATAAAAAAAAAACTAATAAAATTATTAGATTAATTAAATTTTGAATTTTTCAGTTATTTTAGTTTGATATATATAATTTGAAATTTGAAATACGTAAAATTGGATTTTAATATTTATTTTCAAAATAAAAAAATTTATATACCTTCAGTTTGAATACTCAAATTAAAGTGTGAGTCGAGACCGGGCTTGTAGCCCAGTGATCTCACTTGTCAAATTAGCTGCATCCCTTTCTCGGGTTCGATCTCCCCTCCTCGCGTGTGTTGTAATAAAAAAAATAAAAAAAATAAAGTGTAAGTCCAATGAGGGGATGGACGTTTGAGTGCGTGTATGAGTTGGGCTTGCTTCTAAAGTCTAAACTCGTGGACCGTATGAAACATGTATGATTTCAATGATTAATTAATTATCTCGCAAATAAGGAAAGACACTTCGTCGTTTCACCAAACATGTTATGTGCATGCTAGACTTCTTACGAGTCCCTACGTTTCTTCTGGAGATAAAACTTGTAGTCTTTATTTTTCGATCCATACTGAGTGAATATCGAATATATTATCCTTACTTGGTTTCAAATACTTCTTCGTCTTTGTTATATTTGATTTTTTCGACATGCGATTGTACTCTTTTAATCGAAGTTTGAAAACTTATTTTTACGTGACGAAGCAAAAGCTAGCTCTAAAAATATGAGATTCAAAATTTATGGAAGTTAAAATAATCGAAGCGCGTGTTCAACTATTATTAAACATTAAAATAGTTTTATAGCATCGAATAATTGTCGTTTATCAACATTTATAATTTGTAATAATTATGTAATCTTGGAAATTTAACACACGAATTCTCATTAAGAAATATAAGAAGTGCTCACCTCAAAAACCTGCCCCGACATGTCACCTCGCCACCAAATTCGGAATTTTAACAGATCCATTCATTAGCTGTAAATTGATTCTTTCTTTTTTGAGGCCAAAAGAAAATTGATTCTATATATTCTATTACATATATAATTTGTACATATTGACTATTGTAATCATGTAAGGTTTTGTATCTAAATTAATTATATATTTGTATAATAAGATGAGTAGGTCTTTTGTGAGAAGCAGGTCTCATAAATCTTTATCTGTGAGACGGGTCAACCATGCCGATATTCACAATAAAAGTAATACTCTTAGTATAAAAAATAATATTTTTTCATGGATTACCCAAATAAGAGATATGTCTCACAAAATACGATTCGTGAGACTGTCTCACACAAATTTTTGAATAATAATATAGATCAATAATTCTGTAACAATATATTTCATCCAACATTATAATATAAACCTTAACTTTGGTTTTTTTTCTAATTACATTAACTCTAGTTCTTATGCCCAAATTCCAAGATAAAACGAGATCGGACTTGTAACCCAGTTTATCTCACCCATTACTACATGTAAATAAACTAGAGTTTGAATCTTTTCTCCTTAGTTCTAAAAAAATCTCATATAAAACAAAGTAAATATGATAAAAATAAAATAAATAGAAACAGAAATTGATTCATTCTAATGATATTATATATATATATATATATATATATATATAAAGTAAAAGGATAAGATAGAATAATCAATGTGTTGCCACCTACATATTCTCTGTGACCTAACTTCATTACATCTTCCAATAATAATGGCAAAGTGGTGAGTCGGACATGATCCATATTTCCCTTTAACAATAATATTTTGTTAGGAAAAAAATATGTGATTTTTAACTAAAATTTTTAATATCTATTTTTTTTATATATAATTTATGTTAAGAAAAATAGAATTTAAAATATCAAGATTCACGTACCACTTTTCATGCATGCACTTTCTTTGTTCTTTTCATATTACCTAGTGCGGGAATGGGTGCTCCTATAAGTGTGCCCCCATGTTATTTGTTTTCAAAAATGAAAGTTGTAAAGTTGGAATTTCTCAATTATTATTCTTTTTATATTTCTTTTTCGATTAAATTCGGAAGAAGAATCCGAACCTTGTGCATATTGTGATATAGCGTGTACTGATATTAGTTACAACGAGACACACACTCTCAATATATATAGTTTTTGTTACTCGATATACGCGAACATGTATAATTTGGATAGTGTTTGACTCATATATACAACGATGAGTGATGCATAATATAAAAAGCAAACCTTATGCATCTCATTAACCTTTAAAATAATCTTTTGGTTCACTTGAGTACAATTATTTTAATAACATTTGACCTAAATGTCGGCTGTATATATTTATATTCCTAAAAAAATAATAATTTAGAATCTTTGTTTATTTATGTATGATTAGTATAATTATTTGAATAATTTTAAAACTAAAAAATATATATCCTATATCGATATTTACGACAATTATATCGTCAGATTTTATTATTATTTCATGAAATTTTATATTGAATTTATCATGAGATTTTGATAAATAGAATTTTTGTATTGAATTTTTTATGTTATAAAAATTATTGTATATATTTTATTGTACCTACAGAATGACGAGTAGGTCTCTTGTGAGACGGTCTCACGAATCTTTATCTGTGAGACGGGTCAACCCTACCGATATTCACAATAAAAAATAATAATTTTTTATGAGTGACCCAAATAAGAGATATGTCTCACAAAATACGACATACGATACCGTCTCACATAAGTTTTTGTCCAGAATGACTCAGTTTAATAGTTTGGCAACCTTGTGCCATGTCTATCATGGGACCACTATTTGCTTTATATTTGGGAACAATTATTATCTCATGCCTTGTATTAAATAATTCTCAGTCCCACGTTATGCATCATTGGACATTTGAAAACATGTAAATGTAGAAAATGGATTTACATAATTTTTTAACCAAGTTTACATATTTAAGTGGTGACTTTAAAATCATTAGGTTTTGTGTTATTTTAAAATTTTAAGAAATACAGATTTCAAGAAATTGTTCGAGAAAACGATTGGTTCTATTTGCGCTTTATAAAATGTTTTTGGATAGGTTCATAATTTGGTAAATCGCTACTGCTAGACATTGTCCATTAGCTGCGTTTACTTTGAATAGTAGGATTATATATTTATAACTAGTAGGAATTAACGATGGATGAGTAGGTCTTTTGTAAGACGGTCTCACGAATCTTTATCTGTGAGACGAGTCAACCCTACTGATATTAACAATAAAAATTAATACTCTTAGCATAAAAAGTAATAATTTTTCATGGATGACTCAAATAAGAGATCTGTCTCACAAAATACGACTTCTGATACCGTCTCACACAAGTTTTTGCCATAGATAACTTAGACGTGGAAAATGACCTGTTAAATTTTGCTGCTGATGTCAAAATTATAGTTAAATTTATAAATTTCATTTGAGCCCTTTGGCTATGTTAGATATATAATAATTGTTTCACAAAATAAATTTGACTTTATAGTTATTATTTAAAGATGAAATAATGTTTCTTCATAGTCCAGTTATTGAAAAATTAATTGTATTTGATTTGGATAATTAATATAGAAATTAAATTATGTTTGAAAGATGGATTTTTTTTAAACCATGTTCACAATGACTTTCTAGGGCTGTATATAACAGTATACTAGTTCCTCTCAATTTTATTTGGTCGAAGAGATTAATAATTAAATGAAGCAGAATACAATTAGATACCACAAAAAATGACGCCACCTGTTAATTTTGTGAGACAGATCTCTGACCCGACCAAATCACTGAAAATATTACTTTTTATATCGAAAGTATTATTATTCATGATATGTAAAAAAAATAAAAATAAACAGAAATATCTTCATGGTTTTGTTGTAAATAAATATATTGTTTTCCAAGAATTTTGTAAATAAGAACAATTATTTATTTATATGAAAAGTAATGTAGCTATACAAATTTTAATTGTAGTTTATCGAAAAATATCATTTTCATTTTTTTAATTGTCAAAGTTCTCTCAGAGAGATAGATCGGATATTACTGCTTCTCTGCTTTACTGCAAAAATATAAAGCATCATTATCAATATAAAGTTTAAAACTTGTTTTCTAAATAATTGATACTAAAAATTGGGATACCTTTAATTTTATTTCAATTCAAAAGTTCATTCAGGGGCAAACAATATACACTAAAAACATGTTTTTATTTAGCTTACTCGTCGTATAATTAAAGTGGGGACTCTTATCTATATTATATTATTATATTATAACTGAAAATGAGACATCATATTCTCAATATAATTTTATGTTCCATAATATTTTTTATCTAACTTTTCTGGTGTGAGTTTATAGTACATTTTGTAAATTTTCTTTATATTTTTTCAAATTTTTTCGATTTATCTATAATTCATCTAAAAGTTTAAACTATCTCAGTAATTCTTATATAATAACTAATTTATAAGCATCATATCATAATAAAATAATATATTTTTTACATAAAAATTATCAAACACAAATAATTTGATATGATACACATCGGGTGTCACGAAACGCTAATAATAATAATTACCTTCTAATTGATTTGGTAAATTTTTTAAAAAAAAATCAAAATTATATCCATATTATATAATTTTTTCGGCTAAAAATGAATTTTCTTTCTTAAAATCATATCTTTAACTAAAATGTTTACATTTAGTAATATTTTTATTAATATTTTTAAAATTTTAAATAAAAAAATTATTAATCTGAAAATAACAAAAATAATTAGTTAACTTTGAGGTGAATTGGGTAAGAAGGATTTAATCGAAAAAGAAAAAACTTATAGGGATGAATTTGAGATTTCAGTAAAAAATGAGGGATGGAATTGCAATTTACTCACAACAGAGCTCATATAATTACGAATTTACGAAGGTACTGCCAAAAGTTTTATATAAAATCCGAAATTGAGGTTGGAATCAGATAGTGTGTGGGTGGCGGCATCTCCACGGGTACATGATTTTCCTTACGCTTCTCTCTCTCTGTACAAGTGTGATTCACGCACTTATTGTTTATGCAATCATGATTATTACGCGTCTACAGTTCTTGATGTGATTCCAACTTCGACCTGATTTCGATCATTCCGGTTTTCCGTTCGTGTTCGGGGATCTGGAATGGATTTTCGGATTTAATTTAGCGATTGTTGCTTTTTTACTTGCTGAATCCTTGTTTTTCTTTTTATTATGATCATGTATTTAGGATTTGAGAACTTTTCCCCAAATTTGATGATGCTTAGGCAATTCAGTGGTTTGGAATCGGATTTTTCGATTATTTTGGGGCTTGTTTGTTCACTGATCGTTGTATCGGGTATTGCATCTTTTAAACACGACTGTAGTCTTTGGATTTTCTAATTCGTTACTGTTTATGCGATTCGATGATCTGGAATATTCTCTGTTTTATTTAAATTTATGCTGTTTTTTCAACGGTTGTATTTAAATTTTTATTTAGTTTGTTATTAATTCGTATAATTTTGATTGGATTGTCGTTAGGGTTTGTTAATTGGTTGATACACTGTTTCCTCAGTTTTAGTATATTATTTGTCTTAGATATTGATAAGGTAGAGCTTTGGCTGCTGTATATCTGGAAATTATTGTTTGTAAAAGTGTTAGCAGGATACTACTAAATCTGGGAATCAAAACTTGTGGTGGTTTGTTATAGAAGGCTAATCCAAGTGCTGTCTGATTTCTCTTACCATGTGGTTATTATTTTTTAGGTGTATGAGTTAATTATGTGTGAACTTTGTTTCTCATCAGTTGCTTTTACTGAAAATCCGTAATTTATTGAATTCAAAGTGTTCTTTTATCGGAGTTTTGGGTGTCTATTTGTCTATTTCCCTCCCGCTCGGGCTAAATTCTTTTATGTGCTTTTTGTAATTTTTCTCTGGGAATGTCACTGGAAATTTGTTTCTTCATGATCTCAGAACTGCTGATTCAAAGAAATTAGAATCATCTTGGATATGGAACAAATTTACCTATGGTCCGATTGCTCTCAGCTCCGGATGTTTTCATTTGAGGAAACTCTTGACAGGCGGCTGTGTATTTCTTTCAAAGGAGGTGTTGGATCTACAAGGCACTGCTGCATGTGAATTGTCTACATCCACATCTCCTGGATGCTTGTTATACTGTCAGTTTATGTCACACCCATAAGTCTTTTCATGTTATTATCTAGTTGCTACTGCATCGCCAATCAACATCCATTCGAAATCGTTTGTAACCTATCTATGAGGTACTTTTTAGTTTCTGTCTTTTCTTTGATTAGTTATCTGTTGGGAATTTAAGAGACTGATTACACCGGTAACGAGATTGTTTTTTTTTTTTTTTGATCTCAGGTCTGAAGTCTGCAAGTAGTTGGAGAAAGTTATTTTTGTGTTAAATATTAGACAGAGTTGTCTGCACAGGAGTAGTTTACAACAGCAGTCATCTTTATGCCTTCTCCCAAATGATGTGCTGTGAAGAGCTGTGAGATTTGTTTGATTGACGATTAAAACTGAATTCACTATCTGGTTTGTTGATAAAGCTTGGAAACCTTGGTTGACTGTGCCTTGAGCCAAATGTTGAACTTCTTTGGTCAAAGTTCTCTAAATCAGTCGGTTTTGTACTAGTATAGAGAAGATATGATTTTTCCGTTTTCCAGCGCCTATACTGCCTTGTCTAATTATGGAAGTGGTTGATTTGGTATATTTAACAAATAAGGCTGCTAGGCCATCTATCACAAATTTGTTGGTTCTGCCGGATTGGAATGCAAAAGAAAATTGATGGTGGATACTGCTGAATCAGTCAGGCCGTTTTAATAAATATCTTTTATGGTCATTAAGGGAATATAATAACTTCAGGACGTTAGCACATCTGTTTTCCATTAAATAGTTTCCTGGGCAAGATGGAAAGGTGTTGGTTTTAAATCTTATTTATTAATATACTCAGTTGTTTTTAGTTTTTTTTTTCCGCCGTTTGATTAAGTTATATTAATAACCATTGTAGATACAAGATTATTAAGGAAGTTGGTGATGGTACATTTGGAAGTGTGTGGCGAGCTCTGAATAAGCAATCTGGTGAAGTGGTAGGTGTAGTTATTCTTTACGTAGGCCTTAGAGTTATGTTCAATTTGCCATTGTCCTGCCCTGCCAAAAATAAAAATTCGTAATGTTTGTCATTTTAGCTAATGAATTGTTTTAACAGGTTGCAATAAAAAGAATGAAGAAGAAATACTATTCATGGGAAGAATGCATAAATCTGAGAGAAGTCAAGGTTATTGTATTTGTTTCCGTGGGTGGTTATTTGCCAACTTTTTTTTTTTTAAATGTGAATGATTGGTTTTCCTCTTGGCAGTCGCTGAGAAAAATGAACCATCCAAATATAGTCAAGCTGAAGGAAGTCATTAGAGAAAATGATGTCTTGTACTTTGTGTTTGAATATATGGTACAATATTTTGTTCCTATAAGTCTTTACTTCTGTGGCCTTTATAATTCCTTTTCCATTTACATTCTTATTTTTTTGTCAATTTTCAGGAATGCAATCTATACCAACTTATGAAGGACAGAAGAAATTATTTGTCAGAAGCTGAAGTGAGGAATTGGTGCTTCCAAGTATTCCAAGGTCTAGCGTACATTCATCAGCGGGGGTACTTCCATCGTGACCTCAAGCCAGGTTATTACTACTATATTTTTTTCACAATTTGTACAAGGCTTCTATGTATTATTATTTGTGTGCTATATGCTGTTTGCAGAATTTTGATTAAACTTGACTATCAAATATCTTAAAAATGTCTGTCTTTATTTATTAGTTTTGCTGACAATTGATTGTTGGTAATGCTTATCTTGATTGCATACCCCATCTTGCAGTCTCATTATCGGCTAAATTTGTTCATCTCTGTGTGCTTTAAGTTTGCATGAATAATCTATATTTTTCTTTTTTGAACTTTGGAGTATAGCATATGTATTTTTGGACTCTATTTTGCACTGCAAATTCCAGTGTCTATATGTTAATGATTTTTCTGTTATTGACAAATGTCCGTTCTATTGAATTGCTACTTAATTCTTTATTTTCTCATACTGTCATTGTGTTTGTACCTGGTTAGCTAGTTCTTTTCATTTACTTTGTGAGTCCCTGAAACAGAGAACTTGCTAGTATCAAAGGATGTCATAAAAATTGCTGATTTTGGTCTTGCTCGTGAGACCAATTCTTCCCCTCCATTCACTAATTATGTCTCGACACGCTGGTTTGTGGTTATCTACTCATATCTTGTTCCTTTTATTCACTTCCATGTTTTACGATTTTCCTGGAAGCTTAGACTTTAACCTTGCAGGTATCGGGCCCCTGAAGTTCTGCTTCAGTCGCCAACATATGGTCCGCCAGTTGGTGAGTAGAAGATACAAATTAGCTGCAGTTGTTTTATTAATGTTTTTTTCCTGCAACATTATATTTTTCTCTTTCACTTTGTAGACATGTGGGCTATGGGTGCGATAATGGCTGAATTATTTTCACTCCGTCCTCTATTTCCAGGCTCAAGGTACAATGAGCCTCATGTGTCGTCCTGTTTCTTGCTTTCTTGGTTTTAAATGAACTTTTAACCAGACCTAGTTTGAAATTTTCTCTCTTATGTAAAATCATGTTCCACATCATTGTATGGCCTGATAGGATGCTTTCCACCATCAACTGTGGAAGATGAAACTTGACATTATTTTGAATATATATGTATACAATACATTCTCTTTACTTTGCCTGTTCTTAAACTGTTAACGCGAATACTTGACTCTTATATATTTTTGTACAGTGAGGCCGATGAGATTTTTAAGATATGCTGTGTAATTGGCACCCCAACCAAGAATGATTGGCCCAAGGGGCTTGAACTGGCTAAGGCTATTGCTTATCAGTTTCCGCAAGTAAGTATGCCTTTGCTTCTGGCTTCTGATTAATGTTTGATGTTCCAAGGCACACGTTAATCTATTAATGCTGCTTGTCATTAAAATCTTCTCTTCTTCAGCCTGCTTTCTTTGTAAATACATTTACGCTGTGGGTTTGATTTCGTGATTATTAAGATTTTTGAAGTAATTCGTAGATATTTATATTTGTTTGCTTGTAGTTTCTTTCAGTGAATGCGTTCCTCGTCTGCATATTTTTCCCTTACCTGTAATTTTAATCATTAATCAGGTTGATGGGGTACACATCTCTTCATTGGCACCAGGCATTAGTGAGGCTGCAGCTGACCTTATTACAGTAAGTAAAGTATAAATTATGTTGCCTTTTTATCTCTCTCTTCCTTCGTAGTTATTGTGCCCTGATCTGATTGTTACCAAGAGAAGATTGTTTGCGCAAAGCGTAGTTTCTTTAATCTTTGTTTACCAGTTGATTTCATGGCAAAAATGACAATTTCCCTTTCATATTTGTGCCAAATGCAGTCGCTTTGTTCATGGGACCCATGCAAAAGACCAACGGCGATGGAGGCTCTCCGACATCCTTTCTTCCAGGTTGCTTGCTCTGTTTGTGTGTGTGTGCCTCTATATTTATCTTCTTCTTTTGAAAATTTGTTCTAAACCATAGATAAATGTTTACTTTCAAAGTGATCGAAGATTTATCAGGTGAGAATTATGTTTTGCAATGTTGCAGAATTGCTTTTATGTTCCTCCATCTTTACGCTGGAAGGCTGCTATTGCAAGAACACCTCCTGGTCAGGTCCTCTCAAAATTTTCTTCCTCTTCACTTAATTGTTAAATAATATATCAATTAAGTAGACCATTAAGACTTTGAGCTGTTGCAGCTGGTACGAGGGGAGTCGTTGAGCAAAAATGGGTTGGAGAAACCCTGGGAATTTAACCAACCCAAAGCCCGTGAACAATTATTATCCTGCCAAGTCACAGGCATATTTGAGTCCAGGTGCAGCTAATTTTTATGCCTGTGTGCCTCTTTAAATGTGTTCTATTTTGTTTATGTTATTATGCATGTATGTGTTTGTGTTGGGTGTAAAGATATATTCTAATGAATCAGAATGTTACCTGATTATTCTCTTCCCAGGTTTGCAAAGGAGGTTGGACTTGAATAATCAGGTAGGTTTAAAGTTAATTTCATTCTCACACTATTCAATACCTAGGAAGTAAAATTTTATGCTTTTACTTTTCAGAATGCGACTAAGGCTGACAAGAACCTGAACAACTATGTGAAGCAACAGCCAAAATACAGGTCAACTGGAATGAATGGACCACGTAAGTAACTTGTTCTATGTCCACTTCTAGCTTACAAGTTGGATGTTGGAAATACAATGTTTTCCATCATTTGCAAATTGACCGGACAGCTATGGCAGTTCGCTATACATCGTGGTGGAGGATATGCCTTTTCCAATTCGTCATTTACTGTTCTTATTCACCGCACTCTGTTCCAGCTGGAAGTTTTTCATCAGTGCCTTGTGGATGTTTTAAACATGCACGCGAATAACTTACTGCTGCATATTTAGTTACTGGAAAACATAATTTGACCACTATATTGAGCTGCTTTCAGAGTTTTTGAACTTGAATATTTAACCACTTGTTTAACAGCGGCTAGTAACTTGGGACCATTGCATGGCGTTTCAGACACAACTGAGAAATTGGCAAACATGGCAGTGGGCTCTGGTAAACCACTCGCAAAGCTGTTGGTGCCACCACCTATGAAGGCTGGAGGATGGCACGAGCATCCAAATCCGTTCTTTCGACGATCACAAGATTTAGTTCCTGGAAGAGGTGCTTGTGCAAGGAAGGTAGCTTGACTCTCATATACCAGTATGCAGCGTAACTCAGCTTATATGTCTATCGGCACAGACATATAGTTTACTTGGTTTAGTAATATTTGTACTAATAGCGCGCTATTTGTCACATATTCCACGTATGCTTTGGTGATGTTGCGAGTTTTTTTTTTTTGTTTTTTGTTTTTCTTTTTGTGTGGAGAAAGGAGTGTTGGTTTGTAATAAGTACCCAAATCAAGATTCTAGTTTGTGATGTTGCAATAATGTTTTGAAAATTTACGAAGTTGGATGCGCTTCCGATTATCATTTCCATAACCGAATTCTTGAATTGATTTCAATTAATTTAAAGAGCATGTTTCCCCACATTCAATTAACGTAGCATGTGCCTCTGTCAAAGTTCATTTCAATTAATAATTGATAGTTGATTTCATTTCAAGAACTATAAAGTTCATTTTTAAGGACTTGAAGTGGATGGGGTTCCCCATACTTGGAGCTTGGAGTCAGGAGAGATGCACGGTATTACCTAGAGCATCTTGGTATCTTTTGCTTGATTTACAATAAGTAAAATAAATTTATAATTAATAAAAGATTAATGCTAAAGGTACCATCAATATATTGTACAATAATATTTACAACAATTATGTCATGAGATTTTGCTATAATGAGATTTTAGTGTTAAATTTATCATGAGATTTTAATAAATGAAAATCTGAAGAATGCATGGTAGATGAATAGTAATAGTTATCTAGATTAATTTTTGAGTAGGTATCTTGTGAGAAAGTTTAATTAGTTTTTATCTATGAAACGGGTTGACTCGATACATGACTGTCATTAAAAATAATATTTTTAACATAAAATGTTATTTTTTTAGTGACTTGGGTCTGGTCGAAGATCCAGCTAAGTCTTACAATAGTATTTGTGTTATATTTTGCCGTTGATTTCGAAATTTTAGTTAAATTTATGAATTTCATTTTACCCCTTTGGCTATTGTAGATATATTATAATTGTTTCACGGAAAAAAATGGACTTTATAATTATTATTTAAAGATGAATTAATGTTTTTTCCTAGTTGAGCTATTGAAAAATTAATTATATTTGATTTGAATAATTAATATAGAAATTAAAATTACATTTGAAAGATGAACTTTTTAAAACCATATTCACAATGACTTTTTAGGATCGTATATGACAAGTTCCTCTTAATTTTAATTGATCGAATAGATTAATAATTAAATGAAGCACAATAGAATTAGATACCACATAAAATAGTCTCACGTGTCAATTTTGTGAGACAGACATCCGACCCGACTCGACCCGACCCGACTGATCTATTGAAAATATTATTTTTTTATGTCAAAAATATTATTATTCATAATATAAATTGATCGGGTCAACCCGGTTCATATTTATGGACCTATAAAACTGTTTCACAAAGACTTACTCGATAGATATATATCACACATATATAACATATAATAATACTATCTCGTGAGATTAGATAAATAAAAGGATAAATAAATATTATTATTCTTATCCTACACTGATTAATCGAGGCAATTAAAAACAATTGATGTTTGGACAACTAGCTTGTATTGGATTTGACTGAGGTTGGAACTTGGTTTTTCTATCGGTTTTTCAATGTTGATATATTTTTTCAGTCGTATTCATGTTTGTTATAATTGAGTTTCAAATATAATATTTTATTTAAATTTGACGTATCGATGCCAAATAAATTATAAATTATCAATGTATGAACGTTTATGAATGATTTTTTTTGTATGTTTTCGAATACTTTTGATTTCCAAATAGATATATATTACTGTTTTTGTTCAAAAGAATAAAAAGTTTCTCCAAACACAAAGTTAATAAAAAGATAAGATGAATACAATACGGTGATAGCTACAAATGGAAAAATATTTTTAAGGATTGATTCGAAATTAAATAAAAAGAATGAATATGTTGCATTATTAAAATTGTCTTCAAATAAATTATTTTAAATAAGTTTAACTAGACACTCTCTTAAAAGAGAATAACCTAGAAATTAGATTATAATTTTTGTTTAATTTTCTTTAAATTTTGAAATATTTATTTTAAAACACATATACAATTATTATTTCGCAATTCTAAAGAACTAAATAACATCAATAATATTTACAAAATAAAATTAATATTAAGAATAATTTATTTCTTGCAACCAAATGTAGCATTTATAATTATGCTAAAAATATATTGCTGATGTTTTTTAGTTCTTCAGAATTGCGAAATAAGTAATTGTATATTTATTTTTTAAAAGATATTTAAAAAATTAAAGAAAAATTAACAAAATTGTTAATCTAATCTCATATATATTTTATCCCTTCACACACACAAGCATAAGGCTCCATGCGGGACCCGGGATCCTTCCTCTCAAGAAAACCCCTCGTCTATTTTTTAGATCCAACCCCGTTTCAAAATTGGGTGGGTTCAACCCGGGTCAGATCCATGGATATTTAATTAAAAAATTTAAATAAATTAATAATAATAATAATAATAATATAAATATATACACATACATATATATTAAATGAAACTTAATATGTATATATCTTTATATTATATATATCTAATATGAATGTATACACTGTTTTGCTATGTTGCTGTGTGTCCACCAATAAAGTGACATTTATATATTGAATATCTAATATGCATGTATACATTGTTTACTATGTTGCTCACCGACCGTGTCAATCTATGTGTCCACCAATAAAGTGACGTTCGCCAATTCTATAGTTGAGTGTCACTTCACTGATAAGCACAAAAGTGGACAACATAACAAAGCTGTATGTATACATATACATATACATATATCATATATGTAATATACATATATGTATACGATTAGGGTCCACTCAAATACGAGATCTGCCCCGTATTTGTAATTAGACCCGTTGACTCGGATATGCCTTGTCTCATAATCCGTTTGACCGGTTTTAACTCACCCTAAACAGGTTGTGTTTAAAACTCGGTCCATTGCCATCTTTATTTCTTTCGTTGAAACTCCATTTCATAGGTTGAGGATAATTCAGGCTTCATAGTATTTTTTTTTTTAAATTATGATAAGTGTTTAGTAATTCTTTTTGTTATGTTTGGATCGAATGTGATCGAATTATGAAATATTTGATTTGAAGAAAAAAAAAACTAAAATTTGACATTCATTATAATAAATTTTAAATTTACTAAAAACAAAAACTTGAAAATTTTGAAATCCAAGAATCTAAAAATTATTTAAGTCATCTTTGAATTCAGTTATGAAATTCAAAACTGTCAAATTCTTCCATTCAAATTCATCCTTTTAGTACCAATCAAAAATAAATTGTACTCGAAGAGATGAGTTTGAAATACATTAATTTTGTTTTTATTTTATTATTTACAATGTAACAAATCAAATATTAAACAATATTTTTCTTATTTACAGATTAGTAATACAAAAGTATAATATATTTCAAATGACATATTATTGAGTGAACCTGAAATTTATTCTATGAAATACTACGAATAACTTGAAGTTCCTGATCTTACTTTTGTAAATATCAAAAATACATTTAAAATCTATAAATCAAGGTCTATTTGCTGTGATTTGGGTAATCGTTAAATTGTGCTTAAATTTCTCGCTAATTGTTTGGATAATATTGCCAAGTAAATGCAAGAAAACTTCGAGTAACCATGTGCCCGTTAACATTGTTTGGCGTAATTGATAAAAATCGAGTGCAACCGATATTAACTCGACTCGAGATTATTCTAGATTACGTATTTTGAGTATCTATATCATTAATTATATATCAACTTCTAAAAAAATCCGGATTGACGTTATTGACAATTATTTTATTATCCATGACAGTGCGAAACGACAGTGCCGCGGCTCTAAATTGTATTGTTATATGTTTTAATTTTGTTTTTATCATTAGCAAGGACTCGAGAGCATAAGCTAAAATCAACATTACTTGGCTTTAGACGAGACGATGCAGAGATGGAGCTCTGGTCTCCGTTCATTGACGGCTCTACTCTCCAATCCCGAATTCTACAGCCACCGCTGCCTCCTCCGCCACCGTCATCCTTTCGATTCCGATCGTCTTCTGCACACCTCTCCTAGAAAGTTACTCCACATTTCCCAAATGATTGGCCATTCCCTAATTTGCCCCAATTTTAAACCCTTACTTAATTCCCCTCCCTCTCCTCACCTTTCTCACTCGACTCCTTTTCCTCCTGCTGTCTGTGTAAGTATAATTCCAATCTCACTCTTTTGATGTTTTGAAAACTATCTATATTTTCAGGCTTCAAATTTGAATTAATATACCGACATCTTGTTATTTTTGTCGATTTTTGTTCTTGTTTGATGAAAACTTTCAGCATTTCTACTTTTATATGTGTATTCTTGTTTTCGACGTACAGAAATGTTGTAGTCACTAATTGATTTAAAAGGTTAAATAGTTTTACCTTTTCTCCTTCAATTTGTGTAGTTCAATTGTTCGCCACTATTGTGTAGTTTTTCATTTTTCAGTTTTCTCTTATTATTTACTGGCAATTTACCTAGACTGTTGAAGACAGATTGAACTTCACGTGAGGTTGAAGTGATTTTTTGTTTACCACGAATATCTGTCATTTTTAATTTTCTCTTTGTCCAATGTTATGTTATAGTTGATACAAATGCGGCACATCACTGCCGTTAAGCAGAGGGAAAGAAAGTTGAAGAGCAGGAAGCCAAGGACTCCTATCGTTTCCAAAGTCAAGAAAATCAAAATGAAATTTTACTCGTATGTGATACTTAAATACTATATATATACGTTATCAATAATTGTGTAAATGTTCATGTGAGTTGTTAAAGTTTAACATTTTCTTTGTGTCTTTCTATCCTTTTGCTCTTTTCTTTTTTAGATCCTTTAAAAGTAGATTTAGAGTGATGAATGATGGGCGAATCAGGCGATGGAAGGAGGGGAAGAGACACAATGCACATTCCAAGGTTTTTCATTTTTTCATCTGATAAAAAATCGAGGAAATAGAAATATGACAGTATTTTGAATTTTGTTTTCTCTTTTTAAATTCCTTCTTTATTAAATTACAATTAGAATGTGGTCTTTAATCTATGCTAGCTGACCTATATATGATATCTGACTTTGCAAATTGTGAAGTTGGTTTGTGAAACCGGCGGTCTTGGTTTTTTCTTATTGGTTATTACTGCTTTGTAAATACACGGTTAGAATGATTCTTAATCCTAACTATCCAATATTCACGGTTACTGCAATACTAGCTAAAGAATTCTATTTACATGTTTTGGCTTTAGATTTTTTTTATTTTATGGCTAGCCACTTTCATTTAAATAATATGCAGTTTTATCACAATGATCCTGATATTGCTAAGGCAATTCGTATATTTACTTAATATGGCAGTGTTCATTTACTGTAGAGTTGGAAAGGAGAGATGTTTGTTCTTTTCCCCCATAAAAGATAGTAATACTAATTCCTCGAGAGTGCTAGCTTCATTTTTGTGTAGATTGTATAACTGGGCCTGGAGTTGGATGATGTTCGTGCCTCCCTGATTTGCTTTTGGGGATGCAGCTCTGATGACTGCGAGGCCTACAAAAGAAATGCAAAAGTCTGTTGAAAAGGAGTAGTTATTGAATGATGAAACTAGTGGGATGGCGACACTGTTACAGATCACTGAGTTTTACCTGGGCATCCCGCAGGAGATGGACTGTTGGCTTAGCATTACTTGATGTTTCTCGTGGATTTGTAATTAGCCATTTAGTATTTTTTGAAGAACTAGACAATGCTTGTTTGGAACTCCTGTAGCAGGAAGATGAATGTTTTGCAGGAATTTACGGAACCAAGAAAATAAAACCAGATGATGTTAAAAAAAAGCTGACAATAAATATTTCTAGCATGTTCCTAGGAAATTAGGTTCTACGAAGGACTGGTGGCATTCAGATAGGGCCACATGTACCCCTAGTATAGGAAACCAAGGCATCATAGGGCTGTCATGCTTCCATTTAATATATCTATATGCGAGCACTCAAGCATAAACACAAGATTCCATTAACCTATCCAGATCCAGTAATATGTTTCCTTTTCTCCTTTCTGTTTTCTATGTTATCAATCATTACTCTTAATTTCCTTTTTCTTGCAATGATTCTTGACTAGTTGAATCTGTTATTTTTTGCAGTCCAAGAAGTCAAAACGTCGACTCAGACAACCAGGTATAGTCCCAGCGGCTTATGCAAAAGTGATGAAGAAGCTTAGCTTTTGCAATTGAATCAAACCTCCTCTACGGCTACAGCTAGGTCTTCCTTGAAAGGTGTTTTCATCTAATTACTGTTACCACCTACCTTCGCTTTCTAAAAATTGCAAGACATGCCTTTTCATAGGACCTTGCCATACCAGTTCAGTCGAGTCTTTCTAATTCAATTGATAATGGATTCTTTCGGTGAAATCTGATGTTGGGGATCGGCAACGGTGATGGTTTATGCCAATTCATGCCTGATGAATTTCTTTTGTTGATCCACCCGACTCTCCTAAACAAAACTACATATTTGCTTGCATTTATTTTCTTATAAATTGGAAGTCATTTGCTATATTCATGCAATGATACATAACAGCAGCTGTATATGAAAGCGTAGCATGTGAGGTGTTTCTGTTTACTCCAAATTACTTGTCGTCTACACTCAATTGGAGTAATTTTCCTCGCATGCATGACACCATTGATAAAATGAGACTCACATTTTTGTAAAATTTGCACCATTTGTTGGGGATCCAAAGCTAAAATTTGTTACTATCACAAGGAAATATTTCAGGTGGAACATAAAAAAAAACCCAAGTGGTTAACCTCGTATGATATCTCTAACATTGAGTGTTGTGTCATATGAGGAGAATGCATCTATGCCAATGGTCTAGTGCGAGTGTCATCTAATTTTACCTTGGTGACCAAATGAGGGTTGCTTAATTATATATATATATATTTCAAATATTGCATTTTCTTATTTTCCTAAATAAATAAACGACAGGATCTTCAAATTTTCCAAATATAATATCATGTTATTTTCAAGTATCAATTACTTGAAAAACATTTTAATTTTATTTCTTCCCTCAAATGGAACAAACATGTATATTTTTAAGTTTTTTTCAAACTTGTTTTATTTTTTCTGAGCTGGATCTTCTTTTATTATTTATAAAGATTTAAGACAAAAGTTTGCATGAGACGGTTTCACGGGTCGTATTTTGTGAGACATATATCTTATTTGGGTCATCCATGAAACTGTATTACTTTTTATGCTAAGCATATTATTTTTTATTTTGAATATTAATATAGTTGATCTATCTCACAGATAAAGATTCGTGAGCCTCTCACAAAAACATACTTAAGATTTAATCGTGTCAAATTCTTACTATGTAAAGCTTTCAAAATTTTATACAGAAAATATAATATATAACGAACATAGTAGTTAGGAAAAAAACACTAGTATTATATATCTTTGAACACGCTCGAGAGTATCCGGAGATTGAAGGCCCGACAATTTGAATCAAATCAAAACATGAACGATAACATCAAGATTTGACTTGAAACAAAGTGGATTTGAATCAAATCAAAACCTAACGATAACATCAAGATTTGACTAGAAACAAATTTGAGAAGTAAAGCTAACTACCGAAATTTTAGAGTGGATCAAGATTTTCGTTTCAATATATATATACATACAGATTTTTTATTTGAGTTAAAATGGCGATTTCCCATCTGAATGGTTTCTAATCAGGTTATGTTACAACGTAAAAGAAATGGAAATAATCTATCAAAAAAAGAAAAGAAAAGGAAATAACAATTACAAATGGTAGAGAATATCAGTGAAGTAATAATACATTCCCAAATATCAAATTTCAGTGCCCAGTCCAATCATCAATTATGGGTGAAACACACAGCGAATGTGAGAAGAAAAGTATGTACTTCGAAATCTCGAAGGAAAAGATGCATCAAATTCCTGTATTACTTGTTCCCCCTGAAATACATATATACTTTCTGCAAAAAAACAAAAACACAAGGCAAAAATTTTAATTTAGCAAGTTAATTTTCCAATAAATCAAGGTTAATGTTATTTCCACAAATTTCTAAAAAGATCTATAAAGAAAATATAAAAAATAAATTTTATATGACCAGGCCTGACCTTCTACTCGTATAAGAAAAAAATATCTCGCCCGAATATAAATCCGCTCTTGTTATCAGGCCTATTTTGACGGAACTGATTTGCATGTCTAAGCTCAAAGTATAGATTCTGTTAAAATGCAGTGATGGATCGTCTTACCTGGACTACCCACAAGCTCAGTAAAGATTCTATGCAAAACAGCGCGAACCCAACAAGGAAAAATATCTGCAACAAAACTAGGCAAATCACATTCATGACAGTAATAAATATGTATATTGCGCAATCTTAGGAAACAACTGAGGCTACAAGTCCATATAAACTTTCAAAAATGATCTATCTGAGTTCTTCTGGAAACTGTTCCGACAGTTCATTTCCTGTCCTTGATAGAATATTTATATCTATACTGTTTTCCAAATATTAAGAAGCTATAGTTCAAATCAATGATTCTGTAACTTGGATTGCATCCATGATAGTAAAATACAGAATTTGTAGGCCATTCTTTACCATGCTGGAGGATATACGATACGTGTAAGATTTTGACTGGCTTTGCCAGTAAATATGTAAAGAACAGATTTCCAAAAACAAGCAGAAATCTTCATAGTCATCCACAAAGAGACTAAACAACAAAAATTTTGAGGACAACGCATTGGATAGTTAAAAATGGGTGTGAGGCTACAGAGAGTCAGCGATGTGCGCAGCACATGCAAGAACAAACACAAAGACATACCCCAGCCAACACATGGTCAGAGAAAACATCAATTGCAGCAAGGATGCCCCTGATTAGCAAGAAAAGAAAGTAAAATGTCAGAACAACCAATCAGATGAACAGAGTAGATTTTTGCACCCCTTTGGCCCGTATCATAGCTAACCATTCAGCAAACGGCATACAGTCAAGAAAGCAAAAATCAACTCCTCAGAATACAGCAATTTAAATCATTCCATGGGGAATTGATCAAGGAAAAGAAGTCAAATATCTCTGGTTACAAGGGAAGAAAAACTAATCTTACGTCAGTGATTTCCCACGAAAAACAACAGGAGGTGCAATTGCCGCAAAGATGCAGAAAGCAATGTGGAGCTGCAGCGAAATATAATCAAAGATATCAAAATAACTAAGCATTTATTGGAACTTGTTAACTATTCAAGGTGGCAAAAAGGCATACCAGATAGAACAAGAAAAACCAGCCAAATTTTAGAGCACTATCAGTCCTGAAAATCAGAATTGCATATACAGAAACAGTTATGATTTCCAAGCTCTGAAGGGTCTCAAAAAGGATAATAAGGACACTTCAAATACCTCATTGCCCGATACAGTGGCCTGTACCATAAGACGTATGAAAGTGGGCATCCCATCAAGGCATATATCATTGCAAGGAAAAAGATCTTGACACCTACAGAAAGAAACTACATTTAAGCACTTTACATTACTAGAAACCTATACACAACTAGATGCACGAAAAGATAACGAATTTAAGCTTGCAAACAAAAATAAAGAAAATAAACTTACCACCACCCTGTACCCAACAAACAATGACAGCAAGGACATTGAACGAAAGGCAAAGGACGATACCTGTAATAGAAAACAACAATACGAAGAATAAACAATAAATTTTGCAAAATGTTCAACCAACCAAAATCACAGTCCTACAAAGTAGAGCCATATGAATCAAGATACGTAGAAATTACTTTAACCACCGGTCGTCATGTCCTCAAAACAATAAGAAACAAAATGGAAACAAGGAAATCAATCCAGCAAATGAAGTGTTTACCATACTTTAAATAGACATGTTAAAACATAACTACGCCTTTTCACGTCATACTACACAAAAGAATGGGAGTAACAAATTGATAGCAATTCTACGGAGCGTAGATGATGGATAATCAAGAAATTTTGCAGTAAGTCATTCTTCAAACCACAACCCACCAAAGAACATAAAAGCTATTTTATATATATATATATATATATATAGAGAGAGAGAGAGAGAGAGAGATCAATTATGCACGTACAAAGCTTCCATAACAAATGCTCTTCATGAAAGTACAAACTTATATTTGGAAAAAGCTAAGTTGTCTCACACAATTAGATATAAATTAAAACTATTACAGATGTACAAAATAAAAATTGAAGCAATATATTCACACACCTAACCAACTTGCAAAAGCCAGATACTGCAACCTCTGAGCATGAACTGGTATTTCCTTGGATATATCATGGTGTATGATGGGAAAAAATGGAGGCCAATTTTTATCATCCACTGTGACACCAGCTGAATCAAAGGATAGTTTGTTGAATTAGAGCACAGGAGGAAGAAAATGAATATTATAAAAGCAATTACTAGCCTCACAGCTTACCACTGGAAACAGCATCTTCCCTGCGTTTAATATCCTGCAGCCCAATGACATTGATTACAATGCAAATGTATAAGACTCCAAGGCACAACAAGATAAAGAGGAACGAGTAAAAAGGTACATCAATTAGGAAATCAACCCAATGCTTCTCATATTTAAATATCATCAAACATTAGAATAGCACTAAGCTACTTAAGTGTCTTGAAGTATACAATGGTCCAATAGGATTACCTGCTTTACAAAATTTAAATGTTTAACAAGCATAAACCTAGAGGAATGTGTTAGAAAATTACTCAAGCCTAAAACAGAAACCAACCCTTTCTCTCCTGTTCAAATCTGCTTCCCAAGAGGCGAGTTCTTTTTCCTTGCTCTTCGAGTTCTGCAAAGTCATGCAACACGATTTAAATTTGTTGAATATTAGATACTATGGTAGAACCTCGGTACTGCTTATCAAAATTACATTCATGGTATCCAATGGTATGTCCACAGTAGCATCGTGTTTCTGGCCGAAACCCAGGGTACTGGCAACCGCCTTAGGGATGCGTGATTTTGACGCTGCAGCTGCGCCGCCATTCTGCAACACCACGAAAAATAAAAAATCCCTCCAGTTAATCCAAGATCAAATCCAGCGACAAAACAGCTCCATATGTCGCCGATCTACGAAGATGAGCCACAAATTTTACCCGAAATAACACAATCAACCCACACCGCTCAACAAAAACCCTACAAGATCGCAGAAACGAAAAACTAACTCCAAAAATAGGCGGATCTAAAAAAAACAGAGGAAGCGGTTACCGAGAATGGGTTGACTTCAGGTTCTTCCTCATCAAACGGATTCGGATCGTTTCTACGATTCATCACCGACTATTACGCAGCACCAAAATCGAATCCAAATCCAAAAATAGTAAAAATTTATGTTTCAGCTATACATACAGGACGTGAATGTATAGATAGATAGGAGTGGGGAAGTGAGTAGTCTAGCACTTGCTTTATGCTACCTTTGAAACAACGCAACAAGCGGGGTTAAGCAATGGAATTCGAATTTGGGGATTGCCACTGTGGGTCGATGAAATTACGAAGAATACCCTCTGACCTACGGGGTCTGCTGACGTGGAAATATTTTATTGGTTGGATGATAGTTAGTTAAGGTTTGGTTATAAATTTCAGTTTTATTTTAATTATTTTCTATCCCTTTTCTTTTTCTTTTTTTTTTCCCTTCAAAAAATTAGTTTTCTTAAATATTATATTTTTTACATTGCTAACAATTTTACTATCCAAATATTGTTTCTATATTTACAAGGTTTATAAATTATATTTTTTGAACATTTCACCAATTGTTTTAAATATTATATTAAAGTTATTATTTACATTTTTATACAATTTCAAATTAAATATTTATAGATAATGAAATAAGAGGAATATCCATATTCAAATTAACCGATTTTAGTTAATTCAGTAATATTTGATTATCATATATAATTTGGTCAGTTCCATTATTAAAAAAATTGATTCGATAAAGTTCGGTAGATAAATGAACCGACCGAATGTTCACTCCTACCATAAGTTTAATACCCCAATCATACATCAAATAATTCATATCTGAATATATATGTAATATTAATGATGATAGTAATAATATAACAAAATGACGGTAATTAAATTTAAGATTATTATATTAATTTTAAGGTATTTTAAATTCAACCCGATGATTTTTTTCGGTTTACACGTTCCTTTCAAGAATTTATAGATTACGTATAGGTAACCTTCCTTGTATTTAAAGGTAGGTTTATTGAATAATAAAGCATTTCTTGAAATTTCCTCTAAAACAAATCTTGGTAACAACGTAAGGTTCTCTTCGAACGAGCCTCAAATTTCGTTTCTAAAAATTCCAACTTAATGCAGTGTCACAATGCTCTTTTCCTAATTTTTTTCAAACACAATCGATATACCCCTCATTTACTTTACCCTAAAATATTAATTGGAAACACAGCTGGATTCCAGCTCTTCATCCATTAATCAACCTAACACTTTAGCAAGTTTTTGCTTTTGAAGTAAAAGTAAATTCACATTGATGGGTAATGACTCAATTTAATTATTCAATTTATTATTGAAACCCAAATTATTAATTATAAAAGCTCAAACTCACAATTAATTATAAAAACCCAAGCCCACTATACACTCCAAAAAAATCTATAAATAGGAGATGATTCTCATTATTCAAGGGAGGATGATTTATGCTTCAATTTTTTAACTTTCAATTAATATCTTTGAATTATTTTCTGACTTGAGCGTCGGAATGTCTACGCCGGGCAAACCTCGGCGCCTCTGACGTTTGTTTGTGACACAGGTGATAATCCACAAAGATTTCTCTCCACCAGCTACTTGGACCCATTTACAAACCAGCAGAATAATTCGGATAATCACAATTTTTGGCTACATCACATACCCATTAAGCAAACTAACACTTTTAGCAAGTTTTAGTCTTTTGATGTAAAAAGTTGATAGATGGAGCTAACCATTTTATTAAAATATCCAAATTTGTTCGTTCTTGAAATGTCTCTCTTTGTTCAAACAAAGAAGTGTTTCCAGTTCTGTCGGTGCTTGAGACTTGTCAACGAGGCTCTGCATCAAATGGGAATGGATGCCACTTCAGAGCAATGAGAACTAGAAACAATGTCTCCTTGTCTATAATGTTCCTACGAGGCTATGCTCACTCCATATTCCAAGCTTAATGTACCAAGACCCTGTTTAATAACAAATGAACTCTTGCAATTATCGAACTGCGATATTTGTGAATATCAGTAGTCTTTATGGCCACAATTTGTTAGTTGGTGTTCGGTGTTAGTTAGTTTACATAAGTGTTGGTTAGTTTACATAAAAGCGTTAATAAGGATGTCACGTTTTCTATTTTCTCCTTGTATATAAACTCCACAATTGTATACGAGAGTTTTAAGCGGGAATAAGAATTCAATGGTTTCCCTTTCATAAAACAGAATTTCACATGGTATCAGAGCTTGGAATCGTTGAATAATCAGCGCATATCTGAATTCAATTGAGATTGAGTTCGGAATTTTGCTCACCGCTGGCTTCACGATTGACGATAGCAGAAGAAATTCAATCTGAAATGGCTGTGAATCCTAATTTCAATGATGCGTTGTTTCTACATCCTTCGGACACTCCAGGTACGAATCTTGTTAGTGATAAGTTGATAGGTACTGAGAATTACGGTGTATGGAATCGTGCGATGTTAATTGCGTTGCGCGCAAAGAATAATATAGGATTTATTGATGGCACTTGTAAACGCTCCAATGCTGGATCTCCTACAGCACAACAATGGGAGATGTGTAATGCTCTGGTCCTATCTTGGATCATCAATACAGTTTCGAAAGATATATTTCGAGGCATTGTGTACGCCACTGAAGCGTATGTGGTTTGGTCTGACCTAAAAGAACAATTTGACAAGGTAAATGGATCACGAATTTTTGCATTGCATCGAGAAATCGGAAGGCTCACACAAGGAGACAGTACGATTTTCGTTTATTTTTGCAAGCTGAAACAATTATGGGATGAATATTCCTCCTTGGTGACTCTGCCGTCCGGTGAATGTGCAACATCTAGAACATATATTGAACATGATCAACATCAACGATTACTTCAGTTTTTGATGGGATTAAATGAGAGCTATCTTCAAATCCGAAGTCAAATTCTCATGATGACTCCTCTACCAACTGTGGGACAAGCATTTTCAATAATATCACAAGAAGAGTCTCATCGAGCAATGATTTCTGTGGAAGCTCCAGTTGCAGTGTTTTTCTCTCATCAAAGTCGAAGAGATCCACAACAGAAAGAGGTCCTCAAATGCGACTATTGTAATTGGAATGGTCACACGCGAGCTACTTGCTATCGACTCAATGGATATCCCCCTGGACATAAAATGTTTAAGCCTCAAGGTAAATGTGTTCCTCAGAAAACCTTCATGAAGAATAGAAGGCAACAACTTGATGCAAATGCGATTGAGTGAGAATCATATGGTATGACAGCAAAGGCAGCACATGATTCTCCAATTTTCAGTCAAGCTCAATATGCTGAAATTTTGAAGCTCCTGGAGAAATGTAAAGTTGAAGCTCCTAGTGAACCTATGGTGAATATGGCAGGTACAGGGCAGAAAGGATCATCTTTGTTATCTCATTTCACAAAGGTTCCTTGGATAATATACACTGGTGCAAGTGAGCACATGGTAGGAGATTCTTTAACCTTGCAAAATTCTGAATCCATAGCTAACTCCTCTGGGACAGTTAGTTTGCCAAATGGGAGTAAGATTTCCATCAGTAAAATAGGTTCCATAGCCCTTACCAATTCCATCATGCTGAGCAAAGTGTTGCAAGTTCCTGATTTTAGATTTAACTTGCTTTCTATATCTAGACTCACCAAAGAACATCACGGTTATGTTACATTTTACCCCAATTTTTGTATGTTTCAGGACCTCAAGACTTGACAGATAATGGGGATTGGTAGAGAGCGGAATGGACTTTATCACTTGGACAACACAAACTCTGGTTTTTGTTCGTTATCTCATTTTCCTATCTCTAGTTTTAAGCCACAGTGTAATACGTTGATACTTGATAACACACTGGTTTGTTCATCTGTAAGTGACTCACTTTGGCACCAACGTTTGGGTCATATATTTGTTGATCGAATGAAACTTTTACCTTTCATATCCACATGTGATTCTATGCCTCATTGCTCTATATGTCCACAAGCAAAACAAACCCGGCTTCGCTTTCCACGTGCAAGCATTTCTAAAACTTCGTGTCCTTTTGAGTTATTGCACATGGATATTTGGGGACCCTTCAAAACAAAAACATACAATGGTGAAAGATATTTTCTTACCATAGTTGATGATCTTTCTAGGGGGACTTGGGTATTTTTGATGCACTCAAAGCTTGACGTGCTAAGGATCCTTAAGAATTTTTTCTTGCTCATCCAAAACCAATTCAGCAAGTCAGTCAAAGTTATTCGCACTGACAATGCATCTGATTTTTTTAAGCTGGAGTGCACGACCTTATTTCATTCTCTTGATATCATACAACAAAGCTCTTGTCCCTATACACCACAACAAAATGGTATAGTGGAACGAAAGCATAGACACATCTTGAACATAGTTCGAGCTTTGAGATTTCAATCATCTGTTCCACTAAGGTTCTGGGGTGATTGTGGGGTCCTTAGCTCCTAATCGTTATTACAACACAATCTGATTAGGGTTAATTAATTACAGCGAAAAACGAGTTTAAAATTTCTTTACAATGAGCCCAAAATATTTCATTTGAATATTAAATATAGTATTTCATCTCACATCATAAACATGCCCACACGAAATCAAAACCAATCATATACAAACAATTTATATCCTCGGGACATGCCTCGGTATATAGATACATATACATATATACTGGGAACAAAATATAAACCTCAACTCAAACTGTGACTCCCTCCAGAAGTACCCTCTCCGGTCTCCTGATATCCTGGAGTACCTGCCATTGTCCACACACAAAGACAACAACAGCCCCCCTTGGGGGTGAGCAAAGCTCCGTATGGAACAACCATCATATATACCACAAGTATCTAAACAATGATATATGGTATACAATGCATGTATGTCGTGGAGGTATCAGGTCAAATGCCCATCCACTGAGCACATGTCAGAATCAAACGAATCGCTATCAAATCAATGCTCGAGCTGGCACACCGACCTCAATAAAGGATACTCGTATGATAGCGTCGACGAATCGCCATCAAATCCCAAATCTCATATCAATCGTCGGGACCACAAATGTCTATGTTTTAAGGGTCATGTAATACCAAACATAGCATTGTGTTCACAAACCCCAGAATCCAATCAAATCATATCAGGGTATCCAAGGATCATAGCTTAACGTGCATGTCATGTATCGATGTATGCATCAAACGATGTGTATTAACAAAACATTTATTTTATACATCGATATTCAAATCTCAATGTCATGTATGCCACATAAACTCAACAATTAAGGCATATAGACACATATTCTCAATCCAATCAGTCAAATCAATCCAACATATATCATATAATACAGATACCTGTCGTATGTTACCCGGTCACAACATACCTCAATTCTTCGTTTCCAGTTGATGTAGCCTGAAGATATTGATATAACACTTTATCTACATCAATAACATACTCATTACAATCAATAACATAATTCAAAATCATTAATATGAGTTTCAAATATCATTTGAAACTTCAAAAATTCATATCAAATCCAAATCAGATCATAATTCAATTCCGACTTCGAATATGAGTTTATTGTCGGTTATTCTACTACATATAGGAAATTAAACTTAAAATACATGCTATTCCAGCACTTTAATATTTAGAGCTGCTAGAATCAGAAGAAAATTACCTCAGACAGAAGCCCTCGACGCTGAAGATCACAAATATATAATTTGTTTCGCGTCTAGACAGCGTTTCAAAGTCGATTTGGACGAAAGAAAATCGAATTCCCTCGTATTCTCTCGAAACTCTCGAAATGAAAATGAAGAAGAAACAAACAAAAATCTGATTCTTATCTCCACCGCTCTCGCGCTTGGGCGGTAGAATTCTCGCGCTCGATCCCTGAGTGTGAGTTGTGCCGCGCTCGGGCGGTCAAACATTACCGCTCGGGCACGGAGTGTTCTGCCCGAACACAATTGCCATATACCCTGGCGCTCGGGCAGTCACTTTCTACCGCCAGGGCGCCACATGTTCTGTACGAATATTGACTTTTGTACTATATTGGCGTCCGGCTTCTCCACTCGAGCTCTACAACGTCAACTCATATTCAAAATTCATTTTCTCAATTTCATTGTCATAATATACATCAATTGCATAATCACATATCAAATTCATGAATTATCGATAATCACATAGGATTTACGATAATATGATACACGATCCTTACATTTCTCCCCCACTTGAAAGATTTCGTCCTCGAAATCTCAAACATCTCTATATACATAACATTGGCAAACATATATATGTTACCTGTTATAGTACATATCAAAACTAAAATCAGTAAACGGATCAGAATACATTGAATACAATGGAACAGGTGGAATAGAATCAAATAAGTGCGGATATGATTCTCGCATCTTGCTCTCCAATTCCCACGTCGACTCTTCCACACCATGCCGTGTCCATTGTACGCGAACCAACGAAATCGATTTATTTCGCAATATCTTCTCCTTTCGATCCATAATGCGAACAGGTTGTTCAACATAGGAAAGAGAAGGATCCAGTTCAACCTCATCAGGTGCAAGTACATGTGATGAATACGGTTCATATTTTCTCAACATAAAAACATGAAACACATCATGAAGTATCAGATAGAGCTGGTGGCAATGCCAATCGATAAGCAAGATCGCCAACTCGATCCAGAATCTCGTATGGACCAACATATCGAGGAGATAATTTCCCTCGCATGCCAAATCGAACAGTGCCTCTAAAGGGAGATATTTTCAAAAACACTCTGTCACCTTTCTGGAATTCCAAGGGTCGTCTTCGTTTGTTCGCATAACCCGTTTGACGATCCTGAGCAGCTTTCATCCGTTGCCGAATCAACTGAACCTTATCGTTCATTTCCTGTATCATTTCAGGTCCAGTCAATTGTCTCTCACCAATCTCATTCCAGAATAACGGTGATCTACATCGTCTCCCATATAGCTTCAAACGGTGCCATACCGATACTCGTCTGAAAGCTATTATTATAAGAAAATTCAACCAATGGTAAGGCATCTTGCCATCCCATTCTGAAGTCCATCACAACAGCACGTAACATATCCTCTAACGTTTGAATCGTACGCTCAGTTTGGCCATCGGTTTGAGGATGATAAGCAATACTCATAGCCAAACCCGTACTCATCGCTTCCTGAAAACTACCTCAGAATTTAGAAGCAAACCTGGGATCCCGATCAGATACAATTGAGACTGGCACACCGTGCAGTCTCACAATATTCTCGATGTATAAACGGGTCATTCTCTTATAAGGATAAGTCCGTTCATACGGAATAAAATGCGCAGATTTCGAGAGCCGATCAATAATGACCCAAATAGCATCACAGCCCTTGGGCGAACGAGGTAAATGAGTCACAAAATCCATAGCAATATGTTCCCAATTCCATTTTGGGATTTCGAGACTATGGAGCAATCCTCCAGGTTTCATTCTCTCGGCTTTCACTTGCTGGCAGACAAGACATTTCGAAATAAACTCAGCAATGTCCTTCTTCATACGTTTCCACCAGAATTGAGGTCTCAATGTCAAATACATCTTTCGACCTCCAGGGTGAATACTGTATTTGCTACAATGTGCTTCTCGAAGAAGAGCAGATTTCAAATCAGAATCATCAGGAACTACCAGCCGACCATTAAGTCGTAAACAACCATCAGAAGAAATTTGAAATCCAGACTGATGTCCAGCAGATACAAGTTCTTTCGACTTTTGGATCTGAGCATCGCTTCGTTGGGCCTTTCGTATTTTCGATATCAAGTTCGGCTCAATTTGCAATGCTGAGACAGTGACAGAATTCCAATTCGAGTGAAAAGTCCAACCAGAAGTACATATATCCTCATGTACCTTGGTGACACAAACAGAGGCTAAAACAGAATCATAAACATTTCGACTAAGGGCATCCGCAGTAACATTCACCGATCCAGGGTGATATTGAATCTCACAATCAAAATTATTCAGGAGATCCATCCACTTGCGTTGCCTCATATTCAAATCAGATTGAGAAAAGAGATATTTCAGACTTTTATGGTCCGAATATATAACAAACTTTTCTCCGTACAAGTAATGGCGCCAAATCTTCAATGCAAACACAATGGCGGCCAATTCAAGATCATGAACATGATAACGAGTTTCATGAGATTTCAATTGACGAGACGCATAAGCAACCACTTTGCCATGTTGCATCAGAACACAGCCCAAACCTTTACCAGACGCATCTATACACACCACAAATCCTCCGGTACCTGAGGGAATAGTAAGCACAGGTGCTGTGGTCAATCTCATCTTTAATTCAAGAAAACTAGCTTCACATTAATCTGACCAAATGAATCGCTGATTCTTCTGTGTCAGTTGAGTAATAGGTTTAGCTATTTTCGAAAATCCTTCAATAAAACGACGATAGTATCCCGCTAAACCCATGAAGCTACGGATCTCAGGAACATTCGTAGGTCTTGGCCAATTCAATACAGCTTCGACCTTCGCAGGATCAACAGATATGACATGTCTCGAAATGACGTGGCCCAAAAATACCACATTGTCCATCCAAAATTCGCATTTGGACAATTTAGCATATAAGTGACTAGTACGAAGAGTTTGAAGCACCAGTCTCAGGTGTTCAGCATGCTCTTTTTTCGATTTCGAATACACAAGAATATCATCAATAAACACGATAACGAATCGGTCAAGATAATCTCGGAAGACACGATTCATTAAATCCATAAAGACAGCAGGAGCATTCGTGAGACCGAAAGGCATAACCAAGAATTCATAATGGCCATATCTCGTACGAAAAGCAGTTTTGGGCACATCTTCGTCTCGAACTCGTACTTGATGATACCCAGAACGAAGATCAATCTTCGAGTATACAGAAGTACCCTGAAGTTGATCAAATAAATCATCAATACGAGGAAGTGGGTACTTATTTTTCACAGTAGCCCGATTTAGTTGCCTATAGTCAATACACATTCGCATAGTACCATCTTTCTTCCGAACAAATAAGACTGGAGCTCCCCAAGGTGATACACTCGGTCGAATATATCCCTTATCGAGAAGATCCTATAATTGTCTTTCAATTCTTTCAATTCCAAAGGTGCCATGCGATAAGGAGCTTTAGAAATAGGCGCAGTTCCCGGTACAAGATCAATACTAAACTCAACTTCTCGATGAGGAGGAAAATCAGGAATCTCATCGGAAATACATCCGGGAATTCTTTCGCAACAGGAATCTCAGATAAAGAAGGTTCCTTTTTAGAGACATCAATAGCGTAGATAAGATAACCCTCATCTCCGCTAGTCAAAAGTCGAGACATTTCTAAGGAAGATACCAATGGAATTTTGGCTTGGGAACCCTTGCCATAAAAATTCCACTTGGGTCCATCAATCGGTCGAAATCGAACCACTCCATGACAACAATCAACAGTAGCTTGATTTGCCATCAAGATATCCATGCCAACAATACAATCAAAGTCGTGCATTGGGAGGACAATCAAATTCAGAAATACCACATTATCCTCATATATCAATACACAATTTTGCACAATTTTCTCAGACAAAATAATCTTCCCTGCTGGCGTGGCTATTGACAAAATATCATACAACGGGGTACACTCAATATCGTGAGATGCAACAAATGCATGAGATATGAATGAATGAGATGCTCCTGTATCAAATAAAACACGTGCAGGATAATCGCAAAGCGTGCAAATACCTGCAATCACTCCACCAGGAGCTTCTCTCGCCTGATCCTCGATCATGGCGTACACTCTCACTTGAGGAGGAACTTGGGCACTCTGACCACCCGATCCTCGATATCGTGGGACACTCGACTGCTGAAAGGATGGAGCAGGAACAGTAGGTCTCATCATACTGGGGCCACCTCTAAATCCTGGCTGGGGTTGAGAAGAAGTCGTACCCTTGTTCGGACATACTCGAGAGAAATGGCCTTCCTGCCCACATTGATAACAAGTACCAAACATACCTCGACACTGCTTGATAGTATGTTTACCCCCACAATGGCTACAGTAAGGAGCAATCACAGGACTCCCTCTCTGTGATCCACTCGAACTCGAAGAAGACGAAGAAACAGTACCAGTCTTCTTGAACTTCTTACCTCTCGGACCGCAAAGTAGGCTGCTGAGCTGACACTGGAGGTGGAGGAGTATACTGTGGACCTCCTCGCCTAAGTCCAGCCTCGGCTGCCTTAGCTCGTTCAACTGCCTCTGCGTAGCTGGTAGGCAATCCAGAAACAACATAAGTATATATAGCAGGATGCAATCCATTCACAAACCTGTTATATTTTGCCTTCGCATTCCCAGCTACGTGAGGTGCATACTTCAACAGAGTAGAAAATTTCGAAGCATATTCTGCAACAGTCATCGTTCCCTGCTGCAGATTATTAAATTCATTCTCCTGAGCAGTATAATAGGAAGGAGGCGAATACTGCTCCAAAAACTGGGCCTTGAAGACATCCCATGTGACTTCAATCCCGGCCTCTTCAATCCAATCTCAGCGGCTTCCACCAAGATTTAGCTCGGTCTTTCAATTGATAGAGAGCAAGTTTCAGTTTCCGAGCCTTGGAATACTCAACAATATTAAACAAGTGCTCGATATCCTTTAACCAAGCCTCTGCTCTTTCAGCACTCTCAGTGCCAAAGAACCTCGGTGGTTTCAAATCCTGGAATCGAGCCATCACTACATCCATGGACAATCCTTCAAATTGCCCAACTATTCTCTCAGTACTGTTACTCGCAGTTTCATTTGTGGGATTCATCTACAAATCAAAAGATGAATATCACAATTCAATATTAATTTCGCAATACCATCATCTCATATCATCAATCTCATCAGATACTTACTCAAATCAAATCAAGTAAGAGCAAGTAATACAAATAAATCAAACACATACGCACAATTCATTTGTGCCTATTCAAGTGTACACAAAATTCAATCGAGCATTCCCAGCTATGCTCTGATACCATCTAGTGTGGGGCCCTTAGCTCTTAATCTTATTACAACACAATCTGATTAGGGTTAATTAATTACAGCGGAAAATGAGTTTAAAATTTCTTTACAATGAGCCCAAAATATTTCATTTGAATACTAAATATAGTATTTCATCTCACATCATAAACATGCCCACACGAAATCAAAACCAATCATATACAAACAATTTATATCCTCGGGACATGCCCCGTTATATAGCTACATATACATATATACTGGGAACAAAATATAAACCTCAACTCAAACTGTGACTCCCTCCAGAAGTACCCTCTCCGATCTACTGATATCCTGGAGTACCTGCCATTGTCCACACACAAAGACAACAACAGCCCCTCTTGGGGGTGAGCAAAGCTCCGTATGGAACAACCATCATATATACCACAAGTATCTAAACAATGATATATGGTATGCAATGCATGTATGTCGTGGAGATATCAGATCAAATGCCCATCCACTAAGCACATGTCAGAATCAAACGAATCGCTATCAAATCAATGCTCGAGCTGGCACACCGGCCTCAATAAGGGATACTCGTATGATAGCGTCGACGAAGCGCCATCAAATCCCAAATCTCATATCAATCGTCGGGGCCACAAATGTCTATGTTTTAAGGGTCATGTAATACCAAACATAGCATTGTGGTCACAAACCCCAGAATCCAATCAAATCATATCAGGGTATCCAAGGATCATAGCTCAACGTGCATGTCATGTATCGATGTATGCATCAAACGATGTGTATTAACAAAACATTTATTTTATACATCGATATTCAAATCTCAATGTCATGTATGCCACATAAACTCAACAATTAAGGCATATAGACACATATTCTCAATTCAATCAGTCAAATCAATCCAACATATATCATATAATACAGATACCTGTCGTATGTTATCCGGTCGCAACATACCTCAATTCTTTGTTTCCAGTTGATGTAGCCTGAAGATATTGATATAACACTTTATCTACATCAATAACATACTCATTACAATCAATAACATAATTCAAAATCATTAATATGAGTTTCAAATATCATTTGAAACTTCAAAAATTCATATCAAATCCAAATCAGATCATAATTCAATTCCGACTTCGAATATGAGTTTATTGTCGGTTATTCTACTACATATAGGAAATTAAACTTCAAATACATGCTATTCCAGCACTTTAATATTTAGAGCTGCTAGAATCAGAAGAAAATTACCTCAGACAGAAGCCCTCGACGCGAAGATCACAAATATATAATTTGTTTCGCGTCTAGACGGCGTTTCAAAGTCGATTTGGACGAAAGAAAATCGAATTCCCTCGTATTCTCTCGAAACTCTCGAAATGAAAATGAAGAAGAAACAAACAAAAATCTGATTCTTATCTCCACCGCTCTCGCGCTCGGGCGGTAGAATTCTCGCGCTCGGTCCCTGAGTGTGAGTTGTGCCGCGCTCAGGCGGTCAAAAACATTACCGCTCGGGCGCGGAGTGTTCTGCCCGAACACAATTGCCATATACCCTGGCGCTCGGGCGGTCACTTTCTACCGCCCGGGCGCCACATGTTCTGTACGAATATTGAATTTTGTACTATATTGGCGTCCGGCTTCTCCACTCGAGCTCTTACAACGTCAACTCATATTCAAAATTCATTTTCTCAATTTCATTGTCATAATATACATCAATTGCATAATCACATATCAAATTCATGAATTATCGATAATCACATAGGATTTACGATAATATGATACATGGTCCTTACAGTGATTGTGTTTTGACAGCAGTTTATTTGATTAATCGCACCCCTACTCCTCTTTTAGGAAACAAAACCCATCACGAGATCTTGTTTCATAAAGTTCCTTCATTCGATCACCTACGCGTTTTTGGTTGTTTGTGTTATGCTACAAACTTGACCACTCAACATAAATTGTCTCCTAGAGTGTTGACATGTGTGTTCTTGGGATATTCTAATACACAAAAGGGATATAAGTTAGTCAATCTTCATACTAACAGAATATTTTACTCCAGAGATGTGATGTTCCATGAGAAAGTGTTCCTATTTTCTGAAACCACACAGCAGTCACAAGTTTTTCCCTCTGATCCTGTTGTCGAACATGATTCTATCTCATCATGTCAACCTCATGTACCTGAGCCAGAATCCTTGTCACTTCGAAGATCATCTAGACACACAACGCCACCTATTTGGACAAAGGATTACACTTGTCCAACATTGCCACATAGTCTTTTAGCTAAATCAAAGTATCCCATTTCAGATTCTCTTACATATTCGAGATTTACTCCAACTTATGAGAGTTTTTTGACCTCTATCTCCTCTGAAAAAGATCCCCAATACTACCATGAGGCAATGACTGATCCTAGGTGGAGAAAAGCTATGGATTTGGAACTTGCTGCTCTTGAGTCTAATTGTACATGGGATATTGTTGACCGCCCCACAAATAAGAAGCCGATAGGATGTAAGTGGGTATACAAGATCAAACACAATCCTGATGGAACTGTGGACAGATTCAAGGCTAGACTTGTGGCCAAAGGCTACACACAACAACAAGGAATTGATTATCACGACACATTCTCACCTACAGCCAAGATAGTGACTATCCGATGTATGTTGAGTTTGGCAGCTATTAAAGGCTGGAACTTGCATCAAATGGACGTCACCAATGCTTTTCTTCAAGGAGATTTAGACGAGGAAGTATATATGGATATGCCATTGGGCTATAACAGACAGGAGGAGTCCAAAGTTTGCTTGTTGAGAAAGTCCTTGTATGGGTTAAAACAGGCTTCAAGACAATGGAACCACAAGTTTTCAAGCATTATGAAAGATGGAGGTTACGTTCAATCACACCATGATCACTCCTTGTTTATTAAACACACTGCTGGTTGTGTTGTTTTGTTATTTGTGTATGTTGACAATATCATCATAACTGGTGATGACGATCTGGCAATCAAGGAGTTGAAGACCTTTCTTCATTCCAGAATACATCTCAAGGACTTGGGGCCGTTGCGTTATTTTTTAGGCATAGAGATTGCTCGATCTCGTGCAGGGATACTTTTATGTCAAAAAAAATATACGCTGGAATTGATCTCTGAATTGGGATTGAGTGGTGCAAGGCCGTGTGCTACACCTATGGAGCAAAACCTTAGGCTTACAACTCATGAACTTGATTCAGTTGTTCAACCAGAAGCTTCACTAGATGCTGTTGACTGCCTGCTGCCAGATTCCAGTGGTTATAAAAGACTTGTGGGCAGATTGATATATCTTACTATCACTAGATCCGACCTCTGCTATGTGGTACAAAATCTCAGTCAATTCCTACATTCTCCTAAGAAGTCACATATGGACGTTGCTATTCGAGTTGTGCGTTATCTCAAATCTACACATGGTTTGGGTATTTTGTTATCCGCTCATAGTGACATTTCCTTATCCGCATACTGTGACTCAGATTGGGCTGCCTGCCCAATGTCTCGAAGATCACTTACAGGGTATTGTGTGAAACTAGGAGATTCGTTGGTGTCTTGGAAAACAAAGAAACAAACCACCGTTTCACGATCATCTGCTGAAGCCGAGTACAGGGCAATGGCCATCACATCCTGTGAAATTGTGTGGATTACGGGATTGCTTCGCGATATGGGTGTATCCATTACAGAACCAGCTACTTTGTACTGTGATAACAAAGCAGCTATGCACATTGCTGTCAATCCACTTTATCATGAACGTACGAAGCATATCGAAATCGATTGTCATTTGATACCGGGAAAAAAATTCAAGCCAACTTGCTCAAGACTTCTTATATTCCTACAAATCACCAACTTGCTGATATTTTTACCAAGAGCTTGAGCAAAGATCCACACGCTTATTTGCTGTTCAAGATTGGTGTTTTAAATCTACACCAATCTTGAGGGGGAGTGTTAGTTGGTGTTCAGTGTTAGTTAGTTTACGTAAGTGTTGGTTAGTTTACATAAAAGCGTTAATAAGGATGACACGCTTTCTATTTTCTCCTTGTATATAAACTCCACAATTGTATACGAGAGTTTTAAGCGGGAATAAGAATTCAATGGTTTCCCTTTCATAAAAGGGAATTTCACACAATTATGTCTATATTCAGACTTTTTAATCTCTAAAGCAACAAATGCAAATGGGATGATGATGGCAACAATTCATCAAGTCTAAACCGCATGCTATTTTATCAAACCAGTAAGAAAATGACGTCAACAATGGCTTCTTAAACGCAGCGCGCCAAGCAATTTGAATCCATGCATCTACCGCATCGCCAAATAGCTCGATTTTCTTGCAATTCGGATACCAGAACCACTTTATAATCCAGCCCTTTATCCTTCATTTTCCCTTGTAACCTTTCTAATACTCTGGGATTGCCTTGTCTTCCCAATGTGCCCAACACGATTCCCCAATCCTTTGCATTTCTTGCTCTTTCTATGGCCCTTCTCATATCATCCTTCATCCCATCATGATCATATTCCTCCAAGAACAATTTTGACAAATATGGATCATATCTGAATGTTGTGATCCCGGGATTAGCGATCATGAATGCTTCCAAATGGAACCTCCCATCTGCTGCGAAGATAATCACGTCGTTTATCCCTGGGGCAGATTGTAATTCCAAATGGAACCTCCCATCTGCTGCGAAGATAATCACTCGAGCTTGGGCTTCACGGCTCGGAGGATTGCATTAGAGAATTGAATTGTTCCCGCCATGATGAAATTTTTAGCATCCGCAGGCGTCAAATTGTGATTCAGCTCTTGGAGTAGCTTTGAAGTGTCGATGGCAATCTCGACAAAGATGTAGAGCACAGGGATGGTGGTAGAGTCGATGGGGACGAGGCAGCTGTGGCCGAAGTGTACGAGTAGGTGGGCGTCGAGGGCGGGCGCTGGCGCGCGAGGAGAGGTCATCAACGCAGCACGCCCCGTAGTAGGTGACGTCTCCAAGGACGAAGCAATGGGTGACGCCGGCAAAGGCTGTGAGTATGTCGGAGATGATGAGTGAATACAGTAAAAGCCCCTCCGCAATCTGGAGCGCGACGCGGGTGGCGTCCGTGGAGCGCACTCGCCAGATGATCTTGTGGATCTCGAAGTTGTAGTTGGAAGGGAGAAGGGAGATGGTCGCGTTCAAGGCGGCGTCGTTTAGGATGGAGTCAGGGATTTGATTTTTCACAAAACGCTTCGGCCGGGGCCGGGGGCTTGGGCAGAGGCAGCCGTCCAAGGTGGAGGTCCGAGGAGATGTTTTCGGTTGACGTGTCGTCCATCTTCACGGCGGCAGGCAGACTTGACAATCCGTGGCGGAATCACGGATTTAATATTATTATTATTATTACTATTTTCAAATAATAATAAATAGATTAATTAAATGTAATAATAATAAAAGGCTTGCGTACAGGGAAACTAAGACATCAAAATCCAGTTAAATCTAATGTCATAGATTTTATTACACAACATTCGGAATGCAACCGGAGATTTAGTAAAGATAACATAAGTTCAAACATAAAAGTATTTCAAGATCTCTCACATCTCACCAAAGTAACTAGTGGAGAGAGGTGCAATTTTCCCTTCTCCTAGTCGACAGGCAAGCAAGACTACTACAGATATTTCACCATGCCACGACCTTCAACGCTGATTTTAGTAGCCTGCAGCTGCTTCCTCTTTGGTGCTTTCAATTGTTGCAGTTTCTTATTCATCTGTGAGCATAACAAATTTGGAATAAGCAACTTGTAACAAAAATGCCATCGTGCTTCGATGCGCACGCACGCACGCACGCACGCCAAAAAATCATATTGCAGTCAAGATAATATCAAATCATTAAAAAATAAAATTCTACAAGCAGGGCATATCAATTATAATCAAACCAAGTCTACTATGATATAGACTAGACCAAGTATGAGCTGAAGTTGAAGGCTATAATATATCTAATTCAAGCCTTTCATAATAAAGCATAAAAACATTTTCGTATGTGAAGCAAACTGCAAACTGCAAATTCAATCTGATTATCTAAAAAGCCAAAGAAAAATAACTTACTGTGTGCTGCTAATTTCTTCATCCTTTCATATTTTTCTATTCCCTGCTTGAGCATTTGGCTCAACTCTTTCTAGTTTTTACTGACTAGTATAAATTATCAATTCAACTCACAAGAGGACAAAACTTAGTTTGAGCTAGCATCTTTACATGAACTTGGCACCCCCAAAAAAAAATCAAAAGAACTGAAGTATGAGTCAACCTTAGCTTGGCTACTTCATTGACAACCATCCAGGTCTCTCTCAGGAATGGACTCATTTTGTAATTTTGTACTAACAAACTAAAATACATTTTACATTTCCGGAAAAACAAAAAATATAAAAAATGTATCAAGCCTAGCAAAAGAGTTTCCAGTATAAAGCATTTCCGGTGGATGAAATTAAATTAAAGCTTGCTTGTGTTAGTAATGTCACTAGCAGAATTTTACAAGCTCCGAGAAAGATGATTCCATTGTCCCGAATCGGCTAGCAGAGTGTGATTTAAAAAATCTGCCACACTTACTCATGCAATTTATAGAGTTATGAGTACTATATGTAGCCCCGAAAGGTATTATGAGGTTATAAATGATTTAGAGAAGAACTAAGATCTTTGACATAAAAACATCAGAATTTTCCATCATAACTAAATGGACTACTCAATCTGACAACTACAATCCAAACACATTAAATGTTCATTAACTTAAGGAGCATGATGCAAATGGCAAAATTCAATGAGTTAGAAGTAAAGCACCATAATAGGAAGGGCAACAGTTGACTTGAAAGAAGAAAATGCAACAATAAAGGTTTTTTTCATTAGGAACAATGCATTTCCTTCCACCAATTCAAATGTACTCAAATACCAAATCAATGGAAACTTCAGTTTTCCCTGAAAATATTTAAATGGGAGATGGTTACCAACCTTCACCCGACGCGGATCTTGCACAACTTGTTTGGCACGGGCACGAACTTCATCTGGGTCAACCTTGGACTGAGGACGCACAACAAAATCCATTGACATTGCTTCAGGCCTTGAGGCATGTTGTCTTGAAGATGACTGCCCAGGTTTTGGCTCCCTTCAAATGTTAGACAAGCAGATGAGATGTATGTACAAAGTAAATCAGCACTTCCTGACCAATCCAAGAAATCAACAGCTAAATGTAAGGAGATCATACTGTGAAAATTTAGCCAAAACAAGCTTATCATCTCGGGATGCAATTCCTGCAGCACTACCCATTGACCTGCAGAATATTAACAAAAACATAATCGCAGTGGTAGATTGATTTATTACAAGTAGATAGAATTCATCTTATTTTTGAGAAGATAACAAATACTTTTTAGCAGAAGGCTTCTTAAAAAGTCTTTCATCATCGAACTTCTTCATGTCTTCAAATCGAGTGCTCTTATTAAATATTGGTCGACTCTGTAAAGTACAGCATACAACTTTATACGAAATTCCCAGCTAAGATTATAAATTGAAGATTGGAACAGGACTAATGTCCAAAGTAGAAGAAACATTTTTATAGGAACGACGCTTCTTGTATAAATTACTTGTCAATAGATGACTGCATTTATAGAAATATCATATAAGCAAGAACATATTTCTTTATTTATAAGCTATCAAATTCCAATTTAATGCAGTGAAAAATAATGCTGTTTTTCATCTTTTTGCCCCCAAACAACCAATAGACCTATCATGCACTTTTCCTATAAAAACTAGATATGCAATGGGTACGGGTTGTAGAATGGGCACCAACCCAAACCCAACCCGTTTGGGTCGGGTTGGGTAATATTAAACGGGTACAAGTTGGATAATGGTATTCAAGTTTTGTACCTAGATGGGTATAGGTCGGATAACGGGTTTAATATTATCCGACTCATACCCAATATGTTTAGGTTTTTATCTATCCATTTTCCTCCTTTTTTGAAGATTATCTTTTATATTAGATTTTGTGTGTTGCAAATTGTTACGTTTATATGAATTACTTGCTCCACAGTATAGCTACTTTTGATATTTTGTTGAAAATGTGGATATTTTTTATTTATTTTTGTTATAATCATGCAAGTTAAAAATAAAAAAATGAATTTAATTGTCTGACAGGTAGAACCCGTTAACTTTGGGTATGGGTCGGGGTGGTGAAGGGGTTTAAGTTTAGACGGATCAAGGCGGGCATTGTGTCCTTCAAAATGGAAACAAGCGATCTCGTGTCTTAGTCAACCCAAACCCAAGCCATTGTCATCCCCGATAAAAACTACTTGAAAGGAAAATAGAGTTAAGTTCTTCATAAACTCATAAAAGGAGAACAATGGAAATGGATACCCATTTATCGACCAACTGCTTAGCAAGCTTTCTGTTGGCTGTAATTTCCTCATCAGATTTCGATAGAAACATAATGACCTGCAAAAATCACAGCCATCACATTCCACTATTATATTGCATGGAAAATACATGAAGAGCGATCAAATTTAATGCTACATCAAAAGATCCTCAAACCTTTCCAAGGCCACTCTTCTTTAGTTGCTCCTTCCTATCATATTGTTCTAAATCAATTGGAAACTTCAGGACAAGCACAAACAATTAGCCTCCAAACAATCATAAAAGCAAAGAGGACTTAAAAAACATATAAATATGTATATAAAGGGAACTCTTTTCGCACATCATTCAGGATCTGCAAAACGGCTGCACGAACATTACTATTAGGCAGGCTTCCATCAGGAAGGGGCTCAAGCCAATTCTTCAACAGATTTAAAACTCCATGATCAAGAAACTCCTGCTGAAGATGCTTTCTACAAAGCATGCAAACAGATTAAAATAAAAAATGTTTAAGGAACATGCAAAATGGAAAACAAATTAAGAGCCATCCACTAACTTTGAGAGGGAATCGGTAAGAAAAGATAGCTTCAGTAATTTAGTTATGGCAGGCTTTCCTTGTCTATTCAGCTCCGCGTCTACTTCTGCAACCACTTCAAGCTCTGCCATCACTTTTTCCACATGTAAAGCAATATCTTCAGCAGATTTTTCGCCTTTCTTCTTTTTCTTAGCCATCTCGAAGATCTCCTCGATTTCCTTGTCCTCTTCGCCTTCTTCTGCCTACAGACAGAGAGCAGAAACAAAATCAATTAGCCTCCATAAAGTCCCAACAATTAAATCTTGTCAAATAAGAATTAACTTCCCTGGAGTGAGGTAAAAGCAAGGGAATTGTAGCATTAGAAAATGCTTATCATTTACAAGCAAAAATAATCATATACCAGTTTTTCGTATGGCAAACTCATCATAAAAATTAGGATCGACCTAAATGTAATTCTCGAAGATATAACTTGGAAAACAGAGATAGAGAGAGAGAGAGGAGGGTGGAATGCGTAGGTGCATTCACATGCCTATGGAAAAATAAGACGTAAAGCTAGTAAAAGAAAAAGAATGGAGGAAAGAGGCATAGTTTAAGGACAGAACAGTTAAGAAATTGAATGGGAAAAAAGAAAAAAATTCTCGAAAGCGCGATTTCTGTCCAAAGAGAGAGAAAATCATTGAATGTTACCGCTGGAGATTTTGTCGAGATTATAGTAATTTGGTAGAGCAGGTCATAAAATGAGGAATTAAAGAAAGATTACATGTGAACATAAAAATTATAAAATTAGCTCAATTGAATACATTAATTTGATGACCCGGGCATAGGATCCCTCCAAAGGCTACTACCTCCATCGAGGTACCAGGACATCAATACCCCTATATTTTTTATGGAGTACTCACGTGATTTGTGAATGCTTTTAGACAAGATCCCTATGAAATTCTCAACAAGTTAACTGAGAACTTCAACATGATTGCATGTTTAAGACAGGTAAAGTATCCGAAGAACCCACTTTTCACCCGGAAAAAAAAACAGTTTGAGTTCAACCAAAAAATAAGGAATCGTAGAACAAGATTATAGGAACTGTATGAAGGTGATCTAAACATGATGCATATAAATGTTCCTTGTTGCGAACAAGGTCTCGTGTCTAAATTATCCTGTTAGTGGCAGCCTTGAAAAATTAAAGAAAAATCGCCAGCCTAATAAAAGGTGCATTGTTAATGGAACTTCCAATAATAACACAGAGGGTAATGTCCTACAGCTTAGCTGTGTGCACAGTGAGCACTTTAAGCCCGCATCAGACTGAGTTTATAAATGCAAATGCTGAATCATAGAGGCGAAAGAGAATGAGATTTCCATACTTCGAGGAGTTACAGATACAAAATAAAATCTACTTACAGTACCCAATAACTCTGATATGCAACTCAAAAAGAATAATCCCGACCTGCGGAGCACGTCTTCGAGAATGTTCAATATCATTTCCGAACGGATCGGCAGGATCCACACCACTGTCGTCAACGAAGTTATCATCATCCATATTCCTAACACCCTCTTGATCATCCTATACTGTGTGGAGACAAGACAAGTAAATGATGTTCTAATATATTTAACACTGCTCTTGTACAAACATATAAGAATAGCTTATAGCATCGTAGCGACACTTGCTAAAACAAGTTTCCGTGTCTGAAGGGAATGGAAGCTGCAGGACAACAAAGTATTGTCACTCTACAGAGTAATGAGAACTAAAAAAAAAATTATCTCTACGTCTACCATGTACCTGTAAGACTCCGCTCACTCCCTATTTCAAGCTGAATGTAACTATAACTCTTTAAAAGCAAAATAACTTATGTAATTAACGAACTGAGATATTCGTAATATCAGTCATCCATATGGCCACAATTATGTCTCTATTTTTACTTTCAAATCACTAAAGCAACAAATGTGATAGGATGATGGAAACATTTCATCAAAGTCTAAACCTCACAATATTTAGTTAAACCAGTAAGAAAATGTTTACAATCATTCATCTACAAATCAAAGAGTATCAAGCTTTAGCAACAGTACAACATTACGTCTTACCAAATTATACTCGATCTTAACATGATATTGGCTCAGAAATCTAGCTAGATTAGTAAATATAATGCATCTAGAAGAATGTAGAAATGGAAAATTACTTAGCTATTGGGCAGCCCATCATTCATCTCCGACCAATATTTAGTTGATATGTTGCTACAAAATTTCAGGTCTCCGAGTATGGCATGGCATTATGACCAAAGTGCCAAAACTGGTTTTCATCAATGATTTTACTCAGACATGCTACAATTGCGGAATAAATACTTTCATGGTAACGATGTACTGGCTCAAATGAAAGGCACAATCTGTCAGGACACACCGACCTCCAACAGAAACAACACTTATTCTCAATTCATATTCTTCTTTATAAAATACTAATTTACCAATTCCATCAACAATTTGGATAAGAATGCAAAAACACTAAGTTAAATAACACAAATTCCAGTTCAAGCAACTAGGTATTGGCTGGCAACTTATCCAAGCCTAAGTCAATAAATGTGATTGTTTACGTTGAAACAAGGTGGTCAAATTAGGTTTTCATTTGATGACGTTCCAAATATGTTGATGCGAGGAATGTCGTCTTCCATGGTACAGTTATAAATACTAATAAATTTTATTCCAATAAAAAAATTATTTCATCAGACTAATTAAATCACACAAGCAAACAATCCCATGTAAATGGATACAAAATCAGTCGTCAATGAACAAATATGATACATATGAAATCTCACCGCACAAATTCATTAAATTTCCACACGTCATCACCCCCTAACAGTAAATGCAAAAAATCAGAATACCATCTTCAACAAATCCACCAAAATTCCCGAAACAGATTATTCAAACCTCCAAATGAATGTTTAAATGACTACAAAGGGAAAATGAGAAAATGCAACAATTTACATTTCAAAATACATGACTCGAGCATTGTATAGGCAGAGGCAAACCTCAGAATCACCGCCAGCGACGGTGTCCCGCTTCTCCTTCATCCAGATCAGCTTCGTGATCCCTCATTCTAACTCTGATTTTCTTCACACTGATCATTTTCACTCCTTTCTCCCCCCTTCATCTTTTCTCTCCTCTTCTCCTCGCCGTCCTTTCATCACTCTTCCTCTTTCCACAAGCAGTGTAATCATCTCTCAACATCCCCATCACATGAGCATAATTCCCACCATGATCCTCACCGACATCACCCTCGTCATCATTTAATCCAATACTTAATGGATTATGGTCTCCACTAGAAGAAGACTTTTTTTTATCAATCGGTTTCGAGGCTTTGCCTTTAAATTATTGTAAACTGGGATAGGTGATTGGTGAAGGCGATCATGGTTGTCCCATACCTCTATCGTCTTTAACATCCAGGAGATTTTGCTGATAGTCACCAGGATCAGATTCTTAATCCTCATCAAAACCCATCAATGGTTCACGGCCTTCATCTTGGTAACTGATTAAGCACATAAAAATCCCAATTTCATTTATCCACACACGCATTACAAACCCCAGGCCACACACACCACACTCAAGTATGATGCACCATTAACATAAAAAGATATAAATCTACTACCTGAAAAAAATCAACTACATCCAAACAAACCGCCAATTCATACAAACACATATCTAATCACTTATATAAGCTGTAAAAAAATGGAAAACTAAGAACCCAATACAATAATTTAAAACAAAAAATCAATAAAGACATGCATGCATCATCAACATAAAAAGATATCAAATTCATCAGTTCAAAACCCTAATTCAAGGAATATTTTTTAGGAATGCACTTACGGGTCGGTCTCGTAACCCATTATCGATTCGGAAAAGTTCTTCGATGCAGAAGTGAAGAAGCTAGCTGTAACTGTGCCAATATCTGCATTCGCTGCTCGCCGTAAAGATGAATTTACACGTAAATTTTTCTGTTCCTCTAGTCTTCTTCGCTAGATTGTGTGGACTATGAAGAAAAATTAAACAAAATTAAATTTATACAATCTGATATTGAGTTGAAGCTGCTATGAATCGTAAGCGAAACGTAAAAATAATCATATGAAAAAATGTAATTCCGATCACATACATACATACATACATACATATATATATATATATATATATATAGTTTTTAGTATGCATATTCAATTTCAATTTTAGTGCATGTCTTTCATTTTGTAATAATTTGAGTTATGTTTATATTTTTTTTTATCTACTTTTTGCGGACACCAATTACAATATTTCTATTTTATTATCATTTTTTGACAGATGCTCGGTCCTAGCCTATCTTCTTTCGTAATCTCCTTCAATCTTGTCGGAGGATCCTCGATAATGCTCCAGCCTCTGTCATGTTCAAGGGATGTCGATGCAAAGAAATATGCTGCTTATTATGTACTTTAAACTTCCTCTTCTTTAACAATTAGGTTCTTGAATCTTGATACTAAGTTGAGAGATGACGAACATGATGTCACTGCGCTTTGTATCCTTTTCACGACTATCTCTGAATCACGATGTAGCACTAACTTTTTGTTATATAAATACATCGATTTTTGTATAATTGATGATAAATTTAGGATATAAGTTCCAACTCAATGTACTATGTTTTAAAATATACTTCATATATATCAACAAAAGACGCAGCATGAATTGTTGTATTCGATGATTACTGGAACTTTTGTCGTTCATATTAATACGCGCTGAAGGGATAACGTATAACGGGTTTCATCGGCGATACCGGACTCGAATTAACCTTGATACATATGAACGGACATTTCAAATTTCGATCGACAAACACATGAAATATAGAAAAAGAGGCATCTCGAGAATCCGAGATTTTATAGAAGATATTCGTTGATGTCGAAATCTTCAGGCATGAAGAGTTTCTGTCGTTCCCAACGCGATCTATCCCCACGATACAAGAGCGGGTGCTTGTTGATGCTCCAGAAGCACTTGGTGCACCTCGCCCTCACCGTGTAGGCCCAGAAGAACCCGTGAGTATTCTTGTTGATGTACAAGAAACACCATCTCATGGGGAAAGCTATCTGCGTGAATTCGAATCGATACGTTTCTTGTGCTTGGAGTGCCTGCAAGGAATTACTTGTATCAGTCATCTGGCACATGAACCAGACCGTATGGTTTTCGTCGTTGGACAGCGTCACCTCGATCCTCGGGAAGAACGTCCTTAGCTTTTTCGATATGAAATCGGATTCGGCCCCGGGGACGAAAGATGTGATCAAGAAGACTAATGTGATCGCATTGATGATCACATTGTTTACTTTGGAAAAATGAGAAGTCATGACTCTTGTTTTCTTGAAGATTTTCCAGGTGATTTTGATGGAGGGATTATGGTTTGGGGGATGGAATATGTTTTGGATGGTGAATGGGAAATAAATAATTGAGATTTGTGTACTTTTTTTGCGGGGAATCACTCTTTTCTATCTTTTTGGTTCGATAAATATCAAAACCAGTAATCGTGCAAATTCCTTGATTTGGACTTATTTAAATATTTTGTTTTTTAAAAAATACAGCTCCTATCTATTTTATTAAATGCAAATTCCTTGATGTGGATGAAACCTGTAATCGTGCGTGGACGGGATGAATTGTAAGTGGAAACACAAGTATCAATGACACATTGGAATCATTTTGGGAGTAAAAACTTTGTTTTGTGGTGAAATAGGTAAATTTATTTTTGTCCATCAATTATTCTACTTGCTTAGCCTCTGTATGTGTAAGTTTGTTTCCAATTTGAGTCGCATTCCTAGAAAATTTTATTTCAAATTTAATCAAATGTTCCATAAAATGCCAATCATTCATCCAAAACCCGTGAACCTTTCCATTTTTTCTAAATTCTTGCATATACATGTGTATAGATATATATACGAATACGAACGCACTCATCTTCACTAGCTAGCTTTTATCGGATGTATAAGTTATATATAAATGGGAAATTGCAGTCTTAAAGCAGTTGCAGATGCTATAGATTCCAGCCACTTTGTCGAAACAAGTGCATCTGGAGACGATATTCGAGCAAATACGGGTTGCAGCAATTTCAACTCCTAGGAGGGAAAAGTTGGGAACGTGGTCGTGGTAGGAACCGAGTCTGGTCTGTCTCCTGATGATATTTCTTTTGGCCGCAGACTAAGTTAAATTTTTTGTGATGCGTTAGTCCTTTCTTGAGGTCTGCTTGATTATCGAGTTTTTTTTTTTAAATACATTTTTAATGTGTTTCATCAATGATTTCATGATTGTGAAGTATTTTATCTTTTAAAAGTGTTTCATCAATGATTTCTTGCTGATTCCATGAATAGGCTGATCTCCGTTGACTGAGCCAGAGTAAACAAATGATGTACCAAGGCAAACTTAAAAAGCGAGGAAATGAACATACGATACATGCTGTATTTATATTACTCGATCAAACCCCCACAAAATCAAAATGCTGTAGTATCACAACACAAAATCGATGCAGATTTCAATGTTCAAAGGACAGACGTAGACGTACCGTCTTCTTTCGTTGAAGTTGCCTTTCAGTTCACATAGATTGCATTTTCTTGATTGCCTTTTCAATATCGGGTACATTCTTCTTGAAGGATGTCCACTGCTCAGCTGTCAAGCTTATTCCTGCAAGCCCATATATCCAAAGTTTCACCTTGTTCTAAGAGTTTCAGCACATAAAAAAAAGTTTCAAGCAGCTAAAAGACGTCGCATATTCATTAGCAGGTGACAGCATAATATAATGTTGGTGATCAGTAATCGTTGAAGAACGATTGAAACATAATGCTGCTTTTTTGGAACTTGATTAATAATATACGAAAAATCAATTGACATTCTAACTTCAACTGAATGATTAATAGAAATATTTATTTTGGTAAATTCAATTGTTGATGCATGACAGATACAAAAAAAGTGCACAAGGGAGAAAAACTGGTCCAAGTTTATCATTCATTCAGCCGCTCACAATTATTGTCATTTTAGTTTTTTACTTTTTAGCTTCATAATGGGCACTTTCCATTCTCAATAAATAAAAAGATAAAAATAATAATGTATATGAATAGCATGTCACAAGATAAAATATTTATAGAATAAGATGTAAAGATACTCGAATGAATAAATTCGTAAATATCACAAAACACCAGAGAAATAATTAGATGGCACTCGAAGAATTGTAACTCAAAATGATACTGCCGATACACAAGATGCAGACTGGAGAATATTATTTCAACAATTAAATTTCATCCTCTTGATCCCATATCAGACATCTCTATTGTAGATTTAATTGCATATTACGGGGAGGTAAAAATAAGGGAATCAGACATCTCTATTGTAGATTTAATTGCATATTACGGGGAGGTAAAAATAAGGGAAAAAATCAACACAGCATGGACAAAGAAACGATTTTCACATGCAAGTAACTCATAAGCTTCAGTCGTAAAACATCCATGAGAGATAAGTACCTTTAGCTGATGGAAGATCTTTGCCACCTTTGTTGTAATACTCCCTAATTGATACCAAAGTCCTCCCTCTAAATTCAGATATAGTTACCCTTCTACTCTTCGACAACTAGAGATTAAAAAAGAAAATTACTTAAACGAAAAGTTCAAGGACCAAAGGAACAAAAAAATGACAAAATATCACAAAATTTAAGAATATTACAAAAGATAAATTCATGATGACATATATATTCTGCAACACACACGTTTCAAAGATTATATGAATAAAACTGAAAATATAAGTACAGAGGAAGTTCTTTGAAAGAAGAAAACAAATTTATTGTGAGCTTCAAGAAAATCAATCTAAAACAAACAAATAGTATTGTACGACCGTGCTTTGAAAGTCTAGGAAGAAGAACAAGTTTTGCACAACTACATAACATCCTTCAATTGCATGGAACCACCCTAGGTTGCATAAGTGGCAATTACTTAACTCTAAAGTTGATGAAAAACAAAATTCAAAGATTGACCAAACAGCTAGTAAAACAAAATTTTACCGGGCTGGCTTATCATGTACATGGAATCCCTTGACCAAATGAATCCCCGTAGAAAGTCAACAAGGAATTCATCTCCTCATTGTTATCAGGATCAATTTGATATATAAAGTAGATCGTTTGTGAAGGCTCCGATCAAATTATGCTAAATTGAACCCATCTGATCATTAAAATCCATGAGCTTGCAGTCAACTCCCACCACCACTACTCATTAACCATCAACATTTTCATATTGTCTGAAACCCTAAAACTAAAGAAAAACAAAGGGGATTATCAAAAACACCATGAGCAGCAAAGTGGTTTTACCTCACCCACAAAATTATTCCATATTTCAGGGATAATAATGTTTCTAAAAATGACAAGCTTTAACCACATAACACATAAACTAGCTCATCTGGTCCCCTTTGACTCAGCTCTTCACCATCACAAATTAAAATTATAAATCAATCAAAACCAATAAACAGGTGCTAAAAAGACCTATATATATCGCAGAATCAGATGAAGCATAAATAGCTCTAACGCATACGAGTGAACAGGGAACAATTATGCAAATTCTCAATTCAAGAAACTCCTTCAATTAATTCATAAAAACTAATAAATATAAAATTCAAGACTTGATATAAACAGAGAATTTCTTCGTATAAAAAAATGACTCACGCGGCACATTATTAGGCCACCTTCATCATCATACTCTCTATCACCTCTCTTTTTACTGTTATCTTCTTCCTCCTCCTCCTCCTCCTCCTCGTCCTCCTCCTCCTGCTTCTCCAGTTGCTCAGCCTTGGCCTGCTGTTCTCGGAGGTATGACTCCACAACCTGCCTGACGAATTTCTTCCTGCTGGGTTCCGAAAGGTCCATTTCCAGCTTCTCCGATGCGGATTTTCGGACTTTGAACTCGGTCATTTCGTCCATGTTTGAATTGTTCAGGATTTCCAAAACCGTTTCCTTCGATTAACTTTTGTGTTTCCTCGTTCATTTTCGAGGGTTAGGGTTGTGGGGAATCGAGCTCAGAGGGTTTGTCCAGCAACAGTTGGAAGCGATAAATGAAACGACAGTAATTTTATTACCATTTTATTTGGCAAATGAAAAGGCATGCTCGAATTTTAATTAATTCTCGATAAATATAATCCATATATAATAAAAAAAAATTTAAACGTCATATAAATATATTATGACGAATTTAATTCAGCACTAGCTAATTTTCTCATATATATATTAAAAGAAAAAAAACAAAAAGTGAACTAATTTAACATCGATAGCTATTCTTTCATTTTGCAAATGAAATTTCAGTGTTGATTATATATATTTTTTATTTTTGGCCATTTTAGTTCATTTTCATTCATAGTGTTGATATCGAACTACACACGTCATCACTATATTTATGTCGTATTAGCTCAACGTCAGAAAATGACTAAAATTGTAAAAAAAACAATATATATATATATATTTGTGTGTATTAAGAGTATGTTGTAGCATGTACAATTGTTTTCCAATATGTAGAAAATGAAACATAAAAAGCTGTTGCTGATGGTTTTTAATTTCCTGATGAGCTATTTTATGTTGTTTGAAGACGTGCTCCCGTGTTGTTCTTGGTTCATTTAAGATATACGACATCGGGAACACTGGCTTCAACTCGAAACACGACGGCGTGATAGATTCTGGGTAGTTCGTCAGATCATTGAGCATATTCCATCCCAGTACTCCTCGAGAAGATCAGAAAGCCATTTGTATGGACACAATAGTACCTTTCCTAGTTCAATTTTATTGCACTAAAATGGATGCATATAAGCATGGCACAATTTAAAGAAACGTTGTTTTTTTGTTGCTGATATTACAGTCGCATTTAAGATATACGACATCGGGAACACTGGCTTCATCCAAAAAGAAGGGATAAAAGAAGATGATCACGGAACTGCTTACTGAGACAAACTTGATCCTATCTGATGATAGATAAGGCATGTAACCTGTCAAATATTGTTCTTTTATGTTATTAATGTAAGGTCTTCTTTGGATATTTTACTGGGGTTGGGGGTGTGGAATGCAAATAATTAAAGTTAAAACTTGCTATATTTTGTGCAGACATTTGAGGAAGAAGATTCAGAAAGAGATGGCAAGAAAGACTTAGAAGAGTGGAAAGACTTTGTTGGTCGGAAACCATTATTGTTAAAGAACGAGACAATTCCTTACTTGAAGTAATTCTTGATCTCAACCATCATTATTCAATTAACATAATCAAATCACATCTCCTTCCAAGAAAAACCAATATCAAATCTCGAAAACCTCCCGATTTAAGTTTCAAAACGCGGAACGCCCTTGTAAAGTTCAACTTCTTCCATGAAAAATCCAGTTTTGTCAAAAATCACGTAGCTCTAGAGTATAGATTCATAAATTTTTGAAAGTCGGGTCGGTGCAGCAAAGAGAGTGTATGCTTTTCCATTTCAGGGACTTGACAACTGCATTTCCTAGTTATGTGCTGAGATCAGAAAAGGAAGAAGAAATTGTCGACTAGCTTTTCAACTGATCACTAACTAGTCATAGTATGAAATGTGCAGACTTCTTTCTATGTACATCGTTTCAATGAGCTCTAACAAATGAAGCAAAAAATTGAAAAACTTATAAATCCAAGGGGTATTAACATACTTCTCATCTGTATTATTTGCACAGAGAATTTTATTATATCAAGGATTCAAGATCTACAAATGTCTGAGTCGACTTTTCGGATCATCTTTTAGCTTTCTTGGCTAACAAGTCCTGCAAATTCGTGGGGTAGCACATGCTAGTGTGAACCCCGGACCAAACGTTATCTGCTAGGATCTCATTGACGGTATCCGTTGGATGAAATTGGTCCCACCAAATATGACTAGAAGCATTACCGCAAGCCATATCGGGGGAAATGCACATTATCCACCCTTTGTATTTTCCAAAGCCACAGCATGCATCAGTCGTGACATTAAATCCTGTAAAGGGCGGCTATTGAAAATAGCATTTGACAAAATGTTGCGAAAACTTGTTCGTTAAATGATATCAAGAATCATGAATTCTTACCATAACGGTTGTGATTCTTTATAATGTCCATAGAGCCTTCAAATGCGTCACAAAATATCACGTTGGCTTCGGGAAGTTCGTGATTAAGTTCCTCTACTATGAATCTCATAGCAAAGTTGAACTCCAGTATCATGTCATTGATCGTCTCGATGCACTCCCCATTCTTGCTTTGATACATCCACAAGTAATATGGAGCACATCCTATTGGGGCTAGTCCCATCACAACCACATTTCTAACATTTGTATTGTACAGATTCTGCAAGATAAGAGTAAATTGAGTTCAGGCTAGCTCTAGCTAGATTCTCGCCTTTTGATGACGTAAAATCATTATATGACATTCAAATGGATCTGGTGCCACGTTGATTAAGTAGTGTAATAGTAAGCCTCCCATCAAAATTTAAAATTCTTTAAACTTCATGTAGTTTGTTAAAGAATATAAATTTATCACCTTAATCTCCTGCTTCATCGTTTGAGAAAGAAATCGGTTGAAACTCCACGGCAGATACAAAGATTGTACACTAGATACGTTTCGGAGATAGTAGTGTATATAGTCGTTGCTTCCGATTGAAATGTAGAATATGGAGTTTGAGATAAGATCATACGCTGCATCCTCACCCATACTAAGAATGAACTGTTGAGATGTATCCATAACCTGCTGAATTTGCTGAGTGAGGGATATATGTTGCCCCTGTAGAAGTTTGTCAAAACAGAATAATAGTGAGATGGTAAGACCGAGTATCTGCCATTGCGTTGTGGTAATGGTCCAATTCAAATTCTAAACCACATCGCAGCGCAAGCATTGCGTTCTAATCAGTGTGGCAACATAAGACATTTGGAACGCTTGTTGCTACTCAATAAATATGAAGTCAGTATATGGAACTAAACGATGCACTAGAATTTGGTTCTTGAACATCATGAGCTTTAATTAAGGGCGATAAAATTGTGAGCTGCGATGCATTTGGACAACTGCATTAGCTTTTTATCATAAGAGAAATCGCAGCATCTTAACATAATACAGTGAAGTTAAAAAGCACGGTGAAATTTACCAAGTTCATCAAAGTTTCAGTCATACTATCTAAAATACTTATTGTCAGTTCGAATGTTGAAGTAAAAAATATATTAAATTGCTGTTATGAAGGAAATTTTTTACCAATTCAGAGCCACTGGAGAAGATGATCCCTGCACCAGCAGAGGCATAGTTGACTCCTTGGACCATATCCTCCACCGAGCCTGTCTCCCCTAGGTAACTGGGCACAAATGGCAGTCCAAGATGCAATGCTGTTAAAGCCATATAAACAAAAAAAAATGGTAAGAATAAAGAGAAACAAAAATCAAGAAGTGCATTCCTGTAATCATGGCATTGAATTGTTGAGTCCCAAGAATCTCCACTTCATGTAATCATTAATTCAATCTAACTTCATAATAAAGATTCAAGAATAGAAGGCAAAACTTCAAAATTTATGTTCAACAAGAAACAAAAGAACATGAATATTTTTCCAGTTTCCACGGATTCCACCCCACATCATCACCCAAGAACATCCAGAAGGTGGGCATTTTAGTGATGTGGTTCACATAAAACTTGGGAATGCCGATTAAAAAAAAAAACCTAAGGAATGCAAAAAAGATTTCAAATTGCAATAGTATATCTTCTAAAATTAGTTTTCCACTCCATATCGTCCTCCCAAGAACACCTGGAAAGTGGGAAAAATTTCATATTTCATTGTAGTTGTTCTGAAAAAAGATAAATTTGTCCACCCCGAAAGATAATTCTAGCTGCATCCAAGCCCAAGCTTTCAAAATGAACCGCAGTACTTAAACCACTATAGGTCCATAACGAATTTCCCATTCAACAAAACCCGAAGAAGAACAAAATAATCAAGAAACAGAGCATTCAAACTACCCAGATAATCAACAGGAATCCTTCCATTGCAGAACCTTCCAGTGGGCCGATGAGTATCAAAATCTCTTCCATACGGAAGCCTATCAGCCCGAGCAAAAGTCCCGAGAAAATTATTCGTTCCGCAGTCCACAGAAGAGTCTCCTATAACAAACAATGCCGGGGCCAGAGGATTCAGATTTGGTACGGGGATCGATCTGGATTCGCTTCCATTACTCTCGAGTTCAGGATAGAGTTCGTCAACAAGTTTTTGAGGGTAATTCAACGACGAAATCGGGTGGAAAAACAGGACTAGAATGAGGATCAAGATGTATCGGATTGTGGAGGAACCCATTAATGTCGAGCTCTGTTCAGTGTGTGGGAGTACTGTCTATTGGCGGGCTGTGGAGAAGGCAGTTGAAAATATTTTAAAATCCCGAAAATGACCTCCAGTAAGTTGATTATGAGATCAATTAATTAAATTTTTTTGGTGTATATTTATTTTAAGTTTATTGCAAATTATTTTGATCTATACATTTTTTGTTGAATTTTAAATTAGATTGTGCGTTGCTTCAATAATTTAAATGATATAGAAGTTGACATTTAAGACGATAGTCGTCGAATATTCTAACTCTCATTCAAGAGGCTGGAATGAGTAAGAAAAACATGAAAATTGATTCGTAAAATTAAGCTAGTGTTTGCATGAGTTTATTTAAAGCTTTTCTCGATTTCCACATAAAATTTCTAAACATTTCATAGATTAGAATTTTAGAAGCACTTAAAATAAACTCTTATAAATAAAAAAAAAAAAAAAAACTACTCATATGGAACTGCATGCAACGAATGTATTTTCAAAAATTGATTTATGAGTGTGATATGAGTAAATAGCATTCAGCTCGAAGATATTAATTTCAAAAAGAGTTTTTCTAATACATTGTGGGAATAATTGATCTGAAGGAACTTGACATTGCCTATAACTTGTATTATCAATATTCATGTATGTAATCTAGTGTATTATTTTGATCGTTTCTTATACTCGATAATTTTGATCTCGTTAATTTATGATATCAATTATAGGAAAAAACAATTACTATTTTATTAGTCATAATACCAAGAAAAAAAACATTATATTTATAAAAATATAAATTTTTAAAAAAATTCTAACGGCAGCTTGTGTTATTATTTATCCATTCAATACTTTCCAAGATAGTAGTCTAAAGGCACGAATGTCGGGAAGTTTAAAAGATTCAATTACACAAAACAAATAAGCCAACTAGCTATACACAGATATCATTCGATAGAAAAGATAATATCTTAGTTGTCAATACTGCAAGTAAGACGCAAAGAAAGACAGAATTTTAAACCAGAGAGAGTGATCTTTACTGCGAACGTAGCTCCATGGACCACAGGTTGGCTAACGCATGATAGTTAATAGTGGAGACGACCCCTCACCCATGGCACGGTGTGTTGATCAACTCCATTTCTTTTTCCCACATTATTCGGTTTGGAATTGGAAAACACCTTCATCCTCTGCTCCTTCATGTTAGCAAACAGTGAGTCTAACGTTTGAGTCCTCTGCTTGGCCACAGCATTTGCTTGATGCGCCGGTTTCTGCGAGCAATTACAAAATAGAATTTAGGATCCCAAATTCAAATTTTCCTCCAGTAAAGCCCAAATAATGAGGATTAATGACAAGAGAGACAAAAAAATTGCCCTCCTTTAACAATGTGTGTAATGTTTATGGATATAAAGAAGTATACATACATTCACAGTGAAGCCACCTCGATTGGAAGCATTCTGAACTGGTGGGGCACCAACCCTGCATACATGGAACAAAGCATGATTGGAAACAAAAAATGAAAATGATCGCACAACACTAACCAGGGTATTGAAGACATCCAATATCATGAGACAAATATTGGTATGGAAGTCAGAAATCATTGTAGATGCAACCTTTCAGCTTGAACCAACAAGAGCAAGATAAACCATACCAGAATCAAAGGTGGATCTCATATCTATTTATTCATTAAAAAACTTGTATTCTGACCAGCATATAAAGAAACACTCTTCAGGAAGCAGGAAATAATCCTTCCCTAAACGGTCTGATATGCAAATGATTCGTAGGAACAGTAGATGAAACTTGACAAGCAGAACGGAACCACCACGAGAAGTACCACAGCTTAAACCGGCTTTTCGGTATCAATATTTACCAATAACATGAGAAATTCAACTGGACTACACATGCTGCTCAAGCTTCTTGAAAAATAGCTTCACGAACTAACATGTAACCTCCAAAATGCACCATCTAATTCATTATTTTGAGAATTCATCCCAAGCTCAAAAGCCACTACAGCATATTTTTGTAACCATTAGTTTCCAATGTAACAACAATTCAGAACCCAAACCATCAAAGCAATGCCAGTACGGATACTATCATCAAACAACAAAAGAGCAAGGAGTCTAGATAATAATTGTCCAACATGCTACACATGGGCAGCTTCCGATAAGAACCATATTAAGGTACAAGAGAGAGTTTTCCCGTATCAACTTGATTTTCCACCCCCAATGGGACAAGCTTGTTGGCATATGAGTTTCAAAGCAAAAGGACCTATTTGTAGCATCAGAAGTTAGCTATGGTACAGAATCATCAGCAAGATTACACTTGAAATAAGGTCACATTTCTACAATGTTGCATCTCTCACAGACCACTGACAACAAATATCGGTGTTACTGAAGTATGACAGTCATATTCAGTAACAAACCAAATAATTGCACCATGGCATCAACTGTATATTGTATGCAACTCTGTTAGTCAACAGTTAACTTTCATACACTCATTCAACAGCAAATCAACTTCCCCCTCCATCAAAAGCCAACTCAACATTTCCTACACACATGAATGTGATGAATACTACTTCCAAAAGATTAGCTTGGCAGAATGAGAATGGTTTACGTGTCAACATTGAACATTCAAAAGCACCAGACAATGCCCTTAGACCCACAGAATGCAGGACCGGTAACTGCATGCTTTTGAAAACAGACAAGCAGTGGCACACCACAAAATGAACGACGACTAACCAAAATTACCTGCACCAAATCAAAAAAATTTATCTGAAACGATAACCATGCATTCAAAAGAATTATAACAGTTATTTTCAGCAACAGCCTCCGTAAAATAGTGAACATAAATTACCTTGGTTTATTAACACTGAAAGTCCTATTTCTGTTAAAACCTCTATTGCGAACAGGCACAGCTGCAGCCTTTCTAGCAGCCTCAGTTGCCAAAGGAAACTGGTTTCCTTGAAAGTTTGACCTCCTCCGAGCAAGAACTCCCTATCAAAGGAGAATACGATATTAGATGAAACACTCATATCATATAATAAATAACTCTTAATGCCTATAACTGATGGAATAGTTATTTTCTGCCTTGTTTATACCTGTCTAACGGAGGATCTGGTATCCATAAATTTTCTCAGTCTTGCGGATTTATCTTGGGCAGCATTGTTAACAAACTTTTGACTCCGATTCTGTCGTAATCGAATAAGGAATTATTCGATCCAGATGTGTAAAAAAATTTCTCAGCAGAGAAAGAAAAGGATCGAGAAATATCAAAGACAGAATCTCACCGAAACTCTTTGCTTCTTAGGCTTAGCATCTTTAGTCTTCGACATTTTAATAATATCATCTGTATCAAAAGTAACAGCACAGGACATGAGCAACATAATAATAGCTTATTAGTGTTAACACAAATAACTGTAACAAAAAGCTAAAATAAAAGCATACCCAACGTCATATCCATTTTCTTCTCCGTATGTGCAATAGCTTCAGTAATGACCGGCTTAGATGCCATCTGAAATGGAAAAAGGGATTGTCAGGAAAATAGAATCATCATATAACAAGCCCAAACCGGATTTGCTAAGACTCTTTAGCTCACAAAAATACTACCATACGCATCAAGAGCAGTGAAATTACGGGAAAATAAAAGGGCGAAAAGAAAAAGGGATTTCAGAACAAAACCGTTGATTTATATAACAGCCTCAATCTCTCAAGACAAGTTTTTTCATTAAAAAAAATGACCAACTTTCCTATATTTTCAACTTCATAAAAAATTTTGAAGAAAACTGCAATATAAACCACATATTATCGCACTTGTTGAATCTAGGATTTCTTCCAAAAAAACCTACCACGATTCCGAAACACTAAACATTTGGAACTCCGTAATATCGCTAAAAGGGTCAAAAACCAATTACGTAGAGATAAGCACAAATCATAAAAACGTCGTAAATATGAGAGCACGCTAACAAAATAAATAAATACAGGCACGTAAGATAAGAATCGAACCTCGAAGCTACAACTACCTAAGCGATTGAATTCCGTAAAGAAAGTTTGAAGAAACTAGGGTTAGGGTTTTCACACAGTAACTAATAAGATATCGTCGAGATTCGAAGGTTCGAAATCCGTTTTTAAAAAAAAAAGGACAAAAATATTATATGTTATCATAAATATAGATAAAGCTGATTTATCTCACCAAAAAAGATGAGTCACACCTACTCTTTGGTCATTAACCATCAACCCCTATATTAATCATTTTATGGTAATAAAAGATAAAAATTTGTGAGACGATCTTACGGATCGTATTTTATGATATGGATCTCTTATTTGGATCATCCATGAAAAAGTATTACTTTTTATATTAATAGTATATTTTTTGTTGTGAATATCGGTATGGTTAATTCGTCTCACAGATAAAGATTCGTGATATCGTCTCACAAGAGACATTCTCGTAATAAAAAGCTTTTTCAAACGCATTTTATGGCATCATTTCTCACCGTTGTACGTATTACGTGGTCTGCAAACTCAATTACTCATAGATCTGAATAATGCCAACTATTGGCTATTAACGATTGCCCCGGACCATCAAAGTCAAGTGATAAATTTGTAAAACAACAAATATGTGTCATTATTATACTAAATTATGAAAAATATAATCGTATTATCAAATAATTGAGGAAACCGTATACAATAAAACTGAAAATTTTATTTTACAAATTATATTACAATTTTAATTATAAAATATAAGTGTCTGAATTATCATAAAGTATCGCAAAAATATAATAATCTTTTAACTATATAATATTATACAAAAACTCTTATGAAAATGTGTGAGACAGATTTCTAATCCTACTCATAAAAATATTATTTTTATGTTCAAAATATTATTGTTTATTGCAAATAAATCATTTTCATTAGTTATGTTATGAAAAAATATTGTGTAATAAACTATTATTTTCTTTCTCAAAATTATATAATATAAGATATGTTTATTTGAAATAATATTAGTTTTATATTAAAAATATTATTATTTTTATTATAAGTATATACCAGATCAATTACAGATATAGATATGTGAAACTGTTACAATAAGTCTCTTGTGAGACGATCTCACGAATTTTTATCTATGAGACGAGTCAATTCTACTGATATTCACAATAAAAAGTAACTCTTAGCATAAAAAATATTATTTTTCATTGATGGCCCAAATAATATATCCGTCTCACAAAATACGATCCGTGAAATCATCTCACACAAGTTTTTGCCATAAAACAATGTCATAATGCTATGTTTTACATACAAAACATGACTGGTAACTAGCAAAAATAACTCAAAAGTGCAGGGTTTAACCGGAAATTCTTGATTGTTGTACACCCTGTTGAAATATGAATGGGGTAAAAGTAATTAAAAAAAGTATCAGCGAATAAAAAGACAACAAAAATGAATGGACCAAAGTCTTTGAATTAAAATTGTAGTGTTACATTATTGGAGGCATAGTCTTCAGCCGATAAATAGATGAAACCACCTTGGTTATTTAGATGATTTACCAAGTACTCCATGCAAATTATTGGGTAGTTTCGAAGAATTTATTGACAAAAGAAAGAAGAGTCGCACTTCAATTTTCACCATAAATCCACTTCTCAGCATTGCTTGCGTAACTAACCAACTCCTCAGGTTTAAACCATAAGTTGATTTCATCCTTCGCTGTCTCTGGGCCGTCACTGCCATGAATTATATTTCTGGAAACAATAATAACAATGACAGCATCATGTTAGCAATGGAAAAACTCGATTAATTGTATTAACACTAGTATGAAATGTGAAAACAGCAAACCAGATCTAGCAAAAAATAATGCAAAATGGCAGTTTTAGATTCTTTTACTTTATTCAAGTCATGCAAGTATTTGTCCCGCCAATAACTGTTAAGTTTTGGCTTAACATTGTTACAATTCGGCCGTCTGATTTTTCTACATTCTGGCATTGTGAACGATGATATTTACGACGCCAAAAAAACCCAAAACTAAGCTTATTAAGAGCATACCTTCCAACCACGACTGCTAGATCACCTCTGATAGTTCCAGGTTCTGATTTCTGTGGATCTGTAGCTCCAATGAGCTTACGGCCGTATTTGATCACTCCTTCACCTTCCCAAACCTGAATCAGCACACTGGAGTAAATTAGGTTATTGCCAAAGATTGTGTACAGAGTCTGCAAGTGAGTGCTTAGATATTCTAACCATGCCAATAACTGGTCCAGAGCTTAGGAAATCACACAGCCCATTAAAGAAAGGCCTTTCCTTGAGGTCATGATAATGTTTCTTCGCAAAATCCTTTGAGGGAATGATGATCTTGATTCCCACGAGCTTGAAGCCTTTCCGTTCAAACCTGGATATGATTTCCGAAATCTGAAACCATAAGAAACTTGGTCAGATTAAATATTTGAATACACGCAGATACATAGAAGTGTCAGGCATTCCTAAACCCGAAACATAAAAAGTGGATGGTTCCAAGATTTTTTTTTTATTCTGTGGATTTTTATGGTCTTAATCAACACGTAGTAAGACCAAACCACATTAAACACTTCTTCCTAGGTCATTCTGTCCGGGGGATAAGTAAATGAAAATAAACATTATGCCATGTACTAACTCTCGTGAATACCAATCGAGCAACAAATATAAATACTGCTCGATAGCCTTTTTATAGGATTTGAAAGAATTTTTAAAAGAAAAAGCTCGACAGAATGATACCAAGCCCCTTTGCACTCCATCCGGCTTGATGGCGATAAAAGTTCGCTCCATCTACAAAAGTAACAATGCAGCTTCATGCATCAGAAAAGGAACAAAGAAACCATAGAGACGGCAAGACAAGGAATGTTTGGTAGAAGTACCTCTGCTGCGTGTGCCTCCTGTTCCCGAAGCATTAGAGCTGTAACACAGAAAAGAGAGACAGAAAATAAAATTATAGTGCTTACTGATGCTCAGGTTTCATATCTTTGGCAAATCAAGCTACATGACTGAAACTTGAATCAACCGTAAAATAACAGCAGAACAAACAGCTTCTGAATTGTATACAGGAAGGCACATAACAGGGAACCAGGGGTAAATTATAAACTTAAAAATAATGGAGGCTCGTGGATGAAGTAGCTTTCTTGGAAGTGCGTAAACACACCCAATTTCTAATGTAATCCAAGGAAATTTTCATCCCGTTACATTGCAGAAGCTTATAACAGTTGCTGTAGAAGAGGCACCGGATGCACAATGCCGATGTTAAGAAAGGGACAAGGCAGCTCTTCCTTTTTATCTCTCCAGCATTCCACTAATTAAACTGATGGAGCGGGGTTTGAAAAAAGAAATCAAAGGCAGCCAAATGACGATAAAAAGCAAGCATTCATCTATGATAAAGTACAGCATTTCTATGGAAAAGAAATTCATTTTAGAAGGGAACGTGCTATAACCTGCGGCAGGAAGGGATAAGGCCCCAGAAAGCCAAACCTTATATGCCTTTCCTGACTCTGTTGCACCATATGAAGCTAAAGACGAAATTCTTCCTCTGCATGAAACTGCAGCTGCAGCTGCAGCAGCATGACCTCCTGCAATAATGAAGTTACTCAACTTCTGTTGTTCTTAGCATGTTAAGGCAAAACGACACATTTCAATTTTTGCTCAAATAATTTATTATTAAATGATAAACAACAGGCTCTGATAGTTCAGCACATATTCACAACACCACCATTCATTCAGGCTGCATGTGTGCACGGATTTCATAGCTGGCCCGATCAATCATTTTTTAATTACATACTCATAAAATAAAAACAAAAAAATTCGAAATCTAGCTCGTTCAATCACTCATAACTCTCAATAAAAATCTTTCTCTCGGCACTAGAAATTTAATAGGGGGGTGAGACTTTATAGAAAAAACCACTCAGAAATTGAAAATTTAGAAGCTAGAGAACATTATTCACAAAATTAACGGAAACGCCTGCCCCTTGTACACAATCAAGCAACTAGGAGGCATTGTGCGCAGAAATTCAGAACAAAAACATCGAAGAATCTAAACAAATTCCAATCAACTAATCAAACAGCATTTACTGAATCATGACCAATCCAGACTTTCAGTGATTAACTGATCAGAACAATTAAATGAGTCATAAACACAACTAAAACTGAATAACTGCAATTTTCACATTTTAAAACGATAACTAACCACTCACAAACTGCAATCACGCATACATAAAACTCTAAGCAATCAGATCTAATTAACATCTCCATGCATTGCTCATCAATAAATGCTGTAAAGACGAACAATAGCATACAGCTGAAAAGGCGCATATTCCAGAAAATCCTCCGATCAAGAATAAGCTAAAAAAATACCGGAAAACGAACGAGAGGTCCGTTTGGACGCAGCTGAAAGGAAAGATTTCGCAGATCTGCTGATTTGAGACCTCATCCTTCCACGATTAATCCGTGCGTGCGTGCGTTGTCTGGTTGAATGAATGAATAAAGTGAAACAGCCGAAGCAGTGAATGGAAAGTGCAATGAGTGGTGACTTTTTTATGGTATAAAGTTTCGCTGATTTTTTCAACGCCGGAATGCTTGCAAAGTAACACGTGTTTTTATAATTTGAATTATTGTTAATTTTATTAAATTAAGTGGGGAGTAGAATATCTTTTCATATTCAAAATAAATTTTTGTAAAATTTTAAAAAATCTAATAATATTCGAATTCGACTTTTAAAAATTATATAAAAATATAAAAGTATCTAAATTTTCAATAAACTTCAATTGCTCCATGAAGATCATTAAAAATAAAAAATATAATAGTTATATATAAGAAACAAAAAAATTAATAAAATATATTTTTATGGTATATTTTATTAAATAAAAAAGAATATTTTTGGAATTTGGAGGAAGAAATTTATTTTTCAGAAAATATATGAGAACCTCCAGGTTAGTTAATCAACCTTTAAAAATATAATAAATATAAACACAAAATATAAATATATTTATTTAATTAAAATTGTGAAAATAGAATCTGTTAAAAATAAAATTTATGATAAAATTAAAAATTACAAACTCACAAAATATATTAAACTACACACTTATAAAATTTTCTATATTCAATTGTATTTTTCTTCACAAATTGAGACCTATTTACAGAATTTATTTGGAAATGATCAAAAAATAAATGCATCGTTACATACATCATCACACACTAACTTTCAATATTTTCAACTCTTATTTTCAATACTCTTTTCTTGTGATAATGATCATGATACAATGATTGTCTTCATTACGTGTTTTTTTATGTTGTCTCATTAAAAACTTACTATGAAAAATTTATTGGGATAAAAACCATAGTAAGAGAAAAATAATGCAGTCACGTATACTCCTCCTCATGTTAACATGAACAATTCTTCACAAATTTCGTAGATGTACATCTCAATGTTATGTATATGTTTTCTGAATATTATCGTAGGAAGTGTCTTTGTGAAGTGATATGATGAATTTTCACTTGATTGAATGTAACGAATATCAATATCTTTATTCTTCTCAAACTCTTGGGTAGATGCGAAGAACTTAGGAATATGTTTTGTTTTGTTGCTTTTTATGTATCATTCTTTCATTTGAGTAACACATGCATCATTATCTTCACATAGTGTAACATCCTTCTTGTCGAATGATAATCCGCAAGAGATTTGGATATGTTGGGTCATTGATTTTAGCCACACACATTCACGGTTTACTTCATGTAGTGCAATAATCTCGGCGTGATTTGATGAAGTTGTTACGAGTGTTTGTTTATGTGAACGCTAAGAAATTGCATTGCTTCCACGAGTAAATACATATCCGATTTGGGAACGTGCCTTGTATGGATCAGATAAGTACCCAACATCAGCATAACAAATTATACTTTTATTAGTATCTTTTAAATATAAAAGTCTCAAGTCTGTCATTCCTCGTAGATAACGGAATATATGTTTAATTATGTTTCAGTGTCTCTTAGTTGGATATGAGCTAAATATTGACAATAAATTTACAGCAAAAGATATATCAGATCTTATACAATTTGCAAGATACATAAGAACACCAATAACACTTAGACATGGTACTTCTGGAACAAAAATAACTTCCTCATCTTCATATGGACGGTATATATATTTTTCTATGTTTAATGATCTAACAACCATTAAAGTACTTAAAAGATTTGATTTATCCATATTAAAATGTTTAAGGATTTTTTCTGTATAATTTGACTTGTGAACAAATATTCCACATTCTTTTTGTTCGTTTGCAAACCCAGGCTGTACTTTGTTTTTCCAAGGTCCTTCATTTCAAAATCTTCCTTCAAGTACAAAACAACATTTTGAAACTTTTTATTTGTTCCAATGATGTTTAAATCATCAATATACACAACAATAATTACGCATCCGGATGTTGTTTTCTTAATGAAAATGTAAGGGCACACTGAATTTTTTACATATCCCTTTTTCATTAAGTGTTCACTTAGCCGATTATACAACATTCGGCCGGATTTCTTTATCCCATATAATGATCTTTGCAATTTCACAGAATAACATTCTTTTGGTTTTGAAATTTGTGTTTGAGGTATCTTAAAACCTTCATAGATATATATATATATATATATATATATATATATTACTATCTGGTGATCCGCATAAGTAAGCTGTGACAATATCCATAAGACGCATTTCTAAATTTTCAGATACTGCCAAACTAATCCAATACCGAAACGTAATTTCATCAATAACGGGAAAATATGTTTCTTCATAATCAATTTCAGACCATTGAGAAAAATCTTGTGCAACAAGTCGAGCTTTATATCTTACTATTTTATTTTTTTCATTTCGCTTTCGAATAAAAATACATTTGTACCCAACAGGTTTTATACCTTCATGTGTAAGGATTATAGGTCCAAAAACGTTATGTTTATTTAGCGAATCCAATTCAACCTAGATGACGTCTTTCCATTTTATACAGTCATGTCTATTTTTACATTCACCAAAATATTTTGGTTCATGACATTCATTGTCATTTATGATGTCAAATGTCACATTGTAATAAAATATCTTATCAATTTCTTTTATATATTTTTGGTTCCATATTTTTTCAGTGTTAATATAATTGATAGAGATTTCACGATTTTCATCAGTTTGTGATTCTAACAGAACATTTTCATCATTATGTATTTCTGCCGGAATATCATTCTTTATTTTGTGATCATCATGTTTCTCTGTGCATTTTCTTTTTCGATGATTTTTATCCTTGGAACCGATTGTACTTCCACGCTTCAATTGTTTTATGACATCATGAGTGTCTTCAATTTACTTTTTTGAAATTTCAAATTCGAGCAGAGACATTTACAACATGTATATATAATTTAGTTACTCATTTCGTGTCTGCAAATGCATCTGATATTTGATTTGTTATTCTTTGTAAGTGCACAATTTGTTGTACATCTTTTTCACATTGTTTAGTTCTTGGCTCCAGATGTAACAATGATGATATATACCATGTAATTGCATTTTCGATATGTTTATTTTCTACTCATAAGATTAGGAAGATTTCCTCATTAAAATGACAATCAGCAAAACGTATCGTAAACACATTGCGTGTATGAGGCTCAAGACACGATAAAAATAAATAAAAGTAAAATAAATATTATTATTTTTGGATATTTTTACTTTTTTCTTGTGTTTTGAAGTTTGGAAAAATACGAAGAACATTGAAATATCGTGCTAATAACGTGTTAAAAAAAAATTATGATAAAAATTAAAAATCTCAAATCACAAAATATATTAAACCACACACTTTATAAAATTTCATCCACTCAATTGTTTTTTCTTCGCAAATTGAGACATTTATTTATAGAATTATTTTTGAAAATAATCCAAAATTAAATATATAATCACATACTAATTTTCAATATTTACAATTTTTATTTTCAATATAATCTTCTAACACTTCTCCGATAATCGATTTTTGTTCGTTAAGCAATATGATTTTTAAGTAAGTCATCTTGCACCACACACACACACACACTCTGCAGATTATAGACTCGATGCATCCCGTCCATCGTAAAGCATCGGACAAATTTGATTTTTAAGTAAGTCATCTTGCACCATATACAAGAATGGCCAAGAACAAGAGCAACCTTACGCGAGCAAGTTGAATACCATGAACATCTTCTTGCGATCAGAACCGACGACAACGACCATAATGCTGTTGTTATTTCCAGCTACATAAACTGGCTATGTACATGATATAACCTATTTTTATTGGTACCTATAGCTAAAGTCAGCACATATATGCACAGTTCATGGCACAAATTGTTGGATCACTTAAGTCACGCTTTTCTTGAATCATCTGAATTCGATACCAACTTGCAATTGATCTGCAATGTTGCCAACCAAGAATCCACCTGAAACAACACAAATAATACTTCGCTGTAGACGATAAAAGTCAGAAAATAAGCATAAGTGCCACAACTCAAGGAGAATTTATAATATGGCAATACTTCTCGCAGCCGTGGCTTACAAACGAATAAACGATGGGCTCTCAAATGTATAACAATTATTTTTTTTCTTTTGCTTCGTTCTTTTATAATTCCACAATTTGGTGGTGGAGTGAGAGAGGAGCTGTAGAGACACTTGCCGATAAAGCCCAAAGAAAGTGCTAGTCATACACATTGGTTGTGGTAGTGACGTAACGTTATTGGAAGGCAAAATTTTCAAGAGACATGGCACTTTACAAAGTAATTTTAATAGTCAAGTAACTCGCAACTTTGAATGAGGCTAGGACAAGCATTTTATATCGAGTACTGTGAAAAATTTCAGATTCACCTGTATTTTAGAGATGCTCGCGCATTCATATCGCATTCCATGACTTGTTAAGATGTAAAAGCAATGCCGAATTTCCTCATCTTCTCGTGTTAGGCAAGGGAGAGGACCAACTTCGACAATGTCAGATAGGAGAGTTGAGTCTTGAGGACTCAAATCTGAAAAACACAAATTCCCTCTAAGAACGGTGCATTTGAAATCAACTATACAAACAGATGTAGAAAAGGGTGGTCACGTGTAAGAAAAACAAATCAAATTGAGGGCCAGAATCTAAAGAATCGGATTATTTGCTAAAAAGGGCAATATAATTGCATAAAGCTTGAAAAGAAAAATTCGAAGGTTCAATTACCTGTACTTGCCATATACAAATAGATACAAGAGCCATGGAGGACTAGAAAGCGAGGAAGCCAGTCATCAACTTCAGCATCATCAATCGGAAGAGGCTCTCCGGGTAATGCTGCCCATCTCTGCAAAAAAAGAACATAAAAAGTATATAAATAAAACTGTAGAATTCAATACCCAAAAGCATTAACACAAGAAACATCAATAATACCGTTCGTACGAACAAATAGCCCGTGAGACGAGCTGATCGCAAAATTTCATCAACATGCTCTAACCTGTGTAAAAATGATGAACATTAAAACCCAAAAATGTTATGTCTAATTTTTAGAAGCCTGTAGGTTTCGTCTCCTTCAAAAATCTATCAAGTCACGCCAAAGATCTTTCACATCCTCTCACTTCAGCAAACCTCTGGTGGTGAAGAGGTGGTTAGGACATATGAGGAGAAAATATAAATGCAATTTACAAAACTTAAATGAATAAACAAAACAATATTTTGTTTCAATGAATGACACTCATGAGACACCACATAGAAGGATTTGAACCGTCACGGAACGGAGAAGAAGACCATCTTTGAATGCATTATAAAGATATAAATAGATTGTATCTCAAAGGGAAATAAAGAATGGATGTTGCAAAATAAATAGTTAAGAATGAGAGTTTCTTACTGGGCTTTATAGTGAGATTCTCGTTCTTCTAAATCCCCTATTTCTGAACGTAGTGATGCTACCTCCACAGCACTTAATACAACCTGCGAGTTTTAAAATTTTTAGTAGTCATAAACTAAAACTTGCATTGCCAAATGATTATCTGTCAAGCGTTCATGCAACCTTTTCCTGACCATTTGGACCTAAACCCCATGAAAGACCCTTTAAACTAAACAAGTTCAACATGGATGCAGCGGTTTTGAATTTTTGGCGAGCCCACGTACGGCTGTGAGACCTAAGCTAAAGCAAACAAAAACAAACAGAATCAATCTGTTTTACATAAAATTTATATTCCCTTTAATAATTCTTGAAAGAACGCACCCCAAAACGCTAGAAGTTGTTAAATCTGTGGAACAAGATGTTTCGCTTCGAGGTGAATCTGCACCAGAAGTTGACTCGGCAAAATGATCCGGAAATATTTGTATTCCACGAGGACCATCACCCATTAAGCTTAACTTTGGAAGTGAAACCTTCGCAGAATAATATAGAAAAGTCAAGGTCCACTATCAAACATAGGAGAACGATGTTATCTCCACAAGTTCTACAATCAAAAACTTCAACCTCATTAGGAAGAATGACTGTCCGATCACGAAAATGATGACCACATGTCACACGAAGATCTATACTTAAAACTGATCATTACAAGCCACACCAACTATCAACCCAAATTTTTTATTTTGTATTTTTAACAGCGAGACACCAAGCAATATAAAAGGCAAACTAGAGCAAGTTATAATCTCTAATCAAAGATTCCAAGTGAGAGTTGAATATAAATAGGTTAAACACGATAATAACTTAATAGCTCTAAAGTAGTTCTTGAGTCCAAAGAGCTTGAAATCTAGATCTCTCAAATGTATCACAAACAGGACAAATCATTGGTAAACCAAGGACCAAAGCTTAAGGTTCTTTTTTACCGATTGATCAACGCATAAATTATCAACATCAAAAGCTTCCAACTATGTATACCAAACAGATCCCTTTAACATACCTTCTAAGCGAATAGGACAAAACTCTTCAGCTAAATTAATAACTTCATACAGCACAGTTTCGCTTGATTTCGGAAAAATCAACACCCCTTTTCCAATCTCACAAAATATTTTACACTAAAAAATTCACTTGACCAAATATCTATAAGCACACGCGCACACGCATAAATCCAGTACCGATAAACGCAATCAGATTTTTGAATGAATAAATCAAAACTCTCACCTCATACAACTTGGAGCCAAAACCCAGATGACAATTTCACTAGAAATACCAAAAATAATTTATAATAATTTTTTTCTTTTATTGTTTTGGCAGATGATGAACTTGGCGAGACGGAGTTGATCTTCAGGTGGAGCTGTTGACACAAGTCATATAATTGGTGCATCGTTGAAATTACTCTTATGCACCTAGATTGCTCCGCTTGCGGGATTCTGTTTGGAGGCTATTTTAGTAATATCAGATGCCGCATGGGTCGGATGCTATCATTCTTTTTCTTTGGTGCGAAGGAATTAGTGATCACCATTATGATAACAGTTCTATCCACTTTAGAGTTTTTCGTTCACTTTTTTTAAAAAAAACTACAAATTTCGTTTTTGTGATTTTGTTTCTTTAAGATTTTCAATTTTAATTTTAATAATATATTTTGTAACTTTTTGATAATTTTAATCGTTTTTTTATTACCGAAAATGACAATGTAATAATTTTAAATAACTTTATTTCAAAATCACAACATGGAAAACGATTAACTTTGAATATCGAAGACATATCAAAATTTAAATTCAATAATATAAAATCAAATAGTGACAAAGAACTAACATCGAATTTTTTTTTTAAATTTTGTACTTTTTGTGCGCAATATAATTTTTATTATTATTTAAAACATATTTCATCCTTATCAATTGTTTTTCCCAAAGCATATATATATTCTAAACAATTTTCATGGGTGATTATTTTTTAAGGGGTTTTCCCAAATTCGATTAGAATAATTATTTAAATCGGATCATTTTAGTTATATTTAAAGCTTATATTTTTTATAATGCATTTTTAGATCATGATACATATTGTCGTTTGAATTTGCATAAGATTGAAACAAAATTCTTTATTTTGAATTTGGATAAATTGATAAAGTTGCTTTAAAAAAAAAAACAAAAGTACAATTGTAATTTTATTTTATTAAAAATTTAGAGGTAATGAATGACAGTATTTTATAATGACTTTTTGGATAATAATATACTATATTTTTTTAAAATTTATAGGAGAGATGTCTTTGTATTGGCGCACATGGCTTTATTGTTGTTTGAGCAGGTTTTTTGTGACGGGGTCTAACAATTTATTTTATAAAATAGGTAATGATACGTGAAACCGTCTCATATAATTTTTTTTTGAAAAAAATTATTTAAATTATTTTTTTATAAATATCTACATTATATCATTAAATCTAATACACTTAAAATAACTAATTTATGATATTATGACCACGTCCCGTCGATGAACTAATTTACGCATAGAAAAAACATGTCAAATGAAAATATTACGCATCTCCGGAGGTCAACTCGTTTCGTCTGACTAGCTGCTATCCACGATACGATACCAAATGCTCGCCATTTTGTTTTGGCTGCCTTCGCCTCCGACCTCTCTCTAAATCTCCCGATTTTGTTCTTCCTCCCCGCATATCTTGGAATCGGTATGATTTTTCTCGTTGATGGAATACATTTTCGTTCATTGTGTATTTAGATATTTCTGTTCCGCCGCAATCAATGGGTCAAAGTCTCGGACTGTGGACGGCTGTGTCTTAACGGCCCAGGTTTTATATTTTCAACGGGGAATTAAAGGCGGTTTCTTGATTTGATAAGTGGGAAGTTTCGTTCGGAAACTGCTGGAATTAGGGTTTCTGTTTTTATATTAATCTGCGGTGCATTACTTTGCATTATTGTAGTTGTTCGCTTTCCTTCTTTTGCGGTCATTGAAGTTACTTTGAAGTAAAGTTTTGGTTGATTTTGTTGTTGGGTGGCGCATTTGTGGGAATTTTAGAGCTTGGAGTTTGTTAGAGGCGAAGTGAAGTTACAGCCATGCCCAGGAGTTCGAGGCACAGATCACATAAGCAGAGCAAACACAGTTCAAAGGATCATCCAGACTCCGAAGAGGATGTAAGGACGAAGGTTAAAGGTAGTAGGGATGAGAACCTGGCGAATGCTTCTCGCGATTCAGCTACTGGTGAGAAGCGCAAAATTTCATCCCAGGCGCGGGAAGGCAAGGAAGGTAAAGATCCGAATGGTTGTGGGAATGGCGAGGCCTCCGAGGAATGCTTTTCATCAAAACGGCGGAAAGAGAAAACCGACATTGGCGATGCTGGAGACAGGTGGAATGGAGGTGGGGAAGAAAGAGGCAATAGTGACAGGATCGTGGAGAAGGAAAAAATCAAAGGGGACAACTCTAAAAGCGAGTCTAAATTGAAGGAAGTGGGCAACAAAGGGGAAAGTTCCAAAATGGAGTGGAAGAATAAGGAGAAAAGATATGAAAGTGGAAGTGCTGGAGAGATGGAAAGTTCAGCAGTTGTGGTAGTGAAAGAGGACAGTAGGAGTAAAGGAGAGGCTAAGAGGAACTCTGAGAGGGATTATTCTGGTCAGAAAGAAGGGAAGGAATACAAGGGCAAGGATCGCAGGGCAGATAAGGAGAAGGAGAAGAATTTAGTCCAGGTTAGCAAGCGTGGGGATGCTAAGACAAATTTAGTGGATATGGATGTTGGAAATAAGCAGGAATTACAACAGTCAGGGGATCTTGGTGTGGAGAGAAAGGTTAAACGTGGTACGAGAAAACTCAGGTTAGGCGACTTTGAGTTGTGGAATGAACATGTGATTGACAACTTCTCTTTGTTTCTTACTTATTTCTGTGTGCAGTCGAGTAGTTCTGGCGGTTAAAACAAATTCTGGTTCACTCGAGGATTTTTGTTTATTTGATTTTAAAGTTCTTTTTTGCATCAGCCACTGATGTTTGCAATTGAACCACCGTTCAAGTAAGAAACTTTTATCTAATGAGCATTGCACCTGTCTACACAATCACTTATGGCCTTCATTTTGAGTTATTGGTGGTAAGAGTTATCCGGGTGCTTACAGAAGATGACATTTCATAGGACTTTATACTGGTTTGGAATGAGGTGGAAGTTGGAGGGAGTACTCATAGTGAAATTGTTTAGATGTTGTCTTGTTTTGCTGTTGATTCTAGCTGAACACTTAGAGCACTTTATGTGGCATATCATAGTTTCATTTGATTTCCTCATTTTAATTCATTTCTAAACCAAACCGGACTAATCCCGTGGAGTCAGATAATTGACATAAGAAGAAATTCGAGGAACTTTTATAATCAATAAACTGGAAGCAAGAGAAGATATCTGGTTTGACAAAAGAGATTCTTTACAATATTCCTAGCATCCTTCCACACATCTTACTAATGTTTGGAATAAATTTGGCACGCGGTGTGTAAAAGGGACTTTTAGATTTAGTTATGATTTGATTGCATTGTAGTAGGAATATTTTTATTTTATCTATTGATGGATCTTTTCCGTCCATTGAAACGCTTTGTTTTCCCTCTTCTTCTGTTTTTTTGTACAATTTCTCTTTCTCTGCATGATGTATTAAACAAAAGATTTTTCTCTCTCAGAATGCTTTTATGTTTGTGGTGTTTGTGAAGCAACTAAACAACCTAAAGGCTTGTATTGCTGTGTTGATACTTCATAAGTTCTAGTGGAGTTATTATTCAATATTATTAATAAAAGTAGGATAACTTTAATTTCATAATTTGAGGAATATAGGTTTTTTTTTACTATTTAATAGTCCATCAATTTAGAAGATTAGTTGATCTACAACGTGCCATTATTTTCTGGAATGGTGTGCCAACCCTGAGAAGGAGTACTAAGTATTTCTAAACTGAAAATTTAATTTCTTTCTGCAGATTTTCCTGTAAAACTAGAGTTACAAAATCCTGAGTTAGAGAAGGAAGTTGATAAAAGGTTATGTCGGAGAAGAGAAAGCTCCAGCGATAGAGGTAAACATCATGATGATTTTAAAGAAGGTGATGAAAGAGGATTGTCCTCAAGAAGTGACCATGCCAAAGATGTGAAATACAAAGACGATAAGCCCAAGGATAGAATTTATGTAGATAAATATCACGAAGATGACCACAAAAATTATGGGCAAAGGGATGAGAAGTACCATGAAGAAATGAAGAACGATAATAAACATCGAGATGGCAAGCATAAAGAAGATGTTAAGAAAGATGCCAAGCGTAGAGAAGATAGACATCGTGGAGATGGTGATAGAGACAATAGACATAAAGATGAAAAGCATCGTGAAGATGGAGAGAAAGATACCAAGGGGAAGGATGATAAATATTGGCACGGTGCTGATCGACGCAGGGATTATAGGCACCGTGAAGACAGTGAAAGGGAAAGCAGGCGTGTGGATAATCGATATTGTGATGATGGAGGAAAAAATGGTCGACATGGGGTTGTTAGGCATTATGAAAATGGGGATAGAGATGATAGACACCGGGAAAATGATTATAGAGAAGATAGCCATAAAGATAATATTACCAAGGAAGAAAAACATCGAGAAGATTTCGAAAGAAAGAGTCGGTATAAGGATGGTAAGCATGTGGATGATTTTGACAGGGAGAAGATACCAAGAGAAGCAAAGTATGGTGAAGAACTTGCGACAAGGTACTGTTCTGGCGACAAATCTGACCCTAGGCATTCAAATGACGGTGTTTGTGCTGCTGATCATCATTCTAAACATTCAAGCACACATGATGATAGTCCAATGCATGATGATAGAACAGTTAGGTATATAGATGATCAAGGTAGGAGAAGAACTACTGAAAAACAGGATAATCGTGATGTTAGGTCCCGAAGTACCAAGAATCACAGATTTGATTCGGAAAAGAGAAGTGGAAGCGAAGCAGGAATGGACTCAGTACCTGACAGAGGGCGATCTACGTCAAGGAATGCTGAAATTGAACTTAACTTAAGCCATAGCAGAAGGGGTAGGTCACCCAGCTCAAGTTCTCTTACTCCAAGGGATAACTATAGGTAATCATTAATGTCTAGTAACATCAATCCAAAGGTTATTTTGACTAACTTCGACTAGCACACTGATGCGAAACTCAGAAATGGTTGTGATCCTAGTGGAAACTATTTATTTTTTGTTATTCTGAAGGGGATAAATTATTAGTTGTATGAAAGTTTAGCCATTTACAAAGAGGTCGGGTGCATGAAGAAAAAAACTCAAATTTTTGGAGTTGCTTGATGAAATTGAATGGAAAGCAGATTCCATAACAAATAAGTCAATTATTTTGTGAAGAGTATATTGGAGGATTCCATGGGTTCTTCTCACCTGATGCTTTAATTTCTGCCAACTTTTTAAAAGTCCATATTCTAGTGTTTCTTTTGTTGTCCAACGATTACGTGCAATTTCAAATGGAAGGAGGAACAATTTTTGTGCTCTCACTCTCTCTGTGTGTGAGAGTATGTTTTTGGGTGTGGAGTTGGTTCAGTGGAGTGTGTTAATTCTGGTGGTATCATATCCTTGTGAATTTTGACTGGAGCATAAGTGAAGGTTAATTTCCATCTTCATTGACACCTTTATGTTGAACTCCAGTGAGCCAGTTGTGATGCAACTTTTTGTTTTGTAAAAGATAATTTTTGGTATCGACTTTGCTATTGCTTATATTTTCATGTTCTGTTGTAGCATATGCATTTAATTAATAACAATAATTTAGTGTATAGTTTGTTGTTCTGTTTGTTGTTCTGATCAAACATGCGTATGCACTTCCTTTGGCTTTTGTCCAGGCTCATCAAGCAGGATGAATACAAGCATAGGGAATATAGTGATGAAGAAAGACTTTGGCACAATATGACTTCTGGTAGAGATTATGCTCTGGGAGGATCTGAAAAGACCTCATCTTGGTCACTGGAGAAACTTGGCCAGAAAGAAGATGGCCATTTGAGAGAGTCATCTGCTGAAAGACGTTTAAAATCAGACACTCGTTCATCACCATTGAAACGACCGGATAAATCTCCATCCTCAAATACTGATAGGAGACAGTTTAATAGGTCTGATGTAAGACGAAATATTGATATTGAAGAATTGATGCAGAGGAGTAGTGGCTCTCGAGATATGAAGGACCACACTGGGAAGGAAGGTAGGGAACATCGTGAGTTGGCCATGAATGTGCTTCCTAGAGATGAACATTCACAAGCTGAATCTGATACTATATCCATGTCTTCCTCTTTTACACGAAATAACCATTTATCTGGAGGTTCTAAGTCGTTTCCACCTCTTCCTCCCCTGAGAAGAGGGGTGGATAGGCCTTTAATGTCAGGCTCGATTGAAGATGAAAATAGATTTAAGTCGAACAACCGTCATAGGAGGAGCGGCGGCGGCGATCCTAATCTGGGAAGAATTAAAGGAAATCCTTGGAGAGGCGTTCCAAGCTGGCCGTCTACTGTTCCAAATGGTTTCATGTCTTTCCCACATCCTCCGCCCCCTGTCAGTTTTCATTCAGTAATGCAGCCATTTCCAGCTCCAGCGATGTTTAGCATCAGACCACCCGTGGATTCAAACCATCCTGCTCCTTATCACATTTCCGACAATGACAGATTTTCAGTCCCTGTTCGCCCAATGGGATGGCACAATCCTGTTGATGATTCGTGTAATCCATTGCATTCTTGGGATGCAAGTCATGCTGTCTATCGGGATGAGGCTCACAGATGCGGTAGGCCAGGGTGGGACCATTCTAGAAGCCTGCCTGGTGGTCATGGCTGGGATACTGGAGATTTATGGAAGGGGCCAAGTAACACTGCGTGCTTGGAGATGCAATCATATGACCAAGAGAATGACTTTTCACTGAATACAGATGAAGCATTGGCTTGTCAATCTATTCAGCCAACTCAAAATGAACAAATTTTTCCTGATGAGCAGGCAGCAATCAATGATGTTAACCAATCCACTTATGAATCCGAAATTAATTCTGCGGATGCTCCCATTAATAACCTCAAGGATACTAGTAGTTTAGCTAAAATCTCAGAGAAGGATGATGTACCTTTTTGCCTGGTTTACCTTTCCAAGCTTGATATTTCTGCTGATCTTACTGAACCTGAGTTATTCAATCAGTGCAGAGATTTTATTTATATGGATCAGAGCATAGTTTCTGATATAGATGATTTAAAGATATTATTCATCGAGGTAAAGGACACTTCCATATGTATTTCATCATATTGTTCTACTCATATTATAAAAATAATTGTTTTTTTAATTATTTTCATTTTTTTATGACAGGAGGCCATAGAAGCTAAAGTAGCACCTCACCAAATTTTAAGGTCTCCCCTATCTGAAACTGTGGATGATTCTGTTTTCCAGGTATTTGATGATGTTGAAGAATGATGTGTTTTTGTGTTTAAAGGAATATTTTATAAGCATATTCACAATACAGAATACAGTGACTTACAATTCATTTAAATTTCGATGCCCATTGTAGAGTGAGATTTTCTTACATCAATTTATCATCGTACAATGAAATTATTGTTTTGTCGGCATTAGTGTCCGTGAATTTATTTGTGATATTTTGCTGATACTGCAGTTTTTCTGATGAGCAAAATAGATAATTCATCTGTGTGTAAATTATCCTATTAATCCATGATCGATCCCTTTCACCTTCTGTGTTGAGATGTATAGGCAGCAGCTAGAAGACCTAGAAAAAAGAGACCTTTCTGGTAGAATCTGTTTGGTTTTATTACATATGCATGGGTTTATTTATTTGGCAAGGAACCCTCTAGGGCTTTGCATGTTCTTGTCTGTTTCTATTGAAATGCCAATTTTCAAGTACCCATCGTTATGCATGTATTGATTTTTTTCCTGGTTTCGATTCAATTGTGATTGCAGAAAGCAATAACCCTTTATGAGAGCCAAAAAGGTAGCTTTGACAAAGTTATAAATGGGGAGAAATTTACAAGTGCCAACCTACCTTTTACGAAGTCTGATCACGAGGATCTTAACATAGAAGACAATAAAACTGAGAAGCCTTCTAGTACCAGTGACATGCAAGATGGAAAATACGCACTTTCGCATGTGAATGTGGAGTTTACTCCTCCAAATACTTCATCAGATGCTGATGGTTATACTGTATCTGCCCATCAAAATCTTGATCTACCACCGGCCAGCACAATTGTAAAATCCAAAGAGCCAATTTCTACCAAAGAACATGATAACATGATGGTGTATTTAGCCTCAAAATTACTGCTGAAGGATCAGATCATTGAGGAGGGACCTTTGTCTGTGGAAAGCATCGAAGGGTTCCATGCTTCTTTACCTGCTGAGGTGAAAAATGATGGTAACATTGAGGACGTAAAGTCTGGTGTTACTAGTTATGGTACAATTCTAACTGATGTGTGTTCAGAGGTGATGATGCCAGAGTTAGTTGTGTCCAAGTCAATAATTTTAAGTCGGATACATCATTCTCCTGAAAGTAGTACACATTGAGACGATTTATATTTCTGAGTTTCTAAATGGCAATCTGTTTTTTCCCATTTCCAAAAATCTTTGCTAACCCCTCTGTACCCTTCAGTTACAAAATATTTTCTTTATCAAAATTCAAGCGACTATTATCATCGCCAACTAATGGTCGGTGCCATTAGAGGGCAAAAATGAAAAATGTAAGGCTGTTTGTATTTTATTTTATATTTGAAATGTGGTAAAAAAAAAAAGCTAAAGTTAATAATTCAATAACGTTCACAACTTGTATTGAATTGTAACTCACTTGAATGTTAGGTTATTTCTTAAGAACTAAAATTGTGTTTAAAAAAAATTACCTAGGAAATTTACACAAAAGGCCATTATGAGTGTAACAGGTAACCCCACTTGATCTTTTTTTAAAAAAATTATTTAATTTTAAATCATTCTAAAATGTTGAATCGAAGTTGATCTGAGTTTGAAGTTATGGGAAGCTTTAAAATAGTAATTTTAAAGATGTTTTTAGTGAATACACTTTCGTTTTTTGAAAATTATAAAGAGAGTTCTTAGTTATCGTGCCTTAAGTATAAATTGTTTCTGCTTGTGATTGGTAAAATCACTTGAAAAAGTCGATTGAAGAAGAAAATTTTAAATTAGATATTTTTATCTTGAAAATCACTATTGTATTCAAATTTCAAAGGGAGTGTCGCTTATAATTCCCTGAGCTACTACTACTACCAGGGGTAATGGGCAATTCAAGAAGTTGGGAGAGGGCCTTCAAATTGATCCGCTAAGTGATTAAATAATTATTTTTTGATTATATGAAATTGAAAAGAATACATGAATACAAGCTTGCTTGCAGAACCTTCGACTTCAAAGTATTTGGGTTTTGGTAGTATCTCTAGGGAGGACGAGGCGAGGAATGTTACATTTTCAAAAATCTTTAGACACCGATTTGTGCAATTGATGATATTCAGTCTCATTCTACGTTTGTTTCGAGTTTTACAATAATTAGACTTTAAAATTAATTATGTTATCAATCACACAAACCAACCTCCAATAAAAAAAAATTATAAAAAATCTAACATAATATTGTAGAACATTATTTTTTCCACCACCACCAATTTTATGGCAAAAATTTGTGTGAAACAGATCTCTTATTTGGATCATCAATGAAAAAAATTACTTTTTATGATAAAAAATATTACTTTTTATTGTGAATTATCAGTAGGGTTAACCCGTCTTACAGATAAAAATTTGTGAGACCGTCTCACAAAAAATCTACTTAAATTTTTTTTAATGCGCTTCTCCATATGTCAAAACTCGATCAACCAAAATAATAAACGTTAATTTTTCGAGTCTTCAAGATTCCAAGGACTCAAAACCGTGCAATTAAGGAACAAATTCTGTGTTGATTACTTATTGACGAATGTCCATGGTGCCAATATTTAATTCTTCTTTATTTTGGATGGGATAAAATATATCATTACGCCGCGCAATTTAATATTTTGTACGTGGATTTTTATGTCTTATATATAATAACGAAATATTATATTCTCTATCCATATTTTTTTCTTAAAATAAATAAATATATAGTTTTAGTTTTACCCTTTCTACACTGAAATCTTGGTTCCACAATGCTAAACCGTTGCTTGAAGACATGAGAAAGGAAAAAATCGTGGAGAAAATTGGTGGAATTAAATTGAAGCTTTTGATGCCAAAAGAAGAGGATACTGAACTATACTGTCCAAATGCAAAGGAATTGTTTCTATCTTATTTTATAATGTACAATAATATATTAGAGTAATTGTTTAATAACTATTCTCACAATCAACTTCAATTACTCTTAACACAGCAAAAAAGTTACACCCCAATGTTTGAAGTGTCAGATCGAATTACCTTGAGGATTGGCAGTTGAAGTTGAAGCTGACGCAGATGAAAATCGCATAGAGAGTAAATCATCTTTGCTATATTTCAATCTTTGATCTGCTGAGGCAACAATTATAAATGGTTACGAGATTTTCATAAACACCAATGGTCGAGATAAATTTCAGAAACATACCTAGAAAAATCTCATCAGGTTTAATGATTGGCATTGACAACTTTTCCTGCTTTCGCTTGGGTTGTGAGCTCATAATATCTCGTGGAGGAGATAAATAAAGGGAATTCCCCTTGTCAAGTGTCGTCACAAGCTCGTGACTCACTTTAATCTGAGGGTGCTTTTGACAGAAAGATAAAAGACAATCTTTTGTCAACAACCAACAACCCCTGAGATCAAGGACCTCTAGTTTTGGGGGAGGAACAAATAAATCGATCCCGGCATTGGTAAGCAAAGCATCACGAACACTGAACTGAATCAGTTTTGGAACACAAGAAGCAAGGTAAAGACATGCATCTGTAAGAGAATCAGTTCTTAGAGACAAATAGCTCAATCTACCGAACCTAGAAAGAGGGCACAATGCTGCATCCTTAATTTGTATTTCCTCCAAGTCTAGTTTTTCCAGATGACTGAGATTTTGCAGAGCGGAAAATGAAGGGACCTCGTCAGGAACATTATCGTTGTGGTGAATCAGACCTGTTGCAGCAGACCGAAAAATTAGCTTCATTCGGTCCCACATTGTAAACAACAAAAGATGACTTGAAAATGAAAGGAACGTAATGTTTTCTGAACACAAGTCTACCTCCTTTCACATTTGTCCTGCTTAGGTCGATAACTTTGAGTGATGGCATCATGCTAATATACAGGACAGCTGTATCATCAACGAGTGTGCCGGCCAACAGTATAGTTTCAAGAATAGGAACAAGTCCAGCTAATGCTCCAACGCCCTCAGAACTTATTCTTGTATTGCAAAGATTCAAGTATCTTAAATTAGCTCCTATATATGCTATGTGTTCAACTGAATTGTCAATCAGTGAGCTATCACCAAGATTCAAATGGGCCATTGCTTCCATAGAAGATAAAAAGCAGAATGAATCGAGGGAACAGTTGGATATATCCAAGAAACTAAGCGTATTAGTTTCAACATACTGGAAAACTTCGTAAGCATCTGTAATTTTAGCCCCATGCATTATGAGTTTCTCCAACTGAGCTTTATGACGAATCCCTTCAAATAGAGAAAGTATGGTGCAGTTACTCATGTTCAGGCATGCAAGAGATGACAAATCAGGCAACTCTGTCACACCAGTCCAAGCTAGATTTAAAATTTTCAACTTAGGGAGATGCTTGAGATGAATAACTCCTTCATTAGACACTTCACTCCCCCAAAGGTCTAGGTGTTCCAATTTTGTGAGAACCTAAAAAAATTGTTGATTATTTAAATTAGACGGGACCAACTTACACATTGGACAGAAAAAAATATTAAAACAAAGAAAACTTTGAGTATAAACAACAGAGTAGTACATCTGAATAACAAGTATGTCCAGTTTACGTTTGCTGCATGAAAGACTCACAGTACCATCACACCACAGATGCACCAAAAGTAAGTTCAGATCCATTAGCAAAGGAATGGGTTAAAAGCCCATAACAATACCAATATCCATTAGTAGCAGCAAGCTGGTGGGGGCAGGGTGGAAAGAGGAGAGAGAAAATTTTCTACCTGAAGAGAACCCAGAGCTGAATCTGTGACAGGTAACCCGCCTAGGTCCAAAACTAACAAACTGGTTAGTGAAGCAAGAAGTGCAACTCCATCTGAGGTAACACCTGTTTCAGAAATGCTCAGCTTCTCAAGGGCTGGAATCGACAGAAGATGCTTAACACCAGCGTCGGTTATCTTGGAGCATCTTGAAAGGTCCACCTCCTTTAAACTAATCATCCCTGAATTGAAGGAATCGAGCAATTGTGAAAACCCAAAACACATAAAACCTCTACATCTGTAACCGCAATCACTCAGTTCAGCTCTCACATAAATCTGACCGCAGGTAAATCATGTAATCAATGCTCGATGTCTACTAAAAAAATAAAGATATTTATAAGGTGGCAAATATAGTACCAACAATGAATCAATTGTAAACCTGTTATACACCAAAGCGCTGAATTATTGATTTTATGGCAATCTGCGAGAAACAGAGAAGACAAGTACTGAAACGCTCCCAAGTATGCCATCCATTCTGCATCTACACGGTTCTCGCCTCTCAAATCAATTTCTGCTACACTGTATTTGAAAACTCTGGAGGTGGAAAAACATATCCAAGCTTATAAACCCAACATACAACCGAACCAAGAAAGCCATCCAGTCCATAAACATACGAACAGTAAAGCAATGATTTCAAATGTAGCATCAAATCAGTTATTACAGAACATCTCACGTATTTATACTAACTATATTGCATCCCCAACTGAAATGCTCACAGGTAAAATACTTACACTTCCAAATTTTAATATATTTTGACACAACAGCAGATTAGATGCTGGAAAAAGGACATGGCATGCTAATTAATTCATACGCCAAGGATCAATCTACTTTTAAACCATTGCATAGGTTTGCATCTATTTCTATACCACAGCTATATATCTATTATCAGAAATCTGGATATGGTTACATAGCTAATTTATGACAAATATATACAGGCAAACTTCTGGCCTGCACTCCTACTATGTAAGTTGCGTTTTACAAGATTTATTTGTGACCTCAACACGAATAACAATCATACCCGAGCTCAAGACTAACAAACTGCAATCGTGAAATGTGCCAGCCCACATAATTACAAAAATTTGAAGACATACTCAAGCAGAGAAGGGAACAGTATGCGACGGCGGACGAGCCGGTGAAGAAGAGCCTCTCCGAGTTGAAACGGCATGCGCTCCAGAGTTCGCCGCTGCCTCCGCCACTTATCTACCGCGGCAGCACTCTCAGTGGCCGCCTCGATGCACAAATTGACGAGGTTGCTCTCCATCACTGTTGCTTGTGTCCTCAGATCCAAGGTTTTCCTGACTTTGATTTCTATCTGTGTCCGAATTTTTTTTTAGGCGAATATGGGACTATATTTGCTTGGAGATCAAGTACTGACCCCATTTCTATTATTTTTTCCTTCAAAATCGTAATTGTTTTATGAGAGATGTTTGATTAGATATATAATTATCAATATTTGGTAAAAACTTACGTGAGACGGTCTCACGGGTCATATTTTGTGAGACAGATGTCTTATTTAGGTAGGTCTTGTGAGACGGTCTCACGAATCTTTATCTGTGAGACGGTGAGACGGGTTAACCCTACTGGTATTCACAATAAAAAGTAATATTCTTAGCATAAAAAATAATATTTTTCATGGATGACCCAAATAAAATATCTATATCACAAAATACGACATGTGATACCGTTTTTGTCTTTCATATAATAAATCCAGTCGATATCTACCTTATAAAATTGATATAAAAAGCAATATTTTTTATATAAAAATTTATAGTTTTTCATATCTTAGATCGAATCGGATATTTATCTTACAAAATTGACACGAGGACGAAATTGACACGAGGACGATGAATCAAGAGTTTTTGTGGTTTTATTTTATGATGATATAAATCAGACAATAAAATTGTTCAATTATTATTATTCAATTTTTAGAACAAAAAAGAAAAAGGAAAAACGACATAAAAATTAGAAATGGCCCATAATATGGTCTTGGGTTGGCATAATGACAGTCTGGACCATTTTAGTTTGGGCTACACCATTTATCAATTAAATGGGCCTGTATTTTTGGGCTACCCCTTGCACTCCCTTTCACTATTTTTTATTATTATTTAATTTTTCACTAATTTATTAGGATAAAATCTTCCATTTATTTAAAGTACGAGTATGGATTGATGATGTTTTGAAATTTATTGTTGTTTTCTACATAATGACTTTCAAAATGAGTGCTACGAGCCTTATTTTCAATAGTTGATCATTGAGAGCCAGTCTAGTTTCATCGTTGGAAAATTTTAGTGGGACGAGCGTAGTGAACGGAAGGTTCGACACTGTCTCCAGAGGATCTAGGCCATTGATTTTAAAAAAAATTGATGAACTCCATGTATGTGTGTATAAATATGAACTTTTGATCTTTTTATGAGAACAGTATTCCATAAGGTAGGATGAAATCTTTCGTCGTGAACGCAACAGCTTAATCAATGAAACAACACGCCGACTGTTGGTGGGCTAGGCAGTGACAGGTGCGTGGGAACCACAGAAGCATGGGATAGACGCAAAAGTCTAACAAGCGGCCAAAATAAGCCTTTTCGCATGTGACTTATTCTATCGACCCCCATTTCCAACGTAATTACGTTAGTACCACTTTCAAATTGACGGACCTCGTCAGTCAAGTGTCCATAACGTTCTTTGTACTATTGGTGTCAAAATACGACACGATCCGTTAATCCGACACGATCCAATACGAAAAAAATCAGGTTTGGGTTGGGGTTTTTCGGGTTCGGGTTGGGTTCGTATTGAGTGGATTCGGGTTAATGCCATGTTAGGTGGGTTTCGGGTTGAGTCGTGGGTTGACCCGCGAACTTTTTTTTTGAAAATATTACCTATATTTTTATATATGTTATGTTTGAACAAAATTTATTGTATATTTATATGATAAATTTTCACCATTTAATATTTATTTTGCATATTTTTTTTAACAATTTTTTATTTGATTTAGTAAATATATTTTTAATTTTCTACGATTAAACTTTCAACTTTAAATCGGAAATTTTGTTATTATATGTTTAAATTAAAATATTATATTTATTTTTTATTTTTTTGAATTTTTTTCAATAATTTTTTTTAAAAAATAAATAAAATTCGAGTTATGCGGGTTAGACGGGTTGAGTCGGGTTATACGGATTCATGTTCGGGTTGGGGGTTTTCGGGTTGCTTCGGGTTCAGGTTGGGTTCGGGTTGAAAAAAAAATAAAAAAATTTTCGCGAGTTGACTCGAAACCCGACCCAACCCACTCGATTGACACCCCTACTTTGTCCTGTCAATTCTGATTGGAGTTCATTTTTATTCTTATTATATCTAAAAGAAATTAGTTTGATTTTAATCAAGAAGTTCAATTAAACTTTTATCTATGATTTTAAATTTGAGATCTAATTAAAACAGACTTTTTCCTCAACTAAAATATACGACAAATCTGAATTGTAAGTCGGTTGTAATAATTTTTCGACTTAAGAAAACAATCCAAACATGATATGTGAACTTATTTACAGTCGATTATCATGAATTTAAAAGTATGATAATTTTTCTAATTAAAAAAACAATCCAAACATGACATATTAACTTATTTACATCGATTATCATGAGTTTAAAAGTAGATTATGAGATGATCGTAACATATTTGTCGAAAAAACCATTTGAACCACGATGTTTGTTCTCATATAAGATATGCAAAATTTGAATTATATCGTTAATCAAAGATAAAATAAAAATGTGAGGAGACATATAGGTTTGGAGTTGACTTTAGAGATGAGTTAGGTTATGGTGTCACATGCATACACCGAAGCATTTTTAGACAAAATGGGAAAAGGATGGACCCCATCACGAGCTATTCCTCAAAAACAGCTGCCCATCTTATTTCAATAACTCCTTTACACATTTATTGCTGCTCAATTATAGTTCCCAACTCCAATTTGTGCTCCTCAAGGCAAATGAAAATCCATTTTTGTTTCCTTTCATGAATTCTATACAAAATGTTTAGACAAAAACTTGTATGAGACGGTCTCACATATCGTATTTTGTGTGACATATCTCTTATTTGAGTCATCCATGAAAAAGTATTACTTTTTATGCTAAGAGTATTACTTTTTATTGTGAATATCGGTATGATTGACCCGTCTCGCAGATTAAGATTCATGAGACCTACTCAAAGTTTTATCCCATCAATTGGAACTTGTTGATTTGATTTGGAGGATTAGAAGTTACATTATTCATGACGTAGTAATCGAAAAAAGAATTAATTTTTCGCGGAGATCGTATCTCGTATAATTATTAAGTATTTGTAAAAGTTTAAAAAATGATTTTCTTTTATAAAGTTCGCACATTTACTCATATTGGTGTTTTTTTTATTAAAAAAAATAAATACCAAACTAATGTTTCAATTAATTGTTTTACCAACTTTTTATCTTTTTAGTGTATTGGTATGTTTCCTAAAGTACCCCACCGCTGATATGTGATGTATGCAGTATGAAACATCCGCCATAATTTGTATGTGTTTGTTGAAATATATAACCATTACTTTCAGAACTTCTATAATTACAAAAATCAATATTTATACACACTAAATGTATACATAGGAAAAATATGCAATCCCAATAAGAAAAGGTATCAACCCTTAAACTCAAACTATTTGATATCACTTCTAATTATTAAAATCAAACTCAAGTCGAGGTTCGATCGATTTACCATCCAAGTCGATCACAAACATTATCAAGTTGACACACTAATTGTATACATCGGAAAAATATGCAATCCCAATATGAAAGATATCAATCCTTGAACTCGAACTATCTGATCTCACTTCTAATTATGGAAATCAAACTCGAGTCAAAGTTCAATCAAGTTTCCGACTAATCAATTCTATCGCAAACATTAGCAAGTTGACGGATTCAAAGTTGATAAGGTCTAAATCCGAGGGAAATTTTGTAGTTGGATGATCTACAACCAAAGCACAACGCGTGGCACCTTTAATTTATTAGCATTAGTGTGACAACGTTCGAAGTCTCAACCACAAAAAGCATTCAGTTGACTTTGTCCCATGCTATATATTTTTTTAATTCAGTTATTAGCAATGCCAGTCATGAATTCTTTTTGCGAGACGGTCTTATGAATTTTTATTTGTAAGACGGGTCAACCTTACCAATAGTCACAATAAAAAGTAATGTTCTTAACATAAAAAGTAATATTTTTTCATGGATGACCCAAACAAAAGATCCGTCTCACACAAGTTTTTGTCATTCTTCTTACACCATTCTATAATTTAAAATTAAATTCATAAATCACTATTCAAGAAGTTCACATACAAAATGAATTTTTGCTTTTTTCCCTTAATTACCAATTATTCAATTTAATTTAATTCAAACCCACTAATCTTATATTATCTAATCTACCATAATCATAATTGAAAAGCTATGAAAAATTAGCTAATTTTGCTTATTTATTGAGTGAAATATGGTTTAAAATAAAATCATCACCATCATCAGCAAGTAGATGGGGTTCCCAATTTCCCGCATTGATTGAGATAATAAATACATAAAGTAGCTCTTCAATTTTCTTCTAGAAAGCACAGGATCAATATTGGGTCCACGCGGAGAAAAAATCGAATTTGAACTCAAACTATTTTCTATGATATTTATGGATATGGTTAATAAGATCGTACTTGTGTGGACACTACTCTCACTTCATTTCAACGGGTAAGATCTTGACACACATACAATTTCAAAAACAAATGGGTCATACATATGTATCGAAAAATCTTGGCCATCCATCCTATCATGGGACATTAGGATGAAATAAAACGATATTTATTTTTCATTAGTTTTTTTTTTCTAACATGAGAATTCACAATTATTATTTAGTAGGTATTGCCTACCTACTTCATAAACTCAGATAATATTTACAAAATTTACGAGATGTTTAGATATTTAATCTTTTCGTGAACAAAAAGTTTCTTATATGAGATCCTCGATTTTTAATTTTTTTACTATGCTTAGAAATACGTGTTTATAATGTGATTATAAAAAAGCTAAAGAATCTTAAGTATATTAAATATCATATTTTTATTTTAAAAATTCATAAATAAATGACAAAAATTTGCGTGAGACAGTCTCACGAGTCGTATTTTGTGAGACGGATATCTTATTTAGGTTATCAATGAAAAAATATTACTTTTTATGCTAAGAATATTACTTTTTATTGTGAATATCGATAGGGTTGATCCACCTCACAGATAAAGATTCGGGAGATCGTCTCACAAGATACCAATTCTAAATAAATTACACAAATATATAATCGTGAAGTGACCTTTTTTTTAACATACGTGGGGATTATGTTGTGAAATATTATATTAATCGGATAATTTAAATTGCCACAATTATTATATTATAATTTATAATAATATAAAAAATGAGAAAAGCCCCAAAAATGTGAACTTGCTGTGCGGCTACAGATATAAATACAAGCAAGCAGATATCAAACCTTCAAAGAAGCAACAAATCCACTCATATCAATCACCAAACAGAAACAAATCCAAGAAATTTGCTCTTCTTCTTCTTCTTCTTCAAGATTTCAATCGATTAAGTCCTTCAAAAAGCTGCGATATTTCTTCCCGATCACTGCCATATTTATTTCATCTGTGCCCGATCCTCTGTTTTATCTGGGATCACTCAGGTCCAGGGAAAAATATTAATAATTCTAGTTTTTTCCGCATAATTCACTCAATCCGCTGTTTCTGCGTAGTTTTTTCTTCAATTTGTCAGGGAAGGTGGGAGATTTAGAGGTACCCTGTGTAGAATTCCTGAGAAGTTTTACATGAAAAATGATTAGTATCCAAGAAATGAACAGCCCTTTCACGCTAGAAAATGCTTCCAAAATTGGCTTTTCATTGTCACAAATAATTCTGACCAGTAATTCCAACACCTTGGATTCGATATTCTCCTACTGCCAGCAAGCCAACACCCCAACAAGCCCAGCACTCACGCACTTGACAGGCTCTTCTGTGTACTCCACACAAACAGATTTGCTGCAAAAATTCTCAGAAGAAAACAGATCAACTCCTTCGGCTTATGGGTTTTCTTTGACCAACCGGATTCGTGAATCGGGCTACCCGTTCACCCATTTCAGCAGCCCCACCAAGAAAAAGCTCTACAGAGGGGTGAGGCAGAGGCAGTGGGGAAAATGGGTGGCTGAAATCAGGCTTCCCCAGAACAGGATGAGAGTTTGGCTCGGCACCTACGACACCGCGGAGGTGGCGGCGTACGCTTACGACACGGCGGCGTACAAGCTCCGCGGAGAGTACGCCCGGCTCAACTTCCCAAACCTACGTGACCCAGCTCGACTAGGACTTGGAGACCCCGCTCGGATCAAGGCTGTGAAGCATGCGGTGGATGCCAAAATTCAGGCCATTTGCCAGAAAATGAAAAGGGCGAAAAAATCCCAAAATTCTGCCAAGAGATCGGTTCTTGAACGCAACAGTAACTCCAGCAGCGACGTTTATACTGGAAGTGAAGGTGAGACGAAGAAGACGGATTCATCGCCATCTTCAGCGATGAACACTGAAAGTTGGGGTAGTAACGTTACTGACGATGAGTTGTTGAATGGAAACAAATCGCCGGTGTCGTACGAGTGGTGTTCCGCGGTGGCGCCACCACTTCCGGCGGTGTTAGAAATTGAGGGCTGCTCGCTTTCCCGCATGCCGTCGTATGATCCTGAGCTGATTTGGGAAGTTCTTGCCAGTTAGTGTATTTGGAGAAAGTAGTTAATTTTTCAAGATTTTAATTTTATAATGTTTTTTTTTTTTCCCAATATAATGTTGATTACTAAAATCGCATTATCTAATTCAAAAATTCAAACGAATTGTGGAATGAGAAACAAAAAAGGAAAATTGATTAATAATTGAAAAGTGAAAGATAAACACTCCGGAAATAATTCATGAATCGAGTCTAATTACATACGGAGTATGTCTTTTATGAGATAGTCTCGCGAATCTTCATCTGTGAGACGGGTCAATCGGTAGTATTCACAATAAAAAGTAATACTATTAGCATAAAAAGTAATACTTTTTCATGGATGATTCAAATAAGATATATGTCTCATAAAATACGACTCATGAGACCGTCTCACATAAGTTTTTGCCTTACATCAATCATCTTTCTAAAAATTCTAAAAAATCATAAAATTTCATATAAAATATTAATAACTCAACACGTCTTTCATTGATTTTTCATACACAATTAGCCCCATGAATTGTGTTGAAAAAAGTTGCATGTATTTGGTTTTTATTGATATAGTTAATATATAATTACAATCACAATGTTAATTAGCCAAATCAAAGATTGTTAAAACCAAACACATATTTAATTCTGGAAATATTTCCTCCTGAAACCTTATTCGGAAGCTCACAAAACAATCCCATGGTGTTTTTACAATTGTGAAGGTAAATTAAAATTTAGAGATGGAATATTTTTAAATAAAATTTTATATAACAAGAGTGTTGATTTTAATAATGGCACTAATCGATAAGAAAATAGTAGCACAAAGAATGTGAAGATTATATCTTTAAAGTGGACTATCTATGATTAAGTTTTGTTTATGCTATCGACATGAGTAGTGTTTTCATCCGTTCAACGCATGATACGTGTGCTGTTGATGACACGTGTGCTGAGTGGATGAATCTATCATGTCATACAATTAATATAAAAAAATAATGATTTATTTCGAATGAATATTTTATTTATCTATTAAATATATTGCAAAATTCATCATTTATAATTTACTTTTTCGTGAGCATGACTTTGATTTTGTGATACATAGCTATTCTCAAACACCTCATATGTTTTGTATTCGAATATTTTTGTCGAATGTTTAATCATTGGTCAAACGATCAACATCATATTTAATATTATGGTCATCAAAATTGAAGTATTAACGGTTTTAAATTGAACGAGACTTGGGAAAATTACGTCGGAAATTTTGAACGTTGTTAGTTAAACATAGAGTAGGTTCTCAGCGAATCTTTATTTGTGAGACGGATCAATTCTACCGATATTCATAATTAAAAGTAATAATCTTAGCATAAAAAGTAATACTTTTTCATGGATGACTCAAATAAGAGATCCGTCTCACAAAATACGACCCGTGAGATCTTCTCACACAAGTTTTTGCTTTAAATATATACGAGGTCCGCCGGCCATTTACAAGACCTACTAGAAATTTTCAAATCCAACTTAATATATTTATGTATTTAAATTAAATATATAAAGTAATTTATAAGGCTTCAAAGCCTATCAGAAATTTGACATAAAAAGGCATCGCTACGGTCATATGCATGAATTTAAGGCTAGAATTTGGTCATTCAAAATAACTACTACAGCTTCCATTCATTTGCAGCTCCCATTTTTCCTTGCCTGACTCGCTATTTCGACATTTTTTAAGGCTTAAGCAAGAAAAGTGTGAGTTCTTCCTGTTAAAGAGGTTTTTAAGAACTCCACACGAAACCGAAATTCATTCGTTTATATTCGTGTTATTACCTAATGTATTTTCACCTTCTTGCTCGGTATATCTTCGAGATTGTGTCCATAATCTGCAACCATAGCTTGCAAAATGTCACATACAGCAGGAAAGTTGTGTTTTTCTCATATGGTTTCCTTGAACCAAGAATATAAACCACGTTATCCGGTTTTACTTGGAGAACCACACTACTGCAAGAACTTATCGATGAAGTCGTGGCTAAATTCCAGGTTATCTGGAGTTCATTTCCGGGTAAAAAAGAAGAATGGGAAAGTTTTGTCGGGACAAGGTTTTGTCCAAGAATATAATGAGGGGAATCTGGAAGAAAAACTAAGGCCCCTCTGGGATGACGGGTATGGAACTCAAACTGTGAATCAATATCTTGAAGTAGCCAAGAACATGATTCAGCCTGATAATGGACCTCCCCGGTGGTTTTGTCCTGTAGAATCGGGTCGGCCCCTGGAAAATTCACCCCTTCTTCTGTTCTTGCCAGGTGTGATTACAGGATCTTTGATAATTGATCAAGAGCTAGAAAGAATATATGGTGATCATGAAAAAACATTAAACATATAACACCGAGAAGTTTGGAAAAATCCTACTAAAAACAGTTTAAGATTTAGAGTATTGCTAACTTTGCATCACGCAGGAATTGATGGTCTTGGAATGGGACTCATTCTGCATCACAAAGCTTTAGGTAAGGTGTTTGAAGTTCGGTGTATGCACGTTCCAGTTCACGATAGAACCCCGTATGAAGGGCTCGTAAAATTTGTTGAAAATGTGATAATGGAAGAACATATGAAAAATACAACGAGGCCAATATATTTGGTGGGAGAATCTTTTGGAGGATGTCTTGCTCTCTCAGTAGCTGCTCATAATCCTATGATTGATTTAGTACTGATATTGGTGAATCCAGGTAAATTCCCGAATGTTGCATGCGATCCCTCGTTTGATAATGGTTTTCTTCTTCCCAATGAATGATGCTTAATCTCTTGTATCGCAGCAACATCATTTAACAGGTCACATCTAAATCCTCTGCTACCAATCTTGGAAGCTTTCCCTGAAGAACTGAGACACGTAGTTCCTTACATTTTTGCCTCGGTTTTAGGAGATCCAATCAAAATGGCCAAAGTAAACAAAGGCGAAAGCATGTTCAACTTTCCCATCAAACAAATAGAGAATTTTTTGTACGAGCTCAGAACTTTACTAGCCGGTGCCTCAACCCTGGCCGATATTATACCCAAGAAAACTCTGATATGGAAGCTGAAACTGCTAAAATCTGCAGAAAGACATGCCAATTCTCGACTCCAAGCTGTCAAAGCTGAAGTACTTATCCTTGCGAGTGGAAAAGATAGCTTGCTTCCTAGTGAATCTGAGGCTCAAAGACTCTCAAACATGATAAAAAATTGCAGAGTTCGCTTTTTCAAAGACAATGGTCACGTTCTCCTGCTTGAAGATGGGATGAATCTTTTGACTGTCATAAAAGGATCCTCCACATATCGACGTTCTAAAAGACATGATTACGTCAAAGATTTCCTCCCTCCAAGCATGTCGGAATTCAAGAATGTCTTTAATAAAAAATTGGGTCTTTTGCGCCTTGGGACGAGCCCCGTTATGTTATCAACTTTAGGAGACGGAAAGATAGTAAGAGGTCTCGAAGGAATCCCGGATCAAGGTCCCGTTCTTCTAGTTGGCTACCACATGCTACTAGGAACAGAACTTGGTTCAATAGTCGAAGAATTCTTGAGGGAGAAAACCGTCATGGTCCATGGTGTTGCACATCCAGAGATGTTCAATCAAAGCTATGAAGGCCCTTTACAAGATACCTCGGATTTCGACATGTTCAGGGTATTCGGTGCAATACCTGTCACAGCAAGCAACATTTTCAAACTACTATCGACAAAGTCCTATGTCCTTCTTTACCCTGGTGGTGTACGTGAGGCTTTACACCGAAAGGGTGAAAGTTACAAGCTATTCTGGCCAAAAGAGCCTGAGTTTGTGAGAATGGCTATCAGATTCGGGGCCACAATCGTACCTTTTGGCGTAGTTGGAGTAGACGATATTGTCGAACTAGTTCTTGATTATGATGAACTAATGAGAATCCCTTTTGTAAATGACATGATAAAGCATAACAATCTCAACGCTATTAGAGTAAGGCCAGGGGTTCAAATGGAAGGGGAAGTAGCCAACCAAGATTTCTTTGTTCCGGGCATTTTACCTAAGCTTCCAGGACGATTCTACTGCCTGTTTGGGAAACCACTAGCGACAAAGGGAAGGGGGGAGATGCTAAAGGATAAGAGCAGTGTCACGGAATTTTACCAGCAGATCAAATCTGATGTAGAACGAAGTATAGCTTATTTGCTCGAGAAGAGGGAGGAGGATCCTTACAGAAATTTGTTCGAGAGGATATTATATCGACTAGTTTCGGCTCCGGTTCATCAGCTTCCAACCTTCGATCTGTGAATTCTGGTTTCTGGTATGGATTATAATGGATTCTGTCGTTTGGTCAATTTTTTTTGAGTTGGGTCGAATAATATTTAATGATTTATCATGGAAAGTTCTTGACATCTTCTATATATACATTTTCGATTGGGTATCCATTCAAATATACAAATATGAATTTGGTCGACATGGGTAACATCCAATAAAATGCTATCCAAATTTAACCGACTAAAAACTGATATCAATCTGTATACTGTAGTTGATTGGTATATTATAATCAGTAGATACAAGTTCCATGAATTATATCCGAATTCAAAGAAACAATATCTGTTACAACTAGTTGCCTCTTGCCGATTCATATGGTCCCAAGCAGTTATCATCGACATAAAATGTTCCACCACTCGAGCTTGTTGGTTGGTTAGTGCTACAAGGAACATAGGGAGAAGCAATCACATTGAAATAAATACATACCAATAATTTTGCTGGAGAATTCAACAAGCAAAGTCGCCATACAAGCAAGCAATGGGGTGTGTGCTGTCGTATATCGTCAGCGAAAAGCGGCCATTTCCAGAATTCAGACGAGCAAAATTAACTTGTGGGCGAAACGGAGTAAAATTAACTTGCAGGTGCCAAAACGGCTTGCTCGTGCCAAACTCCATTCAAATTTGCCTGCCACAATCTGACTACACCATCAGTTCCAGTAGTAGCCAGTGTCATTCCGCTCATGTCCCATTCCATCTGCCATACCTATCAAGCAAATATATTGTTTTGCATAATCACGTGTAAACTAAATATAGTTATCCTGTTCCCTCAAAAACCAGATCTTTTTTCGATCAATTTCATGCAAGCACCTAGAGGTCCATTAGGACGCCTAGAAAAGCTGTAGAATCCTAATGTTTAGGTCGCCCTCTGCAAGATTTGGTACCCTATATTCTAATCAAAATATTGGTCACATCAACCGTTGGAAAAAAGACTTGAATAGTCTTAGGGGAAACACAAATTCAGCATTCAAAAATCTTACTCCAGAGGAAATAAAGGGGGCGTACTATCAGAAGCTCAATGTTTAATGAACACCAACTAGATCACTGATACACCTAGTAGAAGATACATGAATATATGGGTGAGCAAATACCTGACCATCATGGCCATGGAGCATTGAAACTTGATTCACCGAAAGCCTCCCATCAGCATCAGGGTTTAATCCTATGTGCCAGAGTCCGATTCCCTTTTGAGTTGCCACAGCAATCAGTTCATAAGGCCTAGAGAGAGAGAAATAAGGAACATCATATCAGTCATTGTATGTCATGATCTTCAGCATTCACTTTTCGAATATGTTTATGTTCGTACAAATCCGTTATGGAGAACAGTCAATTCTTAACCTGCCGCGTTATGGGGTTTAAAATTTGAGCCCAATGCATGCAATTTGGCAAAACAGTTCTTTGTGGTTGGAAAATAGGCATAACCTAGTACGGTCAGACCAGAACCACTGCTTATTATCCCGTTAAGTGTTAAATAAATCCCGAGATCAAAATTCATATACGTGAAAGCTTATCTATATAGCATCACAGAAACTCAATTTCCAACACAAAGGGAAGAATAATATAGAAATGTTATACCTGCCTATGTTAGGTGCCCAAGCAACTGCATAGACCTCCTCATCACTCTTGTCCTCTGGCATGGAAAGTTCTGCAACTGGAAGCCATCTTTGATGATCCTGATCATACTCCCAGACCTGTTAAAAACTATAATATGAATTGATGATGGAAAGTTCTGCAACTGGAAGCCATCTTCTAGCAGAGACATAAGATTGAAGAAGCTTTAGAGAATTCAGACTGTCACAACATAGCTAGAATATTCATTGTGGTGTCGACGTGTAAAAAATGTTACTGCATAAGCAGTTCTATAATTTAATAGTTCTTTACAGGGAAAGAAATCCTAAATCTCAAAGAATTCTTTGAGAGTATTAAAAACTGAACATAAGATCCTTGCAATGAAATACTATCTCCCTGATCATAACGTACTACCTACTGTATCAAAATTTCCTAACTAGTCGATTTTTTGTCAAGCAAGTTCGATGCAGTTTGAATTCAAGGAGAAAATGATGAAGGCTATGTACCTTAGGGGAGTTTAACGATGGCATATTAGAGCTAAAGCCCAAAACAAAGACTGCCTGCTGGACTTCACTTTTTAGTGGATTCCAAGAGATGGAAGCAGACAGGCATGAAGCATTACCAAACTTGGACACCACATCAACTACGTTTTGAAATTCGGCCTACAAAGAAACAATAAAAGATCAAATTGGTATATTGTTAAAAAATATTCCCTATCCAGTTCGCAGAAAACAGAACTAAGACTACCACCTCTGGGAAATGGCAGATGAGTCCATGAAACTAAGTATACACAAAATGTTTCTCTTCTAACGTTAACAATGAGCACAAATGACTTGGTGATGGCTTTTGCTCCGTCCATTTTATCTAGATTAGAGTTCCAAAAAGATCAAAAGGCTACATGGGATGAAACTTCTTTCCAAATCTTTTTGAACAACAATAAATAATGAATAGTTATATTACCAAAATTTCCCATTACATGGATATCGAACACACACAACTAAAGGCAATAAACCAAATAGAGATGGCCCAAATTATGCAAAGAAAAATAGATTACAAAAACGTAAAGACAAGCACTTGTACCATGAGTTTATACATCTAAATGTAAAATACAGAAAGATAATGATTGCTTAAATGAAGGTGATTAAAAGATGCAAACAAAACAACTGTACAGTTCATAATAAATAATGCTATGTCCAGCTCACACGGTATGCCTACAAACTGCAAAGTGAAGCAAAAACAGATTAGTAACAATGATAACCAAAGGGAGGACCTGAAGTTGCCACTTCTCCAAATCAAGCATATCGAGTAGCTCATAGATTTTTACTTGACCATCTGCAAATGCAGCAACCTGGAAAGGAGGTAATTGCAGCTAAACCTACAAACATTCCAACTTATAGAATATTTTTCACATCATGAGATCATGTTTCGTTTTCAAAGTGAATATATTCTGGAACTGAAGTTATTTTTCTTTAAAATAATCGATACAAAGTAGTTTATAACCTTCGTTTATGCTTGTTCACATGAAGAAAATTGTTTCCCATCTCAATCTAAATGTTTTTTACTCTTACAGAGTACAGACTAAAGAAAAAACATACTGGCGCGAGTAATGAATCTGAAACAATAAAAAAAAACCTTTTTCTCATTATATTAATACATGTACATATAATTCATGTGCCTCATTTTTGACTTGCAAAGTTTACTTAGGCACTGCAAGGAACAACGATGAGGTTCAATTTAGGAAGATTGTATCAGTTAACATCTCAGCTTCTAGATGCTTCCCTTCTTTCCTTCCAATCTATTTTTCCCATCCTTCCTTCCTTCGCATCTATCCATTCGAAGAAAAATCCAGCACAAGAATTTATAGTATTTAGTTTTAAAAAAATATATATATAGTAAGTACTATGTTTAAGTTGAAGCAAAGAGAAGTCAAAATTTTCTCGGCCTTTGTGAGCCATGCCTGTTGTTTCTAAGCACCATAAAGTGCTACATGTAAGAAACTAATAACAAGTCTCACCAATTTCAAACTTGTATGACAACCACCGAATTGAGCATCTAGAACTTGGCTCGTGTTTCTTTCAAAGGATTTACGCAGCTTCCACTGATTGCCTTCAGTATCTAGCAGATGGAAAATTAAAAATGCATAGTTTTTAGACAAATAAGATGTTGTAAAACAAAAAATGCATATAAAAGATGTCAGTCGGTCAACAACAGAAGATAGAACATGATTAGACAAGTTGTGATCCAAATCTGACATAACCAGCAACGTAAGCCTAAATCAATTCCAGAATTCTATGGTTTCCCTCATCTGATGGAATAAAAACACGGAGCGAGTACCTTCGGCAACTTCCTCCCACAAAGACAAAGTTCCACAGGCACCAATGCATGCAATTGCATCTCCAAATTCTGGTGGAACCCAGACCACTTTCAAGATGCTGCCTTCTTGAACCTAATAGAAAATCAAAATCATATCACACTCAAATTCATCAAAATTTACGAATATGATACAACGTACGGAAGACTTAAAAATATTTAGTCAAGATGACAGCTTAATATACAATCATGGGCGTGAATTTTAATATATAGATAACAGCTGGCATTTATGGGGTACTCCACCAAGCCTGCCCCCGTAAATAGGATGAATTTTTTACATATTTCTGTTAGTTTATAAGCCCAAGAAGAGAACCCAAAGCCCCAAACCCAAAATGCTAGTCTTTCATGTGCAAGAGCCCCTCAAGCTACGAGCTATTCCACAATTTGTTGTAGAGCGCATGTGGTATATGCTACATTGCCCACCAATCCGACCCCTTGAGAAACTGATACTGACAGCAGCCAACATTGTACAAACTTCATTCACCTATCAATAATCAGTACATATAATGCAATCTAAATTTGTAATGCGAACAAAGGCCACATTACCACCACTAACCCGATTATGGTCCCTTCCCAAATCATCACTTTCTAGTTTCACCACGTAGAATCTCACCAATATAAGTCCATATATCCAACCGGACATCTCATACCAAAAGACAAGACAAACTATATGTGCGGTAAACTTATCATTCCACCTCATTCGGATATGGAGCCAGCCAACTTTGTAAATTTAACGATTTCACGTCGTAAACAGTAAACCTGACTCTCCCGGGTCCCGACACTCAATGTTAAGCCAAACTCGCATAAATAGTAGAACACTCTTCCAATTGCACACTGAAGCAAAAGGCAGGAGAAAACAGAAAAACAAGCTTCGTAGCAAGAAATGAAGATGATTTCACCTTAACTCTGGAGGTGCAATTGAAAACGGAAGACGCTGCATCAGCTGAATCATAAATGGACAATGTACCATCATTCAAACCAGCAGCCAATCTCAGGCCACAGTGGTTCCACGCAGTGCATGACGTCCCCTTGTCGAGCGTCAAAATGTGTTTATCCATCTCTTTATCTCGCTTTCTACAAGACTGTGCACTTGGATTCTGTATCTGCTGATGCTTGTTTTTAGATGTAAGGAAGGAATCTTTGTTATGAATTGATCTCTGGAACCCTAATGGCCCAATTCGTTTAAACTATTCAAATCAATTTACTCGAATGGGTTTGGCCAAATAATTAGGGTAAAAATTTGAGTGAGATAGTCTTATAGGTTGTATTTTGTGATACACATTTTTTATTTGGGCCATTCATGAAAAATTATTACTTTTTATGTTAAGAGTATTATTTTTTATTGTGAATATCGATAAAGCTGACCGTCTCACAGATAAAGATTCGTGAGACCGTCTCACAAAAAACATACTCAAATATTAGAGTAGTGTGTGGTACGATGGAATGAATTGAATTAATAATTGAATGATAATGGAATAATAGATGATACCCTCGGGATAGCCCGGGTTGTGCCCGAGTCATGGACGATTCTTGTGTCCGGGGCATGGACGACCCATGATACTGGATGGATGGCCAGAATCAGGACAAGTCGGCAGTAAGAGCTCATCAGGAGCCGGGCGGGTGAATGCCCGGGACGTCTCCTCCCCGGGCCACCGGACGCCCGGGCTCTCGTTCAAACTCCCAGGAACTTTCTACCCGGGCTACCTCGATATGAGCACCGCCCTCGAGTATACTAGCAGAATAGGATGTGGGCAACTGTCCCATCTCTGACACCGGGCCGATGGGTTGACAAAATCAGATGGGCTGGATGTGACTAGTATGAGATTTGACACGTCAGAATATAGGGTGTGCTCAGCAGTCCTACTATAATTAGTAGGTAACACGGAGAACGAGGTCATCATTACTTCTCCTACAATAAATATCAGGTTCTTCCTTTACATTTACATTCATTCATTCACACCAATATCACAACCATCACTTGGTTACATTGGTTCTTGGCTTGAATCATTCACTGACTTAAGCATCGGAGTGGCCGGCACCCATTCACGTGGCTACCTTCTTGAGTGCAGGAAATCCTCTCCGCCCGGGAAAGAAGCTTCTGGTTCAGATATCCACATTGCTCTTGTTTCCTTCATCATTTTGATAGCAGATCCGGTGGGAGCACCCGACCCTACTCACTCATTTCACCTGGATCGCATCAATAGCCATATTACATTCAAAAAAATAATATAGCCGTCGATATTTTTAATTTATAAAACATCAAAATCTCAAATTTGAAACAATGTCTCAAAAAAAAATGATTTTCATTCAATTTTCATAAACTCAACATCTTAAAAAGATCATGTACAAATATTAGAAAGTGATAATTAAGTAGATTACGCACCAAATATTATAAAGATTTTTGTTTATTTTACGAGTCGGTAAATTTTGCTGGTTAGTTTTTCCAATCGGGAGAAACCTTTCTGTTCACAATCAAGTTTAGCCAACCTTAATCTTCCGACTACGATAGATTCATGTTCACAGATTGTGCTCGACTTTGTTTCTCCGTTGTTCGATTCCAACACAACATAGGTTTTTCTTTGAATGCTATTTTGTTTTTTATATGGAAAATCAACAAACGGGCTTGCGGGCCTCGCAGTAATGGGTCAAAACTTGGCACTAAACATCGCGGAGAAAGGCTTCCCGATTTCTGTCTACAATCGGACGACGTCCAAAGTCGACGAAACTGTAGATCGAGCTCACCGGGAAGGAAACCTTCCTCTCTTCGGCCAGGACAACCCCAAAGATTTCGTCCTTTCTATTAAAAATCCCAGGTCCGTGATCATTCTTGTCAAAGCTGGAGCCCCTGTTGACCAGACCATTGCTGCTCTGTCTGCGTACATGGAGCCCGGTGATACGATCATTGATGGGGGTAATGAGTGGTATGAAAACACTGAACGCCGTATTTCAGAGGTTTCTGAAAAGGGTTTGCTTTATCTTGGGATGGGAGTTTCTGGGGGTGAAGACGGGGCACGAAATGGGCCTTCTTTGATGCCAGGAGGGTCCCGCCAGGCCTATTTGAATATTCATCACATTCTTGATAAGGTCGCGGCGCAGGTGGATGATGGCCCTTGTGTTACTTACATTGGCGAAGGGGGGGTCGGGGAATTTTGTGAAGATGGTGCATAATGGGATTGAGTACGGTGATATGCAGCTGATTTCTGAAGCCTATGTATGATGTGCTGAAGAACGTTGGGGGACTGGGGAACGAGGAGTTAGCGGGGATTTTTTATGATTGGAATAGGGGGGAGTTGGAGAGTTTCTTGGTTGAGATTACGGCAGATATCTTTAAGGTGGAGGATGAGGAGACTGGCGTTGGGTATTTGGTGGATAAGATTTTGGATAAGACTGGGATGAAAGGAACTGGGAAATGGACGGTTCAGCAGGCCGCTGAGCTGTCCATCGCAGCTCCCACGATTTCTGCTTCCTTGGATTGTAGGTATATGAGTGGTTTAAAGGAGGAGAGGGAGGCGGCTGCAGAGATTTTCGAGAAAGAAGGGTTGAAGGAGGAGATGATTAATAATGTGGCTGTAGTGGATAAGAAAAGGTTGATTGACGATGTTCGGCAGGCTCTTTACGCGTCCAAGATTTGTAGTTACGCCCAAGGGATGAATTTGTTGAGGTCAAAGAGTGCGGAGAAAGGATGGGGTTTGAACTTGGGGGAGTTGGCGAGGATTTGGAAAGGTGGGTGTATCATCAGGGCAGTTTTCTTGGATAGGATCAAGCAAGCTTATCAGAGGAATCCGGGGCTGGCCAATTTGTTGGTGGACCCCGAATTTGCAAGGGAAATGGTGCAAAGACAGGCGGCATGGAGGAGAGTCGTGGGGTTGGCGATTCAGAAGGGAATTAGTGTCCCCGGGATGTCTGCGAGTTTGCAATATTTTGATACTTATAGGCGTAGTAGACTGCCTGCCAACCTTGTGCAGGCTCAGAGGGATTATTTTGGGGCGCATACCTATGAGAGGATCGATCGCCCTGGATCATACCACACCGAGTGGTCCAAGCTTGCTCGAAAGACCAGAGTGGCTAGGTAGAGGTGAGGTGAGGTTTGGTTTGGTGGTTAGAATTTGGTTGTTGAAGTTATACCATTGATTTTCTGGAGGGATATATTTCACTTTGAGCTATATTATCGTTAATTTTCTTGCTTTCTCAATGTTAATAAATGGAGCAATACCTATTTGAGCATCATATTCCACACGGCCATTTTGATGTTCTGCGATGATCTGCCTGAATAATAATAAGATTAAAAAAAAAAAATTATGAAGGTTTTTTGGAAGGCAATAACAAAAGAGTGATTAACAATTATTGAGAAAGTAGATTAACTAATTTTCATTCTAATTAAACAGTTTCTATGTGCACCATATATATATATATATATATATATATTAATATATATATCGGTTAGTTTCATCGGTTAATTCCAATTAAACTAACCAATACGTCTCAAATCTTAAAGACTTTAATGTCTGATCACCTTTTTTTATAAACTTTATTATTATTTTTATGTTCGGCTATTTAGCTATATATATTATGATAGAAAATCGATGTAGAATAAACTACAATCATATCATCTCCAAGTCACAAAATTATTTTCAAACCTAAGCATTCGAGATAATTCTCAGAAAACTTCTTTAAAAAAATCGCATCTATTTTTTTTTATTTGCTAAAAAAAATTCATATATAAATTTAATTTCAAAATATATAAATAAAAGTAACATAGGGTGCGCAACCACATATTACTTGCATGCAATTGCGGAGACGTTCCATTTTACTGGGAAAAAACTACAAACTTGGAAGAAAATTCCCATATAGACGGCCTAAATTATATTTTACTACGGAAAATTTAAAATAAGACATGAATGAATGACCTAAAGGATGAAAACAAAATCAAATGAAAGCTACCTCAAATGGGTATGTACAAGTTCCAACAAAGTTATCTCAAACATTATCCCAAGCAGACTGAGCTGAATTTAGCATTTCAACATTAGGCATACAAAATTGCAACCCGATCTGTCTGGACTCGAAAAACAGTGTCGATCAAATTGATAAACAAAGCTTTCCTCATATATTATCAAGAAATACTCGTGGTTTGATCGTCAGTTCAGCCCTCAGATGGAGAATCCCATTGATGAAAAAAGGGCTGTTGTCTGCTATGAAAGCCGTCCATGGAACGCCAAATAAGTTTCGGTATCCCACAGCCTTTCCTCCAGTAAAGTTGTAATTTCCTTTATACTTGCTCACAAACTCCTCCGAGGGCTTTGTCCTGGAAGCGAACTCGTAGTCAACTGTGAAAGTGTCTGATCCCTTCTCCTGCATGCCTAAAAACAGCCCGAAACAATGGAAAGAACTCTGTTGGTCCATATTGCAATGGGCCGACAAGAAAAATCCTTGCCCTCCCAAGTGAAAAGCTTGGGAGTAGACTCGACCAGAAGGGAAGAGATTTGCACACTCCTCTCGCTTTAGATCCAGATACACTATACACTGTTGACGAGGTAACTCAAATTCAACAACCTTGACGGGTCGGTATTTATATGCACGCTCTGCAAAACGGCGGAATGAAGCATTTCCCTCTGCCACAAGAGTACGCTGCCGGTATGGAGCTTCTGCCTTGAAAAAGAGGGCATCTAGTACGACCTTGGAAGTAAGTTCAGGATCAAAGTCGCTGCAAGTTAGGACTTTTCTCAGCTTTCGGCAACTCATGCATGGAAAACGAATCAGGCGAATGAGACGTGTGCTCAATATTTCACGTCGTTCCTCCAGCTTTGGGTAATGTATTCGAGCCCACTTCAGCACAAAATCTAAGATAGCATCCTCCGAAGCCACCTGAAGATCATCACTGGCCAGGATTACCTCAATACCAGATAAAGGCAGGTTGAGCACTTCTTCTTGAAACCTGGTAATTGCAAAAATAGCCTCTTCAGGCAGTAAAACCTTAAAAAAGAAAAAAAGAAAGCCCTGAACAATCCAAGGAAAACTAATTAAGAATAGAGAAACATTATTTCTTTTCCTGGCCTCGCAATCTAAGCTAATCGGATTTTATTGTTGAAGAGAAAATGAATAACTTGGATATTTTAAGATAGAGAGAAACCAAATCACTACTTTAATCGGTGGCAGACAAATTGCAAATCAAACATAAAGAAAGACAATAGTCAACCACAGACGAGAAAAACACACATATCCTCAATACAAAAGCCAGGAGCTTACTTGCTCATGTCCTTGAAGCGTTCGGCAAGAAATCGCTTGGCAGCATCCGTAAGTGGCTGAACTGTATCAGCCATCAAAACAGTCGAAGGAAGATCCAAATAAAGCAATGCTGATTCACAAGTCATCGGCAAGTTTCGTAATAGACGGCTGCAATATCTCATACATGATGCAACCTCATATTTGTCAGCAGCCATCAACACATCCAACAAAGCGGACGGTGTTGTTCTTGTTAAAGAATTGCTATACATAAAATTTAGCAAATCCATGAGGGCAGCTTCCTCTGCTCGCCAAAGTGGGACCCAAACAATAGGAAAGTTCAGCATATACATTGGAATCATACATGACAAGAAAGCAATAACGTCAAGTTAATGAACTTCAAGGACAATATGTACTACCATTTGAATTGGAAAATATTGTTGCAACTGAATTGATTTATATGTTCAAAAGATTATGTAAAATGATATAATACAAGTGCTTCATCCAGTTACAAAACGTACACAATTTCACAAAGCCCTATGTGAACAGTGAACACAATCAAAGTACTAGATATACTGAACACTTGAAGATTCAAAGAATTTTAATGTTATGGTCCAAGTCAATCTAATGACCAAAAATAAAAAGCAATAAATACTTGATGTGTATCTATGTTTACCAGAGGCATGGATCCGTAGAGTTACACGTCGCTGCTCTGACTCTCTCATACCATTTGAGAACAACTATAAAGAAATAAACAATGAAAATATAAATATAAAATACAAAATCAACAAGAAAACAACAGAATGAATTGTGGACGACCTACCTTGTAAAAGAATGGACTCTTTGCTGCCAAAATAGGAGAGCTAATGTGGATGGTCTTCACTACGATGGCTGAGTAGTCCATTCCAGATGATGTTTCAATGACCTGTGTTGCTTCATTAACTAGCAGTGTCAGATACATTTGTCAAATAGTTGAAATCATGGTCTACATAATTCCAATTTTAATGTGACACTGAAATCTCAAAATAATATATCAAAATCGAGTTGAGCAGAGTAGTAAAACCATTTTGTAATGTTCATGACAAATTGTAAAGGAATTTTTGAGAATCTAATCATCCATGAAAAATTTTAAGAGCAACATGAGATTGGAACAACAAAAGAGGAACTCCAAATGAGGAAATACTTGTCATATCAGGCTGGTGATTTGCAGTCTGTGTTACATTTACAGGTGGCTCCTCGATCATTGCCACAGCTTCCTCTACGTTTTCATAAGTAACACCATCTTCCATATCTGGGATATTGCAACTCAATATCTGTTCTTCACGTTGCACTGTCAACTCTAAAGCTGAGATCAATGGATCACAATTAATAAAAAAAACTTGGTAAACTCCTAGATAACACAGCTAAGTCACGAATATGAAACCATAAATATTTACATTTCTAAACATAAAATTTTGGAACAGGAATACATACGATGGATATGGCAGGAGCCAAAAGTTAAATTAATACAGGGAACACGCATATCAAAACTGTTACTTTTGGCTGAATAGCCCCAGCATCCACCCAGTGCCCCAGACCCTAGTAGTCCATCCTTGATCACAAACAAACTCAGAAAACTTCATAGAAATGGTAAAGCCTCTTTGCAGTCTATGAACAAAACATTATTCTACAACTTCGTTAAAAAACTTCCACAACCATGAATAACACGACTTAAATAAAAGGATTCTATTTCTAATTCAGTTTCATGCAACATTCAACTCTACAAACACCAAGAAAACCCATAAATCCACATTCAGCAATCGTCAATGATTCCCCCACAATATTCAAAAATTAATCTAAATTACTAAAATAACTCTCCAAAAATTAATCCCATGGACCAAAAAACCCAAAAAAAAAAAAAAAACACATGCACGATCACAAGACCTCTGAACCGAACCCTAAAGCCCCACAAAACTTCAGAGTTTACCTCATCACAAGCTAGAAAGAGAACAACCTTAGAAAAACAAAATTAACCATATATAATGTAATGCAATAAAACAAAATGAATCAAAACCAAAATTACCTTATTACAGATGCACATAACCATAAAATCCAAATTTATTCAAAATTACCCACAATATAAAAGAGAAAAAAAGTATACCATTGAGCTGATCATCGCGACGCCGCTTCCGGTTACGCGCCCAATCAGCGAGACTGTCATCGGGGCCGGGTTTGGATCCGGGCACATCGAGTAAGATCTCAATCCGAAGAACCCTATCAGAGAAATTGACGTCATTGAACGCAAAAGCAAAGTCCGACGAGTTTTCCGGCGACCCACTTTCAAACGAACTGCCCGATTCCATAACAATTATATTCGTATGTTTTTTAAAAAAAATACCCACTTTAATTCGCCCAAAATTACAAGACCCTATAGACCTATATAGTCGAATATCTCTGTATCAACACAAATGGGTACGGATTTTGCCAGTTTTCTCGAGAAGTTGGCGATTTGGGCACAAGAAAACATGGAGAAAAAGACAGAGACGCAACGGAAAGTTTTGGGAAATGGTGAGGAAGTCATTTAGGTTTTGTATTTGTAGGTTTTATCTTTATTTTTTTTTTGTTTTCGTTGACATTATTTTAAAATCCCATTTCTTCATTACTAATTCTATCTATTAAGAAAATAACCAAATAATAAAAACCAGTTTTTTCGTTCATTACAATTTCAGTTTTTTCGTTCATTACAATTTGGAAAAATTGCGATTTTGGTTTTATATATTTACTTCTTTAATATCTTCTATGATATTAGATTTCAGTTAGTTTCTAACATCCGAGTTTTGAAATTCGTAATCGTTTTTCATCGAATATATTAAATCAATATTACGTTAAAGAACAAACTAAAATTGAAATAAAAAATATTTATAGTAGATTAATATTAAAATTTGAAAGCATACAAAACCTGAATTGCAACTAATACAATTTACCAAACAATTTATTGTAGACAGCTTTTCGTTCATTACAATTTATTATTTATGTCAGCTAAAATATCATTTTAGCCTCCTAGTTTATAGAAATTCACCAATCGTTACTTATTTTCATCAATTTCACATTTGTTTACCTTTTATTTATTTTTTTTGTCATTTTAAATATTACATCCTAATTATTTATTATACATTATAACTTTGCACACATCTTATCATTATTATTATTCGAACACCATTAAGTTTATTCATCTTATTAAATGCTTTTTGCATTTTTCTAATTCTAGTTAAAACTTATATGCATGTAATTTTAATTATTAAATGGATTATTAATTGTTTTGTGAAAATAAAATGTAACATAAAAAAGAAAAAGAAAAAAAAAGTCTATTCTGAAACGATCTCACGAATCTTTATTTTGTGAGACAGATCAACCCTATCGATATTCACAATAAAAAGCAATACTCTTAGCATAAAAAGTAATACTTTTTCATGTATGCCCCAAATAAGATATTTGTCTCACAAAATACGACCCGTGATACCATTTCACAAGTTTTTGCCCAAAAAAAAGTAAAAAAACAAGAAGGTTATGAATTTCCTATTCAATAGGTACTTGAAAATTCCAAAGAATCAAAAGCCCAAAAACTTCATCTTTTCTTAATAGGATAGGCTAAGATTTAAAATATAAATAATAGTATAAAAACGTCGTCTCCAGTGTGAAACATTAACACTTAAAAGCCTCTTTTAAAGCTTGCAGTTCTGTAGTTTTCGTTTATCTGGAATCAGCGTCCCCTTCATTATGGGAATCGGGAACTCTGTGAAGAATATATAGCTCGAAAAATTCAAGCCACGTGCATGTATGAAATTCGAAATTCCAAACCAAAGAATCAACTACATTTCGAAATTTGAAGGCTAGACAAACATGCATAATATAACCGCCATTAAGTCCTTTCGTTTCCGAGTTTGTAATAAAAATAATGCAATAAAAAAACTGTACAAGGACACGAAATACCCATGATAAATCAAACCTTTTAATTGGATAATCTTCGTTTTTGTTTTCAATCTTAGTATTGGCTTCAATAACACATCATTCTTGTTATCAAGACTTTAGCCAGTATATTCCCCCATATCTTCTGCCTGGAGTGAATTCAACGATTCTCCAGTTAACTTGCTACGATACTGCTGAACAACAAGAACAGATGCCGTGGTCGAAAAATCTGCAGAAATCAACAAATTTCCAACCGGGCCGAGTTCTGGGCATTCCCCTTTTTTGTCCAGAGCTTCCACCAGTTGACCCTCGGACATTCTTCCAACAAGAAACAGATTACAACGGCTGTATGTTCGAATCGAACTAACCACTTCTGTGGCGTCCCTTACCACATTATCTTCAAATTTGATTGAATCATTGCTTGATACTCTTTCCTTCAATTCTTTAAGAAATTCTTCATCCGGTTTAGTTTCTTCACCATGATGATCACTGTTCACGTCAAGTTGGATGCTGTCTCCTATTACATTGGGGTCTACGATGAACCGAACAACACTTAGAGTAATCCCAGGGTGCTCGGCCATTAGTGCACCGTATGAAAGAGATTCACGATCATCTTGTCCGCCAAAGAACAAGACCGTGATGACAAAAGAAACGTTGCTTGCCGATACGTGGGATAAGCCACCGAGCCCACGATCAACTAGAATGGCAACGGAACAAGGGGCATTGTGAAGAACCCTCTTGTTTACGTATCTTAAATCACCACGTGTCGTCTCCAAATGTCCATCTACCCTCGGGTGCTTATGGAACGGAAGGATGATTATTGCCAGCCTTTTCCTTAGAGCGCTCTTGCATATGTCAACATGCATGCTGGACATTGCAGAGATTGCAGTTGTTGGTCGCACAGAGACTTGGCTAAGATGCTGGAATGCCTCAAAGGCAACGACAATTTGATTCTTATCAGAAGAATCGTGACCCTTTCTCCAAAAGGGCATTCCATTATTTCGTGCCTTATGGGCCATTAAGATGGCAGATGATCTTTCAGAAAGCTCCATTAGGTGCATCGCGTAAACATGAAGGCCCCCTCTTTTTCGTGTACCCCGTGAAATTTCCATGAGATTGATCAATGTGGGAATGCTTCTTGTACTGTGAAAACAGGCCAACATTCGCAGTTGAGTGCTTGATTCCTTCCTCTGAATTGTTCTGTGCTTGTACTCTGATTTAGTTATATTAGCTGGCTTGTAAATGGTTATAACAAGAGGAGTTGTTATAAACGTCGTGAATAGGGCCATTAAAACCATGATGGCAAATGTTTGATCGTTCAATACCTACACAGTCAAAATAGGACAAATATATAAGACCAACAATCAAGAAACTAGAAAAGAGAGTGGATCATTGTGATGGAATGGCAGTTTACCCCTCTGTCTTTACCGATGTTAAGAACAATAAGCTCGACTAAACCTTTAGTGTTCATCAGGAAACCAAGGGTTAGTGCCTCTCTAAACGGAACTTTGCAGCAGAGCGAAACACAGACCGTGCCCACAATCTTCCCAAAACAAGCTGTTAATATGATCAAAACAAGAAGGCCCCAAGACTGAGCTCCTTGAATGGTGGCTACGTTTGTCTTGAGCCCACTCGACACAAAGTACAGAGGAAGAAAAAGACCGGAAACTAGGTCCTCGAGTTTTTCCACAAGGGACACAGAAAAAGGAGCCTCTTTTGGAACGAGAACTCCGAGCACAAAAGCACCGAAAAGAGCGTGTATTCCAATGGTATCTGTGACAAATCCAGCAGCCAAAACGGCAGCCAATGTAGCACAGACATATATCTCGTCCACTGGCTCGCCTTCAGCGCAACGCTGTGCCATCCATTTAAAAATACGAGGGGCCACAAATATGCACAGCATCACGAAACCAGAACCACACAAGAACACCCATATTGAAACAACAGGAGAACGGTCTGTGCCAGATAGAGCGATAGCTAGAGCAAGTAGAATCCATGCCGCCATATCATTGATGGCAGCGGCAGACATGGCCATTCTACCAACATCAGTGGTTAAAAGCTTGAGCTCAGCCAGAATACGAGCCAACACAGGAAAGGCGGTGATCGAGAGGGCCACTCCCATGAACACGAGAAATGGACCTTCGCTTGTGCCTTTTGATATGGTGTCTCTGAGTACAAATGAGGTCCCGATTCCTAAAACAAATGGAAGACAAATTCCTGCCACAGCGATGCTTAACGCTTTTTTCCCAGTTCGCCGAAGAGCCTTTGGGTCAAGTTCAAGGCCTACCAAGAACAAAAAGAATAGGAGACCAAGGTTGGCCAGGGTGTCCAAAACTGTAAGGCTTCGAGGTGGAAAAATAGTATTAAGATACTTATGGTTGCGGCCGAAAGCTGATGGCCCTAGCAAAATCCCTCCCTGCCAACAGAGTGCCGTAAAAGTGTCATAAACCAAATTCTTACCATCATTCACAAAATGATTTCTGTAAACGCATTTTCCCAAATATAATTGTTTTCTGTGAAGTTAATTTCAATATCTTTCACAGAAAAAATCATAATTTCATCGCCGATGAATTTTTTTGCTCCTAAAAACTTGTATGGATTACAAAATAATGGCAAGTGAGGAAAGGAAGATACATATATATATATTTGGAGACAGAAAATATATACATAAATCAACAAATACAGGTGCACCGTCACAAAATTAGTTCGAAAAATACAGCTGCAGGTGCTAAAGAAGACCCATAAATTTAACAATAATTTTACTACAAAATATGAAAAGAATTCAAAGTCTTGTTTGAATTGATTGCAGTTCAGATGTCAAGGTCAGTTGATACAATATTATTTTCCAACGCAACCTCAATCTCTCAGACTGAACAATCTCTGGGAAATAAAAAATATTGATCCATGATTATGTAGATGGGAATGTTGTTTTATTTAGCAAAGATAGGTAGCTATGATAGTTCAATTAATGGCGTTTTCCGGTGGAATAAACATCACCCTCAGAGGGAATTTGGGTCCTGATGTCAAAATCTTTCCTATAAAGGCAAATAAAGCAACAAAATCGTAAAGGGGTCCATCCCCACTTAGTTAAGTTACTGGTGATTACACTATCAAAGCAACAGTTTTACTACATAATTGGCTGAATAAGTAGCATCTACCATTTTGAACTCTAAAACTTCTTCCCTAAAGCAGAGAAACACGCAAGCAGTAGTCTAAGAGATTAGGATAACAAGAATTGCACTAGGTAAAGAAAATTAACGAAGGAAACCAAAACTCACTATGATCTCAGCAATGACGCGTGGCTGTCTTAGCGGCCTTAGAATATATGCAAGTACTCGTGTCAGCACAACCACAAGGCATATCTGCACAATCACAAGCGGAAGTGCAAAATGCAAAGGATTGTCCCCTTGGAAGATCCCATTAGAGGTGGCCTTCATCGGTGGTGGACATTTGACTGTTGAATTAGAAGCCATTTTCAAGGGGAAAAATTAACGAGGAACTACTAATTTCCCTGCTTCAAACCTGCGTGCACAATACCGACAAAATCCAGATATGAAGACGACTGATTTAAACGAACATCTTACCGATATCCAAACCAAATCATTCACAAAAGCGACATCTTAGAATCCCCACCTTTCCTTGGATTTCATAAAATTAGATTTGATGAGATTTGACCGATCTTGTAATAGAATTTTAAAATGAGATTTAATATAACTAAATGAAATCTTGATAAAAATGAAAAGATTTCATAGAATTTGAATTATATGAACAAATAATAATTTTTTTTTTTGAGATAGATCAATTTTTTTCGTGTTTATTTATGAAATCGTTTTACAAAAATTTTGAGTTTTACAAAATAATTTTTTTTCCAAAACTAATTAAATATATTGTTTTTAAAATTTAAATATCATTTTTAAAAATTAATATATTTAAGTCACACATATTTCTGCCGTACAATTGAAAATATTATTTTGAAATTATTTTAAAATATTTGTATATTTTAAAAATTATGAATTTTTTAAATGATTCTCGATTATTCTACCGTATTAAAACATTTATTTAATATAAAATATATTTTTCTTATATTTATAAATCATTTATTTATATTATATTTAATATAAATCATTTAAATGATTCTCGATTAGTTCTACTGTGAGACGGTCTCACGAATCTTTATACGGATCAACCTTATCGATATTCACAATAAAAATAATAGTCTTAGCATAAAAAATAATACCTTTTCATGGATGATTCAAATAAAAGACATGTCTCACAAAATACGACATGTGAGATAGTCTTATATAAATTTTGTCTCACAGATATAGATCGATAAAACGGGTTAAAACTCAGCTCATATTTAAAACAATAATATTTTTGACATTAAAAAATTTATATACAATTTTCGTGTCTTTCTAATTTGTGTGTTAACACATATCAACTTCAAGAAGGAACTAAAAAAGATGAAATGGACTTTTCATCAAACTTTTCAAAAGCTGAGCATTTCCCATGTGCAAATAGATTTCAGACGAGCGCCAAACCTTAGAAAATGCATAAATTTTTCTGTGATTCATCCCAGATTCGAGGGGGAAAAAAAATCCATAAAGATCATCAATCGGTGGGATCAGACAAACCTGAATATATAGGAGAAGTTTGTTGTGAGAAAGATTGCGGTAACACTAACATTTACGCCATCTCTTCCAAAGTCAAAACTTTTTCAGAATCTTTGCAGATTTCGAGAGTCGGTGTGAGAGAGAGAATGAAGACTTGGTTTGGCGGCCCTGCAACGGAAGACTTGCTTATTTGTAGACACGGAAACTATTATTTATACGGAATACCCATTTCTAGAAATATTCACTAATCACCCCTTCAATTAATCGATTATTCCATTCTAGCTCCAAATTTTTCAATCAAGTAAAAATATATAATTTAAAGAAATTATGAATAATGAAATAAAATGTATATGTTTGTACGAATTTCCAAGGGAAAAAAAATATGAACAAACATTGGCTAGAGTTATCGTGGACATATAAATTGAGCTTATAGGAGGATGATGCTCGGCGTGCTACGCCACAAACAAATAATAAAAGGTGTTTGTAATTGCGCCTTACATATACCAGCATAATCGTTCACGTGAAATTTTTTTATTATGGATTTTTATATAAAAAATACGCCTTACATATACCAGCATAATCGTTCACGTGAAATTTTTTTATTATAGATTTTTATATAAAAAATAAAATAAAAATAAATTACAGGTTTACTTGTCATATCTATAATAATTAGTTGAGAGAAATATGAAAACATATATATACATAAAATCAAATATATATATATATATATATAAGGACAAATATCCTTGTAATAGACTAACTATTATATATAGTATAGATATAATAATTTGTTGGCTTGGACTAAACAAACAAAGACAAAAACTTGTGTGAGACGGTCTCACGGATCGTATTTTGTGATACATATATTTTATTTGGGCCATCCATGAAAAAATATTACTTTTTATGAAAAGAATATTATTTTTTATTGTAAATATCGGTAGGGTTGAGGCGTCTCACAGATAAAGATTCGTGAGACCGTTTCATAAGAGACATATTCATAAATAAATGAATATTATTGTATAAAATATACACGTTGAGAACTAAATGATGGGTATCACAAAGTTACTTAAAATCACGGGTCGCAAAGCAATTATTTTCCATTTGAATTTTTTAAATAAATGTAGTTGATTGATGTAATAACTTTGAATGAGTGGACTATGTGAATTTAAAATCCAAAGTCAAAACTTTTGGCAACCTAATAATTGAGAAATTCATCCACATCTAGATTATATAATTAGCTACTCTATGAAAATGTTCTAACAAAGATGTGATAATAAAAAATAATCTTTCATTTTGTTGATACCGTAATTGAAATTTACATTACTTAAAATTTTCATTCACACCAAAATCGCAAAAAAATTGATTTTTTAGTTCGAAATGACTCTGAATCGTACGTTCTTTTTCACATGCGTAATTTTACTTCGATCTTGGTCATTTTAGCCAAATTTTTAAAGGTTCATAGACATATTAGTCTATTGATTTTTCATAATGGATTTCATAATAATTAAGATTTTCACAAAGGTCCGGACGACTTTAGCGTGTGATAGTTCTGATGTGACATTTCATATCTGTCGAAAAAAACAAAATTATCAAGAAAACAAAAATAACATAAAAAGATTAGAATTTGACAATTTAAAAAAAAAACATATAAATAAAAAATTTAATTTTCCCATTTTAAAAAATCACAAAAATTTTAAAATAAGAGAGATTTGAAGTGTGATTATAAAAATCCCCCTTATAAAATTGTACTTCGAGCGATCGCGAGGACAGTTCATCTTGTTTACAGATAGTTCGACATGCCCTCGTCCAGCCGTTGACGCAGCCACGTCATTTTACGTTATTATCCGTTAATTAACCGGTGGGCCCCATGTCCTCCCCACGCACTAAATAAATTTTGAGAAGCCTATGCCTCATGAAGCGGGAACCAACCACCTTTATGCACAGCAAAAAATCAAACCACCACCGGCGCCGCTCGCTTTTTACTCCGGCTACCATATCACCGCCGTGTAGAACAGAACTCACACATTGATACTCAGAATTGTTCCATTTTAATTCCATTTAAAAAACACAGAATTAAACCAAAATAAATACGTAATTACATATTAGTAAATTTCATATTCTCGAAGTAAAGATTGTATGTTTATTCTAGTTTTCTGACAATCAGAGCATATAGAGATAGAAATTTTCTGGATCGAGAGAAGAAATGGATCGAAGCATATGTTGATGTCGGCTTTTGGAGTAGGGATAGTCATAGGAGTTGGGTTGGGGCTTGGATTAGCGTCGGGATTGCAGAATGTCAGCAGATTGAGAGGTGGTGATACCGGTATCTCTCCGCTAATGATGGAACATGAAATACTGGGTCTCGTCGTTAACGGGAGGGATAGCAGCGTCAGTTTTGATCAATTTCCCTACTATCTCAGGTAATGTTCGGGAAAATGTAATTTTTTATAGGAGAATCTGATCTCATTTATTTTTGTTGCCTTGCCTGCCATTGAATGTAATTAATCAATTTGTTGAAATAGTACCATGGTTTTTAGTTAGCCTTTTCGCATAGGCGAATTTATATTTTTCTTATATTCTGTGCACTATTGTTGGTCATTCTAGTCTATCTTGGGCAAGCATGTTGTCTTTGCAAGAATCAAACAGATCAAAGGGTGAGTGTTTGCATGTTCTGATGAATCAGAGTGTGAATTATTTCCGTTTCTTGTACTGATGTAGACTCACTGGACTGCCTTGTTGATTGATATAGACCTTGGCCAAATCAATAGTTTGGACAATTCCAAATTTAAAATTTTGGTAATTTAAACTTTGTCTTAGATGGCAGGTTTGGACGAATGTACGTTTAAGTTGAACATGTTGAAATTTGTTAGCTGACGTGGTTTCAAAAGGAAAGACAATATGCTTCCTATGTCTCAGATTTTCTGTTCATGCATGTGAGAGTTTGAAATTGAAATTGCATTAGCTGATTTTAGACACAATACACTCTTTACACTACTCTTTCTGTCATTGAGTCTGAGAGCATGGTGAAACTGATAAGGTTTTTTAATTAATGGACATTGAGCAGACAAGGGTCTTGTTGACCAGTGCGGCTTTTGTTCATTTAAAGAAAGCCGGTTTGAGTAATCCCACACGGAATCTTTCTCCGGCAAGCAGAACAATTTTGCTCTCTGGTCCCGCTGGTACATTGTCATCTAGATTTTCATTTTTCCTTTCCTTGATCTTAAAGGCATTTTGTGTTTCATCAATATTGTTTTCCAGAGATACCAGCAAATGCTTTCTAAGGCCTTACCTCATTATTTTGAAGCCAAACTACTGTTACTAGATGTAACAGATTTTTCTCTAAAGGTGAGTCGAGGGCACATGAATTTCTATTTTAGCAGGAAATCATATTCAGATTTCTTTTGCTAAAGCTTCTGTGGTTGATTAAAACAGATTCAAAGCAAATATGGGGCTCCTAGTAAAGTAACTGTAAGTTCTTTGGATAACCTTTTTTTTTTAAATTTATCACTGGCCTATATATAAGAAGAATAATTTTTTTGTTTCCTGGCTGGTAAAGAAGTTGACTTTCAAGCATATATATTGACTCAAATGAGCATATATTTTATGAAATCTGCATTATTCCCAACATATTTATTGCAGTCTTTCAAAAGGTCAATATCCGAAAAAGGCTGGGTCGAATGTCGGAATTTCTTGGACCCTTTTCAACCTTCGATCAACTGCCGAAAATGAAGGTATGATATGGATAAATTATTCCTTTTGGGATAAAGCTGACTCGCATGAGCCAACACTCTAGATGTCAAGTTATTCCTAACTTTCTCCGTGTTGTATTGTGTGTCTTTATTATAACGCTCTTCCGTAATTGCATCACGTATCTTCCTTGTTGCGCCATGTGTCTTTCTTAAAATATATATGATTAAAATACATGGGCATCAAAGTGATGTATGTATATGAATAACCACACATGAGTATATGTCAAATGTATGTGTTGGATTCTAAGTATGATTTATGTTCATAATCCATCTCAAATTGTCCTCTTTTACTTGCTGTGATGTATCCAAGCAATAACTATCTATATAATAATAGGAAAGCAGAGCAGCATGCTTTATTATACAACATTGCAGTCCTACAACAGAGTATAGCTCTTATTTGTGCCCTCTTTTCTCGTGATCCATCATATTATACAAAGTATCTCATACTTCGGTTGCTCTCCATATACTAGGAAATTTAATTTCTGAGCTCATCCATATCTTTGACTGTCAATTTATCATTTTGTAATTCTGTCGTATTTTGAATTTTCTTGTCCAAGGCATTTATTTACTTCTTTTGCATTTTCGTTTTATCCTTCTATTATGTCGCAGGCACAACACATAGACAAAGCAGTGGAATTGATCTTCGAACAAAGTGTGTTGTTCTCTAAGCACTTTCAAATGTTTGTCATTTTATTTTCGTGTTATCTGATTGTGGGATTATTTGGTATGCGCAGTGGACAGGAAGGCTCTAATTCTTCACCATGCGGAGAAATTCATCTGCCTTTGCAAGCATGAACAGTCTTGCTTCAACCAGTACAACTGCAACTTCAGGTCTTGAAATCAGTTAATTCATGGAATAACATTGAAGCACACTTCATTTGGTGAAAACATTTCGTAGATGTACAGGTTGGACAATTATTTAATTACCATAAATCCATCTCCGCAAAACATTTTGCCGGTGAATGATAATTGTGGTATCCCAACTTTTTCTTTGCAAAGATCAGATATCATACGATGCAGCATCTTGTTTAAGTTTGAATACAAATTGATATATCAGGTTATGCAATCTTCCCCCAAAGAGAACTGCATTTGGCCATGTCATGAAGCGTAGAAAAATTTGTAATGTGGTTCGCTTTTTCAATTGGGTTATGAATTAGATTTATTTATCTTTAGGCAGGGAATGGCATAATTGATTGAACCCAAGTTATTATCGTTTTATATATTGAAACCTTCGATAGAAGAAAAATTGAATGCTGAAAATTGAAAGATGATTTTCAAGGGGATAACTCGCATGGGCAATTATGTATCAGTCCAAAAGTACGGTTGAGTTCGCTGCATGCAAGCTGGATTATACTCAATCTCATAAGATACTTCAAGCTATCGTTCTCTTTGCTTTCTCAAAATCCTTTATCTTTCAGCTCCTCTTAGGCGCACAAGCAGCTGGTGCTTTGATGAGAAGCTTTTTATACAGACACTTTACAAGGTATAGCATTTTCTTCAGATGAATTTTTAAATATGTATTTGATGATGTTCTAAACTTGATATAAATGATACAGGTTTTAGTCAATGTATCCAAGATCAGTCCTGTTGTCTTTTATCTGAGGGACATTGAGAAACTCCTCTGCAAATCGCAGAGAGTTTATAACTTGTTCCAGAAAATGCTGGCGAAACTGTCTGGATCTATCCTGATCCTTGGCTCAAGAATTATTGGCCCTGAAAATGAAAATGGATCAGTAGATGAGAAAGTTTCTTCTGTATTCCCCTACAATATCGAATACGACCACCAGAAGACGAAAATAATCTTGTCAGCTGGAAATCTCAGCTGGAGGAGGATATGAAGATGATTCAGTATCAAGACAACAGAAATCACATAATCAAAGTGCTTGCCGCAAATGACATTGAGTGTGATGATCTGAGTTCAATCTGTGTGGCAGACACAAAAGTTATAAGTAAATATATAGAAGAAATTGTTTATCAGCTATTTCGTACCATCTGATTAATACAAAGCAACATGAGTACAGAGGTGGCAAACTCATTATATCAGCGACCAGGTAACTATTAGCTCCTTTTTTCTTATCCAAAAGGGCACCGAGTTAAAGCTGCTGACATACTGCCCTGGTCTTTGGATTAGTTTGTCGCTTGGATTAAGCATTTTCCATGAAGGTAAAAATTGTGGAAAGGACTCATTAAAGCTTGAAGTCAAAACTGAAAAGGCTAAGGTTATTCTTAGTTTTGTATATTTTTTTTGAACGATTCTTAGTTTTGTATCTACTTGCAAGTATGTGGACAGAATATTTTATTTCCTCCTGTCGGTCAACGATAATGAATATACAGGATGGAGAAGCTCTGAGACCAAGCCCTAAAACAAAAGATGAAACCTGCAAACCTGAAAGCAAGGGTGAAAATTTCGTTTCGAAAACTCTAGTGAGTCAAATCATCCAGTTTTCCAACTCATATATTATGGTAATATGTGGATTTCTTTGAGATTGCAAATGATGTTCCAGACATCCTATTATTTTTTCTTACAAACAACCACTCAAAAACTAGTATTAATTAATATTGTGTCATGGTACTTTGATGATGATGATGCTGCTACGACAAATCATGGACCACATATTTACCCAAGTTATTAGTTTGCAATAACTGAACATACACTTCATAGTGTGACACACGAGCACCTTCTCCTTTTCTTTCATTTTTGCATTGTATAAATGATGTGACACTTGCTCTTTTTTTATCTTGTCAGGAAAGCCCTCCAGACAATGAATTTGAAAAGCGCATACGGCAAGAAGTCATACCATCAAGTGAAATTGGAGTGACATTTGCAGACATAGGTGCCTTAGATGAGGTTAAGGAATCTCTTCAGGAACTAGTATTGCTGCCTCTTCGAAGACCAGACTTTTTGAGGGGGGCCTTTTGAAGCCTTGCCGAGGCATATTGCTTTTTGGACCTCCTGGTACTGGGAAAACCATGCTAGCCAAAGCTATCGCAAATGAAGCTGGAGTGAGTTTCATTAATGTTTCAATGTCTACTATTGCTTCTAAATGGTTCGGTGAAGATGAGAAGAACGTTAGAGCACTTTTCACTCTTGCAGCCAAGGTCTCTCCAACCATCATATTCGTAGATGAAGGCCATGCGGAAAATAAAGAATGAGTTCATGACTCAGTGGGATGGGTGACTGACAAAATCTGGTGAAAGAATTTTAGTGCTAGCAGCAACCAATAGGCCTTTTGATCTTGATGAAGCAATCATTAGGCGCTTTGAGAGAAAATATGGATACTAATTTTGGTTAGCCATGGTTAACAATTTTTTGGTTTGAGGGAACTATTGCTGAGTTCAGGTTTCAGCTGCCATTGGTTAAGTTCAAATTAATTTTTGCAGAGGAACTTAAGGCTATGCTTGAAGCATTTCTATTCAATTGATAATCTTATTTCTATCTTGGAGATCACTCACCACATATAACAACCAACTTACTTCAATCATGTTTCTTCCACGTGCTTAGAGTGACAAATGATGAAAAATTTTGTTGATTAATCAGAATTATGGTGGGTGAAAATTGATGAAGGATTAGACTTTGCAGAGCTCACAAAAGTGACAGAGGGATACTGTGGAAGTGATTTAAAGGTTCTTTGTGTCTAGTTTGTGTTTCATATGTGCATTAATTATATTTCTAAATTTTAAGGAAATATTTATGAAATAGAACCTGTGTTATTGCTGCTTATCGACCAGTTCGAGAATTTATACAACGAGAGAGTCTAAAAGATCAGGTAACTACAACATTTCATGGTAATTTATGTATTTTAAGTATAACTTTGTGTGTGTCTGATCTTTTTATTTCAATCCTTCAATGTAGCAGGATAAGAAGCATAAAACTAAGGACAAGATTGTCGGGAAAATTCAGCTAAAGAACATGATATGGAAAGGAAAATTACTATCAGACCATTGAACATGGAAGATTTTAAGGACGACAAAAATCTGGTAAAACATTCATTACTTTATGTGAAAATTTTCGCTTAATTAGTCACGAGCAGTTTCATGGAAAATCATAAAGGTTATTTCCAAATACGACCATACATAGATCAAACATCAAATAAGATTATTATTATAAATTAATGAAAATAAATATGCTAAACCTAGTGGTAACTATACACAGTTTAGCAGCCTGCCGCTCCTTTGAAGTTTTGGCTCCACTATTATATAATTATGTCTAACAACTAAAATGCTTAAGCTCAACACTTGTTGTCACTTAACAGAACTGAATCATTATGTTCATTGAAAAGTATTATTTTTAGTGATGCTAAATTAACTTTGTAAGGAGACTCTAAGCCATTTGGTACAATACATGCATCACGAAAAATTGTACTGCCAGGTATTCTTACATTGTCTACACGGAAAAGTAAGATCACGTTCACGAATTCTGAATATTCTGAAAAAAAAGGGCAAGTGTTTGCAACATCTATTTCTAAATTCAATTCATTGGGTTGCCATATGTGGATATGTTTGTGGTATTTGACATCAGATTGAAAATATTTCATACAATGTTGCAGATTGCAGCTAGCTTTTCAGCTGAAGGGTCAGGCATGGCCGAATTGAAGCAATGGAACCAGTTATTTGGGGAAGGTGGTTTGAGGAAGAAGAAGCAATTATCTTACTTCTTGTAAAATACAGGTCAGAAGTCAGGTGATCTCTAGAATTATACACATATATATTCCTGTTGATCAAATAATGATCTATTTGCAAACATTTATAACAGTGAATCGTTATGAGGTAGTGCAGAAGCATCAAAGGCCTCAAGCCTTGTCATCAGATCCATTTAAGTTAGATTGAAGTGTATATTGTTAGCGATGTAGTAATTCATCAATCGTATCTGTGTCCTTGTTTGTATTCTTTCTTTTTTCGCTGCAATAAAAGGTTAGTGACCTAAACGATAGTCGATGGGGAACGATGAACATCTCCATGTACATAGTACTTAATACGTAGAAATAGGGGGAGGGGGTGTGTGGTGTCGGCTCATCTAGTCAAAATAAGTGGCGCACATTTTAAATAAATGAATGGCCGAAAAGAATTTTGAAATGAAAGGATGCGTTCAGAGGAACGCGTTTTATACGCGGTTTCACACCTCGAAATTCTATTATAAATAAGTGTTTCATTCCTTCATTTCAAATCATCCAGTTTTTTTTTTTTATTTTCGGGTTTATTATCTCAAATTACCGTATGTGAGACCAACATGTGGATGCTATTGGTTGTATTTAAAGATAAATAAGAAAGATGTTACTATTTAAGGTTAGACGGTCGTTTCCTTTGATCAATGTATTAATTAACAGTCATTATTTCGTTTCAAAGTTATTTAAATAAAGTTTGTTGTGTTGTGACATTTTTCTTTAAATTCCAAATTAAAACACTACTGCCATTGAGGTTCGAATTTTCTAAACATAGTCTAGAAAGACAACTTGAAAGTTCGACCAAAGAGTCGTAAAATCATTTGCATCAGCTTAATAAGAATCAATTACAGTGGATCTCTAATGTGCATTATATATATTTATAATAAACTTTCAATGTTCTTAGAATCACGTATAATCACATCAATCAACCGTAGAAATTTAAACGACCGTAGCTTACACATTCCATGTACATTCAAATATTTATCCTGGAGTTGAATTTATGACCCTAGAGGAAACTCAGAGAAACCATACCATCCATAACCAACTATAAGTTTTATCGACATTTTCGTGAAACCGGAGCGGCAAAGACATTGAAACTACAGAGAACAACGCATATACAATAATGGGCTCAAACCCTCTTTTTATCCTTCAATGGCCCTCTCGGAATCTTAGACAGTACATTAGCATCAAATACATCATACAGTTTCTTGAGCTCAGCCGTCGCCTTCTGGGCAAAAGAGTCTACCTGATTTTCATATTTCTCGTAAAAAACAGGCACCGTGAATAGCAGCACAACACCTGTTGAAATGACAATGAATATTGTGTGATTGTAAGAATTGGGACATCCCAGACTTTACCATGTCGGTGACACATCATTTTCATGGTTCTGGAAAAAAAGGAAAGAAAAACCGATGTAGTTCTGCCTGATGGACATTACTTAAATACAGCAGAGTCAAAAAATCACAGCAACTTCCAACAAGCGACAACACCCACAAGCCGGCTATCACCTGCTCATTATGGCATTAGAAAATTTATCAGTTCAAACAAAACACATGCCAGAAGCAAAATCTTTGCTGTTAATTATGTGTTCAACCTCATTTTTAAATTTGCAAACAACATTGGACACGTAAAATCTCAGGGACAAACCATTTCCAATACTGAGCACAGATTAGAGGGGGAAGGCTAACATCAAAGCAAGTAAATATTTGATAATTTTTAGTATTTACATCTGAGTCTAGGAAAAAAATCTAATAGGAACTACTATTTTCATACGTTGAATAAGTTTAAACAGAACCTTAAATAAATAAATAAAATTATTAGGGGACTAGACGGGAGAATTTAGTAAAATATTGGAAAAAAATTACTTCGAGACAGTGACATGTCAACACATTTTCATCTCATGTGACCAACCACATCAAGCATTTAGGAATTGCATTAGTTTAAAACAAAACCCAAAAAATCAATTACACAGAGAAACATCTTCAAATCCTTTCCCAGCGCAATATCCCTCAGAAATGCACCGGCTTGATTGATCTCGATCCTCAAAGCCAATGCCAATTTTAGTACAGGATCTTCTGGAATCTCAACTTTATGGGATGCGTTGAGGAGATCTAGAACGAAATAAAACACACGAAGAACATACAATTCATTAGTATCATTTATGCAAAGCGAAGAGGATATTGACGAACTATGGGTTGGAGAAAAAGTAAAACCAACAGGAATGAATCGGGGCAACCACTCAGTGACTGAAAAAGCTTCCAATTTCACATGTAACACTTCCAAAAATATAAGTTTTTTCCCCACAAATAGTATGTCACCCTCATCAGCATTCTCCAGGTTAGAAAACAATACAATAGCTTACTTATTGATGAAGGTTGTAGCATTTGACCACAAGAATGATATAGCCAATGCAAGAATCAAACCATGAGAGACCAATGTGAGCAAATGGTATTCAAGGACATCAAACAAAACCCATATTGCAGACATCCTGCTGAGACCTTCTTGTCCCTCCATAAGAACACATCCGCAGCTGATAATAAAAAACAATTAACACAAACACAGTAACACACATACACTACCATAAGGTGCTTCACAACATGCAAGCATAATAGGTTGTATAAATTCACAACTTTTGGATGCTACGAACTTTTGGTTACTTTGAGTTGATTAAAATATAAGATAAATCGAGGCACTTAACTAACGGAGAAAGAAAATGTTTTGATGATGAATTAAAATCGTTAGCAAACAATATAATTTATGATCGAATTAAAATAGTTTTTAAAACATATTAACTTGTAAACCAAAATATTTTTTTTATATATTTTAATTTTTGCTCAAGTGACACGAAAGACAATCCAAAGAGGCCACATGAAGTAAAAATTAATTTGTAAATATTGGTGAAGTAGTTTGTCATTATGCCAAATAACACGTTAAATTTGAGCTATAAGGCAACACTTGTTACAAAAATAGACAATATAGATAACTAGATATATGTGCAATTCAAAATAGAGTAAAATCGGTTTATAATAACAGTACATGGAGTATTTTTGTCACCGTAAAATGGCACATCAAGCGACCAAATCGGAGCTCTAAGGGCCTCTCCCTAAATACAAAGTACAAGTAATATTGCACATACAATGCATATGTTTAAATTAATTTTCTGTGTAAACCAATATTTTTAAATATCAAAAGATAATGTATTATATAATTAGTAGAGTACATAATAGTTATTTTAGGAGATAAAAAGACAATGCTGAAAATAGGATAAAATTAATATTATATAAGAAAGTGATTTTTGGGAATTAAAAAATAATACACGAAAGAGACCAAAAGTGGTTGCTATAAAGGTCTCTTGTTTAATATAAGTATAAATATTTAATAGAAGATACGCACAGGGGTGTGTGTGTGTGTGTATTTCAGTTGAAAATCTTAGAAATGGTTCATTTTTCTTTTGTAAATTGATTGATAGCTGAGCACGATGCTCGTGAATTTCTAAAATTATTTGCATTCAGCAAAGCACAGAAACGACTGTATAACCTTTATACAACGAAATAATTGAAACATATGAATCTATAAAGTTCAAGCAACCAAAAGAAGAATTCTCCACTTTAAGAATCTATACTTTGATACGAAAGTTATGCATTCTGAAAAATAATCAACCAATCAAGATGTTTGTAACAAGAATTGCTAGTTCATAAACTCTACATACAAATTACAACATGACCGCAAGTTCATTTTATGCACTCACAGTTAGCATATTGATCAACTTTATGAATTTACATTAGTAGCCACTCAAATATGGTGTCGTATTCATAAACACGCGCAATTCAGAGCACAAAATTGAAAGAACCAAAACCAGAAAAAGAGTGAAAGTGGATAAAAAAAACTAAGGACATGGAAGAAAAAATAAAACAAAAAATATACGTAACATTTAGCTTCCATCATCAAATTGCATCAAACATTTATACTTTATACAAAAGGGGATGAAAATTTAAGTATTTTAATTAAAAGCATAGCTCAGGATTCCAAGTAAAATAAGGAATAACTGCAAATCTCTAAATAAAAGTAAAAAAGTTGACCCCCATAAGTCTAGTAAACTAAATTCATTTTACAACAAAGAATAGAAAGCTCCGTCTTCATTAGATTCCCTTTTCACAAAAGGAAACAATGCCAAGTTTATACGATAATCTCCAAATGGACAAATAAATTGATAATCCCACACATGATTCGCCGGAACGGTTGCGGTGCTTGGAACGGCAACTACCGTTCCAGTTCCAATGTTATGTTGCGGAACGGTTGTATAAAAAAATTAATAAATTCAAAAAATTGGTAAAAAAAATAAAAATATAAATTACATCATACTAAAAAATAAAATATATGAAGTTATTACAAATTAATCTCTCAATACAAAACTATTTTACAATAATAGCACAATAAGAAATACACACTAAAAATTATAACATACCAAAGCTAATACCATGAAGAGTGACGCGGAGGAGCGAGATCATTGTTATATTCTTCATCACTATCTCGTAGATTAAATTGATTTCGAACATTTGGATATTGACGTCTGAGTAAAAAGTTATGCTCATTTTCCTAACATGTGTCAGTGCAAGAACAACGATACACACGACACACTTCGGGCCACTTTTGGCTCGTCTTCCCTAATGATTTGAACAAAACTCAAAACATGAAAGTTATAGCCTTATATCTTATCTTTCTAATGGAAGTGGCCTCACAACAATTGGATCAATATACAAGACATTATACTATAAACCACAACTACTGCCATATTTTTCATACCGTTTATACACTTCCATTTCCTATTTGGCTCAAGATCAACTTTCTATTCTACTCATTCATTTTCATAATCATCAACAACTATGAAATATAATATCAATAACATAACCACCGTAATGAACCATGAATATCTCATAACCATATTTTTTAACATCAAAACCGTTCCGTTCCGCCCGTTCCGTTCCGCTTTCCCGTTAAATCGCCGATTAAACGTCGAAGAACAGCGCCGATTTGCCCTGGAACTTTGGAACGGTTGTCACCATTCCCATTCCGTTCCGGCCGCATAACGGCCGTTCCGGCGAACCATGATCCCACAAAATATCCAAAAAGTTACAGAGAAATTCATTGAAATAGACATTAGAGAGTCCAGAAACCGAAATAAATAAAATTTACATCGAATCTCAGAATTGTCACAAAAATACCCAAAAATCAGAGTAAAAAAAGGAAAATTTCTTACGTTTGCCAGCGCCAAAGACTTTGTGAACAGGTTTCTCCCTGCCGAAGAGACGGTAGGCCGTGGTCTCGCCGTCGGAATCGTGGATTTTGTCCACCATTTTTTCCCAGAAAGTATCCTCCTTCTTCTTCTTCGTCTCCTCTTCCGCCATTTAAACAAAAAAAATTGGTGGATACAGATTCAGCGCGCGTGCAGACGATTCAGTAACTGTCAGCTGACTGAGAATCTCCTTTGGAATGTTTTCATTAATAATTAATTAATTATGTTGCAAAAATAAAAATAAAAATCACATTTTTCATTAAAAATAATTTGTAAGGGAAAAATAAAAAAAATCTCATATTAAATAAAAATTAATGTTTTAATAATGAATTATTCGTTTAATGACATGTTTTAGATATACCAAATAATTATTTATTATGGGATGTGTAATAATATTTTATATTGTGTAATTCAATGTATTTATAAAATCACAAAACTCTTAAAACACTGGTGTCATGCCTTCCAGAGTTTCCGATCAAAAGAAATCCCAATGATCGTCTATTTTTCTTTCAAATTTTCTGATTGGTTATGTCAGCAAGGCCTTTGGCAAAAAAATGATTCCTTCATTTTGATCATGATTTTCTTGTATCGCCACTTGATGAAGAAACATGTGTTGAATGCATCCTGTAGTATTATTTATGATCTTGGAAGGATATTTTATACTCACATTGAACATAGAAGTTGTAATCTATAATATAGCATTTAAATAATCTAGTTTTTACTTAAAAACCCAAAAATAGTAGGCAAAAACTTGTGTGAGACGGTCTCACGAGTCGTATTTTGTGATACAGATATCTTATTTGGGTAATTAATGAAAAAATTATTACTTTTTATGCTAAGAGTATTACTTTTTATTGTGAATATCGATAGGGTTGACCCGTCTCACATATAAAGATTCGTGAGACCGTATCACAAGAGACCTACTCAAAATAGTATTGACATAGTAATTTGTTAATCCAATCACATAATTGTAAATGAATTATGTTTAACTATTGATCCATTCATTCTTTTTCAACTCTATTAAATCGTTCACATTACAGATTAGAATTGAAAAGAACTTTTTGTGAACATATAATTAAACTAAAATTATCATTAATTAGATACAACAAATTGCTTTTCCTCGTTATTTTTCACATGAATATAACTTTTATACAAAAATATTTTGTTCGTAGCTATCGGTCACGGTTTGATGTAAATGATGCAATATTAATTGATTGCATATATTTGTTTCATTTGATGTTTGATTCTAGCTCTAAAATATTAGAAATCGAAATCATAACGTCATCCAATTGATTTATCATCTCAAATATCATACATCTTATATCACCATATTGCATGATGAGTAGGTCTCATTGTGTCTACAAATTATATATTTAATTTAATTACATTATCCTTATCTGAATAATAATTAAAAATTATAACAAAATTTTATGAATCAACTCATAATCTACTAATGATCATGATTCATATACTAATAGTCATTATTTTAGACACGCGTCAGTTCTCTACTTATATATAAAGATTGAGTCACTTAGTGATATGACTTTATGAAATCAATTAATTTTAACGAAAATATCATGTTCATATTGATTAATAATATTTTTCATAGAATTTACTCATGACTAAAATTCAGATATTATATCTACAATTAACATATTTAATATAATTTTATTATCATTATCCAAAAAAAAATGTTAAATTATACAAAACTGTATGAATCAACTACATCTATGATCACGATTATGATTTATATATGTAATATTCATTGTTTATAGTGTGTGGGTTGTTCGCTGGTTATATTATTAAACATGAGCATGTGATTATCAAATTCTATTTACAATTTTATTTTTCATAATATTTGTGAGGTAATTTTGTCGTGTTTGTTTATTAGTAATTTTTTTATATATCTCTAAATTTTTTTTAAAAAAAAAATTTATATATATTCTATCTAAAAGTTCAAATTATCTCATAAATCTCATCTAATATATAAGAATTATATTCTAATAAAATAATACATAATTTTTACAAACAAAAAAAAAATCATCAAACACAAAAAAATGAATATGCATGTAACGAAACACTAGTTATAATTATTTATATAATAATTTTTATTGTATTAAAATAAATTAAACATGTATGATTAAAAAATTATAACAAAAATAATATATATATATATATATATATATATATACACACACACAAACTCTTATAAGATTATCTAGATCAATTTTGTGAAACGAATATTTTATTTAAGTCATGTTTTATTATTAATATAAATAAAATTAACTTGTTTAACATAGAATCTACTAATAAATAAATAAATGCTTACGTGTATGTATGAGATTAGTATTTATTATAATCAAATCAAATCACAAATATTGGTTTACGTTTAGTTCATATTATATCAGAAAAAGATATATATTTATTTTGAAAAAATAATAATAATTTTCCATAGTATATATATAAAAAATAGTAGTATTAATTTTCTATAAAAACATCTCTCTTTCTCTATAAATCTCCACGAATAAATCACTCGACACATTCCCAACTTTAGTCAATATATACTGGTTCTTGTTTTCCTGCCAATATGGAAGCTCTCTCTTTACTAAAATACTGGCGCAGCGGCGGTGACGGTGGCGGAGGAGGATGCCCAACACGTGTCGTGGAACAAGACTCCTCACCTATCCCTACCATCGTCACTGCCACCATGAGTCCTTGCTCCTCCGATGGAGAAGATGGACCATACTTCGACCTCGAGTTCACACTCCCTGAAGATGAAACCGACGCCGAAGAAGATGAGACAACGCCAAAATGCAGCGGAAATGATTATACAATAACAGAAAATGGAGATGGAACTGAGGATGGGTCCCGCGCGGAAGAAGAATCGGAGCATGAAAATACGGTCGAATCTTCAAGCATTTTGCTGAATGTTTCCGAAGAAACCTCGTACAGCTTTCCAGTTTCTTTACTGAAGTCAGCGACCAAAATCCGTGTTCTTTTGTTCAAGTTCAAGAGATCGAAATCTGGAAAGTCGGAGAATAATGAGACTTTTGGGCGAGAAAATGCGGAATCCGTGATAATTCAAGAAAATCATTGTACTAAAACGAGTGGTAAGTTTTTTACTGTGAAATTTAAGGCGGAGGAGGTGAAAGCCCCGCTTATCTCTCTGTTTACCAGAGATCATAATCCTAAGGAGAAACAGGGAAAAGGGATAAAGAATAATGAGGAGAATTTGGATTTTAGTAGAGTTTCAGACGACAAAAAGTTGATCCAAAAGTATTTGAAAATGGTGAAACCTTTATACATCCGTGTTTCAAAACGCTACGTCGAGAAACTGAAGTTTTCCGTGCAGCCGAGCTTCTCGGGTTCAAAGGGTGATAGCGCAGCTTCTTCTCCGCCATGTGTGGCGGCGATGGTGGAAGAAGAACCGGGAGCGGCTGAGGCCGTTGACGCGACTCGTTTAGCTCAAGTGAATGGAATGCAAACTGCAGGGCCGAAAGTAATGCAGAAGCAGTTGGGCAAAATCCGTTCAGCGTCAGCAGCGTCTCCGCCGGTGAAGATGGCGGCGTCGGACCGCCGCGATGACTCGCTTTTGCAGGTGCAGGACGGGATTCAAGACGCCATTCTACATTGTAAGAGATCCTTTCAACGCCTGTAGAGCTGTAGATATAAAATTAATCTCCACTTTCTTGAAATTTAATTAGGTGTTTTGATTAAATTTCTTATATTATAATTTTGTAAATAAATATGTTTTCTGATTGACTTTCACAGTTCCCATTTGTAGACTGATCCAGCTTGGATTTTTAACTTTTATTAGCATTGGGTAATTAGTACCTAGTTATTATTATTATTATTGTAAATTTAATTAAACAAAGTAAATAATTAGAGATTGTCAGAGTGGTTAAATTAGGGTTAAAATCATGCACTTGGGTTTGTGATCTTTTCGATTTGAATTCAGCTTGGGTTTTAAAAATATTGGGTCAATTTTATTTTTTGATGCAAACAAAACGACATGTAGTTACTCGAATATGAATAATTAAAACTCGAATTCGACTCAAGTGATATCAAATCAAATTGGAGTTAACTTTTGACCAAAATGTTCACGAATAGTTGGACTCATTTGCACTCCTCGTAAGAAGAATATTTCCTAGTGTTCTTGGAAATATATGAAAAATATAGTTTATATATCATCATTCCACAAATCAAACTGTATAGATGATCATTTTACTGTTTAATTTTAAGTGAGTATTTTAAGATTTTTTTAGATAGTAGGTTAAGGTTTGAGTGTTTAATGTTTTGAGATAGGAAGTCGTATGATGTTAAAATTATTTCTAAAAATGGATATCCATATCCTATAGATTAGCTTAAAGTTCAAGCCCGAACTCTCTGGCCCATCTCCAACTAAAGTAGAAGACTCATCATAGACTCAAATATTCTCCTATAAATATGAGGTTTGAGTGTCTTATTTATTCATTGAATGTATTGTTTTCAGTAGCACATTTAGCTACTCTCTCTTTGTATCCTCAAGTCAGAGTGTCGGAGGGGCTACGACGGGACATCCTCCCGGTCCCCTTCTAACAGTCTTCTTCGTGATTTCTGGCTTAGGGTAAATTCGAAACCTGCGTCTGGACTAATGTCATATGTCCGAAATCAAACCCTAAATTTTCAATGAATATAAGATATATTATTATATAATAATGATGTAATAATAAAAAAATAAAAATATATCTTAAAAGGGGTTTAAAAATATCATTCACTTTTCGTCTCTCTCTAATTTCCTACACGGGGATTCGTGAAATGGTGGGAGACGTCAAATTTGTCTTTCTCGGTGGATATGTAATGCCTCAAAAGAGATGTCTCACAAAGTAACTCACTTTTCCTTTGTGTTTGCCTCACGGTTTGTCTTCATCAATAAGCTTGCTTGTTTTCAAATTTTTTATTAAGATTTATTATAATTGAGATTCAGACGTCATAATATCTCGTCCTAAATTTGAGATCTTGATATCATATTTAAAAAAACATCACAACATCCATCAATAGATATTTGATAAACTGATTTTTAATAAAATTAAATACGATAAAAACACACGAATTTGCAAAATTGTCAAAATAATGATATTTTTTTACTTTATATCATATAGAATTAAAAAAAAATTTATTAGCCTCCCAGCAGTGGCGGAGCTACAGTAAAGAGTTAAAAAAAATTATATATAAATTTTGTATATATTTGGATTAATATAATATTAGTTCGGGTAGATCAATTTAAAATATTAAAAGATTTTAGAGTTTAAAATTTTAATTCGGATAGAACTATATTCCTGACTCCGCCACTATCTTCGAGTGATACAAAGGTCACAATAAAATATTTTGTACCGATCGAGGGGAAATCAAATAATCTATGGCCATGTGAAACCCGTTTTGGTCACGTAGGTTTATTAATCCACTTAGAATAAACAACCTCCACATGGCTTATGTTGTCTTCCCATGATTTTGAAGATCGTTTCAAGACAAGATAATTCAGGGATTGAGAGATGCTGTCACAAGATCGTCGCGAACAAATTACACAAAGTTGAACTTACAAACATAGAAACCATATGAGAAGAATATACCGTTTCAAATTCTGATAGGAATGAAAAAGACTTTTCCTAGGTTATTGTGGCACACCCTCGGGGGAGTCGGATTGACTGATGAAATGTGCGCGAGGAAATTAATAAAGTAAATACCTTGTTTTAAAACGAGAAAAATACATTAATTTTTAAGTCGACATGTTTAGATTTTAGTCATTTGATTTGTCAATATTTGTTTTCATCCAGCAACATGGATTCTTTTGTTTCGATTTGTTTTTTGCCTGAAACCACTAAACACACGAATATTATTTATTTGCCTGATAGTTTTTTATTGTCCTATTTTTTGGCTTAATGAATTTTAATATATATAAAATATATTTTTATTCTCTATAATTTATAAAATATTCCATTGATTCGTATATTCACTTTATAAAATAATGAATATTTAAAAATTTATCTATAAATGGATATATCTATACTTTTGGTCGAATGAAATTCAATGTGAAAGTGATGCTTAAATTAGATTCCTTTGTAGACTTTTGTAAGATTGATGTGAAAAGAAAATAAAAAAATTCAATAAAAGACACAGAGGCAGACAAAGGTTGGTGTTCAGTTCTTTTATTTGTAGGCAGATATTGGAATTTAACAAGAAAAGGGTCTTTTTTATAATGGCTTTGTAATTATAGTAAGAGAGGACAAAAGTATTCGACTAAATGCATCAGGAAATTTTTTCACTTGCCTTTAATATTGATTAGCTTGGTGTCTTTGTTACCAATTGTTTGTTATGTTAATAAAATCAATTGGGTTTAGCACTGTTGAGGTCCAAAATATTGATTATGTTTGCAGAATATCAAGCTCATTAGACGTTCTTAAAAATCTATAAATCGAGGAATTTCCTGATAATTCAAGGGGACTATCATTTTGATAAAAGTTCTCTGAGTTTTCTTTACTGACTGGAGCGTTGAAGTGTCTATGTCGGAACTCTCCCGACACCTACTTAACGAGTGTTCGTGACGCAGGTGACGCCATGCAAATTAATTGTATATTGCCTACGTGGATCCGTTTACCAGCCAGATGAGCTCATTTACCAGCCAAGTGGACCAGTTTACTAACTAGTCGGATCTCGCGTCTGTAGTCTATGCGACTCATTAATTTTAACTTGCATCATGACTATTTTTTAAATAACAATATTATCCTCATCTAGCTAAACAAATTAATTTTCGAACGAAAGTACTATCGGTCTTACATAATCATTTATATAAAAAAAATAAAATTCAGTATGTTATCCACACAATAATTTTACAAATGATAACAAAATAATTACGAATATTTTAAACACATATTTTTTCGTTAGTCTAATTATTAAATTTAACTCCAATAAAAACTATTCATACAAAATAAATTGTACATACACGTAACACTTGCATAATATCATATTAAAGTTAAACCATGTATTGAATATGAAAGGAATTTTATTCCTTAATATATTTTCTTTTTAATATCTTTAATGTTTTGTCTTTTTAGACATGAGAAATTGATGATATGATCTCGTGTAGATTTAATATTTGATATGAGACTATCTTTAAGATATGATATCATAATATCTTTAAGATATGATATCCTTGTTTTAAAAAGAGTTTGTTTTCCTAATGAAATGTTTTTTTTTTCTATGTTTTAATAGGACTCAAAGGAGAAGAAAAAGGGAGAGACCGAGAGCATAAAAATCCTGGAGAGACGAATTCATACAAAGAGTTTTCGAGATTGAAGCAATCTCGTGCCATTGTTAAAGTGTTGCTGTGAAGTGCTGATAACATCTGAAGACAACGCCTATCACTGTTTAGATTAGTGTGTCGATTTTTGAAGACTTTTCACTTCTCAGTTGATGCATCCTCTGTATAGTGGTTATACGGGTTGTTAGAGGTTTAGGATGCAATTGTTTTTTTACTCGCCTTAATTAGGGAGTTGTTTTATTCTTTCACTAGTATTGATTTTTGTAAACTTACAAGTTTTTCTAGTGAATTATTTTGTCCTGAGGCACCGCGCAAGTATTTTATACTTTGCATAATTTATATCTCGTTTCTCGTATTATTATCATTCCAGTTGCGTGTTAATGTGTTAAACTATAATTTCCGCTGCATGTTGTCGTGGGTGTTACAACACCTACGCACAACACCTACGCACAACACCTACATTCTGATACACACAACACTCACCCTCATCACATTTACACTGTGAAAACGGAACTTTCAATTGGTATCAGAGCCTCCACTTGACGCTACTAAGTGAGATCATGTTTTGTTTTCACAGGTGAAAAAGGATTATGGAAGCATCAACAAACACTGTTTTTAGACCTCCCGTGTTAGATGGATCAAATTATGCATTGTGGAAAAGTAAAGATGAGGGTTTTTATTAAATCCATTGAAGAAAGAGCTTGGCAACGTGTACTTGATGGTTGGAGTCCTCCAAAGAGTGAGGATGCCGATGGAGACACTCGGCTCAAACCTGAAAGTACATGGACAATCGATGAAGTGCAAACTTCAAATTTTAATTCTAAGGCTCTCAATTCTATATTTTCGTCTGTTGACACAAGGATGTTCAATCTAATCACCAATTGTGTCTGTGCCAAAGAAGCTTGAGATATGCTTCAGAAACATTGTGAAGGATCCGAGAGTGTGCGCAAAACTAGACTAAGGATGGTGGCATCAAAATTTGAAAGCTTGAGAATGGAGGACAAGGAGTCTATTCTTGAGTATGATAGCCGTTTGAGACAACTTTATAATGAAGCTCACAGTCTTGGAGACCCCATGTCCAGTGAAAGATTGGTGAACAAAGTTTTAAGATCTCTTCATGAGAGATTTAATGTCAAAGTTTGTGCAATTGAAAAATCTAAAGACACTTCAACAATCAACCTGGATGAATTAATAAGTTCTCTCAGAACTTTTGAGATGAATCTTGATTTATAAAAGAAGGATAAAGGGAAGACAATAGCCCTTGAAGTTTCAACCGACTCTTATGATGAAATCCTTCAAATATCTAAAGAGGTGAATGAGTCTGATTTAGGTGAAGATTCTATCTCTCTAATTACTAAGAAATTTGGTGATTACTTGAAGAAAATGAGAGAGAAGAAGAAAATTGGACAAAAATCTGTGTTGCCCAATATCACCACTTCTGCAAAAGCTCAAAAGTTTACTCCTATGAAATGACAATTTCGACCAAGGAATGAATTGCAAATCCAATCAAATGTTAGAAATATGCATTCAGTGCAATGTAGAGAGTGTTCTGGATTTGGACACTATGCCAATGAGTGTGCCAATCGACTTCGGAGAAACAAAGGCATGGCTGTCACTTTGAGTGATGAAGAGTCTGATGATGATCAAGGATCAAATGAATCTGAAAATCACACATCGTTTTCTGCTGTGATCAGGGAGAAACGTTTAATGCAAATCAATTCTTTGGGTGTTGCCACAGGTGTTGCAATATCTGGTCGCAACATCTCTTCAAATTCAGTGTGTCTTAATTCTACAACCCTTGGTGAATCAAGTCAGTCTGAAACCCAAGAAGTAGATGATGATGAAGTCACTCTGGAAAGTGTGCAGACAATATATGAAGAATTGTATGAAGACTGGATCAAAAGAAATAAAGTGAATGCAATTCTCTCCAAAGAGAACACTGAGCTGAAGTCACAAGTATCACGACTTGAAGTAATCTTAAGAAAGAAAGATTTGGAATTATGCAAAGTCAAGGAGGAGCTTGGAGAAGCAACTCAAATTCTTGCTAAGCTTAATTCAAGTTCATCCAAACTTGATTCACTCTTGATGATTGGAAAGAATGACAAAGCTGGACTTGGTTATATGAATAACCTGTTTGAAACTGGAGAATCTTCCAATACTGAAAGAAAACCAACTGTCTTTGTCAAAGAAAGTGTTGAAATCTCTAATGCTACACACACTGAAAAATGTGTCTCATCAAAAAGGCAAATATCTACCAAGAAGTCCAAGTCGAGGAAACGCCACTTTATCTGCCACTATTGTTTTAGATCTGGACATATCAAACCCTACTGTTTTAAACTGAGAGATGACTACAAGAGATGAGAATCTGAACAGGTGTTGCCTCAGGTATTGTACAACATCCGGCACAACACTGCCAATAGGAAACTATCGGTAAAAAGGGTTTGGGTGCCAAAGGCTAATATTCAATGTTCTGTTATCTACACTTCATTAAAGATTAACATTGCAGGAATATGGTACTTTGACAGTGGCTGTTCACGCCACATGACAGGTTCGAAAGACCATTTGATTGACTATGTTGAACTGAGGAATGGTCATGTGACGTATGGTGGTGGTGCTAAAGGAAGAATTGCTGGCAAAGGGACCTTGAATGTTGATGGATTGCCTAACCTACATAATGTGCTTCATGTCGAGGGACTTAACTCAAACTTAATAAGCATAAGTCAACTTTGTGATGATGGTTTACATGTTAAGTTTGATAAAGACAATTGTGAAGTTTTTGATAACACTAATACTTGTATTTTGACAGGTACAAGGTCTGCTGACAACTGTTATCAACTTGGAGAGGACCTTGTGTGCAATCATTCAGAGGTGAGTGAATTAAACTTGTGGCATCAAAAATTGGGTCATGCAAACTTCAAGACATTAAAGAACCTTGGTAAGTACGATGCTGTGAGAGGTATGCCTAATTTATCCTCTGGAATTCCTTATGTTTGTGGTGCATGTCAAAAGGGTAATCAAACACGTGTTCCCCATCAAGTGTTGCAACAATTTGGGACAACACGGTGTCTTGAACTTTTGCACATGGATCTTATGGGTCCAATGGAAGTGGAAAGCCTTGGAGGTAAGAAGTATTCATTTGTTTGTGTGGATGATTTCTCTCGTTTTACATGGGTGAGTTTTCTTAGAGAAAAATCCGACATATTTGCTGCTTTTAAGAAATTACATGCTAAGATTACTAATATACATGATTTAAGGGTTGGTAAAATAAGGACCGACCATGGTAAGGAATTTGAAAATTCACACTATACATCATTCTGTGAAAAGAGGGGGATATATCATGAATTTTCTGCCCCTAAGACTCCTCAACAAAATGGAATAGCCGAAAGGAAGAATATTACATTGCAAGAAATGGCTAGGGTCATGTTGAGTTCAAAGCATATTTCAAAACGATTTTGGGCCGAGGCCTTAAACACAGCATGTCATATTTCAAATCGTGTGTACCTAATGAGTGGTTCTAATATGACATCCTATGAAATTATCATGGGAAAGAGGCCAAACCTAAAGTACTTTCATGTTTTTGGGTGTGTATGTTATGTTTTAAATGACCGAGACCATCTTGCAAAGTTTGATTCAAAAAGTGATAAGTGTTTATTCCTTGGTTATTCATCCAATAGTCGTGCATATCACATGTATAATCTTAGAACAAGAACGACTATGGAATCTATTAACGTTGTTTTTGATGATCTTGCAGATCTAACATGAAAAACAATCGAGGATGAAGTTGATGGGCTACTGAACATAAGTGAGACACTGCCTAACACAGATGTTGTACCCGGTGTTGTAACACCTGAGACAACACCTGCACTGGCAGAATCAAATGATGAACCGGGAGAGAATGCTGTAAATGATGATGATGTAACCAATGAAGGGATTGATATTCCCAGTTAGATTCAGAAAAATCATCCATCATCTCAGATCATAGGAGAAGCATTTGAAGGAATGCAAACTAGAAGAAAGGAGAAAGTAGATTATCGAAAAATGATTGGTCTAGTATGCATGACTTCCGTGTACTTTCAAGTAAGTCATCCTTGTTTTATTTCACTCATTGAACCCAAAAATATAAATGAAGCCTTAAAAGATGAATTTTGGGTCAATGCGATGCATGAGGAACTTGAACAATTTGTTAGGAATGATGTGTGGGATTTGGTTCCTAGACCTAATAATGTGAATGTTATTGGAACCAAATGGATATTTAAGAACAAAACTGATGAATCTGGAATTGTTGTGAGAAATAGAGCAAGGCTAGTTGCTCAAGGGTATACACAAATTGAAGGGATTGATTTTGATGAGACATTTGCCCCTGTTGCCCGAATTGAATCAGTCCGACTTTTACTTGCCATTGCTTGTCACATGGACATAAAACTATATCAAATGGATGTGAAAAGTGCATTTTTGAACGGCATTTTGAATGAGGAAGCTTATGTAAGCCAACCTAAAGGATTTGAAGATCCACACCACCCGGACCATGTCTACAAGTTGAAGAAGGCACTTTATGGACTGAAACAAGGTCCACGAGCATGGTATGATAGGCTTACTGAATATCTGCTTGACTTAGGCTTCAAACGAGGTGAGGTTGATAAAACCCTTTTTATTCAAAAGTCTAAGCATGATATTCTTGTGTGTCAAATTTATGTGGATGACATCATTTTTGGCGCTTCTTCTCAAAAGCATGTTGATGCTTTTGTTAAATGCATGTCTACCACATTTGAAATGAGCATGGTAGGAGAATTAAGTTTCTTTCTTGGATTGCAAATTAAACAAATGCATGATGGTATTTTCTGTGTCAATCCAAGTATGCTAAGAATTTGGTAAAGAAATTTTCTGCCGAGAACACTAAACACATGAAAACTCCAATGGGATCGACTGAAAAATTGTCTAAAGACGATGTTGCCACAGGTGTTGACAACACCCAGTATCGCAACATCATTGGCAGTCTTTTTTACTTGAGTGCAAGTCGTCCCGACATCATGTTTAGTGTATGTTTGTGTGTCAGGTACCAGGCTGATCCTAAAGTAACTCATTTAAAAGTTGTCAAAAGAATTTTGAGATATATAGCTGAGACAGTTGACTTAGGTTTGTGGTACTCCAAAGAAACAAACACCAATTTAGTGGGTTTTAGTGATGCTGACTGGGCTGAAAATCTAGATGATAGGAAGAGTACCACTGGTGGATGTTTTTATCTTTGTAACAATTTGGTGTCATGATATAGTAGAAAGCAAAATTGTGTGTCTCTGTCCACTGCTGAATCTGAATATGTTGCTGCTGCTAGTTGCTGCTCACAACTCTTGTGGATGAATCAAATGATTAAAGATTATGGTTTCAACAGTGACACCTTAATTGTATACTGAATGGTGTGCTCTCAGTTGAGAATCAAACTTTCTCTCAAAATTTTCTAAAGTGTGGATTATGCTCAATCTAAGTCATTAAGTAGTTGAGAATGTTCGTGTATCACGTGATCTTGTCCAATATGGAAAATGACTTGGAAAAATCTTGAGCAATAAGGTGAAAAATAGAAAAGAGGAGAAAAATAGAATAAAAAAAATGTTTAGAAGAAAATGGAAAAGGCTACCTAGAGGAGTCCAATGAAGACCGTTCTTCTAGTGTGGGAGCTACCACTTATAAGTCAAAATACAGATGAAAAAAGCTACCTAGAGGAGTCCAATGAAGACCGTTTTTCTAGAGTGGGAGCTACCATGTCTGAATTAAAAATGTTCAAGAAAGTTCAAGTCCAAATTGTGAGTGTTGCCAGGAGGTGTTGCCAACACCCAATTACAGACAGATCACAGTTTGATCACATGCTTGCGTATTTCATCTTTGATCATATTTTAGGCATAAATTTAAGTCATTCATTCTGATGTTATGTGAATTCATCAAGTCCAGTGGGCTATCAGATTTTAATTCATGAAATACGAAGAAAACCCTAACCAACTTAATTCTGAAATATCTTGATCTCTGACTGTTTGTGGGGTTAATTCGACGTGGTGTTTTATCCTGACTGATTTCTTGAAATAATGATTGCACTGTTTCAGAAAGTTACCGTTGGGTGAAAGTAAAAATTGGTTTGGAAAGGTGCTGAAGTTGCGGCTCAACAGAATGTTATCGTTGGAGAGTTGTGCTTAAATAATTAGGAATGGTTGAGGAATAACTTTACCGTTTATTATTTTTCCTCACATTCTAAAATTTCTCCTGCCCTCACTATTCATTTTTTTTGGCGCAAATTATCTCTGTTCTTCGCGATTTTCTGTGTTCTTCGAACTACTCTACTTCTTTTGTTCTTGATTTCGCAGATGGCTGGCTTCGATCGTCACGACATTAGGAGTGAAATGGCTGCGAGCATGCGTGGAGAGGCACCTGACACAACACCCACCGCCGAAGCCAATGTTGAGGGCCTGGAAATTGTGGGTGTGCCAGAAGAACCAAGTCCGCTGGAAATAATCGCCCCTGGTGAACCTGGGAACGAGATCAACGTTGAGAATCCACCGGACTTTGAAGCCCTGAATAAAGCTTTTCCCACTGCTCCTATGCCCCGAAGGTCAAAGAGACAAGCAGGATTCGATCCTGACTTTGTTCCAACAAAGAAGCCTCGGGCATCTACTTCCTCAAATCTTCTGGACCCTGATTTCTCATCTGGAGATGACTCCGATGATGATGATTTTGAGTTGGTGGCTCGCCCCAAACCAACTGTTGCTGCAAAGGAACCAGTTCTACTTCTGATGTTCAAGAGCAAAACCCCGTCACAGGATCCACAAAATGTTGCAGAAGAAAGATTTATGCTGAGCCTGAAGAAGATGAACAATCTCTGGCCGAGTTTCTTGCTCAACTTAAAGAAGAAAAGGCTGCCAAAAAACAAATTTCTAAGGATGATGAACCTGATTTAGAAATGATGAGGGAATTTGAGGAAAACCGGCCTGAAGCTTCTGATGATTCCTCTTCATCCTCTGTATCTGATTTTGAATCTGAGAAACAAAATGATGCTGAATCTGAAGATATTGGCTCTGAAGAAAGTGAGTCTTCTGAAGATGTTGCTGCTACTGCTGCCGGTGTTGAGGTGGATGTTGACAACACCGAGCACAATATTGACTCTGCTGACTATGATTTAAGTAAGCCTTTTTCCCTCAAGTTTTATTCTGAGGAGGCCTTGGCATTGTGGCCCCTGTTTATTGAGAGAGAGCTGATTGAGGAGAAAAATATTGATGTTGATGCATATGGGAAACACAACTTGATTGAGTTTTTAAAGAACCGAAGGTTGCTCTCCACTGTCACTACTGTTATGCCCTACTGCCGCCGTGTTGTGTTGGAATTCTACTGCAATCTCCTGGGCAGTGTTGAAGATGAGGAATCGGTGAAGTATGGGAGAGTGTTTGTTCGTGATCGTATCTACAAGTTCTCACCTTCTGTGATCAATGCATTCTACAACACTCCTGATATTGAGGAAGTTGAAGAGAATCTGGACATAAATGTTGTAACCTCTGTGCTCACTGGAGGCCTGATCAAAGTGTCTCCTGACCATCCCAAGAAGTTGAGTGCTGTCAATCTCACTTCGTTTTTCTCTGTGCTGCACAAGACCTCAATTTGGAATTGGACACCGTCAACCAATTCTACTGTTGTGGCTAGATCTCAGGCCCTGGTGTTGTTTTCTATTGGTACTGGACGTGCCTTTAACTTTGGGAAGCTGATGTTTAAGACAGCATTGCAATATGCTGAAGGAGACTTCAAGAAAACCAAGCTGCCTTACCCTTCACTGATTTATGGAATCTTGGAATCTCAAGGTTTCATTAGGGATATTGATGAAGATCAATGTCCTGTCGGAGATTCTCTTAAGATTTCTCCTGCTTATTTCAAAGGCAACAGAAAGATCGATCTGCCTTGGCTGAATTCTAGTGTTGCTCTGGATGTTGGCCACACTGATGATACAACATCTGAGCCTAGTGTCTGAGACTGCTAAACCGCCTCCTACAGATGTCACTCCTACTGGTTATGTAACATTACCTATCTCCTACATTCAAGATCGGATTGCCTATGGTCGACAACAGATTGAAAATGGCAAGAAGACCATTGAACATTATGAAAATCAAGTGGCTGATTATGAGCTTCTGCTGGATGTTGGTGTCCATTCTGGACAAAAAGGGGGAGTAGATACAGCTGGAACTAGTGGAACAAAAATGGCTGATGATGATAATGTTGATAGTAATGAAGGATAATGAGATTCGAGTTTTTCATTTTTCTCTCTTGATGGTTTTAGTACTTTAGTTGTTTTTATTTTCTCTGATCTTAGTTTCTCCTGATTAATGAACTGTTTTGATGTTATGATCTGAATGTTGCAATATCTAACATACAACATCTGTTTTAACTGTGTTTGGTTAACGGTAGAATTCAGGGGTAGTCAACTAAAGTTGGCTGAGTCACTGATTTGCTAACTCAGGGGGAGCTGAGCCGTACAACCATTTTTGGGTTGTTTTGTCCAGAAAAGCAAAAAAGGGGAGATTGAAAGGAATTTTATTCCTTGATATATTTTTCTTTTAATATCTTTAATGTTTTGCCTTTCTAGACATGAGAAATTGATGATATGATCTCGTGTAGATTTAATATTTGATATGAGACTATATTTAAGATAAGATATCATGATATCTTTAAGACATGATATCATGATATCTTTTAGATATGATATCCTTGTTTTAAAAAGAGTTTGTTTTCCTAATGAAATGTTTTTTTTTTCTATGTTTTAATAGGACTCAAAGGAGAAGGAAAAGGGAGAGACCGAGAGCATAAAAATCCTGGAGAGACGAATTCATACAGAGAGTTTTTGAGATCGAAGCAATCTCGTGCCATTGTTAAAGTGTTGCTGTGAAGTGCTGATAACATCTGAAGACAACGCCTAATCACTGTTTAGATTAGTCTGTCGATTTTTGAAGACTTTTCACTTCTCAGTTGATGCATCCTCTGTATAGTGGTTATACGGTTTGTTAGAGGTTTATGATGCAATTGTTTTTTTACTCGCCTTAATTAGGGAGTTGTTTTATTCTTTCACTAGTATTGGTTTTTGTAAACTTACAAGCTTTTCTAGTGAATTAATTTGCCCTGAGGCACCGCGCAAGTATTTTATACTTGTGCATAATTTATATCTCGTCTCTCGTATTGTTATTATTCTAAGTTGCGTGTTAATGTGTTAAACTATAATTTTCGCTGCATGTTGTCGTGGGTGTTACAACAACTATATTCTGATACATACAACACTCACTCTCATCACATTTACACTGTGAAAACGGAACTTTCAGAATATTTTGGTGTGTTGGTATATTAGTTGTTCTTGTGTTTTTCTGATTCTATCCCATCGTTTTTGGGCCTTCGAGCGGGTTTAAAGGTACAAAAAATAATAAAAACAAAATATCTTTTAAGCAATGGTGGTGTTTTGTTTTTCAATAAAAATATAATCTTAATTTAAGAAGATGAGGTTAAAATTGAGTAAGAGTAGGTCTCTTGTGAGACGGCCTCACGAATCTTTATCCTTGAGACAGGTCAATCATACCGATATTCACAATAAAAGTAATATTTTTTCATGGATGACCCAAATAAGAGATCCGTCTCACAAAATACGACCCGTGAGACCGTCTCACACAAGTTTTTGTCATTGAGTAAAATAAAAATAAGTAACACATGAATGATATATAAGATTGACATATATATCTATGAAAGAATAGATTAGTCTAGTGGTTTATTTGGTGTGTATTAAAAGTTAAGGTGATGCCAATCCATAAATCTATTTTGGTGCAGTTTCTGCACCAAATATAACATTCATCTTCAACCCACTTACTTCAAATCTTACACTAAAAAGTATATTCCTAGAATATTCCATTTGTTTACTATTTATTTATAAATTTAACAATATAATTATAATTAATGTTAATATTAGTTATTAAATGTATAATTTTTAAATTTAGTGATATAATTATAATTATATTTTATAATTATTGATGATTTAGTTTGTTTATCTTTATTGTAATTACATATTCTCGGATCCGATTTTCCAAATTATTGACGATTTAGTTTGTTTATCTTTTATTATATTTGCATTTAAATTATCTGAATTCGAATTTGTATTTTTATTTTAACTGTGTACTTGAATGTTTAAATATTATTCAATAAATTTGTGTGTTAGATGTTTAATTATAAAATTTTTTAAAAATATATTTATAAATTTATATAATTAAATATTTTAATTTTTATTATTAAATATCTAATTATTAAAATAATAAAAAATATTATTTAAATATATCTAATTATTAAATTAATATAATAATGATAATATCATATTATTAGATAAATAATATTTATAATTCTTAAATATTTATAATTAAAAAAAAAAAACTTCGCGCAGCATGTCGCACAGGAATGGGAGGTGCGCTATTTTGAAAATAGCACACCTCCATTGGAGCTTCTCCCCTGCGCCAAAATGGATTCACGCCATTTTGGCGCAGGGTTGGAGATGCCCTAACGGATGCAGATTTCCACCTAATAAAAGAAAGAAGAAGAGATTGATCGATATAATCTGTATATAATTATACCGAATGCTAATTTGAGCTAAATAGGAAATACATTGATTTAAAATCGAACCAAACTAAATGTAACTCGATTACGTAAGTTTATTTTTATTTGACATTTTATATAATTAATAAACCTAGTGATGTCTTATTTATTTGTTTAATATGTACCAATGAAATATTATACAAATATAAATATATAAAAAAATCTACTCACTCACAAATTCACCCTTATTTATTTATTTTCTTATATTAAATGATTTTGATTTGACCTTAAAAACACAAAGGTAATATTTTTGCATGTTACCCACAAGAGTTTTTACGTTACAAAATATTATTTTTAAATTTTAATATTTCATGTTTTAACCCAAGCTTTATTAGAAGTATAAAAAATATTCGTGGATTAATTTTATAAACATATAACAAATATTGGGATGTACGAAATTTTCATTTACCAATATTTTATTAAATTTTGGGATAAAAAATATAAAATGATTTTTTTTTAAAATTTTATCTCAATTTTTTTACTGAATATATAAAATTTTTAGAACATAAAATTATTAATTTAAACTATACTCATTGACATATAAACGTACTGAATTTTAAAATTAACATATATATAATTTTAAACTTTATATTCCAAAAATATTTATATACATATTAACTGCAAATTCAATTGAAAATATTTATTTTAAAATAACTTTGACATGTCAGTATGAAACAAAACTTTTTTTTACATTTTTATATTTCATAATATTTTTAGTTAATTTTATTGGTGCGAGTTTATTAGTAATTTTTATAATTTTCTTTATTATTTTTTATTTTTATCCAATTTATCTCTAATTTATCAAAAATTCAAATAATTTAAATAAATATTATTTATTATTTAATATTTAATATCACACACATCACGCATAATACTAATATTTAATAAAAATTGGGAGGTGAATAATACTTTTCTTATAAAATTATTAAATAAGCCGTGCTAGTCGACGTGAAAAATAAAAACACTTTCGTTTCTAAAATAAATTAGTGGGTGTATTCAATTCAGAGTTTTGATGACTTTTAATAACTTTTTCAAATGATAGACTTTTATGGATTTGATAGATTTTTATTGACTTTTACCGAATCTCACATATTATAAACAGATTTATGTGGATTTATGTAGATTTTTTTTCAAGATTTTTATAAATTTTTGTGGACTTTTTTTAATAGAATTTTATAAATTTTGTACTTAATTATAACATATTATTATTTTTTAATTTCTTTGAACCAATAATTAATTGACATATATAACATATTCAGTTTGAAATTATTTTCAATATTTATATTAATAAATAAATTTACTTATTTAAAAGTTAAATAATTTAATCTTTACATGTGTATATATGTGGGTTTGTATGCATGTTTGTAAATTTTTTAAAATGCATCAATTGATTAACATGTAACCTTGCTTATAAATTTATAATATACATGTGAAAAGAATATTATTTATTATTGTGTGAATATAATTTTGTATAAAAATATCATAGCTTACATATTATTTGAAAATGTTAAAATGAATTTAAAAAATCATGGTTGTTACGAGACTATTCAATTATTAAGAATTAAGCAACATTTTTTTGGATCATCTTTTATTATTATTGAATATTACATTAATTTGCATAAATCATAAATTAAAAATCACAAAATCAATTTTAGAATTCAGAGTTTCATGTGATATTAAAATAAAAATTTATTAAATGAAAAATTTAAAAAGGAAAAATGAAAATATATATAAATACACTTCGAAAATTTGAGAAAGTGATATAAATAGATGAGAGGAGTAAAGATAAGAAGAGATGTGATGTGAAGCGACATAAAGAAAAATAAATAGCTTGGGTATGAGTTAGAAGTTTTAAAAATCCATCCAAATCTTTGGGTTGAACCAAATACAATTTTTTATATTTTATAGTTGTACCTTATGCTTTAATGTTTATATGTTAATTAATTTTATGAAGTTATTAAAAATCTATGAAAAATTTGAATACCTATATACTTTTATAGAGTTTTTAAAAGTCAATGTTAATATCAATTTATTTTTTAAAATTTTATAAAAACTTATTTTGAATAGATCTATGCTTCTATAAAGTGATAAAAATCTTAATTTAATAAATTTAAGCTTTTAAAATCTACAAAATAATTAAAAGTCAATAATTCTATACAATACACGCCCTTGGAAGAGAAAAACTCTGAAAAAATTGAAAATATGGCCGGAACGGCGGGGACCCAAGCGAAAATGGTTGGCGTCGGCGGCGCTTCGAGTAGTGACTTAGATAAGTCGAAAGTGAACGCTTACCGCATTTCCGTGGTGATGGATCGTTTATTACGGCACGTCCGCGGCACCATTAAAAACGACGCAGAGTTCTTAAATCTCTGCCTTTCCCTGTCCAGGTAATCCTCCAGCCCACACGTACGATTCTTACTTGAAAGATGTTTTTTTTTCAGATTTAATAATTTTTTGTGGTATATTGCTGTATGACGAATAATTCGTGTCATAATAGTATTGCGAGGGATGAAGTGGGATTTTGATATAGGAGAGGATACCTAGTAAAATGAAAACAGTATTAGAGTCAAAGTTGTATTCTTTAGATCATTACCCACGGAAATTGTTCTTGGGGGACAACTCAGAAATTAGTAGCGTTTGATATATATGTGATTCTAAATACTAATTTTTTACCAGCACACTTTGTAGAAGCAGAATCAAAATAACATCGGCTTCTGGATTTCAATTTAAAATAAGCAGAAGCTAACACAAAAAACTGAATTTTTTTTTCCAAAAAACCAAGAATTAACTTTTTTTAAGTGATTGCAAACACTTCATTAGTCTACAAGCTCAAGAATAGAGCTTGAAGCCCAAAAGATTAGTCTCTTAGATTGGAGAATCCTTTAACCTTATTGACCACTCAATGTTTTGATGTGATACCAATGTGAGAGTGAGACATGCAACATTGTCCAACACTTATGAAGTTGACGCCCATGGTGATCTGCTGTGAGTGGTTTTAATCCATTGACCATCAAAATTGGTTGGGACTACCAAAAACAATAAATCAAATTGTAATAAACTGGAGTTGGAGTTGAAATCGTTCCAACAGATATCGGAAAACATGTACTATGATTATTAATTATCAAATTTAAATATGTAATCTAAACAAACAAAATTAAACTCGTGAGGGGAATTATTAAACTAATAAAACTAAACTAATGAAATCTGACACAATACGGTGTTATTTTGCTTTTCGTGCTTCTCCTTCATTTTCCAGTATTCGACGTAGTATCTTAATTCAATCTTTAAGCTAAACATGGACCACATTACCGTTATTGACCCAGTGTTATCCATTCCCAAGAATCTCCTTTCAGATCAACAAATCTCAACCAAAGAATCAATGTTAGGCCAGATTTCAAGAAGAACACAAAACCCAAAAGAATTGCCGATTAGGTTGTAGAGTTCCTTTAACTTTATAAGCACGCTACATTTTGTTGTGCAATCACCGAGGGACGCATAGCAGTCATAGAGAGTTGAAGTTTAATTTGATTTTCTGCATGTGTTATCCTGACACATGAGCGACTCCAAAGACCCATGTGTTGAAATATGGTGGGGGAGTGCATGGGGTTCAAATTGAGTAGTTTCTGTCATAATATTATGTTAAAAAACTACTCATGTTAAAAGTTTGAGCCAAGAAAGTGGTTGCAGATGTTCAACATGTCAGTGTCAACTACATTTGCCATGGAATTTTATCTGTGGCAGAGTGTTATAAAGGAGATAACACTTACTAGGTACCAAATTCTACTAGTAGTTTTACTGAGTTTTTTTTGTTCGTTGGAAACTGCAGAGGTATCGATTTTGCTGTTGTACACTACGAGGTTCCAAGCAGAGTGCAAGAGTTTCCTTCTCTGTTAAAGCAGGTGACTTTGGATAGAAATGTTGTTTCTCAGGGACCTGCCAAAGGAGTTGATTTGTACTGGTGGAATAATTTAGTCAATAAAATAATTTTTTGGTCACAATCCATTAATTATATTTAAATGCCCTCAAATCAACATCATAATTTGTAGGAAGACGGAGACGAATAGTTTGTTTCAGATTCTAGCTGTTAATTTCAAGTATAAATTATAATCAAATCTGTACATGTTTTTTGGACATTTACGTTGCACTGCTGGATTCTAATACAGTTCCATAAAACTTGCAAACTCAGTTATAAGTTTACATTTTTTTCGTCAAAGCATTATGTAAAATTCGAGTTCTGCATTGCATTTTCTCTAAATCCCGAGTAAATTAGACAGTTGTGGCTTTATTTTATTAGGTTCATTAGTCTGAACGACTCTTATCTTCCTGTTACTTACATTATTTATATGTACAAGTGCATGATGTCTCTAACACCGGTTCTGTCTTACACTTTTGTGAAATCATGCTTTGCTGGTTTTTGCCTTTTGGTGCCATTCATTATATTTCCTTCATATGATGATATAAGGATTTATCATTTTTCTTCGATGATCATCTATTAAGGTGTGCCGATTTAAGAAAGATGCCCTCCTGCAATCAGCTATAATGGTTTTGATGATTTCTGTTAAGGTTAGTTACCAGGCGATATTTGGTATGATCGTACAGCGTCATGCTTCATTTTTATCAATGTTTGAACTTTGAAGCAATTTTTTTATGGACTCCAATACTCCATGCATTTGAAAAGTGCAAGTTGTTGTGTATATGTGCATTAAATGGACTGATTAAGATTTGTTTGCAATGTAAATTCCTCAATAAAATTAATATTTTAAGTTCGATTAAATCTCAAGTGCACGAGTCAAGTTATAATATAGTGTACAAAGTATGAGTGTCGTTCCCACAAAGATTGATTAGACAAATTTAATTTAAGCTAAATCGAATTTCAATTTTTAAGCTATGCTTTTGACGGGATTGCCTAATTTATCAATATACTCTCTTGAGAAATGTTAATAAAACTAACAAAATGCAGTAACCAATTGTCCTTGTATTATTTAACAATTGCAATTGCATTAACGAACCGTTGAATCCTCTAGCTTTCGAGTTCGGCCTATGACTATCAATGTGTATCCAACTTCATGTGCCTATGCGAGTTGTAGATCCAATAATTATATCATCATATCATGTTATAAAATTCCCTCTCGGTCCCAATTATAACATATAAAATCACTTCAAAGTCGATCATGCTCCAAAGATGCAATCAAAACAATAACATAATCAAGAATGCTTAAAAACCAAAATTCAATCTTAAAAAAGAATTCAAAACATAATTGTTTTGAGGGTACGATCCCTTAAATCCTAACTAAAGTAAGATGGAAGGAGAAAAACGCTGTTAAGTTCTTGTTCTTTCATTGTTTCCTTGCTCTCGTGCAGCTGCGTCTTCCTCTTCGCTGCTCTCCCCTATGAATCTGGTGTAAATCTGATGTCTAGTGAATCCCTTTCTTGTATTAGGCTGCTCTAAGATATGGATGTGGCCTATAATCCAGAAAAACGGAAACAAATTGAGCAAATTCTTCTTTCTTTATCGCGTCGCACTAGGGCGGTAGATTTTAACTGCCCTAGCGCAGCCTGCGCGCAATTAATTTTTCTTTTGTACGTCGAGTGCGTTGTGCAAATCTGTTTTTTTTTCTTCATTAGCGCGCTGGGGCGGGCTAAACCACCCGCCCTAGCGTGGGCTGCTTGCAATCTAGTCAGTAATTCCCTTCTTTTTGATCAGGTTAACCTACAAACAAATCAACTGGAATACGTGAGGAGCAACAATACGCATAAATTATGAATAAAACAGACGAAATGCAGACTCGATACCCTAAACTCATGCAATAATGGACTAAAAACAACATTGTGAACATGAAAAAACGACCCTTATTGTGGACCACTCCATGCGCTGCCAAACGACATCCTTCATGGTGCTATCTTGGTAGAAAAGATTTGTTTTACTTGTGTGGTGGCTAGATTTAATGCATGACAAGGGTTGAAAACTTGCAACTTTGGTCGTGCTTGTTGCAGTGGTTCCCTTCAATTGGCAAGTTTAATTTAGTTGAAAAAAGTCAAATTTGGTGGCCTTTGTCTTATAGCTAGTTGGCGATTCCAGCCATCATAATTTGTAAGGCAGAGGAAATGAATTTTTCATGCCCGAGTGCTTAAAAAGCCTTTTTGTGGAGTGATTATTAGCCCGCTGAAGTACACTGGCATTCTGAATTATGAAAGCACGTGCCACAAAAATCAGCTTTTACTACTTTTCACATTGTATTTTTGTAGTAAGATATTTCATTTTTCCATTTTGAATCTTACTTTGACATGGAGGAGTCTCGGACAAATATCCCCTAGAAGACAACCTTATTCCTTAATTTTGCATTTCTGAGGCTGTTCATTATTTGGCTGGCAGAATGCTTGTGAATGTGGGTGGTTTTCAAATAAAGATTCAGACGAACTAATAAACTTGGGGAAGGAGGTTGATTAACAATTGAGTATTGTTTTATACACATCAATTTTTTTCCCAGTTGGTTGGATTCACAATTATTGAAATTTATTTCTTTTTGTGTAGATGGCAAGTAATTTTTGTGGCTCATCAAATTTCGACACAAAGGCTACCTGCTCTCTTTCTGTTACCTCCACAATTATGTCAAGGTAAAATATTCATGTGTAATTTTTTAAGAAGTGATACTGTGGTTCCAACTTGTAAAAAACAATTGCATGCCTTTTGTTAAATTTCACACTTAACTGGAATTTAGATGTGGTATCTGTGTATACGCGCGCACACATTATTTGCTTCTCCAAGATTTACGGTGATAAATAAAAGTGATAGCTGGTATGCAAGCAATGCATCTTAACACATTCTTTTACCGAGCGATTGATGATAAGATTACATAAGCATTTTTTCCTGCTGGAGTGGGATGGTTCAAATTCTTTGCCTTCTTATGTCCTCCGTAGCTCCATTGTGCTATGTTAACATGCTAGTAATCCTTTGGTTCAACTATCAATTAATCTCTGCAGTTTAACTCGACATTTTTTAATATAATTACTGCAACTCAGTTGGCAAGGTGATCGTGGTATCAAGTCTTGTTACCATGTCCAGTTACAAGAGAGAATATGTCCACCACAGTTTTATGTGAAATTTTATTTGCACCAAACCATCTGATTCTTGGTGTTCGTGATATTTATATCTTGTATGTATTTAACCTCTAATATTTCTGAACAAAATGTGGGCTTTCTATTTTCTTTCTTTTATTTTTGTAATCTACCTTTTATGTGTCTTGCCAAGTTTTTTTGCCATTCAACCTGCAACTTAAAGAATTATTGGGTGTACGTGCTTCCGCAGGTTCTATCCGAGAATGAGGATGGGCCATAAATTAGTTTTCCTTGAAGTCAAGGTGGCTATTTCGCCTTCCTTCCGCATGCATTGATCTCGTATCATTTTAACTGCTGATGGCATTGGTGCATTTTGTGTTTGCATTGTAGCCTGGATTCGATGCTTATGTGAGTGGCTTCCAGATTTCAAAAACTTTAATGCCTTCTCCGGGTCAAAAAATAGTAAGCATGCAAGTCTCGCAAGTGCAATATTTTATATTCAGGAACAATTCTGTGATTGTGCATTACTAGACATTGTATTGTTTCTGTAATTTTACTGAATCACGTTACCTGATGTTTCCTTTAAATTAGCTTGACGACTTAGTATGATCCATGAGAAGGCAAAACAATTGTTAAAACACGTGAGTTGATTTTCAAATATAAGTTGTGCAAATGGTTTCTCTAGCTATGGTTGATGACTAGTTCAAACAGAGTTTTTCAGTTGCCTTCACGTTTTTCAAGGCAATTATGATGAAATTGTACTGATATTTGGTAATGTTTGCATGCGACCAATTGAATAAAGGAGAAAGGAAAATACTGAAATAATTATAATCTTGTACACATTGTTCCTCGACCATAGTAGTGCTTATCTTGTAACCTTTGATCTGGGTTGACAGATGCAAGATCTTATAGTTTATGCTACTTTTGGTTCAAGGATTTTGTGGTGTAAAGTGGAAAGGAAAAGCAAAGTCAATTTATGCTATTTTTAATTTATTTTAATAAAATGGAAAGAAATGAATGAGAGTAAATTAGCAAAGATGTACTTGAAAACATATTCGAACATCCTTCTTGTTTTCTCTTATAACCAAAGTAAATCCTTTCCTTTTGTCCAATGAAATTTAGGATCCAATGTAACCGTATTGAATTCTTCCTTTTGTCCATATTGTGATTCAGATGCTTCTGAGCATGGGCAAAATAAAGCTGAATTCTTAACCATGCGGTCCTTAACAACATGTTTTAGTTTAGCGGATGCTACAAATTTGGAGGGGGTTGTAGAAATGGATCACTACAAAAGTGATTCTTTTTCCCTTCAACCTTAACTACTGCATATGTAGTTCATTTTTGTCTGAACACATTCTTAGGGGTGGATTGATTAAATCTCTTATGATGGGAAGTTTCACGAGGCACGAATAGCTGGTGACTTACGACTTTACTTTATACTGGGAGTCTGGGACAATACAACATTTTTTTTCCTTTCGACCCTGGATTTTTGGAATGATGATGTGGTCGGAAAGTAAAGTGACTGAAAGTAAGGATTTCCTCCAATGAACGACCAAGAATGAAGAGGATAAAATACCTAATGGCCTCTTTCTATGACTGTGAATTTATTGGACACAAATAGTCTTATTCCTTTCTTGCACCTATTACAGAAAGCTCTTTCCGTGTCTTCTTTTTTAGAACTTTTAATTGTTTAACTATTTTGCTTGTGTGCATCAATATTGCAGTCTCTTTTCCTTGCTTGCAGCTAGGATTGATAAAATAATTTCTGAGTCTTCATTTGTTTTTCTTTAACTTTTAGTTGTTTAACCCTTTATTAGTGTGCATCGATATTGCGATCCTTTGCTTAAATAATCTATACGATCATGCTATTGCTTCCATCTTGGGGTTTTCTTAAAAAAGGCGTCATCTTGGTTTTGGTGACATATAAACAGTACCTTTTGCAATTCCGAATTCACAAGAATAATAGATGTTATATTTGAGTTATTTTATCTTTTGATATAAGGATCTTATAAGCATTTTAGCGGGATAGTGCTTAATCTGCATATTTCATGTATAAGACCTCTAAATAAGGATGCTAATTTGGGGTAGGTTGGGGGTGGCATTGGTCCGTAAACATATTTATCTGAACAGAGCTGCAACCCCTCCTCATCTTGCTTCCATAGTTTGAAGACCCATCCTGTGGACAGAGAGTACCAGTTAACAAGTGTAGAGCACAACTCGTTGAAGCGAGATGTTTCCTTTTAATGCATTATATTATATTTTAATTTCATGAAAAAAGCTACATATTATCATAAATTACAACTATAACAACAACACATAAGCCTTTATCCCACTAAGTGGGTTCGGCTGAAATATACCATAAATTGCTTGATGATAATTAATTTCATCAACAGAGGTTATTTGTTGCACAAGCAGATGATATAACGAAGTCTTCCTGCCTCACTACCCCCTCCAAAGTCAAGTAATCTATTCTTTTGCTACTTCATTAATATTTTCATTTTGAGCATAATTAAATTTTTTTCTTTCTTGCAAACGAAAGAATTGAACATTTTCTATATTTACTTCTGCAGCTTTCTCGTGAATGGGAAGGGAGTGGAGAAGAGGACTACTACTTCCATGGTTGGTTTAGACTAATTTTAGGACACCTTTATCTTTAAGCTAATTGTATTGTGAAATACTTGTATTCCTTCTCTCAAGCAGGACACAGGACCTCAAATCCCAACAGATGTGACACATATGCTGAAATACGGGTCGAATCTTCTTCAGGCTGTGGGTGAATTTTGTGGTATAAGCCTCAGGTTTTCATAACTGAAAATTTTGTTTTGCAGTTTAATATGTAAAGGCGTTTACTCTCAAAGTTGATATTTGTGAAGGGAATTATACTATAGCAATTGCTTTCATGAGCGAGATGCCAAACCTTGATAGTAGTGCCCTTCAAGATTATGAGCAGCATGCTCTCACAGCTGTGGATTCAGGTGCCATTAGTAAAATTTCTAGAACTTATTTATTGTTGTCAAGTAGGCCTTTGCTTTACTACTTTTTTAGTCGAAACAACATTCATTTTAGAATAACATGGCACGGTAAGGTCTATTCGCTAGTGGAATGCATGTGCTCTTTAACTGCTCACGTTAGTTTGCTTGATTTTATTGTGTAGATTCTGAAATAATTGAAGGGCCCTCAAGGATATCGCTAAACTGTCCTATTAGGTAAACCTTGATTTTGCGTTGTTCAACTCGATTATGTTCTTCAGCATTCATTTATTCAATATTCGCATGGAACTTAATAGTTTTACTGGGCACCTCGTTCTTTCATTAGTATTTATTTATCGTGACAAAGCAAAAGATACATTGTGATATCTGGTCACAACACCACCAATCATTGAAAACATTATGAGATGTATAATCTACATTTTAATATGTGATGCTCATCGGTTCTGGAATTTGGATTTTGACTTCAATTCCGAAAACTACCTTTATCTTTCTCGTTTTCACATTTTCCTTCATGTTTTAGCCGGGATTTTTACCAAGCCCATTCGAGTAGCAGCGCCTTTTTTAATGCTGATTTCGTGCATCCTTTTTAATCTTGAACAGCTTCAAGCGAATTAAAACTCCTGTCAAAGGATATTCATGCAAACATATTCAGGTAATTTTAAGTATCGGATAGTTAGTTGAAAGAAGTTGTATCTACCGTCAAATGTGATTACAAATTTAGTTGAAAGAAGTTGCACTTACTGACAAATGTGATTATGACTGCTTTTTTATTTTTCAAGTTGTGTGATAGTTTAATATACAAGTATAATTTCTCTATTCTAATCACATTGTTACCTCATGGATACCGAATTTGTCTTTCTATCACGTCATCTGACCACTACAGTATTGGTCTAGCTTCTAGTTTGACCACTATATTTTATTTGATATGCTGTACCATTTACGACTTCTGATTTGTTAGTTTTTTGTGATGTTTGTTATAATTGATTTATAACTTGTAAAACCTGTATGTGACTAATGGTTGTTTGATGTTTTTGTGTATTTGATTTGTAACTTTTAAAATATGAATGGTCATTTGACGCATTGATAAAACTAGATTAATCACATGGGGAGGTGAAACCACATTCTTGTTGAGCAAAGAAAATTTAAATTATCGCAATGTCCACTCTCATATTTCTGTTGGATTTCATAGCCTTGCTTCTCATTTTTTTAACGGTCTTAGCAAATTTGAAGTCTCGTGTTTTTGTTTTGAGCCAGTGTTTTGATTTTGGCAACTACGTGGACATAAATTCAAGAGTACCATCCTGGCGCTGCCCTCATTGTAATCAGCATGTCTGCTTCACTGATATACGCATTGACCGAAAGATGGTCAAGGCAAGTATATTATCTGCATTTTTTTATTGTATTCTTGAATTATTTTATTCTTAGGTTATGTTTGGAGCCTTTTCAGATCTTGGAAGAGGTTGGAGCAAATGATACCGAGGTAATTTTTGCCTCAGATGGATCTTGGAACGTTGCGATGGGAACTGATGACTCTATACAGAAATCAGTGGATAAGATCTCCAACAATACACAGGACGAGCCTCCACAATCTGAATCTGTTCAGTTGTCGAAAGCTCCTGTAGATGTTCTTGATCTGACTGCCATCGATAATGCAATAAGTTCTTTTTCCGATGATGAAATTCAAGACAGGACAATCGCCGCAACTTATCAATGTCAAACAGAGACTCCAACTGAGGCATTCGACCCTCAGATGACCAAAACAAATGATGCTGACCAAAGTGATGCTTGTCTGGATGATTTCTGGTCTGGATTTGTCATGCCAAACTTTGGACAGGTGTCATCACTATCAAACACCACGTCAAACAATATTGCGCAGAGTCCTGTTTTGACCCATGCAATTGGTCCTAATTCTCCAAATCAAGAACTCGAGGCTGTCCTTGGTGATGCACTTGTTACAGCCACTATGCCACAATGTGAAACTTCTGTATCGACTACTCTGCCATTTCAGCAGCACCAACTTGGAAATTCAGCTGTCACTAACGATTATGGAAGGTTCCCGTCTCTACCCTGGAATGTTACCAGTACACCTACGGGGGTTCAGGCCCTTCTTGCGCGCACCTCAGATTCCGTTCTTCAAAAACGGCCAAGAAATTGTGGGAGCATATTTACCCAGAATAGTGCATTAGCAGCTTCTCAAGCCTCGCCATGGGCCCAAATGATTCCCAACGCAACTCATATGAATCCATTTTCCGCCTCACAGAGGTCTTCATCTCCATTGCATCAGTACATGGGTATGCAGGTAAATAGGTGCCCTTTCCCTGATTTAGTGGTATTTTGCAATGTATTTCCTTGTGGATTTTCCTGATAGTTCAGATTGTTTTTATTACTAAAAAATCTATGTGAGATTTTTCAACTCAAAATGGGATCTGTGTTTATTATGCTTCTAACACAGCATGAAGTCTCAAACAACCAAAATTGCACTTATCTAAAACATCTATTTACCCTTCTCAAATTCTTCTTTGGAATTGTGGTCAGCGAAATCAGTCATTTCCTTCCGTTCGATCATCTCAATCAAGTGTTCCAGATCAAGGACGAAATTCTTTCAGTGCTTTAAATGAACGTCGTAGTTCAACTCCACCTCACCTTGTTGGTCCGAGGATGCCATCTGCTCAGTCACCTGCGAACTTCTCTCGACCTCAAAGCCAAGTTGGAGTTTCACGGGACCGAACCAATTTCCCAGTAGGGGCAGTCACTAGTCAACAAGCTGGTAAGTCGTTATCTGTGCACACAAGTGGACAGATGACTAGGCCAGTTGAGGCATCTAAAATAACACCCTCATATACGATTCCCAATAATCACAGAATGCCATCGACTAGAGACCAGGTAAGTAATCTAGAAATTACATCTTCTCAAGGTCAGACAACTACAGCCAATGATTCAATTGAGCAGAATTGGCGCCCAGCAGCCCGTATGCGTGGAGCTTTATCGGGTCAGGCTTATTCCGATGCTTTGAACCAGTACATTATTCAACCTAACCAGCAAGCTCAGGCAGCGAGACCGTCACTCCCAACTAATGTCCCAGCACATTTGCAATCCTTGATGGCCGATACAACTGCTCTGCCGCGGCCTCCAGAACCAAGCCATCTTTCTGGATCCTCGGTTACCGGGCCTGAGCTTTCAAGCCAATTACCAGACATATCATCTGGGACAAAGTGATTTGCAAGATTGAAGGGGAAGTAAGTATTTGGGTGGCTTGCATGTAGAGAGGCCAGTTTTGCTCCTTTTGGCCTTTCTGCGCATAAATTATTCTGAATTTGTTTTTGTTTTTGTTTTTTTGTTTTGTTTTTATTTTCACGCCGCCCGTGCTCTTGTTAGGAAACACGTTTCCATGTCTTGTAGGAAGGGTCACACCTCTAAGCCACTAAAATTTATTTATAAAAAGAGTAGGTTTTCTATGCAATAGATTCATGAGCCGGGTTGGTCATAAAAACTAGTACTCATTCAAAACATAATCAACAAAAAAATGATATTTTTGCTGTGAATTTTTTTTATCCAAAATAATATTTTTCATGGTTCAAATATCTTTCATTAAAAATATTTTATCATAACATAACTAAAGAAATTATATTTTTGTAATAAAAAATAATATTTTGAACGCAAAAGTGATATTTTTCATGGATTGGGTCGGTTGAAGATCCGTCCGTTTCACGAAGTTAGTCCGTGAGATGAGATTTTGTGTTCTAAAAATACTTCATCTATTCTAAAATGTGTATGCTCGTATATTTTTTCCTCATGGATTAAGAATATTATTGGAAATAAAAAGTTTAAAAAATTCTTATTTTGTCTTGATGTAATTCATTCAAGAAATGATTGCATATTCTTCGAATATTTAGTTATCATAAATATATTAGTAAAAAAAATAAGAAGCCATCCAACTAAAAGTAGAAATTTTATTATATATCTATGACAATAGAAAATGAAAATGCAGTTCATATATTTGAAACGAATGAAATATAAATAGTAACACTATATATCCAAATATAATACAAGTAGTACTCAAAATTACGTCAATACTTTATTATTCTGAAATCTATTTTTTCATATTTTTTTTGTTTTCTATATTGTTAATTTGTTTTTCTTGTTCTTCCTTCTTTTTTAATTTTTTTTTTAAAAATATATGTAAGAGTTCACAAGCTATTAAATATGTTAAAATTAATTTATGAGGAAAAGTTTGAAAAAACAATACTTTACCCATTCGCCCGCGAAAATTAGAAACAATTTCATCTTCTTCGCCAACGAAAATGCTAAAATCCTCCATTTTCGTTTCGGATCAACATATTTGCAACGCTGATATCATCCCTCCTTTCGAGGTTCCTATATCTGATCGTTATTGTAATTTTTGGCGCAAAAGGATTGATTTCCGGGATTTTTATTTTTTTTGGTTTGCTTTCAGGTTCGAGCAAGAATTGAAGTCGCGGTCCTTAATTTCCTGAGGAATCTGAATTCAAATAATCCATCGATATCTGATTTGCCTCTGGTTCTATCTTACTTTTGGATCTTCTTGTTTGTGGCTTGTAAAATTAATGATTGTTCATTTCCTAAGTTTTGGTTTTTGAACTGGTGGAAGAGTGACATTGTTCGGCTATCGAGGTCGTCGACGTACTCTTCCTCGATAGGATAACATTTATAGTTGGTCTCGGATACTTCCGAATCTTCCATTGCCAATAACACGACCTACACGTTGGGGTGTTAATAGCAAATGTTCCTGTCATACTTTTTTTGTTTTTATGTTTAAGATTTTATGGTTCGTTTTTGACAGATAGACAGATCGTTGAGCAATCGTAGAGCCAGTCGAGCATTACTAACTGAATCCACGGCGATTTTTCTTTCGCGTTCATTCTGCACGCGGTCTTTGATGAATGAGAACAGTGCTAAATCATTTATTAGAGGTATCCATTTTTCTCAATTTTGGGTCTTATTTGTTTCGTGTTAGTTTAACATTATTTTGGGTCTTTGAAGTGTGGAAGGCGATGGAGATGTGCCATCAGATTCTGGTCCAAGAAAAGAAAGTGACTCAAAGGGAGTTATTTTATAAATTACTCTCCGATTCACCAGAGTATTTTACTTCTCAATTGCAGGTCAATCGGTCTATCCAAGGTCCAAACTTTGTATTTCTTCTTTATATAATTTTTGGAGCTGCATTGGTTCTATAATCATTTCTCAACTGGGATAGTAGTAAAACTTGTAGAATAGATGTGGTGCAACTTTCATGGCAACACCTCGTCTTTGCTTTACCTAAAGTATAATTTGACAGATCAAACTTGATTTTGTTTTAATTATAGTCGTTTATCTGCCTGTAGAGCTTCTAAGTTGTGGCGTTCTTCTTTCTTTGATAAGCAAATAGATGTGGTGGCATTACTTAGATGTAGCCGTTACAGCCTTGGCGTTATGGCATCCAGTAGAGGAGTGGTTGCTGGCCGCCTTTTACTTCAGGCATTAATCTATAACTCCCTGACCTTCCACAGAAATTTATAATTTTTATTATTCAAGTGGATCAATGACGTGATTGTGTTAATTTTACCACTAATTTTCACTGATCTACTTTGGGTCGATCGAACTTATTATATAGTGTTCTTTTCATGTGCTAAGATTTCATACTCTGGGTTAAAATTATTTTTTAGTTCTTTTTCCACACAATCATTTGCTAATATTTCATAATGGTGTGAAATGTACTATCCACTTTCCTCTCTTAGGGTTTATTATTATACTACAATTGGTATAACTTGAAGTAGATTAAAACAACTTGATGTCATTCTACTTTTTTCTGCAAGTGATGCATTCTGTGTCTTACGACTGTTTTTTCAATTGTTGAGAAGGAGCCAAACCAAAACATTATTGATTGTTCAGTTTGTGGATCTTCTGGTTATGCCATCTCTGGAGACCTAATTTTTCTCGAGAATTTGATCATGAAGAGTGATGCTAGATACATCATTGTGGTTGAGAAGGTATTTGTTTCCTCGTTTAATTTTGACTTATTGACTAAAGAAAAAACCCTTGTTTCTGCTTTTATGACAAATGAATGAAGCATCAGTATTTTCCAGCATGCCATATTCCAGAGGCTGGCTGAGGACCGGGTATTCAACCAAATTCCATGTATTCTCATTACGGCCAAAGGATATCCAGATATTGCCACAAGGCATGTCCCTTTCTTCATTAAACTTAATGTTCGGCAGTTTACCATAGGTTTTTTTTCATGCTGGGAACTTATAACTTGTAAAATTTCATGCAGGCTGCTCCTTCATCGAATGAGTCGAGAGTTTTCAGAACTACCCATTCTAGGCCTGTTTGACTGGTATGAATAATCTTCATCAATCTCTACATACTTGTAAAATGACCTGATGCTGGTCATGCATGCTTCTCAACTTAGGCTTGAGTTTTCCAGAATTCTATCTTATAATCGTTCAAATAGACACATACACACACACGTGTGTTATCACTTAATACATATTAATGGAGTATTAAAATTATTTAAAAATGAAGTATTAAAATCATTTGACAACTAATCAAATTTGTTTTCCCTGTCGCAATATAAAGCATTAACTCAAGTTTGAACCATGTTATTTCTCAATATCATATCATGATGAACTAAACAATCCTCGTTGAGCCCAAAAATATTTAGTTCCTCCATGTATTTGCCGCCCTAATTTCTGTTGATAATTCAGAGTTATTTACAAGTCCTTGACCTTTTAATGTTTAAATACGAAGGAATCCAGCAGGATTGGCCATACTATGCACCTTCAAGCATGGAAGCATAGGAATGGGATTAGAAGCATACAGATATGGTCCTTACTTCTATCCTGTGACAACCCTTCATGTCTGAAGCCATGTCAATACTAAAATGACTTGATCTCTGTATTTAGCTTGCAATATCAAGTGGCTGGGATTGCGTAAGAATGATATCGAACAACTCATACCTGACGAATCACTGATCCAACTAAAGACACGTGATCATCAAATAGCAAAAAGCTTGGCAAATTCAGAAATTTTGCTGGTAAATTTACAATATCATTAAACGAGAACATCTTCATGTAATTGTCTTTCGATATATCACTCTCATTACAGTCTTACTCGTACTGATGTTATGCGCAATGTTAAAACAATCCTGACCATCATGCTTTATATTCTTTTTTTCTTCGGCCTTGTTTATCAATTGTGTACTTGTTTTTACAGGATAAATACAAAGAAGAGCTAGCCATGATGGTTCAGAGTGGCCATAAAGCAGAAATTGAAGCTCTTTATGTTCATGGCTTTGATTTCTTATCAAAATACCTGGCCAAGAAAATCGTGCAAGCCAGTTACATATAATTTACATTGTTGAATTGATATATTCCGAAGTGTACAATATTTTTTTTTGGTAGATTGAGTAATTGTGAAATCTATATATTCGGAAGCTTATAGTTGTACCACTGAGGCAATTGTTGCTTACATATATCCAAGAAAATGTAGTGCCTGACAAATTACAAAATATCTTTTAGAATTCAATTAAATTTCTTTTTTTTATTATTCAATTCTATGTTAACTTTGAAAAAGAAAAATATCATCCTATTTTTCAATCCAAAGTGTACATGAGCAAATCACAATTTCAATATTTGCAAGGGCAGCTTGTGATGATGGACGAACTTGCAACATGAACTCTGTTATAAATTGCAGGATAACCGCCTAAAATTATTAATTGATTATGATATTCTACTTATATTATTAATTTTTTTTTAAAAAAAATCGATTAATATAATACCAATCATTCATGACATGCATAAATCATATTTGATAGCAAAATATAATTGACAAAAATTTGTGTGAGACGGTCTCACGGGTCGTATTTTGTGAGACATATATCTTATTTGGGTCATCCATGAAAAATTACTACTTTTATTGTGAATATCGGTAGAGTTGATCAGTCTCATAAAGATTCGTGACATCATCTCACAAGAGACCTACTAAATATAATTTTATGCTATAAAATTTAATTGAAGAACTTTTTTCCATTGAATTTTATTTAGTTGTATTTTATTTTCGCAAATAAAGATTTTGTCTTTAAAATCCAAAAATAGTTGCAACGACATACTTTTGTCACCCAGTAATACATATATTCAATATATATCCACAAATCCCGAGATTGAAAAGGTGAGTGGCAAAAGCAATTCACCAGCAGTAAATATAAAGATTCTCCTTTGCAATGAAATTTGCCAACACCACCTGCCTCGTAACGCCAATTGCCACCTATATGCCTTTGCTTTGCAAATCCTCTATCAATTCCTCTGTATATATCTGTTAGTTCCCTCTTTGTCGCTTGCACTTCACCTTATTCAATAATCTCCTCCTGTTTTTGTACGCCGGATGAATCAATGCTGGGTAGTTGGCCTTGTATCGATCCTCATAACTTCAGCCAGTTCAAACCCAATGATCCTTCCAACCCATCGGTAGTATTCGACTCAATGTTCGTTTTGCTACACCCCATTTGGATTTATAGTGGAATCCTATCAGTTATTCGTCTTCTGTAATTCAGTTGTATTTTTTGTTTCAAGTTTCGTGCGCGAGAGTTTAAGAAATGGATTTTCTGAAACGATTGAATCTTTAACTGTTAAGTGGACTTGTGAGGTTGTGATTTTTGGTCCCTTTTGCAATTATGGCGTATTAGTTCCTTGATGTCGTTTTACAGGACTCGGCTTTGATCGTGTTGTTTTGAGTTGTGTTACTGCATGAACTTGTTGGTTCAACAAATGGGGTTTGCTGATTTTATGGAAGAATGCTGTAGCATATAACAGTTAAACTTTGATTGGTGAAGAATTATTGAATGGTCTGTGTATAGTTGTATGATCTTAGTTTAGTTTACTTTGTTGTGTATCTCTGTTTGCTAGTAGTTTGTGTTTTATGGAAGGATGCTGTAGCCCATAACAGTTAAACCTTTGATTGCTGAAGAATTATTGAATGGACTGTGTTTAGTTGTATGATCTTAATTTAGTTTACTTTGTTGTGTCTCTCTGTTTGCTAGTAGTTTGATCGGCATTCATTTATGTTTCTTATTGTGCTATCGAAAATTTGATTTGTGTGATACACGCATATATTCGATTTGATGAGCACGTGTCTCGCAGTCGCGTAACGGATTGTTGTCTGTTGTGTAAAGTTTGGCTTCTGTTATTTAGATACTGGATTTTTAATTATAATGGACACAATAATTGTTGGATATAAATTCTTGCTATTTTCCTGCAAACAGATAACTGTAGACATATGGTAAGTCGAGCATTGTGACCGTAAATTACCTTTATCACAGGTGAGGAAAGTCAAAGTGTTGAAAGTTTTCCAGTTTTGCTCAATATCATAATTGGTGGTTAACGAACAGAATAAGAGCGCAATGTCTAGAAGCTCATCGGCCTAAAAGAATTGCATACCAACAGATTGCCTATAAGACAACGTCATTGTTCTGTATTTTGTTCCTTGTGTAGTATTAGCAGTGTTTTCTTTCTGTTTTTCTGGGAGTAAATCCACAAAATGTCATACTTTTCTTGCCCTCTTGCCTTCACTTGGTCTTTGGAAGAATATTATTCCAACTGTGATTTGGACCAAGATTTGAAGACTGAAAATTGTGCTTGTTGATAAGTTACCTCATCACCTTGTTCATTTGTAATTACTGGCAAACTTAATTAACCACTTAAGATTCTTGAAAGATTCAACTTTCTTGGAAGATTTGGGTCACACTGTCAAGGAAAGCATTGTCTTTCGCGTCTTTTCTTGGTTGGCTTGGCTTCCTCATTTCACAGAAGTCATGCCAGGCAGCTTCTCTGACTTGATAGGTTAAGATATGCAACATTCAGATGGGTCTGATTTCAAGACTCTTAGAAAGATTGTTCTCAGCTAACTTTTCAATTCAAACTTGTTTCTTTGAGTCAGCCCAACACTTCATTTGCTACATATTCATTGTTCGATGCTCATTTATTGAAATAGGACAAACCGATGATTGCTCTAGTATGAAAAATTTGCACATATTTCTATAGCAAGTACTAATTTACCTTTTCTTGATTTAAAGATCAATTCATCCGAAAGAGAGAATCAATTTAAAACGATATCATTTAAATGACTGTCGTTTTTTTTAATAAAAAAAGCCCGTCGGTTAATGATTATGGGCTTTACTTTTCTCTGCCTCTCTTCATACATATGCATACACTCACACACTGAAACATTATACATGTTTCATGTTTCGTTTTGTTCCTTTCTTTTGCTGAGGTACTCAAGAATGTAGGTTAGTCTTCCTCCATTGTAGCAGACTCCAGGGCATGGATGTGACAAGCTATTCTATCTAAGCACACTTTTTTATATGTTTTTCTAAAAAATGTTTCCGTCACGTGTGCCCAGTATGGCTTACATTTTAGATTGCAATCCTGGAAACCAACTGCTTCACTTTTGGGTTCATTAGTTTGACGTTGTAAATATTATTATTTAATGTTTGAAGTGCGTGATATCCTAGAATTTATGATTCTCAATCTTGCCCAAAAATTTGAAATGCGAAATGAACTTTATTTGTTCTGATAGATTGTGATTTCAAATTAGTTTATCTTATGTTTAATCTTTAGGTTTATCATTTCCTGCTGAAAAATATATAGATTTTTTAGTAGTTCATGACTTGCTTTTTTTCCAAGAGCTATATCGAATTTCCTTTTAGCTTGTGCCATGTTTATAGGAAACTCGAACAATTGTTTCTCATGTACTTTGGCTGTGTTGCTCGTGTCTCCAGAAAATGACACCCGTTACTTATCACCCAACTCATGATCGCACTCTTCCACCACCTAATCAAGGTAATAAAAAATTTGACGTACCCTTTTTTCATATTTGACTGTAGATTCATGTCTTTCCTATTTTAACTTGGATGTTACATCTTCCTTATGTTCTTTCCACAGCCAATTTATCAGCATGGTAGTGTTTAGTTTTATTTCGGCATTTCTGGAGTTTGATTTTGAAAAAGTAGTTTTGAAGATTTGGAGATGTATTTTTGAAAGTTCCATCTAATAGATGTCAAAACTTAGGGTAGGTTGTGTAAATTATTTTTCAGTTTTGATCATGGATGAATATGGCTTCTTCAGCGTGTATTTTCGACTTTAATCTTTTATTTCATTTTGCAGTAATAGTTCCCGAAGCAAGAAACATACTTTTAAGACACTTTTACAAGCATGCTGAAGAAAAGGTTAGTGCAATCCATAATTTTCCATTTTCATGTCTTGTGATGAGATGGCTTTGTCAATATCATCTTTATTTTCGAGCCTTAGTTCGAACAATGTACTGAAACGTGTCTTGGTGATCCCCAATCACCAAGTAAAGCTCAACGCCTTCATGTCAAGTTGATATCAATTTTATTCTTAGTTTCGATGCAAGGATTTCTGTCCCCTTGTATTTAAGTGTCTCCAACTGCTGATATTGATAGTGAAACCATTTTAAACATGGATTTCTAATCTTGTTTTCATCAATCAACACCAGTTTGTTCTCTAATATCAATCCGTCTTTATGTGAAACTTCATTCATTCTTATGGTCATGAATTTCGCGCCAAAGTATATGCCTTAGTTTGAAGAATCTTATGCCAAAAGATTGTTTCTCTTGTGAATATGATTTTGCAGTTGAGACCCAAGAGAGCTTCTTGCGACAATCCTACCCCGGAGCGTGCATCGAAGCTTCCGAGGTCTTCTTCTGCTTCAGATACTTTTAAGCTTTCATATGAACCATGAAGTTGTTTTGTATTTGTAATGCCATCAAGATTTAGAGGTAAACTAGTGAACAAGTTTAACTGTTTTGTATTTTCCTAAACTTGGGAGATGTATGTATAAATTGATGGGTAAGGACCAGTTCTCCATGTTGAAATTTTGTTTATCTTTTTTTTTTTTTGGAACATAATTCTTTTCTATCTTGAATTACCTGAAACTGTATTTTTTATGTTCCTCATTTTTAAATGTTTTACGAAAGTAACTTTAAAACTGCAAATTTTTTAAAAAATCCTAACTATTTTTGTTTTTTGTCTTAATATTTCTCATATCAACAAACATAAAATGTCGAAGAATATTGTCTATGAGCGCAAAATATCCCTGGTCGAATTGATTTAAAATCATGAAATTTTAACAAAATTATATTGATTTAATGGTATTTCACAAAATTTATTCGAATAAACTTGGGTTAATTGCATCAAAAAAGCAAAAACAATTGTCAAAAACTTGTGTGAAATAGTATCACATATCGTATTTTGTGAAACAGATATCTTATTTGGGTCATCTGTGAAAAAGTATTACTTCTTATGCTAAGAATATTACTTTTTATTGTGAATATCGGTACGGTTGATTCGTCTTACAGATAAAAATTCGAGAGACCAGACTCATAAGAGACCTACTCAAAACAATTTATGTAAAAGTAATAATATTTTTTACCACATATTTTGAAAAAATTAGGCATAAAATCACATACCAGATGTGGTAAATGTGCCTGAATTTTTATAACATATATTTGAAATGTGTTCTATTTTTAAAAAATAACATGCATTAGCCTATTAGCCCAAACTTGGGCAATTTTGGATTTTAGATGTTTGAAATTATAATCCAAGGTTTAAAGTTTGCTTTAGTTTATATAGTTTCCATCAAAGGAAATTTCTTACCCTATAATTTCTCAATATAAACATATACTCTTTCAATGATAGTAATAACGACTAACGAGAAATTGATGTTATTTTGGAATCAAGTTTTAATTTTTTTGGGTGTATATATATATATATGTATACACACACACACATATACACATACACGTGTGTGTGTGTGTGTGTGTGTTGGCCGGTGAGTATGCTATATCCAAAGCAAACGTTATTCATGTTTTGATACAACATGTTTAATTGATTATACGATGAATTTATATATATATTATTTTGAATTCAGATGATGAATATGTTGTGTTAAAAAACATATTAAAATATTAAAAGATTTTTATTCCAGATTATATGTGTGTGTGTGTGAAGGTTTGACTGGTCAATTGGTTTACGTTTTGGAGTGGTCGTTGTGTTTGGCGGCGCATATGAATAAATTAATTATTAGTAATTAAATAAAAAAAATAACAATATTGAAAGAGAGTTCATTGTACTGACCTACTCCATTCAATAGCCCGCAAACACGACTCCGACTCTTTATTTCCCATCTCTACGTTTTCTTTAATTATCTTTCTAACAATTTTTTTTTTTGTAAAAACAGATCTCTTATTTGGTTCATCCATGAAAAAATATTTATTTTTTATGCTAAGAGTATGGCTTTTTATTGTAAATTTTTGTATAATTTTGAATAAATTTGATATTAGCTCGGTTAGATCAATTTAAAATATTAAAAGAAATTAGAGTTTAAAATTATAGCTTGAGTAGTTTCAGATTTCTGACTCCGAAACTGTATCTATGATGTTATTTTAAACATCTTACGTATGTGTGTGTCTGCTACAAAATATAGTTGGCAGCAAAGCGGGTGCTACTTGAGTCCACAGATTCCTCCATTCAGAACACAGTCAAAATTAAGAATCTCGTTCAAAAATGGCGATGGCGATTTCTTCACTCTGCTATTCAACCAACACGAGCCTCACTAAACAACCACCGCTCCATTTCCCGGGACCTTGTTCAGCTCCCAGCACTCTGAAGCTGGCGGCTGGCCCTTCGTCCTCGTCAGCGGCGATGGCTGTGGTAGCTGCGACCGCAGGTTCCGTGGAAGCTGAACCAAAGACGACGGCCTCGGCTTCGACTAGGTATCTGCCGTTTCGGGTGGGGCACGGATTCGATCTCCACAGGCTGGAGCCTGGCTATCCGCTCATCATCGGTGGTATTGATATTCCTCATGATCGAGGCTGCGAAGCTCACTCCGACGGTATCAATCAATAAACGCTTCTGTTTCTCTGTACAAGCTATTTTAGAGGGTTCATTTCGGAAGAAAATTGGAATTTTACAAACTTAAAATAGAACAACACGTTTATTTATTTCAGTTCACGATCATCCCATTTCTGCTGCATCCATATGTGTTTCGTTTTATTTTGAAGGCATTCGTTTGATTCAATCTCATGATTTCATGTTTGCTTTAGATGGCTGAATGGTGAAAGTCTGTATTTTTTGCAGTTGATTAATTTGGTTAATTTCCATACACAATTGAGGTTCTCTATTCCTTGCTTCTTATCATTATCTTGATTTGAGAACCAATAGGTTTGTAAGAAAGAACTATAAAAAAATTGCGACTTGGACATACTCAACCTTAGAAGATAGCTCATTAGACAACTACCAAGTACTTACAGCTGATTTGAGACATCTAATATATCTGTTCACGTTTAAGAATGAACATTTGAAGCGTAAAGTTTACAAAACATTATCGGATAGCATATAAGGAATCCAACATATAAAGGTGGGCATTAGAGGGTTTATATATGGATTTGGACAATTATCCTGTTTGAGCTAGTTTAGTCCCAATTTTTAGAGAAAATATGGGTTACTGAAGAAGAATCAATTAATAAAATGTCCAAATTGTTCACTCTCTTAATTATTTGTTATCATGATTGACATTTATCAATTCTATTCATGTTGATTGACATTAATAAACTCTATTCATGTTTGTGACAATAATTATATGCTAGAAAAAATCATTCTAATGAAATCAAAACTGAAATTGAAGAATCAATTCAAAAATTTCAATCCCATAAATGAAGTTCAAAATTCCAAATTTTTTTTCTCGTTATTGATTTAGAATGACTCTGGCTAAAAGCAAAATCGTGTTATAACTTATCACTTGTATCTCATAAAAAGGACCAGTTAATTCATTAGACTCTTGAAAGTTTTCAATTTTCAATTTTCGGATCTTCGATAATAGTTAGCGGACAAAGATAAGCTTTAAAGAAGTGGAGCAAAATTAAGACGTGTATTTCTCAAGGATAAAAAAAACACACTAAAAAAAAATAGCTGTAGTCTGAATCTGCGAATTTCACTGCCCATACAACAGTAGCTGGTAAAAGTTTTGTCATCAAGGTGACTTTTTATGTTGCTTCAGGGGATGTGTTATTGCACTGTGTGGTTGATGCTATATTGGGGGCACTGGGACTTCCAGACATTGGGCAGATCTTTCCAGACACCGATCCTAAATGGAAAGGCGCAGCATCTTCTGTTTTCTTGAAGGAGGCTGTGAGTGTCTCTCCCTTTTTATTACATATCACGCTTGGGTCGCTTAAATTCAGACGTTCTGCATGTAATTCATAATGTGTGTGTGTATTGAGTGTCTGAATTGGAGAACTTTTTTCACATGACTCTTTCCTATAGAATGTCAATGAAAATAATTTCATACCTGACTTGGTCGATGAAATATTGTTTTCCTATTTGAAATATGTGATTTGACATTCTAAAATGATGTCCTATTCTATTAAAAGCCTTTTCGATGTAATTTGAAGCTTTCCAATATGCTTAAATTGTGTTAACCTATGTTGACCAGTAGCAGCTGCATCATCCTCTTAAGCCGTTCACATTACTTCCATGCATTGGATTGTGTATAAAATGTTACAAATTCCCTGACCCGAATATGCAACTTGTACATTACATCAATTCATGGTCATGGATCTCATGACCCACTCTACAAGTGCAACAAGCTCACTCAGTTAGGGAGCAGCATCAGTCCTACCTTGTTACCATGGTAACACCTGTGGGACTAGTCGGCGGTGCACCACTAGCCTTCCCCCCTAAGTAATCAGAAACTAGATGATTGACCCAAGTGTGCTTGCATTGTTTATAATGTACTCAAATGCTTGAGCATTGACTGATCTAGTTGTGCCCATATAATATCTACTTGATTGACCAAAAACTCCTAAAACTTGATGGCCCCTATATGGGATTTTTAGAAACTTAATTCTTGAACAATTGTCACATTTGTTCCTGAGATATTTCACATGTTAGGTTCGACTAATGCACGAGGCGTGTTATGAGCTCGGAAACCTGGACGCTACTTTAATCCTCCAAAGACCAAAGCTAAGTCCTCACAAGGAAACTATCAGGACCAATTTGTGCCACCTTCTCGGTGCGGATCCATCGGTCGTAAACCTCAAGGCAAAAACTCATGAAAATGTTGACAGTCTTGGGGAAAATAGAAGTATTGCAGCGCACACAGTTGTTCTACTCATGAAGAAGTCATAGATGATTCTTTTAAAAAGCGAAATAGAAAAAATGGAGGGCAATATATCTCATATATTTTTACATTCTATGGCGCGATAACTGTTATCAATATCAGAGGGTGATTCAATAGAAACTCTTGTACTTCTAACTTGAATAAATAAATTTTTTTGTAAGACTTGAGATTAAGATATTTTTCGAGCTTAGTTTATGTCAATCTTAGATTTTTTTTATTTTTTTAAACTACAATCTACTTATGCTAAAATTTTAGAACAATATCATATTTTTATGTTCACTCATATCATGTATGTATCACAGAACCCGTATACTCGTGGCTTACAAATTAATATTTGCATTCCAAATTAATTTTTCATTATTTTTCGAAGTTCTTTGACACGCACCAACACACATGGCAGTTTTATTATAAGTTTTTCTTGGAATAATGTCGCGAAGATTGATTTAATTCTATCACCGGTGTCAAATTGAATTAGCTCAAAGTTTAATTTAATAGAGATTTATAGATAAAAAAAATTGAAATAAAAAAAAAGGGACAAAGATCGGTTGAGAATTGGACGACCAATTCCCAGACGAAATGTTTTAAGACTTGATCTTACCATATTTTCTCCCCAACCCATTGCCTAATTATTTATTATTTTTTTTTTTGAAATGCCATTGCCTAATTATTTATATGTGTGTGTGTATATATATATATACATACCATTTTCATTTCAAACGAGATCCACATCTCAGTCGCGATCCATACAACTTTTATGTTATAATATGCACACAACTTGTGTATTTTTTAGTTTTTTTTTTACAATATTTTGTAGGTTGTGTCTGAGCAATTAAAGAATAACTATTTAATTTGTAAAAAATAATTCGTTAGGTAATTATCGAACATGAGGCTGTTTCTCGAGTAAATTTTTCTTTTCCGGTGGATACAATATCAAAAGAAAGACTAAAAAAATTAGTAAAAGAATAAGGTAGAGTTATTTTCCCAAAAAACTGTTCTCTACTATGGTGCAGATTTTTTACTAAATCGTATATATATAATGTATGTATACATATATATATAGGTATGAAATCTTACAACATATTTGACATCAAGATCCTAAGTTTAACAAGACGGCATAGAAAAAAGCTAAAAAAAAACATATTAAAAGAGAGAACGATCATGATTATGGTGGTACACACTTATAGACCCGTGAACGGATTTTTTTACCGTCTATTCACTACACAAATGTAGATCAGACGGATATTCAAGAAACGACACAAGAATTCGGATTCTCTTCAGCACTGTGGACATAATAGTGCTGCAAATTGTTATGGTTAGGATGATGTTGATGATAATAAGCAGAATTAAGATTCCTGTAATTCTTCCAAAGTTCTGCAATCTGTTCACTCTCTTTTCTCTTCCTCTCTTCTTCTTTCTTCCTCCTCTTCTTCCTTCTTCTTCTCTTCTTCTTTCTTCTTCTCTTCTTCTTTCTTCTTCTCTTCTTCCTCCTTTTTCTTGTCTGGTTCTTTTGCTGGCCCAACTGTTAGAATTTGTGTGCCCCACTAGCTTTCTCAGTTTGCTCACGATCTGAATCGGATCAACGTCTCCGACTATCGTTAGTTTCTTGTCCTTCATGTCCACGGATATGGACTCAATCCCTGTAATCGTATGTATTCGGGTTTAAAAATATCATATGAAGGATATTTCAAGAATTAATGATAATAATAATATGAAGAAGAAGAAGAAAAAGTTAGTAACTATTACCTGAAAGGCTTGAAACAGCCTTCAATGCCTTTTGTTTGTCTTTGTCATCATGTATTTCTAACTTCAATACCACTTTCTGTTCTCAACAAACATATTTGAATTAGTCTCGAAAACTTTTGGTTAATTAAACATACAAGAGGTTGATCGTTTTCCTCAAGAACACAAAGAACTCGAGAAAAAAACTCAGCGAAATCTTATTGTAATAGAATTAAGTTTGTAAGAAAATTATGATGTTTATAGCTAGACGTGTGACTAATTGGTCTCTGATTCAATAACAAACTGACGTGTTTTTCTTTAAGTGTAAGAAGAAAAGTAACAAGAAATTGATCGAAGTGGTATTCAAATCAAACAAAATACAAAAACAAGAACAAAATCAAAAGATTTTGTTGGGAAATTACCTTTGACATCTTGGATCAGGTTGAGAATCCTTAACTCGAGAAAATTTAAGCGAAAATCAAAATAAAGTAGTGGGAAATTATAATGAACAGATTTGTGGAATACACAAAAGGAAGAAGCTGATGATCGGAATAATTTTCAAAGTGTGAATTGTCGTACTATGAGGGCGGGTTTATAAATTATTAAGATTTATATTAGTAAAACTAGAGAGAAAGATAAAATAATATATAAATTTTTTTTTTAAAAAAATAGTTTTGGTAGTTTGCTGGAAAAGGAAAATAAGGTCAGAAGCTTATACTAATTAGTCTCCCTTAGAGAATCAAAAGGCCATTTTGTGGATGAAATTGTACCCTTTCTTTTATCAGGAAAGTTTGTGTATGTATTGTTGATAACAGTAGGTCTTTTGTGAGACGGTCGCACGAATCTTTGTCCGTGAAACGGGTCAATCCTACCGATATTCATAATAAAAAGTAATACTCTTAGCATAAAAAATAATACTTTTGTATGGATGACCTAAATAATAGACCCGTATCACAAAATACGATCCGTGAGAACGTCTCAAACAAGTTTTTGCCTAAAAAGTAATACTTTTTCATGGATGACCCAAATAAGATATCCGTCTCACAAAATACGACCCGTGAGACCGTCTCACACAAGTTTTTGCTTGTTGATAAATAAAAATTGAAAATTCGATCGGGTCAGGTTAAAATCTTTTAAATATTTTATATATGTAGATTTCCTGGTCTTATATATCAAATATATCATTAGTTTAGAATGATTCATTTGATATCAAAGTTTCGAGACCTCGAACTCGACACAAAATTATAACAAATAGTCTTCATCAACTAAAAAACGAAAAGAGAAAGAAATTATATTGTAGGATCGAGCGCTTGTCGTTTTATCAAAAATTATAGCTGGTGGTAATAGTGCAACTCAAATCTTTTAAACCGTACAACAGTTGAAGCACCACTGATTCGAATCGCTCTACCAAACAAGAACAATTATTACACCTGACATATACGTTGAAAACATCATGCACCATACATTTTGAAGAGTTAACGGAGGGCGGCGGTAGAATATTAAACAAATTTCACCAATCGACGTCAAATAAATAATCAATTTATATCAGCCACTAAAAATAATATTAATCGGAAAAGTACAATAAGAAAGTCTACGCCCATCGTTTTTACCGATGATGCCGCCAATAATTCAATTTGGTGTACTAAATATTACTTGTAATAAATACTTAATTCCTTAAATCTAATATTTTATTAAAAGGTGAGTTGCATTGTGTATTGTTTAAATTATTTTTGTATTCAATTTATTGTCTTAAATCGATGTTTCATTTATTGTGTGTGTTAAAGTACTTGTGTTTTAAGTGTTTAATATATTGTGTTTATTTTTTAGATTATTATTAGTTTTAAGTTTGATTTATTATCTTTATTTTTTATATTATTATTCATTTTAATTTATTGTGTTTAATTTATTGTTCTAATATCATATTTAAAATGGTGATTTATTTATGATTTAATATAATATTTTCTATTAAAAAGAGTGAGTTGAATTGTGTATTGTCTAAATTTTCCTTGTGTTTAATTTATTGTCTTAAATTGATGTTTAATTTGTGCTTGATTTACTTGTGTGTATTATATTTGTGTTTGATTTATTTATTATGTTTATTTTTAGATTATTATTAGTCTTAAGTTTGATTTATTGTATATGCTATATACAATTGTTGTATTTTTTTTAATTTAAAGTATCGTTTGCAAGATATTATTTTAATTGCTTCCACGCTTCAAGTTAATGAAATGTTTGAAAATTGTACATAGAAGCTAGAAAGGCAAACACTATTAAATATTTTATTCTAAAATAAATAAATTTTTTGGTTTCAAAATTCACGAGTTTTAATTTTTTTAATCTATATTTGGCACTAAAAATGATCATTTTTATATTTGAGTAGCATAAGAGAATTATATATGCTCGAAACCTTATGATCATGTTTTCATGATTTCATATATGGGATTTTGATCATCATTATACCATTGAACAGAAGTCCAAAGACTGTATTTCTATTGAAGTTATTAATTATGATATTTATTATAAACATATGTCTTTCCATTTTCTAATATATGTTTTTATTTGTTGGCGTTATATTTTGTGTGCTTGACTCTATTTTTCCTTGTTTATGCCATGCAAGGTCAGAAGTGGTCTTCATTATCATGCGTGGATTGCAGGTCTTGTACCGACTACGATCAGCCAGGAATCTGACGCTATCCGGACTAGAATTTTAAACACTAGTACTTTTTAATATTTTAAATTGATCTACCCGGGCTAATATCAAATTTTTGGACCACCCGGATACAAGAACAGCTACCTCCTCCCTTGACTATGATGATGCGTTTCAAGGTTTATTTCCTTCCTTTTTTATGTTTTTCCTTTCTACGTTTTGCTAAATTATCAATGAGAGCTCGAAAATTATCCATATTGTTGAAAATTAATATTTAAAACATGTGTGTTGAATATTTGAATGTTGAAAATAAGAGTTGTAAATATTGAAAATTAGTGTGTGATGATCTAGGTAACGATGAATTTTCATATTATGTTATTTAAAAGGGAATTTTCATATACTCATGTTACTATGTTATGTGAGTTATTAATTTTTGCGTGATATTTAATATGCATAGTCTTAAGAACTGGTTCGTCCATTTACTGATATTTAATATGCATAGTCTATTCAATATAATAAAAGAATCCAAGTTTATAACAACATATTTTATTTAATTTCATTCGATGTAAAAATTCACAAAACATTGACATATTTCAGCCTTCTAATTTATATGTGCAGAATATCAAAACAAATAAACAAGAGTTTATTTATATAATATTTAATTTTCTCAACATTACGTGTGAAGCACGAAAAAAAAATTGTTTGAAAGAAAAAAAAGATCACTGGCCGATTAAATGTCATAAATCTAATGGAAGATGAAATATATTATTTAATATTATTACTTAAACATGTCAGATGACTTGTTTCATTTGCTTATTTGTTATTGTTAATTGTCGTATTTCTTCAACAGACAGAAAAAAGTATATTAAAATCAAATATAGTACTTTTAAATGTTTAAACGAAATTGTATATTTCACTTGACATATATACATTGAGAAGAATTTTTTGCATGAAAAAAATTATTGTACAAGTTCAAACCAAAGCGGTCTTGCTAAGTTGCTGCATAAAACACAATTGATTATATAAGATATGAAACACCAATGGTCAAATAATACTTAATAGTTGAAGCCATCGATAGAAGCTTACAAAAAGTAACGGAAATTCGAAAACTATTTGGTGACAAGATTGTTGTACTTGGATGTAACTTCATGCAAGTTTTACCGGTTATTTCCAAAACAATCATTCAATGAACAACTAATACGAGTTTAGTAAAATCATATTTGTCCCGATAGATGCATCATTTTATTTTATCTAAAAACTTAATAGTCAAGTTTGAATCAAGGTGATTAGAAAAAACATATTATTAGATTAATTTTTTTCTAATAGACTATTAACATATGTGTACATTTTTAATTTATATTTAATATTATCATTATGAAATTTGTAGTGTAAATTATTTCTGTAGTTTGGAAATCAACATAAAAAATCACAGTATAAAAGGAAATAGTCATAACTCATAACAAATGAACTGTTTAATCATAAATATAGCTAGATGATGTAACTTCTTGTAATCTTATTTTTTTATGACGTGAGAACTGACGACCGCTACCATTCGATGTGCATATGACAACTTCTTGTAATCTTTTTTTACCTAGAAGATACCATAAATGTAACAACTAACATTATGTCATATTTGTGTTATATATTTTTTTATTGTCAATGTGTTCAATTATTTTTTTGTTGAAAATAATATAATGTATGAGAAACTCTCTTTTGATGATCAAGATACAAAAACATACACTTGAAGAGTGTCCACCTAAAACACTAGATGACATAAAAAAATATAGAACCAACTACGTTTACAATGGCTCACGTACAACACACATCATATTTTCTAGTAAATTATTACATGTATGAATCTCACATATATTATATCACAAAATCTCCTATGAGACCGACTCACATGTTAGTTTTGTTAGACATATCTCAAATCCGACCTGATCCATGAAAAAAATATTATTTTTTATGTCAAAAATATTATTTTTCATTATAAATATAGATAGTGTCTATCTCTCTCAAAAGTTTTGGTACATGAAAAAATATATACCAAATGCAGGATGTTACCTCCACTATATATATATTAACCCGCTACAGTAAATATGATAAGGTAATGTTTTAATTCGAGTTTACTGTGTATATCTATTTCTATATTAAATTAAATTAATTGAGACCACTGAACCGACAATTTGATATATGTCGGCACGACACTTTGATAAATTGCAACATTATTCCGTTTATTTTGATAATTATCATATTGCTTATACTCTATAATATTTGAGTAGGTCTCTTGTGTGACGATCTCACGAATATTTATCTGTGAGATGGGTCAATCCTACCGATATTCACAATAAAAAGTAATACTTTTAGCATAAAAAATAATTTTTTTCATGGATGACCCAAATAAGAGATCCGTCTCACAATATACGACTCGTGAGACCGTCTCACACAAGTTTTTGTCATAATATTTATAGCAAAAATCTCATATTTCATAGCAAATTAGAGACTACTCATATTCCATAAGTTAATCACAAAAAATAGTTGACGTAACTTAAATTTTTTTTAAAAAAAAACAATTTTTACGATTACGCAGCAGCATGCACCAATATATCAGTATTAATAATAGATATATATATATTTTCAAAGAATAATATATGTGTTTTTTTAAAAAAATTAAATAAAATTGGATCATATTTTCATTTAGATACATAAATATAAAATAAAAATCGTTTAAAGTAGAAGAGCTACATCTGCCAACCCTTCTTCAAAATAATTTAGCAAATATAAACGAACCCAACAATATTAATTAACTTGCACGCGTTACTTTCTTTTTATTATTGAATAAATTTATAATTTAATTTGCTGATGATTAAAATCATATGAAATTAATTAATTTAATATGATAAAAAATGTGATTATCTCGACTGACTTTAAATTTGTCGTTAACTAATTAAATTCCATACCCATCAAATCAAGTGGCGTATACATTACTAATTTATGATTATGAAAAAAATTAATGAATTTATAAACCATATCTCGGCACATAATTAATTAATCGCTTGTGCTTAACATTTTAATATATTACAGATAATTTATTTATTTTTGTTCATTTTAAAATTTTCAAGATAATTCGACTTATTATATTTGAGAAATACAAAATCAATATTTAAGAGAATATAAATAATGTAGCATTAACAAAAAGCTATTGCTAACATATGGTTAGGAGGCTTTGCTTTGGCTCTAACATGATTGGCCCACTTTCATTTTCGATGCAAAAAACAATTATAAGAAAAAGTGTCAGCAATCTTGGATGATCATCATCTGATTTATCAACTACCAGACAAATATAAATATATCGTTGATTGTAATAATTATCTACGTTGAAAGATCAATCGAAAGACGATGTTTAGAGTATTGTATAGTTAAAAGATCGGATTTACACCGTTATCATTAAAGATACATGTGTCAAGAAATGAGTGTAAAGATCATCCTCATAAAATGTAGACCTATGTGAAGAAACGAATCGAGATTTCACTATAATCACAAGTAAAAGAACCAGACCAGAAATGAGTTGGATGTAGCAGAGATTATACATAGATATAATTTCGCCCTAAATATTATTTCCACTGAAACGGTATGGCTTCAAGTTTGGTGGAGAAAATGGTAAATGATGAGACCCTCAACTACAATTATGTCATAAACCAATAATTGAATGAGTAAAATAAGATTAGATGGAAATGGAGTGAGCTGTCTGTCTAGTCCAAGAGAACCCCTTGCATGAATCCAAACATGCATATGGATAAAAATATTTGGGAATGATAATATTTTCTTATCCATTGAAAGGATGCATAATTAATTATAAGACTTTTAATATTAAAAAAAAAAAAAGCACTAAACATTCAGCAAACTGTGAGAATTTAACGAAGTGTACAAATATGATTGAGAACTCTAACTAGTATTTTGTCATTGTGTACAAAATCAATAGATTCCAAAAACGCCATCAACTTCTAATAACTACACCAACGGAGGCCAAAACAGTGACCAAAATTTATCCAGCAAGCTGGAATTGACAACTATAGAAGGAACGGGAACTAAGAAATCTTATGTTTCAAATGATATTTCACCTTTTTATGTGTATATACATGAGTGAAACGGCCGTACAATGAATCGAAACCTGATATCCATAGGCATGTATCACTTATCTATACAAATGAAACATGAGATGAAACACAATCGTGCAGCATGAGATTTGGGGCGAACAAAACCATCAAAGAGTAAAAATGGAGATCACATTGCAAGGAGAGGATATATAAACAGAGAATAAAACCAATAGAAAATCACAACCAAGCCGGGGACAGCAACAGAGCACAAAACGGAACTGTTCCCCTGTATCTGAACAGCCCAAGTTCTTGTATAAGACACCAAGTGAAGTGCTCTTACAGTTATCCTCTCATAGTAGGACTGAAAACCATTTCCTGCATTCAAGAAACATTTAAGTAATGCTTTCGAGATAAAGAACAGTTCCATGACAAATGGAGAATTAGATATTTATGATGACAGTTCAGCAATTTTATTAACCTGATCACAAACAGGACATGTATAACTTCTTTCCATCCATTCAAGTATGCAAGCAAGGTGAAAATGATGATCACATTTTGTGACGATTCTTGGGTTCTCCACATCATATTCTGCAGTAATGAGAAAGAAAGTTATTACTATAATAATAGCCTCAAAACCTATATCTATTTGAGGATTTCCGACATTAGCTATATATTAACACCCTCGACGTGCAGCCTGGATATGGGGAAACAGAACAAGAAAACCTACAATTATTGGCATGGGAGGCACGGAAATAAACAAATAAACCAGTGCAGGAAAAGAGTGTATCCACATGACTGCAAACTCATGACCTCCTATTCAAATGTCAGGAAAAATATACATTATTTGTCCAAAATACTATAGCAAAAAGAAAATAGCTTAAAATTAGATAAATAAGTTTACAGTGTTCATTTTGTTATAAAGAAAAAAAAACACGAGCCATGGTTCAGTAGAAAGTTAAAAGGGTAAATTTTGTAGGACCTTCGAGGCAAGTGGGACAAACATCTTCCTCATCTTGCAGTAGTGGAACAAAAGGTTCACTGGACTTTTTAAGTTCGTCGGAATTGTTGTCTTCCATTTCTTTTGAAGCTGTAAGCTCAATATGAGTTTCCATCTTTGCATCAGATTCCATAGTCTTTAACTTAGCATCCAAAGTACTACCAGAGTTGTTATCACCGAACAGTTCAGCTTTTGTGCTTTGCAAAGCAGTCTCATTTTTATTTCCAGAACTTTGTTGATGTACTGACGGAGTTGGTGGGTATCCCACATATGTTTCATATGGCAGAGGTGCAGGTGGTGGCCGGTAAGTATCTGGGATAGCAGTGTCCAGATTTGTATCAACCAAAAGGCCAGAAGAGAGAGCAGAGATTGTCTCATGGTGAGATGATAACGGCTCATGCTCTTCGGAGACTGGGTACTGCAAGTAAACTCCCCACAAGAGAGAATCAAATGATATTGATGAACAAAAATTAACAGTAATAAAATTGGAGATTTATAAGTTGCTCTATATGGGGTAACGTCGTAATGACAACTGTAGCTCATAACCGAACCAGAAAATTAAAAACCAAGACTTGCAAACCACCTGGAATATCAATATCCAGAAGAAACATCGAAAATTGATTTCAAAACCATTTTTTTCCGAGAACCAAAAGTTTTTCGTCACTAAACCTAATTTTCCAGTGAGAGAATGGACATCGATATTTATTCCTACCAATGAGACAGTTTAAAGACATATAGTTGAACGATCCAGAAAATATAGAACTTCAAGAAAATCACTTATCACCTTAATAAACTGCATAAAACAATATATTTGGACTGATAGAGAAGAGCTTAAAAGGAGGCAAGAGAAATCACTCACACGAAAGTATGCAGGCGACACATTGAATTCAGGACTCTTAGATGCACAGCAGCAACAGCAGCCTCCCATCACTGCTTAAGCCTTAATTATCTTTTGTGTCCACCAAGAGCCGCCAGAAACTTGGTCATTGTCCTCCCTCTCTCTAACAAAGTTAGAGAAACACCACGAAGTAAAAGTAATGAAAATATCATACTGAAAGCCCGTACTCAATAACCAGATGTACAAGTGTCCAACTAATCAAAAAGAAAAAATTAGCTAAGCTGCATTCATAAGAAGATTATTCTAAGGAAGTATTACAGTAAGAAAACCTCCGTACTAAGAATAAAATAACATCAATTCATAATCTCTTAAAGGACAAAATGGTAAGTGCAAGCAACAAATTACTAAACTATCAAGACCTTTTTGTCGGATCTTAAACCACAACCCTGCAGATCATGAGGCTCCATACTTTCAAAAACATGCAGTCAGATGAATTTCTCAGAGAGTGAATAAGCAAGAGTGACATACTAATCAATATGTAATGAGAACTTTTGCAAGTTTCAGGTCTAATCTTCCTCTAACTTTTGTCTACCGAGGAATTTAACAATTTTTTAGACCATAAGAATACACTCGGCTTTATAAATGAATTATAATTATTTTAACTTATAATCCATTTATTAATAAATTAGCAGTGTATTCAAGGTTTCCAATCGGATTGATCCACAAGTTTACAAATTCTTAACGGCTACGATTTTCATCTGATCACAATAACACTAATCCAAAACTAAAGAAGTCAGAAAGCTAATTTCTAAAACTGATTTAACCATGGTTTCAATCATTTCCCACAAAACCCCATGAAGAAAAGGCATAATTCCGCATTACAATTGCACGGAATTTAAACCCATATAAAAAGACAGCTATTCAAAGGCAGAGCCAGAGGTCATACGCAGGGGGGAGAAAATATTGTTTTTGCTACAAAACTTGAAACAGAGACAAGCAATTTGATTCCAGAAAACCAAAAGCACCCATATTTGGATTCAATCACAACAACAACGACAAAAAATGGCGAACTAAACATCAGGTAAACGAACTCAATAAAACCTATAATCATATAAAAAAAGAAGAAGATATAATCCAAAAACTTAATTAACCAATCGAGTTCAATCACATTTAAGGAATCCAGCGAGCATCATAAAACAACAACTGGTGTATATGCATATAAAATATACGTACGTACGCGTGTGTTAGTGTAATCATACCTCTTGGTTGGATTGGATCAGTGAAGGAGAGAGTTGAGAACCGTGTCTGAATACTGAAAGGAAGCCGACTTGGAATTTATTTGTAATCATTTACTTGTTTTTAGTCAAATTCACGTAAATAAATTACTAATATATTCATTAAATTTTATAATTACCTTGTCCAAATTTTTTAATCATATAATCATAAAAAAAAAATTTAACAATAAAATTAATCATTTAATTATATTATTTTGAGAAAAAAGAGAGACTAAAATTGATTAAAAAACATAGTTATAAGATGATAATTGATTCATCGAAATATATAACTAAAAATATAACAAATCGATATATATTAGATTAAAAACTGATATTTTTTCTAATATATTATTATTACTATCTTTAGTGATGAACAAGATTTCAGGTTAAATTAAAATAACTGATATAATTTATTTAAATCAAAAATTAAAATCGATGGTTTGTATCCAAAAAACCTTGAGAGAAAAAAATTTAAAGAATAATATTTTATTTATTGAAAAAAATTATGAAACAGAATATAAAAAATTGTAACTGAAGTTTACTTAGTTTAACCGATTTTTTAAAATTGAAATAACCTAAATCAAACTGAATAAATTGATTTGACCAACAATATTATTATTATTATTATTTTATTAATGCAGTAAATGTAAAGCTTCAAACTATAAAAATAATTAATATATTAATTTTTTTATAAATATATTAATATATTATATCATTAATTAATCGGTAGAGGACACCAATAAAATAAAACAAAGGTAGAACAAAATTTCCGACAAGCAGGCAGGAGAATATACGTAAGCCATCTGTTAATTATACATTTCTATTAGGAGAAAATAATAATTACAATAACCTTAAAATACCGTACCATCGAACTTTACCAGGGAAAACTCTGCAGGTTTTGACAAATATGTTGGAAGTACTCCAAGTCTCCAACTAGTTTTCATAAAATTACATGACACAGATTTCTCATGCTGCTTAGAATGATTCTTGCACAGATTCGAGACGAACATGGGGGCAGAACCTTTCCGGTTCACCTCTTGTCCACAGAATCTTCAGGTCCCCTCTTTTTTTCCCGAGCGCTAGAAACGTCCCTGCGTCAAGAAATCCAATGTTTTACAAGCCTTCAATCTATAAGCATGGATTGATGCTAATTCCGTTTTTGGTGTCTACTTTTATTGCAAGTGTTTGAAATGTAAGAGATAGTGCAATCTTTTTAATATTGGATATGAGTCTAGAATATGGTATTTGATTTCTAACACGGAATTTATCCAACAGAGAGTAACACATTCAGTTTACCTAGTGTAAGAGGAACAATGTAAAGCAATGCTGGTTGGCCATGTCCATCCATCAAGTTCAACGCCAGGTAAGTGACGAGAAGACCTGCAATGCATGATTAAAGTGTTAAAAATGTGTAACTACCATTGAAGTTGTTTCTACATAGACACTCTCATGTTTAGTATTTCATATAATCACCACGACCCCGAGGTGTTAAAATCTAAGGTTCATCAATCCTCAAATAGCGTCAATGCAAATCTGATAAAAGTTCCATAGTGGTCGTAATTTAGTGCAATTCTTCAGCGACATTTGATGCATCATTATCTGCTAAACTTACTGGGTTTTAGATTTTGTTTGTTATCTCCTATCTTGGAATCGATGGCGACATCCACTTCGTGAGGAAAGCATTAGGATAACACAGAGGACATCGAAGATGACAAAACACCATTTGTGGTACAAGACTTGACTCAAAATCCTCCGGTAAAACGAGATAAAATGAGCAATCTAGCTACTGTTGTACAAGTCAAACAAAAGTACCTATCCAAAATTAGATGCGTAAAACAGTTGAGTTCGATTACAAAAAATTGAGCTCGAGTCAAAGGTTTGGCTAGCAAAACTCGAGATCATGAACTTGTTAAAGAGCTCATACAAAGAAGATTAATACCCATATCTTGATAATACTAATACATATAATATTATATATAACTAAAATTATTAAATTTTTATAATATTAAATATCAAAAAATCAATTATGAGCTAGTATGCTGGTTTGCGAGCTCATGCACGTAACTGTTGAACTCGAGCTCTAAAAATCCTTAGCTCAATTGAGCTGGCTCAACTAAACTTACACCGACATTCAAAATATAGGAACCAAATAAATAGTTAAGCTCAATTTCAAGGAGCAAGTAAGACAAATTTCAGAAAAGTTTTGTTTACCTAATCCATAAGCAAACATCGCCCATAAAAAGTACCCGGCTTGTAGGCTTTTGTTTGCTAACCAATCATACCTGCAACAGACAAAATAGATTGAATAGAGGTATAAAATTGAGACAGCACGAGGCCAAGTTTTTTTGCTTACAAAGGATTGCTCTACCAAGTGTTTGCCAAGTTTTTTTTGGAAGATGCAGTACCAAAACTTTCCGTACCAATTTCACTCCACATTACCACATCACTCACATACTAGTCGATCAAGCACGCATGATATGCCCAAGTGAAATTTGAAGGGATTGTTTCTCAAATTCGCATAAAATTGCTAAAACCACCATACATAGTATTGAAATCAGACATGAAAGATCCATCACATTAAAAAATTGAACTGTAGCCTCGTCTTAATGGTATCACCTCTCTTCATAGTTGGACAGGTCAAAGGCTCGATGCCCATGACCGATTCCATTTCTTAGATTCTTATAAATCAATTATACAAACACTGCTTGTGTTGACGGAACAGGAACACGGGACACCAAAGGAGTGATAAAAAAATCCGTTTAGGTCCAACTGGATGCCATTAGGCCCATCACCAAGCCCTGGACAACATTCTAGCAATTAACAAGTAAATGTGAATAACTCTACCTTAGTGAAAATGCTACTACCAGCCCAGGCAAGAGGATGTCACCAAAGCCTATGATGCTGTAACCACCCCATGGATCAAACATACGTGGAATTTTCAGAAGCATTGGTATACCATCCTCACCACTTCTGTCACCACGGGCAACCTAGAACGACAATAATGGTAAAAGTTCATCTCTTCTACTTGCTATGATTTTGGCTGCTATGTAATGTGAATTATTGAGGTTAATTACCCACCACAATCATCACACTTTCTTGGAAGAGTTTCTTGGAAACAAACACCCAAAAGATGTCGTACATGAAAGCGCAGCTAAGAAGGACAGTTCCCACCTGAAATACAAGATTGAGGTACGGAAAGGGCCAAGGAGAACATGTATTATAAATACGTAACAAAAAGATAATGAAAACGGAGCTATTCCTTAAATTATACATTGAATCGAATATATGCACTAGAAAACTTTCATTAAAAAATATCCATACTCATGATTTAAAAGATGAAGATGTATGTCCTGTATATCCAACTAGTCATTGCTAGAACAGAACTTAATTCGGTCCACATTAAGTCAGAAAACCCATCAACTTTTCAGTAATCTTCCAAATGTGTCAGACGAGTTATTGAGAGAACCATACAATCTGACGTCTGTTCATGTAAGGGGGTTCACAAAATATTAGCAGTGAACAACCCCATAATTAACGAACAATAAAATGGGGTGGTATTCTGGCAATGTCAGCTATTGTCTCATTTCACAAGCAAGTGGTCAGTTGAGATTAAAACGAAGAGTTAGAACTTTCTAGCACAGGAGTCTAGTTAACAATTAATGAGAAAGTTTTGCATTCCGTGAGGGAGAGGCACACGGGGAAAATTATGTGATTTTAATTGCCCGCCAAATGTAAATACTCTGCAAATGCATTATTTGGCGGTACATCAGTAATTACATTGCAGTAAAGTTTGTTAACCGGAACCCTCTTAGCTTTTAAATAAGCCAACAAAAGGATGCATTGATCCGATAATTACAAATTATGGTCCCTTGACATATATGGTTCATTTCAACCTTTAACGAGTAAAATTTAAACTAATGAAAGTACAACAATTGATAGATTTTCAGACTTGATTCATGAAATATATAGAAAAGTTACAAATCCAATAACATAACAGCATTATCGATGTAGAATAAAGTGTAGATGGCAAATGCATAGCAATAAACAAGAAAAGCTATTCAATTTTGACAGCTGTCCTTCTCAGCCAAATTTGACAAATCAAAATTATTACCTTCAGATTAGGAATTCGAACTATCTGAAGAACAGTAATTATCAATGAAATTCCCTGAAAGAAAAAGATACCACAATCAGTTATCAACCACAATAGCTTTAAAAGTCATTCAAAAACACAGAGATTATTCTCTTATCACAGGAACAAGAACATCTCTTTGGCTAAAATATATGCACATGATGAAAAGGCAATTTATCTTGACGCAGCGAAAAAGGATGCCTGTCCAAGTTTTAGCAAGCCTGCCAAAAGTATTATCTCTTCCTTTTGTCATTGATTTTCAAAATGTAAAGGGGTTTCATCAGCATCGAGACTATATGTGTCACATCTCTTATAATAACTTTTTGTAAAAGTTCTCTCACAAAATGGTGTCAGGCTCATGACGATGTATCACCATCTCCCATTTCAAAGATTAATGATAAAATTGCACAAATAAAGTTACAGAAGAATAAAACTGCGATCTCATGATTGACCATTTACTAGAGATGCAACATTAACAAACCACATATCCAACAAGTTCAATTTTTAGACTCCATTGGTGTTCATTTTTCCATCAATATCAGAGATGTCTTTATAAAATAATCCCTTCATTAGCCCCAGAAACAAAATTATCATTCCACAGAACTTCAAGAAGACAACTTGAGAAGACATCTTAGAATTTAATGATCCTGGAGATCTATTATTCCATAGTAATCAGATGATAAGCTCAAATAATCGTCTCTATCTCCATATAAGAAAAATCATTTGGTTGACAATCAACTACAGTTCCCTCACGGTAGGGATGAATTGAGAGACCAGTGATTTTACTAATAAAGGCATCTTAAAATGGAATAATATTTACACTTACAAGTACATCTTGGCCTATCCATGCAAATGAGACCTCTCTGTACACAGCCCACACCACGGCAAAAGCTACACAGAATGGAGCAACAGCCAAAGTAAGGTATGAGATAGCCCCCAAGACAGGTACTTTGATAAATGATTCAGCAGCTCGCTTGAACCACCTGAAAATATAGTTTGAGAACTTGATTTCTATCCACTTGTGAAATTTACACTTCTGATCTCACTTACTTGATTCTAACTGAAGATAATTCTGACGGTAGATTTTAGTATTAACACAAACAAAAATGGTATTATTCCATTAAGCAGGTTCATCACATGCCTCAATCTATTAATATAGAACCGACTTAGAAAGATAAGGCAATTTTTTAGGAGGGATAATTGGCTAAGCAATTTTCCAGATCAGAGGAAAAAAACGGAATAACCAAAGAACTATACCTTGATAACAAGGCAACCAAGCAAGTTTGCAGACCCTTCAAGAAAAGAAGAAAACATAATTCAGGATAAATTTTGACACAAACAAACCAAATACAATCCAAATCAATTTACCACAATAATCCCAACATCATAAAACGCTTCTGGATTAAGGCTAACAGATTGCAATGCAGGTATAAAGAGTAAAAAAAAAACTATTCACCTCCACTCCACCAATGCAAAAGAGAACCACCAAGAGCTCAATAAACCAGAATGACATTAGCTTGTATATAAGTATCAAGAAGCATGAGGCGACAACAACAAACATAACAGCAGATGTTGTGTTGATATCCACAACACTACTTCCACCGGAGCCTTTAGTGTTTGGAAGTTCATCTGAAGCATCCTAAAAAAAAAATTTAATTCATGTGGCTGCTGATATAAAGGTCTTCTTCAGCTTACAAGTTTTACTTCTAAGCAATCTCGGTTGAAAATTTTCTAGACCTTCAACAGCTTATCTTGCTCTATAGCTCCTTCTCTAGCACTCCATGCAGACCAGTAAGAGGCACATAAGATGGTCCCAACAGCCATCAACCACAGAAATACTTCGGCTATATCAATTACCGGTCTCTTCGGAGAGTACAGCTGTACAGATACTACGAAAGATAAAGTGTCAAGCGAGATACTTTTTTTTAATATGTCAAAAGTGCTTGGGTCTTATACAAAGGGAATTAAAGTATTCACATGAAACAAAATGCGGCATATAAACCTACATTGTGTAGAATTAAGCAACCAAATGATGACCAGATCTGGCAACTTGAAGGAGAAAGGCATCATTTGTCAGCAGGGATTTTAGGCACAATGAAAATACCTTTTTAATTCAATCCATGATTCCCTACCTCTTTGCCACACCCCGACTACTTTCTTGAGCAATTGAACTCAATCTTTTTGCATAATTTCTAAAATCGAACCATTTAAATTATCCAAAGCTTAGTTTGGACAAGGGTAACTTTTAATATTTAAATTCATGGGTTTAGTTCACGTTCATTAGATTGTGGCGACAAGCTAAGCAACTCGAAGTTTGCATTTTGTTATGCAATTCTGTCTTCGACTAAAAAGAACAAAGGAACACAATTGTTCAGCATATCCTTTAAAACAAACACAACCCAATTGAATTTCGCTTCTTAGTTAAGTCATATGAACATTACCTTGTGAAACGTTTGGAATTTGGATACATTAACTATGCTGTTATATGATTATTACCATCAGAAAAATGAATTACAGCTTTGCTGTTGTGAGAAGCTACAGCATAAGTCATGCCGCATACCGGAATGGTATTTGCATAATGAAATTAATGTTATTGGCCAAAACTAAGCCAGGAAAATATCACCCAGCACAAAAATAAGCCAAAACACAAATTCTCCTTTAGCACCAACTTGAACTCATGAAAGAATGCTGATGATTTCTCCGTGTTCCCCGTCACTGTGAGTTTGCTTATTGCCGGTCTCGTTAAGCTCATAATTCAATTGCAATGGCATAACATCACCGGACATCATTAACTTAAGGCCAATTGCATCCCATCAAGAAAGCCATCAAGGGGGTCAATCAAAGCAAGAAACATAAATCAAATGCAACAGGAACTACCAGCGGCATAGAACATATGCAGCAGAGACTTGGAGAGGCAAAAGAGTAATCTTTTAATAAAAAAATTCACCTGATGAACCATTTGACAACATTTTCTCCAGCATAGAACCAGCATCTTGAGGGAGCATGACAGCAGAAATGTGAATATCTAGATCAGTTTCATCAGGCTCACAAACCATCTTGTAGAGTTCTGAGGAGATAAGGAATGACTGGTTTATATATGAAAAAAATTGGAAAGATAAATAGATATGCTTTAATTAATCTTCCACCCACTGAATCCATGCAGTAATTAAATTGATTTTGTCACAGTCGTATCATCTGCTTATGATGCAACATGCAACATGCAACAATCGAACAAACTATCAACAATAAGATGTGATGAAAGTTAGTAAATCTCCATCTTCACAAAAAAGAAAGAAAGAAATTCAGTACATCTGATTAGACTCTTTTTCCTATCCTTCATTTCAACCTAAATATTAGACCACTGTCTTAACTAAACCATAAGCTCGGTCATGTGACTACATATACCAGCAAGGATCAATTTATTTCCATCGTCAAACCAGGAATATGAAGTATGAACTATGATACAGAACTTTTGCTAAATATAATATGAGAAATAATGGAGCAATATTGGACCACCTCAAATTGCCATTATAGACTGCAAACGAACTCTTACAAAGCATTGACAAGAAAAACTAACCTTTCTGGTTATTTATGATAAGAAGTGCCGAAGCACCAGAAGCTTCAGCGAAGTTTGTCTTTACTGTGAATTTGCAGTTACCTCGAGCCACCATTATGACATCTCCAGCATACTACAAGCATAAAAAATGGAAATTCAAAAATAGTATTGAGGTGTATTTATTGCACCAAAACAAAATAAAGAATCACTAAGAACCAAGCAGGATAGCTACTGTAACCTTTTTCTTTGGAGGACTGCAGCCATCCAGAGGGTCTGACAGAGTTAGGCGAGTCTGGTTCGCATTTTTCTCCTTTGATACTATGGCTTTGCCAAATCTAGCACCAACACCGACAAACTCCGCATCTTCCACACCATCGACCCAAGTTTGAACTTTCACCTAAAAAGGAACAGCTTTTTTATTAGAAGCTGCAAAATGCATTGACTAGTGAACTCCATAGGAAAACATCTGTGACACATTTAAAACTAATGCCCATATAGTTTACATCTAAAAATTTAGGTGCCAAAGAACTATAACATGTAACTTTATATTTTTATTTTATATAATATCACCACAGCCACCTCTACATGCACACCATGAGAGAAATAGAAAAGTAGTTGAATCTGATACCAATTTAATCACTTCACGAAAATTTCAAACCAGTCTTTAACCAAATCACTTGGATATACACCAAGATACTATCACTCTCCCTGAGATGGACATGATGAAGATTCATAATTGCAGCATTCAACTTGAAAATTGCAGCATCAATGCAAGCTCTCACTCTCACGCATGCGCCACGGAAATAAAATAAGCATCGATACACAAACCAAAAATAAAAAAGACCTTCTGAATTAATGAACTAAAAAGGAAAACCAAAGTCGAGGGTCCATTGCTAAAATTTAAAGGAGAAATCTTTTATCAATACTTGCCAAAAATTGCCCACATACATAAACAGAAACAGCATACACTAAAGAGAATAACAAAAATCTAAACATTTCATCATCAAAAGAATAAAAGTCTTATTAACAAATGAAGCTCAAATACAACCATAACACGAAACATCAAGATTCAATCTTTAATAAAGGGTTCAATCTTTAATAGAGGAATATAAAAAATATGGCAACCCTGTACGTAAACCTCCAAAACATCTGCTGGGCCAGCCAAAAAAAATTGAAGTAAACAGTAGAAATTTACCAGTACAAAATCATTCGCGCATCCGGGCTTTTTGGGAGCCAGATCGTCATCATGAACGATGTCACCTGCGGTCACACCATCTGGGATGCAAAATAGCATCAGTAAAACAACGCATATGAAAAATCTCTGAAATTCCATGGCGAAGCTTCAGATTTATAAGAGCAATTTCCTCTTTATGTATTGATTTCACTGCATCACCAACCTTAGCCGATTTATAGAGAGCTTTTTGCAAGGCAAACCAACCAACAACAAATAAAAAATGAATGAAGGGAGTGCCTTCTCATTTTTATCTGAGATCATACACTCTACCGCGTGATCGGGAAATGAGAAATAGGTGTGCGGGGTATTTACTGCATTTGGACTCTGCTGGGGTTATAATCATAAACTTCATATTTACCGCTGTTAGTAAAATTGGTCCAAAAGTTGCTTCTTGTTATTTTGAATTTGATGAAATAATATTAAATAATTAATATAAAATTATTTTCAATTCATAAAAATTATTCGATTTAAATAAAAATTTTGTTTAGATTTCTCGTAAGTAAAATATAGAGTTATTTAAGAAAATTTGAATAAGATAAAAAATATAATTATGAAATTAAATATTTTAGTGTCTTTTAAAACAGTTAGAGTAAGAGTCTTAGTATAGATGATAATAATACATTTATTATCTTAAAATTCATATAATGATATTAACAATAACAATATAATAAAATAAAAATTCACATATTCTTACAAAATAATAAAGTCGTTATAATATGATAGTAAGAATGGTTTAATACAATATTATATATTTTATGTTAGAGATATATATATATATAAAAAACTAAAATCTCCAAACTAAAATTGGAGATTCTAAAGAAATAAAAAAATAGAGAAATTTTAATGCGTAGCATACGAAGAATTGTAGGCAAACCTCTAATAACAATCGATAGTAATGGGAATGATTGAGATATTTATTTTTTTTGAAAAAAAATTATTATAATAAAAATATAATAATGACAAAAATACATTCGTAAATTATATTAACAACATTACAACAATAATATTTATGATTTATTTATTTTAAAATTTTTATTACTAGTTTCAAAAAAAATTACTAGTGTAATTATAGTAATAATATTCGATAATTTGATAAAAAATAACAATAATGCAAAGAATTGACCTAATGAATATCGAGCAATAACTTCAAACAAATGATAAGATTGGAAAATAATAAATACAAAAAGAAAACATGATATCGTCTCGGCCATATAGGAAAAAGAATTAATTACTCTATGGTTTGATGAAAACAAATAGCTAAACTGATGTTTAGAATCATGAAAAAAAAAAGAACTCAGCGTGAAACGATGAAATCCTTGCTGTGTCTAACACGCTGCCCTTTAAAGTTGCAAAAAATCCCCAAAACTAATTCTCCCTTCTCTATTTATGTTTTTCCTTTTTGACTTGGATTGCATGGACCCGTAGGCTCGTTTGTGCCAAGTACATTCTGTACATGCTCTGTGCATGTCTTCATTTCATCATGTTTTGCTCATCAAAAATCCACCCACGGACTTTGCACGGATGAATTGCTTTTCATATTCTTTATTTGTTGAAAACATGGTTGGGGGAGTGAGGGTGTGCCTACTTATAACACGAGGTTGAAGGCACAAACCCGCGGTTTTCCCTTTCCTTCTCAGCTTTGAACTTCAGCATGACTTCGATTATGAAACACAGCATGGCTTTGTGGATTGACCAGGGTGCCTAGCACATGGATCCATGGGTTCTTAGCCAAACTTTTCAATGTTTTACACTTTCATCCGGATTCTTTGGGCATGTTTTTGGAGGGGCTCCATCCACGTGGCATCCGAATTGGTGGCTTTCCTTGGGATTTTTTTTATTCCCGAGCCCTCGGTCAATCTAGTATAAAATAATAATACACAATGAATAAGTGTGGTGTTCAGATGAAATATAGTCAGATAAGTATGAAATATAACCAAGTAAAAACAAAACTGTAGTATAATTTGTGCTTGTCAATTCTCACAAAACAGTTGAATAATATGAAGAGATTGGTAATGCTAGAATATAAATATAAAAGCACAACAGTCGAATAATCAGAAGGCTCATCGGTCACAATAACAACAAAGCACCATGGTTAGTACATCAATTAGTCAGGTGCAGAGAGCAATCTCTGTACCCTTCCCGATCAACAGAGACAGGTTACAGTCTCTGACTTCATCGAGCCCGATATATATAGAGTCCGAAGCATGGCCTTCATCTTTCATCATTGTAGCCAAATCTTTCAAAAGTGTAATTATTTCACCAGCATTTGGATGAAATTTATCACCAGAAACAAAGTAATTAGTTTTTTGTTCCACAACTATCCAACTACATCCAGGAAATTTATGTACTCCTCTTTCATTCATCTTTTTCCTCACAAAATTAACACCTTCCCAGTTGCCTGATGCTGCATACATATTGGAAAGCAGCACATAAGGAGAAGAATCCTGAGGTTCCAAATGAATAAGCTTTTCAGCCGCTCGCTGCCCCCTTATGTCATCCCCATGCAACCTGCATGTGTTCAGATATGTGGCCCATATCATAGAATCAGGCTCAAAGTCCAGGCTATTGATAAAGTTTTCTGCCTCCGTCAGAAAACCCCATCGCCCAAAAAGATCAATCATGCAGGCACAATGATCTACCCTTGGACGAACCCCATAATGATTTATCATACTATTGTATAATTCTTGACCTTCAGATACCATCCCTGCATGGCTACATGCAGTTAGAACACCGAGGAACGTGATTTCATCAGGTTTTACATTTTCTTGCTTCATCTCATCAAAGATCTTCAGAGCATTTTGGGCAAAACCATTTTTGGCATATCCAACAATCATCGAGTTCCACGAAATAATATCATTTTTGATAACCATTGCCACAAAAACTAGGGCCGAACTTTTCACATCTCCACATTTTGCATACATATCCACCAGAGCACTTCCCGTCACCTCATCCTCATCGTAACCGATATGAAAGATGATAGAGTGGATTTTCCTACCTTCCTCTAAAGAAGCTAGTACTGAGCATGCTCTAAGGACACTTGCAAATGTTGCTTGGTCTGGCATGACATTATGAATACGCATTTCTTGGTACCAACGTAATGCCTCCTCACCGTAGTCATTATCAGTGCTCCCGGATATCAGGACAGTCCACATGACTGTGCTTTTTGGATAAGGGAGCTCAGAGAAAAGTTCAATTGCATCAGTAATAGCTTGAGCATGCATGTACATACCCAATAGAGAGACAACCAAAAACTCATCGTAAAATGATAGGCCCAGCTTTATAACAAAACAGTGGATTTGCAATCCGAAAGGTAAATAAGTATTATCAGAACACGCCTCTAGAAGGATAGCAAAAGTAATTTCTGATGGTTGCAGTCCTTCAGCAAGCATTGACTTAAAAATAGTTACTGCCGCAACAATATTTACTCGAGCATGACCAGAAATCAAAGCATTTACACAAACCACACTTATTTGAGGCATGTATGAGAAAACTTCACTAGCAGCTGCCACTATCCCACACTTGCAATACATGTCAATAAGTGAGCTGCCACTATAAAGGCCTTCTTCTAAACCATATTTGACCAGAAAACAATGCACCTGCCTCCCCTTAGCAAGATTCTGCAAGTTTGCAGCTGCACTGAGTATGCTAGCCATAGATACCTCATCAGGTTCAATCCCCTCGGATAACATCCGCCGAAAAAGATAAAATGCTTCTTCTTCTTGTTCATCCCTCACGTAACCAACAATGATAGCATTCCATGAAACATGATCTCGATTGCTGAGTAGTTCAAATTGTTTCCTAGCGTCAGGTAGAGCCCCATATTTGGCATACATATCCACCAAAGCATTTCCCACATATAAATTCAGTCCATACATATTCTTGACAATAATTGAATGTAACTGGCAGCCCATTACCATATTCTCTAAGTATGCACAAGCACTAAGTATGCTAGTGTAGGTATATTCATCTGGTTGAAATCCAGAAATCCTCATATTGGCAAACAACTTTAAAACCTCAAGAGCATCCCCATTCTGAGCATAACCTCTGAGCAATGTGTTCCAGATCACATCATTTTTCTCTTTTAATTCATCAAAAACTGCATGTGCAGACTCCATATGCTTGCATTTGGCATACATGTTAATCAAAGAACTCCCTGCATATATATTACAGTACAGCCCCTGCTTCACCGCATGAGCATGGACCTGCAAGCCATATTCATAATTTGTGACACTCGCTATAGCACTGAACACGCTTCCTAGAGTTGAGCGTGTTGGTTTAACACCAGACTGCATCATATGTTTGAAGATTTTGATAGCCTCTCCCTCATGACCACCTTTGGCATGCCCTGAAATCATTACATTGCAAGCCACAACATTTGGGTTAGGCATTTGAGAAAACAGATTCCAAGCATCTTCAAGTCTTCCTTGTCCTACATACGCATTTAAAACAGTCACAAACACTACCTGATCCGGCTTGCGTCCTACTCTTTGCATCTTCATAAACATTTCAATTGCCTCTTCGGTCAAACCAACTTGAGCATACCCCGAAATCAGTGCAGTCCAAGAAACCATATCCGGGTCCAACACATTATCAAATATACTTCTGGCCCAGAATAGATTTCCACATTTGGCGTACATATCAATCAATGCACCCTCACAGTATGCATCAGATTCGAGACCCATTTTAAATACCTCGCAATGCACTTGCTTCCCAAGCTCCATGTCCGTCAACTTAGCACAAGACGATAGAACAGTGGCAAAAGTAAATCGATTCCCCACTAACCCACAACTCCTCATGGATCTAAAATCCTCCAGCACACCTCTACACAACCCTTTTCTTGAGTGCATAAACATGATGGAATTCCATGCGAACTCATCCCTTTCATTGAGGTGTGAAAATACCTCGAAAGCATAATCAGCACGTCCGCATTTGGCATACAAATCCAAAATGGCATTCCCCAACTCCCCTTCCACTGAAATACAAAATTTCAGGCTCTTCGCATGGATAGCTTTGCCCGTCTTCAAAGAACTGATTCTTTCTGGCATTCCATCGAACGCTTGACGGACCTGGATTTTCTTGCATTGTTCCAAGCATAGTTTCGATAAATAGTTGCGTAAGGGAGACTCTTCTGCGGGCGATCTCTGGAGGTGAGGATTTTGCACGAGTTGGGTCGTCAAGAATTTTCTTTGTTGATTGAGGGAATAAAAGTTTAGTTTGAGATACTGGACTTTGACGCGAAAGCTAAGGGGCATTAGCTCACAATTTCAGTTCAAAAAAGTGTTGTGGCGACGTATAAATAATGTATTTTCTCGCTATTTAGTTCATTTTTTAAAATTTTAGATTAGATTGTAATATAAATTTGCTCTGAAAATACTAAGAAAGGTTTCATTTTTATTTTGTTAATTATCTTATATTTACATTGTCTTATTTTTTGCATTACAAGTATTAGGAGTCAAAAATCGTTTTAGACAAAAAAAAATGTGAACACAACAAGAGAAAAAAGACAAAATTAAATTATATTTCATGTTATTTCGATTGTTTTTAATCATAAATTATTTTAATGTTAGACAGTAAATTTTTGTCTAGTCCCGTAATCAGTGATGGACGGACTGACCTGAAAGACCGAACTTATTTTTACCTCTCTACGTAAAACCTTCACCCTCAGCTTCCACAGCATATCCTCAAATTTTTGCCCACTAAATTTTGTAGCACCACAAGCATTTTAAACCAAATCGAAACAGAAAATTTGGATAATTGTATTCTAACTTTTTTCTTTCTTGAATGGTACCTTCAACATATAACAAGAACCTAACGCATTTTACAAGAGTTCCGATTTGAAAGTCCATAAATAAGTTGTTTTTTGCCGGTAAAACTTCAAGCAATCCAACGACCTAACATTGATTCAATTTTTCAAAACAAAATCTGCAATTCAGGGAGTAAAAAAACTCACAAAGACATGATTTTAATAATGGAAAACAACTACCATAAATTTCTCAAGCTCGAAGTGAAACTTCTCCAACTCGAAATTCCAAAACTTTTTCGCAACCCATGTAACTGCTTATGACCTTCTGTTGAACTGCATTCTTGAAAATGTCGGATTTCCTTCTAGAAACTTTACGACGCTTCCATTCATTCTCGGACCTAATCTGCAGTCTTCAGTTAACGTTGACATGTTAGAATCCTTATCCATAACCTGATGAAGTCCTGGAAATGGAAACCCGAGCCCAACATTCGTGGTTTGAGAGAGATTTTGGCCTGAATGTTTGCAGCTAATGAGAGAACAACTTCCAAGTTGTGTTTCTGTAGGATGGAATGCTGGAAATCCACCATGGTTCTTGGAATTCATCAATTTTCGGATATCCACATCTGAGCCTGCGTTGATCTTAGGTGTTGCTTCACGAATATAATCATTTAAAGGCACAACGTTGCTTTGAAGGTTGTGGTTTCGTCACGACAGTAGGCGGAGTCAAGTGTGGCGAACAAACGACAGGATTCGATTCATTTGGTAGAATGGAAAATAATCCATTGGCTTTTGTGGTTTTCAAATCCACATTGCTTTTGTTGCATCTTCCCATCATTCCATTGAAACGATTACTTCTTGGCCCTGAAGAAGACCGACAAGCCGTCATCTTTCTCATTTCTTCTTTCATCTGCGCAAACATGTTTTCTCTAGCAACTTTTAGTTCTTGAACTAACGAATTCTTGAAATTCTTGAGATCTTCAGACATTTTCTTCTCCTGGTCGTTTGTGTTTCTCGTCCTCGTCTTCTTTTCCATAAGTGGGCTTTTCTTCTTTTTTCTCCTCCTCGTCTTCTTTTCCTCAATTGAGCTTTTCTTCGTTTTCTCCAACTGTGTATTCTTCTTCTTCTTGGTTGGTTTGACTTTCTTTTTTCCAGTTTTCTCCGAGAGAACATGAACATCTTTATCGTGATCAAGCTCATTATCCTGCTGAAATCTTGGAGTTGCGAGCACTTCAATATTTTCAGGCACAGCTAAGTTAGAAAGTAGCTTACAGTTCCGGTCTTCAGCCTCGACGCCTAATTTGGATTTGGAATCATCGCTAGAGGAATCTGCATCCTCCTCTCTTCGTCTAAAATCCCATCGATTCTGAAACTGCTTGTCACTGCCTTCGTTCATTTTTAAGCCAGAGCCTACAGCCAAATATAAACACTCAGGAACCATGATCAATAAAAATGCTAATTGAAGTGAACTAGGAACTCAAAACCAGTAAAGTCCGGGACCCAATAAATATACGGCCACTGATTACGATCCAGAGTCGTTCCAAAGACCCAACTCATTTGTTCCAGAATGAAATTCAAGCCCACGAGGTATTCACCACGAATTTTTAACCTTTTCTAATTCGAATTTTTAACCTTTCTAATCAAAATCAAATCACATACTAATTTGGTAAACAGGATGGGCAGTCTCAGATTGTAGTCTCCTTCACAACTAATTCAACAATTTAAACCAGAACAAGACCGCATGGGCACGGTGGGTCAAGACAAACAACATTTCCAAAACAATACAATTTACTTCACATTATCCTAAAAACTTGCAAGGCTAAAATCTAATTTTAAATGCAATTTTTTTAAAGATGGACAGGTGAAAGACGAGCGCCTGGCTGTGCCTTCCCCATTGCGCCTGGGTGATTGCCCTGGCACAAGTCTTGAAACAGGCGCTCATAAAGTGTGCGCCTGTGCACGGGCGCAAGTCCTGCTTGAGGCGCAAAAGCAAGTGCCTCATGAAATTGGTCTGCGATCTTGTACTATATTTAAATTAACTCAAACCCAACCAATTTTAAAGCTCGATTACCAAAGCACATAACTACTTGATGATAAAAAAAACCTTGCATGCATGTAACGAGGTGCAACAGACTTTTGATCTCCCTCAAACTTAAAACTATAAGTTCTATATGCGTGCAGCGCCCAAAACTACAGTTTTGGTTTCTCAATTTCTAGTGATTCAAATCAGGTAAAAGGCAACCCTCGTTTTTTTTCTTTTTCCAATTGTGTTTACAGCTTGCTGCTTCCAGTTTCTTTCAATTCCAGGATTCTCTGTCACCTCTAAAGCTTGTTCTTGCCGATAAAAAAAATCAAATTCTGAATCACAAGCACTTCGAAAAATCTAGCCACAGAATTATGCAACATTAGTATATCCAAAAAATACTAATAAAATGAAGTGCAATTTATGTGAGAAAATAACTAATTGTGGGATTTATCGACATAAGCAACATCTAATGAATTTAAAGTTTATGCGAAATGTGCTTTATTTTGATTAAGTGCTTCACCTGCGCCTCGGGCTCCAGGAAACCCTAGCGCTTTAGTGCGTTTTGGGCCCCAAACAACTGTCAAGTAATCTCAATAAGAAAAAGTTAAGCCATTGATTTATCATGTAAATTATCTGGAGATGTAAATTTCACCATCTTCTTTAATTTTTTGGGTATCATATGCAGATGCGAATCTTACCTATTTCACCCCAAGATAAAGAAAAACTACCCTAAGTGACACGTGTCAATGTATGACACAGGGTAAAATTAAAAAAAAAATTGAACGACCCTCAATTCCTCATCATCAAACAAATAAATACCTGATCAGTAAAAAATATATCAAAAGAGAAGACACCAACTTATATGTTCAAACAAATCAAACAATAATTGAATGATCAAAATCTCAACGATGACAAAATTCGACACCTAAAATGTACAGCAACAAAAGACATCCAACAAAAGCAAACGGAGAAGAGGAGACAGAACCCTGATGAAGGCATAGAAATCAAAAGAAGTGTTCTTGCCTTCTTGTTACGGAAGACTACACTAAATGCTGTAATACGTACAAGAAATTACTCTTTTCCTCAGCTAAGATCCTTACAATTTCTCTTTTCTCTGGGTTACAGTTGAAGCTACAACGTTCTTTCTGCAATACATTTACTTCTTAGCATTCACTATGCATAGGGAAGAAAATGATATGATTTTAATGAGTGGAAGTATTTCAAACCGGAGACCGTTTTTTGTATTTGGATGGAAATTGAACAGGTGAGTCGGATGTTGCGGGGTTGGAAGAGGAATATCACAGTTATGGTATGAATATGATTATGCCAGATTATTTGAAAACCAACGTTACCTAATTTAAAAGTCCTGTAGCCCCAAACATGTAATTTATTCAAATAATATACATGATGCATTCACTCTAACTTTTTGTCTTACCTAATGTTACAAGAAAACGTTTTTCACTTTCCTCAATCAAAATATTTGCTCTGGATTGCAGATTTTTATTTTTAAATTTATAATCCAAGTTGATCAACTGTCTTTATTTCTAGTTTCCAATAAAAAATGGCAATTGTTTTTACTCCAATATTATGAACTCACTTTCATTTTTCATGTCCGGAAAGGAAAGTGCTGCTTGTCGTGGCCAATGTATCCCTCTCCTTTTGCCTTCTTCCACTGGTTTCGCTTTCCATTTTTATCAATTTTATGATTGTGTCTATATTTTACTTGTATGAATCCTGGAATGGAATAAGAATTTCAATTTAGGAGAGTAGTTAATGTTTCCACATGTAATACATGAGTTAAATAGGGAAGAAAGAGGAAAAGAATCATATTTTAAACTAACCCACACATGCAAATTAAAACTACTTTGCCGAGGAAGAAATTAGTCTCTGCCGAAAATGTAAATTTACACTTACCAAGCTATATGTGCTCCTCAATACAGTAATTTTACAACTCACAATTATAGAATTTAAGTATCTTGATATTTTTCCTGCTCAGGTTGATTCTCTTGATTTACAATCCTTCAATATATCAGTTGGTGACAATAAATTGGGTAAATTGATAAAACCACCCTTACATTTTTTTAAATCCACTAAAACCCATCAACGAAAATCAATGAGCTAAAAGCTTTCTGTATTTTTATACTTGAAGCTGAAAACTGCATAAAAGTTTCATGAGCATGCACACACATACAGAGTGATTTTGCTAAAATTGAGGGAAAAAAGATATGTATAGTTTTATACATTCAAATGTTAAATTTTGATCACTTTTGGTTACCAACCCTATGTATAAACGTTAAAAACACATGTGCAATAAAAGATTTATCAGTATGAGGTTTCAACAATAAATTTGATAACACGTTTGGTGGTTTTATGTCATTAAATTTTCCCAATATTTTTAGCAACAAATTAAATAGGAGGATTTTCACTCGTGATCTTTTACCAGGCGATTTCAGCATCAAATTTAAAAGTTCAAACCAGAGAGTTTTTAGCTAATCGATTTTTCATTAAAAAAAATATTTGGTGGTGTTCACAATGTACCCCAATAAATTTCAGAAAGGAGTGACTACAGCAAGCCGCAAGGTTATGAAACATGTACCGCAGTACCAGAATAACCTGTGTTACGCATCAGGAGCATATGCATGCTCTACAATCACTCCAAAAGCTTGTTCCTAATCCATCCATTGCCAATATACCTTTGCATCACCCAAAACTTGAGCCTAGAGCAGAGATTCCACAATATAATATTATTACTCTTACCAGGGGTGGACCCATGATTCAAATTTAGGTTTGTGAAACTTTCATTTTCAACAAAATAACGCACAAAACTCGATCTTTTTTCCAACCCTTCACTCATGGTAACTTAGTCCATGATTCATACAATATTAGAAGCGCAAGTTGCACTATGGTACAAGTCATAAGTTTTGCACTTCAATGATGTTAAGCATTCTAAAGGATAATATACTAAAACCTAAATGTCTGAGAAAATTTCGTTATATATAATCTAATATGCACTTTACTAACTATTAAATAACAATAAAATAATTTCTTTTAAAAAAATGACAGTAAAATAAATACTCACTAATTATCAGTAAAATAAATTACTATTATATTTTATTTTATCTGGGATTTACTATCCCTATATATAAAGTGTGCTAAAAAGGCAACTTAAGCCTATAATGCACCCAAGGTTGGGCTTTTAAAAGTTATGCTACTCTCCATTACATAGGTAATTGTAGGTACCCAAGGATTTCCCTGTGAGACAAAAATGTATCCAAATCTTCAATGTTCACAATTCTGTGATGTGGATTCACCATACTCTGAAAAAAAGTTTATCCCCAGCATCTCTATTTCCACCATCCCATGAAAAAAGCTAATCGATTTAGAAACTGTGCTATCTAAATCAACCTCACCGCATCTTCCAATAGCAGTCAATAAAAAGAAGCCTCGACGAATAAATCCAGGATTGTCTTAGTTGACTCCTAACAACTTGTTATCCCCATGGACTCAAGATCCCTGTACTCAACCTCATGCTTTACATGTACCATTAATGAGAAGTCGTTATCTTTCCCTTTGTCCCCTAGAATCAAATGAACCAAAACACTCTTGAACTGATATGTATAAACAAGAAGCTGCGGATGCAGCAACTACTGCATTAGTGTCCCCTACAATTACCCTAACGTCACAACCCGGCATCTCCTCTACAACATTTTACTTGCTACAACCACAAAGAAATATCCACTCTTAACAACACTGGCCTCAAAATCCGATTACAGAGGTTGATCTAGCGTCTATCGAGTGTGTTATGTTCTAACAGGATTACACAAGAGATTTGGTTCACAGATTGAATCCTGAGTATTCATTTTTATTGAAGGTTTGTATAGTACATATCAGATTACATTAAATTCGGTTCACCTTTATACAACTTCCTTAATTTCCGCAGCCACAAATTAACATTTGGGTTCAACAATCCTGAACTTAATTTCCCAGAATCATTGCTACAAAATCAAGATAAATTGCTGGAGAACTCAACAACACTCACCTCAAAATCCAACCTTTTTTCACTTTCTTCTTCAATCTCATCATACAAAAAACATCAGCAAATCCTCTAGGTCCAATAGCTTCCAACAACACCAAGCAATCCATACTGCCAACTTCGGGCTCGGGTTTATCTCGGGCTAGCATCAATCAAATTCGAAACCTTCTCTATAAATTCAATGGTTATATCATATATGATGAAAGTGGACTGCTGTTGGAGGGTTTTTTTTTAAATAGATTATGTAAATTAACAAAATATGAAAAAACAAAAAAAATTAATAAAAATATACGAAATTTTAGTTTTAAAAATAATATTATTAAGTTATACACATAGTAAATAAATCTATTCATTTATAATTATTAATAAAGAATAAATAAGAATATAATATTAGAATACAAATAAGAATAAATAATGTGAAATAAATTTTAAAAATTAAAGTTTAAAGAACTTCAAAAAAATAAAATCATTTATTTGATATTTTTAAAATTTTATTATAATTTTTATTTGCATTTTTTATATATTTTGTTACTTCTTATTATTATTTAATTAAAAACCTGCATTGGATCAGCATTTTTTTCATGATGAACTCTAACAAGTAAATCCATATGTTTTTAAATATTGAAAGTTTATCAAGAAATATCATTTCAAAATATTATATTAAAAAACTTCAAAATAAATTGTCTAAAAAATTCATTGCACTACATTTTCATAAGAAAAAAGCTATTCGATCAAAATCTAAAAGCTTTCATTTAAATTATTATTAGTTAATATACTTTCAAAGTTACAGTTTTGTCTAAAAATATTGATTTGACGTAAATATTTTTTGTAAGAGCTATTATGAATAAAATATTGTATCAAAAAGATTAATAAAATTAATAATAACATATTTTGTTCTAAGATTTGATATAATTGCATCAAAACGGATAAGCATTATTCTGAAATTTAAATGAAGTATACTAAATTTTAATTAGATTTGTCCAACCTCCTAAGAAAAAAATTAATCTTTCAATAAAATATCTATAATTTAATTTAAAAATTTAAGATTAAAAGTCGTATACTATAGATATTTGAAAATAAATATATACATGCGCATGCATATATAAAAACATATATAGTTTTGACTTTTGATATGACGTTTTTCGACCGTGTTCATCTTCATGTCAACTGAAGTGACACTTAAATATTAGATGTGATAAAATCATATCAAAATTATATATCCAATAAATGATCATCACCTCATTAGTGGACAACATGATAAAACTATATATATATAATAATCTTATTAGACTTAGATTTTAATATAGAAATCGACTTGTATTATATTTAGATATTATTTGGTGTGACTAATAAGATAAGTATAGATTCTTCGACGGAGAATCATCTCACATACCAAATATCATATATTAAATAACCACACTACATAAAATCATATTATACATTTACCCATTTTCTTCATCGAATCTCACGAGCCTTGATGAATAGAACGGGACAATATTTCGAGTGAGCGTGGGATTCCAGAAAGTAGAGAGAAGAAAGAAAGGGTCAAGGGGGGGAACTGAGACATGAGAAAGAACCGAGAGGAGAAACTTGGGAGAAAGGAAATCATTTGATTGTCATTAGGATACAAAAAAAATAAGAAAGTTTACATTTACAAACTTATTTGATGGTCTGACCATCTAACACTACATTCCAACATATTTTTCGTAGTCTCGAATGCATTATCTATATTTTTGCACTTAGCTGCTGCACCAGCATGAAAAAAACAATTCCACTACTGGGATGAGTTACTTCAAATATCACAACTAAAATACAAATCTTTACCCAAAAGTCTGATGTCTTAAAGATTTTTGATCATGATCTTCAACATTTCTTGATAACTTTTTGAATTGCTTGTCTGATAACTCCTGCTGATTCCAGTTTCAATCCATTACTCTGCAGATATAGATGTTCCAACATTAGATATCTTGCATATATTCGTATCTATAATATATATACAATGAGAACTTAATTGAAAGTTAGCAAACGAGTATATTCTTGTTCAACTAGTGCTTTTACTAAAGTTCAGCTCGATCAAAAAGGCTGACTTCTTGGGCTCGAGTCTATCAAGTTGTTAATTTCAAGCTTGAGCTAGCTCATATCGACTTAATCAAGTCATTCATGTTTGAAATTTTTCGAGCATCACTTGTGCTTGAGGAATAAAAATTAGGAGAACCGGGAAGTGCAACAACTAAACCCTTCAATATTTTTAAGAACCATATCACTTCGAGAAAATTTTGGGGCATATTCACGTTAGAGCAAAGAGTTCTCCAGCTTCACAAAAGCAAATACATGAGCTATACCCACTCTAAAACTGACTTGTGAAATGTTTAGACTCATTTCAAACTATAAGTCAAACTGACCTATACTATGTAAGTTTTACTGATTCCTAATGATTTCAATTAGGAAAGCAAACCTTGGCTTTTATGGTCATGGATAGAACCCCATCACCGTTGGAAGTTTGGACGCTTTGTGGATGCAACTGTAGTTTGCTTAAGGCTTCCATAACTTCGAGCAGCACACATTCCTTCCAAGAACACCTTGTCTCAATTATTACATCCTTGTCCACAACACTGACAATTATATCGTCTGTCGAAGAATCTCTCAATCTAGCCCTGTTCTTTACAAGTCCAACTTTATCGATATCACAAGCTTTTCTCTTGTTCATCAGTGGCTTCTTGCCATTACTGATCCTGTTTTGGCCGTAATTATCAGAGGTCTGTTCAATGACATCATGTGATTTACCTTTTGTCCTCGACTCTTGCTCCATCACTTGTTTGTAGGATTCCAGTTCTTCGACCTTCCTCTCGAGCTCTTTCAAATACTCGATTGTATGATCAAGAATTGATACTTTGTCAACCTGCAAGAAGCATGGCCAAGAATCTCCTCTTGTAAATATGCTCAACAAAATGGCTAAAATAAAAGTCGAGTTTGTACCATCTCTACAAGTATTTTTAGCACAATACAGCGACAACGGTTAAGTTTGTCGAAATATGTACTTGAAAAGAGGCACGATACAATAATTATAATTGATGTTATCGATATAACTCAAATTTTTTAAATTGTACAACACCCTAGAACAGCATGTTCCAATTGAACAGCCAAATATATAGCCAAGACTCACAGCAAGGGAGGACTATTGTTGGCAAACAATATGGAATCACTGTAATAATTAAATACCAAAAACAAATAAAAGAGTTTTACAAACCTTGCCACCAGATGGGACTAATGACCCTAGAATCACAAATCTCTCGTTGATTTTTTCTCGTCGTTTCCTCTCAGACAAGACGTGGTTTCTGTCATTGTCATCAGCTTCCTTCGAAGAGACATCTTTTTTACCCTTCTGTCCATCAGATTCAAGCCTACATTGGTGCATTCTAGGTACTTCAAATATAACTTTCTTTAACAAAGTTTGTGGCGTTGGGATTTGTTGTGATCGAGCACTCGACAATCCATCCTTCCTCCAACTAACAAAGCTCGATTCTTTATTTCCGTTCCTGACGTATGGACCAAAAATCAACTGGTGGGAGCTTTTCAAAAGATTCGTAAGTACACTTTGGTAATGAATATCATCACTTTGAGGACCAGCCTTTGGTTTCTGCTGATAGCTTTCTAGAGTGCTGTGTCCCTGATTGCCAGTTTCCTTATGCCCGTCGGTAAGTGGGACAACAATTTCAGGATTTTCATAGGTTTGGGATATACAATCACTTGAGTTTGCCGAGTTGTTGAGGCCATTGCTGATTGCTTCGTCCACAAATGGCCAGTTTTGCATTTGAGAAACTTCTCCATCAACCCCTTCTGCTAAATTTGATTCTTCTCTAAGTATATTGACCACAAAATTATTTGAACTGCCATCTGGAGAAAAATTCTCTATATCAGGGCAATCAAGAAACTGATCGACTTCGTTATCCAGCATGTTAGCATTATCAGGCGTTTCAGAAATCAGGACATTGTTGTTTGTGCTATTAATAGGTACATGACTTGGAATCTTGGACACAACGAAGGAAGGAATCTCCAGAAACGAAGTTTTAATGTACTGAATTAGATTTGGGTCCTCTGGCACCTTAAGAAAGAAAACCAGAATTGATCATTATCATGAATGATTTGATAACTAAAAGCATACTGCACCCAATTTTGGACTCTGAAAGTGGCTTACTAGATCAGTCGCTCCCAGTTCAATCACACCTCCTAAATATGGAAAGCACACTACCGTCTGCAAGAGCAAGACATGATGTAAGCAACAATAAAATATTTTGAAAGGAATACATTTCCGAAGCAGAAAACAAATCAGTACCCGAATAGATGCACTCTGCAAGATGCATTGCAAGTCCAGTCGGCATATTTTATATGGAAATTAGAAGGACATGACGAGTCAGAAATTTTCTCAAAGATTCAACAAAGGACTCTGATTAGCTTGAACAAAATTTATCAGGAACTAGATTTTAAAGAAATTATGGGAACTTTTTCAACTTACCTTCGAAAGCAAAGAACGAGAGAAAATTTTGGTGTCAACAAGGTCAGCGTTGCATAACCAGATAGTTCGATTTTCTGCAAATGTCTTTCCTGGCAATCTTTACACATCCAATAAAAGTATTATTAGTGTTTATATAGTTTGACGAAACTCGAGTACATAACTTCGATAAAGAGGAATTGGCGTATAACTGTAAAAATTTAAATAATTTTCCTTCTTGAATATGTGAAAAAATGAGATGTAATGTGCCTGATGCCAGAAGAGCTAGTGGTCATGACAAGAAGATAACCTTTAAATTTTCACCCATGAGCTAACTGAGGATAGTGACAGTACAGTTCTCAGGAATCTATATTGTAGTTTTCGATTTGCATCATTGAAGATTTCCCATCTTATTATTTCAACCATTTCCATAAAATTGGTGAAATGACTGTTTCATAAGTGGCATGCTGCACTATCACTTCTAATTCAAAAATCAATGTAAGAGATTATTTAAGACTAAAATATTATCATTTATTAAAAATTGCGGCTAATATTAATGATACAGTTCAAATCTCACTGTCATTTTGGTTGATGATATCCACTCGGTATGCAAGGGCACTTAATGCACCCAATCAAATTACCATGATAAAAGATTCAAAAGTGAAGAAGCTTTACCCTTGACCAATACTGAAGGCGAACGACATGCAAACCAAGAAATACCACTCGGCATCAGTAAGGTCTTCAGGGGACAATGCAACTGTAGGCCGTTTAGCTTGCTGGTTGGTTTCACCAGCTGAAAGAGACTCGAAAAGTTCTCTCAAGTGATCACTTCTCTGCAAACCGAGCAGGTCGGTGTTCAACTCAGCAGCCTGAACTGTTTTTCTGGTTTTGATATCTCCATTATAGTACCCATCACCCCAGGTCAATACCCTAAACAATAACATCACGTAAAGTTGCTAGATTTAAGTGTATCACAAGAACTACAACACGCATTATTCACATATAATTTCGAATGCATTTTTTGTCCACGAGAAAATGCATGGACAAAAAATGCAGGACAAGTAAATATTAGGAGCCTTCCGTTTCAGTACTTAATCAAGAAAAAATTCCCTCAAATGCAGTCAAACTTGATGTTTTCTTGGTTTAACAAGAGATATGAACTAATTATAAGTGCTACTAACACGGATTACTAAAACATATAGAAAGGATCAACAGCAAAATCATTTAATTCAAGACTGGAGCAGATGCCCCATCCAAATCAGATGTGCATTGGAATAGTCTTCATCTTTGGTGTTTCATTTCAGATGTGTAGTCACAAAGAATAAAGGGTCAACATGGAAATTTCAACACAAAACAAATCTTGGGTCTAAAAGCCTACAGATTTTCATGGGATTTTTAGAAATGGACATTTATGCAAAAAGATTTGTAAACATTGTGGCGATCTTTTCAAAGACAACAAGCAGACAAATAAACAGATGAGAAAAAGAGATGAAGATTTCAAAACAGAACAACAAAAAGAGAAGTGGGTATTATCCCCCGTCAAATTCTTCAAATTTTTTCATATTTTTTTAATATAAAGATGTACCAAATATTAGAACTTTACCCCGGTTTCTCAGCTGAAATTGACCAAAAAATTGCATAGTTCCACTGAATGTTTCTAATAGCAAGAGCAAGCTGCCTCTTTAGATTATCTGAGACTTGCTTTGAGTTTCTCCCAGTAGCCATTCTTGAACTCTGGAATCCAATTCCCAACAAACAGATAAATGTATAAATAACACTGGAATAATCAATTTTCCTTAAAAATAGAAAAAGAAAAGAAAAGAAAAATATTTAAAGAAGCATCCAACTTTGTGTTTTGACCAACTCCATCGGAGATGTTAACAAAACTACAGCATTCTCAAGTCCAAGGCTGCTGATCTTACCACCTCCAAAATATCCCAGAATAGGGATTCTTGTTGACCACTACTCTTCGTGCTCAATGTCAAATATCACAATTAACTAATGTGGCCCTCGAAAACAAAAATTCCCATCACAAGATATAACTACACTTTTTAAAGGCCTGCGAAAATTTTGGTGTAAAGACCAATAAATGAGCTCCACTTTTTAGGAATCAATATACTTTTGTATGAAATATGCATGAGTGATGTTTGACAAGAACGTGGCATGATTTCAAGATTTTTCTCATCATTTCAAACTCACATTAACACTCTTGAACCCAATTTTTTCAGAATTCTGTGGCGATGGAAGGACTATAATTTGCTTTAGAAAAATGGGAAATAGGTCGAAAAGCAATTAAAGATTTTTGGGTTGGTGCGTGAAGGTTCGGAGATTGGGACAAGGACCCTTCACACAGAACTGGCCAAACAAAAATGCACGACTTTTTTATTACTAAATACGTCACATTATTAAAAAAAAATAGATTCTTTTTACAAATTTATTGAATAATCTAATGTATTCACATATTGATACACGTTATTTTATGTATCAATTTTATAATATTGATCTTTTATCCTACTCGACGTATAAAAATTATTATTTTTATATTAAAAATACATCAAATATGTACTGTTTCGACCCGTCTCACAAACATAAATTTTGTTAATCATCGTATATATATATTTATTAAAATAATAATTTTTATTACAAATCTATTTACTAACTGATTAAATAATCAACTGGAACGATGACAACAAATACAAAGTTAGCTTATAATTTTTTGTAATATTAATTTATGTTATCAATTATTTTTTTTAGCAATCGTAAGTAATTAATAGTCTATTCAGAATATTTCCAAAAACAATTTTTAGTCACAAAATTAATTGAATTTAATTTTTTAAGCTAATATATATTGGGACCATCGAAGAGAATGATATTCAACTAGTGTTATTTTCAGTGCTGATGTAGAACACATGTATGTTAGATTGTACCCTTTTGTTAAAATATATTTTGATAATAAATTTTTTAATCAATGGTTTAATTAATTAGAATATAAGATAAAAACATATTTTTATACATGAATTATTGTAAGATTTAAATCTTTTTAAATATAATTTATGAAGACACCAAAATTAATAATATCATAATAATTTTTATAAAACGAGCTTAATTAGTTTGTTAAAATGATTTCAAAATTTCACCAAATAGCTAGACCAATTTTTTTTATATATACATGTTCGATTCTTCCTTGATAACTAATAATGATACTAACAAAAATACTAAAATAGCATTGTGTGTAACACTTAGGTTAGGGGTGTGCAATCGGTCTATTCGGTTACTGACCGAACCGAATAGACCTATAACCGATTTTATTTTCGAATAACCGAACCGATCGAAAAATTCATAGAAACTGAATTAACCGAACCGATTTTCAAATCGAAAAATGCAAATTTTAATAAAATAAAAAAAAAACGATGGAGAACTTATAAATAACAAGAAATATTGAACAAAAAATATTAATAACAAATAAAAATATTGAAAATAAAATCATTGAATGAATTAGCTTCCTACTCCTTCTAATGCGTTTTTAATGCCTGTCACGCCCCGAGACCGGGGTTAGTCGACACCGGCGTTATTCAACAATCACATAATTGCTAAACAACAAGCCTCGTAGTACAGTATAAACCAAAATCAGTTTACATCATAAATACCATAAAAATGGAGTCGTCCTTACAATAGTAACTCTGAAAAAGATAAAAATATGCGGAAGCGTTTACAACTTGAATTAAAACTCACAAGAACATATTCTTAATTAAAATTCTTCATGCGTCCACTATCAGTCCAAAAACTGGTGTCTGATTCTTCTTTCTCTATTTCTTCTTCTGATTTATCTGGGGAGGGTAGAGTAAGGGATGAATATTTTGGGAAATACTCAGCAAGTGGTGGCTGTTCGAGCACAACATAACAGAATGCATAAAAATTTGAAACACACACCTTTTATAACATGACTCATACCACGTGCACATCATTAATCAGACACTGAGATTCATCTACTTTCAATGGTTTACTGATATCACTCCCTAATTTTTACTCCTCTAAGGGGACGAGGCCGTATAGCGGTTATCTCCCCCACCGCATAAGGGTACGTATGGTTGGGATTCCCACCCATATCAAGTTGAATTCTCAAAGTGTCAAAACATTACTCATGCCAAAAATCTTAACCAGAAGGGGGTAGAAGAAGAATTTGCACTCGACCGAATTTTAAAACACACGAAATGCATAACCGAAAATTCAACAATTTAAAACAAGCCCACTTACCTTAGACTTGGAAAAAACATGAACAATTCAAAAATCATAGAAGAATCATGCAACTGACACTTCGAAATCACAGCAGCACATCACCCAGAAAATCAGACGTCTTTAAAAATTCGTTGATCATTATTGAAACGTTGGATCGGGCTCCAAATTTCACAGTACGTTCCAAAGTACGTCAAATAAATTATGAACGGTGAAGATCGGGTTTGGAAGTCGTTTTAACCTGTTTATGGATGAAAAACCGTAGGTATGTTGTTCCCGCTTAAAATCTGAGCAGTTTTCCTGCGAAGACTATAAACGAAAAACTAACCGTTGCATTTGGCCGAAATTTGGATATGTTGTTTCAAACATATATAAGCATATTCTGAACAGGTGAAGATCGGATTTCAACTACCCGAGCGAGAGAAACGAATTTCTGATTATGGACAGAATTTTGATGACTCGTGCAGAATTTTTGAAGAGGGAATTTCGAAAATTGTAGAGCATAAACTCGAAAATTTGATGTGTAAATGAGATGTAAATTCTGAATGAAAGCTTCTCCTATTTATAGGGAGGTAGCTGCTATCCTGATCGTGTATTATCATTGCGTTTGAATTTTTGAATCAAACTTTAAATCTAGGATAATTATCATATCAAACTTATATCTTTATCTCATAAAAATCTTTCCAACTTTGAATTTATATCCCAAACTTTACATGCTCATATCCAAATATTTCTTATTTAATTCCTTATATCGTGGTCTATTTATTATCCCAAGTTCAAAGTATATGCACAATATTATCTTAAATCTTGAACTCAAAAATATTGTACACGATATAATTATCCACACAAATTTAGATAATCTTGCAAATCTTACATCTTAAATAATGATATAGATACCCGAAGATTGCATAATCATAACACACTTAAATTATAGAAATATTATCATGATTACAAAATCTTGGGTTTTACATCCATCCCTCCTTATGCGAAGTTTCGTCCTCGAAACTGAGGTTGACTTAGTCTAAGAAGAGGTACGGGTATTGCTCACGTATTTTCTATTCTAATTCCCAAGTGACTTCTCTTTCAGTATGATTAGAAAATCATCTAAAATTCCTAAATCATATCCCATTAAAATAACGTAGAAAACAATTTGATTTCATTGTATAAATTAAAGTAATTAAATTTAAATTTAAAAATAAAAGTAAAATTAAAATAATAAATAGTTTGATTGAGTTAAGTGCTTTATTAATAATCCTATTAAACTAACGTAGAAAATAACTTAAAGAACATCATGATCATTATACAAATTATAAAACAAAAAAGGGTAAAATAGTAAGTTTACAAAGTAAAATCAAAATAATAATTAATTTTATTGAGTTAAGTACACTATTAATTATCAAATTAATCTAATATGAAAAATGACAATAAACAAAACGGTAAAATAGTAAGTTTACAAATAAAAGTAACATATTTATAATAATAAAATAAAATAAAATAAATGGTAGTAATATTAGCAATTTTTTTTAAATGTATAACATAATGATAAATTTATAAGTAAATTCAAAATAATATTAATTTGATTGAGTTAAGTACAATATTAATTATCATATTAAACTAACATAAAAATGACTTAAAAAACCCCATGAACATGACAAAATATAAAACAAATGAAAAGGTAAAAAAAAAAATCACAAATGAAAGTTAAGTACACTATTTAATTAACATATTAAACTAACATAGAAAATTACTTAAAAAACCAAATGAACATGACAAAATATAAAATAAATAAAAGGACAAAAAAGTAACATCACAATTCAAACTCATATATTTATAATAGTAGTAGATAGATATATATATATATATATATATATATATATATATATATAGTGTGTGTGTGTCTGTGTGTATAATCACAAAAATGCATGCATATATATGTATCTGCTAGTACTCCCACCGATCATGGCCAGGCTCCCTTTGCCTCCTGTTTGCGAGCTTCAAGGATTAGTTCCGATCCAGTCGATCGACTTACCTGAGGACCGATCCAGTTCTAAGATTGAAACGACGATAAAATCGCAATTTATGTTGGAAGGTAATAGTTTATTATGAGATAGGGTTTCAATGTAGTGATTGTTGGGGATTCACCAATACAGGAAAATTTGCATTTTTGGTTCTAAACATTTTGTTTGTTTGTTTGTTTTTTGGTTATTTCTGTTATCTAATTTTATTCTTAGTATTGTATTTTTTTATTTTTGACAATTTTAGTTTTTTTTTTCCTTCCGTTCAGAATGTTGATATGACACTACACACGTCATCATCGCATTAGTGTCACGTTAACATCGCATATGAAAAATAACTAAAATTACCCAAAAAAATAAAACAATTAGCGAACTAAAATTGAAATTTAACAATATAAATACTAAAATGACAAAAAAAGTAAATATACAGTTATAGAAACGGAAGTAGAACGAACATTGATCTCATCTGACCGATGCACATTATAGAACTTGTTGTGCCGACACACTTATTCGATACTCTCGGAAATAATAATGAATGTTCCCACTACTTCACATGGCATATGATAATTCAAGAACTAAAAGTAAAGGTAAGTCTTCAATAAGATTGATTACACACACCAAACTGCGAACGGTGCTAAAGCTTGGGATCACATTCTACATAATCCACTTAGAGGAAAAGCTTTGTGTTCGTTCTGTTTAGTATTTCATGTCAAATAATTGACAATAGTACTAGTTGGAGTACTTTTGATTTTAAAAAAAAAAATTTACTGAATTATAGATCATGGCATGACTTGAGAGCTCGATTCAAAATAACCGGGAAAATCAATTGTTTTTGTGCATGAACTTGATTGTTAGGGATATAAGCGAGTCGAATCGAGCTGGAGAATATGAAACTCGAGCTTGGATTGTTTAAGGTATATATAAGCTCGAGCTCTATTTGAACTTTTATCAACTCGGCTCGAGTTCGGCTCGTTTTAAAATTATTAAGCTTGTGAATAGCTCGAACTCGGTTAATTAATAGCTTGATTAACGAGTTTGGCTCGAATTCATCTCGTTAAACTTGCTAGTTTTTGAGTTTTTTCGAGCATTCTTAGTCAAAAGGCTGACTAAGATATAAGAATTTAAGAGACATGTTTGTCATTTTATAATATTTCAATATGTTCTCTTTCACTCAAATATTAATGTGAGACAATACAAATTGTCTTCCAATGTTTGAGTTATTGTACACTCACACCTCAACAAACTAGCTGAGCACGAGCCACATTAATTGTAAGGCCCGAGAATTTGATTACCGTAATCTGAACTGATTTGGGTGTATTTACCGTAATCTGAGATTATTCTGGGATGATTTCTTGATTAATCAAGGTAATTATAGACGAAAAGTATTAGACCGGAAAAGGTGAGAAAAGACACGAATTAGGTGCGAGGGGGGTGCCACTCGCGCACATGCGCGACGGGATGCGCGAGCTGTGCGCGAGTTGGGCAGAAGATCCTGCGCATATGCGCGGAGTGATGACGCTCATATGCGCGAGCTGTAGTATGCTTTGTCCAGAGAACCTCGCGCATATGCGCCGAGGTGAGGCGCGCATATGCGCGAGATGCCGTGTAGACACGCGCCAGGGCTTATCGCCTCGCGCATATGCGCGGAGGAGGGTCGCGCATATGCGCGAGACGTGTTGCATGTAGGATGAGCCATTTGCTTTACATGCGTGAATGTGTATATATATATATATACGAAACATACGAAATCCTTCAGAATCAGAAAAGAATCGAGAAAAAGTCTCTGTGAAGTTATAGAAAATCCTTACGCCTTTTGTGAGAAATTCGTCCGTCCGATTTTGAATCCGACTTCAGTACTGTGTTCCAATCAACGCAGGCTACAACTGGACGTAAGTTTTACTACGTTTTGATATGTCTTGAAATTATAATATTGCCAGAATTGAATGGAATTCATATATGATGTTCTTGACATGTTAGACATCATAGAATCGAAATCAGATTAAGAAACAGACTGATTATGGAATTGTTATGAATTTTGGAGTCGATTTGATTGAGAATCGATATCAGATTTATATTATCGTTGAAATTATGAGTTATATCGATAGTGATTATGAGTTCTGGTATTATATCTGTGATGTTGGGACTGACGAGGTTATCGAGATTGTATTGGTATGCCGTCAAAACATCAGTTGATTGATATTGATCAGACTCGGTATTGGTTGAGATGGTATTGTGGTATCATATGTCGATTGGCATTGATCCGATTATGTTTTGATTTGAGTATTGATCAGAACATGTTTTGAATTGAGTTATATACTGATATTGTATCTATTCGATTATCATTATCAGATTGGGTATGCACAGAGTTGACTTCGATACTTCGTCTTCATCGGACCGAAAAGATAAAGGTATAAATTAATGTTGAGTTGGGATTGCACAACTCGAGTGAGGTTTGGCTCGAGTTTCCCTAAATCACATACTTTACCTTATTGTATTGATTTGATTGATGTACTTGTTCTCTTGATTATAGACAGCAGGTATTAGACGAGTAATCTTGTGACAGAAGTGCCGATAGTGGTGGGATCGCCACGGGCACATTGCACAATGTCACAAGATAGTGTATTGGAGATTGGGCCATAGTCTGTCACCGGATGTTTGGCTATCGATGTGGATAGAATTCTAACTTCTTCTATTACTGATGATCGATATTTTATCGGTGTGGATAGAATCGGAGCTTCTTCTATTACTGGTGATCGGTACCGTATCGATGTGAATAGAATCATAACTTCTTCTATTACTGATGGTCGATATCATATCGATGTGGATAGAATTGGAGTTCTTTCTATTACTGGTGATCGATACTACACCGATGTGGATAGAATACGAGCTTCTTCTATTATTGGTGATCGATACCATATCGATGTGGATAGAATGTGTATTTCTTCTATTACTGGTGATCGATACCCTATCGACGTGGATAGAACTGGAGTCTTTTCTATTACTGTTGGTCGATATGAGAATGCTAACTTCTGGAAACCGGGATCCCTAAACTAGGATTGAGTCTAGTCTTAAATGTGAAGTCATGAGTCTAATTGACAGTTATATTGATTCATGTTGATTATGTTCCTGAATATGGTACATATTGATTTATGTTCCTGATGATGGTACATGTTTAGAATATGATTTATTCTTGATATGGATTTATATTCTGATTTGAATACATGTTAGAAATATCTGTTATATGCATTTATATTGTCTTTATGATTGCATGTATACATGATTTATACTGAGAATGTAATTCTCACCGGAGTTATCCGGCTGTTGTCTTGTTTGTATGTGTGCATGGCAACAGGTGGGATAGGATCAGGGTCAAGAAGAGAACGAGGCTGGACTAGATAGCGTGGAGATCCGGGCTTCGAGGCAACTTAGGATTCAGCACTGATATATAGTTGAACCTAGTTGAATTCTTGTAGATAATACAAGATTTATCTGTTTATGTTTAATATGTAATTTGAATTGAATTACATTACGTTTCCGCTTTGTATTTTAAAAAAAAAATTAGACCCTGTTTATATTAATTGATAATTAAATCCCAAAGATGATTAAGAAGATGATTAGCGTCCGGATCCCCACATTAATGAGCTGAATATCCTTGAGCTCGAGCTCGGCTCAATTAAATTGTCGATCTCGATTTCGAGCTCGAGTTTGGTTTGATAAACTTAACGAACGATTTCAAACGAGCTCTGAATAGCTCGCGAGTGGCCAACACGTTATGCCTAGAAAAACCTCGATCCAAAGACTAACGCTCAGAAGTTGATCACTAATTGATTTGTAACATATTGATGGGCATGCATCTTAAATCTTGAAAGCGATTGATATACTTATATTCGAACATCAGTAAAAGTTGCAATTCATAACGGAACAAGTTTGGGATCGTGTGCTTAAGCTGGACTATGTGGGAAATTCCATGTTTATGATGTAATAAATAAAAGAAGTCAAATAAGCTCAAGAAACTAAAAAAGTAAAAATAAAAATAGATTTAATTATTTTACCAACTTTGAATTGATGGGTATTTCATAATTGCATACTTGTTTTTTTAAAAAAATTGAATATGAGCGAAATAATAATTGACTACAAAACTCATGTGAGACAGTCTCACGAATCAATTTTGTGAGACAGATATTCTATTTTGCTCACCAATGAAAAATATTATTTTTATCGTAAATATAGATAGAGTTGACTCATCTCACGAATAAATATCCGTGAAATCGTCTCACAATAAAATTTTTCTGAATTGAAATACAATTTATTATCCAGTTGTCGATATTGGAATCCATTTTGAGACATCTGTAACAAGTGCATTTGTACTTACGGAATGAATTTAAAGACGTGGGCAACTGAGTCTCACTAAAATTGGGAAACGTGTTGTGGTTGTTGCCAAGTAAACTACCTACCAAACTGAAATGTTGTAGAATACGTACACCCACTGGTATCGTATAATTTATTATCTATTACTATTATTAAAAATCTCTCTAACAGTGAACAAAAATTGATCTGTTTTTTGTTTTTTTAATTTTGCCCTCATTTGATATCAAAATTATATTTTTGTTTTTATTTTTTTTAATTTCAATTTTTTTAAAAAAATTACAACGATTCAAATAGCATTTTAGTCCCTCGATAATTTATCAAATTTCACTTTAATCTATAGATAATTATAAAAAAAACTGTACACACGCACCGCGTGTGCAAAGTAGCTAGTCTATATAGAGAACGTTTGATGGTCAGCTTTTTATCAAGTGTTATATAGTTGATCATGATAACGCAACTCGTAAAAATTGTTTAACGGTTACGTCGAGCATTGATCGTTATCCTAGTAAGATATAGTTATCGCTCCCGGCATGGATTTTTATATGAAACTCATATACATAGATAATTTGAAGAAACAATTTTAAATGTATTTTTATTTTCTCTTAAATAATGATGAAATTGTGCAATGATAACTAAGGAAATGTCATTTCTTTGGTGACAGGGTCATTTTGACAATCAAGTGATCCCCACAATTAGCAAACTCATTCGCACTAACAAAATAATCGACATACATTCATCATGCACATTTATATGAGTATCGATTATATGACACTCACTTATTTGTACATTTTTTTTATGTTTCGTCACATTCAATAAACGAGTGTCACCTCATCTGTACTCACATAAATATACACGATGAGAAACCTACGTACGTTTATATGTTCAGTGGGTGTGACAGTAATAATGGGGTAGATGGATAACTAATCGGTCAATAATGAGATATAAACGCAAATGCTAGCTGGTGTTGTCCATTTTCATGATTTACGAACACAATAATACAACAGTTTCAAATCATGTCAAATAATTTAGGTTTCATTCTGTCTAAGCTCGCATATATTTATATTCTAAAGGGATGAAGCTAGCTTATGTTTTCGGATTAATATTCTATTGATTGTTGTGGTTGCGAAGTCGAGTTGTGAACTTCGATCTTTCAATTATTTTTTCGAGACACACCAACAATTTTTTCGCTTTTAGTAAATAATCGAGGTGTGAAACCCGCACATCAATTAAGTTATTTTTGTTTTATCGATGAGCGAGGTTCCGAGATCCAACCATTCAAAACTTTTATCCGAATTTATTGAGGTTCCGCCGTTGGAAACCTCGATCCCTCAAAATATTTTTGGACTTCATTTAAAAATCAGTTTATGGACCTAGCTGCTTCAATTATTTGTTTTGATTTTATTAAAAGAGCACATGTTTTGTAGTTTATTTTAAAAAAACAATATTTAAACATATTGTACTTTAAAATAGTTTACTTTTTTTATGTTTGAAAGATCAATAGAGACGGTTCATAAGTTTCTTCCTAGCTTCCCAAAAAAAAAAAAAAAGAATATATAATTAACGTTTTTTGTTTGAGTCCCATTTCACGAAGCACCAAAGTCAAAAAGGCAGTAGGTTGGCTAAGCTGTCTCGGAGCCTTCAATTTTTTGTCAACTTTAGCACTGTCGTTTAGGCGAATTACCAATATTCTGCATGTGTGAAACTTTCAGTGATAACTGCAAATAATGATGTCTATATTACTTGTAAGAATGTACAAGTAGTATAAGGAATTAGTGACTAATATTGTGAAAATCAAAACGTTTTATATCTCTAAAAAATATAATTAATACTTCATTTTCACAATTTTTAGCCCATTATAGTATTTGTTTGCCATGAATTTGAAATATTATATTTTCAATTTTTATCTTGTATTTTATGCTTAAAGATTGTTTTCGAAATTTTTTTATAAAAGACTTAAATTTTAAAAATTGTTTGACCAAGGTCATCCCGTCAACAGATACACATGTTGCCCCCCTATACTCGAAGGTGACAAAATCCCCATGGGGGAAAAAAGACTTGTAGTTTCCAATAATTTGTTGGGGGAGGGAATTGTCATCCAATACCATTGAAGCGCAACCCCGTGGATTTTCAAATGGAGAAGGCTCAAGCAGAAAGGATGTTTGATATTTTTATGTGCGCACACATAAAATCTTGGAACCATAACCAGAAAGATTTCCAAGAAGAACTATGTGCAATAACTATACTCAGACACACAAGATCCATTAAATAAATATAAGCATGGAAAAATGGAAATCATAGACCAAAAAGATGGGGATCATTTAAATGTTATCGTTCTCCAAGTATCAAAATGAAAATCATGGCAAGAGAAGTCCGGCAAGTTTAAAAACAAACAAACAAATTACAGATATATAGCCCTCGGTGGTTACATGCATCGAAGCAATGAATCTAACACGAAGGTAAAACGATACATTTAAAAATGAGTTTCGGATACATCAAATGTCCGGTTCAGCAGCTAGTACAAGTCATCACAAGACCATCCATTCGGATTGATATATTGGCATTAAAATATAGCTGCCTTAAGCCAACTCCTCTGCTTCTTGGCAGCAAGAACACCAGACAGAAGGCCGACTTCAGTCCCCATAAGTGAAGTCAACGAGCGAGATCCACGGAGACACCACGGAACCGATCTGCAAAGCTGGACTTCGAGGCTTAAACTCCACGAGAACTTGTTTATTGTGCATGCCCGGGTCATATGACAAAAGTGAAGCACCCACAGAGCAAGAAATGATGTTCAGATATATAAATCATTATTCTTCTTGCATCCCTTAGTTCCCTGATTACAAAAACACGCTTGGAAATTTTTAATAAACTATCAAAGGAGATAAAGATACCACCTTTCGCAGATAAACAAACGGATTCCACATTATACCCACGTTCTTAGTGCCGCCACCAAGGGCACTCCGGACAAGGTTTTCAAGGTGGTCGATTCTGCGCGTGGGTTTTTGGCTGTAACATTCCCATGCTTCTCAGTTCTCTCTGTGCCATGAAAACTGCGTCGGCCCCTTGTTCTGTTCGCTCCTGGCTTCGTAGTCGTAGGGTTTAAAGAAGCTGTACTTTAGATCTGGGCCGTGTGTTGGAATCTGGGCCGCCTAGATTCGTCGCTTCGGAAAAGAACACTTGTACTGGGCCCAAAAGGCCAAAATAGGCTCATTTTATTCAACGAAAAAACAAAGGGCTCATTCGGATATTTTTTAAATTTATAATTTATAATTTTCGCATTGGTTGACAAAAAATATAGTACGGCGCATGAGAGAATGTTTAATGATAAAACCCAAATAGTTAAAACAAATTTTAAAATAATCTAACTCGAAAAAATATAAAAGAAATCTAATTATCAAATATGATATTTGAGTAGGTCTTCTGTGAGACGGTCTCGCGAATCTTTATCTGTGAGACGAGTCAACCCTATCGATATTCACAATAAAAAGTAATATTTTTAGCATAAAAAGTAATACATTTTCATGAATGACCCAAATAAGAGATCTGTCACACAAAATACGACCCGTGAGACCGTCTCACATAAATTTTTGTCGTGATTATTTATTGTACTGGTTTAAGGGAAATAATCATGACTATTTCGGTCATGAAAGTTTTTATGATTTTGTGTAAATAAATAACTTTGAATTTTTCCATAAGAAAAAAAAAATAACTTTGATTTTTTAATATGAATCACTGTCATTAAACAATAACAAATATTTGTTTACAAATGGAATGAGAACAAAGGAATCGAATTCAAAAACGAAGTTTCTTCGATATTGAAAGCTTTGTCTAGCTAGCTCCCGTACAATTTCATTTATAATTTGAAGGTAATGCTGAATTGTAGCTATGTTCAATGTGGAACAGAGGGTAAGAATATGCTCCGCAACGGTTGCGACCGTGTAGAAAGGTGTATTGTGATTGATAACTTGAAATTGAATCGTTGTGGTCGCATCGGTTTTAATAATTTTTTTCGATCATTTTGATTTTTGTATAAATAAAAAATAATGAGCTCTCTTTTAACGTATAGATATTGAAAATTACAAATCCATGCCGGATCTTTGTAAATAATCGAGTGAGTTCTTAATGCAATAACAAAAGACAAAAATTGTGTGAGACGGTCTCACATGTCGTAATTTGTGAGATGGATCTCTTATTTGGGTCATCCTTGAAAAAATATTAATTTTTATGCTAAGAATATTACTTTTTATCTTGAATATAGGTAGGGTTGACCCGTCTCACATATAAGATTCGTGAGATCGTCTCACAAAAAACCTATTCATAACAAAATATGCTTCATCTGCGTATCAATAACAAAAAGTTCTTATGGTTTTGGACACACTATTGAAAGAGTGATGTCCATGTCTCTTAAAAAAAAAAATCAATCCTATTTTAGATGAATCTTAAATTTATAAATTATTAATAGTATGTTTGAAAAAACAAAAATTTGTGTTAGACGGTCACACATGTCGTATTTTGTGAAACGGATCTCTTATTTGGGTCATCCATAAAAAATATTATTTTTTATGCTAAGAATATTACTTTTTATTGTTAATATCGATAGGGATGACCCGTCTCACAGATAATTCATGAGATCGTATCACAAGAGTCCTACTCATTTGAAAAATCAATAACCACCTTTTTTTTTTCAAATATTTCCTTAAAAAAATACCCAAACAGCACAAGAAGAAAGTACTGGGCGGGAACACCATTTCCGTAGTGGGCCACACGATCGCTTTTCTATATTTCAGATTATCAAATTTTATTTTTGCTCTCATTCATCATCAGCCGTCGAAGCCCCGATTCGCTTTACTTCTAGATCAAGAGATTCCCCAACATTCGGAATTGTTTTATATTACTTACACATATATTTTGTATTCCCGTCTGCGAAGATGAGCAAAACCTTGCAGATTTAGGTTTAAATTCTCCAAGATGGATGCTTTTTGATATTTAGCAGATGTAATGTTGGTAATTAATGTGTTCATGAATTGCAGCTGGCTGCATCCACCTATTTGATTATTTTGGAGGTTGTCGCCAAATTTTATATTGTGTTTTTCGAGATGGATTCGTGTTTGGATGAAATTGTTGAGCTTTAAGATAATGTGGGTATTTGGGTAGTTTCAAAATGTTTTTTTTAAAGAAATTAAGCTATTTCTTTTTTGTTATTGTCATTAACTCAAACGAAGAAAATTATTGCGGCTCTAACTTGCATTCTAGTTTTTCTTACAGTTCTAGTTATACTTGGGTGATTTGACGTCTAATGAAGAAAGGTATCAGTTATGTAGATTACGAGAACGTGGCTTCTGAATTAACAGATTAAATGCTTCTCTTTTTTGTTTTGGGATGTTCCGCCAACTGCCGAGAGCTAGTAGAGAATTTTACTTCCAAGTACGTGGAAAGATTTTTCACCTTGGGATTGAACCTTTTGATTTGCGAGGCTATTAGGGAATGAACCATCGTTCTGATCATGTCAAGTGTGTGAGTTTTATGGTTTTTCCTTCAAAATTACTACGGAGAACCAATTGGTTGGCATCCTCAACTATAGTGATGTTTTGCTATAAAAATTTCTTCCACTCATACATTGAAAGTTGTCGCATTTCATTGAACATTGGCCTGTAGTTTCTTTGTTATTGTTGATATTGAGTTTTACTCATATCCTAATAATCCGGCACTTATGCATCAATATCCCGGCAGCTGAGTTTTATTCGTTCTATTGGGCGATAGATTATACAATGGAGGTTTAACTTTAAGCATAATTCTCGGTTAATATCAAGCACGCTCTCTTCAATTTATCTTCATTTCCTTTTTAGAACCATTATGACTTATCCAGTTTTTCTTCAGACTTCAATGGTTTTTTCTCTTTTTGTATTTAGTCGGTACCTCATTATATTCATAAGAGTGTCACATGAGTTCTGGATGATCTCGGGTGCTTTTGTTTCATAGACTCAAAAGCTCTGAAGCCATCGATCCCTGTCTTATTTCTCATCGAATACTGTTCAAAGTCAAACATAACACAATTGCGCACTCAGCAAATTTATCTATCGTTAGACTTCTGCTTAGTTCATGTTTCCAAATATTTTCAGGAATTACCTTCTAATTTTGTGCATTTGGGTAATTGTTCATGACTACCTTTTATATTTCCCAGTTTCAGGTGCTCATTGTTGATCCTGACAACCATTTATTGAGTTTGTCATGGATCAGCAGACACGAAGACATGAAAGTGAAAATGGAGAGCTGGGTGGTTTTCGTGAAATCCGCAATGGCAATGTTTTTGAAAGAATTGAAGCTTTTAATGGCAGGGCTGAAGGTAGAGGACCTTTTGCTAGATTTTTCCTTTCGAGTATTATGTTGAATGGTACTTAATTTTTGTTGACGTTCGATAAAGTCAGTGTTTTGTGATCTCCTTTAGAAAGCAAAGTAGTTGATGTCAGAGAAGTGTTAATCTTCAAGTACACCGATGTTAGTGTCGATGTCTACCTTTTGTCTTCTTCAAAATCAACGAGTCTACGAGCAAATGCATCTGAATAAATGCAGAAGTAGATGTTTGGTTGTTATTCTCCAAATTTTTTTAGTGGGACAGGTTTCATTATTATTTCATCATCCTTTATTAAAACAAATAGTAGCTATCTTGACCTTGGGATACTGTGAAAGGAATATAACACGAGGAGAAATATATGCGGCTATGGCCTACGTGTTTCATTGTATGTTCACTCAAAAATGGTTCTCATCTTGTTATTATTTAGGTCATTTTAGTAAACCAGGTTTTCTCAATCCAAATGTGTTATTCGTCCGTGACAATTTTCTGCCTGTTTGAAGCTAATGTTTGTGTGTATCACTTCATCTTGTAGGGAATAGTTTTGCTGATGACATCCAACTGAAGCGTGGGCAATCTTGGGAGGTCCCAGACTCTAAGATTTCAGAGCTGATGAAATTGGGTAGTTTAGAGGTGAAATGAATCCTCCCCTGCAATTTTTTTTTATATATTTTATAAAAATAGAGGCAGATTCACTTTTATCTATAATACTTCTACATCTTATGATTATGAAACTTCTAGTCAATCTGAATATGCAGAGCGCCTCTATGCACTCACTTTTCATTGTTGTAAATTGTATTTTGGACGAAAGCATTGAGAGAAAGAATGAAGATATCCCTCAGGTATGGTGGGTAAAGAGCTCATGGAAAATATCATGTAGGCGCTTATTCAATTCAAAATTTATTTTCTTCTGAGCTGACTAATTTTTCTACTTTTTGATGGTACTTTGTGGTGTGTTTTACATAGCGCGTCGCGTCCATGTTAAAATTAGTTGTACAAGAAACTGAGCATCGGGTTTTAAAACAAACAGAAAATATGAAGAAGGTAATACATTATATGCAATTGAAAAACATTTTTATTTCTTCGAGTGGCTTCGTAATTGTGCATTTTCTCGTCACTGCAGCAAGGCAGTCTGTACAAGTCCCGTGAAGACAGGTATCAATTGAAAATCAGAGCATTAGAAACCCTTGCAACTGGAACTACAGAAGAAAATGAGGTATTAAAATGGAGGTTCAATTGTTGATATAATGGATGATGCGTTCTTTTCCTGCTTTTTATTTTATCTCACAAAATTTTAAATTCTGCAGATTGTCATGAACCAGCTTCAGGAAATGAAGGTGCTTGTCTTGATTGAAGAATCACAATATCCCATGTTTCCATTTCAATTTTTTTTACTTTCCCTGTATCTATATTTTTTTAATTATCAGCACAATAGCTTAAATTGTTGTGAAATTCAAATGATAGGATCAGGATTCAATAAACAGATTTATAGATCTAATTACTGCTAAGCATTTGGTTTTATTGTATATGATTTGTATTTAATTTTAGGATTTATATTTAGATCCATAGTTAATTCTTTTGTTTGCCCTAAAGTATAAGGAAGATGGAAGATAGGAAGGATATTTAGTTAAGCCAGTGGTGATGGGACACTCTCGAACCTTTGCTATAGATTGAAGATACATTTGTCTTGGTTGCAAAAATGAATACCATTCGAATTTTGATTTCTTTGGTAGCAAACTTTAAGTATGTCGACTGAAGAAAGCAATATGTGGCTTAAAACAATCACTATTGCAACATGGTCGAACAAAGCACGCTGAGGTGGCAAGACATTTTCACAAAGGAGAAACTTAATAGTGGACTAATGTGTACTCTGTTCCCACTGGTGACCAGTTTGCTAACATCTTCAACAGGGACTCTCATTCTAAACAAGTTGAGATCAACATATATTTACCAGCTAGCTTAAGGGGAGTGTTGAAAAATCCAAATTATAAGATTAAGTTTCATTGCACAGCTGTATAGAGCTAATTACTGTTGATTATTTGGCTTTATGTTTGGAATTATGATCTGTATATTATCTTAGGATCTGTATTTATTTTCATAGTTGAATATTTTGTTATCTTTCCCAGCACAGATTCTTAGGGTTGTATCTGTTTTCCTCAAACTTAAATATTGAACATAGTATTGAGAGTAAATTTCTTTATATGTAGATAACTAATCTATCACAACACCAAGATGGCTTCTATTTTTTCCCTAATTTGAATAATTGGTGATTACTATGTTTTGCCTATACTGCTATACACATTTTATCTATAAAGTTCTAGTTTTTTTGACAATTTACATGTGGCAGATTGAGAAGACCAAAATTGAGGAGGAGAAGAAGCTTGAAAAACAGGACTTAATCAGATTGAGGAAAGAAAAGGTCATCTGTGAGAGTCAAATATTGGCCTTAAAGGAAGAGTTGGAATTAGTCAAAAAGACCTATGAAGAAAATCGCCTGCAATTGGAAGCCAAAGCAGATGAGAATAAAGATAAGCTTGAAAATAAAATTTTGGAACTTGATGATTTGCTAACTGATTCAAGGAAGAAAGTGAAAGAACTTTCAGAGTTTTCTGAATCAAAATTCTTGCGATGGAAAAGAAAAGAACATGAATATAGGCACTTCATAGATTCTCAATTTGTGTCCCTGCAGGTTTGTGGCAAATTAAGGTCCAGTTTGATGCATTTGTTTCTCTTTTTTCTTCTTTTAAAAAATTATGTTCAGCCACCTTTTTTTGTCTGAAACTTTTTTGTTTTTCCAACCACATCTCCATTTCACATATGAAATTATCATTTTTGAACACTATAATGACTCAAATATTCTTTTCTCGTTTACTTTTTTCAACGAATCACTACCCACTACCAATAATCACAATATCAGATTAAATTTAAAATAAATAATCTAAAACACTACCTTTTTGCCCATTCGGTTTTTCAATTCCTTTCGTATTCCTCAATCCTCAATAACATAAATGATAAGTGAAAATTCAATGTTAACAACCTTAATACTTTATGCTACGTACACGTTCTCATCATTGTTGTTTTATCTCATGATATAACCAGGAACTGCGGTTGACTTCTAAGTCCATCAAACAAGAGGTTTTGAAGATCAACAAGGTCTATGCAAAAGAGATTCATAACTTTGGTGAGAAGTGCCTAAAGTTTACCTTCTTTTTAACTTCTAATATGGCTATTATCTTGACATTTTATTGTGTTTTTTAGGTGAAAATCTTGAAGGCTTGATATATGCTGCTCAGAATTACCACGGTGTACTAGAGGAAAATAGGAAATTATATAATGAGGTTCAAGATTTGAAAGGTAAGTATTTAGCTTGTCAAAAAGCATAGGACTCGAATTAATTGCGCATTCATTTTGCTCTATTTTCATAGGAAATATACGAGTTTATGCCCGTGTAAGGCCATTCCTTCCTGGACAAAGTGATAAACAAACAACCATGCAATATATTGGTGAGAACGGAGAGTTGGTTGTTATAAATCCGGGAAAGCAAGGAAAAGACAACCACCGGCTTTTCAAATTTAACAAGGTGTTTGGTCCCACTATTACTCAAGGTTCTGATTGTACTAAATTTGTAATGATTGCTTATAATGTTAAATCACTGGTCAATACTATTTCGTCCATCTCTACTTTTTTTGTGTGGATAATCATCTTTGTATCCATCTACAGAGGAGGTATTTCTAGACACCCAACCTTTAATTAGGTCAGTTCTTGATGGGTATAATGTTTGCATCTTTGCCTATGGTCAAACTGGTTCCGGAAAAACTTATACTATGGTAAGTCCATAGTTTGTTATCAAGGAAAAATATTGGTTAGCTATTTAGGTTCATTGACATCGTGCAATTTAAAAATGTATCCAGGCTGGCCCTAATGTGACATCAATTGTGGATTGGGGAGTCAACTATAGAGCTCTGAATGATCTCTTCAATGTCTCAAGGAATAGACACGGATCTGTTGCATATGAAGTTGGTGTCCAAATGGTTGAAATATACAATGAACAAGTGCGTGACTTACTCAGCAGCGATGTTTCTCAAAAGAGATATCCTTATACATTATTTTTAGCTTATTTCATGTTTAATGAACCAATAAATGTTCCATCATTTTAGCTGCTGTTGTTAATCTTATGTTTTGTGTTTTCATTTGTGGTACTTTCTTAATTCATGGTTTTCTTTGACTTGCACACGCTTGGGATTTGGAATACCACCCAACCGAATGGGTTGGCTGTGCCTGATGCTAGCATGCACTATGTTAAATCAACTTCTAATGTGTTAGAGTTGATGAATATTGGATTGATGAATAGGGCTGTAGGTGCCACAGCATTAAATATAAGAAGCAGTCGTTCCCACAGGTTGACATTATTTTTTTGTATTTTTCCAACTCTACGTTGTTTTGGATTTTCTAGTTTTGATTGAATCTGTGAATTAAACAGTATCCTCACTGTTCATGTCCGGGGAACGGATTTGGAAACAAATGCTGTTTTGCGTGGTTGTTTGCACTTAGTTGATCTCGCTGGCAGTGAGAGAGTGGACCGTTCTGAAGCTACTGGTGAGAGACTGAGAGAAGCACAACACATCAATAAGTCTTTATCGGCTCTGGGAGACGTAATCTTTGCTCTATCACAAAAAAGCCCTCATGTTCCCTATAGAAATAGTAAACTAACTCAAGTTCTTCAAAGCTCTCTAGGTATTTAGATCATTTTCCAGTTATTTCATTAATAAGCTGTTCTTTTAATGGCTAAAACTTCTTGCTTTTTGTTTCTTGTGTTATCTTTCATTTTATCGATAGCTCTTTCATTTTGTTACTCTCTCCTTTTGTGTAACCTTGCTTCAAATCGTTGCCCTTTTTTGCAGGTGGGCAAGCAAAGACGCTCATGTTTGTGCAACTCAATCCTGATGTAGAATCGTACTCTGAAACTATAAGTACCTTGAAGTTTGCTGAGAGGGTTTCTGGTGTTGAGTTGGGTGCGGCACGCAGTAACAAGGAGGGTAGGGGTATTAGAGAACTTATGGAACAGGTCTAGTCTTGTGTTTTAAATACCCAGCTTTTCAATCTTAAATTAAATTATCAGGTTCATTCAAAGATCAGTTGTTCAGTGAACAGGCATGGTCAAATTGTGATGTGATTTTCACCTCTGTGAGTCTGTGACTGTCGGATTGCTTATTTGTTGTTGTATCTTTGAGTTGATGTTCTTGCTCAGTTCTTTTCCCTTTTCTTCCGTTCTCTATTTTCTTGCTTTTTTGTATAGATTCTAGTTGTTGCGTGATGTTTTGATTCTATGCTTTTCACTTGATAGTTTTTTATGCATCATTCTTTTAATACCTAAGCTTTTTGTATAGATTCTAATTGTTGCATGATGCTTTGATTCCATGCTTTTCACTTGATATTTTTTTACACGTCATTCTTTTAATATCTAAGTATTGTTAGTGGCCATGCCAAGTGAAATCGTTAAACCATGATTAGCCTCATAATTTTTCCTGTTCTTCGGTTTTAGCATATTTTCAGTACCTTTTTATGATGTGAGCATTACTCTTTTAAGTGGCTTTGTTTCATTTTGCTTATCACTTTTTTTGCTTACTCTCCTTTGTTGATACAGGACCTCTTCTAAATTATTTATGTGTTTCCTCGATGAGCTGAACATATGCATTTTTTCATACCAAATTAAGCAGAAAGAGCTAAAAAGTAAATTAATTTGTATTTGTCTTGTAGATAGCTTCTCTAAAGGATGATGTTGCAAAAAAGGACGAGGAAATAGGACGTTTACGGTTGTTAAAAAATTCTGGAAATGGTGAGAGACGCGGTATAAGTTCTCCGAGGTATGGATCTACCTCTCCAAGAAGACATTCTTTAGGGGCATCACAGCCTAGCAAAAGGCTTTCGGGTGAGAAAAGATCTAGTGAGAAAGGTGCTTCTGATTTGGATAACGGTTCTGAGTACAGTGATAAGCGTTCTGAAGCTGGTTCTCAGCAGTCAATGGACGATTTCAGGCAACACAAAGACTTCTTTTGACAATCAAGACTAGCTGTTGTAGGTGCTGGTGAAAATTTCCATGAAGACATTGGTTTGAAACTTGAGTTAGCAGATGGAGTCAAGAATCTTGATGAGGACATAGAACTCATGGGATTTGGAGATGCAGATTCCGAAGAAAGACTTAGTGATGTATCTGACAGTGTTCTTTCTATGGCTACAGAAACGGATGGTTCTATAGGTAGTGTGGTAGAGTATACCCTTTTCCCAGAAACTGTCAAATCAACTGCAGAAACAACTGAAAAGTAAGCATTTCTTATATTCTTGGTACTCTCTAATGCTGCCGAAAAGTTGATGATTGACGCAAAGTAGTTTCTCGGCACCAATAATCTGCAATTTTAATCATATGTTGCTCATAGAGAACTTCGAATTATACAATAAGAATTTAAAGCCTGCTTTGCGTAACTGATATTTGCCTACATTTGTTTCGTATTTCCCGCATATAGTTGAACTTGGGTTCCATTATGTTTCTTGCAGGCCCAAGGTTCCTGCCAAACTTCCAAGACCACCTCAAAAACAAACGCAAGCTGGATCTTCTCGAACGTCTGCAAGCAAAAGCTCCTCCAAACCTTCAAGTATGTCCCCTTTTTCTTGTTATGTGTTAAGTAGTCATGTAGAGTAGTTTTGTCGAAGGTGACTAGATGCGTGTAGGGATGTTCTATATTGAATCGAAAATAACAATCTCAGTCTATAATTCAACCTGGATCATCCCGAATCTTTACACTTGGATTGATAAACGATTGGTAGCATTCCAATAATTCAAGGACGAAATTTTCAGTCTAAATGGCATTACAATGGCATTGACATTGTAGAGCAATTTATAATCAAATCTTCTATCTTTCTGTGCTCCTCAGGTTCTAAAAGAGCAACAACTGGCAATTTATACGCACAAAAATCTTCCAAGCGATGGGTGTAATTCACAAGTTCCTAGCACAACAACGATCGAAACTTTCGACATCGTTGTATTGGTATATACTACAATGTTAATGTCATCAAATGATGTTTCTCAAGGCATGAGAATGTTGTATCAAAGAGGCTATTTACAAGCCTTCATTCGTAGAGTACCTAATGTAGTTCGAAGCGGATTACATGAAAAATGGGGGTCATGGTCTACTAATGTAGATATAGTTTAGAGACCAAAAACTGTTTTTTTTTTTTTTTTTTTTGAATTTCATAATTTCTGTACTTGATTAGTCTTGGGTTTGACGATCAGGGTTTATTTTATTTCCTCTTTAAGACTGATTGTCATTAAATTAATGATGCATTTTGTATTTTTCCCATTTTTCAAAAGTGTCCTAAAATCCGTTGTTTTTAAATTTGCCACGTGAATTCAAATTTTCCCCAAAAAAATTAGTAAAATTTTACTAAAAATGCGAAAAGTATGAATTTGTATTATTTTACTATTATCCAGATATATATCAATCGGTCACAAAAAGTATATAAAAAACGTCAAAATTGCACACATTGTCGAACATATTTTGCGTAGTTTTCAAATTACATTCTTAGATGGAAATCGGAAATTCAGGTATCCTCAATTTCAATTAGAATCGATATTATAGTGCCACTAAATATAATTGATACTTATTACTCAATTTTTTTCATGATATTATTATTTAAATCATCAATTTCCAATTTTAAAAGTTCATTGTCCGTCTGTCAAATTATATAATAAAAAATCACTACTTGACCAGGGGCGAAACTGCATGGTTACTTACAATATAGGACTTATTTTTGTTCGTTGTACAGACAGGTACAAATCAGAAACAACGTTGTGCAAGAAGATCCAAGTGGAGCTTCATCTCGCATGTTTCAGGATACATTTTTCTCACTTGAACAAACTATGAAGTACAAAAAGAATATATGCCTTAAAGAAACTGATACTCAACTGATGATAATGAACCCGTTGATAATCCTACGGACTAAGAAATATAAACAGTATAGCTTCTCCTTTGAAAATCATACATAAAAAATGTCTCACATCGAAACTGTTTTCGAACCTTCGATGTAGACCTCAACAGGATATCCGCCTCAATCAAGAATACCTGGGCAGCCTCGAGAAACATCTCAAAATACACGTGATGTATCATGTTTCATAACAAACATGGACCATTCTTGATGTTGACTATTTTGCAGGATGTCCCGTACCGTGTGCATACACGCACACAAGAGCAATAAGAGAACATGATGGATTGAGAACGAAAGATGCAAAATGTTGTCTTCTATAGTAAAAATGCAACCATTTTCCAGGTCATCCCATGGTGAATACTCGAGTAATTGGAGAGAATGTAAATTGAGAACGAATGTACAAGTGTTCATCTCTCAGCACCATGTGTTCTTGAATCTTGATCTTACCTCTTTTTTCAGGTCGCTCCACATGCCTGTCTACACTCGGCCAATTGGAGAGAAAGGTGGATTGAGTACAAGAGATGGTACGGGTTCGCCCATCTTCTTGCTAGCTACAAGTGTCTCTTCCGCTCCAACTATCAAATTCTTGAATTCTTCCACCGCGAACACCCTCAGTGAGTCACGTCCCAATATTTCTTTGGTACTCTCACGTCCGACCAGAGTGGGGGCACTTGACATATGTAAAATTGCAGCACAAATGGAGAATGCTTGTAACGAAGATAATTGCGCATGGAAATCAATGGCATACTTTCCATCCTCGATTACACTCATCATAAATGCAGGTAACTTATCTTTCCTTCCCTGTATGTAGTTAAGAAGTCCTAGTATTTGTCAGAGAGATAAAATGAAATATGCAGCACAAAGTCAGTCAGTTGCATAGGCTATATACATCTTCAACAAGATAGAGATATAAGTCACCCATTCATTTCAAGTCATTGTCTAGAATCGATCTAAAAGGCTTAGTCTGGAAACCACATAAATTAGCAGAATTCGAAAACCCTTTAATAGGTCATTGGTAAAGCTACTGATTATATAGTTATGAGAACACATGAATGTCATGGAAATCAAGACAGGGTTTACAAGCACAACATCAGGAGTCAAATGAGGAATAACAGTCTCCTTGTTATCTTACCAATGCAGAAATAAATGAATTGAACTAGTGGATATAATAGAAGAACAAATTTCTAGTATGCACAAATCACATAAGAATTCCAGGGCATATTTCCATTCTTAGGGAGTAAGATTTTCTGGTATTAGGTTGCATAATATTCAAGAATCTGGTAATACAGATATGGACATCCTTGGTTATATACGTAGTAAACATATAGTCTTGCATTAGATGGGAAAATTACCTGAACAAAAAGTTCCACTGGATGTTGATTATCCATAATGCCTTCACCGAGCTGAATATTTTCATTGCCAAAAATGTCAATAGGACATGCCATGTCCCAGCCACCACAATCACATCCTCCACCTAATCTCCATCTATCTAGTAACGACAAAGGGCCACGACCCTCAGTACATGGCACACTGTGGTTTCCAGATGGAATAACTACGTGCATCTTCTGACCAGTAATGTTGGAATTCAACTCCTTTGTCTGCTCAAGATGGCATACGTCCAGCAAGTTCGGAAGTGTTTTTGTGATAATTCTTTCTCCACTCCTGAATTTCAGACTCTCTCTCTTCTCTAATGGAATTTGCATAACTACTGCTGCAATTTCAAGTTCTGGACCTAAATTTGCTGGTGTTCTACCACTGTCACAGGGTTCATCAGAAACCCTTTGTGCTATATCATCACGGGAAAGGCTAGAATTATCTTGAGCGGAAATACTTTTTCTTGACCGGGAAACATCAGACAAAACAAAATCTGTCACCATAGACTCATTGAATGCACCCGTACCTTTCATTTCTGTATGTAGATAACATGAAACACGCATCAGTCCTGATATGGAGGATCCTCTATTGCTTTCTTTTAGGCCCCATCCACTAGCATTACTCTTTCTTTTACCATGAATAGAATGGAATGTATAGACCCAACTCGAAGAATTTTCCACTTTACTCATCTTTGCCACGTAAACTTCTTGTGGAGACTTCACCGATAACTTGAAAAACGGCACCCCATGTTTATTTTCCAACTTGAGAAGGCCATGTAGGTGAGCTGGAGATAACTGTGGAATTGAAACGTGGTTCTCCTTCGTTTCAAATTTACAGCTGACTTCTTTGTGATTTGGCTCGTCGGTCCCACAAATTGTAGGTTCATGACTCTTGTCAATCATTCCGTTTCTTGTTTCCCTTTCTTTATCATATGAAGAAATTAAGGGACTCCTATGCACCTTGGATTTAACAAATGGATCAAACATCTTTTTGACAGTAGTAAACCTTGCCCTTGGACTACAGGTGTTTGAACCATCACCCCTTATTTGAGATGGCAAAGGAGGAAAAGAACAAGTTAAGAAATCCCGAGAGTTGAACTCAGTCTGGGATATGCTAACCGAAGAGGTACTTTGTTCCGAGAGAGACACTAATGAATCTCTATTCTGCTCCAATAATGAGCTATCCTCATCATCCGAACTACATAATGTATTAATAATCCCAAATGAGATAGTAGATGCTCTTCCTCTAGAAAACTCGATTTTTTGCCTCGCCTCAATTTCATTGGTTTTCTTCAGCAGACTCACGTCTTTTGAACTTTGATCGACCAAACCCCTCTTCGACAATTCATGACATTCGTGTTTGAGTCTCCTGGATGTTCCGTCTCTACACGATGCACTACGGTAGTGATTTAATCTAATCTCAGGGAAGTCTTCCTTGAGGATCGGTTTATGATCATTACATTTGGGCTTTCCATTTGACTTTCTATTTGAAACTCTCAAACCACACCTAGGAGCTTTGAGTACAGTTGTCGGACTTCCATCTACAATGCAGTACTTGTCAAAATCCAAATCCATTGATATTTACTCTCGTTCATCTACGCATCTAATACCAGGAAAAGAAAATGTAATCAGTAAAGTTTTGATACCTCCTCCTACGCTCAATTGAACAACAATGGAAGCATGTCTATATCAGTAAGATGATTCTAAATGCATTCAAATGAAGAAGGGGGGGCACAAATTAACGAGAAACCAAATATATTTGTAAATCACATAACTCAAAAGCACCACGTATTTCCAAGAATATCGAAACAAAGGATGAAAGATCTTGTATCACGGAGCATAAGGATTTCCCTTGAAGTTAAGTTTGTAAATAAATTACACAAGTAATTAATTGTGATCCACGGTTGGAGGAATGACCAGATAAGGATACAAACTGGCAAATACAGTTTATTGAAATTCACAAACATAACTTCAGTTCAAAAAATAAATGATATCCATTTATCTAATACACTTGAAACCAGCATTCTAAATTCCAATTTCATTTACATGTCTTTTCCTTGAAAATGCACAATGCCCACAAATTCATGCGCTAAGTAATTATGATATTCGATAGAACCAAGAAAAATCCCAATTTGTGTGCCATAAAAATAGAAACTTTCCAACAGAGAAGCAACCTAATGCTCTGCAAACATACTGACTGCATGATAATTATCAAACGCAAACATCATTAAAGACAACATTTTTATGCATTCTAAGCCAAGTAAAACACAATTTCCAGATAAAACAGTCATACTCCACTTCAGATCTCAGAGGAGTGAAGCCAAAGCAAACCCCCAAAAACAGCCAGCAAAAGCAATCACTTTTCCCTACCTCTCAAGAACTCCCATCTCACAATCAGATTTACCAGAACAAGAAAATCTTAATAAATTTGAACCACCAAAAAGATAGATAAAAATAATTACTAACAATTTCTCAAAGAATGAAGAAGAACCAATGTAATATGGTTAATAAAAAAGAGAGAAAATCGAGCTCAACCCACAAACAGTAGAAAGCTAATAACATGTGTGTATCCACAAAAAGACAACATGCATGCCTTAATTTCTTTCTTTTCTCTCTTTTGTGTTGCTTGGGGTGGGGTTGATATGAACACCAAATATCACTCCAATTTAAATGACGATGTCCAATGGAGAGTGACACAGCTGCCAAGCCTCCGTAGAGTGTCCAAATATTTTTAGAAAACAAAGCCAGTTCCTTTGACCGGTCAGTCTTTAAATGCTTCGGCTGTCAAAATTATTTAGAGATATCCATTGATGTAAATGTTAACTAGTATCATAATTTTAAACTTACATATCCACTCAATTCGGTTCGTTTTTCGTTTGATTTATTTTGATAATATGTAACTCGGAAAATTTATTAATCGATGTATGATGGATTTTCATATTTGAGATATGTCTGAATCGATAATATATAATTTTTACATAAAATGTAAAATACTTTTAATCATTGCTTTGTTTTTCCATGTGCATTAAGTATGTGTTTACCATCTTTTAACGTTGCTTTAGATGAAAGAGGCTTGAAGCTTGGTAGCTTCGTGAAAAGACGAAAACACTCTTTTCAATACCGTGCTCTAGTCTTCAACGAGGGGCTTTCTTTGGAATATCTGTCTCTAACCGGGGTTTTTTTGGGGAATACACGTGTTCCCAGCTGAGGGAGGAGTGGACATCCCTATTATTAAAGAGAGAGAATCCACAGCAGATATTAATTTAACTTTTCTCATTGGGAACTCCATTATTTTAGTCTTATTTAACATGCAAAAATTTATATGAGATGGTCTCACGAATCGTATTTGTAAGACGACTATTTTATTTGGATCATCCATGAAAAAATATTACTTTTTATGATAAGAGTATTATTTTTTATCGTAAATATCGGTAGGATTGACCCGTCTCACAGATCACATGAGACTCACTCTATTTAATATTAATTAATTACCTCTTGGCTAGCTTTTTTTGCCACTAAATTAATAAGTGATAATATAAAATAATTATCATAATTTTTTTGTTGGGTCTATTCAAGGAAAAAAACCAATTTTATATTCACAAAAAAACTATTTTTTAAAATTTTTTATCATTAAATATATTTGGATCTTGTATATGTGATTATTATATGTGAAATATAAGAAATATTCTGTCGGTATAATGAATCATAATTTATTTAAAGTTTTTTTTAAAGTGGATATTAATTAATTAAAGGTTTCTATATTCAAGGATTGATATATGTTATCTACTCTATATACCGGTGGAATTTATTATCCATTTGATTTGAATTTTGTAGGTAGCAAATATTAATATTAATTCATTAAATAGACCACAAAATTGTACTTTTCCATCAGAAAATTTCTACCAATTCGAAAACGATATTTTTTACTATTAAAAAAAGATATTTTGAATATATAAAAATTTGTATGAGATCGTCTCAATTATCAATTTTATTATATTAGTTCGACTGATGAAAAATTATTATTTATATGTCAAAAATATTATTTTTACTCAAAATATGGATTGAGTCTCGTAAGATATTTATTCATTTCAATACAATGAAAAATTATCTCATTTTTTCTCTTTTTATAACACACCATAAAGATTTCGTTGGTGTTTATTCTTATAATTGCTACATATAGTAATATATTCATGTGCAAACCATTAAAATTGAGAATAAATTATTAAACAGTCAAAAATTTTGAGTTAATGCTAAAAGTGTCTCGTCTCACGAATATAGATGCATAAGACTATTTCGGATCAATTCAGGAATGAAACTTCCACGGTTGAATATATACACATATTTTGTTAATTCAACGTTAGCAAAAACTTGTGTGAGACGGTCTCATGAGTCGCATTTTGTGAGACATATCTCTTATTTGGGTCATCCATGAAAAAGTATTAATTTTTATGCTCAGAGTATTACTTTTATTGTGAATATCGGTAGGATTAACCCGTCTCACAGATAAAAATTTGTGAGACCGTCTCACAAAAGACCTACTCTTCAACGTTGGTGAAGATTATCTAAGGACAATTCAAAGATGTGCATTGAAATCTTGTTGTCCAATTTAGCGTCTTTTAATGGATCAACGATATGTGCATCAATATACTCAACGTCACGATAGGTCGATAGAACAATTCATCCAAAAAAATTAATAAAGAAATTCAAAGATGCATGTGATCGGTCTGGTCTTTAAAGGGGGGGTCGCCCTTCTCAATTTGTTAGATTTCTCATTATACAACTGATACGTCGATATACGCGTTGCGTGTTTGTACAATATTTTTTATAATTTATTTGATTTATATTTAAATGAAAATCAAAATGTAATTATAAGAAATAGTGATGTATTACACCATAATTTAGATATAAAATAATTTCGGTTAATTTGTCAATAATAGAGGGGTAAAAATAGATATATATATATATATATATATTTTGGTGTCCTTAACGGTTTCTATTATGTCATCAATTTTAATAAAATAAAATAGATAAAATATAAAATAAAAAATTACCATTCATCTTATACATATTTTAATCTTTGTCCACGATAAATTTGCAACATTTTAGCGCAACAAGACGTCCATCGGTGATAAGAAATAAAGAAACAAAATCATTTGGAAAAAAGATAAAAAAAGCAAAGGTTAGGTTTTACCCGTCACAAAGCATAACCAGAATCAAAGGGTAGTATCCCAAGGATTTATCCGATGGCCATTAATAAGCTATGAATGTTTTTCCGCGCCTCTAATGCATTGTTATCACATGAAAAATTATAATATGACTCATTCATGGTAATTGGATCATCTTTGGGGTGATAACCCAATAGCAGGGCGGAGGCACACTATCATTCACCCGGGCTTGTTCCAAAAAAATTTAAAAAATTTATATGTAATTTTTTTTAATTTTGGATAAATTTGATATTAACTCGGGTATATCAATTTAAAATATTAAAGGATTTTAGAGTTTAAAATTCTAGCCCGGGTATAATCGGATTCTTGACTCCGCCACTACCCAAAAAAGATAGCATCGAAGAAACCTAGAACACAGCAAAACGAAGTCATTTCTATCTGGCTAAAGAAGTAAAAATTTAATTCAATAACAAGCTTTCAAGCACAAATGAAATTAATAGGAATTGTGAAGAGGGTGTGCTGCAGAGAATATTATGGCCGAGAAATATAACACACAGCTCCAATGAATAGCAAGAAAAGATGATATTTAACATTTGTATTGCAGCTATGGTGATACACTCTCTCGTGATGTGGAAACGGAGTGTTTTCTATTTACATGAACAATGGGATGGTTAGGTTGGTGAACCTCTTGACTGTATCGTGCTCAGAATTCTGGGCAATTTCCTTCAAACTAGTCCAGGATTTTCTCCTCCTTACTTGAAGTACATCTGCTTTTTTCTGCGTCGGCAGCATTTGAGCTACCTTCTGGTTCAGCGGCTTTTTTGGCACTCGGCCTATTCCTTTTTCTCCTCTTTGCATCTAACAAGGAAAGACCTGTTGTTGGCAATGGAGTTGAGGGACTGCTTGGTTCGAGACTCTGCCTATCTGTAATTGGAAAAGCGACAGCCTCAATCTTGTTAGCCTTGATGGCAGTTGGTGTAGATTGTGTCAAGCTAGTAGATCTCTCTACAACATGATAGGCGGCATCTAATCTTGAAGGCTGTGTTGTCTTTAGAGGATTTATCTCTTGCATATAACCCTTAGGTGTTCCTCTCATTAAATTTCGATGAGAACAGAAATGGCAATTGTAAACCACATTATTCTGAATGGCAATATCAGATTTCTTATGTCTACGTCGTTTACTCGGGCTGATCTTTCCAATCCTGATGGTACAATTGTGACCAGGTTGAAGAATGGATTCACATCTGGTGAACAAAAATGCAGAGTCAGAGCCAGAGAATGTCGCTCTTAAGAAAATAAGGACAAATTAAATAACATCATCATCAACTGTAACAGAAATGTCCCTCAATGGTGCAGATAGATCAAAAGTCATACGCAAAAGGTTTCATAACAAAGATGGCGAAGTAACAAATGTCCCCAAGAACAAACCATTTTTTCCAGTGATTTGTACAGTGGTAGAATTGTCATCCAATAACATTGAAGCACAACTCCGTTTATTTATCGTAGAGGAGGCTCAAGCAGAAAGGATGTTTAATAGTAATTTTCTGTCTGCACACATAAAATATTTGAAATTATGACCACAAAAATTCCAAGAAGAACTATGTGCAATAATAATGATTAGAAACTCAAAATCTATATCTGAAATATAGATGAGGGAAAAAGATTAAAAGATATAGATTTGAACTAATTTTGCTTTCACCTGGCCATGCCTAGTGTACTTGCATTAAACTCTTCAAATCACAGGAAAGTGGGAATCGGTATCAATGCGATACTTCCTGATATCCCATGTTCAATTACAAATAAAGAACTAAGATTCCACCATCCTCGGATAAACTGTATCAAGAAAATAGCAAGTTTCAGGTCTCTCACAGACAAGTTAAAATCCTGACAACATTGAGATTTGAGAAAATCAAAATCCAGCTCGTCTGATACACATGAACCAGAACGATTAATCGAAATTCAGATTTTAAGAGATTTAAATCACATAGACACAAACAAAAGAGAAAGACGCGAAGATCAAACACAAAAAAAATGGAAATATATAAAGCCTTCAATTCCACAGAGAAAGGCCACACATTTTACTCGAAACTTCTGCAGGCAGCAGAACTTTGCACATAATTTCGCTTTCTTGGTATAGTAAAAATCTTCAACAACTAAAGAAAAACTCAATTAAGATAATTTGTTAGGCAAATACAAAGAAGCAAGTCCACAACAATAGCATACGAAGAAAGTAAGCAAACATATATGCACGAGTCTTATTTCTGTCGCATTAGTGCAATAAACAATTTTTTCAAAATACAAATTAAGACCAAACGAAATAAAATCGTTTTCAAACCTCATCTAACCCCCCTGATTCAGAAAATACACATGGATTATGAAGTAAATATAAAGAGAGAGAAAGATAAAACCTTTCGCAAATAAACAAACTCGGGTCAGAGCGCACACCCACGGCTTCAATGGACGCAGCCAAGCGCTGTCCGAAGAAAGCACCAAGTGACGGAATAGAAGCTTCGGTAGCAGCCCACAACGCAAGGCTTTTTAGGTGGTCGATTCTGTTCTTTGTTCTGGGATTGACATTCCCCTCCTTCTTACCGGTCGCTTCTTCTCGAAGTGTCATGGAAGCCCGTGGCTGAGGCCCTGAAACTGCGTTCTTCTCTTTCTTGCTCGCTCCTTTTCGCCCCATCGGGGTATATTCTTTGAAACCGTATCAGTTCTCTCAGAAATTTTGTCAAACGGTTTATGAAGGAGATATTGTGATGAGTCTACGTCGTAATATCGCTTCTCCGCCGCCTATTTCCGCTGCATATACCAACCTGGAGTAACCTGTCGCTTACATGGAATAATTGGGCTGAATTTTTTAAAAATATTGGGCTACATAAATTGATTGAGCCTATTTTGGGCTCCGTATATTTCTTGAGCCGACCATGAATTTAGACCCACTATAAAAAAAAAGAGCAGGATAATTGATATTAATGTGCGCACGGTGAACAATCGGTTAAAATCGAACCGAAACTAACAAAACTGAAACGACCGATATAAACTAATAAAACCAAACAATTCAAAAACAAATTAAGGAGGATAACACTTGTCATAATCATATAAACTTTTTCCCTGACCAACCGAACTGACCGATATAAAGTATTAAAATCGAACAAGGCAGAAACAAGTGAGTAGGTCTCTTGTGAGACGGTCTCACGAAACTTTATCTGTAAGACGGGTTAACCCTATCGATATTTACAATAAAAATAATACTCTTAGTATAAAAAGTAATATTTTTTCATGGATGATCCAAATAGAGACTTGTCTCACAAAATATGATCTGTGAGATCGTTTCACATAAGTTTTTTCCAAAACAAATTGGGGAGGCGAAAACAAATTGGGGAGGCTAACACTTGTCAGAGAAACACTTTGATAAATTACACCGGGGACAAAAATATTGTATAAATCGAGAGATTTTTTATCATTATTATTATCAGAATAAGATTTACCCTAATTTCAACTTCGGGTTTTATCATGTTCAAAAGTTAGAACATTCAGCAATTTTAATTGGAAAAGATACAAGAGAACGATGAAAGTGAGGGCGATTATTGACAGTTGTCAAACTTTCTTTAGGTCTTTTAATGGGATCAAGTACCAAATTTAGAGACAAGACCAAAAGGTTAAAATTAAAGTCTTGATATTTTTTAATTAAAAAATTAATCGGCTTAATTGGTTTAACTGAATTTTAAAATTCAAAATCGAAATTGAACCGAATTAACCCAATATTTTTCAAAATGAAAACCGAACTACTGAACAAACCAAATCAGATTTTTGAAATAACATCATTTTCCTTGCTATAATAATAAAAACACCCATAATAAGGAAAACTTATCTTGAAATCTGATTTCATGACAACACAATAACTTCAAAACACATAAAACTTGCAATACAAGAAAATCCCAAATCAACAATGCCATGATCTAACAAAAACCATATTACAACGAAAGAAAAATAGCACAAGGATAGCCTTAAATCGATCGATAGTTTGCATGAAATACTCAACATTGATGTTTCCCCTTGCGGCGAACTTAGTAGGTGCCATTGGTTTTGTATTTTCATGAGAAGAAAAATAAGGAACATGTGGAACCAATTGCGAGAAACGGGTGGGAGAAGTTGGATATAAAGATTAAAGTGTTACACGCGACTAACAGTCAGAACTTGATTATAATAAAACGCGATGAAAGATCTCTATCACTCGTATGTATGTTGAGGAATTCACATGAAATGTTTGGAGTTCTATATGAAATTCTATTTTATTACAAAATATGTTCGGATATAGAAAAACTCCACAACTTGTTTTGAAATAATATATTTGGGTCGATCTTTCCTCAATTAGAATTGACGACATAGCGAACATTCATTTGAATTTAGAGATATTATCACATTAAATACCAATTAACTACAATTTTTTAAAGTAGACTTTTAAATTATTTAAACTTCTATAATAGTAGAATTCCCAATGAAAATGGTTAATTATATGATTATTGTTACGAAAAATGAGTTTTGTACTTATTTAGAATCGATAAAACAATTCGAACGAGTTACGTAACGAACAAAATCATTTATCGATTATCAATTAAGGTGAATGAGAAGCTTATTGAGTTCGAATTTTATCAAATAAAAAGATTAAATAAAAATATATATATATATATATATATATACATCTTCATGATTTTTCATTTTTTTATAAATAAAAATTCACTCAGTTGTACTCGACACACTATTTTTTATCTTCTTCTCATTTCTACGTAAGTTTAGAGTTCTATATACGAGTTTTTAAGCATTAGTGTTTAAAGTTCAAATTTTCAAGATATAAAATATTGAGTTTGGATTTTCTAAACTTATATACTTAAATTTGAACATTGGAATTAAATTCGAAAGTTGTCTTATAATTTTGAGTTTTTTAAGCATTTGCGCGTAAATCCAAGTTTTGCAAGATTTAGATTCTTGGAATTGGATTTTTCAGTTTAACGCTTAGAATTCAAAATTTAAAAATTTGTATACCATAATGATAGCGTTCTAATCATTTTCAAAAGTTTGTGTGACTTTAAAATTTGTATTGCTACTATTTTGAGGCCATAATCGTTGTCTTTTGAGAAATAAATTGTCAACAATCGTGAACATCGGAGCGAAACAATATCGTTTTAAAAAACAAAATCAAACTCTTACTTCGAATATCTTTTCGTAACTATTTAGTTCAATCATTTATATCTCGACATTTACTAAAACAAATAAAAGACCTACCAACAATTATTCTCATGGCCGGGAAATCATTGCTAATATAATAATTATGAAAAGAAAGCAAAAGATACCCACCATATTGAGTGGATGCCGCCGCATCTTGTACCTCCCCGAGGCCCATCTTCCTTTTTTTTTTTTAAAATAATATATATATATATAAATTTTTTTGTTTTCTTTGGCTCTTCAAGCGATTGTTGCATTGAAGAAGCGAAGGAACAACAGCTGTATAGGAATCTTTGGCAACGGCAGCACTTCGGAGAAGCCAAGACTCGAGATTTTTGCTCTTTGTATGAAGCCCCGCCCCTTCTGATATTTCCCTTATGCTGTTTGTTATTGCGTTGCCTTTCCAAGATTCAATTTTGAATATTTTTCTTATGTTCTCTCAAGCTTTCTTTAATTTGTATTTATTTTAATCTCGTATGGAGATGATTCTTGCTTGTGGGGTTTAGTTTAAGTCCCTCTTTCTATTATCCACCGGGAAAAAAATTATGCAATGGATTTATGAGCTAGAATTGAAAGCTGGAAAATGAAGTCAAATGTCGTCCAAGCACCTTGCGGTGCTTTAAAGATAATTTTTCTGAAAATTTAAGTCCAATATCAATTTCGCACACCCATTTGTAGTGTCCATGGACAAAATCTCCTTTTAATGGCTATCTGGGGCTTAATTTGGTCGTTTAAATAGTCATATTAAATCTGGGCATAACCTCTCGTCATGTCTTTGTTTGAGTGAAAGTATGTTTTCATCAAAATCAAAAAAATTTGTGCCATTTTATGATTGTTATATTTCCAGTAGATATTTACATGCAGACTTTCTACCTCGAAATGGTGAAGATATAAGTTTTATCTAATGGTCCTGTTTCGTCGTTTGCTAAAGTTTCAGCCTTAAGACATGGCGATGATGTCCCAATCTGGCTCATCACACTGGATATCTAATGAAATACAGTGTAGAGTTAGACATAATGGAGTTAAAAGCAGTGTTAGCACAACGGAGGCACCGAAAACGAAGGAAATCTTCTATGGTTTACGTCGACCTTCTTGGAATTCCTTAAAGGCAGCACAAAAATCGCGTTTAGATGTCTCTGGAGCAGAACTTTGTCGAGGACATCGATTTATTGTGGCTGCAAGTCCTCCTACTGATGATGCTGTTGTTGCAGCAGAGCCACTAACCAAAGAAGATCTTGTAGGTTACCTTGCTTCTGGCTGCAAGACGAAGGAAAAATGGAGGTTCAACTTCTAGCTCTTATTGGTACTTGGATTCGGTTCATCTTTTCTTGGAAAAATATTTAATTTTCACTGCGACTATTGCTAACCTTAATTGTAAGCTGGTTTTTTGAGATATTCAGAACTCAAAATGGTTCAAATTTTGGTTCGTTGTGGAACTTACATATCCTAGTTAACCTATTAAGATATATTAGTTTGCATCCAGATGCTGCAGACCCCCACTCCCCAACCTGCAATTTATGATTTCTTTAAATTTCATGGCTTATGACTTTTTTAGAGTCTTTGACGGTCGAGTTCAATTTTTCTTCTGGGAATCTCCTGGCAGTTTAATCTGGGTTTGTTTATCTGGAAGGAGTAAATTTTAGCTGTTTTCCATTGTTTACTATTTGTTTGTGGGTACACCTGGGCATCTCAAGGCATGTAAAGCTCCCGATTTTTATTTTTGACCATGCAGGATAGGGACTGAGCATGAAAAATTTGGGTTCGAAACTGAAACTTTACAACCCATGAAGTATGAACAAATAGCCGAGATGTTTAATGCTATTTCCGAGAGATTTGATTGGGATAAGTTAATTGAAGGTGACTACGTTATTGGACTCAAACAGGTATTATTTTTTCTTAGTCAACTTGTGGATATATTTTTCTTTGTTTTTTTATGCAGTGTATAGTTCATTGTGGCAACACTATCTAGTTTCTAACAAGCATTTTATCACATTTTCCATGTTCACGTTGAGCTTGTTCCATTGGTCCTTAATCTCAAAACGCCTTTCATTTTGGAATAAACATTGATGTTTCATTCATTTTTCTCCAGATTAAATTTCTACCACTAAATTTGACCATCTATTGGTAGGGGAAACAAAGTATCTCCTTGGAGCCCGGTGGCCAGTTCGAGCTCAGTGGTGCACCTGTTGAAACTCTGCATCAAACTTGTGCTGAAGTTAATTCACATCTTTACCAGGTTCTTTTTCCATGAACTTTATGCCTTCAGAAAATTCATTGTAACAATGATAATGAACCAGACTCGAGTGATTTAGTATAATATCAGTTTTTAAATGAAATACTCAGGTTAAAGCCGTTGCAGAGGAGTTGGGGATTGGATTCCTAGGAATTGGCTTTCAGCCCAAATGGCGACGTGAAGTTATTCCAGTAATGCCCAAGGTATTATCTTCACAAAATCACACATTTTATGCAAATTTAATGCAGACAATGTTCATTTTCCAATGGAACATTGTGTCTGCCCAATTCAATGACCAATTAACTAGCTCTATTTTTACCCCTCTTACTGCTTTTGGGCCATAAGTAGGGAAGTAGGGCACTCTTATCCTTTCTCTATATTTACATTCCTTCTCAGAAAATACAGGCTTTCCATGCAGCAATAATGCCTCGTGCATGAGTTGTTTATCATGTGGCAATTGTACACGTGTCAGTTGCAATTGATAATACAAATGACCTTACACAATACAAGGAAAGTGTACATTTAAGCATAAATCAGATTTAAATTTAGTAATTTCTATGATTAAAGGCAGTGGTGTGCAATAGGTCGGTTCAGTTATTTTTTAAAATTAACTATACAGTTTGTATGTTACTATGTTTATTTGTGTACATATTCGCTTCAAAGTACCATCCTTATCACTTGGTGTCAAACTAGAAAACATGTCGCTTCAAAGTACCATCCTTATCACTTGGTGTCAAACTAGAAAACATGTAAATGTTAAAAAGGCCACCAAATAACATGTTTCAGATATAAATACGAGAGCATTAAAGAACCAGAGAAGTTAGGCTATTGAAGTGACATTGTCTTTCAAATGACTTGGTATGTGTTTCAATACTCTGTGTGGTTCTTTCTTTCCGTTGCTTACAAAATTTTCGTTACATGTAAATTTGCTTCCAATCTTTTCTTGTGTATGATTTAAAGCTTTGAAATCTATTAGGTGCTACAAATACTGACAAAATATTCTGGATCAGGGAAGATACGAGATCATGAGAAATTACATGCCCAAAGTTGGGACACTTGGACTTGATATGATGTTTCGAACTTGCACAGTTCAGGTAAGGATAATGCTAATTTAAAACAAAAATGCCAGAAACTCTTTGGGCTTAATGCAATACATATATATACTTGCTCCAGTAGGGTCTCAACTGCCATTTGTAAGATATTTTTGTTATTCTTTTGTAACTTCATATTTTACAGGTCAATCTCGATTTTAGTTCTGAAGCTGACATGATAAGGAAGTTTCGAGCTGGTCTTGCCTTACAACCTGTAAGTCGGTTGTTTCTGGTATTGGATTCAGTAGTTCTCTGGAATTAACTAATTTGTGGAACAGATAGCTACGGCAATATTTGCAAATTCGCCATTCACTGAGGGAAAGCCAAATGGTTATCTTAGCATGAGAAGGTAGTTATATATTCCTCTACTATAAGCCTCTTCAATATCTATTCTCATTTTTCCAATTTTTCTGAACATTTGTCTGAACTTTTAAATTTTCGTGAAATTTAGTTGACAGTTCTTTCTTTCTTACAGCCAAATTTGGACTGATACTGACAATGACCGAGCTGGGATGCTGCCTTTTGTGTTTGATGACTCTTTTGGGTGAGTTTCTTCTTAATACACATCCCTGTGAGGGCGGTTTTACCTCGACCAGCATATACTCCCACTGCCTCAAAGAGACTGCGAATCTTTCCATTTTGGATTAAGATTTGAGATACCCATTCCCTCAGATAGAACTTTTTCAATAGACCTTTTCAAATTGATATCTTGGCCCTCGTCCATTTACAGATCGGAAAATAAAAAGCTTTGACAAACCTAGGACATGTTTATATAATCTTTACCATTGATCGACTTCGATTACCAATCTATGACATTCACTACCAGCCACCATGACAAAGTGAGCTTTAAACTAAAATCAATTGCCGAGGTCCGTTATTGCTGCTGAGTCTATTACCGTTGTGCTGGAAATAACACAACTTACCCTTCTGTCAAGGGCTACAACATTTATAGTACAATTTCCACAACCTTCTGACTTATATCACATCATATGTAGTGGTCACCAGAGTTTTTTGTCAATGTTGTGTCATGTTTGCCATCTCTAGGTTTTAGATTTGTTTTCCATTATTTGTGAGGTAGTGTTTTACCACTGAAAGTATTTTGCCTCGCTAATGAAAGAAGTTGCATTTACTTGTATCACTCCATATCTTGTTACAGGTTTGAACGGTATGTAGATTATGCTCTTGATGTGCCGATGTACTTTGTCTATCGGAAGAAAAAGTACATTAATTGTGCTGGGATGTCCTTCAGGGTTATTTTCTATCTTTGATTATATGACTATAAATCCACATTTTCTCTAATTCTCCGCTACTTTTCTAAGGTGGTTATTATGAATCTACCACAGGATTTTATGGCTGGTAAACTTATTTGTCTTCCTGGTGATTATCCTACTCTAAACGATTGGGAGAATCATTTGACAACAATATTTCCTGAGGTTGGCATCATTGGATAGGGTTCACCATGCGTTGTGCCCATGATCTTGATCTTACTGATGAGTTTTGGCCCTTTTCTTCTATCTCAGGTTAGGCTTAAAAGATACTTGGAAATGAGAGGTGCTGATGGAGGGCCTTGGAGGAGGCTATGTGCTCTACCTGCTTTCTGGGTATATTTTCTTTTCTTATACTTGCAGTGCATGTATAAGAATTTCATCATTTATCGATCTATGAGAGCTCATCAAGTTCAGAGTGGCGACTACAATCACAAGGACTAAAGAATTTCATCATTTATCGATCTCAGATGTTGTTAGGGATTGGAATTTTGTAATGAAGTGAACTATCTCTAATTTTCACGTGTTTTTGTCTTGCGGATCTCTCATCCGCTTCTAATGTACTTCAAAACCATATTCTTAATAATATTATGTTTCTTATCAAAAAAAAATACTTGCAGTGCATGTGAGTTTAGCGGAATATAAGCAAATGCTTATAATTGAGAAGAAATATTGGGGGAATGTTGAACAAATTTATGCTCTTGCGGAAGAAGTTTTCTAACTTTTCGAATTAAGAATAGGTTCAGATCTTGTAAAATCACACTTTTGGTTGGATTTATAAGCTCTTATGAAATTTGAATTTCAGGTAGGTCTCCTCTATGACGAGGTCTCTCTACAAAATGTCCTGGACATGATAGCTGATTGGACTCCAGAGGAGAGACAGATGCTAAGGGATAAGGTAAATGTGGACAAAACATTAGTTATGATATAAATTAGTTTCTATCACATAATAAGAAAAAATGGTAATTATATCATACTTGTTTTATTTGTATCTTTAGACTTCACCATTCAACATGATTGAGGCATGACCTTTTCTCTTCATCTCCTCCTTTTGTGGCGAGAACAGAGAGATGCCAGGCTCTACAATAAGTAAAGCATGTATGGCGAAGGGTTGCCTGTTTTATATCTGCTTGAGATGTGATAGGGCAGAGTAGTCTGTTATCTATCACCCGCAATCTCAATAGTTATGAGTACGATTTCAAATCACCTCGAGGGGATTTGAGGAACAAATTTCCTGCCAGTCCAAAATAATAAGTGAACTAAAACCCTACTTAATGATCATCTATACCTATCGACCGAGATCTTTATGGAATTCTATTTAGAATCTTCAACTCAATTATTTTAAAAAAAAGGAATTTTTTTTACTTTTAATATCGTTCTTCCAGTATACCTATAAAAGATCAGGTTTAAAATAATAATTTTGTGAGACAGACTGATTGTACTTCAACAAAACCCAAAAAAGTAAGACTTGTGACGAATTAATTAAATAATGGAAAAAGAACCATGGATCGATTTTAAGACGTAGAATCTCTCGTCGCTTGCCTTTCTTCACTGCCTTCTTTCACTGATGTTTGGATTGAAGATTTTGAGTTGAATTCTAAATTCTTTTGTTTTTGATCCATGATTTCTGCTGCCATTGCTACCATTTACTCTTTTTTTCCTGAAACAACCTGTTGAGGTTTAGGCAGACCCCAATCTATGGATGCATAGTGAAGCAAAATAGATGGAATGGGGTCAATGGTCAACCCCAACATCTAGATGCAAAAACTACTAGAGACCGAAAAAACAGAAGTAGAAGGGGAAACTAGAGGGGAAAACCCCATCCAAGCTGTAGTCCTAACAAGATAAGTTGGGTCTTTAACCATACAAAGCCTGGTTAGGGATAAGATGACTATTTGCTAGAAGAAAGTCGGATGGAAAAGATGGGATGGTATACTTCCGATGGCTGGAGACTCCCCGCTCCTCCTAGGAAGAAAGACTTTTGGTGTGGGGAAATGTGCTTTCTCAGTATAATCTCTGCCTATGAAGATTTCTGTAATAGCCATGAAGATGCCCTTCTAATTTGTAACTATTTAGTAGGTACCAAAGAGTGGCCTGAAGACACCATTTCGGGATGGACTGCTGAAGCATGTTGCCCAAGACGTTGTGAAGTTGGCAAAGGTTTCCGAATAGTTCTAAAGCAATTGCTTCTCTATGGTCAATTTTAATGTCATTGTTTTAGTAGTCTGCATTATCTATATAGTAGCGACAAGCTCATAATTACTTGCTGTTTGAGATTAGTAAAATCTCCGTGTCTCTATATTTCTCCATATAGGATGGCTTAGAAAGGAGAGGCTTTAAGGAGACTAATTTCCTGAATGAAGTGAGTGAAGTGGTTAAAACTGGTAAGCTTCCAAGTTCATGTTTCGAATATATTTAGTTGCATGGCAAACTTTTATTTCTGAATTGAGTAGGTTATATCACGGTTATGTTACTTTGCATGATCACATGGGATCCATCGCTGTAAACTGGAGAATGAAATTGTTATACAATATATGCCGGGAAATTAAAGAAAGTGACCCTATCTCAAAATGCCCCCTCTCAGAAACACCTTGAGATCATCTAATCTTATTTCCAAAAACGAGTTTATCGCCTGGTGTTGGGACAAGAACATCCTCCAGTTGAATTTTCTGCTTCATTTTTTTTTAACGTGTATCACTATGTCTTTGAATATATCATTTTTGCTTCATATTTCATTTTAAAAACACCCCACCCCATGCAGGCATAACACCAGCTGAAAAGCTCCTCGAACTGTACCACGGGAAGTGGGGACAAAGCGTTGATCCAGTTTTTGAGGAGCTGCTATATTGAGGAGGAGGCTCAACTTAGCTTTATCGCATGTTCATTTAGCTTTATTTCAGCTGATCATGAAGAGAATCTTGTCCACGCTTTAGTATACATTTCCCATCTTATTATTATTATAATTATATCTATGTTATGATCAATTCTTGTTTATATTTGCGGGTTCTAAATTTCCTACACGACCACGATATTTGTAGAAGGTGGAACCCGAATTGAATAATCTGGATGTGATTTCATCTATGGTTTGACTGTCTGAAAATTTTCTCTCTGTGAAGTGTAATTACTTATTATATAGTTTTTGGTGTGAGAGTTAACGGGATTAAATGTCAAATATTTCAAATCATTCATCGGATATTTAATCATATATAACATCCAAAAAATCCACTTCATCAGTGTTGCCGTAGTCTAAGCTAATTTTTCATTCGACTATTTTTCTTATTATCAAACGTTAAAGATGACGAGTAATGATATGTTTAGATTTTTTTCAAGAGAATCTCCACAGCTTGCAATGTACATAGACTTGAGAGATATGGTCGACTTTAATTTTGTAGGATAGTATGGTTTTTTTTTTTTTTCATTACAAAAAAATAGGAGTAGGTCTCTTGTGAGACTGTCTTACGAATTTTAATCCGTGAGACGGGTCAATCTTACTGATATTCACAATAAAAAATAATGTTCTTAGCTTAAAATGTAATATTTTTTTATTAATAATCCAAATAAGAGATCTGTCTCACAAAATACGATCTGTCAGACCATTTCACATAAGTTTTTATAAAAACGTAGAATGTATAAGTACGTGTACCATCATTGTATTAGTTTTAAATGAAGATATAGAAAATGTATATGGCTTGACATGGGAAGTCAACGATGATAATACTATTATATACATATATATATATATTATTTTAGTTAATACTATGGAAATTAATTATTTTAAAAAATGACATTGTTGGGGCCTGGGGCAATTTGCCGAAAAGCCGAGTTTTATTTTTACGAAAAACCGAGTTGATCCAAGTAAACTTGGCGGTTCAAACCAGATATACAGTTTTTTATCGGACAATTTTACCCCCACAAAGGACCAGATTTCAAAACCCTAAACCGTCAAAACTAACTGCCTTCCAAGAAATGACAACGAAGACTTGGGTTTTATTTTTCCCCTTTCGCATGTAATTCTCTATTCGGAGATTGAGATGCGCCAGAAATCTTTCTTCTTTGTTTAAAGGTACATTCACAACCCCCGTGGTTGTTTTTGTTTCCTTTTTAGTTTGCTCTGTCATCCTGGTTTCACTGTGATATTTTTGAAGATACGTTTTTTCTTCTGTGGATATGTATTGATGTTTTTTTATCATTTTATTTGTAGTTGGAGTTATACGTGTTCTTTTTGGATAGTTCGAAAGAATTATGGGGAAAAAGAGGCTGGGTGAAGAGAAAAAAAGGGTTTTAATGGGTGGCTGTAGTGATGATTTATCGAGTTGTTTGGGGTTACAGAACGTGCCCGTAGGGCCAGTGTTTTATCCTAGCGAGGAGGAATTTAAGGACCCTTTAGATTATATAAACATGATCAGGCCAGAAGCAGAGCCCTACGGGATATGTAAGATTGTTCCGCCTAGTAGTTGGAAACCCCCATTTGCCCTTGACATGGATTCCTTCACGTTCCCTACAAAAACCCAGGCCATTCACCAGTTGCAAGCACGGTGTGCTTCTTCTGATCCCAAGACTTTTGCTTTAGATTATAACCGTTTCTTGGAGAAGCATTGTGGTAAGAAGGCGAAGAAACGTGTTGTGTTTGAGGGGGAGGCGTTGGACTTGTGCAAGTTGTTTAATGCAGTGAAGAGATTCGGGGGGTATGATGCGGTTGCTAGGGCGAAGAAGTGGGGGGAGGTATTTAGGTTCGTGCGGGCAAGAGGGAAGATTTCAGAATGTTCGAAGCATGTGTTGTCTCAGTTGTATTGGGAAAATTTACATGACTATGAAGAGTATTATAATCGATTGAACAGACAGAAAAATAAGAGTTGTAAGAGAGATCTGAATTGTGGGAAGAAATGTGAGACGAAGGATGAAATTTTGAGTTATAAGAGAAGACGAAGAAATAAAGAGGGTGAGAGGGTCGAAGTTCATAAAGTAGAGGAAGATGAGCTGGGTCAGATATGCGAACAGTGCAGAAGTGGGTTGCATGGGGAAGTTATGTTGTTGTGTGACAGGTGTAATAAGGGTTGGCACATATATTGTTTGTCACCACCATTAAATAGGATTCCTCCTGGAAACTGGTACTGTTTTGAGTGCCTGAATTCAGATAAGGATAGTTTTGGTTTTGTGCAGGGTAAGCAGTTTTCACTAGAAGGTTTTAGGCGTGTGGCCGATCGGGTGAAGAAAAAGTGGTTTGGCTCAGCGCATACGTCACAGATGCAATTGGAACAAAAGTTCTGGGAAATCGTGGAGGGTTCAGTTGGTGAACTGGAAATTATGTATGGTAGTGATTTAGATACTTCTGTTTATGGGAGTGGGTTTCCTCGTGCAATTGACAAAAAGCCATCGTCTGTAGATGTCAACATTTGGAATGAATACAGCACTAGCCCATGGAATCTCAACAACCTACCTAGGTTACAAGGGTCGATGCTTCGATCTGTGCATCATAACATTGCTGGTGTCATGGTACCTTGGCTTTATGTTGGGATGCTATTCTCTTCATTTTGCTGGCATTTTGAGGACCACTGCTTTTACTCAATGAATTACCTCCACTGGTACGTTACTGGTCAACTCCATAAAGTTCCGCTAAAATAAAATCAGGGGAAGTGCTAGTTTAGTTTTTCCTTTTGTCAATATCTATCAGTATATACACTGAAAAGAAATGAAGGATTTGTGCCTCTACTGGCATGTAGTTGAATAAATATAGAAATTTAGATAAGAAACTTATGATGGTGATGGAAAGTGCTATCTACGTTCTTTCTTCTTCAATACCCGCTGAAGCAAGGAAAGTGATTTGTAACTCACAGATGAAGTATGTGCAACACATGATATATTTTAATCCACTTTTAATCAATTTGCAAATAGACTAAATGATGTTCTAATTGGCTTAAAAACTCTCTTTAGCAAAGACATTTCAAACATATGAGAAAAAGCAGTTGCTTAATTTTGCGTGAATCCTGCTGATACATTTTTCTGACATCAGGTTAAGAAGAATTTGGTTTGATTGTGGTCTTAAGTGGTTCTAATTGTCAGTCTTCAAATTCGTTTGTCATCTATAAACACCATATATGGATCTTTTCAGATAACAATAAGATACCGTAATTTTATTAATCTTGAAATTTTATTTGGTGGGAGAGTTTATGCACATTAGAGTTGTGCCTTACCTTTTTTCCAATGAGATGGTAACGTAGTATGACTTTTAAGAATCGTTCAAGATGAATGAACTCTTCCATTTCTACTTGGAAGTATTTTGAAGTTATCAACCACTTAAATATTTTATCTTCAACTTTAGACCCTGCCAAGAATGATTCTTGTTTCAGATAGTAATACTTGATCGGTAAATGGTTAAGAGTTTTTTGAGGCATATTTCTTTGCTTGACATTATATGACACTGCTGCATAATGTTTACTTGCATCACATATAGCCTTTTCTGAATGTATACAAAATTATCGGTTTTTGCATCACAAGTGACTCAATTGATTCTATTGAACCATGAAACTATTTATTTCATGTTTTTCTCCTGATTTATACCATATGGCATTGATAAGTTTGTAGATTACAACTAAGAACTTGTCTTAAGCTAGTGAAATTATTAATGCAGCATACAAAAAAGGCGTACTCGTTTATTGCTCCTCTTATTTGAGATATAGTAACTTTAGCATGGACAAAATCATATTATTCTTATTTGAAGCTTTCAAGAGATCTCATTGCATTGTGTCAATGTTTCATTCATGCTACCCAAAGCTTATGAATTGAATATGTCAGGCATTACTGAAAAATTTTAACGCGAGTATGTTTAAGTGTTGCTGACAAATAATATCCACTTGTTTTTAAATTTTCAACATTTTGTAATTTTCCTACTTGATCAATTGAACTAAATTATATACTAGTTCAACGTATTTATCTCTCCCTCGATCGCAAAAATACACGGTGGTTCATAATTCCACTTGACCTATATGTGGACCTTTTTCCTTTCCTGATATTATATTTTACATCAGAGTATGGATTTGATATTTTGAACGTGGATTTGTTTTTTTAATACCACAAGAATACTGATTTTTGTGTATCTTTTAAGGGGAGAGCCAAAATGTTGGTACAGTGTCCCTGGTAATGAAGCTCAATCTTTTGAAAAGGTATTTCTTATTCATAATTACATTTTTTTTCTCCTCTTGCAGTTGATGAACTTTGTTTGAATTGAGTAGCGTGTCATGCGTGTAATTATGGTTAAACTGGTTAGCTGTCTCGTTCATCCTTAAGATGTTACTCCCTCTATGTCTATAACTCTATCTCTCTCTTTGTAAATTCTAAACAATGACAAGACAACACAATAAGGATTGAAATATTATTTTCTTATATTCTTAGGCCCTGATTACTCCATTCATGCAAGTGTTAAGTTTTCACATCACATTTTACCCATTAATTTAATCTTTTGTCATATTACTGGTTGCAACATGGATTGCTTTTTGTTCGGATGTCTCGTCAATGAATTTACCTATTTACCTAATAAGTACATAAATACCAATTGTTCCAGTGTAATAATTGTAATAATTTAGAAGGTTAAACAATTTTTGTTTTGAACAATGTTTGGTCCTGTATGTGCTTTTTTGATAGATACAAACCTGTTTTTAGTATTTTATTCAATTCCTTGGTCATAAGAATGCACATTACTCGCACCTCTCTTTTAAGCAGGTTATGCAAGATAGTTTGCCTGATCTGTTTGAAGCACAACCGGATCTATTGTTCCAGCTTGTCACCATGCTTAATCCATCTGTTTTGCTAGCAAAAGGAGTCCCAGTCTGCAGCATTTTGCAGGTACACCGTTTTAATGATTGAATAAAAAACCTTTGCATTTCTCTTTTGTAAGGTTTAGTAGAAATCATATTTTTGTTTCACGATTTCAGTTCGAGCTGGAATTTACTATTGCCAGTAATCTAGTCAACTTTATAGAGAACATAAATTGGTGTAGACCCATGGGTCGAGTTTGCATCAGTATATTGCACATTCTAGCATTTTAATTGTTAAAACTTTCAAGGAGATCTATACAAAAACCCTAGTGAGAGAAATTTTTGAAAAATGCTCTCTCCTCACCTCCGCTCTTTAGATACCTTCCTGTTTTCAATCGGCATTCTCACTTCCTGAACATCGACGATCGCATTTTCACCCTGTGTCGGCGCCCGCGGCCGATTGCCGTTGGCTCTTTACCCTTTTCCTCTCTTTCTCTCTCCTCGCTCTACTCGCGCTAGTCACGTTTTCTTCTTCACGGGAGTGCCTTCTCGTTGGAGGGCTTCTGTATCCAGTCATTGGTATCAGGTCGTCGGAATTCTCTTGTTGTTTTTTTGACGCTAATCATCGTCTTTTTCATCGGCACGGAGATGAATGCACGGACCAGTAGGACTCAGTCTAAGATTCAAGGACTTCATCAACAATTCTTATTCGGGTTCCGACTTCTTTCGTTATAGGGACAGGAACGCGGTCTTTACTATACAGAGATTCTCAAACAAACATGGACGGTTCTTAGAGGCGACCAAGTTCAGTATGCAGGGCAGAAAGCAGAACATAATTGTTCCCAGCGGCTATAATTCGGGGGGGTGGAAAAACATCTCGAATACTTTGGTAAAGCTACTGTCAGGGAATCTTCAGAGGAAACTTCATCAACCTATCCTTGGTTACGGGTCAGCAACGACAAGAGTTAATACAATACACCGGGATGATAACAATATTGAGAAGGAGCTTAGCCGAGGGTCAATTCTAACTTTCACTGGGATTTGCATTTCAAGAGAGTTGTAAATGAGGTCGAACTAGGTGAATTCAGCAGTCTTTTAGGGGTATTAGATACAATTAGGTTGGAGCGGGGCACAAATGATTTTAGAGTTTGGCTGGGGGACTCTTCCGGGTTTTTTTCTGTTCGCTATTTCTACGATTCTTTTTTCCCGATTTCCAACTCCGCGTCATTCCCGTATTATTATAATATATGGAAGACACCCGAACAAGGTTCAAGTCTTCTCGTGGATAGTGGCTTTGGGGAAACTGCCAACTTGTGATTCGTTGCAAAAACGAGGACTACCTGTGCCTGATGCCCGCAATGGTGTAGTTTATGCCGAAAACAAAAGGAGAATCAGGACCATCTTTTGTTGCATTGTTCTTTCTCAAGTGGTATATGGACAAAAGTACTACAAGAGTTGGGTTTCGAATGGACCTTTCCAAGAAGAGCACGGGACTTGTTTCTTATGAAGCCAGGCTTCCCCACCAGGAGAAGGAAGATGAGTTTTTGGTATTTGGTAACTCATGGCACCTTTTGGTCGCTCTGGTTGGAGAGGAACAATAGAATCTTCACAAATTCAGCGGAGCCTTTGGACAACGTACGGACGAAGATCAAATTCAAAGTTGCGACTTGGACGACGAACTTGCCGGAGCTTAACCACTCGTTTATTTCTGATTTGGTTAGGGATTGAAAATTTGTATGTTGCTGATAATAGCTTAGAAGTTATTTTGCAAATTCTGTTTACGTGTTTTGTGGATTACTCATCCGCTCCTATGTAATCCGATCCATTATTTTAATAAAGTCTAGTTTCATATAAAAAAAAATTGCTAAAACTTTCCGTTGTATTTTTTGCAATTGGATTAACACTTTGTGGCTTCAAGATGCTTGTGGAAAATGTAAATTGCAATCTCTTCTTGCATTCTTTTCTGTAAATATGTTTTTGCTAGCTGGATCTGGTTCGGCTAGGCGACTGGAGTTTATTTATTTAATTATTTTTGTTTGGATGTTGATTGCTGTTCACTAATCTTTTTTGAAAACATTTTCAAGCTTCAACTGCTAGATTACGTCAATCCATCTTGCCTTGGTATTTAACTAGTTTTGTATTGTTATTTATTTCTATTGATCTTGTTTGAAAATTTTGAAATTTGTTCAGTTGCTGGATTATGCAAATGCATTATTAACTGATATTATTCTTTAAACTGTTGTGAACTAACTTCCAGAACTAAGCCTAGTACATTGGATTACTATCTCTTCTGTAAACAGTTATTCTGTGGTCATCTGATGCTATTGATAAGTCTCATGATTTAGACCAAGTTGCTATGACTCTTAAATATTGAGGAAATGAGGCTGAAAAGTTCTTACATTTCATCCTCATGTTTTACTTTGGATGTATGTTTTTCCTTCATATTTTTTTCACGCACTTGTAATTGCTCGCATAATGATATTGATTATGGCAGGAGCCTGGGAACTTTGTTATCACTTTTCCTCGGTCTTATCATGGAGGCTTTAACTTTGGTTAGTCAAAACTGGCATTTTACTTCTATTTTATGAAGATTTGCTGTTCAAGTCTTGGCATGTATGTTGCGCACCTTGCATAGTGCGCATACTTTATTGTGGTGCATATATTTGGCATTCCTGAAATCCACTTGGAACGGCAGGTTTGAATTGTGCCGAGGCAGTTAATTTTGCTCCTGCTGATTGGCTACCTCATGGAGGTTTTGGAGCTGAGCTTTATAGACATTATCATAAAGCTGCCGTTCTATCTCATGAGGAGCTTCTGTGTGTAGCTGCCAAGGTTTGGCTTTCCTCTTTAGATTTCTCATTTGTATGATTATTTCTCAGTTGCTTATTTAAACTTCTTAATGATGGACTTGGGTGTCAACAGACATATAGTTCAACTAATAAAGGTAATGTGGACTCAATAATTGTATTTTTTCTTGAGTTTACCATTCCTACATTTAAAGCCTGTCTCAACGGTGACTTGAGCCTTTAAAGTGGTGAAGGCTGGTGCTTGCTGATATGTGCCTTAACCTATGTCAAGGCAGCGGATGAGTCTAGTTGAGCCGTATGCCCAGACATTAACATTTTGACTTTTAACAATTATGATTTGGGCTTGTTCTTGATAATATTCGCATTTTCAGTTTGCTAGTAAGATCAAGGATGTTGCAATTATACCCTATCCAAGCTCAATGCTCCTCTCATTGATATCACCACGCCATCAGATGATTCTTTTGAGATGTGTCGAGACCGCCTCGTTGCTCTGTTGCAGCCTTGTGTTCTATATACATTTTCAGAAAAGATTCAAATGGTTTTTGTAGCCCTTGAAAGTCCCCCATAACCCCTGTCTCTGATTCCAAGTTGTTACGTGCCAGTTATGGATCATGCTATGGGGTGTTGGACTGCGGAATCCACCAATTCAGGGTTAATTCCCTTTTTGTTGGATTTATAACTTTTACCACCTACGGCGAATAGAGTGTTAGAGGCTCATTTAATAAGAGAACCCTTGATCTTATGAATTATGAAAATCTCAAAATCTAGAAATTTTCAACAAATAAGGAAATAACTAAAATCTGGAACAACTACACAAGGAAATAACTGAATTATCTAGCTGCTCAATCTTCACCCTTGAACTTTCCGTGTGTTGCCCATTTCATTTACTGTTGTGCTGACCATGACATGGTTGAATAGTCTCAGATTATACCTTTAGCGAATGAGAAGTTTACAATGAGATATATATTTGTTGGGGGCAATTTGGTGCTTGGAAAAACAAGAAATGGAATGCGGTATTCTTATTTAGTGCGGAAGCTGAATATCACGCTCTTTATCGTGCAACTACGGAGCTTACTTGGCTGAAAATTCTTCTAACTGAACTCAGTTTTGATTCAAGAAAAATGGCTCTCTCTTCTACCATAACACCGAAGTTATTTTGATCACAAAAAAATAAAAATTAAGTGTAATATGATCAGATAATGCATGTTGAGCTGGTTAGGAATTGCATCAAAGATAACCCAGATTCTGTCAGGATAAAGGTTCCTTATGTTAAGAGTGAATACCGACTAGCTGTTATGAATTATGATGACTCATGTTGTTCTTAGTTGTCCATTCTATGTAACACTATTACACTATACAAGTTGGGCATGCATGATGTCTATGCACCAACTTGAGTAGGAGGGTTAGCGTGCATAACTTGAATAATATTTTGAATGATTAATTTTCTTTTTAGATAAAATTTATGTACTAGAATCAGGATATTTGTTGTTTGATTGGTTCTAATTGATTGTATAGTTGATTCTTTTATAATAGATTGTATGTATTGTGTGAATACCTCCTTGAGAAATATTAGTATCATTCAGTGAATTTATCAGTTCTAGGCTTATTAATTTTAAGAAGGTCAGGGGATGTTTGTAATTTCTGATGCCCATCGCTTACTTTATTCTGTAAAATGGTCTACTGAATCAAAATTTCGTTTAATTCTAATATTTTATTGTATCATATCATTTTGCGATCTTCTGGCCTCACGAGGCAACATGAGCTGTAGATACAATGCTAATGGAGTTAGAAACAACAAATTCCCCCCTTTTGGGAAAATAACTAATGTGGGCCGTTCCTTGAGATATATATTTCTGTAGTTATTGTTTACTCTAAATTGTCGCTCTAGCATGCTAGATAATTTTGGAGAGCTGAGTTTTCCCCGGCCAATTAATGGATTCTTGAGTTTTAGCCTTGAATGATATATCCTCTTGAATTTTATCCCCTCTGTATTAAATCTAAGAATAATCTGGTTTGGCTTTTGCATTTGTTTAATGACCTCATCTTCCACACCCATAACACTTGGAGATCTCCTATAAAATGCTAGGACCGGACACAGCTGAAAGAATTCAATGAGACGTATTATGGATAAGTAGAAGAAAGAAACATCTTTGACTAAAATTTGGACAACAGAGTAGCTTTTGAGATATTGCAATTTAAGATGAAAAAAATCTAATCGGTATATTCTTGGTGATAAGATCATGAGGGTTCCCTGTGATTTTTTTTTACCTTCATTTTTCTCCTTTGAAGATATTATATATTACACGTGTTATGATAATTTTTATGTTGTTAAAATAAAATTATTCCACATTCTTGTTAGTTTCAATTGTGCATGCATTACGCCTTCTGTCTCCTTGTCAGCTTTGTGCTCATAATTTTGTTATCATTTGTTACTGTGATACTATTGGGCTTTGGTCGTATAGGGTTTTTGTATTTTTTAGTACCGTTTTCTCTTTGCAGAATGACATTGATGCCAGATTATCAGCTTACTTAAAAGCAGAATTGCATAGGATATATGATCGAGAGAAAACTTGGAGGGAGAGGTTATGGAGAAATGGAATCATTAGATCCTCCCCGATGGTGTCACGAAAACGGCCCGAGTATGTTGGTGCGGAAGAGGTGTGTATGACGTTTGAAACGCTGGTTGATTTTTCGTTATCTCTAGTTTAGATTTATAGGATCTTGCTGTTGATTTTTGCCCCTGGTCTCTTTTGAAGGATTCTATGTGCGTCATTTGCCAGCAATTTTTATATCTTTCAGCCGTAGGTTGCAACTGCAGACCATTGACATTCGTCTGCTTAGAGGTGAGTGACAGCGATTGATATGTTGATATTATAAGAGTTCGGCCGATTCAAGTAAATCTAGTGGCTAGACCTCTGTATCACTCTTACCGATTCCCTTTATCACCTCGGGAGAAGAGAATAGGAGCATCGATTTATGTTCTGCTGATTATAAATCTTAAAATATTTTGAGATTGATTTCGCTTAGATGCACTTAAACTTCCTATAATCGACCTACATTTGGTTGGTTTTGTAAGTATGGAGTTCACTTATTTTGGCCCAGTTTATGGATTTTCAAAGAAAATCTCGATCTTTAAAAACTCATTGATAAGTTCGTCAACACTGTGACTCCCTTTTGCTGTGAGCTTTATTTCAAAATGTGAGCAGATGTCGCAGCTATATCTTTGTCGTGCCCTTTTATGATATAACTAAAACTTTTTTTAACTTAATGTCATGTGATGGGCCCTATACTCAAGTCCCTTTTGAATTTTAAACAACTATGAGACTATTTGAGATCAAGTAATGTAACTCACTGTCTTTTTATGCAGCACTGGGAACACCTTTGTGAATGCACGCCAAATAAACTTCGCCTTTTTTATCGTCATACTCTGGCGGAACTGAACAATTTGCTTCATACAGTCGATAAGCCGGATTCAAAGGAGGCAGCCAGTGTTTTACGGAGGAAATCGTCCGCTGAAAAAGCAGTAGCTTTGGCTAAAAAGGTGGTGACTCATTCTTATTCATGGTCGATAGAATTAACTTGACACCGGTTTCGATTTTTATGGGTGTAGTTGCTTTGGTGCAAACTCTTTTGTTAAGTTGAATTTGTTTATTTTATTTATCCATCTTACTTAGGGTACCGAACTGTTAGATTTTTGTGTGCCGTCACATATCTACCCTGATTTTGGTTTTTGTGGAAATCAGTTTTATGGAAATCAGAGATTAAGATAGCCTTTTCTGTGACTTTAATCTTTGCGATGATCGAAGTTTAGTATGTTACTTTTTACCTTGTGCATGATTGATTTAGTTCCTTTTTCTTTTGGAAGGGAGAATCACATAGTAACAACGCAATGACGCGGCTTGGAAAATAAGTTTGAATCTAAGTACTAGCAAGACAATATTTTCGAACATACAGTTTTGTCAAACTCTGTTTAGAGGCTATTGCTGCATAAAAGTTTTACTGATTATAATTTTTTTTTTAATTTCATTCCATTGTTATGAGTTGAAATCATGCATGCTTATTGTATATGTGCATAAATTTGTTGTATGTATACGAATCTTGTTTAGCCTGCCAAACCGCCACAGTTTTTTGAGCTTTCCCTTGTCCATCATTGGCCATGATTTTTCAGTTTCATATCACTGTGATATACTTACTCTTAGTTTTCATTTTTCTCCTTGTTTAGGTGAAGGGTGGTCATGTTACACTTGTGCAACTTGCTGAAGAGTGGATTTTGAGGGCTTGTAAGATTCTTGAACATCCATACTCTAGGTATGCATATGCCACTGCGTTAGAAGAAGCTGAACAATTTCTTTGGGCTGGTTCTGAAATGGATTTTGTAAGCTCAAAATTCCCTTGTTTTTACTTTCATCCTGATTTTAGCTATTTTGTGATTGAGCATACTCGTCTGATCCGCCCGATAGGTGCGCGAGATGAGAAACAACTTGGTTCAAGCACAGAATTGGGCAGAAGATGTGAGAGAATGCATTTCTATGGTCAAATTATGGTCCAAGGATAACAAATGCGACATTAAAAAGATACAGATGGATCATATTAACAAGTTACTCAGGTCAAGCAATGTCCTTTGCAATGAGCCTGGCCATTTTCACTTACAGGTCCGAATGTTTTCAGTTAATGGGTTTTCTCTTTCTTTAATGAGTTGGGTTATGGAGCACCAACTAATTTTGGCTAAATCATGTGTAGGAACACCAACAAGAAGCTATTAAGCTGACCAACGAAATAAATTCTGCTCTATATGTACATTCTGAAATTTCTGTGAGTGAACTGTCTCAGTTGCCACAATTTTATTTCGATTGAAAGATGTTGACAGTGTAATGGTTGTCATCCACTTGTTTTATGGAGGCATCTTTGCCTAGGTTTTTGTATTTCTGTCTACATAAGTCACCTAACTTATTCAAGTGCATCCTGACAAATTGATACTGATGTGATTGTTGCACTTACAATAAATAGAGTCCCCTCTATATGGCATCTGCTTTACTTTGCTAATTTGCTTGTATTATTGTTTCTTCAGGTGTCTGATTTGGAAATTTTATCTGCCAAGGCTATTGATTTACCAATCTACATACCAGAAAGTGAGAAACTAGAGTACAAGCTATCAGCTGTGAAGGTACGTTCTTTTGATATTTATATGTTGAAACAATTTGTAGCAGACAGCCGGTTCTCTTGATAATTGGCATTTTTCTGTGATCCAACTCTAGAAGTTGAACACTGTTTACTTTGATGCGGTATGGAACTTATTGAGATAACAGGACCTACATGTTTATCTTCGGACACCAAGAGAACTCGAATGGTGCCTTTTATTAGTGAAATCCTTCTTAATCTTGTAGCCAGGAACTCTAATTGTCTGATTAGCATTTTGGTAAATGTGTTCCGACTCTTTTACTGGTATAAATGGAAATAACAGAGACAAAAAAATTTCCTGTGCCATTGCATGATGTTTTTAGAGGATTCTGTTTATTCTCAGGTTGTAATATATTTGTGAGCTTGTTTAGGTTTGGTTGGACAATGCTAGAAATTGCATAAATCAGAAATCTCGTTCTTCAGTGGAGATAGATATGCTCTACAAGCTGGAGGCAGAGGTTGTTCAAAATGCTCTTCCCCCTCTCTTTTTACGAACCCCCGCGACTGCTCTATCATTGAAATAACATCTCTTTGGTAGTGAGTTCATTTTTCGTTCTTTTCTGTTTATACTTTCCAGATTTTAGACCTACAGCTTCAGCTTCCTGAAACTGAGCCTCTTACTGTTTTGATGAGGGAAGCTAAATGTTGTCAGTCTCGTTGCAGTGATATGTTAAAAAATCAGAACACTCTAGAGGTTGCACCTTATTAATTCGAACTTCATATTTTTTTAGTGCACTGATCCGAAACTTATATTTGAAGTTACTCCTCTTTTTATGTGCAGGAAGTCAAACAATTTCTTATTGAATTCGAGGATTTTACTGTTAATATTCCTGAGCTAAACCTTCTGAGAAGATACTATGATGATATCACGTCGTGGAAATGCCGTGTAAGTATAGTTCTTATGAACATTCAGGAACGGGAGGATCAAGAAAATGTAATTGATGAGTTGATTATCCTTCAGAGAGATGCATCTTTGCTTCAAATTCAAGGTCCCTTATTCTTTAATCATCCTATATGCTTGTTCATGTAGCTGCATACTTGTTAGTGCTCTTGCTTCATTTCATTTAACCATTTTTCCTTCTTACTTTCAATGTAGTCAATGATTTACCGCGTCTTGAACTTGAGCATACCAAAGCTTGTTGCCGAGTTAAAGCGATCAAGGTAATGTTGCAAGAGCTGTTCTTTGGAGCTTTATCTTCTAATTATAGATGGGATGATTCAATTTTTTTGGTCATAAATTTTAATTAATTAATATAATTTTAAGATGCTTTCGTTTGAAGGGACTAACTCTCCTTGTGCAAATTTTTATTTCTCATTTTTACCCACTTTATTTGCTTGAACACGTGTTTAAAGAAATTCTGTTTTGTTGGTCAAATACTATATCTAGGGTGAGTGTGGTTGTTCATTATGATTTTTGAATCTATGCTAAAATTTTTATTTTCACATGTCCCTCCATGTGTAAACCAGATTCAAGAATGGAGGCCCAAAATTAAATATTTAAGGTTTACACGAGATGGTCATGTGCAGAGCAATGAAGAATAGAAATAAGTCTGTGTTGTGATATGTTGTGGGTCATTAATAGCTTTATATTTTAAAATGTATCTAGTAAGGATATTGAGTTCTACATGTCCTTCCAAGAGCTATCTATAGACTATAATGTTGTGTGAACACCCAATTGTTTTGTTTATGACTATATTCATGCAGGCATTTCACAGTAAAATGTCCATGGATTTTATTCAACTGCTGATGTCGGAGGCGACCACGTATGGTTCTATTTTGCATGTTTTCATAGAAGAAATTTGTTTTATTTTGATATTCTTTAGATGCGTAGGGGAAAATATGGAAGCTTGAAATTTTTATACCAATTTCAGACTACAGATGGAGAAAGAGAAGCTATTTACCGAACTCTCCCAAAGACTTGCAGTTGCAATGTCAGTGGAAGAGAGAGCAAAACTTTGTCTAGGAAACAAGGCAGAGATATCTGAATTTGAGGATGTCTTGAGGTTCAGCTCCCAACTTTATTTTCTTTTATTCGTATATTGTCTGTTATTCTAGGATTCTTTGACACTCGTAATTTTTCAGGGCTTCTGATGACATTGGCATTATTCTACCATCTATCCATGATGTCATGAATGCATTATCAGTGACTAATGTTTGGTTGATGAAGTCCAAGCCATTTCTGATTCATGACTCATCCACTATACCAGGTTCAAAGGCATGTCCTCGAGTTGATGTCTTGAAGGTATTATTATTAGTTTTTTTAAGTTAATTGCCAAATTGAAGAATGTGGCATGATGGAATAATAGTTTTGCAGGAGTTGGTGTTGGAGTCAGAGCACCTGAAGATTCATTTGGAAGAATGTTCACTGCTTAACAAAGTTTTGAAGAAGTGCATTGATTGGGAGCAGGATGCCAGCTCATTGCTCCAAGCTGTGGAAAAGCTATGGAATATTGATATTATTGGTGATGGAATCACCAGTTCTTTCATTTCTGAACTTGAATGTCAAGTTTTTTCAATAGAGTCTGCCATGAAAGCTGGTCTTTCTCTTGGTCTTGATTTCACTATGATCCCAAAACTTAAAGATGCTTGTTCTATGCTCAAGTGGTTCATTAAAGCTCTCTCCTTTTCTTTTGTTATTCCCACCAGTGAGGTGATATTCTCTCCCGCCTGTTTACAAATATTGACAAACATATGTTTACATGTTTTATGCTTTTTTCTCTTCCCATGCTATCATGTATTGTTGTTGAATAGTCTGTGTGCCTTCATTTTTTATTGGTGAAATTTACTTGCAAGCTTGTTCATTAAATTGACTGACCAGGACAAGCCAAAGGGTCTTTTTACTTCTTGATTACACCATTACTTGGAGGTTGTTCTGTCATTTTTAAACATTAAACGCCCTTCCTCTTAAATTTTCATAACAAGTTGGTTGATCGATCTTTCAGGGTCGGAGACTATGTTGGGGACTATTTCTCATAGATCTAAGGTTAATTCATTAGGGACTATTCCAAGCAGTTTCTGCTATCTTAACCTAGTTAAAATCAAATATATTTATTAACCGTATAATTTGGTTCAATAACATCAATTTAGTGATATTTCCTTTTATATGATCTTATTGTGGTTTAGTTGGGCAATATTCTGTTATATTTGTCTCAAAATATTTTGACATACATAAAGAGCTGATAATTATATTCTGAATAAAGAGATTAATCAGAGTTTTTTCCCATTCTCGTAGATGTAGGTCTTTGTTTCTGTAAATTTTGTATCACTATCTTGATTCACATCTCAACATGGTAACGTTGGATTTCTAATCTATATCTTTTTGTGTCGTTCGCATTTCTAAAATCTCCTCGTAGAAAAACAAAAAACACTGGTTTTGGACAGTGTTCACTTTAATGGTAACTCAAAAATACTATTAGTTTGGCTGTCGCCGTCTTATTTTTGTTTAAATATCTTCTCTATGCGGACAATTATGAATATGTTTTAGGCTGGTCAAAAGAAGATGAAATATCTTATCTTTACCTCTTTTTTTTTCTCTGATTTTGAATACAAAATGATGCAAGGTTTTTTTTCCCAAGATGTTTTCCTGGTTGAGCACATCAATTTGGGTTTCTATCTTTGATTTAAGGGGAGCGCAAAGATCAGTAATATATTCTATATTTAAATTTGATATTTTTAGATTATAATGAAATTTTGATGACTTTATTGTTACTTAGTTGGGAAAGATTGTTACCATATTTCACCAAGAGATTGTCTCCTAAATAAGAGGTTATGATTGTGTTATAAACAAAGAAAAAAAGAAAAAAATAATGACTTTTAGGCCTCCTTTGTCTTTTCGGTGTAAGCATTAATGGCCAAACTACTTATAATCTATGTTGTGTTGCATTCTTTCTTCATGGTTCTATGATATTCAAATTCTTCAAAAATTAAATTGAATAATAGGTACGAGCAGTTTTTCAGTTAGAATCAAAGAAGCTCAATGGCTATTCCGTGGAAACATTATTGACAAGACTTTCATCTTTTGAGGTTCTAATGATTTATATCCAATAAAATTATGGCTCGAGAACTGTTTATTTTAGTAATTACTTATTCTTTTCGCCTTCTTGTTGATTGTTTCTTTATTATATGTTTATTGGAGTAAAACCCATAGTTTGGATCGAAGTTTTTATTTTTATATATTGACGTTTATGTGACGAATTATCTTGTTCTAGGAAGTTGGAATGATGCTTGATGCTGCCGTCAAACTTCCTTTGGAGTATAAATCATGTGCATTGGTTGTCGCATTGATCGATGGGTTAAATTGGCTTGGAAAAGCCCTCGAATGTCTTCATCCTCGTGGTCGCTTACAGTTGGAGCTGGGCAGTGTTGAAGAAGTTCTTGTTATATCTGAGGTCTACTGCTATTTTCTTTTGCTTTTTGACTACAGATATCTAGTACTATTAATTAAAGGAGAGTTTTTTTTGCTTTACCTAAAATACCCTTATTATTTTTGAACTCCTATTTTGAAGGAGTAGAAAGTAATAATTATGTTAAAAATTATTTAAAATAATCATTCACAATTTGATTTTATATCTTTATAATATATACGTTTTTTAGTAATAATTTTTTTCAATTTAGTTTAGATTGCAAAATTTTTTTATATTATATCAACTATTTTACACGTGTGTGGAAAAAGTAGATGAAAAATCTTATCAGTGTACGCTCTTTCGGCTTCATTATTTTAATCTGCATTGATCTGATCTATTGAACTTGCAGAAAATCTACATACCATTTCCAATTATTGTTAGCCGTCTTCGTGATGCCATTCAGAAACACAAGTAAGTTTTGTCCTCAATGCTACATCAACTCCCTTTTCTATCCATTCTTAATAGTGGTACCAATAACACTTTTTCACGGCCCCCTGAAAAAAAAAAATATATAGACTGGTTGTTCACACATTGGATTATTTTGATTATTTAAAGAAGTGGCAAAAAAGGCTATGGAAAACTTTTTGCGAGGACTAATTAATTTCCTGTTATTAACTACTTTGCTCCACACGATTGCTATTTTAATCAATCTCAAAATTTGTTTAGGCACCCTCACACTTTTTTCTATGAACATATTATGTACACTTGGAGTTTGCAGCAAACTCCTATATTTCTATGGTTGAAAGAATGCAGATGTTGGTAGCTTGTCCCTGCCACTTTGATCGATGAAAAAAGGTTACGAGGAACTAGACCATATGAGTCTCACACAAATATATCTAAGATCTGTCTATGAAATTTATGATTTTATTGAAGTCCATACACCAGGAAAGTAGTAATACGACAAGGAGAAATGTTTTATTCGAAATTTATAAATTAGAAATCACTTGAAATGATTGATGATTACAGGCACTAAGAAAAAGCGATAAATTGCAGGGGGTGGTAACCATACTTCTTAGATTGAATAATGATGTGCAACTCTGGGAAAATTAAAAGCTTTACCTTCTTGCGTGAGGACTTTGGACTATGCCTATCTGTGGTTGCATGATACTTGGTGATGGAAACTTCTCTGAATTGAATCTGGTGTCAATTTTTTCTACTCACCTGTGTTGTGGTACAAGTTGCCTTAGTTGATAGTTCAGATCATTGTAGAAGTTTGGGTCACAATAATCGACTGCTTTGGGCATGTTATTCTGGTTATTAAATGTACCCAAATCTAGTGTTGTGGACTGCTCATCCATAGTTCAACCATCATTATTTTCTGATCTGATGCTCTAGACTGACCCAACCTGTGACACTAGTGAGAGCTCATTAAAGCCAGCAATAGACCTAAAATTTCTGTTTTGACTTGTTTAGCAATTTTACAGTTTATGGCTGGAGCAAGTCATTCTATTTTTTGGACTGAACTCTGAAGATCGAACATGGAATGTCTTGCTCCAACTGAAGGTACGCTGATAAATAAGATTTATTTCTTTTTTAAAATAAAATATTAAAAGTTCCTTGTAGCTTGTTTCTGCTATTTCATACTGAGGTGCTCTAGATGTTTTGGTGAATCAATGTCGAGGTTTCCTAATCTTTTTAGTTGTTAGCCTATTGTGAATTGTGATCATCAAATTACTCAAAAAGCAGCTTACACTGGTGATTGAGATGCAATAAAGTATTCAGGGTTCTTAAACCATGATCAAGCCCGCATGCTTTGTAGGTGACCACTTAGTCCTGAGTTGTCTATTTAGGAGTAAATTCTAATTGGGAAAAAAATGTGGATCTTGGAAAATATAGTTACGTTGAGTGGAAACAAATACTTGGATAATTCAAGTTCCAACTATTAGTGGTAATAAGTATGAATTGTTGAAGTGGTATGTTTTCCAAGAGCAGTTCAATTATTATGGTAAGATTGGCTTGTAGTTTCTTTCAACTTAATATTCCTGAGCATACATTTGACAGTACAGGCTAAAAAAAATTGAGGTTGATTCATCATGTAGGATAGTAAGGCGAGAACCGATAAAGTATCTGTGTCCTAATTATTTTTACTTTTTATGTTCCAGCTTATCTGCTGCCATTATCTTAGGCTTAATTGTCCATGATCTTTGTATTTCATTTTAGTTTACATCAGAATTAGGTCTCATTATGCATACTTATTAATTTTTTTGCACCATTTCTAATCAGACTATACTTTTGGTGATTTTCATGTCCTTTATTTTTGTTTATATCTATTTACTCCCAAGTGTTATTCATGAATATTTGGACTTGGAAAAATAATATTTCAAAGGCTTACAAGGTTTGTAGTCGTGTTGGAAGTACCATGTCAATGTTTTGCCCAAAAGCAAAAAATAATTCTTTCTTTTACATTCATTTTCGATTTTTCTTCTGTGAGCTGTAATCGGACAAGGATTTGAACATTCAGGAAGTTGGGAATGCTGAGGCATTCAGGTGTTGTGAACTAGAGAAGATTCTTTCTGAAGTTAATAAGGTTGAACAGTGGAAGCTGAAGTGTGAGGACGTAGTTAAGCCCTCTATTGCCAAAGAGATTCCACTGCTCTGTGCTCTCATTGAGGTACATGCAAATCAGTTGTTTCTGTTTGATAATATGATATTGGCGATTTAGCTTTTGTTTCTGCAGAGCTCTTAAAATTATGTGCATTATTGCAGATCAAAGATACCCTTGAGAAATCTTTTGACATATACAATACTTCTAAAACTGGTGTGACAAGTTTTTATTGCACATGCTGCTCCAGCAATGTTGAGCAACAAGAGCTTTTGACCTGTTCTGTTTGCAAGGAGGGGTTAGCTTTCTGGCTCAATTGTTGATAGTTCCACTTTCTCTCAATGGCTTCTAGGTTTTAAACAAAAACTTAATTGTAATGAAGGACCCCTTTTTTTCCTGTGGATGGTTTTCACAGTTTTCACCGTCATTGCTCGACACCATCATTAGAAGATGCAATGCTGTTTGTTTGCACATTTTGCAACTTTGTGAAAAGTTCCATACTTCCTCGTGGCGGATTTGGTCCTCTGGTTTGTAATTGACCATTCATTACTATAGAATTAATCCTCATAAAATGTTCTTTTCTTGATTCTCTGTTTCAATGCGTAGAAAGCTGGACGGAAGCATCTTGAATTGGATAAGCTTGCTATTCTTCGCTCAGATGCCAATGACCTTTGCATTTGGTATGAATTCCATATTGTATTGATGCATAATCCGACTTTTACCCTTTGTAGAACTGTTCGTTTTATTACGGAACTTATTGCCACATATTATTTGTCTAATATTACTGTTTGGAACATGCCATTTGATTTCACAAAATGCCCATGTTCTAATTAAATAAGAAAAATTTACTATACATGTTCTGATCAAAGAAGTAAAGACTCTTGGAGATGGTTTTGCACATTCTGGGTGAATTATGGTTGTTCTGGTAATTATGACCTATATGGTTAATAATCTTGAGTCTATACTTTGGGGCATCCGTGAAATGTTTGGTGATTTTACAACTTTTATATTCTTTTCTGTGGGAGGATGATAAATGATAAACACCATGATTATGCGTGACTTTCGAGGCGGAATAGAAGCAACCACAAGATGTGGTTTTTCATGCTTATGCATTTCTTAGATAAACTGCATAAATGTTTCTGGATAAATTGAATGATTTTTTTTAAACTGGAAGGTGAGACTGAGTTATATATGAATGTAGACGGGTTGAAATATAAACTGAATCTATCTTATCAAACTTAGTTGGTATCTAACAACAGTGCATGTATGTTCGATCCCCAAATCATGCAGAGGTAAGAATCAAGGAAGCAAATATCACGGGAGATGATTTGGAGGCAAAAATCATGTCATAATTTATCTAGAGAATGGTATTAGTAAATATATTGGTTGATTTACAAGTAACAATATCTAGGTGATGTTATAAATAAAGACAAGCACGTAGAAAGGTAGAGAAGAAATTGAGTAGAAAATTTTTGCACGTAAAAAGGTAGAGAAGAAATTGAGTAGAAAATTTTTGGAGGTTTTTGTTACGTGCCTGCGTTTGGGATCGTGTTATGGGTCGTTGGACAGTGAAATCTTTTCGTTCGGAGTAGAATTCCTGTCCTTTTGATTTACGCCCTTGACGACCTATGATTAGCTGAAGAGTTGGGGCTCGAGAGAACAAGAGAACCACCCGATCTTGAAAAATAAACTTTTATTGATAATATTTTTTGATAAGCATCTCTTTCTCCCAAATCCCTACATATACTAATGATGCAATCCCTCACAACTGAAAGAAAAATCCTACCAAATTTAAAAGATATGCTGAAATCTCAAAAACAAGGAAATAGTAAAACAAGGAAATAATTATCTTTGCTAACTAGGAAAAAATCTTCTTGCTCCTCAACTTTTAACCCTAAATTTCCCATGTGTGAAACGTTGATACCTCTTGGGCTCGTCCTCCTCATTCTTGGGCTCTTTCTCCACATTGGTGTCCACAGCCCCTTCTCGGCCCACGTCGTCTTCGCGGCTCGTGACATTGCCGTCCCCTTGAGATGCAAGTTTGTCCTCAAACTTGAAAGAAGGGAATTGGGCTGTGAAGGTTGAAACCGCTTCCCAAGAAGCCTCAGATGGTGCCAGCCCTTGCCAATGAACTAAAAACTCGTGGCCGCCATTGCGGATGCGTGTATCAAGGATGGCCTGCGGTTGTCTGTTCTCCTCGTCTAGGGGAAAATGCGGAAGTACGGGGTCTGCCTCCTGATTGCCCTTGAACTTCTTGAGTGATGAAACATGGAAAACTGGATGGATCTTGGATGATTCTGGGAGTTGAAGTTTGTATGCGACTGAGCCAATGCGACTAACTATCGAAAATGGACCATAGTAACGGGGGCCGAGTTTCTGATTTTTGCGATAAGCGACGGATTTCTGACGATATGGCTGTAGTTTGAGCAGGACCTTGTCCCCCACGTCGAACTGGAGTTCCCGATGAGTAGCATCATATTGTGTCTTCATGGAGTTTTGTGCTTGCAAGAGTCTGTTTTTTAATTCCCCAAGAACTTGATCACGAGTTTGCAATCTTTATCCACAGAATCAATGCGTGAGAGACCGGGGCAGTATGACAACAGGCGTGGTGGGGGGCGCCCATATACGGCTTCAAAGGGTGTAGTGCGAAGAGAAGAGTGAAAACTGGTGTTGTAGCAATACTCAGACCATGACAGCCAACCTACCCATTTCGTTGGATAATCCCCTGTAAAGCAGCGCAAATACATTTCCACGATGCGATTAACAACCTCTATTTGACCATCGGATTGTGGGTGATATGCCGACGTAAAGCATAATTGTGAACCACTCAGTCGAAAAAGTTCCTTCCAAAAAGAGCTTGTAAAAGTGACATCCCGATCAGTAACAATTGTCTCTGGTAGCCCATGCAATTTAAATACGTGATCAAAGAAAATGCGAGCGACGTGCACGGCAGTATACGGATGGGAGAGGGCCAAAAAATGAGCATATTTAGAGAGGCGATCGACGACGACCAATAGCACACTTTTGCCTTGTGACACCGGAAGCCCTTCAACAAAATCCATGGAAATATCGGCCCATATATGCTGAGGTATCGGTAGGGGTTGGAGTAACCCTGCAGGTTTTAAAAGTTCCACCTTATTGCGTTGACATATGAGACACGTAGCTACATAGTCTTGGACTTGGCGTTTCATTCCTGTTCAAAAGAAATCACGGGAAATGCGGTGAACAGTTTTCTGGAAGCCCTCATGGTAGGCATTATGGGTACCCGAAATGATACTGGCAATGGAGGGCGAGATCTTCGGCAAATAAATACGCTGGCGATACCATATAAGACCATCCCGGAATTCCCAAGGCCCTATAGCTTCGCCTTGCTGGATTTTCTGGATAAGGGGTTGAAGCTCGGCCGTGTCCCTATGTTCCTCCCGAATGGTGCTGAAAATGGCGGATTGCGGCAGGGAGATAGCTTGTAAACTGCCCTCCGCATCATCACGTCTGGACAGCGCATCCGCCACCACGTTGGTGCTGCCTGCTTTGTATTCCACATGAAAATCAAAACCCAGAAGCTTGCTAACCCAATGCTGCTGTGGTGAAGTCGTAATCCGCTGTTCCAGTAAAAATTTAAGGCTATAATGATCGGTGCGAACCACAAAAGTGTTGCCCCAAAAATAAGGTCGCCAATGGCGCACCGCTTTAGCTAACCCAATCAACTCTTTTTCATATGCAGGAAGCTTTTTGTGTCGTTGTGGTAAGGGTTGGCTAAATAAAGCAAGGGGACGCCCATTTTGATGCAAAACTGCACCAATCCCAGTATCAGAAGCGTCGCACTCGACCACAAAGTGTGCTGAAAAATCCGGCAAGGCAAGAACAGGGGTTGTTGTCATAACAGTTTTTAATAGGGCAAACGCACGAGAAGCCTCGTCGCTCCACTTGAAGGAGTTCTTTTTTAATAGCTGCGTAAGGGGAGCTGCGATGGTGCCATAATCCTTGACGAATTTGCGATAATAACCGGTGAGCCCCAAAAATCCTCGCAACCCTTTAACTGTGTTTGGGGCTGGCCATTGTGTGATTGCCTTAATCTTGTCCTCATCAACCTTAACACCCGTTTGATTGACGACGTGCCCTAGATAGGCCACCTCTTTTTTGGCAAAGATACACTTAGATCGCTTCAAGACAAATTGTTGTTGCCGTAATATCGAAAAAACTGTGCGAATATGACACAAGTGGTCGTCCTACGTTGGGCTGTAGATCAAGATATCATCAAAGAAAACCAAAATAAATTGCCTCAAATATCGCCCAAAGACCGAATTCATGATTGATTGGAAGGTAGAAGGGGCGTTGGTAAGGCCAAAGGGCATTACGACAAACTCAAAGTGGCCGTGGTGGGTGCGGAAGGCTGTCATGTGCACGCAACTAGGATCCATAAGAATCTGGTGGTATCCGGCCCGTAGATCCAGCTTTGAAAAATACTTCGCACCATGAAGCTCCTCCAAAAGCTCGTCTATGACCGGGATCGGGAATTTGTCCTTGATAGTTTTTGCATTAAGAGCCCGATAGTCGACACAAAACCTCCAAGTGTCGTCACTTTTCTTGACTAGAAGTACTGGGGATGAGAATGGCGAGTTGCTGGGCCGAATGAGACCCTTCGCGAGCATAGCAGCGCATTGTCGCTCAATTTCGTCTTTTTGTGCATGGGGATATCGATATGGGCGCACCACGACGGGATTGGCACCGTGTTCCAATATGATTTTGTGATTGGCGCTGCGAGAAGGCGGAAGTCCCCCTGGTTCGGCAAAGATATCAGAAAATTCTTCCAAAAGATTTGCTAACTGTCCCTGTGAGTCTTCTTTATTGTTACACAACGTAGATAAATGCATGCTAGTTGTAGTGCCGCCTTTTTGTACGCCGTATAATGCAATTGTTGTGCCCCCTTGCAAGAATCTCATCGACATATCCTTGAAGTTCCATGTGATATGACCCAGTGTTTTGAGCCAATTCACGCCCAAGACGGCTCCAAATTCACCCAATGAGAAAATGAAAAATTCCACACAGAAGGAATGTCGCTCCAGTTGGATGTTTATGTTACGACAAACTCCAGCGCATGATAATTTTTTTCCACTGGCCACTGTCACCCAAAGGGCTGCTGGATTTTCTATTGGCAACTTCAATTTATCGGCCAAGTTGGTGTCCAAGAAGCAGTGTGTGCTGCCCGAATCTATGAGTACCAAGACCGGAACACCATTAATAGCCCCTTTAATTTTCATTGTTTGCGCTTCTGAGGACCCCGAAATAGCGTGTATGGTCAACCCCAAGTCGTGTGCTTCCTCTGATTCACCTTGTTCTTCATCGGTTAATTCTAACCAAAATAATTTTTTGCATCGATGACCGGGGACATACATTTCATCACAGTTAAAACAGAGCCCCCGTGATCGGCGCTCCTCCATCTCCGCTCGATTCAATTTCTTAACAAACGGCGGTGGACTTGGATTAACCCCTGGTTTGCGCGGTGCTTGACTCCCTTCTTTTCGCTCGAATAGGCGAGCAAGGCTCATTGCGCTTGCTAAATCCTTGGGCTGCTGGATTTCCACCTCAATTGCAATCTGTTCCCTTAACCCGCTGATGAATATTTCTACTTCTTGTTCGCTGGTGAGAGCACAGGCATGGGCAGCCAGTTGTTCGAATCGGCGCTGATATTCCCCTACGGTTCTTGTTTGGCGTAACTTAGATAATTCTCCCAATTTATTGCTGCGGATCGTCGGGCCAAATCGGAGATTGCATTGGTTCTTGAACTCTTCCCATTGTAAGTTCGGCCTATCTCTTTCCAATTTGAGGAACCATACTTGCGCTTCTTCTTCTAGGTGGAAGGATGCTAACTCCACCTTTTCTTCTTCCGGTGTATGTTGATGTCGAAAAAAGTGTTCGCACCGATGGATCCATCCCAACGGGTCTCCCTGGCCATTGTAACTAGGAAAATCTAGTTTTGAGTATTTTGGAATATACCTACGGCCTTCTCCTTCGTCGATGCGCTTCGAGTCCTCACGACGCGGAATACGCGAGTCCCTGTAGCTACTTTCCCCGTTGTGCCCTCCTGAATTTTCAGAACGTGTGTTTGTCAAGTTCAGTGAAAGCTCCTGCAATTGTGCGGCCATCTCCTGCTGCCGCTGTTCGGTTGCACGTTTATCCTCCTGATACAAGTTCATGAATGCCACAAATTGCTGTTCCAGCTTGCTGATATCCCCCATAACGGCTGGCTCTGATACCAATATGTTACGTGCCTGCGTTTGGGATCGTGTTATGGGTCGTTGGACAGTGAAATCTTTTCGTTCGGAGTAGAATTCCTGTCTTTTTGATTTACGCCCTTGACGACCTATGATTAGCTGAAGAGTTGGGGCTCGAGAGAACAAGAGAACCACCCGATCTTGAAAGATAAACTTTTATTGATAATATTTTTTGATAAGCATCTCTTTCTCCCAAATCCCTACATATACTAATGATGCAATCCCTCACAACTGAAAGAAAAATCCTACCAAATTTAAAAGATATGCTGAAATCTCAAAAACAAGGAAATAGTAAAACAAGGAAATAATTATCTTTGTTAACTAGGAAAAAATCTTCTTGCTCCTCAACTTTTAACCCTAAATTTCCCATGTGTGAAACGTTGATACCTCTTGGGCTCGTCCTCCTCATTCTTGGGCTCTTTCTCCACATTGGTGTCCACAGCCCCTTCTCGGCCCACGTCGTCTTCGCGGCTCGTGACAGTTTTCAAATAGCCATATCTTTTTTTAGTGTATTCCCTGGTTACGCTCTTTTCTATTATAGCTCCCTAGTTTGTGAGTCTTCATTTGGAGTAGCAACCCATCCCACTCTATCACTCTTTAACCTCTCAAGAAAGTTTCCTTTGGAACTACGTTTATAAATTTGTCATTCTCATCAATTCTGATTCTATGTTTTCTATCTTTGGAGGACCCTACGACTCTGCGTTTACCCTTTGCAGTTCTTGTATTTTTCCTAGATGGGGTTACACTTGGGTGGTTGCATTTTTCCTAGTCATAGTTGCACCGGGGTCCATATGTGGGTAAGTATTGACCGTGTGAGGAAATTATACGGCTCTGCTCATTTTATTCTTAGCGTTGAAATACGAAAATAGTTTGAAATCAGGTCTAATGATACCAAGTTCAGGATGAGCGTATGTTTTGATCTTTTTTTTAGATTAAGAAAATATTTCCCACAGCATTGGTCTCCAAAATACTCCAACTCCCTCTCCCCCGCTGTGCACAAAAATTGCTGATTGTCAAGTAAAAGATATCAATTAGAGTTGTAGAGCAGTAACCTGATAAGAATGCACAGCGAACCACACAAATCATTCTGTTTATGTTGCTCCTACTTCTTACTATACTTCTACTATACGGAATTTAGTGTGGTATTGGAGCAGGAAATGTTAATAGTAGTTTTTTTGTTCCACATGCTTTATAAAAAAGGATAACCAGAAAAGCTTGCCTAATTCATTAAATGTTTGATGCATTTGGTTAGGTGCTAGTTTTATTCTATCTATATAAAAGGACAAAAGAAATATGGAGGGAACTTTATTTTTATTTTTGAAATAGATGACTGTGCTATTTTCACAGGAACGAAGAAAGGAGGATACTACACCAAGTTGTTGAGAAAGCACATGCATGCAATGATCTCTTAACAGAATTAGTGGATTTTGCACTTGCTTATGTTGCCAAAGATCTTACAATTGTCATTGGAAAGCTTTGCACTGCTTTGAAGGTACTTGTTACAGTGTCTCTTGATGCATTTGTTTGCCAGTTATTTTATACAAGCTTATTTGCTTTTAGATTCTATGGTCATAGGCAAGCATTCATTTCGAGTTCTTTTGTGCCTTAACTGCATTCTGGTTTGACATGTTGTCTTGTATGTATTGAGTTGAAGCAAAGTTGAAAATATTGAGTTTAAGCAATATTATCATGCACAGGCTACGGAAGTGGCAGCTGCTTGTGATGGACTGGGAATTAAAAAACTTGAGCTGGCATTGGCCCGAAATTCATGGAAAATTAGAGCTGGAAAATTACTGGAAAGCTCAGAGAAGCCAACAGTACAACAAATTCAGCATTATCTGAAAGAAGTATGCACATTCTGTCTGAATGAGGAATTGCATTTTCTTAAACTATTATCTATTAGTTTCTTAAATTAATCGATGTTTTAAATTGGCCTAGTGCCATTTTTTTACAGATTGAACATATCAAGATTTTTTGAAGAATAGAAATGGTTCTTTAAAATAAGCAGTAATTGTCCTGGTCAACGATTCAACGCTGTGATCACTTAAACTGAGTGGAAGGATAATAACTCTTAATAAGATTAAATTCTTTAGAAACTGCAACTCAGAAAGTGCAGCAGAGCGTGCTGCCGTAAAAAACTTTGAAGGAACTCTAGAAATGTGAACACTGAACAGATGACTGCAAAACCTTGTGTCTTGTTTTGTTTCTGTACACGATGATCTCCGATTTACAAACAATGTTTCTCCTGTCATTTTGCTTAAAAACGCAAAATTAGGCCAATTATAAGATATGCCCCCTGATGTGTAAAATAGTCATTAATTTTATATTCTTACTTTGTATTTTCAGCAAAATTTGATCATATTATTTCCATCTGAAGTTTCAGCCCTGGAGCTAGTTTCGGGTGCTTATGGTCCCTGATCTAGTTTCAGCGGCAATGAGCGCAATGATGCTTCTGTATCCAGTTTTCTTAAGAAGGCATAAATATGTGGCAATTCCCAGTCGATGTAGATGTTAGTTATTAATATTCTTCAATTCATGCTTTAGGGGGATGCAGCTAACATTCCTCCCGAAGATTATTATAGGCTGACACTGGCAGAACTCAGAAATGTGGGCTTGCAATGGGCAAATATAGCCAAAAAGGTCCATTCCAGTTGATTCATTTGTTGAAAGTTCAGGGATTTAGTGCGCAGCATATATTTAGCATTTTTTAATGCAAGCAGGTCTCAATGGATGGGGGATTGCTCGAGTTAAATAAAGTTTTTGAACTCATCTTGGAGGGTGAAAATTTACCAGTATATTGCGGAAAGGAGCTTAAGGTAATTATTACTCCTTTTGGCACTCGATTGCACTTTTTTTGGTTTCTGACCTGATGCTTTTGTTGCTTCAGTTACTGAGGGATCGAAGTATGCTTTACTGCATCTGCCGAAGACCCTATGATCAAAGATCAATGGTTGCTTGCGACAAATGTAATGAATGGTATCATTTTGATTGCGTTGAAATCTCAATTGCACCAAAGATCTACATCTGTCCTGCTTGTGATCTTCATCCAAATGGAGATTTTTGTGCATCAACATCGATAACACAAGAGAGGCAAGTTTGTTTGTGTAAATCTTCTCCTTTTAAATACTTGGAATCACACCCTGTGCATGGTAGATGTACTAATCATTTCTTGAACCTTGACAAAAAAGTAAAATCATATGCGAAATTGGCATCCACATGGCTGTTTTTTCATCAGTCTTTTTATCCTCTCACTTGGCAGATACTCTTGTAGCAAATTTGAAGAGCCTCATACACCATTGAGGCGCTCTGAGTTAAGGAGGAACTCTCTGAGACACAAGTCCTTGAAGAAGGCTTTTATGGATGTGGATTCGACTGCTATTAGAAATTTTAGTGGCAGTGATAGATTATTGTGGAGGAATAGAAAAACTTTAAGAAGAGCAGCCCGAAAACGTACAGAGCTTGAGACTCTATCTCCATTCTTTTATGTACAAAACAGTTGACAGTGTATACATATCTCTGCTTATCAATTTATTCAATTGATTTTCTTCCAAAATCATTAGTTTTTTTAGTGAATTTTGTACTGCCACTATTCTCCCGACTTGATTACATGCCGTGCTTCTTGTACATAAAATGAATCGACGGAACAAAAGTTCGATATTGTCCTGTGACGAATTGGTATGTACATTCTTGGGTTTTTTTATTATTAATTTAAAAATTTTAAAAAAATTCAAAAATAATTCATAAAAAAATTATTCCGCAAAAGTACCTCAATCCACGCCTTGTAGGCGCGGACATTCCACGCGGACGGACGCGGTAAGCGCGGACGCTCGTCAACGTCCACGTAATATTATATTATTATTATATTTTTTTTAATAATTAATTTAATTCGAATAAAAATTTAATGTTGTGATTAATATTTTAATTTAAAGTTGTGATTGAATTGATTTTATTTACGTTTTCTTGGAACAATAATTTAAAATGGAACAAAATTTAAAAATAAAAAATATTTTTCAATTCTATCATATCTCTCATATTTTTAATTCTCTCATATTTTTAAAATAGAACAATAATTTAGAATGAAACAATAAATATTTTTTCAATTATCTCATATTTTTAAAATGTTTATTTTATGTACGTTTTCTCTTCAATGCTCTCATATCTTAATTTTTCAATCACCCAATCAAATAATACAAAATATTTAATAATTAATATATATTATAAATATTTATATTTTATATTTTTCATTCAAATTAAATTAATTATTCAAAATTATAAATAATAACAATAATAATAATAAAACTTAAATATTATATTTTTTATTCAAATTAAATTAATTATTCAAAATAATAATAATAATAATAATAATAATATATTACGTGGACGAGCGTCAGTGCTTACGTCCACGTTGACGAGCGTCCACGCTTACTCGTCCACGTGGAGCGTGTAGGCGCGGATTGAGGTATTTTTGCAAAATAATTTTTTTTGAATTTTTAAATTAATAATAAAAAAACCCCGTACATTCTTTGTTAAATTTTCAAGTCTTACAAATAATATTTTTCATCTCACCTCCAAAATAGAAATCAATAATCACTATTTTCAAAAATCTACAACAACACATATGATCATTTCCTCTAAAATTCATCAATTCCTCCATTTTTCTATTTTTTTTTTCATTCATCAATCATTGTGTATATATAAGTATTAAATTATTAAATCTCTTTGTATAATGTATTAAATTATTAAATAGAACACAATTAAATGTGTATTTGACTCATTTTGTTTAAAATAGTGCAAAAAGTTTAGCACTGAAATTAAATAAAGAGACTAAAATAAAAAAACGAAAAAGATCAAAACAAATATTAAAAAAAATAAAAAAGACCAAAACATAAATTAAAAAATAAAAAAAAAGACTTTTTTGCAATGATGTTATTCATAAATTAACAAATAAAAAAAACCAACGCATAAATTACAAAATTTTTTTTTAAAAAAGACCAGTATACCATTTTTTGGAAGACATTTTTTGTAATTTACGTATTCCTCCAAAATCATCTTGCTACCGATCCTCCAAATATAGAGTCACTGTAGCAATATCTGTTATGATTATTTTGTCCGACAGATATAACAAATAATAAAAATCTCAGAATAAGGAAAAAAAATAGTAATTTGTGTTTTATCAGAATTAGCTGTTGTGTCAGATGTTACAACATCTCGGACAACATCTATATGCAGCGGAAAATTAACTTTTATAACACAAATTGACTTGAAATAAATAGATGGACAAGATTAAATAGGCACAGCACAAGTATAAATACTTGTGCGGTGCCTTATGGCAAAAATTAATCACTAGAAAAATCACAATGTTTACACAAAAACCTATCACTAGTGATTGTACCAAAAATCAATTTCCTCAACAAGTTGAGAAAATAAATGCTTTCTAAAAACAAACAACCGGAATAAAACTAAAACAAGAAAGCAAAAACGTGTTGCTAAAAAGTAGATCCACGAGAAGCAATCTTCGGTCAACTTCTTCCCAGATGTTGTCCGCAGATGTTCTCAACATTAACAGTAACACCTTATCACCACTCTTCTATACACAACACGTCTCTTGAATAAAGTTTTCTCTGAAATTCTGAACGTGCACATCTGAGTGAATATTTGACCGAGAGAAAAGATCACCACGAAAATCTCCCACAAAGAACTCCCACGAAAATCACCTCCACGAAAAATTATCTCCACGAAAATCTCTTCCACGAAAAATCTCTTCCACTAAAACTCTATGAATTTTTCTTCGTCTCTCTCTCTTCCCCTTAGCTTTTGAATCTCCATCTCTTATTTATAATGTCTCCTCTTCTATGATTTATCTTCAAGGAAATCTATAAGATATGATATACAAGAATTATATTAGAAACAAAATCAATAATATCACATCATGTAAATCATTATCATAAATATTATATCTATAAAATCTTTATCATAAACATAATATCTAGAAAAGTAAAACACAATATTCCACGTAATCTTATCAAGATGAAATTAAAATTAAGGAAAATATTATATCACAATAAATATTAACATAATTATCTAGAAAGACAAAACCATAATTAAATATTATACTCAATCAAATCAACAAGAAAAATATAATATTAGGGAAATCAATTTAATATGGAAATTATATTCCCCTTCAATCTCCCCCTTTTTGCCTTTCTGGACAAAATCAAATCAAACTCAATTTCTCAGTTGAACTCCAGTTAACTCCCCCTTAATGTGAGAATATTTCTCCCCCTGAATAAAATCAAGTTGGTACGGGTGTTGTTCGTTGTGTTGGCAACACCTGAGACAACACCTGCAAAAATCATTAACAGTTCATTAAAACATAAACACATCAGGGAAGCAGAACCTTAACAAAGCAGAACATTAAAAACGAAATCAAGCAAATGTATCAGATAGATGGTATAATTTGATCCTTTCAATTCACACTCCCTTTGTTTGAGTCATGTCTTCTCCCTTTTTTTGTCCAGAATGGACATCTACCTCCATAGCCAGACGATAGTCAGAAACTAAGTTCTCGTAGGAGACCAGATCAGCTTTGGCCCGTACTCACTTACCAAAATTACTGAGATAATTGTGTCCAAAATCATTTCAAAATAATTTTCAGAATTGGAACCCACGTCGATTTTAACACCACTGAACCATAAAAAATCACACATATTCAATTTTTCGTAAAATTTGGATTTTCAACGAATTTTCTCTGTTGAAATACGCATACCCTTTTGACTAACAATATTCACAATGCTATGCTTATGCATGACCTATTTATGCCTAATAACAGAATGTAACAGAAATAAAAACATGAAAAAAATATAAGATATGTTTACAGATGAGGTGTTTTCACAAATGTTGGCAGCATCTTCTGACAACACGTCCAATTCCAGAAAATAATTTTGATTTTTCTGCACTTTTGGAAATTTTTTTTTTTTCTGACCATAGAAGTGGTAGCTCCCACACTAGAAGAACGGTCTTCTTTTGGACTTCTCTAGGTAGCTTTTTTCATTTTCTTCTATTTTCCTTTATGTATTGAATTCAGAAGAGGTAGCTCCTACACTAAAAGCACAGTCTTCATTGGACTCTTTTAGATAGCTTTTTCCATCTTTTCTTCTGATACAGAGCATATTCATGATTGATTTTGCTTTTTACTCAATCTTTTCAAGTCACTTTTCGTATGGGACAATGTCATGGAGTACATGATCATTTTTCAACTACTTTGTGATTTAATCAGATTGTTAATCATATCCAAGTGTGTCAATTAAGATAGAATAAGGAATTGTAAGTGTAACAGAAGATTAAGCAACATCATTCCAACACATCATATCACAGAATGGATGAAAATGCAGTATGTCTAAATCCTAGAAATGCACATGCATGTTAGATGTTGTCCGAGATGTTGTAACATCTGAGACAACATCTATGTATGATTAGGCATAACACATGCTGGTAGATTTCCTAAGGTTGGAGAATCTCTCAAAAATTAATGCTTTTGTGAATATGTCAGCCAATTGGTTATTTGTACCAACAAATTCAATTTGAATCAATCCTTTTTCTACTAAATCTCGAATAAAGTGATGTCTAATGTCAATGTGTTTTGTTCGAGAGTGTTTTACTGGATTTTTTGAAATATCAATTGTACTAGAATTATCACAGTATCCGATTTCTCTCTAATGAAACTAACACATGAAAATTGTGAGAAATCATCATCATAGACTTGACAAATAAGAATCTCACCTTTAGATTTCTGAATAAAAAAGTTTTGTCTACCTCACCTCGTTTGCAGCCAATTTCCAGTAGATATTCACTCAATCTGTGAGTATAAGGAGCTCATGCAAATAAGTCCAGCCATCTTTCGGTAATCCATTTTTTCTTTCTTTCGAGTTTGGACACCTTCATGCATACTTCCAATTATTTGAGATGATGGATGATTTTTCTGAATTTTACTTGGAATATTCTGTCCATCATCGTTATTCGTTTCGTCCTTAGCTTCAGTGACTTCAGTGTCAAGTGTTGTGTCAAATGTTGCAACATCTGGGTCAACATCTACATTTTCCAGTGATATTGGAATTTCCAGAAACTCATCCACATCATCTTCAGCTGTTTTTTTTTTTTTGAGATCTGCAAGGTCATCAAAAACAACATTAATGGATTCCATAATAGTCCTAGTTTTTAAATTAAACATGCGATAGGCTCGACTATTAGTGGCATATCCAAAAAACAAACACTTATCACTCTTTGAATCAAATTTTGCAAGTTGATCCCTGTCATTCAAAACATAACACACACAACCAAAAACATGAAAATATTTAAGGTTAGGCTTCTTTCCCATAATTACCTCATACGATGTCATAGTCGAACCACTTCTCAAATACACCCAATTTGAAATATGACAAGCGGTGTTAAGGACTTCTGCCCAAAAACGCTTTGAAATGCACTTTGAAGTCAACATCACCTTTGCCATTTCTTGAAGTGTTCTATTCTTACGTTCGGCTATCCCATTTTGTTGTGGTTTCTTTGGAGCAGAAACTTCATGTGAAATACCTTTCTTGTCACAAAAAGATGAGAATGAGGAGTTTTCAAATTCCTTACCTTGGTCAGTCCTTATCCTTCTCACCTTCAAATTATGAAAGTTTGTAATCCTTGTGACCAATTTTTTAAACACATTGAAAGTGTCTGATTTCTCCCTAATGAAACTTATCCATGAAAACCGTGAGAAACCATCACACAAACAAAAGAATACTTCTTACCTCCAAAACTTTCCACTTCCACAGGACCCATAAGATCCATGTGTAGCAATTCGATGCAACATGTTGTCCCAAAGTGGGACATGTGATGTGACACGCGAGTTTGCTTACCCTTTCGACAGTCTCCACAAATATATGGTGTACTAGATGATAGGTTAGGCATACCTCGTACAACATCGTACTTACTCAAATTCTTCAGGGTTTTGAAACTATCATGTCCAAGTTTTTGATGCCATAGGTCGAGTTCACTAACTTCTACATGTTTGCATGAAAGTTCTTCGCCTATTTGGTAGAAATTGTCCGAAGACCTTGTACCTGTCATAATGCACAAATTAGTTTCATCAAAAACTTCACAAGTATGTTTATCAAATTTTACATGCAAATTATCATCATACAGTTGGCTTATGCTTATCAAATTCAAATTTAATCCTTCAACATGAAGCACATTGTGGAGCTTTGGCAGTCCTTCAACATTCAAAGTACCCTTTCCAACAATTTTTTCTTTAGCTCCCCCTCCATATGTCACTCTACCACATTTTTGCTCAACATAATCAGTTAGATGTTCTTGTGATCCTGTCATATGGCAGTGAGCTTCCACTATCAAAATACCAATGACCTGCAGTGTTAGTTGTCAATGAAGTATAGACAACTTTACAGTGAGTTTTTACCTTTGGTACCCAAATTTGTCTTACTGTAGGTCGGCGGTTGGAGGTGTTGCGGGAAATGTTGGTCAACATTCGGGGCAACATCTGGCTCGACTTTTGATTCATGCAATCATCCTTGAGTTTAAAACAGTATGGCCTGATATGACCAGGCTTAAAGCAGTAATAACTTACATACCTTTGTTTTCTTCTCTTAGGGACATGTGTAGTATGTTGTCTTTTTGGTGGAGAGCTTTTGGTTGAAGATGTAGTTTGAGATGGTGTGAATGTGTCAGTTTTTCATTTCACAAACACAGTAGATTTTGAAGACTCACCAATTTCAAACACACTATCTTTGAAGTCTAAGCCTTTTTTGTCATCTCTTCCCAATCAAAAGTATGGAATCGAGCTTGGATGTGCTTGAATTTGGTGAGTGTCTCAATTGCCTTATTGAACTCATCCTTGATCTTCGAAAGTTCTAATTCCTTTTTACTCAAAATTACTTCAAGTTTGGCAACCACGGCTTTTAGATTGGTGTTTTCTTTCATAAGAGTTGAGTTAAGCTTGTTTCTTTTGGTCCAATCCTCAAACAATTCTTCATACAGTTTTTGAACACTCTCAAGAGTAATCTCTTCATCATCTTCTAATTCATCATCTCCACTTGAATTTCCAGAAGCTGTAGATTTCAGACATACTTGATTTTTTGCAGATGTTGCGGCCAGGTGTGGCAACACCTAGGGCAACACCTAAAGGATTCACTTGCAACCAGTGTTTTTCTTCATTCCTTGGTCTAAAGTGTTGTTGGACATGAGGTTTAGGAGCTGGTGGTCGAAGTGCTCCGTTTGCAAGTGATGTGTCCATTAAATATTTCTGTCAAAATAAAATAAAAACCAGAATCATCACTTAGTATATCAAGAGTAGGCTCTGATACCACTTGTTAGGATTATTTTATCCGACAGATGATCGAAATAATAAGAATATCAGAATATGATTTAAAATGGTAAATTCGTGTTTTATCAGAATTAGGAGTTGTGCCAGATGTTACAACATCTCGGACAACATCTATATGCAGCGAAAATTAACTTTTATAACACAAATTGACTTGAAATAAATAGATGGACAAGATTAAATATGCACAAGTATAAATACTTGTGCGGTGCCTTATGACAAAAATTAATCACTAGAAAAATCACAATGTTTACACAAAAACCTATCACTAGTGATTATACCAAAAATCAATTTCCTCAACAAGTTGAGAAAATAAATGCTTTCTAAAAACAAACAACCAGAATAAAACTAAAACAAGAAAGCAAAAACGTGTTGCTAAAAAGTAGATCCACGAGAAGCAATCTTCGGTCAACTTCTTCCCAGATGTTGTCCGCAGATGTTCTCAACATTAACAGCAACACCTTATCACCACTCTTCTATACACAACACGTCTCTTGAATAAAGTTTTCTCTGGAATTCTGAACGTGCACATCTGAGTGAATATTTGACCGAGAGAAAAGACCACCACGAAAATCTCCCACAAAGAACTCCCACGAAAATCACTTCCACGAAAATCTATCTCCACGAAAATCTCTTCCACGAAAAATCTCTTCCACTAAAACTCTGAATTTTTCTTCGTCTCTCTCTCTTCCCCTTAGCTTTTGAATCTCCATCTCTTATTTATAAATGTCTCTTCTTCTATGATTTATCTTCAAGAAAATCTATAAGATATGATATACAAGAATTATATTAGAAACAAAATCAATAATATCATATCATGTAAATCATTATCATAAATATTATATCTATAAATCTTTATCATAAACATAATATCTAGAAAAGTAAAACACAATATTCCACATAATCTTATCAAGATGAAATTAAAATTAAGGAAGATATTATATCACAATAAAATCTTAACATAATTATCTAGAAAGACAAAACCATAATTAAATATTATACTCAATCAAATCAACAAGAAAAATATAATATTAAGGAAATCAATTTAATATGAAAATTATATTTCCCTTCAATCTCTATTTGGAGATTCAGTTTAATGATGCGTTGGAGGGAGATGTTCATAGTTCATATCCAGCATAAATCTTAAACACACGAACTCGAACTCAAAACGTTTTATCAGAATCCATCCTCAATGGGAATTTTATTCTTTGAAGCCAAACGAACCCAAAAGAACAGAAACCTACATATACATGATTTATGTGTCTTTACCTCCATGCTGAGAGGAGAGGTGGTCGGTAAGTAACGATCAACAACATGACCCTCTTTATCGACAAGAAATTTTGCGAAGTTCCATTCGATACCATCCCCAAGGAGGCTACCCTTGCTTGACTTTAGGACTTGTATATTGGGGCAGCGTTGGCGCCGTTCACATCAAGCTGTACGTTTGACACAAAAGGTAAAGTCTCTTTTGTAACTACGTTGAAAAAGCTTAGCCAACTCGAGAATGATCCAGATAATTTAAGATGGAAAACACCTACTAAAGGAAATCCGTGATGTGAATAATTCTTACCTTGTCAAAAATGGGATACTCGGCCTTGAAGCAAGTGCAAGCAAACTCTTGAATTTCTTCATGGGTGCTAGGCTCCTGTGAGCCGGCGAACTGATTGCCTGGTCATAATGGAGACTTGTATCTTTGAGTAGTCAATCCTCCAGAAAATTACACGAATGATGGGATAAAATTAAACCTTATTGCGGAAGAAATCAAGAGCTCAGGCGTAAAACCTTTTTCATTCAATTATGAACTTTGGAAGAATGATTGATACAGAAAAACAGAAAAACTTCAGTCATTTATACATTGTTATATGTAACTATCTATCATATAACCGTCTTCTAACTACCTCTAACTAATAGTATCTGGTATCTCATATTTAATCTCTAATACCCCCCGTCAAGATGGACGATATATGTTCTTTACGGACATCTTGGAGAGGAAACTAGATATTGCTGTGGAAGCTAACGGCTTTGTGAACATGTCCGCAAGTTGGAGACTTGAGCGCACATGAAGTAATTTGATCGAACCATCAGATATCTTGTTTCGAATGAAATGGCAGTCAACTTCTATATGCTTGGTACGTTCGTGAAAGATAAAATTGTGTGTAATGTGTATAGCCGATTGATTGTCGCATAATATAGTGGCTGATGTATTAGGTACCATGTCGAAATCACGTAACAATTGTTGAAGCCAAACAATTTCACTGGTGGTACTGGCTAATGCTCGGTATTCGGCCTCGGTTGAAGACCAAGAAATGGTGGCTTGCTTTTTAGATTTCCATGATACTAAGGCATCACCAAGAAAGACACAATATCCGGTAACTGATTTTCTTGCGTCAACGCACGAAGCCCAATCAGCATCCGAAAAAGCTCGTAATTGAATAGATGAAGACGTTGGAAAGAAGATGCCTTGACCAGGAGCTGATTTGAGATATTGTAATAGATGTTGAACAGCCTGCAAATGCAGTGTACGTGGCTTTGAAACAAACTGACTTAGTTTGTGTACTGCAAACACAATGTCAGGCCTTGATAATGTGAGATAAAGAAGCCTTCCGATTAGGCGACGATATTGAGATATGTCCTCAAGTGGCTGACCATCAGTAGTGTTAAGGTTCGAGCGAGGTTCCATTGGCGTATGTAGTGGTTTACTAGCCAATAAACCAGCATCTTCTAGTAATTGCAGCGTGTAGTGACGCTGTGAAAGGCAAATCCCTTGCTGAGTGCGAGCGATTTCCAGTCCAAGAAAATATTTGAGTGAGCCTAAGTCTTTGAGTTTGAACTGACTTTGAAGGAAAGTTTTTAAGGAGTGTATGACTTGATGTGATGGTCCAGCAATGATAATAGCATCGACGTATACAAGTAAGGCAACAAAAGAAGAGCCTGACCCTTTTGTGAATAACGTGTTGTCAGAATGAGATTGAGAGAATCCATGCTGAAGTAAAGCTTGAGAGAACTTAGAATACCATTGACGAGAAGCTTGACGGAGTCCATAAATTGATTTATGAAGTTTACATACAAGTTTGGATGGGTCAGTGCCTTGGGGAACTCGTTTAGCATAGCCAAAGGGCATATCCATGTAAACTTCTTCCAAGAGATCGCCATTAAGAAACGCATTATTCACATCTAGCTGGGCAAGTTGCCAACGTTGGCTGGCAGCAAGTGCCAGGAGTACTTTGACACTAGTTAATTTTGCCACCGGGGAAAACGTCTCAAAGAAATCAACGCCCTCCTAGATGTGTGTAACCTTTGGCAACAAGGCGTGCTTTGTGTCGATCTACGGAACCATCGGATGTATATTTGATTTTGTATACCCAACGACATCCGATCGAGTGCTTACCCGGAGGTAGAGAGATCACTGTCCATGTGTTGTTGAATTCCATGGCATCAAGTTCAGCAGTCATTGCATCTCGCCATTGAGGAAATTTGACAGCTTGATGGTAGAATTGAGGCTCGAAATGTGAGGAAACATTGAGCACTAGATTTCGATATGACTGAGATAGAAAGTCATACGAGACATGATCACTCAAAGGATAGGGACATTTGGAGCGTGATGGTGCTGACTAGGTGCAACAAATTGCAATGATAGTCACGAAGATAAGATGGTGGGTTCGTGACTCTGGAGGAAGTCCGAGTACTAATGTTTGTTTGATGATCAGTGAGCGATGTATGCACCTGGTCAGAGTCAGGGACTGTCAAAGGAGTGATATCAGCACATGAAGGAACATTATCGATGCATAATGTATCTGATGGCTGTGGCAGAACCACATCTGGAAAAGGATCAACATTTGTGCTCGTTGTGCCTAAGTGACAAGGAAATGTGGACTCATGGAAGACAACATCCCTGGAAATGAATACTTCTTGAGTTTGAATGTCCAATAACTTGTATCCTTTGACACCAGAGGGATAACCCAGAAAGATACAAGGACGTGCTCTGGGAGAAAGTTTATCACGATGAGCTGCTAATGTAGATGCAAAAGCAAGACACCCAAAACTTTTGAGATCATAATAATCGAAAGCCTTTTGATACAAAAGTTCATAGGGAGCCTTGTTGTGGGTCCTAGGTGAAGGCACCCGGTTGATTAAAAATGTAGCAGCTAATACGCATTCTCCCCAGAACTTGGTGGGTACACGGGATTGAAATAAAAGTGATCGAGCTACATTGAGGAGGTGCTGGTGTTTCCTTTCAACAACGGATTTTTGTTGGGGTGTTTGTACGCAGGAAAACGGATGTATAATGCCTTTGTCTTGACAAAGTTCAGTGAATGCAAGCTCCTTTGCATTATCTGTGCGAAAAACTTTGATCCTCTTCTGACATTGAGTTTCAATCAAGTTGTGGCAACTATGTGTGGAGCATCTGACTTTTTGTGCAGCAAGAATATCCAAGTAAATCGGGTACTGTCATCCACCAAGGTGAGAAAGTAACGACATCCATTATATGTGGGAATATGATGCGGTCCCCAAACATCACAATGCACAAGATCAAATGAATGTGGAGAAATGTTTTGATTAGAAACAAACGACAAACGTTTTTTTTTAGCTAATGGACAAATGTAACAAGATTTACACTGATCAAGCTTCGAAGAGCTGTATCCTAAATGTTCTTTTAACATTTCCATTACTTGAATAGAGGGATGACCAAGTCTCATGTGCCAAGTGTCCACTGAAATTTGATTGACTGCCACCACTTTAGCTTCAGTCCAATTCTCAAGAACATACAACCCTTCAACTTTTCTACCCTTGCCAATCATCCTCTTTGTCAGGTACTCCTGAATAATGAATGAATCGTGATAGAATTGCATCACAAATTTGTTGTCATCAAGAAGGGAACTCACTGACAATAAATTGAATTTGAACTCTGGGACATAGAGGACCTCTTTAAGTGTCAAGTAATTGTTAATCTTAATGTCACCACAACATTTAACTCTGATGTGAACATGATTCGGCAGTGTGACCATTGAATTATGCACGGGTTTACATGTTTGAAACAGAGAAAGATTCGAGCATATATGTCGGGAGGCTCCTGAATCAACCACCCAACTGACAGGTGAGCATAATTTGCTGGAATCAGATATGGATAAACAAATACCTGTAGCGTGAGCATTGGCTTGACAATCTGGAGAATCAAATGTTGATAGGTGTTGAGTAAACATCGCCATCAGCTGCTCAACTTGTGCTTTGTCAAATTTCTGAAGTAAATTCGGGGACGAGTTAACATCGATATTCGAGGACATGTGTGTATCAGATAGTTGATTAGCAGCCACTGGTGAGTATTTGTTTGGAAACTTCCCTTTGAGTTTGTATCCCGGTGGGTATCCATGTATCTTATAGCAAGTGTCAACCGTATGACCATGTATATTACACTTGGTACAGAAAGGCCTCTCTCTCTGTGAAGACGTGTGTCCTCTGTTGTTAATCGGCCTCATGGGTTGTTCACTTTTGACAGCAAATGTCATGCTCCCTACTGAGTTGTTCCCCGCATATTGGGAACCAATGGTCCTTTGACGTTCCTCTTGCACAATTAATGAGAAAACCCGATTAATAGGAGGAAGTGGATCCAGCAGTAATATTTGGCTCCTGATTTGAGCCAATGAATCATTAAGACCCATAAGAAATGCCATCGTATAATCCGTCTGGAAATATGCCTCGATCTTCTTTACCCCTTGACAATTGCATTGGCCGCAATGACACATGGGGCGAAAGTTTGTCAATTCTTCCCATAGCGTTTTGAGTTTGGTGAAGTAAACACTGACAGGGTCTTGTTCTTGACGTAAGTTAACCAGCTCACGTCACAATTGGAAAATTCTTGGCCCATTACTTTGTTGAAAGCGTTCTTTGAGATCTTGCCATATTTCTGCGGCTGAATCAGCAAAAATGATACTTGCCGAAATTTCTTTCGAAACTGAGTTCAGAATCCACGATATAACTATATTGTTATTGCGGTTCCAGTAATTGAGAAGAGTAGATTCATTATCTGAGGGTTTAACGACTGATCCATCGATGAAACCCAATTTGTTTTTGACAGAAAGTGCGATCTTCATCGCTCGGCTCCAAGAGATATAATTCTCTCCTGTAAGCGCTTGAGAGACTAACATAAGCCCCAGATTGTCTGCGTGATGTAGAAAGTATGGACTCATTGGATCTTCAATGACGGAATGGCCACTGGGCAAGGAAGAACCAGGTATATGCACGGGGGCCATGGACGAGTTGTCTGAACAATTCTGAATACGGAAATGATCAAAAGATTACCTGAGAACGACTCACCATTCAGGAATCCGATCGACGCCGTCGCTGTGCGAAAGCAGAAGCTCTGATACCATATTGCGGAAGAAATCAAGAGCTCAGGCGTAAAGACTTTTTCATTCAATTATGAACTTTGGAAGAATGATTGATACAGAAAAATAAAAAAACTTCAGTCATTTATACATTGTTATATGTAACTATCTATCATATAACCGTCTTCTAACTACCTCTAACTAATAGTATCCGGTATCTCATATTTAATCTCTAATAAACCTCAACACAGCGAGCTTCAAATGCACTTCTGTTGTAAGAAATAATGCTTCAGAGCTTTTCAAGCCTCAAACAGTAGGAGTAAATTCGTTACCTTCAAATACAAAGTGCAACAACAAAAATCAAAAGAGAGTGTAATTTCCGTTGGCCAGACCACTACACCGGATAAGGAATGAAATCACATCAATTTATTCATGAGAATGTAAACAGATGCACTACTTTTTCTTATACATTAATAGAAGCACAAATTACAAAGAGTGGACAAGAAATCCCCACACCAAGAAAAAAGACAAGAAAAATCTTTCTCAACTCAACAACATATAAAACTCCAACTTCTCGCTAAATCTGAAATCGATAAGTTTTTAAACAGATGCACTACTCAGTCAAACAGAAACTAAATTGGAATGGCTAATTCTCAAGTGGTGTACAAAAGCGTGAAAATCAGAAAAATCCCTTCTTGTATATCATAGAAAATATTTAGACACCAAAAACCAGTAACATGTGGCAAGTACACTGAAGATAAATACTTGACTATCTAAGTTCAACTAAAACTGCAGACAGGTTTCAAAAGTTAGTATCTCTGTATCAAGCATGGCAACCAAATAAGAAAGACAACTCGACATGGCTTCCCAATAATATTTTTTGAAAGGGCTTAAATAGTAAGCACAAGTCAAGGCGCAATCCCAAGCATGCAAGATAACATAAACGTTCAAGGGTACACGGAAGAGTTCCTTTCCCGCGCTCAACTTCTAAAATATTTTTTCTTCAGTATAACATAGAAAAGGGACATGTCGAATCACTATAGCATACGACTGCGAGGCGACATTGGCAATAACCAGGACCTTTCTCTTGTAGATGCTTAAATCAACATCATTTTTAATATCCTGCAACCACCCACCATTATCAATGAAAAAATGGAAACAAAAAGAAAAGGCATAAGCTAGTTGTAGGAAAGGACATCTAATTTAGTCCAGGGCGTGAAACTTATATTTCTCTAATATTAAATTCGAAATCTTGTCAAATTTTTAAGACATATCTAATAATTTTACAGATGCAATTTGAAATCTTGAGGCTGTTCAGCCAGACAAGACCTGCTCTTTGTCACCTTCAGCTCATTTTACTCTGGTCAAACTCATCCTCTTCTTCTTTCTTCCAAATTTAACCATTTAAGTTAATTCAACCACTAAAATGTGGGCAAAACCTAATCCAAGATCTTTTCAATCACACCGAACAAATTCCCCAATTCCCCTCTCCAAGAATGAAACTTAGCAATTCCAATATCACAAAAACGATAACAATAAATCCTTCACGCTTAACTAAAGAAACAAAACTCACCACGATCAACACAAAAAGGATTTGCCTGTAAAGAAATCAACCACTTGTTTAAACATCAGAGAGATGAAAAAGTGGTACGTTAACAGTGAAGTCATGAACTGATTGAGGCGGGGCTGACCGGCTGGCCATAGTGTGATCAGCTCTCACGCCTAAAAAAAAGATATTCTTGAAATAATAACACCATAGACAGCTGAAGCACACGAATATCTAGCTTAGGCTGGCTGCGAAGGAAGAGAAATCGAAGGAATATGTGGTGAATCGAAATGGGTTTAGTTTAGAAAGAACTCAATGGCCCGACGAACTTGCTCAGGTTAATCGAAATGTCAAGAAATTGTTCTAATAATATATTGGAATAACATGATTTCACTTAATATTCAATCAGAATTAATTATTAAATAAGTAAATATTGGTACAAGGTTAAATTTATTTTAATATTTATATCATATTAAAACGCCAATCATCACACATGAAAAGTTATTACAAACATTCACCTAAATAAGGTCTAAATCCAAAATAATGTCCAAAACCAACATAACATAGTTTACAACATGCTATCGGTCCTAGCCGGAAGTCGCCTGAAGAAGTTAACCGGAACGGAAGGCAGTCGGTGCCGGAACCTCGGGTGCCTCATCATGTACAAACCTGCCAATGCTGCAATTACCTGAAATGGCGTCACATACAAAACTGAAGCTGCGATGAGGCAGAAAGTAACAAAGATGGATGTGGCCCGAGGATCCCTCCAGCTTAGCAAAGATTGGCACCGCTCTCCTTGAGTTGCAATGTCCCCGACAACGGTCTGAATCCTCCCAGCAACGCTCCTCAGTCGATCATATCTCATCCGGACCAGATCTGGATTTTTACTCGTCGGGAACGTGTCAAACTCTTCGTCGAGTTCATCAGGATGGACCGCCTCGGCCTGTGAGATTTTGGTGTTCATATGGGGTGGATATCTTGGTCTGCGCCGGAAATTCCATATTCCTATCAGAAACAAGTAGAGGAAAATTGTGGGTAGAATCAACTCAGGAAAGGAGACTAGCATCAGGTATAGAACGTGCACGAGCACGGTTGTCACAGGGTTTTTCCACATGCAGATATCGGCGAGCCATTTCCCTACAGAAAACAAGGCCTGAGAAGACCGACATTAATCGGAAGAAGTTGGCTTTGCTTCGGCGCATGCTCCAAAGGTGTGAGTCGACATCAGACATGTATTCTACGACTTCTTTTCTAAGTGGGGGCTCGGCTCGACCCAACCTCATGGCCACTATGTTGACAGCTTGATGGCGTAGCATGTCTAACTGCATTACCGTGAAAGGCCTTACGTAGTGCATTTTCGGAAGTAGGGGTCGCGAGTAAACATGGAGCATATTTACGAAAGAAGTTGATGAGAATCGTAGTGCCAAATGCAACTCTCCCATTTTCTTGACACCGCTGGGGTGGAGAACAAGCAGTGGATAAGAATGTGTGTAGACCCTACCCGTTTCTAGTGTTGAAATTCGAATACGGACCTTTCCAATTTTCAAGTCCTTGTTTCCATTTGGACCATTTTCTCCCAATTGACTGTTGTCGAAGACACCGACTGTCAGGACAGTTGCTGGATCAAAAACTTCCCATGTATACTGCTCATTGTATTTAGGGAAAAGATTGTCAACAACAGTACGGGTTCGGATCCATTTGTGACCGTATCTTGCCACACAATATGTATCTGATGTACCCTTTCCATCCCGAGTTTTCATAGGGTGAAGCCCAACAGCATTCAACACACCAAGTTCCAAGATCCCAACTGGAGGCTTCCAAAGTTGTTTTGCTGTGGGGCGAAGGTCGCTGCTGTAATGAGTCGACTCGTCAAGAACATGGTAGCCTCCATCTAAACAAACCCGGAGATGGAGCTTACTTGAGAATTTTTCTTTCTTCAGCTGCTCAACCTCCACGACAACTGGCTTATCAAGATTAAACCAACGAGAGTGAATGATGCGATCATCAGCACGTTTTTCAACCATACCCAATGGTATAATGACCCTCCCTATTGTTTCATCTTTCCCCGGAGCCACACGATCCTCGACTGTCAGAACAAGATGCTCTTCAAAAGGTTCCGCAGCAACAAAAAACAGATCCTCGTTCCACAGGGGGTTGAAATTTCGTGCCTGAACCGGCTTTGTTCTCGTAACTTGATTGCCTATCTGTGCCTTAACATAAGCATCAGGAAATCGAGTCTTCTCCGATGGTACCAAGTCCTGGGCTTCAACAACACTTACCCGGACATACCACAAGCGTGGTGCATGATAGACTTTTGAACGTATGAGAGCAGATGCAGCAGCTGAGCTGTCAACTGGTGTAGCTGCATCAGAGTGCCATACATCAGGAAAGGCTTCATCTGCTTGAGTACCGATCCAAACCGCGAGCATCAACTCACCCTTTGTCTTCTCTCCCTTCTTATCTTGGAGGCGATACCACTCAGGAGCCAGAGGACTATCTGGTGGAACACGCATTGGGACTTCATTGAGGTCGAATCTGACGAAGCCAACAAAGTCATCTTTCATGAGATCTTTATCCTTGACAACTACTTCAAGCACAGATGCTTGCATCCGCTCCCGTGAGAAGGCAAAAACCACGTTCCACAATGGATTTTGCTGTTTCTCAATGTGCTTGGTAACACCTTTATAATTTCCGATTTTCACCTCCACATATGGATCTAAACTCCCAGTGACATCCATGGCAGGAAGGTCACGAGCCTTAACAACCCTGACAAAAAGGAAGTGCATTTTTTCAACAAGATCGTAAGTACCTGCAGCTGTCCTATCTGGCCGAATCACACGACCCCCAACAACTCGCCCCCCTCCAAGAAAAGGGCTCGTTTCCTTAAGGGAGTAGTCGACCGGTTGAGCCGATGATGCTGATTGAACCCGAACAAGTGTTGAAGGCTGTGGTTCAGCAGCCTTCATCTCGTCTGCCACATATTTAGTTGTTTGATGAGGAACTGAAAATGCCGGAGCATGATTCTGCAGTTCTGACTTTTCACGCTTTGGGAGATGATGAAATGTGTGTCTCGCCTCTGATTTAAGATTTTGACTTGAATTAGAGATGGGTTTAGCAACATGTCCCGGGGGCACTTGAATTTCCTCAACCTCAGAAACAGGAGCAGATGACTTTATTGATGGATCATCTGTAACATAAACCTTCAGTCCTAGCTCCCCACGAACACGAGAGAAGATACTGCGCTTCTCCACAGGATACTGCAAGACAACCGCATCAGAGTAGGGAACGAAGGAAGTTCCGTTGATGCTGATTTTTCCAAGAAAGGACCTAGTTTGAGCTGCTTTCACATTATTGTAGATGCAAGCATCAAGAGTAAGAGTGTTGAGGGCAGATGGATCGGATATACTGAAGAAAAAACTTTCATTCCACACCGGATTGAGATCTTTTTCCTTGATACTTGTACGATACTTTTGACCGTCGAAGCAAAGCTCCACAAAGGCATTAGATGAACCCTGTCCGTCTTTGGGCAAAAGGTTTTGAGCACCGACCACATCAACTCCTATCTTCAGGTCACCCATAGTCATTGTACTATGCTGTCTACGAGAAAATCACGATCCGAAGAATGATGAGTCTCCAGGTCCTGATAGCTAAAACAACAACAAAGAAAAACAATTGGAACTTAAATAGCAAGTCTTGAGACAATATTATTGAATGAAAGAAAAAAAATTATGCCAGAAAAAGCCAAGCCAAGCAAGAGTATTCAAATGAAAACCAAAAGGACAAATATACGAGTAACACAAGTTTAATCACAACAAAACCAACATTTGTCATACAACTTTGATAAATGGTACGCCACAGCCCACCTCTCAAACGAAGATATCAAGTCACATGAATAATTAACAGTACAAAATTTGTGGAGATAAACTTCATAAAATGAGCTGCAATGTAAGAGCATTGCAAGTAAAAATCAAAGAAAGTGATAACAAATTATTGTCATCAAGCTTTCATGACAATCAAGAAAGTCAATTACTTTGAATCAGAAAATGCAATATGTATATGTTCTCATATTAATAGCAAAAAGACAGACACGAGATTATCTCTTCATAAACACCTTCCACCAACGACCTTAAAATATACAACCTCAATTCAAGTCTAATGTTCGGGTCAGAGGGGAATGGTACCAAATTTGATCCACCTTTATCAGAAAAAAAAGGTCAGAGCTGTTAAAATAATAGTTTATGTCACGCCCATAAGCAGATCTAGCTTGAACAAATATTATTTTAATGCAAATCAAAATCCAAAATCTGTATTTGGAGAATGGATTTGACAGGATCATGCGGCCCACAAGCAAAAGTAGCCATAATCACTAATTATTAAAACAAAGATTGATAGGCAATAGAGAAAAGAAATGAAATCACTTTCATTGAAAAGTCCACCTACCTAAGATCAGCAAAAGGCATCCCAAATTATTCAACAATATATGACATAATCTTTATTTAAATTTTTACAAATACACTTCAGGGATATTACTAAACTCGACCTAATTTTCACAACAGTTTCATGTGCACCTCGTGGAGAGATCCATGTACTTAAACAAATAAATCTTAAAATTTAAAAAAAAATTGATAACCGGAAAAGATCATACAAAATCCACGTTGAAGATTAAAGTTTTTGCTTAAGAAAAAGAAAAGATGCGTGTACTTGAATCACATCCGAGTCTAAACCGACTGTAAACTGCATACCCAAAAAGGAACTTAAGAGAAAAAGGCAAATAATAAGTTAATATAATATAATTACAAAAAGAAAAGCCAAAGTACTTTGATCTCAGCAAAAAGATGCCATTTAAAAAAAAAATCATTAAAACTTAGATATGAAAAGGTTTTAAAAAAAGATCAACGTAATCTAGAGCAGCAAAATTTTAAATTAAATGAAATTTACGTTGCCCAAGACAAGAGACGCACAAATGTGTGTTGTGAGTGCAAAACCTGGAAAGATTAATCTTTTACCACAAACAAAAAAAACCCATCAAAGTCTTCAAAAATTTCAACACAAAATCTGTGTTTTTCTGTCAGAAAATGAAGCTTTTCAAGGGAAAAAAAAGTGCCAAAAACCAAACAATTCAATAAAATTTTTAAAACAAAATTTCTGTACTCTAAAAGAAATACCAGTATTTCTATCTGAATCCAATCCTTCAGCAATTCTCCAACAACACAAAATCCACCACTTGAACTGAGAACCAGAAAAAACAAATCACATCGGAGAAATGCAGCAAAAACAAAGCACTGAAATGTATGTAAATTTAATTGAGAAGAGTGGCAGAGGAGATTTACTGGCATGTAGGGTGGGTGGGGCTTTTAGCTTTAAATTTTCGTCTCTGTACGAAGGAAATTTACTGTCATCAATGCCTTAAGAGGTTGAAGGAAGGGCTTGCACGGCTACTTTTATATACATATATATATATATATGTGTATATATATATATGTATTAGAATTATAATGGTACTTGTATTATTTGGTTTCATTTTTCTTCTTTCTTTAGCTTTTTTTTTTTATGATGGTCAAAGATATATTTTAAATAAAATTTGGAATTTTGATATCCAATGATTTGGTTCATACATACATAATGAGAGAAACAATATTTTTTTATAAATCGAATCGAATGAAAAATTTATATCATAAAATTAATTCACGAGATAATATCGTAAAAATATTTATGTATTTAAGAACGAAAATTTTGAAATTTGAAAATTGTAGTTTGTTATGCATGGAAAGGTTCAATAAATATATTACGATAATTAGATTAATTATTTGGAAAACCAAATTGAAGTTTAAGGGAGCGAAGATAAGAATGTAATCTATATGTTCTCTATTATCTATTTATTATTAAGTTTGAGTTATTTAGAGTAACTAATTTTTGGTAGCATAGTATGTTTTAATAATTATATATATTAATAAAATGTTAAAATTTTAATACAAGTTACATGTAGATCAGCGGATAGCGTTTTTGTTTCAAGTTGTAGGTTCATTTTCGACTAGGATTTTATTTCCTTTCTTTTTTCTATTTATTTTTTTATTAATATATAAAAAAGTAGCTTTATCACTCATTATTTCTTATAATTACGTTTTGATTCTCATTTAAATATCAACCAAAGAATTATAAAAAATATTGTACAAATACATAACGTGTACGTCGGTGCACTTGTATTGTATTAAGTCATGAACATTTATTTATTTAATTTTTAAATACATGAATATTTTAAAGTTTAAAAATATTATGTATTAAATTAGAGATATCACGTTATATAACATATTAGTAAAATTACTTTGGAATATATTAAAGTGAAGTTATTTAAGGATGTGTGAGCATGAGATAAAAATATACTTTTATTAAGAAATAAAAAATTTCAAGTAATAAAATTAGTTTTTGGGATGAAAATTATATTCATGCTACTTTTTGTTCCGAATATTTGTTCCCAGACATAAATATTGTTAATAAACGAATAAAATATTAATAAGAAATTGTATTCTAATAATAGTAGTTTCTTATTAAAAAAGATGTTCACTATGCCCAATTACATATACTTCCTTTCCTTTTTTTAGGTCCAATTTTTACATTTTGTAGCATTTTTTATTTTAATAATATATCTCTATTAATTCAATCTTCAAAACCATGAAATTATTTTTAAAGTAAATTAAATATTGATCAATTATGATGTTTATTTACAAATCTTGTTTTCTAAATATTAGTAATTTGTTACAGACAAAAACTTGTGTGAGACGGTCTCACATGTCGTATTTTGTGATACGGATATCTTATTTGGGTCATCCATGAAAAAGTATTACTTTTTATACTAAGAGTATTATTTTTTATTGTGAATATTGATAGAGTTGATTCGTCTCATATATAAAGATTCGTGAGACAGTCTCACAATAAACTTACTCTTTGTTACAAATCAACTCGGGTGCACTAAACAAATTATTTTTAAAGAAACGAAACATAAGGAAGTAGCGAGAAATTTGGAGATGCTAACAAATTATTTGAGTTATTATTTATTATTATTAACAAATTATTTAATTAGTTTTAAAATTTATTTGGTTATCATAATATTTTTTATCTACTTCCTATACTGAAATGAACAGTGTAATTACTCTAAAAGGTGATGCATTACTATCTCTGCATGTACATAATTTTTATCATATTTGAAATTTTTCCGCCAAAAAATTCTTTAAAAATAAATATTTATTAGTATAAATATATTCATTTATCGCATTAATGTGAAATTTTTTATTTTTTTAAAATTTAAATTTGAGTTTGATATCTATTGAAAATATAATTACATGTAAGTGTTTATATTAATTATATTATTTGATTTAATTTCAGTTATGATATTGAGTTTTGTGTTATTTTTATATTTTAATTATTATCACTCTCTATCATATTGAATAAAATATAATTTTTTTATATAATATCATATTTTTCAACTTTAAAAAATAGCTTGTTCATGAATTTTGATGCATTGAATGTCTGTAAATTGTTGTTATTATTATTATATATATTAATTAAAATTTCAATATATTTTTCTAAAAAATAATTTAAAATTTTAATCAAAATTTTTCATCTAATAAATAAAAAAAAGTTTGTATTTTTGAAAAATATATATTGATTTTTAAAAATTTTGATAGACAAAATAATATATGATTTGTAAAATATATTTTCTATTTTTTTAATTATTAACAATTTCAGTCAGCGAAAATAAAGAAGTCAATTAAACGACAAAAGATTGTTATATTCATTTAAATGTTATCTATAATGTTTAATCTAAGATTCTTGTGCTTTATAATATAGAGTGTGACTAACCAAGAAAAGTAAAGCAATTAGAGATTTTAATTTAACTAGTAGGATTTAATAACGAGAAATTGTTTTTCTGGTCTATATATTTTTTATTTTTTATTTGGTTATCTATATTATAAAATTACAGTTTTAGTCTTATATCTTCGTATTGTTGGTAATTTAGTAATTTTTCATTGAGATTACTGATTTGACAGAACATATGTCAGTATAAGATCATAACTATATAAGTGCCACATCAGCGCCAAGTCGAAAAAAATGACTAAAATTAAAAAAAAAATTGGACTAAAACTGGATTTTGTCAATATAATAGACCAAAATTAAAAAAAAAACAAAAAGAAAAACAAACAAACATAAAAATCCAAAAAATAATTTTCCTTCTAAGAAACTGACCCTTGATTTTGTATACTCTAATATTCTCTTGCACATAATACATACATATAAATTTATTTTTTTATATTAAATATATATTTTATATAAGAAATAGATAGATTATGATAAAAATTTTAAATTTTTAGAAATGAGAAATCATTTCTATATAATTTTTCAATAACTGATTAGTATAATTATTTAAATATGAAAATACTTTATTATTTTTAAATAAATTTTTGTGTTAGGAGTGTTGTCATTTAAGATTCAAAAAATATCAAATTAAAGAATTTTTTATTGATTATGACAGAAGTAATTGAGCTACAAATTACTTAAATATGATTTTGCGATATTCTTTATTAAGTAAAAATATTTTATTTTCGGTCTATCCGAAATGGATCGGTTAAACATTCCATAGGATATTCTTGGTATATAAAAATTATATCAGATATTAAAGTTGGTTATTTTAAATATATTTATTTTTAATAATATAATAAGTATGGACAGTGAATATATTTACAAATAATTATAGGATTATATTTTTTTGAAAAAATAAAAAAGCCAAAAATGGTCGCTTTTCTGTGTACTCTCACTCAATAAAAAAAAAAAAAAACTAGTGAGTGGTGATTGAACTATTATATGCTAATTAATTATTTTTTATTTCAACAAATTTATACGCTACAATCTTGATCCACATCGAAAATAACAGTTACACAAACGTACTGGAATTCCTATCGTTGATATACAAACTCCCTTTGGATCGACGGATCGATAGCGGCCGTAGCACTTGTGCTGGCAACATTCATCATTGCAAACCCTCTCCCCACACACACCAGTCTGCTAATTTCGGCTTGCCTAGATTCAACACTCGTACCTTAAATAATTCATTCACCTAACGCGAAGAAAATAGAACAAGGACAAGGTAAAATGTTAGCTTGAGAGCACCCATTTTCAGATGGCTTCAATTTTTCAAAATATTCAAGATTTTGTCGATATTTATCACATAGATGTACCATAATATATAGTTGTGTTTTTTTTTTTCCTTTAATGATTGCTATTTTTACCACAAGATTACTACTTTATAACTTGAAAAATTTCAACTTGTTACAGAGATTTTATTCTTAAATTACGAATATCTTAAGTGAAATCGGAAATGTTGTTTAAATTTTATGCTTAAAAATTTCACACACACACATATAGATTTGTGATGAGGTCCAGACTGGAAGCAAGGCCTAAGAGACGTACGGGTTGTCTGAGGCACAATCTTGATGAGGGTACAAAAATGCTGAATTCAAAACATGCCATTTGTATAGCCACTAAAACTCGTTGTCATGAAAAGTGTGAATAAATTCTTCTGAATTTAGTTAAATTTTTTTATCTGCATAAGACACCTTTTGAAGTAAGTGCAAAAATAGTCACACAAAACTCAGTGAATCAAAACATTTAATGAAAAACAGTAGATCAAGTTCAGCAACAATAATATAAGGTTGCAAGAAAGTAAACACACAAAGACTTATTTCTAGAAGTTCGAAAGATAAAACTCTTCCACATATCTCGTTCTTCTGTTTGCAGAAGATATCACTAGAAGACTTTGACTGTTAATTTACTTTGTACAATCCATTTCGACCAGAAGATTTGAGTTACACCATTATCACTAGCTAGTTTTTGGTAAAACGATAAATTGTTGGTCCTACAATTAGTATCAGAGTCAAGACTATGTATTCGATTTCTGCTGATTGCAAGAAGTATAATTATTGTGAGAGAGTTAGTCGGGTGTAATAACTGTCTCTGTAAGATAGAAAAATCAAAAAGTGGTGCTTGAGTTGTAGAATGATTTAAAAGATTCGAGTTGCATCATTACCAACAGCTACAACTTTTGGTAAAGTACACGAATAAAATAGTAAACTAGAAAATTATTCAATAGTTAGATATATGTTTACTTTCTAATCAATATAATTTATTTGATACATTTATTTTATTTTTATTTTCCCTATGACATAATTTGTAAATCAGCAATAAAAATAACAGGTACACATGCGAGAAAATCCAGGTATTGGCGCACATGCCGCCTGTGCGAGAAGGCGTTCATACTTGCTCGAGCACTTCCTCCAGCAGCACTCTAAGTTGCAGACCTTCTCTCCGCACACACCAATCCCCATTTCACATATATCCTTATCAAAGGGAGCAAGTGCCTCTATATTCCTTGAGCAATCTGCTTCCAAGATGTAATTTCTCCCATCTGCATGCATGCATGCAATCCAAATATTATCAGATTTACCTTTAAAATGAATTTGTCTGATCGAATGTTTACTGCTACGTTATAAATATATTTAATTATAATAATTTCACAACATAAATGTAACATTTTGATTTAGATATGTAATTTCGGGAGAAATGTAATCGTCAAATACATTTAGCGTGTATGTCTGTTGCGTTACATGTATCTCTCAAACAATATTAATGATCTTTGCTTTCATACATCATGGTTCTAGCTAAATGATACAATTACATATATATTTTGAAAGAATATTAATATATGTTGTTAGGCTGCAACGAAAATTTTAATTTAAAGATGATTTAATATATTTTAAAATTACTGATAATAAATATATTTTAAATTTTTTGGCTATAATTAAATAAATTTTTTTTACATCATTGAATACTATTTATGTAGGACCGAGCGCTTGCCGCTTTACCAAAAACTATAGCTGGTGATAATAGTGCAACTCAAATATTTTAAACCGCACAGCAGTTCAAGCACCACGGTTCGATCGCTTTACCAAGTAAGGACAATTATTGCACCCAACAATCTACATCCAAATAATTGCACTACTTGCAATCAATGAGAATCGAACTCGTGACCTTGGCTCTGATACCAATTGTAGGAACCGAACGCTTGTCGCTTTATCAAAAGCTATACCTGGTGATAATGGTGCAACTCAAATTTTTTAAACCGCACAGCAGCTCAAATACTACGGTTTGATCGCTCTACCAAGAAAGGACAATTATTGCACCTAAAAATTTAAAGGGGGTAAGAAATGAATTCACCTGAAAAAAATAATATGACAAAGAGAATGGAAAACGTATTGACAGCACCCATCCTATGGCTTCCACTCGTTTTTCAAACACGATATTCCCATTAAAATCGATTATATATATATATGTTCTACTTTTGAGATTATAAATTCACCATTAAGATTTACAAGATAACATGAAAATCCAAGTTATTGCCATCATAATATATATAATCAGGAGAAAAAAAGGCATGATTAACATCATATAATATATATAATCAGGAGAAAAAAAGGCGAAAAGGCATGATTAAAATTATACGATGCTGGTAATAACTTGGATTTTCATGTTATCTTGTAAATCTTCACGATTAAAATTATACGATGCTGGTAATAACTTGGATTTTAATGTTATCTTGTAAATCTTCACACAAATTAGATTACTCGAGCTCGAACAAAAAATGGTGAATTATATATAACTTTAAGTTTTCAATATGTTATATATATTTTTAATTATATTGAATAAAAAATGATCATTATAATGTTTGATTAATTACAATTAAAATATATTAATAAATATTAAATCAGAATTCCGAGAGGCACTTGATCCAATCTTATCTTTAATTGAATATAATTATATCAGCGAGTTATCTCCTGATTCTATTAATACAACGAAACAATTTAATTTGTTTGCCTGCAGAAACGTGTTTCTTGAGGTACCAACCAACTAGCTATCGAGCTTGATCTTATGATCCTTCTTGGCATACTCGCTTCGCGATATGATCACGCCTTTCTAGTGTTGCCTCGTACCATGGTACTTGTATATATAGATGCCTATGCATTCTTATACGAGATTATATCACTATCATACGTTGTAATAACACGTAGATACCTTGGTTTGTTTTGTTTGGTACCGAGCTTTCCGGTTGACAGCAGTACGCACCTCTCTCGATTTCGATAAATGACCTGTCAGCGACTTGGATTGGTCTTCCTTCCCTAGGCAGCGCTAAGTGGCTGGCAAAGGCCAACCGAGAGGGGAGAACGAATGGCTTAGGAATAAACCGGTTTCGAGCATTCTCGTGCCACTGATTGCTCGTGCAAAAGCTGTGGATACCCAGTGGAAAACTATCTACACATTCTAAGGTCTTTCCGCCTTGTTTGAGGTAAGTTGTTCTCATTTGTGACATCCATATGGTTTGTGAAGTTTTGCTGAGTTTACTTGACTAACGTGGTTTGAAAACTTCCGTGTTAGTCCGAGAGTTTAGCCAGTATGCATCGAAAAATAGTAGTTACAGATTCTATTAATGTCGTAAAAGAAAAAGACGTTGAAGAAGCGAAAGATTAAAATAGCAATTGACTTAATTAGCCAAGCCATTAAAGATTTATATTAAACATAATTTGTTTTATAAATAGAAAATAAAATCGAAAAATCTTTAATATTATATAATACATGTGTAAACGATCGAAGTTTTGAGGCAATATTATTTTTAAAATTTAAACAGTAATTGTATGGCAAGACTTCACGTCATTTTTAAAAATCTGAATTTTTTTTCTTTAATTATAAAAATAAATTATGTTCCATTATTTTTAAGACGGTTGTGCAAGCGACTTTATACCATGTCCGTCTTCAAAATCTACAATGGTTTATGTCGTTCTCTCAATATGATGGTTTATAAATTTTGGTGGAGCAATAATAAAGATGGCTGTGTTTGTTGGACTAAATGGTATCAGTTTTCTTGTACAAATCTCAAGGAGGAGTGGGATTCCAGCCTTGCAAAAATTTAACTAAGCTCTCTCTTGTTGCCAAACAAGGGTGGAGATTAATCCAAAATCCTAGTTCTCTTCTGGCCAGATTTTTAAGAGCAAAATATTTTTTACATCACAATTTGTAGATGCTTCGTTGGGATATAGTTCATCGTATCATCGTATGTTTGGCGAAGTTTGTTATGGGGTGGGTCGGGTTTTGCTTCAAAAGGGCTTACGATGGCAGATTGTTTCTGGAAATCCAGTCCGAGCTTTTAAAGATGCCTGGCTCTTGAGATCTCTCACTTTTAAACCTATTACAATTGCAGCATCATGTTTCGAGAATATGAAAGTGAGTGAGCGTCGAACAGAATTGGGATAGTGGAATTGGCATTAATCGAACAAAATTTCTGGCAAATAGATACTGAAGAATTTAGAAGGTTTCCCATCTTTGCTTTGTCCGGAACTGATAAGTTGATTTGGCATTTTTCTTCAAATGGAGTTTACTCAGTTAGATCCGGATATTTTTTGGCGTTGGGAGATCGGGTGGGCTCTGGCAATGGTAGCTCGGGAGGAAGCACTCGGTACTTCCGAAAACTTTGGCACTTAAAACATCCAAAGCAAGATCAAATATTTTTTTACGGAAAGCCATTCACACAATCATACAAACTCATTTTCATCTAGATGTGAAGGGTATTAAAGTTGACAACATCTGCCCGTGTTGCAATGTTTTCCCAGAGCATAGCTTTCAAACTCTTTGCTTTTGCTTTGGTGCGTCGGAGGTGTAAGAAATTTCGGCTTTATGGCCGATATTATCTCGTTTTAAGGGTCGATCTTTCATGGGGTATTGGTGTGGTTGCAAAGGATGCTCATGGATGGTATTTTCTCAGCCCATTTAGCGGAGTTTTTGGCAGTTAGGGAAGGCTTGGTGTTGCCATCTCAACAATATCAATGGAAAAAAAGATAATTATCGAGACTGACTTGAATAATGTCTCTAAATTCATAGCTGGTTCACTTCATTTTGTTGAAGACAAAGTCATCGTTATCTTTTATCCATCAACTCGGTTCAAAACTTTCGAGCTTCAAAGTTCAACAGTGCCGACACACAACTAATGGGGTAGCTCTTATCTTGACTTCGAATAGCTCAATTAAGGGTGAAAACATCTTGTATAAAGATTTTTGTTCACAGCTTATAAGCAAATCTGTGTATTTTGACTTGGTTCAAGTTTAACGCTAAATCAATTGATTCTAAAAAAAATATATCAATTTACCAAAAAAAATATGGGTTGGTAAGGTTTGGGGTGATGTGAGTTGATAATCTATGTCGTCGCATGATCGATTCTCGTGTGAATCATATTTCACACCAGAGTATTGTGAGATATGCAGAGACTCGATTTTTGTTGTACTCTCTTTCGAATCATTACCTACTGGTCCGCGTTCCTCAGTTTATCTTCTCATCTAGGTCAAATGACCTTGACTGGTGTAAAATTTTTGTCACCATCGCAAACCTTTATAAGAAAAAATCTGAAAACGCGTCAAATTCTGAGTAGGATTTGGTCGGTCGGTTGAATGTAAAAGGCACGTGAAATCATGTTCCCATTTCCGTACATTTATCCCCTATCAAAATTAAATAGTTTTTTTTAAAGTTTTTTTAAAAAAAAGAATTTGCCGAGAAAGAAAAAGATTTTTATTATATTTTAAATAAAAATTACGTAATACCAAGTGTTTATATCATTTGCCCATTTCGGATTTATGGTTCCCAAAAATATTTATATTTAATTTAGTGATTTTTTTTAAAAAAAATAGAATAAAGATCCTTCATTTGAATCGCCAACTGAAAAAAGTTTGATTATTGAAATATGAATTTACAATCTTTTATTTATTGAGCTACCGTATTTGGCATTTATTTCGAAGAAATGGAAGGACACAAATGGAGATAATATTTCTAATCATTTTTCTTTTAATAACGTACGAGACTATGATGTCAGAATTGAACTGTAATAATTGTCACTTTCCTAGTTCCTGCTAATTATTAATCTAATTAAATACTATTCATTTATTTTCTTAAATGGATATCAGTCTCTTCCATGTGCTTTTCTTTGCTAATGTAAACTCAACCCTGAATTGAGATGTCAGTTGGATGAGACGGTTTGTCATTTATATCTTTTGTCATGATCTTCATGTCTATCAAGATCTTTATTTTTTCGGATTTAAGAAAATCTTCGAATCCGAACAAACGAAAATTATTTCTTCATTTTCATTTCAAAAATATTAATAAAATATGATGGTGGTGAGTTGTGGAATTTCCCGAATCCGAGCTTATTATTATAATATTAATATTATTATTAATAATTTCAAAATTTTAATATTAATATCAATAATAATATTATTAATATTTTTAATATTAATAATAATAACATTTGCGGTGGATTGGAGATGTCGATAGTTTCTCCATATATACTCACCTCGAGTTATTTCGAGAATTTTAAAAAATTCTCCGAGTTATTTCGAGAATTTTAAAAAATCCTCCGAATCCAAAAAATCAAAAACCATGTCCTTGTTTCGGGTTTTTCTTATGGGCACGTGAGAAAAATTATCTTCCATAATCCAAAAACACAACGAAGACCAAACTATATGCCAATAACATAGAGTATGTCTCTTGTGAGATGGTCTCACGGATCTTTATCTGTTAGACGTGTCAATCCTACTGCTATTCACAATAAAAAGTAACTCTTAGCATAACAAGTAATACTTTTTCTTTTCATGGATCACCTAAATAAGAGATCCGTCTCACAAATACAATCCGTGAGACCGTTTCACACAAGTTTTTGCCAATAACATGATACGATTTATATTAAAAAGAGCTAAAATTGTTGCGTTGTATCAATATCAAGTAAATGAGAAAAATGCGTATATATAAATATATCCCGACCTAATATTATATAATATAAGTAGATTAAAGGTTTCATACTTTATGGTATTTTTAAAATTGTAACTGATATATATTAAGTTATTATTAAATATTAGGTGGAGATGGATCCGACCATTGCCTCCAAATTCTATAAGAACAACTTGTCACTCCTATTGTTTAGAGCGTAGAGAAAACAACAAAAAACAGCACAAAAAATATATATAAAACACTCAATTAATTATGGGATCAGAAGAAGAAACCAAGAAAGTTGACGAGGGAAAAGCACTTGTTTCACTACTCAAGGAGGAGGATTTAGAATCACCCTTGAAGCCTCCTCCCATAGCTCAAGGTTTTCAAGTATTTACTTTTATTTTGTTTGTTCTTTTAGGAGTGATTATTAGGAGTTTTATCAAAATTTTCCATGATTTTTTTTTTTCAGAGGAAGCAGCAGAGGATGGAGATGAAAAAATCAGTAGGAATTGCGAAGGCATGGGTGATTTGATTTTTTCTTGATTTTTTTTTTTTTTTTTGAAGAAGTTTTTTCTTGATTTTTATATTTTCCATTTGACTATTTTTTGTTTTAAATATTATGTATTTCGGTGCTCTGTTGAATAGAGTCGACACTTGCAAGGGTTGAAACGGAGAAGAGATTGGCGTTGATTAAAGCTTGGGAAGAAAATAAAAAAACTAAAGTAGATAACAAGTAGGTTTCTTGATGTTGATGATCTTGTATTTCCATATAGGTTATACATACATATACATATATATATACACACACCACACACATAAAATTGTGGGTCGTAAGTTTCCATCACTAATTTATTCTCTATTTTCTAGTTTTTTTTTTTGGGGGGGCAAAAATAAGCTAATTGTTTCTTGATGGCTCATAATTACATATTAATGCTTGAAAAGCTTTTACTCAGGGCTCACAAAAAGTTGGCTGCTATAGATGCATGGGAGAACACTAAAAGAGCATATATCGATGCTCAACTCAAGCAAATTGAGGTAATTTTTTTCCAAGAATTCGGATGTATATATTTCAAAATATATTATCACTTTCGGAGGAGGACAGACTGGAGGAGCGAGGTAGCGACTCTATAAGTTTTGAGGGTCGAAATTTGAGTGTTGGGATTATGTATGGATCCTTACAAGTCTTAGGGATTGTCTTGGTTCTAGCAGATTCATTGTTTTAGTATTGGTTTCATATTGTGTCTAACTACATCGGAGTGAATTTTACACGTAAAATTATATCTCTCATAAACAAAATCAGGAAAATTTTGAAAAGAAGAAGGCAAAGTACGGGGAAAAGATGAAGAATAAGATGGCTATATCTCATAGAACGGCTGAAGAAATGCGAGCGACAGTTGCAGCTGATTGCGAGCATGCTGTTTTCACGGTGGAGGAGGCGGCTGCGACATTCCGTGCGACGGGTCGCGTGCCTAAGAAACTTTTTGCATGCTTTGGCTGTTGATTTTTTTGAAAGAAATGTGAAAGTACAGTTTCAGTTTCTGAAAATTGATTGTAAGATACTGTGATTAGCATTTCTGTTTTCTTTTTCCTGTCTTTTGTACATACATTTTGGTGTAGTTTGTGGTTGTATTGATTGATGATTTGGAGTAGCTTGAGTTGATACATAATCATGAAATTTGGCCACTATTTGGGTCACTAACCACTAACGTCACCCGTGACATAGGCATGATCAGGATTCTCAAATCAACCAAATTTGATTTCTTTTTCATTCGAGTTATTTTATATATTCTAAATGGATATGCAACCCATTTTTCTAAAATGAAATTATGTCTCACGGAAGATCATGGAGAAAAAATGAATCGATGTTCATGAATCACATTAGGTACTGTTCTTTAGCCCAAGATTGGAAAACTGTGTTGTGGAGACGAGATATTTTGCATATCTAACACGTACCACTATCATCAAATTCTCACTGATGAGATACTGCATGAATCACCTTGTCCCTTTACTCTTCATATACTCAGATGAGGAAAATTTGGTTGATCCCATCCACATTTATGTATCCTGTAGATCAATGATACTGTCTTGCGAAATACAAAGAGAGTAAAAGCAATGTTACTGATGTTATCTTGCGAAAACCGGAAGTGTTTAATGAGGATGATGGTAATGAAAAATATTCAAGATTTGGAATGAAGCCAAATCTAAATTGAAAATGTGGAAAGAGCCACAGAAGGAGAGGTTTAGTGATATAACTCTGTTGAAGAAACCTGAGATGACAATTTACCCAGATGAACGGGAAGGGATGTAGTCTTCCGGTTCTGGTGATGCCAAATCTGTAGTTAATGACGAAATTGAAGATACCATTTTGAAACCTGGTGTGCTTTTACAAAAGCCGGAGCTGATACATTCTAATTCCAAGGATGAGCAAGAAGAAAAATAAAATATGAGGAGTATAGCAAGCTCAGCTCCAGTGACGTTGATGTTGAAGATAAGTCCCTGATCATCTCCAACTCATTCAATTCCGCAGCAGGTAATCTGATCGATATACATATTCTCTTTTTAATGTTTTAGCATCCGAGGCTCAGAAAATATGGCAGTTTTGACGAATTGAAATTACATTTTTTTAATCGAAATTCACGGTTTAAGGTTGGAAGTGATCTTCAGTCAGATACTCATATAAGAGGTTTCATATGATTTAATGTTTCCAACTCATCTAGGAGCTTGAAGATGATGACTGGGCTAGAGCTGAAGAGCTCGTTAAGACAGGGGATAAGGAAGAAGTGGAATTGATTAGCTCCAGCACTAGAGGATTTGTTGTGAGTTTGATTAGTCCAACAAATATTTGTGTGGTGAAGTCTTGCTAACTTAGTTCCCTGATAGGATTCTTACCAATTTGAAAATTTCTACTTCATGTAAAGGTATCATTTGGTTCCCTGACAGGATTCTTACCTTATCGCAATCTTGCTACTCGGTGGAAGTTCTTGGCTTTTGAGTCATGGTTGAGAAGGGAAGGTGTAGATCCATCTATTTACAGGTAAAATCTTGGCGTGATTGAAAACTATGAATCTACTAGCTTGAGTGATTCCTCTGAACCAGGAGTTGATTCAGAAATCGCTAATAAAGGTAGCAGGACGATATCATCCGACATGAAACTCGAAGAACTTCTCATGATTTACGACCAAGAGAAACTAAATTTTTTTATCTTCGTATGTTGGTCAGGTTTGTACGAAAATGTTTGGCATCAAGAAACTCACCATTTTTATTTATTTACATTTCACAAGTACAACTGTTCTTGCAGAAATCAAATTTGGTGCTGTATTGGCTGACAGAAATTCTAGGAGGTTAATATTTTCTATAAAACCAAAAGAAAAAGAACTGGTCGAAAAGAAGAGAAGTCTCATGGTAAAAAAGTCTTGTTCCATAAAGTAATTGTTTCTTTTATTTAATCTTTTTTACGTTTGAAGCCATTGACAGCAAATTTAGTGACTTCCGATGAGCTGCAAAGGTTAAAATTTGAAAATTACAGTTATTACAACACTTTAAATCAATGGCAGCCCCTTATCCATGAATCTTTGATGCTGCTTATGGAGTCCCTCAATCTTGGGAGTCATCCCAATCATATCTTGAGAAACCAATGAATCTACCACTTAGCTTGTTGACTGACTACGACCCATTGGTATGATTTTTTAGCAATATCGATTCTCACAAAACTGCATTGATTCTTCGAGTTTGCTCCGAGTACATCAAAAATAGCGACAACGTGTTTTCAAAGTTATATTATGAGCTTTATTAATAAAGTAATTTTGAAGACATAGATGTAAAAAAAATGTTACACTTGGCCTTGTGGACATTTATATTACATGGATTGCTTGGAATAATTAAGCAAAGACAATTATTGTATAAACACTGCTCGACCCATTAAAGCATAAAATCGACTGAAAAACAATATCAAACACTTCATTATAATACCACAAAATTTCTCCTCACACAAAACAGTTTAATTTGCTGCTGAAATTGGTTGGGCCGACTCTTATTTATCATTTTTAAAACAATAAATTCAGATATTAATTTTCAAGTTTATATATGCACCAGAATGTAACATTTCTTAAATTAGAAAATACCAACATTTTTATTCTTAGAGAATGATAATCCGAAATGGTGAATCTGAAGAACTCAAATTGAAAATCTCCAGCCACTATCTAGAAGGTCCACGGTAGGTGCAGCCATTGTTGATTCTCCAATGACTGTCATCGTCCATTCACACCAATTAACATGTGCAGAATATCCTCTATAAATAGAGGCTTCAGCTTGTTGTTTAAATCATCCCATTCCCAGTTGAGGAATCCTAATCCCAAGTAGAGGAGATTGAGAGTGCTGTGAGATCCGAGAGTTTTTATTTCTTTCTCTGAATTAAATCTATGAATTGAATAGATTGATTTTTCTCTCAAATTAGTTTGATCTTTGATAGTTTAATTCCCAACAAGTGGTATCAGAGCCTGGTTAGAGGTATTATCCATCAAAGGAGAGCTCTCTGTGAAAAATTCGATTTCGTGAAAGTGTCTGAAATCTTGTTTAGATTATACCACGACGTAGCTCTCGTTCCCACGAGTCTACCGGTATTTTCAGATCGAAAATCGGACATCAAACGAATTTTCTGTGATTTTTCAAAAGTTCTTTACGAAGAAGATAATGAACAGTGCCCGCCACGTAAGCGTCCAGTCAGCGCCACGTAAGCGTCCAGTCAGCGCCACGTAATTGCCACGTAAGCGTCCAGTCATTGCCACGTCATCAGCACTATTCAATTTTCTGAAAATTGCATTTTGGTCCTTATATTTTCTGCTCGTTTCAAAATGGTCCTTTATCTTTTCTAAAGTACAGAATGGCCCCTGAACTTTTGGTAATGACTTAGAGACCCCTGAACTATCAGAAAGTTATATAGTGATCCCAAAATTTTCAGCAATAGAATTTCTGACCCCGAAGTGCCTATTCCACCATTTTCGGCCGTTCCGGACACAACGGTGTACTCCGTTTTACGAGATTCAGCTCCTATTTTGATAAATAAATATTGAAGATGACCACAGAAGAGTCAACATCATATTCTGGAGCTATGATTATACTCACGGCAACCAACTACACACTGTGGAAACCTCGGATGGAAGATCTCCTCAGCTGTAAAGATTTGTTCGATCCCGTAGAATTGAAAGGTGAAAATCCTGATCCAACCAAAGCGTCAGAGTGGAGGAAATTAAACCGGAAATCTATTGGTCAAATCCGACAATGGATTGATCATAGTGTCTTCCACCATGTTGCACAGGAGACAGACGCATATGCTCTCTGGAAGAAGCTGGAGGACATGTACCAAGCCAAGACCGCTCGGAATAAAGCCCTGTTGATGAGGTGGTTAGTCAATATGAAGTTCAAAAGTGGAACTTCTGTTGCCGAGCATACCAGTGAGTACCAGAGTCTGGTAAATCAATTATCGTCTGTAGAGATGCCGCTTGGAGATGAGATGCAGGCACTCCTACTTCTCAGTTCGCTTCCTGATAGCTGGGAAACACTTGTAGTTTCTCTCAGCAACTCGGCTCCAGATGGCAAACTTACCATGTCCATGGTTAAGGATGCCATGTTCAACGAGGAGGCCAGGAGAAAGGATATGAGCACAGACCAGACTCATGCCCTTGTCACAGAGCTCCGAGGAAGACAACAAGAGAAACAACAAAGGGGTAAAGGCAAATGGAGAGGCAGAAGCAAAAGCAGAGGCAGATCCACCGATGGCAGAAAACCTTCGTATAAATGTCATCACTGTGGAATAGAGGGTCATATGAAGAAGAATTGCTACAAATGGCTAGAGGAGCAAGGCCAGAGCAGTTCCCAGTCGAAGAACAAGGGTGGAGAAACGCTAGTCATCATTACTGGAGATGTAGCGTTCTGTTCGACCCATAATGAGACATGCCTTCACGTTTCAAAAGAAGACACAGAATGGGTGGTAGATACTGCAGCTTCCTACCACGTGACTTCGCACAAGGAATACTTCATGACATACAAAGCTGGTGACTTTGGAGCAGTGAAGATGGGAAATTCCAGTTCCTCTGGGATTGTAGGAATTGGAGATATCCAAATAAAGACAAGTGTTGGAAGTACAATCACTTTGAAGGATGTCAGACATGTGCCAGATCTTCGGCTCAATCTTCTTTCTGGAATAGCCCTTGACAACCAAGGCTATGATAATCATTTCAGCAATGGCACATGGAAGATGTCAAAGGGTGCTTTGATAGTCGCTCGAGGACACATTTGTGGCACACTGTACAAGACTCACATGAAGATATGTACAGACACCCTCAACGTAGCTGAGAAGGAGGGTTCTCAAAATTTGTGGCACCAGAGACTCGGCCATATGAGTGAGAAAGGGTTGTCTACCCTAATAAAGAAAGAGCTTATCATCGTTGACAAAGATGCTGCGCCAGATCCTTGCATTCATTGTCTATTTGGTAAGCAGCACAGAGTCTCATTCAGTTCCTATTCAACGAGAAGATCAGAGTTGCTCAGTCTGGTATACTCTGACGTTTGCGGTCCCTTGGAGGATGAATCACTAGGCGGAAATAAATATTTTCTGACTTTCATTGATGATGCTTCTCGAAAGGTGTGGGTCTATTTCCTGAAAACGAAGGACCAGGTATTCGAATACTTCAAAATGTTTCATGTCATGGTAGAACGTGAGACTTGGAAGAAATTGAAGTGTCTCCGGTCAGATAATGGAGGCGAATACACTTCCAAGGTGTTCGATGCATATTGCAAAACATACGGCATTCAACATGAAAAGACGGTCCCTCGCACCCCTCAACACAACGGTATAGCCGAAAGAATGAACCGGACAACGTGTTCAGAGTATGCTCAGTATGGCTAAACTGCCAAAGTCATTCTGGGGAGAAGCAGTCAGAACCGCCTGTTACCTGATCAACAGATCACCATCAGTACCACTGAATTTTGAAGTTCCGGAGAAACTGTGGTCTGGAAAGGATCCATCATACTCACACTTAAGAGTATTTGGATGTTTGGCGTACGCACATGTATCCAAGGAGCTCAGACAAAAGCTTGATGCAAGGACCACTCCATGCATTTTCATTGGCTATGGAGATGAAGAATTTGGATACAGACTATGGGATCCAAAGAAAAAAAAAAGTGATCAGAAACAGGGACATTGTGTTCCATGAAAGCCAGACAATAGAAGACATTGAAAAACCTACAATGTCTCAGAAGTCAAATGTTGGTGCTCTAAATTCAGATGCAGCACTAAACCCGTTCGATATAGTGACAGAATACATGCCAGAAGCAGAAGCTGAGGAAGAAAGGGGTGTTGAGCAGGGGCAGCCACAACCCAATCCACCAGATGTTCCAGGATCATCACAAGGCCCAGATGATGGTGAATCTTCTCAGACTATTCCAGAAGTTCGTAGGTCTGAACGAGGACGGATTCCATCTAGAAGATATACGGAATCCGAGTACCTTCTGCTTACTGAAGATGGAGAACCAGAGAGTTTCCAAAAAGCACTATCTCATAAGGACAAAGAAACATGGTTGTCAGCAATGCAAGATGAGATGGAATCTCTGCAGAAGAATCACACTTATTAGATCGTAGAACTTCCAAAAGGGAAGAAGGCACTAAGAAACAAATGAGTGTTCAAGATGAAGAAAGATGGAAGCGGACAAGTGGTGAAATACAAAGCACGATTGGTAGTCAAAGGATTCCAACAGAAGAAAGGAATTGACTTTGATGAGATATTTTCACCAGTAGTCAAGATGACGTCAATCCGAGTTATACTTGGCTTGGTAGCAAGTATGAACTTGGAGCTTGAACAGATGGACGTGAAGACAGCTTTTCTTCACGGAGATTTAAAAGCAAAAATCTATATGGAGCAGCCAGAAGGTTTTGAGGTTTCAGGTGATAACCTCGTTTGCAAGCTTAAGAAAAGCTTGTACGGTCTAAAGCAGGCACCAAGGCAGTGGTACAAGAAGTTTGACTCATGCATGGCAAGTCAAGGCTATAAGAAAACTGCTGCAGATGAGTGCGTTTACATTCAGAAATTTTCAGACGAGAGTTTCGTTGCTCTTCTACTTTATGTAGACGATATTATGATCGTGGGAAAGGATGCAACGAAGATTAGTCAGTTGAAGAATGAACTCTCTAAGTTTTTTGAAATGAAGGACTTAGGACCAGCTCAACAGATTTTGGGAATGCAGATTGTTCGAGACAGAAACAACCAACGGTTATGGTTATCTCAGGAGAAGTACATTGAACGTGTGCTCGAGAGGTTCAACATGAACAACGCCAAACCAGTCAGCATTCCACTTGCCAATCATTTCAAGATGAGCAAGAGTGCATGTCCTTTATCCAAGAAAGAGATCGTGGAAATGTCATCAATACCATATTCTTCAGCTGTTGGAAGTTTGATGTATGCAATGGTATGCACAAGGCCAGATATTGCTCATGCAGTGGGAAAGGTGAGTCGTTTTCTCTCCAACCCTGGGAAGCAGCATTGGGAGGCAGTAAAGTGGATTCTCAGGTATCTAAAGGGTACTACTAAATTATGTCTTTGTTACGGGGAAGCTGATCCAATATTGGACGGCTATACGGATATAGATATGGCCGGAGATATTGATAGTAGCAAATCTACTTCAGGATATATCTACACTTTCGCGGGGGGATCTGTCTCATGGCAGTCACGACTGCAGAAGTGTGTTGCTTTATCCACAACAGAAGCAGAATATATTGCTGTCGCTGAAGCTGGGAAAGAAATGTTGTGGCTAAAGCGATATCTTCAAGAACTTGGAATCAAGCAGAAAGAGTACAAGGTACATTGTGACAGTCAAAGTGCTCTCGACTTAAGCAAGAACTCCATGTACCATTCCCGTACAAAGCATATTGATATTCGATATCATTGGATACGTGAAGTTATGGATCGACAACTGTTGAGACTAGTTAAGATTCATACGAAGGAGAATCCAGCAGATATGTTGACAAAAGTGGTAACGCGAGAAAAGTTAGAGCTATGCAGAGACATAGCTGGAATGCTTGTTTTGGATATGGCTGGAGGGGGAGAATTGAAGAACTCAAATTGGAAATCTCCAGCCACCATCTAGAAGGTCCACGGTAGGTGCAGCCATTGTTGATTCTCCAATGGCTGCCATCGTCCATTCACACCAATTAACATGTGCAGAATATCCTCTATAAATAGAGGCTTCAGCTTGTTGTTTAAATCATCTCATTCCCAGTTGAGGAATCCTAATCCCAAGTAGAGGAGATTGAGAGTGCTGTGAGATCCGAGAGTTTTTTCTTTCTGTAAATTAAATCTATGAATTGAATAGATTGATTTTTCTCTCAAATTAGTTTGATCTTTGATAGTTTAATTCCCAACAGAATCATGCATGTTTTTAGGGCTTTAAGCAATCATGCTCGCATATACAACCGAACACATCAGTCGAAGTCAAGCGAATACACTTCCCCAATGGATGCCGACCCGCATACCACTCGTCGCACTTTTTAATACACCCCTCAGGTCTTATCCCCATAAAGCATATCCCCAGAAAAGTCATACACCGTCGTGTTGAGCCGGGGCTCGGAGCCCCGGCGACACCTTTGGACTCGGTCATACGCATCGACTGCTGACCTACATGTACGCATGACTCAATGTGCATCACTTTGTTTTGTAACATTCAAATATATTCAGTAATCAAGATTTGGTCCTACGTTTCACTTTTTTTTTTTTAGTATATTATCGAGATGTGGATTTTTTTTCGCTTGGATTGATGAATTTAAAGTCATGAATGCATTTCAAATCCATTTGAGAATTTCTTGGACAAATTTATGTAAAAGAATAGTTGAGATCGGTATATTTGTCATTTATTATTTTCTAAAAGAATTTCTTATTACAAACTGATATAGGAAAATTTATTCAAAAATCGAGTGTAGAAAAAAATATTAGAATTACCTGATGCTAAAACGTATACCAGAAGAATGAATAAACTCAAAGACTTGATTGCCATCTTGCCAATTTTTTTTTCCTTTTCCAAAAAGAAATATTATCTTCACACTTAATATGATGTTGGCTCTCACAAATGCTCAAGTATTTTTATAATGATTTTGGGATTATAAAATATGATAATGAATCCAAAGATTTATATAATATTTGCCAACTTTGATTTGACAGAAAAGACAGAAAAATAATTATAATATGTTGTACTTTACCATTTTCACACAATAATTACTGTCGATTGTCATAATGATTTATTTCCACTAAAAAAATTATATTTATTTAATACCACAAAAAACACTGCAAACTTGTCAAGTGTAAGTGCAGCAAAAATCATCTCATGATTTACGCTGCGTGTCATGCTTGGCTCGGGTATTACAATTGCATCAATGCAATTGGCAAAGACAAGACAAAGCTTGTGGAGTTCTCAGCATCAATCGGTTTACAAAAGCTTCCTACACTTTTCCGGAAAACTGCTCTTAAGATGGGATTGAAAGGTATTTCTGGTATTCTGTACACTCCCAGTGGTTGGATTTATAGAAAGTTTTGAGACCCCATTGGCCTCTTTTACCTTTGTACTTAGTTTACGGTTGGATCCTGGATCAAATGCAATTCAACACTGTGACCACTTAAATACTTGGTTAAGAATCTAACTCGAAGTTCTAGAAATATTGGATCAGCAGTTAACTTGTCTGTCATCCACCTGGGACATTGCAACCAAACGTTAACTTGTTCATCTCTCTGCCGATTGTTGGTGCACCGATAATCTCGCACTCAAGGTGCAGTGGAAATTCTAAATTTTTAGTTTCGACGTTTGAAATTTTAGTTTCGACGCTTGAAATTCTCTTCAGATATCGTATGTTATTCAAACATCCATATGTATTTAGATTGTACACTTTTGTGTTTTAAACGTTAGACTCCAAATCAATCCGAGATTAGTGGAGATGACTCTTTTTGTTATTCATTTCTAACATATCTCAGTCTTTTGATCGTCAAATTGAGTCTACGATCGGATGATATATTCCTTGTTTGGATTGCACTAATATTTCAAGGTGGTTGCAGTACACACACTTGCACACCGCCGACGACAATTTCGCTGAGCTCTAATGGATGGTGGGGACGCGTTGGTCTTTAGCATCTTGGAACCTACAAACTTGAGATATTGTGGCTACGCGTTTACAAGACAAATGGACATGAATAAATATTTATATATTGTCAGCTTTAATATTAAAATAAAATGCCATATTATTAGTTATATGGGCATGTGGGGTCATAAAACAGTCGATGTTATCGAAGATAGGGACACAATTGTGTAATACAATATTATATGAGATGGTATATAAATATCACAATATTAAATTTTTGTGGCGAGAAAATTGAGTCAGAACACGTCCGTGAAGACATGCCTTACTTTCAAATTAATTCAATATAAAATCATTTATTTCTTGACTAAAGCGATTCAAATTTCATTTTCTTGAATATAATCTAGTCTCACTTTCAAGGTAGAAAATGAAACAAGACGTATGTTTATATATATATATATATATATATATATAAATTTTAAACATCGTCTTTTAAAACATAAAAACTCTTATAAAACAATATTCTAAATAAGTTTTATGAGACAGATTTTCAACTCAATCCTTAAAATATAAAGATTTTATCGCGTAAATGTATTTTAATTATTAAAAATCAATGAGCACAATTTAGCAATTTATATTTTGACAATTGCTTGTTTCTATTATCTATTTAAATATTATTTTTTATTAAGAAATCCACAGTTAATAGGACACGTCGCTATTATACCAAATACCAAAGATGTGACGCCAATTCCACCACCTTTCGAGTTCGACTTGGCTGTATATCTAATTTTTTTTATCAATGATTATAATTTGATTATTATTATTATTATTATCTAATAATCTCTAGGACAGGTATATATTGTAAATGATTTTTTCCATGCATTTTATCTAGTATTTATCGAAAAGTAACGGTTGCGAGTTTACACATTACATATCATCATCATCAATGGTGGAATATTCAAATTCAAATAAATAATTAAGACATCTAAAAATCCACGATCATATTTAATAATTATATCAGTATTGTATTATTGCCACGACTCCCTATATCACGTGCAAGACTTTCTTGTTACTCCTCTTCTGTCGGCACATTTCATTGTCAACCTTTAATTGTAATAATACTTAACAAACCTAATTTATCTTTGAAAAGAGTTAAAAGATAAATTAAATAAATGATTCTCATTCCACAAGTTATATCTACATTATTCAACACAAAGCCTATTCAAATTTGGTACTTATTATGTACGAAAATAATTCTTTCATTCACATTAAGCAAACTCTCAGTTGTTTAAAAAAAATTAATATCTTAATCTATGTTATATCGAGAGTTTTCTCCCCTTGTTTCAATATCATTAGATGTGTGAATCTATCACATTTTTATAGAAATTGACAAATATGTTGATGATCTAAGTAAATACATTTGACTATATCATAGATAGATAAATATTCCAGATGTAGCATAGAATAATTCATATATATACATATATAATTAATTAGTTATTTCTCTTGAACATTTCTATTTATTTTTCATTTTATGTTAAAATATAATTTCAACCATTATAATAAATCCATGGAATATTTATATTCACCTTACAAAATGTATCTTTCACATAATTAAAAGTTAAATATAGTATGATAAGAGAATTTTAAATATATGATTTGAAATGTGAAAGTAGACAATATGTCTTAAATGGATATAAAGTCAAACCAGTCAAGTCATGCATCCAATAGAAATTAAAATTAAAAAATGTTTGCGCATTTTATATATATATATATATATATATATATATATATATATTGGATGCATGACTTGACTGGTTTAAAAAAATATGGGGAAATGTTAGTACATTAAATTATTTTGTTTTATATAAAACAAGATATTTAATATTTACCTACATACATAAAATAAAATACTCAAAGACAATTTTTTGACCGGAGATCCAAAATGCATGTTCGATGCCATATTATTACACCATTTTTGTCAAAAAAAAAAACAAAAAACAAAAAACTAACTACATTTCCTTCGTCCAACCTACCTGATCAGCTTTCTTGCAAAATTTTCAACTAAAATTATGAGATTTCATTCTCTCCAAGTTCTCATTGTGGTGATACTCATCTCCTCAAGCCATCTCTCGAGTTGTCAAGATATTCACCATGCCTCTCATAAAACTACGAAGCAGAACACGACATCTGAGTTCAAGTCTCGGTTTTCTTGGTATTTCCATGCACCGCCTCCGAAAGGATCAAGAAACGGAGAAGATGATTCAAGTTATAGAGAGTCACTCCGCAAGACCCCCGGAGGGCCTAACCCTCTACATAACTGACAAGTTTCTTGAGAAGGGTAATTCATAGACTACAAGGTTTTCTTCTTTTGGAGATATGATCTCACTGATTTATATTCGTGAATGTACGATGGGTCGACCGATCCATATCTTAATGAAAATAAATTTTTTTTTTACATAAAAAATAATATTTTTCGTAGGTTAGATTGGATAAGAGATCCGTCACACTAAATTTTTTCGGTGAAACAGTCTCATAAAAGTTTTTGTAATATACTAGTGTGTGTATTCCAGTTTTCTGTGTGTGGTTTTGATTGTACATTTCTGCCAAAGATGAACACAGAATTTTAGCAGAGTTGAAATATAGAACGTGTATAGAAACACAATAATGTTTTGATTTTACCAGTTCATGTCATGTAAGCATCTCAGATTATTAATGATTGGATATACCATTTCATTTTTTAAACCCTTTTCTTGCTAGAGGGTTTTGTGAACTCGAAGTATAATTGCTGGCCAACCAGAAAGCTCAAACTCATTAAACCAGCAAGCCTCTTGATTAAATGGCATAAATAAACCGATACAACTAAGATCAATTCCTTAGTTGTGACCTTTCAAACTTAATATGTGATTTTAAGCGGTAAAAGTTCAAAAAAAAAAAAATTGAGAATAGAAGGCCGTGAGGTGCAGCTTCTATGCCAGTAAACACTAACTTTGCCCATGTAATGTTTGACAAAGAAAATTGATCTCTTGGAAACATTATGACATTTGCAGGACTACTGCTTTAGCCAATAAAGACTTTGGTATATGCATAATATTAAAGAAAACAAGATACAACTAGCCTCTTGTGGTTTGAAATTTCTTAGTAATTCTTCTTTCAACATGCCTGACTTGAAAAAAGTGATTCGGAGTCCGGAAAGAGATCAAAGACAATTGTGAGATAACATTCAACAACAGATGACATCCATCTTTAATAATCTGAACTACTCCACCATCTTGCTGTACTTGGCTCGCATACTTTTGCAAGGAAACAATCCCTGTTATGGAATGTGAGATCCACGGTTTTTGGCTTATAATTAATTATTTAGATATAGATATTAATGAGAATGTAATTTCGAAATTTCGGTATAATTGTAAATAATAATAAATTTGAAAATATAAAATATTCATGGTATTCGAAATTCTCAAGCCAATAAATGTATTAAATTCGAAAATACAGTTCACAATAATCAATAAATTCGATATTTAGGCTAAGATTTCAATCAAAATTAGGAAAAAAATATTACATGCTAGGTAGCTTTACCAAACAAGAAAACTAGTAAATTCACTGCAGTCTAGGTACGTCATGAACCTGTGCAAGAAATCATTCAACGTTCAACTACCAAAGACAATACATAATTTTGAAATTACATAAACTCGGGACCAAGTTTTTGAGATTTAGCAAGATTATATGTATGGAATAAATATTTCAAAATTATGGAAAAAAATGTCAGCTGAATTATATATGTTAAGATTTTCAACTCACCATCTATAAATATCCCCGCCCTTTCTCGAAATTTACACTGTCCCATCACTGTGTTTTCGAAAATCTTCTCTCAAAGTACTGTCAAATTTTTGAGTCAAATTTCTCCCAAGTATCGAAGTGTTGTACGAGTTAGGAAAATTTTTTCCATCGCTTTATTGCTCATGATTCAATCTTCACCATCTCGAATACGCTATCTTGTGTTTTAAATGACATATCCAAAATTCAGCTAAATACAATGGTTAGGTTTTTGTATATACCTTAAAAAAATCTGCTTAGATTCTAGACGAGTACAACATACCTAAGGTTTTTTTGTTCATAAACATGTTAAAACCAATTCCAAACCTGATCTTCACTATTCATAATTTAGTTGGCATAACTGTGGAAGTAATGTGAAAGTTTAAGTGTGATCCAACAGTTCAATAAGTCGACAAGCATCCTGCAAGACGATTGATTTTTCGGTCAAAATGCTGTTGTGTTTTGGAAGTATCTTTTGCGTGATTCTCCTTAAATTCTTCAAACAATAATAAGACAAGTGGGCTTTTTTATATAATTTGGCACACTTGTTCTTTTAAGTGGGCTTATGTTTTAAAATAATTCGTGTATGAATTGTTTCAATTTTCAAAAGTTTTTTGAGCATGAGTTATTCGTTTCGTGTTGTGTTGAAAGTAATTCATGTTTTGACACTTTGAGGATTTAACTGGATATGATTAAGAATCTCAACATATGATAAGTTTATGGCTCTTACACGGTGGAATTATAATTGTTATATGGTCTCGCCCTCTTAGAGTAGTAAAAATTATAGATAGATATTAGTAAACCATGGAAAATAGAGGAATTTCAGTCTGTAGACTAAGCTTTTGCTTACATTTATGATTATGATATATGTTATATTAAATATGCTATGCTTGTATGTTATTTCGAAGATCATGTATATTTGATATGTATGTGCTCGAAAGGCCCTCTCTTGCTGAGTGACTGATCATATCACTCACCCCTTACTCTACACTCCATAGATAAATCAGAAGAAGAAATCGAGGAAGAAGAACATAACTAGTTTTGGGCTGGTAATAAAAATGAATCAAGATGTCGATTTTAATTATGTTTATTTTAAGTTTTTAATTCAAGTTGTAAATGTTTGCACATATTTTTATCGTTTTTAGAGGTTATATTGTAAAGAAGGTTTTGTTTTATGGTATTTATAAAATAAACTGATTTTGGTTGTTTAGCGACTATTTGATTGTTGAAGAACATCTATATCGACAAACCTCGATCTCGGGATGTGATTTGAAGATTATTATGTTAGCCCGAGATTTATCACACACACAACAAAAAGATAATATAGCAAATTCCTATCTACATAAAAAAAATCATAAGATTATTTTCAAAGAGTCCCAGTTATTAACTTTTTTCGTTGAAAAATATAAATAAAGATAAAAATAAAAAAGTATAATATAAAAAAGTGGGTTGACGTTAAGTTCATGACTTGTCCTGCACCCACATAGCTAGCCGTAATTAGCTTGGTGACTAAGACTCAATCCACAGAGTGTGAACCGGCCCCAGTTGCCTCCACAATTATGGTATTCCGTGTTCGTGTCAGCCACGTGTGCCCAAATAAATCAAAACGTATATATTCATCCTCATTGATAACTAGACTCCAATTTTCCAACATACAAACTTTACACCGATTCTACAAACAAAAGTCAAATTCATCGTATGGATTCATCAAGTTCAACTTCTGACCCCAGTCAACACTATAATGCATCGACCACTTGTCTCATATCACGAAGCTTTGTCATGAATGAGCACAGAAAGGTGCACTCCGATGAGGAAGTCATACTCGCGTCGAGCCGGCCCAAGAAGCGCGCGGGGAGAAAGAAGTTCAAGGAGACGCGCCACCCCGTGTACCGTGGCGTGAGGGAAAGGAACTCGAAATGGGCTTGCGAGCTGCGGGAGCCGAGCAAGCAGAAGAGGATTTGGCTGGGAACATATCCCACAGCAGAGATGGCCGCACGAGCTCACGACGTGGCGGCATTGGCCCTGAGGGGCCATGCTGCTTGTCTCAATTTCGCCGACTCAGATGTCGCGACTGCCTACTCCCTCGTCCAAGGATGCGAAAGTTATTCGGAAAGCCGCGATGGATGCGGCGGAGGCGTTTAGGCCGAAACCGGGGGAGGATAGCTCGAGTGGCGGCGGTGATGATCGGAGGATTGTCGAGAACGTGATGGCCATCGATACAATGGAATCAAGAAATAGTTTTGGGAACAAGGATATATTTGAGACCAATGTAGGAGACATGTGTGAGGGGGTTTTGATGTACGCCGGAGCTCTATGGTAGGAGCTACAGTTGGGATGACATGGAAAGTGATGCTGAAGTGGAGTTATGGAGCTACTCAATTTGAACTTGTGTTTGGATGCATGTGGGACATATTATTTCTTTACTCTCCCAAAAGATCATTATCCAGACATCATACAATCATGGTAGATGTTTTATCGACTATATTAAATTATTGACAGTTATATATGTAAATTTCAACCATATTTCATTTTCGAGTCAATCTTGAGATAGAGTCAGATTCAAATTCATGTTGTTCACCTACTAATGTTTTGTAAATTTCATGTTTCAGTAGTTTATAAATGACTTAAACATTTCACATCCCAGTAGTTCATAAAATAAGTGGGTTATATTCGAATCACCATTCTTTATGAAGGGAAAAAAGGCCGACATAAGAAATAATATGGAATAAAATGTTAGAAGCAAAGACTTTAAACGAGGCTCCCATTGAGAAATTTAAAACGTGAATTATCAAATAATCTCTTGTTCAATCTCCGTAATGCGATAACACGACAAACCGTGTTTTTTAAAAGGTACCAAACAACTATATACTCAATTGTGTTTCATTTGGACCGACTGGCTAATTTATTTAGGATTATTTTAAGAATCTGTTGACTTTGATACTCAATTTAATCATGGGATGTTCACATTGTAATCAAATTTGATGATTCACGAGTTTCTCTGTCCTCAAATACTTCTGCTTTGCTGCATACGAGACCAAATTTCCTTAAGTTAAACAAAAAATTACACGTAATTGACAAAAAAAAAAAAAAAAAGAAAAGAAAAGAGTGGCAGTGAAGCTTGCGCTCGATTCTGATGCCTTTCTTGTTCGTTTCCATTCAGAAGAAAGCCTTTTTTTGTTAATAAAAATCCAGCCTTTATTGCTTCCTCTACAGTTAAAAGAGAGCCCGGTAATATTAGAAAAACCAATTATGTTGTGGGATTTTTAGTACAATTTTTTCATGTTTCTGATAGGGTAAAGACAGATATGAAGAAGGAAGATCAAGCAAGGTCTCTCTTTGGGATATCTTTGACAGATAGACCCACTTGGCAGCAGTTCTTGATCTGTTCCTCTGTTTTCTTCTTTGGTTATCTCGTCAATGGCATTTGTGAGGTATTTTGCTGCTGTTTTGAATCAAAAGTAAGATTTAAATTTATTAATTTAAACCCCTCGTCTCCCTTTCAAAAACTGACTAAATTCTTGTATCACCGCTGATTTTGAAACACGTGTTGACTACGGTGAAATGTCTCACGTCGTATTGGTTAAATATGTTAGAATTGTGACCATTATGATCAAATTTCAATCTTTTAACATATTATTAAAATCGATATCGATATCTATATAAATATATGAACGTGAATGGTGAATTTACATAAATATCCTTGCCTTCATTTAATAATAATCATTAATACATGTTTTTTTTTCATATATTCTTTTAATAATAATCATAAATACATTTTTATTTTTTCCCATGTATTCTTTTAATAATAATCATTAATACATTTTTATTTTTAAATTTAAAATTTACCTTTTTCATATATTGTTTTAATAATATTCTATATCTATATCTCTATTATCCTTACCTTCATTTAATAATAATCATTAATACATGTTTTCTTTTTCATATATTCTTTTAATAATAATCATTAATACATTTTTATTTTTAAATTTAAAATTTACATAAATTAATACATGTTTTCTTTTTCATATATTCTTTTAATAATAATCTATATCTATATAAATATATGAATGTGAATTGTGAATCTAAATATATCTACAATTCACATTCGAGATCAAATTCACATAAAATCACTATCATAATGTTATAAATTGTTAGTATTACGAACATTAAGGTAATAATGCATGAGAAGACGAATAAAGATGAGTGTGATTAAATAAAATTAAATTATTAATAAATATTAAGGTCATATAACATATTTTTTTCCCATTTATAATGTAGATATATTTAGATTACTTATGTATCAACAAAAATACGTGATTGATAGAAAATATTTGTATGTAAGTGATTTCATTGCAAACATTTAAGTTATTTAATCAATTTTCAATATATGATGCTAAATACATATTACTAAATAATATATTATCTATTAATCTATTAAATATATGACTTTCATTTGTGAGCTTACTATTATATTATTTTTTTTGTTTTACAATTTGTCATGTTAATGGTGTTATTTAAGTCATTTTTTATCTTAGTTTAATAAGATCATTAATAGTGTATTTAACTCAATCAAACTAATTATTATTTTAATTTACTTTTAAATTTAATTTTAATTACTTAAATTTATACATTGCCGTCAAGTAATAATAGGAAGACAAAGGGAGATGAGTCGGATTGAATAAAAATAAATTATTAATAAATATTTAGTCAATTTTTTTATAAATGATGCTAAATAAATATTACTAAATAATATGCTCCATTTGACCATTTTGTATTCTTGCAATGAGAGGAGTTTTTTTACCCTAGCGTTAACATGTTTGATTGTTATATGTCATTTGTATTGATCATGTAATTGTGTTTGGATTGTTTATGTGATTTGTTTGTTTGCACAAAGAAAAGAGAGAACAAAATCAAATATCCAACAAAAATGGTTATTTTTTAATTTTTTATTGTTGAGATATTTTGTTAATTTTTAAACACATAATGCATGTTTTCTGTTTGCTTAGATTACTTGGTTTGAAACGACTTAGAAAATATTAAAAAAATTGAAATATTTCTTCGTTTTTACCTTATGTATCAAAATATCAAGAGATAATATTTTTTATTTATTGGTGCAATTGCAATTAGAGGAGTTTTTTTTTACCCTAGCGTTAATATGTTTGATTGTTATATGTCATTTGTATTGATCATGTAATTGTGTTTGGATTGTTTATGTGATTTGTTTGTTTGCACAAAGAAAAGAGAAAACAAAATCAAATATCCAACAAAAATGGTTATTTTTCAATTTTTTATTGTTGAGATATTTTGTTAATTTTTAAACACATAATGCATGTTTTCTGTTTGCTTAGATTACTTGGTTTGAAGTGACTTAGAAAATATTAAAAAAATTGAAATATTTCTTCGTTTTTACCTTATGTCTCAGAATATCAAGAGATAATATTTTTTATTTATTGAGGTAAATGTATTTCCAAACTTCTGTCTATAAATCAATATTTAAAATTTTTACGATATTCTCTAATCAATTTGTTTTACTTAGATTGATAGAAGGCATTTTAGTTTGACTTTTTATGTCTTTGCTTATATTATTTTTGTAATATTATTTATTATGAAAATAATAGGTGAACTACAAAATTTGGTAGGTCTAAGAGTCCTCTGGTGAACGACAAATATGGATAAATTATTAAAATATATAATATCCAGTAGATTTTTGGCATGCGATTTTGTTCTAATTCAATGATTATGCATGATTCTAAATTTTTATTATATCACAAGTTAACGCATGCCTAATATTTTTCTATGGTTTAAGAAAAATCGTGTGACTTCCTCCAATATTATCTCGATATATTTCGAGGTGACAACAAGATTGTTTTTGTCTATTTTTTTAGTCAAATTGTCTAACCAGCTAATTCATAACATATATGATGGTAGCATAGAAAACCCCTCGTCAAATAAATTCACTTAGCCCAAATATTGAAATTCAAATAAAATTCTACAATATTTCATCAAATTAATTTTGACTATCATAAAATGCTCATGAAATCTAAATGGTTATATTATTAGATGAGAATCATGAGATATTGAATGAGACAAATACTTTGACATATATTTGAATGATATCTCATATGCATATCTTAATTACATTATTCGTATCTCTTCTCAAGATTTTTAAAATACAATAATTAATTTTGTATATCGTTCCACAAGATATAAAATATTATAAAACAAAATATAAACTCGATAGAAGAAAATTTGTTTAGTTTCAATTAATAATATAATATTATGTTCTAAACGCAACAAATGAGATCGAAACTATATCATCCTCATGACATGATGCACGCAATCATTATTTCAAAGCTTCCAAAAAATGAAGATCAAGATGACTTTCTTCAATTGCGTCAAATTAAATGAGGACACAATTCTAAGATATAGTCATTTGAAGAGATTTCAAGTATTTTTCTCACAGTGATTGAGTAATAGTTGTTAAAAATTTATTAACCTTATAGCTATATGTTGATAATATTGATATTAAATATATAAAAATGATATCACAAATATCACAATATTTGAAGAAGGTGCAACATCATTCATTGGTTATGTTGTTGAAGAATATATAGGTTATACATATTTTTAGTCACAAGTGAAAACTTATCACGAGTAAAAGCATTTTTTCTTAAGAGTTATAATTGATGATTGTCAAAAGCGAAAAAATCATTTAACAATAAAAAAATAGTCGGGAAAATAAGATTATCAGATAAAAACAATGTAGAAAACAGAAAAAATGGCGTGATAAAGAAGCAAACTACGAGCATGTCAGATCCCCGATAAAGATTGTAAATAACATAATAGATGTTAAAGACGATCAGATACTTGCTGAACATACCAAAATAGTTATATGCATATTATAACAAACTATGACAAAGAGTTGTTGAGTTGTCAAAATAAACCAAGAAGCATATTGGAAAGTGTGTCAAGTGGATAAGATAATTTATCTGATTCATATACCGTCTATGGTCATGATTTTTTATTTTTTATGGCTTAGTTTGTTTCAGTTGATAAATGTTATTAACCATATTTTAATTCATTTAAATATTATCAAAATTTCGTACATATATTTTCAACAGTTTAGATTATTACGTGCAACACACATACATTTTTCTAGTTCACTAAAATATACAAGAGTATCTTACGAGACATCCGACAATGTCCTGTAAATTTAACTTTTAAATTGTTCATTATTAGTACAGGCATCTCATATTGACTAAATAAAATATTTGAAAATTATATATATACAGACTTAAACAATCTTTCTTTTTGGATGGAGATAAAAGTTCAATTCCTAATCTTTAACAACGATGTTTCTTGATTTTGCTTCTTTTTCTTGGGTGGGCGGCTGCGGGTTTGGGTCTGGCTTAATTGAGTTCTTGTCTTATGTAAGTACCAAGGAAATGAATGTTCGGGGTTTTTTTTAAAAAAAGAAGTTAGTTTTGAATTAGTTTTGAATTCAATTTTTTGACTCGTTAATTAAAGTTTTATTTTACCAAGGCTGATTGTTGATTTTTCTGACTTCACCAAAAAAATAAATAAATAAATAAATCAACATTTTCTGCTTTCATGGGAGCAGTTAAATATCAAGGGGGTATCAAAAGTTGACATCTTTAATGGATTACACATGAAAATTTCAATTTCTACTCTAGGTGGTGGCTAACATTTTATTTACTTATTTTTACCTTTTATTTATGGCACAGTCTTTGATGAATTGGGAAGGTAGAATAAATGCAGTTTATACTATTTTTTACTGCAGGAGTATGTATATAATCGCTTACAATTCAGGTACATAGATTCGTACTTGCTTCAACTCATTCAATTTCCACATATTTGATCGAGAACCGTGTTAGGCGATGGATTTTTAATTATCAAATTGTGATGTTTTGCAGCTATGGATGGTATTTTACCTTCGTGCAAGGTTTCGTATATCTGGTGCTGATATATTTGCAGGGATCCACGACCGAGCAAATGGTGAATCCATGGAAAACATATGTCAAGTTATCGGCTGTTCTTATGGGCTCTCATGGACTAACGAAGGGTTCTTTGGCTTATCTTAATTATCCTGCACAAATCATGTTTAAGTCTACAAAGGTATACAATATAGTAAACTATTGAACTAGCCCCAGCATCGATACTGAAGCTTTTCACTTCAAATATGCTCTGTTTTCCTTAAAAAATCGCTTTATCAAGTTGAAGCCAGCTTAGAGATGGGACTGACCTGGTTTGAACCTGTTCTGAATTCGAAATTTTAAGAACCAGTATCTTACAGGACTGGATATCTTACAGTTCACTTGGCTAGTTAGTAAAACCAGTATCATTTGGTTACGGTTTGTATGTACCCGTCAAGGGTTTTTGAGTATTTTTTCAGAAAAAAATATTTAATTTATATGTGGATTATGTGGTAATTTTTAAAAGAACAGTTGAAGCAGAAGTCTAAAAGCATATTTTTGACTTCTGGCCTTTTTAACGTTTTTAATTTGTTAGAAAAGGCACAACCGAACACACTATTTTTGAATGAGTGTTTTTTCAGCAAAAACTTCTGCATCCAAGCACATTGCAAAAAATATTTTAATTTATGATTCGGAAATTCCATAACTATGAAGGAAAAGATGTGTGTTGGTGCTATGGAGAGGTTGAGGTCATTGAACACTTGGCATTTGGCAATTTCTTTGAAGTTCGAATTTGTATATTGATATCATACAGAACTGGTTGTTCTTTTACATATTTCTCATTTGGCCATTCCTTTCAAGTTATTATTAGTGTAATTGAGAGTTAGTGTTTGTCGAATGCTTTATGTTTGAAGGTTTCTTCCGAGTTCCCACCCGTGTATTAGTATAATGAAGTGTCGGTGATCGTTAAATAGGTCATGTTCAGTCATTTCTTTTCACACCAATTTGTCAAATATCTAATGTTCAGCATTTCTTTTGACACCGATTTGTATATTGGTGTAACGAAGAGTTGGTTGTCGTTTAATATTTCACATTTGCGGGTTTCTTTTAAGCTCAAATTCACATATATTGTGAATTTATGGAGTTCGTGTGTATATTTTGTTTGTTGGAGAACAGGTGCTGCCAGTGATGGTGATGGGTACGTTTATACCCGGCTTGAGACGAAAATACCCTGTTCACGAATATATTTCAGCAACACTTCTTGTTGTTGGCTTAATTCTTTTCACCTTAGCAGATGCCAACACTTCTCCAAACTTTAGTGCCATCGGTATTTTGATGATTACGGGTGCTCTAGTCATGGATGCGTTTCTTGGTAACCTTCAGGAAGCAATTTTTACCATGAATCCCGAAACTACTCAGGTGTTTATGGTTTATCTCCTTTCTTTTTATAGATGCATCAGCATGAAACCAGGATGCATAACTTTAAGAAGTTTGTTATATAGATGGAAATGCTATTTTGTTCGACGGTGGTTGGTTTGCCTTTCCTGTTGCCGCCAATGATATTGACAGGGGAATTGTTCAAGGCATGGGACTCTTGTTACGAGGTGAATATTCGTCATCTTTTTTCCTCAGTAACATGTTCCTCATTCCACTTGTTTCGTTTCTTTATCACGAGAACAGACAATAGTGTAGATTGAAGTGAAATTGAGAAAGATTTAGGTTGGGAATGCCTGTAAATAAGACATTACTAATTAGTGACCGGGAAAACAGTATGGATATGCATAATTATATAGTGTGGTGGTCGTGATAGTCACTATGTTACGTGAGTGATACAAAGTTTGTTATGGGCATACAGAGTAGATTTGATAAATTTCTGAATATTGCATGACACCACTGTCTTATGTAGCTGTCGAGATAATCTAACAATCGAATCGAAGTGTTTGAGCTTTCGTATGTTGTAAAAGATTTCGACTTGCACTTTCGTTGTTGACTAGAGCTATAGCTTTTCGTCCAGTAACAATTATCTAAAAGTGTTAATTTTGAGCATTTCGAGTCGTTCGGGCATCCACTTACCTCCAGAAGTCCCGAATTTTACTTGCATTTCATCTTTGCTTTTGTGTTGCAGCATCCTTACGTTTACGGCGTGCTAGTATTCGAATCGATGGCTACGTTTGTTGGTCAAGTCTCTGTGTTATCACTCATTGCCATATTCGGTGCTGCCACGACAGCTATGGTAAACTCAGTTCCTACCTAGAAATTTTTTCGAAGTATTCTTGGAAGGGCCACTTCCTTTTCTTCGATTACAAGACCTCAGGAAACCAGATACATTTTCTAACAGTTGGTGCATTTCAATACAGGTAACAACAGCAAGAAAGGCAGTAACTTTACTGTTGTCATTCCTCATTTTTACGAAACCGCTTACGGAACAACATGGTTCTGGACTGATCTTAATCGCCATGGGAATCATGCTGAAGCTCCTTCCGGACAGTAAACTTCCCAGTCGAGCAGCAGTGTGTGATGCCAGCGACATGCAGAAGCCACTCGAAAACAAAGACCATGAAGATGAGGAGAAAAGGCCACTGGTCTGAGTTTTTGAAGATGGCTGGAGATATTGATTTTTCTTTTATCATACAGCTTCCATTTTCTTTTCTTCACCTGTATAAATTTTCAAAGAAAGCATGTAGAAACTGTGTGGAAAGTTTTCAATTTACATTATTTGGTACTTTTTGGGTACACATTGGACGAATATAAATCAGTTTTTTCTGTATAAAATATTAATTAATTTTGCTGTATAAAATTTAGTTTGAATAATTACTTTGTAACTGCGATCCTTTGGCACTATGAACACGTTTGTTTATTGGAAACTATGAATAATATTCTTTTCAAGAGAATTAGGACTAACTAAACCAACCCCCTTAATTATTATTAAAAAAAAAAAATCTAAAAACAGTACAACAAAAATGAGTCTCAGACCAGCGGAAAATTTCGACCATTTCTTCTCTAAATCTATTCTAGGAGTTTCAACAATTTTTTCTGCAATCTAAAAAAATGGGAAACTTTAAATTTAGACTAGTTAAAATTCTTACACATTGACTACAAAAAACGAAAATCAAGAATGAGTAGTATTTGTTCTATACTCATCATGTTCTATCACAGGCACGGTTCTTGTGCTAGAAGCGGTAAGAGCCCTCACATGACCAACCATTGAAACTTGTAAAGCTTCTTCTTCGTAAGCCCTTCTCTCCAATTCATCCATTCTTGCCTTCTTTTTCTCATTTATGAACATCGCGATCAGTAACAAGCTCAGAAGGAATACCCCTAACGCAGCTCCGATCGAGCTCCCTATTGCTATCTTCCACTTGCTAACTCTTCTCTTCAAAGGCACCAATGATGACTCAACCACTAAACCGAAGTGACCGTTCCTCATTGCAACACAAACCTTAGGCCTCATCTGGCTTGACAGTGTCATCTTTCCATCAGGATCAAAGCTTGCACATAAAGGGATGATCCCGGTTGAGACATTGTATAAGGTCGTGTTGCTAAAATCTATAATTATTGGCTTTTTTCCAGCTTGAATTCCCAGCTCAAATGGCATGGTACTGCTCAAGTTTATGATACCATTCACACCAATGTTATAGGCTAGTAGGCCTAAAACAGGTGATATGAGTCGATAGCCGGTCAATTCGTAGTTGTTGTAATATATAGATGACCAATTTGATCCAAGATTTTGTCGGAGCAATACGACTCTTTCGATGCAAGGATGAACACCAACACCAACGTTTAACTGGAATTCTTTGATTCTTGCTCCGTATCTTCTCAGGCTGCCACACCTGTATCTTATGATGTCGACATTTATGCCCGAAAGATTTGCTGGTAAGTTGATTCTGTGCAGTTTGCCTGTTCTGAAGTTCTTGTTGTATGATCTGAATGTGTGATCCCGGATCACAAGATCGAGTAGTCGTGCAGATTGGATTTCTTGTGTTTGAGCTTGTAGGGTTTGCAAGGATGCTAGTGATATAAGAATCAGTGTGAGAGAAAAGAAGATGCCCATTTAAGGATTTTAGGTGATATTGTTTGCAAGAAAGGATTTTTGATGAAAATTTGATAGAGCATGGAAAAGGTCAGCTTTATTCGAATGTAATTAAGGTATACTTTAATCAGCTGTAGAATGTTTGAGGAAACAGGCCAGAAATGATTGTTAATTGAGCCAAATGTGTAATCTAAGGAGCTTTCTCAATGTGAAAAGATGGAAGTAACGTTAAAGTTTTATATTCCATTATATCTAGTGACGAAGCCAGAAATATGGCTCTGCCCGGGCTAGAATTTTAAATTTTAAAATATTTTAATATTTTAAATTGATATATCCGGGCTAATATCATATTATTTCAAAATTATACAAAATTTTCATATAAATTTTTTTTAAAAAAATTGGGCCACCCGGGCTTACCTATGTAGCTCCGCCCCTGACTATATCGAGAAGCATATCCCAACCAAAAGATTTAATCGAAAATGCAAGGAGAGGTAGATGTTTCATGTCCAAATTCCGAATATAAGTCATTTTCTCCTAGAAACTAATATTTTTAACATCACGTCAACACTTCAAAAAAAATAAAAGTTCAAAAAAATGCTAATATGATATATAAATGAGCAAATATGCCAAATTATTGGTTGTTACTAATTTGTTAGTGGATAATTATATCTTTACCAATTAAATATTGGAGAGTACTATGATTATTATATATGCACATATATATAGTCGTAATGTATTCCTTAAAATGGAGTGTAAGAATTTGAGGCTGTAAAAGAGTAAGAAGCAAGGATGGAAGGAATGATTAGGAGCGTGGTGGGATGATGATAATTAATATAAAGTCATAAAGGCATGAAAAAAGGAGATCATGGCGTGCCAAGGCTGAAGTTCTCTGTCCTTTCTTTAATTAAAAACAAGCCATAAATATTAAAATAACTTTTTTTGTTTATAATAAATCTGAATATTAAACTAAAATGTAGAGGTTTTGTAATAAAATAATTTTTTTGTTGATTATATATACATTTAGAGTTCCAAAGCTAACTTAATGTGATGCTTTCTTTTACATTTTTAATTAAAGAATAGAAAGCAATAAAAAAAAACTACATTTATGATTTATTCATTTCACAAAACTTTCACAAGATCGTCTCATTGTGTAATTTTATGAGATAGAGCTCGACTCGATCTAATTCATAAAAAAATAATATTAGTTTTTTTATATCAAAATAGTATTTTTTATGATATGTATGGGTCGGATTAAGACGTCTCACAGATATAGACCCGACGAATACAGACCCGTGAGACTGTTTCATAAGAGGTCTACTTTTCCATTATACATTCAGGGTAATGTCGAAATATTTAATTCAAATGATATAAAGATATCACGAGTGTTTTTCACGTTACTCAATATATTGAATTAAATGAAAAATGATGTGAATTCTTTTGTAATCATTGGATCAATTGTTAGAATTACTAATTATATGCTATGATCAAACTAATAACCAAACAAATATATTTTTCATAGCTTTGTCTGGAAAAAATAACCTATCGGTTTGAACCAAAAACGACAGGAGTACGTCTCTTGTAAGAAAATCTCACGGATCTTTATTTGTGAGACGAGTCGATCATATTTATATTTACAATAAAAAATAATATTTTTGATATAAAAATATAATTTTTAATAGATAACCTAAATAAAATATATATCTCATAAAATTGACTCGTAAAACTTACTCACAAGATTTTTTTTGTGAAAGTGTAGCAATTCTCGTGTTTGATGTTCACTCTGCCAAACTTTTTAGATATTACTTTAGGGTCCATTCAAGTTATGGGCTTTTTCCTATTTTACGAACAATTCAAGAATCTATCCACTTCTCCGACAATTGGGGAAACTAAAACGCTCTTTCAACGTACAATTCGAAATGTATACAACATAATTGTTTGAGATGTTTGGAGTTTTTACAAATCTTAATGTGGTATAATATATTAAAAGTAGGTCTCTTGTGAGACGGTCTCACGGATTTTATCTGTGAGACGAGTCAACCTTACCAATATTCACAATAAAAAGTGATACTCTTAGCATAAAAAGTGATATTTTTCATGAATAACCCGAATAAGATATATGTCTCATAAAATACGATCCGTGAGACCGTCTATTAAGAAAACCCATCAGTTCCCAAGTCTTGAATAATCTCATTTGGTAGCAAGCTAGCTAATAACGCTTGTGGGAAGTTGGAGTGGGACGACTATTTTTTCCATTGTATTTTTCCCGAGGACAAAAGGGATAATGTCTATTTGGCCTGCCAAACCCGCTGATTATTTGTAAGTTTTCGTTACTTTTCGTTTAAAGGAAATCATGATCAACTGTATGTTTTGTTTTAAAGAATAATCTTTTTAAAAATTGATATTTGTTGATGTCAGTTCTGTGAAAGTAATTCCTTCATGGATTAAATTGGAACGCCGATTGCTACAATAATTTGACAGAAATCGGACTTCGGACAATTCGTTTCTTCGAACACCACACCACAGCTCCTTGTACATAGGTGGTAGTGTTGGCAGGCAGAGCAGACTTGCTAAAGCTTACCTGATATGTCATCTTTTGGTTCATTTCAGTGAATACTAGTGTATCGGGTGCAACCGTTACTTCTACCCCGGGAACAGATTCTATCTCAATGTTATAACTCGAGTTCGCCTCACCGACATTTGTCACTGTCCTCGTGTAGGTTTTCGTGGCATCATCGAGTTCGACTGCAAATGAAGGGTAGTTCAATTGTGCTTCGGAGATGCTCGTTATGTCTGAGCATTTAACGGTGCTCTGCACGATCACCTCGATTTCCTGGTCCGTGTATCCTAGACCACATAGATAAGGGATGTAGTCGTTTGGTTCGAGATCGTAAATGAGCCCTGGATCGTTTGCACTTGGTGGGTTGACATGGCCTGCTCCTATTGCGAATATATCAGCGGGCAAGCCCCTTTCATCGATAATGGCGCTGCCACCGAGGTTGTACTGAGTGGCAGTGGTCATGATTGCCGACTTGATCGCGGCAGGGGACCAATCGGGATGCGCGCTTTTGAGGATCGCAGCAATGCCACCAAGGTGAGGGCATGACATCGAGGTACCCGTAGCCATGTTAAAAGCAGCGGTCTCTTTCGTGTTGTTATCAACTGATACAGGCCACGCGGCGAGAATGCTCACACCAGGGCCTGTGATGTCGGGCTTCAGGATTCCTGGACTGGCCAAGCTTGGTCCTCTGGAGGAAAATGAAGGCACCATTGGAGCAAGTGGATCTCCAATCACTGTACCGTGGAATAAGACTGTGGCAGTAGGCGCTGAGGTTGATCTTATGTATGATTTAATCTTTTGCCCTGACTCGAAACTCACGTGTGTAGCGGGCAGCACATGAGTATCCGCTATCGTGCTGTAGCCATCGAGTTCATCGTTCATCAAAATCATGGCAGCACCACCTGCATCTTTCACTGTTTGCCCTTTGGTGGTGCGCCGTATATCGTGACCACCCCTCGAGCATAGCACGACTTTTCCTCTAACATCAATGCCATCCAGTGACCCAGGGCCACACAAACTTGCGGTTTGGTTCTCACTAGCCCCGCCAGCATCAATCAAAGGCAACAATGTTGTGGGAAAATCACTAGGTTGAAAAGCTGACTCCCCATCATAGATATCCAAATTCCCCAACAACGCCGTAGCGACTAACTTCCTGTCGATTGTACTGGCACCTACTGTGAGAATCCAGGGCGCCTCATTCGACATTGTAGAATTCATCGGACCAAAATTAGCTGCAGAACAGCTACGAATATACCCTTTTGGATCGCACCAAACGCACCGATAGCAATCCTATCATTATAAAAATCAGCAGAGGGTCCACCAAGAGAGAGGGAAAGCATGTCCACACCATCCTCCACTGCAGCGTCCATTGCTGCCAGTATATCAGCATCACTACAACTCACTAGAGTACAAACTTTATACATGGCTAGATGTGCCCGAGGGGCCATTCCTGTGGCCGTCCAATTAGCCAACCCAAAAAGATTGGCATCTTTAACAAAGTTCCCACCAGCTGTGCTAGCCGTGTGTGTCCCATGACCTACATCATCGGTAGGCGGCCCTGGAAAATCTTTCATGAAATTCCTTGCACCGATCAGCTTGTTGTTACATGCCATGCCATCAAACTCACATTTCCCATTCCACTTGGCAGGCGGAGCGGGCATGCCTTCATCATCGAAAGACAGGTGCCCTGGAGTTATTCCGCTATCTAAAACTCCAATGATCACACCTTCACCAAAGTTGGAGCCAGGCCAAACTCCGAAGTTTGTATGCAACCCCAAGAAATTCGGACTATGAGTCGTTTGCAAACTTAATCTTTTCTGGGGCCTTGCAAACAAGAAGCCATCTGTTTTCTCCATTTCCTTCACTTCTTCTATAGATAGCTTTGCGGCAAAACCAGTGATCACATTGCGATATGTATGAACCAGTCGAGACGAGTCTTTCTCTCCTGCTGTCGTGCTTTTCGGCAAGAAGGAATGATACCAGCTTTCCAGCCTTGCCGGTTCAGCTGATTCACCATTCCCTGGCAATTTTACATGAACAATGTAAGTCTCTAAGATGCTCCCTGACGCATTTTCAGATGCTAGTATTTGTTCAGCAGAGGCAGGATTTACTAGAAGAATCAAAACGATTAATAGTACACCATACATGTTTAGAAAAATGACATGATCCATCATTTCTTGCTGTCCATATATATTTTTACTAACTGAGTGATCCGTTAACGATATACATGTATTAATATACTACATTTTCGATCAGAATCTGATCACCTGCCGGCCTAGAAAACATGAAGGGCTATTAGACTTGTTAACTCCGCTAGCAGTGTGATCACAAGAAGACATTTTGGATAATTTGTGTCTAACTATTCTATAGAAACAATAATAATAGTATAATCCTCCGTTCTATGTCGCGAGGTTAATACTATTATCAGTTTTCGTCTCCATGTTTTCGGACGTTTATGTTTTTGGCAAATTCTTCCGGAAAAATTAGAGATCGACAAGGTTTAGCTATTTTAACTTTTATTGAATTTTCGAGTTGAAGAAAAGCAATTGTGTGTTTGTGTGTCTCTTTTGTGTATTATGTATGTATAATATTTTGTCCGATCAGCGCATAAAACAGAAGTTGATGTTTACATCTTAAAAGTTCTAATTGTATTATATTAGGTTGATACCCCATGGATGAGGCATTCAAATTGAGCCCACATCGGATCATGGGCTCCGGCCCATCCTTAGCCAGAAGACTCATGACAAGTCCATCTATTCTCTTATAAATATCAGGTTTGTGTATCCAACTCATTCAGATTCAATATATTATTTTTCAGCAGCACCTTTAGCTGCTCTCCACTTATATCCTCAGTCTTTGACTTGAGCGTCGTAGGGGCTACGTCGGGACACCCTCCTGGCCTCCTTCTAACGGTCTTATTCGTGATTTCAGGCTCAGGACAATCTCGAATCATGCGTCTGGGCTAGTGACACTTGCTGGAATCGAACACTAAATTTCTTGTGAATATCATAGGTCTATAAACACATGTTTGTAGTTCTTTTTATACGCAATAACTCAGACAAGGGGTGGGTGAGTGTGACCGTCTCTCCTCAATTTTTCAGTTTCATTGATTAAGGATATAAAATTAATTATATTTTTTTCACTTGTCACTAATTCAACTTCCATTTTCTGGCTCTGTCTCTGTTTGTACGAAATGTTTGTATTATTGTGTATAAGTAAACGAACAAGATATTTACACTTATGAATTGTTAAATACATTCTACTTTGACCTTTTGCATTAAACATAGAAAAAATTACATTTTATGTTCCTTTTTTTAGTTCCACAATAAAAATAAACACTTTTAAAGCATAATTTTAGACAAATATTTTTAAAAAAAACTGTAAAATTTATATTATCTACTAATTATTTTATTTATTTGGTACATAAAAAAGTAAAAAATTCTAATATTTTAATAGATGATTGAAAAAAATTCAAATAAAGTGTACAATTTTAAAATTATACATTATAATATTAACTAACTAATCAGTTAATATTGTAAATTATTCTATATAATCAATTCAATTTCACTATCATAGACGACAGAGGGAATTATTGAGCCACAATTAAAAATAAACTTTTTTTTAATCTATTGTTAAAATAAAATAATTTTTTTAATCTCTAATTTCCCATTTTTGTTTGTAGTAGCTAAAAAATTTTGATTAGACATGTTATATACCTAACTAAAAATAATATTTTCGTCAAAAGACCAAAGCCAAATTGAAAAATAAATAATTGCAATAAAATAACCGATTTAAAAAGATATGGAAAATAAAAACAATTGATTCAAAAAAATATTCACCAATTTAGAATTAGGAAATCTGAAATTTTCTTATTTTAAAAGTATTCATCCCAACAATAGGATACTATAAAAATAAATAAATGTTAAACTTTGCATATAAAAATACAAAAATTTAGTAAATTGTTGAAGATTATTCATTTGTTTCACAAATAAAATAATTGACAAAGTGTAAATTTGTAATAAAAGAATTCAAAATAGAGTGTGATCAATAATATTTGAAGTGCAGATGTGAAATAACACTAGTTTTTTATTTTAAAAAAATAGATAGAAAAATTATTTTTATATGTCACAAAATAATTCATCATGTTGTCCATTCAAGAGTGATATTAAATTAATTGTGTAAAATAATTTACAAGATTAATTAAATTATTAGTTAATATTTAAATCATATTTAAAATATAAATTTTAATTTTCTAAGTGCAATATTCATATTTATTACAATTAATGATGTCTCAAATCCATGATCGAAAATAATATCTCGGGTTATATTTGCAAATTTTGCTGAAATCACTGATATTTGTATTAGAACAAATAGGCATACAATACAATCCAAAGAAATTACAGTGGATTGTGAAGATACGTCTTTGAGCAAATAGGAACTCATTTTCTTGAAAAGAAAACACTTTATTAATTCGTCATGTAACATATTTAGTTACCTTCAGTGAAAGTGATTACTTCATGGATTAATTTGGAGTGCCGATCAATGCACAAGTTTGACAGAAATCGGGCTTCGGACAGCTCGTTTCTCCGAACGCCACACCACAGCTCCATGTACGAAGGTGGTAGTATTACCCGTTGGAGAAGATTTGCTAAAGCTTATCTGATATGTCATCTTTTGGTTCATTTCTGTGAATTCTATTGTATCGGGTGCAACCGTTACTTCTACCCCTGGAACGGATACTATCTGAACGCTATAACTCGAGCTCGCCTCACCTACATTTGTCACTGTCCTTGTATATGTTTTCGTGGCATCATCGAGTTCGACTGCAAATGAAGGGTAGTTCAATTGTGCTTCGGGAATGCTCTTTATGTCTGAGCATTTAACGGTGCTCTGCACGATCACCTCTATTTCCTGGTCCGTGTATCCTAGACCACACAGATAAGGGATGTAGTCGTATGGTTCGAGATCGTAAATGAGCCCTGGGTCGTTTGCACTTGGTGGGTTGACATGGCCTGCTCCTATTGCGAATACATCAGCGGGCAAGCCCCTTTCATCGATAATGGCGCTGCCACCGAGGTTGTACTGAGTGGCAGTGGTCATGATTGCAGACTTGATCGCAGCAGGAGACCAATCCGGATGCGCGCTTTTGAGCACGGCAGCAATGCCACCAAGGTGAGGGCATGACATCGAGGTGCCTGAAATAATGTTAAAAGCAGTGGTCTCTTTAGTGTTGTTGTCGACTGATACCGGCCATGCCGCTAGAATGCTGACACCAGGGCCAGTGATGTCGGGTTTCAAGATTCCTGGACTGGCCAAACTTGGCCCCCTGGAGGAAAATGATGCCATACTTGGAGCATGTAGATCTCCGATCACCGTCCCACGGAATAAAACCGTGGCCATAGGCGTTGAGGTTGATGTTATGTATGATTTAATCTTTTGCCCTGCATCGAAACTCACGTGTGTTGCTGGAAGCACGTGAGTATCCGCTATCGTGCTGTAGCCATCGAGTTCATCGTTCATCAGAATCATGGCCGCACCGCCGGCATCTTTCACGGTTTGCCCCTTGGCAATGCGCCCTATCCCACCACCCCTCACGCAGAGCACAACTTTTCCTCTGACATCAATGCCATCGAGTGACCCTGGGCCACACAAACTTGCGGTTTGGTTCTCACTAGCCCCGCCAGCATCAATCAGAGGCAATAATGTTGTGGGAAAATCACTAGGCTGAAAAACTGACTCCCCATCATACATATCCATATTTCCCAACAAAGCCGTGGCAACTATCCTCCTGTCGATTGTGCTGGCACCTACTGTGAGAATCCAGGGCGCCTCATTCGACAATGAAGAACTGATTGGACCAGCATTGGCTGCGGAACAGCTTACGAAAATACCCCGTTGGATTGCACCAAACGCACCGAGGGCAATTCCATCATTGTAAAAATCAGCCGACGGTCCACCGAGAGAGAGGGAAAGAATGTCAACACCATCCTCCACTGCAGCATCCATTGCTGCCAATATATCAGCATCACTGCAACCCTCTACCGAACAAACTTTATACATGGCTACATGTGCACGAGGGGCCATTCCAACGGCTGTCCCTTTAGCCATCCCGTAAACGTTGGCATCTTTAACAAAGTTCCCAGCAGCCGTGCTAGACGTGTGTGTCCCATGACCTTCATCATCTGCAGGTGGCCCGGGGGAATTGCTCACGAAATTCCTTGCACCGATTAGCTTGTTGTTACACGCCATGCCATCAAACTCACATTTCCCCTTCCACTTGGCAGGTGGAGGGTCCACACCTTCATCATCGAATGATGGGTGCCCTGGAGTTATTCCGGTATCTAAAACTCCAATGATCAAGCCTTCACCAAAGTTGGAGCCAGGCCAAACCCCTACGTTTGTATGCAACCCCAAGAAATTCGGACTATGAGTTGTGTGCAGACTTAATATTTTGTGGGGCCTTGCAAAATAGAAACCATCCATTTTCTCCATTTCCTTCACTTCTTCTGCAGACAATTTTGCTGCAAAACCAGTGATCACATTCTTATATGTGTGAACCATTCGAGACGAGCCTTCCCCTCCTGCTTCTCTTCTTTTCGGCAGGAAGGAATGGTACCAGCTTTCCATGTTCGCGGGCTCAGTCGATGCTCCATTCCCTGGAAATTTTAAATGAACAATGTAAGTTTCTAATCTACTCCCTGATGCATTTTCAGATGCTATTATAATTTCTTGAGCCTTGGCAGAATATTTTACACAAATCAAAATCATGAAAAGAACATAAGGGAGATCCATGTTTAGAAATAATGACACGATCATGTATTTCTTGATTAAATGAATGATCCATCAGCACTATATATATACACACATGACAGTTTTCATGATTTGATCACCAGCTAGCCGGCCTGGAAAAACAAGGGTACTGGCCGTAGACTTGGTTACTCCGCTGTTTGATCGCAACAAGAAGATAGTTGTTCAAATCTTGGGTTAGTTTATTTTATGTCCGACTATTTTAATTTGAAGCTTGACCTATTCTATGTGTCTACAGAAATGGAAAGATATATATTAAATTTATAATGCTTAAAAATTCTGACAGTTCATTGAAAGATAGAAACCATGCATGTTGAGTGAAGTGTGCGAGGTTAATACCATAGAGGTTTTCGTCTCTATGTTTTCGACATTTCCTTCCCGAATTATTGTAGAATATTAAATTTTAGCTATTTTAAATATTATGGAAAACTGTACGTATGCTTAATTAGAAAATTGATAAATTTTCAAGTCTTTAAACTTTCCGATTAAAGTTCGACGCCAGGTCTTATGTTGAACATTTGTAATTTTTACAACTTATAAAAATATCTTGAAGGGTATTGTTTTTTTTGTTTTTATTTTATGATATGAGACTCACGACCACCACATTTCGATGTGCACTGACTAAACTCTGGTCTAATATTGTTGTCGATATTCCAAATTTGCCGAAGGAAGTTCCGTTCGGCTCAGGCTCTCGGGGGTCACATGAACGTGCATCGTCGCGACCACGTCAAGTCACACCATCAAGTGTCACCAATACCCAACGGTGGCTAAAGCTCATCCATCCCCGATATTTTTACCGGCATGTGAAGAATTCGCAACAAATGGCAGCTTGTGCCTTGTTTATTCCATGCCAAACCCTAATAATGTCCATCTTGTTGGCAGGGACATGAAGGCTTCCTTGGACTTCTGACTCACCTAATTATTTTGCGACAGATAAATCGAGCAACGCCACGAGTGATCCGTTGATTTTTTATGGCTGTGAAATTATGGGGAGTGCGACAGATTCGACACCGATTGAAGAGATTGATCTCGAGCTTCGTCTAGGACGAAAGTCGCGACTGCAATGGGGATGATAGTATGTACGTCCGTATACATAGAAGATGTCGACGTTTCTATTTGGTCATGTATACTCACATGAGAAGATATATTATCGTTATATTTTCAGATTTTAGATTTCATGCAAGCTAGCTACACTAGTAATAAGAGATATATAACTATATTAACAGTAAAAGATGAAGTACAATTTCATGTCCAGTTGACGGCTTGCCCTGAAATTTTGAGTCACGATATAAACATTGTACGTTTAGCTGGTAAAAGGAAAGGGGTGTACGTGTGTGTGTATATATATACACACATATATTCTTGATATATTTTTTAAATAAATAACTATTGGTTGGTTTGTTTCTGTTTCTCGTTAATTGATTTGTCTGTAAAAAGTCATTAATTGATTTTTTAAATAGTAACTATATATTCTCTAGTTTCTTAATATTTTTTTAATAAATAACTATATATTCTGTATTTCTTAATATTTTATCCATACGTTTTTTTAATTAATACGCCATCTTGTGATTAAAGTAATGGATATTTCCTAATTCTTTCACTTTATTTTAATTTTATAATTACTAATAATAAAAAAATTTAAACACGGACACAGAAGTTTGAGATAGGCCATGCCACAGCATAGAATAGATTAGCATGTCTGAATCCGTCAGATAACAAGCGGATCTACCAAAGGCTAAGCTAAAGAAAAATAAATAAGCATCTAAAGAAAATCCAATCTAGGATAGGAAAGCATCCGTCCTATACTCTGTTAGCGATTACAACCAACCTCTAAATGTAATCTAGAAATCCACACGTACGCATGCTGCAGAATATGTGAGTGAGGTTAATTAGGGTGCATTTTGATGGAGTTTGGCCAACCCATTGAAGAATACATCGACACGTTCTGCATTGGTTGTTGACCAGTAGTGCCGTAAGGTCCTGAGCCACGATTTAGAGGACTGTCATCATTTTCTTCAGCAGACTCACTTGAAGCACCAGGGGAAGCAGGGCTGACCCCTGCTGCTGGCGTGCCAAAATTTAGCATATGTGCTTGTGGTGGAGAAGACAATGGAGATTTGGATTTCTTTCCATCTGCAATGAAACTGCCTACCACAACCTGGTAAAGAAAATAGCTTAATAATCAAGAGATGATGCGTACGAGTAACTAAGAATATTTGTTACTATTCTGGTAAAATAAGGGCTAAATGTACTTGATGGAGAAGAACACAGGTGCATAAATATATCGGCAATATCATTATCGTTGCATGTCTTAGAACAAAGCTAGTTGGGTCCAGATTAAACATATAAAACTATGGACTGAAATAAACTGTCTGGAATTTCAATGTCTGACACCAATGGCTGACCCAAATGACTCTGCCTCTCACACCCTTGGGTAGGGTGGGGGGAGGGGGGGTGAGGTGAAAGACCTGGCTAAACATTACCTGAACTGATGAGGCAGCTTTGAGCATTCCCGCTACTCCACCACCCAATACCCTGCCATCTGAACCAGCCAGTGACACACTCAGACCACCAGTTCGATTGCGATTACCAGAAGTATCTGACAGCAGGAAAGAACCAGACAACGATATGATCTCAAATCGACCCTGCAAACAGATGAAGGTACCATTATGTACAGTCAAGTACCATTCTCAAGATGAACTGAAAAGAAACGACAGCATCCATCTTTACATTGAGCCCTTCATCGTACTCTCACTTTTGTATTTTTAGAAGAAACGAACTTCACCACTACAAATAAAAAGGACAAACGAAATATGTTTGGCATCGAAAAACTTCAGTATCCAGATTTGAGAAGTTATCAGGGATCAGGGACCAAAGAAAGTATAACAAATCGGTTGAGAGCTTCATACAGTACACCAACGATCGAAGATTACGAATGTTATATGTTGTTGAAGATTACAAACCCCTCCATCTCTTCTTGAAATGGTCTTTCGAGATTTTATTGCAAGTGATAGTTGAGGTAACCTCCGTACAAGTGGAAAACACTTAATTAGTCAAATGGATAGGCCTAGAAAGGCCAGTAACAGAAAAGGCTTCCCGTGGATGTTCTCGGTGACAAGCAAGCAACCGCTTCCACAGTTCAGTACACATCTCAAGTCTGTTTGAAGGATTCTCTTGACTGAAGATTGGAAAGTGGAAGCTAAAAATGCATTTCGGCAGCTACATCCAGAACTACTGTTGTTTTATGCATAACAAACCCCTACAAAGCTGAAGAGGTTTCCACCAGGGAGAGTGTGCATAAAAAATGAGTCAAAAATCATCAAAACCTATTAATAAAAAGATTAGATGGAACATAAGGGGTAGGAGGATCCACATAGTCGACCCCACTTAGTGAGATAAAGACCTATTGTTGTTGATTATTTGTGGGTACGAAAAATTTTATGTTTATCTTGTTCATCTATTGTGGATATAAAAACCTAAGAAGTACCTTCCATGTACACGTCTCAATCTATATCATTGTTAAGGAAAAGTTCTTCACATCCATTTGTCATTTATCATAGTCATAGTATGCCTATATAACTGGCAAAATCTTTTAAAGACTCTAGCATCATAACTAGCATAAATTACTATAGTCAACACCTTACCTTTAAAATAACCACCTGCCACCAATCTATCTTTATCTAGCAGCACCCTTACATCCGCTACAAGATTTCGTTAATAGATCCACTTGCATCCAATTTGAACAATTTCCCGATTTGGATCTACCCAAGTCCAGTTTATTAGAGTATATGAATTTCCATTTCGTATCCATGATATTGAGCCATAACGCTTCCATGAAAGTCTTAGGATCAAATATATGGTCGAGTTCATCCTGGTTCCCGCAGTCTCAAAACCATTTTGTATCTCCTTGGGACCAAGTGCCCAATTGGCTAGCAGGAACTATCATAGTGGTTGTGGTTTGTGACTTGAACCTCTTGATGATCCATTGCACCACCAACACTATAAAATAAAAAATATTTCTAAATAATGTGGCATTCCACGAACCAAGCACCTTTAGCTCCAAATGATGAGGGAAGTAACAGCCAATAGACTCCAAATGCACAAATACCTATTTGTCTCTGCCAATATCCACTTCACGTAGGTAACACTACCCCAAACTCTAAAATATCCGTAAGTGGATAGCTTCCCAAAGCATTCTCATATGAAGTACGTTTTAGTGTTTCCACACTTAATCTATTAGGTGTAAATGATATAATACTTCTTCCCACTAATTATCCCCTTTGAGTTTCAAAGGACTCAAATTTGTAGTTCACCAAACACACATACCCAAACCTCTAGTAGTCATCCACAAAGATAATGAAATAGGAGTATACTCCCCAAGTGCTAACACATCACAAGATGTTTGTCCTAAAATGGTTTGTGTTAACAAATTTGCATTTAAACAATAAATTCATAATCTCTTAGACTGAGACAACAATTGATCATAGTAAAGAACAAGAGTAATTCATTACGATTCAATTTTTGGGATTACGAGAAATAAAGTCTGGTACAAATTTCATCTCAAGGCATTCACAAAATTAATAAAACAGTTTTTGACCAAGACAAGACTTGGTGATTGCTTTATTCCTCTCAATTTATTCAACCAATGGGCAATGGTCACTAACAGAGAAAATGATAGGTGGTGGTGAGAGATCACAATTCATTGAGGCTCATCACATGACCTTTGAATGGTGAAGAATAAGTTTTTGGGAAAATTACCAAAACAACCATTCGAAAAAAAAATGGTGAAGAATAAGTTTTTGGGAAAATTACCAAAACAACCATTCGAAAAAATTTCATATCCAACAAACCTATCATTAAAATCCAATCTTCTATTTTTCATACCAAAATACCCAAATTTGTTCAAATATTATTTTTTCCCCAAAATACAATGCATAGATCTAACACCACAATATTTTTGGTACACAATTATATGTCACACCAAGAAGAAATTAACACCTCATATGTTACAGTGCCGCCAGACATTGCTGGTTGGCGAAGCGTCACATTGCTGATGGAGCCATTAGCAGATAGAATGCAAACTGTACGTGGTCCCTGCTGAGAGAATGCCATGATTTTTGAAGCTATATCCTGAGAACACAAAAAAAGGGAAATTATAATTTCTTCCTCAAACACATTGGTCATTTGGCAACCATAATAACAAACTTCAATAATTAAATCAGTGATAAATCGTCTCATAAAATGGCTGGAAAACTCTATTTCTTTACAAATTAAAAAATAATCATTTATTCACTCACGTATAATGAACTATAATTGCTATTTATACACTACGATATAAAAAGGGAACAATGATTGAAAGCAAAATCTTCTCAGATATGTTCAAGGTTATATCAAGAGACTCGTGGCTAGACATAAAAATAAGAAGGCATTAATCAGCAGGCAAACGCAATCTCCTCCATTGTGAAGTACAAAAAACCTTTAAAGTTTGTTCCAAATGTTAATTTGAACTTCATAAACCAATACCAAAAAGGGTAAACTAAAAAACTAGATGGATGAATTACAGTGATGTTGCAGTAGCTAATCTCGGCGTGTGGGGAAACACAAAATGGAGATTGGGGCCATCAAGATAATTAAAACTACAACTCTTACATCATATAAAATTTTGTTCAAATCAATATCTTAATCCATAAAATTGTGTAGTAATTATGTTAGGAATATCAACTCTTCTAATTCTACTTCCAAGACACCAAATTTCAAGCCCACGTTTTTCCCAATCTATATTACAAATAAACCATGAGTCAATTAAGGTGAATTCACTTCCCACTGAACAATGATTTAACATAAGCTAATGAAAAAGTACAATAAATTCTTCATAATAGAGGCTGTTGGCACATGTTAAAGGTAGCATATCCCCAAACCGCAAACATATTCGGGTCCATTTATGAGATCAGCTGAACTAGAAACTGGTATTGTCAATGTCATTACTTACCAGAAGATGATAATTTTAAACCAAATCAACTTTGAGCAAACATTTTTACTCTAAATGAAATTCAAGATAAAAGTAAGGGCAAGCTTGCACAATTGGCTCATTATTCAATGATAATATCATCAATATATAGACAAATATTAAATTTTGGAGAACAATAGTTGAATTAAAAAAAATAAAGAGATATTGCACGTCAACCCTAAAAAGGTTATTCCTTCTTTCATAATTTTCTTATAATTCTTTCAATGTGTCAGGATGAGTGATTTGCACATTCTGCTGGTGTTTTAACACAATGATGTAATGCTTGCTCTAACTAAACAAACACACTAAAGCATGGATATTGACTGCTGTATGATCTTCTTTTTATTCATCCTATTGATTGACGATGTCTTGATTTGGTTGGAAGTATCCAATTATAGATATTCAATAACATCTCAAGAGATAATTTGTTTCCCATAGGGAACATATGAAATCTCTATATGACTTTTCAGAAGCTTCAAGTTCCAAAATCTGTACCTTACACATAAGTTACTTTTTTGTGGACTAGATATTCAGATTCTGTATTTGAACAAGGGGCTTGAGCAGCTATAGATTTTCAAGATGGCCCATAATATTACGAAGGAAAAAAGAAACACATTGTACCACGTAGGTCAAAATCATAACTGCATGACCGCCTTGACTAAAACGTATCACTATAAGTCACACAGTAGGCCCTTTTTACAAAATTAATCATTTTAAGATGACTTATCATATAGCAAGTCTTTTAATTTTATGAATGCTGGCACTGCAATGAGTGCAAGGAAATCTAATGCACTCACCACAACAAATACAATAAGGCTAGGAATGTTACTTATCGAAATAGTGACTGATTGCACCAAGAAAGGTTTCTTTACGACAATATAATTTTAGGTGAAGCAAATTTCTTTGACGATATAAGTAAAAACCCTTAATATATTTTAACCAGTTCAATGACTTTCTGCAAGATACATTATTGATTCGATATTTTGATCAATATGATTTAAAGTTTTCTTTAATACTTATTCTGAACATATAAATTCCATAATCAGCCATACTTTTTTTCAAATGCTTCCATGTTTTGTAAGAGGAGAAATCGCCCTTTTCTCCTCTGTTCACTAAATAAAATGGTAAACCCCTAACAAAATCTCCTCTTCCCTTCCCTCTACCCTCGTGTCGCCTCTGCCCTGGCATGATGAAAACGGTGATGTAGATTTGGAAGAAAAGCATGTCGATAGTTTCAATATTTGATATCCCATGTATCACATTTGAAGAGATTTTTTATTTTATTTTAATTTTTTGTAGTGATTTATATCCGTAAAGCTTGCACTTTCCTTTGCTTAAAGCTCTGGGACCCTTGAGCACTTTAATGTGTGTTGCGCTTTAATTACTATGAGTTTGTCATCAATTGCTTGATTTTCTTATCATAGACAAAGTACAATGCGTAAGAAATATTCATAGCCCTAAATAGAAATCTAAGAAACATATAGCCGTCTCTAAATATGTAAAATAAGAGAAATTATGCAATTATGCCATCCAAGGAAATTTGCAGCAAACAAGTAGGCGAAAACATCAAATAGAAAACAATAGATTTAACCTTTGTTGCTTGTACCCAGGTAGCACAACAGTTTAATACATGCAGTAATAACCATAAGATTTCAAATCTCCTAAGGTTGCTTTTAATTTGAGGATCAGATTGTGTACAGAAAATTTGTAATATGATTATTGTAGTGATTGAATAGGATGAGTAATAGTGACAGACAAATAATAATATGCTTGATTTGATTGATGAAATTGAGAGTGAGATTATGATTAAGAAATTATGAAAATCTGGCCGTTTGAACATTATGAATGATATCATGTTAGTTTCGTAACGTAAGACTGAGACGTGAATCATGTGATTATGATTGAAATTAAACCTTTTTTATAGTTTGCCCATAATGACTTCAACTATTTTCTGTTTAACTTGTTTATATAGTAGTTGAAATTATGATTAGAAGAGTATATTTGTTAGATATATTTTTCCTCAATTTTGTAACACTTCATTTCCCAAATTTGAGGAAATAAAATCGAACAATAAATATTGCTATCGTTAAATATTTGATTGTTAAGTCGGAAAATATAAATATTAGGAAATGTTTGATTTTGAATATAACAATGTGAACCATATTCAATTGATGTAAATCGAGGAGGGGAGGAAAGTTCTTTTGAGGGGTAAAGTTGGATTTTGACAATTGAGATTAATTATCACACATGTAGAAAGAGAAAAAAAATCAAAGAAAAAAGTACATAAAGCAGGGCCCAAGGGATTAAATGGGTTGAGTATTTTTAAACCAAACAGGTGATGGCTTTGGTTAATAGTCTAATCCTTCTCTTATCTCTCAAAGTAAACATTGCCTAAAGTTCTTAACAATTATGATTTTTCATTGACAATCATTTCTAGTCAAAATATGCAAACCACATCAAACACGATTTCCACGTGTACGAGAAATTTGCATCTTCTTCTTTCAGTGTGGTGGAGGCCTCATTAATTGCAAAATCATATTGCTTTTTTAGTCATTGGCAAAGCTAGATAAGGACTTCAAAGAAATCCCTTTTAGATCGTTGTTGGTTGCAGGGAAATTTCCTTTAGCTCAAATAAAAAGTTTTATATTCGCATGTGTCATCATTAAATTGGTAAGAGGTTGTTTCGAAGTAGCATTTACAGTTCGAATTCGGAGAATACCCTATCCTCCACATGTAACATTGTTTCGTAGAAAAAAAAATAAGAATAATAACATTGTTTTTAACCTACACCTTACTAAGATTTAGGCAACTTCCAGAAGCTTCCGTTATTAAAAGTAATCCCATCAACTTCTGAATGGTAATTGCCCGAGAATGGGACAAGAATTAAAAGCACTTAACATGACACTTGACGAGAATTTTAGTTTTCTTTTTTCTACAACAACAATAATGAAAGCCCGAATAATTTACCTCGCCCACTGCTACCATAATCACATGAGGCGTAAAACCAACTCCAGGTGATCCTGCCCATCAAAAGTTAAAAATTAGAATAGCCCTCGACATTAATTTCAATCACCCTTGACAGCAAAACTAGACGCAAATACATGCAACAGTATAGTAAAGGATCCCGGGAGGTGGTTTACAGGCAAAACTAAAATGCTAAAAGTATTTGAATGTAACACATTTCTAGATAACATAATAAACATAAAAAAAATTTTTGAGATAAATCTGCCGGTCATCTCTCTCGCAACTAGATGGGCGAGTTGCAATCCTAAAGATGTATACTTTTTTTAATCCTAAAGCTGTATCTTTCGCCCTAAAAATAATCACAGAATTACACTATATATAAATAAACGTGTCAAAAGAGCGGGTGAGGTAGTACCTAGAGCATCCAATTGTTTTTTCACCGAACCCGGAGGCCGTCCGCGGTTTCGCTTGGCTGCTGTCTCCGAGGACTGATTCCCCCCGCCACCGCTAGAATCCACGTGGCCCACGGTTGAGGAAATTTGGTTAGCAGGTGCCGGGGACAGACCCAATCCAATGCTGTTATCAGGTGAATACTTCCTAGGCCGTCCCCTTTTCTTTTTAGCTGGCTCAATGCTGAACCCGCCGCTGCCACCTCCAGCAGAAGGAGACCCGTCAGAGTAATTGTGATCAAGTGGCTTCGGAGCGGGCGCAGCAGCCATAGAATTGAAGGGAAATCGAGGGTTTTGCTGTTGGTGGCTCACGGCAGCAGAACTGTTGGTATTGTGAAGTGGGTACGAGTTGTTGGGCGGGTGTTGGCCCAAGAAAACGGCAGGTGGTGGTGGTGGTTGCGGATGGTGGTGGAGGTGGTGAGGCGGCGGTGCGGAAGAATCTTGTGAATCCATTCGGAATCGAACACTCAGGTGTGAACTGGACAATCGAATCAATTACAGATTTCAAATTGAAAATCAGGGGTTGATTTGTTTGGAATCTAATTTTTGCGAGAATGTACGGAAGTGTAATGAGGGGGTTAAGAATTAGGGTTTTATGAAATTAATTTAATCATCTCTTTTAAGATGCGATTTGTTTTGTTTTTTTGTTTATCGACCAATAAAGCTCAAAACATGCATATACATGATAATTTTTTATTTAAAAAAATAATATTATATTAATTATTTAATTTTATTAAATCCAATTATCTGTACCATATATATACTTATTAATATATTTTGTGTTTTATTTTTCACATAAATTTTTAATAGATCGTCTGACGAATCAATTTGTGAGACAAACTTTCAACTTAACACATGAAAAAACATTAAATTTTTATGTTGAAATTATTATTTTTCAATGTAAGTATTGACCGAATCGACTCGACTCAACGAATATAGACACGTGAAATCATTTCATATAAAACTCTTATTATTTATATTTACTAGCTGCACATTTGTTGCATGTGTATAATATAACACATAGATATCATGTAAATATAATGACAATCTAAAAAATATACTTTTAAAATTTTAATATTTAAGTTCAAATTGAAATAAAACTATAATTAGAAAAATGAAAAATTACGTAGAATATATGGAGATAGTTGGAGGAGGAAAAATATGGGATAATGTAGAAGAGAAAGTGAATATTGTTATGAAAGTTAAGACTAAAATAGATTGTCAATGCTGCAATAATGTTCTTCTCTAGATTTTGTCTATAAATAAATTTGAGGGTATTTAAATTGATAAATTAAAGTAGTTTTTCTCGAGGTTTATGCCTTATTAAATAGTAGTAATAGTAAAGATAACATAATAAATATAGATAATAACTTAAATTCCTATGCATAAATAATTTAACCTATCATTTTTAAGTTTAAAATAGTTAATCTGGTACTTACTGTTTAATAAATATCAATATATTTCAGTAATATCTTTTAGACTAATGTATATTTTTTATTTTTTAAAATATAAAATAAATTGTGTAAATTACTACTAAAAAACATATATATTAGAAACAAAATAAAATTATAAATTATGGATTTTAAGGAGTGAAAGTTTACAAATTATTTAAAGAGAAACGAAAAAAAAAAATTTCTAAATACATCAAAATTAGTTTCTCCGAGGCTTTTGCACTCATCTCTGCTATCTACTGTAACAAAACAGCAGAAGGCTACAATTACTGAGTTCAAAATCATGACTACGGTTCATATTTCGCTTTTCATTTCTTGCTCAAGTTTAGAATACTCCTCACATATCTGTAATCTGAGTCCATTGACTAAAACAAAACTTAACGCCATGAAAATTACTTAAACCTATAAATTTTCAATATTTTCAAGAGCAGAAAATTGTGCATCGATCTGGCTAAGAGATTCTTGATCCACATTAACAGGATTTACCCACTTTGGCAGATAATAGAGAGGATGCTGGTCTTGAGACGAATCATATTTCTCATCCTGTTCCACAAGAATGGGAAAATCACCATATTCTATCAGGCCAGTCTTATTACTCCATCTGAACATCTGAGATGCAGTCTCCCAACATGCTTTCAGATCTTCTTCATTTCGGACTTGATTCATTTTCTCAATAAGATCACTCGAAGCAGGTAAATGATCAACTTCACAAGAGTCGATGTCTTTAGAAATCTCAAGGTCACGGTCACCACTTTCGTCATTTAACTCAGGCTTTCCAAGTTTATTCAAACCTTGATCCACGATGTAATGAATCTTCTTTCTGAAGTTGTCAGTTCTCATTGGATTTGATCTGAGCTTCGACTTCAAACCGTTCACTGTCCTCCCAATATTTTCTTCAGAACTTGAGCTTACTTCATATCGATGCTCTTCCTGAAACTTGTCATCATACTCAGAATTGACTGAGAAAACCTCTACTAACAGACACGCGTTTTGCGTGTAGCGGTCAAAAGCCTCATTTTCTGTCTCGATACCTCGGTCTTTGTATTCTTTCAACTTTAAGAACCTCCATTCATTTATGACTTGTGCATCCTGACAAATTTTATCGTTAGCAAATTATTTTCCAGCCATATAAGTTGCACACTAATTGCACATGTACAACATAGGTACGAATGTAATCGAGTCGAGTCGAGCCGAGCCGAACTCTTGTATGTTTGGGCTTGGTTTGTTTATAATAGAGCCGAGATCGAGCTTTATTTAACGAATATATGCATGGCTCACGAGCTTATTCAAGCACTTATCGAGCCTAAACAAGCTTAATAAATATGAATTATACATTTAAATTTTCATTAAATTAATTAAAAAGTAAATTATATATTAAAAAATATATATTATTTTTATTAAAATTTGTAAATTTATTATAATAAATAAATTTAATAGATTTTTCTATATATTTCATAAATAATATGCAAAATCAATAAATCAAATATCAAAACTATTATTTTTTCATAAAAGATTACTCATGAACTTACCAACGAACATGTTCACGAGCTAACGAGCCGAATACTGTAAAGCTTGAGTTTGGTTTGTTTATCTTAACGAGCCTCATTAAACGAGTTCAAACGAGCTTTTATCGAATCGAGCTTCGAATAGCTCACTAACGGTTTGGTTCGTTTACATCCCTAAACCTAGGTGCTAGTGTAAAAATATTTATTTCGGTATAAATTATTGTTTGAAAGATGAGTAAACTAACTGAACTATATCTGTGGGGAGAACAAAATGAATATGCAGACAGAATACAACACAACCATGCAATATTAAAGAGTAAAGTCGGTCAGAAGACACTTTGATGGAAATTCTATAACTGTTATTTTCAAAGAAACAAATGATAATTTTTACTATTTACAGGGCTATTTTAGTGATTATAGATCTGTCCATGCCAAGAAACCAACATTGGTTTTCAGTTCTCGCTCAGGATATCATCTGAAGTTTTTGTCGTATTCGGAAAGTTTCTATAAATAATAATATTTTATAAAAAAAAATATTTATCAGTACAAAATGTCATCTCCTGTGATAATATATATTTGAAAACAAATAAGAAATAAATATATAAATGTTAAGTCTTTTCAATTTCTTTTTCTAAAATTCAAATTTGAGTTTAAAGTCTCCTGAAAATATAATCTTAAACTACATTTAAGTGTCTAAAGTAATTATATCATTTAATTTCGAATATGATTTTTGTGATACTTTAATATATTTAACAATACTCTCTTTGTCATATTAAATAAAATAAATTTTTATATAATATTAGGTTTTCCAATATTTTAAAAGAGGGTCGTGAACTTTTTATATATTAATTTTCCGTAAATTGTTATTATTATTATTATATATCTTAATTAAAACTTTAATATAATTTCTTTAACATGTCCTAAATTATTATATAAATTTTTAATAAAAATTTATTCATCTCATAAATTACAAAAGTTGTGAATTTATTAAAAACAGTTATTTTTTAAAAAAAAATTTTAATAAAAAAAATAATATAAAATTTTTAAAATATTTTTTCCATTTTTTTATTAGTAACAGTTGTAATTTGCCAAGATAAAGAAGTCGATTTGACAAAAGATTGTATCTTCGTTTCAATGTTATCTCAAATGACATAAACATTTTTTATATAATAATTTTTTATAATAATATTTAAGTTTTAAATATAAATATATTCATTATTTTATATCAATAATTTTAAATAGTTATTCAAAAACTAATATTTATTAATTTTAATCATTAATTAAATAAATTAACATTTTGTACATCTGTGTGAAATACTAATTTAATGTAAAAAAAACAGATGGAACACAGGGTTAGGATCATCTCCACCTTTCGAGTCAATGGCTTCCTAGATCGAAATGGGGCGTTTAAATTACTGAACTGCACAAAATTGCTAGAGAGTTGGCGAAGTCTCCTGCATAATAAATTGCAGATATCAGAAAGTGTCCCTGACATTGAAGATCTTTGCAATGGCGTTCCTAAAATGTCAATGCAGTAAATAGAAATGAAAGCCAAGCTCATCAAATCAATCCATGGAAGGATATATGAGAAAGTACGACTACCAAGACTAAAGAGATGCCAGCAGCTAAAAATTTGCTCGAATAGGGCATAAAATTTGATATGAGATGAGGAATTAACTGGGGGGGAAGATTATGAATTAACTGGGGGGAAATAAATAATCTATCTTTTTGTGCGTCAAAAATTGAATCATCTTCATATCAAACTATGTAGTGTTGAGATTCATTATTTTACAACTAACTCTTCAAATAATCGGTGCAATGATCAAAACATCATCCAGCGAGTAAACTCCTGCAGGAGGTCAGATTCTGTTTCTGTTTAATCATCAAGTTAAATGAAGACAAAGAACTTTATTCCAAGTTGAAGCATTTCTTATAATAACAGATTTGGAACCTACAAGGGAAAACAATAACAGAAGCCTACCAAGTTCATTAAGTGCAGAAAGTACCAAAAGCTTACCCTGAATGAGATACTTCAGTTGATTGCTGGTTTAACAGGGGAGAGCTGGAAGAAGGTACCTTATCTGGGAATGATGAATTACCTTTTAAAACTGCACCAACCACAATTGCATGTGTAATTTTGAGCAAGAAATGATCAACAGAACGTAAGCTTGTCATCCACAAGTGATTTTACATGCAAAGTAAGAAAAAAAAATTGGAAGAGAATGCAGCTGTATATAAGTGGTTTTATACATGGGCCACAATCAAAGAGTGATCTCAACCATTCTGCCCTAGCGAACCTCTCTCACACCTGCTTTGCCACCTTATGAAGTTTCAGAAGTCAACATGGTGACTTCTTTAAGGCAGATTTACTTGCATGAGCCTTAAAGCATAATACAGCATCTAACCTGCATTTATTTTCTTCAGTCACAAGCACAACATATTGTGCATTTTTCGTACAAATGAAGACCATTTTCTAAACCACCGCTATAAGTTGAAAACTCGATTGCTATGAGACCTTCTGATTAATACACCAATCCATCAAAATTAGGATGGATTCTGAGCAACTGAAATTCTATAAATCATCCCAAATCCTCTTTCTGTGATGTATCAATAAATGAAGACCAAAAGGCTTCTAATCTAGAAGTCCGAGAAAAAATACCTATTATATCATGTGGCAAATAGTTCTATTGTGGATGGAAAAAAATTGTTCCATGACTTCCTTACTTCAGTTACAGATATCTATTCTTTGTTCAAGAGCATCATCTAAAATTTTAAACTTCCCACATTTTACATGTCACTGGAATAGGTCAAATTTCTGTCACCGCATGCGTGAACATGCCACAAAAACTTCCATCTCATATAGAAATCCGGTTGCCCTTATCATGGAATCAACACTCACAATCATATATATTTTCCCCAAAATGGAGCATAGCACATTGTAGAAAACAGAGGACAATTCAGGCTTGAGAATTCAGATTGCATCAATGCTGAAGGTCATGAAAAACATATATCCACGACCAACAAAGAACAGAAATTGGGAACTCCACTTTCATATCTTAAATCCAATAATAGTGATCACAAGTATAAAGTAATGACATCAGAACAGTCAGAGTGCAATGTTTTAATTTACTTTTTATCTTAAAATATTTGAGGGAATATTATATGATAAACGCCACACAGCCACAGAAACTAGAGTAACTCAGTAACCACACCGTGTATGTGACAGGGATTTTGAGCTTTTGCACAGCAGCTTTTGCATGACTGGTATGGACACCTGAATAATTAATTGAACTCATCATAAATGACATTCATGCGCTAAATTCAAGTATGTCAAGCACACCAAGAATGTTAAAGTGGACATATAAACAAGTACAATTAATAGATGAAATCAACAAGAATAACGAGAGGAAATGCTGACTCACACTACTAGCACCAATAAAAAGCACATTAGGATGTTTTAAACAACTTTCGTTTAATTGAAGAACTTCCGATTTCCAACTAGGGAAAAAAATCCAAACAATTCCATGAAACACATGTGAAGTGACTCCCTTGACTTTCAAAAGTTGAGTACAAACAAAATTGAGTCTATAGTTAAGCCCTTGGACTCCACACCGTAGCATCTGTTTCAACAAAAATACAAACTTTACTGTTTAATTTCAGAGTTGTGCATTGACAACTTGTCCAGAGAGATGAAAATTAGGTTAGTTGCGGTTGATTATAGCACAGTTAGAAAGAAAAAAATATCATTTGACGCAATTAAAAAAATGGAAGATAATTGAACCCAGCATTTCATGGAATTTCAGAGCATGTGCCCTCTGAAAAAAGAGAATTTTGAAAAAATAATCTTTAAAACCGATCAGCTGGACTTATCAATATATGCACTAAATTCAAAGCAAACTCCAAGCCTAGATCAGAAAATTGTGTTTTTTTATGAGCGACATTAGAATTTCAAGACACTACTTCCAATTCAACAAACTGAGGTCATCCCCGCATCTCGCCCCTCAAACTGAGCAATGTTCAGTCAAGCACTTCAGCTATATGAGCAACAATCAGTAATTTATATCATGGCTGCTAGAAGCGTGAGGCACGAGAAAAGGAGTGTGCTTTATTAAAGTTGAAGCACTACCGTCTTGCATTTCATTTTCTATTAACTATTCTTAACATTTAAGTCGAGCTTAAGACATGTCTTGGGCATGAAAAGTGCACGAAAATAGGGCTTTGTGATTAACATGCGCACTTCACCAAAGGGTGGGAAAGTGCCTTGGCCTGTGTCAAGGCGCGATGGATGAAGCCTCACAGGGCCTTGAGTGGAGATTCATGCTTTATTGGCTTTCAAATATACCACTGCCAGCTGGAAAAAGTTTTCGCCAACCCACGAAGATTGAAATTCAGGAAATCCAGTTAATCAGCACATGGCTGCCTTTTTCAGGATAGGGTTTCAGTGCAAGTTGGGAATCTTCAAGAACAACGTTTTTCATGCAGAACCGGTCTAGAAAAGCAACTTACCCAAACAATTTATTTTACTGAATTATCTGCATATAACATTCTCCCCCCGCCTAAATCCTTTTCTCTCTATTTTAATTTTATTTTAAAATGTTAAACGTTTCAATGGTCAAAATCCAACAAATTATAAATGAAAAAATAATGCAGTGATATTCTTCGCCACTTACAGTTTGGGTGATACAAGTATACAAATTCTGGGTACGATAGGAATTAGGGTTCGGGTTTGGAAATTAACTCGGCTAACCAACTATCCACAATAGACAACGAATCAAACGGAATAAAACTAGTGCCCCTGGACAAAAAACGAAAAAAACAAGATGAAAGTAAATTAACAGGAAAAAAACCTGGAGCGAGCGACGTTGCCACACTTGATGCACTTAGGTTTGTTGAGGCCGCGGAGATTTTTCGAAGAATTGGAGCTCAAAGGAGTCAACGTGGCCACGGCGACGTCGGCACTGACGTTTTCGGCGGGGAATGAAGCCGCCATTATCATTACGTTTTCGTTCAAAGATCCAGTTGGATTGGCTAGCCTCACACCTTTTCTGAGCAATTAAATGGAATTCACAATAATAAAAAAGTATTAGAGTACCAAATAAAATCTATTAAACATTTCACCAAAATAAAATTTTACAATTATAATATTAATTTTATTTCATAATATAATCAAACTAATTATGTCAAAGTTATTAAAATAAGAGAATTTTTAAAAAAAATAAATGATTGTCCAGGTGCGTAATGCATGTTACTAATGTCATGATATTGCGAATGAGTTGCATATCGTATTTTTTTTTAACCTTGTTTCTATTATATTATTAAGTCACATTAATAAATTAAATAACTGAAATATAATTTATAATTTTTTAAATAAAATACAATATATTGATGATTAACTTAAAAATTAATAATTAGGAGTCATCCCAATCTAAATTATGTCCAAAACTAACATCTAGCGTGTGAGTCGCCACTAAGTGAGCGACGACATTGGTTGCTTGTGGAAAACTTGAATAGAGGCATATCATGGAGAATAGAGGCATCTCATTTTTCTAATTACTCTAGTTCAAACTTTAGTACTTCGATATCAGCATTTACAATAATAGAAAAGATACTAAAGGTTAAATCTTTTAAAAATTTGTAATGACAAAATGTCGGCTTACTTATTATAACTAGTTGAATTACAATACAACAATGTTATGATTCAATATGATGGATGTATCATGAGAGGAGAACGGTAAAATAGTATAATTCAAATCGAAGTCAACAAGAATGCAATAATTGTATTGGATTCTAAAGTGAATATTGTGGGTTAAAGAGGTGTCTTCCACCAACACTTGATATAACACATTTCCTTATGTATTCACAAAATATTTCGTACAATCGATTACGAGTCAAGATAAACTCACATATTCGGACCAAAATCACGATGTTCAGATTAACCATATACCAGGGTTGATAACCTGTTGTACATTGAACTCATATTTTCAGGCCAAAAAACACGTTGTCCAGTTGACTCAATTTTCGGCACGATGAACGTTGTCCAAGGCTTCAATTAACAATCATTCATTTACGGCAGTTTAAGAATAATCAAAATCACTAACCTTCTCGCAATAACAAACATGCAGTACAATATGACCAACACAAGGTGATATTTAAACACAATGCAGTGTTTATGGACGAAACAAATATAAATTTTATTGATCGTTAATACTAGACCAAATGCCAAAATACTATACAAAAAGAACGTAATGACTTGAATATTCAACTTACCTAATGACTTGATTTATCACTCCAATTATTTCAATATTTTCTATTATCATAAATTCTGTGATAATTATGTGTTAATAAGGCTAATAGGTAGTTGACTTTGATCAAGCTCCAAATTTTGTTAAAATTGAGTTTAAACACAATTGAGAATTTACAAGAAAAATCATGATAATCCAAAAACAAGTCGGAAAATTCTAAAAGTTTTATATTTGGTGCATTTTGTCGAGTTCTAGAATTTTTGCATAAAAAATTTCTTGAAATTCTCAACCGATTTTGCTCAGTTTTCAAATTTTCGATATGATTATCATGAAGTTTTGAACACAAGAAAATTGGTACGTCCGGCAACATTTTTGGACAACATGGTGAACAACTCTTCTTTTATACATGAGCCCAAAAACAGTGTGTCTAGTCATGAAAAATAGGCATCAAATCAGCTCTTAAACTATTCAAAGACTTATATGATAGAATTTTGTTTTTCATATAAAAAATTTCATAATAGATCGTATACTAATCAAAAACTTTTTAAATTTGGACTTGAAGCTTAAAATTAGTACAGAAACCTTCGTTCATAGCCAAATTTAAAAAAAAAAACGAAGTGGCGCGTGGAGAACACACGCTGCCTTGCCGGTATGTGGCTACTTTCTGTCCACAACATGCGGCCGGAATCTTTAGGATAGAACAGTCGTGACATGTTCTACAACTTTTGTGTTGAACGTGTTTCCAAAATTCCAGCTGATCTTGCCCATATTATATTTTTCCGAATTGGTTTTCAAAGGTTTTGAGTTGCCGGAAATGACTACTGACGATGACATTTTGGGTGATCATCTTACACTTACATAAACTTGATAACGTAATAAACAACTTTTATTCTATATAAAATATCAAAAATAGTGTGCAAGGCGAAAAAAAATCATGAACATCAACCTGTAGATTGAAGTTTCCTGGGTGTGGTGTTCCTAATCCTTCTTGGTTTTCGAAATTTTTGTTGATTTTTGTGGATGATCTTGCTACACCTCCAGTACAGATGGTCTTCTAGGTAAGAAAGTAGTGATATGTATTTTTTCAAAATTTTAAGATAAGAATTTGGGGATTTGAATGATTTTCTTCCCTAACTCCCTTCATTTTACTCATTGTCATTCCACAATCCTACTTTTCAGGTACTGAATCCATGAAATTATGATTGTTTCTTATGGTTTGTGTAAGGAATATTTGGAAGAATATATTTTGAGAAATAAATTTAATATGAAAATTATATTTTCCTTCAATTTGGAATGTTTAAATATGCATATTTAAATGTTTTGGAGTCTTCACTTAGTGACAAGTGTCTTTAACACTTCCTTTTTATTGCTATTGTTTCTATTGTTATTTTATTATTACTGTTATTTTTATTATTATCATGATTATTATCATTATTAATCTTTACTAGTTTTAGTTTTTTGAATACATGTGATGTGTTCATATATATTTTAAAAAGTTACTTTTTGTACACTTAAACATATTGGAACAAATTTTTTTAATGATTCGAGCACGTGTGTCCCGTGATGTAAGGTGTTACAATCTCCTTCTTTAAAGAAAATGGTCCCCATATTCGTTTACTCGAATAGCTCAGGGTGCAACCGTCTTATTTCTTCTTCTTTATCTCGAGTGCTTCCTCAATGGTAATTGCACCATAACATTTTCACTTGCTGGATCTTTTTGTTACGAAGCTCTTTAATTTTTTTCATAGCCTGGAAGTACACTTTAGATCTCAATATGAGGTCATGGTAGTAGAAATTCCATGAATCCGGATGATTTTTTTATACATAGAGCTAACCTAGTTTATCTACTCCATACTTTTTACTAATATGTGTGAAGTGAGATGATTTGGTAAGACGTTTCACTACTGCCCATATGTTGTCGTGACCTATTTGACTTTGAACAAGTACAATGCTCCAAACCCAATCCTGATGAGCACTTCTCCTAGCATAATCTTGATTGTAAGATTGTAAGACGCAACTTTACAATCAACATAATATTTAACGTCTCTTATGCCAATATTACAAATATAATTTCTAATGTTTTGTGTAAAGACTATCATTTGGTTATTATTTGAAACTCAACTCTCATTTATATGTGTGAGTGATTGTCGGCGTGAGGATTTAACTTTGAAAGCTTATATCTCATTTTGTTCATCGCATTATCTTATTGGGGCTTACTCTTTGGGGCTTACTCTCATATCAACTAGTTTTCTTCAATCAAGCTACCCATGTTTTGAATCTTCGTAAAAAAAATTGTTGTTTGATCTTCAAAGTAATGTATTTAAGGCATCCGAGAATGATATTAATGTTGGAAACAATGACTATTTGGAAAAGTTCAGTACAGTCGCCTTGCCGACCACTTTTCTCGAGCCTTATTGATTTTGACTCGTGCTGATTTGGTATGCTAAATGAGGTCTGCTGAATCTGCTATGTGAATACGCTTTGCTCATTTTGTTGTGCTGATTCTAAGTTTCAGTTTCTCAAAACTCACAACTTCTGATTTACCAACTACACACTGAATACAATAACAAGTTTTATTATCATTAAAATCAAGATTGTTAGCGTTTTCGCAACCAAACAATCTTCTCCTTTTTTATGGTCACAAAAATTGGATAAAAATATTAATATTGAAACTCAAGTAATGCATGACATTACAAATCGTATTTTTATCAACATATTTTCCCCTCTTTTGTGAGAGTAAAAAAGATTAAATAACAACTTTAAGAATAAATTTTATCTCTCCTTATATTTTAAATCTCGTTAAAATTAAAATGAAATCTCCCATATATGTTTTAATGACTGAAATTAATAACAATGTAGATATAAACAAAATAATGCACAATAATAACACAAATTTAATTTTTTTTTAACTTAGTCTAGATATATGACATTTATAAAAGATATTCAACATATGGTTGCATAAAAATAATTAAGTTTCAACAAGAATACACAAACTAAAATCATCATTTCAAGCAATGACCAACTAAGATATATTTGCCAACACAATATTTGTTAAACATCAAAGAAGGTTCTCTTATTAGTCACTGAGCAGAATCTCAGTTGTAAGGGAATTGTTAAGAATGCTGACATACAAAGCAATGATATATAATACAAAGTAAAATATCATATCGACCAGACTCAAGTACTTTTTATAAATAAATATAAAAGTTTTAGATCGAGCGTACTGAGTTTTCTAGACGACATGTGACTGAAAATTGAATATAATTGTCTTTTTTTATGAGTGCACCATCATTGAGTTTTTGACAAAAATATCAACTTTGTCCAAAACATTCATTTTTGCTAAAACACACATATTCAGTCTTCAATGAATAAACTTCTTTTCCTCGTATATGACCATACTATAAATTTAATACATTGAGATCTTCTACGAGTAAAGTTTGCCATGAAAATATCGGTTCATCGTTTGGATAATCGAGTAAAGAGTTATGTTATTTTTCCAATATCATTGCAAGTTCTTATAAATTCTCAACTATGCATAAAGTGCTAGAATATATCTCAAAATGAAATTCTTAAAAGATGCAATGAAATAGTTTTATGATTATGAATTTAAAACACTGAATATATAAAAATAAGCTTAAACATGCTCTAAATATGACTATTTGGAAAAGTTCTGTATAGAATAAGACATTGAAACAGTAGAGGACAAACATTGAGCTACAATAACCGATTTTTGAAATATTGAACACCGATAAATTAAATCGAATTTGGTTTTCAAATCGAACAGAAGACACACAAAATAATCCATCTGAAATTGATTTAAAAATATATAAAACATGAACGAGAACTCCTAGCACACTCTCAATCGTACGATGCAATCTTACAATTATGATAATGTTTAACGATTGCAGGATAAATTTTGTTATCATTGAGTCTCGAACTCGATCCTTCAGAAATTCTGATACCACAAAGCCACGGGGGAAATGGATCCTATGCAGAAAAAAATTCAAAATAATGTGACGGAAAGTTTATAAACCAGCAACTGTTTTACCCAATAAATAATGTTTTTGTCTCTCATTATTGATAATCGCATTGAACCAAAAACGAAAGTGCGTGGCGTCGGTTGACTTGTGGACAGTGGAGGACTAGAGGATTGGGCGGCCCAGCACTTCAGTATAATGACACGCGATCTCGTTCCATTGGATAAAGCGAGCATCTATCTCCGCTCAAGTCAATCAGCTAAGGCCTAAGCTAGCCACGTGTATTCGTAATTTTTTTGTTGAGATCGAAGACCAGTTTAGGTAGTCTATCTCTGCGTCACCGTTTTGTCTAAGTTTCTTTCGTTTTTTTTAAACATATTTTTTCATTATCTTAAATTTGTGTGGTTTCTCGTTTGGAATATGATGAATTTTGTTTTTTTTTCTATAGTTTTGCTCTTTTATTAGTGCTTGTTGTCTTCTAATTTTCGTGTTGTACTTGTTTTATCTTTTCTTTTGCGTCATTTGCATTTATTTTTTTCTTATTTTCATTTTGTATTTCATTGATGTTTCAGATATTTTTTTTCTTATCACGGTTTATCTTGAATTGTTGTGACAGTGTTAACGATGACGTTCAATCATTTATCTCAATGATATTCAAATAGATATATTTATGATATTTTAAGGATACGATGAATGTTCAATGTATGAAAATTTTTATATATATTTTTGGGGAAAATAAAATATATATTTAAAAAATTGTTTTAAGAACTAATAAAAGTTGCATCGTTTGGTAAACAAGGAAGAGGGAGGGGTCAACCAATTCGGTAGATAGAGGGGCTGTGACTGAAAATTGATGAAGCCTCACCTGTTTCTTCCTCAACCTCCTCCTTTTTTATTCGATCACTGAACCCTTTGATACAATAGAATTCGCAACTTAAGTCACACTAAAATATAGGGGAAACGAAACGAATTTATTTACACAAGCTAATGGATGAATCGGTGGAGCTGCCGGGCCGACTCGCTATTCTTCCCTTTCGAAACAAAGTTTTGTTGCCTGGAGCAATCATTCGTATTAGCTGCACTTCTCCCAGCAGGTGTGTTTTTGTTTTGTAATTTTTTTGGTTGAATACAGTTCCCAGCTGAATTTGTATGTGTTTTGAATTGAAATCCTTTCTTTTCTTAGATATGAAAAGCAATATATTATTTTTGCATGATAGCGGTGTGAATTTAAATGAAGTTATTTTGCGATAATGAATGTGCTAGTGTGAAATTGGTGGAACAAGAGTTGTGGCAGAGAGAAGAGAAAGGATTAATAGGCATTCTGCCAGTTCGTGATGCTGCGGAGGTCCCCGATGCTGGCTCCAATTCATCTTCAGGTTAGTGGTAGCACTCGCTCACCAAATCGGATGCTATTTTTTTTTATATAAAAAGTGAACTGAAAATAGACGAGACGAATGTAACCAGAGTAGTCATAGGAGTTGTGATATTGTGATGCTTGATGAGTCATTTTGGAATTGTATTTTAAGGCGCGGGAACTAACTTAAGTGAAAGAAGCTCAAAAGTTCAAGAGGAAACAACTGATATCTCCCACAAACACGGTGGCAAAAACCGACAAGAAGTTGTTCACTGGCATAACCGGTATTTTTTTCAATAACGATGAAGCTAAATTTTGTTAGTATCCCGAGTGTATGAATATTGGGGATTATATACCAGTGGTTGATGGTTTCTTCTAGGGGAGTTGCTGCCCGAGCTTTACATCTGTCAAGAGGAGTGGAGAAACCAAGTGGCAGGGTCACCTACACTGTAGTTCTGGAAGGATTGTGCAGATTTAGTGTGCAGGAGCTGAGCACAAGAGGGACATACTACACTGCTCGGATCACTTCCCTTGACGCGACAAAAGCTGGTAAACAGTCAGTGAAATTTGTATTTTTGACTTAGGTTAGTCATCGATATTGGTAACTTTGGACCACAGGAAATCAATAAATGTTGCTCTGGCTAAAAACTAATCCCTACATGAGGAAGTACAATTAATGTTGAGCCGGGTATTGTGCATTTAGTTTACACAAATAATCCCGTATTTTCGTTTCATATAAAAAAATAATAAATAATCCCATCTTAATTAATAAGGAATTTGGTGGTTTTGTTGCATTTCCTTGGGCTCCCGAGATCATACTATTGGAAAAAACAATAATTCAATTTATCCCACGCACCTATAAGTTTATTGCTTTCAAAACAACTTTTCTGTAATTGATCGCATTCACGTGATTATATCATACCTCACAATTATGTAATCACGGGTTCACAATGTTCAAAACTTTAAACTACAAACCAACGAGGTTGAATCGACATGGTCCTTCAAAGATCATGGCCTAACACAAGGTTCTTTTGTTTTTTTCGTTTTTATTCAAAATTTGGGGTACTGACACCCCAAGGAATCACCATATGAACATCTAGTCATTGATCACATTTATACAATAAGCTTTCTGGAATATTTCCTTGGGAGACGTGAGCCACGTGAATGAGAGGGGACAAACATTTTTTGTGAATACATTAGGTTTTGTACGACTTTTTTTCGTTTTTTTTGGCAATTCTACATGTAATCTTTATAGATTCTGTGAGTTTGAATAAACGTTGAACATTTCCATGTGAAGTTAATCTATAATGATGAATATAAACAATTACTTGTTCATTTTAACCCGTCTCGTAAAACCATGCAATCCTAGTTCATCAATCGAGTTGTTATTGCAAATGAGCCCTTGCTCGTTATTACAAGTTTAATATTGCCTATCGTCATAGTTGGAGTTACTGATTTCAAAAGTGTTCTAACTTGGAGGCTTTCTCAAAAGAGAACTTTACAAATTTGGAATCCCATCTCAAACAAATTCACAATCCTATTTATTTGGACATGTATTCCTATATCCTTAAACTCTTGCAACCAAGTAACCTTAATAGGTAATTCACGAGTAGTTTATATGTTAATTTTTAGTGCCATCTATAACTATTTTAGTGAGACCTTTAACATTCTAGGGGATATGGTTATCTCAGAATATTTATTTACGCGCGATGCATGGATATTGAACACAAATGGCCAAATGTATAATATATTATTAATAAATAAATAAAGAAAATTGTGTATATCACAAAATCAGCTAGCAGTTGATTCAATGAGAACCTACTTTAATAAGTTTTATGTGAAATATGCCTCTAACTGAACTGACGGTGTATGAATTTGTGCTGGTTTCTTTTATTTTTAATGCATGTTTTTAGTTTTGCTTGATTTTCTCTCAGTTAATTTTAATTTTATACATTTTGAAACATAAAAAATAATAACAATAATTTAGCCACGGTGCCACGTCCCTGGACTGCTGGACCCAACCTCAATTTCCTTGTTGTGTAAATTGAACATGGATCTATCTCAAAAATGGAATCAAAAACATTTTTCTGTTTTAGTTCCATACTCATAATCAAATTCAATGACTTACAATTTGGTTCCGGTCTTTAAACATTAGAAAGCAGAATTGAAATTTAATCTAGAAATCATGACACTATTTTGTCTATGTTAGACCCAATATAGTATAGATAGTTCCCTTTTAATTGGGACCGAATCATTGGTTTAAGAATCATAACCACTGATTGGAACCATAGTCAAGCCCACGAACTCCCTCTAAATTGTGTTTTTACCGAGTTGATAGTTTGTAGTATTAAAAAAATTCCCTCGCTTTTGGTATTTTTCTATACCTTTTTTAATAATGGACATATCTAGTGACATAAAAAGTATGTTGGGTTTCATTTAAAAGAGATGCCATATTTTTGGATTTTTTCTCTCATTTTATATACTTTGTATTAGCTAAGGGTTGATTTAACCTTTCAGTTAATGCACCAGTGCTCTTTGGCTTTATCTAGGTGTTTAGATTAATTTGTCTAAAGTATTTTGTGTGTATTCTGTCCTTTCGATTTTTTAGTTACAACTGCTTTTGCCGTTTTATGTTTATATGCTACTCGAATTTGGCAAAGTATTATCTTAAGTCAAATCTATTTCCAAAGTCTTTTTACTTAAGCTAAGCTATGAATCTTTGATACAATGGTTATGTATTATTTTAAAGAAGTTTGTTTACTTCAAATCCCTATGATATGATGTGCTTATAAATAGAAAGGCTGGTTTATTTGTAATAAACAACTCAATAATATTATACTATTTGAATGAGATTGCCGGGTCCTAAAAATATCATTGGACTTATAATGGACTTGAGTAAGCATTCGCCGGAGTTGGAAATACAGTGGGTATAAGTTAGTTGTGACATGCTTATTTATTTGTTCATCACTGAGGGGTTTTACATTAACTGTATTTTGTAATGTCAAATGGCAAATGCAAAGACAATTCTGGCATGAAGGGTTGTGTTCACTTTTTTATCAAACGATAATTCTCAAACTTGGGGCATCCCTTTTGAGTTAATGAAATATTTTCAACCCTTTTAACTCTTGATCTCAATCTTTATTTTCCTAAATGTGCTTATGCATTTTTGGCGCAAAAAGGATGAAATGGTACTGAGTAGAGTTTGTGGGCTAAAAAATTTGTTGGACTGCAATGAGACCCTTCATACCACATGGGAAGAAGGAAAGGAACTGAATGGCTTGACACCTATTTCCGTCTTTTGGCACAGGCCGAAAAGAATTCCCTGAATGATATATCTAGTCTTGTATCGACAATTTGCAATTCAGATTTTGATTTCAGTTATATTGTCATTCTTACACTCATTAAGTTTTACTTTACTGCTCTGTAAACACCATCTTTGATTTATTGACTGATTTTGTTATTTTATAATCGTATAGAGATGGATCAAGTGGAACAAGATCCAGATTTTATAGCGCTATCTAGACAATTCAAGGCCACTGCAATGGAACTCATCTCTATTCTTGAGCAGGTTGGTTACGTGAAATACTTGAGAATTAATGGAGAAATTCCTTAAGAGTTGGAAATGGACATACATTTCAATGTTTTCCTTTGTAACATTACTTACTTTTCATTTGATCTTTGTTTGATTTCTGCTTTTAGAAACAAAAAACAGGTGGCAGGACTAAAATTCTCCTGGAAACAATCCCTGTGCACAAACTGGCAGACATATTTGTTGCAAGCTTCGAGATTAGCTTTGAAGAACAGCTATCCACTTTAGATTCTGTGGATATTAAAGCGAGGCTAGCAAAAGCAACTGAATTGGTTGATAGGCATTTACAGGTCTGTAGAATTCATCTTATGGGTTTGTACAATTCATATGGATTATGTACAATTAAGAGTCATGCTTTGTAACTGCTTCCTGTAGTCTATTCGAGTAGCGGAGAAGATTACACAAAAGGTCGAGGGACAGTTGTCAAAGTCACAGAAAGAATTTCTCCTTCGTCAACAGGTTATCTTACTCAATGTATTTCACACTTAAGGATTATAGTGATTCCTTTTAAAATAAACCTGAGAAAGCTACATCCAACTATAGTTATCAGGGGGGCCTGCATGCATTCACGTAACATAGTGCTTGTGTGTTTTTTGAACTTAAAAATCTATCAGTCTTGTCTAATTTCGGGTTCCACCCTTTTTCTATGCTTTGAAGAAACCATCAATTTTTACTTGCAGAAACCTATCCAAAGAAGTAAAGTTATAACTAACTTCACCATCTGGTTTCTTTGTACCAATTTGTACTTGCAGTGAAGAAAAGTTATAACTAACTTCACCATCTGGTTTCTTAGTACCAAAAATTCTTTTAAAAAATCTCACTCTATATTAATTTATAATTTGTCTCGTAAATTCTAATGTCACGCCTACACTTTTGTGCTTTTTGTATTACAAGATGAGGGCTATAAAGGAAGAACTTGGTGACAACGATGATGATGAGGATGATGTGGCCACACTAGAGAGAAAATTACAAGATGTCGGGATGCCTGCAAACATCTGGAAATATGCTCAAAGAGAATTACGGTACAGTCTTCGTTACCAATCACTTTGATAGTTTTCAAAGAGCACTATCAAAGAGCAATGATAGTGGATTTAAACATTTCATCTAAATTACGTTGAAACTATGTTAGCAATGTTCATACACTAAGATTTGAGTTAAGCTATCACATTGTTGAACATTTGATGTAACAAATAGTCACTGAAAAGGATGGTATCATACTTCATTTATTGTAGCAAAAGAGCATTGAAAACATAGGATTTACGTTTTCTATTGAGATATATTTTTTCAATGTTCATACTTTACGGTGAAGATTATTGATATTTTGCTAGTCTTGTGCCAAAGTTTGCATGGGCATATCTGTCAAGCTATTTTGGGAGAGATATCACAATGTTGTCTGCTGTACAACCCATAGTTTGGAATTCTTCTTGCTCTTGGTTCAGAATTTCAAATCTGATTTGAGTACTTTCTTTCATTTTCGAATTAATTTTTGTACAGGAGACTTAAAAAAATGCAGCCGCAGCAACCTGGATATAACAGCTCTCGTGCGTATTTGGAACTTCTTGCCGACCTTCCCTGGCAAAAAGCCAGTGAAGAATTGGAATTGGATTTGAAAGCAGCAAAAGAGCGTCTCGACATCGACCACTATGGTTTAGTGAAAGTCAAGCAGCGTATAATTGAATATCTAGCTGTTCGGAAGGTTTACTTCTTGTTCCCATTTTATTCTTGATAATTTTCAATCTCGCAAATGTCAATCAAACTTAATCTATCTGAACATGTCATACAGCTCAAACCAGACGCAAGAGGCCCGGTGTTGTGCTTTGTCGGTCCACCAGGTGTAGGAAAGACATCTTTAGCCTCGTCAATTGCTGCTGCTTTGGGCAGAAAATTTGTGCGCATATCCCTTGGTGGCGTCAAAGATGAGGCTGACATTAGAGGCCACCGGCGAACATATGTTGGAAGCATGCCTGGACGTCTTATTGATGGGCTGAAGGTGAGATGTAATCATATCACATTTTCTTAATGTTCACTTGATAATATTAAAAGCATTAGATTTCTTTTTTTTTTTAAAATAATATGCTATTGGTAAAATGAGGTGAGACGTATATTCCTTGTCCTCTTGCTGGTTTTTACCTTTCATTTGTGGCTGTGGGTGGGATTTTATTTGATATTTTCCACCTCTTTGTTTTAGAGGTTTTTAGGTGCTACAGCACGAGTGAATTTTGTGAATGAAAAAGTAAAACTAAATTTGCTATGCAAACCATCTGTGAGGAGCATGGCTTAAATCTTGTGTTTTTCTCATATATTTATCAATCACGGTCCTTCATAAATTGGACTTCTAATTGTTTTGTTTTGAGCTTTGGGATTGAGTTCAGCAAGAAAGAACACCGGATTAAATAAGAGTAATATTTCATCAAGATGAAAATAATCTGACGTCTCTGAATATTTTTTTCATCTTTAGTTTGGTTGCAGGTGCATATTCCACAGATTCTTTTCTTGATGAAATTAATGTAACTTTTTTGATTTCCAGAAAGTTGGTGTTTGCAATCCTGTTATGCTTCTGGATGAGATTGACAAAACAGGTTCCGATGTCCGGGGTGATCCGGCTTCAGCACTGCTTGAGGTCCTTGATCCCGAACAGAACAAAACATTCAATGATCAGTATCCTTGCACTAGTCATGTTTGGCTTACTATTTAGTATTTGGATAGTAAGAAACTGCATTCATTTTCTCATCTATTCAACCTGGAAAAATATGCTTCAATTGTCACTGTCTAGGTTAGTAATTAGATGCATAATTCATAGGGAATTCAGTTATGAAAATATGGTTGTGATAAAACCTGATAAACTCATACTGAACTTATGGGAAATTTGGACACATATTTTATTTAATTTTTCTTTTCTTTCATTATAAGTTGCTCAGGGATAAAAATACGTCCTCAAGAATATGGAGGTAAAAAGATATGACTTTATTTCGCAGAATCATGACAATTTCTCGGGCCACAGAAATATGAAACAGTGCCTGTGTCATGCTTTTGTTCTTTCATTACATGTATGTATGTTGAAAATATATCATCTTGGGCCAATTTTATTGAAAAATAAAAATAGGTGATCCTTGATTGAACTTTTTAGCTATTTGAATGTTCCATTTGACCTTTCGAAGGTTATATTTGTGGCTACTGCAAATAGGATGCAGCCTATTCCTCCGCCACTCTTAGACAGGATGGAAGTCATTGAGCTGCCTGGATATACCCCTGAAGAAAAGCTTCGAATAGCAACCCGACATTTAATTCCACGAGTGCTTGATCAACATGGACTGAGCTATGATTTTCTACAGGTTCCAGAGGTATGGAAGTCATTATGCACTTGTTCCATCGTATTGTGATTTCTCATATAGAAGTATGATTGAATGTGTTGTAAACTGGCATGATGCAAATATGTTTCGTTCGGTGTTGTATGTTTGGCTTGTGGATGTTATCCCGAGGTTATAGTTTAGTCCTTTTTTGTGGCATAATTTTTATGTTCGAATACTATTGCCTGCATCTCCATTAGCTTATCCATATCATATCTAGGCATGTATTACATCTGTAACTTTTTGGATTTGATTTTCTTAATTATTTGGCTTAGTACTCTGGTTTACATGGAAGCCAATGCGAAAATAGGTGTTGTCTCTAACCCGAGGTCATTTTATTAACTTGAGGATTGAGTCTGGCGCCCCACATCATCAATTTGAGTAGACAACAATGCTGTGGCGTGCTTTAGTGGCCCCCTCTTTCAGGGTTGTTTGCACTATTATTTTATAATCAAGTAGTCTTGTTCGTATAATGTCACAAGCATGTTCATGCTTATGAAGTGCCTCCTGTTCATCAGTCCCATCATTGGCTAATCAGTATGTGAAATTTTGAAAACTAATGAACTTAACCATACTGGTTTCTTGATTTTGTGGTAGGCCATGGTAGAACTTGTCATCCAAAGATACACTAGGGAAGCTGGTGTCCGCAATCTGGAGAGAAATTTGGCTGCCCTGGCTCGTGCAGCGGCCGTCAGAGTTGCCGAACAAGATCATGCTGTGCCACTTAGCAAAGATGTCCAGCGGCTGGCTTCTCCTATATTGGAGAGTGGACTTTCTGACGAGGCTGGAGTAGAATTTGAAGTCATTCCAATGGATGTCAACAACCATGATATCTCAAATGCATGTCGTATGACCTCACCTTTGGTTGCGGATGAAGCTATGCTGGAAAAAGTTCTCGGAGTAAGTAGTATTTTCGTTTAAAATAAACAATAACTAATAGAATCCCAAAAGCCCAAATGATATTGTAAATTTGATTGCTTTATAAGGGCTATTTGGGTTCTGTTGGACATCAGTTGCTCCTCTTTTCTTTGTTTCTGCATTTCTCATCATCTGTCATGACTTATGGTATGCTGTCTACCAGCCACCAAGATATGACGATAGAGAAACTGCTGACCGAGTTGCGACTCCTGGGATATCTGTTGGACTTGTTTGGACAGCCGTTGGTGGGGAGGTTCAATTTGTTGAGGCTACCGCGCTGGTGGGAAAAGGTGATTTGCATCTGACCGGGCAACTTGGGGATGTAATTAAAGAATCGGCACAAATTGCATTGACGTGGGTAATAATTTTCACTCTTTCACTGCACGTACAGTTTTATGTAGTCATAAATAATATGCTTGTCTTGAGTATTAGGAAACTAGATATGAGGTTACGGATGCTGCTAGAGTTGGAATTTGCCATCTAAAAAATGTTGTCGTAATTCCAACTCTTAATGTACATTAGAATTCACTAGAAAGTTGTGTGGCTGCCCATCAAGCAATTTTTTTACTCGGCATTTTGTCAAATTTTGAGTGTTTTGGCGTGAATATGAATCCCGTATTCATACTTGTTGGAACTAGCGGATTCACAATGAAGCAATACTGCAATAGTTGACTGGCCACTTTGAAGTCCCCGGCTGCTCTATTTTCAGTTAAAAAATTAAGTTCTCTGATTTCTTTTGTTGCTTTAATTCCTCTCATACAATTTTATGTGTGGTGTCATTTTTATTGCGTGTAAAACAAAAGGATAAAGGTTTCCTCATAGTTCATAGGTATATGTGGGCTTTATGGTTCTCTCCATTCACGTACACAGGTAAGAGCAAGAGCAACTGAACTTAATCTGGCTGCTGCTAAAGATTCTAATCTCCTTGAAGGTCGAGACATTCATATACATTTTCCTGCTGGGGCTGTCCCAAAGGACGGGCCTTCAGCTGGTGTAACTCTTGTAACCTCGTTGGTTTCACTATTCAGTCAGCGAAGAGTTAGAGCAGATACAGCAATGACTGGAGAGTTGACTTTAAGGGGTATAGTCTTACCTGTTGGTGGCATTAAGGACAAGGTACATTTTCTTGGAGTTTTACACCGTAAATTCTCAGTTAAGTTGTGAGTTTTTACATTTTAGTTACCAATATGAACTATTATTTTGCAGACCTAATAATTTTCAGCGATGTGTATAAATTTGATGCTAGATAAAATTCATCTGTCATTGATAAGGGTGGAAATGGGGATCAAATCAAGGTTAGATGAGGTTCTTCAGAGATGGGATCTGCAAAAATATATTGGCTCGAAATGAGTCAGTTCAATTTTCGTTTTTCTTCCTCAACCCAGATATGCATTTTTTTTGTCTAGCATAGCCATTGTTTTTCATGGTAGTTGATCGCCTGGCGGAGTCTGGTCTAGGACGAGAGTATTCAATCGAACCCAACTTTGTATAATATCAAATTGATCGTTAGAATTTTAAACACGGGTGGCAACTTGTGCATTTTTGACTCCCATAAAAATAGTAATAAAAACTTGAGGGAACTTTAATTTAAAATTCATCTATTTATACATAATGTCATTGGATAAAAGAAAAACGTACTATTTATCACAAAATTAAATTAATTCTTTATAATTTCCCATGTCAAATTTTTCAGAAAATCGTATTATGTCCGTCGCTACATAAATTGAAGTACAAGATATACTACTAACCAATTCTACTTTTTTTTTTAGCGTTCTTGCCTCACCGCCTCTTTACTTCGTTCTTTAATGATGCATATATAACTGCACGTAAAAGTAATCGGTAGAATAAGATAAAGTTAATATTGCCGTCAGAAGTGTTGACTTTTCTCTGTCAGATGCCTCTCTATGTTAATTTTGTCAATGCTAGATGGATATCTCGGCTGGTTGACTGTTCTATTGATTGACATTTCTGTTTCAGTAGCGTTGAATCAGAAGCTCACTTCTGCTTGGTTAAATGTGTAACTTTGAGGTTCTCATTGCCAGACGTCTCAATTTTGGATTCCTTTGTTGAATCAGAAGCTCACTTCTGCTTGGTTAAATGTGTAACTTTGAGGTTCTCATTGCCAAACATCTCAATTTTGGATTCCTTTTTGGGGGTTGGTTGGAATGAAGCATATCTTAGTATCTACATCACAAAATTAAGTTTTGTTATTGTTAGTTGTCACACATCGCTTGTATAATATACCTGCGAGTTGCATATATGGACTTGGACAATGCTCTTCCCTTGAGCTAGCTTTTGAGGTTGAGTTAGGTTCAAGTCTCAATCTTAACATGGTATCAGAGCTCAGGTTCCACCGTTATGTGTTGAAATGTCCATGGTTGGGTCACCCGTTCTGTCCATATTTGGGTAATTTGTACACTCCACGTTCCAGATATTCATTCCTGGGCATGAGGAGGGTTTGTTAGTTGACCCACATCGATTGGATATCTGAGAGTTGCATATATTGACTTGGACAATCCTCCTCCTTTGAGCTAGCTTTTTGAGTTGAGTTAGGTCCAAGTCTCAATCTTAAACAGTTATCAATATAAATATATTAGACAAATAATAATAAAATATCAGCTAGAAATTGGGAAGACATACTTGCTCAATGTTAGGTTTTATTTTGGGAATTTTAAGGAAATATTTTGGAAGTGTTCCCAGGTAATAAAATGTATGTTCGGATTTGTTTTGGAGAAAAAAAAATTATTGTATCTGTTTTGAGGAAATTGTAATAGAATTTCACCTAATGATTGTATAAAATTATTTTAAAATAGCATTTTTTTGGAGTAGAATATAATATAACAATAACGGGGTATTTCTAGGAATGATGAAAACTTATGATAAAAACAACTATTATTTTAATAGATTTGAAAAAGGTTGGAAAATTTTTTGTGAGGAAAGAAAATAAAAAATTAGCATTTTTTTTTGTTTCGGGAGGATGAGAAATTGATCGAGGAAAATGAAAACTAACATTTCTTTCCGACATCCCTTCACTTCTTTGGTGGAAATTGGAAGGAAAACCATAGAAGATGTTATTTGTTTAACAAATGTCGCATTCTTGAAAGAAGGAAAAATTTGTGGTGCATATCAGGATCGAAAAGTTGAAGTTACTCACGTGTTCATAAAATTTAAATCAATAGAAGCCATATCTTTTGTTTTCTTGAATGCTTTGTTTGAAATGAATATATACCAAAAATTGTATCCTTCATATTCTATAGCTGCGCTAGATGGAGATAAATAAGCGCATTTGTCATGTCCTCGTTTTTCATTGACTTCAAGTAAGAAATGGGATTGCCACCATGTAAATTTCTTATTATTGTCCACTCGATACAGGTTCTAGCGGCCCACAGATATGGAATCAAAAGAGTTATTCTACCAGAGAGGAACTTAAAAGACTTAGTGGAGGTACCATCAGCTGTGCTCTCTTGTTTGGAGGTAAATTTTGCTCTATACGGTTTTATATTTTGTAGTTGTGTCTTGAGTTTAAGAAATTATGAGTTTAGATGTTTAGTTATAAACAATATGCATACAATTTCATTTTGGTTAGTAAAAAAGTATGAGTGAGTCGAGTGTATCGTGGTTCAGTAAAAATTCAACTCGATCTTGGTTGTGACTGAGCTAGAGTAGGTTGATTATTAGGTTGCTTTGAGTCGATTCGGCACTTTTTACTGGTACTTGAGCTTTGATCTACCATATTTCATTTTTAAAATATATTTTTTGATATGATTAAACTTGCCGTTTTTATCATTGATTCTTTTACAATTGAATGTTTTGAATCTTAATTTGTAAAGACTAGATAGTATTTTGGTTATTGATCTGTCCAATCTCAAGCTCGAAAAGATAAAGTTTGTTAAAGTCGAGCTTGAGTAACTCTGCTCCTGCTGGTTCACTAGTTGATTGAGTTTGAGATCTCGATATTAAAGGGGGTTACTAGAAAGGGACTGCTAGGGGTAATTGTAATGTTGTTAAACGGGAAAAAGTGATGTTAATATTATATTTATAATTTTGTTTAGTTCCTAAAAATGAGACGTTAAATGTACTGGTGTGGTTTATCTTCTCATAAATCTTGTTGCAACAGATACTACCTGCAAAGAGAATGGAGGATGTGTTGGAACAAGCTTTCGTGGGTGGTTGCCCATGGAAACAGCATTCAAAATTATGATAACCCTCGATGTCAAGTATATTTATTTCCCAGTTTCTTTGTAGACCACAAACTTCGCGGAGATTTGGGAAAATAACAACTTTTTGTATATGGTCGATCATCGATACGATCAAGTGTATAGCAATATTCTCTACACCAGTAACCTATCAATTCATGCTTATGGAGGATTTAACAAGCAAGTCTCGTGCATTAACTGTTTTTTAACAAGATCGTATGGATACTTTGAAAAACTGATCCATGTAAACTTGGATGCATTTTAGGCACCTTGAAATTTCTTAATAAATCTAGTTTTTGCAGGGATGCTTCGGATTCAATTTTATTAAATATTTTGTGTTAAAAAGGGTAACATTGTCACGTATATTAAATATTGGAACAAAAACATTGATTTTACTTTTTACCATTGAATTGTTGTAAAGTTATATTATGGAAACAAGGGGAAAATCAACATTATCTTTGTCAAATTTGAGGATAAAAGATTAAGCCTTTTTCAACAAAATGTGCAAAACCTCATATTTTAAATTAAATTTCCTTAAAATATTTGCGGGAAAGCGGCGCGTACCAAATTTCATTCCTCAAACACCCGCTGCAGTGCAGTTCCAATTTCCTGCTTCTCTATTCTCACAGGAAACCTAGAGTAGAATCAACGTGTTCTTCGCTTATGCAATTTTTTGTTGAATGCTTGCTTATCTAGATAATCATGGAGACCGCCCCACCGAACTCTGAAATCAGCCTACGATTAAGCACCACTAAACTAGCCGCCACAACCCGTAAATACGAAGTCTGGAAGTAAGAATGTAACAGAAGCCAATAAATGCGGCACTTCTTCAGGACAAATCAAGAACAGAAACACATCTGCGGTGTGAGGAAGACATGCTGAATACTGATGAAAAAAATCCACCAAGTTCTAGGAAAAATACCTACCAGCCAAACTATGGAGAAAATTGAAAAGCACCCTTGACCAAAACATGAAAATTAATTTGAGAATTGTAGCAGTCACAGGGAACAGAGGAGGGTCTTTCAACTCTTTCAATAAGCTGGCACCTCAGGTTTCTGTTGTACATATATGTATAAACATTTGGTCTAACCAATAAATACCTTGCTTAAACTGATGCATATTTATTTTACAGAATGGCATTGAGAACAAACCATTTCCCAAATTAAAATCCTTTGCTACAGAAGAAGAACAATTGTGAGACACTAGCTATGTTAATCGTGGTAATTACAGTTTGTTTATGTTTTACTTTCCTTTACGTTGAAAAAACTCAACTATTAGTAACAGTGCTAGCAATTAGCATGCATGATGATGAACCTAATTTCTTGTACCAATCTTAGTTAAGGAAGCGGAAACATCGCATTGGAGATCATTCGTGATATTGTTCTTGTGAAGACCTCAAACTGTTAGTCTCTGACCAAACCAGTAAGAGTGGCTCACTGTGCCGTGCTCTTCCTACTGAAATTTTGTCGAGATGTGAGACTATTGACTGTTTTTTGAATATCACTCAGTAATGCTGTTTTTCTCATGAGTTCTTCACTGGTGGTATATTCATCGACAAGCGCAAAATAAGCTGAAACAGCCTCAATTGGAGTTTAAACTAGATGCGGCTAGAGTGCTTTGTTGGTAGTCCATTGGAATTTATAGACTACGTGCTGGAAACAAGCTTTTTTATATCAATTTTCTGATGAAGATATTAACCTATGGTAATAGTGCTGATATCTGCATCATATTTGTACTTCCCCCCAAACTGAGGCTCGAAATAGTTATTTCTTTGAACTTGAAATTCATTTTTTGACCTTGAAGTTATACTTGAGTGGGCATAATAGAACTCAAGCTTTTGCTTGTATATTAAAACATATTTGAAATGGTTCAATTCATCTCGTTTTGCCCCTTACACTTGAACTTAGATATTCATGCTTCGGAGTGCTGTGCTTACTGATGGACAGGAATATGAAAGAGAAATCAAAATTAAGGGGCAACCGGAGTCATCATTCTCTACGGTATTGTCACTACTACTGGTTCTATCTGTTGTTTTTCATATCTCGCATGTCATCTGTGATACCCTTGTCCCAAATCTTAAAAATGAAAGATTTAAAATGAGTTTATAATGGTTTACTATGGACTTCTATCATTTTCGTAAAAACGAGGACGAATACGAAGTAGTTTCTATAGGGGCTCATTGTGCAGTCACGCAGCCGTAGACCCAGGCTTGGGCGTGACATCTGATATTACCTTGCTGAAAACAGGATTTATTCGACATAAAACATATGTTGCCCATAAAACTTCTAGATTGATGTGTATAGAATACATGAAGACCACAATTTCTCGAAAACATACCCAGATCGCTTTTAGATTTGTTGGAGTAAATGTTTAACAGTTAATCCTCGGTTGAGGATCAGTGCTGAGAAAGCGCTCAAGCACGAGTTTTTTGCGTCATGCCATGTGGCTGTTAGAAAACAAAAGCTGCATAGACGAGGCACGACTCTCGGTTCTCATGCACCAACAATGTCAAGCACATGAAACATTTTTTTGTGAAGGTTTTGTCGTAAATTTACTCACCATTTTCTGTTTTATTAGTGTAGAAATTGTTTGTAGACCATAATTCCAAATCTGTCCATTCCCTGTACCAGCTCTGATTTTCCAATATGGACAATACAATTAATCGTGTAATAATGGTCTTTCAGCGATTTCTCCTTCCGCTGCAAGAGAAGTTGAATTTTTTCTTTATTTATAATCTATATACCTGTAAAAGCGTGGATACTTCAAATGTTTTTCAATTGTGAATGGGATTCCTTACTATTAATTACAATCAACGTACTATGAAGTAATCACATTTAGTTTTAAATAATTATATAATTAAATTTTTGGCCTTATTTTTAACGTCCATGTGATGTTTTAGTTATTGCCATAATGATGTTATTTTTTAAAAATTTGTTCATTTAATTTGATTCTATATATTGTGCTAATTATAATTATTAGATAACATAAAATTATCGACTTCAATTTTAATTTGACAAAAAACTCGAAAGTAAATTACATAAGTTCTTAATTAATTTATTCGTCCAATATAACAAAGAGATTAAACTCAAATTTGTAACAAAATGATTCAAATTATTTTTTTAGAAAATCAAATTTTTTATTTTTATCATATAATTTGTATTTAACGCACGTTCTTCGTACTAGTCTTTTCAAATGTGAGATTCTGTTTTTGATTTAATGCTTCATAAAAAGAATAATTTACGTTCCCGTCGTTGATTCATGCTTGTACTTCCATTCTTTCAACCCAAGGATGTTCCGGGATATTGTACAGGGCATGTATTATCATGTGAAAATTATATGGATAAACTAAATAAAGAATGATTTGTGAACAAAAAATTAATTTATACAGGAGAAAATGAAAAAATATCAGACCCATTGATCTTTTTTCACAGGGTGACTACCTGCACATAATCCAAAATAACCAAGGCGAGATTTTGTTTTAATCTGTGGAAGGAGTTGACAGCAATAACTTTAAAAGGAACCCTGCTGTGATTCCTATGAGTCCCACGAGCAGCGAAAATTTGAAGGAGAACCCTTCAACGCCTCCCCGATTTCTTTTCCTCTTGAGAATTTCCTGCAAGTTAAGAAGATATAATATATATGTAGAAGGTGACTCTCCACCTCTTGAAAAATCCGAGGTAGTATATATGGCCTAATATTTTCTCTTTATACAATAGGAGTATAGTACAAACCAGGTCTTGCTGGAGCTGTTGAGTTTGCCTAACAGCTTTATCCCTCTCATCCTGAAGCCGTTGCAAGGCCTGGTCCTGCACACCATGATCACTCACAAGTTAGTCAGCTCCCATCTTCTTTGAAGTAAAGATATGACTAGTTAATCACTTATAAGTAGCACCCTCATTATCGTTTAGAATTAAATATGTAATCAACGGAGGAAACAGGTTTTCAAATCTCTTCATCTACCCACCACTTTAATAAGAGATTAAATAAATATGTAATTGATGTAGGCAAAAATTCATATATTTAAAAGATAGATAATTTGAACTTACTGGATTGGTTTGCTTAACTCCATCATCCAATATCTCAGAAGACGTGTGAGGAGGCATTGTACACAACTCTAAGCTTGCATTCCTCTAATGTTTTTTCATCCTCCTTGTTGAACTGTTGCAACAAAACTCCACTTCAAAATTCCCATCACAAAAACTAGCTCATGTATAACTCACACATGGACGAACCGAACAACTTCAGCCGAGCGAGACATAAGTTCGATTGGTGTAGGAATGTGGAATTAAGTACTTACAGTATCTTGTGGAAGATCATCCACTTCTGTATTTGGAGGCACGACAGTGCTTTGAAGGAGAAACTTATCTTTACATTGCATTTCATGAGGATATTCCTTCTGAGCTTGAAGAGTAACTGAACAAAACATCAATATTACATTATATTAATACAATTATGGGCAATTAATGATACACAAACAAATTACAATAATCATATAGCTTTTGAAACTATTTTGAAGCAAATTTCTAGCATCCTTCCTTACTTTGGAACTAGTATATATACATATGATCGACACATTGCTACAAAAATCAAATATTCAAACTTGAAATCTTTTTCAAATTTTTTTATCATAAATTATCCACATGCAATTCTTTAGATCCTTCACGCTTTAATGAAGTGTAATATGGTGATATCAGAATCACCTCTTATGACACACGAATCCCATGGATGAATTACACCATTGTTTGGTCTCACGTAATATTTCTTTGGAGAGGTTGTTTTCACCTAAAGTAAAAATATAACTAAATATTATGGATCGAGAATAAAGTAATTTTACATACGAAAAATTGAACAAGAATCATATATAATACCTTGAATGCAACATAGTGTTCTGTGTTGTTTGTAACTTTAAGATCACAATAACTTTGTTGCTCTAATTCAACTGATATAATGGAAAAAACAAAATCGATAAGTTATAACGAAGATTTATACAACAATAACGAAAATTAAGATCACGGGACGACGGTTCAAGAATTTTCGAAGAATCATGTAACAGATCGGAACACCAAAATAACTAAACTCGAACCGAATGGATCATGAAACTACTAGCTCGACTAGTTGCATGTCCTAAATATTCTCATGCAATATATATGTAGCATGAATAGTAGTAACCAACGATTTACTAAATAATTTAGTCCATATATAATCTCAATATATATGAAAAAAACAATTGCAGAAGGAGAAAGGTACATTGAAATCTGAGCTCCTCCGGCCGCACAGAGACCAATTGCTTAGCAACAGTCATGGTAGCAGAATAACAGGTTAATTAAAGTGTGAGTACGAGTGATCCCAGCAAATTAAATTAAAGATCAGATAGAAAAAAAGAAAAGAAAATATTGAATGAAAGAATAATCACAAAACCAAGAGAGCTAATCAAAGAAACGAGAAATAAGGATCAAGTAGAATGCATGGAGCAGAAATAAATAAATTAATTAATCGATTTTGGGTGGCGGAAAATGAATTACGCTTCCTCAAAATTTGCTGATAGTGATTAAATCATTTCCGAATATCTTTTTGTTGTTGCTATTTTTTTAGTTTCTTCATCAGTTTATGGAGGGCAATAGTTTTTATGATTTGATAATTAGTAATTACTATCCATCATTGCAATAAATATACAGGTGTTTTCTGTGATAGGATTTTAAAATGAAAGTTCTAAATATATAATTGAGTAGGTCTCTTGTGAGACGGTCTCACGAATCTTTATCTGTGAGACGGGTCAACCCTACCGATATTCACAAGAAAAAAATAATACTATTAGCATAAAAAGTAATATTTTTTCATGGATGATTCAAATAAAAGATCTGTCTCACAAAATACGATCCGTGAGACCGTCTCACACAAGTTTTAGTTTATATAATTTAGATATGATATAGATATTAACGACGTCGATAGATATTTATGTGAACATCTCTTGTTAGACTATTCGTGAACATCACAAGATATTAATATTGACAAAAAAAATTTTAATATAATAGTTTTTTAAGAAATTGGAAAATATATTTATTGAAGGATTGATGTGATATTCCACAAAATATTTGTCTCAAAATCTTGCGGTGTCATATCTAACAAAAGTATGGTGAGACACATGCGTGTGCAGCACGACCTTGCGATAAATGGTGAGACGTGTGAAGTCGCAGTCCCAAAAGTCGCAGTCCCAAATCTCAATGTATGGGAAACTGTTCAGCCTCTCTCGTGGCGCCTATTATCAGACCAACAGAATTCAACAGCCCTATATTGCTGCCACGTGTCTATATCCGTTCCCCCGTCTCTCTCGTGAAACACGCATGCATCTTGGATCCCAGACACATTACCGAAACCGTGCCAAGAATAATCAACAGAAGATTCATGGACGATTTTGCTTCGTCTATTAGGTTCCGAATTGAGTACGCTTTACGGTAACGCTTTGCTTTCCATTGAATATACGCTGGTTTGATGGGATTATTCTTTTTCTCCCAAGAATGTTTTTTTTTTTTTTTGTGATAAATTTCAGGTGATTTAAGGCGTATATTTGTGTAGTGACGATTGAGTGAATGAAATGGGAGGAAACCCACCTGGGATTTCTCTTATTAGGAGCATTAGGGGGAGTGGTTGGACTCTGAGCACATACAGATATGTTGTTTTGATTGTTACTTTCATAGCTTATACTTCGTATCACGCTTCAAGAAAACCTAGTAGCATAGTCAAGAGTGTTCTTCATCCGGAGCCAAACGGTAACTTGATCAGCTTTCGACCTTGGCCGGTTGGCAATCTGTTTGTCAAGAACGAGTTGATGGTGATGAGTGACGGGGATACGATTAAGAAAAACATGGGTTGGGTTCCGTTCAATGGAAAGGATGGTACGTGGAAGTTGGGAGTGATTGATGTCGCGTTTCTTTCTTGTTATTCTCTGGGAATGTACGTGGCTGGGCATTTAGGTGACACATTGGACCTACGGTTATTCTTGACCACGGGTATGGTTGGGAGTGGTACTTTTGTGGCGTTGTTTGGGATGGGCTATTTCTTTGATGTCCATGTGTTTTGGTTTTATCTGGCGATGCAAATGGTCGCGGGGTTGTTCCAGGCTACTGGTTGGCCTTCAGTAGTCGCTGTTATAGGCAATTGGTTTGGGAAAAGGAAGAGAGGACTTATAATGGGTATTTGGAATGCACATACTTCGGTTGGTAATATTGCCGGATCGTTGCTTGCGGCCGGTGTTCTACAGTATGGATGGGGTTGGGCTTTTATCCTTCCAGGCGCATTTATATTCACGAGTGGGATAATTGTATACTTATTTTTGCCTGCTTACCCAGAGGAGGTTGGATTCCCTAGACTTAATGGTCCATCATCCGAGTTTGTAGCGGTACCGGAAGATGAAGAAGCTCAGATACCGGAAAAGTGTGCTGAGGGAAATGAGGTGAATGGCAGAAATCAGGCCAATTCTGGAAATAGAAGAAGTGTTGGACTCCTTGAAGCTTGTTCAATACCGGGAGTTATTCCATTTGCACTTTGTCTCTTTTTTGCAAAGATGGTTGCATACACGTTTCTTTATTGGTTGCCGTTCTACCTTAGCCAGACTGGTATTTTCGAAGCTCTTCACTTGAAGAATATCTTATTATGCCCTTGATATGTGTTGGCATTTCCAATATGTATAGGGAGAAGCTCTCTATATGTACAACCAACCTCCAAAGCTATAAGCTATCATAACAAATAAATCTAAACTTGGGAACTTCTTTGTTTTGGTTTTAACCTATCATTCCAAACACAACACTTATTGCCTCTGTTTTCAGTATTTTTAGTTATTTGGAGAATAGTTGGGATATATTGTCCTGATAACTACTTGTTTCAGCAAAGTTACAAGTGAAGATCCCCTAAGACCAAAATTGGAGACGCAAGAATTGAACACATTTGATGTAATTGACTAGTTGATTAGGAAATATGATGCCTTGAGGACTCAAAATAAATTGTTGAAGGATTCTAGCTAAAGTGTCACTTTGTTTCTCTTTGGTTATTTGAATGACCTCTCGTTCTATGCTCTTAATAGATTATCGCAGACGTTAGTTTAGTTCGACTGCTAAATATATATTTTTTTGGTAATGCATCTGTGAATGCTTCTGAGCTAGCTATAATTCTTCTTGTTGTTTGTTTGTCAATGTCTTAACTGGTTTCTTGACACGATGATTACAGCCATTGAGGGACACTATATGTCAGTGAAGACGGCTGGAAATCTTTCAACTCTATTTGATGTCGGAGGAATATTTGGTGGAGTTCTTGCTGGTTATATTTCTGATAAACTAAAAGCTCGGGCTACCACAGCTGCCAGCTTCATGTATGCTGCGATCCCGTCAATGCTTCTATACCGTAGATATGGAAGCACATCAAAGGCTGTTAACATTTTGCTTATGATGATAGCTGGTCTGTTTGTAAACGGGCCATATGCACTCATCACAACCGCAGTCTCTGCTGATCTCGGCACTCATAGTTCTTTAAAAGGCAATTCTCGAGCACTTGCTACGGTTACGGCCATCATTGATGGTACGGGTTCTCTGGGTGCTGCTCTAGGCCCTCTTTTGACCGGATTTCTTTCATCCATTGGATGGGACGCAGTTTTCTTGATGCTCATAATTGGTGCCTTTGCTGCCGGTCTGCTTTTATCTCATCTAGTTCTGATCGAATTAAGAGAAAAAGTGACCAAACAGCTAGACAAGAAACGCAAAAATCTCACGGGTAGATTATGCTTCTAGCTCATGGTCATTGGGTTTTGCTGGAGTATGATAATCCTATTGCGAGAATCCATTGTTGCTTTGTTAAAGTTTTTCTTTCTGTTGTTGCAGGGCCTGCATCCAATCCCCTTTTGAATGACCAAGGCTGATGGACTTAAACATGGCAATCTTGCTTCGTAGTGAATAAAAAGATTCAAGAGTTTTGTTCAATAATTCGATGCGAAACAATAAATACCACTGCACGGTTACAGTGGGTGAACATGCTATGCTGCAACAGTTCATCAAGAAATCCGTCGACTTCCCTTGTATGAGATATACGTACACTTTTGTTATTGCTCTGTTCGTTCTCGGTTGTTCTTCGAGCATAGGAAATAAACGTGATTTATGTATGTTTCTGCGTATCATAATCCATCAATATCGTGTTATTATTACTGTTTGTCTGGTGGGACAAATATGGTGTACCGGAAAAATTCAACAAGTTAACGATCTAAACTTAAAATCGGACAAGTTTTACTATCAGCATTTTGAATTTAACTGTTTCTACATCTAAAATATATAATTTTTGAAATTCCTATTGAGTACATTTTGGAAACAAAATTTAGATTTAATATCTCATGTAATTTTCACCTTTGATTTATTGAGTGATGTTTCTATTTTTTTCAATGTAAAAGAAAAAAAAGATTCATTAAATTTTAAATTTATTGAGTAGGAGTACACCGAAGCTGTACCAACGAATTGGCCGCAAAGCATTCTCTTTGGAGGATAGGCTTCAAGAATGTTTTTGGATATCAAAAAAGCCATCCAAGCCTTGAATATTTTGTATCATCGTTTACTTCTATTCAAATTCGAATAGTTTTCTCACAACCTCGAATTCTTTTGGATTTAATTCCGAAGATCCAACTCGATTTATTCTCTCTGATACAGTACACTGAGACAGAACACTCTATTGAACTGAGGTCAGTAATCTATCTTTATTGCATATGATGTTCAGCCTGCAAATGTGGTTCAAGTCATTAAACTTCGAAATCGTCGGCCTTTTGATCAGACTTTCCTTCAAGTTTCATACGCTGGTACCACTTGGCATCCGCCCGAGGAGGGGCTTGCGTCTGATTAGCTAGTTGGTGAGGCAAAAGGGGGGATAGTTAACAGAGTCAAACATCCATTTTTGGACCAGATCAATCGCCGTTAGACCGGCTAGAAGAAAGTAAAACCGGTCTAGATGACCCTTGTTAAGGTTTCCCGGTATCCATCCGGGCATGTTATTCTCAGACGTGATCTTGATCACGATAGAGACAAGCAAACTGCTCACGTAGTTCCCCAAGGAGATCGAGGTCAGGCACAAGGCGCTCCCGAAGCTCTTGAGTCCGTCTGGCGCCTGCGCATTGAAAAACTCTAACTGCCCTACATACAAGAACACCCCAGATGCTCCTATGAGTGCGTACTGAGGGACCTGCCAAAAGATGCTCAACGAGCTCGACCTTTGACAGTGTCTACAATCCTTTCTAGCGTACTTGAGCCTATAGCACTCGACAACGCCTGCGGAGACCATGGCCAAGATCGCTATAACGAGGCCTATCCCCATCCTTTGAAGCTTGGTGAGGCTTTTTCCACGGATCCTGAATACGAGTGGGTCGATCACTCTTCTGTATAGGAATATGAAGAAGGCAACGCTTAGGATATTAAAGCTAGACATACTTGCTGGTGGGATTCGGAAGTTTGAGATCTCGGTGTTCATTGCATCGCCTTGTTCGACGAATAGCGAAGCCATTTGAGTGAATACGACGGAGTAGATTATGGTGCAGAGCCAAATTGGGATGAGCCTTAGTATGCATTTGACTTCTTCAACTTGAGAAACGGGACATAGGCGCCAAGGGTTGCGCGCATTCTCTTTCATGTGGTCCAAATCTCGTGAGGTAATGTACGCTGCTCGGTCCAAAAATCTGCGCATTCATTGAAGTTTGTGACAGAGGGATAGACAACATAATGTAGGATTTTGATCAAATCACATTTCTTAGTTAATTTAATTGGTGATCTATAAAAATATAGTACAAAGTAAAAACAAACGAGGCCGGGGCAATAATAATTATGTTTCTATAAACTTTATTGATACGAACAATTTTCGAATGAAAATGAATTAAAAGTCGCATGTACATATACTCACTTGAAGCCATGAGTGTGGAGCATCTTCCGAGCACCTGTGTTCGAGTTCTCTTTGGCGTCGTCCTCGCATAGATGAACGTCACCGGGAGAGAAACCGACCGAGACTTTTTTTGCAGCCGCGGCAAAAACCTGGCAAAACCGGGACAGGGGATTGCCACTCGGCTTAAAATGCCGATATCTTTTGGTGCCCCCAATAAAGAGTAGTAGAGCTGCGAAAGCGGATGCAGTAGATGCCCATAATCCAAGTGTCCACATCCCTTCATCCTCAAAGTAACTCAAGATGGTAATCGAAAAGAGTGATCCGATGTTCAATGCCAGATAGAAGTAGCTGAAAACGGCCACTTTCGAGTGCCCTTCTTTCGGGTGCTCTTCGTCAAACTGATCGGCCCCGAATGTGGCGATGTTAGGTTGGTACCCTCCATACCCCAAGGCAACCATGTAGATGGAGATATAGAAGAGAATAATCTCCCACCTCGAATGGGATTCGCAATTACTCGACTCGTTTCCGCAACCATGGGGTTTGAGGAAGAAAATTTGCGTTGATAGTGAGAGCAACACGAGCCCCTACAAACCATATATGCAACCATTTTGTTAGAGCACGACCATTTTGTAAGAATCTTGGATGCAAAGTCTCCGATTTGAATTAGTTTCTACAATATAGCAATGACCATATATTTTAACAGACAATTTTAATATAAATTTTATAAAACATGAAAGATCTAGTTTTCTGTCAAGAAATGAAAATGAGGTTAATTTTGGTTAAGTGGCATCAAAACATAACTAATAGACAAAAAAAACTGTACTGCGTATTTTTCCCTCAGTTTGTAGATACTTACGACGACAAAGATAATCTGAAAAATGGCACAAGTCTTGTATCGTCCCCAATAAGAGTCGCTAAGGAAGGCGCCGACGAGGGAGAATATATACACCGTTCCGGTCCATTTGCTCACGTTGTTGGCTGCGTCGGCGTTGTCCTGTTGCAAAACCCTGGTGAGGAATAACACTAAGTTCACTCCAACTCCGAAGAATGCAAGAGTATCCAAACCTTGATTCACTGCTCGATTGAACAAGGATAATCAATATATGTTTGAGTACAATAAAATGAAATTTTAGAAATTTTTTTCTAAAAAAAAAAATAGTGCTATTTACAAAAAAATTTCTAGAAATTTTTCTGATCGAGATTTAATTCACTTGGCCAAACAGAGAAAGCTAATAAATAGTGCTATTTACAAAAAAAAAAAAATAGTAACACTAATATTGAAACTTGAAAGGCACCCTTGCTTATATATATATAATTTATAATTTTTTTAAAAATATATACTTAATTATCCCCCACTATATATTATGAAAGATGGTTTTATATATAAAAGAAACTTTAATATCTTACGTAGAAACCCTTTAATATATATTCTATATAAAATCTAAGTTTTTAAAAGAGTATGGTTTGAGCCTCTTCAATACATATTCTGAGTCAATATATGAATTAGTCAATTTTTGCTTTTAAGATATTATTTATTTTAAAATTTATTGACATTTATTATTTCTTGTTTAAGTTATAAAATTACATTTTATATCAGTTCATTTCACCCTTATGTTAATATAATATGCTATATATTTTTTTCAACAAAAACTTGTGTGAGACGATCTCACGGGTCGTATTTTGTGAGACAGATCACTTATTTGGGTAATCCATGAATAAATATTACTTTTTATGCTAAGAGTATTACTATTCTCAGATAGCAGCACGTCGCGAGGCAACATAAAATGTGAGTAAGAGTTTGATACACTCAAAAGAGTGAATAGTCAAAATGTTCATGTAAGTTTGTTCATTTTGTATTTTTGGACATTGATACTCACGGGAAATTTAGGGTCCGATCCACGCAAGCGTCACTAATCCAGACACGGGCTTCAAAATTACCATGTGCCTGAAATCACAAATAAGACCGTTAGGAGGGGGCCAGGAAGGTGTCCCGGCGTAGCCCCTCTGACGCTCAAGTCAGAGACTGAGGATATATGGGGGGAGCAGCTAAGGGCGCTGCTGAAAATAATATAGTGAATCCAATAATCATACGCTCCAACCTGGTATTTATAGAAGAATACCTGGGCTTGTCATGGGCCATTCACCTGTGGGCCTTAATGATGGGCCGGGAATTTGGGCCGGATCTTGATGGGTTCATTCCTGGGTATCAGACATGATGGTATTCAATTTTGGGTTTGGTTTATATTTTGGTTCTTAGTTAATTAACTTATTTTAAGTATTTATCATTTTGTTCTTTTTACATTGATTGCTGATGTAGCGACGAATATATCAACATTTTCATGTATTACGTCAGCATTTTTCGATGCCGCGACAACAGTCCATGAAAAAAAAAACTGAAAACCAAAACATAATATAACTTATCGAATCAAAACCCAAAATTAAATACTTACATCAAAACACAAAATAGACAAACTTACGTTACTATTTTGATTATTTTCCCTCCAGACAGATATGTCATGATCAAGTTTGTTTTTATCCAACACTAGCTAGAATTATGATATGTGCATGTGTAGGTACCATAACAAGTATTAATGGTATATTATTATATTAATAGGCATAAATAAAATAAAATAAAAACATATTAAGATGACAATAATAATTAAAAAAATAAAGAATCATATATTATTTAGTGGTGCGTATTATTTTAGAGTTTATGAAAGGCGCATAAAACCGACCAATAATTGGATACTAATTTGACCTCTCCCCGAACTTGCTTAAAAGAAATATAATGAGGAAAAAAACGAACTTAATTAGCTTCTCCACTAAAGTAAATGACTAGATAATTTTAATTTATGCTAATTCTTTAATATATAGTTACATATATATTAAAGAAATACACAGAAATAATGTGAAATATATTGTATAATATGCACGTAAATGAAGGACTTACGAAGAATTATAATCCCCGCAACCCATTTTCCCGTTTTATCTCTTATTGCCGGCTTCCCATGCAAATCAACACTTCCATCGCCAGTAAACCTTTCTTCTTCCCCCTTCAAATGAACCTAATTATCGAAGAAAAAACCACGTTTATTCACTCACTCACTCACTCACTCATTTGATTATGCAAAATAGTAAGAGTAGTTTTGTACAAGAATTTGGAAGTGTTGTTGATAATTTGCTTAGCAAGCTATTTGAAAATGGAGGACAATATGTAAATTAACAGTTAATGGGAATTGACTGTAAACCACCTTCGATACTACTTCTAAGGACGATTCCATTAATCGATGGATCGATGAAGAGGTAGAGGAACCAATTGAATATATAAAAGGCTGCTGAAAATAAGTGGGAGGCTTTGGAGGGGGTATATATAGAGGTTTGGAAAGCGAAATGGACGGCTGAGATTGGAGGATGCATGAAGTATTAATGGAAACGTGGCGAAATATTGGCTACAGAGATGTAGATTAATACGTTTATTACATGTTGTCTGTCCTTTATAAGGATGGTGAAGTTTATTGTTGTGACCTACAATTTGTATTGATTCTGTCTTTGATTGATTCGTTTGGTCAGATTTGAGACGACATTAGCCTATGAGTTTTTAAATTAACGGGAAATTGGCGTTCAGTCCCCAGCCGTCGATTTTTTTTGTGTTCAGTCCCAGGGTACTTTTTTAGTACCACATTTCCACATGACGTGTACCACATTTTGTATGACATAGTATCACAATTTTGTGGGTAGAGAATGAACCCAAAAGAAATGTTTTGATTGAGAATTTTTCACCAACTTCCGTTTCCCCGCTATGGAACTCGATCCAGTTGGTACGCATGTGTGTCTGTGTTTATCCATACATATATAAAAAAAAAAAAGGAAAAGTTCGAAGCTTTCTTACGACGAAACAAAATGAAAGAAATTAAATCGTCTTGAATTAATTAATCGAAGAACGTACAGTGTGCTTAATCACTTCTTTATTAGCCCTAATAAAGAAGACCTCGTAACAATGTAATGTCCATCGTATCAAGATTTGAGTTTTAAAGTAGGGAAAATAAGCTAAAATGGTTTTGCAAGTTTGTCAATTTTGTGTTTTTGATTTGATTTTTTTAGTCTTTTTTTCCTGGGTGATGACGTGGCACCGAAAAACTCTGATCTGACACCAAAAAAATGTTGATATTATATCGGAAAATAATAACATACGTGTCCGACGTCATGTCAACACTCGATGAAAAAAAGACTAAAAAACAAACATAACCTAATTTACAGGACCAAAATACAAAATAATAGAAAAAATGTCGTGAATATATTTTGCTTCATGCTGTCCAGATCATAAAATTGATGTTATTAAGTATTATATCAAAGAAATAATTTTGAGAAAATTGCATTTTTGGTACGCTGTTTGTTTATCCGTGATTTTGGATCAACTTAAGCAAATTTTAATATTAATCTTGTATTGTTATATTTTTGGCAATTTTAATCTTTTTTCCATTAGAAATATTGATGTAACACTACATACATCAACGTCGGATTTTTGTCACATCAACATCACGTCAGAAAAAAAGAATTCTGATTGTCAAAAAAACAAAGATAACGGATTAGAACTGAAATTTGACAATACAGAAGATCAAAATCATATGTAGACAAATATACATGACCAAAAATATAATTTTCTCAATAATTAGTTATTGAAAATTTTGGAATATAAAATAAATCAGTTATGTCATTTTATAATTTTCTTCTAACGCCCTCTGATGAACTTTCGATTCTCAATATTAATTGATGAAATTAAAAATAAAAGAAAATGTAACTATTGCACAAATTAAGATGAAAATGCATATTCGGGTGTTCATTTACCGTTCGGTATATATCTAATCTAAAACTATTATAAATATATGAGTTTGAATTGTGAGCTTACTATTTTATCTTTTCATTTATTTTTACAATTTGTTATGTTTATGAGGCTCTTTATGTCATTTTCTATGTTAGTTTAATATTGTCATTAATAGTGTACTTAATTCAATTCAATCAAGATAATTATTAATTTGATTTTACTTTTAAATTTAATTATTAATAACATGATACATATTTAAAAAAATTGCTAATATTAATAACATCTATTTTATTTTACTTTTATAAATATATTATTTTCATTTGTAAACTTACTATTTAAGCATTTAGTCAATTTTGATATATGATGCTAAAAAAATATCCATAATTAATATATTATCTATTAATATCTATTAAATATATGGATGAGCGAGGTTGAATAAAATTAAATTATTAATAAATATTAAGATAATATAAAACATCTTTTTTCATTTAAAATAGATATATTTTTAGACTACTTATGTATTAACATAGATGCATGATGGGAGAAAATGTTTGTATGTAAGTTATTTCAATACAAATATTTAAACATTTAGTCAATTTCGATATATGATACTAAAAAAATATCCCTAAATAATATATTATCTATTAATAATAATATCTATTAAATATATGCCTTTTCAATTGTGAACTTACTATTTTATCATATTTTTGTTTTACAATTCGTCATAATCATGATGTTATTTAAGTCATTTTTATGTTATTTTAAAATGATCATTAATAATAACTTTCAATTGTGAGCTTACTATTTACTATTTTTTGGTTTTCCAATTTCTCATATTCATGTTGTTATTTAAGTCATTTTTTATGTTAGTTTAAAATGATCATTAATAGTGTACTTGACTCAATCAAAATAATTATTCATTTAATTTAATTTTAATTTCTTAAATTTATACATTGCATACAAATTCATAAAAATCTCTACCATATTAATGATAGATAATAATGGGAAGACGAAAGGAGATGAGACGAATTGAATAAAAATAAATTATTAATAAATATTCAGTTCAATAAAACTTCTTTCTCCCATTTAGAATAGAGATATTTTCAGAATTTTTATGTGTCAATTGAGATACGTGATTGAGAGAAACGTTTGTCTGTAACTGATTTCAAACACTAATTTTAAGTCATTTGGTCAATTTTTTATATATGCTGCTAAACAAATATTACTAAATAATATGTTTCATTTGATCATTTAGTGTTCTTGCAATTAGATGAGTTTTTTACCCTAGCGTTAACATGTTTTATTGTTATATGTCATTTGTGTTGATTATGTTGTATCGAAGTCATATAAAATGTCAGTATTTATTAAAAAATAAAATCGTTTTTAGTAAATTGAGACATTGAGCTAGTTGCACTTTATTTCATCCAATATCAATGCGATATATTCCGAGGTGGCTAAGAGGTTGTTTTTGTCTCTTTTTAGGCAAAATGGCTAATCAGCTAATTCATAAGATATAAGATGATAGCATCGAAAACTCCTCGCCAAATACATTCACTTAGCCAAATAGTGAAATACAAATATAATTCTACATTATTTCATCAAATTAATTTTGGTTATCATAAAATGCTTATGAAATCTAAACAATTGTATTATTAGATGAGATATTGAATAAAAAAATATTTATATATATATTTGAATGATATTTATTATCTCATTTGCATATCTTAATTACGTTATTCACGTCTCTTCTCAAAATTTTTAAAATACAATAATTAATTTTGTATGTGGTTTCACAAGATATAAAATATTATAAAAAAAATATAAACTCGATAGAAGAAAATTTGTTTTGTTTCAATGAATAATATAATATTATGTTCTAGACACAACAAACGAGATTGAAACTATATTATCATCACGATATGATGAACGCAATCATTATTCCAAAGCTTCTAAGAAAATAACTAACGAGATGACTTTTCTGAATTGCGTCAAATTAAACGAGAAAACAATTCTAATATATAATAATTTGAATAGATTTCAAGTATTATTTCTTACAGTGATTGAGAAATAATTGTTAAAAATTTATTAATCTTATAGCTATATGTTAATAATATTGATATTAAATATATAAAATTGATATTACAAATATCACGATATTTGAAGAAATTACAACATCATTCATTGGTTATGTTGTTGAAGGATATATAGGTTATACAGTACTTTTACTCACAAGTGAAAATCTATCACGACTAAAAGAATTTTTTCTTAGAAGTTACAGTTGATGATTGTCATAAACTGAAAAAGCATTCAACAAAAAAAACAAATAGTCGAAATATAAGATTACCGGATAAATATAATGTAGAAAACTGAAAAAATGTCGTGATAGAGAAACTACAAAATGTCAGATCCCCGATGAGTATTCTAAATAACATAATAAGTGTTAAAGATGATCATATACTTGTTGAGTATACCAAAATGGTTATACGCATATTATAAAAACTACGACAAAGAGTTGTTGAGTTGTAAAAATCAACCTAGAAGCATATTGAAAAATGTGTCATGTGGATAAGATAACTTTTCCGATTCATATACCGTCTATGATCATAATTTTTATTTTTTGTGGTTTGATTTATTTCAATTTATAAATGCTACTATCCATATTTTAATTCATTTAAATATTATCAAAATTTCATTCAGTATATTTTCAACAATTTAGTTGCTCACGTGCAACGCACGTGCACTTTTATAGTATATATATATATACACGACTCGTCTCATCAGACCAGGATAAATATGGTAGGATATTGGATAGTCTAATGTAATTTTAATTTAATCAATCAACTTTAAGAAAGTTTAACTTTGAACCGGAATCAACTTTCACTCACTGATTAATTAAATCTTAAATCTTACATCATATTAATGGAGAAAAACTTAAATATTTGGACCTACTTTTGGTATAATGAACACCTATTATGATTATTTATGTGAGTATCGTTGAGGTGATGTCATGTACATGCAATAGAGTTTTGATATGATGAACACTCAGTGTAAACATTGATAAAATGACGTCGTGTATATCCAATATATAATATATATACATTTTTTTATGTTATCCACCTATATTGCTCACTTGTACATAATTTTAAAGAGGTTACTGTTTTATGATTACAACACCCGTTAACCAATTGAATGTGCGGTGTAAAGCACCATAAATAGGATCGAATTGAATTGTTTTTAATTATACAAAACAAATTAACTAATCGTTGAACTGAGTAAATTGGCTTCAATATGTTTTTTGAATAAATTATTTATTTTTGGTATCTTTTTTAGTGTGATATTTCTTTAAAAAAAAACAAAATGACTTTCAAACATATACGAAATATAAGTATCAAAGATAGGGATTTTTTCAGTACAGCTTCATAAAATATGTTAACTTGAAAATTATGTTAGTAAATTTGAAGTCGATGTAATTAGAGATAACTCTTTGTCCATAAGTCGAATTTTTCCCTCACACAGTGCTTCACATGATGTGACAATTATCTTAAGATACGATGTCTTCCAACTTGTGAGATAGTAGCACAACAAATCACATGTTCAACAATATGAAGTATAACAAACTCTCTTTTAGAACAAAGAAGAAGTATTCCATGATAATATTAATAAATACAAGTGCTCTTCTTTTTATTTGATTGTCTCAAATATGATGTTATATTCTAAGAATGTGTATTAATTCATTCATATGAATTGATGTTTAAGTCACGAATCTCCAAATTATGACCAAAAGACGCAGTAGCAAGCAAATTACTTCAATCGGTAACCGCACAAGCCCAATACGACATAATCTATCCAGTAAGTGTTGATATGAGAAATTAGACTCATGAACATATAACCACACACTCACTTACTCTATCAACTCAAACATCACGTGAAGACTAATTATATATATATATATGGATGTAGTTCATTGCTTTATTTTTGTTATCCATAGTTACAAGGTTGAGAAATTTTCGGATCCTATATAAACTAACTTTTAATAGAATTGATGAAAACCTTATTTAAAATTATAATTATATCCTCATTATATAACTTTATTGATTAGTTCTTTTATTTTCATGAAATAGTCTTTCTTTTTAATTACCATTCTATCTTATCTTTATTTATATTTTAAAACTCAATCCTATATTTATATATTTTTTCAAAAATTTAGATAATTCATTATTCTAAATAAAAAATAAGAAAAAAATTACTTTAAAAATAAAAAAAATTATCATGTTCAGATAAATGTTTCGACTATATAAACACACAATGTGTGCAAAAAACACAAGTGTATGTGCATATATCAAGAGTGACTCATGAAAACTAACTTGATCTTTTGGTTCATGATTCCTTTACAAAATATAGAAACACCTATTTAGCTAATTCGCTTTAAATTTCCAAACATCATGTATATCAGACAAAATTTGTTTATACAATTAAGAGGTTTGATCTCCCGTACATATATTGTGGACACCTATGTGAGCACCATTGATATGACGTCCACCTATTGAATGTCATATAAATATTGCTCGTATAAGCGTCTATGATAGATGTTCACTTAAAACATGTATAGATGTCACAAATACTTACAACTGTTAATGTTACATAAGTGCGCTATCAACATTTGGAAGTTTATTCAAAAAAAAAAAAATTGTTCACATTTGTTCCACCACCGTCATCAAAGCATATTTCTGTTAATTATGAGATCGACTACATGGATATCAGTTCACATTTCTTAAAAAAAAAAATATTGTCACAATATACTAGACATAAGTATTAAACGAACTAATTTTGGTTTACAAAATGTAAGTTAAAATATTATCATTTATCAATTATCTAATATTTTCTATATGTAATATAAAAATGATATAAATTAAGATATTAAATTATTAAGGTAAATATATACCTTTATATTTCCATATAGTTTTTTTTATATTTCATTTGTTAATTCACTTCAGTGTTGTTTGATAAAATTATTAGGAAAAATAATTTTTTCGTCCAATAACTTGTTTGATTTTAAGTTTTAATCAATTATGTTTTCAAAATCTGGCTTGGATACACAACTTTTAATTTTCGATTATTTTAATCAAATCGCTAATATGGCATCAAACAAATCAGAAAAGTTAACAATATTATATATCATTCCAGCAATTTTCAATGTCAAGTCGATATATATTTTTCAGTACCACATCAATATTTTTCTGAAAAAAATTTGAAAAATTAATAAACCAAAACACAAAATAAAAAATAAAAAATGTTAAAGGATCAAACAAGTCTGATGATCATAAAATCAAAAGGTTTGCAATTTCAAATTTGGCCTCCACCTATTAATATTGTTGGCTTTCACACTCTAGATCGAGATATACTAGAATTTGAAAGCATTTATATTTCTTGGCGATTGTGAGCTTGTTTTACTTTATTAGAATTTGAGATATTTTTATTAAATTAATAGTTATTTGTCAGAAGTGAAATTTACAATTCGACAAAGTTAATCCATTTTTATCAAATTATGATTTCAAATCTCTCCTTGCTTCCATCAAATCACCCATCATCGCTCACGCGATACATGGTACAAGTACTGTTTCCGGGAAGAAAATGTGAGTTTTTGTAGGTAGGGAGAAATTAAAGATTAAATAATATAAATATAGTAATTATATATATGCATTTATTAATTTATTCAGTATCCAAATCTAGTTTTTTTTCCCCTTATAAAACAAGGGATAACTAATCAAATAACATTGATCAAATATTTAATTTTTTTTTAAAAAAACCTGCAATTTCGTTCATATATATTTATTTTTATACAGTTCTGATAATCTATATAATCTGTTTTCAGTTTTAGTCATGTATATTTAATTTTACTCATTTTTTTCCTGAAATATTGATATGACATTGTCACGCATAAGTGTTATGTCGAAGCCTCTTAGACTCTGCATTGATGCAGTGTCGAGCCTAATAATTTGTGGGTCTGAGTGACTTTAAAAAAATGTTCATAAATGTTAGATCAATTTATAATATATTTATATTAGATCAATTTATATTATTATATAATATGTTTTTTTAAAAAATTGTGTGGACTTTAAAACGATGGACCTATCTAGTCATATCACCCCAGCCTCGCATTGACATTGACAATACATCAGTACACCTCCTTTGCGCAACAGTACGACAGCAATGGTAGTTGAAGTCCATTGTCTTGTCGTGTAGGGAATTGGCTCCGTCGATGTGTGCTACGCTACCGCTGCATATGCACACACACGTTTCACTAACCAGTCAGCTGTCACTATTTCTGTATCTCTTCAACCCCCGCTACGATTTTCTCTTCAACCCCCGCTACGATTTTCTCTTCAACCCCCGCTATATATAGATATATAATAATATAAAAAAGTAATGTGTGTGCGAAAATTAAAAGAAACCTGAGCAAAACTACGACTTTTGAAATATTTTTGACTTCTGAATATAATATACATATGGGTTCGGAGGATGGAGGGAAAAGTACTGGATCGGTGTCATCGGTCAACAAAGGTGCTTGGACAGCCGAAGAGGATAGAAAACTAGCTAACTACATAGAGAAACATGGCCCCAAGAAGTGGAAATCAGTGGCTAACAAATCAGGTGGCTTATTGTAATTTAATTTTGAAAAATATTACAGATCGATATACAGATTATTATTATTTTTTATCCTTGATTTGTAGGTTTGAATAGGTGCGGAAAAAGCTGCAGGTTAAGATGGTTGAATTATCTGAAACCTGATATTAAGAGAGGCAATATCTCTGATGCAGAAGATGATTTGATACTTAGACTTCACAGGCTTTTAGGAAATAGGTATGTTTATAATAATCAGAATAGTATGCATGATTTTATTTTCATGTGATTTGATTGATTCATTCGTAAAAATGTAGGTGGTCTTTGATTGCTCGAAGAATTCCAGGCAGAACGGATAATGAAATAAAGAATTACTGGAATTCTCATTTGAGTAAGAAAGCGAAATTAATGGAGAAATTACCAGCTTTACCGATAACGCACTCGTGCTTGGGGAATGATCAGAATTCAATGGAGAGTTGTTGTGATGATCATGCGCGGGATGAAGATGAAACCAGTGGATCATGTGAACCATCCGTTGAAGGAACATGCCGTTTGGAATGGGTCAAATTTTTTCTTGAACTCGAGGGAGATGTGTAATTTTTGTTCTTGGATATTCTATATGTGATGGCTATTGGATATTATATAAATTATGAAAATTGGTCGTGACCATGTTCTCCATCCGTATATATATTATTAAATGTTTGAAAATTAAAAATTAATGTAATAAAATCAAATTTCAAAAATAAATATTGTCTTATTATATGTAAAAATTTGTGTGAGTCGATCTCACATATCATATTTTGTGAAACATATCTCTTATTTGAGTCATCCATGAAAAATTATTGCTTTTTATGCTACGAATATTAATTTTTATTGTGAATATCGATATGATTGATCCGTCTTACAGATAAAGATTTGTGAGATCGTATCACACTAGACCTATTCCTTGTTATATAATATCATGATTACAAGAGCTTTTATCCCAAGCCGCTCAATTTAATTATTCCGTACTTCTACCAACTTGATTTTTAAATTTATAAATTGGCTAACACCACCTTTTATCAACCTTATTCATGCTTAAATATTAATAAGTGCACTCAATGAATACTTTAGGAAATATTTTTGCATTTTATTTATATTATATTATTAAATTTGAGATACTTAAAAAAATTAATTTTTTGTATCATATTCTGTTTTAATATTTATACATATTAATAAAGTTTTAAAATTTAATGTATGTTACATGTAACTCAGCAGATAGACTTTGTTTCTAAAGCATCAAGTTGTACGTTTAATTTTTATTTGTATTTTTTTTCTTTTTTTTATTTATTTTTTAATTCATAATTACAATGTAATCTCTCAATATTTCTTATAATTACATTTTGACCATCATTTAAATATAAATCAAATAAATTATAAAAAATATTGTATACACTAATTTATATAATTGCATAACAAGGATATTTTTTTTTTAATTTTATTTTTTTCCTCAATTTAATATCTTAAATTTTTCTCATTCTAAAAGTGATTTTTTTTATGTTCATATAAATATGTGTACTTGTTATATTACATGATAATACATTCTATTTTTTTCTTAGTAAAATTTTATTTTAATATAAAATAATGTTATTTAAATTATTTTGAAAAAATTCTTAATTTAATTTTTATAAGCTCTTGTCCCATAATTTCAATACATTTTAGGAGAGAAATAGAATAATATTTCTAAAATAATTATTATGATTCATTATAAATTAAAGTAAGAATTAAAATATTTTAAATTAAAAAATTAATCATATAAAAGAGAATATATTAAATTAAATATAAAAAATCACACGGTCATAAAAAAAATTAGAAAAATTAACATGTTTATAAAAAAATAAAATAAAAAATAGGTGGTATTAGATTTAGAATATTTCTTTTATGTAATCGTATCTCAATAATTTTTTTCCTCAGTTCCCAAAAATGGGTACCCGGAAATCTTCACCGGGTCTTGAGGATGCTAAACCAGAGATCCGCCGCTATCTCGCCGCATCTGTGTATTTTCTCGAGCACCGCAGCTTCTCCGACTGCCGCTTGTACGCCTTACGCGCGAAGGAAGTGGAACCGACTCACCCCGGCCCGACCAAAATCCTTTCCATAGCTTCCGTCCTCTCCGTCCCTAAAATCACACCAACACTGTCCGATTACTACACTATTTTCAATCTCCCCCGCTTCGAGTCCGACACTGAACAAATTGGGTCCAGCTTCAAAACCCTAAAATCCCTTTTGGACCCGAATGTGAACCCGTACCCGAATTCTTCCGAAGCTTTTGAGGTTGTTCTCAAAGGGTGGTCCGTGCTATCAAACCCTTTGGAAAAGGCTCGATTCGATGGAGAGTTGATGAGGAATTTGAGTGGCTGTCCCTCTGAAAATGGTGGTGATACATTTTGGACAGTGTGCCCGTACTGCTATTACGTGTACAAGTATGAGAGGGTTTTTGAGGAGTGCTGTTTGAGGTGCACGAATGGGAGCTGTGGAAGAGGGTTTCACGCGGTGGCGGTGGGAGCGCCACCAGCGGAGGTGGTGGAGAAGGGGCATTACCTGTGTCCGGGGTTTATGCCACTAGAGTTGCGTAAAACCAATGGAGATGAAAATGGAGATACTCTATGGTCACCATTTGGGTACACGATTCGAGGAAGCAATGTTAATAAATGTGATACTGAGGGAACTGTGGGTACTACTTGTGAAGCTAAAGAAGTAGAAGATAACGAATTTCAGCATCATGGTCAAGGTAAAAAGATGAGATGTGGAGGTGAAGCTAGTAGTGGTGGGTTCATGAGTAAATGTACGGATACTAAGGCTGAAAAATTGGGAAGTTGTGGCGGTAGTAGGCACCCGGAGAATGGTGCAAAGGAGACGATGGGATGTAGGAGAAAATCTGTGGCATGGATTTCAAAGAAGTTGATGGGGAAAGGCTATAGAATTGATAGGAATGTTACTCATTCCATGAATGATGTTGGTGAAGAGTGGGATTCACATGTGAGAGGGAATGAGGGTTTCGAGACTGGTTTCGGAGATGTGACGAATAAGGATGTTGGGGGTGGATTGGAGTTTTTCAAAGGGGATGATGATGTGTTGGTTGGTATACAGGGTGATTATGATTTCGGAATTGAAGAGGACTTGTGAGCATGTGACTGAATAGATTTAACAGACTGTAGATTTGTGTGATTTTGTTTAGATGATTCGAAGTGGTAGGAAAGTTAGAGCAGTGAAGGCTTGCTGCTTCTTGGAAGAAGAACATTGTTTATTTGGGTTCATCTCATCTATGCAGAAGTTTACACTATCAGTCTATCATGGCTTTATTTATTACCTTTGCTTTTCAAACCTGTATTCTACAATAATTTAAAATGTGCATGAACTTTACTTACAATCACAACCCTTTCAAATCCTGTATATAGAACTCTACAACGAGAACTGTTGATCCCACCTATAAATTAAGTTCTTCTTTTCTGTGATTAAACGATTAAGTTAATGTTGGTTTATTTCTTGGAATTATTAGTGGTTGTCTTGTCTCTCCATGTTCATTTTAAATAGAGCACGCAAATTGAAAGCAACTACATGTTCGAAGTGTTCGTATAAAAAAATGCAACATAAGTTACCAATGCACACAGCCAAGTATCTCATATGGATTACACCCGAAGTTGTCGTCATGATTAAAGATCTTAAGGAAAATCAATCAGCTCTCGTTCTTCTTCGACAGACAGGTATGAAAACAAAACAAAGAAAGGTTCGAAAACAATCAGGAAGTTGGTACTCATTGATAATCAAGTATGCAATTTATATTTTGTTCCGACCAAGCATCATAATATCGTCAATTATATGAGAATGTGACTGTGTTAAAGTAAGCCTTATTGTCGGCCATTATTTCATAATGTTTAAAAATCTAATGCTTCGCTAACGCTGTGAAAACGTATGCAGATATCATTGGTTTTGTCAAGAAAGTTCAACCACTTCATTCTTTCCGCGAAGTGGCGGCACAACTGGACATAAAACAGAAATTGTCCTCATGAATGAACTGTTATTGATAAACCATGGCTAAATACAACAAAAAAGTCTTATTCTTTACTATTGTGGTACACATATTTTCTACTACAGAATTTTAATGGCTAAACATTTATACAGGTATGAGATTACAACTGTTGGATTGTGGGACAATTTAGCTCTCAATGAAGGCCAATCGGTGAAAAAAAGAGGGTCAAGCACTTCTTGTGGCTATCTGCAACGTCGGAATGAAAACATACAACAGTTATATTAACTATCGTGATCTCTTTGTAGCTCTCTCATGCTTCAAAATAATAACTATCATTTCTGCTTTCAATGTTAGACGTTTCCCAATTGAAATCTACTCCAACGACAATTACATACGTTTTTCTCGTTCCACCATGCCCTGCAGCAGATGAAATGAACGCATGGTAAGTGTAGTTTTAATATCTCTTCATCGTGTGCATCACATGATTCACATCTAATCACCCGAATATTTTAAGTTCAATAACTTTTACAACTAATGTGTGCTTCTAAAAAAAGTTGTTCTTTTCAACTCATCACTGTTTCACAGCAGCTGCAAACTCAACAAGTGGAGTGTCTTGCTTTAACCGTCCAAAATTACCCGTTGATATTTGTTCCAAGTTTCTAATTAGCTCCACTTCGAATCTCTATTAAATAAATCCTAATGACTATTTATAATGGAGCGAATATTACATACCCTCCTACGTATAGACTTACTGTGTTAATGGAAGATGATACTGAAGTCGCAAGAGTAATTATGTTTGAAGATGTAGTTGCAACGTTCATTGGTATCTTGTTGAAGAATATATCAAAATCCGCAGTCAAGTAGGCAACATTGTATATAGATTCAAATGAACTGTCTAATACTCACTTAGGAAAAAAAAAAACCAAGTCCACATTCCTCCAAGAATATTCAAACAAGAAAATAAGTATCATTGATAAAAACAAAGATAAACAATGCCAACAAGTATAGGGGGGGCTGCTCTTCCACGTCTTTTAATAGAATCATTGCCGGTGGAAATGAAGCACAGACACCACTATAGAAATAGAAAATAATGTGCTTCTTGAGGAGTATACAAAACGAATTAAAAGACGAACCGCGTCATACAACAAGCAACTCAGTGCTGCTATGAAGATCAAACAAAAAAAAAATAACAGACCTCATTTAGTAATCAAATCACGTGTCTTTTTTATAATACTCAGATTCTACATAAACTTTACCGATTTTTCTAATTTTTATATTATTACATTTAAGTTGAGAAAATAATTTGAACTTACACAAAAGCAAGACAAAATTACGTTTAATTATAATTTTTGTAACATAGTTTAATTGTAATTTCAAGTAAACTGGTTAAAAAAAGGGAAATTTAAAAATTAAGTATACTTTTTTAATATAAAATAAAAAAGTATGATTGAAATGAGTCATTGGTTTGAAGAATATAAAAAATAAAAACTAAATAAAAGAGATGATTTACCAAAAGTTTTACTTTTAAAAATGATGTTTATTTTAAATTTAAAATTTAAAAATGACGTTTTAATCTTTTAAAATATTATAATGCGAGTTAGTGGTCAAAAGTCAAAACATCACTGTGTGTGTGTGTTTGTGTGTATTTGACCAGAAGCGACCACCGTAAAGGGTAAAAGTGGCGGTGGGGAGGTTTGGATAAAATCTATTTTGGCGTATATATTGTAGATAAACACACAGCACTGCACTCGCGGGAGGAAGATGAAGTGGAGGGATTTTCGGGTGTGTGCCTTTCCCAATTGCAACAGAATTTGTCAGCTCCACCGTTTTCGCTTCGCTACTTTCCTCCGCAAAGTACAACCCGCCCAAGCGCGAGTTTCCGCCGGAGGTGCTCGCAATGGCAGCAGCTCGCAAGGTTCAACTGAATTTCATGTTTCTACTGTTGCTCGATTAATTTCCTACCTCACGACGTTAAATGCAATGGTGAACGGTTGGTAGGAAATACTGAAGCTTGTTTTGTTATCTGAAACTGTTTTTGATTTAGTTTTTCTTGTATGTAATGTATTTATTTGATCAGCAGCGATTGTGATAGTGATAGGGGAAGAAAGATTGGATTTTTTAATTATTATTGTTTGAACGACAAAGAAAGTTGATTTTGTAGTGGATGAAGACAATTGGTTACTAGACTCTTAGGTGGAGACTTCTCTACTCGACAATTAGTTACTAGACTCTTAGGTGGAGACTTCTCTACTTGAGCATTCTTGACCATTGAATAAGTGAAGAGGCAGTAATAAATCCGAGGAACTTATACGTGTTGTAAGTTGGTTGTTTGATGTTGAAATCTATCACGTGCGTAGTCAGTGATTAAATTCTGTGCAGGAAATTTTTTGTTGGTGCCTGGTGCAACCGTCGCAACTATACTTATGCTTGGTGCTCTTCACGCCCGTCGGCTTTACGATGATAAAATGGTAAGTTTGTTCATAAAAATGTAAACCTTGAATTTTTTCTACCCCCACATTTAAGCATCCGGTTATGGTTCATGAAATGCTGGATTGATGTTCTATGAGGATGACATGTCATTGTACAATGTTTAACAAAACAAATATACAAGAGATGATTTACTGTTTGGAATGAGGGGGAGCAGATGAGAAAAAATGATTAAGCAGAGTAGGGTGGGTGCTTTTTGGTTCTGAAGTATATGTTGTTTTTTTTCCTGTTAAGTGTATCCCTTTTAGTTTCATCTAGGCAAAAGCCTTGTCCTTTCTTCGCCAGAAGTTGCAGATGAGTTTTTCTTATTTCCAAGATGAATGAAATGTTGAAAATAACGTTTCATACACGTGTTATCATTCAATACATGTTGGGTTTTAGAATTATCAAAATAATGAATAAGATTCTACTGCGTTGGTGGCGAAGCATGTTCAGAAAAAGTAACAAAACGATAAATCACCAGGGCACTTTTTTCTCTCTACAACTATCTTGTATGTTTTATAAATGTTTTAGCATCATGGCAGATTAGACTCGTTTTAAATTGTCATAGGTTTTTTTTTTATTGAGAACGACATTTTGTACATTGGTCATAGAAATCTATTTATCTTGATGGTCCTTCATTATTATTTTATTTTATTTTTGAAGCACCTTTATTGTTAATTTTTGTTGTATATTTTAAAAGAAATGCTACGTTTTCCTCAAATGTTACTCTTTAGTATTTTAGACAACATGTTCCATCTTTTGTTCAACATATCAACTATTGCTACAATAGCTTTGATATTTTCACCTAATCATAGCATTTTATCCACCATCACGAAAAACTGTTCATTCAATGATTTGTGTTTAATATATTTTCCCTAATACTGGAGGAACAGATTGAAGAGGCAAGGGAAAAAGGAGTTGAATTGGAGTTTCGCCCTGATGCTAAGGTAAATTTTATGATTAGTTCGGGTTTAGATATTATTGGCTGTAATTATTCTTTATCATGTCACTCTTCTTCTTGTTGATAGGCTAAATTCTTGAGATTGCTACCTCTGCGCTCTATTTCAAGATTTTGGGGCTCCTTGACTAGCATGGTGAGTTTCTTGACATTTTGATTCTCGATTATGTTTTGACTTAATAATAACATGCTAAAGAATCCTGACTAGGAACTTCCCATCTGGTTGCGACCATATGTATATAAAGCATGGGCTCGTGCGTTTCACTCTAGTATGATTTCTCATTTTATAGTTATTGACATTCTATGGAATCTTGATTTATGGGTTATTTTTTCGATAAGCTTTGTAGTAGTATGCTGAACTCTTGTGTTTGTAATTCAGAATTAGAAGAGGTTCAACTACCTTTGGAGGAGTATGCTTCTCTAAAGGATTTTTTTGTTCGCATGTTGAAAGAGGGCTCGAGACCCATTGATTCTGATCCACATTGTCTGGTAACTGGTAACAAGGCTCTTGAATATTTTTTCTTTCTATTTCCCCTTATAAATTTCTTTTTTGCTGTATATTGTTATTTTGTAGGTCAGTCCTGTAGATGGCACTGTCATGAGATTTGGTGAGTTAACAGGACCAGGTGCAATGATTGAGCAAGTAAAAGGATTTTCTTATTCCGCTTCTTCACTTATTGGTGCGAACTCTCATCTTCCAATGCTTGCTGCGGAAGATATTGATCAAGAAAATGGTGAGGAGTATATGGAGAGAGTTGAGAAGCGGAAGTCGTGGTGGAGAGTTTCCTTGGCTTCTCCTAAAGTTAGAAATATGTCATCGTTACTGTAAGGAATTAAATTGTGTACTGCGACACTAGTATCTAAATATATTAATGATCATATTAACTTCTAGTTAATTTTAATTTTTTAGCTAAAACTTCTATGTATCATTGACTTGTGCCCGAACACATGTCCTCATCTTAACATTGCTTTGAGAAAGAGTTGAATATCTAATTTGCATCATTCATACTGAGTAAGATATAAACCGCAATGTGACTCCTTGTACCATTCGCATAACATTTTCAAATCTGATGCGAGTGGATGATTAAGTGGTGCCACTCTATCGACTTATTACACTCATCCTTATTGTAAGAGTCTCATAATGATCAATGATGATTTTAATTATCATTTTTCATTGCTCCTGTAATAAGAAATTCAATCGAGGATTGTCGACTTATTAGTTGATTCTTATAGATGTAACAAGAAAATGGTGATTTATATGCTGGATCGACCTTCCTCAGTTTACCTCTGTTTTAATCAATATCAGGGTTGGTCTTGATTTATTTTGTTTGTAAAGAAAAGAGATGATTTAGAATTGTAAAAATTGACTTGATCTGTTCTGTTTTCTTCCAATGCAGACCAATGAAAGGCCTCTTTTACTGCGTGATTTACTTGAGTCCTGGAGATTACCACCGGATACACTCTCCAGTTGATTGGAATATTCTTGTCCGCCGGCATTTTAAAGGTGATGCCTACCGGGGATTCACTATTCTGCTAATTACTGACATTGATATGTATGAGATTCTTGACCTCATTATCTAATCTGGCGTTCACATTCCATGCTGCTTTAATGCTTGGGGATATAAAACTATATTACATGCAGAATGACATCCGTGTGAGTTATGAGTTATTGCCTCTCTCTTAATCCTCTCACTGTTATATGGAAAATACTGAATGCACACTAGCATGCATGAATAAGTAGTCACTGTCAAATAGCATAAACCAAGATAAAGTTGCTGCAAAAGTGAATAAAAATTATTGTTTGGTCTTGTTGATGCGTGTCCTAAAAGAATTGCCTATTCCAACGGTCTAAACTATCCTGGAAAGTTATCACTGAAATTCTGAACTTGTATAGGTTTAAGTCTTATTTATTCCAAGGGATGGTATTGGGGGATGAACATGCAGCTGATCTAATGATGCTGGATTTAGAGAAGCATTTTAGTGTCTTTGAGAGTTTAAATAGGGGCAACTTATTGCTTTGATTGGAAATAGTTGTTGAAATAACAGATCTAGAATTTCTATATGGCTTTTGAATCGCTTACACCTTCTTCATCACATTAACTACGTTAAAGCTTGAACTTTCTTGAGCTCTTAACCCTTTTCCATGTAGGTAATCTTTTTCCAGTAAATGAGCGTGCTGCAAGAACTATCAGAAATCTTTATGTTGAAAATGAAAGGGTAATTCTAATACATACTGACCTTGCTTCTTCTCCTAAGTTTGACTTTTTAATATGGAGGCCAGCAGGGCCTGGCAGCAAGTTCCTCACAAATGCACCACATGATATCCTTGCAGAAATCATTTCTGAGTGACTATGCTGTCTTTCTTTTATCCAGATCATGACCTTTGTGTTAAAGGGGTTTCCTAATTTCCAATAATTCCATTCATTTGTTAAATGTGCCATAAGTAATATCTTAATGTTTCAAGATCTTTAGTCTCAAATTTTGTCATAAAGAAAGGACAATTTAATATCTTAATCAGGTCAATTAGTCTTTAGTATCGAACAACCTCCCCCCAAAAGCTTGTATATCTATCATAGATTAATAAACATGAGTAGGTAATAAGTTGTCATGCTAGTTCGTGGTAAGTATATCTGTGATATTATTCTACCATATGAACCTTACGTTTTCAAAGCAGTACAATAATATGTGTGCCCTTTTACAAGCATTATCAAAAATCAAATTGATGTAAACAATTTATTTAAGGAGCTGATATTAATGCTATTACAGGTATCGGATGTTGGCATATAGATTCATGGTCAAAGAAAAAAAATTCTTGTAGGTGTAGAAACATATTTACAGAATCAGTTTTCAGAACAAGATAATGTCCCAAGGGTGGCCCAGACAATCTTAATCTAAGAGCCTGAAAAACAATTATATCATCATGTATTTAAATCCTTCACCACATTCAACTACAAAAATACTTTATTTACTTGATCCAATTTAGTTGAAAAGTTTTTATATTATCTTCCAAAAGTAAATTTATGTTTATTTTTTGCTCAAAACAAAGTGTTAAAGTTGTACTGAATAATAATCATCAGGTGGTGCTTGAAGGTCATTGGCGAGAAGGGTACATGGCCATGGCAGCAGTTGGTGCCACCAACATTGGTTCCATTGAGGTCAACATCCTTAGATGATCTAAACCATTTCTTTTCTTTACTCGCAGTGTGGACATTGAACATGGTTTCTAGCGGTTCATTAACCAAAATTACACATAACTTTTGGAATCAATATCCTCGCCGAATTATAATGGTCATGTTGCAGTATCAAATATCTATAAAGTAACGACTTTTTACGTTTATTGGCAGTTCAAAGAGTTATTTAAAATCTTTTTGATACAAAATATTATATTCAGCGGCTTGCCTCGTTGTCATAAAGAATCTGGAAAATATGAGTGATTTTCCTCTCTCGGTCGATTATTTTTTATGGCAAGTGTTTTGGATGTAGCATTATTTTTGCACCTCATTTCTGCAAAAGAGATTCTGCACAAGTATCACCACGCATCATGGTGGAAAATTCGAGAATTAAATGCTGGAATGTTTTGGAAAACATCAATTGTGTTGATAAAGAATAAATGCATGTTGTACTTTCACTCCAAATGAAAGGGTGAGAGCGAATAAAGGTCTCTTTGGACTTCATCATTTTATCGGGCCAATAAGTTTTTAGTTGGTTTGCTACTACCTGTACTCTTTTTCCTTGTTTTTCACATGCTACAATCTTGTCTTTATATATTTCATCTGATTACAGCTTTTTATTGAACCAAGACTGCGGACGAATCATCCTCACAAGAAACTGCTACATTCAGAGCCCCCAGACGAACGGCTGTACGAACCTGAAGGCATGGGAGTGGCCCTTAAGAAGGGAGATGGGGTATAAAAGGATTTGCACCATCAGTATCTATCAGAAAAATATTGAGATCAAATGGGCAATACCACACTGCTAATTAGTCTTTATAAAATCACTTATAGCAATTTATACAATATGGAAACAATAAATAAATGAATACCATAACTTGGGAAGCTCGACTGCATTTTAGTCTTTTGAGGTCAACCAAAACATGACTTGTCCAAAACCTAGCTAGAGTCAAGCTTTGTTCGAGTCTCTCAACTTGCTTGCACCGCTACTTGAAGACTTGTATGAGATAGCAAATTTAGGAGTATAGGTGACCCGGGAAAAAAAATGAGCTGAAGCTTATGCTCAAAATGAAGAAGCTTGGGCTTGAGCTTAGTTCAATATCGGGATTTTGAGTTAAGCTTGAGATCTCGACTAACAAGTTTTGCTTCATGGACATGTTCGTGAGGTCAGGGTTCATGAGCTTATTTGTAGTTTTGTTTATATAATTGACAATAATATATATTAAGATAGTTTTATATATAATAATGAATTGTATTAAATCTATACCACAATATATATTGGAAAATTATAAAAAAAATTGAAAACTAATCATAATTAGTTAATTCATGAGCCGGCCCATGAACTTTTGCACAAGTGATATTGAGCTCAAGCTGGCTATTCTTGACTTATAGCTTGCAAGAAAACACAAATGCGGTGTGGTATGGACGAATTTTCAGTTTGTAGTGATGCCATATCTTATGGCTGATGAATCTTCTTATCCTTACTTTAAGCTGATTAATAACTGCAGTTTTCTCCACCCAATATTTGCAGCTCGCTGCTTTCAACATGGGATCAACTGTGGTGCTAGTTTTTCAAGCACCAAATTCACAATATTCTACATACAGAGATGGCTCATTAGATTTCAAGTTTTGCGTCAAGAGGGGCGACAGGATCCACATGGGTGAAGCACTGGGAAGGTGGCGTGGTGGTAAATACTAGTTTCCTTTTTCAAAATTGCATTTTTAATTTTGACAGATATATTTTTCAACAGTGAATTGCCTCTTTTCACATTGTCAAAGCTTTATTTTGGATTTAACAGTTTTACTAGCTTCCGGCATCTTTTATAGACTGATTTTGTTTGAATTGAGCTGATTCTTATTTGCTGTATTAAAGCCTTACTCGGATTCAGTTATTTTGCTATGGACTCGAAATCCAACCTTTTATTCATCGTTTTTAACTAAGACGCTCCATATCTGTATCTATGCCGGTAGTTTTTGGGTTAGGAGCAAATAATTTAAAATGCACGACAATTTTCAAGTCCATACCCAATTAAGTTTTTTTTATGAAAATGAGTGGTTTTTGGAGATTATTTGGTTCAGCTTATTCAATTTTCTAAAATATTTAGCTAAGTTGACGTTTTGTGCTTGCTGATCTTTGTCTTGAAACATGTGTTGAGTGTTTCAGAAAAACAGTCGGGAAATCAAAACTAGTCTGGTTGTCAGGAAGCAAGGAACTCCGACAAATTTCATGTTCTCCAAAGTGTATTAAGACAATTATTTTTGATTGCTACATTTGAGGCGTAATAGAACTCAGCAGTTATATCCATTTTCCTTTCGGATATGAATCTCAGCCTACATCTTGAATGAAAGGGTTTATTTTTCAGTAAAATTAATCTTGTTTTGCCTATTTATTCTGTCAAGTTTAGAAAAGTTATGTTCCACCTTAGTTATTAAATTCGTACCTAGTGGAATCAGGGACTGAGAAACTATATGGATCAACTAGGTTAGTTAACCATCTTGATGTATATAAAAAAATTCCATTTTTGATTTCTTAGATATTGAATGCTTCCTAGCTCAATTTACTCTGTTTTTAAACACGATATACAATCGAAGTATTACAATCTTCACCGTTCAATTTGTAATTGGCAAAACTTTTTCGAAAAATCGATGTATAATTCACGTAATTGGTAAAAATTCATTTTCACAAGTTTTGTAAAATATAAATGAACATGCCATTTAGTATTATTGTGAAGGAATCAAATGTTATCATCGATCATCCACATTCTCGAGTAGTTGTCGGCTTCTTGTGCACTACTTCGGTGGATAATGCTCCGAATCCCGTCCACCCACTTCTTTCTGTGTGTCTTATTCTTGCATTTGAACTCCATGAGACCCTGGGAGGTTTTAACCCCAAAGTACACTGCCACGTTGTCCCTTTCTTTCTTGAATGGCCATCCATTACTCTCATCCACCACTTCGTATAATATACCTATACGTACATTCAAAATTGGGTTATTGACTTTGCCGAGGAATCCCAAAATATACATTGATATCCATCACTGATTTTGAGGTAAAGTGCATATGGGACCACGTGTTACATGTAAATACAAGCTAAATCCATAAGCAAAAATAAACAAATAAAAATCTAGCTAAACCCATTTTGCGATATAAATTATAATATTTTTATGTATCGATTTGAAAACACATGGGTTTTTTACTCATAGATTTTTGTTTTGCTATATTTCTTGCATATACAATTTACCATCAGTGCTGCTGGCAAAATGTTGAGAACTTACTTTCTTTCTTTTTGGAGAAGGCTCCACCAACATGTTTACTCTTCATTCTTATTGTTACCTGCATCCTCGACATTTATTTCTGTCAGCTATGCAAAGACGTATGAGTAAATATATCTTTTTCTATGTTCTTTTCTACATCTACACATTATTCTACATACCTGGCGTTTCTTGTTGATGAATACAGAGACATGTTTCCATCTTAGCCCACCTAAGAATTCACACAGGCGGCGAATTAGACTCCTCAAATAATGTTGTTACTTGCCGAGCAGAAATCAAATTGGATACTTAGGAACTATGTTTGCGAGTTGTGACTTGTGACATCTTTGCTTTGTTTGATATTTAAGAGAATTGAGTTCTGAAACTTAGTTCGACGATTTGTCTTAAACTATATGAAGCATTTTAAAATCGACGACGATTGGCTAATACAGGCTACTTGATCTTGTCTGAGACTGAGAGTATACCTTGTTGGGTGTCTTGTAGTAAGTCACCTTCACAAGGAATATACTCTTCCTGGATTTTTCTGGGAGCATCTACCATTCCCTTGTCATATGGGCTTATAGTTGCACTCTTCTTTGCTTCCTGGGGCAATCTTGCTTTCAAAGCTGCTTCTCCACGCAAAGCTATCAATTATGCATGAATCTTTGTAAGAATCACTATAAAAGCAGCTAATCAAAAATTTTATCCCAACGTTGGGATCCTAAATCCGCATCTGAATGTGCCTATCCATGAAATTAGACCAAGGTGAACATACTATTCTGTATTCTCGATGTAGCTCTTTATTACATCTAGAAGGATATTTTCGACTTTGAGTACTTTATTTCATGTATGAACCTGTAAGAATCACTTGAACCACACAAAAAATTGTTGCCATTGACCTTTGAAAATATAACAGAATTATCTGAGAAGGATTCATACCGGTCGCTGCGGCGGCTGTGAAAGTGAGCAGGTCACTTGCAGTGCAGGTGCCTACTGATGATTTGACTATGGATGCCACACGCTGGTGATCTACTCCCGATATTTCAGCCAACTCGATGCAGTATGAGGCCAAGAGCTGTGTGGCCGAGGCCAATGCCTTGCTCATTTTCGAACTCGAACCTTTGGAATTCTCAGTTGCAGCAGCAGCAGCCAATGCTGCTGCTAGTCCAGCAACAGAGACAACAGAATGCATGTGAGCATTTTCCATGCGTGCCTTGTCCTTCTTCACCATGTTACCACTATTACTTGACTCCTTGTGCTGAAACATGAGCCTTCCAATTGTCCCGATCTTGTTTCACCTTTTACAGGTTTCATCATCTTGCCTGACTGCAGGAAGTTGCAAAATTATCAGGGAAAGGAGGTTTCAAGCATGGATTTTAATTACTCTGTTAACTATACATCTTGAGTATGTGTCTTGGTTCGAGTGTGATCACATCGAGTCTCAAGACTTGAGGAGAGTTCGAAAAAATATTTGCTACTTGAGCTCGATGAAGCACAAGATTGATGTTTTTTTTTAAAAAAAATGAAACAAATATTGTGATTTAGCTGTGGTGGACAGGTACTGAGCCTAGTACTCAAACCCAACCCATTATCGAGCTCAAGCTGAGCCAAGTCGAACCAGCAAGAGACATGACTGAGGTTCATCGGATTTTGCTCGACTTACAAATTGTTTCGCTGTCTCCGGAATTGCACCTAAACTGCAGTCAAACACAAACGGCATCTGCTTTTTCTCAAGCGCCTTGTATATTTCATTTGCAGAAAGACTCCAGGACCTGGACAAGAACTCCATTGGCTCACTGGGAGTTTCTGGCTTAGTTATCACAGGTAAACTGGAATTTCCTTTGACTTCATCATCCTCATGATCTACATATTGAAGCCATTCCGAAACATTCCTTTTAATTTGAGCGCTACCCATTTGATAATTCCGTGTAATTTGGCTTATCAGAGCCCCAAGATCAACAAGACTATTTAGCGAGCGTTGCCAACTTTTGAGTCACACCCCATATTTTATAAAGGAGACAAATACCGAAACGAGCCAAGATTTCCATGCAACGGAGCGAAATTAAAGGCTTAAATTAAGCACAAAAAATTTGAAATTGTATGAACATAAAATACATAAAATATTTATTAATCTATATATAAAAATATTAAAAAAATGGAGGGAGGGAGGTCGATCTTGGTGGGTGGAGGAGACAGAGGAGCAGGTTGCTCAAAAACATTGCAAGAATACGGTCTCGTGCTTTGAAGCGCAAAAAAGGGCCATTGTTGTTTGAAAGAACCAACTACATTCCAACCACACTAATTATTTATGCGAAGGATTCCTTGCTTGTCAAACGTTCGTTGAATCGTTCAACAAAACCCAACCAAATTTAAGATAAATACTTGCACAAGATTTTGAATTCAAGAATCAAGATGTTACACATATCTGATTAGTTGTTTGCTATATTGGAAATATTTGAAAATAATAGTTAAAACTTTGTCGGTATCAACCGAATTTGTGTACTAACGATCACTTCGAACGGAAGCATGGATACATGTTTTCCATCACTGGCATGTTCCGAGGACTACTTTTTAAACATTGTGCGGAAGGAACTTCTAATATTATGTTGGTTTAATCAAACTTAATTTGGGGAGGACACTTTCCTAGGGAAAAGGAAGTGGTTTTTATAAGCCCATGCAACTTGGTCCTTGATCAATTTATTTATTTTTTATTGTTGAAGATGTTTTTGTGTTTGGTACAAAAATTATACTATTTTGGTGCAAATTTTTAACTAAAAGAGTTTCTAATTGGATGACCTTAGCCTTTCTTGAAATCACAATGCCATTTCTCACATCAAATAGTGTCTTTCTTCCATCTCCAGTGCAACAAATTATCCTGAGAAACCAATGTAGAGTATTTTCCATTTCGATATGTACGAACAAATAAACCAACCTTTTTTTAATCAAAGGCGTTTTCTTTATTCAACAAAAATCCTCTATGGAAAAAATAAGGTTTTTAATAAACTTATAAACCAAAATTTAAAAGCAAAAATTATTATATTAAAACTTCGGCATCTCAAAAAAAAAAAAAACACTCACTCATTCAAATATGAAAAAGCAACTTAAAAAAGCTGAAAACCCACTAGTAAAAATCCATCATAAATCTAAAGGATACCATCTGTATATGTTCGAAAAAAAAGAAGAAGAAAACTTCGGAGTCGCACATAGAAGCAAAGACTAAACAAGAAACACCATGAAACGAAAGAAAATAATAAGCCAAGCATCGCCATCATCAAGCTAAGTATTGCCATCATCGCTGCCAATGACATTCGATTTCTTTGAATCGGAGCATGTCAATATTAAAACATCAAAAGTCACAGGCCACAAAGAAGAAACCTCTCTATAATGAACTCTTGCACAAATGAGAAGCATAGGTAACAGTTTCACATCAGCAAACTTAACTCAAGTCTTCCGGAGCTGAGAACATGCATGATAGACATACTTACCTATAATGTAGGCTCCCTACGCATACTCGTAGTGAAGATCCTGAAAATTTTAAGTGATATTTTAGACTACAGTGCATCGAAGTAGAATAATATATAAACCACATTTACAAATTTTGTCTCCCACTCTAAAGACTGGAAAAGTCCTTGTATATATATATATACTCATGTGTACAGTACAGGACTCCTGTATTTCACTAGGGGATACCAGCCAGACTCATATCTGTCAAAAAAGTGTTCTCGGGTAATTAAATCCTAAATCTTGCAAAAATGGTAGCAAACAATGACTAAGGATAAGACAACTCACCAACAATTTTAATCAACCAATTTAGTATCGATTATAGGCTTTCCCAAAATCATCGCGCCTGTGACGCTGAACTTCAACATATGTGTCAGGAGGTCTAGAAGAAGGATAACTTTCCACGGCGCTTTGGTACCTGCCCCTAGAATCCACTGGTACATTTGGTCCAGCATGATGAAGATTACCGGTTGAATTATCAAAATCTTGAAAGCTTGGGTAACCACCAAACCCAGAAACTGGAACGCGGTGGTGTGCTTGTTGCTGTCTCCTTTGACCTTCAAGTTGAATAAACTCTTCCCACAATTTTGCATGTGTATCCTTAAGCACAGCCACATTTTTTATGTAACTCTCCCTGATTTCCCTAACAGCCTTAAATTGAAAGAAAACCAAATAACGCTTCACTAGAAGAAATATGTTTTGCAGCCCGAACGGAATAGCACATAGAACTTGATGGCATCCAGATATTTTCCGAATAAAACACGATGAAACTCCAACTGATTCTTATAAGTTGAAGTTGATGTTTTATTCAACATGTTCAAGTAAACAACAAATTGAATGATTGAAACACACATGCATAATGATGCATAACAAACCTCACGATGCCTGTAATTTTCCTCATCTTCTTCTTTGTCGCGGAGTCTGGCGAGATCCATTGCCTCCCTTCTGTATTCTGATTCTAATTCTTCCAATGTTCGAGGAAAAGAAGAGTGGTCAACTTTATGACTCAATTGTAAGTTAGCTTCACCTTTGTCTAGATTCCATCCATCGGTCTTGTAGCCACCTCTGTTTTGATTATGACCATCAAATGACTTATAGGTGTTTCCAATGAAAGAAGGGCGTGCAGGAGACTTTGAACGGCTAGCTCGACCTCTACCTCCATCATTACCAGAAGCTTCACCAAAGGAAGACTGTATTAAGCACTTCATTCAAGATCTCTAACAATGTTGGCAGCTTTATCATGACACACTATCTTAAATTCTCTTAGTGAATCCATCTGAAGCAAAATGAGACTTGATTGCTTTCAATAAAAAAATTTCATTTGGAGAGTCCGTCCTTTCATTTCAGAACCACCACGAATGTTATTTCAGAATCGAACAGAAGGCTTCAGCGTAAAACTTACCTCTTGCTGCAAAAAATGGATGAGCAACTAGAAGTATTAATGGAAGAAGTACAACTAATGGGACAACATATAAATCCTTTGCTAACTTAACTATAAGTAAGAATACTATTAGTTGAGCCTCTCTCAGATGGGAACTCAGATCTAAAGAACTACGGCTGATATAGTGCAATTAAAAAGCTCTGGCAGATTAATTTGTATTTTTACCTTGGGGAGAGCCACTCGACAATTTCAGCAAATCTTCACGAACACGGTCTTCCACAAATTTTTCCGGTCTTCCATACTTGTTTGGGTTATGTGCTGAATTATGAGGGCTGTGATGAGACTTTTGGGAATCAGTTCTTCCTAATCGAGACGTAGCAGGACTTCTACGTTCAGGTAACCTGGACCAGGAAATAGGGGAACTAGAAGAAACTTTGTGCTCAGCCTCCTCTGGGAATTTATGAATACCCTTAGATTTTCCCTCTTCTTTAATTTTATGAACTGCGTCGACACCTTTTTTCAAGATTAGCCTATCCTTGCCGCTAACAATGATAAATTTTTCTTCTATTTTGATTTTACAACCAATATCCTTCTCAATTTTATTCACCGTCTTTTCAGAGAATAATGCTTTGACATGAGGATCTCTTGCAGGAACCCTTTCAAAGAAATCTTGAGACTTGCGATGAGCTCCAAGCGTAGATGGGCAGCCCTAAAAAGAGCATAATTTACCAAACATCATAAAATCACAAAACAAGGCAATCTTTCCACAAAACCATGCATTGCCATGGACTACTATGCAAAATTGGCGAAATAATTCACTTGATAAGTAAAATAAATTATGGTTGGAGAACATCCATATAGAAAGTCAAATTAGGATGAACGAAGAGTGTAAATTTAGGTTAAGAAAATGCCCACATTTCTACACCATCATGTTTAAATTAAAAATATATATATTAAACACCAGATGTCGTTGCACAACCATGACTCTTTAATAACTGAAAAAAAAAATCAGGCACCACTGCTAACCTTCACGAGTTGAAAAAAAATACCACCTAAAAATCATGTACAGTAATATTAAATGCTATAAACTATGGTATCCTTAAGGGTGTGGAGAAAAGGAGAGCAACATAGCTTCCAAATTCCAATTCATCCTTGCACCAAGCATAGGTATGTAAAAATAAAATTTAGGAAAAAAAAAACAAAGGGGTAAAAAGACCTGCGTGAAGTGGCCTGATTCACCACATATTTTACAGATCATTTCTTCCTCTTTCCTTTTCTTCCAGTTCTTTTCAGTAGCTTTAGATTTAGCCTCCCAAACCTTTGCTTCTCGGCTAGTAAAATCTGTTGGGACGGCATTTGGGTCACGGGCTCCCTCTTCTTCATCCGAACCCACACGAGATCGTTTGTTTGTTGTTGTATTTTCTGGTGCATTGTTTGCATTAGATCCCAGAGGACCAGTATATGCTCTGTATATTTCACTAAAGTCGTCGTCCACATCTACATCTTCTCTACTGGTCATCTCAGATTGGTAAAATAACTGCTTCAACCAAAAGAAGTATAATCAGGTGAGCTAAATTGCCATTTGGCATGCACCAAAATTATCTAGTCTCCCTAACGCAAGACATCAAACTAAATAACTACACAAATTTCACAACATGGTCACAGTTGTACCGTAACTACATATTTAGATAAACCTCCAGGGATACGTTAAAAAAACCAATCAAAATATCTTATTTCCAACAGATTGATGAGATTTGGTTAAGAAAAGAAGGGATATATTAAAAAAAATCAATCAAAATATCTTATTTCCAACAGATTGATGAGATTTAGGTAAGAAAAGAAGGATACTGTGGTCTGCAACCAGGGTTACAGCACTTGGAAGCTTGAACAAGTTTTGATTCTCTGAATTACAAGTTTGCAACCAACAGAACTTGGAAACTACAACAGGTGATAATTATATTCTCTACCAGTTCAAAACTACAAAGGCTTACTCCACTGGAAGAAAAATTACACAAGTAAAAAGGATGCATAAGCCTGTAATACAACTTCTAAATACCAATACTCTGGAGAATGAGAGAGCAGGTTATTATACACCAACGCCATCATCCTTCGCAAAACAATGCAATAAAAAATTATTTATAATCATAATCATTTTCTTGTGCATCGTGCTTGCACTGTTTAAAGTAGGAAATTCACTTCCGACAGCTATAATTTGGGGTGTGGGAACAATATGAATCAGACCGAAAGGCCAATAAACAGTTGGGATATCTGGCCAAAAATTACCTAGCCTTGTATCCATATTATACTTGCTTTCATAAAGGAACAGACACTGTAAGACCACCAAGATGCATCCTTTAAAAGAATCATGCCACGAGAAAAATCAATTAACAAATTATGACTATCCCAGTTCTCCCCCAGCCAGAACTACAAGCCCAAATATTTAAAACGCACAAAAAAGAATAAAAGCAAGAACAAAATACCAAATTCGCAAAATGAGAAGTTAAACTAGTTGCCCCATAAATATAAATACGGTGATGGTCTCCTGGAAAAGAATGAAGTGCAGAAATCTGAGCACCACTTTTGCATGTAGGATTGACGAACTAAATTTTCAAATGCTTGTTTCGTATTTGAACAGAAAAATCAGAAAATTGTCATTCTACTGAAAATCATAACTGCACGGGTACGTATGATAGAAAGAAGAAGAAGAAGAAGAAGAAGAAGGATTTGTACCTGAAGAGCGATAGAGTAGAGTGTGAAGATGACCAGCGGCTAGGGCTTGCTCCATCTCTCTCTTTTTATTTATTTGTTTTAAAATTTTAAAAATTTGTGCTTTCTATTTATTTAATTAATATTCTTTTATAAAATTTTATTTTATTTATTTGTTTACTTTTTCTTCATTTTAAGATACTAGTTAAAGACACATGCGACGCACGTGAAAATACATTTCTATTATCAATAATTGTTGTTAAAAAATGAGATCAGAAGAGATTAATTTACAAAAAATTATATATTAATGATTTCATGCTATATTAGTCAATAGACAATGAGTAATGCTACATGTGCAACCAAATTTGTATAATAATTCTTACAATTCAAAAAAATCGATACAAAAATTTCATTTATTAAAATCTCATTATAAATTAAATATAAAATCTCATTAGATAATAACAAAATCTCACGTTATAATTTTTGTAAATATCGCAGTACGATATATTGGTTGTACCTTTAGCATTATCCGTAGAAATTCAATGTAATATAATTTGTACTACATGTATTATAAAATGAGTGCAAAAGATATTTGTTTAAAAATTTTATGTGTCATAAATCTAAGGTTATTCTTGAATGGAAGGATTTCAATACATTCAAATGTATTTTTGTTATTTTAGCGAAGTAACATCATAAACTTCAAATCCACTCATTTCATGTTTATATAGTAGTATTTCATGTTAATTATTATATTTTTCAAGTCCACCCAATAATAATGTTATTTGAAATTTATTTTACTTTATATAGATAATAACATGTAAATAAGTAATGTGTGGATTCAAGATTTGATATATTGTTTTATTGTTAACAATAAAATTATAATTATAATCCATAAATTTGAAATCAATTTATCCAAGCGCAATCTAAATAAATTAATAATTGTTGAAAACATAGTAGTAATAAATATTATAATTTTGTATAAATTAGACATTGGAGAAAATATAATATAAAATTGATATCACAATAGTTATTAAAACTAAATTTGAGAGAAGAAAAAAGTATAATACATGACGTTGCCCACTTATTTTACCACGTATTATTGATTTATGAAAAATAAAAATATAATATAGATAATATATTCTAAACCTTAAATTAATTATTGCGTCAAATGTTTTCTTCTTTTATATTTTCAATTTATATTGCTTTTATGATTTATTTTGTCATCAGTTTTTCTACTCTGTGGAAAAACAATATTCTCGCCATCTTCATTAGCAAATCTTATGAGAAGAAATGTATATTCTTCTCTATTTGATGCCTCTACAAATCTCCACACAAATTAAGTGTTTTGTAGGAAAAAAAAAGTTTGTTTCATCAAGCAAATAAAACCAAAGAATTTTGTTATTTCAGTATTCTACAAATTATATTTATTTTTTGTAAATATTTTAACTTAATATACAAGCAAATAAAATCAATGAATTTTGGTTATTCTATCTTCTAGACAACTGACAAAATATGATTTAATTAATATTTTATTATATTTATAAAAAAATGTTCAACTCTCACTTTTATAATAAATAAGTGTATAGATTTGATCATTATCTAACATAAATGTAGTTTGACAATTTTGTCCTTATCATAATAACTGATTTGACAAAAATATCCTACTAAATTTTTCCTGTATGTACAAACTAAGGACAAAGTTGACATTACACAATAGAAAAACTTTGACCTTGATTCACACTTTTATAGATATGTATGTATAGATTTGTGTTTGTATAATATTTCACTAAATTTAATTTAAAACATCATAAAACCTTTTACATTTTATAAATTATTTTATAAATTTATAAGATGAGAGATTTTATTTTCAAAATAAGCTGTTAAAATATTTGAATAAATTTATTTTAAAAATATTTGGTATTATAAGATTTTTTTATTGTCAAAATTACAAAAAAATTAAAATATTATGAGTTAATCTATATATTTATTTATATGAAAATAGTTTTATAATTTGAGTATTTTAAATTTATATTTTAAAAAATTATGTTAAAAAGTATTTATTATTTTTAATGTGTGTAAATAAAATATTGATTGCAAATATTAATATTTTTGTTTTTTATATCTTAATAAAAGATAGAACAAAATCATATTTAAAATTTGATTAAAAAATAAAGTGATAAAGTGGAGATTTAAGAAGATATATAAAAATATTTTGAATAAATAAAATATGAAATAAGATCTATTTTAAAAAATAAGAGGTACCTCTTTTTTTAAAAAAACATCTTATTTTGATAAAATGTTTGCAAATTTTTGTACCAAACAAATTATAATAGTTTATAAGCTTAAAACAACTTATAAGATGTTTTTTAAAATCTTATAAGCTTTGTCAAACGCTCACTAAATAACGTATTACTTAACAACACATTCCAACAGATTTTACAACATCGACTAATCACGTAAGGAGATAGTTCTCCCAATCAAAATACAAGATTGATCGGTTTTTACAACTTCGTGTAATCATTGAGAGATGATTTTCCCAAACGAAATTACGTTGTGATGTAAGAACATGTTAAGATCGACAATGATGAACAAATATGAGATTATATTTCGAGGTTGAAGTCGGCTCAACAAAGCGATTTGGGCAAGAATCGAAGTTGCAGAAGCGAGAACAGGTTTCATGAAATAAAAACAAGAAAATATCGTTTTGGGGGGATTTTCTTGGTTCAAGGTATGGTGAGCATTATCGATCTGGGTCAAGTCTAGCTAAATATTTAATATTTGGGTATGCATGCTATATGTTTATATACTACCTTTTTAATTGATCAAAGCGATTATATACTTGTATATTTTTAAAATATTTGGTGGTTCATAAAAAAATTTATTTAACATTGACCTATTGTGTGTTTTTCTATACTTTTTTTCTTAGAATATAACATTATCGATTTGGGTCATGTAATAGTTGCATACATCTGGTCCAAGAAAATAAAATAAAATTAACAAAAACTTGTGTGAGACGATCTCCCGGGTCGTATTTTGTGAGACGGATCTCTTATTTAGGTCATCCATTAAAAAATATTACTTTTTACGCTCAGAGTATTACTTTATATTAAATATCGATAGAGCTGACTCGTCTCACAGATAAAAATTCGTGAGACCGTCTCACAAGATACCTACTCAATAAAAATATAAGCATCTCTAACAAATCAAAAGAAACTAGATTTCTTATACAAATACATATAACCAAGTGGTCTGTCATTCCTTAACACAACTTATTGAACCCCAAAGGCGAAGCGTTTTCACCGAATCTGGGCAAGAAAGCTTCCCTTTCTAGTGAAACATGAAGTGATGACACAATTTTAACCAACGATACCCAAAGAAAAGGCGAGCTGCAAAACGCGTATCCAAAAACAGCCAGAGCCCTTGAAACACCATTGTTATACCAAGGATATGCCATAACTAAAAGGGCCCCAATGATCCCAAGCCATGGCACGAGTACGTGTAGCAACGGCAGAAGAAAGGCGTTGATAGCCATAAAAGAAAGCGAAAACGCTCCAAGCAAGTAGAGGCCCCAGCCTATGACTGGATGAACTGTGTGAGGTACGAGGAAGAATGGAACTATGTAGGCAGCAAAAATGGACCATAAAGCAATCAGTTTGAAGCCAGTCTGTAGAAGGAAAACACTCTTTTCTTCTCTCCGGTAACATAATTTCGATAAATTGGGGCGAGCTATACGCGCCACTGCCATGACTCCCAAGTAAAATATAGCTTGGATGAACACGATAGGCATTTCTACATCGTAGCTGTTGGGAATAGCATATATACCACAAAACAAGCATCAGAGGGCGCGTTTGATCAAGACACGGAAAAACAAATGGAACAAGAGCAAGATTGTTTTGCAAATGGTTTATGAGAGAACTTTATTTTACCCGAGAGTTTGAAGCCGTTGTTCATGCCATTGAATGCCCAAGGGGAGGACAGGCCATGACCACCAATACCATGGTTTTAACCATGGAGCTCCCGGGAATGTGATGACACTGTTCGGCCCACAAGGCACGCTCCAATGAAGTTTGAGATCTGGAACCGGATAAATAAGTAAACATGTCACTGAGTAATTATTTGACCCTGATTGACCATATGCAAATTACTCTGCAATGCGATCTGCGAAAGCAAAAAAATTATGTATGATTTTCGAAACCACGGGGTCTAATTGTGTTTACTTACAATAATAAGAGGCATCCATTTGGTAGCCTAGAGGAAGTCGGTAGGTTCCATCGAGGGTTGTGGCATTTGAAGGAGGGTGAAACATCGGTCGATCAAGTAAATCTGGGAAGTAGCTTCCTATGAATCCTTGGTCGGCGCCATCAGTGTTACTTCTGCCGATCTCCAACTCATGAATCATATCGTTGAAAAGCTCTAAAGATGGCTGCAAATTTTGACCATTTTAGTGATGGGATTTCTGTAAAGTGAACATATTTCACCTCAAAATTTCTGCCCTATAATATTGATTAGATGTTTCCCATGTATCAACAGGATAACATATTTAAAAAAGTTAGTGTCTTCCTCGAACTCTCCAAGACTAGGGGCTAAACAAATCCATTAGGTAGCCTCATAATTAACAAATTAACAACTCTATCCTCATACACGGTGTTGATGAAAGGGTTATACCTGCAACACAAAGAGACCAGTGTGAAAGATGCAGGGATTGATGAAAACAGCACAAAACTGCCCGCATTGAAAGAGTTCATCGGTTTTTTGAAGGAAGAGATTGTCGGCATCAAGCATGACCACGCGCTCATACTCAACTAGCTTCCACACATACAGCTTGTTCAGTGTCTTTGTGAATCTCCAACCCGAATTCGGATCTTTTACATATGGATTCTTAACATTTTCCACTTTCAACACCTTCGCGCCATCCTCCTCTTCTCTGAAAATTAAAACAACATACCAACATTTATTTCCTTGGAGCTATTTGTTTATAAATTTGCACTTTTCTTGTATTGCTTTTAATACTATCAAGAGACATCTGAATACATAGAGTAAGGATTTTGAGATGCCTTATAATTAATTATTCATCAGCATGGAAATTTATGTTACAAAATCACTTATGATGAAGGTAATCAAATACATCTTTCTCCGTCGCCAAACGAACAACATAAATAAATAAATAATTATGGACCTAAAGTTGTTATAGTCAAGGAAAAATTAACTAATGTCAACCTCAACAAGTACAAAATTGCCTGTTAGTAAAAGATTCATACAAGGGCCAAGTATTTGTTCAGAATAATAAGACAATTACTTAAAATTGCTTGAAAGATTGGAGAAATAAAAAATAAAGATATTAAATCATTCATTTGCTGGCAAATAAATGATATACCCACTTGACAGAGAAGTTGACGTCCTCTCCTTTCTGGTGTAATTTAAATAATATATACAAGTAATGATTTACGAGTAATTTAATAGTGAAATAATTTTCAAGGGTGGAGGAATTTCTTGGAATAGATGGCATTATGTTTAAAAGAACGTGGATCCAATAAACCACTTCCAATCAAAGCCACAGATTCGAATCTTGTAAATAAAGTAAACGGCTCCTGAAATTATCAACTTCTTCTATAGGATTCGACTCGACTTCGAATTCGTCTAGTGCCGAAACGACCTCAAAACTTGATAAACTCTTCAAACAACTATAGAATATAATATCGATTAGTTCGATCATCTTAACAAATATACTCCCTCCGACTCCAATATTCCCTTTAGTCTAGCAAAACATGTCATTATACACCGATATTTTTTGGATAGAATAGAATATTGTTGATCTTAGACCAAATCCTTGATATTCCCAACTAATCTTCGGACGTGCCACAGATATTTTTTAATAATTTTTGGCAGGACCTGGTAATCTTGGCTACGCCTGGCTCAATTATTTTTAAAAAACAATCAAATTATTGAACAAAAAATTAATCAAAAGGATGGCTTTGTAAGTAAACCACAGGTCTAAAACACCTGTAACGTTAAGATATGTTTTTTCATATGACGTGAGAACCCACAATCACTAACTTTCAACATGCACGGGTAATCCATCGCATTAATGCAGTCGCATGCAGTAATATGCTATTTTATTAACATATCAGACTTCTTGTTTAAACAAAGTAATTAAAGTTTGAATTGCTTAATAAAACATAATATCTAATTCTTACAAAATCATGGGTTGATTAATTTGAAGAGAAATAAAACATCTCTTAATGGAAAATTGAGAGGGAAAGAAAAACGAGAGAGGTGAGGATAAGAAAATGAAATTGAACAAAAAGTCAAAAGTTCTTCAAAAAAAAAATGAAGGGACGATACTTTGACCATCTGATTTGCCAACTGTCATGACAATTGTCAATCCCCGTTGGAAATATAAGTATTAATTAACTAAACAAAAGCATCAATCTTTTTTTTTATACCTAAAGATATATAAAATATTATGAAGCTTATAAAATTTCCTAATATATTTTTTAAAAAACTCAATATTTTCTCCAACATTGGAAATACAACCAAACAAAATAGCTCCTTTTCACAATACAAAAGTAAAAAAAAAAGGGGGAAAGCCTGCGTTTTCCCAAATATGAATTTCCAAAAAAAATTCACCGCTTCAAGAATTATACAAAACATGAGGGAGATATACTTACAGAGCTTGAATCCAAAGGGGTGGAACGTCCATGGAGGCAATAACGACAAGATCAGCATCGACCTGAAGCTTTGCGAGAGACCTCAGCATCACACGCGTGGCTATGTAGAACTCGTAATCCCTCGGAGTCCCCATATACATCATTGTGGCATACGCATTCTTCTGTGTCCTTTTCGTCTTCCCTTCGCACAATAATAGCAAGAAACCCAAACTCAACACCAAACTCAAGAATGCACCTCTTCTTCTCCTCTCTCCCATCTTTTATTATTTACTTTTTCGATCTATAAAACTAATTTAAGTGCACAAAAAAGTTATGGGTTTCTTGAATAACAGTAGCAAAAAAAAAAGTAAATTGCCACGAATAAATCTGATCAAATTTGAAACCCAAGTGTGTGCATTCTTTGCATCTGTGTGTATTGAACGGGGAAAGGAAATGAAATTGTGTAGTTTTGTGTGTACATCGGCTGTTCAATGTATTATAGCATGAGATGAGATATAATAGAATAACATTATATGTCTATATACATGCGCGTCAGGAAGCTGAAAGGGATGGCCAATTCCAAAGCGCATGTGAACAGCTGTGATTTCTTGGATGAAATGGAGCGGTAACTCTAAAAGTTTAGCTCAAATAACTCAGTTAAATTTAAATCTCAATTTTGTTGTGAAAAAGTAAAAATTTATGGTAAAAAGTAAAAATTTCAAACTCTCAAAATTTAACAAACTACACACTTTATAATATTTTTCTCTCTACTCAATTGTGTTTTTCTTCACAAATGAGAGATCTATTTATAGGAAATCTTTACAAATAATCCAAAAATAAAATACACCATTACCTACATCATCACACACTAATTTTCAATATTTACAACTCTTATTTTCAACATTCAAATATTCAACATTCAAATATTCAATACACACATTTTAAATATATTTTTCAACACTCCCCCTTGTGATGATGATCATAATGATTGTCTTTATTACGTGTTTTTATACTGCATCGTTAAAAACCTTACTAGGAAAAACCCATTGGGATAAAAACCATAGCAAGGGAAAAAGAGTGCAGTCACGTAAACTCCCCCTCATGTTGACACGTCAATTCTTCACAAATTTCGTAGATTGCGCATCCCAATATTATATATATGCTTTCTGAATATTGACGTAGGAAGGGCCTTTGTGAAGAGATCTGGTGAATTTTCACTTGATTGAATATGACGAACATCAATACATTTATTCTTCTCAAGCTTCTTGGTGAATGCGAAGAACTTAGGAGGAATATGTTTAGTTCTGTCGCTTTTTATGTATCCTTCTTTCATTTGAGCAACACATGCAACATTATCTTCATATAGTATCACAGGCTTCTCGTCGAATGATAATCCGCATGAGATTTGGATATGTTGGGTCATTGATTTTAACCACACACATTCACGACTTGCTTCATGTAGTGCAATAATCTCGGCATGATTTGATGAAATTGTTACGAGCGTTTGTTTCTGTGAACGCCAAGAAATTGCAGTGCCTCCATGAGTAAATACATATCCAGTTTGGGAACGTGCCTTGTGTGGATCAGATAAGTATCCAGCATCAGCATAACCAATTATACTTGGATTAGTATCTTTTGAATATAAAAGTCCCAAGTCTGTCGTTCCTCGTAGATAACGGAATATATGTTTAATTCCGTTCCAGTGTCTCTTTGTTGGATATGTGCTAAATCTTGCCAACAAATTTACGGCAAAAGATATATCGGGCCTCGTACAATTTGTAAGATACATAAGGGCACCGATAGCACTTAGATATGGTACTTCTGGACCAAGAATAGCTTCATCATCTTCACATGGTCGGAATGGATCCTTTTCTATGTTTAATGATCTAACAACCATTGGAGTACTTAAAGGATTTGCTTTATCCATATTAAAACGTTTAAGGATCTTTTCTGTATAATTTGTCTGGTGAACAAACATTTCACATTCTTTTTGTTCAATTTGTAAACCCAGACAATACTTGGTTTTTCCAAGATCCTTCATTTCAAATTCTTCCTTCAAGTATGACACAACTTCTTGAATTTCTTTATTCGTTCCAATGATGTTTAAATCATCAACATATACAGCAATAATTACGCATCCGGATGTTGTTTTCTTAATGAAAACACAAGGGCATATTGAATTATTTACATATTCCTTTTTCATCAAGTGATCACTTAGTCGATTATACCACATTCGACCTGATTGCTTTAACCCATATAATGATCTTTGTAATTTCACAGAATAACATTCCCTGGGTTTTGAACTTTGTGCTTCAGGCATCTTAAATCCTTCAGGGATTTTCATATATATATTACTATCAAGTGATCCATATAAGTAAGCTGTAACAACATCCATAAGACGCATTTCTAAATTTTCAGATACCGCCAAGCTAATCAAATACCGAAACGTAATTGCATCCATCACAGGAGAATATGTTTCTTCATAATTAATTCCAGGCCTTTGAGAAAAATCTTGTGCAACAAGTCGAGCTTTATATCTTACTATTTCATTTTTCTCATTTCGCTTTCGAATAAAAACCCATTTGTATCCAACAGGTTTTACACCTTCAGGTGTAAGGACTATAGGTCCAAAAACATTACGTTTATTTAGCGAATTTAATTCAACATGTATGACATCTTTCCATTTTATCCAATCCTGCCGATTTTTACATTCACCAAAAGATTTTGGTTCATGATCTTCGTTATCATTTATGATGTCGATTGCCACATTATAAGAAAATATATCATCAATTTCTTCTATATCTTTTCGGTTCCATATTTTTCCAGTATTAATGTAATTGATAGAGATTTCATGATTCTCGTCAGTTTGTGGTTCTGACAGAATATTTTCATCATCATGTGTTTCTTCAGGAACACCATTCTCTATTTTGTGATCATCATGTGTTTTTTCAAGAACATCATTCTTTATTTTGTGATCATCGTGTTTCTCTATAATTTTCTTTTTCGAGGATTTTTATCCTTGGAACCGACTGGCCTTCCACGCTTCAGGCGTTTAATGACATCATGAGTATCTTCAATTTGTTTCTTTGGAATTTCAATTCGAGCAGGGGCATTTGCAGCATGTATATATGATTTAGTTACCCCTTTTGTGTCAGCAAATGCATCTGGTATTTGATTGGCTATTCTTTGCAAGTGTACAATTTGTTGTACATCTTTTTCACATTGTTTTGTTCTTGGATCCAGATGTAACAATGATGATACATACCATGTAATTTCCTTTTCGGTATGTTTCTGTTCTCCCCCTAACATTGGGAAGATTTCCTCATTAAAATGACAATCAGCAAAACGTGCTGTGAACACGTCGTCTGTCTGATGTTCAAGATATCGAATGATTGATGGACTATCATAACCGATATAAATTCCAACCTTTCTTTGAGGTCCCATTTTCTTTCGTTGCGGTGGTGCAATAGGCACATACACCATACATCCAAAAATTCTCAGATGAGAAATGTCTGGTTCTTTATCAAATGCAAGCTGCAATGGGGAGTATTTATGATATGCACTTGGTCTGATGCGAATTAATGAAGCAGCGTGTAAAATTGCATGTCCCCATATAGAAATAGGGAGCTTTGTTTTCATAATCATTGGTCTAGCAATCATTTGCAGACGTTTAATCTATGATTCAGCCAATCCATTCTGTGTATGTACATGAGCAACAGGATGCTCAACAATGATTCCCATAGACATACAATAATCATTGAAAGTTTGGGAAGTAAATTCACCAGCATTATCAGTCTAATTTTCTTGATTGTATAATCGGGAAATTGATTCCTCAATTTTATTATTTGAGCAAGTAATCTTGCAAATGCAACATTTCGAGTTGATAATAAACATACATGTGACCATCTGCTGGAGGCATCAATCAATACCATAAAGTATCTGAATGGTCCACATGGTGGATGGATTGGTCCACAAATATCACCCTGAATACGTTCAAGAAACATTGGTGATTTGGATTTTGACTGGTGATGGTCTTATAATAAGTTTTCCAAGAGAACATGCTTTACATTGAAACTTATTATTCTGAAAGATCTTCTGGTCTTTCAGTGGATGACCATGTGTATTTTCTATAATTCTTCGCATCATTGTTGAACCAGGATGTCCCAATCGATCATGCCAATTGGTTAATATCGAAGAATTATCAACTACCATGTTTGATTCAATGGGACTTATATGTGTATAATGCAATCCAGTAGGGAGCATTGGTAGTTTTTCAATCACATATTTCTTTCCTGATTTATATGTGATAAGACACATATATTTCTCATTCCCTTCATTCATTGTTTGAGTATCATATCCATGGGAATATATATCATTAAAACTCAACAAATTTCTTTTCGATTGTGGTGAATATAAAGCATCATTGATCAAAAATTTTGTACCATTAGGTAACAAAAATTGTGCTTTACCACATCCTTTAATCAAGTCTACAAGACCTGATATTGTATTCACCGTTGTTTTTGTTGGTTTTAGTTCCAAGAAATATCTTTTATCTCGGAGGATAGTGTGCGTTGTACCACTATCGGGTATGCAAACTTCAGCTTTGCTCAGTAGCATTTTCCATATTTGAACTTCAAAAAAATATGCAATGAAATAAATTACTTGCAATATATATTTAAATATAACACAAATCATAATTATACAATAAAACATTATTCTATGAATACATGAAAAATAGATTATTGTATATTTATATTCTACCATTATATTGTTCATTTTCAGAGAAATCGTTGAGAAAATCTGCAGCATCAATATTGTTCATTTCTATCCCACCAACATATTGATCATTTCCAGAGAAATCATTCATAAAATCACCAGCATCAAAATGAGTTGAATCACTCAAACGGTCACTGCGTTCAGTGAAGTTGGTCTCCTTTTCTTTCCCCTTTAATGATTCTTTATAAAGTTTACAAAGGTGCTCAGGGGCTCGACAAACTTTGGACCAATGTCCTGGAGTACCACATCTGTAACAAGAACTTTCATATCTTTTTGAGTGCTTCTCATTAACACTTGTATTCTCATGATGCCTTTTCTGTGGATGGTTTGGACGTTCTTTTGAGATGAGTTATAAAAATAACTATTTCGATTATTTTCAAAACCACGGCCTTGACCACGACCACGACCACGGCCAATTCCACGTCCACGTCCACGTCCACGACCTCGACCTCGACCTCGACCAAAACCTTGTCTTTGAATTTGATTTTGGTTTCCAGGTTTAAATTCATTTTTACTTACAACATTTACTTCTGGAAATGCTGTTAATCCAGTGGGTCGGGACTGATGATTTCTCATTAATAGCTCGTTGTTTTTTTCCGCCACAAGAAGACAGGCGATGAGTTCAGAATATCTCGCGAATCCACGTACTCTATATTGTTGCTATAGAGTAATATTTGATGCATGAAACGTGAAAAATGTTTTTTCAAGCATCTCAGATTCTGTGACCTCATGTCCACAAAATTTTAATTGCGAGATTATTCTATACATCGCCGAATTGTAATCACTGACTTTTTTAAAGTCTTGGAATCTCAATGTATTCCATTCATCCCGAGCGGTCGGAAGTATAACTTCTTTTATATGTTCGAATCTTTCTTTTAATCCCTTCCACAAAGCCATGAGATTTTTTTCAGTCAGATATTCACATTTCAATCCATCGTCGAGATGACGACGCAAAAATATCATGGCTCTTGCCTTTTCTTGTGACGTGCATATGTCATTTTCTTTAATGGTCTCGCTTAGACCCAATGACTCAAGATGCATTTCTACATCTAGAGTCCATGGCATATAATTCTTTCCCGTGATGTCGAGCGCAACAAATTCGAGCTTTGTTAAATTTGACATGGTGGTACTAAAAAAAATTACGATGCATTTTATTAGTTAATAATTATTGCAATACAAAGTAACGGATAAACAACAAGTACAAGTATTTGTAAAAATAAAGAAAACGTACGAGGAGGATATTCTCCGATAAATACAAGACTCGTGAGTATGACAACCAAAATAATTAAAAATATCCTTGAGAAAGCCATCTTCTTTTTTCTTCGAAAAATTTGATGATGAATAATTTTTAGAGAAGAAGAGAAAGTTGGAGTGATGGAATGTGTTTGTGAGATCATATTTATAGGGCAAAAACTAGCCGTTTTTTACCATTTATGACCGTTGGGGTACAAAAAAAAATAAAGGTATGTATTTGTATAATTTTATGGTAATAATATGATATATATAATATTAGACATGTTTAAATAATTATGTATATCATATCACATTATTATAATGAGGTGTCGTAAGTTATTTTGTTTAAAAACCTTATAGGCTTTTATACTTGTCGTATCCCTTACCGGGAGTGTGGGATGTCGTCTTAACATCCTCCCAGGATTTATAACAAGTTTTTGAAAAATTTATTTTTATTATTTCTAATAATAATATTATATTATATATTAAATATATACACAATAAATAAATAACAGTAAAATAAATATTATTACTTTTGTTACCTTTTTCTTCTGTTTGGAGCTTGGAAAAATATGAAGGACTTTTAGAGCTTCGTGCTGATAACGTGTTGTGAAAAAGTAAAAATTTATGGTAAAAAGTAAAAATCTCAAACTCTCAAAATTTACCAAACTACACACTTTATAATATTTTTCTCTCTACTCAATTGTGATTTTCTTCACAAATGAGAGATCTATTTATAGGAAATCTTTACAAATAATCCAAAAATAAAATACATCATTACCTACATCATCACACACTAATTTTCAATATTTACAACTCTTATTTTCAACATTCAAATATTCAACATTCAAATATTCAATACACGCATTTTAAATATATTTTTCAACAAATTTTAATATGTTATCAAAATTAAAGTCTATTGTTATATATTAGGTTGTCATATTGACCATCTGTCCACGCTCCAAAAGTTCGTTCATTGACGTGAGAGATGTGTTAAATATCTTATATAGGTTGAATTAGGTTTTTGAGAATTGTATATATAAATTTGAACATTTATCTTCTGTTGAGTTAGCTTTTGAAGTTGAATTAAGTTCAAGTTTCACAATCTTAACAAATAAACAAAATAAACTATGAAAAGAACTCACTGTGGTAAAGTTTTAGTTTAGATTTTCTGAAATCAAAATCTTATTTGAAATATCAAAGTTACTTACTACCTCTTGTCATTATTATAATATAAATATTGTGTTATAACACAAATAAAAGTATCTTTTCTAAGTGTAGGTCTTTTGTGAGATCGTTTCACGAATCTTTATCTGTGAGACGGGTCAACCCTACTGATATTCACAATAAAAAGTAATACTTTTAGCATAAAAAGTAATACTTTTTTTATGGATGACCCAAATAAGAGATATATCTCACAAATACGACCCGTGAGATCGTCTCACACAAGTTTTTGTTTTTATTTTAAAAAGTAAAAAAAATTTAAGTACATTTTTTTATACAGGGAGAGCTAGGTGAGGTTAGTTATCCAAAGCGAAGCTTGGTGGGGTATGAAATATCTTAGTCGAGGTTTACTAAGTCCACATGTTTTCAAGCTGGACTTGTTATCGTTTACCACGTAAAATGTCAGGTCAGGTGAGTTATCCAATTCCAAAGCAAATAAAATATGTCAATTCGGAGAATACAATTTCTGATTTAATGTTTTAAAACGCAATTACAAAGATAGTTTAGCCTTGTCTTTTGAATGTTTAGTATATAAGAATAATTTGTATTTTTTTAAAAAAATTATTAATTTTTTTTACATAAATTATTTGGGAATGCTTTGTGTTTCTCCCATTTTTTATATAACTCAAATAGGTTTAAAACTATACATTAAATCAGAAAAAATCACATTTTTGTTTTTATTACAATATGCAACGTTTTTTCTTTTTTATAATGTTGTTGAACAATTCACGGTTTTAGTCCGATAATTTTCATTTTTTTTCAATTTTAGTCTTAATATCACTAGAATGTTGATGTATCGTCAGCAATGTCAAATACCACGCATTATTTTCTTGTATCACATCATCATTTTCTAGCGCAATATCCAAGCTCTAGTAAACAAAACTAAAAAAAAGTGGGAACTAGTGAAATAAAATCGTAAATTATCCGACGTAACCAAAAATAAAAAACATACAAGGTACGTGACCTAAAATATAACTTTTCCTGTCAAATCACCCAACTTAAAAACAAATATTTTATCTCAATTTATTTACTATTAATAATACTTAAGCACCTTATAGTAACCACTTTGGTGTGTTTTGTCAATGTGGCACCATTTATTTTCATTTTAACTTTTGCATAATGTTTATTATTTAACTATAATGTTATGAGCTTATTAGTAATGTTCACATTCTCTCTATTTTCTTCCCATTTTTCTCTAACTTTTCCATAATTTATATCAAACTTGCGTGTTTTTTCTCTCTTGTAGTTTTTAAAAATATTTATTTTTCGAATAATTCAATTACGTGAGAACATGAATAGTTACTAGTATTTATTAATCACGCTATAGAAAAAAGGGCCTAATTAAATTCAAGTTTTACTTAGTTTGAATCATTTGAAGCGTATATCACACACTTTGCAATTCATGACTAACAGTACTTCTAGACATGATTGAGGGGTACTCACCAATATCATACACAGAATTGAGCTTTGGACTCTCAAATCTATCTCCATCACTCCACAATGCATATGCTTCCTCGCCATGCACCATATTATCACCTATTTGCGATACTTTCTCACTGAGCCTGAGTGGAACGAACAACTTGACGAACAAACAAACGAGGCTCGTGACAACAATATTTAAACACGCTATGAAAAGGATTCCGGCAAGCTGAACCCCCATTTGCCTGATCCTAGCTCGAGCTCGACACATCTGGAGGGCATATGCTAGGCCGATGTACTTCTCCCAATCGGGAACCATGTAGAAGAGTCGGCTGAGTTTAGGCATGGCCAGGACGCCGGTGAGAATCCCGCCTAGAGCTCCAGCCACCGCGTGGGTGTGAAAGATTGCAAAAGTGTCGTCTACGTATCTTAATAGCCTTATTTTGTTGCGGAGAATCGTCAATGTGTACCATGATACGCATCCTGATATTAGGCCCATCAAGATTGCTGCCCAACATTGGACAACTCCTACAACAAGTATCAAGAACCATTTTGCTAAGATGCGCTGCTCGGTCTTTGCAGTTAAGGATTATCAGGTGTGGAATGTTTGCAACAATTAAGAAAATTAAGATATTCATTTTACATTGTTTTCCTAGTTCAATTGATGTAAATAACTGATTTAATTGATCATGAAAATTAGTAAATAATTTGATTTACGAAGAAAAATAATTGTTCGAACTAGACCCAAGTTCGATTACTATGACTGCCCATCAAGTATCATTTGCATCGACTAACTCGAAAAACTCTCAAATCGTTATATATGTGGTAATTTAGAATACGAATTGAATATATTAATATTTGAGTAGACTCGAATTTCGGTCATCCTACCCAATGGGGACAAAATGAAAAACTATTAATTTTAAAACCTAAGATCATACATCTTTTTTTCATGGTGACTAAAAAAGGGAAGAATTGAACGCACCGGCAGCCGGGGTGATGCAAACAAGGCCACTGATCGTGCCATTCACAACTCCAAGAGCGGAAGCTTTGCCGGAGATGCAAATGTCGAGCAATAGCCATGTCAGTACGCTTGTGGCAGCGCACACATGGGTGTTGAGGACTGCCAGTGACGCCACTGTGCTGGCGGCGTATGGCGCTCCACCGTTGAATCCAGTCCATCCCATCCACAGTAGTCCGGCACCACACAACATCATAATAATGTTGTTTGGAGAGGATTTCTCCTATCCTTTTCTCCTCTCGGTCCCACCTTTATTTATATATACACACACACACACACACAAGTTAATGAAAGGATTCACAAATTTTTTAATCTTAACTGTACCCCCAGGATGTGAGGCGTTGAGATATACCAACGATTTGTGATGACTTTAGATATATAAAGCCGTAGGATAGAAGAATATTTTAGTAATCTCAGGATGTTCGAGTTCGTGGAGTGAGTGAACGTTTTACGTGTATTTAAGAGTTGGATTTCTCTAACATCTTCTCGGACGAGCGCATCGCATGTAGGTTGGTCAATGCGGCTTATCAGTAATATGGTTTGTAGATTAGTGTGTTAGTATGAAGATCTAACCCAATACACATCAAAAGATCTCGACCCCGGTTCTATAGTCTGATAAAAAAAACGAGTATAAAGTTAATGAAACTTACCCAGTAAGCAGCGGTGAAGCCAGCAACACCAGATGAAAGATGGATAACGAGCCCTCCCGCGAAATCAATCACTCCCATCTCAGCTAACCACCCATTCGAACTCCACACACTAAACGCCCCCACCGTGTACGAAAACGTATGCCAAAGCGGCACAAATATCATCCACGCCACAAAGTTCATCCTCCCCAGCAGCGCCCCACCGATCAAAACCGGCGTGATCGCCGAATATCCGAACTGAAACCACACCATTGTCGCCGTAGGGAAGTACCCAAGAAAAGCTTGGCCCAGAAGGAAATCTGCGTCCATCGCCACAGCAGGTTTCCCCCAGAAACCTACCAGTTTCTCACCGAAAGACATGCGGTATCCCCACCCAACCCAGCATATTAAGGTTGCTGCGAATGCGTAGAATGCCATTAAGGATGAGTTGACAGCCCATTTCTTCTTCACCATCCCGCCGTACAGGATCACCAGTCCTGGCATGGATTGGAGCCCGACGAGGGTGACGGCGATGATTTGCCAGCTGTATCATCAAACACTCAAGTTTATCAAAAATATAGTTTGAGGTGGTAATATAATACAAATCTTTTAAATAGCGTAATTACCACGCAATGCGTTCACTCGTTCTTCTAGCATGTCAATTAAAGAGAATAAGTTCATACTAAAGTTTGAAAAAAGTAGTAATTTTATCCAAGATTTTTTTCACATCAATCAGAGAAAAATATTATGGCATATGACTACAATTTTAGATGGAGAAAGCGAGGGTGAAGGGTTGCAGGCATGTGGCATATTGTACGCATTTTGTGTCCTTCACAATAAGAATGAGTGCGAGACACCAATGTCGTCCGGCTAACTTGATTTAGTCACTTCTTCATCATATTCTTTGGTTCTTATTCCTTTTATATATATATATATATATATATATATATAATATAATATAATTGGTGGACATGAATAAAGTCCATGTTATTCTCTTATTTGTTGTCCAATTGTTCATTGAATTAAGAAGATTTTGATTGTGATATTTAATTTGAAGCTTAGAAAAGTGCTAAAAGTCGGAAACCTTCTTTATTGAGAAATTCACAATTTTTTGACGTAAAAATTAAATAGACATCTTATATCTTAATTTTTTGTAAAAATTGTACAATCCCCCTTGCATCAGCTCGAAATATGTGAATTTGAAGTATTTTGATGATATCTCATAGACCAGTGATCAAAATAATCTAACGAGTAAAACGATTTGAAAGAAAATTCAATTTTTTAAAAGTCGTAGCTCAGGTCGGCTAGACTAACTTAAACATTATCTATGCTAAATAAATAATACAAAATCGAGTTGGATGACACGAATACAACAACTGACAAGATTATGAAGGTATGACTCGAGGAAGTTGAATGTTCAATGAATCAAAATTCAATGGTTTTTTTACACTATCACAATTCAAGTTTAGACACAACTTTAAAGTGAGCTTTAGTTCATCGAACTCCTTAAGAAAGAAGTTTGAGCTGGACTTACATCTATTTTATGAACATTTTCCAACGTGTTGATGAGAATAATATAATTTTTAAAATCTTTAATAATAATATTAAATTTCAATAAATATTACCCTAAATCTGAAAATTAATTGTAAATTTAAAATGAAAATAATTATATTTATTATAATTAAACTTTATTAATGTATAATAATCAACTTGGTTTGTGAATGTCACAACAAAATAAAATTACATTTATAGTGCTCCTACTTTAACTACATATAATGCAAATATATTTAAAAAAATGGAAAAACTAATAAATATATAGAAGAGAAAAAAAAATTCCCACGAATCTAGTTTGAAAACAGTTTTAAGGGTTTCAAAATTTGTTTTCTCAAAAAAAAAAAAAAAAACACATAAAACATGTACGAGAGTGTTTGACCAATGTTTATAGGTTTGTCCTCTTGTTAATATTTTCTCAAAGAGTTTATCGTACATGATTTATCTGTACAGTTTACTTAAATAACATGATTTAGAGATTATTGTGTTACTTCAAAATTTATTCATTATACATCAAATTGTAACTACGATTTATTTGATTGATATAATTTATTAGTTATTTTATGAACTTAAAATTTACTAAATACGTATAGAATAACATTCTACGAGAAAATAAGAATGACATCACACACATCACACTTACAGTGACTAGGATTCAAAAAACTTATCTACAGAAGCTACTAGAATGTTTCAGAAAACAAGGGGCGACGCAAATAATAAAATTATGTCAATCAACGAAGCACTTTGTTTCAACTTTGCAAAACCCTACTGTTCTCCGAATCGAGACCGAGAGTGCAATTAATCTGCGATGGACGCATCGAAGATCAATCAGCTGAAGCATTTTGTTGAACTGTGCAAATCCACGCCCTCCATCCTCGCGGATCCTTCACTCTCGTTCTTCCGGGATTACATCGAGAGGTAGTGATTTCTCTGGTTATTGACATGGAATATGGCTCAAAATGTTCATCTCAAGTCAACTTGTCGGTTTTTTTTTCCTTTTTTTTTTTTATTTTTATCATAACATAGTCTCTTTTGAGTTATTTTGCAGTCTCGGAGGTAAGGTTCCTCTGTCGGGGTACGATGCTGACAATGATAAGGCGGTATGTTTTTTTTTAAAAAAATCTAGTTAAATTTTCTTTTCTCAATACGGTATTTTATATTTTATGTTTATGTTTTCTGATTTGATCACGATTTTCGAATGTATATTTGTACTGCCAAAAATTCACTGCCCTGAAATGAAAGAGGTCAATAGAAGCGAAATTATGGGGTAATTTTAGTCCTCAAGCGTGGGGGTACTGGGTTTTTTTACATTCTCAATATTCTACACTGTTGTGAAGGAATCACAGTTTTTACATGGTTATCAGCCGAAGGTTTTGTAACTAGGATAAAAGGTTTTATCATCATACAAAAAAGCCAGTTGATACTTCATTTTGTTCTTGTTTTGTGATATGATGTACTTTGTTTTTGTGTATGAGTAAAGAAGTCCCATGTGATGGATGAGAGCGATGAGGACATGGATAACGTTGAGGATGAGCCTCAACTTCAGAAGGATGAAGAAGAAGAGCCTGCAATAGTTGAGTCTGATGTGGATCTCGACGAAAGTGATGTTGTGGAGCCTGATAATGAGCCACCGCAGAAGGTTTCGAAAACTTAACTTTTTAAAATTTTGTTTGTATTGAGCTTGTGATATTTCCAGATGTGATACAAGTTTTCGGGTAATGGACTTGTAGATGGGAGATGCCTCTGTTGAGGTAACTGAAGAAAACCGTGATGCTGCTCAGGAGGCTAAAATGCAAGCTATGGAAGCAATTTCAGAAGGTGTTAACACATTCTATAAAAATCTGCGAAGTAATCACTCTTTCTGTAGCAATCCTGCATAATTATGTTAAAATTGCTTTGAAATCTGATCAGGTAAGCTCGAGGAAGCGATTGAGCATCTTACCACAGCTATACTGCTTAATCCTATGTCCGCAATTATGTATGCAACTCGAGGTAAGCCCCATATTATCTTCTCTCTCTCTCTCTTTTATTGGTATGTAATCAATTGAGTTGATATCTTATACCGTAAATGTTTCTTGCTACACTTTTCTGCTCTTTTTTAACTCTCACATGGGTGAATTTGATGGCCAACTTTCAGCTAGTGTATACATCAAAATGAAGAAACCAAATGCTGCTATTCGGGACGCTACTGCAGCTCTGGAGGTTGTCCATTTTTTAAACTCTTTTGGTGGCACCAGTGATTCTTATTGGCTCTTTGATAACATGCTGGCATTTAATTTAGTTGGACTGTTTTTTTCTCCTGCACGGAAATCTCTCGGGGGTGTCTGCGCCCCTTGAATCTCTTGAACTTTTGGTTCTTCTCTTTGCTTTATGTTGTTATTGGCATAGTTGTCAAAGGCGAGCGCCTCTCGCCTCTCTCGCCTTGAGGCGAGAGGCGCCACCAGGCGTGGCAGCCCCAGGCGCAACGATTCACAAAGGCGAGCCCAGGCGCCTTGGAAGGGCTCTCGGGCGCGCCTGAGATTGCTTTTTTAAAAAAAAATATTCAGTAGCAAAGAAGTTGCATTTTGAAAATGCAACTTCTCTGTTTTTTTTAATAGTAACTTAAAATGTAGAAGAAGAAATTGATGTCAATCAAAAAAGTGGTGAAGATCAAGAAGAATACAAGTCCGAAAATTATAGGGACTCTGATGATTCGATGGAAGAAGATGAACTTGATTTGGATTATTGAAGAATTTTAATCGTGTTAATTATTATCATGAACTTATTAATTATTTGTTGTTTTGTGTGACTTTGTGAATTAATTATTTCATATTTTAATATATTATTCTAATTTCTAAGATAAATATATTTTTTTTAAAAATAAAAAATGTGCGCCTTGCTTTGGTAAGGCGCGCGCCTCGCCTTGCGCCTTGCGCCTCAGGCTCCAGAGCCCTTGTGCGCCTCGGTGCGCCTTGCTCCCTTGACAACTATGGTTATTGGTGTGCGATACATTTTTTGATCTGTCATTCTGTTGAATATTCTGCTGCTGTTGTACTGATTTATATACCACGACGAAGGAATTAACAGAAGCCTTCATGTCTATGACAGATCAATCCTGATTCTGCTAAAGGGTACAAATCACGTGGCATAGCCCTAGCAATGCTCGGAAAATGGCAAGAGGCTGCTAAGGATCTGCACTTGGCATCAAAGTTAGACTATGATGAGGAAATCAGTGCTGTACTTAAGAAGGTTTGTATCTGCAAATTTGTGTGTGTGTCTTTTGTGTGCAAGAGAGAGAGATGAATGCTCATTGACAAATTAGACAGGCAAAATCATGACCAAACATGCGTGTTAGAAAAAAAAAAAGCATTGACGAACAATGTGAGTAGTCTCATCTGTGATGAATATGTTTTTTTGGACACTAGGTTGAGCCCAATGCACATAAGATCGAGGATCATCGGAGGAAATACGACAGGCTGCACAAAGAACGAGAAGACAGGAAGGCTGACCGTGAGCGACAACGCCGCCGTGCTGAAGCTCAGGTGAACCATCTATTGCATGTCCTTTCTTTTATCTATATAACTAATTTTCAGCTTCTCGTTTGTTTAGGCTGCATATGAAAAGGTTAAGAATCAAGAGCAATCATCAAGTAGAAGACCTGGCGGCATGCCCGGTGGGTTCCCTGGCGGCATGCCCGGTGGCTTCCCTGGGGGCATGCCCGGTGGCTTCCCTGGCGGCATGCCCGGTGGCTTTCCTGGGAGCGCACCTGGTGGTATGCCTGGGAATTTTGACTTCAGCAAAATCTTGAATGTAAGTGATAACTCTTCGCTCAAGTATATTGTTCAGACTTGAGAAACTCATATTATTTTTGTTTACAACCTCATTTGCCTTGTCGAGGAATGATCACAGAGGCTCAGGCTACCTCAACTTTTTTTCTTGTGTGTGGGAGATTGCTGTAGTTTATTTTTCATCTTTTGATTTGATTTGCTTATTACAGGATCCTGAAATGATGGCAGCATTCAAAGATCCTGAAGTCATGGCGGCACTCCAAGATGGTACGTTTTTATGCCTTTGTTGAATGCATGCCGCTCTTAATGGCAATGTGGTCTGTGGAATATTGCCTTTCAAATAAGAAATTTTTAAAAATGAGCTTTGTTTGATCAAGATTTTGAATACGACGTTATTTGGTTACCGTTTTTCGTGTATGTTGCAAGGTAGTTTTGTTTAATATTTTCTAAGGAAAAAAAGAATGAGGTCATTTTTTTCAAACTAACACTGTTTGCTGAAAAGAAATTCCAAAATCACGTTTGCCTCCTGCCATCATACTGTCTGTGTTGTTTTGTTAACACTTGCAAATAGAGTACTCAGATATAGATGTTTGCGCCCCGAAATGGTGTATAATGTTCAGAATTAGTGACATTATTCGTTTCACATATTTGCTGATTTGTTATCCATCTGGTTGTTTTGCAGTGATGAAAAACCCTGCTAACTTGGCTAAACATCAAGCTAACCCGAAGGTCGCTCCAATTATCACAAAAATGATGAGTAAATTTGGTGGACCTAATTGAAGTTATCGCTCGCAGCTCATATATTTCCCCTTTCTCTTTTTCCTTTTTCCTTTTTTCTTTTTTCTTTTTTCTTTTTTTTCCTTGTGTCGAGGAAACATGCCCTGTGCTTTGAGAGTCTAACCATGATCGCTCTATCTCTTATGTATTTGTCATTCCTGGTTTTCGTATTGAGGTAAAATGTTCAGTCTTTAAATTTGAATTCTTCGCTCATACAAGGCCTCGCTTGTGCGTTCATCATCCTTGCTCCGAGTAAGATGGTTAAACCTCTACTCAGTAGCCAAGGAGTTGGAACTATTTTACTTTATTGAGCTTGAGCTTACATAACCATCCAAAAAATGGGGACTGCTATATTGTTTTTGTTATTATTGTTAATAGCTTTATTTTGCTAGGTTTTTTTTTCGGTAACTTAAATCTTACTTCTTGATACACGGGAGGTTGCCTATATGGTGTCCTGTTGAACAAAATACCAAATATAATGGAATATATTGAGGGGAAAGACGAAGATTAAATGGAAAATATACGGTTATTGTGTTTGGATGGATAGACGACAAAAAATGGTTTTAAATTTCCCTATGAATTAATGTTTTGATGACAAGTTGCGCCTTTTCTTTCTTTTTCAAGGCTTGACTAATTGGAAATCATTGAAACTTCAGCTTTATTATCTATATTTGTTTAAACTTCTTCTTTTATTACCAGATAGACGAACCAACATACAATATTTATATGGGATTCCTATCTGGGTTTAGTGGTAAATATCAGAATTTTTAACTTCGGTGTATCCTAGTGTTACATCACTTGCATGTATTTACATATAGATGCTATGGAAAGAAATGAGAATGGAATTAGATTTGGACGATGGTGGCCATATCGATCCTTCTCAGACTACTACCCAGGATTGATGTAGTTGCATCGGATGTTAAAAAACAGTATAATAACTATCATTTTATATATATATATGTCCATGTCCGATGCGTCAAGTGTTATTTTATATAATTAGTTATTAAATTAAAATGTTAATTCTATCAGAACTTTTGGCTGCAACACACACACGACAAATTGACAATAACAGAAGCCCGTGGCATCTCAACGTAGAAGATACTTTCAAACCACATCATTCGGCCGGCCGTGTATACAATTTGTCAGTTTAAATCCATAACTACGGTTTACATCTAAAAATATTGATTTTTTTCTAATATGAAGCATATATTTTAGTGCAAGCATAAATTTAAATTTCGTTTCACTTCTCCCACTCGATCGATCCCATGAATCCAACACTTCTGCTCAACTAATATTCTCGAGACACACACATGGCTATCATGTATGTCATCATAATCCTTACGCTAATATGGTATTCGTGGTTTCTATTCAAATATTTCACAAGATCTCAACATCCAATGCCTCCAGGCCCTAGAGGCTTGCCTATCGTAGGCAACCTCCCGTATCTTGATCCCGAACTCCACTCATATTTTATGCGCCTTGCTCGAATCTACGGTCCAATCTTGTCCCTGAATCTCGGCACCAAGAAAGCTGTAGTGATAAGCTCACCCGCTATGGCGCGAGAAGTACTGAAGGAACACGATGTTACATTTGCCAATCGGGACATCCCATCCGTGAACACAGCAATGGAATACAGCGAACATGACATAGTTTTCACCCCCTACGGGCCAGAGTGGAGGATGCTGAGGAAGGTCTGCGTTCGGGACATGCTTGGCAATGCAACCCTTGATGCATTCTATTCTTATAGAAGGCATGAAGTTCGAAGCACAATCAAATACATCTACAGCTTATCGGGATCTCCTGTTAACGTAGGGGAGCAGATGTTCTTGAATATGCTCAATGTTGTGACAAATATGTTGTGGGGTGGTAGTGTGAAAGGTAATGACAGGGCTAGCATCGGGGCAGAGTTCAGGCAAGTAGTTTCAGAGATTACGGAGTTGTTGGGGAAGCCGAACGTGTCGGATTTCTTCCCGGGTCTTGCGTGGTTAGATCTTCAAGGATTGAAGAAGAAAATGAAGAAGGTAACAGTGAAACTTGAAAGATTATTTGATGAAATAATTGAACAGAGGGTGAAACTGAGTAGGTCTAATGGTGGGGAGATGAAAAGGGATTTCTTGCAAGTATTGATGCAGCTCAAAGATGAGGGAAAGGACTCTGAAACGAGCAAGACTCCTCTTACCATGCTGCATGTCAAAGCCTTGCTAGTGGTACGTATGCTAGCTCGAATGTTACTTGTGTATTTTCATTTTACTTTTGTAAAAAGAATTACACTTATTCCTTTTTAAAAATATAATTTTGACCCTCTGAAGAGGCCAAGTCAAAGTAAAATTAAATGTATCAATTGATATATGAATACGTATTTAATAAGTTCACACACCCACACCTAATCTCCATCCCCAATATCATGTTCACGTGCTGAGATTTTTAGAGTTTTTGAGGGTAAATTATGAAGAGATATGACTGGGAAATTATGTTAATGGGACAAATATTAACAGGATATGGTGGTAGGGGGAACGGACACAACCTCTAGCACAGTGGAGTTTGCCTTAGCCGAAATGATGAACAACCCACAGATCATGATCAAAGCACAACAAGAACTTGATTCAGTTGTTGGAAAAAACAGCATGGTCGAAGAATCGCACATCGACAAATTACCCTACCTCCAAGCCGTAATGAAAGAGATCCTTCGCCTTCATCCGGTTCTTCCTCTCATGGTGCCGCATTGTCCTAGCAAGCCATGCATTGTAGGAGGCTACACCGTTCCAAAAGGGGCTCGTGTATTCGTGAACGTGTGGGCGATACAAAGGGATGCTTCCATATGGGAAAGGCCAAATGAGTTCGTACCCGAGAGGTTTCTTAATGGTAAAGGAGATTATAGCGGGAATGATTTTAGTTACATTCCGTTTGGTTCGGGACGAAGGATTTGTGCTGGGATCCCTATGGCTGAGAGAGTCGTGGCGTTCTCGCTGGCGTCGCTTGTACATAGTTTCAACTGGAAGTTGGCCGAGGGAGATAGTTTAGACCTTAATGAGAAGTTTGGAATTGTGTTAAAGAAGAGGGTGCCTCTCATTGCCATCCCCACACCGCGTTTATTGGGTGCTGCAGTTTATGAGTAACTTTGTACAATTTCATCAGTTCCTTTTAATTTGTAATTCAATGTGATGAATGACATACTATTTCTAATAAAGAAGTCTTTTGTTACCTTTGATGGTTATTGGATTGCTAAATTTTATGGGGATCTACGTTGTTTTGATTTACAAGATATATGCATCTGATATAAACTTTCTGTAGTTTAAAGAGGGCCATATCGGAAAACTGTATTGCTAAAAGTTGCCTGTTACGCCAAACTTCTAAGAATGGTATCCACAAAATTTTGAGAAATTTTAAAATTTAAGAATATTAAGTACTGTTGTAATCTCAAAAGTAAAAAATCATCAGAAATGAAGTATGTTTTATTGACTCGAGTTTTACGTTGCACTTGTGCAAAGTATAATAATGATGGATGAAATAGAATCAAATTTTGGCAAAGGGGAAAACAAACAAAAAAGAATCCACTGCTCCATTCTCCTTTGGCTAAATGTGACACGTGAAAGTGCTACATCAATTTTTAAAAAATGAAAAAAGTTGCTTTTAATAATGGAGATACAAAAAGCTAGTTTCTTTTTTATATTAATTTTGAAAAGACATTAAATTTAGATTTCCAAGCAATATATACATATATATTGGGATGTTTTGTTGTCAAATTTTATTAAATTATTATTTTTAAAAAATAATTTTCTGTATATATTTTAAATATACTTGAGAAAATCATTTTAAAATAAAAATAGTTGAGCTATATACATGCATCGGCTATGGCCAAAAATCGCATTAATCTCAATGGCTTTCTCTTCCATTGTTTTCCTGTTCATCTTCTTCACCTTCGCCAATTCTACGCCGGACCTCATTTTAACGGTCGTCAACAACTGTCCCTTCACTGTATGGCCCGCCATCCAACCGAACGCCGGCCACCCTGTTCTTGAGCGCGGAGGCTTCGCCCTCAACACCCTCACCCACCGCTCTTTCCCTGCCCCCACCACTCACTGGTCCGGACGTATATGGGCCCGCACCCAGTGCACCCACGCGAACGGACAATTCAACTGCGAGACAGGTGACTGCGGCGGCTGCTTGGAATGTCAAGGATCCGGCGGCGCGGCCCCAGCGACCCTGGCTCAATTCTCCCTCCACCACGGCCTCACTGACCTTTCCTCATACGGTGTCAGCCTCGTGGATGGCTTCAACGTACCCATGACCGTGACCCCGCACGAAGGCAAGGGCCTATGCCCCGTGGTGGGATGTCGGTCTGATTTACTCGCGACCTGTCCTAATGGGCTGCAGTTAAGAACTCCCCATAGGAATGTTGTAGGTTGTAAGAGCGGCTGCGCCGCGTTCGGGACAGACGAGCTTTGTTGCCGCAACCATTACAACAGCCCACAGACATGTCGTGCGTCGAGTTACTCGGATTTCTTCAAGCATGCTTGCCCTGATACTTTCACATACGCGCATGACAATCCGTCGCTGATACATGAGTGCTCGTCTCCACGCGAACTCAAAGTCATTTTCTGCCATTAATTTCATGCGAACTTTAGCTAATATATATTAGAATGGTGTATTGTTTAGCTATCCTCGTTTGGGCAGTCAAAGGTGTTTCCTTTTCTATTCCCAAGTTCAAATTAGAAACACCAGATGTAGAAATTAATCAGGCTATGGTTGGCTGTATTTTCTCATCTGTTCTTGGTCACTTCAGTGTGTTTTGTTTCATATTATTGATATATTGTGTTCTGCAAAGCTTATATTTTTAAAAGTATTCCTTCTCCAGCGCAAAATCAAAGAAAAAGAAACTTTTTTATCCAGGAAGAATAATATGCTCTTCAATGAAATTAAAATATGTGATACCTGTGTTATTTCGCGCAAGCAAGTTACCGTAAATTAATTTTTGGGAAGACACGATTAACAATATTTTATCTCTCTCTTTTTGACCTTTTTCCGAAACGTTTAAACTTATCCAGACTGAATGCACGCCATTTGCCAAAAGCACGAAATACTGAAAAAAGCACAGTGGATGACTCATGACTCTTTTGCTCCTATTTTGCTTTGGCTTTCGGGAGATTCTCATAATAATATAATTATTTTTTTTTTGTTACAATTATTATTACTCTCTTTGCCTCAGATAATTGATTTGCTGTTTTTGCGTACAATTACAAAAATAATTGAAAAATTAAAATTTACAAACAAATTTCTAATTCTTTTCTCATTTAATCCATTTAAAAAATGTACATTTTTTAAAACTTATATAATAATAATGTATTAATAAAAAAAAGGCATCTAAAAAGAAAAAGAGGATTGTATAATGGGAGCATAAGTGTCCAAAGATTGGAGGAATATGTGTGTCTAAAGACAAGTGCGTTGGTGTGTGTCCCACGGCAATTTTTTTAGTACGAATGCTTCCGATTTTCTATGTATATATATATATATATATATAAACTAAATGAATTATTACAATATTTAATAGCCCATTGCAATATAATTCCGTATGGAAAATTTAGAATATTAGAAACAAATTGAAATTTGAATTCAATCAAGAGACTAAATATCATCCACATGCCAGGAGATAGCCAGCCACCTTATCAGCAGGAACAAGTTCGTTCCGGAAATCATAGAAAATCCAAGAACTGCTTTAGTATAACCTCTTGTGATCTTTAGCTGACTTTAGACATGAAGTAAAACTAGGAACAAGACCCTGGGGAAAAAATTATCTTCCCGTGTAATACAACACATTTTTAAGATTCAATGCTTTCACTAAAATTGCTATCATAACAGCAAATAAAATACACGGGGTATGGTGAACAGTAATAAGAAATGGCGACATACCGAAGCACCATATTAGAGGATTAAACCTTGTGCTGGAGCAGGTTTGGAAGGCTGTTGCTCTCCAGAATCAGAGACTTTACGCAACTCAGGTGAATGAACTTGAGTAAAGTCATACGCTGTGTTTCTCCTTTGTTCATCTTCAGCATTTCCTACTTTCTCCTTGGTCATTTGGCCTGCTTCCCCCGCTGCTTTAGTGACTCTGTTAAAAGCACCTGTGACCCATGTAGCACCAGTAAGTACGTATCTGTTCTTCATAATGGCAGATCCAGCACTGCTAACTGTTTGCTCAGCAGCGGTGAAGGCAGATTTTGCTTTCTCGGAAACTTGGAGTTTCTCATCTACTTCTCGAACTTTATCGTTAACAATTGAAGTACCAATACTTATCTTCTCAGACAGTCCGATCTTTTTATCAAACGAAGCAACTTTAGCACTGGCTGCAGAAGTCAATTGATGCTTCTCATCAAATGCCTTCGCTTGGTTAACAGACTCTTTGCCTAAGTTATAACCCTTCGCAAGCATGCTGCTTACAACATCCTCAGCCTTTCGCAAAGCAGATTCGGGACCACCTTCAGTTTTCTTATCAGATAACTGTACAGTTGCAGCAACATCAAGTAAGAAGACCCTCGAGTGTAAAACATAAACTATGTCAAAAAATTATCACCTGCGGTGGTGCAGAAGCAGAGGGAGGAAGCGTGTAATCTGGATCCAGAGTAACTGTAACAGTCATATCAACGATTGTAGCCCCCTGAGTGTAAGTTGAAAAAAATCAGCCAGATAAGACTTCTGATTGCCATACACAACAAAACTGGGGAAGAAGAATATTGGTTTCCAAAAAACCATGGAGATGAAGAAGACTCGTCCGTTTCCTAAAATTAAAGTTTGATTTTAACATTTTCCTTGGGAGAAATTCACTCTGAAATGGTGGAAAATCACAATGAAAATTGCACTACATAAAAATAAAACCAGAGGCCGTGATGGCCCTTAAAAAACATTGTGATATTAAGTGAACATCATACGACAAAGCTCAAGAAGAAAGTAATTAGGATATGAAGTTAAATTTACCCGGAGTAAATCTAATCTGACCAACGAGAATGAGAAGTTCACAACTAAACACAAATCTGATCAAAGAAACTATCAGTATTGCACATATATCCTAGAAAATCATGAATCTTTGTTCTACTAAAATTTTACCAGAAAGATAGCTTCTGCTTGAAACTATAAGCAATATTCTTAGCAGTCCAGTATTAGTTTCTAAATCAGGACTGGACAAGAATGACCAACCATGAAACATGAACAAGATTGGAAATGGGCAATTGCCCAAATTACTTCCCATATCTAGAAAAGGTTGAAGAATGAACCAAAAGGAAAAAACAGAAAAGACACAGAGAAATCACCGAAAGAAGAACTGCTGTCTCTGCTCCCTGTGCATCCTTAAAGGTCACAAAAGCAATTTGTGATCGCTCTGTATCACTGAACAAGCAACAAAGAAAATTGATCGTCGCCGATATTAGAAAACAGGTATGGTTTATATAGAGAGAAGAGAACAGGACACATTAAACAAGAGAGCAAACCTTCGCATTTCAACATATTGGATATCGCCAGAGAAAGAAAAGAACTCTTTGACATCGCGTTCATATGCTCCCAGAGAGAGATTGCAGACCTTGACAGTTGTTATCTATTGCATAAAAATTAAGTAAACACTGTCAAGTTTATAAAATTTTCAGAAATTTATGATTCACCGAAAAGGGAATACTTATACACGAGAACAGCACTCCGCACTGGCATCCACACCACACACGACACTGTATGTTCCCACATAGATTTACCAAAAGCAGATCTTGGTTTATATGCATGCAAAAGGACGAGGTTCATCACTAAGAGGGTTCTTCTTTCAGTGTATCATCAATACAAGTTTAGCATAAAAGATGTCATGGTAAAACTATCTATTCTTTTCCCCAAATATTATGCTGAACACAAACATTGGTTTATATGCATGCAAAAGGACAAGGTTCATGTCTCCAAATTAAATGCATAATACAATGCTCTAAAGTCTGCTTCATGAATTCAAATCAGTCAAAAGGGACCAAGCGGAAACAAGCATAGCATTTGACAGAGTCGTTATCCAATCAAATAATTTGGCCGAGAATGTTTAGAAACTTTGAAACCCGCATAGACGATATTCTCAATCTCCGCTAACAAGTCATCGGATCTGAATCTCAATCACAGAGTAAAAAACATGATAACAAACCTACGTAACCATCACTGCAATTGCATCACAGAAATTAAAACATGCAACTAAGAACAGACATTCTGAGTCATGGAAGGAATAATTTTTCAAAAATGAAGGCACCAGGAAAATTCTCGTGTATAATATCTAAGTACACTGTCCCAAAAATGGGTGCGGTTCAAGGGCAAAGATTACATTTTTATATAAATTGCATCAAGAAAACTACTGTTGCCTACCACTGCCTATCATGATGATCCAATCCCATCCCAGGTGAAAGCATCTCCCAAATTTTGAAATACTTAACTTCCTCCCACGTGAATTGTTGGCTTGTGTTCACAAGTCCATAAGCGTGATTAACTATGTCTACTCAATTCAAAATATTAAAAGAATCGAATTTGATATCTCCAGCAATGGAAAATAAGCTACAACGCTTAAAATTTCATCTAATCACGCGGCAGAAAATAAATTAGCAATTCACGAAAACCCATACATATAAAATATTTCATCAGATTCAACACCAATCCAATAGAAAGCCAAAAACAACAAAACATCAACAAGAATAACAACAGAAACTCGAGTCATTCACAAGCATAAAAATAAGCATCCCATTTTTTTAAAAAAATTGAGGACCCGATAAAAAAGAAGAAGCTTGACACGAATACATCACTCACCGACATGGGAGGAGTCTTTCCAAGATTCTGGATCCTGGGGGAAAATGGAACAAGATCAAATGCATAAGAAACGACGGCGTTGACGGGTTTATATTGGCAGTTTCCTCGGCTTCGACATTTTTTTTAAAAAAAATTTGACAAACATTTTTTAAATTATAAATTTTAAAAAATAACGAAATATATTTATGCTATAGCGTCGCATTCACTTTCCGTCCACAAAATATTCGTGGAAATTTTGGCAATGTTTGTTTTTATTTTAATAAATTAAATTTTTTATTTTTTATTGAAGTTAAACAAAACAAAACATTTTATATATATTTCCAAAATATTTGTTCATAATTAGAATTGGGTAGAAAACTCGTCTCACAAAATTCACATGTAAATTAGTTTTTGTCTTATTTAAAAATATCTTATGTCAATGAATGATATTTGAATTTTTTAAATATCTCATATACTTCATTTATATACTATGCAATATGAATATCCCAAAAAAAAAAAAAAACACTGGATCACAAAATACAACATTTTTAATAATGATCGAATGTACATATAGTTACATGGAATTTATCAACGTAGATGATGTTGCTTTTTTCCCTGGTTAAACCCCTGTGATAATCAACTAATGTACTAAAAAAATGTAAAAACTCATTTGAAACTGTCTCATAGTTCAATTTTATTGTACAAGTCTCTGATTCGACATATAAAAAAATATTACTTTTAATTACAAGTATGTATCGAGTTGTTTCATTTTATATGGATATATATGTGTATGAGATCATGATACTCAAAAAATATGTGGGAAAATAACTAAAAAAATTATATAATATATGAAGTATTTTATTTTAATTGCATAGTATTGTGGCATGGTTGTAAAGTATCATAATGTTTTTTGGAAAGAAAAAAAAAACACTCTTTTCGAAAAGTTACAAAGAATTTGGGGCCATCTTTTGTGTATCATGAGAAAATATTAAGATTAATAGATTCAAATTCATAATAACATATTTATTTGTTTGTTTGGATAAATTCGTTTGCAATGAATAATAAATTGTGAACTCGTTATTTGTTCAATCAATTTAATGGATCTCAGTTCAAAATTGAATTATTTCAAATATTTTCTTTCAATCCATATGCAACATTATATTTGAATCAACAAATTTGATTTGATGAAAATTTTCAAATGACACTTGTCGTGGATGTATTTGAAATCTACTTTAATTAATTATTTATGTAATTAATTTGAATATCATTCAAATAAAATTAAATTATTTAAAATTTATCATCTCAACTTCAGTACGGAAATGATAATTCGATATTCAAATACAAATTATATTTAATAATGAAATATATATTTGAAATTATGCATGTGACGTGGGCTTTTTTGACGACTGGACCGGCCGGTCGGGTAAATGTGTCCAATAAATGAGAGCAGAGCCTTCCAGTTGCCAACTCATATCACATCATGCTGTTTTTCTTTTTATCTGTGCACGCGACGTATGTATAATTTTTTTATTATTATCGATGGATTAAAATAAAATTTGATAAATTATAAAAGTACTAAATTAATACTTGAATGATTGAAATAAAAAAAATAAAAATAAAAATATGTGTTGAAATTAAAAAAATAAAAACAAAAATATAATAGTAATATCATATAAAAATAAAATTGAAAAAAAAAATTTGATGTATTTTTTAAATAATTATTATCATATCATCACATTTAATAAGATAATAATAATATATAATTAAGACATTATAGATGTTAAAATTTTGAGTTCTATCTACAAAAATGAAATAATATATTTAAAAAAGAACGCCAAAATCGATCCTTTTCTCTCCATCGTCAATCCACCTTGATTTTCGACCCACTTTCCTTCAATTCATCGCTTTGTATCGAAGTCGGGGATTCATTTTCCCTGTTTCGATTCTGTACTCTTCCCCTCCCCTCTCCTGAATTATTCGGTTTGTCGGTTTTGATTTTAGGGTTTCCGGAATAAAAAAGTTGGGGAGGGATGAGTTTTCAGGATCTTGAATCGGGTAGGGGATTGGGGTCGACGAGGAGGGGTCTCGTGAATGGGAAGCAGGATCCGACGCAGGCCGTTGCTTCTGGAATATTTCAGATCAACACCGCCGTCTCGACCTTTCAACGCCTCGTCAACACCCTCGGTACAGCCAAGGACACGCCCGAGCTCCGTGAGAAGCTGTTAGTTTTTATTTGTCGAATAAATTTCATATCAAATTGTTGTGTTTATTTTGAATCATTAGGTGGATATTTTTTGGGATTTTTTTAACGAATTGTCGTTTGCGAATAATTCAAATTCTGATGTTTAAATCAGGATTTTGAAAATATTGGCGGCATGTTTAGCTGATGGGCAGATGACGTGATTAAAAACAGTAGTTAATTGTTGTCAGCAACGATATTGAAAGTTGCTCATATTCGTTTACAAGCATAATATTGCTTTATTAATGAACTCAGCATAGACATGTTTGCTCAAACGGAATACTCTTGAAAGTATTGGTTGTTTTCTGTTGTTTTGTGAATTCTAAATGTAGCGTACCTATTTTGCTTTGACATCTAGTAACTGGAGTTTCATACTTGTTTTGCTCAACTGCAGGCATAAAACCCGCCTGCATATAGGTAACTTAGTGAAGGATACTTCAGATAAACTTAAGCTAGCAAGTGAAAATGACCATCGCGTGGAAGTCAGTGTAAGTTTTCTTTCTTGCTTTGCTGTTTTTGTGCTTTTGTCAAAGTTCATTTCTCTCTGTTTCCTCCAGCTTGACTTCTGTCATGATTGGATTACCAGAAATTTTGGGTGTTCCTTTATCAATTCAAAAAGTTTCAAATGAACTGGCTAATTATCTAATTGTCCAGTTGTTCACAGTGTATGAACTGATAAACGTCAACAGTCGAAGTCATCTCATCTATGAGCCCATTACCCTGAATCTTTTCCTCAGGATGTGATTAGTTATACTCGAATCATCTTTATAAAATCATCGACAAATATTATGGGCAAAGAGATAATTCGAAGTGTCAAACAAGTAATGAATTATTAAAAGCAGACGTGCTAATTGCAAGTTAAAGTTCAAATTTACCATGGCATTATACTTATATAGTTGACAAATTGTCTGGTTGAATGCCAGTTAATTGTAAGGGAAAGATACATTGATTTTAATTCAAGGCCAAATATGTCTAGTTGTATAATTCATTTTGATCTAAATCAGTATTCTCGATTATATCCTAGTATCATACCCTTCGGAGTATTTTCATGGCTTAAATTCTCTCCCTGTATAAATCTTGTTTTGCAATTTGTTATCACATTTTTATAAATTTTCCGGACAACCTTGTTTGCTGCACCATTGCTTAACCCACACTCTCTGTTAGGGTGATCACAATTGCATCCTGTTTTCTGCAGGCCAACAAGAAAATTACAGATGCAAAACTTGCTAAAGATTTTCAAGCTGTATTAAAAGAATTTCAGAAGGCACAACGGCTTGCTGCTGAGAGGGAAACTGCGTATATTCCTTTTGTCAGCCATGCAGTGCTTCCTTCTAGGTAATTAATGATAGAGGGACATAATGCTCTATGGTGAAGTTACTAGCTCAGCTTAATAAGCATTAACTGTATGTGCTACTATCAGTTAGCCAAGTTGGATGCTTATTTAAGATCTTAGTGATTATTAGGCTTTTTCTTTTTTCCGAGGAATCATTTATATGCTGTTATTTGTCATTTTATGTGGTTCAGCCATGACTTGTGTGTTGAAACTTTTATCTTCTGCAGCTATACGGCTAGTGAAATTGACGTAAGTTCAGATAAGAGTCCAGAGCAGCGAGCTCTTCTTGTTGAATCTAAAAGGTATATGCTTCTGTTTCTTTGGCTTTAGTGATGCCTTCATGTGCCAGGAATGGTTCCCCTTTGTATTTATGTGCATCTTATGATGCCCATAGTGCGATGCAATCAACAAAAAAATTTCTCATTTTTGGGAAACTTGTTATTAAAAAATATAGTGCATAATTTTGTACATTTTGTAAACTGGCATACTTAATTTCAAAATTGCTACAGGCAAGAGATTTTACTGCTGGACAATGAGATTGCATTCAACGAGGCCATCATAGAGGAAAGAGAACAGGGTATACAAGAAATACAACAACAAATTGGTGAAGTAAATGAGATTTTCAAAGACCTTGCCGTGCTTGTTCATGAGCAAGGAGTTATGATTGGTAAGGGTTTACGCTGTGTTAGATATTATTAAGACTACACATTCTATTGAAGAAATTTAACTTAGAAATCTGTTATACATCCTTAGATGATATTGGCTCCAACGTTGAGGGTTCTCATGCTGCAACCGCTCAGGGAAAATCCCAACTTGTCAAAGCAGCCAATACCCAGAGGTCAAATTCATCTTTGGTGAGTTCAACAAGCTTGGACTGAAATTCTGTGCGCATTCTATGTTGCATCCAAAACTATATTGCTTTTTTTTTTTTTTTTTGCAATCGTAAGAAAAATTGGGGTATAATTTTTAAATTATAATCTGTTGGAAACTCTTTGTTTCTTCTGTTGCCACTGAAATATGAAATTGTATTTCACTAGTTTGTTTCTTTTGTTTTTACTATAATTCAGATACTTAATTTGAATTTTACTGAAACTTAATATAATTTTCAAAACATTAATCAAAATTTCGCGTGATTTTTTGTTGTTTTCGCAGACTTGCTTGTTGCTCGTGATTTTTGGCATTGTGCTTCTCATAGTGATTGTAGTACTCGCTGCCTAATGAGGGTTTCTCCACGCTGATTATGTGGGCAGAATTAAGAAAGATAGCGCAAGTGCACGAGTAATCAATCGTCTGTTGGTGTTTGTGGTTAACACAAATTTTCAAGTCATAAGTGGCAATTCCAGTGTATTGGTTCTTGAGCCATCCTATGTAACAAAAGTTAAATGGTTGAATCGGAAATTGATTTTCGCTTGGTTTGTTTTATCTTGTAAATTCTTTCGTTTATGTATCATTTCTTGGTGGTGTTGCTATTCATTCATGTACAGGTTGTTTGAAACGTGGGTTTTCATCCTGAAAAATGTTTTTTTTTTTATTTTGATTTTTTATGTTATTAAATTTTATTTTCAATAAAAAAAATTTCGATTTTTAACAATTGTCGTTTTTCGTGGTAGAGTTGATATTTCACACGTCATAACACTTTCTCGTAAAAAACTAAAATCGTAAAAAAATCAAAAATAATATATGAAAATTGAAAAATATAAATGATCTGAATTAGAACTTTCGAAAAATAAATAAATAAATAAAATAGTGCATGTAGCTTTGTTCTTATTGAATTGAAATTGTTCTTAATGAATTGAATTCGTTAACTGAGGATGAAAAATTCACGAAATTCAATAGTAAACATGAGAAGGTGATAATCGTGCAAGTTTAAATTCTCGGACAAAAACTTGTGTGAGATGGTCTCACAAGTCATATTTTGTAAGATATATCTCTTATTCGGGTCATCCATAAAAAGTATTACTTTTATGTTAAGAATATTATTTTTGTTGTGAATATCCGTAGGGTTGACCTGCCTCACAGATAAAGATTCGTGAGATCATCTCACAAGAGACTTACTCAAATTCTCGGGTTATGTCTTCTTCGTCTCCAAATTGTTTTTATTTAAATTTTTGTTTTTTTGAGAACCAAATTGCTTTCACTTTTGTGACAAAAGCAAATCAGTTCAATATTTGGAAAGATGGCAATAATTATCGATATATCTAGTAAAAAAACTAATTTAGCCAAAGACACGTCATTTCGTTTAACAGCAGTGATTATGAAAATTTTATGTTTTACAAAAATCTCTAAATATCTTCGAATTTCAGAACAAAAAAATATAAATTTGAATTATATTATAGTTGGTCAAAAATTCGAAACTTTTGTTTACAATAATAGCATTTAAAAATATCCATGATTTCGAATAGAAAGAAGGCCAGGAGTGTTAGAGAGTGGTGGGATCGAAATGAGCAGTGGGAGTTCGGTGACGTCTTCTCCGGCGAGGTCCGCGGCTGTGATGACGTCATCATCTTTGTCTGTTGGGGTGGGGTTGGGAGAAGACTTTCACTTTCCTGCGGATCTGATTTCGATTCAGGATCGCAAGGATGAAGCTCTTCAAGGTCTCTATACCTATTCTTCTTCTACCATTTTTTTACTGAATGGTTCTGGTACCATTTTTAGCAGTATATTTTTCGTTTTCTCGGTTGTAGTACGTTTGTTACTTCGTTTTTTTATGTTCTTTATTACAAAGAGAGATAATTTAATTCTTAGTTTTTTGGCTGGAAACTTCAAAACATGGCTGTGACAATGGATTGAAATGAAAAGAAAAAGCAAATTTCAAGTATTTAATCCTCGGAAATGTATTGGAAGCAATATGGAAACATTTGGAAACCTTTCAAGTTATAACCTTTAAATGCCAAGGAGTTTTTTTAAAGTTTTCATACTTTTTTTTATGTGAACACCCTCTTGTTTTTTGTGATTGTTTGGGCTATCAATAACATTTTGTGGCATAGTGATTGAAATCCAAGAAATAAATAATTTGTTTCATTAGACAGATTGAAGAGCTGCTGGGCTAATGCTTACGGTAGACCTTGGCATGTGAGTCTAGTGAGATAATTCGTATGAAATATGTATTGCTTCAACTATGAATAGCTGCTCTGGCATTACAACGCTTTGCCTATGCCAACGCATATTTTTTAGGTTTATGATGGTGGAAAAGCGTTAGGAATTTCGAATTTTTTTGTCCTGCTACTTAATCTTTGGTGTTAGAGGAATTGTGGACGTGTAAAGTGTGCATAATTTAGTATGTGGATAACAAATTATTGTTTTAAAATTTCCAATTTTGTGTTTTGTATCATCATAAATCAAGGAGTATGTTATGAAATAAAAATAAATCACGAGATTAGAATACTAATTCAGATTTGATATGTCATAACATTACTAGAGGGAGGGAAAAGATGGTAATATGGTATAGATTTAATGTCCCATATCATTACCAGAAAAAGGGGTGCTTTGGCGAAAAATTAACACATCAATAGACAATTAAATGCCTTTTTTTAAAGATATGGCATGATAACTCAAAAGAAGTGAAAGAGTTGCCTTTTTTTTTTTGCAGTTCTAAAGTCTGGTTTAATGGGAAAGCTCAATAAAGAGGTTAAGTCCCTGGACGAAGACGGCTGGATGTTTGATGGACCACGATCTCGCATTCACCTGATTTCAGGACAAGGTAAATCAACAAGTTTTATGTGTATGAAGTTTTGTACAAATGTAATCTGAAGTAGTAAATGAAAGAATGTGATAAGATGTTAGTTGTCCCTGGTTGTGCTGAAAAAGGAAAAATTGATAGGAAAAATTATTCTGGCTGTTGTCCTGTATAATATACATCAATTATAATAAGTTTTAAAACTCTAAATGACTCCATAAAAATGATGGATACAGTAAACCTAAGTTCTCATGACTGTGTTTTTATCATGAGTTCGATTGCACAACTGCTAATAACCTAAACTAATTTTTTATTTTTATTGGGGTGCAGAGTTGTTTCTATAAATATTGAACCAACATTCAAAATCCCACTTTGCCTGTCTGCATTTCTACTTCCATACATAATTTGACTATTGTATTTTATATTTGATTGATCTTTTTGGAGTTCTGTATTAAAAAAATCATCGAAACTCGGTCACTTTTTTGGGACTCAGATTATTCTGGTTTTCTTGTTATCTGTTTCACTGTTCAGACCCGCCAATTCAGTAATTTTGGTGATGGGTGGTGTTAGTTGCTTCTAAAAATAATTGTTTACCGCATGTGTATTCTATCATGTTTCTGATTCCCCCTTTCTAACCATTGTTTGTTCAACGAGGAGGCACATATTTGGTAGGAACCTGTACCATCAAAAGTTACTGTACGAACTTCGAAAATATTCTTCTATACGTTCCGCTAGCCGGACCAAATTCCTGGGCCGCATGCACCATGACTCCATCAACTTAACTTCTTTAGCCTCGATATTCTATACAAATGGACTCATCATGTTTATTCAGGCGTAGAGTTAAGTTTGACTTTAATTCATTGTCTGTTTGAACATTCAAAACTTTTGACAGGTGGTCTTCGAAACAGGCGCACAGAACTCTCAACGCATCACAGCATGTCGGCCAAAAAATGATGCATATAGATGCATGCTGCTTTGATAGCTGATTTTAAGTCCTTTTTATGTTAAATTCACACCATCTTCTGTTTGAGGAAGGACTTTAGTTGATAACAGCAAACTGAGCTTGAGGTTCTGTCATGATGTGTACTTTTGTTGTTGAGATCAAACATTAGTGTTAAAAATGCCTAATTACTATTCTCGCCCCCCCCCCCCCCCCCCCCCCCCCAAGCTAATAAATTTGATTGAGAAATTAGAATCTGCCCATCCAAATACAATATTAAACTATTTCAACATTTTTCGTCACTCGTCTTTAATTTCAAGAAGTTTTGTTAATCCTCGTATCCACGTGATCAAACGGACGAGAATCACACAACGTATGACCATCTAGCAGAGACTGCACTCGTGAATACGGCCAAAAAGATGTACAAGTAATCTTATAATACCCGAGGTAAGTTCCATGCTTGAGTGCGACAAAACTATCTTATCATCTTTCGGAATACCCCACAAGGTAAGAAAGAGACATACATAATTAAACTTATACACCGTTTCAAAGTTTCTCGGCATTTGATGAAAGATTCCCCATCCGCTCGGTTAGCAGTTTCATGCGCTGAGATTTATCCCACCCATTTTCCTTTGGCTTTGTTTCACCTGCCTCGAGAAGTTCATCAGTTAAATTGGAGTAGGTTTCGGTCTCTGATGGAAATGGACTCCGAAGAAATGTTTCCCAAAAAGGATCACCAACTCCAGGAAGTTCATCATCATCCCATTCAACTTGAGGATCAGGAGAAAGTCCACCTATGTCAATCAGGTCTTCGCCACTTGGTGCGAATAACGTAGCATCCATAAAAGTAATGTTCTCTGTTTCTGTTCCCACGATATCACCATTGTTCTCTGGCATAATCTGAGAGAGGTCCCCAATGGTATCACCAACAGACGGAAGGGTAATAGGAGGCCCTTGTGATGATATATGAGGACTTGCACTGAAATATTGCTGAGACATAATTTCAGCAGGACAGCCGGCATCTGATTGAACATCGGCTTTCAGTGCAGAATCAAAAGCTGTAATTGGTATGCCTGACGGTATGAATGGCAGACCTGAAATAGGAGGTACCTCTTGAAGAGTCACTCCCGAAACATGATGGTTTACAGAATTGCCAGAGTCCGGTGTACTGGACAGGGATGAACTGTAATCCATGAAGAAACTATCCGAATCATTACCAACTTTTTCTAACCTAGTAGAATCTAGTTTTACAATCTGTCTTAGCATTGCTTTTGCTGCCTCGTTTATCAAAGGTTGATACTTAATGATCTGACCATCGGAAGCATTGCTAACAGAATTATAATCCGAAACATCATCCTGCTTTAGTCTCCTTTTTTTGTTGCCTTCCGTTATACGTCTGTTGCTGTCAGTTTGCTGGTGCATAAACTGAGCAAGGAAACCTGGACTGTTCACAGCTTTTGCTAGGAAAGACATCATCTGTTGTTGACGTTGTTCCATACCCTGAAAACGCTGAACCATTGTTTGTAACTGTCCATCAGTGGTTTGCTGCTGTTGCCTCAACCTTACAAGCTCCTGCATTAGCACATTCTTATCCCTTTTAAGCCTTTCAACTTCCTCTTCGAGCCCAAATTTCCCAACCTCAACACATGCTCCAACAGAAGAACTCTGTCCAACTGGTGGTTGCTGCTGATGAGGCTGCAAATGTACAGGCTTCCTTCGACTGATACTTTTAAGAAGATGCTTTTGTCCTCTTAAGAAACCCTCATTTGCAAACTCCCATCGGTCTGGATCAACCTTTCTAAAACCCTGCTCGTCCAAAAGTTCCCATACAGGAAGTACTTAGAATTTTTTTAAAAAAATACTATTGCCACTCAATTGTTAACATGCAAAATAGAAGAATATGCAGAGAGAATAATCAAACAGATCTCATGCCAAGAACCAAGGCTGTCTAGAACATAAACAGCATGGCAGTCAACAGGAACCAATTTGGGAACTAAAGGCTACAAAAAAACGGCCATTGAATTGTGAGATAACAACATTCCTTGTAGGTTTCGAAAAAATGACAACACAAAAGGAAGATATTAACAGCAAAAGAGAATATATCCCAATTAGCAGGTATCAAATCCACAGTACAACAAAGAGATCGGGCACAGACCATATTAAGCACTACGAACCATGATCTCCTAGCACAAGTCTCTCGTGACACAATATAAGCCAAAAATTAACAGAGATTGAATGGGTTTTCTGTCCTTAAATAATATTGGTTTCATTTTACTTATTACGGAAGATATCATTTACAATTGAATCCGATCAGGTATGAGGAGCTCAATAAGAAAGAATTAGAAACCGTATAGTTTTAAAGCCCAAAAGTAGTAATATATTTAGGTGCAAAAAATTTCAGGACAAAATCGCAATCAATGATTATGATAGAGGGAAAATGGGGAAGAGATATCATCACAGAGACAATGATATGCACGCTTAAAGTGAGAAATGTAATTGTCCAGCCAGTTAACATGGCCTTAAAGCCAAATAAAATCTCAGTTAGCAAATACATAAGCAGCATGAAATATGACCAAACCACAGCTAGATATATGGAGCATTTTATGCACAATAGTATGCATTTAAAGGAAGAAATAATGGCATGGCAGATACGTTCTTACTTATACATTACTTCAAATATAGAATCTAATAAATTGATCAATCAAACCAATGTCATATTTATAGCTCAACATCTTCACTCTTGCAGGACATCATCCTTCCCAGTTCTTTATCTTAATGGTAACTCTTCATGCAAGAACCCTTTATTTGGTGGTAACAGCAAGTGCATATTGGCACCTGACACCACTCTTCACAAATTTCACTGTGCGGTTAATTGATTTTTAGATTCTTTCAGAATCACATAATCAACAGAAGGACACTCCATATGTTAAATTATGTCATCAAAATTGTTATATGTTGCCGACAGTTAAGTCATCACGCACCAAAATAACCAAATTCATTAATATTAACAAATTTTGCACTCGATAAAATAATTATCACAAGACCACGATAGTTATTCCCAGAGCTATCCAACGGCTAAATTATCACACACGACAAACAATAGCATTCACACACAAAATGATTCAAGTAACCAGACGCACACAACCAAGTCTAACTTAATTCAACCAAAAGACACCCCAATAGAAAAATAAACTCTAATACATAAATAAAAAAGTACAGGGCCGACTGGCGAGGATAACTTACATATGTATTAAGCTGGCGAACAAAACTAGAGAAATTATTGTGTTTGAAGTACTTAGGAAGTAAGTCCCTGGCAAACAAGGAAGAGTCCCAAACAACAAAACTATTATTCGAAGCGCTCCACGACACGATCGTATCTGTGCTAGGGTCATCCACCACGTCATATGTTTTTGCCAGGAATGGCGGAGGAACATTCGCTGAAGGCATCGGGGCCGGGGCCGGGGCCGGGGCCGGGCCCGGAGGAGGAAACCCATCGCCGCCCACCTTCCCGGCGCTGGAAGACAAATTAGAAGCTGGCGCCTCCATATAGAAAAAAGGTCATATGTCGATTGACGGATACATAATTGATAGAGGAGATTTTGAAGAGATGCAGAGCTAGTATTGAGAATTTTGGGAGAAAAAACCCTAGATTTTGTTTGGGGTGGTGGGTGCGTTGCGTTGTGTGGTAGAGATGTAAAAGAGATCAAATGATATACTGTTCCTAATTACAGTGGGAGAAAGGAGAGAGAAGCGTCGAGGTCCCCAGGCGGTTAGACAAAATGACGATGCCACCCCAAATCGTTATAAATTTTTTCTTCTTCTTCTTTTCCCTATGTAATCATTGTGCCGAATTACTTTTTATTTTGAAGTAATCTCTCATGAAACAGTCTCACGAATTTTTATCACATCGATCAACTTTATCAATATTCACAATAAAAAGTAATAATCTTAGCATAAAAAGTAATATTTTTTTATTGATGACCCAAATAAGATATCTGTTTCACAAAATACGACCCGTAAGATCGTCTCACACAAATTTTTTCATTATTTTTTTATATGCTTGAGTTTCTATTTTTATGTATATTTCCATAAACATTTTTTCGCATGTCACATGAGATACATAGACACGACTACACCACTGTAGGGATAGAGCGAAGGGAATTCTCAGAACATAAAAGAAAGTTACGTCGAGACGAAGATGAGTTGTTTATCATTACGATAGATATTAAATGGAAGGACAATGATGTACACCGCTGAGACATCCTAACATATTGGTAGATTTGAACCTTGTTCCTACATCAGGTGATCAAGTCGATCATTGTCACATATAAAAGAAGTACAATCACAAAGAAATCAACTGTATTGGGTTAAAGTTGATTTGATAATATAAATGATTAAAATTATAAAGTGACCAACATATTATTACCAAAATTATATTTTTAAAAAAATTCACGAGAGTCAACATCATATGTTTCCTTGGATACCCGATCAAATTAGGTACTAATAAGTCTGGTAATTTCAACAAGCCTCAACTAACATTCAACATTTGATGGTAGTGTGCAGGGGCGGAGCCAGGATCTTGATTCAGTGTAGGCAATAATATATTATAATTAATAAAGCAAAAAAAATGATTAATCGACATCTAAAAATAATGTGTCATAAAGTTTGAACACAAGTTACGCACAGCCAGTAGCATTGATAATTGATGGGAAACGTCAGAAAAACGACGAAAAATAGCGTGTACAAAATCCGAAATCAAAACAAAATATGATATAAAATATAAAATATACGTTCGAAAAATAAGCATGAATTCATTATTGATTAGAAAAAAGCATAAAATTATAAAACAATTGAATGATCGACAAACATTGAACAAAAAAACGAATCTAAAATTTGGTAACATTTTGGATTTTTTAGAGATTATGAAAGATGAAGCAGTAATTAAAATGAATTGGAATGATTCTTAATCAAAGTATATGACATTCGTGAATCGAGAAGATAAAACACATACAAAAAGCTATAGAGTGTATACTTGGATACTAATAACATGTACAAAATTGAGTCTAAAATTTGGGTATACAAATTATTAAAGGAAAACTGGATCAACTAAGCATATAATAATAGCATACACATATTAAAAATTTAGACATAAATATATCTAGGGTGTCGGGAGACACAAATATATATAAACATATAAAAAAATTTTGGCTCGGTGTAATCATCAGCCCACATTGGGCCTACGCTGGCTCCGCCAGTGGTTGTGTGAGTTAAGTTTCAATGTATTTTAGCTCATTAATTCCTTGTTATTGTATTATCAAATGTCTGCTCTCTGAATAGATTAGTGACGAGTCCTTAAATTATTTCGTTACTGAATAAAGCTTTTACTCTTTAAAAAAAAGATTTAATTCATTAATACCGATTACGATAGAAGCGTCGTATCTCGTTGTTGAACTTAGATATTATTAATTGCCTACCAGCTACAAAAACCTATCAATTATAAGACAAAAACTTATGTGAGACGGTCTCATGAGTCGTATTTTGTGAGACGAATCTCTTATTTGGGTCATCCATGAAAAAGTATTACTTTTTATGCTAAGAGTATTACATTTTATTGTGAATATCGGTAGGATTGACCCGTCTCACAGATAAAGATTTGTGATTCACAAGAGACCTACTCCAATTATAATTGTTGGGTATTATAATCCTTTTAACCCCTCGTAACTATTGGATATTAGGGTAGCTCTATGTAAGTTAGGGTTCCTTTTTCTCCTTGATTGTTTGGGTAGATATTCTTCATGAATCACGAGTCACAAATCGAGGGAGGAAAAATATAAATTATTACTTTATAGTCAGAACTATCAAAATGAAGTTTTATTCCGTATGAAAATCTTACGACGCTAATAAAATCAAGAACGTAGCCAGGATTTTGATAATAAAAAAAATCGACGGATTAAGATATACATATTATTTTAATTTTTAGTCTCTTACCATATTGTCTTTAATATTTTATCTTTTTAGTATTTGAATAATAATAACAATAAATGTTGTCTAAATTTAAATAAATACATTATATTATATTTAATGATTATATTTTATTAGTGAGAAAATTTTATTGAATTAATAAAAAATCTGTTTTATGAAATAATTTGAAAAATTATCTTATCCATAATATTTTCGTGACATATGGTACGGGTATAATGTTTTAAATATAATTTAAGTTAATGTCACTATAAATAATCAAAAATAAAGAATTGATTCACGGTTCAATTTATGTGGATGTTTGTTTATTTTACACATTTAAATTTAAAAAAAAAACGATCAATTATACAATAAAATATATATAAATCACTTGATGACGTTAGTAAAACAATTAAATAATCTTATTTTTATTTTTAACAACACACAATTATATGTCAGTATATAGCTTCTATCTATCAGTTATATATGAACTCATTTATTTTTTTATACATTGAAAAATATACAAATAATGCAATATGAAGCTCAAAATATAAATATTATATAAACACACACAAAAAAATATAAATATTTATAATATTGACAAAAACTTGTGTGAGACGGTTTCACGGGTCGTGTTTTGTGAGACAGATCTCTTATTTGGATCATCCATGAAAAGTATTAATTTTTATTGTGAATATCGGTAGGGTTGACCGGTCTCACAGATAATGATTCGTGAGACCGTCTCACAATAGACCTACTCTTATATATTTATGTACATGTAAATACACAATAGTTGTGCAGCCGTGAGCATATAAATCTAACATATACATATAAATATATAACTTCTAATTGTGAATTTTTCAATATACCCCTATTCATTTAATGTATCAAATTAAATCAATAATTTTTTTGATGTGTTCTTTTATAATTTATTGTCACTTAAATGCCTTTGGATATTAATACATATTGAATTTATCAATTTACCCATAATTTTTCTTTGTTGCTAACTAAAATTTGTTACTAAATTAGTGTATTTCTTCATGATTGTTAATGAATATTTAATATTTATATCTTATCATTTCTTTTTATTTTATAAATTGATTTAAGTAATAATTAAATAAATAGTTACTCAATAATTTAGTAATTTCATTTATGATTCATTATGTATTATAATAATATTTTAGATAATAATGTTATTAAAATTAAAGTTCTATTATTATATATTTTGTTATCAATTTTCAATTGCGTTCTAAACATAATACAAAGTATGATTATATTAGCATTATTCTATTACGAAATCATCATATATAATATATTGATTTGTTATCTTGTTTGTTCTTTTCAACCTATTAATTAATTTCTAATTGTATATGATGAAATTACATACATAAAAAACGATTTTTTCTCTTTTCTACATATTAATTAATTTATCATTATATATAATGAATTTGTATATATAAAAACTATTTTTCACATTTCAAAATAACAAAATTGTTATTTAATATTACTCACTTGTTAAATTAACTAAGTTTTGTTTATTAATTCATTATGCATTATTACTATGACTGCAACTTAAGGTGATGACATAGAGTGGTCACCCTAACAATTAATATTTGTGTTTAAAGTATTATTAGTAATTAAAACTACTTTGTGTTCGATGAAATTATTTGACTAGTGAGAATAAATTTGATTTAGAAAAATGATTTCTAGAATGTAAAATAACAACTATACCATATTTGTTAGGTGCAATAATTGTTTATGTAAGGTATAACAATCCAAATGTGACGTTTGAGTTGTTTTACGATTTTAAAATATTTTAGTTAATGTTGCATCGTTACCCCTATTATAACTTTTGGTAAAGCGGCAAATGCATGATCTTACAATTGGTATATATAACAGTCAAAGTCATGAGATCTATTCTCATTGATTGCAATTAGTGTAATTATTAATATTGTTGGAGTGCAATAATTGTCTTTGTTGGATACATTGATTGAATCATGACGATTGAGCTACTATATACCGTTTAAAATATTTGAGTTGATGTGTAATATCTATTCTAAAAAAGGAAAAAGTTAAACAAAATTCTCAAGGAGTTAAAAGTTAGCAAAAACACAATTGATATTTAACTTAATAACAAGTTTAGGGGTTTTATTTTAACATCATTATGATAATTTAGTTAATTAAGAGAATTTTATTTGACAATCACTATATGCACTCCATTTAAATACATTATGATTTTGGTTTTAATGAAATTTACTATTATCTTAATTTTATTTTTATTGTTTTTCATTGTGAATGATATTTGGATGAAAAATATCTTTGTTAATTTGAGAGAGCTGTCATTATGTTATAATCATGCAAATTGAAAAATGTTATATAAATAAGTGAATATATTTGATTTATCGTCATGATGTATTTTTATTTATTGTGTTTTGATATATTTAGATTAATAAATACTCATAAACAAGATGTTATTCAAACGATTTTAAAAATTATCTAAATTTCTTTATTATATTTTTCATTATTAATCACCCACGTGCGATGCACGTGATCATTCCTAGTATATATATATATATATAAGGAATATTTAGGAAAATGATACTGATCAAATCTTTTTTTAAAAAATAGTATTTTCGGGAGTATTTCATTTGCAATTTTATTCCCATAGATCAACAAAACAGAGAAGAACAAAACTCTTTTTGCCATGAATCTGGCGTCTCAGACTATTCAAACAGTTATTTTTAGATGAATTTGTGAAATTATCTTCGTCTTATAATTCGTTTTCAAGGTTCGGATATTAGCGTAGATCATCAAATCCTCCTATGAAACTGAAAGGTGAATACAAGCAAAACTAGCCTGTTCATGAAATAGAAGGAACGGAGACATCAATGTTTCAGTACACTACTGACAAAAACAGTAATAGGAACTCGAACAATATGCTTCTGATCTCCTTCAAACACCATCTCACCGAATGTATAAGAATTCGTCCTCTGAGTCGCTCCCAGTACGAGTATAATGTGTCTCGAGGCGTTAGCACTTATAGTAAATACGCTTGGTGTCACCGAGACATTGACACCAATCGGCTCTCTAACGACGACCCTATACTTCTCATCAGCATCACCAACATTAGTCACCCTTCGTATCACTTTCCTTGACCCAACCAAGTTAGAAACTGTCACACTAGCTGATACCCAGGGATGAACCCATCAAGATCCGGCCCAAATTCCCGGCCCATCATTAAGGCCCACAGGTGAATGGCCCATGACAAGCCCAGGTATTCTTCTATAAATACCAGGTTGGAGCGTATGATTATGGAATTCATGATATCGTTTTCAGCAGCACCCTTAGCTGCTCCCCCCATATATCCTCAGTCTCTGACTTGAGCGTCGGAGGGGCTACGCCAGGATACCCTCCTGGCCCCCTCCTAACGGTCTTATTTGTGATTTCAGGCCCAGGGTAATTTTGGAGCCCGTGTCTGGATTAGTGACGCTTGCGTGGATCGGACCCTAAATTTCCCGTGAGTATCACTTGGCGCCGTCTGTGGGAACTTTTGAGTTAAGACGTAGAGATGGTAGGGAGGAGAGGGAGTGGAAGAGCCACCTCAGCATCATCGCGTCCTCGGAGGGGACCCGAACCATCTCGCGCTGAGGCGGGACAGGAACAACCGCATCTTGAGACGAGACAAGAACAACCTCGTCAAGAGGCCAGAACTGAGCAGCCCATCCACGAGACGAGGGCCGAGCAAACCCGTCCCAATGAGAATGTGGGAAACTTGACCCTGGAACAGCTGGGCCAATTTATCACCCGAACAGTGGATGAGGCCATGAAGAGGAATCAAGAGTCTATGTTTGTAGAGGAACAAGCCGCCCATCAGGAGCGGGAGGAGAATGTTGAGGTCCATCATAGCAGGGTTGAAGAGACGCAACCCCTCCAGAGTGGGGAGATTAGTGAGATGGGAGAGATGTGGAAAGAGATAAGGAGGTTGAGGGAGCAGGTGGGAAGCAGGGCGCCGGTACCCAAGAGAGGAAGCCCTTTTTCACTAGCCATCTTGGAGGAAGGGCTTCCTTCGAATTTCCGACAATCAAACGTTGGAGAGTATGACAGACATACAGACCCTGAGGAACACTTGGGGAGATTTGAGAATGCGGCTCTGTTGCACCAATATTCGGACGGAGTCAGGTGCAGGGTGTTTCTGGGCACGTTGGTGAGGTCAGCCCAGCAATGGTTTAATACCCTGCAGCCCAACTCCATACAATCGTTCGAGGATTTCTCTGCAGCCTTCTTGCACCGATTTGCCAGCAGCAAGAGGCATCAAAAGAACTATTTGAGTTTGTTTGTGATGAAACAGCAAGAGGCTGAAACGTTGCGGGAGTTTGTCCAGCGCTTCAACACTGCAGCACTAGAAATACCATCGGCTACCCCTGACATCATGATAAGTGCCTTTACACAAGGACTAAGGGGATGAGAGTTTTTTAAGTCGTTGGTCAAGAAGCCTCCGTCGAGCTATGATGATTTGTTGGCTCGAGCTGAGAAATATGTCAACCTGGAGGATGCTCAACGATACAGGAGGATGGAAAACCGGCCCGGAGGAAGTAGGGTGGAGGGAGCCGAGAGAGGTGGAAAGAAGAGGGGTGCAGGGGAAAGAGATGAGGACAGAACCAAAGACAAAAGACAATTCTCATCACATGTTCCTCTGAATAGGAGTCGTGACGAGGTGATGGAGGTGAGGGAGCCCGAGGAGAGGTGGGAGAAGTCGCGAAGGGCTAAGAGCAGTGCTAGGTTGCCTTCGCGGGACAGACGAGAAGGATCTGCATCCGGGAGTCGACCGAGGTCTCGTCCGTCCCCTAGGCGTGGTCAAGGCCCTCCATGGTTAAATCAGAGGGTCGGGGAGCAGAGAGATGAAGGTCGAGGTCAAGGTGTTCCTCAGGAACTCGTCGAACCGAGGAGAGGAATGAATGAGGATAACAACCCTACTAGAGGAATGATTCATATGATCTCGGGGGGTGTTACTGATGGAGACTCTGGGCGAGCTCGGAAGGCACATGGGAGAAGGTTGGAGAACTTTTAGATATCTAAGGTTGCAGACTTACCACAAGACCCCGTCTTCAGTTTTGGGGTGGAAGACCTTCGAGGCGTTTATGATGTGGCGAGGATATTTATTGATAATAGAAGCTCCGTGAACGTCTTGTTCAAGAGCACGTTGGATCAAATGAAGATGGAAGGATTTGAGTTTGAGCCGGTATCCACCCCGCTCTATGGATTGGCAGGACATCCCATCCCGCCGCTCGGTCAGATTGTCCTTCCTCTATCTTTGGGACATGTGCCTCAGCGGGTAACAAAAATGACAACATTTACTGTGGTGGACACCCCATCTGCTTACAAAGGAATTCTGGGGCGACCAGCCCTAAAGGATTTCAGAGCTATAGCGTCCACGTATCATCAGAAGTTGAAGTTTCCCGTAGGGAAGGAGGTTGGAGTTTTATGCGGGGATCAGAGGGTCGCGCGTCGATGTTATGAAGGGGCAGTGAGGGAGGAAGGGAAAAGAGCGCGTTTGGAGGTTAACATGATTAGGAAATGAAGAACTGTGTAACTTTGTCCTATAGAGGTACAAGAGGAGCTGAGAGGAAAGTTGGAGAATGCGCTGGGTAAGGCTCTAAAGAGGCATGGGAACGCTTACCACCTTAGAGAACATCTTTACTTCATTTTTGATGTATTTCGTTCCTGAATTTGTCTTACGTTATCAGTTGATATTTAATAAAGCCAAGTTCTTATATTAAGTTCGTGGTTGTTCTTGTATTATGAGGATTATATGAATTTTATTTTACCTGCTTGGGCTGCGCCTAGTAGAGGAGAAGAGTGGGGGGGAGAAAAGTTAAATTTTTCCTGCTAAGGCATCGCCTAGCAGAGGACTAGAGGCTGAGGTGGAGAATATTTATTTTCCTGCTAAGGCATCGCCTAGCAGAGGAGCAGAGTCGGCGATGAGAAGAGCAGAGTGGAAGAGAAGAATTTTTATTTTCCTGCTAAGGTATCCTATAGCAGAGGAGTTAGAGGGTGGGGGCGTTGAATTTTATTTTCCTGCTAAGGCCCGGCTTAGCAGAGGAGTTAAAGGGTGGAGGTGTTGATTCTATTTTCCTGCTAAGGCCCGGCTTAGCAGAGGAGTTAGGAGATGATGAGGTGAGAGTTTGATTTTTCCTGCTAAGGCCCGGCTTAGCAGAGGAGTTAGAGGGTGGAGGTGTTGACTTTATTTTCCTGCTAAGGCATCGCCTAGCAGAGGAGTTAGAGGGTGGAGGTGTTGATTCTATTTTCCTGCTAAGGCCCGGCTTAGCAGAGGAGTTAGGAGATGATGAGGTGAGAGTTTGATTTTTCCTGCTAAGGCCCGGCTTAGCAGAGGAGTTAGAGGGTGGAGGTGTTGACTTTATTTTCCTGCTAAGGCATCGCCTAGCAGAGGAGTTAGAGGGTGGAGGTGTTGATTCTATTTTCCTGCTAAGGCCCGGCTTAGCAGAGGAGTTAGGAGATGATGAGGTGAGAGTTTGATTTTTCCTGCTAAGGCCCGGCTTAGCAGAGGAGTTAGAGGGTGGAGGTGTTGACTTTATTTTCCTGCTAAGGCATCGCCTAGCAGAGGAGTTAGAGGGTGGAGGTGTTGATTCTATTTTCCTGCTAAGGCCCGGTTTAGCAGAGGAGTTAGGAGATGATGAGGTGAGAGTTTGATTTTTCCTGCTAAGGCCCGGCTTAGCAGAGGAGTTAGAGGGTGGAGGTGTTGACTTTATTTTCCTGCTAAGGTATCACCTAGCAGAGGAGTTAGATGGAGGAGTTGAATTTTATTTTCTTGCTAGGGCCCGGCCTAGCAGAGGAGTTAGAGGGTGGAGGTGTTGAATTTAAATTTTCCTGCTAAGGTATCACCTAGCAGAGGAGTTAGATGGAGGAGTTGAATTTTATTTTCCTGCTAAGACCCGGCTTAGCAGAGGAGCTAGAGGGTGGGGGTAGTGAATTTTTATTTTCTTGCTAAGGCATCACCTAGCAGAGGAGCAGAGTTTGGGAGGAGAAAAATGTTATTTTCCTGCTAAGGCATCGCCTAGCAGAGAAGAAGAGTGGATGAGGAGAATTAAATTTATTTTTCCTGCTAAGGTGTCACCTAGCAGAGGAGTTGGAGGGTGGAGATGTTGAGTTTTTATTTTCCTGCTAAGACATCGCCTAGCAGAGGAGCAAAGTTTGGGAAGAGAAAAATTTATTTGGTTAGTCGATAACAAAAGATGTTTAAGGGGAGCAGAGTTTACGGGGATCGACCTGCCCGGTCAGGTCGCGGGGATCGACCTGCCCGATCAGGTCGTGGGGGTGTGGGGGCAACGCCCCCATAATTTTTTCAGAAATCACACAATCATTCGCAAGGGAATATATCAAATTTCTCAACGTATTGGACGAGGCGAAGGCGTGGGCGAAGGCGAGGGCGAGCAGGCGCTCGGGCGAGCCGGAGTGGCGGGCGAGCTGCCGGGCGCGGGGCGAGCAGACGCTCGGCGGGCGAGGGCGAGAGCGGCAGGCAAGGGGCTAGGGGCGAGCTGGTGCTCGGGCGAGCTGGAGTGGCGGGCGAGCTGCCGGGCGCGGGCGAGCAGGCGTGTGGCTAGGGGCGAGCTGGTGCTCGGGCGAGCTGGTGCTCGGGCGAGCTGCCGGGCGCGCGGCGAGCAGACGCTCGGCGGGCGAGCAGAGAGCGGCAGGCAAGGGGCTAGGGGCGAGCTGGTGCTCGGGCGAGCTGGAGTGGCGGGCGAGCTGCCGGGCGCGGGCGAGCAGGCGTGTGGCGCTCGGGCGCGCGGCGAGCAAACGCTCGGCGGGCGAGGGCGAGAGCGGCAGGAGAGGGGCTAGGGGCGAGCTGGTGCTCGGGCGAGTTGGAGTGGCGGGCGACCTGCGGGGTGCGGGCGAGCTGGCGTGGCGTGGCGCTGGCGAGCAGGCGCTAGGGCAAAGGCATGGCCGAGGGCTTGAGGGCGAGCCTGTGGCACGCGGGCGAGCCGGCGCCCAGGCGAGCAGGCGAACGTGGTGCGCGAGGGGGCGAGTGCTTCGGCAGGGCGCCGGACGAGCTCGGTGAGGGCGTGGCGCGCGGGAGCTGTGCGGCCGCGCGGGGCGAGGGCGCCGGGCGAGCGCGCGCAAGGGCGGACGCACGCTGTTGGGGCTAGCGTGCAGGCGGCGAGGTGATGATGAAGCGGTGCTAGGATTGATATTTGATTTGTTTCCAACTTTTTGGAGACTCACGGAGGCCTGGAAGAAAATGCACAACTCACGTGTTGTAAACCGAGAACAACGCAATCAATCGAACTTTGAACCTATGATTCAGTTCGACTCGGGAGGGGGAGACTGGTGATACCCAGGGATGAACCCATCAAGATCCGGCCCAAATTCCCGGCCCATCATTAAGGCCCACAGGTGAATGGCCCATGACAAGCCCAGGTATTCTTCTATAAATACCAGGTTGGAGCGTATGATTATTGAATTCATGATATCGTTTTCAGCAGCACCCTTAGCTGCTCCCCCCATATATCCTCAGTCTCTGACTTGAGCGTCGGAGGGGCTACGCCAGGATACCCTCCTGGCCCCCTCCTAACGGTCTTATTTGTGATTTCAGGCCCAGGGTAATTTTGGAGCCCGTGTCTGGATTAGTGACGCTTGCGTGGATCGGACCCTAAATTTCCCGTGAGTATCACTAGCCATGTTCAAATCCGAGCACCATTCTTTTCCTGGGATTGGGCATCCTACCCCGATGGCTCGTCTTATGGACATGTCATCCACGCCTGGAACAGCACACAGGAACTGGATGTAGTGCTTGAATCTGGCGTCGAATATGAGCCCTGGATCGATGGCTCTTGAAGGATCGATAGAACCTGATCCAAAGTCGAATGGGGTGGCTGTGGATAGCTTGTTTCTACCTTGGGCTAGAATAGGTGAACCGGATTTATCGGCGACTCGGGCTGTGGTCAGCATGGCTGAAGTGATGGCTGCAGGACTCCAACGCCGGTGTTTTTGCTTTATAAGTGCGGCGATTCCAGCAATGTGTGGAGTTGCCATGCTTGTCCCAGACAACAGGGAAAAGGATTGCCCTGGAATGTGATTCCGAATATAAGTTTCACCCTCAAAATATAGTTAATTGCCTGTATTCCCCTATTTCCTCTCATTGCATTTCTAATACGGGAATATGGGGACCACATAATACTTGCTTTCATTTTTTTTCCATTTTACCTCTTAAACGTTCATCTCCTTCACTATCATGACTCCAAGCAGCCCAAATTGATGAGCCAGGAGCCATTATGTTAGGCTTCAGCACATCAGCAGTTTCTAAAAGTGCATTGTTAACATCTGGTCCCCTCGATGAATACGAGGCTACAACTGGAGCTGGTCCAACGAAAGTCGCCCGTCTCCCATCCAAAATCCTCGCTGTTCCTCTGAATCCTATGGCTTTTCCACTTCTGGTCCTCACTGTATTCGAGTTGTAATATTCCCACACAGCCTGCACCAAAAGATACACACTTCATGTTGTGTTCCAAATAATTAATTACACATGAAAATTGTTGCTTTACCGACGAAGATTCCCTATTGTTTAGAATGATTCCTGGGACTGGTAAAGTTACTGTAGCACCCTTAATCTGTTCGGAACCGACATCGGGATCCATGGTTAGTATGAAACCAGCAGCTCCAATTCTCTGTATGGTGTCTGAAACTGTGGCTATACTTGCTTCCTCGGATTCAAAGTCGAATGTGTATGAGCAGATTATTATCTTCCCACGAACTGAGGTCCGTATGAATGGATCCGGACTCTGGCAGTTTTCCACCTGTCCCGCAGCTATGTTCATTTGACTAACGTCTGCAGCAGCTGCCAAAGGAAAGAATACTCCTCCGACCGTTGGAGCTGGGACATTGACATGTCAAATTATGAGTAAAACAGCGTTGTGGGGACAAGGAATCGTGTATTATTTCTTACGTGCAAGTCCGGTTCCAGTTAAGGTTTGGCCATTTCCTAAGATGAGGGAGTTGTTGTACTTCCGGTCGGTTATAGAGGCTGCAACAGTGATGACCCACGGACTAAAAGAAAGGATCGAACTTAGGGAAGGCCCGCCATTTCCGGCAGCTTGTACGACTAGTACACCAGCTTTGGTGGCAAAAAGAAGCTCGATTTCTAGAACATTTAGGAACGCAGAAGGCCCAGAAGGCACGCTTGTTGGCCCTATAGAGAGGCTGAGGATATCAACTCCATCTTCTACAGCCTTTAGCAGAGAGAAGAAATTGATGAACCTAGGATATGAGAAATGCGAGGTATTGAGTGAAATGACACGAGTTCTATGTTAATGACCTGATCGACCGCAGCCACAACGTCAGATATGTAACCTCCAAAGGGATAAAGAGCTTTATACACAGCAATCCTGCATCAAAACCAGAGTGAGGACTCATCATAATCACACGTAATTTATACTGCTCGGAGAATAGATTGCATAGCCAAAGATCAAAAAATGCGATTTATCACCTAGCTCCTGGTGCCATGCCGCTTGCATACCCATAGTTGAAGTTGTGGACTATCACTGGAATATGGTTGTTTCCGGCTGCTGTGGAGGCCGTGTGGCTGTAAAAATCAGCGGCCTTAATACGAGTCTTTTAACTCTAAAAATTCACAATAACAAATATTGACATGATGACATGTTACTATATGTGCGCTTTTGATTATGCGACTTACCTTCCATGACCATCAGCATCAAAAGGCGACGCAAAGTCGAGTGAGGAGTTAAATTCTCCTGCAGCTATAGCGGCTCTTGCAAAGTGCTGTGCGCCAACAATCTTCCCATTACACGCTGATGCTGGAAAACGCTCTCCAATCTCACATTTTCCTTTAAACTTGCTGCTTTTGGTCACCGTTGTTTGGGCCGTGAAACTCGGATGAAAAGGGTTGATTCCTGTGTCGATGAGGCCAATCACGACTCCATCGCCTGCAACATTAGATCCACCTAACTCCGGCCACGCACCGTTTGTAATTCCAAGAAAATCAGGTGTATGTGTAGTGAGCTTCTTCATTTTAGCATCCTTATGGATTGATCGAACTTTCTCTGCACCTCTTAACATAGGAAGTGCCTAAAAACAGTATGGACTCTTTTAATAACTTGGGCAATGTCTTATTTATTATCCTATACTAAATTTACCTTCTTGTCTGTGACATGAATTGCGAAGCCATTTAGCAAATGGGTATAGCTGTACAACTTGACGTATGAGCCTTCTTCCAAGGTTGATTTTAGGAATGCATCATGTTTCCTGGTCATTCTCTCTTTGTACAACGAAATATCTTCTCTGTCCCTGCACAAAAAGCTGCTTGATGAGGAAAAAAGCTCCTAACTGGAAAAATAATTCTTCAGAGCACGTAAAATGTTTGATCTTAGTCACTAATATTTAGCCAAAAAAGAAAAACCTTGATGACATCATGATAAGGGGGTCATCTTCCATCAGAACCATGTACACATTGGCTTCTATTGAGAAGAGATTTACAAATGCAGTAAGAAGAAAAACGAAAATAGTTTTCATGGACTACAAAAAATTAAAGATGGATCAACTACAGTGATAAGACAAACGCCACAAAGTTGAGATGTGTACTAAACGAAGGAGCTGCTCTCATATAAATTAACACTCTGCCAAGAATGGGGCACAAGCTGTGCATTTCAAAACCACCTCAATACATACATTTGACACACTCGTACATGTGACTAGTTGGCGTCGATATATGTAGCACCTATTGTGTTTGTATACCTTTGTTCGAATTCTCCACGAATTCGTTCCCCGAACAATAAGGAATTTAACTAGTAAAATAAATTGAAGAAAAAAAATATAGTATCTTTTAAGAAATGCCTTGATTAACAATCGATTTCTGAATATTAAGTTTTTTTTAAAAAAAAATAGCTTAACTTTAATAAAAAAATTTATTCTTTTTTTGAAGATTTATTTCGTCATTTATGAATGCATGACCTAGAGTTGGTCAGTTGGGATATAAAGAGGAGAACATGTCTCAGCTCATCCAAAGACTCACTCGATTAATAATTGGAACAAAATTTTACTCAAAATAATAATAATAAATAATACTTGGAACAAAAGTCGCATTCAGTTACTGGAGTAGGTCTCTTGTGAGACGGTCTCACGGATCTTTATCTGTGAGACAGATCAACCCTACCTGATATTCACAATAAAAAGCAATACTCTTAGCATAAAAATTATATTTTTTATGAATGACCCAAATAAGAGATACGTCTCACGCACGTTTTTGTCCGGTTACTAGTTACTGTGGGCCATTAATGATACAAAAAATCGCCGTAACCAGTGGAAAAGCTTAGCTAGACAGACATCTTTTTTTTTTTTTTTCTTTTCGATACGAACTGTGGGATAGGGATTAAAACTATTGACACGAAGGCTCTTGGTTTAAAAACAAGAACTCGGGTACTAAAACTAAGCTCAATCTATGCGACGTACAAAGCTTTCACTGCGTTCCAATGATCAAAGAATGAGTTTCTCTCGAATTCCATTTATCCAAATTCTATCAACTTGCAGCGATTTTAGCTATCAAAGCTTTCTTGAGCTGATCTTGCGTGTAAAAGGGACCTTCCATCCTCACCGTTGCTTGTTGAATCATTAAATCTTTTACCACGGAGACACTAGCATGATGAACATCTAGGTCTAACTCTTTAAGCGCCGTCATCAATCTTGCTGCCGGATGATTCTTTTTACTACCTTGAATGCGTATCATCGCATCCCAACCAATTATCTTAACTTCTACATCCATGTCGATGGTTGTGTTCACCCCATTGTTCGAAATCTTCGGTTCACATTTTGGTGCAAGTGTATCCGATCCTTTAGCGGCTAATTCCCTTTTCACCGACTCAAGTTGACTCCTCAAATCATCCTTTCCTGACTCAACACCTTGAAGCATCGATTTCAAGTCATTGATATAAGAAATAGCATCGCCGAGAAGTGAAGCCTTGTCCATTTTTGAAACGTTCGGTACTACAGCTCTGAGGGCATAGAACTTTTGATTCAATTTCTCCCTCCTCTGCCTCTCCGCTTCCACGTGATTCAAAGGCTCTTCCCGGCCATTTGCAGGCTTCCTTCCCCGTTTTCTCTGCTTTTTCTCAAGATCAACAGTTTTACAACTATCAGCCTCCTTCACCAAGGATACTTCAAGATCAGAATGTTCTGACTCAACCCCACAACCATTTTCAATCTTCACCACACCAGATGAGTGCAAAATGGCACCCGAAGTAAATGAAAGCACACCTTCCTCATTACTACCCCTCGAAGCTGGGGACTTATTCTTGTTCTTACTACTCGTTTTATTGTTCTCTTCTTGAACTCCAAAAAAATTCTCATTCCTACTACAAATGCTCTTCTTAGCACTCTCCCCAAAACTGAGTGTCTCCCCATTCGTCATGTTTCTACTTCCATTAAACCCGGATTCCGAAAATTTCAATTCTTTAGCAAGAAACCCCTGTGTTTGTTGATGTGGATTTTCAGTTACGGTACTGGAACTTGGTTTTTCATGAGCAAAACCAATTTGCGTGCTAGTATTATCATTGAACGAATCCTTTATATCCACCGCAGACGAAGTAGGGTCGATCAACCAAAGGGCTGATGGATCATTCTCGGCCAAGGCCCAAGAGCCAGATCCTGAGCCCGAAACCATTTCCCCTCCATTGAAATTGAACAAAAATCTGACCTTGTTCATGAGATCTGAACTCTGAAAAATCAGTTCACCGGAGCCAAGCTCAACAACGCCCGTTGCCAGTGGAATGCAAACGATGGTTTGAAGCCCGAAGCTCTGTGCCTGTCGGGCCCGCTCACAGTTAGAAACGGCAAGCCTCTCCGCGCCAATCACCCAGACCGGGTTCGAGCTGTAAAAAGCTTGGCCCGGAAGCCCGGACCCGTCGACAAAGCATTGAGTGATAGAAATCAGGAAAAACCATTCAGTATCAGTAACCTCTTCATCCACGGTGTTATCCGCCAAATCCTGAGATCCCGAAACCAGAGAATTCAGCTCCCTGAGAACCCTCTTCCGGTGCTCCTGCTCCAAAGGTGACGACGCCGTTTTGCGCTTCATCTTGTTCCCTTCGTTCTTGTAATACCCGTCCCCCCAACCCAAAACAGATGAGCCACCATATTCAACGGAAGACTGCCAGAATATGGCATAAGTCCAGCTCTCGTGGGAGCCTTCAATCAAGGCCAGGAGACGCTGCTGCAGCGTTTCTTGGTTGAAAAACTGCGTGACGGACGTGGGTTTGGATTGGTCCATAGACAGGAGAGGATTTGGGGAAGGAGGTGCATAGGTAGCAGGCCAAAAGGAAGACAAACCAGAAGTCGAAGACATGATCCCATCCATCGCCGAGATATCACCGCCACCTCCCACCGCTGCAGAATTTGCGGATGTATTAGTATTAGCCCAAAGACTCATCTCCGTTAATCTTGAAAAAGTGTTGGCAGGCAATAATCAATCACTCCATGAATCGATTGATTGCACAACCCATACGTTAAACGAAGAAAAACAGTCGAATTCACCACCCAGAGTAGAAAAAGGGTCGGCTTCTCTTCCAGCTGCCTGAGAAAAAATGGAGAGTGGTAGGGAAAGTAGGGGCGGAGGAGACGAGAAAAGAAGAGACACAACACGTATGCTGTATGTGTGAAATTTAGGGGACTTGATTTGGAGTGAATGTGCAGTGAATTTAAGCAAGTGGCCAAATTTTGAGGCTGCTGAGTTGAAGAGCGTGGGAGTCCACAAAAGGAAAGGGAAAGGTACGGCGGTTTCGACGAACACGACGCCGATACCATCGGAACGACTACTCAAATCCGCTGCGCCATTTATTCGCTATTTTTTTTATTTTTATACTGCAATAATATATATTAATTAATTTCATTTTATTATCTTTAAATACGTATTATTAATGTCCATCCAACCTTATTAAATTATTAATTACACCGATTTATCTTATACAAATTTGATTGAGTTAGTATACCATCTCACGAATCTCTATATGTGAGATGGGTCAACCCTATCCGATATTAACAATAAAAAGTAATATTCTTAGCATAAAAAGTAATAATTTTTCATGGATTATCTAAATAAGATATATGTCTTACAAAATACGACCCGTGAAATCGTTTCACACAAATTTTTACCAATATTACTTTGATCAGTTTATGTTATCATGAATTGTAGTACTATATCAATTTAAACTATTTTTTCAATATTAATATTTAAATGTTCTGAAAATTTTAAGAAGGTGACGGCAATTATGTTTAATATGATCAAATAATTCAATTAAATCATCATACAATCTCAACTATATTAACTTAAATAAATATTAAATGTAGATATTTAGCTAATTTCACTAAGTTTTATTGTCCAGTAGTTTCAATTTAAAGGGATGGTCTAATTCAACTATTAATTATCAAGATTCACTTAATTATATCAATAATAATAAGAAAAACTAAATATTTAACCTAAATAATGATTCGAGGGTCTTTACAAGTGAAATAAATAAAAATATTAATATGTCGAACGGTGTGAGCAGAAAATAAATAATAATGCATTTATAATTATTTATTACTATTACCAGTAGCATTTACTAAATTGTTGGGTTTCACTGTCAAACTATTAATTTTTTTTTAATTAAAACTATTTCTCCAGCTCCCATGTGGTCGGTCACCACCAGATTTGCCAATAATTGGTAGTAACTTTGTATTAAGTTTAGCAAGATAAAGCCAAAAACTTGTGTGAGACGATTTTACGGGTCGTATTTTGTGAGATGGATATTTTATTTGGGTTATTCATGAAAAATTATTATTTTTTATGTTAAAAGTAGTACTTTTTATTGTGAATATCGGTAGGGTTGATCCGTCTCATAGATAAAGATTCGCGAAATCGTCTCACAAGATACATACTCTAAAATAAAATATAACTTAGATAATGCAGATCTAACATTTATATGTACGTAGAACAAGGAGACAAAATACACCTACGGAACGGATTAATTAATTAATCAAGATATTTAAATAAATGACTTCGGCTTCTGTTATTATACATGAATAAATCTTCCGAAATAATTCTCAAACTAGAAAGCAAATCCTAAGTTATAATAATTATTTTGGCAGTGTTTTAATTAATTTGCTATTTACTTCAATGATTCTATTTGAATGTTCAAATTAATGAGCTTACTAATCCAAAGGATTTCCCAATAAAAAAGGCAAATCACCATAGTTTCCTATATATAGTATTGAAATATGGATTCCTTATAGTAAGAAAGACACTTATACAAACTTCTTTACGTTATATATTTAAGTTCATCGCTAAATATCTCAACTAGTAAATGCAAGTTCATGAATCTAATAATCGCTTCAATAATTAACTTCGAAATCGAATCGAATAATTCATACCTATTTATAAGAACTTACCAAGTCTTTTGATTCAAACTTTTATACAAGTGATGATTTGGAGTAGTACATTAACAGTAATTAATTAGATTGAATGAATCGTTTCTTGATTTTTGTTATTCTCAATTAATAATAAAATAACAAGAGATCTTATTTTATTAAATAAATGTATTCATTTTAAGGAAAGTCCGTGTATCCTAAAAAGCCTAGGAGTTGTCGAACTTACCAAACAGAACATATCTGGACAACGTGGTCTCTTCAAATAATTCGGTAGTTGGAATATTAAAGGATACTCGACGTATTTACAATGAGACAGTTGTGTTTGCCTTGAAGTTGTGAAAAGACATGTTTTTTACTAAGAGTGGGAGTTTGAAGAATACCTTTACTAAGCACACGGTTAAAAAGTGAGCACCATTATTTCTGTCATATAAAAGCACTCTGCATTAAAAGCGCGCTGCGGATAGTAATATTCGCAGAATACATTTATGTGTGCTGTTAAAATAACATATGCAATTTTCGCAGCGCACAATAAAGACATGCCGTCGCTATTGATTATTAAACCGTCGTTGTGGGCGACGGGTGTTAAATCGTCGCTGTGGGCGACTGATTATAAAACAGTCGCTATTTGCGACGGTTATTAACCGTCGCTGTTAGAATCCGATGCAGTGAAATACGGATTGTATAGTTTTATAAACAATCTCAATTTGCAACATTTTTATAAAGATTTTTTTAATTTATAATATTTAAAAAAAAAAGCCAAGGAAAAATAGTTTAATGATTGTGTTGGCTTTATAAATAAAATATTTCGGGTAAAAAGGAAAATGACGGGGAAAAAGTGGATATTCGCATGTTAGGACAAAATTGATGACGGCTGAGATTTTAACAAATGGCAGGGACTCGTAATTGAGCTGTGGGGAGTATCAGGAAACAACCGCCTGAAAGATCACACAAAAGAGTAGTGTTATATTTATGAATAAATTTGTATAATATAATGAATTTAATACAAAAAATATATTTATCAGAATTTGACAAATTCAACTCTTCATGAAATAATAATAATAAAAACTCACTATATAATTATTATATATATTGTTGTACGATATTTTGATTATATTTTTAACATTATTCTCGTCAAAATTGAGGCATCTATATATCAGTCAAATACAAAACCAAGCAAACATTTTGCAAAATTCTAGCTTTCCGTTTTCAGCATCATTGTTCATAAATTTCTAATTTATTCCAATTTTATCATTCAATTTTGTAAATAGATATTTATTTCAATTTTGGCAAAAATTTGTGTGAGACGGTCTCACGGATCAGTATTTTGTGAGACAGATATGTTATTTGGGTCATCCATGAAAAATATTACTTTTTTATGGTAAGAATATTACTTTTTATTGTGATATCGGTATGGTTGATCCGTCTCACATATAAATATTCGTGAGACCGTCTCACAAGAGACATACGCTTCAATTTTAGGGGCATGGTGAAGAAATTTTTTTTTCTTTCTCAGGAACTTCATTTCTTTTAGTTGCATTAAGCCGAGGAGAATAGAATTAATGTTCGAATTAGGATCTATATTCGTCATGTTTTAGAAGTTAGATTTTTGTGTTTTTAACATTCAAATCCGTACCTTGCGGATGTGGTACTAGGATGGGATCAGGTCGAGACCCGTCTCGTAACCCTCCTACCCATTGTCCGTCCCAATAAAAATCAAAAGTCTTTTTTCCTCGATCCCGTATCCGATAACATCTGGATCCGAAAGTTCGGGATCCTCTCGAGTAGAAAGAGAATATCGCGATATACATAGTGATAACAACATTGTAGTCTTTTTATTTTTAATACGTTAGTGAATTTCTACGTTCGACTCGATATTAATGACAATCTTCCAACTCAATGTGTTAACTAATATACAAAAATTATAATATAGTATTTTTTTAGATCATATAATTATTAATCATAATTATATCGCTAAATTATAAATTGATATTAAATATATGATAAGAAATAATGCATGTAAAATAAAAAAATATTGTCGCAATATTTTGTTGAGTAAGAAGGGATTGAATTAACGGCTACAAGATTCAGCTCCCTCGAGTTTCATTCGGGGTTCTCTTTCTCTTAGAACCTCTAATCGTCGTTCACACAAATACATACATACACTCTGTGAATCCATTCCAGTAATTTTCGTTTTGCCAATACGCAAGCAAAATTTTCCAGTGAACCATGGCTTTTGACAACTACGACGACAAGAACCAAATTTTTCGCAAACTCAAGGCGAAATCCGATAATAAGGTAATTGCTTGGTCCTTGGTGTATTTTTATTTTAATATTAATAGTTTGTCAATTTGTGACCGGGAATACCAAGATCTGATTCAGATCTGTACGTTTTTTTTTTTTTGTTTATTTATTATTGTTGGACATTTGTTTCAATGCTGATGTATCCAATTTCAGACGTGTTTCGATTGCAAAGCGAAGAATCCGACTTGGGCATCGGTCCCGTTTGGGATCTTCCTTTGTATTGATTGCTCGGCGGTTCATCGAAGCCTGGGTGTGCACATCAGCTTCGTTAGGTGGATCTTTTTACCGATTTGAATTTCGACTGTCGATATGCTGATTTGCTGTTTGAGTTTTGATTTTTATGTCAGTTTACGATTTGATTCGTCAATTGCTTTAACGGTGCATACCAACTTTTTTAAGGGGTTTGCATGTTACACAGAGCCAATGAGTCAAACGCGAAAGGATACCCGATTACTATAGTTCAATGTGAAATTTTATTTCAGTTTATCTCAAAATATTTGGTCTTTGAGATATCCGGACTAGCTGTCTGCCTCGAGCCTAGAGTTTTAGATCAGATATACTACTCTCTAATTTTTGAATTGTCGAGATGTGATCGTAACATTGCCCACCTCTTTTATATATTCCGATGCTTACAATATATTCAGTGCAAGGACTTTAATCCAGCATATAACGTGAAATATGGAATAATAATCATTAATTTTGAGGCTTTTTAGGTTACTAATAAGTTCAAATTTTAAAATAGCTTGATATATCCTTTGACCTTTTTAAATTCCATTTGAGAACCTTTTGTTGCATGCATCACATCACTGTGAGCAGATGTAGAAATCGATAATTTAGTGAAGGTATAGAAGCAATGCTATGAGCATAAGCTTATCTCACCAAGATGAAAAAGAAGAAAAGAAGGCAGGATTACGGGAAAAAATGTGAAAATGTTAGTATATAAAGAGATAGATAAGGTGAAAAGTTTTAAATAGAACATAAAAAAAATTGGGGTTAAAGAGTGGAGGAATATGTATAAATAGCATTGTGACATTTTCTCATCTACACTCCTTTACCTTGTGAATCTTCAGGCTGCTTAGCATGATCAACTTTGAATGTTGCAAGCAAAATAGTCTTGGTATTTGACATTTGGAAATTGAACTCCAGATTTCTATTTTAAACGGTGTTATATCTCTCTTGTATTCTATGTGCTTGAGTGGAATACATTTCATTTATCTAACTAGGACTTAAGAAATTGAGTTTATCTTGCAAAGAGGTTTTCTTTTGTAGCTCTATGGAAGCTTATTTTTTAAATCGCAGATCAACAAATTTGGATTCTTGGACTCCTGACCAGTTGAAGTTGATGTGCTTTGGCGGAAATAATCGCGCTCAAGTTTTCTTCAATCAGCACGGATGGACTGATGGAGGGAAGGTAGAGGCCAAATATACCTCAAAGGCTGCCGAATTATATCGGCAATTACTTGCAAAAGAACTTGCTAAAAGCAATGCTGAGGAGGCTGCTTTACCTACATCGCCCATAGCTTCTCAGTCATCAAGGCCTTCTGATAAATTTTCATATATTAACAATGACATAAATGAAGTCCCAAAAGGAATCACTGTAGACAATCCTACAAAGGATAATTCTACACTAAAAAATGGTACTTCGGATGTTTATACCTCTCCAAGAGCATCTCAAACTGTTTCTATGGCGACAATTAAGAAGCCTCTTGGTGCAAAGAGACCTGGAAAGGCAGGGGGTTTAGGTGCGCGAAAGCTTACTACCAAGGTAAATGTATCTTTCTTTTGTAAATGGAATTTCTGAAATTTTTGGTATTACATGGTTGAATATTCTATACTTATCCATCATAATTATATGTTCTATCTACTGAATAATCAACTACTTTTTATATGTTTTTAGCCCAGTGATAGCCTTTATGAGCAGAAGCCAGAAGAACCACCTTTGCTCATTTCTTCTGCTGCTTCATCAAATAGTAGCACTCCCATAGTTGGATCATCATTTGCATCTCGGTTTGAGTTTACAGACAGTGACCAGCTTTCAGACATTGGTTCTGGAGGTGCTCGAGTTATTAATCATGTAACTCCACCAAAATCCTCCAACTTTTTTACTGAATATGGGATGGAAAGTGGCCTTCCTAAGAAGGGTACCACAAACTCATCAAAAGTTCAGGTAAGAATATTATCATTGGCAATTGAGGGAATCAATATTTTCTTGATTTTGGAGACAAGTTTGAATAACTCTAGTTGAGTATCTCTTCATATCATGAAATGCATATTCTACTTATCGGGAAACAGATAAAGTTCATCACCAATTTGAAGAATTATGTTCAATTCTGCTTATTGGAGTAAGATTTTTCAGTTCTTGCTAAAATTATAGAAAAATATGTGATTGCTGAATGGAACAAACCTGCTTGTAATTCCTTAAATTAAAGAGTAAAATGTGGCTCTATGCATATTAAAGAAGTTTTTGATAATGGCACTGGTTGTAGTTTTGATAAGATTTGCGTTGTTTTTCTTCCAAGGATTGATTAAATATTCTCATGACTATTACTCTCACACTGGTATCAATATCAGGTTGAGGAAACGGATGAAGCACAGAAGAAGTTTTCCAATGCAAAATCTATATCATCAGCTCAGTTTTTCGGTGTTCAAAACAAAGACAGAGATCTGGAATCTTCAATTTCGCTGCAGAAGTTCTCTGTATGTAACATTTATCCTGTTTTCCATATTCCGATCGGTCTTTCCATTTCTCTCTCTATATTTGGATCGCCGTTGGGGATCATTTTATTTTGTTTATTGCAATTTGCTTCCCAAGCTCTATTGTCTAGGCTTCTCAGTGCATTTTGCTATTTTTATGTGAAAGCTGGTCTTTTAATTTTTGTTGGAGCATTGAATGGACAAATGGTCATCAATTTGTCCATTGTGGTTCTACATTTCTTGCATATCTTGATAAATGCATGCCATATGTATATGATTATATTTTGTACATACTGATGGACGTCCAGCTTCGAGAATAAAAAAATATATTATGAATTTTATTTTAACTGCCTTGGATTCAATTGATATTACTCAGTATATCGCATAAAATGCTGGAAAGATTTGAAATGAAGATATTTACAGAATTTAAAACTATTTGTTTTGATGCACTGTAGGGTTCATCATCAATCTCTAGTGCTGATTTCTTTGGTCACGATACAAGTGATTCTTTGGATCTTACTGCATCTGATGTTATCAACCGGCTATCTTTCCAGGTATACATAAGCAATATATCCAATTGTACACATATTCCTAAAATTCAACTTCATATATTTTTCTCTTCTCCAGAGTTTAGCTTCAAAATTATTTTTTCGTATGGCTTTCATTCCTTTGTAAAGTATGAATTCTATTGGGATACCTCATGAATTCATGTTTTTGGGTCGAGTGGTTTCTAGCATGGCATCATCATGGGTCCAAAACCTGGTGCACGAGAAGATTTTTTTATTTCAGTATGTTGGTCTTAGGCCTTTAGTTTTTATATATCCGATTAATGCGTATGTGGACATAAATTCCAAATATTTTTTATTCATGGTGAGATGGCGTGTTAAGTGTAAATATAACTTTGTATGGCAATCACCCCTAAGAGCTCAATCATTAGGGAAAGGTGGTTTTTAACACCCATGTTATATATATCTGATTTACTTCCTTGGTAATTTTATTCTCATAGTTTCCAGTTTCTTCGCCGTGATTATATGTATCTTCCATGGTTTTATTGGTTTTCAGGCACAACAAGATATTTCCTCTCTAAAGAGCATTGCAGGAGAAACCGGTAAGAAAATCAGCACCTTGGCATCCACATTATTGACAGATTTTCAAGATCGGGTCTTGTAAGAAAACGTTTAAGGTATTTTAAAGACGAGTTCCATCACCTGTAATTTTAAACGTTTTCGTGAAGTTTGTGCAAACATTTGTTCGAAAAGTTCTTTCAGACAGAAAAGATAAGGTCTTGAATGCCTAGGTATTAAATGTATACGTGTATGCTCGTGTTCTTTTGCTGGCTGGTTCCCGGAAATCGTTTTGGATCCTTTGGGACTCGTACTACAAATTTTGGCGGAAAAAAATCAGCTAGCTATATGTATTGTTTCTTTGATGTTTTTGTTGTAAATTGTGACATTTCTAGAACTAGTTTCAAAGGATTCCTCATTTCAGTTCTGATCTCAGGCATTACCTGAAAAAATATAGAGAGAAAACACAAAAGATTAATACTTTGAAAAACAAATATTTATATATATCCGTGTGTGTGTAGCGGGGATGAACTGCATGTCGAGTTTATGTATTTTAGGATTGATATTCTTTTGAACATATACATGAAATTAAATGTAATTTTCACAAGGAAATTTAAATGTTTTATGTATGATATTGAAGAATCAACTGTCTATTTTAATGGGTGTGGTACGATGAAAGGTTTCAGAATGCAGTACACCTATTTTGCGCAGAGTTCCATTAACCTTTGAACTTTTTGGCATTTGGGATCATTCTTGTCATCCCTTTTCTCTTGAATACAGTCCAAATTCCCCAGATTCATACTCCATACGTCAACCCATTTCTTTGAAGACACCACCAGGCAAAATAATAATTGGGATATAATTTTTAAACTATGATACAAGGAATTTAAAAGATAAAAGAAAAAAGAACTAGCTAGTTAAGATTTCTAGGGAGATAAAACATAGCATATGCATACATGGGATGTTGAGTCAGGGTATAATCCCCAGAATAGTAACAGTGCAGCATTCTGTGAGGGTGGAAATTCCTGAAAACCCATTCGACTATATCGATTGAGAATTCCCTTAGAGCATTCATAACTACGAGGATTCGTTTAGGGTTGTCCAACGATCCCGGCGACTCCTCTACGATCACATCTTGTGCCAACTTTGTCTTGGGTATCGAAAAGCAACTACTCATCTTTCTTTTATCACAGTTTTGTGTTGTCTAGCAAGTGAGAAGAAAATGGAAAGTACATATGACGAGGAGGAATGAAGGGGTTTGATGTATGGATATTGAGCTAATTAAATAGGCTATAAAAATAGTTGGTTAATTTTTTGGAAGGTTTTAAATATACGAAAGAGCTTCTTGTTTTAAGAGGTATTCTACTTGGAATTCTTCGATCTCCATAGACTTGTGTGCTACAAAACAAATGTGAATAATTCCAATCTCATTTGTTAGCCCTTTGAGACATTGTTAATTCACTCGATCATTACTTAAGTTTATCAAATCATCTAATTTAATTAACTTAATGTACAATTCTTGGATAGATTTAACTCTTTTGACGTCAAGATCTTAAATTTGAGATGACGTCTCGAGTTCGAGATTTTGAGAACATTTTCTATCATTTCATAAGACTATTTCACAACACGACTTCAAAAAATATACTTTCAAAATCACTATTTCACAAAAAGTTTATGATTTTTTTTAAAAAAATAATCTTCGAATATAAAACAGTGGTCTAAAAACATAATTATTTTAGAACAACTTTTAATAATTTTTTATAAAAAAACCAAAAAAAAATTCCAACGAAGCCGAATCATTTCTATTAATTGTTGAAAAATAGTTTTGGTGAATAAAAAGTTATCTGTTAATCGAGTCGGAGACCTAGTAAAAAAGAAGCTCCGTAGAAGAATAAAAATTGGCTTTGGTTAGATAAATAATGGGTATCTTTGTACCCAATATAAAATGTGAAAATTTCCCCTTCACCACGAGTCACATAAACAGAATTAACCTACTCAGCAAAATAATAATAATAATAATAATAATAATAAACGTACATTAACTTGCAATTGAGATTCAAATAATAAACATTTTCAGAATTTATGACCGAATCAGGATATTTTCTGGTTTCGATTTAAAAAAAAAAATCGGAATCAAGAACTTGCCATATGATTCTGGCTATTATACATAAATAAATAGATATTTAAGAGACATATCTCGTATATTTATATTCATGAGTCGGATCGACGCGATCTACACTCATAATGAAAATTAATATTTTTGAGCCTTGATATATTTTATCGAGTCAAATAAATTATTCATCTAACAAATTGACACGTGAAAAAGTCAGTCTCATGTTTTGTGTGTATACAGCCAGATCATGCATCTAACCATAACCAGAACGGTGTCGAACAAAACTTATATCAAAGTTTTAAGAGATTGCACAGACAACTTAATTACCAAAATTTAAATAAATTGATTTTAATTTCTAGAAAAAATAAAAAAATTCATAATATTTGGATTCCTCGTATCGCTATATTTTCTCCAGCAGTTGAAATATTTTTGCAAAATTAGGATTAAAACATTTGGAAACCAACACTAAAATCATATCTAAACAATTTAATTTGGAATTCACATGGGAATCCAAGTGGAATAAAAAGTTTTAAAAAAATTTCAACAAAAATAATTACTCAGCGAAGAGCCTACCACATCTTGAAAAGTTCAAACCTTGAAGTGAAAAAACAGACCAAAAAAAGGCAATTTTGCTTGTTATTTATGATTTTTCTGTGTCGAATAATATATTTTAGCATGTAGAAATTAATAACAGAAGCAATTATAAATCTTAAAAGCCCCAATTTGAAAAATTCATCCTATATTATAAGCTTGATGAGTTCGTTAAAAAAATAAGATAACTATATTAATTTTCTCAGTATATCTATAATTAATTAATTCTTTCAACCAGAGATTGTGCCTATTATCAATATTAATTTAATTTTGAATAAAAATACGAAAAATCACACCCTATGCAAAGCTGATCGATCTTAAACAATAACCTTGGAAGTTTTGGAACTCCGGAAAACCTTCATTGGACTTGTGAAATGCCACAGCTTCCACTTCGCCGGCGAAGAGGTGAGGTCGGATCTCTGTACACCTGGTGCAATCACCGCCTTACTCGCTTCCGAGCTAACTGACCTGGATCTTGTAACCACCTTCGCCAAGTATCTGATTCTGTTGTTTCTATCAATATTTTCATCATCGCTGCCGGCATGATCGAGTTCGTAGCTCTTCTTAGTCGAGATTTTCCTCAGGAACCACGGCGTACTGATCCGACGGCTATCAGAACGGAGGAAGGGGATCGCGACGGATCTGGACCGTCGGAAGGACGGTTCAGCCTCGGAGAATTTAGAGGCGTTGCTGAGGTCGACGCCGTTGTTGAAGAACGAGAGGAGGAGGAAGAGGACGAGGATGACGACGTGGTGTTGGAAACGCAACCGCATGGACGTACGTTAGCGCAGATAGGGCAGAGGCTGCCAAGGCGGTCGCGGAGGCAGCTGGGGCAGACGCCGTTGCTCCGGCTATTTGAGGGGTGTTTCGGACATTTCCATACTACTTCCTCTGCTACATGACACGCCATTTGCTGGCCACTGGACGCTCTCTTTGGGGTGTATTATTAACAATAGAAAGTAATGATATTATTTTACTTTCTATTGTTAAAATTAATAATAATTAATAATATTGATAAATATAATTACGATAAATCATATCAAATAACAGTAATAATGTTCAAAAAAATTTAAATCAACAACATAGTAATATATTATTATTGATGTGATGTCGTTGAAATGGGTGAGCCGGGTTAAGAGCTCCAACGGATCAAATCAACAATTTATAGTGTTTGAGAATTTGGAGTGAAGATAATTGTTGTGGTAGCACCTGCAAACAATGAAAAGAACTCGTGAATGGGCGCCGGAGGGGTGTCCGGCGTGGCCACTTCGATGCTAAAGTCAGCAGGTTTTTAGATGAACACAATCAATATTTTGAGAGAAAATATGTAAGTGCTTTTGAGTTCCAAGATTTCAGAATCATTAAATGACATTAATACCTGCTATTTATAGTAGAAAATGGGGTAGGTACATCGATTCTCGTGCCACCTACTAATTATGGCAAGTCGGCTGTCCATACTTGTAGCTTATGATGACTTCTAAAATACTCAAAGTCCAAGTTGCTCTGATAGATTTAGACGGCCTGTACCAATCACACTCGAGTGTGGTGCAATTCTCGAGGTGGCCCGGATAGTAGGGTACCCGGATATTTGCTTGAGAGCCCGGGCTATGATGATAATTTATTGGGAAGAAGCGAAGTGCCCGAGTTCTGAAGCAAGTGCCCGGCCTAATGGTTCTGATACGGACTATCCAAGTAATAAACCGGGTTAACAACAACCCGGATCCTTACGAGAGTATCAATTATATTACCATAACAGGGATAAACAAGATTTCAATTAAATCAAAATGATCGGTAAAATCGATTTAGTTCAAAAATTAAAAGTAAATATACTAAATCGAATTAAAACCGATTATTTTAGCACATCTCGCTTTATTTTTAAAAATTAGTCTTAAATTTTAGGAAAAAACATTAAAGATATTATAATTTGTTATATAAAAATTGAAAATGGAATTGAAATTTATTTAGAAACTCGATTTGTTCAATTTAACTAATATTTTATAAAATAATCAAAATTAAATTGCATAAACTGATTTATATGATTTTTTTTACAAAATAGACTTTTGAATTAATTGAACTATATTCTCAAATAAAATGGGTATTGGCCATCATTTCCCGTTTCTCCGTCCCTAATTTCGAAAATATTATTATCTAGTATTTTTATTTTTAGCTTCGTTTTATTTCATATGATTTATTATCATTATTATTCCTTTTCTATATCAATATGTTTTAAAAAATCATTTTATACTTTAGTAAATTTATTTATTTTGTATCATTTAAGTAAAAAAAGTTTTTTTTTTTTTTTTTTTTTAAAAAAAAGCCCTGATATTGTTCCATCTAATCAGTGTTTTCAAGTCAAATGGACCTCATCCAGATCGAGGCCCAATGGGCAACCCGATGTTTTTTTTTAAAAACCCTGATATTGTCCCATCTAATCAGTGTTTTCGAGTCAAATGGACCTCATCCAGATCGAGGCCCAATGGGCAACCCGATGTTTGTTTACATCGATGGGCTTATGTATATCCATCCATCTATCTTTTATGAATCAATCTTTTTGAGCTTGGAATCGAAATCTGAACCAAATACGAGCCGAACCGATCTAGCAAGTTTTTTGCAACACACACTTCAGCCGCTGAAATGGTACATCAACCCTCATCTCTGCCATTACTCGATCAAACCATAACACAAACTCAGCAACGAGTAGGGGTCGGGTATCGAGTTAATTCGGCGATTTTTGTTCATGTGTTTAACTTGAGTTTACAGATTTAATTAAAGAAAAAAGATAATGAGCTGGCTTGATCTCAAATATAAATCCTCAAAAAAGGTTAAAAAAAAAAAATCCCAACTCAAAATTCTTTTTATATCGGGTAAAGGTATGATGCTTGCCTGTATTAAATAGAAAAATAGTATAAGAAAAATTGAGACGTAGCACTGACAAGAACAATGCCCCCCCACTTGACACTTAAATTTGGGTGATGAATCAATTTTTAATCAAACATTTGTTGCTTTGTACACATGACTGCACAAGGTATTAAAGCATGAGTATATATATATATGCCTTTGCCTTCTATTATTTGACACTTTAGACAAGCCTTATCAATTATTGAATTCTATTGTTCTTTTTTGGCAAGTGACATATATACATATACATATATATATATATACATACACACGATTAATTTATGGGGGAATAATGTAGAATGCCTTTAATCAATTAAAATTTCTCGTATCTGTGTGGAAACTTCCGTTGGAATTATAGTGAGTTGGCGTAGTTGTTTAATGTCTATATTCTCAAACATATCTGTAGAAGTATTTAATTATTTTAATGTTATGTTTTATTACAGATGGATTATATACGTACCACGTGTTAATTGACTCCTTTGCCTCTCTTTTTTAGATTCTCGAAAATCAATAGATGATCATGGATGACACGTCTCTACTCTTTTTTAAGATCGAGGTGTCAATTTGGATGGATCAAGAAAATATGATTTAACACATTAGAATATTAAAAAACCGTTCACTTCGAACTCGTTCTTCATCCAAACTAATTCGATCTGACCCGAATACAAAAACATCCACCTTAAACTTATTTTTTCATATCAAATCGGGTCGGGTCTTATTTTGACATCACTGTTCCAAGATTCCAGCAGCCATAGATGGACTTAATAGGAGCCAGTGGGGGCGCCGCCCCTTTCAATTGTTTCAGAGGTTATATTTGTCCGTGTATATTATAATTAATTAAATAAAAAGTAATAAAATTTTAAAAAAAAAGCTTTGACACAATTTAGCCCTCTTAATTTTGTAGTTTTTAAATTTATTAATCCCTTCGATTATATTTTAAAACATGAGTCTAATTATAAAAATATTTATTTCTACTATTTAACAAATAAAAAAGAGTTACATTTAAAACACTTTTATAAATATATTTTATGAGTACTTGTCCAAACAAAGCTTAATTACTATGTCATGGATATATTAATTATTTCAATGTGCATTATAACTATAAAGAGTGAAATTTTAGCTTTTAAAGTTTCAATTAAATATGAGTTTACAAAATAAAATAGAAGTTTGATGATTCGATAGTTAGTCGCAAATGTACATTAATTACATAGTTTTTTTTTTCAAACTTTCAGCATTAGTTTAATGACTTATTAAATTTAAAATGTATATTAAAAACTCGGGTATAATATAAATTATATAAATATATTAAGCAAGTAAATAAAAAATGGTTTTGTGTATATACTATCTAATTTAAATCTCTATTTTAATATTTGATTTGCATTGATTAAAGTTTTAATTTTATTATTCTAAATATCGAAAGACTTGACATAGGTACTTATAAATTTTAAGAAATTTATTATGAAACAACGAGTTTTTTTTTTTTTTTTTCACTATAAGAAATTTAGTTTTTTTAATCAAAATAAACTCTTACTGAAAAATTATTTATCTCTATTGTTATATATTATATACATTTTTTATTTTTAAATAATCGATTATTTCAGTAAATTAAATTTCGCCCCTGAATATAAAAACTTTGACTCTGTCCCCGCCAACGGGACAATTTATTTATACCATTCAAGTTAAATATTTTTATATTGCATTTAAATTCATAGCAAACAAATTCAGTCAACAATAAATTTCAAATGTCCAATTAGTTATTTTTTATAAAATTACCATCATGTATTTGAAGTTATTGAAATCATTCATTCAAATCCTTCAATAAACTTATGAATCCTAAGTGATAACATTTGTTGTCCGGAAAAAAAAATCATTTATGGTATGCCCAACCAGGAAAAAAGTACCATTTAAACTACGTTGTCATTTTTATATAAATCTAGTTTTACCTTAAATTCAACACGTGGGTGTATGGCTCAGGTATAATTTGATTTAATGTTATGCGTGTGTCGACATGTATATATGTAGCCACACTTTCACTAGCAACTAATTAATTAATTATTTAATTTGGAACGACGCACAATTCGAGCACGCAATTATACATGGGACTTTTAATTTATTACTGTGTGCATTAAGATCCGTGCATTTTTATTATTACTAATTTTTATTCAATGGACAAAGCACTGTTTATATTAACATGTGTTAGGTTATCTTTTAGAAATTTCTCATGGGCTAAGTGGGCCGTAGAAGAGTGACACCAGATCTTAACACGTAATATTGTCTCTGCCGGGGACATGATCGACGATAGAAAAAAGATAAGATTGATCTCTAAGGGATATGAGATAGCATCAACAGATAGACGCACTTCCCCGGACTCATTGACCTAACAGCCCGACCTATTAGCACACAAGTAGGTGCACTTCGCGTTACCACAAATATAAAGAAATAAAGTTGCACATTGGCTAACACCTATAGCTTTCGGCCTAGTGATAAACTCTTTTGGTCTAATAGTAAACGTTTGATCCTAACAACATGAGATTCGTTTAGATAAATATTTTAAAAATGTTTTTAGTGTTTCATAAGTCAAAAAAATTTAATGATAAAACAACGTAGCATGAAATCGAGAAAAAGTATGATAAAAATAATTGAGAACAATTGTGAAAGGATAATTTTTTTAATGATATAAATGTTAAATTATGATTTAAAATCATTATTAAACATAAAAAAAAAAAAAAACATCACATTCCAATTTCTAACTTTTAGTTAAAAATTAAAAATTGAAGCAGAGCATATATTAATATGTGTCCAAAACACTTTACACAACTAAAATCTAGAAAGTGCTATACATTACTAGAAATATTTTCAAATTAAAAGTTGCAATACAAAATCAAAATATTTGTGTTATAACCTCTGTCAAACAAATATATATGTTGTAATAATTTCAATCGTGTTTAGATTTATTTGCCAAACAATAAAATCAAGTGTCCATTGATATTATGTTATATGTATTGTGTATCAGAAAATACACCGTAAATGGAAGTTTAAATTTCGTTCTCCGATTGTATTTGTATACGTACTTTCATAATTCCACGAATTTGAAATTTGTCACTTTCTATTTTTACCTAAATAAATTTCAATTTCTCACAGTTAAATTAAATCCATTTCTCAAATTTCTTTTTCTACATTCTAGAAATTCCCATTCCGTTGCATTCTGAAAAGCATTTCAAAAAATTTGGTATTATGCTGTTTTTCTTAGTCTTATAGATCATTCTATAATTTAACTAGTAATAAAAACAAAAAATCATAATATCTTCGTATTAGAAGTGTAAACGCATTGAGCAGACTAAAAAAAATATATGATTCACATTTGAAATTATCGAATTCGAATCAAACTCAAATATTCTTAATTTTTTCGAAGCTAATTCAAGACAAAATAAAATTTTCAATATTTTTTAATATATTATTAATATAATTATATATTAAATAAATATATTTCAATTTTGTGAATGATATTTCGAAATTCAAATAACTCACACATGCACATGCTCAAAATATTTCGAGTTTGAACATATTTAGTCATTACGACTTCAAATTTGAGCACGGATTCGACACATATATATATTTTTAATAAATATTCAACTAATTTCAGTTAATTTAACCCTATTTATTGTTGTTAAATGGAAACCATAATAAATTGGGGAATACTGAAATAAAATTTAAATATGGTGTGCTGTATATACTAGTGATTAACGGATGACACATATTTTGTATGATAATACTTAAAATCACTTTTTTCATCATCGGATTGGTGATTAAACCGATTTATATATATTTTTTACTCAAAATAATAAATTAAATTAGCAATACTGCCAAAATAAATATAATAAATAATTAATTTTTTTTAAAAAAAGGTATAAAGAACCGGAAAAACTGTTTTTGAATGTTGTTTAAATCGGACTAGCTATCAATTATGATCGATTGGAATAACATCCGTTGCTGCAGTTTGAGCGGCAAAAGGTATGCCTCTTCTCGTATCCTTGAATGCACGAGCACCGGCAAGAACCATGAAACCACTTGAACTCGTATATCTGTAACCGTGACAATGTTTATGTTACGAAAACTCTATATTCTTGCATGATTTATAGCCATACTGTAAGGCCCGAGATTTGAGTATTGGTAATCAGGAAGTATGAATATATGATTTGACGTAATCATCGAAGGCCGAAGAAGGGACATTACAATTCGAGTCTAGTTGCAAAAATGTATTGGTGAGACACCAAGGCCAGTGCACCCACGGTCCAAAAGACAGTGCACCCGCGGTTGGGTTGCACATGAAATGTTGCATTTGGACCGTAGGGTGAGTGCACCAACGGCGGAAACATGACCGCGCCCGCGGTACAAGCACCGCACCCGTGGTCGAAGAATCACCGCACCCGCGGTCGAAGCTTCTGAGGTGTTGGATATATTACAGTATGTATAGCGCACCTGCGGTCTAAAGCTGGTGCACCCGCGGTGCAACGTGCAGTGTGAAAAATAAGACACTTGGCCTAACCATGCTATATAAGGTGTTGTGGCTTTCATTCTTAACAGCAGAAATCGAGATAACCATTCAAAAAAACCTTTGAAAGCTTCAAATTCTTTGATATCTTGATATTGTGCTTGTACAAGAATTAACCATCCGATTTGTAATCCGACTTTAGTTTTGAGTTCCTCTCGACATGAGCTACACAAGGACGTAAGTTTTATTACGTTTTGAGATGATTTGAAAATATGACGTTGATGAAATTGAATATGATTCATATATGTTGTTCTCGAGACAGTAGACATCGCATAATCGAAAGCGGAGTGAAGAACAAATATTGTATGAAATTATTATGATTTTCGAAAGATATTGATTGAGATTTGATATCAGGTTCATATCGTTATTGATTATGAAGTGAGAGTTGATTATTATTATGTGTTCTGGGTATATCGTTATTGTGCAGTTATGCCGTTGAAATAGAATTTGATTTCGTTCTGATTGTCACCAGTATTGATTTGAGAATGTCTATTGATCTTATGGCTATTCGGTCTTGTCATTGTCAGAGTGGATATGGACAGATTTGAATACGAGACTTCGACTTCGTCAGACCGAGAAGAGAAATGTATAAATCGATGTTAACTCGGAGATCGACTTGAGTTAGATTTAACTCGAGTTTCCCTAAACCACATACTTGTATGGTATTGTTTTTATACCTTTGTGTTTTAATGATTATGTTTATTCTATTGAATTAGAAAGTAGAAAGCAGATAGCTATTGAGTGAGAGTCACTGACAGAGGGGCTAGCCTATGACAGAGGAGTCACTGGCCCATTGCACATTGTCAGAATAGGTTTAGTCTTGGACAGACATGCCAAGACACTGGACCTTTGGTATATCGAGATGCTTCAGATACAGATAGCATCCTTATTACAGATTATTCGATATAGACTAGACCAAAGTCCAGAAATAAGAACGTACCGCCACCGCGACCGGTAGTAGTAGGTGGGAGACCTGTTACGTTCTTATTCACCGGGATCCCTAGATTAGATGAGAGATAAGTCGAGTCTGAGATGCCGAGTCATGAGTTAAATTACGGATTGTATAAATTATGTTCCGTAGATTACAATTCATGTTTTAATTACAGTTTGATATCGATTCGCATTGTCAGATTATGATACATGTAGTGATATCTGTTTCATGCTTTATTATACCATGGCATGCACACATTGTTTATACTGGGATTTATTCTCACCGGAGTTATCCGGCTGTTGTCTTGTTTGTATGTGTGCATGACAACAGGTGGGACATGATCAGGGTCGAGAAGAAGATGAGAGAGTGAGATTAGCGTGGTGATTCCGGACTTGGATGTAAATAGGTTCCAGCTCTTGACATGTAGTAGTTGAACCTTAGTTAGTTTGAATTCACATTGTTGTATTAAATTTGTACTGGTATACTGATGTGTATATTATATCAAGTCCATTACGTTCCGCAATTTAAGGAAAAAATTTTATGACCCTAATTACTTGACTAGTATATTGATCCTATTAACGATTAAGAAGATGATTAGCGTCCGGGTCCCCACACATACAATTAAAGAAAGAGTTTCATTTCGAAAAGAAATGAAAAAAGCTATTGAATCAACTGAACAACATATACAAAAAGGATTCAAGTACTGGTTTCTAAAAATCATGCCTAAATTACGTCTCAATACGAGAAGATTTCATGTCTTGAAATTGAATTAAATGGAGAAAATTAATTCTTATAAATATCACATATAGTTGGCAAAAATAAAAATGAATATGGATTGGAAACTAAAAGAGAAAAATTATGGGAAGAGGGCTCGGTTAAGATTAAGAAAATTAAAAATTTTCACATGAGATTGTTAATTTTGACTTTAAATGACTAAAAATGGGATGCCGATGTGGTGTACATTTAATTTCTTGTATGTATAATGTGTTATAATTCTTAAAAATCAAATGTGGATATGTAAAATCATTATTATAAGAATTTTAGTTTATCAATTATAACATACAAAGAGTATTATTATTATTATTATTATTATTATTATTATTATTATTATTATTGGGCTAACGAGACTGTTAAAAAAGGGTAGGTCTCTTGTGAGATTGTCTCACAAATCTTTATATGTGAGATTGGTCAATCATACCGGTATTCACAATAAAAAATAATACTCTTAGCATAAAAAGTAATATTTGTTCTGTACTTCAAGCCATAAATTATTAAAGGAAATAAGTTTCGCTAGAATTAAATTATGCCGTATTTATGTGAATTGGGGTTCTCTCCACGATTAAATATTTCCCAATTTAATTAAAAACACACAATAATTCTACCTAATTCTTAGTGATTCGTGCTTTATCATATTCTGGAAGACAAGTTATATTGCAACTAAATTATATGTAGAAGAAGATATGGCTAAAATTTAGATTAAGGCTCTTCGCTTTATCACAATCAGCGAAGTTAGCTAGGAATTTGGATTATGACATATAACTAAACATTTTTTTTACTTACAGAATAATTTGTTATAATTGAATAGATTTCATCTCAAATTTAAGACATCCTTGGAAAAATGAGTTAAAAATGTAAAATGTATTTTTATTTATTTAATACATAAATATATGAATATAATGGCCCTATCAATCCTCTCATACTCCGCCATTGAGTATTAATTTTCGCTCTTGCATGCCTTCAAGGCGATATAATTATTCATTGTCCCTTTGCAAGTTCGTTTTTCTTGATTTTCATTCACATGTGTTCACATATGTTACTAAAACTCGTCGTGAAAGTTCGAATGCAGCTCGAATTTGATAAAAAAATCGACTCAAATTTTGTTGAAGCATGTTTGAGATAAAAAAAAATATGAGAACCAAACTCGATTTAAACAATAAACTTAGGTGATTTGTATTTCTGTTGTTCTCCGTATGTGTGAATAGAATAAGAATAATCCATGGGAATTGGCTATAACATATATATGTTAGTTTAAACATCCAAACACGGCCTAAAGAAATAATTAATATCATGTTCCTTACCCAATAATAAAAGAAATCGTATGCACTAATTAATTGATAAGGCCAAAGCAAGAATATGTTACACATGAAAAGGAAAGGCAAGGAGAGATACAAAATAAATAAATATTAGAATATAAAAAAATAATAATAATTAAATTAAAATAAAAGGAAAGAAGGAGGTCAGTTCCTTGCATGCGACGTATCTCCAGGTTCAGCCTCGGGTTTAGGTTCGGACACAGCGACACTACGGGAGGATAAGAACGATTCATCCCTCTATTTTTCTCTCGCCTCCACTTCTACAAAACTTTCCATTCCACAGCCACCTTTCTTCTCTCTCCTAGAAAAACCTTTACTCCATTGTAGAAAATCACAGCATTCCACACACGCACACCGCACTTTTCTCTAAATAGTACCTGGGCAACTCTATTCAAGACGTTTGTGTGTTCGGCATTTAGTATATTACCTAATCATTCAAGCTGGCGATCGATAATCAAGAAACGGCTGTCCGTGAAATCAAGCCTAAGAATAGGAGAATCATGGTAATTTCATGAGCTCTTGATTGATGTCCATTTCGGATTGTTTTCTTGTTTATCTTTTTTTGTGGGTTTTTTTTTTTAATTTGTTTCTTGAATGGCGGGTTTCTCGGTTTGTTTTAGGGAGCTGGAGGACCTGATGATGAGGACAACCGGTGGCCGCCATGGCTGAAGCCTCTTTTGAAGGAGCCCTTCTTTGTTCAATGCAAATTTCACGTTGATTCACACAAAAGTGAATGCAATATGTACTGTTTGGACTGTATGAATGGTCCTCTCTGTTCACTGTGTCTGGCTTATCACAAGGACCATCGCGCAATTCAGGTATAATTTCTTGTTTCAGAATTCATTAACCTTTTTCAATGTTTTGCCCCTCTTTTTTCACACTATGGGTTTCTTTCCCTTTGTGAATTGATATGTTTCCTGTGTTTCTTGGCAATTTGGTTTTTTTTTTTAATCTATGTTACCCTTCTTTTTTCAAGATTTCTTCATCCTTTATAGCGTTGACTTGCAAACTGAGATGAAGTTGTCAAATTTATTCCTTTTATAGCATTTCCCATTCGTTGTATTGCCTAATCGGATGTTTGGATTAATGGGTTTTTATAATTTTGTACTTATTTATCTTTTTTCATCTCTAATCAGATTAGGAGGTCATCATACCACGATGTTATAAGGGTGTCTGAAATCCAAAAGTTTCTCGACATCAGCTCTGTTCAGACATACATAATCAACAGTGCTAAGGTTGTCTTCTTGAATGAAAGGCCACAGCCTAGGCCTGGGAAAGGCGTCACCAACACCTGCGAAGTCTGTGAGCGTAGCCTTCTTGATTCCTTCAGATTCTGCTCTCTCGGTTGCAAGGTACATATAATCCCATTTATTCTATGTCAATATCGAACCTTAAAGTACCCCGACTCCAAAACTCTCGCATTAATCATGGATTGAGACGAACTTATTTTTGTGTCACTCACTTGGTTTTCATTACATTTATTTCCTCAGATTGTCGGGACATCGAGCAACAAAGATATCCAAAAGAATAAGCTGTCGTCGGAGAAGAGAAGGCTACATCCGGCGGCGACGGAGGATTCAGATGACTCCGAAAGCAGCAGCAGCATCCACGTCCACGTCCACGGCCGTAGCACCAACAAGCTTCCAAGCTTTTTCCCATCAACGCCGCCTCCTACGTCTGCTAGTTACCGAACCGCCAAACGAAGAAAGGGAATTCCCCATAGAGCCCCAATGGGAGGACTTCTGGTTGGAATATAAAATTCCTGAATTGCCCCTCTACAAATTGAAAATGTCCTTTTTTTCCCATCTCCAATCATATTATAAAAAAGAAAAGGAAGAAAAAGGATTGACCAAAACCTTACTCCGTGGCCGAGTTAGCTCTTCTTCTTCTTCTTCTTTAAATCTAGGGGTGCCACATTGTAAATAGAGGCAATATTAAAAATATAGAATGTGAAATATAGTTAGGCAGAAGCCAAAGTATGTAGAAATAAGAAATAATAAAACAATTACCATAAGTTTGATATTATAACATAAAGCAGTATGTTCAAGTGTTGGCCTGTGAAATCTACTTACATCTTTTTAGGCCTTTCACAGATTACAGTGTGGTTGTAGATGATGGGTTTTTGTTTTATAATTTTGGCCTCTTAGTTTATGGTCAATGAAGAAAATTGTAAATGTTTAGTTTGTGCGTTAGGGTTGTGTTCGTGTATTTTAAAAATGAAAGGAAGTTATCTTTGCGTTACTATATTTTCGTGTAATTTGCATGGCATGAACTGTTATAATAATTTTTTTTTACATACAAAAAAAACAATGGGTTTAAAGGATTTATTTTTTTGGATTCTGCAGCAGTGAAATTCATTTAGTGAAATTGTTTTCTTACTATCATGGTCTATAATATCAAATCCATGGAAAAATTTGTAAAATAAATTCGATCAACTATTTAATTAAAAAAATGATTTTTTCGTGTAAACAAAATATGCTTATATTTGTTATGGGTATGAAAGAGAGAGAAGAGTTTAAAACATCAGGGGGGGTCGGCAACTCAAAATTGAGAAACCAAAGAAAAAAGGTCATCTAGTAATTTAAATTGGGTGAAGTAGTAGTTAATCTGCCGTGATATCGGTGGTTCATGCCGGAGTCGAACCGTGATGGCGTTAAGTTGACGAGGTGGTGTTGTACGAATGCTATTTTCGGAACGTTGACTTGTCAAGCGCCCTTCCAATTTGGCGGCGGCCGTGTGCGCCCGGTGCTATACGACGTCGTTTCTCGAAGTGCAAACGTGTCAAAGCGTAATTGGTCGTAGCAAAGCCACGTGACTTTGGTTACTGGAATCAAAGTGTTGGTTAAGTCAAGCCATCCTTTGATGAATACAATATATATTAGATAATAATAATAATAATAATAATAATAATAATGATGTTGCTTGGTGGATTGGTCCATTGATAATTTTGACGGTGGAGATTAAGTTCGAAATTGTCGCCGGATGTAGACATTTCTCATTTTTTATAAGAAGAATCTTTTTTTTTTTAGTGATTAAGAGTCTATTATTCTATTATTTCTTGGGATATATCTCTGATTTAAAAAATTTTTATATAATAAAATAGAAACACAATATAAATTTTGAACCTAGACCCCTGCATTTTTCTATTTATTTGACTTAAATAAATTAAAATCGAATGAACGCACTTTACCACTTAACTAGGCTCAAATCAAGATCTTATTTATCCGTGAATTGAATTTCTTACCACCCACGTTACATATGTGCAACTAATTACTTGTGTTTTTTGTACTTTTGATAATTTCCAAAATATCAACATTGTGCATGCATCGTATCACATTTCCTTTCCTGTACTTTTACTCTTCGATTCATTTTCTAGAATTAATGCCATTATTTTTTGTTTAAAAATTTGAGTAGGTCTCTTGTGAGACGGTCTCACGAATCTTTATCTGTGAAACGAGTCAATCCTACCGATATTCACAATAAAAAATAATACTCTTACCATAAAAAAATAATATTTTTTCATGGATGACCCAATAAAAAATCTGTCTCACAAAATACGACCCGTGAGACCGTGTCAAACAAGTTTTTGTCTAAAAATTTTGTGACACACTATATGATATTCTGCTTTAGACTTTCGGCATTTAATTGAGATAGTTGGGTGTGGAAAATTGGAAATATATGATATATGACACAAATATACACGCGTGTATTTGTATATATTTATGTATGTATAAGTTGAGCTTCGGCGGCTTGCTTGTTATTAGCATGTTCAAATTGCGAACAACGTGTGTCCCCCCGTGTGATAATGGTAATGGTCGGAAAGGCAGATTGGAATTATACGCCCCTTCAAATGTGCTACATGGCCTGCAGCTTTTCCTTTTTTATAAAGTTAAAATTTTCGATATATAAATTTAAACTAGATTTTGCAATCAATGATATAAAATTATATATTATTTTATCATCTCATCCAAAATTGGATTTTTTTTACATCAAAGTTTTTAAGATTAATCAAAATTTTATAATAAGTGTTTTCTTGGCTGCTCAACATATATATTGATTATTAATCAGTAGAAAAAGTTTTCTTATATATGTAGGAAATACGTCGATCGTATTCATACGATATAATTATATAAATAGAAAAGAGTAGCACTATTCAATATACAATTATATATTTTTTGCAAAAAATTAAATTATTGATCAAATTAATCAACCTAGCAAAGTATATTTAATGTAACCCTGATTTTGTCTTGTCCCGGATTGTAAAAATGACAATATTTTCCATATAAAATGATATTATTTATAAATCACACTTATCTGGATCCCAAAAGATCCTCATTTTTTTTAATATCAGCATTTATTCTTCACTGTGAAATGTCACAGTCCAAAAACTTAATTTGGATCCACTTTGATGGCAAGTGAAAATCCAAGTCGGAGCACTTTTAAAGTGGGGGAGATTGTGAGTCGTGAATCTCATTTTCAGCACAATCCCTGATTGGCTGCTTTCCTGCCAAGCCATAAACAATAAAGTAATATATTTCTCATGCATTATATGGGAAGTTGAATATATTCCCCACCAATTTAAAAGTCCCCTATTTTCCACTTGGACCCTTTCTTTAAGCTGGAAAAAAACGATGGGCATTGGTCTAAATCATTAGTCAAGTTGCATAAGCCTTGCCACTCTCCACACTTTGTTCGATTATTGTCGACTATAAAACTCCATCCCTATACACACCAATTTACCAATTCTCGACGTTTTCCTTACTAGATACAGTTATTCTCGAGGATTTGAGGATTTTAATTGATTACATTGTAAAAAAATATTGTGTGATAAAAAAAAAAAAACAGAAGATGTCGTAATGAAGTTGTATCGACTAATTTTAGGTCTTCGTATCTACTTACTTATCAAGATATTAATGGGTTGGTTCTTGAGTGTGGCCACCAATATTACCTACTTCGGAGTAGGAAATTGCTCGAGAGTTCCTTCTAGATCAGTATATTTGTCTTTTCTATTGCGTGGTGAGTTGTGCGATATCAACACACACACACACACACACACACACACATATATATACATATATATATATATATATATATATATTTCAGTGTTTTTGTAAGTATTTTATGATAGATAATATGATAGGAAATAATTGTATGCTCGATATTTAAAAGAAAATTTTAGTTGTTGGTCCGAACACATCGTCACTTGTTTCAATTGACTAACTAGTGTGGCCATAGTTAAAGCTAGTGGAAATGATGTTCGTGTTCCATACTAGAAAAATCTTGATTTGGTTTGCATTAATTTAAAAACAAAATTAATCATTTAATGAAAATTTCAAATAATTTAATTAAAAAAATCTCGTAATTTAAATTTATAGATAATAATATAATCACAATCATTTTAAATTGTCAATTTTTAAATTTTTTTTTTTCAGTTGGCTTCGAAAATGATAGAACTTTAGGAGTAAAATGATTTTTACGTGTGTATTGATCTTGGCAAATTACTCGTGATTTGGTGGCTTTTGAATTAATCAAACATAATTAATGCGGGCGCATTAGCTGCGGGATCCCTAACTGTAGGAATTTATGCAATCTTTTGACTTCTAGAGATTGTGGCTACTAGTATAATTAAAAGACCCCGATCCTTTAAACTTCTCAGTTTGAAATTTTTATTTTAACCTGCTTAAATTGGAAGACGCTGGGAGATAAAATTAAGAAACTGAATAATTCATATTCACACTAAATTACTTTCTAATACGACTACTTGTTACGAATTCACTCCAGTCATTAGCACTGCCTTTGGTTTTGATCGTCGTAAAAAATATTAATTAATTTATCTGGCAGAGACGATACATTTGAAATGGCGAAGACCATATAAGCAATCGAGAGAAGTTTGAAAATGTGTATGCACATCAAAAGAAGGGTAGGAGAAGTCTGGCAATATCTCGAGAATAGTTAGTTACAAGTGATTTATTCGATTATACATTGAGTAGGTCTTTTGTTAGACGGTCTCACGAATCTTTATCTGTGAGACAGGTCAACCCTACCGATATTCACGATAAAAAGTAATACTTTTAGCATAAAAAATAATAATTTTTCATAGATGACCCAAATAAGAGATATATCTCACAAAATACGATTCGTGAGACCGTCTTACACAAGTTTTTTGCCTTATATATTTATGATAATTGTACAGAATTGGGCCACATTTGATTTTTTTATGTTCAATTATATTAAAAAATATCAACGCTTAGAGCATTGCTTTAAAAGCATGATCAAACTAATCTTTACAAGTGTTGAACACTCGAAAGCGCTACTGTCGATAAAGTAGCAAGGAGTTAGGCTACAATTTGTACGTGGAAAGATATTTAATTGCCCATTGGAATTTGGAAGTACAACACTCGAATAGTGGGCCATCTTACAATGAGCAACTCGTCTACGAAAATCTAGGCTAATCTCCGTAGGTATGACCATTTATCGTTGGTGTATCGTTTTTTACATCAAAGTTAACACGTAAGTTTAAATTTTCTGTGTTTTGAAATTCAAAACTTCATTGGACGTCATAGTGATTTAGGTTATTTATAGGACGTTCATATTTGATTTACCACACGAATGATTTATTGAAATCAACCACTTATTTTAATCTATAGTATCATGTTCACGATCAGAAACATAATTTTTCATGTATCATTAAAATTTCAGAAAGCTGGAGACGGTGAGGACGCTTCGCGGTGGCTCGGCGGCAAGGCACGGTGGTGCATGTGGAGGAATGAGTTCAATCGTGTGAGAGAATATAATGGATCATGATTCATTACTTTGCACACGTTAGTGAATGAGGACACTATACCTATATAAGTAGCATCTACCAAGCCATACTCAGCATCCTCTCCAACATAAATTTGGTCCCAAATCATATACAATTACATAACACAAAAATTTTGTGAGACGATCTTACAAGTCAATTTTGTGATAAAATCTCTAGACCACTCATGAAAAAATATTACTTTTTATATCAGAAATATTATTTATTATTGTAAATATGAGTATGGTTGACTCATCTCACAGATAAAGATATATGATTTCGTCTAAAGAGAACTACTATATATGTATATATATTATTTGTTTGAGACATTATAAGTATGAAACATGTGGTATTGCTTCGACAATGGATAATATGCTATTTAATACAATGTTACTATAGTAAAGACACACAAAACACTAATTTGGCGTGTCATAATATTACAAGTTTATCTTCCTCGTAGATTTTAATTCCTAATCTAATCAGAACTCTTCTTGAATCAGGATAATTTACTTTTATTATGCAAAAACTCTCATGTAGGTATTTTCTAATTTTATTTAATTGCTCAATTAATTATTAATTAATTAATATATTCTAAACTCTTTTAGAATGTTTCATGAAAATTTTGCATTTAGTATTCACTAGCTATTTAATTAGTATATTCTAAATTTACTAAATGAATACTTGTGAACTTATTATAATCTGATCGATAATTAAACGAAGCTGATTTATTGAAGATACAAATTTCGTTCACATAATAGAAATCGAAAATTTCAAATAACAAAATTTTCCATTGTTTCATTTTTTACAACTGTTTATTTTAATAAAGTACATTGTCAATTTTGTGAACTCCTTCACTAAAACATACAGTTGCAATCTCCTCTCTTAATTAACCATTAAGCTAACTTTCACGACTTCCATCACATCATATGTAATCAAATTTTAAACTCATTTATAAGAAATCTGGTTGATTTCCATCAAATTACAGTAACTAAATTCAACTAATTGAATTTGACTAGTCTCAACGGGAACACATAATCCAATACTCGTCTCATCCTAAATGGTTCAGGGAAAGCAACTAGTCATGAGTTCACAACTTCATGTGATTTAGAACAATATTCGTTCATATTCGGGCTTATCCTAATTAGTCTAATTCTTTTCATCAACTCATTGATCAAGAACGTCAGAACTCAAGTCTGATTGTACCTAGGATCATGGTAAGAACTTCTAATAGCATTTTCTCATGATCCTAGAGATATCACCGATAGTGTCTGCAAGAACCTTAAGTTATGGTTAGCATATAGTATGGTCACTTCAACTCATATATCCTGATCGAATTCGCAACAACTGATATATCGAGAGTTGTAAACGAATTCGATAACGATGTGATGTATTTTTGAGTAATAACAGTGACACGATATGTAATTGAGAAAACTCTTTTTCAAAATACACATGTCTTACTCTGGCCAGAAATTTAATGCACTATTAATTTATCAGATCACATATGATATCTTCACCTGTTGGTAAGCGGTGAATCCCTGATTACAATGCCTTGAATCATACGTATTTCGAAATTATACTCAACATCGCCACCTAATGACCCCTCAATGGAGTCGATAAACGATTCAAAATACATGCTAAGACATAGAGCCTCTATGTTATCACAGGTCAGAAGACTAATGGTTGCAACTACAACCACGAACTTTTCAACTCGACAAGTGATAAGCACTTGGAAAGTGCGAGGCATGGCAGTTCATTATATCATCAAATGATCACTCATATATATGAATGGACATCTCCAAGTTTTTACCAATGAAACATGACGTTTACATCACATATGCTTATTTTAGGCCTTTCAATCAACTAAGAATCAGTTTAGAATACACAGTACACTTCCTAATAAATACCACGATCTTACGTTGAGAGACATACCTCATGACACATATTGATATTCAAGAACTTTATCTATGCATCTTGCGTTAAAATACAGATAAAATAAATATCATAATTGGATAAACCCATAAAATATTATTAAAATAAAGATTGTTTTACATAAAAGTCAATAAAACTCAAGCTACAAGTTGATTCGTTAAACACCTACTCTAATTATTATTATCTCAGCTTGATTAGCAGGAAAATATTAACGGTGAGATTAAGACAAAGAATGCATAAATGGAGACAAAGGCTAAAGAAATGACAAAATCATAGAAACGAGAAAATAGAAGAAGGTGCGCGGTGCATACAAGAAATTCTAAAGTCTGCTTTTAACCACATAAAAAGAATTCATGGGTGCAATCTATAAAATCAGATTTCAATAGATAATTAAAACATAAATCTCAGATTTCATCTGCAATATTTTGAACAAACTTTCTGAATTCAAATGTGATGAAACTATAATTCGAGACCGCATGGTTATTTACTTTTGGAGCAAATTAATCATATTTCTATGTATGCTGATTGTTGATCGAACTCGTCTCTTCTCATTGCTGATTAGTTTCTCTTGCCCGTAACTTAAAAGTGATTACAAATTCAAATACAAATCAATATGTTTATTACTCATAGTTCATACGACATTAAAATCTTAAATTTTGGACATGTCTCGAGTTCAAAAGTCGTGTAACAACTTGGATTTAAAAAAAAAAGCTAAAAAACAACTTATTTAATTAAACCGCACAATATTTTCCAAAAAGGCATGTTTGGTGACATTGGCTTTGCAACAATCAACGTCACGTATCACGTTGTTCTTGGCCACCCGAATGGGGTCAATTTTTGAATTGCATTATTAAGTTATATGATATTCTTGTTAATAGTGAAGGGATAAGCCAGGCAAATAAAATATCTCTTTTTTTAAATTGTGACGTATTTAGATCAATAATAGTCGCATTTTTGTTCATGTTTATCGATAATAAACTGTAAAGTGTTAGTAATAGACAAATCTCATATTCTACAAGATCGTAGTTGAATTGATGTGTTCCAAATCCTTATATTTCAAAGAGTAGGTTTCTTGTGAGACGGTCTCACGAATCTTTATCTGTGAGACGGGTCAACCCTACCGATATTCACAATAAAAAGTAATACTCTTAGCATAAAAAGTAATATTTTTTCATGGATGACCCAAATAAGAGATCCGTCTCACAAAATACGACCCGTGAGACTGTCCTCATACAAATTTTTGCCTATTTGAAATATATATTTTTGTTGTTTTAGAAAAGTAAAATCATAAACTTTAAATTCATTAATTTCACGTTATTTCATATTAATCAAGATGAATATAAATAAATAAAATATAAATTTAAAATTTTATGTATTATTTTATGAATAAAAATAAAAATATAATTTAAATCTATATATTTTAAATACATTTATTCAAATTAAATAAATAAAAATTGGTAAAAATAAATCAGTGAACAAAATTGAAATTGAAAAAGTCAAAGTGGTTAGTGAACATCTCACTTCAAGGTCGGGGTTACGTTAATTTAGAGGAAACAAACAAATAATCCGTGTCACACAAGTAGGGGGCCCCTTTTTTCAAAGTAATAAGAATCGAATTTCTGAGAAACATCCAAATAACTTAATCCAATTTGTCGTATATATATATTTTTTGTAACCTGGCATCGCGTCAATTGGCCGACGACAAATAATTAGAACTACATCAAAACTTTTATGAGAAAATTTTTCGAAAATAACACTTATTATTGTAAATATGAACATGATTAATTCGTCTTACGAGTAAAAATTTGTTAGTCAGTCGCAAAAGTGTATGTATTATGAGTTTTTTTATTTTGTTGAAAATGAATTTTAAAATAAACAGGCATAAAACAAAATTAACTTTAAATTAATTTTTTCTCAATATTATTTTAATGCTTTATTACCATATATCGATAGCATGACACCAATTTGAGTACACTGACGAAAATACTCATTCTTTTATTTAGTAAATAAAATTATCATGACACCAATTTTATTAAATATTTTATCCACTCATAATTATCATATCTCAAATCCTTTTAAAATTCTAATTACAGAAATATTATGCTCGATAGATTAGTTTAAATTTTAATCATGATTAACAACTTAAAGGATATTTTTTGTTATTTGGGCCCAATTGAATAGGTCAAAATATGAAATCGCCACCATTGTTGAATTATTCAAACGCTTTGGTTCAACAGTCAAAGTTAAACTACAAACGGGTCGGATACGGTTGAGTTGAAGTGCTAGTCCAAGTCCACACAGTGTAAGATGTAAAATACCTTGTCTTATTTCATTTAATTGTAAAACAATTTTTTTTGGGGTAAAATCATCCATAGCGTATGTTTTTTTTTATCTGTTTAGAATTTAAATGAACAATTAATGAATATTGAAAACCTTGATTTATGAAGTTATCCATTTGTGCAATATTTTTTTAGAGTATGTCTTTTGTGAGACCGGGTCAACCCAATCGATATTCACAATAAAATTAATACTCTTAGCATAAAAAGTAATACTTTTTCATGGATGACCCAAATAAGAGACTCGTCTCATAAATACGACCCGTGAGACCGTCTCACATAAATTTTTATTTTTTTTTAACGAGGTTAAAAGTGTTATGAAACCATATAGAAAAGAATATCGCAGAAGATTTTTTTTCCTACTACTCCCAAATTATTGCTCTCTCTAGAACATAAAAAGTTTAATGGGCTTCATGGGGTTACATGGGCTAGACCCAACAATCAAGGAATTTCGGCCCAAATGTGGAATATTCAGTCCAAACGTAGAGCCTACCATTCTCAACTGTGTTGTGTGACACCCAGCCCCATTTCACAAATGGTAGAACACGACGACAGCTCTCCGAATCTCGACACCACCTCTCCGCCGCAGATCACAACCGGTGGCCTCATCATATCAAAAACTGATGCCATCTGCTCTTTCCTCGAAGCGGCCTCCGCGGACTGTCACCTGTCCCAAGATCTCAGAGATCTATCCTCCTCTCTTATCGTGCACTCATCCATGCAGTATAAATCCCTGAAAAGTATCTGGATTGGGTCGGATCCGGACACCCGACCCGATTTATCAGCTATCCTCCATGGTTGCAATTTCGTCTTGGCTAGCCCCAAACCCAGGGAAAAGGTATAATCTATTTGAATTTTCCATGATCACATAAAATGTTATGTGGGTTTCAGTTCCAAATAATAGTTTCTTGGATATAGTGTTGAACTTGAAGATACTGCCATTTGGTATCAATTCATAGGGTGAAGAGTTGAAGGCGAGGTTGGCAAGACTAGCTGAGGTGGCGGAAAGAAAAATGTATGAAGAATTGGTGAAAGACATCACTCCTAGAAAGAGTGAAGAAGAGCCTTTTTCTTCTTATAAAGATCAAATAGGCTTCGGTACATTTTCTTTTCCACATGTATTATTACTTTCTTTTTTAAACTGTCATAACCGGTTCTTTCATTTAGAGCTAGTATTGAGTTCTTTAAACGTAAATTGACCTCCAGGGTATAATTCCAAACATTCGACGAGGTCAAAACTTGCTATTTTTAGAGGGACTACCTTTGAGTATCAGAATATTTATGCTTTTTGACAAGTGTAGTTGTTCTGCTTGGCTAATATTGGAACTGCCCCTGACTGCCTATAAGTTTAGTTTTTGCATTTTTCTGAAATTTATTTTAAATGTTCTAGTAGTGCTCCGATTTTACCTTGTGGTGCTAAGGAGGTGCGTATTGCTTTCTACTATTCTTACGTTGTTTACACAGCATCTAGTCTTCTCTGTTCCATTCTCATTTTTGGCCTCATGGCATTAGAGAGTCTCGTAAGTGCAAGGACCATGGATAGGAGAGTTGTAGAGAAAGAGGTAGTCCATTATTTAACGGAAACAGCTGTTTCTCTTTTACTCACAGCTGTTTCTTGTCTAATTTCACACTGCTTTTTTATATCATGATGTAAATATTTTGATGAATTGACTCTCATTCAGCCAAATGTAACAGGAACTCATTCTTAGTGAGGTATGTATATTGTGATTTTTTGCTTTTCCATTTTATTAATTAGAAGTTCTCTGTGTTTCTGAAGAAAGGAAAATGGGTCTAGAAATAAAGAAAACTATTATTTCTACCTCTAATGATATTATTGAAACTGTTATGATTATTTCTTCTAAAATTTTATATTTCTGGACTGTATTTGGAATATTGGATTGAAGGATTTTGATGTTAAGTATTTTAGGTCAATGATACTAGAATCAATTTTTTTGAGGAGATGCTAATTCATTTCAGTTACTTGGGATATGGAGAGTTACATTGAGGTCGAATTATTCCATTACTTTTCTGACCTCATGCATCAATGTTATAATGGATCTGAGTTAAATAAGAGAGTTATATTAGATCCAAATATATTCAACTTCCCCAAGTCGTTCGATCCTAACACGGCCTTGAAGAATTTCTGTTATATAAGCCATTCCCGTTGATGCCTAATTCCTCCTCCCTTTAACTCTGAGCATTCTGATTTTTGGGTTGTTGATGGTTATAATGCTAATTTGTCTCACTTATTCATTTCAATTCTGTGTTGTCTTCATGCATCTACGTCACCAAAATGACTTCAAATCAACCATATCTGGTGATTGAACAGGGCTGCATGTAGTTCTTATAATGTTTACTGGATACTTGCTCGGATATGCTGCATTCAGAGCCTTGTTTAGCCACAGTCCTTCTATGGTAACTCCTCTACTCGATCAGTCTCATAAATTTGTTCATTACTTTTAACATTTCAATGCAAAAGAGATTAGTTTCTAAAACAATTTTCCCCCTCAAGATAAAGTACCTCAGTGTGTCTCACTTTTGGTAATAATGATGCCTCACCTTGAGTCACAAACCTAGACTTCAGGCTTCCGAACTCCAATTGACTTTTACCAAGTTCTCACGTTCATCTTTGCTTCAGTGTTCTAGTTAATTTTTAACGTCCAGCTAACATGGGTCATACATGTATTTTTTATATACTCAGAGTGCTGCTGGAGGTATTCTAGGTCTGGTTTTGGGCATGTTGGTGGAGACTCTTCTGTTTATAGTAAGATCTACCAGTCAAGATCGTGGATCTCCTTCGTCCACTTCTAAAATGATAAAGAAAAATCAATAGGCTTCATGTCAAGAGGTTATTTATTCATTCATTCATTTAATCTATCGATTATCTTGGCAGAAATAAGAGGAGAGAAACTTTTGATTTAACCACTGTTTGGAGGACTAAACATATGTTTGCTTCTGAATTTCTTGTATAGTTAATATTTTTTTGTCTGCTTGGTTATGCCAACAAAATGATTAAATTGATATATTGCCTTTTCATATAGATGTCCTCGTCCGTGTGGCATCAAGGATGGTTTGACTCTGATGAATCAGTTGAAACACGCCGTCACACGGCTGTATGCGTCCCACCTAAATCATATAGGTGAAATCCATGTATGGAAGACAGTCAAACGTTTCACAATGCATCTTATGTAGACTAATTTATTTATCACTTAAATTTGTCTACCATATCATATATAAGAGTTGATGAGCATGCTGCTGACCTATATAATGGGAAGTCATAAAGTTTCTCGGTTCTTCCGAATACTGGTTTTGTCTCAAAATTTAAATGAAATTATGGCTATATGAAGAACATGAAAATGAGATGTATCGAGCAAGGCATAAATCCACCAAAATGGAATTATTCTTTATTTCATCATTCTTATTACTCACTGAATAAATAACCACGTTTGTCACTCTATTCGAACATAGTCAAGGGTTCGGACCAGTTTAATTTCACCCAAACCAGACTTTGGAAAACGAGGAGCTGTACATTGGGTTAAAATCAATTAAGTGTCTCATTTTGCATGTGCAAAATCATAATCATAACATAAAAAATATCTGAAAAGCTTCTAAGCACGTATCTTAATATCAGACTTCACTGAGAACCATAAAGAGTTTATCAAGGAATTATGGAATTGTATATGAGTATATCCTAAGTCAATTTTCTAGCCGAGAATATCTGGTTTTGTTTAGCCTACTTTAGGTTTCTTTTCCATTTGAATGTAAGTGTGAATAACAACACTTAGATTAATTCTTCGGCACATTTAGATTGCATCTAGATTGATTGATTCGAGCATATGTTAAACCTAGATGGAATGATTTGATTTGGGGGGGCTGATTTGAAGAATAGGCCATCACATCATATAAACTAACAAATACATGGATTTGAAGCCAAGTTCTGGTGGTGGCAGACCAAAAGACGTAAAGAACGCTTCGATTAGATCTATTTATAGGACGAGTTTCAGGTAGAATGTAGAGTTTCTACCCGATTGTGTCCGACATGTTGACGAGCCTGCAGCAAACAGGCCCCATAGGCGAGTATGTGAAGGCCTTCTTTCGTGGTTATTACTGGACATTTTTGATATGACGGAACAGGACCAGCTCTTCGATTTCATGAAGGGGCTCCAACCTAAGCCAAAATGTCATAGACTGAGGGGCAGAACATGCAGCTAGCCTCCTAGATGGAAAGTACTTAGCAGTGGGAGTCGAGACCAAGCATTCACTTCAAATAAATTCATTCAAGTAAAATGGATTTGAAATCAACGACTTCAAATAACTCAAACCAAGCACACAATTTACGAATAAAATTTATTTCACAATTGATTTTACATTTTTTTTAAAAATCATATGAAGGATGGATATATGCGTCACCCTTTTCCTTACCCTCTTAATAAATAAATACTAACATCATTAGCCCTCAACTCTATTCAGTTTATAAGGTCAGTTGCATTAAATTAATGAAATTGTGTGTAATAAATATCATTCGATACCGTGAATCCAAAACACACACACACACACACACATAATCCCAAAGAGAAAAGAAAATGGATTTAGAAATGACCCATATATGATAACCTTTCTTGGCCAACATTGGACGAGTCCTGCGGCAAACACGAAATAACGAGCTGGAAGAAGAAGCAGAAACTTCCATTCTTGAAACTATTCGCACTTGTAGACGGGTACGATTACTTGCTGATTTTCATGGGATCGATCGGTGCATGTGTCCATGGTGCTTCTGTCCCGATCTTCTTAATTTTCTTTGGGAAGGTGATCGATTTCATCGGACACTCTTACCTTTTCCCCAAAGAGGCTTCTCAGCAAGTTGGCATGATATGCAAATGCATACACACTCTTCTTCCATATTATGACATGTTTAGCGGGGGAAATGCATTTAGAATCATGCATAATATTTTGAAAAAACTTTTAAATAGTTTTCAGAGAAGAACATGCTTTTTTTTCCTTATTAATTATGTAATTAACAAAGGCTAATAAATATAGCTTCCATTCTACAGAATAATTGAGGAATATATGCTCTAATTAAATCATTAAAGATGAATAAAAGAGTAAAAAAATAACCGGGGGCCTGACGTCATCTGTTGTGATGTCATTTGTTTCTTGTTGCATGCATGATGACAATTTTGGGTGATTTATGTATTTGCTGATTTTGCAGTTTGCCTTGGATTTTGGATATCTGAGCATATATAGCGTTACTATTTTCATCTTGGACAGGTAATGATAGAAAGTCTCATTATCCCTTCGAATAAATTCATGCTAAGTAAAGATATTAGCCTTTTTGACATTGAAGCTCCCACTGGAGAGGTCATTTCTGCCATTACAGCTGATATTATTGTCGTCCAGGATGCTATTTCTGAAAAGGTAAAATTCATTATTTTATTTCATCGACGCCTGAAAGCCTTATTATTATATTAATTTTATTTTGTTTGTGCAAAAATGTAAATTTACTACGGGAGCGACTGTTTTGTTCTTCTTTTTCAACACGACCCAACGTACTTGTACATTCTTTAACGTTGTTACTTGGTCGTCCTAGCTAGGGCATTTATCATTGAGTTGATTACCTCGTTCTCGTTGTGTCCATGCATTCTACTTTTCCTCAAATTCCTTGACTTCTCTTTTTTTTCCTTCAAAAACATATATGTGATTATTTAGTGGTCTTGTACTGTCTAAAAATAAAAGTTTAAAATCATTTATAAGATGTTTAAAATGATAAGTTGAGTTCGTAGAAAAATGACTAATGTGTTCTAGATGCTACAAAGGCCATTGTACAGCCGTCCTTGCAAGGACATAAAATAAGGTCACCTTATTATTGAGACCTCTTGTCAAAAGTTAGAGCTCACAGCAGGTGGCCTAACAACATATACATGTATTTTGGTCGTATCGGGAGATTTAGATAATATTTGCAGGCGGGGAACTTCTTGCATAATTTCATCTGTTTCATCGCAGGATTTGCGATTGGTTTCCAAAGGGTTTGGCAAATCAGTTTGGTAACACTTCCGATAGTGCCAATGACTGCATTTGCTGGACTCTATGCTTATGTTGCAACTGGCCTTATTGCTAGTGCCCGAAAATCGTATGCCAAAGCTGGAGAAATCTCTGAAGAGGTATATAAATATAACAAATTAACAGAGTCATGGGATATGTGGGAGATATACAACAAACTATACAATTCAACCTTTTGTATCACTGTTGAGTGGTACATGGGAGTATTGATCATATACCTTTGTCCGTCATAGACTTTAAAATACGGGTTGGCATAACTCCATGCACCACTTACTGCTAAATAATATAGTCTTGGTTAATTAACTTGCATGACACACATGTTAATGTCCTAGGATAAGATACATGTGAAATAAGTCCCTATGATGAGTATGTGGATCCTGCATTTGCTTCATTTTGAGGCAATTTTTCATGCAATCGGCCAATTTTTCAGGCAGTTGCCATTGTGTCCTATTCCTGTCGTGGTCACTCCTCATTTGGTTCACAAGCACGGATGTTCATAAAAATATCGCCGATGGAGGAGAGTCTTTCACCACTGTGACAATGTTGTTATAGCTGGCTTGTAAGATTTTGGATTCTCACACGTTTGTTTGATATTTAATTATAAGAAAAAGATTACGAACTTGGTTAGGGGGGAGAATCCTTCCAATTTATTGGCTAATTCCACAATATTCTCGTACACGCTCAATGCCTGATATGATACTGCTGAGAAATTTACGAAATGAGAAAACAGAATTACGTATCAATTTTTTCTTTCGTGATCATTTATGGTTAAGCTATATTGTATCATAATCATGCAAGAAAATTAAATTCTTATGTATTAATATTCAGATCAATTTGGGCAAGCAGCACCTAATGTCACATCGTTCATTCAGCCAAGACTGCCGCGTATTCTATTTTCCAGATGATTGAGAGAAACACGATGAGTAAAAGCAGCTCCAAGAATGGAGGGAAACTGCACAAAATAGAAGGCCACAACCAATTCAAGGATGTCCCATTCAGCTATCCTTCCAGGCTCGATGAGCTGATTTCGACAAACTCTGTTTGGATTTTCCATCAGGAAAGATTATATTATAGCTGTCACGACCCAGCTCACTTGTGATATTGTCAGTTTTGGTCCGATGCCTCACAACTTTAAAACGTGTCACAACGTGCGACATCTACACACACCAACACCAGCCCTCTTCGCCAAGTCCACTTACGAGAACATTGTTTATGGCAAAGAGGGAGCATCAGAGGACGAGGTGATCGAGTCAGCAAAACTTGTGGACGCGCATAAATTCATCAGTGCACTTCCAGAGGGATATTCGACTAGAGTTGGGGAACGAGGCGTTCAACTCTCCGGCGGCCAGAAACAAAGAGTAGCCATTGCAAGAGCTATTTTGAAAGACCCTTAAATCTTGATCTTGGATGAAGCTACTAGTGCCCTTGACGTCGAATCGGAACATGTGGTTTAACATGCTTTGGATAGATAAAGAAGAACAGGACTACAGTTGTGGCACATAGATTGTCGATCATTAAGAATGCTGATATAATATGTGTTGCAAGATCGGAAAATCGTAGAGCAAGGGGCTCATTCTACTCCTATGGAAGGAGAAATACATTATCTGCAATACGACAGACGGTCCATGTTTTCCTAGATTTCGCAATACCCTGTCATTATTATTGGTTTCCTATCACGTAACTCATTTCCCATCATTCTCAATTCTTTTTCAATGATTCTTTTCTTTTTTACAAAAATTTCAATAATTTATAGATTTCCCATTAATTATAATCAGTATCATTAAATCAAGCTCTTAAATTTTTAATCAATCAAATCTAATACCTAAAATATCTCAACGAAAGATATTCAGTGGATTTGAATCAAATTTTTATCAACCATTGTCTTAAGCGATAAAGATTAGATTTTGAGATGAATTCGGGGCGTGTGTGTGTGTGTGTGTGTGTGTGTGTGTTGTTGCTTGATTTGTATGTAAGTGAATGAACGAATATTCGCAGCACGTCTCTTGTCCAGTCCCTATATATGGACAACACACAATAACTCACATTTAACTTACGCCTGAGATTTTATGGAAAAAATAAAGGGTGGGAGAGTGTCTCCAAAGCAAAGAAGAAGAAAGCAATCGTCCTCTCCACCTCTTCATCGAATCTGAACAAATTTTCGATAATTGAAAAAATTGGCGGAATTTGTGTTACATGCATGTATGCTTGAATGTATTATCTTCTACTTCTTATTTCTAAAGACAATACTTTCCAACAACCCAGATAAGAAAAGGCGACGCCCGAGCTTTATTTTCGATTGATTTTAATTTTCGAGTTCGAGAAAATGGAAGCTGAATCGGAAACGACGGTGTCATTGTCGAAATCTGGGAATGGCAGTGATGTAATCAGGGAGAGAAATGAAGCGAGATCTGGGAAGTTCCCGCTGACGGTGTGGGAGGTGATGGCGGTGAGCGGCGTCGTGTTGGGGTTTGTGGTGGGGCTATTGGGGCTTTACTTGACGTTGCCCGCATCTGATTACAGCTTTCTTAAGCTTCCTCGTACTCTCCAAGACCTCCAGATCCTCAGGTTCTCAGATTTTTTGGTTGCTGCTTTTTTCTTTCTTATTTATCTGGATATTTTTTATTCATTACTGTTGTTGATGTCTAGATCTTATAATTAGTTATGCTGGTATAATTGTAAAAAGATTGGTTATTTATCTGTTCTGGATTGTGGAAATAAGCATTTGGGAATCTGAGATCAGGTTAGATTACCTGAAAAGAGGCTTTCTTTTTTTCTTTTTAAGTAGGTTTTGCAGTATATATTTTGATTTCTAATCTTGTGGTCTTCCGCTTCAACTTACGGGCGAAGTTATCATTTTGATTTACAGATGCATGCTGATGCTTTCTGTCTATTCGGTTTCATCCGAAACTTGATGGTAACTTTGTGTGGTCACAAGATTTTCAGCGTGAGACTAATTTACGCAATTTCTCATTGTCATGTTGGTAGTTGGAACTTCGAACAAAAATGTACTTGTGGAATAAAAATTAATGGTGAATTTCTTGGAAGTTTCTTCCACTTTGTTTATGTGATGAACATTAATTTTTAAAAGAATTGTGCTTCATTTTGTGCTAGAGGTTTACTTTTCCTTATGTCAAATTAGCAAAAGCAAATAAAAAAACAAAGAAATCACTTGCATGCATTTGAGTTTGAAATAATGTAGTTGAGATCCACTTTTTGTGAGAAATGGATCACTGGAATGTATTTTTGTCGTAGTCACTCACTAACTGCATAAAGGATTAGACTTAAAAGGACATTGGTAAATGTTGTAAAGGAATATAGCTTGGTAATTGCATCATGAAGCATGGCTATCAGTCCCTTGCAAAATAAAATTTTGTGTCATTTCTATTTATATACTCCAACCATGTTACTCTGGAAATTTGAGTGTCAGGGAACTGCAAAAGGTTTTGTATAACAGTTCATTCGAATTTCAATCACTAAGAATTTAAAATCATCTTCATCAATTTTCTATTTCTCTGTCGTGCTTCAATTTCAACTTCTGGCTTATTTTTATGTCATGTTATATCTGTGATGATTCTCATCGGATGTTTGTTAACTTGTTCTGTATTTGCTTAAAGTCTTGGTTAATTGAGCAAAATGTGTAGCTCCTGCATACCCATATACACAGAACAAATTGGGTAGGCAGCACATGCACTGGAATATGCGTCCTGTTCAAGAGTCAGTCTAGTAATTTGTGTTGTCTAATCTTTTTCAGTCATATTTCATTTTCTTGTTATATTTGTTTGCTTTTTATTCTATTTTGTAATTTTGGAAAGTCTATAAATTTTTTTTTTGCTGAAATAATACCCTTAATTTTTTTTTAAGGATAACACCCCTGATCTGTGTGATACTTATTAATTTTACTTCTTTCCCGAAGGGATGACCTGGAGAGTTATACAAGGGACTACACCTTACAGGTTCTTGTGGGGTACAATCTGGTCTACATTTTTATGCAGACCTTTATGATTCCAGGAACAGTTTTTATGTCCTTACTTGCTGGTGCGCTTTTCGGGGTCGTCAAAGGTGTAGTTCTTGTTGTGTTTGCAGCAACTGCCGGTGCATCTTCTTGCTACTTTTTATCTAAATTAGTTGGCCGACCACTTGTCTTCTCTCTTTGGCCTGATAAATTAACTTTTTTCCAGTCCCAGGTGACTTTCGACTCACCTGAGTTATATTTTCCTTTGTAACATCTATTGGAATAAGTAGGGTTTTTTCATGCACAGGTTGCTAAAAGGCGTCGACGGTTGCTCAACTACATGCTTTTCCTTAGAGTGACCCCTACGCTTCCGAATACATTTATAAATTTTGCTTCTCCAATTGTGGATGTCCCATATCATATATTCTTCTTGGCTACCTCCATTGGGCTCATCCCTGCAGCATTCGTTACTGTTCGGGTATCACTTCTCGCTTTATTACTCTTGTTCAGTTGGATGCTTTTAGTCATATCTCTATTATTGAAAGTGTTGCTGGATGGACATATTAACATTCTTGCATGATAATTATATTTTTCATCTTTATAAGAAATAGCGATATTTGATCGCTAAGATGATGGGATATTGATGACGAAATAATGAATTTGAGATTCTTCTGGATCTTAGATTCCATATGACAAACACTCTTGCTGTGTTAGGATCTTGAATTAATAACTAAAAATTCCAAGGAAACCATGTTCTTTTGCTTCCTGAGAAAGGAAAATATGAATCAAATTCTTGAATGAATATTTTCCACGATATACTTTTGTTTCACTTTTATAGTTCAATATATCCATATATATGGAGGTTGTTTTTGCTTACCAAGAAGTACATGGCAATCAAACTTCATTGATTTTGCATTTCCTTTTCACTTTCCTCGAGAAAATCATGAATCCAACATAACGTAGAAGTGTAAGAGATGCAAAGGCAAAAACTTGGTAACAATAATGTAGAGCATACATTAATGGTCACACCACTGGCCGATGTGCGTTTCTTTTAAATCTGAATTTGGTTATTGAAGCTAGCGCATACAGATTACTAACCATCTGGGCTTGTGTAGGCTGGAATTACCCTAGGTGAGTTGCAATCAGTTGGTGATCTCTATGACATCCAGTCTATAGCCATCATGTTCGTCATCGGGGTAATAACAGTCACTCCCACATTATTGGGAAACAAAAGCGAATCTTGATGGTACAGTTGAGATTGACTGGATTGTTTCCTCCAATCAACTCGACCTTGGGAATCCCTGATGACTGATGAGTAAGCACCATTTGATGAGAACTACAAGAGATGTTTAGAACTTTCTAACATTGGCTGAAACTTGGAAGGACATATCATTGAGCATCAATGGTAAATAAATTGTTATGTTATTAGATCATGTGAAAAAGAGAGTATTCTCTCGTGTTGTATCATTTAAGTGGGTACTAGCATTCTCTTTTGTTGTATCGTTTTATTTATTTCATGTTGAAGTGGTCATGTATTGTGTTCCTTTGTCAACCGTGTTGTGAATTGTGACTCACAGTGTCGAGTGAGCCGAATTGATAAGGTTTTGGCACGCATAGTGTTCCATAGTCACAGTTATCTAAAGTCCCCAATGTCCCCGGGTTCAACGAGGTCAAGTCCTTGCGGCTCAATGCGAGTCAAGACTTGGCCCCTAGATGAACAATGCATGACTCGGCCTCTAGAGCAGGAGCCTTTCCTGCACTTTAAAGGCTCTACATGTTTTCAAACTGCACCTTAAGATTGTGTTTACTCTTTGACAAGGATAAGAATATACTAATATTCTATCCATCTCATGTTTTTTTTGTTTTTTGTTTTTTGTTTTTATGATTCTTATCAATTCATATAGTTCATTCATACTAACATTATTTAGACTTTTAAATTTGATGATTTATCATAAATAAAAGATGTGATAAATAATTATTTTAAATTAATAATTTTTCCGATTAGGAAAATTATGTTAATATATTTTGTTTTTCAAAAAATAACATATGAAAATCCCAAATAAAACATGAATAAAAAATCAAATAATTTAAAATAGAAATTGTATGTCATCAATTTATAGTTACGAGGTGTAATGACCCGTGTTAAATGTATGTTATTTAGCAATAATTAAGATTAATTATTTTAAATTGAGAGATTTAAAATAATTATGACAAATAATTAAATTGTGTGTTTAAAATATATATTAGAAAATATCGTTTTATAGACGATATTAAAATGTATATTTTAATTCTATAGCACATAATAGTTGAAATAAAATAGATCGGGTCAAGTTTCGAACCCAAAAGAAAAAAAATAAACACACATATAATATTAATATATATATTATATTATAATATATAATATATTATATAAAAATAAATAAATAAAAATAATAATCATCATCATCATCCATCGGAACAATTTTCTCTCTCCCCGTACCAAATCTTCAAACCGCCGCTTCCCTTCGCCAGCCGATCGTGGCCGCACCGGTGATCAAAAAATTGAAATAACCACATATTTGGAAAGCCCATGACGAGAGCTATCCATTGATACAACTCTTGCTAGGTAAAATCGTGATTCTTGAAAACCCGTCGGAAAACGCCGCCGACTTTATCGCTGAATCGCCGTGTTCCGCCGCTCAAAACTAAAAATTGATTGAGGGGTTTTGTTCCTTATGTCGTAAGCTTTTTTGTGGTACCACTTTTGCAAATTTACCCGTCGGCTCCGTTTTTCTGCGTGATTCCGGTCATCTTCTCCGGCTAATTTACCGCGTGTTGCCGGTTATCTTCGGTTTAGGCTCGATTTTGGCCACTGTTATTGGAAGTACAAGTTGCATCGGTGCGAATCGTTGCCTTTCGACTCAAATATTGTATCATTATTGATTAATTATTTTATTATTGTAGGTTCCTGAATTGTGCAAGTTGGAGGTATAATCTGGTTAACCTAGAATTTATCGCAGTCGCTTAAATATTAGTTTAGCGTCACTTAAAACTTAAAAGAATATTTGCGACGATAAAATAGAATTGATTGATTTGAGGCATTTTAGTTGCATATTTGAATTTTAGGAATTTAAAATACCTCAATTGTTGAAATTGAATTTTTAGTGAATTTAAATGGTTGTGGAATTTTTATATGATGATAAGACCATTTAAATTAATATTCAGATGATTTGTCTGAGTTGGAAATTCCAGGACTTTCTTGAGGATTTAAGTTGCTGGTAAATTATTTGAGGTACGTAGAGATCAGTTATTTTCACGATGTCTGACAGAGGCAACTGATGATCATGTTTATGATTTATTTGCTATTTGCTGATTTATGTGATATTATATGCTGACTTGCATATTATCAGTTGGTAATTGATGTGCAAAATAAAATAAAATATTTCTTTTGTTCACACACAATTTATTTTCGTTGGACACATCAATACCACTGAACATATCATATTGAACCTATCTGTTATTGAGATCCAGTTATATTTCGGTTGAGATCCGTTATATATATGATATGATATGATATGGTGTTCTGGAGATGTTTGGCTACCTTGATTCGGTCCGGCTTAGGTAGTTGCTGGCTTCGAGGCTGGGCCATATCCCAGGCACGGTCCGCTGAGTCGTGGACCAGCTCGAGCATATATGTATGATTGTTGATTTCGATCATTTGATTCCTGATATCCTGATATCTTGCACCTATACATGCATTGCATTCATGCATGGCATCATTGCATTTCTATGTCATATATCGTGGTTTCTTGATGTCTCGTACTGGGGTTGCTGACCCCCGAGAGGGGACTGTCGTGTCTTTTGTGTGTGGACATGACAGGTGGTACAGGTGGTTCGACCTCAGGCGCTCGAGAGGAAGCCTCAGGAAGTACCAGAGCTCTTTGAGAGTAGACGCAGTTGTATTTAGGTACTGCGTGGTGTTGCTGTCTCCCAGATACTATATGTATATATTTGGAGGATTGTATTATGGTATTAGCGACCCTTGTCGGCTCTATGATATTTTGGTTTGGATGTCATGATCGTGTCTGGCTGACACATGTTTATGTTGTGTTTATTGAGGGCATATGTTTATTTTGAGTATTTGATTTTCTGGTATGTCCTATTTACGGGAAGGTCATGTCGAAATTTTTATAGGCCCAAACACAAATTTTTAACTCACTTTTTCGCTGTTTACTGATTAATCAAGATTGCATGTTAATAAATTGTGATTAGGATAACGGGCCCTCACACTTGGAATGATCATGTGCGACGCACGTGAGTGATTAATAATGAAAAATATAATAACGAGATTTAGATAATTTTTAAAATCGTTTGAATAACATCTTGTTTATGAGTATTTATTAATTTAAATATATCAAAACACAATAAATAAAAATACATCATGACGATAAATCAAATATATTCACTTATTTATATAACATTTTTCAATTTGCATGATTATAACATAATGACAGCTCTATCAAAGTAACAAAGATATTTTTTATCAAAATATCATTCACAATGAAAAACAATATAAATAAAATTAAGAGAATAGTAAATTTTACTAAAACCAAAATCACAATGTATTTAAATGGAGTGCATATAGTGATTGTCAAATAAAATTCTCTTAATTAACTAAATTATCATAATGATGTTAAAATAAAACCTCTAAACTTGTTATTAAGTTAAATATCAATTGTGTTTTTGCTAACTTTTAACTCTTTGGGAATTTTGCTTAACTTTTTTCTTTTATAGAATAGATATTACACGTCAACTCAAATATTTTAAACGTATAGTAGCTCAATCGTCATGATTCGATCGATGTATCCAACAAGGACAATTATTGCACTCCAATAATTACACTAATTGCAATCTATGAGAATCGATCTCATGACTTTGACTCTTATATATACCAATTGTAAGATCATGCATTTGTCGATTTACCAAAACTTATAACCGGGGTAACGATGCAACATTAATTAAAATCTTTTAAAATCGTAAAACAACTCAAACGTCACATTTAGATTGTTATACCTTGCATAAACAAACAATTATTGCACCTAACAGATATGATATAGTTGTTATTTTACATTTTAGAAATCATTTTTCTAAATCAAATTTATTCTCACTAATAAAATAATTTCATCGAACACAAAGTAGTTTTAATTATTAATAATAATTTAAACACAAATATTAATTGCTAGGGTGACCACTCTATGTCATCACTTATGCTTCATTAAGTTGCAATCATAGAAATAATGCACCATGAATTGATAAACATAACTTAGTTAATTTAATAAGTGAGTAATATTAAATAACAATTTTGTTATTTTTAAATGTGAAAAATAGTTTTTATATATATAAATTCATCATATGTAATGATAAATTAATTAATATGTAAAAAAGAGAAAAAATTGTTTTTTATGTATGTAATTTCATCATATATAATTAGAAATTAATTAATTGGTTGAAAAGAACAAATAAGATAACAAATCAATATATTATATACGATGATTTCGTAATAGAATAATGCTAATATAACTATACTTTGTATTATCTTTAGAACGCAATTGAAAATTGATAACAAAATATATAATAATAGAAACTTTAATCTTAAAAACATTATTATCTAAAATATTATCATAATACATAATGAATCATAAATGAAATCACTACATTATTGAGTAACTATTTATTTAATTATTACTTAAATCAATTTATAAAATAAAAAAGATAAGATAGAAATATTAAATATTCATTAGTAACCATGAAGAAATACACTAATTTTAGTAACAAATTTTAGTTAGCAACAAAGAAAAATTATGGGTAAATTGATAAATTCAATATGTATTAATATCCAAAGATATTTAAGATAGACAATAAATTAAAAAAGAACCCATCAAAAAAATTATTGATTTAATTTGCTTCATTAAATGAATAAGGGTATATTGAAAAATTCACAATTAGAAGTCATATATTTATATGTATATTAGATTACTCAAAATTTTGACGTTTACTAAATTTACTAATTTTTTATTTTTTTAAAAAATAAATAATATTTGTATCATATAATTTTGTGCTTTGCCTTTTTCTCAAGAGCAAAAATAAACTGAAAATCATAAAATGTAAATAATCTTTTTTTAAAAAAAATAATTGAGATTATTATATGATTAGTTTAATTATATATATAAATATATGGGTATTTGTTACTATTATTAAGAATATCTATGATAGAGACAAAAATAATGTCTTGGTCTGTTTTTTGTTCTTCCAATTCAAATAACATTTTAGTCCCTTTCTCTTAATAATTATAAAAAATACTGTACACACGCACCGCGTGTGTAAAGTAGCTAGTATATAATTAATTCAGCGTACGCAATGTTCATATTAGGTGCTGGTAGTTATCATGCATCATTTACACTGTAAAAATTACAAATTCTTTCAAGCAAAATACACCACTGCAACCAACTCCAATTTACAGCAGCAGACTAAACTAACATAAAAGTTTGAACATCTCAATGAAAAACGTTCCATTCACAAAGAATACTTCGATCTCAAGAGACAACTAGCTAACAAATAAGATTTTAGCAGATTGCTCAGAAGCATCTGCAAGGCCTTGAAGCATTCTCAAGATCTCAGCAGTGTCGTCTAAGTAGTACTTGGCCTTGCTCGGCTTTTGTCCGACAGTGCATGCGAAAACTTCAGCAACCGGAGAAAGAGATGCATCAGCCATGGCACTCGTTATCACCTCGAACATGTCCTCATCAGACCGGTCATCTCCTATGCAAAGCACAAAATCAGGACGCACTTCCCTTTGTCGCATTGTTGTGAGCATTCGATCAGCTACTAGGCCTTTGTTCACGCCCTGATGGAGAAAAAACATCATAAGGAACCGGAAATAAAATGGGATTTGGATCGATGGAACATAAATAGGGAATTGATGGAGGAAAATGAGGTTTAAGGAGAATCGTAATATATGTTTTGTTTGAAGTAAGTGCAAAGCCAGGTTCATTATTTCTGCATTGCGCACCCATTCAAAATAGCAATGCTCGTATAAAACATCACTCTTATTTATTAAATGTACTTGGCTATGGACTCTACTTGTTGAACCACGGTTCACTCTTACCCCTCGTGGTAAAAGGGATAAAATTAGCACATTTAACATCCTGGATGCATCTTGGTGGGAAAATATTTTGGGCACCTTGCATGTATAGAAGTGAATGTATCCCATGTTTCAACAAATATGCCAAGGTTTCTCGAATTTGCATAAAGTTTATAAGGAAATACTAACGAATGCTAAAAAGACATTACAACTGCCTGTACTCTAACCTGTGGCTTTACTTCGACAATATGTTGGCCACTCTTGACTGAAACAGGTTCGTTTGCCAGAACGCTTTCTAGATGATCGAGAAGCTCCTTAGCTTGACATGACCCAAAATCTGGGTCCGCAAGTTGGTAATTCCAGACAAGCGCGCTCTCTTTTGGTTCAATAAAAGAACCATCAGTTGTTTCTGTATATAACTGCATCACCGGTTCAGCAATCTGCTTCCAGTAGAAATCAGGAACAGCAACACAAGTCTCCCATTCTGCATCGCGATTTGGCCTGAAAAGGAAATAATTTTGAGTTTTCAGGCGTAAAGTTTCTATAGCATCTATATTCTTTATCTTAAAATATGCCCGCAGCTTTGATTTGAAACACAAGAAAAATTCCCTTTCAGACAAAACATAACAATTTTTTACCTCACTAGATAGCCGTTCTCAGCGCTGACGCCCAGGTTTTCACAGGGAACAAACCATCGCGTTAAGATCTCTTTCTTCTTCCCACTGACAACAAAAACCACGTTTTTTGGGTCTTTGCACAAATTATTCAAGATTTGAATAGACTCGATGCTTGGATTTATATCAACAGCACTCTGCACCGTCATTGTGCCGTCATAGTCCAAAAGAACTGCACGGCTCTTGGTCCTCTTATATGCTGATACAATTTGTTCAACGGACAGCTTTCCGAAACTTGGGTCCAAGGCAATCACGCGAAATCCTAAACCAAACCCGATACCCCAGCACCTCCTCCTTACATGGTCCTGACATGCTCTTTCGAGATCTTGCATAAAGCTATGAGCCCAATATGCAACATCATGGCTACTTACATACTTATAGTGCTTATCGTGCCGCATTTGTTTTTCTTGCTCAGGAAATATCAAGGCAGAATCCATAGCTTCTGCCACAGAATCTATGTTCCATGGATTAACTCGAATAGCACCACTAAGGGATGGGGAGCATCCGACGAATTCAGAAACAACCAGCATGCTTTTCTTTGGCACCGATGGATTCAAGCCCAATACTTCATCTAGCTTGTCAGTTCCTTGTCTGCATACAATGTACTCATATGGTATTAAGTTCATTCCATCTCTCACTGCTGTGACAAGACAACACTCGGAAATAACATAATATGCTATACGCTCATAGAAATGAAGTGAGGTATTGATCAAAACGACTGGCTCATATCCTGGTTCTCCAAAACCCTCATTAATTCTTGTAACAGTCGCATAAGTTTCTAACTGAACCTCCTGTACGTCTTTACCACGGCCTCTAGCAGGATTTGCAATTTGAACCAACACAACCTTGCCTCTTTTATCAGGATGTTGGTTAAGCAATTGTTCAAAGGCCAGAAGCTTCAGGCTAATTCCTTTAAATATGTCCATGTCATCAACTCCGAGAAGAACAGTCCGACCCTTAAATTTATCGCGTAATTCTGCTACCTTAGACTCGGTTTCTTGAAGAGCCAGCACTGAGCAAAGTTGGCGCATATGTATCCCAACCGGAAGTATTTTAATGCTGACTGTACGGCCATAGTACTCGAGCCCTATATAACCACGTTTAGATTGGTATGATACCCCCAGCATCCTACTACAACAAGAAAGGAAATGTCTCGCATAATCGAACGTGTGGAATCCGATAAGGTCAGAGTTCAATAGTGCTCGTAGAAGTTCAATTCTTACAGGTAGAGTTCTATATATCTCCGATGATGGGAATGGACTGTGGAGGAAATACCCAAGCTTCACCCTATTAAACCTCTTTCTGAGAAATGTCGGCAATACCATTAAATGGTAATCATGTACCCACACAAAATCGTCATCTGGAGAGATCACTTCCATTACTTTGTCTGCGAATATTTTGTTTACAGAGACGTAAGCTTGCCACAGGGAACGGTCAAACCTGCCGCCAAGATCTGGAGATAGAGGAAGCATGTAGTGAAATAAAGGCCAGAGGTGCTGTTTGCAGAATCCATGGTAGAATTTACTGAAAAGTTCGAGTGGGATGAAGGCCGGAACGCATTTGAAGGTTTCGAGTAAAGTTTGAGCAACATCTTCTTGTTCGCTAGGATCAATTTCTTCTTTCAGACAACCCACGAAAATTACTTCCACATCTTCTCCGAGCCCATCTTTTAGTTGTAAAAGAAGAGAATCCTCGTCCCAACTAAAGTCCCATGCGTCATCACCATCCGACTCCCTGCGATGTGCACGAAGTGGGAGTTGGTTTCCGACAATAATCACCCGATCTTGAGATATAGATGAGGGAACATCTGATCCAACACTCCCACTTTCATCGTCTAGCTCAGATAACACTCCTGCTACAGTTGCAACTCGGGACAATTTTTTTGCCCCACGGCTGAAGCTCGGCGAACCACCCGAATTAAGATCCAATAAATTTGAGAATGACTTCGAAACCATTTCTTGAAGAGTATGTATCGTAAATAGACCACCTGGAATTGTTAGTTCGAACACTCTCCACTTATAATTATTTGATCAAATCTGAACTCTACAAACAAAACCATATATAAAAGAAAAGAGGGAGAAATATTGATTCGTATAACTAGCAAACCCACAAAAAAATTGAAAAAAAATAAATCCAAATGCAGAATAGATGATAAAATCCTATTCCTGAAAATTAGCAGATAAAGAAAGAAAAAACTCACACCTCAAAAATTAAACCTTCAAACAGTTGCACATAAATCTAAATCAACTGAGTAAGAATTACAATAAACAAGCTCAACATCAACAAGATCGTAAACAAAAACCAGGCATCAAAATGAACAAAAATTCACGCAGCATTTGAAATATCCGCGGCAAATCTGTCTGTTAAAGGAGGCAACTTTGATAATTAGGAATCAATCAGCCCATCTTCCATCAATAAAGAAGGGTACTTCTTAAAATATGGAGAGCGAGTGACAACTTGTCGACTGAAGGGACCATGAGCAATCTCGAAAACTCAGCGAAAGCAATAAAAAAGCATGAAGTTCTGTTACAAGTGGTCATGAAAGTGGCAATAATCTTAAAGAAAATTGAAAATATACAAAAGCAAATCAAAGCAGCAACCGATCAGTGGTAAAGAAGCGTTTACTTTCAAGACAGTGCGAAAAGTCACCTTAAAAACACCAAAGATTCCCCAATAAAAATATATATCCCAGATCAGATTCCCATCTGCTTGCTCTCCAGTGGCATATCAAGAAAAGATATTTTTTTTTCAACACCCTTCTGCTTGTTTATTATTTGGAAATACTTGTTACCCTATAAATATTGAAGAATATATTACAATACAACGCACAAAAGATTAAATCTTTATGCAGGGGCAGATTCTTTTCCTGAAACACAGAAATGTGAGAAGAGAGAAAAGGTGGGAATTATCAAAAGGGTAATGAAAACAAGAAGGCACTGAGCTAGAAATTTGTCCATTGTAGTTAACTATGGTTAAGGGTAATGTAATTGTCGTCACCTAACTGTTGTCGATGACCACGTGGCATGCAATCGCTCCTCCAAACTCATGTGTATTCAGTTGGTACAAATTAGTTCCTCGCTCTTTCTCAAACAATTCCTTGATTTAATATTTTTTTTATTCAGGAAAATGCTTTACACTTTGTATATATTAAAATATAATTTATTGAATTTTAGTTAATAAGTGGTATTCCTTTAGCGACATGTTATTCATGATACATAATATTTCTTTTATTTTTTACATATAATTTGTAACATTAAAATACAAGAAAAACTTGAGGCCCTTTTCATGAAAAAACATTTAAATAATAAAGAAAGTTTCTAAGTTAAAATTTCAATATATTGTATAATATTATCATGTGGTAAATAATTGTTTCATTTTATTTTGGTAAGATGTAAATCTTATCTAGTGTGAAAGTTATTTTGGTCAAAATATTTATTGCCGTGTCCAAAAGACCACACTCGTATGAGTTTAATTTGTACTTTAACAAATAAGGTACACGTTGGTGGGTGTTATATCAAATCTGAAGGTTATTTTGGTCAAATTATTTATTGTCATACTCAAGAGACGAGTAGGTTTCTTGTGAAACGGTCTCACGAATTTTTATCTGTGAGACGGGTCAACCTTACCGATATTCACAATAAAAAGTAATACTCTTACCATAAAAAGTTATATTTTTTCATAGATGACCTAAATAAGAAATCCGTCTCACAAAATACGAGCCGTAAGACTGTCTCTCACAAGTTTTTTCCCAACAGACCTTACACGTGTGAGTTTAATTTGTCTTTTAACAAATAAAGGGACCACATTGATGGGTGTTATAACATCCGTCGATGTGATCCTTTTGTTTGTTAAAAGACAAATCCGTCGGCCACCACCGCATAAAAAGCATGAGATCTACGTGATATATGTACATTATATTAACACATCCATTCTCATACATTCATAACATCAATATTTATTATTTTTAGGTCTCATTGTTAAATCATTCATCTTTATTGTTATTTTACATTAAATAAATATATATATATATATATTCAATTTTATTTACACAATTTAAATGTTTATTATTTTCAACTAGTTTCATTAAATTCAATCGAGTACACATTTTTATTTTAAATATTATCTTATTGATTAATTTTTTAGAAAGAATATCATATTAAAATACAATAATTTAAGTTAAGAGTAAACTTGAATTTTTAGTTGAATCATACACCAATTCAGTCATTTATAGCAGTTCATGTAGTATTTGTCAATTTTATCAGTAATTTGTGTACCAAAATGGTTTTTTTTTTTTTTTTTGCATGACCAACGCTATAATTTTGTTATAAATAACACCATGTACAAAGTAAAAATATCTCTGTGTAAATATATATAAGAGAAAACTAAATAAATAATGTTTAAAAAAAAAAAGACAAAGCGCCCAACATTTCTCTTGTTAGTTTTGGAAAGTGGGGACCAAAGTGTTGCTCAATGTGATTTAATGCACTAATAATGTCTGATATTTTAAGGATAAACTATTTTCATGGATACGGTTAAAACTTTTGGGTTGACATGACAATGAAAAATATTCCCGGCGGAAAAATCACTTTCTTGTTTGTCACAATTTGCAACGAATATTCCATTTACATTTTATATTATACTAGTGTCTCGACCCACGTATAACATTTTTTATAATTCATTCGATTTATATTTAAATGAAAATCAAAATATAATTATAAGAAATATTGAAAGATTACATTTAAATTATAGCTTATATTTTCTATTGACTTAGCAAACCTTAATCATGATAACAAGTAATACATATATATTCATAAGCAAAAATGAAAATACTTTTAATCAATATAACTTTTCATTAACATACACTTTAAACATTTTCTTTTCGTCATATACTTTTTTTTCCATCATATACGTATCTATTTTAATTGAATTCAGATCCTTAATTGTGATTTTCGTATAAGCTATACGTACTAGGAGGCGGGGACATTAGCGACACTCTCGCCCGTCAACTGAGCTTTGGCCTTACATAACATCATATCTTCGTATCATCGTATTAGTCACAATCAATTCAGCTCCTTCAACTTTTCATTTTTCCATCACTTATAAAATTCATGCATATATAAATCATCTTTCTTTTAAATCAAGCATGCAACATGTCTGTTAGGAGTAATGTTTCATCATAAATTCCATAAACATTTCAACATTCATTACAACATTCAGGGTCTTGTCATGACGTCTAACTTTTTTCAGGTGTAAAATAACCGTTTTGCCCTTGAAAGTCTAACTTTCTCAATTTATCCTTAGACCTTAAAACGACGACTCAAATCCATCCAAACTTAACATGGCACCTTAAAATACACCCATAAATATTTGTTAAATGTAAACTTAAGCTCCTCGACTAATTTTCCAGTTCGTTTTTAAACTTAGACGTGCATCCCGGTTTAAACCGATTCGACTCGAAACTTAAACAAATCTTACCAAACTTGAACCATAACTTATTAACAACTAACCACACTGTATAAAACCCAAATCAAGCCAATTAAAACCCTTAAACATGCATGAACAACTACTGAAATGTTACCCCTGTTTTTCGAAAACTCTGGCTTACTTGCCATGCACCTCTTCGGCCCTAGCCCTCAACCAACGAGACCATCTCCTATGAGCCCTTCCTAGGACCATGGCTGAACCCTAGGGAACCTACTGGACAGAACTTGACACGCCTAGAAGCCGCAGCCCTCAAAGCTGATCGCCCCTAGCATGCGCGCCCATGCCTTACGACCCAACCCCCTTGCCTTTGAACCAGCCCTCGTAGGGCTCTTGGTCATGCCTAACAGTAGCTAAGAGTCGTGCCTCTCTAGTGAACTTTGGCCAAAACCCTAACCTCATTTAACCCAAATTTTGGTTCACCTTTGTTATCCTCTATGTACAGCCCTTATACAGCCTTGTCTAGGCCCCTAACCCTCTGGAATTCATCCATTTTTGTGCCCCTACCATGGCTGTCCCTTAGTGAATCATAAACAAGAGTTTTTAAAAAAGGAAAACTCCATTTTTGACATGTTTATGCCATAAAAACGAAAATATACAAAGTGTATCGTGTTTTTCATGCAATCATGTGTCAAAACATACAATATGGTGTGAAAGATGAGTGAAGGAAGATTATTTATTACGCTTAAAAAATGACTTGTGATGCGAGGAACGTTGGCGTAGAGGCGAGGGAAGAAGTTTGCTGAATTCTACTTCAAATTTACATGAGTTGCTATCCCAAAAAACATGTGTGTGTGGTTGTATTGTTGATGGAGAGTCCTAGGGTTTCTAGTGATGTGTGCATGTGTTTGAGTGAAATAAAAGAGCTTGGAAGCTTGATTATTCGATATAAAATACTATGGTAACATGTTAGGCCCAATAACCTAGTATAATAGGCTCAATTAGATAGTAATTAAAATATTTTGTTTAGGTTTCTTTTCGAAAATATTAACCAACCTCCAAAAAGTCGCTATTTTCGTCAAAAAATGATTGTCAGTTTAAAATATGACTCGGCGCGTATAAACACCTCAAAATACATCATTTTCGAAAATACGTATTAAAATATACCATAACCATATATTAAATAAATAAAAAAATTATTTAATAAAAATATTTTCTCTTATATGGTCCGCGGTCTCCGTTCTTCGATCGCGTCTCGAATAACCTTTAAAAACACATGAGTTTTATGCATTCTAATATAAAACTACCTTTTAAACATGTAATCATGTACATCATATTTAATTTATGCAATTAAAATAATAATTACTCATTTTCTATTTTTCCTAGATTTACATGTACTTGGATTATATAATCGTATTTTGGACCATACACTTACCATATTAGTGATGAGTTTTATGTCAAATTTTTTAAAACACAAGGTTCTAAATGTAATTAATTTTATATACATATATTTTTACTTTTTTGAATTTTACAGGAGGTGCAAGCATACATGTGTGTCTACGACTCAAAATTAAAACCACTAATTGACATTTCATATCTCGTTTCTGGTCCCGACGGATCAAATTCGACCTCAAATGAATATTCCATGGCACAATGGTCATTCAAGCCAGAGATTTTTACAAGCACGATTCATTTTCCAAGATGTCTACCATGTGCAGCATGTGTGGGTGGATCATGACCAATCACCCATCGTCCCCTTCTTGAAGAATGGAAGAATCCAGGAAAGCCACCCGTCAACGTAAATATAAGACTTTTCATTATAAAATTTATTTTGTTGATGCCAACAAAAAAAAAAACAAACAAAAAAACAAATAAAATTGACTAAAATTTATGTGAGACGATCTCACGGATCGTATTTTGTGAGACAGATATTTTATTTGGATAATCCATAAAAAATAATATTTTTGATGCTAAGAATATTATTTTTATTTTGAATATCGGTAAGGTTGACCAGTGTCACAGTTAAAAATTCGTGAGACCGTTTCACAAAAAATCTACTCAACAAAATTATATCGACTTTCACAGCACAATCAATGCATTTGATTGATACTTCACAAATAACTAGTTTTAAAATTTGAAAATATTTACTTCATAACTTGTGCTATCTTGAACATGGTGAGTTATATATTATAAAAATACTCATTACCATTAAATCATATTTTAAAGTAAGGGTGTCAAAATACAACACGATCCGTCAACCCGACACGACCCAACACGAAAAAAATCAAGTTCGGTTTGGTGTTTTTCGGGTCGGGTGGGTTCGGGTTAGTGTCATGTTAGACGGATTTCGGGTTGGGTCGTGGATTGGCTCGAAAACTTTTTTTTTTGAAAATATTACCTATATTTTATATATTGTATGTTTGAACAAAATTTATTGTATATTTATATGATAAATTTTCATCATTTAATATTTATTTTGTATTTTTTTATTTTTTTAACAATTGTTTATTTGATTTAGTAAATATACTTTAATTTTCTACGATTAAACTTTCAAATTTAAATCGAAAATTTTGTTATTATGTGTTTAAATTAAATATTATTATTATTTTTTATTTTTTCGAATTTTTTTCATTAATTTTTTTTCAAAAATAAATAAAATTCGGGTTAGACGGGTTGATTCGAGTTAGACAGGTTCGTGTTCGTGTTGAGGGTTTTCGGGTTGCTTCGGGTTGGGTTCGAGTTGAAAAAAAATAAAAAAAATTAACGAGTTAACCCGAAACCCGACCCACCGATCCGATTGACACCCATGTTTTAAAGTACATTTAACAAATAAGAACTCAATTCCCATAGGTTTTAAACAGCATGATTATAAGGTTTAAAACGTTAGGAAGTACAGTCAACAAATCAAATCTCATTCCCCTCACTGTTTTTTTACTTCAAATGGTCTTATCTCATGACACAAAATATGCATAGCAAGAGGGTCATACACATGATACGTATTATAGTAGTCAGAAATAAATTTACAGCACGTCATTTGCGAAAAATATCGAAGCGAATTGGTCTTAAGAATCATTATCGTCATCTTCCTCTATCTCAGGCTTGACGAAAAATTCAATGTAAGCAATACGGTTGGGTTGTTGAAACCCAGTAGAATCAATGTGAGGATGCGAAACGCTGGGCTTTGCAACCGAAACAAGGTGTTGAACTTTCAACATCCCACCTCTCCCAATTGTAAACTTGCTCCCTCGATTATCCCGAATTACACTGCTTGGGATGTTAGAAGTCGTTGCACGAAGGAATTTGTACTTGTACCTGTCCAAAACAAGTTAAGGTGCCTACTGGCAACTTTGTCACATTACTCGTCATATTGTAGGTGATGTTGCATAACATCATGACGGCCAATGTAAACACTTTCAAAAGAATATTTTTCCAAGAGAGAATGGTAAATGAGAAGAACCTGTGAGATATTTGCTGTTCACAACTAAAGGTGATTAAAAGATCCATATGAGCATAGTAGTTGAAGTCTATCTGCATGATAAGAGACAAATATCTATATCTATATACCTATAAAAGTGTGGATACTTCAAATGTTTTCCAATTGTGAATGGACGTCATTACCCTTCACATTTTTTACTTATTTCAATTATTAATCAAGTAACCTATGAAGTAAATACATATTTAGTCTATTAATTAATAATTAATACTAATTAAACATGTTTTATGGTTATTACCCTTCACATTTTTTAAAGTCCATAAGTTGATTGATTTTTAGTTTATTATGCCTTATACTTGATGTTTGGATATATATTTTTTAAAAATTTGTTTCATTTAATTTGATTCTATATATTCTGCTAATTATAATTTATTAGATAACATAAAATTATCAACTTCAATTTTAATTTGACAAAAAACTCGAAAGTAAATTACATAAGTTCTTAATTAATTTATTCGTCCAATATAACAAAGAAATTAAACTCAAATTTGTAACAAAATGATTCAAATTATTTTTTTAGAAAATCAAATTTTTTATTTTTATCATATAATTTGTATTTACGTGCATCGCACGTGCTTCATACTAGTTTTATATAAAGGGCTCTAGAAGCAATTTTTTGGTTTGCAATGGATTTAGGGATTACCTGCAGGTCCCCATGGCCTTCACCTCTGAAGACAACAGATGGAGGAGATGGCTGTAAATTTATCTGAATGCTTGATCCAGGCCATTCAAGATCATCGATAGCTTCCTTCAGAGCTGCAGACTATCAAACCACAAATATAAAAATATGTATATAGGATCTCATGCACATCCTACTTTGATTAATTTTTTTTTTAAAAAAGAGGATATATAATCTTATCAAGAAACCCCAATTTTTCAAGCCCATTTCACGACCATAGGAAATCATCTCCTTATTCTATGTGAAAAATGCATTAAGCTTACCATAGATCAAGAGTTCTGCACTCATTTTAGTTGTAGAGCGTATTTAACTTTAAGACAGTTTTTAACCTTTTTAAAGTAACTTGATTACTGCATAATGTACTAAGAATACTTTAACCGTGAAACTCGTAGGAGTATTTCCAGCAGTCTCAAAATTATAGTCCCACGATATTGTCTCTGGAATCCTTGTCCTCAACTCCGCATAAATGCATGCATTAGAAGAATCAACAGATCTAACACAAGGGAAGCGGAAAGATCAAATAATGAGTCAACTTGTCATTGCAATTCTAACTTAAACATAAATCAAGTTCAATGGCAATGAAAATTCAGGTATGTTACACTTTCAAACTGATGCAGCACAGAGAAACTTTACGGCTTTAAATTATTAGGAAATGTCCAACCTCAAATTAAGATCAACCAAAAAGCTTATGCCTTATAGTCATATTATTATTCAGGGATCGACTGGGAATTTATTTTTAATCTTAACTCTCTCTCTATTGCCCACAGGAAAACTTAGTTTTTTATAATTTCGATCTTGTGGTTGTATTTCCCCCATGCATTGCAGGAAATATTGTGTCAAAACAGACCACAGATCATCAATCATCCTCATTATACGAGTTAGATTTCATCTTTTACTTCCTTTGATCATCTCTCTAGTTTTCTCCATTTTTCATTCCTTCTAGTTGAAATTCACCAGCAACCAAACTTCTTGTTTTCCAATGTATTCAACAATTAACATTAAATTTTAGTAAAGTTCCATCAATTTCTAGCAATCCTTTTTGGACATCAACATTGATGATGTAGTCCAATTCCTCGAGGAAAGATAATCCCAAACAAGAAAGCAGCTTAACTCCAGCTAACATTTGCAAGACACCCAACTCTAAACACATGGTTCATGGTGCACATACATTCATCAACCTCCACAGACAATTTTTTCATGCATTTTCCGGCCCAAAACTTTTCCATAAAAATTTATTCTGGTGTGAGCATAAAGTAGAAAAGGCATTAAGAAATTACCGGAGCAAAAGTTGCATATCAGACCCCGGATAACGGATTTCAAGAATGTTGGAGCGTCCAGGAACAGAAAATGTGTTGAGACAGTCAACAAAGAGGCCTAAGCCCACCCCAAATCGTGGCCTCCCGTGAGCCCCGTAATCATATTTAACAAATAGCTACAGAATAAAACTCCAAAAACTGAACACATCGAAAGCAATTCTCTCAATAAACTTCTGCAAAAGAATTAAAACTCTGATTATCAGGGAAAAGACATTATTACATGTGAATACCTCGCGTTGTAGATAAACCTTAGCTTGAAGACAAGCAGTTTCCTCGACGATTATGACTATCCCGTGTTCCGATAATTCCACAACAGCATCCTAATAACAGAATAATTAATTAAGATCCAAATTTGTCACGATGAAAATTGGGAAGGTTTATGAAATGAAACCATACTTGATGGCGTTTCCAGCGGACCGAGGTGAGGGCATCGACGAACGCCTTGGACGCAGTCCAGTTCACACACCAAGTCCGGAACCTCCACCTCCTCCGCCACCGACGAGCTCATTCAGCCGCCTTCTCCGTCTTTTCTCTCCCGCCAAAAAAATACGAGACCACTTGACGGAATAATAAATCACGGTGTCGAATAATTCTATCAATATTCACAATAAAAAATAATATTTTTTTATGAATAATCCAAATAAAAATACGATTTTATACAAATTTTTGTCAAGTTTAATTATACTCAACTACCTAAACTTAATTATGCAATTATATAGTTTTTAAGAAAGTTAATTAGGTTAAAACCTTAAATTTTAAGTTTTAATCGCATTACTGCCTTTACTTCAACGATAAAACGAAAATAGATATAATTTTGAACTTTATAATACGAGTCAAAACTATTTTGATTATTCTTAAACCTTAAATTGATCATCATTATATTATATTTTCTCATCTGGAACTCATACTTATCAAACACCCTCATGTTCATGTGCATTTCTGCCTTTGCTTCTAATCCCACATTGTTTAATGGCGTTTTTCTTCTTTTTTTCCTGCCTTTGCTTCTAATCCCACATTGTTTAATGGCGTTTTTCTTCTTTTTTTCCAGGAAAAAAAGAAGAAAAAGCATCACTAATTTTCCCTATTCACCATAAACTTGATAAAATTCATCCAAAGATAAGAAAGAGGCGTAGGAATAAGTGAGGTCTCATGTTATCCCAAACAAAATCGATCCACAAAAGCTAAAAGAATCGCCCAATATATGGTATTACTTGGTTGCTAGAATAGTATTTTTACAGATTAAAACAATCGCCGCATTCCAACCTCAAACGACTTTGACACAGCAACAGCGCAAACAGGACTTATGGGGATCTATTCTCTCTCTATTTGAATTGTTACGTGACTGATGTTGTATTCCCTCTTGATATAGTCGATTACTTTGTCCAACACCATGTCGGCATCAGCTTCTGGCTTGACCTTAACATGACAAGCTAATAAAACTTTTCCTACTGTGATCGCCCAGATATGCAACTCATGAATTGCCACGACCTCTTCCATATCACAGAGACCCTTTTCGAGCCTTGTTGCGTCAATCTCTCTAGGAGTGCTTTCCATAAGAACCTCAAGAATGCTGCGTAGCATCCTAATAGTGGTTCCCAGCACGATAATGGAAAAGATGAGGGTACAAATAAGATCAATAATTTTCCACTCTGGTTTATACCATATGATAGCTCCACCAATCATAACCCCAATACTTTGTATGGAATCTCCAAGTACATGAAGGTAAGCCCCCTGAACGTTTATATTCCGTTGCTTCTTCTCATGTCCATCTTTTGATTCATTTTCACCTCCAACGGAATTCTTGAGCAAAGGTTCCGTAGAGTCCCCATCATGTATATGGTGACGCCCATCATGTTTGGAGTGTCTTGAGTCATGGTAGGTAACACTGACTCCATGGTGGTGCACATGAGTATCCTCTGAGCCATGATCATGATCGTCATGCTCGTGATGTCCATGGCCGTGCCCTGAACCATGCCCGTGATTGTGACCATGGCCATGTCCGTGACCATGATCATGGCCCAGCAAGATAGCCATGATAACATTGACTAATAACCCAAAAGCGGAGACCAAAAACATCAGAAATCCTTGTACTTCACCTGTATCATGTATGAGACGAAAAATGGCTTCATAGACAAGGATCCCGGCAAGAAGCCATATCATCTGAATTGAGACCAGTGCCCCCAGTATCTCTATTCTGAAAAAACCGTAAGACTGGCGTGGAGTAGCTTCCCATCCTCCCGCCCATAGTGAAAACAAAGAAATCGCAAAAGCAGCAACATCTGACAGCAAATGTGCTGCATCAGTCAATATCGCAAGACTATTGGCTTTGATACCTCCAACAACTTCAACACTCATAAAAACAATGCACAAAGCAACCGCAATCAAGAGTTTCCTCATGGATGCTGAACGCTCTTGGGCATCTTTAGAACTGCTCTGAGCATCAGAAAAACCGCATGCTGCTCCTCCACAAGCCTTGGTCCCTGTAGAACCCCTCTCTGTAGCTCTCACATCCGTGCAAACCTCTACAACATGCCCATGTTCTGAACTTCGTGTATCCATCTAAATGCATATAGCACAAAATTCATCACATGTTCATCTTATTTTATCAAAACGAATTTGCAGAACAAAATTTTCCACGAAAGACTCAAATATTCGTTTATCTTGAGTCAGCTAGCCCCATTGAGCAACCAGTATACAAAACCAATATTCACGAGAGAATCTACAAGAAGTCGGAGAAAATAATATCCACATAATAATTTGCCTGGAAAAATCTTTATAAATGCAATAACAAGAACCAGTCCTGATAGGATATTTAAAATTACCACATCAAGTATGAAATATCAATCCAATAATTCATAAGATGCCAGTATTTAATTCTGGGCAAACCCAGATGTCATAGTCAGTATTAGTTCTTATCGCATCAAGAAACCACACGAACTTCGAGCAGAAACCTTTTACTCAACTTATGATAAAGGTTAAAATCCCAGTAAACAACACAAGAGGCAAGAATTCGCATAGCAACACATCCAATGGAAAGATTAGACACCCCTAAATATAAATTCGAACATCAAACATGATCCACAAATTGAAGGCAAATTTCAGGAACACCTCCAGGTAATCCAGCAAACAGAAAATAAGGCATCCAAAGCAAGAAATCATGATTAATTAATGTACCTCAAACCAATAATTAGGACGTAGATAGAAGAACACGGGATAAGAATCGCATAAAAGAACATCCCATTACCTTATTCGAATCATGAATTCTCTCTCTAATGTGTTTCGTGACGTGTGCGTGCTAAACAACAAAAAGGGCCGAGTCGTTTCCACGAAATACACATGCCCTTCAATTAAACTCTTCTTAAAAAGCTAACATTGTTACAACAATAATTACCATGTGAAAATACACAAACAAACGAACAAATGAACAGAAATTACTAAATTCAAAGGCGTCTCACGAACTAGCACACTCGGGATCTCGCATCGCATATTTTACGGTGAGAAAAAAATATAAATCTAAAAAGTGGAGAATCGCTCACATGCATCGATGAATGGATAAGAGTGAATAAGGGTACCTTGGCAAAAACCTTTTGGGTTGTTGATTCCTTTACGCTCCGCCACTCATGAGTTGTGAACCTGTTTGTTTGCCTTATATTATAATATTTTATTCTCGTTTTTGAAAGGAAAACTGAATATTATTTCGATATAGGATCTATGTTCAAATTAATTATTAAAAATATTTTTTATCATAAAATCCAAATTGACCGATAAAATTTAGTGGCACAAAATTCTCGTGAACATCATCTAATATATCAATTTTACGAAAATAATCTCTAATTCGACTTGATTTATAAAGAAAAATTGAAAATATGAAACGAATCACTCTCATATGTATTATTTGTTTGGCTGCCAATGACAGCTCATTCTGTCGCTTCCGTTTTTACCCCTGGTCCCCTACTCCTCAGTTGTTATCGACTGACGAATTAAAAGCTGTTCTCAAACTCTCTCTAAAAAAATGGTTTTCAGATATAAGGAGTCAAAATGCGACAACAATCTGACAAATACTGTAATTTTGGAAGAAAATTCATAATTTAATTAATTTATGTCTTTTATGCATTAAACTAATAAAAATATTATATATATATATATATAATGAGATAATTTACACTTTAACGATAAAAAAATATTAAATTATTTGTATTTTATACTCATTCAATTGTGCAAATGATATATACGACACATTGAGAAAGTATCTTTCGGTGTTTTAGTTTGACGGTGACTTCAGCAGTGAATTTAATTTATGGCATTCAATTCATAGATCAGTTTTCTTTTAATGTGCATATTACGTACTGTCAAATATACATGCACTATTTCTATACGTGTTCTTAGTAATATAATATAATTTTTTTTAGGGAAAAATAATTTTTTTAATAACGGATTTCAAAGTATGTGCAAAATATTATATTTTTGCAGAATTTGATAAAAATAAATCATTAATATTTGAAATTTACAGAAGTGAATCGTGTTTGATAAATAAGTTATTGGGATAAAATTAATTTTTTTTAAGAAATTGATTCAATATTTTGTGAGGTTTTAGATTTCAATTAAATTAAGTATAAATTAACAAATAATTTTGGTTTAACACTAAAATTGATTTTTAGTGTTTAAAATAATTGGAAATGGAACTAAATTAAAACTTTATTTATTAACGTTGTCTTGATTTGTTTAAGATAATTAGACATTAACCGGAATACTTGTGTTTTCATGCAATCTGGAATTATATTGTAAAAACTCTTTCTTTTGATTATGTTTGAAAGAATTAAGTTGGATATCCTTTTAAGTAAAAATTCCAATAACAATTTTAGGAATTCATTGTTTTTATTAAAATATGAATAGTTCTCATCATTGAAACAGTCTTCCTTTTTAAAAAAGAAACTTAGCATAAAGCAATCTATGTGTAGCTTCATCTGAGACAGTTTCACGATTTATTTATGTGAAACGAGTCAACGCGAACCATGCTTTAAAGTGAAAAATAATATTCTTAACCAAAAAAAAAAAACTTTTTTCATCGATTTGATCGAATTGAAGATCTGTTTTACAAAATTAACATGTGAAACTGTTTCACATAACTTATATTTTGATCAAAATTTTCACACTAAAAAAATTAATCGAATTAGCAATATTTTTTAATTATAAAAAATAAAATATAATCGAATTAGCAATATTTTTTAATTATAAAAAATAAAATATAATCGAATTTATATTTCGGAAACATCATGTCTTCATTTCTTTTATGCATAAAAAAATCAATCTCACTTCTGATCAGTTCTTTGTTTAAGAACCCATATTTAAAAAGTCCAGCTCCACTAGTCATATTGGACCCAGAAATAATCACTCGTGGTTTAACTTTACATTTTAGTAAGACAATGACTTCAGAAGGAAAAATTAATCACTCGTGTTACATTATGAGATGTTTTATGAAAAAAAAAAAATATATCCGTGAAATACTATTACTTGGTAATGAAAAAGTAGCATAAACCAAAAAGATTATAAAAATTTTAATTTAATATTACTTAATCATAACAATCTTGTAGCCATAATGGACAAAGGGAAAATTTTGGAGCCGTTAGGACTGTGTTATCATAAGAAAGATTGCTACAAAAAAAAAATCAAATAATTCAGACCAACTACACAATTAGTTGCTTCACTTTTGGTTCAAGAATGGGAGGGTCAATGTCAATTCCCATATTAGCAGCAGTGCCTGCTATAATTCTCATCGCCGACTCGATAGTCATACAATTCAGGTCCGGCAACTTTTCTTGTGCGATTGTTCGCAGCTGCTCGATTGTGATTTTCCCGACTTTCATCAGCTTTGGGTCCTTGGAACCTTTCTCTACGCCTAGGTATATACATTCCAAGTAACACATGATAGTATGAACATGAATACACGGGTAGATTGCATCAAATATATCCCATGAGCCCCCACAGTGGAAATTTTAAAAAATACGAGGAATTAATGTAATACGAATGTATTAGCATTGCATCAAATATATCGAGTCACACATTTTCAGAAATGTAGAGAACTTGCAGAAAGGAATTCTCCATAACCGTAACTGCAATGCATAAGAAGGATTACACCAGCTCACACTCAATGAACTTGTTCTCTTAACTAAAACATATCTCCTAATATGTGTATACAACAAAAGGAAAAAGAAAGACAACTCAGCATAAGCGTGTGTACATAAAACGTGTTTCCCAGTACATTTCTAATACACATTGTATCTTGTTGATAGTTTTGAACCTGATCTAGTGTAATTGCAAAGCAAAAATTTTGGCAAAAGTGAGTGCCCCCGGTGATAGAATGTCCATAACCTATACCATTAATTCACCTGGTTTCTGTCTTTCCACAGAACACTGACGATTTTCAGTTTGTAAAGATATATATTTAAGACTAATGTCATTAATTCTTCTATTTAAAGGGCGCAGGGGAAACAAGAAGAAACAGAACAATGAACGTACTGAGTTTACCAAGTCAATATACAAAACTATGAGATATGCACTGCCATGTGCCACAAGATGAAGAACAAGTAGAACATCAAATCCATTATATTTATACCTCATTTATCATGATTAAGAGAATGTCAATGAAAACATTTTTCTCTATTTGATGCCAAAGGAAAATATAGATAGAGTACGTTTGTAATATTATCTTCATTTTCCATAATAGTGACCTAGATTGTAATTTGTTAGAAAGGAAAAGGTGATGGAAATCGAGTTCAATTCTTTTCTCACTTGTCCCCATGAGATAATTTACATCAATGTAATGTAAGAAACTGCCAGATTTTGGAGTAAAATTAATTGACGTGTGAAGAAAAAATTCAAATACATAAAATACAGACTTCATACAAAATAGAAGGCAAGAGTATACCAGCAGCTTTGAGCAATAAAACAGAAGCAGGTGGAGTCTTCAGGATAAAAGTAAAGCTCCTATCCTGTGACAAATTGTCCAGAATCAAAGTTGCTATTGATATAATAAAATCATTGTCCATGTATTTATTGTTGCAATCTATTGAGAGATTTTCTCCGTTGCTTTGATATTCCTACATGTGCAATTATACCTATATAAAACCGGCTATCAATATAGTTCAAAATTAAGAAAAAGTAACAGTAGTTCTAGTTTTTGGCCATTCGTTAATGGATTATATCTCATAATTGCTTGGCCCAAATCTATTCCTCTCTTCCATCTGCTTGATAATCTAATCATTTAACAAGAATCAAACCCATTACGATAGCATGGCCACCAGAAACTCATCACTGTTTGGTGTATCTGCATCTGTCCAATTTCTGATTTCACATCAAATCTGTAATTGCTTGGTTTAATATCTGTGCCGTTCAATCTCTCAACGTAAAATCAAAATCTGCGGTTATAGTATAACACCGGAAAGCTGTGTTTGCAGGGTAGTTTATAATAACTCTCTTCTTACCATTCTCATAACTTAACAAACGAATCAGTGAAGTAATTTTTTTAATACATCGACTGATTGCTTGCTGTAATCTCCTTGTTTTTTCTATAAGTAATTTAACATAAAAGGCACGACTGCTTGGCTTAATGACGGCCTCTTTTCATTCTCTATTTACTACTCAAATGATTTGACATGAATAAAACCAACGACCATACTAAAACAATTTGGGTTTCCGCAGACGAGAAAGAGCATAAAGAATTGCATTTGAAAGGGAAAAGGTGCTCACATCGTAGACCGTAATTTCAACAGGAATGACGTAACCGGCTTTATCAGCAGTACGAGCATTGTAATCCTTACAGAAAGCTGCTATGTTAACACCCTTTGAACCCAAAGCTGGACCCACGGGCGGAGCCGGGGTCGCCTTTCCCGCCTCCAGGGCCAATTTGACCACCCCAACCACTACCCAGTTCAAAAAACAAAATTGCCAACGAATTAACAATAAAACAAAAAAAGAAGTAGATATAATTCGATAAATTTATTTTTGAATCAACAGGCAATACCTTTTTTGGGTTTCCCACCAGGTTTAGGGGGAGCCATGGAAATGACGGTGAGAGGGCGTGGAGTAGAAGATACGGACAGCGTGAGTTGGTTGTTTAGGAACTGTGCAGTGGTGGAAGCTTTAAGGGGTGAATTGAAAAATAGAGATGATTGAAGCGCAGTCTCATTCTCCCATCGATTTCTCTTCACATCTGGAGAAGAAATCGAAATGGAGCCACCGTAAGCTGAAAGAGACGAAGTAGCCATATTTTGTGAACAATAATAACACCGGATGGAGTGGAAAATTCCCGAGCAATCCACACACATACCCAGGAGTGGATAACACACACTGAGGGAGAAACACAGCGTGTTATCGGGCCTAAATGACATGAGTAAGCCCACTAAGTCTTTTCTCTCCTTTTTTTTAATGTATTTTTTGACGTGGCAAATTTATAGCGGTGTAAATTAGTATATCCAGCAATCCGGAGGTCCTAAAATGAGGTATATTAAAATAAGGTTGAAATATTAGATATGTATTGAGATATCTCAATATTAACTGTGCAAAAATTTGTGTGAAACAATTTTACAGGTCATATTTTATAAGACGGATCTCTTATTTAGCTTATCAATAAAAAATATGACTTTTTATACTAAAATTATTAATTTTTAGTGTGAATATCAGTAGGATTGATCCGTCTCGCAGATAAAGTTTCGTAAGACCATCTCAAAAAAAATTACTCTATTAAGTAATAAATACATACAAAATATTGATCATATACCATGTTATTTTAAAAATAATAAACTAGTTGCAATCAAGCTGTTGTCTCTGTTTACTACAAATTAATTGTTAATTCCAAGAATCCTCCACTCAGTCCTTCCATTTCTTTGTCGAAAAGTAAGCAATGGGTTTCCTCTACCACGCCATCAAAATCAAACTGCCCAGCTTAATTACTTCTCTCGACATATTAACCCATCTGAGATTCATGTTCACGATCGTACTCACTCGTCTGGGTATCTACAAACCACCCCCCGAGCAAGAACAAGAAGACACCAATTCCAGGGACAACAATTATATTTTCATTTTAGACGGCTCATCCCCTTCGCTCGTCCCAATCCCGGTCCACACAGTCACTGTAGCAATCAAGAAAAAGGTCCCGATTATTCAGTACCAAGATTTTATTAAAAAAATAGGGGAGATGGCCTCTGATTCTGACCAAAAGGTATGCACTATATGCTTGGAATTTGTTGAACGGAGTGATGAGATCAGAGAGCTGTGTAACTGTACCCATGTGTTCCATAGGGATTGTTTGGATACGTGGGTTGACGAGGGACAGGTCACTTGCCCTCTGTGTAGATCTATTTTGTTACCCCGCCCCGCCAACAGCAAGTATGCTTATCGGATCATGTAATCAAATTTATCACGACCTTCTTTTTTTTTGTCTACGAAATGGATCTTGAAATTGGTCTTGATTATGGATAGCGATATAGTAAATGAGTTTTGTTTTCTACTATTCGTGAATTGAATCTTTGACTGTTTCCTGAAATCGGAATCCAAATTTATCTATTTCAAATTTGCAATCAGAGGGAGCTACTTTTCAGTTTCTATTAATGTTAATGTAATGTTAATGTAAAGGATTGAGATTTGAACTTCAAGATCTGAAGTTGAATAATCAGAAACTACTGATTTAGGTGAACGAACATAGAGTTGTTTTTTGTTCAAACAAAGCATTAAATATCGATTTTAATCTTCTAGAATTTCAACAATGCTCTTTCAAAATTTTACTTGGTTTGGAAAATTATCAGAATTCATAAAGGGGGCATACTAGTCTTCGAAAATATGAAAGATATTTTCGCAATGACACGAGACACGTCAATCTCAATGTTTACAATAAAAAATAATATTCTTAATTATATATAATAAAAAATTCTTTTCATAAAATAAAAATAATAAAATTATCTCACGTGTGTTTTTGTCAAAAATATATACAATCATTGAGTATGGAATTATTAAAAAAAGGCAAAAGAGATCTACACGGGACGATTGAATTGCATGCTCTACCAGTGATTCTCATCCACGTAGAAAGAAATTTTGAAAAGCCGTCGTCCAGGTGTTTGGTTTTATACACGGTACATTAATTTTGAAAGCGAGACAAGACAGTTGGTAAAATAATCTTTAAAATTTTTTTTAAAAAAAAAGCCACCCTCACAAAAAGGCTAATTGGAAAAATTTTCATTTACCATGTGATAGAATAAAATGTGATATATAATATAAGGATAAGTTAAGGATAAATAAAATATAGGATATTATATTTAATGTTTGGTATGATTTTAATATGAGTGATTAAATTTATATATTAGATTGGAATGACAAAATTAACATTATCATAATAAATTTTATAATTTCAAATATTTATTTGATTTTAATTTCTACCTACTAGCATAGATTTATAAAAATCATTTATAAATTGAGGGCAATTAAGTCATTTGTAGTGTATTTTATCATTAAATTAAATTTATCACACCTAATAGAAGGGACATTTTATTCTTCTAAAAAATTATTTATCAAGGGCCCATGATATTATCATGAGCTTTTTAAAAAGGTACCAAACATGGGATAAAGAAGATTATTTATCAATCCCTCTCTTATCCCATGTACCAAAACTATGCCTAAATTGATTGCTAATCAATCGTATATATTGACGGACCACATTGTTCTCTTATGAAGAAAGCTAACAATAAACTCATAATATACACAACAACAACAACAACAAATCTTGTGAGGAGGTCTCACATGTCAATTTTGTGTGAGACATATATTGTATTTTGGTCTCTCATAAAAAAAATTAATTTTTATGTCAAAATTATTACTTTTTATTATAATATGAGCATTATTAATATGTCTCACGAATAAAGATTTGTGGGATCGTTTTGTAAGATACATACTCTACAAACAATTATCAAGTGACTTGTGTGGGTATGGCCTATGTTACATAGGAATACCATTATAAGTGCATTTTATACAAGATATTTGTATGGTTATCAGATCTATTAATATATTTTTTTTATTTGAATTCGGTTATTAACACGATCGTCTTATATAAAATACACCGAGTATTTAAAGAAGCTGTGTTATACAAGGGGGAGTATTTAAAGAAGCTGGAGAAATAAAAAGGAATCATTCTTGAATTTAAAATTATTTGCTCGATCAAATCAATTCACGGTTCTATGCATGGTATGTGGATTACAGAGGCTTAATTTCTGCTTGTCAGTGCTGCACCTGGTGGGGTTTTGGATCGGCTGTAGATGCTGAAGATGCACAGCATAGGGATTTCTTGCGATTGGTAACCTATATATTATTCTACTACTTGTTATACAAACATTTTCACTTGTTGCTTGAAAATATTTAAACCGAAGATTTAAGACATCCTTTGAACTATGTGAAAAACTTGCAACTTTGTTTTCGTAGTTTGCGATGATGTTCCCAGACAGTAAATTATCCATCCCGTTGGTCCCTATCCTCTACCACAAAAAATTCAAAAGATCTGTTTTCACATCCCGACTGACAGAGTGCTAAGTGTTTAAAATTTTCTTTGATTCGGAACCACATGGAAGGATATCATGTGTTGTCTGCGAAGACCCAAACTTACATTTCAACTGCTGCTGCCATGTGGGATGCCAACTTCTATATTAAAGTTGATGATGATATACATGTCAATCTTGGTTAGCAAAATCGTATTTCCAACTTGTCTCTCCTATGAGCTAGTGAAAAGTTGTGAATCTTTGAATTTCTATTGCCAAAATTTTCTTTGACAGGTATCATAAGTTCTTTATTATCCCGCCATCTGTTGAAACCCCGTGTTTATATTGGTTGCATGAAGTCTGGACCTGTCATTGCACATAAGTATGAATACAGAAAGCTTATGGTGATTTCTGCCTTTTTTCCTGTGAAAAAAAAATAATAATTGTGTTTTAATATCTTGACTTTATGTACAGAGGAGTCAAGTACCATGAACCAGAATACTGGAAGTTTGTCGAAGAAGGAAACAAATATTTTAGGCATGCAACAGGACAAATTTATGCAATCACCAAAGATTTGGCCACCTATGTTTCTGTTTACAGGTATAATTTGTTTCTGATGTGTCTGTGAGTGTACACAAGAGGATATATCCCAATATATTATATGGATGATTGTGTGACAGACCAAAAGAGAGCTATGGCGAATAGACAAAAAGTGGTTAATATAAACGGCTCTTGCTTAGTTAAAGGGTTGGTACAGCCACATAGATGATCATCATGAAGACAATTTTTTTGATTGGCTGCCAACTTTGCAGACACATACTTCACAGGTATGCAAACGAAGATGTATCTCTTGGATCTTGGTTCATTGGTCTTGATCATGTTGAGCATATTGAGGATCGGAGCCTGTGCTGTGGAACTCCTCCTGGTAAAGATAATTTCCTTTAGATATGGTTTGGCCTCCAAATTTACGAGTTAACAAAACTAGAGCTATCTATCACATATTTTGACATAATGTTATTGGTTTATTATATAAGATTGCGAGTGGAAGATGCAGGCCGGAAACCTTTGTGGCGCCTCATTTGATTGGAGCTGTAGCGGCGTATGCAAGTCAGTTGAAAGGATGGAACAAGTTCATCAGCGTTGTGGCGAGGGCTCATTTGGGATCAACTCCAGGTTTTGATGTATCTACGTTTGTTGATCTACCTGCAAGAACTCTACGACTGCATATCCTATTGCTTTCAAGTTGTAATTTAATCGATGCAATGTAGCCACTCTGCCCCAATTTTGTTACTAATTTTTCAGACTGGTTGAGTTGCTATCTATCAAAAATTCTTTTCTTTCCATTTTAAACCATTGGAGTCCATATTCAAGTGATGAGTGCTTATTTCAAGATAAATAATTAAGAGCATGTTTGAGACGATCATATATTTATTGGTTAGACATGTCATTCATGTCAATATATATCAACAATAAAAAGTAATATTTTTGACAAAAAATTAATGTTTTTTTATAGATAACCCAAATAGAAGAATTTTGTCACAAAATTGATCTATAAAATCTTCTCAATTTTTTTTTCCTAGATAATTAAATGTTTTGAAGATAAGATGTTCAGATGACGAACGAAAATAAATGTGTGTTTGCAAAAGTGATTATTAGATTTTTGCGAAGCTATTATCAACCGTATATTTTCTGGAGTCATATGTAAATAATCTTTTAAATGCAAGTTTAGTCAATATTGTTTGTTTTCTATTTTATACTATTACTTTTTTTTATAAATAGAAAATTAGAATAATTTTGTCTCTATATTGAAATATAATAACAATTATTATTTATTATTATTCTTTATTTATATCTATTGAAAATAATCACTGGAGTAATATTTTTATTTTTTGTCGGTTAAATAAATTTAGCGCAGAGGAGCAGAGCGAGAGGTGGATAGCGATACGGCGTCGAGATCCGGCTTCGAGGGTTCGTCTGATTTCGTCGGTTAAGATTGGGCTCTACGGTAGATCTTCGGAACATTTACGATTGGACGGTGGAAGATGAGGGGTTCTTGGACTCTCGTTGCATCTGTATTGGCCGTTTCTACCGCCGTTCTATCTTCCACCACCTGCGCCGATCGTGCCGTCACTCTCATCCCCTGCATCAATCAGGTTTTCTTCCTTTTTACCAATCATATCGTAGTTCCTTTCACCAAAAAAAATTTCAACTTCTTTCTAATGGGATTCGACGATGTGCAATTCAAATTTGTTTTGATGTTTTAATTGCTAGATTTGTTGGATATGTCCACTCTAAAATGCCATCTTTCTTGAGAATGCCCTTTTTCTTGTTTCAATATTTGCTGGGACAGTCACCTACAAATTGGAATAAAATAAAAAAAATTATATTTAATTCTCAACTGCAAATACATAAAATCTGACATCCAAATACGTAAAATAGCCACGCTCATTCCAGTTCCTGTCTCCAACCTTTCCTATCTGTTGCCCTCTTTCCATTTTTTTGGCGCATTATTTGATAGTTCTTTCGACTTTGTTTTCTGAATCTTCTTCTTTTTGTAGGGCAAACCAACAAACTCGTTGGCACTCGTGGGGAATAAGGATGAATATTCTCCAAGGTTCGATGGTTTGAAGTTCATCGAGACCCTCGTTACGGCCCACAGGTGACCCATCAAATGGCAAAAGTGGAAGTCTTTGTGCTACAGTTGTGTCATAATAGGATTGATTTGTGTTGATTTTCATTTTTCGGCTGGTGTAATTTTCAAAAAGAGCACGTTCAAATATTTCATTTCGTTTAGGATTTAACATTACGGATTTTCTCATGGTTGGTAGTTTTCCAAGTTATCCCCGTGGGGTTTGTTTTGAGAAGAGCAATTGATAACTGTATTCCCATTTTGCACTAAATTGAAGTTCTCTTTATGGAAGTATTGGTTTGATTGGTAATCTCAGTACCCATTGCATGTTTAACTCGGTAAATAATGACATTATATATTTATTATTTGTATAACAGCTGCATAGAACCTAATATTTACTGCTTGATTTGTGTTGCAATTTGATTTCTTGGTTCTTGAAAATTGAACCTTTCATTTGACGTTACTCAAAAGATGTGTGCACAGTGGCCCGAATATCTAGTTCCTTGTATGCATACATTAGGAACATCAGAATTTCTAGGTTTCTTCGCTTGTAATTTCATTTTTCTCACAATCTAGTTCCTTGTATACATACATATACATTAGGAACATCAGAATTTCCAAATTTCTTCGCTTGTAATTTCATATTCTGTATTTCTTACATATCGGACTTGCTTCCTATGCTTTCTTTCTCAAAAGCACTGGAATGGCTTTGTTTATGCTGCTCATGCACTTACATTTCCAATGGCTTTCACGAGTACAGTTGATCGATTGTGCGATGGATAAAACACATCTTAAGCATTTAACCTCAAGAGTTTCAGTGGCAGCATTCCCTTAAAAATATGCGAGAAATGGTCCAAATGCACCAAATCATAGGCTAGTCCGTGACATTAGACTTCTGGATACTGCCCTGTACTATGATTAGAATACTTTCTTGCTTATCCTGGATGTATTTATTAATGCTAATGGTTGTATTTTTTTTATACATATGCTGAATACTGAAATTTAAGAGAAACGATTCCATCTTCCTACTGGTATCTTCAAATCTCTAGCTACATCCTGGCTTTTTACTATGGAATGAAAGTTGTCATGGGCAAATAATAAACATCTAAGCTAGGTTTTAGTAAAGGGCAAATAATATTTTGTGGACTTATCAAACATGGCACCCCCGCATATATTGTCTCACGGGCCAGAAGACGCTAGACATTGTTTGCACGGCCATGTCGCCATGCCAAAAGCAATAAGTTTTAATAATTTAAAAAAAGAAGAAGAAGCTGGGGAGTGTTTTGGCATCCTGAGATTGTGGCTAGTGATATAACTGTCTTAAGGATCATGTTAGCAATATAGGCGATCCACAGAAAATGCCAAATCCAGAAGCCCAGAGTCCATTATGGGAGAAAATGAATCCTCAGCTTTCTGGACTGTCCAAGAACACCGAGGATTCCTGGGAGAAACTCAAAGTACTACGGAAGATGAAGTTTATTAGTTAGGTAACAAATGGTCACAGAAAGCCTTGAGGATTTCATGTAGGATTTGGATGTTGCTGCAAAAGATGTGGCAGTCAAGGAACATCTAAAGATCAACCGATATGCAGACATAATTTTTAATCAAGAATTGCAAAAATTTTAGGAATAAAGATGATTTCGGAGCTTCAACAACGCTTGGGGTTGGAGAAAAATTATCATCAAATGGTACCATTGAGATTAGTTGCGTCTAAAGCGGATATTCTAGGAAACACTGAAAATCCCATGTTTGGAGCAACCACAGCAACAAGTCTCACCAAAGCCTGAAATTGATTATTTTTGGGTTGATGCCCGAGTGTTGATGGGGATGGACGGTAAATTCGTTGACAACATGTTTAGGCTGGTTCAAATCCAGCTCAGTCCAATAATTCGCCAATATACAATAAGATGGTATAACTCACCTTGTCCTTGAGAAGTAAGCAGGAAAGTAAGCAGGAAGGTAGATCCCATTGAACCATACCACCACATCATGAACCTGAGTTAATTTTTTCCCAGCTAGGAAATAAATACATGGATAGTCTTCTAAGTTATTGAAATCAAGTTCCTTATTTTGGTACTCGTAGCTCTTATCTTGCAAAAACAGGTAACAAGGGATTGAGAGCCTTGTTGGTCAAACTCCGTCTTAAATCGTAAGAAACTTTGTTTTTCTTATTAACTGTGTGTATAGTCTCAATAATCAAATCCATATTTCATGTTTGGCGAGTTTGAATTTGTAGCCGAAGGAATAGGGGGCAAGAGGTGTCATTATTTTTGTCCACTCCATTTACCTTTACTCCTTTAATAAAAAATATAAATAACAGAAAGATTCTTTTTGTTGGAGCCAAGCTTCGTGAATTATTCCTTCTACTTTTTGGTCCACTCTCTTTGAGTGAGTACTGCCTCATTGTCAAAAAAGCAACTGATTCATGTCAATGTCATGAACCTCATTCCTCTACTTCGCCGTTGCTCCACATCTCTACTCGTTATTTCAAGTAAGTTGCTTTATGATCATTGTTCTCTTTTTTCAGTAAGTGAGAACTGTTTGAAATCAAATCTAAGAATGTTTTACCCAAATAACGTGAGTGGTTTGTTGCAATGTCGCAGTATCAGTAGCAACATTCTTATACCAGCTGGCAGCTTTGGTATCTGTTGGCAATAACTACGGGCAGATTGTTGGTTATCTGCCCCACCCGGAGGACGTGAAGCCTCTCCTCAAATCCATCGGCGCCACCAGAATCAAGATCTACGACGCTGATCCATGCGTCCTCAAAGAATTTGCCAACTAGGGCCTCGAGTTCATAGTCGGCCTTGGCAACGAGTACATGGCCAAGATTGGAAACCCGAAACAAGCCCTGTCATGGGTCAAGAGCAACGTCCAATCCTACTTATTCTCCACCAAAATCACCTCCATTGTCGTCGGAAATGAGGTCCTCACCTTGAACGACTCCGTTCTCTCCTCTAATCTCCTCCCAGCAAATGGAAAACTCCACGGGGCGCTGGTTTCTTTCAAATGTAAGTTGGCAGGGGAAGAAGGTTTGTTTGAGATGTTCATTGTTATTGGTGGTGTTGGCAATGGCATTCACCCATTTATAACAGACAGAGACCGACTTTTCAATCCTGGGACAAGGTCAGGTGAGAATGCCATTGATTGATGGGTGAAGAATATTTACACGATTAAAGCATGTATCATCAGGACAAGAACAATCGGGATTCGAAGACCATCCATCTTCTAGGAACTGCTAAAAAAGATGGTTTCGAGGGTCGGCCACTTTATATTTTTCCATATTCAATAATCGCTTCCAAATATCATAATCAAAATTTTGAAAGTTGGGCATTATTTTGATTGTTGAACATGAAAAAAACAATATTGTATATAGAAAAATATGTATCATATACTGCAAAAGCAATGATATGTTGTTGGCTTCACTTGGGACAATATGTGAAAGCCAAACCTTGGTATGATATGTGGTCAGGTTGACGGTGGGGAAATCTGGTCGGGTTTGCACTAATAGACAAGTGTTGGGGGTGGTGCTGGGAGTATTTCCGGCATGGTCTCTTCTATATTTAATTCAGAGCCTGAATGAGGCAAACAAAAGCAAAGACTGCGAGATATAGTAGTGTTCATTGTAAGTAACGAATGAATCAAACCGTTAATAGGAGTGAAATAAAGTTACGGGATTTTTAGACGATCATTACAATGGGACAAGAACACATAATTAATTAGTTCCTGGACGACAAGTTTAACCAATTTTTCCTTCTTTCTTTCTTTCATTTCTTTTTTTTTTTTTTTGTGGTTTTTTGGCATTGTTAGTAAAATTTCCCAAATCAATTTCAAGATGCATGCTTATAGTTATCTATATCTCTATAAATATATGAATGTGAATTGTGAATTTACATCAATGTCCTTACATTCATTTAATAATAATCATTAATACATGTTTATATATGAATGTGAATTGTGAATTTACATCAATCTCCTTACATTCATTTAATAATAATAATTAATACATGTTTAGTTTTTTTTTATTTTTTTGTGAATTTACACACTCCATTTTTAATTTTTTTTGGTTTCCATGTTTTTCATCTATTAATTAATGAAATTTAAATTGAAGATAAATGAATTTTAGTCTTTTTCAATCTATTAATTAATGTGATTTTTTTTATTTTTTGTGAATTTACACACTCCATTTTTAATTTTTTTTTTGGTTTCCATGTTTTTCATCTATTAATTAATGAAATTTAAAATAAATTGAAGAGAAATGAATTTTAGTCTTTTCTAATCTATTAATTAATGTGAATTTACACACTCTATTTTTAATTTTTTTGTGAATTTACACACTCCATTTTTTTTTTCCATGTTTTTCATATATTAATTAATGAAATTTAAAATAAATTGAAGAAAAATGAATTTTAGTCTTTTCCAATATATTAATTAATGTGAATTTACACACTCCATTTTTAATTATTTTTTTTTGTTTTCTATGTTTTTCATCTATTAATTAATGAAATTTAAAATAAATTGAATAGAAATGAATTTTAGTATTTTTCAATCTATTAATTAATGAAATTTAAAATAAACTGAAGATGAATGAAATTTAGCCTTATTTTTTGTTGTAATGAAATTCGCACTCTATTTTTAAAATTTTACGATAGAACTGATACGATATAGCTAATACGAAAGTCACGACTAACGAGTTGAATTCGATTAAAGAAAATCTATATCTATATCTATATCTATATCTATATATGAATGTGAATTGTGAATTTACATAAATGTCATGGCCTTCATTTAATAATAATAATTAATACATGTTTATTTTTTTTGGTGAATTTACACACTCCATTTTTAATTTTTTTTGTTTTCCATGTTTTTAATCTATTAATTAATGAAATTTAAAATAAATTGAAGAGAAATGAATTTTAGTCTTTTCCAATATATTCACATAAATGTCCTTACCTTCATTTAATAATAATCATTAATACATGTTAAAATTTTTTTTTTTTGTGAATTTACACAATCCATTTTTAATTTTTTTTTTTGTTTTCCATGTTTTTCATCTATTAATTAATGAAATTTAAAATAAATTGAAGAGAAATGAATTTTAGTCTTTTCCAATCTATTAATTAATGAAATTTAAAATAAATTGAAGATGAATGGAATTTAGCGTTATTTTTTGTTATAATGAAATTTGCACTCTATTTTTTAAATTTCACGATAGAACTGATACGATATAACTAATACGAAAGTCACAACTAACGAGTTGAATTTGATTAAAGAAAATGAACAAGTATATGATGTTATGATGTGATGTTTTGACATGTTATGCTATTTTACGACATGTTTACCCTCATGCTAAGATCATGAAATGTATGTTGAGTACAGTAATTTTTATTGTTGCATGTTATATATATGTATTTGTTATTAAGTTACAGGTGTTGAGCCTTTAGACTCACTAGGTGTGATTGATGCAGGTGAGCATATTGATCAGTATATCGAAGGTGCCGAAGACTAAGTAGCCGGAGCTGGATGGGCGCACGCTAACCCAAGGACCTTATTTTTTTCGCACGTTTTCATCTATTAATTAATGAAATCTAAACTAAATTGAAGTAAAATAAAATTTAGCATTCTTCTTTTGTGATGGAATTTGCAATCCATTTTTTTTTTAAAAAAATTATATCTATAATGAAATTCAATCTATTATCTATCTATTATTATTATTATTATTATTATTATTATTATTATAAATATATGAGTTTGAATTGTGAATTTACATATATGTCCTTATCTTAATTAAATAATATTTATTACTACTATAAATATATGAGTTTGAATTGTGAATATACATATATGTCTTTATTTTCATTAAATAATATTCATTAATATATATCGCTTTGTTTGTTTTGTTTTCATCTATTAATTAATGGAATCTAAACAAAATTGAAGAAAAATAAAATTTAGCATCAGCCTTCATTCTTCAGTAAAAATTTGCACTCCATTTTTATTTTTTTTTCTTGTTTTTCATCTATTAATTAATGGAATTTAAAATAAATTGAAGAGAAATGAATTTTAGTCATCATTTTTTGTGATGAAATTTGTACTCCATTTAAAAAAAAACATATCTTTAATGAAATTCGAAACGATAATATTAATAAATATTTTTTTGTTTATTTTCTATCAGCTATTAATGACTTCTAAAATAAATTAAAGAAAAATGAAATTTAACCACCCTTTTTTGGAATAAAATTTAAATTTATCTTTCATATTTTGAATCTCCATTTTTTTGTGATGAAATTTGTACTCCATTAAAAAAAAACATATCTTTATTGAAATTCAAAACGATAATATTAATAAATATTTTTTTGTTTATTTTCTATCAGCTATTAATGACTTCTAAAATAAATTGAAGAAAAATGAAATTGAGCCACCATTTTTTGAAATAAAATTTAAATTTATCTTTATTTTTTGAAATAAAATTTACAATCTATTTTTTAAAATAATATATATATATATCTTTAATGAAATTTAAAGTAAATAAAAGAATAATGAAATTTGCATTTTTGTTTGATTTCTATTTTTTATTAATTAAGAAATTTTAAAATAAATCGAATAAAAATGAAGTTTACATTATTGTTCAAAATTTTATAATTCTCCAATTTTTATTAGGTTTTATGTGAAACAGTTTCATTGTTATATAGTCTTGAGAGGGGCTGACCCAGTTATTTCAGGGGTGAAAAATAATTTTTTTCACGATTCAAGTCAGATACGAGACATATTTCACAAAATTCACTCGTGAAACAACCTCATAGGAGTTTCTGTGTCAATTTTATTTTAATTTAAATAAATTAACATCTATGAATAACATAAATAATAATAATTAATATACTTCTCTTCGCTTGTTTGTTTTTTTCCATCTATTATTTAATATATTTTAAAATAAAATGAAAAAAAAAAAATTTAACCACCAGTTTTTAGAATGAAATTTAAATTAAACATTCATTTTTTGGAATGAAATTTACACATCATTTAAAGAAAAATATCTTTAATAAAATTTAAAATAATAATAATAAATACATATTCTATTGTTTGTTTTTTTCCCAACTATCAATTAATTCTAAATAAAATTGAGCAAAATGAAATTTAGCCATCATTTTTTGAAATGGAATTTATACTTTATTTGTTTTAAAAAATATATTTGTAATATAATTTAAAATGAATAGAAGAATAATAAAATTTACAATATATTTTCACAGAATGAATTATATCCTTATTTTAAAAATAATTCTTTTTGTTTGACTTCTCTTTTTTTTTATTGAATTTTTATAGTTCTCCAATTTTTGAATTGGACTTATGTGAGCCGATCTCATGAATATATCATTCAGATGGCCAACCAGTCAATTTTCAGAGTGAAAAACAATGATTTTTCATGATTAGTGTAGGACATGAGACATGTTCTCGTGAAATAGCATCGTAGGAGTTTTTATGAAATTTTTATTTCAACTTGAGTAAATTAACATCCATAAATAACGTAAATAATACACGATTAATAAATTTGAAAACTCTAATAAAATTGTGTGAATTTACATATATTTCCTTGTTTTCGTTAAATAATATAATAAATACATGTCATTTTTTGTTCGTTTTCAGGTATTAATGAATTTTATAATAATTGAAGAAAATGAAATTTCATTTTTGGAATGAAATTTACAGCTTTTTTAAATATATATATATATATATATTATAATATATATATATATATCTTTAATGAAATTTAAAATAACCGACACAATGTCAGCAGCTTAACTCACTAAAACTTCATAGAAGTTCACTCATCCCAATACTACATTCACTCTTGCATGTTTAACCTAGCAAAACTGAATGATAGTGAAAGATTTATCTTTTAGTCCGAATGTTGCTTAATCTTTATGTCAAAATTTATATTTGTTACCTACGATGCATTATTTATTTCTTATAATTGTGATTTACCATGCAAAGCCCTATACTAAGCAAATGGTGAATATAATGAGGATTGCATTGACATTTTTCCAAATTGTAAAACCCCATGCATGACAAACACAAATAATTGTTTGGTACCATAAGAAAACACTTCAAAAGAATCAAAATGAGTTTAAATTAATTTTATGTGTAATAATTACTCTTATATACATCAAATGGAGAGAAAAAAAGGAATAAAAATGAAATCAAATCGTTTTTATGTAAAACTAATTACCAATACCCAACCCAAGTTTTAGATCACACTAAAAAAAGGTGATCATTACTTTACGTCTTTATGTTACAAGTATAGAATAACAATCACAATTGAAGATGAGAATGAGATGGCAATAATAACATTATTTAGAAAAGTTGCAGTGTCTTTTGTTGAATGTTCTATTGAAGATTTTATTCAAATTCATGACCAGGTATAAGATAAAACAAACAAATGATTTTATATCTACATAAATATTGCATCTAACAATAAAAATTTTCAATGCAGAATTTACCAAATAACCCATATAAAGATTCGCTAAATCAACCAAGCTCCAAGCTCCACACATTTTTGTTCAAGTTAGATAATTCATTGGAAAAACGTGATGAAGTGTTAAAAATTGTGGCAGAAGCTATTGAGATACATGTTAATTATCCAACAACAAATGTCAATATCAAGAAACGGAGATCTCGAAAGATTATCAAGCCAACTAAACAAAGCTGTGTACCACCAAAGGTAGAAAAATCAAATGAAATAAATATCAACAAAAACATGAAGATCCATGAAGATGAAGATGAAATAGAGATTCGAGATGAAGAACCAATTGCCGATTACAAAAAAAAAAAAGATAAGAAGATAAAAACCGATGGACACAAAAAGATTTCAAGAGGTCTTCAAATCAAAGACAAGAAAATGTGATGATTTCATTTGTAACTAAATAATTAATTATTTATCTATTAAAAATTATTCTTATTTCAAAAATAATTTAAACACATTTAAATAAAATTATCATAGACAAATTATCTCTATTTCTCAACGTGCAACGCACATGCATTTATCTAGTATTATAGAAAAATGCCTGTAAATTCATTTCAATCGATCTTTCACTAATTTAAGATATTTTCTTTCAAAAGGGCGGATTGCGAAAATCAAGAGTCGGTAGGTGTAAAGGTTATCGGTTATTTTAGTAGTAGCTGGATGTATCCATTAATTATTTTGAGAATTTAATGATATTATTTGATTGGTATACACATTATATATAAGAAACAAATCAACGGCCAACAGTAAATAATAAATTGAGTAAATTGTGGACTAATTAATTGTCTGGTAAACCCCTCTAGCGATAAGGCTAACTCGAGCTTGTCAAGCTAAAGGGAACATTTTGAAGGTAGAAAATAGAAATATACAATATTTATCCAAGGGCAAAAGCTGCTCATCGATATTGATTCTGAGTGACAATTCCTTCGAACTAGCTAGATAAATTAATATTAAATACTAAAATAATGAGCAAACATTTCTCATTATATCAATCAGAAGCTCAATTTGGTCTTATGTACTTGAATTTAGAGATGAGATGGAGGAGTAGGTCTCTTGTAAGACGATCTTACGAATTTTTATCTGTGAAACAAGTCAATCCTACCGATATTCACAATAAAAAGTAATACTCTTAGTATAAAAAGTAGTACTTTTTCATAGATGACCCAAATAAAAGATCCGTTTTACAAAAATATGACTCGTGAGACCGTCTTTGAGAAATTTTTGCCTGAGATGGAGATTATCAGTTATTGTTATCTATTATGTTTTCTACAATTTTTTTTATTCCAACATGTAGCAGGTATCAAAGCATACATAGAAACAAAGACAGAAGGTGCATAAAACATGTCAGAGAATACAAAAATAACGAAACTAAATGTCAAAAAAAAAAAAATTAATACATCCGATCAGAGGACTTCCAACACTTGAATCGGTAACCAGACCAACGCCAACGTTCTATTGAGTTGTCAACGAAAAAATTTGGATGCATGACTACCATCTTCACATGAGTTACTAGTGTAGGTATAGTCACTTGGCGATAGGAAATTTGAATTACTAGCATTTCCAAGACACAATGCTTCACCCAATGGTCCACCAGGTATCTCGGACTCGTTAATCCCAACTCCGAAATCACGGTCATTTTCATTCCCTTCATCATTCCGATTCCACGACATGGATAATGTCAAAGAAGACGGTGACAGCCCTTTAATCCCTTCTTGTTCCCAAGCGTCAATGAAATGTGGTGGTGTTGTGTGGGGTCTGTTAGAATTCAGAGACAAATTCTCTTGAAAAGATGTCATTTTGGAAGGGACAAGTGAATTGCAGTACTCCCCACGACTGAATTCAAATCTATTCGCGACAGGGGCTGTGAAATCTTGTTTATGCAGTGCTTGAGATTGGGACACATTCTTTTGGTGGTGTGTGTGGTCTCTATTCATTAGGTCCAATCTTGACGCTATCTGGTGCATTTGTTGTCCGTAATTACACGTAGAGACAGGAATAGCGGTGCCGCTGCTGCCACCTCTCATGCGTCTTCAATAACCATGAATTATATTAAATAGATAGATATATGTATGTAATAAATGGGCGTGCATGCCAACAAGTGGTCAGACGACGACATCCACATGGCACACCATTTAATACATCAAACATATGATAAGAACAAGAAATTGTTACAATAATACCAGGGAAAATGACGTGACGCACAGTAAATGTAAAAATTAGAAACTTCAGGTCCTACTTGCTTTGTTTGTTTGTTTGCTTGCTTGGTTTTATGCCTACTAGCATTCTAAAATAGTTTGTTATTTGCCACAAACATAATGAAATATAACGGCAATCAAGTTAGAGAGCTCCAGACATGATTATTTCTGTAAATTTACTTCTCTTATTTTGATTCAATTTTTTGAAACTTTGAAATAGGAACTAATTTTAGCCACTATATTTAACTCACCTAGATTGGTCGTATGGTACGGTACCAACTCCAGGGACCATCACAGGGAACTGAGAGGCTGATGGGGCTTGAAGGGACTGCGTACTACATTTAGCTTCCACATGCTTTCTTGAACGGGGTTTGTTCTTGTGGGAATGGCGCTCGCAATATCTCTGTTCAGCCGCCGTGTTTCTCGCGCATCTCCATTTTTTACCATCTGTTCTTCTGCACCTCCATGGCTCTGGATCCAACTTACTAGATGAAAATCTTGAATCCACACCAGAACCGGATGCCACACACACTATGAAAGCAAAAAAAGTAACTGGAAAAGATGGACTAATCAGATGAAAATTAATTTTAATAGATACTCGGGAAAGAATGTATACTCTTAGACTGTGGGGCACCCGCAAGAGATGATGATGTTCTTGAAAAAGGTAACATTAATTCATGAGGAACAGGTATAGAGGCCATCATGTACTTCTGTATGATCTGCTGTCTTTCTAATTCATGCAACTGAGAGGCCGTGAATAAAGAATTTTCAGACGCTGCCAAACCGCCGCCTCCTGTGATAATAAAACAAACCAACAATAACATTCAAGTATCTCTAGATCAAAAGGGTTGTTACTTTATTTTCTCTGTCTAACTTGAACCCTTTCTTGACTGAAAAAAAAAAGCCAAAAAAAAAATAAAAATAAAACACACAAAGAGAAGACATCAAACGGTAGGAAGACGATTGCATCAAGACAATAAGAGAGAAGAAGATCATGAAGAGACTTGACAAGAAGCTCTGAAAAGAATTGTTGGAAACCTGCGGTACCAGCAGCATAGAATTCATCAGTGCCACATGCCTGGACACTTGAAATGTCCCAAAAGAAAGGTCCACCGCCGCGGCCGCCGCCTGCGGCAGAAGGGGTAAACTGATATTGATTGAGGGGAAAAGCCCTGGTCTTTTCGAATTCCGACGATTCAGCCTGTATCTTCAAAGCCAGCCCAAAGTCAGAGTACTCCGTTGACGTTGATTTCATTTCGTTTCTGTTCTTCATCATTCCCGACTTGTATTCTCTCTCTGAGCACAAACGAATGTAAAGAAAGCTTTGGGTTAAGAGTAAAACGTCTCAATCTTTGATCTATTCTCCGTGGTGGAATTTGGGCCTAGCGCGCTGAAATGAAAGTTGTTTCAAGGCTTGGAGATCATGAAGCCGCCATTTTGAACTTGGGGTTTTGGTTTTCCCATCACCGTTTGCCTCCTATTATTCCAACATTCTTCCTGTTACGCTCCATAATCCATACACTGCAAAAATGCACCGCTTCGCTTCCTATATGATTTTCTTCAATGGTTAACATCATTAAAAAAAACAGACGCTGAGATACTCGATTATGGTAATAAAATAAAATATATATATATAAATAAGGTTAAAACTATTAATATTGTTAATTAAATTATGTATCAGTTGTTAAAAAGATATTTATTTTGCTATGTGCCGACATTATTAGTTTATGCGATAATGATCGCACGATATGAACTTTCATTACAATAATATTAGGCAAAAACTTATATGAGACGATCTTACGAATCGTATTTTGTGAGATGGATCTCTGATCATCCATGAAAAAGTATTATTTTTTAGCTAAGAGTATTATTTTTTATTGTGAATATCGATAGGGTTGACCTGTCTCACAGATAAAAATTCGTGAGATCGTCTCACAAGAGACCTACTCATGATATTATATATTAAAATATAATAGGATAGTTTAGTATTTTTCCCTGCAAACGATAATAAAAAATCTTGAATTTACTTGTACATTTTTAAATTTAATTTAAAACAATATAGGGTTTTTTTTTAATAGTTTCAGAGTAATTAATAGTGCTGTGGTGACCATCGTAAAAAACAAAACTGTGTCAGTCAACGAAAGACATAGGAGTAGATAAAAGTAGGGTAAGTAGTATTGATTACAGAAAAGAAAAGGCCTGTTTGGGCTGCGGAGGGAGCTCCTTTTTTATTTATGTAATAAAATAAATATATTGTCAATGGATAACCAAAAGGAAGAGGTAGGGGTAAGGTGGGATGACTAATTTAAAATTAAATTATTATAAATCCAAAATTAATTTACTAATTTTATATCCAAACAGCACCACGCGTCAAGTTTTTTTTTTTTTTTTTTTTCACAATATTTTGTTCAAAAACGCGAAAAACGTTTGACTTTATTTCATGTTTTACTTGGGTCGGCCCGGTTTTTGCTAGAATTAGATTTGATGTTCTTAAATTGATTTGAACTAAGATCGCACACAAACTCCAATGTCAAGGTTGTAAATTTTGTCGAACGAATTTCAAATCTGATCCGATTAATAAAAAAATAATATTTTTGTGCTAAAATTATTATTATTTATTTTAAATTTGAATCAAATTGACATGTCAATTGGACGGAAAATATGAATCTTATATGTAAGTAGGAAGGTGTTTAGACAGTAATGTCGATTGAACTGACGGTCCGCATCAAAAACAGAAAGCGTGTTTTTCTTCCCCCTTTAACACGTGCCGACTCTCATTGGGCCTACGGGGCTTTGAACATTGACGACGGGACCATAATCTTTTCTACTTCATGGGCCTTGATTGTTTACTCTAAAGAAACGTGGGATAATTAGGAGGACCAAATTCATTATTAGTCATGGGGACCCATATTCTTACCCCCTCTATTCTAAAACATACAAATTTGATAAGTTGAATGATCATTATGATCGTTGCAGTGATATGCGACTTGAAGCATGAAATGCTGAAATTCGAAATAAGATATGTTTTCGGTATTGAATTTTTCAGAATTAAATAACTAAAAATATGTTTCCAAAGTTTAGTTTTGACCCTGATGATGTCGGTGCAAACAAATTTCAACTGATCCATAACCGATGTCCTAATGGAATCGTAAAGAAGCAGCCATTGACTCTTCAGAGCTCAATGGATATATCAGATGCGAATATATCAGGCTGTCTATGTTTCAAACGGAATGTGGCCACCACATCACCCTCAATTATTGAGGGTATCCATTAAAATGATAAATGACTTGCTCATGATTAATGTTTGAGGATATGTTGCAGTAAAAATTAGTAACAGAGTAGAGAGACCAAGTGTAATATAATAATGACTATCCAAGGGTCCCAATCAGGGAAGACGAGACAATTTAAGATTCCATACTCCATACATGGGAATCCCATTTGGATGGAAGCTAAAAACAAACTAGACTGCTGTTAATTATTGTGAAAAGAAAGCCAAGACTCCAACAAATGGAGCATTGATATAAGTAGCTGGCTCAGATTGTTGATAATTATTTCTGTCATTCGAAAAATTATCTCGATTGTCTGGACCACCTACGATGGCTCCTACAAGAACATTTGGATTAGGCGAAGCCGTGTACAGGTACCGGAATCCATCGCCACATCCGATGTGAGCTGAGTGATCATGCACAGATGGTAAAGAAGAACCTCTGTGATGTATGCGTGACGGATATCTCTGCCCGAATCCAACCATATATGACATTTTGGACGGATTTTCGCCTAATATGTAGTCGACCTGCTTCTTGGCTATGGCGACGAGGTTTTCTGAGGTGATGGCAGAAGTCCCACAAGAGATCACTCCTCCATTTAAGTTGAGATATTTGGCATACGTTAGAATGAGGAAGGTTGATGTGGTTACGTATTGGAGGTTGCTTTCACTTTCCTTGTAGAAAAGTCCCCCTGAAGTTATTATTTTGTTTACACAGTATAAACCAATTGACCGAAAGATTATAATATTCTTACGAAGTCAAACGACTTATGAAACTAGATTTCTATTGTAAGGGTGACATAAAATTTTCCTTATTTGTCTCGAAAATTAATGTTTTTGCTATAGACGTAGGTAACCTACTAACCTGGAGTATACTGTGCCTGGAAATTTGGTGATCCAGGAATCAGAGAACAAATATAATTGTCTGAATGCACTTTGTACAGTTGAAATTCTTGAATATTCAATTCTAAGAAGCCCTGGAAAAATAACCGATAAAGAAAACAAATTAAATTCTTTTTGAACCTTCAACTGAAATTAAGAAGTTGAATATACAAGAAATGTGACCTTGGAGAGTAAAACTTTGGTTCCAGCCCGCTTGTCATCCCAACTAAACGAGTAATCGTCTTCATCGGCCCCAAGTGTGACACCATTTGACTGAATGTAAGCCAAATACGAGGTATTTTCAGAAGCTTTATGAATCCATGATGCTCCCCACAAAAGCTCATCCTGAGTTCGAATCACGAAAATGAACTTGGGAAATATATAGTTTTCTGAAACTAATAAAGTAAATGGTGCAAATATGCCTCACATGATATCCTGAATAGGAGCAGTAAAATGGACAAACTACGGAACCAAGAGAATCGCTGTAAGCACCTTTGTACCGATCAGCAAAATCAAAAACCTGCATATATAGATATATGATTCAGAAACAGTTCTGTGATGATTTTGGACAATTGCGACGAAGAATAGAATGAAACTGGGCTTACCTTCATTGCAGTGTTGAGTAGTTTCTTGGAATAAGGAGGATCTGAATCTTTGAACACGATAGAGGCAGCCGCCAGTGCTGCAGCTGTCTCGGCTGCTACATCGGACCCAGGATTCTTAGGCGAAACCTTGTACACATTGCGTGGTGTGTCCATATCCTCGGGTCTTTCCCAGCAACGATGATCCATGTTAGGCTCTCCCACCTGCGTCGTTCAGATAATGCTGCATTATTTCACGTTCTGGCATGATTCATACTACTTGTCGAAACTTAAATGAGTGTCTGATATCATGTCTAACACATCAGTTCTAAGGACACGAATATGTGTCGAGTTACTCAGGCCAAGGGATATAGTATACTACTTGATATTGATTACAGGTCGTATTAGCATTGTTTTGAAAATTATATCTGTTTATTCTCACCTGAACGTATAAGGTGGCTGGAGTGGCTGTGGCTGCTTTTAAGAGATAATCCGTGCCCCAGCGAAGGGCGGCAATCGCGTTTTCTTTCTGATTTTGCATAGAGGAACCAAATTCAATGACACTCCAAGCTAGAAGTGTGGTTGTAAAAGCCATTGGCAATCCAAATTTGACATTGTCCCCTGCATCATAGTATCCTCCAACGAGGTCAACCTGAAATTTAAAATATCTCCAAATAAATAAATAAAACGCTACTTCGACAATCTATATATCTCCTAATATATATGTATATATTTATGTAATTTACATGGTTAGTAGAGCCATCAGATAGCCCTGAATCACCCCTCCACTTGAGATGTTGATTCGGGGGTAATCTTCCTGATCTCTGGCCCTCAAAAAAGAGGATCGATTTCTCGAGGGCTTCCGAATAATCTTGGGAAGTGAATGCAGAGCAAGATAGAATAAGAAAGTATAGAGAGAAGCAACGAACATGCATGTTAACATTTAATGTTGAGGAGGAAGATGACATTTTCTTGAAAATCTTGTGAGTCTGATCATTTTAGTGATAATTCACACATATATTTATAGGACTTTGCGGTTGGAGAAGTCGTTAGTAGTTGTGTCATGGTGTGAGAGAAATAAAGAAAGTCACATTTGAGTCACGGGATCAGCTGCGCAAAACCAGACATCATGTTGCATTTTGAAGAAACAAAGTTTTCATCTCAATGTCCCAACGGTGGAAGGAACAAAATCTCTTTAAGATAATACTGGACTGTAGAATCCTCTCAAAATAATGTTAGAGTAGGTGCCCGTCGAGTCAAGTGTTGGCCGATGGTTAATGTTGAAACTCTCGGTTCTTGTATGAAAATATTTTTGAAACTTCCGTTGCGGAAACAAGCTTTAAGCGATCCCCTTTCAAATAACACATACACACACATAAAAATTAATAATTTCTTTACTAATACTGACTTGTATAAAATATGCGCACCGTGTACGAGGTGCTATTTTTGTTTTTCCAGAAATGTACGAGGTGCATTTTGAATTTTATGTAACGAGTAACCTTTGATTGAAGTCTGGCTCGACCACTTCACGGATTTTCAGTGCCTTGTTGCCATAGAATTTTTTAAAATATCTTCCTATAAATATGAGCGGATATTTTTTACTTTGTTCCTTTTTTAAAAATAAAATTAATTTGACATAATTATAATAAATTCGTAGGTTTAAATTCTTTGAGACAAACTGCGAAATTCAGTGTTGAATAACTGATGCAAAGTGGGGTGAGAAATTTACAATTCATTTTTTAGAACACATTTTGTTCTGTGACGACATGTTGACTGTATCCTCCGGCGAAGAATGATAGAGCTAACTCCACACGAGCTCAATCGAGCACACGCTTCGGCATGGCTTGTGACTTTAAAAGAGTTCGTTTGGATTTTAAATATAATTAGTACCTTTTCAAAAGCTCAAATTTGAAACTTTTAAAGAGTTTTTCAACTAAAAAACACTTAAAATACTTTTGTAATCAAACCCTTAATCTATGGTTCGATGAGTTTGACGTTGAGCTTTCTATATCTATGGTTCGATGAGTCTGTGCTCAAGCTTTAGCTCCAACATTCTTTTGCTAGACTCGAGTCAATTCATTTACACTCAAGTCGATAATTATGTTGACTTGCTGAGCACCTTGGATTTAAAGATTTCAATGGTCATCATTACTTCTGGAGGAAGAAAAATATAGCAAATTGAGAATTCGCTTCTCAACTATTAAGTAATTGACATCAAACTCAAGCAGCCGTAATTAATCATCTCGATCACGCAACATTTCAGGGGAGAAAATGTAGAAACATGCGTGATTTCGGTGTAAAATTAAATGGGTTTGGGTTGAAATTGTGTGAGGTGATAGGCGTAATTAAAGGGTGGAGGCGTGCTACTATTATTGTCATCTTCCCAAAAACCGAAGTATAAACTATGAGACCAAAAGGCGGAACGATGTCTTGGCCGTTTGTGTGTTGTGACGTCCAATCGCAGTCACGGGAACTACAATCTCTATATTTCACATGTGCTCACCTTGCCCCCATTCTCAGTGGCAGCACGAATAATTTCATTCTAAAATACTTTTTGTATTAAATCTTTCTAACGAAAACATGATGCATATTTATTAAAGTTTTAAAACGATTATGATATATTATGTGAAGCTTTGAAACTAAAATTTCGCACGTAAAAAATATTGGTTGCATATAATTATGAATATATATGGTTTCAGAGGCCAGGGATTTTTAATGATGGAAACAACTACTTGAAACGTTACAAGAGAGAAATTTGAAATACACTAGTTCAAAGACATTCAAAGAAATATATTAGACACATTCATACTATCCCAACACCCAATTGGTATCCCGTGAATACACATAAGAAGGATGGGAAACTGGAAGCATATGCCAGCAGTACAGCAGCCATTTTGATGTTTTTTTTATTCGATCTCATACAACCCTAACACAAGAACATCATCGGACACTTTCATGCACATAGGATTTTTCGTTGCCCTCTGGACCGATTGAATTTGACAATGAATCTAGCAATAATTTAAGTAATGGAAAACGAAGAGAAAGAAACATAAAAAGTCAATGAAAATGGAGCTCTATGAGAAGGAAAGCTATTTAAGAATTGTGCCACACAGGTTGACTGTTTACTGGAGAGGTCATGGAGTGAATTATCCATGTTCAATACTTAATTCGAATAGCATCGTGCATTTCAGCTTGCAGCTTCGACACTTACTACACGTTTCTGGACATGAGACAACTATAACAAAGCTAGAAAAGCACATTTTTCAAACTCAATCAAACATGACATTATCAAAGTCATTTGAAAAATTACCCCAAACTCTTACATGGAAATGCGGCCGAAACAAAAATAAGATAGCTAAGAAGTAAGAAGCTTGCAATTTTTGCAGAAAGGGATACAGCATGAACTTCTACTCAGCAGCTTCAACACGAATCGGTGCCTCGACATCTTTTAACTTCTCCAAAGATGACAGACGTCCATCCAGAGAATCATAAACGCCATTCATCTACAATAAAATAAGGAATAGCCAATGATACATTACCACTCTTCAGCTTGCAGTTTCTCGCAACACCAGATTTTTTATGAATTTTGAATTCATAACCAAGAAAAAAATTATCTATCCTCTAAATCATAAAAAATTCGAGTTACATGATCTACTCATAAGGTCATATAAAGCCGTCACTGACCATCTTGTACCAAAATACTTAGGATACGGATGGTTATGTTTCTGTTGTTTTCGGAAGTTTATTTTGTGACAATGAGTTTTTTGAAAATATATTGGGAAATGAAGTGTAGTTTTCATCTTTTTTAAAATAATATTTACCATAGAAAATATATTATACAGAATTTCGTCTGGTAATTAATAATTATATTTTAATAGTATGAGGGATTTCGAGATTTTAAAATATATGGCATTGTGTTACAGTAAAATATAGCAATATGGCATTTTTGGAGAATAAATATGAAAATATAACTTAAAATTGCTCTTCATGAAGGGAGACTGAAATTTACGGAAAATAAGATAAACAAAAGCAAACACTGAAATTAAGATCTCACCACTCTTCATTGTGTCATATTTGATTGGGAATGACCTATAGGTACATTTCTCAATTATTTTCTTTCTAAATCCCTCGATATTTCAGTTACTTTGTTAGTATGAGCCAATTTGTAAGTCTTGGTAACCACAGTTGATTGAAAGCTCTTCGTGATAGATTGATGCTGGAAGATGTTGTTCCATTATTTCCTCACTTAGCTATTTGATGAAGAGAATATTATTTATCATGAGAGATTTCCAAGTTTTCCATTAGGGCTTTAAAAAGGACAATTCGATCACTCATTTCTTGATTAAATTTTTTCATCATGTGCCAGATCTAGAAACTTTTGCTTGCATTGTATTATTTGGTCTACGTGCTGGAACTGAGAACATACGCGATTATGGTCATGCCAACATCTTTTCAATGTAATCTCAAACACAGACATGTCTGAAAAACCAAAACTATTTTGCCACCGCCATCCTTGCAATCCAAGTATTAATTTCAAAAAATAAAGGACGCATTTTGTGATAGCCCTAAAGTTAAGTGACTGAAAATGATAAGTAAGAGTTGGAGTGTTTAAAGAAATGCAACATGAACCAAGATAGCGCACGATCGAACATCCTTCATACAAGCATACCTTATGGATTTTAACTCTTCATCCACAAAATTCTGCCACAGCAAATGTGAAGCAATTCAAAATTAGCTGTACACAAATTTCACCATTTCTAAATCTGAGCATATTTACAGCTCGACCTAGTATATTCTAGAACTGAATTAATTCTTAAAGCCCAGTGAATCCTTTTTTATTAATCAAGGAAATAAAACCCAATTTATCAGGAAAGGTATACAACAAATGCAAAAAATAAAAACACGAAGAAAAGACATCGATTTCATTTTAACCTACAATTAACAGTATTTCATGTTAAAGGTTTCACGTATCCATTCAATTAAGAATCAAATGTATGAAATTATAAAATTTACGAACAATAACGAATCCGTGAATCACTCGTAAAATTTAAGCATTGTAAATACCCGTCATAATTTGGTACCTGTTCAGAAATGCCGCGGTGAGCTATCTTAAAATCCTTGTGCAGAAAATAGAGACCCGCGGCAGATGCGACAGCGGCGCCGGTGAAGAACGATGCAAACCTCACTCGCAGCACATAACCCATTATGTTATGTTTGCCCACTTTCAATTTCCCGGTTCCGAATCGTCGAACCGATTTTACGTTATGTAGATATATTTTTTAAAATAAAATCTGATATTTTCAACCGACGTTTAAATTAAGATCAAGGCTAAATGTAGCAAGCAATTCTCACAACACAGAAAAAAAAGTTGTATAGATCAAACTCTCTTTTATAAAATATATATATAATACACACTTATAATTAATACTTTGAAAACACTTGTTGTTATATTAAAAAACTATATTCAGTGATAATAATGTAAGTTTAATATTTTAAGTCCTATATTCATACTTACAACAACTCAACTCTGACATGTCTGACATTCTATTAGTTGATACAATTTTTGCATCTTCACAGTACCTCTCTATAATTGCAATTGTTATAATAAGTAAGAATCGAAAATATGAATTTGACTCTGATTTCAATTATCAAACACTTATTATTTTATCATAAGCTATTATACAACTCAAAATATCTCGATTATATATCAATTCATAAATCATATTTTTCTCCATCTGATTTCTCTCTTCAAATCAATTACTTATTTATAATAATCATTAGCTCTTGTAATTTTAAAAACATACATATAAATATAAACTAATTAAAAGTTTGATTTCAAATTTATTTGTTTTCAATGACATATAGAAGCTCTTTTCAGAACAAATTAAAAGCCATAAAATCTATAATTTTCGGTCTATGAGTTGGCAACCAAAACAAACATGAAAATTTTTTAACCATACACGTTCTCTCTTTAATTACGCTAAAATAAAATAAGAAATTTAATTCTTGCCTGATAAGTTTCCAACAAAATAATTTCACACACATTCTCTTCGTATTTCTCTTCTTAATTGTTATTAAAGCCAAGAATATTCTATCTTCAAAATCGAATTAAATGGTAAATGATAAGCAATTAATAGATACAATGAAGATTTTTCTTAATAAGTTGATATATATGTTGTATATTTTTAATATATGTTAGTAAATTGTAAAGTTTTAAAAAGTGTCACAATATGTTTTTTTTTTTTTAATGAAAATAGTCATTAATCATTCATTGTTCTCAACATCGTGGTTGATTGAGTTACATATAATATCTGGAGGATGATACGTAATAAAAGATTAACAAAAGATATTGCCGCGCGTGCCAATTTGTGAGCCACCATATTTGCTTGTCTTCTAGCATGTTGAATTTTGAAAGAAGGATGAGCTTCTAAAATTTGACAGCATCCGGAGATAATCGAGCCAAATTCTGTGTAGTCGACATTCCGTGTTCTTATTGCTTTGACCACCGTCTCTGAGTCCATCTCAAAAATAACATCCTGGAGTTCCAATGAAGATGTCCATTGAATAGCATCAAGAAGAGCGAGTGCTTCGGCCTCTTTAACATCAAACAGTCCACTTGTCACACAGATTTTGCTCACCATGAATTTCCCCGTTGAGTCTCTTACCACAGTTCCAAAACCAGTTGCTCGTTGTTCATTAAACAAGGCTGCATCGACATTGCACTTCATAGATGGATCGGGTGGTTTCGTCCATCGATCATCTGCATCCTGGCGAGATATGGCAGTCTGTCCTCCTATAGATTTCCTTTGAGCTTGGTTCCAGTTCATTACCATTTCAAAGCCGAGTGAAACGGTGGTATGTGGTGGTCTAGATACTCCTTTCCATAGCTTCTCATTTCTATATCTCCACAAACTCCACATAACAGCCGAAAAGTTCGGTTGCACAGCAGTGTGGCATTTGTTCAAACTCGCAAACAACCACTTCGGAAAGGAATCCTCATCTCTCGCGCACTGTTCTACCAATTCCAATAGCTTTGCCGCTTTCCAACATTCTTGTGCGTATGGACAGTCAATGAAGATGTGCCAATTATTTTCCAATCCCGGATCACAAGTTACACATTGTGAAGGCACCTGAATTTTCCTGGATTGGAGCTTCATACGACATTGCACAATATGTTAGATATCCCAATTAGATCTCAAATTCGAAATCCAATTTTAACATATACATTTTTCTCTACTAAAAAAATTACTTATATATATATATATATATATATATATATATGTTTTCTTGAATTTATTATATTTACTAGATTTATATTGACGCTGAACAAGTCCAAGGATTCCAAAGTCTCATTATTTCACCACCCGTTTGTCGCAGCACCTGTTGTCGTTATAAATATCTGTAAGGCCCCATTTAATTAGGATCACGCCTTGCCTGAAATTGGCCAAGTACTCGATCCGTGCCATGCATTTATTTTCTTTGCAAAAATTAAGGCCGCACAAAAAATCTCTTATTCATTGCGAACCTATCCATACAATATTTAGTTTTGACACCAATTTTCAAAGGGACACATAATTAATAAAATGACAATATTTAAGAGCATTTTTTTTCACTACGTACGACTTTAATTAAAGAAATAAATAATAATTTAAATCCATTTTACAAAGCACATACACATAGCTAGTCTAGACTCTAGCATAGCAGCAAGCTAGGTTCCACGGACCTAAATTAGCCTAATCACGTTTTTAAATAATTATTGGTCCTCATAGTCTATTCTTTTGCAAGATAAGACACATATATAAAAAATTAAATCATATTAAAAACTATTCAAACAAATTAAATTTTAAAAAAAGTATATTTAGACTTATATTATTTTTCAGAATATAACTTTATCCTTTCCTGCTCATGGAGAGCAAATATCCTTGTTTTTTAATATATATATATATATATATATTACTGCAAAACTTGTAATATTATTGAGATTATGAAATATGATTGATTATAAATACATCGGACGCATGTTCCAAAAACCCGTAGTAATGTATAATGTATATCGATGAATCAGCATTTAATGTGTGATTCTGCTCTTGCATGTGCTAAAGATGGTCGCTGTTTGAAATATTGGCAGCTTAACAAAGATGGGAGGTAATTATCTTAAATAGTTAAATGCAAGAGGTTCCGGTGGCCTCGTACCTTCGAATTTATCCGCACTCGTTTGTTATGGTTTGGTTACAATTTAGAGTACAAATCTCACAACATTGTCGCAACCAATTCGATTCCTTAATGTAGAGTAACGCTCAATGATTGTTTATATATATATATATATATATATTATCTTGGTTGACTTAAAAAGTGGTTGCAGCACATTAAAATCACACAATGATAAATTCTAGGTGACGGATATAAAGTTAGTTACACAAAGAAAATGTTATGTTTTTCACAAAAATTGTATAAAATACATCTTCACAAGCACAATATGATACACAAGTATAGAAAATGGGGATAAATTCACGTAGCTTGTTTGTTGTTACTAATTTCAACTACCACCAACCCTTCTCCCCTTCCGAGCAATCCGAGTTTAATGTAATATTGAATTCATTTACTTTCTATTACCTAAATGTACGCGACTAAAAAGACCACATCCGGCTTGCATTTTCCTAGCTCTCCGAAGAAAGTTTTTTCCCAACGCTTTTCCATCAATAACAGAAGGTAACTAGCTATCTTGCGAAATATGGAGTTGGTTTCTTGTCCCAACTGTCTTGACAAAAATATGCTGTGAGACTCCTTATGTTTCTTAATCTTCCTTCAAACTATTGATCAGGACATGGATCAGTCCTTAAATATGAATTACAGCCCAATGAGACCCTTTACCAGAATTCCTCCGTGATTTGTAAATCTTGTTTACTCCATTGTTAATTTTTTCACTATCAAGTCCTCGGCGGTTCTTGTTTTTAGTGATCGTTGTATGTGGTGAAAGAATGGGAACTAAGGACAAAATCAAACCATTTTTTACGTCGTCAGGCAGATTCTTGAATGAAATCTCGAGTTTTCTAGTGTTCACTCTGCTAGACATCTTAGATTTCGTGCTGTGCTACATGTACAAAATGGCTGATTTTTTCATGGAAGCAGAATTCAAGTCCTGTTATTGCTGGCCAGAAAAAGAAGCAATCACATCTTACAATGGCAAGATCGTAGTATCAGAGCAAAGGGAATCGAGAACACTTCATTTAACTTGGAACAAACTGCAACTCGAAGAAATTTCCGACACCCTTTACACACGCCCCTCGTTATTGTCCGACATATCGAAGTTTAGTATCAAACATTCCACAAAAAAGCTCAACAGAAGAGCCGGAGCCGTACGATCCACGTATACGGTTAATTCGACCAGTGTTCAAATGCTGCAAGAGAAGGTTACTAATCCGAAGCAGAGATTCCCTATTCCAAGGTGGTCTGATTGCGATTGCATGACTTGCACTTCTTGGATGACGTGTAGTAAAAACGCACTTTTTGTCAAAGTTGATGAACCCCAAGGTACGTATCGTAATACCCTTAAAACTCATCTTCTGCAAACGAAGTTCGAATTTTTAACCTTTTTCGTCTGCATATAAATACATAATCAATAATCTTCGACTTTTGTTGTCCTTTGTCAAAAACCCAGAAAATGTGCAAGAAAATGTGTTGTTCATTCATGGATTCATATCGTCGTCAGCGTTTTGGACCGAAACATTGTACCCGAACTTCTCAAAGGATGCAAAATCAAAGTATAGATTACTTGCAGTGGATCTGCTTGGCTTTGGGAGAAGCCCAAAACCGAATGATTCTTTGTACACTTTAAGGGAACATTTGGAGATGATCGAGAGATCTGTTCTCGAACCTTACAATGTGAAATCTTTCCACATTGTGGCACATTCTTTGGGCTGCATTTTAGCTCTCGCACTTGCTGTCAAGCATCCGGCCTCCGTCAAGTCATTAACTTTGCTTGCTCCGGTGAGCCCAAATTTCTACACATTTATATTTATTTTATTTTATTTTTAGTGTGATTTGAACATAAAAGCTTAAAATTAATTCTTCCCGGATGGGCAGATACCTTATTTATGACTAGTGGTAGTTTTTAGGGTTTTGAATTTCCCTTGAAATTAAGAAGTCTTGGGTCTATCTATATATGTTGAACATGATTTCGCCCTTCAAAATAAGATGGATTTATATTTTTCGGGATTTTTTTTTATTGTTTCAAATAGAGGTAAAAATTAAGTTTTTGGTCACATTATGTAACGAAGCCATAATTTCATTATTATGTCAATATAATTTGTGTAATTTGAAATATGGACAGTTTCACAAGTTTTTAAAAACACCCAATATTGTGTGTGAATTTTTGAGCTAGTTAGGGAAAAATGCAATTTTAGTCACTTAATTTGACATGTTTTTTAAATTTAATTCTGTAATTTATCGAAATTTGATTTTCATCTACTAAATTGAAAATTTTTGTTGAACATTTTTCGTCCGAAATCACTAAATACACTTAATATTGTTTGAAATATTGAATGTTATTTGGTATAGAAACCCTCTAAATTGTATTGGACATATAAGTGGCAATAACACAGGCTACCATGGATTCCTTTATTAATTGCAGGTAGTTTCGTTATTATTTCATTAAGTGGCATCCGGCCGTCCATTTTCTTGGTGATATGATATTTTTGTTTGAAAATTAGTTGGAAAATATATATTGCAGCCATATTTTCCAGCTCCAAAGGGCGAGCAACCTGCACAGTACACCATGAGGAAAGTGGCTCCACGGCGCGTGTGGCCACTCATTTCTTTTGGAGCGTCGGTTGCTTGCTGGTACGAGCACCTCGGCCGCACCGTCTGTATACTTCTGGCCAAGAACCACCGTCTCTGGGATTTTCTTACTAAATTGATCACCAGGAACAGGTAGTGTACAGCTAACTCTACCACGCGCATATTATTAGCGCGAAATCACGTGACTTGCACCTAAAGTAAGTACGCTATATCATGCATAGCTCCCAAAATTGGTTTCTTTATTATTTGCCACTTTTATTTGGTGTATTATCAACTCTTTACAAATAAAATCTTTAATAAAATAAATGTGTATATACTATCTGATATCATATTTCTTTTTAAAAAAATGCTAATTTCAAAATATAACAAAAAAATTTAATCTTTTTATATAAATCACAAACAGTTAATTAAAACAATCAAGTAAACGAGTATGTAACAATATTAAGGAATAGCAGCTGACGCTTACCAAAATATTCAAAATGATTTTTTTTTTTTTTTTGTCTCGTAACAATAAACTGTCTACGATATACTGAGAATTATATTAGGGGCAAAAATTTGTGTGAGACGATTTTACGGGTCGTATTTTGTGAGACAGATATTTTATTTGGGTTATTTATGAAAAAATTATTACTTTTTATGTTAAGAGTTACTTTTTATTGTGAATATCGGTAGGTTTGACTCGTCTCACAGATAAAGATTCGTGAGATCATCTCACAAGAGACACTCTTATATGAGTTAATAACAAACCTTCTTTTTTCCAATTTTTAACTCCAATATTTTATTAGAAACAAAACATATGAATATTTATATCTCTTGATTATGCTCTACTAATTTTCATTAAAAAAATTTAAAAGATATGTTCACGAATTTGATTCGTGAGACCGTCTTAAAATAATTCATGTGATTTATTTAAGACACATATTTAAAAGCGGTTCCAAATAATATGTGGCCAATAAACATTAATCACCAAATTAATTTATGACAGGTGGGAGCGAGAATAACCTGAGTTACAATCCAGTCAAATATAGTCGGGAATTTTATTTGATTTGAAACACAAACTAAGGTGATATCACGTAATAGCCAAAAAAATAATTATTTTGTTATGAACTAAAACAAGTGTCATATTTTTATTTTCTCAATAATTTTACTGTGGGAGTGGAGGACTGATTAAGAATTTTAATTGGGGCAGGTGGAGTAGGTTTTTATTTTTATTTTTCGAAAAAAAAAAAACCATTTAATTAATTAATTAATAAGAAAAAATTACAAATATAATGTAGTACCTGACGTAATTTGTGGTCAATGCATGGATTCAGGATTAGAACATACTTGATCGAGGGATTCTTCTGTCACACACACACCGCAGCATGGCATACGCTACACAACATAATCTGTGGTGCCGCCGCGAAGATGGAAGGATACTTGGACGAGGTCAATAATACACTGAAATGCGACATCACCATATATCATGGCGAAGACGACGAGCTGATCCCAGTTGAATGCAGTTACAATGTTAAATCCAGGATCCCACGATCCCACGTTAAAATTGTCGAAAACAAAGATCATATTACCATAGTTGTCGGGAGGCAGAAAACTTTTGCCAGGGAGCTGGAAGAAATATGGAAGAAAGCGTGTGGTTGATTAATATGTATGTAATTTGTGCACCGTACATTTTTAACATATATATTTCGGGGCGTTCCACATATTAAATTTACGAAGAATCTGAAATCAGTTTCTCAAATTGACCGCATTTTAATTTAATCTAAAGTCAGGAGCTCACTCAATGAATGTATATATGTATATATATATATATAGGAATTAATAAAGAACCCATAAAGCTCTTTGATTTTACTAGGGAAGAAAACAGTTACTGGTTACAAATTTATAACACATATACATATATATACATATATATATACATATACATACATATATATATTTAAGTGACGTCAATTTTTTTATTCACATTTAATTTGTTTTTATAGATCCATAATTCCGTATAAATAAATATCAAAGGAGGGACTGTGAAATTCAAATAAATAACATTAAATTATTTAATTAATTTGTTACAATACGGAGGTCGAAATAAGTTGGTCCATCCCGTTGACTCTCAAAAACAGACATGGTAACATGATGACACCTCATATGTAATATTGATGACGTGGATACATAACACATGCATGATGATGTCTATAATTAATATCTCAATATTATGATGGGACGTCCAAATTACTCGATAAAGACTAGACATGATCAGATTTTGCTTGTTGGTAGACCAACCATGCCTCGGACAGCTCAGCCGGTGCAAAAAAAACCCCAGGCCCCTACTTTTTATTTTAGTGCGTAATTCCGAAAGATTTACCTTCGATGCCTCGGTTTGTTCAATAATATGTAAACCGATTATTGTTGTCATAATTTTAATATGTTTTTGTTTGCTTCGGAAACGAAAATCTTCAAAACAAAACATTATCGTCATTCTAATTTGTTGATTTTACGATTTTAATATTTTTTCGTCGCACCGATGATGTGATATTATACATGTTAGTATTTCAATTACGACATTTTAAGTGTAGATAGATAAATGTTGATGATGATTAAAGTATTAGTTAAATCAAATATCATTCACATGAATTAAAACCATCAACACATATATTGTAACGTGCACATTCAATCATTAACCGTCTTCCACAAATTGGGCCCAAGCCCAATTTACATCAGCCCATTATGTTTGCTAGGTTTTATATATGCTGTCCGCTGTAGCAGAATTTTAATTCTTTGAAGTACACACTAATATATGCTCACCATTCATCATCTTCGTAATATTCTTATTTAAAATCAATAGGTGTTATGTTTATTGCTTCAAAAAAAAAAAAAAAAATGAAGGTCGATATGTATATTAAAATGTTCGGGTTAGCGCATTTTGATATGCATGGAGGCGTATAATTGTCTAGTCAACGTCGTGGATCGTCTTTAGTTAGATCAATGGATCCGAATGAAGATTTGAAATAAATACTATGATTAAATATTTTAAATATCTTCTTTAATTGGACTCCAGTTTTCATGCATGACTTTATTCTTCCATATTCTTAATTTGCAGAATGCATGAAAACTTAAGCATTTCTTGATATTGTTATTCCATCTGAAATGTGAACAACAGCGCGGATATATAATGCTGATCAAGTTATTTGATTTGCAGTTACACTACAACAGAGGTATTCACAAGTCGGATCATCTTGTCAATCGGTCTAAAATCGAAAACCTTGCCAGCGAGCTGACAATAATTTGATTTGTTGTCTGGTTCATTCTATTCATTTGAAAAATGTAATCACGGGATCGAGCTAATGACAAAATTAAGAACAAATTATCCATCCGAATAAAATGTTTTTATAAAAGTATTTTTCACAACAAAATTATAAAAAAGTTTTAAAAGTTGTTTAAATAAAAAATAAGCGTTTGAATTTTGAACGATTAACATCAGAAAACATCTCTCAATTTTTTTTAAAAAAAACTATTCTTGAAAAACAGTTTTTTAAAATTATCTTGTAAACAAAATTTACAAAATATTATTGAAACACATACTTTTTTTTATATAGTTTTTTACTCATGAAAAAATTATTTATTTTCCATTTCCATTTATCCTGATTAAATTCATTAATACCTCTAGCTCACAGCTAGCTTGCAAGAGACGTAACAATACACATATTCAAAATTAGTTGCTCTCCCTACTTTCGAATTAATGGTTAGTTTTAGAATAATGACGAAGGTTAAATTCATAAATTTTTTTAACTATACAAAGCTGGGAGTAAATTTATTATTTAATATTTACCTGCCATCCAAAAAGAGAAGATGCCTTCGAATGCTTCTCGATTCCACAGCTAATTTGCTCATCAATAATTCATTCTGAAGATCAATGGGAGTCAATTAACATCGAAGGTTTAATACAACAACTGAAAATAGCGAATGTATGGCTAAAATCATTTTCCAGTGATGATAAATATAGGAGAGAAAATAGACTGTCAATGGCAAATGATCATTAAAGCAGCGGCCAACAGAGAATAGAAAGAAACTAATTGAGCAGATTCTTGAATCTATCATTAGCGTAATGATAGATCTAATACGAGGTAATGATGAATAAATCAAATTTGCTACTTTTCTTTCAGCTCAGAGTTTCTATTACATAATTTCAACTGACAGGAAAAGCACAGAAGTCAAATAATTTAATCATTACACCAATCTACAAGCTCTCACGTGCAACCAGCCATCTTAGTTCACCTGAATCAATAAAATAAAATAGAACGGTCAAAGCTAATTTATCTATCCGCTGAATAAGAATCAACCCATCTCATCAATAGAACATCGGATCTTTAAACAGATGCAGTTTGCTAGAATAGACTCAAAAACTAATAAAGAAATGGGAAGCAATTAGTGATTGGGGGGAATGAAGCCTGGTCCGAGGTCATTAACCAAGTTATCGGCCCGGATTCGTGTAGTTAGATGATCAAGATCCGATCTGTCAACAAATAGCAAGTATGGTATCAATCATCTTAACGGCCTCGAGCCAGACAACGTTCCCCTCAAAAGATAAGCCCCCATATTTTTCTGTTCTATGAAACTAAAGATTAGGGTTTGAGAGGCAAATAATGGTGGAAAAAAACTAAAGAATAATAATTATTGAAGACGATATTATGTGGGATGTGTGTGAGTGGGGGGAAGAGGGATCGAGATGATAAATAAGGGATATGGGAATTGGGAGAGGGGTTCATTAAAAAGGACAAACAAAGTCATAAAAGCGAGGTAACAACATGACCTACATCCACAAATCCCATCTCCCCACACTACAGTTTTCTTTTATCTATTTCGAATATTTGTGTTTAATTGTATATGGACAATTTAAGAACATGTGTTCTTCTTCCTTCAGCTTCTTTTGGAAGCAGATCTCATTTAATTCCTCAAGAATGGATGCTTGGAAATGGAACCCTTTATTTATTTTTGAAACATGACCCTTTATTTATTACATATAAAAAAACCGTAAATATAATTTTAATGTTCCTTACATGGATTTAATCTATGCATTGATTATTTGGCTAATGAGTTATATTGATTAATGATATTATTCAATATCACATGTATTATGATTAGATGAGGCTTTAGTACTCTCACCGTCATTTTTAAAACAAATTGAGTGACTTTAATTTCACAAACATTAAGATCTTGTTTTCATTTGTGGAATATATAGGGCTAAAAACAAAAAACTATAAAATATTCTACTCGATTTCACATCAAATTAACAAAATTATTTTATTAGACCAGGTCTTGAATAAAAAATTATTGTCGCCAGCTCTTTCTCATAAAGGGTTTCCCCACTAGACATTTCTTTTTTTTAAAAAAAAAATCTATTTTTTCACAAGAGAAAACGTGTTGGGAACAATTTGTTTGATATATGAGAATGTATTGTGATTGAAAACACAGTATGTGATGTTGTGTATTTTTATACGAGATGATAAGCTGATCATCTCGTTTCATCTTACAACTTTTAACATTTATTTGATATTGTGTGAGGTCTACAAGATAATCAATTATCTTGTATAAAAAGTGAACATGAGAAGATCCAAATCCGATATATGACCATAAAATGTTGCCAAACAGGGAAGACATACGTTGGCCTCGAAGTATAAATCCTCATCACTCGTTTATTTATAAACCTAACTAACTAACTAATGACATTATTAAATGATGTATATAAATTATTATGCATTACGACGTATATCTTTCAAACGAAAACTTGTGAATAAATGGATTGCAAGTTTCAAGATTCTTAAATGAAATTCACAGATGGGGGTTTATGAAAAGGTGAATGGAGTGGTTGAAAAGTGCAAAGGTTGAATTGCCTTTTGTGTCAGCTTTTTCACAACCCAAAGTGTAGACTTTGATAAGAGGGAGATTCTTTGCAATCCAAAATAAATAAACAGACAAACCAGATGAAATGACAAACCTTAATTGGAAAATATAAACTAACTCATCATACTTGATTATATATAGACTGACAAATATGTCTTTTGGAACAATATCATTCCAAGAGCCTTCTAACTCTGAACTTAATGCCTGCACAATGCATATTATTTATTGTATGATATAATACATCCTATTGACAAAAAAAATATTTTAGTTTTAAATTTCTTATGCGTCGTACAAATATCTTGAATGTCGTTGCCTTTAAAAAAAAAATTTTTGGATAATCTCAAACTTGCCTGACACGTTTTGGGCCTTTTCTGCTCCTCCTTGTCATCCGGACCAATGAAAGAGAGACTGCGATATGTGTGAGAGTAAAATTCTTAAGAAAAGCTCAATAAACACAAACATACTGGGGTTCAAGCAGGCTTGAAGTAGTACTTGTTGGTCTAAAATGGAGGTTCGAGGAGGTGTAAGTACCAAGTATTGTTTCAGTTCTCAGATAATCCTGAGAAGATTGGAGAATGATCATCCTTAAAACTGGTTTTAAGTTTACCATCTTCGCATGGAAGAGGACATAACAGAAGAAAAGAAACATAGAAGTTCCAAATCTAACCATGCACACCCTCAACACGTGAGTGTTATTATAACTATTTCTTTTCATGTTTCATGCTACATGCGACGAGTACATTGGGAGAAATAAAACTCTTTTTTTGCTTGTCCTGTTTTTTATACCAACTATCATAATAGTACCACTTGAAGGGATTCCAACTAAGAAGGTATGAACTTCATGCAGATAGGTGGAGTCACCTTAACCAAAGACAAAATCGATGCCGGAAGAATCCAAATTCCTTCCCCACATATCAAACCAGAAGCCACCGCCGGAACCATCATCTCCGCCTTCTTCGAATCCATCTTCTCCCACACAAACACCACCAGACTCCCCAGACACATATCAATGGCAAAATACCCACCAATCAAGAATGGAACCGCCATAGCAGTCGGAAGTGGCATCCATTTCCCTATTCTCTCTGGTAAAAGATCTTTAACCAAATTTACCGTGACAGCGAAAGCAAAGAACCCATAACAGAGCTGCAAGCAATGTTGAGGCAATGCTGAGAAGCCTTGGACACCGATGATAGCCAAGTTTCGGTATATAATAGCATATGGAGCCTTGAATTCTCCATCTGGATTGCCTATATCAAATGCCTTGTAGAATAAGAGGAAAGTCAGAGGTGAAACAATACACCCTAAAGCCGTTCCAATGGCTTGACTAAAAAGCATGGCTCTTGGAGATGTTAGAGTGAGATGGCCAGTTTTGAAATCTTGCATTAGAATACAGGAAACGTTGATAATGGATTTGCACAGTCCACAGGCTGCCAATCCAGCTAAGACTCCGTGCTCTTTTCCGGCTAATGCAGCAATAATGAACAATCCCACTTTCCCGTAATTGTATGCCATGTTGATGTCGGTTAATCCAGCTCCATAGGCATTGCAGAAGGCTAGAGATGGCGCAAAAACATAGGCTACCATAACGTAGTACCATTTGAGTTCGGGGAAAATGAAAGGAATTGAAATGACAGATATTATGGCTAGCATTAGGTAACCCAAGCCGCCTAGCCACAGAGGTATTTTTTCTCCAATGAACATCTCATCTTGCTTTACAGAACTTAAGGCCTTGTCTTCATCAACTTCTCCTACTGCAACAGAAAAAAAAAACTTTGTTTTATGTATCAAATGTAAATTAATAAGAAGAATTGAGATAAATAGAAAATATAAATGTGAAATTTGCATATATTTTGAGACGATTTGAAGGTCTTCAACCTGTCCAGAAACTAAAATCTTAAGAATTAATTACCCGAGTTGAGACTTCTGGTTTTAAGCTTGCTATGAAAATTAACCATTGTAACGCGTAAAATCTTGACAAAATTGTAGAGGCCATCACCTAGAAGGAGAGCAATAGATATGAAAACCTGCCAAGGAATATACATGTAAATTAATGAAATTCAGGGCTCTTGCTTCATCCCTGAATCCAGCAAAAGATTTTAAAAATCTCTAAATTTCTTAGCAGATCAAATCAAGAAAACTCATACCTTGTAGCCATTAAGACTCTTCATGCTGCTTTCTGGTATATTTGCGGGAAACCAATCTCCTTTAAGCCTTGTAATTAGTGGCCACATCATACCATATGAAAGCACAGCTCCAAGAAGTAATGATATATTAACAATGTGAGAACATATCATTCCAGTTCCCACGTAAGTCGTGCTAAAATCAAAGTAAAATCTGAAAAACAAAATGAATAAATATTCAAATTTGATATTATTTACTATAATTTGTTAGCTTCCGAAATTGAAGGAATATATTAAGTTAAAAATTAAAGTGGTCGATCATACGTTTGCCGCCATGCTTGCAATCCGAAGGTAGGGAACTGTGCGAAGCCACATTCATCTTTTCCAGTGTAAAACCACTGAAAGAAAGCCCACAGGAAACTAAAAGAGGATGATTTGAGGAAATTCCTCACCAACTTCCTACAAATTATAATCATTGAAAAACCTGTTGCTTAGGCCGCTAATTATAATGATAAAATATGAATTTGACAAATATATCAAGTTTGAGATTTCAAGAATTAATAAAAGTTGGAAAACTTTTGGATTGAAAATCAATAATTACTTAGCCATTTTGTCTCCACTGCTGTGGAATCCATTAATCAGAATTCCAGTTGCCATGCCACTTGGAAAAGTCAACTTGTAGTCAATTATCAAGATCTGGGGACCAATTAAAAGTCGGATTAAAGATGTATTGAATAATAATTATAATAACAATAACGAATTGAAAAGTATACATCAATAGATCATCCTAAAGTAACAGAGAAAGAAAAGAAGTAGCAGTAACAAAATCTAAAAAAATAAAACTTTTCAAGAACTGATGTACTCTCTAACTTTTGAGCTTCAAAACAAGTTGCAAAAGTTAACTTTGAAGCAAAATCTCAAAAACTAGCACTCATGGATAATAATCACTCACTTTACGGAGAGGAATCAGCACAAAAAGCCCGATGAAACAAACTAAAAAAAGGAAACCAGTCATCCAACCAATCCCCGGTTCCTTAATACTGCTTGCTGTGTTTCCTAAACTATTTAGGCCACCTGATTGCTCAAACGTTTTCTTGTTCATTCCCAACAGATAAGATCCAAACCCACCTGAAATTCAGCGAGAAAAATATAAAAGACGGTAACACGACAACATTTTTCGACTGTCCAGATTCAGTCAGACAGTGAGAGGAAACAAGAACCTAAAAAAAATGTTAACCCCATAAAAAAGAAAATTAAAGCTGTCTCGACCTCCAATTGCAATGCCGTAACATGCAACAACACAAGTCTGAATCAAGGTATTCTCCTGTTTTGTAAAAGGAACCGTGGCGATCCCCATTTTCTGAAGCACTTTGGTCCATGTCCTAATGAAAATGAATGCAAGAAGTGCTGCTGAAACATTGAGGTGAGGTGTTATCCCCGTGGTAAGATTTAACTTCATCGCTATCACACTAAAGATTGATCCGATCAATATGCTTGCAACGATGCCACGAACAGTAATATGTTTATTCCATGGTTGAAGTCTTTTCGGATCCTCGGCTTCATGTTCCAATTCTTCATGCTCCTCCTTTTCAATTTCTTTCATTGAATTTGATCCACTTTCGATATTCATGGCTGAAAGAAAATAAAGATTCTTACTCAACTTCAAAACTCAATACCAAAAAAAGAAAGAAAAGGGAAATTCAATCAAGAATGTGACAAGGAAAATGGTTCTGTAATTTATACAGAATATATATACAATGGAATTACTGTAATCCCGACGTACAATATAGTCTCACCACTTTCACTTCACTTCAAATGATTGACGGGCTTGAATATTAATAATTGAATTATGAAATAAATATCACACGGACATGATTAATTAGTTTGTTTGTAAACAAATGTGAAGCAGAACTTGTGTGGAAATTGGCCAATTAGCGTTTATATATGTCTCATGTGCTACTTGTATGGATCAAAAATGTATATCATCCGTCTTTAGATAAGTCCAGAAAAGTCAAAGCGAAGATTATTAAAAAAAATCAACTGAAAATGTATTTTTCTGAAAATGAGTTACAGAATATATATATATATATATATTATATATATATATATATATTGCATGATGTTTTCGCAAGGTGATATTTTTAAATTGTAAAAGTCGTGTCGTGTAAAAATTCGTTGAAATAAAATCGACGCCAACTCAATATTTTTTTTTAAAAAAAATAGCAAGTCCTAAGATAAACATTCTTTCGTTACATCAAAAAATAAAAGATCGAGTATGTTTATTGTGAGACGATCTCACGAATCTTTATCTGTAAGACGGGTCAACCCTACCATATTCACAATAAAAAATAATACTATTAACATAAAAAGTAATACTTTTTCATGGATGACCCAAATGAGATATATGTACCACAAAATACGACCCGTGAGACCGTCTCACACAATTTTTTGCCAAAATAAAAAACCCTTAATTTAAAAAACAAAACTAAACAAAAAAAATGGAACCTTTTGGCCACAAAAGGGAAAGGCTTGGATTCTAAAGCCAAGTAAACAAAAAACAAAAAAGTTCTCCATCCATCCCAACTTGCAATATATATTATATAAATATATATATATATATATATATATATATATATATATATGCAGTAGTTTAACAAAAAAAAGGAAGAAACAATAACAATAATAGAACATAATACTGTCTGAGACATTTTTAATAATTAGTTCACATGTATATTTGCACTAAAATATTTAAATTTTTACTAACTGAATAACATTTGTTCTTTAGAATTACCGAATTCATATCGGGTTTGAAAATAAAAATAGCAGTTTTCCTCCATCATTTTTGGACAGAATGGTGGCTGTCACATGGCTTCATCACCGTCGTATTTGGACCGAGTGGTGGATGTCACATGGCTTCATCAGAGTCTTAAACATATACACATCATCTCATAATATTTAATCATACTATTTAGTTCTAAAATACTCTAACGATATATTTTCATCAATAGGAAACTTCCCTATTTTCTACGCAATCATCCATTTTCACTTTATACTTTTTCTATATATATAAAATATATATTATAAAAGATACAACTTTTGAAGGTGAAAACTGAGTTAGTACTCTTTGATTTTACACCCTAATCCTAGGGCATATATAATAGATTAGACCTAGCCTGTCGTCAACTTTACGAAAGATTCCATGTCACACTAACACACTTGATGTGTTGATAACCATTGGGTCTACGTGAATTGACGTACGTGGGGTATCTGTTTGTCTTTGGACTCAATATTCTACGCTAGCTACATCGCAAATAATGCTCTCTTACATTTTGTCGACTTGGATTTTGAACTTCGTATATCATTTTATGTATATGCACATATAAAAAATAATAAAAAATTCTTATGATTTATTAGCGTGTTTGATTAATATATAAATATACTCGAGATACAGCATAAACTTTATATAAACAAAAGCTACTGTTTTTGAAAAGAATGCGATTCCTCGACCACTTTCACTTGTAAATATGGTGCACTTAATCTCGACTATGCACGGACATTTTAGTGCCTTGGGATCTAGGGAGAAGTCTTAGAATGGATCGCTCTTCCCAAGATTAAGAAGCCTAAGCTTGGTAACGCTAAATTTCAAGATAACAATTATGACATTTCCTAGTTTAATATCAAAAGATGCTATTGTAAGATTTAACATATATATAGTTACTAATAATACACGCATTGTTCTTGATTTTTTTTTTTATTAAAAAAAAAAAAATCAAGAATCTTACCAATATTTTGAACACACATCCCCGTAACATATAATACCTTGCACTTGGCTACCAAAGTACTGTTTTTTTGCCAATCACACGCCTTCGATCACGTTCCATCCGTTTAATAATCATTTTTGAAACTAATAAAAATAATGCAACTAGATGCGCATTTCTCGTGTCACTTGTTGTTTATTGTTGCGATGGATTTAAAATACACGATTAAAATAGATGTCGTTTGAAATACATCCCTCGAAGACATACTATATATATAATTTGGCTAATCGTATCTTTTAATTTTTTATATAAGCTTAAAATGTACGTTTGCATAAAAGAAATTGTGGCAAAAATTCAAAAAAGTAAAAGAAGGAAAACTCAAGTTCCATGAGTGGTGAATCGAAAAAGAAAAATTCTTCACGAATGCAAGTCATACAATTTCAAACGTAAATACCATATGACTATATTTATTGATATGGTGTGGTCCTTGGATTAGTACGATTCGTCCACTAAGGCTGGTTGAAAAAGCTCCAACCTACAAGCCCCAAGTCAACTCTGGCCGCAACAATCACAAAATTAAAGCCTCCAACTTGCCAATAACCTAACACGAGTACAAATTAAAGGGGGTCGTATTCCAACTAAAAAATAATTAATTTAACATACGATATATTTTTAAAAAATTAATCATAGATTTTTCCCTCCGATGCTTATAATATTAACTTGTGTTTAATTTCGTTAATAAAGTTGCTAGATGTGGTCATTTAGGGTTTATATTTTCGGATAATGATAATGGAGTTGGATATCATTGACTTGTGATAAATGTCTTCTGGTTACGATTGCAGATGAAATAATCCCAAAACCTCGAGTCATGTGGTGGAGATCAGGATGGGTGGCAGGGACCCTTTATTTTTATTCTTATTATAATTAGTTTGCACTCTTTACCGAATCTTACGAGTGCAGTCTCCACCTCTACTTGAGTCGATTAATTCAGATCATCTCTAAGCCTAAATATATTTTGATACAAATTTTACATTGAAACAGTGTGATTTTTGCATCAAATACAACGTCCATTTTCAACTCATTTACTTCAAATCTTACGCCAAAAAGAATATTTTCGAAATATTTCTTTTATTTTACATATATTAATTATTATCTTTTATTTAATATATTTTTTTATTATTAATTGTATTGTTATATTAATTTTTGCATTTATATTAAATTATATTATCAATAAATCAAACTATTCTTTAATTATTAATAATTAGCATAAATAAATAAATATTTTAAAAATCAATAATTATGATTTTTTAATTTTTATGATTAAATATATAATTATTAAAATAATAAAATAAATATGATACTATTATTTAAATAATATTTATAATCTTCAATACAAGTATTTGAAATAAAAAACAAGAAAAATAAAAAATAAAAAGAGCTCTGCGCCAAGTTCAAGAGGAAATGGGGTTCCCTTGGAAGACAAAGTGCAGGGTCGGAGATGCCCTCTTGGAACCTATGCTGCTGCTTTATATTATTTTTTGCATTCCTTTGCCCTATCCTATCTTTTTTTTCTTTTTTTTTTTTTGGTCGGCACTGTGGCACGGAAGAAATAAGAACATGTTATTTATTTATTTATTTATTGATATTTATATATATCCAGGGTACCTGTAACTTTCAACGATGAACACATATTATATATATGTATGGCTTGCTGGTCGTTATATATACTTGCAAGCTTCCAAAGCCTGAAAATGAGTTGACAGAAATTAAAGGAAAGGTAGTCAATCAATCATGATCTTTGAGCCCAAAATGTCCAACTTGGTGGCTTTATGTTACATGACTATCCCATTCCCCTATTCGACTGCTCGAGCATCTTAATTCATTATTTTGATCTGAAAACGCAAGCATAAACTAATATATATATATATATATATACACATATATATATATGTTGCATGAATGCTGGAGATCGACTACTGACTGATCTTGGATTTATGAACCTAACGTTAATAATGAATGGTCCTGTTGATAGCCAATATTTTGATCCAAAAATTTTACCAAAAGAACACTCAAAGAGACCGCCGTTTCCAAAAAAGTGCCGGTTTTTTTATGTTACTTTCTTTTGTGGAAAACAAAAAATAATATTAAGAAAATAAATTTTTTATGGGCCTATACTCAAACCCAAAGTTAACGGGTCCTTCGCATCAAACTTGATAGATTCGTAGACATTTATATTCATGGTATTTTTTATTTTTCATTAACCTATTCAATTATAACAAAAACAAAATAATACACACACATTTTATTACAGGTTTTCAAACAAACATAAAAAAAAAAAAAAAAAAAAAAGAAGCAATTCCATGGAACAACAATTCATAGAACTTTCGCAACATAGTTTTTTAAGGGTAGAGAATTAGGATAAATTTAGGTTTGAGTTTAGGAATTTATCTCCAATTCACCCAAGAATAAATGCATTCTATAAGTTAATTCGATTTAATCGATTTCTTGTACAATAGCAGAAGTTGAGCCGATTTAAATAAATTTTATATTTTAAAAATAAAAGAAAATATCTGAATCAACTGAAATTTTTTCTGAAATAATAACTCGGTTTGATAAGTTATTTCATCCTTTTTAATAGATATTTGTTTCAATTAATTAGCTAGTATAATTATGCTTTAAAATTATTTACTTATTTATGAAGAATAACAATTAAATATTCAAATTTGTATTTAAAAAAATGATATTGCTGATTAGTTATTTAATTTTTTTTATGTCACGCTTTAAATTTGATAAACACACACACACACACACACACACTCTTACAAATAAAATTTCAATATTTATATTAACTTTATTAAATTAGAAATACACAAAAAGTAAATGAATAAAAGTTATGAGTTCCATTATAAAATAAATATAGTTATGAATAATATTAAACTGCAGAAAATAGTACTTTCCTGAATCAATATCAAAAACAATAAAATTATGGAACAAGTTTGATGGCCAAGTGACCAACCGTAACCATGTGGGAAATGTTGTTCGCCAGTCGCCACAATAAATATGGTAAGTTATATGAGCCATGTAAAAATGTTAAGAAGTAATAGTTATTTTTTCTTTTATTTGGGGTTTTTTTTTTTGATAATTATGATAAATCTTAAGGAGTTCAATCATAACCAATTCTAAAAAAAATTGTTATGATTGAATCACGAACATGATACATCGTTCCAAATGAATTATAATAGAGATATTGGTGACATATTAGTTACAAGTCATCACCAACATATTTCTATTGTGTTTGTAACTTTTTTTCGCAACAACTCATATCAGACCGTCTCACGAATCATTTTCATAAGACGAAACTCCTACATGATCTTACCCAACCTGACCTATTAGAAGTAATAATTATTATTTCAAAAAATTTACATTTTACTACATGCATAGAATAGGTCGATACGTCTTACCAAACTATTGTGATCATATCTTAAATGCTAAGAAATGTAACATATGATCAACATAATAAATGTAAAATCCGCATTTTGAATATAGATCAAAACATTATGTAGATAACTCGACAACCTAATTATGACATCTTTCACTTTTGTCTCACTTACTTGACTTTAGTATTTAGTAGGCTTAGTTTTTCTAAAAAGTACTATTATGAGATGATAGCGTGAATTTTTACGAGTTAATTCTATCGATATTTACAATAAAAATAATACTTTTAGCATAAAAAGCAATAATTTTTCATTGATAACTCAAATAAGATATCCGTCTCACAAATTACGACCCGTGAAATCGTCTCACATGAGTTTTTACGTTTTTCAAAAGATATACGGACGAAGTAGAACATCTTGGTAAAAGAAAGTTTTTAAAAATATCAACTTGCAGCATTGTTTGAAAATAAAAGTTATTTCTTAAAAAAAATACGACAGTGTGATTTCCCAAAGAAAATCAGTATTATACTTTTAACATGAATGATCAGAATCACTTTAATTATAATTATTTACATTTAAATTTAGATCGCCCGATGAGTCATCTCCCAATAATTATAAATATAATATTTAAAATAATAACAATAAATATTTAAAAAGAAGGAAAAGATAGTATCATCGTTTCATTTTCTACAGAGGGTTACCCAAATGCTCCAAGTATTTACAACAACATTGCTCTTCAAGCCATTCCGCCTCTTCAGTTCTCCAACTCCATTCCGTGTTCCTCTGTTTCTACTTTCTAATGTCCACCGCCGCCGTGAAACGACTGGGTACCCACAATGGAAGCTTCCACTGGTGACGAAGCCTTCGGTTGCTTCATTATTCGCCTCACCAACAAGTTTTCAGATGCTCAAGTCGTCCGTACGCGTGATTCTCAGGTTAACTTATCTGATACAGCCGCGAACCGCGAAATAAATATTTTTTTGAAGAGTCTAGATTCGTAGGCGATGTGTTTGAACGACGGATTTGCTGCCAAGATATTTTCAACAACGAAATCTACGAAATCTATTCTTGGGTAAATTTTACATTTGCGATTTTGTCATAAATACAACCTACATCTCCAACCCATTTACTCCTGATCTTACGTAGAAAAATATTCTCGAAATATTTCGTTTACTTTACATGTATTAATTATTATATTTTATTTAATATATTTAAATTATAACTAATGTTTTATTATTAATAAATTTAAATAATAATATTTTTCTAATTTGTTTATTTTTTAAATATATTTTTCTTTCTTATCTTTATATTTATATTTATATTTAAATTATGTATTTCAAGTTACAATTGCATTTCAATTATTTTTTTCAATTTAATTATAAATTGTATTGTTATATTAATTTTTTTATTTATATTAAATTATATTAATTAAAAATCATTAAATTAAATTAGTTTTTAAATATTAATAATTAACATAAATAAATAAATATTTTAAAAATCAACAATTATTTTTTAAAAATTTTTATGATTAAATATTTAGTTATTAAAATAATAAAATAAATATTATACTATTATTTTATAATATTTATAATTTTTAATATAAATATTTATAATAAATATATATTTAAAAAATTAAAAACAAAAACAGACACGGCTCCAAATTTGACACAAGCGATCTCCCCTGCGCCAAATTGCACCAAAATAGCGCAGCCTGTTGGAGGATTTAAAGTTGCTTTAATATGTAGCATTTTGGGAAGGAGATAATTGCCAAGGAGCTTCATGTTGACGAAGATCACCCGGACGTGCAACGATTGTTTCTCGCAGTTTATAAAAGCTTCATGGAGGTAGTTAACCTTTTATATTTATGAACCTGTTCTATTATTATCATTTAGATATTCTATTGGGATTGATATAAATTTGTTGGTCATATAAGAAGAACCAGTCTTTTATTATTGCTGTCGCGCAGTTGACTTGTCAAATTCTTGATCTCTATAGAAGATCTAAATTATTCTAAATTGTTCTCGAATTTGTTCTGAAATCCAAGATATCACTTCATCTCTTTTATCTCTTACTTTTCAAAGATTTCCCAGCTTGAATTATAAGTATGTCGAAGTTTATTGCAAAAATAGTTCCATTGTTTCATTTGATTTTAGCTCATCCATATTGTACCCTTTTCAAGTACTTGACTATCCGAATCCTTCTCCTGTTTGTGTTGGGGGTTCCAGGTTTGAAGAGCAAAGAATAACATTATTCCTGCTTTCCTCCAATTCTCGCTTCTGAAGTGTCCTCCTGGATGGATGGAAAGACCTCCAATCCTAGCAATAAGCCCCAGACTTCAATCACAGCCGTGGTCGATCTCTCGTGGAAATCAGAAGTTATCACCTTTTCAAAAACCTTTTTGCATTTCTCTGCCTTTGTATCACAATACCAGTTTATTTCGTAGAATTGGTCCATCTGATCCAAAAGTATATAAAGATAATTCCAAGTCACAGTTATGGTGTCTTGATGAGTGCTTCGAATCTTGGACTTGATGTCGTTCAAGGAATATCGTTGGAATATAACTTTTTCCCTGTCATTTCCTTGAAGACTTGCAAATTTTTCCACAACTGTTTTCCTAATGAGTGTCTAAAATACCGGGATTAACTAAATAAAGGATCCCCTAACTCAAGAAATATAATATTTCTTTAGATATAGGCACTAATGTCAAGAAATGACAATATATTCCAAACATAATCAACTAGCTCTCCAACGTCAAGGATAGCTATATCAAAGATAATTAACATAAATTTATCTTTTTGATGTGATTATGCTGCTATGATTGTAAAAGGATCTACTGCTCAAGCTTGGCATATATTGGTGGAAATTAAATTTCTCCTCTAGTTTTTATGGTTAGAATCATTTTTTTTAGTATGAGAAACTATCCAACAGGAATAACCTGCGTCATTGCTTTTAGCTCAAGACCTTCACGATCAAAAATGTCATTTTTCTGGCTTTGCCTTGATATTTCTTATTGTTTCCTTGTATAATTTTGAGTTATTTAGCATAGCAGTGGTACTACTCATGTATGTTTTTTCTAATGTTGGTAGGCAATTGATGCCATTGGCAATGGAATCAATCAGTATGATACAGACCAGACTCCAAGATATGTGAATAGTACACACTTGTCTTCACGGGTTGAAAAATTAAATTTGGATTGGATTGATCCTGATCAATCAGCTGAAAAGGAAAATGCAACCTTTGATCGTGCAATGGATCTAGCTGGGAGTGAGTTCTTGAATGTAAGCTTTCTCGTGTTGATTTGGATATTGCTGTTATTTCTCCTTTTCAACTAATTTCTCGTGAATTCGATGCTAAATAGATATTAATGTTTTTTATATCGGTTAACTTCATACCTGAAAATGTTTCACTTACGTCCTGGCTGAACCACATTAAAGTGGCTTATGAACTTATGGTTTCAAGTTTAAACTTATTCTAAGATTTTTTTTAAATCAGAGCATCCGCAGTCGTGCATGATCGTGGTTACCTGCTCGATCAATTGTGATGGAATGTCTCGCAGCGAATATTGATCCTAGCGGAGAAATTATGGTCCTGGATAGATTTTGTCCAGTAAGTGCTTTGGTCAAATCTGGGACAATGTAAATATTTTTTCATTTGTAGCTTTGTCAAGAGCAGGCAAACAGCAAGATATTCAGCTTCATACCCATCACCCTATTCTTCATTAATAATGTTTTGTTGATTGTTGTATGTCCATGTTTGTACATCTTAGAGGAGCTCATATTCAAAATGTGTCTCGAAATACAAGTGGTGGACACTTCCTAGTCGTCTTTTAAAAATATTTGAAATGAAGAAACTTTATCTGAGAAACCTGGTACTGAAATTTTTACGTCATTATCATTTCTTGAATCTTGAAAGAACTTGCTCTATGGTATTTCAGTGTCCTGTCTCAAAACATTGTTTTATTACATAATACATTGTGCGTGCATTTTTGTTCTTTACTCTAACTAATCTATCCATTATAGAACTTTTGTTCGTGGTTTTTTGGCTTATCTTATATTCAAAAAAAATTTGTAGTCTAGCTACTATAACCTTGGAATCTTATGTTTCATGCATCAGCTCTACAAAAGCGTCTTCTCTTAGGATTTTTATGATGCTTTAAGAAATGATGATGGTCATGTTTTTTTAAAAATTATTAACAATATTCTCTTTCGATTGCGCTTGCATAATCTCCTTTGCTATTTCTGAATTCAACTCGAACTTCACCTCTTTTTTATTTTCTTGAACAGTGGCAACTTCACCTTTTTGAGTTCGAGCCATCTCTTAAAAATGTTCTTTATAAGGTACTTCTCAAATCTGGCTTTTAAGTTTTTATCCCGTCTTCCGTGATTAATATACTCTCATCCAGTTCTTAAAATTTGTGTCATTTTTTTCACGTTTTCTTTTGGAAATTGTGCTGTTATATTTTTCCTATTCAAAATTGGACGGAAGGATCGATTGTGGCACAAATTTTGTACAAACCCATATCTTTTAATTAATCTCCAGCGATTTGAAAATTGGCTTGTGTAGAATTTTTTTTTTTGTATTCCAATAATTTATATTTGATAAATCTGCTCATTCTAAGGTTAACCGAGTTTAATGCACAGTAAAATGTTTTAGGACGACCGTAGCAAACAATGGCGAGTTCAGGCAGTGGCAATAGCACCCGACAGATTTGAGAGTCGGAAGGCACTTCCTGTACAGCGGCGTGGTTTGAGAGACGACGAACTCTCTAAAAGAATCGGGAATTCCCGGTTGCGTGTTTGTCCATATGAGCGGGTTTATAGGTCTATGGCGAGAGCTGCTTTGAAGCTTTAACCTATGGAATCAACAATCTAGTCACTTCCTAAAAGAATTGGATTACAAGCTGCTTTATTTGGTTTTATTCGTGTAACTTTCCTTGAATTTAAATATTAATCAAAGTATTAGTTGCTAAATTTCATCGAGGCTGGATAATTGCAAGGAGAACCACAAACATTTAAGGGGCATAGTCAACGTACCAATAGCACTGGTTCGGTACCTGTTGCTATGTGCAGCTTTAGTTTCGTGTCCATTACGTTCATCAACTCAACTTTCAATCCTTAAAATTGTGCAAGTTGCAACCAAGTTTATACATATTTGTTTTCCCACCAATTTACTGAAAATATCCGACAATGTTAAAATCCAAAGTAAGTGCCATTATATTATTTTGGGGGAGGAATTTAATTCTATATATTGTGTACCCTTTTTTTCTAATTTTTTTATTTGCAATCAAGCTTGATTTGCACTTCAACTCTGGTGTTCTCTTGCGACACGCAATTATTTAGACTAACATGGAATCCCGGAGTAGAAAGGTTTCTTGATCATTCTTCTTCCATCTATCTAATTTTCAAACTCGACACCCAATATCCCGACACATAAAACTCTGTCGTTTTGCCATATTGCTAAACCCTCTGTAATTAATTCACTCCAGTCTTTTTGCAAGTGGCACGATGATCAGGTTAGTCTGCGCACTAAGGTTTTCTTCAATTTCCGCACAAAGGACGCCTAGATTCTTGAATTTTTCATCTACTTTCTGGTAATGGGTCAGTGATTGTGATGGGTTTTATTTATTTTTTGGGTTCTTTTTGTGGCTTTTTTTTTTTTTTTTTTTTTGCTGTTGAAAGCCTGCTTGGTCTCATATTATTTCCATCCTTTACGATATGATTTCAGAACTGAATTCTTTACAATGACGATTTTGTGGGTTTTTATTCATTTTTCATTGTCTTCTTTCTTCTCTCCTGTTTATATCCTTTTTTGAAATTGTTGTAAACAGATAATAATTGGTGGGATAAAAGAAGATAGCATAAATTGACTTTCTCAGGAGACGAAATAGAAATTAAGGTGAAGTCTCTATCCTATCCATGTTTTCAAATGACTTTGGAATTACCAGGAAAGGATCGATGAGTTCGATCTCAAATTACAGGATCTTGATTTGTAGCAGCTGTTATTGAATCGTGGTGTGAATTTTGAGAATCAAATGGCTGAAATGACTGGTCCGAGGTTGTACAGTTGCTGCAATTGTAGAAATCATATTGCCCTTCATGATGATGTAATCTCTAAAGCATTTCAGGTGATGTTTCAGCTAGTTTTCCTCTGCTTTTTTTCGCTACTAAATTTCTTTCAACTTTCTTGATAGATGTTTTTTTGGCTTTTGGACTGGGAGTGAACTCATGTCATATAAATTTTCGGAAAATTCAATAGGGATTCTTTATCATATGATAAACTTCTCAATTCATTTTGTCACTTGTGCTGCGGTAATTCTATTTTAGTGCAGCAGCTGAGCGAATAATAACAAGGAGTGGCGGTAAGCTAGATTTTGGGATTTTATGTTGCATTTTTATAGATCACTTCTGTTTTAGATTTTAATAGCAAGAAAATTTAGTCAGATGTCGGTCCTTACATGTATTGATGGTACTCATGACAGGGAAGAAACGGTCGAGCATTTCTGTTCTCCCACGCTATGAACATTTCTCTGGGCCCTAAAGAAGATAGGCGGCTGATGACCGGCCTTCATACAGTGGCGGATGTCTTTTGCTCGGACTGTCACGAGGAATTGGGGTGGAAATACGAGAAAGCTTATGAGGAAACTCAGAAGTACAAGGAAGGAAAAATCATTCTAGAAAAGTTGAAAATTGTCAAAGAGAACTGGTAGTCTGTGGTAAAGTTCTTGATGTCTCCATATAAAGTGTACAGCATGATTGTCTTCTTGCCCGTCAAAAGATCATCTCATCTTGATGATGCCCTATTCGTTGTTGGTTCTTTTGCATATGTTCCATGTTCGTTGCATAAAAAGCATGTTCAAAGTTCGGGATTTGTGAATGAATGTCTTACCAATTGATGCATGTATCTATGTTGACATCATAAGAGGATTCTTTCAACGGCGCCGATCTTATATTCTGGTTTATGTCGCAATTGCAAGCTCATTAATGTGTTATTGAAACAATTATTGTTCGTCCATCTCATTTTATAACCATCCTCGTGTTTCTCTGATTCTGTAAGAGTTCAGCCATTCTCGAGCTTAAGTTTATATCGGTTGAATGTGTTTTCCCTTCTGGTTTATGACGACATATACACAACAGAACATGAATTAGAAATTGTCACTGCCAAACTATATCTTTTAAGTTATGATCGACGAGTGGATGTGGTAACATTATGATAACAGCTAATTAAGCAGCAGACCCTCTTAAATCAGTTTCTATTTAAATTCTTTTTCTGAGAATGTCTGTGCTAACAGAAGTTCAACTCAACTTTTATGCAGTACATTGTATAGATGGTTAAAATGACTTGTAAACTAGCGTAGTTGTCAATGCATCATTGGCTGAATTTTTTTAATTTTTTTCCCATGCGGGTCAAGCGTGAACCTGATAGGTTTGAGCTAGTTATGACAATTGGATCTACAGTGGATAATAACACACTTTAGCATCTTATTAATGAGTAGGTCTTTTGTGAGACGGTTTCACGAATCTTTATATGTGAGACGGATCAACCCTACCAATATTCACAATAAAAAGTAATACTCTTAGTATAAAAAAATATTTTTTTATGGATGATCCAAATAAGGTATCCGCCTCATAAAATATGACTCGTGAGATCGTCTCACACAAGTTTTTGTGTCTTATTAATCCCTATTCCATCTGTCCCAAATCAAATGCCCATTTATTCTTTTACAAATATCCATTAAAAAGATCTGTGGACTAAAAATAGAGCATTTGCACTTGAATGGTAGTGTTTTTGGCACTCCTGCCTAATCCACTTTGAGTTGGTATGTTTAAAATGGGCAAATTTATCCTGGAAGAGCTTTTAAATATATCAAAGCAGATATATAATATTCAAGTAATTACTCAATTATCATATGTTTTTATATACATATTTTTTATATTTGTCTTTTTTCTTTTTGAAAATATTGCCATACAAGTGCATATGTTCAAGCAATTGCTTGATTATTATATACTCTTGTTGATAACTGTTGTAATTATTTTTTAAAAATTTTGAGTGAACATTTTATTAGAATATTTCGATTTATATTATTTATTAAAACCATTTTAGTTACCGAAAATAAAATTATGAAAGTGTAAAGATATAATAATTATTTTATTTTTGAAATAAATGAAAATATGATGTTTAATTCTCATCAACTATCTGCTTTCTATAATATTGTCTATTACAAGTATCAAATATAATTGATTTCATGACACGAGTAATAAGATTAAGTTATTAATCAATATAATAATGTATTATTAAATTTTACAGTTTGTTATATTTTTTTGCTCGACCATCTGTTTCAAGAATCATATTTTTTTTAGAATATTTTGTAGATGGAATTAATAATAAAATTCTGCACTCGATATGCTTTTATCAAGATAAAAAAAATGAAAAAAAAAAATTTGGTGTTTTAAAAGCTCTATATTTATTCCACCGGTGGTAATTGTTGAACAAGAGTACAAAAAATCGTGTTGTTATTATTATTTTTAAACTAATCGTGTTTTTGTTTTCAGGGGCACATGAGAGAGGCATTACAAATTTTAAATTTTTTAAAAATAATTCTATATAAAGTTTGTCTTTTGAAAATGAAATCTCAACTAATTAATATTTGGATCAACTGCTATACAGTTTAAAAGATTTGAATTGCACAGTTACCATCAACCATAATTTTTAATAATCGACAAGCGCACGATACGAACAATTAATATCATAGTCGAGGTAACGAGTTCGATTATTATTGATTGCGAAGAGTATAATTATTAAGAAGAAGATTGTTGAGATGTAACAATTGATCATATTCGATAAAATAATTGAATCGTGACGTTTGTACAGCTGTTTCAATCCAACAAGATATCTCTTAAAACGAGATATTTCTTAACGAAATGAAAAATAAATCTAGTGCCATTTGTCAAAGTGACAATAAAGGAAGAGAGCCAATGTTGTATTTGCTGATTGTTGTCGCCATGGCTTTTGTTTCCGACTAGAACAGTATACAAAAAATCTAACGAGGAAAAAACAGTAACTCAAAAGTCTTAAAAGCAATTTCCTCAACAATTACCTTTCTTGCACTTCATAATAACATCGACTCTTAACCGGAACAAAAAACGTTGCCGTTGCATCAAAAATCGTAGTCAGTAAATTTTTTCCCAACGCAAATACAAACCTTTTTTGTGACGGCTAAGAATATTAGTAGGGAAAACTTGTTCCAACTGGCAACCAAAGTCAAGCTTTAGCAATCAATTCAATTAAAAAATAATAATTTGTGTAACACCAGTCACCACGAGCAAACCAAGGTTCATCTAATCCAATCAAAGAAGTAACTTGTGCACATATTTTATCAACTATTCGACCTAATCAAGTCGATGAGAAGCAAACAAAACTATGATGCATGGAAGAAAATGAGAAGCATTTCAACCCAAAAACGACTCTCGCCTTAAACAGCTGATATTTTCTTCAGCATCCATTTCTTTTTGGCGTTTTCAATTGCCTCCTCTTTCATCTTCAGAAGTTCGGAGCAACGCTGCTGATAATGCAAATTGATGGCGTCAAGCTCCACCTTCAGATCATGGCACATATTGTTTTCTTTGTCCACCAGAGAAAGAGAAGAAACTCTGAAATCCATTTCACTAGATGCCGTGTTCCAAGAACCTGCAAAAGATGTCCCCGAATATTTTATACTTTCACTCATCAAGGACTCCCTGATGCTATTTCTGTGTTTATCCACAACAATATAGTCAGCCGATCCCAAATCTTCCACATGCTCGATAACAGAATTTGGTAAGGTGCGTTGGGACAATGCTCCAGTTGATTCTCTAGTGTTGCTATTCAATTCCATGAACTGTGAAGATATGTTGTGCTCACTAGCTTCTTTAGCAAGAATGATGTTTGAACAATGTTGTCTAGCATCACAGGCAGCAATTTGGTTATTGTAAAGTGTAGCAGAGTCGTTGATAGAATTCTCCCCCCCGTCCAAACTTCCAGATGGTGTACTCCAATTGGTTATAAGTTTTGAAACTAAAGTGTCGATCAACTCAGCTATCAAAGCAACATCATCTTTCCACAAATCAAGCTGTTCAACCATCTCCGCAGCAAGTGAAAGTGCTGTATCAGCATTATGATAAAATACGAAGTGAACATTCCTCACCCAACCTGTTACAGATGTTCTGAATGTTAAACAAGTTTTCAAGTGGGCCAAATCAAACCAGGAATGGTTTTAATAAGAGATATTTGTGATGTTACATTTACGTACCAGAACAGTCTGCAATTCTCAAGTTTAAAGAAACTGAATTATCATCACAGTTCTCCCCTTTTAAGGTAAATTCATTCCTCTCATTCCATCTCTGAAGTTCAAGAGTTGAGACACATGTTCCAACAGTGCTTCCTGCAAAAGTGCTACCTGAAAGCGTTTTGTAAGATGTGTCCATGTCCGTCACAAGAGAATCAGATCTTACTGAGTTCATTGATTTGGACATAACATCAGAAAGCTGTGGAGGAGCACAATTGAAATCCTTGTGATCTTCAGATGAAAGGAACGATCCTTTTAAGAGCTCAGCAGCACTTAACCTCTGAGGAGCTGGAGCCAAACATTTTTCAATGAACCTTTTCACTTCAGGATCCTTTACTTTTCCCAGGGCAGCAGGCTTTATGCCCTACAATTTTAAACAGTAGGAATAATCACGTCATCAGATGCAGTTAACCCATTTAACTGCATAAAGGATCATTTTAACACAGTACAACAAAGTAAAAGTAAACTTACAGAAGTAACCTTCATGAATATCTGTGCCTGATTTTTGCATTCGCTGTATGGATATTCACATGTAATCAACTCTAACATGCACATCCCAAAAGAATAAATGTCCACTAGCTCATTGTATTCCTCTTCATACAGCTCTGGTGCCATAAATTCAGGTGTACCTGTAGGAAAATTTGAAGTGCCAATAACACTATGAGGATGATGGTAAATGAAATGAGGATACATTCTTACAAGTAAGCCAAACAACTACCAATCACACTTCTGGCAGTGGGTTGTTGCATTATTGTAGCCAATCCAAGATCTCCAATTTTAACTTGTCCATGATTTCCGTTAACAAAAATGTTATCACATTTTAAATCCCTGTGTATAACAGGCGGATTGTGAGTATGAAGATAGTGTAGCCCACGAAGGATCTGCCTGGCCCAGTTCTTGATGGCCTTTATATTGACACTCTTGTGCTTCTCACGGTACCTAAACAAGATCGAAGCACGCTACTAAACATATTTCAACAGAAATAAATAAAAATATATAATAAAACAATAAGACATAAAAACTGAAAGCCAAGTGAAATAATATAACAAAACTCACTGCCTCAAACTTCCCGAAGTGAATAACTCAGTGATAAGGTTAATGGTTTTCTTCTCATCATCCACCCAAGAGGCATATGACCTGATAACATTTTCATGTTTCAGTGTTCTTAACAGATGAACCTCAGAATACAGCCTCTCCAGATGTTCGGGGGACTGCAGCGCGTCCTCAATAGTCACTTGGCTCCATGCAACTTCCACGCCCTCAATTTCATCAAACCCCTTGTAACTGGGGAAAAAAAGGAAAAAAAAGGAAAAATTTGGCAGGCAGATAGCTTTTAATCTGGCATATAAATTTACAAAAGTGACAACAAACAAACATTATAAGTAGAACAAAATTTAAAAGAAAGTCGAGGAAGCATACACATTCTTGAATGCTCCCCTCCCCAGGATTTCATTATACTGGAGGAAGAAAAAGAGAAAGGTAATAAAACAACTGAAGTAAATAGATTTAGCAAATTAAAAAAATAAACAAACAAATAGAAAGCAGAAATCACTGGTATGTATTCATAGTACAAGGCACAGTCAACTGAGTTGCACACACTTTCTTCCACCGACACAGGCCCACTTGCAATTAGTACACCCTTAAGGCTTATGCAACCTCAATGGAGAATAGGCTTAACAAATCATAGATGCAGAAAGGGAATAACCCAAATATGAAACTAATCAATAACAAACTATGGAGATTGATCTGCATTGCTCGTATCATTAAGAAATAATATAACCACATACACTGCTACATCAAAACAATTATTCTGGTGTCCCTGAAGTTTGCTGTATAAAGGGAAGACGAGATTATCAACAAATGCAGTAAACAGAAGTGCGATCTTCTTGAACTTGATATGAATCAGACGGTGAAATAAAATAAGAGGCAAAAAGCTAGAACCTCAATCCATTTTAGAAACAGTAGCGCCTACCTAAACTAATCAATAAGAAATTATAAACCAGCGCAAGAGATTCAGAAATTAAACAAATTAATCAAAAATTAAGAAATAAATTAAACAAATAAAAATCAGTACGATGACAATACCCGAAGATACCGCCTGTCCGGGGATATTTCAACAACATCAAAATCTACAGCCTCAGTCTTCGTTTTCTTATCCAATTTATGCGTTTGACGATCATTATTCACACAATCCATCTCCAAAAAATTTATAAGAAAAAATAATAAAATAAGCAGAAAAAGCAAAATTAAACTGTACAATCAAACTTGGGTTAGAAAAGCAGAGGATCGGAAAAAGCTTCGCAAGCAACGGAAAACGAATCAATGCTAGATCCAAATTGGAATAGGCATCCGAAGATATTCACTTGCAGCGAACACGACGAAGAGTTCAGATTTACTTCCCCTCCGACTATCCTTGCCATCTCATTTAATAATTCAATGTTATACAAAACGATATGTAAAAATTAGAGAAGGATCAAAGGGGCCGACGAATCAATCGAATTATGTTATGAAACCAAAACCCTAGATATCAATGGAAAGGGGTGTTGAATCGGGAGAAAGTTGAAAACCTAGGAATCAATCACCTGACAACTGATGGCTGCTTATTAATATATACTAATTATTTTGCATTTCACGTGTGTATAGTATTTTTTACATGAACTAAAATGAAATTTGACAAATTATTAATGACTTAAATTGATATTTGAATTTTTAGAAAAAAACAAAAGTGTAATATTAGTGTCATATAAGAGTAAAATTGAAAAAAAAAATTGGTGTCCTTAAGTGGTTATTATCATGCACTCAACTTTAATAAAATAGAATATATATATATATATATAAAATTATTATTTGCTATTAACTGGACCCACGTGATGTAATATCATTTTATTGAAATTTATATGAAAGAATTAAAGAACACGTAATTATTGATGCGGTAAGATAGGGATAATGACGTTTTCTTTTAATTTTCTATTTAGAATGTGTTAGGTCTAATTCCATTAATTTGAGTGGATTATTCGTAATTCTATATTTATAATATAGACGCAGTGATCAATTGAATCTTTCATTTATTAACATTTTTTTGATTGACATCTTCCTTTCTTTAATTCACAGGAGGTCAAATTTGAATTACAGTGATTGAATCGATTTCAATCTAATTTGATCTACGAAAAAAATCACGTTAAATAGGATTTGAACCTGCGACATCAGGTTTTGAAATCCCACGTTCTAGCGAGACCTTTGTTAGACCATCATCTACCGTTAAAAATGTCAGCTTTATCATCCACCGTTAATTACGGTTCGGTCGACCCTACCCCTGCGGGCACTGCCTGCAGGGTCGATCCAACGGCTCGGATTTTTTCCGTTAATTACGTTGCTTATTCTTGGAAACTACAGATTTGACAATGGATACCACCCTTCCGAATCTTTTTCAAATTTGAGTTCTTAGAAAAATAAAATCTATATCTCAACTATTTATTTTTTAACATCTTATTACAACAATTTTAAACATCATATTATGCTTATAATTTTAATAATACCGCTTATATATATTTAATAAGTATATGGGTCAATATTGTTCATATTTACAATAATAAGTACTATTTTTGGCATAAAAATAATATTTTTTCGAAAACGACCTAAATAGGAGATATGTCTCGCAAAATTGACTCGTGAAACATTCTCACAAAAGTTTTTTTTGATATTTGTATTATACAATCAATTTCATGATCAGATAATATTGAATAATATTAATCAATTAATAAATAATAACAATATTTTATAATACAAGTAAAATAATATCATAGGAATTAGGAATTTCATATTCGATCATTACTGTGTTGAGTGCGTATATATATGAAAGAGCTTTGGATAGACTACACCAAGAAGCATAGATGGATCTCCGATCCGGATAATGTTCCAATCAATGCAGCATAATCCACCACACAAAATCCTAGCAAAAAATTATAAATGTTGTTGCTTATCAAACAATTTGAACATCTTCATCAAGTAAAAGAAAAGAATTGCTGCATTGAACCCACAACATTGGATGATAAGAACTTGCATTGATCAATCATAGAAACTGAGGTACCGGCTGGCAATCTACTTCAATATTTTCTTCTTGATATTTTTTTGTAGGCTCGTGATTGAACACTGGATTGACAACTACGATACTCCAAGAAGTTGCCACAACAGCAAGGCATAAAGAGTGTCGAGCTAAGTTGACAGACATTGAAACAACACAAAGATATATACGAGCACCAAAACTGATATTATTACCAAAATCTTCGTTTGTATTGGCAACATTTTGGCCAGTCATTTGTAAAAGCCAAACAAGGGATGAAAATATTTCATGCCTTGTAAAAAGAAGGTTTCTCTGGGTGACAAATAAAATTTCTGTCAAAGATAGCTAATTTTGTATGAAATTTCTAGAAGTTTTTGTTTTCTTGAATGTTCACTTGATTCCATTATAAAGTGAGTCCATATCATAGTTTCATGAACTTCCATTGTTCCCTTTATGATAATCGAGCCAAAAACTTCGAGTAATGGCTATATTTCCAGAAAGAAACTTTGTTTTTCACAGAGAATCTGTGACAGACACCAATACATGAATTGAAAATGTTCAAAAGTTTAGTGAAGTCACTATTTTTAGCAGGATGGGTGTCAAATAAAATAAGTACAGAACTTTTGGCATGTGTAACTGTGGACATATGTTTTTGTCATTGCTTTCTCACCTCTATGCGCATTAGGCCAAGCGTGCTAAGGTCTTCGATTAAGAAAGGACAAACCATAATTTGATCACCAACTTCACATGCCCATGTTACTCCACCAACATTACTCGAGTGATCTCTCTAAGGACAGTTCCACTCTGCAGCCAAAATCATTAAAATTGCCTTATTTACTCCATATGAAAACTGACGATAGCTTGATGTCCATAAAAAATAATTTTACATAATCAAGAGAAACACAAATTTACCTCAGTCTTTCCAATGGGTTTCAGAGTTTCAGCATGTTTTGTGGCGCTCAGCTTGGAGTTCAAGTGCTATATAGTTTGTTCTAACAAACGATCGATGTTCATCAGTCACATTAACCAATAATCATTAACGTCACAAAACATGTAAATTGAACTTCATTGAATTGTAAGGATGTTGTTTGTGTCATTAAAAATTATAATGTGGTTTAATCTAACAGTGTAACGTACTGAACGTTCCTTCTCGAATTAGTTCCCTCAACTGTGCAAGACAATCTTGGATCATCTGGGGTCTTTGGGCATTCGTTTAGTCCCATGTTTAACCTTCTTCACGGTTTTTGCAGGCTCTTCTAGTCTCTTTGGTGTAATATAAGAAATTGTGTCCTTTTGCAGAGGCTTTGATGTTGGGCTCAATTACCTTAATTCTCTCACTTTCATAGGTTGGATCAACCATTTTCAATTTCTCATCAAAGTTGGGAAGGCCACGAATTTTCAGTGGATCACTGCTCCATAATAGTTCTCTATTCTCCTCCTCTTAGAAGCAGTATGTAGCCGATCCTCAAATTCTGACAATATTATCCAAATGATGGTTGGACTTGGATCCAAACTCCGCAAGCCAGATTTTTGGTGTCCTTACTTGGGCATTTCTCTCTGAGATGCACACAGCCTCATCAGTGCATAAGTTCGTGTCATCATCATTCACAACTTGTATCAAAGTTTCGTTCTAACATCTCTGTACTCTTTCCCACCCTTTTTTTTTGCTTCCAAACTCCTATACATCTTTTCAGTGCAACGGTTTGATCCATATGCCTCTGCAACCGAACTTCTACCCGAATGTACACATTTCCATTATTGCATTTAAAACCCACATGATCCAACATCTCCTCGATGCACCTTTCTCGTGGGAATGGTGTGGTGAAAGTTAAAATTAAAGGGGCGGGTTTGACTTTTCAAAAAGGAACTATGCGAAAAAATATTTTAAAAAATACGAAAAATAAAGTGCAAAATTAAATTAATAGATGAACACGTGTTCCGATCCGAACCTCTCATTTTGTGTGGGGTGCATACATTTTATGGGGCCGCACACGAAATGGATTGTTTCGATTCACGGGGTGTAGAACGCCCGTTGTAGGATGAAATTGCTCGTCGAACGAAGCCTCTTTTACCCGTTTTTATACCCACGCAACGCAACAGAGTGATTGTTTTTCGATTGCTTTTTCGTTTAGGAATCAAACTATATAACCATTATAAGCAGTTTTGTAGGTGGAAGATTTTTCTGAGATCAACCGATATGGCGAATTTGTATGTGCAGGCAGCACCGCCGACGGATCTGAATCGGAATACGGAGTGGTTCATGTATCCCGGTGTGTGGACCATCTACATCCTCATATTATTCTTCTCATGGCTGGTCGTGCTCTCGGTGTTCGGGTGTTCTCCGGGCATGGCATGGACAACTGTTCATCTCTCCCATTTCGTCGTACGTTTCCTGATTTCATTTTTTTTAAATGTGGATGGTTTAATCGTATCTGTTTGCGGATGCATGTTTTTAAATCTCTCGCAATTGATTGGTTGCGCTGTTAGGGAGTAGATGGATGCTGATTTTGGTTGTTAAGGCTTTGCTAATTGTTTGTGTATTATCTTCTGGAATCATTTATGAGATGATGAATTTATGGCTGTGTCTGTTTCGTGCTGTTTAGATTTTATTATTTGATCTTTTTTTTAAGTTTTTACATCTCGAGGATTGATTTAAGTTGGTGTAATGTATGACTTGATGAATGTGAATATTTTGCGAAGAATTGGCGCCCTTTATTATCATATTCTACGATGACATACATATCTATGTATTCATGTTTATGAAAAGTTTAGCAGTTTACTCTTAAACAGTTTAAATACAGTGTCACATCACTTAATTGTGTGACATAGTTATCCATGATCATTTATGTTATCTTCTGGAATTCTGTGGTCTTATTCAATCAAGGATCTTAGGGGGGCTTCACACAAATTTTTCTTTTTATTAACAGTATTCGCATACGTTTTTCTTCTAAATGATATTCTCATCCTGCTCAGAAAGTAGAATATAGGAAGTAATCTTCAAACGTTCTTTGGGCGATTAGAGAGAAAAACAATGTTCTTTGGGGGAATAAAGGCAATACTCCAAAGTCCAACCTTTAGACTTAAAAGGTAGTGGATTTTAATAAGTCAGGCAATTGACATATTCGAACATGGAAGCACCATGCAAGTCAAAAATAACTTTTACTAAGTTGTGAAATTTTCCAATCGATGACAGTGCCTAGCCAACTGTTGAACTTTACAATCCTCCTTTCTACTGTAGAACAATACAATAAATTTTGCAGACCACCCCACTTATATTATGTGGCTGCATACTAGCATACAAATTAGGTGCCACCCAAAATATATCTGCTGGACCATTTAACTCAGCTTGGCCCTAAACAAAAGTACAATTCTTGAGCTTCTAGTCACATAGTAAGTGACTGCATTTACTCTTCCATCCTATGAATTGTAACATGATATATGTGAATGAACAGATAAATTCCTCTGATACAAAAAACGGAATTTAAAGTTCATATTTTCCGAAAAAAAGAATTTCGAACTTCAAAATTTCACTTTATTTATATATTGGATTATTTGAATCTTCCAAGGATCAAATCCAGGTGCCAAACTCTGATTCTTTGCAATATAAATTTAGCGAAAAAGTAAAAGAATCTTGTATCAGCACGTCCTTTAAGTTTTCCTATTGTTCATATTTTGCATTCAGTGCTCCATACTTTCTACCCAAATCATCATATTCCAAGAGATGAAATAGACAAGGTTTTGAATTTCTGTTACCTGCCTCATCTTTTCTGGCCTTTATGGAAGACTTCTTCTCTGCTGTTTGCCTCTAAAATTCACGATCAACTGTGGAATGCTTTGTCTACACTAATCCATGATCTCTTTGACGTTAGGGATGAATGTTCGTTTCCTTGCAAGATGTCTGAGCTTTCAGAGTATGATGCTGGATGTCTTCGTGCTAGATTAAATATCATAAAGGAAAAATCAAGCATGAAAATAGCCTACGTCAAGTTATCATCATTCCCAATATCATACGATAATATTTTGTTAGTGGTGCTTGTCATTTTTACGCAGGCCTATAGAATATTCATTATGAAAATTTAGATCTCGCTTATACTAGTGTATGTGAATTAAATAGAAATGGTGCATTTTTTCTAGGAAATGTTCTTTAGTCACTACTCACTATGCTTTTGAATTGCTTTCTTCTTGTAACTATGAGTATGACTTGCATTCAGGTCACCTATCACTTCTTTCACTGGAAGAAGGGAACACCATTTCCAGATGATCAGGGGATCTACAATAGATTGACTTGGTGGGAGCAAATTGATAATGGGAAACAGCTCACCCGTAATAGGAAGTTTTTAACGGTCGTACCTGTTGTACTGTAAGTGCTCTCTAGATGCTATCACTTGTATTTTGGTCTGATTCGTTATGTTTCATGTCTTACAAAGGCACTGGTTTCTGGTTGATTTAATTTGCCTTTTTTATGTTGAATAATCATTCTATGATGCGGTCACCTTACATTTTATCATGGGACATAAATTTATCAATCTTACCTTTACTCTTTACTGACACATAAGAGATTAGGATTGAGAGAGTGAACATATTTTTCCTTAGTTGTTTTGAGTTCGGTAGAATGATACGAAGTTTGTGATGTAGGTTGGATTAGAATTTGGTATCTGGATGGATTTAAGCTTGAAATGATTCAGAATTTGTTGTATATGTTGGAATATGGTGTCTAGAGGATATAAACTTGATATTCAGCTATCTATGAAGGTGCTTAACTTAAATATGGTATATACATGGAATATGTGAATGATTCTACTTAAAAGCTTAACTTAGTGGAAAAAAATGCAAAAATGTGACTTTGAAAGCTTAATGTCTTTATAATTTTGTAACTTCAACCTTTAGTATGGAAATTTATACATCAATAGTTCAGACCTGTTTCTTTACATCTGTTTACTGCTATTACGGTGGGAGGTGTTTCTCAGAAAGTAGTTCACACCATCGGAAGAATGGCTGGTGTTAACCAAATTTGATACCAAAATTAGGTTATGAACCTGAAATTTTCCAAATTTAAATGCAAGCGCTTGCTTAGTCTTGAACAAGAAGGATAAAATTTGATCTATGGATTCAGAGAATGAAAAATGGGATGACTAACTTTAAAATATTGAAATTCGTTGATTTTGCTATTTTAAGTTTTGCAACCTTTTTGCAGAATACCATATAAATATTGCATGATGGATCTCCTCCCTGCAAATTGATTCATGCTGTTATGCAAGGCATCCTTTTTGCTTGTTGTGTTGGCGGTACTTGTATCGTGTGATGTTTTAAGTAATACAACTTGAACTTCATTTTCTAATTTGAGATTTACGACATCCCTGTCCCTTTTCTTTGACTAATTATACAGGAACTTCTATTTCTATTTTCTTTGCTCTTTGTGGCTTGACTAATAAAATCAAAGAAATTCTCTGTAGTCATATCTATTCACGCACATCCTCGTTTTTTTTTGGGCAGGTACTTGATAGCCTCGCATACAACCGACTATCAATACCCTATGATCTTCTTCAATACACTGGCAGTTTTTATTCTCGTGGTTGCCAAGTTCCCACATATGCACAAAGTTCGTATCTTTGGCATCAATGCTGATCAATGAGCCAAGATCTCCACTAAATAACCTGGTGTAGATCCTTTCTCGGACTCATGTTTCAGTGTGCTGGAATACTGCAGTGTGAATTGTAAGGAACATATGACTTCGCAAAATGTAAAGATGCCACCGTTTTGGATGAATAATAATCTCTGTATGAAGTATATTCGTAAGTCAGTTTCTGAGTTTTCTGTACTCCGATGTCTCTGTCCCTCCCATATTTTTCCATTTGATATATGCAGACACTAAAGCATCCATTTTCTCCACGCAAAATGAAAATGGATGCCAGTGGCAAGTGGGTTGAATCTGTTTCTTCACATTTTGTTTGGTGAGTAGTTTTAATTAGAGGATGATCTTCTACACATATCAATTTAGGTTTAATAGACTTTGAATTTGAAACATCGCGCATTTGCATTTGCATTTGCATTTGACAGGCTCAAAGGCCTTAGGGCATATCCAACCCTGCACTATTTTGGCATTAAATGCCGAAACAGTGCAGGCTTGGCACTCCAACCCAGCACCGAATGCTCTTTCAAATTGGAGCTGTGCTACAACATAATTGGTGCAGCACTGTAGCTGCGTTATCTTCTCCTTTTTTCCCCACTCTTGTTTAAATATGGATGATAGTTATATGATTAAGTTAATAATTTTAAAATAGGGATAATGATTTAAAAATAATTCTAAGATTGATTTGATTAATAAATTGGTAAATAGAAAGTGAATATTTGAATTATTTTAATAAAAAATTTTAAAATTTATATTTCGTTATCTGAAAGAAATATAATAATAATATATTTTATATTTTATTAATTATTAATAGTATTATTTTATATTTGAAATTATATAAAATAATAATATAAATTAAAATATTATAAATATAATATTTAATTAAGTAATTTTTAAAATAATATAATTTTTATAAATAAAATAACAAGGAATATTCTTATAATATTTTTTTAAAATCGAGTTTTGAGTTAGATTGTTGGAGAAGAGTTGTATATTTAGTCCAAAATTGTATTATTTTGAGTTAAAAGCTGCATTAGGATAGAGTTGAACATCTCACACCTTTGTGTTTGACGATACATATGGCCTATGGGAGTCGGTATCATTGGGATGTGCACTTATTATTTGAACGTATCAACCCATATTATAATAGGAGATTTCGTTCTACCGCTGCTACCATCGTGTTAATAAATTATGAACAAGAAATCTCCGGCTGTAAAATGTGCAAACACAGCACCGTTGTGTTTGTTTCAAAACATGTGGTATTCTTCTGGCACATATGTCCTAATTCCTATCACGTCACGTGGGTCGTGGTAATGTGAAAAAAGTTGATCCGGCACCTATCGCTTAGGTGGACCCAAGGAGGGGAATCCACCACCCTCTGGACCCAAAAATCTAAGTTTTCCAGCGATAATTTTAAAATACAAGTCTCAACCCTAATTTAATTTCTTAGCAAAAAAGTCATTTCTTTTTGTTATTCTTGAAAATCTCCTCTTTAAAAGCGGCGGGTCCATCTGAAAATGTGTGGTTGTTACTGGTTGCACAGTTTGGGTGATATGAGGGAAAGTGCAGTTTAATATCATGTGTTTGTTTTTGTAAAGAGAGAGAAGCTCTGGAAAGCAAGAGTGGGGAATGGCGGTTGCTTTGAGATGTGAGAAATAGAGTAATATATTTTTCACAAATCTGGTATAAGATTAGTTATATAGGAAAAAGTGCAACCACATGCCTCTGCAGTTGTGTTGTCGTGTTATGTTCTCATTTAAAGTTGCACTAGGATAACATCAACTATACTCTCTCATGAAATTTGACAAAACGATTTAAAAAAAAAAAATGGCAACTTGGAATGGACTCGTTAGGTATTTCAGGTTGATTGTCTTATCAATATTTTCATATTTATAATACCCATTTCGAATGCAATAGGTTAAAAAAAACCCTGAAAGCAATAGGTTAAAAGAAACCCTATGCAATTTTATAAAATGCAGCTCCATGAGTTGGCAACCCATTGTTGGGACTTGCTTTTCCACATGCAACTTATATGATCCATGTATTACTTACATGATCCATGTATTAATATTTCAGGTTGATTGTCTTATCAATATTTTCCATATTTATAATAGTTCAGTAGGTTTCTTGTGAGACGGTCTCACGAATTTTTATTTGTGAAACGGGTTAACCATAACGATATTCACAATAAAAAGTAATACTATTAGCTTAAAAAGTAATATTTTTTCATTGATGACCCAAATAAGAGACATGTCTCACAAAATACGACCCGTGAGACCGTCTCACAAGTTTTTGCCCTATACTATAGATTAAGAAAGCCCCTTCGAGAGTGTTGTATTTATCATCAATTGAATTTAAGAATTATTTAGGTGAAATGGAAACTTATTTTTATTTTCGACGATATTACTTGAATTTATTTAATTCCAACTTTCAAATTGTTACTGTTTTAATTAATAAGGATTTATTTGATCCTAAGTGTTGATCCAATGATACTGCATGGATCATATCTAATTTTTCTTGTTTGTCGAATGTATAACCTCACATAAAAAAATCATATGTAGCTGCAATTGGATTCATTCTTCAAGACATTGTCTTGAACTACAAGTGGATTTCTTATATTGAGTACTGCTAATTACCTCATAATATTCCCAACTCTAAATGCTATGCTAAATTGGTAATGAGATGACTGTGGGTCAGGTTCAGTAGGACATGCAGATCAGTCTAAATCTAAACTCATATCCGAAAGTTAATTGGTTCTACCTATTAGACATGATATTTTTAATATTGAACTTGTACATTTATAACATATTGAAAAAAAAAAAGTCTATAATATTTTTAATCAAATTTAAAAGGCAGCTATCTGTGCAATTCAATATTCATATAAATTCCAAAATAAAATAAAAATTTCAAAATCTTATGAAAATTTTATATTTATAATTGAGACGAATAATATTTATTTACTATAATAAAAACGTAAATGAGTTGGTCACTTTAACATTGTACAGAGTATGTCTCTTGTGAGACGGTCTCACGAATCTTTATCTGTGAGACGGGTCAACCCTACCGATATTCACAATAAAAAGTAATACTCTTAGCATAAAAAATAATATTTTTTCATGGATGACCCAAATAAAATATATGTCTCACAAAATACGACCTATGAGATCGTCTCACACAAGTTTTTGCTCATTATACAAACCCAATCCAAACGGGTACCCGCACTTATTGTTATCCCTATGCCAAACCTCAGCAATGGTTACGCCTTGATGATGGGCACAGTAAAAAATTTATAACAAAATCATCATTACAAAGAAATGAAGGCCGGTCATTACCTGAAACTTTGGTTTCAATAAACAGCAACTGTTTATGAAATTAAAACTCAGTGAAATGGACAAATTATGGTTATAATCGAGGACTAATGTGGACTTTAGTGAAATATAGTATAAAAATAGATATATGCATAATATTTACAAGGAAAATGTTGGACGATTGCTGTATGCATGCAAAATCAAAGGATAAAAAAAATGCTTAATTGTTGGACAATTTAACTATGTGCATGTTAGACGATGGTATTACAACGAAATATGCATGCATGAGTGGTTGATATATATATATATATATATATATATATATATATATATATATATATATATATATATATATTGTGTGTATAAGGAGAAGAAACATAATTTCAATCCTTTTAAATATTTAAAAAAAGATTTTATTTTTGGCAATATATATTTAGTATAAATATATATTCGCAGTTTGCATAAGACATCATATATATTCCATTGGGACCGCAGTGGGGTACGCAAGGATTAATTTTCCCCCCTGCTTTTCCGCGCGTGGCGTGGTATTTGATGCGCACCCCACAAAGTGCCATACAGCCAACTACAAGAAATATACGTGCTACGTTTGTTTCGCATTTTTAAACCTTTTTTCATGACAACGGCCATATTATATATATATATATATATACACACACTTATATATCCTTGTCCGACCCTGTTTTTTAAAAATTTTGTGTGGATCGTATTTTATTGCCATTTGTCAAAAATTATAACTAAAAGTAACGATAAAACTTAAATATATAAATCATATAACAATCTAAATATTTCTGTTCGATCGCTTTATTGCACATCAACAACTAAATATATAATTATTATTATAGAGATAAAAGTTATAATAATAATAATATTTTTACTAAGTAAGATACTTTTCTAATAATTAATACTGGTTTTTAATTAAAACACGTATTTTTCTAATATCCTTAAAAGTCATAATGATAAAAGCATGTATCCCTCTAATAATAGCAAGAGTGATATTAGTTATACATATCACAATTGATATGAGATGACCTTAAAATTACAAAACCATCGTATATTTTTTGAAAATCGATAATAGAAAGTGGTTGTCCAAACATAGCATAATTTTATATCCATAAACAAAATCTTGAGATGTAAATATACGTATACTGTGGCATGGGGTGGTAAGTGGTGTGGAGATTATTCCCTTAGCACAGTTGCCAAGGAGAATGTTTGTGTAGGGCCGTGGAAAGACCAAAGAAAGTAGGGTTTGTCAGCTCTTTCTCAACCTTTCAATTTGGAAAAAAGAAATCAATACACTGTGGCATGGGGTCGTAATCATCACACTACGGAAAATTTTGAATCAGTCTTTCACTCTAAGGTGTTTGTTTGAAAGTTGGTAGCTAGCTAGGTGAAAAAATGTCTGTTCTGTTACATGTCTATGATATCAAAATAAATTATTTGGTTTATGTATGTATGTATGTATATATATATATATATATATATATATCAAATATCTCGAGATATCCATGTATTTGAGAAAATCTTATAATGTGTGACTAAATAGGTTTTTTGATGACGTGAATACAATTTGAAAATTCTTATAATATGTCAAAATACAGGGAAATTCCCAGAAATATAATCCCGGCCTTTTAATTGATACATCAATGTCCGACATCATGCTCGTAATCCAGGAAAAAACCATATTAAATACGAAAAATAATTCATTGCATTAAAACCACATTTTGTTTAAGACAGTGTTTGCAAATGTTTCAAAATATTATTATGAATTTTTCTGTACAAAGTTTTAAAAATTTATAATTACCTTTTTTTCAAACATTTACAAACACTACCTAAGCAAAGGAACAGAAATCTACAAAAACCAAGCGATAAGATCCATTTTAGCATTTTCTCGTCAAAATACTAAATGAAATTGTATTATAGTTACAAAAAAAGCACACTTATTTGCGTAAAGCGAATTCATTAAAGCGTCTATGGAATCATCTCACAATTTAATGTAATATTTTTCCCCAAAAAGAACAAGATCGAGTTAACTAGGCCAACAGGGAAAAAATTAAAGTGTCAATTGTTGCAACATTCTCTTGTTACATTAACATTTAATTGTCATGTTATAATGATATTTTATTGGTGTGGTAGTTTATTAAACATATTAAATTATATGCATGACAATCAGTTATTGATATAATAGAGAAATTGTTGCACGTTAATATTGAGATTTAGACATAATTAACTCCAAAAATTAGTTAAAGGGGGAAGAATTGTCAATTTCATATATACAATTCTCAATAACTTAATTCACTCGATCTGAGACATTTAACATACATTTCACGCTCAATAATGAACAACTGGAGCTATGAAGTTTACAATATTTTATCGGGTAGCCCATAAGGCAGTCCAACAAATAACGATGAATCTGAGATCTAATACCATGTTAAAATTATTATTTGGACCTAAATCAATTTCAAAAGCTAGCTAGCTCAAGAGATAGACAACTCTTAAATACTTAATTCAGTCGACCTAAGAATTTAACATTCATAAGAATTTTTCCTAGGCCAATTAACCATGCTTTATGTATCCTTCCTAACACCAAATTAATAAATCGTAGTTGCTAAAAAAACAGATAAAATGCATGAGACCACAGTAATAAATTGTCATCACAAAACTCAATACAAACTCAGATAATTAACTCTGCAAACAAATAAAATGGCACTTAACCGTAGGTAATTTCCCTCTCCCCCTCTCTTTTCTTGAAACAAGAATTTTGTAATGATGATCTCCAACAGCAATAAATTTCCTGTCACCCTTCAAAAATCTGGGTCTGAATCCTCCTTGTCTTCAATCACTATGCAGTATATATATATTGAAGCCATTTCTAAAACGAGCTTCAAACTCCATAATAATGAAGCTTAATTAGATTATAAAGAAAAGAGAGGAAATTGGAAATAAACCACGCTTCCCGATATGTTAGCCTTTTTCTCCCCCGAGAAAGTTACCCATGTTACAATCAACCCACCTTAACTCACTAAAAAGTTGGAAAAGATGAGAAAAAAAAAAAACATACTCAATATAAATATAATTCGAGAACTGTTTTGCAGTACTGTATATATATATTATATTTATATATATATATATATATATATAGTTGTTCTTTACCATGATCCACCTGTACCACCATCTATCATTCCATTCCAATATGCAGCAGAATCTCCAATTTGATCTGATCTATTCTGCTCATCAGCATCTTCTGTGTTAGTTGATACCTGCTTGTTCAGATCTTGATACGGGAAAAGAAGTTTGTCATTTGTCTCTTGTACCCCCTGAAAGTTTCCAAAATTACCTCCAAGTCCATCCAAGGAGAAACCGAGAGAAGGTTTGAATTCAGGCAAGGAAAACCCTGATGTGTAAACTGTGTTCGGATCAATGATAGGCATACTCATGAAGCTTGAATTCATCAGACCGCTTGAAGTACCTGTGATCCCATTCAACAGTTCCAAAGCTGATGAATTGGTGCTAGAAGAAGGGTGGTTCTGCAATTCTTTAACTCGATGTTCGAATCTTGGGACTTGGATAAGCTCAGTTATGGTCTTGAAATCATGAGAGGTGATTGTGGAAAATCCCAAGTTGAGATCTTGAGCTTGATCTTGGATTTTATTAGGGTTTTGTGGGATTTGATCAGGAGTTGATAAAGGTACTAAATTCTTCGACGAACTCGAATTAGATGAAGATCTTTTGTTCTTTCTTGAGCCTCCTCCAACTGGAATGTTTCTTAAAGATCCCCCTTCGGTCCAATATCTCCTACATGTCTTGCAGAAATATCTTGGCTGTGAGAGACTGTAGTTATTGTAGTAACAAAACTTTGTGTTGGTAGAATTGCATCTTGGACAGTTCGAGGCTTTTTCTTTGTGAGGTCTCACTTTTCTTTCTTTTGGGCATGTATTTGTGGCTATTTCTTCCATTGGTTTCACCACTATATCCTAATTAAGAAAAGAGGAAACAAATTAAAAGGTATCATGAGCAAATGAAATTAATTTTTAATGGAATTTTGCATAAAGACTTGACAAAAATTTCAAGATCAATAAAAATAATCAAAGCCCATAAAGTTTCAGATCAAGAAAAGAAAGGTCATATACATATACACATACATATATGTGAAAAGAAATGCAAAAACCAAAAAAAAAAAGATGATTTAATCTTTTTATCAGTGCTCTCCTTCACCAGCAACTAAGCATAAGGAAAGTTACAAAGGGAAACATGATCTGTATATTATTAACAAATTGACAAGAAGAAAACAAGCATATAATTAAAAGGAAAAAGGGCAAAGAAAAGGTGAAGGCTTTGCTTTGAAATATATTGCCAAGTATGCATACTGGTAAAAAGAGAGCTTAAACAGCGAACATGAGAAAAGAAAACCAATTCACCTGTGGCCATTGAGCAGTATCCATGGAAGAGGGAGAAGAAGAAGAAATTAAGAGAGAAGAATAAGCACAGTTGCAGCGTTGAGGTGGTGTAAAAAGTAGGAAAGGGAATGTTTGGAAATGGTCTGAAATTTTCAGTTGTACGAGTTTTATGTATGTATGTATGTATGTATGTATGTATGTATGTATGGCCTCTCATACATATGTGGACTCTCTAAACTAACCTATCGTATTATCGATCATCGGATGCACATACATGCATGACTAAAGGATTATAAAACTAAATTTTGATTTTTTAATAATCAAATTGCCCAATTTCATCCAACTAATTTTAGGAGATTATGTTTTCCCCTCATGTTTTAACACCGGTGAATGCCGATATAATTACAAAATATAATATATATGTTACTCAATAACAAACTGCTCAGAATATCAAAATTATATTTATATATATATGTATGTATGTGTGTGTGTATATATATATATATATATTTGGGTCATCCATGAAAAAATATTACTTTTTATTGTGAATATCGGTAAGATTGACCCGTCTCACAGATATAGATTCGTGAGACCGTCTCACAAGATACTTATTCTTAATGATTCGATTCATTAATGTTCATGGATCCACCATTATTAATTCCCTATTAACATCATGATATTTTATCTGTTTTCTTTCACTTTATAAAAAAAGAAATAAAAAAGACAATACTACCATCATAAAATATAATGGCTAGAGGGTACGATGATAGTTTACTTACTATTGAAATTTTACCAATTTTCCGAAATGAATTCACCTTCATCGGATTTGGTAATCAGTCGGTGATGTTAATTAATTACTTACTATCTCTTATCTTATGGCAGTACTTCAATATCTAATCACGTCATTATTTATAGCCTTAAAGTTTATCAATAAAAAAACATATACAATATGGAAAATAAGAGTTTTATTATACAAATTCTTTTTAAACAAATATATCATATCAGAAAAATCTTAGCATAATTATCATATTAATTATCACATTATCTAGAAATGCAAAATCATATTTAAATATTCAAAATCAAATCTTGTGAAATAAATTTAATACGGAAATTATATTTCCCTTCACTCAGTTAATTAATGATACTATACTATATACTTTGAAATTTAAAAAATGTCTAATGAATTAAATTTGAGGTTCATGAAAACTTAATAAACACATAGTGTGCGAAAATCAACAATCTAATTATCCGATCAAGCCCAATTGCTTTGAACACGGAAATAATTTTTCGTTTGGATTAATGAATTTCAAATGTATTTTCATTGTTTAGAAAAGTAAGATCATGGACTTCGATTTTATCTCTTACATGTTTATGTATGTTAATTATAATGAATTTTGAGTTCACCCAATTATGTTGTTATTTGAAATTCATTATATTTTGTACCGATAATGTATGAACAAGTAAAATATAAATTTAAGATTTGATTAATTATTTTATTTTAAATAAAGTGAGATATGGTGATATAAACAACAGGGATTAAGAGTTTTGGGCCTAGCCCCAAAACACAAACTGAGAAATGGATCGCGCCCATCTTTAACCATGTTATACTCTTTGGGCCTAGATGGGTTTGGTGCAAAAGATAATATTATGCGTCTTTGGGTATCAATTTGATTCGAGTTATTAGATAATTAAAATTTAAAATAATTATGTTATTTATATCTTTCAATTTAATATCGTTATATTATAAAATCATTTGTCATCTCAGTCTCACGAATCAAACGATATCTTAAAAAGATTTTAACTTCGATTACCAAGATGCTTAGCTCAAATATGATACCGTTCAGACTAAAAAGTATGTGATGAAACATACGTGAAAATTAACAAGGTTTTAGTAAGTGTTTGCAATAAATTAAAAAAGTGATTAGATTCATAGGTTGTGAAAAAGTGAAAAAAATTAGAAGTGAGTTGCTTTCGAAGACAAAATGAAAAGCTGAAATCAGAAGTACGAAGTGTGTGAAAAAGCAATTCTAACACTATTTTTTTTACCAAACCATTTTTGGAGAACATCCCACCAGTTTCTAAATTAAAATTAAATTAAACAGAAATTAACGTAAAAATTGCTTTTAAGAAATTAAAAAAAATGTTTTTAAAGATCCAACAATAAAATTTTTTTTTTTGTGATTATAGATACTCACTAATAAATACTTGTACAAACTATATATATTTTAAATCCAATCTTCTAATAAATACATTGTATTTTGTAATCATGCGGTATAAATCACGAGTAAGGTCATAATATCGAAATATTCTTTTATTCATTGTGTCACAAAAGTAGGAAGCCCAATGGTGAGATCCATAGAATTGCAATGGTTCGGATTTCAAGACCACAACGAGGCCCAAAGAAAATATACAATAACATATTCAATTCACCTTTCTATTATCTTTTCCCATATTTCGCAAGACGTTCTTGCAATTGCGGGCTTGTGCCAATGACTCAATTATTAATCTAAATAAATGAAAGCTCGAAAAAAATGCTTCTTTGTTTCAAAATTTCAAATTTTTACCAATTTATTTTTTGGGTAAAAATGAGAGACGGCTTCAATATCAATAAATAAAAGAATATGTGAGATAATTAAAATTTTGAAAGTGACAGAGGGTAGGAGAAAATTAATTTTTAGCAAAAATTGTGTGAGACGGTCTCACAGATCGTATTTTGTGAGACCGATATCTTATTTGGATAAAAATAGTTATCACTTTCACGTGTCGGCAGTGAAAAACCCAGAAGTAATTGGAAAGAAGAGGCATTAATAATTCCACGTGGTCCATCTTTTCCACACAGCTGCCAAAAGTTCAATATTCATTTCCAATTCCAAAATAAAAAGACGAAGAACGGCACTTTACTTGTCAACGGGGGTGGCTTGTTATTATGGGTACTCTTTTTTTTATTCATATCGTGTTACGTTTTTTTGTTTTAACGTGATAATTACTTGTTTTGGTGAGACAAATATGTCAAATTTTCCCTGATATAAAACACCTGATAAATAAATATATTAGATGAAATGTTTCAAGTAAAAAAAAAAATTTCGTAAGATATTTTGCCAAGCTCAAGAAAAAAAGTATGTAATGTTCTACAACATTTAATTATCTCATGACACGAGTCGAAGTATGAGAATAAATATTTTCATATTTTTATATGTTTGACTCAAGTTTTACAACAACACGAGAAACGAACTGTACACGTACAAGAACATACATCAAGCCGTAATGAAGAACTCATAGAGATTTATAGTGCTTGGGCTTTAATGCCTACATCCCACTTTGAGCTTTCTTTGTTATCGAAGAGTTTGAGAGAGAGTTTTACAATAATTAAAAGGAATATAAAAAGTTGCCGACAGTCTGACTTAGCCAACTTCCAAGTAGCCCTTTCCCCTTCCTTCCCTTGCCTTTATTCCAAGTCTCGGGCTCCTTTTTCTTTTGTCTTCGATACACACACTGATTGGTGATCTTCTCACGACATCAAGCATTCCAAATGTTTTGCTTTAGATGGAGGTTTTTGGTATAATCTATATGGAATCGTATTTGACTTTAAAATATATATACATATATAGTTTCTGAAAAACTATATTATGTACTTTCTAAACTAATTATATATGTACACTTTTTTCGTGATAACGAATAAACTCGTGACATGCATTAATGGATGAAGTTTTGGACTAACATGATAATCTGCAAATTTGATTACTTCATCTTGTGCACGCCAAGCATCGATTCTATATTCAGAATTGATTTGAATTTAGTTGAAATTTCTTATAATTGCTACATTTTAATTCGTGTTGATTGATTCAAATAAAATTAATGATTTGATTTCAGTAATTTTCAGGTTTAGTGACGAGTTATTTTATAATAATATATAAAAGACCAACAAAGTATTTTGCCAAACAGCTAATCAGAAAAGAATGGTCAACGTCAAATATATTTCTTGGAACGGTGGGAATGGTCAAAGTTCTATAAACGCAATATTTCAAAATTAAGAATTAATTAGTGTCCGACAAAAAAAATTATAATAACTTAATTAAATTAAGTTTAATAGCAATGTAAAATGACTTATAATAAATTAAATATCAATATGAATTACTAAGTATCATTCAAAAATTTATATTGTATCTACATATGATATATAAATTAGAATTCTTTACGATTTTTCGATACAAACGAGATAAAGCTATTATTTTCAAATTTTGTAGGGGACCATGAAAATCTCTAATTTGGTTACTTCCCAAACAATTACACTGCAAAGAATAAAAATTCAACAGAAAACTTTGGTGTAATTTCCTGTATATTATAATATTATATAATATGAAAATAGCAAATAAACAATTTGCATTTATAAAGTTTATCCAAATTAGTCAATTGACGTTGAGAATCAATTGCAAATAAACTTAATTGAATTAGTTATTTGAAAATGAATTTTATGTTGTAAAAATATTAATCAGCAACACGAAAAAGTCATTTTCTTAAATGAATAATTGACCAAAAGTTATCACTGTAGCAACGTAAATATATATTAGGTGAGATTTATAGAATAAATAATTTGGTATGGAAACCATTGTGTTTTTGTATAAATATATTATATATGATATGTTTAAATAATAAATAAAGTCAATGTCAATACATCACCGTATTTTCTAGGCAAGATGGAAATGTCGTCGGTATAACGGTTAGTTGAACGGGTGTATTAGACTGCAAGGGTATGAAAGTATTTTCGGGGAGAGTGGTTGATCTAACAAATAAATGAAAATGAAAATGGAAATGGAAATGGAAATGGAAATGATGAAAGGAATGAGAAAGAAAGGAAGTACCTTCACCAGAGTTTCTAGCCTCGTTCCCTTTCCCCTTTCTTTGAAATCTCATTTAAGATCTCATATCTTCTCTAAATTCATATAATATATTCATTCTTTGGATGATTTTTGTTTTTGTTTTGTTTGTGATGACTTATTTATGGACTTAGTGTAGTCTCCATTTTTTGTTCTTGGGTTTTATTATTTATGGTCTGAAATTCAGCAGTTGATGCTACGAAGTGACTGAGAGAGGATGGGTTTTCTGGGGTTTGAATGAGCTATTTGACACCCCCAGGTGAGGAAAGTAACGATTTTTTTTCCTGAAAGTGACAGTTATTTTGATTTCGTAATTTGGTTTTGTTTAGGCGATATCAATCCTCGATCATTTATAGACGTTGGCTTGTTTAACATGTTGATTTTCAAGATTATTTCAGTGGTTTCGGTGAATGAATACGTTATACGCGGTTTGAATCGACCTATTATCAGTCTTTTTTTTTTCTTCCATTTTTTTGGACTTAGCGTTTTTGTTTGTTTAATTTATGCGGGGTTTTTTGTTCTGATAAATAAGACTTAAAAATTTTATTCTTGTTGTTATTATTATTTGAGGCTGTGATATTGTTTGAGGTTTAAAATAATTAGTTCGGTAGAAGTGGTTCTGGATAAATAAATGCAATTTGGTTATGATGTACTGTTTTTTATTTCAAAATTTATTTTGGGATGTAGGTTTGAGTGAGTGAGTGAGTTCAATATAAGATGGCTAGTTACAGTGATACGGAAGAGGATAGGTTCTTTGACAGCCGTGATGAAGTATCTTCTGTATCAGATTTGGTTTCTGATTGCTCTGAAGAGATGTTAAGTTCTGGGCTTGGAGATTCTGCTTTAGGATATGAGTTTTGGAGCAATGAACCTGATAGTATTGAAGAGAGGCGTGCTAAGTTTTTGAAGCGGATGGGTTTGAGTCCAAATTGGCAAAGAACTTTTGGAGATGAAGAGGGAGATCCGTGGCATGAAGATATGAAAATAGATGTCGAAAGATTGAGGGGTACTGATGAGACTGTGCTGGCAGATTTGAATTCAGACCCACAGTTTTTCTCAAGTCGTTCATTGCATTCCTTTCCGTCATATAACAACACAGATTTATTAGAAGGTGGTACAATAGAGGAGAACTTTACTTGGAAAATCAAGAATCTGTGCAATGAAGCTGAATTTGTTGTCGATGAACTTGTTGACACTGGTTCGAGTTCTACATTTTGTAGAACGAGTTCAGATAGAACGTTATCTATTGATGAATATCAGAAAACAGTTGGTTCTCCAATGTCGCAATTGTTTAGAAAAGACTCAAAAGGGTGTACCATGGTTGATGCAGAGAAGAAAGTTAAAAGCAATTGGCTCAAGAAATTCAGTGCTTTGACTCATATTGCTGAGAAGGCAAAGCGCTTCATTGATAAAAATATTGAAATTAATTCTGAGACAGAGTCTGCGTCTCGAAGAGTTGATGTAAATTTATCTAGAAAACACTCGAAAGAATTATCTTGTCTTTATGCTGGGCAAGAATTTCTTGCCCACAATGGCTCAATATCGACATTGAAGTTCAGCCCTGATGGTCAGTATTTGGCGAGTGCTGGGGAAGATGGCATTGTCCGTGTCTGGAAAGTCCTTGAAGATGACATTATAAAACGAATTGATTTTCAAAATGCTGACCCTTCCCATTTGTACTTTTCACTGAATCATTTGTCTAAGTTAGCTCCTCAGAATGGCACCAAAGAGAATACTACTCAGACAAAAAGATCAAGGAAATCAACTGATCCAGCTTGTGTCATTCTTCCGCAAAAGGTCTTTCAGTTGTTGGAGAAGCCTCTTCACGAGTTTCATGGACATAAAGGGGAGATTTTGGCTCTCTCATGGTCTAAGAATGGGGTTCGTGGTCCTGGATTTGCTAATTTTTTTAACAATTGCTCCTTGTTCTTGTTTTTCACACAAGAAGTGTCTTAAAATCTAATCATACTTCTTTTCGGACTGCAGCATTTACTGTCATCTTCAGTTGATAAAACTGCTCGATTGTGGAGGTTGGATCATGATCATTGTCTTGGAGTTTTCTCTCACAATAACTATGGTAAGGATCTGGAAATAGGAATATTTCACACCACCATAGCAAATATTCTACTTAATGTAATGTTTTACATGTATTTAATTCTAATTTATCTGTGATGCAGTGACTTGCGTTGAGTTCAATCCCGTGGATGATAATTATTTTGTTAGTGGTTCAATAGATGGGAAAATACGCATTTGGGAGGTTCAAGGCTGTCGAGTCGTTGATTGGACTGATATTCGAGAAATCATTACCGCTGTGTGTTATAGTCCTGATGGCAAGGTTGATGCACATAACTGCGAGCTGTTTTACTGTTAAAAATGTTTGGAATCTCCATTGAAACTTAAAATCACTAGTTTATACTTGGTTCAGGGAGGAGTTGTTGGCTCAATAGATGGCAATTGCCGTTTTTATGATGTCATAGGTATGCCCATCTACTCAAGATAATACCAAACTGCTTCTTTTATGTTCTTAGAATCAAGCCACTGGCAAAACAAAGAGCCTTCTGATAATCAGAAGCTGTTGAATAAGTAGTGATTTTGACCTGTCCTTGTTATTTTTTGAAGTTTATGTGGTCATAGATCTTGAATGCAATGGCATTCTTTTTTTATATACACTTGATAATGTGAAATATCATTGGTTAGTGTTGATGGAATTCCGCTGCTTTTAGGGAGCCGCACTTTAATATTTTTCTCGAAAGTTACATGAATGCCCCTTTATCCATTACAGACTATTAAACTGATTCTGCGTGTATAACATCCTCATCTTGAAACAAATCTTGTCATTTTATCCTTATTGTGTTTACATTTTCATGGGACAAAAACCTTAATTAGTTTTCCTATTTTTTATTTTTAAAAATCTGTGTCATAAGCATTTTTTTCAGAAATTTCTTGAAAAACCATTAAAGATTTAATCTGACTCTGCATGTATAAAATGCTCATCTTAAACCGATCTCGTCGTTTTATCCTTATTGGGTTCACATATTCATAGGACAAAAGCCTTAATTAGTTTTCCTATTTTTAAATTTTTAAAATTTTTGTTGCTTCTTTATTTTGTGTCATAAGCAATTTTCAGGTATTTCTAGAAAAAACAACACTTTTTGTGATTGTGTTTGATGAGATTCTTGATGCTTGAACTAGACAAGTGTCCAATGGATATTTGAAATTTGGGTACAGATTCAAACATAAAAGAAAATGCATCAAAAAAATTTCAAGTTAGATTAATTTCTTTGCTTTTTTCTTTTCAAGAAGCTTTGCTTTTTTCAATAATACCTGCCATTTGTCCACTCTCATTTGACCGGTTAACTTTGATAACTAAAAGAATAATCGAAAACGTGAACAATACTAGACTGTTAATTCTCGTTTCAATTCATGATAAGAAATTTATTTGCATCAATGAAGTGAGTGGAAATTTGTATGATCGAGCATATTTTCAACTATTTAAAAACAATATATGATTTTACCTTTCCTTACAAATTACATGCACATTTTTTGTGAGCACGCCTAGAAGTACTAAGACAGTAAGCTTAAATAAATATATTTTCTCAATGCAATACTTGTGACTTCTCAATGCAATACTTGTGACTTTGTACTTACTGGTTAATGTTTTACTTCGTCATCAGTTCATTTATCTTCTAAAAAGTCTCGATGATTGTACTTTATATTTCTTTTAATTATGTTATCTTCTAAACGAATATTTGACAATTTTTTGTGGGCCAACTTTTGTGGTAGAGCGCAACAAAATCATTCATGTATATGTTTGCTCTATGTAATGGCTGGTTTGCGAATTGAATATCGACATCCCCATTTTCATTTCCATTGGCATGTGGCCTTTGACTATAAACACATCGTTTTCCTTCCCAGTGTTTTATCTATTCATTTTTAATTCTAAAATGATATTGGGGAAGGAACAGAATGGCAATACCTGACTACCACAACTGGACAACAAACCTAAATAAATATGTAATGCTAAAACAAGATGTACTCAGGAGAAAAAAGAATTGTTGGCAATGAAACTAGAGGACAATGTGACTTGAAAGAATGTGATGGATACTACGGTCTAATATGTGAAACATTCTAATTAACTATGTTGTACGAGTTGTGCATAATCTGTGACATGCAGAATGATAGTCAGCAAAATGCTGTACGATTTCATTTTTTACTGTGCTCCCATTCTGTTGACTCTTATGCATGGAAGAGCTAATGTTTACCTGTCTTATCCTTTTTTCGTGTAGATAATCGTTTCGAATTGGGTGACCAAATATGCCTGAAAGGGACGAAAAAGCAATCTGGGAAGAGGATAACTGGATTTGAGGTTTGTCATAAGAGAAATTAATGTCATATGTAATTGTTGTTGTTTTCTATTTCCTATGACAATTTGCCGCAGTGGAGTACTTTTTAATCTTGTATCTGATTGTTAATTCTTCAGTTTTGCCCAAGTGATGCAAGGAAAGTAATGGTTACTTCTGCTGATGCGCAAGTTCGAATTCTTTGTGGGACCAATATCGTGGGCAAGTTTAGAGGTAACAAGTTCCTCTTTCCTTGTTTGCCTTTTCTGTAAAAATTCTTTCGGCCATTTCCTTGCTACACCAAGTGATGTACCACAAACCCTAATTACTCAATAATGATTAATTTATAGCTGTAGAATAGAAAAAAACATTTCTCATTGATTGTTGAATCAAATGGTTCAATGATGTTATTTAGAGTCACCAAAGTGACCTTTTTCCCAAATTCTTTTTTGGACTCCAGGCAATCGTAGTTCAGGAAGTCAAGTTTCTGCGACTTTCACTTCAGACGGAGAACACTTTGTTTCGGCCACAGAGGACTCAAATGTCCATGTCTGGAGTTATAATGCCCAGGACCAGAAATCATCTAGATCAAAGAATTCAGGCTCGCGCGAGAGTTTCTTCTCCCTGCAATTCTTCCATCGCCATCCCTTGGTGTGGATTGAAGAATAAGTTGGGATCACTACCTGAAAGTATCTTAAGAAACTGGACATTGCGACGAGAAATTTCTCCAAAAGTTACCCGCATATTTCCCTGATTGTTTTACCATGAGCCTCGGGTTTTTCTTAGACGCCATATACAGAGGATCTGCTACTTGGCCAGAGGAGAGGCTGCCCAAATCAACACCAGTGACTGGCAAACCGTCGTTACGTAAATCAGAATTCAAGTTTCTGAAAAATGCTTGGCTCAGCGCGTTGAACACTCCTCACTTATGGGGTCTTGTGATAGTAACAGCTGGTTGGGATGGATGCATTCGAACATTTCTCAACTATGGGTTACCTATTCGATTTTGAGACATTGTTATACGGCAGCAGAATGTACCGTTAGAACATGGACCATGAAATTTGAGACACGGTGTAGATTGAGAATCGAGGAGGAATCTGTATGTGTATGTTTTAAAAGTATATTCTTTATAGGTCAAAAGGGTAGTAAATTTATTTAGATAATGCCCCGAGAGGCAATGGAAATTGGGTTTGTATACAACTGGCCACAAGCCAATAAGTGGCTTACTTTCTACTTTCTATTATTTTTTCTGGCTTTTGATGACCTAATCAATTGTATAAATTCTTGGGTAGATGATTCTTCTCTGTAAACTCTGTTCTTCCATAAAGTTACAATTACAGCTCGCGCCATTTCATTCAGATTACATAAAAGCATCTTTTGGGGGAGATGTTACGTAATCGGAAAGCAGATTATGTGAAATATCCGTGTTCCTTGAAATTGGGCAGGTACACGTGGGGTCTGCTAAACGTGCCATTATTTCTTTCAACAGTATCAAATTGGTTGTTCTTGTGGGTCTGCCTTTATACAACTTCGTTGTGTCTCTCACCGTAAACTGCTATATCAGGCGCGCGCTACATGCCACGATTGCATTTATTGGTTGCACATGTTGGGCCATGCCTCGCTCACTTTTTGATTAGCGCAGAAAAAAAACAGTTTCTTTAATTCTCGGTTGTCATGAATTGATTCGTCCACAGGGAAAAAAGTTACATATGGGACTATTAAGGATGTACCTTACTTGAACAGATCACTAACCAAGCTCGTCGCTGCAGAGAAGGATCGGATTATAAAGCAAAATATTACAAATGTCTGACGTCGAATAGTAAAACTATCAAAGAATAGCTTATAAATCCATGAGGTTACACCACCTAATAGGAAAACTTTTTCAGATGAAACATCGGTTAAGTTTATAACTTGTGTTCTGAATACTGAAAGGGGTGCGAAAGCCGTCTGAGCCATCAAGAACACCTTTTGTGTTTATAGTCTTAGCATAAATGGAGGCTCTCTTGCCAATGATACATCTCCCCGGATCAGTAAATGCATTATTAATCAACAATGAATAATGCGAGTATATACTGCGTGGGCCTTCTTCAATTCGAGTCCCCAGATTTGGGCCGTTGCTGTTCTTGATTAAATTATATATGCCAATTTTGTCGGCCAGGCTCTATCATCACGGGTTAATTTAGAGCTTGGGCATGGAGGGGCATGTAGTCACTGATTTTGACCTTGTGAGAGAATAAAAGGAGAAGATACTCTCGATCCTAGGTTCATATTTTGTAGATGATTATCGTATCTCGTTAATCAAAATTATAACTAATTTGTGTATTTCTCAAAGAATCAATCACTTCATTCACGAGAGGATCAAGTACAACCACCGTCACCCTTTTAAGTTATCACCGATCCCAAATCTATTCTGTACAATTATTTTCTGGCAATAAACTAGTTTGTATAAATGTTCACCTCGTACTTGGAAATTTTAGAAGAGTATTTGAGTTGATAAAGATCGAAGATTCTACCAAATTAATAACGCGTTGATAAAAATATATATACACGAGAGTGAAGTTATACGGTTAATACACGTGCCATGCAATAAGAAAAATAGTTAGCTTAATTGGAGAAGACAAATCCGACATAAATATACAATCGGCCAAGCGTCATTTTTGAAACCGACGTATTCAACGTGGCTTTCGTTACAACCAACCCTTCACCACTTGCAGAAGAAGCTCCCATTACTTCCTTCATCGTCAACCAGTTCACCCAAGCCTCGAATTGGGACGACTGTTACTGCCGTAGGTCTGCTGATCACGCCGCACATTTTCTAGCTACTCATCGTTTTTATCTTAATTTTCTCAAGATTATAGGGATTTTTCCCTTTATTTTTTAATTCCGTTGTAAATTTCGGAAGCATGATGTCTCGAATTCGTTGCACACGAATTAAACTTCTAAAAATCCAGCAAATTGTTGGTCTACGAATTATTACAGGGTTGATTGATAAATAAGGCTTTGTGATATGATGAAACGGTACAAATGTGTGTGTGTGTGTGTTTTTTTTTTTTTTTTTGTCTTTATTTCCCAAATTATAATATTGTTTTTGTGTTCAGTTAGCGAAATTTCAAGCAAGATAATTTTAGATATTTACAATAAAAATATTCAAATATCAATTTTGAATTTTGACAAAAAATAAAATAAATATACGATCACATAAATTTTATATCTTAAGCCGTCACAGACAAACTTAGCACCTACTGATTAAGAACAAAGCTTGTTATCTCTCTCGTGATCCTGTGAGAGGAGACAAATTCATAATTTTGAAAGACAAGTTCAAAAGGTGGAGAGATTTCGAAAACACAAGCTCTGTGAGACACCGTTTTGATTCGAAAAATAAGATATTAATAAATCACTTACTCTTATATCATCCAAGAGTGTGAAAAAATTAGATTTATAAATCATTATATTATCTTTATAAATATTTACGTCATCCGTATTTATAATTTTATCATTCTCATATTTCGAACCAAATGAACCAAATTAATTCCTTTGTAAATTATGGTTTGAATAAGTAATTATTCAAACATCCATACACACGAATTTTAACAAGTAACAAGTTAAACTTGTGTGACACGATCTCACGTGTCGTATTTTGTGAGACAACTCTCTTATTTGTGTCATCCATGAAAAAATATTACTTTTTATGCTAAGAGTATTACTTTTTATTGTGAATATCGGTAGTGTTGACCCGTCTCACAGATAAAAATTCGTGAGACCGTCTCACGAGAGACCTACTCTTAAAAATTAATTACATTAAAAAAAAAACACATTTGTGTATCTCATATATGAGATACTAGTTTTTAATAATAATAACAAAGATACAATAAAGAAATAAAATAAAAAAACATACGTGAATCTCATGTATGATATACTAGTTTTTAATAATAATATAATAAAGAGATCAAGTGAGTCGAAGAAAGGATCGACAGAGACAACAATAGAATATACGGATATTTTCATTTTAACTTACAAATCCCCCAAAAGACCTTATAATACAACACTCTAGAAATTTAGTTTTCTGATGAATTTTTTGCCACGAAGAAAAAAGTAAAATATTAATATCTGAGAAAAAAATGGTACATCTTTCCCCCACAACAGGACAAAAAAAATTCATCTACCGTATTTTGTTAATAACATGTGGCTGCATAATATAGCGTTCTTACACCAACACCGTTGTAATAAATACTTCCCCAGCGTAACCTAACCACCTACGATGAGTTGTAGAATGTAGAGTGTCCAAAACCAATGCAATTCAAATAAAAAAATGCTAGATCCGAATCAAATGATGGGTTTGCCCGTGCCCGTCAGTCCATTCTACCTCCTTCAACTAAATGCAATCAAAGTAGTTGAGTATATTAAAGATGGCTTTATTGAAATAATATATTTAGAGTGGGTCTTATGTGAGACCGTCTCACGGATCTTAATATGTGAGACGGGTCAATCCTACCCATATTCACAATAAAAAGTAATACTCTTAGCATAAAAAGTAATATTTTTTCATGGATGACCCAAATAGAGACTCGTCTCACAAAATACGGCCCGTGAGACGTCTCACACAAGTTTTTGCCATATATTTAAGAGAAAAATCTTTTTTTGTTCTTATTTCAATTTTAATCATTTATGTTATGTTTTAGTCTTAGTTATGTATTTTCTGATTTGTTTTTACAATTTTAATCATTTTTTGTTCGGAATGTTGATATGATATTATATAAATCAGCGTCGCATTGACACCACGTCAATTTCACATAGAAAAATTTATAAATTTGTCAAAAAAATATCGGACTGAAACTAAAATTTAGATAAGATAGATCTCATTCAAAAACTATAGAGATAGTTGATTGTTGATTTTTCTAATATTAAAGAATGGATAAAAAAAATTACTATGCTTGGAATTGGATTATATTAAATTTTTCCTAGAGTAATTGGGTATGAAAACGAAATAGAAAAAACAAAGATAAATTATTTTTTTCTTTGAATGAAATCGATTTAGGAGCACCTGCTGCGTTGGTACGATAGCCGCCGTGTAATTCGGAAGCTTGTTGGAGTACGTGAATACAAAATATTTGTCCAAAAAATAATACCCAATTGAATGTCCATCGTGCGTTATTGGCTCTATTATTTTTAATTAATAATATAATAACGAAATACAATATATTGGTACTGGCCATCGTTTCTATATATTCAATTATTGGTGGCCTATAAATTAACATAAATTTGTGTGACCTCTGCCGAATCTCTCTCTGTGGCTGCTTCTGTGTGAGAGAGAAGGCCATTCGTTGGTCGACTTATTTGTTGCGTTCCTATTCGCAACACTAATATATACAAACGCGAGAAGGGAAAGGGAAGTTCATTGAACTGAAGGAAGCGAAATGGGAAGATCCCCTTGCTGCGCAAAAGTGGGCTTGAGGAGAGGACCCTGGTCTACCAAGGAAGATACTCTGCTAACTAATTTCATCCAAGAAAATGGAGAAGGCCAATGGAGATCTCTCCCTAAGAAAGCTGGTATGTTTGTCTTTTTCTTTTTTTTTTTTTTTTGGGTTTTTAAGTTGTTTACGTTCCATATGCTTCACTCCGTTGGAAATATTGATCGATTAAGAGGTATTTGTTGTACATATGTAGGGTTGCTGAGATGTGGGAAGAGCTGCAGATTGAGGTGGATGAATTATCTGCGGCCAGGAATTAAGCGAGGAAACATCAGCCAAGATGAGGAGGATTTGATCGTGAGGCTGCACGGACTGTTGGGCAACCGATGGTCCCTAATCGCCGGAAGATTGCCAGGTCGAACGGACAATGAGATCAAGAACTACTGGAATACCTATCTTCTCAAGAAACTCAACAATGCCGGCATCCACCCTAAACCTCACAAAGACTTACCCAAACCACTCAAAGTCAAGAAAGCCGCCGCCGCGGCGACAGTCGTTAAGAAACCAAAGAAGCTGAAAAAGGTTGAGAATGTCGAAGCCGATAACAAAGTTCGTCATGATACTGAGCATCTCCAGAAGACAAAAGTTTACTTGCCCAAAGCCATTAGGATATCTCCGGCTTTCTCGAGGACTGACAGCCTTGACAGCCTGTTGAGTGGGTTTTCGAGTAGTGATGGCACCGAGCCCGCAGCGCGGGCCGGTGGCAGGAAGGCGGAGGCGTCTTTCGTGCCGATGGCTTGGCCGGAGGTTGGTGACTATGAAGTTTGCGGCGGCGACGACGACTGATTTTCTGGGTGGCTATTGTGTTCTGCCGCTACCTCAATCGGATGCTTCCAGTGATGCGCATATGTTGGACCAAGTCTACGAGGATTATTTGCAGCTTCTTTAGTTGGTGAAATGTACTATTATTACATAATTAAACACTTCTTGTTCTGTATTAATTAAGAGAGTGTATATAAATAACTCGGCTTTTTCTTTGAGTTTTGTGGATAAATAATTAAAATTTTATTATAGCAGTTGAAACATTACGCTTGAACATAGGGATTTAATTCAGATTTGTGTAGTAACTTTGGCCATACGTTTAAAAACCCATTTATCGTCCAACAATCAAAAACTTTAGGGAGAAAATAACTTCAACCACAATAACCATTTTTTTAAAAAATTATAGTTTGATTGACAAAATTATATTTTTATAAACTTGGTTTTTTTGTCGTTCTTTTTTCTAAGTTTAGTTCTACTGAAAAATACTTTTATGACAGATGAACATTGCTGACATATTGATGTCCAATTAAATACATACATAATATATTATCAAAAATAATAATTTCTTCTTGCTTGCTTGATAGTGTATTGGATTGTAAAGAGAGTGGATGCCATTTAAGGATTATTGTATACACAAGAATCCAAATTAAACAACAAATATATATTGTCACATCTATTTATATAAAACAACTAAATCGAACTAATTATTCGAACCAATAAAATATGAAAGATAATATTATTTCTTAGTCACAATTTGGTGAGAGATTATACGAGTTCATCAACATGCCATCACGCGAAGACCTCTTTGCTCTAGAATAAAAAAAAAAATTAGATTGGAGCACGTAATTAGTGGTGGAGTTGCTAAACGCTGGCATCGTAGTTGGTATGATGCCAGCTATCATTGTTTTTTTTTTTTTTTTAATCAAATCAACTGGCAGTTAGATCCAAATCTCATTTTTTTTATTTATTGGATACATATAAATTCTAAGGTAATAAACGTGTATCCCTAAAAAATTAATTCCCCTGGAAAGGAGAGAATGGATGTAATAAATAACACGATAGATTCACAAATTTCAGCGACGACAGAATTTGTAATAAATTTTGCACAAGTGGTAGATTAAGTACATATAAACTAATGACAAGTGTTCTTGTTCATACAAATAAATGCAGCACAAATAACTATTATATGGAATTGGAGACAAAACAAGAGATGCGATCTATCTAGGGGTCCGAATTTGAAACATGGTTTTCAAGGTCTCAAATTATATATATATTTGCTTATTTTTCAAATAAATTGATAGTCTCGATCGTGATTCTACGGAGTATTAAATGACGAGATTTGTTGGGTTGCCATTAGTCATGTCTGAATTTTATAACGTACTCGTCATTTTTCTCTAAATATAGTTTATGGCTATTTTGCTCAAATTGTTGAAATAGTATCAGATACGTTAGCAATTTTCGACACTGTGTCAACATTATCCAGTGTCATATCAGCATTTTCAGGAGCTAATTCAGAACTCAATCGAAATATCTCTTTTTTATTCGGTACACTTTTTTTTTGTGGTATTCCCCCTCTTGCTTGTTTTTGGTCAAAAGATGAAATTCTTAATGATAATTAGTTGTATTCTCCGATTTTCTCAATGATAGCTTAGTCCACATCAGTATTAACCGCATTTTATATGTTTCGGATCTATATACTTACTTTTGAAGAGCATTTTAAGAGCAATTTTCGACCAATAAAAACACTACCAAACGAAACTTTGAATAGTTATTGGGCAAAAATCGTAATAAAACAAATACGTGGACCACAAAAAGTTATTTTCCATAGGAATAAAATCTATTTTTTGGTGACGAAAAATAGAATAGTTGATTAAAATCAAATCAAACAACGAATAATAAAAACCAAGAGACTTCATCGGAACTGGTCTTACGCGCCGTGCTTGTCAATTGTGAAACTAACAAATATTAATTAAGCTCGAGATAGACAAATCGAAATAATTACAAGTTATGATCTTTACAGAAGCAGGGGCATTGTTCGATGATAGCAAATTTTCACACACAAAAGCACATCAGAAAATAGTGCCGAAATTTAAAAGATCTATTTTATAAATATCTAAACTACAAGTCCACGATAGAACAGAACAAGTGCCTCCGAAAGATCTTGGTGCCCAATGCTAATATAATTGGTGTTGATTCAAAGCCTTGATGTGCACAAACACATGTTCATCTCGTATTCACTTGTTTTCAACGTTTAGGTCGTTTACGCGAATGCCAGTAGATTTTAAAGGACAACCCATCATTTTCTTCAATTCCGGTGTAACAAATACTTTTTACAATTTTTTTCATATATATATATTTTTTTTTATAAAAACATTCTATTATTTCTAGGGAATAACTGTTATATTATGATTTTATTTAAAATAATTTATTCAATCATTTTCGGGATAGTTTGATATACCCAGTAACAATCTTATTCTTCGAAATAATATCTATATGCACTTTTTTTTCCTAAAAATAATTTTCACCAATATTTTACTACACATATTTGAGAGCTATTTATCATGAATTTTAAATATAAGAAAGATTTTTTTTATCTGCATTTTTTAGATACTCCACTTTTGGCTCGCAGAAGGATTGATGACCATGTGACATGTTCCAACTTATCACATACCACAACCAGCAGTAAGCTGAACTCTTGGGAAATGTCAATTAGATCAAGAAACCACGTGGATTCCCAGGTCGAGTTTTACTAAATAAGGCAACCATGTGGATTCCCATCTTTGATAGTCGTCAATATTTGTTTATAATGTAAGTCTCTTGCTAGACGATTTCAGGTCGAACCGGTTCATATCTGTTGTGAAGATAAATATTTCTCATATACAAAGTAATATTTCTTATTGAGTCAGGTCGAGTCAAAAATCTGTCTCACAAAATTGACATGTGAGACGATGCCCTAACTGTTAGTTTTGTGTTGATAATTTTTATTATCGTTGTTCTATTTATACAATAACAAAGATTCTTAATTATATTTCATTTTAGCATAAACACAGTTAACAATCGATGAAATGAGTCGCGAGACGCCTTTTATGTAATCAAGTAACTTCCATTGAAACATAATTGTGTAGATCATCAAAGTTGTAAAAGGGGAATTTCATTCACATCACCAAATTTTATTACACTTCAAACCATATATTTTGACTATCTATTTAATTTTTAGTCATAAAGTTATTAATTAGGACATGAAGTTAGAACATCCTCGTCACGTAATTATATTATTGTCATCCACCTCTCGTTGAATTTTACAAAGGGGATAAGATTAAAATAATTCAGTTCTTATTTAGTCAAAAATTTGTAGGTACAACAAATTATTATATCATTTTACTTTGAACAAAACTCGTTTAAACAAGAAACAAAATTTTAGATTTCATAGTTAGGTATATATCCATTCCTCTTTGGCTTTGCAAACAAATAGATATTCCATCGTTGACAATAAATTTGAGGAAAATTTAAATGAATATGTCAAAGTTCAGGAAAATTCCAACTTTTACTATATTTGATTAAAAATATTTAGATTTATAACTTATACATTTCTTATATGTATGTCTTTTGGTGTGTGACAAAAAAATAATAATAATTCAATTGAGTAGTTGAAATGTAAACATAATACAAGAATATATATAATAATGATGACATTAAATGTCCAAGGAAAATAAAAAGATAAAAATGAATAAATAAAGAGAAAATTAGGATTTTGATTATATAAGTTGGCACATTTTCAATTTTAGTAATGTAACAGTTCAAAGTTTCGTTTTCATTCAATGAAGCGATTTTTTTAGTTTCGACCTTTTTTCGCGATCATTAAATTCAACTAATATTGTTTATTTAACATTGATTTTCTATCACGTGCCGGATATGGTGCAAATAATGCACATTCTAAAGACATTAAAATCCATCTAAGAAAAATAAAGGAAACGTTAAACTACAACGACACCTAATGTTTCAAAATTAGTGGAAAAAGACTTTTCATTTGCTTATGTAGATTTTAATATATGTTTTTGAACTATATAGGAGGATATCAATATCAAATAAATAATATTCGTTTGATTTAATGATTTCTGGAAAAAATTGATGAAAAATTAAAAAAAAAATTAACAAAACTATTGGATGAGAATCGAAATTTGGTTAGTTACATCTATAAAATTCAAAACAAGTAAATTTATACTACCAAAATCCTAAAATTTTCGTTAGATGAATTATATCAAGAATTCACGTATTTAAAAAAAAAAAAGAATTCACGTATTTGAACGAGCATATGATTTATAATTGAAGGAAGACGGCATGTCTCTTTTTTCCCCACTTTCGGTGTTCTCACGAAGGTCAAAATTAAATATTGCGTGTGTGGCTGAACATATTCAATTTTGTTACGGAACAATTTTTTTGACGTTTGACTTTAAGAAAAAGTATAAAATATTATTAATGTATATTTCAAAAGTATATAAAGATTGTGGGTTCAGAACAACTTCCTATAATTAAATTTTCTACCAAATTTTAATGCAAAAAAATAATTGTTAATAATGAAATTTGGGTGATGCGAGACTTTTTTATACATGAATTACGTCGGGCCTATTTTTTTTTTTTAAATAAAACTGAAGTAAATATTCAATGGATCCATTTTGTATTTTTCAATGCTGACGTAATAAGAAATTTCATTTTGTGATCGGAGTAACTCTCAAAATTAGACTAAAATGTAAATGCAATAAGTAAACGAACGAACGAAGAGCAATGAAAAAAAACACAAAATTTTTCAAAGACATTATAAAAACTTTCCCGACAACTTTGATCAGAGTGGCTCCGTGTGGTTTAAAGTTATTTGAATCTTATATAAATAACAACGAGCAAATCATGTATGACATGTTAATTTATACAACATACACATAAATAATGTGTGTACTGGAAATTATATTGTTTTTATTATAAGATCAATAATAATATTAAAAAAAATCAAATGTTAGCAAGAAATACTGTATCAGTAATGCTATATGCTGTATAGTTTATAATGTTGATAACAAAAGCCAAAATAAACTATAATAATTTTTTTATATAAATCTAGTCTAAAAAAAAAAAACACTTCATGCCCAGTGCACTTACCTACAAAAAAACGTGGCAAAGACGTATATAACTTAAAGTAAAGTTTATTTTCTAAAATTTTATTACGACAAATGTTAATAACAAATTGTGTTAAACGTGAATTGATGATATACCAAATATTTAATCAATCACCTCTCTCACAGGCTGTACATTGTTACATATCACTGAAGACAAATGAATTGCTGTCACGGTCCCCACGTGTTTTGGTTTGGAGGAGATGTGAATTGAAGACCTAAATAAATTAATAAAATCTTTTAATTGTATTATTAACTAATGTGATAGCTAGGAGAGCGTGAGGACTGATCGTCGACGTCATGAGTTTGCACGGATAATAAGAGGTTTTGGCAGGAACCGATCTAACACCAAAATGAGAGGAATTCCAAAATTGTGTACGTATGAGACGGTGCAGTTGAGGAGTGATTAAAAAGATTTAATAGGTATGACTCAAGAATGTGCATATTTATTTCGGAAGCTCGTCACAGTAAGAACTCCAAAGTTAAGCATGTTTGACTTAGGACAATTCTAGAATAAGTAACTTTTTTAATATGTATGTAAGTGATTACGAATCTAGTGTTTTAGAACTAATGTGCTTTGGTATGACTTGTGAGTACTGAGAAATTATTTTGAACAAATATTATTTCAAAACAATTCTTGGAAAATTAATAAATACACATATACTCGTAGGTTGTTGTCAAATTTATCGAAAAATCGATAAAGTCTATATATAAGCTTGAAATAAGTATCAAAACGAGATGAAAAATTCGATGATACGATTATCAAACATGGATTTAAGATTAACGAATGGAAAAAAACGTGTTTATTTTAACTTCAATATAATTTTATTTGTTGCCAATGAACTTGTTTGAGTTCAAAATGAACTTTTCTTTTGTGGTTCGAGAAGTTGGTAAACATGGACAATAATTAAGCTGTATTTAGATCAATCTTCCACGATCACGAAACTTAGAAGAACTGAAATTTTTAGGAATCTAATTAGGACAGCAGAAAGTTCCTACCCATCCCCCAACGTGCTACGCTACCCTAAAAAACTTGACGATTAAAAAGAGAGCCACGTGAAATCCTTCCGATCCCACTGTTGCATTCGTTTTAGTCCATTTCTTCTCGAGACCACTTTCATTGAAAGAGAGGATGGCGCGGTGGCTGGAGGCAATAATTAGTAATCATTTTTCCCGTGACGAGATTTCGAAGTATGGATAAAATGTAGAGTAATATTTTATTGAGATATGATATTTATAATTAAATATAAAATTTATTAAAATAAGTTTTTCATGATATTTTTTTTTTTTTACTAAAAGAGATTAAACTATTTTTGTAATTTTTTCGGAGAATTTCTTTACTTAAAAAAAATCAAAATATAATTCTAAATTTAGCTAGGTTAGGTCTCTCAATTATTTTAATATAGTATAGATTCTCACCGGCCAACAAAGCACGCACTTTGTGCGCGTGCAATAAATTATATTGTTTTTATATATATAAATAACAATGACATGTATAGTTTATAACATTGATAAAAAAAATTAGGCAAAAATTTGTGTGAGATGGTCTCACATGTCATATTTTTTGTAAGACGGAAATCTTGTTTGGGTCATCTATGAAAAAATATTACATTTTATGCTAAGAGTATTACTTTTTATTGTTAATATCGATATGGTTGAACTGTCTCACATATAAAAATTCGTGAGACCATCTCACAAAAGATCACTCAAAAAATTACCACCGACTCTAATAAATAATAAATAAATTTATAAAGGATCCTATAATTCAATATCCCATCGAACCTTACTCACGTGGACTCCTAAAACAATGGTGAATAGTAATGCACATTATTATTATTATTATTTAACATCTTCTACCATTATCGTAGCTTTTAACTAATCATTTGCAACCATTACTCTATTATTTTAAAGCCAAAATAAACTGTCATACCAAATTTAAATAAACCTATTCATTGATATACTTCGATTAACGTGGCATTATCAGTATTTTTTATTGCTCTCCCAAGTAAAATCAACACATGTTAGTTTCTAAAAAGTTCATCTTTCGCGAGACAGTTTCATAATTTTTTTTCGTGAGATGAGTCAATCCGATTCATATTTAAAATGAAAAGTAATTTTTTGATATGAAAAATAATATTTTTCCATAAATTGAAATATCGTATCAAAAAATTAACATATATATAAAACCGTTCTAACAACCCTCTCTATTTGTTTTCCCCAAAGCACTCCATGCATCGGGTACTAAAGAATGTGACTAAGACATGCTAAAAAGGAAGTTGATCTTTTAAAATTTTATTCCGTGATTTTACTTTTTAAAAAACTAATCGTGTAAAACGTGAATTGGTAACACGAGGATAAATTATCAAATAACTATGTGCCGATATAGTAGTTGAATTATGTGCGTAATACTTGGGATATTATAAATACGTACATTGCCAAATTTTAATAGAAGAGAATGGATAAAGTCATCCTATAGCTTGAAATAAATATCGAAATTCGAAACGATTCGAAAATTTTGATAATTCACTGACCGAACGTTGATTTAAGATCAACGAGTGCATTTTCACATGTGTTAATGTGAAAGATGATGATGTTAATAATGTCATCTTACATTTTTTATGGCAAAAATTTGTGTGAGACGATCTCATGGTCGTATTTTGTGAGACAGATCTATTATTTGGGTCATCCATGAAAAAATATTACTTTTTATGCTAAGAGTAATACTTTTTATTGTGAATCTCGGTAGAGTTGACTCGTCTCACAGATAAAGATTCGTGAAATCATCTCCCAAAAAACCTAGGCATTTTTTATATCTAACTCGGCACGGTTGTCTAGTAATGTTTCTTTAATCACTGAAATTTGACTTTGCTTCCGTGACACTCGGATGGACAATGACAACTTTATGCTATGTTTTCTTTAATTAATTATTTGTTACGGAGATACGAGTATCTTTGTTATTGATGTCTTTATTTCAAATTCAATCTCGTTGTTAATGAACTTATTTTCGTTCGAAAAAAGTATTATATGAGATCGTTTTACAGATCAATTTTGTGACATAGAAAGTTCTTCAATATGATCTATGAAAAATATCATTTTTATGTTTTTTTTTACTAAATTGAAACCGAGTCAACGCGTCTCACGTACATAGATTTGTAAGTCTGTCTCACGATAACCTACTTTTATCACATAGTTTGAGTAGTTGGTAAACATAGACATCTGCGGGTTGTATTCAAAAAAATCTCATGTAACTACTAAACTTCGAAGTTGTGCTGCTTCGAAGAAAAAAATAGAAAATTTTAGAATGGAAAGGCAAACAAATAGAATTTAAAAATGATATTATTTTATTTCCAATGAGCAATGATTACAAAAAATAGCCCGCATACCTAAAATTATGTACCATAAATAATTTTTTATTTATGTATAATGTATAGACTATAATCACTAGTCAGTATAGATTTACTCAAATAGTAATAAATTATATACATATATATATGTGTGTTGTGTATTGGTAGGTGGGATTGAAGATTTGTTCGTGCATTAATTTAGTTTGAAAATGGCAGAAGCTCCTCCCCATGCCCCAACGTGCTACGCTACCCTAATCAGCAGCATTAATTAAAAATCTTGACGATAAAAAAGATGATAAAAACTTGTATGAGACGGTTTCACGAGTCGTATTTTGTGAGACGGATATCTTATTTGAGTTATCCATGAAAAATATTATTTTTTTATGCTAGGAGTATTACTTTTTATTGTAAATATCGGTAGGGTTGACCCGTCTCACAGATAAAAATTCGTGAGACTCTCTCACAAGAATCATACTCTAAAAAGATAGCCATGTGAATTCCTTCCGATCCCACTGTTCCATTGGTTTTAGTTCATTTCTAGCGGGATTCATTCCACGTTTATATCCGATTAGGTTCGAGTCATAAACGCAACACTACAACTCTATTGGTCTTTCAATTTCCTCTTGAAACCATACCCAATCGAATAGAGAAACGTGTGGTTTAATTTATTTAAAGTGTTTCTGATGATATAAATTAGCACGATACCATTTATTTGGGATCTCGTAGAACTTATATATATATATATATATATATATATATATATATATATATATATATATTTTGTTGGATTTTAGGTGGGCTTTTAGGTTTATGGATTTTAGGTGGGCTTTTTATATATTTTAGGTATATATATAAAAAAAATTGGGAATTAATTTTTTTTATTATTATTATTATGAACTCAATACCTATGGATATTGGTTGTCGCTTTTAAATATACAATGGATCAACAAATTTACTGGGTCTCGAGGTCCATTGGGCTCTTGCAAGATTAAAAAATGTATCATCTCTTTCTAATCTTGCAAGAGCCCAATAGACCTCTAGGCCCAGAAAAACTAAGCTTTCGTTTTTCTTATCATCAAACGAAAAATTAATAGCAATAGTAATTTGGGCCCAAATTAGTTAATAACAAAACAAATAATGAAATTTTTGTATGTAACGACTATCTCAAGGTATCATTCTATTCTAATACCCTTAAAAGTGCATCTTGTTTTCCTTAAAAAACAAAAAAAAGTTGCTTCTTGTTTATGTGAGAATTATGATTACTATTAGGTTGAGTTTGGACGAATGAGTTTCAAATTAATTGGATGGATTTATGTCAATTACATTTCAAATTCACGTGTTTGATAATTTATCATGTAGATGTAATGATAATTACGATGATCGATGAATGCATAGATATTGTGATTAGCATTAACACCCTGCATATTTCTTGGATTGTGTATATTTTTAATTACCTTAGATATATTTGGCATCTTGTCAAATTACATTGGAGCATTTATTTAACTTTCGGAAAATGTAATTAGTTAGTGATTAACGCCGTGACAGTCAATTAATCTTGCTTCGTTGATTTAATTTTAAAATAAAGAAAGATCTGAAGGATTCGATAAATATAAACTGTTGGTCGTGAGGATGAAGAACATACATATATGCTAACATTTTTGAATCGATGAGAATTGTCGGTATTTCGTATGTGAATTTCCTGTAATTATTTTGGGCAAAAACTTGTGCGAGATGGTCTCACGGGTCGTATTTGGTGAGACATATATCTTATTTGAGTTATTCATGAAAAATTATTACTTTTTTTATTGTGAATATCGGTAGGATTGATCCGTCTCACAAATAAAACTTCGTGAGACCGTCTCAGAAGAGACTTACTCATTATTTTGAGCAACAAACTATTACCCATGCTTGGCATTTTATTGTGAATTGTTGATAATCTGTTTACCAATATAAGAGAAATGAAACATTTTTGCGCGAAAATTAATGTCGCTTTATATTCGTTGCCAATTTTTTTAAAAAAATACTATACCATGGACATTAGGTTATATCCTATGAGTGCTTTAGAAAAAGCGCATTCTGCATCAGAAAATGATCTCCATGCACTATACTGCTTCATCGTGCAATAAATTTCTTATAAAAATATTTCACTGATCTAAAGCCTCCTATTTGACACATGCACACTGAAAATTGAATCCACGTAAATTATGAAAGAAAAAACAAATAATGTCATCATAAATGCATATATAGTTGGAAAAGTTGTTAGGGGGGAAAAAGGCAACTAATAATGGGAAATTTCGATATTGAATGATAATATGTTATGCTTATGTATAGTTTTATAGTTTTTACAAAATGGGGTTTGGAGATTTCCTATCTAAACTACTTAACTATCAACATTATAAGTGAGATTTGAACTCAATACCTCGTTGAATAAATGAATCATATATTATGCTACATATTTGGCTATATAACTAAAAAAAGAACTCAAAGTGGAATTTGACACTCGTCGATCTTATTCTAAAAATCTAGGATCCGAAATCTTTGAAAGATTTCAGATCTATCAACATGTGCAACAGTTTCTATAAGATTGTTTATAAAAATGCTTTGTGATGCACAATTAATTGAAAATGCTTTAGTTTTAACGAAGTTAATTAAGATTGAGGATTTTGAACTGTTTGCTATCATGTGTTGGGCTGTATGGTCTGAAACTTGCAAGAGAGCGCATGCTTCTATGGGACACAAACATGAATTTTGCATCGATTGGGCATATGCATTGCTGCTGGATACTTTTTGGCAATCTTTCAAGGTCTGTATCGCAGACACCCCTGGGATAAGTTTGGAAGCCACTATTATCGAATCAATTAAGGTTGGATGTTGATGTGGGGTTTGACGAACACGATAACAAATTTAGTATTGGGGTAGTGATCGAGATTCTCAAGGCTTGGTTCAGGGTGCTTCAACGTGTATCATTAGGCACCCAAGATAAAGGAGCGAATTTAACTACGATTAGCTATGATATGAATTTTTGCTTGGTACTTGGTTTTACATATATATACATATTCTCAAAGTCTACTCAAGCAATTAACATCATCCATGTACGTACCTGATGAGGACCTTGAACAAAAAGCATGTTATAGCGCTGAAAATTCAAGTTTTAATGAAATCTAACACTTTCATTTATCTTCAATGTATAAGAAAGATGACAAATATAGCGATTTATTTCCTATTACGTGAAGCTTTTTGGTTATCTTCTTATATCGAATGATTTAATGGAGACAATTTTTTTTATATTTGTGGGAGAGAGAAACTCTAAAATGATAATTTATACATATTCTTCTAGAAATACCAATTCTCATCGAATCTTCTTTTAAAATTACTTGCAGTCTAACATAAGGGAAATCACATGTTCTCGATAATTTGTCATTCTTCATAGCTTCGGATACCATACGATCGGCTGGAAATGAGGTTGTGACACTTATGTATCGGGTTAGTGCTTGTGAGTGAACAATCTCCTCCAACTTGATCCATTTGCCCACGATTTTCGAATCAACCTTTCCAAGATCCTGTATGAATTATGGGATTAACATGCACAATTATCTAAAATTGGAGGTGGAGTTGCATTTTTTTTATTTTTGAGAGCTAACTGGGAACATTTATAAATTAAGGGATTACAGTGCAATTTATGTCTCACTTTATCCTCGGATTTGTCATCAATCCAGTCCAGTCTCACCAGCAGGCAACAACAGCTGGAAATGGTGGTCTGCATGAATCTCACCATTATTAACTAACAAATTTGCTTGAAAATCCTGCCATTAATCCTTCCAATTCAGACTTGATCCTCTTCAATTACATATATTTACATATAAAATTGTTCAGCGTTATCTTATTTCCAGTTTATTCTCCTGAAAATGCCGGGCTTAGTTACAGTTAAGACCCCACCAGACGCACCGCTTCTGCGAATCACGGTGCCCAATGACCCAGAAACCCCAATTCAACCCGGATCCACTAGATCCGCCTCACGCCGCCCTCCATCCCCGTCGCCGTCGACCTCACGCGCCAAACCTTCCCCTGATCGTAAGAAGAAGTCTCCACCAGAAAAAGCCTTCTTAGACGAATCCTCACTTGACAACCCGGATCTCGGCCCGTTCTTACTCAAGCTGGCGCGTGACACAATTGCTTCGGGGGAAGGTCCGAACAAAGCTTTAGAATATGCTTTGCGAGCCGCAAAGAGTTTTGAGCGTTGCGTGGTTGATGGGGAGCCGAGCTTGGACTTGGTTATGAGTCTGCACGTAGTGGCGGCGATTTATTGTAGCTTGGGGAGGTTTGAGGAGTCGGCAGAGGTGCTGGAGAAGGCAATTAAGGTTCCGGACGTGAAGAGAGGGGCAGATCACGCATTGGCTGTGTTTTCGGGGTATATGCAGCTGGGGGACACACATTCGATGTTAGGGCAGCTGGATCGGTCTATTGAGTGTTATGAAGAAGGGTTGAAGATACAGATGGAGACGTTGGGTGACACCGATCCTCGAGTTGCAGAGACTTGCAGGTGCGTGTTATGATTGTTTTTTTGAGGTTATGTCGTGGCTTGTTCGATTTGATTATGAATAATTATGTGTACCCCTGATACATTCATTTTTATTGCATTCAATCAATGCGGGGTTGGGAAAACTGTGGTGGGAAATGATGCAAAATCGACCTTGTTTGAAAGGCATGGTTGCCTCATAAGGTTAACGCATATCTGTACCATTGAGAAGCTAAGAATCAAACTTCAGTTACACCGACAAAGAAAATAGGAGAAGTTATCTTAAAAGCAAATCTAATATGTAATAGGGCATCACACACGGCTGTTATGGGGAAGCACATTGTCAAACAAGTAGATCAAACAATAAAGGGGTCCAATACGAGTATACGACATATACTATTACAGAAGTCCCAGACAAAAGAAAAATAGTGACAAAAATAGGAAATGTTGAAGTTTTTTCTAACAAACCCCCTCAAAAAATTTGAAATTTCCGAAAGCAAAACATTAATTATTTAATACTCACTATAATTGAAATTTATGAAATCAAAATATTAATAACTTTAAAACTTAGTTATAATGTCTGATCTTTATTCCTAAAAGTGTTTCTAGATTTAGCTGAAACCTGACAACTCCCTTAGGCAAACCATTTAAAAGTATGTGTGACTCATACTTTACTGAAAATCTGCCACTGATCTCATAACGGGTCATAGTCCATCCTTTTCATTACAATTAATAGCTCTCCACAGGGAAAAAGGCATCTCATTGCATCGAGCTATGCATTTTATTGCTTCTGCAGAACGAAACTTCTTCATAGGGCGTCCATGTGAGTGCCCAACATCCTAATGACAGTTTAATTAGCATGCACTTAGAATTTTTTTAAAGTAAATAACAAAAACGTGAATAAGTTTTTTCGATTTTGAACTTTCACCCTATATATATTTCGGCACGACCTCGGCGTACGAGGGACATACCAAAAAGTCAAACAACAACAAAATATCAATAACATAATATGCTCTACATAAAATAACATATGTCTGTTTCATAAAAATCACAAATTATGCAGCAACTGTCGTGCGCGAATACACAACTAAATGCATATGATTCAAATGAGCCACATAATATCGTGTAAGCCACGTAGAATACATAATCAATGTAATGGTGCATAAATCATGTAATAAACACCTTCAAAGTTCTATTACCGGTTGCATTACACGTCTCTAGAGACGCCGTAATGAAGCCTGGTATGTATCTCAAACAGTGCGAGAAGGACCCAAAAATGAGTCCGAAGGAACTCCAGACGTCCCCAGGTTCTTTGATCCTATCACCAAAAACAGGAATTAGCTTACTTTCTTTTTTATTTAATTACAAAAATGGGGGAGGGTAAGGCTCGAGCACGAGCCGATGTCAGCAAATGACATCCATGGTGCCACTTGGCTAATGCCCACTGGCGGAATTAGCTTACTTTAGTCGTCTATACCTTATTTATTGATTAAACATCTCAAAATAAAGCACTAGTCATTTTTAGACTTAGAGATTTTAAGTTAAATAAATTCCAGCATGACACGTGCTTGATTTTAAGCTATATTTCTCTCATTATTAATCCAAAATTTTATTAAATTTGTATGTTTGTGAAGCTTACTTGATTTAGTACATTTTATATGTTCAACTGAAGATGAAACTAATTCATTTACCTTGCTGAAATCACACCACAAGCTGGTTGTTTGGCAAACATGGCTAATGAGCATTTTCTAACTTGTCCCATTTTCTTAGAAAATTCATTTTTTTTCGTTTTTGATTCAAAACACTCGAATTGGAAAAGCTCATAAACCTGATGAACTCCATTTTGTCTTTTACACTCGAAAGTATATTAGTTTGTTTACTCTGCCGTATTTACCCCGCAAGCAAGCATGCTATTAAAACGGAGTGCTTGAAAATGACACATCTTAGAAGAATTCATAACTAATTAGATGTTGATCCAAACCTGCTAACTCGATTATTTACAACTTTAAGTGTATACCGAATTTCAAATACTCAACCGATTTTCTTAGAATTTTAAGAAATATGACACACTTGCCCTGGGCTGCCTCTGCAACTTACAACCTGGACCAGTTTGGCATTTTAAGCGTATCTGATTCATTTCAAATTCAATTCGCTCATAACTGGTGCCATTTCGAAGCTAACTTGATAGTTGATACTCTAAAAATTTTATTTTTTAACACCAACAACAAATTATCAACAGAGTTGGCCCAGATTTCGAATAAAGGCGCTGCATGCACATGGACTCGAGTTTAATGCAGAAATTGGACCTGTATTTTAGCCATAATCTAATCCATTTCTAAACCAAATTTGGTGATTCCAAAGCCAAATGCTAGCTAAACATGTATTTACAATTTTCATTTGGACCACCAGATCAGAATTCGAACCTATCATCATCATGCAACGCAAAAATTGAAACTCGTATACACGGCTAAACAAGTACAGTACATATATTCCCATAGCACCGATGTAAGAGTTATGATCTGGCAAAAAATGATCCTAAATAATTCAAAATTTCAAGACAGAGAGTAACTATATACCTTTACAAGATTCAAGTTTTAGAATCAAAACAGCAGCTGAAAGTTTCGAGTTCCACAAAACCCGCCGACTTCCTTGATACAGCTGCAAATTTCTTTTAATTTTTCAGAAGTTCCTCGACCCTTCTCAAAACTCTACTGCTATACTGAAATTCTCATGTTATGATTAACTCAAAATCAAGGTTAGAAATTTTTGATCGACGAGAATCAGAAGCCGGAATGAAATGAAGAACACTGAAGGGGAAAAGAGGAGCGACAATATGAACTAGGCAATCAGATGACACTTCATTCATTTATTTTTGGGCGTGTGACATGTCTTAGGATCATTAGGTGTTGAATAATGTGTTTTTATGGGGACTACATGAACATGTGTAATGTATAAATCTGATTCTTTTAAATACGGATGAAAACTCTAGGAAATTGTAGATTTGCCGCATGTTTCAGCCTTAATTACATCTATTATTTATTTTGTATAGCTTAGTCTGGTATATTTTTATTATACCCATTGATTTGCTCCATGTTTCAGCCCTTAAACACGCCACTTATAAATCACAAATTTATATATTTGAAAGCAGCCAATTCTAGTTAATCCAAGTATTTGGAGTCAGTCTATGGATCTAGACCCGCTACATGTGTCTTTCATGGAAACCGAGTAGCTCTTAGTTCTTCAATTGATGAGCAGAGAAAATGATATTATCGATCTAACTAATGCATTTGGCTCGGGAAGGGAACTATAAAAGATATTGGGCCATTTTTATGTTTCTTCCGAGCTTGTACTCTCCCTGAAAAATAAATAGTACCTTTAATTTATCCTATTTTGTGATAAACTTCATGCTGTTTGAATGTTCTTGAAAACATCAATGGTGTTCAACCTAATAGTTTTTGTATATTCTTCAGTATGACAGTATGTAATAGTAACACGATGTTTTCTATAATTATTTATCTGGAGAACGGAAAGTCTGATTCTTCATAAGCCCTTTTAGCAGGAAAAAAGGTTAAAGGATCACAATTATTAGATGCTCTTGATTTAAATGCTGCTGTTTACCAATTGCAGATACTTAGCTGAGGCCCATGTTCAGGCCATGCGCTTCGTTGATGCAGAAAATCTATGCAAGAGAACTCTTGAAATCCATCGTGTGCATAGCCCGCCTGCATCTCTTGAGGAAGCAGCTGACCGGCGGTTGATGGCTCTCATATGTGAGGCTAAAGGTGATTATGAGTCAGCCTTGGAACACCTTGTACTAGCTAGCATGGCAATGATTGCAAATGGACAAGAAAATGAAGTTGCTGCTATTGATGTTTGCATAGGAAATATTTACTCGTCACTTACCCGTTTTGATGAGGCTGTTTTCTCCTATCAAAAAGCTCTTACAGTGTTCAAATCTTCCAAGGGTGATAACCATCCTTATGTTGCCTCGGTATTTTTACGGTTGGCTGAATTGTACTACAAGACTGGAAAATTGAGGGAGTCACGGTCTTATTGCGAAAATGCCCTGAGAATATTTACAAAGCCTGTACCTGGCACCAGTGCTGAAGAAATTGCAAGTGGGATGACTGAGATTTCAGCCATTTACGAATTGTTTAATGAATCCGATGAAGCTTTAAAACTCTTGCAAAAGAGTTTGAAATTATTGGAGGATAAACCCGGTCAGCAAAGTACGATTGCTGGAATTGAAGCTCGGATGGGAGTGATGTTTTACATGGTTTGTAAGTATGAAGAATCATTGAACTGCTTTGAAAGTGCTGTAATGAAACTTAGAGCAAGCGGAGAGAGGAAATCAGGATTCTTTGGGATTGTGTTGAATCAGATGGGTTTGGCTTGTGTTCAGTTATTTAAGATGGATGAAGCTGCTGAATTGTTTGAAGAAGCTCGAGAAATACTTGAACGGGAGTGTGGTCCATTTCATCAGGATACTCTAGGTGTTTACAGCAATCTTGCAGCAACTTATGATGGCATTGGAAGGTAATTTCACGTCATTAAGAGTTTTGAATTTTTCCTGTCCCGTTCAAGCTGGAGCTGCTTCGTATTAAAAGCTAGTGATATACTAATATAAAATAGATTGCGGAACATATATTGAAGTCTTACAATAAATCCTCTAGCATAGTATTAGCTAATCAGAAGGCGATCTGATGGATCATAACTTAATCTTAGTCGAATAAAAATAATAAATAATTAATTATACGTATTTAATGCTTGCAAATATTCATGCCAGTATTAGGTTATGTAAACCCAGAGGCACAGGATGTCTTGCTGCCTGTCTTGAGATTGCCTTTATAGTGGTGTCTTTCCTTCCAACTCCCTGCTAGTTCGAGTGCTCCCTGATATTATACAGTTTCTACATGGGCGTACATTATCTGAATGTGATATTAAAATGTCATTTTGGATTAATAATTAATATACGTGGTTTTTATCTGAAATGTGTTACACTGATCTATCAAGTCAAATGCAAAATAAGTTTGTATCCTAGGAAATGATAGTAGTTTGGTCCTCCTCTTTGCACTCTTTGATCCATTCGAACCTTCTTCTGCACTTTTATCCAATCTTTTTGTAGTGATTGGATGTTCAGTGTTCTATGTAGGATTTTGGAGAATACTGAGATTGAATGAAACTCAGTGTGAACATCTTGTCAATGTAGATGAGCGTCAAGTACGGAGATGCTTTTTTTTTTTAATCCCAAACCTGTTTTGAAATATTTTCTCAAAATTTGCAGAATTGAAGATGCAATCGAAATCCTCGAGTACATTCTTAAACTGCGTGAGGAGAAGCTTGGAACAGCAAATCCAGATTTCAATGATGAGAAAGCAAGGCTAGCTGAGCTCTTGAAAGAAGCTGGTAGATCTAGGAACAAGGAGGCAAAATCGCTTGAAAACCTTATCGACCCTAATTCAAGAAGGACGAAGAAAGAGACAACATCAAAGAAATGGTCTGCTTTTGGGTTTAGAAGTTGATTGTCTGTTGTTGCTCAAGTCCGAATTTCGTGTGCTTCGGGTTTTATGCAAACATAGAAGATTGTGTGTAATATGGAATTCTTGTACTTCGTCAGGCTTCTTGTCTCCAAGACCTTTAAGGGTCACTGTTTATTGTCTGTCTAATGGGTTGATTGTTGTGATGTGCTCGAAGGAATTGTGGGAAACCGAAGTGTCTTTAGTTATCCCTGCATCTGGTAAAGTGCAACAACCACAATTTTAGGTGATTAGGTTGAATTTGTATCGCGTGTTTCATTTGAAAGATTTAATTTGATTATGCATTAAAAGTCCTCAATTTCCATTCACTTTCTGTCATAATGTATTTTCTGAGACAAAAGAAGTGACTATTTATTTTGACTAAAAATAATTGAGTCTTAATAATAATTTTATTTACGTGTAATTTGGTCTTTACTATAAGAGCTTATAACTTAATTGTAGTATATATTTATGCATGACATTACACCAAAATGAGAATACCTGAAAAAAAGGAGAAAAAATCAATAACTTCAATATTTTTCTTTTCTGACATTGTGGCAATGCAAAAATCATCCAACCCCGAAACCTTAAATCCGAGTGGATGAAAAAAAAATATTTGTCTATTACCCCAGGGATGCACGACCATGGGATCGTAGTTCATCATTAAGCCAAGCCATGAAAGAAGAGCGTGTACATATGGGCGTAGCCTGAATTTTTTTTGTTTGGGGGCTGAATTTATGTTAAAAAATTCACTGATAAAAACTCGACGGGTCAAGATATATATGTTATTTCCATATTTTAGTCTCTTATAATATATATTATTAAACTCTTTTTTTTTCTTTAAAAAGTTGTAAATAATAATCTCACTTATAATTATACAAAAAACTAAATTTTATTATATTAATATTATGAATTTTATCATATTGATGTTCTCTAAATCTAAATATAGTACATTAGATTATACTTTAATAGTTAAATTCTATTATTTTAAAAAAATTGTATGAAAATTTGATTTGGGTGAATAAATAATTTGTTTTCTCAAATAACTTGAAAAATTATCTTATTCATAGTAATTTCATAACATATAATATAATTCTTAATTTTTAGTTTACGTTAATCATAAAAATAAAAAATGGATCTATTTTTCAAATTAAATTAACGTTTGTCCATTTATGGACTTAATTAAATACTGATCAATTTATATAATAAGCAAAATAATTAATCCACTTGATGATTTGCGGTTCTATTAGAATATTAAATAAATATCTTATTTTTTATTTCTCACAACACACAAAATAGTACATATGTTTTATAGTTACAATTAGTTCCCACCTATCAATCAAATATAACGGAGTCAGTTTCAATACATACATACATATATCATACAATGTATGTATGTATATATGTATTGAAACTATTATACCAACAACAGCTAATAATCGATCTGACACTAAGGTCTCAACTTGCTAATTAATCGAGGCAATGCATCATATATTTTTTTCATATAAGAATTCATTTAATAAAAGATTATACACATGAGTATACCAAAAATAAATTCTCTACCAAGAATAATCAAATAATGATTAATTAATATATGTCACATTTCTTTATGAAGCTCAAAGTCAACCTTTTAATCACAATATTTACTTTTAAAACTTGGGAAAAAAAATTGGGTGAATTATGCTTATATCCTTTAATATACTAAAAAGACAGTCTAAATTTTGTCCATTAATAGATAGCGTAATACTTTTTAAGTGCAGAAAATTGATTTTTTTTTTTTTTTTTTTTTTGTGATTGACCAACTTTAGCATATTTAAGAAACAAAAGTATAAAGGAACGCTCGGTTAAATACGGGAAATAGCCTGTTGACTAAATATACTGAATTATTGTGACTTATATAAACATATTTATATATAGTTGAACAGAAGTAGTACTTATATATATAACACAAAAACTCTCGTGAGACAGTCTCATGGTCAATTTTATGAGATTGATATTCTATTTAGGTCATTAATAAAAAAATTATTTTTTATTATAAATATGAGCATGATTAACCTGTCTCAAAATAAAAATCTACAAGACATATATAATCAATCATCTAACAAATGAAATATGATATATTTTTCCGGAAGAATTTGCATATATGTGCCATTTTGGTCGAATATAATCAAAGTTGAATCTAGACATGTCATTATATGTTTTTTAAAATCTATATCTCTATTCTTGGCTGCTATCATAATCTTGGGATTTCTAGTGTGTGGCCACGACTGTCACGTCCCGAGTCCAGACTTGCGCCTGCATGACTGCACAATGAGTTCTTATATCAAGTGTTTCGTATTCGTCATCGCTTTACGAAAATAATTAGCTCAAGTTGCTATAGTAGTTCATTGTAACCCATTATAAACTAATTTTAAATCCTTAATTTTTATCATGTGAGACAAGAAGTATCACAACAACCCTCCACCCCAGTCTAATTGTTTAAAATACATAGGGAGTATTAGTTCATTTGTAACATGTATAACCCGGAAGTATTGGATACGGGCTTTACTAAATTATTCGGCTTCATATTCACAATAAATTCATAACTTCAATTTTTTTCATACAAGAAAAGTTATTAAGCGCCGAAAGTTGAAAAAAGAAAACCGAAAACACCAAATGCATGTCTTTTCACGTTGGAACCATGAAGAACCTGTCACCATGCACGACTACAAATCTCTCCCCTACGTATACACAAGTCGTGTGCCTAGTGTTCATATAAACTGGAAATATATATATTTAGTGGCATAAAAATTATTATAAATAATTGTATATTTTCAAAAGAAAGTTAGATATTTATACTCTATTTTGTGTTATATTTACATTCTAATTCATGTGTAAAATATGTGTCAAATTTATTCACAAATAAAGTGTAAATAACAAGAAATGAAATATAAATATCAAAGTCTTCTTAATATATATATATATATATATATATATATATAATCCAATCCCAATTAATTTATTTAAGGCAAAAACTTATATGAGATGGTCTCACGGGTCGTATTTTGTGAGATATATATCTTATTTGGGTCATCCATGAAAAAAATATTACTTTTTACGCTAAGAATATTACTTTTTATTGTGAATATCGGTAGAGTTGACCCGTCTCATAGATAAAGATTCGTAAAACCGTCTCACAAATAGCTACTTTGTCTTTAAACGCATAATCCCCCACTTAAAGATAAAGATATATATATCTATATATATATACAGCTTTTGCTGCAAAATTTCCCGCATTTACTCTATCTGGGCATTCATATCTCAAAAAATGGGCACCCGATTTAAATGCAAATATCAATGGATAAGGATAAGTTTTAGTTGGACTCGAATTCAGTGCACCCACTTAATTTGTAATAAAAATAAACATCAATTTTTTCATGATGGAAAGGAAACAAAAGAACGAATTTTTTATTTCAAATAATTAAAATCTACATTATATATATATATAAAATTAATTTATATACATATATATTTCGGTTTATTCTCAGGTAATAACACTTTTATTATAATAATTTAAAAAAAATTGGCCAATAAATTCATAAAATTACATCACCTGTTGTATAACATAAAAGAAAAAGAAAAAAGGGGTCTCAATTTAATCTCAATCAATTAATACACCTTGGGAAAAGTGCCGCATTAAATAGTTACCGGATTATATATTTATAATTATAATAAATCCATGTGTTGATCTGAGTTCCACCGGCCAATACATGTCATGCAGGTGACAATAACGATTCGCGTATGTATCACAAAAGCCAAACCCAACCTCTTCCCTTCTTGCCGATATATATACAGCATTCGTGCCCCTTATCTTTCATGCATTCAACAAATTCAAACACCATTCAATATATATTTTAAATTTTTTTAAAATAATTAATAATCGATCATGTTTTCCAAGGAGGATGCTCGCACCGTAGTTGGTATCATAGGTTAGTTTTTCTGTTTTTTTTTTTTTTTGGTATTATCAAGGAATATAGTTTTCAGATAATGCATTCGTAATTATTATTATATAAATACGTAAAAAACGGTTTCATTAATATTACCAAGGGAAATAATAATTATTTTTTACCAATTACGTTTTCTTCTTTAACGGTATATGAAAAATTAATTGCCTTTTTTAAACATGCAACGTCGAGTTAATTTATTTTTTTGATTTTTAACAGAGTCTGAAATCAATTGTTTGCTTGAGTGATTTATTTTTATTGTTCTAAAGCTGTGGAAATTACTGTTTGTGGTCTGTTTGTTTCCAGGTAACGTCATTGCACTCGTATTGTTCCTGTCTCCTGTGTAAGCTTCGTTTCACGTTTACATGTTATTTAAGGATGTTCTTGATTTATAGTTGGAAAACAGACAACTCTTTCAGTCTTTCGATGTGAAATAGTATATATATATTACATCTGCATTGTTGAAAAATGGAAAACAAAAAAACATTAATATGATATTCTTATTGTGTTTGTGATCTTATCGTTATCAGGCCCACTTTTTATCGGATATGGAAGAAAAAATCGGTGGAACAATACTCGCCGATACCCTACTTGGCAACATTCATCAACTGTGGTCTATGGGTTCTGTACGGCCTGCCTGTTGTTCACCCTCACAGTACCCTAGTGGTGACCATCAATGGCGCGGGCTTGGTGATTGAGATTGTGTATCTATCACTCTTCATTGTATTCTCCGATGCCAAGAAACGACTCAAGTTGGTGGCGACGGTCGTGATGGAGTGCATTTTCGTGGCGGTTTTAGCCCTTCTTGTCTTGACTTTGGCTCATTCAACCAAGCTCCGGTCCACCGTCGTCGGTAGCATTTGCATGATTGGGAACATTATGATGTACGCGGCCCCGTTGTCGGTCATGGTACGATATATTTACATCAATAATATTACATTCACAAAGGCAGATAAAAAAAGAAGAAAGAAGCTTGCATGATCGAAGAAAACTTTTAAAATTCGGCTTTGTAATTATAACAAAAAATAATATTTTCGAAATCTCGAACACACGCGAATTCGAACGATAGTCGTGCTAACTTTGTTTATGGAGACTATATGTATCTATATATATTTTTTATGGTTGCAGAAGCTGGTGATCACAACGAGAAGTGTGGAGTACATGCCATTTTTCCTGTCTCTCTTCTCCTTCCTCAATGGGATTAGTTGGACTGCTTATGCCCTTATTCGTTTCGATCCCTTCATTGTTGTAAGTTATCCCTCTTGCTTGCATATGCACCTAAAACATATTATATATACAAAATATGAAATCCAAAAAAGTTTCAAATACTCATTTAACAATTTTTTTCCCCTTCATAAAATTAACTCAACTCATCATTTTGCGACGTAGGCTCCAAATGGGATGGGAACTATTCTTGGGCTGGCCCAGCTTTTATTATACGCTACCTTCTACAAGTCCACCAAACGAATCATGGCCGAAAGAAAGGCCCAACCAGAAATGGGCTTAGCTGAAAAGAAATCGCAGATCAATGCAGTTTAGGAAGTGAATTTCGCCAATGTTAAGCCTATTTTCTGTGACATGAATTGTTGTACCTTAATTAATAACCGGTTTAACTTCAAGTTGAAGTTGTGTAAATCAATTTTCATAATCTCGTTGAACCGAAAGCTATGTTAATCTTACGTGCTAAAAATACTTTGACAAAAACTCATATGAGACGGTCTTACGGGTCGTATTCTGTGAGACAAGATCTCTTACTTTGGTCATCCATGAAAAAGTATTACTTTTTACACTAAGAGTATTACTTTTTATTGTTAATATCGGTAGGATTGATCCGTCTCACAGATAAAGACTCGTGAGACCGTTTCACAAGAGACCTACTCAGATACTTTTGCCTCGTCCTACTTTAATTCTTCTTCGTCAAAATATATAGATGCTTTTTTTTCCCTTAAATCTTATAGTGTATGTCTCTTGTGAGACGATCTCACAATTATTTATCTGTGAGACATGTCAATCATATCGATATTCACAATAAAAAGTAATACTCTTAGCATAAAAAATAATAATTTTTCATGGATGACCCAAATAAGAGATTCGTCTCACAAAATACGACACTGAGATCGTCTCACACAAGTTTTTGCCAATGTTATATCATGTTCTCTTTCCGAAATAATAAATAAAATCTTCAATTATAACAAAAAATTTTAATTTTAAAAATTTGATTCACTTTCCCCCTTAAAAAAAAATTGGATAAATTAAATTATTAAATAAATAAATTATATATATTTTTATATCGATGGCGAAGTCCAGAATTTATCTAATTTTGAAAACCGAGGGCGTTTGATTTCACATTCCCGCCACCGATGCGTCAATTTTCTCTGATTTCGAGTTTCTCTTAAATCCATCGGTAATCATATTTTTCATTAACAAAATCCGTGATTTCTGTTATTCGATTCACATATGCATGAGATTTTACTCTGAGCTGCAATTCCGAGTTTCGTGAAACACACAAAACATGGGGAATTTGAAGCGATGGAGCGTGACTTACACGAAACATGTTAAACAGAAGCGTAAAGTCTATCAAGACGGTTATTTAGAGCTTCAAGACTCTGGCTGCAAGGTTTTTGTTTTTATTTTTTCGTTTTCCTTTGAATCGGTGTCTAATTGTTCAATTAATTTGTATTTACATTATACTTTCCACGATTTTCGGTTTGGCCTTCATATTGTGGTGTGATTTTTTCATATATCAAGTTCACGGTTTGATATTTCCTGTATTTTTCTTGCTTCACATAATTCCTTAAGCTGAAATTGTCTCTCATTGAGCAAAAGAAGTGGAAATTGATATATTCGATATGGAGCTTTACTGGCAAAGCAGATTATTTTTACTTGAGAATACATATTTTAGTGCTTGCGTTTCTGCTTTTGTTGTTAATTTTCTTTTTCAGTTGTGTAGATAGTAGACTGATATAAATGTGTTCAAGATTTGGAAAACACTTTTATCCTTGTCCTTGAATTTCATTAATCATTTTGACTAACTTAAAGTTTGAAATTTTTTTTTACTACAAGAGGGATTTATTTATGGTCAATCAGGGTTGATGTTAGTTTGTATTGCCTCTATTTGCACAATAATGACTCACATTTTTCGTTGAACACTAATTTTAACTAGTGTTCACCAAATCTCTCTGACTGTGGACATGTTTAAACGTAAGTGGAATGGCTTGTATGACTTTTAATCTATTGGAATTTTCTAAAATCATTTGCAGATCATGCTTTATGATGAATACGACAAGCTCTTGGAGACTAGGTTTGTGAAAAAAGATGATGTTATCAAATCTGGTGAATCAATGACATTTGACTCCTACCTTGTGGACATTGGCGAGCAGTGTGTGGGGAATAAACCTTTTGCTAGTTTGAATTGTCAAGATAACAATAAGAAAGTTAAACAGAAATTAAGTTCATCATGCAATCACGGGTACAAAAATAACTCAGGTTCTGTTGGCACTTTAAAAGTTTTTATCTTCTTTATGTTATTTAGAGCTGGTTCTCCATTAAATTGTTGGGAAATTGATCCAATTTTAGCTGTATGCAAATCCCATGTTCTGTTGAAAAGATAGGAAGCCTTATTTTGGGGAAAGAACTCGACTTATTAAGTTAAGTCCATCACAAAAAGTTATCCAAGGTCTGTTCGCTAACCTTCTCTGTGCTTTGTGTTGAAAGAATGATTGTTTTGTACACTTTTCTCCACTTATTTTTGTAAACAGTAAACAATTGTTTCTTGTTGGTGGGCATATAAAACTTTCCATGATATAATATTTATAGCTTGGGTATGGTCCTTGCCCCTTGGGGTAGCAATGTATACAATTGAATGAAAATGCTGGTGTCTTTGTTAATATTCTTTTAACAGTATATTGTTTTCGTGACTGTTTGTCCTCGAAAGTTTGAAGACGTACAACTCTAATTCACTCTGATCTTTGTGAGATCTTATAGTTAGCAAGCTTAAAAGTTATTCTCATTTTTCAGAGTTCAAGAACAGTGAATTAAACAAGTATAAGTCTTCTTCTTCACCAAGTTTTCCGGACATGACAAAATCCACTAAAATAGGTAAGTCCTTGACTTGACCATACGCTTGAAAAGCATAATCTTCGACTATTTATCAGGTGCAAGGGGGTTATAGAGTTCATTTTAATACACCAAGTTTACAATTCCGTATAGTTTGTACCGCCACCTAAATAATTTTTATAGCAATTATAGTCAAGATATGTATTAGAAGCAATGAATTTATTTTCTAAAATATTGGCATCTCATTTCATCTTTTGCCGAATGTTTTTTAAACAAACATATGCTTGCCATGGCATGTGACCCAATGACTGGTAAATAATTATGTTCTTTTAAATTCTAAGTTTTGATAATTTGCTAATTATTTTTCCAGTCTATCAAAAGTTCTTTGAGAAAAATTAATGATTCTCTTTTCTGACTAAGAATGGCAGGTCTTGTATACTACACAGTTAACACAAAAGGCGAAGAAGTTTCATGATGGATTTTTACATCTTATAGTTCGTGGATCACAAGGGAGGCAGGTATCAACACGTATTTTGCCGCAAAAAAACAAAATTTCAATTTTTCTATACTAGTAGTTCCAATAGTCATTTGGCTATCTTACTTGCACTTAATTTCAAGAAACATAGCAGCTTAAGGATTATGGTGGCAAGTACAACGTTAGGACCATGAATTTTTGGTGTAATCCTCAGCTCTCTCCTTCAATTATCCATTTGACCCTTGAACTTGATCCCTTCAAATGCTTCAACATAAAACTTGAAAAATCAAGGTAGACTTAAATTTGTAGTTATTAGTAGGAGCCTAAAAGTTGAGAGTTCAAATTTGGACTATTGCAATCTGAGTAAAATTTAGGAGTAATATAAAATATAAGCCTTGAACTTTACACCTTTTAGGCTAACATAAAAGCTTGATTCTCATGGATTTAAAGGTTGCCTGACTTAGAATGTTACCAGAATGAACATTATATTGGTAGAATTTGATGATTACTTGAAACCCTTTTGACACACCTTTGAGATGTTACAAACCAAAACAAAGCTGCACAACTTGCATTATTGATGTCTTAACAGCCAAGTATCCATTGATACAAGCAGGATGCTGGAGAAGCTTGATGCAAATTGTTCTAGGTAAGGTTGTCTAAGAACAACGAATAATAATCAAAATCAATGAAAAGAAAGCTGAAAGTGAAGGAAAAACCTTAAAATTAATTCTATCCTAAACTTCAAATATTAAGATCTCCCTCCCTTTTCATGTCTTTCCCTAGGGTTTTGAGTTCTCAAAATTCTTTAGTTTATCCTTCAATCTTGATATCAAGATCCAAATGTTTATGAGAGATTCAGCTTCAACATTAATTTGATCATTTTGTTTAAGTATGGATATCTTACGGCCAGGCTTTGTGCATTTCTTCATTTCTCGATAACAATTGTAAGGGCGTATCGCCTACTGCTCATCTACATCGTCATTTAAAATGAAGGCTTGAATTGCCCTCAGTGTTCCTTTTTTTCCATCCATCGTTTGTGTTTCTTTTATCCATTCAATGTATTAAAACTTTCTTTTATCGTTTTCTGCCATAAGGTCATGTTGTATGATACAAACAGACGGCTCTTGGATAGCATGTTTCTGAAAAAGAACGAACTAGTTGAGTCTGGTGAATCACTAGCATTTGAGGGTCATTTAGCAGAAATTGGAGAATTGGAAGATCATAAGCTGCCAATCGATTTGACTCCACCAGAGAAAAATCACAAAATAGTTGGAAAAAATATATCTGATAGTCAAGCTGAAATTTCATGCAACGAGAAATTTCATGCTGGTACATTCCTTTCTACCATATTTATTGAAGTCTGCATTTTGGTAAATCTTACTGTTTTTTCATGATTATCAACTTCATCCATGCCTAGTTTGGGGGTTTGGAAAAGTTAGCCAGTATATACATCACAAATCATGGAGGAATGTGTTCCCAGTTCAAAGTAAAAGCAACAGCATTTTTGAACTGCTTCCATTAAACTATTTTAGCAGTGTAATTATAATAGGATGAATTCGTCTCTTTTTTTTCATTTCTCTTCCTTGTACATATTTCAAATTGTTTTGCCAGGTTTTGTTAGATTTCTATGGTATTCAGGAGAAGGAGATGATCCATACATATTGAAGTGTAATCTGAAATTTTCATTTATTTTAAAGTTTAAACAAGTACATCCAATTAAAAGCATTTTATTGGTGAATTGAAATGTTTTCATTTCCTTTTTTCCTAAGGATACTTGACTTGGGGAGACATGGCTTCTAAATTCTAATTATCTCATCTCATATTTTTATGTTGGCTTCAATGCAAGGACAACCACAATACAACACTTCTCAAAAGGAACATTCTGACTTTGGTGATTCAAATTGCAAGGTTGTTGACACCAATATAATTTGTAGAACACCTACAAATGCGCCTAAACGTGCTGGTAATAAGATCCCTTGATCTGCATAGCGTTGCAACTAGTGTATCCATATTTGTTCTATATCAGTATAGATTCAGATAATAAGTTTTCTATATTTCTTCTATTGTACTAGTCGCAGTGCCTATCCAGTTTACCTACATGTCAAAATGACGTCTCACTCTTCTTGTTCAATGTTTTTCTTCTGTGATGTCTTATATTAGTGTTTGCTTTGACTTCATTCCTGTTCCTGCATCCAGGAAAGTGTGTCAGTGTTGCTCTTTTAGCAGAGCTGTCTATGATTATCGATGAACATGATTCAAATCATGTTTACCAACCAGTTGTGCCGTGGTTATTAAAATATCATTTATTATTTCCTAAAATAACTTTGTTTGCTAATCCTTTATTTTTGTTTATGTGGTAGTAGCATTCACAAGGAATTGGAATTAGATACTGTTCACGATGCTGCGTATTACAATTCATAGTTTGCGGAATAGACCAAACTGAGAACTTCAGAATCTCTTTGTTTCACTTTACTTCCTATGATATTTTAAGCATCTACAAATGATTATGCCAGTAAATGACTGCAAATATAATGTGCGAATAGCATCCGATCATCAATATTTTGTACAATTTTATGTGTTATTTCTTTGTACATCCGAATTCCTTCTTATAACCTGAAATGTTGCAAGTTTTTTTATTGTGGCAGCCAGTGAAATCTTGTCCATTCTCCGAAAACCCATGATTCAGGAAAAGTTGGTCTCAGAGAACAAACATTTACCGGAGGAGCACCATGGCTCACATTCTTTAGTTCATTCTGATATCAAGCATCACATAAACATCTATGCACAAAATTGTAATCGAAGTGCAGAAGTTAAAGTAATAGAGGAAGTCTTGGATGACGATTGCAGCAATAAGATTTTAAAATGTGAGGGCATTGAAATTCTAAATGATGCAGAAAATTGCTCAGTTTCTGAAGATGCGAGAAGATCTCAGGCTAGGTCAACTGCATTTTGTCTCAGGTATGCATGCTGGTAAAAAATGTGATCAAATATAAAAATAGTAATTTTTTTTATTAATGTTGCAATTGCAGTGATGTAAACAGTTTCAGGTTTCACAGTTTTGAAGTTATTGATGCATTTGTTAGTAATCGAAACACTGTCTTAAACTGTCTTGGTTCTTAGTAGTTCTTTTTCTGTCGATTAACAGGCAAAAATCATTGGTAGTTTTCTGTTTTGTTTTGGCATTAGCAGAAGTGTTTCTGGGGAATTTTTTTGGAAGTTAATATTGGAGAATATAACTTATATTTACTAGTATTCCTGAATATAACTTATGTGTGTGTGTGCATTTCTAATGTTATGTGACACATTCTAAAATTATGGATGGAAGTACATTAGGGAACATGAAAATATGATGAACAGATATATATTTTTGATAGAAAATGGAAATGCAATGGGAAACAGCTTCATTTTTGGACATGAAAAATATTTTCAGAAAATAGAAACAAAGGTATTTCTTTCTATGACGTAGGAAATATTGCTGTACTGTCCAAAAATTTATTCCCATATATGAATCTCACCTCTGTGGGAAATGATTTTGTTGTTTGACAGAGTTCGCACTTTCTACTAAGACGATGTCAACTAACTTTTAGTTTGATATCCTTAACTGCCTTGGCTTGCCCAAAAACAATTTACAGGAGTTCCGAATTAGCAAAAATATTTTGTGATATCAGTTGAAGATTTGTCAAACTGGTTAACAACAATGGAACATGTTGCATCATGGAAAACTTCGGAACAATGCATTTGTTTTTTAATCTAGCTTTCTGGTGGAATATATATGATGGATGATCAAACTCATTACTGGTCATTTTGCTAACCTTAATGAAGTTTGAATTTTCTTTCTTTCTTTCTTTTTTTCCCTTTACTGCAGCTCTGGAACTATTAACAATACATTGCTCACCTGTAATGTTGAGGGCACTGATAATAGTGAGTTGGAGTCAATTTCTTCAGCTGCAGAGCCTCAAATACTGGTAACTCCGACCTTGAATTCATTTGGACAAACAACTTCAACATCTGCATCTCTCATGAAATCGAACAAAAATGTGGAGCTCGAAAATCCCACCCACATCATTTCATGCAAAGGCAAGCTATATTTCGTAATGCTCATGCCTAAAACCTGGCTCTTTATGATGATTTAGTGAACTATAACCTTGCAGAGCTTGGAGCTAAACTAACCGCCGCATCAACAAATGATTTTAACTCCAATATACTAGAAAAGGTAAAATGTGTTTACGCGTTTTGCTGCATATGAATTTTGAGCTTTTTAACAGTAACACATTTTTTCCTTTCTGCTGTAGTTTTGTGAAGAAAACAAAGGAACCAGTAGTGTAGACCATGGAGGAGGAGTTCATGGTTTTGGTATGGCTGATTCAAATAATGGTGCTTCTCAAGATACCTCGGATGTTGAACAGGTGGCTCGAATGTATGATTTCATTGCAGAGGAAATAGCCGAGTTCCCAAGTTTTGATCTTGGATTTTGAACAATAGCAGTAGTATAATACTTCCCGTAGAACTTCCCTTCATACATGTTCATATGGTGTTCAAAATGTATAACCTACCACTCTTTCGGATCTCATAATACATAGAAGAATGTGACCGCGTATGTCGTTTCATGTATGTTTCTCGAAGGTTGATATAATATTTTGGCTTGCAGCCCTTAATAATCGGTAGAATCTTGCAGCTTGATGTCAAATAATAGGTCATGATGGCAGCTGATGTTGTGTAAATTATGCTCTACCATTATCCATTTTAAATGTTCTGCCTTCCGACATGTTTGTATGCTGGCATGGACCCCGTGATTTCCTTCATGCAAAAATCGTATATATATATATGGAAGCATTATTCTAGTTTTCCGATCAAAATTTTTGCTTTTATTCTTCCTTTAATCAACGATATACGTCAACATAAATGATAAAGTAATCTCCCGTCGACGTGAAATCAAATTTTAAAACTCAATTTGAAAAAATAGAAAATGTTTTTTTTTCCATTAACTTAAATAATCTTACTGTATACATGATACAATATTTTCAGTATCATATCAGTATTGTGAAAATTAAAAAAATAGTGTACAAAACTAAAATTTCAAAATTTTGTTGATCAAAATCCAAAATTTAAAAAGTGAGTGTATAAAAAAAAACTATTTTCCCTAAAAATAAAAAAACCTAAAAGATAAAAATTGAACACAAAAATTGTTGTTTATTTCAGTTTAATATAATTAAATAGTTGCCACAATCGATTGCTAGCGTTTAAAATCCGTGACGGATAAATTGTCTGACTGATAAAATATTAAAAAAATATCACGATCATGCACATATCAGTAATGGAACAGTCTGTACGTATCTATCATCTCCGATAATCTACGATTCTTTTCTTGATCGATGTATGTTAAGAAATGCTTTGAACATATGGCCACTTTTCTTGACATAAGATTCAATATCTCTTTCTCGATTTCTCATCTCGGATCTGCAGCACACGGAAACGGCTCGTCTTGGGTCTAATGGACGCTGCAATAATATATAAAGCACGCATATACGTTTCTTCGTCAAAGCTAGACTTCAATACAGAAATTATATCAAAGGTTGAAATTCAGTGATTACCTTGTGTTCTTCGTCAGAAGGGCTTGGTGACATTGATCTATATTGGATTGTGCCCGACCTTCTCAGTAGCAAACGAAGAGGTGAGACTGAGCATCTCCCTGGTTTGAAGTCAAGGGAGAATGTCAAAATATCATGAGTGAGCTCGCATGCATGTAGCTCAACTCTGCATGGCGGGGGCTTATTTGTATATTAATCAAATGAATCGAGTGATCCCAAATCGTTTATCAACCTATTTTTTTGGTCTGAACAGCTCATAGTTTTAATTATAGACATGAATCTTGATTAAGAATTGTTGTCAACATAAATACAATAAATTCAAAAATGTAATTCTTGAGAGCCACCGACAATTTGACATATCTCCCGATCCAAATATACTGAGAACTGACCTGATTCTTTATCAGACATGACTCTCCTGTAAGAGAAGATTTTAGAAATTGGAGAATTTTCAACACTTGTGATCCTTGACTGTCCTTTTCTGCGTAAAATATCACATTTTAAGATAGATTGATAAAATCTATCAAAAAAAAAAAGATAGAAAATATCACATTTTTCTCATGTTATCATTGACCTTAATACAGATGATTTATGCTCCGATTTTGATGCTTGAAATGCTTTATCAAATGTAATATCTGTGACAAAAGTAAATTTTCACTTCATTACAAATAATATGCCTTATAAATATTCAACTAATACTTTCTCGTTGAACCAGAGAAAGAGAAAGTAGTAGAATGTGTGCTTTATCTTAAATCCAAATAACCATATTTTTACGCAATTTTATTAGAAGGGTAAATTTTTTTCCCAACCCAATTAAATAATTCTTTTGTTTTATATTTATGCCACATGCTGAGTTCAACTTTCTTGATCCCTTCAAAGTAAATCTTGGCTCTGTTCATGCAGAACACTAAAAATCCTCAATAAGACAATTGGTATGCAAGTTTAGCTGTTTGGGGACAAACCCAGGTTTAACTGTTTAGGGACAAACTCAGCAAGGGACATGAGAAGGGCAGGAAAATTACAATTTTAGTCATGTCGGTTGTCTAGTTTTAGATTTATTCCTATAATTTGTCAAAGTTTAGCTTTCACACTAATTTATTAATACTTTTTTGTTTTGGTCTTTTTTTCCCCGAAACTACTAAATCCATCGAATATGATTTATTTGACATTGATTTTCTCTTATATAACACAGGTGACGAGAATTAAACATATTAATATTACTCAAATTTAAAATTATCTGATAAAAAATAAAGAGAAAATTAAAGCAAAACGATTCTCAATCTTCAGAGATGAAAGAGATGTTGTTTTGTTTTATTTTTTGTTTATATATATTTCAACATATAATATAAACTTTATTCTCGTCACATGAATCATGTAGAAGAGTATCAATGTCAAATAAGCAATATTCAGTGGCTTTAGTGGTTTCGGAAAAACCAAACTTTTGACAAGTAACATGACTAAAACTTAAAATAAACCAACTTGTTGGACTAAAATTATAATTTTCTCTGAGAGCCATCCCGAATATTTGTTTTCAAATATTCGAAATTCTTTAGTTAAAAACGTAGTTTCTTACCGAAATTTTACAACAGACCTTCATGCACACATTCTTATCACCGAAAGAATTTTAAAAAATAATACAACAAAAAAGTTACTTTGCTCTGGTTGGTGCTTGTCATATTCAGGACACGGACTGCAATTTTTGGGCAAAAACTTTGATTTGGCTGATGTAACATTATCTGCATCTGCACCCGAAAAAAAAGACATGACAATAATAAGCTCATGTCTAAATACAGAAAATAAGGATTGATATATAATTAAAAGGGTTACTAAAAAGTTGTGAAAAAAAAATTAATTGCCTGGAATGTTGTACTTCTTATGATGCTTTATCATCGATTGTTTCGACAGGCCTCTCAAATTCAAGAATCCTTGGTAAGTGCTTAATCTCTATGTTTTCATATATACATACATTAAAAAAAAAATCAATAGAATAATGTACCCTTTAGCTAGTACTCCTTCACCATAAAATCAACAATATTTTTGTGGTGATAATTAAATTCAGTAAGATTTAAATTAATTTTACCTGTTGAATGGAAGAATATCGAATATTTGTATCAGAGAATTCATTGACTTTTTCATCCAAGAATTTGTTGAGTTCATCAGCCACAGAGCCCAAATGATCAACGGTATGGACTAGAGCTCTGGCAACATAATCTTTCGACCCCTCTACCAAACTGAAAAATGAATATATCAAACTCGAATGATCAAAAACCGTACCAATTCTTTTGAATTCAGAACAAATAACATGCAGGATCTGTTATTAATGACATACAAGTGTTTATGCTTCTCGTTGACATAGGATGACTCGAAATATTCGGCTGCTGAATATAATTGTTCCTTCAGATTTTTCAAATCCTAGAAGCAATGAACGTAATAAGAACATCAGATGCATTAAAAACAAGATAGCAATCTATATCTTGATTCAAGGCTGAAGAATCTTTCATGTATTTGGGAAAGAGTCTTTAAATTAAAATTAAATCAAATGAACTAACAAAGAGTATGCACATAGGTATAGAGTTTTACCTTGAAGCTACTAGCAAGCTGGGAGCTGCGTTGTATGGATATATCATCCATCGAATTTGCAAACATGTGAGTATCCATTTGGTTCAAAAACAACTTCAGAAAGTACCTTAATTTATGTAATAAAAATGAAACGGAAGAACACATGCATGCATATAAATTATAGAATACATTTTCATTCCCTTCTATTTCAGCATCAGATTTTAATTTCTTTGTCTGTGAGAAAACGAGAAGAGAGAAGTTAAATTGGATAAACTACAGATCAGGGAGGAACCAAGAAGTTCAAAGATGAATATCACGTAATATACATACAAACATAGGCACACATATTATATAAATATTTTTGGAATTTCAAAATATAAAATCCTAATATAAAGTTTGCGAATTGACAGGAAATATATATACTGGTTATTTTTATTTAGTATTATTATTAGTTTGGTGGGAAATTAATGGTCTTCAATTATTTGACGACCTATGCATGGTTTATTATGGGTTTAAGTTGGTGGTTCAAATTCATCATCCATCCAATTTATTTTGGTGTCTTGAGTTTTGAATTATTGAACAAATAAAATAAATAACTTGGCCCAGGCTACATTTAATGCTTATTATATAATTCAATACATTTTTAAAGAATAATGTCCGCATTATATTTTGTACTACTGTATGATATAATTGGATCAAATCGAAGGTTATATTTAGTTCGCCAGCCTAAAGTATGGTAATTGTAATCGAGGACAGGTCCAAGTCCTGTTATCATGGGCCTATGATGGATTGGGCCTCGTTTTTTCCAGTGGGCTGGACTGTAATCAGCTCATCCCCCAAAAATGAAGATGTCCACAAATTCATCCATATAGCCATAAACAATACCCTCCTGTCGCCATTTCGACATAAGAATCGAGGATGGTGAGAGGGAGCGGAGTGCTACTAAAATGCGCCGGGGTCGGAATAAACACCTCCCTCCTGGAGATGTTGGTCTGCCCACTATCCAAGCAGCCCTTGAGACTTTGCGTGAAAACCAATGCCCTAATAAGCGATTCAATCGGCGTTTCTTATCCAATTGTGGATGGAATTCCTTGCCTTGTCCCCACCGACGGGAACATAATCGATGCCGCCGATCAATTACCTCATCCCGAGAAGGTAATTAGTCAACGTTGACCAAGATAAGGTTGTATTAGTCATGAATTTTGTAATGGGTACCGAAAATTTGTGGCATTTGTGGATTGTTAATTAAGCTAAACTTCGCGTCGAAAAACGCCAAAGACTAAATGAATCAAACTCAACGATGAAATCAGGTTCTTTATTTGTGATATAACTCTCTTGTATGTTTTGTTCGATAGTCAGTAGGCAGATATCACGTTCGCTACACGCCTTTGTGTTTGATGTCATAAAATCTATAGAATTTGATTCTAGAGTTTATATTTTTCATTGATGGATATTTTGATCTTATTTATACCCTTTTTCATATGAATGATAATCAAGATCACATTTGCTCTCTTGTATGATAACTTTGAATCAAATACTAGTATTCCACAATTCTTGATCTGATATCTTTTCTGGTATAGCTGTCGTAACCATCTTGCCCCGTTGCAGTCATTTCTTATGCAAATTGTTTCTTTCTTTTTTTTTTTTGGTTGTCATGTTTTGAATTTGTGTCCTGATAATGACAAACTATACCAAACAGATTGCATGATTTCCCGAGAACCATTCTGTTACTAGAAAATATCACTTTAGTTTTCTGGTATATTTGTTGTGGTCGTGGCTATTGTTTGGGGAAAATACCTTTACAACTCATATGCAAGATATCTCTTGTATAGTTGGACATTTATACTCTCTATTTGTAATTTTTCTTTTATATACAGAATCGAAAAAAATATGCTTAGTCAAAGTGAAAATGCTCAAAAAATATAAATATTATTGTTTTGAGAACTTTACTGCATCCGAATTTTTTGAAAGAATGGTTTCTAACTTGGCATCAGAAGGGGTTACATGGTGCCTCAATTCTTTCTTCTTCTTCTTTTTTTTTATGTTTTTTTTAATTCTGAATTATGTATAACCATGTTAATGTTAAAATACAAATATTTTTTTCCAATAATGTTTCATAAGCTATCCTGAACAGTAATTTTTACTTTTTAGTCGACTATGCTTATGAGAACATACTTAACACCAGTTAAATACACAATTGAAGTATTGCTCAAAGGGTAGCATGAAATTTTCTCCCATCACCAAGCTCATAAGCTTCCTTTCTTGGCTTCGCAAGCTGCCCTTCTGTTATCCCAATTGATGCAAGTTTTGAGTCATTTGGTCATATTAGAATGGATTTGTGCATGTTCTTCTGCTTTTGCTATTTAAATAGAGGCCATTAAAAAAACATGTCATATTCCTAGCATGCATTGCCCACGCAAAAACACGACATGATGCCTCTTTTTCACCTCAAATAGCCCACTTCCAAATGTGGAAGCTGCATCCATCATGCATGAAAGCAAGCCCAACCCAATCAAATTATCGTAAATTGTGGGGCCTAGGTCCCAACCTATGGTGCAGCATGCGAGGCAAGTGTTTCGTGGCCACAAATTTTTGAGGCACCAATTTTTTTTAAAAAATTAATTAATATGATATGTCTATGGGCCCAGATCATCAGTCATTATGCATGACTGATGATATGGGCCCATAGACATATCATATTAATTAATTTTTTAGTCATGCATAATGGTTAATGACCTATAAATGATGAAGCCCACTCTTAATTACTTAAACACGTTAATTCAGCAAAATCGACAGATTCAGCTTTCTTTCACACCTTCGACGGAGGCTAAGGACTGAAGTCATTCAAATACTCTAGAGAAGCAAGAGAAATCGGAGCAGTTGAAGTAAAAAAAAAAAATCTCTCTCTCTTCGCCGCTCAAACATATTTGGAATCCGTAATTTCAATATCTCAGAATTTTAAAATTGGGTATTTTTTTCTCTCCTGTAAAAATATTTTGAATTTGAAGAAATATTGCACTACTTTTTTTTATTTATTTTGTGATATATTTTTTTCTTTCTGAATTTAGAAGTTAGAACTATTTTAATATATCAATCTATGAACTATATGAGCATATTATCATTTAGGGTTTAAGCAAACATGCCTCACATAAAAAAACAATTAACATAAAAATGAAAGAAAAAACAAAATGAAGAGGCTTTAATTAAAAACGAAAGTGGGCACAAGTGAATCAGAATGACTTTGATAATAAGTTGAATGATCAAGAACATGATGAACTGAGTGACTACGCAATGAAGGCTCAAAACATATATACGAGGATAAATGTACACCTTTAGATTCATTTTTACACTATAACGATGTACTTTATTTATCAATGCATCATATGCAAACATATGAAACATAAATCTTATATATTAATTACCTGCGTGATCCTTGTACTAAAAGATCATAAATGAGATCCTCAATTTATAAAATATTTTCTGATTTATGTGTGTGTGTGTATATACATAATCATATTTCAAATCTTAGACACATAACCGGTTCAATTAATATTAAATATCTCAAGACATTAAATCACACACACACACACACACATAGTTCATGTATGCATAAATAAATGCATATATGTGTTTTTTCTCCATATGTAATTATTTTAGTGATTTTGTTACTAAGAAAAAATATATAGAAAATGTAATGTGCATTTGTGTATTGTGAATCTAAACTAGCAGAAGAGTCCTCTCTCGCCCCCACCTTTCACCCAAAATGACGCATACATGTCCTATTTGTTTGGTATGCAGATCGAAAGGGGAAAGAAATTAGAGACTTATTAGGAGAGAGGAACACAAATGATAAACAATAGAAACCAACAACATTTTAGGGAAAGAAATGGATTATTTGACGCAATATTCTTTTCTAACAAGAAGCTTGCCACCCCTTGTTATCCTCGTGTTTTTATTCATCACCACCACCATCACGGCTACGACCACGATCCCCGCCTTGAGAACAACCACCACAACTTTCAACGTAACGGCCCTCACATTTTCCGAATCATATTCCCCTCTCTTTAGCGAATTCAACATCCAACGATCACGGGATGACAAGACCGTTCGCCTCCTCCTCAGCCGTTTTTCAGGTCAGATTTTGTATAAGTGAATACCATTATTCAACATCTTGTGACGTGTTTGCATGAAACTTTAACATGTACGTTTGATGTGATTAATATTGTTTGGTTGTGTCAATACAGTTATAACACTGCCCGAATTTTCCTTACAATTTTCTTACTTTTATTTAATTTTCAGGTTCCGGAATTATATCTTCTGATTATTACAATTATGGTTTCTTTAGCGCCAGTATTAAGATGCCATCGGAACATACTGCCGGAATTGTGGTTGCTTTCTATGTAAGTACAATTGATTTCAATTATTCATTAATATTTTGATACTACATACTATAGTGATGTAATTACCATTTTCTTATTCAGTTTATAGAATACATACAAGCAAATTAAAGGTTAAAAAAACATGAAGGAGCTTTGGTATTATATATTAATATTTGGCATTCCAAGAAGTATACTAATCTCTTGATTTATACAAGTAGACCTAACAAAGATGGTTTTGTGTAGACATCAAATGTGGACACATTTGAAAGGAACCACGACGAATTAGACATAGAGTTTCTGGGAAACACAAATGGTAAGCCATGGAGATTTCAGACGAACATGTACGGGAATGGAAGCGTGTCTCGGGGGAGGGAGGAAAGGTATCGAATGTGGTTCGATCCAAGCAAGGATTCACATCGATATAGCATTCTCTGGAACCCGAAACGCATCATGTAAGTTACTTTTCGTGTTTGGCAGTGTGTTAAATAGTTTTGCTGAGAATTAATAGTTTTGTCTTTTGGATCTTAACATGCTGCTATATTAGCCGAATGCAATATTATTAATGAATTCAGATTTTACGTGGACAATGTCCCAATACGAGAAGTGATACACAATCCATCCATGAGGGGGGATTACCCGTCCAAACCAATGTCAATTTATGCTACCATATGGGATGCTTCATCCTGGGCTACGAATGGCGGCAGAGAAAAGGTTAACTACCAATTCGAACCCTTTGTTACAGAATTCACAGATCTTGTCCTCGAGGGATGCATCGTCGATCCTAACGAGCAAATATTGTCCACAAATTGCACGGATAGGATTGAAACTTTGATTGCAAAAGACTACTCTTCTATCTCTTCCGAAGGATACAAATCCATGAAATGGTTTCGCGAAAACCATATGTATTATTCGTATTGCTACGATAATATAAGATATCCCGTGCCACCTCCGGAATGCGTGATTGTGTCTTCGGAGAGGGAGATGTTTAAAACTACTGGGAGGCTGAGGGAGAAATTCAAGTTTAATGGCAGCCATCGTCACCACCGTGGGAGGAGTTCGAGGAGGCGGAACAACCGTGGCGTTGCTTCGGACCAAAAAATTATGTGATGTGATCATATATGCTAGATATTTTGTATTTGGTGTAACATCTTAGTGTGATCGAGAATCTGTATGTTTTCGTTACAAATTGTGTGATAGATGCTGATTAAGGAATTTTTATCTAGGTAAATTAGAAGTCAATCGTTTAATTAGATCGTAAAGATGAAATATATCAAAGATGTAAACTAGAAACATGATGTTTAAGCTTGTTTTTCAGCTAGAAATAAACAACAAACTTCACATTATCAACAAAAACTCTAACAAACATGAACTCTACGACGAGCGAGAGACAGAAAGAGAGATCAAGAAAAGAAAAGGAGGTAGAAGACAGCAACAAGCATCGATCGATGGGCTCTAAACACGTCCATCCCACAAGCATTCAGAGTTAGCTTTACCGGCCCTCAGAAGTCGTTCGATCTCTTCTGGAGGCTGCAATCCTAAGGCATTAGCACGTTTCCAACGGTCCAGTCTGTTCATGCCTAAGCAAGGGCCATACGCCATGTTCATGTCAAATTGCCTAAGAACATCCTCCTTGTCATCATATTCGTCTGCGTCATATCATGCTTATGTTAAAGTAGTCATCAAGCAAAAACCCAAAAAAAAAAAAAAAAATTGTACAAGGGCGGAATAACTAAAAAAAATACAAATCCGTGAAATTCAGTTGTTTCTCGAATATGTTAATTTTGATCGAGAGGTTTTGGCAATAACAGAACAAAAATAATTAAATGAACAGAGTGTCCAGATCACTTTAAAAAAGAGTTCATTCCGATCCAAAGTCAAAACAACTCTCAATTTTCTGCATTGTACTTGGATTTCAATAGAAAAGGAACAAGAGCGGAAGAGGTCAAACCCCGGAGATCGAAAGAGCCATGGGAAACAAGAGCAGGGGGTTGTACGACGTCGGATCCGCAGGAAGCAGAACCTTTGGACCTCGGAGTTTTCTTCGACGATGCTGGCTTTGTGATACCCGCTTTCTTCTTCTGTTGCCTAAAGAAACCCTTCATGTCGGAAGCCATTATTTCAGATTAGGCCTTTTTGATTTTGAAAATGAAACCTAGAAACTAATTTCGGCCCATAAATAAGGTCGCCATACGTGCAGTCCTAGCACGCTGAATTAATTAATTAGACTCTAAAATCTGTCCAGTTAGTTTCTAAATCCCGGGCCGAGGTCTCAAATGACGGGCCCTCGGAAAAATAAATGAGATACGAGCCTCTTATTTTTAAAAAATATATTAAATTATTAATAAAATAAGATACTAAAAATTTGAAAAGATATAAAAGGAAAAATCCGGACCCATGAAAAGTTAATAAACGAAAGAAAGGGCCGGAGTCTCAGATTACTTGTAAACTGACGCAATATCAAGTACCTAAACTTCAATCCTCAAAGTCACAGAAATTTCTGCAACTTTTAAAATAAAATTTTTCTGCACTTCCAATAGATTCGAGTGAGAGGATGAAATGAGTTTGTTATCTTTGAGCGGAAGAGATGATGGGTTTAGCTTAATAGTCGTGTCGTGTGTGTTTGGGCATCGTATGTATTTGTTGTGAATAAACGTGCAGAACGGGGAAAAGATGAGAGATTCTAGAGCACACTTGCAATACGGCGAATAACTTATTGTTTTTCTTCATAGTCAATCAATTATTTTCCCCGAATCTTCTTTCCGTGGGAAAATTCGGCGTGATTTTCAGATCTTCCGTTCGTAAATATATTTATTACTTATTTTAGACCGCATAAATATATCCGTTCATTACCTCGTAAATGGAATTCGATTCCTTTTTTTATTATTTATATATTTATATATCTTACTAGTTACTAGTATTTAATCCGGTGGAGATCGGCGGAGGTCGGGATTAACTGCCATGTCGATTGTGATTCGAAGACACTACTCTGGGAATTTGATGGTTATTCGATCGGCGGATGATTGCTCATGAGCAAGCGCAAGGCACAAACTATCCTAGACGTCTGCGATGCCACTTCAAGTCTTTATGATCCCCAGGCATGTCAATTAGGTTTTTTACTTGACTGGGTTTTAAAGCTTCAAGTTTTAGAGTTTCGGTGATTTCTATTTGGATGAGGGGTGTTTAGCGTGTGTACAATTGCAGACTTTTTGATGTTGCCCTCGTTTGTTTGCCTTTTTGCTTTAGGGTGCTCTGAATTGTAAACGTGGTCAATTTGGGGATTACTGATATTTTTTCCACTTATCTGCTATCGTCTGTTGGTGTATGCGAATTTTGGATTCGTGGAAATGAAATTTTTTAGCTCGTGCTTCAGCTTATGCATTTAGATTTAGTTGCCCTTATTTGTCCGGGATGATTCCGTTAGTTGACTGGATTTTTTTTGCGCTTTTCAGATTCCATGCTTGAGAATAAACTGTATGATGCAAGTTCCAGTTAACAAGGCAGGTCATATTAATACGGTAAGACAATTAACAGGTTAATATGTCATGTTGTTTATTATATTATCATTTCCTATTACCCCTTTGTAGTATTTTTATTATTGCTGAAATTTTCACTGATTTAATCGTCTGTAGTTCATCTAAGGAAATAATTTTTTCTCTCATTCAATAAAGTTTATGCTGTTCTTGCTTGTTGAAGGAGCCTTACTGCAAAACAACAATATTGCCAACATAGAGTGGTCCATGATAATTGTGGCATTCTGAGCTACAACATGTACGAGAACTCTGTTTGTGTTTTTCTTTCATACACCATTCTGTGTCATGCATTATGTGCAATGTAGCTAAAGACTAAAGTTTGTTGAGTAATTTACTCTCTTTGGCAAGTTACAATGCAAATCACTCTTATTTGGTTATGGTAAATTTTAATGGTACAAGTACAGTGAAGGCCGGAAAACAACGTAATGCATAATTTACGTGCTTTGATCATGAAGACATTCATGTGAGGGATTACAAATGGGCAGAGCATTTTATTAGTCTTCTTCTAGTCTAGATTATAATCTAAACCCGCTTTCATAGGTGAAATTTTGTTGGGAATTAATGTAGTGGAATATTATTGCATACTGAACCATTGTAAAGTTGTATCCATTCTCTGTTGTTATCTTTATGATTCAAAACTGATGCTGCAATACCAACTTCTATTTCTAACACTCCTGTTGAAGTTTGAAAATGGGGCATATGAGTTCAAGTGTTCAAATTGGGGTAAAAAAAAGTTTTGGAGAAAATTTTGCGTCTGGTTTATCTAAAACTGTTATTATCCCTTGGTTTAGAATATGATAATCACCTCTTAGGTGAAATGATATCCTGAAAATATAATATGGTAGGAAATTATACCAATGAAATTTCGTAAAGTAATATAAATAATTCGTTGTAATTGTGCCGTATGTAATATAATTTCTAAACAATATTTTTATTTTGAACACTTCCCCTCAAATTCAGCATTGCAATATGGATGGAAATGCAGGTGCTTAAATTAAATTGGTGATAAAGACATGCATCGTGTTCCTTTAAGCAACAACAAACACCGACTATCTTCAGAATTGTACCCATAATAGGATGGATTTAGAGAATACCTACAAAGGGTAAAATCACAAGAGGTCAACTCGCTAACATTTAGGCAAAAGCAAAAGTTTTTCATGCATGAAAGTGACTATGAACTCATTGTAAGATTTTTTTTATTGAATACAGCATTGTGACCACCCATCAGTTGTTATCAACTCATTTCTTGACCAGATATTGATCAGAAAAAGTACAATCATGTGTTGTTTCGATGAACCTTCTCCGCAAACATTATCTTGCATGACATTCAAACGAAAAAAAAAAGAACCATGATACTATATCAAGATTTTAAGAGTGAAGAGAAAGTAACGGTAAGACTTACATGGTTCGTCCATGAATGCCTACATCCATGTGTCAGTTTTTCAGTAGACAGTAAATTTTATTAATTTCTCTTTGTTTAAAATTTTATGATAACTCCTTTTATATCCGTAAAAAAAGTGATAAGGGATCTTTTGGCCATACCCAACTAAATGAACCAAAGTTTGTCAGTAAGATTAAGATTGACAATTCAAATCTGATTCTAGAATACGATACGTGATTTTAACAAGTTAATTGTCATTGTGATAGCTATTTGCCTGACACTTAATGGTATTTTTTATCATTTTGCCTCTTGTCTGAATCGAACAATTGTAAAACAAGAGAAGGGTAATCAGATAATCGGTGCTTAACCATTCCCGTTATGTGGGATATTGGAATGAATTTTGGTTGTTGTAGAGTTTGTAGTCTCACAATGTTTTTGATATTGAGTGATGAATCGTGAGTGCTTTCACAATCAACTCAGATTAGACAGACTCAATTATCATATAGCGAAAACGTCAGAAAAAGTCGTCGATGAATATTGACAAAATCATATCATCTCCGATTTTATGTTAATGGGTATGATGATGCATAAGTTCCCTTTAATTTTGGGATACTGTGCTATTGATGAATGGTCATTTTCTATCACAAAATAGACAACTAATAGATGTCATTTTGCCCAATTCCTCAATATCTTATTGTTGGTGTGCCTTTTCTGTTGCGTGCACATTGAGCATTGTCGAAGTTTGATTAAATGAAATGATTTGTTTTTATCTGTTCTTTTACTGCATCTTCTAGTTGTGGGTTGTGTGATCTTAACTGTCTAAATCAAAACATGTCGCGTCATACATTTCTCTCTCTTGCTCTCTTTCTTGCTCTCTCTCTTTTTGATTGGTTGTCGTACCTTTCTCTTTCCCATACCCCATCCCCCATACTTCTCATTCTACATAGTACTTCATATTTTGAACTGTGCCCAAATAAATAAAAGCTGGACCATTTCTTCATCTGATGACAGATTTATTGTGTTTCGCCAGTTAACAATATGGTATAATTAACATGTTTTTCTAATTGAATAGGTGATACCTCAAATTAAGGAGGAGTTCGGTTGTTGTTCTGATAGAAGTCAAGAGGTTGACTATAGAATTAAGTCTGGAACGTGCAATGTGTGCTCTGCCCCTTGCTCATCTTGCTATCATGACAATCAAATTCTTATGAAATCAGCCGTGGAATCCGCTGGAGAAACCTGTGCGGAACATACAATGGTTGACTGGGGCAAACAAAGTGAAATTGAGCAGCTCAGTGGAATGAGCATTATAGAAACCATGAACTCAAGTGCTGATTCCTCTGAAATCGCTGTATGTATAGCACTCTCGAGGACTTCTGATGCACCTTCATTAGATGATGATGTGGCGCTCTCGAAGTTTGCGGCACAGAAAGTTCCAGAAGGCGATGATAATTGTTTGTCACATGACACTAAAATTTGTGACACCACCAAAATGCTAAACTTCACTTCTGAGAATGGGCATAGGATGGATCCGCCCTGCTTTTCCCTGTCCATCTGTTGCCCCATTGTTCAGAGGGATGAACTGACCACCAACTCTCTCTTATGTAGCTCAAACTCAAGGGGCATAGATGTGGATAAGAGTTCTAATCCCAAGGTCGAATCATTGGAGAGCTCAAAGGAACACTTGAATCCGTCACTGGTTAGAACAGTGCTAACTGATGTTTCTCACGATCTACCTGCTACTGCACCTATGTCCTCTGAAAACATTGATGATATGAAAGCAGAAATCCATCCCATTGATGGGGCCGAGGACTCAGATATGGTGGAGCAGGATGTAAGAATGTATTCATCCTTTTTTAATATGATATTTATGCTATCCTGTTTGTAAGAATTTGACAAGCCTTAACGACATTCTTTTCTGTAGTGATTCTCATTTTAATCACTCTCGAATGGTTACAGATTTCTTATATTAATATATTGAAGTGCGAAAACAAATCTCATATAAATCCTATTTTTTATGGCAGACTCCCCTTTAAGCATTGATAATTGATAATGCGTACAAGTGTCACCGAGTTCATTTTGGTTTCAAATATAGAGTATATGTTGAGGTTAAAATCTGTTACTCAAATTATCCTTTTTTTGGCAAATTCCATCATGAAAAGCAGAATTTCCAGATATTTCGTTATTTTATAGAAAACTTTAGTCGTCTATTAAAACTCGATGAAGAACACTTGAGCCCTGAAAGTGTGACTTTCTTTGTGACTAATATTGCCTACAAGCGTTGCAACATCCTATCAGCATATTGTATTAGAATGTTGCCTAGACCTATGTTGATGGTATTTTTAATATATAATAATAATAATTGAGCATGTGGAGAAATTCATCCCCAAAACTTTGAAGGTTTGAAGTTGTTTATGAGAAAGCTTCTTCATGGTCTTTGAATTTCTCATTTATAATTTAATCCTTGGTCAAATCAGATGTTGATTGAAGTTGCTCTTTTTTCTGGTAATAGGTTAAAGTTTGTGATATCTGCGGAGATGCAGGTCGAGAGGATTTGCTTGCTATCTGTTGTAGGTGTAGTGATGGGGCAGAACACACGTAAGCCGTAAAAAAAAATTAGTATCTGTCTGTGCCATATTTTTTTACGTTGCTATTTTCAAATATCAATAACCTACTCATCCTATCTCAGGTATTGCATGCGGGAAATGCTGGCTAAAGTCCCTGAAACTGACTGGATGTGTGAAGAATGCAAGTCCAGCGAGAAGGTGAGGTATCAGAGACAAGAAAAGTTAGGAAAGATGGATGAAATTGAGAAAAATAATTCCGGTCAAGCAAGTAGCGAACGTATGAATAGTTATGATGTTGAGGGAAATAGAACGAGGGTTTGCCAAAATATTCCCACCAAAAGGCCCAGAGATGATGCTGATACCGAAGTTTCTTCTGTGGTGAAGAAGCCCGCTGTTGACTCGACATTTGGGACTCCGAAGCTCTCTAGGTCAGACAAGGCGCCTGCTCTTTCTTGTGAGAATTCCTTAAAGAATCTAGATAAGGGAAAAGTGCAGCCTTCACATGGGAGTCCAACTTCTGATGCTGTCACAGTTAACAATACACCAGAATTTGCAGGCCCTGATTCAGATCAACGATCACCGAATTTCCGAGGTTCTCTAACGTTTATTTGCTATGTATCATTGATCACTGGTATTCCTGGGGTTTCTCCCTTTAAAAGAAAGTTTTTCACACAGTGGATTTTGGTCTGACACGTGGATTGTTGCGTCAATGTCCCTGAATAATAAGAAATTCTTCCAATTCTGCAGGTACATTCTCAAAACCTAATTCATTTGCATTTCTAAATTCAAAACCGAAGGTCAAGCTTGTTGATCAAGTTCTTCAGCGGGGGAATCGTCTTAAGAATGGCACTATCAGATCAATAGGCAGATCAATTTCATTCAAATCTACAAATTCCATCTTTTCTGAATCGAAAACCAAGATGCTATCACCTAGACTGTCAAACATCCAGGATATTAAGAATACAAAACGGCGAAGCTTATTTGAGCGACAGGGCTCTTTAAGATCAGAAGACAGGCCAATTAATTCGATGATGGCTACTTCAATGAGTTCCGTCTCAAGAAAAGATAAAAGATTAGTATCTAGGGCCGAATCTTGTTCACTTTCTGTATCTACCAATCAGCATGAAACAAAGCCAGTACAACTTGGTAAACCGGTGGCATTATCAAGATCATCCAGTATTGCATCTCGACAGAGTGCAGATTTGGCTGGTTCTGTAGGTACAGTTTGATTCAAAGTTGTGGAATGGTACCTGATATACTTTTTAAATTTTTAATCATTTTTTTGCTGCTCCAAATACTGTGTGGGCAGGTGATTTTAAGAAACCAACATATGGCCTCAATACTCCTAGAGTGTCATCTGCTAATGACATTAACAACTTTGATGAGAAATCCAATCACACTAGCCCCAATGAGGATTCTTCATCATGCTCAGGTGATTTTGAAACACCACACTTTAGTGCTATTGAATGCCGACCTGATGGATTTGCTCAGCCTGGAGAACTAACAAATTCTGGTGAATCATCGAGGGAAGATCCTGGAAGCGACTTCCGGATGTCATATGTAAAATCTTTCAGAAAAGAAAGCATTAACCTGAAAGCTGCTATTGAGGCTGCTGTGCGGAGAAAGCCAATAGGTTACAAAAAGCATAGATATGATGACACATCAGCATCGAGCAAGGGTTGTGATTTTTCTTCTAAAGGTCATATATCAAGTTCAATTGGAAGGAGAATGGAGACTTATGCTGCAGAGACAGCCGAGAGGCATACTGTATCCCAAATTTTGACTGCTGACTCTCATGGAACTCTTAACACTGTGGACTTCTTCTCATCAGTGGCTGTGGAGGCTCTTTCTTCTGGAGGAGATGAAGTGCCAAGTGTTCCATTGGATGTGCAGGCCTCCTCCAGAGACATGTACAGTAATGTTGAGGCACCTAGGCATTTCAATTTGAAATCCTTTGCGATCCCCGACCATGAATACATATGGCGGTATGCATATTTTCTGCAAACTCGTTTGATTTTATATTTGACTCTAGTTGTGATGCAGCTGAGTTCTTTGGTGCGGAAACTATTGTTTCTCACTTTTTCCTTTAAATGCAGAGGAAGCTTTGAGATTTATCAAAGTGGTAAAGTCTTCACTGTCTGGGATGGAATCCAAGCCCATATGTCTACATGTGCATCACAAAAGGTTATAGAATCTTTAAATAACTTTAAAAGCAGAATTGTCCTAAATGAAGTGCCTCGCATAAGCACCTGGCCAGTACAGTTTCAGGAACATGGGGTTGGGGAGGATAACATTGCCCTTTTCTTTTTTGCTAAAGATCTTGAGAGGTAACTTATCGAGTTTTTCCATTTATTTTTATTTTTATCTCTATCCAGTTTCTTCTGTTTGAAGGTAGCCATCTTGTGCTACAGCTATGCCAAAAGCTACAAAGTTTGGCTGGAGAATATGATGAAGAATGACCTTGCTCTCAAAGGGAGTTTTGATGGTGTTGAACTCCTGATATTTCCTTCCAATCAGCTTCCTGAGAATTCCCAGAGTAAGCCAAATTTAAACCATCTTTACTTGAGAAACTAGATCTCATTGATTCTTGAAGATTGTCTTTAGTAATGATCATTAAAGGGAACAGTTTTCGTTATGAGGATTTGCATTTTATGAAACACCTATAATATAATAATAAAGGAAGTGTTTGCTATTTTGGTTGGGCATGTTTAAGCTGTTTAGGAACCCCACTATTGAACACCTTATATGATTGCCTGAAAATGATCGTGCTTGCAAGAATTGGGTGCGGCGACATTGGTTGGACCTTGACCAACAAAATGAATTTTTCATATCCTGGTTTCAGTGATCTGGAGCCATAAAAAAGTTTGAGAAGTTCTAATTTCCATGCCTTTTTGTATTCCTTCACAGTGAGAGAAGATAGGATGCAATTTTCTTGATATTTCATGCAGGGTGGAATACATTATTCTTCCTTTGGGGTGTGTTCAGAGCAAAGAAAGGGAGTTGCTTGCGAAATATGCCCGACACTTTGAAGCAGTTTTCTGCGCCTCAAAATATTCCCCCATCTATAATGTCTGTGCCTGGGAACAGGTGCATACTTAGACCAGTCACTAAGGATTTGCTTGCAGGCGATGATATATCCTCTGAGCGAAAAGTCAATGCCTCAGAAAACCTTTGTGATGCAATGTTGACTAAAGCTGTAAATGGAGATTGTGGTCTCAAAGCATCTTCTTTGGATTGTTTTGTTGGTAGACAAAATTCCAGCTTCTCCACTGCAGTAAGAGGTGCCAGACCGACATGTCAAAAACCAATGGATACTTGTCTGGTATTTTCCATTTTGTGCACATATGCATAAAAAATTTTATATCGCTGAATGATGAATGGGTCTGATTTTTCCATAGTTGTGTCGCTTGTCAAGTAAAAATGCTGGCTTTTTGGCCTTTTTGAATTGGCTAGTTTTGCTTGTTGCATTGCATGATAACCTTTTTCCCTTCAAAATTTGGGTCAGTTGCTTTGCTGATATCTTGTTTCTGGTGATCGATTGTCTAGTGCCATGTTTGTTCTGTTAGACATCACTATGGCATTCTGATATGTATTTCCATATTGTTGTCCATAGGAAGGAGGAGCCAGTTCCATCCATAGACCTTTCCAGTCTATTTTGAGTTCCAGTATTCCCGAAAACAAGCCTGTGTTAATGCAATTGGATACTCTAGTTCGTAGAGAACAGTCATCGCATCCTTCCTACAAGCCTTCAGATTGTAGCCCTGATATGCCTCCTGAGGGAGGCGTAGTTGAGACACCTACTGTCTTGAGCAGAATGACCTGCAGTCAAGATCAAGTCAAGTTAAGAATGGTTGGTGAAGATCTGTCCACGTGTGTCGAAGTTCCCATGGAGGAAGACCGAGACACCAGAGGCCTAAACACAGACATCAACAGATTGCTTTTGAACCACGATGAATATCTGCATCCCAAGTGTACAAGCATGGAAACTCGAGCTCCTTATGCATGTACTAGCCAAGTTTTGCCTGAAAATGATGATAAACATGGCCTACCACTTAGAGCACTTGAAAAAGTAAGTATAGATGTATGCAAGTTCACTGATCTTTCTATGCATGTGATGGTTTCTTCTTGTATTGATGCTTTTGTGGCACAGATGAACCATGTGGTTTCGGAGAATCGAGACTATGAAGTGTGTGATGAGACTGTCATCCTCTGGCATTCAGAAAATGCTGAAAGGCGTTTCTTCCCCGTGGAATTACATCCTGTGAGGGGCGTACAGCTGGTTGACAGATCGATGCTTCAGAAACCGAATCCATTGGAACAAAACCAGCATCATGATAGGGCACCGAACCTTGAGCTTGCTTTAGGGGCCGAAAGAAAATCCTCGACTTCGGACATCCAACCATCAATAATCAGGAATGCTGAAAGAAAAGTAGCCAAGGAATACATCCATGGTGAGAGATCAATCAAAGCAGATGAAGATGATGACGACGAATCGGCCTCTCTTTCCCTCTCTCTTTCGTTCCCCTTTCCCAAGGAGTAAAAAACCACAAAAATGCTCAAAAAACTGAGCAGCTTGTGTCTCAGAAAGATCATGTCACTACCTCATTGCTTCTCTTTCACGATTTTGGAGACTAGTAGTGCTGTACATCAAAAGTACATATCCGGGCTTGTATAGCTGTAAGTAGGTACGGTATATGTAGTGGGATCGTGTTTTATGATCCTTCAATCGGTTACCTGAAAAATAGTTGGTAAAGTCAGATATTCGAATTATAACTCTTTTAGATCACATCCTCTCCAGTACATGTATAGTTGGCAAGTGCGTAGTGCCTGTGGCTGTCTGATTATTCGTAGATGCAGTTTCAGGACTGTTTGTGCTATGAAAATGTTTGGCTCGTCATGCTGATAACTTATCATTCTTATGATTTTCCTGTAATTCATCATGGCGTGCCAAAGATGACATATCATAGCTTGGGGAAATAACTCTTTGGGAGTAGATCTTGGATTCAAGAACGAGTCCTCTTCTTGGGCCAGGAAAAAAAATTAAAAATAAACATTAAAGAATCAGAAGATGATGTTTGTATGAAGTTCGGCGGTATTAATTCCACAGATGGTCTCTGTTGATATAAATGATGTTTTTTTTTTCAATATAATCGTGCTGAATTGCCTTGTTGATATTTGAGACAAGAAAAAGGGAATGGATAGGAAACCGGAAAGCAACTCATTGCTCCCAACAAAAATACAAGTGATAAAGCATTGAAAAACCCACTAATATAACTTGAAATTTTATTTTTTAACGTTATTTTAATTTTCATTTCTTCGATGGGAAAACTCAGAGAAGAAAGACGAAGTGCCGTAGAAATTCATGCAATGAAATAATTTATAATTTCGAGTGTAGTTTTCTACAAAATTGCATCAAATATTGACTTTACAATAGCCATTGCTTTGGAGCTCTAAAGGATGAAAAAATCAATCAAGGATTTGTAAAAGTACTTATGGTTTTTACTTAATTTTTGAAAATAGACCAATACTTATTGCTTTACATTGAACCGATGACATCACGGGGAAGAGTTGACATAAAAAATTAACATTCTACACTAGTCAATTCAAACAGTATGTACCCGGTGAGAGTGACGACATTTCCATTTTGGAGTATTGGGTTGAAAGCAATGAAAAACTACATTTGATTTTGTCTAAGCATTGCATCTGGTTATACAATGTTATCAATATCTAGGATTTGTATGTATACCAAGCATAATAATTTTACAACAATGAATCACGGGATCGTGTTATCTGATTATTGTTGCGAGTAAACAGGTGCAGCAGCAGCATTATAGTTACCATCAAAATGTAGCATCAGCTTATTCAATTTGTGATTGCTTATCCTCTGCTGGTACACACTGCAGCTCTTCTTATCTTCTTCCAACCCTGAAGCATCATCATCAGAAGTTGGTGGCAAGAGCATTGTTGCAAGCTTAACGATGTCTTTACTCGAATTAATGATTCGGTTGAAGCAGAGGTATCTGCCGTAAGAACAAGGATCCTCGAAAACACAGATATGAGCGTCTACCAAGAACGGCAAGTCCACAGTCACAAACACACCATTTTTAAACATCTCCGCTGCCCCCAATAAGTAGGGATCTTTTATACTCAAATCAGGACGCATTAATAGGCCTCCATTTATAGACACCATGTTCACCCCTCTGTCCTTCGCCAGTGCCCATGCTGTCTTCTCCGCTACCGTCTTCCATACTCCATGCCATAACTATGTAAAACATAAAATACAAGATTTTATAATCAGGTGTCTTAGTGATCAATCAACTTTGCTAGTACTACTTTACAGTACGTGGCCAGCAGGAGCAGTTGCCCCCTCTTCCCTGTTAACCATTCCAATATGTATTTTGCCATGTGTTGAACATGGGATAAAAAAGTGTTTTTGCCTCCCCTAAGTTTTAAGAATCTTCTAATGTTAAGTTCCGGTCCCTGCTTGACAATTCTCACTTCATCACTTCTACCTTAGTTCAATATTCAGATGTTGCTTTAGGTACTTTCATATTATTCGGAAGAACAGATTCTACAATTAAATTAAATGTTACTGAGAAAATATCTATAGAATTTAGGGGCATTGTGTGGTGGATGAGGCTCTTTATGAACGATCCATGTAAATCGATTCTTATATAGCATTCTTTTTTCACTTCAAAATTCAGTTGCTAATACATACAAGATGGGATTTTGTTTGAGTACCTTAAATTTTTTACAAAAGTTGATGTCACTCCAATTTCTTTCGTCAACACGAACATCATCGTCCTCGACCCCGTTATTATTGTGGTGTTGGCTGTCCCTCCAGATGACAGCAGCCGCAGAGGAGGTAAAAACAACCTTGTCTATAGTGTGTGTCTGTGCACAAGCTTCTAGGACATTGTGTGCTGCTCTTACTTCCAATTCACCCATATATTCCTGTATTGTGTGTATACTCGACACCCTATGTTAATCAAGTGAATTCAATATTTGTGATCTCCAATTGGAAAAAGAAGTGTTCACGTACGTCATTAGTTGGGTGATCGGAGGGAGGCTCGAAGGAGTAAAACAAGGCACAACATCCCTTCAGCGCCTGCATAATGCTACCATAATCCAATGGATCTGAATGGAATACTCTCAACTTTTCACCATATTTACTCCATTGCCTCTCCTCATACCACTCATCTGAAATCAGTATCACATCATTTATATAATTTACGACGACAAAAGTCAACAATTTATTAATGTAAGACTTCGTAATTGCCTGGACACAACCAAGAAATCGAAGAACCGGAAGGAAAAATAAAAAACGAAACTGTACACAAGCGAACAAATTTCTACTCATAATCTACGATATTTATTCAAAAATCAACTTAATTAGAAGAAACTCGCAGATTCTAAACCAAAAATTAACACACACACTTAACACCAAACACATGGCAAGCACGTACCCCCGTGGTTGTTCACCGCAGCGTGAACCGTATACCCTCTCTGCAACAGGCGGTGCACCAGGGCGGAGCCCAACTGCCCTGACGCATCCATTACGCACACCGTCCCCATCGCCGATTCATCCCAAAAAACAGCCGCAGGTGCCATTACCCCCCAGCTGTGTATGAAAAAACTCCGAAATGGGTATCTAATCTAATCTAAATCATGAAAAAACAGGTAGAAAAGGGAAATTGAGATTTGAAAGAATCGAGTAGACGCGCATATATATTTATAGGGAGGGGAAGGACCGGACTGGTAGTTGTGCGCGAGTTGGATGTTTTCTTGGCATTCAAAGAGTGCGGGGGACTTAATAGTAGATAGTTGGGAAGCTGGTGGTTAGCTTTCCTAACCATCTATAATTATCCTTATTTTTATTATAATTAAATCTATAATTGGACACTAACTTTTTTTTTTATTTGAATTCAACTATCTCAAATACTATCTATCTATCTCTCGAGAGAAGTTTATATCATTTCATCACTCGCGAGTCGAGTCAACAAAATTTAAGTGGTATCCTATGGATGAGTACACTACCCTTGACCCATCTCAAACCCAAATAAAAGACAGGCACATCAAGAGGTCATGTATTCTTCTATAAATATCATGTTTGAGTGTTCAGTTGAGGCATTCACTATATTGTTTTCAGCAGCATCCTTAGCTGCTCCCTTCATACATCCTCAGTCTCTGATTTGAGCGTCGGAGGGGCTACGTCGGGACACCCTCCCGGCCCCCTTCTAACGATCTTATTCGTGATTTCAGGCTCAGGACAATTTTGAAACATGTGTCTGTACTAGTGACACTTGCTGGAATTGGACCCTAAATTTTTCGTGAGTATCATTAAGGAATACCCTTATCAAATATCTAGGTGAAAATAAAAATTTAAAAGAAATTTACATATTATTCAAGTTCACGTAAATTCCAACTTCTAATTTGTTCATTAGGGGACATAAAGAGCCATAATTCATAAATTAAAAATATAGGCGAACACAGCAAAATCTAGATCAAACACAACACGACGACCGACAGGCCATGTGTTTTGTTTCTTCTAGAATTCAAGCAGACATTGTGTGGGTATAATAAAGCCCATGAGTTTCACAACCAACCAACCCATCTAGTTTGAAAAATGTAGTAAAAGAAAAAACGTAAGTAAGAACAAGTTGCATCAAATGCATGTGCATGCATATATCGAACTTTTCGAATTGATTATTATTATTATTATTATTTTTATTCATATAATGCCACAATCTTGAAATCAACGCTCGAAATAAACAGTTGGAGAGAAGTAAAAAGTTGGTTGAAATAATAAAGAAATGACTACTTTTTGAAGGAGAAGTTTGGTGGGAAACATCCCCTTTGGTCTTAATTTGCCACATTTGTGGTTTTGAGTTGAGAAAACGTCATAGCTTTGACTTGATCCCCTCCATATACATATTCCACTGACTAATATCCAATTTACTAAATGATATACAAGTTGAAATTTTGATTGATAATATTAATCCAATAAGTGTCGATATGAAGTTATGCACCCCATTAATTCAAACAATCACTCGTACGAAATACATATATTGACATATAATATGCAAGAACAGCTTTTCAGAGATGCCATTATCAGTACTTAATGGTGGGAGATAACATAATTGTGAGCAGGACTGATTGTAGGTATTAATTATGAGTTAAGTTTGAGTCAATTTTATTTCCAACCCCAAATAAATAAGCATCAACCCATCCATATGTACTTTGAGTAGGTCTTTTATGAGACGATATCACGAATCTTTATCTGTGAGACAGGTCAATCATACCGATATTCACAATAAAAAGTAATACTTTTAGTATAAAAAGTAATAATTTTTCATGGATGACTCAAATAAGAGACATGTCTCATAAAATACGATCCGTGAAACCGTCTCACATAAGTTTTTGCCATATACTATAGATTAAAAAAGCCCCTTCGAGAATGTTGTATTTATCATCAATTGAATTTAAGAATTATTTAGGTGAAATTGAAACTTATTTTTATTTTCGATGTTATTACTTGAATTTATTTAATTCTAACTTTCAAATTGTTTCGATTTAATTAATAACGATTTATTCGATCCTAAGTGTTGATCCAGTGATACAGCATGGATCATATCTAATTTTTCTTGTTTGTCGTATGTATAGTGACCGCTGATTTCATTTTGAGAATAAATCTAGCAAGCGGACTAGGTCAAGTTATAGTAAATGGACAATAAGTCCAAATATCGATCCCACAGATACTATTATTTAAGTACTAAGATTGAACTATTCAATTTAATCTAGTGAAACGATAACAAGTGATTTGATGATGTAATTTAAACTAATTAAATTAAACTAATTTATGCTAAATTAATGAATAAGATCAAATTTGCAGAACATGTTGGAACTTGGAGATTTTCAAATTCAACAAAAATGACCGGGAACACACAACGATACCAAACTTTGATTATTGTCACGCATTAAAATTATTTAACCACAGATTATTCGATGTCACAATGAAATTCCATAATTTAACTATAAATCTATTTCTAGAATGTATAATCCTATTTTCATTTAACAGTCCAATTATTTTTAATTGAATTTAATTAAACAAACACGCATTTATCAATGATGGAATCACAGCTGTCGCCTAAAATCGCATATTGAAACCGAATACTATTTCTAGTCGGTTTAACCGTATGTTGATTAATATTTTTTAAGCTAAATTCAATCTATTCTCTTTCGAGTCAAGATCGAACAACAAACACTGCAAATAATTGGCCAAATTAAAAGCACGAAAATTACACAAACATTAATCAATAACATAAAATTAATTCATAAATCAAATCATCCAATGAATGAACAAAATCAATAGTTTATCCCTATCGTGGTCCCGATCACAAGAAAAACTACTTCATAAATTCAAAACTAGAAGAAAATCTAATATTCGAATTCATGAATAAAAATAAGAAAACAAGAGAAGAGAAAATCTCGGCGATGATGCGTGAATCTTGCGTATGAAGCGCGGTTTTCTCTCTTTTCTCCCAAACCGTCGCCGTCTTCTCTGCAATTCTCTCAGTCTCAAAAACCGTCCAAAAGTCCTCTCCAAATCTTAGGTTTTTCCTTTTATATTTTTCTCCCAAAAATCCCTCACAATCTTGTTATTTTCGAGTCAAAATTAATATCCTCCCAAAATCTCCAAAAAATCTTCGCCAGATCCGAATCTGATATGAAGGGCACATACCCCGTATAGACATCAGGGTAAGGGTCCGTGTATACTCTATAAAATTATGTCCTGGAAACACTGGCCACGGACCCCGTGTATGGGTCCGGATAAGGGTCCGTGTAGACACTGCAATTCTCATTCTCAGAGGGTAATTGACATGAACCCCGGGTACTGGTCCGCAATGGGGTCCGTGTATGCTCTGTAATTTTCTTCTTTGGAGGATGATGGACACTGACCCTTACACGGGGTCCGTGTAGGGGTCTGTATTAACTCTTTCACTATTCCCTATTTTTCCGGATGTTTTTGACATGACATTGCGAAATTTGACTTTCTTTCCCGTTCGTTGGTTTTATCATCTCTTAGTCAAACCTGCAGATAGCAATAATAAAACGAATTAAGCGTGAAACTCGGAATAAAAACGCCAGATAAGCACGGATACGACAAAATAAAGTCTCTAAAACGCTATATAATTCGTGCTTTATCATATAGCATCACATGAAAAATCATATGTAGCTGCAATTGGATTCATTCTTAAGACATTGTCTTGAACTATAAGTGGATTTCTTTTTACACTGAAAATATTTTCTATTTTTACTGTATTTAATTCATTAAAAAATAGTTAATTATATTCTTTCCAACAATAAGTTTTAAAAAAATGCTACTAAATATAAATATTGAATTATATATTTGAGATAATTAAAAAAAAAGTTAGTATAATTGACACGGAAGAGGGAGTAATTTAAAATATGGGGAATGATGACTGCAGTAAATGCCCCCCGAAAGAAGGTGTATCACTTGGACAGCAAAATCCAGATGACGTATCCCCACAAACCAAAGCAAACTCTAACATAAATAAACACAGGTCATTTTCAATACAGGTCGACCTACAGGCTGTGAATAGGTTACATAATTAAGGTGACCCAAAAAAACATAATGTATTCGGGTACGGCCCGCTTTGAATAAAGCCCGTTTCACGAGCAAGTGCAACCCAAACGCGTACAGCAAGAAACAAAGCATAAATGGCAGTAAACACCAGTTTTGGTAGTAACTATATGGCATTGACAAACCTTTAGTAAATAGTAGTAGTACATATAGATTGTTCATAAAGTTGATGGTTAGACAAGAATTTAAGGCAAATACTAGCTAAGATTCTGAAGTCTGAACCATGACTTCATATACTAAGCCAAGCGAATCAGCATTAAGAGATTACACATGCTGGCATGGATCGTGCGCCGTCGGACGTAACAATTCTCTTGGTTTGTACCATGGGAAGAAGGCAATTAGACTCTTTTAATTTGGGCCATTTGAATTTCTTCCTCTCTTCATTTTTCCACAGCTTTGCAGCAATATATTTAAAGCCTCCCTTTATATAAGAAACAAATAGCGAGACCAGTTCTCTGGGGATAGTGAAGCAAACTCATCAGTTAAAACATATTTAGTTCAATCGCATAACAAATTCGCTCTTCTGATGTAAAAGGTTTCACTTACAGAGGTGAGCAAGGGGATCGACCTCCATTCACATAGTAGACGAATAAATATGAATCATAATGCTGCCCATTGATATAATAAAAATTGTATAATCTCCGTAAGCACTGAAAGGACATTTTCTTGTACAGATGTATGGCTGGAATATTGTATGAGATCACGTGAAGATAAACAGCACGACATGTTGAAATATTAGAGGCGAACTTCACAACCTCGTGTATCAGTGAACTGGCTGAAAATCCAGGATCAGAGGATACTCAGTTAAAAAACTGTTTCTTCAACACATTGGATGAAGTTAATAGCCAAAAAGAGGACATAAAGAAAGAAAAGAAGAAACTTGCCTATTCCCAGGTTTCTATAGGACTCTAAGACTCCTAGTGTTAGGATGTATACCAGTGTTTGGTCAGAGTTTGGCGAGTCAAAGCTGAGTAAATCCTCTATCTGGCAGGTATAAAGTCAGATTGATAAGAGAACAGAAAAAGGCAAAATAACATTAGGAGTTCCATTATAGAGAGAGTGAATTCTTGAATGAAACACACACCAATAGCCAGTAATGCTCACGAGCGAAGAGAAGGCCTTCGCAGGATTAAAACCCAACTAAATCAGGACCTGTATTTAAACCGGTGGTGAAGCCATAGGTGAGCAGGTAGGTGCAGTTGCTCTCTATCCTAAATTTTTCTACAAACTTGTATATCTTAAGTATTTATTATACTCACAAATTCATATGATTTTGCTCCCATGAAATTATTTTATTTTAATTCCCAAGCAACCTACCCACACATACACAACCAAACTGATTCTGTCGCAGATTTAACAGCAGATGACTACTAAGTCCGTCGAGACTCACCTCACTCTCTTTCGCCAAAACAACTCTTGCAGTCACAAATCCAATAAGTTCATCGTTCTGTGGATTGTTCTGGCTTTGGTCAACAGCTCCCCAGGACACAATATCACGGCCATTGACAACATTGTGGAAAAACTCAGACTCATACCTAATGAATCATAGCATAATTTTAAACCAAAAATTTAAGCTACATCTGAAACTTACGAGCATGAAAGTAAGGGGAACATTCCAACCTTATTGGAAACAGATCTCCATGAATTCTTTCCAGAACTGATAAATCAGGTGGTTGTATCGGCCTAAAAGATATACTTGGATGGCAGGGCACTTTGAGATTTACCATTGAAGAATGTTGAATCAATCCCCAGTAAATATTTGACGTATTTCAAAAATAACTTCATCCTTTTATGCAACATTATCCATGCTAGCCATTCAGCCTCAGAAGGCCTAGTAAATATGCATTGTCATCTGTATATTCTTTACTTCGAGTAATTGAAAACATTTAACAAACAAAAAAACAGAGAGAGAAGATATAGCAGTAAAAGCTACTCAAACAATGGTTTGATAACCTAGTGTTTCCATATACTCATTGACCAACATTAAAAAGTAGGGGTTCATTCAAGGAGTTATTATTGCTTGAAAAGAAGCCATGGGCGACCACCATAAACAATATGACCCATGCTATGTAAATGCTAAATACATTGATTTGAAAACAAGAAATTAATCCTACATAAAGAATTGTAAATATCTTCTTTGAGATTGAACAATTTCACCCAATTGTGTGACTGTGAGTCTGTGGATGTGATATGATCTACAGATCTACTAAACTGAGATCAACAATGAACTCAATCCTCACAACTATTAGGAATCCCTTATTTAACTTCCAAGGTATATTTCTCTGTTGAAAAAGCATTCTTTTTCAAAAAAAAAAAAAACTTAAAAGCATTCTTACTAATTACTATGAGGAACAAAGAATTGGCAGTAGTCAGCGCCCACCCCACCCCCATGCACCCAAAAAAAAAATTAATAAAGAATAAATTTATGCTTACAGTCTGATGTAGTAAGGTCCTCCAAGGGCGTGTATGTCAATAAGCATAGGGATAACCTAGCATTGCACTCACATTTGGATACCTATTTAGTTTCATACGATTTAAGTTGGGTATTAGGAATAAGAATAGTCATACTATTGAATGCCATGACTCGAGTACACTGGCTTTTTTCTTGTTACCTAAAAATAAGTTAATGATCAAAATATCCAGTCTTGGCCCCAAAATAATTTACTTCACAACCAACAATAACCGAGCCAAACAGAAAATTGATCGAGGATTGATTAAAGTCAGCAACGTCACTAAAAGTGAAACCGAGATCAGTATACTCCTAACCATATCATTTGAAAAAGCTCCATTTTTTTCCTCCTGAAAACAAGATTTTCATAAGATAATGTTTACATCACATTATAGACGCAACCTTTCTTACAGATACCAAGACTCCTGAACAAGGACTTAATTGAAAAGGAAGCCAAATCGCCTTAGACCAGACATACAGTTTAAGATGATGGACCGAGCAAAAAACTACTAAAAAAAGTATCCTTTGGCATAAAATCGTCCACCACGGTTGAAATAAATCAATCTTTCGTAACGGTATCAATAAAATCCATACAATTTCACGTAAATTTACAGGACCGAGAAATCAATAACCATTATAATTTCTAATTCATGTCATCAATTACACAAGAAAATAAGTAAATCAAAACCACCCACATAAATATCAGACAAAAACAAGAATCTTGAGAAACTAAGCATTCCAAATTAATGGCAATTCAAGGAAGAAACCCAAATGGGATTTTCATTTCTATACGACAATAATAAAAAGTAGACAGTAATTATCAAACCCGTACCTTTAACTCAATCGTGTCGATAGAAGCGCATATCTCGCCTCATACAACCAGTAATTGACACTAAAGAAACGATAGACGACCCAAAAAGGAAGATTGTTTCCCTTCCTTCGTGGAAAATAAAACATTAACAGATTACTACTTGGCGTTATATATGATCAAAGTGCACGTGTAAGATGGGAATCGGTCGCTTTTTTGTTTCGTAATTCCATTTTATTCGATTCTTCTCGGTGAGCTGGTTCAGGCTCTGAATCTTCGTACTGTAAGACTTGGGAGGGCTGGGATCGACTATTTCTCTTCTACTGTACTTTCGGTACTAATTTAGAAGGGGAAAAAGGAAGAAAGAAGAGGAAAAATAATAACGCACCCATTTTCCATTGCAGATATAACTTGAGTTTATTCGAGATTAATTATGTTATATAAACAAACGTAATATATATTAAAAAAATTGTATTAAATAATGTTGGTATACCATTTATATCATAATATAAAAATTAAAATTTATTTTTATAAATATTTTTTAGATCAAAAGTTATAATTATTTAAATTAAAAATTCAAAAATCCTGCTATTCATGTATCTGAAATCACAACATAAACGTTAGAATAAAAGACATATCTATTTAGGGGTGTTCATCGGTCGGTTCGATTTTAATTTATCTAATTTCGGTTATGTTTTTCGGTTTTCGGTTTTTGAATTATGTAATCCGAAACCGATCAATTGTAATTCGGTTCGGTTTCGGTTTGGTAATATAATGGACCGATTTATACGGTTCGGTTTAATTAATAATATATCATAAAGTGAAAAAACATAAATTTTTTCAAACATTTAATTTAGATGCTTATAATAAAGTCCGAGCAATGGTTTTTCTCTCTTTTCGACTCTCTTCCTTGCAGCTTCCTAGCCTTCATGGCAGCTGCTTCCTCTTCAGATACAGCTTGAGGCTTTTCAGCTGCCCTTTTTCTCTTAATAATAGCCTGATGAACTCTCGGTACTCCCAATCTGTTATTCACACATAATTAAAAAAAGGTTAGTACAGAGACATTGTTTGTTTAAGTAAAATGGCAATACAACCAAGGGAAAATATACACAAACTCAGTTATGAACTAACACCGACATATATTCAAAATTCAAATCATAGCAATAAAGTAAAAAAATATGAAGGAAAAAAGATACTAACGGTGTTAAATCCTTCAATTTGTGCACCCACACGTACAAATCGGTTGAAACTCAAATTCCATTAAGTAAATAGACAAATTACAAAAATAGTAACTGATAATTGAATTTGTTTTCCCATCGGCCCTCACTCTCTCGTTCCTGAGCTATTAATAAAAATGGGTTAAGAAACTTCATCCCAAGTTCGAAACTACATGCCCACCGAAAAAAAACACCTAAACTACAAATCTTGACATACACACAGGAGGGCTCAAACCCAGAACATACAACCAACACACACAAGAAAGATCATCCACTTCACCATCCAAAAAAAAAGAAACATAAAAATTCGAGAAATCGTAAAAAGTACCTGAAAACTGAAAATCAACGAACAACGAACAACACAGTCAAGACTCAAGAGAAGAGGAAGAAAGCGCTGATTTTCTGTGAGGGAGAAAGCACTCCTTTTGTGCTAGGGCCGGCTAAGTTTTTTAAATGTTAGATATGGAAATAAATTATATTATAAATAATAAAAGTTTTGGGCTAAAATCTATAAAAGCTGGAAACACTAGGGACTAAATAATAATATAACATAAAATGCGGCCGGTTCGGTTATTTCGGTTTTCAATACATAAAAACCGAAACCGAACCGGAAAACCGAATATTTCAAAAAATAAATCCAAAACCGAACCGAAAAACCGAAAAACCGATCCAAAAAAACCGAATTACAAAATTCGGTCGGTTTTTTCGGTTATATCCGAATAATGAACACCCCTATATCTATTGGAAATTTTAATAAAAATTTAAAGGCTGAATAAAAAATCGTGTCTCATGAATGTGAGAGTATCTTTTGGCTCTCCACATTCTTGAGTTAATTGAAGAGTTTTGACTCTTCATATTCTTGAGTTAATGAGAAGATTAATTGAGTTAATTAATATTCCATGACTTTTGGTGTGCATTTTGGGACTTATAAATAGTGGGTTCATTTCCTCATTTCAAGTATATGAAAATCTATTCTCTTTCAAGTATTCTCTTGCATTTCATATTGTTAGCTTTTCATTTGGCCTCCGTTAAATCTCGGTGATAAAGTAAAGATACGTTTTCAGTTCGTCATAGTAGTGTCTTGTGCTAAGTCACTGCTGGTTGTTCCGTTGTATCCTGGGAAACAGACGTCCAAGACGATCCTCGAAGCACATACAGGAGGGGACGAATCTGTTTTAAGGACACTGTACTTCGTACAGGCCTCGGTTTGGTTTACTTCATTTATATCGTTTATCTACTGTTTTCTCTTACTATATTGCTCGCTGATTTTATTGACAAAAATATTTCTGTACTGTCCCATTTGATATATTGTGCAACAAACTTAAAACAGATTTACTCATTACGTGATTAAAGTTCAGATATGGCTACTGAAATCAGCGTGCAACGGGAAAATGGTCATATTGTCCCTACTGTGCCTACTCAAGTTGTCCCACGTGCTGCTGCGGTTACTGTCCCAGCCAGCCATGGTGAAATGCCTGAGAAGTTCACTGGTGTCGACTTCAAGAGGTGGCAGCAGAAAATGTTGTTTTACTTGACAACACTGAACCTGGCTAGATTCCTATTCGAGGATGCTCCTAACCTGAAAGAGGGTGATGGAGATGTTGAATCCGTCAGTGCACTGGAGGCTTGGAATCATTCTGATTTCCTATGCCGAAGTTATGTGCTGAATGGATTGGCAGACTCGCTGTACAATGTGTACTGCGAAAAGAAGACAGCCAAAGAGCTATGGGAATCCCTTGACAGAAAGTACAAAACCGAGGATGTCGGGGCCAATAAGTTTCTTGTAGGCCGCTTTCTGGATTTTAAAATGGTGAATTCTAAGCCGGTTATCAGTTAAGTTTAAGAAATCCAAGTGATTCTTCACGAGATTCACGCTGAGGGGATGACGTTGAGCAAATCTTTCCAAGTGGCTGCTATAGTTGAGAAGCAAACCACTAGGCTGTATATGGGTTTTCAAAAGGAAAATAAATTCAGATGGAACCATAGATAAATATAAAGCCAGATTGGTAATTAAAGGTTACCATCAACATGAAGGGCTTGATTATTTTGACACATATTCTTCTGTATTGAGAATAACCTCTATTCATGTGATACTTGCGATTGCCGCCTTGCGAAATCTTGAAATACACCAAATGGACGTAAAGACAGCCTTTCTAAATGGAGATTTAGAACAGAAATTTACATGGAACAACCTGAGGGATTTTCTGCGACTGGGCAAGAAGATAAGGTTTGTAAACTGGTGAAGTCTCTGTATGGCTTAAAACAAGCACCAAAACAATGGCACGAAAAATTTGATAAGACCATGTTGGAAAGTGGATTTAAATTCAGTAATTGTGACAAATGTGTATACATAAAAAACACTGAAAATGGATATGTCATTTTATGTCTTTATGTAGATGACATACTTATAATTGGTAGTAATGATAAGATGATCAAATCCACCAAGAAATTATTGGACTCAAGATTTGACATGAAAGATTTGGGCTTAGCCGATCTAATCCTTGGAATTAAAATCCATAGAACATCAGAAGAGCTAGTCCTAAGTCAGTCACATTATGTTGACAAAATACTTGAGAAATTCAATAACTGATGACTCTGCATTGGCTAGAACCCCGATAGATACCAGTCAACACCTATCAAAGAATAGAGGTGAAAGTATGTCTCAATTAGAATACTCTCGAGTCATTGGAAGTCTGATGTACTTAATGAGTTGTACAAGACCAGACATAGCTTATGCAGTGATCAAATTGAGTAGATTCACGAGTAATCCAGGAGTTGAACACTGGAAAGCAATTATCAGATTGCTAAGATACTTAAGGTACACTCGTGATCATAGGCTGCACTATAGCAGATATCCTGCTGTTATTGAGGGATACAACGATGCAAATTGGATATCTGATATGAAAGACTCAAAATCTACAAGTAGATTTGTATTCACTTTAGGAGGTGCAGCAATTGCGTGGAAATCTTCTAAACAAACTGTAGTAGCCAGATCCACAATGGAATATGAGTTTATAGCTCTTGACAAGTGTGCTGAAGAGGCTGAATGGCTGCGTCACTTCTTAGAAGATGTTCCAAGATGGGAAAAACCAGTGCCGGCTATATGCATACATTGTGATAGCCAATCTGCGATTGGAAGGGCGCAAAATAAAATGTATAATGGTAAGTCTAGGCATATACATCGTAGACATAATACCATTAGACAACTACTCTCAACTGGAGTTATCTCTGTTGACTATGTAAAGTCAAATGATAATATAGCGGATCCGCTGATCAAGGGGTTAAACAGAGAGTTAGTTATGAAATCGTCAAGAGGAATGAGGCTCAAGCCTATAGTATAAATTTGTGCGAAGGAAAACCCAACCTATGCTGACTGGAGATCCCAAGAACTATGTTCAATGGGACAACCTAATCGCACTGATTTGGTATATCACTGTGGGTGTTATTCCTAGTCCATTCCTATTATAAAACATTGAATGTTGAGGATAAGCTTACGGCTTTTAATGATTCTGATAAGAAGAAATATAGAATCACCTATGTGAGAGAGAAGTGGGGCCGCTTCGAAGGAATTGCAGGGCTCAATTCTAGACCCTCTTGCAGAACCAGACGTGTGTTCATGGCCAAAACGAACACAATCATGAGAACTGAATAGTACCAGGGAGAGTCTTGTGTGAAGTATATCTTAATTTACATAAACGGCAGAACAGTTCAAGGGCTTCATGTCTACTAGTCAGCTAGTAAAGCAAATATATTTCATGAGGGAAGGTTCAAAGGGTAACACATACCTATCCTATGCAGGATTCAACTGTAGAACTTTGTCACCAAGATTTGTATCAATTTTCATTCATGTGGGGGGATTGTTGGAAATTTTAATAAAAATTTAAAGGTTGAATAAAAAAATTGTGTCTCATGAATGTGGGAGTGTTTTTTGGCTCTCCACATATTTGAGTTAATTGAAGAGTTTTGACTATTCATATTCTTGAGTTAATGTGAAGATTAATTGAGTTAATTAATCTTCCATGACTCTTGGTGTGCATTTTGAGGCTTATAAATAGTGGGTTCATTTCTTCATTTCAAGTACATGAAAATCTTTTCTCTTTCAAGTATTCTCTTGCATTTCTTATTGTTAGCTTTTCATTTGGTCTCCATTAAATCTCGGTGATAAAGTAAAGGTACGTTTTCAGTTCGCTATAGTAGTGTCTCGTGCTAAACCACTGCTGGTTGTTCCGTTGTATCTTGGGAAACAGACGTCCAAGACGATCCTCGAAGCACATACAGGAGGGGACAAATCTGTTTTAAGGAAACTGTACTTCGTACATGCCTCGGTTTGGTTTACTTCATTTATATCGTTTCTCTACTGTTTTTTCTTCACTATATTGCTCGCTGGTTTTATTGACAAAAACCTTTCTGTACTGTCCCATTTGATATATTGTGCAACAATATCTTCTCCAACACTCGAATCATACATCGGACATTGGCGATATAGCAAAGTATGTGCGCAGAGAATGCAATATGTTGACTATCATTTACCTCCAACAAATCTTATGCATATAGATGCGGACAAGATACATCATCTGCCGTAGCCCATGAGTCTTTATGCGTGATATCCCCGGACCGGAGATGGGTCCGACCCACTCTCGGTAGCCCAAAAAGAGAGAGCTCATAAAGGTATTCGGAAAGCCTCGGAAGGTCATCTTCGTGACAGAGGCCATCAGGAGATCACCTCATTCACATGAAGCTGGTGGAAGGTCATCCGAGAGGTCATCCAGACCGACCTCCCATATTCACAATCTCGTCGATCAGTGGGATGGCCGACATCCACCGCCGAACTCCCATGCCGACCTTCAAGAGCGAAGCCGAGCCGACCTCCAAGAGGGTGCTTTCACGTCGAATGGGAATGCTTTGGCCGACCTCCCACGTCGAGCTCCCAATAAAATGAGATCCTTCGCGGGCTCATGCCTCTAAGAGCTCTTACCTAGATATTAACGGATAGCCCACAGAAATCAAGCCCAACAAGATCTAAACCAAATCTTGTACAAAATCTAACCAAATCTTGCACAAGATTCTGAGGATCTAAATCTACCAAATCAGGACTCTATCATCATCCTATAAATACCAGGTTTCGTTCATTGTTTATGGATTCATATATTCACATTCTCTCAGCACACACATTATTCTCTCAGTTTTCTGTTCTCTGACTTGAGCGTCGGAGGGGCTACGCCAGAACAATCTTCCGGCCCCCTTTTAACACTCCTATTTGATCTTCCAGATTTCGAAGGTCCGATCCGAGCTCCCCAAGTGAAGATCCGACCTCTCAGCTACCTTTCAAAGGACTGATCCGAGCTCTCCAAACGAATATTCGACCTCCCAGCTATCATCCCGGCTTTTCAGCAACATCAATTCGCATATGTGAGGTTCACATCCTAGAGGGTTAAGTGGAGGATCATGCCTGAAATCAATGTACTAGCTCGTCCTACATGTAGCATTTGTCACATTGTCCCATTTACACAGGTCGGCCGACTCATAGCTGACTTGTTCGACCAATTGGCGATCACCGATTCGGATGGTCTACACCGGCTCGTGTGCCCACTCCTTGTCTTAGATGAATTGAGGTTCGAGCTCCATATGCCAACCCATAGGACCTCCTCGCCTGGATCGGACTCCCTGTTAGATGAGTAGAGGTTGACACCTAACGATTGGGCTGTTAAGGCTCGTCAAATGAAGGCCCATTAGTTGGACCAAAGCCATTAGTTACCCGATAATTGCACAATTTTTTAAAGTAGATTATTGCTAAAAATAACTTCAAACAACTAGAATAACTGATTTAACGGGCCAAAATAAATATGTAACCAAAAAATTCCTCAAAAATATTAAAGAATTGTAACCACTAATACTATTTTAAGTTTGTCAAAAACTTGTGTGAGACGGTCTCACGGGTCGTATTTTGTGAGACGGATCTCTTATTTGGGTCATCCATGAAAAAGTATTATTTTTTATGTTAAGAGTATTACTTTTTATTGTGAATATTGGTAGGATTGACCCGTCTCACAGATAAAAATTCGTGAGACCGTCTCACAAGATACCTATTCTTTAAGTTTAGTAAAAATCAAAAAAATCAAATTATTATCCTAAATTGGTTGATGTTTTTTGTTTTTGTTTACCCCAATTAAAGTATGGATGAAAAGTAAAAATATATTGATCAGAAAAAAAAAAAACAAATTTACAATTGTTACTAACATTATCATTCATAGATAAATAAAAAAAATGCCGATTTCTTCAGACATGATAATTATATTAGTGAATAATCAAAATAATCAAAAGAACTCCTCCAGTCTCCATATGAGTATTAGAAATCGACTAAAATTTTATATCCCATAAAACATAGTGTAAGGGTAATCTTAGTAATTAATACGACGACAGCACGACAATAATTTTTTTTTTTTAGTTGCTAACAGTACACCCCAAGAAACACATTGGTACTGGTAAATCTTTGTGTTTTGAATACATTATCTTAATTATTATTTTTCAAATTAAATTTTTTGAATGCAACACATGGCATAGTATTGTTTCTACTCGTATAAACAATTAATGGTGAACTAATTGATCAACTCCTATTGGTATTCCAATATTTCTAAAATAAATCGGGAAACGAACAGATTCTTGTCTCCTGTAAATGCAGTGTGTGCTGCAGCCCCATTGCAGTGCTCTGAAGTATATAATAATTTGATGCTTACACGACAGGGGATTTTGCCTTTGAACCCACTTTCAGATTTTTCAAGAATGGGACGCCGAAACTGTTCATAGAATTCAGAAGCTCTTGAGCCCGAGATTCCATGTTTGCAAACTTGTAAAGATGCACGGCGGCACTTGAAATAAACCTGTCTGGTTTCTCAGAACAGCACTCTCTTTCAAAGAAGATGATTCCGTCTTCCACATTCCCGAATTCCACATAACCTCGAAGCAGTATCCTTTTGCACTCAAGTTCGGGATGTAACCCGGCATGAAAAAGATTTTGATATATTCTTTCAGCTTCCCCCATTAACCCTGATTTAGCGAAAGCCCAGAGTAAGAGGTTGAAATGAGCACAAGATGGGTAAATTCCTTCATTCTGCATGGACATAATAACTTGTTCTGCTTCTGAATATTTCAATCCCTCGGTGTATGCTCGAATAAGAGCAAGGTAGGTCCGTGAATCAGGTGAAATGCCATTAGTCTTCATGCTTTGGAAAAGCTGTTCTGCTTCATGATGGAGTCCTTTGGCAGCATTTACATTGATAATTATGTTGTAGCACATCTGGAAGCCCAAATAAATTATCATCGCTTATGGCACAGCATTCATGCATGACAAATGTCTCACTCGCTTAACATATGCCTACTTTTTCAGATAGCATAATTTGTATAAATTTGTAAATATCAGTAGCAACATATATCAAGCTGTCTCCATGTACCCACCTGCCCAGGTTTTATTCCTTCCTCCAGCATTTTACTGAATAAAGCCGACGCTTCCACAACTTTGCCTGCAAAATTGCGGTTCAAACTGGAATATATAAATGCACAATGAAGCATATATATAACCGAGAGCTCATATTAGAAAAACAATGGGTATTCGTTTGAAAGAGTGTTGCTTTAACTCATTTCACTTTTCTGCTTACCTCCTTATTTGATTGGTGAGAATTAATTGTATATATATATATTGGACTTGGCCAATTTGTTTGCATATCAAAGCCCAACCCAAAATTCATCCTTGTAATCCGAAACCCCTTATAAAGCACACTCCAATCATCCATAGATTGACATTAGACAAAAAATCTGCACATCAGTTCAAGGTAAATAAAATGCATAATATTGGAGAGCCAATGTTGTACCAGCTTTGCCATAATGACAAATCAAATTGGTATACGTCTTCTCATCCAACGGTATGCCTGTGTTTTGAGCCATGTTAAACATTTCCACTACTTTATCCAGGTTTCGGAATCGTCCATACACACTGCATCAACAAAATTCGCTCATAAAATTCACAACTATACAATCTATTCACAATTGAAAGAAAATTTGGATGGAGCTACTAGAATCAATGTTTAATTTCTTGCCTGATCATTGTGTTATATGTCTGGATTGATGGAGAAATGTTCAAGGAAAGCATCCGCTCATAAATGCTGACAGCAAAACGTAATTTACCTGCCCCACTAATATGTCAATATGTTTCCTTAGATGTTAAGTCAACTGATTTTATAGCCATAAGATTAATGTCTGAACCAATTTTACCTGCTTCTAACATGGCCTTGATAAAAGTGTTGTAGGCCACTGTGTCAAGCTCCAAATGGTCACGAAAGCTATTATGAATGACGTCCTCAGCATGCGTATGCTTACCTGTGAATAATCATGAAAAATGTTCATGTAATACATCAAATGTAATAGTCAGAAATCAATTTTCACTTAATCCAACACTTGAGCCATAGATGTTTAACTGAGAAACATGAGACATACTAGACAGTAGGAGAAATTTGAGGAACTTCTACAATTCACCTTATAAGGCATCCAAGCTTAATTTCATAATAACCACGAGATAATAATCATGGCTTTGAGGTTGGCAAAATGACTTGCGTCATAATAATGGGGTGAGTTCAGTGAGGTGTTCAATTAATAAAGTATTTGATTTCTTCCCTGGTGTGAATTTGTCGGAATCTAATCACTGGTAGGTAAAAGGCTAAAAAAATTGGTTACAATATAGAAAAACATAAATACAGAAACTTGCATAACTCAAAAATTAGAAAGAGTAGATTTTCGAGGTGGATCCATCATCATCGACCTAATGAAGAACCTGAAACCTCCCCATGGCACGAGGCCTTTTGTTCAGCTATTGTTTCTGCATTAGCTAAAGGTGGTGGAAAAGGATAATGTAAAACCTAAAATTTTTCAATTTTAAATGATCCAAAATCAAGACTAAACCTGAAATGAACATTTCTTACAGTTATTTGTCAACGCTTTCACGAGTATGCTGATTGAAACTGGGTCCAAATTGTGTCCTTTCTCAGTTTGTTCTTTGTAAAAGAAGTATGCTTCCTCCTCTCTATTACAAGTGATATAGGCATTGATCAATGAATTATATATGGTTTCCTTTTCAGTCGTACCAGAACCTGACACTGCTGAATAGACTTCCTGAGCTTTTCTAAGCTTTTTTTGCTTTCCATAAAGGCTAATCATAGATCCTACCGCGGTAACCTCTAATCCGCAACCAAGTTTTGTCATTAGCTCATAAAGATATTCGGCCTTCAACAAGTCACCTGCAATAGATATTCAACTCAATCCTTATGATATCCAAGATGAAGATATTGTCGAAAAGTTAGACCAGAATATGAAAAATTATCAAATCAAAGAATATAAGGAAATCCTTGCCTTCTCTAGAAAATTTGCTAATAACATGGTTGCCAGCCGACTCCCCAATTTTGGTTTTAAGCAACAATTTGAGAATTTCGTTCATTCGTGTGCGATCTTGAGTTTCCAAACAAAGCATTACAAGTAGCTCGATGGCCATAGCACCAGATTGATCCGCAGGCTCAAAAAAATGATCAATTTCTTCCAATTTGCTAAGTTGTTCATTGGTTGCCATAACAAATGTCTGGAAAAAAGTGGAATCTTCAAGTGTTTTAGTTAGTTTCAACTCTGCTGTCAACTGTTCCACTTCTCTTAGCATGCCCCCCTTGCAGTAAACCTTCATGACTGTCTTGAAAAGCTCCTCATTGAATTGAATTTTCCCTTTCCTTATCTGAGCAACCAAGTCTTTTGCCTTCTCAGCTAATCCAAGTCTCATATAAAAATTGAGCATATCGTCACAAGAAGTGGCATCAGGGGGTCCAGTCTTCAATAGAGACTGATATGCAACTTCTGCAGATGCAAGATCACCTTTGAGGATGTAGCATTGCAACAGTACGATATATGAAAATCTTGTGTATGAGATGTTTTTAGTTCTCATCTGTTCCATTACATCTATAGCTTTCTCAAAATTTCCAAACCTGAGATGGACTTGTGCCATTGTTGCAAAAGTCCTTCCATCACTAAGCTGGCTAGATCTATCTATTTCTTCAAAAGTTTTTTGAGCCTCCTCGTACAGCCCCAATTTACCATATATACGAATCATTAAACCAAATATGACTTCATCTGCAATAATGCCATACTTTTCCATTTCAGTGAAAAGTGAACAGGCTTTCCTATAATCTCCATATCTGTAATACATTGCCAGTAGCGAAGCACATGTGAAATTGCTGGGAATTATTCCTTTGGATCTCATGTCTTCATAAAGATGAAATACTTCATCTTTGTCACCACATTTGGAACTCAAAGTAATCAAAAGGCTATAGGTTGACTCTTCCGGAACAAAACCCAATTTCTTCATCTCTTTAAAAGCCTCAAAAGTTTCATTGGATATATTCTGCTTCGCAAGGGAGCTAATGACCACTGTGTAAGTAAATTGATTTGGGGGCACCCTTTTGTCCTTCATCTGCCTCCAGACAAATAATACATCACTGTGACGTGATTTCTTCTGGAGAGATGATAGCATGAAATTGAAAACAGCAGTTGAAAGCATTATCCCTCTTTCTTGAACGGCAGAATAAAAAGAGAGCATAGTCTTGTGGCGACCCCATCTGGCATATGAACACAACATTGTCCCACAAGCAACCTCATCAGGTTCACACCCTGCTTCAAGCATTTCCAAGAAAGTCTGTTCAGCAAGCTGAATTTTCCCGACTTGTCCATATGCACGCAGAACAAGAGTGTAGACTATAACACTAGGCCGGTAGCTCAACTGTCAGGGCATAATCTAACATTACACCAAATTAATAGCAGAATCATTCAAGAAAGATCATTTTTAAGTAAAAAAGACTGTCCAGCAAGGAATCCTAGAAACAAGGGCAGCCCTATTGCCATGAAATCAGCATCGGAGCCACATGTCTCTTAAAAAAAAAAGTGTAGCAAATGAACATAAATGTCTGTGTTTGACATGTAGCAGTCCTTTTGTTCCTTACAAATTACCAAAATCCAATAGTCTTATGTCCATATAAAGTATAAAGGCAGAAATTTACTTGAGAACAAAATAAATGAAGAAGGGGGCAACAAGGAATAAATAGCATCCTACTTTGCTCCTCCCCAGCTCTTCAATGCATGAAATAAAAACACTGTTTCCCAGTCAATAACATACAATGACTTTTGCATCAGATGTACTTACACTACAAATTAGAATAATTATTTTACTAATGCAGTGTTGATTCAGTCGGACACACTACCCGTGCTTCGAAACAAAAAAATATATATAGAAAAGAAACAAAGAGAAAGCAACCTGCAATTTCATCCAACCAAAAAAATCTCTGACTTGGCGCCAGCTCTTCTGTTCCTTCAACACCACGCACATCTCCCTGAAACTAAGCTTCGCAACAAACGACCCCATCACCTCCCTCATATCATACGCCCCTTCAGACATCTGCGAGAGACTCCTAACGCACTTAATCGCCGCCACCACATGGCGGCCGTAAAGATGTCCATCCCTATCGTCCTCCAGATACTGCACCATTTGCTCGGGGGTGCGTTTAATCCACCTAGGTGTCTGGACGCGTGAGCCCTGGTTCCTCCTCAGTACGCTGAGATATTGCGCCTTGGCCTTGATAATACGCCGTGCATTGTCGTCGGGAAGTGGGTTCTTGGGGTTTTTCCACTTGGGTTTTGGCTTGTTGAGGTTATTGGAATAGGGATTGCCATCGCTGAGGGTCCATGGGTCAGGTTTGAGGCAGCAGAGAAATTTGGGTTTGGATGCAGATTTGCCGAGGGGTTTGTTTGGGAGTTTTTTATGTGTATATAATATGAAATTTGGGGATGGACAAAGGAAAGGAGACCTTAGAGCTGGGACTTCCATTTTTCACCACACCATGGTGAGCTTCTGGTTGAGAATTTTAATGGAGGCGCACAGCGCCTGGTTTTTAAAATTAAATTAAATTAAAAAAAATACAGAAGTGTAGAAGGTAAACGATTGAATTGACGACATATAGGATTTGATGTGGGTAGACCTGGTCACGGCCGATTCAGGTTCGGTTCGAACCCGTCGTGTTAGGTTCGGGACGGAAAATTCCGGCCTTTAACTTTAACCGGGTTGTAAGCCCTGCAGTCGATTCCATTACGGGTCAATCAGTATTTTTAAAAAAATAAAAAAATATTATTTGTTAATAGACATTTATAAAATAAAAAATGTATAGTTTTAAAAAAATGATTCCAAATATATATTTATAACTATATAAGTTGTCTACGTATCTTTTTTTATCCAGAGGAATCAAAGCTCACGTAGTTCGCTTACATTGACATACTTACCTAGTGGAATCAAAGCTCATACTATGAAATTGATGAAATTAGTGTTAACTGTTGTTTGTGATGTATCTTTGTTGAATTGAATAGTCATGCCTAATTGCCTAGTAATCTGTACTTCAGGCAAATTTACGAGTGATGCTGCTGGGAATGTTTAATGATCCACGAGTAGTTCTCATAAAGCTCGTTGATCGGCTTCATAACATGAGAACAATGTACTTATATTATGCTTCTTCTGTTTTTTCCTATATATCCGTCACAGATTATATCAGTAGGCATGTAGATAACAAATTCATACGTTATTACTACTTACGTTTGGTCAGTCTTTTTTCACTCTATAGTTTCACGTTCTCTGTTTCGGCGGAAGGACTCATATTAGCCTTTCAACTGTTTTCTTGAAATAAGATATTCGTCACTCGGCGTGGTTATGGTTTTTCGCATATATGCTCTTCCTCCAACCAAAGCTCAAGCTGTTGCACAGGAGACATTAGCTAGCTATTTGGTGCTCACTTGCTTCCAGATTAGGTTTGTGGGCTCTAAAAGCTGAACTCGAAGACCTTTGCTTCGCTGTCCTTCAGGTTTATTGCTAATTATTATTTTTTTAATGTGTTTTTTATAAAATTAGAAAAACATGACATCAAACATCGCCCATTTGTACTTGCCTAAACGTGCAGCTCCCGCACTGTAATACAATTTCCTGAATGTGGAAAACCTGGAGACTGGGAAGAGGAAAATACAAGCACGAAGGTAACAGTCTTGAATGCATCTTGATGTGAACCTAGAGCGGCATGCATTGATTTCTATCTTTTGATGAATATGCATACTTGTGTTGAACATCCAGTCATCTGAATGTTAGACATCTTACCTATGTGTTTAGATGTGATTATCAGTGAATATATGTACTGCACTTTCTGGCTTTTTCCTAATAGTTAGTTACAAGGTATCCAGCCACCAATTATTCTGTGTAGATGTTGGCGTAATTTTGGTCCCTGTATGCTTGAGATAGTCTTTGTTTTTGTCCTCGTGCATAATTTCAATCGCTCTATATAGATCTTCTTATTCTTTTTTTGTTCTTAATCTGCAGGTTCTTTTGCAAGCTCATGTTCTACCATTTGATCTCATCCTGGATAGGAAGAAACGTGTGCATTTTTTGAAAATTCAAGCAACCTACAAGGATACACCTAAAAAACCTAAGGTTGTGAAGGATGCTGGTACTGCTTTGGCATCTCTGGTTCTTTGTGAGGAAGCACTGGAGCGGAATTATTTATCTCGACATCGTAGGCTAACCATTCAAACATGATGCTATATAAACATAGTGATATTGTTGCTTTTTAAATAGCATGATTGTAACCCACATGTTAACTTCGTTATATACATAATGTTTGCAGATACGTTCCAGGAATGGAAGTAACTTTATCTGGACGCCTTACAAACTTGTATAACATCTACAGTAAGGTATGAATTTATTTCTTGGTCTCGAGTAAGCAATAATTTGAGGTACTGTCCGTAATATATTTGATATACTGATTATAAAATCTAATGCTGGGTTGGGACGTGGTGAAAAGAGTTGTCAAGTAAAATATTGTTCCTGCATTCAGGTTTTGGAACCCAACTGATGGTGAATTTGATGATTATGTCGTCAACCCAAAACCAAGTGGATACCAAGTCAAAATTCCATTATAGATTTTGCATCTAGCTTTGCGCTGATGTTTTGCGAGAATACATCTTGCGCTGTAATTTTGATTCCCCTCCTTAATGCGGTTCCCCATTCTTAGTCACTGAACACTTCAGTACAAGGGTCCAGACAGCTCTCCTTTGGAAATTCAAATTCGAACTCAGGTATACGACTACTTATATTTTTCACAAGAACTCTCAGAGGCAACTATTCAAATTTGTTGATGCCTGATGATGATTTCTTAATTTAGAAGATGCATGAATATGCTGAACATGGTCTTGCTGCACATTGGATTTATAAGGAGACTGAGATTTTATTGCCCTCCCGGAGCAGTGTAACTGATCCCAAAGTAGGTGCCTCGACAAATTTCTCGAAGGAAAGGGAAGATCTGGGTTCTCTTGAGGATGTTCCTTTCTAATAATACGGTGCACTTAAATTGGGACTTCCGGTTCTCAGAGTGGAAACATGTCAATTACTTGCTGCTGTTATTCTTAGGTATCTTGCTACTGATTTGTCAGCTTTGACCCATGTATTTAACTTCTCTTACTTGTGCATGAAACATTTATCTGTCCAGAGTTGATAATCACGGAAGAGCTTTTCTCGTTGCTTAAGTTTTGGACTAGCAGCTTTAGATATCATAGTCGAAAGAAGATCGTCGAAACTCACTCACTTTACTTAGACGAACCACTATTTTTTCTTCTTTTAAAAATTGTTGAAGTGAAGGAATCAAGAAATGTTTTCGAATAATGGGAGATGTAAACGTGTAATAGTTATTCAAATATTTTATGAATGAACCGTAGTTGAACGTTTTTATTTAGCTTCATCTAATTTATATAAGGTTTAAAAAAAACATATTTATGTTCGGGTCTCATCCGCAATTTCAGATATAGAAGGGGTTGCTGTTAAATTAAATTTATTTATGTTCGGGTCTTAGCGCAATTTCATATATAGAAGGGGTTAGCGCAATTTCTATTGCGATAAGACCCGAACATAAATTTACCCATTTTTATCAATAACCCCTTCTATAGAATAGAAATTGCGATAAGACCCGAACATAAATTTACCCATTTTTATCAATAACCCCCTTCTATAGAATAGAAATTGCGGCTAAGAGACCCGAACATAAATTTACCCATTTTTATGGGTTTCTATTGCATTCGCTTTCTGGCGGCCCTGTTAACCGAACCCACCCACGAAGGTGGTGCACCAGACTCAGCTACCTCGTTCAAGGCTTGAATCCCAAAGTCCGCACCGCATATACCCATAACGAACATATCAAAATCCACTGTTTCCCTGAGTCAAACCGCCAATCAGTCTCCGTGATTTCATTTGGATGCCCTAATTGTGAAGTTCCCCAATATTTTGAAGGAAACCCTAACCCTACCCCTTTTTTCTCATTACAATATTCAGATCGTTGAAACGCTGTCTTTTCCTCATACGTATGAAAATTGCTGTTTCCCTATGTTCATTGTGGGTGGCTTACCAATTTGAGTCGGTACAGTACTTTTGTTCTGTCGATCATAAAAGCAAAGCGTGTTTCTCTTTGGTACTATCCGTGATTCCTTTTAAATATTTCGTTGGAAGTGGTAATAAGGTGAAATAAATCTGTCTCGAGGAGTCGGTGCTAATTTTGTTGGTAAAATAGAAAGATGAGAGAGTTAACTGCGTAAATCGATCGGGCGTGTAGAGGGTGAGAGGGATAGATCTTTTTTTTGGTCTATAGGCTTGTTTATGTGCCTTTTTTTTACCTCGAGACTTATAGAATATTTTATATAGAGGAGAAGTAGAGAGATGGGTAGTTCAGAATCTGGGGAAGTGGCTCATGGCTGTGTGGGGAGTATAGTGTGGGTTCGAAGGCGCAATGGGTCTTGGTGGCCTGGAAAAATACTTGGTCAGGAAGAGCTGTCTTTGTCTCATATAACATCTCCGCGATCTGGAACACCTGTGAAGCTTCTTGGAAGGGAAGATGCTAGCGTGTGAGTTTACACATGATCTTTAAAATTTTCATTCCAGTGAAGACTTATGTGAAAATTTGTGGTGGTGTGCTTCTATGCATGTCATTTTAGTTGATGTGTTTGGTAATGGTTTGTGTTGATTGCCGCCTCTTTACTTTTCGTGATACCTATGGGGTAACATTTTTTGTGAATGATTTACTTTTTTGCTGCAGTGAGCTTGCTGCCTCTTTACTTTTCGCGATACCTACGGGGTAACATTTTTTGTGAATGGTTTACTTTTTTGCTGCAGTGAGCTCAAATACACAGTCTCATCAAAGGTAGAATTATTTGTCATTGATGTTACTCAGCTGCAACCTAGCTTTACAGCATGGCTTTAATTTCGCTAATGTCTTTGACTGATATGTCTTCAGTATCTATTTTGTATACTCATTACCATGAAAATTTTGGTCGTCCTAGCTCATTGGTAGATGTTAATGGAATACATTGTCATTTTTGCTTTGATGAAATATTTTAAATCTTATTAAGCACCTGCAGTAAGTGTTACGTAGGACAAAGTGCTACACATGAAGTGAAATTTAAAGCCTGTGGGACAAATTGCTATATATGTGAGAGCTTCGGGGCTTCTTCTTGAATTCTAGAGTCCCAGTGCTGGTGCTTTGATGCGTTAAGACTTAGGCCATTATAAGCACATCACGTTCTAATTGAGTGATGATTGTGAAGTCACTGTTTCACATCTGGGTGTGGATGGTTAAAAGTGGTTTATAATGTTGTCTCTACATTGTTTGTTGAGGCTTTAAATACAACTGAAAATAGTTTATAAATTCTCATTGATGCTATACAATTCTATAGAAAGAAATCCAAATACTCTCTCCAAAGTTCAAATGGTTAGTTTATGACCCATGTTGTCAAGGTCATCGGCATTCATGAACCACATGGACAAGCATTTGGGTCAAAAGTGATATTCAAAAGGGTTAAAAATGATTTAAACCGGACCACAGTTTCATGTGTCCAAATGTTCAAGTGCAGCAGTGAAGTTCCTGTTCCCCTGGAGTATCTCTATAAAATCTGTATGGTGAACTGAATATATAATTTGTTTGTTGAATGTAATTTGGCCGCTTATTCAATATAATGGAAGCAAATGTTTCTCCTTAATACAAGCTGTTTCACATGCATTGGTTTATGTGGCATTTGATTTCTTTGTTTTAATTTTATTATAGACCACAGTTCACAAGAGTAAATGCTTTCTCTGAAACTTTCAAGTCCTTCAGATAGTTGGGCAGTTTGACTTCAAAATGAATGTCATTTTTCTGTTGTTTTTCCCAATTTACTTTGTTTATGAATATTTTCGCTGTATGTACCACCAGGGACTGGTACAATTTGGAGAAGTCAAAACGCGTAAAGGCATTCCGATGTGGTGAGTTTAATGACTGTATAGAAAGGGCTGAAGCCTCTCAGGGTATGCCTCCAAAGAAAAGAGAGAAATATGCTCGCCGGGAAGATGCAATACTACATGCTCTTGAACTAGAGAGGCAATTATTGGAGAATAAATACGGGAAATTGGAACATTCTTCTAATCATAGGAGCAAATCGTCACCAGATGCTGCAATATCTTCAGAATATCTGGGAAATGAAAGCAGAAACAAAAATGAATCCAGATCAAGTCAAATATCTGATAGACTTGGTTTGTCTCCCGTTGAGAAGAATGCGGAGGTCTGTCTGTACGAAGTGATTGCTAGAGATGAAGGTCAATTGAGTGGAGATGATGATAGTGCCAGTGTGCTGCCTCGAACACGAGGATTACAGGACTTTGGTCTCCGCACTGCACCAATTAGTAAGCTTTCTACTTCAACAGCTTTAATTTTTTTTTATCAACTTCTTGTTTTGCTTTTTATCTTATTCTTTGGCTTTTTATTTGATGCCCTTAAATCTTAATTTAGAATGATAAACTATGTCCAGCACCAAAAGCTTAAAGGACAAAAGGAGAAAATTCATTTGAGGGGTTGACTGAGATTTTTCTAACCAAGAGACATGATAGGAGCCTCTCTCTTGTAATGCTAAATCACCTGTTTTTTGAATCTCACCCTAAAGATGATTCTGTTTCTATCTCTGTCAGGAGAGAAGCTGTCGGGATTTTCATTTCGTGCAAAGAGGAGCAGATGTGCTTACCTGTCGAATGCTTCGGGAGATTATTTGAATGACGGCCGATTGCAATCCTCGCTGGCAGAAATGCCAGTTTCCAGGCTTGAAGAAAAAAACTTCCCTTATTTGGATTTGGGTGAAGAGCGTATTTCTGGATCTACAGAGGATACAGAAACAGATTGCTCTGAGACAGATTCTATGGAATCAGATTCAGATGATGATTTGACTGCGCTTTCTGGTTAGCATGATGAATCCTTTCATGAAACTAGCACATTTTCCCATGTTAATGGAACAACTTATCCATGTTTTTTTAATGAAATGCACACCATGAGAAGGATGATTTATTTGCGAGATGATAATTGACTCGGCCATTGTTTTCAGAATTACTGTTCTATCCGATCTCTTAGTTGATTCTTGGCGGTTGCTGTTCCTATCGTCCATGGACGATTGATTTTACATATTCTTATGACTGGTAAAAAATAGTGTGGTTTCATAGCCTCATTTTTTGCATGGTTATACAGATGGTTATGCTTCTATAGAATTGCGACCTAAATATCCGAGAATTGAAGCCAATGAAGGGCATGAAAGCATAAACAGTGATGACCCTGATGAATTGACATTTCCAGATGACTTGTCCAATCCAAATGAATTTGCACCAACTAAATCAGGTGTATCCAAATGGCAGTTGAAAAGGAAAAGAAATAACCGTGGTCTTGGAAAGCGGTCAGTTGACAGAACTGATTCAGAGGTATTCAGACAATATACAAATGGAATAAGTTCCAATGGTGGTACCAAGGCTGATTCAAGCCAGAAAAGTTATAGGACCCATGCGGCAAAATATAGATCAACAGGTCTTAGTCGTTCTAATCATAATATCATAGATCCAGACGTGTTGACATCGAATCGTTACTCCGCAAAAAGAGGATTCTGGGAGGATAGTTGTGAGTACACGGACACTGTGTTTGCTGATAGGCATCAGTTTGGTGGTAGGATCATGTTGGTAGATGTGGATTTAGAAGTTCAGGCCAGCAACTACCGACGGGACGTTCCTATGATTTCAATACTTAGTATGCTAAATGGACATGCTATAATTGGTCATCTCATCCAAATTGAAGCGCTAGAGAGTGGTTCATCAGAAAACCTTCTTGCTACATCTGATAATATTTTACCCGAATTATTGGAGAGTCCTAGCAGGCTTCCCCCCGCATGGAGGACTGGTCCCAGGACAGCAAATTATCGTGTTCCACGCCCACATTTGTACTCATCAATTGAAAATGATTGTAAGCATCAAGGTCGATCGGTCTTTCAAGATAAAAAGCTTCCATTTGGCTCCAGTCAAGGTCAGAAAGCAAATGTGTCCATACCAATCTTTTCCAACAATTCTACTGAGAGGATGTTCTCCAAATTTTCACCAAAGAAAATTAGCCCATCTACTAGTCAGAAGATAAGAACATTGTCTTCTATCGCCTCGGAGCCGAAAAATCGTAATGATATGCGAAGTGGCTGCAGCAGTGACTACCGTGTGGATGGGCTGATAAAAACCGAATCTGTACCCACAGGTGTTGCTTGTATACCTGTTAGCCTGGTATTCAGTAGGCTAAACGAGGAGTTACTCGGGCGCCATCGGTAGCAACAGCTTCTTTGGCCTATCACGTTAATTGTTAGCTGCATGTACATTTTAGAATAGCAATAATAACGACAAAATCCAACATCCTAGCTCACCGAATCCCTGAACTTGTTGACTTCTGGCAAGAAAAATCCTTAGGTGGGCAGAATATCACGCGGGAGTGTTAAGATTTGAAGCCAGAACATGGACATGAAAAGAAGAGGATGGTGGGATCTATCTACAGCCTGCAGGAGATAGGAATACATATTGTAGATTTATTTATATGGTTGAATGAATGTACATTTTATTTTGACTCGTAAAGTTTTTCTCGTGACGATAATATGTTAATTACCTTATAAGTTGAAATCTTATTTTTGTTATTTCAAAACGAGATGGTGTTTCCCTCTGCATGCGAAGTATAGTATCATTAATATGTTTCTTGGTTATGTTCTGACAATCTATTTTGCTCATTCCTATAAAAATATCTTAATCTGGAAAATTTTGGTTAGAAAGTAGGATGCTTGCGGATAGATGAATTAAAATTGATTCTTGAGATAAAAAGAATGACATAAAATTTTTTATAATATTATCTCATGAGTCAGATGAATATTTTATTTGAATCAACTATGAAAAATTATCATTTTTTATATCAAAATATTATTTTTTATCAGAAATATAAACTATATTAACTTATCTCACGAATAAATATCCGTAAGACCATCTCACAAAACTTATTCAATAAATAAATAGGCATGCACAAGCACATATATATGTATTTTACAAAATGAAAATATTTTATCTAAAAAATTATAAATAAATCTTTTATGTAAAAAGCTTAGACAAGCAAAATTTCGTATCAAAAGCTATATTTGGTTTAATTTAAAATTTTCCACTTTAATCACCTTTTTGAATATTTCGAAATTTATAATTTTAGCTAAGGTTATATTCATTGGTTGAAAATTTTTTATTTAATAAATTTTTTTCAAATTATGGACAATATAATAAAAATATAATTATTATCTTTAATTAAATTTTCATCTATTTTTAAAAAATATCAGATTACTATATTATTATAAAATAATGAAACGGAAACTCGTTATAATATTAAAAAAAAAAAAACAATTACCATGCAAATTTTTACGTACAAATGTATTTTTTTTTTAAATTATATATTTCTATTTCCTAATATATTTTTTAAAAAAATATTTCATCGTCCGGAGAAATTAGATCAGAGCTGACAGAGCCAACAGTAAGTCTTGCGTTTGTCAAGTATGAAAAGCCCATGCAGCGCTGCCACCACAGAGTAAGCTCTGGCAATTTGTCAAATGCTATTTTCCTCATCATTCCCGCCGAAGCCCAAACGTTACTCCGCCGCCGCGCTCCGCTGTCTCATTGACTGCCTCAGATTCTCTTCATCTACACAGCAACTACGCGATCCTGTAACTGAATCGAAGCTAATTCACCAGCAGCACCTGATTCGGGGTCTCCCTCTCCGCTCAAATCCGGATGTCACCTTCCGAATACTCTCCAATTACCTATCCCACAATGCCCACTCAGATGTTCTCACTGTCCTACGCTATATCTCACCTTCCCGTCCCGAAGTCTTCTTTTGGAACAGCCTCATCAAAAGCAAAGTTTATTTGGGAGATCACAGGAATGCCCTCAGCATGTTTGGTGAAATGCGGGTTCTTGATTGGGTTCCTGATCGATACACTTTTCCTTACATTCTCAAGGCATGTGGGGAACTTTCTTTGCTGGCTACTGGGTCTGCTGTCCACGCGCTTGCGTTTGTTACAGGTCATGTTTGCTCCAATGTCTTTGTGAGCAATGCTGCCGTAGCTATGTTTGGGCGTTGTGGGGCAAGTGACGAGGCGCAGCTGCTGTTTGATGAAATGCTTGACAGAGGGGTGTGTGATGTGATCTCCTGGAATTCGATTATGGGTGTTTATGTTCAGATTGGGGAGTGTACAAGTGCTTTGCTGATGTTGGGAGATATGGTTAAGGATGGTGATTTTAATGCAGATGCAGTTAGTTTGGTGACTGTGCTCCCAGCCTGCGTTTCTGTTAAAGCATGGAGGAGTGGAACTGAAATTCACGGATATTCGATTAGGAGAGGTTTGTTTGAGGATGTGTATGTGGGGAACGCAATTGTTGATATGTATGCAAAGTGTGGATTAATGGACCAGGCAAAGAATGTATTTGATAGGATGGAGGTGAAGGACGTGGTGTCTTGGAATGCACTAGTTACAGGATACTCTCAGATTGGGAGATTTGGTCACGCTTTGGAATTGTTTGAGAGAATGAGGGTGAAAGAGATTGAGTTGAATGTGGTGACATGGAGTGCTGTGATTTCAGGGTATGCGCAGAGAGGACTTGGCTATGAGGCACTTGATGTGTTTAGGGAGATGATGTTTTCTGGATCGCAACCAAATGAAGTTACATTGGTGTCAATATTATCGGGGTGTGCTACAGTGGGCGCATTGGTGCAGGGAAAGGAAATACAATGTTATGTTTTCAAAAACATTTTAAAATATGAAGGTCAGAATCATGGGGACATGATGGTGATCAATAGCATCATAGATTTGCATGCGAAGTGCAAGAACTTCAGAGCAGCACGCAAACTATTCAGTTTGATTGATTGTGAAAATAGAAATGTGGTTACTTGGACAGTCATGATTGGTGGTTGTGCACAACATGGAGACGCCAATGACGCCTTGCAACTTTTTTCTGAAATGTTGAAGGACAAATGTGGCATCGTACCAAACACATTCACTATATCCTGTGCATTGGTGGCTTGTGCACGTCTGGGTGCCCTTAAATTTGGCCAAGAAATCCATGCTTATGTACTGAGGAATTGTTGCAAAGAGGATATGCTATTTGTGTTAAATTGCCTTATTGACATGTATGCAAAATCTGGAAATGTAGATGCCGCTCGAGCTGTTTTTGATGGAATTATTGATAAGAATGTAGTCTCTTGGACATCTATAATGACTGGATATGGAATGCATGGTCGTGGAGAGGAGGCCCTCCAAGTTTTCAGTGGGATGAGAAAAGCTGGTCTACTTGTTGATGGGGTCACTTTCGTGGTTGTGCTATATGCTTGTAGTCACTCTGGAATGGTGGAGAAGGGAATTAATTACTTCAATAAGATGGAGGAGGAATTTCAGGTGGTTCCAGAAGTGGAACACTATGCTTGTGCCGTTGATCTTTTGGGTCGTGCTGGACGCTTGCATGAAGGTTTGAAGCTCATAGAGGAGATGCCAATGGAACCCAATCCAATAGTTTGGGTGGCACTGCTTAGTGGTTGCAGGGTTCATGGGAATGTGGAACTTGCAGAGCATGCAATTAACAAGTTGTTAGAGTTAAACTTCGAGAATGATGGCTTGTATACACTGCTCTCCAACATATATGCCAGTGCTAGGCAGTGGAAAGACGTTGCCAGAATCCGATTGTTGATGAAACGTGGTGGAATCAAGAAGAGACCTGGCTGCAGTTGGGTACAAGGGAAGAAGGGGACAGCAATCTTTCTTGTTGGGGACAAATCCCATCCAATGACTAAAGAGATTTATAATCTACTTGATGATCTGATATTTCGCATCAAAATCTTGGGCTATGTTCCCGATACTAGTTTTGCTCTCCATGATGTAGATGACGAGGAGAAAAGAGATCTTTTACTTGAACATAGCGAAAAATTGGCCCTTGCTTATGGCATTCTGACAACAGGTCCCGGCGTGCCTATTAGGATTACCAAGAACTTGCGTGTCTGCGGTGATTGTCACAAAGCTTTTAGTTACATTTCTAGGATCATTGAACATGAAATAATTTTGAGGGACCCAAGCCGTTTCCACCATTTCAAGAATGGATCCTGCTCCTGCAAAGAATATTGGTGAGGAGGGAATAGTTTCCATCTGAATATTTGTAGAATTGGATATACTGCTTCAGTCGCAAGAGAGGCAGAACACCACAATCTTGGAATTCATTTTCGTAAATATTGTACCGCCAATTTCACAGTGGCACATATTTGTTTCTCTTTTGATGCACAGGGCATGGAAGAACTGAATGTTATGAACTCCATTTTGATTGAACTAAACTCAAACATTCCAACATATGATTATCATCCTTGCCTCTCAAGGTAGGAAGACGCTGTCATGATACTATTACCAGTTCAAGCATTAACGGTGGGTCTAGCGAGACTCATAAACAAGGAAGTAACGGGACATGTGGTCTTCAAATAGTTGAGGCTGGTGACTTGGTTATTTCTGGCCAACTGCTGAGAAACGTGACAACAACTTCAGTGAACAGATTATATTCAATGGGGCAGATTTGGAACTGTTTGTAAAGTGGAGTTGCATGACTGACTAACCTTGCTATTTAGACTTATTCAAATCTGAGATTGCTGTTCTCAGGAAAGTTAGAAATAGGCACCTGGTCTAACATTTGCAATAATGCTTAGATGGACACAAGACGCTTCTTGTCTATGATTGAAAGAAGAAGGGATGATTTTTTGCAGCTAAGATGGCCTCTGCTTTGTCTCTGATTTCGGTTTTTTTTCAAAGACCCATTAAGTTATATCAGCCAATACTCCATCTGGCCTATCCTCACCATCTTCGTCATGTTTGAATTTAGCATTGGTAAGTTTGTTTATGTACATTAAATTTAAATGATTTTGAATCACTGACCGGAGTGTAGTTTGACAATTTAACCGTTCACTATTTGCTGATTGCCTGATTATCATCATTAACGTGATAGTGAAAGTTGTGGTGGATACAAGATAGGAGCTGAGATTAGCGTCTATCAGCTCTAAATTTCCTTAAATTGTATGAAGGGCGTGAAGAAATATTCAATAATTATGTTTTAGTATGTAAGAACTTTACCGTAATTATCAGATCAAACTCTTTGTGCTGAATTTTCTATGTTCATTCTCTTTCCTGTGTTGGCCAAGTAGCAATGGGACCTGTGGCAATAAAGAGGGAGAGGAGAATGCGGGTAGAGTTCTCAATCAGAGGGCACAGAAATTAGGCTGTGTATGGAAACAAATATATCAAATGGGAGCAGAAAAATTGAAGGGAATGAGTCTAACTTTGTTTATGGTGAAGAGTTTCTTTCTTAATTTCGAGGCATATGGATTTAAAAGTTCGATCCCAATGAATGTTACGCCAACAACATACCACTGTTTGGTTTATGAAGAAGGAATGCCATCTGTGATTGAATATATATAAAATATGGGGAAGGTAATGCCTTTGCCGATCCTTTAGCTACTGAAGTTGTTGAGAACAGATGGGTTCAACTCTGACTGAATATAAGTTTAATACACACGTTAGAGAGCTCTGCAAGATGGATAAAATTGGCTACCTTATTTACTTACTTCTCATAATCTTGTATAGTTGTTTTTGTGATGTTCAATACGACAACACCTTATTAGCTTAGTTTTCGTACTTTTTAGGTGGCTCGTGTAATTCTCAATTATCTTGGCCCAGTCCCCCTCCCTTGTATGTTTTTATTCTTTAGCCGACATTTAGCCCAAAAAAATGATCAAAAACTTATTTAGAGTTCATATCTGGTATGCAAGCAAATATAACCACTTGATGATGGAGTGTATCACGCATGTGAAGGGGCGACACTAAACAAAGGGTTCAACCGCGCATTAGGGACCTTTTCTGCTGGAGCACTATCGCTGGGCATTGCAGAATTATCTAAGATGGCCGGACAATTCCAAGAAGTGGTGGTGGTCGTCAACATTTTCTTTGGTGGTATAAGATTCCCTCCTTGGATTTAACATTGTCGATCCAATTCGATATTATGATTTGATTTTCTTGGAGCGTCTGAATCCCAATTGATTGGTGTTTTGCTTTTTTTCTGAGTATTAGGCTCATTTGCTAGTTATTTGAAGTTGCACCCTGCCATGAAGCAGTGTGAATATGGATTCCGGATGTTCTTGCTGACATTTTGCATTGTGCTGGTATCGGGATCTTCTCATTTTGTTTGAACAGCTGTTTCTAGGCTGCTGTTTATCGCTCTTGGTGCCGGTGTTTGTTTGATCATAAATGTTTGTATTTACCCCATTTGGGCTGGTGAGGTTTTGCTTGAATTGAAAAAATTTCAAGGGGGTCACTAGCTCTTTGGAAGGTGAATATCTGTTTTCTTTTCTGTTTTTAAATTCATGGTTATTTTTTCCCATATTACATTAAATTATGTTGGCCAAAATGTATTCTAAATCGATAACTTGAGTCCTTGTTCAGGATGTATCAGTATGTACTTGCAGTGTGTTGAATACACCAGAATACCTGCAAAGATTCTTCTCTACCAGGCTTCTGACGATCCCCTGTACAAAGTATATAGAGCTGCAGTTGAGTCCACAAGCCAAGAGGAGTCCCTGGTATTCAATATTCTCTAATGTTTTACACTTATCGAAGAATACCTATCAAAGAAATGAGAACTTTAGTTCCATTAGAACTTTCTTTCTGCAGCTAGATTTTGCTGTATGGGAACCACCCCATGGTCGTTACAGAATGTTCAATTATCCTTGGAATGAATATGTTAAAGTTAGTGGTGCTCTAAGGCATTGTGCATTCATGGTTATGGCAATGCATGGGTGCATACTTTCAGAAATACAAGTTTTTGTGAAATGTTTCATTCTATGCAGCTGCAACATTAGCATTCTCACTCATGGCATGCTAAAAGGATAGATGTTGCATTTAATCCATTTGCCATACATATGCATGGGATTTGCCCAGACTCTACCCGTGCATACATAAGACAGGATCTTACATTCAGCAGATGCAAGTCATTAACCTGACCTCGGAAAATTACACTAAACTAAAAGTGAAAATAACTTCAAGTAATAAGAATAAAATATCCGGCAGCATCCTTTGCATGTGAATGTGCTTTCCTCTTCAGCTGAAGATTACAGGTTTACCTGTCTGTGCTAGTTTGCGCAACAAGGGTATTCTTCGAATTGAGCTGGCTCGTATTTTCAACAAAAAAATCTGTCGAGCTGGCTCATCAGTCTGTCGAGCCAACTCGACATGAGCTCAGTTTAGCTTGAGTTGATGCTCGCGAGTTCAAGCTTGAACTCAACTTAAGCTATCCAAAAGCTATGTACCTAACTTCCGGGCTTAAAATAATGTTTCAAATATTTTTACATTTTAATAACAACAAGGGTATTCTTCGAATTGAGCTGGCTCGTATTTTCAACAAAAAAATATGTCGAGCTGGCTCATCAGTCTGTCAAGCCAACTCGACATGAGCTCAGTTTAGCTTGAGTTGATGCTCGTGAGTTCAAGCTTGAACTCAACTTAAGCTATCCAAAAGCTATGTACCTAACTTCCGGGCTTAAAATAATGTTTCAAATATTTTTACATTTTAATATCAAAATAAAATTATATATATGCATATATATTATTTTATAAAAAATTAATTGTTGATTTTACATTGAAAATTGATTAACAAGTCATTATGTCAAGGACTCACCCAGTCGAACTTGTAACACGAACTTGTGAACTTGTTCTCAACTTGATCCCAAGCTCATCTGTGAGCCAGCTCGCAACTCGTATTTGAGCTTTCAATTCTTTACTTTGAGATTGATGAGCTGAAGCTTTAGCAGGACCTGATTGTTTTTTAATCCAGCTACCTAATCGTGAAATTTTAGAAGCATGATTTGTTTATATTCCTAATGTGTCCCCTAAATGGACTAGATATTTTGAATAAACACGGAAAGCCATAAAATAGAGTTGGATTGATTCCTAAACTCCACTCCAATCCCTCAATGAAATTAAGTATGGTAAATAGTAGAATACCTCTGATAGAGAATGAGAGAACCATGCAACTGATTCTGTTAATGGGTGGACTGAATCTCTTTTCTTCTCACATTTATATCAAGGATGATTGCATGCATCTAACCAAATATGTCTTGGTTCTATTTATGTATCTTACTATGATTTGAGGCTCTTGAACCCAATTTGTTAACAACTTTAACATCCTGAAGCTTGTGAATAGAAATTCTCATTGCTCGATATCATGTCTAACCAAGTGGTTGCCGTGGTACCTAACAGTACTATATATTCCTGTTTGTAGCAAAGAATGCGCTTTATGCATTTGTTTGGTTGCCATCAGAAGTTATAATATAATCCGCTAGTGGGCGTCATTTATGATTCATCACTAAAAAGATTTATGTATCATAACCTGCCTGATCTATGAAACTTGAAACTCCAAAAAGAGTGGAGTCCATTTCTTTTTACATATATGTTCTCTTTTGTAGGCATCACTTGAATTAAGGCAGGTTTTTAAGAACGGAATTCATAGAGTTGGGACTGAAGGAACTAAAGTGTTATGATTGCTCGGTGAAAAAGTAGAGAAGATGGAAAAACTAAATCCGGGAGACCTGCTCCAGGATGTTCATGATGCTGCAGAGGATTTGCAGCTGATGATTGACCAAAAATCTTATCATTTGGTTAATGCAGAGAGTTGGGAAATCAAGAAGCGTCCGAAGAAATTCGCCGATCCTGAACAACTACAAGATCTCAAAGATAATGAAAACAAGCAACCACTTGTGATAAATTCGCTTAGTGGATCAATGACCAATCTAAAAGCACCTCCACCTTCACTGAACTGTGATCCGCAGAATCCAAACGTGGCTCTCAACATCTATGCATCACAATGGGGTTCTGATGAAGATATTCTAAGACAGCAGACAATGTGGCCTTCTCGGCTCTCCCTCATTGGTGATATGCATTTGAATGAGCGTGAGATAAGGACGTGCTTTAGTGCTAGTGCATTGTCGCTTGCAACATTTACTTCTTTGTTGATCGAGTTTGTTGCCAGGCTTCAGAATCTTGTGAATTCATTTGAAGAACTATGCGAGAAGGTGAAATTCAAGGATCCGGTATAGTCAACAGAACTGAAAGCTGATGTTGGTTTCTGGAGTCAGTTACTCAAGTGCATGTGCTGCAATGACTATTAACACATCCGAGTTTACGTCACTGACAACGGTTAAAATCTCACTCCTGGATTTCTATTTATATTATATACTGCAGGATGATGCGTTGAAGCAGTCTGTTATTCTCGTGGATTAGTCCGAGGAACAGGAAACATGAAGCGATAGCGAATGTATAGTTTGAATCTAAGCACCAAAGAACACTTGCAACATGTATACACATGATAAGAAAAGACCAACCATCTAGAGGTATTTGGAGAATCTAACTGCCCCCCGGTACATGCTTTTATTGCCAAAGTATCACTCGGAGACATTTTTTTTCTTTTTTTCGCGTTGCTAAATTTTTCTGCGATGTGAACCAAATACGGGAAGTGGGAACTAGGGACTGGACTGGAGAAACCAACTGCTCTGGTTCGGTCTAGCAACTCCTGAGGGCCGAGCTCGTTCAACAGGACTACTCATGCAAACAGGGGTTATTTGTGGGTGAAATTTGAATTTTTTATATATCTTTTTCCAACTAATCTAGTCTAACTTTATTAGAATGGGCCATTTTGGAAGTTATTTAGGGTCAGATTAGGTATTTGGATGATATTTAATTTCAAGATTTGACAATTGATTATAGAAAATAATGATGATTTAAAGAAAATTCAGTTTAGTGCTGAATGAATGAACTACTATTTTCTTAGCATAATTTTTTAGTAAAAACATCGTAGTAGTTCAATTTCATGATATGCTTATACATTTGCAAATTTATTTTAAAAAATTTCATGAAATAATAGTAATTCTCCAGAAATTTCACCTCATACAAGTCTCACATTTTTTTATCGAGCATAGCTGAAGCGAGAAAGATTTGTGATAGTTGAAGATCAATGATCGAATTAATCTGATTTGTATTCTAATTTTTTTTACCAAAAAAAAAAATTTTAAAAAAATTTACCAACGACCATACAGTAATCACCAACTATTTAATCATGTATCATTTTTATTATGCTTATTTTCTTATTTATGTGTTTTTTTTAAAAAAAAATACAAAGTTATTAGATAGAATAAAAAATTAATATTTCAATTATATCTACAACACCATTGTACATGTTCTAAAAATGAATTGAGTTGAGTGAGATACTATTTATCTTTATAAATTTGAGTTTGAGCTAACAATGTCATAGAGTTGGTTCAAAATGGTAAGCTCGAGATTGATTCAAATTAATGTTTGAAAATAAACTCAATTTATTCTGTTTCAATTTGAATATCAACCTCTGCCAAACAAATATTCACTTTATTATTAATAAGAATATGTTCACTTTGTGGATTAGAACTTTCTCGAGCAAATTACATTAACAGTGTCTGAAAGATTGTGTGTGTGTGTGTATACATTATTCTGACTGAGTACGTGGATCCCCTCCCCTCGATTTTAATTTAATTTAATTTAATTCAATATTTTTCTGACTTCTGTATCCATCCATTTTCCCGATTCCCCATAATACCCAAATTCCCATTCACCGTCATACTCCGATGGGAGAATCGCCGGATGATCGAGATGTCGGTGACCAGGTTTCCAGGCTGCTAGAAGAAGCCAAGGAGTTGCAGGACTTAGCGGCGTCCCTCATATCCCGTACCTCCCGCGAAGAAGACGCGCTCCGCCAGCGCGTTGCGTCACTCGACTCCCACATCGGTTCCCTGCGTTCCTCTCTTCGAAGCTCCAAACACGCCGAAAAAGTGTGTGCTCGGCTTAAAACTTGACAATCTCTGCGCATGCACAATATACTGATGTTATACTGTTATTAATATGTTTTTAGTGGAAAAAAAATTTCACCTTGATTTCACAGCGATGTTGAAAAGGGGAGAACCATTTGATTTTCTATTTTCGTGGTGCTCAATTACGATACGAATTTATGAAGACGGGTGCTTTATCCGTGCCTGAGGAAATATAGTTTATTCTTTGATGCCTTTACCCACCAAATGAATCGTATTTGTATACGCATGCTTTCCGCTGATTTTTTCATTATTTTTGTCAAGCTGGAGGAAGATTTGGTTAGAGCGAGATATGTCCTGAGCGAAGGAGACGCAGCTGCATTTATCCCGACCAAATCTCATGGTGGGATTCTATTGATTTTGTGTTGGTAGAGAGTTTATTCTACATATGAAATCTGTTGTGATGGTATTTATTTGTCACTCTGTGGATATAGGGAGCTTTTTAAGGATGTTTCTTGGTCCTGTTAATGTGCGGGCGAACAGAAAGGATGTGCAACAGAAAGTGAAAGAGGAATACAACAAGTTCAGAGTATGCTTCATCTTAACATATTTCAAGCCAACTTACGGTTCGAGCATATGCTTCCCTAATTTCCCTCGTTGGTATCCGCCATGCTTTTTGTTTATTAGTTTTAATTCTGTTAATTTCACTAAGGGAATTATTCATATAGCTTGAGGTGGTTGATTGTCTTGAGCTTTGTAAATCTTCTTAGCCATTTAATGGAGAAGCAATCTTGCCTATCTGGTTTATTTTTAGCATGACTCGTATCTCATGGCAGGATAGAACAACGTGCTTGTTCCTTTTTTTGCCATCACTGCTGCTGACGTTAAGGTCATGGATTTGGGATGGATGTTTGCCTGCACTGCCAGTTCAGCTTTACCAGGTATATCATGTGTGTTTTCTTTTACATATCATTGATGCGAAGTTCACTTAAATGTAGCCTACTCAATTTCTGTCATCCAGGCATGGTTGCTGTATCTCTACACAAGTTTGGCATTGAGAGAAAATATTTTGAGAGTTAATGGAAGCGGCATACGCCCATGGTAATTGACATGGTTCATACATTTTCAGTTTTGATTGATATAGTTTCCAAAATCATGTTTGGCCCTTGGACCCTTTACATGTAATGCTTTCTTTTTCACCTATTTTTTTCTATGTTAATACTTGTGAACTCAAGTTTTTCCTTAGAATCATAAAACCTTTGTTTCTATTGTTCTGTTTTTTGTTTATTGTCGTGGCAGATTTTGATGTCAAGGTTTATGTGGTTCCAGTGTTGAATCAAATATGTAATTCTTTGATATAAGAGTGAGCTTGATGATAATATGGAAGCCGAATCTATGTAATTTTAAGCTTCCTACAAGAGCAGCACAACTTTCAAGAAAAAGAATATTGTTGCTCACCCACATTTCTTCCTTTGTATAGAGATTATATTATTCTAGTTCTGATGGATAAAATTTATCCACATTAGTTCGAAACACCGATTGTAACTGAATGAAGGAAAAGTCTACATCTAATCACCTTTGGATGGTGGAGTACCCTTTGAGCTAGCGGTGAAAGCAAATGTGCACCATTATTACTTTTCCATCAGTTAGTATGCGGATAATTTTTGTTATGAGGATATCAGTTTTCGTCTATTAAATTGTGTCTGTGACCTTCATTGACAACTGAAGATCTTACCACATATCAGGTTGCATTCCTTAAAAATTTGCTTTATCCCAAATCCAACCACTAATCATCTGTCTGACTTATGAATAAGTGTTTGGATTAGTCTTTCTTGTAGAAATTTTGTTTTGTTTAACTCTGAATGAAAGGGGATCGATAATTTGCCACCATTTTCTTTTTTTGTTTCATTTGATGGTCAAAGCTGGATATTATATTCAGCATTGGTAGGAATAGTCCTTCCTTATACCATAACTGTGCTCTTTATAAAATAGACCAGGTAACGAAGTTTTATTATCTTGAATTCCATTTGTATGTATCTTTCCCATGGAGCCATTGCTGGACAATTGTGATGATAATCAAATTTAAAACAAAAATTAAAGTACATCATTTTTAATTTTTTTGAGTAGTATGTCTTATTTGAGTTGTTTGACTTCTTCTATAAGCTCGAACAAGATACTTTATGGTCATCCGGCCGATCTTTCTCCAAAATTTCTGGGATAAACTTTCAACTGGGATGTTTGCTGTCTCAGCTTTATGTAGAATCTTTTTTAATTTTATTTTCCAAGGCTGAGATTCTCGGACATTCACAGTATTAGATACTTTCATTGGTGATGAATTTACTCATGCAGGTGGATTAAACATCACTATTATGCTATGGCAATGGCTCTCATAAGTCTTACATGGGAGATAGAGAGAGGACCTGATTGTTCCCAAAAACAGGTATTTATGCATTTGCCAACATTTCACTTCCTGACAAAAATACAAGCACTGATCCACTAACTCAATAATCAATATTAACGTGTGTACCTGGCTTAGTGCCATTAGCTGTTTTCTTCTCTTTTTCCCCTTTTTCTGCTATAAAAGATAATTGAAAATACCTATTGTAGAGAGGTGTACAACTGTTTTTGAAATGGGCAATTATGCAAGGAGTCTCCATGATTCTTCAGAACAGATATCAAAGGCAGAGACTGTACACGCGTATTGCACTTGGCAAGGTAAATTCATACATGTTTTCCTTGACAAGTAGTTTTTGTGCTCCACTAGTCAATTCTCTCGTTTCCCGTCCCTTGGAGTTTCAGTTAAAAAATTTATACATCTTTATAGTGCCCATATAGGGATTTCAGCATGGACTGGCACCTTCAGCCCTGCTATTCCCCACATGCATGCAGACACACTCAAGCACACCTATAGAAATGCACAGCTACTAAATGTCTTCCTCCACTCGAAGTTCAACTTTTTCTTGCAATGACTGACCAGTTTCCACTCAAGTTCATTGTCAAAATTTTGTCGCAATGACTGACAAGTTATCAATCAAATCTATGGTTTTGTAAATTTGAAATAAGTTTTATTTAGACTTTGATTTGTTGAAAAACTTATATTTTAGAAGACAAAGCTGAGAACTTATTTTTGTTAAATGATGTTATTTGTTAAATAATAATGTCTAATAATTATGCGAGTTTGCTGGGTTTCAAATACTTGCCAGTGGATTGACAGGGAAGGAATTTGATCGTGAGAAATGTTAATACTTGAATATGTGCCAAAGCTATTGCAACATATTCGTCATATGAAAAAATTAGGCTGATTGACTTGGACTCCTCCCTTGAACCAATTTTAGTGATCTTTCATTTTCGCCGTACATTTTTCGGTGGATATTTTTACCGTGCAGGCCAGAAGAATGGATGTTGTTTGGGGAGAAACTGCTGGGGTGGAGGGTCAATTATTGTTGCTATTTCCTGTCCTCTTTACTTTGCAGGTATCCCATATTTAAGTTCGGTTTATCATAAAAGCTTGAATGTTGAATATTGTTCTTGAATAAACTCCTCCTTTGGAAAATGTGCTTTTTCTGAAGAGAGCATCCTTTGCTGTGACTACCACCAAAAAGCTGATCTGAATGATAACGTTATGTTCTGTTTTCAGGGTTTTGAGGCCTATCTGGGGGTCTTATTGCTTAAAACTGCACTTGGTGGTTTTACTTCCGAGTGGCAGGTAAAGTTACCGGGTTATTTTTTTTACCTGCAATTTGCTGTTTGCTTATTCATTTTATTTTGTTGTTAAAAAAAAGGGTAATAAGAACTATTATGAATTATTGATTTATTGTTACTTAAATGTATGTGATCAAATCTGCCTACTAAGGTACTAAAATAGTCCGTCTATATCAGGTAGTTACCAGTGGGATTCTTCTCATAATCATGGCTGCTGGGAATTTCGCAAACACAGTGCAGACCCTCGTAACAAAATCCCGTGTGAAGGCGAAAATGAAGAGAGGAAAAAGCAGGCAAGACTTGAACCAGGGATTTGATGACAAGCTTAGCGATTGAGTATATTGCTCTCATATTAATAAGGTGGGATATGTCCGACGATGGTTTGATGACATATTTAGTGGTTATAATTTTGCAGTCTGACAACTTAACGTTTACAGTAGGATTTTGATAGATTTCTTGATATGAATATTGTGATTTTAGTTACAGTAACGAACATCTTACCCTTCCGCCAAAATGGTATAAATTCCATCTATCATGATCTGATTTTCATGCCATTGGTATACTGCTACATTACGAGAGACTTGTTTTGGTCTATAAAATATTCCACTTGTTTCGTGTATGGAGTGATTTGAGTTGGTGATGATCTTAACTTTGGTTTATGTACATTGGTGACGTATTTTCAAATAAATATGATATTAAAACTGAAATTTGATAACATAGATAACCAAAATTATAAATAAATAATAAATATATATATAAGATAAAAAATTTGTAATTTTCCTTATAGATTTTTATACAGATTTTTCTGTTTGGCCAACTATGTTATAAACAATTTAAAATATTTGTTTCGTTTAAATTTTGTAAAACGTTTTTTAAAAATATTTTTAAAAAATGTTATCCTAGTATAGTTTTTAAATAATAATTGAAATGTGTTTTTTCATATTTTTAAAATTAAAAAATGAGTTAAATAGGAATTAAAATATTTTTTATAGAATATTTATTATAACACATTCTTAATCATTTTTAATTATAAAATCATTTTTTATTATTCAAAAATGTGTTCAACTCTAAATTTTTTTTTTTAGAATAATTGTCCAAACGCGTGGAGACATAGATCTAAGAATTTGGGTTTGGAGGTAGTATATTAAGTTATGGCAGTGTAGGACGTTGTCGGAGCTACCAATTTTCAGCGGGGTTAGTCGATTTTGCTCTTCTTACTCGTAATATGTGCGTTAATTTCCAAAAGAATTATTAATCATTGACCCAACAAAGACAAATAAATAAAAATTTAAAAACAAACTTGAAAATAAAAATGAGAGCTGACAAAGAATCGAACAAGCAATTCTACTTTAAAGAGATGACGTCTTACCATCTAAGATACATCTCTAATTGCTAAGTTGAATTGAGTATATTATTGATCATAAAAATTCTCATGAGTCACAGGTCGATTTTGTGAGACAAATCTTCAAACCAACCTTATTAATGAAAAATATAACTTTTTATATAAAAATATTATTTTTCACTTTAAATATATATCTAGTGGACTCGTATTACGAAAATATATCCATGAAACAATCTCACAACAGAAACTTTTTATTAATATATACATATAATGGACAAAAAATTTGTATATAGTAATTAAAGTTTTTTTAAAAAATTTGGGGGCCAAGTCACAATGTATATCCCTCTGTGCGAACATATATTTATTAGTAAAATAAATTTTAATATATTTTATAAAAACTTCTTACCACACTTGTCCAAACTGATTGTCGTCATTAAATGTCATCTGTAAATTTTAGAAGGATGTTTTTCCGTTGTGGCTTGGTATTATCAATATCACTATTATGTGGACCTAATCAAAGAAATCGAAGGTCGAAAGTCTTTGGCACTCGTTCAGCCAGCTGTTCGTTCTTACGCGACACCAAACCCTTTAATATTTCCAATCAGCATTTATTTAATTATATTTATTTATCTTAATTAATCCGGTCGGATGAAGATTCGGTATCGTTCAGACTAGGTACTTAGAATAATGATTGAAACGGACATGAGAAAAATTCTTGACATTATTTTGAATAGTTCAATGAATATATATTAAAAATATATAAGTTGAATTTAACAAATTTTTTTGGGGTCGAAACACAAAAACTCTTATGAAATTATTTTACGAGTCTCCGATCCTACAAAATTTATGAAAGTATAATACTTTTATTTTTTTCTAATGATATAGATCACATCGATCTGTCTCACAAATATAAATTCGTGAGATTGTCTGGTCTTTAAAAAAATCTTACAAGATTTCATGAGGTTATTTTCAAATAATATATTTCAAAACATTTTGTACGTTCATTTGAGTGACATTATTTATTAGGAAATAAAAGGTATGAATAAATTAAAATCTGAGCAACATCGCCTTCTAACTATTATATAATACTACACTGTCTAAAATATATATACTTTACATTTTCTTTTTGAATAGGCAGAGACTCAATGGAAGCTGTTCTAACAAATGATCTCACGAATCTTTATATGTGAGACGGGTCAACTTTACCGATATTCACAATAAAAAGTAACATTCTTAATATAAAAAATAATATTTTTTCATGAATGACTCAAATAAGAAATCTGTCTCACAAAATACGACTCATGAGACCGTCTCACACAAATTTTTGCTTCATTTTTTCCTCAAATATACATGCAAATGTTTATGTTTAAAAGAGCATTTTTTTAATATTTTTACTAATATACTCGTAGCATTAAATGTATTGACGCCTTCCAACAACTTTTTATATTCAATTAAACACTCATGAAATAAAGATAAAATATGAAACTTGTTTATATAAATATATGAAAAAGCGAATAAGACTATATTATTTGAGACGAAGAGCATAAATTGAATTAAGATATCTAAATAAAACTTGTATGATCCGACCTGATGGGTATTAGTCTAGAAAATTTCTTATTTTTATGAATATTAGTTTGGACATAATTAAAAATTGATTAAGGTTGTAAAGATTGGTATGGACCATTGATTAAGGGAATAGGCTCAATAGATAGCCCATGAGGTTCAAGCCCATGGCCCATCATGGAAGTCTATAAATAGGAGCTATATCTTCATTTTAAAAGGACATTCACATTATCTCATTATATGCTCCAAAAGTCTCTAGCTTTTGTGAGTACATATTGGAGGCATTTGCTAACTTGAGTGTTGGAGGATTTTTCGCCGGGTGTCTCCCGACACATCTATCCTCAAATCGTGACGTAGGTGGCGACCCCGAAGTTTACTGATGTGGACGCAGAAGTAGTGGATATTCTCTCATAATAACTTGGTCACCCGAATTTCGTGCAGCATCAGTTTGGCGCCGTCTGTGGGAAGCCTGCCACCTGATCACTGAGAATGCAAACACGGTCGCGTACGACTCATGATGCCCAAGAGAAGCATGGGCGCCCTCCTCCAACTCGCCCGCAGCAGGAGGAGTTCCTGATCTCGTCCGAGGTTCTGAAGGCATTGATGGAGGAAGCAGCATCTCGGGCTGCAGCCGAGGCCATGGTGCAATACCTCGCGACTCGGCAGCAGGACCGCGAGAACAGGGGAGCGCACGGCGAAGGAGCCCATTCGCATCATTCAGAGAGAATCTTGCCAGAGAGAGAGGTAGTCGAGACCAACAACGTGCCGCCGACAAACCTAAAGAAGGGGGCTGCACTTCAAGATGACGAGGCTCATAGCCAGGCACCTCCTTCCTGTCAGAAACTCCACGCCAAGAGAGGAGAAGAGGTTGCAATGGCAATTTCACTTGCACGACGTAGCCCTTTCACCACAGCCGTACTAGCGGAAATGATGCCGGTTGGATTAAAGATAGCAAACCTACCTGAGTATAGAGGAGAAAGGGATCCACAAGATCACCTCGACAAATTTTATGCAAAGGCAGACCCTTATGACATCAGCGACGCTGCTTACTGTAAAATCTTTCGAACTACCCTATCAGGACAAGCCCTTACTTGGTTCAACAAGCTACCCCCGGGGACAGTAGGCAGCCTGGAGGAACTCACCAGACGTTTTCTTCAACAATTCTCCATTAATAGGAAGTATCCCAAAACAGCATCTTATTTGTTCACCATAGTACAAAGAGAGGGAGAGAGCCCGAGAGAGTTCGTACAGCGATTCACTCAAGCCGTTCATGAGGTCCCGTATGTCAATCACGATTTACTGGCAGGAATCATGCAGCAGAACCTCCGTCACCGGAGATTCAAAGAGTCAATAGCGGGGAAACCCCCGAGTACTTTAGAAGAATTACTTGAAAGAGCAGAAAAGTACATTCGCATCGAAGAAGCTGTAGAACCTCGTTATCTTTTGAAAAGAAAGAGAGAGGATGAGAAATTTGGAGTCAAGAAGGAAGAAAGGCGGGTAACGCAGAGCCCTCATCTCCAGCACATCCCGCTGAACTCACGCTTGACGGACATATTATTGGTAGCCGAGAAGCAAGGTCTTTTGCAGCCCCCTCGCCCTATGAAAGAGAACTCGAAAAGACAGCAATCTGACAAATATTGTCGTTTTCACAAGGACAAAGGTCATACCACAGAAGACTGTTTTGTCCTGCGAGCAGAAATAGAGAAACTCATCAAGCGAGGATACTTGGGTAGTTTCGTGGATAAGTCACGAAATCAGCAGGACAATAAGCGCCCGGAGTTCCAGCGCAATCCCAGCCCTCTGAGAGGAAACAAGGACCAAGGGAAACAACCCGAAAGGATAGAGGAGAACCTGCCTACTGGAGGAGTCATCGCAGTAATTTCTGGAGGCCCGGCATGTGGGGATTCAAACAGGGCGAGAAAAACCTTGATTCGCGCAGCATTGCAAGAACTTCCATCTGCGATTAGTACCAAATCACACACCGTGCTCGAGATAGTCCAGTCAAAGGAAGATATGGTGTTCGGTGACAGTGACATGGAGTTCCCTCGTGGGGAACACAATGACGCCCTAGTCATCTCCGCCACCATTTCCAATTTCTGGGTGAGAAAGATACTAGTGGATTCAGGAAGTTCTGCATACATCATTTTCTATAGCGCTTTTGTAAAACTAGGAATTGACAATGCCCTACTAGCCCCGGTAAATACCCCTCTGGTCGGATTTGCGGGGGAGGTAGTTGAGGCATTGGGAGAGGTTACGCTTCCCCTTTCCTTGGGGTCTTACCCATTAAGGACCACAAAGATGGTGAGGTTTCTCGTAGTGAAGTCTCCGTCAGCATACAACATTATTTTGGGACGACCTAGCTTAAATTTGTTTCAGGCGATAGGCTCTACGTATCACATGAAACTTAAGTTCCCCACACCCGAAGGAATAGGAGAGGCAACCTGGTGATAGCCGATTGGCGAGACAATGTCATGCCATCACCTTGCAGGGGACAACAAGTCACCGAAAGAGGCAGGCTGCCCCAAAAGACTCATCACCCAGAAGTAAGCAGAAGTTGGAGCATCATCCGAAAAACAGCGAGGTTCATGTTGTTGAAAGCGAATCAGGAAGAGACGAGAGACTTAAAGCCGCAGAAATACTGAAGAGTATAGAAATAATACCAGGAAATTCCGAGAGCAAGGTCAAGGTTGGAACGGGTCTGCCAACTAATTTAGAAGAAGCCCTGACAGCTTTTCTAAGAAATAACGCAGATGTGTTTGCCTGGAAGGATGAAGCATTGCCCGGAATACCCCAGGAGTATGCACTCCACAAACTCAAAGCAGATCCAAAGATAAAACCAATTAAACAAAAGAAAAGAATGTTCGGTCTTGAGAAGAGCAAACATATCTGTGAAGAAGTAGAGAAGCTATTAAAAGCTAAGTACATCCGCCCTGTCATGTACCCAGAGTGGTTGTCAAATGTCGTTCTCGTTCCGAAGCCGGGAAACAAGTGGCGTTTGTGCATAGATTTCACCGATCTGAATAAAGCATGCCCTAAGGATTCTTTCCCATTGCCGAGGATTGATTCATTGGTCGACTCCACCGCCGGGTGCGACATGCTCAGCTTCTTGGATGCATATCAAGGCTACAATCAGATTCGGCTAGCACCCGAAGATCAGGAAAAAACAAGCTTTGTAACTGATCGAGGGATTTACTGCTTCGAGGTGATGCCATTCGGATTAAAAAACGCGGGGGCAACTTACCAACGGTTGGTAAACAAGATGTTTGAAAAAACAATCGGGCGCAACATGGAAGTGTATATAGACGACATGCTTGTCAAGAGCATACGGGCTTCAACCCACACCGAAGATCTCAAAGAATGCTTTGGCATTCTGAGAAAGTATAAAATGAGGTTAAACCCCGAAAAGTGCACATTCGGGGTCGGAGGAGGAAAATTCCTAGGTTATATGGTCTCAGTTAGAGGGATAGAAGCTAATCCCGAGAAGATCAATGCAATTTTGAACATGTCTCCTCCGAAGACGTTGAAAGGAATACAAGAGTTAACGAGACGGATCGCCGTTCTTAATCGATTCATCTCTCGGTCGACCGATAGAGGCCTGCCATTCTTCAAAGTGCTTAGACAAGGAAATAGATTCAAATGGACGGACGAGTGTCAGCAAGCCTTCAACAGCTTGAAGAAATACTTGACCACACCACCCTTACTTGTAAAACCGTGTGAAGGAGATACGTTGTTCCTTTATCTAGCAGTCTCAGCCGAAGCAGTCAGCGCAGTGCTAACCTTAGAGGAAGGGCGCGAGCATAAGCCAGTATATTACGTGAGCAAAACGTTGCAGGGGGCAGAACTTCGGTACACCAATATCGAAAAACTAGCCTTGGCGCTAGTCACTGCAGGAAGAAAACTACGTCCTTACCTCCAATCGCATCAGGTAGTGGTGTTGACCAACCATCCCTTGAAGAAGATACTCTCCAGCCCTGAAGCATTTGGTAGGATGGTCAAATGGGCGGTCGAGTTGAGCGAGTACGGCTTGGAGTACCAACCGCGCCCAGCGGTCAAGGCCCAGGTTTTGGCGGATTTCATAGTAGAAATGGAGATAATGGGTGCAGAATGTTCCAGTCCCGCTTGGACACTTTTTGTTGATGGATCTTCCTCCGCATCGGGAAGTGGAGCTGGGGTATTACTAGAAAATCCTCAGGGAGACAAGTTTCAGTATTCCATAAGGCTTCAATTTTCGACATCAAATAACGAAGCAGAATACGAGGCTATTATAATAGGATTAAAGCTAGCTTTAGCCGCAGGAGCAAGAAGGTTGATAGCGCACAGTGACTCCCAGCTTGTGGTTAACCAACTTCAAGGGACTTATGTGGCTAAGGAGGAGAAGATGGCCAAATGTGTGCTCCGGGTTAATGAGTTACTCTCGCATCTAGAGAACTATGAGGTAAAGCAGGTACCCAGGGCACAGAATGAAGTAGCAGATAGGCTAGCCAAGATGGCGAGTTCTATGGCGAATATTGACAGTAGAAGAGTCACCTTTCTAGCAATTACTAAGGAAGAGTTGGAGGGACCAACTCTTGACATTCTGTGCGCTGGAGAGGGTGAACCAAGCTGGAAAGATGAAATCATCAGTTTCCTAATGCAAGGACGCCTACCTCAAGATCCCTCTACAGCCCGAAAGCTTCGGATAAGAGCCGCTCGATTTACAGTAATCGATAATGAGTTGTACAAAAGAGGCTACTCCTTACCGTACTTGAAGTGTCTTGCTCCCAGTAATGCAAATTACGTACTTCGAGAGATTCACGGAGGAGTTTGTGGGAATCATTTAGGAGGAAGGGCATTAGCCGGAAAAGCTCTGCGACAAGGATATTTCTGGCCTACAATGAGGCGTGATGCAGAAAAGTTGGTAAGACACTGTCATGCATGCCAAGAGCATGCAAATATCAATCATCAGCCAGCTACGCTTTTACAACCCTTGGAGAGCCCCTTGCCTTTCGCGCAATGGGGAATGGATATCGTGGGACCATTTCCAATAGCTTCTGGGCAGAGAAAGTTCATTCTCGTTGCCGTCGATTACTTCACGAAATGGGTAGAAGCTGAACCTTTAGCTAAGATAGCTGAAAGAGACATAATAAAATTTGTGTGGAAGAATATAATCTGTAGATTTGGAATACCACAAGCCTTTGTCTCGGATAATGGAGCACAATTCTCAGGTTCTAAGTTAAGAAGGTGGTGTGAGGGGTTTTCCATCAAGCAATTCTTCACTTCCGTAGGAAAACCCCAAGCAAATGGACAAACTGAAGTTACAAATCGTACTATCTTGCAGCACCTCAAAACCCGATTAGGCGCAGCCAAAGGCAAATGGGTGGATGAACTGCCGAGTGCCCTCTGGGCTTATAGGACTACGTCACGCACCTCTACCGGAGAATCACCCTTCAACTTGGTTTATGGGGCAGAAGCAGTGGCTCCCGCAGAAATAGGAGAACCTTCCATGAGAGTCCAGAATTATACTCTAACGGATAATGAAAAAGCAATGAGGTTATCTTTGGATCTCGTGGACGAGCTTAGGGATGAGGCATCACTGCGTGCAGAAAGGTGCAGAGCGCAAATGGCCAGAGCGTACAATAACAAGGTTAAGCATAGGTCATTTCAAGTAGGGGACTTAGTCTTGAGGAGGGCAGAAATCTTGCGGCAGGTAGGTAAACTTGATCCGAAATGGGAAGGCCCGTACAAAGTGATCGAGATAATCAAAGGAGGAGCATATCGTCTTCAGCAACAAAACGGGAATAACTTACCAAGAACATGGAACATTGCTAACTTAAAGAAATTTTACGCGTAGACTGTGTGTTTCTATTTGTTTTTACTTAAAGAACCATCAGTGACAAGATGTTGTTTTCTCAGTCACCTTTATCAATAAAATCTTGCATTTATCATCTTATCATTTTATTTAATTAAAGACCCTTGTACCCAATAAAGTAAAATAGAGTGTAGCGCGTGCGAAAGTCATCACTAGACCCAAGATGTCACATAGAGCCACCCAAGCATAAGAGGCTTGGCCAGCCCAGTGGGAAAATGCTCAGACACTGTAAGAGGTCACCAAAATAGAGTCCCGGGATACCTACACCTCGTAACTAGGGTGAGGACTTCCCGTCGAGACCATAAAAGCTTAATTATGCCTAAATTCATATTCAACTAAGCAACAAGCATAAAGTACGACCGATAAGAAAACATAAAATAATGCCCATGTGGCATAGTAATCAAAATAAACCACGACTGAATAAAATAGTTGTGCAGAAACGCGATCTCAGAATAAAGGTCAGCCAAGTCTGGTGGCAAAATAGCAACTCGTAGTACTCAAAATAAAATATCATAGCTCACGAAAAGGCAAAAATCATCCATCCTCGATAGCTTCGTCAGCAGGGAGCAAGTGCAGCGCACCAATGACCTCGCAGTCAACGTCCCCCGCTGGAGGAAAATCTGGCAGAAGGTCAACCTGAGCGGTATCATCCAACTCTGGCACATGAGGTGAAATCTTCATAACCACCTCCTCAGGAACCAAGCCTGTCAAGCGGAGCTGGCGACGACAGTCTCGCACCACCTCGTCATGGAGACCAAAAGCGTAACTGTAAACCTCATCAGCATAGGCCGGAGAAACTCGAAAGGCTGCTAGTGCTTTCTCCTCAATACCCGTCACAAAAGACTTCCCCGCCTTAGAAGCCAAGAACATCCCGCCAGTCTTCACCTCGGTATGGTGCTTATCATAGAGGGAACCAAGCTCTTTACGTAATTCCTCGTCATCTCTGGTCTTTTCTTCACATTTCTTTGCCAAGCAAGAAAGCTCGTTTTGGAACTTCATGTTCTCCGATCGAAGGCGTTCATTTTCTTCTTTTAATTGGGAAAGCTCTCGGCGAAATCGAGCTTCCTCAGCTCGACCTCTCTCCTCTCGAGCCTGGTAAGCACAAGCCAGAGACACAGCCTGAGAAACAAGAAACAATTGATTACATCACATAAACATCCCTGCAGACAAAGCACTGAGAGACAAGGAAAGCACCTGGCAACCTATCAAGGCCAAGGAGTGGGATAGAGCAGCGGGTGTTTGAGGGACCAGATGGGCCATGTTATAGTCACATATCATCTCCCTCCCTTTTCTCCATCCCATATCAGGATCGTCTGTATCCCAAAAAGACCCCACTCTATCTTTAGCATTAACTCCTTCCAAGAATAGAGAATTCTTCCGAGGGCCTCGAGAAGACGATAACGGATCTCCGCGACCTTTCTTAAAGATTGGCGGAGGGGCCACTTCACCCTTCCTCTTGCCATCGTCGTGTCCTCTAGTACACTGGTCCTTTCTTTAATCAACATCAGCGCCAGGAGCACGACTGTCATTCGGCATAGGATGAGGCCCCTGGCGACCGTGAGAACTAAACCCTCCTCCACGACCAGACTGGGGGTGCGACCCCAAGATGGGAATAGAAGATCGAGGAGCGGGAGGGTAGCGACGGTCATCATCTCTTTTCTTCTCTCCGGTAGAAAGAGGCCTCCCCATAGTGTCTTCGCGAGTTTGAAGGGTGGCCAAGTTCACGCGCAACCCTACAAAAAATAAAAAATAGCGGCAATGAAGCATCAAAGGTCCATAAATCAAACGTAACAGCTAAAAAACACGAACATCAACGATGTGCAAAAAGACAATTAGAGCAAGAAAAGGGATACCGCGGGCCAACAAACTCTTAGGATCGAATAAATCATCAAAAAACCTCAGGGATTGACACTGAGCTTGCAAGTGTCGATGAATCGTTCTCATTTTCACAACACTACAACTGGAGCTCCAAGTTGAAGGTACCTCCCCCACCCACTATCCTTTACAAAAAGAAAATGGGACCGCCAATCCCCTCGAGTCGAGCGTAGTCTGACCATAAACTTGCAACCAGCACGAGGTTGAAAATAGACGGAGTAGTCAGGCTTAAGGCATCACACTGAGAAAAGAGAATGGAACAAAGAAGTAGTAGCCTGAATTTGAAACTCGTCTGCTCGATAACAAAATCCCAGAAAATAAGTAAGTGAGTTTGAGGTAACTGACTGAAGCTTACACCTAAGGTACGAGTCACCTCGACTAGTAAGGAATGAGGTGGGATAGAAAACCCACTATTAAAATGGGCCAGGGTCACGGTAAAATACCCGGCGGGTGGGTTGTGGTAAGAATCCCCCTCTCCAGGAGCCTTAAACGTATAGTCAGATGAAATTTCCAGTTTACCACTCAAGCACTTCACATCCCGAGGGGTCAGAAGGCTCTGATCTAGGTCCCCAGGAATAACTTCTCGATCCGGATTATCGCCAAACGAGGAACCATGAAGGCGAGGTAGAGGCACTGGAGGGATGGGAGTAGAACAACTCTCAAGTTCTTCTATTAAATCATCATCACCCAGAGAGCCCAAGGCACCAAGAAGGGTCAGATCACCCAAAGAACCCAAATCGCTCAAGAGGGACGGAGTGTCAGAGTGGCAGAAGTAAGTATCTGAAGCCTCGTCCAAACTAAAATCACTCGAAAGGGGAGATTTGTGCATACGACTAGCCATTAGTAAGGAGTACTCCTTACCGCGAGGCGCACACCCTGCAAGAAGTTTTAAAATTTATCAGTTAATCCGAGAAGAGTAGCGTTAGGCGCACAGCCCATATTATTTTGCAAAGATTATTAATCACCCCAACCCAAATCCATTCCCATTCCACAAATAATCACAGCCCAATCTCTAGCCCCAACCACCCCAAATCAAACCCATTGCACAAAACTACCCAACCCAACTGTTTGGCAAGACAACCCATCCCAAACCCAAGCTGCACAATTGTTGACTCGAGCCAATCGAGGTCCCAACTACTTTCGAGATAGCAGCAAGCTCAAGTTAGCAACTCTTGCACCCACATGCTGCGATGAGAGCGAACGAGCTTGCGCCCTCGCGCGACTGCACCAGATCATCCCATGCCCAAGATGCAAGAAGCATGGAAACCAAGTTCTGTTACTTCAACAACTATAATGTTAATCGACCCAAACATTTCTGTAAGGGCTGTCAAAGATACTGGACAGCCAGCGGAGCCCTCCGAAACGTTCCCGTCGACACTGGACGCCGGAAGACCAAGCCACCGTGTGGGGGGCTGGCGGCGTTGTCGGATTGCTGCTTGTTCGATGCTTCAGGGATGCAACAGCTGGATGTCGATGAGGTTGTGGAGGAGTGGCAGGTGGCGTAGAACGGCGGTCTACGGCAACTTTTCCCGACGAAGAGGAGGAGATGCGCATCGAATAGTCAAAGCTATCAAAAATGGTCCAGTTTGTCATGTAGTTTCAAAGGCAAAACAAACCACCATTTTTGGAGAACTTGAGCGGTTTAAAGGCCACAAGACGATCAGACCGAGGCGCCGGGGTCGGAGAGTCCCATGGTGCCTCACAGATTTATAAGAGTAAACCAAGTAGAAGGGAGAAGAGAAACGATGGTTTCGTGGAGCAATCATCCAAAGAGTAAAAGAAGAGCATGTGAATATATATACACATACGTATAATATAAAAGCAACAGTAAAAACATAAAGAAAGGAAACAGAGCAGAGAAGATACCTGACATGGCGGCGGGGACTCTGGAGAATAGTGAGGCGTGTGGGACCCTTATATAGGGAGGTAGGTTTTGCCCCAGTGAAAGAATTAAAATGAAGAGAAAAACGAATTTGTTGTTAATTTATTAATATTTTATTTTATTTGGGAGCGTGGGGGAAAGCTTTTTCTTCGGTTGAATTAGTACTCTCGATCACCTTCATTACAGTGTAGGTGTTCGAGAGTGGGGGGCTTATGATGGGTATTAGTCTAGAAAATTTCTTATTTTTATGAATACTAGTTTGGTATAATTAAAATTTGATTAAGGTTGTAAAGATTGGTATGGACCATTGATTAAGAGAATATGCTCAATAGAGATCCCATGAGGTTCAAGCCCATGGCCCATCATAGAAGTTTATAAATAGGAGCTATCTCTCCATTTTAAAAGGACATTCACATTATCTCATTATATGTTCCAAAAGTCTCTAGTTTTTGTGAGTACATATTGGAGGCATTTGCTAACTTGAGTGTTGGAGGATTTTTCGCCGGGTGTCTCCCGACACATCTATCCTCAAATCGTGACGTAGGTGACGACCCCGAAGTTTATTGGTGTGGACGCAGAAGTAGTGGATATTCTCTCATAATAACTTGGTCACCCGAATTTCGTGCAGCATCACGACCCCTTGCATTACCATTAATAAATTATATATATATATATATATATATATATATATATATTTCCAGGAAGCTTGCTTAGTTTTGTTTATGTTATTCATGTAAGTAGTGATTTTATTTAATGTGACACGTATGTTGAGCAAATAAATCATGACCATTCATTCAACCATGATATATAAATAAGTGATTATGATTCATTATTTAACACACTTATCATATATGTTTTAGATAATAACATTACTCGTATAAATAGCATATAACAAGTCGCCATACTGAGTGTATGTTAGTATACATGTCAAAACGGGCTGACGGAGCGGGCCAGCCCGCAACCCGCCATTAGGCGGGGCTAATATATTCCATTTCCTTGGAAGACCCGCCCAGCGGGGGAAGTTGAATTGCAACAGCAGAAGTCCAAATCAATTTATGTAATGTATTTAGGATAATAATAATAATATTATTAATATTATTATTATTTTAAAATATTGAATATCTTAGTTTTGTTACGTTACTCATCAATTGTGTTAATTTTTATGTTTATTAATGAAGTGACACTCACTTGTCAGACTTGATGAAACATATATATCCAATAGTTGATACTCATCTTATTGGTGGACACGATAAATAGACAATATAAAAAAACTATTTCACATGTAGCTTTCGTAGTTGTGTAAAACCTGAGAGGAAAAACTCAAAATATAAATAACACAACGACATATCTTGTTGATGCTATAAAAATATTTAATTACGAAAATTTAAATTTCAAGAAAAAGAAAAAACAGTGATAAATTTATATTTGAAGGCAAGGTGATATATAAGTATTTGAATATTGTGATGTAAATAGAAGAACTAAATTATATACAAGTTCTTTAAGGAAATATTTTATTTTATCAATTTACTAAAACTATTAATTTTTTCTTTTAATACAAATCGAGAAACTACACAGCATCGCAAAGAATTTCACGAGTACCACACAAATAAATGAAGTCCTACTATTAAAGAAAATTCAATCCCGGCGTAGTCCTTCTACCTAGTCCAGTTTCTTGTTTCCAAACTTTTTTTTGTACCCTGCTATGACGGGCTGCTTTGCATGCTAATTGATCCAACTGGATTTCTTTCTTTTTAATGAATCTAAAGTTCTTAGCAAAATCTTGTCGATGCATTATTTATGGTCTTCTTGACTTCTTGTATATGGTCTTCCTGTTCCCGGTCTTCTTGCTACTGCTGCTGTTGATCATTTTCGATTGATAACTTTCTCAGGGGAGAATTAATGTCGTCAGGTCAGCTTTCTTGTTTACAAAACTTGAGATTTAATGAATTGACGCTGACTATTATGGCTATATTTGCTGTGGAGAAAAGATGTAAGAAAGTTTAGTATGTCTTCTTGTTGTGATTGGTGTTTATTATTGGATTATTGGCACTTTTGCGTGGGATAATTAGTCGAGTCTCTTAATTTTATGGGGTAAATAATCTGCTAGATGGAGAAAATTTGGGAAAGCTTTGAAGTCAAGTCCATAATGGGACTCAGGTTTTCTGAATTGTTTACATTTTGGAGAAATTTATCATGAGATATTTTCTTCTGAATTTAGTTTCTGCAAAATTGTTGCCTTCAATAAGAAACAAGTTTAGACCGTGCTTGAATTTAGTGTTCGCCTGTTTCATTTCTCCGATCACTCTATCTTTATTGTTGCTGCTTTTACGAATTAAAGAAGCAAGTTTATGTATAGTTATTGTTATGGGTATTCTTGAATGTAGGAATTTGAGGCAACGCAAAGAGAGATTTGGGCCCATTTTTTTCCCTGGAGACAATGAGTTATATGTTGAGTGAATTTCCTCAAACAAGATTAGACGGAAACTCCCTGTGAAATCTTTAGTTCTTGAATAACGGTCATTGATGCGGTAACTGGCTTGCCAATTGGTACTGCAATGGAAGTCCTTTCTCAGGTAATAGAAGCCATCGTTGAGTTAGCGATATCCTCTAAAAATGTGATCATTGAAAAGAAGAGTTTTGCCCAACTATCAGAGTATTTGCATAAGATTGTTCCTCTATTGAGTGAGTTGCACAGGAAGGATCTGTGTGATTCTGATAGCTTGAGAAATGTTGTGGAGATTCTAAACCATCAAACGAAGCTGGCAAGGCAACTGATCCAGGATTGTAGCAACAGAAACCGGTTTTATCTCTTTGTAAATTCTAGGTCTATTGTTAAGTGTATAGGGGATATTACTAAAGAGATTAGCCATGCAATGAGTTGCTTATCTCTTACTTCTCTTGACATTTCCTTGAGTACTAGAGGCGACATAAACCAGCTGGTTAATAAAATGAAGAATGCCGAATTTAAGGCTGCCATTGCTGGAGAAGAAATTTTAGAAAAAATAGAATTTGGAATACACCAAAGGAATGTCGATCGTACTTTTGCTAATAACTTGTTGGTCTCTATTGCAAAGGCTGTTGGAGTTTCGACTGATCGTGCGGCATTAAAAAGGGAGTTCGAGCAATTCAAGAGTGAAATAGAGAATGTAAGGTTGCGAAAAAATGAGGCCGAAGCTATACAGATGGATCAAATTATAGCTTTGCTAGAAAGGGCAGATATAGCTTTGTCGTTCGAAGATAGAGAAAAGAAACACTTAATCAAGAGAAAATCTTTAGGTATGCAGCCGCTCGAACCTCTAACGACGTTCATTTGCCCAATCACTAAAGAAGCTATGGTTGATCCTGTGGAAACTCCTTTGGGATATACTTTTGAGAGGAGCTCCATAGATAAGTGGTTAGCAGATAACCCCACATGTCCTCTGACCTCGACTCCATTGGATTCTTCGATGCTTAGGCCAAACAGAACCCTGAGGCAATCTATTGAAGAATGGCAGGAGAGAAATACCATGATTATTCTTGCTTCTCTTAAATCAAGACTATCATCAGGAGGGCAGGAGGAAGTTCTAGTTTGTCTGAAACAATTGCTGGATCTGTGTCAGCAAAGGGAAATACACCGAGAATGGTTGATATTGGAGGATTACATACCTACTCTTATTGAGCTCCTCCATGTTAAAGATCGGAGTATCAGGAACCAGACCCTCAGATACTTTGTTTGCTGGCAAGTATAACGATGATGCTAAGGTACGAATTAGTCTCGGACTCTCAGTTATGTTTTCTCCTAAAATGATTTATGTTCACTAATACTCTGAGATTTAAGTTTTGCATATCTTGCTTTGTGCAATTTTTCCTGATAAAATATATTTTGCAGGACATAATTGCTAGAGTTGAGAATGCAATAAAATACATTGTTCAGTTTCTTGGAAGGCAAATTGGGGAAAGGAAATTGGCCGTGGCGTTACTGCTGGAACTGTCAAAATGTGAAACAGTGCGTGACTACATTGGTAATGTTCAAGGCTGCATACTTCTTCTTGTAACTATGTTAACCAGTGACGATCATCAAGCCGCCACAGATGCAAAGAATGTTTTGGATAATCTTGCATTCTCGGATGACAATGTCGTTCTCATGGCTAATAATAACTATTTTAAACATCTTCTGCAACGTCTCTCGGCCGGTACATATCTCGAAAACTTGTTTTAACTATCACTTATCCAGTATGTTTGCTATTATATATGTGTTAGTTCTTGATACAAAACCATCCCATGATTATTTTCGTTGACAGGGCCAGATCATGTCCAGATGGCAATGGCAAAAACTTTGTGGGAGATGGAGTTGACGAATCATAACAAATCATCTCTAGTAGAAGATGGTGTCTTGGATTTACTTCTTGTCTTGGTCTCCCATGATGATGTTGAGATGAAAATAGTTGCTGTTGGAGCTCTTCTGAATCTGTAACATTAAAAAAGAATGGGCAAGAGGTGATAAAGAAGCATGCCGTCAGACCATTGTTGGACATTCTCCATCACCAAACATCGTCACAAAGATTGCGCGAGCTTGTGTCTGCAGTTATTGTAAATCTCGCTCTATCAAGTATACCTGAAGATTCTGCTGCAGTTCCACTTCCGTTGTTGGAATCTGAGGAGGATATTCTTGAATTATATTCGCTGATTAATTTTACAGGACCTGGTGTGAAGCAAAACATTATCCGGATATTTCATGCCATGTGCCTTTCACCCATTGCTGTTATTATCAAGTCAAAATTGAGACAGGTAAACAAAATCTTGTCTGTGTAGTTGATTAGTCATCTTATTTAGATGATTATTAAATATGCTTGTAATGAAAATTCGCCTCCAAATTTATGCCTTGGTTGGTTGCCTTTCACAGTACTCAGCCATGCCGGTGTTGTTGAGATTGTGTGAGGTTGATGATTCCACTTTACGTGCAAATGCAGTCAAGCTATTATGCTGCTTAACAGAAGATGATGATGAGGCCAAAATCTTGGAACACATAACACAATCTTCAGTCGAAGCCTTGCTCATGATCATCAGGAATTCCGAAAACGAAGAAGAAATTTCCTCAACATTGGGTACAATTGCTAACCTTCCCGAATCTGCACAAATATCCAAGTGGCTTTCGGAATCCCACAATCTCACGAGTAGTCTTACTTCTCTTTTCAACAGTGAGAATATTAGAAGTGAAAGAAATCAGTTCACAGAGAGCGTAGTAGGAGCCATATGCCGTTTAACAGTTAGGACAAGCGTGGAATTGCAAAAAAAAGTAGCGGAAGTAGGCATCATATACAATCTACTACCGCTGCTTGAGACGGGAAGCAGTTTAACAAGAAGGAACGTAGGAATTTCTTTGACACAGCTCTCTCTGAGTTCCCCTGAGCTGAGTCGGCAAATCTCTAGGCGTCCAGTTTTATGGTGCTTTTCGGCTTTACCCGAATCCTGCCCAGTTCACCGAGGTATTTGTACAGTTGTATCCTCGTTTTGCCTATTGGAAGCAGGTGCAGTAAAGCCTCTTGTTCAGGTTCTGAGGGGGGAACCGAATCTGGAAGCCGGCGAGGCAGCTTTAGACGCTCTTTTAACTTTGATAGACGGGGAACGTTTGCAAAATGGTTGCAAGGTACTGGAGGAAGCAAATGCAATTGCAGAGATGATTAAACTAATCAGTCATCCAAGCCCATGTACCAGATTACAGGAGAAGATATTGAGCTCTTTAGATAGGATATTTCGAATTCTGGAATATAAACAGAAGTATGGACAACTAACTCAGAGGTATTTGGTGGATTTGACTCAGAGAGGAAACAGCAATTTGAGATCTTTAGCTGCCACAATACTTGCTCGGTTGAACGTTCTTCACGATCAGTCTTCTTTTTTCTGAAAGAATTCAATACCTGCTCGTGCTTGGTGCTTCTCTAATTCTTTATACTTGGTTCATAGATTTTATCGTCTACAATTACTTTGATTCTTGATTGAATGTGATTTTAATGAAATGGGGAGTTTTGTCATAGGATACTCTTCCGGTCTGAATATTGCATACAGGCTTGTTTGCTTCTAACTGATTATTGGATTTTTTTCTAATTGTTTCTATGTTTAATTCATTCAAGAAATAATTTCACATCTTTCTAAAACTGAGTTTATTGGGAAATTTAGAAAAGTTTTACTGTTCATAAAATCTAAATTTAAGGAATTTTAAATAGGGTAGAAAGTTTTTTGTGTAAAATGTAAAATTTAGGGTAAGATGTTGTATGTAGATGCTTGAGTGCGTCAAGCTTTGATGACTTTGTTATTTATTAAAAATGAAAAAGATATCAAATAACGTCGTGCCCATTTTTTACCCAACAAATTACTTGATTGGTTTGTGTGAGACGATCTCATTGATTGTATTTTATGTGACGGATATCTTATTTGAGTCATCATAAAAAAATATTAATTTTCATGCTAAAAATATTACTTTTTATTATGAATATCGGTAAGATTGATCTGTGATAAAAATTCGTAAGATCATCTCACAAAAAATCTATTCTATATATTATATTTATGTTCATCATGTTATTATATTAATTAATTAATTTTGATGTTATGATATAAAAATTCTTTATTTTTATTTTAATAAAAAAATCGCAAAATGTTATTTTTGTAATTTATAGTTCACTTATACTATCGTAAAACTAATATACTATATATTTATTTTCATTAAATTTTTACATCATGATATGACTTCAATATAAAAAAAAGAATATTATAAAAATCATAATCATAAATATAAAAGACAAAAATTCATTTAGCACCAAAAAAAAGTTATACTCGTGCCAAAAAAAGAAAAAAAAAATCCAAAAAGAATCAAAGTATAGATTTCTTTCTCTATTCAAATCTCATTAAAAGAAGAAAAAAAGGAAATCAACAAGGGAGTATAGTCTCAAAGCAGTGGACCCCATCGAACTCCAGCGCGAACCTCGGCTTCCGGGAAAATTCCGACTTCTTCGCCTGTTGCGGCGTTGGATTCACCTCTTTAGAACTCTTGGTATCATCGATTTTGGCAGCCGATTTCTGTAGGATTTGGTTATTGTATGCGCTCACTTTCTGGCCAAAAGTCTCAGCACCGAGCAGATCGAATGAACTGAAAACGGATGTCAACATGGCTTAATTCGAAATGGAGTGAGTATTCTTCGCAATGAGAACTCTGAATTATCAATAAAGAATGAACTTCTGTATCTATGGAGGTAGGAATTGGAGGAGAGGGTATTTATAGAACGGTGAAATTGTGTTGGAATAGGAAACTTATTCCAAGACTTTCAACGCGTTTCAAACGTTGGAAGTAACTGGAAACGCGCTCACTTGTCTACTTTTCGTTTGTGTTAACTTGACACGTGGATATTATTCGTACCAGAAAAACATCACCACGTGTAATGGCTATTGAGAAAGAAGGGGTCAATTTGTTCATGCGTTATAATTGAGGTCATATTTGTTTTTTTATGGAAGTAACGTACGTGTAGGTTTCATGTGGAAAAATATTTAGGGTTTCATTACAATTTTGGGATTAAAGAATTGAGGTAAAATTCATGCGACCAACTAAGGGTCAACCATCCCTCGTATGGTGGGCTGCCTGCCTTGTTTGACCTACTCAGTCTGCCAATGAAATATTAAATTCAGAGTTAGTGGTTGGAACATAAAAAAATTCGTACTTTTTGACACACTTGTATGGCAGACAACGGATGTAAACCCATCCATATCCATACCTCGCTCAAATTTAAGTGCCCTGTTTTTTTATTCTTGTTGACCCATAAACATGCTCTAAAAGTCAAATATTGGTGATGGGAGAATGAATACGTCGAAAAATAATTATATACCATGTCAATAGCAACGGGGAGGTGGATATGCGTGAACTGTAAGAAAATTAAATGAATAATACAAAAAAATGATTTCAATATGGTCAGGCCAACTATTCACGCTTAAGCATGATAGATATGACACAGATTATTTTTGTAATTTTATCTTGACAAAAGTAACTTGAAAATAAATAATAATAAACATCTTCTTTTGCAAAGTAATTTACCGCTATTGAAATTTGAAATAGATGGTTTGGAGCTTTGTAATGTTTGCGATCAGTCGAACGAACTTCATGTTGCATTCCAACTTTAGTATATAATAATACATAAGATTGTCTTGGAAGCTGAATTCTAAACAAGAGTACATAGTGATTTTTTCATAATCGTTTCAAAGAGTTGTACAACTTTTTGTACATAAAATAGCTGTTTTCTTCGCTGTCTAATTTCTTCGTAAAGAAACAATTGTCAATACTTCTTTTTTTTTTAGAAGGACAATTGTCATATTTTAAACCAATATGACATATCATATCTATATCTCGGTATAGACCTGACTTGATTCAACTTATTAGGGAATTTAAGTCAAATTTCCTGATAAAGGATCAACAAATTCACTTGACAATCCCAACAAAGAAAGTGGTACCAAAACATGAACAAAAGAATAATGCATGCACAAAAGTTTAAAAAAAAAGCTTAAAGTTTATACGATATTGATTTCATTCTAGAATGGGATGAAACGGACTACAGGGATTCAAAAATATGCACTATACAAACAATTCCGAACATCACAAATAAGCCAAAAAATTCTTGGAAGTCAAAGTAAAATATCAATGAAGAGAGTTTCAAATAATAATGTTTGAGTAATACATCACCAGAAGACAAATTCACATCTTCACCCGTGAAGCCGGCGACTCACGGATCGAACAAAGAAAGAGAGCAAATAATGAGATAATGATCATGGACAAGAAAAGAGGACAGCTTTGAACATCAAGGCATCAGTTAACAGCAGAAATCAAAACATTTCATGGGACTTGAAATTTTACAACTAAGGCCAAATTGCAAATTTTCAAATAACAATCATACCAAGGCTTCAAATAACGCTGACATATCAAATTTACGGTCTATCAAAAAAATGGACACCAGATAATTGTAGCAATGTCGATAATAACTCTTCCAAAAGTAGTAGCAAAATCTCAATAATCAGATAGTAATAACTCAAATTAGGCCGATACCCTGTTTGCAAAAAATAAAATATGGCTATAACAGCTAGTCAAACAAGCTGAATCCCATGTCGTCGTCACTCTCCTCCTTTGGTTCCTCCTGGAAATCAAATTATCAAACACACAATTAAATGATACCCAACAACGATACCCAAAAGCATCATGCAACTGATACCATTAAACTCAAGTTCGAACTAATTATAGGAAATAGTGAATCCAAAGAAATGGAACTAAGAAGTAAACTAAATCCATTATGAGCCACAATAATCTGCAATAGATTTCATAATTTGTTAAGATCCAAACGCATCTCAAGAATTACCAGGACATCACTACAATAGAATACCATATCTAAACAAAATACTGCATTTGAAAATAAGAAAACAAACAACAAAAACTAGCACCTTCTTCTCATCGGCAGCTGGGGCAGCCGCGGCAGCGGAACCAGCAGCAGGAGCGGTAACTGCAACTGCAACGGCAGCACCGCCACCTCCGGAGCCTATATTCATTATAAGATCTTCAATGTTCCTCTTCTCACAAAGTTTAGCAAATAGACTCGGCCAATACGATTCCACAGTCAAACCACCCGCCTTCACCAGAGCCGCAATTTTCTCCGACTGATAAACAAAATTAAATAAGGAACTTTTAGTCAAAGCACACACCGACCACACAAGTATTCAGATACGTTTCATTCTTACAGTGACAGCGATTCCATCATCATGAAGGATCAAGGCCGCATAGGAGCAGGCAAGCTCTGCAACCGACATTTCTACCGTTCAAATCTTCGATCTACTGACGGCTTCCGCGGGTGAAATTAGGGTTAGCGTTAGGGTTCAAAAACTTCAGTTAACTACTTATTGGATATTGAAGGTGCCCTTTATAAGTTTGAGGCGGCCCAAACTAGGCCATGAATATCAAAAACAAAATCTCAAATGCCTCCTTTAACTTGGTAATTTTACCTTTTTTCTCTCATAATTTTTTTTTTTCAATATTCAGGTTTACAAATTTCAACTGTAATTAGAAATAGCAATCCACGATTGAAAACTCGATAATTCGCGCACACACATTTTTAGTTAATTTTTTTTTAAAAAATTAATTTATTGACGATGATTAACAAATCATTTAGTTATTTTTAGAATTTATTTAAATGTGTAGTTATAATAAATTTTATTGGATAAAATGAGTAATTTTGTTCATCCATTAAAATTACCAAGGTTGTTCTAAGGTGTTTTTGCATTATTATACAGTAAATATTGGCCTAATTACATTAATCCTCGGGAAAAGTCTAAAAGAAATAAAAAAAAAAACCTAAGAAATATTAATAAGCTAATACATCCTTCATTTTGGAAAAATCTATAACATTTTCACCCATATGTTATAAAAACTCAAGACCTCTTGGATTAATCTTGCTCGTTTTAATGGATTTACAAAAATACATCTCCTTTTATACAGTAAATATAAATAATTTATTTATTTTCCATGAATATAGGTAATTTTAGAGTAGGGAGCGTTTACAAATATTTTTTTTAAAAAAAGGCATCAACTTTTTCTTCACAAACTTGTGAGAGCAAAGTGAAAAATCACTTTAAAGACAAAGGACGAGACAATGGAGTCGATTTAACACATGCATTAGTTTCGAAAATATGCTGGCATTAATCGTGCAACATTTTTATTGGATATATAATAAACTGCGCATATACAAATTGATCGAATCATGTTAACCTATTAAAATGGAAAATTTATTTGCTGCATATTTGGGCTCTTTCGCACCATGGTTCTTAATTTTAAGTGATAAAAATGTATTAAATGTTCATCTTTGTTGAAAATATGTGCCATCCACTTTCAAAGTAGTAAAACATCTTATAAGTTGTGTTAAATGATTTATAAACATATTCCAAACAAGCTCTGATATTCAACTCGTAATCCACTTACCTTCGCAAAATACTAATACTTGGTAAATAATAAAACCATATCATATCCAAAGAAGTTTTAAGCAATTAAAGGATAGAAGTCAGGTCACTAAAATTAGATCCACGCAGCTCCAAATAAACATCCGACAACATAAATCGTTCAGAAAAGACATGTTTCAATCTGTTGTGTACTTCCAGGCGGATCGATAATATTCTAGGAATCTATACCATCCTGAAGCCACAAGAAGTTCGAGCTTCTAGTCAGAATTAAACCAAAATTCGACAAGAAAAAGAAACGAAGCAGCAGCTACAACCAGGGACGCACTGCATGTAGAAGGGAATTTTTATTTGATTATTTAGAGTACCATACTGTGTTTACCTGTTTTGGGGAAGCAGACTTTGACCTTGATCTGGACCTGGACCTGAGTCCACACAAAAAAGCAAAGAACACGGAGATGCTGATTTTAAAACGAGTGGATGTATGTAATAAAATGTTGACTAGACGCTGAGAACTGAAAACCATTACCTAGAAGGTTTAGCAGGAGATGCAGATAGTGATCTGGAAGCAGGTCGGTCCGACGATTTGCTGCCCAATGAAATGATTCATTTGATGATTTACTGTTTGGTTCAATCAAAATACAAATAATTCAGGATATTGTGCATAACTTTACCTTCTTTTCCTCCTCGGACTTCGGCCTCTGCTGCGACTTCTACTTCGGCTTCTTAATGGACTGCCCTTGTGTTCCTTAACCTAGCCCAATGGTGTGAGCACACATACATTATAAAAGAAGAAAACACTGAAAGACTGCTATAATCAAAATTACTGCAAACCATAACAAAAAACGAAAAAATTATAGGAAACTATAGCAACAAATAAAGGGTGGAATTTATTCAAAATAAGTATCGCAACAAGAGGAGTGAGAACTATGTGTTGCATCGGAGTTTTTGAAGGTATATGATTTTGGTTGAAAGTGAAATGGGTGGAAATACCCGGATATAAGTTCTGGTCCAAGGATTTTTGAACTCCGTATCATCAAGTTTCCTTATCTGATTTGTTACAAATAGTGTCAGGACCGGATTACATCAAATAATAAAAACATGATTAATCCCTTAACTTACAGCATATTTCATGTCCTCATAATTGGTATAATCAACAAGACCATAGGCTCCTGCATTCGAACACAAATTTCAGAAACAACAGAAGTGAATATTTCAAAACTTCAAAATTTATGTGGGTACATAAAGAAATATGTAAAAACATGAAACCAACACCAGAAACAAAAAAAAGTAAACAATCATATATGTAATGCCTTCACTGTCACGATAAACTTCTGCAAAACAAACATCCCCAGCTTTCCGCATATGATCCTGAAACATATCCAGAAAAGATGAATATGGGGGCCGCCGGAAAGGCATGTACTGTTTGAAAATAAAATATCCCACAAACCTTCAAATCTTGCCAAGAAGCAGAAGAAGGAAGCCCACGAACAACAACTATTTGTCCACAGACACGTCCAGATGCAAAAAAAATCACATCGTGTAATTTGAACAGAGTAAAGTCATAAAGCCACATGATACGAGCTAATTTGTAAAGTACCACGATATTCAGAATGGCGAGAAATGCCATGGCGCCCACCATCCGCAACCCGGCCATGACCAGTACGTCGCTCATTAGATGATGAGGGTCCTCTACCACCATGTGCAAGCTCAACCTTAATTGAGTAGCAGGAGATGTCAAGAAAGAATAGAAAAGGGAGATATGCCACCAATAAATTGAGGGCAATAAAAAAATCAAAGAAGAAAGCAAACCTCGAGCTTATTTTAATTTAATAAACTCACCCTCAGTCGACAACCATCAAAGTTATAGCCATCTCTACCCCTAATAGAATCTTCAGCATCCGGGGCATTCTCAAACTAAATATAGATTCAGACCACTGGTTATTTTCTTAGCTTAAAAAATACAGAATACAATTATTCTTTAAATATCTTGAGGAATCTATAAGCAAACATAATTGAAAAAAACCTCCACAAAGCAATAACATGGAGGACGTGGAGGAATCTTCAGTTCAATATCCAATATGCGACCATACTGCACAAGAAAAAGGTTACTTGTTAAGCAAGAAACTTTTGGAAAAACAACATTTCAAAGGGAGTTGTTTAAATGACTGGCATAGAACTTACATACATTGGAAAATTTCAGAAAAATCGCGCAAGAGCTTTCTCACACAATAGACTTAGATATGATATCTCCAAAAAAATTTCACAAAAAAAATAATGACACCCACTCTACAAACCACACGTCTCTTAAATGATCACTAGCAAGCATGTAATCAGAAGATAGAATGCTTTGCCTAATCCTTAACAAGGAGCCAACAATTTAGCTATTGGGGGAGCACAGATTTTGCCAACCTAAGATTCTTAGTTTAATTTACATTTGGTGAAGGCATGTGTGAAACAATATTTAACAACAAAATCCCACAAATCAACGAGTAACAAATATGGTGAAAATGTAAAAACACATTGGAGTTAAAATCGCAGATCAGCCACACCTAACGAATATGTAAATGTAAACACCAAATTAATCGCAAACAGATTACAGAGAAAAAAATATATCAATCCTCTACACATGGACTACCCTCAATAAAATTTACAACAACAAGACTCATTTGAAAAAATTAGAGGTCGGGATTTTTCTGAGGGGAGAGTACAAATACATAAAAGGTAAAAAAAATGTAAGAAAGTGATTTTAATTATTGATGATGATTTAATAGCTTTACAATAAGGTATTTATTTAGGCCGGACACGACAAAATTTTAACCACACCCAATTAAACAAATGAAAGATGAAATGTCAAATTTACAACTCAAACCTTGTAAAACAGGTCTTCAACTTCAGACTCTCTTATATCAGCCGGAAGATTCCCAACATAAACTAAGCGAGAGAAACGACCACTCATTTTCAGACCCTAAAGTGCTGCAAAAGATAAAATACTAGAGAAATGGGGAACCAATTCGAAGAATAAAAAATGTCAGCTTATGATAAATGAATTCTATGCGACACGGGTTGGATGATCAGACGAAGAATTCAAAACAAAATAATACTTATGCAGCAAACCAAGAGAGCAATCCTTGAGGTGAGCAGTGCTCCACAAGCTCCATTGCTCATGTGTTCCAAGATGCTCCCAAGCTACTATTTTTTTGAAATAAAATATTGATTCCCATCCTCTCTAAATTTTTTGCGGATGAATAGCTCTTCAGAGAGCGAGCAAGAACTTCCAAATATATATAAATCACAAAAACTCCACCCAGATTTCTCTAACTCCCATTCTACATCCCTATGTATCATTGCAAAGCTCATATTTGTCCAAGCTCTTGATATCTATCATAAACAAAGCATTTGTCACAAGATGAGGTAATGTTGCCATAAACTTCAGTGACCTTAATTAGATTTCTTTTAACCATGAGGGATACGATGATTCCGGAAAACATGTAAAAAGACGCCTAACGTTTATGGCCTTTTCAGTATTGACATATTACACTGAAAATTTGAATCAACTAAGCGTGCTAGTTCAATTTGATCAAAGGTAGAGGCTACTAGAGAAACGTAGAGCAGAATGCGCATCACTTAATTGAATGACAACTAAAGTAACTGAATCACAACTCCTTGCACCTCATTATTTGCAAGGAAACAGTTGCAACAAAACAATAAGATAGCATGAAGAAAATACAACCATCCGAGGCCACAAGGACCTCACAAGAAACAAAAAGTGCTAAAATGCTAAAAACCACCACAGCTTTTGTAGACCGCTCTCGCAGCGACGCAAGAGCCAATAGATATCCTTACATACAATGTACCCCCCAAAAAAGAAACAACAAGATAACTGCACCTGGAATGTTATACGGAGAACAGTCACACGGCACAAATCACTGTTCTTCATTTTATGGCATAAGACAGTGGCACAAAACTCAATTTGCAGAAGATTATTCAAGACAACAATAATTAACATATAGTCCCAGAAAGAAGCCAAAATTTCATTCAACCATGCACAATTTATGTCACATGGCCAACGTTGAGTTACAAGTGTGATCAGAATCAATGCGTACAATATCAAACTTATAATTGTAATCTTCTGTATTAGTCCATACGGAAATTTCTCAACTTCACCAAGTCCTCTCGAGAGAGAAGCTTACAGAGCAAAATGTCTGTGTATATGATGAACAACGGCGTCGTTTGCACAAAACTGTACTTTTTACAACTTCAAATGCCGCTCAGACTAATCCTTGGAACATAGAGAAAATCGTAAGACAGAGTTTAGGAATCGAAAATGACGTGTTAACCTAGATTCATTGAAAATGGAGAAAATCTCAAATTCAAGACCAAAAAAAAATGCCACTCCTCACTACCCAGTACTAATCCACTCTCCATTAAATCAAGCATATCTAGAATCACTCATTAAAACCCCTTACTGGCAAAATAATACAACTGAACGACACACCAAGAAGATAACTAGATCAACAGAGAAGTTATCTCGAAATTCAACCTTCTGCAAGCAGTGAATACAATAGATCCCCTTCGAAGTGCAAATATAAACATATAATTGCCAAACAACTGGGATTTTTTTCAAATTAATTACACGAAAAAGAAAATTTTTAGGAGTTTCAAGATAGATTCAGCCTCATTCGTACCTCTCCGTTATGTTTTGAACCTTCGCCTCGGATATCGTGCCAATGGCCCAGTTTAGGGCTTTGCTCAGTTGGGGGAGGCGGGGTCCGGGGAGCAAAACTAACATATATCTCAGTTTTCACAAGGGAGTGAGGTTTCTCAAATTACAAGTTTCTCCCCAATTGTTTTGCAATTTTATTAAATTCAATAATTAATAAAAGAACATGTCTCTTGTGAGACAGTCTCACGAATCTTTATCTGTGAGATGGTCAATCTTATCTATATTTACAATAAAAAATAATACTCTTAGCATAACAAATAATATTTTTTCGTAGATGACTCAAATAAGAGACTCGTCTCACAAAATACGATCCGTGAGATCGCCTCACAGAAGTTTTTGCATTAATAAAATTGTTCAAATAATCTGACAAGTAGTCTCAATATAAATATCACCGCCGTTATCAATATTTTTAATTCAAATAATCAAAAATAATTTTATAAAAATATAATATTTTTAATTTTATTTACATATATAATTTAGTTTTTAGTTCATATCATATTATGACAGATGCAACATTTACAAATTTTAGGTTTTTGATTATTTAAATTGAAGTTAAATAAAAATAGAATAAATGTATTTTTTTGTCTGAGAGTCAATCCGAACAAAATCGAGACCTAGGTCGCGGTTTTGGTTCTGTTTTTGGTTCGGTTGGTTTGTAATTATTAATGATTTAGCAAAAATTTGTGTGAGACGATCTCACGGGTCGTATTTTATGAAACGGATCTCTTATTTGAGTCATATATGAAAAAGTATTAGTTTTTATGCTAAGAGTATTACTTTTTATTGTAAATATCGGTATGATCGACCCGTCTCACAGATAAAGATTCATGAGATCATCTCACGATACACTTATTTTAATGATTTAGTATTTTAGTTTGATTTGTAACTTCGCAAAACTGATGGTATTGAGTTGGTAGGAGTTTTTATCATAAGAACCGAACAAATCCGGTTTGTCGACCCCCTGCCTCTCACGCTATCAACGTAAGGTATATTATGAGAACCAATCCGGTTTAGTCACTCAAACTAACTTGGTCTTTCTCACTTCCAGAGAATGTTTTAGAATTTGAAAATAATAAATTACTGTAACATTTATTTTATCTTATTAATTTATTATATGGATCTCGGGGAAAAAATGATATATATCGCACAAAACAAAACGAGGCTGGCCAGGACCTACAGAGAGAAGTCATCATATAACATGAGAGCAAAGGTAAAGCAAACCTAATCTGTAGAATCTAACAAGAGCACGATTTTACTAAGCTTTGTTGTCTTTAATCTTGTTCGAGGAACCAAAAAAGCGAAGGAAGAAAGATCAGTCCACACCTCCCACAGCTTTCAGCATTATCGAGAAAAATAACACGCTCTTTCATCCATCCAAATGGCACATAAACTCTCCCACACTTCCAACACAATTGTTCTCCATGTCAAATTTAGCAGCAGTAAAAAACATGCCATTAGTTAAAGAATACTACTTGACAGAACTTTGTTTTATTCTGTCCCCTTCTGCTGAAAGGGTTAAAACATCATAACAGAGCAAAGATTTCCATTCAGAGAGATCATATATACGTACTGAGCGAAATAACTCAAACCATTTCTTCAAATGGGAAAAAACGGTGGGAATTCTTGGTTCAGTACAGTGAAAAAGGCTTTCAGAACTCCTCCGAAAGATAATGGCAAGAGGAGCAGCAGCAGAAGGGAAGAAAATGAGTTAGTGGAAGAAGAAGAAGATAAGGTATATGTCTTCCGAACTCAAAAAATAACAGCAACTTTGGCATGTAACCCACCTCAGAAAAAATGTAATAAATATTTACTTTATAAGAGTCTGATATGATCATCTATGTCTTTGTGGATTTGCAGAAGAGGGGAAAGAGGAGGTGGAAATTTTTTAAACCAATCTGTCAAGAAACTATTATACAACATAAAGTTTCAGAATTTACGAGCTCTCCAATTCAAAATGGCGAAAATTTGGCCAGAAAACGAGCATTTGAGGGGCGCGTACGCGATCAAAGGCGTGCAGTTGCTGTGGCTATGGCGACTACAGCTGCTGCTGAGGCTGCAGTGGCAACAGCACAAGCCGCTGTAGAGATTATTAAGCTCACGAAACCAACTTTTCTCTTGGTTGATGGTAAAGAACAAAGTACTGCTGCTCTTGTGATTCAAACAGCCTTCAGAGGTTATCTGGTAATTTATTTGTTTAAATATTCAGGCACCCTTTAATTAAATTCCATTAACTTCAAGTTCTTGAACATCCATCGCCCATATGGGTGAGGCCCAATTGAATTAAACTATGGAATCGGATTCTTGGTGATTTGATTAGGTAACTCCAAATGCTGGTATTAATTTAAGAACATCGGTTAGTTAGCTTCGATTTCCATTACTTTTTGCCAGAAAATGGATTAAGCTACGTTATTTTGTATGCATATTTCGATTCAGCTACTTCGATTTCACCGGTTTGATTAGTTTGATTCAGATGCAATCTTTTTTTTTTCAAAAAAGAGTTAATCTGATGTTGAAAGTATGTGCACGGATCAGGCAAGGAGAGCCCTCTTTGCATTGAAGGGAATTGTGAAGCTGCAAGCTCTGGTGAGGGGACACAATATCCGGAAACGAGCAAAGATGACTCTACGATGTATTGAATCCCTAGTCCGAGTACAAGCTCGAGTATGCGAAGAACGGAGGAGGTTATCATTTGAAGGAACAAGTCCAGGTTCCATGTTCTACCTGGCCCAGAGTCTCCGTGCATTTGTAAGTATTCAACCCGTATCCTCAAAAGCTACAGCTATTTGAATACGATACGAACTTACACATGATAACAATACAAGAATTCCCATATTCGTGTTTTCCTATTGAAAATATTTCTAACTGGCCTCCGGAAATCTCGAATATTGTAGTCTACAAATGATTCGCGTGAGCATCCATGGACACAGGAGGAAATCCAGACTGTGATTCAGCGAGGTAAAAAGTGTTCACTCAAACAGGTAAACAACATTGCTTTGCTTGCTCGTGCATTTCTTCGGTTCGGTGCATCCAAATGATATTCTTCATCTTTTTTGTTAGCTCTATTCGATCTCATCATCTGCACTGCTTCACAGATATTAAAGTTGGATTCCGAAGGAGAATCTGCATCTTCAAGCAAGAAAACAGCCTATCAAAGATATCCAACCAAGAATATTGTAGAAATTGACACTTCTTACAAGTACAACTCCTCACAACATCAACATAACAAACAAAGTCTCAGACCATCTCAAATCGTCCCACCCCGACATCGAGAACACCAAAATTTCTTACCTCATAGTCCATCCTCGTCGAAGTTCATACAAGTTCAGTTGACCAGCCCTCGTCGTCAAAGAGAGGAGAACTACTATCGATATTCTGAAAAGCCAGCTACCGAAAATTCAGGCCTCGTTCCTCGACCAAACTTTATGGCTGCCACTGCGTCGGCCATGGCTCGAGTGAGATCACACAGCGTGCCAAATCTGAGGTCTTTGAGCCCAAATAGAACGCAAACTTTTTCGGTGAAGAAACGACTGTCTTTCATGGAAGGAGACAACATAGATGGCAACACGAATACCCCCAAGTATACTAGCATTCATTCCAATCAATTTAGCCTCGAGAGGACATCTAATGTGTCATCTTGAGCGGCACTAACAATGATAATATCGTTTCATCAATATTGATACCAAATTATCGTTAAATCAAGTGAAAAATTGTGGGTGCTTTTATATTACTACCTCCGATCCCTTATTCATTCTCAATCTCACAGTTTTTCTTTTAAAAAAAAAATTATGTAATTTTGAATATATTTTTTCACAAATGGTTGTTGGATTTGCATCATTTAGTATCAGCCGAATAAGTTGAGGACCTCAATATCATCAGGTCTGCTTAGCAGCTAGCATCAGCCGAAATGCGCTTACATGAGGTGAGCTAATGAGCTCTCATGCATAAGGGCCAAGTTGAGCAACTCAAAATCACAAGAGTCTCGTGTACAAGGGTTAAAAGAAGCTCACGCATGAGTGCTGCTGAGCTGAGGGGAATCAGCGTTCCAGGGTTGAGCTAATAAGCTCTAGTTAGTACACATGGCTTAGCTACGGAAAAAATTTCAACAGGATAGGATGAAAATCGATCATAAACATTACCCAACTCGTACGCAAGGAGCCAAGCAGCGCAATCTGACACAGGTGCAGACTTGAGAAGCGCATTCACGAGGTTTTTAGCGGGGTAGCTTCATATTGAATTCGTAGATAAGTTTTTTTTTAAAAAAAAAACTAAAATAGTATTGTTTTATCGAGTATATTTGATACACAAATTAACAAATGATACTTGAATTATTTTAAATGGCTTAATTAGTATATGACTATTTATAAATTGAAATTTTGATATAAATTAAAAAGTCAATTTTATGCTTAACCTAAATTGCTTTTAAGATCATAAAGAACCACCAAAAATATGGAAAACAATTTCAACTGAGAGGAAAAGAGCATTTTCTTTGATTCGCAGGACACTAACTGAACCATTGAAATGCATATTCCAAGGAAGGCACAGCACCAGTTGGACTATTGCAAACGCTGTTCTCCGAGTGTGAGAACAATGACTGAGGAAGAACCCCTGACGGGGATGAAACTGTAGTAGCTGTGGTGTGGACAGAATCATAGGGAGAAGCTGGATTTGATCCCTCAACCCCAATAGAAGATGGATTTGATCCCTCAACCCCAATCACTAATGGCTGCAAAGCTTCTCCAAGTGGCCCTCCTCGAGAAAATGGCAACCATGTTGTGTCTGTGACGTAATCATCAGAATCTTTAAGACCGTCTTCAATTTCAAACTTGCTAGTTTCTCCATCCAACACATTTCCAGAAGCCACACCCATGGATAAATTGAGTGAAGGGGACAAATTCCACTGATGGAGGGACAAAGGCCAGGATGTGGCATTGCCATTTTTACTGCTTTTGTAATTATCCATTGACCAAGCATTGATTACTCCAGTATGTGGCTGGAAATTAGAGCAAGGGAATGGATTTGAAGTTTCAACACAATCTTGATAAAAAATGGGATTGAAACTACGAGTGAAGGAAAGCTCATCAGCCAAAAAATCCAGATTCGCTTTCTTCATCAAGTGTTGCCATTTATTCTCAGGCGACTCAAATTCCATCAAGCCAGCATTCCTTTAAACGTACAAGTAAATCAATGAATACAAAGACAAAAACCATGTACCAATTGCCAAATGATAAACAAACCTGTCAGATTCTATAGGATTGAACAACAGATGGGGTTCATTTTGAGTAGAAATCTGGTGGGATGCGGCTTCAAGTGTGGGAAGAGGGCCTTGTTCAAGGGGTGTTTTCTTGCGAACTTTGCTACTGTTTCGAACTTCCACAGGCTTTCTTGAACGCAAACGACCCTTGTGCAAGTGACGCTCACAGTATTTCTGCATCGGGGCCACGTCTTTTGAACACCTCCATTTCTTGCCATCTGTTCGCTTACACCTCCCTGGCTGCGGATCTCTATTCTTGAAACATATAGCATTACATAGTTCTCCACCACTCAACACTGCCGTCAAAATTATGGAATGGTTTAAATCGAAGAAAACCCAAATCAAATCAGACAAAAAAAAAGGATAAAAACAAAACCAAAAAAATTACAGTTAATGGTAAGGTCTGAAGATGGAGCAGGAGAATTTAGTGAAAGTGGATAGAGAAGATCATGCGGAGGCGGCAGAGAGGCCGTCAAGTATTTAAAGATCATAGATTGTCTCTCAAGCTCTTTCCATTGAACAGATGTAAAAGCTAGTCCCACACTCGAAGCCATTACTCCTGCATCAACAGTTCATAATTTACAAAAAATTCGATGAAAAATAATTCTTTCCAGGAAAAAATAAGATAAATTAAAATGTTATTTTCCCTGAGGAATTGAATGCAGTTGTGGAATTCAAAGAACGAAGAATGTCAAATGTTTGCAAATCAGTCAATTTATAACCTGCTGAAGAGCTACCAACACATGAAGTCGAGACATCGTTACGGTATATATTGCTCAACACCTCGTTCGCTCCGCCGCTGTCATGGGTATGCCCCACACCACTGTCGGCGCAGCGAGTACCACCGTCATCGTCATTACCACCACCAAGTGGGCGGTTCAGATTTTCTAGATTTAGACGACCCGTCATGCAAATCTTGGAAGGGAACGTTTCAATATCTCTGCAAATCCGTCAAACAAACAGCATCACTATTGGGTGGTGATTCTTGTCCGTTTTGTACGAAAAAACACATTCTCTAAACAGGAAAGAACATTATTTTCTTCTATATAATCAACTACAAAAATAAAAGAAATTAATCAGACAAGGAAAGAACAACAAATAAGCCTTACCCACCTTCTGAAGTTCTTAGCGAAAAGATATCGACTTCGATTTTTACATACTAGCGCAGGAAAAACAGATTATCCATACACGGAATCACTCACTAACCCGATTCAGACAAATAACCAGCACATTACACATACACACACAAAGAAAGAAACAATAAATAAAGAATCCACCTTAAATAAAGTTCTCAACACTCCACTGGGATTTCTAGGTGCAAATGTAAAGTTGCTCATCTATTGTGCGTGCGTGAAAAAGCAGTAGAAAAATAGGGTTTAATATGTGGGTTTGACCTTTAAACTTAGTAATTGCTTTTACCGCCATTCTCGCCCTCTGGTGTGCCACCATGCTTCCAACATTCGCACCGCATCGGGGACAAGACACGACATTGCCATGCAAAATAAAATAAATATTATATTATAATAAAAGCATTCTCTCTCTTGTAATTGCCTTATCCATAGTTCTATGGCCAGATAAAGGCATGCGACATTTCTGTTTTTCATAACATATATCTAATTATACATGCCGAGTGGTGCATGGAATATTAAAAATGATAATTTCGAGTGTTAGAATAATTATTTAAAATTATTGATATAATAATTATATTTAATTATTATATTATTTTTTATATATAATTTGAAAGTATATTTAAATAACTATAACAATCATGTTATCGAATTGAAATATTTATCATTAAATTTGATATTTTGATACATAGAACTGTTGCTAATAAAAGAAATAGAAAAAGATTTTAAATGTTCATATATTAATTGTATGTTAAAATTTTAAATAATAAATAACTTTTTAAAAAAAAATCATTTATTATATGAAAATTTTGATTAAAACTCTTAATTATTTTTTGAATATTTTAAAAAATATTTTTACTTAAGTTATAATTAAATAACACTAATATCGATGTATATATCATCAATATATCAAAAAATCATAATAAAATTATTCACTAAAAATTTGAAAAATATAATATCACATAAAAAAATTTATAGTGTATTTAATATTTTAAAGAGTATATATGAATAAATATATAAAAGTAACACAAAACTCAAAATTTTGACTTGAATTAAATGAGTTGATATGGTCAGTGCAAAAATTTATGTGAGTGTTATTTACACTTCACTTTTTATAAAATACATTTCATATTTCTTTTTTTACTATAAAATACAAGATATGTCATCAATTGATTTTTAGAATATTTATATAAACATACAATATCTTTTAAATATTTTTATTTTAAGAAAATATTAAAAATAATTTACAAAAACTCTAATGAGATCGTTGATAAGCACGAATTATATAATATTTTAGGGATTTTATTTTGTCGTATTCGTGCTTATCTGGTGTTTTTATTCCGAGTTTCGCGCTTATTTCGTCTCATTATGGCTATTTGCAGGTTTGACCAAAAGAGGATGAAAGCCAAAGAAATGAAAGAAAAGTTAAACTTCGCAATGCCATGTCAGATATGCCCGGAAAAATAGCAAAAGGAGGACACCCGGACCCATACACGCACCCCGTGTAAGGGTCCGTACCTCAGAAGCCGAAGGAAGACACTTACAGAGTCTACACGGACCCCCTGACGGACCGGTATCCGGGGTCCGTGTCGGCTATCTTCGAGAGAAGAAAAATCCAGAGTGTACACGGAGCCCGGGACAGACCTCTACACGGGGTCCGTGTCCAGTATTCCGGAAGAAACGTAGGACAGAGTCTACACGGACCCTTTCCCTGATGCATGCACGGGGTCCGTGTACGTGATATCAGATCCAAAATTTTGCGCAGATTTGATGTAGATTTGAAGGAATAAAAAGAAGAAAATAGAAGATAATAGGGGAATTTTTCCAGATCGAGAACGGGGAGCCGAAAAGGAGAGAACTTTGGCATCGTTGAAGACGGCGACGACTTAGGAGAAAAGGAATAGAATTCGCGCACTTCTCACGCAAGAACCGTGCACCATCACTGAGATTTTCTCTTCTCTTTCGTTTTCTTATTTTCAGTCATGAATTCGAATATTAGATTTGACTTTAGTTTCGAGTTTATGAAGTAGTTTTTCTTGTGATCGGGACCACGATAGGGACAAACGATTGATTTTGTTTATTCGTCGGATTGTTTGATTTATAAAATTATTTTATGTTATTGATTAATGTTTGCGTAATCTTCGTGCTTTTAATCTGGCCAATTATTTGCATGTTTGTCGTTCGATCTTGACTCGAAAAGGAATAGATTGAAATTAGCTTCAAAAACATTAATCAACACACGGTTAAATCGACTAGAAATAGTATTCGGTTTCAGTGTGCGATTTTAGACGACAGCTGTAATTCTATCGTTGATAAATGCGTTTTTGTTTAATTAAATTCAATAAAAAATAATTGGACTGTTAAATGAAAATAGGATTATAAATTCTAGAAATAGGTTTATAGTTAAATTAGAGGATTGCATCGTGACTTCGAATAATCTGTAGTTAAATAATTCCAGTGAATGATAATAATCAGAGTTTGTTACCGTCGTGTGTTCCCGGTCATTTTATTTAAATTTGAAAATCCCCAAGTCCCAAGTTTTTCTGCCATTTTGATTTTAATCATTAATTTAGCATAAATTAGTTTAATTTAATTAATTTAAATAATCTCCAAATCACTTATTATCGTTGCCTAGATTAAATTAAATAATTTAAATCTTAGTACTTAAATAGTAGTATCGATACTTTGACTTGTCGTCCAATTACTATAACTTGACCTAGTACGCTTGCTAGAATTAATCCCAACCGAAACAATCGGTCAATCGTCATATTAATCAATTTGTGAGACGAGACTTTTACCTGACACGTTGACGAGATTAACACTAATTAACAACATAATATTTAAATCACATAATACCATCTTCTCACGCATGGAATATCGTCATTTTTATTTTAAAAAAAATAGGACATTATTCACACAATAATAATCTCAAAAAAAGAAAAAAAGAAAAATCTGGTTACATGCTTAACATAAACATGTCACAACAAATGACCAAACATGTCTTGATTGCCAATGGTCCATGTAAACAGAATTAGCTAATCAAATCTGCCCCCTTCTTCAAAGGTGGGAAAAACACGGATACGACGACATGTTAGCAAGTTTCTTAAAGGAGGCACTGCAAACTCGTGGCGGAGCTACTGATCATCCATTAACAAGTCACGCAGACCGGAGAATGGTCATCTGGGAGCAACTTAGGCCAGGATAAAAATATAAAAAATGTTGCAGACAAATATCTCAATGACTCAGACCAATCAAATAAACCATAAAGATTGCAATCCCCACTCATTCGTTCAACACCAATATACGCCACCACCATTCCCCGGCCGAGTCCCACATCTCATATTCTGAATAAATGGCCAAGGTCCCACCACCATTTCCACACATTTACATATCCTTTCAGGGTCAGAACCAAATGCAAATTATCACAATAAACAAATGAAAGATCACCTCAGCTATTCTGATTTACTTTTTGCATATTTGACTCTTCCGACCTGTCGTCGCCCATTCAAACTTCAATTGACGTGTGCAGAAGAATTTGGATACCCACTCCCACTGTATGGCAATAAATAGGATTGTGTCTACTCAATACCTTCAACAATGCCAAAACTAACTCTATGTGACAGTTAGAGGCTGCCATCGTGGTCGACCAGCAATGCAATTCATTCTCTCCCAAAAGATCTTTCAGTTAAAACGAAATCCAAAAAATCCGTGGCGATTTTTTTTTTTGTAGATTCCGATTGTCACCTTATGAAACGACCAACTTCCTTGAGCATGCAATGCATTAGCTGTGGAGAAATGGGTTAGGTCCGCCCCTTAAAATGATAAAAGGTTGTTATCACATTACACGGGGAGGCGAAGGGGTGTGGTGCGTGTCGTTCTCTCAATCACCTAAAGCTTTAGTTTCGTACATTTAGCAGCATTGGTTCTCAATCAATAAGAGACCTTGTGTTTAATGGGGAACTGGTAACCCGTAATTATAAAAAGATCTTATTTTTCCATCCCAACTTGCAGTAACAAGGACCAGACCCCATGCATGAGAACTGGATGAAGTACTTTGGCAACAAGCCTTGAGAAGTTTGTACTGAGATTTACACATGGAAGACATCCTATCTCGGGGATAAGACACTGGTAGCTTTTCCTCGGGCCAAGTCATGGATCCCTTAGGGTTGGAATCTAGGAAAAATTCGTGGCCGCCAGAAGATAAATAAGCAGATAGTGAAAAGGGTAATGAGTTTTTAGAATTCTCATATTTTCTTGATTTTAACTCATTTTCCGAGTTCCCTATTTTCAAGCCAGGCCAGGGTATGACAACTGAGACATCTGAATAGAAACACTCAAATGATCTTATGGATTTTGGTTGTGACAAAGAATTTGAAACCGGATCACTGTAGTTCCACATATAAACATTTGAATCCTCAGAAGCGGAGACAATGTGTTTCCCATCTGAAGTAAATGAAGCAGAAATATAATTCCCACAATTTCGAATACCTAGTTACAAAGAAACTGAAATTATTTTTGAGATATAGAGTGAAGATGAACCCATAGAGGAATCAAAATGTACCTTTGTATTTCCTGATCACATCCATACCATCAATGATTCTAACCTGTGAATTTGCACAAGTTACCAACACTTTGCTCTGGTCATGTGCTAAAAACTGCATCCACAGAACAATAAAAGTAGAATAAATGTAAGTCGCAAATTTCTTAACGGCTAAATATTATCCTGAATGCATCAACAATAACCTGGAAGCCAGTTACCCTTTTGCAGGGTGACTTCTTCTTGCTGGCGAAGCACGTCTGAGTTTCAAACTGCATGCGGTTATCTGATAGATAAAAAATGGTTATTTTGTGACCCTTCTTCCCATAGCAATACAAATAAGAACAAGAAAAGAGAGGATTGAAACCGGAACGGCAAAAAGATAAACATTTCATGAATTCATTTTAGAGCACCTGATATGATGAAAAACTGACAGGTTCCAGTAACGGAGCCAATTACACCGCCCTGCGTAAGAAACAAAGATATGCTTAGTTGATGTACTCTACAATTACAAAATGAAAAGTAGTACTAATGTACCAAGGGAAGGATGGCAACCAGGGTCAGTTGCCTACCTCCCTCCTAAAATTTTCCATGTATTTATTTTCGCATTATTATATAAAAGAGAAAACAACATTCGCACAATCTATTCTGCAAAGGAACAGACCTGTCCATCGGGTCGATAAGAAATGGCAGTTATTATCTCCTTAGTTTCAGTCCAATCAACAACTTGACAGCCATTTATTGTCCAAATCCGAACTTTCCCATCGATTGAACCACTGATGAAGTAATCATCGTTCAAAGGGTTAAACTGAATGCACGTCACTGCATAGTGTTCAATTTGTTTTTGGCAAAAGATATCAGTTCAAAACCACATTCAAATTTTTGTGATTCCCTAAACCAAGTATTTAGCAGCACGTACCATAATTGTTATGCGAGAAGACTTTGAGGCAATGATCGACTCCAACTCGCCATAACCGAACAGTTTTGTCAATTGATGCAGAGAGGAGGCACTGCAAGGGAAAAAAAGATGTTAATTGAATGCAACTAGCATCAAATATATCAGAATAAATTTGCACAATTTAAGTATATGTACATCATTCTTTGACCAAGAAAGATCCAATATCTCCCCTTTGTGTCCTTGGAACAAATGCAAGGGCCTCTCAAGAATTCGAAAAACCTTAGGAGGAAAGACGATACAAGCTGAATCCTGTGTTTTCTTCAAACACTTGGATTCATTAACATTATCTTTTTCCGGAGGTCCTAATTCAGATTCATTATCAACCAATAAGTACACACATGAGGGGTCTGCATCTGGAATATCAATTAAATCTGATCTATCGTCTTCCACGACTAGCCAGACTCGCACAAACTTGTCTTCTCCTGCACTGGCCAGGTACTTTCCATTGTGACTAAATTCCATAGCTAATATAGGACCCTCGTGGGCTGGTATGTCTTGTCCTTTGAAAAGGGCTGAGAGTTTTTTCATCCTTCTTCGAAAATATCTAACCTTGACTCTCTGAATCCTAGTTTCATTAATCGATCGCACATTATCATCATTCACAGCGCTACACGTCATACAAGAAATGGACCGTAATCTATTCAACAACCTATCTTTCAACTTATCCGTGGTTCTTTGTGCACTGCCATTAACAAACAGCTCTTTCTCCACCAACTGCTGAAGGGGCGGAGACGGTTCCGACTTGTTTTTCTCATTTTCCACTAATCCAATTACATTACATACACTCTCACTACAATTATCACTTCTAACATCAATTAAATCCACCTCCATAGACGAATCCAAATCATTGTAAGACCAAATTGAAGCAGAAGAGTGGCCCGAAGACAACCGGTTTTCTGTTTTCAGCGGTGTTTTCTGGACTGCTCCACTATTGTCCATGATTCTACCAATATCTTCTTTAGAGAAATCGTCTCCTTCTAATCCATCTGAGCTCAATCCCATCCATCTAATGAATTTCCTACGACGTTCCTTCACACTCTGAGGACTATTAATCCACACATCATATTCCCAATTCTTCAAACTACGGCAATCATCAAGAGAACCAGATGCCAATGAAACGTGCTCCATGGCGTCAAAAAATCGAGATTCTTCCGCACGACGGCTCATCATTAGTCCATGTTTCCTTGAGTTCAACCCATGAATCAACTGAAATCCAACTAAAGAATCAGTCTTTTAGGAGTAGGAATCAGCGTGCTTCTACCCTTCCAGTACCAAACCCTGAATAGCAAAGAAAGCACAATAAATGCCAAGAAAATAACCGAGTTCGGGGGAAAAAAAGCCAACTATCAGCAGTATCAATGCTTAAGGAAAAAAAATACCGATCCTGGATGAATGTAAAAACAAATTTTGCTGATAAAAGCAATAGACCCAAAATGGATCGCAATCCTCACCCATTGAACCTGGTCTCCCACATGAGTTCCCAGTTACCATCCCACAATCAAAAAAAGAAAAGAAAAAGAAGTTGGTTTTTTTTCTTACCCTTACACATACATTAATCCTAGAAAAAAAACCCATTTTTCTTCATTAAAAATCCAAGCAAAAACCCACACAAATCACAAAAAAAAATGAGAACCTACCATCAAGTCAAAACTTTCATGGCTTTTCAAACTCGGAATTGATCACATTTTAATAAACTGACATATAGGAAAAGGCAGATTCACCTTCATGTACGTATAAAAAGAGGATTAAAAAAATATCGGAGTGTAAGATTTCCTCACATGGGCGTGATCAGTTTTGTGCCATTATAGCACAGAGATCGATGGGTTTGGCTTGGGGGTCTCTATAAAGAAGAAGCTAAGAGAAGAGTGGACACTGAAAAATTGGAACAGAAAGGGAATGGTCATAAATGGAAAGTAGATACTGATATAGCCATATTGTTGAAAATATCATGCTCTGTTTTTCACTCGTAAGTTATTATACATGTAGTGAAATCTGGAGACATATTTCAATGAATATTGTATCAAAATATGAAACTCATAATTTCACCATAATCAGCATCAATAGATTTTGTAGCAATGTCACATCGGGTAATACACTTGAGCATACTTCGGTCTCACGAATCTTTATCTGTGAGACGGGTCAACTCTATCGATATTCACAATAAAAAGTAAGATTCTTGGCATAAAAAGTAATAATTTTTCATGGATGACCCAAATAAGATATCTGTTTCACAAAATACCACATGTGAGACCGCCTCACACAAGTTTTTTTTCCTAGACTTCTATATGGTTTAAAAAATTTGATTTGCACCATTACCGTCGATTATAACTTTTGGTAATCTCACTCGAGCATACTTTTAAAATTCACGAGTTGATCATAATATCCTTTTATCACTCTTAGTTTTTGACATAAATATACCCAATAAAAAAAAAAAACTCTAGTTGATACTTACCATTTTATCAATTACAATTCCATAATATAAATATACTTTTTTTCTCAATGTAATTAATATTACTAACAAGTTGGCAACCTCCTCCACCGGGATTCCTTAAAAATCACTGTGGATGCAGTAGCGACCGACTCAATACATTTCTTCAGTATTGGCATGGTGGGACGAAGTGTTTCTGTGGCCAAGTTCCGGAGGCATACTTGCAACGCTACCCTTAAAATTATTATTTTAATTTTTAAAGAAATAGAGAAATTATGGCACAATAGCTAATAAAAATAATCTAAGATCTAAATATAAATTGAAATATAAATAAAATTCATTTATTTTTAAAAAAGCTTTTATTAAAAATAATATTGAATATATTTTCGTTTAATATTCTAATTATACGTATTATATGAACACACAAAATTAGCATGTTTTAGAAAATATTTTTGTTTATAGAAATCGGGTAAAAAGTAAATTAGAGATATAAAAAATCATGTTATGAAATTATATTATATGAATAAAATACGTGAGGGATTACTAGAATTTTTTTTTTGGTGCATATATTTCGAAAATTAGTAAGGGTAATAAAAGGTATTGTGGTCTCGTTATGAATTGAAAAGGTCGGTTGGTGTATGATTAATTGGAACCTAAATAACATTTCCCTATATAAAAAATTATGGAAGTTGCTAATTATTTAATGAACAATTATATATCGGTAAAATAATTAAAAATTATATTAAAAATAGATATTTTGCTATATAATTGCGATGAAAGAAAAAAGAATTTTAATGTTTATATTTTGGAGGGAGAAGTGAAGATAATGGTGATTATGATAATAGTAATTGTTATTTTATATATTTTATAAATCAATTTTATGAAACAGATCTTTAGCTTGACTTGTTTTATAAAAATAATATTATTTTTTATATCAACTATTATTTTTGTCGAACTTTCTCACAAACATAGATACGCAGATCATGTGTTATTATTGTTGTCATTATTATTGTGATGGTGAATAAAAGTATACTTAAACAAAGTGGCGTACAAAAACAACGACTTTCTTAGTCACTTGCATAAACTTACACGGTCACATGCACGTGTCAAACAGTTAATAAATCACCAACAAGGAAAAAATTAGAAAAATAATAATAATTTAATATTTTTAAAAATAATTATCCAAACAATTTCGTAATTATTTGTAATTATAAAAATATTTTTATATAATACTTATACAAACATATATTTATTTTTAAAACAAATTTTAAATTTTTTTTATAAAAATATTTTATAAGTATTTGTCCAAACGAAACTTGGTTTTTTATTCAAGTTACATAAAAAAATTTGTGAGAGGAATCTCATACCTGACTCAACTAATGAAATATATATGTCAAAATATTATTATTTATGGTAAACATGAGCTGAGTCGATCCGATCTAACAGATATTAACTATCTCGAAATTATTTGGCATCCTGCATAAATTAACTACACTTTTAAAAGAGGACACGGAGTAAATAAAACTCACACGAGGGATTCTTTGATCAAAAGTTTTACCAAAATCTCAAATATATATATATTTTACTTGTAATATTTTGCGCTTTTACATATGAAAAAAAATTTATTTTCATGCTAAAAATATTATTTTTATTATAAATATAAATTAAAATGACTCTTTTCATGATCAAAATTTGAAATAGATATGCTCCAAAGAAAATAGAATAGAGTATTTTCCCTTATTACAGAAGGCAAAAACTTGTGTGAGACGGTCTCACGAGTCGTATTTTTTGAGACGGATCTCTTATTTGAGTCATCCATGAAAAAATATTACTTTTTTGTGCTAACAATATTACTTTTTTATTATGAATATCGGTAGGGTTGACCTGTCTCACAGATAAAAATTCGTGAGACCGTATCACAAGAGACGTACTCCAAATAAAAACCCGCTAAAACCAACCATTTGGCAATGTGGGCCGGTTAGATGTATCCAGCTCATTTTGATGACTCTGTTCATGATGAAAATGATACATACTACGATCAATTGTAGTTACACATTTCCAAAAAATATGACCACCAAACCAATCATGCTTAAGCCGGAAAAAAAAAACACGAAGAATAAATGGCACGATAAAATAACATATAAAGCACTATCAATATCAATTAAACTCCTGTCACATCTTTGTCTTGGTTATGATTTTTGTTTGTTTGTGCGATTATTTAATTTTCCTGGGGTCTTTAAATTTAATCTCATAAATTTTGATATATTTTTTCCAAATAAAATTCCACGCTACTGCAAAAACAACTGAAACTAGTATTCTAAAATAAATTGAAATTTCATTCATTTTCTATATTAATTTTGTGACAGAACGCATACTTATAATATAATGTCGTGGAGTTTATGATGACTTAATTATATGATTTCGCAAATTGAGCACTCATTTGTTTTATTCAACCTGAGGCGCTGCTTCAATTCTGTCCATATGTATAAATAAATAAATAAATATCGCACGTAGAATATATATGTATATATGTATATATTAATTTAAATTGGTTGAGTTCATTGATATTGGGATTTGACTTGATTTTTTAATCGCCGATCCTATTACGACACGGCTTACGTAATATCGTACAATTAATATCCCCCATGTAATTGTTGGTGAGTTCAAGTTTCAATGACGTATATATATATATATATATACACACATGTATATATAATTTATTATTTAACACAATTTAGTTCATTTCCACATATTCATTTATTAAATAAGTTTCCAATGATCCCCACAAACGCATTACGCATATACATGAACCTACGGTACATATAAAAACACCGACATATTCGGGAATTTTTTATAAATTTTGAGTTTACCAGAAAAAAAAAATCGTTTCAAAATTCTAATTTATCCGATTTAATAAGCTCAAAACCCTTTGTTAAATTCATAGATAAAACCCCATCACTGGAAAATCTATTATTATATATGTTATTTTAATTTGTATATAATAATGTTTATAGCATATTAAATATCTCGAATTATTTTACATATATTTGTTGAAATCGAAGTAAAATGATGTATATTTTTTATTACAATAAAAAATTGATTTTTAAACGATTTAATTTTTTAAAAAAATTAATTTAGTGATTAAGTACTTGTATATATGCCTACCATTTTTGGTTTGTTTATTAATTAATGCAAATGCTTCAGGTATAAATTTTAAATTAATTTTAGCATTTTATTTTGAAAAACATAATAATGGGTTTTGTAATTTATTTTTCTGAAAATTATTTGGAAGATTGAACGTGGTAATTGTATTAGACACGAGTCAGCATCAGAAGGACTTTTTCGGAGCTGTGATTAATTTAAAGCAACGAGAACACCTGATATGTTTCAATCTCGTTAAATATTATTGCAAAAATAAATCAGCATATTTACTCAATTTTTTTTAAAAAACGGGTCTATTGTGAGATGATTTCACGAATCTTTATCTGTGAGACGAGTCAACCCTATCGATATTCATAATAAAAAATAATATTTTTTCATGAATGACTCAAATAAGATATCTGTTTCACAAAATACGATTCGTGAAACCGTCTCACATAAGTTTTTGTTTTTTTCAAAAATCGTATAAATGACCTTTTGAAGTGACACAAACCGTTGGAGACCAAGTATTTTCAAAAAGTATAAATTATTGAAATTTATTAGATAAATATATTTTTATTTAAAAAATTAATTATTTTTTAAACATGTAAAAAATATTTATATGATCTATTTATTTATTTTATGTCACGATTAACGAAAACGAAGTATATTTTGAATAAGGAAAAAAAATACAGTACAAACAATAGCTACCAACCAAGTGGTGGAAGTGGGCCTTGAATGGTTGCATTTCTTTTGAAAGAGGGTTAATTACAATTGGTACCCACTTCGTCTTTTAAGTGTGAATGGGCTGGCCTTTTTCAACCTCTTCTATTTTTCGCTTTTCTTTTTGTACGTATATTGCTATTCAAGGCTTCAAGGACAACAAACTTTTTGTATGTATAAATATAAATATAAATATAAGCTAAATTTAATTAATTTTTTTTTACTATCATTACATTTTTTGGCTTAATTATTCTGAATTAAGGTTCTTCATGTGATCAATGGTTTTCAATTAAGCATCCAATCTCATGAATAACGTTTTGGTCGTTATTAAAATCGTAGTCGGAACCAAAATTCGTTTAATTTTTGCGTATGATGTTTCAATTTTTTTTTTTTTTTTTTTTTTGTATCAATAAACTAAGAAGAATCTCTATTTGTGTGTATGTTTTTGTTTTTCCACAAATTTTGTGGAAGATGATTCAAGAGGAGGCAGGACAGAATATATTTAACAAAATTGAAACTATATTGTTTTTCTTTCTTTTTACAAAATAGAGTGTAAAAAAGATGTGACATGTCTTTAATTTCATCTTTTGGTATTATCAGCTCAATGATAATTGTTGAAATAAGTTTATTTTTAATTATATCGAATTTTAAATATGTCGAGCCTATTGAAACTCCAGCTCATTTTAAATTTTACGGAAAATATAATTTTGATATGTGTTTTTCGCTATTTACAATTACAATGTTAGTCATATTATTTATCTATTTAAGTATTAGTTTGTTATACATATATGATGTTAATGTGATGCTCACATATACAATGTCAAATTAACACATACAAAAAAGTATTAAAAATTGAAAAATACATGATAAGAATTTAATTTGATAATATGGAAAATAATATGCTCCATGGAACAATATGTTACTGCTGAAACACAGAAGAATTGAAATCTTAGATCAAAACACTATGTCCTTACCGAGACAGAATTTGTAACTTGCTATCCTCTTGCTTAGCAGGAAAAGATTTTCCTACGCCGAAAGGATGATTCATTCGTATCGACACGAGAGTCCAACTACATTGCACTGTCAGAATCCATGTTGTATATTTGAAAGAGGTTGACCTCTTTGCTTCTCTCATGTATACGCGGAGCCATTTGTAAAAAGATCAAAGTTTTAAGGAGCTTTAACTTAGCTTAAACTGAATGCAACCCACATTTTCCATTAGAAATAAGGAACATATTATTCTGTAACAATAATAAATCATGTGCTCCAATCAAACTGAAAAAAAAAAACCCAGAGAGACCAAACAAATGTAATAAATGTTGTTTATTTAACGGCAATAAATACATAGCCCAGAAAATAGAAATACAGGGACCAGTTCATTGGATTCGAGTTCGGATCACAATCTCTACACTGAACTTTCTTACATGTTGTTTACAAAAATATCTAAATTCCTTACATGTAAAATTGGCCTCTATATATATATATATATATATTTTTAAATACCTCTCTCAACACCATCATTTAAAAAAAAAAAATTTGAAATAACACATTAGTAAGTTTAAATTTGGCATTATTCGTATGATAAATCACAAAAACTTTTGTAAGACGATCTCATGAATTAATTTATTAGACAAATATTTTATTTGGCTCACCCATGAAAAATTTATTTTTATGTTAAATTTTAATTTTTATTGTAAATATTAATAGGGTTGACACGTCTCACGAATAAAAACTTGTGAAATAATCTCACAAGAAACCTACTCCCGATAAATATTCACTTGTCTTGTGAAACTTAAAAGAAAACAATAACAATGTCTCAATCATGCTAAGATGGATTACAAGATAGATATAAAAAAATAATAAAGTTTATTGCGCCGAATATATATGAGTTTTGTAATGATATATGCGATGGTTATGGTATGTATATATATATATGATACGGTTGATGGATGAAAAGTAAAAATCAATCGTTTTATAGAGAAATTTATAAGTTTGAAAAATAGTTTTAATCATAATTTCATGTATACTTGTACCAAAATAAAAATTGTATGTATTGGTTTGAACAAGAGCAACATGGTATATTTAAATCAAAGAAATGATGCAGAATGAAACTTCATGATCGATGATTGCCCTTATAAAACGTATGTACGTATGTGAAAGATAATTTTCAGGTAGGGCTATCAAAATCATGTCATATTTGTACCATTTTTTTCAAGAATTTTGTGATTTTTTTTATCGAAACAATTTTTACTGGATCTATCTTATATCATGTGTGTATTAAATTAGATATGTTTCAACACATCTAATACGTGTCATTTCATTTTTTCGTCCGAAGTGACTAAACATAACAAATATTGATCATTTGATATCTATGATATCTTACGTGTCTCACGTGATAAGAATAAAAGTCTACGAACTAAAAATTACCTGAGCACAAAATCTAGGAAAACGACGAGATTTTTATCCAGTTTTAAAATATCGGATGTCGTCTATCCTTATTTTTATTCATATGGATTTTAATGTGTATATCATGTGATTTAATTTTGTCATATGAGTTATGTATGAGAGTGTTGATGTCAAATATTTAATATTCGATAGGTTCAATATTTGACTTCCGTTGAAAAAAGGATTAAAAAGATCAAATTCATTAGACGAAAACCAAACTTTGACAAGTTATATGAATAAAACGCAAAATTAACTAACTTACATGACTGAAATGGCATTTTTGTCTCTCATGCACATATCATGTATGTACATAATACACACACATGTATATATTATATATACATACATCCGTTGTGTATATAACTATTAAATTTACATTACACTAGAATATGGTCGTTTTTAGAGAATAAAAAGATCAACAATAAAAGCATGGAGAACATTTATGAAAAATGAGCTGTGGAAGGAAATTTTTACAAATTAAATAAAATTTGGCGTTTTGGTGTATTAAACATATACAAAGGTCACTTTATTTTATTTTTTAAAAAAATTAAAAGGTCGTTTTTACTCGCTTCGTTTTTGGGTTGGGCTTTGATATGCAAACTAATTGGCTAAGTCCAAAACATTATTGGACTTCTACTCACCCCTGCAAGAGGTCTACAAGTTTCTAAAGGGAAAGATCTGGACAGATCCTTGAGCCCAACTGCCGGCTATGTAACCTGCTTCACTAAGGTCCAATACGGCTGGCTATTCAACAATGAATTTCATCTTTCATGATTTATTAGACAAATCCATTCTTCTGTCTTGTTACAAAATTCGCTCTCCATCTTCTCTTTTCATTATTCACTTCTAAGAAGTAAACACGCGCTTGGAGAGTAATCCTATTAATGAGATGCTAGAGTTATAATATTAACTCAAGTTTACATTGAACGTTTGGGTTTCGGAAAAAATTATGGACAACACACATAAGAATAAATGTGGATTGTTGGATATACACTTAACCCGATAAAGATAAGTTGAACTCGAGCGAATGATTTGCGGATGATCACATAATACATTATTAATATAACTCGAAAGCATTTTAAACATTCATTACAAACTTCACATCCTTTCTCACTCGTGCAAACACTAGTGTCGAATCCATGTGAAGTCTCCCAAACAAACAAGGTCTCCATCTCACAGTCCTATCAATCATCCTTCTTTGTACACACCCACAATTCTCACCCAAAGAAGCAGAAATTAACCAGTTCAACCTCTCCAGTATATCATCCTTCTCAACTCATCACTCAGTTTACTCTCTTGTCCAACAACCCACAAACCTGGAATATACTATGAATATATGCATCCTATGAGAGCCAGAAAATAACTCCTGATACTTCCATTTCACTAAGGGCGTGAAGAAACAGATCTCCTTATGGTCTGAAATAGCAAACAGCTTCGCAATCACTCGAAAAAAAAACGGATGAGATTGGATCCCTCATATCTAAACAATATTGTTTTCAAGAGATACCACAGAATTTCAAACAACTATGCAGATGTATTCGTAATTCTACATCAATGTAATCAAGCAACGATCAAAAGCCGGTTCAAACAACTTTACATAGATCAAAACCACTCTCTAAACTTGCACAGAAAATCTGGGAAAATTCAATAGCTTCTTATAAAAGCATTTAAGAAATAAAGAGTACCACCACTCCTGGCTTAAACAAAGAATGAACTATGAAAACAGGAAAAAGCTATGCAACTTTATAGATGAAAGACCCTGTATACTTCCAGTCGTTGTATTGTTCAAGACACAAAAAATCCAAGCACATATTATCACATGGAGCCCATGTATTCCGCGGCAATCCAATAATCAAAGTTACACAAGGAATGTTTCATCTCGCATGCCTGTTAAAGATAATTACGAAGATCAAGGAATGATTATCACTAATAAAAGAGCATAACAAAATCAATATACTCAAATCAAGGATCATAACACACATTGATTTATGCAATTTAGAGATTGACGTATAAGCAAATTTAGTTTTGGACCTTCTTTTTTGCTAAGGCTTATACTTGTGTTTATACAGTGTGAAACTATTATAAGAAAAACCAGAGAGCTTCCGTCTATTTTAATTCTTACAAATCTAATAGTATCAGAGCTCAGGTTCCACCGTTATTTGTTGGACTACCCATAGTTTGGTCACCGGTTCTATCCATAGTTGGGTCATTTGTAAATTAAGTAGGTATTTAGTCCATCTATGAATTCAATAAAATCTCAAAATGGGTTAGGTCCGTAGAGTTGACATATATCATCAACACTTATGAACAAATGGCAAATATTTGATCAATGCATGTAGTACCAAATGCAGGAAAAGATTCCAAAAGCAAGACAAAAAAGACCAATCTATAGCATAAATTGCATTTCTTTCTGCTTGATCAAACGGAAAGCCCAAATCGCATGATAGATCGAGATTCTCCTCACCTTGTGAATCGATTCTACTATACGATTCAAAACTCCATTCAAACAACTTTATTAAGCAGAAAGTATACATGCACATACACAAATTCAATCACAACACTTGTGCGAGAAGGAAGAGATATAGTCAACGCCTTCATTTATGAAGTTCCATGATCCAAGAATTATAAGCACAGCAAACTTTCTGAAATCCTTTAAACCCAGCCCCTTTTGCGAGTGCCTCAAATTCCTTCTCAGTCCTTTCTTTACCACCAGGATTATGGGCCAACATAACCACATCGACATCGAACGTGTTCTTGGTGGACAGCCCTGTATCCGGGGCATCTGGCAGAATGCACTCGGCTAGTATCACTTTTCCGTTTTCTGGAAGTGCTTCGTGGCATTTCTTCAAGATTTTGTGGCAGTGTTCGTCGCTCCAATCATGACAGATCCACTGCAAGATACATAGGTGCATGTAAGGTTATTGATTTGTGTTGAAGCAAAAGTCACAAAAGAAATTTACAGCACTCCGGCCCCTTCATGCATCCACCATTGTGGTTAGCGGGAGCCTCGTTCTTTCAAATTTTCTATATTTCGAGTAAGTGTTTTCTACACAAAATAGAGTAAGAAAATGATTTCACCTTTTTTATCATGGAATTCTTTTAAGTTTTATGTCCCACCCCTTAAAATCAAGTTCCTATATATCCTCCCCCATTGGAACTTGGTTTCTTGAGACGACATAGAATAATTTAATTCAATATGGTACTTTTTTTAAAATAAAATTAGGCATAAATTTTTTTACTTTTATATTCGAGGAGGAAGGGGTTAAAGCATGCATGCATGTATTAAGGAGAAAAAGACTCACTTTCATGAAAATGGCATCTCCTTTTGGCACACACACAAACATATCCCCACCAACATGCTCTACACCTGCAATTTTTCTCAACTTCAAGGTCATGTACTCAAATCAAACTCCAATTCGAGCTCGACCCTTGTTTGGTCGATTCGTATTAGTTATACATAAATCATATTCGAACAAGATTTTCACCGACAGAGTGAGCATCAATAGCAAGAGATCCAGAGCTTTAGTGAGTCACAGTAGACTTAATGTATGTTTACGGAAAAAGGGTTGGAAATTTTCATTGGGATGAAACCTCACACTCAGTCAGCATACAAGCATGCAGTTAAAGATTGTAAAAAGAGGAACCTGGATAAGATGGAGCATCTTCAACAACATGGGGTAAATCAAAATTGAAACCCTTGATAGCTGGATACTTAGAAATGATCATATTGAGAGTCGCCCCGGTGCCGCCGCCAACATCCACAATGGACTCAAGGCCATGGAATCCTTCATATTCCTCGAGGATTTTCTTCATAATAATGGTTGAATGATTAGACATTCCTTGATTAAACACCTTGTTAAATCTAGGGTCAGTTCCATGGTATTCAAATGCTGTCATTCCATAGGCCTTGTTAAAGGGAATCCCTCCATCAAGAACAGCATCTTTAAGGTGGAACCTATGTTTCCAATTAATCAACCGCAAACGTGAGATTACTCGTCACAATTTTTTTAAAATTTTTTAGGAGTACTGAGCAGTTTTTATGAATTAAGCGTAGTTTTTGGAAAATAAATTATGGTGACATCCTTGAAAATTGAAACCAAATGTTAGATCTTTAAAACCTTTAGAGCATGCAATGCCATTTTGGTGCAGGGATACGTTTTCCAATGGAGCAAAATAGCTCAGCCCTATTTCCTCTCGTCAAATTTGACGTGCATCTCCTATTTATTTATTTTTTTTTTAATTTTTTTTTTGTTTTTATTTATTATAAATATTTGTATTAAAGATTATAAATATTATTTAAATAATAATATAATATTTATTTTATTATTTTAATAATGAGATATTTAATCATAAAAATTAAATATTTAATCAAATAAATTTATAAATAGATTTTTAAATAATTTTATTTATATTAATTTAAAATATTTATTTAATTGTTTGATTTAATTATTTATAAATAATATAATAGTAAAATATAAATGAAAATTTTAATGCAATAATACAATTTGTAAAAATAAAATATAATAATTGAATATAAAATATAACAATTAATATATGTAAAATAAAAAAAAATATTCGAATTTGATGCAAAAATTCAATTAAAATTTGCACTATAATAGAATTAAAAGTTGGAAATACTCGTGCACACTCACATTGTAGATAAAAATGCCTGTTTTTGTACATTAAAATATATAAAATATGAAAGTGAACCTTTCACCTTTGAGATATTCGATATTGCGCACTTGCAATGACATAATAGTGATGTCATGCTTACATATCTTCCCACCATACGTTATTTTCCCTCAAAGAAAAAAAAATGGTTGAAATTGTTGACACGAAAATTATAGTGTAAATGGTTTTGGTGGAATATTTGGTGGATCGATTCTTTTTCAACAACAAAAAAAACATAAACAAGAAATAGTTGGGTGGAGTTGGTAAGAAAGGGCCCATCGTGCAACTATTTGAAAAAAACTTGTGTGAGACGGTATCATAGATCGTATTTTATGTGACGAATCTCTTATTTAGGTTATCCATGAAAATTAGTATTTTTTATGTTAAGAGTATTATTTTTTATTGTGAATATTAGTAGGATTGATTCATCTCACGGTTTTTATTTGTCAGATTTTAATACCATATACAGGAGTACTTCTGCACGTGGCTTCACGATTGAGGGTATCAAAATTACTTAAAATATTTACTTGTGATAAAACATGCACCGTTTTGATTTGTCAGATTTTATATACCATATACACGAGAAAAATCAACAGAAATTGGTGAGAAAGTAGGAGCCAATGGTGATCTAAGTTAATTATGTTGATTGAAATCTTTATTTTTTTTCCCAAATTATGGACCGTAATTGGACCATTACGTCAATCGAACCGATAGGTTCACAAGTCACAACCTCACATTCTGAATTCAAGTTACACAAATACATTAATCATTCATGCGTGAATAAAATAACAAAACTTGGATTATTAGAAAGTACGAATGTTGCAATAATCGCGGTGTCTTTTTTTTCTTTTTTTCTTTTTTTTTTTTTAAAAAGTCCATCTCTAATGTCCCAAAAGGTTGAAAAATACCCAAATTAAATAATTAAAACTTTAGTAATAAAAATTTAGAAACCAAAAGTGAAAAAAAGAAAAGAAAAATATCGGAGTTTCAAATTGAAATGAAAGAATATGCATAGTATACTGACCAGCTTTCGATGAGGACTTTGTCTTGATTCATGAGCACCAAAGGAGCCATAGAAACCCCATCATCATTCTTCGTCAAGAACTCACACACCGGCGCCAGACCATACAATCGCTCGACCCCGCCGTGAGGCCGCGTCCTCAGGCGGCAGTTCACGACGGAGTAGCTAGCCAGCAAGCGAAGGATCCTGTCCAACATGACGTGTGCCTCCGGGTTGGTGGTGGGGATTTGGGCGGCGAGTTGAGCCGGAGAAACGAATGAACCAGGCCCTGCTTTCTTGATGAGTTCCAAGAGGTTTAGATCAATGGCTGATTTGAGTACCATAGGAAGCACTGAAGCGCTGGCCAGCTGCATGGCGAACAAGCACGCTTCTTCCTTAGCTGATAATTCCATTGTCGAAGTTGCTATATTTTTACAAGATTTTCTTGAAAATGGGTTTTGAGAATCTAGAAATAGGAATTCGAAAGCTTCAAAGAAGAGAAGAAGTGGCTGTGTCTTGTGAGAGGGAAAGAGGAGTATAAATGAAGCTTTTCGGTTTACCAACCCCAACCCCCGTCTTTGAAAGAAATCATTCTTTTTTCCTTTACAATTCAACTCAATATTTATTTTTTCTCGTCTTAAAGTTCCATCCTTAAATTAGGATTTATGCAAAAAGAAAAAGTTTTGCTCCTTTTGTCACATATAATAAAATATATTAGATTACACTCACACTTTTTTTATAAAAATATAATCAACTAGTAAAAGGACAGTCTCACTTCACCAATATTTTTTTTTATTTGGTGGGGGTGTGAGAACCTGAATTTCCAGCATTTCAGTAGCAATGCAAAATTTCCAGCAGAAGATAATATTTCAGAAGCTGGTACTTTTCCAGCAGATTAGAATCCAGCATCAGACAGCAGATTAGAATCCAGCAGCACAAGATTAGAATCCAGCAGACAGTTACTGGTTCAGCATATGACTTGTAACTGAAGCATTTAACATGGAATAAAGGCTGTTAATGACATATTATAGCCATTAATTGGGAAGGCTAACAGTCAGAATTGTTGCTTATAAATAGCACCCTTAAGTTCTGAAATTGTTGTTACCAAAATCTGGAGTTATCACTTGAAAATTCGAGTTAAGAGAGCATCTTTGTTCGAGCAGAAAAATCCAGTAGCAAGAGAACCCAGAGTCCAGTAGACTTCAACCGAAACTCTAGCAAATTACGGTAAGCGGGCTTATATATAAATATCTTGAAATCCGTTTGATAATTTTGTTTTAAAGTTCAGTTTCTGTATGTTTGATTTCTGATATATGATTTGAAGCACTGAAACTCCCTAGTGAACTAATGGTAGAATATATATTCTGAACATTTCTGAATTCTGATTCTGATTCTGGCCTCATCCCTTAGAGGAGAGAACATATAGGGAACTGATATCAGTTTAGACATGAAATTCACTAACGTGCTCAGTGCTACTAATTCTGATTTCTGTTCTGAAACCTGTGATTTCTGAATTCTAGTTTCTGTTCTGAAAAGATGAGTTTCTGTATATTATTGTATTACTGTTTCTGTTGAAAATGATTTCGAAAACTGAGAGTTATCCCCGCCCCTGCTTACTGAGTGACAATCATATCACTCACCCACCAAACCATCTCAGATAAGAACGAGAAAGAAAAGTTAGAAAAAGAAGAGCAGATTCAATTTTGGGGCTGGATGATGAAGATTGTTGTTCTCAGTTCTGATTTATATTTTAAATTCCGTTGCATCTGTTTAGATATTGTAATTCTGGTTTTACAATTACGCTATAAAATATTATTAATTGAGTTGTATCAGACATTGAATATTCAGTATTATGAATAAAAGACTGGTTTCTGAATTTTGTACTTCTGAGGCTTGTTGTTTTCGAATGTAAATTTGAGAGCAACGCCGGTGTCAACCAACCCCCGTCCTGGGGCGTGACAGGGCAGGTTCATCTTTGTTACACCGTCGAAGTTCTTATTCCTGATACATTTTTATACATAATCTCAAATTATCGTGATCAGAATTCAAAATAAAATATGTGAAATCAGTTCAAATAATCATATGAATATCATGTATAAAAATATATCGATATAACACTCAAGCTTAACTCAATACTCAAGGCTTCATTTGCGCTCGAGTGGACTACATTTTTTATGGGACAAACTTTGTGTGAGACGGTAACACAGATAGTATTTTGTGAGACAGATATCTTATTTGGGTCATCCATGAAAAAATATTATCTTTTATGCTAAGAGTATTACTTTTTATTGTGAATATCGGTAGCGTTGACCCGTTTCACTGATAAATACTCGTGAGATCATCTCACAAAAGACCTACTCTTTTTATGAAAGCTACCGGAAAAAGTGCTTGGTGGGCTGACGTTTTTGTGTCACTTTTTAAAATTCTTATTGGTTGTTTCTTTATTATTTAGATAATAAAATTTACCATAAATGCCGGCCCCTTGAGTTTTATCATAAAACTATAAGTTTTTTTTTTTTTTTGGCTAGAATAATTCTTAACAGATATTTTAAACAATAAACATATGGCAAAACTGTGCAGTATGCATATTTTAGTATTGAAAATTTCTAAAATCGTGGAGCATAAAGCACTGCTTGTCACCTATTTATCTCCATAATTTGTTTAAACATAAAGCAACTTACTCTAAGAAATTGCAGAGAAACGCGACGCGTCAATTACACTTGTATACAAACATCGAACACTTGAATTAAAAGATTTTCGAGTTGGTGTGATAGTTGATCGTTTTACTGTTTATAATGAGTTTAATTCACCTTATTAACATTTTTTTGGAAAAATCATGAACTACAAAAGTATTATTTGTTCTTATTGTCAGGCAAGAGTTTTCAAAGGAAGTGAGTAGAAAAAGTGGGCAGAAATAATGCAGCTGGGGCAGGCTTCTTTAAAGCAAATTTGAAACGGAATATGAATACGCGTTTTTAACGCGTATTCACACGGTCAACGGGCTCTATAAATAGAGCTCCTCCTTTCATTCTGAAATCATCCCTTCTTCGAGTTTTCTCTCATCTTATAAGCATCTGAGTGTTTAGTTCTATAATATTTGTGAGGTGTTTTGTTCTCCTGTATTAAGAGAGTGTGTGTTTTCTTTGGAAACACAGTGACTGAGTTGTACACCACAAAATATTATAGTGGAAATCTTTTCATCTTGCCCGTGGTTTTTACCCTAATAATTTTTAGGGGTTTTTCACGTAAATCTCGGTGTCCATTTTATTTTTTATTTTTCGGATTTTATTATCTCAAATTCCGCACGTGGGACCAACAAGTGGTATCAGAGCCTTGGTTAAAAATTTCTTAAAATTCTGAGTATGCTATGTGGTTGCAGCCTTAGACTGATCTTCCACATCAGAAAAGATTTTTTGAGATTTTTTATTTAAGGCGGGATTATTTTGTCCGGTCTACTAAAATTGTTATAGACATAATGGCGGGAATGTACGAGATGACAAAGTTCAACGGAAGCAATTTTATGCTGTGGAAAATAAAGATACAAGCAGTTTTAAGAAAGGAGAATTGCTTGGCGGCTATTGGAGATAGACCGGTGGAGATTACGGATGATGGAAAGTGGAATGAGATGAATGATAATGATGTTGCCAATTTACACTTGGCTATAGCTAACGAAGTTTTGTCAATTATCTCTGAGATAAAAACAGCCAAAGTTATCTGGGATACTCTGACAAAGATGTACGAGGTCAAGTCGCTACACAACATGATTTTCCTAAAGAGAATGCTTTATGCTCTTCGGATGGCGGAATCCTCATCGATGACCGACCATATCAATACACTAAATACTCTATTTGCCCAACTCAGTTCCATGAGGCATAAAATAGGGGAAAATGAACGTGCGGAGCTTTTACTTCTTATATGTTTTCTAAAATTTGACGATGTCTTGACTGTGGTTCTCGGAGAAGAAAGCCGGCGCAAGAATAAGGAAGACAGGTTGGTAACTTCGAAGCAGGCAGTGGCTTTGCCGATGATAAGAGGAAGATTTATGGACCGTGACTCCAGTGGGAGCCAAAGGCGAGGTAGATCAAAGTCGAGAAGTAAGAAGAAAAATATTTACTGCTTTAAATGTGGCGGTAAATGGCACTTCAAGAGAGAGTGTACGAGTATCGATAAAAGTTCTCAAGGAAATGTGGCAAGTACTTCAGGCAGTGGTGAAATATTATTCAGCGAAGCGGCAACAGTTGCAGAAGGCAGACACAAATTTTGTGACACATGGATAATGGATTCAGGTGCGACGTAGCACATGACGTCTCGGAGAGAATGGTTTGATCATTATGAACCAGTCTCAGGAGGATCTGTATTCATGGGAAATGACCATGCCTTTGAAATCGCTGGGGTCGGTACTATCAAAATTAAAATGTTTGATGGCACCATTCGCACCATACAGGAGGTACGACATGTGAAAGGACTGACGAAAAATCTTTTGTCCTTGGGGCAATTGGATGACATGGGGTACAAAACTCGTATCGAGAACGGGATCATGAAAATTGTGAAGGGCGCGCTTGTGGTTATGAAGGCGGAAAAGGTTGCTGTAAATCTGTATGTACTTTTGGGAGAAACACACAAAGAGGCAGAACTAGCTGTTGCATCAATTGGTTCAGGAGAAGAATTAACAGTGTTATGGCATAGAAAGCTCGGGCATATATCAAAACAAGGGTTGAAAATTCTTTCAGAACGGAAGCTGCTGTCGGACTTACAAAAGTGTCACTACCCTTTTGTGAACACTGTGTTACCAGTAAACAACACAGATTAAAGTTTGGCACTTCTACTGCCAGGAGCAAAAGCATATTGGAGCTGATTCATTCGGATGTTTGGCAAGCACCGGTTGTATCCCTAGGAGGACGAGATATTTTGTCTCGTTCATTGATGATTTCTCTATGAGATGTTGGGTGTATCCAATCAAGAAGAAATCAGATGTTTTCCAAGTCTTCAAAGATTTCAAAGCGCTGGTTGAACTTGATTCTGAAAAGAAAATCAAGTGTCTGAGGACTGACAATGAAGGAGAATATACCAGTGACGAGTTTGATGCATTTTGTCAACATGAGGGCATCAAGAGATAGTTCACGGCGGCTTACACACCTCAACAGAATGGAATGGCGGAGCGGATGAACAGGACCTTGTTGGACAGAACAAGAGCTATTTTGAGGACTGCAGGTCTAGAAAAGTTATTTTGGGCAGAAGCAGTCAAAACCGCTTGTTATATTATCAATCGTTCTCCTTCGGTGGCGATTGATCTGAAGACTCCGATGGAGATGTGGACCAGGAAGCCGACATATTATTCTCATTTGCATACATTTGGAAGTCCGGTGTACGTTCTGTACAATGAACAAGAAAGATCAAAGTTGGATTCGAAATCCAGAAAATGTATCTTCTTGGGTTATGCTGATGGAGTAAAGGGGTTTTGCTTGTGGGATCCTACTGTTCACAAGTTTGTCATCAGCAGGGATGTTATCTTCGAGGAAGATAAAGTAAAGGGAGACAAAGGCACACCGAATTCAAAAACTACTATTTTTCAGGTGGAAAATAAGACGGGCGAATGTCAAGTTTCTTGTGAAGCAGTACCAGAGCACGAAGAACAAGAACATGTTGAGTCTGAGGTTTCTAATGTGAGGCAGTCAACTCGAGACAGAAGACCACCAGGTTGGCTTTCAGATTCTGTCACTGAAAGCAACATTGCATATTGTCTATTATCAGATGATGGTGAGTCATCGAGTTTCCACGAGGCTACTCAAAGTGTATCTTTGTGGATGATAGCAATGCAAGAAGAATTAGAGGCATTAGACATGAATAAAACTTGGGATCTTGTTACACTACCACGAGGGAGGAAAGCCATCGATAACAGATGGGTCTATAAGATCAAGCGAGATGGCAATAATCAAGTGGAGCGGTATCGTGTTGGTACAAGAGATTTTATTCCTATATGAATAACGCAGCTGGGGCAGGCTTCTTTAAAGCAAATTTGAAACGGAATATGAATACGCGTTTTTAACGCGTATTCACACGTTTGTAACGCGTATCACGTTCAAGGTGCTCTATAAATAGAGTTCCCCTTTCATTCTGAAATCATCACTTCTTCGAGTTTTCTCTCATCTTATAAGCATCTGAGTTCTTAGTTCTATAATATTTGTGAGATGTTTTGTTCTCCTGTAATAAGAGAGTGTGTGTTCTCTTTGTAATCTTTTCATTTTTCCCATGGTTTTTACCCTAATAATTTTTAGGGGTTTTCCACGTAAATCTCGGTGTCCATTTTATTCTTTATTTTTCGGGTTTTATTATCTCAAATTCCGCACGTGTGACCAACACTTATTTGAGTGTTCTTTTTTAATTCTCTTGTTGTAATGACACATGATCTCATCATCTTTGATTTCTGCTGAATTATTTTCTTCATGATATCGATTTTCGACGCGCGAAAGATTTATACTTTGTACTGTAATTCCCGTTATCGTGTTCTTGTGTATCGGCACTCGGACGAAGCTTCTGGCGTGGTTTTGCAACAGCCTCCTCAACCTTCATCAAAATTATGTCATTTTTTTGACTGAGTTATCCAAAGTGGAAAGAACATACATATGATATTTCACACTTGGGTAGTTGACTATATATATATATATATATATAGTTAGGCACCATTAGAGGAATGTCCAATTCAACACAGACACTGAGCAATTGACATCTCACTCATTGAAAGCGACACAAAGCCTACCAGAAGGACTACATGAAAAGAAGAATGCGATATTTACCTACCAATTTTCGTGAGATTAAAAACTATTTTGGTTCATCATATACTGGTATATGTAATTTTTAATGTGATTAAAAACTATTTTGGTGTATCAATTATTGATTAATTGATAAATTAATATATAAACGACTCAATTGATACATGATCCAGTTAAAAATTAATTTTACTTTTAATTTAAATTATTTTTTAAGTCCAATTGTTATTATTATATCTAAATAGGTATATTTTAATAATATATTTTAGACATATTTATGGAAACATATATAATAATAGTAATTTTCTTTATCAATATTATAATATTATGGTTATATATTAATAAAATTATAATGCAATAAAATAAATCATATATACCTCTAAAATAATAGATAAAATAAATGTATGTCATCGGCGACACGACTCAGACAAATGAAAAACTCATTCATTATAATGATTTGTGTTGTTTGGGTTATGTATTTTTAATAAGTTTCGTGGTTTTTTCGACTTGTATTATAATTTAAATAAATAAAAATTAATTCTATTATATTTTATCATATATTAAAATATGTTGGGTCTGAAAACGCAAACAATCTTGATTTTGATAATAACAATATTATTTTTTTCTTTCTTATGTATTTACTCATATGTGTAGTTGGTAAATCATAAATTGGAAGTGCTAAGTTGTTGGAATATAACTTCAGCACATGTTAGTTTCCAGCATCGATGTTTGTTGAAAACATATCTCATAGCTCAATTATTCAAATGACTATTTATCAAAACGGCTATGTTGGAATGCTACAGGTCATATTTTAGACCAGCTCTATGAATTTGGACGTTATCGAGGTAATATGCTAGAAGTGGCCATTCTGGTCAGGAAATTCAGTCCCTTCCCGACCCAAACACCAAAAAATGTCGGATGATTTTGAAACCATCAGTATTGACTGCTGGTATCGGTCGGATACCAGATGATATGTAGTTCATTAACCCAAGTTACAATTCACAGATTCTTATTTTTCCCTCACGGACCTTTGAACAATGCCTTCCCCTGTCTCGCTATTCGATTTAATTACATTGAATATTGTTAGATGCAGAATCATTATTTTTTATCTTATAATAACATATATTCTATTCAAATTATTTTAATATGGATAAAGAATCAAGATTAATGAGCTGATTGAATATAAAATCTTGAAGTTTATTTATTTATCATTATTATTTATATTTATATTTATATAATGGGGCTAGACCATTGAAGTTTATTTGAATCTAGGAAAAAGTGTCATACCATTAATCCATTGTTATACTTTAGCGGTTAAAACAAAACCTGTAAGTACAGGAGAATGTATAATTATTTGAATTTTATTCATAATTATAGAAATTTCAAACCATTTATGGGTTGATCACCCTGCAATTCCCCCGAATCTCTCCAGCACTTCCTGTAAGAACTTCTATCTTGCTCATCTTGATCATGGCGTCAGCAAAATCTTGTAACCATTTCTTGTTACTCATCGCGTATTCTTGAACTTCTGCTAGAGACTCGGGGCTCGTAGTTAATGCTTGATCCGAGGTAAACAGCCCACCATTTCGTATAACATTAGCGTAATAACTGTTTTCGAAGGTTGTGGGGCTCAAGTTCATTTGAACGACCCTGTCAGGATCAACCGTTCCCTGAGGACTCCTAGGACACTGCAGCCTCAATATGTAAGCATACAACGGATTTAATGTTGGATCAGGGCGATTGGTTGAGTTGAAATTGTATAATCTGTCGCTGAAAGATGTGCAGTGAGCACGTCCAATGGTGTGTGCTCCTGTATTATTGTGTATTGATCATATATATAAGCACGCAATTATACATCAAGATGGACGAGTTTTGAATTGAAGGGAAAGGAGATCGAGGATACCAAATGGAGTTTGTCTGATCTTCTAATGATTTTCTAGTCTAAGTTGAAGATCATGCAGAATTTGTTATCTTAGGCTTAATTATGTCATTATTTACCAACCTGAGAGTGCAATCATATCATCCTGTGACAATTGTTTCTTGGCAAAAGCCTGAGTGAGTTGGTCAAGGTTAAAGAATGGCGCAGGTATATCGAGAGTCTCTTCAGCTCTTGATATACGCCCATCTCTTCTCCCTGCTGGGACGTCCCACCCAAGCCCTTTCGTCTGCAGTAAAAATCAAGCCGAAGCCACGAAATAAAAATATTAACTAATGCCATTCGATATACCTATATGTACTTCTGGCAAATAGTTGAATTTTGATGGACAGAAAACGAGAAGTGTGAAGATTTTTTTCGGGTTTTAGAGTTTAAAGGTACTAACAATGACAACAGAGTCCCTGGCTGCATATGCCAAAATATCAGCGCATGAGACTACTCCTCTGCATTCTTGTTCTAATCTGGCTTTGGCACTGTCAATCACCTCAAAACCTCGTAGAGTACCTGCATTTGGAGGGCCATCCTCCTCCGCCTTATTCCCCGGTGTCGTTTTTATAAGGATAGAACCATCACAACCCTGATAATATAATCATATAGATCATAATATATAGTCTAAGTAAGAAATAAATTAGTTTCGAGACTCTGATGTATTGTATTACTATTACCCTAACAAAGCAGTCATGAAAATGCATTCTAACTAGACCAGGAGCAATCCCTTTGTCTCTGAAAAATGCTCCTTTAACTTCCTCCCATATGATTGATTCCGCGTTTGGACACGTATTGTTATAGAAATCTACTCGAAGCTGAGCTTCAACTTGAGACCACCCGAGGCATAATAATGCCAAGATCAAAACTTTTGGTAACATTCTGTATAATTCCTTTTCTGGTTTTGTCTCCCAAAAGGATGGGCTTGTAAGAAAAACATGATTCCGAGGACGCTAAAAAGTGTCTATTTATAAGGTTAAACGTTATGGCACAACACAAGTTGCAGTATTGAGGAAATTGATTTCTCCTTAAGACCTGCAGAAAACCTTGCAGAACATACTGTGCTAGGAATCTGTATTTCTAATAATAGCATATTTTTCAACGAAATCCTAACTGATTCAAGCAAGTTTGTTAAACTATATTAAAGAATAGTGGCGGTGATTTAAAAATCTTCAAACTTCTGGCCTAAATTTCAAGCTCCAATGCCCGAGCCTATTGATCATCCCAGCTAGTTTCTACAAAACTTGCCAAATCTTGATTTTATTCGACCAAGTGATTAGTATCCATTTTGGAATGAAATAAGGGTTACAAAGAAATGTCATAAATATATCATTTTTATGACTGGTATCATAGAGAATGAGAAAGTAATGGAATGAATTATCCCAACTTGATTTCAAGTTTTTGAATGGTAATTCAAAATAAAGTGTTAGTGATGAAATTTAATAATTTTGAAAAATCAATTTGCCTTTTTATATAAGAAAATAATTATTAAAAAAGTGTATTATTATTATTAAGATAATATCAGTTTTTATTATTATATTATGATATATGGAATAATTGTTATTATTATTGTTATTGTTGATTATTATTTTCTCTGTATTATAATTATTCAATTATTATTTTGTTATTGATTGATATTGTTTTATTTCAACTATTATCAAAATTATTATATATTTAAGTTATTATTTTTATTAATTTTTTATTGCTCTTTCAATTTATTTAGTTTATATTCCTTTATATTTTATTATTTTTGGTACTATCAATTATTATTATTATGCTTATCGTCGTCCGTTATTGCCAAAAAAATAAGTTTAAATTCAAATGATCATGGATGACAATAATTTTGTCAAAAAGAAAAATTAAGAGAGTGTAAAAGGAATAAAATGGCTAAACTAATTGAAAACGGTGATTAAGGAGTGATTATTCCCATCCATTTGGGAATAGATATTTCAATGGAAATTAACACTCTCGTTCTCATATCATTCCCGGTTCGAACTAGGTCCTAAAAAATAATATATTTTAAAAAATAAATATAAATGACCTCAAAGCAAATGAAAAACTATAATGTCAGTCTAATAATAACCATGCGAAAAAATATATATATATGCACAACCAACAGCCGCAGAAGTCTGATCTGTAAGCATGAAAACATCACATGTTCTATTACAGAAATTACAAAGAAAAATATCCTGATATGCCGATAAATTCTAACAAAACACAGATATTAATTATCTTGAAAAAATAATCAATAATGTTATGCAGAGAGCCATCATCATCAGCCAATGCTCCAACTCCTCTAGGCAAAAAAGTAGCTCAAGGTCTCTATTTAGTTGCCGTCCGATATCTTGAAATACCAGAATATTCCTAGGACTAGCGCGATAAGACTGAAGGCCACAAGCACCTTTTGCATGTAAAGAGAGGATATAACTGAAGGTGTGGTCGTGTATTTAGAAGTGGAAGATGCAGTGTCTTCAAAGATGTTTTTAGGTAAATCAATGGCACTAGTATGCTGGGATAGCATGTTACTTGATTTGTCGCATGTTAACTTCTCCTCAACTATTGTTTGCGCATTGGTAGCAGCTTTGTCATCCTGGAAGTTCAAATTTCAGATAATTAGAATCTTTGGGAGGCTCCTATGTTATATTATGCAAAACATTTTTCAGGCAAAAATAGCTCACCTTGGGCAATTGTGGACTCCTTTCATGCATGTCATCCTCGTTTAAAATCTTGGGAAGATTACACTGAACTGATCCAACTTGATATTTCATTTGCAAACGAATTCTCCTAGGGGCGGTTCCATGTGCTTCATAGTGTTGGGTACTAAGTTGATGTAAAGGTTGACGAGTCCTTATCTTGATTCCTGTCCCAAGGGTGGTTTCATTGTCCACTGCAGAGCTAACATTCGAATGGGAGGCATCAACAGCTTTAGAAGTAACTTCACTCTGATTAGGAGATTCTTGTTTGTTATTATCCTCCAAGAATTCACCTTCTGGAACACTTGGATATTTCTAGATCAAGATGCATTAGATAGGGTCAAGTTCAATTGTAAATATATGCCGAATAGAAATATGTTACTTGAGCAGAGAGTTGGGTAGCGGCAATATTGTATTGTTTGCCTACCCAATTGACAGAGTGATATAAATTTGGTATTTGATGATTGATTTTTAGTTGTCTAGTAACTACTAAATATAGCTATTGGTTTAACGGGGAAATACTTGATTCTACACCAAGTTGACAAGCAGGTCTCTGAAAGTGATGCGTATTTCATATACCTGGCAAAGGGACACCTCAGCCTCCGATTCACCACTTGAGGTACAATCTTTATCTAAATTCAGCATGTTTATGTACTTGGGACTTTCAAGAGATGATACTTCAAAGAGACCACTCGAGTTCTGCTCCATTGGGTCAGTCAGTATCGAATTCAAGAAATCATCCATCATTTCATCGGTGGCATTTGTTCCATATTGAAAAGGGGTGTTATTTTGGTTGTTGATGTCGCCATAAAAGTATGGATTCCCAAGCTCTGCTTGCACCTGTGAATGCAACGGAGAGAAGATTTTCCATTCGGGTGCCCCTTGCATTGGGGAGGAATACAAATTTTCCAATAGCTTTTCCAGCTCTGGGTTAGGCTGCAAAGTAAAAGAAAAAACAAAACCAATATAAAAATAAAAAAATATTTAAAATTTCGACAAAATGCCACAATGAGTTCAATTCTTTTAACTCACTAGAAGAGATACATTTCCTGAAATAGCGTCTTCCATTTTGTCAGCAATGAAACTATTTTCTTGCTGATCATTGGGCACAGAATTTTCCAACATATCTTTGCAGGAATTCAAAGTCGGAAAACTTTCCACACTCAAATGTAGTATTTTTGTAGATCCATGGTGCACTGGAGTAAGCGTTTCTGATTGGTAATCTTCAACAGAGGGGGGATTAACTACGGTGGGAGATGATGCATTCCCGTCAACTTCGTCAACATTTGAACTATCGGTGACTTCATCTTGTTTAAAATCAGGCTTTTTGATTAGACGGGACAGCACAAATGCACTCTGGGAAAAAAAAAAAAAAAAAAACCATCGCAACATTGTTAGTTTGTTACAAAAGATTATCAACAAAATGAACTCAAAAATTTGTAACTTTTGCCCTATTAATTCAAGTCCAACGGTTTCCAAATAACACGAAATCAAACGATCCAACAAAACAAAAACCGAAGAACATAAAGTACAGAGTTCCCAACCTGACCGGGATGAGTGCCATCCAGCGATTTTTCAGTTGCACGATACTCGTGTATGACCCAGTTAGTTTTCTTGCCATCCGGCGCACGACCAGTGTAAAAAACTAGGGTTTTTTTCATCCCAATTCTCACACCCTTCCTCGAAGTAATATTCCGATCTTTACCAGTAGCTTTCCAGTAACCTTTCTGCGTTGCACGGTTCAATCTCTGGCCATTTTGGTACTTCCGATCCTTGGGGCAGAAGAAGAACCATTCGTTGTCAGTCGATTCTACCGCTGAAAAATCTGCCAAATACAAAAAAAAAAAAAAAAAAGCTACATTCAACACCCTTAACTATCAATACGTCTCTCCCCGAAAATGGATTTGTTTGTGTGTGTGTGTGTTCGGAAAAATCAGATTCAGTCCAAAACAAATAAAGTTAAAACAAGCAATTACTAGGCAAATCCCAGGGCTCCCATTTACAAACATCAATTTCACATATGGCAGTGACTGCTTTATCTTTCCTGTTGATCTTAAGCCTCAAATAGTGATCGACCAGCTCCTCGTCGGTGGGGCGAAATCTATAACCCACCGGTAACGCGTTCATGGGGATCACAGCCATGAAAAACAAGAAGCAAATAGTTTTCCTTTTATAATATGAAATGAAGAAAACGAGTACTGAAACAGAGATTAACGGATGATGCAAAAAAAGGAGTATTAAAGTGTTGAAAAACCCATAGAAGAACTACACAAAGGAAGATTCATGGAAATTCAAGTGGGGCTTGAGAGAAGGTATGTTGTAAACTTCTTGGAATTTTGTCTTATTTTTGCCACTATGAGGAAGATGTAATCCTTTTTAATAATTCATCTTTTCGTCCTAAAAGAAAATATTATTGTGGTTAATCTGTGAGACGATGTCACGAATATTTATTTATGAGACAGATCAATTCTATCGATATTCATAATAAAAAATAATATAAAAATAATAATTTTTTATAAATGACTCAAATAAGAGATCTCACGTAAATTTTTGTTGCGATTCTTTTGTATTTAACATTCATTTTGTTTTTTTGGAAAATAAAATAATATATATTTTTTAATTTGTAATATTTAATTTTGGTTTCCCCGGTGGAGCACACGGGTTTGTTTGCAGATATGCTCGACTCTAGCTATTGGTCATATACTTCCCTTTACTTTTTACCTTTTTTTTTCCTTTTTATTAAAATGTGTGATTATTTTACATCTTTATCTTATTGTTATTTATATTAAGAGTTTATCGTTCTAAGTAAGATATATATATATATATACTTGTTTGTGTTAAATAATTAAAACCAAATCAAGAAAAACGAAAACATAACGAAAAAAAAGGAATAAAATTAAAATATTATTAAAAAGTATTGGAAAATAATATTTAAAATGTGTGTATTGAATATTTGAATGTTGAATATTTGAATGTTGAAAATAAGAGTTGTAAATATTGAAAATTAGTGTGTGATGATGTAGGTAATTATGTATTTTATTATTTGTAAAGATTTCCTATAAATAGATCTCTCATTTGTGAAGAAAATCACAATTGAGTAGAGAGAAAAATATTATAAAGTGTGTAGTTTGGTAAATTTTGAGAGTTTGAGATTTTTACTTTTTACCATAAATTTTTACTTTTTCACAACACGTTATCAGCACGAAGCTCTAAAAGTCCTACATACTTTTCCAAGCTCCAAACAGAAGAAAAATGTAACAAAATTAATTATATTTATTTTACTGTTATTTATTTATTGTGTATTTATTTAATATACAATATAATGTTATTATTAGAAATAATAAAAATAAATTTTTCATAAACTTGTTGTAAATCCTGGGAGGATGTTAAGACGACATCCCACACTCCCGGTAAGGGATACGACAAGTATAAAAGCCTATAAGGTTTTTAAACAAAATAAATTATGACACTCATTATAATATTATGATATGATATACATAATTATTTAAACATGTCTAATATTATATATATCATATTATTATCATAAAATTATACAAATACATACCTTTATTTTTTTTGTACCCCAACGGTCATAAATGGTAAAAAACGGCTAGTTTTTGCCCTATAAATATGATCTCACAAACACATTCCATCACTCCAACTTTCTCTTCTTCTCTAAAAATTATTCATCATCAAATTTTTCGAAGAAAAAAGAAGATGGCTTTCTCAATGATATTTTTAATTATTTTGGTTGTCATACTCACGAGTCTTGTATTTATCGGAGAATATCCTCCTCGTGCGTTTTCTTTATTTTTACAAATACTTGTACTTGTTGTTTATCCGTTACTTTGTATTGCAATAATTATTAACTAATAAAATGCATCGTAATTTTTTTTAGTACCACCATGTCAAATTTAACAAAGCTCGAATTTGTTGCGCTCGACATCACGGGAAAGAATTATATGCCATGGACTCTAGATGTAGAAATGCATCTTGAGTCATTGGGTCTAAGCGAGACCATTAAAGAAAATGGCATATGCACGTCACAAGAAAAGGCAAGAGCCATGATATTTTTGCGTCGACATCTCGACGATGGATTGAAATGTGAATATCTGACTGAAAAAAATCTCATGGCTTTGTGGAAGGGATTAAAAGAAAGATTCGAACATATAAGAGAAGTTATACTTCCGACCGCCCGGGATGAATGGAATACATTGAGATTCCAAGACTTTAAAAAAGTCAGTGATTACAATTCGGCGATGTATAGAATAATCTCGCAATTAAAATTTTGTGGACATGAGGTCACATAATCTGAGATGCTTGAAAAAACATTTTCCACGTTTCATGCATCAAATATTACTCTACAGCAACAATATAGAGTACGTGGATTCGCGAGATATTCTGAACTCATCGCATGTCTTCTTGTGGCGGAAAAAAACAACGAGCTATTAATGAGAAATCATCAGTCCCGACCCACTGGATCAACAGCATTTCCAGAAGTAAATGCTGAAAGTAAAAATGAATTTAAACCTGGAAACCAAAATCAAATTCAAAGACAAGGTTTTGGTCGAGGTCGAGGTCGAGGTCGAGGTCGAGGTCGTGGATGTGGACGTGGACGTGGACGTGGACGTGAAATTGGCCGTGGTCGTGGTCAAGGCCGTGGTTTTGAAAATAATCGAGATAGTTATTTTTATAACTCATCTCAAAAGAACGTCCCAAACCATCCACAGAAAAGGCATCATGAGGATACAAGTGTTAATGAGAAGCACTCAAAAAGATATGAAAGTTCTTGTTACAGATGTGGTACTCCAGGACATTGGTCCAAAGTTTGTCGAGCCCCTGAGCACCTTTGTAAACTTTATAAAGAATCATTAAAGGGGAAAGAAAAGGAGACCAACTTCACTGAACGCAGTGACCGTTTGAGTGATTCAACTCATTTTGATGCTGGTGATTTTATGAATGATTTCTCTGGAAATGATCAATATGATGGTGGGATAGAAATGAACAATATTGATGTTGCAGATTTTCTCAACGATTTCTCTGAAAATGAACAATATAATGGTAGAATATAAATGTACAATAATCTATTTTTCATGTATTCATAGAATAATGTTTTATTGTATAATTATGATTTGTGTTATATTTAAATATATATTGCAAGTAATTTATTTCTTTGCATATTTTTTTGAAGTTCAAATATGGAAAATGCTATGAGCAAAGCTGAAGTTTGCATACCCGATAGTGGTACAACGCACACTATCCTCCGAGATAAAAGATATTTCTTGGAACTAAAACCAACAAAAACAACGGTGAATACAATATCAGGTCCTGTAGACTTGATTAAAGGATGTGGTAAAGCACAATTTTTGTTACCTAATGGTACAAAATTTTTTATCAATGATGCTTTATATTCACCACAATCGAAAAGAAATTTGTTGAGTTTTAATGATATATATTCCCATGGGTATGATACTCAAACAATGAATGAAGGGAATGAGAAATATATGTGTCTTATCATATATAAATCAGGAGAGAAATATGTGATTGAAAAACTACCAATGCTCCCTACTGGATTGCATTATACACATATAAGTCTCATTGAATCAAACATGGTAGTTGATAATTCTTCGATATTAACCAATTGGCATGATCGATTGGGACATCCTGGTTCAACAATGATGCAAAGAATTATAGAAAATACACATGGTCATCCACTGAAAGACCAGAAGATCTTTCAGAATAATAAGTTTCAATGTAAAGCATGTTCTCTTGGAAAACTTATTATAAGACCATCACCAGTCAAAATCCAAACTGAATCACCAATGTTTCTTGAACGTATTCAGGGTGATATTTGTGGACCAATCCATCCACCATGTGGACCATTCAGATACTTTATGGTATTGATTGATGCCTCCAGCAGATGGTCACATGTATGTTTATTATCAACTCGAAATGTTGCATTTGCAAGATTACTTGCTCAAATAATAAAATTGAGGAATCAATTTCCCGATTATACAATCAAGAAAATTAGACTTGATAATGCTGGTGAATTTACTTTCCAAACTTTCAATGATTATTGTATGTCTATGGGAATAATTGTTGAGCATCCTGTTGCTCATGTACATACACAGAATGAATTGGCTGAATCATTGATTAAACGTCTGCAAATGATTGCTAGACCAATTATTATGAAAACAAAGCTCCCTATTTCTATATGGGGACATGCAATTTTACACGCTGCTTCATTAATTCGCATCAGACCAAGTGCATATCATAAATACTTCCCATTGCAGCTTGCATTTGGTAAAGAACCAGACATTTCTCATCTGAGAATTTTTGGATGTATGGTGTATGTGCCTATTGCACCACCGCAACAAAAGAAAATGGGACCTCAAAGAAAGGTTGGAATTTATATCGGTTATTATAGTCCATCAATCATTCGATATCTTGAACCTCAGACAGGCGACGTGTTCACAGCACGTTTTGCTGATTGTCATTTTAATGAGGAAATCTTCCCAATGTTAGGGGGAGAACAGAAACATACCGAAAAGGAAATTACATGGTATGTATCATCATTGTTACATCTGGATCCAAGAACAAAACAATGTGAAAAAGATGTACAACAAATTGTACACTTGCAAAGAATAGCAAATCAAATACCAGATGCATTTGCTGACACAAAAGGGGTAACTAAATCATATATACATGCTGCAAATGCCCCTGCTCGAATTGAAATTCCAAAGAAACAAATGGAAGATACTCATGATGTCATTAAACGCCTGAAGCGTGGAAGGCCAGTCGGTTCCAAGGATAAAAATCCTCGAAAAAGAAAATTCATAGAGAAACACGATGATCACAAAATAAAGAATGACGTTTCTGAAGAAACACATGATGATCACAAAATAGAGAATGGTGTTCCTGAAGAAACAAATGATGATGAAAATGTTCTGTCAGAACCACAAACTGACGAGAATCATGAAATCTCTATCAATTATATTAATACTGGAAAAATATGAAACCGAAAAGATATAGATGAAATTGATGATATATTTTCTTATAATGTGGCAATCGACATCATAAATGATAACGAAGATCATGAACCAAAATCTTTTGGTGAATGTAAAAATCGGCAGGATTGGATAAAATGGAAAGATGCCATCCAGGTTGAATTAAATTCGCTAAATAAACGTAATGTTTTTGGACCTATAGTCCTTACACCTGAAGGTGTAAAACCTGTTGGATACAAATGGGTTTTTATTCGAAAGCGAAATGAGAAAAATGAAATAGTAAGATATAAAGCTCGACTTGTTGCACAAGGTTTTTCTCAAAGGCCTGGAATTGATTATGAAGAAACGTATTCTCCTGTGATGGATGCAATTACGTTTCGGTATTTGATTAGCTTGGCGGTATCTGAAAATTTAGAAATGCGTCTTATGGATGTTGTTACAGCTTACTTATATGGATCACTTGATAGTAATATATATATAAAATCCCTGAAGGATTTAAGATGCCTGAAGCACAAAGTTCAAAACCCAGGGAATGTTATTCTGTGAAATTACAAAGATCATTATATGGGTTAAAGCAATCAGGTCGAATGTGGTATAATCGACTAAGTGATCACTTGATGAAAAAGGGATATGTAAATAATTCAATATGCCCTTGTGTTTTCATTAAGAAAACAACATCCGGATGCGTAATTATTGCTGTATATGTTGATGATTTAAACATCATTGGAACGAATAAAGAAATTCAAGAAGTTGTGTCATACTTGAAGGAAGAATTTGAAATGAAGGATCTTGGAAAAACCAAGTATTGTCTGGGTTTACAAATTGAACAAAAAGAATGTGGAATGTTTGTTCACCGGACAAATTATACAGAAAATATCCTTAAACGTTTTAATATGGATAAATCAAATCCTTTAAGTACTCCAATGGTTGTTAGATCATTAAACATAGAAAAGGATCCATTCCGTCCATGTGAAGATGATGAAGATATTCTTGGTCCAGAAGTACCATATCTAAGTGCCATCGGTGCCCTTATGTACCTTACAAATTGTACAAGGCCTGATATATCTTTTGCCGTGAATCTGTTGGCAAGATTTAGCACATATCCAACAAAGAGACACTGGAACGGAATTAAACATATATTCCGTTATCTACGAGGAACGACAGACTTGGGACTTTTGTATTCAAAAGATGCTAATCCAAGTATAATTGGTTATGCTGATGCTGGATACTTATCTGATCCACACAAGGCACGTTCCCAAACTGGATATGTATTTACTCGTGGAGGCACTGCAATATCTTGGCGTTCTTAGAAACAAACGCTCGTAACAACTTCATCAAATCATGCCGAGATTATTGCACTACATGAAGCAAGTCGTGAATGTGTGTGGTTAAAATCAATGACCCAACATATCCAAATTTCATGCGGATTATCATCTGATGAGAAGCCCGTGATACTATATGAAGATAATGCTGCATGTGTTGCTCAAATGAAAGAAGGATACATAAAAAGCGACAGAACTAAACATATTCCTCCTAAGTTCTTCGCATTCACCAAGGAGCTTGAGAAGAATAGATGTATTGATGTTCGTCACATTCAATCAAGTCACATTCAATCAAGTGAAAACTCATCAGATCTCTTCACAAAGGCACTTCCTACGTCAATATTCAGAAAGCACATATATAATATTGGGATGCGCAATCTACGAAATTTGTGAAGAATTGTTCATGTCAACATCAGGGAGAGTTTACGTGACTGCACTCTTTTTCCCTTACTATGGTTTTTATCCCAATGGGTTTTTCCAAGTAAGGTTTTTAACGAGGCAGTACAAAAATACGTAATGAAGACATCATCGTATCATGATCATCATCACAAGGGAGAGTATTGGAAAATAATATTTAAAATGTGTGTATTGAATATTTGAATGTTGAATATTTGAATGATGAAAATAAGAGTTGTAAATATTGAAAATTAGTGTGTGATGATGTAGGTAATGATGTATTTTATTATTTGTAAAGATTTCCTGTAAATAGATCTCTCATTTGTGAAGAAAATCACAATTGAGTAGAGAAAAAATATTATAAAGTGTGTAGTTTGGTAAATTTTGAGAGTTTGAGATTTTTACTTTTTACCATAAATTTTTACTTTTTCACAACAAAAAGTATATTATCTATTCATTCATATTCAACACATATATGTGTTTCCGTAACGAAGAAGCTTTCGAAACACGATTTCTCCACTGTCGATCCAATCATAATGAGCCACATGTCGATGTAGGATTTCATTAATAAAAAGGTAAATTAAGACTCGGTCGTCCACTGGGGGCCATTTGATTTAATAAATATTTTTTGAGGTGACGAAATTGTGTTCCCGATTTTTGAGTATTACATGACGTTTGGTTAATAATTTTGGGTTTGATTTTTTTTATTAATATTTTTTTTTAATTTAGTTTTTTTGTAAAAATATGTACAGTACAATTTATCTGATTAATAAACTGTACCAACGTGATTTGTAAGTTTATTAGTTATCTTAAGCCTAAGAATTTACCAATGTACATTGTAAAATAGCTGCCGTAAGGTTTGTTGTCATACAATAAAGAAATAATAATAATAATAGTAATAAATGTTATATATATATATATATATATATATTTATCGAAAGCAATTATGTCCATCACATTTAAAATATATGGTTACACCACTTTAAGGAAGTGGGAAAATGTCAGACCATGTTGTTGTTAGAGGGTTTAGAGTGGAAAAATCTTTGCAATTTCAGTTCGCAATTATTTTCAATTAGAAAATTTCTAGTTTTTTTTTGTTCTAGTTCAATATTTCTAGTTTTACTTTCCAGCAATTAATCTAGTTCTTTCATCTTTCTGATTTCATATTTCAACTTTTACTCCTCGTAAAAATGTCGTTTTCAATTATTAGTTATATAATTGTATGTTCAGGCCGAATCAAGACTCACAACGTTCGATTAAAAGTTAGATTTTCACACTTTTATCACATTTTGACTTGATTTATATTAGTAGGTCTCTTGTGAGACGGTCTCACGAATCTTTATCTGTGAGACCGATCAGAGCCGTACCTGTGGTTCACAGGGTCTGAGGCGATATGTTAAAAAAAAATCTTGTTGTAATAAATAACCGTAAAGCTCAGTTTGCAAATTAAAAATAACCAAATAATAGATATAAGTAAAATATAATTTACGAGTTATATATTTATCTTTTTGCGATTTTTTTCTTCGTGCGCCACAACATCAACATGAATCTAACTTAATGCAGTGTCATATGAATAATTATATTGGAAAAAGATTGAAATTGGCGAAAATTGTAAGATATATTGCTAAAATTGAAATTTATCAATATAAAATATCCAAATACAAAAGGATAAATATAATGAACTAATATTGTAAAAATATATGATTTATTTTAAATAATAAATATAATATTTTATTCAAGAAAATAAAAATAAAGATATGTAAAATAGGTAAGTATCATAATTTTTTGTGTTTTATTTTTTGAAATGTGTCAACTACATAAATTTAAGAAAAAATGTCAAATAATCGACAAGTAAAATATAAAAGTTTAACACACGAGTTGACACAAGATAAAATAATAAATATATTGGACAAACATTACCATTTTATGCATACAAAATTTTTAAAAATTTAATTAATGAGCCGTGTAGTTTTATTGTTTGGGCTTTACATAATTTGATTAAATCATCAATGAACACAATCATCATATTTAATCATGTTTTCAATGGGTCAATGTCCAATTTTTTTTAAAATGTCCAATTCACATACTATTTAGGTCTATTTAGGTGCAGACCTCAACAACATGAGATTTTTTTTGGGCCCCTGTGGTGGTCAGGCCCTGAGGCGATGGCCTCTCTCGCCTCGCAATAAGTACGGCTCTGAGACCGATCAACCCTATCGATATTCACAATAAAAAGTAATACTCTTAACATAAAAAATAATATTTTTTTATTGATGACCCAAATAAGAGATCTGTCTCACAAAATACGATCAGTCAGACCGTCTAAACAAGTTTTTGCCGATTTTATATTTGGTACGCCTGCCAGCAAAATTCAAGCCAAACAACTTCAATAATAATAGAGCTGAGAGTACATAAAATCGATACATTTAAAAGCTATCCGGACAAACCGAGAAAAATAATGTAAAAAAATATTATCAAGTATTGGTGGGAATACACTTAAATTTGCTGAGATTAGATTGAATTCATTTTGATCAAGTTAAGGAAAGAATCTATGGTCATGTCCAAGAGAGATATTGGATTTTAGTGCTCCTAAACTCCCAAATATGATAATTATATTTTACGTTGATCATATTTTTTTAATAACCAGGAAAAAAATATTATCATATTATTATCAAACAAAAAAAATGATTATCATATTTATTTAAGTAAATTATTCGAGTTCATCTATAAGTCGGATTTAATAATATTGAGCTAGGATTTAGATCAATGTTGGCATATTATTTCACGTGATCAAAGTAATTTTTTTAATGTAAAATCATTATCAATATGTTCTTCCACAAAAACGATTATAACAATCGAAAAATAAAATTACTATTAGGATGGAGAAATTTTATTAAAAATTTTCAGTTCTTTTTTTTTTTTTTCCAAATTTCAATTCGTTGATGTGTACTATATATGTTAAAAAAGTTTAAGAACCTATTACGATGAAGGAGCAGGTCTCTTGTGAGACGGTCTCATGAATCTTTATACGTGATATGAGTCAGCTCTACCGATATTCACAATAAAAATTAATACTCTTAGCATAAAAAATAATATTTTTTCATGAATGACCCAAATAAAATATACGTATCACAAAATACGACCCGTGAATCTGTGTCACACAAGTTTTTGTCACGATGAAGATATTGGGAGTATTTAATTGTTGAAATCAATTGATACCAAAAAAGCTTTAATCTTAAATACGGAATGCTTTTATTATTATATACATAATCAATGGAGTAAGTTCGTAACTCCTAGCTAATTATTATTATGCATGCTTAATAATGGCATTTATTACGGTTTGGATCTAGTCTAGACCACAGAATAAGGGATTATTACATCCTATCCCTGCACGCAGCCTGCATGGGTACATTCAAGGGCCGGAATTTTTTCTGACCCAATTTTTTTTTTTTTTTTTTTCTCATGAAGTGGAATCCCAACCATTCATATGAGGTGTGGGCACTGCCCCACACCCAAGATCGAACGAACCCAGAATAAGAGGGTAAAATCGATCACGAGGTTTTTAAAATTTTGAAATAATTAGATAATATATCTTTTCTTTTTTTAAAAAAAAAAAACAGGACTAATAAATTTCATGTTAGTACTTGGTAAACTTCAAACTAAACAATAGCAGAAAGATTCAGATTTTAATTGTATGGCAGGTTACATACAATTCGAAATGCTTCCCCCGGTTTACATTTTTTAGCAGGGACGAACCCGGCGAGGGCCCTCGGCGATTTACTCGCGCTTACAAAATGCTATGTCCTAATTCTATTTTTTAGAAAGGGCAAAAAAGAAGCGTTAATTGTCTTACATTGTTTGGATAAAATAAATGGGAGTTGTATATATGGTCTTGGACAATCCTCCCCCCTTGAGCTAGCTTTTCGGGTTGAGTTAGGTCCAAGTTCCAATCTTAACATGGTATCAGAGCTCTTTATCTGTGAGATGGTCTCACGAATCTTTATCTGTGATACGGATTAACCCTACCGATATTCACAATAAAAAATAATATTCTTAGACATAGTTTGGTACACATGATAAGATAAACATGTGATATATAATATAATGATAAGTTAATGATAAATAAGATGCAGATATTATATTTAATGTTTGGTATGATTTTAATAAAAGTGATTAAATTTATATATTACATTGTAATGACAAAATTAACTTTATCATAATAAATTTTATAATTTCAAAGTTGTTGCTTGAGTTCATATTTTTTATTTATTTATGCGCCGACAGTGCTTGCATGATTTATTTATTTTATCTAATTTTATATATTATATAATATGATAATTGAGCCTTTAATTTTGTGAGTCAAGTCAAATATAAATTTTTAAGGTTAATCGAGTTATACTAATAATTTTATTGAGATTTATACAAATCATTTATATAATTATGTCGAGTTTATTTATATAATTATCATATTATATAATATATAAAAATAAATAAAAATATTTATTTAATTTTAGTTTCTAACTACAAGTGAAATAAGAGAACAATAAGGTTTAAGATTTTTATATGTTGAGCGCAATTAAGTCATTTTGTGCTGTTTTTATCATTAGATTGAAATTATCACATCTCATAAAAGGGTATTTTATCCCTATACAAAACTATTTATCACGGGCCCATGATATTAACATATGCTTTCTAAAAAGGTAATAAACGTTGGATAAGAATGATTATTTATCAATCCCTCTCTTATTCCATGAACCAAACTATACATTAGCATAAAAAGTAATATTTTGTCATGGATGACCCAAATAAAAGATTCGTCTCACAAAATACGATCCTTGAAATCGTCTCACACAAGTTTTTGTCCATAAAATAATGAATAGGTGTGAGTTTTATGTTGACATAAAAAAATACTTTCTGAATAACTAAGAACATTTGTAGTTTTGTCAATGCATCGCGTGAAATTCTTGGGAAGCAAATTTCCTTTTTTTTTTTCTCTTTTTTTAAATTTAACATTTCCTGTAAAAAAAAAAAATACAATCAAAATTTTATGAAAAGATGAACAAATTGCCTTCCAAACCATTTCAACCTTACACGGCTGGTGATTAAAATTGAATCTCGATCGAACAGATCTTATTAATTTCCCAACAAAACAAACAATCAATAATCTACATACACATCGTGATGTTATTTCTTTGAACAAACAAACGAAGCCGTTCAATTCATCGAGTAGACCCTGCCTAAGCTTTAATAAACAAACAAATACTCAACCTTAAAGTGTTAACAGTCAGTCATTACTTCTTCAAACTTTCGATCTCTTCAGGTTTAGCAAACCGTCCACGAATTCTTGGTTGGCCGTCAGCCAGTGCTTTCCTACAAGCATACTGATATCAAACACACCATTAGTCCTAATGGAAAACGATCATTTTTGTTGCATGTTTAGGAGCAATAAGATAGTTGCCTAGAAATTCTCACACAATACCAGTAAATGTTAATACTAACCTTGATTTTCCGGTTGAAATTTCTCTTAGATTTCTTATTCCAGTACCTGGACAGCTGTTTCTTGCGAGCGTCAGAAACACAAGTTTTCACTAACCCCAATGGGGAGTGCAGAAAGGTCACTTTATCATTGCCAATCGTCTGTCATAAAAACTCAGTATCAATGACCCTGCCCCCATCCTGTCGAAGAGGCCAGAAACATCTATACACTATTCAGTTCATATAGTTTTTTCGTGGAACCAATAGATGCAAGTGGCTGGACCAGTTAACATGGAGCACAGGTAAAAGTTAAACCATAAAGTCAACAGATATGCAAATTTTCATTTCAAGCTTCAACATTTTTAGAAGTATAAAAATACAGGACTGCGATATACAGGTCCTTGTTTTTAACCAATGCAACACCAACGTGAACAATACGAAATTAATTTAATCCAACATTATCATGTCACAGCACAAGAATGGAAGCGAAAATGGTAACTGAAAGTACCTTGACGTCTCCTTCACTAAAAGTTCTTCGGATCCCACAAGCTGCGTCAAAGTCAATAACAGGAGGATCAAAAAAATTCAGCCTCGGTGGAGACTCATGCACGGACTCCATCAACCTTAGACAACTCGAACTAGAACTCTCCTGCAACAGATTCCCAGCAATCAACTCTTCATCAGCAATCACCTTTGCTTTGCTCTCCATGATAGGAATATTAATGATATTGGGGATTTCAGACAAGGGTGCTTCAATCGCTTCTTTTGCCAAAAGATCCCTTTCACATTCATAGAAAACTTTATCGAGGAGTTGCCCATTCTCTATTGATGATTCATTATCAGCAACCACAAAAGATTGAGGGGTGATGGAATCATCCACAGCAGAAATCATTGAAACGGTAACATTCATTGGATCAAGGCTCATCGATGGAACTTCAATTACTGGTTCAGGAGCCTTGAAGAGATCTCCTGCTCCCCCAAGGTAGTAATCTGATATAGTGGGTGTTTGGATGAGGCTACATGGTATTCCCTATGCAATGATTCAGGAACAAAAATTTGCAGTGTCAAGAGAAATCAAGTCTGCTAATACTTACACAAAGTTTATGGCTAGAGAAAAGATTTAGCGCAGGAAACTACAGATTAGAGAATAAATGTGAAGCATGCAATTAGCAAGAACAGAGCTAGGATAAGGGGTGACTACATGGAAGATCAATAATTCATATACTTTTAAGTGTAGCATAAGATTTTGAACCCAAGAATTCCAAATTCAAAACAAACGCCTCGATCCAAGAGCAACTAAAGGAGATCGTGAAAAGAAAGTATGATAGAGGTTGTGATTCTCGTATGGTGGCAAGGGAATGATAATTGCTGAATAATTTAGAAAAAAATTTATCTTTTTCCCGAAAGAGATCCTAACGAGCAAAGAAGAATCGAGAGCTTTTTAATATGTTCCTCTGATGCCAGTAAAACATAACAAATAGTGAATCTTTGAGGCAAATAGATCAATTTTCCACTCTTCCTCACTACAGTTAAATTTTACAGCATATGCTTGGATTCATATTCGGTAACTCTTCATCTATTTCCAAGAAACAAAACCAAAAATTACCTTCTTTTTTCTCCTCTTTTCACATCTCTTTAACATTTCACAAAAATTTTGCTAATGTATACTTTTAAGTTTTATCATATTATCTTATGGTTCGAATAAATACATTCTTAAAACTTTAAAACCCACGAAAGGTTAGCTCCAAAAACGAACAATCTCAGAAAGTTAGAAAGACCCAATTCAAGACAGACAACGAAATCCTAAAAGATCAACAACGCTTCGCCCAGATACACTGACCCAAAAATGTCGATTTATAGATTTAAAAAAAACAAGAAAAAACAATCACCCATGAAGCATTTGGACTGTGAGAGCACCCGAACTCATTAAACTGCTGGGGGAAGTTTAGTATTGATGGGAACATCCGGCCAGATTCAGCATACATTTACTTCACTCGGTGTAAATTACATATGTAAACAAACAAAACACCTGGATCTTGTTTAGAGATTGAAGGAGAAATAATGGAACGAATCAGAGGTCCTTTTATAGGTGTGGTGTGGTGTAGTGTAGTGTAGTGTAGTGTAGTAAGGAAGAGGGGAAACAGGAACAGCCGTGTGAAAAAGAAAGGGTTCAAGATTAGGGCTTCCAAAGGAGAATCTTGCGATATTCGAAAATTTATTACAATCAAGTATGGAAGCTCCCACACACAATGGAATTATTTTAATAATTTGTAATATCAAATTTTCATTTTTTTAACAGCTAATATTTTATTTATGAACGATCAAATAGAAATATATCTCGTAATATTAACTCATGATATCGTTTCACACAAATTTTTGTGATCGAAAATAATTATATCTTAATAATAATTTTCATGTACCAAATATCAATCTAGTTTTTCATTTAAAAAACTTATTTTTATCACTTTTACGTATCAAAATTTGTTTATTAACAGAGCAGATCTCACGAATCTTTTGTCTGTGAGACGGATCAATCCTACCGATATTCACAATAAAAAGTAATATTCTTAGCATAATAAGTAATATTTTTCATTGATGATCTAAATAAGAGATCTGTATCACAAAATACGACTCGTGAGATCATCTCACATAAACTTTTGCCATATTTAAAATATGACTATTTTTGCCATAGCATGTAGGCTTATGTGACACCAATCTTCCTTTATTGGGAGTGGGTCGCATGTTCGAAACCTGTGGTGAACATATAATTTGTTTGGTTTCGGAAAAACTATGATTTAATTAAAACATGATTCGTTAGTACATATTGCTGAAATAACGAAATATCTTTGAAAATTACTTGAATAAATTAATCGTGTAACTTTTTTTGAAAAAATAAAATCATATAACTTAATGGTATTAGGATTAAATCTTGTTCTGAATAAGGAGATATAAAAAATATATGAATATAGATTTTGATTATTTTAATTGTTTGATTCTAATTTATAACAATTTTATTATAATTATTCATATTTTATCAATATTATTAGATCACCTCGTATATTATGATGATCATTATCTGATTTTAATTAAATTTATATATTTCGAAGTATTGTTTGGTTCGAAAATCATGATGATAAAATATGTATAATATATGAATGATAAATACATATTTGTGGATACCAACTCTGATCTTTTGTACAAATTGAACAAAATGTTGTCTGAAATATAAATGTATAATCTATTAATGTCTCATCTATATTGGTGATATCTCCATCAGAGCTCGGGTCATGGATGACCCGGGATATTAAATGAATAGTCTAAATTAAGGTAAATATGTAGGAAGAGTTCGTCAGAGGCTGAGCAGGTGAATGCCCGAGACATCTTCTCACCGGGTTGCCAGAAGCCCGTGCTTTCATTCAATCTTTTGGGAGGCTTTCTACCCGAACTACCTCGAAAATAGCACTTCACTTGAGTGCATCAGTATGGAAGACATTATGCTTAGCAATCATTACTGTCAGAACCACAGATGTTGGCGTATCAGAACAAGTTGTCAGAAGTAGAGTATGGGCATCCATCTTACCCTAAGTAATAATTGGGCACTGAAAAGTGAAAAGAAGTTAATCATGAGATTTTTCTCCTATAAATAACATGTATGTTTTACATTTGAAGCATCCGCATATTTTGTTTCTAAGCCCTTAACACTCACGTATATTCACACATATATATAACCATTTTCTCATTCATCTTCACATGCTAACTTAAGCATCGGAATGACTACGCCGGATACCTCTCCGGTGCCCATTCACGAGTTTATTTCTTTGTTTGCAGGTTACGGCTGAAGTCATATCACACAAGTACATCCCTTGCACATTTTCCTTAAAAAAAAACTCTTATCCTATTAGGTGGATTGCCTCAACCCAGCCTACCCAATTCACACGGATATCATTATATATATATTTATTTATTTATATATGAAACAATGTCTAATAGTTCATTGAATAATTTAAATATAGTTTAGCATACGAGATAGGATTTGCCCTCTCTGCAGAAAAGCGAGTGCCTAAATCCAATGAGATGTATTATGGCCGGAGCGAGAGAGACATTTAATTGAATTTTGTAGTCAAAGTTTTATTTATTATCGTTTAATTGAAATTTTTAGTCAAAGTTTAATTTATTCTTGTAATTACATAAATCTAGTCAAATTTATTGTGTTTTTAGAAGTTATTATATCAACGTGCATATATGGCAAATGTTATGTGATGAAAACATATTTCTGATGTTTTTTTTGGTTGTATGGTTCTTAAATTCTCAATTCATGAATGAAGGATCCAATTCCATTTTAAGCAAAATTGGATTTACGAAAATAGAAACCAATGAGATTTGACTTTTCAAGACGATCAAAATGCAAAATCCCATTATATTACGTAGTTTATTCATGTAATAGGTCAACGACAAGTTATCGCGGACAACCGCAACTATTTTTTTAACACGAAATTCTTACCTCGAATGAGACTATTATATGTGAGGTACCAACGGCTATTCATATAATAATAATGATGTTACGTAAATAATTTTCCCAATAAATTTTAAGTTAAAGGCGATTGGTACAATTTCGATATTAAACACGGTATGTGCTGAAAAGGGCATGCGCACTAAGAAATTAGAATAGTATATATTATCATTTTGCCCTAAGTTTTTGTTCTAATGATGCCCAATATTCCAACATAAGATAAAGTTTTGAATTCGAGACACGTAGAACTCCCTCCAATAAAGAGGTTTTTAATGAGACATTCTCAAAGATCATTATTCGTGAGACGAGTTATCTCTGCTTGTATTTACAATTAAAGTATTACTTTTTAATGGATGATTCAAATAAAATATTTGTTTCACAAAATTGATGTTGTTAAATGCTGTCAAGCGAAAAAAATAATAGAATTATATAATGTGTTGCTTTCATAGAGTGACAGCAGATTCTATGCTGTAATCCTTCCACATTAGTCATTTCATGTTTCTCATACTACTTTGCTGCAATAGGCAGATAAAAAAACACAGCACTCGGATAGGTAAGGTGATATTTGGACGGGAAATTGGCCTTCAGTCCCCAGCCGTCGATTTTTTTTGTGTTCAGTCCCTGGGTACTTTTTTAGTACCACATTTTCACATGAAGTGCACCACATTTTGTATGACATAATACCACAATTTTGTGAGTATGGAGTGAACCCAAATAAATGTTTTGATTGGGGATTTTCACCAACTTCCCCATATTTGGAATTAATTTTCAATGTTTTGATTATCTTCCAACTATTAAAGCATATGTATAGAAATGGAATATGAGGCAAGCTTTAGCAAAAAAGAAGTGGAGCATTGGTCCACTTTGCAACTGATTGATGGATGCCTAGGGGATGTACATTTTATAGTTCCTTATTGGACACTGCCACAAACTTTAACATCCCGTTTTTGGAAAATTTTAGGAATATAAGATATATACTTGTCTATCTACTACCAAAAATAGATAATAAATGTATAGAATAAAGAGTGTATCTCTTATGAGACGGTCTCACGAATCTTTATCTGTGATATGGTCTTATCGATATTCACAATAAAAGTAATACTATTAGCATAAAAAATAATATTTTTTCATGGATGACTCAAATAAGATATATGTCTCACAAAATACGATTCGTGAGACCGTCTCACACAAGTTTTTGTGTAGAATAAATGATGAGTTACTGGAGGTCAGAAATATGGAACTTGAATCGATTGTTTAACTTTTCTTTGTTTGTGTGTTTACACCGTGGCCATTCTGATATTCGAGTTAGTACAAGCATTATATTTTTTTGAAAAATTCTGTAAAAAAGACATATTACATGTGTGTGTGTGTGTTTTTTTTTCCTAAATAGTAATCTATTATGTATTTAAATATACAGAAAAAGCTTATTTTTTCAAAAAAACAAAAAACTAAACACACACTGAATCCATTATTTATAATTTAGCCCTTAAATAACATTTTCCAGGGAATTTGCTCAAATTCTTAACTGATCGAACTAATATTAATATGAAACTGGATATGATGCGATTATAAATTTGCTCAACTTTTAAATTAAATATCGAACGAGAATTATAAAATTGGATCGATTGAGATTCTACCATCTTATTCAGAACAAGAGGATAATAATAAGAATACAAAATCTAATCGAATATCTTTATAATTAATATGTGTGTGTATATATATATTGTAGATTCGCAGATAGGCCTTACAAAAAACTTTAATGTCAATTGCTCGTAATTTTTGAATGTGACAATGGTCAGAGAGGGGAAAGGAGAGTAAGCAGTGGCGGAGCCATAAATATGACTTTGTCTGAATTAGAATTTTAAACTATAGAATCTTTCAATATTTTAAATTGATGTATCCGGGTTAATATCATATTATTTCAAAATTATACAAAATTTATATATAATTTTTTTTTAAAAAAAAATCGACAATCCGGGCTTTATGGCTCTGCCACTGGAGTGGAGGGTTATACTATATTATAGTTGGGAATGGCCAATGAGATAATGGTTCTTTTTTCTTTTCCCTAAAGTGAAAAAGATCGATGGATTTGGTAGCGACAAAACCAATTATTGTAATGATAATGATAAACATTATTATAATTAGAGACAAGTCGGACATGAATTTTTTAAGACAAGTCGGACAATAATTAGAGACAACAAATAAGTTATATTTGATTGTGCATCCCTTTTACTTTATTTCCAATATTATACAACTATCAATTACTTATAATATATTTGATATTAAGATATCAAATTTGATACGTGATGTCATGGTTGACACTCATTTGCCACCGCTCTTTCAAATCCCGAGAAAAAATAAAAAGAAATGATAGAACTAGAATTTGTAAATTGTAAGGGGCACCTTATCTATTAGTATGGATGGTCCTTGCACAAAAAGAATTATTATCGCTAGACTTGCAAAAAGGATGGTGCCCGAATTAAGGACCCTACCATTTTTCTATTTGTCTTGGCACAACAATAAACAAATCCGATACCAAATTTTTTTTGAGAAGTGGGAGTTTCTGACCAACTGTTAGAACTGTTGGATAAATGAAGAAGAGAAAACAAGAGAAAAGTAAGGAGTGGTGATTGAAAAAGAGGATGTGAGATGTCTCAAATATGGCTTATCCCACATTGAGACCCTAATAGGCCTGTGTTTTTTAGAAGGGGGAAGACCATAATAGGCTGTGTCTTGATGGAACACACACGCGCGCGCGCGGCCGGCCAGTTCGATGCGGTCTGGTCTGGTCTGGTCTTTGACAAAGATTAATCTTTTTGGATCAAATTTATTTTTTCGGTCCCAAGGAACGCGCTACAGTGCGCACAAGATGATACATTGGACAGATGTAGGCGCACGAGTAGGCCTCGCACGGATGCGTGCTTGTTGCTGGTTTCGGAGCCATCGAACAGAACAATGGCGCGGCCACGCGGGTGCGCGCCCAGGACAATGCGCGCGCTGACGCTGTTTCTCAAAAGCACCAATCAGTATTTGTGACTCTTGGCTACAAATGCATATACTCAAGGCTACCTTTTGCACCAAACATTGTGTCCATTGGCTCCTCGCAGAGAGTTATGACTCTTCTACGCATCCAATCAGAAAAGACGCGTCTCTTCTACGCACCCGATGATCATTTATAAATAATTTCTCTTAGCATTTTCGAATTCTTGTTAAAATTTTACTCTACTCTTCATGTCATATTGCTGCACTTATTTCGTTTCATAGTTGAAAACTATTGTATATTTTTGTTCGCTGTTCTCGAGATTTTGTAGTGCTGCAAAGTTTCGGCTTGAAGTCGTTGTATCTTGGGGACGATTGCCTGCAATGTATATCACTTTATACGGGCAATTTCGTCTTGCGGAGAAAAGAATTTTCTTATCATATAAGAACACCATCTAGCGTCTAGTCGCTTAGACGATTTTTTAAAATTAATTTTATAATATTAATAACACTATATATTAATTTTTTTTAATTCTGAATCGTAGATGAAGTTTGATGTGTTAGGGTAAACCAATAAATTACATTTTTTGTCGGACTTTGGTTTAAGGCTTATTAAAAAATTACATTTCATTTTTAAAATTTAAATTAAAAGGCCAAATAACCTTTTTTAAAAAGAAAAAAAAATTATTTGTACGTCGATTCTTATATTCATCTATAAAATAACCAAACTATCATATAAAATTCATCCTATTTTTCTAGAAGTCATGGCAAAAAAAGAAAAAGCTTAAACCAAAATATTTTTTTCTTTCTAATACACTATTAGATTTGTATTTTAAAATTCAACCAAAAATAAAATTCAACATGATACATAGTTTTTTCAAATCCTATTATTCATTTACATGTATTTTTTCACATCATGATCAAATCCCGTTATACAAAAATAACTCGTGTATAATGAAATATCAGTCTACGTCAATTTATTCCATATTCTAGTTTGGAGGCATATCACACATATTAAATAAATCGAAATTAATATTTATGTAATTTAATTTTTCTTTCAAAAATAGAGAAAATTATTTTATTTAAATTAAAAAGAGAGAATTATTTTAGTCAAAATCATGTGATATATCGAATGATAATAATTGTTAATATATATGTAACAAAATATGAGTGTATCTTTAATTATCATTATTCATATAATAAGGTATTGTTTAGATGTCCTATTAATTAATATTTTTTTGTTCAAGGACAACTGTACATCATGGTGGGTAAAATTAAAATTTAAAGATAAAAACTTGTGTGAGACTTGTCTCACGAGTCGTATTTTGTGAGACAGATATTTTATTTGGGTCATCCATGAAAAAATATTACTTTTTATGCTAAGAGTATTAATTTTTATTGTCAATATCGGTATAGTTGACCTATCTCACAGATAAATATTCGTAAGACCGTATCACAAGAAACCTACTCAAATTTAAAAATTTAAAAAAGTCGCGTTAAGTAGTAGTCCACTAAGACTATATTAAATGTTAATTTTACTCATTCAAACTCAATTCATTTTTGTCTTATTATTATTATTTCCACGAGCAATTAATTTATTAATTATTCATTTTAAAATGTAGTATTTGTCATTATGTGATCACAACCCAAAAATTTAAACATTTTTTTTTATAAATTAGTATTGTAAGACTTAAAAGTATATATTGACACTATACATTATTATATGGTCCTCCAATTTCTTAATCAATACGAATCAAATAAATTTAAATTTATCGAGGTGCTAATTGAATTTACTATTATATTATCATATATGATAAGTGAATTTATATTTAATATGTTAAATAATTTTTTGTGGTGTTTTGAGTATTATACATATAACTTGATAATTAAATAAAGAGTCATTCTACATGTACAACGATATTTATATAACAATTATTACAATTCAATACATAAATCTTATTCAATATAAAATCTCGTGACATAATAACAAAATTTCATATTCGTTGTACATTTAACATTATTCTTATTATTATATTCAATTTTGTTTAACAAAATTTGATACCATTCAATATCATTCTTGAATTTTAGTCCAAAATGCGAAATCGTTAAATAAGGGTTTTATTTAATTTTTTGTTCATTTACATTCATAAATTTTTATTCACTTATTACAGAGAGCTTAGTTGCTCGATTGCCCTTAAAAAGACTACGTACGGACATAAGATTGAAATAATAACAAGTTTATGAATTAATTTATAATTATTTTGAACTTTAAATTAATGAAATAATCACTCTCCCAAAAGTTGACTTTTGACATTTTGTACCTCTTCTGTTGAGTTTTAATTTTGCCACTTGAAAATTTCTATGCATTCGTACCGTAAACTGTACTGAAATAATTCTTAATTTTTTCCCAGCCAAATAATATTTAAAAAATAAACTTATTTTTTTAAAATAAAATAATAAGCAATCATATATTGTTTAAAAAATAATTAGACTAGGTCCTAGGGTGATGTATAAGTTACAGGATTCGTTTGGATGGTTTTTTGGATATCTTTACCCATTATTTTTAGTTCAGTCTTAATTATATATATATATATGTATGTATGTATGTATGTATGTATGTAGCATTGATCATTTTCTTGAAATCAAACCAATCTATTAAGACATGATCCTGATTTTTCCAGCGATATTATGTGAAACGACTTATTATGAATTTTTTCCGGTATAAATCAAAAAATAATGTACGAGACTATCGTCGTAGAAAAAATTTATATGTGTTTTCTTGGGTACTGTGGAACAAATGGTTTGTGTATTTATCTTTTAACAAACAGCACTTGCAGCGTATTCTATAAATGTATTTCAAATTGAAATGCATGTGGAGTTTCATTCATTGTTTCTATATGTATATATATTGGTTGACTTTGATTGGTTTAAAAATCCGTTGACTTCGAGGCTCACTACGAAAATGGTGCTCGTTTTCTCGATTTCTCACATACATATACAGACAATCCTCCTTTCCTCACGCCTGTATTAATTTCTGAAAGATATACAGTCTTAATTTCAGGTAATTCAAGTTTCTTAAAATCTGAAACAATGTCACCAACTGTCAACTTCTTAACCTGTTCTTCGGAGGCTAGATTTTATTTACCTTTTATTTTCTTCTTTTTGAAATCATATAATAGCTGAGATTCGATGTCAACTCTTTGTATGTTTGATGTTCTGCACGCTAATCACTGTGGATTTCCAGTTGACAAAGGGGCGTGAGGAGAAGGGGAGTGATGGAAACGTCTCAATCTGAAATCTTTCATCTTTCCGGGCCAACGTTTCTGACTTCCGTCGATTGGTAAGATCTTCTTCTTTTGTTTTTGCTTCCAAAAAAGTAAGTTTTTAGATTCAAGAAATTGTAATTTTTTAAAAAAATCAACAAGTTTCATTCGAAAGAAAGACTCTGCATTCTTACTTCAACGGTGGTTGAATGACCGACAGGAGTAACTCATACCACAGAAGATCCATTGCTGCCAGCCTGGTTCAAGGTATGTATGTACTCGAACATGATAGGCAAAATCACAAGCAAGGCCCCTCGGGCAATGCTCCTCCATGGTGGGAATTCTTCAATTTCAAGCTAATCCAAGTTATTGAAGATGAACACGATCTTTCAATCTTCGGTGCCATTCTCGAGTTCGAATTCCCATATCATCTCCAACATAATCACCCAACCCAAAGGCCTCCACAATATGTCATCGCCTTTCGTGGCACGATGACCGATTCAAGAAACAGGGCGGAGGATTTAAAGCTCGATCTTCACTGTGTTCTAAATGACCTGCAAAACAGCACACGTATTCTTAATGCAATAAATACAGCACAAGAAATCGTCTCCAGAGTAGGCCTAGGTAACGTATGGTTGGCGGGACATTCTTTAGGTTCATCTATGGCACTTATAATAGGAAGGGAGTTGGCGAAAAATACTGGAACCCATCTCGAAACATACCTCTTTAACCCTCCGTTTATATCTCTTCCAATCGAATGGATACCGAACGAGAAGTTGAAGCACGGGTTGAGGTTTGCAAACAGTGTCATCACGGCAGGACTGGCTATGGTGGCTAACGGGTATCACAACCAAGATTCTGACGAAAAACACCCATTTATCTTGTTATCTTCGTGGGTTCCTTACTTATTTCTCAATCCCTTTGATCCTATTTGCTGCGAGTACATTGGATATTTTGAGCATCGAGAGAAAATGGAGTCAATGGGTGCAGGAAAAATAGGAAAATTGGCCACACAGCATTCAATTGGAAGCATTGTATCAGGTGGCAGAGAAAATGATTTTGAAGCAATTCATCTTATTCCTTCTGCATATCTGACAGTAAACTCAAGCAATGGTCAAGGTGTCAGGGAAGCTCATGGGGTTGAACAATGGTGGAAACAAGAATCCAAGCTCAAGTACAATTTATACCATTATAAGTAATAAGGATTTGCCATTAGAGGCGAGGTTTCTCAAGTATTGGTTCTGGTTTTTTAAGTTCATTTCATGTTTTATTTTTTCCTTTGGAAGTGGTGTTAAACAGGCCCCTACATGACAATCCATGTAGCTTCCTTTGTTCTTCCACAAGTTGAAATAATCATGTGCTACTAACTGATTGATTGTATCCATATTTTTCTCTGATTCAAGACATTTCCGTATTAAATTCATGTATTTTATTCTGAACGATAACATTCTGGCAACAAATATAGAGAGGGAAATATCAAGAAGCAATGACACAAAGATAACTGTGGTGTACTAATTGACAACTTGATTCATCTTTGAAATCAGAAAATACAATGTTCTAAAATTCGCTAACATTAGTGGTCTAAATATCGTTAGATGTATTTCATGATAACAACATAATAAGATAAAATTTGGAGCCAAGAAATCACATTTCTTATTAGATTTTTGTATGTCTGTAGGTTGGCTGACAAAACACTTTTTCGGGCGCAGCCACCTTAACCGGATTTTAGAATACTTATAAATGTAAAATCATTTATGTAAGTGGCATAATTTGAATAATGTATCAATCATAGTAGAGTAACATTAATATAAATTAATTTATGAATTTACAAAAATTATGTATATAAATAAATTAACTCTTAAAACAACTTCAAAAGTAAAGAAGGAATTAATTAATTGCCCAATTAAAATTTCATACAGTTGTCTTTCAGAACAAATTTTATTATTAAAATACAATCTTAATATTTTTATTTAAATGTAGAGAACAATAATATAATTTTTTTTAAGATATTAATAAAATGAATTTGAGTTTTTTTGTATCATAAATCGTGAGATTGGTATCCAAAAGGAAAAACAAACACGCGAGATTGGTAACCAAAAGTTATAGAAAAACACACACACAACATTATAAGATACATAAATTAAGATCTTAAAAATATAGCATAAACTTGGGTATTTGAACCCGTTAACATAAAAGGCTGGTTACACCATGACAAACGGGGAATTTATCGAACATAAATTGCAATAAAATTTGAATAACGTGCTCTGGTCACCAAATTGAATCACAGAATAGCATTGGTGCGAACCAAAATTTAACTAAAATGTACAGGAAAATGTGGGCGAAGGAAGTGTCACCATGCTCCCTAGCCATTTCTTGAATAGTCATCGTCTCTATGCCATCATCTTGGACTCGATTCCTATCCCGCCTTATGCTGATTGTACAATACAAAGGAATCTCAGTTTTTGGTCATAATAGTTACAAACACAAAGGAAAAAAATGTGTAACTTTTATTGGCTTGTCATTAAGTGAGAGACAGCCAAGAAAACCATAAAGGTGTGTGGAGCATGATTGAGTCATTACCTGCGCTGCAAAAGACGAGCTTTGTGCAAGAAACTGGACAAACTCTTGTTTCTTTTTCTCATAATTGAATCTTGCGAGATCTAATAATGACTGCTCTCTCTGCAGATCAACCATAGTTCTGGTTTTTTCCCATTGTGTCTCCTTCAAATTATTTTCAATCTCGAAATATTTCATGGGCAGGTTGAATCTGTCGGAGCCATTTGGGAACATGACATCCATGTCTCCCCTTCAATGAGAGAAATTCCAATTTTAAAACATCACAAGAATTAATTACTACTTGATAATTAAATCCAGATAGAAATGGACAAAACATTCTACACATCAGGATATCGAAACTTGAAAAACAGAAATCTAATCCTTGCCTTCGTTTAAATAATGACGAGAAATATGGATATCGGTGATTTAGATTCAAACGATAAAGAAAAATACAGATATAGGTGATTTAGATTAAAGTGATAAATCAGTTACTTCTGCATTAATGTCAAGCTTCGCTTCTTACCGCTGTTGACCCATATCAAACACTCCAGGACTTTTTATGACACCTCCATCCAGAGATATAGCTCCATTTGATATAAAAGGGAGAGCCTTAAGCATGTCTTCTCTTGATCTGTATACTTGCAAATTGGAAAAGAGGTTATAGAATAGCGACTCTCTTAGATTGTGTCCATCACTTGAGATACCATTTAAGTTATTGCTGTCGATGGTGATCATATTGACAGCAAAACCAAGAAACCCAGGAGGAATTTCTCCGCTGACTAATCTTGGCTTTAAAAGATCAAGCCTTTGTTGAGGGTCATCATCAATAAAGTCGCCAACATATGGTCTAGACATACACAAATGTGAGTATCAAAAAAGAGGTGAATCTTAAATGAGACCTAGTTTGATTATGACATCAAAACAAAAACCCACCTTAGTTTTTCAAGACAAATGACACGAAATCGACCATCCAAGGGTCCAGTAGATGCTCCAACAGCACAAAAACCCAAACTTTTATCTATTAAACCTCCCCTGTTGTATGTTTCCAGGGCTTTGACACCCTCATAGGTCTTGCAGACAATTGCTAACATCGTATCCAAGCCCAGATACTCTGAAAGAAGCCTAAGCCCAACAATTGAACATCAAATAAGTTAGCCAGATTAGGATTATCAGCCAAGTGCTATTTCAATCACTTTCTTAAATTAAGTTTACAAGTGCGCTATCCACATGGAGTAAATTTACATCCAGTTTCTGCACTGAAACATAAAGCACAATTAATATGGCTACGGTAGCAACTTGCAATACACAGCAGTGCATATTCCATATTTCCATTGCCAGAAGAATTAAAACACGAGACTGCCATATTTAGATGTTATTGTCCATAAGATGCTGAATGATAAACAAAATATATTACTTCTGTTTAAATAAACATATAGTAAGTAGTATCATACATATGAATTTGTGAATACACCCAAATAAAAATTGGAGCTAGTGATACATTTGCAAGAAGGAAATAGTGAAAGGTTGGAAAAGAATTGAAGCCACCTGCTAAGAATTTCATCATCAACCATCCCAAGTGTGGCAACCACGCCGATGACATCTTTTGTCAATGTACGGTCATAAGCTTGAGGTTCAGGTTGATTTTTCATCCTATACCACAATGCAGCTGCAGATCCCTCACGTTTAAGAATATTCTGTATGATTTTCTTCTCATTCTTCATATGAGAAGGGTCTTCCTTTTCCGTTGAGGAACTTACGTAATGCTTCCCGATAGCAACTACAAGAGCAAGAATGGTAGAAAAACACATAATAAATAAACAGAATACCATCATCGGAAAAGAGATGATTCAGCTTCCAAGACAAAATAAACAAAGAACAAAGAGATTGAGGTTAAGAAAACATCTTAGCAGTACAAATTTCAAGAAACAGCTGTAAGGTAAATCATTAATCTCTTAAATTTATTCTATATCTGTGACTGTCAGCATTAAAGCACTAAGAGTTTGTACTTTGTGATTTAAAAATACCATTGTGTCCAAATTGCGATAAGGGTACCGGAACAATTCATTTTCTCCTTCTAAAAGATGGGATGTGCAGTACAACCACATAACTGGATAGAACGGAGAACGGAAATTCACACACCTTGCATGTCCACAATTGATTCCTCCAATTTGTTTTTATGATACTTCAAATATTTAACATTGTCTTCGTGATGCTTTAATTTTTGACCCAGCTCCTGCATATCATCTTGAAGGTTCTGCAAATATTGCATCAACTCAGTTTCACAACAATCCATATCTTGTCCTCAAGGAGACTTATATATAATATCTTTTGATAGACGAATATTCTTATTGATAAAAAAGGAAGATAAACTAAAGTTGAGTATAACGCAAGTCATATGCATGAACAATCTAAAGGGACAGTATAAACAAACCTATGAATATAGTGACAAACCTTAGAATGGTTTGCAGTTGACTCGGCGATCTGACTAAGAGCTCCGTTCTGGACATTGTCCCTTGAAATCATATATGGGGAATGTCGACCAACATGTGTCAAATCAGATATGACTAATGCCCTTGAGTTATTTGAAAGCTAGCATAACAAGATCATGACACAGTTTCAGGTAATTTGTTTTACATTTGATAAGAAATGAATCACAGCCTCATGTGTCATGTCCCAAGCATTTGTACATAAAGAGCGGATTATATGTAATAAAAAAATCATCAGTAATGTGGAAAAACAGAATTTTAGGTTTGAAACAGAAAATTCATGTTTATTTGCTTCCTTCAATAAACCAGAAACCAATCCAGGACCATATAAATTTAATAATTCCAAAAGCAAGATTAACCAATCAATACCATGTGGTGGATAGGAAAGTTACATAATATGAAGGTAATGTTACCGTGTAAACGAACTGCATTACCTAAAAGAGCACAATAACCCATGAGATCATGCTTCTAATCAAAACATCCAATTTGAATAAAAGTAACACATTAAAATCCTTTTGACAATTTCACCTCACATTCAGAAATTGCTATTTTAACCTTTTGTTTTTCCCTTTAACCATTGCAAAAATCATGCCTGTAATAAACACCAAATTTGGAGGTCAGGAAAGTCATTTACTCACCAATTTTAGTCGTGACACAATTTTTTATTACACAGATTTTTTTATGGTCCAGATATCACCCTCATTTGTATACTTTAATTCAATGCAAAAATGTTGCAACTATCAGCTCACGAAAATCCACCACGATTGATTTCTAATAAATGCAAAACTGTGGTACTAGTCTTTTGGAGTTTCAAAATTTTGATTTTTGGATTAATGTTATCTTCCCCTGCACTGTTTACTAATAACTGTAGGATTGGGAGAAAAGGAAGAAAACTAAATTCACCATTTGGTCGATCGTTTGCAACCTTTAGTGCATCTTTATCATTCTTACTCATTGAATTTACTCATCATTCAGATTTACAAGTTAATATTTTTTGTCTCAAGAGAACAAGTTAGTTATCAGTCATAAATATTGTTGAAGTGGCAATATACTCCGAACGCACGATTAAAATCACAAAATATAAAACGATGATATAACTTACATATGGTAAGTTTATACAATGTTTGTCCGCCTTTGAAATGTAATTATTCATCAAATTCTAGACGTAGGTTATTGACAATCATCCCATGTGCTTACAATTACATTTTTCAAGGCTCTATTCAAGGAACTGAACAAAACGGAATTTGTGTTTTGATCGAACATCGGCTCCATAAGAATATGTGAAATGATATACAGACTTGAATGACTTTCTCATCTATTATACTAGTCTTCTGGAGCAGTCTATCCTATCATATTTGATGACGAACACTGGCAAACTCGTTAACAGTGGGCATAATAGAAGGAAGAACTAGGAAAGAGTTACCACCAGGTCAATTTCAAGACGTGACACGTGTTTACGTTATAAGTGGGATTAAGGTGCATGAACCAAATTCTGATTGATGAGTGAAGATTATTCAGTGTAAGCCATGCCTGATTTCCACAGTAGCCTTTACTTTCACGTGTAAGTAAAAAAGCCATAAATGAACCCTAAACCCCAATTGCCTCAAAGTTTAGAATGATAATTCACTAAAAAACACCAATAATACTAAAATGAGAAAGAGAGAGAGAGAGAGAGAGAGAGAGAGAGAGAGGACCAGGGTAGCTGTCTCGCCGTTGATGGTACTTTGCTGCTGGTCTCCGCCGAGCATCTTCCTCCGTTTAGTGGTTGCTCCGCCGAGAGGCTGATATGTAGCACAGAAAGTGCAGAACTGGGAACAGGGAAGGGATCTTTTATACTGCAGCAGCTATAATATTTTTATTTTAATTTACTTCTGGATGCATACAGTCAGGCGAGTGTTTTCCACAGTATAAATTCATTAAATATCCTTGAAAGATAAAAAGAAAAGTCAAAGATAGTCAAGAGTGTTTGGCCACTAAAAAACGACAAAAACTTGTGTGATACGATCTCACAAATCATATTTTATGAGATAGATATCTTATTTGGGTCATTAATGAAAAAATATTACTTTTTACGTTAAGAGTATTACTTTTTATTGTGAATATCGGTAGAGTTGACCCGTCTCATAGATAAAGATTTGTGAGACCGTCTCACAAGAGACATACTCTTAAACAAAATTGATTATTGAGTTTAATTTTTTTTTTTTTTGTGTTTCTTCAAATCAAATTATGCCTTAATTTTTGTTTAATTTAATTTAAATATAAATTTGATGTGTTGATGTATTTTTTTCGACAAAAATATTTAATATTATAATAATTTATTTATCAAACACTACTCATTTATTATTTTCGAATTTTTACTTTTATTTCCAAATATTATTATATTTTCTCTATTTTTTCATGATCTATAAATTTATTTACGTATAGAAAAACATAATCTTTTCCCAGGATTTCCTTGTCAGTCAACGCAGACTCGTGGAGTAGATTTTAACCTATATTGGTACGAGAACAAATATATTAATTTGATCAAACATATAGTGTTGTTCTACTATGTTATATGCTTGGACCGAGGGTGCCTCATAACCTTGTATGTACATTAAAAGTTGTGAATGCCAAAAATATCCTCGTACAAAATTTATCCTCCCATTCGCCCTTCCCGACTTCATTTCTTTTTTACAACATATAACAAAAGAAGAGTTGCAGTGATTTGAAGTTTTTCTTCGTTGTATAAGAATTAAAATTTGTGAATACTAAAAAAACTGAAATTTTTTAAAATGTATACCAAAATTCTATCTTTTCTATGCCATAATACTAATATTTTTCAAATTTCAAATATGAGAAGAATTTGCATGAAATACAATATTGAAAGGGAATACAAGAGCATGGAACCTGTTTAAGCGCTACGTTAGCCAGAAACTGACCTAAAAAGTGCAATAAACTCTTTAAATACGTGTGATTAAAATATATAAAGTTTAACTTACTAAAAATACCAAACTCGTTCTTGACGAGTGACTCTGTCAGGAGATGGTCTTTGTTACAGACGTTGTTAATCACTTAAAAATGAAAGTAGAGACTCGAGACCACTTTATTCTTGAAATTTTCACACACCAATCACTTGCCCCAAACAACAATCCAATTAAGGCCATTTTTCATTCCACATCAAACCAAATAACTACACCAAACAGACCCTACAGCCGTCACCTTTTTTCTTATCTTGACATTAAGAATCCACTCATCTCCCGCTGGCTTCGGTATAGACTTTGGTAGCCGAAGAGGCACCTTATACTCCCCCAGAGCAGATAAAGGAGCGGGTAGTTGCAAGTTTTCCGGTTCAATGTGCACTTGTAGTTGCCTGGAAACCTGAATTTACCAGAGAAATTAGTCACATCGGCAGCACATCAAGAAAGCAGTGCCCCCCAAAGTAACAGTAAGAAAAGGCGTAGCCAGGATCGATTGACACAAAGTTTAAGGTATGCTTCATGTTTCAAGATCGAAAAATCAAAACAATACCTCGGATAAAATTTCTTATTTAGTCACAGGATCACGAACCTCGGTGCCCTTCCTTCTACGATGAATCGTCTTATTCTCTTGAACACAAAGGGGAAATGTGATAAGTCCATACCACCGGTTGCTTTCAACTCAAATAAATGTTAAAAGATAAAAAAAAGTTTGCAATGTATAAAAGGAACCAAGTGAACTACATAACTTCGCAGCAAACAGTACATGAAGTTCAGAAAATATAACCCTCAACTTTCCAGCTAGTGACATGTTAGGCCCAACCCATATTTGGTAACAATGATTCTTACCAAAAAAGAATTCAAGAAAGACAATGATGATTGCAGTTGATTGTAGATAGTAAATTAAACTAAATGAACGATTTTTAAAAATTCATCACCCCTCGCTACGAATTTGAAAATTTAAAAACAAAAGTTGGTGAGACATAAGTGCTTTGTTGCATGTAGAAAAAGTGCAAATTATGACAGCTATCTAAAGAGGAAATAAACTTCTAACAATAAAACTAAAAGAACTTTTAAGTCATCGAAGGCACCTTTCCAGCGTTTTTATGGAACACTTAAAGCTTCAAGTATGATATACTGACCAGTTTTGCATTTGCGAGGCGATTCGCAGCTGCCTGGGATTCTTTCATGTTGTTTTCTTCAGTCTTTGTAACTACTTTAACCTCTTCGACTTCCTTAGTCTTGTATATCTGATCAAAGAACAAGTTCGGAAGAAGCTTTTGTCCCCAAAATCTTCTCTTCTTTCAGTAATCTTCCTTTCATCATCTATGAATATAAAGGCAAAGAGTGGGCTGAGTGAAAAGGAATAAACATTTTCTTTGACGAGTAATTTAACTCTCAAGTGGCTATACAGAAAGCATTAATTGAGTTCTCTCATAGAAAAATAAAAATAATTTGAGATTTGCAATTAATAACATTTCTACCACAACACTCAAAGTATATGATACTCATTCACAATGTTGGACATAGATTTGGCAGAAATTGGCAAAAATAAGGAAAAATTCAAATTTCAGCTGTGATCTTTTTAAAAAATGTAACATTTGTGCACTAAATACACAAATCCTCAAAAACTTTCTAGGATCCACCATTACCAACGGATACGAGCTGCATCAAGCGCAGATCACCAAAAATTTGACATGGCAAAACCAAAATAGTACACAGAAACACTTTCCCTTGATATTTATTCAAATTAGCACAATTCAAAATTCAATCAACCCCGATCGAAATAAATATATAATTCCAATTCCAATCACACAGCTCGCACAATAAATTGATGAACTCTCAAAGATGCCAATCAAAACAGAGCAAGAGTTACCTTGCGCTGGTCACGAATGAGATACACAAACTTGTCAATATTGGGAACAGCTAATAACTTTGGCATCAAATGGTACCGGAAATACCCTGGCGCCACTTTAACCGTTTCTCCAGCTTTCCCGAGCTTGTCAATCGTCTAAATCACCAAAAAAATACAGTAATCCGCACCATTTTGGAGCAATTTTGAAAACACTATAAAAATGTAAGCAATTGAGGCACTAACAGTTGTCAGAATGACTTCCAATTTGCGATATCGAACTCCTTGAGCAGCGTAAAACAGCGGGTGGTGTAGCATTTCATTCGACCCCCGCCGCAGAATATTTTTACCGTATTGCAGATAAGCCATTGGTATTTATCGACACTCAAAGGTCCGTCAAATGCAGCCATACACTAAGAAAAACAAAACGAAAGACACAAAAAAGGTTGAAGAAAGATGATTATCTGACACAAAGGTGCAGTGACGCGGCGGTACGGAGAGGCGGCGATACACAGTGGTGAAGGCTGAGGTTAGGTTCCGGTGGGTTTTTTTTTAAAAAAATTCTGATCAATCATTTTTTTTAAAAGAAAATTACTTTTCAAGTTAACCTATTTTACAAATTTCCCCATGTTGGCTCTCAAGTTTTAGATTTCTGTCATTAAACAAACAAGCGCATAAAAACCAAGAAGCCTGGATTAAACATAATCATTTTTATCCCATATTTAACACTTAATAATGCAACTTAAATATGTGATAAAAAATCTATTCAAAAAAAAAAATGTGATAAAAAATACCTATATTTTCTCAGTGAATTTGTGTCAGGACTTGACATAGTTTACTGACTACAAAATTAATCGAAGAGTTTAATCCATACGTATCGAAATATAATAATGATATACTGTATTGTTATCAAAATAGAAAAATACCCGATCAAAATAAAATATTGTTTCTACATTTTTAGCTAGAACGGTTCGAGAAAATGAATAAAAAAAATATAATTGTGATATCAATTGTATATATATATATGATATACACACGGAAAAATACATATACATGTCAGGTTAATGATATATTTCTAGGGATCTAAATGAACCAAATCGTTTGCGAGTTATTCGAAGCTCGGTTCGATAAAAAGTTCGTTTGAGTTCGTTTGTTAACTATATCAAGCCAAGCTCAAACTCGATTTTGAGCTCGAAAAATTAATCAAACCAAGCTCAAGCCTAAAGATATTCGGCTCGTGAGCTCGCAAACATGTTTGATAATAGGCTCGCGAGCTCGAGCTCGGCTTGTTTAGGTGGCTCGTAAGCTTGAGCTTGACTCATTTGTTGAGTTGACAAATTAAAATATTAGTACCAATGTCAATGGAAGGAATTGAATATAAGACAAATAAAAATATTAGTACTAATGTTATTATGAACTATGCAGGATACTTGACTAGTTGCTATTGGAGATGATTTTGTAATTCCTGATTTTAATGGATTCTTTGACGTCCACCCTACTTTCTCACCAGACTTAATTGAAGCATTAAAGAGGTGAAATTATTTCATTGTTATTTATATGACGATATAAGTGTATGATGAATATTCTAGATGTATTATTTTGGAATGTTCAATAATATATTGATTTATATTTTTTAGCTCTTATTTATGTTGTTTTGGTTATTTATGAATTAATTTACATTTTTATGTATGATTTAAAATTAGTTTATAGATATATTTAATTTTTAACAAGCTCGAATTAAGCTCAAACTCGAGCTCAATTCTATGCTTTACGAGCTCGAAAACGAGCCGAGCTCAAGTCAGGTTTGTTAAACATGCTAAACGAGCTATTAATGAATCAAGCTCGAGCCTGATTTGATTAACATGCTAAACTAGCTTTTAACCAGCCGAGCTCGAGCTTTTCCCGAGCTTGGTAATTTCAAGACAAACCAAGCTTGAACCTGATAATAAAAGCTCGAATCGAGCTCGAGCCTCAAACAATCTTAAACGAGCCAAGCTCCTAGCCTGATACTGTTTGATTTGGTTTGAATCGTTACATCCCTATATATTTCCAACAACTGCTACCACAAGGTTTTTTTTTTTTTAAGCAAGTACATGTATTTGCAAACATTAGACGAATTACCAGGATCAAATAACATCGGAAATTGGTTACCACTGATTTTTTTGCATAGTTTTACAGTGATGGCTTGTGAGTTGGGGAGACGCGCTTCTGCATTTGTCTTCGTGATCGCTTTGCTTGGTGAGCTTTTCTTATGTATTTCGAACTGATGTTTTAGTTTTAAATTTCCTGATTGGATGATACATGGTTACATGACATGAGAAGAGTAATATTTTTGGGTTCATGCGTTTGTTGTGGAATAATGACATCGAGTGTTCTTTTCTTAATACTCTAAGCAGGAAGTTTATTTGCATTCACCATAGCGAACGAGGACGACACTCCCAAAGTAGGAACGGTTATCGGCATAGATCTTGGCACAACTTATTATGTGTGTTGGACTTGGTGTTTACAAAAACGGACATGTCGAAATCATAGCGAACGACCAAGGTAATTGCATCATCCCATCAGGGTTGCCTTCTCCGAAAACGAAAGGTTGATAGGAGAAGAGGAAAATAATCAGGCACCCAGTAATGCTGAGAGGACTATCTTCGATGTCAAGAGGCTAATTGGAAGAAAGTAAGTAAAATCTTGTTTCTTTTTTAATGGTTTCTAATCACGCTTTAATGGTATCGAAACTGCCGGAGGAGTGATGACCAAATTGATTCCGAGAAACGCCGGCATCCCAACCGATAGATCTCGGTTTTTCACAACGTACCAGGACAAACAGACCACCGTCTCGATTCGGGTAATTGAATACGATTCTTGAAAATATAAGAAGGGCTGACTTGGCCCATGATGATAACATTTTTGGTATTCTGTAATAGGTCTTTGAGGGTGAAAGAAGTATGACCAAGGACTGTAAGTTGCTTGGAATCTTTGATCTCACTGGAATAACTCCTGCCCCAAGGTTACTAGTCGCCAATGTTCCATATGTATAATAAATTATGAAACATTAGCTCAAGATTTAATTTTTTTGTTGGTGGTGTCGATAGAGGAACTCCTCAGATTGAGGTGATATTCTCGCGATGTCAATGGCATTCTAAATGTAAAAGCCGAAGATAAGGCCGCTGGCCGTTCTGCAAAGATCTCAATCACCAATGACAAAGGACGTCTCTCGAAAGAAGAAATCGAGCAGAAGGTGAAAGAGGCCGAGGAGTTCGCGGAGAAAGACAAGAAGGCTAGAGTCCGACGAGAAGGAGAAAATCGAGGCCGCGACAAAGGAAGCCCTCGAATGGATGGACGACAATCAGAATGCAGACAAGGAGGATTACGACGAGAAGTTGAAAGAGGTGGAGTCTGTGTGCAATCCAATCATCACAGCTGTGTATCAGCGGTCTGATGGCGCGTCGGAGGAGGAAGACGATGGCCATGAAGAACTGTGAACAGTTTTAAAAATTTCTCTCTTTTTGCTGCTTCATATACTTACTAGAGAGTGAATATCGATGGTAGACAGTAGTAGCTAAAATAGAGATTATCTAGGAAGAAATTTTGTAACTTTCAGCAATGTTACTTCTCGGTTTCCGATTTTTAAGATAGTACATAAAATTACGTCAAATTATGCTATGATTTTTATGAGAGGAGAGCTTGAATTCCTACAGATCATGATTATCATCTAGCTAGACAACTCAAGAAAAGTAGAACTATTTTTGATAAAAATATTGTTATTTATTTTCATAGTCTATCCTAAACTGAAGATAATTTTAAGTAGACACAGTTTGGCATGACGAATACCATAATATTGTTAAAAACAACGAAGACAAACTAGGACAACAGTTTGAGAGAAAGCAAGCAGTCGCCACGAGGATCCTATCTCCAAACACATGTCCCATGTATCCAACGTTACTGTCAACGTCAAATATAAATATCTTGCGAATCACATGGACCCCACATTGCTGTGCTTCTTCCAATCATTTGCCAACAACACCCCCTCGTTACGTGTCTCTTTCGCCACTCTCGTTCCCCCACGTATGCCCTTTCCTTATATATTTTCTTCTCCTATTATCGATTTAAGCTTCGCGGGGTTTGATTTCTTTGATGGTGGGCGATGATTTTTGATAGCGTAGAGCATGTGTCTCAGGTGCCGGAGAGTTTCTTTCCAAGGAATAACGGGATCAGCGGAGGAGAAAATGAAACCATGAAGGATATTAGCCGCAAAAGAAGGGAGCTCCGGCGAGTTAAGTTACTGGGTCGGGGGAAAACCGCCGAAGATTCGGTTTTGTCCCCGGATTGTGATGTGGGTTTGAGCAATAAGCGATGGAAATGTAATAATACGGGCTCCGTAGAGCCAATATTGATCCCGGAGGATTTGGTCGACCGGGTTCCCCGAAAAGACGTCGATTTTGGCGGGGAATCAACCTTGAGCACGTGTCGTACACATGGTTCTGTATCCGTGATTGGACGAAGGAGAGCAATGGAGGACGCGGTGGCGGTGGAATTAGGTTTTTTGACAAGATGTGGGAAAATATACGATTTCTTCGGGGTGTATGATGGCCATGGGGGCTTCCGGGTGGCGCAGTCTTGCCGTGAGACACTTCATAAATTGGTGGCGAAGATTGTGGAGGAAAAAGGAGGCGAAGAGATCGATTGGGGGAAGGTGATGGAGGCAGGTTTCCGAGAGATGGATGAGGAAGTGAATAAGAATGGAGCAGCAGTGGCGATGATGGGATCCACGGCGGTGGTGGCGGTTGTCGGGGAGGAGCAGGTGGTTATTGCGCATTGTGGAGATTCGAGGGCTGTGCTTTCCCGTGGTGGAGTCGCCGTACAATTGTCCGACGATCACAAGGTACGTAGACACATATGATGAATAATTGAGTTAAAACATTCATCCACTGTACGTAACATTGTTCAAATATTTTCTTAACAAAATGACATTTCTCGTGTGAACAAAACGACTCCACTTCATGTAGAATTAGTAAACTCGTCATGATTTCATGGTTGGTTTGTTTGTAAGTACTTGTGAAAATATTTGCCATTCATTTGCATTACTCTTCAATTTTTTATTTTTATTTTTATTTTTTTTATGATGATTTATGACAACTATTATGCAGCCCGATAGACCCGATGAATTGGAGAGAATTGTAGGCTGTGGAGGGAAGGTCATTGATTGGAATGGACAAAGGGTCTTGGGAGTTCTTGCCACTTCAAGATCTATAGGTTAGCAACTAAATACTGCTGAAACAATTATTTTTTCTCTATTCTCATCTGTTTGATCCGTCTATCTATTAATCTAGACCTTTATATATGCATTATATATACAGTATATAAATTAAAGCACCTTAGAGATCAAATTTTGGTATCTTTTTACCGTGGCACATTATGAAAACGACCAACTTTCTGTTTATACTTCTCATTGACATTTTATTTTTGTGGTTTAAAACTTTGCTCATGTATATATATAATCTTGATAGAGAATGTGATTAAAATTTGCACGATGATCAATCTGACTCGATATTGCAGGTGATAGATGCCTCAAACCTTTTGTGACACCCGAGCCAGAAGTAAAACTTGTCAATATAACTGATTTAGACGAGTTTTTGATACTAGCAAGTGATGGCTTATGGGACGTAATTTCTAATGATCTAGCGTGCCTAGTCGTAAGAAAATGTTTAGATAGGCGTATAAAAAGAACCTCCCATGTTTCAGTAGTTCAACAAGATATCGAACTCGAGCGTGTCGACATGACGAAAGAAGAAAATTATGCAGTGGTAGCAGCAGCAACTGTGCTAGCAGAGTTGGCTATGGCTCGAGGTAGTAGAGACAACATCAGTGTCATCGTTGTGGACTTGAGACACTCGAAGAGTGGTCGAGTAGATGTAGAAGCCCGGGTTAAAATATAGACACACAAGAATGAGAATTTCAGTGCCAAGATTTTTACCCAATTTTAAAATGATAATCTGAGTTGGTCTTTTTGATCAACTTAATTAACTGATCTTTTCTTGACGTATATAATGTTTAATTCTTTTGGAATTTAATAATATTGCACCAAGTGAAAATTTTATATGAATTTTGTACTTGAGACCAATATTTGTTTGTGCATGTATAATCAATTATAGTATGGTCGAGTATTATAAATTAATAATTGGTTATAATGGATGTTATCTTCTATTTCTTGTTAATTTTTCTTAAATTAAAAATTATAACAAAGTCTCTTCTACAGTTAAATATCAATTTTGATACAGAGAGAAGAATGATGGATTTTTTTAATTAATTATACTACATAAATTATGGCAAAAAATTGTGTGAGTCGGATGTCGTATTTTGTGAGACAGATTTCTTATTTGATTCATCTATGAAAAAATATTATTTTTTTATGTTAAAAGTATTATTTTTTATTGTGAATATCAGTATGGTTGATCGTCAGATAAAGATTCGTGAAACCGTCTCACAAGATATTTATTCTAAATTATTGGTTATACTATATAAAAACCGTTGTCTAGCATATTTGAGCTATCATTTTGGTAAAGACGTTAATTTCTCACCTTGCACACCCCAATTTTTGCCAGTTCCTGGACTTGATTTTCTTGGATGAAACTTAATATTTGCCGCTTCTGTTTTCTCTAAAAAAAAAATTTACCTTTTCTTAAAGAGGGGGGTCGTTGGATTTGTATAAATTGAAATTTATTTTATATGAAAACATGAATTTAAAATGTACTCTCTGATGTATAAATACAAATTAAGAAATCAAAAACACATGACATGATAAGATAAACATTCAAATAATTTTTTGACGCTTTATACATTAAAAAGGTAATGAATACATGATAGACGTAGACAACTCGATTCTAGGTAAATACAAACCACTAGAGAGAAAATGGCCTTTTTAACTATGGGTGGTTCTAAATCCAAAACTTTGACCCAAATTGGGTTCGTGTCTGAATGGTATAATTTGACACCTACTTTTCGTATAGACCTTCTCTGAATAAAATTAACAAAAAATAATGTTACAGCAACGTATAGGCAGGATTAAATTATTTTGTTGGCCGACTAGCTTTGCACTGTACAAAACTGCATATGAGAAGAATAATATTTAACCAGATGCTTACTTCGCTTAAGCCAAGACAAACTCTCCTTCCTCCTGTTGTTGTTCCAGTACTTCGGATAAACGCTCCTGGCTACAAGGAAGAAGAACACGTCTAATATCTTCTGCACCAAGCGTCTCATATTCCAGAAGGGCATTCGCTAGTGTATGCAGTGACTTCTCATGCTGCATTTCAATCGATATTCCAAAAGATAAGGTGTTAAGTTAAAACAATGGCAATAATCAGATGAAACCGACATGAAATGATGAACTACTTTTTAAAGATACCTTCTTCAGCAGGGCTTTGACGCGATTATAAGCTTCCCTCAACAGCTTAACCACCTCAGCATCAATACGGGATTGCATTTCTGAACCCGGTCGTTCTTTAATGTGAATAGGTCCAATTTCATCACTCATCCCACATGTTGAAACCTACCAAGAAAAACTAGTTAAAACATTTTCACTCTTGCCAACGGTATCTGTCGGTTTGAAACTTGGCGTGACTAATTACAATTCCAGATGACATGCAACACATGGAAGTCTGATACTAAGAATGAAAACATAAATGAGAACAATAAAATGAATGCCAAGTAATCAAAACTACAGAGGATCAGTATTTGGGAGCAAAGGCAAAGGACTGTATTTTTCCCATGCAAGAAAATAGAGATATTCTAAAAGATCTTTGAAGTTTTATGGAGAGTACCATATACTGAGCAAGCTCTGTGGCTGTATTGAGATCACTGCTTGCTCCAGTGGTAATATGGTCCTGGCCAAAAATAAGTTCTTCAGCTACTCTCCCTCCCATACAAACATCCAGACGTGCTAGCAATTGCTTCTTGCTGACTGAAGTCTCGTCAGTAGCGGGAAGCTGGGTAACCATGCCTAGAGCAGATCCACGTGGTATGATTGTAGCCTTATGAATGGGATGTGCACCTTCGGTGTTTAAGGCAACAATAGCATGACCACTCTCATGATATGCAGTGAGCTGGGAAAGAAAATATATCATTCAATCTCTGAAAAGTAGATGATGCTCAATCTTTCGGAGATCAAAATCTAATAAAAATTCCTCCTTCCATCATGTAAATAGTTTTTCGAAGCACACTTTTTTCAGGTTATGACAGACATTTTTAAGGAAGGTCGGTAACCGCAGAGTTATAATAACTGGACACAGAATATTTATGAATTTTTCCATTCTTTAGCCTTAAGTTTGTCCCTTTGATTGTACTTCAAACATTTGAGACAACAGGATTGACCATGGAGGAGGAATATGTCTTTGTATTACAGGGCTGATCCTTGTCTCTGAGTCTCTATTCACTCAGTTGTTAATGAAATTTCCTTTTCTGCAATAATTGCCATCTCATGACATTACCACCAGATCTCTCAAGAATTACAAGTCCGATAGAGAATATTCCCATTCAAGTTACGAGATTTTCATTTGCTAGAAGGCCAGCTAAATATGGTCCCAAAGTGCAAAACAGCAGAGCCTAGATGATTGATGAATATGATCCGGGCTATATCAAATCATTGATGTAGAACTTTATCCAAAGATGGACTAAATCCATGAAACATATTAAAAATAAAATAGCACGGACCTTCTTTGACTCTTCAGACAGAAACATTGTCTTCCTTTCTGTTCCCATCATTATCCTATCTTTCGCAAATTCTAACTGTGCTGCAGTCAGCTTCTCAGCACCTTCAACAGCAGCCTTGATTGCGGCAATATTAACCAAATTTGCAAGATCTGAATCAGAAGGAAAGTCAGTGGACAAGAAAAATGGGTGGGGAAAAATTCATTTATTCCAGTTACGGGACCAGAGAGACAGAAACCACTTGGGTATGGACGTATGGTGCAGTGCAAAGATTATCATATATAAAAACCCATGGGGATTATTGCATTAAAAGAAGGCTTCAAATTCAGACAAAAAATCAGTGGCAAAATACCATGAGTTACACTATCGTTAAAAAGACGAACAAAAGACAACATGCCTGCCCCATTGAATCCTGGAGTACCACGAGCAATTGCTTTGACATCAACATCCTTTGCCAATGGTTTGTCTAGCAAATAAAGCTCCAATATTTCTTGACGACCCTGAACATCAGGATTTGTGACAACAATCTAAAAACAGGTTTTCCAGGTGTCAGTTTTTATTGGAAAAGGGAAATTGTAATCAAGTTCATTTACTGAAGGGATTAATCAACCAAAACAGACATATATCACTGACACAAATCTGATGGCAAAGCACATTGATGAACAAATCCAAGCTAAAAAAACACTTACATTCCTAAATAAGAACTTTTAAACATCACATAATGCTACATATAAATCAAATTCCTCGTGAGAGAGAAAATAAAGGCTTCAAAACTTAATGGGAAAAAGGTCCTGTGAGAAGATAATAAAACTTACATGCCTGTCAAATCTACCGGGTCTTGTCAAAGCTGGATCAAGAACATCTGGCAAATTGGTTGCAGCCATGACAATTATCCCCTGCAAAAAGGTTATCATTCTGATATCATTAAGATGTGCAAGAAGATATTAGGCAGAACAACATGATTTTATCTGCATTCACCTCGTTCTGTTCAAAACCATCCATTTCAACAAGCAGTTGATGAAGTGTTTTCTTTGTATGACCTTCCCACTGCTTTCGAGTTGACCCAACAGCATCAACTTCATCAATAAATATGATGCATGGAGCCTGTAAATGTAAAACAAATCATAATGACTGGAGAGGATACAACTTTTAACCCCAAAATAGATCTCATCTCAAACTCAATTTATTGATAGCATGCAAATCAGCATCTCACGAGAGTTAAAATGGCAAAGAGATTAATGAAACATTAATGCAGTGCAATACATTTTTCGACTGTCTGTTACAGCACTTTATTAAGTTATAATCAATGGTACATGGTAGGTATTACTATTGACTGCAGAAGGAATAAGCAATGCACCTTCTTCTTAGCCGCTTGAAACAAAGATCTCACTCTTCGAGCTCCGACTCCCACAAACCTAAAAGGTAAAAGAGAGGTAAATATTCTACCCAAGCCAAAAGGACTCAGCCCCTGAATTAACACAGCAAACAGATAAAAAAATTTCTCTAATTACACTATTACAGCTTACATTTCCTCAAATTCAGAACCAGCTCTGTAAAAGAATGGTACCCCCGCCTCTCCAGCAATTGCCTTATACATTCAAAAAGCAACAAAAGTCAGACAACACTGCCAATTGAAGGTGGCTGACCAAATCACCCATGCACCTAAGTTCAGTAGGGGCTTGAAATAGAAAGTACATAAAATATGAAAATTCTATCCTCATTACAACAAAAAAATTGTACCTTGGCAAGAAGAGTTTTCCCCGTTCCGGGTGATCCAGTCAGAAGAATTCCCTGCAATTTGGACAATCTTTAAAGACACCACAGTAGGAATAGTAAAACAAAAGAGAATACAAAATGGCAATAACAACATAAATATACCAAACCAATACAAACCTTAGGCAACTTTCCTCCTAACCGAGTAAACTTCGAAGGATTTTTTAGGTACTCAACAACCTCCTCAAGTTCTTGTTTAGCATCATCACAGCCTTTGACATCTTTAAATGTCTTTACATTCTGCTACAAAAACAAATTCAATTATTATCCCACGTCATTGTAACTCAACTCAACAAATACAAGCAAACAACTGCAACAGACATTGAGTAAATTATTCATTAGTCTAGCAAAATTATCTACTGTTCCAACTTTTCTTTTTTTATCTATAGCACCTTCAAACTCCCTATAGATCAAGAGAAACACAAATCATGAAGTTAAAGTGCTAAGACAACATAAAAAATCAAAGACATGTGATAGGCAATTAACAAAAAAAAATCACCTTCTCTGGCATTATTTCTTTGTTCAAGTCTTTTGGGGAGTAAGAAGAACTTGAACCAACGCCTGAAGCTCCTATCCCTCCTAAGCTACCAATGTACTTCTGGAGTGCAGCAGCACCAATTAACCTGAGAAGTTACAAATAATTCCATATTCAATAGAGAAAATTGAAAAAAGAAAAGAAAGATGTACATTTGTGGATTGCATTAGAAAAAAAGTAGAAAAATGAATTCAAACCCTCTTCCTTCTTCTCCTCAAACATATAAAGATGCTGTTTCTCACCGATCTAGTCAAATGTAAACCCAAGGATAGTGATGTGTGTTATAGAGCATTCAAAAACTACAACTGAGCTAGTGAAGAAAAAGTCATACCACACCAAACCAACAGCAGCAGTGAAAAGTATAGTTGAAATGACTTCTTGTGCAAAACGTGATGATCTGTTTGACATTTTGGGGTCCACCTACACCACATAAAAGTACGCTGAGAATTTAAAACATGAGTAGCAGTTAAAGTAAGAAACACAGGCACCCAAAAATATGTTAAAAAACCTTGTCCCAACCCCTTCCTTTTTGCAAACTTTTTTGTCTCTTACCATCACAACATGTAAAGGTTGCTTCACAGATATACCAGGGTTCACAAAAATCTCATCCATGTTCCCAGATGCACGTTGTTTTAACTCTTGAAGCTGCATATGATAGTTAAAGTTAACAAGAGAAGTATACGTTTAAGAAATTTCAATAAGGAAAAATTGGTGGTGAACAAGCAAATTGGTCACATATTTCCAGAAGCCAAACAAAAAATGTCCTTACATTTACCAAAATGTTATACTAATAGTTAAAACAGAACATCAAGATCAGACGAAAGACGGGCTAAAATAATTCAAATCAACTCCAGCGTACCAATAGTTCATACAAATTAGAAACAATAACGATAGGTCGAGATGTTTATTCATGCATACGAGAGCTCGTGAAATTGGATTCTTTACAGGGCTCTATAGTTCTATATGCTTCTGTTTTTTATCAAGTCTTCCATAATTCCAGTCACTGGGAAAAAAGACCTCCATCCCAAATTTCTCTCTTTCACAATTCTGGTCACCAATCATGATCCTTCTAAAAGCAACATTTACTTTACTGCTAAATGTGCGACTTGGTTTCAACACCATATCTAGAGGCCATTAACTCTTGGAAGCATAAGTGCAAAGTAATAGGTTACTAATGTTGGTTCGCTTTGTACTACTAACATATTATTTCTAGACATTTATCTAGGCAACCAGAAGAATTCACAATTAGTATGAAAAGAAATCGATGTCATTGATCTTTTCTAAAATGAATTCAATCAGAATAGGTGGTGGTAAGCGCAACTAAATTTTCAAAACAAAACTAAGAATATTGAACAAAGTCAAATACCAACGAAGGGAGACTAGAAGCCCTTCCCGACTGCTCATCAGGTAAATACTCAGAAAGTGCATTAGTCGCCACCAGTGCCCGAATATATTCTGCTACTCCTCTACTATCTACGACATGAGCTCGCTGTTCAAAACGCTGGATGACGGACTCAGGACTGAAAAAAAAAACGAAGGAAAAACAATAAAGAAATACATCAAAATCAATTCTACCACCTGCGATGCACCACAGATTCTCCTTTTTTTTCTGAAGTATCGAACACGGGTCCGATACGACAAAATCTGTATCGTTGACTTTGTAGGTTTGACTAGTCGTATACATCTTAAACACAGCTAAGATACGCCATGGACACGGCAAAGATATGTTTTCTGGATACACTTTGGCAAAAATTTCTCCTTAAATCACTCATCAGAAATTTTACATTGTATATATTTACACACACACACATATATATATATATATATATATATTTTATTCCTACAATATATTCGTATAAATATATATATTTCGTACAATTTTTAATTTTTAATACTAAATATATATATATATAAATTATCGTGTCTTGAATTTTCAAAATTTATCATATGTTCATATCCATATTGTATTCGATATGATACCCGTACTCGTATCCATGCAATATAGGCCACAAGTAATGAGGAGCAATTTTGCATGCTACATAAATCTAATACATCACAAGACACTTTCAGCGTAGTGATGTTGTCTGGTTCACCATAAGTAATTAGGAGAAATTTTGCATGCTCTCTAATTGAATAATATTTCATCCAAAACAAATTGAGAGCTCCATGCTGAATGAATTATAACAAGTGATAAGGTCCATAAATATTTCTTCACCTTCGAAAGCTACTTTATCCAAACAACCTTTCAAATAACTAGCTTACATCCACTCCATGACGGAAAAAAAATCTTAGAAGTATTAGTAAATAACATGCATTCCAGGATTTAGTCAAGGGCCAAGCCCAAGTAATGTAAAAAATGAGAAAATTGACCTGTGCTTATTGAGTTCCGAGAGAAGCAAGCTCTGCTTTGCAGCATCCTTAGGACTGGCATCAGCATCAGCAATCAGCCGCTCCAACCGCTTCTCCTGACGCCGAAACGGCCAACAACCCAACCAATCTGAACTAAAGACCCCCTCGAACCCATTTTTCAACCTCACAAAAGCTCCCAACAAAATTACCATTATTGGAAATTTCTTCTTCACATCCCCATTGACTTCTAAGCCCTCCTTCCCCAGCCCATAATCCACCTTCCCGCCTTCGCTCAAAACAGGTCCATTATTGTATTCACTTATTTCGAGATTCTCAACACCCGAGTTTGAAACACTGCTACCTGATTCCTGATTTGAATTGACATCACCCGTAGCAGGATTAAATGCAGACGAAACAACTAAACGATGCCTTAAGAATCTAGAGTTGAGAAAAATCGAATCTTTACACCAACAATTCAGTCTTAAAGAACAAGAAAAGGGGGGAGAAAACTTGGAAAGGTTGGATTTTTGAGGAATAGAAAAATTGTTCGACCGAGGAAGCGATGGCCTGTGGATGCTGGAAGCCTGAAGTGCTATACTCATTGTAAAACCTCAAACTTCAAAAATCGATAGAGAGTTTAAGGGTTTAAAGAGAATAGGGCCTCCGAGATTAACGTCTGTACAATGAAATCCAATTCACAAAATTACAGACATTAGAGCACAGAGCTCACACCGTGCTGAGTTTCTTGAACCACAGGATTGTAGAGATGACGAGATAAACCTTATCCAATCGATTGAAATTGGACCTATGAATGAACCAATGTCACAAGTTTAATTTCGGGGGGAATAACTTGTTTTATTTTTGGCGTCAACATTTCCCCCTCTCTCTGTGGAAAGGACTCGGTCAATACTTTTTATATATCTGTAAGATAAAATGGAAAAAAGATTTTTCTTCAAAAAAAGTAAAAAAAAGATTTATAAAAACAAATTTAATTCGATGTATATTATTAAGTATAATTTTAGATATTTTGTCACAAACCAAAATTTAATTATATCATATTTTGAGTACAACATTAGTATTTAGCATTCAAACAAATTTTTTCTACTTTCTTTAAAAATAAAAAGTTGAAACAAAATACAATCTAAAAACAAAAGATTTCTTTTTATTTACTATAAAATTAATTAAATTTTTTAGTAAATAAATAATTGTATGATCGATTCAATGCCGAATAGATAAAAGAATACTCAATCAAAATTTGGACCAATGCAAAATAAAACTTACTTTAAAACATTATAAAATATCATAACATAATTCTCTCCCACACTGCGGGATAAAAACCGGAAAAAATTAGATCATGCATATATTTACCAGCAGATTGTAGCCTGGAAAAATGGATTGTACAAGTTAACAGATTTTTACACGAATCACATTGACAAACTACAGGACCCCTGGTTTGTATAACAACACAATATACAGCAAACAAGTTCACTCAAGCTCGAGCTAGACCTGGAGCCAGAGCTGGATATGGATCATTTAGAAAACACGCACATGAGCAGGAACTTGTTCATTTAAAAATGTAGTGTCGAAGATAGTCAACCCGAGCTGGATGCTTAAGCTTCATAAGTGCCTTCACCTCATGTTTCCTTACCATTTCTCTTGAAATGTTCAAATTTCCTGCAATTTCTCCAAGTGTTCTGTCTCCTTTTCCATCAAGTCCATATCTTTGTCTGATAACCAAACTCTCTTTGGGCTTCAAAGAATCGAGCTGTCAAAATAGCATATAAAAAATGTGCTTTGACGTGGTGCTTTATATATAAAAATCAGCCAAACAGAGTAAAAGGCCAGAAATAGAGAGGTATACGCCATGGTCGGTCCAAGGAAAATTGAGGAGGTCATTTAGTATATCGAGGGACACCGAATTTACAAGTTTAGAATGTAAACACATTAATATCCTTTGAATGCAAGCTCAACCAGATCAATGAATGCTCACTAAAGAACAACAGCAAATGAACGAGATTTGGAACTGTTTGCATCATAGTAAGAAAAATGCATGTTCTTGGAGGATAAAATTGTCTCCATATGTGCTTCATTACGACTTATTGTGACAATTAGGAAAATGCTAAATTTGTTAAGCCCTTTCAACTAGGCAAAAACATCAAGGAGACAAATGAAATGAACTCTTCGCAAGCCAAACACACAATCTAGACAAAGAAAACTCATTTCTTTGTACCACAAGGCAATGGAAACTGAGACTCAAACTTACCACATCATCTAGAGCAAGCCTGAGAAGTTCTGGTTGCCTTCTCTTATCTCCTTCAACACCATCAACATCAGTTATCCCATTAATGAATTCTTCTTGGGTAACTGAATTCCGAGCCTGGAGAGAATAGATAGGTTTTGAAGCCCTCATCACTTCTTGGTATCGTTCTGGGGAAATTCCAACTCTGTCTAGAATTTCTTTCTCGGTTGGCAGTCTTTGAAGCTCAAATGACAACTCCAGCTTTGTCCTCTGGATTTCTACTCTGACCTATATCAGAAAGTATTTCAGGTTTTACAGTAGTTTGATGCAAATTGCAGAAACGTTTTGACAAATAAGCCAAGATAGCAGTTTCATCCATATGTATTATGTTCGGCAAGCTCAGTCCTGGAAATATTGGCAATCTTGTAGAAGCTTCAGAAATAAGTAATTATATAAATCCTATTCAAAGTACAATTTTTTTTTTAAAAAGGCCACCTATGACGAAGCAAAACAACTCATAGTTATTTCACATTTCAAATGGTATATTTTATGTTCCTACGAAGACAGTAATGAATTCATGGCTCCAGCATTAAATCATGTGAGACCAACAAGAAAAAAAGAACATACCGACTCAAGGCCAAAGGAGACCTTAGTGAAACTTGAAAGCGTCATAGACCGAATAATTGCATGCCTGATCCAAAAGAGGCCATATGTTGAGAGCTGGAACTTCCTATTTGGCTCAAAACGATCAATAGCTATCATAAGTCCCTTTACACCAGCTTGACAAAGGTCTTGGAATCTTGGGCCATTCACAAAATCTCGAAAATACTTGTTCATCACAAATAAAATAAGTCGGAGGTTGTGCTGTAGCCAATTAAAAAAGTAAAAGCTTCAGCGAGATTTTCTACCCAATAAAGCAAGCCGGAGAAAAAGTTCATGCTCCTTGTGATGGACAGCAGGAGCAGTTAGATCACCCCACACAACCCCCCCCCCTCCACCCAATTAAAGAAAAGCTAATTACCTTGATCAATTTACTTCTGGCAGCTCGACCAACTTCCATTTCTTTCTTCAGCTGGGCATTAGTGATATTCCTTGTCTCTGCTAATTCATTGTCATTAAGCTCTCTTCCTAGATCATTTTTTAAATCCTCCTTGACTTGGAGAATTGCCTAAATGGCATTAATAAAATTTATCAGGCCAGAAATGATAAGAGAATCAAACACAACAGAAAAGAAATATTATCCTCGTTCAAATTTCATTCTTTTTTCACCAAGCCTCAGAGCATTTGCACCACATTTTTCTTAACACCAATGCACTCACCTTCATTGGTTCCATTAGCTCAAATAACCGGGTATGCTCATTAGAAGGAAGAACCGGTGGGATCTTCATTTTCTTCCAGTTTAAGCTAACCAAATCGGTGGAAGGGGAATAATCCCTTACAAGCCTATCAATCTTTTCCATTTCATCATTATTCCGTTGTTTCCTTTTCTGGTACGACACAATATGTTCATGTTCCCTTTTCGTTCTAAGAGCAATCCTGTTTTCAAGGCTCAATCTTTTTGTCCTTACTGTCTTACTCCTGATGACAGTGTCAGCGGTTTTGTTCTCTAACACTTCTGCAGCATCTTCAGTCCTCTTTCCTCGTGATCGCCTTGTCTTTGTTATTTGATCTCTGACTTCCTTGTCAGAAATATCTGTTGCAGGACTATGCTTGTATATTTGCTCTAATTTGGCAGCAGCTTCATTATAATCTAACTCTGTTGCACTTGAAGAGGCTCGATCTATTGCAACATCCGGCACATATCCTGACCCCTTTTTCACAGTTATTAACCTCTTTTCATCTGCTTTCTTTGTCCCCACAGGTAAACATACAGATTCTAGTGGTGCAACTAGAGCAATATTTTTACTCCTATCAGTTTTGAATGCTAATATAACAGGTGTTTTCGATAAATATATATGAGTATAAAATTTTGAGCTCAATCTCAATGGACTCCTTGCGGCAGAGCTAGAAACAGTCACGACTCCCATGCCAATGTTATGTGATCCAGTAGCAAAATGCCAAATTAGATAAATTATCGATACTCAGATCCTGTGGCAAAAATTTACAATCCATAAGTGATTAATACCAAAATAGAAATTGCATTTGACGACATAGTCAAGAAACTGAAGTACAAACAAAATTAAGATGTTTCATACACAAACATCATTTCAACATACAAATACTTACAAGGATCATTTATGATTTGAGATATCAAGTATCACACTATGAGTAAACGAATTAAAAAAACCAATGATTTTCGGTGCAATTTATTAAATAAGAGGTTTTCGTACTGGAACCTACTTAAATATAGATTCCTCAACTTCAAATCAAAATCGTCCATCCATCTTCACCAATCAGAAACGCCACCTAAACTGCAAACTTGACAGGCATCAACTCGCAGAAATACCTGAGTAAGTGAAGACTCGCCAGCTACGAATTGATCGAGCAACCACAGAGTTACCGTCCGCCAGCGATATAATATCCCGGCGACGAAGTGGCGAAGAAGAGAATCTCAGCTGAACAGAACACTTTCTCTGCAATTAAAATTATTATTTTAAAATATAAAATAGCTCGAATTTTGGCGTCCACACGCCTTTCGCAACCAATATCTACGCTTGTAAATGGCGGTTCAAGTAACCGACGGAGGAGATCTATTGTCCACGGGAGATTGTTGTCCTGACGTGGAAAGATATAAGTGGAACGAGATATATGCAGCGGGAGCTTATATGGATATTATTTCTGACACGTGTCTTATTTTTATTTGTTGCTAAGATATTACTTTGAATTTTTGTTGGACCCATTTTTTAAAGATATGAGGTGAGAAAGTCGCCTATCGAGAATTGACACAGTTAATTAATTAACTAACGAACTAATTAATTAAATTTTGTTTTTTTGAGATAGTTTTAATATAAGACATTGTTTATGCGAAACATAAGTCAACAACCTTGTAACATCGTATATTTGATTCAAATTCTACAATAATTCGAGAAATTGTCATGTTATCACACGAATCAAATGATTATTAAACAAGATAGAATTCCGTCGGGTGCTAATCTTACTCAAATATTTGAATATATTTTTTGGTTAAAATAACTTCTCCAATGGATGGCATGGTGTGTTTTTAGTTAAAATAATTTGTTCTTAAAAATATTGTATTTCAAATTTAAATGAAAACTGAAAATATTTAAATTATTAGCAAAATAGGAATATACAATACATAAAAGTTGTTAATCTGCAATTAAAATATGGATGTAGGACGTAACAAAAAATTAATTGCTAATAGATATTTAATCTTCTTAATTAGCAGAACGTCCTTTGAATTCGCTGAGCCAATTCTTCTGCACGGACCTGGCATTCAATTCCAATCTGTTGGGACAAAATGATTTATATCAAGCCGGCCAAGTAAAATATTTCTCTGTATATCTCTCAAATATATTCAATGTTTAATGTAAAAAAAGTAAATTATATATTCAAAAAATTCTATTCCCAAAAGAATTAACGTTAATGAATTCTTGGGACGATTCAACCGGAAAAGAAAAATTCATCATGAAATTATAATTAAAATCGAATTTAATTGTAAATGAGATATTATTTGAAACAACTTCGATTAAATAATAATGATTTGGCCCATTCTTGAATACATGCAAATTTATGAAATGAGTATATTTCAAAATTCAAAATGAATATATATAATAAATAAATCTTACAAATAATACGTGAAAGGATACGTAGACATGCAGGATGAGGGATTTAATCATGCAAAACAAACAAAATATATATTGACTTGTTTACGAACCTCTAATCTTATGTTTAAAACATGAAATATTTACAAAATTGAGATTAATAGAATAATTTTCCAAAATTATAATTAATTAGCTACAAATGAATCGATTTATTTATTAATAATGAAAATAAACTTGCAATTAATATACCTTGTTTACCTTTATAGTGAAAGAATATATTATCGTTTCATTATCAAGGGCTGTGATGTTGGCATTCAGAATTTCAAGCTCAAGTTCTTCCAGCGCAGAAATTATCCTCACGGCTTGGCCGGGAAGGCGGCGTGACGTAGTCTTGAGCAGTAGATTTGGGCCCGAAAATTTCACCTCAACTTCAGCAACAACTGATCTGGATGTAGCCATAACAAGCTCGTTAACAATAGTGTCGTTGGTGGAGGTCGAACTTGAAGAAATATGGGAAGGAGAAAACTCGATCGGGCTCGTGAAAGCTTGAAGTCTAGGGTTGTACGGACTGCTTGAACGAGATGTACTCGGGCTCATAGGAAGACTTGGTGGTGGACGTTTCGGGCTTGAAGCCTTGCTTTTCTTCTTGCATTCGAGGGATCGTAGAATCTGCTGTAATTCGTGTATGTAATTGACGACGCCAGCGATTATTGATGCTTTGTCACACTGCAAGAATAAGACATTTTCCTTCATTAATTAAACCATCATTTGTTTTCCGAAAAAAATATATATTTATTTTCTTGCTTATGTTTACAATGCATATATATTTTTATTTATATCGATTCATTTGTAAGATGTTGTCACAAAATGTAATAATATCCTAGACAACACAAATATGTGATACACACTATTTTTTCGATATAGATATATATAAATAGATTATAATTATATGTAACGTTTGTTAGATCGTCAATCTATAGTGTGAAAACTAAAAAGTATTGGCATCCTTTCTCTGAATTAACCTTCCAAATTATTTTTCTTTAATAATGTAGAAGTGAACAAAATACAACTCACGTGTAATAAAAAGATATGTATGAAGAATATGGACTTACTTTCTTGATGTAAAAGCGAGGCATCAAAGAACGAAGAACAGAAAGACGCTCGTTCATCACTTTCCTCCTGTTTCTCTCCAGTGTAATATGAGACATTTTTACTGACGCAGAAGCAGAAGCAGAAGCAGAAGCAGAAGGGGAATCTTTTCGGCCATTGATAATCTTTTGTCTCTTCGACTTAGGTGAAGCTGCCGCATCATTTATCTGATCTATCAATGCAGATTCTTGAAAAGCCCTAAGTGCAGAATAATAAGCAGAACAAGCTGCTAAACATTCACGCACTGGATTGTTAGGATTGTTATCGTTATCAGAAGCACTTCCCAAAGAATAATATTCAAGAGAAGCGGTACTTTTAAAGAAGAGGGATTGCCTGGAAAATTCAGATGATTTTTCACTTCTCATTTCGAATAACCGATGGAGGGAAAGTCGAACTCGATGGATTAATACTGCAAAAACGATATTTATCCCTTGATATCTTTACAAACTACTCAAAAACTATTGCAAAAATTTTCATTTTTCGTAAGCATGGTGCAGATGAAAGTAGTTTTCTAAATCTATACTTGAATTCGAATTATAATGAACGGGTGGAAGAGTTATATAGATACCTACCTAGCTAGGTTGCATGGGGTCAAATATAACTACTTTAAAGTGATATAATTTCTAATTTAATGTGGCTTTAAAATTTTCTTGATGCAGTTTTTCATGAAAAGCTGTTATAAATTGAAATAACACAAAGATAAATTAATGTTAAATAGCATAATTTGTAAAAGAACACAAAGATACATGTTGAAGGTTGATTGTTAGACTGCAATTATGATCATATATATCAACTTTTAGTGCACAGCGGTTGGAGAAAGCCTGCCAACCATGATAAATGCCAAACGAGAATCCAATATGATTCTGGTAAAACCATAAATTTAGAAGTGGCCAATATCACTCATCAAATAAAGTAATCGTTCGGGAAAGCAACTTGTGTACTACCCGAAAGCTGAAAATGCCTTGTCTTCTCCAGTATCACAATCCACAATTAATAGAGGCTTGACTTAAATATTTATTTATCATAGGGGAAAGATTAGTTCAGAGCCTGTCCCGAGAAAATCTTGACCATATCTAATTCAACCAACATAAAATTATGCAATTAATATCATAATAAATATCATGTCTACCATGCAACCCCAAAACACTTGGAACATTTGAATGATGAAACTATATATTGGATATACATTGCTTATTCAATAAATGTACATTGTGATTGTGTAAGCATGCAGTCATTAGGATTGTACCCGCAAAGACTGGGGAGGGGGAGGAAGTAAATGAGTGAAATTATATATCATGCCCCGTATGACATTCGGCCATTAATGAGGTGGCTTTCACCATGCAGCCGTCATCATCGGTATATGTCCGCATTTCGAACATAAAGATAATAGTTATTTGAATGAAGAAATTAAGTGCGTGCGTTTATGCAGGCTAATTGCCTTGCATGGGGGATGTGTAGCGCTCTGATAAACACATGTTACATGCACATGATTAAACCAGGTTTTGTTATCTTGTTAAATGAATTGTCTGTCATGATTAAAAATAAAAGTCGAAAAATTATTTTTTCTCCACTGTAATGATTGTGCGAAAATGGCTTCATTCAAGAGAGAACCTATGTTCGGTGAATTATTACTCTTCATTAAGACGAGCTTCCAAGCTTCAAATGGAGAGCAGAAGCCTGAAAGTATGAAACATAGGATTCAAATTCTGATGAATGATTTTTTTTTTCCTTTCTAAATTTAGAATCCAAAGTTGGGAACAAGACGTGCCTTGATTGCATTTAAAAGCTAGCTACACAGCCGTCAGCCAAGAACGAAGCCGATGGTGAAAAAAGATTCAAATTTCCCACGCCATTTTGTCGCACCCGTAAACTACATTGCGATGAGGCGTAAATCGTACAAGTAAACTACATTCCTGGGCCCGCCTCCACATGTTGGATGTAAAGGTTAAAGAATCGGCAGAAAACCCAATAAGAATGCTAATCTTCCTCTACCGGATATACATCTAACATCATCCCTGAAGACGGCCTAAAACAGCCGAAACAATATGCAAAGATCCCGTGAAAATGATCATCCCACAGGATTTGGCACCGAGGATCCTATGTCCAAAGCTCATTGAATCCTCCAACGAGCCTTCCGCAAATAAAATGGGTCGACGCCCCCATTTTTGTGTAGATGGAGTACACTGATCTCCATGCTTTGTTGTTCCCCGACAAAGAAAATCGATACCCATCTCTCTAGAAGCTTCAATCCAATAATCTTTCAACAAAGATGCTGAAGCTGTTCGGGATTTGTCTCCAGCTATATTGACTTCAGTGAAAACCACAGCCTCCAAGCATCCAACTGCATTAGCAAACAGCACATCTTAGTTGATATGGATATTTCAAGCGTAACCACCAGGTAAAATAATAAGCCAAGTAAAGAGAATATAGTTCTTTCAAAGAGTCATCCCGTATGATAGTTAATAATCTGTACATAAAAATATAAACGCCTCCTTATTGAGTACTGGAGAAACAAAAGTGACATTTTCAGGCATTTTTCTTGGTTTTGTTTTGAAAATTTTCTACATGTTTGATGTGCGCATGTGTTCATGTCCTCATTTGGTCATCAAACCTAAAATTTTCCAGTTACTGGAAATACACATAATGCCCTAGATAATTAGTTGCAGCAAGACTTCTCTACTCATAAAAAGCTGGAAACAATTTAGTAGAGAGGGAAAATTAATTATTTTGCAGACAATTTTCAGAAAATTCAAGAATGAAATTTTAATATTTGAGAAGGAAACCACCCCTGATTACCATCACCAGATTTGCCAATGCATGCTAAAGTGGACCATGACGTCGGCAAAGCATTCTTGAATGCAACTATATGCCATTGTGACAGCTACCCCCGCATGCAGGGCAAAATTTCTAAAGAAGTTCAAAGCATATTCTAATGTTAATGCCAGATGTGAGCTATTTTGCACAATGTGTGGCGTTCTTCCTATCTAAAGATACGAGCAAGGAAACAAAGCTTAGGCAAAACAGATGCTGAACCTGAAATTAGCTCTGTAGCAAAACCTAAATGATCTTTGTCATTTGCCATAGCAACCACAAAAACCAATCTAGCGTCGGGGAATGTCGTTTTAATAACATTTGCCAAAGCTTGGGCTGAATCCTTGGTGTGCGCTGAAAATAAAGTCATGTAATAAACATCAAACAACTAGAAATAAACAAGATCCAAGGAGACATGAACACGGAACTAACTACATGAAAAATAAAATTTCAACGTAATTAATGATTCCCGTGAACTTCAAAAGATACTTGGGATCAAGGGCGGGTTGAGGCAATTGCTTTGCTGAGATGAATTTTTTTTTTCGAGTTTTAATGTTCAATTTCTCCAAGAATCTAAATTTCACTCCAAAATCTATTAAATTGCCCTCCGTCGTCCAAAATCCCGGGTTGGCGCTTATGGGGGACTCATATATGTTATGGATGAGAATCTTCACAAAACATTGAAGTCAGACCTCCATCTAGTAGCACAGTAGCTCCTGGCAGTCCTAATACCTCAGCTTCCTTAGATGTTAAAAATTGAGCTCTTCCAAGCAAATATGCACCTTCTAGACCAGTACGAATAGATGCGTCTGATAATGCCCATCCTGAAACACAAAACAAAGCAAATGGGCGATCACGGCTAATCCATACTCAAATTACTGGAATATTTTATGGAACCAACAACAAAGGATTCAATAATTTAAATCAAAGTCAAGACGAATGATATGGATCATTATTATTCGTAAGTCTTTAAAAATGAAAGCTACACGTGAGCTGGGTATAAACCATATTTCAATTTTTTTTTTTTTGGCTTGTGGGGTATTTGATTGCATCAAGTTCTTTGATGAAATCAGCTTTTGGACTGAATAAAAACATACAAGCATGCAGTGGCTCGAGCCTAAAAATAACGTGCTTTGCTAAATAATTAGAAAGAGAAAAACAAGAGGTTACACTTTCTCACCTTGATCACGAAGGCAAAGTGCTGCACAAGTAGCAGTTGCAGCATTTTGAAGTTGGTGAGAACCAAGCAAACGTAATTTCACATCAAATAACTCAACAAACTGTAACATAGACGCAGAACTCATGTGAAATATGCACAAAAAAAACCTTAAAAAAATGTTTAAGGTACAAATTCATTCAAGTTGGCATGAGTGACAATGCAAAAAGGAATGAAACCAAATATTATTATGTACAATCTTACCACACAAGGATCCCTCTTAATTTGGAGCACAACATCACATAACTGTCTGGGCATCTGACATTCTCTCGAAAGACCTTTTATCATAATTCTATTTCCAGGATCCGACACTGATATCACAGGTGAACATGAAGACATTGCCCTATCAATAATCATGCGCTCGATGTGGGGAAGAAAAGTCCCACCTAAAACAAGCTATTACATTAACCAGTTAATCATATTTGAGCACTGCTACTCAGCACCATATATTAGGAATTCGAGTAATGTGATCCAGAGAAAATGATAGCTGAAAGAAATTGAATAGGAGAACATATATTGATGGCATTTGTTGAAACACGTAAGCCAATATGCATGCGATATAGAATTAAATTTAATATGATAGCATCAATGAACACAGAAGAGTCATAAAGGCAAGAAAAATACTCAAGTTTTTCTGGTAAAATGTCTTACACGAAGTCCCAATGAGACACTAGAAAAACCAGAAAAAGTATGGAGAAAGAAAAACACCAAAATAGTGATGGTAAAATTCATTAAATACAATTGCCTATGGGACCCCTGAAAACTAATCTAGAACAGAAAAATATGCTGTTTTTTACACATTGTACAGAATAGAGTATAGACCTTCAGATGTGCTACTCATAAAATTTGGCATGTACAAGATACATAACCATAAAGCAAGTGTTCTTAATACAGCCCATAACCACGTGGTTTGGCTTAGATTCCATACCAAAGCCATAATAACGCCCCAGAGTTTAGAGCACATAATTTCATGCTCAAAATACTCACACAAACTGGAAGAGATATTTTACAATCGAAAGCACCATGCCGCAGAATATGTATGTGAATTGGATCAATCCATACATGATACAGAAAGGCATGAAAAACCACCTAACTGGGCGTCCATATTTAATTACTCCAGATTTTGCCACTGCAATACTTTCCAAAGAACCCCCAAGTGCTGCTAGATGCTCCTCGCCGATATTTGTAATGATTGCAACTGCAAGATCAGAACTAGTAATTACATTGGTTGCATCTCGTGCTCCACCCAATCCAACCTGTATATTCGACGCAGAAAAGAGAAAAGCACAACCAACTTAGAATGGAAAATTTAAAACAATCCTAACTACGGGGCTGATTGTACCATTACTCATCAAGTATAAAACTTCACAAAACTTGAAGATTGGAACTGAAAATAGAATTAAAACATATCAACAACTTGCCAACAGTGGCATAAAAATCATCAACATAAAAAAAGAAGCGATAAGGGTTTGTTGGATCGTGTATGGGTTAGGACGATCTCTCAAAAACCTACCTCAATAACTGCAAATTGAACTTTTGCTTCGGCAAAGAGGCTGAAGGCAAAAGCAGTGAGAACCTAGGATTTCAAATAAAAGATAGGACAACCTGCTTAAAATATTACTGGAGTCAAGGGCGATAAGAATCAACAAGAGATCAGCTGTACCTCAAAATGACTAAGATGACCCTTTTCAAGTTCCACCGCGATATCAAGATCCTTCTTTATTTTCTGGAAATGAGAATTCAATTCCTTTGCTGATACCGGCTCTCCTGATTTTCCCAGTGTTATGCGCTCCCTGATAGTTCGTATATGTGGACTGATCAAATAAATAAATCCAAAGGTCAAATTAAGAATAAAAGTTCATCAATCACAACAGCTGAAACTCGTGAGTGTTGTTTCATGCATCATAGATCAACACAACAGAACATACCTCGTGTAGCAACCAACAGAATACCCTTCTGCCCTTAAAATACAGGACAGAAACGTCGCAGTCGACCCTTTCCCTTTTGTTCCAGCAACATGGAAAGCCTATATCGACGTCAGTCGTTCAGAACACAGATTTGTACCAACAAGAAAATCAGCAATTCCAGTAATTTTTAAAAACAAATATGTAGGCATAAACCAGTATTATAAGCTTCAAACAAACCCCGAAAGTTGTCGATAAAGTAAAGCCCTTTCTTTCCTAGTGTAGCTGAGTTACATTGCCTCGAGTAGAATTAATAAAATCCAAAAAGCGGGCGAAACCCAATTAAAATTTGTGATTTCGTGACACAAGAAATGGAGAAAGAAAGATGCACAACATCAATATCAAAACTCGATAAAAATGCAACCTTGAACTTGGATTGAGGATTGCCCAATTGCTGTAACAAGTGTCTCATCCTACCCAAATCAAACCCATCGCCAGAATCCGTGCCGGCATTTTTTGGCACTCCGGATTTTTCGTAGTTTTTAAAACTTTCCATATATTCCATGAACTCCTTCATTTCAGAACTATCTAAAGATGCAGCAGAAAATGCTCGACAGATAGAGTTGAAAAAATATTGGTATTTCGGAAAAATTATCTGAGGTGATTTGAAAAGGCTCCAATTTTTCATTTTCACGATGGACGTCGAGCGAGCTGCGGGAAGAGCGAATAGACCAGAAACGAAACAGGGCATCTGCTTTGTGACCGAGGAACCGGGCTTTGAAACTGCGGCACTTGAGAAGTTATTTAATTTATTTTCGAGTTGTTTTCAATTGTCTATATTATTTTTTTTAAATTAAAAATATAATATAATCAAATGACAAATCCCCGAAAACAACATAAAAGAGCCAAGATTTAATATTTTTATCTAGCCATTAGAAATATAGAGAAACATCTAAAACTCTGTTATCTAGAAAACTGACAGTTGACCGAGATTTCCAAACTAATTATATATCTCATAATACTTATCTATATGTATATATATAATATGAAAAACTTGATTCTGTGTAATATAACGTCTGACATAACGACGTCGAACTAATATTATTATTTCTCATATTTCATTATTTTCTCTTTTATTCATTTTCGTTTCGGTTATTTCTTTTTACAATTTGGTTGTTTAAGGTCGTAATACAAATTGGATTTGGTTGGTTCATATGTATAAAGAAATCAAGTCATGTTTAAAAAAAGTCAATCAAATAAAAACTGTAAGATGGTAGAAGATAGGGGTGACAATAGATTGGATCGGGTTTAGACCCATCACTCATTCTCAAATTGATTAAGAGGCGTGTCTTAGTATTCGAATATATATATATATATATATATATAGTAGTGATATCCTGCTCACCATTTAGTGAGCAACCATGGGCGCTGCCCATGTGGCAGGTGATGTGGTGTCTAGCTGGATTTTTTTTTTAAATTTCTGTTTACATACTTCTCTCTAACACAACACTAATGTTTGTTAATGGGATTTGTAAAGGCTTCCTCCACCAGGCCATCACCACCAGCACCCCTGCGCACAACACCACAACGCCACCGCCACACCACTGCGCACAGCACCACAAGCCACACCGCACTCCTCTCATATCACTGCCTAATCGCCTCTTTCTCTTGGCTCCGGCGTGGATCGGAGTTGCAGACGATGATGATGGTTGCAGATCTGAGGAGTCTCGGCAATTTCGGGGAGGGATATATGGTGGTGGTAGATCTCGGTAGGTGCTGGTGGCGTCTGAGTTGCTCGGTGGTGGTAGATATCGGGAGGTGCAGACGATGGTATATGGTGGTGGTAGATCTCGGGAGGCGGCTATTCCGGGGAGGGAGATTCTCTTGGCTGCGGGAGGCAGCGGTGGTTGTGCTCGGTGGAGATGCCGGTTGCACATGGGTTGTGGCGGAGAAGGGAGGTGGAGGTGTGGAGTTCAATGTTGAGCGGTTCACTAAAATTTTGTTTTTAATTTTTTTTAAACTATTAAAAAACTAAAAAAAATGAGGTGGGCGTCAACTCAGCGACGCCCACTGAGGTACACACCAAATGGTGTGTAGGGTATCATTTTCGTGTATATATATATATATATATATATTGGCTCAACTGGTACCAGGATTGCTGTCAAGACCTATATAAGTTTAGGAGGTCTTGGGTTTTAATCCTGAGAAGGTAAAAGCTCCAGTGTCTGGGCTGTAGAAGTTCTATGAATAATGACGCATGAGAAAACCCGTGAGAGAAAGGAACTGAAAATAATTTTAATATGACAATATTTCAGCGATCTTTTTACATGCGTTGTATTTTTATATTATTGAAGTATATTTATCTAAAGCTAGATGTACAAATTTTGTTGATTCAAGAAGAGGTTACTTGCCATAATGGGAGCAAACCCTATCTTTTGACCCCTAAAGGAGAAGAGTTTCGAAGGTTGTTATCAGTGATAGTTAAAGTGATGATACTATTCCTATTGGTAGATTTAAGAGTACGTAAATCACATGTTTTAAATTCGAACCTCAACAGCAACTCTGAGTCTGATACTGAATCCCAGGACAAAATTGATGAACATAAGCCTAGAAGACGTAACTAAGCAGCTGAATTTTGCAGAGAGAGAAAATATAGTGAGAGTTGTGTGGACTATAAGGAAATTATTTCTAGTTTAAGAAGGGACAGAATGCATGCATGCTGAAACTAATAGGTTAATTTACTATATAATATATGGGTGTTTTAGAGAGTAAAAATTACTGTGTCCATATACAAAGAGTGATTTTTCTCAAGAGTTTTAAGTATTTTACCAAAAAGCAGATTATTTAAGATCGAGTGCTTATGTTGTATCAAAACTATAATTGATGGTTACTCCACTATATATATATATAAGTATTGTTCATAAAAATCTTCCTTTCATGACTCATGGAAATTAAAGTTATTATCTCAGTTTTGGTACCAGTTATACGATTTTTTCATGAATTCATTTAAATATCATCATAAAAAATATTAATTAAGAAATTTCTCGCAATCATTCGGACTAGGACGTTAATCTCAAGAATAAATGCACGCGGAGGGTGCAGATATTAGATGACAACTTAAATACAACCTAAACATAATCGGATCCAAAGGACAACGATCTTCCAAAAAACTCGTGTATTTGACAGAGAACGACTTTCAGATTTTAGTGCCTCCTGAGCGGCTATGGATTGGATGCAAGCGCCACGTGTGGAACCAAATCCCCTTGATTTCAACTATGCAAGAGCATATGCCAAAGAGGAAACCATCCATCAATTTCTTGCTCCAAGAAACATTGGTTTAAACGAAATAATTTTAATTTCCGATGTTTCTTCCTCCCAAAAGCAAGATTTGATGTACATATAAATAAGCCAAACCCAAAACTAGACATGCAGACCAAGAAACCAAACCTCATACCAAAAGCGATGGCTTCAAACAACATCTCTGTGCTTAATGCGCTTGACAATGCACGCACACAGTGGTACCATATTACCACTATTGTGATTGCAGGAATGGGATTCTTCACCGATGCATATGACCTGTTTTGCATCTCCACCGTCTCTAAACTTTTAGGGCGTTTATACTACTACGATTCCACCACAGGAAAACCCGGAAAGCTTCCACATCCAATCAATAACTTGGTTATTGGAGTTGCGCTAGTCGGTACTCTATCTGGGCAACTAGTATTCGGGTACCTAGGCGATAAGCTAGGCCGGAAAAAAGTTTACGGGATCACTTTGATTCTTATGGCCCTTTGTGCCATTTGTTCTGGTTTATCATTTGGATCCAGTCCGAAGGCTGTAATGGGAACTCTGTGCTTCTTTAGATTCTGGCTTGGATTTGGGATCGGCGGGGACTATCCTTTATCTGCCACGATCATGTCTGAATACGCGAACAAAAAAACACGCGGGGCGTTTATTGCTGCAGTGTTTGCGATGCAAGGAGTTGGCATCATTTTTGCTGGACTTGTATCAATGATCTTGTCTAGAATCTTCCTTAACAGTTATGGAGGTCCATCATTTACCGATGAACATGTTTTCTCGACTGAGCCCGAGGCCGACTATGTATGGCGAATTGTGCTAATGATTGGCGCACTTCCGGCAATCCTCACCTATTACTGGCGCATGAAAATGCCCGAAACAGCACGGTACACGGCCATAATCGAAGGGAACGCAAAGCAAGCAGCTTCGGACATGGGCAGAGTTCTTGAAATCGAAATCCAAGCTGAACCCGACAAAATAGCCCGATTCAACGCATCAAACGAGTACCCTTTACTCTCTTTCGAATTCGTGAGGCGCCATGGAAAGCATCTGATCGGCACAACGACGACATGGTTTCTTCTAGACATCGCATTCTACAGCCAAAATCTGACACAAAAAGACATTTTCCCAACCATGGGTCTCACCAACAAAGCTGAAAACATCAGTGCGCTCCGAGAAATGTTCGAAACATCGCGTGCTATGTTTGTGATCGCTTTGCTGGGGACTTTTCCGGGATATTGGTTCACCGTAGCTTTCATTGAAAAGATCGGGCGTTATTATATTCAGTTGGTGGGATTTTTCATGATGTCGATTTTCATGTTCATAATCGGTATTAAATACGACTATCTGAAGAATAAGGAACATAGATGGACCTTTGCAGCGCTTTATGGGCTCACGTTCTTCTTTGCGAACTTCGGGCCGAATAGCACAACCTTTGTCTTGCCCGCAGAGCTTTTTCCGACAAGGGTTAGGTGAGTGGATTTCGCTGTACTTTTCATTACCTATTACATCCAACTTTACTCAAATTATCATATTTAGACTTAGCAGATGTGAATTTCTAATTTAAAAAGTCACGGAGAGCGACGGTATGAGAGTTGGAAACTGTTTTTAATAAACCGAGTAATCCGGGCCTGAGATCCTGGGCAAATCGATCTGGACTGGACTTACGCCAGGTGGGCTTGTCCAAACAGGGTCGAACTATCTGGTAATAAACATATTCGTGTTTGTTTGCATTGTATACAGGTCCACTTGCCATGCACTTAGTGCGGCCTCCGGCAAGGCTGGTGCAATGGTGAGCGCATTTGGGATACAGAATTACACCCAAGATGGAGAAGTGCCTAAAATCAAGAAAGCCATGATCCTCTTGGCTGTCACGAATCTCATGGGATTTTTCTTTACTTTTCTGGTGACCGAAACAAAAGGAAAGTCATTAGAAGAGATATCTGGCGAAGATGGCGGTGATGGTGGTGATGACGAGCATACGACCGCGAAACCACCATTTAGCCCATCCGAGAAATGGGAAGAAAATTCGAGGAATTATTGATTCGAGATGATACGAGCAACCGGCAAGTCAAGTTTAACTTTGCTATGAATATCCAAGATGCAACATATCGTTTATGTTGAGGATATCTTATGAAATCTATTATCATGAATAATAGTTATATTTAGATTATAAAATATATAATGGGTTAATTTTGACCCGACATATCTTTTATAATCTTATCGTGTAATCAATCATTTGATTGGTAGTGATACCTCCTATTAATAAGAGCTTAATGTAATAATAATCAGCTAATTCTTCCAAGCGCGACGAGTTTTTTTTTTTTTTTTATAGGGAAAATTGAATTAATGTGTGTCCGTACGCATACATAATTCATGTTGATATGGTCCCAGCTTGTCCAGTTTGGCTGGTCCAAATGTTTATGGTGTAAATTAATGTGGAACCGTTCCCTGACATCATTATTAGCAATGTCCAAAATTTTGAAATGTAGTAAAATGACTCCCACTCAAATATGTCCAAAATTTATTTTTTATTTTTTAAAAAATATATGTCATAAATTTTTCCTTAAAAAATTCATGTCCAAAAATAATTTAATTTTTTTAGTCAGACATTCGCTAATATATTTCTCGTAACAGTTGCATTATTAAGAAAGTTATTAACTGAAGATCAATACGTTGGGATCTACCGAATTTAGAGTGGACCACCTAATTTATTTTATATTAATTTATCCCGATAAATCTAATTAGACGAATGAGATTATGACACTTAACAAATAATATTGATTTCAAATCTTCTGAACTAATGTGGATATAGCATATAAATAGAAGTCGATTTAATTTATTTCATACACCTATTTCCTTTAGCTTATCTCTCTCGAATTATAGCTTATACCTTAAGTTTTCTATCCAGTTTCAATTGCAATTTAGTATCTGGAAGCTTCAGGAGCTGGTGCCGACACAAGGAGAGATCCGTGACTCGGGACACATAGATCGAGATGTCATCAGCGGGCTGATGACAGGCGTATGTATAATCAGAGCCGTATCTGTGTTCGATGGGGTCTGAAGCGAAAATTTAAAAATAAGTCCTCTTGTTGGTATAAATAATGTTAAAATTCAGTTAGCAAAAAATAAATACAATAAATAATAATAATAAATACATAAGAAACAATATATTGCATAAAAACAAGTAAAAAATATTTGAAATAATTAGATAAATAATAATCGTCTAACTATTTTAGAGGAAAAAATATATATCAAATTTGTATAATCTAGTTTTCAGATTATTTCTTTGTTAATTAACAACATAGCTAGCTCATTTAGTATATTTTGTGACGTTATTGATCGATAATAAGTGTTTATTAACTTCAACTTCGATAAGTTTCTTTCTGCCCATGCAAGTGTTACGAGAATAGTTAATAAAATCTTATAGACAATATAAGTATTTGAGAATAAATTATTCAGTTTTATCAAACACCGTAGCATATTAAAAATTTGTGAAATTCTATACAATACTTTATCAAGCTAGTTAAAGACTAACTCGTTAACTTCTCCAAACTCAACAAATGTCCCCAAAGTCTCTTGATATTGTTTTGAATTGTTCAAACTGAACTTGAAGATAATTTCGAGTTTGATCAATTAAAAACAAAAACATTTAAATTACTCTTTTTTATTTAATATTGGGCCAAAAAAAATTTATTTCAATAGGTCATCAACTTAAAATATATATGTTGGACCCCCTCAAGGATTGGGCCCTAAGGCGTTGGCCTCCTTGGTTTCATAAAAGGTCCGGTCCTATGTATAATCTTAAAGCCTTAAATAATGATTAAGGACCATTAGAAAGAACTTTAAAGCATGTTTAATAATTCTGGATCTGACATGATAGTAGTTTTGGTATGTTAGTATTGTCTTAGCTGATATGTAGATAACTCGAACTCATAAGCTTTTAAATATGCAAATAAATCATGTATATCAAGTTTTTTTAGATCATTGGACTCCCACGTATATATGGTTATTACATCACATTCTCTAGGGATAACTCTCATTACTTTTAGTGCAACCTTTCTATTGTTGTACTCTTTCCCAAGTGTGGCAAGTTCAATCAGTATGTTGCTAAAACTATCATCAAACTCACTCATGGTCTTTCTAGCCTTCATATTCATGTTGTCAAAATTTTGAATGGCCAGTGTCAGCTTGTTCTTCTTGGTCTGATCACTACTTTCACAATGTTGGGTTAGTTTCTCTAAAAAATATTTGGCAGTACTTGCAAAACCGAGTTGGCTTTAATACTCCTACATTATTCCTCATTCCATTTAGGAATAAATCTACAAAAAGAATTTGATTAGTATACTCTTGTACAAACCAACTTCGACTAAGATTTATAATTGCCTAAATTGAAATTATGGGTGATCACCCAACAACTTCTGGCCGTTTAAGAACTCTTGGTTCACTAGAAACAATAAATTTTAACAGATAGATTTGAACGACTAGAGTTGGTTGGGATAACACACATCGATCCTTGAAAATTGAATGTGGACAGATAGGCTTGTGAAGTGAGCATCTTGATATTTGAACAATTACGAGTGCTCAAGATCTTGAATATCTTCAAACTTTTAAAAAGCTTTGAATCTATTAAATCTTTATGTTTTCAATTTGAATCTGCATGCAGTTTTCAACGACCATATGTAGTAAATCTCGATAGAATGACCTTGTCACATACGCTATATACATTAAATGTTCGTTTAATACTTCTTTGCTTTTTGCGACTTTAGCTCTTTTAGCTTTTGAAAATTTGATCGATTTTTTGATATTTTAGGAAATTTTTCTGTTAATCTAGAGTTGGTAGGATATCGTGCAATAAGACTTTAAATGATAGCATAGAACAGCTTGAGTTGGGGTATCCACCACGATCTGCTAAAGTCTGATCGGTTATAGAGACTTGTGCACATCACTAATAACTTGGTCTGGTTAAAAGATCGGTGATCTTCTTATAATATTTGCAGCTTGAACTTCTGATATAATGCTGAGCGGCTCGAGTTGATCAGCGGCTAGAAATCTATAAATACATAAAAATGACAGCTGAACCCCGAAAAAATTCGATATTATTATTTGGTATCACCAAAAATTAGGGTAAAACATATTCCAACATATACAAATAAATGTCGGATTAGATTTATATAACATATTTTTAAGTAAAAAATGGATGTGGATCAAATAAAGTAAGGTAAAATAAAGGTGAAACTAGCAAGCAAACTCGAAAAAGTATATCTTACTTAGTGAAAGTCAACAAATTAGTTAAAAAAATCAATTCAAAAATGACTGAGCGAATTAAAGCCAACAAATTAGTTAAAAAAAATCAATTCATGCATGCATTGAAAATATAAATAGACTCAACGTACAAAATTAGTTAATAATCAATTAATGCACCTTTGGATATTAAGTCGTAAATCAATCAATGATCCTTTGGACATTTTTGTCGGCCATTTAAAACACATACGCATTAACAATCGTTCTCTGGACTACTAAGCTTTACATGGAATACTAATTGTGATTTCTCGAATCATAAAAAATAATAAAATAATAAACTTCATTGAGAGGAAAAAGTGAGTTCTCATTATTGTGTGTATCGAAAGGTATTCGAGACGGCATATCCAAAAGTTGTATTTGTTGAGAGAATACTTCGAATAGATAAATTCCAAGGCACGTTTACAATGTTTTCTTCCTCGCTTTAGTGACAATGATGTAAGAAAAATTTCTCTCATGATACAATAGAGATATTCTGTATTTGTGGTGACTAAATCAAATGAGAATCTGAATGTATTTCTTGAACTAATGATGTCATATATATATATAAACAAAATCTGATTTAGAACAGACGCGACTCTTCATGAAACCGCGACCTGAACATGCAGGTCGATCTCCGTAATTTTCGCAGCGGTAAAATTTGTTCATTATCAACAAATTAAATAAATTATAAAAAAATGTTCTAACAGTATTGGTCCTTACCAAACCGAGATCTACCAAATGTATTCGGTATTGAGAGAGTCTTAAATTGTTCAAGACCGTTGGTGTTTGTAACATTGGTTTGCTTAGTGTATTTATTCGAAACCCAAGTGTAACCATTAGATATAAGTCGATTAGATCGAATCACGATAAAATTTTTCCTTTGTCTTCAGTATCATCTTTATTAATTGGCTAAAATGAATATTGGGTAAAATGATTGATAATGGGAGCAACAAAAATATTCTACCCAACAATCATCCTTCTATAATAATAAGTGGGGGTGGGGGTTAATATTTAAATATTTAATTTCTTTATTTTATATGGGCAATCCTTTATTTATTTAAAATGAAATATAATTTAATCATTTGTTCGAAGGGTACTTGAAGGGTACTTGTCTCCTTCACTAGAATGTGACAAATGTGGCTGCATGTTGTTCATTCATTTCATAAATAATATTATAATTTCTTTGAATAATATTATATATATATATATATATATATATATATATATATTTGCAATTTGCATGCTATTAATGAGATAAGAAACAAATGAATTATGGGAAGCATTGAGCTTGAAATCGACGGCCGCAGCGGCGGCGATTTGACGCTCCCGAGGGAGGAGGAGATAGGCGTCGTGGCCGCAATTAGTACAGTGGAAAAGGTAATTTTACTTTGTTGATTATTTATTTATTTCGTCTACTAAAACTAATCATGTAGCGGTAGTTATTTGTCAGATATTTCCTGGAGAATGATGGATATTTAGCTTGAAATTTGTAGAAGGTTTCGTCGGGAATATACAAGTAAATAAATATTTTATTGAGTAGCGTAGAAACAAATCATGAATATTTCAAAATATTTCGAGACAAAAAGCTCTCATGCACTATTCTTTCTTTTCATAACATGAATATCCAATCTGTTTGAAACTTAGCAGATATTTATCCAGAATTATTATCAGATAAGTCGAACGGAAGTCTGACAAAAAATGAACTAAGAACATTCCAAAAGAAGCAAAGCTCTATCTATTAATTCAACGTGCGCAGTTGTTTGTTTCTGAAAATTCATGAGAGAGCTAGCTTGGATGACAACCGGTAATGTAGATACAATTTTTTTAAAACAGATTCGTTTATCGTATTCGGGATATAACCAAAATAACTCTGTGTTAAATTTTGAAATTTGACAGCTTTCTGGTTATAGCTTTGAGGTTCAATTTCATCACGAAAAAAGTTATAAATTAATCCAGAAAATTTTTCAATACCTACCTCGATGGTTGAAGCACGTGCATGCCGTTTGAATCCTTAGTTTTCACTGGTTAACTAGCTAAAATTGTAAAGTCTACCGTATTAATACTATTATTAATTATAACTAAGTACTTATCCAATAATTATTTTAGCATGCATGCTAAGTTCATATTACATGTTCGAATTAAAACGACCACATGTTAGACATTGCTTGAACCTTGTGTAAAATAGTACGCACACAAATTGGATTCAAATATATATAAAGTAAACCAAATCGACACCCACATCTTTAGAGAGTAAAGATCATTTGTTGGACTCCGAGAGATATGCGAAAATAATGGGTTTGTTTGTAGGGTGTTTTGGTATTAATTTTTTTTTTCTTTCAATTTTGGTCTTTTATGTCATTGAATCTTAATCTTACTCCCGTATTTTTTGATTTTGACAATTTTAACCGTTTTTATTAAAAATATTGGTGTGAAACTACACGCGTCAGCGTCGTTTCGAAAAGAAAGATTTCCAAAATAGAAATTTGATAACAAATATGTCAGTTGTTTGAAATTAAATCCGGAAGGAATTGATGGGAGATGAATTATTGCACTTGAATAGTTATTGTAATAACTATAAATTAGATAGAGACCCTCGTACTTTATAAATTAAAGATGATGATTTTCTTTAGACATTAAATTTTATTGGGCCTGGGGAGGGCCAATAATTGGAAATAAATTATTGAAGATTGAAATATTAGAAATGTAAAAAAAAAAAAACTTTGATCTTAAAAAGGCCCAAATTAAAAAGGTCCAGCTCTTTTGCACTTGTCCAATATTCGGAACATACACTTTAATCCAGTTGTGATGTGAACACTTGCAGCACTTTTTTTCACACGTTGTCACCCAACGATGTTTTGTGGCTGTTAGAATCTAAAATGCCTTTTTGCTGCAGGAATATCCGGCGGCCATGCAAACCATACTCTTAGCTTACCAATCTCTTGGCATAGTCTATGGAGACTTGGGTACTTCTCCTGTCAATGTTTTCTCCGCCACAAATCGAACAAACCTCTCGGAAGATGATCTTATAGGCACGTTAAGCCTTATTATGTGGACATTAACAATCGTCGTACTCATAAAATATGTCTTCATCGTGCTTCAAGCAAATGATAATGGCGAAGGTGGAACGTTTGCCCTGTATTCCTGTATCCGGAGGCACATAAAATTTCACAGCAAGTTCTCAGTTCAGACCATGCGACCCGAATCGGATCTTGACACGGTTCATTATGGTAGAGGAGGAGGCTTTTTGACCTCCAAGACTAAGGAATTTCTTGAAAAAAACCCAAACGCTCAGAATTGTCTCACGGTTCTTGTTTTGATCGGGACCTGTATGGTTATCGGAGATGGCGCACTCACTCCTGCAACTTGTGGTAAATTCGGCATGCAAAAAAAAAAACTTATTAGGAAAATTTTTAGCCGTTTATAACATTTGTGACAACCTTTCCTAAAGAAAAAATACCATATCTTATTGCATGTTGATTCTTGATTTAATTACACGTAAAGTATTACATTTCTCCTTTTGCTGTAGTTCTTTCAGCTCTCCAAGGAATTCAATCTCGCACCACCAAAATAACTCAAGGTATATATGTTTATAGTTAACTGTCAAAATTCAGACTCAAATGTGAAATAAAGTTACATTTAACGACGCATTCGTCAACTTCAATGAACTTTAATATCAATATCTTCGATGTTAGATCATGTTGTTTGGATATCAGTCGTTCTTCTGATCGCCCGGTTTGCCTTCCAAAGTTGTGGGACTAGCAAAGTTAGCTTCTTATTCTCTCCAATTATGCTCATTTGGTTTGCTACAAACGTTTCGATTGGTATATACAATATTATAAAGCACCATCCCTCAGTTATTAAAGCTGTCTCACCACACTACATTGTGAAATTCTTTCTGAGAAACGGCAAGACTGCTTGGGATCTTCTTGGATCTGTTTTCTTGGGCATCACAGGTATATATAATATATATATACACATACACACACACACACACAAATGCCCCAAAGTCTCTTGATATTGTTTTGAATTGTTCAAACTGAACTTGAAGATAATTTCGAGTTTGATCAATTAAAAACAAAAACATTTAAATTACTCTTTTTTATTTAATATTGGGCCAAAAAAAATTTATTTCAATAGGTCATCAACTTAAAATATATATGTTGGACCCCCTCAAGGATTGGGCCCTAAGGCGTTGGCCTCCTTGGTTTCATAAAAGGTCCGGTCCTATGTATAATCTTAAAGCCTTAAATAATGATTAAGAACCATTAGAAAGAACTTTAAAGCATGTTTAATAATTCTGGATCTGACATGATAGTAGTTTTGGTATGTTAGTATTGTCTTAGCTGATATGTAGATAACTCGAACTCATAAGCTTTTAAATATGCAAATAAATCATGTATATCAAGTTTTTTTAGATCATTGGACTCCCACGTATATATGGTTATTACATCACATTCTCTAGGGATAACTCTCATTACTTTTAGTGCAACCTTTCTATTGTTGTACTCTTTCCCAAGTGTGGCAAGTTCAATCACGATGCTGCTAAAACTCTCATCAAACTCACTCATGGTCTTTCTAGCCTTCATATTCATGTTGTCAAAATTTTGAATGGCCAGTGTCAGCTTGTTCTTCTTGGTCTGATCACTACTTTCACAATGTTGGGTTAGTTTCTCTAAAAAATATTTGGCAGTACTTGCAAAACCGAGTTGGCTTTAATACTCCTACATTATTCCTCATTCCATTTAGGAATAAATCTACAAAAAAAATTTGATTAGTATACTCTTGTACAAACCAACTTCGACTAAGATTTATAATTGCCTAAATTGAAATTATGGGTGATCACCCAACAACTTCTGGCCGTTTAAGAACTCTTGGTTCACTAGAAACAATAAATTTTAACAGATAGATTTGAACGACTAGAGTTGGTTGGGATAACACACATCGATCCTTGAAAATTGAATGTGGACAGATAGGCTTGTGAAGTGAGCATCTTGATATTTGAACAATTACGAGTGCTCAAGATCTTGAATATCTTCAAACTTTTAAAAAGCTTTGAATCTATTAAATCTTTATGTTTTCAATTTGAATCTGCATGCAGTTTTCAACGACCATATGTAGTAAATCTCGATAGAATGACCTTGTCACATACGCTATATACATTAAATGTTCGTTTAATACTTCTTTGCTTTTTGCGACTTTAGCTCTTTTAGCTTTTGAAAATTTGATCGATTTTTTGATATTTTAGGAAATTTTTCTGTTAATCTAGAGTTGGTAGGATATCGTGCAATAAGACTTTAAATGATAGCATAGAACAGCTTGAGTTGGGGTATCCACCACGATCTGCTAAAGTCTGATCGGTTATAGAGACTTGTGCACATCACTAATAACTTGGTCTGGTTAAAAGATCGGTGATCTTCTTATAATATTTGCAGCTTGAACTTCTGATATAATGCTGAGCGGCTCGAGTTGATCAGCGGCTAGAAATCTATAAATACATAAAAATGACAGCTGAACCCCGAAAAAATTCGATATTATTATTTGGTATCACCAAAAATTAGGGTAAAACATATTCCAACATATACAAATAAATGTCGGATTAGATTTATATAACATATTTTTAAGTAAAAAATGGATGTGGATCAAATAAAGTAAGGTAAAATAAAGGTGAAACTAGCAAGCAAACTCGAAAAAGTATATCTTACTTAGTGAAAGTCAACAAATTAGTTAAAAAAAATCAATTCAAAAATGACTGAGCGAATTAAAGCCAACAAATTAGTTAAAAAATCAATTCATGCATGCATTGAAAATATAAATAGACTCAACGTACAAAATTAGTTAATAATCAATTAATGCACCTTTGGATATTAAGTCGTAAATCAATCAATGATCCTTTGGACATTTTTGTCGGCCATTTAAAACACATACGCATTAACAATCGTTCTCTGGACTACTAAGCTTTACATGGAATACTAATTGTGATTTCTCGAATCATAAAAAATAATAAAATAATAAACTTCATTGAGAGGAAAAAGTGAGTTCTCATTATTGTGTGTATCGAAAGGTATTCGAGACGGCATATCCAAAAGTTGTATTTGTTGAGAGAATATTTCGAATAGATAAATTCCAAGGCACGTTTACAATGTTTTCTTCCTCGCTTTAGTGACAATGATGTAAGAAAAATTTCTCTCATGATACAATAGAGATATTCTGTATTTGTGGTGACTAAATCAAATGAGAATCTGAATGTATTTCTTGAACTAATGATGTCATATATATATATAAACAAAATCTGATTCAGAACAGACGCGACTCTTCATGAAACCGCGACCTGAACATGCAGGTCGATCTCCGTAATTTTCGCAGCGGTAAAATTTGTTCATTATCAACAAATTAAATAAATTATAAAAAAATGTTCTAACAGTATTGGTCCTTACCAAACCGAGATCTACCAAATGTATTCGGTATTGAGAGAGTCTTAAATTGTTCAAGACCGTTGGTGTTTGTAACATTGGTTTGCTTAGTGTATTTATTCGAAACCCAAGTGTAACCATTAGATATAAGTCGATTAGATCGAATCACGATAAAATTTTTCCTTTGTCTTCAGTATCATCTTTATTAATTGGCTAAAATGAATATTGGGTAAAATGATTGATAATGGGAGCAACAAAAATATTTTACCCAACAATCATCCTTCTATAATAATAAGTGGGGGTGGGGGTTAATATTTAAATATTTAATTTCTTTATTTTATATGGGCAATCCTTTATTTATTTAAAATGAAATATAATTTAATCATTTGTTCGAAGGGTACTTGTCTCCTTCACTAGAATGTGACAAATGTGGCTGCATGTTGTTCATTCATTTCATAAATAATATTATAATTTCTTTGAATAATATTATATATATATATATTTGCAATTTGCATGCTATTAATGAGATAAGAAACAAATGAATTATGGGAAGCATTGAGCTTGAAATCGACGGCCGCAGCGGCGGCGATTTGACGCTCCCGAGGGAGGAGGAGATAGGCGTCGTGGCCGCAATTAGTACAGTGGAAAAGGTAATTTTACTTTGTTGATTATTTATTTATTTCGTCTACTAAAACTAATCATGTAGCGGTAGTTATTTGTCAGATATTTCCTGGAGAATGATGGATATTTAGCTTGAAATTTGTAGAAGGTTTCGTCGGGAATATACAAGTAAATAAATATTTTATTGAGTAGCGTAGAAACAAATCATGAATATTTCAAAATATTTCGAGACAAAAAGCTCTCATGCACTATTCTTTCTTTTCATAACGTGAATATCCAATCTGTTTGAAACTTAGCAGATATTTATCCAGAATTATTATCAGATAAGTCGAACGGAAGTCTGACAAAAAATGAACTAAGAACATTCCAAAAGAAGCAAAGCTCTATCTATTAATTCAACGTGCGCAGTTGTTTGTTTCTGAAAATTCATGAGAGAGCTAGCTTGGATGACAACCCGTAATGTAGATACAATTTTTTTAAAACAGATTCGTGAATCGTATTCGGGATATAACCAAAATAACTCTGTGTTAAATTTTGAAATTTGACAGCTTTCTGGTTATAGCTTTGAGGTTCAATTTCATCACGAAAAAAGTTATAAATTAATCCAGAAAATTTTTCAATACCTACCTCGATGGTTGAAGCACGTGCATGCCGTTGAATCCTTAGTTTTCACTGGTTAACTAGCTAAAATTGTAAAGTCTACCGTATTAATACTATTATTAATTATAACTAAGTACTTATCCAATAATTATTTTAGCATGCATGCTAAGTTCATATTACATGTTCGAATTAAAACGACCACATGTTAGACATTGCTTGAACCTTGTGTAAAATAGTACGCACACAAATTGGATTCAAATATATATAAAGTAAACCAAATCGACACCCACATCTTTAGAGAGTAAAGATCATTTGTTGGACTCCGAGAGATATGCGAAAATAATGGGTTTGTTTGTAGGGTGTTTTGGTATTAATTTTTTTTTTCTTCCAATTTTGGTCTTTTATGTCATTGAATCTTAGTCTTACTCCCGTGTTTTTTGATTTTGACAATTTTAACCGTTTTTATTAAAAATATTGGTGTGAAACTACACGCGTCAGCGTCGTTTCGAAAAGAAAGATTTCCAAAATAGAAATTTGATAACAAATATGTCAGTTGTTTGAAATTAAATCCGGAAGGAATTGATGGGAGATGAATTATTGCACTTGAATAGTTATTGTAATAACTATAAATTAGATAGAGACCCTCGTACTTTATAAATTAAAGATGATGATTTTCTTTAGACATTAAATTTTATTGGGCCTGGGGAGGGCCAATAATTGGAAATAAATTATTGAAGATTGAAATATTAGAAATGTAAAAAAAAAAAACTTTGATCTTAAAAAGGCCCAAATTAAAAAGGTCCAGCTCTTTTGCACTTGTCCAATATTCGGAACATACACTTTAATCCAGTTGTGATGTGAACACTTGCAGCACTTTTTTTCACACGTTGTCACCCAACGATGTTTTGTGGCTGTTAGAATCTAAAATGCCTTTTTGCTGCAGGAATATCCGGCGGCCATGCAAACCATACTCTTAGCTTACCAATCTCTTGGCATAGTCTATGGAGACTTGGGTACTTCTCCTGTCAATGTTTTCTCCGCCACAAATCGAACAAACCTCTCGGAAGATGATCTTATAGGCACGTTAAGCCTTATTATGTGGACATTAACAATCGTCGTACTCATAAAATATGTCTTCATCGTGCTTCAAGCAAATGATAATGGCGAAGGTGGAACGTTTGCCCTGTATTCCTGTATCCGGAGGCACATAAAATTTCACAGCAAGTTCTCAGTTCAGACCATGCGACCCGAATCGGATCTTGACACGGTTCATTATGGTAGAGGAGGAGGCTTTTTGACCTCCAAGACTAAGGAATTTCTTGAAAAAAACCCAAACGCTCAGAATTGTCTCACGGTTCTTGTTTTGATCGGGACCTGTATGGTTATCGGAGATGGCGCACTCACTCCTGCAACTTGTGGTAAATTCGGCATGCAAAAAAAAAACTAATTAGGAAAATTTTTAGCCGTTTATAACATTTGTGACAACCTTTCCTAAAGAAAAAATACCATATCTTATTGCATGTTGATTCTTGATTTAATTACACGTAAAGTATTACATTTCTCCTTTTGCTGTAGTTCTTTCAGCTCTCCAAGGAATTCAATCTCGCACCACCAAAATAACTCAAGGTATATATGTTTATAGTTAACTGTCAAAATTCAGACTCAAATGTGAAATAAAGTTACATTTAACGACGCATTCGTCAACTTCAATGAACTTTAATATCAATATCTTCGATGTTAGATCATGTTGTTTGGATATCAGTCGTTCTTCTGATCGCCCTGTTTGCCTTCCAAAGTTGTGGGACTAGCAAAGTTAGCTTCTTATTCTCTCCAATTATGCTCATTTGGTTTGCTACAAACGTTTCGATTGGTATATACAATATTATAAAGCACCATCCCTCAGTTATTAAAGCTGTCTCACCACACTACATTGTGAAATTCTTTCTGAGAAACGGCAAGACTGCTTGGGATCTTCTTGGATCTGTTTTCTTGGGCATCACAGGTATATATAATATATATATACACATACACACACACACACACACAGAGTGATTTTGAACCTTGTAAAGTATAAAAGTTGGAGTCTAAATCAAGTTCACATGAAACATGCAACAGGAGCTGAGGCCATGTTTGCTGATTTGGGCCATTTCAATAAGAGGCCAATTCAGGTAGGTTACAAGAAATAGTCAATATATGGTAATACTCTTTCGATATTCTGTTTCAATCTGTATTCCATCTTTTATTCTATGCTTATAAATGATGATATAAATTTTCAAAATTAAATTTTTAAAAAGTTTGCTGCATATTTATCATTGCACACAAGGAGGAGTCTGGATCGTAGTTCAATGTAAGATTATAGAGGATGAAACAAAGTTTAGCTATATTAAATAATATGAATTTAACTGGTTGTTAATCAAATTATTGCCCACATTTTTTTAATTTATATCAACTCCAAAAATATAGTTTTAAATTTATTTTTCATAGTAATTATTTATAATTTTTAAATATATTTATCTCTAATTAATGATATTTATATACTTAATCGAACATCTTTTAATAAATACTTGGGTCACCAAATATATATTGCCTAAAATATATCTCTTAAAAAAATTGTTAATTTTTAAAATTCAATTGTTAAAATAACTTTCTTTTTAAAAATATTAAATTTGGTACTTTTTTAAATATAAAAACCTTTTTAATGAACTTTTTATTCCCCTAAATTAATCTAGGGAGTTGATATCAATATTTTATTTTATGTTATCTACACTTCACTTCATGTATAAAATAATGCGTCAGAATTTTTTCGCAAATACAGTACAAATAACAAAAAATACAGTGTAAATATCAACTCCCATTAATATATATAAAATACAAATTTATATTTTTAACTTTCAAAATTAATTGAACATGTGATAATTGTTTAGTTCAATTTATTAAAGACGTCACCACTATCTCCATTTCTTATTTCTCAACTTTTTCTATTCATTTATATTTTGATTTCAATTTCTCAATTCTATTAAACGATTTTATATTAAAAACATTAAATAATTTAATTCTTAAAATTTTATTGACAAGTAATTGAATATAATAATGGGTTAAGTTCAAATTCTGTGCATAAAAAAATTAAATAAATAAAAAATTTGGGCCGCAGCCTCTGTTCCACATGCATGAAACAGGAGATCTACGAAGTTTAGAGGAAGAATATGGGGTTATTTTTTAAAAAACAATGGCTATCGTTTTTAATTCTTGTTTTACAGTTGGCTTTCTCTTTGGTGGTTTACCCTTCCTTGATCCTCTCATACGCTGGCGAAACTGCATACTTGGTTAAAAACCCTGAGAAAATAACTGATGCATATTACAGTTCCCTCCCAAATCGAGTATACTGGCCCATGTTTGTTATTTCAACACTAGCTGCCATTGTTGCAAGCCAATCTATGATCTCCGCAAGCTTCTCAATCGTGAAACAGTCGTTGGCCTTCGGTTGTTTCCCCCGTGTTAACATAATCCACACTTCTTCAGAACATGAAGGCCAAGTTTATTCACCAGAAATCAACTACTTCTTGATGCTTCTCACTGTCGGTCTTGTTGTCGGTTTCGAAGGTGGTGTGCAGCCAGCTAATGCATATGGTATGTCTAGTAAGTAATATGCTTAAATTTTCTGATTCAGCTCCTGACATAATTTATCGAAATGGGAGGGAGCACTGCGTATGTATGACTAGTTGCAAATCCCCTAAAATTACAGAGTAAAAATTCAATCTTCCAAAAAATTAAAATAAACATGATTTTTTTTAAAAGAAATTGTTGGTTATTTGCATCAAAGCTGTCACCTCATACTTGTTATATCATATTCTCTGTTATTCTTTTGTAATTTCTTATTTGTTAGTCAAGTTTAATAAATCATTTGTCAGTTCCTAAATTATAGGCAATTTGTTAGTTTGTTGGTTATTCATTAGTCTATAAATTGTAAAGCTTCCGTTGAATAAAACTGAAGTTCTCAGCTTTCTTTTCTAATATATGTTCCAACTTTTTTCATACTTTTGTGCAAAGATCTTATTCATATTTTTATTCTTTCATCTTTAAACTATCAAAGTGGTATCAGAGCTCTCTTCTTAAGGGATCTGTGAGTTCATTTGACTGTTTGAAATGGAAAGTGAATCTCATTTTTCATCAATGGCTCCACCAGTCTTCGATGGAGAAAATTATCAAATGTGGGCAGTGCGTATGGAAACGTACTTGGACGCATTGGATTTATGGGAAGCTGTGGAAGAGGATTATGACGTTCAACCTCTTCCAGCTAATCCTACTATGGCACAGATCAAGACACAAAAGGAGAAAAAGACAAGAAAATCAAAGGCGAAAGCATGCAGCGGTTTCGGCAACGATTTTCACAAGAATTATGTCTCTCAAAACAGCTAAGGCAATTTGGGACTATCTAAAGGGAGAATATGCAGGAGATGAAAGAATTAAAGGGATGCAAGTTCTAAACTTGATCAGGGAATTCGAACTTCAAAGAATGAAAGACTCAGAGACAATTAAAGATTACTCTAACAAGCTTCTTAATATTGCAAACAGAGTAAGACTTCTTGGATCTGAATTTACCGACACAAGAATTGTTGAAAAAATTCTTGTTACAGTACCTGAAAGATATGAGGCAACTGTCACTACCTTGGAGAATACAAAAGACTTGACAAAAATTTCTCTTGCTGAATTGTTGAATGCTTTGCAAGCACAAGAGCAGAGAAGACAAATGAGAGAGGATACAACATCTGAAGGAGCCTTGGCAGCCAAACATCAAAATTTGGCCAAATACAAAAAGAAGAAGAAGAATTTCGAACGGAATGAAGCAAGTACATCCGTTTTTCCAAAAGGAAAAAATGGAAATCAAAAAAATTCCTATCCAGTTTGCCAACATTGTGGAAAGAAGAGTCATCCTTCATTTAAATGCTGGAGGAGACCTGATGCTAAGTGTTCAAAGTGCAATCAACTTGGGCATGAAGCAATGATATTCAAAGAAAAAGCTCATCATCATGAAGTTGAAGCCCAAGTTGCAAATCAAGAGGATGAGGATCAGCTTTTTGTGGCATCTTGCCTTGCAAGCTAATATTAGCTCATCTGAAAGTTGGTTGATTGACAGCGGATGTACCAACCACATGACTCATGACAAGGGACTTTTCATAGATTTCAAGCCAACTGATATCATTAAGGTAAAAATTGGAAATGGAGATTACATTTCTGTCAAAGGAAAAGGAACAATTGCCATAACAAGTGCTGCAGGTACAAAGAAAATCTTTGAAGTTCTTTATGTGCCAGAAATTGACCAGAATTTGCTAAGTGTTGGTCAATTAATGGGGAAAGGCTTTAAAGTAATCTTTGAAGATGGTTTTTGTCGCATTCTTGATGCCATGAGTCGGGAAACTCTCAAGGTTAGAATGAAGGGTAATAGTTTTTCTTTTGATCCCATGAAAGAAGAAATTGTTGCATATTCTACTGAAATCAGCAGCGCTGCAATATGGCACAAGAGGTTCGGTCATTGTCATTTGGAAAAGATGCAGCTCATGCAGGAAAAAAAGTTGACAATTGGCTTACCAAACTTTGGAAATCACTTGTTAAACTGTTATACTTGTCAATATGGTAAACACAGAAGAAGACCATTCCCAAAGTCAACTTGGAAGGCCACTCAAAAGCTTCAACTTATTCTTGTTGTGTCTTTGTATGTGGATGATTTGTTGGTGACAGGTAGCAATGCCAAGCTTATTGATGGATTCATGCAAGATATGATGCTGGTCTTTGACATGACAGATCTTGGGCTAATGAAATATTTTCTTGGCATAAAAATCAAACAAGCTGATGGAGAAGTTTTCATCTGTAAGAGAAAATACGCTAAGGAAATACTTAAAAAGTTTCATATGGAAGAATGCAAAGAAATGGCTACACCATAATCAAAAAGAAAGCTTAAGCAAGGAAGATGGTTCAGACAAAGTTGAAGAAAGATATTTCAGAAGTATGGTTGGATGTTTGATGTACCTAACTGCCACAAGACCAGATATTCCTTTTGCTGTAAGCATTCTCTCTCGTTTTATGCATTGTGCTACTGAAATACACCTTCAAGCAGCAAAAAGAGTCATTAGATATATCAAAGGGACTGTTGACTATGGTGTAAAATTCAAGAAGTGTCAAAACTTCAAGTTGCCAGGATTTTCTGAGAGTGATTGGGGTGGATCCAAAGATGATATGAAGAGTACATCTGGGTATTGTTTTAATCTAGGATCTGGTGTGTTTTCTTGGTGTTCCAAAAAGCAATAAAATGTGGCACATTCCACTGCAGAGGCAGAATTTGTTGCTACTACAGCAACAGCAAACAAAGCATTGTGGTTGAGAAAGTTGTTATGTGACTTACACTTGAAGCAATTAAATGTTACAGAGGTATTTGCTGACAATCAAGCCGCGATATCAATATCACATAATCCAGTTTTTCATGGAAAAACCAAACATTTTAAGATCAAGTTGTTCTTTTTAAGAGAAGTGCAAAAAGAAGGAGAAGTGAGCCTGATTTATTGCAAATCTGAAGACCAACTTGCTGATATATTCACAAAACCTCTTCCACCAAACAAATTTGAGTTTCTTAGACAAAGACTTGGAGTTTGCAGCCCTTAATGCAAGGAGGATTGTTGGTTATTTGCATCAAAGTTGTCACCTCATACTTGTTATATCATGTTCTCTGTTATTCTTTTGTAATTTCTTATTTGTTAGTCAAGTTTAATAAATCAATTGTCAGTTCCTAAATTATAGGCAATTTGTTAGTTTGTTGGTTATTCATTAGTCTATAAATTGTAAAGCTTCCGTTGAATAAAATTGAAGTTCTCAGCTTTCTTTTCTAATATATCTTCCAACTTTTTTCATACTTTTGTGCAAAGATCTTATTCATATTTTTATTCTTTCATCTTTAAACTATCAGAAATCATCCTTTGTTTAAACATTTGTGTTTACTACAGGTGTGGTGGTCATATGGGTCATGATTATAACAACATTCTTGACAACAATAGTCATGCTGGTTATATGGAAGACAAGAGTCGTACTAGTCCTATGTTTCTTCTTCCCTTACATTATAATTGAGGGCATTTTCATGACATCTCTGCTAAACAAAATCCCACAAGGAGGATGGGTACCGTTTGCCATATCTGCGTTCTTCCTCGCTGTCATGTTATCATGGACATATGGAAGAAGTAAAAAGACAGATTATGAATCCGAAAACAAGATGACCACCCAAGAATTGGATCAAATCTTGGCGAGTAACAGTGTGCACCGGACAAGAGGAACTTGCTTCTTCTTCGCCGATCTCGCCAACGGTATCCCACCAATCATTCGTCATTATATTCAACACACCAACTCTATACGTGAAGTAGTGGTACTTGTTACCATTAGAATTCTTCCAATCAAAACTGTGCCTCCGCAGGAAAGATTAACTGTGGGAAAGTTGGGACATGGAGGGATTTATCGGTGTTTGGTGCGGTTTGGATTCAATGATTCTCAAGAAATGGAAGGAGTTGATTATGTCGCCTTAATCATCGCAAAACTTCAAGAACTTGCTGATGATTCGGATGAAATAAGGATGTTAGAGTCAGCAGCACGCGATGAGGTTGTGTTTGTTGTTGGGAGGACTATTCTTAAAGCAAATCGGGATGGTGGGATTCTGGCAAGATTGACAACAGATCATTTTTACAGATTTCTGCAGAAGAACAGTAGATCAGCAATATCAACACTGAGAATCCCACATGAGAAAACACTGCAAGTTGGGATGTTTTACGAAATCTGAATGCATTATACCATGACAGAAACAAATATTTTTAGAGCCGAAAGAAAGGATCGATCATTCATCACTTTGTTGAAGAACAGAGGTATTGTATAAAGAAGAATTATGAAATTTGTAAAATTAAAATAAATAGGTTCTACCCGAAGAACTTGATAAAATATTTCAGATTAGTCGTCCTCCTGTGAACATTTAGTTTAAGATTTGAAGGCTTAACAATCTATTGATCTTCTTCAACCTATCAATACCTCGATTATAACATTTGTCGGAGGATTCAGCTTCCGCATTCAAATGAAATGTCGTCACTCTAGATTCAATTTATGCCAACCGATTTAAGCATACATCTTCATTGAATTGTTGAACATACACTAGTCAGTCTTGCACGTATGTTATGAGAAGCCTGAAGTTTTTGTGAATTTTCCAAGAATTATGCAACGAAATATCTTTAATCAGTATAGCATAAACTTGGTCCGAACTCAATGATAAAAGCTAATGAATTTCTTAGAAAGCAAATAAACCTTATTACAACTTTTAATGGATCAAATAGGCTTACCAGTTTGCCAAAAGAAAATAAACAAAACCAACACTAGTAACAATGAATCATCTGAACATGTGACTCTCTTATGCCACAAACTAGATAAATACGTTAAAACAAAAAAAAAAAAAAAACAAAAAGTAAACTACTTGAAAACAATTCTCATAAACAACAATCTAATTACGAACAGAAGATGACCCGACGTCATCGACTTTTGGAGTCATGAATGTAGGAGTTGAACCTAGAGATCTAGTTTCGAGAGACGGGCTACTGCCACTGTTCATGTTTCTAATGTCATCGACCATACTAACCACGTCACTCATTTTTGGCCTCTCTTCGGGCATTCTTGCAACACAACTCAACCCTATTTGCAACAGTGCTACCAGCTCTTCCTCTATATTAGGATACATCAAAAGCTCTGCATCAAACACTTCACCAGTCCATTCCTCACGAACCACTGAAATAACCCATCTAACAAGGTGGATCACCTCTTCATCCCCTGAAGTGTGGACAGGGGATTTTCCAGTGAGAAGTTCAAGTAAAACAACTCCAAAACTGTATACATCAGATGCCTGTGACACTTTCTTGGTGTCGGTGACTTCCGGGGCACGATACCCAGCAATCCGCATGACTGGTGGTGAGATAGGATTTATCAGTGTTGCCAAGCAAAGATCAGAAATACAACCATACTGTTGGGAGTTGAGAAAAATGTTTGAGGCTTTTATGTTTCCGTGTACAAGTTTTCCAGCGCTCTTGGAATGGATATAGGCGATACCCCGTGCTGCACCTGTTGCAATTTTTAGACGGATCTCCCAGTCTAAAGGAACCCTCTTTACGCCTCGGTTTGCTGCAAGAAGACGAATGCACAATATTGTCACGTGAAAATTTGATAGTTTGACAAAGAAAACCATTGATTCTACATACCATGTAACAAGGCAGATAAGCTTCCCTGATCAAAATAGTCATATACGATAAGCTTTTCATCTTTTGAATAATAATAGGCCCTTAATGGAGCCACATTCTCGTGTCTAATATTTCCCACTGTATCCATCTGGCGTTCAAAGTCTTTCCTCCCAACAAAAACTTCCTTCAATCTCTTCACAACAACTACAGTTGCATCCTCAAGTGCTGCCTTATACGTAGTTCCAAATGTTCCTTTCCCAAGAACCTCGGCTGACGCCCTCAATAGATCTTCGAGATCAAAAACAAGAGTACATCCCTCAAAGAATGTTAGTCTACTATTTCCATCTTGATTGCCATAAACCATCTTCTTTGAAGATATTTCCTGCTTATTTGGTTTTTTATTAGTATAACTGGCCGTTTGCCGACCACCACCACCTTCCTTCTTGTATGCAAAAATTAGCAGCAAGGAAATAGCCATGGATACCACTGCAGAACCGCCAATAATAATTCCTAGAATAGCGGATTCACTAAATCTTGGGTGATGCTTTTTCGGTGCAATAGCAGGACTAGGCGAAATAACCGGAGACAATGAATTTTCTTGTGAGATTTTGTTCCCAGAAAAAGATGAACTGGGAAATCTAAGAAGAGATTGAGGTACAACTCCAGTAAGATTATTGTTAGACAGATTCAACAGTTTCATACTCGGGATATTCAGATCCGGAATATCACCAGAAAGCCAGTTATTAGCAAGAACCAATGAAGTTAAATGAGTCAAATTTGAAATGGACAATGGGATACTACCATTGAATTCATTGTTAGACAAATTTAACAATGTAAGATTTTTCCAAACTGAAAAATCCAATGGCAGTGGACCTTGAAATCTATTGAACTGAAGAAAAAGACCAGTTAAATTTCCAAGATTTAAAAGATCGGGTGGAAAAGGACCACTGATACCATTTGATCTCAGACTCAAGATCTGAAGCTCTGACAAACGTCCAATAGTGTTCATAGGAATTCTGCCTTTTAATCCAATAGCAGGCAGTCGAACTTCGACGACTCTTGAATTGCCACTGTTACAAGTGATTCCTGTCCATCCACTGCAAACAGAAGTTCCCTCATCCCAGTTCAGATTCCGTGAATGGTATATGTTATCAATAAAATCGAGCAGTGCTCGTTTGTCTTCTACAGGTTCAGCTGATGATAGCAAGTATAGAGCATTAAATATTAAAATTGTAGCACAAATTATCTTGATCTCTATGCTCATTTCTTCTTCTAGTCTTTTTAGTGAAAAGAGAAAGGCCTTCGATTATATCCTTCTTACATCTCTGCCATACCTATAAAATCCCAAAATCAGTAGAAACAAGTGAAGGAACAAAAGGAAATGCACGCAAATAGTTAATAAATCATATATTGCGGCAATAAATAATTAATAGCCATCAATATTATAGCCGTTTTATATTTAATATTCTGAAAACATCGCTTTGTCTACCAACAAAATTCAGTAGTTAAGTTTCCTTACAACAAGATAAAAAAAATTTATCAAAGGGAATTTTTTTTCTTTCCACGTTAATTCGCAGCTGATGAATTATTCATTTCTATATTTCCTGCACTAAATTGGTAATTTGAAACGCCAAAAGTTCTCGACTTCTTGTAGACTGAGACAGCCTCAGTTCACTAAAGTAATAACTCATGCACTAAATTTTAGAGTGATAGCAATCAGCCCGAGCTATGCCCAGAAGTTCAGTCAACTGCGCCACAAATTAACTTCGTGGGATGTAACTTATTTTCCATTTCTAAGAGCCATTTCTTTTTCGCCCCTGTCTATGTTACTCCCCAGAAAAGTATGCAGATGTTAAATTTCCGGGTTTTGAAATCTCAAGCAATTCATGGATATTCTTTTCAAAGAATTTCATGCAGAAGTAGCTAAAATTTGAACAAATAATAATCAGAAATAAAAATCAAAAGCACACCATCGGTAGCCAGATCAAAGAATCTTTTGATTTCCTAAAAACTCTGCCGCAACACCCCAACCAAAATTCTAAAAATAGTGGCAGTTACAGAAACTCCAGAAACGTACAGGTAGATATATATATCCACCGCGTGCACGCATGACATACAAATGACAGCTAAGAACAAGAATTCAAACACTGAAAATAGAGGGCCGAAAACCAACCTCGGAGTGTGGCGTCGAAGAAATAAAGAATCGGCACCTTCTCCCTCGATGGATCGCGAATGATTGAAAATGTCAGTGATTCGAACAGCCAAAAGTGAGAATTCCTTTTCTGCTATTTATTGCGTTATAATGGCGCGAGGAGAGCGGGAAGCGCACGTGGTGTGAAGTAATATTACAGCGGAGAAGAAAGGGATGTGAAGTGGAGGGAGAGAGGAGGATCAAGGATGATCTTGACTATGCCGTTAGTTCACGTAAATGGCACTTCCCCCAACGCATACTGCATCACACAGTGGACATAACATTTCTAACATCAATCTCTGACTTTGTTCATAACATTAAAAAAAATATTTAATACAAACATAATTGGACACAAGATCACTTTTTCTCGACTTGGAATGACAAAAATTGGAATATATAAAATTAAAATTTGATGATATATACCATAATCATACACAAGTTTATTATCATTAATGGAAGCCTCGATTTCAGAAAATTATTACAGGCCAACAAAAGGCAAAGCATGGCAGAAATTACCATAAATTTATATATATATATATATAAAAGAAATACTAGAAAATCAGATTTTTAGCAAAATCCATGAAATTGGAGTATATTTATTTATCATAAATTGGGATGATCCTCCTGATTTCCATTTTCCTGAAAAGTCAAAAGTTGTAATTATGGTTAATAAATTTTAATCACACATTTTGGTCAAACTAACCCCGGCTATTTATATTTGTTACTTACAAATTTTATAAAACACGTATATTCAAAGAACTATTAACAAGTTAAATTCAACCTATTTGAGAGTGATTGCTTGCGTTGGATACATGTGAGGTCAACTCTTTATATTTATATATATATATATATATATATATATATATATATATATATATACATATTTTGAGAGTGATTGATTCCGTCGGATATATACGGGGTCAACTCTTGATTGATATGAGTGTATATATATATATATATATAATTTTAATATATTGTACACTGTCTATCTGTTATCACTGAGGTAACACTAATTTAGTGGATGTATAATTTGTATATTTTTATTATGTTCAATACGTGAGTACAACATCAGCAGTAAGTACAAAGATGATGACGGTTGATGAATATCATATCAAAATTATATACATTTCGACTGTTTGTCATGACATCATAAATATAAATAATTTGTGATGTTGCGTGTTAATCAAAATATATTGAGCAAAGCATATCACATTTCATATTTAAATTAACGTATGATGTTAGAAAACACGGGCATCCAGCTATTTGATTAGCTCACCAAGCGATATGTGTGGTCCTAGTCAAGGTTGTTTACATTTAATTACAAGTTTATCTATACATGAATCATGATTATATATATATATATGAAAAGAAAATGTGGTTTTATTTTTAAGAAAAATAATAAATATAATTTATTTGACTTGACATATATCATTATTGTGGCATAAAATCAACCATATATATTTACAAACGCTGTTATTTGAGAGAGCTAATTTAATTCCTGCTTGTTTTATACAAGAAAACAAAACATTGTCAAAAATAAGACCAACCTTGTTAATTGGTAGAACCAAAAATAAACGACGAGAAGGACCTATCTAATAAATTTTTCGCAAAAGTTTAGTATCAGGACCTAGTTTTCGTCCTAATTATGCAGTCTAATTTGAAATTATGGTATTGTCTTCTGAACCACACGTACTTTAATTCGAACCTGACATGACCCGCAAGTTTTTCGATGAAATTCATGAAAGAATAATGTTATCTGTAATGTCATGATCCGAAGTTATGTGAATAATAATTGCTATAAAGATGCGATTTTGATGTACAAGGGACTTGATTTGACCTTGTGTTAGATTATAAATGATGTATTGTATTTATAAGTCATTCTTTATTAATTTAATATATCAATACGAGGACAATGGTCTCCTTGCAATGTATGGGAAATGTGGTGGTCTGGTGAATACAAGACAAGTTCATAATGTAATGCTCCGAAGGGATATTGTTTCTTGGAATTCTATGGTTGCGAGTTATGCACAAAATGGGAGGTTTGATGATGCATTGGAAGTGTGTAAAGAGGTGGAATCGTTAGGTATGAAACCTGATTCGGTCACAATGGCTAGCCTTTTGCCTGCTGTGACTAGCACAAGTGCAGAAAATATTGTGTTTGTGAAAAAAAATAATCATGGATATATGGCTAAAGAAGAATTGGTGGCTTTGAGTGTGATGAATAGCAGTGTATGTAAATAATTTTATTCGTAGTGAGGCAATTGGGATTTATTCACAAATGCAAGCTCATGGTTGGAACCGGATGCTATTACATGTATGCCAAGTGTGGATGTTTGCGAGAGACGAGAAAGGTGTTTGATAAGATGCACATTAAGGTCATTGTATCATGGACTTCATTGATGTCTGCCTATGGTAGGAGCGGCAAAGATCAATTAGCCATTGAATTATTCACTAAAATGCAGGACTTAGATCTTGTTCCTGATTCTATAGCTTTTGTCTCAATTCTTTCAGCTTGCAGCCATGCGGGATTGTTAGCAGAAGGGAGATATTATTATAGATTGATGACAGATGAATAAAAGATAGTTCCAATGTTGAAGCACTTTACTTGCATGGTTGATCTACAGGGACGAGCTGGTCTAATGGATGAGGCATATGATCATATCAAGAAAATGCCAACGGAACCAACCGAGAGGGCTTGGGGAGCTCTATTGAGTGCTTGCTGCGTCTATAATAACATGGATATCGGAGTTGTAGCTGCAGATCATCTTTTCGAGTTGGCTCCACAGTTCACAGCAATATGGTTATTTCGTAATGTTATAGAATATTTATGCCAAGGCTGGGAGATGGAAAGACGCAACATTAATTCGATTTGTGATGAAAGGGAGAGGAATCAAGAAAATGCCTGGTATGAGTAATGTTGAGCTTCATGACAAGGTCCACACTTTTCTTGATGGTGATAGATCACGCCTTGATGCGTTAAAGATCTATGACGAGTTGGATGTACTAGTAGGGAAGATGAAAGTCTGGTTATGTTCTGGAAACCGACACTGCCATGCATGACGTTGAGGAAGAGGATAAAGAAAACCATCTGGTGGTGCATAGCGTGAAGTTGGCCATTGTATTTGCAATTATGAATAGCAAACCAGGGATGCCAATCAGGGTTACGAAAAACCTGTCTCTCAGCCACTTTGCCATAAAGTTCATTTCCCAGATTAGCGAGCGGGAAATCGTAGTTAGGGACACAAATCGTTTTCACCACTTGTGAAAATGGGTTTGCTCCTGTGGTGATTATTGGTGAATTAATACTGAAAATGGACTTGCACATTTTTATATAGTAAAGATATATATACTAATATCTTTTAGCATGCATAAAAAATAAAAAATTTGTAAGACAAAAACTTTTATGATACGGTCTCACGGATCATATTTTGTGAAATGAATCTCTTATTTGGGTCATCCATTTTCTTTTTACACTAAAAATATTACTTATTGATTTTTTTTATAATAATAATATACTAATAAATTTACAATAAACGAGTCCATTATTATAACATCAAACAATTGGTGCTAGTTATACGATGAAAAATGATGATAAATCGCAATACTTCCCTACAGGGAACTCCAAAACTGATCGGGTATGAAGAGAAACTTTCGACGAACCCAATAATAATCAAACTAATAACCTTACTGAAGATGCAATAGCAAGAAACTCCTCCTCTCCAACTTTCGTCCGCACTCCATCAATCATCAGATGCCCTTTAACACCTTCTAAACTAATATCGCCCCCATTGTATGATTCACAATCTGCCTCAGTCTCCTTCACTTTCTTAATAGAATTATCCAAGTCTTGGACGGCGCACTCAGCTTTTCTTTTGTTGCATTGCTTCAGTTCCTTAAACACTTTATTCTCGGATAATTTTACTACTTCCGAGCTTTCATTGGTGCAGTCAAAGAAAGGAAGACGGCCTAAAAAACCTGTTGTACAAGGAAGCATGCCAATGGGACAGGGTTTCCACGATTTGACCACATCCCGACAGCTCTTTGGTCTCGAGTCGGATTCTTTTGGTTTTATAGCCTTGCCATTGATTCGAGACTGTTTGATCAACTCAAATTTCTCTTCAGCGCAAAGGAGAGAATCTTCCAGTTGAGAAAGAGGGATGACCTCACCTGGGGGGTTAGAGTTAGGTTCTAAATCTGATGGTCCCAATAAAGAAAGTTTCTTTAGTTTATGGAGTAAAGAGGCGTCGCCGATCAGACGTGCAATGATTAAGGCAGATCCCATTAGTTGCTTGTTTTCAGGAAAGGATATCAAAAGACATCTATGGAGAAGTCCAGTTAAAGATGCTTTGCGTTTCAAGGCCAGAAAACCTTGGTGTTCTGAAGATTCTTCATGACTACCAGTAGTTAAGATCTTCAAATGAGGAACAAGCGACTCAAACAAAGACAAAAGTAACTCAAATCCGTGAGCTTTGAGTGAATTCTCTAGAAGCCGGTGTTCCCCTGATGAAGATTCACAAGATCATTAAACCATGGATGAAAATACAAGACGTGTCTTCAAACTAATTGTACAAAGGCAGCCAGCAAGATTACGTGCATAATAGAACTCTTAGTGGATACATAAATAACCATGGATGATATTCCAACATTACATGCCCTACAGACACACGAGAATAAGGTGAAAAGCAATTGTTTAGTTACCTTCCATCTTTTCAAGAATGGTGTCAGCAAGCGTTACAAGAAATTCTGGTTCTCTCCTGGATAATTTCAAGACAATAGATTTCCAGTCATCATATGCAGTTTGCTTATTTTCACTACTCTGTTCAATTTGGGAATCTTCTAAGTGCTCCTTTAAATTGGACAATTCTAATGCACTAAGCAAGAACTCCAACAGAACATGTGCCACTTGAGGAGAAAATGAAGAACATAAAAGCAGAACTTTCTTCAGTAGTTTGGAATGCCGGTTCTTCAATTTGCTAAGTTGGCTCTTATAACCTAAAATGTTAGGGCATTTCCCACACACAGATTAGGGCGCTTGCGAAAATAAGATAATGTTAAGCTGCACAAAGCAAAATCCCAATAAACTAAGCAATATATGGTAAGTTAAACTTATTTTTTATACATTCAAATGTTTTTTCATAAATACAAAATAAAAATCCAACGCTCAGGTCTCAGCAGAGTTAGAATATGATTGCTTTCCAGCAGCAAGAAAGAAAAATTTATTTTGTGATTTGGTATACAGTACACCCACCATAACCTAATGTGGCATAACCACTATATTATTTATTATACACATGGGTGCCATATAAATTTCAAGTAAAATCCATACATATTAGGTAACACATCAACCTACGTTACACCGGGTGATTTTCAACAGCAATAGACTAATCCTATCATGTGTGTTTACCACAGTCTATCATGTGAATATAATGTTCAACACAAATAGATGTGAGAATAAATGAAATAAAAGTATCCATAAAATCCCACTTCACTCATCCAAATACACCTCGGTAACTATTAGCTATGGAATACATGCCTCCATGATTTGTCACTTTGCATTGAATTTGGCATTCATCCATCATTCAGGGGAAAAAATTTATTTTTTCCAAACCATCAATTTCAAATCTTTATGCTATGTTAAGCAATAAATGAATTTTATTTCCTGTTATAAATTATAATACTTCGTATCGAGTTCGAACCAAAACTGTAAACTATCTAAATTCTTATAAATTCATAAAATCCATGCAACCTAAGTGAGTCTTGAGAGGCTGCATAATTTGATGTTCATGTGGAGAAAGATGTATTGTACATACACAGTCTGGTAAAAACAATTAAGTAACTATGTTCCGGTCATAAAAGAAGTAATTATGATGCAAATTCATCAGGATTCAACTAAACAAAGATAAAAAAAATTCAACTCACATTTTCCCTTGGGACTTGAATTACTAGCTCGCACAGCTATTTTTGCTTTCTGACAGAGAGCAACTTTCTGTAGTCGGTGCTTAATTTTTTTCTCGAGGTTTTCCTTCTGAATGTTTTGATTAGGAATGACCTTTTCTTGAGGTTCCCAATAATATGATATTAACCAATCTTTTGCCTGCAAGTTAAATAACAGATCCAAAAGCATCAATATCTCAAAAACATACAGCAATAGCCATTTGAAGATACAATCACACCATAAACTCAAAGATCACATTATAAGATGGCATAGAAACTTCAACATAGAAGAACATAGATGTTCAATTGTTTTTCAGGGAATAGATAAACGGCGAGATTAAAATGTTTCCCCAAAGTTATTTCTGGAACCATTCCAAGGTAACATGTCCACCGGCCTCCGTAGCAAACAGATCAAGGTTTCTGAAGAAAAGGAATAAGGTGTGTTTGAGACATGAAAAGCAGGGAGATTTACAACATATAGAACTCCCCTTAGTCATTTAGAAAGCTAGCTGGATTAACCTTTTTATCAACAAATATTAAAAATCATCCAATACAATATTTCCTCACAGATGTGGGATATGTTTGGAAAACGAAACAGAAAATATATCAAGTTGTCCAAAGAATTTCCATTAATTATTTTCCTAAAATTATTTTGCGGAAAACACAAAAACAGATCGAAACATAGCCAATGTTTTCAAGGAAAAGCCAAAATCACAATAAATTTATGCAGAAAACAATCGAGACATAAATAGAAAATTAAAACATAACATCCAATAACAAGCTATTAGTCATTAGTTAGAATCAAAACTGACCTTTTCTGAGGCACAACGGAGAAGTCGGAGAGAAGGGAGATCACGATGAGAACCCTCTATAAGTATCCCAATATCACAAACATATCATAAATAAGAGAACAAACACAAATGTGTGACATATGAAATCACTGTTGAGAGAATTTAAAAGAAGACAAAACTAAAATTCAACCAAATATATATTAAGGGGTCACTCACCATGACGAATATCAATCAGCATTCGTGGGATGCCAATGGCATTAGCTGCTTCACCTATTGAAATTTCATCCTTTATTCGTGTTTTCTCAATTATGCCATTGACAAGCCTTTAGAAATCCGAAAAACACAAACAACGAAAGAAAATAACATTAAACATGTTCTCAAACCTATAGATCAAAATGTTGAAAACAGAAAATAGAATAGCTACCTCATAATTGCCATGCAATATTGCATGGACAGCGCTTCCTCTGACTGCCGAGCACTTTCATTCAAATCATGTCTGTGATTAAAACACAGAAATAAAAACTATAGAGAGAAAAGTAGAAGGTAATGCCATGTACACTATCAGACTAAGATTCCTTCAGCAACCTATCAACTAGATTTAAAGCAGGCATTAAGGTAATCGAGTAGAATGCATCTTATACTTATCGAGCCATAAGTAACTTCATTTGAAATAAGTGATAATTAAATAATGGACATATATATTTTTCTAACTATTAAAGAAATATTCTCTAGCTGAAATTCTACAAGGCATTAACATATCAATTCAAACAAATCATCTTTTTTGAATTTCATTATAAAAATATTTACTAGATAAAAACAAACGAACAAAAAAGGCCTTCCAAACTAGCATATTATATTGCTGATTTTACTTACTGCGAGGCATAACAGTTCCTCCAAACAAATGAAGGTAAAAATAGGGATCGGTTTCAATCGGTCCATGAAAAACTAACAAGCATCAAGAAGCCTATTGTTTTCCGAATTCAACAAAACTAGACAAAAAGTCATACACAGTATCAAAGATTAATCATACCCAACTCCAAACATGCTTCTTTTACGATGTGTAAAAAAAAACAAGGATTACCTAAAGGACGGATCTTGCTGCTGGGTTTCAATAATCGAAGCTGTAACTTCAACCGCCACAGGAATGCAGCTCCTACTCCGCCACGTCCGTATCTAAAAAAACCCACAACAACAAAAAAGGAAACGCTGCTCATTCAATCGATAGACATAAAATAAATGCTAAATTAATTATTGCATAAAGTACTTACTCTTTGAAGGGCAGAGGCAACTAAATCTGGAGAAGAGGAGAAAAGTGATTCTCTGACGAACCGCCAGTCTTCCCAGCTTAACCAACTCACAGTTTTGAAGCCGTCGGATTCGTGTGTTGGGCCTTCGTTATAAGCAAACAGTGTGTTATCCATAGCTTATGACTCTTCCCTTTCTTTCCCTGAGCCTCACCAGTAAAAGAAGCGGAAGAGAATAAAGCTGGCAGAAGAAAATCCCAAAAGCGTATCGGAAGCGGAGCGACCGGACAGTGGCGGCGACGAGTAGAGTTTGGGTGGTGATTGAGCAAATAAATTCTAAATTAATGAAAGTATCCCGCAGGTTTTTCACTTACTAATTTATTTATTTTTTAAATGTTTTAATTTTTTTAGTATATTTCAAGTTATTTAAAAAACGAAAATAATTTTTATTTTAAAAATCATTATCTTCGATGCTATATACAGATATCAAACCCTAGCAAATATTTTAATTAAGGCAAAAATTTGTATGAAACTGTCTCACGGGTATTATTTTGTAAGACAGATATTTTATTTGGATCATCCATGAAAAAATATTTTTTATGTTAAGAATATTAATTTTTATTGTGAATATCGATAGGGTTGACACGTTTCACAGATAAAGGTTCGTGAGACCGTCTCACAACAGATCGACTCTTTAATTAAACGAATAAGAATACCTCCTTTTATATCATTTAATAAAACATAATGAAAGTTTATTGTACAAAATTTATAAAATATAATTCCATTATGACTAAGGGTGATCACGGTGTGGTTTTACGATTTTTTAAAAAAAATTCAAACCGGATTGTCATATGCGGTCGGTTAGTATTTTGAAAAATTAATCGCAGTTTTACATGAAAAATTAGCCTTACGATTGTGAGCGGTTTCAAGCGTTTGCGGTCGATTTACGGTTTTTTAATGAAAAATATTAGAACATATATTCTAATTTATTTGAAAACAATAACAATATATTATCTTCAAATATAAAATATATTTCAAAACATATAAAGATTAGAATAGATAAAACAATAATCAAGATTCAAAACTAAGATAATAATTTAACAACACAACACATTCACAACAAAAATGACATTTACACTATTTTATCATTTTTTTTACTTTCAAACTTCAAACAAAATATTATAGCAAAAGAAATAAATACTTTAATAAAAGACTAATATGAAAAATAATTAAGAAAAATATAAGTTTTATTTGTAAGAATAATAATTTGAAGAGATTTGTGATATAATAAATGATGACTTCTTTATTTGAATATGTTGTCTACAAATTATTATAATTCTAGGTCCAATATTATGGCAAGCGGTGCGGTGCAGTGCGGTGCGGTATGGTTCTTGGCAAAAAAAATAACTGAACCGCGTATGCGGTGCGGTTTATGATTAATATTTTTAATCAGTGATTTTTATAAAATATTATGAAAAACGGTGCAATGCAATTCGGTTCGGGCGGTTCGAGTGGTTAATAAAAAAATTTGAACACCCTAATTATGACTATCATATCAAATCTTTTCACTTTCTCATATTTTTTAAAATGTAAAATATTTTATTTTAATAATAATGACTAACTACATTTATCTAAAAATAATTAATTAGATTGAAAAATAGATATAAGCAAGCGGCTGCACGCGTGAATGGCTAACCCTTGGAATATATATGTGTGTGTTTGTATGTGTATTTATATATACTATGTACCATGTAACTACGTTGTTCATTTCAGCAAAAAGATTATTAAAAAAAAGATAAAAACATTTCATCTTTTATTTAATAAAAATTTAATATAAAAATCTATCCATTTAATAAATATGTGACTCACTTATTAATCCTTATTTAATATTTTTTTCAAATCTTATAATAACAAAATATTTATTTTACCCTTGAATATAATATACATTATTTATAACTTTAATCATAGCTAATACCTAAATTTTTTATTAAAATTTAAATAATAAGATTTAAAAATATATGCACAGAAATTACCAAGATATATATATTATATTTATATATTATTTACTAGAGTTAAACCTCTTTTACTAATTAAATTTAGTATAATAGTAAAAAAAATTATAATTCTCAAAATACTCTCTAATCATCCAACTACATATATATTATTTTTCTTTACTTTTTATTTTCTCTCCTACCAAATCAATTTTAAAAAACTAAAAAATTTCATTTCACATTTTAAAAACATTCTCTAATTAGGAATGTATCATATTATCGTTTTGTTTTTGCGTTTCGATCAACGAATCTATTTCAAAATTTTAGGAAGAAAATTTTCATTAACAATTATACTATAATTTCAGGAAAAAAAATACTAAAAAGAAAATATTGAAACCAACTCTTCCTGGATATTGTTATTCGGTAAAAACTTGTGTGAGACGGTCTCACAGGTCGTATTTTGTGAGACGTATCTCTTATTTGGGTCATTTATGAAAAATATTATTTTTTATGCTAAGATATATTTTTTATTGTGAAATTGATATGGTTGACCCATCTCACAGATAAAGATTCGTGAGACCAGTCTCACAAGAGACCTATCTACTCTTGCTATTCACATGAACTCAATCTTAAATGAATTAATGATCACAAAAACGAGCCATTTAAGTTGATTCTCAAATTTTACATAGGTTTTTTGAGTTTTCATGAGCTCACAATGTGTTCACTCCGGATAAATATTTAATAATTTCGAATATAAATCAAATAATATCTCATCAGATCGGAGTTGATTAAAAATGATCTTGTGTATATTTTTTTATTTTTAGAGATGAAATTTAGAATGATACAAAAAGTTGATTGATTCCTCAAAAATAATATGAACTCGGTAGACAATGTTGACTTACTTTTAAGATGTGATGAATAGCTATGTTCTTAAACCACGACTTTTCCACCATTAATTTATCTTTATCTTGCACTCTTTGAATTGGTCAATGCCATAATTACTAATTGAAATTTCTAGATGAATATAAAAAATTCATGTACGATTTAATTTTCTCAATGTATGTAATATATATATTTATATAGGTGGATTTCAAATTTATCTCTTGTTAATACATGTAAATAGTTATTATGATGAATTTGAAATACACGAAAATTTAGTGTCGTATCAAATATCTACTCAAATCAAATCATTCATTCTTAATCTTATCATCTCCGAACGGAACCTAGTTGATTTTGGATCTAACTAAAGTCGTTATATAAATAATAGTAGATCTCTTGTAAGACGGTCTCACGGATCTTTATCTGTAAGACGGGTCAACCCTATTAATATTCACAATAAAAAGTAATACTCTTAGTATAAAAAATAATATTTGTTCATAGATGACCCAAATACGAGATTTGTCTCACAAATACGATCCGTGTGACCGTTTCACACAAGTTTTTGCATATAAATTAATTAAGAACTCGAATCAAGAATTAATCTTAAAAGAAAATAGATTTAATTGAAAAATATTATGAGAAAAACTTGTGTGAGACGGTTTCACGGGTTGTAATTTGTGAGACAGATCTCTTAGTTAGGGTCGTCCATAAAAAATATTACTTTTTTATTATAAGAGTATTATTTTTAATGTGAATATCAGGTAGGATTGATCTGTCTCACATATAAAGATTTGTGAGACCGTTTCACAAGAGACCTACTCAAATATTATATACTAGTTAGGTATTAAATGATCAGATTAAAACGAATTGGGAGGGAACTGATTAATCCACACAAAGCACATTCCACAAAAGAATTTTTGATTGTGAGTGGGAGTAGTTGACATTTTAGTGTGGGGAGATCGGCTGAGTGGAAGCTTTCAAGATTTTCCTAAGCATCGCGCCACCTTCAACATATTCCAAGTCAATGAATGGGAATTCCCAAATTGTTCAAATAAATATATATTTTTTTGTTTGGAATTGATCTTTGTTCAAATATTGATAAACAATAATATCTTAAATTAGTTTTATTTTCTCCTCAATTCTTTCTATATAAAGAGACATGCAAACGCCATTCAGCATCAACACTAGCTACAAATGGCAGGAAAGCTTATATTCATAGCACAGCTCCTCCTCCTACCCTTCCTCTTACACACTGCTGCCGCCAACCGCGGCGGAATTGCCATTTACTGGGGTCAAAACGGCAATGAAGGAACCTTGGCAGCAACCTGCGCCACCGGCAGATTCTCCTACGTCAACATCGCATTCCTCTACATATTCGGGAGTGGCCAATCCCCCCGGCTCAACCTCGCTGGCCACTGCGACCCCTCTATCACTGGTGCATGCAACTTCGTCAGCGACGGAATCCGCGCCTGCCAGAGGCGGGGCATAAGGGTTTTCCTGTCAATCGGCGGAGGCGTCGGGAGTTACTCCCTCTCCTCCAGAGAAGATGCCAGGAATCTATCCGTTTATCTATGGCAAACTTTTCTCGGCGGCGGGAGAAGAAACTCCACCTCTAGGCCATTGGGCGACGCTGTTTTGGACGGCATAGACTTGGATATCGAGCTCGGGTCTTCATTGTATTACGACGATCTAGTAAGATATCTGAAATCTTACAGCATATATGGCAGAAGAGTGTTCATGACGGGAGCACCGCAGTGCCCATTTCCCGATAGATTGTTGGGGGCTGCTTTGAACACAAGACTTTTCGATTTTGTGTGGATTCAATTTTACAACAACCCACCATGCCAGTATTCTTCGGGAAATATTACTAACTTGGTGAATTCTTGGAGGCTCTGGACGAGCTCTGTCAACGCTAGGAGGATATTTTTGGGGCTTCCGGCGGCGCCGCAGGCTGCCGGAAGTGGATTTATCCCGCCTGATGTGCTGACCGGGCAGATTCTGCCATTGATAAAAAGATCACCAAAGTATGGTGGTGTGATGCTGTGGTCAAAATATTGGGATGATCAGAGTGGATACAGTTCCTCTATTCTTGCAAGTGTGTGAATTTGAAGTTAATTAAAGGGAAAATAGTTTTTCTCACTAACTTTTAAAATTTTAGGATTTGTTAATTTTGTTTCATTGAGTTTTAAATTTTAATTTTGATATAATATTTTTAAAATTTTCAATTATTTTAATTCAATTGTTAATGTGTGACGGAAAAATACTGACATGACATTAAAAAATATTGACGGGACATCGAAAACTGTTAACTTGTCAGATGTCATGTTAGACATTGAACCAAAATAACCCAAAATAAAAAATTAGTATACTAAAACCAAACTTTAAAAATTTAATACAGTAAAACTCAAAATTGAACAAACCTATGGACCAAAAAATCAATTTCCTTTAATTAAAAATGTTGGCTTGTATTCGAATATTGCATTTTCTGCCTATTTTAGTTTTTTTAATGGAAAAAAAGTATATTAGTCTTCAGTTTATTAATTAATGTGAGATTTATATTTAATATTTATTTTGATACGTTGAATACATTTTTCATTGAATTAGTAATACAGCGACGATGACTATAAACTTGTAAAATCCATATTCAACTTGGACAATCACTCTTATGACTTGTCCCCAACATATATTTTGTAATTATGATAGTGCTAATAATAAAAATGAATTAAATTTAATCATTAGTTTTAAATTTTATCGTTCAAGGTAAATTAAAGGATCCTATTGAATAAGTGTTAAAAAAAACATTATGACAAATAATGATATTTTATGATACGGTCTCACGAATCTTTATCCGTGAGACGGGTCAACCTTACTCATAATTACAATAAAAAAGAGTAATATTTTTCGTTGGTGACTCAAATAGAATATTCGTATACAAAATTGATACTGTGAAATCATTTCCGTGAGTTTTTGTGTATGAGAAAATTAATTAGCTAAATTATAATAATATATTAAATTGATAGTTGAAATGATCCAAATGGCATTTTCTTATTGTGCTTGGATTTTTTAGGTCTCCCCCCGGCGCCTTCCTTGTTCCCTCTCATAATGGGAAGAGCTGGCCTTCCACTACTTTCCTTGACAACACAAAATTATATTAATCAACACTTTCAAAAAATATATATACTAATTAGAGTCATTTAAAAATAGTTTTTTCAAAACAATAATCTTTCAAATATAATAAAAAAAGATTTATTTATGTTCTATTATTTTACAGAACCACAAAATTCAAACATTATTTTTACAGAAATATAGTATTAAAATGAATTTTTTATTACATCAAAAATCATATTTTCGACTTTCGAGAAGTATAATTAGGGAGTAATTTCATGTGATTAACATAAATAAAAAAAAAACGAATCCAATCCACATACACATATTTATTTGGCTCTACACTAGTTGAGTCGATTTCTTAAAATAAATATTCTTGTTAAAAGAAAATTTAAATTTTTTCATATTTATTAATTTTGTAGATTTTTTCATAAATTGAATTTTTCACAAAGAAAAATAATAATAACATAATAACATAAGGAACTAATTAAAAAAAACGGAGAGATATTTTATGATTTTAGTTCTGTCTTGGCTCCAATATTTATTTATTCATTCTTGTTCAAAAGGCGAGAGCTGATGGCAGACTAGGGCTATGTTTTTTTGTTTCCCCCCCCCAAAAAAAAAAATTACAGCGAACAAATCATATAAATTTGTGTAATATGATTTATCCTTTGATCGCACTTGAATATTTAAAAGTTAAAACAAACATACCCTCACGACTAAATTTGCCTGATAGTAGGGATGTAATCGAGTCGAGCCAAGCCAAACTCTTGAATGTTTGAGCTTGGTTCGTTTATAATCGAGCCGAGCTCGAGCTTTATTTAACGAATATATGCATGACTCACGAGCTTATTCAAACCTTTATCAAGCCTAAACAAGCTTAATAAATATGAATTATACATTTAATTTTTCATTAAATTAATTAAAAAGTAAATTATATATTTAAAGAAAAATATATTATTCTTATTAAAATTTGTAAATTTATTATAATAAATAAATTTAATAGATTTTTCTATATATTTTATAAATAATATGCAAAATCAATAAATCAAATATCAAAACTATTATTTTTCATCTAAAAGATTACTCATGAACTTACCAACGAACATGTTCACGAGCTAACGAGCCGAATACTGTAAAGCTTGAGTTTGGTTTGTTTATCTTAGCGAGCCTCATTAAACGAGATCAAACGAGCTTTTATCGAATCGAGATTCGAATAGCTCACGAACGGTTTGGTTCGTTTACATCCCTACATGATAGACATGAAATATTTAAAAATTAAAACAAAAACTGAGTGAAATCTCCCAGCTCTAATTAAAAATGTTCCAAACTCAATAAATTCATTACAATATATTCTCAACAAATTTCATATTTAAACACGAATAAAAGGTTAAATATCGAGGGTGAAAAAACAGTAGAACAAACTGAATAACTTGTTGCACGATTAGGTTATTGCACCAACGTCTCTTAGCTCGGAGAATCCAACAAGAATCGAATACCGATTTAACATAATATAGGCAGGCATAGATTTCCGAATCCTTCCTTCCCCGTCTAAACTTTCCTGACCTGAATATTATGAGTCGATTGGAACCTCCAAATGGGTTGCCTGCCACTTTGGACGAGAGCGACCTGCTCCCCATCTTTCACCATTCCTTGATTCTATAAGTTGACAAGAAGTCAATTTTGGAAAAATATAGTAGCTTTATTCTTCACATGATATATTGTATGAAAGTGTCCACTCTATTATTCTTATCGTACAACCTTCCGATACTTATGTTTACCGGTACGGATCTAGAGTGTTTTTCAAGACATTGAGAACGACTGGGGGAACTTACTCGGCCATTGCTCGACTAGTACAAAAGACTAGATGATAGTCAAATGTTAATCGAGATGAAATTTTACCTTTAATAAAGCCAATGCATCGGCAAATGTCTCGTTAGCATCAGCAGAGAACTCCATGTATATGGGGCAGATGCCCTGGTACAAAGCCAGTCTCTGCTGTATTCTCTTCCTGTTGCACGATCACAGGATAGAAATCTATCAATGTCTGACTTCAGAAGACTTATGAACTGAAACACCAGTGTAACATGTTCAATTGCTTTCAGGATATTCATTTTTCGTCAAGTTATTAGATGTATCTTGCTAGTTCTACTTTTGTCGAGATTTTTTTTATAAGAATGATGCACTTGCTTTTACACTTGAGCTACCGCAGTATAATTTCATGCTTTTAAACATTTTTTCTTTTGAAAAAGTAGATGTTGCATGATATTCAAGCACTCACTCATTCGTAAAAGCAAATATTGTGCCAGAAGGACGATAATGGCTCAATAGAATTGCCATGAACCCGGTTCTGGTGAAGACAACAATCGAAGTTCCAAGGGTGTTTGACATCATTGTGGCATGGAACGCAAACATTTCGCTCATATGTTTCTGCAGGAACAAATGCAAACAGTGAATTTTGGTGGCACTAGGTGTTAGTGCAGATGCATCGCGTGGCACGAGGCTGTAAATTCTCAGAACCAAAAAGTTGCCCTGACCTTGAAGGCTTGGCCCAGATTTGGGGGAGTTTGTGCACCAACTATGGTAGCTTCGGTCCTCAAAGAGACTGTGTGCATGACCTTTGCAGCCTTCAGAGGAAACCTTAGATAGAAGTGAAATAAAAATCAGTACAAGTACAATGGTCATGGCACACAAGACACAAGATTACATAAGAAAGGGAAAATTATCAAATAGCCAAAATCAAAGAAAAGATTGCTACTTACTTCCCATGTGCAGTTTCTCCAGAAAGCATTACTGCATCAGCGCCTTCTCTAACAGCGATGGCAATATCTGATACCTCTGCTCGGGTAGGTGTGGGATGAACTATCATGCTCTCGAGCATATTTGTAGCCACTATGACCGCTTTTCCCATGCTGCGACATATCCTTATAATCTCTTCCTTCACGGGATAAATTTACCTCGTAATATGTTAATTGTGTTTGATGACGTTACTGGTACATTAAAATGCTACCATCAATGTCCCCATCCCCTCTACTTAGCAAAGCAGACTAAGAGACATAAATACTTTCCTAACCATCGCATGAGTCATGACGTTATTACCTGCAATAGAGGAACCTCTTCGATTGGCAACTCTGCACCAAGATCCCCTCTGGCAACCATAGCCTGAGAAAGAAAACAGAAAGGGCAATCAACTTGCTGGGCCAGGTAAATACTCAAGAAACTGGGTGGTGATGATTTGAAAACATAACTAATAGTTGATTTTGCTCCAAATAAATACAGCCTCGAAATCCCGAGAGCTGATTCAGTGGTTTCCATGTAGCTGACCACCGGGAGACTAGAAATCCTACCCACACCTAGGTGAGACACCACTATTCGTTATAAATTGCTCTATTAATGCCCTTTCAGAAAATATGAACCAGTTAATGCTACAAGGATTAACTGAATCTCAAATTAATCAAGACTTAAATATGAAAATCACCCAGAAACAAATCAACTTTTTCAGACTGAGGTTTGTTTTTGCTCGAGATTTGAAGCAACTGAAATGTAGCAACAGTTTTCTTTCAAATATGTGATTTAAATATGAAAATCACCCAGAAACAAATCAACTTTTTCAGACTGAGGTTTGTTTTTGCTCGAGATTTGAAGCAACTGAAATGTAGCAACAGTTTTCTTACAAATATGTGATTTAAAAATTCAATTTCTCACCCCGTCAGATGCAGCTATGATCGAATGCAGATTCGGAATGGAATCTGCACTTTCAATTTTGACAATGACATGGATGTCTGCACCACAATCTGCATGGTAAAAGTTACTAAACTTTATGTTAAAAATACATCAAGTCAACAGGCACAAAACAGCTTTTGTAAGCAGTACACAACTTGAAATTTACCTTTCAGATAATTCTTCAATTCATGCACCACAGACGCATCCTTGACAAAGGAAACTGCATAGAAATCAACTTTATTGTCGACTCCAAATTTGATATCGTCCCAGTCCTTTTCTGTGCAAGTTAGGGCCATAAGGTCATTACAACAGTCACCCAGAAAACCAAAAATGGAAATGCTCCAGTGGTCAAATCAAAATGTTACACCCCACTGCCCCAGCAGTAACATGATTATTGAAAATGAACGCTGAGGCCGTGCTAAAAATTTGATTGCTGAGAGAGTCAGACCAGTAATGGATGGCAGTGTTGCACTTTTCCCTCTAACATTAAGATGCCTTCGGGATTTGAGCTCTCCTCCGTCGACTACTTCACATTTCACCGAGTCTTCAGTTTTGGATTTTACAGTTAATGACATCATACCACCTACAGGATCAAGAGATAATCAATATTGCAGTGCAGATATATGCAACATTTCAAATGCCTCGAAATCGATGCAGCAATTTTTACCCAACTTAATAATCCTGTAAAGGTGAAATCTACTAACAGCACACCACCACCACAAGAAAACAGAATTAATGGGTAAATGGGGTGCTCCTTACACCCAAATGATGATCAAGACAAGATAGTTTCTACATGAGCTTGTGTAGTACAAAATTTCTCAAGTCGATTTTGATAGTCGGGTAAACAGACTAATGACTTAAGAACTACTCCAGAGTTCAAAATGGCAAATTCACAACACTAAACTACAGTGGAGCCACACGACCTTACCAATAGTTGAATAAGTTTGACCCATGTCACGAACTAAGACATATCAAGAGCTATGCTGTTGCATACAGTTCACACCTTCCTATGTGATAGATATTTCAATTTTTCATTGATAAGAGAATTTTAAAAAATCTGAAGACCACCACAATGTGGTGAAGTGGCACAATCATCTCTCCATTGTGGAAGAAGCAAGGGTTCAAGCCCAGGTGACAACAAAAACTCAATTACCAAGTTGTAGTAAAAAAAAATTTCCAAAGCATCATACCATCAACAAGAAGCATGTCTCCCACTTCTACATCATTTACAAAATCATCATAGTTGACACTGACACAGTCTGTTGTGCCCACTCCTCTACGAATTGTGAAAGTAAATTCTTGACCACTATTTAATTCAATTGGCTGGGGTAAATCGCCACTCCTAACCTCAGGACCCTGTGACATCCACATAAAAACATGAGATAACAATAATATTAAATATAAAAATTGTGATACAGACTTACAGTTGTTGCTCTCATAAAGAATATTTCAAAATTTCCTCTTAGATGGCATACTACTACCCTTGCTGTACTTTGTACTATACCTCCTTCAGAATTGATATGCAAAGAGGGGAAAATTTTAATATCTTTGACTATAAATTAATGGCAGTTTCTTTCAGATATGAACATGGCTTGCATTTAATAGCTTCAGAATAACTAAGAGCTCTCAGTTAAACAACTATTAATCGTGCTGGAACAAAGAATAGAAAGCGCTGAAACCTAACCTAGTACATTGCTACGCTCTACAATAATTAATTCTAGGTCGGAAAGCCAATACAACTTTCAAACGCATAGCATATTCACCACCAGATACAGTGATGATTATTTAGACAAAAACATCCTTTTATATTTAAAAATTTCCTGTCAGTGAAAATTAACAATAATGATTAATTTGATTGAAGGTATAATAAAGGCTTTCTCAACTTGATAGCCACTACCAGTACAATAAGAAAATGCCTACGAACCAAAGGATGAAAGCCTTGCCTTGGTGTCAAGCATGATGGCAATAACATTGCCTTTTGTCTGGGCATTATATTCCTTAACCAAGTCTATGACCTTCTGGTGAGATCCATGATCACCATGAGACATATTAAGACGAGCAACATTCATTCCAGCCTCCGCCAGCTTCCATATCATTTCCTTCGTGTTGGTTGAGGGACCGATAGTGCAAACAATCTTTGTCTTGCGCCTGACCATAGGTTTAGACCACATACCAGCTGATGTGTTCTCAAGTTGCTGAATCTCCTGCATATAATGATTTTTCCCTGCTACCTGGTCAATAGATACACAACAAGAAAGATAAACTACTTTGTGTTGTACCTCAAGTTTTATCAATTGATACATTTTTCGTTTATGGATCATCAGAGGTTAAAATAGACTTCACATTAAAAAATAGCACAAGTTCAAACCCAAGTAACTTTAAGTCTCAGAAATAACATGGGAAAGTTCCAATCCTAAATAAATTGAAGTAAAGAATAGCCTCATGATGGGTGTGCTTGTGCATGATATAGATGAGGTGGAAAACTTAAAAAAAAATTCTTCGTATTTTAAAATATCTAATCCCAAATGAATGCCGCCAACATGGCTAACTATGGTATTACAAAATCAATTTCTTCACATGGAATTACCAGTCGAGGCCAAAGCGTTACAAGAAATTACAATTCAGAAATAAAGTCACATGCCGAGAAGCTGTTTTAAGGTAATTTCAGCTGTCAACGCAGTAGCATTAATGCGCCGATTCTTAAATGTAGAATCACGAAAGAAATCGATTCTCGCAATAATTGCAATCCATCTCATGCATGGTTCAAAAAAAATGCGTGGAAGCTCAGTAGCGTCCAACAAAATAGAAGCAAATAGATCTACAAAGACGCATTCACCAGCCCCACACATTTTGAAAATAAAAGAAATCAAATTAAACACACGAAACCTTGACAACATCTTCAGGAATCACCGGAACGACCTCTGGCTCGGCACTCGAAGATCTGAGAGCAGATACCGGCACGCTGACGTGGATGGCTCCATGGCGGCTGCTCTTCTCAGGTCGAGCCAAAACCTTCAAAGCGAAGCCAGAATAGGGCTTGAGCTTCTCAGATCGGCTTTGGACGGATCCAGAGCTAGGACTGGGAGCAAATGCACCATGAATCAACCGCGTCGCCACCACTTGAGCCATGCAGCAGCCAAAAATTATGAGAGAGATGGAGATGAAGATAGAGCAGTGTGAGAGAGATTCCGAGAGAAGGAGAGGTATAAATTGAGCGAGTGTTTGGAGAAATCGCCGAGAAATTTGGAGTATGCGAAGGCTTCTTGTTTGTATCGAAATATGGGAGAGAAAAATGGAGGCTACTCCCCTTTGTTCAAAACAGTTGAGGTTTTAGAAGAAACGTCTTTGGGAAAAACGGTGTCGTTTTGGGAAGTTAAAGATTTAGTGGGAAAAATGACTGACATCGCATTTTGATCCTCATCCATTCACCAATAGTAAAACGCGTAACAATTGTTTTAAAAACAATTAATTTATCGTTAATTTTTTAGTTTAAAATTATTCAAGTAGCTCGCAAACTCGAATAAGAACAATTAACATTCGAACTCGTCTCGAGTAAATAGTTGAATAAGAACAATTAACATTCGAACTCGTCTCGAGTAAATAGTTGAGTCGAGCTACTCGAGCTCGGTCAAACTTAAATCGAGTTTTGACCGAGTCGCCCTAGTCCCAACATAATTCAACAACAACAAACAAAAGATCATATATACTTACTCTAAGAATCATTTTCGTTAGCACAAGCACATATCCAGTTGTCACCGATATAAATTTGAATTAATAACAAGAATAACCAATTATATATATGGTTCTTCAACAAGGACAAATTCTTCATTTTTACATTACAAATCCTCAGAAACCACTACCCCCTCCCCCCACCCAAAAAACACCACATCTTACAAAAATAAATAACTAAACCAGTATGAAGCAAAAGTCTTGCAGATGATTCCAACTCTAAAACCCGGCAAAATAAACATGCACCACAAGAACACAAGACATGAGGATGCTCATGATATAGATGTGACTCGAACCGAGTGATCAGCCGATCCTGTCAAAAAGATTGGCAAAGTTGGATGCCAATCTACTGTTGTGATTGATCCACGATGAGGAAGTGTTCTCATGCCACTTCTATTACATCGGACCTGTCAAAGAAGGGAAGAAAAACAAGTTGGTTTCACTAATTTAGCGTCCTATCCATAACACTTTATACAAGCCTCCAAATTATCAAGAACATGCTGAAAAAAAACGTCAAGAATCTAAGAGAACGGGAGTCCCTTATCAGTTACCTGGTATATAGGTGCTCTTCTTGAACCAGATGTCACCAGAAGCTTTCTCCCGTTTGCATCTAAAGCTATTTCATGTCTGTAGAGAGATGAGTTCCCAGGGTCGCAAAACCTAAATCAGACAAGTGACTGATGTTAACTAACACATTATCCGTAAACTTGGATTATATTCCACAAATATAAAAAAAATGGACAAATCTGTAGAACATTAAAAGAAGAAAGGACAAACTTTCTAATAGCACGATGAAACCCATGTTATATTATCTTAAACGAGTAAAAGTACAAGGATAATGGGCCTTATGATAATTTTGTGAATTCACCAAGTATGTCCTGGAGGACCGAATTTTTTGGGGATAATATTATGCAGATGTCAAAGAGTTTGGCTGACTTTGTCGGATAGCAACAGGAATGCAAGAACAAAGCAAAGACCACTGTTCTGTGGTTTGTATGGTCATATTAATTCTTGGTATTTCTAATAAAATTCATGAAAATATTCTTCCCCGTCATTGCTCACAAAAAAAACTAAAAAAAACTGAAGGACGAAGAAGAAAGAAGAAAGAAGAACAACACAGGTGAATGTTGTTCATGTCCAAGAGGAAGCAAACCCAGAAATATAAATTGACATAGTGTCACAGCATGGTTGCACCTAACCTGTAAGTCACTAGGCACAAAATTTCTGCAGCTCAAATAGAGAACCCGTGAACATATGCGAGTGACAATGAAAATGCAAAATCGGAGGACATAACATGAATATGACATTCAGTAACCTCACACCTGCTGCAATTTCTTGACCACAAGATTTTTCCTTGATTGTGCAAGCTCCATTCAAATATCTGGTGTCAAGTTTCAAGTTAGATTCCAGAAACTCAGTAGAACAGAAACTTTTTTGTTAACCATGAGGAAAAAAATACATTAACGATTTAAGAGTGTTTTAAGAGTAACAATTTTGGAAAAAGCTAACTACTCGAATGTGTTATGCATGTGATTGAGCAGGATAACCAAGAGAATATGAAATACTTGCATTTCCATCAGTGCCAAAGCTGAAAATGCTAGTCTCATCAGGCCCAAAAAGAATAGAGTTGATAGCACAATCGTGAGCAGGCCATCCAGGTAACTTGCTGGCCAGCAGACATGTCTTCCTCCAGTTAAAGTGTGTGTATTTGCTACTTTCATGACAAATTGAAATCTATGATTAGAGTGACACTGGTTATTTATTTTCAAAATGTGGAAAAAGGATACCAAACATATGGATCATTCCATCAGCTGCAGCAGCTGCTAAAAGCTTTCCATTGTGATTGAAACTCAAAGAAGTAATAGCTGGCGGATCTTTACCAAGAGGAAGGACTGCCTTTGATGAAGATGAAAAAAGTAAGGTGATTCTTATTTAGAAGAGAAAAGATTGGTGTAAAATGAATTTGAGATCACAAAAATAAATCTAGAAGACAGATATTTACATACCATAGATTTCCATGTCCTCATGTTCCACACAGTTAATGAAGCGAATCCCAAGCGATTGACATAGCCTGTGCCTTGCCTACAAATATTAAATAGCAAATGTATGATATTCAGAGCAGAATTAATTTTTTTCCATGATATAAACGGTCTACATATTTTTTCCATCACTATTAGAAGTAGAAAAATAGATGAAAGATCGTGCAAATTTTTTCTAAAGAATAACAAAGTTGTAACAAATTTTATAAGAACAAAAAAAGTCGTGTTTCCATCTCCACGTATACTTTATAACACATCATACATGTTAAGAAAGAAATGTTAACAGTTGTGAATTTGAAAGGCATCATTTCCTCAGTTAGAATAACAGACTGTTCATGAATACGTTGCTACAAAACAGTCAAACTCTATTTCCTTGGGAACAAGATAATTGTGGAGGTAGTCATTTACTTGTCTTACAGCTATTCAGTTCAAGCTCAAACAGCTTAAATATTTTCTCGCTATTCCGTAGCAATATTATCATCAAATGTCAATGAGAAAAAATTGGTTCATGTCTTTTCAGTTTGGAAACTACTGTCTAGCATTCAACACCAATCCTTCATTACCAAGCATGAAGTATTTAGGGCCATCGCTCGAACTTGTTCTTGACAAAATCAAATGCTATAGGTGTTTTTGGGAAGTGCAAACAGCAAGCTAGAACATTACAAACACCCTGAAGCTCCACTGGCATACACAACCACCACCACACGCTTGACAGTGCAAAAGGTATAAAAAATCATAAGTGTCAAGCACCTAGTGGAAGCTGCTGCCGAAACAAAAATAGGCTCCACAGGGCTGCATTTCAGATCCAGAATGCTGGTCAACAGAAAACATGAGAGAGCAATAAGATGAAATAAAATTATAGCTATAGTTTCAAGAATATTGTACTAATGAAACAAGGTTCGGGAGATAACGAAAAAGGGAAAAAGACAAGGGGCTGACGTATCAGCTGACTGAACCTGGGGTATGCTTCAGTTGAGTTGAGATCGCAAACAACGCGCTTAGCATCTATATTCCACACTTTAATGCCTCCATTAGAAGTGCCTATCAGTAGCTTTAGTCAATTAGACAATAATAGGGCATCAAAAGACCAGTCTTCATTACCACAAATAATTCACAACAGGAAATAAATAATTCCAGATATATGTTCTGTAAATATAAAGCTCAGTGGCATACCAAGCGGTCAGATTTGCAGTCCCACTCAAGGGACATGATTTCAGCTCCACAATAAATGGTAGCATTTCTAGATGTTGGTGCTGATGAATCATACGTCCATATCCTTCATCAAACAACATTCATTAAAGAAAAGCCGTATTGAGGCCAAATATAGACAGTATATCGAAAGGTAAGCCAAGAATTTAAACACTAGCGTAATCAACTTTGTTCTCTTCTCCAGCCCCTTTCCCTATGTACAACGTCCTTCGGTATATTCATTATTTTTGTTTCGAAGTGTTTTGCATATTTGCATATTTGTCCAAGATCAAACTCAAGAACGAAGCCCAAATTAACTCTGATGCTTGTTTGAGATAAAATGAAGTTTAAATTTTTTTAAAAAAAAATTACAACAAAATTACAAAAACTTTAACAAATAGGCAGGTACAAAATAAAGAACAAACAATCTACCAGAGAAAGCGTATTTATATGTGGCTCTAGTATCCATTGACACTGAAGGATTGTTGCAAAGCAGCCTTTCAACAGTTCAGATAAGCAACTATTAATTGCACACTGCATATACAGACAACAAGAATGTAAGAAAATATTATTACGGCAACTACCTGACTGTGCCATCAATAGAAGCACTAGCAATATTATCACCGGAGGCAGAAAAGCGACAACAGCTGATTGGACTTGTGTGCCCCAAAAATGTATCCTACGAAAGAAAAGCGTAAAGCGTGTTAATTTAAGATATGGGAGAAAAATCAGCAAGTTTTAAAGATAAGGAAATGTGCACAAGGTTTTGAATTTTTTTATGAAAACGAAAAAGCCAACCAAGTGCAATTTATTTCAAAAAGAATTTACCTGAAATACTGTTTTTACTTCTGGAAAATCTTCTTCGCTCTGCAGATCCCCACTTCCTGAGCAGGTATTATTTAACAAAACATCAGGATGAAGAGTGAAAGTTGACACATCAGTAAAGGCACCTTGTTCAGAGCACACGTACAATTCAACACCACATAAAGTTAAATCCAAATGCTTCATTAGACAACCTCGTAGTTTACACCTAAGAATATATAACATGCATTATTTGATACCTGGACGGATTTAATCAACTCCAAGCTGAATAAGAATTCATTTTTTTATAAGAGATTTTTATTGACGATTAAAAATGATGTACCATCAAGAGGATAAACCATCATCTCAATACAATAGCAAGCATTCCATTGTCGTACAAATTTCATTTTGAGACATGACAGTTGAGATGTTCCTAGATCTTGATTCAAACCAACATGAACACTCCAATTAAGATTGCCTTAAATGGGGTTCCTTCAATAAAGAGTAAAAATCTCCCTCTCTTGCACTTGCTAGAAAAACCAGCCCGCATTATTTTCTGAGTTTTACCTGTGTTCCACACTTGTAACCATTGTTCTAAATGGCGGTCGAGGTGGCCGCGCCTCGACCGCACCGCCTATGCATGAGGCGGGTGTTTTAGGCGGCCCAAGTTATACGGCGCTGGGGAGGCGGGTCGAGGCGGCGAGCAAGCGGGCAAGGCGGCGAGCAGGTGGACGAGGCGGGACGGTCAAGATTTTTAAGTTGTAGTCAACAATTTTAAAAACTTAGTCAACAATTTTAAAAACTCAGTCAACAATTTGAGTCCGATGATAAGAGGATCATGGATGTATTAGATGGTGCATATGTAGATGATTTGGAAGATTAGCTATATTTAGTCTACTACTTATTCTAATGATGGATAATTGATTGAAACTTTGAAATTTAAACTTAGTTTTTTGGGTAAAATTAATTATATTACTTTGTTAGCATAACAACATTAATATGATGATGAATCTTTATTAATTGCACATTATCCAGATGATATTATATTGTATGAAGTTTCTTTGTGTTTAAACATTATTTAATTGCACATTTTACATAAAAAAATGATGATCTATGATTATCTATATTGCATGATTATCTATGATTATCTATAAAAAAACATTACTTAAAAAAATTTAACCGTCCTGGGCACCACCTAGGCGGCCGAGGCGGTAGGCGGTCACTGACCGCCCAGCCACCGCCTCCCGCCATTTACAACCTTGCTTGTAACCTTTTATAACAAGGATCCCAAACATGTGGTCAATCACACACAAATTCGTATTTTTTGGCCAAACCCAATTAACAGCAAATTTCATCAAGCTCTACGGCCAAATACCTGGTGAAGCTACAAGAGAGGAGGAGGTTTCCAGATTTTTCATAAGTTTTATAGTGCACGTAAGAATTGAAGAATAACTCCTTCAATGGATTGTCTATGTGATCCATCACAAACACTCAATTTATAAAGCAATAAAATCCAATTAAATACTTGGACATGATGGCTGATGGGCATCTATTATTTCAAAAGGAGAAGAATTCTTATCGGGGGAGATAGGGTTGTCGATCAAAAAATTATAGAAAGAAATGGAACCAAGCTCTCTAGAATCCAAACTCATTAGTCGTGAAGATGTTTGAAATTGAACAATTGTGATATGTAGATGATTTAATATAAGCAGAATATATACATAAACTTACCAACAACAGATGCATCAAGGACTGTTTCGCTAGTATCACCACTACTATTCTCATCAGCACGATTATTCAACTTAGCCCCTGCATCCAGAGATTCCATAACTTGAAGATTGCCCTCAGGCAAATATGGTTCTTTTTCTACCATGTGAGAAATTGAGTGCACTTGATCTTCATATGAAATACTAGCTTCTTCAGAACCACTAAAATAATAAAAGAGACATCAGTTATTAATGACTATACATACAGCAAACTCCCCTTTTCCTAGAGACGTTAAAAAATTTTGGCGCAAAGTAAAAATATAGAAGATACCTCCTTGACTGTGACAAAAGAGCGTCTTTTTCCTTTAACAAAGCCTGAAGTTGGGATAATTTAAGACTAAGTTGCTTAATTTCTTTCTTGAGACGGTTCACGGTATCCCTTTCAGAACTTAGCTTCAATAAGGCTGGGATTCGTGGATACGATAAGGAAAAATCAAAATCGTACTTTATAGCTATGAAATACCACTCAGAGAAATTAAGTCTCCCACTGCTAGGTAACTGGTTAAAAATACATTAAGGAAATGTTCAACTGCATAAACCATAACTTTTTCACAATTTAATAGCACATCAAGAAGCTGAATAACACATTATTATTGTGACATCAAATGAAGGAAAAAGGAATGATTCTCCAGTAAAACAAATAAAATACATTATGGACAAGTAAAGTTTTTTTTGTAAATTCTACTTTCACTTAACATCATCACAATGCGAACCCATAAACTAAATGGAGAAAGCTTGATTAATATAATTTTGGGTTGCATTAGAGTAGGTGTAAAATTCAAAAAACAATTTATCTGAGGAAACCGATCCCCTATCTACTTTGGGGCTTCACATTTACTTCGAGGACATGAGGAAAAATGAATAGAAGTTTTTACTGGTCATTCAGACCGACAATAAAAGAACTTTACTTCATAGAAGGATATGAGAACCATTGAAAATTTCACTCAAGAAATTCCTGACAGAAAGATGTAATGCGCAGGAACCACTCCTCAGAAAAGTACACGCGAAATTGCGGATCCAAGTGCGGCTTCTGAAGGTATGGAATTGCTGCAAGAAATCAAAAAAATATAAAAATTAAAAAACTGAAACAGAAAGAGAACTGGAGACATTTGAATTAAACTATATTGATACAGAAAACAGGGTACAGACCGAACCACGAAATCCAGCTTTCGTCTCTGTGCAGCAAATCATTTCCAAAGACCCCGAAAAAATCCAACACTTTGTCTTTTCTCGCACATTTTAATGCATTAACAATGTAATAACGCAGAATCGACTCGTCCAATTTCGAAATCGTAGCAATCCACGACGAATCTGAATATGAAAAGCACTTCTTGAAAAAGCCAAGTAAATCTATCAACTTCTCAGCCTCGAATTTGGGGATGTAAACCGAGAAAATCAGGTCTAGAATCTTATCCACTTGAAACCCCTTGCCGATATCAGTGGATAACTCCCTCTCCAAACACTGTAAAGTACTCGTAAATCCTCTAAACACGAGAAATTCTCTCACAAGTTCTTCTGCGAACTTCATTTTCTCCATTCTATTCCCCGAATGCGAGTGAAATTCCAATCAAAAGTTTGTTGCACCTGGAGACTTGATTCTTGATTTATGATTTCAGAGATTCTTTATTAGTTTGTCTCGACTTGAACTGCAACCCACACATCGATATCTAATCGTTTGCAGGTTATATAGGTTTTCAAAATTCAACCTAAAAATTTATTTCCGAGTGGGGAAGGAAGGCGAGCGCTTAATCAGCGGCAAGAGGTTTCATTCTTTACTTGATGATACTATCTTTGCAGCAGCGTAACTGTTCGATTTGCTTGTCTAATTTTTTCAACGACCATGTCTAGACGAGCTCACGACGATCTCACGAACTTTTATACATTATATTCACAATAAAAACTAATATTTTTTAGTATAAAAAATAATATTTTTCCATAAATGACAAAATATGAACGGTGAGACCGTCTCACACAAATTTTTACTTTTATTAATTAAATTAATATAAGATTGACTTAGTATACACAAAAAAATAACGATTATAAATTATCATGTAATAAAAAAACACTATACTTACTCAAACTAAATTTTTATCTTAATTTGTTTGATTGATTAGATAGATTTTATTCCTTCCGATTTTTTCCGAATAGGTAAATCACGGATGCAAATGGTATATATATCAAAAGAAGGGTGAAGTGAATACACATACTATACTCATTAAATAGCTAATAACTCCCAAAGCGCATTCTTAAATAATCAATCCATTGATATTCAAATGAGTGCAACAAGCACGTTATTATGGCACTTACATCAAAGTAAATGTCTATTTTCGTTAGATCAGTCGACTCGATTTATATCTACCATGAAAAAATATATATTTTTTTAGCATAAATTGAGTTGAGTACAGTAATTTTTTGACGAAAAAAATATGTTAACTCATAGAGAAACCTTTTGATTACAACATTCATGCAACCCTAATTTCCACCACCTCGATCACACACAACCAGTCTACATGAAAGCAGAATCACAGACGTGAAGATGATCAGAACCACCATAATCAATCCAATGCAAATCTTCCGCCCAAGCAGCTGGAATGCATCAGGTCTCAACATCTTATCATCTGTTTCCACGTCAATTTTCGACAAATGATTACTCCTCTCTCCGGAAATCTGCGCATATATTCGCTGTTGCTCGATCAAGTTCGCGTCGGAGAAGTACTGAATTCTGTAGCATCTTTTCACGGTCTCGACGAACAAGATGAAGTAAATGGCGGCGACAAGTAGGGAGAGTGTGAACGGAAGCCACCAGTATTTGCATTTGACGTTGGAGGAATTTTGGGAAATGGAAGAGAGGATCAAGATTTGGATGACCAGGTACGATATTGTCGATACGTGTGCCTTTTTTACGTGGTATCGAAGTCGCTTCTCTTGCTTATCAAATATGCGTCCGAGTTCTTTGTATTTTTGCTTCAGATCTTTGGGATCCATTTGTGGGAAAATTCCATTTCCTTATATGTGCGTAATTTATACTTGGATTTCTTGTGAAGAATATGACGCGCAAGTCAATCTAGAAAACTTCAGGGAATTTCATCGTATTTTGATTTGCTTGGAAATTAATTGGAATTAATACAAATGCACTAGATTACATTGACTCGTGACTTAGTTTGCTAAGCAATGAAGAATTTCTTCGTAATTTCAGCTCTCATTCGTGTTAGTTAATTTAAAGGACTTGGCTGGGTTTTATCATGGAAAGATAGCGTGTAATTTCTGTCCATTATCTAATAGTTTAGGATATAATTTCTTTTTTAACAAGTTAAGTAATGTTTAGTTATTTTTTTGTTTTGGGATTTTTTTAAATAAATATTACAAATAAAAAAATATTTGAAGAAATATAACAAAATAATATTTTTAAAATTTTTGGAATAAAGCTAGGACTGCTCTCTCACTCATATTTTCTTTCATCATGTTACAAAGGTTTGTCGTCCATTTTTCTATTTTCTAGTTCATCTTATTTAGATGAAATGATAATTTTTACTACGAAATATAAAGATTATAAATAAATCGTTGTCAGTGAAAATCTATTTATCGTTTGTAAATATTCAAAAAAATTATAAATTTTATTTAGCTAGTAAATATAGTATAACAAGAAAAAAAATATTAAAATGTATGCTTAAAAAATAAATGTACTTTTATTTGAAAATATTATTTTAACAAAATATAAAGCAGTAATTTATAGATATATTACATCGGGTTAAAATATAATATATTAAATATAAAATTCTTCGAGGGGCAAGAATTAAAATACAAGGAATGCTTATGTTGATAAATGTAAATCAGATTTAGCTAGATTCTAGAGGTCATGTTTGGAGCCTCTCGCGCAAGCTGCTTAAAAAAACACTCATAAATAATTTTGTTTAAGAAACAGCCCGGTAATTTCATAGAAATGGGTAATATGTAGAAAGGTGTGGTTATGCTAGCTTGATACATTGCATAGATCTGTCAAAACAGGTCAGATATATTGGACCTACTCGCCCGTTAGTGGATGTTCCCTGACCAAGCAAAATGCATGGCTAGTCGACCGCGTAGTCCTGCTTAATGACGAGTTGCGGATCGATGCACTTAATTTAATTCTGGGTTATATTTAAAAAGGAAGAAGACTTCATGGACAACAGAATATGGCATCTATTTAAATCCTATCAAGAAACAAACTTATACACAAATAATCAGCTACCATGCACGGATGCTAACAAAAAATTATGAGATATGTATTTGGTTATCTTGGTGAGAAGGTGGAATGACTACATGTTGCACGAGATGATGGATGAGTGGTGGTGGTGGTGGTGGTGGTGGTGGTGGCGGTAGTGAAGGAACTCCCTTGATTGAGTTCTCTCCTCATGGCTTTGTGCACATGATCTAAACCTTCCTCAATAAGCTCCGACACTGCGTGTGGCATTGGTGGCATGTTAATGTGGATGGATCCTTCTAACATCGTCACCACCTCCCCCATAGTTGGCCTCATGTTGATCTCATCCTGGATGCACCAGAAAGCAATTTTTAAAGCCCCGACAAGCTCTTCTTCCTCCACTGATCCTTCAAGCCTTCTGTCTGCAACTTTTAAGGGCGTTCCATTCGTAATCGCCTACACATATAAACATTCATTGATCAGTAATATGTAACTACTCTTGGGCTATTGAGACTAGAGCTCCTTTGTTGATGGAGCCCAATAATGTGCCACTTGAGCTGTTGCGCAATTGCTAGTCATTCGAAAAACTGGCTACTTGAAATGGTAAACAAGTTCTACCTCAATAATCATGTTTAAGTCAAATGTTTAAGCAGATAGAAATACCTTGAAAGCCCATCCAGGATAAAAGAAGTCCTCAACATCCAAAGACATGTCTAGATTTCTTCTTCCGCCAATTATCTCTAAAAGAAGCATCCCATAACTGTAAACATCGGCCTTTACAGTGATTGGACGATTACTGACCCATTCCGGGGCCAAGTAACCTCTGGTCCCTCTCACCATTGTGACCACATGTGAATGTTCTCTGCCCATCAATTTTGCTAGTCCGAAATCTGATACTTTTGGACAAAAATCCTCATCTAACAGAATGTTTTCTGGCTTGATGTCGCAGTGTATTATCCTGTCACGACATTGCTCGTGAAAATATGCAATCCCTTTTGCAGTGCCAAGAGCTACCTGATAACGAGTTGGCCAATCAAGTAGTCTGTCCTGTGTCTCTCGAAAATTATGCGAATGGAATATCCACTTGTCCAACGACCCATTTTTCATGAACTCGTAAACTAGAAGCCTGTGGAGTCAATTTTCACAACAAAATTGAGAAATGTGTAGCAATTGTCTTGCAAATATACAGAGTTGCCATACACACCTTTGTTTCCCCTCTGAGCAATATCCACGTAAACGAACCAAGTTCATATGATGCATGGAGCCAATTGTATTTACCTCAGTGATAAACTCTTTTTCTCCATGGGGTAAGATCTTGTCGAGCCTTTTCACAGCAACTGGTGTTCCGTCGCTGAGGCTTCCCTTGTACACACTGCCAAATCCACCTGCCAAAGAACAATTGATTGCATGAAAATTTCGAACCCCTGAATTGTAAAATTCTTCATTTTAACTCTTTTCAGTATAAAAAAAAAAATCTGTTTTGATTATCATTACCTGTTCCCAGCAATTCGGAAAAATTTGCAGTCCTGCTCTGTAAATCTCTGTAACTAAAACCAACCGGACCTCCTGCTAAAATTAAAGAAGTCTCAAGGGCTTTCTTTAAAGTTCTCTTCTCTACGAACAATTGTGTACAATAAGCAATAGAGCAGAACTATCATAACTGTAATGCTCAGGACAATAGGAAGCACCAGTGTTTTTTTCTTCTTATTGCTCAATCCACGAGGCGAGTCAGTGCCAACATCGGTAGTTGAAGAGCCATTGGGTTCAACTTTCACAAAAAGAGTTGAACCAGGATCCTGGTATCCTCCAAACTCCAAGCTTCTTAAAAGCCAACAATATGGTTTTTCCTCATTTAGCCCATAAACTGAGGCAACGCATCCACAGTCTGATAAGCAGACATCACCACACTTGGCTTCCGACTCAATATCGCTATAATTCGCTATGACCGATGAATCTGAGTAGAAATAATTGGTTTGTTGAACCGTTTCAATCTTGAACAGGGATGATAAATTCCCACGATGAGGGCTACATTTCCGTGTCAACGATGAGTTTCCCGAGCAATTATCATCGTTGTTCACTTTGAAAGTCCCTGGCAAGCATATGCAAGAAGCATTAGACTTACTTATTCCTAGATTGCATATCCCATTGCCGCAAATACCAGCAATCTCACATGGCGTTGAGACAGCTGCCCATTCTGAAACCCATTGTCTTGACCCATTGACATCATTGTCCCATCGATATATGCGCAGATTGCCATTAGCCTCGAGAATTAATCTTCTAAGAACTGAAGGAGGACTTGATTGATTTCTAGCCAAGGATAACGTACCATTGTCATTCTCATTCTTGTACACATACACTGCTCCTTCGGACGAGGACCCATAGATTATCCCGAAACTCCCTCCATCATCTAAAACTGCCGTGACCTCTCCTGTTACATTTGATACGTTAGGTCCTGGCCAATAAGAGTAGTTTGCATATGATTCCAGAGAGGTTTCATACCCCTCAGGTACATTATAGGTCAGCGCCAAATTTAGAGAATTAGGCTGCTGTAACATTTTCATTGTATAGAATCCACCGTGTGCCGGTGATCTAGAAGACTTGAGCTCTAGAGAAACTGTCAAAGGTTGTCCTGGTAACAGTGTATCAGAGGGATGTAAAAAGCTTTGCCAGATAATACGTTGATTTGTTCCATACAGAATGAAGTTGCCGTTTTCAGACATGACTGCTGTTTCAACACCAGAATTGGACGTATTCGATGTCCAGACCGCAGTTCCTCTGTCGTTAAGCACGAGATTGCCACTGCGGTCGAAATCAAAGATTGCGTCTTTGCTTACTGGAGTATTCCTGTCAAAGTGATTGAGAAAAAAAAAAACAAAACAAAAAATTATTTATATCCGCTACAACTTTAGTATACACGAATTTTTATTGAAATTCACGTGAGATGTGTATACACAACTGGGCTCGGTTTGTTCATTGACACAAGAAATAACATCAATAATAGGACTTACGCATTAGCTGACCAAACAAGAGTCCGATCTCCAGGAAGCTGTTGAAACCATACTCCCAATTCAAATTCGTCGTTCATTGAATCCACTGGGGTAAACCCGAAAGCAAAAGTCCGATTATCAGATATCCATGCTCGGTTCTGACTCGTAAATAATCTGGAACCCGGGGCAACCGGGCCAGCTGAATTGGACCCGAAAAGCTCTCCTAGAAATATAACACAGTATATACAGAAGATACAAAAGGAATACTGTGCCATTGATTTTGAGGCGCGAGAATTAATCTTGCATTTTGTTTACGAATGATCGGAGGGAAAGAATCATACTTGTTTTATTAACATTTTTGTGCGGGAAATCAAAGTGTAGTAAAAGGAAAGATGTGCTGCGGTGGGTGGCCTGCAATGTTGAAAATCTCACCAGAATAACGTGGACACTTCACTTCATATGTAACATAGACTCTCTGTTACACAGTGTGTGTTTGTAGGTTGGTCGGCTGTAATCAAGAAATGGAATGTGGCCACGTGTTTAATTGTTGAAGTATATGTTTTCATTTTCAAAACTACATAAATAGCAAACTTTTAGTTATGATTTTCACACTTGCCAGTTCTGCCTTGGGTTCGTAAGCGTAGATCTGTTGTGAGATGGTCTCACGAATCTTTATTTATGAGATTAGTCAACCCTACCGATATTCACAATAAAAAATAATATTTTTAGCATAAAAAGTAATATTTTTTCATCGATAACCCAAATAAGATATCCGTCTCATAAAATACGACTCGTGAGACCGTCTCACACGAGTTTTTGTTGGTTTGTAATTGTGAATGAATTCCATGAATTGTGAGGTAATGATGGTATTTTCAGGGATATTTTTAAATATTTTTGTTAATATTTCTCTCCAAATATTAACAAAATTATATGTCTACAAAAATCTACTCTTTAAAAAAATGATCAACCAATGATTTGTTGATAAAGAAAATGATTATTCAAAAAGTGTTATAAAAAAAAAAACTGTATCCAAAATTTTGTGAAGAAAATTACACAGAAAAGAAGCAAAATATCGAGTAACTAGCTAACTATTTAACCACAAATATAACGATTTGGGGCTTGAATTCGATACATTGTCATAATCCTGGTCTCTGAAAACTGAGAACTAATGCAATTTATTTTTTAAGATTGGGAAGTTTGTCAACAAAAATTAAAGCCAGATCTGTGTACGTGTAATTGTTAGAAAGGAGGCAAATTTTCAAAGGAAATCAATTAATGATTGAGCTACGAAAGTCCTAAATTTAGGTCATTATATCACGAGTATCACGGGTAGTTCTCTTGTGAGACTGGTATCACGAATCTTTATCTATTAGATGGGTCAATCCTACCGATATTCACAATAAAAAGTAATATTCTTAGCATAAAAAGTAATATTGTTTCATGAATGACCCAAATAAGATATATATCTCACAAAATATGATCCGTGAGACCGTCTCACACAAATTTTTGTCTTATATTATTATCTCATCCCTTGTTGAGATAATTTATCACTTAAGACGGAACGAGGTAATTAATGGGCATTGACAATGTACTAAATGCTACTTGTATCTTCTCATGATTAAAATTTCATCAATTTAAATACTATTCAATTTTGTTGGTGAATTCTGCGTGCATTGGTGTAAGAAAAGTATTGGATGTTAATTTTGAATTAGTGATGATTTCGAAGCTGATGTGAAACTTAAAAGGAGATTTTCTTAGTACTATTTTTGCACACGTGTGTTTACAGTATTGGATATAATGTAAGTTTATATATTTTTGTTTTTTAAATCTAAACTATAAATTAAAAAATATATATTTTAAAAACATTTATATAACGGAGAGGAATAAAATAAAATAATAAAGGATATAGATTATTTTAAATTATTTTAAATAATTATTGATTTTCATTCCTTTAAATATAGGAGATGAAGTTTAAAAATAACGAGGGTATTATACACTTTATGGAAAACAAAAAAGGCTCCACCAATCACCATTCACCATCTACACCAAAACTATCAGCCTCTCGCCCAATAAATGAAGAGAATAAAAAAATTATTTGTTTTTTTTAAACTTGGAATATCTCTTGGCTTCGATCTCCACTTAATTAATTAGAAAAAAATATAACAAAATTTTAGATTTGAAAAAATTTGATTCTTGGGATATTTTTATTGTAGTTTTCCCTTTATTATTTGATAAAATATATTAGAAGTGAAAAATCATTTGTTTTTACTTTTTAATGCTCCCCACTTGACGAACCTTTGTATGATAAAACTGGACCCGGGGCTTCAGGTTTTGATGATATTTTCTAATTTTAAGCCCATAAATTCCTCCATAAGACAAGCCCATAATACTTGGGTGTAAACTGTAGTTTTCAGTTGAAAAATGTTCGCTTGGTATCAATAGAGCTAAAACCAATGAAGATGTGAGCCCAAGAGTAACAAGTTTCGTCGTCATAAAAAACGGAGATATTTGTGTGATGAATTTCATTTGAAATTTATAGATAATCTGAAACATAATAGTCGGAGTATAAGAGGATATGTCTATCTATCTTAACACGAGTAGGACACAAAGCTTTTGTCGTGTACATTTGTTTGCACATGATATATAATTAAGAATGGTGAATGAAAAGGACAACTCTTGATATTCAATGTTTGTTTCGATCAATTCAGTACAAGTTGTCTCTCAAAATACTTGAAATTTCTGATAAACTAATTTTAGCAGCGAAGTTTCACTCGAGTTCTTGAAATTCCGGGGTTTTCCCACCACCATAGGTGGAATTTAACTTCCATTTGTTTTGGCAAATATCCTCCACCAAAAGTTTTTAATAACCTTGTATAATCTTGAAGATATTGTTAGATTTCTTAAAATTTTATTGAAGTTTGATTGAAAGGAAATTTAACATTTTGTCAATAAATAAATAAATCGACGAACTTGTGGTTAGGGAAGGGTATTTTTGTCCTTGAAGAAGATGGGTTGAGCATGCGTATCAAAGGCACGAGGATTCATAGGGCAGTCGAGACAACAGGAATATCCAAGTGTAGAGCCCAACTGCATCATTCATTATCAACTTGCAACATGAAAGTCCATTTCATCGCCACTTTTTTCTCAAGTGAATTTTCTATGGTGATAGGGACCATCCACACATACATACATGCTAGGATGGATCCAATGAAATCGACAAAAAAAATTAAATTCGAATACATTTATAAATATTTCTGAAATTGACATCCAAATTTTTACTCTATATATGATTACTATATACCGATGGTATCTTTTTACTCAAATTTCTTAGGTTAATGAATGCTACTCAAAAATCCTAATCCGGGCTAGGAATCCTAATCTCGTCCTTGCACGCTTTTTGCCACCAGAGTTTGAAGCGTGAACCTCGTCTTCTGGCCTCTTTCAAGCTGGCGAGAGGATTCTGTCATTCCAACCACAAAAATGTCATCAAAGATTCACCAGAAATCCTTGATCAGTGGAATAATATAATTAATATTTGAGGATGTGAAGGCCTTCGGACCACTCAAGTTGCCAAAAAGAAAAAAGAAAAGTGTTTTTTTAGCTTATGAATCTAAAAAGCAAAGAACCACGATAAAACGATGTTGCAACTGAGTAGGTATGATCATTAAGATTGAGAAAATTCACAAATTTAAAGACACAGAGGAAAGAAAAGGAAAAAAGAAGATATCATTATCATGGAAATCGTCGGCTTTCATGTGTGCTTTAATTTATAGCTTTTCGGGAGTTTGTTCGTATTCTATAAATTTTGCGAGTTATGACAACTACAAGTGCTATCATTACAAGAAAATCAAACTATAATTTCTTGACAATAGGGAATATATTTTCGAATAAAAGAAATTGTCGAAACTCAATTTGTGTGAGTTCCTTGTAATTTCTTGATCGAAAAGGGACTCCACCAGTCACATTAATTTTTGGTTTTTGTACAGTTTTAAAAGTAAATTTGTTGTCTAGTCTTCAAGGAAATAATTATATTTCTTTAGGCATTTTCCTTACTACGCACCTTTACAAAGTTTGGACATGTAGTTATCTATTAGATCCCACGTGTTCGTTCACAAACTTGGTGGATTTTTCATGGATATGCCATAAAAAGAAGTTAAATAAACTCGAGTTTTAATTGGTTATTTGTGCGGTGGGATCAGGTTCATGTCACATCAAGATTCACTCGATATTATTTCATTTCATTGGTATTTTTGTATGATTTTTTTTAATTTACAAAAACTTAATAATGAACTATGAACAAATTAGAAATCAGCTGTGACTAGTAATGTATTTAGGAGAAAAGTAAAAACTTGTGTGATATGGTCTCACGGATCTTTTATTTGGATAAAAAGTATTACTTTTTATGTTAAGAGTATTACTTTTTATTGTGAATATCGGTAGGGTTGACTCGTCTCACAGATAAAAATTCGTGAGACCGTCTCACAAGAAAACTAATTGTTTAAAAAAGGGTATTTCACAAATGAGACGAGGGAAAGTCAGTGAAGCCAAAGCTTATTGCAAGAAATAAGCTAAAAATTGAAATGTCATTACGTGTATTCCACCAATCGTAGTGTTGCATATTTATAGCACTTGAAAAAAGAAACCATGTGATGCTGATGTGGAGAAGGAGCTGGAGGACAAGGAAAATCAATTAATTTGGAAGTATCACAACACCCATCCTTTTTCTATTTATATATTATAGAATTTCGGTTATAATTGCGTTGTCCGTGGGTAGTTTCGACTTTTTCATATAATTTTGACCGAGTTTGATTTGTGTGTGGAATGTTATTTTTTCGATTCTTGAATATGTAGATCAATTTTTATTTGTTTTTAAATTCTTTTCAAATTAACTAGACTTTGAAAATGTGCAATTATTTATTGGATGATAATAGTAAGATACGAAGTTTGTATGTAAGTTTGTTTTTCCAATGATTTTTACTTTGTGCAAAGAAAAATAAAAAAAATAAATCTATATATTTGACACGGATTGAGTAACACATATTTTTTTGAGTAGGTCTCTTGTGAGATGATCTCACGAATCTTTATCTATGAGACGAGTCAACCCTATCGATATTCACAAAAAAAAGTAATACTCTTAGCATAAAAAGTAATATTTTTTATGGATGACCCAAATAAGATATATGTCTCACAAAATACGACCCGCGAGACCGTCTTATACAAGTTTTTGTCTTTTTAAAAATATAAAATCAATCATATTTGTTATTTCATTATATGCGATATGGTAGATATGAAAATGATTTTAATTTATCGTAGAACTGCTGTGTATGTAGATGTAATCGATCAAACGTGAAATTAAGATATATATTATGTGTATGTATTGAATATATTGATTGATATGACGGCGAGATTATAAAATTAGGTAAATGTTGTTGTGTGACGAATATTTAGTAGCATCTACCTAATTAAAAAATAGATGGAACTACAAGTTGTTTTACCTCATTTTGAAATATTCAGTATCATTTAGCTTTTTTTTCTTCTTTACTTTTGATTAAATTAATTTTAATGTGTGTAATATATGTTTTATTCTAGTTATATGAGTCACGTAAAAAATTAAATAACATCTGAAATGTACTAATTTTAAATGTAAATAAACGAGTTGATCTATTCAAAATTCTCGTACGTCCGGGAGAAATTAGTTAAATAACCTCGATCAACTTTTTTTTAAAAAAAATTACATCCTCAAATGTATTTAAAAAAAGAGCTGACCGAGGTTAAAAAAAATACCCCGTCTGTTTGTGCTATTGGATTGGATTTACGAGTGACATTACTAATTTGCACCAACCACCGAAAGGTAGAAAAGTATTTTTCCCAGTGGCTCCTCCTCCTTTCTGGTGTGTCAATGTCAGGAACAGGCTTTGCATGTGTAGATTGGCAATTTGTAGGTGGTTTTTAATGGTATAAAGAACTATATAATCTAAAATTTTAAATTCGATTGTATTTCATAATTTTCTTCAATGATATCGAGCTTTATCCACGATTGTTTTCATTATCCGAAAACCTTTTTTCTCCCTTCCCAATATTTATCGATTTCAGTTACTTTTAGCTTATATTTTATATTTCCAGATTTTTTGTCTTTTCCCCGAGTTAAACTTCCGATCCTAAATAAAACCAAACAGACCGCCTGACAGCTCAAACAATGTTGCAAACAATGAATTACTTGATGAATGGTAATTTCATGATACAAAGAGAAAGAAAGAAGGAAAATAGCTCAAATTTCCGAGATAAAAGTGAAAAATATTGTATTTCTTAAAATTATCTGGTAATGTTGGAGAACTAATTTTGCCGTTTAACATAATATTGCGCACTATAAAATCGTTGGATCGTGTGGACCTCGTGTCATTAACTTGATCCAACTAATAATGTTGTGCACCACATCACATCCAAAACCTTGATTTTGACGCCATCATATGAACTTATACCTTAATTACTTCCTTGTGAAATAATAAAATATACTCTCAAATTTACCCAATTTGTGAAGTAAACCGTCACCTAATTTTGATGAGACTATTCTTTTTTTGAAAAAAAAAATATAATAATTGAAATCATATCGGTATTTTGAAAAAAAGAAAGTATATTCGTAAATATGGAAGATTCTTTTTCGAGGAATGAATATATAAATTAAGTGTAAATTGATGAGGTTTTGACGTTTTGGAAAAAAAGGTCATAATAAATAAATACTGGAACTGTATCTGCCAGTGATGAATGATGTACAAAATATAATCATGGGACATCATATGCCCGATATAATATATACTAGTGTATTTGTTTATAATTTATTTGGTTTATATTTAAACGAAGATTAAAATATAATTTTAAGAAATAGTGAGGGACTATACTGTAATTTTGATATATAAATTAAAAAATAAATAGAAAAATAAAAGAATAAAAAAATGATTTCAATAATAATTGAACCTAAAACTTAATTTTCGAAAAACAATGACTCTATCCACTGAACTACATATAACTTACATTAAATTTTTAATATTTTATTAATATATATAATTATTAAAACAGATCATTACACCAAAGTTAGTTATTATAAATATCTCAAACTTAATAAAATCGTGTATATAATAAATAACAAATAGTATAATATAATAAATAACAAATTAATTATTTATTTATTTTGAAACATAATTGTTTATTATTATTTAATAGGATTAGAATGCAGCCGCCTCTGGATTTTCGTTTTGCATACAGTTGAAACTAAAAGGAGCGCAGCGTGCAATGTGGGATCCATTAGGACATTTGGTGATGCCAGCTGCAAATTTTATTATTTTATTATCTAATTTATACACATATATATATATATATAATATAATTTTCTTTGCCTTTTTATATTAATTTATACCTTTTAATTGAACTTTCAAATTATGTACTTCTAAGTATCCAATAAAAGTAAATGTAAATACCAAAATAATTAAATACATGAATTATTTAATTCAGATTTGCATAAAATTAGTAAGCAATTTCTTCTTCTCTTTTTTTTTTAAAAAAAAAAAGAAAAAAAAAGAGGTTTTAAACAAATTTTAGGCATCCAATCACACAATTAATCATTGTTGTCCACACTGGTGCAATTATTGGTAGATGCTTAAAACCATTTCTGGCACAAAAAGGACATCTGAGAAAAATCAGTGTTGCATAAATCGAACATAAATCGTAAATAAAAATTATTAATTAACGTCACGCAATAAATTCTTGTCATATAATATTTTAATAAAGACAAAAACTTGTGTGAGACGGTCTCACGGGTCGTATTTTGTGAGACGGATCTTTTATTTGGGTCATCAATGAAAAAGTATTATTTTTTATGCTAAGAATATTATTTTTTATTATTAAGATCGGTAGGATTGACACGTCTCACAAGAGACATGCTCTCTAATAAATGTGTTCATCAAATAATTTTTGAAAAAATTACTGGTTACTAAAAAATACACACTGATTCTCAAAATATTATTTTTATGTATATTATATATATGTAGATAATGAAGATAGTTCAAATATTAAGTCAATTTATCTGGTGAAGATTCAGATATTTTTGAAATCACTGACAAAATAAAATGAAGAAAAATATTAAAATTCAAATGATATATCGGATTACGGTTGATGGATTTTGAATATTGGTTTAGATTTGTTAAAATGTATTCAATTTAAATTTTAGTTTTATCATGATAATGATATTGATTGTTGAGCCGCCTTTTAGATAAATTTAATATAAATTATACATGCATTATTAAATATATAAATATGGTTTGTTGTTATTGTGCTGCATGTAATTAGTTTTGTTTAGAAAAACTATGGTAGATTTACCTCGCTGCTCACAATATGAGATGGTCTGGTTGGTCGGTCGGATCGGATCGAGTTGAGATTTTTTCCGTCGTTGTTTTTTAACGGGTTAAAGTGTGGTGGGCATGTCAACTCGTTTTGACATATTTATTAATTATTCATAAATAAATATTTTCTGAAATAAAAAAGACGATCTATTTATTAAAAAGTCATTGGTATAAAAATTCTTAATAATACAGTGATATTATTATTTTATTGAATATATTATCGAAGAAACTTAAAAAAAAAAACATGTCAAAAATTTGTGTGAGACGGTCTCACGAGTAGACCTGCTCAAAAAACATATCCAAAAGATTAGGATTTTTTTTATTTTTTTTCGGGGTGAGTTTGTTTAGTTGTTTTTAATTGTTGACTTGGTAAATAAATAGTCAAAACGTCCAAGCAGAAAATATTATTTACCACCATTTTCTCCTGCCATCTTAGCCGCCCCCACTCGTCGATATATACCGCAGCACCCCTATTCTCTGTCAACAAAAAGAATCCGTCTCATTCGCAGATACGCATATTTCTTCTCCAGAAAACCTCACAGCAACCATTTTTCTCCCAATCTCACCCATTTTTTCTCATATATTTCTTGATTCGTTGATTCATTCAATTTTTTTGGTGAAAAGCCGTTGAAAATTTGGTGTTACATGCACGTATACGTATAATCTATTGTATGTATATGTGTGTGTGAGATTTGTGATGAGTATATGGTGAGATGATGGAGCAGAAGCACGTGTTATTGTCGGCATTGAGCGTAGGGGTGGGTGTTGGGGTGGGGCTCGGTTTGGTTTCCGGTCAAGCGGTCGGCAGATGGACCGGTGGTTCGAGTTTTTCGGTGGTTGAGGGGATCACGGGTGAGCAGATTGAGGTGGAGCTTGTCAGATTGATTGATGATGGAAAGGAAAACAAGGTCACGTTCGATGACTTCCCCTATTATCTCAGGTGAGTACAGAGAACATGCATGTACTTTTTCTCTGTTTGAGAGATATAACTTCTTCGGTCGTTTCATTTGCTGCTTGATTCTTTGTTCTTTTACATGGTTTTTTGGTTTTGACTTGGTAAAAGACAAACGATGTGTGATCAGTGAATGATTGGTTGTATGGTGGATTTGAATGGTCGGTGTCAGAGGATCAGAATAATATTCCCGATGCTAATTACTATCACGCTTTTGATTGTTCGCCTTTTCTTCAAATTTTCACCTGGCGACTCCGGTCATGAAGAATTCTTTGAGGGCTTTTGGAGCTTTTTTTCTTCTTTCTTTTTTCTTTTTGGTCTTTGAAACGCCATTATTTCTTCGAGTAACGAATTCCGTGGTGGAAGAAGACTAATGATATTTTATAAGTTTTAGTTGAAAAAGATGTTTTTTTTTTTTTGTATATTTCGTATATCTGTTTATAGTTTTAGTTGAGGCTATTGATTTGAATCTCATATAAGGAAAAAAAATTTGTAATCACAGCAAAGGACTGATATGGTTACTATGGATATTCATAAAAGTAACGTATATTTTAACTATATCTTTAAGTTTTTCAGACCTTTAAGGTATTATTATTAACGATGTTAAATTTATATTTGTAGAGTTTGTAGATTGACTATGCGGTTAAAGTTGTTTATGCTTTTTCCAGTTAAAGTTGGTACATTATATGACTTCTGTTTCCAGAAAAAGATCATATCTTATAAATCGCCTTGAGTTCTTAACTGTGAAGCTGTCATCAATGTTACGCGTCCTCGATTAGATAGGCAATAATAAGTTAATTGTGGAACCTTATGTGTTTTTCTTTCTCCATTGATGTTTTTGACAGTGAGAGAACACGTGTATTATTAACAAGTGCGGCGTACATTCACTTAAACCACTTAGATGTCTCTAAGCACACTCGAAATCTCTCACCTGCTGCCAGCCGGGCAATATTGCTCTCTGGACCTGCTGGTATTTGAAATCACACCTATCTCCAATTTAATTTAGCAACTCTCAACTTTCTTGTTGCTGTAGTCTTTTATATTTTTACCTTTCTGTAGAACTCCATCAGCAAACGCTTGCTAAGGCTCTAGCGCATCATTTTAAAGCAAAGTTGCTGTTGCTGGATATAACCCACTTCTCAATTAAGGTTATTGAGCTGAATAATATTTTCCGGTGCTTATTCTTGCCACATCTCTGTACTAACCTGGATCATTGTTTTTTTTATTGGTCAACCATCTATAGATGCAGAGCAAGTATGGCAGCACCAAGAAAGAGTCCGTGAGTATATTTTTCATATCTATGTTGGAATGACTAGTTTTAGTTCCTCAATTTTCTGTAAGAAGGTTATTTGGGTCCATTATATACTACAGTTATGAAAAATAAGCAAGAATCCAAGTGCAATGTTCTGCTAGATCTACATCATTAAACGTAGTGAAAGTGAACCTGATGGCTTTAAGTGAAAAGCGTACTGATTCCAATTGTTTGTGTCGTAGACACTCGAAGGCACTGTCTCAGAAGTAGCATTACAACGAATGTCCACTTTCCTCGGCTCGTTTCTTCCAGCAAAAGGGGATAACAAAGGTACATTGTAAGGCATGATTTTATTTTGCATGTGTTTCCATGAAATTACGTGTTTGTTTAAAGGGCATTTTGCACAGGCAGCACAGCCTTACATTTTGTTATATCGATCTCATATAGAGCTATAATGGAGGAAAACCTGTTTATATGCGTCAGAAAGTACACGGTAGTGTCAGTTTCTCGCTATGCAGGGATTCCTTTACCTTCCATCTTCGCCCAATAAGCTCAACAAAAGCATTATTAAGAAGTCACCTTAATCATGACCGACTTTAGCATTATGAGCAATTTAGGGTGCAGGAACATTCTATTGGAAGTTGTGAATGCAACCTTAATACGAATTTGAATGCAGCATGCTCAGGCAAAAGCTATTACTAGCAATTTACTTGCTTGTTCATGCTTGCACACAAACATTATTGATATTTATAATTTGATCTGAGCAATTTTTAAAATTCCTGTTATGAAGGCACATTATCGAGGCAAAGCAGTGGATTGGATTCTAAGGGAAGGTATGGTTAGCAAATTTCATTATGACATCAACATTCGAAGCCAGACTGAACTCCCGAATGACCCTTAATTCTTCTTCTTAAAGGAACAATGAAGGAATCAGCAATCCCCTAAAACCTCGCAGGACTTCTTCTGTTTCTTCGGACATGAGTAACATTAGTGTGCAATCATCCTCTTCAAATCAAGGTCTGAACATAACATTTTTAACTGGCATTGATTGTTATTCTGTTGTATGTGTCAGTTGCAAGAATAAAATACAAATGCCAAATTGTGGTCTGGTTGGCTTATACCTTCTTGCGCTCAAGTATTTTATGTACAAAATAAATGGTATTTATGCCTGAAAATGAGCTCACTATGTTTCCCAAGCATTTGATTATTTGATTTAAGTTCCAATTTGCTAAATTTTCAGTTTTTTCCCTTGAACTGCATTGTTTCGACAAAGAACTGTTCTTTACACAAATATCTCTTAGTTCATTCTTAATTTTGTAATCAAATTTAACATCTGTTTGTTTTTATCTTGATTTTATCAGCTCATATTAAGCGCATTGGCAACTTGTCTTTTGATGAGAAGGTTTTCTTACAGTCACTTTATAAGGTAACATTGTCAATAATTGCTTGATCTTGTCCGCTGAATGTCACTTATCCTTTTATCGACATCGTTTGATAATTCCTTCTCCTGATTCTATTTGCATATGTTGTGTGTCTTATGTGATCTTGATGTCCCTTTCACCTATTTTGGCATAATAAATGTTGGCCTTTTGAGTTTTTTTTCTATATATAATAACTTAGTTGTCTCTGGCAGGTGTTAGTTTCAGTCTCCCAAACCAGCTGCATCATTCTCTACATCAGAGATGTTGAGAAACTTTTTCTCCAATCTTCAAGATTCTACAAATTGTTTGATAGAATGCTAAAGAAATTATCAGGATCAGTTTTGGTTCTCGGTTCTCGGATGTTGGACTTTGAAGAGGATTGCGGTGAGGTAGATGACAGACTGAGTCTTTCATTTCCTTATGATATTGTGATCAGGCCACCAGAAGATGAAACTCATCTTGTGAGCTGGAAAGCTCAGCTGGAAGAGGATATGAAGAAGATTCAGTTTCAGGATAACAAGAATCATATTGCTGAGGTACTTGCTGCAAACGACCTTGAATGTGATGATCTAGGATCAATCTGCCATGCTGATACTGTGGTTCTGAGTAATTACATTGAGGAAATTGTGGTTTCTGCTATATCTTATCATTTGACGAATATCAAAGATCCAGAGTATCGTAATGGGAAGCTTATAATATCATCCGACAGGTTGAGATAAATCTTTATTTTTCGACTCTGTTTTGCTGCTGTCTTTGCTCGCTAAATGTCTTTTATTTGCTTCAATCGATTTGGTGCAGTTTGTCCCATGGTTTAAGCATTTTTCAGGAGGGGAAAAGTGGTGGCAAGGATACCCTTAAAATGGAGACTAGTGTTGAATCGCTGAAGGTTTGTGCTTAAACTGTTCATCACTTTTGAATATTTTGTCCAGTGTTCTCAGATTGTAATTGTACGTGCTTTTCTTGTTTTGATAAATATAAGGAGACTGAATCAAAAGACGGTTCTGGAGGAAAACCTGAATTTAAGTCCGAGAGCAAGAATGAGGCAGAAAAATCTTCTTTGATAAAGGTAGGTAGATAGAATACCTCAGGCTCAAAGCTCCTCCTAGTTTGTACTATTTTTGTTGATGTAGAACTGTGGTCAATATTCAGGCTGTGTGATTTTGCACAGACGAGATCCAAACTATGTTGAAGCTATTTCTCTTTCTTCTTATCTCGTTCCTTTGAGCTTCAAATTGATTTTACAGTTTCCTCCTAAATTACCCTTCCTTTCTTTTCTAAACTTTGAAATGAAAGGGTTTACTATAGGTTGGAAAGATGTGTTTTGCTACGCTCAATAACACGTAATAACTTTATCTTATCCATCTTGTCTTACTGACACTGTCACGATGCTTGGTGATGCCAGGAAATCCCCCCTGACAATGAATTCGAAAAACGCATGAGGCCTGAAGTTATTCCTGCAAATGAGATTGGAGTCACATTTGCCGATATTGGTTCTCTGGATGAGACTAAAGAACTACTTCAGGAGCTGGTCATGCTTCCTCTTAGAAGACCAGACCTTTTCAATGGAGGGCTTCTTAAGCCTTGTAGAGGCATCCTTCTTTTTGGCCCTCCAGGTACTGGAAAAACAATGCTCGCTAAGGCCATTGCTAATGAGGCTGGAGCAAGCTTCATAAATGTCAACATGTCAACAATCACTTCAAAATGGTTTGGTGAAGATGAGAAGAATGTTCGAGCTCTTTTCACCCTAGCAGCAAAGGTTTCTCCAACCATCATTTTCGTAGATGAGGTTGATAGCATGCTTGGACAACGGACAAGAGTAGGAGAGCATGAGGCGATGCGTAAAATTAAGAATGAATTCATGACACATTGGGATGGACTCCTGACAAAACCCGGAGAGCGCATTCTTGTTCTTGCTGCAACAAACAGACCTTTTGATCTTGATGAAGCAATAATTAGGAGGTTTGAGCGCAGGTATCATAACTGGTTGTCCATTGCACGTATTTTGGGATTCCATTTATTAAATTTGGTTGTTGGCTTACAAATGCCAGCTTGAGTTTCATGTAAATAGACATTATTTTTGAAGTGTAATCAATCTTGAGTTACTGTTAAACAGAATTATGGTCGATCTTCCATCGGTGGAGAACAGAGAAATGATCTTAAAAACCCTGTTGTGCAAAGAAAAGTTTGAAGACCTGGATTTTAAAGAGCTTGCAGCCATAACTGAAGGATATAGTGGGAGTGATCTTAAGGTATGTGTTTTCTCCTGAAGATTTTTTCACGCTATTCTTTAATTGGTTGCCAATGACTCTTGGTGGTAATTATTGGAAACAGAATCTATGCATAACTGCGGCTTATAGACCAGTAAGAGAACTGCTGCAACAAGAGAGACAGAAGGATAGGGTATGCTAACATTTCAGCACAGAAGATGGACCTTTTTGGTCACTCTCCTTGTTTATTCGTACAAGCCTTGCAACATAGATCTCTCATTATTTTGTGTTTGCGTTTCATTAATTCTTCTTACCTTTTCTTTTTATTATGCTCCGATAGGAAAAAAGGCAAAAGCATGGTGAAGGCCAGAGCTTGGAAGATTCTTCTACTCCAGAAGAAGAAACTGAGGAAAAGGTGATTTCTCTAAGGACCTTAAACATGGAAGACATGAGGCTGGCAAAGAACCAGGTAATACGAATTTTATTGCTGTTGATTGGTGATCCTGGAAGTTCGAATATCAGTGTTATTTTTCTAATCTATGAAAACATGGCCAGTTCTAGCCACGCACCATAATTTTTCCCAATCATATTGGTCCATTTTTTTACTTTATCTAGTCTATAAAGAAGAATTCAACTCTAGGGACAAATGATATCTTGGGTACATGAGATGCCATCAACAGCACCATCTTCTCTATTATTCAAGTGATAGTTGTGTTCATACGCATGAATCAATATTGTCCTTTTGCTGTATTTGAAATTAAAGCGTTGCTGATCCTCGATTCACCAGAGTTTATGATGTTCTATAAATTTATGTCGAGTTATTTTTGGCATTTCTCTATTTAAAGTAAACTATTGGTATTTCCTTATGATTTAGTTACTGGGACATTAAAACTGTGTAAAAAGAAAATGATTCTAGCAACTTCTATTTATCATCAACCACACACTAATCACTAGAGTTCATTGCAAATTGAAAAGGCATTGCTGCATATTTACAGGTTGCTGCTAGTTTTGCTTCTGAGGGATCCGTAATGGCCGAGCTGAAGCAATGGAATGATCTATATGGAGAAGGAGGTTCAAGAAAGAGAGAGCAATTATCATACTTTCTTTAAAAGATAGGTCTTTTCGAATATTGACATCGGAAGACAACATTTTGTTTCCTTATATGCAACAGATGCAAGAAAGAAATGGATTCCTGGAACCAAACCAATGGGAAAACCTTCTTAGAATTGTTGGTTATCAAACTTGAATTCAAATGCTGAAACGTTTTGATTTATGCGTAGGCTTTTGTATATTTGATTGAATTCTTGATTGAAATCTCGAGTTAGGGGGTTTATAGGGAGCTGCTGCTAGAAATGATATAGAATTGCTATTTAGAAAATTAGACAATCGAAGTGTGTTTTTTTTAAGATGTGTCTGCATGTAGTAGTGGCTCTCATTTATTGTAAATTTGTAAAATTAATACAAATTGTAATCCATTCATTATTTCACTTCCTCGTATGAATTTGATATAACAAATTTCAGATGGTGCCGTTTGGTTGAACCATAAAATTTTGGATCATTTGGTTCAATTTAAACGGTGTTTTAGTTGGTTACAATTTTAAGTTTTAACTTTGGCAAAAACTTGTGTGAGACGGTCTCACGAGTCGTATTTTGTGAGATGAATTTCTTATTTGGGTCATCCATGAAAAAATATTATTTTTATACCAAGTGATACTCACGGGAAATTTAGGGTCCGATCCACGCAAGCGTCACTAATCCAGACACGGGCTTCAAAATTACCCTGGGCCTGAAATCACAAATAAGACCATTAGGAGGGGGCCAGGAGGGTGTCACGGCGTAGCCCCTCCGACGCTCAAGTCAGAGACTGAGGATATATGGGGGGAGCAGCTAAGGGCGCTGCTGAAAACAATATAGTGAATTAATTATCATACGCTCAAACCTGATATTTATAGGAGAATACCTGGGCTTGTCATGGGTCAGTCACCTGTGGGCCTCAGAGATGGGCCGGGAGTTTGGGCCGGATCTTGAAAGGTTCATCCCTGGGGTATCGCCAGTCTCCCCCTCCCAAGTCGAACTGAATCGTAGGTTCAAAGTTCGATTAATTACGTTTTTCTTCCAGCCGTTCGTCACTGCCGCACGCTCGCCCCTCGCCGAGTCGCACTGCCGCGACGCTGCCCTCGCCTCAACCGCCAGCCTCGCCAGCACGCTGCTACACCCTCGCCAAGCGCCTCTCACCCTCCTGCCATGCACGCCCAGCCACGCACACGCTCGTCCTCGCCGAGCACTCCTGCCGGGCGCCCCTGCCGAGCGCGCCTCGCTCGCCCACAGCAGCTCGCCCACCGCGCGCCTGCCACGCTCGCCCCCAGCAGCTCGCCCACCGTGCGCCTGCCCCGTCTGCCACGCTCGCCCACAGCAGCTCGCCCTCACCCCCAGCTCGCCCACCGTGCGCCTGCCCCGTCTGCCACGCTCGCCCACAGCAGCTCGCCCTCACCCCCAGCTCGCCCACCGTGCGCCTGCCCCGTCTGCCACGCTCGCCCACAACAGCTCGCCCACCGTGCGCTCGCCCCGTCTGCCACGCTCGCCCACAGCAGCTCGCCCACCGTGCACTCGTGCCTGCTCAGCGGACGTCAGCCCGCCGCCTCGCCCCTCGCCCTCATGCAGCCTCGCCCCTAACTCCCCAGCGCGCAGCCTCTCGCCCTAGCACTGCCCTCGTGCTCGCCCAGCCACCTCCGCCACACTCGCCCCTCGTAAGCCCCGCCCAAGCATGTTGAGATTTTTATTTCGAAGAGGTTACAATAGAGATATTCACTTGTGAATGATTGTTTCTGAAAAAATTATGGGGGCGTTGCCCCCACACCCCCACGACCTAACCGGGCAGGTCGATCCCCGTAATTTTCGCAACGGCAACATTGTTCGTTAACAACAAACGAAATAAATTTTTCTAACACAGTATGCCCTCGTCGCCCCCATCTTCAAGGTCCTCCACTAAACTTTTGAAGGAAAATAATTTATACTTCCCCGCGCCCTTGAATCCTCTGCTAAAATAGTTCTTAGCAGGAAAAATAAAAACTTCAACCTCCTCACCCTCTAACTCCTCTGCTAAATCGGATCTTAACATGAAAAATCAAACTCTCACCTCAGCATCTCATAACTCCTCTGCTAAGCCGGACCTTAGCAGGAAAAATAAAAATTCTTCACTCTAACCCTCTAACTCCTCTGCTAGGCGATGCCTTAGCAGGAAAATAAAATTCAACACCTCCATCCCCTAACTCCTCTGCTAGGTGATACCTTAGCAGGAAAGTAAAAACTCACCACCTCCACCCTCTAACTCCTCTGCTAGGTGATACCTTAGCAGGAAAATAAAAATTCAACACCTCAACCCTCTGACTCCTCCGCTAAGCCGGGCCTTAGCAGAAAATAAAAATTCAACATCTCCACCCTCTAACTCCTCTGCTAGGGGAGACCTTAGCAGGAAAATAAAAATTTATCACCTCCACCCTCTGCTCATCTACTAGGCGATGCCTTAGTAGGAAAATAAAAATGTACCATCTCCACCCTCTGCTCCTCTGCTAGGTGACACCATAGCAGGAAAATAGAAATTTACTACCTCCACCCTCTACTCCTCTACTAGGCGATGCCTTAGCAGGAAAATAAAAATTTATCACCTCCACCCTCTGCTCCTCTACTAGGTGATGCCTTAGTAGGAAAATAAAATTTTTCTTCCTCACTCTGCTCCGCTACTAGACGATGCCTTAGCAGGAAAAATCAAACTTCAGCCTCCTCACCCTCTGCTCCTCTGCTAAGCCGGGCCTTAGCAAGAAATAAAAATTCAACATCTCCACCCTCTAACTCCTCTGCTAAGCCAGGCTTTGCCGGGTTTTAGCAGGAAAATAAAATTCAACGCGCCCACCCTCTAACTCCTCTGCTAGGCGATGCCTTAGCAGGAAAATAAAATCAACACCTACACCCTCTAACTCCTCTGCTAAGCCGGGCCTTAGCAGGAAAAATCAAACTCTCACCTCATCATCTCATAACTCCTCTGCTAAGTGCGAGGCCAAGCCTTGCCGGACCTTAACAGGAAAATAAAATTCAACGCGCCCACCCTCTAACTCCTCTGCTAGGCGATGCCTCAGCAGGAAAATAAAATCAACACCTCCACCCTAACTCTGCTCCTCTGCTAGGCGATGCCTTAGCAGGAAAATAAAGATTCCACCTCGTCATCCTCTAACTCCTCTGCCAGGCGACGCCTAAGCAGGAAAATAAATATTCTCCACCCTCACCCTCAAACTCCTCTGCTAGGTGACACCTTAGCAGGAAAATTTATTTCTCCTCCTCCACTCTGCTCCTCTGCTAGGCGATGCCTAAGTAGGTAAAATTTAATTCATATAATCCTCATAATACAAGAACAACCACGAACTTAATATAAGAACTTGGCTTTATTAAATATCAACTGATAACGTAAGACAAATTCATGAACGAAATACATAAAAAATGAAGTAAAAATATTCTCTAAGGTGGTAAGCGTTCCCATGCCTCTTTAGAGCCTTACCCAGCGCATTCTCCAACTTTCCTCTCTGCTCCTCTTGTACCTCCACAGGACAAAGTTACCCACTTAGAAGCTTCTTCGAATGACTCTACGGGCTGGTCGTCCTAGAATTCCATTATACGCTGACGGGGTATCTACTACAGTGAAGGCTATCATCTTTGTTACCCGCCGAGAATCAGTCCCCAAGGATAGGGGAAGAACAATCTGACCCAAAGGCAAGATGACGTGTTCTGCAAACCCATACAGCGGGGTGGATATCGGCTCAAACTCAAATCCTCCCATCTTCATTTGATCCAACGTGCTCTTGAACAAGACGTTCACGGAGCTTCCATTATCAATAAATATTCTCGCCACATCATAATTGGCAATGGTGGTCGTTACCACCAAGGCATCGTTATGTGGAGTCACAACGCCTCGGAAGTCTTCCAGCCCAAAGCTGATGACGGGGTCTTGTGGTAAGTCTGCACCCCTAGATATCTCAAAGTTCTCCAACCTTCTCCCATGTGCCTTCCGAGCTCGCCCAGAGTCTCCATCAGTAGCACCCCTCGAGATCATATGAATCATTCCTCTCGTAGGGTGGTTATCCTCATTCATTCTCCTCCTCGGTTCGACGAGCTCCTGAGGGACATCTTGACATCGACCTTCCCTTCTCTGCTCCCCGATCCTCTGATTTATCCATGGAGGGCCTTGACCACGCCTAGGGGGCGAGCGAGACCTTTGTCAACTCCTGAATGAGGATCCTTCTCGTCTATCCCGTGAAGGCAATCTAGCACTGCACCCAACCCTTCGTGACTTCTCCCAGTTCCTCGCGGGCTCCCTCACCTCCATCACCTCGTCACGACTCCTATCCAGGGGAACATGTGATGAGAATTGTCCTCTATTTCTAGTTCTGTCTTCCTCTCTTTCCCCCGCACCCCTCTTCCTTCCTCCTTTCTCCACTCCCTCAACTCTACTTCCTCCGTGCCGATTCTCCATCCTTCTGTACCGTTGGACATCTTCCAAGTTTACATATTTCTCAGCTCGAGCCAACAGTTCATCATAGCTTGACGGGGGCTTCTTGACCAGCGACTTGAAAAACTCCCCTCCCCTCAATCCTTGTGTGAAGGCACTTATCATGATGTCAGGAGTAGCCGCTGGTATTTCCAGCGCTGCATTGTTGAAACGTTGGACAAATTCTCGTAAAGTTTCATTCTCTTGCTGTTTCATCACGAACATGCTCAAATAATTTTTCTGGTGCCTCTTGCTGCTAGCAAATCGGTGCAAGAAGGCAGATGAGAAGTCCTCAAAAGAACGTATAGAGTTGGGCTGCAAAGTGTTAAACCACTGCTGGGCTGACCTCACCAACGTGCCCAGAAAAACCCTATACCTGACTGCATCTGAATATTGGTGCAACAGAGCCGCATTCTCAAATCTCCCCAAATGCTCTTCGGGGTCGGTATGTCCATCATATTCTCCAACATTCGGTTGTCGGAAACTCGGGGGAAGTCCTTCTTTCAGAATGGCAAGCGAAAAAAGGACTTCCTTTCTTGGGGGCCGGCGCTCTACTTCCCACCTGTTGTCTCAACATCTGTATTTCCTTCCACATCTCTCCAATATCTGCATTCCATTCGCTTGGGAGGGGCTGGGTCTCTTCGATTCTGCTCTGCTGGCCCTTAACATTTTCCTCTCGCTCCTGGCGAGTGGCATGCTCTTCAATGAACACAGATTTTTGGTTCCTCTTCATAGCCTCATCTACTGTCCGAGTGATAAATTGACCCAACTGCTCCAGGGTCAAGTTCCCCACATTTTCATTAGGACGGGGTTGCTCGACCCTGGTCTCTTGACGCGGTTGTTCAGTTCTTGTCTCCTGATGGGGTTGTTCCTGCCTCGCCTCAGCATGAGACTGTTCGGGTCCCCTCTGATGACGCGATGACGCTGAGTTAACTCTTCTACTCCCTCTCCTCCCTACCATCTCTACGTCTCAACTCAAATGTTCCCACAGACGGCGCCAAGTGATACTCACGAAAATTTAGGGTCCGATCCACGCAAGCGTCACTAATCCAGACACGGGCTTCAAAATTACCCTGGGCCTGAAATCACAAATAAGACCATTAGGAGGGGGCCAGGAGGGTGTCCCGGCGTAACCCCTCCGACGCTCAAGTCAGAGACTGAAGATATATGTGGGGAGCAGCTAAGGGCGCTGCTGAAAACAATATAGTGAATTAATTATCATACGCTCAAACCTGATATTTATAGGAGAATACCTGGGCTTGTCATGGGCCAGTCACCTGTGGGCCTCAGAGATGGGCCGGGAGTTTGGGCCGGATCTTGAAAGGTTCATCCCTGGGGTATCACTAAGAATATTATTTTTTATTTTGAATATCGATAGAGTTGACCATCTCACAAATAAAGATTCATGAATCCGTTTCAAGATACCTACTCATTAACTTTTAAGTAAAAATTTTAAAACCCGTAGAAACACAATGGACCGCCATATATGATATTTTGGATCCTAATGATTTGTCATAGAGGAATTGGTCGACTGTTTCTACAATTATTCGCCTGCAACATATCAATTAGAGTGGATATCATGTGAGACCGTCTCACGGATCTTAATCTGTGAGACAAGTCAACCCTACCCATATTCAAAAAAAAAAGTAATACTTTTAGTATAAAAAGTAATACTTTTTTCATGGATGATCCAAATAAGAGATCTGTTTCACAAATACGACCCGTGAGACCGTCTCACATAAGTTTTTGTCTATCAATTATTGTGAAGATGATCAAACTAGTATTTATTTTTGAGTTCTTAATTTTGATGTATAAAATTACTTAAACATTAAAAAAAATAGAATAAAAAGCATTAAATTTGATTGTGTGAATTTATTTGTTTTGAATAGTTAGTTTTATCAATTTATGAGATCTTTGATATTTTTAAAGATTAATGAAATTTTACAAGCAACTATTCCTTTACAATTCTCGAACTATTCCTTTTACCTGAAACTTCGAAACTCGTAGCTGGAAAAAATTGAGGGTCAGAGAATGGCCAGAAAATTAAGCCGTTCTCCACCATCAATCATCATATCCGAGTTCGCAAACTCTGCAATTCGCCGATTCATGTGTTCGACGGCTCAGAAGTTAGGGAAGAGAGAAGAATCGGATCCAGAAACCAAAGAGAAAATACTGCAGATGCAGGATGAAGAGAAATCTAATCCGAAAACCGAGGGAAATGAGGCCGAGGAATGTGTGAACAGAGAGAACGGCGAGATTGGAGGGCCCAGAGGCCCGGAGCCAACTCGGTACGGCGATTGGGAGAAGAACGGTCGGTGCTCCGATTTCTGAATTTTTCATTACCAGATTATAAAAAATATTAATTGGCTTGATTTTGGGTTTTTGCGTGCTAAATTATGAGTTTAAACTAAATAAATAATAACAAATATTGATTCCATAAAGTTTGCTCAACAAAGTTTTATAATTATTTTAATTATAGCAATGAAAGATGATCTCTTAATCATTTCAGAATACTTTAGCTACGCTAAAACAAAGTTTCGAAAATATTAAAATCAATAAAGTTGTTTCCTCCCATATATTTGTTTAATCCAAGCTTGACTCAAATTTTACAAATTATTGGCCATCCCATCAATTAAGTTGTTTCCTCCCATATATTTGTTTAATCCTATTTAAATTTATGCCAGAATTAAAGTATACCACGAAGACATGTAGTGCACTCGAACTCATGGTATTGTCATTTTTTTGTTCTTCCTTGTTAGTAAATGTACATATTCTCTATATATTTTATCAACCAGTGTTTACATGTCATCTTTTATTTAATTATTTATTGTAAGTCAAATAACATAACGTCGATTAACTTAGGCAACTCAATTAAATAAAGTTCTAATACAAATATAAAAAATGAACAGAATTTGTTGCAGTCCAGTGGCCCGAAGCAATTCAAATAGAACAATTTAGTGGTAAACAAAGAAACAACACGGTGAATTTGAGACAGAACAACAAAATGACTAAATTAAAATAGACAAATACATAACCCGCTCACCGTGAAAACCTAATACCACCACTCTACAATATCTAAGCAAGCTTGTCTTTCAGACTTTTTGGGAGTTTACTCAAAACCTTGTCGTTGAAAACGGCATATTGTTTCTTCAACTCTGACTCGGCTTTCTCGGCAAAAGCATCGATCTGATCATCGTATTTTTCGTAAACCAAAGGCACGGTGTGCAGCAAAACGATACCTATTTTTGAAGGTGAATATAGGAACGAAGAGAAAACATGATAAGGAAATGGAAATGATGTAGATAACAGCCATTATGTATAGAGATGATAGCAAAAAATCTAATTACCGATGTAAAATAAGGTCAAGAAGTTGCAGCAACTCCCCAGAGAGGATAATATCCACAGCCCAGCAATCACCTAAAAACCAGAATGGGATTTCAAACTATCAATGGATAAGTTATTGAAAACGTTAATGAATTTCAATAAATCACAGCCTGCAAATATATTCAAAATGCTTTAGTCTGGTACGTTTGACAACAAAATAGTAAGCGCCACTAAAAAAGTTAGCCTAGGGCTTAGATGTTTGTTTGTTTAGCAACAATGTTTCATAATGAAGTAAGAACAAATAGATTCACACACAGCAAGGAATTTCTTCAAATCTTTCCCACGTGCAATGTCTCGAAAGATGGAACAAGCGCGGTTGAATTCAACACGAAGGGCAGAAGCTACACCCAGGACTATGTCCTCCTGAAGAATGACTTCTGGGATCTTAGGTGGAGACCTGTGTCGCATAATAAAACAGAAAAGTGAGAAGAATGTATAGAAAAGTCATCAGTAGTAAGTTTCTCGACCAGTTTAGAATCATACTTATTAATAAAGGTGGATGCATTTGACCAAAGAAAAAGGATTGCCAGGGCAAGAATAAAGATATGGCACACTAGTGAGAGTAAGTGATATTCAAGCAATTCAAAGAGCACCCAAACTGTGGTGGCAACACCAATCACACCGCCGGAACTTCTCTTGTCTCTCCATAGGAAAATATCAGCCGCTGTCAGAAAATATCAGCGTGAGATAGCACAAAATAATATTTAATAATGATAATAAAAGTTATGAATACATGCTCCATATTGCACGAGACTACGTGTAAAAAGCATCCACACAACTCTCCTAACTCTATACCGCAAGTTATACTCTAATCGAGTCCATAAACCATTTCAGAGATGAAAGAAATCAATTACAAGATCCACGGACTCTTTTAAGAGGAATTTCTTTGACAGTTTCAAAGCATATATATGCACCAAAAAACTATCAGCATCATATACATGCACCAAAAAACTATCCTCCAGTAGATTACATGGAATATGTATCAGTACAGGAGCATATAAAATAATGCACAACAAAAAATTGTGGAACTGAGCAGTTTACAGCATCAAATGAGGAGAAAATGCAATCTTTCTGTTTTTGAATAGAATAATAACCTCACTTTTCTATGTAGAACTCAAACATCAGAAGACGTTGGCATTGTTAAAGTTTGAAACTATTATTAGCGCAATAACAAAGAATTATCAGTTCGAAAGTACAAATTCCCTTCTATAGTACAAATTCCCTTCTATATTATTTCACTGAATTGGTCATGGGTTCTTATTCTCGATCTTTATTTTCCATTATTTCAAACAACACGTACATGTATCTATCTATTTTCTCCATGTACGTTCGAGTATTTCTAGAATACATCCTTGTTAACAATATGAAGTATGAACACCACTAATGAATGCAGTTTGATACATAGGTATATGCACCAACGAAACCAATCCAATAACCTCAATTCCAGACACCGTTGTATGAGAAAAACGAACAATATCTGATCTAACGCATGTCGATGATAAAACCATTGGAGAGTATAGAGAACACGAAATCCGTACGTTTTCCACCTCCTAGGACCTTGTGGACAGGCTTTTCGCGGCCAAAGAGACGATAAATCTTGGCCTTTTTCTTTGATGCGGCAGAATATTTGATGTCCTTGTCGTCGTCCGAATCTGACGACGAAGATGAACCGTCGCTGTGAAGTTTCTTCGTGATCTGATTGATCACTGATTCAGCGTTGGATTCGTTCTTCTCGTGATCAGACATGGCTTCTGATTTCAGATTTCACGCACCGCCGAACGGGATGTCGTTTGAAAGTTTATTTCGGCGCCTTTTGCGATGTTTCCGAGTGGAACTGATTGAAACGAGGGCTGAGGTCCAGGGAAACGGAAACGAGCTGGAGCACCGTGTCGGGTTAGTGGGATGGCCCAATAAAAATATATTACTAGCCCAATGGAGAATTGATGTTGAGATAGGGTCAGAAATCAAATGGGCCTGGACCCTTTGCTGATTCACGAGGCAGTTATAAAAGAATTCCACCAGCAACTTTCTGCAAATCAAATCAGTGTGTAAAAAATATTTTGTAAAAATTTCTAGCTTTATATTAGTCCTTTTATCAGTATTGTAAAAACTCATGTTATATAGATATTTTATTTGACTATTTTATGAAAAATTATTATCTTTTAAATTAAAAATATTATTTTTTATTGTAAATATGAATATAGTTAACATGTCTTAAGAATAAAGATCTGTGAGACTGTGTCACAAGAGACCTACTAAACAATTGTAAGTATTGTGTTGGAACATTTGATGTTCACAATCTTGATTTTGATGTTGACAAAATTTGTTATTTTGTTTCTAATGAATTTACCTAAGTGCGCACAAAGCTACTGAGCCTAAATTGAAGCTATCAAGATGCAAACTGAAAGCACGAACTAATTGACCAAGCTGAACCAATTCTACTTATATATCAAAGATAAGTTCAACTGATTGTCCAGCTGATAGGTAGTTCAGCAGAAGACCTTCAGAAGCCCGGTCAGCTGATGAAGAGCTCAACTGATGAAAAGCTCAGCTGACGAGCCAACTGATTTCACCACACCAGTTCTAGACAAGTTCAACTGACTAGTTCAGAACATCAGTTAGGAGCGACAGTTTTCAGAACACGACAAGTTTATCTAAGTTGAATCCAACTATGCGCATTAAAGAAAGCAATTGTCCAGTCAAAGGACAATAATGAACGTTGAAGCAGAGCTTAAAGTCAAGACGTTCTATAATGACTGTCAGATAGGACAAGTCACAAATATCGAGGAACAGATTCAACTGAAACGAACATATTTGATGAGTCTTGATGTACGGTCACGAAGCCTATAAATATAAGATCAAGACCATCAACAAGGTAGTGCATAAATCATAAGAATAGTAGAAGGGTACACTCAACATATATCAGCTTACAAGAAGCAATCGCCCCAGATTTGAGGGAACACTCAACGTGTTATTAGCTTAGATTAGAAACACAATTCTCTCAATGTGTGAGAACACTTTCCTGTTGTATTCATATATCAGTAATCACACATTTACACACAATCACTCACATATACAGAGAGTAGAGCTTATTGATAAGTTGAGTGAGTCTTGCACAAAGATATTAAACTTGTGTAGTCTTTAACAGATAGACGTTAAACAAGTATTGGTTGGAAGGTGCTGCCTTCAGTTTAGGCTAGGAGTTCAGTTAGACTGTAGTGTAAGTTCTAAGCTGAGTGGATTTGTACAAGGCATTGTATAAATCAAAGTCTTCTATTAGATCCCACCCGAGGTGGTAGAATCGGTGACGTATGAGCAGTTGAAGTTTCCGAACATCCATAAATATATCTTGTGTACTTAATTGTTTAACTACTGTTTTCAAACTGATTTGATCAGTTCGAACTGTTATCAGTTCAGTTCTCACCATAACTGAACTGATACGTGTAAAAAATGATCCCTCATTTCAATTATTAAGTTCACACAAGGAAAAATTCTTTCAAATTAATCAGCTTTCTTAACGAAGGACTATTTCGAGTATTTTTCGCTTGGTTTAAAAGCAAACTCGATCTCATTTATCGGTGTTTACATTCTTAAAACACGAGCTATTGAAACTCATGGAAAATATTATGTTTGAAGCACCCTCGCAGGTGTTAGAACCGATCCTTCATAGTGCAATGCGATCAAATTCAATATATATATATATATATATATTATGTGGTTGATTAATTTGAAACATCATTTTATTTTTATTAAAGTACATAAAAACTAATGTTCATATCCGCATTTCAAATTTACGAGTTAGATTTTTAATCATATCTGACTCACGGAAATATATTAATTTTTATGTTAAAAATATTATTTTTCATTGTACATATAGATCAAGTCAACTAATATCACATATCGTCTCATAAAAAACATGTTCCATTAATTAATGATCACTCCTATAACATAAGGTCAGAGATTTAGATGAACATTATAATCATAAAAATATATTTAGATATAGAAAATTTTTAAACACATTAAGGGTTTTAACCATATATAAATAAACATACAATCATATATCTAATTACTCCCGGATCCTTATCCTCATCCCAAACATTTATTCCAAACCTGCTTCGTCGGAACAGTCGTGCCCTATCGATCAAGTCGGTGAGCTCGCACACAATAACATGCCATGTACGTAATATAATTTTGATAAGCGTATTCTTGTTTGGATCATTTTTTCTTTTTTTTTTCCTAATTTATATATCAAAACTACAGTTTAGTTAACCACTATTTTTTATAATTATATTTTGATTCTTATTTAAATAAAAATTAAATAAATTATAAAAAATATTATAAAAACACACAACACGTACGTCAACGCGATATTACATATGTGTGTGATGTTAGTTATATGTATCCCCGTGACTCTACAGCATGGACTCATCAGTCATCTGAGCACAAGGAAACACCCTAGCTAGACTCTGCTAGTACTACTCATCCACCCTTCATGCCAACAAATGGATATAATATAAATATAAATATATATATATATATATATACAGATATTTATTTATTTTTTTGTGGAATGTATAGAATTTATACACTACTTCACTGTCATGCATAGAAATTAGTACTAACATATCCTTCCACAATTACCTTCTCTTTCCACTCTGTCATTCTTGCTCCGCCATGGATAAAGAATCACCGCCGCGGCCTTACAAAACGTACACGATCACAGCCTCATCCATCTCCTATATGAAATCCACTACCACAATCGCCACCCTCTTCATCTTCAAACCTTGCTGTCCAACTCCACCAACTTACATCTTACGAGAAATCTCACTTACCGCATATCCATCTCAAATCCTCGCAATCGTCGGCCCGAGTGGCGCTGGGAAATCAACTCTACTCGACATTTTGGCTGCTCGAACCGCACCGACGAGTGGCGCCCTGCTCCTCAACTCTGCCCCCCTCAACCCGTCGTCCTTCCGCAAGCTATCCGCTTATGTCCCCCAGCATGATGCATGCCTTCCTTTACTCACCGTGGCTGAAACATTTGCCTTTTCTGCGAGTTTGCTGAACCCTAAAACCTCTGATATATCAGGGATTGTGTCCACCCTTCTTGATGAGCTCCGCCTCAAACATTTAGCGGAGACTAGGATGGCGTGTGGGCTCTCCGGCGGGGAACGCCGTCGCGTTTCTATAGGGCTAAGCCTCCTCCACGACCCGGCGGTGCTGCTTCTTGATGAACCCACTTCAGGGCTCGACAGTGGCTCAGCTTTGAATGTAATGAAGACGCTCAGATCAATCGCAGACTCGAGCCATCGCACGGTTGTTCTGTCTATTCATCAGCCGAGTTTCAAGATTCTTTCCACCATAGATAAGATTCTACTCCTGGCGAAAGGAACGGTTGTGCACAACGGTACACTTTCTTCCCTTCAAGATTTCTTGCTTTGCAATGGCTTCTCAGTTCCTCCACAGCTTAATCCGCTCGAATATGCCATGGAAATACTGAATCTACTCCATAAACCCGAAGCCATTTCACCGGCAACAGCATCACCTGAAAATTCTTCCCCTTCTCAATCAAAAATTGCTAAAACAAAAGAAAAAATAAGGTACAGAAGCTCGAGTTTCCACGAAATAGTCACATTATACATCAGGTTCTGGAAAATAATATACAGAACAAAGCAGTTACTCGTAACAAACACTTTACAGGCTTTGGGGGTTGGCTTAGTGTTGGGCACAATCTACATAAACATTGGATTTGGTAAATCAGGGATTGAGAAAAGATTTGGCCTTTTCGCTTTCACTCTAACATTCCTCCTCTCCTCCACAACCGAAACCCTGCCAATCTTCATCGACGAAAGACCAATCCTTCTGAGAGAAACCTCGAGTGGAGTTTACAGGTTGTCTTCCTATCTCATGGCGAATACTCTAGTTTTCTTCCCCTACTTACTGGGGATCGCATTTCTTTACTCGGTTTCACTCTATTTCTTAGTGGGTCTCTGCGCAACATGGCAAGCGTTTGCATACTTTGTTCTCGTCATCTGGGTCATACTTCTAATGGCGAACTCATTCGTCCTATTCTTAAGCTCCGTAGCTCCAAATTTCATTGCTGGAACTTCATTAGTGACAGTACTTCTCGCCGGATTCTTCCTGTTCTCCGGCTACTTCATTTCCAAAGACAACATACCCAAGTTCTGGCTCTTCATGCACTACTTGTCCATGTACAAATACGCTCTGGATGCATTTTTGATTAATGAGTATTCCTGCATGGTTTCAAGGTGTTTCATATGGTCCGATGAGACGAAGACGACGTGCATGGTGAATGGGGGTAATGTGTTGGAGAAGAAAGGGCTCCGTGAATTGCAGAGGTGGACGAATGTTTACATTTTACTTGCGTTCTTCGTGCTTTATCGTCTGCTTTGGTTGATTGTTTTGAGAAGAAGGGTTTCAAGATTCAAGAAATGAAACAGCTAGCATGCCTTCAGTCGTTGCACAAAACAGATTAATATCTTAACTCAAATCGAGGTAATATTTAAGGAATCCGTTCAATAAACATTTCTTGTAAAAAATTTCGATTGTTCATGACGTTTCTTTTTTGATATAGTTGTTAAGATATATTATGGAAATTTGTGGTTGTAAATGTCAATTAATGCATGCTTGATTTACGCCATGACGGATGCCGAAATCTACAAAATATATGTAATATATCTTTTTCCATTGATCATGATGAATTATAAAGAATATAAAGAATATTATACAAGCACACAACGCATACATCATTATACTAGTATATATTATGAATGTGTGGGCAGTACAAATAGTACTTGTTTATGTTTTATGTGGATAGTATACGAGTTAATGAAAACAATTAAGCATCATAATTCCATATGACTGTAAATCGATTCTTCGGTTTGGATCATGATATACAATGCTTGATAAAAAGAAAATGATTAACGACACAAATATAATATATATATATATATATATATATATATATTTGATATGTTGTACACTTACCGTGTATATTTACATGAACACTGATAATGTGATATTCACCAATGAAATATAGAAAAAATATACATAAACACGTGAGTGTCTATCTCATCGATATTTATATAATTGTACCAGATAAATGTGTTACTCATCAAAACTATGCATATATGTTTGAAATATGTGCCTGTCACGGGTCCTTATGATCCCGACAATAACAAAGTGAACATAAATATGCGAAAACAAATTCAAGTTATTGAATCATCGTCGTTTTCCGCGAAATTATGCAAATCTTATAATAGGGGCCGGTCTCCATAAAGAAAACACTATAGTCACCAAGCGGTGAGATGGGATAATATATAGGAGAGGGGAGTCTTTGTAAATATTTAGTGTGTGTACTTGTGTCTATATATATAGAGGTAAAAACTTATTTGAGACGATTTTACATGTCGTATTTTGTGAGACGGATATCTTATTTGAGTCATCCATAAAAAATATTAATTTTTATGCTAAGATTATCACTGAAAAAAATATAAAATATTTAAAACTATGCATATTAAATTGTCCTACTCTATTGTGGCCCAGGTTTGAATAGAGGAAAATGATGCAGAGATTTGTTGTCCTTTATCTATTTTCCGAATCATTTGGTCACGGGTTCTACTTTCCTTTGTCCTATCACGTGAATCCATGAACATGCATGCACCATTTCATTATTTCATTTATATCATAAATTATTACTTGAAAATATATATAAGATATAATTTTTTTTATTGGCTATAAATTACTATTAAATGCAGAAATACGATACATTATATAATCATGGTTTAGATTATTTTTAATGTTTTATCTGCCGTACATTTTCGGTTTAATATATTAATTAAAGTATTTTTTACTTGAATATTATGAATTAAAATAGTCAATAATTTTGGAGAAAGGTAAACCCAATCCAATTTATCCTAATGGATAACCAGCCCGGATAAGTTTGGTGGCCCAGTCCAACAGGTTGAGAGCCCAAGGATCACTAACAACAAGTAACACCTCCATCTTCAAATTGCTTTTTTTTTTTTTTTTTATAAATTTGAAGTATTTTAAAAAAAATCAATTTTGATTTTGATGTCTCTCGAAAATATAAACTACATTTAAGTGTTAACATTAATTATATCATTTCGTTTAATTTCGGTTATAAATGTTTAGTTTTATGTTGTTTCTATATATCTAGTCTCACTACTTTCTATCATATTAAATAAATTATAATATTTTTTATATATAATATTACATTTTACAACTTTTTAAAAGAATTTCGTCGTTAATATTTGATATATTTACCTTTCATAAATTATTATTATATGTATTTTAATTCAAACTTTAATATAAATATTTTTTAAACATGTCTTCAAAATTAAATAAAATTTTCAATGCTTATTCATCTAATATTGATCGCCGTATTTTTTTTAAAATTATTAACAATACTCAATCAAAATAATGAAGTCAATTTCACGAAATAAAGATTTTTATCCTCAGTTTCACCGTTATCTTGAATGACATAAATATTTTTGATATAATAAATTTTTATAATAATATTTAATTTCTCACAATTTTTTGAGATATATTTGCAAATGATTGATAAAAAATATTATTTTTATATCGAAAATATTATTTTTAATCACAGACAACACCACTCATTTTTTAATTTGACCAAAAAAAGAAACAATTTTTTTATTAAAAAAAATCTGAAGAGATACATCATATCATACGAGAACCAATGGGAAAATAAAGAAAGGGGGGAAGGCAAAAACAAATAGGTAATTCGGATCACAAAACACCACCACACGTTCTAATAACCGAACATAAGCATGGAATATTCCACTATGCAAAATTAGCATTTCAACTTCATTCGATTCAATTCGCCACACCCATCTCACCGTCATCGAATATGCTGGTGATCGAACCTCACACCACAGCCGCCGTTCGACTCCCCGCCGCCAATGTTTTCATCCCTCGGTATCTGTTTTTCTTTATTTTTCTACTTCTTTTTTGATATATTTTGGTCGTTTGCTTATGCTTCAAAAACTGTAGAGTTTGGGGGAATGAACTGTGTTTTTTTCCTCCTATTGAATTTGGTTGGTGAGTAGGGGTAAGTGCTGGGAGTTGAGGGATAACTGTGTTGGAAGAACGTGTGGAGGTTGGGTGAATGGTGGTAATCGGAATGGAATAAGAGCTACTGCAAAAGAGCTGCCGAGCTCGAGCTCGGGTTCGGGTCCGGTGAAACAGAATTTGAAGCCTCAGAGGTATCATCCGTTCGAGGACATTTTGGACTCTGAATTATTGGAGAACGGGGAAGCTAGTCTCACTCCAGCCGAAGCTTCTCGGACAATAATTGAGGTATACACAGAAATAGTAGTGTGTAATTTCAAGTTTCGTCTCAAGGAATTTTAGTGGTGATGAATTGCTAATTTTATGGAAATGATTTGGTTGTCGGTGAAAATCTATGTTTTGATGTTGTGTAAAGATTTTGTTTTAGGTGAATAGCAAGGCGACACTGATGTTTTCTGGTTTGGTGAATGAAGAAGTTCACGAGAACATTTTTTGGCCAGATCTGCCTTATGTAACCGATGAACATGGAAGTAAGATGCAATTATTTCTTGTTTATATTTGGCACTATTTGGTTGTCGATGGGAAGTGTTGTCATTGCTAAAGTTGCGATTGCTTGTCATCAGATATATACTTTCAAGTGAAAAACGATGAAGACATCTTGCAAACTCTCACTTCTGAAGAAACCATCGTGGTAAGTTTAGATCTTTTAAACTCAATGCACATGATTTTGACAAAAAAGAAGAACGATATCATCCTATAAAATTCACCCCCAGTCCTTTACGACTTGTTAATACCTGGAGTAGTGCTATAAAGATTTTACGCTTCTGTTATTTCTATTTTCCGATCTTGATTGTGCCCTCTTTTGAAAGCTACCGATGATTTGATCTGCGTTTAAAAAATAGCTCAAGAGATTGAATCAACAGCATGAACTCTGTACTTGCCAAGTGACTAGTGAAAGAGTGTAACATAAGTAGATTCGAGACACTAGTAGTTGCCAATTTGCTTTAATGCATACCCCTGTCCCAATGTTCAAGTGCATTGTCAGACATTAAGGATTTTCTGATTCAAGCAATTTTTTTAGACGCTTACTTGAATTTCACACAATGCAGCAAGTAATTGTTGGACTAGATACTGCAGAAATGATTAGCGAGATGGAAGCACTAGGTCATTCTGATATTGAATTTGGTGTTGATGAGTTGGATGGTGAAGGTAGCGATTATGATGATGGTGAGGAAGATGAAGAAGATGATGATGATAATGACGATGCTGAAGATGAAGATAGTGAAGTGTGCACTCTACCTTCTATTCTTTTATCTTTTAGTGTCAAGGTTGTAGCTCTGCAGTATGTAAATTTTATCACATTCATCTGCAGGAATGGGTTGCCATTCTCGATGATGAGGAGGATGAAGATGAGGAATCTGATGGATCATTGGGGGACTGGGCAAAATTGGAGACAATGCGATCTTCTCATCCTATGTATTTTGCCAAAAAGTTAACAGAGGTAACTTTTTCAATAAACATGGTGGGCAGTAATGATAGAAATTAGTCAGAAAAACTTGAATCCTTATTAGAAATACTCTACTTTTTATTGACAGAGACTAGGATATTACCTCAATATTTTGTGGGCCCTTTGAAATTCCAGTAATTAAAAGAAGTATTAATTAATTGATAAATTAAAATGTATTATAAAATAAATCCACGATTCAATAAAGTCTGAACATATCGAATTAACTAAGAACTCAAATTTAATTTAATGACTTAGTTGATTAAATACGAACTAATTTACTAAAATGTTGGAGTTTTTTTTATAAAATAATAATGAACAAACCTATTAATAAATAGACAAAATTATATTATTGGATATTTTCTGAAAAGCAGAAGAATATGACATGATCACCTACATCCACAACTATAAATCAATTTATAATTTTAACACGATTAAAAGTAATGTAATTAAACCTAAACGAATCATAGAAAAATATTTTTTTTCCAAATGATTTTATAGCATAATAAACATTGAATTTTTATTTATTTATGTTCTTGATTTAGTTCATTGTAGTCAACCAATATTCTTTATTTTGATATCTCAACAAATTATATGAAAAATAATTTCTATGTAACAATACAAGAAGTTCTAGTATTTATCTATATAATGTCTTCCCGACTAAAAGTTGTTAAAAAAATAAAAATGACCAATGAGATTAGCGAAACATTTCCGCGAGTATAATAAAGAGCATCCCTGTAGCACTCAAACAGGATTGTAGCAATGGGATTATAAAAAATTTCATCTGAAAATTTCAATGCACTCAAGCAATCATCGGAGGCTCTTCTGCTGTATTAGAGAAAGGTGGTCATGCTAATTGACTTCAACCACCAAAATTTCTGGAGACAGAGAACATTGTTTATAATGGTTTCTTTGATATCAAGATCTTATGAATGTAAAAGGAAAGCTAATTGTGGAAAATATAAGAGAGTCGAGGAAGATATTATATCCTGAAGAGGTTTCATGATTCAATTTTTCTCAAAGGGTGGCGTGAGAAGTTCAAGCTAAGACAAGGTATTAAGTCGTTTTGGAGAAGTGAACCAATTGATATACAATACATGGAAAATAAGTTAGAGTGCATAAGGAAGAAAATAGCCCAATTTGGCAAAAATAATTTTCAATATGTATGATTTTGGATTGCCATATTGAGCTTAACCTGATCACTAACTTGAAACGAAATAGCTAGAATTGAAAAACAAGGTAAAAGTGACAAACAATTGTTTATGTTGTAATGAGGATGGCCCAGAAAAGATTACATCATCAGAAAGTTTGTAAATCCATGTTGCTTTAAGAATGTTAATATGAACAGCTTGAATTGCCAACATGATGTCAACAGAAGATTGTGCCAATATCACGGATAATCCTACTGATGGTGAAGATGGGGGGTAACATTGTATATTGGAGTTTGTGGTGCGCAAGGAAATAATTGAAGCATTCAACAGCACAATAATTTTCTATAACAAAATAAAACAAGTGGCAATAGACTCATATTTTAAGAACAAATGACATTTGATAATTTTTTTGATTTTATTAAATTATTTATTTATGATATAAACAGTAGCATAGAGTATGAGGCTTCAGAAGAACTATTATCTTATTAATTTATCAAAATTATCAATTTGTCTCTCTAGCCCAAGTTTGGGAGCAAGAAAGACTGTTGTCTGATAGAGGTGATTTACCAATCAAATATTAAATTATGGAGGTTATACTGTACTTTCATGCTCATATTTTTTTATTGTAAAAACTGTACACCTTTTTTATGGCTACTTTTTTTGCACAGGTTGTTTCAGACGATCCTTTAGATTTTATGGAACAGCCTTCTTCTGGCCTTGCTATACAAGGCCTTCTAAGACCTGCATTCATAGAAGAACATTCTGTCATCCAAAAGAATGTAACAGATCCTGAATGCAGTGATACTGATTCAAGTAACATTGGCGATGAACAACAGGAAGAAGGCACTGTGAAGATCAATGGCCACAGATGTGAAAAAGAACAATCACAAGATGATCCAAGTTGGGCAGAGGAATTGGAGAAGGAAGAAAACCTTGAAAGTGGATTTTCATTTTACAAACTAGAGATGATTAAAATTCAGTTAGTGTCAGCACATGGACGTGAGGTAAATCTATGGCTTTCCTCGTGAATCTCAGCAGTATATGTTGTTTCGTGTTGTGTTAGAACTGTCTTCGTACTTGTGAAAATTTAATATATTTCACGATGTGACACTAGAGAACTGTCAAATTTACCTCTCTTGTTCCCCTCCTTTTTTATTCATTAATGTTGATCGCCATTTCAATACATCTCCATCCACATAACGAAGGGGCAATTTCTGGATACTAAGAGGTGCTACATGAACAGGAAACATATACTCTGTTTTATGCTGTATATTACTAGACAAAAAAATGCAATAGTTTGTCATGATAGTAATTTTTTACATTCATGAAATGAATGAAAACTTATGCTTGACATCTCTATTCTCTCCTCAAATGATTGATGTTACTGCAGTGCAAAGCAATGCAATTTTTTATTGATCCATATGGAAAATGGGGAGTATGATGGAGTTGTCATAAGTGGAGTAGAAAAAAGAGACAAAGTTGTCGATGTATTATATGTCTCATACTCTTGTTCAATCTGGTTGATTGCTGATGATGACATATTTGATTCTGTTTCTTCAGACTCTATTCTGATATATTTTCAGTGTCAAAATGAGACGGGATAGGTATTATACACGTTGTTTGGTATTGGGAAGGAAAAGTGTGATTTAATTATTCATGCAGAATTTTGTTGAAATAGAAGATTATAAGAGGGCTCGACCTGATGCTATAGCACATTCAGCCACAAAAATAATATCACACCTCAAAGCTGGTGGAGAAAAGACCACTCAAGCTCTACAATCTCTTTGTTGGAGATGTAAAGGGATTCAAGTTGAGGTAACACTATGAACAATGGACCACAAAATTTCAAAGCATTAGTTATTGTGAGCCTGACTGATATTGGAAACTTGATTAAAGCTTTACCGCCATCTAGTATTGGAAAATAAATTTTAGACATAAGGTTCTATTACACCCATATGTAGCAGAAATTTATGGCATGAAGAAAGTGTAAGGAACTAAAACATCACCATTCCCCACCACATTTTCCATATCCATGTACAAGTCATCCTAGATATAATTCGTTTCCCACCCAGAAGCATAAAAATTTGTTAAAGTTCTAATTATTTGTGAAAATTTTTCCACTTGGCTGCATCATCTACTTGTATGATGAATTATCCACTCTAGCCATGTATTGTCATTGAATTAAGGAGTAAAAATACCATCTAGTGAGTCATCAGAAAACTTTAATGTGCAGTTGCTTGGTTTTTGCGCTAATTTTTTACAACTTGAAACAATGACAGGAATGTGCTCTTATAGGAGTAGACAGCCTTGGTTTTGACTTGCGGGTTTGCTCGGGAACACAACTTCAAACACTGCGTTTTCCTTTCAAAAAACGGGTGTGTATGCTTTTCTTTCCCTTACTTTTGGGTGGTTCATAATCTCCTTGCTGAATTTTTGAACAGTAGAACATCATCTCAACATCAGTTGCTTTTCTTTCCCTTACTTTCAAATTGTTCCAGCTTAAAAGGCTTGTTCCAGTTGCTTATATTTTGTTGTGAAAAACCATCCCACGTCAAATTTCATGTACTCGGTGGATCCTGATTCAACTCCTACTTCTCTCGTGAATCTCTAGGACAAACATATATTTTTATGTGGTTTTGGCTTCATAAATTTGCCATCCTTCAAAAAGATTGTCTTACCTCTCAAATCCCCCTCATACTTAACTTCACAGGCCTCATCGGAGTACAGTGCCGAAAGGCATCTGAATGACATGCTGTTTCCGAGAGCTCACAAAATCCAACCACGGAAAGAAGCTCAGCAGACTGAATCTTAGGTTCAAGTTAGATGCTGCTGATATCTGTATTTTTTTTATGTTGTCCCATGTACGTAGTCGATAAAAATAGCACAAAGCTATGTAGGAAATCTTTCAGTTCCAGCTATTATATTTGTTACTGCAAGAAATTTTGACATTCCAAGTTCCGGCCATTTTGTAATAATATGTGTTGCATAATTTTAAAATTTATATTGGGAGAAATGTGTATTTTATTCATATAAATTACAATATTTGAAACGTGGTACGATGACGTTTTCTACTCATCATCAATTAGCATTTTCCCTTCAAAATAATTTAAGTGATAAATTTCAAATCATATGAGTACATGCTTTGAAATTCAACATAATTATCAGTGAAGTTAAGTAATTTGAAATCCAAAAATATGAAATTTATCGAATTGAAATTCATCATCAATCCAAGCACAATCATCACACCTTCTACAAAGTTCAAGTTCTTTTTTGGAAACTAAACTATCAATTTTTAGTCTTTTTTTTTTAAATGTAAATTTTTGGTAGAATTTTTTGACATGTTCGATATTTAATATTTTAACAGATTCCAAACTTTCTATTACGAGTGACTTCAAAATATTTTATATATTTATTGAACATTCGTAAAAGAATCATTCAAACCTTGATCGATTCATTAATATTTGGACATGGTAAATAGCGTGGCCATTTTTGGTTTAAATATAAGTTTAAGTTTCCATGTCGCTTGAGATTAATTAAATGTAGAAAACTACGAATGATTTTAATATACAGATTTTTGGTCGGAAAGTGGCGGTCTATGCTCAACTGCTCCATTACATGTAATTGCTCCATGAAATTATATAGTTTTTTCATTTTATTTGTTTGCTGACTCATACTATTTGAATCGACAAATTATTTGATAGAAAGTTACGTGGAATAAAAATGAAAAGAAGGGTGAGAGTTTTCATTTTACATGACGAGTTAGTCGGACGAGCTGGTCCACAACTCACTGTTAGTCTGGACATAACAAACATAATCTCTTTTTAGTGTGTAGAAATTTTCAATTCAATCCACCTATTTTAGATGATGAGACGAACCTAACTAATTTCTTGTATTACTTCATGAATTGAGAAATTGTCGACTCAATCAACTTATTTTTATGAGAATAACCATTATGACATTTCTATTTGTCATGGGATTTTGACGAATGGTCTAGAATATGTATCAAACTTTAGTTATTGGGTAGAATATTTTGTGGTTATTCAATTGAAACTCATCAACTTGAATTAAATTAAAGATTTTTATATGTTATCTTTAATACTTTATCAGCATTAATTTATTAAAGATTTTAACTACTCTTGGCTTTTCTATCTTGTTACTATCAAGCATCAATTTCTTTACTTTTGATAGTATATGATAAATAATGGATGTTTCAAACTATATTATTTCGTGTGTCTTAGATTAAAAAGTAAAACTTTTTAGAGGTGATTTTTCAGAAGATTGTTTATAATTAGTTAAATAACATTATTTTGGTTATTTAGTGTGTAATTAATTTTGTAAATTATCAGAGGTTAGAATAATTCTTGTTGTTTTTTCTAAGAGAACAATCAATCTTATTCATAAATAATTTTTTAGAAAATTGATCTTTCATATTTTAACGTGTATATATTTTGTGAATTTATAGAGTAGAGATATTTTAAGAATTTTAAAAACTAATAGACTATGATACTGAAATTAATTAATCTATTAACTCCCAATCTTAATAGTATCTTTAGATATGCAAAATAATAGATTGAATCATCATTTGAAATACTAGATTTGGACCTACTTTTCTTCTATATATTAAAACAATCCCATTAGAACATAAACCTTGCATTTGTCCCTAGCCAAAAGAAAAAAGCGCGCATCCGACCACCTTAAAATTTCTCAGAAAATCAAACATTTGAATATCCACTGGTAAATTCTTGTATTGGCCAAGAATCATTGAAAAATGGCAGCAAACGATGTCCCATGTTGTGAAACTATGTTTTGGGTATATTTGGTGATAAGCGTAAATCTAGTTTGTTTTGCCGGCCTCATGTCTGGGCTAACTCTAGGACTCATGTCTCTCAGCCTCGTTGATCTCGAAGTCCTCATCAAGGCTGGTCGGCCGGAGGACAGAAAGAATGCCGGTGAGTACCCTTTTAAACGTCAAGAATTGTAATTAAATTTGACATATCTGTAGTTGTCATGCCATTTGTCTTGTTGGTTCAGCGTATCGCGAACCGTATGGTTGTTTGATCACAATCAGGACGAGTGCACAAAGATTTTCAAGTTGAATCAATCCATGTGCACTGACACGTTATTTGGTTTCAACATCTCTTGCAGAAAAGATCTACCCAATTGTAAAGAATCAGCACTTGCTACTTTGCACACTGCTTATATACAATTCCCTAGCAATGGAGGTAACTGCATGACACATAAAACATAACTTTGAATTAAATCTTTAAACCATTATTTTAACAATATATTTTTTTCTCGTGCGATATAATTAAAGGCCCTTCCAATTTTCCTTGATGCTCTTCTTCCTGCAGACTGGGGAGCCATACTGATTTCAGTTACCTTCATACTCGCATTCGGAGAGGTACATTAATTTTTTCTTCTGTTTTATTTAAAAAAATAATATAACCCGGGATACATTACGAAACTTGTATTCCAACTCCTTCATGCAAATCATAATGCATGTTTTAAATATTCTGCAATATTTCGTATTCGGACATAATCTCATGCATATCCAGAAGGGGTACTGTTGTATCCCTGTGTCCGTTCTCATATCCATACTCTAAGATTGGAACAAATTTCTCTAAGCAAGGAGAATTTCCTTTTAAGAAAAACATGGGAGCATGATTAAGTCGATTTAGTTATCCTGAAACATATGGAATAGATTGTACGTCATCCTCTCATCCTTCTTTTTTCACGCAGATTATACCTCAATCCGTGTGCTCTCGGTATGGTCTGAGTATTGGAGCAAGATTATCAGTACTAGTAAGATTGCTGGTGTTAATAGTTTTCCCTTTCTCGTACCCCATTAGCAAGCTTCTGGATTTGCTGCTTGGGAAGAGCCATTCTGCTTTATTGAGGCGTGCTGAGTTGAAAACCTTGGTTGACATGCACGGAAATGAGGTTAGGTTTGTATTTATTGATTCTAACAGTATATAGGAAATGATAATTTTTATAGACGTCAAGTTGACTACTTCCTCCTAAGAACGTATTTTAAACTACGCATCAGTATAAATGCTATGTTTCAATCATAGAGCCACACGTAGAAACAATTGCTGCCAACAAAACCCCTTATCAAAACTTGATCAGACTACTAAAAATAAGTGATCGGGTATTGACTTATTTCACAAGAGGTGACATAACTAACGGTGGAAACAAATCAAGCCAGCTCGAAAAATAAATTCCATTGATATTTGAAATTATCGAATTCGAGCCGAGTTGAACATTTTTGAACTTTTATTTCCAACCGAACTTGAGCCTAAAATATTTTGTCCCATAATTCATGAGCATATTGTGAGCTTTAATAATTTTTTTGATATAATATAATTATATTATACATAAATATATTTCACCTTTTTGAACCTTTGATTTCGAAGAATAGTTCAAATTGATCGCAAAAATTTTGAAATTTTCAGCTTCGAATCGAATTCGAATATACTTTATCAAAGCTCGAATTCTGAGTTTTGTAATTTTTCTTGATACTCGTTTGATTCAATTTGTTTACATCCATAGGCATGACCAAATATGGGTTGTTGGGGCCATCTTTCCCCAACATGGTTAAGTTATGTATAAACTCCCACAGAAAATTTTCCAAATATTAGTTTCTATAGCCATTTTTAGATGTAATGCATCGGTTATGTCAGGCTGGAAAAGGTGGAGAATTGACCCATGATGAAACAACTATAATTTCCGGAGCTTTGGACTTGACTGAGAAAACTGCTAGAGATGCAATGACACCTTTGTCTAAAGTTTTTTCACTTGATCTTAATGCTAAATTCGACAAGTACGCAGCAAGCTCTCTACCCTTTTCTCCATTCAAAGTTTACATTCTTGTATTTTCACAAATATTTGTGTCCTCAGTGATACTATGGATCTGATCATAAGCAGTGGCCACAGTCGTATACCAATATACTCGGGTTCTCCAACAAACATTGTTGGCCTCCTTCTGGTAAGCAAAACCAAGCAATCTTAACTCTCAAGTTAAACCGAAAAAAATATGGTCATTACCTTAGAAAAACACTTTCCAAAAGTTCAAACTTGTGGAAAATGGCCCATCAATAATTTTATACTTTAGTATATACCTCTAAGTAAAAACAAATCGTAATTAACATCCAATAGGCAAACGGTAAGTTGATTAACAAACTCTTATTAGCCTTTCACTTGAAAATGGTGGGCAAGTTCTTTATATTCTTTTTCCTGACCACCGTGAAAGAAAATATTGATTCGTTAGAACTTAAAGTTGGTTTTTCTGTTCTTGAAATGACAATAGGTCAAGAATTTGATCAAATGTCGCCAAGAAGTTGATTTCCCCATCCGAAATCTTACCATAAGGAGAATACCTAGGTACATCATTCCAACGTTTTATGTTTCTTCCCTCCATCAATCTTTTACCTACAAAACAGACTTCGAGATTTTCACCATATCATATCAATATGTAACCAACTCCTCTGGTTTTTTGGCATATGACAGATTCAATGAAAGTCTACCATTGTATGACATATTGAGCCAGTTTCAGAAAGGGCAGAGCCATATGGGTGTTGTTGTAAAGAATGCCAGTCATCTCAAGGATGTCGCAGAAAGTATTCCCCCCAAATCTAACGAGTTGAAACCGAACGTCAACTCCTACTTAGTCACAATAATTAGTGTTGAAAGCTTAAGTTCTTCCCCTAGTACAGATGAAGAAGTTCTTGGCATAATTACGATGGAAGATGTTCTGGAAGAACTACTACAGGTAAACTAAAATCACATTCAATTAAATTTTCCAAGTAGATGCTTTATTTTTTTTGCCTCAATCATATCTAAAACTCCTATTTCTATGTGCTTGTATGCTTTAAGGGGCCAATATTTGACGAAAAAGATGAATATGTTGACATTCACCACAAGTAAGTTAGACTCAACCTCTATCCTCTTTGATCAAATGTAGCACGATTAATCAATACCATGTACCTATGAAGTATCCTTTAGAATAACCACTTATAATTTATTTGCCATGGCTTTTTTTCTGTTTCCTAAAATACTCCTCTATTATTTTGATTTTTATCTACTTTAGTTTTTTCTTCATTTTTAAAAGACTGAACCATTTACTAATGAACACATAAAATTTTTATCATACAAGTATTTAATCTCTTCATGTGTTTGTTTCACTCCCTAAAATACGCATCACTTTAATAATGATACACTTTGATGTTTAAAATATCAATATTATATACATAAAATCATTAGACTTGGTTAAGAATTCCCTCTTCATGTGTACCACAGGATAGAGATGAATATATTAACTCCAGTTAAATTTGGACCCAAGTTTCCGGGAATGGCATCATCTTCTCACCTGAATTGGCGAAGCCCAACTGGATCTCCCTATTCTTCTAGCCATCAGACACCACTTTCATATAATCAAACGGCTACCACACGTTCGCCACTCTGGTATCATCAAACAGCCACAACACGTTCACCACTCTCTCCGTATATTCAATCACCTGATACTAGACCAAGTCTTTCTCCATCATCAGGAAACTCAGTGGCAAATTCTACAAATGGGATGGCTCGCCCTCGATGCGGATCACCATCCACCTATCAGGTCAGATAAAATATATTTAGAGGAAGAGTGGTATCCAGAAATGGAAGCTTTCAATTGAAAGTAGAAATACTTCAATCAAACTTGACCAAATCTTTATATGAATTCTAGTAAGTCAAATATAAAATAATAAAAATTTTGTAAATAGAGAATGCACTACAGAGATTATCTTCATGTCATGAACACGTATATCCTTGACACAATGGTCAAACGGAAAAACATAATTGACTCTCTTTTAATTTAAAATACAATCATCACCCTTAAAATAGGTTAAGTTTTGGGGGATAAATATATACAGTAGAAAGTCTATTATCCTAACACTAAATCACAAGAAAATTACATCAAATTGAGTATAATGTAAAGCCAATTACGTAAGTTGATTATGTGATGTGATTTCCAACATAATTCCTAAGTATCTAAAGTGCAAAATACATATGCATTCTTACCAGCTTAACCGCAAATCTAGGTATGTTAACTTTACATAGTTTCTTAATTAATGTATGCTAAGGATGACAAAACTTCATTAAGAGTAATTGCATCCCATTCTGTTGTTTAAATCAGGTTTCGAGGAAATCATATGAGAAGCTGAGAAAGCCGGGCAGTTGATAATTCCCCAGATGTTAGGAAGATTACGCTAGCTATTGACATCAAGCTTTGTCAATTGTCAGGATTATTTCCTGTGATATTTTGAAGCCGACAATTTAAAAGCAAAAATCTTGGTTGTAACTTTGTGGTACTTATTTAACTTAACAAAACATTCTATAGCCACAAATCTGTATCAACACTACCTGCTGCTTTTGACTTTGTACACAACAAGAATCACCGCTGTGCTAGACTAATAGGTAATATATACAGCACTTTGACACAGATAGATACATAGAAAAGTTTCAACACACTAAAATGAGCATGAAGTTAAAAAAAAATATTCATGCGAAGGTGAGAGATTGACTATTTTGTGCTGCTAGATGATCCCTCTGGTTGCAATATCATAAAGATCCAATCTTTGCATAAACAGACAGTAAACAGCACCCAGTGGCATAGAATTTGGTTTCCCAAAAGTTGGAGATGTCTGGTTTGACTCGGTAGGCAAATGTATTTTATCTTCTTTTATTTTATTGTATAAAGACTACAATTGTGGGGCAATAAATATCCTTTAGCAATATTCCAATCAACTCATAGTGAGAATTTTTTTAGCATAAAACAGAACCATTCATCTGTCTGGATAAGATTTCAACGCATCAATAATGACAAATTGTGCGCGCACACATTTCTTTCGAAAATATTGACATACAACAAACTGGAAGAAAAGCCATGAAAACTCTCACCATTCTCCAACAAATCACACTCCCACACACAACAAAACCATTTCCATGGTCGCAAAGCAACCCAAATCTCCATCATAACCGCCGTGGGTTGCCATTCCCACAACCAAGAACATGGAGGGTGCACGGCGAAGCAAAGGGGTTCACCGGAAAGTCAGACCCATACAAAAGACAGCCCAAGAATAAAGAAATCCCTGCAAGAAAAGGTAAAACAACTGGAAGAAGCAGCAGAGACTACGAAGAAGCTGATGATAAAATACCTGAAATTGTGTGGAAGAGAATGATTTCAAGAATCTTGTCGTACGTAGGCGTGCCATTGTTAACGGGTTTCGCTTCGCTGCAAGCTTTTAGCATAATAAAGAACAAAAACTGTGGGATGTACCGATTTGGCTGCCATATTTGACGACTTTGATCACCTTTGGAGCTTCAGCACTTGGGATAGCTTTTGGCAGTCTCTCAACGAGTCTGGATCCAGATGAAGAAGGCTCGATCTTGGGGCTTGAACAGTTGGAGAAAAATTGGACTGAAGTGTGGAAGGAAGAAGATGAGAGTGGCGAAACATGACTTTCCATTTCGAGTGCTTGATTTACATCTCAATTTCATGGACCTATCATTTTTGGGTTTCGATTTTCGAATCAGAGTTGAATTAATATAAAATCTCACATTTGATTATTGGAACGTTGCTAGAATCTGTAAGAATTTAATGTCAATCTTGGGTTTTGTTCTAATATGGATTCGAGTTCACGTCTTACACCAGCGTTCCAGGAAGAGTGATGACATTGACATATTATGCTCAAGCTATTGCCGTACGATTGAATCATTCGGTCCTCCAATATATATAAATATTATATATATATATATATATACACACGATTGAATAATTCGGTCCTCCAATATATATATATATATATATATTTATATTTAAATAAATTTATTTTATGTGTTTAAAATAAATATATATATTTATAATTTTATATATTAACATATTTTAATTTGAGATAATATTTTTTTTGTTTTTAAATATTAATAATATAAAATTAAAAAATAATTTATTAATTTTTAAATGATTCTATGGTATGATGATTAAAATTTAAAAATTATTTAATTTTAGTACGGTCCAACAAAAACGAGGTAAATGAGATTCTACTTATGTGGGCACTACTTTTACTTCATTTCAACGGGTAAGATCTTGTCATACGTACAATTTCAAAAAAAAATTGAGTCCTATATATACATAGATAAATCTTGATCATTCATCCATGAGAGGTAATGCCCAAAAACGAGGCGGTGTAAAGTGAAACAGGATAGATCCAAAATTGGGCCAAAGCTGACCCCAAACCCATCTTCATTTCATAAGTTGAAGCTAACCGGCAACCTTAGCAGAAACCCTCACTGGCTATTACTTTTATTTTTATAGAAATCAGAAGAATCGGTCCAGCCGGTTAATATTTGCTTTTAGTGGAAAAGTGGGCTTTACTGAGAATAAAGGGTGCCTGCTCAGCTTAGCAACCAAGCAGAAAACCGAAACCAAACTGGAAGCTCATACAGGCATGGCTTTGCCGAACCTCGGCTCGTTATCATCTCCTACGGATGCGGTTGCGGCCTCCAGTACGACGTTGTCTCAGGACGACTCGAACAGGAAGGTCCGAAAACAGTACACGATTTCCAAGTCACGAGAGAGCTGGACCGAACCCGAGCACGACAAGTTTATGGAAGCCATTCAGCTGTGAGCAAGAAATTTTGGATTTGGCATTTATTGATTCGTGTTTTGTTTTACCGATTTACGTGGATTAGAGTTTGGTTCGGGTGAATTTGACCGAGACTGTGCCAAGGAATTTTAAGTTGGTTAGATTTTCTTTAGATTTCATGAATTAAGTTTTATATGTGAGTACTTTCATTAGGCAAGTACTGTATGGCCAAATTCTCTTTGCTTTCTGTTTTTTGTCTTCCGACCTTTGTAACTGTGCTTTGATCAGGTAGTAGAAGGAGCGATTATCTGTATTTTGGCTGTTTATTTGTCTTCTTGAGACGCATGATTTCATATGTTTTGATCGAGGGTATTGCTATACTCAAGGTTTACTTAATATATGATTACGGTGACCTTCAAGGGTGCGAGTGAGTGGAGAGGGTAATACATTGTTTTCAACTGCGTTCAAAATTGTTGTGTGGCTGCTGATCTGCTAATCCTGCAGCAAGATGTCGGCTTACTCTTTGATGAACCAAACGTCCAAACCATAATTTTACATTCTTGCTCTGTATTGTTCCTTTATTTGCTATTGGTTCGATTTACAAAATATTTGAGCCCTTATCATAAACACAGCTTTGATCGTGATTGGAAGAAGATTGAAGCATTCATTGGATCAAAGAGTGTCATTCAGGTAACTTCTAAATTCGTACAATTATTTAATTAGTAATTACCCTGTCTCGCCTGTTTGAATGACTGTTACTTTTATTTCTTGTTGAATTAACTCCCCAACTCCTAAGCATGACATGTACATATTCTACGGGCACATTTTCTTTCAAAGGATAGGTTCTGAGGGCGAGCACTTCAGAAAGACCAGCTGAATTCAATCTACTTAATCATAACCTGGTTTCTGAACTGGGAATTCTTTTTGAATATGTGTTTTTGACATGTATAAAGTTTGTATATAAGGAGTTTCATTATATTTTTCATGGGATACAGAATTTTAGACTCAGCATCAGAGGAACGTTGACTCACCGAGGGACTGGAGCTTAAATAACTCATTCAGAACACTTTTTAAAATATTACGTGGTACGATTAGGTCAAATAAGCCTTTCTGGAATAAATATCCAGCTGCTTGTGAACCTTCAGGTACTGTTTTATTGTTGGAAGCTTTAGAGAAATATGCCTTAGACTAGGACCTCTATCAAAATTACTGGGATACACCTAGATTTGTTAGTGACTCCTGATAAGCAGGCAGAGAGAGATGCTGTCAACGGAGCTTTTCCGGCCATATCAACTGGATTATAATTTTCCTGGCTCTGCCAGATACATTTCCTGTGTTTGTACTTATTGGATTTACCACGTGAACTTCAATTACATAATTGAAACAATTGTTTTGGAGTTTACTTTCTGGTAACAAGAAAATAACATTTCTGTTGATATTGGTTTTTTGACATCTTTCCACTTTCCAATTTCTGTGTGAAGATTTTTTTTTTTTGAGTGACGTGATATAAAATGAATCATATTTTTGTAGATTCGCAGTCATGCACAGAAGTATTTTATGAAAGTTCAAAAGAGTGGGATCAAGGAACATCTACCTCCACCTCGGCCAAAAAGGAAAGCTGTTCATCCTTATCCACAGAAAGCTTCAAAAATTTGTAAGAGCGGATTGATTTTCTCTAATCCTGTTGGGAGTGGGTTTGAAATTAGTATAAAACTCTGCCATGTATTGTAAGCTCAGCAGTGGGGGGTGTTTTGCGACCTATGTCATCTCCCCAAGCATCCTCTCTTGTGCCTGATACTGGATCTGTAAGTAGGCCAGATTCTTCAGCTTCGCTTAGGCATTCTGATATGGCTGCCTCCCTACCTTGCTTGCTTGACAATTCTGTAAAAAAAGGTGTTCTTAATCTTATGTACAAATAAAGATACCCTATTCCATGATTCGAAGACTTTTGCATTACATCTCTGAATATGAATTTATGTTGTTGCAGGTGATGTCAGATCTGGTGGACAGTCACTGCCTGGTATTTACTGTTGCTGTGGAAGTGACAGCAGTCCAAGGGCTAAGCCAACAGGTAAGATATTCCACTGATAATTTAAGTTTTTAAGAATAAAGTTGTCGAGGCATTGTGCTCCTTGAGCTGTAATGGTTGAGTGCTTATGCTTAATCACGTGTATCTTGTGCCAATTCGTAAACAATTAGGTGGTATTTGATTATCGTCACATTAAGTGTTACACAATAGTGAAAATTTATATGGTTTGAAGTGCCGACACTCTCAAATATATTTTCAAATGAGTTTTTTTTACCTGGCTCCAAACTGTCTTGTCCGGTTCCTTTCTATGCACGCATCTGCTTAATAGCTATTTTTTCGTGTACAAACATGAAAACTTCTTGATGTTTTTCACTTTTCTGATTCCATCTCTAATGGATGTAATCTTCATTAATTGCTTATTTTGCTGGCTGCTTTCTGGTTATTACTGTTATTAATGCATCGATTGTTTTCGGTTTTTATTGCAGTTCTTCCTGATTTTGCTCAAGTGTATAACTTCATAGGCAGTATCTTTGACCCAAATGTGACCGGACATTTACAGAAATTGAAGAAGATGGATCAAATTGACATCGAAACTGTATGATTTTCAAGCATGACATTTGTGCATCTCGTTGCTTCATCATTATGTGGTAGAAACTTGAAACCATTAATTTTTGGTGTGAAGCAAAATCTATGGACGCATCATCTAAATCCTTAGGACTAAACTGTTGGAAAGGAATGAAGATATGATGTCTGATCTTGTACTGATGCTCAAATTTTTTTTGTTCTGTTTGTTACAGTTGGAACGTACATTCTGACTTCAAAGCTACTCTTTTTACTCTGTTTGGTTTGTTTCTCTTGTAACATGCCTAATTTATGCCCAAAAAAAAAATCTTTTAATGAAGTTTAAACATAATATCTTTACTCAGATGTTATATTTCAAAATAACCCCTACTCTTTTAAAGCTTGTAAAACAAGCTGCAAAAGGAAATTATATTCTGGTCCTTACTGCGGTCTGAGATGTCAGAAATAGTGTTATTTCCCTTACCAGTATAATTTGATGATCTTTATTAACTCTATATACCCTTGACATATGCTATAATTTTTACTGATTTGTTTCTTTTTTTCCCGGACTCGTTAACAGGTTTTATTGTTGATGAGAAATCTCTCCATCAATTTATCCAGTCCTGATTTTGAGGATCATGTAAGAACTATGTAGTCCGAGAATCACCGTATTAAGTCTCCTTTCTCTAATCTTCTGTTGTTGAGCAATTACTTCTAATGAAGTTTCCTACGACTTTTTACTGCCATATTATTAACATATAATGCAACGATGGACTCGTGAATATGGAATGGCAGTGGGGGGAAGAGTTATATAATAAGAAACTTTTTTGTGAGACACAAAAAAATAGAAAAAAATTGATGGAGCAAAGCCCGTGTATCAGAGAGTTAACTGTAAAATTTGAGTAAATTTTCACCAGAAGTAGGGAATGGGGTTGCACTTATCCCGTTTTCTGCTCCATTGGCCCTGGTGCTATGGCACGCTCGATCCATCTCTGTTTCTAATTACATGGAATGTAACCATTGTGATATATTCTTGCAGAGACGATTACTTTCAACCCACGAGATCGACAAAAGGGACAGTGCCTACGATGCAATAAAATATATCCGTACTGATCAATTTGACGATTCGACATAATGTGGTACTCCTTTGGCGGTTCGTTTTTTGAAATTATGATATTGGGGGAATGATGCTTATGATTTTTAATTAAAAACCAAAACGTGCTCATTTTAGCAGGTCAGGACCTTGGCTTGGCGCTACGGGTATTGGATTGTATAAAGTAAGGCAAAATCCAGTGTTTGTGAGCATATTTTCTTTTGGTTAGGCAGTTCTCATGTCCTCGCGTGTTGTACATAGTAACTGTACAATAAAAGGTGAAGGAGGACTAGTGTTAGCTTATTTCTTAGGTTGGACTTGGGGTGCAAACAAATGAAATCGATTTGAACACTGATAGTGTTATGAACAAACTATTTGAGCTCATACCCGGCTCAACTGTGTTAAAGATTCGAGCCCTGTTCATTTGATTCAGACTTGATTATCGAGTTTTATGATAGCAAGAGTCGGGCCTGTAATTTGTTTTAATTTTAAACAGTTATAGATTAATAATTAGTAGATAATTGAATGTAGCGGCCAACGAGAATGGTCCATGAACTGTCCAACAAAATATTTTAAGCTCGAAATGGTGTGCACCCCAAGCACTGAGTAAACTAGGCAAAAGTGTACCGAGTTTCATATTGTGTTGTAAGGTTGGAAGAAGATGTGGCACTGTATAATTCAGTATCAAAACCATGAGAAGGATTGTGTTGCGGGAAAGCAAGTAATAAAATGTGGAATGTAATGCAATTTTTGGTCGGTCCTGTTTTCTAGATTTTATGCAATAAAATGTATTTCTAGTTACTTTGCATGAAATGTACAACACCTTGTGTGATATACCTTTGCTTCTTGTTCGATAGTTGGATAATATTTGATCCGTGACAAAAATTTGTGTGAGACGGTCTTATAAGTCGTATTTTGTGAGACGGATCTCTTGTTTGGGTCATCCATGAAAAATTATTATTTTTTATGTTAAGAGGAATACTTTTATTGTAAATATTGGTAGGGTTGATCCGTCTCACAAATAAAGATTCGTGAGACCATCGATCCGTTTGTTTTTCCATGCATCTACTTGTGCTACATATTAAAAAAGAAAATTTCAATTCAGGCTTTTTTTATACATCATACTTACATAAACATCATAATTTATGAATTTTAAAACCTTTTTAATTAAATATTATTTTTGGGGCTTGGCTCTCTTGATCCAATTTGCCATTCATTGTATCCCGAATTTGCCACCAGCTCTCGGAACCAATATCAGTCTTTGGAATGAAATTATGGGTTGCTATCGTAATCAGCGTTGTAGTAATACTGCTTTCAATACTCATCTCTGTTCTTGTATTCGGGAAACGCAGAAAAAACAGCACTGAATCATCAAGTTCAAGATTGCTGATCAATCCCCGAGTTTCACGGATAAGAGGCTGTTATCCGTTAAGAGGGGCTATCGAGGCGAACATGGAGTAGCCAGAAAACCAAGTGATGTATTGTGATGATAAATGGCCTGGGATTAATGGGGAAAGCATTGTTGGTACTAGTGATGTGGAGGATTTGAGAACAGTCGTGTTGGATACCGTATCCGCGAAAATGCGATCTGGAATGGGGATCATGGGATCGTTTTTCGTTGTTTATCGATCGATAACACTCAAGTTGTTGTCAAAAGGCTATAGAATAACATGCATATATAAGAACTGTTGGCCAAATTGCTAAAAACGACAATATGAACAGTAGCAATCTAGTAAGTACAAAGTATTAAACGAAATAAATATATTTATATAAACTGAAGTCAGTAACAAGTATAGTTTCCTTAAAATATATTTGTCCTCTCATATATGTGCTTCGAAGATTTAGCCGGACGACATAGCGATGTTACTGAAAGGATTGCTACGCATAATCGTACAGAAACTGATCAGTTCAAAACTAGTTTGTCAGAATTCAGTGTTGTGTACGATGTTGTCAACACAGGACACAACACGGCAGCGGAAATTAAATATTAAAGGCAAACAATAGAACATATAATAAATGAACACTTCGGTAAAATCATGCACAAGTATTCGAATACTTGTGCGATGCCTCATAGCAAGAAATTCACTAGAAAATCTGTAAATCGTTTACACCAAAAATCAATACTAGTGAAACTTAACAAAACTAAATTCCCTGACAATCCAAGGAATTAAATTGCATCAATAATTCAAAATAAACATCAGATGCAAGCAACGTATTGTTCACACACAAAATCGAAAAACAAACACCCTTCAAACAACCACTCTGCGTCAGTGTTGTTCTTGGATGTAGGTTACACCAATTAGCAACACCGTCACTTGACTGACGAACCCTCGTGCTTTGTATGCAAGTCTTCACCAGCAAAAACTCCTGCGGCCGTCATTCTCTATTGATAATGGACCCTTGTATATATAGTCTCTTCTTTGACCTAGATCTTCATGGATCCTTCACACCTATAAACAAGGAAACTTATATCTTATAGATAATTTTCCAACTAAATTGAATCATTCCTAATGATAGGATATAATAAATCATGGAAAAAAAAATCTATTAAATTTGTCTAGAAGTGCAAAATCAAAATAATATCTAAAATGAATTTTGGAATACAATATTTCTTTCAGTTACACAACGCAAAAAACATAGATGGAGGCACCCAACAATCAAGTATGTGAAAGGTAGCTAAGCGATTTTTTGCCTTGATCAGTTGGATATTCGACACTCAGGTCGCGTCCATATGTTTGTACAAAAAGTCAAGCCTTTTCTCATTCAAATCAGGCCCTTGATTTGCACCCCTTCTGCGCCGACACACGCAAAAAAGAGCTTTTTGACCAATGACACTTACACTTTCAATTTTATTTTCCTATGTGGATAAACCCAACCTTCTTTAATTTTCATTCACACGAATGGAAAGCCCGCACACAACTCAATATACATCATATATAAATATATAATCCAACAAAGAACAACCGAAGAAGATATATAATAGCTGACAAGTTAAAAAACATTAGAATTTCACGTGTGATTTTCTAAAAAGATTCCAGTTTTAAGCATTGAATTTATTGAATAACCCTTATAAAGAATTTGGCGACGGTATCCATGCAAGCGGAAGATGAATTCCATCATCACCATTGATTTTGTGGGCTAATAAATTGACAGGATAGGATTTGTTAGGGAGGCCGAGGCATCGTTGTTGATTAGGCAGAAAGAATTTGGCGAGGTTGATGGGATATTGTGCAGAAGTAAACTGATGAAAATTTGTGTGAGACGGTCTCATGAATCGTATGTTGTGAGACAGATCTCTATTTGAGTCATCCATAAAAAAAAAAAATTTTTTATGCTAAGAATATTATTTTTTATTGTGAATATCGGTAGGATTGACCCGTCTCACAAATAAATATTCGTAAGACCGTCTCACAAGAGACCTATGCAAGAAACACGTATCATCCCCTTTTTCTTGGTTATTTGACATAAAAAAATTCAGATAAGTGCAAGTAATATTATAAAAGTTTCAAGTTTTCTGCGAGTCATAGAACAATTTCTTGGTTGTAATCAATGTGGGAAAATTCTCTCTACTCCACCTGTACCAAATAGCAACTGTTTTTCTAACTTCATCATATTTAAAAAAAATGTCATATTAACAGGAAATGTGTTCCGTCTATAAACTGTACATTTTTCCAACAAATATTAATTCCATTTCCCTACTGAAACCAAATTCTTGAATATAATCTCATAATTTATTTGTTAATTTAATATTATTCGTTCAGGGAATCGGGATGCTTCTGTGGGTGGAGTATACAGAATGTGAATTTTAGCCAGTGGCTTCACCAGTTGATAGGCTTAGCAAACTCTTTAAGTTGGAAAATTCGAGTGAGGATTTTTATAGGAATCACAAAAAGGTTTATGAATCTTTGAACGAGTATAAACTTGTTTCATTTGTCCTTGAGCTACCAATGTAGTCAATGGTGCTCATAACGTATATAAAATGCGTACACATGTATGTACTAAATTTGTAGATATGTGTGATTTATACTCGGTTTGACTTACATCCATTAAGACACAGAGCCAGCGATGATTCATCAAAACTTGAAATCAACCAATATATTGGCTGATAAACAATGGAATCCCAAGATTTTTGATAATGGGATCACCAAGCTTTTAGGCCTCGAGTGGAATCATGTCATGGTTCCTCCAATGAGAATGACCGGGTAAATATACTCTTTATGTCTTTTGAATTTCAAGAATCTTTCATGCCTAAGAATTGTAAGTTTATGATTTCAATATAATTTCGTTGGCTATGTAGAGATATATTCCACTGGAGTTGACGAACACGAGTTTAGTGAGCGTGAAGAGTGATGTTCACAGCTTTGGGGTTCTTGCACCGTAGATTGTATCCGGAAAGCTTTCTACGTATTTGACTTTGGAGGATATAGAGGTTAATATGTCCTAATTTTATAGACAAAGACACCAGTGAAATATCAAATTTTTGCATTGGTATTTCAAGATTGTTGAATGAACTTGGGTTAATTTTGGAGGATTGTGTAAAATCCAAGATGACAGACTAAAAATATGATTTCGTATTTGATTCTTGGTTGCCTGAACGCCCCCAATGAAGGAACTCAAATGAATTCTTCTCATTGCTTTTCGATACATGGATTTTGAGGTTGAAAATAGATCTTGAATAGAAAAAATTATGCATATGTTAGAATCTCGTCATTTGTTACTTATGTAAATATATTTCATTAATTATCTTTCTATACACGTTAAATGAATAATTGAATTAACACGATAGTCTATAAACATTCTATCTATAATTATTATTATTAGTGCGCAATCGTCCTATGTACTCAAATTTATTTGAAAGTTCTTTATTTATTTTAATATTCACCGAATAATATCTTGTTTTGTTAACAGAATGGATTACAGGAGACCTTGAGAAATCCGCAAGTATGACCGACTAATAATCAGGTGACACGTATCCATAATCCTCTAATTCCCAATTTTACCCTTGTTCTATTCACTCCCGGCTCTTCCCAGTTCCCACCGGCAAGCAATCTCATTCGATCGGTTCTTTTAAGGTTTATCCGTCTCACTCGTTACAGATCCATACATTTTTCTTCACCCGATTCACAGTTTTTCTCCTTTTTTCCCCTTAAAGTTGATCTTTTTTGTCCCTGATATCTTGTTGTTGAGGGGCCTTCTTTTCTCTCCTTGATCGTTACAGGTTTTACTTGGTTTTCATTCTGAATTACTGATTTATTCTATTATTTTATCGTTACAGGTTTTACTTGGTTTTCATTCTGAATTACTGATTATTCTATTATTTTTGCAGTTCTCTATGTGGATTTTTTATCTGATGCAAAACAGTGCATATGAGTGATTGATTTTCTTTCGAATTTAGATTTTGGCTTCTGGGTCTGGCGAATCGTGCGATTGATTGTGGGTTTTTGTCGGCTAAGTGTTATTGGATTTGGGTTTTCATTTAATCTAGGTTCTTAAAAATTGATTGTTTAGTTTTAAGGGAAAAAATTAAAGAACGGATAATTGTTCTAGTCTAGTGATGATATAATTCTGTTTAATTTACACTTAAATTGGAAGGCTCCGGTTAGGAGGACTGCATGTTAATTAGGGTATCTGTACTTCATCGAGGATTTGATCTTTGAGGTGGCTAGCATTGATCGGATCTTGAATAGTTATAGGAGCATTTGTCGTGGGCATTTTTCGATTGATGCTTTGGTAAAGGCCAAGTTATGTGTGCATTGCATAATAAATTGTTTTACGTGTCGCTTACCTACTTAATCAGTATGGTCGTGTTGATTTTTTGCATTGTCACTACTATTCGTAGTATTGTTTTTATTTTATCTTTGTCGTTTTTTCATGTCAGCATGCTGTTGTGATTTCTCTCTTGAATTTTTCTTTGCATTTAGTCAGATCTTCAGTGCTTTCTAATGATTCATCGATCTTTATGCAGGAGGAAGGCCATGTGAGTTATTCGAAATAGAGAGAAACAGTTAACTTAAAATCAATCAAATCATCCTTTTTTTATATTGTGACTGTGATATGGGTGGCACAGGTTGTGGGAAATTGGGAAAAATGGAAAGGGTTGGCGGATTAAGTTCTCATATGTTTTCTATTCTCCTATGTCCAGTTATTTCTTTTTGGGAGTGTAGTGTGCGTAAAATGAGGTACTCCTTTAGACCGGAGTGGGTGTAGGTGTAAGTTTGATCTATCTAAATAATTTCTGTAGTTTCCAATTTTAATATTTCGTTTCCATTATTAAGTATTTAATAGCAAGGTTCAAAAGGAAACGGAAACATATAGGTAGATCATGCTCACTGCTGAGGTAAGTTTTCTCGAAAAAGCACAAGGGTAATTTAAGAGAGAAAGGTACAAGGTATAGAGTTACGGTTGAGGCGTGACTGGGCACGATGGATTGTGTTAAAGTGACAGCTAGTGTTAGGAAAGCCAAGAAGAAGCAGGTGAAGGGAGAATTAGATCGCCTTAAACAGGCCGAGAAGAAGAGGAGGCGCTTAGAGAAGGCTCTGGCTACTTCTGCAGCCATCCGTTCCGAACTGGAAAAGAAGAAGCAGAAAAAGAAAGAAGAACAGGAGCGGCTCGATGAAGAAGGTGCCGCCATAGCTGAGGCAGTTGCACTTCATGTCCTACTTGGTGAAGACCCTGAAGATTCAGGCAATGTCGTGCGGAACAAGGACGAGGGGCTGTCCTCGTGGGATCATGCTCAACAAATTGATGTCATTTTCGGGAGAAGATGGGGGCTGTTTCCTTACCATGACCAACCGAATTATTCATTTGAAAGCATGGGACGTGCTTCTGATGCTCGTATATATGGGCAAATGCAAAATCAATGGGGAAATTCTATGTGGGCGACTGATCCTCAAGAAAATTATTTATACTCTCTGTGTTATGAAGAAAATGATTTGTGCTCTGCTGATTTATCTGCTGATCATGTTGCTGCTGAAGCTGTTTCATCACTTAAAATAGCTGATGATGCACGGGTAAATGCATATGTCTTCAACCATATTTTAAGAGGGTAGAAGGATGGATCTTTTTGTGGTGTGGTGTGGTGAAGTTGTGGGCCTTGCGAGTTTTAGTTGTTTTGAGCAAATGATATGTACATATATTACATCTCTGAGTTGAATTAGCGTGTGATTTTGTTGAAGAATACAGTTTGTATTGTGACATTTTGAAACTTTTAACTTTCAAGATCTTGCTGTTTGATTTTTGTTGCCGGAAATGTACTCATTTTTCTTACCGCATGGCAATTTTCATCATTTGGAATATTTTATGAAGTGCTCTTCAATAGCGCTATTCGCTGCAAGTCATAGCAAGGAATCCCGACCGATTGGAAATAATATGGATGTCAATAAACTAGCAATGGGTTTATAAAAACGGCGGTCTTGCATATGTTTTAGGCCAAGAATTGATTCGTGATTTTCAAAAAAAATAATTTTTTTTATATTTTAGAAATAATTGTAGGTTGAGCAGGAGCTGTTTGGGTGGGGTCCACTGGATTGTCGGGTCCCGCCTGATATGCTGATCAGATCGACAGTTTCCCAACCCGTCAAAATAGTGGGCTGGCCTGTTTGTCCCCACCAAGTGGTGGGTAGTGGATCAATTCCTCAAACTTAATTAAAAATTGACTGATGGATTGTGGGTTTTAGTGGGTCATGGGTTGGCCCGTTATGATGTGAGCTCCGTCACTTTCAAGGCAATATCCAAAAAAAATGTGTAAAACTGGGCTCCATGCAAAACGAGATCGTGGTCAACCCTGCCGGTTGTTTTATGGGTTAGGTCCATTTTAGTGCAGGCTGAGAGATGGACCATTTGTTGTCCGATTGGGCTTTACAACCATTCGGCTTTTAAAGCCCAATCAGTTTCATTTAGCTCGCAAATGCGTAGCACACACGAGCGTTGACACCAAGTCCCCTTTAATCGACCAGCTCGATGAATCAAATTCTCTCTTTGGATTCTCAATCTTGAGGTTATTCATCTAATCTTACTCAGATTTTTTATTTTTATTGTAAATTATATTGTTTTTACGATTAGGGTTTGGTTCATCGTACTTTGTATGTGATTGGGTTAGTTTCAATTTCTGGAGATTATATGCTTCATATTGTGTTGTGTGTGAATCATGATACAAAGCTCGTTTTTTTCTTTTTTGTAAAAAACGGAACCAAAGCATTTCAAATCCACCAAATACTCAATTATTGGAGTTAATCAAATTCATTTTTACAAGTTCATTCCTCGATGAAATCCTTCCATCCAGAAAGGCGTGCTTGAAGTCTCTGGAAATTGAAATTCCTAGCAGAGCTGATTTAGAATATGTGCCTTTAGTGTGGTGAGTATTTTGATCATCGTGAATTACACAAACTAGCCATTGTACATGGTTTGATTTTTCTAACCATTTTTTAATAATTAAATGTAGAAGTACTTTGAAATGTATGTCTGTCTTTTGTGTGTGTATTAGAGAGTGTATAATTAAGGTTTGCTCCATATTCTTTAAAGTACAAGTCTGTGTGGAATTACCTTCTCTTGTATTGCCATTTTCTTTGATTTGGTGATATGCTGTGGAAGAATGCGTCTTTGCTCTCGGAAATAATGCATTTGGATCTCCTGAGTTTAAATGCGTATTCAATTGTCGTTGACATCATTTTTTTATTTCGGAATTGGTTTCTGCTTGCGGATTGACTCTCGAAAGGATTGACGTCTACTGTGGCTATATCATGGTATTTCTTCTACAAGCCTCTTTTTAGTCCATCGAAATTTATATGTTAAAACAAAGTGTAGTGAGTATATTTGATGTTCGTTAGCATCACTTGCTTTTCTTTATATTTCCCATCATTCAAGGGATGGAAACTCAGTTCTGAGTAACATTTCAAGTTTGCAGAATAAGAATTAAAGGTTTTCAAATCTGAATGAAATATCGATAAGTAATTTTTAAGCTGGTGGATGGTTGCATGTTATATCGCGAGTCGCTGACTTGGCTTTTTCACAACAATTGGCAGGACTCCAACAATTTCAATGATGAAAAGTTGGAATGTAGATTATATGTTGGGAACCTTGATTTGAGGATCACAGAGTAAGCGCAACATTCTTTGGTATCAAATATTTTTTATCAAGAATTCTAGGCCCCCAAATAAAACTACTATATGTGAATCCTTGTAGGGCTGCTCTGATTAAGATGTTTTCCCCCTTTGGAAAGATAATCTCCGAAGACTTCTTGTGGCATACCCGTGGCCCAAAACGTGGAGAACCACGTGGTTATGCTTTCATTCAGTTCAGTTCTATAGAGGTAAGTTGCTCAGTTTATAGTGTCCTTACTCGATGCAATTCCTGAATCCTGCTTTTAAAGTGAGAATGCAGGAAGCTAAACTGGCCAAGGAGAAGATGCACGGCAGGATGGCATGTGGCCGCCCCTTGGTCGTTCGTCTTGCTAGTGAGAAATACTCATTGGAAGGACAAGCTAATTCACTCAAATACAGTGGTGAAGGAAGTGCATCTAGCATTCCTGTTGGTTATTCAGGACAAATAAATCGATGTGCTAGAATTGCTGCAATAAAGAATAAGCTAAAGGCCATGGAACAAGAAGATGACAAATGCTCGAAAAAACAGAAGCAAACTGACATATCGGGGCACTGATAGTTGTGAGAACACCTTTCCCTCATTGAGGTCGTACGCTAGCAAAATCTTAAAGACGATGGGTATGCTGTTTCTACGTGTGTGCACAAATTTGCGTTAGTAGGATATGTCGACATTGTAACATATGATCGAAGGAGCAGTTCTCCTCTACACTTCTGGATATTCCTTCGTTGTAAAATTCTCTTTTGAATTTTCGCGCGCCAGTTTTTTTGCACCTCATTGTTGCGAGTGGGAGCTTTACCAAGGATATCTGTACAACATAGTATATTTCTTTCTATGCTTTGGTCCAATGGGGTCCATCTTGATCGAGCTATTATTCTGGTGTTGAATGCAAATTCCACTAAACAAGCATACTTCTTACAAAGAAGTATTGTAAACTCACACTTCAAGACAACCACACTACCCCCGTAATCAAGATTGCACTAACTTGCATGCTATTTATCGTGTGCCGATGGCTCCAGTTGGATTGAACCCTGAAATTATGTCCCCGTTCATGAAGCTTAACTACAGTGCGCAGTGATTGCAGATTGGTGTTCCTAGTGTATGGCAAAACTCTCGCTAAAAAGGCCTTCGGAGCTAAGTTACAAGCTCTGAAAAACAAAGTACGAGAATGAAGCTTAGAGATAATGAACAAAACTTAAAGATTCGGAGCTCGATACATGATTCTTTCTTGAACTTGTCGTTAGCTTATGGTTTCTTGCTTGCTTTTATGATACACCAGTTTGTTGTGTTTCCATTCTCAAAGGGTCAAAAACAAAATTCCAAAGAAATGACATGTTAGTTTCAGTTGCATCTTCTTCTTTTTTTTTTTTGACAAATTTCTACTCATCCAAAAACTATTTTTTTTTCTTTTAAAAAATGGAAAATATATTAAATAATAAAATTGGAAGAAAAATATAATACCTTCAATGTAGCCGGAAAATATTTATCTGCATGAATTTGTTTACTTTGCTAGCTAGGTTTGGCCGCCCCCTATTAGATAACTCAATCTAATATAAATACACCAAATCAAATTCAATTACCATATTTCTGTTTAAATACCGATGGACTATTGATGAGTAGCGTGGCCATCCTACAAGAGCAAGATGATCACGCATTCAAGCAGTGGCGGCCTATTTCTTTGAATCAAAAATAAATTTTAATATTTGATTCAAGAGTAAGTATCTTGTGAGACGGTCTCACGAATCTTTATATGTGAGACGGGTCAACCCTACCGATATTCACAATAAAAAATAATATTTTTAGCATAAAAAATAATATTTTTTCATGAATGACCCAAATAAGAAATCTGTCTCACAAAATACGACCCGTGAGACAGTCTCACACAAATTTTGCTTTAATTCAATAAGAAGAAAAGTATAAATATTAGCCCCAATTATGTCAATTGTTTTTGTGTTGATTTTTTTTGTAAAATTTGATTATTAATATGTTCATTATATTACACCGATTATTCAACAAGCGGAAAAAACCCCACCCATGTAAAGGGAAAAAGAAAAAAGAAAAAAGAAAAATAGAATTATTATGTAAGAATTTCAGCTAAACATAAATTTATATTCTTATTTGGTCCCAAGATGTTGCCACATACGAATGCTCGAGGTTTGACTTATTTTCAAGATCTTATAATATATAAATAGCAACAAGGCCAGAATTGAAATCATACGTATCGAATGTTTGAACATTTTAACTTGCTTAAGTCGTGCTTTGAGAAAAATGAAGTTCCAAGTCTCGCAGTCACCCACCACGTACAAATATTAATAGTGTTACGATGAATGTGTTGTATATCAACAATATGAATACTAATAATGTATATATATATTTGTGTTATAATTTTTTTTACAATAATTTATCATAAAATTATTTGATAATTGCAAGATGGGGTTTAGATAAGATTTTGTGTAATGATATTGATTGAAAACATGTAAATTTTCATACAATAATTTCGTTATAAAAAATAGTTTTCGATGTAGCATCAAACATGTATCGTAGTCGATTTGTAAGTATTGAATGAAAGAGGCATTTATGCCATTACCCTAAATGACACTAAGGAGAATTTTTTGGAGGGGATTAACTTTCTCAATCATAAACAAAATTAAAGCATAACTATGTTGGCTAAAAGCCTAACAGTTGGAAACTTGGTCCTTTTTCATTCAACACATGTGAAAACATTCTGGCTTTTCTTTTGTACTCATCTATACTAATTTTTTTTTCCATGTACTTAAAGACTCCTCTTGGTACATAGTTTCTGAAAAAAAAAGAAGGGGACCTTTTACAAAAAGAAGAAATATACAGACATACATGGATTTGGTTAGAACAGAAAGGAAGATTAATGGACAAATCAAGAATGTCCAACTTGTAATAAAGTTTCTTGTGTTGGTCATTTTTCTTGGGTACATGATGTTATGGATTATGATGCCTACAAATATATTTTGGCTACATTGGTTGCCTTGTATTCATACTGCGACTGTTTCGACTTACTTTGGGCAACAAGGTTTGATTTCATGTAGTGTGTTATGACAATAGAGTGTTTGGTAATAAATTTTCCGAGTTTGTTGGAGTTACAGGTGATCAGTAGTTGCATGTGGATCGTTGTTGTACATCTTGTAGCTGGTTAGAAACTTGGTTCTGAAAGTTTTCTTGTACTAACTTCACTCATCCTTTGATTACATTAGGTGCAAATTTTCTTATATATTCATTTCCGATCCTTCTTATCGCTACATTGGGATGTTTACATCTCTATTTGGACAAGTATGTTGATGATACAGACACTAGGTATGTGAATAATCTCTTATAGCACAATTTCTTATCAGGGTTTGTTCAGGAATTCCACTTGTACCAATTGCAATTTTTTTTTTCTCGATAGAGTTCAAAAGACTGCACATTTTGTCTCTTGGAAACGACCCGTACTCATGAGAGGCCCTCTTGGAATCGTGTCTTTGGCAGAATTATCATTTCTATTAATGTTCCTTGCGCTCTTGATATGGTCATTTTCTGCCTATGTACATGGCATGTTCAAGAATATAACTAGACAAGCTGCTTCAACTATGAACGAATCTGTGTAAGATTAATGTTTTCCAAGCATTTGACAACTAAATGTCATTGGTGTAATCAATTACTTGGGAGAAATATATCAAAATACATACCCATTTTTTGTGTTTGTATCAGGTGGGAACTCAAGCTACGCAGTGCTGCTCTGCTGTTGGGCCTTGTAGGGAATGTATGCTTGGCTTTCCTCTTTTTTCCAGTGGCTCGAGGATCATCAATCTTACGCTTGTTTGGCCTCACTTCAGAATCCACGATCAAGTATCATATTTGGCTTGGCCATACAACATTAACCCTTTTCACTGCACATGGTCTTTGCTATGTTATCTTTTGGGCTAATACACATCAGATCTCGGAGGTATATAATGATCAAGTCTTGGTCTAATTTTTGTGGGATTTGCTAAAAAAAACAGATTTTTGATCTTTTTTCAGATGATCAAATGGAATAAAATTGGGATTTCAAACCTGGCTGGTGAAATAGCTTTGGTCTCTGGATTAATAATGTGGATTACAAGCTTCACTCTTGTTAGGAGGAAAATATTTGAACTCTTCTTCTACACACATCATCTGTACATTGCTTTTGTTGTTTTCTTCGTTTTACATGTGGGATTTCCTTATTCTTGCATCATGTTACCCGGTTTCTACCTCTTCTTGATTGATCGGTATCTGAGATTTTTACAATCTCAGCAAAAAGTTCGTCTGGTATCTGCTCGTGTATTACCTTGCCAAGCCATGGAACTGAACTTTTCCAAGGATCCAAGTGAGTTATGATTCAGTATGCACCTCTTTACAGAGATATCATGCTTTTAGATTACGGAACAGCGAGACTTCACTTTATTGCCCATTTCCTAATTTTCCATTCGTTACCAGGATTGAGTTATAAACCATCAAGCATTATGTTCATCAATGTTAAGAGTGTATCTAAGCTCCAGTGGCATCCATTCACTGTAATCTCAAATAATAGCACGGATCCTGATCAACTCAGCGTTGTCATCAGATGTGAAGGGGGATGGTCTCAGAAGCTTTATCAGAAACTTTCGTCTCGAATACATCGTCTTGAAGTATCCGTTGAAGGACCTTATGGTCCTGCATCAACCTCATTTTTAAGGTTAAATTTTACCAAAAAAACAGCATTCCTATTATTTGAAGTCGGCCAATTCTGTTCCTTCTTTTTGATACAATATTAGAAGTGAATAGACATAAATTGGAAATCTGAGATTCATTCTTCTTTTCCATCGTGTCCAGAGAAAGAGGGAAAAATGTTTTTATACAAAGAGAATCATTTCTAACAACTCTTATTTACAGGCTGGAATATATTAACTTAAAATGTTATCAAGGACTTAAAATGTTATCAAGGGACATACCATGTGGACTAATGCATTACATATGCAGGCACGACATGCTAGTGATGGTGAGTGGAGGCAGTGGAATCACCCCTTTTATTTCCATCATTCGAGAACTCATTTTCCTTTCGAGCACATCAGAAATAAACATCCCAAGAGTTCTCCTCGTGTCAGCTTTCAAGATATCTGAAGATCTCGCAATGCTAGAGCTTCTGCTTCCGGAATCGGGAACTGTTTGCAATATTTCCACCTTAAAGTTACAAATTCAAGCATACGTGACGAGAGAGAAAAGGCCCACGATGGACAACCAGAAGCAACTTCAAACCATCTACTTCAGGCCAAATGCTCTTGACAGACCAATTTCTTCCATTTTAGGCTCGAACAGTTGGATTTGGCTTGGAGCTATAATTTCATGCTCTTTTCTCATTTTTCTCATTCTAACCGGTCTTCTGACTCGATACTACATCTACCCGATTGACCATAACACCGATCAGATATATTCGTACACTGCAAGATCAATGCTCAATATGTTGTTATTGTGTGTGTCTATTATGATTGCTGCAACGCTAGTGTTTCTTTGGAACAAGAAACAGAACGCTATATATGTGAGGCAGATTCAAAGTGCTGACTCCCCAACATCAATAGCATCTCCAGCACCAGAATCTCGGTCTTACAACATCGACAGAGAATTAGAAAGCCTTCCACGTCAACAATCTTTGGAGCAATTCACAACAATACATTTTGGCCAAAGACCCGATTTGAAAAGTAAGCTCCTCTTTATTCCCCAAAAAAAATAACAGAAACTAGTTACCAGGGTAAAAATCAGGCAGCAAGAGTGCGCCTCCTCCCCCACGAAACAAAAAAAAATCTCCAAATATATGTTTTTTCCATGCTCCATAAATTAAGTCACCCTTCCATGCATGAAATTCCATGCGTCTGCCTCTGAACATGCAATGTTGTTTTGACGAAATGTATGTTATTTTCTGAGGCAGAAATATTGTTGGAGTTCGAAGAATTCGACGTCGGAGTTCTGGTTAGTGGTCCCAAGAAGATGAGGCAGGATGCAGCTGAAATATGTTCATCTAGTTTAGCCAACAACCTGAGTTATGAATCTTTTAGCTTCAACTGGTAAAAATGAAGCCGTTTGAAAATCTTACCTTAGTTTAGTATCATGAAATCTTATCAGGTTATAATTATGTGCTTCTTTGAATGTACTCTTGTCAAATTTGATCAAGTTTTAGGGGTGTATTTTTTTATTCAACTCAATTTAATATGTTTGTTTAATTAATTCATATTTTTAATATTAATAAATATGTAACAATAATTTTTTATATTAATAAATAATAAACTTAAAATAATTTCATTCATTTTAAGTTAATTTTTTTATGAAAAATATATCAATTTTATTTTTGACAATATGTCTAATAACAAATAAACAAGACGATTATTTATAACTGAAAAATAGAAAATAATGATTTTGTTAAAATAGTTAGTATAATTTTATAAAATTTAATATATTATTATAATTATGTTATGCATGCGTGTGTGTGTTTAAGAGAAAAGAAATAATTTGTTCACTATATATCATATGTATGAATTTTGTGTTATAATCAATATTAAGATATAATTTTATTAAAATTATTGAAAATAAGAATTAATTAAAAATTAAATTTTATTTATTAATAATAATTATTATTATTTTTAATTTATGGACCAATAAAATATTGTTTTTTTTATATAGTGTAATGATTTTTTATAAATATAATTTTAAATTTCACGATGTTTTTTATCATAACTCAAAACATAAAATGAACTATATAATAATTTTGATTTTAAACTATTGTGAGCAATTAAGAAATTATGTTTTTAAAAGTCCTAAGAAAAGGAAAAATATATGAAGGGGAAAATAATGAATTAATTATTTTTTGTATTGATATTATTTTTAATAGAAATGAAAGTGAGTATATTATTTTGAGATATTTATTTCTCAATTACACGTCCATCCAAATTTTAAGGGTAATTCAAAAACATTTTTCGCATTTTTTAGTTGTATCTTAAGCTTTAATTCTTGTACTTAATAAAATTTCATCGAGTCATTAATTCTATTGACATTTTGAATATCTCTAGATTTTTATAAAGTTTTTAAAAATCAAGTTTAAATATCAAATGAATTTTAAAACTCTATAAAAATTTATATTGAATGTCACTAAATTTTTATAGAGTATATAAAAATCTAGATTGAATACCTTTAGATTTTTAAACTTCACTGGATTCATTAAAAATCTAGAACCAATTAAACTCCATTTGATATTTATTTAAACACCCAAACATATCATAATAAAAACAAACTAACAGGGATATTTACTATAAACCTCACAAGAGTCGAGCTGAGTATCTATTTTTTCAAAAAAAAAAAACACAAAAAAGCCAATTTTCTACTTATTTCAAAATTAAATTTCGGATTAATTGGGAAGCAAAAGTTCTAAAACTTTAAATGAGTAATGTGATAATATTTTTTTTCTGAAACATAATAATTACATTAAAAACAAACTACTCATCAATTTGACTAAAAATAAAAGTGACTATACTATTTATCTATCTACATTAGTTTGAGGCGAAATACACTAACCAAATTAATCGAAAATATCAAGGAAGAAAACGTCCACAACTGCACCAAACAGCCGTTTTTAAAATTGGAATTGCATTATAAACAAATGAGTTAGCAGAAAACAACGAGCTTCTGGCTGTCTCAGTACACTTCTGTCAAAAATCGTAAAGCCAATCTGCAACGCGGGGTGGTCACAATGAATTGACCAAACACACCTAACTAGTCTCCCTCCTCAGATAATCTCGGCACACCAGCAAGGCAGAACCTCACAAGCTATTGCCACCAGTTCATATTACCAATTTACCATCAAGGATGCATCAGCTTAGGTGAATCAATTGCCATGAGATCAGAAAAACTTTCTTCCCCCCAGTTCATGTATGGAAGCTTTGGTGACTCTGGTGATCGACAAGCAGGTGATAAGTTGCCAGAAGTCTCTGTTTTCCAGAATTTTAGAACTTGGTCATTAGAGGGCTGCTCGATCATCTCTTCCATGATCAAATTCCTAACGAGTTCCTCAGGCTGAATCATAATTGAATAAAAATATCTAAAATTTCAATGTTCAGAACTTTGTAAATGAATAACAGAATGTGAAGGAACCGACCTTCTCTGGTGATGACTTTACAACAGCAGATGGCCTCACGAGAAAATCTGAGAATACCAAGAAATGAGGATTCGGTTCTGGGGCATAGTACAAAAACGAAAATGAATATATTGATTTTTAAAGTTGATTGGCAATACCATTATCAAGTCCAACTGACTTCATAAAGAAGCCCAAATCCATGATTTTCGTTTGTGCTTTGATGCACTCTTGATGATTGTGATGAAATCTATCTTGTACTTTAGAGATGGGTACTTTTTTTTCTGCAACAGCGCGTAACTTCCCACCTGTCTTTGGCGCATATTGTAAAGGTCTCTTAACTGAGTTTGTAATGTCGCCAAGCGCTTTCCTGTCACCATCTTCTCCTTTCTCGGTTGTTTTTCCCCTTTTTTTGGTGGTAGCAATAGAAGCAGCACATAGATCTTTCCCAATGGAAATAGCATTTGTAAAATTGTCTGTTTTGTTCGACTGAAATACAGATGGTTTTCTCGAATTCGATATGTCATTCAGAGCTTTCCGACCACTGATCCTTCCTTTCTTATCTGCCTTGGGTACATCAGTCTTTCCACCTAGAGTCTCCAAGAGAAAAATCAAAGCTTTAAAACTCCACGCATATCAACAGAATATTTTGATAAAAATTTATGTTAGTATATGAGTAACTTTACCATTGTGGAGAATATTTAAATTTTGATCTTGCATCAGGAAATGAGCTGGGGTTGCCATAGATTTTTGTTCCTGTAACAAATTACTACCACGATCTGAAAATATTCAGAGCAGGCTGGCTAATACTGCCATGCAAAAAATCAAGGGATGAGAATGGTTACACACAGGAAACACCAGTGAAATTGTCTGAGGAATTTATTACACAGATTCAATATCTACTTCCATGGGAGAGGTAAAAGAATGTAAAAGTTTTTAAATGTGTGTAAGGACAATTAAGAACTACAATACGTTTTTCTACATTTACCCCTTTTTACCAAAAGCATAGTAAAAAATCTATTCATGGTTTAATAACTTCTGAAGGCAACCATCTATTCATGGTTTAATAACTTCTGAAGGCAACCAACACAATAGAAAATAGAAATTAAAGAAATTTTTTTAACTGAAGATTCTTTGAACTCCTCACCAGGGCAGTGCCATTTTGTCAATAACTGAGAAGTTTCCATCATAAGCTATTTGAATTTTAATGATTCAATACACTTGAATAAGACTGTATTGAATTAACTTCATCAAAATTCATATAAGTTATATCCGTCAACTGGAAAAAAAAGTTTTGAAATGGTAACAAACAAAAAATTTGCTGCAATAATTCCTCTTCCCCTCCAAAATTAACCAGAACTAGTATATCTATTAGTTCATTAGTGTACAATACTGTGATTGCTTAAATTAAATATCTAAGTTATCTTGGATTTATCAACTGCTTTATTCATGAAACATGGAAAACGCGTGGAATATATGATCCATTTCATAACTCCAATATCAATAATTCATTAAAAAAAACCACATCCTACGAAATCCTTCTTCACCCTTGAAGAAGGAGCAATTACCTCCCATGTATGATCAAAATCACTTTGAAAACACTCGAATGAAAAAAGAAAAAATATATCAACAATAATAAAACCCAAACACAATCAAAAGTTGAACAAAATACGAACACTCAAATTAGAAGGCTTTAATAATTCGCATGCTAAGGATAAACAAACGCTAATGATAAGAAATTTAACATCAATTTACAAATATAGATATTAACTCGAGAAACGTTAAGGTCATCATCCGACTTTTTGTCACGAAAATTTCCAATAAACAAGAAGATGGAGAAGAAAACTCACGGTAGATTCTCAGATTTTCAGAAATTTCTTTCGCGCTCCAGAGAATTACCTTCTTGTTTCGAAAAATTTCTCACTTATTTCAGGGGATTAAAGTAAATTTAAATTCTTCACTCGAATCTTCTCAATTTCAAGGGCTTGAAATCTTGAATGAATTCTCGCACTCTGGCGTTCTACGAATATGAAGGGGCCGGAGTGAAACAACGGTCATATTTGTAAGGGCGAAATTACAGAAATAGGACGTTCTCACCCACTAATTACAGAATTGGATTTATCTTTTTTCTTGATCAATTAAATTATTTTCCAATAACATACTCTATATCATATAAATATTTTAATGTTAGTAATGTACAATGTGATTTGAATTATTTAGCATGAATATTATTTAATATCAGTCAAGTAAATTAAATTAATCAAAATTTTAAATGGTTTAATCATGAATTTTAACAAATTAAATATTTTTTACTTTCCATCATACTATTTTTATAATTTAAATTTAAATTGAAGTTTTTGTTGAAAAATAAGTTTACTATAATTAAGTCTCGAAATCATGTGTTCTTGTGCATTTTCCCTAAGGCCTAATATAAATTGCGGGTTATGCGGACAATCGAAAATGTTTTTTTTTTTTAAAACATATATATAATTGATTAAATTTAATAATTAAATAAATAAAAATTTGTTAAAAATGTAATAATGATAATAATAATAATAATAATAAATTTACAAATAATTTATTTCACACTTATACATGTTAGTCAAAATAATTAAGGGTAAACTTATTGTTTTATAGTAAAATGAAAATTTTATCCCTTAAATTTTTCAAAATTATCATGAACTCGTGAACCAGGAATCCACATCGCATCCAAGTGGTTCGTGGTTCCACATCCCCATGGACCGAAGCTATTTAAATCGTCAATTCCAACATTATTGTTAAACCCATCTTTAGGTTACATGATAATCTCAACTCGAATAGATTAAAACTCTTGTGATGAGATTGTCTCATTGATCAATTTTTTTAGACGGCTTTTCGATATGACCCAGCTGACGAATAACATTATACGTAAAATATTATTTTCATGCTGAATATAGATTGAGTTGACCGATATGATAAATATAAATCCCTACTCACTCCAATATTACTATGTTTGAGAGTCAAAAAGTTGATGATAAATGACGATTCAATGCTTCATTAATCATTATGTATGTCGTTCAAATTCCACCAATATATGTTAAAATGAGCCATGTGGGAGGGCCACGCTCGTTTTCACACCGAATCATTGAGAAAATGACGATTATTCTTGTTCGCATTTTAATCCAACATTTTTCCATAGAAAAACCACATTTTGATATACATGATATGATAATGATGTGATATATAATATAAGTATAAGTTAAAAATAAATAAGATGTACGATATTACATTTAATGTGTGGTATGATTTTAATACGAGTGATTATATTTATGTATTAGATTGTAATGACAAAATTAACCTTATCACAATAAATTTTATAGTTTCAAAGTTGTTGCTTGAGTTCATATTTCTTATCTATTCATGCGCCGACAGTGCTTGCATGATTTATTTATTTTTACCTAATTTTATATATTATATAATATGATAATTGAGCCATTGATTTTGTGAGTCAAGTCGAATATCAATTTTTAAGGTTAATCGAGTGATACTAATAATTTTGTTGAAATTTATAAAAATCATTTATATAATTATCGTATTATATAATATATAAAAATAAATAAAAATATTTAGTTGATTTTAATTTCTACCTACTAGCAAAGATTTATAAAAATTATTTATATAATTATCATCTAGTGATACTAATTTAAAACTTGATTATATATAAGGTTTAGGATTTTTTATATATTGAGGGCAATTAAGTAATTTGTGGTGTTTTTTATTGTTGAATTAAAATTATCACATTTCATATAAGAGATATTTTATTCTTATATAAAATTATTTATCACGGATTTTCTAAAAAAGTAACAAATGTGAAATAAGAAGATTATTTATCAATTATTTTAGATTTTCGATGTAAAAATGCAGTATTTGTCCTACTAGTTTTGGTGGTATGATATTATTTTAATTCGATATTCTATATTTATTTATATTTTAGATTTTTCATGCCATTCTTTTTAAATTCCACGACTTTTCCATGTGGGTGTGGCCTTGAAATTTGAGAACTAAATGGCATTGACTGCAAAAGCATCCCGTGTGAAGTCCGCGTTAAGATAAGAATATTCTTTGTACTGAAATTTTCCAATTCCTCAATATTTTATTCATGACCCACCTTATTTTATTTTTTTTTAAATGCATGTGTACAAAAAATTATTTTTATATGGTTTCACATCTATTTTTAACGGCCTATAATATAAAGTCTTATTTGACATTAAAAAAAGGTTTTTGTTCTCATTTTTTTAAAAAATTAAACTTATTTTAAATCACAAAAATTGTTGTCAATATGTTTTATTGATTAATTTTATGAAATAAATATTCGACTCGATTATATATAAATTTAATTGATTCGTCTCACATGTACGAGACCAATCACATTGATCATTTTATATTAGATCAATATTTATTGAAGAGCAGCAGATATTTACAACTCTGAAAAGTCCCGTCTCATTAACCACTCCCTAAAATATAATTTCTCATCCGTGTCCCAAACGCAGGACTGTTTACATACCCAATTTACCCTTACTCGTTTTTTTTTTAACTTCCCTAATTTCTAATGGATGTTTTTTCATTGTATTTTTATCGTGTAGCCGATAAGGGTCAAAAAAGTCTGGATGGCATATCGGTAATAAATTCAAATGTGAAGCCCAAACAAAAGTCACTCCGCCCTATAAATGACTCAATCTCACTTCTTCTCTAATGCCCCAACCAAATTACGTGATATATATATTCTTATAAAAGAATCAATCAATCAATATATCGGAAAATGGCGTCACGGTACGAGGTTGAAGTCACCGTCACTTCCGCCAAGGACCTCAAGAATATCAATTGGCGACACGGAAAGCTCAAGCCATACGCCGTCGTCTGGATCGACTCCAAGAACAAGTGCTCCTCCCACGTCGACGAAGAAGGCGACACCTCCCCCTACTGGGATCAGAAGCTCACCATCCCCTTCGATTCCCCCATAGAGGACACCACCCTCTACATAGACATCGTCCACGCCGACGCCGATGAGGACACCAAACCTCTCATCGGCTCCGCCAAGCTGCCCCTCCGCAACGTTGTGGATGATGTCGGGTTGGGTTCCCTTACCGATCGGAAGCTCGAGCTGGTGCGCCCATCCGGCAGGCCACATGGCAAGGTTGAGGTCAAAGTCAGCGTACGCGAACCGCGATACCGTGCGGCACAGGATCCTTACCACGCTCAGCCGTACGGCGTGCCTCCTCCTGGGTCGAGGGACTTCACACCCCCACCACCGTATGGAAATCCATACAGTGCGCCACCCGCTTATGGTTCACAGACAGGATACCCGGGTTACGGGCAGCCGAGCTATGGACAGCCTGCGGGTTATGGACAGTCATATTACGGGCAGCCGGGAGGTTACGGGCAGGGTAGTTATTACGGGCAGCCACCTCCCGTGGAGGAGAAACAGAGCAAGTTTGGGGGGATGGGAACAGGCTTGGCCGTGGGCGCCGTAGCGGGGGTGCTAGGTGGAGTCGCACTGGCGGAGGGATTCGATGCGTTGGAGGACAATATTGCTGACGACGTGGCAGATCGCGTGGAGGATGATTTGGGCGACGAAGGGGATGATTACTAGGGACGTATTGGAAATTGCAATATCATTTTATAAATTTCGACGATCTTTATGCATTTGTTGTGTTTGATTTGAATTTCAAAATGATCCTTTGTGTTTTTAAATCATTTTTAGAATCCATCCCTGACTTTTATAAAGGGGTATTTTCGTTTTCAACAATAATTAGATTCTCAAGATTAATTAACAAAATAAAAAATGAATTGATAAAATTATATACCGCATACCGTATCGTATATAATTCTCAAGATTAATTAACAAAATAAAAAACGAATTTTTGTGAGATTGAAATACCCATTTCACTGAGAATAAGGAGTAAGAGCCAGTTGAGAAAAATGAATTTAAGATGGTGAAAGATTGCATTTTCGGGGATTGAATCGCAGAACGTAATAAGATGGTCAAGGAAGAATGCAAGAAAAATTGAAGTGGGAGTCAAAAATTGTGCAAGCCATTTCATTTCAAGCCATCACGTAAAATATATGTACACAATTTCCTCAAAGAAAATTCATTTGAATACATGGACACAATTTCCTGATTATGAATATATAAAACAAATGATGTGTTTTAGCTCATTTATTTGTCAAATAAAAATTTAGAAATATGATAAGATTTTGAAACAATTTTAAATAATATAAAAAGAGGTATTTTAGGAGTCAAGTCAGAGTGCTTTTAGTATTTAAATATTTAATATAACATATTATTTGAAATAAATGGTGGCCTACAAATATAGGGACCAAACGAAAGCTGGTCAACTCCTGGCTTTAATATCATTTTGAATAAATAAGAAAATGTTGATGCCTTGTTTGAAAATATGCAGATTGCTTTCAGCTGACCTGTTTCATTTGAAATGTTTTGAGATCAATAAAATTGAAAGGCGACCTTTTGTTTATTTTACTATTTATTAACCGACTTGCGATCTAGTTGATGAATTAAAATAAAGCAGGCCTCTTGTAAGACGATGTCACGAATCTTTATCTACGTCCAAATAAGAGATCTGTCTCACAAAATACGGCCTGTGATATCGTCTCACGCAAGTTTTTGTCATTAAAATATGTCAACCAAGTTATTTATTTAAAACCAAATTTCATAAAATAAAAATTTAGTACACTGATGGTATATACAAATATAAGATTGTTATATAAACACGGGTCGCGTGCGCTAAGTATAAATTTTTAAAGTTGGAGAATAATAACATTGATTTAATGGATAAGTGAGTCCACCTATATATTATCTCATAAATCTTTTACTTTATAAAAAAATGAACTACATTTTAAAAGAAAATCCCTAGATATTTTAATTTGAAAATACTTTTGAAATAAAATTTATATTACCATGCAATAATTATGAACAGGGTGGTGGTTTTGGATAGTTTAATTAATAGGTTTCTGAAGTATTCAATATTTTGGAGAAAAAAATACTGAATTATTTTGATAAAAAGGCAAAAACTTGTGTAAGATGGTCTCACTAATCGTATTTTGTGATACAGATATCTTATTTGGGTTATTAATGAAAAATATTACTTTTTATGCTAAGAATATTACTTTTTATTGTGAATGTCGTCAGGGTTGACCCGTCTCACCGATAAAGATTCGTGAGACGGTCTCACAAGAGATTTACTCTAAAAAAAATTTATTTCTTGAGTTTTTGTATAAATTTTTTTATAATGAGATATTTTTCATGTTTTTAATATTTAGTGTTAATATACACACCCGCATATACATACACATACATACATATGATCAAGTTGATTCACCCTTGTAAATTTGAGCATGATTCTAGATTTTGATGATTGTTAACATGTAACTATTATCAGACTTTATTTTCAAAGAAATCAACATAATTAAATTAGATTATCATAATAAGTAAAATATTATAAATATTCCATTTAATTTAATTTTTCTTGGCCCAGTAAAGTGAAATATGTCAAGCGAGTTATGTATATTATTTGGGACCAATTTACAATTTCACGTAAATATTTTAATCTCGATTACATCTTCTTGTTTCTAAAAATCAAGAAAAAAAACCATCAGCTCTCAGTTTTATCTTTTAGATTAGATCTTGAAATTAAAATTAAAAAAAATAATAAATCTGATTTCAATTTTGTTTATGAATTAAGTTTATGCTGTATTTAAGACAGATACATTGTGCATGATATACATAATTGAATTCATTATTATATCTGATCAATTATTTATCCAACTATATATACCATGGATTTTATTGTGCATGAGCAACTACAGATCTGTAATTACTATTGAATATGGGATGATATTCACGGAAAATTTAGGATCCGCTTCCAGTAAGTGTTACTAGTCCAGACGCAGTTTTTGAAATTATCTTGAGCCTGAAATCATAAATAAGAGCATTAGAAAGGAGCCAAGAGGGTGTCCTGGCGTAGCCCTTCGACGCTCAAGTCAGAGACTGAGGATATATGGGGAAGCAGCTAAGAGTGCTGCTGAAAACAATATAATGAATTTTTTCAATTGAACACTCAAATCTGGAATTTATAAGAGACTATATCGGTCTTTGATGGGCTTGTCTTCCATTTGGTCAGCAACGTAAATCAATCGCATGTTCCAGGACGTGTCTTGAAAACGTTGTCCCCGTATGCAGACGAATCAATTTCTATCCAATATTAAAAGAAATGATTGAAGTCATGAGAAATAAATGATGGCAAGTAACCAACTAATCTTTTTCACAAATGCGCTCTCTTTTCACGTGCAGGTAATTTTGGATTTCTTTAACATTTTCTTGATTCTGAGCGTTTGAATCTGTGAATAGTTTTTTGGGTTGATAAGAATGAGGTGTTCTTGAACTTTGTATTTATCTTACTGCTGTTGCGGTTAAGCTGTTTCATCAAAATCTTATCTTGTTTTGATTTGAGGTCATTTGTCGATAATTGATTAATGGGCACGTGTTTACTTTCAGAGTAATGAAACTATTGGGATTTCGATTGATTATCAGGTGGAGCAGAGATGAATCTTGGATGCAAATATTCTGAAATCTGGGGTGCTTAAAAAAAAGCTGGGGATTTTGATTGCTAAGTGTTAAACATGGCTATGGCTCCAAATGTAAAAGTGGTTCTTGGCTCAATCGCGTTCGGCATATTCTGGGTCTTGGCCGTTTTTCCGGCCGTCCCATTCATGCCCATCGGAAGGACTGCAGGTTCTCTCCTTGGCGCTATGCTCATGGTACTTTTCCAAGTCATAACTCCAGACCAAGCATTTGCTGCTATTGATCTGCCTATCCTCGGTCTTCTTTTTGGGACAATGGTTGTTAGTGCTTATCTGGAACGAGCCGATATATTCAAATATTTGGGCAAGTTACTATCTTGGAGAAGCAAGGGAGCGAAGGACTTGCTTTGCCGAATTTGCTTGATATCCGCTGTTTCAAGTGCCCTATTCACCAACGATACGTCTTGTGTTGTTTTGACGGAATTCGTGTTGAAAATCGCGAGGCAACACAATCTCCCTCCTCATCCTTTTCTGTTAGCCCTGGCCTCAAGTGCAAATATTGGGTCATCAGCAACTCCGATAGGCAATCCTCAAAACTTAGTTATAGCTGTTCAAAGTAAGATCAGTTTTGGAAAGTTTTTATTCGGAGTTCTCCCCGCGATGCTCGTGGGAGTTGTGATCAATGCTTTGATGCTTTTGTGTATGTATTGGAAGTTGCTATCGGATCAAAAAGATGAAGAAGATGCTTCGGTGGAAGTTGTTGGAGAAGATGATGTGAGTTTCCATCGATTTTCACCTGCTACAATGTCACATCTCGCGTCACTGAAGTCCCAAGATTTGAGCTGTATTTTAGACTCAATGGGTATCCACAGCCCTGTGAACGTCGACTGTCTAACAAATGTTCACAGCCCTGTGAACGTCAATGGCCATGAGTCGAAACTCAATCATCGTGGGAACATGCCCGAGAATGATAGCATTCACGACTCTCCTAATGTTAATGTTCATACAGATAACACCGAGAAGCTTAGAAACCGAGGGTATTTAGCTGAGAGTGAGATTCATAAGGTCCTAATTACGGGAGTTGAATCAGTTAGAAATTCAGATGTTTCAAAAGAAACTACAAACTTCGGGCCTATACTATCAAAAAGGGTTCCCTCATCTTCGGGGGTTGAGTTTGAAAATTTTGGGTCATTCACAGAAGGAGGACTTGGATTTTCCAAGAAATGGAAAAGAATCTTATGGAAAGTATGTGTTTATCTTGTTACTTTAGGAATGCTCGTGGCTTTGCTATTGGGGCTAAACATGTCGTGGACTGCAATTACCGCTGCACTCGCTCTTATTGTTCTTGATTTCAAAGACGCTAGGCCTAGTTTAGAAAAGGTAATATTCATTTCTTAAAAGTATTCTCGAACTTTTTTATGTCGTTGACATTTCGACATATTTGACTTCCAGGTATCATATTCGCTCTTGATATTTTTCTGTGGAATGTTTATTACCGTGGATGGGTTCAATAAGACAGGCATTCCGAGTAGTTTGTGGGAGTTCATGGAGCCATATGCAAAAATAGATAGCGTAGGGGGAACTACTATCTTAGCAGTTGTTATTGTCGTGCTCTCAAATGTTGCTTCCAATGTTCCGACAGGTATGTCAAAAGTTGAACTCGAATGCTTTTTTAAGATTTTCAACACTATTTACATTTGTAATTACGCCTTTAGTATTCTTATATAACCCTTTTTTGGCTGATCCTACGAAAATCAAAGTCCAAGAAAGTTCTTTTCAACATTTTAAAAAGATCTTTTCAAGTCGAACAACTTGATTCGAGTAGTAGCTAATCAAGTACATTCCTAGTGTAGCCCTCGGCTCGTGTCAAAGCTTAGTATGCAGCCTTGTTCTATGATTTATGTACAATTTCTGGGTCACCTTAACAATATCGATATATCTAACGTTGCACACTCTGGTTGTACTTAGTGCTACTACTCGGAGCTCGTGTGGCAGCATCAGCAGCGGCGATATCACCTGCAAGCGAGAAGAAAGCGTGGCTTATCTTATCCTGGGTGAGTACTGTCGCCGGGAATATGTCGCTCTTGGGCTCAGCTGCAAACTTGATCGTCTGCGAGCAGGCACGTCGTGCTCTACACTGCGGCTACAATTTATCATTCTGGAAACATCTCAAATTCGGATTTCCTTCGACGATTGTAGTTACCGCGATAGGTTTGATTCTCATCAGAGGGTGACACTCTTTTTTCCAGTCTAAGATTGAGGGTATTTTATGCAAGATGCCACCAAAAACTTGCCATGGTCAAGAGTATACACAAGTCTAAGTTCTTGGGAGAGTTTCTTAAGTTCTTTTGTCTTGTACCATCTGTATCATGAGATACTTTCCCCATAAATTTGTTATATTAATACATGCCCTTATTGATTTTTACTTGCGTAAAAAATTATGATATAAATGACGATTGTATCAATAATATCGAGCCGATTACCATAATTATATTATATATATTGAAATATTCAAACAAATATGACATTTAATTTTTGTCCTAAATCAAACTTCTAAACGAAAATAGTTATATCAACATCCAAATTGGCATCACTCAGAATCTTAGATGCCACCGATTTCTGTCCAAACAAAAGGTACATCTTCATAGGGTAGACAATCATAGTGATGAAATGGTAAGTTTTTGTATTCAATTACAGAGACATTACAAGTACATTTTTCGATATATATAATATAGACCATACTCTACTATGGGAATCAGATAAAAGTCCCAACTTCAAATTTTTCACGGTTGATTGGAGAATCATAACTATCATTTTATCAAATCCATGCTGAAATCCCAGAGTTTCTTTGCCACATCTGTGTCTCCAGCTTTTCCACTTGCTTTGGCTACGTTGTTGTCTGCAAAGTAGGCACCGGTCGTCCCCTTTATTTGTGGATGCAGCGCCAGATAACAAGTGGTTGAAGCACCCTTTATAAACCATGAAGGGTTAGAATTGAACTTTCAATCCATCAAAACATGGTTAGTGGTTGGCCGTGTTTGTTATTCGACACGCTAAAGCATACGTCAATGTAAAAAGACAGGGTATGATAACTCACTGAATTATAAAAGAGGAGTGAGGGGTTTTATAAGATTGTGCAATTAATAATTTTAAAATTTTCTTAATCTTTCTAATCAATGAGTGAATACGAAGCAGTTACTAGCGAAGTATATTGTCTATAGCCTCATTCATGAAATGAGTATGAATAAGAGCTAGTTACTAGCAAAGTATATCGTCCATCACCTCATTTATGAAGGCTCGTCGACTAGGGGTATGAAATTGACTTGGAATTAATGCATTACAATTTACAACTAGAAAAGAATGTCACCTGCTGAACATCTTTAAACAGCAATTTACCAAGTGTGCCGAGAAAACCTGTATCATGAAAAATCGTTACACAGTAAGTTGGATAACGGATGAGTATTCGCATATTCCAAATAAATTTTGTTTTAATAATATTTGTGCAAAAACACGTTGCACTTTTTTATGTCTAAAACGAAGTGAAGGAAATGTGAAGGGATCCAAGGTCCAAAGGGAGAGCATATATCTGGTCATTATGTCAACTGTCAAGTCTGAGTAATATGGTGTTACCTTCAAATAAGCCAAGGTTTCCTCCCCAAACACCAAAGTGACGGAAAAGATTAGTCGTGACTACTCCGGGATGAACTGAATTTACCGTTATTTCAACACCATCTTCCTGTTCAAGATCTATAAAAGATCAGAAATTCAAGAATCTTCAGATATTTTGATACAAATCCAGAAAAATATGTAGATCGATAAATAGCCTTAAATATGTGCTAAATCAAGTCAAGAAACAGGGAAACTCTTCAAATATTATTTAAAATGTTTTAAAGCCAAAAAGTCATAAGTCCCACCCCTTGATTTTATTCCATCATGCCAAAGGAAAAGGCATCACCTTTAAGCGTCTGGCCAATTCATTAGCATGCAGCAGATTAGCTAGTTTAGATTGACCATAAGCAAGCCACCTATTGTATCTGCAGACAGAGAATTGATATTAAAAGTTAAAACATATCGATTTCCATAAAGAATCTGCTAAAAAGGGAAAACTAAGGTGCACCCTTCTTGATCATTAAGTTTGTCAAAGCGAATTCCCTCTCTATATGAAAAGTGGTGAGCCTCTGATGAAACATTCACTATCCTTCCCTCCCTTTTCGTCTCACCAACCGTTCGTTTCATTGTGTCTAACAACAAATTCGTCAAAAGAAAGTGACCTGAAAAAAGATCGTTCTAAAATATTTCAATACTTGAAGCTTAAGTTAGTTGGATTAAAAAAAATTATTGCATATGGGCACACAAAACACATCTGAACAAGAGGTCTAGATACCTAGGTGATTGGTGGCGAACTGCAACTCTATATTGTCTTTAGATAGCGTGTACGGTGTTGCCATAATTCCTGCATTATTACTGACAGCGGAACATACAAAATCCATACTTAGAAAAATTTCATGCTAGATGCAAATTTTACGCTCGACAGAAAAATGGATATGGCAGACATTGGGGAACAACCTCCCCTGTTATGATATGTGGCTTTGTGGCTCAATATTCTAAATGCCGGCTCTTGATTGTTAAATAGTTTTAAAAGATTTTAATTACAATGATACCTTTAGATATAACTTTTAATATAGAGAAAGACGCTTAGTTTTACAGAAATGAGATATTTAGTGACAATCGTCCCTGTCAAACAAAGAAAATAAATTCAAATCTCACGAATGATTCTTCTAAAAGCATATATTTCTACGCTCAACATTCACCAAATCAAATTGAAGACAGGAGTTCAAGCCATAGGTGTGTAATGTGATCTACTAACATTAAAAGATTCAGTGGCTGTCCGGACGAAGTAAACTCGGACGCAAATTTTATAACAGATGCCATTGAACTGAGATCCAACTCCATTGCGTCTACTTTTGCTGCAGGAATTTCGTTAACTATTGCTTCTTTCACTTGTTTTCCGGTAGAAACATTCCTAGCACCCATTATGACATGCACGCCGCGCAATGCAAGAACTCGAGCAGTTTCTGAACCTATACCACTCGACGCCCCTGCAAGTGAAATAAGAGGATTTGAGCAAAACCAGTGGATGGAATGGCGCTGGCGGCAGTCTATAGAAGATATTTTAAATTTTATTTCTAAGTTTTATCCACAAAATACACCAAACAATCAAGCCAGGAAATTTTAGGTCCAACCTGATCCAGCTTCTAAATTTTTTGACTCATTTATAAGCTTATCATAAGTTTTCAAATTCTAGCCCGACGCACTCACTGACCGCACCAGTTTCATTTTGCATTGTTCTTATCCAAAATCGAGTAAAAAATTTAGAAAATTACATAATGCCAAAGTTTTAATGGAAAAGTTTTGATATTATAACGATGCTCGGTGATTAAACTTGATCATCCGAAGATTTCCACACAAAAAAGATTGTTATAGCAATTAAATCACAAAAAAAAAAAATGAAACCAGTACGAAAACCAACATTTTTCTTCTTTCAAAGCAGTAAAATCAAAACCGTGATCTCATCCTCATGCTTAACCTGTAACAATGGCAGTGAGCCCGGACCCATCAATTCCATTGGTAACTTCTTCAGCAGTAGACGAAGAAGAAAACCCAGATGTCCCATTCCTTCTAAACAGCCACATTTGCTGAGATAAATCACTCCCGCTCACAATCTTTCTCGAATTTAGAATGGGAGTACACAGAAACAGCCGGTGAAATTTTGAACAAATGACGTTCATAAAGTAATGTGTTGGATGAGCGGAAAAATGTCGACAAAGTGGATTGCACGCGTGGATCAGAGGGGAAGGGAGACGCGTGTAAGCAATTTGTGGCATCTTTGATTTCCAAATTGAAAAATCTTAAACTAGGAAGTAACTTTACAACCTCAACCAAATTGATGTAAATATAATATAAAATAACTTTGATGATCAAACTTGCTCACATGTATTGATATACTAGTTATCATGTATACACAAATTTTTTTTATCATTACTTGATGGTAGTTACTTTAATTGATAATTTATAGACGGACTAAATTGATATTTGAATTGTTGAAATAAAAAAATAAAAAAAAAATGTGTGTTGAAATTTAAAAAAAAAACAAAATAACAAAAAACAAAAATGTAATATTAGTATCATATAAGGGTAAAATTGAAAAAAAAGTTGATGTATTTCTAAGTAGTTACTATCATGTGCTTAACCTTAATAAAATTGAATAGATATAAATACACTGTTATATTAAATGATTGATAAAATAATCGCAAAGACAAAATATCTCGAGTGGAGATCGAGGTAAACCAAATAATTGGACAAATTTTATGTTAAATAATACCATGATTTATGTCGATGTTCAATGGCACAGTTCGCTTATTTTTGTTCACTAATTGATGTTCCATTGCACAGTTGCAAGGGAAAACAAATTAAAGAAAGTAATAAAGATCTAGATTGAATTATAATCCTCGACCCCTTTGGTCCATGTAAAAATAAAAGAGCGACAATGAGAATTGGAGCACGAATGTCGACTCTCCAAACAATAACAAGACTCGATTTATTTAAAGCATAAATCTTGCTTTCCGTCCTTTCGCCCATGTAAAAAATAAAAATAATGACGGACCTAATTCCTTCCCAAAACTTACTCCAATATTGAGACAGAAGATCTCTGGTAAAACGGAGCCTCTGCTAGAAAAGGGCAATTACGTAAAACACTACACAAGCTGATTATACTCCTGTATACTAGACAACACCTTTTTCTTTCGGTCTGTATTTAATTCGCAAACCCTTGTCCGGTTTTGTTCTGGGCGTCACACCTTGAGAATGTATACCAAGCCGGTTCTCAACGTTACCAAGAAGACTAATTTCTCCAAGAATTGATGCTTGAGTGGCCATTTTATCAGAGTTTCCAGGAGTTTCTGGTCCAGAAGCAAGTACTAATCTCACGTGGTCCGCAGATATAGCTTCCTTCCATCCTTCACAACAAACAACAGAAAATCAGGGAAAAAGGAAATTTTGCAAGTGCAAATTGTTAAGATGACGCGAGAAGGAATGGCGAAAACAGTAAAATTACGCGTACTCTGTGCAAGAAATTCTTTAGCTGTAATGCTGGAGAATGGTGCACGTTCTTGTTGAGGGGTTTCGCCTGAAAGTAGGCAGGTGTCCTTTCCAATGTCACAGTCATCGTCATCCTCTATTGAGTGTGATGGTACACATCTTTCACCGGATGAAAATCGATCATTCATACTCAATATACCACACATCACGCCTGGTTCCTCGCTACCACTCTCAACTGGAGAGGTACTTATAGCTTCACCTTTGGTGCCAGACTGGACACTATCTCCTTTAGTTAGTTCCTCCACCATAATATTCTTGTTGAGGATGGCATGCTCCATTCTAGGAGTGCCTATCGACTCATCTGGATGGCACTCATGTTTCCGTGAATCACAAACTTTTAGTGCGACAGAAATAGAACCAATCATCACCTCACTGTCAGTATCCTCTGTTTGGCAACTAATCTCTCCTGGCATCGCTGCTTTCAAGCTCTCCCCAGCATTATTTGGTTTAAATTTTCTGGTCCAAACTTTGTTCCCATTAACTAGAGCCTGGCCTTTGGTATGTCGGAGCTTTTGTGTAGCATCGGGTTTTAATGCTTGAAGATTTTTCCTAACGACAAAGCCATTCCGACCGGCCTTGTGTGATTTTGGAACCTGCCAGTTATTGATAGCAACATGCTGATGATCATTCACACCAGGTCCAATTGTCTGAAAATCATCTAGTATTATACGTTCAGTGTTAAAATCCAACTGTGCTTCAATATCTGTTTCTTCTTCTTTGCTACAAATCTGTAAGGAGTCTAAGTAGGACTGGATAAAATTGTCCGCATTTGGTGAAATTGAATTAGAATCAGATGGGGATGGAGTCACCGCAGATGCTTCAGCCAAAACTGGTCCATCTACTGCATCAACAGTCACATTCAAGTATCCATTCCCCTCGTACAAGTGTTCCTTATATTTTTGTTCCTTTTGACGAAGCTTTTTTTGTTTTTTCCTCTCCAAAAGCTCCGCTTGCCTATCAAAACCACAACCAGAATGAGTAAATACAGTTGTAATGCCATCAGCACTCAAAATAAGTCATGTCTCAGTTATGTAAATGAAGCGAAGTGAAATTTAAGATATGTTAAGGTCTTGCTGAATGACTCCAATACCAAAAGCACATCACGGCATATAGATTTTAAAAAAGACTCAATTGCTCGTGCTTTTTAACAAATAATACAAGCATCAATGATAGGAGAAAAGCTATGTTAATTTTAGAACGAATCCCACCTTGCCTCCTAGCCTTATACCTCATGCATAGTTAACCCCCTCGCACTCTTAAATCATTTTTCCTCCCCCAGATATATCAATACACACTTAACCCCTTATATTACTAATTGCACCAAATGTCCTCCCATATTATCAACTAACCTCCAATGTAGCTCATTTTTAAAATTAATTAAAAAACTAGATATTTGATTTTTTTAAAAAAATATTTAATATATATTAGATTCATTGACATTTTTGAATAAAAAACATGACTATAGCTACATCAGAATCTATAACTAAAAATATTTGATTAACTACAATTTTTTTAATGACGTCAATGAATAGAATAACTTGAAATGTATGAGGGGTACTTCAAAAAAACAATAATGGGGGTAAATTGAATCAATTAGTAATGCAACACAGTAGGACTCGAGAGGATTAATTGGATCAACACTTCTAACACTAAAAAAAAGAGGTAATACGGTTACAACCCCAACATCCAAGAAATTCTCCAATGTAGGAGGTAAATTCCAAGAACCGATTAATTATTAATTATACAATTTACCAAAGAAGCCCAAGAGAAACTATCTTAGTTTATATGTTTTTGGAAACATTTACATGACAAGACCAGCGACACAATACAGTACTCAAGACCAACTACATAGAACAAAGAAAAAACTGATTAGACATCATAGCCATCACATTCATTAAGTAATACCAATAATTAACAGCCAAAATCCAAATAACTATTTTCTGTCAAGTAGAGGAAAGGCACAAAATTATTAGCAGTAAAAGACATGCAATTAGAATGAAGGTTAACTCCAAAGGCATAACAATGCCACAACACATACATACATGTATAATATAGTAAAACACATACACAAATATCACATTACATGCATACACACACAATAGAAAGCGAGAGATGTAAGTACACAGTTTCATGCATAATTCATGTCAATTGCGCAATACCTTTTTTGAGCAGCTTCTTCCTCCTCGACAAGCAACTTGTGGCATCTCAAAGCCTCTGCATCTTTGTCCGCAACCCATGCTTTCACCTGGTTACAAAAGCATGAGCCATATATATTGTACATCATATTAAGTTACTCAAGAGACAAAACTGAGCCAGTAGACTAAGGTATGACTCTGTCCAATGGAAGGACAATATTCTTCAATAATAAACCACCAATCCACCTCCAAAAGAAGAAGAAAAGGGTTTATGATAGAATCCCTCATGGTTGGTCGGTATGTGGTTAGGCCCGTCACAGAAAATAGACATTTTAAGGATTCTGTTTCTGCTTTTCATGCAGTTATATTTGGGTTAGTTTTCCTTCAAAGATCCTCACAATTTCAAGTTCTTCAAGACAACCATTCAACCACAAAATTACTAGCTTTCAGAGTGCACATTGTGCGATAAACTAGAAGTCATTCAATGGTACCTAAACACAGTAACAAATGACGAAGGGATGGACGAAGAGTGAATACCAGCTGCAGTTCAAAGAGGAATCCAGTGCAAGCAACTAAATTCTTCAGCTCAAGGCTGTTTTTAGCCGCTTCTACATCAAAAACATATTTTTGCACAGAATCAGCGGTGCCAGCACATAAAAATGTTCTCTCGCTGGCATTATCAAGAATGCTGAACAACTCCTGTGAGGATATTGGCAGCCTGGGAGGCTTAGCATGAATAATGTCCTGAGAACGAAGTTTCACTAAGGAAAAAAATAACAAAAGAAAAAAAAATTGATAGCAGTGTAGAGAAGGCAGGGATGATTGAACAGGTGGCAGTATGGCGTAAAAATATGCCTCCTCACTCACCAATAATGCAGAGCCAGCTTTCACATAAACTGGCGGAAGAGTCCACAACCCTGGTTTGCGAAGAGAGGATGCCAAAGCCCTTACTATCGACGATCCGGGAATATCCTGAACAATGACATACTAGCTCAACCAGTGAATATTATAAGAAAGACCAATAATTCAACAAAAATAAAAGGAAGGATATCACACTATTAGATCATTTATTGGGAGACCATGTTATTCTTTAAATAATTCAAAGGGTTAGGACGGCAATAAAGTTTGCAATAATTTAAAGAAAAATTATATTTGCTCACAATGAAGACATTGAAACCATTCACAGATAGATAAAAACAACCTAAGGAAGAGAAGATCCCATATTTCAAACTCAATTTATGAAACCGGCTATTGAAATCCTTAGATAGTTGCCTAGTACTATTGTGCTTCTGGTATGATAGGCAAATCAATTGTGATGTTATCTTAACTATGACCCACAATCAAAATAACAGTGGAGCATCTAAATGCCTTAATTCTCATAAATTAAAGACGATGAAGGAATCTGAAGATCAAGATATTGACAATTTGAAGAAATTCAAGAAATGAAAAGATTATGCTTGGAAGTTTAAGCTATTTGATTAACGGGCCTGTTGAATTATTTGATTTAGTTGAAGGCCTATTTTGTTAGTTTATGAGCTTCAATCTTGTTTATTTCTTATACTTTTAAGTTTTCTTTCGTTGCAAGTTAAAGAGTTTCCTAGTTGTTTAAGATGTCCTTATTTAAAAGGTTTCCTTATTTAAATGGTTACTTAGATGTAGTATTGATTGTCTATAAATACTCTATTTCATTGTCAATAAATTAATAACCTTCTCATACAATTTGTGAGCTTTGCGCTCGTTTTTCGCTTACACGTGAAACACAAAAAAAAAAAGTTTATCAAAGTTTTCAACTTTGTGGCCTTCGTCGACTTATCGTTCTTAGGTTCTCAGAGACAAGTTCTTTGTAGCTTTATGGTTTGTGGCATGTTTCTTCTTATTGTTTTGGTTCCTACCTCGTTTATGGGCAACGGGTCAAAACACGTCATTGAAGCTAACTTTGAGTTCTTGATATTTTGTTACAATTTTGATATTGGGTTTCATCGGAGTTGTTTGGGTTCATATGTCTCGTAGGATATTGTGTTCATACACGTTGTTGTCGGTTCTCTATCACATCGTCAGTGATTTTTGACAACCTAAAAAACCGCATAATATTTCAACTATTTTCAGATTCACAAACACAGTCAACAGCAGCAATGAAACAGAACACAAAATGACATAATGAAACAGAGCACGACAGTGCACGCAGTCACATTTAGAAATGGTTTTAACTTCGAGGCACTTCCTGTTGAGTGTATCTATATCTATATATATACTAAAATGAGTGATATGGTGCTACGGAATATCCTAGAACTATCACAAATGCAACACTGCACACTGTCAAAGCACAAGGATCATAACATAATAATGGTAGAAATGAGAAAGAAAGATAATCAGGTAGACTTTGTATAAGAAGCTTGTAGATTCTGATCAACGTATAGAAAATTCATGAACACACAAATTATTTTCATTTCCCCGCGTAATTACAGGTAAAGAAGCCAAATGCTGTTTTCTCAGAATATACAAGACAAAATCCATCGACTTCCAAATCCCGTCAGTACTCAGCCAAGAAAAATTTCTATGAAAGGAGAAAGTATCAAAGTTCAACCCATTTCATAAAAGAATCTGTAGAAATGTAAGCCTGATATAATATCTACAAATCTACATGTTCCCAATTGGAAGAATATTTTTTACAAAATGAATAGTTCATCTTCGTGAAAGTTCTTTTCTTTTTTGGGATAACCCAGAATAAAAGTAGTCCAGCTAAAAGGTCCAGATCGTTCAACTACGAAGTCCAGGTTAGATTTTCTTACCATGTACAACATTGGCTTATCATCAAAGAAAGCAATTTTCTCAGCACGATGCAGACAGGCAGAAGCAGTCTATTAAACATAAGGTTGTACGTTGTGTAAAACAAACATAACAACACACATAGAAAAAGAATTTAGATTGCAATTACCTTTAGCATCACATCACTAAACGACACTATTTCCATGGACTCCTTGAGAGATAGCTGTGGAGATAACGTGAAATTATTTAAATAATGGTGAAATAAATAAGAAAAAAATGCAACAGGGGAAGGTAATCTATTACCTTATCCCAAAAAGCAGCCAATAAATCCCTATTTTTGTGAGATTCCTGCATAATGTGAAATCAAGAATAAGAAATATCTGAGAAACGAAAACTCGGAAAAATCAATTACATACTGTCTTCACCAACTTCGACATCTAAGGTTCACCACAATATGCTAGGAGAACGTAACACTAGGAAAATATGTGAATAATTAATACTATCACAAAAGATTAAAGGTCAAGAATTCATCAAAAAGGCTGCCCATATTCCACAATTTTTCATTAAATCTTGTAAAAATCATACAACCTTATCCACATTCAGAGACCGACGGTGTACACGAATGTGTCTCCTGAAGTTAATTGGCGAACAGAATTCTCGGGAACACTTCTCACACTTTTGCATCTGAACTTTCACAGGAGTAAGCAAGGGCCAACCAGGAAGATCTGCAAGAAAGTAGAAAGAGAGAATTAATAGCAAACTAGAGCAGCTGTTGATAACTTGATGATATCCAGTGATTTTTCATGGGTCGATAGCTTACAGGCTATAGAAACATAAGAGCATTACATCAAAATAGATAAGACTTAAATTATTTACCCACCTGGTTGATCTAAGGAATGAAGCAACTGAATCCACTGTACTGGGCTGTCCCCAGTTTTTGAAAAGGGAAGAATAGGTTCCTTTCCAACAGCTTGTCTGATGAAACTGTTAAGGGAATCATTCCCTTCATCTGGTTCCATTGCATTGAGACTTCCACTGGTGCAGAGATTTGCAACAGACATCTAAGATTCAACTACAATCAGATCATGCGGTGGCACTGCACGGATATAAGATTGCATGATCATACATGGAAGAGAGAGAAAAATTCATGGACTCACTTGAACAAAGAGAAGAGCATAGTGTCAATTGACTTAACCAAACAATGCAGCTATAATAAAAAATTCAAATTGCAGTGAGAATTATTTGATTTGTACAGCCAAACCCGTCATCTCATGAATAGGAGAAGGTCGAATTTGATTTTCAAGAGTCGTGTAAAATAAGGATTATAATAGCCCAATTAGTTGAATAGCTAATATCATAAAACAAGACTTCACTGAATGGACATACGCAGAGAAATAATGCAGTTGTAACATGAAGGAAAAGCTTGGGCAAAACAATCAAGAAAATCAAGTATCAAAGGTTTATATGGAAAAGCTAATACATTTTAACCCAGATGAAAATCAAGTCAAATTTTCTTTGTAGACAAGCACGAATTTTAATTGCCTCCGGAAGCAGTATGGGGATTAGATGGTGTGTAAGGGTACATCAAAGGATGTTAACGTTTTGAATATAGCTTCATCTTCTACAACGTGATAAACATTAATAACAGATAACCAGAAGTTTTCAACATAACTATTTTAAGTCTCACAACTGGCCATTGACCAATATAAAGTTTATGACATTCCTATAGCATATAGAAAATCATCTGAAAATAAAGAGGCCTTCTATGAGTGTGTTTAGATAGAAAAGGCGAATTAAAGAATTATTTTTAGAAAATTGTTTCTTCAGGCAAGTTGTTTAAAAAGCCTTTGTGTCCAACAAGAACTGATTCTGCTGCGTGAACACTTAAAAAAACAATGTTTAATAGAGTAATTTTGTAAGCTCGATGTTTTTACTAGCCCTATAGCTAAGAAATGTACTAACAAGTAGATGTGCACGTCTGCGCACACTCCACCCGGCAATAAATATTTAGTGAATCGCAAATATTAGGAATCAGATTTTCCCATTTGCACAAACACAACACAATCATATCCCCAGCCTATATAATCAGCAAATAAACAGTAGCCGAACCCCATGATCTTCTTTCCCCCTTGATCATCCCACCACCACAAAAGAAGTTCCCGATGATCCTAGCCACAATCTTATGTGTCAAGTAATTCGATGAAGTGAATCATTTTAACTAGGCTACACTCGAGCAAAATTCTACATAGAAAACCTAGAACCACAACATAAAACTTTCCCTTCAACGAAAGGTCAGAAAAGAAAACCATAAAAACAAATCCACTGCACACGCACAAACAATCTCATTGAACTCGGACAAATAAACGAGCAACGTACGGAACGATTCAGTTCAAGATTCATAACAAAATCAAATAGACAGATAAATAAACAATCAGCAATGACAAAATTGGCCGCGACCAAAAATGAAGGATAAAAATTAACAACATATGCTAGGGTTCATGAGATCACGTGATCTGTGATCCGCATGTAACCTACAGTTCATAAGAGTGAAAAGAATCACGTACCGGTCCAGTTAACTTACAGGAGGATCGCCGGCAACAGGTGAAAGGTTGCTTGTCAACTGAGACGTCGTCCTCGAATTTGTTGATATGAATCTATTACCTAAACGAGAGATGAAAGGAGTCGGCGAAGGTTTTTAGAGAGAGAAATGAAATGAGGTGGAAATGGGACATGAAATTAGGAGACTATATATATACATTCATGGACGAAACTGTGAAAAGTAGATACTAGACCAACCCTCTTTCTTTTTTCCCCCTAAGTTTAGTATTCTGGGACCAAACAGTTGAGTACATTAGTCAAGTGAAGATTGTATGTTGCATAGTTTTGAAACTATGTTTTGCTTGATGATGCACGGTGAAATGATTATTTAACTATATACCGATGTTTTGATTGATATATATAAACTATTTTAGCTAGATAAATCACATTGAACAATTCATATGTGATAATCATTTCATCATGTATCATCAACCAAAATATCGTTTATAATTAAAAAATTATATTGGATAGTATATTTTTTTTAATGAATATCAGTAAGTTGGCGAAGTGTTTTGGATTTTTTACTCCATTCTCAATTTACAATTTCTATCTATTCTAATATTTAGTTAGATAAACCACATTGAACAATTCATATGTGATAATCATTTCACCATACATCATCAATCAAAACATCGTTTATAATTAAAAAATTATATCGGATGGTATATTTTTTTAATGAATATCAATAAGTTGGTGAAGTCTTTTGGATTTTCTCCCTCGTTCTTACTTTCTTACCTTACAATTCCTATCTATTTTAATATTTATTTCAATTTCATTATGGATTCCCAAAAGGCTGGATTTTGATTATTATTCTACATAAAATACATATTCCAAAAATCTTTTGCTCGTGGCATAAATGATAAATCTACCCCGAAAGCCAAACGGTCCTCATGTATGCTTTTTTGAAATAAAATATTCCTGAAGATTTAAACGGGCCAGGTTCATTCTTTTATGGGTGCGCTTTTTTGTAAATGGGTTAAATATGAGCTTAGGCCCAGGAACACCAGACGGTTTGGCTCGGTCCATGTCAATCATTGGTTCGAAAATAAATATCCATGAATCTGGGGGCCAATTCAGTAATGTACATAAAAGAAAAGGGGAAACTCTGAATTTACGTTTGCTTAAATTCATTTCGTTTTCACAGTCAGAACATCTTCTTTCTCTGCTTGCAAAGATTTCAAGTCAAAGGTGATCTCACTCTCCGAAGATACCTAGATGTAACTATTTGCTGAATTTTCAATGGCTTATCGTTGATTTTTGCCGGAAGATGTTCACGTTTTCAGCGTTTTCTTTATCTTTCATGAGCGCGTGTTTTTTTAATTTATATCATTGTTGATTATGTGGTGAATTGATTCCAATTCTGTAGAAGTGTTTTTGTGTTTTTAAGATTTTCACCTCTCTCTTTTTTTCCTCTGGATTTCGTACTTTTTATGTGATTTCTTGCTTTTTCTCGCTCGTGATTATTTGTGAGTGAACGAGAATTGACTAAAATTTATTTTCTTTTCGTCTGCGGTTGAACGCGAATTATCTATAGGGTTTTTAAATTTAGTGATAAATTGCTGAAACGGTCTTAATGAGCTTATTTTCTTATAAAGAAAAGTAGAAAAGAAGGGAGGAATGTGCTAATTTGTGTGGTGTTTTTTTGGCAGTCTTGTGGATGTGTTGTCAATGTAAATTTTATTCTCCGAGACCCTATACTTTGGCATTATGCGTGCGACTTTGATTCTTTGCAGGAAATTCATGCGGCAGACATCGTGGGGATAAAAACTCCTGTTTTGTTTGCAGTTAGTGTTTTCCAGAAATCATGCCTATGGTTTCCAAAGGGACTAGTTGGATTTTAACTGAGCCTGATTGTTGGCCACTGTGTTTTTGAAGTTATTAGACTCGGGTTTCATAAATTGTTAGTTTATTTCCTAGATGGAGCCACTCTGGAAACTTGTTTATTTGCTGGAACTGCCTTCAATCATTCTACTAATCACCGCCGTAGCAGTGACATATGCCTCTGCTTCTAGAGCTCTAAGTTATGGAAAGGAAATGGAGCGAAACCGTGACCTATCAGAAGCTTCCATTACTTTGGACAGCTCTCAGGCTCTGATGATCCCAGTAGTGAGCTCTTGCAGCTTGCTTATTATGTTTTATTTGTTTTCCTCAGTCTCTCAAATTCTTACTGTTTTTACCACAGTTGCGTCAGCATCAGCCCTATACTTTTGCTTGTCACCATATGTTGCTCACATCAAGTCACAGTTCAGTTTGTCTGACCCACATGTATCCCAGTGCTGTTCCAAGCCACTCACCCGTATCCAAAGTCTTTTGTTGTTTATCTGCATTGCTTTAGTTATGGCATGGATTGTATCTGGGCACTGGATATTGAACAACATTTTGGGTATCTCTCTTTGCATTGCCTTTGTCAGCCATGTTCGACTTCCCAATATCAAGATATGTGCAATTCTTCTTTTTTGTCTGTTCTTGTATGATATATTCTGGGTTTTCTATTCTGAGAGAATTTTCGGTGCTAACGTCATGGTATCGGTTGCAACTCAACAAGCGTCTAATCCGGTACATACAGTGGCTGATAGTTTGAGTCTTCCGGGGCTACAGTTGATTACGAAAAAACTAGAGTTGCCTGTCAAGATTGTGTTCCCCAGAAATATGTTAGGCGGTGCAGCACCTGGGAACAATGCTTCCGAATATATGATGCTTGGTCTTGGAGACATGGTAAGATATGTTGTTTATATGTTCCTGGTGATTTAGATTTATAGCATCTGGTTGCTGGCGCGGCGCGGCTGGAGACTGTTTAAATGCTTTCAGATTTGAGTTAAGTGTGTTTTGGCTCACAGTGTGTGAGCTGGCTCTACATGTCCTGTGGTATCATGTAGTTAAAAATCATCTCGATCTTACCATAATTATGCTAATGTCTTTCTTTTGCATTATTTTAAAGTAATTTGGCTTTTCCATAGCCTCGTAGTCTCGTATTTTGTTCAAGTCCCTCTCCAGAAATGCAGAGCATATTAAGTCTGTTATTGCTGAGAGATGCTAAAAGTACAATGAACGTTTTAACCATTACTCACATCTTTATTTTTTAATATACCGGTCACCTTCACTGTACTTTGGCTCTGGAAGCATGAGTTTACAGCATCCTACTACTTTTTCCGGCATAATTTGTGTATTGCTTTTGTATACATTGCGTGACAATGATTTGAGCTCTTGCTATGTTTATTATTTTTGCAGGCTATTCCATCTATGCTTTTAGCTATGGTTCTCGGTTTTGATCATCGAAAAAGCAGGGATTCTGCCACTTCCTTCGATGTACAATCTTCAAAGGGTTTCAAGTACTTTCCACACGCACTTACTGGGTATGCCATTGGACTGGTAGCCGCACTAGCAGCTGGCATTTTGACTCGCTCACCTCAACCAGCTCTTTTATATCTGGTATGTACAGACACTGATTATTCTGACACTATACTGTTGACAGTTGAAACTAAGGTGAAATTCAAATTTTGAAACTGTATTAAGAGTTCCAACATTGCCTTTCGATTTAGACTTGAACTATTGTGCTTAGATATTATCCGACTTCGCTTTTCAATTCTTAGCAATTTTGCGACAAATGCAGGTGCCTTCCACCCTGGGACCCGTAATCATTCGCTCTTGGGTCAAGAAGGACCTGGCCGAACTGTGGGAGGGAAATTCGATAAATGTAGATGAGAAAGCCCATCTAACAGTGCCCTGATACTTACTTGTATTTGGCCTCGACCTGTCCGCCCTCGGGGATGTTGGAAACTCGGAAAATATAAATGGGTACGATTTGGTCCAACTTGATCTCAAATTGGAATATGATAAAACATCAACAAGTAGTATGGCATGTACTGAGGCCATCTGAGGAAATTTATATCGGGACAAGACTTGAATACTATTTTATGCTCTTTTGAAAGATAATTATAATGATTTGTTCACAGAAATCGCCCGCGATAATCTTCGTAATTGAAAGAAACCAATAGAATCGTCAAGGAGTAGAATCCTAGGACGTAACCTTCGAGCGATAGAATCCGACAAGTTATATTGTCAATTGTTTTAATGAGGGGTTCATCTTCCGGGACAACGTCACTAAAATATCAGGCAAAATGGAACGGTGAAGAAAAATAAACATATTTATATGAAATCGAAATTGATTTTAATTGAACATGACGGGAAGTAGATGTTAAAATTTAAATATTTATTTTCTTAAAAAATTATATCATTAGGTTTATTTTTTTTTTGGAAAAATGAAATCGTTTCATTAATCAAACCAGCAAGTCAAGGGAAGGAGAGGCCGAAGGAATAGCATAATTGCTTCTAAGAAATCGAAATTATAACGAGATTGAAAACTTCGATGAGCCAATTCATGTGCCGCTTTGTCAGCACTACGAGGAAATGATAGATTGGAAATTGATCTAAAGATTCGGCAATAGGTGCATCCATGTGCTAAGTTGTAAGCATTTTTTGGCTAGCTAGCTGATAAAACAAACTGGTTGACATGCCTTCTACTCAGGCAGATTTATAAGCGTAATGGTTCTACCATCATTTATAACTACTAGTGCGGACCAAGCGATGGTAAGAGAAATAGTCCTAAAAAATAAAATAAAAATCTAAAATACCAAAATATCCTTTTATATTTATTAAATTATCATATAAATCTATAATTTTTTAGAATTATTAAAATATTTCTTGATTTTTATCCAGACTTTCGAATTTTTTAATTCATACCACTCCTAGCATAAAATTTTTATTTAACAATAAATTTTAAAAATAACACCAATTTTTTTAATATGCATCGTATGCCGCCAAAATATGCTAGTTAAATATAAATACCTAATGATGGATAAATAGCATTACTCAAAAACTATGAAAAATAAAGATTTGTTTTATAAGTCGGAAATGCAAAATGATGGATAAATAGCATTACTCAAAAACTATGAAAAAGCATGATAACATCATCAAGATTTATCGCGGAAGATTCCAAAATAACCACAATTCTAAAGAATCGTTTATATTTTTTTTCCAGTTCCCCAACTAGCTTTTCTCTTGGTAATTGAAGAACCTGCCACAGGTATAATGAGGAAAATCGATAAGTTTCTTCCAAAAAACATAAGGATGAAGAGGTTACAAAATTTTACCTCTTTTGCCTGCTCTTGTTCATGTACGATTCTTAGCCGCACATTTAAAGCGGCATGGTACATTTCATCACGAATTTTTTCAAAAAGGGGTTGCTTATTTACTCTCCACAGCAATGTAGCATGTTTAGATCCATTCACTGAAACTTTCTGCAAAATATCAAAGTTAATTCAAAGCTTCCATTTCCAACATAAACATTATTTTCTCCCAAGCAAAATGTCACCAGTAAAAACTAATCCAGTGCATCTATAGTCCCTTTTATCATTTATGTATTATTTTTTCTTTCTGATTGAACCTTACATATCTGCAATCTCACCAGTCAACAATGTCATATATAACCGCATTCTCGAAGCACATCTGATAGGGACTGGTGTATTATGCATAGGTCACCTCACAGATTCGCCAGCAGCCAAGAGCAATTACCAAATAAAGTTTCATTATATATACATTCGTTTTGGTCGAATGTCTTTGACTATTATCTGTGAAACTTCACAAAATAATAATCCAGGACTTGATTCATGAATCAATTATATCAATGTCTAGCCTAAACATGAGGTGTACTCTAGAACATTGATAATGCAATTAAAGTTACCTCCATGTCCAAGAAATCATCCTTCCAAAGCTTGAATAAAGTCTTGAGTGTATCTTTCTTTTCAACAAATGTATCATCTGAAATCTACAAACGTTAATATATCAGATGCTCCACAAGAAACATTTCCTATTAATCAGCTTAAATCTAGTCATGTTTGGTATTCACCAGAATAGTTAAACAATTCAAATCTACCGTCATTTTTCCTTCCAACAAGACCATAAAATCGTTATTCTACTCTAATTCACAATCTATAACATGGAATGAAGTTTACTTCCCAAGTGGAAAAGGGTTTCAGAGATCATAATAACAAATTAATATTTTCCAGCAAAGCACACAAAAAAGAACATAAAGTTAGTGCTGAATCAGTGAAGACTGTTGAGCAGCCTCGAATCTAATTATAAAATACATGAGTTTACATCAAATGTCATAATAATCCAAATCTCTCAAGCTAAGTCAATGCTATAACAACTTGATCCAAGAAAAAAGGTCTCAAGTACAGAATATAGGTATCAGTTGCTACAAAATGAGAACAGCTTGTGAAAAATCACAGGCCAAAAAGGTCTGATAAGAGCAATCCACCTTTCAGAAACAGTTAAATGTTCCAAGTCGATGAATCAGTGCAGTGGAAAATTATTTTGACATTGAGTAACATCTCCAATGTAGAAATTAGCATGCCAAAAAAAAAGCGTCAAAATATTAGTCTATAGAGTTACCTTATCAGTCTCAAGAAGACGACCGGCTTTTGACAGTAATTTGAATATCCTGCATGCCTCCCTCCCATATCTCTTCAATATCACCGACTCCACCTATGTAAATATTGCAATTAATATTAATGCTGAATACATGAAAGAAGCCAAGAATATGGAGGAAAATTACAGACCTCTTCATTTTGAGCCTTTTCAGTGATGCCCTTCAAATCTGTTGAGATAACAAAAGGGTGAAGCCAGTGCATTAAAACCTAAGGGATAAACAACGGCTGATATGCAAACATTTGATGACTGCACCAGAAAGTAGCACAGAGAGTACGTCCATACCAATACTATAAGTTTCACCATCTGCTGATGAGCGTGTACATCCAAGCCGGGCAAGTGAAGCTCTAATACGATCAAAATCCATACCAATACCGCCATCCTTTTTAATAACCTCATCATAAATAGCATTTACTGATAGATTAGCTGAAAATTATATTCAGAGTGGTGAGAAATTACTAAGTGGAACACCAAGTTCAATCACACGGAGAAGAGATATCAAAAAACTAAACACCATCATGTGAAATATCACTGATCAATATTTAAAGTGGGCCTTCATAGTTCACACACACCAACTACAGAGTTCTAGATGCACAGTTGGAAAAATTAAAAAATAAAAGTTAATGGGACGCATGAGCCATGACAGAATAGTTTAACCTAAACACTTTATCCAAGAAACTCATGAGGAGTTGAGCAGTTGTCGAATTGAACCCAATTTTTTAGGCTTATCTATGGCGGAAATATAAGAGAGCATGTGTTAAGGGAATTTGTTATTCAGTATATTATTTTGCTAGGTGTTTTCTAGCTTGAGCTAGAGGCGAGTATAAATCTGAACAGATTGAAGCCAAGTTCACAACCACCTATCTTTTTGTGCTTTGGAAAATCAACCACCAGCACTACATAAACTGAATCATCTTCAGATCATTTTTTAGAAGAAACTTTAGTGATGGATCTCTAAAGGCACACTAGAGGCAAAAGGAAAGAGTCTCAACAGTCCAAAATGGTCCCACGGTGGATATAATTCCTCAGAGTAACTACCAAGCACTGATAAGGATGAGCAACAACGTTAGAATAAGTAGACTTGAGAATGAAAACTGGGGATTAATTACCTGATTCTTCAGCTTTCTGCCTGACAGTAGTGTATTTACTTAACTCCAAAGTTGCACTCAGCACAATCGAAGCATCATCATTCAGTCTTGTTTTTACGTACGAAATGAAAGTCTAAACCACATATGCAAAGAATCAAATACTAGAGAGAATATACATCACGATCTATTATTATTAGAGAAATACAATTCATAAAGCTTAGCAACATTTATCAAGTGTTGCATCCCTGATCAAATGAGACAATCGTATGCATCAGTCCAAGAAGTAACCATTACAACAAACCTTGTCCCTCAAACGTCGTACAAATTCTTCATAGTTCACACGCCAAATAATTTCTTTCTTTTCACCAGCACCCATCAAATCTTCATCAAGCACCATAGCCTCTTTTTTACGCTACTTAAGCAAAATATATATATATATATATATATATATATATCAAAACTCAATCAAAATTTTCATTAAACTCAATCAAAATTTTGAAAGAAATTTCAAAACAGGGTAGCACACAAACCTTCTTCCCAAGTGTCACTCTTGCATGCCTTTCTTCAATTTTTTCTTCAGAAGCACAGTCTATGTGCTCTAAGAATCTTAATGACTCCGTCGGAGCAGCTGCTTCCAAAACACTCTGCTCTACTGTCTGCACTTCTTCAGTCTGTCATTACAAAATAAGCACTAACTTGCCAGGAAAAGCTGCCAAATGGATCCGAGAAATATACAAACTAGTTCAGAATTAGCCACAACAATATCAAAAGTTGCCAAGGAGAAACTATACAGGAACAACCAACTGAGTATATTAGCGTTCTCAAACAAAAGAAATTACAACTGAAACTGTGCCTCAATCATCTGAACTAGTACTCAAAGATACTCTAAAACCTGCACAACACCAGTCAGAATTCCTATAAATTATATGTATGAGTTATCAACTAAGCTTTTCTGATGTGATCGTGAGAAACAAATTTCATCAATAAACTGTACAAGTTAAGAATAAAACCTACTTTTTTAATCAATCTCCCTAACAAAATAAAATAATAAACGAATTTGTGACAAGGATTAAAATTCATATACATTATATCGGCCAACTACAGCTTAGAGCTCTATTTTATTGCGTGAGGAAGAATTTCTCGGAATAACTAATTCGGAGGGGAAAATAAAACAGAATGATCAACATTTATTGAATTGTTTAGAATAATTGAGCAGTCCTACTACCTGTAAAAATATTCGAAGCAGAAATCATGAATTTTCTACTCATTGGCATTGCCTTATATTTCTGCTTAAGTGGAGCCTAAGTTACGACGTTGGAAATCACCCATAATTGTGAACAATTGGAGGAAGAGATTGCTTCCTCCATATTTGTACAAGTGAAACTATATTATTAGTAAACTGACCAGTCCGCAAACGATTACCTTGCCTTTCCTGGCACCACGTTTATTCGCAAGAGATTTGTCATCAGAAGGTGGCGCAAGAAATGGCTCAGGGTTAGGACATCGTTCAATAAATCTAAAATTCAGAAGCTTGTTGAAGCTTTCTTTTACAACCATAACATCAGACTCTCCTGCTACAATAGTTTAGAGAAAAAGTGATGATGTTATTAAGTGCTTAACAAGATGTTTTCTGACAAGTAAATAGATAGATTATTTAAAAAGTTTCAAAAGCAAGGGTTCTGATTTATTTAACTTATGGCGAACCCTACATTTCTATCACATCAGATTGAGATATGAGGTTTGCCTAAAGCCTTTGCCAGGGAGTACATATGTCTAAAGAAACTCGATTGAGGTTGAATACAACATATCAACGATGTCGATGTTTCTATTATAACTCAACAATGCACATAAACAAAGTAGGTCAGCATTTTTTAAGACTTGTAGGCCTGCATTTAGCATCAAGGAATTAGAATCATTTTATCTTGAATCAGGACAATGATTTTATTCATACAATCACGTAGAGTGGGTGTGGCATGTCATATATTTGTGTAAAAAGGTGGACCAAAAATAAACACCTGAACCACTCTAGTTAGGATCTGTAATCAAATTGTTCACGGGATTGGGAAATCAAATTGAAGCATGCTTATAGTGTAACGAAATTATATATTTTATTCTAATTCAGGGCCTAAATCCCTCACCACCTATCTAACTTTAGAATTGCAAAGATGCCAAAAAGCACCCAGAATCACCTGTCACCAACAACTCTCTAAACAAATGCAGAGAGCCGGTAATCAACAATTTCAAAAATTATTATCAAACTATTTTCAGATTGCAGAATCTGAAGTGGTCACCCATTAATTGCAACAATGAATCAATCAGATAATACAAGAGCTAATCAGTCATAAAAATAAACATCAACTATTTATAATACATGATTTACCCGTGGTTTGCTCATTCCTCTCGATTATTCGATTAAGAGAAAGTCTTCCATGCTGAATCAACCCATGAAAAATTTTTAGGCACTGTATTGAAAAGAACTTAATCGATAGCTCCAGAAACCAACTTCAACACCAGAAGGCACAAGTGCAACAACAAATTAACCAGCAAAACAAATTATCAATAAACAATTCTCACATCACTTCCAAGCTCCTCCGATACAATTTGAATAAATTTACGAGCCCTCGACTTGTGAATAATGTTGTCAAACAAGGCAATATACTGTGTCACACTCTTCGGGGCCTCATCATTCTTCGGGGCCTCATCATAAGCACCTAAAAATTTAAAAGAATTGAAACATTACTTGACCCTAAAGAATTTTTTAACAATCAATCACAACTAACAAGAATGAAAAACTTGATCCCCAACATACCATTGTTTTAATATTCAAAACAATGCCACCGAAATCCGGGAGAGGACCAATAATCTCCCTCAAACAAGAGAAAATTAATTTTTTTAAAAAAAAGAAAGTTCAAAAAACTACTTCAATCAATGAGAATTCGATTTGAAATAATTGCCACTTCTACCTTCCCGCTGGGTTGAAAAGGGTTGGACACAATTTTGGTTGAATAAAACGCGCAAGCAGTTTACGACACTCTCCTTGCTTAGCTCCGTGAATCGGATAATCTGAGCTAGGGTTAGGGTTCCTCGGCGCAATAAACAGTCGCATACTTTCTGCAACGCCAAAAAATTACAGAAAACGTAAAATTAGAATAGGAAACAGAGCGGGGAGAAGGAAAGTGAGTGGACAATCAAATAGGAGCGGCAACCGAGCATTGTTCTCCGTAAGAAGAAGATATTATGTGAGTCGCTAGTAAAATTCCATGCTGCGACACCATTGCAGCCCAGGGTTCCAGCGCTTGCAAGGACGATGAATTTGTGTTACTTAAACCCCATTTTGCGTGAATTTATACTAAAATAATACACAGCACGCAACGTACAATATTTTTTATAATCATTTGAGTGATTTATTATACTGTAATTTTGATATATAAATTAAAAAATAATTTTTAAAATAAAAAAATAAAAAAATGACTCAAATAAGAATTGAACCTAAAACCTTAACCCTAATAAACAATAGCTCTATCCACTAAACTATATATATTTTACATTAAAATTTTAACATTTTATTAATATATATAATTATTAAAACAGACACACCAAAGTTAGTTATTCTAAGTGTTTCAAACTTAATAAAATAATATAGATAGTGTTTGTCTCGAAAATTTGCGAGTGTGCCAGGCACGTGTTCGTGCCAAATGTGAATTAATCTGACTCCGTTTACCAAGCGTTGCGAATCTCGATTCGACCGTTAGTTATAATTCCTTCGAAATGGCTCCAAAAATAAGAACGTGGAGTGGCGAATATAATGAACTTAAAGGGGAAATTCATAAACAACATCAACATTTGTTATGCCATTATAAATTCGAACAAAGTTTTTACAAGAAACTTGAACAAACATTCTGAAATCTATGGAAGGCGATTGGTGGAAATAAAAATATACGACCAAATATATGAGAGCAAAGTTGCAGAGAAGTTGCTGTATATTTTTTGTGAATTTGTTGGGGACCTCTTTCTGATTATTCTTTTTGCTTTTGTTACATTCCGCACAGCAGTTTTCCCTTCCCCCATCACTCCACGTTCTTCCACGTCAGGCACTGGCAGCAACTGATATCACGTTGATTCATTGGGTCAACTGCAATTTCACTTGGGCCGAATTTTGGGCTTCTTTGAGTTCTGGACATAACAATTGGCTTTCATCTGTTGAATTTGTTTTGGGCTTCTGAAATATTAGGCACAACAATTGCTCCCCGTAGCCAATTTGGCCCATGGGCCAATTTGGCTAATTATATGTTTAGCCCACTTTGGCCCATATTCAAAAATTGGGGCTCATATTCAAAACTTGATATGAAGATCACATTCTATGTCACGGCATCCTTCAGAATTCTTTAATAACAATCCCTAACGTGAAATTCTTATTTTATACTCCTTTCATTCTCCCTTCAAATAGACAAGCACAAACCCACATCAATCCTCAAAATTTGGCCTTCACATAAACAAAATTTGATTCCCTCATCGTGTTCTCACTTCACAGTTATCAATTATTCGATATTTGCCACCGGATCGTGGAGTCACGTGGACACCATTCAACTTTCAAGTAAATTTCCACCCTCAAACTCCTTTGCATTAAGCCATTTCATCTCAAAAGAGCAGGTAGATTTCTACAATTTTTCTATTTCTTCATGACACAAATGCTTTAGGACTTCACCTGCTTTCTTGATCATGCACTCAAGGTGTTTGATACATTGTCTGAGCTTTCGATCTTCCACGATCTTTGTTGGCCATTATATGTGATCATTGCGCCTTATGCTTTTTGTTGTTGTCTAGAGAACTTGTCTGCATTTATTTTCATGTACCTTCATTCAAGTATACAAGGTATCTACTTGCCTTGATCTCGACTTCACTTCAAAGAGAACCAATATCTTGTTTGTTTGATGTCACTTGTTCAAAAGCCATTACTTGGTTGTCAACTGAAGATGATCTCTTGGCCACTTTACACAAGTGTATTGATTTATTTTTCTTTACTTGCAGGAATGGTTAGTGATCCTCCGTCTCCTAGCGCAAATCCATCGAGCCAACTCTGATATTCCTTTGGCTGTTAAGACCATCTTTGTCCCTAATTCTGCTGAAGATTCCAACATGGTATCAATCCAAGTCTTGATTTTCCTACAGTTATTCCCCTATTTCAGCTTTCCAAGATTCTAGGTCCACGTGTTCAGAACCATTGATACAGCTTGGAAGCTTCAAGACCAACAATGGGAATACACACTGAAGGAGGCTGAACAAGTTCGAACACATTGTCATTCCAAATGGGAGAGATTTGTTCAGATTGGATATTCCTTGAGCTTTTGCTATTATTGCCTTTGCACAGACTCGAGATGATTCTCATTTTTATTCTGATTTCTGCTGTCTCTTTTTGTTTGCCATAATTTGACGGATGTCCTTCTGATTTGTAACTCTGGAAAGTGGCTCGAAAGCCAAACTTTATTTGGGAAACATGTTGTTATTACCATATACATGCTGCTTGAGATTTGTTTTCATCCATTTGGATTTTGGCATTTCACATTTACAAGGGAAACTCTGCCAAAATTTTCTAAAACTAAACAAACGGCAAAAAACCTGTTTTCTTTAACATTGATGCAAACATGGCGGGTCAACACTGCTTGTTACCAACCAACTGTTAAACAATATTTTTCTAACAATACTCCTCAAGGTTTCGAGATATGCCATAAACGAACTTCACTTTTTATCAATTTGGCCAACCAACACAACAAATATTCCTCTCAAAATACATCAACTACATCGGATTTCATGAGCAATGATTTTATTTATTCACAATGCTCCATCACTATTTGCAAACAAGTTCAGCGGGGAATGGCTTAAAAGCCTATTCCTCGCATATTACAGAAACTTTCTACGAGTCAATATCTCAAAATTAGCCAAAGTGGCTATCCAGCCTACTTTGTACAATACTTTTCATCTATTACATCTTTATAAAACATCCGTCTCCGGCTGTCGATCTTTCATCTGAGCCGGAGCTAAAATTAAATCCTCCATTTGTAACTCTTCTTCCTTGCTACCTCCATATTCCTCCTCAAATATTTTCTTTTCTTTGAATGATTCCTCCACCTTAGATTTGCACTCAACAGCTTTTTCTCTCAACAAACGTCGTTTTTGGGTCCGAGAAAGCGGTTTTGGGAACTTTGGATGCTCCACCCGTTTCCATACACCATTGGGAATTGCTCTGAGAGGAATAACAAAACGAGATTTTCTTTCATATCTATTATCGGTGTCTAGAGGTGGTGGCCTCTGTATTAGCTTCTGGAATGACTGTCGGTCACTCCTTCCCTCGCCATTCATTGACCCATGAAATGAAACCTTTCCGAGGTGCTGGTTCTCCGGCCTTTTGGCCATGGATCCCCTACTGTACCTCATATTCCTCCCACTATAATACATATCATCTCCACTGTGACAGCGGCCTTTTCCATGAAAAGTTTCTGTTTTCTTCTCCCTAACCTCAAACATCATTTTTCGAGGCACCCAACACTTCTTTATAGTAATTCCTGGCCTAATGGACTTGTCCCTATTTCCACTCCTTCTCCTCTCATTGATCAAGAAGGGCTATCGGGGAAAAAGGATCTTCATCCACTATCATTGCTTCCTTTTCTCGGGGAATTTCAGGATACCCTTGTTTATTCTTTCCTGCAAGACATTCTTGAAAGCCCAACAAGCATTAGTATTATGGTTGAAGGAATTGTGGTACTTACAGTAATCTCTTCCTTTCAATTCCTCCCTAGTGGGCAGCTTGTGGTCTGAGGGGAATGTTATAAACTTCTCCTTCACCAAGTGATTGAAAATTTCCTCCGTCTTTGATGCATCAAAAGTATAGGGTGTTTGCACTGGAGAAATGTTTTTCTTGGAAAGTTCTTCACTTTTACGTTTCAAGAAAGGGACAATCCGTGATCCGGAGTTTGCTACTTCTGCCAATGCAACTTCCTCCACTTCCTGAAAATAAGAGCCTACTGTAGACTTTCTTTTATGACTCTCCTCTCGTAACAATTCCTCATACTCTGATACCTTGGCAGCAAGTTCATAAAAATCACGGAATTCCATCCCTTGGAACTTCTTTCTAAGTTCAAAATCGAGTCCTCGCTGTGCCATCTTCACGTATTCTGATTCAGGGAGGAAAACTCGGCATCTGCTCCTCACCTTCTTGAACTTACAAATGAAATCATCGGCAGATTCCCCCGGGTTTTGGACCACCCTTGACAGTTCCGCTATACTAATCTCAGGTACTGTCCGGAAGAATTGTGTATGGAATTGACGTTCCGTATCGTGCCAAGTCATAATAGAATTTCGAGGTAATGTTGCATACCATGTGAAAGCAGTACTGGTCAGGGAATTGGGGAACAAACGTAACTTGTAATTAGAAAAGCTCTCCAAATTTGCCAATTCCCCACACTGAATTGTAAACCTTGCCACATGTTCCACGCTGGATTGACCGTCTTCCCCGGAGTATAACGTGAAGTCTGGAATGCGGTATCCTCTTGGGTAAGGGTTTTCATTATCCACAATATCAGGTTACGGTTTGTGGAATTCTGGTCGGTTGATTGGCCTCACTCCTGGGCCATACAACTCCTGAATCACATCACGTACCATCTCAAAATCCAACGCTAGAGTTTGTCTTAAATGGTGAGGAGGATAGATTGCCCCCCGAGTGTTATTCCCCGAACCTGGCGCTGAATATCCACGCATTCCCCCATCAACATACACCCCTGGATGTAAGTTAGGAGACGTCACAGAGAACACGTTACTAGCCATTTGTTTGCTGTTGCTGCAGTTTTGGAATTTCAACCCCAATTCCTCATCCTTTTTGTGTGGAGGAGTGTATCTCCCTTCCCTGGCAGATTCAGGAATTCGTGCTTCCCCCAAGCGGCGACCTTCACCTGCCTGAGAAACTCCTGATCCTTGGCCTTGATCTTTCAGCAGCTTGACGTCATTCTCTTGAAGTTTATCACTCTCTGGTATAACCACTTCGCCTTTTGCAGACTTTCTCCATTCCTTCATTTCTGCCACAAATTCCATCATGACAGTAGCGAAAGTTTGAGTCATTTCCTTGAGATCGCTTCAGATATTTTTCTCCATGGCCAACATGAAGTTCGGCGAAGACCCATCACCACTAGAAACAGCAATTCCTTCCTTCATAGTCTCTTCCTCGAACTGGTGTACGAGCCTTTCAACCGTTCTTCTTTCTGCATCAGTTTCTGAAACTCTTCTTGTGAGCGATGACCTTTCCCCAATGATGGAGGAATTCCTTCACTCTTCTCAGTACGCTTTGGAGGCATTGGGTCCCACCGGGCGTGCCAACTTGTTTGTCTCGAAAATTTGTGGGCATGCCAGGCACGTGTTCGTGCCAAATGTGAATTAATCTGACTCCGTTTACCAAGCGTTGCGAATCTCGATTCGACCGTTAGTTATAATTCCTTCGAAATGGATCCAAAAATAAGAACGTGAAGTAGCGAATAAAATGAACTTAAAGGGGGGATTCATAAACAATATCAACATTTGTTATGCCATTATAAATTCGAACAAAGTTTTTACAAGAAACTTGAACAAACATTCTGAAATCTATGGAAGGCGATTGGAGGAAATAAAAATATACGACCAAATATATGAGAGCAAAGTTGCAGAGAAATTGCTGTAAATTTTTTGTGAATTTGTTGGGGACCTCTTTCTGATTATTCTTTTTGCTTTTGTTACATTCCGCACAGCAGTTTTCCCTTCCCCCATCACTCCACGTTCTTCCACGTCGGGCACTGGCAGCAACTGATATCACGTTGATTCATTGGGCCAACTGCAATTTCACTTGGGCCGAAATTTGGGCTTCTTTGAGTTCTGGACATAACAATTGGCTTTCATCTGTTGAATTTGTTTTGGGCTTCTGAAATATTAGGCACAACAGATAGTATAGACTATATAAAGTAACAGTTTTGGTAAATTGAAAAAAAAAATCAAATAAAAAAAAATAAGTGGGTCTCTTAGAGACGGTATCACGAATCTTTATCTGTAAAACGGGTCAACTCTACCGATATTCACAATAAAAAATAACACCCTTAGCATAAAAAATAATATTTTTTCATGGATGACCAAAATAAGATATTCGTCTCACAAATACAATCCGTGAGACCGTCTCATACAAGTTTTTGACAAAAAATACCACGAGACTGTGAGGTTATTATGCAGTGTTATTTATCAATAACGAGTAAACACGAAGTGTGTTTATAAATTAAATTTTATTTATATATAATAATTTTTCATATATAATTTAATGAGATTATATTAAATTTTATTTAAAACACCATAACTCGGCTAAGCAGGCTAAAGGGCTACAACATGAATTTATTTTTCCTGGTTAAACTCGAACCTTGTGTTTATCATTTCCTGGTTCATCTTTTTACCTTATGTTCTAACCAAAGACTCTTATATTACATTAAATTCCAAAAATTTAAATAGATCTTTTATTATCTCAATTTGATCTCAAGAACAAATAAATATAAAACATGTCATAGTAAGGTAATAATTTAGCACGAATGATTTAGCCTGTCATTCAGGCTCAACTTATGAAAATAAAAAAATTTAAAACAGTAAATAAAAACAGAAAATAAAATAGTGAGAACTTACAAAGTTGTTACAAGAACTTCAAACTTTTATTGATATACTTTAGAAGTGTTTTTACAAGAGAGAATAGAGAGGGGAGCAAACTATACATAATAATTTTTCATATATAATTTAATGAGATTATATTAAATTTTATTTAAATTTACTTTTTAAGTTTCTAATTTATTATATTTTTTTAATCACGATTAATTTTATTTATATATAATAATTTTTCATATATAATTTAATTTCATATATAATTTAATGAGATTATATTAAATTTTATTTAAAATTACTTTTTAAGTTTCTAATTTATTATATTTTTTAAATCACGAATATATGGATTCAAGGGCAATGAACCTGTGAGTCTCATCGTCACTTGGGTAAGCCCACAAACCACCCCACAATGCATGGGGTTGGGCATGGTTGACTAGATAAGTAGATGGACAGGCTTGTATTGGGCTTTAATTGTCATGGGTTTCCGAACCGATCCAGCCCATGTTCATCTTCAACTTAACAAGATTTGTCCTTCGTGGTAAAGATGATTCCTGCTCGAAAACCCTTCCTGGCCAGTAGCCTCAATTCTTGTTTTCGAACTCCACCGAAATATATAGCGGAGATCTTGAAGGAATAACAAGGGAATGGTGAGCCAAAGGCAAAAAACGGCGCGGAAACGCTTTAAGGAATCTAACCCAGAACTCTTCCCTAAGCCAGAGCCAACGCCGCCGAAAGATCCAAACAAGGTAAAGAAGAAGAAATATGGCAAATTCAAACGCAAGAAGTTGAAACCCATTGATCCAAATAAGCCGAAGAAACCTTCGTACAAAAGGCACCCGCTTAGAGTTGCTGGCATGAAGCCCGGCGAGAGCTGCTACATATGCAAAGCGCCTGAACACATTGCTAAAGATTGCCCCAAAAAATGGGAGTGGGAAAGGAATAAGGTTAGATATATCATATATATTTTTGTTTGATTATGTTTTTTGGATTTTGGTATGTGTGTGCTCAATAAGGATTCGGGAATCTGTATTTCTGTGTATATATTGTATTATAATGCTTGCCGGTTCATTTCCTTAGGTTTATTGTGAGTGTAATTGTTTATGTGGAGCTTTTGCATTCTATTGACCAAACAAGTTTAGATGTTTATTTCTGTCTTTGGTGGTGGACTACTCCAATCTTCATTCATTATTTTTCTATTGTTTTTACTGAAAATTCCATTAATATTGTATGTATATATTTTTGGAGATTCTTAGCTATTTCTTTTACTCTAAAATGAGATGTTCTCCCTCTTCTTAGTGAAGCGAATTTTGTTGGACATTTACTGCGTGAAGGAAATGTACTATCCTTGACACTAGTTATTTTTTACTGATGTAGATATGTTTGTTCTGTCGACATCGTGGCCACAGTCTAAAGAATTGCCCTAACAAGAATGAAGAGTCTTTCGACAGGAAATTGTGTTACAATTGTGGAGAAATGGGACATTCTCTGGATAAATGTCAGTATCCTCTTCAAGATGGTAAATATTCTCCATTCGGACTCAATAATTTGCATCCCCTGTTATTTCCTGATATAATACTCAACTGACGATTAATCACTGTGCCTAGATTTTTATTGATCAGCAGTAGATTATCTTTTTATTGATCAGCAGTAGATTATCTTTTGCAGTTATTTGGTAGGTTTTCATGTTGTAATGAGGTAGGTATATAATCATGATGTTAACCGGTAATATGTATTATGTAAAGCAGTTCGTAGCTCTCCAAATGTTGCTGTATATTTTTTAATTTCCTTTCTATTCCACATTTCCCATTTTCATAGAATGAAACAAACATTGTTCTATCTGAAAATGTAACAAAACATTTCTCTATCCAACAATATATTTTTCCTCCTATTTACATCTCCAACATAATCTTTAGTTTTTAATTCAACTATTTCCAATCTCTGAAAATACTATATTATTATAATCAAATATACAACGTTTTTAAATTTGTGAATACCCACTAACCATTGAAAAATTGTATATCTATGTCATGATATCTCCAATCAATCCATATTCTTACATAACATTGAAAGCTAGACTAAAAATATAAAATAAAACCGTACATTCATTACATTCTACAATACATATCCAAGAATTAAGTTTTAGAAAAAAATCTCCCAGGACAGCCAAACATAGCCTTGGTTCTCCTGCCCATTTTGTTACGTCTAAACTTTCTTGTGTTATTTTATGAAACATTTGAATGCTGGGACAGGTAAACCAGTGTGTAAAGATGCTGAAGTAGCTTATGTTTGAGTAAAAATGTTGTTCTCATTAATGTAGGACTTCGTCGAGAGGAGTGTTTGTTGTATATGTTGAAAAAAAGCAGTTTATTTTTGTCAATCTAAACATTTTGACAGAACTGTCTCGGCAAGGCAGACGTATCAAATGTAATTCCCATCTACTGGGATGACCAAGTCTAAGAGAATGCTTTGGTAGTGTCCCGATTTGTTTCATATTTTTGGAGATATACAGAATTTTAACTCGAGTTTGCTGGTTCATTTTTATATCATCTGGTTGGATGTAAATTCCAAGTTCATTAAAAATTGACTCATCTGTGCTGCCAAGGTTTAGGGAGAGGCCTTCTAAACTTCACTAATGTCACAGGAGGAACTAGATACGCGAATTGCTTTATATGCAATGAGTCCGGGCACTTGAGTAAAAATTGTCCTAAGAATACTCATGGAATCTATCCACAGGTACATTCTCTTTATAATGACACAAACGAAGATGCATGCTTCACTCACGATGCTGTGACTTAATTCACTATTTTTTATCCAGCATCTTTCTGAAAAGGAACTGCTGTTTTCGTGCTTACTATAAGTCAAACAACCATTTTGATTGATCCTAGGCAATTTCCTTGCTATTTGTTAGTACTTTCAACAAACTTCTTCATTAGGTGTCTTCGACTTGAAAAGGAGAAAAGTATGATTTTTCAGAATCGTAGAAGTCAAAATAAGCTTCATCATAGCCACCCCATTCTTCTCGCCACTTTTTTTAATTATTTTTTTCCTAAAAGAAAGTCTCATGAGATTTGTTTAATGGCCTGCCTAAATTACCCTCAGTTCTGCATCTATTGACACCACTCTTCTAGTCATGGGGCTAATAAGCTTTCGGTGTTCTGCAAAATGTTTGTGCAGGGTGGGTGCTGTAAAATTTGTGGCGGTGTCACGCATCTGGCCAAAGATTGTCCTAATAAACACAGCCAAACTTCTAAAGGTGATTGGATGTCCGGTTATTCATGTAAGTACAGTGTATTAGTTCATTGACTGTATTTTGCTCTCAGTTGTCCGGTTAAATCTCTTATTTCTCAAAACTATGTTACATTGATATGCCATTACTATGCTTGACATGGGCGTTCAATATTTTTACCATTGTAAATATGTGTATTGCCCATTAGTTGAGAAAGATATAAGTGTAAAATCCGTAATATATGACCTACTTACCATTCCTGAATGCTAATGTCAGTGAATGATACATTTTGGACAGTGAGTTTGGATGCAGAAGTATTTAGTTCAATCACTCCAGTAAGCTGGGATTTTTAAGTTTTTTACAATTAAAACAGAGACATCTTTCTATTTTATATACGATCGTGAAAAAAACACCCTTTTTTATTTTATTTTATTTTCAGAAAGAAGTTGAAGCAGAATCAAAGAAAGCTATATTTTCCTGCTGATGGTTTAGCTGTAGAAGTTGAAATAACTAAAACTCATGCATCAGTATATATTTATATATATGACATTTGCATTCAAAGCTCTCTCGACTTTTGCTAATCGCCTTGTATTGTAATAGCTGAGATTCAAGAAAGGCCTAATCGAATAACCAGGTTCCTTAGTGGAGACGACCTTGAAGATGACTTCATTGCAGCTGTTCCGGTTGCTGCTGAGAAAGATAACAGTGTCAAATCCAGTAGTAAGCAGAGAACTAAAGTCGTTAGTTTTGTTGGTTGAATTGAATGTAAGAGATGTTAGACAAATAGACTGTTTGAACTGTTGATTTCATTTAAAATTAATATTAATTGAATCGTTTCTGCGGTTCTCTTTTCTACCTTTTCTGCTTCTAGTGTTAATTTAGTTTTTTCTCGGCAATATATTACTGTTAATTAAAATTAAGTACCATGTTTATGGAGAAATATAGTTATATTATATATGTATTTATTATAATATAATTGATCCATGCCTCTCTAACCATATCTTCTCGCTTATTTCAGTTTAATTACGAGTTCGTCTAGTTGAACAATCATCATTTCAGTCTACGTATTAATTTTTAAAATCTGTCTCCGTTGGTCTAGGATCGGTGTCTGTTAAAAATTAATTTTACCTCGGCTCTCACACCCTGCCCATCACATCGCACATCGGGAGACGAACGTGACTAGTTCCGTTGCATTGGAGAATTTGCCCACATCCTCTACGAACATGGAGATAATCCCGGTCTCCCAGTTAATGCTTGAGAATTCACATGGAAGCGATATAGGGACTGAGGTGCATCATTATGATAAATCCGAAGTGACTGACCTTAATCCAGACTTAGCTCTCGAGAAGCTACCACCACGGGAAGGGATGGTACTCAAATGGAAACAACGAGCACGGGAGGTGGGGATAGTTGCTTAAGCTCAAGGAAATGAGGCTGAATCTGAGTTTGGTGGTTAACGCACCAGAAAAGCGCATGGCGACCATCCTGAGGAAGGTGAAAAGCTTAAGATTTCTCCTGAATCTGTTGGTCTTAATGTTATGTACTCGTCAATGCCTGCCTCGCAGCCCCGGCAATCATCATGAATTGCCTCATTCGGAATGCAGGAGGAGGAGGGCTTGGGAACCACCGTGCATTCCTCGAGCCTCGACGGTTAATAACCAAAATATTCTACATGGAGAACACTATTTTAATTTAAACCAAATTTCAATGTTGATTGTTTTGGAAGGAGGAAGGGAGGTCTAGCTCTTCTAAAGGAAAGATCCTATAGATATCGAAATTTGGCCTTGCTCAGTTGGTCACATTGATTGTTTACTTGGTGCAATAGAAGGCATAATGGAGAGTTTATATTTGAAAGGCTGGATCGGTTCCTGTGTAATTTCGAATGGCAGCTTTGTTACCCTTCAGCGACAGTTACTAAATCTAGAATTCTATGGGTCTGATCATCGTCCTGTTTATATTTCAGCGGAGAAAAAACGTGATGATCACTTTCACAAAGGCCTAAGCCATTTAAGTTTGAACATAAATGGATGCTGGAGGATGATTTTCCTGATATTCTAGAACAATGGAATGGATGTTTTTCAGACGGTTTACCGTCTAAGCTAGCATACTTTAGCCGATTTCTTCGTTCCTGGGCTGGGAACCGATTCAATGTTATGCCTCGGAAATTATCGAAATGCCGAAGACAATTTCTCCAGGATCTCGGCACTAGAAAAGTAGATCGAGTAGTTGACGACTCGAGAAGAATTGAACTGGAAGCAAAGAGCACGTGTGAACTGGTTGGGATTTTTTTTATTAATAAACTGCATTTTTTGTTTTCCATTTTTTTAGATCAACTAAATTTTGTAATAGCCCATTAAAACAAAAAAATTTAGTTCTCTCCCTTAATTTAATTGATAGTAGGATTTTTTAATCTTGCAAGAATTCAAGTTGAAGATAGTATAAAATAAGATGCACGAAATGAAAATAAGGCTCTGAACTTAAATAATGAACTTTCAAATACCTACGTTGAACAAATTTTTATTTATCAATTTGAATGTTTCTTAAAAAATATTGCAACAAGTCGAATTCTTAAATTTAGACGGTTGTTTGTTTATAGACTATTATGATGGTGAAATTGGTAGGCACGCTGCTTCTGCTTCTTAGAAGCAGTGCTAGAAGAGCATCTCGGTTCAAGTTCGAGTGACGGTATGTAATCTCGTAAAAAACTTAATTAATCCTACAACTATTCCAACCCTCTATGGAGGTCCGGAAAGCCTTATTTGATATGCATCCCTCAAATTTTCTAGGTTCGGACGGATTCAGACGCTCTTCTCCAGGAAAAAAAAAATTGGACATTTTTTCGGGATTGCCAACATTTCGGAATTCGGAAAAGACGTTTCTTCATGGAACTCCACACTCATCACTCACATTCCGAAAGTTCCAACTGAATCGGATACCCCAAAAGATTTTCGGCCCATTAGTTTGTGCAACACATGTTATAAAATTTCCTAATGAACGATCATTAATTGTTTACAACTGATCCTTGCAAAAGTCATTGATCTTTATCAAAGTGCTTTCGTTTCCGAGAGATTTATCTGAAACAACGTCATCGTTGTTTTGAGTGTATGAACTAAATTCTAAATAATGCAAGAAATAAAAGTGCCTCGTGTCTTTCGGCGCGTTCATTTGCACGCGCCGCCTGGAGTCTTCTGTTGCTGTGAGTCTCCAAATTTCTCCTATAGTTTCGTTAACTTTATGTAGGCATTACTCCGAATGTAGCATTAATCTTTGGAGGTATTATTCTATTATTATTATGTCTTCTTGTTCAGTACTGGGCTTTGTTTCTTAATTCTGGATGATGTTTCTGGTTTAAACAGCGTCGTTTGGCTTGTTCGGTTGGTAATTCTGGTACTTTCTTGTTTAAGGAAATTTAATGATTTAGTAAAGAAGAATTAATTAAGTGGTTTGGTTATTGTTAAATATATTGTAATAAAAAGAAAAATGGACTAATAAAATTTGAGAATTGAGGAGTAAAATCTGGATACGCGCTATCGCGCTTCATTTACATCTAACTGCTAACTGCTAACTGCTAACTGACAAGTATGCGCGTACTGAACAATATATCTGTCGGTGATAATCAATTGTGAGTTAAATATGGGTTTAATTAATGTCACCTTTCTTATAGGTATTCTTTAATTTTGGTATCACTTACCAATGTTTTGGACTGAAAATATATCTTGATTAGGGTCTATATTGATTAGTATAATGGTACAGATCGAATTCGTAATGTGGCCATTTTGGATTCTAAATTGGAGGAAGCAATTGTGTTTATGTTTCTTGTTTCGGTTTGTTCTATACATATTTATTTTTACAAGAGAAATGTTTGACTCTTAATGAGATCATATTTCACCGTAATCTTCAATAATTAGTATTTCGTTCTTTATATATACTAGCATAAAAGCATGTGCATCCGCACGTGAACTCATATTCTAAATAACTAAAAAATAAATTAATAATAAAAATATTTTTAATCTTTGCGTAACGTGATCCAATTCATCAAACAACATTTCGTTCGAAAAAAAGATAGATCAAAACAAATTATAAGAATTTGAAATAATGATTTATCAGATTAAGTACTAAATTGAACTAACATAACAATACAAATATAATAATATGAAAGGATTTGAATTGATTAAGCAATATAACAATGTAAATAGAATTATATGAATATATTTTAATTAATTAAGCAATATAAGAGTGGAAGAAAACATTTTAGTATATGATGTTGATATTTATCTACTCATTAAATCAATTAATTGATAAATATGTTCCTAAAATGTAAAAATTATATCTTGAAAATCTAAAATAGTACTTACTTATAATTTTGGAATAATTAAGAACATGTGACAACAATTTTTCATTTTAAGTTATATTCTAAACTATAACCAATATCGTAAATTCGAAATCTTTCGCAAACCTACATTTTGTTAATCAATAAATTATATAAAAAAATAATAAAACATTACATTAGCTACAGAAAACCTATGGACACAAATTGTATTTTGAGAAAAAAAATTAATATATTTAAACACAAGAATTAAAAATAAAATAAATAATTACTACATTCACCCCTTCTAAAAATGACAATAGGGCAGGGCGGTGCGAGTTCAGAGATGGGATAATAAGCTCATATCCGTCCCGAACTATTTCGGAGATTTTAAAAAATGCATGATCCCGAACCTCAACCCAAAAAATCGGAGATCTCATCCCTGTTTTGGGTTTTTATCGCAGGGTCCCAAACCCGTAGGGAAAGTTGTCATCCCTAACCCCTTCTATACCCTATATATATTTGCTTAAAGCAATGAACTAAGAAAACTTCATTTCCAACAATTTTATTAAATGGAGATTCATTTACTTAAATTAATAATTGAAATATCACTATTCTATCTCAGAAAAGAGAAAAAAATATCACCACTCTAAATTAATCTCCAGTGTCATGTATCATCATATTCATTATTCTCTCATTTTTTTAGAATTACATTTGCTAAGGTTCAAAGCTGTTAACAGAAAATTTGAATTCGTTTTCACTATATATTTATATTTTAATATGTTTCTTATTATCGTTTGAAAAGTAAAATCATGTACACTACTAATGAATTCTATATATATTGGACATTAAAAAGTTAACAAATTTGAATTAGAATAAATTATAATTACCTAAGTATAATAATATTTTCCAATTCAATTGGTTATTATTAGAAGATTATCAATAAATTAGATTTATATCGTGCCTAACTTCTTCAACTTTTTCCTCTTTTTTTGTTAATTAAAAACAGTAAAAATTAACATCACAAAATGGTGAGGCATGAGATAATAAATAATAATGAGATAGTAATAACAATGGATAATCAATTCTTATTAATTACTAATTGGGATGGTCAAATTGCGACTCATGATAATAAGAAATATTTTAGAGATGTCAGATGAATGATTATAATGTCATATTTATAATGGTCTAACTTTTTTTTTCATATTTTAAAATTTATTATATCATATTAATTTAAGTGATATAATTGTCATAACTTAATTGTTTTACAATTGTAAATAGATAAAATTATTTATTCCTCTATACAAATTCAAAGGCATCACAAAGAAAGAAATTTAGAATTTTAACATAAAATATAGAAAATTAATGATAGATTATTTTCTTCCTCTCATTTAAATTCTAATTTGTATATATTATTTGCACAACTGGTGATTCTCATTACATCAACCACACAAACTCTTGTGAGACGGTGTCATAGATCAATTTCGTGGGTCAAATCTCTTATTTGAGTCATCCATGAAAAATTATTAATTTTTATGCTAAGAGTATTACTTTTTTATTGTGAATATCGGTAGGGTTGACGCGTGTCACAAATAAAAATTCGTGAGACCGTCTCACAAGAGATTTACTCTACGCCAACATAACTTCCAATTTAGTTATGGTAACGTTATACTAAGAATTATTTGTAGGAATATCTTACTCTTACTTCTTTTTGACTCATTTGTGTCATTTTTTAAAACAATTTCATAATAATTTTATCTATGTATAATTTGACTCTATTTTTTTATTCTTCATATAATAGATGCCGTCATTGAATTTTTTTAGAAAAATAAGTTGAAAAAGTATCAATTGTGATAACATATTTGAATAAGCTCAAAATATTTTTTTTGTTCAAATTAAGTGTTTATTTCTTTTTTTATTTAATGTTTGATTACCTTTTTGTCAATATAATTGTCATTATATACTTGTACGTAAATAACTCTACAAATACAAATAAAATGTTATCGCATTATTGTTATGAATGAGTACTATTTGATAATATATAAATATGGGGAGATTTAAATAAAATAGAATCTATGAGAGTAATTAAAACAATTAATCATTCAATTTATTTTATTTATTATCAAAATTAGTGAGAAAAAACTAATGAAAAAATTGATTGATTTTCTACATATTTCTTTCTCATTTTAGCAACTGTACAACAATATTTTTCTAGTACCATATCATCCGATGTATGTGAATGAACAATTTATTTGTCTACACTTTTATAGGTACTTATGATTCAAATTTATTAATTTTTTTATTAATATTATTTAAATTCACAATTAAATTTAGGTTTATAATATATTATTTTTGTTGATTCATTTAGAAATTAATAGTTTGACAAAATAAATTTAAAATTTGATTAAATATAATTTTATTTTCAATTTAAATCGTTTTATTTAATTTAAAATTAATAACAATTATTTTAATTTTTTTATTTTTTCGTTTGTCAATATTTAATTTAGAATTTATTTGAATGACTCTTCATTCAAAGCCTTCAGATACCTTATCATGGGTCCTTTATATATATAATTTTTTGAAGTTTTTTTAAAATCTAATTATATTAAAATTTGTTTTTAATAATTCATTGAATGTACTCAAATGATAGTGAAATAAAACAATAAATAATGTAATTAATTTAATTTAGAATTTAAATGAAAGTCCAAGAAAAGTATTAAAATGGAAAAAATAATTGATATTAATATTAAGTAAATTTAATAGTATGTTTTTTACAAAGTCGCTCAAATATTTAAGAATATGGAGATGATTTATTTGCTACATTTAAATTAAAATATAAATATAACTCAACTTTATTTCTCACGCTTATTTACAACAATTAGAAAACTTTTCTATCATTCACACATTTATATGTATATAGTTTGAAATGTAAAAACTTGTGAAAAGTAAAGACACGAGAATTTTATGGATGTTCGGAGAAAAACACTCATACTCCTTCTTCCTCTGTAGGAAGGATTCCACTAAAACACTTGTCTGATATATATATATATATATTTAAAAAATTGCTACTAAAATATTTAAATTTCTTATTATAGCTAGCTCTTTTAATTTTTCTATCAGATTCATATTTTATGATATTATTAGTATATTAACATTCATGATTATTGATATAAATTATACTAAATAATTTATTAAATTATTTACTTTCAATTCTTAGTTAAAAAATTATAAATATATTATTATTAAATTTTATATTATTATATACTTATCATGTTACTGTATTATTGCATATATAATTATTTTTTCTTATATCTTCTTGTGATACTATGATTTATTATTTAATCAGAAACTACATTAAAATATAATAACAAAATTGCATTAAAATCATAAAATAACATGTAGAAAGAAAATTAAAAGGATAAAATATTTAAAGTTAGTATAAAGATGAACTATTTGAGAAAATTAATATAGGAGTTACATTTTATTCTTGAAGTGATATAAATTATTACAATCAATGTATATTGTAGTGATAATTTATCAGCATTTGTTAGACTATTAATTATATATTATGTGGAATAATTAGGCTACTAATTAATTATATATTAGGCGGAATAAATAAAAAATTTTGATATTTCATTTTTACACTTGCAACAATTAGAAATTTACAAATATATCTTTATTGAATCTAGGATTTGTATTGATGAGGAGGTCATTTTTATTTTTTGACAATTGGAAAACATGGCTAATGATCTACACTTTTGTAGGTATATAGATAAAAAAATATTTTTTTTTATCAAAGATATATTCATTTTTAATGCATAGATTTCCTATAAATTGTGTAGAAAATTTCCATGCAATTAATCTAACAACACACAATTTAAGGGGGTAGTAGAAAATTTACAATGAAAAACTTTGTTATTCTTTTTACACTTTTATAAGTATAATAGTTAAATATATATTCTTTTAATATTTTTAATTATTTTTTAAAATTAAAAATCTATTCTTTGAATATTTTTTCTAAGAATTATTTATCAAGAAAATGTTATTTCTCTAATGTATTTTTATTATCAAATATCAATTCAATTTTTATGTAACATTATTTTCAAAATTTATTTTGTTACAAATTTCTATTAAAAAATAAAAACACTATTATGATCTTCATGTATTTAATGATTGTGTAGAAAATTTTTCATACAATTAATCTAACAACACACAATTTAAGGGGGTAGTAGAAAAGTTTCAATGAAAAACTTTGTTATTCTTTTTACACTTTTATAAGTATAATAGTTAAATATATATTCTTTTAATATTTTTAATTATTTTTTAAAATTAAAAATCTATTCTTTGAATATTTTTTCTAAGAATTATGTATCAAGAAAATGTTATTTCTCTAATGTATTTTTATTATCAAATATCAATTCAATTTTTATGTAACATTATTTTCAAAATTTATTTTGTTACAAATTTCTATTAAAAAATAAAAACACTATTATGATCTTCATGTATTTAATGATTGTGTAGAAAATTTTTCATACAATTAATCTAACAACACACAATTTAAGGGGGTAGTAGAAAAGTTTCAATGAAAAACTTTGTTATTCTTTTTACACTTTTATAAGTATAATAGTTAAATATATATTCTTTTAATATTTTTAATTATTTTTTAAAATTAAAAATCTATTCTTTGAATATTTTTTCTAAGAATTATGTATCAAGAAAATGTTATTTCTCTAATGTATTTTTATTATCAAATATCAATTCAATTTTTATGTAACATTATTTTCAAAATTTATTTTGTTACAAATTTCTATTAAAAAATAAAAACACTATTATGATCTTCATGTATTTAATGATTGTGTAGAAAATTTTTCATACAATTAATCTAACAACACACAATTTAAGGGGGTAGTAGAAAAGTTTCAATGAAAAACTTTGTTATTCTTTTTACACTTTTATAAGTATAATAGTTAAATATATATTCTTTTAATATTTTTAATTATTTTTTAAAATTAAAAATCTATTCTTTGAATATTTTTTCTCAGAATTATGTATCAAGAAAATGTTATTTCTCTAATGTATTTTTATTATCAAATATCAATTCAATTTTTATGTAACATTATTTTCAAAATTTATTTTGTTACAAATTTCTATTAAAAAATAAAAACACTATTATGATCTTCATGTATTTAATGATTGTGTAGAAAATTTTTCATACAATTAATCTAACAACACACAATTTATGAGAATAGTAGAAAAGTTTCAATGAAAAACTTTGTTATTCTTTTTACACTTTTATAAGTATAATAGTTAAATATATATTCTTTTAATATTTTTAATTATTTTTTAAAATTAAAAATCTATTCTTTAAATATTTTTTCTGAGAATTATGTATCAAGAAAATATTATTTCTCTAATGTATTTTTATCATCAAATATCAATTTAATTTTTATGTAACATTATTTTCAAAATTTATTTTGTTACAAATTTCTATTAAAAAATAAAAACACTATTATGATCTTCATGTATTTAATGATTGTGTAGAAAATTTTTCATACAATTAATCTAACAACACACAATTTATGGGAATAGTAGAAAAGTTTCAATGAAAAATTTTGTTATTCTTTTTACACTTTTATAAGTATAATAGTTAAATATATATTCTTTTAATATTTTTAATAAAAATATATATTTTATTAAAAAAAAAGCTATTCTTTTAATATTTTTTGTAAGAATTATGTATGAAGAAAATATTATTTCTCTAATGTATTTTTTATTATCGAATATCTATTCAATTTTTATGTAATATTATTTTCAAAATTTCTTATTTTACAATTTTCTATTAAAGAATTTTTAAATTACAAAATTATGATAACTGATTTTGGAATTGAAACTAAGAAAAGATTTAGTTTGATTTTGGTTCTACTGTTCTTGAGAACCATTGTCAGGTTTAGCTTCAGACATTTAATTTAATGTCTAAATCTTAATCAATCTTAGTAGATATTTCGAATATCACCAAATTTGTGTGTGCTGAATTTATAAATTTGTCGTATTTATAATTTTTTTTAAAAGTGCTACTAAAATCTTTACTTTCTTACTATAGTCAAACTCTTCAAATTTTTCTAAGAGCTTCATATTTTATGAGATTATTAACATATTGACATTCATAATTATTGATATAAAATCTTCTAATAAATTTATTAAACTATTTACTTTCAATTTTTTGTTTAAAAAACCATAAAATATGTTAGTATTAAACTTCACATTATCATATTATTTTATATTTATCATGTTATTCTACTATTGGACATATAGTTAAATTTTTTTATATATCTTCTTGTAATACTATAATTTATTTATTACTTAATTAAAAATTGCACTAAAAACATAATTACAAAATTATAATAAAATCATTAAAAAAATGTAGAGATAAAATTAAAAGAATAAAATATTTAAATGTAGTATAAAGATCAATTATTTATAAAGATCAATTATTTGATAAAATTAATATAGGATTTACATTTTATTATTGAAATGATATAAATTACTACAATCAATGTTTGTTGTAATGACAATTTATTAGCATTTGTTACAATTTTACATATATATCCTTATATGATTTTTTGAATTCATATTAATAAGAAGACATTTGTGTCTTTTCACAATCGGAAAACAAATGAGTGATCCACACTTTTATAGGTATATAGATGAAATGATATAAATTACTACAATCAATGTTTGTTGTAATGACAATTTATTAGCATTTGTTACAATTTTAAATATATATCCTTATATGATTTTTTGAATTCATATTAATAAGAAGACATTTGTGTCTTTTCACAATCGGAAAACAAATGAGTGATCCACGCTTTTATAGGTATATAGATATATAGATATAGATATTGATGTGTTGTCTTTGTAGAAGAAATGGTAAAGTTGATATTAACAAAATAAAAATATAGCCTTTGTTGGAAACCCACTGACATTTGTAGAGAATGCAAAAGAAATAGTTGTCTAAACTTTAACATTATTTCATCATCATATGCTTGTGGATGCCTTTGTGTGTATGTATTCCTTCCCAAATCTACCATTCAAACAAAGACTAAATCCAATTCAAATATCTCCTCTTGCAGGTCATGACTGAAAACCCTCAGAAACCAGTATTAACCCCAAAAACAATGTACCATCATCCTTCCGAAACACTTCAAATCCATCCCAAGATCGTAGAAATACCCCTGAATTGTTCACGTGATACCTTGCCTCGAATTTGCCCTGCCAATTATTACCCTTCCAAAAAACCATCAGAAAACAACGACCTTTACTTAAGCCCACCACCTTCGTGTCCTGGTTACTTCCGTTGGATTCACAATGATTTGTGGCCATGGAGGGAAACAGGAATAACTAAAGAAATGGTGATGAGTGCCAGTCGAACAGCAAATTTCCGATTGGTGATATTAAAAGGGAAAGCATATGTGGAAACATATAGAAAGTCGTTTCAAAGTAGAGATACATTTACTCTTTGGGGGATCTTGCAATTGCTAAGGAAGTTCCCTGGAAAAGTCCCGGATTTGGAGTTGATGTTTGATTGTGTAGACTGGCCGGTCATCAAGAAAGAAACTTTCCACGAGCCCGAGTATAAATCTCCACCGCCATTGTTCAGATACTGTGGCGACGATGCCACATATGATATAGTGTTTCCAGATTGGTCGTTCTGGGGATGGTAAATCTGTGTTTCATTGGAGTACATATAATAATCTTGATTATATAGTATATGGTGTGACCAAAGCATGGGTGGAATTATAGATTAGATTTAATTGTTTAGGCCGGAGATAAATATAAAGCCGTGGGATGATTTGTCCAAAGATATCAAACAAGGAAACACGAGGACTAGATGGACGGATAGGGAACCGCATGCTTACTGGAAGGGAAATCCAGCCGTTGCTGCCACCAGGATGGATTTGCTCAAGTGTAATGTTTCAGATGAACAAGATTGGAATGCTCGTGTATATGCACAGGTGAAGTTTAATTTTCACTTGGACTTTTACTTTCAATAGGAATAGATAGACTGTCTTGAAATTTGTTCACAAGTTTGTCTAATTATATTTGTTTTGAATCATTGAAGCTCCATTTTGAGCTGTGAAAGTGAGTTGATCATTAGGATAGGAAACAATTATATGGACTGATAGGATTTAACAATCACTTAATTTGATGTGACTTTCTTGTGCAGACAAGAATTGTGATAAGAGATCTGCCCGAAAATTTTGATAGAAATGGCAACTCGATGCCTTTTGACGTGTAGAACATACATTTTCCAAAAAAGTTTACGAAGTTGTTGGATTTTTAAATTTTTGCTACGTCCACACCGCCCCAAATGTTAAGGTTTTCAAGGGCATCTTCCTTCCTCATTCACAGCCCTTGGCATTTGACAGGGAAAATGTCAGAACAGTGAAGCATTAATTACTCAAAATAAATTTGCAGGATTGGAAACAAGAACAAGATCACGGTTACAAGCAATCAGACTTGGCGAGCCAATGCATTCACAGGTGTGACGGACTGAACACTTTATATGTGGTTCGTTTTTTCCCAGTATCAAAACTGCAGCTTATTTTATACGGGAATATGACTCCAGGGGCCTTTTTCCTCATTGTTTGCGTAACCTAATTAACATCTTCATTGTTTTTTTCATCATGCAATATACACAGATACAAAATTTACATTGAAGGGCCAGCATGGTCCGTGAGCGAGAAATACATTCTAGCTTGCAATTCTGTGGCGTTACTCGTAAAGCCTCATTATTACGATTTTTTCACTAGAAATTTGATGCCATTGCAACATTACTGGCCAATTAAGGATGACGATAAGTGTAGATCGATTAAATATGCAGTTGACTATGGAAATAGCCACGAACAAGAGGTATTCATCTCTCTCCGAAACCATGACCCATTGATTGAAAACTAAAACTTTGTTTGCAAGGGAAGAGTCAACAGCAAGCACATGTTAGTTTTGCACTTGTAAATACTCGTTCCCACCCTCATGTCTCATAATTTCAATTTCCCGTGCTATTGTGATGTGTGAGCATTAACCAAACTATCTAAATGTAGTGTTTTAGCTACTTTAATTTTAAGCAAAAAAGATTTGAGTTCTTGCATCGTCCCTCGTATTATCACCTCCTCTTGATCGTACACATACTTTCATACTCTGGAAAGCAGGCTCAAGCCATCGGCCAGACTGCAAGCAAATTCATTCTAGAGGAACTAAAGATGGATTACGTCTACGATTACATGTTTCATCTATTGAACCAGTATGCTAAGCTTTTAACCTACAAACCCACCGTCCCCAAGAAAGCAGTCGAACTCTGTTCAGAATCAATGGCTTGCCATGCACAAGGATTGGAGAAGAAATTCATGACCGATTCTATGGTTAAAGGGCATAGCTATTCGGATCCATGCGTCCTGCCTCCACCGTACGATCCGGCGGCACTTCATTCTGTTCTTGAGGGAAAACAGAACAATATACATCAAGTAGAAGCATGGGAACAACAATTTTGGGGGACTCACGATAAACAGATAGAAGATTGACCATTATAAACTTTGCCTTTATTTTTATTTTTACAACTTTTGGCTGTTTTCTTTGTATCAGTATGAGTCGATATACATACCACAGTTGCTGTTTAAGAACAAAGCAAGAAAAGAGAAGATATGTAGCACAGTTTCACGAGGTACCATTTTTTGTTGTGTTATAGCAAGAATTTCTTTGTAGGACTATGAGTGGCGTATACGAGTTGCATTTTGATGATGGGTTTTACGAATTTTAAATTTTTTTTTTTTTTTTGAGATTTGTTTCCCTTATATGTTTTGGAAATAAATTTATCTTGATTAAAAAAGTAATTGACATATTGAGTATGATTTTATCTAATTCATTGTTTATGTATAAGCTGAAATCGGTTTCCCGTTTGCATGAGATATAGTTACAAAAAGAGAGAGAGAAAAGATAAATCATTATTAAACTTCTCAAAAAAAAAAAAAAAAAAAAGAAGTAAAAGCACTAAAAACTCTGATTTCTAAACTCAGTTTTTTTATTAAGCGTTTTGAGGCGTTGAATAAATTTGTTCAAACATGATTAAATTATGTAAAATCATTTTTTTAAAATGATTTGAGGAGATAATTTTCTTAAAAAAATAGTTGATTAAAATTAAAAAACAAATGAGTATATAATATATAGAAAACAATGAATAAAACAAAATAATTGATCAAAATTAAAAAAAAAATGAGTATATAATATATAGAAATCAATAGATACATTTAGGGTAGTTGAGAATGCCATTTTGTTGAAAGAAATAATTGACCAAAATTAAACAAAAAAATTTATAACATATGGACAATGGATATGCTAGGTGTCGAAATTCTAACATGTTACGTGGATTAATATTATCTATGCAACAACTTTAGTGTCCAAGTTTCACCCGACTAACCATGTTTCCCCTAGTTTGCTCCTAGATAAATTCAACGGTTATAGTCTATAAACATTCCAGAGAACTTTAATTCAACCTTGTTTCTTGACCATATACATTATTAACATATCTATTGTAAGATGATTTTACAAATATTTACTTGTGAGACGAATCAACTATACTCATGTAATATTTTGTCATAAAAAATAATATTTTTTTTATGAATGACCTAAATATAAGATTCGTCTAACAAAATTGATCCGTAAGAATGTCTCACATGAGATTTTGTAATACATTATTATGGTTCATCAATTTAATTTAAATTTAGTATCACATGTTACCTCACACATTTATTTTAATTTATTTATATTACTATTTTTTAACTATATGATAAAAGAATTTAAAATATATAATAATAGTAGTTTGTGTCTTTTCTCGCTCAATTAATTATTGCATATTGTGTAACAGCAGTCCAAGGAGATTTCGGATTCAAGTTAATATCAACTTACTTAATTAGGGGCGAAATTTTTATATTTAAAAATATTATTACAAAACATTTAATGTAAATGAACGATTTATCTTTTGCTTGGTTAGTTCACATATGTAAGCGTTGGAATATGAAAAATATGTCATTTAATTAAAGCAAGAAAATAATATACGAAACAAGCAACCCATACACCTACCCCGGCGGCCAGGGAAATTGGACAAGCTTTCACGCTGAAATTATTTAATGGTGATTTATTTATTAAAAAAAATCAAGATAAAATTAAAAAACATAATTAAATAATTGTCAGAATTTATTATTATCTTTGATAAACATTTGTACGTTAAATCAACACATTTTGTTTCTCTTCTTCTTTCGTAGATAACACGTCAATTTTCATGATTTGTAATGAAATAATATCCCAAAATCATTTTCTGGAAAACAAAATGCATCTCCTTTCGAAATTTAGTGTAGAATGATAAAAAAAAATATTTGTGATAATAATTTGAAAGATTAGAATTACACGATTATTTTCGAACTCTAATGTGATAAAATTCGAATCGAACATTGAGACGTGCAAAAATATTTAATTTATTAACAAATGATATCGAATCACTTATTACTTTCTAAAACTATCTACTTGCTTATTAAAAAAAACATTTTTTTAACAAATGCATGCACTTGTGATATTTTGGATGAACTCAAATTTATTTATTTTTTTAAAATGAAATTATATAAAAGTTAAATTTATCCTCTATCAAACATACCCATCCTTTGGAAAAAAATTTGTCAAGTATGTTTTATCTGATCGTGTAATTTACAAACTATTAATAATGTTGATAATTTAAGTTTAATTTGAACCAACTAAAAATAACTGTTACAAGTTCAATAAAATAAAATAAAAATCTACCAACCCTTGAATTTATTATAAAAACCCAAAAATGCATTGCATATATTATAGTAAAATTTAAATCTTTTTTATAAATATTAAAAATTATAATATTATTTTTTAAAAAGAAAAAAAAAAAGAAAGTCGTGTGCCCTGCGGTAGTTGAGCACGTGGAGGTAGCTAGCAGCCTTCAATGACCCAAAGTGTGGTCCAGAGTCGTGGCGACACCACACGACCAGTGACTGATATATGCATAAGAACAAAAAGGATAAAACCACAGTTGGAAATTATAAGGAAAATAGCTCTGTTTTCTAGTATTCGGCGGATTACATCTTGACTGAGCGAATCCATAGAGGAAAACTTGGAAGTGGAGTGGGAAAAACAGAAAAAGAAATGGCGATAGGGGTGAAGGCTGTGCACGTTTCTTATGTGGCGCATGTTCTGGGTGTAGTTGGTGCTATATTGGTGTTAGTCTGGTGCATAAGCTTTAGGGGTGGTTTGGCTTGGGAAGCTACGAACAAGAATCTCATATTCAATGTAAGATTTCCTTTTTTTTTTTCCAGTTCATGTATTTATCTCCCTTTTGTTTGGAAGCTTTTGGGGTTTGTTTCGGGTTATTTGATGTGATAATTTTGTGGGTGGCGAGTGGAATTGGATTCCATGGTCCAGTCGAAGCTTCTTTTAGGCTCTTGATTCTTTGTTCGTTTTTGGGTTTTCTGAACTTCTTTAGTTTATTTGCTGTGATTACTGGGATATGGGCTGCAAGAAGCTAGATTTTGACAGTAGTCTGATGTCATAGAAGTGTTTGTTCTTGATTCAATTGTTGGCTTCCAGGGAAATGAGCTGAAGTAGTAATCTATTTATTAAACGGAAGATAATTCGCAAGTTGATTTTTTGATTGAAAGATGAAAAAATGACAGATTTCTAGGGAGTCCAGTAATTTGTGAGATGCTGTTGACCCGTGTAACTGATTTTGGCATAAAAAATAAGGTTTCACTGGAGGACTTTCAGCTCAATTCAATAATATATATTCAAATGATATCCATTACTGGGATGCCCAACCAGATGAGACCCGTACGTACAGGTCCATGGTGAGCTGTGTTGTTCTTAGGGGGACTGCTCCTACTGGCTCTGTTTTTCATCTGCCACTAGAACATACTTCTTCCATTTAGTATGTATAACAGTATAAGTTTAAGTGAAGGTTGTGAAACTGTTGTCAGTCTTTTATGCTTGAATCTCTTCCAATCTAAACCATGATATATAATACTGGCAGCGATTTTTGTCCGATATTAATTACATTAAGAGAAGTTAGGTAGCACTTAAGATTTCTGCTGCTTCTAGAGATGATGAACATGTGGCCCCCATTGCCCGTGTACTATTAGGTTGGATGGTGAAAAAGTGATTGGGAGTTTGTAGTTATTCTGAAGCATTTTGCAACTTTGAGACCAAACTTGGCTGTCAGGTTCTTCATTTTTGTCATATTTGCTCTGATCGCTGTTTATATGCTATTCACGGTTTTATACATCGATTGTATTCGGTTATTCTTGGATCATGTAAATCTCAATAGCAGTATTTATATAGTCCATCTTTAATCAAAAACACCAGAGTATATCGTTTAATTCAATTTTCTGCACAAAGCAAAATGGCCTGAAGCCCCGGTATCATTCTTAAGCACTAATTGATAAGATGCACAAGTTATATTTGCGTAATCTATCAAATTCAATATTTGTTTTAAGTCATTATGTTAAAAAAAAATTGAATTTTTTTCTGAAAAGAAAATATTGACGTGTAAAATGGAGTAAAAAAGTAGTTCCCATTAAACTTGAAAAATCTACATTTTCTTTCAACTGATGAATTTGGTACTTTAATGATAATTGAAATTTTCCATTTGCGCTCACTTACTTTTTTTGAGATTGCAGTTGTTTTTGTAAGTCTTTATTTGAAGCCACGAATTTATCTTTTATGAAGAGTTTTCCTTTTTTAAATATCAAACAAGTACGTGACATCCTACAGTTTAGTTCAACCTACCTGAGGGTATAAATCCAAAGGCCACCATTGTTTCAAAAAAAAAAAAAAAATCACCTGCTGGACCCCATATGTTTGGACACACTGAGGATAAGAAGCCAACTATAGGATCTCATTAAACACATTTGATTTCTAAAATTACCCTTCACAATTATTGAACTACATATTTGAATACCCGAATGAAGGAGTAAATGCTGTTCTTTCTTAACATATATGGAGAGATAATCATGGTTTTTAACCTTCTCCATGAGATTTTAAAATGTATCAACAAGGCTTAGTGTTGCAGCGTATATATAATTGGTTGAATCAGAGTAGACATATTAAATTTTAGTTACATTGTAAGTGGCGGGGTTAGTCGAGGAATAAAGATGAGTCATGAATTTCAAAAGATAAACTCTTGCAATTTAGCACTTGTAGAGTTGTAAGAATATAATGATTATTAGCTGATTGAGGGACTGCAATGCTTCAATTTAGGTTGATATTTGTGGCAGGAAAAGAAAATCTTAAACAAGAACAGTCTCGATTTAAGATTTTTTAAAATAATTTGACTATTAAGATGGTTGTGGTGAGTCTCACATCTTATTTTCTTCTTTGGCTCCAGCTTCATCCTGTATTGATGCTCATTGGGTTGATCATAATTGGTGGCCAAGGTAGTAAAAGCTCATCTTGAACCTAAACTTTATAGAATTTCTTAAATTTCTCCATTCTTTTTAATTACAGCCATTATGAGTTACAAATGTCTGCCTCTGAAGAAGCCAGAAAAGAAACTAATACATCTTGTTCTTCATGCTATTGCTCTTGTACTCGGTATCATTGGAATATACACCGCATTCAAGTTCCACAATGAAAGCAACATTGCAAATTTATATAGTTTACACTCTTGGCTAGGAATTGGTGTCATCTCTCTCTATGGAATCCAGGTTACATTCAGATGCTCAAATTAATTCTCAGTTTGTATCTTATATTCTTTTTTTTTGGCGTCCTTTATGTTTCTGTTAAAAATCATGGCTTGAGTGGCATAAATATGTGCGCTAGGTTCTTGTTGCATGTGTTTCACCACGGTTTGTCGATGTGATTTTTTAACTTTATGATCTAAAGGCGATATTAAGTTGAGATTGAGTTCAGACAGAAACGATTAAGCTTGATGTTTTCTTGGTAAGGGCGTTGGGTTGGTTATATCATCGAGGCTTGTAGGAGCAAGTGTAGTTAACAACGCAACTCGAATCCTTTGATCATATAGTACAAGCATTATGTTTTGATTGATATGTTCTATACATTAAAATTTATGGAATTCCTCGAACTTTGTTGTACTTAGCCCTTAAGTTAAAATATACTCAACTTGATTTCCAATATAAATTTTCTCCTGTTTTTTCTATAAAACCTTTTCTCAAGTCAAGTGCGTGTACCTCAATATTTTTTCGTAAGTTAGGTTTCTTTTTGTTCTTCTTATGGCGAGGACCCAGTGAAATTGGTTCGTTTAAGTTTCCTAAGCAAGTAATCCTAGTTTTAGGTTTTAGCACCTTATTTTCGGATGCAACTCAGATTCCTCCTTCATGACTTGTATCCCTGAAAGCCCTTTTTTTTTATGTGTTGGTGTTCTATGTGACTGACATAAAACTCGACTTGTTAGATATTAAGTAGGTTTAGTGAGCACTTAACCAAATTTCCAATTGTTGATAGAAAAGAATTCTCCTCCAAATAATTTTGAACGACATCGGCTCTGATAAAATTGGTAGACCATCTAAAAGCTACGGCTGCCTAGCAGTAAGGATGTAACTGAAATTTTTTTTTTTTTGAACTATACAAGAGTTCAAATATAATATTTCGATTATCATGCTGCATAGATTGCTATATAGGAAATGCTATTGCTATTAAAAGGCTTGCATCCCTATTCCCTCCATAGCTAGCTTCTCGATACTCATCCAAATGACCAAGTGTAAAATTTGCCAAAATTTTATTTCTATCCCCGTAAGTTGGCCATATCTACCCAAACATGAAACACATGATTTCTACTCTTTTTTGATATATAGACATTTTTTTAAAAAATTCTCCATTAAGGACCTCATCATCTCATGTATTTCTGATAATTTACAGTGGTTATACGGGTTCGTGATTTTCTTTTACCCCGGAGGAACACCACCACTTAGAAAAGAGTCACTTCCATGGCACGTACTTTTTGGCATGTTTGTTTATATATTGGCTGTAGGCACTGCTGCCTTGGGTTACCTTGAAAAGCTTACCTTCCTGGAGAGCTCTGGTATTGCGAAATATGGTTCGGAGGCATTCCTTGTCAACTTCACCGCTATCGTCACCATCTTATATGGGTCGTTTGTCATCTTCACGATCCTGTCTCAGGCTCCTCCGGAAGTTCATGAATATGGTCATGGTTACACGGCCATAGAAACATGAATGATTATTTTTGCTTGCTCTTTTTTTGGATTTGAATAATGCGGGGCTTCTAGTAAAGTTGGTCAGTGGGTGTGTGCATGAACGTGAACTACAAACGTTCGCCAATTACTGAATGAAATGTTTATGCTTTGACACAATTACACAGAGGATATCCCATAAATTAAGCAAGTAGTATGCACTGCTATTATTCGCCAATTACAGAATGAAAATTCGTAGCGAATTATTGAAGAGGTTATTATTTATCTACGCATAATTTCTGAAAATTGTGATCATATTCTTGCTCCTCCCTTTATTAGCATGGTCTACAATTTGCGTCTTTATATCTCTATCAATTCTTTTTCTTGGATTTATTTATTTATACGTATATATGTGCACAGACGTTTAGATATTATTATGGCCATTGCAATCAGAAGAATGATTCTGACGTAATCACATTTTAAATAAATCTCAGTCAGATGTTTAGTTTTCTTGTACTTGGTGTTTGTAGTGTAAAGGTGCTTTCATTTTCTTGGTGATTATATTTTCAGGATTTTGAAATATATATATATATATATTTGAGTTGAGAAAGTTCAAAGTCTGTTCCCGTGGAATTTTGAACTAAGAGTTCTAGACATGAGACTTATTTTTTAAAAAATATCAACTTTATTATTATTTTTATTAGTATTTCAGCACGAGTACGCAATATTAAAATTAGTAACTTTGAGCGTTTAAATAAATAATTAAAATTATTGATATAATAAGTATATTTAATTATTATATAATTTTTTTATATCATTTGACATCGTACTCCAATAAGAATAACAATTTTATTGTTAAATTGAATTATTTATCGTTGTATTTGATATATTGATGGAATGAGACTGTTATTAGTAAAAATAATAAAAAAATATTTAAAAAATCATATATTATTTATCTATCAAAATTTTAAAAAATAAATAAAATTTTTAAATAAATAAATAAATATTTTATTAGATATAAAATTTAATTATTTTTTGAACTTTTTTAAAAATATTTACACCGAATTCTAATTAAATAATAATGATGATGATGATGATGTATGGACAATCGATACATAAAAAATTCACAATATTATTCGTTAGTAATTTGAAAAGTGTAATATTATATAAAAATGTTATATTTTATTTAATATTTTAGAGAATATAAAGAATTAAATATATAAAAGTAATACAAAACTCAAAACAATAATCGAAATTAAATGAAATGATACTATCAATGCAAATATTTAAAGTAATGTTATTTACACTCCATTTTTTTTAAAAAAATATTTCATATTTATTTTTTTACTCTAAAATGTTTAATATGTTCTCGAATGATTTTTTAAAATATTGATATAAATGTACAGTGTCTTTTATACAATTTTCTTTGATTAAATGTCAGAAAATATTAAAAGTAAATCACAAAAACTCTAATGAGGCGGTTTTGTGAGTTAATTTGTAAGACAAATATTCTACTCGATCTGAATATTAAAAATTATTATTAATTTTCACTTAAAATATGGATCGAGTCGACTCGTCTCATGGATATAAATATATGAGACGGTTTCAAATGAGATTACTCAAATTAATTTAGTTAAATTTATTTTTCTATCTCCGATAATTTTTCGTAAATATGTTGACAAACATAATTAGATTATTGTTTTATAACTTTTTTTTAAAAATATCATAACGAATTATTATAAAGTTATTATTTTTTTCCCGAAAATATATTGTAGTGAGTTTTAAGATAGTTTATTTATTTTCACATAATTATTTTAATTTTTATTTATAATATTTATTTAGTTAATTTAACGATTTACAAAAAGAATGGTAAATACTTGTATAATTATTGATTATTGTATGTGTAGTTGTAAATTTAAGTTTCTCGAATAAATTTGTCGAAATGATAAATATTTGTACTATTATCTTTTAATATAAATTATTGCTTTAATTACATATATAAATATATTAACATATTTTTGTATATTACTTTTTCAAAATCAACACATTTAAATAAATATATGAGAAATAATGATGAATATTATTATTTTTTAAAAAATAAATAAATTAATGATATTGAAAATAGAATATTATTAAATATAATACTAATCCACGTTTGTTTCCTTTTACCATGAATTTATCGACGGAACCTACTATACATAAGAACATCTCTACTTTCATATTAATATAAATGTTAGGCTATTTAGCCATACATATTATGATAGAAAATCTACGTAGAACAAACTATAATCATATCTCCAAGTCACAAAATTATTTTCAAACCAAAGCATTCGAGATAATTATCAATTTATTTAGAAAAATAATCACATATATAAATTTTTTTAATTTGCTCAATGAAAAATTCATATATAAATTTAATTTAAAAAATATTAGTCATAAGACAAAAATTTGCGTGAAACATCTCACGGGTCGTATTTTGTGAGACGGACTCTTATTTGATTCATCCATGAAAAATTATTATTTTTAATGCTAAAAGTATTACTTTTATTGTGAATATCGGTAAAGTTGACTCCTCTCACAAATAAAGGTTCGTGAAATCGTCTCACAATATACACAGTAGTGTATTCCTAAAACCTTATAAATTATTAGAATATAAAATATAACATTACTTCCATAGTTAGCCAACTACAGACAAATATGTGGGCAGCAGCCAACTCACTCACAAGAGGCCAAAAATTCTGTATCAATCATACAGCTCCCTTCTGGTTCAATTCCAAGCGACACTTACCTTCCTCCAACCAACAGTTACGATCTATTTAATCTTCCATCGTTCGTATCGTTTTTCTCTTGTTGAATTCTCTGTGTTTTCCTACTAAAATTGAGCTAATATATCCAATTTTCTGAAGTAATGGGTGTGGAAGAAACCAAGAATGTAGAACCCGATACCTGTTCCGACCCTCTTCCTCCGCCGCCGCCGCCGCCGGTGGTGGAGCACGTGGAGGATCCGAAAGATGTGGTGGAAGAGAAATCTGATATTCCACTTGCTGAAGAGAAGAAACCTGATGAGTCCAAGGCTCTTGCTGTTGTTGAAAGTAAATAAAGACACCCTTTCTTCTCTGCGTGTCTAGGTGTTGTAATATGTGTATGTATGTGTTGATATTTGAGATGTTTTATTGGCTTTGAATGGAAAGGCAAAAAAGTGTTCTTTGTTGCTTTGATAAAATCGTTTCCCGAGTTCGAATTTGGAATTTGTACATGTTCTTTATGTTCAAAAGAATCCTTTTTTTTTTTGTTTTAAAAAAATAAAAAATGGCATCCCTTTTGAATTTTTTTCATGTTCTGTAAAATTATTTGGTAAATCTCAAATCTTGCTTAGGGACACGGTGATTAGCCATTGCTTAAGCCAAACTTTTCCTAACCACGATTTTCTTTTTGTTCTATGCTAAAGAACCAGAATCTACTGAGAGGAAAGAAGCCGAGGGATCCATCAGCAGAGGTAATCAAGACTATTTAGAATACTACTTCTTCTGTTTATAGTGAATGAGTCGAGAGAGTTATAAAATTTTCCATCATATCTCACTACTTCAGATGCTGTACTTGAACGGGTATCAACTGAAAAGAGGCTGTCCTTAGTCAAAGCATGGGAGGAAAGTGAAAAGTCGAAAGCTGAAAACAAGTAAGTTGCGTCGAGAAAAGGTTGTGTTATTTTTTTATTAGAATTCGTCGATACTTGTCCGAGTTTTCCTACGAAAGTGTGGAAAAAGGAGCATTTATGATTTATCAACTTGTGGCTCTTTGCTACTGAATTATTGACAGAGCTCAGAAGAAGGTATCCGCTATCGCGGCGTGGGAGAACTGCAAGAAAGCTAGTCTAGAGGCTGAGCTTAAGAAGATCGAGGTAACAAGCTATGCATCTTAGTGTATATTTTCTTCTTTTTGATGCTACCCCCAACCCCCTTCCTTTTTTGGTTTCAAGCAGGTAGAGGAAGTTGTTTTGCAAGTTCTAGAAATCAATCAATCGCGTATTGTTACGTTCTGTTGCTAAAAATATGTATGTACCATGGATTTCAAAATGCATGTTAGTATTACCAAAATTTTAAATTATATATACTTTCTTTCATTTAATATATATTCCTCATATGCTTGATATACTTGTGGCATGCCCCAGTTGATAAAAACTTCTGGTGAGCATGCCTTTAATGCTGATTTTACTTGAAATGAAATGCACTGCTATTGTAATGCATATTTGCCTAGAGGCTTGCTGCTAAATAATTTGTAAAGCACAGATTGTATTTTGGTGACAAGTTTCTCTTTGTATTTGAATTCAATAAAGTGCTTGCTTTGCGTTGCACTTAGGCACCAGGGCACTCAAGCACTTTAGTTTGCTTTCGCCCCTTTTAATAGCTAGTATTTAATAAAACGCATTTGATGTGTATGTGAAGAACATAATAGAAATATTGCTAAAATAATTATTTACTAATTTGTATTATAATAATTTTTAAAAAGAGAAACTTTTAAATATAAATTTGTCAGAAAAAATACTTCCTACTAAACTAAAAATTAATCATAGTTTTTATTCTTAAATTTTGCATATTGATTATTTCGAAATCATTCATTTGTATTCTTTTAGTTTTAATCTACATTGGGAGTCTCAAATTTAGTTTGTATGGATTTTTTCGCCTTACTAAATTGAAATAAATGTGCCTGGCACGTTTGATATCCAAACTTATGATTCACATCCTTTTTTTCCAAGTTGATGTTGGGTTATTTCCAGGAGTATATATTTAGAGGTTCAAAGGAAAGTTCAGGAGATGATTTCCAAAACTACCTTCAAATTTCCTTTTTGTTAAGTGAAGCTCGGGTTTAGTTTCGGAATTATACATGTGGAGTTCCAAATAGAATATTAAGGGTGTGATCAACTGAGTTGAGCTCAAGTAGCACCCTACTCTTGAGCTCGTCTCAACAAAAAAATAGTACTTAAACCTGAGCTTACTCGAGTGACGCTTTCTGATTTCGTGCTCAATTTGCGTAATTTTTGAGTTATTTGAGCTTTAGATCAAGCATTAAATCTCTTTTTACAAGAAACTCTTAATTTTTTAAAAAATTGATTACTGCAGTATGTGAATTTTGATGAAGATAAGATAAAATATTCATCTAATCGATATATTTAAAACATAAAAAATGCTTGAATTTAAGCTCGAGCATGGCTTGAGATAGTACTCCAGCTACTCGAGTCTTGGTTGCATCCTTAAGTAAGAGTATAAAGTCTGTCAATTTCATACATAGAGATTAGAGACACCTGACTAATGTTTGAAACCATTAGTTTTTTGTTATCAAATTGTTTTTGCTTTTCAATTTGGATTGGTGCTCAACTTTGGCCTTCACATGTGTGCGTGCATATAAAATAACGTGAGATTTTTGTGTACTTAGAGACAGACCCATTTACTTGGCAGGCATGTGCTGGTCGCCCTCATCGAAGACGAAAAATTTCAAAAAAAATAAAATAAAATTGTATCACGCCATAGTTTTCCATATTTGTTTCAGCACACGAAAATTTTCAAAACAAACAAAAACAAAATGATATAGTCATTGGCATTCAAGTATTATGCAGATTTTGGTTGTGACCCAATATATGAATGGTTTATAGGAACAACTGGAGATAAAGAAGGCAGAGTACATAGAGAAAATGAAGAACAAGGTTGCACTAGTCCATAAGACAGCAGAAGAAAAACGAGCGACAGCTGAAGCCAAACGCGGGGAAGATCTTCTCAAGGCAGAAGAGACGGCTGCAAAATACCGTGCTACTGGAACTGGACCAAAGAAGTTACTTGGATGTTTCTAAAGGTGAAATTATCTTGTCCAAATGTCAAACTGCAGATTTATGTGTACATGTTGTATTTGAATATCTGTTTATTGTTCAGATGTATTGATTGTGTGGTAATTTGATGTAGAATTCATTGATTGTGGCCAATAACTTCATTATTATGTGTGCATAGTGATGTATTATTTGATACAGGTTAATTAAGAGAAGTGATTACTTTTTTCGTTTGAAAGAGCAAGTTTGTATGATGTATAGTATTTTATTTCTTGAATTTTGGATGCCGATAGGAAAATCTATCATGTGCTTTGATTTGGGAGGTTATGGATAATCGCTGGCCTTTGTTTTGATGTCTGTTCTTGCTGGCCAACATGGTAGCATTTGAATATGGTATGAAGCTCAAAGTTTTTTGCCTGACCATCAGCTGCCGTAATAAATGCTTTATCCTACAATTGATATTTACGCTATGATAAAAAAAATAAATTCTCAAGTGGAATGTTTGGACTGTAACGTCTTGATTTATTGGCAACAATGGTTGTTAATCCTGGTAAATCAGTGATTTTTTTTCTTTCCCTGAAAAAAGTCAATAATTTCAGTTCGATTTGGATTGTTTTGTTCAAAACCTAACAGACCGATGACCAAATTGGGGGAGATGATTTCTTTTATCTTGTTTCGTTTAGTGTTGGTTGAATTATTTTGATTGTTTTTTTATTCTTGTTCGAGTTTAGTCATTAGCTGGAATGCTTATCCCTTAATGGCATTATCAACTATAATCTACAAGTTTTACCTTACGGAACATTAAACAAACATGAACTAACCTATAATTAACATGCTATGCAGAATACATTACTACAGTAAATTAAAATTCAGATCATGATGGAAAAAGTTTCTTTTCAAATTAGTACTTCTGGTTTAGATTCAGCTAGAAAGGTTCACCAAACGGCAAACAGTGCTATACCAATTGGACATTCTGGTGAAAATTATCACATTGATGGCACCAAGGGAAGTTACTGCATCTGATCTTGGATAGAAGCAGAGACATTATTAAAGGATTCTTGAAGGAATCCCATATCATCGCCACCAGCTGGAAAATCTAGTAATAACTGAAACATTACATCTGCTGATTCATCGATCTCGTATGGTTTTGGCAAATCAGAGCAGGCTGAAAAAACGTCTGCTTCCTTTCTGCAGCTCAAAGGTTCCACATTTTGGTTGGCCGTGGATTTGGAGAGTTGGTTTGTGGCTATGGAGCTCGATTCAACTTTAGTTAAGGACGATGTTTGAGAAGCTGGGCTGTGAGATGAGGTGTCGCCAATCCATTCACTTGTACACTCCTTGATTTTTCGAAATGAATCACCGACTCTAGAGTTCCACAGACGGAGGAAGAAGTCCCCTTCAGATTGATTTTCTAATGATGTAAGCTGTGCTTCACTTGATGGATAAGATTTGACCTCGAATTGAATGCTCTCCGATTGAACCATTTGGCAAGACAGTGGAGATTCAAGATTTGTGTCGACTGACTTAGAAGAGCTAGCTGGCTGGTTGGAGTCTATGCTGGTAAAGCGCTTCCTCAAATGTGAGTTCCAGAAGTTTTTGATATCATTGTCTGTTCTTCCTGGTAAATGCGAGGCTATCGCTGCCCATCTGAAAGTAGTAGTAGTGATTCAAAATCAGGATATTGATTCACCTACACCCTTGATGTGGAACGTAGCTTAAATAGTGGTAGATACCCCGTAGTTGCTTCTTGTTCCTCAAAGAAATATGAGGAAATAACAAACAAAATCCAGGTTGAACTTTGGAGTTCAACATAGTCATCATTGTCAAATATGATCACTATATCCAACACTGTAGTTTGTAATTAATTCAATTTTTGTAAAATAGCATAACAATTTTAAGCACCATTATTTTAATTGGTGCACCGCGTATGCAGTCATATAGTAAATGTCAATTTTATCAAGTGATGTGCATCCAGCAGGTGACTTTTGATTCTAATAGCAATTATATGCAATTATATGCAATTACATCAGATTACAGATAGCCCGAGCATATCATGCAAAGGTAAATAGGCATGGAGATTGCATTAAGCGGGGTGAAAGAGGCAATTCCTTACTTGTTACCCAGTGTTCCATGTAGTTCAATGATACTTTTCTCTTCCTCTGCACTAAAGGGACCGCGTTTAATGTTGGGTCGAAGATAGTTTATCCAACGAAGCCGACAGCTCTTCCCACACCGAAGGAGACCTGTAGCAGTCACACACGCAAAAAACCGTTCTTAGCATCTTTCTTTTTCGTCGTGCTTCTCTGATTCTAGCATTAGTTTCTTGGTTATGAATATCAATTCAGATTCTCGAAGATTATCAACTGATAGAAGTGTGACCAACGGAAATGATAAAGCAGAGAACTGCTGACTTCTAGTGCTTGAGCCCTTCTAAATCGCCGTCCTATCCATTGAAAATGTGCAATGTATGTAAAAGCTAAATGTCTCTTAATTTGAAATTTTGTTACTATAAGTCACATTTTATTCGTAACAGAACGCTCCTCCTTGATCAAACCCCCACCCCACCAAAAACAAAATCTTGGTTCTGCCTCCAGTTCCTCCATAACAATTCAGAGGATGGTCTTAGGACAACTTGTTTATCTGCGAGATTATCGGTGCACGGAACTGAATTTTAACGGGGTCCAAATCAAACAGACGAGGTAAGCCAAGTGGAAGGAGTCATCCTAGTTGCCTTCTGATCGGCAATGATCACAATATATAACTCATTTCTTCTATTTTGGGATTTCAGAAAGACAGAGTCTCACATCCGGAAATGTGTTTCTGGCCTCTCTATGAAGAAAGAATAATCAATAGATCTCTTAGTTCTTATTTATTCAGAACAATCACTCGTGAGCATGGCACGAGTTACAGGTAAACAACCATCAAATGGTTAAAAATGCAGGTACTAGAGGAATTCTTTCTATTCATTACTTGGCTAGTGCAGAATAAGTTCGAAAAATATTCACAACTTCAAAACAATGATAATATATTAAATATGGTTGATAGTATCAACTTTTATGGAACAACTGTTTTGGGGTTGGGACTATCTTATGTGTGTTAAGTTGCATCCTAGTAGAGTTGAGTTTTCTAGCACTATACACGAGCCCGTAATTCAACTACTCGAGCTTGATCAAGTAGTCAATCATTATACTCAATTGGTATCCAGTTTCTCGAGCTCGGGACTGCTCGGAAGTTCTTGAGAAGCTAAGACTCACGTGCAATCATATACTCCCAACGCCAAACAAAAACACAGTAGAAAAATCTTCTAACACTAGGACAAACGAGATCCTTGTATGGGTAATGTTATCTACCACTTTTCAACTCAACTCCCCATTTCTTCTATCATATGCTCAATTTTGACAAACAAGCATTAATTGTATTTAATGGACTTAAAATCAATATTCTTCCTATCATAACAAAAGAAAAAAGTTCAAATTTCCAGAAACATAAGTAACATGTTAATGTTATTTTCAAATTATCTTCTAAAGAACACTTTTTCACCTCAATCCTTTACTTCTGACGAATATATATTGTATTTTTTTATCTTTGCTTCTGATGTTACAATTTCAAGGAATATTCTCACAGTAATGGAAACATAACCAAATTTAAGCATCTTTTCGCTTAACTAGAACAAACGGGCTCAAAATGCCAAGGAATAAATATTGTAGCAGAGATTGATTTAGAAGTTAACCACATAAAACAGCAAATGAATGCGCATGTATGCAAAGAAATAAAAATGGTGCTGATAAATTTTTTTAAAAAAAAACCTGCAATTTTAGGGAGATTCCTCCAAGCGCCATGCCCATTCCGAGTGATGAAATCAACAAGAATCTTGTCTTCTTCAGGAGTCCAAGCCCCTTTTCTTATCCCTTCTTTTTCACAGCATGTCATTCTCCCTTTCTTCTTCTTCCTTTTCTCCCCTTCCTTACTTGTTTCTCTCTTTTTCACCATTTTTACCAAAACCAACAAATCATCTGCCCCAAAATTAAAATGCAGTTTAAACAAGCTAAATGATATTCAAGAAAAGAGTGTACTTTTGGAACTAAATAAGATTCGAAAGACACAATAAGGTGGAAAGGTGAACAGAAAAGGTTCGGGTTTCTTGGGAGGGCTGTGACACTAAGGACTACGTGAGGATTCTACTACTCCGGTTAATATCCCCATTTTCTTTTCGACAAAAAATTATTACAAGTTACATAGAATAAAATAATAATAAAAATAATCACAAACTCTCTCTTTAAAAATATTAATAATTTCAAATTCTTTCACTTAAAAATAAATAAATAATAACAACTTTTAACTTGATTTATTTAAAATTGGAAAATTATATTTTTTAAACAACTAAATTTTTTTTAACTTGAGACGACTCTTGAGTCTTTACGTATGCCAGCGCCTGGCATGGCTTGAATATAAAATCATATTTCAATTTCAAATACTTTAATTACTAAAAAAAATTCTAACACTTTAACAAGCTTCGCCTTTTTAAATCTTATATATATTTTTGAGAAAATATAAAATATATTATTTATTATTGGGAAACAGCAGTGCATTATTTTTATGTTTAAATAAAAACTTAAAAAAGACACTACATAATTTGACTTGTAGAAATTTTTTTTAAAAAAACTTGTTTTTAAATAAAGCATATTATATATATATATATATATATATATATTTGAACTAATGGACACTCGCTATGGACGCTTATGTGTGTACCACTAAAGTGACGTGCATATGTGCAACATATATATATATATATAATAAGAATGTGACAATGTTTATACAGAAGAATAATCAAGATGTAGATCATAACAAAATTATATATATTTATATATATAAGTATGATTAAGTGGTTAGTGTTGAACTGGTTCATGAGGAATGAGCTTGGAAAGAATATCATAAATGCGAGCAGATTACAACAGGATTATTTCTCACAGACTCCCAAGAACCCATCCCCATGCAATGCTCTGCATTTATTTTGTACTCTCCCCTCGTTATTAATTCTACATTTATTTATTATTTATTTTAACAAAAAGTTTATTTGTATATTAATTCAAACAAACTCATGTTTATGATATAATAATGTGCGGCACAGAGGTAATTGATGACGAGGGAAGATCTAGCACGATATAATATACATGCAAATATATATATATATATATATATAGATACTTGCATATATATGCTATATTATTAAGTGTGAGGACATGATAATAACTACTTAGAGAGGACATCAACTTTTTTTTTCTAATGTTACCTTTATATGATACTAATATTATACTTTTGTTTTTTTTTTTTTTCAATTTCAACACACAATCTTCCAATTTTACCGTTATATATACTACTATTACACTTTATTTTTTTTTTCAATTTCAACACACACTTTTATTTTTATTTTTTTTATTTCAACAATTCAAATATCAATTTAGTCCCTCCATAATTTGTCAAATTTCACTTTAGTCCATCGATAATGATAAAAAAAATTGTACACACACGCATCGTGTGTGCAGAGTAACTAGTATTAATTATTTTTAGAATCATAATATAATATATTAATTAATTTAAATTAGCATAAAATCAAATCTCCAGGGAGAAAGCCCCTTGCAACTTTTATTTTATTCAGTCAAGATATTCGAATTCAATACATTATTTAGTAAATGTCGTGGTATATACCTCCCCAACAAATGAGGTATGAATTCGAACTCAGGTAACAACGAAAAAACCCTCCGCCCCCATGCAATTGAAAAACAATCCATCTTTGACGACTATTACTATACACAGCATATTCTACATTTTCAAAATTGACAAAAGTTCAGATTTTAATTCATGCAATTTTCTTACATAAAAACAAATTTAGTTCCGATTAATCACAAAATTCTAATAATTAACACCAATTAAAAAGCTACCTCGTCAGTTGTACACCAAACCGACCTCACTCGGATGCGCTGAGTTCTTCAGGAGAATGAGAGATGGCGACAAGAGACACACAGACCATACATATATTCATTCATAGTCGTGCATGCAGATATATATATATATATAGATACAAATAACATATGCATATGTATATCGTGCATGCTTACCTGCAGGAAAATAAAGATGGACGGAGGGATTCGCGGAGAAGAGAAGAAGAAAGCCTGTCCAATTTCACTGAAAGGGCTGTTTCTTATGGTGGTGGCTTGCGATGTTCCATTTTAGCCGATATCATGGGGTTGTTTTTTTGTGCTTTTCCAAAGACGACGAAAAAGATTGTGACCCTTTTCACCTTTTTATTGAATCAAATATAAAAAAAGAGATTACCTCGATCTCTGCTCGTTTTCCAAGCAAAAGAATCTGGGTGGACACGGGCTACTTTTATCCTTTGTGCAACGCAACGTGCTGAATGCCATTTCTCGACATATAGATATTATATTCCAACGTTCAATGGTTTTATCAATAAAAAAAATTCCAAGGTTATAAACATCACCAAGCGCCGAGGTCGACTCCAAGCTTTTCAGGCCAAAAAAACCTTTTTTGATATTTACTCAAACCAATAAATCTATAAATTAAATAATACACAATTAAGAAAATTTTAACTCTGGAATGCATTAATTCTTATATTGATAAAACACAACACATCAAAAATTTATAAATTTAATTGTATTATTGTGGGCTCGATTTCAAGGAAAAAAAGAGAGGAGAACCGGAGCTTTTATCCGTTTTTGGCCAAACCGGAGCAAAATAAGATGTTGCAATTAACAATGTATTTAGTTATTCATACTTTGAATAAAACCACATTTCGTTGGGTTGAATCAATTTTAATATCTCTATATGTATATGTAGGTATCAACAAAAAGTTAACCATTAAAAAAAGGATGTCGTTTATACCAACGTCAAAATAGGTTAGCGGAGTGAGTGCACAAACTTGTTATTTTGGCAGGTGGATAAAAAATCAACTTAACGCATCTATTTTATGTGGTGGTGGACCAACACAATTTTGACTTCTCTATGTGTCATATATTAGGTGGGGCGGGCTGGGCGACCCGCAACCATCCATTGAACTGGCTTTTTGGTGAGATCACAAAAATTCAATAAACACGTATCATAATCCAAATTTCGTAAAATAATTTTTCTTACATAAACGCTTAAGGCAAAAACTTGTGTGAGACGGACTCACGTGTCGTATTCTGTGAAACGAATATCTTATTTGGGTCAACCATGAAAAAGTATTACTTTTTATGCTAAGAATATTATTTTTTATTGTGAATATCGGTATGGTTGACCCGTCTTACATATAAAAAATAATGAGATCGTCTCACAAGAGACCTACTCAACGGTTAGATCCTCGATTTAAGCATTTGCAAAATAATTAAAGAAGTGCAAACTAAAAATATATATACTTCTTATTTATAAAATGAGGACTTATATCATCTACTATTCTTTACTGGGTCGATGTGTTTGTTGGTGCTAAAATCAAACATGATCCACGGAGACTATAAGTTTCGATAAATTATGTGATATCTTCTCAATCCACGTCCCCGTGGGAATTTATTCTTCATCTCCGCTTTCATACTCAGATTTTGACTTGTAGAATTTTCATACTCTAATCATACATATGTTATTATAATAATAATACATTTATTAATGTAATGTCTTCTTTGCTTTAATTGCTTGTAATAGATGGAATAAAGGGCTCATTTCACGGCACATTTCTATTTAAATTTAAATTTAAATTTAAATTGACATTTCAATATTATTTATCCCTATAAATAATCATTTTTTAGGCGGAAACATGTATAACCAATTATAGTGTGGGGAATTACAATTTCGAGTATATGTATTGTGTTTTTGGAATTTTTATTTTTTATATTATTAAAATTAAGTTTTAGTCGTGTATTAATATTGAGAAGCGGTTCCCTTGAAGTCTAGAGATGTAAACAATCCAAACCAAGTCAACCAGTATCAGACTTGAACTTGGTTCATTTAAGATTGATAGAGGCTCGAGCTCGATTCAAGCTTTTATCATCAGGCTCGAGCTCGAATTGTCTTGAAATTACTAAGCTCGTGAAAAGTTCGAACTCGGCTCGTTAAAAACTCGTTTATCATGTTACTCAAGTCAGGCTCGAGTTTGATTCATTAATAGCTTGTTTATCTTGTTTAAAAAGCATGAATTGAGCTTATCTCGTTTTCGATCTCTTAAAACATACAATTGAGCCGGAGTTAGAGCTTGATTCGAGATTGGTAAAGATAAAATATTTATATGAACTAATTTTAAATTACACATAAAAGTGTAAATTTTATCAGCACTAATATTTTTTTTTGTCAACTCAACAAATGAGCCAAGCTTGAGCTTACGAGCAACCTAAACAAGTCGAGCTCGCAAGCTTATTAACGAATATATTTGTAAGCTCACGAGTCAAATATCCTTAAACTTGAGTTTGGTTTGATTAAATTATTGAGCTCGAAATTGAGCTTGAGCTTGACTTGATATGATTAACAAATGAACTCAAACGAGCTTTTTATCAAGCCGATCTCCGAATAGCTTGCGACGGTTTTGGTTCGTTTACATCCATACGGCTTGAACATTAGAAAATAATATAATTGATAGTTTTTTGCATATTCACGTTTCCCTTGTGATGCTCCATGCCATTTTATCACTATCGGTATTTTCATGGACATCATGAACATTCCACATAGATAAATTAAAAACCTTGAAGTGGATTATTCCAATTTAGCAATTAAATTATTACAGGATTCAAAATTATATTTTTCTTATCAGGCTAATATGGGCCAACCCAACCCAGACAGTGCTGGGGCCGTCCTTTTCTGATCCTTTCCGGCCCGTTTGATACATAAATATTTGAGGTTAAAATCAGGCGATAAATAATGGACACTCATATGTTCGTACAAACATTTTATATAAAAACATTAAATTCTTGTTAGATACGTGTAAACATCTCACGACACACATAGGTGCCCATAATCCAACATTATATATATATATATATATATATATATGTATGTATGTGTGTGTGTGTAAAATTACGTATATTTTTTATAAAGTGATATTACAATTTTTCATGAGATTAACAAAATCCTATTCTTTGATAAGTAATATTTATATTTTTCATTTGAGAATAAATTTGCGCAAACGTAACATGTTAAGTCTTTGTTATAATTTTGGTAAAACGAATTAAATAACGTATTCCTGATTATTGAAACATTTTTCTAAAAAAATTAATTATAATTTAATAGGTTAAATGAAATAGTTGTGAATTAAAATTGACATCTTTTCTTAGTATTTGTATTACTTATTTGAATTAACTATACTATTTAATTTAATAAACACCCTCTCACTACTAACATAAAAAAAATATATAATAAAAAATAAAAGATTTCAAGACAAAGTGAGATGAATAGTTTTTTAAAAGACAGAATTCAGTGCACTAGTGTGAAATCTATGGCTGTTGGTTCCATTGGGAGCGTTACACAAAAGAGAAATGATTCAATCCCATGAACAACAACCCTTTCATGTCATTCAGAGCTCCTACAATTTGCGTCTCTTTCTTCGTCTCACTTACTATATCTTCCCTAAAATTCAGTGTTAAAAATTATTTTAAGACAGCCCACTAATGGAAAAATCAGGCTAAGAAGTTTTCCTGCTTTAATTGAAAGGTATCATGCTAATCTTGGTGTATTTTCTTGTTAATTTTCAATGTTTCTGGCTTGGGTTTGGATCTTGATTCTGGGACGTTTATGATTTGGGAAAAGCTTGTCGTTGATGTGAAAAAAAGGTGGTTGTTTTTCTTGAGGAAAACTGGAATGGATGCATTGTTGTTTGATTTCTTTAATTTCTTGGATTTTACGATGTGATGATTTTGGTTTTCTAGGTCGGTTGTGAATTTCCGGTACGATGGTTTGCTAATCTTTGCGGCTCAAGAGAGATGCTGATGTGTGATTATTTGCTGATCTTTTTACTCTGCTCTCCCACTCATTTCCAATTTTTAAGTTTTACAGCTTCTTTAATTAGATCTCATATGGAGTCTTTGTTACTCCATTCTTCCATCTGGCTTTAATAAATGTTGTAGGAGAAAATTTATTGTCGGAGGACTTAATGTGTGGAGGAGTGGGACTGAACATTTACAAAAAATTTACATGAAATTCGAAGATTTGTGCAGAAGCAAGATTATTTTTTTCAGTACCATTCCTTTCCTGAGATTTTTTTTTATCATAACTGGTGAAATTGGGACTTTGAAACAGTGGATTTCTAATGGAATTCAGGTTCATTCGTTGATATCCTATTCTATGTATGTATATTTTCTTAAGAGTTAAGCTCTTCGTTTGGATAATTGAAGTTTATGGACTCATGAATACAGTGGCCTGGTAACTTAAATTTATCAACGGGCTATAATTTTATGAGTATTACAATCTTGTTTCCAAGAATTTTTAAAATGGGTGAAAAAAGATTTTTTTTTTTGGAAACAAGAAATTGCAGAGTCAGGACACAATGACTTGATTGGTTTGCCAACGTCTGGTCTTCACGTGAATAAATTTTCTGGTAACTTTCGCAAGCTTGTGCAATGGACGATGTGTGCTCCAGTTTGAGAAGATGGGAGGATATGAATCATGATATTTTGGTTAAGATTTTCCAAACCCTGGACATCTTTGATTTGATCTTGGGGATTGGTCAAGTTTGTAGCACTTGGAGATTGGCGGCTTGTGACCCTTTACTCTGGAGGACTCTTGATTTGTCGATGCTTAAGTCAAACTTCATTAAAATACCGTTAGAGCCATTTGTATACGTGGATGGTCGGTCGGATAAGACGTTGACTCGGGTTTTGAAGATTTCCTTAAATCTAAGCCGTGGAAACGTATCAACAATAATTTTTCACTACGATCTCTACATCAGCAATGATCAGTTGACTTACGCAGCTGAAAGGTACACCTGAAACTTGTAGTGTGTCCCGATTTAGTGAAACAGGGGAATAATGCAACTAACCGGCTGTATTGCAGGTGCCCTCGTCTCAAACGTCTGGTCATGCCTGCATGGAATAGAATAAAGGAGGGAATATGTCATGCAATTCATATATGGAAAGATCTTGAATCGCTAACAATGCCTAGCATATCAAACCCTCCAGTTCTAATGGAGGAAATTTCGGAAAATTGTAAGAATTTTTCCGAATTGAAGATAATGGGACCCTTTGATGTTTGCTTCGCTTCAACACTCGTTGCATTTCTACCTAACTTGAAAGTCTTAAGCCTTCGATGCTCGATGGTTTTCAAGGATGCTTTAGTTATTATCTTGGATGGATTGAAAGGGCTAGAAGTTCTCAACATATCTCATTGCCTACTTGTTGATGCCCCTCCACCTCCTGCCACAAAAAACATCCCCCGGAAGCTTGACAGCACAATTCTCGAAAGGACAAGCAAGTTGAAAAAATTTATGTCGTGTATGAACGATTCGTGTGTGATGTGCCAACGCGCTAGAAATGACGAAGGGTTGATGAGGTGGTACAAGTACGAGGAAGATCTTTGGAAAGTAGATGAAGTGAGATCACTCGCGATCTGATCCTACCCTCTTAGTGGCCGTTTGAACGCAATAATAGGTGCAACATTCGGGGCGATGAACTAAGATTTATGTAGATGGTAAATTCTAAATACAAGTCATTTTGCATGAAACCATAGTTGATAGTAGATCGGAGGCGGTTTATTTTCTTGTTTTATCTGATGGGTTGAACCTGTGATGATTGAGGTCATACATGTATGTAGGTTGTTCCAACGACTAATGAGTTGTTACATCTTGTTGCTGTAGATTCTAGGGCTGTACATATATTGTGTGCGCGGATACTTGGTTGTTTAATAAGGAGACTTCGTTTATTGGCTTTTCTTGCTATTTCATTCATTGTTTTTTCAGTTTTGGGTGAACAAATCAAAGGAGACTATGTGTATGTATATGATTTCAAATGACAGTATTCTAGCCCACCCATACGGAAAAGTAGCTTAAAGACATCCCCTGATGAGTGAATTAAGTTAACGTTATATCAATAGTCAGCACATTTTTTCAGACTCGGACGAGTCTGTCGCACTAAGTTTGTCCATTACGATTCATCTTACTGGCATAATTTACAGATTATCGCATTAGTCCAAGAGTTCACCTAATGTGCACGAGAAATTAGCGACAGTGAATTCTGCGTCAGTAAAAAATTAGCTTAAATACATCAAAGGCAAAAAAATGCTAGTTTAAATATATGAATGTTAGAATTAGGGCTTGGCTTGGCTTGGCTTGGCTTGGCTTTCGACAAATGAAGCCCAAATAATTCAGATTAATGTCAGTAATTAACGCTACATCTTCCATTATGTTGATTTCATTCAATATGGCAACATATTCTAAATTTTAAAAAATGTGGCAAGATATCCTATAAGACATGATTTCCACACCGTTTTCTCAAATTTCTATTTTGCTAAAGATTTTTTTTTTATTTGATTGGATTAATATAAATATCCACGAATAAACTTACCATATAATCTGCATATGAATTCAAATACGAATCCAAGATATAATTATTATCAGTCAAATATCCTTTCAAGCAATTTGGGACAAACTCATAAAATTTGTTTGGTCATCTACTTTCAACTTATGTCGAAGGATGATTATTATGTGTGAAATCGAAGTATTTAAGATATACAAATTATTTTATTTGTTTTTTTTTTTTTTTGAAATTTTATTTGTTAAGAACAAATTTTTTTTAAACACCAAGTTTTACCAACCCCGTTGGCCGTGACGCCGCTGCGTGGCGAAGCCGACAAAACCAGAAAACCCCCACCCCCCTATCCCAACACATTCCAAGAAACAGAATCCCCAGTTTCATTTTTTTTTTCTTTTATCAACTTTCCATCTTTATTTCGTATCTTCAGCGACTAAAACAATGGCCCTTGAATTGTGGGAGACCTTCAAAGAATCAATCACGGCATATACGGGGCTTTCTCCAGCTACTTTCTTTACAGTTCTTGCTCTGGGTTTGGCCCTTTACTATGTGGCTTCTAATTTCTTTGTTCTTCAGATGATATCCACATCCAGCAAAGGTCAAGAGGCTTTGAGGAGCAGATGCAGTCTCTGCCTCCTCCGGTTCAGTTAGGTGAGATCACTGAGGATGAGTTGAAACAGTACGATGGCTCTGATTCACAGAAGCCTTTGCTCATGGCTATCAAGAGCCAGATCTATGATGTTTCTCAGAGCATGCCTCTTGGTGGATGATTTATGGGATTGCAATTGATAATAAATTTGATTTCATTAAAATTATAGTTAAAGCAGGTGTTCATATGAATGATTAATGATATTTTCTCGTCCACTCGAAATTGATTTCAAATAAGGTTGAATTTTCACATTACTCTAGCACATGGCGCACGTGTCAAAAAGTAGGCTCAAATTTTTTACAAGGCCGAGAAAATGGGAGACTTTGGCTTATCCAATGGCTGACGCTTCAACGTCTTCTCTAGCCTCCCAAATCTGCGACCACCTAGCCTCCGTCTTCACCGCCTCAACCACCCCCCATCCACCGCCTCTCACCGTTCTCGTCGACGAAATCTCCGCCACCGTAGCTCGCGGCGGCCGGGTCTTTCTCTACGGCGTGGGCCGTGAAGGCCTGATGCTAAGAGCCCTGTGTGTGCGTCTCTTCCACTTGGGTCTCTCCGCCCACTTCATTTTCGACATGACCACTCCTCCGATCTCCCATCCGGACCTCCTCATAGCCTCCGCCGGTCCAGGGGGTTTCTCCACGGTCGACGCCATCTGCGGCGTGGCGAGAAGTGGCGGCGCCAGAGTGGTGCTTCTGACAGCTCAGCCGGAGCTGGGTTCGTCTGTGAAGTATGCGAGCACGGTGGCTTATGTGCCGGCGCAGACCATGGCAGACGATGGAAACGGAGGGAATGGGCAACGGAGCTTGCTCCCCATGGGGAGCGTGTATGAAGGGGCGATGTTTGTGTTGTTTGAAATGGTTGTGTTCAAGTTGGGAGAGCTTCTGAACAAGAGTCCTGAAGAAATAAGATCTCGCCATACCAATTTGGAGTAAAATCTTGAAATATTTTATTTTACATTTTTTTTCATTATAAAAATCACAGAAATGAGTTGATTTGATCTATCCGTATATATATAAATAAATTCAGTACAACTCTGAAAAACCAATAATTCTAAATTTAATGATCAAATTAGTTTACAAACAATGGTTAAGACAAAACTATACTTTGTTAAGTACTCTGAATAATGTTTACGAGATGCCATGAAAGGATGTCAGGGAAGCTCGGGCTCTTGTTCATGCTAATCATATAATAGTCTTTTTATCTACTAAGTATGCTAACAAGTAAATAAATCATGGTCACTCGTTCATACATCACTCATCGTATGTATCATGTGTTGAATGGATGATGACACTATCTATATAAATGTCATATACCAAACAGATTATCAGATACTATATTTTGTGCTATACATACATATTCAGGAAATATCGGATGAAATATTCTGTCCCAAAAAATACTGCATTTTGTAATATACCTATTAATTAATTAAATTTAGAAAATAAATATCTTATCTTAACTAATCATCTCCAAATCTCCATTATCGCACTTCCCCTATCGTACCCAATTTGGCTAAAGAGATTCTATTTCTTATTAAAATGTTGAAATATGATTAAAAAAAACAATACTATTATAAGCAACTAATATCAAGATAATTTTGATCATGTAGGCATGTGGCCTAACTATATAATCAAAATATATTATAGAATAATCTAATACATGATCAAATTTGCACAAAAAGCAAATTGAAACTACAACTCTTCCACCTTCATCTAATAACACTGAATATTTTATCGTTAATTCAAATACCAAGGTGATCCTGAGCATTCTACTCGTCTTTGATATCTTTCAAGAACTTCAACACTTGAAGCTTAGTTGGCCTACTGGCAGGGTTTTCAGACAAACAAATGACAACGATCTGCAGTGTTTGTAGCATCGTCTGCTTATAATCCGCATCAAGAATCATCGGGTCAAGCATGTCCACAGCCTCACGATTCTTTGTCTTCTGGATCACCCATCCAACCAAGTTCACCCCTTCAACATCTTTAAAATCGGGTCCCATAGGCTCCTTCCCGGTTAAAAGCTCAAGTAAGATCACACCATAGCTATAAACATCCCCCCTCGTCGTGGCCTTCCAGCTTTGACCATATTCAGGAGGAATGTATCCAAATGTGCCCTGCAATATCTGTGCTGACATGTGTTTCACATGCGCTGATTAGTCGTGCTAGGCCGAAATCAGCAACTTTTGGTTCAAAATCTTCATTATGAAGGATATTGCTAGCCTTGATGTCTCGGTGTATGATGTGGGGAATAAAACCATGGTGGAGAAAAGCAAGGCCTCGGGCAGAACCTACAGCTATCTTGAATCGTTTCAATCCAAGACTTTGAGGGTTCCTATTCGGTTTCTTAGCCAATTATCCAAGCTTCCATTAACCATATACTCGTAAACTAGCACTTTTTCCTCTCCGTACGAGCAGTATCCCAGCAATGGAACAAGATTTCGGTGTTTTACCTTGCCTAGCGTTTCCATCTCAGCAAAAAACTCCCTTTGACCCTGTGCTTTGGCTTGACTCAGTTTCTTAACAGCAACTGTTTTACCCTGGGGTAAAGTGGCTTTATACACGGAACCAAATCCTGCGTCTCCGATTATGTTTGTCTTGCAAAAGTTGTTGGTGGCTTCAAGAATGTTGACTAGGGTTAGTTTCAAAAGAGGTTGCTGGAACATGGCAATGTTGATGCTTAGTGGCTATTTCGATTTGCTGCCGCTGCTCAAGAAATAGAGATTTGGATCATCTGAACTGTTCATCTTGCTGTCACCCATGTCCTCAAGATCATTCCTGTTGGTTCGGTTAAGGACAATTTTCAGCACAATGATAACTGAAAGAGATATTAAGACTGTTCCAACCACGACCGATGCTAATCCCAATTCATTCATCAGAGGAAACTTTCTGCCAAAGCTCTTTGAAGGGCATTGTAAACCGATTATTCCACCACACAGATCCTTGTTTCCAGCCAGGGAAGCTTCAGTTAGTTTGCTGCATATCCCATTTCTTGGGATCGGACCCTCAAACTGGTTTTCAGCCAAATTGAAGAAGAACAAACTTGTTATCCCACAAACATCTTCTGGTATTTGCCCACTTAAGATTATTCTTCGAGACATCCAAATACTGAAGTTGAGCAAGATTCCCAAACTCGTTTGGAAACATTCCCGTAAAACCATTTCCATGAAGATCCAAGCTAGTCAGATATGTCAAGTTGCCTACGGATCGTGGCAAATCCCCACTCAGTGCATTGCTACTTAAATTCAGAATCCCAACTCTCCACGTAACCGAGTTCCTGAAAAGATCATCCAAATTACCTGAAAGCCTATTCTGCTGCGCATAAAGCCCCAAAAGATTCACCATTTTCGACAAAGAGGCTGGGATTTCACTGCTAAGCATGTTAGAGCTCAAGTCCAAATATGTAAGCCCATTCATGCCGCCAAAACTTGTTGGAGTCGGACCTTGTAACATATTAGTAGTAAAACTAAGTTTCACCAAGTCAATTAACATTCCAAGGCTTTGAGGAATAGGACCTGTAAGCTGATTGTTTCCAAGATACAAACCTTGCAGCTTAACCAAATCACCAAACTTGCGAGGAATACTACCCGTAAGCAAGTTACCAGACAAATCTAAGCTCGTGAGATTCGATAATCGTGCCAAGGACCTCGGAATCTCACCAGAAAGCCTGTTGTTGCTGAGCAAGAGATCAACCAAAAGGACACAGCTCCCCAATTCATTCGGGATTGAACCACTCAATCTGTTGTATGACAGATCATAGACTCCTCTATGCTGTAAATATGTTGAGTCAGGAATAACAGAAGTCTGTATGAAAATATTTCGAAACTTTGGAAGGAATGCTTCCGGAGATATCATTATGAGAAAGAACGAGGTATTGTAGCAGAGGCAAATCAGTAATCTCTTCAGGAATGGAACCATTAAGCCTATTGTTTCCCAAAACCAATGTTGCCAGTGCAGCGCATTTTCCAAGCTCAAAAGGTACACTCCCCACAAAATTATTAGAATCCGAATATAACACAGACAGGGCACTCAGATTTCCGATCTCCTTAGGAATGGTGCCCGTTAGACGATTACTCGAGAGAACTAGATTTTGCAATGATGCAGCATTGTCAATCTCTGAAGGAAGTGCGCCCTCTAACTGATTATTTGCTGCAGAAAACTCAATCAAATTAACAGAACTCCAAAGACTTGCAGGGATCGTACCTGTTAAGTTATTAGAATCCAATTCAAGAACCATCAATTCAGGGAGCATAGAAAGATAATCTGGTATGCTGCCATGAATCTGATTATCCAGCAACACCAGCTCCGTCAAATTACTACATTTCACAAAAGTTTCTTCAATGCTACCGGTGAGAAAATTATGGTCAAGCTCGATCTCAGCAAGCAAAACGGGATTGCAGATTTCTTTAGGAATCTCACCTGTCAACATATTACTACCCAAGCTAATGTGGGTCAGCATGGAACAATACCCGATCTCAGCTGAAATTCCCCCAGAAAATTTATTATCTGAAAGCAGTATTGAATCTGCATTGCGCCATTTTCCAAGCCAGGAAGGCAATGTACCTGAAAGCTGGTTCTTTTCAGCAGAAAAACTGATAAGCGGTAACTCGGAAAGCTTAGACAAATTCCCAATCTCTGGTGGAATTTTTCCAGTGAAACTGTTGGGCCCAACTCTGAGTTTCAGCATACGGTTCAAGTCTCCGAGTTGAACCGGTAAATCCCCACTGAATTGATTCTCTCCCAAGTCCAAGACTTCCAGCATCCTCAGAAAACCAATTTTGGGAGAGACTTCACCATGCAACTCATTTCCAGACAGGTCAAAAACAACTAAGTTCACAAGAAAGAAAACTGCATGCGACAACGGACCCCTGAGCGGCTCCCTGAGGGAATGAGGAGACAGAACAAAGAAACAACACGATCTCCATCGCATGACACACCAGTCCAGTTACAGTGAGATAAATACGGAGACCAAGAATCAAGAATTTCTTTGCTTTCAAGAGAATTCTTGAAAGAAACCAGATCACTTACATCAGGGATTCCTGCCTAGAAACAGAATTAGAACCCAAGAAACATAGTTGACACACGAGGAAAAGACATTGCAACAGAAGGGTAGACACCATTTGCGCTTATGAACAAGCGATCAACAGACATGAACACTTGCAAAAGGCTTCAACACAAGAACTCGAGTACAATCGTTCAAATAAACAAGCATCGTGAATGGAATCAGTCACGCTAAGGATTGACTAAAGAATTGAGGAATACAGAGCATTTTCTTGAAGGAGGCAGTATTTAGAGCCTTGGAAAAAAAAAGAAAAAAAAAAGAGGTACAGTTTGTTGGGAACATGAAGAGGGAGTATGGCTAACTGGTTAAAAACCATCGGACCAATCAAAACTCTTTTTTTACATTAATAAGTAAACAAAATTATTTAATAAAACAATTCCTCCAAGTTTTATTATTAGTTTATATTTTTCAAAGTATCACTTACAAGAATAAATTGATTTGTGATTTCAATCATTTTCTCTCTTTCATAACTTTTTTTAAATTGAATAAAATCCAAATATATTTATATATTTTATAATCGAGTAGTATTAGGGGTGGGCATAAAACCCGAAAAACCGAAAAAACCGACCGAACCGAATAATTCGGTTTAAATGGTTCGGTTTTATCGGTTTTTCGATCGGTTATGGTTTTAAAATTTATGAAGTTCGATTTTTCGGTTCGGTTTTCGGTTTTAATCCCCCAAAAAACCGAAAAACCGAACCGGCCATATTATCGTTAAATAGAATGTTTTTATGTATAATGGGCCATAATATTGTTAAGTATAAGACTTTTTATATATAATGAGCCTACTAAGATTTAGGAACTTAGTATCATTAACCCTCAATTTTTCAATCCGATCGTTTTCTTTTCTTTCTCACCACTCACAAGTCGACGTTTTCTCTTTTTTTCTGTATATATTTCTTTAATATTTTCGTAAGATTATTTGTGTCCATTCGACCTGGTTGACACTTTGTTATCATTCTTATTACTGAATATTCCATTGGATTCATGCATTTTTCGCGTTTATATGGTTAATTAGTTATATATTGTTATTATATTCGTATGACATGTTTGTACACAATACATGTTATATATATATATATATATATATATATATATATATATATATAAGATTAAGTCTCACAAATTAAATATTTGAAAAATACTATGATTTAGATTTTAAAAGCTTAAAGTGACATATGATTTTATTTCTCAACAAATTTTAGCTAATCGTATATAACCGGCCGTATAAATCGAACCGTATTACAAAAAAACCGAACCGAATCTTAATAAAATGGTTTAGTTTTGGACTAGAGATATTCAAAACCGAAAACTGAAAAAACGAATCGTTGTAGAATAAAATCGGACAAAACCGACCGTTGCCCATCCGTAGGTCCCGTAAGTAGCACAGTTGTCTTGTTGAAGTGAAACTCGGGGAATTGGGGGTCGAGACAGCGTCGTATTTTGGAGGGTTCTGACATACGATACGAAAAAGAGATTTGCAGTTTGTCAGACTCTTTACTCTCACACCTAAACTATGCCTTTTCATCATATCCATTCGATTCCATTCTCGCTTTGATCAAAAAGCCCTTCCAAATTGTTCATGCAAAATCTTCCAGTAAATTTTAATTATTTTGTTTGTTTTATAATGAGACCCATATTGGTTGGTTAATAGGTGTTAATAACACCCATTAATTTTCGCCCATCAATGTCGGCGCAAGAATTAATAATTTTGGTTGACATGGCAGCCAAGAAATTCATCAGAATGAATGGCGTTATTTCGAAATTTGCGACGGTTTTTCGTAAACCATCGCAACTTTGCGACGGTTTTTCGTAAACCGTCGCAAAGTGAAAAGCGTCTGTTTTTTTTAAAAAAATATCGCTATTTGCGACGGTTTTTTAACACCCGTCGCTATGTGCGACGGTTTTTCAAAAACCGTCGCTAATTATCACCAACGGCTATTTTCAAACGGCCAAATTATGCACCAACGGCTATATTCGATTATCGTAATTCATTTTCTTTGTATTTTGTGTTTTTTTTAAAGAGATTGTGTTGAATAATATTTTAAATAAAAGAGTCCAACTTTTTTTTCATTTCTCAATAATATTTTAATGAATATTGGAATTAAGTTATTTTTAAAATAATAATACTATTTATTTTAAGTAATATTTGTTGTAAAATTTTAAAAATATTAGAAAGATATTGAAATATTAAAAATAAAAAAAATGAGTAAGTGGATAGTGGGACCCATAAATAATGAAAGTTGAAATTAAATGAATGTGGGTGTGTTAATAATAGGAAAGTGTTAATGTAATGAATATGTGGCTCGTGGACTCCATCATTTTTGATGAGATGGAGAGTATTAACATAGATTAATTCCGACAAATGTGGATGCCTTAATGTACTTTGACGTTCTCTTCCCACGACTACATTTTTGTTTGTATTTATCTGCGTATATTATATATTAAAAAATTATATATTTTAAGAGAATTTTTATAGTGGATATACCATCAAATAATCTTGCCATGCTAAATATATATTACCCTTTATAATTAATAATAAAAATAAATATATCATTTTAAATAATATTTCGATTCAATCCATTAGTCACTTGGATGGATTATCGATAAGGTCCAATTCAAGACAAAAACTTGTGTTAGACAGTGTCATGGGTCGTATTTTGTGAAACAGATATCTTATTTGGGTCATCCATTAAAAAATATTAATTTTTATGCTAAAAGTATTAATTTTTATTGTGAATATCAGTAAGATTGACTCGTCTCACAAATAAATATTCACGATACCGTCTAACGAGAAACCTACTTCCAATTCAGTTAAAGCTTAAGCTTAAATAGGAAAGTGTTTGACTACTGCTTTATTTAATACTTTTACCCTTGTATGAAATCTCTATCATCAAAGCAACGAGCTATCGTGATTCATTCTTTCTTTCATTGTAATAATAGGGTCGATATAAACGAGTTTGCATAAAATTGGGCTCCAGCTTCCAAGCTTGGATCAAATTAGGAATTGGGCATATTCACGCATATCTGTTCGTCTTTTATGATTTATCATTTTATAAAATACATAACATTTTAATTTAAAACTTATGTTTAAGTTTTAATTCATCATTTGTGTTTATATTCAATATAAACGTAGATACCATATGTATGCTTCGATATTTGTTGAAAATTTGGACACACACACACACACACACACATATATATATATATATATATATATATATATATATATATTGTATAGATACAAATATGCCAATTTTTTTTTATAAAAAATAGTAAGTAAAATTAATTAATATCATTCATGTAAAATAAATTTTTTTCTATATTTTTAAAAATAATTATCATTTCGATAAATTATCAAAATCCAATAATTGAGAATGATACACCATTTTGAACATCGATCATTAAAAAAATATCACTTGCTAAAACTTCAAATATTTATTCATAAAATTGTTATAATAAAAAAAATCGATAGAAGTGAATAAATAAATAGTGTCGTGTCATCTTAGGAACATTATTACATAAGAAACGTGTCCAATCAGATGCTCAAAAAGATGTATGAAACGTGTTAGATGCGTAATGGGGAGAGAAAAAGAATCTAAGGCTATACATATATATATATATATATATATATATATATATATCCTCCTAATGTTTTGGTGTCCTCTAAGCAGTTACTCTAAGGGTTTCACACTTAATAATATAACTAGTTACTTTGCACATCCGATGTGTGTGTACAGTTTTTTTTATCATTATCGATGGACTAAAGTGAAATTTGACAAATTATGGAGGGACTAAATTGATATTTGAATTGTTGAAATAAAAAAATAAAAATAAAAGTGCGTTGAAATTAAAAAAAAAATAAAAACAGAAAACAAAAGTGTAATATTAGGATCATATAAGGGTAAAATTGGAAAAAAAAAAGTTAGTGTCCATTAAGTGGTTACTATCATGTCCTCACCTTTAATATAATAGAATAAATAATATAAATGTATGTATGTATATGTATAGTATAAGATTTCATATGCATCTATTGTAAGGTTGCTTTTTTGTAATTTTTTTTTTTCATATCAATTAATTTCCTATAGTTTACTTCATTGAATACATATAATTTTTAGAATTTAATGGAATGTCACATGCTACAAATGGGTGTGTATTCCTTTTTCACCAAAGGCAGGACGCTTGGCAAGTTTGATGAATCAAAATCATTCCGGGGAGGACAAATCCTTTTTTCCATAATTGCAAACGATTGACCCCCAATTTATACTCTATTTTTTCCTTGATGTGACATCGTCAAATCTTAATCTTTAGATATGGTATAATACATGGTGTGGATTTTGACAAAGATGCGAAGGACACTTGTTGGTTGTTGGGCAGATGACGAGAATTACTTCAAATGAAGCACAAATAAATATTAGTTCCAGAGTAAATATTAGTCCAGAATGAAATAATATATTTATAATTTATTAATTAATTGGTCAAAGATTTCCAAAAATATATTGTCATACGATTGTTGGATAAATATATAATCCTTTGAAAATAACATATTCAATGTAATTTGTACTTGGAGATCGAAGCACCATGAAAAGCAGAAATATTCCCATTTGCCCAATGATATTATATAAAATTTTTGTAGAGCCTATATATGTTCTGATTCCTAAATCCCAACTAGCCAATGAGCAAAAGACAATTTGATTTTTCAAAAAGAAAAAAAAAAATACAATTTTTTTTTAATAGTAGGAATCTTAAGCCAATGCTAATTGCAAGCAATTCTGTTGTATAAGGCATAAATAATTTTTGGAGACTCTATATCGATCATTATTATGAATTACAAATTTCTTCTCCGACCCAGTAATTAACTTCAAGAGCTACAAATATTTCAGATGACACTTATATTCTTCAATTATATATACTTAAAATTAAAGCGGCATATATATATATATGCAACCCGGGCGAAATGGATGAGTCGGGTCAGGTACTCTGCCGGATTTGTTATCAAAATAATGAAGGAAGCTGAGCAAGGACTATATCTGTGATGAAGATATATCTCTGCAATATGGCTTTCAGCTGTAACCTGTAAACAAGGAAAGAAACTCGTGAATGGGCGCCGGAGGGGTGTCCGGCGTGGCCACTCCGATGCTAAAGTCAGCAGGTTGAAGATGATAACCAGTATAGCTTAGATAAAAGTAAAGGCTACAGGTGTAAATATGTGTGTTAACATATGTTTTGGTGAGTGAATCATTCTCCAGAACTAGAGAAGAAGAGGAAGCCAAAAATCTCTCAAATGAATTACATACATGCTATTTATAGGAGAAAATGTAGTAGGTACATTGTTTTCAGTGCGTTCTTGCCACTTCCTGTCACGCTATCCTATTTTTCCATCAAGTCACATCAATAGGATTCTGTCAGGTGCGCTTCTCGAGACAAGATCTTATCTTCTGAACCACTCGAGTGTGGCACTTTTATCGAAGTGCCCGGGTAGAATGCCTCCCGAGAGATTTATACAAGAGCCCGGGCGTCTGGTTGCTCGGGGAGTAGAGCATGAGCTTGCACCTGCCCGGCTCCAGAAGAATCAATCTGCAAATTACTCGGATTTGGGGATCCAATTGATATTCTGGGTCATCCATGACCCGGGCTCTTATGGGGGTATCAATATATATATATATATATATATATATATAATAATAATAATTTTTCATGGATAACCTAAATAGAATACATGTATCATAAAATTGACCAGTGACACTGTTTTACATGAGTTTTTGTATTTAAATTTAGAAGTATTTGTCTTTGAAATTGTTTAAATAGATTTTCAAGTGTTTTTAAAAATTTTTTAGGGGATTTCTTGAATAAAAGAAAAATAGTTAATAATAAATTTAATAGTGATTAAATTGGAATTTTTTGGTTGATAAAGTAGGGGCATGTTTTTTATAATTTTAATTGAAGATATAACGAAAATCTTAAAGTACTCATATTTTTTGTTACAATATATTTAAACAAAAAATAGAATTGGAGAACCTGTTTTAACAAAAAATTTAATACTTTTTTTAATTGTTAATGTCTTAATTGTTAAAAATGAAAATTTCATTTATAACTAAGCATTGTATTTGAAAATATAGGAAAACCTCCATAAATAAAGATTTGATTACTGCATGAAAAAAAAATCTATAAATTATACGCGGAAATTTTAAATTTCATGCATGATTTATGATTTTTTTTTTTCTCAAATAAAGAAAGTAGGATTTAGAAGTCAGGCGATTCCGTCGCGCTGCCCTACTCCAAATAAGATGGCTCTAACTCAGCAAAATTCTTCCAAACATGTTTCTTTCTGGATACGGACAACTTTTTTCATTTCATGCATGAAAGAAGAAATTCTCAAGAATCTTTAAACTGGTAATCCAAACCCTACACGTCCTTTGTTTTTTTTGCACTATAAAAGCAACTCTTTCGAACAACACCACAAAACAAAACCAGACAAAAACACATTTCACTCTCAGAGTTTCCACTTTTCTACTTGTCATCATGTCGAGGCTTGCGGAAACCCTTTGTGTAGGAAGAATTATAGGAGAAGTGGTGGATTGTTTCTATCCCAGTGTACAGATAAATGTGATATATAATGGGAACAAACATGTCTCCAATGGACATGAACTCATGCCCGCTGTTGTGGCTGCCAATCCCAGGGTCGAGATAGGTGGAGAAGACATGAGGGATGCGTATACTCTTGTAAGTCGTATATATATTTTATACACACACGCTCACACACACATACGTGCTGTGTGTACTTTGTATAATTTATTACTTTATATATACGGTGATATTGTAACTGGGATATGACATTATATCATCTTCTGAATTCTGAAAGAGTCTTGTTTACTAAACTTGCATTCATAACAAATTATATTTGTGTGGTTTTGAAGGTTATGACTGATCCGGATGCTCCGAGTCCAAGCGAGCCGTACTTGAGAGAACATGTCCACTGGTTTGTGAAGACAGTACTAATAAATAATAATAATTTTTCAGATAATATAACTATACATTACACATATATTCAGCACATGATATATATGAACTGATAGAATTTAACATTTCCAGGATAGTCACCGATATTCCTGGCACCACTGATGCTTCTTTTGGTAAGTTTAACGAATTTCTTATTTTATAATTACAAACTAAAGTCGAATTTAGAACACAGATGTGAAATCACACGATTAAACAGGGAGAGAAGTTGTATGCTACGAGAAGCCAAAGCCGACGATAGGCATCCATCGATACGCATTTATTGTTTTCAAGCAGAAAGGGAGGCACAGCGTTAAGTACCTACCTTCTTCAAGGGATCATTTCAACACAAGGAAATTTGCGCAAGAAAATGGCCTAGATTTGCCGGTTGCTGCACTCTATTTCAATGCACAAAGAGAGACTGCCTGCAGAAAAAGATGATTAATTAATTCAAAAATTTCAAGAGTAACTGGTATTAATTAATACGATTCTGGTGGTTTTTGGGATTGCTAATATTGGCTGGTGGGGATTCGGACAAACTTTTTTTTTTCTTTTTCTTTCAAGGCTTTTGTTTATGTTAATGATAAGAAATGAAATGCATGGAAGTGTGTTAGAATCAGAGTGTATTTTTTACTGGAAATTGGGATGAGATAACCTTGGGGTCTCAATGTATGAGAATAATGATCAGCGAGATTGCTGGATGTTCAACTTTAATTGAGTGTTGCTTCTACTTTGTGGAAACATTGATTAGCTAAACTTAAAAGAGTAACTTATGCCCGCTTTTACATGGATTTTCACATTTAATCCCACTCAAATTCCATAACTTTTCTGGTCAAAATTTCACCTTAATTTACATCGCAAACAAAATTTCTAAAAAACAAGTTTTTCACAGATTCTCAAGTTAATAGGCCAACCAAACGAGAGGCTTTAGTTGAAAAGAAATTGTACTGGTACAAAAAGTAAAGTATTTCAAATCTTTTGCATTTGAAGCAACGGGTAATGTTACTGCTCACAAGGACCTAACATTCTGGTCTTTTATGATCAAACTCGCAACCTCCGACTTAGATAATGATTTTCGCACAAATAACTTACCAGGATTTTCTGTTTACAAAAACACAAAAAAGAAAACCTGAACTAACCTAAAAAGAATCTTATTTACCAATATGATAGCTCCCACTTTGATATGTAGACATCAGGAGATACTTGCAACTCACTAAAATCTTAGCACACAACCAGGAAAACAAGAAACTTGTATATACTTCTTCACTCGTGAAACCAACATTCTTGAACAACTAATAATGCCACAAATATGGTGGCATACTACTATAATCGATTAGGCTCGGTGTACCATCTTTACGAGCTCCTTCGGTCAACCAAAGCAAACACAGAAACGGGCACGGACTTGTGGTATTTTCCAGACAAATACGAACAGGATTCTCGAACAAGGAAAGGAATGGAAGCAAACCATCCATTGATCTTGAGACCCAAAACTTCAAACTAACGCAAATATATATTTTAAACAAACAAATCATGCATTTATTTCGGCATTACACTGATGCTCCCTGCTGCAGCTTCTTCTTCCCCAAAACATACTTGAACATGTCGTTTTCTCCAGTCTCATTGCGTCCATTTTGTCCTGTTCGGTTGATGTGGATTGTGGACGATGAGGCGAATCTTCTTGAGGCTCTCTTTCGCCAGAATCAAAATTTGGACAAGGTCCTTCATTGCACGTGCATAAAGGCATGGTGACAGAAGGAAATGGGCTGCAAGTGACGGGACAAAACATATCTGAGGTAATAGAAGACACACGGTTCTTTCGCGTATCGGGTGAACCAAAGGCCTCGGATGCATCTGGCTCTCGGGGATGAAGCATGCATGGTGTGCATAAGCTAAGTGACAATGGTAATTTGATCTCCTTTGATGAAGAACCAGGGAGTTTGACAAAAGAGATGATGCCGTGTCGACAAAGAGGACAGGGAATGGAGCCTGGGGGTATTGATGATTCCAATGGGATGTTACTGGTCGAGCAAAGGTAGAGAGCGCATCTTACACAGAGTTCATGTGAACACCCTGAAAGTTACGACACAGATATTCATGAAAATTGGCGCAAAGAATAATTTCATTGTACATAGCTAGACGCCAAAATATTTTCTTGTCACATGTATAAGGACCGGGCCAAACTCCAACTATTGGATTTTGCAAGCAACGACGACTACAAATTACTACTTTTAAGCCAGAAAAACTCAAGTTAGAATGAGAGCGCAAAAGGTTATTTGACTCAGAGGCGCGGTCCTCTATCTTTAAGCCCGACTACTCTATTTCATATTATCAGAGAATTCTGATATCGTATTTTGCTGTTTACAGATTACTATGATGTTCCAGAACCTTGTAAAAGAAGATGGAATATTGAAAGTTTCTGCTATATCAGAAAAACAGTAGTCAAAAGGTAGTCCTATGCAAAATATATGTTCATAATTGCGTATATTAGGATCTATCAAGTCTAGAATGGAAGATTAAGGGCAAGGATTTGAATTTGGAGCAAGTTAATGCAGATATGGTCGCTGGTACATCCCAATCTATAAATGGTACTGGTATTTGGGCTGGATATTCAATACTGTGTCAATGGGGCACAGAGAAAAAATGCAAATGAAACCTAGAAACTTTTTATTTGAGAGGAAAAACCATTGAACTGAGAGCACTAGTCCAAGGTCAAAGCATAGCTAGAATAAACTAGAAGGAATGGATTTGATGCCCACATAAAATTATGGAAATAACCATGGATACATTAGAATTCAGTCACAAAATTGTATCGATGATAAACAAAGTACCAGACCTTCAGCAGCTACACTGCATGCTCGCTCAATGCACACGGCACATATATCAGCATCATCTGATGCAGTTGTTGAGGTCTGCAACCCACAATCTCTGAAGAATAAAAAGAATTTCAGTGTTAATTATCAAATTGGTTGAGATGAAAAGAAAATTTAATATTCTGCGATGGAGTGCCGTACAGAAAACTATTAAGTGTGTCAAGAAAAAACTGTATTTATTGAAAATTCTTTGATTCTCGAGTGAGAACACTTTCTTTTTTTAAAAAAAGCACCACAAGCACCTGGTGTTCGAGTTTAAAATATTTTAGGAAATCAATTGCTCCACCGTGTGATACTTGGCTGGCCATCTTTCGAATAAGCACGTTATCAACACAAAAACCACAGATGATCTCAGCTAACTAAAAGTTTCTTCCATCTTCATTCTTACCTTGCTATATTTAACACACTCATGAGTGGCAATGATAAATAATTAGAAGGTGGAAACACTGGGATTGGCAAATCAGAGTTAGGTGTCAGCAGCGACTCGAGCCAATGACGTCCCCACGTCCTTGCGACATCAAGAGGAAGCCATCTGAAACAGGCTATATTATCATCCGGTGTTGCACATAAACAAGTACTTAAGCGAATATTGAGAAAATGTATCCAAATTTCAGTACCCATTGCAGTTTAACGCCAAACGACTGGCGCCTCTTGCAAGAAGGATCTGTGGAAATTAAAATGGTCAAGATTATCAATACACCACATTTGCAATACCAGCAAAAAATAGGCAGATAGTTCCAAATGTTTATTTCTGGAAACTTCAAATTCAATGACATAAAAATAATGATCACCTGGCAGCATTTCAAGTTTCCTCCGCATGCAGCATAGTGCAAAGGAGTGCTACCAGCCCCTATAAATTTACGACTCAAAGAAATCACGAAACAGTAATAAAAAAGAGGGTTTTCCAGGATAAATAATCAACGCTCAAGAAAATAGAATACCTATCAAATCCATAGACGTGCCATAATGGAATGTTACAGCTGAGACATTTGCATGAAGGCCGAGTAGGAGTTGCACACAGTCAAAATATCCATTCAACGCAGCCATGTGAAGAGCCGTAATACCACCATCAGCAGCCTTATTTACAAATTTGGAGAGAGCACTGTCACAGAATGAGGAAGATACAAATAAGAAAATACATAAAGGTGACCAGATCTCGAAAATTTTACTAATCATTTGCACTAGTTATTATTTGACACTTCTACGAAGCAAGAAAGAAGGCCAAAAAGACTTCAGAAAAATAAAAAAACTATGGTCGCACTTGGTTTTATCATTAGCACAACCACTTCCATTCCCGTTGGTTTGAAAATTTAGAGCCTCGAATGGAACACTGGGAACAAAATCTGCAACCACTAATCTTATACATCGCAAATGACCGTTGACAGCTGCAAAATGGAGCGCAGTCCTCCCGCTAAGATAATCTGCTCTAGTAACCTGAATTTAACAGTAGTTGCGAGCTTCAAAAGATAATCTATCAATGATACACAAAGTGCCAAATTTTAACAGCGAAATAATCAAGAATTAACGTCTGAGCTCGTAACCAATTGATAGACCAACAAGCATAACGATTACACACTGATTAAATTCACCTATCTTTTTCAATGTAAGCTACTGGATATTACAAATAAATTGAAGGAAAGCAAGCACATTATATTTAATTCAATACCCACGTTGCATCGAAAGAGAATAAGAGTTTGAACAACTTCCCAATGACCGTATCGACAAGCTTGCATCAATGCTGTCTGCATCAACAATAACATAATACTTAAGATAAAGATCGATTAAGCCCTGTACAGATCTGTTCATACAAGAAAAAACCCATCAATAATATCTCGTTATCAATTCAAAAACCTTGATCACAAGTCACAACTAAGTTGATCTAAACAATAAGATTTTTCTTTTGCACAAGAAAAACCAAAACATCCATCTGATGTTACAAAATGGGGAAAACCCCGAGTTTTATCCCAAAGCATAATTTGACATTATCCCCTAGAAAGAAATTTAATTAAAAAGAAAACTGAAGACAATATATTACACCTGTCCACAGTAATTTCTCGTATTCACATCAGCTCCGTTCTCCAGTAACAATGCCACAATCTAAAAATCCAAATTTTCAAAAATCAACACAACCACCAAAAGCAACAGATTTGAATAGAAACTCAAACAAGAAAATCAACCCCAAAAGACAAAGAAAAAGAAAAATTAGACCTTTTTCAAGAAATAACCAATGGCTGAAAAAATAGGTTCGAACCTCGATATGACCTTTTGCAGCAGCAAAATGTAGAGGAGAATTTAATCCACCAAAGGTCGAGTACTTCGCGAGGCACGGATTGCAATCCAACAGCATCTTAGCCTCAACAAAATCTCCATCTCTTGCAGCTGATACCAATCTCTCCCCTGAAGCAGAACACCCAAAGGAATTCCCCATTTCTTGGTTTTCTTCGTCAATTATTTATGCCTTTCCTCTTTCTATAAATCTTTGTCTAGATTATGTGTACGTGGATTTACTGATATTTTAAGCAGCTCTGGAGTTTATATATATATATATATACGAGGAAGGGATTTAGGTCAACTGTCGAACGTTACAAGAAAATGGTAACATATCTAAGTTCCAAATTTTATGAACTATTATCGTATCCTACATTGAATAACAATATGCTCGGATGTTTAGAGTAGAACTTTTCTCGAGCATAGAGATAAATGAGTCGGACTTTGTGTAGGTTATTGGTTAATGAACTACGAGATCGATCGGGTTGGCTTAACTCGGATAAGAGTCAGATCGAATTATGGTATATCAATTCATTAATTCTTATTTATTATGACCATGAATTTGGCCTTCTTCCACTAGTGTTGTGTTTCTTGGCCTAATTTTATACTTTTCTTCAAACATTTGTTATATCCTTCTAACAATTTGCATGACACTATGAAATATCATTATAGAAATTTGCAATTGATTTTATTCACAACAAAAGTCAAAAAAAGATTATTTGATTGGGATTATTTGCCTAAAAAACAGTGCAAACTTTTCAACAAATTAAAAAGTGTACATGGTACCACCTTTTAAAATATATATTATTAAAAAGAACAGATAATAATGTCATTTGATACGAAATACAAGATTCAACAAAATTACATCATCGTTCATTTTTTTTAATATCAAAAATTAGATTTAAAAATATATATTTTATTTTTATTTTTCATTTTGATCGTTTTATCAACAGTTCACAATAAAAGCGTACTTCTATGTGACACAAGGCAAGAAAAATGTACATAAATTTGACTAGCATTGTAAGTATGGTATTAGGTACGAAGAGGGATCAATGTATCTTCGTGCAACTTCATCTCAATTGTAGTTTAATTTTTAAAAAAGGGAAGGTCCTACATATTTTGACAATTAGCTAGAGCAGGGTCATGGCCTGTCCTGGAAGAGCCCAAATTTTTATATATACGTTGAGTCGGTGGTTTACTAAAATTAAAAAAAACTAGTTCAATATTAATTAAAAAGAAAATTAATTTGAATATTTTGTTTATAGTTGATCAAACAAAATCGATCGGTTTGAACAATTTAAACAATATAAAGAGATTTTTGAGTACGTAATTGTTGATTTTTAAAAAGTTAAATAGTGGGTCTTTAACTAGTTTGATGAAGTCATACGTGGAGATTCAACAATTTCTGAATCATGATGAACATGACGTTAATAGTGAAGAGTTATGTTCGGAGTAAATGATTATGATCTGTTATTTAACAAATAAAAAAAAGTAATTGATAGGCTATCGTGTTTGACGAAATTGAATGATTTGTTCCCATGTTGTCTATAAGATTTTGTTAACCATACTAGTAACAGCTTGCATCAGAATAATGAAACTTGTCGATGTTGTAGTTAATAAAGATTTATCGTCGATCAATAATGTGACAAAATAGACAAAAAGAGCTAGCTCTATGATGTTAATTGACAAATATATGGTCCGACAACTAGATTATATTCGATAAATATTTCAACTCTAATACAACTATAAATGTAATATTTATGCAATTAATTCAAGTATTTGTTGGCTTGTGATAGATGTTATATATTGTTTCTTCTTTTGTATTTACATATTATTTATTGTACTTGTCATTTGCTAACTGAACTTTGTAGTTATTTATCGCTATAAAAATATTTATTTTTTTAATTTTCGCTTTAAATTCTATCAAAATTAAGTACAACTCTGCCGAAGAAATGAAATAAATAGAGAATCAAAAATAAAAAAAATTTCAGTTCATCCCCTGATTTAGATTGGTGAGACAAGACATCCGGATGAACCAACCATCGTAACAACCTTTGGAACTAGTACTTGTTGTGTGCGTCACGGTAGAGGCGGCATAAAAATTGTGCAAATATGATACAATTACCCAACTCAAATTTGCTATCATTCCTTATTTTAAAATGATCTTCAGTCTATTTTTAAATATTTATTTCACTACAATTATACAAAAATTTAATAAATTTATGTTTTGTACGATCGAATAACATTTTAAATTATTTCCAAAAAACTAAAAATAATTTGAAATTATTAGCTCCGAGTTCTTACCAAAAAAATCCTTAAAATCAAACGCAACGTTAGCTTCTTTTATTTTATTTATTTATCGTCTTTATTATTATCTAAACGGGTTGATGAGATCCTACCTATGTGGGCACTACCCTCACTTTCTATTTCAACAGGATAAGATCTTGCCACACATATAATTTCAAAAAAAAATAGGTCCTACATTTACATGGACAAATCTTGATCATCCATCTTATCATGAGACAATGTCCACATAATAGGATGAAATAAACCATCCAAATGTTTAATAGCCGCGAAGAATAACTGAATTAATAACTCCCGGTAATTGGGCTGCTGTTCTATGTTTCGCAATCCACAGCTTGCCATGTACACCACCCAATAGCCACTGAAAAACAAAATAAAAATTCCAGGACACGTGGCAATCAAGCGAAGCAATACCACTGAACATTTCTGTGAGGATGATAACAGACGATCCCTACCCTCAATAGCACAACATGCGACCCAAACAAAACTCCTCTCAACACGTTCATCTCCCCACGATCCCACTTCAATTTTCACTGCGATAAATTCAAGAAATTTCGGGTTGAAAGACAAGATAAAGGGATTGAATACAAGAAATAATAGCAGCAGCATCTTGCAGCCATGGCGGGTGAGGATATAGAGAGCAAGAGGGAGAAAAGCAACTACTCTTCAACTTCAAGCGCAGACGCGTTTGAGGAGGGGGAAAGCCAGTGGACTTCATGGCTGATTCCAGTATTTGTGGTGGCTAATGTTGCGATGTTTCTGGTCGTAATGTATGTGAATAATTGCCCGAGGGATTTGAAGAACAGGGGTTCGAGTTTCCGTGGTGACAATGACAAGTGTGCGGCTATGTTTCTTGGAAGATTTTCTTTCCAGCGGTTGAGGGAGAATCCTCTCTTTGGGCCGTCTTCTGCAACGTGGGTATCTTGTTTCTTGAATTATCACTTTTGTTTCTTGCTGAAATTTACGCTTGATTTTACTTGTTTTTTTTTTTTGGTCGGAATTGTGGTGTAAAGATCGAGTTTTTATTGTTTTCGGGATGGTTCTTTTTCTGTGTTTTAGTTTTTGAGGCGGAAAAATTGGTCGGCTGATTAGCTCAAGGATTAGTTTTTTAATATTTCATCTTGTTTTTGTTTTGGTGGTATTATGAAACATGTTTTAGTTTATGATCTGAATGTAATAGAGGTTCTATGCTTACACATTCAATCTAGAATTGAGTTTTTTTTGTTAGTCTGATTGATTACATTCTTGTTTTGGAGTAAACTTTGTTATGGACTGTTTTGCTATGTTCTTTTTCTTTGCTCTAGTGTTGTATTTTATACAATGCTGAATTTGATGATTCCTAAATTTACATATAATAAATTTGTTGTGTGGGGAATTTTTTCCATTTTGTGATCACAGAAATACAAAAGGAATATAGTTCTTAAAAAAAAAAAAGAAGTAAACAGTAAATCTAAGCTAATGGCTCTTCGATTCTGCTTTTCTTGGTACCAAAGATTAGAGAAATTGGGTGCTCTTAATTGGAATAAAGTGGTACACCGCCATCAAGGCTGGAGGCTTATCTCATGTATCTGGTTACATGCTGGCATTATACATCTTCTAGCAAACATGATGAGCCTCGTCTTCATCGGGGTCCGGCTTGAGCATCAATTTGGCTTCGGTATGAACCCTTCACTCTAATAATCTGCATATCTCGAATCATTGCCTTTTTTAAAAAAAAAAAAAATCATTACATGTTATGTATACTCGCGATAATTCAAAACATGCCTTGCAGTGCGAGTTGGCGTCATCTATTTAATATCCGGCTTCGCTGGGAGCATACTATCATCTTTATTTATTCAAAACCGAATTTCTGTTGGTGCCTCTGGCGCACTTTTTGGACTTCTTGGAGCCATGCTTTCCGAGTTGATCACAAACTGGTCTATATACACCAACAAGGTGAACAGTCGCTCGTGGCTCTCGAGTTTTGGGCAAGTGAAAACTAAAATGACTTTTTAGCAATCTGATTCGATCTTTTTGCCTCGCAGATTGTGGCATTATCAACCCTTTTGTTTATAGTCTTGATTAACCTAGCAGTTGGGATTCTTCCACATGTTGATAACTTTGCCCATATCGGCGGATTCTTGGCTGGATTCTTGCTTGGCCTTGTTCTTTTACCTCGTCCACAGTTCGGGTGGATTGAAAGACACAATATTCCTGTCGGAGTTGGTGTAAAATCTAAGTACAAGGGTTATCAATATGTACTTCGGTTTGTGTCTGTGATATTGCTAATTGTCGGGTAAACATTGTATTTCTATCCGTATCATAACACTAGCTAGGTTGTTAACTTGCACTTCTCGAGTAGTTACTGATACGATCGTCCAAACTGGTTGCCTTTTTAAATGCAGATTTACTGTCGGACTCGTGATGCTATTCCAGGGAGTGAATGGATACAAGCGTTGCCATTGGTGTCGCTATGTGAGCTGCGTCCCGACTTCGAAATGGGAATGCGATGAAACTTGAACGTCATAGGTTAATGAACAGCTTCCAACTTCAATCAGACAAGTTCTTACGAGACATTGAGAAGTGTTTTGACATACCATGAACTACTGGAGTGCAAATAACATTAGTCGATCTGGTTAATTATTGGCATGTATATATAGTGTTGTTCTTTTTGGGGAATTTCTTGTTCAAAAAAGTTCACGTTATTCTGCTTTTTGTTTTAAGGTCATGGTTTGTTTTTAATTATTTTAGCTTCATTTTTTTCAATTTTGTATTTGCATATAGTATAGTTTCATACGAGGAAATGAATTGTCATTAATTTGTGTTTAATTCGAGAATAAGAATTTTTTTTTAAAATCATTTTTCCATAATTTAATTTAAATAAAGCAACCTTGAGCAATGGATAACATTTTTAATTTGATACTATTGTGGTTTAGGGTTTTAATATTTATCATTCTTATTTCCCGTGATATATAAAATTAACGATCTTTAAAATGTTTGAAGATTTTTATTTATAATTTTTTTTTAAATATAAAGTTTTAAAGGATTGTTTATTTTATACATATATTTTATAATTTTTTTTTCAGTTTCTCGATACTAAATGCAACTTTCTATGATACATTGCATTCTTATATAGTATAGTATTATGGTCCAGATATTTCAATAAATTAGTATATGATTAAACTTAATTCGATTCATTGAGATTTTTTGTCGATTGAGTTTATGTTCGATGTCGAAAACAATTATTATTTTAATAATTTGATCGGATTATTTAATTTTCATTAGTACATTAAATTGTTTAGGCTTTTAGAGTTGCATTTGGTCACACTTTCTTATTTAGTTATTTATTATTATTAAATCGTGTATTAATGATATTATATATTAACATATATAATATTAATATTGGAGTAGGTCTCTTGTGAGACGGTCTCACGAATCTTTATCTATGAGACGAGTCAACTCTACCGATATTCACAATAAAAAGTAATAATTTTCATGGATGACCCAAATAAGTGATCTGTCTCACAAAATATGACCCTGAGACCGTCTCACACAAGTTTTTGCCTTAATATTTATAATGTTAATGTATCAAAACATTTAGATATACGGTTAGAAACTACAATCAGGTAGCTTGGAATTCAATCATTTAACTAATTTAATTTTCTATTATATTGATATCTTCATTTTAATGACAATTATTATGTCTTTTTTAATATTATAATATAAAAATAATATAATGATAATAAAAAATAAGGTTGATAATGACAGTAACAGGACAATTATAACGACAATGATTGATCATAATTGCAGGACACTAATTATGTAAGAAATAGGAAAGGGAAGAAGAAGACAAGGCAAGATGGACCTCAGAGGTTTGTTTCATCCTATCCTGCCTGCACGGGCAATGAACGGCCCGATCACTCCACATGAGTGATCCGGGCCCACCTCCATGTAAAAAAAAAAAAAAAATTGGCTCGAAAAACTCCGACCCCTGCAGGCAGTGCCCGCAGGGGTAGGATCGACCGAACCGACGTTAGATGACCCATGTTACCCCAAAGTCAGACAGACGTATTAATTGCGTGGACCGGAAAAGTCCATCTTGGACCGAACGTTCTCCCACGGCAGATCCAACAATTTGTTCAAAATTTATTTGCCCACATGCACCGGAAAAAACTGGACTAATTAGCCACTCCACGATCAAATTTTCGGCAAGGGCCTGATCGATTAAAGGTTACATTAACATAAAGTGACGTTGAATTGATCAGGATATCTTTTCTGTATGAGAAAATGAAATTTTAATTTTTTATTTTGAATCTAATAAACAGATAAATGAAAGAAAGAATTGGTCAAGTAGACGAGGTCTACTGCTTACTTTTCCCACTTGCTTCCATATACAAAAATTCCTTTTGCTCTTCAATTTGCTTCTCAATTCATTTTTAAATTATCACTTCAATCTTGCTACTTCATATAACTCTTTGTTTTTTTCTTCTTCTTGAAATTGCATCTCTGTTATTTTAAAGTGAACAGTGTGATATCAAGAAATTAAAGGGGGAGAATCAAGAACCCTTTTCACTATCATTGTTCCAGAGGTGAAAGGTGAATTCTTTCCTCATTACTTCACATTGAGAGTTAATTTCGAAAACCAATTATTTTTTTCTCTGTGGTTTCTGTCAGGTTCTTCAAGATATGATACTAGTTTGCAAACGGATTAGATTTTTTTACATGTAAAAGTTGTGTATCCAGAAAATTACCCGCTTTGTCCACAGTCTGTTCCTTGTGGATTTTGAATAAACTGAGCAGGATCTAATCTTGTGCTTCTGTATTCTATTTCGTGTGACTGCTTCAATGTGTGTGCCAGCTCTGTGCCAAAGTCAGCGCAAAATAAATTTGGGAGGGGAGTGGCTCTATTTCAGGTGCGATACACACGGTTAATTATTGTTTGGTATTTCCTATTCCTTGTATCTTAGTTGCTGGCAATTTCCTGAAACCTTCCATTGAAAATTTCAAGTTTTGAGAAATTTCCGTGTGTCTGCATTAGTTGATAAGAACGTTCGTTTGTTTAATATTATGCATAACTTCAATTTTGATTAGAGGTTTTTATGGTCAAGAAAATAACTTTAAATTTTAAGTCGTACATATTGACTTGGGAATTGTTTTGTTTCCTGCTAAGCTATTTCCTCGCACTAGAAATGAAATGACTAGAACTGTAATCACAAATAGTTTAAAATCCCTCATTCTTGTTCAAGAATAATCCTTTATTGCCCATGAATTCATAATTCACGACCATCGGGATTTTGAATATTTGATATTTTATGTTCGAGGTATGCTATCACTCTCTAATATAGATTAAAGTATTTGTTTCTCCTTATGCTATTAGTCCTGTAAAGCTTCTAGTTTTCACGTTGTATAATCCCCTGAAGGATTTTTTCTCCTTCAGATCGTAAATGTCATTCACATTAATAAAAGAGTTGTTATTACATAGTAGGTTATTGAATATAAAGTGTTGTACTACTTGTGTTAAAATGCTGAGTATATGAATGTTACTTTTTTTTATATTTATCTTCTGCTTTTGAAATTTATTTCATCTCTCTTGGATTCAAAGATAGGATTAGAGGGTGGTAACCAAGCACATTTGAGAGATTCACTTTCGGATGATGTCTGAAATGTCTATTATGAATAACGAGGTCTACGATCATTATTTGAATGGTATGACTCCAGCTGAAATTGCCGAACATCTCAGGGACACATTTCCTGAATTTGGTGATGTTGACATTGAAGAATTTCTTGTACAGCAGGTACATCAAATCTTAAAAGCCAGTTTTGCGGAATGAAAATTTTATTTTTCTCGAAAATTAATGCTTTATCATTCTACGGTCTCGAGAAATTCATGAACACTATGCGAGAAGTAATGCTTTATCATTCTATGGTCTCAAGAAATTCACTAACACCATACATGTTTTCTTACAGGAAAGTGCATTTCTTGATTTTCAGAACGATAATCACAGAAGAGATGTGATTAATGACCATGGTCAACCTAGCAGCAGGAATCTGCAGTCAGAACGTGAGACCTTGTCCTCACGTGTCCCACATTATGAATCACAGATGGCTCTGGATGAAGATTTTGCAAGGTCCTTGGAGTTGGGGGATGACTTCAACAGTCTTGACGTTCCAGAGAATGGTGATGGTATGGTTTATTATTTGTAACTTCTCTTTCATCTTACTCACTCTATCCCATTTTCAAGGAGCATGTAGTTATATATAATATTGGGAAAACTAAAAATTAGTGATATCTTTGCCCATCTCTTTCATCTTGGCTCATTTATGTTGCTCTCTTCATACACGACATGTCCAAACCGCAGCTTTTCGCTTTGTTGCATTGCTTTATGCCATGCCCCTTTCTTTCCATATTTTTCACCTTTTCACCCTACAGATGCCCCGTTCAATGATTTAAATAATAATGAAAATATAAGATACACGTAACTGAACATGAATTATATTATTAATCTCCTATTACTATGACACTGAATCCACAATTTCTTATGACTGTGAGATGAATCCAATTTATTATATCCTGTATACCAGTTTCAATTTATTTCATGTGAGTAACGTGTCATAAGATTATTGATGCACTTTAGCCCTTCTTTTGAAACCATTTTTCTCCTCTCATTCTCCACTGCTTGGCTTTTACCTGTAACTTTGTGTGCAATTTGTTTCAACCTATAGAGACTCTACACCACTTTTGTCTTGAAAATCTATACTAAATCAGAAATTCTGTCTTTTGGTTTATCCAACTTTTGGGATGTTTCATGTGGCACTGTTAATGGTTCCGTTGTGCTGTCTGAAAATTTATTTTGGCCCTTCAAATGCGTGCAAGTTCCCATCAGTAGTTCATTCCATGGCATAAATGCTTGATCGAATTAGACTAAAAAAATAAGCAAGAAAATTTCATAGAAAAGGAGGAAGGAGCCCTGCGAGGATGCATACATAAGCCTGCATCATTATATTCTAATTAAACCATTTTCATTTTTACATTTCTCTGTTTAACTTGCTAATGGGAACTGTGACATCTGTAATCTACAGTTGACACCGGGCCATCTTCGAGCGAAACACCTGTGGTGGTAATTGCACAATCTTTTTCTGTACGCAATTAATCAACAAGAGATTAGAGTTGTGCCATGATTCTTGATTCGTCTTACTTAATACAGGGAGGTAATCAGAACATACAGCAAGATGATTTTGATCCTGATACCATGAGTTATGAGGTTGGTTACATGAACTGCATGTTATGGACTGATCCTTAAAGCTGGCAATCTTAGTAACCATCAAAATTTCTATTTAATATTAATTTATTTATTCTTGGTTTTAGGAGTTGCAAACGCTTGGAGAATCTGTTGGCAATGAAACCAAAGGACTTTCACCTAATATCATAGCTCGGCTTCCAACATCCAAATACAAAGCAGGGTTTTTCTCAAGGAAAAAAAAGGAACCCGAAGAGTATGATTTATTACAAAGTTTTTTTTTTTTTTTTTTTTTTTTTTTTTTTGTCTTGGATTTTATCATTATCTGTGCTGGTAAATTATGTGCTAAATGCATGTTTAAAAGTAGCATTTATCTATGCGGTGTTGAGAGTGCAAGATGCTATTTTCGCACAAATAGTAATGAATGGTAAGTCACATCATCACTTGAGGTAAGCCAATAAAAATAGATCTTTCCTCAGTAAACCATAATCACCACCACATCCCTTGAAGCTATTGGCCATGGAAAAGAACATATAATATAGTATCACATGTCGAGTTTACCTTTCTACCAGCGCCTTTTTTGGATAAGGGTGAATAGCATCATCCTCTTCGCTCGAGGTTTGGACGATTTCCTCCTATGGCGCATTCAATAAAACTTAAGAACTTGTTGCTATTGCATCAATTGAATGAAGGGAAAATCATTTTATCGGTTTGGTTTTTTCCATGTCAACAATTTTTAGGTGTGTGATATGCTGTGCCGAGTATAAGAATAGGTCCGAGCTGATCATTTTGCCTTGCGCTCACCACTATCATTCCAAGTGCATCACTCATTGGTTGCGATTGAATAAGGTGAATATTATTTTTTCCTTCTTTTCTAGGATAATTTACTTCTTTATTTGTCACTGAGTTCAACTTCAATCGCATCGATGAACTCATCCTATCTATTTGAATCTTATTCTGCAACGTGGAACTGCTACCACAATACCAGTAACTTATGAAAGGCAAATGTACCCAAAAGATTATTTTATTGTAAATTCACCTTTATGGATGAGATAGAGTTCATATGTATATCTCTGCATGCAAATATAAGTGGTGATTTTTTATTATGGAATTTTTTACTCATAATTTATATACACTCAATAGTGGTATATCATCATGTACAATACAATCCACAGGTACATGTTTTAAGGTAATCATTATGCAAGGAGGAATGTGCTTTTTGAAGATCTTTCAGTTATTCTGCATTCCCAGTATTTGTACCTGCACTTGTTTTAGTAAATCCAAATCACCGGTTGTGTTAAGATTGGAACTTGGACCTAACTCAACACTAAAAACTAGTTCAAGGAGGGATGATTGTCCAAGTCCATATATACAAATCTCAGGGAATTTATCTACCTGATTCACAATCTTAATATGGTATCAGAGCACAGGTTCTACCGTTATGTGTTGGACTGCCTATAGTTAGGCACCGGTTTTGTCCATAGTTGAGTCATTTATAAATTTCGCGTTTCAGATGTTCATTCCTGAGCGTGAGTGGGTGTGTTAGTTCTCCCACATCAGTTGGATAATATACCTGAGAGTTGCATATATGGACTTGAATAATCATCTCCTCTTGAGCTAGCTTTTGAGGTTGAGTTAGATCCAAATTTCAATCTTAACATGTTGGAATGATGATACTCCTTACCGACCATTTTCTTGTATAAGAAGAGGATGAAATTTGCCGTCGAAAGTAGAGTAAACTATGATGTATTTCCCTTATACATGTATAACGTCTCCCATCTCTGTCACTTGCAGAATTGTCCTGTGTGTCAAAAGGAGGTGGAAAACAAGTGATCCTCAACTGGATCAAGGACAGCAGGTGGCAATGGTTCCTCCTTTATATCTTTGGAAACACAATGGTTCATGAGTATGGAAGTCCACCCACGGTTCCAAAATTACATTTGTTTGGAGGAACGTGTCTGATTGCTTGTACTTTGTGCTATCGTTTGGTTCGTAATACGAGACAAATAATATAAAGATAAATAATATTTTTTAATAATAAAATATATAAAAATGATAGTAAATATAATGTTTGATTGATTAATTTGATTAAATTTGAGATAATGTGATATTACCGTTTTGTTCTTTTGAAAATATTAATAAAATATTTAGAATATTATTTATTAAGGGTAATATTGTAATTTCAATTCAGCTGATTTAATTGATGTGATAAATGATTGATGACTTGATTGATGTAAGATAAATGATTGATAGATGATAAACTAATATGGTGCACCGAACATGATATTAGATTGGATAAAAATATGGATAAATAATATAACGAACCAAACGGTATCTGTGTGTAAATGGTTTTCATGATTTTCTTTTCCATTGAGTAAAAACATGAAGTGAATGCTGTTTGCAATGGATACATATTTCAGTTAGGCTAAATTTTGTTGTGTTCTCAGTAAACGTTTGTAAGACATAAATGGTATCTACCACAATAGATCAGCAGGTCATTTTTAAATACAAAAATCTCATTTTTTGATGTATAAATTTTCTAAAATATAAATTATAGTCACCATTAACCTTTCAGATTAAGTTGTTCTTCGTGCCCGATGCATCCAATCCGTTGATAAATCTGGCTAAATTTACTGATATTAAATGCTTTGACAATATGTAGATTTACTTGTAAAACACAAATTTCATTATTTCAGAAAAGCTCAAGATTGATTATGAATATAAAATAAAATCCAAAAATAAAGTTGCCATTGTAATATATTTTTCAACGGGATGATGATGTTAACATTGATTTTGTTATTTTATTTTATTTATTTATTTAAAATTAAAGTTCCCAGTCGGTTGCGGTGCGAACGCAATTTTCTAATTTTCTTGTGGGAAAAAAATGTATTGACGAGGACCAAAATGAAAATGGCAATCACGTTTATCCATAAATTAAACTTATTAGTCAAAACATAATTTTATTTCATTTGGATAGCTGTTAGACTTATGAATTCAGTGAGGAAAGTTGTCACATCTCGTGCCCGAAGTAGTATCAACACCATCGTTTGACAAATAAAATTCGAAAAACAACAAATCTCTTATTACAATATAAACTAAAACAGCCCATTTCATAAATAATTCATAAATAAACTTATCTTTACAACAAAAATCTCCAAAAAAATAAAATTATAAGGACACATCCTGATAGAGTTTCTGCAGTGTTTCGCCTATTGTCCGCCTCTAACCTTAGTGGAAATTCTAGAGTAAATTTGTGGGTGAATTTCATAATGTCCAATAGTCTATTTATAGGTGCTGAAATGACTATTGAGATAGACTTGATAACTCACAATCTCAATATGTGAAGAAATCAAATTTGAAAATTTGATTTTTGATAATCTAGCTATGCTTGTCTCAAATTATCTATCTTGATAATCTTATATTGAAAATCAATTATCTAAGTATATTGATCTCCAAGTTCTTTTATCTCTTGATATAATTATTTCCAAAGTCCTTTATTTTAGTATAATTATATCAAGATTGCTTTATATTGCCAAATTTGGAAAGAAATCTTGATCCCTAAATCATAAATTTCGAAATTTAAGTGAGCCAAATTTTCGAAACTTCTAGTCTAAATTTTCGAGTCTTCACAGACATGACTTATTGTTGGTGTTGTCTCATATCACCTGAGATCAATCTTATAAGTTTCTTGATATTGAGTTTTTCCCTCGATATAGATCATTTTTTCTCCATTAAGATATGTCAAGTTTATATTTTTACGGCTTAACCAACCAACAAGATCATATAACATCAACACATGACGCCTATAGTTTGACACACGAGAGATTACTAGTAGGTCTCACATGTCTCATTACATATATCACTCATATACGCTTAATCAAGAACCCCACTGGTTTCAATTTGCTTTAATTCTCTTTATTTAACTATTTTTAACTCTTCAATACGAATATTGATAATTTTTTTATATAATTTATCTCAAGAAATCTATGTGGGATGGCACAAAATCTTACCAAGAATCAAATGTATTAAGTGTTCGTTTGGACAAGTATTTAAAAAAGAGTTATTTTAAAAAAATATATATACAATTTTATAAAAGTTGTTTTAAAAATAAATATGTATTCGAAAAACTATTCTATAATTTCATTTATAGTTGCAAATATGTCTGGACTACTATTTTAAAAAAAATTATAGGAAAAAATAATTGAGAAGATGTTTGGAAAACTAATTTATGAAAACATTTTAGATCTCGTATAATCCACATTTTTTATTCTGAAAATATATAAAAAAAAAAACAAATCTCAATTGTTTTTAAAAAACAATACTCAACAAACATTTTTCTAAAAAATATTTTTCAAAAACGTTTTACTAAAATCTTATCCAAACAAATATTTTAATTTTTTCACTTATAAAATAGTAAAGACATGTTTAAAATACTTTTTAAACGGAACCTAATTAACTAATTAATTATAATCGGCCGTCGTGACAACCATAATCGAAGAAGGCAAAAACTTGTGTGAGACGGTCTCACATATCGTATTTTGTAAGATAAATATCTTATTTGGATCATCCATTAAAAATATTACTTTTTATGCTAAGAGTATTATTTTTTGTTGTAAATATCGGTAGGGTTAATCCGTTTCACAGACAAAGATTCGTGAGACCGTCTCACGAAAGACTTACTCTTCGAACAATCATGATTAATTACAAAATTATATGAAAGGCAATAATTAAAAGCCTAATTTGTCTGTTTCATGGAGTGGTCACTGACATTAATTCAAAAGGCAATAATTAAAAGTCTTATTTGTCTGTTTCATGGAGTGGTCATTGACATTAATTCAATCTCCATCCGTATATTAATTAAGAATATACTAAAATAAAATTAAAGCTTATGGACCATTTACGAATTAAGAGCTGTAACACAGCTTTCTGCAATTTTATATAAAACTTGTAAATTTTGAATTTGCACTATATTAATTTTGACAATTATATTAATAATTATAGTGGGTTTAAAATATATTTAAAAATAGTGTAAATTCACGTCTAAATTCAATGTTCATGCTCAAATATCTCATCCAAGTATGAATTTCAAATAATTTATACGATTTGATTTAGTAGATCATACATCAATAGTGGCATCCTTACATGGTTAATATATACAAATAATAATAATAATAATAATAATAATACTTTTAAAATAAAAATTAATTATATTTTTTCATGAATCGGTCGAGTTAGAAAATTGTCGCACAAAATTGATGTGTGAGAATAAGGATAATATACTGTACAGTACAATACAAAAAATACACATCGTATAATGTACCAAAAATTACGGTATTAAAAATATTTACATCGACACTGTATCAAAAAATTCGGTATACCGAGAATCAGTATACCAAATTTTTGATACGCGCAATCAGCATACCGATTATACCGAAATGTTGCGGTATACTGTGATTACGGTACGATATCAGTATATATTATTTTATAAAAAAATAGCTTATATTTTTTTAAAAAAAGTAACTTTATTATTTAAAAATATTATATATTTTTTTAATTTATATATATTATTTCGGTATGTATCGAAAATTTTCAAATTTGTATCGTTAATGTACCAAAAATTTCGATATCGATAACATACCAAAAATTTCTATAATTCAATATTTTTCGCTACGATAACCTCGATATACCGAAAATACAGTATTTTTATTCATCTTATGTTAGACGATCTCATAAAAGTTGCTGTGAAACTAGAACAGAGTTTAACAAATTTTGTAAGGTCATAAAAAATCCACATCGCACTTATTTTATTTTCGATTTTAATTAAATTTTTTGTAGGACCGCATAAGCGAATATCGAAGAAGTCTTAAGCATGTGTATTATATATAGTTCACCAAATCTTTTATCATACATTATCTTATTTATTATGACTTTAGCCACTAGACATGCGATGGTTGTAAAATCAGCATACCATGATCGTGACACCAAATTAAATATTGCATGATTCTAATATTTTCGCAGTCAAAATTGTATTAGACATAGTTACGAAAACAAGGAAAAATTATAATTTTGATCTTGTATAGGCAAAAACTTGTGTGAGACGGTCTCACGGGTCGTATTTTGTGATACGGATATTTTATTTGGGTCATCCATGAAAAAATATTATTTTTTATGCTAAGAGTATTATTTTTTATTGTGAATATCGGTAGGTGTGACCTGTCTCACAGATAAAAATTCGTGAGACCATCTCACAAGAGATCTATTCTTTTATCTTTTATGAGTTTAATATTTTATATTGTTATATTTCGTAGTCTTAGTCCGTGATCACTGTTTTTATTCTAATTTTAGCAATTTTTTCTAACGAAACATCAATGCAATATTATATGTGCAGTCTCATTTTAGTACCCAACGAAGAAAATACTAAAATTAAAAATAATCGAAAAATATGTGTATAAAACTGAAATTTGGTTAATATCCAAAATTACAATTTTTTGTAATATTTATTTAATACACTGGTTTGACACGTAGTTGCGTTGAAATTTCCTCTAATTAATTAACTAAAAAGGGAATATTTTCATATAGGATTTAACAAATGTCTCCACATAAATAAAAGATTTTATTATTCCTTCACAGTTTTTTCCTTAATTTTTTTTATTTATAATTAAAGCAAGCTCGTCCATTCAAACTCTGGCTTAATTTATTCCAGGTTTTCCCAATTTTGTCAAGTTATAAAACAATATATTTTCTAAAATCACGAGGTTAAAATTGCATTTTTATTATATTTTATATAAATACAAGAGAAAAAGGGATGATTTCTTGTGCTACCAAATATTGCATTTACATTTCCTCTAACCACACCAAAAGATCTCTTCTCTAGCTACTACATAAATCCTCGATCGATTTTCTTGAATTCTTCCAAGTTTCCTTCATAATTTATTGGATTGTGTTGCATATTTCAGGGTTATCTCCTTTCGGCTACATATTCTAGTAATTTTCTTGAATCTTTTCGAGGTTTTTGGCTTTTCTTGGATTTAGTTTTCTTGATCAAATATATATACAGTCAGGATTCTTAAAAGTTTTAATCTTTGGGGGCCTGATGGGAGCTGGTTTTTCAAGCCCGGAAACTGAGAGAACATGTGCTTCAGTTCCTGCAGGTCTCGGGGACTTACCAGAGAACTGTATCGCTTTGATTCTGTCACTTGTAGATGCTTCAGAAATCTGTAAATTTTCGTGTTTGAACAAAGCATTTCTCCGAGCTTCTTTATCTGATACTGTGTGGGAACCTAAGTTGCCTGAAAATCATCAAGTTCTTGTGAAGAAGCTGATCGGTGAATGCTCGGAGAATTTCTTCAGTTCTGAAAAATGAGATTTACGCCAGCTTGAGTAATCCCTCTCGCTTTGATGGTGACACCAAAGTACGTAAAAATTTATCTATCTAGCAGAAAATTTCACATAAATACATTGTTTCCATATTTTATTCAACTAATGTAGACAAAAACCTACGTAAGAGGTCTCACGGGTCGTATTTTGTGAGACATGTATTTTATTTGGGTCATCCATTAAAAAATATATTATTTTTTATGCTAAAAATATTACTTTTTATTGTGAATATCGGTAGGATTGACTCGTCTCACAGATAAAGATTTGTGAGACTGTCTTACAAGAGACATACTCTGATCAAATATACATGAAGAATCAAGTTTATACTAATAAAACTCAATCTAGAATACAGATTTTAAAAATACATTTTGATAAAATCAATAATTACACGCCAATTTTTTTTTTAAAGAATAAATCAAAGCCATGTCATTTTAACCATAGTCTCTTGGCTACAATTTTGCATTCACTCGAAAATAATGGTGTTGGATTTTTCAAAAAAAAAATATAAATATGGTGGTGTACGAAAACAGAATCAAATTCAATTTTTTTCACAAAACCATTAATGCATATATTATTATTATTTATTTCCTTTTTAGTATCGGGCAATATATCATGTGTTTTAATTAATTATAAATAAAATATTCAGGAAATTTGGTTGGACAAGAGAAGAAGAGGAATCTGTGTTGCTATTTCTTGGAAGGGCTTGAAAATCACTGGCATAGATGATCGTAGGTATTGGAGTCATGTCTCCACCGACGAATCAAGGTCAGATTTTTTTAAAACTGTTTGCACTACATTTTTCAGGACATCTATGTAATACTGAAATGTTCGAAAGACGATAAATAAGTCGATAGATTTAGGTAATTTATGCGGTGTGATCAAATACACGCGGAGATACGTATAATATTACCGATAAAACACATCTTTATGTACGTGTTGCATGTAAACTCGATCCATTTTAAAGTTGATTGAGTCTCGAGTTAGATATGATTATTTGGTTAATTAATTAATCGATAAGAACAGGATGAGGGAAATGCATATATAAATGTATGGCCGTCATCTGGTTTATATTGGTCCCATGATTAATTTGGAAAATTTGATATATAATATGATATCCAATTTTCTTGCTCGGGTCATTTCATTTCATTTCAATGTCTAACTTTAATTGTGGGTCACGTTTGGTTTTATTTTTCCATCGTTAAAAACAAAAAACTCGTTTTTATTTAAATTTGTCACCTCCTGAAAATTCATTCGCACATTTTCAATATATAATCGGTGCTTTTATTTTATATCTCATTAGCTGTTTCTACGAAAACTTGGGAGGTATGTCAGAAATGTGATCGTGTCAAATATGGAATGACTATGACTTCTTTATCAAGTGTTATGTGTCTCAATTCGACCGTTAGTTTTAATTCCCTCGATATGACTTCAAAACAAAAAATATAAATTGAGGAATATGATGAAATTGTATAGAAATTCCATGAATAACATCAAATTTAATTATGTTGTTATGAACTTGAATGACATTTTTACAAGAAAGTTGGGGGAATATGTCAAAATCTAAATAAACTAAAATACTGAAAATTGAAAAAATACACAGATAAACTATTGAGAGAAATTGAAGAAGCTTTGCTTCTGTTTTTTTGTTGAATGTTTGTCGTCTCTTTTTTATAATTCTTCATCTCAGCTTTTGTTCCACTTTATCGAACTGTTGATCATCTTTCACGATCCATCCTCGTGGATTGTGGGTCAACCCTTCTCATCGTGATCTTCAACTGATTCTTTCTTGAGCTTGTTTACTGGACTTTTCCACATTCTACGGGTTTCTATTGTCATTGTACTTTAAAGATTTGGGCTAAACATTATCATTATATTGCAGAAAAGTACAAAATCTTCTGCAAGTTTTAACTAGCCACATAATATTCAAAATTCCATCACCGAACAAAAACCTTCAAGATTCAGAGGGTGTTTGGCAGAACTTATAAGCCCAAAAAAACAACTAAGTTGTTTTAGAGCATACAAGTTATCATACATTTTTTTGTACAAAAAATTACAAGCAACTTAAAAACTATTAAAATAAGTTGTAAAAAGCCTGGTTTAAAAAAGTGAGAATATTTCACTTTTTTTTTTTCAAAAAAACTTATTTTAATATTTCATTATCTAAAATATTTTTATATATCTTCTTAAATCCTCACTTTATCATCACTAAATCCTTACTTTATCACTTTTCATTTTGTTGAATTTAAAATAAAGTTATGTTCTATCTTTTTATTAGACTGTAGAAAACAAAAATATATTTTAGTGAGTAAATTATATATCAAGTATAATTTTTCTAATCAACATTTTACTTATATACATTAAAAATATCCAATGAACATCCATTTTCAAAATATAAATAAATTATTTTTTATATTAAATTATAAAATTATTCATATATATAACTACTTACTAAATTAACCCATAATTTCGATAATAAAAAATGTTATAACACCTTTAAGTTGTTTAAAATTAGTTCGTCTAACCACTTTTTATTATCAAATATATTTTTTTTAAAAAAATATAATTTTTGATCTACAAAAACCCCATAACAAAACATGATAAAGTTCCACGCTTGAATTTCAGGTTCCATACAATAGCTTATCTTCAACAAATATGGTGGCTACAAGTAGAGGGCAACTTGGAGCTAGAGTTCCCTAGTAGGCACTTACAGCCTGTTTTTCCGATTGCAACTCGGTCGACCGTCAAAACGACTCGTCGGCAGCCGAAGATCAATCTGCAACAATGCAGAAAATATTCATGGATGGAATATAAAACCAGTGCAATTCCAAGTAGCATCATCAAACGGGTATCATGCACAATTGCAGTGTTTCTTGGAAGAAGAAGGCAAATGGACGTACCATCATGTTGGAGATTTTGTGGTTGAGAATTCACACACCGTCACAAAGCTCAGGTTTTCGATGACGCAGATCGATTGCACGCATACGAAAGGCGGGCTTTGCTTGGATTGCGTGTTCATTTGTCCGAGCCGAATTGTTCAATTTACAAAATTAGTGAACTCTAGAGTTTAAAATCTTATTGCCAGTAGGTTAATAGTTTTGAATCTTCTACCCTATAATTTCAAATCAGGGCTTGATATGATCGTATCAGTTTGATTCCAATAAGAATCTTTGACCTTTTGTACGTGTGAGAATAGTTGGAAAATGTAAAATGGCCATTGAGATCTTCAAAATGATGAATCAAACCCAAAAAATTAGAAAGGGTAATTGAGCCTGTGCTCGGGAACTTGACTTTGAGTCAGAACTTGAACAGAGCTTCTTGTGAAGTATTTAGTAGCAGCTACAGTTCCGATCCAATTTATCATCATATTAGAGTTTGTCAAATACGACTAACTAACGATAATAAATAAATAAAATAAAATCATGTATCCCTTTCCTGTCGATTTGGCGATACTCGTATAAAAAAAAAACAACTGAAGATTTGTAAGAAATTGGCATTGCACAACTCAGACATAGTTCATTAAATTACACGTGGAAATAAATTTTGACTGTGGATAACACACAATTTCAACAAACAAACAGGAACATTGCACTACAAAACACACAAGTTCCAAATGTTTGAAAATGAAATGAAAAAAATAAAATTAAGGAAATCGTAACAGCCTGTACAAAGTCCAACCAAGTGGAACACCCTAATAATACAAACTTACGACAAAACAAAGTAAGTCGGTCACGGTTTCCAGCTGAAGTTCATATCGTCATCGAAATCATTACTAAAAAACCCATTTTCGATGTACTCATGGGCAATATCATTAACCAACTCATCAGATAGATGAAGATTATGTGGCAAATCTGATGGTTTTTGGCTGAATCCAAAAGTGCCAGTGGGTGCCGAAGACTCCCCATTTGCAGTAGCTTTGAAACTGTTGCTTCTGCTTGGTGGCTGCTGGCCGACAACATTCCCTGGCCCATTCACTGCTGCGGGTGAGTCGCTATTCCTCAACTCACGGGCATCCCAATTCCCACCTGAATTATTATGGACAGAAAGGGACTGCTGTGGAACGGCTCCCCCACTATTCTTGTTGCTCATATCTTGCAGCAATTGCTGTATCATATGCTGTTGCAAGACATTCCCACCTGATGAATGTTGGGGTACTTGCTGTTGCTGTGGTAAATGGCAACTCGAAAAGCCACCGACCGGCGGTATCTGCAAGGCTCTGGGCAAAATACCAGAAGATGTGGGAATCATTGAAGATCGAGGTTGGCTGGCAGTACTAAAAGGAGAAGATGCCTCCAGATGAACAGAATTATGATTCGAGTTAGTTGAGTTTTGTCTTGTCAGTAAAGTTGGGTAGTTACTCAATGCAGCAGTAGCCTGTGCTGAGCTGCTCAAAGCTTCTTGTCCAACTACTGCACGTTGGGTATTATTATTCATTTGGCTATTGAGAGAAGGTCGAATTGCCATAAACTTATGGAGCATGTTGGGATCAGCCGGCGGACCTTGAATACTTCTCATCTGCTCCATTGCTTGCGCCTTTTGCATCTGGGCATTGACTTCTTTGATATGTCTTGGTATGTTTTTCAACCCCTCTGCAGATTAGTTTATGGTTTTGAGCTCCATCATGAAAGTCACATGGTCGTCAAGGCAATTTTCATGCACGTTATTTGAGGAAATCATGCAGACATATCATGTTATATGAAGTTTAGACAACAAACACCTTCGCACTCATTTGATATATTCATTCTACATCTATGGGCACACCACAGACTACGCAGGCTGGGTTTGCACATTGGGTTAAGTTCGTAACTTTTTTTCGACTGTACTTAATTTTGCAAAAATATTTTGACCCAAAATGCTAGAAAACCCCATTATTTAATCTCATACACTTTCACTCCTTTGTGTGCTACATCCACCTTTCTCCTATCTTGCGTCCAAAATACAAATTTCCTCCAATAAATCAAAATTACATGGGAGGGTAGCCAGGTGCGGAAGACACTGTGCCATATTTGGAGGGGAGGTTGTAGTAAACATCTAATCTTTACCAGTCATATTATTAATCAAAATGTTAATTTTCAAACTTTCAGCAGAGTAGCAGCACTTCTATATTCCAGAGAGAATTCTGTAATTTGGATAGATGTTGGAGGATATGATGTACTTGTTTCCAAGATATGATGGAGTTTCCCACTGAAATACTTAACTAATAAGTTATTAACCAGTTAGGCAACATTGCTAGATAAGGTTGTTTACCAGTAGGCCCAACTTTCTGTTCACTGCAGAAATCCATCAGGTCTTTCATGCTGTTGACTACCTCAGCTATCTGTTAGTTAACATGAAAAAACTGAGAAAGCTTAAAAACACCTGCCTGGTAAACATTGAAAGGCTCATATAAAAGTCGACAGTTGAGACATACCTGCAGGCACCGTACATATCTTTTGGAAAATCCCAAGTCATTTAACGACTGCAACTCCAAGCTTCTAGCAAGCTGACGTCTAGCTGTGACAACCCTGCGACAGCAATAGATATAGAATTAATAGAAGAAAAAATAATTAGAAATTTGACATGCTTTTAAAAATGGATACTTAAATGGACTTTTACACGTGTTTCTCATTGTTTAGGTAAAAACGACCAAAAATGCCATAAAGCATTAGAATAAAGCGAAATCCATTATTAAATGTGAAGAGAGAGACTCAAAATAAAATTTACACCACTAGGCTAAGAGATTTTCAACTCACATGGCACTGTTTGCTTGAATATCTGACTGAGAAACTCCACTGGATCCACTCTCAGAAATAGTACTTTGACATTTCTGCGCAACCTGCAACAATTGATTTACCTACAGTAAAAGTACGATATATCAGTTATGCATTTAAAAAGTAATGACAATTTCTACAAACTTCATTAATATGCTAGATGCAGTCCTCATGTGTCGATCCTCTCCCAATTTGTACTCTCTATCTTCAATTTCACCTTTATACGCAACGAAAAAGAACCATAACCAGTTAAGCACATTTTACCTGTGGTGCAACCAATTTACGAGGAAGAAGTTCTTCATGACGCCGTGCACAAAATTCCCAAGATAATATCTGAAGAAGGTACGGAGATGCAAGTGTTACGATATCTCTGACTACCATCTGACAGTAGTTTTGACTGAACTAGTTCATTGCAGCTTACCTTTAAATCTGGAGTGAACATGATACGAAGCTGACCCTCACGAACCACACGGAGTTGTTCGAACACACTTTCTTGAACCGCCTTTCCATACTCCAGCATCATCATGCCTGACGGGAATCTACACTCCCGAGGCAAGTCCAAAAATAGAAGCTCGTCAATAACACCACTGCCAAATTTGATTTCATTAAGTCTAGGGAACACTTCAAAAGTTGCCTCTGTTAAAATGCAAAAGAGAAAATGTGTTACAGTACAAGAGCTGATGTGAATATTGAAGTACAAGCTAGGGATGCAAAAAGAACAAAGCTACTCAAAACTCAAGTAATATACAGCTAGAAGCTTGGTTTGACTCGCTTGGTAAAAGCCCGTTTGTGCATAGTTTTAGAAAAGTTCACCAGGACATATCCTAATATCATGTGATTACATACTCTGTTTTCACTTGAACAAAATCACTCAGAAATAGATTTTACTGCTCTACGCCCTTACAATTGTAATATTCCTTCTGGCAACATTAAACCTATGACAACAAAAGAATTTAGCATAACCTGAGTACCTGAAAGATAAGTAGATAACCTTCTTACTTTTCAGAGCCCGTTATTAAAATTTACACCATAATTAATACAAAAAACAAGAGCATATGAATCTTCCCTAGGAATGAGTTAACAACTCACAAGATTTTTTTTCTTTCTTCCTATTTTTTTTTTTTTTGTGGAAATGCTATGATTTCTCTTCACATTGTTCCGACTTGCTCTATTTTAAAATAGAACGTCTCTTCAATACAACAGTGATTTATGGTATCTTAGAAAAAGTTTACCAAATCCCCTTCCAGATTTTGAGCCACATATGTCACACAGCCATGCATCCTGCAAAAATAGAGGCAATAAGAAATGACAATGTCAGAAAAAATGAGTGAATAGACACATCAAATCCAGGTATTCAAAGATTTATTAGTAGCTTCTTTATCAGAAGAAAGAATCCAAGTTGTATCGTGGTGCAGTAAAGCAACAGGTGGCCCAAAATAATTACCATTGCTGCCTGGGGAAATACCCCAAGTGAATGATTTCCAACATTATCATATAAAGACAAGCACCATCTCTTCTTTGCACGTGGAGAGTAATACTCAGCCACAAATTTTCTCCAATATGCAATAGGATTGTCCTGGCAAAACATGATATCATGACAAAGTGTGCTGAACAATATTGGAACTAAAGAAGGAAACTTTTCATCGTTTATACAGACCGTATGTGGATTGAATAATGGTTGGGGAAAATAATTCAAAAAATGGCAAGCAGGCACTTGTGACCAAATGTCAACTATACTATAGAGTGCTTACAGCAGTCCTCTGTCTCTGATGGTACAGGTATTGCATAAGCCGGCGTGAGCATACACCACCATCATAGGGGCGCTTTACTCCAGATGCAGGCGGCATTCCTTGCTGTTGAAGCTGCTGCCTTAACTGCAACTGCTGTTGTTGCTGCAATAGTTGAGCCCGCTGCATTGGTGGCATATTTTGCAGCAGTTGTTGCTGCTGTTGCCTTAGTTTCTGCTGCTGGATCAAAGCTTGCAATTGAGGATTGGGATTCTGTAACTGCATGATATCCTGATTCCGCAATAGCTGTTGCAGCACCTGCTGCTGTATAACATCTTCCTGCTTCACGTCCAAGCGAGGTTTCTTCTGTTGTGTAGATATAGCAGCAGGATCCTGAGTGAAAGAATTAGGCATCCTTGGATCACCAGATGTGGAAATTGAAGCTCCTTGATGCTGCTGAATCTTTTGGCCTTGTTGCAAGCCCAGGTCTCGATTGGAGCTTTGCTGCGCCATAGAGGATGCATCCATAACAGATGACACTGAAATGCAAATGTTATTGGATGAAAAAGACATGGGTGATGCCGGTAAGCGCATGTGAGATTCTGTATTTATACTCGCACTTCTCTGCAGATGAGGAACTTCTGGAAGACCCGAGTTGGCATCAGTGACCAGAGAGCTGGCACCAACACTGGGTATGGAGCTTGCCACACCATTCAAAATTGTGCTGCTAATATCCCCAGAAACAGGACCCAAGTTGGCACATGCTTGTACGTGTAATGAATTAGACGAGTTCACAAAATTTGAACTCAGCTGAGAATTCCCTGCAACCTGGGACTGGCCATCTCCTTGGAAAAATATTCCCGAGCTCGACAATGATTGTGCCAATCCTCCAGTCATCCGGGAAGGCACCATTGGAAGCACCACAGTTTAGTCACTGGGATCCAAACAGCTACCCACACCCAAAGTACAAAAAAAATCATGTAAAACTAAATGCTCAGCTCCATCCCTTGAGATAAATGTCCATAACCTGAATCAACACAAAATATTACTACTTCTTGCAACATCAACTTTTCCACTCACCCAATTATGTTTAACCTCAAACTCGAACAACCTAGACCATTATCTTTCGGATTCTGCAGACATTATAGGCAGAAAAAATCAGTACCAAACAAAAGCGAGCAATTCAAGCAAAAATAGAAAGAGAAATCAAGTAAATCGACCCATGTAAGAGTGTCAACCAAAACTTCCGATGAAACTTGTAGAAAGTCTACTTCGTTGCAAAGTTTTCCCAATTCAATAAAACACCAAACTACGCTAACAAAACCATAATTTACCTCGACTCTACAAAAATTTAGGGTACATTATTTTAAAAAATGACGAGGGTCACTTTTAAAAATAAGTTTGACCAAGGTGATTCACCCAAATATCCCAGAAATTTAATCCAGTTAGCAGAAGAGCAGAAATCTTCAACAATTACAATCTAAATCAACGACAGAGTAAAACAATTCAAATCCACAAAAACACAAACGACAAATGGCAACAAGAATCTCAAGCAAATCACATCAATTAAAAAAATAAAAGTAAGAACGATCAAAATCAAACTTACTTTAACCAAGTGAATCAACTCATAAAAAGGCGCTCACAGCCACACTTGATGAAATTACGCAACTTTAGAGCTCAATGTTGAGCCTCATTACCCGAAATCTAGAATTGGAAGCTCACAAATATCACCAGTATTATAATGATGAAAACAGTTGGCACTTTGCACTAGAAATCATCACTCGGAGTAGAAAATCACGAACAGTTCAGCTTTAACAAATAATCAGATCGGGAAAAGACGCAGAAACTGAAAATGAAGAATTCCTACAGAATTTGCCGAGAGAGAGAGAGAGTAGGTTCATACTTCATAGGGTGGTGTTTATGCACCGAGCCGCAATTGGGGATGGGGTTACCGGCTGCAGGCAGTATATGATCACAGAGTAACCGGGTACAGACGGTATTTCTGTTACACGTGGCGATTGATTACAGATGATCGCAGTCGATGCAAAATCTCACGGTGGCGACGGATCACGTGGCGCTCCGCGATTGGTAGTCGACTTGAAGTAGTGGGGAGAGAGGGTTCGGTCGACCCTACCCCTGCGGGCACTGCCTGCAGGGGTCGATCCAACGGCTCGGATTTTTTCGAGCCATTTTTTTTTTTTTTTTTACATGGAGGTGGGCCCGGATCACTCATGTGGAGTGATCCGGGCCGTTCATTGCCCGTGCAGGCACTGCCTGCACGGGTAGGATGAAACAAACCGGGAGAGAGCCATAGGGTGTCATCTTATACATTCGTGCGCATTTGACGAATCGTATAACTTACTCATGATTAATTACCAGTTACTTTGCACACGCGATGCGTGTATACAATTTTTTTTATCATTATCGATGAACTAAAATGAAATTTGACAAATTATGGAGGAACTAAATTGATATTTAAATTGTTGAAATAAAAATAATAAAAATAAAAGTATGTGTTGAAATTGAAAAAAAAAAACAAAAGTGTAATATTAGTATCATATAAGAGTAAAATTAGAAGATTGTGTGTTGAAATTGAAAAAAAAAACAAAAAATAAAAGTGTAATATTAATATCATATAAGGGTAAAATTGGAAGAAAAAGTTAGTGTCTTCTCTAGGTAGTTATTATCATGTCCTCACACTTAATAATATAGTATAGATTAGGGGTGTCAAAATGCGACACGATCCGTCAACCCGACCCGACCCAACACGAAAAAAATCAGGTTCGGGTTGGGTTCGAGTTGGGTGGATTCGAGTTAGTGCCATGTTAGGCGGATTTTGGGTTGGGTCGGGTTGGGTCGCGGGTTGACCAGCGAACTTTTTTTTTGAAAATATTACATATATTTTTATATATTGTATATTTGAACAAAATTTATTGTATATTTATATGATAAATTTTCATCATTTAATATTTATTTTGCATATTTTTATTTTTTTAACAATTTTTTATTTGATTTAGTAAATACGATTAAACTTTCAAATTTAAATCAAAAATTTTGTTATTATGTGTTTAAATTAAAATATTATTATTATTTTTTATTTTTTTGAATTTTTTTAATTAATTTTTTAAAAAAAATTTAAAAAAATAAATAAAATTCGAGGTAGGCGGGTTAGACGGGTTCGTGTTTGGATCGGAGGTTTTCGGGTTGCTTCGGGTTCGGGTTGAAAAAAAATAAAAAAAATTTCGCGGGTTGACCCGAAACCCGACCCAACCCACCCGATTGACACCCCTACTCATTATTGGTATTGATAATTGGCTAAAATTTACGTGTTATGATCTTATTGGTCGTATCTTGTGAGACATATATCTTATTTGGGTCATTCATGAAAAAATATTACTTTTTATGATAAGAGTATTTCTTTTTATTATGAATATCGATAGGGTTGACTCGTCTCACAGATAAAGATTCGTAAGATCGTCTCACAATAGACATACTCTTGATAATTTTGGTTTTTTTTTAGATATCTATTTGAATTTAAGTTGAAATTTTCTAAAAATTGAACGATTTGTTTTTTTATAAGTAGATAATAAATTTATTGAAATATGTTTTTGTAATAATTTTTTATTGATGAAATAAATGATATTTTTCTCTATATAATGTGATACTGTACATAAGTCATATTAATCAAATAAACTATATATAAAAAAATCACGTACGATATACTCGTAAAAAAAACGTTGATAAAAAAACTTTAACCAAACCCTTTCACATCTAAATTTTGCCTTTTATTTGATACAACATGCACTGTATGCTAATGGATCATTAATGGTTAATAAAATTTATACGAAATTTAAAGGTAATTATTCTACCGCTGCTAAAAGCGTTTTTTTGGCGACAGCAATGACTGCTAAAAGCGTTTTTTGGTGACAGCAATGATTGTCATACTGCTTTACACTTTATCAAATAGTAGTGATCGTGTGCGGAAACGAATGGGTTATATATATAATTCTCAAATTAAAATTTACTATATTTTACCAATTGACAAAGATAATAATTAAAGGTACTTTTTTATATATTGAAATTTTTGAAGAATATATTAAAGGTACTTGAGTTGGTCATCATACCTGTGTTTTTCAATTTCTACCACCTTTTTTCTCGTACGTAATTTGTAAATTTCTTTTGTATAACGTAGGATTATCTTGTGTATAACAGAGAAGTTCAAAACAACTTCAGTGACTCCTAGAGCTGAAATTAATTCTAGATGGAAAATCGAATTCCAGTCATTAAATACTGCTTTAGTGTTTTTTTTGGTGATGCTAGTTTTCAAAGTTTTTTCTTCCAGGATTTTCACTCCAGATCGAGCTCGCGTCTCTCCCGTAGTGACAGAGATTTATGTCATTGTACCAACGAAGTCAGAAAGTAAAACTAAATTCAGTTTTGTTTCAAGAATTTATCCAAAATGGGGAGTATTGTAACACCAAAAACATTCGTGCTTCAAATTTTTCAGCATACCATGATATCCGCAGGGAAGGGGAAAACTCCAGCCACCTGATTCCACAAAACACTCTTGGAACCATACATTATAAGCGTTCAGTCAATTCATGTATTCTTGGCTTTCTACAAAAGCTTCTCTAAACCATACACCAGACTCTGCCAAGAAAAAGGGAACACTTTTTTTAGCGTAAGCAATAACATGATGGATCCAAACATAAAATCGGGGGTTTCTCCAAAAATAAATAGATTACCTTTAGTCGGACAACTTTTCTAATGGCTAGAATCAGGCCTGGCATGAGACATTGCACGTCCATGATGTCATGCTTGATGGTGTAAACCTGCAACAGACATCGTTTTTAAGTAGCTCAACCAGCATGGTTTAAAAATAATATATATACCATTGTACTAGGCAGTGCAACAGCTCAAAAACCATTATATACTATCTTTGGTCGGTACTTCACAATTCCTATTCAAGAAGATCGATTCCATGTCGACCCAAGCTCTTATACCCATTTTAGCATTAACTGTGTGCCACTTCATTAATAACAATGCTGCTATATATATAGCAAGTAATAATTTGCAGCAGATGAAAACCTTTTGATCATTATTCTTTTAAATGGTCAATGTGTGAGGATGGTAAGGAAAGTGCACCTCGCCTGGCCTGGAAAAGTAGACAGAGGTGCTGGATGGAAGACCTGGAAGAATCAAACTGTGTACTCTTACCCCATCTTCTCCCACAACTTCGCCCCTTGCCTAGCACGAGTTAATTATTTTAAGACACATTAGTTCTTGAAAAGACAATGTGATATAATATTTCTAGTTGCATATGTACCTTAATGTCCGCTGAAATGTCTTCTCGGTTGTACACATGACCGAGATTTGTAATGTTGTTTGCTATTTGTATCGCATCCTGTGATGGAAAATCCTGTCCCTGCCCATGAAAGTAGATTGAATTTCACATATTTATAAGTATATAACAATTAGAATCATATGGTATAGATACGAGTAAGAGCACGAATTGGCTCACCCCAGCATTTGATCTGGATTCAACAATCTCCACATTGTTGTAGTGAAAAGAGGCAGAAATTGCAGCTTGCTGGAGTAGTATGGATCCTATTGAAAGGGTTGGTGCCACCAAACAACCCTAGAAACGAGTAATTGTAACGAAATTATTTAAACATAAAACAACTTTTCCCCAGACATCTGGTTTAAGATATCTGATATATCATAAGGCAATGTTTGGATGCGTTCCTGAACACAGATTAATATATATCACAGATAATTTCAATACAACAAATATACTCTGAGGCCTGCCTTGATAGTTGTTGAAATCACTTTGTTTCAAAAACTACAGCTCATGTGTGGCAGAGAGACAACAGTTATATATTTAGCACAACTCTCATGAATAACTCCGAAATCGAATAGAACTGAGAATCATTTCCAAGATACAATGTTGACATTAGTCTCTTAAAAAACCCAAGATCCCAATATCATGTAATATAGTTTGCACCAAGTATATAGAACCTCTGAATTTGTGAGTTTGATATCATATCATGAATAACTTTTCCAAATAATCAAAATCGTGAAAAACAACACAAGATACTCTATATTTAAGAACAGCTACACACTTTGATTTTCTTGAAAAATATATAAGATGATTATGATGAGAAATCTCACCCTTGGCTCACCATGCTGGCTCTCTCACAAAAGGCAGATAATGCGGAGACTGTATCCATTTTAATTCTGGGAACATAAACCACACTCTTCATCCCAAATGCTGTTGCCTACATTATCAATCAACAAAAAATAAGCGAAAATAAATCTTACTTAGAAAATATAATAAATATTTATATGGAAAATTGAAAAAAAAAATGTTTACTACAAAAGTTTCACCTGTTTGACATTCTCATAAACTGTTGAAGGGTCGGTGAAATCCAACACTACTGCCTGTGCTTTTGACTGGCGAAAATAACAGTTAATTATTATTATTTTTTACTAAACTACTAACATTAGATTACATGATAACTATCAAAATTCACATAATTCATTAATAACAAATAAGATATCATAACTATATTTACATTTTTTAAAAAAAACTTTTGAATCAGATATATTGAAATATAGATAGAAAGCTGCATATTTTTTTTTAAAGAAAACTGTATATAAATGGCATGTGCACCTCTGATATTTGATTACCTGTGATATGGAACCTAAGACCAAGGTTAGATCATTCATTACTGGAATTTCCAATGCATCTTCCATGTCACAGATCTAAAATCATCATAGATTAGATTACACGTTCATATCTTAGACCAAGTAAGAAGAGTTCATGCTTGATATTGATGGATTTTTATTAAGAAATGAAAGGACCTTAAAAAAAAATCGATTCACAAAAAAGTAATGCAGGTACAAAAAATTTCTTGAAAAATAAAACAGAGAGATGTGAGATCATTATATGGACTTATTATTATTGTCCAATTTTAAATATAAAGTTATACTGTATCATTAGTCATCAATAATAATTAACTATTTTTATCATTTAACCACTTATAATTCCTTGCAATAGTCCATATCTCTACCTTTTCAAAAATAAAATGAAAAAATGAAGAACCTTTCCTATGTCTTCTCCAACGAGATTGGAATCAACAGCACCAGCCACTTCCATTCCTCTGGCTTTTGTTATAGCAACCACAGCTGCCCTACCAATTTCCTTGGCTGCTCCATTTATGATTACCTCTTTCCCATAATCAAATATAAAACCTTAGTTTCTTTTGAAAGAAATTCAAAGACGGGGGTGGGATAATTTTTGGGCAGTCGACAAAATGTTACCTTGATATTGGTTTGAGTTGGCTGCATCGAGCAAGAAACGTAAGGGAAAATCTTGACATTTTTGGGGTTGTGTTTCTTGATTCTGGGGTGGAATCTGCAGCATAAGGCTGCCATGAATTCTGAGGTTTTGAGTTTCGAAATTGTGCCAAACAAAGCTCTGGATAAGGGCTCTTCTTGGTTCACTTATGGTTCCATATTTTTGCCTTCCAAACCAAAAAAAGATAGCAAAAAGACGAGGAGTTGTTTTGTGGTTTATGGGAAGAATGAGTTCGGCAGATAATACTTCAAAATAAAAAAACATTTGTATGAGACGATGTTATGGGTCGTATTTTGTGAGACATATCTTTTATTTGAGTTATTCATGAAAAATATTACTTTTTATGCCAAGAGTATTACTTTTTATTGTTAATATTGGTAAGATTGATTCGTCTCACAGATAAAGATTCGTGAGACCGTCTCACAAGAGACCTATTCATAAAAAAAATTAAGAAAAACGAGTTCAACAGATTTTGATTTTATTTTTAACGATACAATTTCTCAAAAAATTACAATAATTATGGGTATTCATATTTTCTTAAAAATCGAAATAACCGATCGAACCAAATTGAACTACATCGTCTTATCAATTTTTTTTAAAAAAAGAAATAATGATTTCAAAAAAAATTCTCAAACCACACAACATACAATGGTGTTGTGACAATTTGTAAGAGAAAATCGTCCGATCATACAACATAATTTGATAAATTTATATTTATATTAATAATAATACACAACATAAGATATTTCAAACTTTGATATATACATTATATGATTTTCTAATTACTAATCCATTTCATAAATTTATAATAGTAGTTAATAACTATATTTTCTTAGGCATTCATTTACGTTTTAACAAATTAATTTATGTTGTTATTTATTTTAATAAAATTAATAGGTGTCATATTTATTATTCACTCAAATTGTTTAATTTTAGTTTGAAAATTGAATTTATTATTTCTTAGTTTAGACTTTAGACTTGTTTAGTTTTTTTTTTTAAAAAAAACTGAATAACCACCTAAAACCGTCTGAAACCGATCAAAATTGTGCATTAAGTTTTAAATAAAAAATCACAACTTACAAAAATATTTGAAATTGAAACGAACTTGACAATTCGGTTTGATTTTAATGAAAAAGCCGTCCAAACACAGGTAATCACACCTAACAATAATCCATAAAGTCGATTACAATATTTCATATCCAAAATTTTATGAAATAAATGTATAAATGTAAAATATTTGTTCCATTAATTTTTTATATCTAAAAGCTCGTTGAGGAAAATTATATTTTTATTTCTATAATTGAGATGTTTTTCATGTTTGGTTATGTCATCGATCAATTTAATTATAGCTTTAATATACTAATTTTTCACAATTTTTTTTTTAAATTAGACATTTTCGCTATAATAATGACATGATACCAAAAAATGATGACGTGTCACTGGAATAATATTTCCTTACCTGATGCTAGGCCACTACTCTATTAAAAAATGATCAAAATTGAAACAAAAATATAAGTTAGATGATTAAAACGTAAATTGATCGATGATATCTTCTAAATAAAAAAATGTGCAAATTACACAACATAAGCAATATAATTCTCCAAAGCTCATTCAGTTAAAATATATTATTTTTTATTTATACATCGCTCATTAAATGTAAAATATTCGTTCAATTAAAATTTGAGTTTGTAAATGCTTTAAAATATTGGAAGAATTACATTTAATCGATCAAATATATGTTAATCTGATTGAACAAAACTTTTTGTAATACAATTTCCTAAGTCAATTTGTTGAGACCCATCTCTTATTTGGGTCATTCATGAAAATATATAACTTTTCATGCATAAATTATTACTTATTATTATAAATATGAGCAAAGTTGATCCGTCTCATGATATCACAAAAGACATACTGATTAATTATTTATCTTCTAATGATATATATACAGCCAGAATCTTATAAGTTTTCTATGAGCTGCAAGATAAATTGCACATGAAAATTGGAAAACACAAGTATATTAATTTACTCGAATATATTTTTAATTCAATTTGACCTAAATAATATATTCATGATCACTAGGTAGGCTGATTTAGATTCTTTGCTGTGGTTAAAAACACCGTGATGTGTATTTTTTATATGAGATGATCGGTTGATCATCTAATAGACATCACATGAATTTGAAAAATTGTCAGACGTAACGAGATGATGAGCTGTTCATCTTAGGTAAAAAAAGTATATCACATATTCAACCAAGCAGAAAATCCTTAGCTACTATTTATTTACAAACGATATCGTAGCTTGCAAATATGCTAGGCATTCAGAAGGAAGACTAAGAAAAGAATCCATGAACAAGTCTCCGATTGGGTCAACTCTCGCAACCCCAACAAGTGCGCAAAACCCTTGTTCATTCAGCCTCGCTCCTCTCCCTCCCCTGATATCTCCCGTTGCTTCCTCTGATGTCAGAACTGTGTCCACTACAAGTGGTGCAGCTCTGTAGATGCTCCCCACCGAGAAGTAGAACTTGGCTTTCAATCTCAGATCAACCTGTAAAAGAATAATTATATTTTTCTTTTACCGTCCCCCTCAATATTTTATTTTATTGACTAAAAATCTGAAAATAATTATATATATTTTTATTTTCTTCTCTGCTATTTACTCTTGAGTGTAAGTCGGTCTGAAGCTACACATCTGACATTTATGTACACTTAGCCTGAAGTCGGTCTGACACCCATAAGTGTCGTTCATTACATTTAAGATTGTACAACATCTGATCAAGTATTGTTCAACCTTTTAAGGTAAGGGGCCCGATTTACCGAATTTTGATTGTAATAATATCGTACATATCTTTCAGTTTTTTATTATATACTTTTATAATCATTTCAAGTAATTAATTCTAAGATTGACATGAATAGGAGTTCCAGAATAAATCTATATACCTGGCCGGATTCTGTGTTGATTTTCCCACTTAAGATCTCCGGAACAATGTGGATGTTTAAAAACGGTGGCAGAGGCAGTCTCAAAAATTTAGTTGTGGCGGTTGACACGGCCGGGATGTACAGCGTATTAACGTCGAAGTCAACAAAAACTTCACCGCTCAGACGATCGTTACTATTATTCGAAACTGGTACTGTAGCTTTCCCAGTGCCTGAACCCCCTTGGGCGTCATACTCAAAATCAGGATACCTTGAAATCCCAAGTTTACAACCTCCTAAAGTCTTCAACTTTACGTTTATTACATCAATATTAGAGATTTCTGTTTCGTTAACGGAAATAGTAGACACTGCTTTTTGTTGCTGATTTACAGCGTTGTGAGCGGTGAAAAGGGTTGTTTTTTGGAGCTTCGGGTTTGGGTTTGTTGGAAAATGCGGAGATAAATTTGTAGTTTTAGCGCAAATATTGTGCAAGATACGGGGATTCAGGATCTGGGTTCGACAATTCATCATATTTTTGGGCATGGAGGAATATTGGATGATAACTTCGTGGGTTTATGCAAGGAAATGAGGATTATTTGTCTCCATGAATTTGGATAGACAACCTTATCTCTTATCAGCTTTTTCATCAGAAGAAGCTCAACCGTGAAGAAGCTCAACCGTATAATATCCTTCCAAAAAAAAAAAAAAAACCACTTATGAATTAGGGGAAAATATATTTTTGGTTACGTGATTTTATCGTTTTGCATTTTGAATTTTTATATTATTAAATTTTAATTTTGTATTTTTTTAAATAATTTTAAGCTTAGTTGGGATGTCGAAAGTGAAAAAGAAATAAAAATAAGAGACGAGAAAAGGGAGAAGATTTTTACGTTTAAATTTTTGTTCTATTTATCTAACTAATTTTCTTTTCATTTCCTTCCATTAAAATATTCTAATCAACCAAAATTTTAAAATTCTCATCTTCTGTTCTTTTCCTTCCAAACCATAACTCCAAAAGAAATATCTTAGTCATTTTACATAGAAAATGTTGAGGTGATATTATATATATCAGCGCTAGCTACATCAATATTGCATTGATATCACGTTAGAGTCGAGTCAGAAAAATGATTAAAAATTACCAAAAACAAAAATAACAAACTAAAATTAAAATTTGACAAATCAAAATTACAATACAATTAATAATAAAATAAATTAAAGTTCATATAATATTTTAACCAATGACATGGATCTTGTAAGATAAAACTAAAATAAAACAAAACCAAAACGTGGATATGTAATGTAATATGCTACACTTTTTAAAACATATTTATCTCTTCCTTTGGTGATATGAGATTCACGGTAGAAGATTGTTTCTCAGGATACAACGTTGATATATGCAATAACTTAACACAAAGTCTGATATATATGAAATGAATAATATTTGAAATTCATCACGATTTAGAAGAAATAGCAGTGACAGAAGTGGAGCGATGAAGAAAGTTCAGATAGAAAGTTCTTTCAAGTTATTTATTTGAAAATGAAGATGATATGTATATTTAAAGAAAAAATATCGACTTTTCAGAATGTCAAATGTTATTTGATATTTCAGAAAATCAAATGCCATTTAACCTTTTAGAAAAGCAAATTTTATTTGATATTTCAAAAAAAAGATAAAGGTTATCTGGTGTTCACAATACTAAAAATCATATGACCTTTTAGAAAACCAAACATCACATCAAACTCACTTTACATATATACATCTTATTAAAATACAATTTATAATGTCCAAAATCCATTAAAAATAAATAAATACTTATCATAATTTTAAGATTTTTTGAAACTCAAGTGTGATTTTAGCTGGGTTAACAACAAAAATCAGGATTCTCAATCAACCAAGGAAACCGATTTATCATATTTTTATGACGTTGGATTTTTTTCGATATAGGCGCATCACCTTCTTCTTCTTCTTTTTTAATTAGCACTTTTAAACAATGGAGGTCGATCAGAACATTTCCTATCTAAACCTAAACTATCTAAACAATCCACCAAATGAGATTAGTGTTGGTCCCACGTGCGGAATTTGAGATAATAAAACCCGAAAATAAAAAATAAACTGGACACCGATATTTACGTGGAAAAACCCCTAAAAATTATTAGGGTAAAAACCACGGGCAAGATGAAAAGAATTCCACTATAATATTTTGTGGTGTACAACTCAGTCACTGTGTTTTCAAAGAGAACACACTCTCTTAATACATGAGAACAAAACAGCTCACAAATATTATAGAACTAAGCACTCAAATGCTTATAAGATGAGAGAAAACTCGAAGAAGGGATGATTTCAGAATGAAGGGGGAGCTCTATTTATAGGAGCTCCTTACGCGTAATGAACGCGTATTGTGAAACTTCCAACCACACGCCATTCAATGAATTTGCCTCCCACGTTTTTATTTTCCTTTAATGGCCCACCCCCCTCAATTTGCCAACTCTGAAAAGTCTTTGCCGACATTTCTCCCACTTGAAGATTTGATTGAGAATCAAACACATCTCCACACATCCTTTCAATCTTACCATTCCCTGCTGCTTACGTTTCTGCTAGACCACTTGAGGATCTACACCACTCAAACTTATCAGTGTTCACTGGCTTGGTCAGAAAATCAGCTATGTTATCCTTTGTATGGATCTTCTGCATATCCACACTTCCTTCCTCTATTACTTCCCGCACAAAGTGAAATTGAACTCCAATGTGTTTTGTCCTGGAATGAAAGGCTGGATTCCTTGCGATGTGCAAGGCACTCTGACTGTCACAAAACAAAGAAACATTTTCTTGTTTGTGCTCGATCTCTTCCAATAACCTTTTAATCCATATTGCCTCCTTGCAACCTTGAGTAGCTGCCATGTATTCTGTCTCTGTTGTAGATAACGCCACAACTGTCTGCAGTTTTGAAACCCAGCTTACTGCTCCCCCTGCAAGTGTAAACACATAACCAGTAGTAGATTTTCTCTTATCAGGATCACCTGCATAATCTGAATCGACATAGCCCCTGAGTGTAAAATCCGATCCTCCATAACATAATGCAGCATTCGAGGTACCCTTAATGTATCGAAGGATCCTCTTAACAGTGCTCCAATGCTCTCGTCCAGGATTCGCCATATACCGACTAACTGCTCCCACTGCTTGAGCAATGTCCGGTCTTGTACATATCATGGTGAACATCAAACTTCCCACTGCTGATGCATACGGTACTCGAGACATCTCCATCCTCTCTGCTTCACTGCTAGGACACATCTCGGAGGATAACTTGAAGTTAACAGGAAGAGGGGTCGATATTGGCTTACTATCTTGCATGTTGAAGCGTTGCAAGACTTTCTTCAAATAATTCTTCTGTGAAAGCCAAATCTTTCTGTTACTTCTGTCTCGGTGAACTTGCATCCCTAGAATTCTTGTTTGCTGGTCCCAAGTCCTTCATATCAAATTCCCTAGCCAACTATGCCTTCAATCCTTGGACCTGATCTTTGTTGGGGCCTGCTACCAACATGTCGTCCACATACAACAGCAAAATGATATAATCATCACCAGACCTCTTGAAATACGTACAAGGGCCTGCACTCAGTCTGTTGTATCCAAGGCTCATGATATTGGAATCAAATCTCTTGTATCAACACCTCGGCGCCTGTTTGAGACCGTACAGAGATTTCTTTAACCTGCAAACCAAGTTCTCTTTGTTTTTTTCTGCAAAACCTTCTGGCTGAAGCATATAAATTTCTTCTTCAAGATCACCATGAAGAAACGCTGTTTTCACATCTAGCTGTTCTAGATGTAGGTCAAACACTGCACACAATGCCAACACCACTCTGACTGTTGTAAGCCGAACCACAGGAGAAAATATCTCATTGAAGTCAATGCCTTCTTTCTGAGCATACCCTTTTACCACCAATCTAGCACGATATCGCTCCACTTGGTTATTGCCATCACGCTTGATCTTATAGATCCATCTGTTTCCAATGGCTTTCCTCCCTCGTGGTAGTGTAACAAGATCCCAAGTTTTATTCTTTTCCAATGACTCCAATTCTTCTTGCATTGCTATCATCCACAAAGATACATCCAAGCTTTGAGTAGCTTCGTGGAAACTCGATGGCTCACCATCCTCTGATAATAGAAAATATGCAATATTGCTTTCAGTAACATAATCTGAAAGCCAAACTGGTGGTCTTCTGTCTCGAGTTGACTGCCTCACATTAGAAACCTCAGACTCAACATGTTCTTGTTCTTCGTGCTCTGGTACTGCTTCACAAGAAACTTGACCTTCGTCCGTCTTATTTTCCACCTGAAAAATAGTAGTTTCTGAATTCGGTGTGCCTTTGTCTCCCTTTACTTTATCTTCCTCGAAGATAACATCCCTGCTGATGACAAGCTTGTGAACAGTAGGATCCCACAAGCGAAACCCCTTTACTCCATCAGCATAACCCAAGAAGATACATTTTCTGGATTTCGAATCCAACTTTGATCTTTCTTGCTCATTGTACAGAACGTACACAGGACTTCCAAATGTATGCAAATGAGAATAATCTGTCGGCTTCCCGGTCCACATCTCCATCGGAGTCTTCAGATCATTCGCCACTGAAGGAGAACGATTGATAATATAACAAGCGGTTTTGACTGCTTCTGCCCAAAATGACTTTTCTAGACCTGCAGTCCTCAACATAGCTCTTGTTCTGTCCAACAAGGTCTTGTTCATCCACTCCGCCACTCCATTCTGTTGAGGTGTGTAAGCCGTCGTGAACTGTCTCTTGATGCCCTCATGTTGACAAAATGCATCAAACTCGTCACTGGTATATTTTCCTCCATTGTCAGTCCTTAGACACTTGATCTTCTTTTCTGAATCAAGTTCAACCCGCGCTTTGAAATCTTTGAAGATCAGGAAAACATCTGATTTCTTCTTGATTGGATACACCCAACATCTCCTAGAGAAATCATCAATGAACGAGACAAAGTATCTCGCTCCTCCTAGGGATACAACCGGTGCTTGCCAAACATCCGAATGAATCAGCTCCAATATGCTTTTGCTTCTGGCAGTAGAAGTGCCAAACTTTAATCTGTGTTGTTTATTGGTAACACAGTGCTCACAAAAGGGTAGTGACACTTTTGTAAGTCCCGGTAGCAGTTTCCGTTCTGAGAGAATTTTCAACCCTCGTTCTGACATATGCCCGAGCTTTCTATGCCATAACACTGTTAATTCTTCTCCTGAATCAATTGATGCAACTGCTAATTCTGCCTCTTTGTGTGTTTCTCCCAAAAGTACATACAAATTTGCAGCAACTTTTTCAGCCTTCATAACCACAAGCGCGCCTTTTACAATTTTCATGATCCCTTTCTCGATCCGAGTTTTGCACCCGATGTCATCCAATTGCCCCAAGGACAAAAGATTTTTCGTCAGTCCTTTCACATGTCGTACCTCCTGTATGGTGCGAATGGTGCCATCAAATATTTTAATTTTGATAGTACCGACCCCAGCGATTTCCAAGGCATGGTCATTTCCCATGAATACAGATCCTCCTGAGACTGGTTCATAATGATCAAATCATTCTCTCCGAGACGTCATGTGCCACGTCGCACCTGAATCCATAATCCATGTGTCACAAAATTTGTGTCTGCCTTCCGCAACAGTTGCCGCTTCGCTGAATAATATTTCACCACTGCCTGAAGTACTGGCCACATTTCCTTGAGAGCTTTTATCGATACTCGTACACTCTTTCTTAAAGTGCCCTTTACCGCCACATTTAAAGCAGTAAATATTTTTCTTCTTACTTCTCGACTTTGATCTACCTCGCCTTTGACTCCCACTGGAGTCACGGTACATAAATCTTCCTCTTATCATCGGTAAAGCCTCTGCTTGCTTCGATGTTACCAACCTATCTTCCTTATTCTTGCGCCGGCTTTCTTCTCCGAGAACCGCAGTTAAGACATCGTCGAATCTTAGAAAGTCCATCAGAATATTGTTGGTAATGTTGATGATAAGTTGATCGTATGAATCTGGTAGACTTTGAAGTAGAAGCTCCGCACGTTCATTTTCCCCTATTTTATGCCCCATGGAAGTGAGTTGGAAAAATAGAGTATTTAGTGTATTGATATGGTCGGTCATCGATGAGGATTCCGCCATCCGAAGAAATAAAGCCTGGCTCGACTTGACCTCGTACATCTTTGTCAGAGTATCCCAGATAACTTTGGCTGTTTTTATCTCAGATATACTTGACAAAACTTCGTCAGCTATAGCCAAGTGTAAATTGGCAACATCATTATCATTCATCTCGTTCCACTTTCCATCATCTGTAATCTCCACCGGTCTATCTCCAATAGCCGCCAAACAATTTTTCTTTCTTAAAACTGCTTGTATCTTTATTTTCCATAGCATAAAATTGCTTCCATTGAACTTTGCTATCTCGTACCTTCTCGCCATTATGTCTACAACAATTTTAGTAGACCAGACAAAATAATCCGGCCTTAAATAAAAAATCTCAAAAAATCTTTTCTGATGTGGAAGATCAGTCTAGGCTGCAACCACAGAGCATACTCAGAATTTTAAGAAATTTTAAACCAAGGCTCTGATACCACTTGTTGGTCCCACGTGCGGAATTTGAGATAATAAAACCCGAAAATAAAAAATAAACTGGACACCGATATTTACGTGGAAAACCCCTAAAAATTATTAGGGTAAAAACCACGGGCAAGATGAAAAGAATTCCACTATAATATTTTGTGGTGTACAACTCACTCACTGTGTTTCCAAAGAGAACACACTCTCTTAATACATGAGAACAAAACAGCTCACAAATATTATAGAACTAAGCACTCAAATGCTTATAAGATGAGAGAAAACTCGAAGAAGGGATGATTTCAGAATGAAGGGAGAGCTCTATTTATAGGAGCTCCTTACGCGTAATGAACGCGTATTGTGAAACTTCCAACCACACGCCATTCAATGAATTTGCCTCCCACGTTTTTATTTTCCTTTAATGGCCCACACCCCTCAATTTGCCAACTCTAAAAAGTCTTTGCCGACAATTAGCACGTCTCACCCTTGCCACTAGGCCAAGCGATCGTTGCACTTCTATACTCAGTGATTTTTAACACTCTTTAGATTTTTCTTAGGTAAATAAATATACATGTGGTATTAATGCAGCATAATGCATTAAATACTTCTAACAACCAAGAGTACTCGTGTATAATGGCAATAAAAAATCTTGCTTGAGATAATGCATGTAATAGTAATACTGAAAGTAAAACATAAGCCGAAAATTTATTTGAATTCGACTCCAACTCTTAAACCACGTCCGAAGCATACTTCAATGCAAGCGCGGAAGCTGTCGAATAGTATTGAATTTTACGAGTGTATATAAGTGTTCCTAAGTCGTCCGCCATGATATTCAATGTCAATGTAGTGTACGCAGACAGCATCTAAAAATGGACCAGTGGGTTATTTTCAAACGGTAGGTATACATGTATTCAAGGCTCAAGGCCCAGCTAATTAGATCATTAAATTTCTCTCTTTTATGATATAATTACCGTGTGATGTACATAGGTAAACCAGAAAAAGATATATCTGATAAGATCATACTGCGTCACAGTGAATGTAGTTTGTCACCTTCATTTATATTATTTTACCCTTTAATCCAACGCCACAATTATTTTTCTCCTTCGGCCGCCATGGCTCCGCTGCTGAGCTCTAACTATATATACATATCAGTTGTTGCATATTAATGCCTTTTCATTATCTATGTTAAATTCGACAACTATAAAATTATGTTGAATATTTTAGTTGTGATTATTTGAGTTGCGGTAATATTAACTTATGATGTATATGAATTCTCGAATTTATATTTTTATCTTAAAACTCTATTGCTGTGAATTTTGAGAAAATAATAAATTAATTAAAATATTTGAGAATTATTGATATTGTAATTATTATTGTGCATGTATTGCGATTTTTTTTATTAGAATAACAATTCTTTTGAATAATTATGAGATTTTTTTTAAAAAATCTTTGTTTTAAATTTTTGAGATAATTGAATTTTCTGAGTTAAGTAACTAAGAGAATGAAGAAAAAAATACAAAGTTATTTTTAAACCAAAAGAACATACGACGACAAGTAATGAACATACATCAATTACAGTTTAAGGTGATTAAGATATTGATTTCAACAAAAATAGTCGATCGAACTAAATTAATTTTAAAAAACCTATTCGGTTTTACTGATGTTCAATTTTAGTTTTTTATAATAATTTTTAGTTCGGTTCAGTTCAATTTTTATTAACCAAACAAACCAAACTTTTATAATTTTTTTTAATATTATTAAATTTTCTAATAAAGTTTATAAGGATATAAATATTACAAATTTCTAATAAAATTTTATTGGATAGTTCTAATATAAATAAAAATACATTTTTAAATAAAATTAAAATTTATTTAATTCAATTATGATATTAGTTTTTTTTTTAACAAATAAAACTTGATTTTTTTAATATATACTAGTGCATTGATGCATACATGGCCCGGTTGTACAATATTTTTTATAATTAATTTGGCTTATATTTAAATGATGATCAAAATATAATTAAAAAAAAGTGAGAGACTACACTACAATTTTGATACATGAATTAATAAATAAATAGCAAAAAAATGAAAAAAAGACCAGGTAGCAATTGAACATGAAACTTAAAACTCTATCCACTGAAATACATGTTACTTGGATTAAAATTTTAACACTTTATTAATATATACAATTATTAAAATAGATCGTGATATTAAAAATTAGTCATTCTAAATATATCAAATATAATAATATAATATAAAATATATATTTGAATATTAAAGAGTTTTTCGTCTATTGATTGTGCGGTCGAGTCGTACAATCATATATATTATATATGCCATCTTTTCTATATTAAATTTGCCACTGTTTTTTCTACAGCACCGGTTCTGTACGTACAGTATGATACACAAGTTCTTTCTGCTTATTTCTCCGTGATTGCCTTTTCTTTTGGGGTTTTACTTTTTAAATGAAAATATTATAGAGAGATATCGGGCAGGAACATAAAATATATATCTTAGATAATAATATTATGTAAATTCTACGTGTTTCAATGGACTGTATGGATAGATCGCTGCTGGCAAATGGCCTTCTAGCTCCCATTATCCAAGGAGCTTTACGGAAGTGGTACATGAAGGTAGCTCTCAATCGTTTCCCGTCAATTCTCCATCTCCAAGTAAATTTTTCATTTTTCGAAAGATCGATGTATAGTGTGTTCTTAAATGATCTCTTTTCAATTCATGTTTTTCTATATGAAATTACATGGTAATCAGTTGTTCCATCTTTTTGTTCTGTAATTTCTCTCCTGTGCTTGACTTACTTACCTACTAGTTGACGCCAAATTTGAACCAAGCTGGGAGATCTAACAAGATCTCATCAACTTATTTTCAATAATAAGTATATAGTTTTTCTGAACGTATAAGTTTCGAAAACGTAAAACTTTTTTTTCCTTTCTGATTTTAGATATGGTCATATAAAACGTACGATGTTAAATGACTCTCTAAGACACTGACATGTAAAAAAAATCGAAGAAAAAGTTTGCAAGAAATTAAGTACCAAGTCTGAATGTATTTGGAGTTTTCATTTTTATTTCAAATAAAGAGTGATGATAGGCGAAGAAAAAATAATCACGAGTGTCTAATCTCTTTATTCTGTCTCCCTTTATCCATCTCTTGTTTCATTTGCATCCAAATTCTAAACCAGATCAACACCTGTTACAAAAAATATTATTAAATTCCCTTCAAATAAATTAATAACCAATTTAATTCGTTGAAAACAGTTAAATAAAATTTAAAAAGTTTCTCCTAATGCAGCTCGATGATATATAATGGATTCTGTATATAGCTGAAAGCATTGATAAATCTGTATTTTTTTTAAAAAAATCTTTCGTTTAAAAAATAAAAAATAAAAAATGAATGGGAGCCATTTAAAATTTATTTGGAGAGGCTCTAATTAATTTGCAGCTCCGGGTGATATATTTCGTACATGTTTGGTGGGGGAATTATAACCATGAATGATACGAATTTCATAACAAAAAATCCATCCTACCAATAATTCTCTTGTTGAAAATCCCTTCTACTTTTTGTAATAACTATTTTTTTTTTAAAAAAATAAAGACATCAAATTATATGATATTTGTTTCCAAAATATCCTCAAATTATATGGCCAAAATTATTGAAGGCGGAAATTTACCAATTTCTGTGATTAGCGCGGCTGATCACAACGAGCCTCGACGACCATAATTTCCTTCTTGCAGTTGCATTTCTTTATCAATCTGGAATTTCAAACAAATATTTATAGAATAATATTATTAAAGTCTCACAAGTCGAACAATTCAGATATTTCATTTCATTTTATACTTCTTGGTGTCCTTGAAATAAAATAGGGAAAATTTCATAGAAAAATTAGGGAAATTTTAGGTATCCATAAATATTTTTGCTCTAAGGACTCATCCTACATATAATTTTAAAAAAAATTATCAAATTTTAAAATATAAAAATGAATTAATCAATAAGTTTGTTAAAAAATGATTTAAGTCGTAATAAAATTTAATCAAGAGCATTTGGGTACAAAAAAAAAAAAAAAAGAAGATAATTTTGATCTTGTAAGTATAAAAAACTGTGTAGGATGATTCTTTAAGGAAAAACAAAAAAAAAATGTGGGATTTATAGATGTGAAAGGATGTTAGATGGGATTTTAATTAACTTTCCCAGAAAAATAAAATAATAGGCTTCATTCATCAGCATGTATGGTTCATGAACACAATTGTGGAAATAATAAATTTTTGTTAGACAGTCTCACGAATCTATATCAATGAGACGTGTCGATCGAGTCCATGTTTAGAATAAAAAGTAATACTTTTGACATAAAAAATAAAAATTAATACTATTTCATAGATTGAATTAGATATGAGTTCGTCTCACAAAATTGACCCGTTAAACGGTTGTTTTTGTATTGTGGAAAATAGTTAAATTTAAACTGGCAAATTAAAGTGATGAAAAGTCAAATCAAAATTAATGGATAACCTTCTCTTTAAGCTCTTTATTTTGTTGTTCAAGTTCACTGTCCTGATAACACAGTAAAAACACAAAGATGAGTAGTAATATTAATGTCCCATTAATATATGTGTGTAATATGAAAGTATGTGCATAGAGATGTCAAAGTAGACCGAGTCTGTCCGTCATATAAAATAGACGGATTGAGTTGATAATTTCTCAACTCGTCAAAACGACGGACATGCAATCCGCCCCAATGCACCAAACTACGCACAATTAATAATGCATGCAGGGCGGCCCATCTCGCCACCTAAAACCCGTCAAAATACAGGCCGCCCCATCACGAAAACCTGTTTTGACATCTCTTTGTGTGATAGTGAATGCACATGTTACCAATTTTCGTAAAGCTTCCACCCGTTCCAGCATCTTCTTGGTCTGCATTTAAATGTTAAAATTTTCATTTGCCAAACAATGCAGAGTTAGAAATGAATGGCATGAATATATATAACTCATATATAGATATATATTTTCATTTTTATATACTTCGGGACCTTTTTTTAATAATATTTAGAAAAATCTCAAGTTGTTTAAATCATATATTCATGCTACATCAATAAGAGATAATGACACAAATGACATTCTAGCTAATAATTTTGACAAACTACTTCAAAAAAAAAAAAAAGAGTTATATGTGAAAAAAATACTAAATGTGCAAACTAAAGAAAAATAAAAAATACTTGTACTCCCAACAGGTTATAAAAAAACGATTTATGAGCATTAAATTGGTACCTTAAATTTCCTTGCTTTTGATAGGGTTCCCTCGATTTGTTTCTCAAGGTTTCTCAATTTCTTCAAACTAAGGGATCCTAGATCTTCTCCAAGTAAGTGCCTTACATAAATTGCGGGTAATTTGTTAGAAATACGATATTGAAAATTAAATTTCACATAAAATAACATTTTGTCGAAGCTATATATATTACACACACTATATTATAAATAAAAAATATCATTATAATTAGTAAAGTTTTTTTGTAATTAAAATTATCTCGATAATATTTTATTTTAATTTTATCTCTATTTTTGAATTTTTTTTCGAAAAAAAAGCATATCACTACTACCATAAAATATTATTGTAAAAAATATTTTTAAATTTTAACATAATCTCTGAAAATTTCATAGGAACATTATTCTACATAAACAAATTTTAATACGTACATGCATATCATGTGCGAAGAGACGCTAGTATGTATATACAGTGGTTGAACTGATACAATATAACAGAACAAAAGTCGGGAGAAATTAAATAAGAAAGTTTTGGAAGGGGTAAAACACGATTAACCCTAAAAGTTAACAACGCTAAGTTGATGGCAAAATATATATACTGACCTATTTAGAAGTTGAAGGGATTGATATTTGGCGTTTAACTTCGTCACAGCTTGGCAAATAGACTGCACTTTACATGAACAATATAAGAAATTAAACCTTCAGATTAATATTTACAGCTTTCAAGGGATTGATATTTGGTTAGCAATGTCAAATGTTTACATGAACAATCCTTTGAAGGGATTGATATTTGGTTAGCAATGTCAAATGTGCTAGCGGGACGGGCTGGCTGGCTCATAACCCGTTGCTGCAAGGAGGGGTGGGTCTGGTCTGACAGGACTAGTCACTTTTGTATTAGATTTGACGGTGGGTCAACTTAATCTATTTATTTATATTGTGTGGCGGGTGGGGCGGACATTACTCGTTTTGACAGAATTTTCCATATCGTTTAATTAATCTTGGTAGGGTATTAAGATTATCCAGATTCAAGTGGTGCTTTCCTATATTTATATATACTTTATAATTTTATTAGTAGATTGACTTTTATTATTTCGCTCTGTCTGCTTCTTATTTCTAATACTGCGACAATTCGGATTAATGTGATGTGTTTGTATAATGGGTAGGCTCTTAGCTTAAAGGTGTTTAAGGAGCAGACATAGCTTGTATGGTATAAATGTATACCTGCCTATTTATATTTTTTTTAAAGTCATTATTATACTTTGTAATTAGAGTAAAATAAGATCTAATGTAGTTAGGTTAGGACAATGCCACGAAACATTTGCAAAACGCCGATAGCGCGCAAAGTAAGACATTAGATGAAACAAATTAAACCTGGCTTTCATGTTCACCATCTTCTCCTTCGATTGTATTCTTGGAATGGAACTGCCTGTACCTGTCTATAGTATTCTTTGTTCTGGTACAAGAAAGGAAATATATAAATAAAAAACCAAGTGTACTTGAAAGGAAAATATTTACATAAGTCTATCAGTAAACACAAGATTTAGGCACTTCAAATGAATGCTTTGTTCTGGTTCCTAGGTGTCGATCAGCACGCAGAAAATATACTGTTATGGAATAACAAGCTAGAACATGGTGCTATGTCACTATATATACAAACTCTCAAGGAATTAATCTAACCGACGTTGGATATCTAATACACTCACTAACACCTAAAAACGAACAATTATAACGTGAAATTTACAAGAAATTATCGGGTGATTCATAGAACAGTTCAACACATAATAATAGTTTTGTGCTCTAATATCATATTAAAAAACGACGCACGATTGCCAGTGGCTACCATTCTGCAATTTCCAAAAGAAAATAAATTTAATATCGTGTGAGCCATTGGCCCAAGTATCAGTTATTAAACTGTTAAGAACAGATGGATCCAGATATGACCAAACTGTGTATAATCAATCACACAACAGACACGCACACAGACAATCTTTGAGGCGTGTGATCTTTTACATTTTGAAAATCACCAGAAACATTTAGACTCTGATCTTTTTATTGTTTCAAACACATAAAAAAAGTTGATTACTTCGAGGACTTTAATATAAAACGAAAAAATATTTACCTGCAAAAACAGACCAAGAAATAGATATACGTTTATGTGCGCCTATATTGGTGCATGGGCTAGCTCATTATCGCCGATTTTGGAAATATGATAAACTTTCGATAATCTGTCTTTCTGGACCCCTCTTGACCATAACACAAAAACTACAATACTCGTGTGTGTCACACTCAAACCCGCAAAACTTTTTGATCTTTTCCAAAATTGTTTGCAACTGTTTTTCTTCTTGATTGGGCTGGGTTTTGATTATAAGTTATTTTTTTCGCTCAAATTCAAATGCATCTCCAAAAAGAAAAAAAAAACACACACACACACGCAGAGAAAACACACATATTTAAAATTCAATGCATATACCCAGTACTCCCGAAGTGAAAAAGCTTGCCCTCATTGGAGAAGAGGATCAAAGCAACCTCTGCATCACACAACACAGACAACTCCGAAGCTTTCTTCAACAAACCCTTCTTTCTTTTACCAAACGTGACTTGTCTATTCACCTTGTTGCTTATTCTCTCCAACACAACTTTCCCTCTCCCCATCTGATCTTGTTCTTTTTCTAGATACCAAAAACCCCAAAAATGAAAGTTCTGTAAGTAGAACAAGCCTCGTTTCTAGTCTAGTATATTTAAACAGATGGCACATTCAGCTCTTTTTTTTTTTTAACCTTTTTACCGTGGGTAACTGAAAGTTCACTAATTTGGATATCAATGGATGGGTTTTCCTTGTGTGTGATAATTGGATATGTCGAAGCCAAGTGTTTGTGCGGTGCAGTGCAAGGTCATTCGTCTTCTGAAACAAAAATTAATTGATTTGGGTGGAAATTAATTTTGTGGGCTATTTCTTCAATAATGTTTCGATAATACTAAAGAAATAGGGAGGGCTACAGCTTCATACAAATCTATTCATCTATTCATTAAATGAAACAAACGCGAAACATGTATCCCTTTATTAATTTGAGGCCCTGCTCTTATATATATTACTAAAGTCTTCTATTTTTAATCTGACCAAAATTTATGTAAGTACTGATTTCTTATGTTTTTATGGTACATGTTATACCCAGCGGTATTCAAACAGATCAGTACTGGACATTAATACATTAGAAATTAATTAGCTGAAACATAAATAATATAACTTTGGCAAAAACTTATGTGAGACGATCTCACGGGTCGTACTTTGTGAGACAGATCTCTTATTTGTGTCATCCATGAAAAAGTATTACTTTTTATTCTAAAAGTATTATTTTTTATTGTGAATATCGGTAGGGTTGATCCGTCTCACAGATAAAGATTCGTTAGACCGTCTCACGAGAGACCTACTGGTTAATGGTGGAGTTGCATTTTTAGTCATGTAACTTTCATTTTTTCTTTTATTTTTTATTCTGTTACGGTGAATTTCATTTTTAGTTATGTAAATTGTATATATATTTTTAAAATTTTTGGTCATTTAACTTGTATATGTTTTATTTTTTGGTCATTTTTCAGCCGGAAGACATGATAGACTCAAGTAAAAAAAAAAAGACAAAAAATGAAAAAAAAAGTTACATGACTAAATATGAAAATTCATCAGGCCAAAAAAGAAAAAATGCAATACAAAATTGAAAATACAAATACATTGTTTATAGCATAACTAAAAATAAAAAATATACAAATTACAATAACAAAAAAAATGTAATTTTCCCTTCATTTAAATATAAATCAAGTACAAGTTTTTGGAGATTTCTAAAATCTTTTGTTTCTAATTTCACGAGCCATTACATAGTAAACAACAAAAGATAATTTATTCGACCGCGACACAGATGATCACGTTTATACGATTATATTTTCAACTTTCCGATGAGTCATAGACACGTGCTATGTGATTAATTATGATCACTCATCCATATATCATGATTGAATGAATGACCATAATTTATCAACGGAGCACATCTCATGTGTTGAATGAGTAAGGATATTACTCATATGGGTAGCACGAATAATACCTTAAAACATGAACGAATTTCACATCCAAGAATTAAAACAGTGATGCAGTGCCATGATCGATTCGAGATTTCCCCGGACAGCTCGTTGGTCGACTATTCAGTTCGACCTATACTCGGAATTTTCGAACGTACAATAACACAATAATTTTGGTTTTTTACATCCTCCTTTTGTTTCAATACATGGCTTGGGGTCAGCAATATTGAGACCAAATATACATTGTCTGGACTTTGGTAGAGCAAATACATTAATTTGAGTGGGTCGATGAAGAAAAATACATATTCAATTTGCAGGTAATGTGATTAAATACACAAGCACGATATTTCGAATGCTATGAAGCACTAGTTTTTTCAGTAGTAAGAGACGAGTCAGCTCTGACCATATTTATAATAAAAAATAATATTATTTGGAATAAAAATTAATACTTTTTCATGGATGACACAAATAAATTATCTGTATCACCAAATTAACCCGTGAGACCGTCTCACATAAATTTTTGCATAAACTATAAAACGACTCACGCAAATATCATGTTTCGCTTTCTCTTTTAACGGACACAATTATCGCTCTCAAAAATAAAAAAAAAATTTATTTTATTTTTTTAAGAAAGAAATCAATCACTATAAATTTGTATTTACTCATAGTTTTCAACAAAAACAACTATCCACTCGTCATCAATATATACATCTAATGAACCCGTAGGTTCAGTCTTATAAATATATCATTTATTATCAATATGGAAGTTCCAAGATGTTGGACCACAAGTTAGCCACGGGACTCGGACTATTAATTTGCACCCACCTTCTCCAAATTAATTTTAACGAACAAATGTCCAATAAATTATTAAATTAAATTTCATATTTTAATATTTTCGGAATTTTAATCTTCTACACTTGATTTATCATATTTTCATGTTTTTATTCAATGCGAATATTATCGTTTCAAAAAATAATAATAACCATTAGTTCGAAATTGGATTTTAGAAATTAATAATCCAAAATTTCCAAAACTAAACTATTTATACTACATTATGAAGTGTGAGCGATTTATATACTAAACAACTAATTTGGTGTTATGATACATTTTTATTTAATGATATCTTAATCTTACGAAGCGTGAATAATTTATCATTATATTTTTAATATTAGATATTGAAGAAAACTCTATTATCGCAAAATTCACTATTACATGAAACTATTAATCTTATCTAAGTTAAATTTTCATAAAAAAATTAGCGTAAAATACTATAAATTTTTATTAAAAAATCTTATATAAAATAATCAATTTATTTTAAATTTCAAAATAATCTTTAAATTTTTTACATAAAAAAGATTTATATATATATATATATATATATATATATATATATATATATATATGTATGTATGTATGTACACACACACACACATATATATATATACACCCACATATCGCGCGCACTGCCAACGGGTATTAATTAAAAGTTATACTATGTGTAACATAAAACTTAAATTTTCTTATAAATAAACAAAAAAAAAATATTTTTTAAAATGTTTTTATTTATATGATTTTGAATTTTATCATATTTAAGCTAATTTATTTAATACAATTAAATTAGTGTTGTAATATAATCATCCAAAAATAACTTTGTCTGTGTGTTTTATACACACACACACAATATATATAAAGATTACAAATCTCAATTGAAAAATGAGATTGGTAATCAATATTAGTATAAAAATCATAAATATATATACATTTAAAAACAATTTGAAATTTTTATGGTATAAAAGCCAATGATAGGGATTGAAAGATTTTAAAAAATAAAATAAATAAATGATCTAATTTAATCCGCATGTGCAGTAATATTAATATTGTATATAATATACCCAAGCAGCGACTAATGAATGCTGCAATATATAATTTTGGACCACTGCATGAGTTTGTTATATTAAATACTTTTCTTCTATTTTTCAAAATAAAAAACCTTATCTTAAAAATTGGATTCCAAAATATAACCATCCATATTAACAACATTTAAAAATACCGGCTACAATTCTTAATAAAAAAAACTACACTTTAATTTAATAGCTTGAATAATAAATTCACATACACTAGTTTTTTCGTGGAATAATGTATTCTAAGTTGCGTCTCTTGATGTAAATCTTCAAACTTTTGAATGGGTCAAATGTCGAAAAAACATGTTCTTGCAGATTTATATTTTTAAATATATGATCAAATGTCTTTCATATTATTTGAATTTTGAATATACATGCTCACATTCATCTTGTCTACATTTCTTTTATTGTGTTATAATTACAAGAGAAGTTGTATTTTGGGAGAAGATTATTATTCACTGAAGCACCAGAGTGAAACTAATTCTTCTTAAAGACATAATGTCCAATACTAATCTCAACTATCTTGCTGCAAGTTTATGTCATTTTCAAGATTTCAGGTATATATTGTTGTAATTAACTCTTGTATATTTATATATTTATAAAATCTCAATATAATCATATGTAATTTGAAATGTATGCTATAAAACTCGACCCAGATTCAACACACATATATACACATATGTTTGTGTGTTTTTATAAATATGTCAGATTATGTTTCATTTTTCAGCGCTCATATAGACTAAGAATCAATTAAAGCATATTTGAAGTCGGAGATGTGTTGTATAATGGAAATCATATATTTCCACAATGGTATGATGTTGTTTACGTTGAGCCAAATCCTTAATTGATTTGCTTTTTGGACTTTACCAAAAAGACTTCATACCAATGAAATATTATTTCATCTTATTAATAGATGATCTTCCTCATGTATTTTTAATGTGGGACTTTGGTTGAATTCACAACAATCCTTCCCTCAGCTGAAAGAACACAATTCTTCTCATGGTCCGGGAATCCTCTCAATCTCATCTGTCCATCCTTGAGACAACTCATCTCCGCTACGATGTGAGCGCATGCTTTACATGAAATATTTGAAGCTTCTCCTACCTCGATCTCATCACGGATTTATTGGAAGCCCTCATCTCCTTCATTAAGTACTTGAGAATTCCACCAACATGGCTCGATCTCGACCATGGCTCTGATACCACTTTTTTAGATAAAAACAGATTAACCAATAACGCATCAGAATAAATAACTCATATTTTGTGTGAAACTAGCAGGAAACAATATCAAATAGAGCAAATAAAATCAGTACACACGATCAAAGCATAATAAACGACGAGAAATTTTTAACGTAAAAAACCTCCACGGTGTAAGATGGAAAAAACCACGGGACTCGAGTCCACTAAAATAATATCCACTATAATGAATAACGAGATTACAACTAGTCCATAACCAAAACCAACCAATACATAATCACAAATAACTGTCAAGATATCACAACATTGCAACATCAAGAAAATTAAAAAGATCTACACAAAAATCTATTGTCTAGAACCTATTCTTGTCGATACAAAGCTCCAACTCCTAAGTCCACTGTCTAGAATGTACCTCACGATGTTATGAAAATTTTGTCCAAATTTGAGCTCAATCCGACAATTAGATTTTCGCAAACGGGCTTTGAGAAATCCACCAGCCTCTGTTCGTCATCCAAAAACTGATCCAAACAACCATAAAATTCGATTTCAATTGTTCACAATTTATTTTACATCTTTTGAACGTGCTTACCAAATTTTAGCTCAATCCAATGGTTCAATAAGCCTATATGCTTCTGCAAATTGATTGATTTGCGGGGATATGCATGCTCTCAAACGACATACTTCAAGCTTCTCTCTTAGAAATACTTTTGTCATCATATAAGCACAATTATAATCAGTGTGAATCTTTTTAAGCTCAAGCAATTTATCATTGATAACATTTGTCATCCAATGGTATTTAACGTCAACATGATTTGGCATTGAATGAAAGTAGAATGCTTACTAAGGTGTATAGCACTTTGTTATCACAAAATACTTTGTATTGTTCCTGCTTGAGAACAAGTTCCTCCACAAACTTTTTCATCCAAAGTAGCTCTTTACAAGCTTCGTTTGCTACAATATACTCTGCTTTTGTTGTAGAAAGTACAACACATTTTTGTAATCTTGATTCCCATGATACAGCACAACCTAAAAAAGTTCATAAGTATCCAGAAATATATTTTCTAATATCCACATCATTTGTCATGTTCGAATCTATGTAGCCAAATAACATCGATTCTCCATTTCCAAATCTAAGTCTCAAACTATAAAGATCTCGCAGATATCTTAGTATCCACTTCAATGCATCCCAATGCTCTCTTCGTGGATTGGATAAATAACGACTCACAACACCAACTACATGAGTTATACCTGGCCATGTGCACACCATTGTGTACATCAAACTTCATACTGTTGAAACATATAGAACTTTTCTCATATTTTATTTTTCTTTATCAGTAATGGGACACTGATGAACATCAAGCCTAAAGTGTACATCATATGGGGAAATATTCATTTTAGCTTCGCTCATATTGAATCTTTTCAGCAGTACCTTCTCAATGTATTGCTCATGTGATATGTATAACTTTTTATTATTTCTGTCTCGACAAATTATGATGACAAGAACTTGTTTATTGGACTCAAATCTTTCACGGCAAAAGATTTAATCAATTGCTTCTTCAGCCCATTAATTCTTAAAGATTTTTTAGCAACAATTAACATGTCATCAACATAGAAAAATAATATAATATAATCATCACTGGAAAATCTTTGCACAAAGACACAATGATCAGAACTTTTTTTCTGGTATTCTTGCTTACCCATAAGTGAGTCAATTTTTTGATATCATAATCTGAGTGTCTGCTTCAAGCCACACAAACTCTTTTACAATTTGCACAAAAAATATTTTTTTTCTTTCACCTTAAAACCTTCTGGTTGATCCATTTATATTTCTCTATCCAACTCACTGTGAAGAAAAACAGTTTTAACATCCAGATGCTCAATCTCCAAGTCCAGATTGGCTGCAAAACCAATCGCAACACGGATAGAGGACATTTTAATTATGGGAGAAAATATTCCATCAAAATCAACACCTTTATTTTGACTGAAACCTTGAACAGTCGATCTAGCTTAGAATCGCGGCAGAGAAGTATGCTAATTCGGCTTTATTTTTTATACTTGTTTATTTGTCAAAGCTTCTTTTTACCTCGGGCAGTTTCACCTGCTCAAATGTATCATTTTCATATAAAGATTTCATCTCATCTTGTATGGCATCAATCCACTCATTTTTGTGCACCCATTGCTTTTTCATGATATTCAGGTTCTCTCTCATCAGTCAATAACACATAGTCACTGGCAGGATATGTGTTCCGAGTATAAGAATTATGAAAGACCTTCTAACTACAACCTGAGTTTCTGATTCTGGATCTGCCTCAAACTCTACATGACCATCAATATCATCAATAATAGGAAAGTCAGTCTGAATAACACTCTCAACTTGTACCGACACTTGGTTATGAGGTACTGTGTCCAAATCAATCAAATTGTCACCAGACTTGCTCGATGTCTTGTCTACCTTCTCAATATCCTTTAGATTTTGTTTTTCAAAAAATACAACATCTCGACTTCTGATGGGTTTCTTTTCTCGTGGATCATAAAACCTGTAATCAAGCACATTCTGGTCGTAGCTGAGAAGTACACACTCCCGGGTCTTAATGTCAAGCTTGGACCTTTCATCTTTGGGAATATGGATAAAAGCCTTGCATCCAAAAACACTTAGGTGTTTATAAGAAATATTCTTTTGGGACCAAACCCTATCTGGAATGTCAAAAATTTAAAGGAACACATAGTGTAAGATTTAAAACATGTGTAACTGTACCTAAGGTCTCACCCCAAAACGACCTTGGAAAACCTGATTCTGAAAAGCAAACAACTCACCCTTTCGACTAGTGTTATGTTCATCCTTTCTGCCAGTCCATTCAACTGAGGGGTTTTGCGAGGTGTTTTTTGATGTCTGATACCCTTTCGTCTGCAATAGTCATCAAATATGGGACAAACCCACCTTTTCAAATTTCCATTCACTCAGATTGAAAGCCCATAAACCTCACAACCCAATACCTTTAATCCAACATTAACATCATCTGGGGATGAGTAAGACAAAAAGGTTCTGCACTTCTTCATCCAACTTGACATTCATTCAAACTAACTGATTAATAATACCTTGAAAGTATTCAAATGATCATTCATAAGAGTTCGAGCTTTGTATTTGAAACTCATCATCTGTTTGATCAAATACAACTTGTTATTTCCAGTTTTTCCCACAACGTTGGTGTATTTTTCTCATGACTAACATAGTTCAACACATTATTATCTACTCATTGTCACACACATGTCGATGCAATACATTCCATTCAACATCAATTTTCTTTTGAGGCTTCGTTTTTTCAAACACAGACATATAAATAAGATCTAAGAAAAAGAAAATATTTCGATGGAGATCTTGCATGCTACATTAACTGTAGCCACAAAGAATCCCACGTATTAAAACAAAACATATTTGCTATAACCAGCAAGTAATTTGTTGTCCCCGTATCTTTCGCCCGCAGATCTTTCATCAAAATGTGATAAATCTAATCCATCCAGTGGTCTAACAAGCAAATGACTATTCGAACAACAATATCTCGATCTGGTGATTTTCAACGTTTAAGAATACGATATTCGATCTGATTTTGTTTTAAAAAAAATTAATTAGTAACAGCTAGATTTACCTTCTCGACAATATATAAGTGAATTATGGATCGAATTAGAGGATAATTACAATGAATTAATTTTCTCGATAATATTGTATAAGCTTATAATTGGCTGATAGGAAGGAAATAGAAAACTAAATATTTTTGTTTGGTAAATAACTTTGTGATTGATATTTTAGAAATATTATTTGTATAAAGTTTCAAGTTTAGTTGTATATGTTTCAATTTTATTTTTTTTTGTAATTTTCATTATTTTTTTATGTAGGAATAATGATGTGAAACTACTCATGCTTCATGCATCTATCCAATGAAATATGGACGTGTTAATTATACTTATAGGCAAATTAACACAAATCAATCTAATATGCAAACATGAAGAAAATATGAAAAGGACAAACCTAAAACATGCAAACGTGAATAGAGTGAACATGATTAACATACTTTAAATATGTTCATGGATCAATTTCCTAAAGAAGTCTCTACTTTGTCTGATGAAACTAAGAGAAAACCAAGGTAATGGATCATATGAAAACCGATATAAAAAATTGAACGACCGTATTTATGTATCATCTTGGCGTATTTCATATGGCTCGATAATCCATCCGAGCAACCTTGGCCTACCATCAAACACTGAAGTAATTCTTGTTTCTTCTCATAGTCTACGTACCGAACTAATTGTTTATGACATATATCAGTCTTTCTTGCAAAACAGATGGATCAATGTATGTCGCGTTGCTCGACTGAAAATATATGAGCATTAGATTAACTGAAAGTTATGAATGATAAAGGCAAAGGTAAACTAGGTAACACCAGCCCATTACCAGAAAAGAGTTTAACTACTGAAAGAAATCTTTTATCCTATATTTGATCAGGGGTGATTAAATTTTTTTAGGAAAAAATTGAAATGGACAGCAATAATCAAAGTAATTTTTCGAGGGAAAACAACTTAATTAAGTTAGAGTATAGTTACCAATTTAAGAAATGAAATCTTGCTGAAGTTTTGAAAAGAGATCATACTGAATCGAGGTAAGAAAACTTCATAGAGAACAACTAATTCCATCAAAATATTAGTATTTCTTGGCATTTGACTGGTGTCATTAAAAATTAGATTGGGAAAGAAAAGAAGGATAGACAAAACCCTAATACTCGCATAACACATACTTCAATTCTTGCTGATTTTTAACTTAGTACCTCTGCCTGAATTTTGTGAAAGAACTTCCCGTTGACTGTTGTGGTGACCCAAGCAACCACATCGAGATCCCTTTCCATTATTTCTACAAACACTGTTGAGATTCGAAAGCTTCGATTTTCCAAGCAAGAATGGATCAGGATCTCCACCCCTCTCGTTTCAACATTCACCGTGACAGAAAGCTTCGAGTTCTCTGATATATCTGAGAGTTCCTTTAGCTGGTCTCGTCTTATTTTCAAGTCTTGGATGTTCTTTTTCTTGTGTTTTATGTAATTTACTGCCTCGTGCATGTGGTCGGATATTGAACGTTTCCCCTGAAAACAATTTCTGTTTAGCAAACATTGGAGGGGAACTACAAGCACAGCCTGGCAAGGACTTGAGATATATATGATATATTCAGAGTTCAGACCGGTTTAGATCTTCTGCACCTCCACCATTTTACATATTAATGATGCATGATTAGCCACATGAAATTATATTTGACTTGATTTTCACCCCAGATTCATATCAACTGATCAGTATAGTTAAAGGATGTAACAAGTGCAGCAAAAGATTTGATAGGTTCAGCTAAAACTCAAAACAGTACTCATTGAGAATTCGAGGCTTCCATCGCTTCAATTTGAATATTATAAAGACTAGGGCTTCAGGTTTTGAGAAAAAACATAGCCTCTCGATAGAGCTAAAACAAAGTCAAATTTAGAGAAAATGCGTACCAAATGAAAAAGGAATTAAATTCTTTAGCTAGCTTTTTACCTTGATGCATTCGAATGGAATAAGGGTTTGAAGAGATGCATAAAGATTAGCCATCTCATTCCTTCTTCGCTTTTCAAGATTTCTACGCTCGTTTTTCCTGATACGTATACCGAGTTCATTTTTCTTCTTTGTTATGCTTTCTTCAACCCCGAACTCTATGAATCTTTGTTTTTGTGTGCTGATTGTGGTGCTGGAGGTGGCCGTGGCGGTGGTGGAAGGTACGTTGCATCCAAGAGAAGCTTGATCCGAAATCAAATCGTCAAATGATAATTTATCTTCTTGTCCAGAAATTGATTTGGTTACAAAAGACAGCTCATCTCCTGATCGTAAATCAAACATCTTTAATTTATCCAAGATTCTGATCAAAGCTAGCTAGATTGATTATTTTTTTGGATATGAAAATGGAGAAGAATATATGGTGGTTGAGGTGTTGAGATCTTCCATGGCTCACTAATAATGGAATATTATTATCTTCATTAAACAAGGCGAGGTTATCCAACAAGCGACCCACCGGCCATTCTTTAACTTACTTAGGGCTTATTATAAGAATATAATACACGCTCTATATATGCACATGATATTGAATATATATATACATACATACATACTTGCAAAATAATTCATACAAATTCTTGTTGGATCCTCAATTTGGAGAAATGATTTTGTTAAGCGCTGTTTCCAGTTCAAGAGATATATATAAATGAAAAATATAGGTATTGAGAGGGCACTTGTTATACATGAAAAATATACTGTACAAAACAAAATCCTTAAATTTTGAATCATCAAAGTTTTGTTTTAGTTAAAAAATATTTGGAGATAACAATCTTAGAATCATGTATTTTAAAACATGTTCTCGAGTACTGAAAACAAAATATGTTTTCTTTAGGAAAAATTACAATTTTAATCCCGTAATTTAATATGTTTTTTAATTTAGTCATTGAACTTTTCAAATTTTGGTTTTCATACATTAATTCATATTTTTTGTATTTTTTTCTTCTAAACCATTAAATATATCGAATATAGTTTATTTGATATTGATTCTATCATGCATGACACATGTAAAGAGAATAAATATCATATTAATCAAATTAAATTAGATGTGATAAAAAAAATAGAAAAATAAAGCAATATCATAGAATCAGTGTCAAATAAACCATAAAATAAAGCTTTTTTTATTTTTGTTTATATATATTTTAACGTATGTAATATAAACTTTATTTTTGTTACATATGCCATGTAGGATAGAATCAATGTAAATAAACCATATCCGATGAATTTAGTGGTTTCAGACAAAAAAATGACCAAAATAAAAAAATCAAACTAAACTTTGACAAGTTTCAGGATTAAAACAAAAAATTGTACGACTTGCAGGACTAAAATTGTAATTTTCTTTTTCATTAATACAAATATATATAGATAGATGATAGTAGTAAGAATTTCATTTTTAATCGGCAAATCAAAACTCTGTTACTCTAAAATAAAAATACTAAATATACATACTATGTATAGATGTACCAAAAAAATATAGTCAAATATCAAATGCATTGACTCATACAACTACCTATATCACCGATGGATGGTACAATTGACAACTTAGACATGCATTATATATGTATGGAAATATTTCAACATTTAACGTCGAAATTTTTCTTATATATGTATATACATAATGGTTTGAACAAGCAACCTCGAAATTTTTTAAAGTTAATAAAAAGTTTATAGCTTCAATGATAGCCCCACCCAATTAAATTGTTTGGGAAAGTATATACAACACAATGATTGTTGATAAGTTAGGAATATCTGCTTACTTTGATTCAGTGTTACTGTATTCATTAGGCAAAAATGGCCCTACTTTACCTATATATATAATGTTGAGCATCTTAACATCGATTGCATCTTGCATATATGTTATCTATACAATAATGGTTCTAAAGAGAAGAAGGAATAAATTAAAAATTACATAAACAATCATATAAATATAATACAGTATATCATATTTTCCTTACTTTTTTATTTATTTTTTTATCGTTTTTCTCATGGAAATTGAAATACCTTTTTCATCTTTCGGTTGATCATGATACTTTAATTAGTTTACTGATCAATGATAGGGGTTTTTATATACCAGACTTGGCGAGTTGGTGTTTTTTTTAATACTGATCTGTATTTCTACATTAGCTAGAAAGTTGTTTACTCCATAGGGATCTTATTTAAACAGTAAAATGTGTGATATTCCATGAATAGACTCGTCGAGATCAGGCCCAAACTCCCGGCCCATCCCTAACACAGGTAGATGGCCCATGACAGGTCCAGTTATTCTCTTATAAATACCAGGTTTGGGACTACGGTCAAGTCAGATTGAGCGTCGGAGGGACTACGCTGGGAACCCTCCTGGCCCCCCTTTCTAACAGTCTTATTCGTGATTTCAGGCTGAGGGTAATCTCGAAACCTGCGTCTGGATTAGTGACACTTGCTGGAATCGGACCTTAAATTTATCGTCAATATCAATGTGTTTACAGTTTTTACAATTTTATGATCTTGTTTTGAAGGTTACTTCGTACCGTATATAGTATTGATTGTTTACATAGTATATATGTATATATATAATAGTTCGTCGACCTCAAGCTTGAATTGTATTAATAACTGAACATGAAATGTAGACTCGCGGCTTATCTCGGCGGCAGAGATATTCATCTTTCCGAATCCTCCTCCGCCTCTGAAATTCGAGGTGGTTATAATAAGATTTTACTGCATCGATTATTTCCCAGTTGCTGATATCTCAAAGTGTGAGTGGTGTTACGATTGCCAAATTTGGACTGATCACTGTCCATGATCGATTTGCAGATGTCCTTTTCGGTTGCGTTACCATTTTGATTTGCAAGTTTTTAACAGTGTGTTTGGACTTTAACAGACTTGTGAGGTTGGTTTCGAACTTGTGTTTAGTCCGGTTATGTTTCGCAACTTCAATACAAATTTGGATGGGCTCTGCTCTTGCAACTCGATCGAACTTTCTAGATCTATAGTATAAGAGACGCAGTTACAGCGACGGCATCTGAGATTGACCAAGTATACCGGGCAGCACCAAACTTGTAGTTTTAGAACATATCAAGATTTTCTCTTCTGGGCAGGATGTGTGCCACTTTATTTGCCATGTCCTCGGCTGGTTCCATCCCCTGGTTCGAACCTTAAAGCTAACTCAGCTTCCATGAATTTCTTTTCTCAATGTAAATTTCATTCAATTCAGTAAAAACATTTCATGCAACAAAAAAGATAGAGCTTGGGATCTCAAACAACAAAAGAAAAATCTCCTTATTGAAGCACCACCTAGTTCCACTTTGAGCTGATTATAATGGTGTGATCCATGTTATAACTATCGGGCTTCTTACGCTATGCACACCATCTTTCCATATGAGAGCTCCAAACTCAGGACCTGCTTGTGAAGATTTTGCAGTGAATGTGACCTTGTATGACAATTTCTTTATTTTGCTAGTAAAATTCAGTGTCACGGGCTCAACCCTCACGAATACGCCTCTAAAAGGAGACACCACAACATGGTAACTTGAAACGGGAGGACCGACGTTGGTGACTGTTCTGTGAAGTGTCAAAACAGTAGTGTTTCCGCTATCAGAAAGTACTGCTGATATCGCGGGGTAGTTCAAATCCCCTGGGCTGGCAAGAAAATGTCTGCAAGTTCTTTTCGAAAATTTCGCAAAAAGCAGCAACTGGGAGGAGGTCAAGCCTTGAGTACAAAGAAAGTCGAAGTATTCTTGGGGTAAAATATCGTAAACCAAGCCGGGATTCAGGGCTTTCATTGGATGTATGTGTCCTGCCCCATGGTCGAATGCTGTGGAAGGCTCACCCGTCGAGGCGTCTTTTAGAGGATTATAGTTATTATCATGAGTATAAGCAGTGGTCATTAGTGCAGATTTTATTGCTGCCGGGCTCCAATCCTGATGCCTCGATTTGAGTAATGCAGCTACTCCACTTACATGGGGGCACGACATTGAAGTGCCAGATAAGATGTTGAATCTTGTTCTTCTAGGGTCGGAAGGGAGACTTGACGGCCCCAAAACTCCGGTCCAGGCAGCAAGAATGTTTACTCCTGGTGCCACCATATCAGGTTTTAGCACCTCTAGGGATAGAAGATTCGGTCCTCTGGATGAAAAGGCAGCCACGACAGGAGACGGCCTGATGCCCAACTTGGTACCAAGAAATGCAAGGGTCGCGGTGGCGTAACGGTTTGATAAAGCATAATGCTTAATCGATTTTCCCGCCATTTCCCCAACTGCCACTGCAGGGAGAAGATGACAATCTGCAACCAACTCCTCTCCGTTTGCCGCAGTATTTGACAAGATCATGCCTATACCTCCAGCATCTTTCACCACTTGACCCTTTTGGACTCGGGGGCTGATGCCGCGGTCACATATCACAATTTTGCCGGCCACAGAGTGAGGATTCAGGGTCCCTTCCAAGCACATTGAGCTTGGTGAAAGATTGCTAGAATTACTCCCATGGTATATCAGAGGATACTGCCTTTCCGAAGAAAGGCTTTTTTGTCCTTTGTAGAGCGATGCTCCAGTGAAAAATTTACCGGACCCAAGCTTAACATTGGCCGGAAAATCTCTATCCATTGTGCTGGCTCCAACTGTTGTGACCCATGGTGACACATTGGTGAGGCTAATCGGATCAGGGCCACCATTTCCCGCCGAACAAGAAACAAAGACTCCCCTCTCCATCGCCCCGAATGCTGCAATCGACAAACTATCACGATAATACGACGAAACGCCGCCACCCAACGAGATTGACAGAACATTGACTCCATCGGCCACAGCTTGATCAACCGCCGACAGAATGTCCGAGCTAAAGCACCCTCCAGTCCAGCAAACTTTGTAGGCTGCAATTCTTGCTCCCGGGGCCATTCCTCTCGCAGTCCCGTAAGCGTAATCAAAAAGATTTGCCCCCCGAACTGGAGCTCCCGCAACTGTTGCTGCAGTGTGGGTGCCATGTCCATCTTGATCCCTTGCGGATTTGTACTCCTTTTGATAATTGATTCTGCCTGAAGCAGCCTCATATCCTTTGTAAAACACTCCAGCACCAACTATCTTTTTATTGCAGTTGCTCTTCGTAAATCCACGACCCGTTTCACATGTACCTTTCCAATGTGCAGGAATTTGTGTCATCCCGGAATCGTTGAAGCTTTGGCTCTCCGGCCATATCCCGGTGTCCAAAACGCCTACCACGACATCGTGGTCGGATAATACATCGGACCAAATGCTGGTGCTATCTTCGTGTTCGAGCCCAAGGAACACAGGACTTCTGGTGGTGTGTAGCTGGTATACAGCTTCCGGGAACACAGCCATAACTCCATCTTGTTCTTGGAGTTTCTTTACTTCTTCTTCACTAAGCTGAGCAGCGACACCATGAAATGCAGTCTGGTAATTGTAAATTATCCTGTTCTCGAGTTGTAAATTTCCATCACCTGTTTCAGAGGTTCTTGATGCTACTGAATTGATCAATGATGAATACCACTGGTTGTGGTCAGTAAATTTTTCTGGTTTTGCCCATTTGTCGATGTTAACTATGTATGTTTTCTTTGTTGTTAGGCTGGTGCCGGTACAAGTAACAAGAATGGTAGCCAGACAGCTTGATAGAAGAAGAAAGGCCCTCCATTTCACTGGCATTTTTTGTGGGCAAAAATGTGAGAAATGGATGAAGAAGGGTGAACTGAAAATCAGAGTAAAATGGAAGTGTTCGAAAATATCAGAGTGGGAGGGGCCATCAAGACTGTCCTTTGGCGCAGACAATAAAAGTGGTGGTTGCCTCATGAATGCTGGTTGTATGGAGTTGGGTGAAAACATTGAAATGTGAGAGGGATGGGATGGGCTGGGATAGCTGCTGAATTCAACATACTTTCTTTAATTTTTCTCATAAAGTGGTCTCTCATTATTAATGGCATTTCGCAGGTTTACTCGACCTTATCCCTGCTGGCAGTGACCGCAAGGATCGATCCAACTGTTCGAATTTTTCCGAGTCATTTTTTTTTTTAGACGGAGGTGTGGAGTGATCGGAGCCGTTCATTGCCCGTACAGCCTGCACGGGCAGGGTGAAACAATCTCATTTGGCAAACGGGGAAATCAAACATCATGTGAGATTTGACGTCATGCATTAAACAAAAATTTGAAATGAAACAAAAATTTGAAATGACAAGAACGAAAAGAACAATGAAACCATTAGCCAGAGTTGGTTTCTGTTGTGTCTTAAAATTATTGATATTGGTGGGTTCCAAATCAAACAAGAAACTGTACCAAGTGGTACTGAGTTTTTCGTTGAGTCATGTAAATAATACTCGTCGTGTATGTATGGAAGAGAGACGAGTTTTGAGTCGGTTTGGAATGAAATCAAACACTAAAAAAGAAGAAATTTATGGAGACAAAAATATTTGATTAATATGCAAATGATTTTGTTGGTATGAAACGTGACGGTGGATCACTGGTGACTTTAATGACAAGTGGTCGTGTCTATATAATATATAATAATTGTCAAGACATCACTAATTCCACGAACATAAATGCATAAAAATTTATTGGTCGATGCATCTTTTTATATAAAGATACGTGGTCCCTTTAAATATTTCACAAGATTCTTGGTACGAAAAAAGGAAAGAAAAAAAAAATCATAGGTTTTGTGGTGATCGACACGGGAATGAAGCTGGCAAGGCTCACGAGGCATGATAATCTTGCTCCTCTGTGATTTTTTATATCGCTAGCTTTGTCCTTTGTATTTCAAGGTAAATCGGATTATCTCTTCTCCTAATGTGACGGTATTAATAAAATATTTCTATGATTGAAAAAAATGTTTAAAAAATTCTCTGATGATTGATTATGTTCTTGTTGGAGCTTTTAGGAAAGGCAATTTGGGGAGTGTATTAGTATAATGTGGCATAATATTTGATGTGGTTACTGAAATGGTTTAGTAAATGCACGCAAATAATGAAGAATCGTTATTTATTCCTCATTAAAAAAAATTAATAATTAATCATTAATGCCACTTAATAGTTTGATTTCAATTAGTGGTAGTAGTGTGCATTCCAGCGTAGCTTTACCACGCAAGTATCATCTACGTCGTCTACTAGTAATACATCAATTATTATTTGATTTTCTTTACTTTTTAGTTTTCTTTTCAAAAATTTTGAGGGTCCATTATTGGTCGGAACAGATTGTATATTCAGCCTCTATGTGAATCTTTTTTCTTTTGGTATAATTCGATGACCAATAAAGCTTGTGAAAGTAGAAGTGACATGCTAAATGTTACTCATACACCATTAAGTTACATGCAAAAGTTGCTTAAATAATTAATAGTTTGTGCGTTTAAAAGTAAATGCACTACTTGCTTTTTATTTGTTACCTATAGTCTGTAAACTAGGATGGTAGGATTTATTCCACCAAGAAGCAGCCTATTTTCCATATCAGATAAATGATTAAATAATGTTGCTAAAATAATAGGTCTCATCCATTGAACTTCCCCTTCAAGAATAGCATAAACACCCTTCAAGAAACCTTGATCTCCACTATCCATCCTCCCTTCTCAAATCAAAATAATGTCAAACTTCAAATGCAAATTTAGCTACAAAATCGCCTCCCCATACGGTCTCTGATCCCACCGCAAAGATTTGGTAGAATACCTTTCTAACTTCATCTCATTGCTTAATACCATCAGTAAACTCTTTAGGACTTCCATTGGTATCCCTGGTGATCCTTTGACAGAGAATTCATGGACAATACCATCAATTTCAATCATGCTACATCCAGGAACCGTCTTCCATACTTTTGTTCCTTCATCAAACTCCTTATTCTCTTCAAATCATCAAATCTACCAGCCCTGGAATACACATCACACAAATTCTCATAAAAGGCGTGGTTTTCGGGTTCCAACTCAATCAAGTGTCGAGAAACTACTTCTCCTAACTTCACATTTCCGTGCAGTTGGCATCCTCCAAGAAGTGCACCCCAAACAAAAACATCTGGCTTCATTGGCATGTTTCTAATAATCTCTTCCGCCTCACAAAACAGCCCGGCTCGGCCAAGAATACCAACCATGCAAGCATAGTGTTGGACCTCGGGCTCAATACAATAATCTTCCCTCATCACATCAAAACACAGGAGACCTTTCTCTACGAGCCCAGAGTGAGTACATGCAGTTAACAATGCAACAAATGTTACGGCATTAGGTCGAACTCCAATTGCTACCATTTCTTCGAAAATTGCAAAAGCCTCATTCTCATACCCATGAAGTGCTAATGTAGATATCATGGCCGTCCACGCCAAAACGTCCCTCTTTGGCATTGCCTTGAAAACATCAAAGGCTCTTTCAATGCATCCACATTTGCCATACATGTCCACCAAAGCTGTCCCAATTACCATGTCACATTCAATACGACTTCTTTGCAAATAACCATGCAGCCACCTCCCATGATCACTGGCACCAAGAGAAGCACAGGCCGAAAGCAAACTTGCCACTGTTATTCTATCAGGCAAAACAAAATCTATATCGTCTTCCAAAACTTGCATTTGGTGAAAAATTTCCAACGCCTCCTTCGCTCTTCCTCCTTGAACCAAACCTGTGATCATAGAATTCCAAGTAATGATGTTTTTCCCGTCCATCTGTCTAAACAAAACCAACGCTTTATCAAGTTCACCACCTCTCAAAAACCCAACAATAATAGTGTTCCATGAAACCACATCCCTGTTAGACATTTCATCAAACACCCTTCCTGCATCCTCTAAAACCCCACATTCTGCGTACAGATTTATCAAAGAGTTTTGCGCATAAACATCAGAGTCACACCCAAATTTCACGACGTGCGCATGAATGCTTCGGCCAATTGTTACATCAACCCTTTTCGCACATTCCTTCAGCACAAAAGGGAACGTAATACAATCAGGCAATAAATTATCGTCCAGCACCGCTTTATACAGAATCAAGGATTCACACCATAAAGGGTCCTTTATTTTCACCGAATTCGCTCTGATAATCGCATTATACATAAAAAGACTCGGTTTTGGCACGAGATTGAAGATTTTATTAGCATAGCGCAGTGAGTGTGGTGCGTTGGAGACGCAGAGGAAGAAGAGGAGGCGAGAGACGAGGAAAGATCGATCGATTGGTGATAAATTCGGCGATGTTACGATCTGGGAATGGATTTCACTGATTTCCTTGATGGTCTTGCTGTAGTGTAGCATGCGTGCAAGAATGTTCTTGAGATTCAGCAGTTGGGATTCGATCATTTGGCGCCAATCATTTTGTGGCGGTTTACTTTAATTAAGGGAGGCCAAACTTGAGAAAAATCATGTTCAATTTTTTTATTTTTTGCAGATAACAATCAAACGAAAAATTCGATACGAATAATCAATTCCAAGTAATCAATTTCCTGTAAAAATTTGTGTGAGACGTCTCACGAGTGCTATTTTGTGATACGAATATCTTATTTGGATTATCCATGAAAAAAATTATTTTTTATGCTAAGAAATTATTTTTTATCGTGAATATCGGTAGGATTGACCCCCCTCACAGATAAAGATTCGTGAGATCGTCTCACAAGTGACGTAGTCTAATTTCTTACTCTCTAGACCACCATACTCCGCATTCCCACGTAATCCCTTCAGGTCTCCTTTCTGGCAAGTAGATCGTCAGTACGACAAAAATTTTAATTGATAGAAATTCAAAGTAATTACCAAACTTTCCACGTTCATTTCTCATGTCATACAGTATATCTTCATAGTCATCATCATTCTTGAGCTCATCTGCATCAACAGCTTCTGTTAGGCACACATATTCTTATAACCTGGAAAATTCCTCACAAATATTTGATTTGAAGACGAAATTGTGGAAAACCAAACAAGGTGATCGATATTTGACCGAGTACTACAACAAAGTTAAAGATCTGTGGCAAATTAAAATTAAAGTTAGATACTTGTTATGATAATAAATGGTCTTGCCAATCTGATAGTGTTAGTTTCTTATCACGGTTGGAGAATGATCGAGTATTTGAATTCTTGGCTGGTTTGAATAGAAATCTGGATGAAGTCCGGGGAAAATTAATTTCTTGGAAGAGTTCCACTGCCATCTCTATTCACGCTGTATTTGCTGAAATAAGGCGTGAAGAAGGTAGAAGGAAGGACATGATGAGCGACAAGGGTCCACATCAACCTGAAAGTTCTGCATTAATTTCAAAAAAAACAGTAGAATACTTCTCAGCTGAAAGGCCGGCAGAAAAAGAAGGGAGAAAGAGTGTGGTGTGAACATTGCAATGCTCTGCGACATACAATAGAAACTTACTGCAGGGAGTTACATGGAAAACCACCTTATTCAAAGCCAAGGTCATTCAACCAATCAAACCGTGATCAGAAGGCGTATACGGCAAACACCGAGGGAATCCGGTGAGTCTGAAACCTCAAGAACAATTGTATAGCCTTTCTCAGTCCACACAGAAGGCGACCAACTATGCAAACGGCAACGTAGACAGAAACTATAAATGGAAAAATATAGCCTAAGAGTCCGTTTGGTATAAAAAGCCACAATTAAAAAAGTACTTTAAAAAAAAGTGCTTTTTTAATTTTTAATTTGTTTGAGTGGGCTTCTAGTGCTTAAAAAAACACTTATTTAAATTGAAATTAAAGCTTTTTTAAAAGCCCTATTTTAGAGCTTTTTTCACTAGCTTTTTTAATAACCTTAAAAAAAACATCTATAGTAGCCTCCTCTCAATCTTTTCTCCATTCTTCTACAAGGTACAATTTTTTTTTTCCGTCGAGGTTTTTGTTCGTTCATTTTTTTATGCTTTCTTTTTGCTGCAGAATCTACACTCCCTATTCATTTACGTCTGTATTACGTATTGTGAATTAAATAATTATGTTACAATTCGGTCAATGATCCGATAAATCCAGGAAGTCAGGAAAGGGAAAGTATTTGCAGGTAAATATTATTTAGTTGATGCAGGTTATCCTACTTTCAAAGGCTTTATGGGACCGTATAAAGATACTAGATATCATTTACCTCAATTTCGATTGGCTCCAAAGTTCAGATCAAAAAATGAAGTATTTAATTATCATCATTTCAGTTTAAGGACGGTTATTGAAAGAACATTTGGAGTGTGCAAAGCACGATGGAAGGTATTACAAAATATGCCCACATTTTGTCTAGATACTCAATTTAAAATTATAGTGGCATATTTTGCTTTACACAATTTCATAAGGCGATACGATGCGGCTGGAGATATTCTTGAACAACTCGAAAATATTGATGATTTACAAGAAATCGAGCAAGATGGTGAAAATGTTTACGTCCATTACAAAGGTACGAGATGGCAAGAGCCAACACAAGAAAATATTACGGAAATGAAAGAATTGAGAGATGACATAAGAAATTCACTGCCAATACAAGGTCGACATTGAACTATTAGTTTTTATTTAAATAAATTAAAATAGAATGTAAACATTAACCATTGTTATTAACAATTGTTTTTATGGTTTTTAAGATTTCAATATTTTATTGTTTTGGTATGGATTTAATTATTTATATTTATACATCACACTTGTTTAGAAATCCGTTATAAAAAATATATATAAATTAATGAGTTAAAAAAGCACTTTAATGATATGTATCCAAACACATTTATTAATTTAAAAAGTGCTTTTTATCTATTCATACAAACACAATATTAACACAACTTTTACTTAAAAAAGCATTTTTAAAAGACAACTTAAAAAAGCACTTTTTTAATAAAAAAACTTTTGATACCAAACGGGCTCTAAATCTGTACCGATTAAACAACTTGATCCAACAATAAAATGCCTCCCGAACCTTTTTTTTTTGTTTAGTGATTTTTAGTTTTACTTGTAAATGTTTAAATTTTTATAATGTATATAAATAAGTGGAGTTGATTCATAAAAATTTATTATGAAATTATATTAAATATATAATTTATATAAATAATATGTGAATTTTTGAATTTTTAAAATAGATTTGATATTGTAGTTATGAATAAATTACGTAAAAACATTACTTATCTAAATGAATATGATATTTTCATAAAAACTAATTGGTGTTACAAATTCAGACCACTTATGATCTCAACCTTTATATACAATATAGATATTTTTTGTGTACGAGTTATATGATTGTTACAAATTCAAAATTTTAGATAAAGATATAATTAATAGTTTTGAAATTTTTGAAAAATGAAAAAGATATGGTAATTATGAGATACATATTTACTGAAATAAGTTTTATGTAGTTTTTACTAAATATTCAATAAAATAAAATATATAATCTGTATAAATAGAAATAAATAAATAAAACTTCTAATATATATCTCCTTTTTTCTTTATCTTCTTTCATAGTTAAAAAGCAAAATCGTGATTTTTCTTAATCAATTAAATTATTATCCAATTATTTTAATAATCATCATATAAATTATCTCTACACAATCCTATCTTCGAGATTTTCCGACGCACAGCTTCCAAAAAAAAAAATTGATTATCCGACGCACCGAAACAATTTATAAACTATCACAAAATATGGTGGGCTAATTCTACAAAAGCATGGATTAAAAACCAAGCGACACAAGAAATTTCAAAACCATCCCCTCTCTGTGGCCCAATTTTTTCTTTTCTCTCTCTTGCATCATGGCAGAAGGGCCAAACTCAAACTTTTGTCCCAAATTTTCCAGAGCACCTGTGCATTTTCAGGCTGGCCACCATAATAAAATTCTAAAAAGATGAGCCGCGATTGATAAAATATAAATAAAATACGTTACAAATGGATCTTTTGGGCAGTGAAATTATAATATTATTAACAGAAACCTGATCTGAGTGACACACCTACTAAATAAATTAAATAATCAGGCTTGATGGATCAAAAATTTTACTGACGTGAATAAATTGGTGTCTTTGAATTACAGGTCTTCCTTTTCTTTTATGACATATGATCCATTCCTGCGTGTGTTATATGATTATTATTTTGTAACTTCGTAGAGTACAAATCTACCAAAAACTGAGGCACCTGATGTATGCCCATCAGAATATTTTCACGTGGAAACGTGGTTTTAACCCGTGGAATGTACAAAAATTATATCACAATATGCAGATCAGGGATTAGAAGGAAGACCATCCTCACAGATCTGGAACAGGATTAAAGTACAGAATCCGTTGATGTAACACGATCGATCGAATTTAAATCGGATGCCGAATTTTAAGGCACTATAAAAATACTTCAAATAGTTAACAAGAACATTGGGAAATTAAGAATCCATTACAGTTCAGAAACATGGATTTAGCATGCATCTCCCTTTCAAACCTCCAAATGTAATTCAGACCAACCAACAGCTCAGTTATGGCAGCTTCAGTCTTTTCCTGATTTGCAAAATACAGAGTTTGCAGCAAAAGAACATTAGTTTTCAGAATTAAATTCTGCTGCTCAAAGCTCCTTTCGCTCTGCCATTTGATCATGTTGTGTGCCAATGGTGATAGCCATTTCAATACCTTCTGCAATGCTTCTCGCCACTCGGCAGCAAGAACAGGATCACTAGCCGAAAATCCCATCCCTTTTAGTCTAGCCCTTAACAAAAATCGAATGCTATCAGGCAGCATCGAATAGAGATCATCTCGAGCATCGGCACCTACTAGTTGTGGTGACTTGATCATCTTTTCCATCACTATGATCACGTTTGCATAGTGCAGAGCGAGTGCAGCTGCCCCTAACGTGGTGGATGGTGGTTTCAAAATCATGGAATTGGACCCGAAAAATCCGTGAGCTTCGCGAGTATTTGGTGGGTTTTTTGCTAAAGGTCCAGATACATGCAAAAACGAATTGGAATTTTCGAAAGGGTATACTAATGCTGAGGCAGAAAGACTAAGAGGTAACGAAGAAGGATTGTACCCATGGCCATGGCCAACTCCAAAAACAAGCTTGATTCTTGCCAGAACAGCGAAAATTGATCTTGCCAGCAATTTAGTAACAGTGTCAAAGCTTCTGCACCATAAAGATTTCACCTTTAGGTACTTAACTTCCTGCTTTTGCCACAGAATCTTCTGCCGTAAATCAATGATTTTCTGCTCTTTGATTCCCGCATCATGATCTTTAATGTGCAATGATTTCTTCAACTCATTTTCAAGAAGAACAAGTTCATCGATTTCTCTAAGCAAAGAGGCAGTAACTGTAACAAAACGTTCCATTTCCTTAATCTTGGACGTCAATTCTTTCGAGCCCATAAGCCAGCTGTGAGGATCATGACCCGAGTTTGCAAACTCGTCGAATAAGCGATCGAAACATCTGAGGCTCGAGTCCTGGCACTTCTTACTCATACTCGAGATAGAATTCGCAATAACCCTCAGGTTTTCAACCAGCTCCGCACATACAAGGCCCAATAAGAACACATCGTCGTTTGACACAATTTTACGAACACCTTCAAGCCATATTGATTCACTGCGGAATCTAGCCATACTCTCATCCGACAGACACTCACATAAATGGAGGATCTTCGACATGATACCCGCAATCTCAAAGGCCAAAACCCCAACACCAGATTTCTTTATCACGAGCTTGTTTTTCAACGGTGGGGAGACGCGCGCTGAATCAAGGCTATATGAAAATGTCTTCTTCACCTTGATCAACCATGTTTCAAGAGCCATGAAACCTATCCTGAGCGATACGAAAAACGAAATAAAGAGAGAACAAAATATTAAAATTTGCAGTTCTTCAAATGGGATGATTGATTTTGGAAGAAGAAGCAAAAAAAATATGGATATGAATATGGAAGGTGCAGAGGAAAAGATAAAATAATGGAGGAGGACTTTGGTGAGGTGCATGCAGTGTAAAGCATCATGGGATGTTTGCAATTAAAAGAAATCTATTAGTCTGCGCGCACCCATTATTGTCACCTTCGCTCGGGAATTATTGAACTTAAAATATTCTATTAAATTAATCAATTTTTCAAAATATAAAAACAGAAAGAAAAGCCAAAAATATAAAATCTTCAAATATATATATAATTGCATCTGAAGAGAAAGTCCTTTTATTAAATGAATTATGAGCTCACATTTATAAAAAAATAGCAATGACAGAAGACCACATGCATGCTAATGCAATTTCAAGAAATGGGAAATTTTGTCTGATTATTATATTTTTGCTCATATTAGATAGATAGATTGATTGATGCATTAAAATATTTAGTTGAATAAGTTATCCTGATAATTAGTCGATTTTTAAAAGTATGGTGGTATTTTGATGCATGCATTGTATTCATTTACATCTAATATTTATATAGAGAAATATATACTTTATAAATATTAAATCAACATGACATAATGATCTAACAATAAAGAAAAAGCATAGGTTAGTGTTTTTTTCCCCTTATTTTTTGGTGAAATATATTATTTTTAAGAAAACGAAAAGTTGGTGTTGATGATAAATAAGGCACATGTTTTGAGCTCAGGAGACTGTTTATTTTGGCATTAATTCCGAGAAAAAGCGGAAACATTGGGACCTGGTTACACGACTTTCGTTTAATTGAAAGTTTCTATATATTATCATTTTTCTTTGCATGTAACTTGGGAAATATATGATGATAATAAAAAAATATAAGGAAATGTGTGTGGATATTCTAACAAAGATAAAGCCGTGGTGGTGGAGTAAATTTAGAGTATATTTAAGTACATATATTATATAATTGATTTAAAATGAAGATTTAATTTATATCAAAACTCAGATATATCATCTACAAAATCTTTTATGAAAAAACTAAGTTTTGAGGATTCATTTTATATGAACTTGTATACAAGAATTAGAAGAAAAAATTAATAGTGGGATCCGTCTGATCTAAAGGAAAGATGAAATACAAATTTTATGCATCAAAATTGGCCACGTTTTCTCATTAATTTGATGGTCGATTTCAAAGCAAATGGCAATCTTCCAAAAGAAAACCACTAAAAAATACACATGCGATGTCATGCAATTACAAAAACAGTCCCGAAACATCCATCTCGGCAAACCCAATAAAATTGTACCTCTTTCAAAAGGGGGCCGAACACATCCATTTACATGTGATTTGTGCTACATTAAGGGTCAATGATATTGATGAAGTTTAGGTAAATTGGGTGAGCTGTGCGGGTAATTTATCAGGTCGGGTCGGGTCAGACTCTTTTCCTGGGAATGCTGGCAACCAGGCAAAGCGATCTCGGGCTGAGTGATATGCACACTTGGAGAGCAAATAACGTTACTAGAGCGTCGAAAGCCTTTCCGTCGTAATCACTCCGACGCTTAATTCAGTCGAATATTCACACAAAAGAAAGAAAAATGCTATGTAGTGAATATATGTGAAAAATGTCAAGTGAATATAGAATGATCGAACAAACATGAGTATTTATAGGGGAGAATGTAATGAAGACATTATTTTCAGTGCTCGATCACTTCTTCATGATTGGACAATTGCTCATGCACTGTATTCTGACACTATTATGACCGACAATACATATTGTCTCTAGTCTTGTCACATTACCATTATGTGCACTTGATTGACATGCTAATGATTTCGATACATGATGATCCCATAACTATGAGCCCATAATAGGTACATGTCCCGAGATACTCGGACACTGGTCATGATGTGACACATAGGAGATTCTGGTCCATGGGATACACGTGAACAAGGTCCTTGATTCATTATCTTGGCTTTCTTATGGTGCCCGAGCTACACTAAGAGCTCAAGCTTGTGTGAACATATAGTAGTCTGATTGGTTTCCCAGGATGTTATATACCTAGAGATGATTTAAATGAGATACTTAATTATTTTGTTATGAAGGATTTGATGCTTATTTTTTTCACTAGGAAAACCATAAATCTACTTACCAAAACAATACTTTATATTTTCAACCGGAAAGGGTATATGGACCAAACCCCATTTTACCTTAGTGTCTATTTATATATGCCAATAACAAGTGGAAGTGACAAAAAATGTAGCACTTAGCATGTGGCATTGGAATAAAATGAGATCATATTCTGACATTGAAGGTATTTCGAAATGTGAGGCTCAATTTAATGTTAAAATCACAATCAATTTCCCAGGGGAGTCTTCTTATCTCACACTCATTTTGCTTCACACTCTTGGCTTTGATGGGAAGCCATGTAAGGTAAGTGTTCATTACTAGGATCCCACTTCAAAAGGCACTATCTCGAAAGAAATTTGCAACTCCAAAGTCAAAGACATCATCATTTTCTTTCTTCCTTTTTTTATGTGGAAAATGTATATGAAAGAACTAATAGATATGAAGGTTGGCGTTGTAATCAGAAAAATCACGCAAGTCCGATGATCTAATAATACTTTTTAAGATGAATTATGTTTTTTTTACAAAAAAAATATTATCTAATTTTATTTTAACTCGAGAGGCGATTTGGATCCAACCCGGGGATGATGATCCATGTGCCTCTCTACATGTCTCACCACAAGTCATGAAGGTTGGTTGTGTTTGCATTATAAGACAACTTGTCTCCCATATTCAGAATCGGAGTTGGAGACATGTAAAGATAAAGAAGGTGCATTGAACTCTTTGCTGTCACCTGTCGATTAAATGTCCGCACCCGTCAACATTTTGGTACAAGGTACAATTATTTGGAGATTCGAACGTGAGCAATTCCATTTCAAGATAAGAATGTATTATATCGATTCTCTTTTATAAAAATATAGTTTTTCCTAATTTAAATATGTCCTTATAGTTGTACTTTTTTTTTGTCCGACAAGAAATACTCGTTAGAAAATACAATATAAATTTAAAAATCGAGTATTACATGATTGCGTCATTGAAATTATCAATGTTCTTCTCATTGTATAATTATCTCATTCCACGTGAATTATGAGAAGTATTTAAATTAGTCATAAAAACTCGTGTAACAATTTGAGTTAAATATCCAATTTTGTAAAGTAAGTTTGAATACGATTTGTTAAAAATCTATTGTGCAAAGTCATATGTATTAACACGTGTTTAGAGCAAGTGTAACCAGTTGAAATTACAAGTTGAGCAAACATAACATTAAGTTGTGAATATGGTAGGGTTGACCTATATCACAGATAAAAAATCGTTTGCAGATTACTATGTTCGTGCACGAGGGAAAAAATGTCATTAACTCATATTACCATTTCTAAGTTGTAACAGTCACCTGGCCAAGGTCAACCGACGATTATTAATTTTCCTTCTAAATCACTTTTGCCCGTGGCTTGAAATTTTTGAAAATCTCGTTTCCACCTCACTATAATTAACAACCACCCTCCTCTCTGTCTCATCTATAACGGTCAGATTTATCGATTCTCCAGCTCCCTAATTCTCTCCTCTCGCTTCACCTCAAAACGCAAATTCGCGGATCCATTTTCCAGAACTGCGGTAATTCAAGAATTTTAATCGGTCCTCTAGTTTATGCATGCTGTTGAATCTATGTTTAGTTTCTCTTTGTTTTTTTTAATGTTATTTTTATTATGCTGGGAATGAAAAAAATGGGCGAATCTGTGAACACATTTTCGTATAATTTGGAAATTGCGTATTCAGTTTTTATGAGGTAATAATTCAGACGAGGGTTGTTTTGGGTGCGGAGAAGGCCAAAAGTTCATGGTTCGTTTTCTAATTCAATTTTCAAGTAGGACGGTTTTTTGACCTGGAAAAATCTGAGCTTTAGTTTTTGAGTGCTCAAATTTCACTAGATGCTTTACTGTATTTAAGTTGAGATGAACGGGGGGTAAATAATGTTTGATACCTGACGTTTTTCTATTAGTGAAATCATTTAGGGCTTTTAATTTAGCTTCTAATCATATACAATATATGCTTTTGAGTCAAGACAGACAGGGTCTACCTTTTTATTTATTTTTATTTGAGTAAATGCCAGTTGAGCAATTGTCACATCGAACTTTAGTTGTTCTTGTTTTCATTTTTTCGGTTAACTGTCCCGATGAAGAGAACTGGGAGATTATAGAAATAAATAAATAAACTAACAATATGCATTTTTTGGTTTCACTACATGGTGCATATGATTTAACACAATTTCAGTTTGCTACGTACATCACATGGCTTGGCAAGAGTCTGTGACGCTAATTGATAGAAACTGCTACGTTTCTATCGCTTTCAATTATTGTATCTTTTCTGAAAGATATCGAGTCCTTGATATCAAATTGATGGATTAAAGATTACGTGATTCAAATGCATATAAAAATCCTCCCGACCCAAAAAGCACTGTTGTATAATCGATAGTTATATAGTATGATATCTATTGTGCGTATGACCTTACTAATATACGGCTTCTGTGGCAGGTATAACCACTTTAAAATTTCGATGGGTCAAAGGAATCTACTTTCGCATCTGGAAACATCATGCGGAACTCTACTAAATGAATTGCAGGTTTTCTCACCGTTAATTTGTCACTTGCTTATGGCGTCTACCCCTCCTAATTTCCTTTATCTACGCAAAGTACTGAAGTGCCTGCATTTGACTGTTATTATCCAACGTGTTGCTGGTAAACTATTCAGATAATATGGGATGAGGTTGGTGAATCTGCTTCCGAAAGGGACAGAATGTTGCTTCAACTTGAACAAGAATGTATGGAGGTGTACCGAAGAAAAGTAGATCAGGCTAACAAAGATAGAGCTCAGCTGAGGTTAGCAATTGCTGATGCTGAAGCTGAGCTTGCTGCAATCTGCTCTGCAATGGGAGAGATGCCAGTGCACATTAGGCAGGTAAGGCTTAAGAAGTTAAAAGCTCCGAGTCATTCATGTAATTATTTTATAATGACATTGCGATATGCATTTTTGTTCCTTCGGTTGTGAATGTACGAACATAATAACTTAGAAGCGTGTGTTAAAACTATTCAGTTTCAACTGCTAATCAGTATTATAGTCCTATACGGTTTTTCATGGGTAGAGGCGTAGAGTCCTATAGCATGAGCTCATATTGACCTTAACTATGAGATATCGTGACGTAAAAGTCATTTCCTGAAAACTAGCTCTCAAGATCGACATGAGTTTGATATGTTTTGATAAACATTATCACCGCAGAGAATAGGTAGCTACAGAAAAAAGATTAAAGTTTTGACCATGGATATTATCTTACCATTATCGCTGGTCTTTTGTGCAGGCTGATCAAAACCCTAGAAGCCTGAAAGCTGAACTCAGAGCTATCCTTCCACAGATAGAGGAAATGCAGAACAGGAAATGTGACAGGAAGAATCAAATTATAGCTGCCTTAGAGGAGCTACATACGATAAAAAATGAGATCTGTTCAGGAGGGTATACTTCTAGTAATACAGATGTAGATGAAACAGATTTGTCTTCTAGAAAGCTGGAAGAAGTGCACAGAGAGCTTAAAGCACTTCAAGAAGAAAAGGTTGTCCTTCATAAATACCTTCATCAATTTGACATGGTTTTCTTGTTCTCCTCTGATACTCTTTTGTATGTGTGATATTTCTATTTCTGACCTTTGGTTTCAGAGTGCACGTTTGAATCAGATTTTGGACTATTTGAACCTTGTTTATACCTTGTGCTCAGTCCTTGGTATAGATTTTAAACAAACTGTGAGTGAGATTCACCCAAGTTTAGGAGAATCAGAAGGCTCAAAAAGTATTAGCGATCATACCTTGCAGCAGTTGGAAACTGCTATACAGAGACTGCAAGAACTTAAAATACAGAGAATTCAGCAGGTGAATATTTTAGATTAGCGATATCCCTTTGAGTTGTAATCTATACAGTTTGACTCTGTGAAATTTAATAGTTACAAGATCTCACTACTACATTACTGGAGCTCTGGAAATTGCTGGACACGCCTGTTGAAGAGCAACAGATAGTTCAACAGTTCACTTGTAACATAGTTGCTGCAGAAGAGGAGATAACAAAACCTGAGATGCTTTATGTCAACTTTATAGATCATGTGAGTCTAGGTCTTTTATTTGGGGTCGATGATTGTATAAATTTGTCGTACTTTGACGGTTCACTTTATTTTTCAGTTGAGGGTTGAAATGTATGTTGGTTCTGAAAGTAATTAAATCATGTTTTTGGCAGGTCAAGGCGGAAGTTTCCCGGTTGGAAGAGTTGAAAACAAGAAAATTGAAGGAGCTTGTTTTGAAAAAGAAAGCAGAGATAGAGGATATTCATAGAAAAACACATCTTATTCCAGAAACAGATGAAGCAATGGATACTGTAATTGAGCCTGGTATTTTCTTTTATGTGAAACACAGTTGTCAATCTTTCCTTCAGAAGTTCGTTTGCATCCTCATTTTTTAGTTCCTTGATCAATTGAAGGAGCAGTTGATGCCGCTTGTGTGCTAGAGAAAATTGAGCTTCAAATATCTAGGGCCAAGGAGGAAGCTCTCAGTAGAAAAGAGATCCTAGAAAAGGTTGAGAAGTGGATTGCTGCATGTGAGGAGGAGAGCTGGCTCGAGGAGTATAGTAGGGTTTGTTTCTACAATTTGCTGTTGATTACAAGATGATTTTTGACAATTAGATTACTAAAAATAACTTTTAGTTTTATTCAACATAGGATGATAACCGCTATAATGCTGGGAGGGGTGCTCATCTTACTCTAAGACGTGCTGAAAAAGCTCGTGTGTTGGTCAATAAACTTCCAGGTATATTTACACCATGCATTAGTAGAAGAGCCTTCTGCTTTTAGTAACCCCCTACAGTGAAAAATGTGGCTAATGCATTTTTGAATTTGATAATGTATTTATCATCATAATTTGGTGTAAAAGCAATGGTGGATACATTGGCCTCAAAGATCGTAGCATGGGAAAATGAGAAAGGATTATATTTTATTTACGATGGTGTAAGTTTTACCCTTTTATTTCAAGTAATTTTTCTATCAATCCTTAAAATTTTTGTGGGTAAAATTTACCTTTGGTTGTCATTTGCTGTCTAGGTTCGCCTTCTTTCTATGCTGGAAGGATATATGGTTCTACGGCAAGAAAAAGAATTGGAGCAAAAAAGACAGAGGGTATGCATGCTGCGTGTACCTTTTAAATTTTAATTTCTAGCTAAACACCAAAACTCATGACTTCTCAAGAAAAAGGACATCATTACCCGTTCACCATCTCTTTTCATCTCCATTACTAAATCTCTCTCACACTGTATTGGTTTCTATCATTTTTTTCACATCAGGACGAGAAGAAACTTCAAGGGCAGTTACTGACAGAGCAGGAGGTTCTTTATGGTTCAAAACCAAGCCCCATGAAGAACCCAAGTGCCAAAAAAGGATCTAGATTGTCATATGGCGGCCCAAGCAATAGAAGACTTTCTCTTGGAGGGCCCATGCTACAGACTCATAAACCTGATCTGCTCCCTGCAAAAGCTACTCCTAATGCACGCACTGCCAAAAAGAATGAACGTATAAACCTGGACCGTTTTAGAGACGATGGCTTTGCAGCTGCTCTGTCTTCCGGTAAAGTTTTTCCTCTGTTTTCTGGTTAAAGCTCCTTTTAGTTCCATGGACATCACTGGTAATGTCTTAAAACATCAAGATGTGGGAATAAGGTTTTTGAAACTTGGCGAAAAGGTCTAGAAGAATAAGGTTTCCAAACATGGCATGTAGCTCGTGTATGGATGGATGGATGGTATTTTGTCGTAGACAAAATTCTCCCGGAGTGTGAATATTTTTTTATTTTTTGATATCAGGGGGTAGAGGTTTAGACATGGTTGGCCTTCCCTTGAAGCTTCATCCTTTCGATGTATCAAATGCTTGTGATCTTGAGTCGCCCATAATACGGAAACCATTCTCTCCCATTTCTTCCACGGATTCATCAAACTCCAATGCAACAAATATGTTGGAAGATCTACACAAAAAACATAGAGAAATGTTGCAGAAGACTCTTCTCACAACAAGCAACAACACACAGTTCGGTACTCCTCCCAAGATTCTCCCCACAACCCAGGGAGAAAATAGGACGCCCCAAACAATGCCAGTCCCGGTACCTTCCACGCCCTCAACAGTGTCCATTCCAATGCAGACGGGTTTAACACCAGCTCCTACAGACAAGTCAACTGAAGAAGAGATTGAATATTCGTTTGAGGAGAGGAGAGCGGGATTCGTACTTCCCAGATCATTACATTCTACGATTGTGACATGAGCATGAATTGTTGAATGTGATATCGTAAACTGATGAGATCATGCTCATTCTGCGTTGGGTTGTGTGAATCATGGTGTGTTTAGTCAATTCAAATGTCTTTACGCCCCTGGAATAGTCTATATACAAATGAGCATGGACTAACACATTGAATTTGCTCTAGTTCTATATCCAACGTGAGTTCTATCAGAAGTTACTGGTCGGTCTTTTGGTTTTCGGAGAATGCATGCAAGTTATTTATCTTGTGTTCCAATTTTTTTTTTTTTAACTGTGCACCAGATTATTAGTCCTATACTACTATTGTTGTGACACAAGCCAATGGGCAAACTCGATCCATTCATCTCAATGTTGAGTGATATTGTTTGTTATTTGTCAAAATAAAGTTCCTTCTTTTCCTTTTTGGAATATGCATTTTTTTATGTGCATGTGTGGTTAAAAAAAAAATTTTGAGCTCCCTATGCTTGAAATAATATTATTTTGTACAGTAAAAATTATTATCTTTGTAAACTCATAAAATCTTCTTGTCTGCTGATGCAAATTGGATAACTACTTGCAGATATTTATTCACTACAAAGCAAGATAAGCTATGCTTCTTCTGGTTGTGATCTGGACTAAAGAAAAAACAAAAACAGAAAGTAGAAAATAATTTAATATTAAACTTTCCAAAATACTCGAAATCTATTCCTCAAATTAGTAACTACATGCTACTCTAACTAAAGTATTTAATATATAAAATCATATTTGACTTGCGAACTTCATTCCATTTATCCTTCTATGGTTGATCGAGCAAACATCAATAGATTGGAAGTTTCTAATCATAGATTTTTGGAGAGTGAAATGTGTGTTGCTCGCGAGTGATGAGACAAAAACTTGTGTGAGATGGTCTCACTGGTCGTATTTTGTGAGACGGATCTCTTATTTGGGTCATACATGAAAAAATATTATTTTTTATTGTGAATATCGGTAGGGTTGACCCGTCTCACAGATAAAGATTCATGAAATCATCTCACAAGAGACCTACTCGTGTGATGGTATAATAGTGTGGGAGACGTAGCAGTTGATGACTGACATTATTTTGAATTTAAATAGCTACCCAAAATATCATATCAGACTACTGAATCCTCCAATATTCTAAATCGAGATTGTTGGGATATTTGGAAAAAAAGACCTGATTTTCGATACTTTGATTTAAGATCAGTCGGTTTTATTTCTTGATGGAGACAAGAAAAAGATATAACTCAGCAATAGAGTTTCACCTTAAATATTTTTTGAAAAAATAAAATCAAGATTATATTTGAAATACATTACCGAATGTCATATTTTAAAATAATAATCGATCTTCTTTGTTCACAAACTGAATAAACCATAAAGTCCGAAAGTGTACAAATCAAGAAAATGTTTCGAGTTTTTCATCCCTCCATCCCCTGTTTATTTTCGCAATAAATTCCTCGATTCTCTCTCTTAATTCATCATCTTCTTCTTTGTCAGCATCGCTTTCTTCTTCGATGATAATATCATCCATGGGTATGCTGACAGACCACAACTTTTCGTCATCGTGGTTAGATTTCATCGATTCGTTAGCCTTTTCAAACGAAGAAACTGCGTTTTCCTCGAAAATTTCGACATTACGAATGATCAGAAAAGGCCTGCTTTCATCGGCCATGCCGACAGATGATAATCGATCTTCTTTGTTCACTTTGATGGAATCAGCCGATGAAGAAGCAGCATCTTTCTTGAGATTTTCATCGCTGAGAAAAGGGCTGCTTTCGTTGGGTTTTGAGCTGCCACTCACCAGTATAATGCCAATGATGAGGTTGCAGAAACAGAAAACAGCAAGGGAATTTGATGCAGCTAAGGTGAAGAATTCAAGTGTGGAATCCAGCATTTTCTTTGGATTTGATGGAAATTGGTGAGTGAATATTCAAGATCTTGGGTATTAATAGGAATTGGGTAGAGGATTTTTGAATGGAAATGTTGGTAATGGATCAAGCATTTTTTATAGGGTTTTGTTTGGATGAGAAAAAATGTATCTCAGAAGCTTTAAAAGTCAAAGGTGTAAGGTGCAAGCTGAAATAAAATAAATTGGGATTCTGAAATAAAATAAATTGGGTGTCTATATATGGATCCAATATAAAATAAGTGAGTAAATTTTTCGTGAAGCAGTGTCACATATCTTTATTCGTGAGATGATCAACTCGACTCATGCATATATATAAAAAAATATTTTTGACATAAAAACTAATGTTTTTATAAATTAGATTGGATCAGATATTCATCTCATAAAATTAATTTGTGAAATGACATGATCTCTAGTTTTTTTAGAAATAATTAACGAATTGTGAGCGATAAGTTGGCTGATGAAAGGTTTTGGAACCACCCTTTATGCCCCCGTCATTTTTTTATCTTTTTCTAACAGATAAGTTATTTAATCACATGTATATCTTCAAATGTTTAATTTTTAAATAATGATGATGATATTTTCACACAGAATAGAGTAAAATGATGAACCTTACAAAATTCCAATATGTAGTAAAAAAAAAAATTGTGTCTGGATTGACTGATTTGATTTCGAAAGATAGATTTAACTCGATAAATGGTTTGAACGATTTCAAATTACATAAAAGCTGAATGCTGAATTTTCATGGCTCGTTTGATTGTCTATTTCTCTGAAAATTAGAAAATAAATAGGCTTTGAATTATTGAATGGAGTTAAGACCTTCACAATGTTGCAATTGAAATGATTTTGCTTCCCAGTGAAGTTAATTTGTGGATGAATAAGAGTTAAGACTAAGACACAGAGCTAACCACCTAATCCACTGCAAAAGAAGGGATCGAGTTTATAAAATTTTCACCACCAAATGGAGTAACTAATTTGGAGGTGCTTTTAGTGAATATTTCATATGAAATACTTGATCTATTTTATTATGTCCTTTTGGTGCGAAAGATATAATACTAGTTGATTACATATCTTTATTTCAGAATGAAAATCATCTGCTGTATTTAATGTTTCAAATCGTGCTACACTTTGTTCAAACAAGTTTCTTCGTTTGCACGAATTATAAAAAATTAAATGTACCAAACACTGTATACAAACAAAATACAATAAAGCACAGATAAATCATTTGATTCATTTTTCTCTTTGAAAAAAATATATCAAATGACAAACTATTAAAATAATTCATAGTTGATTTTTTTTTTTTAAAATAAAATTTATTTATATGATTCATATATAATATTTGGTGCTTTTATTTTTTTATAGTTCATGTAAACGAGATTTGTTTAAGCAAAGTATAATACGATTTTGAGCACAAAATATAAGAGAGAAATTATATGCATGTCTTCTTTGATATACTAAAATGGCTTCTTCAAGTATATGTCTCATTTTTATTAAATTATCAGCGTGCATTTTGAAAGGCTGTATGTGATGCCCCTCAAACTCTGAGCAATTGCTGTTTTCTTAGATTGTCATCTTATATGGAGAAATTAGGGGATAGCATTCAAGGGTTGGTCTAAATTCAAACTTTTTCCAATGAATTTAAAGACTGAGTTTGGCCTGAATGAAGCTTATATTACCATAAATAATAACAAAACACAAACAACATGTTACAGAACAAATAGAGATTTTTCACCATAATCCTCCACAAAACATCAACAAAATCGCGTTACAAGTTATCATTTCACTCTTAAATTTATTGAAAAAAGTTAGAATTTTTAGACCAACCCTTGAACTGCTATCCCCTAATTTCTTCATAAGATGACAATCTAAGATGATGTAATAAAGTAAAAATGGGCAAGAATTTGAAATTTTAGGCCCATTGTCCCTTCCATCAGCCTGTTCGAGCTAGGCCCAGTGCTTTAAATCATATCAATCATAATCATCATCGTTGGCGTGAACTGCGAGTCACCAATCCTCCCGCCGTCGCCGGCCTTTCTCTCGACCTTCGGTAGCATTTGAGCATACATTTCTCTCTGTGGCAATTGGTAAATATACTTTTCAGCAATTTCATTCCCATGAGTTCATGGAGAACAATTTGAGGTACTTTGGTTATACAGGAACTAATTTCCTTCATTCGTTTAACGATTCAAGTATTACTCTCTAAACTGTTGAATTTGCGGCATTGGTATTTATTCTTAGAGTGATTGACCTTTTCAGCTCCCCAGACGTTGTTAAGCAGATCACTTCAATCAGTATAGAACCTGGTGTAGAGGTTGAGGTTACAATCGCTGATTCATTTCACATGTGCTGTATTTCTGTTCTCCCTGCTAAAATCCAAGACTAGAAGCTTTCATCATACAATCCAGGAAATAAAGTTTCAACAGGAGTTTTTGTGTCGAGCAGTGGGTTGTTCATTTATGTGCTCTTGAGGCCTTAAATTAAAGTTTCAACAAGCTCGTGGGTTGGTCGAAACGGTCTCATTGATATTTATCTATGAGCATTCATGAGTGATTCAAGTAGAATATATATCCCATAAAATTAATTTGTGACACCGTCTTACAATAGTTTTTGTGTTATTTTACATGATCGTGGTATCATGTATGCAAGGAAAAGAGTTTAAATGTTCATTTTTTTCAAAAAATTATTTAATGCTGAGGAGACAATGAAATTAGTTCTGTTTATTAAATCAAAGGTTATCTTTCATTTTAATTAGATTTATGTTTTATTTTGGGAAAATTGACATTTTAGCATGTAAATTGTCATTGTTTGGATCTAATCATGTAACGTGTTAAAATTTACTTTTCATCCAATAATTTGAATGTTTTCTCTTTTTTTAACCGGAACATTAAACCAATATTGTTTATGTGGCACCAATTCTCTCTTATATGACTCTTATGGTGCAAATAAAACTCATGTTATACAAATTAAACTTCATCTAAGCAAAAATTAAGTGAAAAATAAATCGTTCGACGCTCAATATTTCAAACTAAGAGGAAAAAATTTCATTTTTCATTTTGCTAATATGGATTTTTTAAAGAGAGATTTTGTAATATATAATATAGTTTTATTATATCTACATGAGCTAGTTAGGAGAATATTGACGTCGAATTAATAATATTAATTGGATTTAATGATTTTGACAAAAAAATTATCAAAATCTAAAAACAAAATAACTTATCTGACCAAAATCCCAATTTTTCATTTTATATTTGATGTTTTCAACAACTAATTTGATGAATGAATTCTACTGAGAAATAAACAAAATATGAAAAAACAAAATCCTATGTCATGCCACCCGTTGCTCGAGCTCGATCCGATATTAATAGTTAATTTGTTATTAATTAATTTAAGAAGCTTTGAATGTCAATTATCTTAAAACAATCGCAAATCCCAAGTTAAATTGAAAATTATCGCTGAAGTATTTTAACAGTTCAACCTAACTTTTAAGATATTAACTCAAAGACATATTCAACAATTCGCACTTATTTTTATATGTGAGGTCCACGACTTTTTGTTTTTTACGACGTACACACATATAAAAGTGAATATGAACTGTAGGTAAAAACCTGTGTGAGACGGTCTCACGAGTCATATTTTGTGAGACGGGTATCTTATTTGGGTCATCCATGAAAAAATATTACTTTTTATGCTAATTAAAAATATTACTTTTTATTGTAAATATCGGTAGGGTTGGCCCGTCTTACAGATAAAGATTCGTGAGACCGTCTCACAAGAGACCTACTCTGAACCGTAATATCATAACACTAACATGAAGTCATTTAGTGCAAAATAGACTAACACAAATGCTGAAATTAACTTTCGAATATAACCAAAGCACGGATATATCGCCAAACATATGATAAACATGGGGAAAATAAGAAAAAAAGAGACTAAAAGAGCAATCTTATGTTTTGTGTATGACATACTCTAAAGTATCTTTAAGAAATAAAACTTGTATAAAAGTAATTAATTAAAATTAAATATCGGATTTATTAGTTGTGAATTGGAGATTTCCGATGCGGTGGCTCATAGTCCGTCATTATTAAATTTTCTTCACTGAAAATTGATGAATTCAATGAGTTTCCTCTTCCCTTGAGTTGTGGCTGTGACACCCTTTCACCCTACATACACATATCATATATAGTGTCACAAATTTTTTTTTAAATGAATACTTTTTAAAAATAATAAAATTTTATACAAAAATCTATTTTTTTACATAAAAAAATTAGATATTACCTCTAATTTTGTTGTATTCATCATGGCACTGTGAAGCCAGGACTCCCATTCTTCATCACTTCCTGCATTATATATGCCCAATAATTGGTCAAAGATGAAATACTTTACTTTGAGGAGTATTAGTTTTTATAGATTGATAGGCTTGAGTGTAGCTAGTACACCTGAATTGTTCCTTGTGCCTTCATTTTTCTTGTGAAGGATATCTTCTTCTTCCTTTGCTTTTGAGTTCTCCGAATCTTTCGAGTTGCGACTTAGTTCAAACTTTTCTTGAATCTGCGAGCAGTTAAAAGGAACAAATGAAGATCTGATTCATCAATGAGGATCAACAATTAATGTTACTACCAAGAAAACGGTAAAAACTCGACGATGTGTTGTTGTGTTTGTCAAAAGATTTGAGTTGCATAGGTAATTATGACAACAAATATGTTCAAAAATATGAAAATGGGGCGATGTTTCTTCACATCTTCTCCCAAGCCAAATCAATGCTCATATAAATTGAATTAAACATATAAAATATGTCGATTAAATTATGTAGAAAATTCAGAAATAAACTTACCTCGTGAGATGGAAACATCTCAGGACGAATATTCAGAATCGGCCGAGCACTGCATTTGCATGCATGCATGAATAAAATAAAATACAAAATAAAGAAATAAGATCTAGCCATCATTATTATATAATTTATCGACGACTGAGAAAATATATATTTTTTCTCTGAAAATAATAATACAAATTCCAGGAGAAAATATCAGAAATATAGAAGCGACTCGAGTGACTGATTTGAGGTGACTCGGTTTTATAGTGGAAAGGGAGAATTTTACGGGGATTGGAGCCCAATATATTATTAGCTAGTTCAGTGGTACTACTGATTTTTCTGAGTTCAGATTTTCTACCGACAACAATTTATATATTTTTCAATCTTAAGGGTTTTCGAAATCTGATTTTTAATAGAGATTTTAAGTATTGTTCAAAATTTGTGGTATGTGTGATCACGTAATTATAAAAATTTAAAATATTATCAGATGAGAATGAAACTAAAATTAGTTGTCGAATTGCAAGATTATAATCGATTCAACAAAAAATACATGACTAAAACGAACACACTATCCTCACTACTACTAAGATCAATATTTTGCATCACTTAAAATTTGAACTTAAAATGTTGGCTAAAAATAAAAAGTGTGCAGTATGAAAGACAAAATCGACTGCCGTGATGGATTAGACGTAAGCTTCATATGAGCTGTTGCCTGCTTGCCTGCCTGCATGCATGCCTTGTCTTTGTGCACATTTTTCAACAGTGCTGTTCGGTCCCATTTTCATTTCAAGGCAAAAAGACAACTCAAATTAGCACTTCAATCGGTAAACCACCACCCCAACAAAGTCCAATATTGCATTTTTGGCTTGAAAATAAATTTATATAACAAGATGGATTGTTTATTTAAAATATATATAGTCGTTTTCCACATAGTTTATGATTTTGATATTTTTCTTTTTTGGGTCATGAAAAATATGATCTTTGTGAAATTAGATCGTCGTCTCCAAGTAATTCACCAGATTTTCGGATTTCACCTATTACCTATATTAATTTAATTAATTAATTAATTTTGAACTTGCAGGAATATGTAATAATATATTCCTTAAATCATGTTTGTAATTGGATCAAACATCAATGAATTGGTCTGGTTTGCTTGTGCAGTTCTTTACTATTTGTCTTCTCCTGCTTGAACCTCTTCATCCTACATCTGACTCTTCTGTCCGTTGGCCTTTCATATGTATCAGTTTCTATGGATGTGTGACTTTCTTATGAAGTAAGCCCTAGCTACTTGGTTCCTCCATATTTTTTTTTTTATGTATTATCCATGTTAGTTTATATAATATAGGCACAAATTTTGATTAAAGATAGAAACTTGAAGCATCTATAGCACGTTCCTGTTCACCGGCAAGGAAATTAAACAAAACTTCACTTATGGAAACTCTTCGTGCCTTCCCTTCTCTACCTATATCAGGAGGGCTAACTAGCTACCTCCTCTGCCTTCAAGTCTCAAACGATATATAATCGAATCTTTTGGAAAAAAGTTTTTAAAAATAAACTTGACATAACGCGGGATCGGAATATTATTCGTTAAGGACCTATAGCCGGAAGCTCCATCATAAGTGAACGGTTGGTTTACAGCCCCATCTGACACAATCATAGAAATGTCTTAGTTATATCATGTTCGAGACTCAATTCATGTTGTAACAAACCTCTTCCCAAATTTAAAATAAAAATAAAAAATGAGCTCTTTGGACTACTTCAAAACCATAGGTTCATGATATCCCTTGATTACTTGCAATCTAAATTTAATATTGAGGATTCAAGAGACATGATGACAACATTTAACAAAAAGTGTCGATGGGCTCATCTTCTTGTCTAGTTATATTTCTCCAAATTTCAGCCGTGTTTGCTGCTAATTTTGCACCTTAATTCAATGTAAAAAGGTGAAAATATATAGAAGAATAATTTAGACCTTATCTTGGAATGCTACTCAGATCTAATAATTAATTTTAGACGATAAAAAATTTAAAAATTTCAGAAATAGTTACCCCTTCTCAAAAATGGTGTAAATGTAAGGGGGAAAAAAGCAGTTTTAAAAAAAAAAAAATTGTAGAAATAAATGGAAGTTTATCTAGTGATTAACACCCTCAAAAAGAGAAACAATCAAAATTTATTAAGGCTAAAAACTAAAACCATAACATACACAATTTATCTTCTCTATTTGAGTCTGTATGCAGTTTTCTACAGATTTATGTGATGTACGTGGTTTACATGTTACTATACATATCGGGGATTTACCAAATACATATTAAAAATTTACATCAGTTTCGAAGTATTTTTTTATCAAAGTGATTTTTAGAAATGTCATTACATTATTTTTATTTAAAAACAATATTGTTTGAAACTTTATTCCCTACTTTATACATTCTTTGTAAACATAAACTCTAATGAGATATAGAGAGTCTAGTTTGAGATATAATTATATTTGACCAGTTGTAGAATTTAATTTATCATTTAACATATTAATGTATTAATATAATCCTCGTATTACCGACACTACTATAAATTTTCAAGTTTTCACCTATTTCGTTATCTAAGTTGGCGAAGTTGTATTTGGATGGAACTGTTTGAGAGAATTTGATTATTTAATGTCGTATTTGTTGCCGTATAATTTGAAATCAATGGATTTCGATTATAAATTTATTGTTAACAATAAAATAATAAATTTAATCGTACATATATACATTAGTCATCTAAAATATTAGATATACGAAATATGGTGAATTTCAAATTACTTCGTTATTAGGTAAACTTTAAATGAGTATGTCTCTTATGAGACGATCTCAAGAATCTTTATTTGTGTGACAGATCAATCATACCGATATTCACAATAAAAAAAATACTCTTAGCATAAAAAATAATATATTTTTATAGATGACCCAAATAAGAGATCCGTCTCATAAAATACGACCCGTGAAATTGTCTCACACAAGTTTTTACCTTAATTTTTTTTTTTGTTTCAAGTTAATTATTAGTTAAAGAAAGTATATTAAATTAAAAGAAAACCAAAAAGAGAACCGGTGGCCCCTCAGGCTGAAAACGAATTTTCCCGAAATCGCGAACCATTTTCTGGCTCCCCTTCCGAGCACTCTAGCAACCCCCGCCGTCGGCGAGAGGCGATCCCGTGTCGCTGCTCGAAGATCTAGAAAATCTTCCCGCCGAGAAGCACACAACACGATAGTTCTACCTGTCTTTTCATTTAATTTTTAGTGGCGAAGAGTGATGGGTATCGTAAGGAGGAGCTTCTTCTTCATAGCTGGAACTGCTTGCGGAATCTACCTTGCCCAGAATTACGACGTTCCCAATATCAAGAAGGTCGTTAATGACACCCTTTTTACTGCTAAGAAAGTCGAGGAAAAGTACCGGAAGCCCGAGAAATCCGGCAACGACGCCGTTTGAACAACCACTATATAGGGTGTACATGGGTTTGAGAGATTTGATTGCATATTCCATCCGCTGTATGATTCTTTTTCCCTTTTAAGAGAAAAACATAGTCTTGTTTTGTGATTCGGATCTATGAATTTGATCGACTTGTAGGAAATAGGAATGGTAACTGAAGGGAAACTGCTTGAGTTATTGTTCAAAGCTCAAATTAGTTAGCCAACGAATTTACCATGTTTTTAGATTCTACTAGCACGGTAATCAACCGAAGGTTGGTGCCATGAGTTTTTATCAGCCATAAATGTATATGGAAGAAATTCACGTGTAATACGCTAATTTGCTCTTATGACGCGACCTTGCATACTGTGTTGATCAAATGGCACTGCGATTTGCAATGCTGTGATGCAAGTAAAAAGTGATCACCGTTTTCTGGATTTGTTGGGATAGTCTCTGGTTTTATTGACATTTAGAATTCGTGTTTACTTCACTATATATATCCTGTGGATTAAATGGCCATGTGATCTTCATTTGCATTATTCTTGATTTGTATGCTTGTTGGTTTTATAGGTAATATTTTCTTGTATAATACACTTGCACTCTATATATTATGTTGATCAAATGGCCATATGATTTGAATTTTGCTTAATGCAATTGCCATTTCTTCATTAATTTGGATGGTGATCGGTTTTATTGGCAGACTGATTCTAAGTCATCCGCCTTCATTAATTAGCACCGCTGCAGGTTTCTATGCAACTAAACTCTATGAATTTAGTTGTTGTTTATCAGTTTTGATGTGCCTTCTAGGCTCTATGTTTTCTTGGATACATAGAAATGGGAGTTTATTTGATTTGACAAAATTCATTCTGATTAATATACATAAGTTGGCTTACAGTAGAATAATAGAGGATATGATTTCGTGTTGAAGATTTTGTTCCCTCTCATCTTCTTCTTTTGCTTGTGTATATTAGAATATGGTGGGATCTATTGTAGGAAGGATGTGTTTGACATATTAAGGTTCATTTGGTGAGAGCAAAGGGAAGTTAGAAGTGGTGGACATAGTTTTTGAGGTTTTCATTCACCTTAAAAAAAACAGAGTAGTTAGAAATCCACTGGGTGTACATCCGGACTCAAGGCCCAAGGAGGCTCGGTCTTTGTCTTGTTTAAAGCGCGCATGCCTTGGCCATGAAATACAAAAGTTGCTGCTCTGATCCAACAAAAAAATATTAAATTGTCAGCCGAGTTCAATGACAGGAAAAAATAAGTTCATGGGATCTCCCCAGAAGGCAGAAGCTGATCTTAGACGATCAACTTGTGTTTCAAATGCCAACTTGAATGCATGTGACAATGTCCATAGAGGAGCCAGAAACCCTATTGAATCTAAGATGGAAAACTGTTTCGTGTTTTAAACTGAAGGTTGTGAATAAGTTCTGTGTTTTAAATCAATTAGCACTGGATATTCCGGAGTTCTTCTTTCTCCAAAATAGCCGCCTGTGTTGCTGCCATATTTAGTTTAGTCTGAGTATCTTGACGGTCTTGGTTACATCTAGGCATGGTAAAGAAATAGCTGTTGTGAGAATTTGATAGTGGTATTTTTTCCCCTAAAAATTATCATAACCCTCTAATAGTGTCATGAAACGTTGAAAATATATATGAAGATTAGTGTATTAACTTTCTCGTGTATTTTTTATTTCTTAAATTACTATTTACTTAACACAAAAACTCATATGAGACCGTCTCGCAGATCAATTTTGGTGAGAGAGATCCCAACCTGACCCGACTAATGAAAAAATTTATTTTTTCCGTGGCGCCAAATTTCCTATCATCGTCTTCATTCATGTTAAATCATCAAGAAATCGTAATAAACATTATTTATATATAATGTTTGAATGATAAGTAAATCGCTAATATTACATCATTTAAAATTTGTTGAAGCAGTGGGAAAGTGGACAAAAAATAGACCCATAAATGGTAAATAGAACAGATATATATACCACCAGAATAGTTTATGTGATTTTAAATTATAAAGAAATCTAAGATATTGTGAGTTTTGTTTTAATCTCGTTTGTCTTGTCCATGACGGTGCTTGGAAAAGCCTCATTCTCTTATTCTTTTAAGTAATAATTAGTTGAGGAAACATGAGAAAAATTGAAAAAAGAAGAAATTTAAAATTATCATAAACCATGTATTTTAGTTTTTTTTTACATATATTTTTTAGTGGCAAGGGTTCAAACTCTTAAAAAGTCGAAAACCAAATCCTAAAACGGTTTTTTGTTTTTGTTTTTGTTTTTTGTTGAGAAGGCTAAAACGGTTAATTGTATTGATGCAAATTAACAATTAAGTATATTTTCTATATTTCTTATTTAGGGAAATTAATGGACACGAATTATGCATGGGAATAAAATCAAGATCCCACAAATCTCGTCACGTTGTTATCCCCAAAGCTATGTATGTACTACCTTAAAAATATAAAAATATTCTAGAAACCGTTAAAAAGTTGATTCCTTTTCAAACTCAAATATGTTTCCATGCAGAAACCTTAAAGGACTCGAACACCTGAAATTGTTGAGTACTATACAAACAACATCATGTTATTCTAATTTTCTAATAAATTCTTGTTCTTATTTCCTCCGAGTACACTCCCGTCTCACAAGATTAAAGCAATACCAAAAGAAAAGCAATAAAAGTTAACGTGGAAAGCTAAAAAAAAAGGAATAATTTGAAGCCTGCAGCCATGCCAAGAATTACGAGGAGACACAGACAATATTTCGGGAAAATTCAACCTATCGTTTCAAGATTTGAAACACTTCCGAATGAATTGGTCGGCGAAGTTTTGGCTCGAGTAGCAACATCTTCGGTTATTGATATAATCAACGCCAAGTCGAGGTATGTATATATGTGACTGATTCTAAGGTGGTGTGATTTGATATTCCAAGAAATCCGAATCAGGATTTTAACGATAATGTGTTTTTTTTAATCTAAATGATTCATGTCAAATTCAAGTTTTGCCTAAAAAACGGATCAATAAGCCATCTGGGTATTCAAAAGTTTTAGCGTATCCTAGTTTCTAGATGATGTTTGTTTTATAAGTGATGTTAATGATTAACATTATGTCGTTTCTTACACAGTTGTAAAACTTTCAAAGAAATCGGTGAGGATTCGCATGTGTACCGTCATATGTCCCTGGACAAAAAGTTCATAGATTCTTGGACACCTTGGAGCGAAGAGCAACAAGTTTTCTTGAACAAATGCTGGAAGTCGGAAAACCCTGAGTTGTTGTATCGACAAGCGATTGTAAGTTCATTTAATATTTTGTATTTGATCTGCGTTCGAATTATTGTTGGTCTCTTTTGTCTATAGATCATGTAATTGAGCCAAAACTATACCCAGACATGCATTAATTTTTTTAAAAAAATCTTTCTTTGATTCAGTCGGACTACTTCAAACGGGCAGATATTAAATCAGCTTGCTAATACCTACTCAAGGCTGTAGATGCAAAGCATGTAGGTGCAGTTTATCTCACTTGTATCATGCTGATTCTGAGTGATGATGACAAGTTTAAATACAAGGGTATTGAAATGATTAGTAACATGCAAAAGTCAACATGGCTGAGACGAAAATTAGCTTTGTATCGCGAAAGTTTGACGGAATGTTTGAGGCGAATGTGGGTGAAAAATCCCATTTTGAATCGGATGCTCGTCTTTTGCCAAATACGACATCAAAACCACTGGAGATCTGGGTGGAGGGATATGGATGCAGAGTTGCAATGTCAAGCTTGTTGTGTGGACAGGGAGATTAGCGCTATTTGCGGGTTTCCATAATTGTAATACAGAGTTTATCAGTTTGGTGATTATTCTGTAACATATGTTGGATTAAAAATGACAATATCATTCTTGAAGATATCGTAATGGAGAGAGTAAATAGATATATGATTTCGAGTTAACTATTTTGTTGCCTCTTATCTTTTGTTCTTTTTCGATGTGTTCAACATATTAAGGTTCATTTGATGAGAGTCGAGCATAATTACAAGTGGTAAAGACATAGTTTTTAAGGTAATCTTTCACCTTAATATCACTCTCTGTCTTCATGTACTGTAATGATATGCAACCTGATGTATTATCAATACACAAATAAACAAGTTGATAAAAGAAACTGATTCTAGGGTGAAATGATTTTCAACTAGAAAGCCCATTTATCAAAAAAAATCAAAGCAGATTCAGACAAACAGTCGAGAAAAAGCAACTAAACATTCAGTTATTTAGTATGGATTCATCGCTAACTCAACATTCACATTGAAAACATCACTTCTGTCCTCTTCCTTGATCTTGGGTTGGAAAATCTTGAGAACCCCATTCTTCATCTCAGCTTTGATCTCATTTAGTCTAGTACAGTTTCTCAGGAAGATCGATTCTGCTACTGTACCTCTGCACAGTCTCTTTCTTGCCCTCGCCTTTAATGATCAGAGTGCTCTGCTCCATCCAGACTTTGACTTCCTCCTTGCTCAGACCAGGCATGTCAAGATGCAGATGAAGACCGTCAGATGTTTCTTTAGCGTCCCAGTTTCTTCTTAAGCTTGAAGTTGCAGGGGATTCCACAAGTTGATCCATCATGTTCAGGATTTGGCTCAGGCTGCTGCGTGATGAGAATGGACTGAGAAAGTCAACAGTCATAGATACTTGCTGTCATTATTCAATTTTTCACGAACACAAGCAACTAAACAGTACCTCGCAATCAAAAAATTTAAACTATCTTCATCACACACACTTTGAAAGCTTACTTGTGTTTTAAAATGAACAGAGAATAATATAAGTTTCGTGACAAAAAAGAGGAGAATACGCGAGCAGAAATACCTCCTACTAATTAAAATTTACAAACTAATACCTAGAAATGCTGAAAAATAGAAGTCAATTCCACTCAGAAATGCTGAAAAATATAAGTCAATTCCAACCCAGATCAACTAAATACGGCAATAATAACAGTAGCAGAAGGTTCCACAAGAAATACAAATTACCTGAAAAATGTAAGAAGACGCGGCGATCCGATCTACAATGTTCAATATCAAAGTCACGTTCATCGCATCGTGCTCACGGACGGCGTTGGAGTTGAAGAGCCGTCAGAAGTCGGGGTAAGCCACAGCGCGTAGTGGTCGGAGGGTACCTTGAGAGGACACCGGATGAAACGAGCTTCTTCAAGGCCAGTGAAAACGCCATTGCCAATCCGGTGGAAAGCTTGGGGGAGAGGAGAACTCAAGAAATGAGATACTGAGTATTTGAGCAGGGAGATGGTGGTTGTTTGGGAATTCGGCAGAAGTTACTAGCGTGTCGTCGAGATGGAGTGATCTACGTTTAGTTGGGCCTATACCTTACGAAAGCCTATTGGGTTTAATCGCACGATATCCGCTACAATTGGGCTTTACCCATATTTTAGGTTTCCGAATATTTCCGTTTGGGAATATACCCGAACCCAATCCAAAGATGTTGGACAACATTCGAATTATTTGATTCTATATTTTGGAAAAAAAATAAAAGCTAGACTCCTTCTGCTTTACAAATAATATTTGGTTTATTGTTTGTATATATAGTAATAAGGTAGTTTAATAGAATAGACGGATGCCTAAAACAATATTCTACCTCTTATCAAATAAATGATGTTCTGTTAAAAATGTGAGCTTTTATTCTATATTCGGAAGAGGTTTAATTTGCCATATTCAAATAACCACTTCATATTCATCCTTTTTTATGTTGCGCTGCAAATATAATTTAGTCTCAACTTCAAGCTAATACGATTACCTCCGAATATGAAAAGGAATTGAATTGGATAAATGGATGGTAACTTTAATGAATGAAAAACATGTTGAGGTAAGATTAGTAAGGGTAAAACAACATTGAAAACGACAACGAGATCTTAATACACATTCATTTTTCTGTGTTCATCAAGAACCAGCTTTCTAGCGTGGGTGCTTTCACACGGATTATCTACTGAGACCGTACCGTGCTGGTAACACGTTAACTGCTATATCCAATCCAACGTGATTAAAACGAATCAACAACAAAAGATGACTGAAATCGAATTCGATGCTTGAATCGAGGGAGTATCACAACTTTTTGTAGAGAGCCCAGATGGCTCGAGACAAGCAGATGTAGCCCCGTCTAGTATAAAAGACTCGGTTCTATACATCAAACAAACAATCATTATAGAAGTTATTCCTACAGAACCCTACTTTCGACCACAAGAAAACAGATGTTACCGACTGCAGTCCTCTCACAATCCTTGTTCCATAAAAAAAGGTCATGAGTAGAAAACAGATTGTCCGTTTTCTAACAATCTTAAATAGGAGCATGCTCGCATCCTGGTGGCCTGAATGTAACTGCTATGAAGAACCCATTTATAAAAAACCTTGTAAATTTTTAGATTGCCACACTGGAGGTGCAGAAAATGAATTATGAGGGGAATACGAAGTGTCCTTGATCGCCACCTGTTGAGTGTTCACTTCAGATCATACTAGAAGGAAATCATTTGACTTTTTAAATCCAGTATCTCATAGAATTCTAAATCAATCCAAGCAGTTACTCGAAATCGTCGACTAATATTTTTTCATTAATGTTAGGCCATGTATCAGCACAGCTGAATTAATTAAGTCATTGTCCAACAGGTGAAAAACAAATCAGGTAAGAAAAGTTTACCACGGCTGTCCAAGTAAGCAACTATCACAAGCAAGTGTTTTGGTTGAACAACCAGAGTTACCGAATAGATCGGACTCGAATTTGCACCAGAGCATCTAAATAAACAAAAGAGAAAACCAAAATCGTGATAATTGGCATATATTTATCAGGGTAAATAAACCGGCAGGTTACCTCACTTTTGTAAAAACAATTGTTCTCCATCAGCAGCAGTACTATGAACGAACACATGTTATCTGTTCTTTAAACTACTTGAGATGAGTCGATCCCATTCAAACCAGACAATAACAAGCTGTGGGTTTGAGAGGAAACCATGTAAAATACATGGATCAATCAACCCAAGTGCGACAAAAAGATTTATGACGATAAGGTTATACCTACCTCAAATTTTCTCCTCTAATTATATGGATGAAAGGGACATGGTATAGTCTCAATAGAGCTGTGAGAACAAAAAACAAGTTCACTCATAGTGACAACCAGAATTTGAGACTCCAAATCACGCATACATTAAACTTGGGGGACATAAAAATGGCTACCTCTTCAGCATTCAGATTCAGAAAACTATCCATACAATCTTTTAACGCGGGTGAACAGGACTCCTGGATGACCTCCTGTTACCATGCCTGATGGGGGAACGAGACCTGCTTCTGTCACGGTCTCTATATCTATCTCTACTTCCTTCCCTTCCATTCCTCGAACTATTATACTTATAATCGGATACTCTTCCCCCATCTCGGCTTCCTCTGCCGTTTCTATCACGAGATCTCTCATGATATCGATCCCGTTCACGTAGTCGATCCCTCTCCCTGTCTCGGTACTTGTCCCTGTCAGCTGATTCACTTTTGTGCCTGCTCTCATGTTCTCTCTCTCGTTTCTTCCTCCGTTCTTCAACTTCTTTCTCCCTTGACAATCTTTCTTCTCTTGCCTTTTCCTTGGCTTCCTGGTGATTGTATGAATTCACAAATGGGGTATAAAGATATGGTTATGTACTTATGTCTATGTAACTTTGTGTAATTACATTACTCTCAATCGAGACATGAGTTGTATCACACGTACCTTATGCTCGGCCAGAAATTCACGAACCATTCCGTAGCCCATATGCTGCTTACCAGTAACATGTGACTGAGTTCTCTCCGCGGCATCATTTGCCACCAGAAAGGAACCACATATTTCACATAGAGCCATTTTTTTCTCCTGCGCTGCCAGTAACAGTTTATCCTGCTGTGGTTGCTGAGTCAAAACTGTCTTCTCGATATTCAGTATCTCAACCTGAAAAGCATGGCAATCAAAGTCAGCAAGTTTAGACCAGAAAATCTTTTAAAATTGAAGAGGAAATAGCACGTAATAAATGAATAAACTTAAAAGCACCTTTCTCATTAGCGCCTCAGCTTCATCCACCTTCCCTTCCTCACCAAGAGACTCGACTTGTTCAAGTAGGTTTTTTATCTTCTCTTCCAATATAGACAACTGCTCAGATTTTTCAGCAGAAATCGGAGGTGGAGGAGGGACTTCAACATCTTGTTCAAGGCGTTCACGGCCACGTCTAACTCTTCTATCTAAGTCCGAAACCTAAAATTAATATAGAATATGTTCACATCTCGTGAATCTATTGGGACATTGAATTTCACAAGTGTTAAAATGGAAACTAACCAGTCTTTCACAGAAGTGGGCTAGTTCAGCTTCAAATTTGGGCACATGTGAATCATGTCTTGGGGAGTTCTCAAAACTAAATAAGAGAAACAAATCTCATCACAATTGTGGAAAAGACAATATGCATGATACTGGTAAAAAATATAAAAGGAATCACATCAATGCCCCCATTAATCCAAATTTTCGGAGTCCTCCAGCTAATAGATTAAAGTTGTATCAAAGCATCCATGGACCATTGAATTGCCTCGATAAGTAGTTTGAACTGGGAGTGCTGGCAAAATTATGGATACAAGCACAGAGAAACAACATAGATGCAGTGACAAATACAAATATGCTTAGCCCGCAAAAATAAATATATGATGTCTCAAGAAATCATCCACATATTTTTTTGCAAATAATCCTTAAGTTCAGTCGTTCAGATTTGTGAAGATGGTAAAATAATTAATTCCAACAAGTAGCTAATACTATTCTTCTTGAATATGCCAGCAGTTTGTTAAATAATTATCAATTAACATAACAACAATTAAAAATAAAAGAGAGACGTGAGGCAAGAACTGCACAAGGATGCCTAGAGAGACGCGAGACAAGAACTGCACGCAATAACCAGTTGACATGCATGAATCATCTACAATTTTATAAAAAAAAATCTAATGGACCTTTAATTTGTTTGAAATGAAAATACGAGGAAGTTCAATATCTTAACTATTTTCAAGGTTACCCCAACTTCCTCGAATAAATCTTAGAACTAACAAAGAGCATCATTGGAAATCATCGTGACAAAAAATTCTAGATCAATAACCATTCACTACCTTTCCTTCAATTTTGGATCATGAATCTTTGGGCACACTCCTGTTGCAAGACACAAAATGACTTGTAAGCATAATATGGAACAGAAAATAAATACAAGAGTCAAATAGTTGCAAAAATAAAAGGAAAAACTTAGATTTATTCATCAATAAATGATAAACCATTCAAATAAAAAATAAAGTATTTTGTTAACATCTTCAATTGAATTTCCAAATAAAAATTGACATAAGGGGCATCAAGAATGAAATGTTTGGAACTGCACCTAGATCACTACGAGTGTTGACGAACAAATCATGAGGGCAAAATCGAACCATATAGAATCCACAAACTTCCTTGTCATCCCAGTTAATTTCTCGGTAACCTTTTCTCTCCTCAGCGGTCAAATTACGTGCTGCAAGAACCATGGAAAATTGTTGAACTATCAAAAACCACTCAATTTATTTAACAACCAAAAGTGTGGGATAAATTGAAAAGGGAGTCTTAAAAAAAATGCACAGAAAATGTTACAATTCTGAAAATACATGGAATAGGTAAATCGGCTAAAAACAAAACTGTGAACCAGAAAATCAAGATTCAAATATGTCTACTCAATCAGGTAAATATCAATTCATACTAAGGAAAATTACAAACGTAACGCTCCAATTTGGTTCCGTCATAAGCAACCTATGTTCCAAAAATTAATTTAACAAAAAATGTGACAATTTTTTCAACCAAAAAAAAAAACAGATACTAGACATCGAATCAAGATTAGAGACACTGGGGTTTTAATAGAAGTTGCATCTAACTAACCTGCACCCATGAGTTCATCAAGCAAAGCTCTTTGAGCATCCATCGTTGAGATTGGAGAAGGTGAGGCTTGAAGTACCAACAGCAGCAGCACTAATAAAAAACGCAATCCGAAACACCTAAGATCTTCGGAGGTGTGGTGACGAAAGGAGTGTGTTGCGAGATAGGGTTTCTCCACCCGATATTTTTAACTTTGTTTCTATTTGATTCCTCCTACTCCGTACAGAAATTATACTCTCTTTTTTTGTTAAGAAAATTATGTTATTTTTCCCCGTTGTATTTATATTCTAATTACTTTCTTTTAATTTTCTAGAATTTTAGTTTTTTTTAGCCCGAGACTGATGTCGATGTGATATAACGTTATACAAAAAAATATAAAAAATTAAAAAATACACGAATTAAACTAAAATATATTAATATATATAATCAAAATCACAAATAAATAAAAACAAAAATTTGTGTGAGACGGTCTCACATGTCTTATTTGTGAGACGGATCTTTTATTTGGGTCATCCATGAAAACTGTTACTTTTTATGCTAAGAGTATTACTTTTTATCGTGAATATCGATAGAGTTAACTCGTATCACAGGTAAAAATTCGTGAGATCGTCTCACAAAAGACCTACTCATAAATAAATATATCAGATCAAAATTATAATTTTTTATTCTAAATATATAATAAACAACTAGTGTCTTTTTCATGCAACACATTTGGATAATCTACTAAACATAATAATTTTTTATTTTCAAATTAATATTTTTCCATATTTTTTATTAAAATTAATATAATAATATATTTTTTATATAAAAAATATAGATAAAGATATGATTTGATTTGGAAATATAGAAAAGATAAGATTGGAATATTTTTTTAAAAAAAATCAACAAAATTATATAATGAATATATAATTGTAATTTTAAATAAAATTTCACTAAATCAATTAAAATCTCAGTTAACATAAGATTATCAACTTTAATTAATAAGTATAGATAGTGTCATGTCACCTCTAATCTAAAGCATAGCTACACCTAATTAGTTTCATTTAGTTAGATCAGAATAAATATTATAGATTTCAATAGCTTATGTTGTGTTAATAAGAGTAAAACTTTGTTTGGGTATTGAAAAAAATGAAAGACAAAATTATTGGAAAAAATTGAAGTGACCATATTAGATATTACTTTAGGTTACTCAAACATATAAAGAGTAATATTAATATTGATAGTGTGACGAAACATGAGTAATTAGATAAACTAACAAACGGCGCGCGTGAAATATGATTCTTGAATTAGAATAAACAAATAAAAATATTTAGCCAAAAAATATGCTTGTATTATTAGATATAGGCGACTTATACTCTCGTTAAAACGCGTAAGAAAGTGTTTCAGAAATCAAGATTTAATAATTTCAGACCTACAAGAAGTAAGCAACATAAATCCTAACAAAGTTCGGAGGAAAACAGACTCCTTAGACACGAACTCCTTGCGCATGCACAACTCCAAATATCCAAAATTCTTCAGCATTGATCATATGTGTATATAAATATATAACTCTTAAATCCATATATTTCTCGAGACATCAAAAATTCAAAACAAAATAAGAGGGTAGATGGATTCGAGAAAATACAATATCTGCCACGCTTGCGGGTTCAGTTTCTGTGATAGCCCTCGGAAATGTCATCGGAATCAATTTTTTGGCATGTATTACGAACCGTTGCAGTTCAGTACCGATTCTTCTACGTCAAGTGAGAATCATGATGTCTATGGCGAAACAATGATAGGAGAGAAAATCACCGTTTATGAAGAGGAGATGGCAGAGTTTCCGAGACTTGAAAGAATGGTGAACAAGATCGAGTGGCTTGGATTTTCAAGTTGCTTTGAATACTTCAGGGCTTTATTTCAGTAAAATTGACTAACGTTTTTGCTTTTCTTTCGTCCAAAGGTGGGTCTTTATTTAGTTAGAATTATTTAGGGGTTTATTTCCATAAACTAGTTTGAATTCTCTGTTTTTCTTTCATCAGAAGGGTTTTTTGTTTCTGAATTTTTTGTTTTTTCTTTCATTAAAAGGGTTCTTTCTTTCTTTCTTTCTTTCTTTCCTAGTTCAGGTTTTGATACATTCAAATAATATGTCAAATATGTTTTTGATCACATGTGCAGCACGCTTTGCCAGCAATTGCGAAACTGAAAAGAGCGATTCTCTAAATGAGGCGATTTCAGTGTTTCACGCTCACACGCTTTTGGTTTGATTCTAATCTAGGACATTCGCGTCCAGAAAACCTACTTTTCCACTATTGGATCAATTTAGTTGCTCAAACTCAGGTTGGATTTGAGCTCGATTGGATCACACACACCCAAAATATTGTGCGTTTGGTGGTTGATTTCGGGCTTGGGCTTAATCGGGGACTTGCCTAATCAAACCATGTTATGTTCATGGTTAAAGGTTGCAGCATGTTACCCATATACCTGACATACTAGATGTTGATTAATAGGTATTTCGAAATAGAAAAAAAAAAGTATAGGATGACGAGGGGTTAGATAAACTGAACATAATTAGGTGAAGAATGCTAAACTTCAGATCTATCATCTACGTTCGCGAGCAAAGCAGTCATCTATATCGACAACATCGTGTCCACGATTTTCTTTTCCTTTTTAAAAAACATTGAGTCCACCCTGATAGCATGAGCAAGGAAATACAGGACAGCATCCATGCATTTAACTAACTGCTATTTAAAAAAGATGAGTTTCTGGTAAACCTGAAACCGTAAACCTATGCGAAGAAAATATTTTTAATAATTAATAACTGCCTATGAATAATCTAATCTTGGGTCAGTATTAGTGCAATAGATTCCCACCTCGCATCCTCACAACAAAATGCCGATATTGTTCTAAAGATGTCCAACCATAGATGGCTTGAATCCAAGACAAATCATAGTATTAAAAATTTGCACAATGATTTGTTGAAACATGTTAATAAAACATGTATGAAAAAGGAGTGAAATGACGTTTTCTACTCACAGTTGATGTATTGAGATATGTATGCCACCTTTCTCGAAGATATCATGAGGTTAACATTTCAAGGATCACATCCTCAATCATAGGGCTGATTTAGATAACAATCTACAAAAACAAAGAATTGGAAAGTGAGATGCATCTGAAAGAGGGTGAGATCTATTCCTTCGTAAAACCCATCAATCATCAACCATTTGGACAAGTAAATTAATATTATTGATCTCACAAAAATCCCTTTAAAGATGGCCTATGATTTTCTTTCACCCACTTCAGCAACTTTCTTTTCATCGCCACTGTTCTCAGGAATATTTTGCATTTCAAGCAGCTTCTGGTGTTCTTCTACACTCTCTTGAGTTATTACTTCTTTTGCTGGTTTAGATTTGCTGCTAGTAGATTGTTGATACAAAATGCCTCCAACCATGCAAATCAACAAGCCAACAGTTCCCACAAAGGTCGAGTGTTTATCCCAAATAACAAGATTGATCACAACTGTCAGTAATTTGTTCACTATGCCAAGAACAGTGAACCCTGTAGCTGATATGGCTCTGCGACAAGAGAACCCGAAAAAGGAGATGGCTAAACCAAACAGACACGATAATCCTACAGGCAAAACAACCTGAAAAGAATGCCACTCTGACTCATCTGAAATTTCATGCTCTATCTTCTTCAATTCTCCCATTATAAGCAACTCCAAAGGAAACAACAGCAAGGCTTCAAGATTATTGTACAGCACAAGACCCCATGTGTTCAAACCAATTGTCATAACTACATGTTTAATGTAAACAAAATCTATCGACATGCTCACCAAATAAGCTAATGCCCAGCTATAAGCCACTAAAGTGAACTGATAATCTGTTATGACATAAAGCACACTGCCACCAAATATTGTCGCAAGGGATAACCACGTCTTCAGCGAAGGCCAAGGCTGGTGCAAGTAGAGGGTTTCACCAATGGCAACAAATATGGGGACGACCGAGCGAAAAACAATGAATGTGTCGACATTAGCATGTAGGAGGAGTTCACTGTTTGTGAAGAGGGACAAATAAAATATAAATGCAGCAGGCAAAAAGCGCCACATTGTAAGAAGATCGAGCTTATCGTGTTCTATTAACTTAAGCCAGCCACAAATCAATACTCCAGCAGCACTGGTTAAGTATTGCAGTGCTGTTAGAGCTCCCGGGTAAGGAAATTTCATGACAGCCCATTTATTTATTATGGATAACAACGAAGCAGATATACAATAACCCGCAGCAATTCCATAAACCGATACTTGCTGCAGCAAGCTGGAATACCAGGTGGATAGCGTTCCGGGAGGAACTGATCGCGCAACCGAAGTGTTTCCGTCTTCAGGATTTTCCACATCATTGGACATTTAATCTGAAAATGTAGAGAAAGAAAAGCGCTCCTAATTAGCTACGAGCTTGAAATTTGTCAACGATTACCCCAAAATTATACATCAGCAGAGTTTGTTAAGAATCATCATAAACTGAGTTCTGATGCAATTCAATCCGATATTTCTTTCCAATTCAGTTCATTTCCATTCAATCTGATCAAGTTTTATCCATTACAGACAATAGATATAACAAAACAGCGAGACTTCACAATTCAAGAAGAAAATGTACCTTCAAAAAAATAGAACTGAATGTCGTGTCACGCACAGCCGCACGTCGATGCCTCTGTCACCGGAAAGTGTAGATTCGGACGTTGGATATTCCAGTCAGGTGGTGCGCCAAGGTTTTTGGGTAATCTGCTGGATCTGGTGGTTTACTCACAATTTACCGTCTCAACTATACCTATATTTGCCTTTACCCCCCTTGCACCCTTAATTTCTCAATCTGATCCTCCAGTTAAGTTATATATCGCTTTACCCCAAAATAGCAAAGTGCAAACCCGTGTTAATTCGCTGTCTCACACTATTAAGTATTAATTTAAACTAGTTATTCTGCACATGCGCAATTTTTTTTATCATTATCGATTGACTAAAGTGAAATTTGAAAAATTATGGAGATAATAAATTGATATTTGAATGGTTGAAATAAAAAAAAATGTATGTTGAAATTTAAAAAACAAAAACAAAAAGCAAAAGTGTAATATTAGTATCATATAAGGGTAAAATTGAAAAAAAAAATTGGTGTTCTCTCTAGTTAGTTATTATCATGTCCTCACACTTAATAATATAGTATAGATATTTCCGTTACGTTATATTTTTTAGTCTCATAGTTGTTAAAGCATATATAAGATGGATTGAATTTAAAATACCTAATTTAAATAACTACAAAATTTGAGTTTTACATTTAATTTATTAATAATTTTGAGTTTATTATATGACAAATCTTTTCTATGAATTTATAAATATATATTATATTAAATATATTCAATCAATCAAGTTATTTTTTTACAAAATATTTTTATTACCTACACTACATGACAACGAGAAGAGTGTGAGATACCAACTGGGCTAAATACCAGTATCGTCATAAGTATAACTGGATAAAGTAATCTGATTTTTTAAAAGGATGTCTGAGTTGATGGAGTAGGTGAATGTTTGATCATGATTATGAGTTTGATTATCTCTACCAATACTTTTTCAGATGAACACATGACTTATTCAATAGACTTTCCTGGGTTAAAATGATTTATAATTATATTTTTTTATATAATTCGAATTAACTTTGAAGGAAAAAAATATATATAATCAAATAATATCTCATCTTTCATATTAAACGGTAGCTACGAGGATAAATTAGCATGAGCTATATAATTCTAGGGGTTGGATGTATTTTCGGGAAAGATGATCGATCTTGATAAAATAATATCTAGTAATCATTAAATAAAGAAATTGAATTTTTTTTAAAAAATGAATATAAAGATGGCTGGGTATATAATATTTGCTTTTTGAATATTCAAAATGAACAATAAGCTATTGGTCTAACTAAAAAATTGTGTAGATTAAAAAATCTGAAAGTCCTAAAAAAGATCTCCGGTCACCATATTTCTTAAAGAACTGAAAATACCAATCTTACATTACAGAAAAACGGGTAAGAATATAAGACAAGAAGGCATTTGCGGAATCGGCCTTTTCCAGAATATGAAGCTCTAAGCACCAGGCAAAGATTTCCAATCACTAGATCTCTTGAAAATTCTGTAACCCTTCTTTCCCATTCCGGTTCCTGCAAGATTAGCCGAAAGGATAGATCTGGAATCGGGCTTCCATTTCAAGTCCTTGAGAGAAGAAAACACACTCGAAGGAGCACAATCCTTTATATTGCTACATGATTTCACTTTGAGGCTCTGAAGTTCGTTCCAAGAAATGATCGCGGACTCTAGACCATCCGTTGTTATCAACGAGCACCCTTCTAAAGATAATGATCTTACTCTCCTGCAGATAAATTGAAATAGCCCAAATTTAGACCAATGTACACAAAACAAGAGTTACTAGATAGCAATATTCACCAACGTCTCGAAGTAGGGGTTATTGGTTTTTATATGGTCAGATGGCATGATATTGCACAACTCCACTTTTCTTGATTGTTCTTACATCATATAGGCTTCACTTGGATAAGCATAAATGAAGTCGAAAACATTAAGATATCAAACACAGAACAAAAGGTTTTCAAAATCTTGCTGAACTTAAAAGGAATACAAGAAATTCATTACCTAAAACCGCTTGCAGTGCTAAACATATCATCATCTATTCCCCAGCAATTCTTCAGAACCACATCCCTCACGTTTTGGCACACAATGAATAATGCCCCTAAAACTTTCTTATACCTTAGTTGACACTTCTCGATATGTAAGTTTTCAAGAGCTGAACAAGATCCCAAATGCTCATCAGCTCCCGAAACCTGATCAATTTGTTTACACGATAAAAACCTCAACGTTTTCAACTTTTCGCAATAAGGAAGTGCGAATATCCACCCATCTTCCATCCTATGATCGCAAATAATCAGCTCTTCAAGAGTCTGACAACATTGCCCAATAGCTTTAATCCCTTCATAACTCCCTTTACATCTGCTCAACTCAATCTTCACCAATTTCTTACACCCTTGTGCTAAAATAGTCAATCCAAGATCGGAAACTAACGAATTGTAAGAGCCATCGACAGCACCAGTTAACTTTAAAACCTGTAAATTCTGACACGCAGCGATCCCACGCAGAACTTGGTCATTGCACATATGTAGCTCAAGTTCTTGCAATGTGGGGCACTCCTCAGCCACACTCAATATCCCCATTTCACTCGCATTCATCACGGTTAATTTCCTCAAATTTGGGCACCCACTCGCCAAAATCTTTAAACCTCTGTCGACTTCATCAGCTTCCAACACAGATTTTTCATTAAAAAACCAATCTTTCACCTCAACGTCAGAGCCAATATGAAAGGACGCAGCCTCGTGAGTACAAATAACACCAAAATTTCGCGAAGAAATCAAACACCCATTAACCAAATGAGCACGAATAAGATTAGGGAACCTCAAGAACAATCGACCTGAAACCAGAAAATCCCAATCAAGAATCTTGATGGACCTCACCAGCCTGCCTTGCAGATTGAGCCACCTCTTTGAAACAAGGAAATTCGAATTCCTCTGAGATCTTGGCACCCTTGCAAGAATCTTAAGCAATATTTCATCTGAAAGAAGTAAAGTTATATCAGAAACAAGATTTGTGAGAGGGAAATCTTGGATTTCGCTGGTGGGCTGTGGAAATTCAGTGAGAGGTGGCCTTTGCCTTTGATTCTGGGGCTGGGTTTGTTTTGAGGTCAAAGAATGGCGGCGCATTGTGAAGAGTACATGGTTCAAAGCTTTCTTGTGCTTAAACCACATAGAATTTTGGTTTTCTTTCTCAGGTGAAAATGCCATTGTTTGTTTGCACTTCCACTCGATGTTTTTCTTCTTCTTTTCGGCTTCCAAGAATTTGAAAGGATGCCTTGGTTTTTGGCTCCGTTTCTTCGTCTCCTCTGCAAGACTCCAACATATATCTCTCTGAATCACACATTTTGGCCCATTTCTTCCAATCCTTTTCTCGTACTTTTTGATTAAAGATTTTTATGCGATGCTATTTATTTGCTAAAAAAAAATCTTGAAATTTCCGCAACGAAACAGAAGATTTAGGTGTGTCTATGATATAATCTTCTGCTTTGAAATTTTGTTGCCCCAACGGACTTCTACGAATGTGGGGTCTAGTCTAATAAATTGGCTCGTGCTTCCTCCATCTTTCTGTCTCTTTGCCAGAATTTGAAATAAGCACTATTTGAGCTTCGTTCGATTTACCATCATCGTGAAACATATTATTTATTGGATTATAATATAAATTTTGATAATAAAAAATTTTAAAAATATAATATTAATATTTCTTGCGTTAAAATTTTAAATTATTGGGGCAGGCTTCGTATAATTGATTACATATAAAAAGTTATTTTAAATTCAAAAGTTGTTATACTTGAATAATTTTTATTTAAAAGTATATTGTTAGATATTCATTGTGGATTTAAATAAAAATTTAAAAAATAAATTATGAAATTCATTTCATAGCTAGCACAATTATAACAATAAACGAATTCTATAAATATCACCAGATATCCCATCCTACATCCACCCTGCTACCCAAGTAGCCGTTGCGCAAGGTTTGACCATTCTCTCCGTCTTATTTGTAATATTTTTAGATGCAAAAAGTGAAAAAAGCCATAAAACATGTGAACCTGCCTCCACAAATTATTTTACATATGCCACCGACTTCTTCACTCCTTGCAAAGTAATATATAATGAGTATGTATCTTGTGAGACGGTCTGACAAATATTTATCTGTGAGACGGGTCAACCATACCGATATTTACAATAAAAAGTAATACTCTTAGAACAAAAGGTAATATTTTTCATGAATGACCCAAATAAAAGATCCGTCTCGCAAAAATACGACCCGTGAGACCGTCTCACACAGTTTTTGTCATGTATAATATACCATATGTTGAAGTTGCTTGTGAGATGTATTTGGTATTAATCCAATCATATGATGTAAGAAAGAGTTGTTTTGTTCACAGTAATTGTATTTTCTTAAATGTTTTAATGTAGAAACAAAGTTAAGACGAACCATAAAGCAAAGAAGAAAAACAATTAGCGGCTATATCAACACAGGTCTGACTGTTCTTTTAAAAAAAATTTACAAATTTATGAGTTTTTGTAAAAATCAATTTTAGAATTCTAGAAATAAATAAAGTCGCATCTTCGACCTACCAATCAATAAAAGTATATGAAATTTGCAAGTTAGTCCAGACCTGAAATCTGAACGAACTATGCAAACTACGATTGGGAAGAAAACAAAGTAACCAAACGAAGGAGCGTTCATATGCTGTTTCTTTATCCTTTCATCGTGTGCTGAATCAAAAAACCAACAATCAGACGATAGATCTCCATGAATATAATAACAGCAGCAATAAAAAATCATGCATGATCTTTCCATCAAAAAGGTTTTTTCCAAGGTATGTCATGAGGAGTAACAAACATCCACTGGTATACTTGTGCGAAAGCAAAATCCACAATAGCATCTAGACTGATTTTTCTGCTGACGGCATCCTGTGGATTGAACCAAGATTGAAAATATCGAATTGCTTAACCTTTTATTTTTTCTGTCCAAAATCAAAGAAGCTACACACAAATTATGTAACAGCAGTTGAGCAGTGATAGTTTGTAGATTCAAGATGATGTTGCAAAGTCATATTTCCTTGACATTTTGAGATAAGATGGCATAACCGTAACTGTAAGAAACAATAAAAAAAAAAAACACCACAACGATATGAAAGACTTCCAAATCCATGCAAATAATCTTTTTTCTCAATATGGAATATCATAAGCGACTCAGTTCATTGCTTTTAGACTTTGAGTCTTGTGATCGGTGGTAGCCAAGATCGACCTCAATGATAATGAGAAAAATATATATATGAACATGAAGAATAAGATATCATTAACTAAATAACAAGAACACCCTCCAGACAAACGCAATCGAGTGTTTCCCTCTTCTTAATTGCCAGATTTTTTGTAGTTTCTAACACACCCAAAGATCTGCCCTCCACGTGGTTTTAACGATATAGAAGATAGATTAGTAATATGTATCATATGGGAAATTATAGATTTCAGTTAGAATGCACACCATGAATACATTAAATTCATCCATCACACGGAATGGGGATTCTGTCATCTCGTGAAGTGCGAGGGCAAAGCACAATGTTAAAAAGGAACGCTCACCACCTGTTCAAACATCAAAGAGCAAAATTACAACATAATGTTTCAAGTAGCCAACTACAGGTAATTTTCTTTATGCAATATTCTAGTGTGGTTACCAGGTTCAAACCCAAGAAAATTGTGCGTTGGCACGTGAAACAAACACCATTTTCGTATAAAAGGCTCTAACGGTCATACTACTCTTCGAGTTTCTCCTAGGACAAATTAAAGGCTCAATGATGTTCCTCATTTTCATATTGTGCAAACGATCAGTTTACTCTTCGAGTTTCTCCTAGGACAAACTAAAGGTTCAATGACGTTCCTCATTTTCATAAGTGCAATACATTTATGCAAAATGTCAACAAAAGTGACCCATCACAAACAAAAGAAATTTGTAAACAAAAACATATCATTGAGGAAGAGGCCTACCAATGTATCTTTAACAAATGTAGATTACAGAGGATTCTGATGTTTTTAAGAACGAATATAATGCTTGTCCACATATTACATATTTATCAAGGATAGCATTAGAGTATGAAATTGATCTTTTACAAGTGTAGGTAGGTGCAATAGACTCTTACCTGAATTAACTGTTTTTATTCCAAATTGCTCATTGGATCTAGCAGCTCGTTTCTTTATATTTATCATGGGGTCAATTACTTACGGGCTTAGAAACTTGAAGCTATCAACAGCTTTTACGTAATCTTCTGCTATGGAGATGGACGCCACAAATTTCTTTGTGAAATCGCATGAAACTTAACCAACATTCACTCAACCATTCTATTACAAACTAGATGGGAAGATGGTCATCGAAAGCTTCAACATCTAGTATCGCAAATAGAACTCCACATTTATCACCACGGCCACCAAGAAGACATCACTCGTAATTTGAAAACCAAGAGTAAAATGTAGCATTTATTTCTACTCTTCTTGCCAGCAGAAAGATGAGTAATCTACAATAGAGCCAACCTGAAAGCCCCCTAGTGTCATGGACAGAGCTGGTTGATGCATCTTGTGGCATTCTAACCTGATAAGACAGACAAAAAAATTGCGAACACTTATTAGCTCTTAGACTGGTGATCCACTAACTTATAGCCAATTATTTTTAGGAAAGCAGAAATAACCCTTTGGATTATAGTAACACGACATATTCAGTCAATTTACCTCCACTGAGAGGGTCTGTTCTTTATAAGGACACATAAAACCAATGTGGTGTTTGAACGCCCACGTTACTTCTTATTTTGTAAATATATAAAAACATATTATTATCTATATAAAATAATAATAATTTAAATTTTGTAAATAATTTGAAATTGAATTTATTTAATGTAAAATAAGAATAAGATGAATGAGTGGACAACGGGACCTACAAATAATGAGTATTAATTGTTAAAATGAATGTGACAGAATACGTGTACTAATATAATGTGTACGTGGCAACGAATGCGAATATCCTAATTAACTCTGATTTGACCGCTGATCCCTTTTTTTTCAAGTGGCCATTAAATCTAATAGGAAAACTTAGCATTAGAAGTTGGAACAAATTTCTCCAAATAGAAAAAGTCGCTTTGGATGAGGAAGAATTGTAAAGAGAACAGGCCCTACTGCCATGTTAACTGGCGCTTCAAAAGAGTTGCATTCCTTTCAAATTTGCTCCACCTCAGCTGTAACGCTTTATCACATGCCTGAAAAGGAAGTAGGAAACTAAAAATTGAAGGTTGGCCAGGAATAAATCCAAGTGGAAAAATAGCAAAGTCAAGTACCAGAGATCATTATCAATAAAATATCAAGTACTCAAAAAAAGATATCAAGAAACTTAAACAAGATTCAGATTCTATTCTCTATGGAAGAAGAAGGCAAATAACAAAAACGTACTAGATCAAGCAACACTAAGAAATTGAGGGATTAGTAACACAAAATAGTCCCACTCCCCCTGTTGGGTAGCACATCAAGAATGAATTTGAAAAATATAATAGCTAACCTTTCTTTTCATTGCACTTGAAAACAAACTCAAAAAATAAGGAACAAGCGAGCTTGGTGAAGGATTTTACAGGAGAAAAGCTATCTCATGCAGATCAAACAAGAGAAATGAGGATGATATTTTCTCTAAAACTCACTTTCAATTTTTCTCGAAAGCCTTTGTAAGTTTGTTGTTTTCTAGATATTCAACGCTCTTTTTTCTCATACAACATTCTGAGATCATCAATGGATTCTGAAAATCTGCAAAAGTTCTTCCAGGTTTATTGTATTCTAAAAGCAAAATAAATTAAAATGTTGCCAATTGAATACCCAAAATGTATACCTCTGGCTCTCACGCTGAAGTTTTTGACTCCACCTCGTCACTTGAGCACTGAGTTGCTCAGGATTGCTTACTTTGCATCCTCCTAGAGCTTCAATTTCACTTTCAGGGCAGATGATAGACGCTTTGTTATGGTCCTCCTGAAATTTCACCACAAATCAGCACTAGGTTCTTTCTGGAACCACTCGGACACATGACTTGTAAAAGCATAACCTGTCTAAAAAAAAGTAATGTGCAGAAAAAATTAGTAGTTATGTGCAGATGATTTGCTTTAGTTTTTCAATGCATATGTTACCATGCCTGGTGGTGCCTTACTATAACAGGTCCATGTTTCGAGAATGAGGAAACTGAATACAAAAGATGAAATTGCAAGCACTGGAGCAACATGACGAAACTCGGAGGTGACTTATATTTCCCATGCAAGAATAAAAATCCACCTTACAAAACTGTTCTAGTTCCCGATACTTAGCCTCTGCATTTTTGAGGTCGGAAAGGACTCTAGTATTCATCACTTGCTCAAAATGTTTCTTTTTCTGCGGGACACCAAAAATTTTTAGTAATCGTTTCCTAAATAAACAGTGAGCAAATGAATAAGCAGGGTTAAAGAACGAACTGTTTCAGCATCATGCAGAGTGGTCTCAATCATCATTAGTTCCTTTTCTGTTTCCGCTAACACATCAATTTCTGATTTCGCTGACTCTAAATTGTAAAACATTGTAAAGGAGCCATGTAAGGAATGGGTGATCAATAGAACTCAGTAGGGCATGAGATGACAAAGCAATCACCACACAAATTTTCAAATGAAATTCTGAAATCTTTAGCTTTTTAATCGCTGCTTCATTCACTTCCATCTGAAGCTTTTCTACAAAAATTTCCCTCTCTTATCCGATCTTTCGGTTTCAGCACATCATTTCAGACAAAGGAACGGTAAACAAGTTGTACAATATAGCAATTTGACAGGCTTGAACTCTACATTCGTGCCAACAAAAACTTAAGATAGTATGATAAACAAACGAAGGATGTAATGGGTTTTGAGAAACAAACAGATATCTCTTGATGAAGCTCGTCCACAGTAGATGAAGGTGCAGAAGTTTCTTCTGAATATATTAACTTTTTGACATCCTGCAGCTCAAATTCCTTTGACATATAGTCTCGTTCAATGTTGATGCGCCTCCCCTGCAAGAATTTGAGCAGTAGATAAGGAAGAGTAGGCCAACCATTTCGGAATATCCAATTATAGAATCCCCAAATTTGCTGATTTACTATTATTATTTAAAGGTAATTAATTTGGTATAAAAGAGGACTGTTATGTTATAATATATAAAATGAAGGTTGGTGATTCTCTGAAATATCAAAGAATTTAAGCAATTCAGAGAAACCACCCATAAAGGTAGATCACTGTCAATATAATTGGGGTACGATGAGCAGACATGTGCAAGTAAAACAAAAAAATTTCAACTATTATGATCTGTATTATATATTAGATTACTATTTTCCCTACCAAAAGCAACGTTGGAAAACAACAAGAAAAACTTTTAGCCATGATTCATTCCATTGGCATTGCATTCCTTCGGGTCCTCGTTCCAAGTACGACTCCTTTTCAGATCCCAGGACTTGAATATCCCTGAAACTGATGGATTGTTGTGGAACGTTTCTACCTAAAAGTCATTGATCACTAAATCTTACAAGTCTCATGACAAGATACTCGACAAAGCTAAAGCAACACAGTCTCACAGCAAAACAGTTAAAACTACACTGCTTTGCTTCCATAATGTACTCCAGCCGTCAAGCATAATATTCACATAAGATCCTGTGATATATGGAGCCTCTAGCTGCTATAATTTCATAGGTGTTGGCTCTGTTAGAAGACAACTTGTAAAAAAATTATTTGCAGCCAGATTGTTTTTTCTCTTAAAGGAAACTAATTCCACTGGTTTTTCCCATGTCTAGTTGTTACAGGAACTAGTTGGCAGAAAGCATGCTGGTGAAAGATTATTGAAAGGAGGCATACCTTTAGACTACTTAATTTGTCCTGAAGATTCCTCAGCTCTGCCTCCTAACTTCGTTTTATTCCCCGGCCTTGTTGTCAAGATTTTTGATCTGATTGTCAAAGGAACCACAAAGGCGACCAGCTCTTATGTTTTTGTTTGGAGGAAGAATAGTCTGGACTGAACCACGAGAAAACCTGCAAAGGAATGCCATTTGGATTGGAGCCTCTACCATGTTGTTGCAAATTAGAGAACTCGCATGCAGAGTAGAAAAGAAACTTGAACATTCAGACTGAAAATCTTGAATATGCTGTCACACTTTGCACAAAAACGTAGAAAAAAAAAGAAGCTCTGAATTTAAACTTGAAAAGCTGTGTAATGCTAACAAAAAACATTGCATGACTACAGAGATCAGAAATCTCCAATTGTGTCAGTCCTTGAGACATCATTCTATTTCAAACTCCGCTAAAAAATATATATGCTGTTCTTTTATGATGTTTGTACTCCCAAGGAACAAAAAAACCAATAATTTGTAAACTTAGCAATTGCTGATATTAAAATGGAGCAACGGTAAATCTCGACAGGCCCAATGACAGTAGTACTGGGATATGATGATATTTTGAATAAAAATGTTCATCGCAATTGTTAATATAAATATGCTAACGTATCATTGATCCAAAAAGATCAAATGGACAAAAATCTTTACATAAGTAATGGGTAATCATAATAAATAAATTATTTTATTTAAAATAACTAATGCTGTTAAAAATCTTTACGAAAGTATTATCACGTGGATAGATTGATAGTTAAATTAATTTTTACCAAGTGTATAGTGAGCTTCGTAAATATGAGTAAAACAATGCGTCGCCCCTTTCCAATCCCTTTGAACCAGAGATGTGAGTCCGAACTCGTATAAAAGCAAAAAAATCCCATCAATTGCTTCTTCTCAGTCACGATTGTTTAAACCCAATTTCATCTTGCGGTAATTATTTTGATATAAATAATACATAAAATCAAATGTGATTGGAAGTCAGTCCTTTAGTTTAATATTTGTTAATTTTAAATGACATTTGAAAATGGAGTAAACATACATGAATTATCAGTATTGTTTCAATTAAAATTTGGCTAAATTATATGAGCTTGCAACATATATTATACCATTATGTTTCACTAAAAACAGAAATATATCATATTCAACACAAAGTAAGTCGATTGGCAACAATAGGATTCAAAATACTTTCACTGATTATCATTCAACTCGACAAAATGTTAAAGACACGAGTAAATCTCTGAATCTTTCCTCCAATAAATTACACATTCTGCAGGGAAGTCTATAGGAAACACAAATAATATAAAGTGTATAGCAGATCTAGTAAGAGCTGCTGCACTCCGAACTCAGAAACGGCAATCAAATAACTGAATAAGATAAAATTGAACGCTTCTTCTCAAGTAGAAAACAACTCTACCACCAGATTAAAGATTTAGGTTTCTTGTAGAAAACCAAAAAATTTCATGAAGATCAACGATACCGGCGGAGAGACAGAGTCTGGTTCCTCTTCCAAGTAGCTCTTCTCGAAGGACGAGCTTTGTGATGCAGGTGACCTTTTCCTCGGAGACCCCTAAACTTCTTTCCAGCAGATGTAAGCCCACGAAGCTCCCTGTGTTTGTGGACAGGATTGCAGATCCAGTTGATCCTTGGGTCTTTCCGGATTGTTGTATGGGCTGGATCAATCAGTATAACTTCAAAGTACTTGTATGTTGAATCCTACATCATTACCACACAATATTTAGATAAAGTTCAGAAGATGTGCTTTGAAAGCAGAGCAGTTATAACTTGACATGTGCCAAAAACAACTTGATGATCCTAAAATGACCAACACGCCATAATAGAATTCCACAAGGCTATTTGAGAGGCATCTATACGGGACGACATAAACTTCTGGCATTTGTAAAAGAAGAAATTTATTTGAGATTTTAATTCACCACAACATATCTAAATTGTTCTGGAAAACAAAATAAATGAATCTAATTAAATGTTTTTAGTGTGTGAACCTCGTTGATCCAATATGAGTTCAGAACCCTCAGGCCACCCAGCTTCCTCCCTGCCCTCTCCTCCGCAACAGACCGCTTGCTGCGCTGGAATTTGAGTTGAGTGACACCCTGGTTAGTGGGCTTACCATAGACAATGCCTTTAGGCACCGGCCTCTTCCTTCCACCGCGTCTAACACGAACTCGGTAAATGACATAACCCTGTAGGTATAATTCAGCCAAATTACACAGTCGAAATATATGATAAAGAGATTAATTAATGATACAATAATCAGTAAATTTCCACAAGGTATTCACAGAGGAAGTGATCTGATCAGACCTTAAGATAGATGTTGAATTTCAAAAATCAGACAAAAAGAAAAAACATGCAAGTAATATCTGCATCGAGTGATCAAGAATTTCTGTAAACCTATTGACATTAATGAGACGTTCCAACAAGTTTATTGGTTTGGATGGCCGGCCATTGGCCCTTGAGAATAGCAAAAATAATTAAGCAAGACAGTGATTTTATATCTTCTAAGTTTCAAGCGCCTAAAAGAAGCACAAAAACCCAATGCCTCAATATTCCTACAATGATTGTGGTCGTTTCTCACAAGACCCAATAAACGTAAAAAAATATATATATTTGACAAGACCGGAATCTTCAAAAAATTTAAGAATACCACCCAGAAACCTACTGTTCCCATCGTGCGTTCGTCTCGGCAGGTGTATTATTCTACGTTTTCCCAAAAGAACATCCCTTCATTTCTTGACTTCCCCGTCGACCACGGAGTTATTGACAGTCTGTTGATGAAAATGGAATAGCATAGCCAAGCAACTAAAACGAGATACTGCAAACTTGAGCATTATGTTTTTACAAAAACTATAACATATACATGAGTATCACTTATAACATGACAGACAGAAGAACAGATCCCATATTTACGGTTGCAAGAACGTTATATCATTGCAAGTCTGCAAAATACACGCCAGAAATCTACTATCCTTAATCCTAAATCCCAAAAAAAAAAAAAGACGAAGAGAAACGACATAAGCAACGAGAGCATTCAAATACATACCTGCTTCGCCTTATAGCCGAGGCGTCTAGCCTTGTCGGGTCGCGTTGAATGCGTAACACGTACAATGGACGGAAGCTGACGGTACTCCCAGCATCTAACCCTCAGCAAGAACCTCATCACATCCGATTGCTTCTTCTTCCATAGCTCCGACACGTAAGTGTAGGCGCCTGCAGAAAAACCAGAAATAAGCCAAATCAACCAGCGTGGACACATAAAATGTAACCCGCAAATTACGATCACAGTAATGGGGGTGTAGGTCCTAGGGTTTTGCGGCGAGACATACCCATAGCACGGCTGCTGAACTCGGACGAAGATGATGACGACCAGCGGATATTAGGGTTTACAGGATAGCTTTATAGTTGTCGTGCGGCTTCCCTCGATAGTGGGCTTCATTGGTTAAAATGTATTGGGCCTGAGGATCGGCCCGGCCACACATGTTTCTGAAATCGCCTGTATTGGGGCTGTAAGACTGTGTTTGGTTGAATACTTACACTAGTTCAAGTTATTATGAAATAAACGACGTGATTGGGATAATTAAATATATTGTAACATATGAGGCAGACAAAACATTGAAAATGATGGCTATTTTACCACGCAACATGTGTATATTTTCACTAGTATATGTAAAAGAAGCTTAATTGAAATACGCTGGTAAGCAATATAGAAAAGGGTTAAACACACCTTTTAAACTTTATAAAAAAATTTGACTTCTTATATTATAGAAGTATTAAAAAAATCTAGCAATATAACCAACCAGTTCTCAGACTATTCAAAGTTATGGTATATATACATTTATGTTGACATCCAAGATAACATTTTTTTTATAGTAAAGGACAATAGATAACCAAAAAAAAAAAAAAAGATCTACTTGAATTCAAAGGTAATTTTTTAATTTCCCGTGCAAAATATAAACATGAGTTGTGTGTGTGAGAACATATGAGACTGGATGAAATTTGGAATTGCAAATATCAGATTAGTGTTTGACGAAATGATATCTCAAAATGAGTTTGATAGGCAACAGTTATTCTATCAAATGTTGGATATGTAATTAACCGTGTGTTTGAGAGCTGATAATTCTCAATAACCATTTATATAATTTTAAATCCCAACAATCAAATTGCTCCGACAGTTGCTCTGTCAAATGTTGGATATGCAATTTACGGTTTAGATTTTCGATAGGCACTGAACTTGTCCAAAAGATCAGCAGATACATTAAGTTCGTAATTATTGTAGTATCAATTGCAAGATACATTTATATCATATCATGAGATCGTTATCAAACCATAGGATGCCTCTGGGGACGAGGGTCTTACACCTCCTATAAAAAGAAGAGCGCTTTACTCTACGGACAAGTGAGTGCTCCAACATCAGCCAGCCGCTTAGATATTGAACCTTACTTTGCAACCCATACCCACATGTGCTATGATATAGGGCTCGATGATTAAATATTCTAGTAAAGAATAACACAAATATTAATCATAAACTACATTTCTTACATTTGGTTGCTGGCAGCGTTGGCTTTTTGCTGAAGTTGGAAACAAATGCGTAAATGACATGAGTAAATTTTGCTGTTGTAAAAGACTAAAGCTTGTTCGTCTGGTGAAAATATAAGACGTTACTTGTAATTGAGATCATCAAACTAGAACCTACTTATTTTTTCATACTACTCCAGTCAACAAAAAACTTTAAATAAACGACCTCAGAAAAATCGAGCTAGGCTTCCCCAAGCCAAGATCCCCCATATCAACACCTGCATTGAGCCTGTACTAATATTATTATATTTTTGACTGTCTCCCTCGTTACCTAAAATCTCTAATTTTATCATCTTGTCCCCAGGTCCTTGGAGTAATTTGTGGATTCTCAACTTCGAAAGAAACCTTTGGTTATCAAAAAACATTGCCCTAAATTTTATTTAAACATTGACTCGATTAGGTTGTTCTTGTTCGTTCATCATCATTACAAAACAACTCAAACCAACAATCCAAGATTGGAATGAAGTACAGTAGGATAAAACTTCTGGTATATGTGCGACACCTTGTCCAACCTTCTGTACAGAAGCAACTTTCACACATCTCCATCCTGTTATCTAATCATCAAAGATCAATCAGATAACGAACAGACCAATGAAATTGGATACTGACGGTTACAATAAAAAAAATTTTAAAAAGTACTCAAAATGTTTGGAGTTCCAAGGAAAAATCTGAAAAGCTAGTTGGTATTTTGGTCGAGGAAAAAACACTGCTCTAACTTGGAATCCTAACAACAACGTACTTAACAAAACCCTAGACGACAATAGCTATCAATTTTCAGACATGAACCAGGAAGCCATAAAAATTCAACGACAGAAATAATGGGGGACATATTTTAATGGAGGGGGATCAAGGTACACAAAAATTGGAGGTACCTTAATGCACCTGTGCGTTAAATTGTATGAAAAAAAGAGGTTTTACTATTTGAGTAAACAAAGAAAAAATCAACCATCAACATCACATCAACATGTATAGCTTCAACGTGTGGCCAAAAAGCTGTGTTAGGACACGATAAAAAAGACAGTTAACATTCAACTCATTTCCCTTCTCGACTACACTCTTCGGTCCCCGATACTGTGGAATGAATCACAAAAAACAGAAGTACAAACTGTGTGTAAAGTCGAGACAACCACATGGAACTGAAAGACGATGGTAAGCATTATGCAATTATTCAAAAAGGAAGTGACCAAGGTCTCATCAGGAGTATCGGAACGATTTCATCTGGTAATATCCAGTCAAAAGTTAGAATGGCAATATTTTCCAATTGAGTTGCAAACACATAAGCGTCCCCTCTTTGAAAAAGGCATAAAAACCTCCCACAAGCAGAGAACAGCAAAATATTAACTCTATAGCTTCTGCTTAGATGTGTTTTGGCACGTATCTAATGAATGGAAAATAATCACACTAGAGTGTAAACCCACATTCTCTAAAACAAGCACCTACAGAGAAACTATATCCATTTATTGCCATCTCATTTTGCAGCACATAGCTTCCTCCTGCAGTCAATCAGTCGATCATAACCATCAACCAAAAAACAACTAAAACAGATCCACACCTGCACTCCCATCATAAAGGGGAAAAACACAGGCTACTGTCAAGAGGCAAAAACGTTCCAAGTGAAGCTAAACCGAATACTCAAATATTACATCAGCACAATCATAGCACCTGCCTCACACGAATAGGAGAAGAGATCAGAGAGTTAAAGATGAAATCAAAAGGCGGTTGATAAGAACTTGTCAGATATTACACGTACCACCTGGGAACATATAATACAAGATTTGCTCAGTGCGCTTAGATGAGAAGAGGTAAGCATCAGCCTGCTTTCAAGTGTGTCAGTAGCTACAACCACTAGGAGCAGTCATAATAACAAGGAACAGAAGGCATGAAAACTCACAGAAGCATGTCTAATAAAGTGGGCATGATGCAATGGGTAATAGTGAGATAGACTGACACAAAAGGTCAGCAACCAGAAATTGAAGCGTTCAAACATGTAATATAGATTGAATTTTAAAAGACAGATAGTATAAAGCAGATAAAAGCGTCCACAGACAGAATAGTCCTACAAAAGGCACAACCAACAGAAGAATTTGTGAATCAGTTGTCCACCAGATGGCTGAACTGAACCTCTTACAACTTTCTGCAAATGTTAACATTACATCAAGGTTATGTGAGTCCCAAACTTCCAACAAGTAAATCATGGCAAGAGATAAGAAATCAGGATGAGAAGTGCTCCAACAAACGGCCTGTCAAAATATTGCATAATGACAAAAAAATGAGCTTATAATTCATTAAATAATCACTAAACCTACTTGAAAAAGAAAAAACGTAGACATGTTAAAATTATATCAAACACAAATACGATATCAGAGGGGCCAAGACTCCCAACACATGGTAGAGAAGATGCCCATGAGCAACACAGATAGTTGTATCACTAAGAATAGGCTATCTGCACAGACTCAAAACATTTCACATGAGGACAAGCAACAATTATCCATGTATAAATTTTATTTGGTTTTATCGTTTTCTTAGAACCAAAAATGCTAGTAAGACATCATTTCACAATTGGCTGAGCATTAATGAATGACCATGGCCATCTACTGGCCAGGCATGACTCCCCTTTGCAAGCAGGATTTTGGATTTGTATGCTCACACAAATGAATTCAATCAATAAAACTAGTGTTGAAAAAAAAAGGAACGAAGGCTTGTAGGTTCACAGGCAATGTGACAAGAACGCTTGATTTCAATTTATCTACAACTGTACACTCGGGTGTCAAAACATAACCGTTCACTAAGTGCAAGTCTAAGTTCACAACTTCCATTTTACTGGCAGCCTTAATCATATAGCTATAGCATTTTTTATCGTTGTTACTTGTTAATAATTAGTACAAGGCAAAATTACCCTAGTTCAACGCATATGCCATAGATTGATTCGTAAACAACAGGACAACGCTAAACATTTTCATTTCAGCTGGCTATCTAATGAGCTATCACTACCTGATATAACCTTTTCCCATAATTGGCTGGCAAGCTTGTGAAAAAACACAAATCAATCAGATATTGTGGCAATAAGAACAGAAGGTACATTGTTCCAACACGGAAAAATTTATGCAGTGCTTACCTCTGATTTGGAAAGAGGTCTTCACTCTTCATTGAATTCCATGATCATTTCATTTCCGCCATGAAATTCTCAAATTCAGCATCCTTATTGTAGTTACTTTTCTCAGGGGCAGATGGAGGGGGTGGTGCTGGAGGATTTGAGGCCCAAGGGACATTACTCAAGCTAAGGGAGGGATCCACGTTCAACTGAGGGGCAGCTGGAGGAGGGGGAGGGGGGACAGCCCCATAATAAGCCGAATAGCTATAAGGAGGTGCTGGGTATGTAGCATGAGCATTTGGTGGCATTGAAGCCATGGAATGGCCATATATAAAGGTTGGGGCAGAATGAACAGGAGCATTGCTCTGTGGTTGCATTCCGGGCGGATAACTTTGATGTGTCTCACCAGCAGATGAATAACTTTGTTGGGTATCACCAGATGAAATAGTCTGTACTGGGGCACTAGAAGCAGCTGGTGGCATTGGCGGTGGAGGATATTGCATTCCGAACTGAGGAGAGGGTTGCCCTGGAACAGGATGATACACAGCTGATCCTGGAGGTGGAGGAGGATAATGAGGATAGGAAGCATAAAGAGGAGGTCCGGGTGGACCCCACGAAACTTGTGCCCCAGGATAGCTCCCAGGTGGCACACCAGGAATTGGACCACCGACATTGTATTGCTGGGATGGGTAGGTACCACCAGGATGACTAGGTGCAGGGTAAGGGGGTACTGATGAAATTGGAGGTCCTGGAGGCACTGTTGGCTGAGGTGGTTTGCCAGCTACTCTCACAGCAATAGTCCTCCCATCTAATCTGTGACCATTCATGCTTGCAATGGCATTATTAGCCTGCTGGACATCAGCATACTTAACAAATCCATAGCCTTTACTCAGACCAGAGTCCCGGTCTTTAATAACCTTAGCCATAACAATTTCACCAAAAGGAGAGAATAAATTTATCAAACCATCATCATCAAAAGTGGGCGGCAAGTACCCAATGTATAGATTTGTTTCATCATATTCCTTTGGCTTGATTATATTAGCTCCCAAACCAGCTTGTGTGGTGTTACTGGAAGTGTTTGTACCACCTGCCCAAGGCGGATTGGCTCCCGAACTACCAGGTAAGGCGAGCATCGTGGAGCTTTGCTTGATTGCAGACTCTGGAACGGTTCCTCCCAATTCTGCCAAGAAGTTCTGATACTCATCATCCATTTTCTTGCCTGTGGTATTCTTCACTGGACAATCTATTGTAGGATGCCCACCATCACCGCATATCTTACAGAGTACATCGCTCTTAAAAGTTGAGGTTCGAGAAGGACATGCATATTGGCGGTGCCCAGGCTCACCACACAGCCTACAAAATTCTTCATCTCTTATGGTGCCATTCAGGGCCGCAAGCTCCCTGAGTTGCTGTCTCTTGTGCTCATTAAGAACCTCATCAACAGGCTGCAAGAGCTTCTCGACCATACCAGCAGCAGCATCAAGTGACTCCTGAGTGTCAGCCTCCACCAACACGTGCAAATCTTCATTCTCTGAAGGATCAGGTTTCAAATCCCTCTTCTGTTGCAGCCTACCCTCCTTTATAGAGCCTTTACCCCTAATAACAATCTTTGCTCCTGTCTCTCTTTCCATCCTCTTCTGGGTGTTTCCTCTCGGACCAATAATCAGTCCAATAAAATTGTAACCAGGGTACTCCTTCATCGGAATATAGAGCTTCTTATAAAGCTTTGGAGGCCTATAATCCGCAGGCGGCTTAAAGGCAGGATTCTTCTTAAGAATCTGTGATATAATTTCTTGCCTCTCCCTGTTCAATTTCTCACGGGCTCGATACTCTCTCGTGTTAATCCTAATACCCAAGTTATCGTAAACAGGCTCAGGCGAGGGTGACCTAGCGCCCTCGGGTGTATCGTCCAAAAGCATACCAGATTGCAATTTACGACTGATTTCAAGTAACCTACTATTCAAAGCCTGAACTTCAGGATCGAACTCGATGCCCCCAGTGAAATCTTTCATAAAATCAGGCAACTGAATCACGGGCTTCGGTTCATCATCTGCCCACCTGGATCTCCGCTTCCTCCCTCCAGTCCCGGTATTTCCATCACCGCCTCCGTCATTCGCAGTAACATCGTTGCTCGACTCGCTCGGAGGGGGGTCCCACCGCGACCTCCTCTTCCTCCGGCTGGTGGTCTCCTCCTCGCCACCGGAAAATTCCTTGTCGGTGCCGCTGTTTGTGTTCGTCAGGCCGTTTCCTGACAGCAACTGTTTCGGCAGACTCGATTTCGGAGAACCCCCGTGGACCCCAGGACGTCCGTTATCAGGAATCACAATCGACGAATCGTGAGCTTTTGCTAGGGTTTCGGGTTGATTAGATAAATTTTCGTCCGTATAAGGCGATTGAAGCTGGGATTCGAGCAGTGACTGCGGCGGTGAATCCATGTAATTGGATTGAATGGTGTCCATCGCACAAATAGAGAAGAAGGGTTTAGATCGCCGATGGGATGCGGAGACGCTAAATAAGAATCAGGAGATTTTAGGGTTAGATTCGGATCATGGGTCCACGATCCGCTAGTAAAGACAAATTAATTAGAGGACATTTTAGGTATTTAATAATAATCTGGATAATAAAATTTAGGCAGCGACGCGAACATCAAAATCACTCAATGGAGTACTTCAACTTCACGCAGGCCCAGTTTGCCAATTTTCTGGATCATCGGTCGCAAGCCACTGGTATACATAGAAGATGGACTTGCTACAGCCCTTATGAGGCCCAGTGGCTGTTGAGCACCTCAATGTAATCATAGAACCTTCTGAATGGGTCCATGAGTAGGCCTAGGCCCGTGAAGATGTCCCTCTCGAAGTAGTCGTGCGTGGGCCCATGATCCCCAGAGATTTGAAATCCAAACCTATCTGCCAGTTCAATCACCCAAAGTGGGGGATATTTTGGAGTCAGTTCGACCGATCCAGTTTGAACATTCATTCTGCAAATTGCAACACAATAAGCGCATGTGCTAGCTATATACTTGTACAATATCCAACATGAAAAAGTTAATATTTTTGTTATTCTAAAAATTTTCTAACTTGATCATCATACATGTAGTTGACACAATAAAAAAAAAATGCTTTTAAATTCAAATGAAATAAATGGTACACTTTTTTATATCTAATATGCATCATCATGTTCAAATGTACCAGATGATGCATAACCAATTACTGATAAATAGACTAGAAAATTAGATACAAACAATGATTTTTATTTCACTGCCCAAAAGCACAAGGCTAAATAACATTCATGATATTCAGTTATAGATCCAAATATCAGGTACCAAGCAGTATTAAAGTAAACACGAGAAAGTTATACAATGCTCGTGACTGGATCAATGTCCAATTAACATCCATCGGGTATAAGCACGACCGATCCCATAGTTTTCCGGCTCTCGAGATCAGAATGTGCTTGTGCTGCCTGGGATAAAGGGTATGTATGATTTCCACGAACACGTAGTACGCCTGATACAACGTTGGCAAAGAGTTCTCCAGCAGCTTCGAGCAGTTGGTCTCGGGTAACATTGTAGTGCATCAGTGTAGGCCTTGTCAAGAAAAGAGATTTAGCTGCAAGAGCCGACAAAGGCACTGGATCTGGGGCGCCTGATGCCTGTCCGAAGCTCACCATGTATCCGGCCAATTTCAAGCATGCCAACGAGCCCTGATTATATCACACAACCAAACTGGGGAAAATTAGTTCCAATGTGATTTAGTAGGTACGGTCAGTGCTGCAGTAGCACAGGCTTTTAAAAACGAAACTTTTTAGTTGTGTTTCAGATTCTGGTAAACCATGACCAATTGATGATAGCGTGTAATGCTACAGATGTCAAAAACATGAAGACAGGAATTTAACCTTGATCAACCTACTCCATGGAAATTTTGTGTCCTGATTTCAAAAAGAAGTCTACGCTAGAGGAAAACTGCAAGGGGAGACGACCCAAACCAATTTCATGGTGCATGGTCAAAACCCCAGGTAAACAAGATCCATTCATCTTCCAAGTTCCACGGGCATGAATTCACATTTGCCCATAAATAACCATGACCTTGAAAAATGAATCCAGAATTCAGTTGAAGAAATGAGGGTTAACATTGGAGAGGTCAGAGGTGTGTGATCATATCAAGAAGAATTGTAAATATTTTGAATGCCTGGATTGTTAGTGTAAACCTTTTTGTTTGATTAGTCTTGAAAGGGGAAAACAAAGAAAAAGAGAGCTCTGACACCATGCAAATAGGCAATAGGCCAAGACTTAGCCAAGCCCATGGATCATACTCCAGTTGATCACAAGTGAAAGGCATATTAAATCTGTCACTTTTATCAGCTGTGACTCAAACAAAGTTCTACAAGCACACATTTCTATATCAGTTGCTCTAATATTTCAATCTACAGACTACCATTGAGAGAGCACACCATTTACCTCGAAAGTGTCTTTTCCAACAGAATCATAGACAACCTCAACTCCCTTCCCAGATGTAATCTCTTGGACACGGGTAACAAAATCTTCATCCTTGTAAACTATCGTATGGTGACACCCGTCTTCTTTTGCTTGAGCAGCCTTCTCTTTGGTTGAGACAGCTCCAATTACTGTAGCGCCACAGGCATTTGCCCATTGGCACAACAGAGACCCCACTCCACCAGCAGCTGCATGAATGAGGACCGTGTGTCCCAGTTCAACCTGTAAAGAAACGTGAGGAGCATTAGGTATAAACAGATCTACAAAGCAAGGACTTATAGGATTGTGATACGAATTCCTTGTTTTTTAAGCAATTATAATTTTATCCCATCATTTGAGATGTACAGATGTCTCAATGGAGTGCAAAACAAGAATTTAAATCTTTATATATTAAACAAATAAATCTATATACTTCTCAAAAACTTGAAACCATTCGATGCTCAAAAAACGATTTCAAATGCATAATCAAATCTATTAATTCAAAAACACCATAAAAAAAATTCAGCAAGCACTTCTTGCCTAAAAACCAGATAAAATACTAAAAGCTTTGGCAATGATAATCTATAGAACGACTTACTTTGAAGCATCGTCGTACAAGAAACTGAGCCGTCATTCCCTTGAGCATGATGGAAGCTGCAGTGGCAGGATCAATAGAAGGAGGCACCGGAACCACTTTGTCTGCGGGAAGAATTTGTTCCTCTGCATAAGAACCCATTGGATTACCAGCATAAGCAACAAGATCTCCAACCTTTCTACCAGTGAGTCCAGGTCCAACAGCGGTCACGATGCCAACACCTTCCATACCTGTCATCAAACATTTAGATAACTTGGCGCTTAAAGTCCATGACTCCATATTTGGGAAGTGAGTTATCATAATAAATGATAATCTGTCTTGCTAATGTGTGTTCTTCTATGAAAACAAAATGAAAACATGGGCAAGCTTAGTTGTTTCAAATAGGAACAAAAACCTAAAACCACTGATTATGTTAACAATTAGAGAGTGTCTTGACAAATAAGGGGTCGAAATGTCATTTCATCAACTAAAACAAACCGTAGTGATTAATTTTCCCATCAAACCAATTCTAACAAAAAATATATATTCGTATCAGCCAACTGAAGTAAAGATGGGAGAATGAATTGGACCTGGGGTGAAGGGCAGTGCTGAAGCCTTGTAAACCCCTTTTCGAAAATAAACATCGATGAAGTTAACTCCAATGGCCTTATTTTTCACTTTAATTTCTCCATCCTTTGGTTCACCTATTTCCACGTCTTCCCATTTGAGGACCTATCATCCAATATTAACAGCAGTAAATTGTAGTAAATTATAAATCTATTTCACATCAATACTATCAAAGATCGGTATCCATTTTACCACACAAGCAACCCTTTTTAAATAACAAAATCGGGCCCTTCTAGTCGAAAACGGGAACCGAGAAACACACTAATTTGATTTCAATGTTGCTTATTCAAGTTCAACCCACAAATTCCAAACCACACAACATAACTAGCTTTAAGAACCAAGCGGGACGATATTCTTGCGGGAGATCGCCCGCTGATGACCCGAAAAATTCTCAGTTTAGCTCTAAGTTACACTACATCAGCCTTTCTCCCCCCTCGACAAGGATAAATTGTTCCAACAGCTCTCTTCCACAAAAGCCAAGAAACCAATTGTCACATAGTATAAAACATAAATCCCAAATACGACAAAAGATAAGCTAATGAAATTTTGAAGCAAGCCAAAGAGGAAAAAAACAAATAAACAAAGGGGTTACCTCCGGCCCACCCAACTCATGAACCCTGATGGCTTTCACCATTTTAGATGCTTTAATTGCAGAGGCGGAGAGGCCTCTCACTCGTGCCTTGATTACAAAGGGAGAGGTTTGGGAAGGATTTCCGTCAGCCGATTGAACGGAGATTCTGCAAGAAAACGAGTATCTAACAGGTCGAGCGATTGGCGAAATGTGGCCGCCTTTTAGTGATCCCACCATGTATGCATTGGGGGCGACCGACCGGTTGTTTAAAAAGTAGCATTTTTTGATAAAAATAAATTTGTTTGTCAATCACCCCAAAATAAATACAAATATTAATATATTTATTTGAAAATTTTATTAAATTCGAGGCAAAATTAAATAATGGAATCAAAATTGATATGTAGTTCTATATTAAGTTGATTTTTCATATGAATATTTATGATTTTTTTTTTCATTTACAAATATATTATTTTAATTGATTTTGAGTCATAGAATTGGATTATAAAGGAGGATGTTGTAATCTTGAATCTTCTATAGCAATATACTAATACTGAAAAAGATATTATTTTTATTATATTATTGTTAACCATCTTTGCTAGGGGTGAGCATTAATTTGGTTAATTCAAATTAAACGATTGAACCAAACTCATGGGAAAATTCGGATGATTTGGTTTATTACAGCAGATGACGCAGTCAAGCTGTCAATTGGGACGAACTCATTCTTTCCTTAGATTCATACTTATTTCCGTAGATTTGATTGAGATAATATTGGAAATCGGACTCCGAGATTCGGAATTTTCATCAAATTATTAATGGATCGAAATGAAAATGTTTCCTTGGATGAAAATCCTCATCCGAATGAACTGTTTAATGATGCCGGTAAAGATTCTATCTTGAGAACAATATGCTTTTCTTGGATTATGTTGGGGAGGTGGTTCTCACCCTTAATTCAGATGGGCTGTCCTCGAAATTGGTTGAACCTGTGCATAATGTAAGCAACTCCCTATTTTCATCTTCTTTCAATTAATAGCCTTTCGCTGGCAGTAATTATTTGATCATGACGTTGATTCTGGTGAAACTTTTCTTAGATTAAGTTGGAATTTTTGTTTTGTTATTTCTGTTATTATTATTATTTTGTTCTTAGGCTCGTCTTTTTACCATATTATTTCAGTCTGCCTAATCTTGTTTTAGCCGAATGCTTTGATTTGACGCATGCGGGTTTATCCCATGCCACTTAATTTTGGCCTGCGCAAATTTATCCCGAGTCAACAATGTCCAAATCACAACACAATGTTGTGAAATGCTGGTGTTATTATTTATAGATCAAGCTCCCAGTTTGTCTTACCGATATGCTGATAAAGATATTTCATGCTCTTACATTTGTAATGAGATTTGGATTAGCAGATTTCAAAAGGCTATTCTTTGGGTCACAATGGAACTCTTTGAAATTTCGATTAGCAGAGTTCAAAAGCCTATATTTATCAATAGAATTTTTTGAAAGCTTATTAACATTAACTTTCTTTAGGATATGAACTTTTGTTTGAATATAGAGCATCATCTTAACCTAGTCTTGTGTGATATGGAGTCAAATTGTGTCTGAAAATGGTGATTAGATCTCTGTATCCCCAATAGATTATGGATGAGTAGAGAACATGAGCTGAACATTTTTTGGCTAGGTGTGAACTTGATATCTTATTCTGAAAAGATCTCAGTGTCATGGAATTAACTCGAACTGTAAGTTGATGTTTTTCATTACTTATGTTTGCCTGAGTTCTGGAAATAAGCTAAATTAATTTAGTCATTGCATGTTGAGCTATGGTATCGATAGTCATTCACTGGGTTTTCACCAACATTAGCACGGGTCTGAAGTCTTTTAATTAATGAATGCCTGCAATTAGTGCTTAATATGATAATCTGTTTGCTGCATAAAATGAAGTTGGCTGGAAACGGGTGCACATTGATATAGCTCAAGTTGATAGATGGAAAGTGACAAATGCATCAAATGATGAATCCTGTGTACGATATGCAGCTTCTTTTGCTGGGTATTTTTAAGTCTTCTATTAGTCACACTTGCAATTTTGTTTATCTATTGTATATCCAGTTCTTGTCTTAGCATTTTGCATTGAAGTTTCATACCAAATAATAGACTAATCCTGTCCCGTTGTATATTAAATTTTTCTTGGCATTTAGTGGACATGAAGATGCAACTTTTAACCACTCTTTAGAATATAAAATTACTTTCATGTTAGTTCTACAATGTACTTTTGTCTAGTAATCAAACTCTTTGGTTGGCATTCGTTCTTGTATTTCAAATGAATATGATATCTTGTTCGTCTTTGTATTTCCCACGTCCCTTGGCAGTTTTTCATAAACTCTTATTTATCTTGACATGAATAGCCCTGTTTTATTCATCATCAATTCTGCTGTGATGTGGAATGAGATGTCAAACTTTTTTGCCGTTGCAATGTTAGCGTTATTTGGCATTCATGGTGCATTCTGAGATTCACAAAATTGTCTTGAAGCCTAGATTTTCTGGCCATTGTTAAAGCATTTCGTTACCCTCTTGAAATGAAAAGCTGCCAGTCTACTCTAGATAACGCATACCTGCAATAGTAAAATGCACCATAATATTTTTTTTATGATATTCAGTAAATTCGATATTCCTCTAGTTCTTGTTGAATTATCACCGACTCGACTAATAATTAGTGAATTTGTTTGTCTTGATTAATGCCCCTGTTTTATATTCCTGCAGCAAGAATTGTGGACCAAAATACTCACTGTGCACAGTCCTCAAATAAATTTTGTGGTGGTTTCTTAGGTATGGTTTCTATGGGGATGTCATAACAGAGAGCGAAAAGTATTGGTGGATGGGACCTAAGAGATATGATTATGTTTCTTCAGCACAGGTATAAAATCTATTGGCTTTTTTATTCGATTTGCTGAGAAAGAGCAGCCTGAGTCAATTTTAAGTTTTCCTCATTTAGTCTATTTAGACACGTGGGGATCATGGTGATGAGACGTTTATTCATGCTTGTGCTTACAAAACCAAAACCAAAACCCGACAACAGATCTGGAAGTCCATTTCTGTGACTTTGCTCTGTTGGTAAAAACTTTTCTCATGTTGTCCTTTTATATTCTATCACCAGTTTCAAGATCAACATGAGTGCTAAATTAATTGCCAAGGTTTTGTAAGGGTAATATACAGTTTTGGAACGGAGGGAGTAGTCAACTATTAACTCTAGTATAAAAGTTTTTGGTTGTTTTTTTTCCCTTCAATGAAATTAGTTCTTTACGGAATCTGTTGTACATTAAGCTAGCCAACATTGAGCAAATACTCTGGCATGTATGAAGTGCTAGAACTTTTCAAGATCTTATGGTCAAAAGGGACAGAATACAATAATTTTTCCCAGCCTTTTCCCAGGAGAAGATGATAAACGGAAATATTGTTTAATTTAATAATCTCTAATGAGAATTATTCATCTACTTGAATTTTCATGGGTATTTTAGATAGTTAAACTTTATTATCTACGTTTATGATATTTAAGGTCTTACGAGGCAGAAGTGAATTATGTAGAAGTTGAATCAGAAAAAAGTGGCTCGAGTGCCGAGAACAATGCTCAAGGTAGGAGAACGTTTTGGGACTTTCGTCGAAAACCTGAGCAGATGATTTGCCGTGCGAACTGCACAGTTTGTAATGAAACAACCACTGATAGTATGATTGGGCGCTCGAGTTCGACGACAAACTTGGGGAGATTGAGATGATCGAAATCCAAAGGACATTTTCTTATTGTGGGCGCTGCTGTAATCTCTTGCGCGATGGAAAGGCGCCGGATGGCTTGGTGGCTGACGCCTACCTTTCTGATGGGTTCTTGCATCTTATATTTGATTAAAGACTGCCTTCACCCTTCTTATCTACGGTCATATTTAATCTCTCTCTATCACGAAAATCGCTTTACTTCGACTGTGAGCGTGCATCACATTCCTTTCCCATGTAGAATTTTGAAGTGGTGGCACACCCAGCCGGGTGCAGGATTAGACGATTAGTTGCCCAAACTGAAAATAAACTCAAACTTTGTATTATATCTTGAGATAAGTTTCAGGAGACTGCAACAATTCTTCACTAAATCCAGGGCATTACTGCATTTAAGTAGAAGAAACATAATTACATCGCTGCAGCAACTTATTTATTTATCACATAAATGTATGCAGGCATCTTATTCAACTTGCCAAAAAAGGTGGAAAGCCCCTGGATTTTAACTTCGGTCGAACACCATAAAGTATACGTCTCAAGTATTTTTTTCACTGTTTTTTCCTTTAGTGTGACCAAACAACAGACCAGCTTTCACCAGGCAACTTTTAATCAATAATATTCACATGAATGGAAGAATTAACTATTCATGATGATTTAATAATGAAATTATTATGTGTTAATCTACATCTAAAAAATAAAAATAATATAGATTTTATGAACAAAACCACCATAAGATTTGTCGTTCTCAAAATATCACCAGTAAATTTTTAGTTTTAAATATAATTTCGGCATTTTTTTTTATTGTATTCATGAAAATTTTGTGAAAAAATATGTTTCCAATGATATAACACATTCGATGAGCTATCTATCATTTTAAGTCAAAAACTTTTGTGAGACGGACTCACGGGTCGTATTTTGTGAGACGAGTCTCTTATTTGGGTCATCCATGAAAAAATATTATTTTTTATGCTAAGAATATTACTTTTTATTGTGAATATCGGTAGGGTTGATCTATCTCACAGATAAAGATTCGTGATAGACATACTCTCATTTTATTTATCCGCGGATGTAACATAGAATTTGCTGGTAAATGTTAAGAAAATGTGGTGTTGTACGCGGACAAACTGAAAAAGCAACCGTCCTTCAGTTTTTTAAAAAGTTGACTATTCGTTGAATTACATTTATATATAGAAGTCAACTAATCCCTGAATTATATATATCTTGCACAATAAAAAATAATTGTACCTCGTAATTGAAAAATATCGTTCTTCCACCAAACGTTTTGTTTTTTTGGTTCAGAAAGATGTAAAACGAAGACCAAGAAGAGATTTATTTGACATCCTGCCTAAAAACCTGCTTCCCAGAAATTATCCAAGGAGTAAAATTATACAGAGGAGTGAAATTCTCTGCTTCACAATACAAGTTGTCTGAGAAGATTTTAAGGGGACAAATCAAGAAGCGGTATGTGGTCTACTTTGCTGTTCTGTGAAGATTGTCTCATTTATTTTTCGATTTTACATTTCTTGAAGATTTTCAAGAAAGGTAGTTTCAATTTTGCCTTCAAATTATATGCCATCTTTCTTTCTTGTTATCGCCAATGTTGACTTTCGTTCCATAAAACAGCGAATTTTTACTTCGGGTATGACGGTCGGGAGCTTGATTGTGGGAAAATAGACTGGTCATAATAATGGAAGGATCAGATGAATTGTCCCCTCCAGCACATTTAGTTGCTTGTTTAGCCGTTAAAGGAGGTAGGAAAAGCAAATATGTCGTCAAATGGGCGTTGGACAAGTTTGTGCCAGAAGGAATTGTCTACTTTAAGTTGCTGCATGTTCGCCCAGTGATATCTAGAGTTAGAAATCACAGTAAGTGTCCACTTCAAGTTGATTTTGGCGTTCGAAACATAGAAATACATGTGAACAAACTTGAAATAGCTTATCCTGTTGTGATTAGAATACAATATCTGCATCATCTTTCAAGACCATGTTCAGAGGCTTTATATCATCAGTATGTTGTGATGTTTATGATAAGCTGGAAATAATATTTAATGGTACTACAAATCTAATCATTTTTATCCCGATTGCTCATTACAAGTATGCGGCGTGAACATTAATGTTCCCAAGCATGGGAAATCAACATGAACAAAACCTTGATATTTTGATTAAACTCCCAAAAAAGCTTTGTTTTGTGCTTGATACATGCCGGTCGTTTCGTGATTTGCTCGCCAGTGGGGAAACTAGTCCCTATTTCTGAAGTTCATGATGATTTAGCAACCGCATATAGAAAGCAAGTGGAGTGGCAGGTGACTGAAAAGCTTCTTCCTTACAAGAACATGTGTAATCAGAGAAAGGTAAAAGCGTTTTGGCTCTTGGAAGACTGCCGAATTAAATTGGTTGCTAATCAATTTCTTTCATGTTCAGGTGCAAGTGAAAATCGTGCAGATTGAGTCAGATGATGTGGTAAATGCAATCTGTGGTAAAATCTTCGAGCTACAAACCGATAAACTTGTTATAGGTGCTTCATCTCGCAGTATTTTTTCGAGGTAGTATCATAAAAAATGAAATATGTTTGGCTTCTATGTGTCTTTTTTTATGTTCTTTACATGCAATCTTTTGTCTGATGGCGAAATCAATTCACTGCATGTACAGGGGACCTGATCTGTCTTCAAAAATATCAGAATCTTGTCCTGCCACTTGCACTATATATACTGTTTCTGAAGGCAAATTGTTATTCCGTCCATCAGATTCAAAAACAAATAGAAGCTTTAGTGATGACAGTAGTGAAGCGAGTTTTTCGAGTGATAACTCTTCAACTTATACGTTGAGCTCACATACAGGTACATTTTAAAAAGAAGCTTCTCGTCTCTCAATTGATTTGAGTCCATAATGAGTTCTACAACAATAAAACCCTATTTTCTGATTAGTTGTGGCTGGTTTTATTGGCTATACCTAGGTTATAGATATTATTGTTCAATTTCAATGGGATAGTTAACAGTCCTTGAAATGTAACATGCTCGTTTAAGCTCAATTTAGTTTTTTGAAGGTGAACAAGTCTAATATTACTGTGCTAGAGACTAACTCGATCGTTTGTGAAAAAACCTTGCACACAAATATTTGGACCTTGTTTAAACTCCCAACCCCAAGAAATTGAGATTGGACTGTATGCTACAAATTTTTCACTTAGAATATGTTTCTGAACAAGGAGTCCTGCATTATGCATCAATGGATAGAAGTTTGTCAAGAGGAGGTAATCTAATCTTTTTGTCTCTATGCATTTTCAGAATTGAGAGACCAAGGATCAACGGACCTATTCTTTCTATCTCGTTCATCCTCACTTCCTATGCAGCGCTATCAAGCACTTTCAACCATAAACCAGACCATTCTGAATAAAATACCTCCAAATGGAATCATAGCTCCTGGAAATTTATCACCTGGTGTAGTAGAAAGTAATTATGAAGATGTTAACGAAGCAACTAGCGAGGCTTCAAGCTTCAGTGGCTCATCGGCTTACAGCCCTTTGTGGGATCAAGCTTCAACTTCTCATAATTCTTCAGAGAATCAGGTGCCATGTTGTTTATTGTTCAGCCACGATTTCAATGAGCCAAAACTTTTGAACTTACCAAAAAGAATAAAGTCGTCTGTTAAGATTGAGACTTGGATCTAAATCAATCTCAAAAGCTAGCTCAAGGGGGGAGATTGTTCAAGTTCATATATACAACTCCCAAAGATTTAATCCAGTGGGACATTCAACACACACCCCTATGTCTAAAATGAACAACTAGAACGTAAAGTTTACAATACATTATCGGATGGTTCATAGGGTAGTCCAACACATAAATGTGGGTCTTGACTCTGATGTCATATTAAGATTGATATTTTGACCTAACTCAAACTTAAAAGTTTATCAAAGGGAGATGATTATCCAAGTTTATATATATAATTCTCAATTACTTAATCCAACCGATGTGAGACATCTAACATCGTTGCATGAAAATGGCTCACAAAACCACCTCATTATTTATCTGAATAGGGCCATCATATTAGCTTGTCAAAACTTAAATCAGATTAATGTCTAATTTTATGACTCGCGGCTAGCTGCTATGAAAGAAAACTCAATAACAATTGTGTGAGTTGTTGTTTGCTTGTTTTTTTAATCATTGTTTAGGATCTTGATTTGAACTATTGGCCAACACATGCATATTCGGGTGTGTAAAACAGCAGCCAACACTAAGTTCTTTTTAGGGTATTATGATATTTGGAATACATATAGAAGAGTCGAACAAATGTTGGTAAAAGGATTCAAGTAAACAAATTGGAATCGTATGTTTTTTTAGGAAACACAAAAAGAGTCTCAGTTCATTAAGATGCTGTTATGTTATAAATAGGTATAAATTTGTAAGAATTGTCCAGACTTGGAGTATATGAATTATGGTGCTTCTTTTTGCACTTGAAGTGAAGTGCTTGAGTTACAGTTTGGCCACTTAATATAAATAACCTATCAATGCCCAGTATGGTAGCATATTTTGATCAATGAAAATTTTTTACCTAGAAAAAAAAAAGAACTTTTAAGCATTACTGTGCAGCGAATATATTCAGTTGCAGCTTTTAATTTGACCAACATGGAACTCTATAAATTTTTCTGAGATTAAAAAAACCAGTTTGTGTGTTTCCTTTTCTTGTCTGTTTATCGTTTGAAACATTACCGATGAACCTTAAAATCACATATTTTGAGTAACATTAATCCTTTTTTTTTCAGGTCAACGCCAATTTTGAGCTAGAAAACTTGAGAGTGAAAGTCAGACACATTCAAGGATTGCATGCCATTACACAATTACAGAAGTATGATGCTTCTAGAAAGGTATATTTGTATATCATCTCGTGGTATCAGCTCCACTGCCAAAATGCGTTGATCTTTTTTTATTGTTTACCATTTAAAAGTTACCTTAGAGTAGTACTATGTGGAAACTATATCGTAATAACTTGCATTAAGGAACATTTCATTTTTTGCTTTCTTGATTAGATAAATGAACTTCAGAAACGTCATCTGCAAGAAGAAATTAACCTGAAGGAGATAAGTAATAAAGAGGGGGAAGCCCAAATGTTAGCAATAGAAGAGAAACAGAGGTATGAAGCTGCTAAAAGAGAAGCGAATTTAACGAGGGAATGTGCTGAATATGAAGCTTCAGAAAGAAAAGATGCAGATATTAAAGTGTCGCGTATGGCTAAAGAGAAGGAAAATCTTGAAAACGCCTTGATGGGTAGTTACCAAAGGTACCGAAAATTTTCCTGGGAAGAAATTGTATCTGCAACATCTTCTTTCTCTGAGGATCGTAAAATCGGAACTGGAGCTTGTGGAACTGTGTACAAATGCAGTTTTCACCACACAACTGGTGCTGTGAAAGTTCTCCATGCTGAGGAAGCAACTGGGAGGAAGCTATTTCAGCAGGAGGTATGACTATTTATGAGAGTGAAAAAAAAGACTAGTATTTATGTAATTACTCGAGTATTTAAAAGCGAGATATTGTGGCAATTCATCCTAGAAACTAACTTCTACAATTTGTTATATATATCTCAGATGAGAAGTATTACATGATATAAATTAGGAACTACTTCTAGTATCAAGTAGTAAAACCTTCCGGGGAATCAATGTGATTGTTTAATCATTCGTGCAGAATATATTTTCTTCCTCGTAAACTACTTGCAACATCAATTATATGATCAATTTCTGTCTTTAATGATTTGTAGCTAGAAATACTGAGCCAGATTCGTCATCCACACATACTGATTCTTCTGGGAGCATGTCCTGAAAATGCTTGCCTCGTATATGAGTTCATGGCAAATGGAAATCTTGAAGATAGGCTGCTTCAGAAAAATAACATGCCTCCGCTTTTATGGTTTGACAGATACCGAATAGCCTGGGAAGTAGCCTCAGCTCTTGTCTTCCTACACAGCTCAAAACCAAAAGCAATAATACATCGTGATCTAAAGCCAGCAAACATATTGCTTGATCGTAATAATGTAAGTAAAATCGGCGATGTAGGCCTCGCCACAATGATTCAAAACGACTCTCTTTCTATATCCACCAAATACAAAGAAACTTCGTTGGCGGGTAGCCTTTGCTATATTGATCCTGAGTACCAAAGAACTGGACTAGCCTCTCCAAAATCTGATATTTATGCCTTTGGTATGGTTATTTTGCAATTGCTGACTGCCAAACCGGCCATGGGGCTGGCTCATATGGTTGAAACTGCATTGGAAAATGATCAGTTGAGGGAAGTGCTAGACGCTGAGGCTGGAGAATGGCCAATCGAGGAAACGAGGAATTTGACCCTTATGGCTCTGAAATGCATAGAATTTATAGGAAGAAATAGACCTAATTTGAACAACGAAATTCTACCTGCTTTGGAGAAACTGAAAGAAATAGCTGATAAAACACGAGATTTGGTATTCATTTCTGCACCTCCACCTCCTAACCATGTCAGATGTCCCATTCTCAAGGTATGTGTTTGTTGGAACGTATTCTTTCTGATGACATCGAGATTATGATGTATATTTTATGATATCGTTATTTCGTCAGAAAAGATTTTCTACAAGATTTATTTCAATATAATTTCATCTATGTATAGAAGCAATTGTTGTATTCTAAATTTTCTTAAATAACAGAGACTAGTAAGAGTTTTAGCTCTCGGGAGTCTATGTAGTGGGTGTAGGCATTCGGATATAAACCATGTAAATTTTATATTATGTTGCATTATCTTCTCATTTCTATTGTCGAAAATTCAACATCCTTTATTTGTTGTTAGTCTCCATAAACTTCAGCACATAGTGATTCTTGTTTAACAAAGTCAGTGATTGAGAGAGTGCTTTTTAGTTTCACGTATGATTCCCTTTGTATTGCAGGAGGTAATGTGTGACCCTTGTGTTGCCGCGGATGGACATACATATGATCGGAAGGCGATAGAGAAATGGCTCGAGGAGAAAGATACATCCCCCATTACAAATCTGCCGCTGTCACACAAGATCCTCATTCCAAATTACACCATTCTTTCTGAAATTATAGAATGGAAGTCAAGAAAAACATTGACTTGAAACCGATGAGTTTCCCACAGAATTTCTGATGTTTGTAAATTCGATTAAAGTCTTGGATTCCACCATCAATTTTTCTTATGTGTATATGAAGAAGTGATAAAGTAGACTTATGACCACTGCAAGATACAACAGTTTTAAGAAAGTGTGCCTATTTTACCATGTTTGTACGTATATGAGGTTGGATTTGTGCCAATAATTGACATGTTATTATGTGTGACTGGCTGTGTGTCGGTATTACCTTGTCGTCTTTGAAAGTTTGGATTGCAGCGTTTCAGCTATGAGTTTTTGTTGAACAACTAATGTAGCTCCAAGATATGTCGTAGAGAAGTTTGAATATCTCTACTTTGTTATTATCATCCTTTTGGTGACAATTTTTTTTATCTTTGAAGAATTTAATTCAACTCATTTTTCGATACTCAAAAACGTGTGTGAGGAGACAACTGCATTGAATGCCTCCAAGATATTCACGTTAACATATTGTGGTGCCCATGGTTGCGAACATCTTGGAAGAATTGGAAGAATTTAATGCAGTAACAAACAATTATTTTGTTAGTCTTTTATTTGAGTAAGAAGTATTCATGCAAATAATTCTTTAATAAAGTTCCTGATTATAACAAAAAAATAATATCCATGAAATGATGTTCAATTTAAATAAACATACAAAGAATTCTTCATGCAATTAATTATCAGACACTCTCAAAATACTACATCCTATCAAGAAATAGTTCGAGGATCGTGGTGAAGATTCTATGGTGTCACTGGGAAAATAGGTGTGTGTGCTAAATCATATTCATATATGGAACCAAATACACTAATATTTTCAAACATTCGTAAGAATTACTCTGTTTCTCCCTAATTCATCAAATAAAATATCAATTCTAATCAAAATATACGACTCCAACTAACTCAAGACTAAAAATTTTATGTCGAAGACAAGAAGACCAGTACAAATCTGAACTATTTTAGTAACAAGGATCTTTATCTTGATATATGCTGTGACAAACTTGCGTTTGCTGAGTCTTCATGCTATAGCTCGATCCAAATCCGCTCGAACTATCGTTGATCATGTTCTAGTCATCTGATTCTACAACTGTACTTCATTCACTTTTCATGTATATAGATGAAAGAACGCATGAGTACTAAAATAACTCTTAATTTATTTTCGAGATATCTGTTCATCCATGTACATGAAACAAATGTAAGAACAATAAGTAGAACAGATGATCTGAACTGAATTACCTTTAAAAACATTCAGCAGCACCTCAGTTGATTGTTTCCATGACCATCAGATCGGTCAAACCATGACCAAATCGAATGTTTCACGCACAGAACCAACAATACTGGATGCTTACTGCAAGATATCTTCTAGCTTGTTGAGGACTTCCTTTATGTCCGGTCGGAGGAGACGCGAGGGCGAACAACAAGCCATCGCGAGTTGAAAAAACCCAAGAATGGAATGTTCGACAGCTACCCTTTGATCATTGCTTAGGCCAAGAAGAAAATCCGGATGATACAACTCCATGATACGGTCATCAAGAATAGCACTTCTCATAGCACTTGGCAAATAAAAGTCTTGATCAGGGTTAGGGTTATCATCCAACGATTCTTTTCCAGTCAGTAACTCCAGAAGTATGACCCCAAAACTGTATATATCACTATCTTCGCAGACATCTTTCATTTTCATCAACTCAGGGGCCTTATACCCCTGAAATGCAGAAGCTTCAAGCATTTGCTGAGCAGCAGTTGGATTCAAGAGATTGTATAGGCCAAAATCCGAAATGTATGGTCTGTAATGGCTATCCAAAAGTATATTCTTTGACTTGAGATTTCCATGGATAATGGGCCTTTCAGAAGACGTATGAAGATGATGAATTCCTCTAGCGATCCCCATAGCGATTCTGCCTATGATGGGCCATTTGTGAGCCTCGCCGTTGCTATCTGCACATGTCCGGCGGTTATTAGCACACCAAAGTCAAGAACGTTGTAAATATGGGAAGCAAGAATAGGAAAAAATGACAAAAGATCACACTAAAAATGAACCCAGAATTTTGAAAAATTATAAACACGTGCTAGGGTAAAAAATATGCAGAAATAGACATGCATAAACATCCACCAGAACTACTCAGCAGTTTTTCTACATATCAATTTTCCAACAGCTAAACTAACATCAGATAGATTCAAATCAGTAGAAAATGAAATTTGATAGCTATAAATGCCGATATCGGATGGTTGATGAAAATAGCATCTTTCAATGCTGACACCAGGCATATATACACAAGATTCACTCAACAATTTAGAAAGAATTAACCTTGAATCAGTGAGTAACGGTGGACCATGTCGATCAGCCTAAATATGCTTTAACAAAAAATATGACAAAAAAACTAAACCAATATCAAATACAGAAAATTCCGATAATAGCCACTCAAAAAAATATTTGCTCTCTCAAGCTATACTAAGTTGCTCGCTAGTTTAAATATCCGGTTGAGTCTATGTCAATGAATAGTGACATTATTTGCATTTCTTCAAAGTAAAACCACTAGAATCCACTTTTAAGCAATATAGAAGTAGCCTATGAGCAAGAGTTTTCCCCAGAAAGTGGCTTTCTAGGATGGAAGTGGGCCTCTCTTTCCTTTGCTCCGGTCTACCACAATGGCATCTCGCTTCTCTTTTTAAGAAATTTGATCCTTACTCATAACATTTCACAAACTCAGATATCAAACACAGATATTTCAGAATCAAGCACAACCCGATCTAATCCACAACCCATCACCATTTTCAAGAAGCATTAACCAGAATAATTTTACACAAAATGAGCTAAATTTCCAGAATTTTACCTCTGATAAATTGAGCCAAATTTCCAGAACCATAAAATGGATGAACCATCAGTTTCTCCCCTCTGGACCCTGCATAAAATGCATTCAAAGGTGCCAAATTTGGATGCCTAACGGACCCCAAAAACTCTACTATCGGTACAACCTCTTCCATCCTCAAAGTACAAGTAGGCCTCAAGAATCTGAGCAGCAATGTTGGCGTATTTGAATTGACCAAACTAGCCCTGTACAGAGTTCCATAGCTAGATTTTCCTATAACCTCACCAGGGGCATCAAGAATTTCCTGTACAATTAGATCTTTCCCACCTTGAAACTTGATCAAATCCTCTGTATTCACCACCACATCTACTTCTTTACACTCAAAAGCTGCTTCTATATCTCTTGTACCACTTCTTTCTCTTCTTCTCCTCCTCCTCCTCGAACAAATGATTGCGAAAACTAGAATCGTGAAGAAAGTTAGTGATGGTACTCCTATGATTAAGATCAACTTATGCTTATGTTCCATATTTTCATTAGAATGACAATGGTTTCTCCTTCTGGGGATCTTTTGCGGAGGGTAAAGATTGGAGCTTTATGGGTTTTCTGTGAAAAGTAAGAAAGGCCCAAGATCTGGAAACGGTGTTGGAATATGAAATTCAAAATGTAAAGAGTGAAATCCGAAGTAATCCCGAGAAATTGTTAAATCATCCTCATATTGTTCGTGCTTACGTGTGTGAGTGGGTGGGGGAGAGAAACAACATTAATATATGGGATTACATATCCAGCGAAAGAAGTTCATATATTTGCTGTTCCATATTGAACTCTGTCAACTTCCCACTCCCTCTCATTTATTTTATTTACGTACAGAACATTTCAGAATCACAAATTATCTTTTTATTATTGACAAAAAATTAAGAATTGGAGAATTATTCAAACTGGTATATTCACGTCATTTTTCATTGGAAATGTACAATGTATAAATTAACTCTGCGCAAGAGAGCTCAAGTTCATATTTTTTGTACTATTAAATGGTTCAATTAATTGAATAAATCTGAATATTTTTTAGATATAAAATAATGAATAATATGAAGTTATAAATCATGTTTAGAACTTAAAAATAAGGGATAAAGAAGATTAAGGGAAACTTACTTTTAAATCTTCAACAACATTGTTATATGTGCGTTCAGTCTTTGTCGACCGAATATATATATATATATATATATATATATATATATATATATATATGATATTGTTGAACAAATTGTTTTAAAGTTAGTACAAAAGATAAAATTTTGAGTGTAAAATTGGAGCTACATTAACGTCAATATTTATTACAATTGTTTATGTGTTCAAATATCATATATTAGTATCTTATCTGAAATAGTTTAAACTGAAATATCATTTATTAGTACTACATATTTAATATTTTGCGTCAATTTTCATTCGAAAAAATATATGTCATTAATACCAAAATGTGTTATACATGTGTGGATATTAAAAAACTATATATTAATAGTATATCTAAAACATTCAGTACTCCAATATCATATAGAAATACAAAACTTTCAAGGTTTTATACCGATTTTTCATCCGAAAAATACGTGTTATTAATATCAAATTCTGTTATACATGTTTGAATACTCAAAAATCATATATTAATGTTAGATTTAAAACATATAATTCTGAAAATCATATATTTGTTCGATACTATCAATTTTTGTACCAAATTTCATCGGAAAAAACACGTGGGCCCATAGAACGCAGGATCGTTTGTTGAGTTAGTCAAAGAGTGCATGAAAAAATCGATTTCATAGATACCGAACACTTATTTAACTATTAAGACGAAGATTTATTGATCATTTGCTCGAAAATTAAACATAGGGCCCGGATTCATTATGTGCATACATGTATGTTTCATGATTTTGTCAAAAAAGGGTCCAAAAGTGCTTTGTTTTTTAATAGCCAGTCATGTAAAAAGTTATTTTCTCAGTTCTTGAAAAGTTAAAGTTTAGCATGTTTTTTTTTTGTTCGAGGGCGCCACACAGCAAACAACATGCATATCCATATCTATATTTATATATATATCTACATTTATCTGTATATATAAGTTGATTTTTGTGAGTATCCGTTTGCTCCATAACAAAATTTCGATTGATGATAAAATTTGCGAAGGTTTTTTTTATCTCATGTTTCATACTTTAGGTCCTACTTTTAAAGATCACACACATGATAGATGGAAAAAAGTACATTTTTTGTATCCAAAAAAAATTTATTATAACAACACATTCTAAAATTAACCAAATGATTTGTTAATCATAATGAATAACTTAAATATTTTTTTTAAAAATTAATTACTTTTAAAAATATGTGCACACGAATTAACCCGTACGTATGTTGCTAGCGATCGATCCCCTTCACATCTTACTTTTTCTATGGTGGTTGGTTGTCTCGATTACTGATAATGATATCAATTAATTGTTATTGTCCCTAAACAATGACTCATTAAACGTGAAAAAATGTCTTAATCAATTGGGAAATTAACCTTCCTTCGTTAATTAAGTTTCAGAATGAAAATGCGTATGAAATATAAAATAATTTTAAAGAAACAATTAATGACATAATTAATAATAAGTAAAAAATTTCTCACTTTATCAGCACAGGCGAAAAAAATGCGACCCCTTACCCCACGTGTGAATAACTTTTGGAGCAAAAAGTGAGACAAATTTATGAATTCGTCCATGCATACAGAGAAACAGAGAAAGTGTCTTTTTGTTTGGACAGGTTCTTTTTGAGCACTTGCAAATTTTTTTTTTTAAGCCAAATATTTAGCAATCATAAATGTATGTACGTAATTTTTTTTAAAAAAAAATTGATTGGAAATGTGTAAATATTTTTCATGTAGGAAATTTAAAAATCATTTACAATTCTAACATCTTCTTTTTTCACTCAAATAAAAGTAATGGGCATAGATTTTAAAGTCAAATTATGTTTAATTTATTGTTTATGGAATTAAGGTAATTAATTTTAAGAATAGTGGGAATTCCTGAATTTTTTCAAGAACATAAATTTAAATTTAGTAATATGATTTGGTTGGTAATATTGAGCACATGCAAGAGACATACATACCATATCTTCAACTCTATCAATATATTCCATTATAACGATATTAAATAGTAATATAATTAAAAATTATTATTCCCCTGTTTAATTCCATCGATCCTAATATATATAATTATGTTGACTAATTTGTATACTGACAGTAATTAAAAGCTGTCCTAAAGTCACAAACACACTAATCGTGGAAATATTTAAATCTTGACAAAAATTTGTGTGAGACGGTCTCGCAGATCGTATTTTATGAGACGGATCTCTTATTTGGGTCATCCATGAAAAATTATTATTTTTTATGCTAAGAGTATTACTCTTTTTGTGAATATCGGTAACGTTGGCTCGTCTCACGTATAAAGATTCTTGAGACCGTCTCACAAGAGATCTACTCTTAAACCTCTGATATTACATACATATGTAATTCTTTTTATGATTTTGAGGAAAATTTTGTACAATTTGGACATAAGTCAATAATGGTAACTGCGATTTTCTTTTTCTAACTTGCATGATTTTTAATCCTTATTCATGAAAGTCGCTGGTACATGTAAGCAATGTGCCTACTTATTATTATAATAAAATTAAAATTTATGTATGTATTAATACCTAACGAATAATCTATATCTATGCTATTAATAACAGGAGAGAGGTGAATAATTTTTGTGATATTTTTTTAATACTCCCAAATTCTTTTTATACCAACATATTAATAAAATGTCAAATTTTTTATGCAGTCAATGGACAAGAGTGAGCTTGCAGCAAGTCATATGTTCAACTTCTTCTTTGTTTATTTTATTGAGAATAATAGTAAAGCTGCAACAAAGATATTATAACAATTATATTATTAGAATTTTTTATTATATCGTGATATTTTGTTATTATCTCGTGAAATTTTGTATTGAATTTATCATAATATTTTGATAACTAAAATTTTGTATTTAATTTTTGTGTTGTATGAATTATTATACAAATTTAGTTATACTTTTTTATTGAACAACTCTAATTTTTTTAAAAAAAATTATTTCAAAATTTTATTTTAATATCTCATTATTTTTCACCATAATGATACAACTCCCATTTAAATTATGTGAAGCCCGAGGCCGAAGAGAACGGGAAGCGATCGTCGGTACCGTAAGGTTACACGGGCAATGAGCGGCTCTTGATAGACTTCTAGATAAAAGAAACATGAATGAACTGTTCTCATATCAGGATAAGAGGGATTCAGGTATGATATTGTACAATTGAAGAGACCTTAAAAGATTTGCTAAGTACCACTCATATCAAGAAGATATATCTTCTTTTCTGAAGTTCATCACACAAGAACTCCAAAGTTAAGCGTGCTTGGCTTATGACAATTATGATATGAGTGACCCTGACCCCATGAGAATTTTCCAATGTTGTGTGTGAGTGAATATACAAACAAGCTGGAAAGACTCGTCTTGATATATTGAGATCAATCGTTAAACATGAGGCGTTATAAATCATTAAAAAAAACTGTACAAAAACACAATGTATGTCAAAAATCTCTAGTGCTTGTATTTTACAAAAAAAAAAAAAAATTACTCACCTAAAGTCCGACAGAGATTGGTGTATATGTTCATCAAAAGGCCCACAAACAATGCAGTAGGACATCTACTCCCAAATAAATGTTGTTTGTGTAGCAGCCACTTTTGTTCTCCCAAAAATTAAATAAACAATTTATGCAGCATAAAGGAATGCCCTATTTGTATCATATCATCAGTTCACTTAATTCTGCTGCAGCACACAAGCACATCATTTATTTTCAATATTCATTGATATTTTTAAACAAAAAGCAAACTGCTAAATTCAGTTTTTAAGCCTAAAATTCAAGAACCGTATAGGACTTATCGAATCCGCCTCATATCCCTTTATTGACTCACCAAAAAAATATAAATGACCATAAATTTTTATACTCCATATCGTATCAATATACAACGAAATATTTTATTTCGTCCCAACTAACACAAAATGCCTGCCCTTTCTCTTGTGTGTCTATTATACACATGTTTACCCGTCTCAAATATACAGATTTCTTTGGTTTTTTCAAATTAAATCTTTATTTAATTAGTTTTTAAAAAAGTTTATGTTTTCCAAGACTCAGATTGAAAATAATATATTAATAAAAACACAAAAAAATGGACTACATATTTGAAAAAACCGAAATAAAAAATATATATATATTTGGGACGAACAGAATATACGGACACACAAAAACACAAAAGAAATCCCACGAAAAAATGAAAATAATAATAATAATAATCATAAGATAACAAAGTGTTAATAATTTGGGTCCCAAGTGACGAAACACAAATTGAAATGTCCACATGGAAAACTAAATGCAGAAACTCTTTTATTACATGAACCCAACAACTTTCAACAAACATCCAAACCCCAATTTTAATTAGTCTATACCACACGATTGAGTGAGCCCCCCCCCCCCCCCCCCCCCCCCCCTAAGTTCATTATATGCGATTATTTCAATCATAATAAAATTTTAGTATTGGGATAAATAATAATATAAATTAAACAATTTTCCGCATTAAATTTAAAATCTTCATTTTTTATTTGTTATTTTTATTATTTGATGTTGAGGAAATTTTATCAACGCATATAATTATATAAATGAACATTTTTTTTTTATGAAAATGTGAAAACTTGACGTCGCTAATATTTGATACGTACCGAGTAACTTGAAGAAGTAACATAATGGTATGCAAAGTCAGTGTGGTGCTTTTTTTGTTTAATTTAAAAACATTCAACCAAGGTAATTTTTAAAATGTAGTACTACACCCCACTAAAATATTTTCGTTTCTGGTATTAATAACTTGTACTAAACGCATCACCATTTTTCTATACAATTGTATAATAATGCTCTGAAATATATATTATATCAGACGAGATATCTAGGGAATTTAATTTTGGATTTGTAATTTTAAGGGAGAACTTTGTATATTTGTCTTTAAGCGATTTTAGTCCTATATATTGTCAAATTTCAGTTTTTGTCAGTTTTTTTTGTTGTTGTAATTTTAGTAATTTTTTACGTGATGTTGACGGTGCATATATGGCTCAAATATGACTCATCGTCATTTCAGATAAATGACTAAAATTGTCGAAAAATTAAAAATACACGACTGAAACTGAAATCGGATATGATGACTAAAATTGTCGGAAAAAAATACTTATAAAACAAAATATTAGTTTCCACAATACATTTGAACTTGAAAAGGAGATGCCTCAAAACATGAAATTGGAAAAAATACAAGGGAGACGAATGAAGGACTCGTAAATCATAATTACACACGACATACGGATTCAATGTATTGAAATACATTAAGACCCCAATGTCTCAAACCACCTTTCACCCCAGCCCCCTAAAACTCATGCAACATTTCCGAAGTCTTCGAGACAAGATTGAATCTTATAACTTTGCCCGGAACCTGCAAAATAAAGAAAGAATCACCTTCCGCCTCCGCTCTCTCGACCCCGAACAACCGAAAATATCGAGTAACTCGACCTGGACCTGCACTCCAACATCTCAGGATAAACTGCGGCAACAGGTGAAAGATCAACCTTGTACTTCATGTACCATTCCGAAAGATCTTTCTTCATCACGTATATATCGAACTGAATACATCGACGCCTTATGCCTATATAATTCAAGTGTCCATAAGATTCTCCAAAGTAACAGTTTGTTCTCCAATTCCAGCTATCCAAAGGCCTTGGCTATATTTGGCATCTGCATTGACCCTAGTACGTACTCGAACATCGTATAATGCTTCGTCACTTAGCCAGTGAATTGTGCCATTCCAGGAGATCCCATTTTCGAAATTCCCATCTGTTCTATTATATTAATAACAGTGTTTTAGTATTAAAAAAATATAATCATTATATTTAAACACATAATTTAGAGAATAAGTCATTTGAGACGTTAAAATGTCATATTCTACTCAAATTTGTTATTTTTTTTTCATCTTTTGATAATTGGTCACGAATAAATCATAATTTCACGTTTAGAATTTCAGCTGCTGTGAGCACAAGTGCCTGAAGAGAGGTGTTAAGGAGGTCGTAAAAATTATATGGCGCCGAGCAATTTGTCAAGATACTTCCTGACAAAATTTTTGTTCACTGTGAGTGGCAAATTCTGTATGTTAATCGCTTGCGATTCGAATCATATGCTGTCTGAAATTAACCTTTTAATTGTGAATTCCTTATCCATTCACTAAAAGGAATCCATAAGAGCTCATGCCGATAATCTCTCTCTGATCTTATGTGATAATATTTAATATGTAACACCTCATCTGTCCCCCGACCCATTATGACCTTTGTGCATTGTGCTTGATCGCTTCATTTTGTTATCTAGTGGAATCAGTGGCATCTGATTCACATACGCTATTCGTTCTTTTTCGTTACAAAATTGGATTAACATGCTACATTTCTTTTTCTGTTGTTAAAAAAGATGAATTTTACACAAATACTTCCAAGATTTTTAGCCTTTATCTTCAGTCATGATTAAGAGGGTTATGAAAAAATTGTTTTGCTCCATCGTTTTCCTAGGTTTGGTCCAATATGATTTATGAGTTAACAAACCAACGTCAACAGGCAAAGAGCAGGTACTGGTTTTGCTACAAATCTACCCAGCCCTTCAGTTTTACTAAGATCAATGGAGCTCGGGCTAGTGTTGGAATTGTTTTGTTCATTCTGTAATATACTTTAATAAGCTGTTTATTAAGCTCCTTGCTGTAGCATATTCAATGGTGTCAGTTCTAGGTTCTGTAACTACTGAAGTGGTTAAACTTTGAAATTCTTTGATTTTTTCCCAGAAGATACAATTTAGTCTCGAAAGGAAACAAATAAGAAGAATTCACATCTATTTAGCCTGCCAAGACCTAATAGACCTCGTTATATTCTACAGCTGTGTAAAAGTGGCTTGTTATGTCTGCTTCTCACTGGAGCATCATTGACCTTGTAGGTAGTGAAAGAAATATGGCTATGTTGACACTAGATGGTGTGGATGTAATGGGCGAGCGACTGGCCGAGGAGGTACATTCAGTTGTAGGCTGTATATTTTTTTCCTGTGTTTTGTTCCATGTAGCATCTTCAGGTGTCATCTATAAATTTTGGACGTCTACCATCATTTTGGTTTAAACTTTGACCTGCCATTTAGGTCCTTGAAGTAATCGAAAGGAAGCCCGGTTTGAAGAAAATCTCTTTCGTTGCACATTCTGTTGGGGGGCTTGTGGCCAGATTTGCTATTGGGAAATTATACAGATCTTCTAAAGGGGGGAGCATAGAACAAGTGTCCACCAATGAATGTAAAGAAGGGTCGAAGGGTCTAATCGCGGATTTGGATCCTGTGAACTTTATTACTGTCGCTACCCCTCATCTTGGTTCTAGGGGTAATAAGCAGGTAAATTTCTTATTTTTACTTCATTTAATCTCCTTAGCTCAATATTAATATGTCAAATATTATTTGAAACTTTGGATGATGGATATGTGAAGCAAATGACTAAACTGATACTAACTTGCATTGGTCCGGAAGAATTTTTAGGGGCTGATTGATAGTTTCAAACAGATACATCATTCCACATTGTTGTTAGACTGATTAAAAGTTCATTGACTTTGCTCTTCATGTTTGTTTTCAGCTTCGAATTTCAAAGAAGCGTAACACAAATTTATGGCTCACCAATCACATGCCTTGGATATTGAAAATTTGGCTAGCAGATTAAACATCTGAAACCGAAAACATTACTGTTTTGGACCGGGAATTTTCTGCCATTTTTTTCAATTTTTATTCAAGGAACTAGACTGCATTTTGGCACGTGGTTTTGTGTAATCTACAAGTCTAATAAGATGGAAAGACTTTTAATTACTGTACTGGTGCATGAATATGCGATACGCAATATTATATTTCTTTTTCACGTATCTGTCTGTTGTTGGCATGGGGTGACAGGGATCTTGTCGTTCTATCTTCAAGCATGGTCAATTAGGGTGTATTGAAACATGGGGAGCAAGGTTAAAGAGTCTTTTTTATTTCATCTCCAGGGACTCTGAATATTCTGATAGCAACCAAAATCTTATTCATGGTCAACCGATGTGTTCTGATATTTTCCTATTTCAGGTACCATTCCTTTTTGGTGTATCTGCATTTGAGAAAGTTGCTGGCCTTGTTATTCACTTGATATTTAGGAGAACAGGAAGACACCTGTTTCTCACAGATGATGATGAAGGAAAACCTCCTTTGCTAAAGGGTATGGTTGAAGATAATGGAGAATGTCAGTTCATGTAGGTTTCCCATCTCACTGACACGAACTAATTAAGAACTCATATCTGTTTCATGATTGTTATTCATTGGATTACTATTTTTATTGAGTGCCTTACAGTAATGCAACTCATTCATGTAGGTCTGCTTTACGATCTTTTCGACGCCGAGTGGCATATTCTAATGTTGGCTATGATCGTATCCTTGATACTGATTATTGCATATCATTACTTATCTTTGTTGATTACACTGGTCAATTGTCGGACAAAAAATTATGCTAACAATGGTGTAACTCAAATATTTTACGTTGTACAATGGTTCAAGTGGCATCTTTGAGTTGCTCTCCGGCAGCAGCAATCATTGCTCTGACAATTCCCCTCGAAGTGATCTCACCAATTTGTGACTCAGTGAAAATGGAGAACATATTTTGGCCCTGATATTATATTATAACTCCTTGCACCAAATTCAAGCTCATAGGAGTTGACACAATCCATAGTTTTATATTTAACATCTCTCAACATTTGGAAGAAGAAACTTATGATTATACACTGGGGATCTAACATTCATTAAGTTGGTCGCGCACGAAGCAACAAAGGGCATCTGAGATCAACTGAATGAAATATATGGGGCTTTGCGCTATAGGGATTTTGAACCTTTGGCCACGTGGGTGTGATACTATGTTGGTATATATGTATATGTATATTTCGATGCACTATATATATATTTAACAAGATATCATCCCTCCATTTTGTTGATTATACTGTTCAGTGTTTACGTGTACTATGTTGAATAAACATTAAATGTTTTTTTTGGTGGGTTTTTAAATTTAGAAATTAGTTGGAAAATAAAAGGTCAAGAGTTTTTTTGTAGTTGAAAGGCCAAGGGGTGATAAATGAGATAGTGGTCTTTTAATAGGATTTATTGGTTCTTGGTTATTTCTAGGCAAGTAGTATCTATATAAAGGTCTTGTTAATTCGTTTGAAGATGAGCAATTAAGTGGAATATATATATTAAAATTTGAAAGAATTTTGAGCTCCTATCTCTCTCCCCTCCACCAAAATAGCTTTCAAATTATACAAATTGGTATCAGAGCCGATGGAAAATTCCGGGAGAATATCAATAGGGGGTATGCCACTGCCACGACTCACAAAATCAAACTACGACAATTGGAGTATTCAGATGCGTGCATTGCTCGGTGCGCAGGATGCATGGGAAGTAGTCGAAAAGGGCTATGACGAGCCGGATGCAACAGGCAATCAAACCGCGAATCAGTTGAAGGCGTTGAAAGAAACGCGTATGAAAGACAAGACCGCTCTCTATTTCTTGCTCCAAGCTGTGGATGAATCGGGTTTCGAGATAATTGCCGGTGCAGAAACTTCGAAGGAAGCATGGGACACTTTGGAAAAGGTGTTCAAGGGCGCCGACCGAGTAAAGCAAGTAAGACTCCAAACTCTACGCGGCGAGTTGGAAAGTTTGAAGATGAAGATGTCAGAAGGGGTATCCGACTACATCTCGCGTGTGCAAACAGTGGTAAATCAACTTAAACGAAATGGAGAAACTCTAACTGATGCAACGGTGGTGGAGAAAATTTTGCGGTCACTGACCGAAAATTTTGAGAATGTCGTTTGTGCAATTGAGGAGTCAAAAAAATTTGGGAGAGATGACCATTGAAGAGCTTTCTAGTTCTCTTGAGGCACATGAACAACGCAAGAAGAAGAAGAACGAGTCTCTTGAAGAAGCGATGCAAGCCAAGGTATCTATCAAAGACGAAAAGGTCTTATATACTCAAAATATTCGTAGTAGAGGACGTGACCGTGGAGGTTACAGCAATAGTCGTGGTGGTAGAGTCCGCGGTCGAGGTGGATACTATGAGGAAAAGGGGCAGTCAAGCCAACAAAATTGGCGAGGTAAAGGACGAGGTCGTGGGAGAGGCGGACGATCAAATCATTCGAATATTGAGTGCTTCAAGTGTGGCAAGCTTGGCCACTATGCAAAAGAGTGCAAATCAAATGTCAAGTGTTATAATTGCGATAAGTATGGGCACTATTCAAAGGAGTGCTATTCCGAGAAAAGGGTAGAAGAAAATGCAAATCTAGTAGCGGAAGAGGAGACAAGAGAAGATGGTGTACTCTTAATGGCCTACAAAAATACCATTCTCGATAGCGATACGGTGTGGTATCTCGATACTGGCGCTAGCAACCACATGTGTGGGCACAAGCACCTATTTAAGGAGATGCGAAAGGTTGAGGATGGACACGTGTCATTCGGAGACGCATCAAAGATACAAGTAAAAGGCCAAGGTACTGTTCACTATTTACAAAAAGATGGTACGGAAGGATCAATCGATGATGTTTATTATGTACCTGATCTTAAGAGCAATATTTTGAGTATGGGGCAACTCATGGAGAAGGGATACTCGGTGTTCATAAAAAACCAAGTACTCCAATTAAAAGACAATTGAGGGTGCTTGGTAGCACGAGTCGAAATGGCAAAAAATCGGATGTACAAATTGAATTTGAGAAGCGTGCGAGAAAAATGTTTGCGAGTCAACATAGAAGACAAGGCGTCGTTGTGGCATTTCCGCTTTGGACACCTACATCATGATGGTCTAAAAAAGTTAGTAAAGAAGAACATGGTGCACGGGCTGCCGAACTTGGACTATGAGGGCAAATTTTGTGAAGAATGTGTGCTTGGCAAGCAAGCGAGGACCTCGGTTCAAAAGACGGCAGAATATCGAGCTAAACATACTCTCGAGTTGATTCATACCGACATATGTGGACCAATCACCACCGAATCTTTTAGCGGTAAAAGATACTTCATTTCCTTTATCGATGATTTCTCACGAAAAACTTGGGTTTATTTTTTGAAAGAAAAATCCGAGGCATTCGAGGTGTTCAAAAAGTTCAAAGTAATGGTGGAGAAGGCAACTGGTAGACACATCAAAGCCATACGATCCGATAGAGGTGGAGAGTATACTTCGACGGCTTTTATGAAGTATTGCGAAGAGCAAGGCATAAGGAGATTCTTGACTGCACCATACACTCCTCAACAAAATGGTGTGGCCGAGAGGAAGAACCGGACTATTCTCGACATGGTTCGATCGATGCTCAAGAGCAAGAAAATGCCGAAGGAATTCTGGGCAGAAGCCGTGCAATGTGCTATCTATGTACAAAATCGATGTCCACATGTGAAGTTTGATGATCAAACACCACAAGAGGCATGGAGCGGACAAAAGCCGACAGTTTCTCATCTCAAAGTGTTTGGTAGTGTGGCTTATGCACATGTACCGGATCAACAAAGAACGAAGCTCGAAGACAAAAGCAAAAGGTATATTTTTATTGGGTATGATGAGAAGACAAAAGGGTACAAGCTACTCGACCCGATAAGCAAAAAGGTGATGGTGAGTCGTGATGTGCGAGTAAACGAAGCAAGCGAGTGGGACTGGAACAATTTGATAGAGGGTATCATCAAAGTTGGAGAATCATCAGTCATTGTACCAACAAGCACACCAACAAACTCTGAAACTACCGATAATGAAGATGAATCAAGACAACCCAAAATGCGAAGTTTGCAAGATTTGTATGATTCGACAAATGAGGTGCACCTTGTGTGTCTTTTGGCAGATGCTGAAAATATCAGCTTTTAAGAGGCGGTACGAGACAAGAAGTGGCAAACTGCCATGAACGAAGAGATTAAGGCGATTGACCACAACAACACATGGGAGTTAGCAGAATTGCCGAAAGGAAGTCAGCCTATTGGTGTGAAGTGGGTGTTCAAGAAAAAGATGAATGCTCATGGCGAGATAGAACGGTACAAGGCGCGACTTGTTGTGAAGGATACAAGCTAAAGGCGGGAATTGACTATGACGAGATATTTGCTCATGTTGCAAGAATGGAGACAATTCGATTACTCATTTCACAAGCTGCTCAATTCAAATGGCCGATATTTCAAATGGATGTCAAATCGGCATTCTTGAATGGTGTGCTCGAAGAAGATATTTACATCGAACAACCACCCGGGTACGTGAAAGTTGGAGAAGAAAAGAAGGTGCTAAAATTGAAGAAGGCTCTTTACGGGTTAAAACAAGCACCGCGAGCATGGAATACACGTATCGATTCATATTTCAAGGAGAACGGGTTCAAGCAATGTCCCTACGAATATGCTCTTTACGCAAAGAAGAATGGAGGTAACGTGTTATTTGTTGCTCTTTATGTCGATGATCTCATTTTTATGGGTAACAATGATGAGATGATAGAAGAGTTTAAGGGCACAATGACACGGGAATTTGAGATGACAGATTTGGGCTTGATGAAGTTTTTTCTTGGTTTGGAGGTTAGACAAGTTGAGACGGGTATTTTTATATCACAGGAGACATATGCAAAAGAGATTTTGAAGAAGTACAAGATGGCAGACTGCAACCCGGTATCAACACCAATGGAACCAGGTGCAAAACTCTCGAAGTTCGATGGAGGAGAACGTGTTGATGCAAGTAGATACCGGAGTTTAATAGGAAGCCTTCGCTATCTCACATGCACAAGGCCGGATCTTTCTTTAAGTATCGGCATTGTAAGTCGGTTCATGGAGGAGCCAGTTTATTCACATTGGAAGGCGTTGAAGCGAATCCTACGGTACATCCAAGGGACGGTGTCATTGGGGTTGTTCTACTCAAAAGTAGAAGAATACAAGTTAGTTGGTTACTCTGACAGTGATTGGTGCGGAGACATAGACGATCGGAAAAGTACCTCGGGATATGTATTCTTTATGGGAGATACTGCATTCACTTGGCTTTCAAAGAAACAACCGATCGTGACGCTCTCGACGTGTGAAGCTGAATATGTAGCAGCATCTTGGTGTGTATGTCATGCGATATGGCTTAGAAATTTGTTGAGCGAGATGGAGCTAAAGCAACTAGGTGCAACCGTGATTCAAGTTGACAACAAGTCAGCAATTGAGTTGGCAAAGAACCCAGTAAACCATGAAAGAAGCACACACATCGACGTTCGTTTTCACTTTATCCGAGATCGTGTGAAGGAAGGAAGTGTGGAATTGGTGCATGTGGCAAGTCAGGATCAAGCTGCGGATATCTTCACAAAACCGCTATCAAAAATACTTCTTGACAAATGCAAGAAGATGATTGGCATGACGGACGGCAGAAGCATTTAAGTTTACGGGGGGGTTTTGTTGAATAAACATTAAATGTTTTTTTTGGTGGGTTTTTAAATTTAGAAGTTAGTTGGAAAATAAAAGCTCAAGAGTTTTTTTGTAGTTGAAAGGCCAAGGGGTGATACATGAGATAGTGGTCTTTTAATAGGATTTATTGGTTCTTGGTTATTTCTAGGCAAGTAGTATCTATATAAAGGTCTTGTTAATTCGTTTGAAGATGAGCAATTAAGTGGAATATATATATTAAAATTTGAAAGAATTTTGAGCTCCTATCTCTCTCCCCTCCGCCAAAATAGCTTTCAAATTGTACATACTAGTCTTCCTGACAAATAATGCTTAGATATTGTGGGATGGAGAACTTCATCAATTAGGCGCACCAGTGAACTTCCTGAGGTAGTATTATCTTTAACATGCAGGTGTGATCTTGATATCATTTCCAGTCACTTGACGAGCCATGTTTCGTTTTTCTAGTGGGAAGATTCAGTAGATGAAAAATATCCTCATGTTGTGTATGAAGAGCACTGCAAAGCATGTGATATGCCATGTGAGTCTCCGAAAGAAGATGATGGTTTGGACGAGCTGGAAGGTTTGTAACTTTCTCTTCATTATCTTTGTTTGCGTAACTAGCTGTTTAGGTATATAGTTGGGCTTTATGTTTTGAGTTCTTGTTAAAGTTATCTCATTTTTGGCGTCAATGATGCAGAAGAATTATTAAATGGCCTATCCCGGCTGTCATGGGAGAAAGTAGATGTTAGCTTCCACAGCAGCAGACTGAGATTCGCTGCTCATAGTGTTATTCAGGTGTGGCTTTCATTCTCTTTTTCCACGTTTCCTTGGAATAATTTTTTTTTAAAAGAAACTATTTGATATCGATTCAAATTATGTTAAATTCAATTTGAATCATTTTATTCTTGAGGAGCATGAATCATGCACGACCCTCCTACACTCAAGATGGAGTACGATATATTCACGGCCATATATGTTGCTTCATCTCTCCTACAGTTTGTTTTTTTCTTTTGGAAATCCTGTCGGTTGCTTTAATTACCGTGGTGGCGCATTGAGTGATTTCGTTGTAAATCTCAACCCAACTTCATTGCATTTTGCTCCTTCCTTTTTCCCTTCCGTCATGTGCTTGGTCGCAGTTCACTCAATTTCACATCTTCTGACTGGCTAGTTTAATCGTCCATGTTACAAAATCTAAGCTGTGTTCTCATCAATACCGTCGACAACTTTTGGGACATACCCAAGCTTATATTCATTCTTACGTTGCCATGTCTATGATTTATAGGTCAAGGATTCGAACATGCATTCCGAAGGTGCTGACGTTGTACAACATTTGATCGATCATTTTCTTTTATAGAAGCCCAGTAACACGATGATTGATTATAACATTCATACAGCCGGGGGATTCTTGGGACTAATATTCTCTTATATAATAACCTCAGTATTAAAAAACGATGACTTGTAATTTCGAATGGTACGAGGTTTGAATCTTGGCCTTCCTGGAAACAAGTCCCAGAAAAGAAATATCGTGATTGTTCAATTAATTATCGGAATTTTTGTGTACATGATCTCTATCCGCAAATCGAATACTTTTGTCATTAATTCATATAGAGTAAACTGTAACCATTTCTTTGTTGTTTCGGTGCTTCCCATTTTGTTGCTTTTACTAAATTTAATGTACGTAGTTTAATTTGATGTTTTTGTTTTTCAAATTTGATGTGTTTTGTTTTTTCAAATTTGATGAATGATTATATGTGGAAATATAAATCATTATATATATATATATATATATATATATATATAATAAAATTATACATGCATTACATTTAATTATTTATAAAAATTTGAGTAATTCGATGGAAACATATTCTTCACAGAAACAATATCTTAAGCATCGTGGAAGTTAAAGATTAAAATAATAATATGTATATTAATAGTGTAAAAAATATTATATTCTTGGAGACCTTAATCTACTACTCAACGAAAAAAATATAATTAGTCATAAAATATTCGAAATTTACCTGATCTAATAGCTACAGCTATACCTGAAGAGTTATAACACCGAGGGGGGTGATTTTACCGTGCAAACACAAACTTAATCTTTCCTCGTTAACCCTTTTCATACAAGAAAAAAATGACAGAAAATGATCATCGACTTCAATATTCAGAACTTTATACATATGGAGTCCAAACTGATTCTAAATGATATCATCGCGCGCGCACAAATTATGCAGTTTCTTCTGCTACCAAGTACCAACTTCTTGCCATACAAAACATGATATTTATTACATAATTTACATTTAGATATTGCATAAAGTTTGAAACTATATTGTTATTTTTTGATCTGGTATATTTCCATATTCTGATAGAACAGATGAAAGCTTTGTATGGAGAAGGTTTTTTAAAGGAAAAAAAGCATGAAGTCTTAACAAAATTATGCGAACTTCCAATCACACACCTCTTCTCCTCTTCCGGACAGTGTTCTCCGGCGGGTCAAATCTGCCGGCTTCCATCGGAAAGTTCAGAATAGCTTTTCTCCCCCTCATCCTGTACGCAGCACAATCATACGCCCTTGCCGCGTCAATATCATTGTCGTAAGTCCCCAACCATACCCGACAGCCATTCCGAGCAGGGTCACGGATCTCCGCCGCGTACTTCCCCCATGGCCGCCTCCGCACCCCTCTGTAACGCCTTCCAACTGCAGCAACAGCATCCGGCCTCACGGGGGCCGTCTCGGGGACCGCTTTCACCGCACTGGATATGGTCTTGTCTGGTCTTGGCTCAGCTGCAAATAAATCAAAGGGGGGATTGAAAATTCCAGAAACGAGGGAGTCGGGTTGGTTTAGACCCGAAACGAAGTCCGGGACAGGAGAAGTGAAGTCGATTGGGTTAAGGTCGGGAGTGAATTCGCCGAGGAGGTGTTGGCGTATGAGGTCCAAGGTTAACGAGGAATCTGATGATGTTGTCATGGAGAATTTAGATCTGCAACAAATCGTCAACACACAGATAATCTATGTACACATGACGCAGAGATTATTATTTACATATGAATGTTTGTGTTTACTGTTTAGAGTCACGTGTACATTTTTCCTTCTGCATGACACATGTAAAATTATATAAAGGTATTATATTTTGTACGCCTTTTATTGGACATTTTAAGCGTCGTCCAATGTTAAGTATATTGTTAATCTGTTAAATTTAATACTTAATTAAACAAAGATTAATGTATAATCACAAATCGATATCTTTTTCTCTAGAGTTTCTCTCTTTACGGTGGTGACTTGAGCGTCGGAGTCATGAGGTTTATTGTTTGTATCTGTGCAAGAGCTGTTAGAGTAGATGTCCTGCAAGCCAACTGTTGGCTAGGGAATTTATTGACTCAAGTGTAATAAACAATCTTTATTTTAATATAATTTAATTTTTTATGGTCTTGTTTTACTTTATCTGTATACCCATGCAATCAGCATAGATAAAGTCCTTGATTATACTTTAATACTAATGAATCGTAATTCGATGTTGAAACTCATTTGTAAACATTGTATGATCTAAATTCGTTCCTAGTCGATTCAGCCGCCTAAAACATGGATAAAGGTCGCTTGAGCTCGCGACTAGCATCTGTGATATTGTGTACTGCATTTCTTGGTAAGGGCATAGAGATGTCCAAACATGCAGATGTGTAGTTATATGATGATTATACCGAACAACCCTCCCTCGGACTTTCCAAGTGGTTTTCATTCATCGAGAGGATGAGTCCGTGGTTATGATTGTACACCATTAGTCCTTACGACCCGGGACAACACTGAGGCTCTATATGCTAGGGATGTGCTTTGACTCGTTTACCGGCTCCAGGAGAGTCATCAGGTGGCGAGGTTGGGTACAGTTGCGACACATATAAGAGCCAGTGCATTGTAGTCGGGGATTCAACGCTCACCTGCAGGTGTGGATATCCTATATGATCTGATGAAATTATAGTGCGTGGAATCTCTGGCCAGAGTATGAGATGTACGTTAGAGAAGGAGTTCTCCAACCGTACATGCGATGCCACTATTTATAGTTATCACATAGTTATCGAATTATTATGCAACCCTCGATGAACCAATGGTTGCAGATTCGATCGGGATATATGAGATGAAGGGACCGTACTGTACGTTAATCATAATCGACTGGTTCTTGCAGGCACTATCAGTGATACCTAGGGGATTATGGGGCGATGCTACTAGACGCTCTTACCATGATCCGATGGGTGCAATCAGAAACGAGTTCTGACATTCTTAATCAATGCGTTGATGAAAAGAATGAGGCTAACTAGGGTAAGCCCGAATAAGAATAAATATTATTCTGAATCACAAAGAGTTGTGAACCCACGGCTAGCTGTATCCCTGAACCATTGATGGTCACACAAGTACTGGATCATTTGTTCCCGTTGAGAGAATAAATTCAAGGAATTGAATTTATATTATGATATAGTAAATTCAAGGAGTTGAATTTGTGATAATAAAATTTGGAGAGAATAAATTCAAGGAGTTGAATTTATGAAATAGTAAATTCAAGAAGTTGAATTTATGAATCTATAAAATTTGGAGAGAATAAATTCATGGAGTTGAATTTATAAAATTTGAGAATTTAATTTATTAAACTCAAAAGTTGAGTTTATTAAATATTAAATTTTGGAGGTGATAAATTCAAGAAGTTGAATTTATAATTTAAATATTAAATTCAAATGTTGAATTTATAATGTATTTAATTTATTAAGCTCAAAAATTGAGTTTATTAAATATTACATTAAATATAGTGGGGAGTATGTTTAATGGGCTTGTAGGAGTACAAATCCAACATACTAAATAATTAAAGTTCTTAATGGACTTTGATTAATTAATTAAACTAGTTGGACTAGCCCAATTAATTAATCAAGTCCATTAATGTTAATTATGTGTATTAGGTCTTGGCTTAATTATAAATAGGAGTGATCAAGCCATAACCCTAGCCACCACCCTTTGAGAAACTCGAAAATTCCCTCTCCCAATAGTCACAAAATTCGGCCACCCTTCTTGCAAAAGGGTTTTTGAGCCGCCTCTCAGATTTTGATCTCCAAAGTCAAAACTTCTTCCAAATATTATAGTGCTATTTGGAAGAGGAACAAATCATCTAGTCGTGGACCTGATTAGAAGAATAAAGAAAGGAGTCATTGAAGAAAGTTCGTAGGGATTCATCAAGAGCTACGTTCGCTTATACCGGCGTAGTTGGAGCCAAGTGACTTAATCACCAAAGGTATAAAATTTTTACGCCCTCTGAATGTTGATTCAATAAACCATACGAGTGCCCAAATCAAACAATATCTTGAATGTCAATATCTAAAAATTTTTAAACTTCCGCAGCGTTTGGGGCACGAGAAAACCGGGATCCAACAAGAGCTACCTACGTTGGATCTCATGTTACCGACCTACAAAATAAGACCATCTTCTGAGTCAGAATCGGCAGCTTTTCTACCCCCAATTTTCCCGAGTCACACCACCCATGATTCAACATATAATGCATGAAATAATCATGTTCTTCAATCAGATGGATGCATGAATGTGTCCATAGTTGAAGTTCCAACAATAATATTCTGCTAAAAGTTTATAATTCATTCCTATTCAGAAATGGTGTTTCGTCTCTAGCTTGTCTTTTTCTACGTTGACGAATAATGTACATATATATATATATATATTATTTAATTATTTGTTACAATTATTTTAACTGCGATACGTTTATTACGCGTGGTGTATTCATGTAAACCACGCAATATATTAAAATATTGATTTTTTACATAGAAAATTTCATATTTATTTATCTATATAATAACATGGCTGTGACCAAAACATTATATATTGATTAAATTTGTTGACTTCAAGGAAAGAGGTCACCGAGAAAGAATTTTGAATATTATTGAAACCAAAGTTGAAAAATGAGCAGCTGTCACAATTTTTGACAAATTGATGCTATTAATTAATATTGCTTTGTAGACTTAATTAATATTGGCGATTTTTTGTTCCATTGCCATACCATTGGAAAAGTGACTCTACCGCACACGCACACAAAGAGAAGTTTTTTTTATTTAATTTAAAAAATTGGTCAAATCTCAGTCTTAGTTCCATATATTTCAATTGAACAATTTTTTCACCGGATTACTAATATAACGTTACATACTGTGTCGACCAACACCATGCGTGTCAGTATTCTATCGGCACTACGTGAAAGAAAAAAAAAAAAAAAAAAAAAAAAACTAACAACAACCGATACAGTGGATTAATACTTAAATTTATAACATGACCAAAGCAATATATACACACATATATATATAACCGAATTAATTTGTAATTTTCTGCCAAGTTAAAAATCTGTCCACTGAAATCAACTCATAATTTATTAAATTATTATCATAAAATAAATTCGAATGACAGAATAATTTGGTGGACTTGACATGAAAATGTTTTGTTGTGTAGCGACGGCCACTTGATCAAAGGCCCAACAAGCCCGGTACGTCAATTATCAAGGACCCACATCAAATTTTTGTTTTTCAAATAAAATAATATGTATTTTTCCCTTTAAAAAAATCTTGAGAAAAAAGGATAATCGGTACTATATATTCATGTATATATACAAATGAAATCAACTTATAGTGATCTTTTTTTAAAAAAAAAATCCAACCTATAGTTTTTCATCATAGATATACAGTGGCGGAGCCACATGTCTAAATACCCGGGTTAGTCCAATTTTTTTAAAAAATATATATATGAAAATTTTGTATAATTTTGGATTAATATGATATTAGTCGCTTAGATCAATTTAAAATATTAAAAAATTTTAGAATTTAAAATTCAGGTCCGGGCAGAGCCATATTCTGGCTCCGCCTCTGTAGATATACCATGCTATAAATTAAAGAGATATATCTCTCTATATATACTTTTGTATTTATTCCCATGTATTTGATATTTACTTCATTTATTAATATTAATTATAAAAAAAATATATTTAAAGAAAGTCAGCACCAAATACGACATGAGAGGTGATCGATCAGGTGCATTCAAAAAACCCTATTTCAGTGGTCCAAGCAACATAAGTAACAAGAGAAATAGTCAAAAAAGTACTAACGTCAACAATTTATTATCATATAAATAGATAAAACACATTATATAATGTTTTCTAAGACAACCGAAACGTAAATGAAATAAAATCCCTTGATTTTTATTTTTTTTTTAATACAAGAAAGAAAATCCACAACGTAAATGAAACAAAATTACCAAATTTGTTTAAAACGAGAAAATCTAAATCATGGATGGAGAGAATTAAGACATTGAATGTTTTGAAATTAACCCTATAATCATAATTTAGTTTTTCCTAAACTTAAGGGTTTTAACATTATTATTATTATTATTATTATTATTATTATTATTATTATTATCATCATCATTATAACCTGATTTTGTTAAATCCAGATCTCCCAACTCAGCTGGCAAATGGCCTGTTCCATCAGTGTCCACATCCCCTTCGATCGTCATGCCTTCGATCTTTGCTGCTATCGCATCAATCTCTGTCTTGCAAACCAAACAAAAATGTATTATCATTTTCTTTAATCTTTGTACGTAATTACAAAGAAATTTTATTTTACGTTTGAACATATTTGATATACTATATTTGATCATCTCACGTTAATTATACGAACACCCGAATTAGAGATATCGTCTCAATTTACCTTATAATATTTGTGTAGTATGAAACGATACACGATTTGTGGAGCAGATGATTTCATTCCAAGGCATGATTCAAATTCTAATACTAAAATATTATAATTTACCGGGATTTGAGAAAACCCAAAGAATCAAGGCACAAGAGAGCAGGACAAATGGTATGACATGAACTGCACTTTCTGAGAATTTAGCGCGAACTCTTTCCTTCTTGGCCGTCTCAGACAGAGGCTCGTACACCGGAAGCTCGCTCGCCTCCAACGACAGTGCCCTTAGAGCTGCCGACACCTTCGATGAAGGGGACGATGAATGGTAACTAAAGTGATCGTCCGAAAACCGATTCGTGCTAGCCGATCTGTACATACTTTGTGCTCGATGTATGTTTATGTATTATAAGATTTGATAAATATAAAAGAAGTCGATCGACTAAAAAGGCAAGGATCTGGGATGATTTTGAATGTTTGGGGTGCCAAATCTCGAGGATTATGTTGGATTTGAACAGGTATTTTTCTTGGAATAAATCCTCGTATGATCATTAAAATATGTGTCCTGATTTGGGGAGTTTGACGATGTGCTAGAATTTTCCTATAAATAGAAGTTTGGATGAATACATGACATGATGTGCTATTATTCGGGTTAGTTTTCCACATGTTACGTGCCTAGTGCAACGCATACATCTTTTTATTTATTTAATTTAATTTAATCTTCATCTTAAATCTATGTAATATCTTAAACAAAAAAACATCATTTATTAGAGTATTTTTTGGCATCTAGTTATTCTAAAACGATCTTACTGTTGTGAAAAAATAAAAATTTATGGTAAAAAGTAAAAATCTCAAACTCTCAAAATTTACCAAACTACACACTTTATAATATTTTTCTCTCTACTCAATTGTGATTTTCTTCACAAATGAGAGATCTATTTATAGGAAATCTTTACAAACAATCCAAAAATAAAATACATCATTACCTACGTCATCACACACTAATTTTCAATATTTACAACTCTTATTTTCAACATTCAAATATTCAACATTCAAAATATCCAATACACACATTTTAAATATATTTTTCAACACTCCTCCTTGTGATAATGATCATAATGATTGTCTTCATTACGTGTTTTTATAATGCCTCGTTAAAAACCTTACTAGGAAAAACCCATTGGGATAAAAACCATAGCAAGGGAAAAAGAGTGCAGTCATGTAAACTCCCCCTCATGTTGACACGAACAATTCTTCACAAATTTCGTAGATTGCGCATCTCAATATTATATATATGCTTTCTGAATATTGTCGTAGGAAGCGCCTTTGTGAAGAGATCTGATAAATTTTCACTTGATTGAATGTGACGAACATCAATACATTTATTCTTCTCAAGCTCCTTGGTGAATGCGAAGAACTTAGGAGGAATATGTTTAGTTCTGTCGCTTTTTATGTATCCTTCTTTCATTTGAGCAACACATGCAACATTATCTTCATATAGTATCACAGGTTTCTCGTCGAATGATAATCCGCATGAGATTTGGATATGTTGGGTCATTGATTTTAACCACACACATTCTCGACTTGCTTCATGTAGTGCAATAATCTCGGCATGATTTGATGAAGTTGTTACGAGCGTTTGTTTCTGTGAACGCCAAGAAATTGCAGTGCCTCCACGAGTAAAAACATATCCAGTTTGAGAACGTGCCTGGTGTGGATCAGATAAGTATCCAGCATCGGCATAACCAATTATACTTGGATTAGCATCTTTTGAATACAAAAGTCCCAAGTCTGTCGTTCCTCGTAGATAACGGAATATATGTTTAATTCCGTTCCAGTGTCTCTTTGTTGGATATGTGCTAAATCTTGCCAACAAATTTATGGCAAAAGATATATCAGGCCTTGTACAATTTGTAAGATACATAAGGGCACCGATAGCACTTAGATATGGTACTTCTGGACCAAGAATATCTTCATCTTCTTCACATGGTCGGAATGGATCCTTTTCTATGTTTAATGATCTAACAACCATTGGAGTACTTAAAGGATTTGATTTATCTATTAAAACGTTTAAGGATATTTTCTGTATAATTTGTCTGGTGAACAAACATTCCACATTCTTTTTGTTCAATTTGTAAACATAGACAATACTTGGTTTTTCCAAGATCCTTCATTTCAAATTCTTCCTTCAAGTATGACACAACTTCTTGAATTTCCTTATTCGTTCCAATGATGTTTAAATCATCAACATATACAGCAATAATTACGCATCCGGATGTTGTTTTCTTAATGAAAACACAATGGCATATTGAATTATTTATATATCCCTTTTTCATCAAGTGATCACTTAGTCGATTATACCACATTCGACCAGATTGCTTTAACCCATATAATGATCTTTGTAATTTCACAGAATAACATTCTCTGGGTTTTGAACTTTGTGCTTCAGGCATCTTAAATCCTTCAGGGATTTTCATATATATATTACTATCAAGTGATCCATATAAGTAAGCTGTAACAACATCCATAAGACACATTTCTAAATTTTCAGATACCGCCAAGCTAATCAAATACCGAAACGTAATTGCATCCATCACGGGAGAATACGTTTCTTCATAATCAATTCCAGGACTTTGAGAAAAACCTTGTGCAACAAGTCGAGCTTTATATCTCACTATTTCATTTTTCTCATTTCGCTTTCGAATAAAAACTCATTTGTATCCAACAGGTTTTACACCTTCAGGTGTAAGGACTATAGGTCCAAAAACATTACGTTTATTTAGCGAATCCAATTCAACCTGGATGGCTTCTTTCCATTTTATCCAATCCTGTCGATTTTTACATTCACCAAAAGATTTTGGTTCATGATCTTCATTATCATTTATGATGTCGATTGCCACATTATAAGAAAATATATTATCAATTTCTTCTATATTTTTTTGGTTCCATATTTTTCCAGTATTAATGTAATTGATAGAGATTTCATGATTCTCGTCAGTTTGTGGTTCTGACAGAATATTTTCATCATCATGTGTTTCTTCAGGAACACCATTCTCTATTTTGTGATCATCATGTGTTTCTTCAGGAACATCATTCTTTATTTTGTGATCATCGTGTTTCTCTATAAATTTTCTTTTTCGAGAATTTTTATCCTTGGAACCAACCTGACCTTCCACGCTTCAGGCGTTTAATGACATCATGAGTATCTTCAATTTGTTTCTTTGGAATTTCAATTCGAGCAGGGGCATTTGCAGCATGTATATATGATTTAGTTACCCCTTTTGTGTCAGCAAATGCATCTGGTATTTGATTGGCTATTCTTTGCAAGTGTACAATTTGTTGTACATCTTTTTCACATTGTTTTGTTCTTGGATCCAGATGTAACAATGATGATACATGCCATGTAATTTTCTTTTCGGTATGTTTCTGTTCTACCCTTAACATTGGGAAGATTTCCTCATTAAATGACAATCAGCAAGACGTGCTGTGAACACGTCGCCTGTCTGAGGTTCAAGATATCGAATGATTGATGGACTATCATAACCGATATAAATTCCAACCTTTCTTTGAGGTCCCATTTTCTTTCGTTGCGGTGGTGCAATAGGCACATACATCATACATCCAAAAATTCTCAGATGAGAAACGTCTGGTTCTTTACCAAATGCAAGTTGCAATGGGGAGTATTTATGATATGCACTTGGTCTGATGCGAATTAATGAAGCAGCGTGTAAAATTCCATGTCCCCGTATAGAAATAGGGAGCTTTGTTTTCATAATCATTGGTCTAGCAATCATTTGCAGACGTTTAATCAATGATTCAGCCAATCCATTCTGTGTATGTACATGAGCAACATGATGCTCAACAATGATTCCCATAGACATACAATAATCATTGAAATTTTGGGAAGTAAATTCACCAGCATTATCAAGTCTAATTTTCTTGATTGTATAATCGGGAAATTGATTCCTCAATTTTATTATTTGAGCAAGTAATCTTGCAAATGCAACATTTCGAGTTGACAATAAACATACATGTGACCATCTGCTGGAGGCATCAATCAATACCATAAAGTATCTGAATGGTCCACATGGTGGATGGATTGGTCCACAAATATCACCCTGAATACGTTCAAGAAACATTGGTGATTCAGTTTGGATTTTGGCTGGTGATGGTCTTATAATAAGTTTTCCAAGAGAACATGCTTTACATTGAAACTTATTATTCTGAAAGATCTTCTGGTCTTTCAGCGGATGACCATGTGTATTTTCTATAATTCTTCGCATCATTGTTGAACCAGGATGTCCCAATCGATCATGCCAATTGGTTAATATTGAAGAATTATCAACTACCATGTTTGATTCAATCGGACTTATATGTGTATAATGCAATCCAGTAGGGAGCATTGGTAGTTTTTCAATCACATATTTCTTTCCTGATTTATATGTGATAAGAGACATATATTTCTTATTCCCTTCATTCATTGTTTGAGTATCATACCCATGGGAATATATATCATTAAAACTCAACAAATTTCTTTGCGATTGTGGTGAATATAAAGCATCATTGATCAAAAATTTTGTACCATTAGGTAACAAAAATTGTGCTTTACCACATCCTTTAATCAAATCTACCGGACCTGATATTGTATTCACCGTTGTTTTTGTTGGTTTTAGTTCCAAGAAATATCTTTTATCTCGGAGGATAGTGTGCGTTGTACCACTATCGGGTATGCAAACTTCAGCTTTGCTCATAGCATTTTCCATTTTTTTTTAACTTCAAAAAAATATGCAATGAAATAAAATTACTGGCAATATATATTTAAATATAACACATATCATAATTATACAATAAAACATTATATGGATACATGAAAAATAAATTATTGTACATTTATATTCTACCACTATATTGTTCATTTTCAGAGAAATCATTGAGAAAATCTGCAGCATCAATATTGTTCATTTCTATCCCACCAACATATTGATCATTTCCAGAGAAATCATTCATAAAATCACCAGCATCAAAATGAGTTGAATCACTCAAACGGTCACTGCGTTCAGTGAAGTTGGTCTCCTTTTCTTTCCTCTTTAATGATTCTTTATAAAGTTTACAAAGGTGTTCAGGGGCTCGACAAATTTTGGACCAATGTCCTGGAGTACCACATCTGAAACAAGAACTTTCATATCTTTTTGAGTGATTCTCATTAACACTTGTATTCTCATGATGCCTTTTCTGTGGATGGTTTGGGACGCTCTTTTGAGATGAATTATAAAAATAACTATCTCTATTATTTTCAAAACCACGGCCTCGACCACGACCACGTCCACTTCCACGACCTTGACCTCGACCTCGACCAAAACCTTGTCTTTGAATTTGATTTTGGTTTCCAGGTTTAAATTCATTTTTACTTACAACATTTACTTCTGGAAATGCTGTTGATCCAGTGGGTCGGAACTGATGATTTCTCATTAATAGCTCGTTGTTTTTTTCCGCCACAAGAAGACAGGCGATGAGTTCAGAATATCTCGCAAATCCATGTACTCTATATTGTTGCTGTAGAGTAATATTTGATGCATGAAACGTGGAAAATGTTTTTTCAAGCATTTTCGATTCTGTGACCTCATGTCCACAAAATTTTAGCTTCGAGATTATTCGATACATCGCTGAATTATAATCGCTGACTTTCTTAAAATCTTGGAATCTTAACATATTCCATTCATCACGGGCGGTCGGAAGTATAACTTCTCTTATATGTTCAAATCTTTCTTTCAATCCTTTCCACAAAGCCATGAGATCTTTTTCAATTAAATATTCACATTTCAATCCCTCGTCGAGATGTCGATGCAAAAATATAATGGCTTTTGCCTTTTCTTGTGATGTCGATATGCCATTTTCTTTTATTGTCTCACTTAGACCCAATGACTCAAGATGCATTTCTACATCGAGAGTCCATGGCATATAATTTTTTCCCGTGATGTCGAGCGCAACAAATTCGAGCTTTGTCAAATTTGACATGGTGGTACTAAAAAAATTTACGACGCATTTTATTAGTTAATGAATATTGCAATACAAAGTAATGGATAAACAACAAGTACAAACATTTGTAAAAATAAAGAAAACACACGAGGAGGATATTCTCCGATAAATAAAAGACTCGTGAGTATGATAACCAAAATAATTAAAAATAACCTTGAGAAAGCCATCTTCTTTTTTCTTCGAAAATTTAGTGAAGAATAATTTTTAGAGAAGAAGAGAAAGTTGGAGTGATTGAATGTGTTTATGAGATCATATTTATAGGGCAAAAACTAGCCGTTTTGTTACCGTTTATGACCGTTGGTGTATAAAAAAATAAAGGTATGTATTTGTATAATTTTATGGTAATAATATGGTGTATATAATATTAGACATATTTAAATAATTATGTATATCATATCATATTATTATAATGATGTGTCATAAGATATTTTATTTAAAAATCTTATAAGCTTTTATACTTGTCGTATCCCTTACCGGGAGTGTGGGATGTCGTCTTAACATCCTCCCAGGATTTATAACAAGTTTTTGAAAAATTTATTTTTATTATTAATAATAACATTATATTATATATTAAATATATACACAATAAATAAATAACAGTAAAATAAATATTATTACTTTTGTTACCTTTTTTTTCTGTTTGGAGCTTGAAAAAGTATGGAGGACTTTTAGAGCTTCGTGCTGATAACGTGTTGTGAAAAAGTAAAAATTTATGGTAAAAAGTAAAAATCTCAAACTCTCAAAATTTACCAAACTACACACTTTATAATATTTTTTCCTCTACTCAATTGTGATTTTCTTCACAAATGAGATATCTATTTATAGGAAATCTTTACAAATAATCCAAAAATAAAATACATCATTACCTACATCATCACACACTAATTTTCAATATTTACAACTCTTATTTTCAATATTCAAATATTCAACGTTCAAATATTCAATACACACATTTTAAATATATTTTTCAACACTTACTAGATATTAGGCACTGATAATTATTAGATTTTTTTGTACATGGAATATATTACAAACTATAATCGCAGACAAAAAAAACTTCTACAACACCGTCCCAATGTTAATTTTATGATACAGATCTCTTATCTCACAAGAAATATAAAGAAATATTAATATAGATCTATAAATACTTATACATAATTGATAGCAAAAGTAAGCCCAGATATATAAATATTATTTAACCCATCAAAATTTTATTTGTAGTTGAACTTTATTCAGATCTAATTCCCAGAATTATTGTCATGTTTTGCATGAAAGTAATTAATATATTATGATAAATTATTTAATTTACCTCTGGAACAATAAATGAATGCCTTATATACTCAAATTTGAGTTTAGAAATATATATATTACTCAAAAAAAAAAAAATAGTACTGCATAAACGAACGAGGCAAAGGGTGCCACCTAATTTTATTTAAAAACACATATTTTAGGCTGCTTGAATGGACCCAAAAACAACATTAAAAAAATATTATATTCATGTTTTGTAATCTTTTATCTTGGTTTAATCCATGCGTTAAAATGATTACACGTTTTCAAGTACTTAATTAATTAATAACGACATATTAGTAAAAAAAAAATCCATAAAAATACTATTAAATATATAAATTTGACAATATTTGAGATAATAATAAAAAAAGAAAGCCTAGTTGGGACGAAGTCGGTAAAAATAAAATCAAACTCAACAAATAGATAAAGAAAAAGAAATATAAAAAAGCCAAGTCTACAACCACGTGTGGTTGATTAGTTTTTATTTTTGTTTTTTTTATAAAAAAACGAAGACGACGACTCACCCAATCAACCTATGATTTATATGTTGGTTCCTAAAAATAAAAATAAAAAATAAAAAAAATCACAAATAGGCTGGGTCCAATGTCACGGGCCAAGGCAGGATAAGGCCCGCGATGGACTCTCTTTAAACGTGAGTAGGAATCTTAGAGACGGGCCGGGACTATGGGTTAATCTTGAGTGAGTCCGAGGAAACTACTCCCTTCTCCAAGTTCATTCTTGGAAGCAAAATTCAAGAAATCCCTGAAGCTGCTTCTCCTGTACCTCTCAGGATTCTCCTCATCCACAAGCTCTGTAGCTACCTCCATCTTCACATCCATCCCAAACTGCGGAGACTCGCGATCGAAATCACCGTCCCCTTGCCTCGAACCGTGACCCTGTGCATCATTCTTTTGCTCTCGCGTTGATTTTCCATTGGATCCACTGATTGAGTCCTTTTATTGTAATAATTATAGAATAAAGATTGTATTTCCAATTATTAACATCCGTGTGAAAAACTAGAATTTAACAGTACCAAGCATTTAATTAATTTTTATTCAACAAGTGAAAATTACAGAGATTCGTTGTATTATTTGTTAAAGACGGGCGATCGACTTACCAATGGAAGCTTTACTGTGCAGAAAAATCGGCGACCCAACTGTCGCGCCGGATGGCGCGGAGAATTTATGTTTGTAATTTGTATGTATTTTGTCAGGTGTTAGATTTCTGTTTCGAGAAAAGAAAGTTAGCTTGTTAAAGATTTGTTCTTGAGTGAGAATGTGTGAGGGGAATAAACAAGACTAAAGTACTGCTTTGTGATGTGAACGATCGCTCGAGTCATCCGTTCAGTAAATCAGTTTGAGTGTCTCTCCAGTGTGTATTGGAGTGGTAAAACATAAATATAAAGAAAATTAACTGAATATTTCCTTTATTTGAAATCTGCTATGTCAAATAACTATTTGATTGCTGACTGTGATTGGAGATGAACATTTGTGAGCCCTATGATTAGCTTAGACATTATGTAGAATTGATTTAACTTCTGTTGGGACTCTGCAGATTTCTAGTGCCCAAAGGATGTGACTTGGTTGCTGCTGGAGCTCTACTGGTCGCATTTGGAACATCTCATATGACACTTGTTCGTAGAGCTCGTCAGGTAGAATATGTTCATGACTTTTTGTGCCCTGAAAATATTATGCTGAATTTTGGTATTCAATTATAAGTATCAATATATTTATTCATTTATTTTGTGATGTAATTGTAATGAAAATGTCGGTCTTACTTGTTCTTGGTTCGGCAGGGGGAGTTGGAGTTTCTGCGGTGCAAATTGGCAAGGTCTGTGGTGCCACTGTTATTACCGTTGTTAGGTAACCCATTACTAATTCCATATTCTGCAAGTAGTCACTGCTTATTCAAATTTAAAGTTAAAGGAGGGCTGAGCTCGAGATTGTGTTGGGGTGACTTGAGATTAATTTAGAGAATAAAACTAGCATTTTTATAAAAAGTTACGTGTGAAATTAGGAGATGTCCTCTTTAGAAAGTCAACTGCCATGCTCCCCACCGGGTCTGTCCCAAAGTAAATTTTTTAAAATGATGGAGACTTACCTTATTTTTATTTGTTGGCGAAATCATCTGGCAGGGGAGAAGAAAAGCTGCAATTTCTGAAGTCATTAGGTGTGGATCATGCTGTTGATTTGAGCAAACAAAACGTCACTGAGAGTGTCAAGGGATTTTTGAAGGCGAGAAAGCTGAAAGGGGTCGATGTTTTGTATGATCCAGTTGGTGGAAAACTTACAAAAGAAACCATGAAGTTGTTGAAATCGAGGGGCAAATATCCTGATTATCGGGTTTGCAAGTGGGGAAGCTCCCGTAATCCTCACAAATATTGCACTTGTTAAGGTACTGCTGCTTTTAAGGATTCAGAATCTAAGACCTTTTTTCTTGTTTCTTTGAATTTAATCCTAATCTTTAGTTCTAATTGTTGTTTGGATCTCCTGTTTATATATGGCCGACACATATTATTGAAAAAACTAAAAATTTGTCCAACATATCCATATCATTTATCTAATGAACACAAAATAGAAGAAACTCGGTGGTAATGACAGAAATGGATATGTTATTGGTGTGTGATTTGTGAACAATGAAAGAATTGTTTTTCTTTTATTATTTTCAGGGCCCTATCTTTCACTATTACATGTTGATGTTTGATATTTTATTTTAATTTTCTGTCTACCTAATTGTTATTTATTGCTTGGACCCAAATCTGCAAATATAAGCTGTGGAAAGTTTCTGAAACATTTTCAGATCATGATTTGAGTTCCCAAAACCAGAAATATGTATTAGAAGTAAACAGAGAGAGAGAATGGAAATCTGAGATTCATTCTTCTATTCCATCGTCCTGAGAAAGAGGGAAAAAAATTGTTTTATACAAGTCTACCTACTCCTATTTACAGGCTGGAAATATGAAATATATAAAATTAAAACTCCCCCTCAAGTTGGTTGGTAAATATTTTTAACGGCCAACTTGGACAACATTGGAAGTAAGGCAGAAGAAGGCAACGGCTTGGTGAACATGTCCGCAAGTTGTTGTTGCGATCGAATTGGGAGTAGCTTCAGAGTGCCATCACTGAGTTTATGTCGAACAAAATGACAATCAATTTCGATGTGTTTCGTTCTTTCATGGAAGATAGGATTTGATGCGATATGTACTGCTGCCAAATTATCACAATATATGGTTGAAGGTTGGGCAGAATCAAAAGAAAGATCTTTTAGTAAAGCTCGTAGCCAAACGAGTTCACTGGCTGTAGAAGCTAAAGCACGGTACTTGGCTTCAGCAGAGGAGCGAGAAACGGTAGCTTGGCGCTTTGCTTTCCAGGAGATGAGAGATTCACCTAACCTTTGAGGTATCTCAATAAGTGGTGAACAGCCTGTAGATGGGGCGATCTGGGTTGAGACATGAATTGACTCAACTTATGAACTGCATAAGTGATGTCAGGGCGTGACAAAGTGAGATATAGAAGACGACCAACTAGACGACGATATTGTGTTATATCAGGCAGAGGATCACCATCAAAGGAGTTGCGGGGATTCTTAGGCTCCATGGGAACTTGGACAGATTTGCTCCCTATGAACTTCTCTACTCATCCACTGTTGGTTACTCTCAGTTCAAAGTATTTGGATGCTTGGTTTTTGCATCGACTTTGTTTCACAACCACTCAAAATTTCATCCTCGCGCACGTTCCTGTATATTTCTTGGTTATCCTCCTGGAGTAAAGGGGTACAAACTCTACGACATTGAGTCCAAGAAAATATGAAATATATAAAATTAAAAATATGTATTTCAGCTATCAAGTTTGTGTAGTATGTCCGTGACTTCCACATGTCTATGGTTTTACCCAAATTACATACTTGCAATGATCAGAAGCCAAGTCAAGATCGACCGTATTTCAGTTCAAATAATGAGTTTGCTTGAGGCAAATGCTCTACTCAAACTCAACCCAATTGTATATCAAGACTTGACGAGGCGCTTGTCTCAGTACTTGCTTTGGTTTATCTAAACCTCGTTATAATTTGAGTCTAGTATCTTAGACTTTTTGTTTATTTTTAATGGAAACACGATTTTTTTCCCCAGAGTTGGACTGTTCATGGGATCTACTGGGAAGTTATAAAATGCAACGACCGCGCGTTCTCGAAGATTCATTGAAGGAGCTGCTATCTTGGTTGGCTAGCTAGGGGACTAATTACAATCAAGATTTCTCATACTTTCATGCTCAGGGAGGTGAGAAGCTTTTTCGACTCAAAATATCTTCTTGGCTGAATCATCAATGTGTCGTCAAGGATGGCCAAAATAATAATATTATAAAATGTTTCGTAGGAGCAATAAAAAATCTGATTAAAATATGGCTGATGTGATTTTATCTGGTTTTTTTACAGGCAAATCTCGCTTTCGCCCCCCCTCAAGGATAGGAAACCAATTGGAAAGGTGATGATTGAGTTCAGGTTCAGCGATGAGAAAGATACAAGGGCCAAGCGTTTAAATTGAATTTGCTTCGGACATAGCGGTGCTGTGGACAAGATCATACTAACATATTTCGGTGTGAAATATTGATATTGTGTCTGATGTCGGTTTGAAGTCGAAATAAGCGAAGGATCGTGTGAGTGTAAAACTGATGAAACTTTTCCTGTGAAGGAAAATGGGTCTCACTTAAATGTTAAAATAGTTTTTAGCATAGTGAAACGTATTAAACTAAAATAAATAAATGAAAGAATAATTATCAAAAGGTGGCATTATTAGTTTGCATTTCACATTTTCTACGTTCTTCCAAAAAATTTCCTTACATTAGACACAAATAGCAAATACCGTATCCTAAAAATAAAAAAGAAGCAAGTATTTTTTAGGTAAACATTATGTCATCAAACCGAAAAACTATTTACCTTTTTATATAAACCAAAAAGCTTTTGTTATAGTTGATAAAATCACTTCAAATTCATTTTTTTTGAAAAAGTAAATATCTTGTAAGACGTATTACTTAACATAAAAATAATATTTTTTCATGGATGATCTAAATAAGATATCTGTCTCACAAAATATGACCCGCAAGATCGTATCACAGAATTTTTTTTTTAAAAAAAATTAAAATAGTCAACCCCTATACAACCATAAAGTACATAAAACTTTCAACCGAATAATTTTTTTATTCAAAGTTACATACAGTTCAAATAACTGGAATACAAGACATTTAAAAAAAAAATTACAAAACATAAATGTAAAGCACTAAATACACCACATTTCATTACATACGAAGCCCCGTCAACAGACAAAAATCTCCAGGATTTTGTCATGCAATATATTAATGCCCTATGACTTTGAAAACATTATCTCAACGTCAACTTTTGATTCCCATACGATAAAAAAGTTTCAAAAAACCTAATTATGAAAAAACAAGGGACCACCAAAGGAACAAAAACAATTGCTTTGATTTCATTAATATTACATAGATCACGATTTTAGATGCTAACAGCATCCTAAAAGCCATACAATACGTACCAATCATTACAACATGATACTTGATTCTCGTTAAGGTTTTTACCAATACTGTAATATCGAATTTTACACATGTTTCAAATACCCAAGACGAAAGAGACGGTGAAGATACTTATAATTTTTAACTGAAAAATTATAATTTGTCATATATTTTAATTTATTTGTCATTTTAAGGCAATTTCGGTCATTGTTAAATCCCTACGCACAACAGTATCATATTACAGCCAAATAATCATCACATCAACAGGTTGGAAAAAAAACTAAAATCACAAAAGATAACATAAAGAAAAAAAAAGCACAATTAAAGCTCCAAGACCGGATAAAGTGTTGAAATTTAATGGTAAAAGTCACCACTAAGCCGAATCTTGTACCAAATTATAAAGACTTGCATCTCTAAAAGTTCCATTATGGGACCGTCGTACATGAAAATAAACTATGTTAAATGTTACTTTATACAACTTAATGGGACAAAGGTCAGATCTTCTTAATATGCTCTTGTCCTTTGCACACTTGCACCAAAAGTAGCAATTTTTCCGAATCCAACTACATCTCGTATGACTCAATCAAAATAGAAAGAAAATATTGCTTCAGATGATTAAATAATTTAATATCACAAAGATTTCAAATAGCCAAGATTAAAATTCACTAAGAAATAAGAACACTAACTGCCACTAAAACATATTCATAATCATCTACGATCGCCCAAGATTATATTCTCACCCTATGAAAAACCAAAAGCATTCTTTTTTATTGTAAATATAAGTAGTGTTAACTCGTCTCACGAATAAAGATCCGTGAGATTGTCTCCGATACCTACTCTAGAACATAACTCGACAATGGCTCATGTCCGCTCCCATCTTAGATCAGACAAAGGAAGAGTTTTGTAAAAAGTAAGAAAATTGAGCATGCACTTCGGTTAGCAAATAGTCGTTCACAAACACCAGCAAATAATGTTAACTAAAAAAGTCAGAGACAAAAAAACTATGGAAAGGGATTTTTTCGTTACCAATCGCACTATTCGCCCAACATCAACCATAGCAGGCAGTTTCTGCATTCTGTGGTGTTATGAAAAAGGGGGATGTAGTTCGTTCAAAACGACTGTGAAGAAGAAAAACCATTACCTGTATAGCAATAAGAGACCACACAATTGATATCGATCAATATTTTTATACATGGCTACGAAATAAACCTTGAGGCTGAAGGGTAAGAAAAAAAATCATGGGAAGATTCAAAAATATAAACCATTTTCTTCGGTGAGAGATGCGTAAAGCTGTGACATAATCAAAATGAAGGCACCGGCTAAAGGAGCTCCCTTCAGTCCAAGCACAGAGGGAGAGGGACGTGAAACTATCTCCCGCATCATTCATTCAATCACATAGTAGTAAAAAAATCCTGTAATATTCTACTAAGCGGTCAAATGAAGGAGTCGGTAGCTAATTCCGCCCCCAAATCTCGCCCATGAGTGGGCTGAAGGAAGCTCTCTTAGAAGATTTCTCAATGCAATACCGTCTCAAACAACTAAAAACCATAATCACAAACTTTTTAAACAATGTAAAAAATGTCAAACCATTGGAATCAAGATACATGCTACGACCCTCTAGCATATGAATACTCAAATTCTTGAGCAAACAATAAATACTAAATGATACGAACAAGCCAATGAATATGAAGGGGGTGTATGGGCACCTCAGAGTTTGATTTAGATTCATTCTTTTAGCATGTGCATGAATAAATAGAGATATTTCTAAATCATAACAAAAATTCATCCCACCTAGCGATCCCAATAGCTATCGGGGTTCGACATTTCTGCGGCGAAAAACATTCAAATTTTCACTTGTAAAATTTACGGTAATACAAGTTCTCCCACTCTAGAACCATCCTTCGTCAAACAGCGTACAAAAATATTTCGGTGTGCAATACCACTTCTATTAATCGCAACTAAATATTTACACGGCAAATGAACAGCCACTGAAATGTCTAATTTTCGGGAAAATTTCATAAAAAATGAACGGATCGAAGAAATTATCGAAAAGTGAAGTGAATCGAGAGATCTTCACACGTAAAATTTCTATTTTAATAATCCAAACAAAAGGAAGAACTAAATCCATAAACTATCATTGGTTTATTTTACATAAACAGGAACAACTGCTGTGAATCTTGAATAAAACCCTTTTCAAAAAAAAAACAATTAAATAAATAATTGAATCACACAAAGACACATTTATACACATATTGCTGTTACTAAAATTGAATTCTCTTACCCTTTTAAGATTGATGAAACTAAGACTGAATTAATATTCCTAGGAGAAGAACTACTTTTCCAAACCCTAATCTTATGAAACAAATTAAACAATAAATAGGACAGGAAATAAAATCTAGTTAAGTAAATATTAATATCAAAACTAGCAGCAAAACTCGGGGAGGGGAACAACAAAATAGTGGGTGTCAACTTTCCACTACATAAACAATCAGGATATTGAGATAGATCTCAAAGAACAAATAAAGGGTTCATTTATATTTTAATTAAAAACCCCCATAAAGCTGTGTCAAAGTAAAAAATCCGACAGAAAATATTACACCAACAAAAAACACAAACCACACACAGTTAACAAATTAGCAGCAAAAAAGGATGTTGGATTTGTATGCAGTGAAACCCTAAGTAGTCCTTTTTCTGATGATTCTTGATGAAGCCATATATGGACCTCAGTAGCTCCTACTCTACTGCAAAATGAAAGAAATTATGCAAATATAAAGAAAATGCAAGGATAAGGTGGTAGGTGGGCAGCCTCATTTAGTGTTAATTTTTCTAGTGAATAGTTATTCTAAAGTGAGATAAATATGACTAATAGAAAAATATAAAAAAACTTAGGGTATCGCATAAAAACGGGAAGAACAGTGAGTTGCAACGGATGAATTCAAAGGGGAAGATGAAGGGTCGCTTTCGTCGTGAGAATCAGAGAAGGGGAAAGCGACTCCGGACATTTTTCACGCTTGCACACACAGAGGGTGCGGATTCTTGTTTTTTAGATTATTATTACACGTCGTAGTTTGTACCTATATTTATTTTGGTGCATTTATGTGGTGTGATATATGATGCAGAACGTGAAGTAAAATCGGCGTTGAAAGGCTAAAGAAAGAGTAAGTGGACTCAAATCATCTCTCTCTCTCCCCCTCTGGACCGCACTGAAGTGAAAGATGGGTTGAAGACAGTAATATTGCACAGTAACTGGCAGATGAGAGGTTGTATGGAGGTAACGTTTCATCTCTCTTCTCACCACTATTTTTTTATTTAAAGAATCATTAATAGTAATAAACAATTTCCCATCTGTTTTGAACTTTATGTATATGAGATAAAAAAAATTTCCACATAATCTTTTTTATATATATTTATGAATACTGATCTATAGGTGAAAGAAAACTTATATGGTCACACACTAATTAAATAATTATAATATATTTATACCAATTAAACGTCCTATTTATATTTGGTATATAAATTTAGTTTTTTTTATATATATATTTATAACATTTAGTTTTTTTTTGTTTTTTTTTTGATAAACCTCATTGTAATCAATCTTTTTAAAATAAAAAATAAATGGAGAGTGGAAGCGATTTTCGCAAGATATTTTCCTGATATATAATTAAATGTTCAAAATCTGTTTTCATAATTGCAAAGACAAACAAAATGCATGAAGATAACTTGGTGAATAAACACTTACTGTAACATAAAATATGATATTATATTTATTTACCGATGATCATATCTACTTTACTGCTGTGTTAGCTAATTCCCGTTTTCATCCCTCAAAGAAGGGTGCATAACGACAGTGATATTTATTTGGATTAACAAGTTTTGGTCAAAGACAAAGAAGGGTGCATATTCTTTTTATCCTTTGATTTGAAAACCACATATGTGAATCCAAGCTTGTCCGCAAAGGGGTTAGGGCCCAAGATGTCCCCCCTGCCCGACATTACCAGCTGGTCATGCAGTCATGTCTAGTGTGAATCTAAATTATTCAATGACTTCAAATTTAAGACTCTTGCATAATCAACATTACAATAATTAAAAAAAACCCACCAAATCAAAAAAAATTGTATAAGAGCTATATTTCTTATGTTCTCATAGAGAAAATTTATAGAAATGGGATAAAATTTAGCAACAAAAATTTGTTGGTTGGATGCGCAGGGTCACTTGCCTCCTGTACTGGATAAAAGAGAATTCTTATTTAGGAAACAATAAAGTTCGATGTTGTCTTGCACTGATCACTTATGTCATAAGTGCATTGAAATGTTTCAAGAAGTTTTATCACGGGTACGTACTTCTCGTCTAGCTAAGGCCAGGACGTTGCCATGTGTTTCATACCTGTCCATACCAGTTGGGGATTCTTGAATTTATATTGGATCACAAGTTTTGCTTAACACTAAAACCTGATTTAATTAACCTTAATTACAAGATAATAGGATTTCGCACTTACACTATACCTATACATGCACATATAAATGCACCAAAAAATAGATAGCAGGGAATCATGAATGGTGCATGTGATGACAGATATAAAAAGATTTCGCAGCAGACACCTTTGGATATGTGTGGCCTCACTCCACTTTGGCATGTTTGCTCCTTTACATACAAAACTGCCGGTTTCAATTATATCTCACACTAAAAGCAGATTATACATGCATTGTCATCTCTTTTTTTTAATAAATATTATAATATAATCTACAAAAAAAAAAACAAGAGAAATAGACTTTATATATATATAACAATAAGGGAAGACAGAGAAAAAAGAGCAGATATGCTTGACAAATACTTGTTCATTTGTCGTCAAAAGATGTGTGCTAGTTAAGAGAATTCGGCACGGGTCGGTGTGATGTCTCTCTGTGTGTGTGTGTGTCCAATGTATATGAACGAACTTAATAATTACTATTGTTTCGATGTGGACGATGCGTGTTTATAAACTTTTCTATTTTTATTTTTATTTTATTGGAGTTTAATCAATTTTTTGGTAATTATTTTTATTTATATTAAAATAAAAATCATATCATAATTATAAAAACTAAAAATTGATATTATTGTAATTTTGGAGATTATTGGCCATACCATGAGACCAATTGTCTGTCTCATGGTTGAGTTTTTTTTATGACGTTGAGACTCACAATCGCTACTTTTTATATGCACACTAAGATATTTGATGATAAAATTGATGGACATTATTTTGTGGACTTGAGGCGTGATAAATAAATTTTAAGATTTTTGCGATAATGAATTATTTGATTGTGAGAATAGTGATCGAATCTATCGCAAGTTGTTTTTTTTTTTTTTTTTTTGTCTTTTACGGACGTGGCCAGACAATTATTAAATTCTTGGAAATTGAAATTGCGTAGTAAAATTACGTTGGTGCGTGGTTCGAAAGAAGTACGTTAAGTATTGATTAACATTCAACACATTTTATTTCAACTACTATTATTTTTAAATTGTGAAGTACTTTATCGATTATGTTATTCAAATTTTATTTAAAAAATGAAAAAGCGTTCGTAATCTATTACTTTATTATATATTATATTATTAAAATTGATACCCTTAAAATAACCAACTTTAATAAATATACTATTTGTTTTTTAATAAATCAAAAATATTATATTTTATTTAATAAATAATGACAATAAAAATATTTTCATAAATTTTTTATATCTTACCATATGTTAATAAAATATATTTCTTGATATATACTTTTAAATTTTTTTAATAAATTATATTACTCATAACATAAAAAATTATAATAAAAATGTCTTATATTTTAATTTTTATATAATCCTTGAAATTTTAAAAAATATGTACACGTACAAAAGGGAATTAGTATATTTTTACTATTATTATTATTATTATTATTATTATTATATTTGAACACTTTATAGTAAGCACTTTGGTATATCATAATATTTGTTATGTATATTTGATGATATGAGTTTATCAGTAATCTTTATATCTATATATCTTCTTCTAATTTTTTCCTCCAATTTCTTCCTATTTAATGTAAAATCTCGCATTTTTTTAAAAAAAAAATTCTTTTTTTTAATCTCTTATAGTTTTTTTAATAATTAAATTATATGAACACATAGAAACTACATGCGAATGATTACTATTATAATATTAAATTATAATCACATGAGTTTTTGTGTATTAATATTACCCCTCATCTTAGTTCTTAAACTTTTCATCGTGGAGAACAAACACCAAATTACTAATAAAAATAAAACAAATTGTGAGCCTTGAATATATACAATTTGTGCTTTTTTGTAACACAAAATTATATAAATTAATGCCGATGAGGTCGTTTATTGCTCGAAAATAATGGGTTTATATATATAATACAGATTCTGGATAAGATTTTACTCATATTTTTTTAATATGCTATTCTTTATTATAATTATTCTCAAAATTATCTGTACACTAATGTAATTTAGATTAAATATCTCCATTTGTTTTATATTATTAAACTTATTTGTATTTATATAATTCCATTAATATCTAATAACATGAAATCTATCGATTTAATTTTAAAATAAATAAATATTTTCTATTACCTGAAATGTTTTGTACGACAAAACAAGATACTACTTAATAATGTTGTCGTCAGCTAATTCAACAAAAAATATATACATAGAATTTCCCAAATAGACACTGAACTTTATTTTTTGTCACAAAAGTTTCAAGTCCAAAACAAATTATTGCTCCTATCTAAATTAGAAACAAAAATATCATCACTGTCAAATAGAGAATCTTCCTTTAAATAAGGATATTTTAATTTTACGGAGTAATTTTTCTTATTAAAAAAACCTAATGAAAAAGTTTTTTTCCTCTTTATTCCAAAAGTATTTTTTTTTATGATCGTTGTGAATCCAATCAATCCTGTCTAACAAATATATATCGGTAAGACCGTTGAGATTCTTATAAAAAAACCTTGGAACTTGTAAGCACACGAGGGTGTACATGGCTAAACAGGCGGAAACATATCTATTCATCAACGAAACACTCACCAATATGACCACCACTTGGTTCACTTCTCCGTTGTGGCAATTATATCTCCTATTTGCTAGGAACACTGTCTCTCTAACGCAAGCCAGGGAGCACCACGCAATTCTGTGTGTTCAGTCCTAAATTTCTAGCATTATCAGTTCAATTCAATTCAATCGTGCATCCTCGCTAGCTCATACAATGTTTACTTCAAGATAACATCAAACCAAAGCAATCATCTAACAGCTGTAGAAAGCCTACTTCACAGTAGCCACAGATTTTTCGCAGATATAACCAGTGATATTCTCTAGAAAATGACATTAGAACTCTACCTATACCATAAGTCCATAATTGATAGAAAGAAATTTCCTGCTTGATTGCACAGCAAAGACTATGGTAAAGTGGAAGTGCTGGAAATGAGTTTTATTAAAAGGTAACTCACAAGATTCATCACCAAAGTTACTCAAAATCCATGGCAAATCGAAAAGCAGAGGGCTTTAACAAAAGTTCAAACCGGCATACACCATCAATCACTAGAATATCAGTGTGACAGAAATATGAACCCACAATCAAAACATGAAGTTTTCATACAAAATTGAAAGGTTAATCACCACATTAGGGCATTCAGCAAAGGAAAAACTAGCTAAATAATAAGACACAACAGCCATCTCTTAATTTGTTACAAAAATCTTGGCATAACAAAACTCATATAAAGACTAAAATCAATAAAAACCCTGTTTCATTTTCTCAATCAAGAAACCCAACCATAGGAATCTTTTCATTAGTTGCAAGAACGAAAACAGAGGGTACATGATTATCTCAATCGCCTTTCCTCCGGAAGGAACAACCCTCGGTGAGCCTAGCTCGCCCTCCGGTGGGTTGGCACAACACCGTCTGGCAGTTACCGCAGACCACAACCGTTTGTGAATGGCTAAACACAGTGGTTCTGTAAAAACAAACCGAGAAAAAAATCACACTAGGTGAAAACTTTCAACTCAAACATAATCTGGAAATGGGAAATTCAAGCATAAAGATTGGAGAAAGCAAAAAACAAATACTCAACAGAACACAAAATCACAGTAAGAGAAATATCAAACCTTTCATTCATCAAATTAAACAGATATGGAAATCTGAGACTTAGGTAAACAAGATTGGAAACGGCGGACTTACATATTAAAGCAACCTTGACACTTCACATCCTACAATTGAAAAATAAATAATTTTAAAAATCATAAATACGGGAGATTGAAAACATTGTAGAGGTTAAATAGGGTACCATAAAGAATGAATTTGGCGATTGGACGAGACGTTTCAACTTATGCTTCCTCTTCTCGAGCTCAGCAGGCGGATTCAGCAAATCGATATCGTTTGAAAGAACCTGCCATAGCCACATAAATCGATCAATCACCAAAAAAAATAAATCAATAAACTGCAAACGAAACAATTGAAAATAAAGATACAATCCAGTTATGCAGCAAATCACCATTTTTATCTCGAAGATGAGGAGCAAGCGAAGAGTTGTGGAGGCAAATGGAAGACACCCACTTTTAGGGTATCATCAAACCTGTAATATATATGTGTTGTGCCGAAGGCACACTGTGCATTTTATGAATTTGAAGGTCTAATGGCCCAATATAAAGTCACAATGGCCCAAACTGCAAATCAAAATGTTTAGACTATTTTAATATGTCATTTGTCAATTGGCTCAATTTTAAAAAATATTTGAATAGTTATTTAATTGTATTTGTGGAGGAGGAGACGATTTGTGGAGGAGGAGACGAAGCAAAAAAAAAAATGAATAGTATTTTGTGATACGATTTTACGAATTTCTATCTGTGAGAAGGTCACTTATCGATATTCACAATAAAAATTAATAATCTTAGCATAAAAAGTAATATTTTTTCATTGATAACCAAAATAAGAGATCTGTCTCATAAGACCTGTGAGACCGTTTCATATAAGTTTTTGTCAAAAAAAATTACACAAATATTTTTAAAAAATTAAGTAGCATGTAAAATTGTTCTAAAATAGTTGGATCTGCCCCCCAAAACGTAGGCGATCGCCCCTGAATTACTTTCCTAGATCCGTTATCTTTTGAACCATTCAGAAACGGAACAAGGTAAAAAAAAAAGTGCAATAAACAATAAATTCGTCAATAAACCATAAGCATCGTACAGAAACAATAATCTATGGTTCGGTCAGAAAACAAACTTCAATCAATAATCGGCAAACATAGCAAACCCATCGAGAAAACAAATAGGCAAAATCCAAGGAAACAAGATTTGTTCGATGGATCAATTAGTATTAATATCAAGTAAAATCCCAAAGAAGACATGAAAATGTAAAACATATGACCAATCAAACAAAACCCAGACAAATCTATGAACAAACACCTTACAACCAAAAAGCTTGAACCCATGAATAATATGTCGATTTATCTAAATATTGATTGGCTACACAACCCACTGTTTCTTGGTATGTCTCGCATGGAGAATGATTAACTCGATTCATACGTACAATGAAAAGTAAAAGTTTTAATATAAAAATTAATATTTTTATGAATTCGAGGACTCATCTCACAAAACTTTCTCCTGATGATGCAATATGTCTCTGTTCTTAATGTTGTTTAATAGATGTCTAAGTGTCGCTTTTCTCCGTCCCAAGATCTCCATTTTCTAAGTGGTTGCGAGCTAAATTCTTTATCTCAGGTTGGTTTTTCAAAAGACACACTCTTTAACCTTTGCATCTTTATCTTTTCAAAAGCTCATACTCATTTTTCTAGATCTGCTTCAGTCCTACCAGGTATTAGATCTACCGTACAATTTTAGTAGTATTATATCTTTCTGTTTCGTCTCTCTTAAAAGAGAGTAAAGGGTACAAGCAACTGGAAGGGAAAAGACCGTAGTAGGATGAAAGCTATAACGCGCTCTTCCAGCCATTAAAACCAGTAAGAGAAACTACAGTGAATGGCCAACAAGAACATCAGATTTTGACAAAAATCTGTATGAGACGATCTCACGGATCTTATTTGTGAGACGGATCTCTTATTTGGGTCATCCATTAAAATGTATTACTTTTTATGCTTAGAGTATTACTTTTATTTTGAATATCGGTAGAGTTGACCTGTCTCACAGATAAAGATTCGTGAGACCGTCTCACCAGAGATTTTTACCTTGAAACTTCTCGTTGCTCCTCCCACTTTTTCCTGCAAATGTTATGTTCAGCTATGCCCACCCACCTCGACAAACCTATGATTGTAATGTTATCTAGATCCGTATCTTATATGAATTTTCGTGTTTTTTTATCGATCAACAACATGAGATATATTACTTTAACCAATTATATTAAAATATAGTATTATTAATTAATTGCCTAGGTCAATAAAATTTGTAAAAAAATTGTTAGAAATTTTAAGTTTTTGTCATCACGATGAACATGCAAGTAATTCCAAGATTCTACAGTTCGTTGAGTGAATGTATGTTCTTAGTATATTAGTTATTCAAAATTGTTCAAAGTTGTTTTTTACAACTTTGAACTAAATTTATTCCGAGATTTATTTTTTTTCTTTTTTTTTCGAGTTATGATTTTGTGTAAATTAGCGTTTAAAACTCTGAATACAGTCATATATGTTCTCTCTCATGGCAATCGACAAGTTGAAGACTATTTTTTTTAATATTCAAAATTTATAAGAAAATAAATTGCACCATGAATTATGGATATTTTAGTACATGTATTCGACAGTATTTGTTTGTATGTAATTCACCAATATCTATTGTCTATCTTTGATTAAATCACTAGCTTCTTCCGTAGTCCCACTTATGATCATCAAGGGAGGAGAAGATAATATCCATGCTATTGCTTCTGCTGATACCAGAATTAAACATCGCATCGGCCATATCTGCCACCTGCTGAAACTCGTTGAACTGCCCGTGACCGCCGCTGCTTCCAGCCTCCACTCCGCCGGAGCTAGCAGGAACAATTCCAAGGTGGCGGAAGATATTCGTGGAGCGAAACTGGGTCGTGGCCATCAGTGATGTAGGTAAAGGTGGCAGTGGCGGCGACTGTGCGGTGGTGGAGGGTGGGAACAGAACCGGCGCTGCGTCGGAGTCGGAGGGCACGCGGCAGATGTGGTTGTTTCGATATGTAACCTCGAATACAAAGGGCTCGTTGTCGAGTCGTTGGACTTGCTTCTTGGCGGGGCAATTGCGTAGCTTCTGTTGTGTGCATATGTAGTAACTCCTGCAATTAAATTTTCTTTTAAAAAAGATAAATAATTCATTTTTAAGTATTAAAAAATATTGAGACAGAAGGGAAAAAAAATTTAATCGATACTTTTACCAAATTAAAACTGAAAAATGAATATCACAGATTAATTGCATGATTTTTATATTTAAAATAATTAGTTGGTGTGTTTCATACCTCGAATATCATATGCATGTGTATATATATTGATAATCTTGTTTTATATATAGACACACATGTAATATATGATAATTATACCTCGGATACGCGTGTCCCAAGATTTCTTTTTGACCGTATTTCTTCCATTTAAAACCATCTTCAGGCGGAGTTTCGTTGTTACCCATTTGAGGAGCAGCAACCTTTTTCACTACTTTGTCAACTTCATTCTTCCTGTGGTTTAATTAATTTACTAAAGTATTAATCAAGGAAGAAAAACCAAAGTCGATCTTAGCTAGAGTTTTATTATTTGATAAAATGTTCTTTCAATGTGTGATGGCATGTCTGCTACTTATAATAATATGTATGTATTAAATTGTTCATATGTAATATTTCATGTTTTCCAATTTATAAAGTTATCTTGTCACCTTATTATTATACATCAAATATCTAAATACGAGTCCAAACATTTTGCATTATTTAATTTGGGAGAGAATAAATATTTATTTACTCGATCCAAAAGAGCAAACGAAGCTGATCAAATGTTTAATAAATTTCATGTCAGCTTTGAGCTTGGAATTAAAGCTAAGATTGAGTTTATAAAACGTGAAAATGATGAAAAATCAGAATGTAAAGTTCTATTTTATGGAATACCAAAATACTTATATTTGGTCTTTTTGCGTAAAACAATTTTCATGATGGTTTCATGCAGATCAAACAACACATGCAAGAAGAAAAGTTCAATGAAGAAGGGATAAATCTAAAAAGTTCCAGACAGTAAAGTTGAAACATAGCATTTGAATTTTGACATATATATATATATATATATATATATATATATATATTACTGTAATAAATTACTGTAGTTTTGCTAGATAAATAAATCAAAGATGAGATGAAACTATGTTATTCATTTCATATTTTGGAAAAATTAAGGTCGCTCACCTCCTCCCCTGTGTCTGAGAAGAGGAAGCTGAGCTGAAATCCAGTGGAGTCTGTCCGCCAATTCCTCCGCTCGAACCACCCATTATATCCCCTCCAACGCCGCTCATTTCACCGAACATCATGAACTCCAAGCACAGCTGCCGCCGCCGCCGTTGATCATGAAGCGGCATTCCTTTCATTTCATCTCTCTCCGGCACGTCATCGACGTGTCTAATATACGCGCTTCCAACTCCTGCGATTGCTCGAGCATCAACCGAAGCCATTGCATGCTCTCGAATCCCCCCTCCAATCCCGAATCCATGCAGCTCTTGAACACCCATTTGCCCCACAGAAAGCACTGTTTCTCTCACGTTTCTGAATACAAAAACTATTTCTTCGCATGATTTCACCAGAATATCTGGTTGGTTTGCTAGATTTGGCAAGTTATGTTCAAGAATTTTAGCCAAAATACACCCATGTAAAATCATTGATTCTAAGCAATTCTCCATCTCCAGTACTTTGGATTGATTTCTTTTCTCTTGTTATATTTCCTCGCTTAGTTTTTCTGTATTTGGATTTGGAAAACATATTTGCGATCGAATGTATAAATAATATGAGAGGGAAAACGGGTTCATGATCATGCAGTATGTTTCTGGGTTACTGCCTATGGAAATTAAATTAAATATTCAAAGTATTTACATGTATTCAATACGCAAGAAGCTTAAGAAATAATGACTTGGTCAATGGTCATTATTTCTTGGGCCATTTTCGTCGTCCTTTCAAGGAGTCAACGGGAAGACTTGGCTTCAACAGTGTACCGGGATATTTCCATTTTGGCATCGTATGTGGATTATTTTCCATTTTCAGGCATTTAATATTTTAAATTACAATTTTAGTCTAGTAAATATGATTATTCTCATTTTTATTTTTTTTAATTGCACGCTGATGTGGTGCCGAAATTTGATAAAAGGACATAAAAAAATTTACCGACTTCTCTAATATGTCATACGAAAAAAAAAGAGACTAAAATTAATAATAATTACCAACTTACAACACTAAAGCTTCAATTTGAAAATTTAATGGACTAAAAATGAAAATTAATGATCAAATTATAAGACCAAAATTTTATTTTACCCCAAATAAAATGTTATAGATTATCCAGAATATTAAAAACAAAAAGTGGGGATGTAGAAGGAGATTTATGTGATGGTGTGGATAGAACCAATGGCAAGAAAGGGATAATTTCTATATTTTTATACGAACCAATGCATCCATCATCACGGAAAAAACGATGTTGTCCCTTTTTTGCCATTGGACTGGATCTACCCATGAGGTAAGTGGTGGAATTAGAGATGTAAATGAATCGATTCGGATTGAATATTAGTAAAAATTTAAGGTTTGAATTTGGCTCGAGTTAAGTATATTCAAGTTTGATGCCCCCAAAATATTCCACCGCGCTTGAGTTTTCATCCCGAGGACCTTAAACGTAACCCCTCGAGCACGAATTGTCCGAATTCGATATCATCTATAAACGAGCTCAGCCGTTCTTCTTGAACACATCGGTCGAGCACCAAGCCCAGCCACACCCCTGAGGACCGAGCCTTGATGCTCGGTCGAGCTCTGTCACCAGTGTAGGGCTCGACCGAGCCCGAGGTAGAGCTCGGCCGAGCCCTAGTGCTCGGCCGAGCACCAGTGTAGTGCTCGGCCGAGCCCTAGTGCTCGGTCGAGCACTAGAGGCCGAGCCCTAGTGCTCGGCCGAGCACTAGTGGCCGGGCACCAGGGTAGGTCTCGGCCAAGCCCCTGTGGCCGAGCCCTGGTGCCCGGCCGAGCCCTAGCGCTCGTCCGAGCCCGGGTAGCCGAATCACACGTATCCGAGCTCAATCAGCGTTCAGAGCAGGGTTCTGTCAAGCACAGATGCTTGTGACATGAATCTCAGACCCGACTTGTTCCTATCCTAAGAACTTTGTCACATGTCAAAAACGTGAATAATCTTTAAATAGGCTAGAATCTCGCCGTATGATTAGATGCGACGAGGAATCCGGCCCGGACTGGCAGTGATGGGAGAAGAATTTAATTTTATAAGGAAATTTACCTAAAATAGACTTCGGCACGGTATGGGAAGAAGTTCTCTCAACCACTATAAATACTCATATATGTTTCATGGTGAAGGGGATCAAGATATTAACTTCCACCTATCACATCTTCCCATTTCTCTGTTCCTAAATCCGATCAAAAGGTCGAAGTGGTCGTGTCGGAAAAATTTTCGACACCTTCCAGTACCCATTAGTCTGTATAAACCGGTGGTGCTCCCTCCGCTCCGGTTCAAACATTGTTGATCTGAAGCTCAAGCTCACCAGACCGGACCCAGGGAAAAGTTGGTATCATCAATTGGCGCCGTCTGTGGGAAAGTTGAAAGAGAGATAAGATGGCAAGTACCAGGAGTCGATCGGGAGAGGACAATCAACCAACATCCAACATGGCAGAACTCGTCCGACTGATCACAACGACTGTCGAACAGGTCTTGGCCCAAAGACAAGACAACAATCCTCCTCCAGGAGAGGATCGTGAAGCTCAGAGACAAGAGATACAAAGATTAAGGGAGGAGATGGAACGTCTTAGAGAAGAGAGGAATGCACCCCCTCCTCCACCCCTTCTAGCTCGGGGGATCCCTTTCTCGACCGAGATATTGGCTGCCGAATTGCCTCAAAATTTCAGATTCCCTAACGTCGGAGAATACGACGGCTCGGGGGATCCGGAAGAGCATCTATCCCGATTTGAGAACGCGGCGTTACTGCACCAGTACTCAGACCCGATCAAGTGTAGGGTCTTCCTAACCACTTTGGTCAGATCATCCCAACAGTGGTTCAATTTGCTTAGGCCAGGGACCATCAAAACTTTTCAAGACTTCGGAAGAGCTTTTCTCCACCAGTTTGCAAGCAGCAAGAAGCATCCCTTGACGGCTCTGAGTTTATTCAATGTTAAACAACAAGAACAAGAGAGCCTACGAGATTTACTTAAGAGGTTCAACAAGATGGTCATCGATGTTCCCTCGGCTACCCCGGATATACTGATTAGTGCCTTTACACAAGGGCTAAGAGGTGGTGATTTTTTCAAGTCGTTAGTAAAAAAGCCCCCGGCTACTTTCGAAGAACTCTTGGCGAGGGCAGAGAAGTATATGAACGTGGAAGAAGTACAAATGGCTAGGAAGAGTGAACCAAAGATCTCGGCCAAAGCTACGCGAGACGTCCGATCCACCGACCTCACGCCAAGGGTCGGACGTTTCGAACCACCCACGTTGCTTGGACAATTCGCCTCTTACACACCTTTGAAAGTCAACAAAGCCCGAGCATTGGAACTATGTGATGAACGACAACTCATTCGAAGACCTCGGAGTAGTGACAGAGGACCTCGTAACCCCAGGTCAGAAAAGTATTGCGGGTTTCACAAGGATTATGGTCATACTACCGATGAATGTCATCATTTGAATCAAGAAATAGAACAGATCATCCAGAGAGATCCAGAAATGAAAGCGATTCTAGCCAGTCCAAGTGGTGGGCACCGACCCCCTAAGAGAACTCGGGAGGAAAGTCATCCTGAAAGGAGAATGGCTCCGAATCAAAGGGAAAACTTTCAAAATGCTAACCCAAATATGCGGAGGGCAGAGCCTCGGGAACAACCACTCCCGCGAGGGGTAATTAATATGATATCGGGTGGGCCTACAGACGGAGACTCCAACCGGGCCAGGAAAGCTAGCAGCAGAAGATTGGAGAACATGGAGATTAGCAGCACTAGAACACGCTCAGGACCAATGATCACTTTTGGACCCGAGGACATGAAGGGGGTGGCCGACCCACATAATGATGCATTGGTTATCCGAGCTATGATCGCCAATTACGAGGTCGCTCGTATCTTTGTGGACTCCGGAAGTTCTGTCAACGTTCTGTTTAAAGAAGCAATGGATCAGATGGACTTGGGCAAGTACACGGTAGAGCCTATCTCTACGGCTTTGTTTGGATTCACGGGGCATGCAATACACCCCCTTGGAGTCGTCAATCTCCCTCTCTCTTTGGGAAGTGGGGGTACTAGAAAGACCCGAATTATCAACTTTGTGATAGTTGATGCCCCTTCATCGTACAATGTTATTATGGGGAGACCAGCCATGGCCGCCTTCATGGCAATTGCCTCGGCACTGCACCAAAAAATCAAGTTTCCTGTCGGAGAAGCGGTAGGAGAGGTTAAGGGAGATTAGAAGACTTCTCGAAAATGTTATGTGGAAGAAGTAAGGGTTGAGCAGAAATCGGTTAAAATTGAACATCCAAGTCGACCTGAATCTAGGGGACTCGATCAACTACATCTAATCGAAGAAGCAGGGGAGGTTATTTCGGAAGACGTGTGTGAAGAGCTTATCCTAAATCCCCCATTCGAAGTCGTGAAGATAGCTCGGACCTTGGAAGAGCCCTTGAAAGAACAATTGGTCCAGTGTTTGGAGAAAAATAAAGATGTATTTGCTTGGTGTCCGGCCGAACTCCAAGGGGTTAGGAGGGAGGTGATGGAGCATAAGTTGAATGTCTCGAACGAATGCCGACCTGTGATACAAAAGAAGAGACATTTCGGTCCCGAGAAAGACGCTATCATCAAGGAACAAGTGCAAGATTTATTAAGAGCGGGGCACATTCAAGAAATCTATTTCCCGACATGGTTATCTAATGTGGTCTTGGTTCCTAAGTCGGCTGGAAAATGGCGGATGTGTGTGGACTTCCGCGACTTGAACCGGGCATGCCCTAAAGACTGTTATCCTCTCTCTAGGATAGATCAATTGGTCGATTCCACGGCAGGGCATGAGCTCCTTTGTTTCCTCGATGCATATCAAGGATATCACCAAATTCTCTTGGCGGAAAAGGACAGAAGCAAGGTCAGTTTTATCACATCCGATGGGACATTCTGTTATGTAGTAATGCCGTTTGGGCTAAAGAATGCCGGCGCTACCTATCAGAGGCTTATGGATAAGGTCTTCAAAAAGCAGATTGAGAGGAACGTTGAAGTCTATGTGGATGATATATTGATCAAGTCCAAGGTCGTCGACCAGTTTGTGATGGATCTAGACGAAACTTTTCAGACTCTGCGGGAATACAGGTTGAAGCTGAACCCTAGCAAGTGTGTGTTCGGGGTTCAGACGGGGAAGTTTTTGGGGTACATGGTGACTCGCAGAGGCATTGAGGCTAATCCAGAAAAAGTGCAAGCACTATCCTCTATGGGTTCTCCTCGAAACATCCAAGAAGTGCAGCGATTGACAGGAAGGATCGCCGCTCTAGCCCGATTCATATCTCGATCCGCAGATCGAAGTTTCCCATTCTTTAAGGTACTTCGGAAAACTAAAAATTTTGAATGGAATGATCAGAGTGAGAAAGCATTACAGGAGCTGAAAACTTATCTTAGGGAACTCCATATCCTGAACAAACCCGTCCCGGGAGAGGAGCTCTTCGTGTACTTGGCAGTCACTCCTCAGGCTGCGAGTTCAGTTCTAGTCAGAAGAGATGATGCAGTTCATCAGCCAGTCTATTTTGTGAGTCACGCTTTAAAGGGGGCAGAGCACAATTATACTACTCAGGAAAAGTTGGCCTTGGCCCTCGTCATCATGGCCAGAAAATTGAGGCCTTATTTCTTATCACATCCTATCACGGTCCTCAATAATAGCGTCCTGGGGAAGATTGTCTCACATCCAGATACCTCGGGAAGATTGATTAAGTGGGTTACCGAGCTCAGTGAATACGATATCAAGTTCGAGCCCAGAACTGCTATTAAAGCCCAGGCTTTAGCTGACTTTCTGGCGGAGACTGTTCAAGTAGCGGAGGAAGAACAATGGAAGATCTTCGTGGATGGTTCCTCTTGTCAAACAGGAAGTGGGGTCGGAATCGTGATGATATCTCCTTGGGGGGAAGAGACCAAGGTTGCGGTGAGGCTGAACTTCCGAGCCTCCAATAACGAGGCCGAGTACGAAGCACTTTTGGTCGGGCTAAGGGCTGCTCGAAGCATGGGTATTACTCGGGCCGTCCTCTATTCTTATTCTCAATTGGTAATACAGCAAAGTAAGGGTAAGTTTGAGGTGAAAAATGAGAGAATGGTCAGATACGCCCAAGCTATGGAAAAAGCTAAAGAGGACTTCTCAGAATTAATCATGAAACATATCTCTCGAGCTGAGAACGAAGCGGCAGATAGGCTGGCCAAAATGGCCAGTTCTCTTGATCATCCCCCGGAACCAGAGCTAGTCGGACAAGAGCTTGTCTCGCAAATTGATCATCTCCAAGCTGAGAAAGTAGATATGTTGGAAGAAGATTGGAGATACGAGATTCAGCAATACTTATGTCATGGAAAAGTCCCGACTGAATCAAAAAGAGCTCGAGAAGTCAAGAGGAGGGCACTCCGCTTCTCGCTCCTGGATGGAATACTGTATAAGAGATCTTTTTCCAGACCTCTCTTGAAGTGTTTGGGTCCAGAAGAAGCTGGTTACGTCCTTCGAGAGATCCATGAAGGATGTTGTGATAATCACCTCGGGAGTGTAGCTTTGGCTCGGAAGGCTTTGATGGCAGGCTTCTTCTGGCCAACCATGAAAAAAGATGCGCTAATGATGGTAAGATCCTATTATAATTGTCAAAAGCATGCTAATTTACAATGGCAACCAGCTGAACTTATGAGGTCAGTTGTCTCCCCTTGCCCTTTCGATCAATGGGGCATAGACATTGTGGGACCATTTCCCATAAGCACAGGTCAAAGGAAATTCTTATTAGTGGCAGTAGATTATTTCTCTAAATGGGCGGAAGCCGAACCATTGGCTAAAATCACTGAAGGGGAGATCTTAAAATTTTTATGGAAGAACCTGGTATGTCGCTTTGGGATACCAAGGAGGCTTATATCTGACAATGGGAAACAATTTTGTGGCTCTAAAGTTCGGGAATGGTGTAAGGAGATGAAGATAGAGCAGATATTTACATCGGTGGCTTATCCCCAGAGCAATGGACAGGTCGAGGTCACTAATAGATCCATTGTGCACGCTCTTAAAACACGTCTTGACTCTGCTAAGGGGAAATGGGTTGAGGAACTACCTAGTGTATTATGGGCTTACCGAACAACGGCTCGGATCGGAACTGGAGAAACACCGTATAACTTAGTGTATGGTACTGAGGCTGTCCTGCCAGCAGAAATCGGACAAGAAAGTGCTCGGGTGATAGGATATGGACCAAATAACGATGAATGGAGGGCCATGGATTTGGATCTAATAGAGGAAAAGAGAAATCGAGCAGCTGTTCGGATGGCTGCTTACCAGAAGAGGATGGCTCGAGCATACAACAAAAGAGTGCGGCCCCGCTCGTTCGAAACAGGGGATCTGGTCATGAAGAGAATCCAGTTTCAGGGAGAGAGAGGAAAATTAGACCCGAAATATGAGGGACCCTACAAAGTTGTGGGGAAAGCAGGAATTGCAGCTTACTATTTAGAAGATGCTGAGGGAAAGAAAACCAAGCGCCCGTGAAACGTCCAACACTTGAAGAAATATTATGCTTAGTCATAGTCTCAACCGATCATGTTAGTTTTATCTTTATGAAATTATGTCTTCATTTTCGAAAACATGAATAAGATTGGGCGTTGATATATCATCTTTCTTAATCGAAATAAACCTATAAAAGTTCGACCCCGTGCTCGGCAATAAAAAGAACGTCCGACCTCGCGTTCGGCACGAATAAAAGGCCGACCTCGCGTTCGGCACGAATAAAAGTCCGACCTCGCGCTCGGCAATAAAAAGAACGTCCGACCTCGCGTTCGGCACGAATAAAAGTCCGACCTCGCGTCGGACCTCGCGTTCGGCACGAATAAAAGTCCGACCTTGCGTTCGGCACGAATAAAAGTCCGACCTCGCGCTCGGCAATAAAAAGAATGTCCGACCTCGCGTTCGGCACGAATAAAAGTCCGACCTCGCGCTCGGCAATAAAAAGAACGTCCGACCTCGCGTTCGGCACGAATAAAAGTCCGACCTCGCGCTCGGCAATAAAAAGAACGTCCGACCTCGCGTTTGGCACGAATAAAAGTCCGACCTCGCGCTCGGCAATAAAAAGAACGTCCGACCTCGCGTTCGGCACGAATAAAAGTCCGACCTCGCGCTCGGCTAAAAAAAAAAAAAAAAAGGTCCGACCTCGCGCTCGGCAATAAAAAGAACGTCTGACCTCACGTTCGTCACGAATAAAAGTCCAACCTCGCGCTCGGCAATAAAAAGAACGTCGACCTCACGTTCGGCACGATTAAAAACCCAACCTCGAGCTCGATAATAGGACGAAAGTCCGATCTCGTGCTCGGCACGATTTAAAGCTCGGCTCCGAGCTCGAAAACAAGAGAAAAATTCGATACCGCATTTGATAGTGAGATATAAAGGAAACCGAAAAAAGTACTTAGTCACTTGAAATCAAAGACATAGTTTCAAATATTGAGAAACCTACGAAAAAGACATAGAACGCGAGAAATACAAATGTATTGAGCGAGTAGAGCGTGAAAAATAAAAGGCGTTGTTCGGCGGACCACCTCACTTCCTCCTGGATGCTTGTGCCTTCATTCTCTGTTGCCCATCCCTTCCTCCTCGGGCATGTCTTCCAAGGCCTTAAACACATCAAGGAAGGAAAAAGGGTGTTCGGCTTCGGAATACCCGTTGGCCTGTATTTGAGCGATACCTCTATTAAACCCATACTCGAAGTAAGAAGTTGCTTTGTCCGAGCACAGCGAATCAATTCCGAAGAGTGGATGAACTCTTCCTTCTTCTGAAGCCACATGGCCTCGGCTTCATGGTCTTTTTTCTGCAATTGTTCCTCGAATTGAAGTGCCCTCTGCTCAGCCCAAGCCGCTTTGTCCTCCAAGACCTGTGCATGGGCTCGGACAGCTTCGATTTCGGCTAGGAAAGCCACCTTCTCTGCCTCACTTTTCGTGTGAAGGTCCTCCGTCCTCCTCATAAGTTCCCCATGTCGACTGAGGACGTCATTCATTGATTTTTGGGAGGAACTAGCCATCTCCCGAGCTCCACATATCCGACCACTGACTTCGCCTCCCCAAACCCGAGCCTGCGAAGTGAAGGCACATGTTCAAAAAAAAAAAAAAAACACTATTGATGCGAAAGAAACAAAACTAGTTACCTGCATAAAGTTAAGGGACATAGCCTCTATGGCTTGAAGGTCGGTGGCAGCCTTCACGAGGGCAAGATCTTCAGAGGAGACCAAATGCCGAACAAAATTTAGGGCTTCCGGTCCGGAAGGATGGGCTATGAAAGAAGTCTCATGGTCGAGGGGTGCCTCCAGCTCAACCTCTTCGGAATCATGGTGGTCATGAACGGGGGAAGGACTGTGTGTCCTCTTCCCAGAGCCTTGGTGGGTCGGGAACGAAGCAGTGGTCATGAGAATCTTCTTCATCGGCTGGCTATCATACTCCATGGACACCTTTTTTTGTTTCCCTTTGGCCTCAGCAGTGGAGGATTTTGAAGAGGCTCCTATCTCAGCTTTTCTCCTCTTCATGTTCTGAAGCATTTCCGACTTCATGATCCTTTCGTCTGTTTAAAAAAAAAAAAAAAAGAGAGAGAGAGAGAGAGGAAAATGAAGATGTTGGGGAAGGGGAGACATAAAAAGCAAAAGAAACATGGAGTCAGCATAATATTGGTTTTCAATGGAAAAGTGGAAAGGCTGAGGAAAATATACCTATGTCCCCCTCCACTTCGACTCCTTTTCTGCAGAACCTAAATTCACAAAGAAGATCATCTTGGACTAGGCTCTTGACGTCAAAACACCTTTCCGAGATACTAGCGAGGAAGCGGGTCAGGTCGATGGCACGCCTAGGTACGGGAGGATCTCTAAGGGTTAACTGCTCGGCCCAAGCCATATCGCAGTGCCAAGGAAGAGGCTCAGACTCTACATAAAAATATATTCATCCAATCTTTGTGGGATGAAGGGTTCCCGCCCAGAAAATCACACCCGGGCTGGGGTGATAGGTAAAACCGACCAATTTCTTTTCTTTTGATTTTCACAAAGCGATCTAAGAGAGCTACGGAGAGGGGTATATCAAAATACCTAAGCAATATTCCTAAAGCCAGAAGCGTGCTAAAGGAATTGAGAGCTAGTTGACTAGGGCATATAAGATAGTGATCACAAAGGCACTGAACTATCCTGGGGATAGGAAACCGAAGACCCATCTCCAGTTGGTCCAAGTAAAATGTGCAATATCCGTCGGGAGGGAGATGAACCCTATCTGTAATCGCGGGGATATGAATATCAATATCCGAAGGTAATCCCGATAACTCTCTAATCCTAGGGACATCATCATACCCTAGGACCGAAGCCTTAATTTCGTACCAAGGAAGCTCCACCAAAGTCTTCGAAGGGGAGGGGGAAGGAGTGCCTATAGCTTCATCCATGCCTTAACCAAAGTGTTGCAATTAACACAGGAAGGAGAACTTACCAAAGTGGTCAAGAAGAACAGAGTTGGGAGCGAGAGTTTACCGAACTCAAGACAGTCGGCCGAACCGAGAACGTCGAAAGGGCCGAAGACGCTTTGTAACTTGGAGAGAAAATGAGAGAATGGTGAGATTTTAGAATGAAATGAAGGCCCTATTTATAAGAAGGTCAGACGAAGGAGAGCCGTCCGATTAAATCAAGAATAGACGGCTATGATCATGCTTGTTCAAATGCCTCGGGATCCGCACCATCGTCTGATCCTAGCCAAGCAAAATCTTGCAAATGACTTGAACGGTTTAGATCTTCTCGCAACAAAGGTTGAACTCAAGGGCTTCAAGATCAATCATAGCAATTCACTGGTCTAAAATTCAATATTTCTTTTAGACCGCAAGGGGGGGGGGGGGGGGGGGGGGGGGGGGGGGGGTTACTACTGATGCCCCCAAAATATTCCACCGCGCTTGAGTTTTCATCCCGAGGACCTTAAACGTAACCCGTCGAGCACGACTTGTCCGAATTCGATATCATCTATAAACGAGCTCAGCCGTTCTTCTTGAACACATCGGTCGAGCACCAAGCCCAGCCACACCCCTGAGGACCGAGCCTTGATGCTCGGTCGAGCTCTGTCACCAGTGTAGGGCTCGACCGAGCCCGAGGTAGAGCTCGGCCGAGCACCAGGGTAGTGCTCGGTCGAGCACCAGTGTAGTGCTCAGCCCTAGTGCTCGGTCGAGCACTAGAGGCCGAGCCCTAGTGCTCGGCCGAGCCCTAGTGCTCGGTCGAGCACTAGAGGCCGAGCCCTAGTGCTCAGCCGAGCCCTAGTGCTCGGCCGAGCACCAGTGTAGTGCTCGGTCGAGCACTAGAGGCCGAGCCCTAGTGCTCGGCCGAGCACTAGTGGCCGGGCACCAGGGTAGGTCTCGGCCAAGCCCCTGTGGCCGAGCCCTGGTGCCCGGCCGAGCCCTAGCGCTCGTCCGAGCCCGGGTAGCCGAATCACACGTATCCGAGCCCAATCAGCGTTCAGAGCAGGGTTCTGTCAAGCACAGATGCTTGTGACATGAATCTCAGACCCGACTTGTTCCTATCCTAAGAACTTTGTCACATGTCAAAAACGTGAATAATCTTTAAATAGGCTAGAATCTCGCCGTATGATTAGATGCGACGAGGAATCCGGCCCGGACTGGCAGTGATGGGAGAAGAATTTAATTTTATAAGGAAATTTACCTAAAATAGACTTCGGCACGGTATGGGAAGAAGTTCTCTCAACCACTATAAATACTCATATATGTTTCATGGTGAAGGGGATCAAGATATTAACTTCCACCTATCACATCTTCCCATTTCTCTGTTCCTAAATCCGATCAAAAGGTCAAAGTGGTCATGTCGGAAAAATTTTCGACACCTTCCAGTACCCATTAGTCTGTATAAACCGGTGGTGCTCCCTCCGCTCCGGTTCAAACATTGTTGATCTGAAGCTCAAGCTCACCAGACCGGACCCAGGGAAAAGTTGGTATCATCAAAGTTCAAGTTTGATTCAAAGCTTGAAAATTTTTAATTTTATTTGTTCGAGTTCGACTCGAAATCTTCTAACCTATTCGCAAAATATTTAAACTATTGTTCGGATAATATGATCGACAATAAATGTTCGAAAGCTCAAAACGTTCAAAAATCCTAAATGCATATATATTATTATACAATTATATTAATAAAATACTAAAGTCGCGAACTATCGAACAAAATAATTTAGCTCTAGTTAGGCTCGAAAAAGTTCGAACATGTTTGAGATCGGCTCGAGTTCGATAAATTCGAATATTAATCAAATATTTATTGAGCCGGCTCGAAAAGTTCAAACATATCGAGTTCGAATCAAGTTTGATAAATTCAAATACACGTCATTTTTCTTTAGTATTACTTATTGTTTCTTTAATTTCATAAATGATTTTTTGAATATAAACATTTTGGATGGAAATAAGTCAGTTATATATGTTATTTTAAACTTCTTGAAGTGAGAATAGTGGATTTAATTTAAGAGTCATACGTACAGAATCGATATGAACTCGATCAAACTAAGTTATTTTTGGAGCTCTAGCTTTATTTATGAACTTGAATAGTTTTTTTCATGAGCATGTACATGAGCAACTATTTATCAGTCAATTTTTCATCCGATCTCAAGTTTATATAGTTTGAGCTCAAGCTAATGAAATTTCACAATCTCAACTATGAAATCGGTTTTAAGCAAATGGAATTCATCTCTATTTCATTACAAAAACAGCACAATAAGCAAGGACTCAATCGGATGGAAGTGGCTGCTTGAATGTTTCTATAAGCAACGACTGCCATTAAAAGGAGAATTTAGAAGATGCACATTTTCAAATGTATACACAGTGAGGTTTTATATAGGGTTCATTCTACATCGTACATGAGCCAATACACAAAACCACGTTTCTCCAAAAGCTTGTCGATTTTGTGGAAACTAGTAGAAGCTCAGTAGTCGTTGTCGATGCCAAGAGCACGATTTTCAAATCACATAACATACAATTCAAGTGTCATATTTTGATCACAGTGAGACATTTGTAACCATAGAGCACCGCAGGACAAATGATAATCGTACAGATCCAACTATCTCATTCGGGAACTGTTCCAACAAGTCAAGAACCAAACCCGCAAGCGAGTGTTTGGTCCAAGACTGATCAGCATCACAAAACGTCTCAAGATCACATATCTCATCCTGGCTCAAATAATATTTCACCTGCTTCCATACTAAAGTCCAATTTATTCATGCTATTCTTAAGATTATCAATCGTCTCATGAATCATAACTGTACTAGGAGAAGACGAATCCCCTGAGTAGAAAACATCAACCTTATTTTTCACTTCAATCCAACTACATCCAGGGATCTTCGTCAGCCCTTTCTCCCTCATCAATGCTCTCAAACTTGCAGCTTTTCCCTGTAGTCCAGTATCTATATACAAGTTTAACAGTTGAACATAATTGCTGCCTCGGTTCGGATCCATTTTGATGAGGTTTCTGGCAGCAAATTCACCGAGCTCAATATTGCAATGAACTCTACAAGAAGACAACAAAGATAGCCAAACGCCTCTGCCAGGAGTTATTGTCATATTTTTTATCAAACTATAAGCATCATAAAAGCGTGCAGCACGTCCTAGGAGGTCTACCATATTTACATAGTGCTCCATTTTAATCCCAATATTGTATTCTTTCATGGATTGAAATATTTTCAGACCTTCTTCAACAAATCCACAATGATTGCAAGAGGAAATCAAGGAGAGGAACGTTATTTCATCTGGTTCAATTCCTAAATTTCTCATCTCATGGAAAAACTCGATGGCCTTATGGCATTCGCTGTGTGACCCAAAACCAGCAATAATTGAATTCCACGACACAAGATTTCTTTTCAACATGTTATTGAACAAATTTTGTGCGTAGTTCAAGCATCCACACTTGATATACATGTCCATTAACGCATTGTCAACTTGAATATCATCAGGAATCTGGAGTCGAATATAATAACCATGTATGGCCTTTCCTTTAAGCAATCCTGCCATTGATGAAACTGCAGGAAGAACACTAGTAATTGATACAGCGTCTGGGAACAAGCCATGCTGCAAAATTTGAGAAAGAAGGCTGATGGAAATATCTGGGAGGCCATTCTGGTAATAGCATGATATTAAAGAATTCCAAACCACCAAATTCTTCAGCGAGACATTTGAAAACACCCTTTTAGCCATATCTGGTAGCCCACATTGAGAATAAAAATCAATCAGAGAGCTACCCGCAAAAGGATTCAAGTTTAATCCTTTCTTTATCGATAATCCATGAACACAGAAACCAAGTCTTTCATCATTGAGTCCAGTGCAAGCAATAATTACAGTTGCTATTATGTTAGGATCTGGCTTCACACCGTCAGATTCCATTGCTTTATATAAATCTAATACCTCCAGGAATTTCCTATCTTCACATGTCCCTAACATCAAAGAGCCCCAAGCTACTAAGTCCTTTTCCTTCATTCCACTGAAAACTTTGTGTGCGTCCTTTGGATACCCAAGTTTCGAGTACATTGTCAATAGAGCACTTTGTACAGTCAGACTCTCCATCATTGGTTTTTTTATCAATTCGCCATGAATCATCCTGCCCAAATAAGATTTTCCAATCATATTGCATGCCACCAAAGTGTTTGATATGGTGAAAGAATTGGTTCCAACCATTCTAAATCGCATCTTATTGTAGATACGTAAAGCATCATTCGCACGGCCATCATTAACATATGCCGAGATCATGCCATTCCATATTTCCACCTCTTTATCCTCTACCATATAAAACACTCTCTCTGCATCTTTAAGGAATCCACACTTGGAGTAAAAGGTTATGAGAGAAGTGCTAACAAAAGGATCGTTCTCAAAACCTGCCTTAACCACATCACAGTGTATCTGACAACCATTTCCTATATCGTCGCCTTGTGAGCAAGCTGCCAGCACGCTGGAAAACGTTGTTGATCCAAGCTCGAGTCTCTCACTCTTTGCTAGCGAGTACAATTTCAAGCCATTTATCCAAAATCCATTTTCATAAAATCCATTGATCATTGCATTCCAAACTGCCATATTGCAGTTATTTTCCAACTTCTCAAACACATACCAAGCTTCCATTGGCATGTTAAAATTCGAGTACATATGGATCATGGCAGTAACTACAAAAGGGTCATCATCAAAAGCGTTTCTTATCACGTAGGCATGAATTTCTGTACCATAAGCAATATCCAAAACACGGTTACACGATCCAAGAAGAATGCACAAAGTGTAACCATCAGGCTTCACATTTAACAACTGCATCCGACGAAAATGAACCAAACCAACCTCGTAGATCCCATTTTTAGAAAGCCCGTCAATGATAGAATTCCAAAGAACCACATCCTGAACTAAAACTTCACATTGAGACGCAATATCAAACAGGTTTACTGCACTACGAAGCCACCCGCATTTCACGTACATATCGAGAAGTGAAGTGGTGATGAATGGGTCATATTGAAGACCCATTTTGAGAATTACGGAATGGAGAGATTCACCGTAAAGGACATGTGAAAGATAAGCACATGCCTTGAGAAGAGATGGGAATGCGAATCTCGAAGTCCTGATAGGAAAATTTGGTTCTTTAGAGAATAAATGAAGGGCTTCAAGATACAGGCCTTGCTGAACCAAGGTTTTGGCTTTTCCTGTAATATGATGTGATGAGACACGGATTGGCCTAAGAATTGAAATGTTTCGAGAAATTATCATGATATTCATATAACTTCCATGCGCGGGTGTTGTCTAGAATTGCATTGTCCCTCGCTCAATCCGTACACAAACTTGTGAACCGTGGATTCAATTAAGAAGGTTCAGTCCAAAACACAGACAGGTTCTAATCGTTTGCATGGATTTTCCAAACAATCTTATTCAAAACTTGCTCTGAGTTTCCTTTGAACTTTTTCTCCCTCTTTTCTATACGGGATTTCGTTATATCAGATGTGCATAGAAAATTCTTGTAAAAAGTAGAATAAGAATGCTGTTTAGAACCGATGGGGATTGTTGTAATTGCTTTCTTGAGAAATTTTGGTTGATCCCCTCATGTACGGCTATTTTTTGTAGCGTTTGTTAAAAAAGATAAAAGCTTGATTGGAAAAAAATATATCAATTTGTTTCATCTCTACTTAACTGGCTTCTGGTTTGAGTATTTACCTTTGCTGAATTGAAATGGAGGCCCTCAAATTGGTGATTGGTCTTGACCGGCGGCCTGTTGCTCCTCCCGGAAGATTTTATTCAAAATTTTCATTTCGATTGTTGCTGAAAAAACTGTTTGTAAAATAAATTTCTGACAAGAATATCTGACCCCAGTTCAAATACCAAAAAACAATGCCCAAATCCCAGTTGGAATAATTAGCAACAATGTCAGTTTTCCTTGGACACCAGGAAGTTGCAAGTTGAATAAATGGAAAAACTACAAGAAAATCATGTGCATCCAACTTTACAGAACATTCTAAATTGTCTCGTAAAAATTTAACTGCGGTCATTTCCTAAAGGCTCCATCAGTTGTGAAGAACCGAACAAACCATTTTCACGAAACTGCATTGCCTTAAGTCTTAACTTCATTTAACCAACTCTCCTCATAAAAATCATAAGTAAAATTTTTATAGATATCGCTTCGCCGGTTGTAATAAGCAATAGATCGTGGATAATTGATACGATGGTTTCAAGAAAAGTGCAAGTTTTAGATGATTTGCACCTGTGACACAAAAATGAAATCAAGAATTGCCACGGGTATGTGGCCTAGCTGAGCTAATCAATTCGTAGGCAAATTTAATCAACTATAAAAAACTCTGGATGTGTTAAGATAGTTTTTCAAAATTGAGCATTGGAGGTAAAGATGAGAAAGTGGTGGGAGATACTAGATTGTATGTTCAAAAAGAAAGATTAAGGTAGCTATAATTAACTTCACTCGAAGGTACTAAACATGGTTTAAGTGATTTGAGAATCACGGAAAGTTCAAATAAAGCATGATAGATTTCGTGATAACTGTAACACAACAAAGCCTAAGTCGAATAACTCATTCATGAATTCAAACAAATCTTTCTACCTATAAATTACACCACAACAAACTCACCAAATGAACTTCTCCTTCAGCAAGAGCTTTATCCATCACTTCAAAATGCTTGGACCATCTATCACGGTGTCCTTCAGCTGTTTCTACGTTGCAAATGGTAGGTTCATTTGTTGTATATATATGATTATTTCTCATCGTTGGCCATAAATTCTCTCGACAATAGGTGAGGTAAAACAGTTACATTCCGAACTCTTTTCTTACTTCGACTTAGTGCTGCAAGACTCCCTCTGATGTCTTGATTGAGAAGCTCCAACCATTGAGAGGCTACATTAGCAGCTGAAATCATACACACGGTCATGTTAGCTACAGAATTTATCTTTCGTTGGTACCATCTTTACCATGATATAAAGGATTGATATAGAAATCTTTTGCACCTTCTCATATTTTAAATCATTTTCACCAATTATGCATTACCAAAACTGAAAAGGAATCAAGTGCAAAGGAGGAATAGGACAATGTAACAACCTCTAAAAATGCTTAGTTTTTTTAACGAGTGTGAGACAGTCTCACATATCTTTATTCGTGAGACGAATCATCTCTACTCATATTTACAATAAAAAGTAATAATTTTTATATAAAAAAATCATATTTTATTATGATTGAACTAAATAAAAAATATGTCTCACAAAATGATTATAAACCTGTCTTACAAGAATTTTTATATTTTTTAATACATGGATTGCTAGATTCCCCGTGCACCCCACTTAGGAGGCAAAGGAAAGAATGGTAATCTCGCATCTTTATTACAAAATTCAATGTATATCGCAAATAAATATTGATAAATATATCGACCACATAATATGATTCACTTTTGTGGGGATAGAAAGCAAGATTTGCATGTGCGTACACCTGCCAAAAATATATAGAATATATACAAGGTCGAATATGAGACATTTAGTCAATTTATAATTGAATGTTTGATTTTTTGAAGGAAAAAAAAACATCAATTTATAATAAATCGCGATTTATAATTATTATCATTTCAAAAAATAACTTAATGAATTAAATTAGGTGATTTGCTACTTTATGTGCATATTAAAAAGTAATTTTTGTATTTGTATTTATTAATCAAATGATGCATTTCGTGTGTCATATATTTCACCTAATTTGTTAAACATTTAATAGGTTCATGGTTGAAAGAGATGAAAAGAATGCCCGTAGATTGAGGCCATGAAAGCCTGTCCAAAAACTTGGTTCTTTCTACGTGGATGAAATTTATATATTTTGTTAATCTTCATTAGTTAAGGATTTAAAACAGCTAAATTTTAATGAAATCCATTAATGATTTAGTAATTCGATGACTAATTAGTGTTAAAGAAATACCACTTAGTTCCTCATCTACAAGGAATATCATAATAACGTGAGATCAAAATTTTGATATATTTGTTAAATTTTTTCAATAATTCAAAAAATATCCTTTAATCATCACCTTCATATTTCATTTTTTTCATTCTCATATCATTTTAAATTAAAAAATTAAAAACCTTTTTCTTATTATTTTTTTTTTTAAAACACACATAGTTTTAAGTACCATGTTAAGTACAATGTGTTATGGATCTAAAAACTAAAATTTTACCAAACTAGCGAGAGGTACATAAGGACAGTCTTACACACAACAGCGATCTGAGTTCTAATATCATATTAAGATCGTGGAGTTGGTCCTAACTTTACCTCAAAAGTTGATTCAAGGGGAATGATTGTCTAAATTTGTATATAAAATTCTCAATAACTTAATTCAGCAGATGTAAGACATCTAACATATAAAATAAAAAATCTATAACGACATTCTCCATTTGATTTTAATGTGCAATTTTCTATTATTTTACTCAATGTGTATGATTTACAAACTAATGCATATATATGGAGTTTATCATGTTCAATAAATGTGGTTTCTCGTCATTAAACAAATAAAAAAATTCCAACACGGTACCCCTTAGAGTGGGCGTTTGGGTTCGGTTCTGGTTTGCCGTTTGAGGTAGCTGATCTGATCTAATCGAGTCGAGTAATTTTAAAAAATGTCAGGTTTAGGTAACTCGACTATTTTGCACTAGATCGTATTTTTTGGTGGTATTTTACTCTCGAATAACCCTGATCGGGTATCCATTTGTTAAATTTGAGGATATGATAGTAACCACTTAGAAAAAATACAAATTTTTTTTTCTAACTTTACTTTTAATGAATGTAATACTGATATTACATTTTTTTTTTGTTTTTAAATTTCAAAAAAATATTTTAATTTTTAATTTTTTTATTTTAATAATTCAAATATCAATTTAATGATAAAGTATACATATTTATATATATATATATATATATATATATGCACTTTAGGAGGTGGGATCTCATGCATGCCCCACACGCTCAAATGATTATACCCCCATCGAATCCGCCCTACAAAACTCCTCGCTCCTCCTCCCCCACGTCTCCATTTTCAACCCTGCATTTTTCAATATACATCTATTCTTGTCAACTTTATTCCAAGAACTAAAGGAAACCCATGGATGTCCACTCCTCAAACTGCAGGAGTATATAAATCAACATAACGAAATGCAAGATCCAAACTTTAAGTTGAACCAAACGCCGTCGCAATCTTCCGCAATGAGGCTGGTTCACCACCGCAGGGCTCATTCGGAGGTGAAGTTCCGGATGCCGGAGCACATGGATCTAGTTTCCGACCAGTTCGATGCTCCGGAGGGGAGTTTTGATGAAATGGGATCTGTGGATTATCTGTTCTCTACTTATATGGATATAGAGAAGTTCGGCGGAGGCGCAGGTGCGGGATGCGGATCTGCGGTTGTAGACTCGATTGCTATATTCAATGCTGCTGAGACGGCTGCGGAAGGCGGTTATGACGGTGACGGAAGGAGGAGTATCAGTGGAGTGGATAGGCCGAGGCATAGGTATAGTAATTCTGTAGATAGTTCGAGTCTAATGCTGGATGAGAGTAACATTGAAGCAAAGACAGCCATGTCTCCTGATAAGCTTGCTGAGTTGTGGACTCTAGACCCCAAACGTGCCAAAAGGTTGTTTTTTTTTTACTCCTTTTTTCTTGGATTTTTTTTTTTTTGGTGTCTTTCTTGATTTCAAATCTTTATATCGGAGCGAATCGGGTTTAGTACATCATTGGAAATAATACGAATAATAGATTTTTGTGAAAAATAGAGATTCAATGGTTTTCTTTTTTGTGGATTGGAGTGAAACTGGTCGGTTGTTTTCGATAATATAGAATTTCGAAGGAAAAAGAAGAGTTGGGATAACTTTAGATTCTTTGAAATCATATACATAAAAATATACGTATAATAATACATAAAAAAATATGTGAAACTTAGAACTAAGGAGACGGCTACCAGTGGCTCCACCTCCTTGGATATCTGATCTTGAACTTGTTATAGCAACCAGGTTGACTAATTTGCGATATCTTTTTCCAAAGAGTCCATCCTTTTAATCTGTGAATTATTTAAGTTTCGATTTTTATCAGTGATAGGTTTTATTGGACCAATGTGATCCTAGATTGTCCCATAGATAAAAAATGATATTGATGTCAAATGACATTTCTAGCTTATTTTAAGAGAGTTTTTTTTTAATTAAAGGATCTTGATAAAAATGTCTGATTCGGGGGATAAGTGGATAACTGATATATGCTACCCTATAGTTTGAGATTTCCACTTGTTTTTCTTTCAAATAATTTTCTGGACCTAATAATTCGCTGGATCATTGATTTCCATAGCTAGTGAACTACCTTGTTTGGCAAGTATTTATCTTGACTAATTTTATACAGAACATACTAGACGGCACTTGAACTTATAGACATTCCTCTTGAATTTACTACAAATTGATTAATATAATCGACATTCATTTTTCTTGTATTGGCGTTATCATGGAGCAGGATTATGGCAAACCGTCAATCTGCTGCTCGATCCAAAGAGAGAAAGGCACGATATATGTCTGAGCTCGAAAGAAAGGTTCAGAATCTTCAAACAGAAGCGACAACTCTCTCTGCACAACTCACACTGTTTCAGGTAGTGCTTCTCTTAGAACTATTTGTACCGTTTTTTGTTTTATTTATGCTAACAGATTTGAGGGGACTAATGGGACATTTTGTGTCCTACGGAACATGTAAAATGTTTATATGGCATGGAACTGGTGCACATGATTGAGATTTATGATCTGATGAGATGCTTGTTCTTTGGGTTCTTAGAATCCGTTTTGAAGTCTTTCTGGTTGTCTCGACTAACTCAGGATGATCGATTAACTCAGGATGATCAAAATTTTCTTGGGATTTATGCAAAATACCAAGTGCATAAATCTTTTTCTGTAGAATTAGTTCCCTTGCTGAGACGCTCTGTACCGAAAACTGTAGTATAATCTTCTCATAAATCTTTTTCTGTAGAATTAGTTCCCTTTCTCTGAAACGTTCTCTGTACTGAAAATTGTTGTATAATCTTCTCTGTAAATTTTACCGGAATGTAAGCTGCTAATTAACCAGGGTGCATTTTTCCTTTGGATATTATTTGATGGCTTCAAGAGGAAATGTTTGTTCTTGCAGAGAGACACAACAGGATTGAGTAATGAAAACACGGAGCTCAAACTTCAGTTACAACACATGGAACAGCAAGCTCGGTTACGCGATGGTAAGCAGCAGCATGCATTCATGAATGGTGAAGTACTTTAACTTGATAGACCGTCCGAGTAAATATATATTAAGATCCGAGTTGCCTATGTAGGAAATTATAAAATGGTCAATTAATTCGGTAGGCTCTCCCACATAACATGTCAGTGTGTTTTGCAGCACTCAACGAAGCACTGAAGCAAGAAGTAGACAGACTCAGAACCGCCACCGGAGAAATATCTTCCGCCCCTTCAGATGCAATTTTCAACACTGCAATGCATCATGTCCCGTACGAACCCCCCGCCTTCTTTTCCCATAACAACTCGAGAAACGTACAACTCCCGCCATTTCATTCCATTCATACTGCCATGTCGAGTCATCAGCATCCTATGACAACGTCCGCACTCGGTTTCTCCGACAGGTTGCACCAGGTCGATCCTTTAGGTCGCTTCCAAGGTCTTGATATCAGTAGCAGAGGCTCCAATCTTGTCAAATCTGAAGGCACTTCTCTTTCTGCCAGTGAAAGCAGCAACACATTGTGATTCAGGGTTTTTTTTACCCCATTCAAGTAGAGTATCTGTTTTAAGCCTATTTGTTTACTTGTTCATAGAATTGACGGTATTCAACGTCCTGATGAGTCATTGTAATCAACATTATTTCATTTGTTAACATTTTGTAAACTAGATTCATTGCCCATTTTCAAATAGAAGTTATTGCTATGCCCATATAATATTTATATATATATTGAAGCACGTAATGTCTTTAGAAAATTATTGAGATAGCCCTTTAAAAATGTATAATTAATTAAACAAATTGAACGAATTTATGTTTAAATATTATGCAAATAAATTAAAGTAGGAAAAATTTTCATTCTCATAATAAAAATAATCATAAATTGTATTTTTTTTTAATGCAATTTCACAAAATAATATGTTTTTGCTTCTATTAATATAATCTTGCGCCAATCCACTTTCATCTTTTGTTGAAATTTATACAACAGTACTTCCCTCGAAAATGAGGGGCCGAGGTCTGCCTTTAAATATTTTATTTTTTTTTTTCCAATTTCTTAATTATAATCCTTTTTAGTTAAAATCATTATATTTTTAGTTCTTACAAAATATATGAAACTTTAGTTTTCAAAAATACTATTGGAAAAACCATTATGGCTTGTATGTGACGATCTCGAAAAAGATATTTTTTTTTAGCAATAAAAGCTCAAGCTTATGGATTTTTTTTTTAATCTTTTAGCAGTTGAATAAAAAAAGATAGATTCTGCGCAAATCCATGATTTTAGATTTTATTTCAGAATTTACTATTTTGCTAAGTAGGAAAAAATTCATAATCGTCTGATTGTGATCAATCTAAACCAGTCCATTATGTATATAATTCAGCATGTCAACTATTAAACAGTCGATGTACCATACTCTCTCGACCAGGTCATCAAAGTTGCTGCTAATCTTTCCGAAATGATTGAAAGAGGGAAGGTGCCCTACAACATAACAGCTGGTAGGGAGAAAATATTTTCTGAGCTTATAGTCATTAACGTTGGAACAATAAAATAGATGCACCTAATAAGCAAGAAAATAGAAGGGTGGCTCTTCTTCGTTTGCTAGGCTTTTGCACCTTAGTGTAAACTAGCTATTTTGCACACATGGTGCGTGTATGTACGGTTTTTTTTTATAATTGTCGAGAGATTAAAGTGAAATTTGATAAATTATCGAGGAATTAAAGTGTTATTTGAATTGTTGTAATAAAAAAATTTAAAAAACAAAAACAAAAGTGTTTGTTGAAATTAAAAATAAAAATAAAAACAAAAACAAAAGTATAATATTGATATCACATAAGGGCAAAATTGGAAGATCCAAAAATAGATCAAGACATCATTTTTATCTCTATTATAAAGATTCTTTATAATAGTAATAGATGTTGGGCTTCGATCCGAAGCTTCATTTATTTATTCAAAACACTATAATTTATTCAAATGTGTCTATTTTCATCATCCACTTCAAACTATTTGAGATGGGTTCTCCTTGGTGAAAAACTTTATTAATTAAATAAATACAGGAAAATGAACAAGAAAGATTTAGAATGATCATCTATGTAAAATAGTTTACTCCTGTCTCTCTATTTAATGTCAGTCTTGATCGAAATATTAGACGAAACAACTTTTGATTCTTTCTTGGTCTCTCGTTAAAGAGGGATCATTTTTTTCCCTTTCTTTCTATGGAGATCAAGTATTGACGAAATATCTTATTAACTTAGTAGATTGCTTGTGTCGATGAAGTAAGGTTTGAGAGCCCTCTTGTTAATAGTGTAGATCCCTTTTAGTTGCTCAACCATATGTTGAGAATCGAGGATTATATTCATTTCCAAAGCTAGAGAAGTAAATGAACCAAGCCGAAATGAACAGTAGCAAGTTCGAACTCGATTCGTTTAAGATATGTAAAGGTTTGATATCGATTCGAGCTCTTTATCATGAAATTCAATCTCTGCTTGTTTTGAAATTATTAAACTCGTGAATAACTTGAGTTCGATTCCTGAACCCACCCCGAAAATAATATTAATAATATAATTATTTTTAAAATATTAGTAATATTATTATTATTACTATTGACATCAATATTATCACTAATAATAATTAATAATAATGAATTTTGTTTCGTGGAATTCCTGAACCCCCATCCTATCCCATTATCATTTTTGAAAACGGGATGAGAACGAGGATGTGAATTTGATCCTCGCTTGGGACATGTATGGGTGAGCAAGATTTTCGGTTAAATCGAATTAACCGACCGAACCGAGCCAATTCGGAAATTCGGTTCGGTTATTTCGAAAATTCGGTTTTCAAAATAAAAAAAAATCGGTTATATCGGTTAATTCGGTTCGGTTACAGTTTTCAAAATTTTGAAATCGGTTAACCGAATTAACCAATATAATAAATACTATTATTTAATACGTTTTTATTATTTATCAATTTTTATATATATTTTAATTTTTAATTTTAAAATCTATATAAAATGTTTTAATTGTGTTCAAAGTTCAAACAAAACTTATACATTTGTGATGTGTGTGATTTTATGTTTTTATGCATTTTTGTAGGCTGTAGTGTTAAAAAAAAATACATATATAATTAAAGTTAAATCAATTTTTTTAAAAAAAACTAATAGTTGACTTAACCGATTTTAATTCGGTTCGATTTTCATCGATTATGAAAATTAATTCGGTCGGTTCGGTTATAATTAAATATTTCGGTTCGATTCGGTTATGGCTAATTCGGTTCAGTCGGTAACCGAACCGACCGAATGCTCACCCCTAGGAACATGAATAGGAATGATAAATCCGTTTTCACCCCTCCCGTTGTCATCTCTAAGTGGAACTAAAACTTTTTGTTGGAAAAATTTAGTTTTCGGTCCTTTAATTTGTACTTTTTCTATTATAGTTATGTTAAAAGTGAATTTGCATTTTTTATACAGTGAATTTTTATTTTTAATCCTGTAAATTTTTTCTATTTTTGTCATTTAAATTATATGTTTTTTTTTATTTTGATCATTTTTTTTACCAAAAGATGTACTAAAGTTGAGTAAAAAGGATAAAAAAATACAAATTATAAGACTAAAAATATAAATTTATTGTTACAATGAACAGAAGTGAAATAATTCCAAATTACATGACAAAATATATATTTTCTCATTTTTTGTTTTTTATACTCTGCTAATTTTTGTACTTCAAAAAAATTGTAAACTATAATTTTTTTAAATAGTACACAACAAGATAATGAATTTACGTATTCGATAAGTCGAAGAGAAGATTCCACGTAACGAAACACGAGGTAATCAGATGACTCACAATTTGTAGTATTAGTACGCATGTTGAAGTACGAGTCCAAGCGGTCGGATTAGCAGTCCAAATCCCGTCACAGCCCTCCTTGAACTCTCAATCCAAACAAATTCCAGTCAACGAAATCTGCTTCATCCCGTTTCTTCTCTGAGCGATGGCTACTGCTGAATCCCAAGGGTTTCGTGGACTGCTCAAGCTATCGCTTCCCGATCTACCCTACGATTACGATGCACTGGAACCCGCCATCAGCGGTGAGATCATGCGGCTCCACCACCAGAAGCACCACCTGGCTTATGTCACCAATTACAACAAGGCTCTGGACCAGCTAGACGACGCCGTTTCCACCGGAGATGCCGCCACCGTCGTCAAGTTGCAGAGCGCCATCAAGTTCAATGGAGGAGGTTTTCATGTTATTATATATATACCTGATTTCATTCACAACTTTAAACTTGAATCCCTTGTTGGGAAAAAGGGATCCATTTATTCCCGTTTACATAAGTTGATTTTGAAAATAAATAAATATTCGATCGAATGCAACATTTTGTTTGTTTGTTTGTTCAGTTTTCTTGCGCATTCACGATAACCACGATATGTAAAATATGTGTTTCTAGTATACGATATTAATTTAAAATTATTGAATTTAGTAAGAAAATAAACTTTTTTTTCCTTATTTTTTTACAAATTAATCTTGAATATTAATCCATGTAACTAAATTAAATGATTAGAAATGCTTTCATCAACCAGTTGGAATAGCTAGTTCTACAATCAGGTAACAAATTGCTTTCTTAAACTTAGTTATTTTAATATCAAATTACTTTCTATAAAAAAAAATTTACTCAAAAGAGTATTTTATTTATTTCCAATTTTCAAGTTTGTTGTTTCCATGTCTCGAGCATCCAAAATGGTCCTATGTTTACGTGCAATTTCCAACCTGCAAGCTTGTGTTTTCAATTCGTAGGTCATGTAAATCACACAATTTTCTGGAAGAATCTTGCACCCGTTAAGGTAAGTTAAATATAAACAGTTGTTTTACCACAAAAAATTGAAATGTGGAGCTTTCTTTAAATATTAGATTGATGATAAATTACATTCTCTCCTTGCAGGAAGGTGGTGGTGAGCCTCCAAAGGGTCCTTTAAGCGCCGCCATCGACAACGAATTCGGGTCCTTGGAAGCTCTAATTCAGAAGATGAATGCAGAAGGAGCTGCAGTACAAGGCTCCGGATGGGTGGTAAGCAGCTCGATCCATCACGACCTAGATGTTAACGGAAGATTAATCTCCAGTGAATTCGTATATTCAATTTCATCTTATATATTTTCAGTGGCTCGGCGTGGACAAAGAACTGAAGCGGCTAGTGGTTGACACCACTATGAATCAGGTATATAATATAGACCTTCGAAAAAATGTGAGAGTACTCCATGCATGTGTGGATTGATCCAACTTCGGCAGGATCCCCTGGTTACTAAAGGATCGAATTTGGTTCCTCTGCTCGGGATCGATGTCTGGGAGCACGCATACTATTTGCAGGTATAGATCATATATTATCAGTTTCAGCTGCCCTCCTCCTATTTAATAATATCTGGGAGAATGATCGAGTTTTTTGTTGGTTGGCATTGTACAGTACAAAAACGCGAGACCGGATTACCTAAAGAACATATGGAATGTGATGAACTGGAGATATGCTAGCCAAGTTTATGACAAAGAGTGCCCTTGATCATCCAACTGATCGAATAATATTTTAAATCTGTTTGTTTAATTTGTGTTAGTGATCAGGGACAATGCCGCTGTTTATATACTTGAATTAACGTTTTCGTGTTTGTGTAAGATATAAGATCATGAGTTGCGAATAAAGAGGGGAGCACAATCTTGTATTTGATGCTTTTCTTGTGTGTATATTATGCATCCAACATTAGAGTAATGGTGAATATTATGTGGTTTTGGATTAAATGTTGTATTTGGATCCAAGGATTTGTATTCGAAATCAGAGGCGGAGCCAGAAATTGATTATGGTGGGGCTAAAATTTTTGAAATAGCTTGATAAATATGTGTTATGAATTTAAAATAGTTAGGATTTGAGTAAGAACATGACACAATGTTTATGAAAATCATCTAGCATATCGAGTTCGACCATCACACCTGTGTAATCCAATACACGTTCGACGTGTACAAAATGTTGATATAAATATAAAATCAAGGATTATTTCTATGTATAAATAAAATAATTTTTATCCGAAAACAAAAGAATTTAATATATTTGAAATCAAAAGTTTATCTGTATAGGCCGAAAATTCTGGTTAAATGAAATGGATAGCCGTGCCGAAGCTGATTCTTCGAAACAGAAGTCAAATGGTTTAAAATGTCAGAAAAGCGTGATGTATCAGTAAGTTCCAACAAAATCAGCACTAACAATCCAAACATACCAATCCGTACATAACAAAATGGACTTAGACAACGTTTAGAATTGGGTTATATTGATTAAAACACCTGATGAAGATTGCAATGCCAAGAAAATTGATAACATGTGACAAGTAACAATGAAGTAGAGGTGACAATTTAAAGCTTGGAAATATCCTCGAAAAGAAAAGGAAAAAAAACTTGGGAACGATTTTTCCCAAGCGACCTTAACTAGTTTGGGGCTGAAGCTTGAATTGATGATATGAAACTTTAATTAGTGATATTGCTCACCTTTCCAAGCCCAAACAATCTCTTTAAGAGCTGGTTTTATAGTCATTTTCAGCATTTCTCTATATTCCATCGTATCACCATTACACTTCTTCACCTCGACGTAATGGAAGGATGAAGTGATTTCAAATATTTCGGCATTGATCGTTAAAGTACCATTTCTACCTTCCTTAGACATCTCTAATCTCATCGACCCTTCATCCTTCTTCTTCACTTTCAACTTTAGATGACAGGCAATTTCCTCGAGTTTTGACATGATATCACACGCTGGTTTTGCTGATGTAAATAGAACTTCGTCCTTTTTGTCATTGTCCACAAACAAACCAGACAAGTCAAATCCTGTGGAGAGAGAGATGATGTCAAATGCATTTAAAATAGAAGGTCTTGCAAACTCCATTTTCTTTCCGGGACGAGTATCACAGCAAGAAGGTCCAAGAACTGCATCAGTTTCAACAGGAGGCTTTTCACTGTCCCCGACTTCAGTCCTTGCATAGTTGGATTTAAAACCCTTTCGAAACCACGTGTTTTCCATGATTCTACCTATAGAAATCCTAGTGTGGGGATTTGGATCAAGGATCCTTGAAAGTAGCCTCCGAACTTCAGGAGGGAACCAGTGAGGACATTTATACTCGGCCATTGATATCTTCCTATACATCTCTATGACATTCGAGTCGTGGAATGGAAGATAACCAGCAAGCATAACGAATAAAATCACCCCACATGACCAAATATCAGCTTTTGCTCCATCATAACCTTTTCTGCTGATCACTTCAGGAGCAACATATGCTGGGGTTCCGCAAGTTGTGTGGAGCAAACCATCCCGTCTCTTGGATTCTGAAAGTGCATTCAACCCAAAATCCGATACTTTAAGATTCCCATTTTCATCCAATAAAAGATTTTCAGGTTTCAGATCACGATGATAAACACCCCTTGTGTGACAGAAGTAGACAGCACATATCAGTTGCTGAAAGTATTTCCTTGCAACGTCGTCCTTGAGTTTCCCCTGGGAAACCTTGTGAAAAAGCTCCCCACCTTTAGCGTATTCCATCACGAAGAAAATCTTTGTTTTTGTAGCCATTACTTCGTAAAACTGAACTATATTTTCATGTTTGATCAATCCCATAACAGATATCTCTCTCTTGGTCTGGTTCATAAGTCCAATTTTCAACACCTTTTCTTTATCGATAACCTTAATCGCCACACTCTGTCCTGTTTTAAGGTTCCTACCATAGTAAACTTTGGCAAAACTACCTTGTCCTAACAACCTTCCGACATCATATTTCTTCATCAATATGTTTCCCTTGTTCTCCATGTCAAAGCACAGATCCTAACACACTCTAATCCTAAGTTATTCTCCTGCAAGATATGGTGCTCACAAGGCAGGAGTCTTCGTCGCTATGAACTCAACCGTCTTCCACAACGTCGTGCCTCAGCACAACGTGAAGTGGGTAGGTTGCAGCTTCGCTGTGCATTTGGCTGAAAGAATTGATTGAGTAGTCGTAGTCACACCCGCCATCATTATAAAAATCGAAGAAGATTGACCTTGATTTAGGCACAATCTTGCAGGCACAGGAGACTGAAGGCTTAGCTTCGAAACACATCTTTCCGCATTCCCGAAAACTTTGGATATCACCAATATGTGATGAAGATTCTGCAGGTAATACCAAATCAATAGTTGATCAAGCATAGAAAATGGAAATTGTGAATGAGAAAACAATAGTCATGACTTTCTCGGTTCTTGTTTTCAGTATATTATTATCAGACCATATAGGAAATTTAATAAACTTAGGTTCAACAGAATGATTTCAGTTAAGCTAAAAAATAAGATTCTTTTTCATATCGTTCTACATTTTTTGAATCTTGGAACAATATTCAATATGTGAAAACAATATTAGTTCTAAAAGAAGATCCCACAAAGTTAAACACATAAATGACGACATCTTTAAACTTGTATCGAATCTTTAAACTTGTATCGAAAGTTTATTAACTTGATCTACCAATATATTTAATTGAAATTAAAGATCTTGCTTCATATTGATCCATTTCTGACAACTTTCGTTGCTTTGTTTACAAAATCTAAAATTTGACCAAGGAAACACCTTTACAAACAATAGCTTACCTCAGAGTTTTATCGAATCAAAAGTATCAACACCAAATAAAACCAAGCCCAATTGAAGTTCGGCAAAGAAAATCTTTAAGGCTTCGGATATAATTATTCTACCACGATAAATGTTGACCCTTCAACATAAAACCAAGAAAAGAAAAAGGATGGTAGTAATGCAAGTCCAAACTCCATCCAAAATTTCATGCTCGTACAAAATCTTGTGATTCAAAAACTCTAAAAATTCAAAAAATAAAAACTCAAAAAATTCAAGAGCTGCACATTACCGCAAAAAAGAAAAAGGGAGAGAGATAGAGAGAGAGAGAAATCACTGAATTGACGGTGAGAAATCAGATCCCACAACCAGCATTTTCCTTCTAAATTGAACAAGAAACATCAAGATAGAAATGGGTTCGTGCAAAAATCATACCTTGACGAAGAGAAGAGCAATTCGGTTTTGATCAGAAACCAAAGCCTCTGGGATAGAAGAACAAATAGAGGTGTTGAGAAAGCACGATTTGCGCGTATATGCTTAAAAAATGCCAAGAATCTCCAATTTTAGAATGGGCTATTTTTGGCATGAATGTCTTTGCCGTTGTGCAGGTGAGATCCTACATGAGCACTACCATCGCTCCAATTTCAACGGGTTTCAAAATAAAAAAAGTGAGTTCTATATATGTATGGGCAAATCTTGGGCATCTATCCAATGCTCACATAGATAAAATGAAATAAACCGTGTTTAGGCCAATAATCAGCGGCGTTTGAGTTATTAGCTCATGTTCACGTTCGTTTGATGTTTTTAATTACTCCATGCGATGCAACCAACGAGTTCATGTGGCAGTAAAATATATATTATAATCGTTAAGATACAAATCTTATCAATTAAAATCATCATTCAACTTCCACTGCCGGAGTCAAATCACACCATCGGAATAATATTAAAAATCCCAAGATCAAATTCGATGGCTTATATTCAGTCCCATGACATCACATTTGCGCAGCCTCACATGAATTCCAGAGGATTTGTCCACAAACAATTTGGATTTACGTGCCCCTTCCATCGCATCATGTGGGGGCGGAGAATCTACTACATCAATCACAACTGTGACCCAACATTTCTTGGGTCAACAAAAGCTCAACACTTGTATGAATACAGATCAGCCAATCGATCAGAGACACTCACTCGATTAAATAATTTAGTTGATTTATTCTGTAAAAATTCAAAACGCAACATTGCTTGCTTTCTTGGGTCGAATCGTTCTCCTAAAGATTTTTCTTAATAAAATTTTCCAAACAATCGATATATTTTAAATAACTAGAAAAATGCACGTGCGTTGCACGAAAAAACCTAAACTGCTGAAAATATATGTACGAAATTTTGATAATATTTAAATGAATTAAAACATGGCTAATAACATTTATCAACTGAAACAAACTAAGCCATAAAAAATAAAAAATCATGATCATAGACGGTATATGAATCAGTGAAATTATCTTATCCACTTGACACACTTTCCAATATGCTTCTTAGTTGATTTTGACAACTCAACAACTCTTTATCGTAGTTTGTTATAATATGCATATAACTATTTTGGTATGCTCAGCAAGTATCTGATCGTCTTTAACATCTATTATGTTATTTACAATCTTTATACTGGGATCTGACATACTCGTAGTTTGCTTCTTTATCACGACATTTTTTCGGTTTTCTACATTGTTTTTATCTGATAATCTTATTTTTCCGAATATTTTTTTGTTGTTAAATGATTTTTCAGCTTTTGACAATCATCAACTACAACTCTTAAGAAAAAATGCTTTTACTCGTGATAAATTTTCACTTGTGACTAAAAATATATATAACCTATATATTCTTCAACAACATAACCAATGAATGGTGTTGCACCTTCTTCAAATATTGTGATATTTGTGATATCATTTTATATAATTAGTATCGATATTATCAACATATAGTTATAAGGTTAATAAATTTTTAACAACTATTTCTCAATCACTGTGAGAAAAATACTTGAAATCTCTTCAAATGGTTATATCTTAGAATTGTGTCCTCATTTAATTTGACGCAATTCAAGAAAGTCATCTTGATCGTCATTTTTTGGAAGCTTTGAAATAATGATTGTGTGCATCATGTCATGAGGATGATATAGTTTCAATCTCATTTGTTGCGTTTAGAACATAATATTATATTATTCATTGAAACAAAACAAATTTTCTTCTATCGAGTTTATATTTTGTTTTATAATATTTTATATCTTGTGGAACGACATACAAAATTAATTATTGTATTTTAAAAATCTTGAGAAGAGATACGAATAATGTAATTAAGATATGCATATGAGATATCATTCAAATATATGTCAAAATATTTGTCTTATTCAATATCTCATCTAATAATATAACAATTTAGATTTCATGAGCATTTTATGATAGTCAAAATTAATTTGATGAAATATTGTAGAGTTTTATTTGAATTTCAATATATTTGCTAAGTGAATTTATTTGACGAGGAGTTTTCTATGCTACCACCATATATGTTATGAATTAGCTGGTTAGACACTTTGACTAAAAAAAGAGACAAAAACAATCTCGTAGTCACATCGAAATATATCGAGATAATATTGGAGGAAATAAAGTGAAACTGGCTTAATGTCTCAATAAAATGCACATAATTGATCTATTATATTGTGTCAACAAAGTTTTAGAATTATTCTCATACCATTATAAATAGAATGAGAATTATGCACAATTTGTTTTTCATGTATTTCTTTTTCTGAATGAAGAATTTTTTTCTTTTTGAAAAACTATTTTATTGAGAAATATTAACATTTTATATGACATCCATATGTCGCACAACCATGAAGTAGCAACATAATCATTATATAACACTTAACGTACACATACAATTCTTCAATTTCTTCTTCATTGTACTTCGTTGAAATTTAAATCTGAATCATTCTTGATCTTAACATTTTGCTTTAAATATGATTTAATATATATGTATATGTTTCATATTACTTAGTTGGACCTAATTTCAAATATATATAAAAAAATGTGCTTAAATTATATCATATATAAATTAGGACATAGTATGTAGGACCGAACGCTTGCCGCTTTACCAAAAGCTATAGCTAGTGTAATGATGCAAATCAAATCTTTTAAATCGCACATCTGCTCAAGCACCACGGTTCGTCCGCTCTACCAAGCAGGGACAATTATTGCACCCAACAATCTCCCTCCCAATAATTGAACTCCTTGCAATCAATGGGAATCGAACCCGTGACCTTGGCTCTGATGCCAATGGTAGGACCGAGCGCTTGCCTCTTTACCTAAAAGCTGTAGCTAGTAGTAATGGTGCAACTCAAATCTTTTAAACCGCACAGTAGCTCAAGCACCACGGTTCGACCGCTCTACCAAGCAAGGACAATTATTGCACCCAACATAGTAATACACAACATTATTATTTTTTATTTAACATGTCTCTTTTTTTTTTCATCCACTATGTTTTTCTTAACTTTTTTGTTCGAAATTCGACGCATTTCGTAGACTATATGTATGAAAAATCAAGAAATTATATAATTCAGAGAAACCATTTATTATTCTCTTCGTAGAACAGAAGACCCAAAATACGTGGCTTTGATTGGTGTACTCTCATATTTATTTTTATATAAACAACAAGGCACATCATATAATATCAGAAAAATCAATTGCCGCCAACAATACTAACCAAAACAAATAAAAAAAATCATAACACAAAGAACCTCGATCAGAAAAAAATGATAACTCAAAGTTTTAAAATAATTTATTTAGTACAATAACAAAGAAATTGAAGTATATACGAGCAATAAAAAACATAAATCACTCTCAAATTAAATATTAACTCATATTATTCACAATTTGTATAAATTTTCCAATATTTTTTTCAAATAAAGAGAAGACGCCTTATTAATGTCATCGTTTTATAGATATTCATTCCACTTCTTTAAAAAAACACAAATGAAAAATGGTGCCTTGAAATTATAATAAAACCATTTAGAAAAGCAGCCGTAAAAATATAATACAAAGTCACACGATTTTTCTTAAACCATAGAAAAATATTATACTATTGACAAAATATATCTAGCAACAACAAAGCACGCGTTAACTTGTGATATAATTAAAATTTAGAATCACGCATAATCATTGAATTAAAACAAAATCGCATGCCAAAAATCTACTTGATATTATATATTTTAATAATTTATCCATATTTGTCGTTCATCAGAGGACTCTTAGACCTACCAAATTTTGTAGTTCACCTATTATTTTCATAATAAATAATATTACAAAAATAATATAAGCAAGAACATAAAAATTCAAATTAAAATGCCTTCTATCAATCTAAGTAAAAAAAATTGATTAGAGAATATAATAATGTCTCAAAAAAATTAAATATTGATTTAAAGACAGAAGTTTGGAAAACACGTGGTTTCGAAAGGGTTTTAAATCCAACTATGCAAGGACTGAAGTCGGGGACAGTGAAAAGCCTCCTGTTAAAACTGATACAGTTCTTGGACCTTCTTGCTGTGATACTCGTCCCGAAAAGAAAATGGAGTTTGCAAGACCTTTTATTTTAAATGCATTTGACATCATCTCTCTCTCCACAGGATTTGACTTGTCTGGTTTGTTTGTGGACGATGACAAAAAGGACGAAGTTCTATTTACATCAGCAAAACCAGCGTGTGATATCATGTCAAAACTCGAGGAAATTGCATGTCATCTAAAGTTGAAAGTGAAGAAGAAGGATGAAGGGTCGATGAGATTAGAGATGTCTAAGGAAGGTAGAAATGGTACTTTAACGATCAATGCCGAAATATTTGAAATCACTTCATCCTTCCATTACGTCGAGGTGAAGAAGTGTAATGGTGATACGATGGAATATAGAAAAATGCTGAAAATGAATAGATGAAAAACAAACAAAAAAATAAACATGTATTTATGATAGTGATTTTCTGTGAATTTGATGTCAATCTAAATATTAAAGTAATTAATTTTAAATTTAAAAATAAAAATGTATTAATGAAATGATTAGTTATTAAAATAATATATGAAAAAAAACATGTATTAATGATTATTATTAAATGAAGGTAAGGATATTTATGTAAATTATTATTATTAAATAAAGTTAAGGATATTTATGTAAATTCACAATTCACATTCATATATATAGATTAGTATATATATAGATATAGATATAGATTAAACCTCGACATATAAATTTATAATTTCTTATTTTCTGTTTTGTTAAATATAAATTTTTTTTGTATTATTTGTAAAAAACTAAGATTATGAAAAATATAATTAATACATAAATTGTAAAAATAGGTTCGAAACCTCTGTTAACATAATTTTTTGTATTATTTATTTTAATAAAAGAATGTATAACACTATTACTATTATTTGTAAGGTATTTTCACAAAACCAATTAATTATGTAAATTATTATTATTAAATAAAGTTAAGGATATTTATGTAAATTCACAATTCACATTCATATATATATATTAGTATATGTATATATATAGATATAGATTAAACCTCGACATATAAATTTATAATTTCTTATTTTCTGTTTTGTTAAATATAAATTTTTTTTGTATTATTTGTAAAAAACTAAGATTATGAAAAATATAATTAATACATCAATTGTAAAAATAAGTTCGAAATCCTCTGTTAGCATAATTTTTTGTATTATTTATTTTAATAAAAGAATGTATAACACTATTACTATTATTTGTAAGCTATTTTCACAAAACCAATTAATTATGTAAATTATTATTATTAAATAAAGGTAATGATATTTATGTAAATTCACAATTCACATTCATATATATAGATTAGTATATATATAGATATAGATATAGATTAAACCTCGACATATAAATTTATAATTTCTTATTTTCTGTTTTGTTAAATATAAATTTTTTTTGTATTATTTGTAAAAAACTAAGATTATGAAAAATATAATTAATACATAAATTGTAAAAATAAGTTCGAAACCTCTGTTAACATAATTTTTTGTATTATTTATTTTAATAAAAGAATGTATAACACTATTACTATTATTTGTAAGGTATTTTCACAAAACCAATTAATTATGTAAATTATTATTATTAAATAAAGGTAATGATATTTATGTAAATTCACAATTCACATTCATATATATAGATTAGTATATGTATATATATAGATATAGATTAAACCTCGACATATAAATTTATAATTTCTTATTTTCTGTTTTGTTAAATATAAATTTTTTTTGTATTATTTGTAAAAAACTAAAATTATGAAAAATATAATTAATACATAAATTGTAAAAATAAGTTCGAAACCTCTGTTAGCATAATTTTTATAAAAGAATGTATAACACTATTACTATTATTTGTAAGCTATTTTCACAAAACCAATTAATTTTATAAATAATATTATTACATATTGATTCGAATCATTAGTTGTTGAACAAATACTTTGATATTATTTGTAGTCATGCCATATGAAAGTGAGTGAAAGAGTAATAAATACAAATACTTTGATATTATTTGTAGGCATGCCATGAAAGTGAGTGAAAGAGTAATAAATAATAATTAGTCAATGAATTAATAATAATTAACTAATTACATAAAAGGAAGACAAAGTGTCATTAGAGTACAATTTTAATGAGGATAATAGAGGAAATTCACAATTCAATCCGTATATTTATATAATATAGATTAATTGGTCAACTGATTATTCAACAAATAAAATATTCATTTGGAAATTAGAGGAGTGTGTTTTATCTCACGCAAAGATGTTCACTTTCGTTGTAAAACGGTTACAAAATATTCAAATTACCACCACATTGTATTCATACATTAAAATAACTTCAAGAGCATAGAAAACGCCAAAAGTTGAGACTGTGTCCCTTCACTTGCTCCAAAAATCATACATATCATATCATATCTTCCACACACACATATAATATGTTTCTTGTGAGAATGTATCACGAATTTTTATCTGTGAGACGGGTCAACTATACTGATATTCATAATAAAATCTAATAATCTTAGTATAAAAAGTATTATTTTTTCATGGATGACTCAAATAAGAGATATATATTACAAAATACGACTCGTGAGACCGTTTCACACAAGTTTTTATCATATATATATATATATATATATATAACCTATCACTCACAGACTGTAAAGCTGGAAGCAACCAAAATATGGAGTCCATTCTAATTTTAAAGCGGCCTTTTTTTTTCCTTTTCAGATAGACCACTAATTCAGTGTTTAATAAATGTCTCGTGGCTTTTGGAATTGAGCTAATTGAGTACGCTTTGAGATCAAGATCTTACCACCACTTCATATTTAATAAAGGTCTCATGGCTTCCGTAACTGACGAACTGAGCTGGTTGAGTATACGAAATCTGAGATGAAGATCTTAAGTTCCAATCTCGTAAAAAAAAAACTTTTTCACTTGAGTATGGACTTGATCTTTTACATATTTATCTGATGTGAATGATTTATAAGTTACTACACATATATACATGGTTTACTCAATACACAGTCGAAAGAGTAGTGATTACATATTTCTAGTAAATATAAAAGTGCTATTGTACAAAATAAAAATAATTGATTAATCGATTTTCTACTAAATTTCTTAAATAATTGGTACAAATTTAAACACACTCGTCATCTCTTCTTCTAGTGTCTATGCAATTTACATTGACATAATCAAACAATTGCACCAAAAAGTTTGGGATTATCAGTAAAACAATTATATTAATAAAAATCAGAAAATTCGATGTACCTTTCATTATCCAAGGGCAAGGCCCAGTTAGTCCAATTCACAGAATGACACACGTTGTTTATGGGCTTGCACCACATATTGGGCCTATTTTTACTGTAGTTGGACCCATTTAGTTCGATAAAAAAAAAATCAAAATTTTAAAGTGAACTCGCTTTTTCAAGATTTGGTGATAAATCAACAAGTTCGTAATTTGTGTATAATTATTTGGTTGGACTTCTAATTCATTATTTGTTGAGTCCTATATATTTTTATTTTGAAATTTTCAAAATATAGGTATAAAATCGCTATAAATGTGTGTGTGTGTGTGTATACACGTGGCATATTATGCAATGGAATAAACAGGAATTCCATGCTCACACAAGCAATCACAAATTTCACAACAAATCATTAATAAACCTTGTACAAAGCCAACATAGGCAAATCATACTCCCATGCCAATAGAAAATACCAAATTATATGATAATAATTCAAATCAGCATACACTAAATAAGAGCCTAATTCACTTCACATTCATTCAGTTTGAACTTTCTTTTTGATTTTCTTGATGGAGATTGGCACTTGAATGAATCCAAACTTCTTCCTATGCACAAAGAACGACCTTTCGACACGTCTGTGCTCGTCTCCCGCTGTCTCACCAGGATGCAAGATTGTTCGACTCTGCTCGCGCAACATTTGGCTCAAAGAAACATGTCCCCTTTCACCGTGATGATTCTCCACATGCTTCCCTACAATTATGTCATCTTGCAAAATCAACTTCCTACCTAATATGTCTCCCATTGATGTCGTTCCATTTGATCCATTATCGTTATCAGTCTGTGCAGTTCTATGTCCACCAGAGCGCGAATTCATGAACTTGAACTTAGACTTAGAGTAACGATCTTGGTCATTTGGTAGCGAAACACTCCTCTTTAGTCCTTATATCCACCACTCGGGAATGCTGGTTTTCTTGTTTCATCTCCTCAAATGTTTCTGTGACTGCCACTTCTGGTTTATGATCTTTGCTTCTTGTTTGGATGGTATTTGCATCTATGAATTTAGTCTTACAAATCTCTTCAACTTGATGCGCCTTCTGAGTGAGCGAACGGTACTCCTCAAACGAAAGAGTGATTCCATTACGCTTATGATCCAAGAAAACATCTGATGAAGTCAAATTTCTTTCGGCAAGCGCGATTTCTTCAACTGCTTTAGCTGCTTCCTCCATTTTCTTGGCTGCATTTAGCCTCATTTCCGCCATCTTTATGCTGTTTTTGGTACGTTCTATCTCTGTCATCGCCTTCATCACTTCATACCTAGAAGCCTCTGTCATTTTCTTGAACTGCTCAGTTTCAAAATCAGCCCGTTCCAGTCCCACTGTAATGTTTGTACAATTCTCCAACCTCCCCTGTGCTTCTGCTTTCGGGTTTCCACAGTCAGGTGCTGCCATTTCCATTGTCCTCTCAAGCAAAGCCTTGTCACTTCTCATTTTCTGGTTTAATGACTCCACGGATTCCTGAATCACAGCAAGGTCTACCGATGTTTTGTTCAAGTTCGTTTTCGCACGATTCAGCTCCATGAACATCAAACCAGGAGACAAGACAGGAAACAAGCTCAAATCTTCGGTGGAATCATTCGTACGAGTTTCCATATTTTGGTGAGGACTTGGCAAGAGTGGAGAGAATTCAGGAATCAAGTGACACTTCAAAGTCTCGACTAATCTCTTCGCTGCCTCCAGTTGATTTAATAGATTGAGTGTTTCTTGTTCTTTCAACATCAAATCCCTCTCCAGTTGTACTGCTTGTTCCTCCATTTTCCCCAGAGGCTCGGTTTCATGCTGCAATTGCATTTTCAAATGTATCATAAAAAGTTTGAAATATTGCATCATCAAAACTATATATAACGTAATCTACATGATCTCTGCTATTATTATATTTTTTTTCATAAAATCTTTTAAAACAATAAATTCCAAATTTCTAATTCTATCACCAACACTGTTTCTCACTTTTTAATGACAGATTATATAAGTTATAACATGCAACATAAATAATAATCAAGAGTAATAGAGAAAACAAATTACACGGTGATGAGCAGCGAAACGAAGCAGGCGATGCTGCATCCAGGGACCACTGCCACTGAACCAGTCCACGGCCTCCTTCACCGACTCAAACGGCGGAGAAGTGTCGATCTCCACTCTCGGGTTGTCCAGAATCTTTTTCGTTTCAGTCATGCCTACAGATTCTGCTGTTTCCTCCATCAATTATTACTCCCAAAAGGCTTCAGACAGACTAGCTTCGAGGGTGAACTTTGTTTTGGAGTTCAGAGAGTTGATTGGTCATTGAATGCAATGAAACTTATCTAAAATTGTATATCCAGTAGTTTTTTTTTTTTTTGAAATGAAATGTCATATATCAAAACTTGTCCTCACAATCGTGGGAAATGAAATTACATAAGATATCTGGAGGATGAATCATAATAAAAGGGTTAGCATAAGATATGGCCTCTCGAGCAAGAGTATGTGTCCACCATATTTGCTTGTCTTCTAGCATGTTGAATTTTGAATGAAGGATGTCCGTCGAGAAATGTACGGCAACTGGAGATTATTGAGTCAAACTCTGTGTGGTCAACATTCTTTGAGGTGATCGCATTTACCACCGTCTTTGAGTCGGTTTCATATATAATATCATGGAGTTCAAGAGAGGTTGTCCATGTGATAGCGTCAAGAAGGGCAAGTGCTTCGGCCTCCTTAACTTCAAACATACCGTATTTCACACTTGTTTTGCTCACCATGAATTTCCCTTGTCGCGTCTCGCACCACAGCACCGAGGCTGTGGCAGTATCCATTTACCCACTTTCACCCATACACATAAGTAGAGGTTAATCAAGACTACATCTAGACTATTTTTTTTTCTATTCCAATATTATCAGAGTATGTAAGTTTTTGATATTTTTATGAAAGTTGACATATATATCAATGATCTAAAAACGAACAATTGATCACATCATAAGAAGATTGATATGGTGTATAGTTGTCATGCCCAAAAAAGCAGAACACGCCACTAACTATATATTAATTAACATTCTTTTTTCACCAAAATAAAGCACACCAAGACAACACTCATTTCACTTTGCCAACACATTATTTCGGACACAATTGATGCCCATAACCTTTTGCGTGATTGCAGGAGCACATGGGAAAAGAGAGGTAATGCAATATTTAGTCTTGTACAACTTGTAGATTCCCCATTATGCCCCTCTTTTTTCATAATGAAATATGTGGGCATAGGTTAGGACAATTGTGAGATTGTGAGATGAAGAATTCAAAGAAATCGAAATATTACACACACACAGAGGTTAGGACAATTGTGAGATTGTGTGATGAAGATTTCAAAGAAATAGAAATAATGTATGTATCTATATATATGTGTGTGTGTGTGTGAAAAATTTATTATTTCATGTCTATTTAATAGAGTTCTTAGCTAACCTATTTTGATGATTTTATTATTCAATTCATTCAAAAAATAGTTTTATGTTTTCCGGGACTTAATTAATAGTAAAACTAAGAAAAAGATACTACTTAATATTAAAACTAGGAGTAGATATATTGTGAGACGGTCTCACGAATCTTTATCTGTGAGACGAGTCAACCCTACCGATATTCATAATAAAAAGTAATAATCTTAGCATAAAAAGTAATATTTTTTCACGGATGACCCAAATAAGAGATCCGTCTAACAAAATATGACCCATGAAAACCGTCTCACACAAATTTTTGCCTAAAACTAGATCATATATTTGAAAATATATAATTAGGACAAATGTTGCAATCAATAGATAGTTCGTTAATAGTTGACTTGTTTTTAGATATCCCTTTGTCGACAATTTCGACAAGCTTATGATATTGTCTTTTGACATTCACAATAAGTCCAATCTTTATCTTTTCAACAAGCTCTTGAACATGTGAGTCCAATATATACCTTGAATTAATACGACCCATCTTCCACATGATATATAATCAAAATAATAAATTCAAAATTTCTCAATTTTGCTTCACTTTTCTTTGTTGGGAGCTTGCTTGATGGTTGGCACGTCGTTCTCATTTGATCAAATGGTTTACACTTTGTTATTTGAGATTGGGATTGATTTGAATCAGACTAGAGGGGGAAACCCATGAACCAGTCGAGCCGAATACTGCTCTGACTTTATTTTGCGCTCTTTTTTATTAGTTCACCCGAATAACTTTGAAAATAGTCGAATGTGTTTGGTATAATTATAAGATAACTAAGGATTGTTCATTCAAAAATTAACTCAGATACATCAAACACCATAGAATAATTCTTATAGATCATATTTTTATCACTCGTGTGACACATTTATATAGTTTCATCGTCATATCTTAAGAGCTAAAACGGTACTTGATAATATTCTTAAATGACCTGTGATCCATTGAACACAAATAATTTGTGTCGAATTCAATTTCTATTGTACTCAAACGTAACATATTTCAACTAATTTGTATATAACCTAGCTAATATTTGAATAGGATTAAAATATCGTTCATTTTCACAATATCTTGTTAGTTACTTTCTTCTTCTCTGGGCCATTTATATAATGAGGACAACAAGGTCACATTTAGGCCCATTTCTCAAATTTGGGCCAGTCTTGTTTTACAAAATTGGGCCTGTGAATTTCTTTGAAGTGATCTTAAAATATTAACACCAAGATTAGATCCGATCAAATCTTTATTTTTTGTTAATGGACTGATTATGGATAATCATTGACATTTTTCTTTTACTATTATGGATAATTTGTTAGGTGCAATAATTGTCCCTGTTTGGTAGAGCGATCGAACCGTGATGCTTGAGCTGCTGTGCGATTTAAAAGTTTTGAGTTGCACCATTACCACCAGATATAGCTTTTGGTAAAGCGGTAAGAACTCTGTCCTCCAATTGATATCAGAGTCAAGGTCACATGTTCGATTCCCATTGATTGCAAGGAGTGCAATTATTGAGAGGGAGATTGTTGGGTGCAATAATTGTCCCTGCTTGGTATAGCGATCGAACCGTGATCCTTAAGCTGTTGTGCGGTTTAAAAGATTTGAGTTGCATCATTACCACTAGCTATAGCTTTTGGTAAAGCGATAAGCACTCGATCCTACATAATCATCACATGTGATTCCACGTGTTCGCATAACTTAATAATTTGAAAAATAAATTTGTTTAAATATCGATTGGTTCAGATTTGTCTAAATATCGAATGCAGATAGATAAATAAATAAATAAATAAAAAAAAATGCTGGACTAATATGTTGCAAGGCACATGACTTAGCAAAGACAACTAAGTTATATTCAACCTCCTGGATTTAGGGTAATCACATGCAATCATATTCCAAAATTTGTCACCCCAATCTTCATCGTCGTGATTGATTCGATCATGGTTTTGAAAAAAATATTGATTCAATCATTAATTTCACAAATAAAAATCCCATTCAACTGTTTCTTTTATTTATTATTATATACATGGTTTCTATTATCTAATGTGACACGTAATTTCATGGTGAATTTCAGTGGAGTGGGTGAACATTATTTTTGTTTCATATTATTTAGATTTATCTCTTGACTCGAAATCTAAGTCTTAAATTAATTTTCAGATCAAATATCTCAAACTAAATCAAAATTTTTCGTCCAAACACAATGTTTCCTCCGAGCGATCAAGAATCGAGATCCACCCAAACACCAACATTTCACTGAATAAAAAACCAGAGAGCCAAAATTAATGTAACAAAGTTTATAATTTATTTTTGAATGCGTTTCGGCATTTCATTATTTACTATTTAAATTGTGAATTCCACGATTAAGTCAGGTTCCATAGTCTGAGTCGTTCACCACTACTCAATTCTTTGGTTTTCTTTGCAATTACATTTGGCCCCAACCTAATTTAGTCATCTTAATTAATAAATTTAATAACTACATATGGCCCCAACTCACGTACTCCAACATTATCATTTGTTCATAAATGAATGATTAATCTGTAGACATTGAGCCAATAGTATTGACTCACCACACATTTGACTCACAGAGTACGAATATTATATATATATATATATATATATATATGAACTAGATATGGCTAGATCATCCTGCTTTACTATCTTATACATTGTAATCCAAGTACCTTGAACTAGGTAGAATTATTTGTTTCCCAAGATTAATAATATATCGAAATAAATGGCAAATGCAAGTGGTTCCCCACATTTCCCTCCTAAATTATCTCAACAAATCAAAATCTTGACCAATGAAGATTGCAACTCCGCCGACCAGGTCGGCGAGGAGTCTTCGCCAGTGTACTACGGCGGAGCCACGGGTGCTGTGCCATTTATGTGGGAGTCTCAGCCGGGTACGCCAAAGCACAAATCCAGCCATACCCCTCTTCCTCCGCCACTCACTCCGCCACCATCCCACCAATTCATAACCAGCCCTCGGACAAACTCTTTCCATAAAAAGAACTCAAAGAATTCCAATTTTTCTAACTTAAATCTTTCAAGAATCCCATCCAAGAAAGTTAACCGATCGCCCTCGTCATCGTTTTCGTCATCGTTGTCTTCAAGTTCACATCTCGCGTGCTCAGCCCCTAGTCCAAGCTCGACCGCCGGTAACGAGTTACATGACATAGAATATGATCCAAAGAAGATTTCTCATAGCTCAACAACGTGTTTTGGTCCTATAAATGGAAGTTTGAGGAGGATCAGGGGTTATTGCTACACAATAAAGAGTGTGAAGAAGGTGGTCTTGTCCATCGTTGGTCATGCCATGAGTTGATTAGGAGGGCGACAATTGGAATGCGCCCGCCCATCATTCTAACTTGACCCTTGACGTGAAATTTTCATATTCACCCTTTCTTATGCATTCCCTCGTTTTTAATTCCGGGTTATTTCAGACTCATTTCACATATCAAATTTAGTTTCTCTTATGTTTCGTTTGGGCAGGAAAATTTCTACTACGCCAATATATTTGAGGTTATGAGGTCATGTCTGAATATACAGACCTCATGACCCAAAGTGAATTGAGGTCTTTGGATCTGCATAAAAACAGTTGTCCTTATACTAGGATAGAAACAACCGCATTATTTGAGAGTATAACTTGTCAGCACAAACAATGGGTTTATGCACGGATAGACTCTTATCAGGCAGGCCGGCCGGCAACGAACGTGAAGCAATGGAAGGACAGTGATGGATTATTAAACATTCTATTATACTAGACTACTTTATCCACGTTTCAGGCACTCCATTTCATGGAATGATACGTTAAATAAGTCTATAAAAATATTTCACAAAATATAAGGAGTAGGTCTATTGTGAGACGGTTTCACGGATCTTTATCTGTGAGACAGGTCAACCCTGCCGATATTCACAATAAAAATAATGCTCTTAGCATAAAAAATAATATTTTTTTCATGGATAACCCAAATAAGAGATTCGTCTCACAAAATACGATCCGTGAGACCGTCTCACATAAGTTTTTGCCAAATATAAGTTAGTCTATGCTACACCGATAATATTTATCTATTTATTCCATTGAAAAGTGAAAGAAAGAAGGGAATGTTTGAGTGAGCTATTCACCTTTATATATATATATATAATGAATTGAATATTTGAGAAAAATACAGGGTAAATTTAGATATCCACATAAATGGTAAAATTCGTTTTTTCTAGAGGATCACAAAATATATATACATATTTTTTGAATAACAAATTTAATAAAATATGATTTCGAGAATGAATAAAATATTTATAAAAGGGCATGTAATTAAATATAAATCATTGAGATTTTAAAACAAAAATTGATGGATATCTTAGGAAAATTCGAAATTTGAGGGGAATTTAAGGAAGGCAATCACCCACAGGAAAAAATATCCCTTGATTAGGCTATTCGGCCCGATCATAGTGTCCTAGGCCCAGGCTTAGAAGGTATGCCTGGTAAACTGCCTAAAGTGTGAGATAGCTCGTCTACCCAGCCCAACGGACCAACCGGATAAAGTACTCGACATAGTATTCAAGTTGAACCAAATTGGGGCTCCAAATCCAGACACATACATGCTGAGGAGGTAAATTACAACTCTTCCCTTTAACATGGGCAGAGTTTGTAGAAAGCGATCAAAGTGAAGAATTGAATTGACGTGGCTATGATTTCGACAGGCAGCTGAGACTTTTCAACTAAGGGGCATTTATATTGCATTCATGTATTGGTGTTGCCTATAATATGCTTATTTAAATAATTGCATTCATGGATGAGGTAACGCCCATCTCTTAGATGTATAATCTCATCTCTTAGATGTATAATTTAATTTGACATGTGTGTACAAGATAAAGAAAAAAGTCCTAAAAATTAGAGAGAAAGGGTAAATCATATTAATGTTCGTAACCCAAGATTAGAATAATCTAGCTGAAAAAATGGACAAAAAAGAGTTCATAAGCAGAACATTGGCCAAGAAGCCTTTTTGTGCAAATTCGCATTATCCAATTTTGTAAGACGTGGTCACCACATTCTTGGTGTTGTCAGGTTGGAAAGTCTTTTTCTACTTCCTAACTCTAATTATTCTCTCCTAACGATCTCTATCATTATTTAATTGGGAGTCTTCAAACCTACTCAAAATACTTAAAACAACCACGTCTCATTGTGATAGCCAGGTGAAATGACCCACTTATCCTTTCCCTTCTCCCCAAAGTACCAGATGATGTTCTGCTAATATCGAGCCAGTTCAATTAAAAAAAATACACCAATCATCATAAAAACTTGAAAAAATTATTTATGAAACATCAGTACTTCAATACCTATATAGATAGTATCAAGCACTCTAGAGTCAGTCTTGTAATGTAGACATTAGCTTGCTAAAAAAAGGGTAAAAGTAACTTTTAAAACAAAAGAAAACTATTGAACTAATATGGCGACTTGTATGATGTTTTAAACAATCAAAACTTGGAGTACTTCCTAAACCACCAGACTCGTCATTTCACTAAACTTACAAATACTAAAAATAAGCCGACCCTACTTAATGGAATCATATTAGTTAGTTGTTTCTTTGTTTTTTTGAAAGGCATTGGTTAGTTGTTTCAAAGTATAAATTATCAATACAATATTCTTACGCGCATAATGAGAGCAATAATGGTGTCTTTCTTTTTCAAAGATGGAACACTAAGCATTAAACTACCAAAAAACAGCATACCATGAAATATAGAATACAACAGGGAAATACTGACCTCACAAGAAGAGAGAATAAACTCCATTTTCTTTCCATCTTCACATCTTCTCTCTGAGAACAATGGATTGCTCAATTTGTAGTGCGATGCCATATATCCTTAGGCCTCCAAGGAATACAATATGTGGAGCTTGTTATGAAGGTGCAAGAAGTATAATCACTTTGACAAACAAACATGATGGTGAAAAGGGGTCTGATAAAACAGGAGGAAACACTTTGGTTTCTTCGTCAAATATGACTAAGGTAAAGGGCTTATGCGTATGGATCATTCTTAAGAAGTAGGATTATGTATGATTCGGTTCCATGTTTTAGTTCTGATTCCAGTTTGTTAATATGTTCAATTCTTCATTTTTGTAAAATAAGTGCCGGAAACCTTTAGGAAGGACCATAATGGTAACCTTCTATATGAATTCATACTCAGAAACAATAGTTGAGTGGTGGTGAAGGTCAAATTTGAGAAATTGCATTTTTTCCTAATGAAAGCGTGTGATCAGGCTAAAGTTCATGTAAGCAATTATGCTACCCACCCTTTCTATTTTAAATCAATGCTAAAAACATCATGCTGACATTTTATGATTGTTTAAAGTATGTATTTCTGTTTCTCACAGTATAAAATTGTGGCATTAATTCAATCACGATGAGAGTAACTAGAGTCAGTTTCATTGTTTTATGCAATAAAAATTATATTAACTGTATCAAACAAGCCTGTATGTCACATGCACCAAACTCAGATTTCTTAGCATCCACATTAAGATCATCATTGATTCTGTTTCTTACTTTTGCATGGAGTTTTCATTCTAATTTTAAAGACCCAAAAGGCCAACTTAGAAATCACAAGTGTACATTTAAAATAGAATAATCTTAAAAAGTTTAAAAGAACGTATGGATTGGTCAACAGGGATTTGCAAATGCTTTAAAATGGGTGAAGGAGATGAAGGAAATGGAAGACATGTTAAATGAGAAAATAAGCTACCTCGGTGGATTTGCTGCAGCATTTAAGGGTCAAACTCACACTGATATTCAAATCAAACCCGGAGATAATGGGCCATCTCTACCCGCACATAAAGCATTATTGGTATCGAAGTGGTTTCACCTTCCATTACCTATCAAACCAATCACTTTGCATATAATCACATTTCATATAAAAATGTAATCATGTTATTTTCAATTAAGCAATCCTATTTTGATACTGTGCAGGCATCAAGATCTGATATTTTCAGAAACATCTTGGATTCTGATGGATGCAAAGCTCCACCAAATGACACGATAACACTTCACGAATTGAATCATGAGGAAGTAGAATCGTTGCTAGAGTTCCTATACAGTGGAGATTTGCCCAAAGAAAAGGTGGAAAAGCATGTTTATTCACTGTCAATTGCAGCAGACAAGTATGAAATCCCATTTCTCCAAAAGTTTTGTTCACAGCATATGCTTGGCTCCTTAAATTCATCCAATGCTCTTGATATTCTAGAAATATCAGATTCTTGCTCAAACCAATCATTAAAGGAAACAGCCTTGAACTTTATAGTTAGAAACATGGAAGACGTAGTTTTTGCAGCAAGATTTGATGCTTTTGCACTTAAGAATCCTCATCTAACTGTACAGATTACAAGGGCTTCATTCATGGACATAAAAAACAAAAGGAATGCGGTTTGAATTCACTGATTAGTGTAAATATTTTTACAGTTGCATTTGTTTATAATTCAATCTATCTCATTGTAGATGTTTTATTCCATTCTTCTTTTAAAAAAATGATTCTTTTTATAACTATGTCATCAAAGCTCTTTGATTTCAAATGTAGGATTCCAAACAGCTAGTTTTTGGGCAATTATAATATCTCATGAGTCACCTGTGTATGCTATATATGGTATGAATTATCCAATAATGCTTAGAAGGTTATTCTGTGTCTCTATAGAACTAAATGTACCTTTATTGAATTCTGAAGTCCAACAAGCATCAAAGGGGTTTTGCTTTTGCATCCCAACTGATGACAGATAACCAAGAAAATTAAATTTCATCTATCTGATGGAGCACTGAAAAGGGCATTGATAAGAACCATTGTCCTAAATCAAAGTAATCTCACCACATTACAAATCCAACACTCTACATGACTGCATTCAATAAAGATAGCACGTGTGCCCCAGTATTCAGAATTTCAATCTTCACGTTGCAATGCATATCTAATCACCCAATGCCTTCATCTTCACTCTTAGCTTTACAAAGTGAAAAAATATAGTCCCTCTGTGGATGCTCCTATCTCCCACATAAAATTTATGGACCTTATCTTCAAATTTGTCCAACTATAACTTTTTTCCTTGCTCTCTCATCACGCTCTCTCGTCACATTCCTCAAACGAACTCAATCTCTCAACCTACCTGCCTCCACGTTTATGTTTTTATAAAAGAAAATAAGTGGAAGAATGTGCTGGACTGAGCGAGAGAATCCTCTTCACTAAAATTTCTCCAAACTTGACTAGGCCAAGAATCCTGCACGAGGCCAATGGAGTTCGCCACACTATATCATTTTGTTGAATAGGCACTGTTTATATGAACACAAACCCAACCCGTAGGCCAAGCACAGAAGCAAACTGTTCTATTTTTGGCACCAAAGCAAAGTTTTCAATTGACCAAAAGTATCGATCATACCTGCACGGCTCAAGCAAATAGAACACATAGCAAGGTAAAAACACATGCCCATCCGCTTCATTATTCTGAAATGTCGTGGTCCAGTTGCCACAGAACCATGATGGGAATTACCTAATTTGATTGCAGTCAGAGATATAGCATCAGGACTAGCAATCAGATTCAGAAAACCAATTCCACATCAATCATGTCGCCTTCCTATGCATACTCCTGTAAGTTACAAAGCTAGGTTTGTACAGAAAGCCATGGATTTGGCGACCATAACGAAGATAATATTCAAGCATGCAGTAAGGACACTAGCAAGTGTAAAATGATTGGGCACCAAATCCTTCCCCATTTATCTGTGAGAAATCATATAGCGCTTCCTCCCCTTAGAAACATTGAGAATGAGCTGTCACTAATGTTGACTGTAACGCTACATCTCTATTCCATTCTATCAAATATTTCTCTACATTTTCAAGATACTCACATCAAACACTTCCTACAATCTGAGCATTTCAGATATGCATGTGTTACATGGACTGACACGTATTACATAATTGAGTGGCACCAAATACCAATAAGTTATCATCAGAAAAATCCGACTTGAACACAAGCACATTAATTTCTCTTGCTTCCAGTAATTCCTCGTCAGCATAAAAATGGAGCTGATCAACCAGTTCTCGAACTTGGTTCATCTCCAGTGTTCTAATTTGAACCAGGATCAAGTATTTTCCTTCCAACACCGGCATCTTTCTCGTCCATTCCTACCCCTACGCTGGAACAAATCTCAGAACTGTCAATGAATATATTTATACCCATGGCCAGGCCCAGTGGAGCATGCGAAGAAGTCACCAGCTCAATGAAGGCGTCCAAAAATACGACTTCAAGCATGAACTTCAGTGAAACACGATCAACCAGCATCTACAACACGGCAAGTATTGCTTGACTCCAAGAGAGAGATTACTAACTGAGATATTAATCGTCGCCATGAACGATGGTTTCACTTGGGAATTCCGTCAAACATGTGTCCTCCAAAGGCTGGTTCTATTATTCAATTCCCTCCAGTACAAAATCTGCTCAGTTTATGAAACCCAATTATTAATCTGGCTTTTGCTCTACCCGAACCCAAGGCATCACATATCACATAATGAATGAACATGACAGAAAAGGACTTGGGCCTTTTGAGGCTAGTCCTTTGGGCTCTTTAGTAATTGGGCTTCCGTTGGCCTATATTATGCTGCCCCAGTATCGAGTTAGTTAAGGGCCCGAGTTTCATAAGTTAAATTAAACAAGGGGCCAGGGTCCGAGTCCCCCGTTCCTCCTTAAATAAATTTGAATGATTAATAAATGTATGAAATTTTAATTTTTTAAAAATAATAATATTGATTTATCAACATAATGAATCTAAATTATGATTAGTATGGGATAATCAAAATAAATTAATAATAATATTATTAGAAATATTAAAAATACCGATATTAATAAAATTAGTAATGATAAAATAAATAAATAACACATGAACTAGCCAATTTTTCATCAAAACCTAAATCAACCGGATTAAAACCAAAATTTTCAGTTAGTGTCCGGAATAATCGAATTATCAGAAATTTTAAAAATTATAAGTCTTATTTAAAAAATCTAATAGAAAATAAAATGTATTGAAAAAAGCAATTTATTTGATATAATAATAATATTGGTATATGAGAATTCTTGTTCTTATTTCCTTATTTGTTATGGTTATTATTATTATTCATTTTTTAAAAACTAATTAAATAATAAAATATATTTCCACCAACAAAAGCCAATGTAATTTCGGTTGCATGAAACTTATAAATATTGAGGAGAAACTTATTAAAATCGTATATGAAAATTTCAAAGTTTATTTATTGGTTTAATTTTTGTTTGAAAAGAAAAGGTAAAATAATGCATTATTTCATTTTTAATGCCCCGCCAATCCAACAATACGCAAAAAAATGTATCTTAGGAGAATTGCTGAAGTACAACAAAATAACAATTTGAAAGTATAATAAAAAATAGAGTTGGTCTCCTGTGAGATGGTCTCACGAATATTTATTTGTGAGACAGGTCAACCCTACCGATATTCACAATAAAAAGTAAAATTCTTAGCATAAAAAGTAATAATTTTTCATAAATAACCCAAATAATAGATTCGTCTGACAAAATACGACACGTGAGATCGTCTTACACAAGTTTTTGCCTAAAAAATATATACTTTTTATTGATGTTCGTTAATTTTGTTGATACTATTATTTTTAATATTATTATTCTAAAATTTATAATGTAATCGATTCATGTACTAATAAGTCTATTAAATCATAATTACTTTTTAAAAATTTAAAATTTAAAAATAGGAAAGAGGCCAGACTTTTAAACCTCTATTCCTACTTTATTACAAACTAGAATTTTGATGTATTTGTTGCGTATTTATATAATTATTTTGTAATAAAATAATAAATAATATCATAATTATAAAAATTAATGAGAAATAAATTTGAGAACTTGGCAGAAAAAATAGAGGTAAATAAATTATGTATTTATTTTTATATTTTGTTAATTTTATTATTATTTATTTAAAAAAACTCGATATTACATAAACAAATGAACCCAAACAACGGCTAAGCAACTCACACTCAGCACAATAACTAGGGTTAATTACTTCATTGCTGACTTCGCTTTCAGCTGCAAACAGCGAAGGCCTAAGCGAAATCTATAAATATACGAAGAGTGAGAATCGGGGTTAATGAGATGTTATCTATGTGGTCACTATTCTGACTTCGATAGATTTGATGTTACATGTAGGCAGTGCCTCACATAATTTGGATGGACAAAATAGATAAGATCTTGTTACACATACAATTTAGAAAAAAAAATAGTATGAGCAAATTTTTGTCATCTGAGTGGGATGAAATAAACCGAGAAGGGACAGAAGATGGGACAAGAAAGCTAAGAGCTCGAGGAAAGGAAAGAAGGCTTGGAGGGCTAACATAAGCACCGAAGACTTCGAAGAGTACTTCGAAAAATCCACCAAAGACGCGCTGTCTGGTGGGTCTTTGGCAGATATCCCCAGCAATTCACTTTATTTCCTCGACAAAACCAGAGGTAAAAGCTTTAAATATCACGTTCATGGCTCTTGGTCGTTGAAATTGTGATAATTTCGTTATATGTGTTTTTTTAGTTTATTCGGGGGACTGAACTTCAGTTTGGTATATGCTGTGAGCCTGAAGCATATGAGATTATTTGTGTTCTATTGCTGCTGCTGTAACTATCGGAAGTTTTGAGAAGTTAATATTGGTAAATTTTAAGTTATCTCACTGAGTTGTGCATCTGAGGACTTTCTGTTTCCTCCTCTCAAATATTTTCGTCTTATTTACAATAGTGGCGTCTCATCAAATTTTGTTTTTATAGCTTTCTCACTACATTTTTTTTTTGCTATTTACTTATTTGATAACAAAGCATGTAAGTGTAACAGCGGAGAATGTTTTGGAGAATGCGATTACATTCATTAAAATGCAACTGCAGATCTTTCTGTTAAGCGGAAGATTGATAAAAGCCGAGAAAGAGTATTGCATTGTGATAGTGTGTTACAAAGGAACCCATTTGTTCAACCTATTCCATCCTCCATACAGAAAAAGAAAAAATCCAAGAAAAATGGTAACGCTATTCAAGCAGATGAAACTGGCGCGGATGATTGCTCAAGGGTTAGCAATTGTTCTTAAATTTTTAGATATGTTTTGGAGTGATTATTCGTTTAAATTTGTTGATTGATTAATACTTTGTATTTACAAAATGATGGCAGAATGAAACTGCTGTTGGTTCTGACATAGTTGATTTATGGGAAGAAAAAGGTAGCATATTTATAATTAATTGATGAATTTTATCTATCTTTTGAATTTTAATAAATGACCGACTGTGATTTCTGATGGAGCCAATATTTTATCATTTCAGGTGAAGACATTGCCAGAGTTAGAAGGGTAAAATAATTTTCCCTGAACTCTTGATGATTGCCATTTTGACGCTCGATGAAGTATTATCAATCGATTGATATTTGTTGCATGTCTACAAGAAACTCACCTTGATTGTTAAGTCGTTCCTGTATTCACAGAAACTGTTTATAGCAAGTCATCTTTGTAATTCAATAGAATGTTTCACATTTGCAGCCTCTTTTGGGTTAACTATTGTTATAATAACAGAAACCCAAGCCTTCCCTTATACCTGCTGTTGAAGTCGAACCTTCTGGATGCTCATTCAATCCCCACCCTGATACCCATCAGGTTATTTATTCTTTATGTTTATTTTTGTCTATTACACTTGTTATTTTTTCCAGCTGATTTACTGACCATGATATAACTTTATTCTATTGGTTGTTTCCACAGGAAGCATTAGCTCGTGCTGTGGCAGATGAAATGCATAAAATTTATCAACATGAATCGGGACCTGAGCCTGTTCCTTTATTAGTTCCTGGGCAAGTGATCGATGAAGAAGATGTTAGTCTCCCTTACCTAATTATCTGTGGTCACTTAGTTCTCAGTTGCCACATGCTATCAACTGGTCACTAGTGAATCAATATTATTTTGTATGTCAGATGTATTTCCTTGAGGCGGATCATGGAATAGATGACAACGATGATGGCCAAAGTGAAAATATTATAGATTACGAGGACACAAATACAGAGAAGAGGTCAAATACTGTCGAGCTATTCTGTTGTGTACCCTGCTTTATCTTTTGTTTTTTTTTCTTTATTTTATCTGTATGATCTTCCAACTTTATTGAGGAGATTTTTGCATATTAGATTGCCTTTTCTGATTATCTCCCTCCTGAATAACCTATCCTGTTTATTTTTTCTTGTTTCTGGAAATCCACAGGCTTCAAAAAACCAAAAGGGTAACAAGAGTTGAATTGAATCGGAGGCTTAGGCAGAAGGAACGATTGAAAGTAGAAGCAGAAACCAAAAAAGTGGTAGTAATCTCACAAGATATTGACAGGTGTCCGATGAGTATTTTCTGCCAATAGTCCTCTAGTTATACACGAATTCTAGTCCTCTAGTTATACACGAATTCTCATGTATTTTATTAGGTTTTCTTTTTAAAACAGATTAAGGGATATACTTGAAGAAATAACCGAGGAGGATAAAGAAAAACATAAGAGACGCATCCGACGCAATGTTGCTAAAGAAGAAAGACTGAAGGCTCGACCACCACGCATGGGAAAATACAAGTATGCAGTTGTAAATGTGACATTCATTAACTTTCTTTGCACCTTTTACTAATGGCAGTTGGCATAACTTCATGAACATGGATACACTGATGCTTTGATACACCTCGCTTATATGAGGCACACACCCCATCTTGCTCCTTCAGTCTATGCCGTAGGTCTTAATACTTATCGTGCCCCAAATAACATTGGGAATACCCATTTGCATTATCAAATTGTTAAACATGGAAAACAGACGAGCATAATCGTATTTTATGTTTCAGATTTGAGCCCGCTCCTCTCCAAGTCCTCTTATCTGAGGAGAAAACGGGTTCACTTCGGAAGTTGAAGGTTGTAATTTTTTTCCTTCTCGATTTACTGTTAACCTTACAACAAAGAATATCGAACAGTTGACTGAATTTGTATTTTGTGTATTATTGAACGTTTTGGATGATAGGGCTGTTGCACTCTTGCGCGAGATCGATTTAAGAGCCTTGAGAAAAGAGGGTTAGTTATTCCATCAAAGAAGAGTGGCAGGTTAGTTTGCTTACTTATACGATTGAATTCATACCGTATCTGAGCATGAATTACCGGCCAAGATTGTTATATTGATATCATAGTCTTTTGTATGTATGAGACTGACTTTTGTTGTGCGTATGTATGTAATATTGATATTAATGTTTATTTTTTTTTGAAATATGATTGAATGTTTAGGCATTTATTTCTGCTGTTTTCATTTGATCTCGTCAATATTGCCTGGCCTACACATTTGACCGTTTTAACCAAATCACCTTTAGTTTTCCCTTAACGATTAGTTAAATGCTCTGTTTCTCACTATTAGCTATATTTTTACTCCAAAAAAGGTTCGTGCTGAAATTTGTGGTGTATTGTTTATCTGAAACTCCCAGATTGGATTTTAGAAAATGGTCCAACTTGGATATGATTAGCTTCTAATAGATACACACACACACACGCCACGTGACTCAATTGTGGTATAATTACGTGCTCAAGCCCAAGGCAGTGCTTGCATTTCTAAAAATGGAAATAACTTAATAAATAGAAAAATGCAGCATCAGCTTGTTCACTCAATGTTTCTAGCAGTTAAGGAGAAGTTATAACTTATAATTGAAGTTCACTGTGACCGATATATGTCCAAGTGATGGTTGAACCATAAAGAAAAAGGGCTATGTTATCCAAATCTTCTATTTATATTTGTTTGAATATATCTGCGGGCTTCATGTAGGAAGTAAGGTGGTTCCTCGACCGCATTGATTCAGGCCTAGTACCTGAATCCGTGGATGGAAAAATCGAAGGTTTATTATCAATTGTTTTATGTTGGAAGGGAGATGCTATGAACTAGTTTAGTAATGGTAGACCTGTTTTATTTTATTTTATTTTACAATGTATTAGAATTTACTTTTATTTACTAGATTTGATGTGTTGCATAATACAACCAATTTACATTTTGACAAAAATTTTTGCCCTTTATCTCTTGTTTCAAATGGTTTTAAATTATGTCGTTTTATATGTGCGAAAACTCTTGATGTGACGCACACACATATATTATCTTTTGAATACTCACTATGAGCACTTATATTAGAATCATGGATGTGATGTTCATCTATTAAATTTATTGATGAGAACCGTTGAGGGTGCTCCTATATTGTATTTGATGAAATTATACATCCAAGAAATGCATATAATCTAACCGGTGCTCATATATGTTTTTACATTTGGGGCTACATAGATTCGTCACTACTAACTAATCAAATTTTAATTTTAACTTAATAAAAATCGAAATGTCTTTTTTTTCATTTTTCTTTGAATGTGTTATTTTACATTTTATTTTGAAGTCCAGAAAATTTTGTTTAACTAATTTTTTTTACTACGAAAAGATGAGTGAAAATTTAAAAATTTAGGTCTAACAAATAGAAATAAATAAATTTTTTAAACAAACTTGAAAATGAGAATGAGAGATATAGAACCATGCACACCAGTCTTATTACGCAGACACCTTGACCGTTTGTTGAATTAACTACTTTATTATATACATATAAACTTAAAATGTATAATAATAATAACAACAACAACAACAACACTTTTATAAATATTTTGGGGGTTGGTAATATAGAGCCGCCTCTGAATAAATCCCATGCTATTAGTCTAAAAGCGTGTACTCTATTATATGTGTTGTAGTTGTAGTGGGTAGAGTGTGATTATTGGCAGACAAGTGGTCGCTCCTAGCTAGATTATAAGATAATGAAGAGAATTTGTTTCATAACTTGGGAATTGGGATTGAATATATATATGTCCATCGCTTCAGAATCTTGGGATGACATGCATTTTGTTTCAATGCAACTCATTGAGAACTTTATTTACCAGAGGATGCTTGGAAGATATTAGTTTTGTTGTCCTTGTAAAGTGCTTGTTTGCTCCCACAGGATGCTTGGAAGACATCGCTTCTACTGAGAGTGAAGGAGGCGGTGAAGGCTAAAGAACTAGAGGATGACGAATCTTACTTAAATTCAAGAAAGTGTAGTGTTCTAGAGTTTAATTCCAATCGCAAACTTAGTTAATTCTATAAATTATTGAACTTGTAGTTAAGTAACTATGTTGTTTTTAACAGATATCAAATAAACGCTTAAAAAAGGTTGTTTCTCAGGTGCTTGCTTGATCAAATCTGATTTTCATAAGAGGAACTGAACTTAGCTTTTACAAGTTAAGTCATATACTTGTTTTACATTGAGGTTAGAAATGTGGCCTACTCTCTTTACTGTCTCAGATATTTTATGTAAAACAGAATTAAAATATTGTCCGTCTAAAAATGTGTGCTGCGAATTTAAAATGCGATATGGTAAGAAAAAATCTATACGTGAAAATGTCTGACAAAATCGTCAGTGACTTTTTCCTCTAATTTCTAAAGATCAAAATCAAGGTCTCTATAGACTGGAACCTGTTTTCACCTCTCCCTTGCCCAATTTCAAATTTTATACAAAAATAAAATAATTTAATATTTTAAAATTGTATTAGAATAATTATATCACATATAGATGGTGATAGTTCATGGCAATAATAAAGCTTTGTCGAGGAAACAGCTAATTTCACTCACATTCGGTTTAACAAGAAATGACACGAACGCCGCCATCGCTGTTGACTTCTTGTAATTAATTACTTTTTAAATTTAGTTCGTACCAATGACCCATCGTTCAAACCTTCAAAAAATCTAAGTAAAAATCAAACAAACGCTACCGATAAATAATTGAAGTATTACGAAAAGAGAAGATTCAAAGAAAATCATCCCGGAAAACCAAGTTGCGATCTTTTCTAGAAGAAGTCCCCAACCCAAGTCCTTTCTTGCCATCTTCTGTGAGTTTACTTTGGTATCTTTTGAAAATTGGTATATTTGTTTCTGTTACTTATTGTTTTTGTATGTTTTATTTATTTACTCGAGTTTGATATATCATGTGTTGGAATCTGTTTGAGTTTTTGTTTATGGGTATGGCGTGTAATTTGCTAGTTTGGATTTGCTGATTGTGCTGTTTTTAATGGTGTAGCAAGGTCATAGCTTTTTCCAATTTAGAAACTGAAATCTTTTCTTATTTTCTTTTGAATCTGAAAGACGATGTCTTAGGATGTTTTTTTTTTTTGGTCTTTTGTTGATTAACTATGTGGAATGGTATTTGGTCTTGTATGCTACATATACCAACGCTTGCTGGTTTGTGGACTACTATTTTTCTGGGTTCTTGGGCATGTTTTCGAGTTAATTTCACTGACATGCTTTTAGTTTTTTTGTTTTAAGATCTTATTGGTAGCTCGATATAGCTTTCCCAATTTTGTAGCGGGGCGTGGGGGTGGTATTTGATTGCCACTTTCAAAGGACCAGAGATTAAGAATGATTTGCTGACTTTATTAATTTTCCTTGAATTTGCAAACATTTTGCTTGAGAAAGTAAGATGGTAACAGGTGATAATGCTGAGAACAGCGGTGGAATGAGGAAAACGGAGTCGCTAAACTCTGAGGGCCACATACCTCTGCACGTCTCTACTTCACAAAGAGGTCTTGTAAGTGACGAAAATACAAAAAATGGATTCTATGATGGTTTTTCCAAAAGGATGAAGTTCCTTAAATTTGGTAATTTGGCTTCAACATCTGCAAAATTTCAACGGTTTGCTGATGAAAAGAACGAAGTATCACGCGCTGTACCTTCATCTAGCAGTCGGCATATTCGTGATCGTTTTAACAAGATATTTTCTCGAAAATTTGATTGGAACTGCCTTTCGAGAATCAGCAAAGAATGGATAATGAACCCCTTGAATATGGCCCTTTTTATCTGGATAGTATGTGTTGCTGTTTCTGGCGCAATTCTATTCATGGTCATGACGGGAATGTTAAACCATTCACTCCCAAAAAAATCACAGAGGGATGCTTGGTTCGAAGTCAATAATCAAATTCTGAACGCCTTATTCACCCTTATGTGTTTATACCAACACCCTAAACGAATTTATCACTTTGCATTACTAATAAGATGGAGGTCAGTAGATGTTTTGAAGCTCCGAAAAGTATACTGCAAGAATGGCACCTATAAACCTAACGAATGGATGCACATGATGATTGTTGTTTTTCTTCTCAATATCAACTGTTTTGCTCAATATGCGCTGTGTGGTCTTAACTTGGGATACAAGAGGTCGGAACGGCCAGCTATAGGTGTCGGATTATGCTTATCTGTTGCAATTGGCGCCCCTGCATTTGCCGGGATTTACACCTCTCTTAGCCCTCTCGGGAAAGAATATGAGTCTGATATTGATGAAGAATCACAAATTACGGGCTACAACTGATGATAATACTAATCAGTTGAGAAAATCTTTCGAAAAACGATTCTCATTTGCACCAAGAGATGAAAGAACTGTTGAGAATCGACCCCAATGGAGCGGAGGAGTTCTTGATTTTTGGGACGACATTTCTCTAGCTTACTTATCATTGTTCTGCAGTTTCTGCGTGTTTGGGTGGAACATGGAGAGACTCGGGTTTGGCAACATGTATGTTCACATTGCAACTTTTCTTCTATTCTGCTTGGCTCCCTTTTGGATTTTCAATCTTGCAGCCATTAACATAGATAACGAGACAATAAGAGCCGCCTTAGGAGTCACTGGGATTTTCCTTTGTCTATTTGGGTTACTCTATGGCGGATTTTGGAGGATTCAGATGAGAAAAAGATTCAATCTTCGTCCATACAATTCTTGTTGTGGTAACCCAGAAGCCGCGGATTGTGCTCTCTGGCTTTTTTGTTGTTGGTGCTCTCTAGCTCAAGAAGTGAGAACCGGGAACTCTTATGATGTTGTACAGGACAAGTTTTACAGGAAACGGGTCAATGGGCTGCCTATCTCCCCGTTGCCTCGAGAGGATGGGGAATTTGAGTTTAGGTCTGGACAGAATTCCCCGTTTTGGAACAGCCCTTCTCCTCCATCACATGCCAATTCGAAGGCGGTCTACTATAGTCCATGGAGGCATCTATCTTTAATAGAGGAAGAAAGTAGTTTACAACGTAAAGATGAAACCATGATTCCTCCTGGCCCTTCGATTATACAAAGAGACAACATTTGATACAAATTTTTTTTTGAAATCCGCTTTTGTCATGTAGCATGTGGCTACAAAAGAAACTAGTTGCGCGCGTGTTAGATTGTTGATTGTATACGCATTGATGTTTCATACCTTTTTTTTAATCAATAAATCTATATATATATATATATATATATATATATATATATATATACTAGAAGATATGCACGTAGGCTGCACGTGTGAAATATATAAAGATGATATGAGGAGAACAATTCTCACACTATCTTTTATTTTTTAACAATTAATTAAATTTACGATATATCGATAAAGTTCAGTATTTATTTTTGACTGAGTTCTTGAATATTAATATAATTAAGTTGTTTTAAGTTTGATATACATATAGTTATATAATGTTGCAATATTATGTATAAATATAAAAATATTTATTAATGTGATCCATAATCAGAACCATATTCGACATGAGTATTCAAAATAATAAGAACCACAATTTCTAAATTTCTCATGATATATTTTGAAGTTATAAAGTTCTATACATAAATAACGTCATAAAAAAAAGTTACAAGTTCTACAAGTATTCATCGATGAAAATTTGACAGTGCATAAAACATGAAGATAATTGTATTATTTTTTAAAAAATTTATTTTTCGAGAATTTTTTTAAAAAAAAACATAAAAAATTTTAAAAATCTTATAAATCATTTTATGTAACCGTAGATGTAAAGTAATTTATTTTACATAAAAACAATTTGAATTCATTTTTATTTTTTTTATCCATTTGATGTATATAAGAGTAATTATTACATATAAAATTAATTTAAACTCATTTTGATTCTTTTGAAGTTTTTTCTTATGATAACAAACAATTATTTGTGTTTGTCATGCATAGGATTTTACGATTTGGCAAATTGACAGCCACGTCAATGCAATCCTCATTGTGTTCACTATTAGCTTAGTATAAGGCTTTGCACGGTAAATCACAATTATAAGAAATTAAATATTGTGTCGTGAGTAACAAATATAACTTTTGACATAAAGATTAAGAAACATTCGAACTAAAAGATAAATCTTTCACTATCATTCAGTTTTGTTGGGTTAAGCGTGCAAGAATGAGGGTAGTACTGAGATGAGTAAACTCCAGGGAATTTTCGTGAGTTAAGTTGCTGACATTGTGTCGCTTATTTTAAATTTCATTAAAGATATATATATATTTTTTTTGAAAAAAGCCGTAAATTTCATTCCAAAAATAAAATTTCATTTTTCTTCAATTATTATAAAATTCATTAATACATGAAAACGAATAAAAAAAACATGTATTTATTAATATTATTTAACGAAAATTAGGAAATATATGTAAATTCACACAATTTTATAAGAGTTTTCAAAATTATGAGTCGTGTATTATTTACATTATTAATGGATGTTAATTTACTCAAGTTAAAAATTAAAATTGCATAAAAAATCCTACGAGACTGTTTCAAGGGTCAATTTTATGAAACATGTTTCCTATCATACTCTAATCATGAAAAATCATTGTTTTTCACTCTGAAAATTGATCGGTTGGCCCATCTGAAGGATATATCCATGAGACCGGCTCACAGAAGACCAATTCAAAAATTGGAGAACTGTAATGCCCGAGATTTTGATTCTGTTAATATGAGATTATTGATTATGAATTGATATAAGTATAGACGGGCTATTACGAGACCAGATTGGCCAAAACATATGAAGGGTGCAATTTTTAGACAGAACTATTGGCGCCCGAGCGGTAGAAAATAACCGCCCGAGCGCCAATGTTCAACGGGAGCATGTTTTGGGCAGAGGATGCGGCGCCCGAGCGGTAGTTTGTGACCGCCCGAGCGCCAATGCATCGCAAGATTGGAGTTTGGGCAGAAAGTCTGGCGCCCGAGCGCCAGTGTTCAATAAGAATACCATTCGGGCAGAACCTGTGGCGCCCGAGCGGTAGAAAATTACCGCCCGAGCGCCAATGGATAACAAGCCGAGTACCGGGCAGAGTGTTCGGCGCCCGAGCGGTAGTTTATAACCGCCCGAGCGCCGACTGAAAATCAGGGAGAATGAGACACGTATCTTAGCATGCAACGTGGATATATATATATATAGATATAACAAGTTTCAATTTCATCAGAACGTTGGAAAAGGAATCGAGAAGCTCCGAGAAATATCCTTACGCCTTTTATCATGTAGATTTGTGAATTACGAAAGATTCGTCCGTCCGATTTTAAATCCGACTTCAGTACTGTGTTCCTATCGACGTAGGCTACAACTGGACGTAAGTTTTACTATGTTTTGAAATTATGATGTTGTCAGAATTGAATGGAATTCATATATGATGTTCTTGACATGTTAGACATCATAGAATCGAAGTCAGATTAAGAAACAGACTGATTATGTAATTGTTATGAATTTCGGAGTCGATTTGACTGAGATTCGATATCAGATTTGTATTATCATTGAAATTATGAGTTATACCGATATTGATTATGAGTTCTGGTATTATTTCTGAGATGTTGGGATTTACGGGGTTATCGAGACTGTATTGTTTATGTCGTCGAAACCTCAGTAGATTGATATTGATCAGATTTACGATTGACTGAGATTGTATTGTTGTACTGTATGTCGATTGACATTGATCAGATAGTATGTTGATTTGAGTATTGATCAGAACATGTTCTGAATTGAGTTATATATTGATATTGTGTCTGTTCGGTATTGTTATTACCAGATTGAGAATGGACAGAGTTGAATTCAGGATTTCGTCTTCGTCAGAGCGAGAAGATAAATGTATAAATTAATGTTGAGTTGGGATTGCACAACTCGAGTGAGGTTTGGCTCGAGTTTCCCTAAATCACATACTTTACCTTATTGTATTGATTTGATTGATATACTTGTTCTCTTGATTGATAGATAGCAGGTATTAGATGAGAATCTTGTGACAGAAGTGCCTGATAGTGGTGGGATCGCCACGGGCACATTGCACGATGTTACAGGATAGTGTAGACATCTTGGGACGGAAATGCCTGACAGTGGCGGGATCGCCACGGGCACATTGCACGATGTCTCAAGATGGGATATTAGCGATAGAGCTACAGTCCATGACGGATAGGTCAGGACACCGGATGTTGGTTATATCGAGTAATAGGATTGGAATTCTTCTATTACGGAATTCGATATAGGAACACCATATTTGGTTATATCGAGTAATAGGAACAGAGTTCCTTCTATTACGGAATTCGATATAGGAATACCACATTTGGAAACCGGGATCCCTAGACTAGGATTGAGTCTAGTCTTAAATGTGACGTCATGAGTCTAATTGACAGTTATATTGATTCATGTTGATTATGTTCTTGAATATGATACATATTGATTTATGTTCCTGATAATGGTACATGTTTAGAATAGGATTTATTCTTGATATGGATTTATATTCTGATTTGAATACATGTTAGACATATATGTTATATGCGATTACATTGTTTTTATGATTGCATGTATACATGATTTATACTGAGAATGTAATTCTCACCGGAGTTATTCGGCTGTTGTCTTGTTTGTATGTGTGCATGGCAACAGGTGAGATAGGATCAGGGTCAAGAAGAGAACGAGGCTGGACTAGATAGCGTGGAGATCCGGACTTCGAAGCAACTTAGGATTCAGTACTGATATATAGTTGAACCTAGTTGAATTCTTGTAGATAGTACAAGATTTATATTTTTATGTTTAATATGTAATTTGAATTGAATTACATTACGTTTGCGCTTTGTATTTTAAAAAAAAATTTAAACCCTGTTTATTATAAATGTTTGAATTATTCTTAAAGACGATTAAGGAATGAATTAGCGTCCGGGTCCCCACAAGAACTATAAAATTTTGAACAATGGTGTATGTATACCTAATTTTCATTCGATTTATTTTAAATGCATTAATTAATGTGAAAAAAATCAAATAAAGGGAAAAAAATTAAATAAAGATAGAGTTCACAAATAAAAAAAAAGTCAAATAAAAAGAATTATTTTTAAAATAAAAATATAATTCATTCTGTGAAAATATATTGTAAATTTTATTATTCTTCTATTCATTTAAATTCTATTAAAGATATATTTTTTAAAACAAATAAAGTATAAATTTCATTTCAAAAAATGGTAGCTAAATTTCATTTTTCAATTTATTTATAATTAATTAATAGTTGGGAAAAAACAAACAATAGAACATGTATTTATTATTATTATTATTATTATTTTAAATTTTATTAAATATATAATTATTTTTTAAAAAATGATGTGTAAATTTCATTCCAAAAAATGAAGATGGAGTTTAAATTTCATTCTAAAAATTGGTGGCTAAATTTTATTTTTCTTCAATTTATTTTAAAATATATTAAATAATAGATGGAAAAAACAAACAAGCGAAGAGAAATATATTAATTATTATTATTTACATTATTCATATATGTTAATTTATTTAAGTTAAAAATAAAATTGACACACAAACTCCTATGAGATTGTTTACGAGTAAATTTTGTGAAACATGTCTCATATTCAACTTGAATCATTAAAAAAATTATTTTTCACTTCGGAAATGACTGGGTCAGCCCCTCTCAGAATTATATAACAATGAAACTGTTTCACATAAAACCTACTAAAAATTTGAGAACTATAAAATTTTGAACAATAATGTAAACTTCATTTTTATTCGATGTAATTTTTTTTAAAAAAATGATGTGTAAATTTTATTCCAAAAAATGAAGGCTTAATTTAAATTTCATTACAAAAATTGTTGGCTAAATTTTATTTTTCTTCAATTTATTTTAAAATATATTAAATAATATATTGAAAAAAAACAAACAAGCTAAGAAAAATATATTAATTATTATTATTTACGTTATTCATATATGTTAATTTATTTAAGTTAAAAATAAAATTGACACAGAAACTCTTATGAGATTGTTTCATTCACTCCGGAAATGACTGAGTCAGCATCTCTCAAGACTATATAACAATGAAACTGTTTCACATAAAACCTACTAAAAATTAGAGAACTATAAAATTTTGAATAGTAGTGTAAACTTCATTTTTATTCGATATATTTTAAAATTCATTAATTAATAAAAAATAGAAATCAAACAAAAATGCAAATTTCATTATTCTTTTATTTAATTTAAATTTCATTAAAGATATATATTTTTTAAAAAATAGAGTGTAAATTTCATTACAAAAAATGATGACTAAATTATATTTTCTTCAATTTATTTTATAATATATAATCGCTGATAACAAACAAACAAAAAATATTTATATTTTAACAAACTCCAATTTTTAGTAGGTTTTAAATTCTATAGATTAATAGATGAAAAACAAACAGTAGGTTTTAAATTCTATAGATTAATAGATGAAAAGCAAACAAAAAATAAACATGCATATTTTAAATTCTATTAATTAATAAATGAAAAGCAAACAAAAAAATAAAAATTTGTTAATGATTATTATTAAATAAATAGATGAAAAACAAACAAAAAATAAACATGTATTAATGATTATTATTGAATGAAGATAAGGACATTTATATAAATTCATAATTCAAATCCATATATTTATATTAGTATAGATATAGATATAGATATAAATAGATAGATAAAAAAAGTCATAATTAATAAAGGTGTCAAATAAATTCATAATTGAAGTGACGTATTTATTGAAGTGACATAGTGAACAATTTATATATAATAAGTCATAATTAATAAGGGTGTCAAAGTACATTCACAATTGAAAAAGTGACATATTTATATAGATAATAGATTTCATTAAAGATATATATTTTTAAAAAAAAATAGAGTGTAAATTTCATTCCAAAAAATGATGACTAAATTATATTTTCTTCAATTTATTTTATAATACATTAATCGCTGATAGCAAACAAAAAAAAAAACATGTATATTTGTTAGTAAATTCATAATTGAAGTGACATATTTATTGAAGTGACATAGGTGAACAATTTATATATAATAAAATCATAATTAATAAGGGTGTCAAAGTACATTCACAATTGAAAAAGTGACATATTTATATAGATAATAGATTTCATTAAAGATATATATATTTTTTTTAAAAAATAGAGTGTAAATTTCATTCCAAAAAATAATGACTAAATTATATTTTCTTCAATTTATTTTATAATACATTAATCGTTGATAGCAAACAAACAAAAAACATGTATATTTTAACAAACTCCAATTTTTAGCAGGTTTTAAATTCTATATATTAATAGATGAAAAACAAACAAAAAATAAACATGTATATTTTAAATTTCATTAATTAATAGATGAAAAGCAAACAAAAAAATAAAAATATATTAATGATTATTATTAAATGAATAGATAAAAAACAATTATTAAATGAATAGATGAAAAACAAAGAAAAAATAAACATGTATTAATTATTATTATTGAATGAAGATAAGGACATTTATATAAATTTCACAATTCAAATCCATATATTTATATTAATATAGAGTTGATAGATAGATAGATAAAAGTCATAGTTAATAAAGGTGTCAAAGTAAATTCACAATTGAAGTGACATATTTATTGAGGTGACATAGTGACATATTTATACATAATAAAGTCATAATTAATAAGGGTGTCAAAGTAAATTCACAATTGAAGTGATACACACACACACACACACACACACATATATATATATATAAGTGTAGATAAAGGACATTGTTTTTCAATTGTGCAATGACAAAATTAAACTTCTATACACACTTCAAGAATACAATGTAATTCCTATATTAATTTTATCAAATAACTCATATTTATACTACATTTAAATGTTTTATCCTTTTAATTTTATCTCTACATTTTTTCCAAATGATTTTACTGTAATTTTGTAATTATATGTTTAGTGCAATTTCTAATTAAGTAATAAATTATAGTATCACGAAAAGATATATGAAAGTTTATTTCTTTCATTATATTTCAAATTTTAATGGTAAAAATCATATCAATAGTTTAAAATCTATATTTAATAATTATTATATGAGTTTATTTGATATTTACTATATAATCTTATGTTGATTTATTTATTATTTTAAAACTTATTTAACAAAAAATTAATAGTTATCAATGTTATTCTACGAAAGATCGATATATAAAATTTATTATCCATGATATAGAATTGTAAAAAGCATCAACCTGAGTAGATATAGAACAAATGACACTGGAGCCGCGACAAGAACTTCTTCCTCTACTTACAATAAGAGTCCAACAACTATGGCACAGCAACCCTAACTCCTATAAGACGTGAGATGATGAGTATAGAAACCAGAAAACAATAGTAACATAACCTAATTACTATCAACAACTAGATGCGACAGCTTACAAATTTCTTGATCCCTTCACTTGGCTTCCAGTCCATCTGAACTACCATGTGCTACATTTGAGCTTCCTTTGACATCAGATCTGGCTGCGGCACCCGTGACAGGTTTATCTTGTTTATTTTCTTCACGTGCATCGGTGGGACCAGATTTTGAAGATGGAATGCCACAGCTACCTCCAAGATTGGCTTCGGTTTGTGCTAGGTGCATGCCATTGGTGGCTCCAAAATATGCTTGTGTGGCATGCGGGTGGGGAGGTGGTTGTGGCAATTGCTGCCGCAGATCTTGCAGTGGTTGTGGTGAATTGAATGGTGCTCGTGTGGGGAAAATACCTGCTTGCTGAGCCATGGCTGCAGCTTGAGGATGCGGCATGTAAAACGCCCCCTGTTGCATAGCAGGATGTGGAGTCATCTGCACGTGCCAAAATATAAATTAGAAAGAGGTCTGTAATGCCATAAGTAAATTTCCATCAAGCTTACTCTAAATGATACCTGAGGAGGCATTGCTGATGTCTGAGGTTGTGCATCAGCAATTGCGGCCAAATACATTAAATTCTTTTGAAGTTGAGCCTGATACCTGATCATCAAGATAATACTGAATAAAAAGTTGCTCTGATGTTAAAAATATAAGCACTCGGTCGTCAAAAAACCAACAAGCAATAGCAATTTGTAGGGCATATAACTCCTCGAAGCACAAACAAATACAGAGAAAGAAGGGAAGTTTCATATCCAAGATAAGACAGTTGAAACTGTGATCACTAAGATTCTTACTATACAGCAGAAAACAAGAAGCAAATAAAATGCTTGATAGTGAAAATTGCAAATAAGTAAATGCATAAATGCACTCGTCATCACGTATGCAAAGACGAACAGAAAAGTTAACCCACTTACTGGGCACACTCGGCAAGTTTGCCAAGATTTTGATTGTCCAATATCGCCAATATTAACTTCTTGTTTTCATCAAGATAGTGCATCGACAGTTGGTGGCGATGTTGCATGTCAAAATGCAAATCATGTAAATTTTCACAATATTCAAGTATGATGAAACATATTTCACATGAGTATTTCAATATATTATGGAACAAGCTCTAAAAACAAAATCAAACATCAAGTAACTCTAACGACAATTTCAACAAGTATTAAAAAGGTGAAATTCACATTCAAAGCTAGAAGATTGTCTTCAATGTATTACTTGATCGATTCAACTCACAGATGTTCAGAGCCTTGATCTTTTAAATTTGACACAAAGGAATCAAATTTTCAACTATTTTATCGATTCTTTCATTAGAAAAGTAAATTTTAGAAGTTACCATATTACAAAACTTTGGGAAAAAGATCAACCATCATTATACAAATTAACATTTCTTTTGAGATAACAATAGTACATTGGACAATTACTGGTCATACACAATATTAACTTACCTTGCGATACCAAGAAAGATTAGAAAATGCTTTTTGCACTAGCAAAGAACAAATTATTGGAAATTTAAACACCTACCATCATAGGTAATAAATATGATTGACAGAAGTGTGAGTTTTCCCACCAAAACCAAAAAGGAAGGTCACCAATTCAAAAAAATGACTATTTTAGATCTTTGCAATAGCCCCAAAAGATTCAAGGGAAAATAAGAAATACCTTCTGTATCTGTTCGGTGGTGATATTGGTAGGGGGAAATGGCTGCATGACTGGAAAAATTGTACCTGGTTGCTGCATCTCTACAGCTCTCCTGCTTAATTAAACATAGTACCCTTGTATTTTACGATAACGAAAACCAGAAAAAACCCTAATGCACACAAGGTAGACATCTCTACACCTTTTAAATTCATCAGATGTGGCAAGATAGTAGTATGTTGTTTTGAACAAAGGAAATAACTGAAAATTCTCCTTTAACATTTAGAGTGGAGACTAAGTATTTCCATAAAAAGCAAAGTAAAGAATTTTGCCAATGATATGTTTAGACAAGTAATGATGAAAGATAAAAATAGTAGCTTTACTGGAAAAAGATCATAGTATCTGTTTTGGAAGCATGTGGACATCAAATGATCCTGCTTTTATCCATAAAATTTTTAAAATGTGGCATGATTGAAACACAGGTGTTCTATGTTATTATCGAATAGACAAATACTATACATATTCCAAAAAATTCAATCAGCTTTGCTTGAATGGAAAGATCACTTTTATCTGAAATACTTAATAGTCAAACTGTTGTAGCTCCGTATTCTTTGAAAAGTTCGTTTCTTTATGATCTAAGATGAATGGATATGAATACGAGGACATGAATACACATGACGCATAATTTTAAAAACATTAAGCATGAAACGAGTCAGAAACAACTATTTTACAAATGCATATGCATAAATACACTTAAATATAATCATATGTACATGATTGCAATTAATATAACACCAAATTACCGATGGACTCAAGTGCTTAAAAATATCCAATATCATTGGATCTACCTTGACGCTAACGCCCTCGGGATAGGTTGAACTCTACCCGACTATAGTTAAAATAAGATCGCAGACCACGTTAGATACCGCAGTCTTATCTTCTTTTTGATCGAGAACTATCCAGGGATTATTTGTACCAGGGAAATAATCTGATTCGTCACGGTTTTTTAGAATATTGGGTGCTATAACTTCTCATATTGCGAAATCGTGATAAAAAAAAAAATCATACAATTTTCTAACTAAAACATTGCGGGAAAAGCTACATGAATGGTTCTCCCCGTTTCCATAACAGTTGCGTTCTTCAAATGCAAGAAGAAAAGCAAAAGGAAAAAAAAAAAAACCCAGACAAAATACACACAAAAATAACTTTTCATTAACACAACAAAATCTCCTCAGAATAAAACCCAATCGACCAACCAAAATTCAAATCCACCCCTGAACGCAGAACCCTAAATCCAGAACCCCAAAAGTTACTCACATACTGGACGGAAAGATTCAAACTTTCCGGCACACCCGAGCAATAAGAGCGAAGTGCAGCAGCCGAACGAACTTTGGAGAAGTGGCAAGTTGGTCTTGGTTATTCTGTACTAAAGTTGAGGGATACTAAGAATGAGAGAGTGTTCGGAGTGTTGGGCGTCCTTAACAGAGCGCGCTATGCTTGTGGCAGACGACGGCGGCCGAGGCGGTGGCAGAAGTATGAGACTACAGAAAAAGTGACATGGTGTAAGTGGCATGAAAAAATCATATACCTGCAGCAGTTCGATTTTCGAGGTCAATTTTCACCTGAAATTTTAAAACTGTACAAGTCCGACAAGATGAAAGATGGTTTAAACCGAGTTACTTCCACATAAATATTATTAAAAAGAGATATTATTATTTTTACATATCTTATAAAATTAAACCTTGAAATCATAGAAAAAATAATAATAATAAAGATAAGTAACCTTGAAATAAGTAACTTGACCTATTTAATTTGTCATTTTAATATAAAAGCAAAAACTTGTGTAAGACGGTCTCATGAGTCGTATTTTGCGAGAAAGATCTCGTATTTGGGTTTTCCATGAAAAGTATTACTTTCTATGCTTAGTGTGTGTTTGGTACAAATGATGAGATAAATAAATGATTGATTATGCTATAGATAACAAGATTGATATATTATTAATCAAACATTATGTGATACTATTAAGATTCTTTGGTTCAACATTTTGAATATGTGATTAGCTTTTAAATATTAATAAATTTACTATTATATCCTTGCTAAGTTTACTTATTTATTATACACATATGGAAGCAATATATAATATTAGATAATAATAATAATAATAATATTAATAATAATAATAAAGATATTAATAATCTTTGAATTAATAAGTATGAATATCATAAAATTAAATATAATAAAAATAAAAATATTATTGATAAACATAACCAACATTAAAATTTAGTTTTTATTATTTTATTAAAATATATACAAATAAATTAGTTTTTCAAAATAAAAAAAATATTTATATTTTTTAAAGTTTAAATCAAATTAAATAATAATGATATATATTAAATATCAGGATCGACATCTAACGTACAACAATCTTAGATAAAGTTTTTATTCAATAAATAACTTTAACACTTTAAGAAATAAGAGGAGAAAAATGTAATTTATTGAGTTTCGATAGTGTATCACACTTGATTTGTTAGATTAATAATCAAATAGTTATCCACAAAATTGGATCTTAAATCAGGTCAAAATGATTATTAAAACATTTTAAAATTTTAACCAAACATTGGATAAGTGTTTGACTATTAATATATCTTTGTTTAATCCACTCAAACAAACACATCCTGAGAGTATTACTTTTTATTGTGAATATCGATAAGGTTGACTCGTTTTATAGATAAAAATTTGTGAGATCGTCTCACAAGATATCTACTCTGATACAAAATCTATAGCATAGCCAATAATTTTTGGTTGGTCTACCTAATCTTCTTTGGAACTCTATTCGATAAACCTACGTCATGGTTGTCCCCTATGGTTGTCTGTTTCGTTAGATACCGTTTGGTTGACGAATGAATGAATTTATATTAGTTTATGTTTATTAGATTTCATGTATATATGAAATTATTTTATGTGCGATATTTTATGTGCGAGATTAAAAGAAAAACAGAGAAGATAAAGAGAGAAGTTGCTTTGCCCCCAAGGAAGCGAAAACAGTGTACGTAATCAACTTCAATCAAACTTCTCCATCAACACAAAACGTGTGGATGAGGAAGCTTCCCTCGACATAATCGCCTGAGGAAATTTCCGCCTCCTTCTTTCATCTATAAGTATCCCAAAACCTTTTATGTAGTCAATATTTATTCACTTCATCCTCAATAGAACAGTGCGATAGCTCAAGAAATTGTTCGGGTTTCAGTCCAACGGAAGAAGGTACGTTGATTGATTATGGCGTTCAAAATTCATAAATCAAAACCGATTGGGTAGCCCCGGAGTCCTTTTAGTTCCGGCGTGGGAGATGTAAATGGAAGAAGGCATGCTTTGTTTTCCTTTTTTCTTGATTTTAGGTTGAGTTTTACAGACACTGACACACTCATATGCTTCACGAATTTTTTTTTTAAATTTTGTAAGACTTGTGACTCATTAAATGTAATATATAACTTTATTCCAGATGAATTTGCTCACCAATTGCAATAAAAAGTCTCCCTCAATCTGACTTCAATTCTTATCATGCATTCTCCAATGATATGGCTGATACTCTGTTTGGTTTCTTTCTTAGAAGACAAGGGGGCCCCGATAATTTTTGTAGATGGCAATTATATATTACAGAAAATGCGAAACTTATATTTAAGAAAATTTATACATGTTATAGCTGAACATTTTTCTTCTTGGTACGTAAAAACAGATATGAGCCCATCAAATCGAATTTATAGCTCAGTGTCTGAACGTATGGATTTCACGAGGAAAAAGAAATCAAGAAGCAGGAGTGACACATCCAAAAGTGTAGCTGAGACTCTTGCGAAATGGAAGGAATACAATGATAAGCTCGACTCCCTTCAAACAAGCGATAAGCCGGTGCGTAAAGCTCCTGCCAAGGGATCAAAGAAAGGGTGTATGAGAGGTAAAGGTGGTCCACAAAACAACCGTTGCAATTACAGAGGCGTCAGACAAAGGACATGGGGAAAATGGGTAGCAGAGATCAGGGAGCCACGTCGTGGAAGCAGGCTGTGGTTGGGAACATTTAGTACAGCGGAAGAAGCTGCTCTGGCTTATGATGAAGCTGCATTGGCCATGTACGGCCCTTGTGCTCGGTTTAACTCCCCGGCTCATAAAAATGATGGCCAAGAGGTTTCTTCGTCTCCCATGAGTTCAGCTTCGGTCTATGCAAGTTGTGGCATCTCTGAGGGGTGTGAGGCAAGCGCGAAAGTGGCACCGATGATACAGGAATTAGAAAAAGAAGAACCAAATCAAGAATCAGTAAGAGAGGGAGAAAGGGACAAAATTTTTGAAGCTGAGAAGCCTCTTGGCCATTTGGACTCTGTCCCTAACCATGCTCCAGTGCCTTGGATTGATATTGGATCCCATAGTGAGCTTGCCGCCGCAAATATCAGTGAAGATTCGTCACGCCAGTTGCAGCATTATTTTGAGTCCAAATTGCTTTGTGGTTCGCCTAACATGGAGCATGAAACATGTTATGAATTTGATTTCTTGGGACCAGGTAGACAGGAGGATCATAACTTCATGTTGACTGATCTGCTTTTGGATTTGGACTCAGATTTGGTGATATAAACATGTAGGAATGGAGAAAACATACAAAGGTTTTAGATTCTGAAGATACACCTGCTGCTACGTTAGCAGCATCTTTTTGTGTTATTTTTCTACCGAAACCAACATTTTCCTTTTCTTGAAGATGTAACTGTGTATATCATTAAGATAATTTTATGAAATAGCAACTGATAATCCTACTAATTGTCTATTGGAAAGAATCAAAATTCGAAAAGACATAAGTAATTGAAAATGCTTGGAAGGGCAAAGAAAAAGGCCAACATTCAACAAACGGTTCAAATTCAATATTTGCCATTGGATAATATGTTAGCGTATGCCACATTAAAAAATTTTATAATGCAAAAAATAAATACATTAATTAATATATTTTTTTATTTACGGAATGAAATATCGAACTTAGGAGAAATAAAACTCAAACAAGCTATATGCATGCGTAATACGCATAAAATTATTTCCAGGTTAGTTGAATAAGAGAACGTTTTATCAAATGTAACCTATTCGATTTTTACACACCTACCATCAGTTGAACAAAAACAAGTGTTGATAGAATAGTTGCAAAAGCAAGCAACTCTCTTTAAGAATCTTCACAACGTTTGAATGCAACTTCCCAACTCGATCACTAGGATTATGTTTACAATCTCCTTACCAGGAAAGTTCAATATTACTGTTTAAAGAAATATTTCATTTTATATATCTACACTGTTGTATAAAAGTCCAGGTACCACAAAATATTATTAATCATATTATAAATAAAAAGTAGCAAAATAATAATAATATTTTCGCGCAGATATATACACAGATATCAGGTGTGGAAGGGACACCATTTGGATACGTAACTGTCTAACCTTATTATCCCAAATTTTGGTTTTTGGTCCTAAATTGAAGATAAGGAAAGGACGAGTGGTATTATTAAATAATTAAACTGGGTTGACTGTTCAGGAATAAAGTCAGAACTTACAACCTTAACAAGTTGACAAATTGTACATATAATAACATAAAATAAACCTTTTTTATATATTATTTCTCAAAAGTTACAACCTCAGCAAGTTGGCAAACTGTACATAATAAAGGAAACCGTTTTAATATTTTATTTTTCTGCTTGGAAATATTCCGGTTTACGCGTGCTAATCCACTTTCTTCGTCTCAAAGTTTTCTCTGCTTTGGTTTTGTTTTGTTTTTTTAAAGAAACTTTGCTCTCTTTTTTTTTTTTTTTTTTAAAGTTGGAAACTTTGCATTTTCCTTTTAACTTTTTTTTTTTTTTTTTTTGAGATAGAGGAAAACATCTTTGCTCTAGTCCCAACTCTTTTTTAACGGGCTAACTGCACGAAACCTGGGAAAAGTTTAAAAAAAGCACATATCTAAAAAAAATTATTTCACCCTATATTATAAAAATTCCGACATATTTATCATAATAGGGAGTTTTACGTTTGATTTTTTGAAATACATGGTCTAACATGCTACTAATTTCATGTAAGATGTTTTTTTTCCCATAGGAGATGTTGATACAATTAATCTATTTTTAAATATATATTAGTACTCTGTTTTTTTTTTAACAAAAATAAAGAAAAATATTAATGGTAAAATAAAAAAAATACAAAAAACAATATGGTAAATACACAAATTTGGAGGAAAAAAAAAGAAAAAATAAATGGTAAAAAAAAGTTTAGCATACCAAAGACTACAAAATATATGACGATTTGAGCAAGGGGTGTATAAAATAAATCGAGCGTCAAATATTTTATTTAAAAAAAAAACGCAAAGAATTTTATTTATTTCACTCGTTTCTCCAAATAGCAGAAGCTGGACACACTTCATTTTCGAGGAAAATATATATTGATTTTATGAGAGTCACGGTAGTTGGTTTTTTTTTAAAAAAAAACATGCTTAATTATTTAGTCCTTTTTTTTTTTGAAGTGAATTAAGAGACAATAGTTTACCCAAATTTTCACCCAATAAAATGAGAAAATCGAGTCGTATTCTAAAAAAAACTCGACTTCAATGGTTCCTCATAAACCCTCGTGCATGTCAAATTTAATCACAAAATTAGTCAAGTTTAATGGACCACTTGAATAAATAATAACTTAAGTTAAAGAAGCATATTATTGTACCTTTTTCAGCAATTCCTTTTCTAATTTTATTTATTTAAAAAGCAATTTTGAGTTTAGATATATTTATAAAAAACAATTTTTATTTTTCAAGTGATTGGAAAAAACTAAGGCCGAAGTTCGAAGTCATGGAAACATTTGTTTAGCTTTCGGCCAAAGTAAAAGAAATCGCAATTTTAGTCCTAATTATAAATTGTCAGCTAGCTTTGTAGTTTGTCAACAATAGTTTTTAGCTATTACCATGGAAATCTTTTTCATTTTTGTCATAATTCCACAAGAAGCTATTAAATTTATTGGAAATTGCTTATTTGGTAACAATGTTCTCCTTCTTGATTCATGTGACAAAAATAAAGTCATATATTACACATATCAATATAAGTCATTAAAGGATAAACACCATTGTGTATCTTTATTTTTACTGAGATATATTTTTATTCTCGCTATATGAGCTATATAAGATATCATCAATATTAAATTAAAGTATTTGACGAATTAATTAGTGGTTTCATGCGAAAAATGATCAAAACCAAAAAAGTCTCCAAGTTAATGGATAAAGTCGAACTTTGACATATTGTAGGACTATAGTCTATAATCCATGTCCTTCCGTTCTGTTTTCTAGATATACATTTTAATTCTTTTATTGTGGACATAATTATTACTTCTACTAATTCGAACTTATATCATACAATGTTATCAAATTTCAGTGTTAGTCGTGTATTTTACAATTGTTTGCAATTTTTTTCATTGTATGTGCTGACAATACAGAAGAACAAAAACATAAAGTGGTAAATGTCTAAAACCAAAAATATAATTTTCTCAACTCAATAGATTGGTAAAAGATGTTAGGTTCTTTTCTGAATTTGAAAGATCAAGATAACTGAATATTCCAAACCATGTTTCAACTGTCGATATACTTTTTAAAATTGTTTTTTATTATGTCTTCACAGTTTCATTTACTTTTATTCGTGCACATGCATGTCACATATATAGTGACCTTCCCAACCAATAATTGCATGTCAATCTTGTGCATCCTGTAATTCAAATTCATCTCTCTTGCTCACACCATTAAAGGACGCCATTGCGATCAACAATACCTTGGAGCGGTATCAGGTACTTTAGATCTTACGTTGATAAAACGACAAACAGTCTATCATATATACACCAAGTAATGACCGACTAAACATGGGTCATTGATCTACACTTTTATGTAAAAACCTTAGTGTACGTAGGCTCGAATTTACCCATAAAATTTCAGAACTTCAACATAAGGTGAGATACGCATGCAAATTTTTGGTTAATCTCGTTCAAAATATATATATATATATAAAGAACAACCGACGATTTCAACTATCAATTTGAAAACACACAAAATTCAACTCGCCAATTCTTTAATTACCAAAAAAAATTCTGACCATTCCGACACACACACACACACACACACACACACACAGATATATATATATATATATATATATATTGTCTATATACAGTTAACCCCAATTCTCTCCTTTCAATACAAAAAAGGATGATTCCAAATCCATTGATGCAAAGTATTGATGGATATCAAGGAAGTTCTCAACTTGATGGATTTAAAATTATAATAAAGAGTGGGTTACCACTTTTAATGGTTGGAAGAAGATAAAAAAATCGAGACATAAGATAAGTTTTGTTCTCCAAATGCAATGACTCTACTAGGCCAAATCTTAAACATTGCCAAATTGGGATAAAAAATTCAAAGCAACTGCAAAACCAGGAGCAGTAGTAGCCCATAGATTACATATTGAGGATTAAATAAAAACGTGTTGGGGGCGGAAACAAGTAAACAAGCATCAATTTGTTGTTTACTATTATTATTATATGTAAAACTACTAAAACGAGCAGGAACTAGCAGATCGAGCACGCCAAATTCTGTTTATAAGTATGCTTATATGCATGTATATTATTATCGAAGAACATCGAAAATAGCCTTGGTTATAATAGAATCGAGTATTTTCTATTGTATCTAAAATACGAAAATAACATTCGATTGCTCGTGCGGTAAGGACGACAATACTATAACTCAAACATTGACGACAGAAACTTGTGTGAAACGGTACGAGACAGATCTCTTATTTGGGTCATTGATGAAAAACTATTACTTTTTATGCTAAGAGTATTACTTTTTATTATGAATATCGGTAGGGTTGACCCGTCTCACAGATAAAGATCCGTGAGATCGTCTCACAAGAGACCTACTCAATATTCACCGCTCTCGGGTGGACTACGTTACATTTAAATTTGATTTAATATTTATTATTTCGAATACTAAAAAGCATGGTTATTATCAGGTGAAATGTTTTAAAAATGTGTGTGTGTGTCCAGAGTTATTTATTCAGCACTAAGATAAATGTTTATGTAGTTGGTACAACAACATTATGCCGATATACATTACAAATTTAAAATATTATACTTTATGATATTATTGAAGAAAAAAGGTTTAGAGTAACTAATTACATGTCATTTATCTGATATTTAAAAGAAAAAAAATTGTATTTTCAGTCTTTTATATTTAACTTTCACGATTTTTGTTCTCAATTTTGTCGAATTTCAATCTTTACCATGTATAGATAATTTAATCATTTTTATCAGAAATACTAACGTGATATTGTATACGTATGCATCAACATCAGCTCTACAACGTTGCGACGACAACATCATGTTGAAATCATGAATATATTTGAAAATATGGAGAATTAAAACAACAAAATAATGATAATACAAAACAAAAGTTGTAATTTTCTTTCTTTAAAATTCCAAAAAGCGACCATTTTCAAACGTTTTATCAATTACATATGTAAATTATATGTCTTGTTACTTAATTATTGCAGTAGCCAGCATATTCAACAGTTATGAACATCCAACCATTATGATTCAAGAATTTAATCGAAAAACATATTATTTAATTTATTCAGTTATGAACACCCAAACATTATGATTCGAGAATTTAATCGAAAAACATATTATTTAATTTATTTATAAAAGGATAAACGAAGTGCCGGGTGGATCACGTAAATTTAGGCTACTTCCAGGGGCAGTTTGGAATTCACCGCGTCCAAAAAATTTACTGCCAACTTGATCGGCAACTTGCTCTATGATCTGATCACTCCTTTCGTAAGCTCTAAGATTAAATCCAAAATACTACTAACTTGACAAAGAATTTTATTGCAAAGTTTTAATTACTCGGATTTTATTTTACATAAACCTGTGTATTTATATCTGTATCTATCCATTTATAAGTTCCTTTCATTTCAACTTTTTTTTCTCTACCAAGAAAATCATCGGAGCTAGAGAAAAGCAGCAGCAGCTTAACTAAAGATCCAGAAATGCCTTCTTCTCTTCAGCTTCACAGAATCAACCACATAAATCACACCACCTCCGGATCAGCCTACGCCGCCGCCAAGCAGGCCAAGCCCACATGGGTTTCGCCTTTTTCCAACGAGATTCCGCTGCCGGAAAACGCTTCGCATCACCACACGCACGCTGTGAATTTCCAACCAGTGCTGTTCCGCCGTAGTCCAAACCATCCACGCGCCCCTAGACACCGTGTGGTCAGTCGTCCGCCGCTTCGACAAACCGCAGGCGTACAAGCACTTCCTCAAGAGTTGCGATGTCATCCTCGGCCGTGGTGAAGTGGGCACGCTCCGGGAGGTGCGGGTCGTGTCCGGTCTCCCAGCGGTGTCCAGCACGGAGAGGCTGGAAGTCTTGGACGACGAGAAGCATGTTTTGAGTTTCAGCGTAGTAGGAGGCGATCACCGCTTGCAAAATTATCGCTCTGTAACCACCCTCCATGCAGCGCCGTCGCAACCTCCGAGCGGAGGCCTAGGTAGCGGTGTGACGGTAGTGGTGGAGTCTTACGTTGTGGATGTCCCACAAGGGAACACCAAAGAAGAGACTTGTGCGTTTGTTGACACAATTGTAAGGTGCAATCTGCAGTCTTTGGCTCGAATCTCAGAAAAGTTGGCCGAAAATCAGTAATTTTTTTCAAATTTATGTAATTTAATCTTTTTTATTATTTTATTTTATTAATCTCATGCATGTTGTAGATCATGAATTTTGTATAAGACTGATTAGATTAAATTTCCAGGTAACTTAGGTGGTTCTTGATAGAAGAATAAAAATTTATAGATTTTGATTATAATTTTGTGGATAAAACATTATATTATGAGGTTTATGTTTTTAAAACTACATAAATATATTTATTTATATTTTAAATGTATAAATTTAAAATTCTATCAGTTCAAATATAATATTCGAGTTTATACATATTTATATCAGTGTGTGCATTGTATAATTTTTCCTTGAAGAAATGGCATGCATAAGTAGATACAAGTTTAAAATATTTATGTAATTTAAAATGAAAAAAGTTTTAAGATCTGGCGCAGGTTTTCTGTGTTTGCATAGTTATTTTTTTATGCATTAAATCTATAATTGTTCCACATATGATTTAATTTTATTCTAATAATTTTTCAATCCCGAAGTTGCTGTTTCGAGTGCAATGCGTGTTTAGAAACTTCAAGCTGCAAAAGCGTAGACCGACATTTTTCTTTTGAATTTTTCAAACATATTGATTTATGATCACGTCCGATGTTTAATTAAATATCTTGTAAATCATGGGTTTTTTCCTATATTTTAACAAAGTTGTGAGCAATTACTGTGTGTTAAAATATAGTGATATATAACTTACAGAAATGTATAAAAAAAAAAAAAAGCAAGGGAAAATGATAATATTGGTTATGTATGTTTACTTTTGATCATCTATGTTACTGTATCATCTATGATTTGGTCATTTTAATTTTTTTTGGTCGAGAGCGTTGATGTGATTTTATATACACCATAGGACTTTCTCAAATCATAAATTTTGAATTCGAGTCTATTTGAATTTGACACGGATATATAAATAGTATTTATTGTTTGGTGGGTTGGTTTGAAATACGAGTTAGAATCATGCACCAGCATCAGCTTGGTGTCCAACTTGAAATCGAGAAGCAAGTTGGTGTGCAATCAATCTATAAACCAACTTGTTAATATTATTATTTTTTTAATGAAACGCAGTTAAAGATTATTAGGGAATTATTTGCAAGTTGATGTGCAAGTGGGCAACTAGGCTTTTAATTCTTCTTTGTTTTAAAGATAAGTTAATGTCACTCATGTCTCTTCACTCGTGCCTTACGTTGTCCTTTGCCCGACCCCTCACATTTTTCTAACTTCATATTTAATATATATAAGATTTTCAGACCGCATATTCGACAAAAATCTCTGTTTGTTTGTTGAGCTTATCATATACATTTTATACATGAATTTATAGAGTTTGCTAGCAAACCAAATAAATCCAAGAAGAAGAATATAGTGAATGAGTGAGAAGAATTTTAGAAGAATATGCGGTCTGAAAATCTTATAGCATATGAAATTTAATTCACATCAAAATAACTCAAATTTGATGTATCGACTTATATCAAGTAAATGCTTAAAGCATATGAAATTTAATTCACATGCTAGCTAGTTTTGCATACTCATTGATAAGAACCTGATTTCTATCAAATTATCTCGACCTTGTTGAACGCTTGCAGATGAATTTTGACGTCCATGTGACCAAGATATGACATATTGTATTATTCTAACATCTTTATTTATTTAGTAATATCGCATTACTAAATCAACAAATTATTATCTTTTACTTCAGAACATTACATTAAATATGGACCATTGGATCAATACTAGACCTAATATAATTAAGGTCGTATCCGAAGGATGTGATGATCTCAAAAAAATGTTATATGTAGACCATTAAATTAGAAATGATGTACCACATAGAATTTGATCAAGATTTGACAAATCAGATTTAATCTCAAGTGTAGAGATACAAATAATCACGAAAATGTCTCTCCAACATTTGAAAAAGTATAAATAGATCATTACCTCGTTATGGAACACTGTTAGATAATCATAAAACTCAAAAATACTTGTATTTTCATCAACAACCTTCGGCCAGTTTCATTTTGCGTCTCATTCAGTATCAATCATATAATATCAACAACATGAACTTCATCTTTAAAAAAAAAAAATTGTGATGCGGAAACATGGTGCATATAAAAAATTATATATCAATATGCTAGGAAGTGATGTAATTTCGTGCTTTAGATATCAAATTAATACTTTCAATAAAATTTCTTTAGTATTTCAAAATATTCAGGGAGTGTTTGGTTTGATGGATAAGGTGGGTTTATTTTTTTTAACCCACCTTATCCCTCCTTTGGTACGCGTGATTATTTAACCAAGTCAATACCTCCTATGAATGATTAGGTTATATTAGGTGGGTTAAAATAATAACTACTCACCCCCTATGATTATTTATCCAACTCTTAATCCTTCCTATTTTCCAATTTTACCCTTCTCCTATATCCAAACTCACCACCACTTCCCGCCACGACCGCCGCCACATACCACCGACCGCCGACCGTCGCCGCCGCCGCCGTCTGTCGGACCGCCGCCGCCGCCGCCGGAGTGGAAGAAGGAAAAAAAAGGGGCAATTTTGTCATTTCATCAAAAAATTCAAAATTATCCTACACTTAAAAATCATACCAAACATAACACCATATATTACATTCCTACAACAATCATTTTCTTTATCATTTAATTACTAATTATTAGTTTATTTTATCCTCGAATCAAACTGAAATAAATTTCCATGTTTGATATTAACATATAAAATTTAATATTATTATGTATGTTTATATTCTTAATTGTCGATCCTTTTTTTGGATTTATTTATTTTAATTCGTATCGATTTTATTCTTCACGCAATCTATCTACTCCTCTCTCCCCCTCCGCGAAAAACCCAGACCACGGAAACCCTAAATTGCTAGAGTCCCTGAATCCCAATTCCATCTGACCCGACCCGATTAAGATTAATCCGATCTATGGCGGCGAACGGGGTGAACCTGGAATGCCGGATGTACGAGGCGAAGTACCCGGAGGTCGACATGGCGGTGATGATACAAGTGAAGAGCATGGCTGACAGCGGCGCGTACGTTTCACTCCTCGAGTACAACAACATCGAAGGGATGATTCTGTTCTCGGAGCTATCTCGACGCCGAATTCGCAGTATTAGCAGCCTCATTAAGGTGGGCCGAATTGAACCCGTTATGGTGCTTCGTGTTGATAAGGAGAAGGGTTACATTGATCTCAGTAAGAGGCGAGTTTCTGAAGAGGATATTCAGGCGTGCGAGGAGAGATTTAACAAGAGTAAGCTTGTTCATTCAATCATGCGACATGTGGCGGAGACCATGAAGATTGATCTTGAGGTTATTTTTAAATTGGATTTTATCTGTTGAATTTTTTCTTTCAAAGTTTGCTTTTCATTTTTATGATTTTGTTTTCTTATTTTAATAGAAGAAGCCTCTTTAAATTGATTTTAGCTCAGTGCTTGTCACATGCTGGCAATGAGTCCGGGAATGCTCTATGTTTTTATATCAATTTTTTTGTTTATTTTGCTAATAAACATCGATTGGGAGTTATATTTTTCATTCTCTAATTTACTTGTCGATGTTTGTTTGATACCCATAGAGAACGTATTTACTGCAATATTGGTCCAAGCGCAATGTAAGATGCAATGACGTGACAAAAACTTCTGATTTCAGCTACGAATTACCCCCTGTATAATTGACTCTGCGTACTCTTGAACGTGTGTTAGTGTATTTAGTACTACAGTCAGTTTGTTCTTATATTCTGGTACTGATACGTTGGTCGACTCTAAATAACTAACTTGATTTTTGTCTTTTACAACATTCTTGGGCTGTGTGTGATCCAAATGAAATAGGCGTAAATAGCTATTTATAGACGGAGTACGTAGTGAAATTCATAGAAGGAATGGTGAAAGGGAAGAACAAACTACAAGGAATAGGTAGAGATCGTTCAACACTTATATGGGTGTAGTTATGGGTACTTGGAAGCACTTCTAGAAAAGCTTTTTAGGCTGCTTACTAGATCTGGGCTTCACTCTGTTTAACACATCTCCTAGGAATAGCTTCCGGCACTTATATGGGTGTAGTTATGGGTAGTTGGAAGCACTTCTAGAAAAGCTTTTTAAGCTGCTTACTGGATCTGGGCTTCACTCTGTTTAACACAACTCCTAGGAATAGCTTTCGGTATTTGGATCTGAACATGGTTGCGTCTTTGTTATTGTCTATTAGGACCAATTGCAACTTTGTGAACTTTGTGGAATGCTCGGCATTGGTCAACGGAATTAAATAGTGTTACCTTTGGTTTCTTGTAGAGTTGTTAAGGTCTCACTGTGCTTTTTAAAGGTGTGAGCATCAATTATGCCAACTGACTAATGATTTCAAAACTATTTGCTACTGCTTGTTGTTCTACCTGACATGTGCTGACATTTCTAATTCTCATTTTACATTCAATTTGCTTAGATGATTTTTTTGTGTGGCAGGATCTCTATATTCATGTGGGCTGGCCTTTATACAGGAAATATGGTCATGCATTTGAGGTAAGATGCTCAGAAGTTCAATCAATATAGTATATGTTGTTTGTTGGCATCCAATTAGTTTTTAATTTCGTAACAAACATTTTACTGAGTTCTAAATTACAGGCGTTTAAATTGGTCGTTAATGATCCTGATTCCCTGCTTGACTCTCTTACTCGTGAATTAAAAGAAGTCGGACCTAATGGACAAGAGGTAGTATATATTTTCATTTCAATCTCATTTTCTTCTAGAGACTGATGTGTGATTATTTTCCATCGGGAAATCCTGCAGATAACTAAGGTTGTTCCTGCTTTAGCGGAGGACATAAAAGACTCTTTAGTTAAAAATATTAGGAGAAGAATGACACCACAGCCTTTAAAAATTCGTGCAGATATTGAAATGAAGTGTTTTCAATTTGATGGTGTTCTGCACATAAAGGTTTAGTTCCATGATTAATCTTCTGACTTCTTTTTTTCTTTATATTATCTTGGTTATAGCATTCCTGGGATCTCTCTTTGGTGTCAAGTACTGAGTTATTGATGTCTCCCAAATGCTTTTCAGGAAGCAATGCGAAAAGCTGAAGCTGCAGGAAACAAGGATTGCCCGGTTAAAATTAAACTTGTTGCTCCTCCAGCATATGTCCTCAACACCCAGACTCTTGACAAGGTAAATTACTAGACAAATGTGTTATGCTTAATAGCTGATATTGCCTTCTGCATGGGCAGCTATGATCTCTGGATCAATATCGATACCCATAATCCTATGGTAAGCATTAACTATTAAGCAATGCACAACTGGTGTACGTCACCAGTGTATGAAATCGAATTTAGTTTTGTCATTGGTGAATATATTAAGGTGCTTGTTATCATTAATTTCTGTCTTTACCTTACATGTGTGTTTTCGGTTTAATATTTGACATGATTCAAAAAACAATCACCAATTAAATTAGTTTAATTTTTGCATTGCAGGAACAAGGGATATCAGTACTTAACATGGCGATTGAAGCTTGCACAGAAGAGATTTCACGACACTCAGGAAAACTTACCGTCAAAGAAGCACCAAGAGCGGTGAGGATGATACATCAATCAAGAATTTCAATTTTCCCATATCACATTAGATTGGAGCTAAAAATAATTTCGACTTGAATATTCTGTTACGTTTTCAAAAATTTCGCCTCGCTTAAATATTCATCATGGCCACCATCATGTGTTTAATCCGGTCGGTTTATTTAGGTGAGCGAACGGGAGGATAAGCTGCTCGCCGAGCATATGGCTAAGCTTGGTCGCGAGAACGAGGAGATTAGTGGAGATGAAGATAGTGAAGAGGAGGAAGATACAGGGATGGGAGACATTGATCTGGAGAACTCGAGGTCTGTGATAACAGAGTAGATATTTCTTCTTTCTTATTCGTCCCTCTGTGAGAATACTTGTTAATTTAAACAATTTTGTACCGCTTTTGCTCACCCTTCCCCTGATACGATTTGAACAAATATATCGTCATTTTACCTATGTTATCCTGTTATATTTTTTAATTTTGGCTAACGAATACAAAATTTAAAATTATATTTAAAGCTATATGTCCGTTGTCGCATTTTACGAGTTTTTAGCCATAGCAATCCGAAAACAACGGCCAGTGTTATTAATTTTTTCTTAAAAAGTAAAGTTCCATCGCAAAAAAATGAGCTAGTGCACAATCTCGTCATGTCCTTCCCCTTCCAAATTCTTGGATTCGACTCTGTTTTGACGCTTCTAGTGTTTTACATCGAAGGCAGGCTTGGCTTATACATATGAATAAACTTTGTCGTGAATTGCTTATTGTTTGCACCTGGCAGAAGACACCCCACCCCACCCCCTTGTTTGCTTAGGCATTATATACCCTCACGTAGATTAATCAGCATCACAAAATTTAGAGCCTAATGTTTTATAAATATTGCTCGACTCCCCATACTCGACATCAAGCAGATTCGTTGGATCTCCAAACGTTACTTATGATAAATAGAAATTTCGTATAAAACTTGTATCGATTAAATGACAAATAAAAATCACACTGTACTAGCCATTTATTCTGAGAAATTAACTACACTACTGCCTGTAGAAATCTCACAAACACAGGAAGTCGTTCAACCCCATCACAGGGACGAAGTACACTGAACACTCGTCGTGTAGCTACTAATGTATCAACCGGCAGCCGAAACCTGCCTATTACAGCTACCAAATTCATCGGCAACACTATTACTTTGAGAAGTTTTTACTGCCCTAGACAGAACAACCCGATTATCCGCATACATAGTCCCATTTGCCTTCTGAGTGTTGATCAAACTACTCGTAAAGCTATAATTCGACCTCTCCTCCTCCATCGAGGTCTCCAAATCCGATACAATTGTGTACCCTCTGATCCAGCGAAATTAGATGCCTTATTGCTAAAGGATACTTTCGATTTAGTTTGGCACTATAGACATCGCTTCCAGTACAAGACTCGACTTCCGATTCAGTTTTCACCGTGACTTTCTGCTTCACGTCCTTCACTGTTCCATTCTTTTTGTACTTTATCTTGTTCTTGAACTCCAACTTATCCGAAACACTGGTGGTAAAGTTGCCTAAACTTGAACTCACCCACCCAGAGAACTCACTCTTCCTCTTCACCTTAATCTCAAACTTCCTATCAAGCTTTATGTACTTCGATTATCGCTTAAGACTAACACTTGGAGCTTTGCACATAACAGTCTCTGCCTTTACCACAGCCACATTATCATCCAATCATAGATACAAATTGGCATCAACAAGCCAAAATGAAAGAGCATATATCCATGACTCCAAGCCCAAAAATATGAGCTTTCCCATCAAGAATCAGGCCAACAAATGGGGTCAATTCAATATCATATGAAGGCAAATCAAAAGTTCCAATTGAAACTACTGGATTCCAATATAAAGGGTCGATCCCTCCGCTGAAGATCAAGGGGAATGGGATAACTGATCCTACTGTAAATTTCAGCCAAGATTCGTGGCATTTCTTCGGACTTTTCCATGGTGCGACTCGTCCGTCTGTGGAAGCAGTGGTAACGGCAAATTAACGACGTTACTAGAAGTATCGTTGCTGTAATTGACGAAAGTGAGGTTGAGCTGGTAAAATCCAGTGAAGTCCTTTTCAATAATCCAGAACGAATCTCCGGTGGTTGGCTCGGGAGTGCTGGTGCGGAGAATCTCGACGGCACCGAGCCATACGGCGGCAATGCGATTTGTTTCATATATATATATATATATATTAGTTTCGCTTTTCTGTTCCACCAACAGCGAGAAATATACAATTTTAATATATTTCATCACTGGGAAATATCACTGGCTTGCTTGCATACATTATTTTTTTGAAATTTCAAGATTGTTTAAAATCTTATGTTTTCAAATTAGAACAAATATATAATCATGTTTTCAAATCTTGAGTGCACCATAATCATATAATGTATGTTATTAACCCAGTATTTTTTTGCAAGCCATTAAAGTGGACGCAATTTCGTGCCGCCATCCTTGTGGCTTCTAGCAGCATAAAGCTCTACGGGGGGTAAAAAAAGAAAAGAAAAAAGAATGGTTCAAACCCAGTAAAAACGAGAATCCCAGTCCCATTATAATAACATAAAAATTGTATTTCTTTTTTAACCTGTAATCGCAAAGTGCTTTTTTTTTTTAAAAAAAAAAGAAGATAAAGGTCCCTTCCCACTTGTAACAGTGCGGTTAATTCGTTGACAAACTGGTAATTGAAAAGCTTGTCACGTACTTAAAAACTCTGATAAATTTATCAGTAGACTGTGACTGACCAACATAAAAACCCAACCAGCATGTGGCCGCAGCTCAGATATAGCATTGGAAATAGTAAACTCTTTATTTATATATATATATATATTATTGGATCCTAGGATTTAAATTTATAATATTTTTATAAAAATAAAAAATAGATTTTATTTTGTTACTTAGGTGGATCATATCTGCTCCCTCGTTCAATTTTGTCCCCCCACAATCTATGTACAAGAGTGTAGTGTGGTCCCCATCTGAAGTATCTTAATTCTTCTTCTTGTGTCTTTGGAGGAGACAGGGCCACAACTTTTAATCATCTCAAGTTTAGGTTAGAATTTAAATTATCAAACTGTGGGAGCGGAGCACCTCCAATGGAGGTTCATTTTTGAACCCACAACCATTGAATGAATCACTCTCAAAACTAAGAACTTAGTTTATTTTTTAAATGACGGTGGGAAGGAAGGTCTGATTGGATATTGAGGTCAAGACAAAGTTTTTTATTTCGAGGTTTATGATCGTGGAGAAGAGTTTTAAAAATAGTGAGTTTTTAACTTTTGACGTGACAATATATAAAAAAAATGGCTTATTTTTGGGTTTATGAGTGGAGATGCGCACGATGTTCAAACATTTTGATCTAATATTGCTTGATTAAGGCCCAATTCAAAGAATAATTGATTGATATAGATATATGTATAATAAGTTGTTGTTGATAATTATTAGAGAAAATTATATTTTTAGTTATGTATATCTGTCTTTTTTTTGATATTTTATGTTACCAAATTTCAGTTTTGGTTATGTAATTTTCGAATTTTTTTTTATAATTTGTGTTCGTTTTTATTAGAGAGTGTTGATTTGACATTATACACGTTAGTGCTGCATCAGTACAATATCAATGTTGTATCGGAAAAAATGACTAAAATTGAAATTTGGCTTTTCTATAAAAAAAACTCAAATAGGCAAAAATATAACAAAGACATGTTTAATAAATTTATTATGCAAGTGTTAGTATTGGTCGTAGAATATAGGCAGGCCAACAAAAATACCTATTTCTCTAAAAGTACATACTCATTTTGTCTCAAATATACAGATTTCTTTTCACACAAATTTTAAAAATAATTGAAAAATAAAATTTGCACACACATATCTTATTTTATCCCTAATTAATTCATTCAAAAAAATTGTTAAAAATTTCCAAATCTTAGTTAATAAAGGTAAACTAGTACAACCAAGAAAAAATGCAACTAAATATAGAAATTAATAAAATATATGAGACAATCGAAAAAAGAAAGAAAACTGATGCGATCCGGGTGAAATTGGTGAGCCGGGTCGGATGCTCCACCGGATCAAATCAATAATTTATAGTGTTGTTTAGGAAAATGAGCAAAGTAGATGACTTCGATCGTGACCTGCACACAATGAAAGGAACTCGTGAATGGACGCCGGAGGGGTGTCCGGCGTGGCCACTCCGATGCTTAAGTCAGCAGGTTGAAGATGAGAGAAAATGGCGATATATGTGCGAATATATGTGAGTGCCAATGCTCAGGATTTTTTCCCCCTCTTTAAATGAAAAACATACCGGCTATTTATAGGAGAAAATATCATGATTACTTCGACTTGCGTGTACACCTACCACTCATAGCCTTTGATGTTGACTTCCTGTCAAGCCACCCTACCTCTGATAGCTTCTCTGACACGCCAAACCCCTGTAGTTCTGACAGATAAGACTGCCCATACCGATACACTCGAGTGTGGTGCGTTTCTCGAGATAGCCCGAGTAGAAAGTTCCCGGGAGCTTGCATGAGAGCCCGAGCTTCTGGTTGCCCTGGGTGAGTAGAGCCCAGGCATCTCCCTGCCCGGCTGCTGAAGAAGATGACCTCGATTATAGTGCATAGACACTGTTCGGGTCTTGTCATAGGCACTGATTATTATGCTAATGATGCATGGTGACTCATACTGGTCGGATAACCTGAACGCGGGCGAAAGTTCCCCGGTCGGACTGGAGTACCCTGGTCGGGCTGGAGAACCCTGGTCACCCTGGTCGGGCTGGAGAACCCTGGTCAAATTTTACCCATGCTCTACTCTTCCCAGCAATTTGGAATTTGACTCGTGTAAGTTCTCTTTCCGCCCGAGTCCAAGAATGACCCGAGCCCTTTCCAGGGTATCAAAAACATATGTTATTGAGATGGATGTAATATAATTAATCTTCTTCCTTATTTTGATGAATTCACGTCGTACTCACTTTTAAAGTGAAATAAAATTCCCATCACATATTTCACATTATATTCAAGAGGGAAAAAACACAAGAAATGAAGGGATCGACCGACTTTATGGCTTCTCATATTGTATTTGAGAAACATATGGATTTCAATTTTAGTTTTATTATTAATAATGAAATAATAAAGCAAATCATAATTAATATCGAGTAGGTCTCTTGTGAGATGGTCTCACGAATCTTTATCTGTGAGACGGGTCATTCCTACCGATATTCACAATAAAAGTAATAATCTTAGCATAAAAAGTAATACCTTTTCATGGATAACCCAAATAAGATATCAAACTCACAAAATACGACCCGTGAGACCATCTCACACAAGTTTTTGACTTCTATATTTTACTTATTTACACAAAGTAATGAATTTATTATTAACTGAACTTGAAATTAATTTTAACGAACATTAAACACTATATAAACATACAAAAATTAAATTTGAATTCTATGATCTTAATTCTAAAAAATAATGAAAATATATTTGAAACAACTCTAATATTTTTTTTAAAGACATAAATTATTATCTCGATCGAAGTAATCATCGATCATTTCCAATTAAAAGTAAGTTTGTTTTTCTTTCATTTTTTATTTTGTGATGAAAACTTAATTAATTTGTCATTGCCATCATACATCTCAATCGAAACGTTCGAATAGGCTTTATCTATCCAAAAAATATTTTATTTGTAAAAATTAATGGTAATAACTAGCTAAACGATATTGCATTTTTTTTTTACAAAAACGACTAGCAGATAATTTTCAAATTCTGTATGCACGGATTAAAAAAATATGATAATTTTAAATAAATTACGATACCACATAAAAATATATAATCAAGAGTATGTCTCTTGTGAGACGGTCTCACGAATCTTTATCTGTGAGACGGGTTAATCCTACCGATATTCACAATAAAAAGTAATACTTTCAGCATAAAAAATAATATTTTTTCATGGATGACCCAAATAAGATATTTGTCTCACAAAATACGACTTGTGAGACTGTCTCACACCAGATTTTTACATATAATCAAATATATAATTGTGTGTGTACACACGTATAATTGGATATGCTACATGACATGAGCAAATATTAAGAGGAAAAGGAATGCATTAGGGCACAGCCAAGAAACGACATAGACACATGCCTGTGTGTAGTGTCAGACATAATGTGATTTTTTGTAATATTTTTTAAAATACGATCACAACTGGGGAAAAAAATATTTACAATATATTTCTTATTTATTTATAAATGTTTCGGATGATGATTTAATTTTTTATTTGAAAAATTAATGTTTTAATTAATTTCTTAAAGAATCCTTTATTTGTATTAGATTATGTTATCAATTTTAAAATATAAATCCTATTTATATTTTCTTCAATTTTTATATTTTTTCCGTTAATAATTTCACAGCTATATATATATATATATACATACACACACACATAGGGATACCTTCGCTTACCTGTCTTAAAGTTTATAATATTTTTTTTCAATTGAAAGAGCTTTAAGTTTAGAAAAATTCATATCACCATATTGTGTCTTGTGAGACACAAAACTATAGTAGTAACCATGCAATGTACGATAGAGGAGCATTATATTTTTATTTATGAAACATATCAATATTTACAAAAAAAAAAATTAATATTTTTTTTTATAAGTGATCTAAATAGAATATTCGTCTTATAAAATTGACACATAAGACAGTCTATATATATATATATAATATAAAACCTTGTATAAAAGGGGTGTATTCAATGTATGAGATTTATTGATTTTTAATGACTTTTGTAGATTTTAAAAGTCTAGATGTATTCAATTAAGACTTTTGCATACTCTATAGAAGTCTAGCGGTATTCAAAATAAACTTTCATAGAATTTTAAAAAGTGTATTCAACATTGACTTTTAAAAACTCTATAAAAGTCTAGATGTATTCAAATTTTCAATAGACTTTTAATAACTTCAAGGAATTCATTAACATACAAACATTAAAGCCTAAAGTACAACTATAAATTGTCAAAAATTGTATTAGGTTCAACCCAAAGATTTGGATGGATTTTTAAATTTCTAACTCATACAGAAACTATTTATTTCTCTCTCTGTCATTTCACATCACATCTTTTGAAAGTCTATCATTTGAAAAAGTAATCAAAACTCTGAATTGAATATACCCCACTAAAATTTGGGTCCACGATCAATTTTGCGACGTTTAAATGTACATGTATAATAAGTGTATTCATACAGATACTATCTATGTAGATATAGATGTTATGAGCACCGCCCACTTCTACCATTTGCAGACAATTCTTTCAGAGCCCTAAAAATTTGCTCTCTTCTCTCTCTCGACTTATTGGGTAAACACAGAACGAGGCAAAACCCTACTACACTCTTCCCCATTTTCCCATTTACCTTTTCTTAATTTTAATCCTCCACCTCTCCTATTAGCCACTCACGATGAGCGGTGGTGGTGCAGTTTCAGACTCTGATATTCATCAATCTCCTCAACAGAGCTTCATTTTCGACGATTCTCCACCCCTTCCTGGAGGTTCTTCCGCCGACGCCGCCACCAGTGATGTTGGAGGCAGCAGTAAGAGCAAGAAGTGTAAAGGGAAAGGAGGGCCAGATAATGGGAAGTTCAGGTATAGAGGAGTGAGGCAGCGGAGCTGGGGGAAATGGGTGGCGGAGATCCGGGAGCCTAGGAAGCGTACGCGGCGATGGCTGGGAACTTTCGCCACCGCGGAGGACGCGGCGCGTGCATATGACCGTGCTGCGGTTATCTTGTATGGATCGAGGGCGCAGCTGAACCTGCAATCCTCTGGTGGCGGTGCTGATGGCGTGGGCGGTGCTGATGGCGGCGATTCGTCTTCTCAGTCTCAGAATAGAACCTCTTCATCTACCGCTCAAACCCTACGTCCATTGCTTCCTCGGCCATCAGGGTTTGGCCTAACGTTCTCAAATCCTGCGCCACCGCATGCGGTGGGAGTGATAGAGGCAAACTACTTTCCGTACGGGTTGTACACTACCGTACAATACCCGAACATCGTTCAGGAACAAGTAGGAATAGCGCAACATCAGTACGGAATGGCTGATATGAATGTTGAAGCTGACCCCACAGGAACAGAAACCACCTCATTTTATCCAAACCCTAGTATAAATAATCACAATCAACAGCAGCAGCCTGATCATCAGAATTTTCAGCATTTTGGGTACGATGAGATGAATTCACTCGTGGGTTCGAACTTGTCTCTCGAATCAACTCAACCTGTGCCCGCGCTGCCTGTCGCAGATCCATCGGCGGTGCTGAATGGATACGTTGCCTCCCCTTCATGGCCACTAGGCAGCGAAGATGAGTTCCCCCCGACTAATATTTGGGACTATAGCGATTCATTCTTGTTCGATAGTCTTTGAAAATCAAGTAAACTTTCTGTTTTTGAGCTTCTTGCATGGAACTGATAAAAGAAGGTAGGGTTTCAAGAATAGTTCATAAATTAATTTGGTGATCTGTATTGTCCAAGAATCACGATCTAATGTAGCTAGCTGATGAATTCACAGGATTTATATGTATTTATCACGTTTTCATATTTGAGATTGGGAATTAAAAAAATATATAGGAAAATTGAGGGACGTGAATAAATTACACAATCTAGTGACGAGTCTGTATACTTGTAATTTAGCAGCTAGCTAAATAGATATTCCAATATTGTAATGGTTTTTCAGGTAATATTTATTTCCTTATTCTGTGTTAGTTTTTCCATCTATATATATACAGTTTTGATTTGGGCAAAAACCTGTGTGAGACGATCTCACGGATCGCATTTTGTTAGACAGATCTTTATTTTAATTATCCATGAAAAAATATTACTTTTTATTGTCAATATTAGTAGGGTTGACCGGTCTCACAGATAAACATTTGTGAGACCGTCTCACAGGAGACCTTATCTTTGATTTGATAGTTAATTATATAAAGATTTGATAGTTAATTATATAGATTGAAATCGAGTATAATTAAACCCTATTTATGGGGAAGTTCGCGTCCAGAGACGTACAAATTTGGAAGAGGGGATATAAAACTATGATCTCTGAATAAAAAGCAAAATCTATATGGTATCATTACTTAAAAAGGAAATACCTTTTTTTTTTTTGGCAGATATCCATGCATGTAAATATTTTATTTCATTTTCCATTCTTCCACGTGTTGCCATTTAAATGTACAATACTCGAATTTTACAAAATAAAAAGGACATAATTAAATATAATTTGAATTTAAAAGATGCTGGAAAATCTGAATGTACTTCTGGATGGTTAATCAATCTAATACCAAAACGATCGAGATGCATGCGGGGACTCTTCTTGGATGGATTTGACGACGGCACACCAGGGACTCTTTCCCCGTGGCGGTCACATATGGGATTGGGGAACCCTGGAATTTAGAAGATTATTAATCTTTTATTCGAATGATACCATATTAGAATACAAATTATACAACTTCAAGCACAAATAAAAATCTACATATCTTCTTACTAAAAAACGTATATTATTTATTTAACTTTTCAATCAACTTTCACATTTCTCTTATTGCAAACGAATATTTAAATAATAACTTGGATTATTAGGTATTACGGGTTACTATATACACATTATGATTACATTTAAAAATTATTATAACGTGGTGTGACCAGATGTGAAGTAGCACATATATTTGTTCAATAAAATAAGTAAATTTTCCATTAGGCGCCGTACCATTCCTCCATCTTACTCCAGAATAAAAGTCTTGCTTTGCTTATGTATGTCATCATTCTCACAAGAACACTTATTTCTTTGCTTACCCAACAGTTACCAACATTATGCATTCAGTTCTTATCTACAAAGAAAAGTAACATTCACAGAACTTTGGGTACAATTTCATCTACAATGCTCTTCAATTTACAATGTAAAATATAACAAATTTACCTCAACGAGAGTGCTTCTCGATCGTGGTACAACAGTAGGTGTATATGCTCGACGGTATATGATCAATCTACCAGTAATCGCCACACGAACAGACCCCATTTTTGAAATGGTGCAAGCATTTTGGATCTCTTAAATATATTTCACACCCATGTGTTTCCGAAACTGATTTTGCGAAACCATGGCATTGCTCACACATCCTCAAGTTCTTGATTATCCTTATACTTCGAGATGTTTGAGAAGATTTGATGAGAGCAAAAGCCAATGCAATTATTTCACTGTGAACTCCATTAATTTCTTTTTTTTCCTCTTCTGGAATGCTAAGCACATCATAATATTTTGATGCCTTGATTTTTAATTCTATACCTTTTATCCAAGAAAGTAGAGAATTATCGCCAAGCTGGCTAAGATTACCAGAAGTAAACGTATAAACCATGTTTTTATCTTCGATCCAGCTCAGACATATAGATTCTGTTGAATCTTTTCTAATTTCGGATGCTTTTATATTGGAAAAATCCTTGGAAATTCCTATTAAGTTATATAGGTGTACGACTACCCTGTGAATGAAAGCATTTCCTGGTTCAAGTTCAAGTAATCGCTCTCCTGCATAAATTGCCAGCTTAACATTCCCATGAGCCCGACAGGCTGCTAAAAAAGCAGACCAAATAGAGACATCAGGCTCTATGGGCATTCTCTTGATTAAGTTCAGCGCATCATCGAGCATCCCTGAACGACCATATAAATTTACCATAGCTGTGTAATGGTCTAAACTTGGTAAAACCTTATAATCTTCGGTCATCTTCGAAAACACAAGCGACCCTTCATCAACCATATTGGCCTGACCATAAGCAGAAATCACACTCCCTAATGTGCCTCTGTTAGGTTTGTACTGCTGTTGCAACATTATTTCAAAGAGCTCGATTGATTTGATATAACGCCCATGTGCAAAATAACTAGCAATCATTGTATTCCATGTCACAATGTCTTTTGACAACTTTCCATCAAATATTACTTCCGCGTATTTCAACATCCCTGATTTCGAGTAAGTGTCTATGAGAGAATTCGCAACCGAACCATCAGAGTCTATATTCCTCCGCAAAGTACAACCATGGATCTCTTTCAATTTTTTCACGGAAACCAAATTTGCACATGCCGGCAAGATGCTCAAAATGGTAATTGAATTGGGTTTGATACCAAAAGACTGCATCTTCCGGAATATCTGCAGTGCTCTATTTTTCAAGCCGTTATGCAATAAACCAGTAATAAGAGCATTCCAAGATGCAGTGTCCCGGATAATTCCCCCATCCTTTTCCATCTTCTGGAAAAGATCAACGGCCTGATCCATGTCTCCATTATCAATGTATCCAGTGATCATCACATTCCAGGTAATTACATTGGGCTGTATGCTTGATTCTTGCATTCTTTTAAAGAGCTCATGAGCTACACCACAGTATCCAGCTTGGCAATATCCTCCCATCATTGTGTTCCAAGAATACACATCTTTTTCTGATATCATATCAAAAACCTGGCGAGCTGCCCGAAGTTTTCCACTCTTGGAATACATGTCAACGAGTGAATTCGCCACAAGAACATCTTTAGCAAATCCCAACCTGATGGCAAGTAAATGAACTTCTTTTCCTTTCCTAAGATCCTTTAAAGATGAACATGCTGATATGGCACTCAATAGAGTAACCCCATTTGGTTCAACTCTTGAAGAAAGCATCTTCTGAAACAAATGTAATGCCCCCACCCCCTTATTACTCTGGGCAAGTCCAGATATCATACTAGTCCAAGTAAAAACATCAGGCATGAGACCATAACTCTCCATCTCATTCATCATTTCAATCGCTTCATCACACTTTCCTGCATGATTATAGCTTGAAATCATTATATTCCAAGTGATTGTCCCCGGCTCAACACCATCTTTGCGCATCAAGTTAAAAAATCTTAGTGCCTCATCTATCTTTCCGTGTAGGCAATACCCTGTAATTATTGCATTCCAAGAAACTATATCATTCACTTCTAATCTTCCGAAAAACTTCTCAGCACAGCTCAACCATCCACATTTCGCATAGACAGCAAGAATCGAATTACTCACACGTAGTTCTCTACTCATCCCACGCTTAATTATCATAGCATGTATCAATCTCCCTGTCTCAACATCCCCACAGTTTCCACACGCCTGTAAAATTTTGGGAAACAAGAAATTATCAGGAAACGCTTCACCCTCAATCATCATCGAATAAAATAGGTCCAACACTTCACCCCACATCTTCTCTCTTGAACAGGCGCCAATGGCAGCAGACCAAGCATACAAATTCCGTTCAGCCATCTCATCAAATACATTAAATGCATCATCCAGGGAACCACACTTCGCAAACATGCCAACTAACTTGGTTTCAAGAAACGGGTCAGGTTTTTGTTTTAGCCATTTCCTGACACGGGTATACAGCTCGGAACATAGGCCTAGTGAACGCAAATGAATGCACGATTGAATCAAGTATGATAAAGTGTCGTCTCGTACCTTCGACGATGATAAAGCAATGGAATCCAAAGAGGCAATAGCTTCACCGAGGCGTCCTTGCTTGCAGAGCTGCTTCAATTCGAAATCTTCCGCTGAACGGGCGTTTCTGGAAGAGATTTTGTGAGAAATTCGCGTAATTTCTGGGATTCTAAGAGGTGTACTTTTACATGGAAGAACTATGCACTCCATTCTTCAGTTTTTTTGGTGCTGCAAGACATTGATGAATGGTGAGCCACAGATCTAAGTGACGCATATTGGCTGCTTAATTGTGGACCACCCGAATAAATTGGGTCATTTCCGTAATTGGACGAACAAATTTGGGCCATAATAATTCATCAGGACCAATATGAATCGACGAAAGCCCATGCTCAGTACGTCAAGTGAACTTTAACACAGGGCCTGTCGCAAGCATGGGCCTTCGCCCCAATTATGAAACCAACCAAGTACATACTATTTTTTTAAAAAAAAAAAAATTTTTTGAAAACTTTTACTGAATATTCATTTGGGGAAAAAATTACTAAATATTAAATAAACTTTCATATTTTACCCTCAACAATTTTCTCTTCCCATCCTCAGACACTCCAACTCTTTTTTTGTCCTGCCCAAAAAAAATTCATTTGATTAGATTTCATATGTGAAAAAAAAAACCAGGTGAATTTTGACCAAATTTATTTAAATTTCTTCTTTCAAAGGCAAAGTAAATAATTCTCTGTTATCTTCTTCGTTAACTAGTTTCTAAATTTTTGCAACCCGTCAATTGTCAAGAATGAATGGGTTTATTAAAATAATAAAAATTTGCACGAGTGGATTAGATTGCTTCAAAGTTAGGGCGGCCACAGCATAAGATCGTCCTTCCCTGTCATTTGACAGTGCTGTCCCTTAGAACGTTCTAGCTCAGTTCTTCCCCCTTTCTCCTCCGTCGCAGCTCATAATCTTTAACACAACTACGACATCTCCGAAGTGTCATGACCTCAAAACATATCCACCGTTTCATGATCCCAGAAAGTCGTCCTTCATCACCAAGAAAACATTCTTCTCTGTGTATAAAACCAGGATGCGGATCCAACGAAACGAGCACCCCTTTTCAAGTTTTGTCGAAACCCATATCCTTAGCCTCCGTATATGTCTCTCCCAACACGTTCTCTTAATGAATCATCAAACAGCTTAGATGCTCAATCATTCGAGCTGTTTTTCCAGCATTGGTTGATCAATCAAGAACGTTATCTCCAACAACTTGTTCAAATAATCGAATGCGGAAATGATGAAGAAAACGATATTCGGTGTAATGGACTCATCCAAGAAGTCATGGCTCATTTGAATCAATATTATGAAGCCAAGGAAAGAGTTGCGCGGGAGAATGTTTTCCTGGTGTTCACACCGACTTGGTTTAACTCCTTCAAGAGAACCTGTCTGTGGATAGGTGGATTTAGGCCGGGGTTGGCTATCCGGATTGTGATCAACAATGTGTTGGATTTGACAGGAGATCAATCTGAGAGGATAAATGCATTGATGACACAAGTTAAAGAGGAGGAGAAAGAACTCACGGAAGAACTTGCTAGAGTTCAAGCAGGACTGGTATATATATTCTAACACGTTATTAACTCCGGATTGGATTGGATTGGATTGCCACTGCATACATATTGATTAAAATTTTAACTTATAATTAAGAATCTCCCCCAAAGTATAAGGGATTGATTAAATTTTCGACCCCTTATCTACCTTAATGCAAATTTAATGAACAAATGCATTAATCACTATTGAATCTTATGGAGATCCACAATAGATCGAGTATCTGAAGATAAAATAAAGCACATCATCCCGCACAGAAGGATCGCGACGATTCTTCATGGCGTAACTAAAGTTATGTGTGAGACAAACTTATCTATGTTGACAAAATGAAAATGTTGCTTGTAAATATATATAGGTGTCTCCATCATTGGTAGAATTGGCTAGGACTACCGGAAGGCCACGTAACGGGGAAGAGGCTAACGCCGACTCGGCTATCGAACATTTAGCAGCTTCCATGGAGGGTCTTCTACAATGTGCCGATTTCTTGAGGAAAAGAACTATCGCAAAGCTTGTGGAGACGCTTAAACCGGCTCGAACGATACGGTTCTTGGCGGCGGCTATCAATCTGCAGCTCAGGATTCGTAGCTGGGGGATGCAAAGAGATGCCCCAAACCATTTGGTTTAGCTACTGAAACTCTATGGTTTGATCAAAACATAGACTAGAGGACGAGCAAGCACTTGAAAGAAAATCTTTAAATTTCCCTTTTTGGTCCCTAAGAAAATGTTAAAAGTACTCTTGATTTGAAAATCCTCTTATGGATAATAATAATACATCTTTAACAATTTTCGTTCCTTTTTTTTAAAAAAAAATCACACCGTGCTCATGCATGTTTAATAACCAAGAAAGATAAACATGAAGCAAAAAATGTACTAAAAAATAAAGACATCCAGTATCAAATACAACAAGGTACAAACCGATATTATCAACGGCACTCGATTAAATTCTATATCTGAGGAGTCGATCTTTAAGGAGAAGACGTTCGTGATAAACTCTCCAAGCGTAATCTTCAAAAGGAAACGAATGGAACACTTCTGTTTCAGTTGTGGAGTCCTCGATATCTTCTTCGTCATTTCTTCGTCGAACTTCAATGGCGGTGTTGATGGCTACTTTGGGAGCTGTTAGAGGGAAGACCATGCTTTCGACGGGGAGGGTAACCAGGAGAGACAATGTCACGCAAAGAGAATCGTCATCCGAACATGGCATCGGTCTTCCTCTAACTTTCTTCAATCTCCCATTGTGGAGAGACCTGTCATGTTAAAAACCATTAATATTCTTTTGAACAGGATGGAGGTTTCAATGCGGGACTTGCTCTTAGAAAATCTCTGATGATCTGAAGAGTCGATTCTATCATGTAATTTTGATTATTGCTTTGGTTTTAGACAAGTCTAAAAATTGGTATGAGCGTAGAAATTGAATATTATTTAAGGATCAACCTTAAGAAAAAATGTTCATGTCTTTTATGTACGGAGCATAACATTTGGAATATTTCAATAATTAAAACTCAACCACCTGAGCTTCGATCTCTCATCTAAAAGCTAAAAATATCAAATAAAAAAAAAACTTAAAACTTTTGAGAGCACAAAAGAATTCAAACTCGTAGAAGTGAAATTGACAAAAAAAAAATAAAAAAATTTCAAACATTTAAATTTAAATAAATGATTACACAAATTGTGGACCCACCAATGTTGACAAATCACAAGTACAAAACCATTATTAATTTGACAATATAAGTGAAAATTCATTTATCCTCTAAAAAATGATTTCTTTTAAGGGAAAACAAAACTATTTTTCCCAGCCACCAAATTAAATTGAGTAACCAAAGAGAGGGTAAAAATAAAATATCACCTGAGCGATGTCTCCAAGTGTGATCAGCAGAGAATCCTCCTGGCCCGACACATTGACCCAACCCGAATCCGAACACAAAGATCTGACATCTCGGTACATAATGCAAACCCGATTACATCCGGGTAAACCCGACCCGGTTTACTCGCCCCATTGTCAGATATCCACAACAGAGAGCACAGCTCCTCATTCTCGAATCCGATTACAGAAGCCAACTCTCGGATCAACCTCAAGCCTAGAGTCTCCATTTCACGTGTGAATTCACGCAAAGAATCCAAATCCAAATCCAAACCATCTATTTTCTTTCTAAAACATGAGAAGTCGAGGCAGAATGATTCGTACGTCATGATCATCATCATCCTCGTCGTAGCCGAGAGGCCAGTTGTTCGGGAATAGGAGTTGTTTTTGCTGGTGCGGGAGTTTGAAATGGGAGTCGGCATCGGGATAGATGGTTCGGTGTTTGAGGCGGAAGAAGCCGAGTTCTGTGGACGCTGATAGGAGGTCTGTGTGGAGAGTATCGATAGGATCGGAGAGAGATAGTAGAGAAGCGTTGGTGGAGGAGCGGCGGCCGGGAGGTAGGGAGAGGGAGAGGGTTGGTGGAAGCGGTGGAGGAGTGAGGAAAGAGCTTCGGAGGTAGAGATGGATGAGGCGAGGTTGGTGTGGGTAGATGGGGTTGGCGGCGGCGCCGCGGTGATAGCGTATGGATTGGATTGATGGCGGTGGTTGTGTGATTCCTCAGCGGAGGATGCCATGATGATTTGTGTGTGCAAGCGCCTTCTATGAATTTGGTTTGTCGACATATATAGACACACACACAAATACATTGGTTTTATGGTATTAAAAATAATAGCAAGTCTCTTGTGATACGATCTCACGAATTTTTATCTATGAAACGGGTCATTCCTATCAATATTCAAAATAATAAATAATATTTTTAGCATAAAAAGTAATACTTTTTCATGGATGACCCAAATATGAGATCTGTCTCACAAAATACGACTCGTGAAACCGTTTCACACAAATTTTTGTCTACAAATAATAACCGTAAAAAAAAACAAAAATGAAAACAAAAACAAAAACAAAACAAATAAACACAAGTTGTAGAATTTGGGCTAGATATACTTTTAGTGATGGAAAGCAGGCATGCTTATCGGTTCCACCGGACCGGTTCCAACCGGTTCTGGGTCCGATGAATTCGAAACCGGTCTGAACCGGTAAGGAACCGGTTCCGGTTTCAAGTTGAAATACTTGGAACCAATCCAAACCTAAGACCGGTTCGGCATCTAATAAACCGGTTCCGGTTCGGGTTGAACTGGTTCCGAGCTCAAATTTACTATATTTTACTATATACTTAAAATTAAAAATATTAATGGACAATTTTTTATTTAGTATTTTGATGCAAATAATTGTGCATTACATTAAAAAAATATAACAAAATACCTTAAACATTTATTTTTACAATTGAACATCTAAAATTCATCACGATTTATTAAAATATATTTTGAATGTTCTGGATCTTCGTCGGAGCTTGAGCTTTGAAATTCGTCGATCGCGCCAGAGGTCCTATTCTTTTTTCCTGCTGCAAATCAATCTTGTAGGCATGTTAGCATGGAAAGTGTTTCTGGTTTTAAATTAGTTTTTTGTTCACCAATTATCCTTCCACATACTGAGAATGCTGATTCGGAAGCAACGCTTGAACTTTGAATAGGTAGGACATCTCTTGCAATTGCAGCTAACACTGGATAAAGTTTAGAATTTACTTTCCACCAATCAGGAACATCGAAATTATCCGTAGTCTCAATATATTGGCTTAGATAAATTTGGATTTTATTGTAATTGGTTATTGTCACCGATTTTCCTTTGAACTTTTGTCGTTTCAAACTTTGAAAGAAGTTCAGTGCTCCACTTTTGCTTTTATATGTTGGCATCTCTTCCGGCTGCGCACTCGGTTCATCACATTGTTCACTAGCATACAAATCAAACAATTCTTGGAGAGAATGCATGATTGATTTCTTTTGATCGTCGACATTCTTCCCAAGAAATTTAGCATAATATTCAAAAAAACATGTCTAATCCTCCTTGATTTTGAGTAGGATCAAGTAATGTTGCTAAACCATGTACAATCGGGATAGTTTCTCAATATTTTAAAATTTTATTTTCCATATTTGAAACAAAATCACGCATAACACATAAGTTGATAATATGACACGCACATCTTACATGAAGCAAATTACCTTCTAAAATTGATTTTAGTGAATATTTAAGATATTTAATTGCAAGAGTATTGGCACTCGCATTATCTAACGTTATCGACATTATTTTATTTTGTATGTCTTAAATCTTAACAACATTTAAAACATATCTAGCTATAGTGTATGCGTTATGAGACGATTTTAAATGATCTAGAGCTAAAATTCTTTTTGCATATTCTAAGTTTCGTCAATCCAATGACATGTAACAACAAGATATGATTTATATTTTAAATTAGGCCAAATATCAGTAGTCAAACTAACTCTGCAAGAAATATTTGAAAGATGCGATTTTAGTGTTTCTTTATATTCTTTATAAATATCAAAACAATATTTCTTAAGTGTGTACCTAGAAATATTAGAAATATTGTGAAAATCAGGTTGAATAATACTAGTAAATTTAACAAAACCTTCTTGTTCAGCTATTATAAAAGGTTGACAACATTTGGTAACAAACTTTACGATGGCTTTCCGAGAAATTTCTTTTGTAATTGTGAAAGCTTTACCACTTGAAGGATTAATTTGTTGTTGTGTTAGTTCCCTACCGAATGGTTGTAGCGTATTAGGGTCAAGTTTATGTATCTTAACTAAATATTTTTTCAAAGTGCCGGTACTACCGGAACCACCACCCATTTTGTAAGAATACCTCGTTTTGCAAATTTTACAAACGGCAAAAGAGTTATTCGTACCTTGTTGTTTAATATCAATGTGATCCCAAACTTTGCTTCGCTTTGCACGGGCTGTCGTCGTGCTCGTTGACATTGTGTTGCTTGCTCGAATAGACAATGGCATCCCTAAATCTTTGTTGGGAAGTTCCATGGCTTCTTCATCCTCGTGGCCAGGTTCGAGTTCATCAAAGTCGGGGATGTAGCCAAAATGTTCACCAAAGTTGGGAGCGTATTCGCCACTATCACCACGACGGTTTGAAGATGATGCCATTGAAATTCGAATTATTTATATGAGTAAGTTGAGAAATAATAAATAAATAACAATAAAAATAATACTGATTATATATAAAATTATAACACAATTATTGAATATATTTGGAGAAATGATAGTAAAGAAAGATACTGATTGTAGAGGAATGAAAAGTTGAGAGAAAATTGATATGTGAAATGTAAAAAATGACATGTATTTATAAATGATTTTGAGGGTTAAAAAAATTATATTGGGTATAAAGATTTGTTGATATATTTTGAATCCATCACACTTATTACTGAAAATGTTTAAATTATGGATCCTCCACCATCTACTCCGAGATCTGATTTGATTATTACAACGGAGCAATATTGATGATGTATTGCGCAATCATGCATTTTCTGACTCTCCCGAAGTCCAAAATACACACGGCTATGACCTATTCTTTTATGGGTTTCTTCGTCCTTTGATTTTATCTTTCGTATCACATGATACAAGAACAAAGCCAAGAAAACCAGACGAGAAAAAAGGAACAAGGGCTTGTAGTCTTGACAATCTTTACTCGAGAATTGTTAACGATAATACAAGCCAACAAATGGATAAAAGAGTTGAGTTGCCATTACTATATCAAAATAAACTTTTTTTGCTTTTGGACAGCAACCATTAAATATGCATTTGAATCGTACACTTTGGATTCGTTCTAAAAATATGTAGCACCACACACGGGTGTAATGGTTTTATTAGGTTTCTTTCAATTCAAACACCACAAATCTTAGGTGCGTATATTAGATAGTGAATAACACAGGTTTTTATATAGAAAACGACTAGCACAAATACAATACATATTTTCCAAGATTCCCAAGTAGCCAACTCCCAAAACGAACAATATAATATATCTTTAGCGATCAAGAGGCCACCAAGGAGATAAAGAATTAACAATCCCAAATTTCAATAATATGAAAACAACAATAATTTTAGTTTATTAAGCTCATTACAACATGTTCTTGAGATGTATTTCCTCGATCTCCTTTGAATGAAGGATCTCACGCACGCTGTCAACTCCCACAAAGGAAGGATGCTAAATTTAAAAAAAAAAAAAAATTAAAAATTCCTATCTTTCAGCTCATGAAGCAACATATATGCTACCAGCCATTTTGTTTGAAACTGCTGCTAAAAAAAATATATCGTATCGATAAAATCTTAAAGAATAATCTCAACTAAGTTGTGACGATAATCTGATCAAGCCACCACCTGCACCTGCTCCTGCTCTATGTACATTTGATCGATCCAATAAGGTGTGGCATCGTGAAATCCGCCGATGTGTTGAGCTGAACTATGTAGCCCGACAGTACCAGAAGGAACATCTTTCACCAATGAACCGACCCAAGAAACGTCTGGTTCATCTACATAAGATGGAGTCAGAGCTGCCGATGGATCGGCATTGTTGCTGTGGAAACCAAAGGAGGCAGACTTTCTAAGTTTGTTCGCCCCGTCGACATTGAATCCCCAGTCTAACTTCCCATTTGGCGAGCCCCAATCCAGACGTTTTGGTGACGTTTGGCCTACGAAATTGTCAGAACCCGAAAGGCTGGGTTGATAGCAGGTTCCAGTTCGGTCAATAAAGCTTTGACTGCGTTTCACAAAGGCAGATGATCGTGAATTCATCATTGCTGCAGCCACTGCACCAGAAGAGTCGAACCCAAAAGAAGAGGGCTTTTTTGCTGGTGACGATGAGAAGTTCGAAGTGTAGCTGGCTCGGAGTTGGCTCGTGTTTTGGCGAAGTTGGTGACTCATAGGTGAATGCAGCAGTTGGCAGCCTCCGCTGGTGTTGTTGATATTAGGTGAGAGAGCCTGCAGCTGAGATAATAACTTAGAGTCGTGTGATCCAAAAACGTCGTCGAGATTAGAAGCCTTTAGATGACCAATTCTTGGATACGGAGACGACAAGCTAGCCATCTCCTCGACATACTGCTGCCGCTGCTGCTTCTGCGTCCGGATTTGCTCCAATCCTAGAAATTCAATTTCCAAGTCAACGTCTCGTGCACTGAAAGTTGTCTTGAGCCGGTTTCCGGGGAGCTGCAGAGCAGGAGGTGTTAAAAGATTCATCTTGTTCTGCCACGTGCTTCCACCCATTGGAGATGAGCAAGTCACAGAAGGCGACAATGAGCTCAAGTTTGTCACATCCATTGGATTAACAGAACCAGACTTGGAAGAAGGTATTGCTGAACCAGTAGAAGGATACACGGGACGCAATTCTTCAGGTTTGTGGGCAAAGAAGCACACTTTCCTCGCGCAAGCTATCTCTTCCTTGCAAAGGCGAGTCTTATATTGAGCAGGATGTAGCCAAGATTCAAAAACTCCATGAGCATATTCACACGAGTCGCCCTTCATGCAGCTTCCTTTCTTGAACTCAGGGCATGGGACACAAGTGTAGTTAAACTTTCTCAGATCACGCCGCCTGGCATTCTCACCCGGGTGGACAAAAGGACACTCTGTCCAGTCATGAGAATACGCCCTTGAGCATGGTTTTACCTTGAAACTATACATCCTAAACTCATCACTCCCATAAATCCCGTTGCTTATATCTGGTAATGGCACATCGATTGGATACTCCTTCTTTTGAACACTTTCTTTCCACCCTAAAGGCATTTTGCTCCCTTCTTGCGACGATGCCTCAACTCTGAATCCTTCCAACATTATCTCCAAAATCTTCCTTTTCGAATTGCTTGAAGACTTCACACAAGGCGCAATCAAATCACGTGGCTTCTTCCCTTCGACATCCACAGCATTAATATCGCCTGAGGCGTCTATCAAAATCTCAACAACCTCGACTGACGTCCATGAACCCCCAGCAGCGGCACAATGAAGGGCCGTAGCGCCATCAAGTCCACACGCTCTATTGACATCAACTTTTCCAGACCCAATAATATACCTCAAAACCTCTATGCTTCCATACAAAGAAGCAATCATAACTGGTGTTCTCTCCTCGGAACCCATCTTCTTTGAACCAAAGCTTCTACCATACCAAAAGCTAACTTCATCAATATCACAACCCAACTCTTCTACCTCGTGAATAAAACCAGCCAAATCATCTGTAGCAGCTAGTTCGAGCAACTTTGAGCAATTTTTACAACCAATCCCTCTGTTATTCTCTTGAAACTTGGGCTCCATTTTCAGATCAAAAGGGCAAAGCTTGTTTTTTGAACCACTGCACACAATACCCCAACGCATGAGTCAATGATAATCTCCACACATCATTACATACATGTAAAACTTTAATAAACTATTCAGAATAACTTATTAATTTTATCTATTCTACCAATAGTACAGTTGTCTTTGCCGGAATCTACTAAGAAAATTTCTTGTCCTCGGAAATCGAGGAATCATTCAACCATAGACAGGGTGTCATCAAAAGTTACAATTTTAACAAAATTTAGAAACAACATTAAAACAAGAACCTAAATCATAAATCAAAACAATTTAAAAATCCCCACGCTAGAAAAGCTCTTTTGACATCTGAAACATCGAGACGGGTCGTTATTCTTGTAAAACCACCTCAAATACCAACAGATATGGCCAAAAGAAGTGAATAGAACATACAAAAAACTTGTGTTTAGTTCAAGATATCGTAGAAAAAGGCTCATCCCTCAGAAATCACGACCCACGTCTTTAAAAAAAATGAATCTTTGAGATGTAAAACATCCAAACAGAAAACCCATCAAAAGCATAGAACCTCTCAAAGACACCACCACCTAAAGGGCTACAAACAGAAGTGAATAAAACCCTCTAAAATTAACCTCTGATTTTTTAAAAAAAAAAAAAAATCATACAAAAGAAGGCTCAGAAATAACAGCCCACAACTTAAAAATCAAATCTTTGACACAAAAAACATCTAAATTCCCATAAATATTTCCCAAACGAAAACATTCGTGATTAAGTCACTAGCCATCAAAAAAAGAAAACAAGCATACCTGCAATGAAAAGACGAGAACTTTGCTAACTCTTTGAACTCGCAAAGAATTAAATAAACTGAAAATAATTTAAAATGATTTGTTTGTTAGCATATTTTTGGGAAAGGCCAAGTATAATAGGTGTATATATATTGTTCAATTGAGTACCAAAGGCACGAGTGTAATGAGGAAGGGAGAAGGATAGTGTGACTGACTTTTCTTCTTGATCCTCTCTTTATTTATTTTATTTTATTTTATTTTATTTTTTTCGCTTTATCTTATGTTTATTTTTTTTTAACAAAACCTCACTGTCCCACATATTGTGATTAGTTGTGTATAAAACTTTCTCCACGGATTTAGGCATCACGGGAAAAAGCCCGAAATGGGTATGGAGATCTCCGATTTTTTCGGGTTCGATAATTTTTTTAAATCTCCGATCTAGTTCTGGGCTAGTATAAGATTATTATCTCCATCCTCGAATCTGTCCCGAAAATAATATTAATAATAAAATAATAGAATTATTAGTATCAATAATATAATAATATTATTATTTTTTAAAATATTAACAATGATAATATTATTAATATTGATATTAATATTATCTCTAATAATAATAGATTATAATAAATTTTGGTTTGAGAAAATATCCAAATCCGTAATCGTTTTGCCATATTAATATTTTTGAAACGAGAATAGGGGCGGGGCTAGGAAATTGATCCTCGAAGTTTCGGGTTTGAAAATTCTCCGAACCCGAAAAAGTGGAGATCGGGATGGATATAGAGGTGAAGATGAAATTCGAAGACGGAGATAGAGATGACAAACCCACCCTCGGCTTGCCCCATTGCCATCCCTGGTATCTAGTTCGGTAAATAAACTCATCCACAACCTAAGTATTAATAGTCCTCGTTTAAACGTGGCTATTTTCCTCCCCAAAAAATGTCATTTGCCCTAGCAAACCAACAATCTATTTCCTCCTCTACTTTGTAAGTATAACTCATATAGAGGGTAATCTGGTCATAGAGTGGAAAGATTATTAATTTATCACATTTACAAAAAAATTATATCAAACATAATACTATTATCATAATATATTACATTTTCTTATCAATATTTTTTTATCGTTTATTTACTAATGATATAATAATCTAATCATCGTTAGAGTATTTTTCTGAATGTAGAATATCTAAAATATACATTCGATTCCCAAATTTAGGTTAGAATAGATGGACTAAATTTTATGCTTAAACATGCGAGTTGACTGAGCTTGTGTGGAAATGAGCAATTGCTCCATTAATTGGCTACCGAAAATGTTATCTAGACTTATTCAATTTAAATAACTATACAGTCTCTTTCTACCCAATAATAATAATAATAATAGAAGCTAATATTTGACATTTTAACTCTTAGTCTTTAATCGTCCGACCAATTTCAATGTCATATAAATCAATTTTGGCATATTCAAATAAAATGACAAAATAAAAAGGTCAACAAATTATGCAAAAGCTTTGTCCAAATGGATTCAATGAGTGAGGCCTACCTTATTGTCAAAAAATCGATTAAATGAGTCATGAAATGTATAAAACAGGAAAACTCTTATAAGCTCTTCTCACTGAACAATTTTATGAGACATATTTTTTACCCGACTTGATTTATGAAAATATTATTATTTATATAAAACATGTTGGTTTTCACTTTAATTATAGACCACGTGTATGATATTTGAGATAGTCTCACATTAGATTTATTATAAATAAAATATATTTTAAAAAGATATATATATATATATATATATATATTTCAGAAAGGATAATAAAATTAAGAAGGTTCATTGATTCTCCTACGACTTTGAGGAGTTGTTGTCTTCGATGAGTTGATTGTCATTGATCTTTTCCATATTGTTTAATCAATATAGTCATACAATTTATTAGGATAACGATATTTATTTGTCCCAAAACTAAATGACAAAGTCACACTCTCAGAAGTCAAAATTTTGACATATTAAACGCCAAGTCGGACATCCTCACAATCTTTAAAGACAGCCTCGGATTATTCCGATGTCGTGTTTTAACTCATGTGAAAAATCATGAAGGTATATGTTATTTAATGTGAAAACTTGATGAAATTAAATTGCAGTTTTGAAATTGGGAATATGGGATTTTAATTTACTTAAGGAAACAAATTGTTTTGAAATGATAATAAGGGATTCAAGGACAATTTCATTTTTTTTAGTGATCATGGAATCGATAATTGTTACAATTTGTTACACACTAGATAACTTTTTGAGTTAACATATTAGATCATGTTAGCCAATTAAATCGAACCTTATCGACATATTCATCTGATAAAGTATTGGTCAGAACAATCGGAGACATAACAAATAGTGATGTAACACCAACTCGATAATCTCCTCAAATGCGCTTCATATTTTTTTAGGTTTCAAACTCATAACCTCGTGTCAAATGTAGGAGTCTAATATCAATATCAAGATAAGAGCTATAAATCATTGACACGGACTTCAATGTTTAATAATCAAAATCATTTAATTGTGAAAAATATGGGGATTGGGGTAAGTAAGCCACAAGAATTGCCGTAATAAGAATGGACACTCGTGTTATCATGTACACGTAGTTTGGGTCGTATGACATTGGACCTAAACAATTGTGAGAAGCAAAGCCCAACAGATTCAATGTTTCAAGAAATGAGGCCCAACTGGCTAATCCCGTTGTCATCACTTCACCACTGAAATGCTAATTGATGGGCCCGAAAATATTCTCTTAGGAACATGGGCCCGACAATTGGAAGAGTGGTGTCTCGATTAAAAAAGAAACAAAATGTGCAGATGTCACAATATTCTCTATTCTAGAAGGGCTGGAATATTTGTCACTGCAAATCAGTTCTCTAAAGTAAAGGGGTCCGTTTCTAATGGACAAAATGCAAAAATGAACCGACTTGCCATAGGAAATACAGTACTTACATATTTTTATATAAAAAAAATATATAAGATAAATTGCTTTTAAATATCCAAACCAAAGAAAATTATTACACACTTGCTCTTTGAGTTCATATGTTCTCTCCGATTTGGAAAAAAAAGTATAAATAATTGAAAATTTAGTAAATGAAACCTTTAATTTCCGTTGGCTACTTAAACAACAAAAAATAAACCTTGGAATGGTTCCATGTGTTCGACCAATGTATCACTTTTTCTTGACCATTTTATACCCCACACAATGATGCCACCTTTTTTGACTTTTTTTTTTTTTTTGAAATTTAATTATAATTATTTTATAATGAAAGTGCCTTTAAAGTAAAATACTTTTTTAACTTCTTTTTATATTAATAATAAAACAATATTTTTTGTCATAATATCAAAAAGGTTACTGCCTAGCTTATCTTTAAATTTTTTTAATATTGATTGATTAAACTTCATATGTATTAATGAAATTGGGTGGAAAAATAATAAAAATAAGGTTAATTCATGATAGTCAACAATGGCGGCCTTCTTCGATATTCATGGCCTACCTCTCTATATTTATTATTAGTCTTTTTTTTTTTTGAATGAGAGGCCCCCCACGGCATTGCGGCAAAAATTGTGACAATTATATTTCCAAATTAATATACTAATAAATAATCTAATTTCTGCTTACACTTGCACATACCGCTATATTAGGCATAGATTATGGTATTTTAAAAATTTTTCATTATTGAAATTCTGTTAGTTGTCAATCAATTGAATTATTAGAAAAAATCATGGAATTAATTCAAAGTTAAATCCTATCTCGAGCATATCCGATCACACGAGTCGATCTCGAGCTTCATTGTCTCGAGACTCGAGTTATTTAAAAGTAGGCAAAAACTTGTGTAAGATTGTAACGCCCCGAAAAATTAAAGGTTCACGCGAACCACATGCATATGATTTATTAAATTCCCTTGTATTTGATTAAATGTTTTAATTGCATTAATCAAATATGTTGTGCATATTTACATGTTTAAAAATATATTTTTCGACATGGTTGCATTAAAATTTATTTTTAAAAGGTTATTCGAGTTGCGATCGAGGAACGAAGACCGATGGCTAAAAAATGGAAAATGATTTTATTAAATAAATGTTTTTAATTATTTAAAATACGGGTGATGCTTTTTTATTAATTTTGAAAATATGGGCTTTTGAGGTGATTTTATACGTCGGGACGTAATTTTTATTGGTGTTGGATTTTTAACAAAAATGCGAACGTTTTGGCAACCCGGCTAATAAATTCACAAACTTAGTTAAATTAAATTATTTTTAATATTTTAATTAAGTTCTAATGAGCCTAATTAACCTCTTAGTGGGCCAAGGCTTGATTAGTGATTAATTAGACTATAAAATATGTTAAACCCCACCCTTAACCCTACATACTCACACGCCCCACACCCCTTTACAAATCAAACTCTCCCCAGCAAAAACATGACACGACACACACAAAATTTTGGGAAGGAAAAAGCTTCAAGTTTTGCTAAGGTTTTCTAGCCGTCGTTCTTCGTCGCCAACGGTTTTTCGTGCGTATATAACGCAAAGGCACGCCATATTCTCCTTTTACTCATCATCACACCATATTACATAATTGTTTATGAAATTGCATGAAAATAAGTCACACAATTCACAATTTTCGCAACTATTCATATGCATGTGTTTAACTCTTGTTTGTGGATTCAAAATCATGTTTATATGATGTTTAAGGGGCTGCCATGAATTAGGATATGAATAATCATGTATTTCAACAAGTTTAAAGGTCTAGAATAGCATACAAAAGCAACAAAACGCTGCACGACATGAAAGTTTAAAGCTGGAAACCCAATTACGTGATTGTGTCTTGGGGGCTTGGTTAAGGGGAAAGGTGATGCATGGCTCGGTTTGGCTGAATCAAGGCTAAGCTAGGGTCGTGCTTGGGTCAAGGGAAGAGTCCTAGCCACGCTAGGACTCGATACAAGAGGCTGGGAAGGAGTCCTAGCAAGCTAGGACTCCAACCCGTGAGTTCCAAGGAAGTGGCGCAGATGTGCAGCAGCTTGTGCAGGAGAGATGGCTCAGCTTGGGGGCTCTGGGCTGGGCTAGGTCGACTCTTTAGGGTCATAGGATGATCCTAGTTAGGGTGGTTTAGGGTCTGGTGTGCTGGATAGAAGGCTGGAACCAGAAACGTGTGTTGTACAGAAGTGGGTCTCATGGAGGGGCTGTAGGTGTTCGGCCTTAGGGTGTCAATCAGGGGCTGGACCAGGGCTCTTGACTATGGTTTGGGACATGTATTAGGGTCCTAGGATGAGTCTTGATGTGTTGGTTTATGAGCTGGATGGTCGGGTAGAGCGCTGGAACCAGAAACTCGAAAGCTGCACAGAAATTGGCCTCATAAGAGGTCTGTCAAGTTTCTGATTTTTTTGGGGGCTTAGGCGCTGATTCTGAGTAAAAAGGGGCTTAACCATGGTCTTAATTTGTGTCTAAGGGTAACGTCTAGGGGCTGGTTCGGGTCCGGTTCGAGTCGGTTTAAGCATGAAGTGGTTAGAAGCATGTATGTCTCGTTTGCTCAAGGGGCCTAGGTGGATTTTGGGGTTGTATCCGCAGCTCGGTTGTAACTTCAGTTTTTGGAGCTTAGGGTCAGGTCCAATGGGTCCTAATGGGTCAGTAGGGTCCCTAGATGGGTTGGCTACGTTTTGGCTCAAGGTGGCTCGGGCGTGGCTCGAGTAAATTAGGGGATGGCTCGGTGTGTTCGGTTAAGGGTCAAAAACGAGATTTAAGAACTAAAAAATTAAATCCATGGGTCCACGGGTGTGGCTCATGACTTGAAAGGGTAGAATAAATCATAAAAAGGCTATGTGTAAAATTTGGGATCAAAACAACGAGTTTTGGTTTTATTCGAAATTTAATCGCTGCACGAAACGCTAATTAACGAGTTAATTGAAACGCATAGTTTTAAGCCTTATAAAATTATGAAAAATTAGGGTTAAGCTTAAATAATTATTATAAGTCTAAGTTTTTAATTTGGGAATTTCATATTAAGGTTTGGTTTAATTCGGGATTAAAACGCATCAATACGTTATATTTAAAGAATAAATTAAAAGTACTCGATTTAAGCTAAATAAAAATATGAGAAAATTCATGTGAGCTTAAATAATTATTTGGGACATGTTAGAGTCAATGGAATTAAGAAAAAATCAAAAATGTGAAATTTTACGTCCAGGGGTAAAACGGTCTTTTTACACCTAGAAATTAGTAAACATCATGGCAGTGCCCTAAATGCTATTTTATATGCTAATATGATTATTTTTATGATTATGGATGTTTATGAATTTTTATATGTTAATATGTCGATTTTAAATGTTGATGAATTTTTAAGATGTTAACACGTTTATTTTAAATGTTTACGGATTTTTAATCTGTTAAAAATGTTTATGAATTTTTATGATTTAAATTGGACATTTAAAAGATATGTTGCATGCTTGGTTTCAAAATAAAAATGATATTATATGCACGGTTTTATTAAGTAATGATAACGTGTTGAAGGATATAGAGGGATTGTGACTACTGAATATGTTGGAAATATCGTGAGAGTTATGGTCCCAGTGGGAGCCCGACGATCGTGTTTCCTTGGATACGGATATGAATACGTGATACGAATACGAATACGTGATACGAATACGTGATACAAATACGAATATGTTAATACGTTGGCCAAGGCCCAGTTGACGGGTGAGAGTGTCGCTGGTGTCCCCGCCGCCCAGTACTATGGTTTCTTTAGATGGATCCATCGCCCAATACGATCAAGAATACGAGTCACAATCACGATCTGAATTCAACAAACACGAACATGAACATGAATATGAATATGAATATGAATATGTTTATGTGATATGTTTATGTTTATATGAAAACGTTTTTATGAAAATGTTTTTATGAATCATGAAAATGTTTACGAAAATGTTTATGTTTATGCATCTTCATGAAAACGATATTTTAAGTACAAATATTTTTCACTGTTATATGTTCACTGTATTACGTATTACTCGTTATCAAGAATATGACGTGTTGAGTCTTTAGACTCACTAGGTGTGTATGATGCAGGTTATCATGATAATGCTAATGGAGGTCTTGATGGTTGATCCGACTGGACTGAAGGTGCACATGACCCGAGGACCGACGCTAGTTTCCGCATATATGTTATGATTTATGTTAAAAGATTTTATGACTTTTATCATGAGTATGAGTGGTTTTTGAGAGGTTATAGTATGAGCTATACTTTTCAAATGTTATTTTTAGATTTAGAAAAAATGTTAGTTGGTTGTTTATTTTAAAATGATGTCAAAAGTATTTTATGAAATTTCATGGTTCAGCCGATGCTATGTGAGGTTTAAAAAAAAAAAATTCTAGTACTTTTTAAGAAAACGAATAGCAGACGTTTCAGAGATGGTCTCACGGATCATATTTTGTGAGACATATATCTTATTTGGGTCATCCATGAAAAATTATTACTTTTTATGCTAAAACTGTTACTTTTTATTTTGAATATGGGTAGGATTGACCCGTTTCACAGATAAAGATTCGTGAGACCGTCATCTACTCTATTAAATTTGAGTGTAGCTCATGTATCATTTGATTTTAATAATCTTAGATTTTTTTCTATTTAAAGTATTGATATGACAATACACACATCAGCGACACGTCAATGTCACATTAGAAAAAAGATTAAAGATGCAAAAAATTCTATTAACATACTAAAATTGAAATTTGAAAATATAAAAAATCAGAAACACTAATTGAAAAACTTAGAGGATAAAAAAATAATTTATTACTAATATGAAGTCAAAAATTATTATTATTATTATTATTATTATTATTATTATTTTAAAGGAAACCATGTAATCATTCACATAAATCAAAGTTAGCTACATCCATCAACCATGATGAGTACAAACTCTCATATCAGTAATTAATAGATGGATGATTAATGGCATACTGTGCTAGACTATGAGCCACCTTATTTGCTGATCTATATACATGATTAATTTGAAGGACTCGACCTGATTTAAGGAATTTCAAAATGTCAAACAACAAAGAACCATCAGTATTCAAAAACTCCGAGGGGTCTGAAATCATCCGAACAAAGCCTCACATTTGAAATGTTCATCCTGTCAACAAAATACCAATATTATTTTTATTATTATTATTATTACTACTACTACAAAAACTGAAATAAAATGTTTAACGTGCGGAAGGGTGACGTTTGGCAGAGAGAGGTGGACTGCATACACTATCCGCTTATCTACACATCACACACAGTCTCTCATTTCCCTCTCTCTCCCCACAAATGAGGGGGCTACCCCACCCTCAGACTACAACGCCCCTTCCATGACGACAGCCTTTATATCCGTCACCGCCGCCGCTACCGTAATTATCCTTATCGCCGTCGTGTCCCCACCGCTGCGATCAGCTCATGCACTCGGCGGCTCTGGCTCCACACTTGCTGTGGTCTACGGATCCGGCACCACTATCTGCAGCATAGTGGCGTCGCAGCCCATCCAGAGAGTCCAATGCTGGCGGGATGGCCAGCTTCTTCCGCCGATCCTACCCACCACCTCATTCGACGCCGTCGCTGGTGGCAGGGACACTTTTTGTGGCGTTCGCTCCGGCGGTTTTAGTCTTCTATGCTGGAACGCCACCTTCAGTCCCAAGAGAATTTACGGCAGCACCACGGCTTTATTGACTTATCTCACCATTGGTGACACTCAAATTTGCGCCTTAACAAATGTTACTGAAACAGCAAACGGAGTTTGCTGGCGGGGAAATATCGTTTCCTCGTCTGAGAATTTACAATTTGATGTAATCTCATCTGGGCTTGGATTTTCTTGTGGAGTTTTGAAGAGTAACAATCGGGTTCTTTGCTGGGGAAGTGATTATATTTCTTCTTCAATACAATCGCAATTTGCAAATTCCTCAATGGTGAACATTCAGGTTGGTGGAAGACATGCTTGTGGAATAAATGATTCAGGATTCGTTATCTGTAAAGGGAATAATGATAGTGGTCAATTGAATGTGCCCTCGAATTCGGCATATCAATACAGAGGCCTGGCTTTGGGCGCAAATCACAGTTGTGCAATCAGAAGATTGAATAGAACAGTTATTTGTTGGGGTGGAAATAGTGAATATTCAAGTAATATTACTGATGGGATTTCATTTGAATTTATAGTTGCAGGGTTGAATTTTACATGTGGATTAACAACTAGCAATTTTTCAGTGATTTGTTGGGGTGCTGGTTGGCCTAATCAGTTTCATTCTTCGGGGGTTGAACTGCCTTTGCTAAAGACTCTTCCAGGGCCATGTGTGGATACTTCTTGTCCTTGTAATGTATATCCCGAGTCTCAAATACTTTGTTCCGGAAATGGTAATATTTGTAGGCCTTGTGATATTCCTGTTTTGATTCCACCCGTTCCATCACCAGAACCACCAGTGATTGTTACTAGATCTTCCCGTTCTAAAGGGATTGCAACGGGTTTACTGATTATCGTTATTGTTGGATCAGTGGGGGGGATTGGGGGCATTTGCACCGTGATTTATTGTTTGTGGACTGGAGTCTGTTTCGGCAAGAAGAAGATTCATAATTCTGTGCAGCCGACAATTGGTGTAGCTAATGGCGCTCAACAATCTAGTAGTAGTCCACCTTCTAGATCATCCACTCTTAGGCGCCAGGCCTCGATCTTTATGAGGCGCCAGAGGAGTGGACCTTCAAAACACACGGATAGGGGGGAGGAGTTCTTATTTTCTGATCTTGCCACTGCTACTAATTACTTTTCGTCGGAGAACAAGATTGGTGAAGGTAGTTTTGGGGTTGTTTACAGAGGGAAATTGCATGATGGCCATGAAGTTGCTGTAAAAAGAAGTGAAACAGGGCCAAAAACAAAGAAATTTCAAGAAAAAGAGAGCGCATTTGAGTCGGAAATAGCATTCTTATCAAGGCTACACCACAAGCATTTGGTTAGGTTGGTTGGTTATTGTGATGAATGGGATGAAAGGCTGTTGGTTTATGAGTTTATGAAGAATGGGGCGCTTCACTATCATTTACATGGCAAGAACAACATTGAAAAGAGTAGTAGCATCGTGAATTCTTGGAAAATGAGGATCAAGATTGCACTAGATGCCTCTCGCGGGATTGAGTACCTCCACAACTATGCAGTGCCACCCATTATTCATCGAGACATCAAGTCTTCAAACATATTACTTGACTCAAATTGGACAGCAAGAGTGTCTGATTTCGGATTATCTTTGATGGGGCCGGAAAATGACCGTGATTTTAAGCCAATAAAGGCTGCCGGCACGGTCGGATACATTGATCCCGAATATTATGGATTGAATGTCTTGACAACGAAGAGTGATGTTTATGGTCTCGGGGTCGTGTTGTTGGAACTTTTGACTGGTAAGAGGGCTATATTCAAGAATGAAGAAGGTTCACCGATCAGCGTGGTGGATTATGCAGTGCCGGTGATTATTGCCGGAGAATTGGCCAAGATTTTGGATTCAAGAGTTGGTCCACCAGAGATTAACGAGTCCGAGGCTGTGGAGCTGGTGGCTTACACGGCTATGCATTGTGTGCATTTGGAAGGAAAAGATAGGCCTAACATGACTGACATTGTTGTTAACTTGGAACGAGCATTGGCTCTGTGTGATGATAGCCACGGCAGCATTTCTAGTGGTCAGATCTCCATTGTTTCCGATTGAAATTAGACCCAACTAATTGTAGAATCTTATTCTTTTTTTCTTTTAGTATTATTTTCCATTAATTCCATGGTTTTTTCAACTAAATGTCGACACATTTGTGGTATAAAGGTCTGTTCAAGCTGTGTACAGTATGATTATTTTCTAGGAAGAATGTTCAACATGAAACTTAAGGCAAGGAAATACATTGGCTCCATTAAAATAAAGAAATATCTTGAAATGGATCATATTTGCATTACTGTTGAACAAGTAAATCAAGCCAAATCAAATATAAAAAAATTTTGAATTTATTCCAAGTTTAGGTTATTGAAATAATGTCAGAACGAAGAAGGTTTGATTTAGAAGTTTTGAATGTATTTTGAACTTATGTTATATTGAAATAATGTCAAACTTGTGAAAAAAATCAAAGAATAATCCCTTGATTTAGAAGTTGCAAATGATGGTGTTTTATTAATATGAAACTCATAAATTTGATATTCCAACACCAAGTTTTGGTCCAATTCTAGACTTTGTAACAATTGACTCTCTTTCCACGAAGTCAATCGAAGGAGGACAGCAAATCACTGGGCCAAGGTTCAAATTTCCACAAGTTTGATTTTTGTAATTAGTAGGTGGCAAATTATATGAAGAACAAAAATATATGGAGTACAATTTTATTGCACAGATATTGATAGTAATAAATTATAGAAATTGTTTTTTCTTTTTAACTAAAAAAGGTTAGAGATTCCACCCTCCAAAATTGTCACTTTTAAATAATGAAATAAAGGTTTGCCTCCGACAAGTTTATAAGAATGGAAACGGAAACCATATATATATAAGTCGGTTATAATTTAACGTTACTCAGAATTTAATTATAAAAGAACAATTTATGGAGGAGAATCCGGATCTCCATTTGTAACTGATAGGCTTTTAATTTGGAGTTTGATTTGGGTCGGTTTTGGGTTTATCACCTTTTCTTCTTCTCTTAGCAATTATTGAATATTATTCGCCCTTAATTTTTGCGCAAATATTCTCTGGATTATTTTCATGCCGCTTACGTAGTATCCAACATTACATATTGTTTCACGTGAGAATCTACGCGTAAAATAATTATGGACCACTGGATCATTACCCTCGTGGTAGCATCTAATTAACCAGATAAAAACGCCATCTCTTTACAGCAGTAAGGAAATATCGTCATTTAACTTGTGACAGCTCCATCATATGTCATGAATTCCTTTATTTTTTGAACGTTTTTCACTTGAGTTGATGCTCATGCAGTTAAATTTTGAACGCAAGGCAAAATTTTGTAATTGAATGTAACTTGTGAGCTTTTTCAAAGTTGAATCCCATGTAGGAAAAGATATAAACATATCCACAGTGAAAAATGGGGTAAAAGAATATGGAAAATCTCATTGAAACTGAAACCTCATAAGAAGCCTCACAGACTTGAGTTTCTGACCTTTTTTGTCATGCAGTGGAACAGCCCGTATTCCCGGTTTCAATTCCGGAATAGGCAAACATGTCTGCCCGCCAAAGTCATCCTTATCTGATATGTCATGTTCCCGTACTTCGATTCTCAACAATGCAAGCTCTGGAACACTTAAAGGGAATGAAAACTCTTCATCCCAATATGGCCCCCAATCGTCCTCAATTATCCGTGTTTTTCGTTTTGCTGCATCCGCTGGCACTCCAATGATTTGAACCTGAGATCACCATATAGTAACGGGAAACAATCAAGAAATTTTACCACCATTTTTCTCAACTTTAGGCAGCTTTTTAAAAAAGATTCTTGCAAGACTTGGGAAAGAAAAACGGTTTATACTAGTAAGATATGAGATAAAATGCCATATAAGGCTAGAAATATACTAGGAACCTTTGTATAGAAGTCCGGTGGAGAAAATGAATCGAAGTGTGTGTGGCTGAAATCCAAACGCCATCCATCACCCATGTACACTTTTACCTATCAAATACAATGACCATATGGAATTATTTTGTTTGAGGAACTAAAGTTATCGTGTAAAAAATTTACTTACCTTTAAGGTTTTCTTCACAGGCAAAGGTATTTTGGGATCAAAGACGACATCATTTGGGCCTCTCTTCATGAGTATATCGGGTTTCTTCACATATCCACAACCTCCATTAGATCTAAACATTCCTTGCATTGTCCATAGAGATTTTCCATATCCCTTTTGGGTCAAAGACACAAAATAAATCCAACATTAAATGCTAGTGCTACTACGGTATAATAGAATCAATTTGACAACATGAACTAAATATTATGGAGTACTTGTGTTAAAATAGATAAACCTACACTTCTTTGTTCAGAAAATAGATTTTCAGGTGGCTTGTAAAGGTCATGAATACATTTTATTGTTAATGTTATGTTCTGTTGTATATCATCATTCCACGGCAATCAACTGAACAAAAATTTGTCACACTCAAGACGATTTTATGTACCAAAGCCATGTTTTCTTTAATTCTTGATCATATGAATATGGTTTTGATTTTTCTATACTAATAGAGAACTAACCTGCATATTAAAAGCAATCATCTGAGCTCCATGCATCCATCCAATAGTCGGGTCAAAATTTGATGATGTTACTCGAGTACCCTTTGGAAACACCCTCAAAATATTTTTTTGGGAGAACCTGAAAAAGGTAAAAAATAAAGAAAAAATGGGACAGTCATGAAAATAGTCCACCGAAGCGGTTAACTGACACTGTAAAATAAAATAATTTGATAGACAAGTAGACAACAAGTTTTACAAGTTACAAAATAGCTAAAAAGTGTACCTGACAACATCCATTGGATAAGATCCTGCAGCCCTTTCAAGTGTTTGTTCACTCAAACTAAGTCGATTAACTTTACCACTAACATTTCTAAGTGCATGCCTCAAACCCTTTTTCACCTTCCCGGCATGAATAGCGATCAATCGTTTATATTCTGGTGCCGACATATTGCCTGATTTTTGTCGAGCAAAACCAATATCTTCGTCTTCTTGATCACTGTCGCTCTGATTTTTCATAACAGATTGCATACGATCAACTAAATAGTAGAATATTATATATATATATATATAAATAAATAAGACTTTTGCATTTTCGATCATTGGATAGTGTTGTTGTCATATATGATCCACAGGGGTGAAAGCCAATATTCTATAACCTATTATCTCTGCCAAGACTGGAAAACCTGGCCAAGTTAAGCTCAACCTGATTCATGTTTACTATCCACGCCAGTTACATTATCAAGAGTTTAATTCCGGGTACCCTGAAAATTGATTAGGTATTTAAAAGATATCCAGACTTCTCTATTTTTTCTATTTCAGAATTTTACATATTTAAGAAATATTGCACACTGAAGTTTTCTAAAACTAAATCTTTATATGTTGCCACATTTTCTCTGTTATTTTCATTTCCTAGATACAAAAATTCCATTAGGGTCTTTGGACGATCTCTATCCTGATTGTTTTTTAAATGAACCGGGTAAAGGAACAGGCTAATCTTTTCAGAGCAATAGTTGATTGTTTTTACCTTATCGTCAGCTTCGGGCTCGGCTGCAGGATGTAACGTACTCAACGATAATTCAACTTCAAATGAAATATCTTGATGGTACTTGGTATTCTTCGGATTAACTAGATAACTATCATTGCTCAGTGCATGCCGCAATCCTTTCTTCGACTTCCCAGTATGAATAGCAGTCAAACGTCTAAATTCCGGCACACCCATATTGCCTGACTTATGTTGCATGGAATCCATGTTGTCTCGATCACTCTCACTCTCACTCTGATGTTTCAGGAAAGTATGAGTATATTAGCAACAAAATAAATGAAAATTTGGCATTTACTTTGTTTCTTAAACAGAACAAGAACTTGAACAAGGTGCAGCATAGAATAAACGCTTGTCTTACCTTGACATCGGCTTCAAGTTCAGATGACGGATCTGACGTCTCTCTCAATGATAATTCATCTTCGTATGTATCCTTTTCCATTGGTGATGAAATATGTTGATCCTTGGCATCCTTTGTTTCTAGATATTCTTCCGGATCATCAAAACTAAAATCATTTCTCAGCATATACCTCAGGTCATCTCTTGCCTTTTCAGTATTAAAAGCAGTTAGGCGTTTAAATTCTGGTGCAGCCATATTGACCGGTTTCTGTTGAATTGGATCTATGCCATCTTGATTACTGTCACTCTGATATTTCAGAAAATTACAATTTACAAGTACATGAGCACCTAAAAAGTAGAATAATATAATGATGACTTTATATTTTTAAGTCCCAAGTGTTGGTGGTATAAATGCTCCTGTTGGCTTTCAACAAGTGCAATATATAAGAAGCCTTTAGTCTACCTTGTTATTGGTTAAAAGTACAGACGTAGGATCCAACATCTCCCTGAACGACACTTCATCTTCTAAGAAATCTTTTCCCCTTGGTGATGAAATATCTTGTTCCATGGTATCTTTTCTTCCCAGGTATGCTTTGGGATTAACACTATCGCAATCGGTCCTTGGTGTGTGCCACAAGTCTTTTTGCAGATTCCCAGAATTAATAGCAGTCAGTCGCTTGAATTCTGGCATGGACATATTGCTTGATTTTTGTTGAATGTGATCGATATCATCTTGATAACTATCACCCTGATTTCAGAAAGCGTAAGCACATTAGCACCTAAATAGTATAATAAATGTAGAAAAGATTTATTTCCTTTCCTAGTAGGTCCCATATGTCAAAGTTATAAATGTTCCTAGTGACTTCCATGGCATAGAAGAAGCCCATTTACCTCGACTTCAGCTTCAAGTTTAGCTGAAGGATCTAACATCTCCCTAAACGATAATTCATCTTTGGAGAAATCTTTTTCAATCAGTGATGGAATGTCAAGATCCATGATACTACCTGATTCGTTACCATGATCGCTACCATTACGTATTGCAGGCATCAGACCATGTTTCACTTTCTCGGTGTCAATAGCTGTTAGGCGCTTAAATTCCGGTGCAGTAATATTGCCGGATTTTTTCTCAATAAAATTGATATCTTCATCATCTCGACTGCTATCATTCTAATGGTCAAACAAGTACAAGCACATTAGCACCTGGTGTTGAAAATGATAGACATGCCTTATTTTCATTCTTTATTCATTACAGGATACACCAACATTAATTATAATTCGATCATACAGATAACATGTTATCAAGTGCAATAAAAGGAGCCTTCATGTTACCTTGATATCGGCTTCATGTTCAGCTGTAGGTTCTGACATCCCCCTCCCCCTTATCGACAATTCATCGTCAGATGAATCTTTCTCCCTTGGCGACAAGGTATCTTGATCCTTGGTAATCTTTGATTCTAGATACTCTTTGGGTGGTTTGGTTGAAAGTATAATTTTATGCTTCAATTCTTCAGGAGATGGAAATTCATCCAAGCTTCCTGACTCGGGGTAATAGAGCAAGTCTCCAAAAATTTGTATAACCATCTAGAACGAAATTTAATTCTTATCACAATCAGAACACTATCACAAAGTTCACATTTTGGTTACTGGAAAAACTCTAAATAACAGACCATCAACATCGAAGAAATGTTACCTCTGCAACTTTAGCTTGAAGTTCCGGTGTTAGATGGTCCTCTAAAGTGATTATTACCGGGTATGGGGATTTAACAAAAGCATGCTCTTTAATGGACTTCAAGCATTTCATGAGTGGTATGGGAGTTGTTAGAGTTCTGCGTATCAATTCAGAGTTGAAATTATTTGATAATAAGAAACAACAAAAAAATAACAATGAGAAGATGCAGTAAGTTTCCACACTGAGGGTAGAAGAAACCAAATGGCTGGAGTAGTGATTAAATTTGAGTCAGAAAAATTGGAGCTTGAGCCGAACTTAAGCTTGTTCAAAAAAATTTTTTGGCGAAAATTGATCACGGTTCGAAGATGAGACATTTGAATAATGAAAAACCATTTTCAAGTATTCGTGCCAGAAACCTCTTGCCTATGCCAGGTGTACAACCAACCTCTAACAGAGTTTCAGGCGCATCACCTGTTTGCACACCCATAGTAGTAAAGAATTTCACAGTAAAAGTATTGCCAACAAAGATGCTTACAGAAGTATGCATGACTAGATCGGCTAATCAAATTTTGCTTCAGTAATAATGTTCACGGGGTTGTGCCTCTTTCTGCTGAATGACAATGGAAATGGAAATACCAGAATTACAAGAATATAGGATCTTACCATACCTTCCATGAAGAACATGAATTTTATCTTTTGCAGAATTAGGCCATAAGTCGAGTTCTATTCCCCTCACACCATTTTCCAGAGATTTAATGATTGGGATTTCACTACAGTCACTGCTTAATTGGTTTCCAGTTAAGTAGGAATTGTGACCTGTATATATGAAATAATGTTGCAATGGTGCAGTCATATCTTGGTGTACCTGGAATTGTACAAAATGCCAAGGTAATTGTGAGATAATTCCACTTCAAATGTCTGTTGTGTTCTCATTAAATCCACGTTTGTCAAGGAATCACATCTTAACATCTGTTAATTTAAACCTCTCTTGTTTGAATGGAGTTTTACTAGAATTGTCACGACCTCACCAATAAAGAATGTGTTTACAGTTCCATTCAGAGTTGATACACACCCGACTTACACTTGTATACATTCGAAAAAATAATAGAAATGAAAGAAGATTAACCTGATAGAGAACTGGATTGTTAAGATCATCTTGGAATAGAAAATGGAAGAAGTCATCAAGGGTAAGGCCTGGGAGCGGGCGCTTAGCCGAATGGTGGCGGTGACGGAACACTCCCTGCATGATCGCCTCCGCATCAGCGGCCGTGCAGTCCACCTCCTGCTGATACTCAACCAAAAACTTCAAAAGCTGATCCGCCTTCATGTAGGTCCCGCCTTCTGAGTACCGTCCAAATGCCTCTCTCACGTCCGGCGGAGGCTCGGCCTCGCTGATCTTGAACTTCCGATTGAAACACCCAAACATTTTGTAATAATTGTAGCTGCCCATTACGATCCCCAAAAATCCGGATGTATATACGCGAAAATCAATGTCCGCGGGTCATTAAGTGATCCGATCGTGGTGATTTGAAAAGCTGGTCGTCCGAAGCATCGTTAATGGCATCGGTTGGACGGATCCATCAGCTGTGCGGATGAAAAATGGGGAAGATGATGATCGAAAACATCTACATGCAGCATGAAAACTGAAGGAAGGGGGGAGAGAAATTGGAGATTGAAGAGAGGATTTCTGGGGGAGGAAGAAAGCTACGTTCAAGGAGTTTTTGAAGCTGGAATTCGTTGTTGAGTTTCATATTTTTGTTGCTGACGCAGGTGTGACTCTATTAATTTAGCTTTATTCCAATTACTTAATATCATTATATATATAATATGATATATTACATACATGTTTTTTTTTTAAATGATATACATACATGTTAACTATATTATTTCCTAAACAAGTAATTTTTTTTATAATATGATTCATTTATATAGGAATTTAAAATTATTTTTTTTCAACATCAGTTTCTAAAGTTTTTTTTTTTAAAGTTTGTAAAAGCGGTATGTTTATTCAAAGGTAAAATTTAAAATATCTGTATAAATGCAAAACCTTAATATCAATAAAAAAAATCTTATATATCAAATTTATTAGCATCTTCAAGTTTTATTATCTTGTTTTATCCAAATATATAATAAAACCTTAATTTTTTTAAAAAAAATTAGCCAAACAATCTCGAACTATAAATCAGAATTAATTTAAATGTTTTTAAAAAAGTGATTTTTTTTTTTACCTGAATGCACTTGACAGGTTTATCAACTTAATATTCATCCCTTCTATTGCACTCAATTTTATGTTATCCAATTACAAGAATATTTTTTTTAAAACAATTATATTTATTATTGAGTAATTGAATTTATCTAGATAACTATTATAAGTCATGCAAGAACGTTAAAAAATCATCAGGTTTTATCGAGTTGGATTTGCTTTGTATATCATACAGCACTCGAACTTATTGCAAACTTAAAAAATCAAACCTAACCTTCTACGAAGACTGTTAATTTCATGCTCAGATATTTTAGTTTGTATTATACAATCTTCCTCCTAGTTCTATGTTATAAGTAGAACAATAACTAACTTCCAAATACTATCTTCCATATTTTCCTTTTGAGGTGAAAGTAATTAACATCGGTATAGATAACATCCCTGTAGTACCGTATAATAAAGGATTGATTTTTATTTTTATTACTTTTGGTTGATATTTCATGGAGATTGCGATAAATATGGCAGTGTGACAATAACTCATAGCCAGCCTGGTAAAAGATTGGATCAGGTCGGTACTCGGTAACAGGTCCGGGAGGACAGGTCGCCCAGATAACAATGGAACCCAGTTAAATTGATTCACCGGGACAACTGACTGGGTTTTTTGCCTTCCAATTTTTTGTTTTCGTCCTCCTGTTGTCCATCCTACCCATATTAAGGTTTCTTTTCTTTACACAGAGCTAGCTTTTCATGGGCAAGAAAGGATGTTTTCTCCACAAGACCACAGCTATCCAAGCACTAAAATAACAGCGGTACATAAGCGCACATATTGTCCGACTTCCAGTTTTTGGGGCCATTTTCTAGGACGAGGCTTTTTTATGAATCATATCCATGATTCTGGACAATGAATTTGTATCTCTGTTTCACTCTCTCAGATTGCAAACAGAGTCCGATCACTTCGTTATCTAAGAGAATCATTTGCTGTGGTAGAGCTACAACTCAAATCCCTTTTTCATAAACAATTTCCTTAAAAATATCCTACTGCAAAGGTAGGGAAGCAACCCTAGTTCTTTACCAAGGCACCTTTCCATCTCTGTTTCTATCTATATCAAAAAAGGTCACCATCCAGGATACCTCTTAATATTCTTCAAATTCGACGCCCAAAACACAGTTTGAACAAAACTATAACCGTTTAGTTGTGTGTATCAAATCAGGACCTGTCGGTTTAAACAAAAGAGTTTGGTTTCAGGAATCTCATAGTTTAGTACCTAATAGTTTAGCCTCCCATTGCACAAATTTTCTTCTGAACAAATAGAAATAACTTTCATTTTAATTCCAGGAATTCATATTTTCAACATTTCCAACCACCTTCCTGGCCGAGAAGATTATCAAAACAGCAGCAGTAGCTCAATTGGTAAGTGGTCGCTGCAAGCAAAGTTGTCTTAACTTCCATGTAAACATTTCCATGTCACCGTAAAAAGGTGAAAAGAATGTGCAGTCATGCGAGTTGGGACTTAAATTCCCCCTTGAGTTCAAGTCTATGGTATCGCATCATGTGAGCTCCAAGTTTCAACATAATGAGATCATCTACCATGAGGGCTGAGAACAACACTTCACGCACAAATGACCAAATTAGTAAGTGTTTTGGTGGAGCAACTCACATTCCACAAGTAATACTCGCCTGAATGGTATGGTTGGATGAGGAGCTTATGTTATGACATGGCGTAGTTCACTAAAGCTCAACATTCAACGGAAGAAAACTAGGATTCAATCATGATCACCATCAGATAGTCGTCAGGCCAAAACACGGGATAGAGTACAATTCACAAATAAAATACCACAGCAGCTTTTAAAATAACGAGTCCTTTAAAGAAACTGTCCTCTGACTATGTAATCATTTCCAGACAAAAAGGACGGCTGAATTATTGTAATAATTGCATGCATTCAACCAAGTGAAAAACTAAACAGCTGGTGCCAATCATCGCAACACTAGTATCTTGCCAGGAAGTGATCCTTATGGATGGAATTCTCCAAATACAGAATCAACTTACGAGCAACTTCGAAGAAATCTTGGACACTGAAAAAAAAAGATCTTTATGGATGGAATTTTCTAAATACAGAATCAAGTTAAGACCAACTTCGACGAAATCTTGGACACTGAATAAAAACTCCATCTCACTCATCACCGAAGATGAATATGTGAAAAAAGTCATTTAACGCTTCCATCAGGGATTCCTAAAAATATATTCACGACAACCAATATTAGCCAAACTCCTAATGTTGCATCCATCAGGGAATTCCTTAAAAGCCAAAGTTGTGGTACGCTGCATGGTTTTTCAGTAGCAAGTCAAAATCTTCTTCTTTTCATTCCAGAGACATCAGAGAACCCATCATCATGCCAGCCCCGTCCACCAGGCCTATGACTTCCACCTTGCTGCTCTTCTATATCCCTCATTCGTCTGGATACACTAAGAGGTGGATGCTTTATGTGCCCATCAAACTCCCTTTCTCTCATGTTACTTCTCTCAACAAACTCTGTATCTGCTTCCTGATATAATCTGTAAGGCTTGGGTCCACTGTTCAGATGTAAATGATAGTTTCCATTATCAGTGTCATAACTAGATCGAACAAAACCCCGTCTCTCACTTAAGTTTCTTCTCTCATCCATGCTTCCATCATTACAAAGCTCTTGAAATCTATCAGAATGCCCTGGCCTATTGGAATACTCATCACCCTCTGTCCTCTCTCGAGAATCCAACACATCAGATCTTACTGTACTACGGTGAAACACCCGCCGAGGGGGGCTTCTCCTATTCGAATTGACAGGCCTTGGATGGACATGCTCCCGCCCAAAATCAAAATCTTTCAAGCCATTCATATGCTGGGAAATGTATGAAGGAGATGCACGTCTTCTAGGACCCATCTCATCATGACAAGAAGTACGTCCAGGAGATGTCATCCTTCCCATCCTAAATAGAGGTGGAGATCTCTGTTGTGTTGAGCCAGGATGCCCATTGGGTGACCTCTGACGAGGAGATGACCAAGGCCCTGGTGAGCGTGTACGGGATCTAACTGGAGATTTTGAATAAGTTCGAGGATAACCTTTCCTAGGCACCGCAGAAAAATTCCTATTCCTTCGAAGCTGACAATCAAGATCATCAAACCTAGTATGTTGACGAGGGAAAACAGGATCTCTGATATCATCAGATAAATGGCTCATAAACTTTTCATCGTGTCGACGTCCCATGAAGTCCGAACCATCTTCAACAGTGTATCTACTTGGGCTGATGTTTCTAGGAAATCTACGAGGCATTTGAGTGTTCCTCGTCATTTGGCCATCTATATCTCCGGGAGGTAGCCTCCTTAAGAATGGACGGTGTACTGAAGGCAACTCATCATTTATTGTCTTTTCCATACCACTACAGGAGGTGCCATCAGGTGTGATACCATAGTCATTAAATTCAAGTTCGCCTGCAACGGAAGAAGATTGTTTATGTCTCAAGACCCGGTAATCAGCTCTGCCATTATAAGTTTTTGCTTCATAATCACGGTCAGAGTCCCACTCATTATGTAAGCGGCCAAACCTACCAAACACCCTCCCTTTTCCAAGCATGAAACTGTGTCTTGAATTCCTAAATGACCGACCATGCACCCTATCTTTCACACATTTTCTGGGATCATCAGTATATAGTTCATCTCTGAAAATTGAAAAAAAGGAGCAGAATTATTATAAATATTTTGTGTAGAAAAGAAATTATTATGTAAGTGAGAAGAAAATCAATTAGTAGTGTCACAAATGATCACCTATTCCATCGTGGGCGTGCATCCCCATCAAGATTATAATATTTGTCTTTCTCACTTTGTGGTGTTAACAACCTGCCTGACAATGATCTAGTTTTACACGGAGTGCTGATAATAGAAGCACGAGGTAAAGTTATGATCCGGCTTTTATTGGCTACCCTACTGAAATCTTTAACAATGTTGTTACCATCTGCAGATACTTTCACCTCAGACGAAGCTGTATTATCAATAGCATCACCATCAAGTGTAGCACCCATTGATTGACTTTCACTGGTCGCTGCAGAGATTTCTTTTTCATTGCTTTTGTCAACATCTTCTCCCAGAAGATCAAGCGGCTTTTCCGGAGTGACAACACAGACCGATTTCTTTCCGAAAGAATCAACATCTTTCAAATTGTCTGATAGTGGGTTCTGCAAGATTATATCCACACTTTTAGCTTCATCGAAACAAATGGCACCCTCTTTAATTTTATTACAGATAGTTTCATCATTATTTTTTGTTACAGGGGCTTTTTTATCAGAAACAGGTGTGCTAGTGTTTTGATCATTATTCTTGGAATGACTATTCTTGGAATGACATTCAACAAGCACTAATTTTTCTGAGTTCGGTTCAACAACCCTCGCATCTTCTCCAACTGAATCTTTTAGCGGTTCTCGAACCTCACCATCCTCGTAATCATCATCTTCCTTGTCATGTATCTTCTCTTCTACATCCATGCAGGAAATATGGTTTCCATAAGATTTACAATCAGATACAAAAGTACTTTCTTCAGGTATTTTAGTTGATAATTTCATCTTTTCCTCATTGTCTGCAACTAGCTCATTGTTTCCACACAACTCATTAGAATTCTCAATAACCGAAACCAACTGACAGTTACCAGCATCAAGAGCACTTAACTCCTCTGTCTTGTACAAGTTTAAGTTTTTGTCATTTTGGCTCACAGATTTAGAAACCAGGCCATCAATCTGTTCATCTGGTATGTACCTGGGCCCAAGTACTTCTTTCGACGGTAAAGAGTGTTCAAGCTGATTTAGCAGACCTCCAACTACGGGTAACTCTAAACAAGTTAAAATACTTGAAGGACATGAATTCTGAGGTGTCAGAGGAATTAATAAAGCGGAAGAAGATGCTGAGCTATCTTGATGCTGCATAACCTTTCCTTTCTTTGCAACAGATTGAGATAGCATAGAACGTTTAGACTCACAGCTTTCCTTATTACCCTCCTGAACCAGTTCAGATTTCACTGATTTCTTGGGAATAACAGACTCGGCGCTGTTCTTTTCTAAACATTCTTTTTTCACAGAAGAAAGTTTTGATAAAACCATATTACTGCTATTACCAGTGCTACAATCAAAATTTGAATTCTCATTTACAGGTTCTGATTTGACGATTCCAACATTAGTAAATGTCAGATTCATATTTGGCTGTGATAGTCCCAAGTTCATCCTCGAATCATCACTTTCAGAGCCCATATTATCTGATAAAGAAGAATGCTCACCACACAAATCCAACTCTCTACAAGGCATAGAAAGACTAAGACTAAGGATATCTTCAGGCAGGTGCAGCTGGCTATGTTGTACAGATGTATTAGAAGAATTAGAGCTATGTTCATCCAAAACTTGATTACCCTCGTTCAAATTGACACCAACTACAAGTGATGTCCCAAAAGACGCTATCACACCACACCCAACTTTGGAATTTCTAGATCCATCAATACCAGCAGCCTCACACACGTATGCTTGGTTAGCAACAGAACCCTCCCAAACATCCATAGTCATGTTTAGATCCCAGTTAGATCGATTAACACATGCTAGACTGCTAACATCACTGATAGTACTATTATTTCTATCATGCGAAACAAGAAAACTCAGGGATGACAGATCTGACTTTCCAGACATTTGGCCAATACCTTCACCGATTTTCTCCTCCAAACAAGGAATACATGGTTTATTTGCTCCTAAAAACAATCCAGCATTATCCAGACAAGTAGATAATTCGAGCTGATCAGCTCCTTCAATTTTTCTACCAACTAGTTCCTGTTTGACATTCAAAATCTCAGAACCAACCCTGCTTTCTGGCTCCACAGATTTTTCATTCCACATCATATTCTGCTCATTTTTCAAAACATCGAGAGAGCCCAAACCAATACTCACATTTGCTTCCTGCGGCTTCAAGGAATTAGTATCCACTTTATCTTGTGCCAATTCGACCCGAGCGTCTGTAATTTGTTCTTTTTTAACTATCAATTCAAACGATTTGTTTTCTTCAATTTTACAAGGATGACCAATATATTTAGAATTATCAATTGACAGCCGTCCATCTGGGCTATTTGAATCATTTTTGTCCTTCGACACATTTTCCTCAGAACAGCAGGTCTTTTCTTCAGGGGAAGGAGGTGGTGACCGAACCACAGGAAATTTCCTTTTCTTAATAGGAATCGCCCCAGAGAAATTGATAAACTGCTGTTGCTGCTTCAGCTGCGGGGAAAGTACCCCAGGCTGCAGATAAATTTTGACTAAATTAAAAGTTCAAAAAATAATAATTAAGCACTGTCTATTCTTGTTAAAGTCGGACAACAAACCTCTTCATTTCCTGAAATCGGCATGAGCCTAGAAAAGAATTCCCTGAAATCAGGGCAGCCGTAGAATAAAAAAAGGTGCGTAACATAGAAAACAGTAGAATTAATTTAAACAAAAATCGAACCAGTAAAAACATCTAAACGGTATGCGATTTCATACTCCAATTTCTTCAATGGAAACTACAACCAAATTCCTCCAATAGAAAAAAACAAAACAAAACAAATACGAATATAACAAAATTTTCTAACCTAATCTGGCAAACAGAGCAGAAAATTTATTAACTAGCAAAAAAAAAACCACCTACAAGGATCTCTCCTCCGTTAGAACAAGAAATATAAAAAAAAAACCCCTGTAATCTGTTATACACAACAAATTCTCCTGATTCTACACCAAAGCAACGAAAATAGGGGAAAATGGTGAACACGGGAAATTATTTCCAACTAATCACCAAGAAAGTGAGAATCAAGAAGAAAAACAAACACAGAAATAAAATTCAGATCGGGTTCTAATAAGACGCAGTCGGCGATTCCCATCGGTAACAAATCGACAAAAAACCGTCGTTAGATAAAAGTTTTTTCTGTAAGCATCAAAGAAATTTACCTACAGAAATTCAGCGGAATAAGACAAAGAGAGAGATAGGTAATGAAGAGAGAAGAGGAGGAATAATGGTGTGAAATGTAGAAAATAGTTTGGAAGGAGAAAACGACGACTTGACTAAAAAGCCAGAGGTGGCTTCCAAGTAATTGCCAATGAATTTGTCAAAGGGGCCCTCCACCCCATTGCTGGTCCCACCATGACAATAACTTGTCTCGTATTGCTTGCTGTTGCTACACGTATATGTTAACTAACAATCTCGATATTAATTTTACGAAATATATATCTTTTAATTTTAAAATTATTATTTTTTATTTTAGATATAGGGATTGCAACTTTCTCTGCAAGTTTGAGACCTCGTCGAGAAAACCAAAACAAAAATGGAGATCTCTAATTTTTTTTGGTTTGGATTCGGGTTCCGGTTCGGAGCTTTTTTTAAATACACGATATAGTTCGAGCGGTATGAGATTATTGTCATCATCTCAGAACCCGCCCCAAAAATTATATCAATAATAAAATCATAGTATTATTAGTATCAATAATATAATAATATTATTTTTTATAATATTATTATTAATATATTAATATTTATATTATCACTAATAATAATAGATAATAACAAGTTTTGATTTGAGAAAACCTCTAAATCTGTTGTCATATTAATATTTTTGAAACTGAGATAAGAGCGGAATTGAGAAGTTGATCCATGACATTTCAGGTTTGGGAATTCCTCGAGTGTTAAAATATTTTTTTTGAGTAAAGAGAAGATTATTACAATTAAATCTAAAATTTGAGACTTTATTATGAAATTTTGGTGTCAGATGACGTATATTTTATCGATATTTATTTTAATTTTTAAATAATATGTATGTCTGAATTACGTGGACTTCATTTTTTTCATTGTGTCAAACATATGGTTCAATTTCTACTTTGTTGATAATGTTTTCTTGTTTTTATCCATACATCTTTAATAACTACACCATCAACAACACTGAATACGAGCTTACACGTACGAATCAATGTTTAATGTTCTTGATTTTTGATAAAATAATGAAAACAAAGCTTGTCTCAGGTACTTTCTCCGGTTCAACCCAATTATATAGACTTCATTTCTTTTTTTGTTTGTTCCAAATATATATGAAATGAGAGGACTAATTGAATTGATATTCTTGCAAAAATTTAAATTAAAAATTGCTAAAAAGTCACACTTTAGAGTACTTATAATTGACAGGCTTCCCACCTTGTTTTATACTTTTATTTGACCCCCACTCTCCATATCGGATATTTTTTTCCTAAATTTTTAGTGGACTTTCTTTTCTTCTAAAAAATACATCAAGGAATATATATCACCATTAAATTTTAACTAGATATGGTATCTGTTGTCATTAAGATTATTACTATAAAAGTAATAGATGTACAATGAGGGAGCATATACTGCCGGTGGCGCTGTTTCCATATAGTATAGTACAAATTTTCTCGGATTCTGATAAATTAAGATTTCTGCCACCCGGATTTTTTGCAGTTTCGGTTGTCCTATCTCCCAGGGCAAAATCTCACTACTTCGAAGTTTTCTAGTGCCTTCAAAAAAGTGTTGCTTTATCTTTATTCATATGTTATTCTGGCCTCGCCGTTCTGGTCTACCACTCCCTTTTATCCATTTATTAAATCAATTATCGAATTTTTTAACTGAACCCATTTTGCGAGTTGTTTTTTGGTGTATTTTTCATTTCATCGATCAATTTCTTTTCCGAAATTCGCCCATTTTGAATTGTGGGGGGTGGAAAAAAGAGAGATGGGTAGGATATTTGCGGTGACTCTTGAAGGCAAGATCTACAGTTGCAAGCACTGTGGGACTCACCTGGCTTTGAGTGAAGACATCGTCTCAAAGGTGAGAGGTCTATCATTTTTTTCCTTTCAAGATCGAACTTTTTGCCTCGTTTTTGCTATGATATTCTCGTAATTTGTCTCTAAAGATAATTGTTTTTGTTTTGTTTTGTTTTGAGTTGACGTACAATCTTGAATTTGACACTTTAATTTTGGATTTTAGCGTATTTATGGAATCTATAGTTGGGATTGGATTTGACATGATCTGACTTTCTTTTTTCTTGGTTAAAACGAGACACCGCGAAATAATGCGGAAAGTGAAAAAGATATGTAATATTTACTTTAAGCATTCCTTTTTAAACCGATACCAAACACCGTAACACGTTTTATGGTGGGTGGTTGACTCTGTGTTGTTGATCATATTGAGGTAGTTGGAGATTTAAGTTAACTGCGAAGTGGTTTATTTCGATGGATGAATGATGCCAGCTTATTGTACATCTCATAGCCTTGCAAAACCTGTTGGAACTGATCCAACTCAACATTTTCTCGAAATCTTGATTCTTGCACTGTGATTTGGCCTTTTACCGATACAGATTTCCATTTTTTGTCTATCAATTTTGATGTCAGTTCTATAAAGGCCGATCTTTGGTTGTTTGATCTAATTGTGAAACGAGTTTTTTAGCATTGCATAACACGTTCCTTGGTCTTTTAACTCTGTTCTTCCTTTGTTGATTCTTTGCTTCAGTCTTTCCAATGCAAGCATGGGAAGGCTTATCTCTTCAGTAAGGCGTAAGTGTTTCTTGATTTTGGCTGCTGATGCTAATTAGACACGGAACATGTATTATCTTTATGTCATTTTTCGAGCAACAAATGTACAAATTGGTAGATACCCCTTCATAAATGATTGTGGACACGGCATTCATATCAAGCAGTAAAAGCGAGTTGATATGCCGTGAAGGTGTTAAAATCAACTTTAAACTAGTGGCACAGGATGCAAACTTACAAAATGATTAGCACCGGCTTTCTAGCGAAGAAATGCTCCAAAGGCAAAGGAATGCAACAAATTTTACATTTTAACGTCATTATGTGGACAAACATTTGGACTGTTTTGTCGTGCAGAGTGAATGTAACAGTTGGGGAGAAAGTAGAGCGGATGATGATGACCGGAGTGCATGTCGTTGCTGATATCTTCTGTGTTCGCTGTGGGTCAATGGTTGGATGGAAATACGTAAGATTTATTTGCTCACTACAATTTAGCCCGTGGATCACATGTTAATGAATGGTCGTCGAATGAATATCATGTGTGATTGTTCTCAGGAAATGGTTTATGAGAAGAATCAAAAGTACAAGGAAGGCAAATCCGTTCTTGAGTGGTCTGTTCTTTGTCACATTCTGGATCTGTTTTCATTTTAAATTCGTATAAAGCACAACACATTAATCCTTGATGTTTTTTTTTTTTTTTTGAAAGAGCCACTTTACATCCTTCCTTCTCGATAAGGGAGTAAAAATGCAGTTATTGTCTAGTATGAAATGATTGCATGATTTTGACATGCTAATTTTTTCATTGAACAGTTTCAAGATTTCAGGGCTGGGTGGAAGTCATTATTGTGTAAGCCATGAAGCATTCCCCGGAGGAATCGATGCCGATGATATTTGAATGAATTCGTAACATCCCAAAATTTGTCTTTCAATTGTGCATTCTCTGCCTTTCTTGGACTCCTGGATTCCTTCGTTGGAGCTTGCCATATTCGTCATGTACTGTATATAGTCCTTAAAATGACCCATGAATTAAACAATGATGGAGCTTCAATACATCTTATTTATGTTCAAAAGGGTTTTAATTTTGTTGGATTTTGATCCAGATTTGAAGTTAGATTTGTGTCGGGTAGTAAAATGAATAGTTATCTTATGAAACGATTTGACGAATATTTATTTGTCAGATCAACAATGTTTATATTTGTAATAAAAAATAATATTTTTTGTATATAGTTAATTTAAATAAAAGATATCTATCACTAAATTTTCTTACGAGACCATATCACAAGAGTTTTTGTTTAAATTTTTCTAAATATTCAAGTTTTACCTTACAAAAAAGAGCTATATCTAATATATAACAGTTAACGGAAATGAGTCAAGTTGATCGCCGTAATGCCCGAGGTTTTGATTATTGTAATTGAAAATGATTTGTTGATAATTGAGGTGATTATAGACGGAATGGATCGGACCGGGAAAGACAAAAGAAGAATTGAAGTTATGTGCGAGGAATGAGCCTCGCGCATATGCGTGACCAAGCCGGATGCATATGCGCGGAGTAGGCAGAGAACCTCGCGCATATGCGCGACCAGGATGCGCGTATATGCGCGGGTATGGCAGAGGACCTCGCGCATATGCGCGGCGATGGTGCGCGCATATGCGCGAGCTGCCGTGAAGACACGCGCCGAGGAGGGTCGCGCATATGCGCGAGACGTGCTACACAAAGAACAAGCCACTTGTTCATTCCCATGCATGATAGGTATAATAAGCAACGTTATTCCTTCAGAATTTAGAAAGGAAAAGAGGAAAAACGAGGGAAGCTCTGGAGAATTCTCAAGCACTAGAAATTAGATTCTACAAGATTCGTCCGTCCGATTTTCAATCCGACTTCAGTACCATGTTATTATTGACGAGAGCTTCAACTGGACGTAAGTTTTCTATGTTTTGATATGATTCGAAAATATGATATTGAAGAAATCAGATATGATTCATATATGGTGTTCTTGATGTATTAGACATCGTATAATCGAAATCGGATTGAAGAACAGATACCGTATGAAATTGTTATGATTTATCAGATTTGATTTGATTGAGCTTGTACAGATTCGATATTAGATCATGTTTGTCGATCGATTATGAGTTGAGATTGGCATTTATTGATATTTGTATTGCTGGGTATATTGAGGTTGTGCAGTTATGCCGTTGAAACAGAATTAGATTGAGTTCTGATTATATCCAGTATTGATTTGAGTAGTATATTGATATTGTACTCATCGACATTGTCATTACCAGATTGAGTATGGACAGATTTGAATTCGAGACTTCGACTTCGTCAGACCGAGAAGAGAAATGTATAAATCAATGTTGGTCCGGGAGATAAGACTCGAGTTGGATTTGACTTGAGTTTCCCTAAATCACATATTTGTCTGTCTTGTTTAATACTTTTGTATTCTTTAAATGTTTATGCTTATTCTATTGATTTATAGAAAATCAAAGAAAAGAAGATAGATATCAAGAGAGAGTCATAGGCAGAGGTGCCTAGTCATTAGCGGAAGTGCCTAGTATTTGGCGGAGATGCCAAGTCTTCGGCTGAGTTGCCAAGACACCGAACGTTTGATTATATCGATGTTGCGTAGAAGTAGACCGCCTTCTATTGCGGAGATTCGATTGAAAGGACCAAAGTTCCGGAATAGGAACGTACCGCCACCCCGATCGGGAGAGTAGGTGGGAGATTTGTTACGTTCTTATTCAATCCGGGATCCCTAGATTAGAGATGAGTCGAGTCTGAGATGACGAGTCCAGAGTTTATTTACAGCTTTATATCGAGTCATGTCTTTCAGATTTTTGATACATGTTATTGATATCGATTTCATGCCTTTATATTTGTTATATGATTGCATGTACACGTTGTTTATACTAGAAATGTATTTCTCACCGGAGTTATCCGGCTGTTGTTGTGTTTGTATGTGTGCATGACAACAGGTGGGACATGATCAGGGTCACGAAGAGGATGAGAGATTACAGTTAGCGTGGAGATTCGGACCCAGAAGTAGAATAGGCTTCAGTACTTGACATATAGTAGTTGAACCTTAGTTTGATTTTAATGTGATTGTACAAAACTTGTACTTTTATGTTGATATTTATATCAGATTGGTTTTATTATGTTCCGCACTTGTATTTAAAAAAAAAAAATTAGACCCAGTTTATGAAATTGACCCAATTATTCCCAAGAACGATTAAAAAATGAATTAGCGTCCGGGTCCCCACAATCACAGTAAAAACTAATTAATTTTTTTTTATCACAAATATGAACATTGTCGATCTGACAAATAACCTGGGCACCGGAGAATATCGTCTGATGGTAAACGGTGCTGTTGTGGATGTACATTTTGTTTTGCATTGGCAGTTGTGAATTAGATAAATTTTGCAATTAGAATAGATAAATAAAAATAAGAATATTTAGGATAAAAAAAATGAATTTATTTATTTATTTTTATTTTAAAACATTTTATTATTTGTTGGAAACTCGATTTTGCAATTGTTTTATTGTTTGTTTAACTAATTATAGTGAAGGTGCACTAGATATTAATTCTTTTTTAGGAGTAGGTCTCTTGTGAGACGGTCTCACGAATCTTTATCTGTAAGACGTGTAAACCCTACCGATATTTACAATAAAAGTAATACTTTTTCATGGATGACCCAAATAAGATATATGTCTCATAAAATAGGACCCGTGAGACCGTCTCACACAAGTTTTTACCCTCTCTCTCATATATATTTGTTATGTCTCCTTTATAATTGTTTTTTTTTTCGAAAAAGTGTAACTATTAAGAACGTTAGTTGCTTATTCGAAATTTTTTTTAACAATAATTATCAATTATATGATAAAACGACGAAATAAATTATAAATCAATGTAATTATTAGAATTATTAAACCGTGAGTGACACTTTAAATACATTTGATTGAAAATTTGAATGAAAAAAATCTGTTTATATTAACTAAATATATTTTATGTTTTAATTTCAAATCCGTTCTTTAACTTATTGATTTTAAATCCATGTCATGGGCCATGAGTATGTATTCTCATAAATTTTAACTGGGCTGGATCTTGATGATCCGAACACTCTCAGACCCGGCTATGAATTGGGCTTTATTATTAGAAACTCGGTTCTTCATATCGTACAAATTGGTCCGGTCAATTAGGCCCGACCAATTTTGATAGAGCCATTTCCTCTAAGGAACCCTAGGATCCTCAATCCCCCCGTATCCATCTCCGTCATACCTGATCACCGCGTCTACAGCAGGAATTGATATACACCACAATGGCGTCCAGCGAACTAACTGTGTTACAGTTCGGACCACCAACTACAATCCTAACGGCGAGAGTACATCCATTGATTATATTCAACATCAGCGATTACTACGTCAGGCGACCCGACCAAGCTGAGAGAGTCATCGGCACGCTTCTCGGTTGCGTTCTACCAGATGGCACCGTTGATATTCGTAACTCCTATGCGGTTCCTCACAATGAGTCCTCGGATCAGGTTAGTCGCTTTCTTCACTTTCTTGCTACTTTTTTTTTTGTATATATTTGTATTGTTGTGGGAAAACTTTTAATTAATGAATATGAAGCTTAGGCGATGGGAAAGATGTTTTAATTTTCCTTCTATACAGGGGGAGCATGACCTGATGCCTGGGGCGAATTAAAATCTCATAAATTTTTATGACAATTAAATTATTATTTTTTAGATTTTCCTAATACGATTTTCAAGGCTTTATATATTTTGAGAACTAGTCTCTCTATATTTTGTGTAATCATTTTTTAGGCTTTTTCTTGGGTGGGGGTGGGGTGGTGTGAGGTGGTTTCTATGATGTAAAATTTTGGTGGAGTGGTGTGATGGATGCTCCTAGTTTCTTTTCAAGTACTGTTTATCTTATTGGTTGATTTCGTTGTAGGTTGCTCTGGATATTGATTATCATAACAACATGTTGGCATCCCATCAGAAAGTGAATCCAAAGGAAGTCATTGTTGGATGGTACTTTTTTCATCTCCGTATTGCTTGCGTTATCTGTTTGTTTTGGCTGTCTGTCTATATTTGATCATATTTGAAGTCTACTGCTTTGACGATTTTTTAGTCATATGGTGCAACTGTTGCTGTTGGAATTTATCTCGCTGTTTATAAGACACGTGGGGCCATCTTCAAACTATTATTTATGTGTACTTTGTTCACGGTTTTTTCTCTAAGCAGACTGTGATATCACCATCCTTTGCCTTTGCCTTTTCCTTTTCCCAGAGTTTAATATATATTAATATGTGAAGTTTATGACTGCCATTGAATAGGCGTTAGGTCTTTATATATTTAGGGTTAGGATTCTTATTGCCGTGGCTAGTGTTTCCTGTGTTGGTATTTATTATCTGGCCTTTTTCCTTGATGATAACTTACTGAGTTAATGACAGCATTTGGAATGGATACTGATACCAAATTATGGTTGCAATGGAATGCATATATGATTTCTGTCTTGTTGATGAGTCACCTTTTCATCGAGGTCCTCCTTTTATATTTTTTATATGAAGTTTTCTTCCCTAAAGACTAAAGGATTGATAAGATTTCATGCCTTGTCTACTGTGATGGAATTTCATTTTATTTTCTAAGTTTGGGTTGTGGATGGTCTGCTATTTTATGCGGACAGGTTTTCAACTGGTTTTGGAGTCTCTGGCAGCAGTGCTTTGTTCCATGAGTTCTACTCTAGAGAAGTTACCAATCCTGTTCATTTGACTGTTGATACTGCATTTAGAAATGGAAAGGCTACAATTAAGGCTTTCGTGTCTACGAATTTATCTCTTGGGGATCAACAACTTGCTGCACAGTTTCAAGAAATTCCACTGGACCTCTGTATGATTGAGGCAGAGCAGATTGGATGTATGTGTCTCTCTGATCTCATAGTCCATAAATGACTGTGAACTAGCATTTTCTGAGTTTGTGGTTTTTTATGCACAATATATGCATAACATTATGATACCACCTTCAAGTTTTTATTTACTTATTCATTCTAATCTAGCTGATTTTGGAGACACTTCAGCGAATAGATTGAATTGATTCTGGACTATGGCAGTGAAATGTGTGGTTTTTGTTTTTTGTAATTCCACTTGTGATAGAAAGCTTGATTTTGTACTCGTGGATCTATTCATCGCTGGCTTATGCCATTGTGTGTAGCGTTGATGCTTATTTGATTAAGCAGTGGCTTTCTTTTAAGATTTTGGTTTCTATGATTATGTAGCTGCTCTTCATATACAAAATGCTTCATGGGTAAGTGCCAGCTAGAGGAAGTAAACTGTTCTATTTTCAATTTTTAGAATAATTTGTGAAATCTGGTTCTCCTCTCTCACCCATAAACACATGATCATAATTATTTGACATGAAATTATTCTACAAGTTGACCTTGTCATCAGACGCTGTTATTATTTTTTTGTTTCTTTGAAATATTCCTTCTTGGGATGTTTATTGTGAGAGAAGATCTTCATTAATTTAGCTTTACATATATCATGCGGTTTATGAGAAACTGATATAAATTGTTCTTGCTAATTGTAGTTGATGTGCTTAAACCCACAAATGTAGACAAGCTTCCCAATGATGTTGAAGGAATAGAAGTATCAATAGAACGCTTGCTTACTCTAATAGATGAAATCTACAAATATGTGGATGATGTGGTGGTGAGATGATACTGTCATATTTCTTCTTATGTTCTAACGTTGAGCCCATTTTTCCTTATCCTGAATGTTTTTTTTGTCTCATTCAGGAAGGCCGCGTTGCCCCTGATAATGAAATTGGAAGATTCATATCAGACACCGTGGCATCTCTTCCTAAACTCCCTCCCCATGTTTTTGATAAGCTACTGAATAATGACCTGCAGGTATGATTCTTTTTGCCAATTTTTCCTGAGATTTTTCTTAAGCAAACACTAGCTTCCATAGTTTATGTCATATTTTAGTATCATATGATGCCAATCTTTCTTAAGATATCTATGGGAAATTTTGAAGTTTACAAGAGTAGAATGAAAATAATGGATCCTTTCTTTAAACACAGTACCAGTACTAGGTAATAATCAGGAAGCAAAAATTATCACGGTTATGCAGATCAACTATGAGATTGGTTTAAATTTTGCAAAATAAACATTCTTATTGTGCATGGATTCTCCTATACAATCAGCACTTGGAAAGGGTGTAAAATACAGTTGGTGTTGTAGTGAAACTGAATTTTTGGGGGTGAAGGTCGTGGTGGAGGATCTAAAGCAGCGTTGATTAAACTTATAAGGGGTTGATATAGAAAAATAATAGTGTGTCACACCTGATTCATGTAAGAGGACAATTATTTTATTTTTATGCCAAGCTTTCACAATTCCTGTTGGTAATTATATTACCCCAACATGTATCTTTTAGAAAGCAAAACTCATGGTTCTAAATTTCTAATTTAGATTACGGCTCCTCCTTTTCAGTAACCCATGTTTCTAGATCCACTTTTCTTTCATTAGGAACTTTCTGTCTCACTCAAGTTATCTGCTTGCAGGATCAACTGCTCTTAGTTTATTTGTCTAGCATCACAAGAACACAACTCAGTTTAGCCGAAAAACTGAACACTGCTGCTCAGATCCTGTAACAGACACAATTCTTCTTCCAAGAAACTCAAATGCTTTTCTAGATCTTATAGCACTATCACTTGCAATTGCGTGACATTTGTTTGTTCAGCCTCATCGTTCTGAAGGAGAAAACCAGGGTTTTTATGTATTTGATTATGAGCATTTAGTGACCAACATGTTTTGTATGGAATAGTGATAGGAACTTTATAGTTGTGCTATTTTAATGGCTTTTTCTGATGAGAGATTGATGATTTTGCGGTTGAATTATTTGGTACTCGTTAGTCTTGGTATTGTGAAGCTTAAAAGATCCATCCATTAGAATGCCAAATCTAAAGACTAACACGAGTTAATAATATACGCAATCAGGGATACGGGGGTGTTGATATAGTACGACTCGTGACACAATAAATCAAGTGGTGTTAAAACAATCGACTAATTATTTATCGTATAAGTCCATACTTGTATAAAATTCTAAAAGAGCAATAGTTTATCTCACGGTACGTAGATTACATATCCATTTCAATGATTGATTAAAATAAAATCTGTCATCGGAAAAGTCGAAAAATAGGGTTTTTCGTCGGATGATTTGAAAAATAACATTGGACAAACATTTTTTTATTTGTGACCAACTTTTTTTTTTGTATTTTTTGACAAAATGACATTCGAATATAAAAAGAATACAAAGACAAAACAAATGGCAAAAGTTGAGAAGATAAGATTTCAAATTCATGGTGTCATTTAGTTAAATAATTCCCTTTTTTTAATCATGAATATAAAGAGTGGTGACAAACATTAGTGGAGACAAGAAAGAAACCAACGGAAATTAGGGCTGCCTAGACTTCACGCCCCATCCCTCCTCTATTCCCCTCTTTCATGCGAGTAAATGGTGAGAAAAAATAGATAGAATCTGTATTAAAAATAATTAATAGATTTTATTACCTTTGTATTATATGACTCTATTCACTCGATAATAGCTTTCGGTTCTTCCTATCACATTACAATCACTAATTTTGTATTAACAAATCATTCATCACACTTATGGTACCAGGGACGTAGTTAGAAAAAGTTTCGATCCTGGGCTAAAAATTTGTGGGCTAAAATTTGTGATATACTCAATGTTATTTTATTTTTTAAATTTGTAGGCTAAAATGTGGGCTAAAATGAGCTAAAATTAAAAAAAAAAAAAAAAAAACTCCATCCATATTTTTAAATAAGCCCAAAAATCAAGCCTGGGCTGGAGCCCGCCCCAGCCTTTGGGGTGGCTCCGTCCCTGTATGGCACTGCTATTAAAAATTCACTCAATTAAAATATCCATTGTGTTCATTATCCCTTCGTCTCAATAGAAACGACGAGTTATTTTATACTACATCGAGAGAAATGACTCTATTCACACGAAAATACTTTTATTGTTTTCAATAAAACTAGAAATACACGAAGGACGAAGCTAATATTTAATGATCTCTAACTCGCTTTCCCAATTATTTCACAATATTGCAGTAGTCGGAAGGAAATCATATTAATAAAAAATTATATTTTCATAATATATATATTTTTGTATTATATTCGCGTGTTTTATTGTGTATATATAATTGATAATAAATTGGAACTATTTATTTATTTGAAAAATGCATAGCCAAGCACAAAGGGACCAGTGAGTCGATTAGTATAATGAGGAATTATTTATAGAGTTCCAAACATTCTCGGGACATGTGGAGAGCAACACAACAAATTGGCTGGTGGAGTTACTTAGTTATTATAGAATCATGTGCCTTATAATAAATATAATATTCGGAATTTGTGCAGAATAATTATCAAAACATAAATACTAATTCTGGAATTATAAAGATAAATTTAATTAATTTGCCTCATCGTCTTCTTCTTCTTGTTCATGGTCTTTTTTATGTTTGTTTTTTAAACAGAAAAAATGTGTCGAAGATGAGCTAGAAAGCCCTAATTAAAAAACAAATGTGATGGCCTAACTCAATTCTTGAAAATAAATATATATAACTCTTTTAAAAATCTCGATCATGCATGCGTTTTCTTGGATGGATTTCTTTAAAAAAAGGTCGAGGTGGTCAAATTTCTTGCATTAATTGAAAATAAATCCAACTTTATGAATAGTAAATATATAATCATTCAATTAATCCAACTTTATGAATAATAAATATTTAATCAATGAAAGAACTCAATGTAATGAGTATACTCAATGTAATGAGTATATTAAGCTAAGATAATTAAGACAAGAAGCACCGGACATTAGAAATTAAAGCCAATTTCTTTATGTCGCGTAGTTTGTGTCCCAATTACCGGAGGGGTTTTAATTTAATTAATCCAATTTTTTTTTTTTTTTACTAACACTGCTACTAAACTCCAACTAGGATCAATATATAGTTAATTAATCTGTACTTATGACTTTATATCATCGATTGTATATAAGTTTCTTGTTTCCCAGTAATGTTCATGTATTTGGAAGAGAGAGAGAGAGAGAGAGATATATATATATATATATATATATATATATAATTTGTTCACGAATATTAATAACGAGGACTTACCTCGATCAGCTCTGGGCTCAAAACTTTGAACAGTGGCAGCTTTTGTGCATCTCTATCTCCCATTCAACACAAAAAACCAAGCATGTACATATACATACCGTATATATTTGAACTATCCCATCAAATTTTAACCTTCAAAATTCACCATTTATCTCGCATTCCCTAAATTCATTGCACAACTAGTCACATAGCTACAGTCCTTTACTGCTTTTTAACATTGTAAAGTGTGTGTATATATGACCTTCTATATGTATATTTTCTTGACAAGTTAATTAAAGTTCTAAATTTTTTGGTTGAAGTTTGGTTTAAAATATATTAAGTTTTTTTCCGTGTTATATTATATAAATTCGGAGTGGAGTTCTCCTACCAATATTTTCTTGGACGAGCTTGTTATACATGATTTGTTTATGTACAGTTTACTGATCTAACATAATTTGCAAGCTACTGTATTAATCCGAATGTTTATCCAATGTACATCAAAATATAGTGATGAATTTCACATCATAAAAAAATTCATATTTGATGAATGATAAACTAAAGTTCTTGTTATGATCATTCCCAGTCAAATTTACGTTTACTCAAAAAAATTATATTATTTAACACGTGTCTATATATTCTCTTTCTTTTTTCTTTTTTTTACAAAATGCATGTTTTTGTTCTTGAAAATTGAAATATCATCAAGAGTTTCTGTTAGAGGTGTGTGCATTCTTATTAAATATATATTTTTTACACATATTTAATCGTGGAGTGTATATATTATTATTCATCTACTATAAATCGCAGCGCGCAAATTCGCTTTCCGCGGCGCACATTGCACGCTGCGAAGTTCCAAGCTGTTGAAAGTTCAAAATTATCCGCAGCGTATATGTGCACGCTGTTAATACTATTATCAATGGCGTGACGGCGTGCATATGTACGCCGTTAATACTACTATCCGCAGCGTCAATGTACGCCGTTAATAGGGAAAAAACATCTAAATATTAGCGACGGTTTTTGACAAAACCGTCGCTAATTGGCGTCGGTTTAAGCCGAATACATCCGTCGCTAAACTAGCGACGGTGTATAAATTAACGACTGTGTTTAAATTTAACGACGGTTCCAAACCCGTAGCTACATGTCGCGACAGTTTAAAAACCGTCGGTAAAGTTTGCTTAAAAATAAAATAAATTTACTTTTATAATTTAATAAATTTTAAAAAAACTACAATACAACTACGATAAATTGACTGATGATTTTAACTAACACTTTAAAAATTAACCAAAAATTGAAACAAAAAAATTATCTAAATCGAAATTAAAATCGTATAAGAAAGAAAAAATTTAAGTGTTAGTGAAGTTGTGTGGAAGAAAGTGGAACGGAAATCGGATATTTATAGACAATTTGCGACTATTAGCGACGGTTCTCCGTCGAACCGTCGCTAATATAATCGTCACTGATTTAATAAAACCCGTCGCTAAACGCGACGTTTTTTTCTTAAACGGTCGCCGATTTAAATCGACGACGGTTTATCGTATACCGTCCTTAAATGTTGGGACAGTTTTATAAACCGTCGCAAATTTTAAATTAGCGACGGTTTATTTAAAACCGTCGCTAATTTAAACATTTGCAACCTTTTTCCGCAGCGTGCTTTTAATGCACGCCGTGAATGCATGGTGTATTAACAGCGCACATTATTGCACGCTGCGGATAATATATAATATTACATTCCACAGCGTGCTTTTCATGCACGCTGTGAATACATAGGGTATTAACAGCGCACATTATTGCACGCTGCGAATAGTATATAATATTACTTTCCGCAGCGTGCTTTTAATGCTCGCCGTTAATGTATATGTTATTAACGGCGCGCATAAAAAGCACGCTGCTGAAAGTATATAATATTTACAGCACACATAAATACACGCTGCGGATATTACTTTCCGCAGCGTGCTTTAAATGCACGCCGTTAAAAGTACTACTCGCAGCGTGCTTTTAATGCACGCTGTTGATGATGTGCTGCGGAAAACCATTTTTCTTGTAGTGTGTATCAATTCGAATGTTTATCCAATGTACATCAAAATATAGTGATGAATTTCACATCATAAAAAAATTCATATTTGATGAAAGATAAACTAAAGTTCTTGTTATGATCATTCCCAAGTCAAATTTACTTTTACTCAAAAAAATTATATTATTTAACACGTGTCTATATATTCTCTTTCTTTTTCTTTTTTTTACAAAATGCATGTTTTTGTTCTTGAAAATTGAAATATCATCAAGAGTTTCTGTTAGAGGTGTGTGCATTGTTATTAAATATATATTTTTTACACATATTTAATCGTGGGGTGTATATATTATTATTCATCTACTATAAATGATTTTTTAAGGGGGGAAAAACAATAATTGACCTGTCCTAGTGTTTTTGCTATGTATTTATATAAGTACGCTGATTACTGATCAAACTCACTTGTACCAGAGTTGGAAACAAACCCTGGTATCTATAACCAAGAAAGGTACAAAGATTCACCAAGATTTCCATTAAAATGGATCATGAGTGCTCAATCATATGCATTCAACCTCGCGGCGGCGGCGAATGTGGGACAGAGACCAAGTCTGGGCGGTGGAATCCGACAAGCGAACAAGTTAAAGTTCTGACGGATCTGTTCAGGTCAGGGCTTTGGACCCCGAGTACGGATCAGATACAAAGAATATCTTCGCAGCTCAGTTTTTATGGCAAAATCGAGAGCAAGAATGTGTTTTACTGGTTCCAAAATCATAAGGCCAGGGAGAGACAGAAACGCCGCAGGGTTTTGGTTGAAGACGGAAACCATGAAATCACTGATATTGATTATATTAAGCTCTCCACTGCAAAAAGTAAGCTTTCATTAATTTAATGCAAACTTGATTTTATTTACTTCCTATCTTATTTATCTAGAACTAGGATTTCTCACACACAAATATATAGACAGAGTACTGCTCGTTTTTTTGTTTTTTTTTTATACAAAAATTATGAATTCCATGCAAGTCTGTATATATGTATACTTTCTGAAAACTACAGATTGTGATGCAGAATACATTTAGTTATTGATTTTAATCAAATTCTTTGGATAAAAAACTATACCAAAAAAAAGCTGGTGGATAGGATTATATAAGACTGCATCATGAATCCATATACAAAAATAATACATGGTTAGAGACAGATTTACAAGTTGGCAATATTTTCTATACAAAGCCTAATACTTATATATCCCATCATTTTTTCCCTTGTTAACAGGTTTTTCAGAGACGAGTAAAGTTTCGGAGCCGGAAAGATTGATAGAAACTTTACAACTCCTCCCCTCGAACTCTTTCAATGAAACAGGTTCCGAAAAGATCAGATTGTTTCGGGACATTTGGAAGGAGAACTCGAAGTTTACGTACGGGGAAATGGATCATCCCACGTTGGATCTCCGATTAAGTTTCGTTTAGATCGAAGGCTTCGAATACAATCCCTTATATATTGCTCTCCATTAGAACTGATCATATTTCTGGCATATGTTTTGACGGGTTCACGAGAGTACTACTCAAGTTTTAACTTGAAGACGCTATGGAAATTAACTTTAGGTTTGTCGGTAGCTTTAATTTGTTGCACTAGTGGTATGTGACTTCTGGTTAAATATACACCATATTAATTGAATGCTTTGGATTTAAACGAGAGGGCTTGAGTTAAAATTTGAGGTCGAGCTTAAAATTAAGCCCTCTAGGACAATTTTTATTGACTATTTTAGGTATCACAAAAAACAAAGATTCATGTGAAACCGTCTAATTGGGCAATTTCTGAGACATATCTCCGATTCAACACGACTATCATGAAATATAAAAAATATTATTTTTTTCACTTATGAACAGACTCGTCTCATAAATATAAATATGTTAGGCATTCTCACAGTATTTAGATATTAGTGGAGCCAATATCTTTAATAATAAATAATGCAATAAGAAATGCTTGAATCGATAAATTGAAAAATTGGCAAAAAGTAAATATTTTTTTTTATTTTTGGTTTTACCATATTAAATAAAATGTTAATTTTCGATAAAAAAAAAAATAACTATTTACCCATTTCAAGTGTTAACATGACAAGTTGTCACGTTTTCAATAATGTGCTTGAAACATTTTATGTTACATGTATTTACAATTATGTCATAATAATTTTATAAATTTAAGTTAAGAATCTGTTATATCGTCGCGCTATATTTATTTTACAAAAAAAATTTATTTTCTTTTTTCCTTACAATTTTAAGTAAATGATATTGTTGCAACATATGCTATTGGTTTAGTTTTGTTTGTCGCTCCTGTGAATTCTTAGTTTTGTTTTTCAGTAAAAATGTGTTGGGCCTTACGAAGGATTAAAATACCAATTAGACTCTTTAAAAAACAGACAGCCCATAATTAATTGTATTTCGGCCCAGTACTATAATCATGTGCGTGTTATTAATTAAAACAACAAATAGCTTATGTATTAAAATGAAATTTGCCTAGCATAAATTCAACACTGTTCAATTTTTTATTTTTTTTTTACTTTTTGATGACTAGACAACCCGAAACCACTAATTTTCGGTGTTTACTGGGTAAACCCTCTAAGCGCTAGACGGTTGCCCCGCACCGATTTTGGAAAGACGAGGTGGTATATAAAAGAACGATAGCTTGAGATAGATACAAGTTACGGATGGAGGATGATGTCCTTAAAGATCAATCAAACACAGGAGTTCGTGGATAAATCTAAAGGATACAAACTAATATCTTGCAGACGGAATTACAGGAAGAAGAATCAAAGAAATCCAAGTAATTCGAATCTTTGTGTGTATTTAATAGGTTTTTGAAGTATAGAGTTGTTACATATATCGATAACATAGTATTTTTTGTCGACTCGAAAGAAGTTGATTAAATTCCAAATTTATATTTGAACAATCACCTCTAGTAAAGTGTGATCGATTATCTTAGTCGAAAATTTGTTTCCAAAAGTGACGCAAATACCAAAAAAGTGCATTATATTTAAGGATACAAACAGAATAATGAATAGGAAAAAATTATTATTAAATAATAAAGTATATAATATTTTAAAATAATAAGAATTAATTAATTTATATATATATATATATAAACACACACACGTACACTGGTTTCATTCTTTCCACTGAATTTCTCATTTCATTTACAAATGCATCTCAGATCCCTCAACTTCATCTTCTTCCCTTAATCCTTTTCCAACCCTAATATATACATTTAGAAACATCGTAGAAAGATTATTTTTGTGGTCGCTTTTTTCGCTCGTTTATAATTTAATTAATTTGATTTGAAAGATGTCTGCGATGAAATCCTCGGGCCGACTTTTCACAATTGGATTGGTGTCGGCATGGTATTCCTCCAACATTGGGGTTTTGTTATTGAACAAGTATTTGTTGAGCAATTACGGGTTCAGGTACCCGATTTTCTTGACGATGTGCCACATGACTGCCTGCTCATTGCTCAGCTACATCGCGATCGTGTGGATGAAGATGGTGCCGATGCAGACGATAAGATCTAGGGTTCAGTTTATGAAGATTTCGGCTCTTAGCTTGATTTTCTGTGCGTCGGTCGTTAGTGGGAATGTTTCGCTTAAGTATTTGCCTGTTAGCTTTAATCAGGCGATCGGGGCAACCACGCCTTTCTTCACGGCGGTGTTTGCGTATTTTATGACGCTGAAACGAGAGGCATGGTTGACTTATGTGGCGCTGGTTCCAGTTGTTACAGGAGTGGTCATTGCTAGCGGGGTATGTGTTCTTTTTTTGTTCTTTTGTGTTTTGATCAAGATATTGATCGATATATGGGGGATGCTTTAGCTGGATGAGTAGCATATGAGAAAATTCAAACATTTTGGTTAGTTTTTTTTTATAAGTCCAGAATATCTTGCCCTTCACCTACTACATTCCTGAGTCTGACCCTGATTAATATGGCTTTTGATGGGTACATTGTGGGCCTGCGGCGTTGCTGTTGACTTTTCTTGATCAAGCACCATTTTTCCATTTATCCTCAGCGGTTTGAGTTGCCGAGGTTCTGGAACAACTGTTTTACGATGATCTAATTATTATAGTTAGTGGTACTTGCTGTTTTTTGTGATGTATACTAGAATATGAATATGAATATGAGCTTGAGGATGATGTCTGAATAAATTGGAATAATCTTCATATATAATATAATGCGTAGCTCAATGGTACTGACCATCTTCGTTAATATTTTTTTTAGTTAAGATAAGTTGATGGCAAAATAAATATGAAAGCATGTATCACTAATTTTTTCTACTTCTCGTGTGTGACAGCTGAATTTCTTGTTTTTGAATTTTTGGGAAAAATTAATTTTACTTTTATTCTCTCCATCTTTTGTTGGTATTAGGGCGAACCGAGTTTCCATTTGTTTGGATTTATTATGTGCGTTGGTGCAACAGCTGCAAGGGCACTTAAATCAGTGGTTCAGGGAATTTTACTTTCATCTGAAGGGTAGTTTTTTGTTTCCTGGTGTTTCTTTTATTCTGTTGGCCGTGTTGCTCAAATTTTGTTTTTTCTTCTATAATAATTTGATATAAGCTCTAAAATTTTATTTTATTCTGCTGTAGGGAAAAGCTTAACTCTATGAATCTGCTTCTGTACATGGCTCCTATTGCTGTATTACTTCTACTTCCTGCAACACTTGCTATGGAAGAAAATGTAGTGGGCATCACATTGGCACTCGCAAGGGAGGATCTAAGAATTATTTGGTTGCTGCTATTCAATTCTGCACTTGCATATTTTGTAAATTTAACCAATTTTTTGGTCACAAAGCATACCAGTGCACTTACTCTTCAGGTAATTCTTACTTCCTTTTCCAAGGTATTCCTGTTCATATTGAATCTTGCGTATACATCAGTGAGTCAGAACTGTAACCAGAGTTAATGGTAGGTTTTACGTCATGAAACAGTGATGCGTGTTACAGGGTCTTTAACTAATGAAACAAAATAGCAAGATATTATACATATATATATTTTAAACACATTAGGGTACAAAAAATTGTATTCAACTTGCGTGAAAGTGATACCAACTTTTTTCAGCCTACTCAGACTTAGGAACTTGTATTCACTCTTCTTTAAGAGGGTGTGGCTCATGGCTTCAGATGCCATGAACTAGGGCTTGTTTCTTTGTTTTGGAAGAACTTTTGGCAAACGAAAATGAGTTAGTGTTAGTCTCTGTTTTGGGAATGGAAATCTCCCTGGAATAAAATGAACATGAGCTTATTGTCTGAATTTTTTTCCATTTTCTTGCCTTCATAGTGCCAATTACATTGTGCACTACTTAATTGAAGGAAAATGATTATAAACAATTCAAAAATATATTGAGAAAGGTTCCTCATGCCACAGAAAAAACGTGTTGGTTTCACTGGTTGTGATTTCGGTATAAGCTGAGGCCTGGGATACCTTCTTCAAGGTGTCTGAATTATAAGTTTTATATCTCATGTTGGTTTTTAGTACTAAAGTTCTTTTCTGACATTTGTTATTAGCTCTTTTAGAAACTGAGTTAAATTTATGCAAAAAGCTACTGCCTTTTTTGCTCCCATCCATATTGAGGTAGGGTGGTCAATTTGGGAAGCAGGCAAGAGGTCATGAATCTGACTGCCTTGTATTATGTTGAAGGAACATGGAAAGAAAAGAAAATATACTGAGAGCGTGATCTCAACTTATAATTCTTTATAATATTTTGTAAGATATAGGAACTTGTAAATTGGCTAGAAACTTATAAGACATACCGGTATTTGTCAAAAAATTTAATCTCGTAAAATCTTTTAAAAAAATAAGATGATGCCAACTTAATTTTGAAGATCATGGAAACTTCATTTGAAATAACTAAAATAACTACAATTCTTATTCTTATGTCACAAGTTATCCTCATTCTTTTTTGCTTCAATATTTTTTCTATTCTTCTGTTAAATGATTTGTTATTTTCTTACTCGATAAATTTCTTGCTCCGATATTATCCAATTTTTTAAGTTAATTTTAAAATAAGATGCAAGTGATTATGAGTTACTAAAAACCTAATGAGCTCTAAAGCTCGTAAGATGATGAAGGCAAACTCAGCCAGATGAGCTAAAGATAGTATCTTACGGTTTGTTCTTTCAGGTCCTTGGAAACGCTAAAGGGGCAGTAGCAGTGGTAATCTCCATCTTGATATTTAGGAATCCCGTCTCTGTTACTGGAATGCTCGGGTACACTCTGACAGTGATGGGTGTCATCTTCTATAGTGAAGCCAAGAAGCGAAGTAAATGAAAGAAAATCTGAATAGTCGTTGAAGCAGACTCTAGCTAATAGCCTTCGTCTGTGCAGCTGGTGTACGAATTTTAACCAACAAACTATCGTTCCATCGGAATTCAGGAAGAGGGGCGACATGTACCAGCAAACAATCACTCGGTTAACAGAGTAGAAGTTTATTAAATGACTCAAACGTGGCCTTGATTCTTTGCAGCAGAAATATTTGTTCTTTGCCTTACATTCTTTCAAGAATCTGTTCAAACCCACCCGATACAGCATAGTATTGATTTTTTAATTTTTTTTCCTTTTAGTTTTCATCTCCTTCTGACGAACCCAGTCCATGAAAGGTGATTATGTATAATAAGATTCTTGATCAGATTTCTTGTGCCCTTCGTCTCTATATTTTATAAGTAAATGTTTTTTTTTTAGAATATAAGTAATTGTTTTTTGCTTGCAGTAACTCAATAATACTTTTTGTGGATAAATTTTGTTTATGAGTATATAATAGTTGTACATGATGTAGTATGGATTACATATATTAGTGTATTAACAAAAATTCGACTCATGTGTTTGGAGTCAGGCTTATTTGAATTATAATGATGGTGTGAGTTTTTAATCTATCTCTATCAGTGCTGCATTGGTATTGTGTGTTTAAAACTAATTATATGTCATTTAGTATATCAACGTAAGGGCTGTTTTAGAGATAGGAAACACTTCAAAAGAATCTTAGTTCATTAACTTGTTATTTTTTTTGTTGTAGTTCATTAATTTTTTTTTATATATTAACTTTTAATTTTCAATTATTTTGGTCCAACTATAGATGTGATATCGAAAAAAATGCTGACATGTCAAGTTGTCACATCTTCAATTGGATCAAAATGATCGAAAATTTTAAAAAAAATTGAAAATTTAATTGAACAAAACAAAAAAATGAGGACCAAAAAATCATTTTCCTTACAATAAATATTTCACATAAATATTATCAAGGGATGTTATTTTAAGAAATTAGATTAGAATAGAACCTGACATACGAAGTTGATAAATTAGAGATTATAACATTAACATGGTGTAAGCTCTGGTATTTTAGAAAATGAAAGATGAAACACCATAAATTAAAGAACAAGATAGGAAATTTAATTTGTAATCTGTTGCTTTTCATTTTTATTTGTTATTACTGCACAATGTTGGCACAATATGAAATGAAATTCAAGAAGTTGAGAAGTAAACTAAGCTCCATAAATCAAGATTTGCAATCTGAGCACCTTTCAGACCAAATTCTATTCTTGTTACATATTCACATCAATCTACTTGCACCGCAACAAAATGCACCCTAATCCCATCGTCAGCTTTGATCGTGACTATATCGGCATTGCCTTCACACTTGAGCATCTTGGCCATGTTGCCCAGATTCATCCCCATTGTCAAGCTACGGTCGCACCGGTAGTGCTCAAATCCTTCGCAACGTAGCAGGAACGCCACCAGGGCCACTTGGCTGGAATCCATGGCCTGAAGAGAGAACCCACTTGCCGAGCAGTCAAACTTGGATTCGGTCACCAAATCCTTGAGCGATTCGAGAACTTTCTTCAGTAAACTCCCTTGCAATAGCCTCAGCTCGAACATTTTTGAGATGGTCTTTCCCTTTTTTCCCAAAGGGTTTCTTGACTGTTTTTAGTGTTTATTATTCTGGGAGTGGGAGACGAAGAGGTGCAAATTGGCGGGAGGAACAAAGCATCCCCACCCAAATGGTTGCAGTTGCGGAAAGCCGTTGTTTTTTGTATAAAAAATATATATATTTAAAAAATTGTAGGTTTTAAAATGGATAAATCCTTTCAAAAAAAAAAAATGACTCGAAAGCTTTTCTGAATTGCCATGTAATACGAAATTGTAAGAAGGATATAAAAATGATATCTGGAAGACATTTTCCCAAAAATTGAAATCGAACAAACAGATTGCCTCTCGTTTTACAAACGAAAAACACACCGAACAAGCTCAAGTAAATAAAAGAGTATTGTAGCAAGAACGAGTTCAAGAACCGGGAGCAACGGTTGTGGGGCGTTTAATTATATTGATGCAGACTCCGATCAAATGGTTGTAGATTCCTTTTTCTTTGAAAAGCTGAGAAAAATGAGGTTTCCAGCATAAATTTCCATCCAGTGCCGCATAGTTTGATGGAGATAGAGAGCATCCTCCAACTATGTTAAATTAAGATTTTGATTATCTCAACGTAAAAAAACAGCTCAAGAAGGAAGATTATCCAAATACACGCAGCTCCCAAAAGCTTTATCCAATCGATATGAGATATCTTTTAACGTCATTTGCCAAGAATCTTGAAAACAACCATCCATCTGTTTTGGTCAAACACGAAATGTACCTATGAAGATGAAACTTGATCAGGAGTCCTGTACAACGTCAGTTTTGAGCAGCAATGATACATGTAAAAGAAAATGGTTGAAAATGGTGGGTCGTGGATTCCACAATTATCTCCGGGTAAAATTTCAACGTCGTCCTTCGAATTTTTATGCAGCTTCTAATTGGTCCCTGTTTTTATTTAGATATTCAATTTCATCTCCACAAATAATATCCAAAGCTATTCAAAGGATAATGAAATAATTTTATGATTCTATCCATATTATTGGTATGTTTTTCAAAAAAAAAAAAAAAATATCCAGAAATAAAAAGTAAAGTAGGAATATTGTCATGCTATTGTTGCTGCCGCAATGAAAGAATTGGATAAAATCTTTCTTTTTAGAATTTTTAACAAAATAACTTATCATGATAACTTGATTAATTAGCAACGAAAATGAATTAACTAAAAAATTGATTGATTATTAAATTCTAAGCACGATGTTTTTATTTGTACTGGTGTGAATATTAATTTTTTCCCCATTTTTTAACTATCGAAGAAGTCGTATGTTTAGTAATTATTACAAAATGTACCAAATATTTATTGATGAGTAATAAAATCGCTATTATATATAAAATAGAGGAGGGGATTTGGCTGGAAACGCATACCGAATTAAAAATTAAACATTCTCCTCCTTCTCGAATGGTTCTCAGGTATGTTATTATTATTATTATATCTTCAGAACGAAGGATTTGTTACCATTATTATTAAGTTGTGTGCCAACTTGGCATGAGAAAAATCAAAATTGTCATAGCAGTCAAATCATGTAAAATTGCTTTGAAAAATGTGAAAACAGATTTTTTAAAACTTAAAATGAAAATGAGCTGATAGACTGGGAGTAATGTTACTGTTTCTAGTGAGAGGTGTCAAAACGGGTAATGTGTATTATTTGATGGGTTGGGACAAGTCTGCCTGCAATCTGTCACAACTTTCGATTAAGAGGGCACGTTCTACCATTTCGGTGGATCGAGAAATTGTCAACCCAATTCAACGAACGGGATCTAATCCACTTCGACACCTCTGTTTTTGGGAAATAAAAACAAAATATGCTCGTGTGTTTTTCGGTATTTTAGGATCCCAACAAAATTAAAAAGATAAAAAAGAGAGTAGTCTTCTAAGAGAGCGCAAGAAAGTGGGCTTTCAAAAGTAAACCAGAAGACAAGAGGAGGCGCTATTATGTAAACAAGGAAGAATCGATATATACAAATCTATCGAAGGCATGAGGCACTAAATAGCATTCGGGCCCAAAGGCACGACGGAATCTGGAAAATCTGTTCTTTGCCCAGCAAGAGAATAGTAAGCCAGGATATGAGCAGGATGCTCCACGAGTACCTGTTCCCCATCCCGAAGCTGAATGCAATCATATTTTGCAGGTATCAACTCGATATTCCAATACGGCCTAACCATTTTTAATAAATCTCGACCATGCTCAGATGTCCGAAAACCTTGGACCCATAAGTACCTCAGAGAATGCAATCGCAGGGCAGTCAAAGCCAGCGCTTGTTCGCTGAAACAACAGCCCCTCATTTCCAACTTTTGAAGGCTAGGACACCCATTGGAGAAATTCAAAAGACCGTCATCCGACTCCCCAACATAGCCAAGAAGCATCCATCGAACATTTGGGCTGTACTGTCCTATGTAACCCAGGCCTACATCAGTTAATCCTCCGGGCCGGAGATATAGAGCAAATCTCCTAAGTTTATGGCAACCCATAAGTAGAGATCGAACTCCACTGTCCAGAGGCAAATCGGTAATAACTTCCTCTCCATCAAGTAAGACTAGTCGAAAGTCACACAGATTTTCGAGAGCTGAATTTGTAATATCAGACACACAAACGGCTAAATACTCTAGCTCAAGGCATCCTCGGGCTAGAGCAATCAATCCTCTCTGCGTGACCATGCCTTCAACATCTTCCATATCGTGTTCATCGGCTCCCTGCTCTATTCTAAGTTTTTTCAATCTTTTACAAAAATTGGAGAGAATTTCCAATCCTCTATCTCCAAGCACGTTTCTAGTCTGTTGTAATGAGATTGATAACAAAATACAGAACTCTATAATGCAAATTTACTGAATATATTATTTATTGAGAATAATAAAATTGTACAATGACAAAGATATGTAAAAGTCTTATAATATTGTTCACTCATTAAAATTTAGTAAAAGGGGAATCCCGTGAAAAAGAGAAAATTAAGCACAGTTTCTTGATCCTTGCTTTAATTATGAATCTAAGACTGGATAATTTGTAGCCTTCTCTTCACAATAACTAGTCATGTTTGGAGTATTTTTAAACAAGCTTCACAAATAATGTGACTCATGACGTGCCATCCTAACATCACGGGGATTCATTAGTCATTCATATTTCATCAGGTATGCATATTCCATTGTGAATATTATCAGGAAATTGGAAAAGAAGGTACCAGTTGATTTAACGAAACCATTGTCTTCATATTCCAATTAACCAAAAAAATGCCACATGTCATGAGTTGCTTCCAAAGAAAAACACTCATTATGGATAAAAAATACCAAATGCAAGTAGGTGCCAGTCACAATGGAACATGCATGCTTGTGCTTAAAGGGTTGAACAATGATTTTGAAATTTTACCTCAAGAAATTCCAAGTTTGGACATCTTTGCAGTAAGATACAATGACCTTCAGTGTCGAGCAGTGCGTACAAAAGATCCAATTTTTTCAATCTAGAAGCAACAGGATAGATGATGGGCATTTCTTTATTACCCAAGTAAGCAAGACCAAGGTGGCACAGATTTGGTGGGAATGCAACAGCAGCATATATTTCAAATTGCTCGTTAAGGCCTCCATCAAACTGTTGAGGAGGCTTACTAAAAGAGCCCCCAGCAAACTCTTCCAGAGAAGTAGCAGCTCGGAAAAAGCCAATGAGCTCCAAAAGATCGCATTCACAAATTTTCATTGAGGACAAAGATTTGCAATTTTTCGCTATCAGTTCAAGGTCTCTGGTCCTTATGTTTAGGAGATCAGCCATGTAAAAATTCAAATTCTCAAGAACTGTGTTGTTCATAGCAAGCTCATGCAGCCATTCCCCATCATTCTCACTCATCGAGCTGTCTTCCACAACAAAAGTTTTCAAATTCCTGAAAAGGATTAAAGATTACTAAATTTGAAAACAGAGAGACTTCTTGCATCCTAAGTTGCAGTTTCAAAAAGATAAAAGAAAGGATGAGAATTCCATGTAAGAAAGGAGGAGAACCAATATGACCGAGCAAGGGAAGGGGATGATTTTTAAGTGAAAAGATGGAAATGTACCATATCGACGCGGCATCCCTTTCCAGAGTTGAATAAAATTATTGATTCGTCATTCATATTCAGTAGCAACTCATGAAGAAACTTCACATGAAAGTGCAGTGCAGCGTGCCAATCCAACGTGTAACAAAAATCATATAAAAAATCTGAAAACAAAAGGGTTCATATGCGGAAAAACTCTTGACAAGTTCTAACTTAAATGAAACAAGTGCCCTTCAAAATCCAGAAGCCAAAATCCAACCTTAAAATGCTCGACAGTGTTCTCTCATTTACATTCCTTGTTAACCAACAGTACACAATTCAGCCAAAATAAAGACCGTGGTGACAAAAAAAAAAAAAAATTCATAGGCACAGTTGATACAAATTTCACTGTCAGACATGCTGAGCGTTATTTATGTTTTGATCGGTCAATACTGGTCAATACATAATCCAAATTGTACAAAACCATCCAAAATTCAACCGACACCAACATAATGCAGAAAAACTCATACAAAACATGCCTATGAAATTTTCAAATCTTCCAAGTAATTATTCTTAAATACAAATAGCATCCATTTCATTCTGTGCGCTTATCAAAGAATTGCAAATTTCCAAAACAGTTGCACAAGACCTAATACAGAGCAATAAATTTATGAACTAAATTAAACTCACAAACAGTTAAAGATGGATTGCATTTCAGTACCTGCAAAATCGTCCCACAATCCGAAGCCCATCGGTGGAAAATCCACAACAGTTATCCAATTTCAAGACTTCCAGAACCTTCCCCGTCGCAGAAGTGGCAAGCAGCTCGAGATCCGAATCGTTCACAATCATCCTCCTGAAATGCAGCGCTTTCATTCTCCCAAGAGACCTCACGATTTCCTCCGCCCACGAGGTGACATAGCCACCCCAATCTTCCGTAATCAAATTAAACTTGGCCACGCGTGGCTTTCCCTTTAGCTTAAGCGACTCGAGGTGGGGGAACCGCCGCGACAGCCGCTGCGGCGTGGTGGTGTAACAGAGCGCGATTTTCACGTGCTTGCGCGTGATGGCGTCAATCTCGTACCAGCGCTTGCAGACGAGTGACAGCGCGTTGCGGTCACGTGTGTCCTGCACGTACGGGATCGCGCACTCCCATACGGTGTCATGCTCCTCAGTACTGCTACCACTGGTGCTGCTTGCCTTGATCAATTTATTCTCTTCCATTCTCCACAAATCCAATGGTTTCCACAACTACCATGGAGATGGATGGGCGGCGAAGAGGTCGGAGATGCTTAATCGGACGGCAATGGAATGGGAATTCAGGCTACTGTGTGTGACACTGAGAGTGAGGGCTAAACGACAAAAGTTGCAGTGGATCTCGAAGGTTACCCACTTTTATTCCCTGCCACTGTTTATATATTATTACTATTTATTTATTAAATTTTTATCTAAAACATAATTTTATATTTCTATCTAATGAATTTTTATATGAAATATAACAAGATTAGAGGAGTTTTAGTTTAATATAATGTTTTTTTTAATCACTAATGTATGACTCTTTTGTTTTATTTAAAAAATAATAATCGTTGTTGTTAATTAATTAATAATTGGAAAATGGGAAAACAATGATTTTCTTAAACAAATTTATCCATATAAATTATTATCTTAATTAAAATAATTTTTGAAATTATAGATCCGGGAGCTATTTTGAATTTTCTACAAAAACGGTAACTCGAATACACAGATTATTTATTTTGTAGTAAAATAATTTTAATAACATATGTGATATCTCATGGATGACCCCCTACCCTTGGCCCATCCCAGCCCAAATGAAAGACAGGCCCATCAAGTGCCCATGTATTCTCCTATAAATACCAGGTTTGAGCGTTCAGTTGAGAATTCAATATATTGTTTTCAGCACCACCCTTAGCTACTCCCCCCATATATCCTTAATCACTGACTTGAGCGTCGGAGGGGCTACACCAGGACACCCTACTGGCCCCCTTCTAACGGTCTTCTTTGTGATTTCAGGCTCAGAACAATTTCAAAACCCTGTGTCTGTACTAGTGATGCTCGCTGAAATCGGACCCTAAATTTCCCGTGAGTATCGATATGTTATTGAAAAATGGGTTGAACCAAATTAACAGAGCCAACAGAATTAATTCAGAAAGTTGGCTCGGTTGATTCGAGTATTCGGTTTGAATTTTAAGAAAAAATGGTTCAGTTTCAGTTTTTAAATATTAAAAATCGATTGATCGATATATTTTAAATAGTATTAATTTTTATTATATGAGCTTATTTATAATGTGAGAGGTTTGGTAACTATGAGCATAGGTAAAATGAACTTTAAAGTTAAATAATTTATAATTGTTATAAAAAAAATTAAATAAAAATATATCCCTGCCATGGTCATTTAGAACAATTAATATTTGTAATATCGACAAAATAACAGAGTAAGCGAAATTAAAATGATAATTCCGATGGTTGAAAAAACAAAAATAAATTGATAATTCCCATTGCCCAAATAAAACCCACATTACATTTACACATCATTATTTTTAACCCACTATAAGTGAAAATTCAGTTTTCACTTTTCCATATAAACATGCTATAGAATTGCACGACCGGATTATCATGCTCACCTTCTAGCCGCAATCTACACAAGTAAATTAAAAGTTTGATTCATGAATGCGATAGAGATGTTCAAATCCGAAACCAATCCGGGCCCCTAAAAAAAAAGAACTTGAGAAAAACGAGCAAAGAAAACGAAGAAAATCTAAAGAGAGAAACATAAATTAAACTGAATCAGCAATATCCCATCAGTAAAGTTTATCGGACACCATTTCCTGAAGCAAGTGTAGCATCTAAATCAGAAAGCTACTGTATACTCAGGTACAAAGTTGAGTCATATATGAATACAAGTTCCAAATCCCATGACCTCAAGATATATAAAGTCCATGCATATTATCAAGGCCAGAATCAAGAAAAATGAAGACTTGGGTGAAACCACCCGTGACCATATTTTGTCATAGCGTTGCTGAAATGTAAATTTGAATCCTGGAACTCGCATTTGCTGCAAGATTGTAATCACACAAGCGAAATCTTGCACAGGAATTTGATACTCAGCTACCTGCAGCAGCAGGAACAGCGACTGGCTTTGAATCTTCCGCCTTTTCGTGTTCTTTGTTAAGCATCTGCAATCAGTTCTTCAAATTGTCAAGCTCACAAGTTCTATACAAATAGCATTCAGCACTCTTGATAGGTAATAATTTGGTCAAATATTTGTAGTTTTAAGTCCCGAAAGAAGATCAATATTACAACCACAACACACAATACCAGGTCCCGATAGAACGGATTAACCAGGTATGACAAGCTTCTTTGTTGCCTATGTTCAACAGCAGCTTACAAAAGTGCACTTACTTGCTGTATGGTTGAAAATTTTGCTTGCGACATAATCACAAAAACTAATCTATCACAAGTTAGAAGAATCAGTGTTGGATGGTTAAGCAAGAGCGATAGGGAAATTCAGAGCCGGAAAAATGAGGTGCAAATTGAACCAAGTTATTTATGCCAATCCATAGTCAAAGACTCAGAATACAAGAAAGCGTGTGTGTGTGTGTGTGTGTGTGTGTGGGGGGGGGGGGGGGGGGGGGGCGCTAACGCATGAATTTAGTGAGAGACGGGTGGGGTCAAAAAGTGTAAATAGGGAGAATTTTGTAAGTGAGAGCATTGAGCATACTGTTTTTGAGTTGATTTAGAAGTGTTCTAGCTTGAAGTTAGGGGGCAAGTGAGAAATCATTCTCTTTATAAGGTTCTTCCATGAGGCCATTATGACCGTCTAAGAAGCTTTCTACATAGATCAGTATTTCTTTAATGTTCAATAACATTAATGCTCAAGGGATTTATTTCCTTCTCTATTTGAGTTCAGTTTGTCGTACAATTTTCTTCAGTGGTAACATCATCAACCTGTTTTTTAAGCTATTCTCCTAACAGAGACCTACGAAGATCAGAATATTTGTCATTACTTAATTTTAATTTAATTTTGCATATAACTTGCAGTTTTGTATAATTCCTCGGTTCCATATGGCTGTAGTCGTATTTCTCGTTCGATCAATTAATCAAATAACTGTCTAAACAATGCAAAAGCCACAACCACAAAATTCAAATCTGTCTGAGGCTTCATGCAGCCAGTACCTAATTAGAAGCCCAGACTATGAGTCTGTGGAAGAACACCCCCAATGCTAGTATCAATGTAGTTAGTTTAATGGATCTTAAAAGTTTATGTTCTTACAAAAAGGAAATAAACAATAAAGCAGAACCTCTCACCTTATTGTTGATCAAATTATGAAGAGCAATCACACTTCTGATGAGGGATGAAAGATATATGACCAACATCATATCATTTGTTTTCACTGTAGAGAAGAAGCATATCAATTATTTCACTAAAGAAAATCTCAATTAATTACTTGTTGAACGAAATAAAAAACACAAAGTCCAACTGTCTTACCTGCAAAAGCTTTAATTAATTCGGACACGTTTAGATTAGGAAGTAGGTTGAACACATCCTGCAGAAGTTTATTAGCATATCAAAATGTGATGCAAAATCATTTCTACTTGGAAGAGAAGTGAGACACAACATTCTCTGAGTCAGACAACTTGAAAATTATATTGCGGATGGCGGACCAAATGACACAAACACACCACTTATTCAAGTATTATGGAATAAGGTAACAAGAATAAATAAACAGAGACCATAAAAAACTAAACATTCATCAACAATAACACCAAAAGGAAATCACTCAGTGAATAACAGTAATGACAAAATAAAAAGTGATACCTGGAGATGGTAAAGAATTTCGTGATTTAATGGGAGTTTCCCTTCAATGACAAGGTCCAGATAGTCCCGGATCTCTTTTAATCGTGCATCCAAACCCTTCAAAGCATAAAGTTTTCCAGTGACCTGCACAAGACAATGATTTATAAGACTCTTATTTCCTTCAGTTATTCGGCAGAATGTCATCAATCAACATTTTCATCAGTAAATAAAAAGGATTAAGGTTTTAATAGAATCCATTTTTTCTTTAAAAAAATTATGTACACTAAATGAGGGAAGCGTGCTAACACAACCTCTGTAGCAAGGGTGCTGATAGTTGTGTCCTTCACATCCCTTAACAAATGCTCAACGCCTATCATAAGCAGGATGAGTGGGATTAGAAACCAGTTTACATGAAGAAAAAACCTAAATCTAGTTGGTTCAAAGCCTTGGGGGAAAAATGCCAAAGACATCAAGCCCGTTGTTAAGTGTAGAAAAAAAAAGAACAAAAGAAATAACTTAAATTAAATTAATAACTTTCATGATAAAATCATACCAATTTCTTCGACTTCATGAGCGGCAATTTCCGAAGGAACATGCACAAACACCTTCTGGCTTTTTTGTGTCGCGTTCTGCATGTCACGAATAATAAAAATATTAAGAAAACTGTTATCTCCCCAATATTGTTGCTCCCTTCGGAAAGTGGAAATGGATACAAACATGTCAGACTTCAACATACATCTTTAACCTCCTCAACCGCATAATAGGCTTTAGTGGGTATCCCAAGCTCTTTCGGCTGGACATCGATAATGACTAACACAGGAGTTGGCACGTAGCTGTGCAGCAAGAAGAAATTTCGAATATTATCAAATATAGATGGTAATCATTGCATTATAAAAGAAAATACCATGATATACAGTGACTCATAAAAAAAAAGGAGCATTGAGAAACACAGGTGTGGTAAAAGAAAACCAGTGATTTTGACAAGTAAGAGAAAGATGATGCACATGCATAAAGTTTAAGTTAGTTACTGTTCAAAATGTAATCATATGGCTACCATAAACCAAGATCGGACCATAGTTGAACCGTGAACGGGTGGTAGAAAAAGTGAAAACAAGCGAGGAAAGTTGGGAGTATATTGTTATCAAGACACATTGCAACAAGTAAGTCGTGACAACAATCAGAAACACAACGGAAATTCCAGAGTCACCCAGAGTAATTTATTTCTTATATAGGACTGTTAGCTCCAAAACATGAATAACAATATGTTGAGGTTAATCACATTAGCAAACAATCAGAAAACATCCTTGGCAAGATTACAATATTTTGGGAGAAAGCAACTGCTGTAATTGATGATGCTTCAGAAAAATCATAATGCATTTTCTGTAGTGTATCCAAGCACAAGTGTATTTCAGAGATGTCACGTCAGCTTTACATGAATTATACAAAGTTTCTTCCACTAAGTCCTTATTAAACTTAAAATTTGTATCGCAATCACCCAAAACCTCTTAAGAAACAATACAGTTAACACTAATTTCGGGCATGACCACAGAATACAATTTAACGAATGATGCATAATACACCGAGTACCAAAGAAATGATGAGAATATTTGACAAGAGCGAAAAATTAAATGCAAAACTACCGATGCTTGAGTTTTGAACATAGGTATTCTCTAGCCTCTAGGTCAGATCAAGTAGTTTCCATCTGAGCACTGATGGACAAAGCAAGGTATAGGCCATGTTTTCATATCACATTCTGGATGGCACTCTAATGTAATCTAAAACAAGCTTTAGAACAATTTTAGACAGACAAAGCTTCTACTACAGTATGCCCCCATGGAAATTGTTTAAACTCCATGTCTCTTTTTGTTTCATACATGGAAACATCAGGAAATTGGCAAAAATAAAGATTTGTTCATCAAACACTTACTAATTAAAGAAAGAAAAAACCTATGTTCCTCCAAAAGCCAGAAATCTTACTCATTAAATAGCCCATGAATAGATAAGTCATTCTCCCTGAGCTTGGGACCAGTGCTATACCAGCCAACCACATGCTCCTTTGCTGATACGTTTTTAAAATTATCAAATTAAAATTAGGACTGACAAAATAGCTAATAAGAATTTGGGATGATGGCATATCACAAACCATTAATTCTTCTGAACATGGAAAACATTGATTCATGGTAGTTATGATCAAGAAACCAAATGCTCGGGTCCCGATCTTCTTCTTCAAAGGGAACTGCATATATCATCCAAATGGAAATTGATTAGGAAAGCAAGGCAATATGCAACTCGGGACAAAATATACCCTAATAGAGTTGGAAGATCATTTAGGACTGACAAAATTTGGAAATGCCAGCAAATCAAACATTCATTACGTTTTAAATTTTGCCCATACATTCTCAAAACTCAACTGTGCAAAATTACTTCAAGTATACTAACATATATTTAGCAAAGTTGGATTAGAGAGAGAGAGACTGAAGAAAATAAATATGCAGACAAGAAGACTCGAGAACTAACATTTAGTGAGTAACCCAAGCGTTGCTGCAAGAAATTGAATAATCTTAAAATTTGGACAAAATTACGAAATTGACATTGCCCAATGTCGGTCAAATGCATACATAGACAGAAGTAAAAAAATCTTGCAATGATTGTTCCTGATACCAGTTTCAGGCCTTGAAGACTAAGGAACTCTCTATTTCCCCACTAACTACCAAATGATGTTATGGAAGCCAATCCTATAAAAACAATGCTCTTCAGAGTGCTAACTGCAGCGATTCATCCGATCATTCTATTATCTTCCCAAAAAAGTATGAACACAGCCCAAAACATAAACCCGGAGCAATACTCAGTGGCTGCAATTATCATCCACCCAATTCGACCCCTACAAAATTCAATAAACAATTCTTCCAACAAATGACATTTCATAACTCAAAACTTAAGCTCCAAAAAAAATCATCACACATAAAAACAAGGCCTAAAAATTTTAAAAATAAAAAATCAACAGTCTATAATAAAAAAAAAAGGCCAGATCTGAATCATCTACCGGCGTAGCTGTTGGTTACATCGACCGTGCCCTTAAAGGAAGAACCAAGAAGAACTCCGACGACACGCTTCCTGGTATCACGTGCCACGCGATTGTAGTGGTCGACGATGCTCAGCAGCACCAGTGGGTGCACCACCACCTTCTCAATCGGCCGCGACGAAATTTGCTGAGATTTTATCACGTCCATTTCTGGCGATTCTCTGCTCTCTTGTTCTTCTCTATATTCTAGGGCTTTTAGGGGGAATCTGGTTTCAATTTTTGGGCGGAAAGCTATGTTGATGCTTATGGTTGGTTGGACGATTATGGACGACGCCGATTCAATAATGGTGCAAGCTCACAGAATTTCATTGGTCATCTGGCCCAATAAATATTTTGGGCCGTCAGGCCAATTCATAGAATATTAGTATACTGTCGTACGCGTTGTGTGATCGATAATATTTTTTATAATTTATTTAATTTACATTTAAATAAAGATCAAAATATAATTATAAAAAATAATGAGTAACTACACTGTAATTTTGATATATAAATTAAAAAATAAATTAAAAAATAAATTAAAAAATAAAAGAATAAAAATATGACCTCAGTAAAAATTGAACATATAACTTAAACTCAAAGAAACAATGACTCTATTCACCACACCACATATAACTTGCAATAAAGTTTTAACATTTTATTAATATATATAATTATTAAAATAGATCATGACACCAAAGTTAATTACTCTAAGTATCTTAAACTTAATAAAGTAATATAGATAATATAGATATCCAACTCCTTTTCAAATCATATCTTCCCTAATATATTTATGCTTATAAAAATAGAAAATTAAAAAAAAAGTCAAAAAATAATAACTGACTGGAAATATATCCCAATCTATTACAATTTGCACAAAAATATATGTTATATTAAATTTTGATGTAAATACTCTTGTCACTTGCCAACTCTAGTTTTACATTAAACATGAGCATTTTTAGCAGTTTTCTTTTCTAGTATATCACTAAATGTATCATTCTAAGGTACTCTTAATATATCTTGACCAACAATAAGTAAAATAGCTATTTTTTTAATTATATTATACTTCAAAAATATCATATACAAATTATTGCATTTTTTATATTACTTTAGAGTCTTTCCAAAATTTAGAGTTGCTAAAAAAATCATCAAAGAAAATAATTATGTGTATACGGACTGATTCTACAATAGTTCATTAAATAATTATTAAGAAATTACGAACTGCCAAACATGGCCAGATGGATCGAAAACCACCATTTGATTACTAACCATATCAATATTTACGGAAAAGGAGACAATAAGAACGATGTTTCATTTAATTATACCAATCAAGAAACAGGACTGAGAAGGTAAGGACGAACAAAAAGAGCAGAAGAAAAGTTCGGCTGCCGCTGTTTCGTTGAATGGCTTGTGATAATTCTTTGTTTCCAAGCTCAACATTTTTTGTTGCTTCAATTGCCTGTAAAATTTGAAATAACAAAGCATCAATTTCGACCGCATCTATCAAACTGATCATCATCGAAAACACTGCGGTAGCACGAGTCAGATATTAGATACATCCAGTGTGAAGGGAAATGGTTTCTCTTAGGATGAAAATGAACTTGTACTTACTGACCTGCTCGTATAGATACTCTATTTGTTGTGCCTGTTGCAATACATGAGTGGACATGAGATGGTTCAGCGCACTTATTTCCACCATCTTTGTCTCAGTTACTTGAACAGCATCTAACATGCTGGCCAACTCTACCTGCAGCAACAGGTACGAATGCAGAAAGAAGCTTTAAAGTGAATCATCATAAAACTTTATCATGCCGTTTCACAAGGAAAGTTTAACTAGTCAAACACAAAATCAATCACCTGGAGGGTGCGTGTCTCATCATCCAATAGTTGTTTATGCATCCTAACTGGATCAGTTTGAAATTCATCAGGCTGTCTTGCTTCTAAATTACTTCCATCTCTAGGTTCTACAAAATTAGAGTTCTCAGTAGCATCAGCTGGGACAGCCACCTTCGATTTTCTTCTAGGTGTCACCCGGTTGATAGCTTCTTGGAAGCGCAATGCTCGGAGCTTATCAAACTGCGATGTCACTGAATGAAGTTTTTCACTTAAAATTAGCACCTGCGTGAGGAAACATGGGGTACTTGACATGTCGAAAAGTATATTATAGAGCAACTGCAAAGAAATTATGCATTATGCATTCAACATAAAAGACCCTAGAATCAACATTTGGGTAGTCGGGTTTTACTTTAAGATTCAGATACTTTTTGTTCAAAATATTGAAACCAAAAGGGAAAGAAAAGCTATTAGGTGCCACAGCACCATGCACCATGGCATTCTATCTGACTTCATATGATCAAATTCCAGAGTAGCTAACTGAATACCAGGTTTAGAAAGAAACCTAGGAATGCCAATATGATAAATACTTCAAGGCTGCGATCAGATACTCCTTGGGTAAAACGTAAAAAAAGAAAAATATGTTTCCTGTACAATTATTAATAAAGATCCTGAAAGGTAAAAAAAGGCAACCAGATAGCAATGAATCAACATGCTTTTTTATTTCAACTAACTAACTGATCAACCAAATACACCAATGTTGGGGTGTTCGTTTACCCAAAACTAGAACCCTGGGTTTGAATCAAACTACATGGGTTGTAAAAAAAACTCAAGAAAAAACTCGTACCGCTCCGTGTTTGTGTGCTATAGTATCAGTATTTGAATTATCAGTTCTGATGCTAAGCCATCCCTTTGCATTTGCTTCCTCCTTGTTTATGCTATTTTTGAGAACATCTATTCTCTCTTTACATGTTTTAATGAAAATCGTAACCTGCAAATGTAGAGTCGGTAAAAAACGTGCAGGCAAACAATACCACCAAGAAAGATTCTATCAGACAGCACCTGGCACCACACATTAGTTAAAGAGAATATAAAAAAGTCTGGAGACCACAAGAACTCAAACTATGTCATTATGTAATCAGTTAAAAAACTGATACATGTTACAAATATATCACAAGCTATTGATCTCCACTCATTTTGATGCAGGAAAACTTTCTATGTATCCTCAATTACAAGTTAAAACCACCCAAAATTTTAATCTTTGGTTCGAAGAGCTGCGGAATGAGTTGATGGATGCTTGGAGAAAAGCGAAAAGGCATGGTACATATAATGCATCTGAAGATTGGAGAATACGAAATAATGCACAATCGAGTTCTCTATGTGAAAGTGCACGTGGCATACACAAATGGAAGCAATCCAGAGACCAATACTCAAGACAAAACATGAAAAGTTGTAAAAAGAAGAGAAACAACATGAAATGATATTAGACAATTGAGCTATACAGATACACATGTTTTGATTCAAGGGAGGTGACTGTTAGTTGAACATTGAGGACTAAATTTAGCAAGGAATTCTAAAGATGAAGTTGAAGTCATGGGAAATGAACCACAATCATTAAAAATATGTTTTCACATCAAAAGGTGATTTGAGTCTACAAAATTCTTTAAAGTAAAAAAACCAAAAACAAAAACATGAAATGTATCACCTCGTGTTCAATGCTATCTCTCTCTTGTTCTGTGGTACGGTGTGGATCAACATAATCCTTCTTATGCTTCATCAAGAACTCCTCCAAAGTTCTGATACTTTCAAGCTAGAGGATAAAGGGTCAAACGAGCATCAAGTAACAGTCAGTCATATAAGTCGAGAGAAATATGTTAACGATGCATAGATAAAACATGGTCTTCAAAACTAAATGCATACCGTAGTTACTGCAGCTTTTGTAAATGGCCCTCTCTCCGGATTTTTGCGCATTATAAAAGTTGCCATCATTGCCGCGGTTTTGGACTGCCAAATTAAGATTTAGAACTAAAATCATCGTCGACCAAGGGAGAAGGATTTTTCCAAAAAAACAATATACAGAAAAATGAAAAAACATTGGACACGAAAAGAAGGAACCTCCGTATATCCAAAGTTGACCGCCGCTCGGTGGACGGCATCTTTGAAATCTTCCGTCCTATCCCTAACTCTTACTACTTTTGCCATGGTTTCACCGTTTCAGATCCGATTCAAGAGAAAGAAGTGATCGAAATTCTGCAAAAATACACAAAAAAAATAGCGCCGATATTTCTTAACATCGGATGAAACATGAAAACAAAAAAAAAACGTAATCCGACAGGTTAGGGGATCACTCGCTGCCAATTATCCCATACCCTCTCTAATATGGTAGACATGGTAATGTAATTTAATGCAAATCGCACCTTTTTATCTCGATCGAGAAAATTAGCAATCCGGATTCCGTCGAGGCAGGGGAAAATAGACGTCGATCGTCGCCCGAGGTTGCTGCGTTTCACAGTTCTATCTGCCCTCATTTACCATTCGAAGCATATTATGCAGAGCGCACCATAAGGTTTCGCTGGAGTAAGTCGCCGATTCTTTGTACGATCCTAATTTAGTTTATATTTAAACGGAGGCACGCTGTAATTTGAGAAAATATAAAATGAAAATGGAAAATCATACAGAAAAAGAGAAAAGGTAGGATAGAATCTGGGACTTCAAGCTTAAGAATTATATGTTATCTATTTAGTTACATATGTCTTGAAAATCTGATATTTTATTAATATATTTAATTTAATTATAAAAATAAATAATGACACTGAGACTTTTGACTTTATTAAAAAAAAACTTAATAAATAGTAACAGATTATCATGGGAGAAAATTAAAAGCATGAAATATTTATAATCCGACGTATTTTATTAATGTCGGGTGAACTCTTATGTTAAGATCTTTCAGTTATATTTTCTTAAAGAAAAAGTAATCAAGCCACAATTCATAGAGGACTCGAAATAGAGGACAAGACTTCCTAATTTTGGGTGTCGTCAACTTCGAAACCAGGTATGCTACATAATTGGAAGATTTGTTGCAATGAAAACAATCAAATTTGAGCCATGCGCCTAAGCATATTTCACAAAGAGATGGAAGAATGGAGAAGTATTGCAAATGAAATTGACCACAGAGCATTTGTTTCCACGATAACTATGTCCAATGGTTTTGCCTTGCAACCAAACCATCAGCTCCGTTCCCAAATTCATAATTAAGAAGTAATTTTTCTAGTCTAGTTTCATATGACATAAATGTTCCAAGCTTATGATAATATGTCGGGTTGGATATCCAATTATAATACTCACTTCTCTGATAAAAAAAAATAAATTAAAGATATTTAATGTTCCATTGGCGTTGAGCTTCCAAGTGTATTTTAATTAATGGGTTTGATAAGTTGACGTTTAAAACTATAGTTGTAGACTTATGTAGGAATACCATAAAATTTAAAACAAGATTCTAAGCTTGAAATAAAAACAATGTATTTTTAATGGTACAACTACTCAATCAAGTGAAAAAAAGAATTATAAATCTGCAAAAACATGGTAAGTACTAGAATCCACGTCAATAAGCCTCGCCGCAGAAATTGCTGCTATAACTGACATACATCCGAAAAACAAGACATTTAGCCAATGCCAACTCTTCTGCAAGGATGTAAGCTTATTCTTCTTGGCAACAAGATACATGTGGTTTGCAAGAATAAACGTGAGAGGGAATGTGCTAATAGCTCCCGTAAGACTCATGAAATCGCCCAAGAATGGTAGCAAGGCTGCAACGAAGGAGGTCATCCCTAGGTAACCGCCCCTGACTAAGATCCTGAAAGACAAGTTGCGTAAAGCAAGCGCGCTTCCTTTGATCCCATATTTTGTGTCCAAGTATTCATACATTGGGCTCGCAAAAATCTGAGAGCCAAAAATGGTGATTCTGAAGTCAATATACATAAATATTAAAGATTGCGATAAACTGCAATAAAAGTTTTTGATTTGGTCTTATATTGTACTGGGAGACTTAAAAGAGGTATGTTTTGCATTGAAAGGTGTAAATGTAAGGTTATATAAAGGAAATTCAAGGATGCTTTGATATGAAGCCTCAAAACCGTAAACTTGAAAGAGGTATATTTCTGCATTGAAAAGGTGTAAATATAAGGTTCTATAAAGGCAATTCAAACTTCAGGGGGTTTCGATTTAATTTACCTTGAAATGTTTTCACGATATGTAAAATGGGTAGATCAAGATAAAAATAGAAAAGGATGACGATGAATACATGTAAAGCAATGATTGTCTGCAAGAAAGCTGAAATATTAGCAAAAGCCTTGATCCAAATTGGACCATTAACATTGTTGAGCAAGTAGGCTGATGTGCTGGAACCGTAAGCCCAGTATCCCATAAAAGTCACTGCATACATTGGCAGAACTCCAAGTGTGAACTGAAAATACAGAGCCTTCATCATGTTCTCAACAACAGGTTTTCTCACTGTTGCCTGTCAAAAATATGAATAAACATAAGAATTGATCGAAAACCGAATCTATAACCTCTAAAAAGATTTTTTGGCGGACTGAGAGCAATTTAGACACCAGCAAGTCACATGTGAAGTCCCCTAGAAGATCCTACTGTTAATTATACATTCTATTCATACGGAAAGTTCCTCATTAATTTTCTTTACCTGTATTTCAGGAAGCATTCCAGTATTGAAGGCAAAAACGAGATTTGCAGAAGCACCAATGGTTGTAAAAATCTTGTCTGCGACTGATCCTGGAATTTTGTAATCCCTGGGAGGAGCTTCAGTGCCTATTGCAAATTAATGGTTTCCTTATCACAAAATTAAAATGAATTCTGCTCTGGGAAACTGGATTTGGTACATCTTAGCTTAAGAAATGTAAACGAGAAAATCAGGATAGTGTACCATCTTTAAGTGCCAGCGCAAATCCTATGATGATGTATACCAGACTAAAAAACGTTGAAAACGCCAACCATACACGCAGTGCTGACAAGTGAGGTATGGCCATGGCAAACAGAGCACATGCTAGCCCCGCTATGGTAATGGCATATGGAAGTTTCATGGAATGATCACCGTGAAAAAGAATATAAAAAGCCTGTGAACCATAAGAATAAAGAAAATAAACTAAAGCCTCGAGATCTTTATAAGAAAATCCCAGTATCTCAAAATTCATGGCATAGATAAGTATCATACTTCAAGATTTTGATGTTAGAGTGCCACAAGTATAAATGCAGAGATAAAAGTCAGATACGGAGTAATTGAGAAGACTATCCTCCAAACTCAAACATGGGACTTTGAAACAACAAAAGTAATAACGTACCTTAAAAGCCTGACCAGCTAAAATGATAAATCCAACATTGATCATGAAGAGATTCACATACTGCAGCGCCCATGTCAGAGAATATGCCTTTCTACCTATAAAAACAAACCTTAGAATGTTCTACTCTGTGAGAAAAGGAACTGGAGAAATTATTCGACTTCTTTTTATCATCGTTACGTGTTATTTGTGCTTACCGTATATAAATCCTGCAAGGTCTCTGTATCTGATATGCCTCTTTCCTCCGAACTCATGAAGCTTGGCAACAAGAGCATTTGCATACAAAGATATTGCTGTTGCAAGGATAAGTCCTACCACACCTCCTATCCAACCCAACGGAACCATGACAGTGCCAGAGTACCCCAGCACATAGGCACTGTTGATTCCAGTAGTGAGAACAAATCCCACTTGAAACCATGAATCTACAAACAAGAACAAATCCCACTTAAAACCATGAATCTACAATAACATCACAAGGACAATAAGCCAGTAGAGTAAAATAAAACACATCACGACGTTACAAGCCATCAGCAACAAAAATCAATAGATGAGTTCAGTTCAAAGGTAAATCATCACATTGATGTTGAGGGATGAACAGTTCCATTAAAAGTAAACTGAACTTCAGCATTTTTTTAATATATTTTGAATGAATTTTGTTAAGATACACCTTAAAGTCTACATCATAAGTGGGACAGGTAAAAGATGTAGAATACAACATTTTAAACCAACCAATTTTCCAGTATTAGGTAGAAATTTTTGATATATTAAACATAAGGCTAAACAAATTAAAGCTCAAATCTGATCAAATTTTCCCGATTGAAAAGTTGGAAAACATAACATCCTCAGAATAGATAGATGCTTACACATGCAAAGTAAAAATCACAAATAAACATATCCAACAAACTCAAATCAAACCCAGAAAGTCACTAAATCTTTTTTATTTCCGAAAGCATCCGAAATATACTGAGTGAAGGAAAACCCTTTCCGCAATCAACGTTTCCCCTAAAATACTGGTTCTAATACTTAACCAGCCACCGTAGAAAGCTTGTTGATTTGGCACCATTAAAAAACACGTATGCAGATCACAATAACTTAATTCGCTGATGGAACGCCCATGAATGAATCGGAGTGTGAAGTTTATTAAAAAAAAAGGAAAAGAAGAAAAAAGGATTGAATAAAAAAGAACCATGGCTGATTTGGTGGGCGGTGTCTGGAATTTCGACGGACAAATGATCATCAGAATAGACCTTTCCCGCAGAGGCGGAGGTCCCAACGACGCCGTCTCCACCTTGGCCACCCATTCCCAGCACCACCTCACCGCCTTCTTCTCCTGCTCCCGATAGCAGTCCAATGACCTCCTCCTCCTCTTCGAGTATCACCAAAGCCAACCCTTCTTCTTCCTCTCTTCTCTCTTCCACTATTTATTACTGACCAAAAAAACAAGGTAATAAATCAAAAAACCCGAAGTAGTTTGCAGAGATCGAATGTACCTCTGTACTTTGAGAGAAAACGAGAGGGGGAGAATTGAATTGTTATAATTGGCAATTAATTTCATCCGAGGTTGTCGAGTTCTTCGATTGAATTTTTTATTTATGTAAAAATCAAAGGCATTGATTGGTTACTAGTTAATTAACAGTCCCCATAAAACTAAACAGTTGATTCGTTACCGTTAAATGGGGGCCGTTTATCAGATTTGGTGGGGGAACATGATTGGTTTGTTTAAAAAAATATTATAAATTAATAAAATAAATATAAAAATATAGCAAATTGGGAGGATTTGTAAAAATATAACAATCCGGGACTAACCGTCCCGGATTCATATTTTTTTATTTTTTTAAAAAAAATAAGGAAAAGAAAGTGGGGCAGGTATTTTTTTAAAAAAAACTATAAGGGAAATCGGCGACGGTTGCTATTGGCGAAGATTTGGAAGACACCGTCGCTATTCGCGTCGGTTTAAACAACAACCGTCGCTAAAGTAAATCATTGTATTACTGCCACGGATTCTGAGAAGACGTGTCCCATTTTCTTTCTTCAAGTAGAAATACGGGTATTCTTTTTATCATCGTCAAAAATAATTGTTCCTCATATTCATTCTCGCAACTTATTTTTTTCATTCGATTTATATGTACAAAATCAATCTTTTCTACTTCGATCATATATTAATATTATTTGTTGATTTTATCGTCCATTTCATTTGAAGAGATACGGAGATGTAATGTTTAATTTCGTTGATAATATTATAATTATATATTAAGAAATAATTTTTTTGTGTAACTTTTTTTATAATATTTGTCATTTATCTCATAAAATAGCATCGTCCGTTGATATTATTACAAGTTCCATATAATTACGTCTGAGAAAATAATTTAATTAATTTTTTAATATTTTGTTTGTATTATTTATATTATATTAATGTAATTATAATTTTGTTCACTAACATTATATAATTAGAGATAATTTAGTTAAATATCATATTTTTAATATTAATCGCGATGCTAAAAAATAGTTTGATATAATATTATATCTACAATAATTATATTTAATTTACGTGATATAATATTATATCTACAATAATTAAAAATTTTAATTAATATACTTATTTTAATTACAAAAATTATATTACTTGATATAATATTATATTTACAATAATTACAATAATTACAATAGTTATATTTAATTTACGTGATATAATATTATATCTACAACAATTACAATAAATACAATAATTAATTGTTTTATTGGAATTAAAATATGTATATAAATTACGGATTTTATATTTACGTGAAATTTTATGTATATTATATGTATAATTATAGTATTAATTGCATTATAAATTACGAAGGTTAAAAATACGTGAAATTTTAAAACTTATTCTCAATATACTTTAAAAACGTAACAAAATACTTTATAATTTCATTAGTATTAAGTACACTAATATTAACTCATTTTTATATTAAAATAAATTATTTATATTAAAATTACTTCTTAATATATAATTATAACATTATCAACGAAATTAAACATTACCTTTTCGTATCTCTTCAAATTAAATGGACCATAAATTCAACAAATAATATTATTATATGATCGAAGTAAAAAAGATGGATTTTGCACATATAAATCGGATGAAAAAAATAAGTTACGAGAATGAATATGAGGAACAATTATTTTCGACGATGATGGAAAGAATACCCGCATTTCTACTTGAAGAAAGAAAACACACGGAAGTTAAACGTCTTCTTACTTTAGCGACGGTGGTTTTTAAACCGTCGCAAATAGCGCCGGATTTGTCTTAACCGTCGCTAGTGGCGACGGTTTTACATAAACCGTCGCTGATTTACCTTATATATTTTTTAAAAGATCCGTGCCCCACTTTCTTTTTTTTAAAAAAATAATAATAAATATGACCGGATTGTTATATTTTTACAAATCTCCCCAATTTGCTATATTTTTACAATTATTTTATTAATTTATAATATTTTTAAAAAAAACCCGAACATGATTGGTCGGGATTCATTGCCACGTGGAGATTGTTGCCCCCGGGGGAGAATTGAATTGTTGGACTTACACGGTATCACGGATTTTTATCTGTGAGACGAGTTAACTCTATCGATATTTGCAATAAAAAGTAATACTATTAGCATAAAAAATAATATTTTTTCATGGATGACCCAAATAAGAGATCCGTCTCACAAACTACGACCCGTGAGACCGTCTCACACAAATTTTTACCTTGATATTGTTGTTTTTATTTTCTCAAACATTAATAGGTTCATGTGGTTTTAAAAAATAGTTTTGTTTGCTTTACATTTTACAATATAGTATTCCTTAATTTTGAAATCTTAAAATACCCCTTTTTCAACATGTTTATCCATTCTAATCAATTAATACAACTTAGTGAGATAAAAATTTATTTTTAAAAACAATGATAACAAATCGTATCAACGTAATTTTTTTTAGAGATAACATAAATTTCAAATCTTGTTTGGAAGTTGGAACTCATCTCGTGGGAAAGTGGCATTTATTTAGAGGGCTCAATCCAGTAATTCAATATAGAGATACTAATGGATATTTGAATTAATGGAATGAATGAGCGTTTGGTCAATAGTTATAAGTTCGATTCTTCTTATCAATATATTCTCAACGAGCTTGTTGCACAGGGTTTGTCCAACGCGGTTTACTTGACTAAAATGATTTGCAGGCTATTGTGTTAGTCCAAGCGTTTACTCACATACCAAAGTATATCGGATATGGATTCTCACTTCATCAAGATATACATATCTTACTATTTAATTAAAATCTGACTCATTTAAAAATTGGTTTTTAAACATAATGAAATTATAGTAATACTCATTATTTCCTTATTTAAAAAAAAACATCGATGCTTATAGGTAATTTCACCTTTATTGTCCTAAAATAGTCAGTCTTTTTAAATCTGTAATCTTATATTTTCTGTATTTTCAAATTCAACATTATATTTATATATATTTTAAAAATTTTAGATCGTCCCTTGCTCTAATAAAAAAATGAAAAAAAAAAATCATTAGTGTGTAAAAGGACATTAGTCTGAAATTTACCGCAGCGTGAATGCTACTGTCGTTGGCTTCGCAATTAGTTCTGAGGTTTATGAGCATTTATCTCAGTGTGCTGGACTCGGGCTCGTTAGAGTCGTTGATCTGTGTAAAAGTTTGTTCTATATCATTACCTCTGTTCCACAACAGATACCAGAAGATGTCGATCGATTTTTACTTCAGGGGTTTGTTGAGATTCCTACCTTTTTCCTCGAGGTGCGTAATTGTTTACTCAATTGCTCTTTAAGGTGATTTGTTTTTGTGTAAAGTTGGAAGCCAACCCACAGTGCTAGAAAATCTGAGGTCACTTGAAAATTTGTTTCCAAGTTGGTTTTGTTGGCTATTAGAGTGGTAGAGTTTTTGTTTCTTTCCTCAGGTTCCGTTTCAGGCTATATTTATCCGTACATGTCTCGCAATGTTATCAGCTAGAAGATCTGTTATATATATCGAAGGTTTTAAGACAAGTACGTGCAGCTTGAACCTGTTAGAAAGTGTAATCGATAAATTTCGGTTCTTTAATATATTTTATGTATTCTTATTTTGTTTCCAACCATTTTGCGAGTTTCAGTAAAGTCTGTTGGTCCCACGTGCGGAATTTGAGATAATAAGACCCGAAAATAAAGAATAAAATGGACACCGAGATTTACGTGGAAAACCCCTAAAAATTATTAGGGTAAAAACCACGGGCAAGATGGAAAGAATTTCACTATAATATTTTTTGTGGTGTACAACTCACTCACTGTGTTTTCAAAGAGAACACACACTCTCTTAATACAGGAGAACAAAACACCTCAAAAATATTATAGAACTAAGCACTCAAATGCTTATAAGATGAGAGAAAACTCGAAGAAGGGATGATTTTAGAATGAAGGGGGGATCTCTATTTATAGAGCCTCCTGACCGTGTGAACACGCGTTAAAAACGCGTATTTCATCAATTCTGCGAAACTTCCTGCAAAATAGGCAACACACATTTATTACATGTTTTCCTTTCCTGTGCTGCCTTTCTTGACTTTTCCAACATTTCTCTCACTTGGAGATTTGATTGAGAATCAAACACATCTCCACACATCCTTTCAATCTTGCTGTTACCTGTTGCTTACGTCTCTGCTAGGCCACTTGAGGATCTACACCATTCAAACTTATCAGTGTTCACTGGCTTGGTCAGAAAATCAGCTATGTTGTCCTTCGTATGGATCTTCTGCATATCCACACTTCCTTCTTCTACTACTTCCCGCACAAAGTGAAATTGTACTCCAATGTGTTTAGTCCTGGAATGAAAGGCTGGATTCCTTGCGATGTGCAAGGCACTCTGACTGTCACAAAACAAAGGAACATTCTCTTGTTTGTGCCCGATCTCCTCCAATAACCTTTTAATCCATATTGTCTCCTTGCAACCTTGAGTAGCTGCCATGTATTCTGCCTCTGTTGTAGATAACGCCACAACTGTCTGCAGTTTTGAAACCCAGCTTACTGCTCCTCCTGCAAGTGTAAACACATAACCAGTAGTAGATTTTCTATTATCAGGATCACCTGCATAATCTGAATCGACATAGCCCCTGAGTGTAAAATCCGATCCTCCATAACATAATGCAGCATTCGAGGTACCCTTAATGTATCTAAGCATCCTCTTAACAGTGCTCCAATGCTCTCGTCCAGGATTCGCCATATACCGACTAACTGCTCCCACTGCTTGAGCAATGTCTGGTCTTGTACAGATCATGGCGAACATCAAACTTCCCACTGCTGATGCATACGGTACTCGAGACATCTCCATCCTCTCTGCTTCACTGCTAGGACACATCTCGGATGATAACTTGAAGTTAACAGGAAGGGATCAATATTGGCTTACTATCTTGCATGTTGAAGCGTTGCAAGACTTTCTTCAAATAATTTTTCTGGGAAAGCCAAATCTTTCTGTTACTTCTGTCTCGGTGAACTTGCATCCCTAGAATCTTGTTTGCTGGTCCCAAGTCCTTCATATCAAATTCCCTAGCCAACTGTGCCTTCAATCCTTGGACCTGATCTTTGTTGGGGCCTGCTACCAACATGTCGTCCACATACAACAGTAAAATTATATAATCATCACCAGACCTCTTGAAATACGTACAAGGGTCTGCACTCAGTCTGTTGTATCCAAGGCTCATGATATAGGAATCAAATCTCTTGTACCAACATCTCGGCGCCTGTTTGAGACCGTACAGAGATTTCTTTAACCTGCAAACCAAGTTCTCTTTGCCTTTTTCCGCAAAACCTTCTGGCTGGAGCATATAGATTTCTTCTTCAAGATCTCCATGAAGAAACGCCGTTTTCACATCTAGCTGTTCTAGATGTAGGTCAAACACTGCACACAATGCCAACACCACTCTGACTGTTGTAAGCCGAACCACAGGAGAAAATATTTCATTGAAGTCATTGTCTTCTTTCTGAGCACATCCTTTTACCACCAACCTAGCACGATACCGCTCCACTTGGTTATTGCTATCACGTTTGATCTTATAGACCCATCTGTTTCCAATGGCTTTCCTCCCTTGTGGTAGTGTAACAAGATCCAAAGTTTTATTCCTGTCTAATGCCTCCAACTCTTCTTGCATTGCTATCATCCACAAGGATACATCCGAGCTTTGAGTAGCCTCGTGGAAACTTGATGGCTCACCATCCTCTGATAATAGACAATATGCAATGTTGCTTTCAGTGACATAATCTGAAAGCCAACCTGGTGGTCTTCTGTCTCGAGTTGATTGCCTCACATTGGAAACCTCAGACTCAACATGTTCTTGTTCTTCGTGCTCTGGTACTGCTTCACAAGAAACTTGACCTTCGTCCGTCTTATTTTCCACCTGAAAAATAGTAGTTTCTGAATTCAGTGTGCCTTTGTCTCCCTTTACTTTATCTTCCTCGAAGATAACATCCCTGCTGATGACAAGCTTGTGAACAGTAGGATCCCACAAGCGAAACCCCTTTACTCCATCAGCATAACCCAAGAAGATACATTTTCTGGATTTCGAATCCAACTTTGATCTTTCTTGCTAATTGTACAGAACGTACACCGGACTTCCAAATGTATGCAAATGAGAATAATCTGTCGGCTTCCCGGTCCACATCTCCATCGGAGTCTTCAAATCAATCGCCACTGAAGGAGAACGATTGATAATATAACAAGCGGTTTTGACTGCTTCTGCCCAAAATGACTTTTCTAGACCTGCAGTCCTCAACATAGCTCTTGTTCTGTCTAACAAGGTTCTGTTCATCCGCTCCGCCACTCCATTCTGTTGAGGTGTGTAAGCCGTCGTGAATTGTCTCTTGATGCCCTCATGTTGACAATATGCATCAAACTCGTCACTGGTATATTCTCCTCCATTGTCAGTCCTCAGACACTTGATTTTCTTTTCAGAATCAAGTTCAACCCGCGCTTTGAAATCTTTGAAGATCTGGAAAACATCTGATTTCTTCTTGATTGGATACATCCAACATATCCTAGAGAAATCATCAATGAACGAGACAAAGTATCTTGCTCCTCCTAGGGATACAACCGGTGCTTGCCAAACATCTGAATGAATCAGCTCCAATATGCTTTTGCTCCTGGCAGTAGAAGTGCCAAACTTTAATCTGTGTTGTTTACTGGTAACACAGTGCTCACAAAAGGGTAGTGACACTTTTGTAAGTCCCGGCAGCAGCTTCCGTTCTGAGAGAATTTTCAACCCCCGTTCTGAAATATGCCCGAGCTTTCTATGCCATAACACTGTTAATTCTTCTCCTGAACCAATTGATGCAACAGCTAGTTCTGCCTCTTTATGTGTTTCTCCCAAAAGTACATACAAATTTGCAGCAACCTTTTCCGCCTTCATAACCACAAGCACGCCCTTCACAATTTTCATGATCCCGTTCTCGATCCGAGTTTTGCACCCGATGTCATCCAATTGCCCCAAGGACAAAAGATTTTTCGTCAGTCCTTTCACATGTCGTACCTCCTGTATGGTGCGAATGGTGCCATCAAACATTTTAATTTTGATAGTACCGACCCCAGCGATTTCCAAGGCATGGTCATTTCTCATGAATACAGATCCTCCTGAGACTGGTTCATAATGATCAAACCACTCTCTCCGAGACGTCATGTGCCACGTCGCTCCTGAATCCATAATCCATGTATCACAAAATTTGTGCCTGCCTTCTGCAACAGTTGCTGCTTCGCTGAATAATATTTCACCACTGCCTGAAGTACTGGCCACATTTCCTTGAGAGCTTTTATCGATACTCGTACACTCTTTCTTGAAGTGCCCTTTACACATTTAAAGCAGTAAATATTTTTCTTCTTACTTCTCGACTTTGATCTACCTCGCCTTTAGCTCCCACTGGAGTCACGATCCATAAATCTTCCTCTTATCATCGGTAAAGCCTCTGCTTGCTTCGATGTTACCAACCTATCTTCTTTATTCTTGCGCCGGCTTTGTTCTCCGAGAACCGCAGTTAAGACATCGTCGAATCTTAGAAAGCCCATCAGAATATTGTTGGTAATGTTGATGATAAGTTGATCGTATGAATCTGGTAGACTTTGAAGTAGAAGCTCCGCACGTTCATTTTCCCCTATTTTATGCCCCATGGAAGTGAGTTGGGCAAATAGAGTATTTAGTGTATTGATATGGTCGGTCATCGATGAGGATTCCGCCATCCGAAGAGTATAAAGCCTTCTCTTTAGGAAAATCATGTTGTGTAGCGACTTGACCTCGTACATCTTTGTCAGAGTATCCCAGATAACTTTGGCTGTTTTTATCTCAGAGATACTTGACAAAACTTCGTCTGCTATAGCCAAGTGTAAATTGGCAACAGCATTATCATTCATCTCGTTCCACTTTCCATCATTTGTAATCTCCACCGGTCTATCTCCAATAGCCGCCAAGCAATTTTCCTTTCTTAAAACTGCTTGTATCTTTATTTTCCATAGCATAAAATTGCTTCCGTTGAATTTTGCTATCTCGTACCTTTCCGCCATTATGTCTACAACAATTTTAGTAGACCAGACAAAATAATCCCGCCTTAAATAAAAAATCTTAAAAAAAACTTTTCTGATGTGGAAGATCAGTCTAGGCTGCAACCACAGAGCATACTCAGAATTTTAAGAAATTTTAAACCAAGGCTCTGATACCACTTGTTGGTCCCACGTGCAGAATTTGAGATAATAAAACCCGAAAATAAAGAATAAAATGGACACCGAGATTTACGTGGAAAACCCCTAAAAATTATTAGGGTAAAAACCACGGGCAAGATGAAAAGAATTCCACTATAATATTTTTTGTGGTGTACAACTCACTCACTGTGTTTCCAAAGAGAACACACACTCTCTTAATACAGGAGAACAAAACACCTCACAAATATTATAGAACTAAGCACTCAAATGCTTATAAGATGAGAGAAAACTCGAAGAAGGGATGATTTTAGAATGAAGGGGGATCTCTATTTATAGAGCCTCCTGACCGTGTGAACACGCGTTAAAAACGCGTATTTCATCAATTCTGCGAAACTTCCTGCAAAATAGGCAACACACATTTATTACATGTTTTCCTTTCCTGTGCTGCCTTTCTTGACTTTTCCAACAAAGTCATGTATATAAATGATCCGCTACGGTTCATGGTTGGAGTTGGATGATTGAGATGAATGTATTATCATTGAAGTTTTTTTTATTTCTTTTTTGGCTCATCGTCACTCATGGTTTTTAAAAATGTTTTGCAATTTGTTCTTTGGACGGTTGAAGAAAGAATATATGCTAATTTTGATAGTGTTGAGAACAAACTAACATTAGTACTTATAAATATTAATGCATTTCTACATTATTTATAAGCGCATCTATAGAACATGATTTTTGAATATTTCAACAAACAAAAGAAAAAATATAGTCTGAATCAAGTATACTTGTGTCACTCAGACTATGACATATTTCCCAAAAAATGATTAAAAAAGTAGGAGATGATATGTATGACTTGTCAGAAATAAATTTTTTTTTATTTATGTGAGTCTTGTTTAAAATGAAAAGACCAAACCATTTTCCTAGGGGAAGTGGAGCACACGTGTATATGATTTATTAGATTTGACATACAAATGCGTGGGATCAGCTAACTGTTAACACTAAATATGAGCATTCTTACTTCATTATCATTATTGATGACTTCTCGAAATATAAGTATTTGATGAAATACAAGTTTGAAATCTTTGAAAAGTTCAGATAATCCAAAACTGGTAAGAAAGAGTATTAAAACACTTCAATTTGATTGAAATGTAGTATACTTAAGTACTAGGTTTCATAACTACCTTAAAGGGAATGAGACTCTCTCACAATTGACTTTTTCAGTCACATCATAGTTGAATTGTGTGTCAGAACGTCACAATCGAACATTGATGGACATGGTTCGATCTATGATGGGATTCACTAAATTGTCGTCATTTTGGGGAGATTTTCGCTTGGAACTATAGTAATTTTGTTGAATAATGTTCATACAAAGACAATTGTTAAAACATCAAATGAGATATGGATGGAACCTCCCAAATATTATTTTCAAAAAATATGAGGATGTCTTACTTATGTAAAGAAGCTAATGAGAAACAACTTGGGCAGTAAAACCAATTTTTGTTACTTTGTGAGATATCCAAAGAATTTTGTTGTATATTATTTCTACGATCCCAAATAAACAAAAGTGTTTATTTCACAAAATATCATTTTATTGAATAAGAAGTTTATATTAGATAGAAAAGATAAAATGATATAACTCGAGAAGATTCGAGATACACCCACTTCTGAAATAGTAGAACCCACACCCCAAAAACTAGTCTAAGAGATACATGCTTCTAAGGGATCCGAAAGGATCTCAAGACCACCTAAGAAAATGAGATTATTTCTTGAAGATGAACAGAATAAGCTCACCTGGATGTGATCCAAGAAGCTTCAAAAAAATATCATCCGATGTCGATTCATTCAAATAGGTTGAAGTCATGCAGTTTGATATGGACGTAACATATTCGAACATAGTATGATCCTTAGTTGATCTATCCGAGAGAATTTTTCACATAGGAACAAATAGATTTACGAAAGGAAGCTTGGCACAGATGGGAAGACGATGACCTCCAAGGTTAGATTGGTAACAAAATAATATACTCTAAGGTTTTACTATGATGAAACATTTTCTCTGGTTGCAATGTTCAAGTCAATTAAATTATTTCTAGCAATGGATACATGATATGACTATGAAATATGACAAATAGATGTGAAATCGGTGTTCCTTAATGATAATATTGAAGAAGAGATTCACATATCTCAGTCCGAAGGATTCACATATATGGAAGTGATCATAGGTATGCAAATTTCAAATATCAATTATAGTCTCAAGCAGACATTAAGGAGATAAAACCTCGGATTTGACAACGTTATCAAATAATTTGATTTTGTTAAGAATCATAAGAAAGCTTGTGTGTACAAGAAGACTAGTCGGGGTGCACTGAAAGTCCTAGTACTTTATGTTGATGATATTATTTAATTGGAAATGATATAAGAAAATTGCAGTCAACTAAAATATGGCTATCTAAAAATTATCTATGAAGAACAAGAGTTAAACATTATATGTATTAGGAATACTGATTTATATGGATAAATTAAAAAGATGATAAGGTTCACTCAATCCATTTATATCGATATCATACTAAGGATATTTATGAAGGAGTCCAAGATATGGTATCTACCAATGTTGAAGTCTTTGTGCCCTAATACTGAAGAAAATATATAAATTATGACTCATATTCACTATGCATCTACCATTGGAAATAATAAACATGGTATGGTGTTTACTGCGCTAAGTGTTGCAAGTAAATATTAGTTTAACCACTGTCCATTGCACTGGAAAGTCTTGAATGATATTCTCAAATACTTGAGAACGACTAAAAATTTATTCATGATATATAAGGATGAAAGAATTATACATATTTATTTTATTCAAAAATAATTGTACGTTTTTCAATACTCAGTTATCTAAGTCATACGGTAAACCTTTATATATTAATATTTGATAAATTAATAATATATCTAAAACAATATTTTACTTTGGTCTCGACTTGAGACAGTATGCTAAATTAATAAGATAACAAAATTTCAGAAAAACCAAGTATAAAACTATGGTCTTCTCAATATCATAAATAACAACTCTCTGAAATTACAAACACAAGAAAATTTTAGTGAAATATAATTATATGTGTGCAATGAATTTTTATTTATACTAATTCAAAAAAAATTGATGCGTGCATTGATGTAGCAAAATGACTTTTTATGTAATTCAATTTATGTTTGGCGAAAAAATATATTATTATTTTATCGATTAATTAATAACTCTTTAAATTAATAACATTTCATGGCCTCAAAAATATTGATTTATAGAGTTTTTAATATATTAGTAAAACAAAAAAAAAAAGACAACTAAATGTAAAAATGGAAAGAAGCAAGTATCGGGAGGGAGATAAATATGAGCTTAAATTAAACGAATGCGGAATATTTCATAAAAATGAATGCTCAAGTAAGTTATGTTAGATTATATTTAAATGTTAAATACGATAATTTTTATTTCTCAAAGTAAATAGAGAATAAAAAAATATATAATTAGATTAAATGATATTTTAATAATTTATCATAATTTTTATTAGTGAAGTCCATTTTAATCGGGAAAATATTTTTATTTGGACCGACACATTGGAACTTGCAAACTAAGCATTCGAAAATCACAAAACACCCCCAACATTTTTGCTATTGCGGAAATTAACCCCATGTAGCATCACTGCTTGGATACAACGTGTATCCCGTTTCGTTAATCGATTGAATCCGATGGAAGAGTCCTTCGCCAATCTTCCCTCCAGCCACTTGCTAGGCTCTGTTCCGGTACGCATTTACTGTTGTCTAGCTTTTCTTTTCTTTTTTCCTCCTTTATGCTAGAAATTTTGTTATAGGCTACATTATGGAATTATTTGATCGAATCTGATCTGGTTGAGATATGGATATCGGTGTTATGAATTTATTACTATGTTTGGAGCTCCGAGAGCTTGAAAAATTGACGAAATCTCGTATTTGTTTGCGAGGATTACTTTTATTGTCAATTTTTGGTTGGTAGTCGTGGCTGTTGTAATTAACTAATCATTAGCCAACAAGAATTTGGTGTGCTTTGATGATTAATTCAAAATCATGATTACAAATGTTTGGAAACCAAATTGAATCAGCTGTCCAGCTGATATTTTAGATGAAATCATAGTTCCATGTTAAAAAAATTTGCAGGCTGTTGTTAGTGGAGACCAGAAGACCACCAATAAAGAAGGTATGAGCTTCTATATCAAAGATTCAGTTTTTGATGAATCTTGACCACCAAAGCTTATAAGTTCCATTTTGAAACTCTATGTAGTTCCTGGTGCAAATTTGCAAATATTTCCTCCCAACAACGGTGGAGGTGGGGGTCAGGGTCAGGGTCAGGGATATCAAACTGTAGGTGGTGTCAGTGGTGAGAAATTTTCCTCATCGACTCTTTGATGGCAGTTATTTCACAGGGATCAGAGTGTGTCGAACTGCAGCATTTTGCAGTTATGTCTTTGTTGAAAATTGATGGTGTCTGTGTTCTGGTAGTGAAGATTAAAGCATTACTTTGTTTTCTATCATCCAACTAAATCCATCCACTTTTATTAGCTTCTAATTTTACCGATTATGCAAATACATATTTTCAAACAACGATTCCTGGGTTGAAGTAGGAATTTGGAAGCGGTTGTATTCTGTAAGTTCTTCGTTATGGTAGAAAAGATAAAAAAAAATATTAGAGTACTACAAACTGTGAATTGACACCGATTGGATAAAGTAGGTGGATAGGCAATTAGATGTGAGATGCCTGGAAATAATAGAGAAGGGACTGAGATACATTCTACCAGTCCCCAGTCCTTTTCTTGAAAGCATGACCTGGTCCTGGTGGTACTTTCACTAGTCTCCTTTCTAAAGATCGAGGAGCACCAGGGTGTTAGCTCCTTCATTCGGGTGTTTTTGTAAGTAAGGCCTGCTATGCCATGTGTAAATTCTGAGCTTTCATATAAAATATGATTTCTGTTTCAAGAGGAAACTGCCCTGCTTCTTTTTCTATCCGCAAATCACCAAATTCATGAATAATTTTCTTTATCATTTAAGAGTACAACACATTATCAAACCAGAAAAGTAAAAAAATGTCTCATTGTGTGGTGTTTACCAAGTATTATGGTATTGACCCGAGGTGATGTAATTCTTCTTTTCATATGTGGGCTCTCTCTCTCCCTCTCCCTCTCCCTCTCCCTCTCCCTCTCCCTCTCCCTCTCAAAGAAGCAGCAGCCAAATTTCGTCATGGACCTTTGATGTCAACTATTTAAATGTGGCTGCAGGATCCATATATGGTTATGCACTCATAGTTCCACTCGCGTACTACTTTTTGCTTCAATATATCGGTTCAAGTGCCAGCCTTGTTCGCTTTTGGTGCTTGTGGGGATATTCCCTTTTCATTTTTGTCCTAAGCTCTGTAGGTATAAATGACTATCTTATAGGCATGAAATTCAATCTTACGCATTCTTATTGCAAGTCGTTTATTTGCCAATGAATTCAGAATGTGATGTGATATTTTTTTTGGGTACTTCCAGTTTCTGCTGGTTATTCCAGTTGAATTTTTGCGATGGACTATAATATTAATTGCTGGTGCTGCATCATCGAGCTTCGTTGCTTTGAACCTCAGATCTTATATTCAGAGTAGCCAACTCACGATCGTGGTCATTTCTGCATTTGTGCTGCAAATGGGCTTGTCAATCTTTATCAAAATGTGGTTCTTCGCTTAGCTACATACTGGTATGGTTCGCTGACGCTAGGCTGTGCATTCGTTACTGGAAGAGAAAACTGTAAAAATAATTTTATTTTATATTTTTGGATGGAAATGTTGCTACTTACAACCTTTGGCTTGTAGACTGTAATTTGTTGGGAGTTAATATTCTAACAAACTGAAATAGATAAAAATGTGTGAAAAAAGGGTGTATTTTGAATGTGCAATTAACAAATACTTGGTGATATCAGTTATGTTGTTATAATAGTGGGGAGTTTGGTCCTGCTGGTTTAGTTCATTTAGTTGGTGTGCAACAATATTGTAAAATCTTTTGGTTTCTGTGGATTTTTGTTGACATTTATTTCATAAAATTGACTTGTAATATGGTCTTATAAAAGTTTTTGTGTTTTTATTTTAAAAAAAAGTATAATTACTACTTTTATATATATTATTAAAAAATATGAACGTATAAAACAGTATCTTGAGATAAGTATTTATTTATCCAAATTTACAATCAACAACAAATTCATAACTGGAAATGTAAGAAAGACCCTTGCACATTTTATTTGAATTTGTAAGTTGTTTTTGAACAGTCTATGACTGTCACGTGATTCATCATTTAAAAAAACTTCGAATTTACGCAAATTCCCCATCTCCTTTTCCACTTTATTTTATTTCTGTTTTTTTTTTGTTAGCATCCGTAAATACTGAAAAATTGCGCGAGATCGCAGATTATTAGATATATCTGAAATCCGCTCCTCCAACAAATAATCATGACTGTCTACCATTCAATTGTAACCAGAAAGGATTGTGTTTTGATAAAAAAAAAAAAAGTTTCAGTCTCAATTCCCATTTCAGTGTTGTGAAATCGGAAGATCGTCCCCACTGTTCTCCCATTTCCCTCGCAGTATCCCATCTTTATTGGTGGAGAGAGCAAAGAGAATTTTGACGTTTACTGTTTAAAAAATCACGAAGTTTTCTTTTTTATGTAATAATTTGAATCCTTGCTTGTTGTGGAGAAAAACCCACCTCGTAGAAATTTAATCTCTGGCCAAAAAAATACGCGAAAATTCAGAGGGTGCTGGAAGAGAGATGAAAGAGGTGTTTGGCGGTCCAGGGAAAAAAAGTGGGCTAGTAATAAGGATTGGGCAGTGTATGTGTGCAGCTAGTTCTATTGGGATTATGGCTTCTGCTTCTGGCTTCTCTACTACTACGGCTTTTTGGTAATTTCTTCCTTTTCTTTTCTTACCGATTTGTTTTTATTTTGCTATTTTCTATATATGGGTTGCATGGCATGTGGTTGTTGGAAAAAAAATATTACAAATAGTTTTTGGGGTTTGGTCGTGCCTACTAAAAGGAGGAAGTGAGAAGTTTTGAAAGAAGAAAAATTGAATAGAGTTTCTGTTTTTGGTGTATTCCAAATCGTCTCTCATTAAACAGACCACACATATTAACGTAAATTGCAGGTGGTAGGTAGATGAGTAACAATTAAAATTTAATGGAGACTATCGTAGATGAATGTGAAACCTATTATGAAAATTTTCCTAAACGTGTGCAACAAAAGATTTGGATTCAAGATGTGTATACATTATTCAATTTGTTAATTTAATTTCCATGCGTGTGATCTAGGAAACATATTCCATTGATCAAAACGATTGCCAAGGTGCCACTAGATCACCGAGGGTTTCAACACAGAACTGGTTCTTATTGACCTAGTTGAAATGTTGGCTCCCTCTTTCCAGTTCTGTTTGATAACTCTCCTATTTTAGCCGGAAAATGAGTTGAAGGGCTTTTTTATGTGCTAGTGTTTTTCAGTTTGTCACGGCTGAAAAATAAAGTTTTTCTTTCATATTTTGTGTGTGTTCTACTTCGATTTCTCTGAAATCAGTACTGAAAGTTCAATTTCTATTTCTCTGATACTTGGCTGAAATTGAAACAACTATTCTACTACTTGAAATTGCCTGCTTATATGATTTTGAACTCAATAATTTTGAGAGTCTTGGTCAATTCTACAATTAAAAAACTTTCTGGTGTCTGAATCATGGAATTCACCCAAAGATTGCTAATCTGTTCGCATATTTTAACAGCTACTTGATTGCATCCATGGGTCTTCAAGTTTTGTGGAGCTTTGGACTTGCATGCCTCGACATACATGCTTTGAGATTCAACAAAGGCCTTCGTAATCACTTCATAGTCAGTCTTCTTGTTGTTGGAGATTGGGTAACTAACATCTCTCTTAACCTTTGTTTGAAATACTTACATACTCGCATGTAACATTATATCAGTAACAAATTCTTCATTGCTTTCATTTTTTTCTTGAAACAAAGGGATTATCAAATAAAACCTCTAATTGTACACTTGTCATAAAGAGAGTTGTTTTCTGGAGTTTGAGTTGATTTAGGATAAAACAAAAGCCTAATGCCATTTTATGCAACACACAGTGTTTGAGGGCTGGGGGATGCTGTTAATGTGAGGGTAATCTCAGTATGAGTGGAAATCTATCAAACGTAGTTTTTAGTCTATTTTTAGTTTCACGTTCTCGAAATGCAAATTCAATTTAACCTTATGTGATGGAATGTGTTTCTTGATATTTGTATGGAACCAAAATGTATGGTTATTTATCAATGTTACATCATTTGGCCATTATATCCTACCGAGATCATTCTTATACCACTGTGATTTCAATCCAGAAGTGGATTTTAAACTCTCAACTAATTCGTTCCTTCTGCAGGTTACAGCTACTCTATCACTCGCGGCTGCTAGCTCGTCTGCTGGTGTTATTGTCCTCTTTACCAGAGATACAAGCTTCTGTGTGATAGAGCCCAAATATTCGTGCGATATGTTTCAGATATCCATAGCTTTGGCATTTGCCTCATGGTTTCTTGTTGCCTATTCTTCATATGTCATGTTTTGGCTTGTCCCATCTTTTTGAACAGAACGAGTTGATATTGAAACTTTTTTATTCACACACGAGTGTTGTTGGCTTATTGCGTCATGTAAACAGAATGAGTTGAAATTCACATGCGGGAAATGCTTTTTGCGTGTTTGTGTATTATTTGGGGTTTGTACATTTTTACGATGATTCCTAATGAACGATGTTGTAATCCCTTCTCCAAACAGTAGCTCTTAACTTGATACTAAAAACTTCAACTTTTCCCCTCGTGCTTCTTTCAGTCTTCCTTAGTGTAATTTTTCTCCGGTGGGAAGAAGATGTGAGCCGAGGGCTTTTGGAGGGTGGAAATTTGAATCATCCCCAAAAAAAAACCCATAAAAAAAAGACTTCTCGAAATCTTCGTCGTCAGGCATGGGTCTCCGTTTAGTCCGAGGATAGGATAATTTCAGTATACATTTGCACACTGCATAAATTGGTGCTTGGGCATAATCTGTCCTTGCACCAATCGTTATAATGGCTAGAATTTTTGTAAAGTTCAATGGGGGAATTTCTAAATTTCAATTCAGTAAGTGCTAAAATCAATACTATAAGTCCACGTTTGGTTGGAGAATAAAATTATGAAATGATTAAGAGGTAAATGATAAAAAAAATGATTGAAGTAGATAGTGATAAAATAATATTATGTTTGATATGATTGTTAAGAATGAGATAATTAAGAATTTTTGATGAATTGATAAAATTGCTTATCTATTTTGGCGGCGGTGGTCGGTGACAGGAAGTGTTGGTGAGTTTGGATATAGGAGAAAGGTAAAATAGGAAAAATAAGATGAATTAAGAGTGATAAATAATCCTAGGGTGGTATGAGGAGTTTACTTGGTTAAATAAAAATCATATCACCGTAAGTCATTACCTTTTCTAATACCAATTTTGATAGAACTAAATAATTTTACCAAACTAGCTTTGAAACTCAACACACATGAAAAACTAAAATTAATTATGTAAAAAATGTGAGGTTACACACCAAAAGCAAAGTAAAGGACCTCCGAGTACTTGAACAAAAACACTCTTGAGAAAATATCCACGATCCTTTGCACAAACTGCGTCTATTGTATTCCAATTGCGAGTCGGCCAGTGTATAACGAAAACTGATCCTGGGTGGGTACCCGCCGCAACGTTCCTAGATCAGAATGAGTGGAGGGGCAGGAACGCCCGATTTCTTCTATAGAGAAGCTCAGCGACTGGGTTATGTTGCCCGCTCTGCCTTCAAGGTATCTCCTTTGAACCCAGCTGTGTATTATGCGTAGTTAGTGTGTAGAAATGTTATTTTCTCGTTCTTTCTTGAAATGGGTATTGGGAAAGTGCAGTTGGTTCAGATGCAGAAGCAGTACAAACTCATAACAGCTGGTTCTTCTGTTCTTGATCTTGGGTGTGCTCCCGGCGCTTGGCTTCAGGTAACCGATGGTAACGCGCTTATTTTTTAGTTACTAGTTTCTTCATGTGTCTTGAGGACAAAATGAATGTGATTATCAGTGTTATTTTTCGCTAACAAATTTTAATGGGACAAAAAATGTAATTTAATGGGTATTATGATGATCTAGGTCGCTTGTCAAAACTTGGGCCCATTGATAAAGGGAGGAGCTGTTGTTGGGATTGACATCAAGGTAATGCATCCATCCATTCGATACTCTATGCTTTTGCGATGTCATTGTGTGCTATTTTGTTTAATTTGTTTCGAGATAATAAGATGGCTCTTTAGTTTGGTGTTTTGAAAACTGTTTATCGATTTGTGGCAGGACAGAAGGTGAAGGTTCCATCTCTGTACTGTGATTCAAGGGTTAAAACTGTTTGTGCTGATGTTATGAGTTTACCAAGGGAACAAGTTATAGCTCTCTCTCCCCAGGTAAACAATTTTTTTGTAGAAACGCTCAATTTTCGGATTCTAATATAATTGAGTATATTGTTTATTGTTTTCCGTTCACTGCAAATACTGTCCTTTTTTTCAAGATCAATCTTCTGCAGTTACCTAGTGTTTGTTAATTCGTAATTTAGTTTTCGACAACTCTTGGTCTTGGTTTTGATCTCAAATATTCAACAGAATGTGTTCCGGAGCACTTGAATACATTTTTCAAAGTTCTTTATTTTTTTTTCGTGGAAACTCAGTTGGCAGCAAGGTGTAATTCTGGAATAACAACATGGGAAACATCAAATTTGAGGTTCAGATGCTATGATTGACATAACAAAAAAATTACAAAGAAAGGAAAAATCACAACATTCATATCTTGTTTCAGTGGATGGAAATTGAAACATTATTTATTATTTGGGAATTGTTATTAGAGTGATTAGTTGTAAGAGTGATAAAAGTTTCTCATTTCTTTTGATTCATTTGTCTTTGCTGTTTTTACAGTGTTTGAGTGGTTATTTCTTATAGAAGCTAAAAGAATAGCTTATTTCTACATATTTTGGTTTTTAAGTTAAATCGTTTCACAGGCTTGTGTTACATTCTCTATGACGATCTATTAATTATTTAAAAGCAACAATTCATTTGTGTTCTGATCTTGTGACATTAAGATCTAGTTTTTTTTTTTTTTGTATTTAGAGTAGAGGCTTCTCCGTGATTCTGTCCGACCTGTGTCCCCCTGTTTCTGGAATCACTGATCGAGATTCTGCTTTATCCGCTGAACTGGGGATGCAAGCAATCAATTTGGCAGTTGGGACTGATGCCCTTGCTCGTTCAGAGACGCAATCCGATGGTTCTGGTGTACTGCAACCTGGGGGACACCTAGTTGTCAAGCTTCTTGAAAGTGAAGATGTAAAAGGTGGTTGCTGATTTTCCTAAAAATTTCTTTACCTTTCTATATGAGCCTTTTAATTGTTTAGAATTTTTCATCTGCAGAATTGAGCCAAATATGTAAACCACTCTTCCGAAAGGCATCCTGGCTGAGGCCTCGAGCAACTAGATCTTGTTCCAGAGAGATTTATCTTATTTGCCAAGGATTGAAATTCTGAATCTTTTTGGAAGTAACAGCTTGTCAATTTTGTAACTTTATATTTTGCTTTTCTCCAACACAATTTCATAGCTCATAGTCATATATTCACGGTGATCCAATCTTTGTTTTGAGATGATCTAATGGTTTGAGTTTATATTTCTAATACTTTTCCTTATATATTTATTTATTTACAAAAAACAAGTTCCACACATGCGTGGGTAAATTGCTTGAAATCACTGATACATAAAAAGGGAAAAAAAGAAAAGAAAAAGAGAGATTAGGGCTCATATCAAGTGTAAATTTAGAAAAAAGGTCGTTCATGGTGGCCAAAAACTCAGATCCAACGAAAGAAAAAATATGTTTCCAGAAGAAAGCCAGCCTGCCAGCCCTTGTGTACAAAGGGGACGGCGATACAAAGGAACTTGTTCATATTTTCATCTCTATCAATTTTAAAAATTATATATAATTATCAATAACAAATTATATTTTTCACGCAGGTTTTGCAAGTAACTATTAATGCCCACAATGATACATTATTTTTATCTTGTTGATTTTATTGTAAATTATTTTTGTATTTAATCTAGACTATATATAATGAATAGGTCTTCTATGATACGGTCTCACGAATTTTTATCTGTTAGATGAGTCAATCCTATCGATATTCACAATAAAAAGTAATATTCTTAGCATAAAAAATAATATTTTTTTATGGATGACCCAAATAAGATATCCGTCTTATAAAATACAACTCGTGAGGCCGTCTCACGCAGAGTTTTGTCATTTATAATTATTTATTTATTTTTTAAGTACACATCATCATATTCGGGATTGGAAACGAACTCACCGCTTTTTAAACGCGTAATAATCTTTACCATCAGACATTTTGAATGCGCGTTTTCTCGTAATATGTGCTAATGTATACAGATAGGATTTTATTACTTATTATTAATTGGGCTTTTAATAAAACATAAAATAAATGAAAATTATAGTACGGGGAATAATTAGTGTATTTTTCTTATTAAATAAAAGACCCTAAATCCAAAAAAAGGGTTGCAATTTTTATTTGAAATTGTTTGCTTAAAAAATAGAAATTATACATAAACGGCATGTCAGATTTTAAGGTCTTTACAGAAAGATTGTTTCGTTTGTCCGAGAGAACACTCGCTAAAGCTCAAAATAGGTCTTTTCGGATCGGGCGTTCAAGATTTTCGATCTCTGCTTAGACCCGATAAAAAAAATGAAATCACTTCTAATGGAGTCGTTTATTACCTAAATCATATCAACATCACCGAATGGCATCCGATTTTCAAAAGATCATTATCATCGTCATAATCTATTTATATATGCATAATATATTATATAAAATGGTAAAATCTTGAATATTATTATTTAATATATGTATAAATATAATATTTAAATTAATATGAGTGGGTCTCATGTGAGACCGTCTCACGGATCTTAACTTATGAGACGGGTCAACCTTACCGATAATCACAATAAAAAATAATACTCTTAGCATTAAATATAATAATTTTTCATTAATGACTCAAACAAAAGATCCTTATCGTAAATACGATCCGTTGTTGTCAATTAATATTTAGGCATTGGTCTACGAAGGATTGCCTTTTTGACCATTTTCTTCAACTATTGGTGCAATCACTCTTCATCATCATTTCTTTATTTGTGTGTAATAATCCTCTTCGCTTTCTCTTCTTCTTGCTTTAATGTATCCATTACATATGGCGGTGTCGTCAAGGATTCGTCATTCTCTACAACCTTCCGCCGCCGCTGTCTTCGTCGCCCTCCTCCACATCACAGCCGTGCACTGCATAGGCGTTAACTACGGCACCCTCGGGGACAACCTCCCTCCGCCTGCTCAAGTCGCCGCGTTCCTCAAAGACAAGACGACCATCGACCGTATTAAACTCTTTGATGTCAACCCAGACATCCTCCGGGCCTTCGCCGACACGGGGATACTCGTCGCCCTCACCGTGCCTAACGGCGAGATCCCCAGTCTAACCAACGTCCGCTACGCCCGCCGCTGGGTGGCTGCAAACATCAAGCCATTCTACCCGCGGACGAAGATCAACTACATCCTCGTTGGCAACGAAATCCTCCACTGGGGCCCACAGAACCTCATCGACAACCTCGTATCGGCCATGAGAAGCGTCCACAAAGCTCTTCTCCTCTCCGGGATCAAAGACATCAAGGTGACGACAGCTCATTCCCTCGGAATCCTCAAACGATCCGAACCCCCGAGCCTGGGCAGGTTCCGACCCGGATGGGACGTCGGGGTACTCGCTCCAATGCTCCAGTTCCTCCGTGAATCGAAGTCTCCTTTCATGGTGAACCCATACCCGTACTTTGGATACAGCCCTGAGAAGGCAGATTTCGCACTGTTCCGACCAAACAAAGGATATTATGACAGATACTCCAAAAGAACCTACGGAAACATGTTCGATTTGTTATTGGACGCTGTGTACATGTCAATGAAGAGACTGGGTTACGGAGATGTCGACATTGTAACCGGCGAGACGGGGTGGGCGTCGCAGGGGGAGACGTTTGAGCAGCCCAAATGCTCGGTCGAGAATGCGGCGTCGTACAATGGAGGTCTTGTGAGGCAGTACAATTCTGGGAGAGGAACGCCATTGATGCCGCACCGGAGGTTTGAGACATATATCTTCGCGTTGTTTAACGAGAATCAGAAAACGGGCTCTCTAGCTGAAAGGAATTTCGGGCTTTTCCGACCAGATTTCTCCGCCGTATACGACGTTGGAATCATGCGCGCCGGAGCCGGAGCCGCTCCCGCAAAGGTTAGATTTAATTAGCTTACACTTTCACAAATTTTTGGATGATATTTGAGATTATTCAGAATTAACAACATGCACATATATATATATATATATATATATCCAACATGATTAGTTATTTAATTATGTATAAATTGTTATGATTTTCGTCATCAGTTTACCATCTCATCTATTAATTATCTGCACAAAATTTTTTATGACAAAGTTAAATTATTCGAAGGTAACGTAGTAATAAATCAAACTGATATTGTTAGATTATTAAAAAGTGCTTTGGTGGGCATTTATGTCTCCAATTGTCAAGGAAAAAAAATAAATAAAAACTCATTTGGTTTAATGTTTGAGAATCAAAAGCATAAATATATTATATCTAATTGATTAAAAAATTGTATATGAACGTTAGAATTCACAATTTTCGAAGAAAATGAAAAGAAAAGAAAGACTTAGCACATGAATTTACAGTTATATTATCTGTTAAGCATAAAGGTGCATGCGCTGTATATTGAATTTTTTTACCCATCCACTTATTTTTATTCGTATGTTCGTCCTATTTCGAAATATCTGTCTTCCAACATACTTCTGCCTTTCCACATGCTTTTTTCTTTATTATGCTTTGTTTATACTTCTTCTGTTCAAATTTGAAGTCTCCCGATTTTAAGCTTGAGCTTTAATTCTGTAATTGCACTTTTTTTTTATTCTAATAGAAAAGTAAATTCTATCATATACAAGAAGAAAAAGTCAGAGATGTACTGAAATAAGTTTAAAATAAAACAACAATGATGTATTGATCTGAATGAATATTATGGTGGCTGCAGCCTGTTCCTACACCAGCGCCAGCAGCAGGGAAGAAATGGTGTGTGCCGAAGCCGGCGGCAACCGACGCAGCCCTGCAGTCCAACATAAACTACGTGTGCAGCCAAGGGGTAAACTGTGGTCCGATTCAGCCCGGTGGCTCATGCTTCGACCCCAACACGGTGCGGGCACATGCTTCTTTTATAATGAATGCTTACTACCAAGCTGAAGGCAGAAATGACTTCAACTGTGACTTCGCCGGCTCTGGCATCCTCACTGCCAACGACCCCAGTACGTTTTCATCTTTCCCTTATTTCTACATCAATTATTGTTATCCATTTTGGGTTATCATAATAAATTGAATGTGTATCTTATATATATATATATATATATATATATTTGTTTTGGTCAGGTTATGGCGAATGCAGGTACACTTCTTAAATCCACAAGAAGATGGATGGGGAGCCAGGATGAGGATACATTGTAACTGGGAACTTCGTCTCGGCATAGTTTATGAATTTTGGATCCCTTAATTTTAATAAATTTTTTTACTTTATTAATTCCATATTACAAGTGGAAACTGGCATCCTGTCGTCTATTTATTTAGTCAGTGATAAAGATCGTCGGTTTTTTTTAACAGCGTGAATTACGTAATTCTTGATTTAACTGATATCTATCAAAATTGAAATAGTGGCTGAAAAAATGTCATGAACTCTTTCCTAAATTTAATATTTCTATTTGTTATCTAAACAAAAAAATTCATTTTACGTATTTAGGGGTGGATATTTTTACATTATTACCGTTTCCTATATATCTATATCCCTATTGAGTGAAAGGGTTATTAAATCGTTTTTGGGACATCGAATTACCCCTACTTTTTTATACCAAGATATAAAATCCCGTAATAGATTTAATAATTTCATCTAAAAATTATATTAAGAATTAGATTACAGTATTTGATTATAATTACCATCATATTAAACATAATCCTAATTATAACAAAGAGCGCACATAAACGCTTTAGTTCTTATACATACATCATGGTATCTGTACATCAGCCTGCCTCAAATGGAAGATAGAACTAGCCCAAGTTCAAAACATTCTTGAGAATTCACTGTTCTTGCTATCTCATGGCTTTAGAAAGTAAATTTTACAGTGCGCAAAAATAACATGGAGAGTTGAAGGAGAGGATCAAGGCAATACTTTCGACATCCAAGAGAAGGCCTCTGAATTATGCAGTGGTTCCTTGCGCACATTCTGAATGTAACGTTCCAACAAGAACACATGTTCATCAACCTTATCACTGGGCATCGCATCCTCAGTTAACTTTACCGCTGCGATTTGAGCGACCTGGAACTTTTCAGCACTACGCTGTAATTTCCGAGCAGTTTCTTCTTCACCAAGCATCACAAGACAAGTCAGTAGAGATTTAAGCTCACATTTTGCTCCTTCGGTTAGAGACATGCCCTTCAAATGCTCTACTAGAGCCATCTCCTCACTCGGGCTGGATAGCAAAAGTTACTTCTCTTATGAGGGGTTTTCCCCCGATTAAGGTAAATACAATATACATAGAAGCAATATTTTACCTCCCAGCTCTTATTTTTCCTCTATTTCGCTGACGCCCTCTGCCCCTAGCAGACGTGCTCAGGGAAGTCGATGCAGCTGAACCCTTTTTGGTCCTGCTCAAGATAAGTGAGACAAATAGTACAAAGCATGTCCAAGTGAATTCGAAGATTTCACAATTTGGTATTTGATGGCTTCATGGTTTTAGATAAAGAAAACAAAAGTCCATCGAAGCCAATTGGCACCAATTTGTATCACTGAAAAGTAGAAGTCAATAGATTACTGATGGTAATGAGTGACCTCCCAGCCTAGCATGATTCAATAGGCAGAGAAAGAATAATAATCTCCCAGCCTAACACTAAATTGCTGACAAAGTCTTAGGATTGTAAGAAGGATATGAGAGTAGAAAAAAGAAACGAACATTACCAGCGGAATACAGGAGAAAACTGGCAAATGAATGTCAGTTCTTAATTATAGAATTTTAAATTTGAATTCACACTTGACTCATCCCTTGACATCGATATTAGATCTGCCAAGTAGGTGCATATAAGATGATATCCCACATTTGTTACATATGGAAAATAATAGTTACACGCCGAGACAAGAGAGGAATGCCTCAGGCTTCAATTGCATCTAGAAAGATTCTATTAGAGCAATGAAATATAGATGTTGCACCTAGAATAATATTGGAAGGATGAAGTGAAACAGTGTAACATAGTCTTCAGGGGAAGCAAGATGACACTAAATTTAAAGGACAAGTTTCTGAGTCAATTATTTGGCCCACTGTCCTCATGATATTGAGCTTTGGTTAAGGAAATGACTACATATTCAGAACCAACCCTGAGAACCAACAGTGAGGAAGCAGGAGTATTGGACATCTAAGATTGTTCAACAGCTAGAACTACCTGTAAGGAAGTGGGAGGAGATACAGATAGCAGACTTGATTGGCCACTCTAAAGGATGATTGCAAAAATAAAAACCACTTGCATGTCACAAACAAAATGAATCAGCCCAAGCAGCAGTAAGAATTAAGGGTATCCTTGGTCCATAGATAGAGCAGGGGCGGGCATCAAGAGGAGGAAAATATACATAAGTGCGATGGTGCCACGCTAAAAGATGTTGGCCAACATTTCTAGCAAAACTAAGTAACTCTAAACAAAAGGAAGTATGACAAAACTATATGCTGGAGAGAGCTGAAGATTAGGCAACTTACCCTGTGGTATATGCACTCAACTCACTGAAAGTAGTGCTAGCTTGTGAACCTGTTTCATCATCAAGATAGCCCACAGATCGCTCGTCAGATTGGATTGTTGCAGCAAATAACAATCTTCTTTGACGAACAGCCAAGTAGCGGGTCAAGTACTTGCCAGTTTTTTCCATCCCTTCATTGTATTCTCCAATAAGCAAGCTAGAACACTCCAGAGAAGAACTTTTCACTACTGAAACCAGATCGCCTCTTTGGTGCAGAAAAGCAATTCTCAAAGCCTCTTCCCATTCTCTTGCTTGGACCAATAAGCTGATACCATTGTTTATATCACCACAATAATCTAATACTATTTTAGCAGCATCACCTAATTTACCAAGTGCCTGAAGCTCCTCGCAGAGTTCACGCGCCAGATGCAAAAGCTCATCCTTCCCAAGTTTAATGAGGCCAGCTACTGTCAGAACCCCCCTCCAATTGCCACAAGCACGATAAGCCTTTAGAGCTTTTTCTAGATGGAAGCTACATAAATAGATGGTAGCAGCATCCTCAAAGCATTTTGAAGAAAAAAGATGATCTCCCCATGCTTCAAGAATTTGCCGTTTTTTATGCGGCTGATCAATCAACTGAAGACCCAGAGGATATAGTTCAGGAACGTTCACCATCAGGTCTGTAAAATCTTTATAGTAAGGGTCTCCCGCAGAAAAAATGTGCCTGAGAGCACTTTCATATCTTCTCAGTTTAAGGTCTATTTTATACTTCATCAAAAGCATTGGCATGTTTTCCAATTCTTCAAGTAGTGGCAGAAATTCTTTAGGATCCTTTTGTGAATTTAACGCAACAATAGCGGCAAGATTTAAATCATAAAGCCCCAAAGCAGCTTCAAAAACCGCCTCTGAATCAGACAACCATAACAGATGCTTCAGAGCTTCCTCGGACGAAGGGTAAGACGTTCTCTTTGAATCATCAGTTCCCGAGAGCTCCATTTCTCGGATAAACTTTACTCTTTCCAAAGCCTGTTCCAGAGCTGGGGGGTCATTTTTAGCTAAAGTGGTCAGAATGCAAATCTCTCGTGAAGGACTATCCTCGATGTGCTCCTCAAGCGCCTTGTGGATGGCCATCAGGACAGAGTTTACTATATTATCATCATTTGAAACCTTTACGTCTTTGCACTCATCCTTTATGTGATGCGCGGACAAGTGATTTTTGTACAGTGTCTCCATGATATTTATATTTTTCAAGCCACAAACAAACTCTGTTATGTAGCTCAAATTCCTCACCTGTCTGACAAAATCTGCAGCTGACTGAACAAAGGTTTGCCAACCACAACGGTCAACAATGATATTAAAATCTATCCTATGTCGTCTTACCATGTGCAAGGCATCTCTGAAATGACCTTTGTCCAAAGAATTTACAATTGAAGCAAGGACCAATTTTCTGGGATACACACATTCAAGATTTCCTCGAGGTGTCTGTAGTATGATAGCAGACTCATCTCCATGGAGGACACCTACAACCTGGGCCCCTCTCTCCCATATATTTATATAAATGCTTTCAGTTTCAGACTTTCTACTCTTCACAATAGGCATGAAATTCTCATACTTCTGTTCCAATTCCCCACGCACGATATCACCAAAGTCAACAATAAATAGTAAATCCTGTTTCGTTGCAATCACCAAATGAGTCATTGTTGAATCGCCAGAATTCGAGTAAAATGAAAAGCTTCTGCAGTTCTTACATAATATCCTTCCCTCAGTATGCAAGCTGCCATTGTCATCAAGCCCAAGGAGTAACAATTTATCTGGTGTAAAATCTCCAACTTGAGCAATATCCATCTGAGGGCAGGAAAACAAGAAATTCTTATTGTCACATTTACGAAGACTGGCTCCTCTATTTGTTCCAGCCTTTGGGATGTACTCAGATAATTTTCCACCATCAAACTGAACAAATGCCAAAGATCTATGAGATGGCACAGGAGCTATACAAATAACCACCCCTTCAAGATAAATCTGACTCGAAATTTCACATTGCCAACCTGAGGATGTCACTGAACTAGGAATTTGATCTTCAGAGCAACTGATCTCAATTTCCATCAGGTAATAACCTAGACTGCCATCCTTATCAAACGGGGTTCTCTTAGTGCCATCACTATCACCAAAACGAAAATAGGAAACACCAAGAAGCACGTGTGAATCCAACAAAGACAGATGTAGCAAAGATCCAAATTCTGTACCAAAATATGAAGCCTCGACTTTAAAATGGTTCCCTTCCAGCTCATCCCATTGTTCAAGCAGAGGAAGCTCCACAATACTTAAACCTCCATCTGACAGAGATGCAACCAGACGATTTTGTGAAACTTTGGAGCAGTAAGTCATATCACGAATAGCGCTAGGAAACTCTAAGCTAAAACAATACATAGGAGGTGGAATCAGGGACAACGCTAATGGGGTTACTAGTATCTTTGAGCCATCAATGACAAATGCTGTTGAATTATCCCTTACAGCCGTGACCCAAACAAACTTATAGCTTATAATTTGGCCACTAAGAGTCCAACAAATCAACCGAAGAGGTTTTATCGGATCCCACATGAAGTTCACTTTATCATTCCTTGAATATCTAATCTCCTGCTTTAAGTACCAGTGATTATTACTAAAAACCCAAATCTTGAGGGTATCGTATGTTTCATTTCTAACAATAGCAGCAAGAAGATCAGAGTTACAGTTGAACCTCAGAATGTCTATAGTAGCCTCAATTCCCTCGTTGATACTGAATGAGCTTCTCTCTAAACCATTTCTCTCAAAAAAGACTATAGATGGGCATTTCTTTTCTTCAATTCGATCATAGACAGCAGCAATTTTTCCTCCACTTTGAATCCAGTCCAATGCTGATCCCATGAAAGGCCTTGGTTCTGAGACAGCATGGAGCGCCCCTGAGTCACGTTCCCAAATTTTAAGCTTTTTATTTGAGGGAAATGAGTCATGCGCCTTGCTTAGAGCTGCAAAAAACTTGCCATCGCCCCTCCATGAAATGGGATTGTCGAACAAAACTTCGGCAGAAGATGCTAATTCATCTGAAACACAATCCAACACATCATGTGAATAAACTGCACAGCTCCATCTCAATTCTAAAGTTCATTTATTCTTGAGCACTAAACATTTTTGCAGTATAATGACAATAAAAATGCAAAGGACCGAAGAAAAAGTCCACGACACCTCCCTCTTCCTAAACTTGGATCGATAATGTTGATTTTTATATTTCACAAACTATTGGTGTAAATGCTATTTCTCATCTGCTCACACTTCCATGATAGTTGCGGTATGTTTTTCTGAGCATCTTCTCCACGCTTCCTTCATAAACCACGTCACTCTCTTACAAACAATGACGCAGGAAAAATTTTCAATTGGAATATAAATGTTGCCTATTGATAAAAAAGAAAAACTGGAAAGGGCACAAGAAGAAATTGCCATGTGCAAAGCTACCAAAAGATAGGAGCCAGTTGCAAAAATGAGTATGTGCAAAATAACAAGAGGAATCTATTCTTGAAAACGAATTTTCACACAGATCCATTTGTGCAAGTCTCCCCGAAGGAGTAGGTGTGAATTTGAGAGATTTTGACAAGGCATTTCAAAAATCTCTTTTTAAATAAAGTTAACTCCTAATGGAATCTTACTATTATATCACAAAACTATCCATATACAACTTTATGAACTATCGTCGTTAATAGCGAAAAAACTTTCCTTCAAACCCCGAAAAAACAAGCACAAAATGAAACAGATGTCATCAAGTTAAACAACATAAGAGGCAGCTTATGACATGATTGACTCATATCAAGTTTAAATTTAAAGAATATGGTAAAAAGTCCTTACGTACGTCAATATCTTCTGACAAATCATCTAGTGCCATCTCATACAACAGATCCCAATCAAGATTCATTACTAGAATCTGCTGAAAACCAGTGACCATACCGAACAAATCACCATCTGGACTTAGTGAGATGCACCTGACACCACCTTCGACTCGTCCAACAATCTCTGTTGCATTATCATACACATTAAAGAGTAATAGAAGACCATAAGAAGTTCCCAAGAGCAAGGCTTCCTTTTCCATGACGTATTCTAAACAAGTAATGTAATCTCCTGCTTCTAGATCAATGAGCTGAGCAGAAGCAGGTGATGAGGTCTTACTCCAAGCTCCTTCAGTCTGGTTACGGAAAAAGATTCTTCAGGAGATTTATAGATACAGAACAATAGAGAGATCGAGAAACTTGGTTCATAATCATTAAAACAAGTTTGGAAAAAGATTAGCCCTTCCATTTGGACAATTTCACAAATCATGAAGTTTTATCAAAGACAAAATCTTTCTTATTTATGCAGTTTCGCTAGGCGCATTTGTTATAAACACATGCATAATATCGTGATTCATAACACTCATCCGTAATCTTCATACGACACATCCAAAAAAAAACATTAAATCCCATCTCCGCTAACTTCTGCAAGACAGTACAACCAAGAAACAACAAAACAACAGAAAATAACAAATTAAAAAAAACTGTTTTTATACTTGAGATGAAAGATTCTGCATTGTGTAAATGAAATTGGAGGATGAAGCGAAGAAGAGGAGATCGCGCTCCACGTCAATGGCCGACAACCGGAGGAACTCCTCCACACTTTCAGACTGTAACTGCAACCTCGCAGCCACCTCCCAAGAAATCTTCAGATTATTCATCTCTTCCTTTGCACGATTCCTCGGTGGATTTTCAATTCGATTGGCAGTTTGTCATTGGTCCAAGCCTACAGTACAATTACCTCACTGAGGTTTTTGTGGGTTTTAGCTTAAGGTCGATGGAGAGTGCAAATGTATTAACCTAATGCATTATCTGCATTGAACCCCCTGAAGTTTGATATTATTGCAACTGCAACCACGTCTTTTTATATATATATATATATATAACTTGCCACATTTCGGTGGTTGCAGATAGGATTGTTTAATAATCCAATTTACTTAAATATTTGGTTATAATTTTGTGTATTGATTATTTATATCATGTTGATTAAATTCGTTAATTATTTATTTTAAATAATCAGAGTCATTAAATGAAAAATTATAATATTATCTCTAGTGTCTTTGATTTTATTTTTATTTATTAATTATTAAAAATTAAAATTTTACCAAATAAATCAATCAGAGAAACATATTATAATTTATTCAATATTATTTTTTATTCTAGTTAAATGTTTTAATAAAACGAACCTAACAGACTTTTATCAACCTTTTTGTAAAAGATAGTAAATAGTAATTAAGAAATGAGAAAATAGACCATCATAAAAAAAAGATAGTTAAATATTTTAATAAAACGAATCTAACAGACTTTATCAGCCATTTTATGCACACGAGAGAAAATTAGAAGACTATTTTTTTTAAATAAAACGAGCAATTTAGTTATTTCTAGGCCAGAGCAAACAGAGGTGTGTTTCCATGGACGAAACATACTACAATATTAGCGAAAACTTGTGTGAGACAATCTTACGGATCGTATTTTGTGAGACTGATTTCTTATTTGGGTCATCCATGAAAAAATATTACTTTTTATGCTAAAAATATTATTTTTTATTGTGAATATCGGCAGAGTTGACCCGTCTCACAGATTCATGAGACCGTCTCACAAGAGACCTACTCTACGATAGAAAATAGTAGTTTGTATATAGTAGGTATGATAAACTTCAAAATCACAATTTCATAAACCACTAAAATTAAAAAGCAATATTTTTTGACATGGAAAGCAATATTCAAGATAATAATAAAAAGGTTAACATATATATATATACATCACCACATTCTAATCTAGCCTCTTTTTTGTAGTATATGATCTACCCTCTTTCAACTCCCAATTACACGAACTCGTGCAGAGCCCGGTTTTAAACTCTTAGTCTGCTTGGAACTTTCATGCTAAAGTTGCGGTTCGCCCAGAGAAACATTGGGATCGTTGACAATGTAGGAAAATTGTCACCGATAGAATGAGGCTAGAACGTAGAGCATGAGCGCCGTTGATGCAGTTACGAGCAGTTCCTGAGTAAGGCGAAGCAGAGTTAAATTGCAATTTTTTAATTGATTCGATGCATGCCATCTTGCACAAGATGCTAAGTTTTAGGCCATCTAAATGAACGACAAATCATTCACAATTTGGTCTATCGCATTTCGTGTCGCGCACTCAGCAGAACTTATTATATTTTCCCCATGTGCCTCATTCTGAATGAGGCATGAAGAACATCCAGTGGTGGTATATAATTTCCTTGGAAATGAATCTGATTTGGCCATTTTCAAACATCTAAGCCAAAGAAAGTATGTGGTGGACGGCAATGGTTATTACCTGGTTGTTGTGCAAGAAAACTGGCACATAGCCAAGTGAATATTCGACTACATTCAGAATACCAGTGTATCCCTACAATTTAACATTAGAGAAACTGTCAGTGTACAAACCGAGCCAAATAAGCCAAACAGAATACAACTAACTTTAACCTAAATAACTGGATTTTGTAAAGCTGTGTTTAGTTAATAAAATGTGATTGTATGTGGATAAATCATACTGAGACTATTAAACTAATTTTATAAGATGTGAAACAATTATGGATAAGCAAAAACATGTTTACTTTGATTTGATTAATTTTATGATTGAAATTATGACGAGTTACAATTTTATCATTTGTCTATAATAAATAATCTTATTTTTAGTTTGTATTTGCAAAATTGAGATTGTTATTTTTATTCATGTAAGTTATTTTAATTCACAAAAATTATTGGGTATAAATATTATTTATTGTTTAAAAATAAAAATTAATAAATTGAGTAAAAAAAATTCTATGAATAAGGATAAAATCAAATGAAATGTATTAAATAAAATATTAAATTATTTGATTTTTTATTCATGTTTTATAATGAAAATTAAAGATGTAAGTATCAATAAAAATAATAATTATTAATCACATATTTTATTTATCATAAATCATCTGGTTTTAAAGGCTAAATTAGGTAACTGTGAATAATCTTTACAAGTTAGTACGAGCCATAAAAAAACAAGTAAACATGAGGTTGATAAGATTATTAGTATAATCTTATACTTACCATAGTAAGTAAACATAGCCTAAGTCATCGAGTGTATCTGATTTAAGTAAAAATGAATGAACCATAATGATTCAGCAAGCTGAAATGATTCGGTAAACTGGTAATCATTCGAGAAATAGTTAATGGAAAATAAAACAATTAATGAATCAATACTGGAATCCTACTTAGATAAACCATGCCACCTACTCAACTGGATAATAGAAACTTTGTCACAGATCAGATAATGGGCATTTGCCAATAGTATGTGGAAATAAGGAAGCAAAAAGAGAAACCTGAAATATTATCAGAAACACCTAATGACGTGAGGTGTTACTATATTTAACGGAAAAGGTTCAGTCCCATGTGGAGAACTTGCTACTGATCAGAAATTTTGATAAATGATGAATAAAAGGACACCCAAGGCCATTATACTCGTTCATGACAAGTGAATGTCACTTTTTTTTAAGTTATAACCGATTTAAACAGTGATGAAAAAGAACTTGCCACAATGCTATTGTCAATCTTGATACATTTTTATTGTCATTTTAATCTTGCGGGATAAGGAAGGTCTGGAGGTTGTCCACTCACGCCAAGTGCAAGGCTATCTACCAAGATGTCTGTAGACTTTAATGAAACTTAATTTTCACTAATTAAACCTTTTGAACACACAGAACAGAGGAAAGATCAATACAGATTAGAAATGTGACCTCATTACTAGTAAGATTATATGTTTCATCTGAACATGAATTCAAAAATTCCAAGATGTTAAACTCAGGTATCTCACATGCACGTGGTGGTCAATACTACCTTCAGGTGAAAAAAATTAATTGCTAAGCTTACCAAAGAAGCAAAAGCTATGGTACCAAAAACCAGGGCTAGAGATCGGAGTAGCCTTTTTCCCATTCGCAACATTCTACCTTCATCCTCACCTTCTTCCTGCACTTACAGATATATTATAAGAAATGGCAAGTTGAAAATTCTTCTAGGATGATATTTCCCTAAAATAATAAAATAAGCCTTTTTAGGGACAAATCACCACACGTGTAAAAGCATTCAACAATTTTGTCTCACAACTTTACCGTAAAAGTGGGAGATGAGAGGGGTTCAAATGCTTTTAACTTCTCAAAAATTCGATAGACAAACACGAAGGCTATAAATTGCAAAGGTTTATACTCTGCGCTACGTTTGATAAATATCCAAGCTGTCTGCAAAATAAAAACATGTAGTGATCAGTCAACGACCAAGTAAAATGCCAAATAATAGTCAATCTGTCCCACTCTACCTCCTAAATTCCAGCCTAGAAAACAAAAATGGAATCCAACAAAAAGGTAAACCACTGCCAAACTCCTACTTACAAATACAGCTGATATTGCCATGTTAATTCGCATATCTTTGACCTCAGATTTGGAAAATCTGAAATATTGACAGAAGGATAGAAGATAGTCAGGTTATGGCAATAAAAACTGTTTCTAAGCTGCAGGAGGAAACGAGATATAGACGGAAAAGGTCAAATAGAACCATGAATCAAAACCGAAAGCTAACAACACTATTTCCAATCACCAGGATATCTAAATATAACACAGATCCATGGAAAGAGTATACAAAACCAAATGATAGATAATCTAGAGTAAGAATTGTTAAGATTATGGACTTTGGTCTAACACCACCCCAAAAGCTAGCTCAATAAGAGATGATTATCTAAGTCCATATATACAACTTTCAAAAACTTATGACAGCCGATGTGAGACAATTAACACACCCTCTCACGTTCAGGAATGAACAACTGAAGCGTGAAGTTTACAAGACGGGTTGCCCATAAAGACAGTCTAACACGTAACAGTGGACCTGAGATATGATATCGTGTTAATATTATGAACTTGTGATTAACTTTACCCCAAAAGCTAGCTCTACGACTCTAAAGAACTTAATATAGCCGATGTGACGACTAACAAGCATGATCTCATAACAGTTACTATCTAGTCAAGCTAAAAGTTTTGTGCATTTTTCTAAAGAATGAGGTACTAAGGTTAAAGACAACAAGCAGTTGACTAACTTGCAACAGCATTGATATCCACATTCTATGTTGGTGTTGCTTGATGAAAAGGCATACCTTGGGCCCCATGGGACAATTGGCTGCTTATCAGCGTACTTTATATCCTTTGAAACCTGAGCTTTGTTCACAACAAAATTCAAAAAACAAAAATAAAAAGCAAATATTAAATTGAAGGAATCAAAATATTAACAAAGAATCATATGGTTGCAAACTACAATGGTGTATAAGAAAAGAATCCGGTGTATAAGAAAAGAATCCTTATCGACCACAAGATCTACATGCTGATAGCCAATCATAATTGGCACCAGATGTCTTAAAATTCCTAATTAAGTTGGTTTTTTTTCTGAGAAAGTGTCTACACGTGAACTATTTCTTTATTAAACTCAAAACTTATATTGCTCTAAATTGCCAGAACACAAAGTTTGCACCTTCTAACCACCAAACCCAATTTCCAGGGAAACTTTTGGTGGATCCAAAGAAGACTAGCATATGGTCCTTCAATGGGATTAACTGTCCTACTAATGCCTTTTGCTCATGTTTGAAGTTTTCTTTCTTGTAGGATTGAGTGACAATTTCAAAGATAGAGAGCTTACAAAATGACTTCTCTAATATATTCCCTTAAGAAACATTTGAATTTTAAGGTTTTGAAATCAATTATTTCATATCCATACAGTAAATCCATTACAGTTTCATAATCAATCACTAGGAATCTCTCTAGTCAAATCAAATTAATATTTGCAAACGCAACTTACAGATAAAAGAGTACTTGGAATAAACTTGTTTACATAGTCATTGACATTGCATGACTAACCTTCTTCCTTAATTTATGTTGAGGAGGCAAATCCGTGACAGTAATTCACGAGGCTACTGATCTTAACATTAACAAATTTAGAACAAATACCAAAAAAACATACCTTAAACGGACCAACTGTCTCACCCTTCTTCCTTTTCGTCAGCTGCGACATCATTATCGAATCGTAGGCCTTTTCTAACTGAACAAGGACGATTTACGAGTAAATTTGTGGGAATCTAAAGTTTGGAACATACAAACATCTTCCTAATACATCTAACATAAGTTATAATGGCAAAATAGATTTTTAATTAACCTACTCGGGCGGCGGTGGCTTCGTCACCTCTCCTATTAGCATCCTTTAGCTTTTTGGTATAAGCTGCCTTTACCATATCAAATCCCTCGAGGGGATTCACACCTATAACCTGTATGAAACACACAAATTAGTCAAGCAACTATACAGCGGTTGGACCTACTGGGAGCCCGGAGCAACATAGACAGAGACATTTTAGAACTTGACAATAAAAATTCTGAAAATCCAAATGACTGGGCCACCCCTAAATATCACAAATGTAGCAACAAACAGGTAAATGTGCATACTAAATTACCTCGTATGGATTAAAATCACTGTTTGCACCAGAACCACCGGCGGCCGAGAATGCAGCACGCACCACACCTTTGCTGCTCACTGGATAAATTCTGGAAATCCTGCGGAGAATAAAACCCAAATCCTAGATTCAAACGGAGTGGAAAAACCAAACTAAGTTGACGTGAATTTTCATGGCACGACAAATGCTGTACCTGAGAAATGAAGTGGGAAATTGACCTAATGGAGGTGAACCACCTTTGAGGAAGCATTTCCTAGGAAGCAATTGTGAAGTGTTGAGAATTTGGATCACTGGTAGAGCCATGAATTTGAGGAATTTTGGTGTTTGTCGGAAATGTGGTCGAGTTAGTGTAGTAGGGATCAGGGTTTAGGTTTTACGGTGAATTTTGTCCCGAATCGTGAATTTTCAAATTATTTGGTTAAATTTATTAAACTATCTAAAAAATAAATTGTTAAAATATTTAAATAGGATTAAGATAATGAAGTTTAAAAACTATGAAATATCGTTTAGTATTATTTTGCTTTTGGACAGAGTGATGTCTCTTTGTTTTATATTTTTTAAAAATAAGTTCATAATTGTTTAGATAATTTTTATATCTATCAATTTCAGATTTTCAGCTCCTTTTGTTTACCGATAATTTGGATTTTATTTGAAATTTTTTTGAAACTGATATGGAATAATTACTCCATTTAGTAAACAGACGTTAATTATTAATTTATTAGCTGATCAAAAATTACTAAATTGATTAATTAGTTAACTGATTAATGAACAAGTGGACCTGATAAATCAGGAAAAAAAACCGGACAAAAACTTGTGTGAGCCGGTCTCACAGGTCGTATTTTGTGAGACGGATCTCTATTTGGGTCATCCATGAAAAAATATTATTTTTTATGCTAAGAGTATTATTTTTTATTGTGAATATCGGTAGGGTTGACTCGTCTCACGGATAAAAATTCGTGAGATCGTCTCACAAGAGACCTACTCAAAAAAATAATGTAACACCAAGATGATGGTCTTCGAATTGAGTAAGATAGAGAAAAGATACTTGAAATTTGAACATAATTTTCGGCAAAGAATTAATTAAGATCATTAAAATTTACAAGTGTGTTTATTATATTAATTTATTTCCATTTCTTCCTCTAAAAGCGTGATTATATCCATCCCCTCTGAGTTTATAAAAAATAAGACTAGAAGTGTGGGCCATTTGACCAAATATATTATTCATAGAAGACTTGGAGCCCACACAGCAATAATTCTATCCAATTCTACCAATCAGAATTGATCATCTAATCGATCAAATCAAGAAATCGAGGAATCAAAATAGATATATTACATGGAGAGATTTATAAATCATCGGTGATTATAATTAAGAATTTATTTATGATACATCTTTTAAAAATTAAAAATCCTGCTCATTCAGACAAGATTGAGTGGTCCCCGAATTCTCAGACAAACTAAGCAATTCCTCCAAGTAATCCGACCCCAAATCCTCCAAAACCAACATATTCTCGTCAGCACTCGCTCCGCTTTGGTACTTTTGTTTCTTGTTATTGACTTTTCTTTGCATGGAGTATCTCTTCTTCAAAACCAACACCGGCGATCTCCCGGCCTCGAATGTGCACCCCGTTTCTCTGAGAGATTCATAAACCACTTCCGCCGGGAAATTGAGCACCGCCGCATTGCCACGCAGAGCGAATGCCGCCTGATCATAGGCCAGCGCCGCTTCCTCCGCGGTGTCAAACGTCCCTATCCATACCCTCACGCTGTTCCTAGTTGAGTCCCTTATCTCCGCCGCATATTTCCCCCATGGCCTCATCCGAACACCTCGATACGTTGGTTCTTTGACGGACTCCTGCTCGTCGACAAATTGTCCAGAACTTGAGTAGTACGGATTGATCTTATCATTCCCATCGGACAAAACTCCATACAGAATCATATCTTCGGAGTCATTCTCATTGAAAGGAAGGAACTGGGATTCAATAGAATGAGCGGCACCATATGACGGCGGCGACGAATCGGGTAAGAAATGAGAGAACGGGTCATGTAGGTAGGAAGAATCCATGAATGAATATGATGTCAGTATGTGTGTGTGTGTGTATATATAGCTAGCAAGCTACAGATATGATTCAGGGGTTTGAGACTTGGTTTTGATTTGGTCAGATTTGGTTACGTGAGAATGCCAGTTTCTGAATTTGCAGACAAGTACATATAGAGAGCGGGAAGGAGTGGTATTAAGACAAAAATGCTTATAATTACGTTCTTAAGTAAGATCATCGATCATTATTAAACTAATTTTCGTCTTCACTCACACGTGGGTCAAAGCATATTTTGACCATGGCGGCATATGGTGACGTCACCACCAATGGTGGGTGTGGGGTTTGTACTATTTTGTCCACTTGGCAAGAAGGGTGATTTGTAAAGTGACCAATTGGCCATGATTGATTTCACATGCACCAATCCGAAATAGGCCTATCCATATTATGTGTGTATATTTTTGTAATGGATTTAAACAATAATTGTAAAAATAAAATCTAAATCCCATTTCAAAAATTTGTAAAGAAAAAAATTAAAATACTTTTTTAAAGCATTTACAAACCATGTCTTAAGTGATGCTGATTGGCTAGTTATCCTCACATGTACATTAGTCATGTTACTAATTTGAACTTGTGAGAAAGTTTGACCATTTGATAGCCACAAAGATGATAGTTCACTCACAGTTGTGCATGGTCAAAAGTGATTTTGGTAGTGATAAATAATTATGTAGTGCTGCTATATGTTATCCTTCTATCATAATTTTCCAAAATTTAAATATCAAGTTGGTGCTCGGAGTTAGTCTAATGTGATCAAAACAAAGATTGAGTCGAGCTTTGATCGAACCGATTGTTTCGTAATTTTGATATCATCGTTTTATAGTTAGGTTCTGCTATATTATGTTGTCGCAATTTGGAATATTTGGACACTCTTAAAGTGAAGGACATTTAAATCCATGCTTTAATCGATGAGGTCAAAAGCCATTAAAAATTATTAGTAACAGTGTAATTACAATTTTCGAAAATTTTGGACATGTTGGAATTGGACGATGAAGATGCGTGTATGAGAATTTCAGTCTGAAATAATTTTAATGAACAAATTTATGGCACTATTTCGTAAGTATTATGGTCAAAAAATTCCAGAAGTTTTTGGAAGTCTTGAGAAGTTCAAAGATTTAATTTAGTGGTCAAAAGCTCCAAATAGGAACAAAAAATTTAATTGAATAAGTAATCTGAATTTGATGATTGAAGGGTTTGATTTATCTTGTTTGCCCCAGCGCAAAGAAAAAAGTGGTCTTAAAAGCAATATCAATAAAGGTAGAAAAAATAGTCTTTTTTTCCTTGAATGCAATAATATGTACACATACATATATAATTTGTGTGTGAAACGAATATATATATATATATATATATATAGCTAGTGCACGTGTGACTGTCGACCATTGGCAGATCAACTCGATTGAAATAAGTTAAAAATGCTTACATTTGAGACGAGGATGAGAGTACTGTTTGATGAACATTGGCGAGAGTAGTTTCATTTTTTTTCCTTTTTTCCAGGTTTTGGAAAAAAAAAGTCCGGCACTCAACGAAACTCGTAATAAATGTGCATCATATCAAAATTATATATACAATTGATCTCATTGACAACTACTATTCGTCAACATCTACTTACCAATTGTGGACATCATCTTAATGGTGTTTATATAGATGCCCCAGTGAATGACTGGTTTGTATTACTTTTGGTGATTTTAACTTAGTTCAAAATTATAATTACCACAAATAGCTTATTCTGCTCACCTCAACTCAAATTCAAAATTTAATTGGTAAAATATCATGTAAGAGAAATCATTATAATAATTATTTCGCATATCAATAAATTCTCAAAGTGAATAACTATTATCTATTTTGTATCCGTATTTCATAAACTAAAATACTTTGATGATAAAAATGTATAATATAAGAATGATAAATTAATATATACAAATAATTTAAATATATATAACTATAATTTTATTTAGAACTTAACTCAAACATTTGACGGAACTATGATATAAACATTTAGTGCATATCCCTGGCACCAAATACATTTTCATTTAGTCTAGAATTAAGTAAATTATGCAAACAAAATGAATCAAATAAATTAACGAACAACATGATTGATATATGAAATGATTGAAAAATGAAATAAATTTTTTTCTAAAGTAAACCATAGATTACATTAAAAATTCAACTAGTCAAAATATACGATATTTTGTAGGGAAAAAAAAGGAATAAAACAAATTTATTATATGTATAAAAGCTAATATGAGCTAAAGAATGAGTAGATGGAAATAGAGCGCACATATTTGCACGAGATCGGTTGTTGGATCGTCCATAGCCAAAAACAAAAAAAAAAAAAAAAAAAAATTATGACGGAGCATGTTAAGGGTTTTTCGATTCTAGTTTTGGTTCCGGTCTGGGAGGTCTAGAACCGTATGGAACTGGTTGAAAACCGGTTCAGTTCCGGTTCTAGTTCCAAGATAAAACCTAGAAACCAATTCGAATAGGAAGCTCAGATAATATAAAAACAATTACAATGGATGTGGTTCTGCTGCATATATTTCTTTGTATTGATGATCAAGATGTTCAATAATCTTTGTTTGTTGATCATGTTGTTTTGCATAGATAATATCATCGACTAATATCTATTTGAACCGTCCCGTAAAGCATCCTACGATGGAGACACAATTATTACTCATCGATGTACAATATGTATCGAATAAATTATCGAGCTAATTGATAGCAAATGAATCACATAATGTGCGACATAATCACTCGATAAAATTATTATTTAGTTCGTGATCATCGACAAAATATAACTTATTCACCAATCTCGACACCTGATACCAATGTCTAACTATTGAACAATCGTGTTTTTCGCATGGAATAAAAATGAATTTGATCTTCTTATCATATTTAAAAAAAGATTTTAGTTTTTCGAATATGTTTTATTTTGCCAGATGATGTGGTATTTTCGAACATGATGAGATATTTTGCCTATAGGCTATATTCCTATTTCATAGAAATCGTTGGACTCACTGGATAACGTTCTCCATCCTTCCAATGGCCATGGTCTCCCTCGCCCCTAAGCCCCTCTCATTCTCCCTCTCCACCCCATTCCTCGCCGTCGACCACCACCTCCGCCGCAACCAACCGCCTACCCCGCCCTCCCATCCCAAGTTCACACCCATATCTGCCATCATTCTTCCTCCCTCTTCCTCCGCCAGGTCTCAACAACAGCAACTCTACCAGCCTTACCGCCCACCGCCCTCTCCTGTGCCACCCAAATACCGATCCCTCGACACCAATGCCCGCCTCGATATACTTTCTAATAGATTAGGTCTCTGGTTCGAGTACGCCCCTCTGGTCACCTCTCTCTATCAAGAAGGATTCATTTCCACCACTCTTGAAGAGATCACCGGCATTCCTTCTCTCGAGCAAAACCGACTCGTTGTCGCCTCGCAGGTTCGCGACTCTCTTATTGAGTGTTGTGATTCCGACACCGTGTCCTTTTTTGACTTCCCGGGATCCCCCGAAATTCTCTACGAAATTCGAATCTTGAACACCCCACAACGCGCTTCTGCCGCGAAGTTCATCATAAAGAATGGTTTTGAAGGGAGGAGAGCCGGGGAGTTGGCTAAATCCATGAAAGATTTTCCGCGGAGGGATGCAGAGAAAGGGTGGGAGAGTTTTGATGGGAATTTACCGGGGGATTGTTTGGGGTTCATGTATTATAGGCAAGCCCAAGAGCATAAATCGGCGTCTTTGCTAGAGCTGAGTAGGGCCACATTGGAGAAGGCGTTGGAGGTGTCAGAATCGGAACTTGCCAAGCAGAGAGTTTCGGTGGATTTAGAGGGGAAGGATGGAGTGGAAGGAGATGGGGGTGCTGTTAATGAAATCGTGAGGGTTCCGGTTGTGAGGATGTCAGTGGGGGAGGTAGCACAGTCGAGCATAGTGGTGGTTTTACCTGTTTGCAAGGCGGAGGGGAAGGGAACAGAGGTGGAGGAGGCGCCATGGGAATGTGGAATGGTGGGAGATTTCGGGGTTGTTGAGGCAGAGAAGGGGTGGAACAGGTGGGTGGTTTTGCCCGGATGGGAGCCGGTGGCAGTTTTGAAGAGAGGAGGGGTGGCAGTGGCCTTCAAAAGGGCGGGTGATGCACTGGAGTGGAAAGGCAGGAGGAGGGATGCAGAGGAGCAAATCTTGGTGGTGGCGGATCGAGGAAGGAGAGAGGTGTCGCTCGAAGACGCATTTTATTTGGTTGTGTGTGGTGGGAATGGGAGTGGCGAGGAGGGGTTGAGAGTCGAGAGAGGTCTGAAGTTGAAGGATATAGGGGTGGTGGAAAGCTTGGGTACTGTGGTATTGATTGTTAGGCCACCAAGAGAAGACTATGAAGATCAACCAGGTCCCCAAGATTGGGATTAGAATACCTCCTCTTATTTTCTGCTACATTTGGTTGGTGTAGATCACGAACGTGGTAGGAGTGAAATGGGGGAGCAAATAATAGAGCACGAAGATTTATAGCAAACTATCGTCAAACTCTAGATGATAAATTTTGGTGGATTTTCATTTGGATGATATTTGCTTGGGTTGGACACGCTGGATTACGAGAAAGTGTTTTGTGAGAAGGTCAATCATTATTCGTTTGACGAATCAATTCTACTTATATTTATAATAAAAAATAATTTTTTTTTCAATTATGACTCAAATAAAAGATTTATCTCACAAAATTGACGTATGAGATTATCTCACATAAGAGTAGGTCTCTTGTGAGACGGTCTCACGAATCTTTATCTGTGAGACTGGTCAATTTTATCGATATTCACAATAAAAAGTAATACTCTTAGCATAAAAAGTAATATTTTTTCATTGATGATCCAAATAAGAGATCTGTTTCATAAAATACGACCCGTGAAACCGTCTCAAACAAGTTTTTGCTCTCATTATAAATTTTTGTATTAAATTATCGTAGATGGGAGATATAAAAAAAGGATTTGTGTTGATTGTGAGCACGTTCTTATATGAAGATTTGTTATGTTGATATGCATTGCTAAAGATCCCGTGTGTTTCAATGTATATCAAGACAATGGCTGAGTTCGTATTTAAATTACCATTTTATAAAATGATTTTATTGGATAAAGATTTTTTTTGTGGCTATTTCTGACATCTTATTTTAATAGTTATATTACATTAAACTCTTACAAATGCACGTGTCAAACAAATTAAAAGAAAATCTCGACGAGGGAGAATATTAATTGATCGATTATAAAAAAATTTAATTCTGAAAATAATTTATTATAAAATGATAAATACTAATAGTTATTTAGTTAATTTTGAGTAAAACCTGTACGATATAAAAATAAAAAAACAATTTGGAATCACCTCGCTTTTGTGGTTTATTGTTTCTCTTTTTTAAAAAATAAATGTCTGGGTTGTCAAACATTATTTTTTAAAATGTTTTACCAAATACTATATCAAGTTACTAAATAAGGGATAACTCAAGCCTCAGAAAAAAAACTTAAGTACATATTTCACAGCCGAAAATGATAATCTCCTCATTCTGCTAACAGAACAGAGTTACGACCATCTATTTTATCGCCAATATCGTTCGCAGTTCCTTCTTCATTGTAGCTCACCACAATCATCAATCACAACAGTAGACGATGTAGAACCGGACTGGGAACCAACGTTCTCCATCTCCTTCACCACGTCATATCCTTCCACAACTTTGCCAAATACGACATGTTTACCATCAAGCCAACTTGTCTTGTCAGTGGTTATAAAGAATTGCGATCCGTTCCTGTTCGTGTTCGGCCCGGAATTTGCCATTGATAACAGGCCTGGCTCTGTGTGCTTTAGTTTGAAATTCTCATCAGAAAATTTCATCCCATAAATCGACTCTCCTCCAGTTCCATTACCTCTCGTAAAGTCTCCTCCTTGACACATAAAACTTGGAATAATACGATGAAATTTACTACCCTTGTAATGCAATGGCTTCCCAGAAGCTCCAACCCCTTTCTCCCCAGTGCAAAGGGCTCGGAAGTTCTCAGCAGTTTTCGGTGTACTGTCAGCGAACAGCTCCATCACACTCGTCCAGCTTTCACCTTTCCGATCAAAATGTCGAAGAAAACCTTCGGGTTCTTCATCTCTCTGAAATCAAAGATTTAACAAAAAGAAATACATTACAAGTTTGCAATGCTTAGGCTAAAAGCTCGTCTAAAATTGGATAGTTTAGTCATCCCTTGCGTGCATGCAGGTTATGTTCATCTTCTTTTATATTCCTAAACATATCTCCTACCCCTAAATAACACAGCTGCCCTTTTAGTTTTTTGAATTGAAAGAAGAAATCTTGGGGTACATAATTAAATATGAAGATAGAACTCTGATAAGATAATGAAAGATCATAACAAGATTTGAGACAAAGAAGAACAGGTAAAAATTTAATTTTTTTAACAGTTCTAAGTTTTTTAAAAACAGATAACTAACGAGTCACCCCAGGTAAAATTTTAGAAAATAAGGATAAAGTATAAACAACAGCATACATACTAAATTTATACAGAAAGTAACCTAATTTAATTAACAAGCTGTCCCTTATTCAAATTCAGTACTACACCCAAAAAATTACAAAATCACATATACGCAAAAAAAAAAAAAAAAGTGATACAGATGAATAAGAATTATCATTCACATATGCAAACCGCATACAACACCACATATTAGCCAAATTCATACACCAGATCCAATTAAAATCCCAAGGAAACTCCGGAAAAAGTTGGAAACAATTTTCCCGAAAACCAATTCATCAAATGCAAAACAAATGTTCATCCGGTATTAAATCCCTCTTAGATAAATGAACATTTAACATCAAGAGGATTAAAAACTACGGAAGATACAATGATTTTCAATATAGCACGATTTTTGAGCCCCACAAGCTTCTGGAAATTAACACCTGTGACGCCTTCGATTTGTGCACCCACACATACAAATCGGTTGAAACTCAAATTCCATTAAGTAAATAGAGGGATCCTCACCTAACACCTTTGGTGAGCGATGATGAATGGGGACTGAAATGGCTGCTGGCCTGAACTCTTATTGGGTTTATCTAGGGTTTTATTAGTTTATTTTCCATTTCCCCCCTTCTTTTCAAGGTATTTTCAAATTCCTCCCTTTTTCTACAATAAGGTAGCATAAATAAATAAATAATATTAATTGAGCTCGAGTATTTTTTTAAGTTAAACTCGACTACATCCCATTTTTATGCGTAGTTTAGCTCGGTGACACCCTTGATTTAAAAAAAGAAACAAAAATAATAATATGAAAACGAAGTCAGAAAAAATAAACTATAATACTACCAAATTACTTTCATAATGAAAAAGAAAAAACCAAAATTTTCTTAGCACGATTACACGCATTTCATCTATAATTAAAATTTTATTATCTTGAGTTTCAAAATGGATAATTTAGGAAAATGCACTTTCTAATATTCATGTGATGTTCTACTGTTGCAAACTCGGACAAAATAAAGTAAACATGATCACGTGAATGTTCTCGACACAACAAAGAAGCTCGAGCTAAAGCTCGGCTCATGATCACAAGAACGTTCCACTATTTCCCGAAGTTCGAGCACAAGCTCAAATTGGAATATCAAATAGTGATCACAAGTCCATGTAACTCAAAATAAAGGAGTTCTAGCTATAGCTCGACTCATGAGTTAAGATTATGTTTTTAAAATTTGATCATGAACATGAGCTTTAATCATGAGTTTATCTCGTGAGCTTGAACTCGTGAACAAGTTCAGAAGCTCTGTGACAAAATTAATATCAATACTATTATTTATAATACTAAAAAATCTAATTTTGTTTTATATTATCCAAATAAAAAAATCTAAACTTTTACTTTTGAGTCCCGAGCTTATGAGCAAGAATTTTTTTAGCTGAAGCTTGAAAAACCCATTAGTTCCATAGAGCTCAAATCGGGCCAGGTCGACTCATCTTTGAACCCCCCAATCTGGGCCAACACCGACCCAATCCGAGATTGAGTTTAACATCTCATTTTCCATTAAACAATTTTGGATGGTTTTTCCTATTTAAAATTTTAATTCGTAAAAACAACAAGCGGAGAAAATAATAAGATCCACAACATATTCCATGCTATGTATTGAATAAATTTTACATAAATAAGTGGCGAAGTACATGATAATAGCTCAAGAAATTCAAGGCAATGAGTTAATCAACCAGTAACTTAATTCAGTCTGATTGATTTAGATCTGTTTATATATAATATAAGTACGTCAAATTTCAATGTTTTTTTTTTCCCCGATTTCCCCCAATTTCAAGTACGCACTTGTTCGATTCTATTTCACAAATTTCAATTTTTGACCAATCTTTTGCTTTTCAAATTTTTTTAGCTGTTTCTACGCCTTCCAATATAACTATCGTATTTTTACTTGGTTCTAGAAGAAATGATATATGTTTTATATTAGATTTTAAATAAATATGTTAGATTTTTTAATCATATCGGTTGTGACATTCGAATAAATGTTAAAATTAATTTTTTTGTTATTTTTAAGTAGAAGTAGAAATAGAAGTCATAAATTATAGCTTAAAAAAAAGTAATATTTTTTTTTTAAAAAAATAATTTTTTTAACCAAACAATAATTTTTTTTGAAAAAAACACTTTTTACTTTGAAAAAATAAAAAAAATAGTTTTTATAACCAAACAAAATTTTTTTTGAAAAAAACACTTTTTACTTTGAAAAATTTATTTTTAGTCCGTTATTGTTTCTCCGAACAAACTCGAATTAACATTTTTTTATTTTTCAAAACCATGAAAAAGAGTAAGTATCTTGTAAGACGGTCTAACGAATCTTTATCTGTGTGACGGGTCAACCATACCGATATTATAATAAAAAATAATACTCTTAGCATAAAAAGTAATACTTTTTTATGGATGATCCAAATAAGAGATCCGTCTCACAAAACACGATCCATCGTATACACAAGTTTTGCTTAAAAAAAATTGCTCCCCCCAAAGTATTCGGAAAGCAGTAAAAATAAAAATGATTCGTGCGTAAACCGGTCGAATAGAACCGGGAGATATTTTTGACACTGTGCAATAAAAAAGGTGAAAAGAAAAATGGAAATATCATCAACACAGCAAGAAACCCAAAACCCTACTCCTTAAAACCCTGTTCTCCATTCCTCACTCTTACACTGAGCTTTTTCTTATCTTCGTAACCCATTTCTCCGATGGTTGATTGAGCCGAGGATCTGGAATTTCAATAATGAATTATGATTAATAAAAGGCTAATCAGTAGCCGGAAGGATTCCGCGGAATGTGGAAATGGTTTGACTTGTGATGGAAATGATTATAAGAAGAGGAAAGGCAGGAAGCATGATTGGCAGCGGGTTTTTATGACCGAAAATGATTATAGGAAGCGACTTCAGGAGATTTTGTACAGTCCGGAGCATATTTTGATGAAAATTTTCAGGAAGGATGGCCCGACGCTGGGTGGTCAGTTTGATTCCCTTCCATCGAATGCTTTTCTCCGCGGTAAGAGATTCACGAGCAACTGTGTGCTTTCTTTTAGTTCGTGTGACGAGTGTGAATCTGAGTTTTGGGGGTGGTTAAAAGTTTTATTTCTGATGCAGTTTGTAGCGTGAAATGATAAGTGCACTTACTGAATTATGAATTCCTATCGTCGCATTACTTTGAGGTGAAAAAGGTCTCGAGGAAATATCTTACTAGCTTATCGATCGGTGGTAGAACGCATTGTTATTTTCTGCTGACTTGACTTCGTGTTATGTAAATATTGTTTTATAAAAATATGTATCTTTTATTCTTTTTATGATTTAATGCTGACGCTTGGTTGATAAAGTGAAGAATTGATGGTTTTGAATGTTTTATACCTTTTCCTCTTGTGTAGATTCTCGACTCCTAAAGAGGTTGCCAATGGTAAGGTATATGAGTGGCTTTGGATGAGCCAAATTTTGACTTCTTTTTTAACTTTTGACATACCGTCTTTAATCTATCCATTAGGGGTTTGAACCGTATAGATTGTCACCAGCTACGTTTTATTTTTGAAGTGAACCTAACTAGTTTTGTCCGTGAGAAACCATTCTATTCTAATTTATAGAATTAGTTATTCACATGAGCTAGCCACAAAAATGAGATTGTAGATAGTGGAGCTTGATTGAGAATATCATCCGGAAGGAAAAATGAGCTGGCATTCTCATGGAGGATGGAGCTGCGTATCGGTATTTGAGTTCCTCGGAGAGCTTGGTCCTAAACATGAAGCAGAATGACATCTTTTTCTGATTAGTTTAATCTCTCAAAATGTCCTCAACTCTTCTCCATATTCGTGCCACTATACTGCCTTGTCCTCTTCAATTGTCATACATGAAATGTGTCAAAATCATTATCTTGATTATATTCTCTAATGGCCAGATTGCCGAAGACCTCATCATGAAGAGAATGGGCGTTCAACCCATAGAAAAAGAAAGGTATGCATTTTTTAAGGGAATTCTGGGAAATGATTGACCAAATATTCTTTGACCTATATTTATTCAACAATTTTTTTATTTTGTTAGGTTTCAATGCATGCCATGTTAGATTACCAAGTTTGTTGTGAGAACAGTTCACTCGGGAATAGGCATGGTGCTGGAAAGGGTCCGATTACTGCGAAGGGTGCTCCAACTAAGAAACATGGGATGGGCAAAGGTTACATGTCTGAAAGCAATGCTCCTGGGAAGAAACATGGCAATGGGAAAAGTTTAATGACCGTTTGGCGAGTGACAAATCCCGATGCTACAGATTTTTCATATGGTGTCGATTTCAGTGAGAGCACCATTCAAAAAAAGAAAAAAAGATTGCAGCGACAACAGGCAATTGTGGTTTGCTCACTATTCTACCTATTTACTGTTGGCTTGTGATGACTGATGATTTTGAATCTTTTCTTGTGCTGTGAAGATAGTTGGTTAAATATGTGTTTATCTAAATATTTGAATTTTATTTCACTCGAAAACACAATAAAAGTCAGTTATTCTGTGTGTAGAGAAAATTAGCAAACAAAGAACAGACCAGCAGGAAGACTTCCTTGAGAAGTAGAAAGGTAAAACATGCTCCAACTTTTGTATTTATCTTACTAGGAAGTTCATCTATTTTTGGCTGGTCAGTGATCTATAGTTCCAGACTTACCATTCTATAACGGCAGATGGAATGCCAGAAAGTCCAAAAGCAGAAACAACCTCATAAAGAAAAATGTGAGCTTGCTCTTGAAGATATGAAATGTCTAGAAAATTCCGAACATTTTGCAGTGCTACTTGATGATGAAGAACTCGAGCTTCAAGAATTGCAGGCAGGACCAAATCCTTTATCCTGTTCTGCACACTTTCCAACCAATGGATCACATGGTTGTTCACTTTGCAAAGGTTATTCTACTACACTTTTTACATTTTATAATAGTTGTCAACGTTTCACTTAGAATAAAGTGAATAAACCATTGCCTTGCTATAAACACATTGCTGGTTAGACTGAGTTTTATGTGCCCCTCTGTTCATCCTTATAATAAGTTTGTACTTTTATAGATTTGCTTGTCAGGTTTCCTCCAAGTTCTGTGACAATGAAGCCGCCCTTATTTATGCAACCATGGGCATCATCACAAGAGCTTACGAGTAAACTTTTTAAGGTATGAGCAGTTTATACTATATGATTACATGTTGCAGTTGACTGTGGATGCAAATTGTTAAGCTTCACTCAATTTTTATGTATGTACTATGTTAAATAAATTATCTTTTTTCGATAAGACATTAATAAAATATCTCTTTTCTTAAGACATTTCCTAGCCTTGGAAATTATGACCCACCTTGACACGTTTCCTGTGTAAATATATTTTACATATTATATTATCAGCAGGGCAGTAGGTATTGCACCTTACTACATTCTCATTTTTGAATTACCTATTATTGTGGTGATGGGTAATTTGAGGGTTATAGAGCTGTGCTTCTAGTTCTAGCTTGGGAGGGAGCTTATTTTCTCTTCAAAGGGAAGTAGTCACTAGAAATTTAACAAACAGGAAATTGCCGTGCTTTTCTCTTTTTTCTTGTTGCTGTCTTGCTGAATCTTCAATAGTAAGAGAATTTTCTCTTTGATTTGCTGAGCTGCGAAGTCTTGAAGAAAGTTAGACATAGCGCTGTGATTGCTAATAGAAACTTGAGTTTGTGTTATAGAAAATAAAAATCTTCGGATAGATGTAAAATAATTTGCTGAGGGTTATAGCATCTTTTTAAACCACATGCCTAGTTACTATCAGCATATTATATATGAATTATGTATAATATCGGATGCTGATAATTTAAATTTAAACAATGTATGTCTACCAATTGTTTTTTCTTTTAGTGATCACCTTCCTGCTTTATCTAATCTTTATTACATTGACGTAAAAATCATTTGTTTGACATTTCCACAATTAGGACTTTGCACACCAGTCCTTACTAATTTTTTCTGATTTATTTGAAGGTTTTCCAGTTTCTTTGTACGTATGCTTGCACAATCAGCATGTATTCATTCACATTAGAAGAGTTTGCACATGCCTTTCATGATAAGGTAATTTGATGTCACTGTAATGTTCTATTTATTAGTATTTAACGTCTTTCATTTTAATATTTCTGGTTTTCCATGTACTCTCCTTTTGGTTTTCAGGATTCCTTGTTACTTGGACAAGTACATTTGGCCCTTCTGAAGCTACTTTTGAAAGATGTTGATAAGGAGCTTGGTAGAGGATTTCTTTCTCATGCCAGCAAAAATTGCAAGTTTTTACGGTTACTCCACTCGGTGAGTTGCGCTATGTTGAAGCATAGCAAACAGCTAGTGATGTCTGTGCGTATTCAGTCGTACAAAATTTGATTTCGAATAATTTGCTTGTTATACTTGTGCATCCTACTTGAAGAAGTGGTTGAAGGATTCTACTATATTGGATTAACAACTAAAAGCATAATTTGAGCAATGTTGTGTGAATTAAAGATTGGGTGATTATCACTGTCAAAACTAGTTAATTAATGTGACTTTATTGTAGTGTCGCTGTTTTAACTTATGTCCTTCACTTTTTGTCAGCTCGAACATCACATATCTGTTATAGAATTGTGGCAGAGTTCGTTAAACCTCCTTACATGGACAGAAATACTTCGTCAGGTATTGGTTGCTGCTGGTTTTGGTCCGAAGCTCAGCATGGAAACTAAGGAAGCTAGCAACAACAAGGTTTTACTTATATTTTGGCGTGGTCACACCTAACTTATGATAATCGATTGCCACATTAGTCTCTCTTATATATATATGTGTATGTATGTATGTATATATGAATAATTATACATACCTTTTTGACTCTTGGATTTTGGACATGTAGCATCATAACTTGTCAACATTTACTTTAGCAGACTGTTTTGTAATAGATCATATATCTTATGAACCTTTGTCTGCCTGAATGCATTTTGCTTTATCTTAATCTTACATGGTTTTGCTCTGTAGGAAGTTGATCTAATGGAAAAGTACGCCTTACGTCCTGGTACATTGAAGGGAGAACTATTCAATATTTTGTTGAAACAAGGAAACAGTGGGATGAAAGTCTTAGAGTTGGCACAATCTTCATCTGTAAGTTTGTATATAATCATGATTATTATAAGAAAACATTCATTTTCCGTTTGGATAGAGCGAAAATATCAGCATAATTAGGTATTTTGGCTCTTGGTGGGACTATTTGTTTTTCTTTGCAGATTGTTGAGTTGAGTCTTGCGGATACATTAAACGATTTGGAAAATATAATCATGTTAGCTCTGTCCGGTGACATGACATTGTTTGAAAAGATTTCCTCGTCTGGATATCGCTTGCGGATCAATGCTGCTGCGAAAGAATGTGAAGACTGGCCATCTGGTTCTGAAGACTTCGGTAGCGTAGATGATACTTCTGAAGTCAGTATTGTACAAGACAATGAGACTGATTCTGAGCATGAGTCTAGGGATTCCAGTCCATTTGAACTTGGCCAAAATGTTTATAAAAATCAATCTGAAATGTTGACAATGTACAATGAAATCGATGAGAGCTATCCAGGAGAAGTGTGGTTGTTAGGACTCATGGAGGGTGAATATTCAGATTTAAACATTGATGAGAAGCTTAGTGCCTTATCCGCATTGATTGATCTACTTAGTGGTGGATCCACTGTCAGAATGGAGGTACTCCCTCGGATTGTTCTGCACATCTTTGTCAATAAATGAGTATCCATTCAAATGTGTTATTATATGATTATTTGTACAAAATCCTTGGTCGCTCTAATCATATCATGGCCTGACTTTTACGATGCAATGGATAGAAAATCATTGTCTTATTGATTGATAATCAAAATTAGCTTGTTTTTGTATATCTTTGTCTGTGCTTAAATGATGGAAGCATTCACGAGATCAAACATGTTACCAAATGTCGCAACACGATCAGAGGGAAAAAGGTTTTATAGAAGAAGCTTGCAAAATAAATGCATTTTTTCCCTTTTCTGTGGATTTTTAAACGATTATATAAATCATGTCGACAAGTGTAGAAGATAACCAAACTGGGGAGAAAGCTATTAGAGCAACTGATGAGAAATATCCTTCGATTATATCTTAAGATGATAAAAATCATCCGTGTTTAGTGTGGCTTCCTATGCGAGGCAACAATTGAACCACGATGCTTGGTCTCATTTAAATGATTTGAATGGTACGACTATCATTACCTCTTGCTTTTGGTACAACGACAGATGTAATCAACCACCGGTATCGAAACCAAAATCATATATTCTTATTGACCCGTGTAGCTACCTAGCCATGACACTTGGTCCATTCAACCTTTTAAAATATTCAGTGTTCTAAAACTCGGGCTAGGCGCTGGTTGTCTGCAACGAAATGGTTCTAGGCAGCCAGCTTATACGGCACGCCTAGGCCCTAGGCGCTCTTAGGCGGGCCCAGGCATTTAAAGTTTTTTTGGGAAACTTTTTTTGGGCTTTTAATTTTTGAAAGCCTGACTTAAACTAGAACATGATATAAGAAAGAATTATAGGCTCCTGCTTTTAATTTTTTGAGATTGAAAGCCCAATTAAAACCACGATTTGTTGGTTTGCTCTTGCCCTAACATGCTACTCTCATCTTCTTTCTTTGTTTACTTCTGCACACATATGAAAATCGTATCAGACCCTAAAGACAATTTTTTCTTTATTTGGATTTCTTTTACATTGCCTATTATTCTGATCCGCCTTAAGCAGAAAAAGCAAGAGGAATGAACCAGGTGTCAATTGGATTTTAACAAAGTTTGTGCTGAAATTTAGTCTAAGAACCATTACAAGTCTCTTGATACCGTGGAATCCGTCTAGCGGCGCCTAGTCCTCGCCTAGGCGGTCTAAGCGCCAGACTAGCGCCTAGCGAATTTTAGAATTATGAAAATATTTAAGTTGTACTATCACCGTAAACTATAACTTAATGTATGACACAAAACCACTGATTCTATAATTGTAATGTGTTAGCAACAATATATTTAAGTTATACTGTGTTGACCCGTGTAGCTACCTAGCCATGACACTTGGTCTGTTCTACCTTTTAGAATATTAAAGTTATACTATTATCATAAGCTATAACTTATGGTATACCATCAAATGATCGATTCTATAATTGAACTGTGTTAACAACATTGAAATTTGAAATTCTTTGGTTTAAGTGCATCTATAGGAGTTCACCATTATTGTTGTTACTTTTGTAATGTACCGAGGAGCGAGGAAAATAGAGATTGAAAGTAAATGGAGGTTGTGATTTTGAAATTTCAGCTAAAACCGCAAAGTTTCTTCGTTTGACCTAATGTCCCTCACTTGTATGATGACCGAGGATTGAGTGATGTTAATGAATCAACTAAATACTTTGGTAAAACAATGTAAAAAGACACGAGCCCTGTTTACAAAAATTAATTGTATGGTCTATCGAAAATTTTAGCATCTTATTTCTTGGTTCACTACATTAAATAAATGATTGGTAGATTCAAATCTTGAGGTGTTACTGAACCAGAAGCTGTCTTTTTTCTAGATTTAGAGTCTTGAGAAACTTTGCAGGAATAATTCCTCCTTTCTGGAGCATATGGACTGTATGTTGCTCAATGTTTCTGTGAAAGGGGAGTGGTCGTGAAACTTTGCAGCATGTGTCATTTTCAACGTGCACTTTCTTCGAGCAAAAGCTGAATGTTTTTGGTCCATTTTTGTATTTTAATTGAGATAAATGTGATGTTATGATATCTTTTGGATGTTAAATTTATCGAAACTGTGGAATATTGTTGAGCTGTTCAATGGTTTCATCACCTGATAGTTTTGGTCTCTCTTGTTTAGCGAGGAAATATGCTGCTTAAGATTAAAAAAATCGAAGTTCTGGTTTTCGTCAATATCACCCTTTCATTGTTTGTTACATCTTTCATGCAGGATCCCTTGACATCAATTGCAGAATGTTATCAAAATATCAATGGTTACAGTTCTGGAGCAAAAATAAAGAGATCAACCACGAAGCAGTGTAGTTTGCCACAATCAGGAAGAAGTGGGCAAACCCTCGGTGACCTTGGTACTGGTACATCAGGGCAACCTACTGATTCTTTGGTTACTATGTCGAAGATTAGTGATGAGGAAAAGTATGAAAACATGAAAATGACAGCGGAGGAATTCGAAGTTGATGGCTATATACATCCTATGCAGTCTATCTTTCTCGGTTCTGATCGTAGGTACAATAGATACTGGCTGTTCTTGGGGCCTTGTGATGAATCAGATCCTGGACACAGGAGGATTTACTTTGAATCTTCTGAAGATGGCCACTGGGAGGTGATCGATATGCGAGAGGTGAAGTTTGTTGCCTTTTGTCCTTAAATAAATTAAAAAAAAATATTTTTCACGACTGGGTTTGATTTACTTCTCTGCTTATTTGTCATCTGATTTCAGGCTTTGTGCACTTTGATGTTGACTTTGAACCGTAGAGGTGCCAGGGAGGCCCAGCTATTGGCATCTTTGGAGAAACGCGAAGCATTTCTTTTCCAAGCAATGTCTAGTACGCACAATGATGTTGAAAACGGGAAACTTGCCCCGTTTGATCAATCTGAAATTAACACTTCCAGGGAATCTAGCTCCTCACCGGTGTCTGACCTAGACAACCATTTAAACTTGAATGAAATATCAAATAATCTTCCTTCTTCTACTGGCACAACACTAGTTGAAGATGGTGTGAAAGGGGGACAGACTGAGATATCAGGTCATTCATTAGCTTTTGATGTATATCTGTGGAAGTCGTTTTACTATAAACTCAAAACCGTTAGAAATATGAAGAAGGCATATCTTGATTCACTCAGAAGATGTGATCAATGCCATGACTTATACTGGCGAGACGAAAAGCATTGTAGAATTTGCCATACCACATTTGAGCTTGATTTTGATCTAGAAGAGAGATATGCGATTCATTACGCCGTGTGTCAAGTCAATAGTGATGCTAGTAAATGCCGACGACCAAGGGTTCTATCTTCCCGATTGCAGTCGCTCAAAGCTGCAATCTATGCAATTGAGGTATGCATTCGTAAAGCTCACCCTTTTATTTTATATTAAGGATGCTTATGAATAAAAGACAATCATTGATATCATACTTACTTCTATTGGCATGAGCCTTCTTGTTGGACACACCTAAGCAGTTTGTGGATTACTTGAAATTGAAATTCGTCATGTATATTTGAGATTTGAAAACCGTAGTTTTATGAGCAGGTTCTGTAGATTCATCCTTTTGTACATATATATGTGTTCAAGGTGGTGGAAGCCAATTTGGGCTTGCACACTGTTCAATGACCCGAGTGTATACCCAAGATGTTTTCTAAAAATGCAACTGTAATCGACCTGACTGTTTTATATGAAGATCCATTGTAAAAATTTAGATGTACGGATGTACCTATTTATCAATTTTTGTCTTGCTCTGCCTGTTAACTTGTTTAAAACAAAGTCTGTTGCTAGTAGTTCATAACTTCTTCCATTACTTGTGGGCACGAGTATTTAATGGAAGGTTGTGTAGGTTAAACTAAATAATTTCCCTTAACAAGGGACTTCCTTTTGTAGCACACAGAGCTTCTCATGGTTAATGATGGCATCCCTTGTTCAGGGAAGAAATTGAAACCTGACCATAGACTGCTTAGATTATACTGATCCTTGTAGCAGGTTAAGCAGTTTATCTTACTTTTGGAGCAAGGTGTCCTTTTTTGGTAATATGTTTAGTTGGAAGCATTTATTAGTTTCTTGCAGTTTGAGTTTGTGTTAATATGGGATGAGCAATGCAAATGGCTGCACAAAATTTTATACATAGTTAAAGCAAGTAAATAACTTTGCAGTCAGTTGTACCTGAAGATGCCTTGTTTGGCTCTTGGAAGAGATCTGCTCACAATCTTTGGGTCAATAGGTTGCGACGAGCCTCAAATTTAGCCGAATTTTTACAGGTGGTTAATAATGCATCCGATACTTTCTTGTCTAATAGATATTTACTTTCAGAATACTATAATAATCAAATTCTTCTGCTTTACAATGCTTCAGGTTCTGGCTGATTTTGTTACTGCTATCAAAGAAGATTGGTTTTATCAAAATTGTAATACTTCTGGTTCATATTGCATCCAAGACATATTTTCGGACTTTTCAACCATGCCACATACATGTTCAGCAGTTGCATTATGGATAGTGAAATTGGATTTGTTAGTTGCCTCTCATATGGAGAGCTGTAAATACCAAAATAAATCTAAAAGCTGCAGGTAGACTTGAAGGTACGCATTTTAACCATTCTGAGTGTTGCTTCAGTGATACTTCTTTTTTGCATTGTATCTCAATAATTCTAGGGTTCTAGTGTGGCCCTAAACTCTGTTGTCGATTATTCTCTACCTTTTCCATGTGAATACGCCCCCTCATTTGGAGCATGGGTGGTTGAATGACGTGGGAGGACATTCTAGTTTATTTGAGTTGTTGGTTACCGACCAATGCTATTAGAGATTATCTTTTTACGTCCTGATTTTGTTAACCAAAGTTTTATTTCTAATTTATACAACTAAACGTTCATTCAATTTGTTCCCTAGTTTGGTCATTCTTTCTTTGGGAAATGACCTTTCACACGCTCCAATTAATTTCAATGATTGTCCTGTAATGAATTGATCTAGGACGATCCTTCTGCTGTGAAGTAGTCATAATAGACTATCTCTTGCTCTCGAATATCCCAAATCTACTTGGACCGATTAATTTTAGTTCTTTATAATTTTTCTTCCTGGCATTTCTTCCTTTAGTTTGTCATTATATAAGCAAGTTATTTGTTGCGATAATTGTTACAAAGATGTGAGAACATTTAAATGCCATGGTAGGAAAATACACTCCATTTACTTGTAGTTTTTATTATTGTAAATATAATAGTCTACAACACCAATGGTTGCTCTTTTCATTTTGTGCTCAACTACATAGAAACATTCAAATCTCAAGATGGATTTAGACTTTTGTTGGGATTCATTTGAAATGTTTAGATGTATATTTTGTGGTGTTCAATATTTAAGTAGGGTATTGAGTAGAAAATGCAGCAGTTGTACAACTCTTTTAGTTGTTTTCATTTTCTTATCTCGAGATTCTTTTTGAATTTTGGGAGACTTTTGAGTTTTGTGAGTTGGTGTTAAACTATTGTTTTCCGTGATTTGGTTTGATTACAGTGATTGACAGTTCATAATAATTGCTTTTGATTGTTGCATAGAGAACAAAAGAGTGATCTCTTATAACATTTTAAAAGGTGATTCTGTTTCTGGAACTACGTGGTTCAAATGGCTACTTTTCATTTTCTCTGAGATCCTGTCGGACCACTCTTATTTGCTGCTTCAAGCACCACCATCAACGTTATGTGGTTTCTTGTGTTCGTGCATCAGTAATGGATATAAATAATTCAAATTCTTTGTTTACATTGTCTTGTGTACGTGTTATATTCACATTGTCTTGTGTACGTGTTATATTCACATTGTCTTGTGTACATGCAGTGCACGGAGGTACCTTATTAATTAGTGGACTTTCCTTGCTGGCCATGAGGAGGACACTCGAATATGGAAGTGAATCGCCTTTATGACTGACGTTTCGGCTTATCTGTGAGTGTCATATTTCCAAATTCATCATTGCCATGATCGAGGAGTTTCGATCGACGATGATGCTTAGGTCCGAAATTTCAGTTGTCTTGCTCCAACTTAATTTCGATCGACGATGATGCTTAGGTCCGAGAGCGTAGGTATGTGAGTAGGGAAAAAAATTGAAATAGAGCCCTACTGTTTTGAAAATATAAACTTGTATAAAATTTGCAAGACTCCCAAGGATGTTATTTTACTTAATAATGAAACTTTTGCTTCAACTGTAATTTATTTTTAAGTTGAGCTTTACCCGTTTTTTAAATTTCATAAAATTATAATCTTAAGACATGTAATTTTCTTACTAGTTTCGATGAAAATAGTGAAATTGTTTGAATATTTTTTGAAAAATTCATGATGATAATGCTGTGTGGGTCATGTTGAGGTCATGAGTCTTACTCGGGGTTTGAAAAATAATAATGGTGATTCATGATCATAGGAAGTATGAGCGTGATGTTGGTATAGGAAAATCAACATGTAGAATAATACTGTTTAGGAAAAAATTATGAAGTCATTGTGAGAGAACAAAAATGAAACTTTACTAGGAAAAATAACAAACAAAAGTACAAAGTGAGGAAAACAAGTGAGATCTGTTTATTTTAAGGACTCGACGTCAGTTGCAGAAAATGAAGTAGAATATTTTTTAGTTTAGGAAATGAATTTCTAAATAGTTCAAACATAAAATTTACACATCTATGTGTCAACCCCAGAAAAAAAGAGCAATAGATTTTTATCACAATTATGTTTTAATTATACACGAAGTCCAACATGAACTTATGCGTGATTCGTTCACTGATAATTTTTCTACGCATATGACGCATTGATATATAAAACATAAAATCAAGGAACACAAATTAATAGCTGATCATTTCATCCCATCACTTTGCAACTCGGACATCTCTAGTAGCATCCCTCCGCTAAGATGTTAAATGTACATGACTTTTATACTTCTAAATGTATGCTAAAGTTGCATCTAAATTACAGTCCGCATAAATCATAAGATATGTCTGAAGAAACATCAGCTACATGTTTGTCAAGTAAACAAAACATTGTAAATTCAGTTCAAAAGATTTTAAAGAAAAAGTAGATATTTTGTAAGACAGTATTGAAAATGAAAAATTATTTTTTCAAAAGGTATAAATGACACGTGTTTAAAATACGACATCAATAAAATAAATCAAAGACTAGAACTCAATATTAATTTTAAAACAAAATAAAAACAATGTTATTAATTACTAAGGCTCCCCTCTATTCAATTCACTTTGGAATGTTTGCGTGAATGACACGGGGCATTAGTTTTTATTTTATTTTTAAAAACTCTTATTTTAGTTTTTTTTTAAAAAAAAAAATTACAACGTTGTGTTGTTAAATTGTTACATAAATTAAATTAATTTTACATTCCTTTGTTTTGGGCTTGAACAATTTAACAGAAGGCCCAATTCTAATATTGGCCGATAAAAAATGAGTTAGGCCCATACGCAGACTACCCCGTCCATAAATTCTCTTGAAAAACTTGGATTTTCTCTCAACTCAAAAAAAAAAAAATAATAATAATAATAATAAATGTGTTTTTCCTTATGAAAAATAAAGAGCGGTTTGGGTTATATTTCCAAGATTTTTAGATCAAATAATGTCAAATGTAATTCTGGTAAATGAATTGGAATATGTATAATTAATAATGTCATGATTGTCATAAAAAATATATTGGAATATTTAGTATTATAAACATTATATATTTATTTTATATTTTAAAAAATATATATACATTTGGACTAGACATTAATTGACACTAAAAATTGTGGCTTTCAATATAATATCCCATTTTAACTACTATGGAATATCATGGAAATATATTTTAAAAATAAGATGTCAAAATTTTAAATATTAATTTCATGATTATCATAATTACAAACGAAATGTTTTTTTTTCTAGCGGATAATGAATTGAAACCTTAACTTTGAAACCATATGAGATAGATGTATATACTAATTTACAAGTTAGAAAAAGAGTTTAAAGGAAAAATACGAGTATGCAAGAAAGATAAATGATGTGGGCTAGGGATGCTATTTTTGTATATCCATAAACTGGAAAAACGAAGGCGGAAGCGGATGCCTACGGCTACGAACCTTCAAAATCGACCGGGAGCATAACATCGCCCACGCGATACTTAGAACTATAAATTTACACGGCATTACATCACCAAAAAGTACTCGAGAGAATCTAAAGGTTTTGACACCAAAATAGTGTTGTACTATAGAAGATTACACGTCCATAACAACACCATTCCCAGTTTCGACACAAGTTTCTTACCGGACCCAATATAGCACAACATCCTAAAGTTCATTTGTCGATGTCGAGGTTCGACATTTCTTACCTTAATTTCCATCATCAGAACCTTTCAAGTAGAGGGTTTCACCTCCATCTCCTCCACGTCCTTCTGCCGAAAAATGGCTCCCCATTTCTTGCCTGCTTCCAACAGAAAGCGCACGTCCAGTGGCTAGCAGGTTATGATCATTACCACTGCTACGGCTGAAATCCGGAAAACCTACACCAAGGCTGCCAATGCCGCTTGTGGTATGGGGCTCACCTTGGAGCATAAGTCCACTGCTTCCGGCAGAGCTCATCCCAAGTTGGCTGTGCAAGGCTTGCTGTTGAAGGGAGGAATACTGCTGTTGCCCATAAAGTAGCGAGGAGCGAGCAGCCATAAGAGATTGTGGCGTCATTTGTTGAGCTTGCTGGTGCTGCATGTAATGTGCACCAGGCTGCACGATCCCACCACCAGAATACTGCAACACCAAGTAATAATGCAACTAATTAATGCAATTTGCGAAGAACGATTGACTTGAGAAGGTACAGGAAACCGAGTAATGCACCTGAGAGTGAATGGCCGGTGGCTGTGAATCCGCGATGGCGGCAAGATACATCAAGTTCCGCTGCAGACGAGCTTGGTTCCTACAAGATATTAAAAACATGGAATCAAGCAAATCATCATTTTTAAATCTTTTCGAATAGTCACAACTCTCAGGCCTCCCACAAAAGAGAACTTGGAAATCAAGCAAAAATTTGGGATATGTTCAAAAAGGGTAAATATAAGGAAATAAATTTGTTGTCTCAAGCAACGCGCGCTTAAGTAAAGTAAGATGATTGCATGTACTGATCGGTACTAAGCTAAAACGTTGGAACACCGATGAAGTTGGAACGCTAAAATAAACCTTCACAAGTTAAAATGGCTTCAACATCACCAATATGACACAACATTTACCGATTTCAACCATTTTGAAAAGAAAAAAAAAGCGAACACCACAAGCACAGGCGATCTTTCAATTGTGTTAGTCTACTAGTGCTCCTCAAGGCTCAAATCATACAATTTGGACTTGAGAAATCGATCGTAAATAACCAAGAAATCAGCCTGCTGCGGTTACTCGGCGACCACAAAACATTTTTAACAAAAGAAATTTACATGAATAGGGCCATGCACTTTAAAGGAATGCCGTGAGAAAGAAAGCCTGAAAGATACATCCTCAGATCATAAACTTCTGAGAAATTATTTTTTCTTCAAAAAGAAAAGAAGCAAGTTATAGACTACCTATGGAGACACTTGTTTTCAAAACCATGCCAATATCTTAGCTGACTACTGGCAAATTCTTGTTCAGCTTGAAGTTCAAAATCAATGCAAATTCATTTTTTAAAACAAACAGCGCATACTCTATTCCAGTGGATAACTTTTATTACACAATCGCTCAAAATTGGGGTATTCAGTTCAAGAGCCACTGAAATAAATTATAACAAACAGGTGTTTACAAATATCTGAATGAATTGCCAAATTTGAAAGTTTTTGAAAACGACCACCATCTTGTTTCAAATCAGATCAAGCAAAGAAAATATTGATTCACCTTTATGATCTTCTTAAAAAGAACCATAAAAAAAAGATGGTGATCTAAAACACTACATCCAAACGATCCAAGAATCCATGGTCATAAAAAAATAAGAGAACCAAGAGTCGGTCAACAGAAACTAAATATACTAGTAATCATGCACAAATCAAGCAAAATAACACAAAAATACCAAGAAAATTGGAACAAGTACTCCTTCACTTACTCTGCACACTCATTCAACTTCCCAGAATTTTGGCTCTCTACTATCTTTAAAATCAGCGATTTGTTTTCATCCAGATACTGCATAACGTTACAAAATGAGCTTCTTCAGAAAAACGAAGTTAAATGACAAACTCAACTAAAATTTGCATGCAAGTAGAAAAGCAAAAAAAAAAAAAAACAGCGGCTTCAGCAACAAAGTAAAAAAAAATATGAGAAAAGGATCAAAGAAACTGAAATGCAAAATCTTTTTGAAAATAGGCCATTAGACAATGATACCGTATGAAATAAATAAGAACATGAGACAAGAAAATAAGCACATCATAAACTATATAAAAAATCCTCATAAGGAGGACATGAGGAATAAATTTATACTGCTATAAGTAAACTAATTTGGCAATACTAATAATACACCATAATCGAGAAACGGTCATATTCCCCAAAAGTACAATGGTTAGAAATTGGGGAAAACTCACCTAGATCACCAAAATCGCAAAATGAAAAATCCCACAGGAGAACGAATGGTTAAAAATACAAGAATGGAATATGTACATAAAATCACTGTGTAGGGTTTGTTAATGGAATATCAAGAACAAAGAAAAAAGACAAAAAGATGAACAAATAGAATCCCTCGCAACTCTTTCTCCCAACGACCAAATTAAAACCTAAAAATTGCATTAAAAGATGGCGTATTTTCAGCCAGATTTATTAAACTCGCAAAGTTTTAAGGTAAAATACCAAACCCTACAAGTATACACATTTCTTGCTATTAAAGAAGTTGGGAACCAAAAATCCCAGAATGAAAATGGTGCAAAAAAACACCCCCAAGAACTTTAGGATGGAATGGTTTAAATCAAGAATATCAAACCCAAAAAAAGATTACAATTTTCCAGCTAGCAAGACAGTACAAGCAATCAAACACCAATCCCTATCAGAAAACACCCACAAGAATAATAGCTGGCCATCTGGTAATGACTCATCAAGAAAATTCAGACCCCATGAACCTAGAAAAGACATCATTCATAAAAAAAAAATCTGCTACCAAAGTTAAGTCATAAAGACCAAACAATGGGGCTTTTTTGCAGAAATGCCAAAAGTGAAAAAGAAAGAGCAGAAAACACAGAGAAAGATCAGAGGAAATGGAAGGGATCGGAGCAAGAAAGGAACGCAAAAGAAAACCTGTTGAATATGATCAGTAGTGACGTTGCTGGGGTAATAGGCCGCCATCATGGGATGCATCTGCATCAGGTGCTGCTGCATACCCTCTCTTTTTATACTCACCCCCACCGATAAAATAATAACACCAAAAAAATAAATAATATAAATATAAATAAATAAAAAAACAGTACCCTTCACACACACTAAATTTTACAGGCTATATATAAAATCCTTCTGCAAAGTTTGACCATGAAAAAAATGCGTCAACAAGTAAGAAATGAGACGACCCCTCCAGTTTTTTGGGTTTATTATCCGTTTTCTCACAAAAACAAAACTTCACTTGATGTTGAATAGTGACATGGTTTCAAGTAAACAAAAGGAAGACTGTAGAGCAATCAATTAATATTATCATCGGGGTGTGTGTGAAATGTGTGGAGACTGTACTGCTTAGCTACTTGCGCAGATAATTGCATTGTAGTAGTACGTGAAAAATAATGACAAAATATGAAAAAAGAAACGCTCTTTTTCTTTTTCTTTTCCCTCTCTCTCCCACCCTAAGAGAGTGTGCGTGAGGGTAAAAAGAATCTGCAAAAGAAAGGGACAGGGGATGCAGCCGCAGCCGCAGCCGCAGCCGCAGAGGTATTATTATAAATTAATGAGAAAGAAAAGAGAGGTTTTACCTTGGGGTTTGGTCTGCGGCCGTGGCTTGGTCACGTGACGAGGTGATGTACGTACTAGACATAAATAATTATTAGAGTTAGTCTCTCTCACGAATCTTTATCTAAGAGACATATCTATTTTATCGATATTCTCGATAAAAAGTAATGCTTAGCATAAAAAGTAATAATTTTTCATGGATGACCCAAATAAGATATATGTCTCACAAAATACGACCCGTGAGACCGTTTTATACAAATTTTTTTCTAACTTTTAAGAGTTTGATGAATGTACCATATACTCTTGTAGCAATTAAGATAATTATTTTTATAAAACAAAAATGATTATTAAATAAATTTTCATGTATTATACAGCCGTGCATGTATGAAAATCTAAAGCATGATAGAATGATATCAGAGTTGATTATCAACAAAAATCATAGTTCTACCTAGGTTATTTTTTGAACCCGTGGAACAAAATGTTGCATTACTGGAGTCATCTATTGAACGTTTAGAAGTCATATCTAGATTTTCGACACCAGTACAAATCACAACAAAGACATCACGTTCCAAAAGATGATTGATTGTCATACTCGTGTATTACATTAGTTAAAAATAAATGTCTAAAATGTTTTATAAAGACTGGCAATACATAAACTTTTAAAACAACAGGTCAACAATTTTCGTAAAACAAGAATACACACAAAATAGTTCTTATTATGCAGCCGAGACATGAGCGTAAGACTTGACTGATGCTTTCCCAAAGCATTTGTATATTATAATTTATTTATGTATAAATTTAAAATATGATATAAAGAAATATAAAAAGCCATGCACGTAGTCAGAGACGGATGTATTCTAGGGCTGTCACTTTTTTAATATTTAGCGACGGTTTTTCAAAAACCGTCGCTAACCATCACTAGTAGCGACGGTGCAATTAAAACCGTCGCCGATCCAGATCGGCGGTGGTTTTACTAAAACCGTCGCTAATATTTGCGACGGTTTTAGTAAAACCACCGCCGATCTGGATCGGCGACGGTTTTACGACGGTTTTAGTAAAACCACCGCCGATCTGGATCGGCGACGGTTTTAATTGCACCGTCGCTACTAGTGACGGTTTATTCAAACAGTCGCTAATAAAGCGACTGTTTTTTGAAAAACCGTCGCTAATAGCGACGGTTGTTTCAAAAACCGTCGTACATCAATGTCTTAGTCCAATCAAGTCCCGTCCATTTACAAGGATGAGACCAAATTTATCCTCTGATCCGCCCCACCTCAATTCTACAAAATTTCTCTCCCAAGTCCCAAGCCCTTTAGCGACAGAATAGAATTGCGGACTCCCGAAGAAATCGAATTGCTCATCGGCAAGGCAACAATCCAGGTAAGAATCGGCTATACATTTTTTATTTTGTTTTTTATAGCTTCTCTGTGTGTGATTTGTGGTTTCTTGATTGTTTGTTGTTGAGTTGTTGAGTGACTATTACTTGTTTATTTGGTTAATAATTATTTTATTCTTGTTGAGGATTATAAATTGAACTATTTCAAAATGGAATATCAATATGCTGCAAAGAAAGGAAAAACATTGATATCCTCTTTCTTTAAGAAGAGAGATCGTCAAGCTAGTGAAGATACTTCAATTCCTACGGTGCTTACAATGCAACATCAATCCAGTGAAAGTCTTCTATTTCTCAATATCCAAATTCCTTCATGTTCCTCTCCTAGAGACGATCATCAGTCTTCGTCTACTTTTATTGAACGAGATCCAGGAAAAAGAAAACAGATATGTGAATATCATGTTAATGTACGAGATGAGATAAGACGTTCATATCTAAATATGGGGCCTTATCAACCAGATATGTTGGAGTATCCAGGTACAAAATTGGAAGCCAGAATCGTCGTTTTCAGAAAAAATGGTTTCAGAAATTTTATTGGTTGGAGTATTCGCCTTCAACAAATAAGACATATTGTTTCTATTGTTTTCTTTTCCTGAATGATGTTAATTCATCTAATATCTTGGCATTGGTCAATGAAGGATTTGACAATTGGAAAAGGGTAAACCAAGGAAAAACATGTGCTTTTCTTGCCCATATTGGTTCTGCAGCTTCTTCACCTCATACTATGTGTGAGAGAAGGGCTGAAAATTTGATGAGGCCCTCACAACATATTGATAAAGTGATGCATGCACAATCTAAAGAGGAAAAAGAGAAAAATCGTCTGCGTTTGAGCACCTCAATTGTAGCTGTTCGTTGGCTAGCACTTCAAGGTTTTGCTTTTAGAGGTAACGATGAATCTCTATCTTCATCTAATCGTGGAAATTTTCTTGAATTGGTGAAGGCTTTTGCAAAAATGAATATAGAAATTGATGAAGTTGTGCTTGAGAATGCTCCAAAAAATGCCCAATATATCGCTCCAGAAATTCAGAAAGAGATTTTACATATTATGGCCAATAGAGTACGACAGATGGTTCGTGAAGAAGTTGGAGATAAATACTTCTGTATTCTTGTTGATGAAGCCCGAGATATATCTAAACGAGAGCAAATGGCCATTATATTGAGGTTTGTGAACAATCATGGGATTTTGACACAAAGATTTTTTGCCATCAAAAGTGTTAGTGACACTACCTCAATGAATTTGAAAAATGAGATATCAAATGTTCTTGTTCATCATGATCTCCATGTTAAGAAAATCAGAGGCCAAGGATATGATGGTGCTAGCAATATGCGTGGAGCGTGGAATGGACTTCAAGCATTATTTCTCAAAGATTGTCCCTATGCATACTATGTCCACTGTTTTGCACATCGTTTACAACTGACATTGGTTTCTGCAGCTAAGGATGTTAGTGTTATTTGGGAATTCTTTTCTCATTTGGACAATATTGTTAATATTGTCACTTCTTCTACTAAGCGCATTGCTGAATTACATACTCCACAGAGAAATGAAATTGAGTATATGTTGTCAATTGGAGAACGTGATTCTGGAAGTGGTGCAAACCAGATTGGTAATTTGCAACGAGCAGGAGCTACTCGATGGAGTTCTTACTATGATTCGGTAAAAAGCTTGATATGTATGTACACTGCAACTTGCAAAGTTTTTGAAGTTCTCAGTGATTATTCTCCAAATGGAAGAGTTAAGGCTGAAGTTCGGGGGATTTACAGAAACATGGCAAGCTTTGAATTTGTGTTTATTTTGCACTTAATGCATAAAATTATGAGAACAACAGATACTCTTTGTCAAATTCTTCAAAGAAAATCTCAAGACATTTTGACTGCTATCACATTTGTCACTACTACCAAAACTTGCCTTCAAGAATTTAGAGAATGTGGGTGGAATGAATTTCTTTAGGAAGTTAAAGTTTTTTGCTCAAGAAATGAAATTGATGTACATGACCTTGATTGTCTATATAAGATTGGACGTTCCTGTCGGCAAACTACAATAGAACATCATTACCACTTTGATGTTTTTAATGCAGCAATAGATTTCATTTTGATGGAGTTAAATACTCGGTTCAATGAGTCATCGGTGGAACTTCTTTCTCTTAGTACAGCTTTAGATCCTAAAAATTCATTTGACTCATTTAACAGTGATGATATTTGCAAGCTTGCGAAGAAGTTTTATCCTGAAGATTTCACAGATCAAGAAATTGTTGCTTTGGAGTATGAATTGATACATTATAAACTTGATGTGATGCAGAATTTAAATGTTTCTACACTTGTTGAGTTGTGTCAGCAATTGACCGAGAGTGGACGGTCAAGTGTTTATGTTATGTTGACTAGATTGATTCATCTTGTTTTGACATTACCTGTGTCTACTGCCACTACTGAGCGGGCTTTTTCAGCAATGAAGCATGTGAAGACGGCACTTCGCAATAAAATGGAGGATGACTTTCTTGCCGATTGTTTGACACTCTATATTGAACAAGATTTAGCTAAACATATTGATGTAAATTCTATTATTGATGAATTTTATGTTTTAAAATCTCGTAGGGCACAACTTCGTTGAACGATATAATGTAAATTTTTTTTTAATAATATATAACTTATCATATTGACTTCAAGCCCCCCCAACTTTTATTCCTGGATCCGTCCCTGCACGTAGTACAACAAAAAGAATTATTCGTTTCTAAGTTGGTTAAAAATAATTTAATCATATAGTTTTACAATTTTATGATTTTATTTGAATTATATTATAATTTCGATCTCTTAATTATGACATTATAATTAATTAATTATTTATACATTTGTAAGCTAATGTTTTTATTACATGACATATTATTATTAAAATGAATAATAATAATAATTTAATAGGGGGACACAAATAACCACGTAAGAGACATGCAACAGTCTTTGGTTCTCGAGCCGCCCCCACCTCGGTTCTCACACCTACCATTGGTCACTCACTCACCCATGACGTCACTGATCATTTAAACAGTACCCACGCGTCACATCCTTACCGTTCAATGGATTAACTTCTGTTCTGATCATAAGTGTCCGCCACGCTCTCACTTTTGAAGTGGTTCTCAATCAATTCAAATATGAAAAATGATAACAAACTAAGATATCATATTTTCAAATCATGCTGAAAATAAAATAAACTCACGTATTCTTGAAGCTCTTATCGAGAGAAATACAGTACCAAACTCGGATTGAAATTCTGACAACTGAATCTTATACAATCGCAAATCTAGTACGTAAAGTAACTTAACTTCCCTGGAGCTCCTCTTGTTTCTTTCTTGAATACTGAGGAACAAGAAATAGTTTTTGATATATATATGCATGGCAAGGCCAAGTGGCTCGATCTTCATGCTGCACGTCTCGCGCATATGTGCGACCCTCATTGGCGCATATGCGCGAGACCTACTGTCTCGTCGCATAACACTTCTTCTGCTCCTGTCTTCGCGTATATGCGCGAGACCTACTGTCTCGGCACTTGACAATTCTACATGCTCGCGCATATGCGCCCTCTTCTCGCGCATATGAAGAGGGCGCGCATATGCGCATGGTCTTTTGCCTTGCTCGCGCATATGCGCGGCTCGTGTCGCGCGTATGCGCGATACCTTCTGTCCTCGCACAACTCCAATCACATGTTTTACCAAATCTGGTCTCTCGGAGTGGTCCGTCTATAATCACATCAATCCATAATCAATAATCTGAGATTAACAGCATAAAATCTCGGGCATTACAAAAATAGTGCGATTTCTGCACCAAATACAACATTCATCTCAAATCCATTTAATTCAAATCTTACACAAAAAAGAATATTCTCGAAATATTCTCTTTATTTTACATTATTAATTATTATTTTTTATTTAATACATTTTTAATTATGATTAATTATGATATTACATATATTAATTTATTGTATTTGCATTTGTATTTAAATTATGTGTTTTAATTTGCATATGTATTTCAATTATGTGTTTCAATTTAGATATGAATTGTATTGTTATATTAATTTTTTGAATTTTTATTTAATTATATTATTTATAAGTCATTAAATCAAATTATTCTTTAATTATTAATAATTAACATAAATAAATATTTAAAAAATCAATAATAATTATTCTTTAATTTTTATTATTAAATATATATTTATTAAAATAATAAAATATATTATACTATTATTTAAATAAACTTTATATTTTTTAATATAAATATTTATAATAAAAAACAAAAAAATAATAAAAAAAATACAACCCTTCCGCCAATTGGCGCAAGGGCCTTCCTCTGCGCCAAATTTGGCGCAGAGAAAGGGGCTGCCCTATTTTGGTGAAATAGCGCAGCTCTCATTGGAGCAATTGAAGTTACACTGCAGCTTTGGAGGTGTCCTAGAGGATCTGCAAGCAACCACATCGGCGCCAGCCACCATTTTTTGTGACAACCAATTAGTCATTCATCTAGCCAACAATCCGATATCCCGTGAACGAACAAAACACATCAAAATTGATTGTCATTTTATACGTGATAAAATCAAAGAAAGATCAATAAAAGTCATGCCCATCCGTTCATATTTACAACTCGTCGACATTTTCACAAAACCACTTCCATTATTTCGTTTATCGCAATTAATGTCCAAGATGTCTGTAAAGATACTGTCCATCTCGACGAGAGCATCAGACTATTAATAGTTGGTGCATTAAACGATTAATAGTTGGTTAATATACAGTTAATTGATAATTAGTTAAGGAGTTTAGCTTTAGGGGGTGTATTGATGTAGGAAATTTATTGATTTTTAATGACTTTTGTAGATTTTAAAAGTCTAGATGTATTCAATTAAGACTTTTGCATATTCTATAAAAGTATAGTGGTATTCAAAATAGACTTTCATAGAGTTTTAAAAAGTCAAGTGGTATTCAACATTGACTTTTAAAAACTCTATAAAAGTCTAGAGATATTCAAATTTTCAATAGACTTTTAATAACTTCATGAAATTCATTAACATACATTAAAGCCTAAATTACAACTATAAATTGTCAAAAATTGTATTAGGTTCAACTCAAAGATTTGGATGGATTTTTAAAACTTCTAACTCATATACAAGCTATTTATTTCTCTCTATGTCGCTTCACATCAAATATATCCTGATCTTCTCTCCTCTCATCTATCTCTAACACTCCCTCAAATTTTCGAAATTTGTCTCTATATTTTCATATTTTCTTTCAAATTTTTAATTTTTTTGCTGAATGTTTATTTAATAATTTTTTATTTTAATATCATGAAAATTTTGAATCATAGAATTGATTTTGTGATTTTTAAATTATGATTTATACAAATTAATATAATATTCAATAATAATAAAAGATGATTCAAAAAATACCGCTTAATTCTTAATAATTAAATAGTCTCGCAACAACCATGATTTTTTAAATTATTTTTAGCATTTTCAATTAATATATAAGTTATGATATTTTTATAAAAAATTGTATCCACGCAATGATAAATAAGATTTTTTTCACATGTATATTATCAATTCAAAAACAAGGTTACAAATTAATCAATTGATATATTTTTAAAAATTTACAAACATGCATACAAAAACTCACATATATACACATGTAAGGATTAAATGATTTAAATTTTAAATAAGTAAATTTATTTATTAATATAAATTTAGAAAGACTATTTCCAACTGAATATGTTTTACATGCCAATTAATTATTGGTTCAAAAAAATTAATAAAAAATATATGTTATAATTAAGTACAAAATGTATAATATTCTATTAAAAAAATTCAAAAAAGTCTATCATTTGAAAAAATTATTAAAAATCATCAAAACTCTGAATTGAATACACTCCACTTAGTTTTAGTTTTGCATATATAAAATACGAATGTATTTTCTGTGTCAATCAATGAAGAACGGAATATATTAAAATCAATTCTGCTTCCCTGTAATATGTATCAATATTGATTTACACGACGGCAAGACAAAGTAGGAATGCAGGATCGTTAATAATTCCATGGAATGGATACAATAAAACTTCGTTATCGATAGTAATTATAATCACAAACCCTAGTACAAATCATGATGTTCTATTTAAAGGGGAAAAGTTTGGTGGAAATAACGAATATAATAAAACTAAGAGGAGATATCAATTCTTCAAAATTCAACGATGTTGTTAATCGGCCAAACACCTCCGATTTATAACTCGGTCAGGGGTATTTTTGAAAACACAAACTCTTACGAGACGGTTTTAAGAGAATAATTTTTTTATGTCAAAAATAACATTTTTTTTGTAAATATGGATCAAATCAACTCGTCTCTAAAAAAACTTATTCATTTTAAGAGTAGATCTCTTGTGAGACGGTCTCATGAATCTTTATCTGTGAGATGGATCAACCCTACCGATATTCACGATAAAAAATAATATTCTTAGCATAAAAAGTTATATTTTTTTCATGGATAACCAAATTAAGATATCCGTCTCACAAAATACGACAAGTGAGACCGTCTCACACAAATTTTATTCTTTTTAAAACTTAATATGTGTAGGCGTTTGATGAATAACTAAATGTTAATTTTTCTCAAATCCTTGTTCCGTAAATTAATGAAATCCGATCCATGATTTCAAATTCTTAATTTTATTTCCGTTCAATAAATAAGATATTCTTTGAAGGTTTCTGTTTCGATTATGACTCCAATGGATCGTCTCCGAAGATCAAAACCGAATCGCGAGTTTTTGAAATCTGGCTTCGCATTTCTTCGAACCAAAGGAATTAATCTGATCACATTTGTAAAAGTTCATTTCAAATCAAATATACATACGTATATATATATATATATATGTATGTATATATGTGAGTACTGTATGTGCATGGATGGCATCACATGGTTGATAGGGCCCCCTACTAATGTAAAACAGTGGTACGACACTGAAAGGAATCCTGGAAGCCCTAAGACTTTCCTCCCGACTCATTAACTTCATTTGTTGTTTTGCACGAAAATAAAAAGTAATATTAATCGAAATATATATTAATTATTCGGTCAAATTAATGGGGTTGGTCAAACTTCAAGAACATGATCTTGCATGGGCGTTGGGTGGTATTGATAGCTACGTTACTGAATCACTGATACAAAGTAGAAACACTTTGTTTTGATTCCACATATATATATATATAGGAATATAAATGCACAAAGATTAAAAGATAGCTGTTATTATTGTGTCATATACATACATATAATATATATATATATAGGTTTTCCTCCGACACAAACTGTGTGTAATTTTTTTCCGATCGTCTCAAAATATAGTTATGTTTTTATATTCAGTTGTATTTTCCGTGAATTTTATACGTGTTAACTATAAGTCTTGGAAAAGCGAAACCGTTTTTTTGAATTATTTAAGGCAAAAACTTGTGTGAGACAATCTCACGAGTCGTATTTTGTGAGACATTTTTTATTTGGGTCATTCGTGAAAAAATATTACTTTTTATTGTAAATATCGGTAGGGTTGACCCGTCTCACATATAAAGATTCGTGAGATCGTCGCACAAGAGACTTACTCATTATTTAAATAGAGATAAAAGATGAAATATGTTTCTAAATTTTAATTTTTTGATTATTTTCTTAATATGTGTGAAAAAATTAAGTTACGTATATATTTGAGACACAAGAGAGTATTTTTTCCAGTACAATAAGAAATTTCTAAAACTTTTCGGACCCGAATAAATAGGAGACTTTTACATGGGATAGTTTCTTCAGTTTGGGATAAAAAAAAAAATCAACCATTAAATCGCGACGATTTAGAAAATATTTTTGGAGAAAAATTATCTCTATATTTGAAAATCAATTCATAATTTACCAGAAATTTTCACTACCATTTATTATTTTTTTCAATTAGAGAAAAATGAGCGAGTCATGTTCGATAATGCAATATTCGAATCTTGTCATGAAAAAGGTTGGTGATGCTCCCGTCTATCCCAGCATGAAGGGTTTTTAGGGTGATTTCTAACATTTTTCATTTTGTTTCTTTGTGTTCATCTTTTTACGTCCTTTCCTCTATATTTTCAACTCGTTGTACTACATCAACCAAAATTAATTATTTTACAACAATCAATCAACTTTTTAACATGAAAGTTCAGGGGAAAAAAAAACATTATTTAAAATTTCAAATATGTAATGTCATTATTTTGTTACATTTAAGTAATCTTTATTGCTATTGATGAAGATAAATATCGATTTTTTCAGACATCGATCATTCTACACATAGAACACTATAAATAAAAGAATATGTTTCTTGTGAGACGGTTTCACGAATCTTTATCTGTGAGACGGATCAATCCTATCGATATTCACAATAAAAAAGTAATATTCTTAGCATAAAAAATGATATTTTTTCATGGATGATCCAAATAAGATACCTGTTTCACAAAATACGATTCGTGAGACCGTCTCACACAAGTTTTTGTCTAAAATTAAAGTATTGTTTTTGGTGTACTAAGGTCATCTCCAACCCAAAACTCTATTTTAAAGCAACTCTACTTTAAAATTGTGTAGTTTCTGCACCAAATTCAATATTCATCTCCAAACCATCTACTTCGAATCTTACTCTAAAAACAAATATTCTCAGAATATTCTTTTTTATTTTATTTATTAATTTTTTTATAAGTTATAAATTTAGTGATATAATTATAATTATATTTTATATTAGATATATATAATATTATATTTTAATAATTGTGATAATATTAAAAAAATGATTAATTTAATTATTTTAAATTTATTATTAAGACAACAACAAATAGAATTGGCTAAAATTCAGGAGGAAGATAATATAATAAAAATATCATATTATTATATAAAAAATAATTATAATTCATAATATACATAATTATAATTAAAAAAAAACAAAAAAAAATAAAAAAAAGGAAACAACTCTGCGCCAAATTGGCGCAGAGGGAATGTGGCGCAGAGGGAATTGGAGCTGCGCTATTTTGGAGAAGGCCCCTGCGTCAAAATGGCGTTTTCACATCAGGGTTTGGAGATGCCTTAATAGCTTAACGAAAGTGTGATAAAATATAATTTTTTTATTTATCACATGGTAATCTCATTTTTAAATCATTTCGATTTCATCAATTAGCGACACTATATGTGTGTTGTATTATACGTCTCTCTCCACTCACATGATAAGCATATGGTTACTATAATAAACATGAAATTTTACAATTATACTTTTTGACATGTTTGGTTTAAATTTTGCAATAATATTTAAGATACTATAAAATAGTAAACAAAAAAATTATGCAAGTTAAAAACATATCAAATCATATATTATTTACCTTTATACATTAATCAATATCTCTACTTCATCTATATTTTATCACATTTATTATCCAACTCATACATAATATCAAACAATTTTTAAATATTTATAAGGTAAAAATTTCTCATATCTATTGATATATTTATATCGTCACACATCCATATTCAAGTCATCGTCTCATCGTATCTATTGATATTTTTCTATCGTCACATATTAATATTCAAGTCATCGTCACATCACGCCGTTAAAAGTGATAAACATGTAAAAGACGTATGTGAAATGTAGGCGGCATCAGTTTATATAATTTCGAACAAGAAGGCAAGGTGAGATTTTGATAAGAATATTGTAGATGTTCCCTTGCATTTGTAACTTTATATTATTCGTCGATTTGTATAAATTTAAAAAGTATTAAAAAATGAAAAATATTTCATATTCAATAATTTGAATAAATTAATGAAGGGTCCCAATGGACATATATTATGGAGTCCCCAAACTTATGTTTGATGTAGAATAGACGTCTGAATTTATGATTAAACCACATTGAGAAAAGTGCCTAAGATTATATTATATTATATTATATTATATATATATATATGTATATATATGAATGGGAATGGGAATACATACATATCGAAGATGACAGCTAATAACTATGTGACAATTAAAGTTCACATGTCCAAAATTATTTGTTTCAAAAAATATATATCAAAATCCCTTTCTATTTTCGTGCATGATAGGGATGTGACCTTCATTTTCTTTCGAAAATTAATTATTTTCGATATATATATATATATATAATATTGAAGTACTAATTTTGCAGCTTTATATTTTGTCAAAGCACAACTGTATTTTACATGTGACTCCATCAAAGGGGACAATAATCACAATATATGAGTACCCTAGTCACCACACAAAGTATTCGCTTTGACTTCGTCGCTACTTTTGCTTAGCCTCAATTTATAAATACCCAAAAATTTAATTTAAAAAATGGATTTGTAATTTAGGGGGTAATTCATAATGCAGAGTTGAAGGCATGATCGTTGGATTCGAAGAGGCGTGATGAAATTAGGGTATGAATATATCGTGTGTTCTTCATACGACAAATCGACGCGATCTAAAAATCGAAAGATATAAATCATAATATTGCAATCTGCAGCTCCGTTTGCTGATAAAAATACAGACATCTTTTTTAATAAATTTAAAGGTGTTGTTTGTTTAATTTTCAAAGAGAAAAACTTATAGATGAAAAATGAAAAGAACAACCCCGGTCCATTGTTATTTGAGTAGATCTCTTATGAGACGGTCTAAAAAATCTTTATCTGTGAGACCGGTCAATCATACCAATATTCATAATAAAAAGTAATACTCTTAGCATAAAAAGTAATATTTTTTCATGGATGACCCAAATAAGATATCCGTCTCACAAAATACGACAATGTGAGATCGTCTTACACAAGTTTTTGCCTTGTTATTTTCATTTTTTCCGTAAAATACGAGTTCTTTATTTTTATGTATATCATATTTATTTATTATTGTTTTAATTAAAATTCTCATAGAGTCCTGGATATTACTTGTACGAATATTTTATTCAACTCGAAATATAATTCTAAACCGATCTCATACGGATAATTGTGATATTATTTGATGGACCAATTTGAAAGAAGAAAAACAATCAAAAAACAAGATACACAATTAGGGGTCTTCTTCTGTATATATATATCAACCACTTCAAAATTTTCAATGTCCAAGTTTCTAGCTATTTGATAACTCAAACCACTCAACGTAATATCCAGAGTTCAAGCTGTATAACATCGGAAGATCATCTTAAGAATTTGTTTCAAATTGAACCGCTGAAATGATCAATATTTAAATATTCGAGTTTAACTGATCAGAGTTTAGCTTATCAATGTGGATACTGCAACTCGAGCTGTTCAAATACTACCAATTAAAGTAATCAAAACACCATATTCTCTTCGATCAAATCTTCAAAGGTGAAAAGAGTTAAAGTCGACAAAATCAAATAGACATTGAATGACATTTAATTAAGTATATGATGATTGAAAACTACAAGATTATTATGTCGGGAGTTGGTACAAATTATCGTTGAAAAATATATCCGACCGTTGAAGCTTTTTAATCATAAATATGCAGATTCGAAAGTGAACAAATAATGAATCGATGGGTAACAAAAAGAGAACATTACGTATTTCCGATTTACAATATACAAAATCTCGAGCACTCTCATTTGATCAAATATCAAGCCGCACAACTTAGCACACACGTATCAGACTACATCTAATATTCTAAATATCAATTGGAGCTACCCTACCAACTCAAGTCATTAAAACTAATAGTTGGTGTTTATATTATTTTCTTGTGAACAGAAAGTTTTTAAACATCTATGATCTGTTGTGTTTTAAAAACACATTATTTTTTATTAATCCAATAGTTCCAATCCGAATTGAACCCGTCGTGTTCACAGGATTTGTTGAGTGGATCTCGAGTTTGGCCAAATGAGAATTAGGGAGATGACAATTGAGAGGGTATTGAGTTTGGCCAAACCCGCTCTTAACTCGTTCCATGGCCATTTTTGATTCTCGTACATACATTTTTTAATTAATGCAAAACGAGAAATACAGGAAATAAATTAAATTGCAAAATGATTAGTAAAGTTCGGTTTATGTATTTATAGTTCAGTTTATGTATTTATAGAATTTTAAAAATAATTAAATCGTTGAACATATATATCATATATTAAACAAATCATTCCCTAATTAATTTAATTTTTGGTCAAAAATACTCCAATTAATTAAATGGAAAGCAGTAAATTTTGAATGAACCACATAATAATTTCAAAAACCGAAGAATTCAAGTAAATATTCGACCATGAAGCTCTAAATCTATCTTATCATTTACCCAACAAATTCCACTATCACTTTGTTGCCCATCATAATTACAACTTCAACAACCAAGAATTTTTCTGGAGTTGATTAATTTGATGCCACTGGAAATTTTTTTTTACATCCATTGAGCTTAATAAAAGAATAACTTCACTTCCTCAATCCCACGACCTCAAATTAAAGTATGATCAAGAACCATCGACTAGTTTGGATTCATCGATATAATTTTTTTTCCTGGCATTGTTAAATTAACCTTAACTAGTCGCCACCTGGGTGATGCAGCGGTGGCATAGCCGGAAAAACGGCCTCCATTTGCAGCCAACGTACACCGGCCACGCTTCTTTCCGCCGGGAATGTACGTGCATGGATTGCTGCCGGAAGAGGGGACAGGACCCCTAGGAAGCGACTGAATCACAAGTCTTTTCTGTCGTCGCCATTGCTTGCCCCCCATCGGCCTCGTAGCTAAAATTTCTTGACATAATAGTGTTAAGATCAAAACCAATACTATCTCAAATTTAATGCTAAATTTGAAGCTTTGGCTATGATTAGCCATAATAAAATTTTAAAAAATAGGGTGAAGGGTACCTGTATAATTTGAATTTGAGTTAATTTTATGTGTGGAATACTGACTTATATATATAGTTTTTGTAATGTAGACATGTGTTAGGTGTTGACTTTGTAATTAGAATAAAAAGTCGAATGTTTGCTCAACGCACAGCGTTTGACACAAAGATTATTGGAATATTGCCAAACATTTCAATGAATAAGGGGTTGGTTGAATGATTCATGAGTTTGCCGTGGGATCGTTACGTATGTGTTTGACTATATCTAACTAATTTTATATGACAAAAACTTGTGTGAGACGGTCTCACGGGTCGTATTTTGTGAAACAGATCTCTTATTTGGATCATCCATGAAATTTTTTTACTTTTTATGCTAAAAGTATTACTTTTTATTGTGAATATCGGTAGGGTTGATCCGTCTCACATATAAAATTCGTGAGACCGTCTCACCAGATGATCTCACGGATCGTATTTTGTGAGACGAAAATTTTATTTGGGTCATCAATGAAAAAATATTAATTTTTATGTTAAGAGTATTACTTTTTATTGTGAATATCGGCAGGGTTGACCCGTGCCCTATCTCACAGATACAGATTCGTGAGACCGTCTCACAAGACACATATTCATATTTTTAATAACTAATTTTTATTTTATGACAATTTTTTCCACTTTAAAAATTAGAGTATTCGGGAAAAGTGATATTGTAGGGAAAATTTTGCGTGTGTTTAATTAAAATACAAAACATTTATTTATTTTAGGACGATGGATTTGAAATTCATCCATTTGGATTCAATTATGTTACATGGATCTTACACATTGGCGGCAGCTGTTGATTTTTCTAGTTTTGACATTGTACCAAAAAATGTCAACCAAAATCGTATAAAATCTTAATGATATTTGAATTTTGTGCATGTTTACACTGAAAAATAATGTGTGTATTAAGTTTAATATATTTAATTTTTTAAAAAATATAATGGTACAGACGCATGCTCTTGTCGGGCCTCTTTTCTTATCCCTTTTCCCCAGTTTCTTGGGCTACCAACTGCACCCAAAGTATCGTTCCAACTCAGAAGCCCATGGACTTTTTTATGTGTTGGGCCTAATAGCAATCAATGATTATTTATATTTTTTTATACATGTCAGATTCGGAAACATTTAAAATATAAAATATACCGAAGATTTATTGTTCATCTGATCTCAAAGTCCTGATTCGAGGCTATATTTGAATCCGACGTTCATTTGTAACAAACATCTCCTTAACTCAAATAATATAAACTATATTTGACATATGAAATACGCGTTATCTGAAACATGATCGACAATGTGTGTATAACAAAAACTCGTTATTAATTCAAAGATTATTAATATCTTTATTATTAACATTATTATTATTATTATTATCTAATATTATGTATTGCTTCCATATGTGTACAACAAATAAGTAAACTTAACAAGTGTATAATAGTAAATTTATTAATATTTAAAAGCTAACACATATTCAAAATGTTGAATAAAACAATTTTAATAGTATCATATAATGTTCGATTAATAATATATCAATCTTTTTATCTATAGCATAATCAATCATTTATTTATCCCATCACTTATATCAAACACACCCTTAAAATATAAAATATACCGAAGATTTATTATTCATCTGATATCAAAGTCCTGATTTGAGACTAGGTTTTGAATCCGACGTTCATTTGTAACAAACATCTCCTTAACTCAAATAATATAAACTATATCTGACATATGAAATACGCGTTATCTAAAACATGATCGGCAATGTGTATATAATTTTTAGCTCTGAACATCTCAATCAATTACAAAAACCGTAATTAACTACATATTTATTTAGTGCATATTAACGTCGCTATGTTTTTGAAGAACTATTTAACTAATGTTGTGTTTGGTTCGATGAATTTTAGATGATACAATTATAATAGTAATTATGGTAGATTTCAAATACATTCTGGACGTGTTACTCAAAATCCATATCTCAAATACTTCATCCATAGTGGTGCGACCTAGAAGAAAATCAAAAAATTTATCATTGAAAATTTAATTACTATTTCACGTTGGATGTATGTGATATAGTTATCATGGATCACATGACAACTCACAAGTCATTCATACTCCAAAATTACGAATGGCAAAAAGAGTTTTAGGCCGAAAATTCAATTTTACATTAAATTTTTAGAAATAGTACAAAACATATATTATAATTTTAATGTGGAGTCATCAATCAAGTCTAACTGGCCTAATAATATTTCGGTTGGCGGTTGCCGATCCGATCGAGGTTATTGTTTGGCCCACAGCTTTGAGATATTAGCATGCGTTTTCGATTATTTTTAAATCTATATAAATATAAGAAACAAAAATTGCATTAATTGAAGATTTGGAATTTTAATGACACCATTGAGACATCTGAAAATAATAATCAAATTTAATATAAATAAATCCATCTTTGAATTAATTTCCATTTCCTCTTAAAACATCTGAATTTAATAATCAAATTTAATATAAATAATCCCATCCTTGAATTAATTTCCATTTTCTCAATGAAAAAATTAAAGCTTAGCTCAATCAGATAAAGACAATAGAATTACCAAGTCTTAATTTCACTCCTCTTTATACAAAATGTCTTTTCCATATTTGTGATTGTCATAGTCCTTCCCAATCAATTAACCATTCCCTCCCTTTGAACGCCATTTAAGATCTTTAATTCTTTGTTCCCAAATTCAATAACAACTATTCTACAGTAAAGCGGTAAAAAATTATGTGAGACGATTTCACATGTCATATTTTGTGAGACATATATCTTATTTGGGTCATCCATGAAAAATATTACATTTTATGCTAAGAGTATTACATTTTATTGTGAATATCGCTAGGGTTGATCCGTCTTACAGATAAAGATTCGCGAGATCGTCTCACAATAAACCTACTCTAGTAAAACACGATTCCAAACTTATTGCGTTAATCACAAAAAAATTGAGCACATTTTACCTTATTTAGAAGAGTTTTTATGATTATTTTAAGAGAAACCGAGCTAAGACCCCTAAATGATCGTTTAATGATAAAAGAGATGGGAGTGCAGATACCGCGTCGTGGGCCACCCCAATCGATTTCATTAAACCCCCAAAATAAATAAATATGGCTTTTATATCACGTTCTCTTGTAATTTTAGTTATGATAACTTGACTCTAGAACACGAGTTATGTGAGTGGTTGATATCTAGTTGAGCTTCATTTATTTTGCTCACATGGCTCTCCGTCCAAATGTATGCTGTCATTTTCTCAAATCAATCCATTTACCTTTTGGAGCTGCGGCATCTAACCCTTCCGATCTTCTTGTTTGTTTACCTTCAAAATTCTAAAATCCATTTGGAATATTTTTACCTAAATTCCATTTCCAATGCATGCATGCATGCTTCTCACCAGAGATTCAAAATTTCACTAACAATCACGAATCACGGCTATATATATACTTCATCCGTCTTAAATATATACAAATATTACATTTTATTTTTAATTTGTTCCGAATATCTATTTTTTGATATTATTTTTTTATCATTCTACACTCGTCATTAAATACATTAACTAATTATAAAAAATATTGTCATGCTACTAAAACACTCGTTAAATAAGGGTAAAACAAAAAATTCCTTTGTAAAATTCACTTTTTCAGCTATTTTCTTAAATTGTGTGAAGTTCTAATTAAGTCAGCTACTTTCATACAATTCCAATCAATGGACACATGCATGTATCAAAGTTCCGAAATGAGAGTTTAATTAAGTTTGGAATAACTTTAATTACATCATGTTTTTAAGAGCATGTATTTTTTGAGACGGTCGCGTTTCATAGATATTTATTCGTGATACTTGTCAACCATGCTAATATTTATAATAAAAATTAATATTTTGACATAAAAAATAATTTTTTTAATGAGTGATTCAAATATAAGATTTGTTTCACTGTATTGACACATGAGACGACCATCTGTTTTTGTGTATTTTTAATTACTAAAAAAAAAATAACTTATCGGGTTTCTTTAATTTTGCCATCGATATTAAACAAGCTTACCTGCCCATCAGCTGTCCAATTAAATACAATATATATCTTCCAGCATTATATTTGCTGTAGTATTATTTTCTTAGTGGTCCTTAATTTCCCGGCTATGTCACACACATCTCTCCTATTAAATTCCCAACCATAGCTTTTACAAATATATATTTATGCATCTCGTACGTGGTTGTGTGTGCATACATCCGAACTAATAAAAATTTACACTCCTCTGCAGTAACCCTTAATAGCATTGCTTGCAAAACTGCAATACCAATGTCTCCACGTTATAGAATTCTTTTTGCCTTCTTTTTAGCAACATTGCTTGTAGTCAAACGAGTCGAGGCTCGAGCTTTTTTTGTGTTTGGGGATTCACTCGTGGACAGCGGGAACAATAATTACTTGGCTACTACAGCTCGCGCGGATGCACCTCCATACGGCCTCGATTATCCGACGCATCGGCCGACCGGGCGTTTCTCCAATGGTTTTAATATCCCGGATCTTATCAGTGAGTACCCCACATTTGTCTTTTTTGTTTTGGTTATTTGGATTATGTATGTGTAGTTCAATTCTTCAAATATTAGTCTCTTTTGTGCCCTTTTTTTATTTATATTTTTTATATGTTACGTTATTCAAATACATTCCTCTTTTTAAAAATTATAATTCCCACGTGTTATAAGCTGTCTTAATCTTCTTCCAAGGGTGAGTATTAATCAATTAGTGTTTGATAAAAAAAATTTAAAAAAAATATATATTCGGGTTATCTAATTTTATGATTGGTTGGTTGTTTTAGGTCAGAAAATTGGCGGTAGTGAATCACCGTTGCCGTACCTAAGTCCGGCGCTAAACGGGGAAAGGCTATTGGTGGGAGCCAACTTTGCGTCGGCAGGAGTTGGAATTCTTAATGACACTGGCGTACAATTTGTGAGTTTATTATTAAATTTATATTTTATTAACATTAAATTATATTTATGCAGCATCATTTAAAATGGATTTGTGGGAGAAGTTTTCACTCCCTTCTTTGACCATTGTCGGGTTTTCCATATTTACATGTACACGTATATTTAGTTTGATGTCATATCCACTGACCAAAACTGTTACCACGCACGTTTAAGTTTAATAAACAGTGGAGTACTAGTAAATATATATGTGATGAACAACCATGCAAAATTTTAAAATATAAGTGGTAAAATATCGATATTTTTCTGAAAACTGATGATGGATCATGGATTCAGGTGAACATAATAAGGATTGGCCAACAATTGGCGTATTTCCAACAATATCAGGAAAGAGTGGCTGCATTGATCGGAGCAGCGGAGACCGAAGGACTCGTGAATCAAGCATTGATTCTCATCACATTGGGAGGCAACGATTTTGTTAATAATTACTACCTAGTCCCTGTATCCGCCAGGTCTCGACAATATGCTATTCAAGATTACGTCCCCTTTCTCATCTCCGAATACGAAAAGATTTTGGTGGTAATTCTCAATCATTTTATACATTATATTAATTAATACAATCCTCCGTCGATCATAACTTATAGTTCATCTTACACCAACATCCAAATTTTTTACATTCATAGATCTGGTCGATAATACAACACACTTATATATCCTATGCTATAGGGAACTAAGTGTGGCTCATCTTATAATGTCGGCATATGAAACAACTTTTTTGCTGTTTATATCTTTCATATAAATGCACTAGAATTAGGTACACTATTGCATCTTTTTCCATGTAACTTTTATTTGTTATAATATAATTAAATTGCATGATTATTATTATTATTAAAGTTGGTGGGGTTGCACGAATTTATGGAAGCAATACAAGCAAATAATGCATCAATAGGAGGAATGGTGTGTAGGTAGGTGCAATTACTAGAATTTAAGTTTTTATTAAATAAAATAGTAGACGAGCATGTGACCGTAGTGGAATATCTTGTCTCGGTTTCTTTATGAAAAATAATAATAATAATTATTGATCATTTGCTGTCAGGTTTAACTTTTTAGCCTATCTTCAATCAAATAAATGCGTTATCTCTATTTATTTTAAATATTTATACACAAATGATCAAGATTTCCGCAAGACCTGGACAAATAATAATTAGTACTTGTGGGAAGAATTTAATAATATTTATAATGATTTGATGAATCGATCATTTTTATGAAACGAGGCCGACTATTTAGTCGAATGAATGATCTCTGCAGAGACTTTACGAACTAGGAGCTCGGCGAGTCCTGGTGACCGGGACAGGGCCGATAGGCTGCGTGCCGGCGGAACTAGCGATGCGAGGTAGAAACGGCGAATGCTCAGTTGAACTCCAACATGCAGCGTCACTGTTTAATCCACAGCTGAGCGAAATGATACTGAGGTTGAATAGTGAAATAGGTGCAACCGTGTTCATTGCTTCCAACACACAAGCCGCTCACTACGATTTCATAAACGATCCTGAAGCATATGGTAAGAAGTTCTTTTCTTTTTTTTAATTTTCTCTTTCGTTCAAAAGGTGGAATTAAAAAATAAATTTAATTTTTACTTTGGGAAAAATACTTTATTTCATGACAATATTTATTTGATGTCTTTGTAGGATTTGTTACCTCAAAGGTGGCATGTTGTGGACAAGGGCCTTTCAATGGACTAGGACTATGCACACCATTATCCAACTTGTGCCCCAACAGAGACATTTTTGCATTCTGGGATGCATTCCATCCATCCGAAAGGGCTAACCGATTGATCGTCAATCGGATATTCTCGGGCACAACCGAATACATGAACCCTGTGAACCTCAGCACCATCTTGGCTTTAGATGGTCAGACATAATATATATATACTATATAGCATACAGTCTCGTCAAGGTCATGCGTGTATTTTGTTGAATTTATGTCATTTTTGAGATTGATTGTCCGGCATTAACAAGCCGTCGATTGTGAACGAACGTCTGTTCTCTTATTTTTCGAAGATTCTTAGAGTTTTTCTTGCTAGAATAAATATGATTTGGTGTAGAAGTCCATTCCAATCCGTATAAAGCAAAATCAAGTTTTTTTTTTTTTTTGTTTTCTTCAAGTTTACATTATTCGGAATTTCCATAATATGCATTTCAGTACATCCTCTGACTTAGGTAATATGAATTCATATTCGTAAAGATTATATCTATATCTTCAGTCTAGAAAATATATGGAATCAAAGCCTTGACATTGTCGGGGAAACTTTCAAATTTGGAAACATACCATTTTCTAGTTGCATGGCTCCTCCCAACCAATTAAGATGCTGATCCATAAGCCCAAGAATAGGAAATTAAAACAGAGTCTGGGAAATTAATGCACATCCAAGAAAACCACTTATTTCAAAAAGATAATGGGGGCATGCAACTTTGCTAAAAAGGCCACCTTTAGGAATCTTGTGGTCTTTTGACCATTTTCTCTTAAGCTTGGAAAGTAGGTAATGGTGATAAAAATTGCCACTGATTCCGACCAAAAACGTCACAAGACCGACGTACTTCAGGTCGGTCGATGGGTCGGGAAAGCCTTGAGTTTCGTGTTGGAAATAAAGCATAGCAGCGGACGAGGCCAGGTGAGGTAGATGGGTGAAATGATAAACGTGGTAACTAGGGTGATATATCCGCTGAATCTGTGAAGGAATAAAACCTGAAAAATACAATACATTTTGGTTAATTTGAAGTCAATGTCTATATGAAAATAGATTGGATATTAGGTGATTACACGAATTGGACAAAAAGATTTAAATAGACAATTTGGGTGGGTCGGGCGGAAGAACCGGTAGCCCAGCCCACGTAAGTAAACCTGGAACTTGTTCAGTTGGTCTACATTTTTGGGGCAAGCCTGTAAATCGTATTTGCACTGTTGATTTGGGCCCTTATTCTGAACTCGAGACTGGAAAAAGTCCGAATGGAAAGCGGGTATGTACTATGTAGCCATACAATTGAGACAAGGCCGATTAACAGATGGATGGTCATGAGGTAACACAGCATGCTGATGAAATCGTCTATTTTTGTACCACACAGGTTTGTTGAGGCAATTACATGTCCAGATATGACTTAGAACCGTAAAAGGGCAAAACCGTGAACAAGGTAATTTTGTACAAAAAATTAACATTAAAGTAATGCTGCAATGAGTATAAGTACAATCAAATTTATGTCTGAAAAAAAGTACAGGGAAGGCAGAAACTTAAATAAACTAGGGAAAAATGACACATCTTCCTTAACACAAGCGGTCGGTGGAGCTCAACTTCTAGAGTGTGAAATGGCCCAATCTGCAGCATGATAACAATATAGTATCCCGAATGCTATTAAAAAACATAAGAGAATGAGGAGCAACGGCCACAGATCTTGACATGTTCATATCTACAAAATATTCTTTCCACGTATACGTAGGACAGATCCTTCTTTGTCATACTCGATGGTTTAATTTAAAACATACACATTTATCATTCATTTCAGTCTAGGCTTTGTGGACAAGATTAATGCAACCGGCTTAAGGCATTTAAGATTCTTATTGTGAATAACTATAAACTATACAAAAAAACAAATTGGAATGTGTGAAGTGCTGCCAGCAAAAACTGGCAATACTTCAAATCTTTTTTCGACACACTGCTATTAACTCTAACCTCAATTTTGATTTCAAGCTTCTTTTTCACTCTTTCTGCATCTCTTCCTCCCGAAAAAGCTTCTCTCAAAACCTTCCTATATATAGACAATAATCATCAAATACATTCTCACACAACAATCAGACTAAACACTTCAGGACACTAGTCCATAACTTTTCCACTTCATAAAGCAAAATCACCTGCAATATATATAAACGTACAAAATCATTGTTTCAATTTCACTTTCCAGGATGAGAAACATGTAGAAAAAAACCACAATGAAATAGAATAATATAAAGAACTTTTTCATCTCCTTGCTTTAGCCTCCCCCTAAAATTATAGGAACATATTACTTGCTTATTCGAATTTTAAATGCTTTATTTTAATATATTATTAATTATTAAACAAAAACTCGCTCTTTTTAGAACAAATTTTTTCAAAATTTTTGATGTGATGTGTTGGGAAATTTTTTGGATTTGGTTTGATTTTGTTTGAACATATTAGTTTTGTGAATATGATATAATTATATAATATATGTTTCGGCGACATATTCAATACATTAGATATATATTGATTTAAGTGGAAAAATAAAATTTTTATGTCAAAAATATATTATTTAATAAACATTGATTTGATTGAAAATATTATTTTACGTTGTAAATGTGAACGAGTCATTTTATAAATATAAAATGTGAGATGGTAAAATACCTGTTTTTTTTTAAAAAAATTTAATTAATAATTAATTATTTTTAATATAGAACTTTTAACGATGTTTACTTGAATGCATGATTTTGTTGAAAGGGAAAAAAAGACTAGCTCCAATTAATTATTAATTAAATCAAAATGATCAAGCGCGTTTCTCATGGGAGCTTGTCCGAATGCATCTAAAGCTCCGCAACTCCCGTGTCTACTTAGATTAATGATTATGCGCACACACAATCATATATACACATTAAAGACTTAATTTATAAGAACCCACCAAGGAGACGGATCGGTTTTGACCTTCTTCTTATCAAGATCTCAACTTTCTCCAGTGTATTCTAGCGGCTAGCCTGCACATATGTGCTTCAATTTCAGTCTTTAACCGTACAGTTTCTTCCAAGAAAAACATGTCCTAAAGAAACGAACGATTACTCACAGCTATCTTGATGGGCTTTGCTCTTTGCTCACAATTTCTTTGCTGTCTTTATTACTAGTTTGGACCCTTTGAATTGGAACCTGTTTGACAGTTTCCCAATCTTGTTTTATGATTTTCTTGATGCCTGAATTATGTATTCATGGTTGAAATCCTGGATTTTGATGTTTATTCGTGGTTGATATTTTGTTGTCTATCCTATATGAACTGATTTGCAATCTCTGGTAAGCTAAAATTATGTTCCGATATTTGATTTTGATATTATCCTCGCAATTGTTCTGTTGTTGCATGTGTTTCTGCATTTATTATCGTGGATTTGAATGAAAAAAGAAAATTTTGACTTTGCTTTGAATGTGGATCAAAAGGTTGATCTTCTCTCATCACCAGGGCTTTCTTTCCGGTGGCAGAGTTAGATTGATGGTTGAGATTGTGGAATTTTGAAGAAGAAATTATTTTAGTTTGGGGATAGATGGGGAATACTTGTGTTGGACCTAGCATGTCAAAAAATGCTATCTTTCAATCGGTTTCTGCTGCAGTGTGGCGATCTCGCATGCCAGATGGTACAGAAACTTCAGTCAATGGAGAGAATGTTAAAAACGAGACACCAAAAGAGCACGAATCAGCAATGCCAGTTCAAAGCACACCACCGGAACATGTGACAATCCCAAAGTCGGAAACAAAACAGGAGCAACCAGCAAAGGCAAAGAAGCATATGAAGAGGAATACTAGTGCAGGACTTCGGACTAGTTCGGTTTTGCAACGGAAAACTGGGAATTTGAAGCAGTTTTTTAGTATCGGGAAGAAATTAGGACAAGGGCAATTTGGAATAACATTCCTCTGTGTCGAGAAGGCGACAGGAAAGGAATACGCATGCAAATCAATTGCAAAGAGGAAGTTATTGACTGACGATGACGTGGAGGATGTCAGAAGGGAAATTCAAATAATGCACCATTTGGCTGGTCACCCAAACGTTATATCCATCAAGGGGGCATATGAAGATATTAACGCTGTTCATGTTGTCATGGAGTTATGTGCGGGGGGAGAGCTTTTTGACAGGATAATACAACGTGGGCATTATACTGAACGGAAGGCAGCCGAGCTTACAAGGACTATTGTTGGAGTGGTAGAAGCTTGTCATTCGTTGGGTGTTATGCATCGTGATCTTAAGCCGGAAAATTTTCTTTTTGTTGATCAAAAGGAAGAATCACTTCTCAAAACAATTGATTTCGGGTTGTCGATATTCTTCAAGCCAGGTATGCTAATAAACTCTATCGTGTGTTTTAAGAGTGAAGTTTCTGTTGAAGAGATGCATGTTTCTTGTTAGCTCGTGCTGTTCTCGTGATTGGGTTTTGCATTTTCTGGATTAGAAATGAGCATGCTAACCACCTCCATATTGTTATAAAGTTTGCCGAGAAAACTAACATGATCTGGATTGGAGCTGCACTAAAATGCTTTGTTGGGATAGTTATGTGTATTTACCAGCTAGTCATTTAGAGCTAAAGTTTCTCTATTAATAGACTTTATCGTGGTATTATCCAGTAGTACTGGGAGGAGGATATCGGGTAATAGCCATCGATTTTTTGCTCATATTATTTATTTACTTGAATAGAGTTGAATCATTGAGTTTATAGCTAATAGCTAAACACCAGAGCTACGTCATCGGTTGCTATAATTGTGAATTCGTTGTTTCAGATTAATTACAACTATTGACCAAACTGATAGTTAAATTTAGGCACATTCTTTGACTTCTTGAATAAAGAGATACAAATTTGAAGGGCAAAAGAAATTTTTTGTTTTGTATAAAATGTGGGTGCTTGCTTACCTTTCCTGTCCCAGTCACCACTTAAGGGACTTATATTGCTTATGATGACGTTTCTTGAGGCTGGACATAATTATATGGATCCTCTTGCATTTACTAGAAACGTTTTTTAGTCACCAAGGACATGGGAGTCATCGGATTTATAATTAGGTCGAATATCAGGTTGTTGATGTAATTTAACTATTTTTACTTGTTTAAAGATAGGCATGCTATCTATGTCTTTTTGGTCATTTAAAAGCTATATTTTACTTTTCTCAGGAGAAAAGTTTGCTGACGTGGTAGGCAGCCCATATTATGTTGCACCTGAAGTTCTTAAGAAGCGATATGGTCCAGAAGCTGATGTCTGGAGTGCTGGAGTAATTGTTTACATTTTACTCAGTGGAGTTCCTCCTTTCTGGGCTGGTGAGGATTATTTGTATTCATTTGTTTAAATATAGCCATATATTTCATCCGACCATGACCACACAAAGAAGATTTATCCTTGCATGATCTTTCACTTTTTTAATCATCAAATTCCTGAACTTCAGAATCGGAGCAAGGAATATTTGAACAAGTCCTGGATGGTGAACTTGACTTCTCATCAGACCCCTGGCCAAGTATCTCAGAAAGTGCAAAAGACTTAGTAAGGAAAATGCTTGTTCGAGACACTAGACAACGATTAAATGCTCATGAAGTCCTTTGTGAGTATTTCTTATGGAATTTTTTCTAACTTGTTTAGATTAAGACATTTGGAGATCATTCAAGTTCATCTAAATTTTTTTCTGATTCGAAAATTTTTCGTTAAAAAAAATCGTAATAGTTTAATTATTCTTACTTTTTTAGTAGAATTTTTTGTTTTGATTATATTGTAATCTGTTCATAAATATCTGGATGCAACTGTGGATCCAGCTGCGAACGTATTGCATCTAACGCCAACACACTTCTGTGGTTTAAGGGATTAATTTGAGTTTATGAATTGGAATTGGGAACTGTTTAGGATTTGGCGTACTAAGGATTTTGAACCTGTCCAATCTGCAACCATTAAGGAAATGCTTTGATCTGGCAATATCTATAGTTTTATCCCAATAATTCCATTTCATACATTGTCATTTTTTACGCAAAATCTATCAATACCTCTTAATTTCCTTTCAAGAGGTCAACTTTCGGTATGTCATAACAGATGTATGTTAAAGCATGCATGTATTACACTTATTTGTAAGTTATTTACTTTTCCATGTACAATGAAGATTTGAAGTGTTGCTTCCATGGAAAATAAGCTTCTCGAAGGGGCTTCTCCATGTAAAAAAATCCTTGGTCTTTTTACATAGTGCATTTAATTTTCAATTATTTAAACATGTAATATCATTAGTTATCAAAAAAGAATTGGTACCCATCTTTGCTGTCTAATTGCTTTCCTAAGATTCCACTTTTGGGACCTTAAGTAGACAATTCCAATAAGGAACGAAATGGTTCAAGTCCCTCAAATTCTTGGATAATGGATGAATTGATCTTATCCATATTCGATCCAATCTGGTCTATGAAATTAGGGGGACCCAATTGAGTGTGAGGAGGGGTTGATCAAACAAAAGATTGAAGTTTATGCGATTTCCATATAATATTGGCTCCCTAAATCCGTTGAGTTTCTCCACCCATGCCAGTCATCCGAAAGGACAAATCGCCCATAGATCTGAGTCAACTAATACTCTTGCTGGCAATTAAGGCCCTAGCACGAGTTTTTATGGTTACATATGTGGCATCTCAATTTTTTTGAAAAATCTATCAACAATGTGAAGAAATCTAGAATCAAATAAAGAATACTAAATGGGGGTCATAGAAGATAATTTAAAGTATCAAGTTTCTTTGGTTTTAGGACATGAACTAGTAGGTATAGTGAATTGTTGAAAGATTAAGGAAGAGGAATGCCACCAAAATCTCTGGGTTTAGATGTCCCAAGGAGAATAGTTTTATAATGGAAATTCAGAGTTTAATAGTCAGGCCTTTGCCATAATTGAATGAATTAGTAAAATGCATGATTTTGATCCAAATTCATGATTTTCAGGTATAGCTGTTTTAGAATGACAAAATAAATCCAAAAATAAATTGTATTCTTGAGAACATATCATGGAGTCAGCTTACCTATTTAAGTCGATGTCATATTTTTATCAGTTGGCAATTAATCTACTTTCTCAACTCGTGTTTTTCCTTTTTAAATGTGCTTTCTCTTGCATTACTTCTTTTATAGTTTGTGCAAAATGATTTATCATGTAACAAGATAGAAACACACAGTTAATTCTCCTTCATTTGTGATCAACATCATGTAAGCTGAAAATTTTCTACATTATTTGAAAGATATCTGAAATATTATCTCCTACGTTCTTGGGATAACCTTGTAATTTTAAATATTTACACTGTCCAAGTCCCTGCCAGAATTTTACCTAAGTTGCTTGAGTTCTGGCCATATGATACAATTCCCCTGTCTATTGGCTTTAAACGGTTTATGTCCTCATGTAGTTGGATCCTTTTGGTTATGGAAATCTTTGAAATGCTTTCTTGAGACGGGAACCTATATGAGAGACATCTTCCTCGCAATTTATTTGAGTACTCGAACTCACATTTGTTACTAATTTTTGGCTCAATAACCTCTCTTTTAAGCCATGAGCAACTATCATATAGCCCAACTGGCTTCAATTTTTTATTTCCTCTTTAGATCATTCTTTAATATTCTCATGATCACTGAGATGGACGCAAACCTGTATAGAAGGACATAACCAGAAAACACTCTCTCTAATCAGTCAGGACTTTGGAACAATGTATCGATGACTTCAGGACATACCCGGCAAACATTATCTAACCAGTCAGAATATCATGATATGATTTCTAGAATAAAAAAAACCAGTGATCCAATGAACGGGGCTGTGAACCTTGTTACTATAGATGAGTCAAAGCAGGCAGAGCCATTTGCTTTTCAATCAAAGAAATAAATTCCTCACGACAGTAATCTGCTCTCCTATTTAAGATCTTAATATGCCCAAAATTTTTATGAAAATAAATTCAGATCTTTTTAAATATTGGATAGACAATTATTTTCATTTGCTATTTTATGCAATCTAAAAGATTCGGTATCTCTCAGTGTGAAATCAATTTGAATTGACTGTGTCTGTTGAATTGTTTTAGGTCACCCTTGGGTTCAAGTTGACGGTGTGGCACCAGATAGACCTCTAGACTCTGCAGTTTTAAGCCGCCTGAAACAATTTTCGGCTATGAACAGACTAAAGAAAATGGCTCTTAGAGTAAGTTTTACTATCAACGTGCAAATATAGTGAAATATGACATCTGATGGTGCTATATATATCAAGGAGGGATTTTATCTTTCAGGTCATTGCGGAATCATTATCTGAAGAAGAAATCGCTGGTCTTAAACAAATGTTCAAAATGATAGATGTAGATAATAGTGGGCAAATCACTTTTGAAGAGCTTGAAGCTGGACTTAAGAGAGCTGGTGCCAATCTAAATGAATCTGAGATTTATGATTTAATGCAAGCAGTAAGTATTAAACAAGAAAGCTTTCTATGATTTTTGTTTCTTCAGAATAATATGTTCTAATACATTGACGATCTCACACGTTTGAGACTTGAACTGAAATTAACTAAAAAGGGAATTACTTCAACAAGATAACGTATTTTCTTTTGATCAAAATCCTGCACTGAGTGGTTTAATATGAGCTTTGGGTGACAACTGTTGGGAGTATTAGTTGTGCGAACCTAAATAAATAAGTGCCTGCTTCCATCTATAAAAATTGTCCCATTTGAACCTTTACTGGTTCAAGCTGGTTGTCAATTTGGTTTTGTTTGTTAATAGCTGGATCGATTTATAACCAGGCAAAGCTATTTTCGTAACCACTGGGCTGGGCTAAAATAGACTTGAAGCCCCACCCACCTGCGCCGTTGGCTCTCGTCAGCGGTCTGTTGCATCTCCCATCCAACTGATTTAATATTATTATTTGAAAATTTTCCTTTTGTGTATGTCATAAATACATCGACCTCATTGTCATAATTCGAATATTTGTTTCCATTCTGTGTGTAATCTGTCCCACTTTCTCATACTGCAGGCTGATGTTGATAACAGTGGAACAATCGATTATGGAGAGTTTGTAGCTGCAACATTGCATCTCAACAAAATCGAGAGAGAGGATAACCTGTTTGCTGCTTTCTCATACTTTGATAAAGATGGAAGTGGCTATATCACCCCAGATGAGCTTCAACACGTGTGTCAGGAGTATGGTTTCGATGATTCCCGCCTTGAAGAGATGATCCGAGAAGTTGACCAGGACAATGTTAGTTCATACTTTTTTTAGAGTGCTATTTAAACTTATATGCAGGAGTTGTGTGTTGCATTTTTCAACTAAAGTTAACCTGCAACTTGGCTTCTTCAACTCTTTTTCAGGATGGACGTATTGATTACAACGAGTTCGTTACCATGATGCAAAAGGGCAACCCGGTTGCTGGTGGAGGTGGTAAACGAAGCTTGGAGAAAAGTTTCAGCATAAACTTTAGGGATGCCTTGAAACTCACATAGCCTTCAAAACACCACTCCATTTTTTTCTCGTTCATTTTCGATCGCTTTCAGATGAAATGGCTGTGATGCTATAGCTGTATATTCGGTCCCAAGTCCTGATTGTGAATCAGCCTTGCTCAGGTTTTCTCCGGGACGAATCTGGATTCGGTTTTTGACTGTTTTCTTTTTGCATCAAGAACACATCATTGAAGACGGAAAGAAAATCCCTTTAATTATTGTCCTTGATTTGAACCTTTGTCGGTTCAAATATGGATTTTGTTCACAGTTAAAAACTCCCAGTGTCTGTATTTGAATCTAGTTGATTTAGTGGAATGGACTTGTGCTTGTGTATGCATGCATCACGAGCGTTGAAATGTCAAATACTTGAAATATTTGTATTATTATATAAAAATTTATATTTAAATATCTTAATTAATTTGAATTTAATTTCTGTAAATTTTTTATAGTCCCTAGGAATCAGAAAACAAACATAAAAAAATCAAAATGAAACTTGGTTAGAAAATTTTAAATTATTTAGGCAAATTAAATATTAAACAAAAAATGAATATTTATTTATTTTATGAAATAATTTTTAAAAATTATTATAAACTTTATGGGGAGAAAAAAGAAACTTGACAAAATAAAAAAGAATATTGGTATTAATATTTGTACGCACAACAATCGCTTTCATGAGCAAAATAAAAACCCTAAAATTGGGCCTCCGTTTCTGTTTCGCTTCTCCACCCACTCGTCTTCAATTACTACTCTCCCGAACTTGAACTATTAAATGGCGACGTCGAGTGAAGACGGAGTCTCGGCCGCCGCATACGGCGGCGTTGGAGCAGGAGGTAAGTTCCGAAAGAAGCCCTTCCGCAGAGCACACCTCCCTACGACGCCTTACGATCGTCCCCTCACTGCGGGAATCAGCAATTCTTACAATGGTAGCAGTAAAAACCCTGGCTTGTTCGCGAAGCTCGTGGTGGATCCTGCCTCCAAGCTTATATCATATGGGGCCCGCCGCTTCTTCTCCTCGGTTTTTCGCAAACGCCTACCTTCGCCGCCTCCGCAGGCACAAGGTAGCTGAGTTGATTTTTTCTTTTCTTCTTTCAAGTTTTTTTTTTCACGCTGTCGTGTGATTAGCTAAGGTTACTTGGTTTTTAGATTTAATTTAGGATTGTCCGACTACTTTTGTGTGTGTTCATCGTATCTTTTAATTATATAATTGGGAAACTTAAATCTCCTTTGTCTGGTCGTGTGGTGAATAGCTTTATCTCGTTGAAAAATATGGACTTGGCTTGAGGACATACCTAAAGTTTTAATCATCGACAATATTTCAACTGTTTTGTAGGATTTAGATGTGTTATACAGAAGATTTCTTTTTCGATTTGTGATTATTTTATTCATCTTAAATGAGTTTACTTGATCTTCCCGAGGTTATTTGTTTTTTAATTCCTCATTTCTATCGGTAGTTTTACGGGTAAAATTTAGAAAGTCGCCGAGATGGACTTTCAATTGCTATACTTGTTTGCTTCAGAAGCCATATTGAAATTGATTGTATTGGAACTTTCTAAGGAGATCTGTTTTTCCCCCAGTTGTGGAATATCAGGGTTTGCTACGGCCTACGCTCTGCTGGCATATACTCTAATTTTTGAACATGTTCACAGAATTCAATCAATGTCAATTGGTATGATATTCCACAACTGCCATGTGGATGACATGGTTGTGCTATATTTCATGTATGGAGGTCGTCCTGAAAAAAAGTGATACTCCACAACTGCCATGTGGTATGATATTCCACAAAAGCTGTTTTAAAAAGTTTTTTTAGAAGCTAGAATTTCTAGTTTTTGGGCTTTTGCATCTACTCTTATTTAAATAAAAATAAAAGCACTTTTCAACATTTATCTAAATGACAAAACCGCTACTGTTTTTTTAATAAAAACTTTAAAAAGTTGGATTTATTTAATAGTTTTTTTAAGCAACAACTTCTGCATCCAAACTCTGCCTAACTATTTTTATCCCCTAAAATAACAAAACGAAACTCATTCATAAGTATCATAAAGTATGTATTATAAGACTTCCTCCCATACAAAGTACAAACTCACAAAATCATAAAAGAAAAGCTAAATTGTTCTTTCTACCTTACTCCTACTTTTGCCATCTGCTGTTCTTCCTAGGTCTTACATGATGTAGGCAGTAATTGACTGATGACACATGTCTTCTGATGTGAACAGAGGTAAATTGTCCTTTGAGTGATGAGCTTCAGGTGGCAGTTTCTGATGTAAGTCATGCATTCCTTTGTTTTAAGCTTTATTTTCAATGGCATTTGTTTGTATCACTGTTCAGAAATTGTTATCTATGTTTCCTAATGCAGTCTGGAGATTTTATTTTGGTGTTGCAGTGATCTTGTTATGAATGGTCAAAATCACGTAGAGCATGGATTTACAGAAAATTGTTCTAGCTAGTTTGTTCTATACTAATTCCTTTTTGCAAGTGCTGGATAAAATTCTGCTAGAATGAAAGGAGATGTTTTAAGATGGGTTCATCTAAAAGTATGGGAGTTATTTTATGATAATTGTGCATTAGTTGTAACTGGATCCCATAAAGTATCTAAATTAGCAATTACAGGAAGTAGAATTGTCGATGTTGTTGAACCGTCGAGTGCATGGTGAGTTTGAGCTGATCCATGTAGTGAGAGGCGATATGGTTGTAGGAAGCAATGTTTGTGCTTTTCAGTTGGACTCTCGCTGAGAACTCAGATGGATGAAATATTATTTAACTCGTGTAAAAAATGTAATATTCAATGAAATTATTATAAACAAAATGTATATGAGAGCAATCCATGTTGTCTCTTAGGTTGTACTTTGTTTGTAAGGCAAGCCTATTAGACCCCGGTACTGAAATGTTCAGTTGTTTTCAGCCCCCCTATCATTTTCCGTCCACATTTAATTCCATTTGTCCTATATCTATGGTTATCTATTTATCTCAAATCTTTAGTTTTTTGTCCATTTTTTGTTTCGATTGTTGAATAATTAGTGCGATGTGCTAAAGTGCGGAGGTGGTACTAGCAGCCTGCTGTTGTGTGGTTCAGCTGATGATGGAATCTCTGAGCTCGAGCAATTGCTGAAGCAGAAGACTTTTAGCAGGTAAATTCTTGAAAGAATTTATTGTCATTCGTGCTGAATTATTTTTCAAGCTGTCTTTGTTTGTTGGAAATGTTACTTTTGTATTCGTTTATCTTGTAGATGAGATTGTGTTCCTATAGCAAGTTATTGAAAATTTCTTATATGCGGTGCCACAAACAAGGACCAGGTGGGAATTATCTGCCGTTGTTTTAAACTGAAGTGTCTGCTGCTGATGTGGGATGTGGACGGATGCATGATGTGTAATTTCACTGTTCAGGATTTGATATCACTTCTTTGTAACTAATTTTCAATGTGTTGTTCCTGAGAATTAACTTTGTTTGTGATATGCCAACTTAATGTTGTCCTGCCTATGCAACTGTAGGAGTTATAATATTTAATATACAGTGCCTACGTATATTTTTTACACGTTTTTTTTTAAATTGATTTTTTAGAAGAATATGCTTTCCTTATGCAGGTCTGAGATCGATCATCTGACAGGACTATTGCAATCAAGGGCTGCTGTAGAATCACCCAGTGTTGGTCCCAAAAAAAGTGAAGGAGGAGCACCAGATTTTGAAAGGCATCAACCATTTGCAAGTAGTCTGTCGGAAGAATGTATGCAGGACGAGGATAGATCGCTTAGGGTTATGTCATCTCCTATTATAAATTCAAGAGTAAGTTAAATTCCACTCCACTCACATACTCCATTGTCCAACACGCGCGGCATGCTGTCTTTTGTGCTTGTGTTTCTTGATGATGTTTATAGCTATGTCGTAGCATCTTCAAGGTTTTTAGGTAGCAAACTGAAAAAATACCTCCAGGTCATTGAGGATGATATGGTGCCTCCAGCTGAACTTGCAAAAGCTTACATGGGCCATAGACCTTCTAAAATATCCCCATCAAACTTAGGGACTCGTAATCAAGTTCGTAGAGAAGATGCAGGATTGCTTTCTAATGTACCTTTCGCTTCCAAATCTCCCAACATGTCATTGAATATGACTACTTCTGTTGGCCGTGGTGATCCTAACAATGGTTTTATAACTCCAAAATCTCGAGGCAGATCGGCGATTTACAACATGGCGCGTACCCCATATTCTAGAGTTCATCCAATTTCCATTAAAAAGGTTACACGTCTTGCAATTTTCATCTGCAAAATAGAAGTAATTTTTGGAGTTAATTTTTCTCCTTCGGCTGATTTTAGGAAATCGGATCGACCAACAATTTCTACGGTGGACTGTCAATACCCTCATCATCTTCTTCTCTAGTCGAGCAAAATGAAAAAATTGAAGCCAAGTCAATGGTAGATCTATTATTTTTAAAACTTTGAACCTTAGAGCTTGATTCTCTCTTCTTTTAATTTTTGTTCATTTATTATGTTACCAATTTGTGTATCAGACCTTGAAACGCAGGAGGTCGGTCTTAGATGATGATCCTGGGTCTGTTGGTCCCATGCGGAGACTCAGGCAGAAACCTTATCTATTAGCTTCTAAAATTCCTGTGATTGCACATGGAGTGGAAAGTGGTTCTGATCTTGCACTGGTGACTTCAAAGCAAAAGCTTCCTTTAGTTGTTGAACAGAAAAATAGGGTCTCAAAAATTGCTGGGCAAAATGAGGATGACAGCACTCCAAGTGCCAGTTATGCTTGTGTCTCTTCCAAATCTACTGAGGTTGCTGCAAGAATTTTGCAGCATCTTGAAAAGTTGACTCCAATGGAAAAGTCATCTGAATCCAAGCTGGCTGCTGTGCGAGAGAAATCCACTTTTAGATTGACACCCAGTATGCTTCGTGGACAAGCTCTCAGGAGCATGGAGGGCGTGGATTCTTCGAAGTTGCTGCTGGCTGTTCAAGATGATCAAAAGTTGGAGGATAGGTCTGATGTCGCTTTATCTCATGACCGAGATTCTACTTTTGAAAGGACTGGAAAGGTTGAAAATGGTGATAAAGAAACTGTAATAGTCTCTGCCATGTTGAATCCTGCAGTGAAGAACGAATTTCTTGAGTCCTCTTCGATTCCTGGCCCCAGTATAACTGCTGATTCAGCAGTAAAAAATAGTGTAGCTGAACGTCCTCAAACTAAGAGAGCATTTAGGATGAGTGCACAAGAGGTAGGTGTTGTCTCCTTTAACTTGTGAGAAATGATTTTTTTCTTCATGTTTCTCTTTATTTTTCATTTGAGTTGCTTGCTATTACTCATTGATATTCTTTTTACGGTGCAATTTTAGTTTATGTTTGTGCTTTTGAGCTTTATGGCTGGATGCCGAATTGTGCATCTTTGACTGCCTTGATTTATATCTATCTTGTTCCGATGGCTGAAACAAAAACAGTTTTCAATTAAATTTGATATTCTTTTATCCAAATATGAACTTTTAATTTATGTCTGTGTTTGTAGGATTTTTTGGAGCTGGATGATGATGAACATTCTTATGGGCTTGCAACTAGACCTTTGGCAGAAGGGAGAGGACGGCCTAATGCACATACTCTCGGAAACAAACGCTCTGATAATGAAGAACCCAAACATTTGAAAACTACTAGTCAACCAGAAGCGAAGTTACCTGTTGTATCAAGCAAAACAACTGAAAGCAGTAATCCTAGAGCTCCCATGATTGAAACAGGAAATGATGGCATTTCTCTCTCTTTGTCAGAGAGAGAAAATGTAGCAATCCAATCAGATGTTCTTTCTCAGTCGGTCATTTCGTTTGAAAAAGCAAATGGAACTAATGATTCAGTTCCCTGGTTCAGATTGGGCTCTCAAGCTGTTGATAATACTCCTCGGTTGCCTTCGGTATCAGTCAATGTGAAACCAGAATCTAAGTCTGAGAACTCTATCAGGTTAGTAGTGACCACCAATACTTATCTGGCTGGGAACTGGTTTTCAGTTCCAACTGTTCAATTGCTTGTTATTTTACTGTTTCCCTGCCCTCGCGGTTTTTTTAGAAAGGAAGTTGGATGTGCCTCAATATTTGCTATTAACATTGTGTTATTTTTAGTTGTGTGATGTTTTTTTACTCACGAGTCGTGTGATGATGATGATGCTTCTAGACTTGGTGAATAAACTGTATTGCGCCACCTTAGGTATATTAGGACTCACGTGGCATTATTAACAATTCTTGGCAAAAGCTGTCATTGTCGAAACTGGAAAATTGTTCTCCAGCTTCCCCTCTAACCAGTGTTATTCCCACTTTATCTTTGTTTTGAAGTATGCTGACTTCATGTGCAGCTTATTGGAGGCTGTTTCTACTGCTGATGGCTCTAAGATGGAAACACCCGAGTCTGATCAAGGTGTATCCCTTGATCCTTTAAAGACAAGAGATGCAAATGGAAAGGCTCATACTGCGACATTTGTATCAAATGGGCCCCTTATTTCTAGGGCTCCTGCAGTGTCATTTACCACAACTTCTTCTCATGATGCAAATCAGATATCGACAGCTATCTCTAGTCCTTTAACCTCTTCAACCAGCATGGCAAGCTTTAGCTGGATTGGGGCCAGCACCAACGCTACCTCTTCGACCAGCATTGCAAGCTTTGGCTTTACTGGCTTCGGCAATAGCAACACTTCCACTTCCAATGACAATAGTTTTCGGTCAAATGCAGCTGTATCTGTTTTCAATTTTGGTGCCTCTGTGGATCCATCCAGTGCATTACTTGCACCATCAACTACTACTATCTCAGAAGTGTCTGAGCTAAAGAACAAAGCTGAGAAAGAACCAAATACTGGCAGCTCTAGTGCAATACAATCAGCTGTTACACCATTTGTGGCTAAAAACTCTGGAAGTGGCCCTAGTAATTCATCTGCAAATAATTTTCAAGGTTTTCTTCCTGCAACTGCCAATAAATCTTCAGTGTCTGATTTTGGACTTGTCTCGCAGAGTACATCCATTCCAATCAGTGCGTCTGGGTCATTACCTTCCCTTAACATGAGTGGCAGCATGTCTTTGACCACTTCCCTTTCCCATCCCCAGTTTAATCCAAACCAAAGTTTGGGCTTTAGTACTTCAGCTTCCTCATCAGAGACCAGCATGGTTAAATCTGGTAGTGGACCAACATCGAGTGTTGGCAAATTTGGTGCAAACTCCACTTTATCAGGTGACAGTGCAGTCAGCTTGAACGCCCCTGCTACCCCTGGCATATTTGGTTTTGGTTTAGGTTTAAGTTCCTCCGCTGATCCAGTCAGTGCAGTTGGCTCGACAAATGGTGTCACTCCCCCAGTAGTCAGTTTTGGTGATGATTCCGTGGCAACTTCAGTAACTAACAATGCTAACTCTTCGAGCATTGGCACATCTGGTATATTTAATTTTGGTGCTAGCTCTTCAGCTTCCACACCAGCAGCTTTAAACATATTTGGCTCTACTTGGGAAAGTCCGAAGCCTTTGGCCTTTAGTTCAACATTTACTACTTCCTCTCCATCCAGTGTATTTTCATTTGGTACGTCGGCTTCTACCACTGCTCCTGCAAATGCTACATCCACAGTTTTTAGTTCACAGTCTGGTCCCTCATCCAGCCCAATTTTTCCATTTTCGACATCTTCTCCTGCATTTTCATTACCCTCTGTTTCCCTTAACCAGCCAATATTTGGTAATAGACCACCTAGTTTTACAGCGTCTCCAAGTAGCGGTGACCAAATGAATGCTGAAGACAGCATGGCTGAGGATCCAGTGCAATCCTCTGCACCTTCTATTCCTATATTTGGTCAGCCAACCATTTCTCCTCCCCCTGCTGGCTTTATGTTTGGATCGGCAGCTCCACCCTTGTCAAATCCTTTCCAATTTAGCGGCCAACAAAATCAAATTGCTCCACTAAATCCATCTCCCTTTCAGGCTTCAGGTAGCCTAGAATTCAATAATGGTGGTAGTTTCTCATTGGGGAGTGGTGGTGCTGACAAATCGAATCGAAAGTTTGTCAAAGTAAATAGAAATAAGAACCGGAAGAGGTGAAGCCTTCGAATGGTGTACTTGTATTTTTTTTTAAAAGAAAGCCATCACTTTTGAGCAGATTTGTTGGCGGATATTGACAGCTGGTGTTTGGAAGTCTCAATATCGGTGAGGTCCACCGCCTTGGCTTTGGAAGTTAGGTTTATCATTCCATGTGCTGCTTTTTTTAAAAAAATTATTTCCCAATTTAGCAAAATTTTGGTTGGCAAAAAAATTGTTGCAATTTAGAATGTTTGTCCGTTGATATCAAGAATATTGCATTGTATGAGTAAAGTAGTAATACTTCAAATTTCATGGCATGAAATTGTGTAAATTGACCATTGATATTATGTATTGTCTTGTGTAACATAAAAGAATTGCTTGCGAGTGTTATTTATAAAATATGTCTACTTATTTCTGGAGCATACTGTGTAGTCTCCTGTTTTCAGTTTTACTGTTTCCTAAGCTGTACGAGATCATTTGACCGTTTCTGCTGTACGACTCTGTCAAGGGTGATTAAATGAAAAAATAAGGAAAATAAAAAATTTTGTAAAAGTAAAATATTTAATGTTGCTCTAATCCCAAGGATCGTTGTCTATAAAAGCATTTTTATGCGATCCGAGTGGTTGTATTAACGGTGGCGTAATATTCTTTTCTTTTCTTTTTTGGTCGTTATGGTGCTAACCTTAATACTCCTTTAAAACATGTATTGAAGAGCATGGCGTATGTGGCGTTTCTTGTGTTCTTTTACCATTAATTCAGAGTTGGTAAAAAAAATTATGGGTTTTTAATGTCAATGTTATTTAAAGTGTGCTTGATTCATTATTTAAGAGCGTATGAGAAATTCATCAACACTTGATGTTTCTGTACCGTCTCGCCGTTTCAAATTTGCTGTCGCGTGATATACGTGGGAACTTAATGAGAGAACCAAGATAGTAGCGTAGCAGCCATCATCTCTAACCATTTGTTTTCAAAATAAGCGTCTTACATATCATAAAGTAACCTGTGAACATTTTCCTCTGACCATGAACCTGAACATGACGTAGTTGATGACTTGCAATACCGGATCAAAAATATTTCAAGAAGCAATGTATAAGAATTTGTTATTCTCGAACTGCCAACAATTTAAGACACAATGTTCTGATCTACGTGGGGGTCGCGTATCTGTGAGAATTCAGAGTCTTGCTTCCTTTCAAGACAAGTCCACTAGTACCGTGCACCAGTTTGGTCATAGTCTCGTCCCCGAAGGTATGGTACCCTTCCTTCAGCAACTTGGTTCCACCTAGGAAATGATGCCCTCTCTCTGTAAAGAGTACAAATGACCAGCATGTGCACTATGATAAGTTCCAGCGTGTCTGTGGGGGTCAGTTGGAACACTTGTGATCAAAGGGATGCCAGTCTCAGCTTGTTGGTCTTCTCGTAGTATTTCCTCTAATTCCTTGCCAAGAAACTCTTTTCTTCTACTAGCTTGTTGTGCACGAAGTGAAGATAGTTTCTCTTGGTACTTGTCATTAATTTCGATCAACTTCTGAAAAAGGCTGAGGATAATTTTGAGCATAGATGGGAACATAAACAAATTTTTGAGAAATCATAAATTTGGGTTAAAATGCATATCAAATCATTGAAATAATTTTGAGCATAGATTTTTAGTTCAATGTCATCCCTATATTGACATGGGAATAAAATTGAATACTAATTAAATTTTAATTTAATTTATTTTTTTATTACTTGTTCTGGAAAAGATTTTTTTTTTTTTTTTTTAAAAAAAGACAAAAAGTAAGCCCTACTTCTTAGTGGCAAAGAAAGATGAGTCAGACTCGAGTTTATCATTTTGATATATTGATTGGTCAATTCACCAAGTCAAAAAGCCTATGAGGGACACCCATATAGGATATAGCAACCACACATTTATTGCTTTAATTAATTTGTAAATGAAAAGGGATAACACTTTTTCATTTTTTTTTTAGTGGTGAACGTAATATTATTTTAAATTTTATATAATCGTTTGATAAAATTAGAATTCTAAATATCTCTCAGTGTTGACTGCACCACAATTTAGTAGACAAAAGAAAAAAAATCATTCCCTTTGTTTTTTTCCCTTAGGTCTGATAAATTTGGAGAAAATAATATGTCAGAAATAACTGATTATTATTAGACCAAAAGTTATCGCAATTAGTCAATATAAAACTTTATTTTTTTATATTGTGACAACGCGTTTTGCATTTACTTGAGTGCTAATGAGTCAGACTGCTAGACACATGAGTTTGGAGAGGTACGTGTCTATTTGCTAGTATAGTCTCATTTATCTTAGAGATCGGTTCTACACTTTCTCAACAATCGGTCATGTTCCCAACATAAACAATATTATCCGTTAAGATCTGATGTCACTCTTTTAATGCTCAACTAGTCAAACAAATCAAGCGAGACAACGTCGACAACTTGATGTAAGAGAACTTTCCAGAAAGTCACTCAGTACTGTTGACTCATTCACACTTAACTTTATATATATATATATATATATATATTTATTTATATAACACTATTTGATGTTACAACATACCCCTCTAATATTAGGCATAATTTGACTAGTATGTTGTAACATCAATTAGTGCTTAGTAGATCATTTAATCAGAAATAAAGTCTATAGTGTGACCGAACTCAAAAGAACATCCATGTTTAGGCTATAATTACATCTACTATTTCGAGTACAAAAATTATTATAACATATGATTATTTTATAATATAATAGTAATTAATAAATAATGCAGATTTAAACCTATGTAGTATATAGATAATTGATGAACAGATATCAAAGCTTAGAAGGAGAAAGGCTACCTATAGAATAATCAATATTATGCTGGAAAAGTTTGCTCGCTTTCGTTTTGATTTTTGTGCTTAGTCAAACTTTGCCATAAGCTGTGAAGCTTGAAAAATGGAATATTTATTTTAATTTTAGAAGGCGTTTGTCTCGTAAAATCATTAATATATAATATTATATATTGTAGTTACTTCTAATATTTTTATAATCGGATCAGTTATCGAATCGATCTCGATCTGTCTAGAAAAAACTGTTTAATCGGACAATCGGTCCGAAATACTTTTACATTATATAAAAATGGTGATATAATATAGTAATAATATATTTTAAATTCTAAATATCTTAAATATATATATATATAAATAATAACATACATATATATATATATGTATGTATATATACTAAAGTTTAAAATCTAAATAACAAACACATCATCAGCATATCATATATAATTAAATATATATTTTAAACAAAAATTAAATTAATAAACATTAATATAACTGAAAAATATTTTTAAGAAAGTTCAATTTTCAAATAATCATGTATATATAACCAAAATAAAATTTTAAGCATGAGAAATAATTTAAATATAAGAATAATCGATCAATCTGGTCCAATTCTAAAAACAATAGTTACTCGATTACTATTATTTTTATGATGATATAACTCAAATTGCTATCATTCCATGTGTATTGGATAAAACATCATGCAAATCACATTAGCCGGTTAAACTTCAACAGACAAAATCTGTACAACATACTCACGTAAAAAAATATTGATAAAAAATATCGAACTCATGACATTGATCTAACACCCGTCTATTTAACTAAGTCGAACTTGTCGATCCCCGATTGACATGGTTAATATTTGGATTGTTTTGGAGTTTGAGTAGGCGGCGCGATAATGAATGGACCCATTCTGTTAAATCTCTTTATTGCTTAATGTTCATTTAATCAGCCGACTATACTTAATGTGTACGTATAATATTTTATATATGTTTAAAATATTATATTTTATTGTTATAAAATTATCTAATAGTGCATATATTACACATATAATAAGTTAGATTATACATGATATCATTAAAATCTTAAAAAATTATGTGATCAAAATTTAGACAACGACCAAGTAGGATTAATTTATGATTATTTTTCTGTTAAAAAATCTTCGATAGTCACAATCGTCTAATTATCATGATGTAATAATAATATTAATTAATATAATAAACTTTTTGCTAAACATATAATAAAATATAATTATCGTGACTCGATGCAGCTTCTTTATATAAAGTGAAATAATTTACATTTTTTTCGATTTTAGTTAGGTTAAAAATTAATTTGCCTTTTAGTCATGTAAATTTGTATGTTTTTCATTTTTTATCATATTAATATATATTTTCATTTTTGTTCTACAACTTATATATTTTTTTAAAAAATTTATCTTTTTTTACAGGAGTCCATCTTTCATTAAGTCAAAACTGAAAAAAAAATGAAAAAAAATACATACTATAAAAATATTACATGATTAAAAATGAAAATTTATCGTCACATGACGAAAAATATAAATATATATATATATACACACACACACACACAAATTACAAGACATAAAATACAAATTTTATTTTATCCGTATTAATTTAACAAAATATAATCAATTGTCCAATATTTTTAAAATAAAAAAATATTGATGATAGAACACATGCGAGGAGCTGTAACAAGAAGTTATGCGTAAACATTTTTAAATGCTATTTCGTCCTGATTTCCAAGCAGTTGATGGCACCGACGATACATCGAAACCTAGATAATATCATTATTATTATGGTCATACTCGTCTAAAGTCATATAATTCAAACTCTAAATCCACATAGATGAAAATATCCGGGTTATGCTAACACATACAAATTGAGATAAAAATTATGTAACTAATTTTTGAAAATATTTTTTTTTTCCAAATAAAGTATAAGGATAATTTCGTAAGTTCTAATGCAGTCTATAACGAATTTGTAACTCAATCAAGGTAAAAACTTGTACGAGACGGTCTCACAGGTCGTATTTCATGAGACATATCTATTATTCGGGTCATCCATAGGAGAAATATTACTTTTTATGCTAAGAGTATTACTTTTTATTATGAACATCGATAGGATTGACCCGTCTCACATATAAAGATTCGTGAGACCGTCTCACAAGAGAACTACTTCTCAATTAATACATATATGATTTTCCAAAATATTCATGGAAAATTTTAAAATTTGCAATGAATAAATTAGTCGAAACACAAACCCCGATTATTTCATCAGTCAATATTAATGGTTATAATTTCATCGTTAAAAATTCATATTAATAATAATATTCTTGAAACATAATTCTAATTAATATATTATAGTTAAAATGGCTTAGTGGTTTCATGGAACAATATGTATATTTTTATATTAAGCATTTTTTTCGAGGTATATATTATGCACAATTTTATGTGTATAATTATAAATATCAAAATCAGCGGATTTAATTATCGATCAATAAAAAAAAGACATTTTAGAAAATATTGAGGCGCTGATATATTATAAATTTTATATAGCATATTAAATACACAAATAATCAGAATTAATAAATAGTTTTTTTGATAAAATTGTAATTTCGTATTATATGTCGTGATATCGAATCTATTTTATCTTGGAAGTTTCAATTTTCGATAATTTTAATCTTTTTAATCAGAAATATTAATATCGCTCAACATACTAGCATCATGTTAGAACCAATATGTCATATCAATGTCGTACTGATAAAAAAAAATAAAATTGCAGAAATAAACAAAATCATCGGATTTAAACTTAAATTTGATAATATAAAAAAATAAATATGAAAAAAAATATATATACAATACGAATGTCCTGTAATTTTATGACATGCAACTTTCTTTTATTTTTCACTTTCATGTTAAAAAGTTAACTGGCAAAGGCGATGGTTCTTATGACGTAGGCCGGCTTGGCCTCTCTCCTTTGAAAGTGGTTGTGCAGACGAACATGCTTACACGATTTGTATATATCTCTCCTTCCTTGGTATCCAAACTAACGTTCAAATACCGGGTTTAGATTCAGTCCCAAGTCCCATCTCCCAAAATTCCCTTTTTCTTGATCATCCACCCCTCAATTTCACAAAAAAAATCTGCAAAAAGCGAATCTTTTTCATTTGTTGTTTCTGGGTGATATTTATTGTGAAAGTCAAAAGAGTTCATCACCAGAAGAGAGAAAATGGTGGTGAAGATGATGAACTGGAGGCGGCCCTCGTCCAAGAAATTCGTAGCCAATATTACGGTTCATCAACTCACAGGCCTCAAATCATCACCACAACCCCAAGATCCTCCGAGATTTTCAGTTGAAATAAAGTGGAAAGGTTCAAAGGGAAATGCTTTGACTTCATTGAGAAGAAGCGTGAGGAGGAATTTCACAAAAGAGGAGATAATAAGAGAAGAAGATGGGGTTGTTGAGTGGAATGAGGAGTTTCAAAGTGTTTGCAATTTGTCCATTTGCAAGGATGGTGTCTTTCATCCATGGGAGGTTTCGTTTACAGTTTTCAATGTGAGTTTGAGTAATGAGTATCATTTTTTTCTTGCTTTTTGGTTTTTTTTTTTTTTTAATTGGGGCTTCTTTTGGTATTAAGTGATGCGGTTTGACCTTTAAAAAAAAAAATTGTTGTGCAGTATTTCATACCGAAGCAGTGTAATTTGTTGTACATAGAAATTGAGGTGAATTACATACCTTGGTTCTTATAATCAAGAAATGATGCATTTTCCCGAGTTTTCACATTTAGAGAGAAAAAGGGCGTTTGATTTTTCTACCCATGTTTTAGGATCGATGACTTGTTTTGGGATTGAGAGAATGATCTGCGGGAAAATTTATTTTTCTCACATATTTGGTAGCTGATCATTGAAAGGTTGTCGTATATAACATATTTGAAGAACTAACATCTTTTTTCTATTTCTTTGTGTTCTTCCCTTGTAGTGGAAAATTATTTTTACATAGAGTTTTACTATTTTTTCAGGCTAAGAATTGTGTTGAATTAACGAGTAGAACAAAGAAAAATACGTTTATCTCATGGGTGCATTTAGAATTAAATTTATTGTGGCATGTCGTTTTTGGATAAAATGCTTTGCATTGAAATGCTGGCGAAAATTATGTCCTGAATCAGGGTTCAAAACAGGATTCAAAGAACAGGGCCTCTATTTTCGCCACTGCATCTCTGAACCTTGCTGACTTTGCCACTACAGCTGCAAAACATGGCAGTGAACTTAACGTCCCTCTGGCGATATGCGGCGACACGGTTTGCAGTATTACATCATCTCTTTCGGTAAGCAACTAGCCATCTTTCGTTTGTTCGTAAATGACTCTTTTTGTACCGTAATTTTGGCTAAGACTCTGTTCGTTTACATCATTGCAGCTGTCAATTTTCCTTCTAGAATTGAAGAATCTCGAGGAAACTTCTGAAACGACCTCGAGATCAATGTTTTCGTTTCCTCGATCCCCTTGTTATGGAGAGGTCATTTCACAGGACAAAGAGGAGCTAACTAATCTTAGGACGGGTTCAAAAAAAGCAAATACCTTTAACGGGATGTTTGCACAAAGAGGTAAAAGGACCGGTCATGAAGAGGAAGTCAGTGATGGAAGGAGCTCAATTAAAAGCGAGGACGCCGAGTTTACTTTCCCACTTGAAACTGAATCATCCGATGATTCCGATGAAAGGGAATCTAAGGAAGTAAAAGATGTCTCTTTTGTTCGAAAATCGTTCAGCTATGGAACATTGGCCCATGCAAATCATGCTGGTGTTTCAAAATACTCGAACACAAGCGGTAGTGAAGATGAGGACTGGATCTACTTTAGCCATCGTAACTCAGACGTGGGGCAAGTATATTCCGGGGATTCTGATGCATCAAAGCCAGATAAGTCACCGCCACATGGTTTCAAGAACAGGCTTCTACCCTGGAGGAAAAGGAAGTTAAGCTTCAGATCCCCAAAAGTTAAAGGAGAGCCATTGTTGAAAAATTATTACGGAGAGGAAGGAGGAGATGACATTGACTTTGATCGTCGACAACTTGGCTCTTCGGATGAAACCACTTTTGAGGTTTGTTTTCATTTCCTTGCCCTTTTATTCATGCGTGTTACTTTTCTTCCACGATTCATTTAATTATCTTTATTGCTCGTATCAATAGATACCGACTTCAAAAAATCTTGACAATTTCATGTTTTTAATGTTGTCTATAAATGTGACAGAAGCAAAAAACTGAAGAAGATTCAGTTGCGGATCAGCCATCCCCGTGTGTATTTGGAGAAGACAATTTTGCTGTTGGTGTATGGGAGGATAAGGAGATCGTCAGCCGCGATGGGTTAAAGAAGTTGAAAACTCAAGTTTTCTTTGCTTCAATTGACCAGAGGAGCGAACGAGCAGCTGGTGAAAGTGCATGCACAGCCCTCGTAGCAGTGATTGCCGACTGGTTACAGTCCAACCACGATGAAATGCCGATTAAATCCCAACTCGACAGCCTGATCCGTGAAGGTTCACTCGAGTGGAGGAATCTCTGTGAGAATGTGACTTATCAAGAAAGGTTCCCCGACAAGCATTTTGATCTCGAGACGGTCCTCGAGGCTGAAGTTCGCTCACTTTCTGTTGTACCCGAAAAATCCTTTGTCGGGTTTTTCCACCCGGATGGACTAGAGGACAAAGGGTTTGATTTCCTCCAAGGGGCAATGTCGTTTGACAGCATATGGGACGAGATATGCATTTGTGCTTCAAAAAACGACACTTCCTCCAACGACCCCTTACTCTATATCATCAGTTGGAACGACCATTTCTTTGTACTGAAGATTGAACACGATTGTTTCTACGTCATCGACACTCTGGGCGAGAGGCTTTTCGAGGGCTGCAACCAAGCCTTTATCTTGAAGTATGATAAAGATACAACTATATATCAGATTGAAAAGGAGGCCCAAAAATCAGATGAAAAATCCGAAAAAGACGACGACACTCCAAGAAACGACGATGACGAGGAATCATCGATGTTATGTATGGGTAAAGATTCGTGCAAGGAGTACATCAAGAGCTTCTTGGCTGCTATTCCGATCAGGGAGCTGGAAGATGATCTGAAAAAGGGATTGGTTGCATCGACGAGCATTCATCACCGGCTGCAAATCGAATTCCATTTCACTAGGTGCTTGCCGATAGTAAAAACAGAATCACCACCAGTGTTATCATTAGCACCAACTGAATCTGATGAATCTCAAAGTTACATTGTAATCTAATGAAGCAATAAAGTTGACAAATATATTTTCTTCTCTCTTTTGTTTTGTGATTAGTTCAGGGAGCCAAATCAAGGTGAATGTTCCTCGTTTGTTACATTTGAACTTGAGCATTAAGTTTAGATGGACCTAGGCTTTGCATTGCATCTCGAATCGTTTAATTTAAATTTAACCAGTGACTCCAAAAAATAAAAGTTCGAACTATATTGAAAATAAATAAAATTTGGAACTATGGTTCAAGTTTGTTAGTTACTTTAATTTTTAATATATACTAGCATGTGTCACTTGGCATATGATGCACGCATACGTATAAAAAAATTTGTATTAAATAATTTTTTGTTACTTTAAAATTTATGAGATACAAGGATATACATATCTCAAGTCCTATACAGAATTTTTCGTCCAAAGTAACCACTAGCAAGCGAAAATTTGATATGCACAACAGAAAAAAGGATAAAACTGCAAAATTTCTTACACTTTCTGACATGAATTAAAACGAACAAGAAAGTAAAAGAGAGTGCAGTAAATCTTTTCAAATTCGACTCCATTAAACGAGGCCTCTAAATCAACAATTCAATCATGACAGAATGATGACTGCATCAAATTTATGAAATAATAATCTATGACTTACTGAATCCTAAATTTGAGGCCGAGTTTATCAGTATGAACATCTGGTAAAGCAAAAATAGAGCAGAACCCAAAAATCAGTACTGATGACGAGAAGCCATCAACCGAAATAGCTTGCACAATACTCGTTGTTCGGGCAAGCAAGCTCTGTTTTAGTCATTTCATCTTGGAAACAAGGAACAACTCGAGCCATGTTATTTTGCAAGAGACCCGTAACTTTCAATCACTTACAGGTGAACAAAGCTGGGAAGCAAGTTTCACAACTCCCCACATTGGTGCATCATTCTGCACGAGAAAGCACTCCAGAAATTTAAAAAAAATAATTATTAACTATTGTAAGTTTTAATACGTGAGATTTGGGAGAGGGAATCTCTTATTTCCACTTAATAATAAAATGAAGTACAAAGCTGAATAAATAGGCTACTGAAACCCTAAGGCTAACAAACTAATCTACCCAAATATTTAAAATACAAGGATAAGATAAAAGATATAACCATCAAACAAATCAACCGATATGATTCTACCAACTAATAAAAGATCCTAATCTAATCTGATCTTAATCTTCAACACTTCCCCTCAAGTTGGGTGGTAAATGTTGATCATACCCAACTTGGATACCAAGTTTTCAAAGATTGGTCGGTACAAGGCCTTAGTTAGGATGTCTGCAACTTGTGTGTGGCTGGGGACGTAACAGATTTTCAGTGTCCCTTTCTCGAGCTTTTCACTTATGAAATGACGATCGATTTCAACATATTTAGTTCGATCATGGTGGACTGGATTCTTGGCAATACTTATTGCTGCTTGATTGTCACACTTTAGTTCGATCACTTGATGTCCTCCTACTTTCAGTTCTGCTAATAACCGTTGTAGCCATATTCCTTCACACGTACCATTGGCCAAGGACCGAAATTCGGCTTCTGCACTGCTCCTTGCTACCACAGATTGTTTCTTGCTCCGCCATGTTACAAGGTTTCCCCATATGAATGAGCAATACCCAGATGTGGATCGTCTGTCAGTGGAAGATCCTGCCCAATCAGCGTCACTGTATATCTGTATATCTCTTAGAGCTGTCTTCTGAAAACATAGTCCCTTTCCAGGTGATCCTTTGAGGTACTTTAATATACGAAAAACAGCATCCATGTGTTCTTCAGTCGGATTGTTCATGAATTGGCTAACAACACTTACAACAAATCCAATGTCAGGCCTTGTGTGTGATAGGTATATCAGTTTACCTACTAATCTTTGGTATCGTCCTTTGTCGATCATTGGACTTTCCTCATTCTTTCCAAGTTTTATATTTGGATCCATAGGAGTATCAACAGGCTTGCATCCCAACATCCCAGTTTCTTTCAGTAGATCAAGGACATACTTTCTTTGAGAAATAAAAATCCCATGTTTTGATCTGGCCACTTCCATCCCCAAGAAGTATTTCAACTGCCCTAGATCCTTCATCTCGAATTCTTTTGAGAGTAGTTGCTTGACTTGAGCGATGTCTTCTTCATGGTTCCCAGTAATTATAATATCGTCAACATATACGATGATAACAGAGATCCTGTCTGGGTTGAAATGCTTGACAAACATAGTGTGGTCTGATTGGCACTGTATGTATCCACTTTCTTTCAATATTTTCGTGAATTTGTGGAACCAGGTTCTCGGAGACTGTTTTAAACCATAAAGAGATTTCTTTAACCGATAGACTTGATTAGCCGTTGTCTTATCTTCGAATCCAGGTGGGATACACATATATATCTCCTCTTCCAAATCCCCATTTAAGAAGGCATTTTTGACATCAAGTTGATATAGGGGCCAGTCTAGATTTGCAGCAATAGATAGAAGAACACGAACCGTATTTAACATGGCGACAGGAGCAAATGTCTCCTGATAATCAATCCCATATGTCTGAGTAAACCCTTTGGATACTAGTCTAGCTTTGTATCGTTCAACACTCCCATCAGCCTTATGTTTGATTGTGAAAGTCCACTTGCAACCAACAGTCCGTTTTCCAGGAGGGAGATCTGTGATCTGCCAAGTGTTATTTTTCTCAAGAGCATGTATTTCGTCAAAAACTGCTGCCCTCCATTGTGGATGTTCCAGGGCTTCAGTGATGTTTGATGGGACCTGTACTTGGTCTAAATTCACAATAAAAGCTCGATATGCAGGAGACAATAGATCAAGAGAGACAAAATTGCTGATAGGATATTGAGTGCATGATCTGATTCCTTTTCTTAATGCAATAGGTCTATCATCGATATCATGGGAGTTGATAATTGACGTACCTTGATTGTTTTCCAGAGGATCTGGGATCGAGGGAGTGCTCTTGGTTTGCTGATTGTGTGGTTGGTCTTGAGGAGAATTCCTACGAGTGTACACATGATCAAATGGAAGGATTTGGGAATGATTTGGTGGAAGGATTTGGGAATGATTTGGTGGTTGGGAATGATTTGGTGGGATAACGTCTACACCATCAGTATGTATGGGATCCAGATTCTGAAGGTCATAAAGGTCATGGCCGTGAATTCCTTGCTCCCCCTGAGCTGAGGAAGATGGAAAAAACGGATCAGACTCATGGAAGGTTATATCCATGGTGTTGTAGAATTTTCTTGTGGTCGGAGAATAACATTTGTACCCCTTTTGATTGGAAGAGTATCCTAAGAAGATGCATTTTAATGAGCGTGGGTCAAGCTTGCTTCTATGTTGGGAATGTATATGCACAAATGAGACACACCCAAAGACACGTAATGGGAGATTGTGAATTAGGTGTGAGTTAGGATAGCTGCTGAGAAGAGATTGAATGGGAGTTTGAAACTTAAGGACTCTAGAAGGCCTTCGATTTATGAGATATGTGGCTGTGAGGACAGCATCACCCCAGAAGTGATGGGGAACATTATGCGTGAATAGTAAAGAACGAGCTACCTCAAGGAGGTGTCGGTTTTTTCTTTCAGCGACACCATTTTGTTGAGGTGTGTCAACGCAGGAGCTTTGATGAATAATTCCCTGAGTGGTTAGGTAGTCTCCAAGAACAGTGTTAAAGAAATCTCGAGCCCGATCAGTTCGTAAAATTTGGATATTGGTGGAGAATTGTGTCTGTATCATGGTGGAGAATGTTTTGAAAATTGTAGACGTCTCACTTTTGTCTTTCATGAGAAAAACCCATGACAGACGAGTATGATCGTCAACAAACAGTAGAAACCACCGAGTACCCGTAATGTTTTTTATACGAGAAGGACCCCAAATATCGCTATGTATTAGGGAAAAGGGTTTTGATGGTGTGTATCTATGTGGTGTGAACGATGTGCGAGTGTGTTTTGAAAACTGACAAACATCACAATAAGGCAAATGAGAAGTTTTGTTGTTTACTAATGATGGAAATAGTTTCTTGAGATACAAAAAATTTGGATGACCTAGACGATAGTGCCATAACAAAAATTCGTTATTCCTAATGGATTGGACTGCGGAAGTATGGTGGTCAGGGGCATTGGAAGATGACTCTACGGGCGGCTTCATCGTGAATAGGTAGAGACCAGCACAACACTTAGCATTGCCAATCGTCCTCCCCGATTCCAGGTCCTGAAAAACACATGAGTCGGTCGAAAAAATGGTCGAGCAATGTAAGTTCTTGTTGAAAGCACTGACAGACAGCAAATTACAATGAAGTGCAGGAACGAACAAGACATTATGTAAGCATAATTCTGGGGATAACCAAATTGAACCCGAACCCAGAACTTTTGTACAAGAACCATCTGCCACTCGAACTGATTTAGAGACTCGTGAGGGGCTGTATGAGGTGAACATCTGTAATTGGCTGCACATATGGTCTGAAGCACCAGAATCTACTATCCAGTAGCTAGATAAATTAGTCTGGGAAATAAGGGTGAGGGGAATATCACCTGGGATTGCTGTACTACCCGTTCCGATGACTGAGGATGGCATCACATGCTGGGAGAATAATTTCTGTAGCGCCTCCAACTGTTCCTTGGTGAAAGGCGCTGCTATGGGAGGAGTCGGTTCAGAAACCACGCTGTGAGCGCGGCGATCTCTGGCTGGCTTCCAATCAAGTGGTTTCCCATGTATCTTCCAGCAACTCTCGATATTGTGAGTTGGTTTCTTGCAATATTCACACCAAGGACGTCCTGGAATCATTTTTCCTTTTGTGTTGCTTGAAGGCTGCCCTTGATGAAGTCCTTGGGGGGCTGTAACATTACTAGTTGGAAAGCTATTTTGGCGTTGAACGACCAGTGCAGAGTTATCAGATGACTGAGGAGATGAGCCCAGCATCACCTTGCGTCGGCTTTCCTCCTGGCGAACCACTGAGAAAGCAGCACGGAGGTTCGGCAGGGGGTTTGTGCTAAGGATTCTGCCCCGGACGTCATCGAAGTTGTTGTTGAGACCCATGAGGAACTTGAAGACTCGTTTGTTTTCAATAAATGATCTGAACACCTTTTCGTCTTTGGAGCATTTCCAATCATGTGTCTCTGTCAAGTCAATGGTTTGCCAATTGCGGGTAAGAGAAGAGAAATACTCAGTCACTGTGGAGTCTTCTTGTCGCAGATCATGAACCGCCGATTCGATTGCAAAGAGTTCAGCCGTATTGTCGCGGCATGAGAAGGATTCACGGGCAGCCTCCCAAATCTCCGAGGCAGAGGGATAAAGGAGAAAATTCTCCCCGATCTCAGGAATCATGGAATTGATTAACCATGCCATCACTTGGTTGTTTTCAGCCTTCCATGTTTTGTAGTTTGGATCGGTGGTTTCGGGCTGTGATGAGGAACCCGTGAGAAGCTCTTCTTTCCCTCGGCCGCATATGTACATGAATACAGATTGTGACCAAGGTAAGAAATTCTTGCCATTAAGTTTATGGCAAGTGATTGAAAGAGGTGATGCGTCGCTTGTGATTTGAGGAGCGGGTGAAGAGGTTGTGATTTGAGAGGTGGAGGCCATCCCAGATTGCGTCCCGTATTTTGTCATGGATCGGCTGCCAGTGGCTCTGATACCATGTAAGTTTTAATACGTGAGATTTGGGAGAGGGAATCTCTTATTTCCACTGAATAATAAAATGAAGTACAAAGCTGAATAAATAGGCTACTGAAACCCTAAGGCTAACAAACTAATCTACCCAAATATTTAAAATACAAGGATGAGATAAAAGATATAACCATCAAACAAATCAACCGATATGATTCTACCAACTAATAAAAGATCATAATCTAATCTGATCTTAATCTTCAACAACTATAACCAAGTGCATAATGTCAAATGTAGGCTACGGTACAAAATCTTCCATTACAATGACTCAAAAATCACACGAGTCTCATGCACTTAAAAATGCTTGCCACATACAAAAATAGCAAAAGATCACGTGCATCAAGTGCTCTGAGTGATAACTAAATCATACCATCAAGCCCTCTAATCTTTTTACCAGGAACTGTTTTCCTTAGAGACAACAAGTGAATGGGTAACTATTTCTTCATGACATGGAACACAGAACTCACAAGATCAAATTACAACCAGTGCATCTGGTGTAGTAGAAAGACATCCCAAGATAGACTCTTTCGTGGCTTTAAGATTATGCCCATTGCAGAAGGATAAGGTGAATTATTCTTCTTTTATTATATCTTTGTGAAATAGCAGATTTTTTTCGGTTTACACCAGCACATGAATAAGATGCATGAACTTGATTCTGACATTTGACATGTGAAATCAAGGAGACAAGCTCAACACATGCACTTGTCTCTGGCAAAAATATTCGATATCAACTAAGCTGAAATATAAATATTTCCCAGCAATGGGAACAGCGGCCATCAGTTTTTTTCCATCATTGTGGTACGGATAACCATTCTGCAAATATTTGCTTCAGAGAATAGATAAAGGGGTAAGTTATCAGAAGCTTTGTACTCACCATATACACCACGTCAAATGATTCACGGTAGGTATCACGAGAGCTCTCAATGTTATCATTCCTGCAAGAAATACTTGATAAGGTTTTGTGTCTAAAGTAGTTTGAAGAATGCATCTCAGAATTGCAGTAGTATATTTTTCATTACTGAATATAACAAATGACAAAAAATAAGTTACAATAACATGGAATTTCTCATCAAACAACTGATACTAGAGCATTGTTGGCAACTAAACATTCATACTCCATTATAGGTGTATATACTTTTATAGGGCAGTGATTAGAGTCTTAAGAGCAAATATTTCAACATTATTTTGATAAAATTCATTTTTATGAAAAGTACAATTTACAACATATAGATAGACATGCATTATCCCTAGATAAATAAAATATAATCACTCATTCCCAGCTCATGTATATTGGACTCGAATCCAACTTATGCAATACTTTTGTAAGAAAACCAACCTCTTGCAACTCTATAGGGGAGCAATGAGGACTAATTGACCCATGCCCAGTCCCAGTCTGGATCAAATTCCTGTTTATCCTTATATGCTAAATTCCATCATACCAAGTTTGGTTGCAATGATACTGGATAACATACTTAAGAACTATCCCTAGATGGATTAAAAACTAATATCAGATGACCGATATAGATCAAATTCCATGTGTCCAGGGAAGAAATCCCATACTTCTTTCCACCTTTATAACAAGTCTTGATCACTCAATAATATACAGAATCATTAATTACAAAAACATATCTAGAGTCTTTATAATAAGGTCCAAGTGAAGAAGTTTAAGATGAAAAATGAGATCATATAGAAACATAACTTATCTACGCATGATTTTGTCAATAATTTCACCCATATGGACATTTCACTTCTGTTAAAAAGATATTAATTTGCCAAAAGAAAATATATTAATAAATTAAACGAGGAAATTAATAAGAATAAAAATCGAAAGCACTGGTGCCAGCTAAGCTCATAACACATTTCCCAGCTAAGAAAAATTGAATTTAAGATGCAATATACCCATGAAATTTTCAAGGAACGCTTGATACTCACAGGAATCCCACAGATATTCTTGTATTGTAGTTCAATCCATCAGACATTCCCAAATCTCCAATGTGATCACCCAGAAGTAGCACATTCGTTCTCAATTTCACAGAGGACGCATCATTTGTAATTCCATTTGGGTCACCTAATTGACCATGGACAAGCCCAGCCATATCAATCGCATGCTCATTCTTATTCAGTACATGGATTGTTTTCCCTGTAATAAAAAATGGATTATCCTCACTGATACTTTTTTCTAAGTAAGGAAGAAGAAAAAATGGGTGGTCCATTCAAATTCATTAACTTTCAATGATTTGTCATTAAGAAAACCTACAAACACGACACTATTATAGTATTAGAATATTCATCACAAGGTATTCGAGGCAACACAAATTACTTCAACTGACACTTCTAGTGAAAACAAGAATAGTACCTTTAAATGACACAAGGTTGCCACTCTGATCGAAAACCATTCGGTTGGATACAATTTTAACATTATCAAAAGACCTATGAAGTTTCTGTCTCAGCACCTGATAAGAAGACACCAAATATAAGCCCCAAAAAGAAATAATTTCTACGTCCACTTTTCAAAGGGATTATAACTTCACAAAAGATTATTATATAACTCAACAGAAATTCAGAATCATGAAAAACAACTACAACTCAGATAACCAACCTCTTGAATTATATCCGCAAGGCCAGCAGAAAATATAAGGACAGGAACATTGCTCTTCTGCAAGAAACACTAATCTACTTCAGAAAATTACTATAGTATTTGCGTGAATTTTGGTTGCTCTGCCACCATCATCAGAACATATTTAGCCAGAAGTGGAAATATTATATTGGGCAAATGTTGCATATTTTCGCGGTAAGACAGACCAATTTAATTTGAAACTCTCCTTTTATTACATGTAAAAGGAGAAGCCCAGTAGGTAACCATTAATTATACCTCCAAAATTTCAAAAAGTTCAATAACACCATCCCTGAAAGCAATCTTGGAATTAGCCACAGAGCTCCTTATTGCATCAAAAGTGAGTCCTCCCTCAATAAGAAGACCGTGGGTTTTCTCCCACCTAATAAATAGAATTAAACATTTAAGCTACCAAAAGCCAAGCAATTTTTAAACCAAAAATTCTAAATCTAGTATACTGACAGCATGAAAAAAGGGCCAAGGGTCAAATCTAAGAAACCATAATCTTCCATAGAAGATAACACGACAATTTCTGCAATATAATCTAGCATATTCTTTTATAGAATATCACATTATAATTTCAGCAATGTCGTGATAGTGATCTAGCTGAGATCCTGTATAAATTTCAAATAATGAAACTCTCGTACCACTCTTCCATGAGTTTGGCTTTCTCATCAAGTGGAATTGTGGGGTCGATTTCTAAAGGATGATAATAATCATATAAGTTTTGCCTCTTGAGATCATATTCAGGATTCCCCTGCCGCAGAATTCCATGACTACCTACACAGTTTAAGCTCAACAATTCAATAACCAAAAAGAAAGGAGGAAACTGTTCAACAAGTGTTTCTTATTTATAGCTGCACTAATGTATCTGAATGCGATTAGAATTCTATAAAAGAAGGAAATTGCATGAAAAACTGGAAGATGCATACTTTGCCCTCTCTGTCCATGGATCCTGTATTTTGTTAGAGTAGCATCAAAATCAGCAATAACCTATTATATTGAAATATGATACGAGTGACAAATTCATACATGACCAAAAAGAAAACTATCAAAAACATAATTGACAACCACATAGATAAACCATGAATTGCAAAATCCATTTAAAAACAAATAAAATTGGCTGCTTTGACAATGCAAGGCCACAAGACAAGATCAACTAGATTGATGCGTTTCCAAAGATTTAAGTATGTCTAAAAGTGTGCATAAAGCACACTTGCAAACGATGCACAAATGGCTGATGCCGTGATGCAGATTCTCACCCTACTTATTGTTGAAACTATAAGGCATTCGTGGAAGTTAGTTCTCAGATGAACGAAATTTCATAAAAAACAATTTACAAGCGGGGTAATATTAGATTTTTCAGCTGAAAAAATGATTTTTTTAATACAACACTTCATGGACATTAATTTAGGGTTCAGCCTTTAGGTAGCTCAGACTAGTCAACATGATTTAATCATAATCGATTCTTTTTTTGTGAGAGGTGGAGTGTGGGAGGGTGGAGGGGACAATACAAAAAAATTTCATATCGAATTCAAAGTGTCATTCATGTGGTTGGTGCATCACAACCTTGAAGAAACTGGAATCCCGACTTAGACTCTTAGACAGCGTATGCAAATCATATTAACTAATCAAAATCTCTCTCTCTCATCCTCTCCTAAGGAAAAAAATTTGAACTTATTGTTCTAAAAATGCAATCACGACGATAAATATATTTCCTCCCTCACGAACTCTCGACCCTGGCTCATCTAATTACAGCCATGTAAAGTAGGTTGTGGTTGAACCATCAAGTCTCCAAGAAGAACCAAAATTACCAGCATAACTCATCGGTAACAAGAATCAAACAATGTAACATACGAGCTTCATAATCTGGCTCAAGTTGATGTTATTATATAAATCCGCACCGAAACAACTAATTAAAACATAAGGGACCAAACAAACAAAAACAAAACCTGAAGCTTTGCTGGACTCTCAAATCGAACAGCGGATATTTTTCTCTGAAGAAACTGAGGGTCACCCACCATTACTTCAGCGCCGTCAAACACAACATGCTCCATGATTTCACCTTGAAGTTTTCCACTCTTGGTGTATCTTCTGCATCACACTCTATTCTGTCACGCAGTGTATCAAATCACCAAAATAACGACAACCCACTGATGGAACAAGCGAGATAATAAATTCGTGACGATGTATATCAAATATATGCTGTAAAATTTTGTGTGGATTCCATGCATTTTTTCATGTGATGCATATAATGTGGAAAACAAAAATGGTGCACCTGAACTTGAAGGAGAAAGGAATAAATCGAGGCAGCGGATTGAAAATTGGTTCAGAGTAAATTGGACGAATTGAAGCGCGAATCAGATTTCTCATGAGAGAGGAAGGAACTAGGAAGAAGAACTGTAAATGATATGTGTCGGTCATTTTGCAGCCATGGCTATTCCTTGTCTTCCTTCATGGGCGGGTTTGGGATTGAACCGATCCGATAGGTTTGAGTATGATTAGCTTTCTCGTGGACCTCCTTAAACTCGACGAAAATTTATCTCAGACGGTTTCATAGATTATTTGAGTTATCTATGAAAAAATATTACTTTTTATAATAAGAGTATTGATTTTTATTGTTAATATCGATAAAGTTGACCCGTCTCACAGATAAAGACTCATGAGACCGTCTTACAAGATACCTACTCCTTTTAACTTCTATATATGTGATACATAGTGGATCATATTTTGGAATAAGAAATAATTTTTTTATGAGCAAATCAGATTGAAAAAATGTTTTACAAAATTATATCCCCTAAAAATTTTTGTGTGTATATAAATGTGACATTATTACCATGAAGTTTAGTGTTTTTAAGGTGGAATCAAACCATTTTTTCCTCTACTCGGGCTAGTCTGCCTACCATCTCATCCGAATAAGAATAGAATTGGGTGTTAGCTTGAATAGAAGGTGAGAAAAAAAGCTCTAACAAGACATCATTTCATCTTTTTTCTCGAGAGAACTTGAAAAGATATTATCTTATCAACAATGTATGTCTTTTATTTAAAATATTTATATCGCTATACCATTATTATGCATATTAACGGAACGTTTATATTATTGATATTAGTATTATCATGCATGTATCGCATACTTCTACGAGTTTTATTACTTGTTAAAAATAATTTATATTTGTCATAACTATAATTTTAGTTTTAATAATAGTGTGAGTTAATAACTAATATACAATATACTTTCCTATAAGTCACAAAAATGGAATTAATTTTGCACCTCTAAGTCGCCCTCATATTTCATCAAGTCACCATAAGCTTTCATTTTAAATTGAAGTAACCTCGGAAACAACATTCTATTTATGTAAACAAATATATAATTCTAACATGTAAATATAAGGAATGAAAGAACTTTGATAAATATTTTCAGAAAAACTACATTACACAACAATGGAAGTCCACAATCTCCCAAGTCACACTACGCCCTTCATTATTAACAAATGAAAGAATATATCATCCCTACACACACTAACAGCATTTTGGATAATAATTCAACAGCAAAATGGGCATATAATCACCCCATTTTCATTACATTCTGAGCAAATTATTGCCTCAAAACATCTTTCGACCATTATTTTATGGCTGCCATTGCAATTAAAACACACAACGAACCTTATCCCACCACAACCTTCACAAGGCCCTTCACTCCTATCAGTTGGAATCCCTTCAAAAAGTGGTCTAAGTTTGCCTAATTCATGCAATGACGACACTAGTTCAGCTCCTCCAATGTATCTTCCCTTTATAAACAATCTTGGGGGAACTTCTTTAGCACCCAAAATGACCCACAGTTCTTCCTTAAACTCCGAATGCATCGATATGTCTCTCTCGAAGAACAAGATTCTAAGGTTTTCTAACAATGATCTGATCCTACGGCAGTCCTCGAATGTTTTCCGTATCCCTCTTAGGCCGGTTGTGTAAAGAACGACTGAGTTGCTCCCCCCTGGCGGGCATTTCTCTTCAAATTCATCTAGGGAATCGGTGGTTTCGTCCAATTTTCGGGATTTTATTGGGGGTTGTTCGATACCATCATTTTCTTGGAAGATTTTCAACATATTTCTTGATCTCCTCTCGGCCTCTAGGGCCTTAACTTCCATAACCGCCATCTCAAAAGCTGCAAGAAGTCTGGGATCGAAAAGGGTCCTCGAATCCAAATCTGGCCGCCTGAAAGACGACACGTCAATCTCTGATAAAGGGACTATTTCCCTCTCCACTTCTCGGAGTTCATTGTCATCCAAGATCTCAACTTTGGACCTCCATGTATTGATTAACCTCGAATTTTCTTTCGAATCATTTAGCTTTCTATCCATTTCCGGCCTGATATGTTCTTTATCATCACTATCACCTGCAAATTCCAATTTTTGATTATCAAGGCCTTTCATCAGCTCTGATACCTCAACGATATCAGATTCTTGAAGTTGAAACTTGTCATCAGATAGCTGGTTTACAGGTTCTTTCTGAATGGTCATCAAAGGCGAACCCGCTGCGGGACCCGTAATCAACTTCGAGTTATAAAAACCATAATCTAACACATTTACCTGAAGGATTCTTTCAGTTTTCAAGTACCCAATTTCCTTGATTGTTTGAAACTTCTTCATCAGCTTCCCTTTCACTTCTTTCATTTTTTTCCACCTCTACTGATTCAGGATCGGAGAATTCTGAGGTGGGATCCAAGATTCTGAGGAAAAAAGATCCGATCAAGAGTTTGAAATGAATTTTACAGGTTTAAGGATTTACAAAACAAAAAAAAAAATTTGTTGGGTGTGGATCCAGAGAGGAGATAATGTTGCAGGTGTTAACGGCTAGTAAGACCCGTGCTTCCTTCTTTTATTTGAAAATGATCGAGGTCGTTTGCCAGGTGAATTACCAACCGTTCTTCATTTTTTTTCCAGGTCAACCTTTCGTAATGGTCCCAATTTAAAAATTTATATATTATAATTTCAATTGCAAGTATTATATTTAAGGCTAATGAAATATATTTTATAATGGACGATCTCACGGGTCGTATTTTGTGAGACGAATATCTTATTTGGGTCATCCATGAAAAAGTATTACTTTTAATACTAAGAGTATTACTTTTTATTGTGAATATCGGTCTTACAGATAAAGATTCATGAGACCGTCTCACAAGGGACCTTATCTTTTATAATACTACACACACATATATATATATATTCTATATTCTATTTTATTAAGGTGAGGCATATGATAGTAACCACCTAAACGACACCAATTTTTTTTCCAATTTTATCCTTATATGATGCTAATATTACACTTTTGTTTTTTGTTTTGTTTTTTTTTTTAATTTCATTAAATAATAAGAAAACTGTTATTTAGTTAAGTATAATGATATATTTGTGTTTTCGATTTCTTTTATTATTAAATTTCAATTTTAATCTATTTTTTTTATTCGACACAACATGAAAGATGAAACGTTAAAGATTGAAATTTCGTACTATGAATACATAGAACCAAAATTGCAATTTTATCCGAAAATTATACATAAATTTATCGAAATCTGATTTAGTTAAATTTTCAGACGTGGACGGGATCTAATTTAAGAATCAGGCAATTAACAAAAAAAAAAAAAAACATAGCAGACCGAGTTCAATAGATAAAAACCAATTATCATGTCTCGAAACAAACACAATGAATGACAAAAACGAACGTGATTATCGATTATTAGTATTACTTATACTAAAAAAGCACTATAGTGAAAAATACAAATTGGAAATATGAATTAATAATGTCAACTTCGTCTCCATTGTAATATATTGTATTCTTATTGCTTAAGTTCTAAAAAGAACCCTCCAATTCAATATTAAAAAATGCCTTATTCTTTTTCAAAAAATCGACGATAGAACAACAACCGCTATCGTGCACTAAATAAACCTTTGTGCTGATACAGTAGCCTGCAAATCAGTGAGCGAAGTGGACATAAGTTAGAAGCTAACTAGTGAGCACAAAAAGTTGAACAGAAAATAGAATCTAAAACAATATATATGTGCTTTCTCCTCAACCGTCACACTATTCCACAAACTTACAACAACTGGCATTTATAAAATCTACTCTTGTTCTTCTTCTTCCAATCATAAAAAGAAGAAATAGCAAAACAAAGTGGGAATTTACTGACACTCACAGTACTTTTGTTTGTGTTAATGGATGGTTCGTTTATTTTGAAACACATCGTTGGAGATTCAATCTGGTCCAGCCAACCAGTACATGGCTTCTATGCCAATTAGGTCCTCCTCTCATTCCTCTCACATCGGTGACACACCATGTAATTCTTGATTTTTCTTGCATTTTACATTCGTTATGATGAAAGGAAAAGATTTCACAATTGATGGGCTTTTCTTTTTCTTTCTTTTTTTAGGAAAAAAAATATAGATTCGAGAAAGTCGTTAATCCAAGTTTTTATGGCTGCCTGATGCACCTCTCTGTTTCATTTCGATTTGCATACAGATTTCGACTTCAATTTGGGACTTTACGATGTGGTTGAAGTGTCGAGAGGGGAATACGATAGTTGCAGCACAAATCAACCCTTCAAGGTCTTCGTGGATGGTCCAGCGATAATTGATCTGACTGAAAAGGAGGTTACAAATTACTGCAGATTAGGGCAAAAAGTTGTCATAGTTGAAGATGGCAACTATTCAAGTTCTAATTTTTAAAAGATGGCTTGGATTCCAGTTTAATAGATAATTTCAACCTACGGTTCAAATCGAACCATGTCCCGGTTTCAGGTGGATAGTTCAAACCGAACCATGGTCAGCTACACATTGTACAAAGATAAACCAATAAGATTGAAAACCCCAATAAGACCACATACCAAAAACAAGAAAAAGAATCGCTCCACTGACATGTCAACAACATATTTTTGTTATAACACTGGTTTTCGTTTTATCCTGAGCTCTGTATGTTGCACATCATCAAAAACCATTCGATAATTGTGTCAAACAACCAACAAAATCAAGAATGCAAAGATAGGGACAGATGAAATATTACATTTGATATTTAACAAAGGTCTGCAACTTGATCTCTAACCTCGGAGTGATGCTTAAGGAACAGAAAATAATCCTAGTTCATCCACAGCCTGTCAAGCAGAAAAGTATCTCAACTCTCAAGGATAGGATAGAGATGGCCATACAAAATATACAGTAACAGGAAATGGTGCATAAATTTTAGAATAAATCATAAACACAAGAGTACTACCATATGATATTGTCTATTCACAACGGGACACATTACAAATGGAGAAATCCGCTGCTATCATGACTCCACCAGCTCTCCAGGTAATACTCACATTGAACATGCACATTCCAGTCCTTTCATATCTGAATCTAGCGAACTTAATGATTTAGATATACCCAATGATCTTCTCAAGAGCGTAAGGTCATGTATCAAACACCCCTTTTCTAACTATATTTCGTATGATAAGCTCTCACCTAATTTCCGTTCCTTTACATCAAAGCTCTCCTGTTTGGAGGTTCCTAAATGTGTGCAGGATGCTCTAAAAGTTCCGGAGTGGAAAGTGGCTGTGTTTGAGGGAACGAGAGCTCTTGAAAAGAACTAGACGTGGGAGGTGGTTGACCTACCGAGAGGTAAGGAAGGGTTGGGATACAAGTGGGTGTTTACAACAAAATACAAGTCACACGGGTCACTTGATAGATATAACGCAAGATTGGTAGCCAAAGGATTTGCCCAAACTTATGGTATTGACTACCATGAAACTTTTGTACCTCTAGCCAAGTTAAATAATGTGAGAGTACTTCTATCACTTGTAGCAAAATTTGATTGGCTTTTACAAGTACCTTAATATATGTCACTCAACATCAAAATCAAAACAATTATTATCACCATCAATTGATTATTAGAGGGTATAAAAGCATAGGTTTGCACATTTAAAGCAAGAAAGATAAGAATTTATCACAACATGAAGGAACCCCTCGATGGAAATTTGAAGATGGGTGGTAGATCATGTTAATACAGCACAAAGTTTGAAATAAGAACCAAGTTTATCATTTGATGGAATGAAAGAATGAGCATCTTAAATTTTCAGATTCAATCTTACCACACAAGAGTTCATCCTCATTGATCTCATCAGGTACATCATAGGCTCTTGGATTTCATTGCTCACATCCATGAGGTCCAACATTTCATCTTGTAAGTTCTACAAACAATCAAATTCCACTAGGAAATATAAGAAAAATATCAAACAAAACATACTTTGGTTAAAAGAGAAAGGTGTTACGAGTGAGGTTACACACATCTATGAATTTTCATTCTTCATCATTCCTTTGAGATCTTTATTCGCCGACTTCAAAGCAGACATCTTGAGAGCATGTGATATAATTAGTTATAATTAGCAAAAGTGATAAACAAATGTATCTGAGTTTCTAAAAGTGCCAATCAATAAAACATTTGAAACTTTGATAGGAACATGATAGCATATCAGAATATTAGTGCAGGATTAGTCACAAAATATCACAACAAAAGTCCCCTCTTCATGACAACTGGGTGATCCCCCTACCTCTAAGGAGGTAGGCAGCAGTTTCCAATCACGTTACAGAATAAGCTCCGCCCCACAAGTCTTGAACTTTTCCCTGTGGGGAACTAACAAGGAAAATACATTGTTATGTGAATTTGATGAACCCAGAAAAGCGATACTCGATGACAGGATCATAAATAGTTCTATAACGCATTCATCACAAAGCTCCGGAATTGAAGGACTATATGAATTGAGTAAAACAAACATAAAGAAAAGATTTGCTTTAGATCGCAACAAAACAAACATTCTAAACCATAAAATAACTACACAAGCCAATAGAAGGTCAATATCATGCAGAAGATCTGTTGATCAGGGTTGTGGATACTTAAACAACACAGTCTATAATACAGATATCTATGACATTCGACTTCAACAAAACGCATATCTGAAAATTGAACAATAATGATTTAATTTTCCTGGCAACAACCATGGGAAAATGGGAATGGACTGAATGTGCATTTTGACATGGAGTCGTCACGGAGAAGATAGCAAATGGAAGATCTCTAAAACATACTGTTTGTTGGGCATCTTTGATTCCATCCGCAGCAAAGGCAACTTGATCTAGGTTGAATGTCCGATTGTATAGCATATCGCGTTGACCTTCATATCTGTTCGAATATATTCGAGAAACTGTCAATTTTAGCAAAATGTGAGTGACCTGATCTTATTTGTGTGTTGCACTTCAGGCAATATGTAAAGCGTGTTCTAGTGAATTTTTTATTTAAAAAAAAAACTGTTCTAGTGGATGTTAATTTCCTTGCTATTGCACACTGCCAATGAACTAAATAGCGAGTTTTTTCATAGCATAGTTCACATCAGCTAGGTCAAAACTTCCACTAAGCCACAAACTGCTTTCCGACCCCATAGCACAGTTCACATCAGCTGGATCAAACAGTTCGAAGACAGCTAAAGGGTTATGTTCACTAGAGCATCTTTGAGCCATGGAATCTGAGCTGGATTTCTAATCATCGACTGCAGATAACTTCGGAGTGGAAATCAAAGCTACCAACATATAAAAATCAAATCTAATGAAACCCGACACTCCTTGATCAACTTTCCTTGAGAATTCCCAGATTTCATCTCATGTACAACATGAAAATTACCCATCTAAACCGGTAGCAAGAAGAATGATCGGTAAAGAAATATACAAAGTAGCTATGGAAACTAATAACCACTCAAACAGAGGAAGTAGCTCACATTCTCTTTTGCTTGAGAACCCTCGTGGCTCTAGCTTTGATGGCTTCTTGTGCTGGACCAGGTCGAGTTTTCTTGATCTGATCTTTGTATCTAGCAAGTTCAGCATCAAGTTTCTTTATCTTCTCGTCAATGGAGTCACCTCTTTTATTTATCTGAAATTCAAATCATCTGCAGATGTTTAATGATCCAACGGAAGTAATTACCGATGCCACGAGGATGATCAGCTATAAAACTACACAACAAAATCACATAAATTGGATATGAACATGGAAACTTAAGAAAGTTTAGCAGCCTATCAATTTCTCACCATGTTTCGGAGAAGAATAGAAGACTAAAGACTCCCAGCATGCATGAACACATTAGTCACATAATCACCACAAAGATTCTAAAGAAAGTTTACTGGCAGGGTGGCAACAAAGTTGATTCATATAGGTAAATGGAAATTTCACAGTCAGGAATTTTAATATCAAACATAGATAATATCCAACTAAACAATTCAATCAGTTACGACAAAATTCAGAATAGAGAAAGGAGAAAAAATATTTAAGGCACAATTTCATTCATTAGTGAAAGGCACATGCGAGGAAATAACGACAAGTTAAAGAAGAAACCAGGAAACGGTAGAGAAACACTGTGTTCATAATTTCATTTGTGAATGGGGCCTAAAGACTAAACTTAAACCAACAAATCAGCAATACTGATACCAAATAGATATATAGAATGGATGCTAATGCACAGAACAGAGATCGTCACATTAAAAAATAAATAAAAAAGAAATAAAGAAAGGATAACCACAGTCCACAGCAATCAGTGAATCCTCCAAACCTTGAGCAAAATTGAATTCAGAATTACTAAAACTACATACCCGGTCGGAGAATTCTTGAAGTGATGGTTGTGGTTCTTTGTCTTTCTTCGCACCAAAAACTCGCATCATCTTCTATCTCTAACCGTGATTGAATGACAAACAAATTCCAAAAGAAATCAATGCAGAGCTCGCAAATTTGACGTGAGAGTTGAGACTGAGAGGGAAATGGGAACGGCGTGAAAGGGGTAATGAGATGCAATATAGGAGGGACCCATTTCTATTATTAAATATGGAGATATTTTTACTATGGTAACATGAAATTTACCGCGGGAAAGGTCTTTCTATTTCATCCGAACAAATCGAACTTGCTTTAATTGGACTAGGTCACAAAATCAAACTCATTTTTAGTTAGTTTTTGTGTAACAAATACATAATCATAGTTTTATTTCTTGATTGAAGTAAGATATTTTCAAAAAAATGTTTTGAACAATTATTAGGTGTTATAAAACGAGAAAAAAAAACATAAACTTTTTATTATATAAAGAAACTGTCGTTTTTGAGTTTTTGACCAGATTAATTTTAACTTCAGAGAACACCACATTTGTTCAAATATTACACGTGAAAACACATGACATTGCTACACGCTGCACCAGTGAATCAAATATTCCCGACGCGGGAGATAGTTCGATCGAATCCATTGATTCAGGACCTAATAATACATCAAGAAAAGGCAAACAATACACGAATATAGATATATAGCCACGCCATGGAAAATCTTCAATAAACTTAACTTAAGACCTCAGACCACGTTCTTTCCGCGATTTTGTCACAAACAAATCTCCGGATTTCATCATCCCAGGAATACGTCCAGAAAGAGTAAGACAACGGATTTGCATAATTCCTTCTCGTCGTCCAAGTGAAACGATAGCTGCTGGTGGACCAGGCGTGTAAGTAGACAGTTTAGTTTTGCTTCCTGCCACTCATTAGCAACTTCAAGTTCTTGGCAGCAACCAAGGCATGGTTATTGGTCAAAAATCCTAACTTCAGTTCCTACAAGAAGCGATTTCAAATAATAACTGAACCATTCAAGTACAGTATTCTCCGTACATAACTCTTCACTACATAGAGCGACGAGCGACACAAGTAGAGATTTATATAGTCTCCTATTTTCAATGAGAAAGAATGCTGGACACGACAACAGAATAAAAAGTTAAATTAGTCTCATTTTCTCAATTATAAAGCATACTGACGCAATGAAAAGGGAATAAAAATGTTAAAACATTATTGTTTCGAGTTTCCATTTTCAGGTATTTGTAATGTTGTATTACCAAAAGGCAAGACCATAGATAGGCCATTTACTAGTATAAATAGATGTCTCGAGCCTTTGCAGTATAAGAAACATTAGGGTCTTTGTCGGAAAAATCCTGGACCAGCCAACAAAACTTGTATCTAAATATTCCTCACCCACATGTAAAGATTAGTGTGGGATAATATTGAATAGTTTGTGTGGCACTCATAATTTATTGAACAAGATTGATATGTAAATCAATTTGATATTAGGCGGCACTTTCAAGAGCAGCAAAATCTAGATTTTATTGTGTTGCCAACATATTGTATATTTGTGTGGAAGGAAAAAAAATCAAGGTTTCAGTGTTTCGGCACATGGACCTGCATCCAAGCTGATTTAGCAATACTCTACCATGAGATCATTAAAAAAAACCGGGACAGCGTTAATTTAGCCTTTCTCATTCTCCAAATCTGAAAACATCAGTGCTTATGTGTTCCCAAATATGTTGCAGACATAGAATTGACAAAAGTAACATAGCAAAAGAAACTTAATTGTGTCAAATTAAATAAAAGTTTCTTAAGTATCTTGATTATTATTTGATCTTTCCTTCCTTCGTTTATCATGAAGTCATTTTTTCCAACTAGCAGGCCTTCCATAAGTCGTGTATAAAGGTATAATGTATACGAGGATATTAAATCCCTTAAGAGTAAAATTAAATGATGCATTAAAGAAAGAAAGCTTACAGGAATATCAGTTATATCTCCAATGGCGAAGGCATTTGGGTGACCCTTGATCCGCAAGTTAGCATCAACCATCAACCTGCCTTCCGTGTCTAAGCCATCTCTCAATATCGTCTGCTTTAACCAAGATGAGCCAATTCCCGCACCCGCACAAAGGAAATGGCAATCAGCTACTATTCTCTCTCCACCTGATGTTTCATAAACACCATCAGTCTGAGATTCCAGATTGACATATTGGTTCAAAATGACCTCAACTTTCTTTGAAGTCAACCAATTTAGCGCTTTTTTCCCTGCCTTTTCTCCAATAAATTCCAATAACCTTGATCTTTGGTGCACTAGTGTTACTTTTTTATCAGGGAAATCTACACTGATTTCTCCTGCCAGCTCTACACCAGTCGGCCCCCCTCCAACAATCAAAATTGAATTGGCTGATTTTATCTTTTCTTGCTCTGCGACATACAGGGAAGTCAGAAGCCAGCATTTTAATGAGAATCTCAAATAATGCAACAAGAGAATCATACAAACAAATACGCAGCTGTGATGGAAGTAAAAAATTAACTGTTCGGATCCAGCAAATTATGAATGTTGTGTGGATGCCATCTAGAATTTCACTCGGTCAAATCATATTAGACCAATAGCCCAAGTAAACAAATAAAATTTCATCAGTACTCAGACGCTATGAGAAAATTATGATATCGCTGGCCAAACGGGAATCATGGTTTTTAAAAGCATGCAATTTCAATTAAAAAGGAAGGTTAAAAACAAGCAAATGAAGACAACTTTGACAGAGTTCATCGAAGGGTTATTCTATACCACAGGAGGAGATATAATCTTGTATTATAGATATGGATCCCACATCCCAGAGGTATTTCATGCAGAACCCACATATATTTGGATTCATCCAATACAAGATGTAGCTTCGAACAACCAACACATTGAATTGCTATGCCAATACTGTAATAATCACATTCCACAGTTGCTTCCTTTTAGCTATTGTACCTTCTTGAAAATAATGAAGCCTCTCAGCTTTCGTAAAATCACCGGTGTGTGCATGGCCTGTGGCAATGACGAGATAATCATACCCAATCGAATGACCTTGGGCAGTCAATACATTAGTTTCTGTAATGCCAGTTGCAGCAGATGTAATAACTTGAGCGTTAGGAAGGTAATCTGAGTGATTGATCAAAATTCTTTCCGCAAATGAGGGTTCAACCATGGCTCTCAATTTTGCCCAGGGGATCTCTAAATACTCCTTCCTGTATTATGTTTCGATCAATCAAATGAAACCAAGCTCTTAGGAGGCTACAGCTCAAGTAAGATTATACAACAAATCATGTGAAAAACACTGGATCTCAACAATAAAAAGTTAATTCTTTTTTATTACTGATTTCAGTCAGAAGTATATTTACCCTGCAATCATGATCATATTTTAGGTCAATACCACCAACCCTCATTGAATTGTTCGTTTATCTATACCCCGGCAACAACACTATCGAAATCGAAACCAGGTACTTCGTTAATCTAATCAAAGAAAGGCCAGCCAAAGCAATCAAGCCGCGTGTAGAACGACTCATCGAACTAAAACACACACACAATAATACTGTAAAAAATAAGGAATCGGAGAAAGATAGCAGACTGACGGATCAATGAGGACAACATCAGCATCGTTTTGAAGCGTATGAGCAATCAGAGAACCGCCGACTCCGCCGCCAACCACGACCACCCGTTTCTTTTCTCCGGTTAAGCGCTCCATTGCTCACCACAAAACTAAAGGAATTGAACAATGAACAATTGTGCTGTGTTATCGTAGTAAGGAAGAATCACAATCGCGCAATACTCGAGCCAAATGCTTGTCGGATATATATTCATACTGCTTTCTTGAGCAAGAGGTAAACTTTTCAAAACACTGACGCAATCCCAATTCCCAAAATTCAATATAATTCATTCAAAATATATTTATTTACAACAAATATTTATTATATAAAAATAAAAATATATAATCTAAATTCACACTGAAACACGACTTCACTTTTTTAAACATTTTCAAACAATAACATGTTAATTTATATTATTCTAAGTTTGGCTTATGAACAAAATAACATCATCTAGTTATTTTAGATTTGACCATTATTATATTATATTTTCAGGTTTTCAGATAGTTGGTCAGTTCAAGCTGTTCAGAAAATATCATCAGAAGATTAAATATGTTTTGTCAATAATTTCTGAATCCCAACTGCAAGGTATCATATGTCGAACTGACAGGTATATGTTCAAACCGTTGAATATATATCTCGCACTGCCACCAATCATAAAAGAGTTATTTTCATAAAGGATATTGAAGTCAAGTACTTCAAACGTCTGCCCTATATAGAATGATTTCATAATATCTTATCAACTTACGAATGACATAAAGTTACATATTTCGAACATGGTATATCAGCTTTACGAAAAACAAGAGTTTAAAGTCGCAAAAACACAAGAACCATTAAATGAGCATTTAATGATATATACGAAAATGAAAGCGACATTTCCATTATGTCGAGTGATAACAACTGGTGATCGTTGAAAAACAAATTCGGCCGTTTGAGCTTTCAATTATAAATATGCAAAACCTTGAAGATAATAAGTCTACAAACTCCATCAACGAATTTATCTCAATCCTGCATATTTTAAAATCTTCGAGTACATCTAATATTTTCGATCACAACATGCTCACTTATTAAGCACTCTTATCAGTTTATATTGGATCATCAAGGATCATTTCGTGCTGCACCAATAACTCAGCTGTCAAACCGACCGTAGGGTTTTTATATCATTGTCTGGTGAATAGAGTGTTCTTAAATATCCTGATTTGTAAAATACTCATTAAGAGTTTCAGTCTATGCAGTGATAAGTAATAACTGAAACGAGTTGTTACAAGACGTTGTAAAACCAAAGTTTTTAATGGAAATCTATCTAAGTGAAATAAGGAATGCCATATTAGTTTTGTCTGCAGATCTCCATAAAAATACTTGTATTTAATTATTACGCATTTTACATTCTTGTAAATCTTATTTCAAACCGTTTCTATCAAATATATTTCATCAATAGTGAAGTCGAACTATTCCGCACTTACTTATTTTTAGTAGTCCAACAAATCTAGTCGTTCAAAAATATTTCTTAGCAGCTTTAAAACTATTAAGAACGACTCAAAATTTATAAAATTTTTAAAAAGTTTCTCTAACTTTCTAAACTCTAATATGACTCCAACATACTTAATTTTTTTTATATTTTTTTTCTTTGTAATTTTCAAAACAGGGAGTTCATGACAAAATGAGTTTCAAACGTAATGTAAGTATTATTGTTTTTAGTCATATATTTGTAATTGAATCAACAATAGTTATGCAATAAATGATTAATTTTATCATTATGTTTTTACAATTACATGGTTAAAAAAAAATTCATAGAAATATACATGTGTATTTATTAATACACTTATATACATAGTTTTTGAACCATTTATAAAGTTATCAAATAGAACATTTATATTAAATTGAATTATATTATATTCAAAATTGTTTCAAATTTTATAATTTGCAATATCAATAATATAAAATTTGATTCAAACTATAAAAATTCGTGATTACATGATCTCGACAGGCTTGAAGGGCACCATTATTATTAATATTCTATTATTATTAAAAATTATTAAGAAAAGTAAGGTTCAAACATTTTGACTTTAATGTCTAATCGACCGTTGAATGGGTTTGGTAGATTCTAGAGACAACAGACCAATCAACGGATGAAATTATGCTGAAAAAAACGTGAGTAGGTTTTTTGTGGGACGATCTCACGAATCTTTATATGTGAGACGAGTCAATCCTACCGATATTCACAATAAAAAGTAATACTCTTAGCGTAAAAAGTAATACTTTTTCATAGATGACTCAAATAAGAGATCTGTGTCATAAAATACGATTCATGAGACCGTCTCACACAAGTTTTTGTTAAAAGTTATCGTCAAAGAAATATTTTTCTTGTAGATAATATTTTGAAATGAAAAACAATTTCCTCGATCTCGATCTATTCGATTTTTCCCAGATCGGCGGCTTCCAAGTACCAACAATGTCCCAATTCATGGTCAAAGTTTATGTTAATTTAACGATTGGAAGGAAAACGATAATAATTTTCTAATTTTTTTTTTTAAATGTGAGTCTTTCTAGATATTTTTTGACACAGGTAGAAACCAGATATAACATGATCATATTAGTGAGAGCAATTTGAGTATTTTATTATGTGATTTATTTGTTTTTACGTAAAAAAAAATACATTATCATCGACTTATTAATTGGTATTTACACTTTATTTTGTATTATCTATATTTCACTTCATATGTAAAATTTGTTCACAAATAAAATACTAATAACAACAAATAGAGTGCAAATATCAACATATATATATATATATATATATATATATATATATTCTATTATATTATTTTGATTTGTCATGTAACTCGCTTTTTTTATATCAAGAAATTATTTAAATAATTTTGAAATTATTGTTATTATTATTATCATCGTCGTCGTTATCTCTCTTTTAAGCACTCAATTTTTCGAGTTTCTTCCATTCATTTATACTTCGAAATTCATATTCTCATTAAGAATTAATTCATGCACTTAACTATGTTTTTAATGGTTTCAGTCATATATATACACAAACAAATGAACAATTAAAATAATAAATTAGTTAACCAATTAATAAATTCACATTTAATCTTTTAAAAAATGTATGAAAGATGAAAATGAGTATAATATAGACCAAATAATAACAAATATACTCACTCAATTGGCACCTAATGAAAGTACTTCTATTCAATTATTATTTTTAAAAATAGCGACTTTTGAAATGAAATTAGACTTTGAGAGTAGATAAATTATAGGTGTTTTTGTAAATTTTTATAATGTTTATTTGTAGATTAGTATGATTTATTTTCAATTTTATTTATAGAAAAAATTAATAAGGAAATAAAAAAAAGAATTCCATTTCTATTTTTTATTTAATTATGAGACTAATCTTATAAATATGAATTTATAGAGATGATTTATTAGTATTTGTTAAAGATTAAAGCTTTTACTTGTGATATTTTTATCTATTATTTAACGTATTATCTTCTTAATTAAATTTATATTTGATTACATATATCTATCTATTTTATTCGTAGTATTTTACATTTTAATAACATGAAATTAATCGTCATCAATAGAAAATTGCAAAAAAAAATTTCTAATATAAAATTAATTGTCCATAATATGTGATTCTAGAAAAATGTAAATAATTTAATGTATATGAAAAGTTAAAATTTTTAAAAATCACAATTAAATATAAATCTAAGCTAAATTTAGTGGTTTTATTTTAATATTAGTATGATAAATTTTTTAAATTAAAAGTCTTTTAGTTGAGAATCATTAAACATTATGAGAAAAATCACAATTTTAGACATGTTATTTGCACTTTCTCGACTTTTAGTCGTGTTAACAATGAATTTGTATTTTTTGTTCTATAATTTATATTTTTTTTCATTTTTGGTCATTTATTGACTGGTATCCTGCCTATCAATTGAAAATTGCTTATGTGGCGGTTGTGAGTGCTGACATGGATTTTTGGAATGCAACATAATATTCTAAAAAAATCACGACACGTGAAGGTTTTTCTTCAGAAATTCATGTCAGCATCTACGTCCGTCACATAAACAATTTTTGACAGACACGATGAACTAAGTAAAATAAAAAATAAAAATAAAATTACATGATACAATTCACTGTTAACCAGATATAAATGAAATAAGAGTACGTCTCTTGTGAGACGGTCTCACGAATCTTTATCTGTGAGATGGATAAACCCTACCCATATTCATAATAAAAAGTAACACATTTTCATGGATGACCCAAATAAGATATTCGTCTCACAAAATACAACTCGTCAGACCGTCTCACACAAGTTTTTGGCATGAAAGAAACATTCATGTTACAAGATTAAAATTACAAATTCACGGTTATTAAAACCAAAATTTAAAAATATATAAATAGCAAATACCAAAAGTTTAATTATTGATATATGTGGTCGATTTAAGTAAATTGTGTTTGGGCATTCATAAAATTTATTATTATATTATCTTTAATTGTTTTTCTTTATGGTTGATATTTGAATGAAAAAAATTCTTTTATGATTTCAAGAGAGTTGTCATTGTATAAAAATCATAAAAAAAAAAAACTTATTGAAAAATGTATGATATTATAAGTGAACATATTTGTGGTCATGATATTTTAATTTTTTATTTTTCATCTATTTAGATTGATAAATAATCTTAATTAAACACGATGTTAATCAAATATCGTTAAATATAATCTAAATTAATCGATGCACGTGGGTGCACTTTTCTAATACGTATTAGAAGTATTACGAGAAAGATGATTAAATAAGCGAAATGAGTATCCGCATGACAAACTCACGACACTTTCAGATTGTCAAACTATATATTTCACAGAGAAATAGTTAATCAAATCCACGATTCCTGCGCTTGTTATATAAAAATCAAGAAAAGAGCTTATTATATATGAATCAACTAAGAACTCAAACCAAGCTCCCTACGTGATTTTGTCACAAACATATCTCCAGATTTTATCATACCAGGAATACGCCCAGAAAGAGTAAGGCAACGAAATTGCAGAATCCCATCTCTTCGTCCAAGTGAAACGATTGCCGCTGGTGGAGCAGGCGTGTAGGTAGACAGATTAGTTTTGTTTCCACCACTCATCAGCAACTTCAAGTTATTGGCAGCAACCAAGGCTTGATTGTGAGCCAAATATGCCAGTTTTAATTCCTACAAGGTAAGTGTTTTGGAGTTATAGAAAAGAGATTCAAGTATAGGCAGTAATCCTAGGAACTGCAGAAATTGGGAGGAAAGGGGATATAGTCCTTTTAGGAAATTTTCATCATCCTGTTCTAATTTGATTTCCAATAATTTTTAAAAATTACAACTCAAGTTCTCTTCGAAATCCTAACGTTAAATAACATAAAGGTATTTCTATCACCAGAAAGCCAGACCACAGATAATTCATTTACAAGTATAAATACATTCCACGAGTCTTTGTAGTATAAGAAACATTTGTTGTTTATGTCTCTGTTGATCTTCGGAATATAGAGCAGTACGAGTTGAGACAAGGAAATTTTTTTTCAGCAAGACGAAGTTGCCCGTATTTACGTGCTATACGGAATGAAAATCGTCCCCAAGATACAACAATTCTAATCCAGAAAATGCAGCACTACAAATTCTGGATGTCAGCGAACAAAGTTATGTCTGAGCTTTCAAGTTTTGGAGGAAAAGAATGCAACAAAAATGTATATAAAAAGTGTCTGATGAATGCATCTAGATGAACTTTTTAAAGAGTGAATCACACAAATCAGGGGACACATCCAGATGACACACCCTTCTAAGACAAGTCATGGGATGCACCCTTCTGCGATAAGGCGATAAGTCATGGGACGCAACCTTCTGTGATAAGTCATTGAACTGAAGCACTGACTGGAAGGTGCAAACATTGGACTGTGTCAAAAATAAATTTTTTTCCAAATAAACTTTATCCAAAAAGATTAATATGGTCAAGAGGCCACACAACACCACACCACACCCCACCCCGCCTGACCGGCCGGCCGCGCGCACGCGTGTTTTATCGAGACCCAGCCTACAACGTCTTCTCCCTTCTAAAAACTTCTTGTACTTCTTGGGGCCCAAACCCTTAGCTCAAACTTGAAGCTAATAAAGAAGACTTTATTTGGCACATTTCCCAATGTGAGACAAATCTTACTTGACACATTTTCCAAAGTTCATTCACTACTCATACTTATCTAACAACATTAAGGTCTTCATCGGAAAAATACTTGTCCCGCCAATGTAGATGTGTTAATTTAAATATATATTTATTATGTATTCTTGATTTTTATCTTTGTTTATCAGGATATGTCTGAGGATATTACTTCCCTTACAAATAAAAATAATAATAATTCATAAAAGGGGAAAAAACTTACTGGAATATCTGTTATATCTCCAATGCTGAAGATGTTTGGGTGGCCCTTGACCCGCAAGTTAGCATCAACCATTAACCTCCCTCCCTTGTCTAAGCTATCTTGCAAGATCGTCTCCTTTAGCCACGATGAGCCAATTCCCGCACACGCACAAAGGAAATGGCAATCAGCTACAATTTTCTCTCCACCTGATGTTTCATAAACACCATCAGTCTGAGAGTTCAGCTTGACAGATTGTCCTAAAATGACTTCAACTTTCTTTGAACTCAACCAATTGAGAGCTTTTTGTCCCGCCTTTTCTCCAATAAATTCTAATAACCTTGATCCTCGGTGCACTAGTATTACCTTCTTATCAGGGAAATCTACACAGATTTCTCCAGCTAGCTCTACACCAGTCGGCCCCCCTCCAACAATCAAAATTGAATTGGCAGATTTTATCTTATCTTGCTCTGCATCATACAGGAAATTCAGAAGCCAGCAAGTCTATTTTAATTGAAGAATCTCAAATAATGCAAAGAGAGAATCATACAACTAGCTGTTCAAATCCAGCAGGCAATAAAATTTTTGTGGATGTCATTAAGAGTTTTTATCGGTCGAATTAAAGTATGAATGAGTGCATCATGTTAGACCAGAGTCTTAGTACGTACATAAACAGTACTCAACTTGAGAACATGATAATATCAAGGTCCAAATAGAAATCGTAGGCTTAAATGCATAACATTGCACTAAAAAGTGAGGGATAAACGCATGCAAGTGAAGGCAACGTGATGGAGTTCTTCGAAAGGTTATTTTATGACACAACAGGAGAAATTCTCCTGTATATTGCACATCATTATATATGAGGATCCCAGACGTTTTTTTCATGGAGAACCCACATGTATTTTGATTCATCCAGAAATGTATGCTATGTAGAACGTAGATTTGACCAACCCATGCACTGAATTTGTGTCATGCCGTGTATGTGTAGTAATTAGTAATCACACTCTCGCAGCTGTGTCGTTTTATCAATCTTACCTGCTTGGAAGTAATGAAGCCTCTCAGCTTTTGTAAAACCACCGGCGTGTACATGGCCTGTCGCAATGACAAGATAATCATAACCGATTAAACACCCTTGGGCAGTCAATACATTATTTTCTGTGATGCCAGTTGCAGCAGATGTAATAATTTGAGCGTTAGAAAGGTATTCTGAGTGATTGATCAAAGATCTTTGGGCAAATGAAGGTTCGACCATTGCTCTCAAATTTGCCCAAGGCATCTCTAAATATTCCTTCCTATAATATATTTCGATTAATCAAATGAAACCAAACTCTTTACAGGTTTCAGCTTGAGAAAAATAAGAAAACAAACCATGCGGAGAAAAACTGAATTTCAACAGCAAAAAATTATTCAACTGATCATCTTTTTCAGCACAATAAAAAAGTGTAGAAATTAGCTTTCAGAGAGAAAAAAAGGGGAGTAGAAATTCTCCCTGAACAGTTTCACTCCTGCTTTTTATTTGTGAGCATAGACAAAATAACTGAATCAAACATCTAAGAAAATCGATTACCTTATGCTGCTGCATTTTCCCCACATGTCAATATATCTAAGCCATAATACCAAATTGTAGACAATTTATCAAGATCAAGTCACGGAGTTTAATGCTTTGGTACAAAACAAATCGAGCCGCTAATATTACACAAGGTTATGGCGCATCATTCTACTTCATCAGCCGTGGCTCAGTTTCTACTGTATCAAGTTTATTGAATATGGAAAACGCAATACAGAATAGTTTGATGAAAGCAGACATGCAACCTACCTACAGGTACAATATAAATACAGAGTACACATTCAACAAAAACCTAAAGAGTATCACAAAATAATCAAAAGCCAATACAAAAAACCGTATCCCAGAGGCAACTTTCACCATGACATTAGTCAAAACATGTCAGTGTGCTCGAACTCACTAAACGCGTAAAGTATGTTTTGCTTCAATGACCTTTCAGTTGCTTCATAGTTCATATTCGAACATTTCTCAGCTTCCCATGATTCAAAATTATACACATCTTGGGAGTGTGAGCTATCCAAGACCAAATTTACACAGATCTATCTATATAAAAGGGATTGTGTCCTTGACATTACATCAATACTAGAAAAGCCACTATATCGGAACATAAAAAAATTTGACACAAGCAATTTGCCACCAAACACATTCATAAAAATGGCTCTTTATCATATCCCGGTAGCCGGACCCTCATCGAGGCAAAAACTGATCGAAGAAATGCCAGCTAAAACAAATCAACCACACATAAAGGTAATCCCACATTGCGACCCCAAGAGCTAAAAAATAATGAAAAGGGATCGAAGAAAGATAGAAGACTGACGTATCGATGAGGAAAACATCCGCATCGTTTTGAAGCGTTTTGGCGATGAGCGAGCCGCCAGCTCCGCCGCCAACCACCACCACCCTTTTCTTTTCTCCGATCAAGCGTTCCATTTCTCACGCCAAAACTAAGTTAATTACACCCTTCTCCTCAACGATTAACCAAAGTTTTGGTTCCAGCTAGATATCATTGTCGTAAGGAAAGAGCATACAATATTATGCAAGTGCATACGGTTTCATAGATTTTAACGGACAGCATTTAGGATTTTCCACAATGCATTGATTTTCCTTTTATAATGTTTGATTTATTTTTTTAATGAGATATCATATCTTACAATTAATTCCTTAAATATTTAAAAATGATTTAAGTAAGTGTCTGCAAATGTGTTTTTTTTCAAATTTACAAAATTTGTAAACGAAAAATTCATAATATATATTTTTTAAATATTTAAAAACACTATCTTATTTGAGTAAGGTCTTTTGTGAGACGGTCTCACGAATTTTTATCTGTGAGACGAGTCAATTCTATCGATATTCACAATAAAAAATAATACTATTAGCATAAAAAATAATACTTTTTCATGGATAACCCAAATAAGAGATATGTCTCACAAAATACGACCCTGTGAGACCTTCTCACACAAGTTTTTGCTATCTTATTTATATCTTATTTAATGCTTAAAACATGAATTGAAAACAAATGGGTAGCAAAGGCTCCAAGAGAAATATAAAGGAAACATTGCACAACAAATTTGTGGACCTTACCCCAATAGATTAAGATAAATTTGGAAGAAATAAGGTACTTTAGCCGTCATTAGGCTAAAACAGACGGTTGAATAGGTTTGGCGGGTGATTCAACTCAAGTGTAGGGTATTTATCTGGATCGAATTAAACTAAACCAAAAATTCAATTAATCAAACATATTTTTTAAAAAATCCGAACCGAAAACTTATCGAATTTCACGGTTTGATTCGGTTAAAAACAAAAAAAATTCCGATTTTTCGGTTTAACCGAATTTCTATTACTTTTAATTTTTATATATTTATTAATAAAAATAGATAGATAGTGATTAAAAAGAAACGTTTTTGGTTTGGTGTTGCCATCTGATCTTCCAGTAGAACCGTGGGATCGGCAATCTTCTTCCTTCTCCAAGATAAGTTCACACATTACAAGGAACAAAAAGACTCCTCCCATCCTAATAGAATAAAAATCTACATGAATCGAATTTAGACTACACTTTACTATATTTTAATTCAATGTACATATACAAAAAATTAGTAAGAAATCCATTGGATATCAGAACTGTCCGAGTTAATGAATTAGATGAATGCGTGATCAATAATGAATGATAAGTTAGATTTCTTCCTGTCGACACTTTATCGGGCAAACTTTTTGCATATAGTTTGTCTATTACGATTTAATATGGTTAAAGTGATTTACATACTATTGCATTAACATAAAAAATTAGTTAATATGCATAAAAAAAGTAATAACAATGAATTGAGGCTTCAATCCGGATTAAAAGAAAATGGATTGAAATTGACGGGTTTTTACTTAATAATATTTTAATGAGACAAAAATGGGTTCAAACGTGCTTAAATTTGATTTGAGAATTAATTATTTTTCACCTCACAAAAATTAATATGATATTATCTTAAAATTAATTTTATGATATAAATTTTCGAATCCAATTATATCCACGGAAAAAAAAATTGTATTTTTCCAGTTACAAAAACAACACTATGCTAATTACGCCAATCGGATAAACCACTCGATGCTACAGACTGATTGAGAAAATCGAATACTACGGTCACGGAGACTGAATAATCGATCGAAACTTAATCCCGACCTCCATCGTTAGTTTCCTTTTTTTAACTCTGTGCTGAAAATGGTGGGTCTGAAATTGGAGCAGAAACACGGAAAATCGAGAGTGAGAGTTGGAAGGATTTGGAAACAACCAGGCAGCGGAACTCACCATTTCGTCGAATGGAACGTCAGCATCAGTCTCCTCTCCGATTGCATCCCCGCGTATACTAGTGGGGACAATTCCGATATCGTGGCCACGGATACCATGAAAAACACCGTAATTAGATTGATCTGTTCACTGTTTTTTTGTATACGAATCAATTGTCTCTTCATGATCGTGCACTATGTAGTTCAGGATTTCTGGAGAGTTTCTTTTATTGTTGATTTGATTTGCTTGGAAATTTGGTTCATGTTATGCGAGCGACTGGCTTTACTTATATATGTTTTCATGTCTGGCTAACAAATTTTCTGGGTTGGATTATTATATCAGGAAACTGAACTTTTTTTCATTATAGACGTTAGAGTTGAGACTCCCGAAGATGGCCAACAGCGGGAAATTCCCTGGTTTTTCTAGGAAAATATCTATGTGTGTGTCTGTGTTTTGGATATCAGCTGAATCCCTATACCTTGCACTCGAGACTCGAGAGTGGAGTTGCGGTATGATCTTAAAATAATTAGCAGAAAGAGATGGGTAGAAAAAGAGGCTTTTTAAAGTCTTACATATCTCCTGTCATTTGATGCATTCCTCAACCTGACTCGGACACTTTACATTCGGTTGTGTCACCGTAGAGATTCAGAAGAAGAGCATGTGTGATTCCTTATGTAAATGCAACAGCTTTTGGTGTTTGTTGTTGCTCATTTTTTATGTACTTGTTTCAACTTTTAAACTCATGAGTCTTGTTATTTCTTTGAGTCCCCTTCTTAGTTGACTTATTGCTAGTATGTTGTGCTTTTCTTAGCTTGTAAGACGCGGTCATGCAATTCTTTTATGATACTTTCATGTCCATCACAGGATGGATCATCTCAGGATGTTCTATAACTTTAGTTGCAACACCATTATTGATTTCCTTATTCCTCTGTCTTTTGGATACTGACGATCAGACCGTGATGCAGGTATATGTGAAAGCTAAAGAATGCGATGAACAACTTTCAGTGGAGGACTTTGCTATTATACTTGGCAAGCACTTTACCTCCTTTTATCAGCAGGTAGTTCTATTAAAAGTTTGTTTTCCAGTGCAGTTAATTGTTGCTTGCATAGTCAGACGGTTCGGTAAAGAACCACAATGAAGGTGGCTGGAATTGCTTTTGACTGAAAATATTGGTTTGGGATGATTCACAGTTGTTGAGCGCATGAATATGGAGATTTCAGCAAGATTTGAAAGTGCCTTTGTAATTACATTAATAAAGTGTTTTGCTGAAACGATTTTTGGATTTCAAGTGAGTCAGTTTAGAAGTGATGGAAAAATTGTTGTGTATAAGACTAATGAATTGATAGACTAGTCAAAGGATTAAATTCCACTCTTTCTATTCCCCATTTCTTTCTTTTTCCTTTTGCCTTGTAATTTTCTCTCCTATTTATGATATGAGCTAGCAAAGCATTGTTTACCATTTCTAAAATTTAATATGACATGACCAGCCAAGCTTTCTTCCTAGTAACCTGCAATTTTTTTAAACAACCCACAAACAAATATCCTACAGAAGCAAAAGAATGAAGTAAAATATGAAGTGTATTGATTAACCTTCATTTTATTCTTCTCATTTTCATCATTCACGTGCTGAGTAGTCAATTCTTCTACCCACCCAAATGGGTTCTAACCTTTCTTCGATATCCTTTATTGGTTGGAATCTTAAAATCCATTGGACCTCAGACCTCCATTCCTGGTAAGACCATAACAGTCCTTTCAGATAAAGTAATATGCTGCCAATGCTTTACTGCGATCTTGTTTGGCTTGTTTCCTATGCTCGACTCTAAAATGCAGCAGGGTACACTTAAAAACATGCAATCCATTTCTTGTTCTATGACTTCGTGATATTGTTGACATCCTTAGAAGTGATTTTGCATTTCTACTTGTCCGTGCTACATTTAATATGTTGTCAAGGGTTTTCATATTTACAGTGACTGTTGCTGCATAGAAACAGTATATCTTTCTGCAAGGACCAGCATTATTCATGGGCCATGGGACAAAATATAGCTTTTGGCAGTACAGTATGATCACTGGATTTAATCTCGTAAATGTTGTAGGTCACTGCTGCAATAATCAAAATAGTCGAGAAGCCATGGGAGCGCATTTATGTAAATGGTCAACCTCACGAACATGGTAAGTTAATTTAGGGCACTATTTGAATTGATTAATGTTGATTAAAGAAGACACATATGAACAAGAATCATCCCCAAGCAATGAACCATGAGTCAATGGTGCAGCAAGGAGGATTTGAAACTGCACAACGCATCCTGTAAAAGATTTATTCTGATATCCATTTCTCTTACAATGACAAGAGTTGAAACAAGCTCCTCGAAATCCTAAGCCTTTAGACTCCAAGGCTTGTTTGTTAACTTTTCAAATGGAAAGAGTCGAAACAAACTCCTCGAAATCCTAAGCCTTTAGACTCCAAGGCTTGTTTGTTAACTTTTCAAATGAAAAATCTCTGGTTTCTGCTTTAAATTAAAAACACTTCTGTCAATATTTTAATGAAAAATGTTAACTTCTTCCCACTTTTTTTTGCTTTTGGGACGGGATGGGACGGGAATGTTTTATGGATTGTGTTTGCTGAAGGTGAGAGGATATGGGGGAGATCGAAGAATTTCATTTAACGAGCGTCAATGATATCTCATCTTAAGGTTTTAAGCTCGGATCAGAGAAGCACACGACTGAAGTCATGATAAAGAAATCTGGTGAAGTCCAGGTGGTTTCTGGTCTTGAAGGATTGGCCTTACTGAAAACATCCAAAGTGAGTTATTGTAAAATTAAAAATCTTTCAACATTTGTGCCTAATCTGCTCAGACCTTTTATTTTTTTTGCTTGAGTAACATCGTCTTTGTCGTTTGTCTTCTGAAGAACTTCTAGTGACCACTTTATTTTTTTTTCATGCAAACCTTTTTAGCCACATCAAGATCTTTTTATTCAGAGCACTAATATATCATGAAAAAGATGTCAACAGCAATGATCATTCGTCCCAAAACGTGATCTGACTATAACATTGCAATTTCACCTGGAGTTGTAAATTTGGAGCTTGATTTTATTCGACTGATTTCCCTATTTGACTCTGATTCCAAATTTGACTGTTCGACAGTCAGGTTTTGAAGGATTCATAAGAGACAAGTACACAATATTGCCTGACACACGAGAGAGGATGTTGGCAACAGAGGTCACGGCTTCTTGGAGGTAATTAACACAGTATATATTAATTACGAAATTTAGATCTGGAGTTGTAAGTCATATGTCCAGTTTTTGTTTATGTGCCCGCCTGAGCTTTTGTAAGTTGTAGGATTCTGTCATGTTTAACACGATTATTTTTTAATTCAGGTATCCTTTCAATGCTCTAGCAAGTATCCCTGCAAGAAGGTTTTACTTTGCGGAGAGATATATGGATGTAAAAACTGTATTGGTGAACACTTTCTTTGGTCCTCCTAAGGATGGAGTGTACAGTCCATCTGTTCAGAGTACTCTCTATCATATGGCAAATGCAATTCTTGTCAGGTCCTCTCTATCTCTCCCACCTATGCCCCCACCCCATCGAGTTTGAACCCCAACATGTGTATGCATAAATATATTGAATCTTTGATAAAATTTGTGTTTCAGGTTTCCTGATATATCATCAGTGCAGTTGAAAATGCCAAATATCCACTTTCTGCCTGCCAAATTATCTAGCAAAGATAACCCAGTTATGGTTCAGGTAGATTTTTCTTTTAATAGCAGCATAACAGAGCAAAATATATTTTGAAATAACCTCGTGACCCTTCCTTGTGACTGGAAGCCATAACTTTGCAGAGTCTGGTGAAGCATGTTATTTCTTGAATTACATTCTACACTTGTCATGTTATTGTGAATATTAGGAATCTATACAAATCCCAATGTTAATATCTGTATCATTCTAATTTCTACTTAACCATATTTATTATTGGTTCAAGTATGACACTCATGAGTTATGTCTAAGACGTAGGGCACATGTTTTTATTGAAGTGAGACGAACTAAGGAATAATGTACTAGAATTCAAATATTTGTAAAAAAATTATTACATTTTTTCCATTGTATACTTTTTACACATTATTGAAGGTAACAATGAACAAAAATTTATTAGCCTTCGAGCAAAAAATGAATGTCCTTTTAAGACGCGATTAGAAAGCATCTGCCTTTTGAAAACACCAAGGATCGTGGTCCATGGCTCAAGTGTTTGTTTCATAGAAGGGCTGCACCTTGACTTGTGTCCAGGTACAAGGACTAAGTTTCATCGTGCCTTGAGCCTAGATACACGTCTTATTGGCTTTTAGGTAATATGTACATTTCTAAGATGACTTCATCATTCATGGAAGGAAAATATTCAGTATCTTAATAGGGGAAGTTTTGCAAGATGGAATGTTAATAATAACAGTATTAAATATGAAAAGAGTAGTATAGATTGCTGCCATATGTTCTAAGCTTTTGTTGGAATCACTATCACCTAGTTTTTTGTTCAAATAAAAAGAACCCTCAAGCGGACAAAGAATCAAACATCCAAGTAGTTTGGCATCTGTTTGGTTTTTCGTTCGGAGTATAGGGTATTGCACTTGCTCTATAGAAATCTAAAGCAAGTATTTTCACCTGGCTGCGTTATTTGATTTGCTCTTTATCAATTTTGCTTGTCCATATTTTCAACACCTTGGTCATATCCAAACTTGGAGGAAAGAGCTGATAGTTCACAAATTTGGTGATTGTTACAGTTTGAAGACGATGTATATTTACCAACAGACGAACCCCATGGAACTATTGAAGCTAGTTTGAGCCGCATCTCGTCCAAGATGTGAAATTTCTATCAAGTATAGGTATATCTCCTGAAATACCAATAAAAACGATCTATTTTCCTTCAGCACTTCTTCCTGGTGCTCATTCTTTTTTTCATGCACTCAGTTTTAAAATATGTTAATTTAGACATGCTTCAGAATATTTACAACAGTTGGGGAGGGTAAAAAATGTGATTTTTATTAAAGAAAATGGCCTGCTCTAAGTTCTATATTCCGACTCCCCCACCCCAATTATCATGTTTTGGTGTTTTTAAATTTCTTTCAGTTGCAATTAATTTTGAATCCGATTTTGGCATTCTCTAAATTTATTTTCATTGTCAAATTGATTGTGTTGCATTTGCAACGTTTTTGCTTCCTGTCGTTTTCATCGGATAAAAATTCTTTCTCAATGTGACGATTGTGTTTTCTTGCATTCATTAGGTTCCGGGTGAAATTCAGTGATAATTTGCAATACATAGTCCACCCTTGAAAAGTAATTCATAATGTAAATGTTTTAATTTAATAATTCATTAAAATCTTATTTTCAACGATGTAATGGATATTTTAGTCGTGTAGTAAAAACTATCTATTATATTTAAAACATCGCAAAAACTAGTATAGATTAAGTTGAATAAATTTATCACTCGAACCCTTTTTTCAAATCAAGAAATATTTATAACTCTCATTTTAAATATTTTTTTGGCAATTGTTCGATTTGATATTTAAAATTAAAACCACTTAACTTATTCCTCTATGTTCTGTCACGATTTCTTTGTTAGTACATTTATCAATATCAATCGGACCTTTTGTCACACTAATTAGAAATTAGAATACATATATCTAATCTTAAGTAAGCTGTCGGAAAATATTTACTTCACTAGTTTCGATTAAATTTACTTGTCTAACTATCGCAAGAGTATATTTCTATTCGTGAGATCAGTCAATTATGTTCATATTTATAATAAAAAATTATATTTTGAGTATAAAAAAATAATATTTTTTATGTGTGACTTAAATAGAATATATCTCTCACAAAATTGACCCGTGAGACAATCTCACAAGAGTTTTTCTATATCATTAACCTCATTTAAAATGTGTATCCCAACTAAAGGAGGGTAGAATTGATTATATTTATTTTTTGCATTTCACTTTCATGCCAAATACCATTCATCTCTCTCTTTTTCTACATTATACCATATATGTTTCCACATGACTTGATAATATCTTCGAGCAATTTGCACAGTCTATTCTTTTACACAATGATTTGGGCAGCAAATTTGTCCTCTGCTTCCTCATTTTCTTGGGGAAACACTATCCCCCCTTTCTTCCAATATCTCCCCACTCTTTGAACATGAAAAATACATCGATCGCTCCGATATCATCTACCGGATTACATTCCTCAAGTTCATTAATTTGCATGTTTTTTTGGTAAAAACCCCTTATTCCATTTCCAAACATATGATTTTGTAAGGAATTCCACCTGATAATTTCATTTCATGTTAACTAATAATCGTTTAGACATATTTTCAACCATTGATGGAAAATAACTAGCATACTAAAAATTACAGGTGACGCTATTAAGTTTGAGGGAAAAACTTGTGTGAGACGGTTTCATGGGTCATATTTTGTGAGACAGATATCTTAATTGGGTCATCTATGAAAAATATTATATTTTATGCTAAAAGTATTATTTTTTATTTTGAATATCAGTAGATTTGACCCGTCTCACAAGATAGACCTACTCTAAGTTTGAATAATGTGTGCATGAGGGTTTCAATTTTTTGAAATATAAATATTTTTTTAAAAAAATATCATAGATGACAAACTTTGATTAAAAAAAAGTTCTATATTTTTTAACTTTTGTTTTTTTTTTTCCCCTTAAACGATGATTAGTTCATGAAAAGAAAAAGGGAAACATTCTCGTTCAATTTTTAAATTATTTTTAAATGTGAAGTGTCCTTTTTTGACCAAGTCATGAACCCAATCCATCTAAGTTGAGAAATAGGCCCACAACACAATTTAGATACACTTTTCTTTTTCTTTTTTTTTTTTGGTTATTTGTTACAAAATCCAAATAGTGAATCACTGAATCTTATGATTTGGTTGGAGGGATCCAAAGCATTTCATTGTTTTTTGTGAAAGCAAAAAAGGTTTCATAACATCACATCACATCACACCCCTATTTCATTCATTTCCCATCTCTCTAAAAAAAATAATCATCCATCAAATATATATAATTTTGGTCCATATCAAATTATATTCTTAGGATTACTAGCCAAATTTTTTTGGGTGTCTAACTTTTTTTTTTTTTTTTTAATTTGGAATTGAATATATATGAGACGAGATATGTTAGTATATGATTGATTTCATAATAATTAATCGTTGGGAGTTTGATGAGATCCGAGGCTTCTTCCATTGTTTTGAAAGCAAAAGGCTTTATTTTATGAATGCAAGGTAGTGACAATATTTAAAAGGATAGTAGTTTATATACCTTCTCCTTTTACTAAAGAAAAGACTGCAAAAAGATCAATATGTGGAAACTTTGTCTCCATTTCCAGACCAGGTCCCAAAACTTTTCTAAATTCCATTTACAACCCTTTTTTCTAGATAATTACAACTCCCATCACTATATATATATATATATATATATATATATATATATATATATATATTATTTACGTACATCTTCTTTATGTTGTGATTTAGATACTTCTTTTAGTCACATTTTCTTTATGTGGTGGTGGTGTGGATTCTCCTTTTTAACATTTTTATTTGAATTGCAACGTTAAGACAACTAAACTCGTGAACATATGATAGCAATTTAAAATCAAGGCATGAGAAGAAACTTTTTCATTAAGACAAATTTGTCCCACATATTATGCAATCGTCTCTCAAGATACAACGACTCCCAGCTTGTGATAGTAGCACAACAAATCACAAGTTTCATAGCCATAAAAATGAAGTAAACACCCTTTTGAAAAGAAAGTAGAAAAAAATTAATTTGTCTGATAATCTCGAAGTTGATGTTATTTTGTTTATCATTCTTGTTAATTCATTCAGATGGATTGATATTTAAGTCATAAATCCAAAAAATGTGACTAAAAGATACTTTCTGGTAATAAATCTATGAAAACTCACAAAGGATGGGCAGGAAAGCAAAGAGCACTAAATGCCTTTTAAGGTTTAATATATTGACCTAAAGTAACCTTCCTATATATATATATGCCTCCTTCCTTGTGGAAGTTTCATATATCTTTGAGAATAAAGATCATTTACTATATTTTGAGAAAAAAAGTTAATTTTAAAAAATTAAAATAAATATATTTTATTTCATCACTACAAGAAAAGCTTCAATCAACAACACTCATACGACAACAGTTTTTTTTCTTTTAACAACGATTTTTGTTAAAACCGTTGTCGTAGTCTAGAAAACCCCGCTCATAGACAACGGTTTTTTTTAAAAACTGTTGTCTATGAGCGTTTTTTTTTGTTACAACAACGGTTTTTAAAAACTGTTGTCTAAGAGCTTTTTTTTGAGCTATAACAGCGGTTTTAACAAACGTTGTCTATGAGCGGTTTTTTTAACTACGACAATGGTTTTTTATAACGTTGTCGTTTCTTAGTGTTTTATTTGGTTAAAGACAACAGTTTTTGAAAAAACGTTGTCGTAATTTCTAATTTTTTTTAAAAAATCGGTTAATATTTAGCGACGGTTTTACAAAATACCGTCGCTAAATTTAAATTTAGCGACGGTTTTAAAATCATGGCGCTATCTTTAGCGACAGTTTCCGACTGTTTGTCGCTAAATTAGCGACGGTTTATATCACCCCGTCGCAGAACTTTAGCGACAGTTAAAGCAAAAACCGTCGCTAGTAGCGACAGTCAAATACCGTCGCACAAGTGTCTATAAATATCCGAATCCTTAGTCGTTTTCTCCACATCCCAACTCATTTTCTTAGTTAGTTTTACTTCTAAATTTTTTTTTTATTCCACGTTTTGTCTACGATTTTCCTTAAACTCAAATTTTAAGTTAAAAGATTATAAATATATTAATTGAGTAAGATTGTTAGTTTATTTTGTTAGGTTAATCAAATTATAACCGTTAGTCTTTTTTTATTTTACGAAAAAAAATAGCGACGGAAATTAAATCAAACCGTCGCTAATGAGCGACGGAAAACGAAATTTGTCGCGATGTGTATACTTAATTATTTTTTAAAAGAAATTATTGCCGTTATTATTATTAATAACTATATGTATGTGTGTGTATATATATCATTATTATTTAATTGCGTGATTAATATGAAAATAAGATTTAATCCGAGTCTCATACTAAATTAAAAAACAAGTTGTCGATCTGGTAATTAAAAGGAAGGAAAATTGATGAAAAAGAAAAGAAAAGTTCCCATCTTTTGGTCCTTTTTATTGTATCAATCATTTGGATTTGCTTTATTCTTTGCTTTCTTTAATCACGAACTAATAATAAATTAATAACAATAAAGATAATAATTAAAAACAAAAAAAACAAGAAGAAGCTAGGCTTGCAATCCCAAATTCCTTCAAACACAAACATAACATGTACATAGTACTCCACTCATCCCCTTCCTTTTGATCAGGTTTTGGTAACTGTTGATGTTCTTTCTCTTTTTGTTTCTTTTTGGTACCCATTTTGAGGTCTTTTGTTCAAATGAAGTATGCATATTTTATGCACCAAATATTGTTGTTACTTTCTAAAAAAGAAAAAAGCAATCTAACTTCTTCAAATTTATCAATCTACCTTTATCTTCTGTACTAGCAAAAGATCGATACAAGACAATTTAGCTTTGTTTCACATGCATTCACGCAAATTTTTCTTTAAAATTAAACAACTTTAGCATTCGAAACTAATACAACAAGGAAAGCACAAACACATCCACTTCACACTTAATTTCATCTCTTATTAAAACTCAAACTTCCCATGCACACACCCAATACCGCACAAGATCATGAAACTCAGAAAACCCAGCCTTAATCTACCTAGTTTTTCTATATATCATCAAGAAAATAGCAAAACATCCGTGGAAACGAGCCTGACGTTTTAGAAAATCCTTTGCAAAACTTTAGGAAAGAATGCTCCTTGGCAGAGGGATATAATTCCTGAGATAGCAAATACCGTCTTAAAGTGCCGGTCTGGGATGATGAAAAGCAAAAAGAATATTATCAAACACAGAGAAGAAAGTTGGCTTCTTTTCTTAGGAATTGATTCTGATGGCAAAGAAACAGTTGCAAGAGAACTTGCCAGGACCATATTCGGTTCATACGACAGTTTCAACCCGATATATCTCAGCAATTTCTCGTCAACCAGAGCCGATTCAACTGAAGAAGTGAGCAACAACAAAAGGGCAAGAAACGAGCATGGTGGAAACCCTTTCGATAGATTCTTGGAAGGCGTCCGGGAGAATCCTAGTCGGTTTTTTTTCTTGGAAGATTTCAATCAAATGGATCACCATTCTCTCAAGCGCTTCAAAAAGGCAACCGAAGATGGAATTTTTACACTTCCAGACAGCGAAGAAGAAATTGTTTTTAAGTTGTGAAAGCTTTAGTTTTGTGTCAAGAGCTTGTTCTCCTCCAATCAAAGAAATGGATAATGAGAAAATGACAGAAGAAGAACGTGGCCTGCTGGATTTGAATCTTGCAACAGAAGTGTATAATCTTGGTGAGAAACATTCAGTTTCTGACAATGAGATTCTAGAGCTAGTGGACGAGCAGTTTGTGTTCAAGATTCAGGTGTTTTAAATTGTAAGAAAAAAGTGCAAAATCTTTGTTTTGTTATTATATGTCTTGAACCTAAGACCTTTGTTCATATGGGGAGATGGTATACTTTTGAGTAGTAAGTTTTATTATTGGATCTTAGTCTAACCTTATACACCATTATTTCTTTTTCTTCCTCTCTGTTTCTTTGTTAGACTAATTTGTAACTTGTTATAAATTAAATGATGTTGCTTTCATTTGGTATAATGAATAAAATATGGCATCATTTCTATATTTTCTACAAACTAATATATATTATATTTGTCGACTTTCTTCGACATTTCATGTTATATTAACAATTAATTGTTTTTGTTTCTCGTATTTATATGTTTGTCACATCAATAAACCATAAATTGTTAGATTGTAACATGTGATTTTGAACTAACAGATATTGGATGAATATTTCAATTTTAGTTTGACATGGTCGAATGTTTTTATTTTAAATAGATTAAAGAATTTTATCTCCACATTAATAAAATAAATCGATATTGCTAAACTTCACCCTAAAAAAAAAAGATAAATAAATGAATAAAGAGGAATTTAGATGGAATAAAATAAAATAAAAATTAAAATAGGTAAAAAAAAGAGTAATTTTGATACAAAGAGGCATTTCACTTAATCGGGCCGCTGTATGGGTTGATGCTGCGGCCATTTCAAGCAGTTCTTTCAAACTCGTTCATAAATTAAATTGGGATTTTCTTCTCGGGTGAGTTACATCTCCGCGGTTGATGTTGCTTGGATTATTTTTGCGCTTAAACACGCTTGGCTTAAATGAATCACTGCGTTTTTTTTTTAATATCGTTTTTCTATTTATTTTAGTGTATCCACTGGTTTGAATTGATGTAAAGTTTGAATATTTTCAGCCTTTTTATGATGGGTCTGAATTTAAATTTTTTTTTTCTACGTGCTTATACAGGGATTACTACCTTTTTGTTTTCGATTTGTTTTTGTCTCTCGGGCCCTATTTCATGTGTATTCAAGAGATTGATGAGGAGTAAGGGAGTCGTGAAGGAAAGATTTGCTAAATTGTTTGTTATCTGATTCTCTTGTCTGCTAAAATTTTGTTTTTCTTTCGTACAAAGCAGTAAGGGAGTCGTGAAGGAATAAAGCACACTATAAGTCCCTTGTGTTAAGACGTTTAGACAAACATAAGAGTGAATTTAGCATGTGCGCGCGCACATGTACACAAGTAGATAACGGCAGGGCCATTTCCTGGAAAAGGGCTCCAAAATAGGATAAGGGAGCCTCTATAGAATTTGCGGGAGTGACTATGTAATTAGGGAATTAGGGAGACGAAAGTCATGAAACTCGATTTTTTAACAAGTAACATCTGAAGTTTTAAATTTTATTTATTTGTGGTTGAATCACATATCCGTTGCAAGCCTTGATCTGATGACAAAATTGTCATTCTATTTCCTGAAGTTCTTTTTTCCTTCTCGGGAATGTCGACTCATTGACTAAATTTGGGGTTCAACGCCTGGTTTGCAACTCTAAAACTCCTTGTTCTCAAATCGGATTTGGAGCACTAACATTGATCTATAGTTGAAAATTGTTTGTATTAAATCCTTAGCAATTTACATAGATGTTAAGTTTGAAGTAATACTTCTGCTAAGCCTTAACTTTTTAACATAAGTAAGATGAGGCTTATGTGAGTGTTAGGGAAAATAGGATAGACTTTCTTACCTTCAAAAAATTTAAGTGATGAACACATTAGCTTGATCAGATTATCCATATTGGTCATAGGTAGGGGTCTTGAACTCTTCATCCTATCTTGTGGAATGTATATGGATTGTGGGAAACAGTCCATTTCATCAATTTGCAGTAGTAAAAAGAATCACATGTTAACTTTGTTTTTCCCAGTATTGTTCCTAGCTTTTCATGCTTAAAGTTGTGCATCATGAGTTGTTGCTTTGTTTTGTTTTGGCAATGTGGTGGAGGAAGAGCTTCTCGTGTTGGAAGGCTAAGACACAGTTCTCTGTATAGTGGTAGAATTTTTCCTTGGTGGCATTTCTATTTTCCGTTTCTTTTTAGCATATCTAATCTTTGGGCTTGGTACTCTTTTTCTGTTTAATCTCTATAAACTTTTCTTTTCAATTTGTTCTTTTTTAAGGTTGTTTGCGGCTGACAAGATAACACCATGGCTGATGGTCAAGAAAATGATAAGAATATCGAGATATGGAAAATAAAGAAATTGATCAAGGCTCTAGAGTCTGCTAGAGGAAATGGTACTAGCATGATATCCCTTATCATTCCCCCTGGTGATCAAGTTTCCCGGGTAACTAAAATGCTCGCTGAAGAATATGGCACAGCTTCAAATATTAAAAGCAGGGTGAATCGTCAATCTGTTTTAGGTGCTATAACATCTGCACAGCAGAGGCTTAAGTTGTACAACAAAGTACCCCCAAATGGGCTAGTTCTTTACACCGGAACTATAGTCACCGATGATGGAAAAGAAAAAAAGGTCACCTTTGACTTTATGCCTTTTAAGCCCATAAATGCTTCCTTGTACCTTTGTGACAATAAATTTCACACCGAACCTCTGACTCAACTCTTAGAATCTGATGAAAAATTTGGCTTTATTGTCATGGATGGCAATGGTACCCTTTTCGGGACCTTAAGTGGTAACACTCGCGAAGTGCTTCACAAGTTCACGGTTGATCTCCCTAAAAAACATGGAAGAGGTGGGCAATCAGCTCTTCGATTCGCTCGTCTTCGAATGGAAAAGCGCCATAATTATGTTCGTAAGACTGCTGAGCTTGCAACTCAGTTCTTCATTAATCCTACTACCAGCCAGCCAAATGTATCGGGGCTGATACTTGCCGGTTCTGCTGATTTTAAAACTGAGCTGAGTCAATCTGACATGTTTGATCCTCGCCTGCAAGCCAAGATACTTAATGTGGCTGATGTGTCATATGGAGGGGAAAATGGATTCAATCAGGCCATTGAATTATCTGCGGAGATTCTATCCAACGTGAAGTTTATACAAGAGAAGCGTTTGATAGGGAAATTTTTTGAAGAAATCAGTCAAGACACTGGAAAATATGTTTTTGGTGTGGATGACACTATAAAAGCTCTAGAAATGGGAGCTGTTGAAACGTTAATTGTATGGGAAAACTTGGATGTAAATCGTTATGTTTTCAAAAACAGTGTGACTAATGAGACCATCATTAAATACTTGACTAAGGATCAAGAGACTGACCAGAACAACTTCAAGGACTCGGCTACTCCTGCAGAATTGGAGGTTCAAGACAAAATGCCGTTACTCGAGTGGTTTGCCAATGAATACAAAAACTTTGGCTGTGCGCTTGAGTTTGTCACTAATAGATCTCAAGAAGGATCACAGTTTTGCCGAGGATTTGGTGGCATTGGTGGAATTCTTCGCTACCAACTTGATATGCGATCCTTTGACGATCCATCTGATGAAGGAGAAATTTACGAGGATTCAGATTAGGCTCTCCTGGCTTACTGAATACTGATGACCATCAAGACATTTTGTGACCCCTTGGAGATGATGTAGCTTGGATTTTGAGTTTTCTGGTATTGCATTACATGGATTTAAATTTCTTTTTTATTTTTGATTTTTTAATTAAAATTTTTGAAATTTCTGTCACCATTACCAGTTCTTTGAGTAGGACCTGTTTTATGATATTATATTTATGAAGTCCAGCTGTGTGTTCCTTTACTAGTAGCAAACGTGAGATCTTGGTGATTACTTGAAGCAAACTTTTATGATTTGATCAGTATAAGCACGCGCTCGCGGGCACATGATAAGTGAAAAACTTTTATGATTTGTGTTCAAGAAACATCAATGGCTCCTCGTGCCTACTGATGGTATAGAATGTGATATAATGAGAAGATAGTGGTAAACTTGATGGGATGATTAGTTGTTTAGATATGATCTGTTGACTGTGCAATTTGATCATTGTCGAGATCAGAAATACATGTGGAGAATGTAAGGTAACAACTCAGTATGCGGACTCAAATCTTATGCAGTCTGGACAAACATATATAAACTTCTGATTGAAAAATGCTGGCATCTCTTCGTCAAATTTATGTACACTTCAATTATTATTCTTCTTCTTATTCAAATAACGATTTTGGCCATGCTCGTTCTGTGGCATCTTTGGACTACGTGGACCCGTCATATTTTATGCGAAACCGTGATTCATTTGCTTCTATGCTTCCTTCTGATCATAGATCAGTTATCTTTGACAAGGATTAAGAACCATCTTTGATAAGCTGTACACCTTATTAATTTTCCACCATATTTAATGTTTTATTATTCGTACAGATTCATAAGTTTCACAAAATTACCAGATGTTTCTCATGAATCCTAAAATAAGATACTCCTCAAAGTAATGTGCAGAGAAATGGAGAAAGAGAGACACTTGTTTTTACAGTTTCTAATAAGTGTAGTATATATTACTACACACACAAAATTAGTTACGATGCATTAAAAAGTTAAGGTTGTAATACAATATTTTCCCCGTCAATGGCTCTCTCCGGACTTACTACTCGTGTCGGAGAGAGTGGAGAAGAAGAAAAAGACGACGCTGCCGATGAATAGGAAGTGGAGTCTGAGTTACAGCACAGAGTCACAGAGGATTCTGTAGGAGATGTAGAAGCGAGTCCGGCAAGCAAATCTACAAATGCTCCGACGATGTAACGATGATTCATCTTCCCATTCATCTTCAAATACCATCCCAACAACTCTTCCAGGCAATCCCAATCCTTTAACCCTTGGCTCTCCACCATTTCTTGCATGGATTTCTTGAAATCCATGTAGGGATCACTGGATTCCAACGCCAACGCCACGCTCTCTTTGAATGGCAACACTCCCTGGTCCTTCTCGTCCACTTTTACTATCGAACTCGTGCCTCCAGGCTCGAAAAACAGCCTTTCTGATAGTCTCACCCCACGGATGATCGTCTCCAACCACTCCGCCCCTGAATTCATGTTCTCCTCGGAGAACTCATCTGTCGAGAAGCTCGGGCTCTCCGAGGTGTTGGTGAACCAAGACTCCGGAGTCTCCACCACATAGGCCGGGTCGAGGTATATCGAGTTAACGGTCTTGAACATGTTGTCGTCGCCCGCTCGAAAAGAGAGAGTTTTAGGATGCTTGCATGAGGGCCATTGCCAATATGGTCGCTTTGCCTCTCTATTCTTGAGAATCGAAGGGATCTTCATTTTCTTGGACATCATACGGGATGGTGTTTGATTATTTTTCCCTTTTCTCTTTTGAAAAATGATAGGTTTTAATAGTGACGAGGAGGAATATGGGCTACGTATTATTTAATATAAATCGGTGGGGAGCTAGAGGAAATGAATTGAGGTGGTAGAACCTCACATGAATATATTCAATTCAGTTTTCACAACCAAGAGTATTTGTCTTTTCCCATCGTCTCACACATCTATATTCATGATAATGAGTCGAGACTCATATATATAATAAAAAATAATATTTTTTCATCGGTTGAGTCACGGCTATCTCGAAAAGAAATATTGTACACAACAAATGAACCAACACTACACTATGTCAACTTTATAATATATTTCAAATCTTATATTATTTTCAATTTGGAATATTAAAATGAAAGACTGTCCCCACTTCTATTTAATGTCAACTCTTTTCTAAATATTCTCTGATTTTATTTATCATGGGAAACCCATGACCCGACCACATTCTTTAAAATAAAACATTAATTACTGTAATTTCCTTTCATCAGCAAATTTTGTTGATTCTATACACTTAGATTCAAGAATTAAAGCCGTCGAATAAAATATTATAGAAAGTATTTTGTAAATGTCTTTCATATATGTCGGATTACATATAATTGACCAGTGATGAAAATGAGAGATTAATTACAAAATTTTAAGTAAAATATAAATAAAATTAGAAATTAGTGAATTGAAGAGCCAGATATCATGTGAGTCAATAGATAAACAGTTGATTGTACACAAAATTCTTACTTGTCCTTGCCAACACATTAAATGGTGTTTCGCGCGCCCACACACACACACAGACATCAACTCAATTCAATAAAATTACCAAATCTTATATATAATATCGCTTTTATTACTTTCCAAATGTTTCATAATTCTCATGACTATTTATGTCTTTGATTTTGTCTTCTCATACAAAATTGATGACTTGGGGTGCCCACCAACATCGACACCTCTTCATATATATATATATATATATATATATATATATATATTCAAGAATGCCTTATGTTAATATATAAATTTTTTAAGTCACCATTTATGGTCGATGACTTATAGTTCATCTGACATGTATGTCTCAAACTTGAGATAAGATCTGAGGTTGGAGACTCAATTATATTAATTCTCTCCGATCGAAATAATAAAATTCTTTTAAAAAAAAAAGTGCCACTATTTTGGTAACTACATTATAAGTCGCTGTTACAAATAATTATGCATGATTTTTATATAAAAATATATATTTTTGTACTATCAACTTAAAATGATGTGTAGTGACATTTCCGTTTGGTTTGTAGGGAGTAGACCCCCACCTGTGCTGGATCAAAAACAGGAGTGGGTATAAATTGAAACTCGATTTCAACCCTCGGATCAAAATCTGTGGAGATTTTTCCAAATGTGAATTCTTTTTACATTTTCATCGATAAATTTATTAAATTTCGTATACTTTCTATTTTCAACAAAATGACATAACTTAGCTCACATTTCCATACTTGTAGACAAAAATAGAGCATGTTCCCCTTCTGCACAAACTAATTATCATTCTTTTGTTCTTCTATTATTTAATTTACTTTTTTACTTATTTTTAAACAACACATTGTGAAATAATTAGAGGAATGATGATTGAATAATTTATACCATTCGTCTCCGATGTAATGTTTACCTAAGGGTAGATAATCAGATTAAACCAAACATACCGAACCGAATAGTTCAAAAGCGAGTTAGTCGAATTTTTTCCGATCAAACCGATCATTAAGTTTACATGTCGAAATTTTCTTCTAATAGTTAGTCAATTGATATTTGTAAGATTAAAACATTGTGCGCTATGATGAACTGGTGTGTCTCGCATCTACCATGAATTATGATTTATGGAGAATGTTCAAAATTAATTATAAACATGCACATGCTAAGTTGACTTAATTTGTTCCTGATTTGAATTAATCATTTTCTAATTAAGAAGCTTATTTTTCATGTACCGCGCCTTATTTTTCAACTTAATTTTAGTGTACGTATGAGTAATTTTTTTTGTAAGAACAGTCTCACGTATAAACATGTAACCGTGAGACATGTTAATCTGATTCATAACTACCATGAATAATATCAACAAAAAAATAATATTTTTTATGAGTTGGGTGGAATAAAAAGACAAAATTGATTCAAGATACCAAATCACATTGAATTTTGTGTTAGTAGTCATTGTAAGCAATCTTAAGATAATGTAATAAGGTTGACATCTCATTATTTTTTTGTCGTATTTGGAATTTACGACAAAATGGAGACGAGACATGGGCCATGCATTTTAATAATAAATGCAGTGTGCATGCTTCTTTACTTTGAAATAATTAAAAAGCATGTGCTTGTGTACTTAGTGCGTGTTTAGTGGTGATGAAATTAATTAATTTTTTTGAAAATTTATTAATTAGCTTTACGTCACCTTTTGAACAAAATATTTACTTAAATAAAAATAATACGAAAATTAAAACATATTCATAACATTTTTCTAGATCTAATTAACGAGAAAATTAACTATGGGTAAGAACTTTAATGGATAATTAATAATGTGTCTAGTATATTTAAGCTTGTGTATGTTTTCACATAGATTAACAAAGTTATTGGGAAATTAAATTTTACAACAAAAAAATTCTCATTTCACCGTTATGCAATGAGTGTTTTAATATGATAACGAAAAAAATATTTGAAATAGTTAATGTATTTAACGATGAATTTTGATTGATAAAATAATATTACATATGAAAACTAGACTATGTATTTGAGACATGTGAAAAAATAAATATGTTTATTTTATATATATTTGAGACGGAGAGAATGTAATTTATAAATCTTTATTATATTTATTTATATAAAAAATGAAAATTTGGAAAACAAATTAATGCAAGATGGACGTTGGTCATCCTTGATGCCTATTGGTCGGTTGCATATGAATTTGCGACAATGAGATTATTTTAAAGAAATAGGAAACAATAAAAAGGGTATTCTGGTAGAGAATAACCGAATCCCGTGGACATTTAACCACTAATAATAATTACTCTATCTAATATCTCATTAACCCACAAATGATGTATATAAACTAAATGTTTGTAAATTGTAAATTTATATCATTCTTTAGATAGACAAAAACTTGTGTGAAACGATCTCACGAGTCGTATTTTGTGAGATATATCTGTTATTTTGAATCATCGATGAAAAAATATTACTTTTTATCCTAAAAGTATTAATTTTTATTGTGAATATCGGTAGAATTGACCTGTCTCACAGATAAAGATTCGTAAGATCGTCTCACAAGAGACCTACTTTTAGATTTATGAATCGAAACTTGAGATGACGTATGGTAAATCCAATAAACAAACGTATATCAAAATTAATTTTTGCTCAACCCAAACTCTTAAATTAAAACAGTTGTAATCGTAACAACAATCTCATAACATGTAATTCGACACAATGCATATCCAGCGCCAATAAATGTATCGTTGCCATGGAAAAGGTGCGGCCAATGGGACAAGTAAAAAAACCTTGGTTAGTGTGTGTGTGTGTTTGTGGGGGGGGGGGGGGGGGGGGGGGGGTGCTAATTCAAATTCATTTGCTCGTCTTCAAACTATGGGGAATAAGGAACTGGGATTCATTACTTACTCTTCTTTCCATTGGTCTCCTTGCCAGGGTCATTCTTGAAAGGAAGGAAGGTCTTACCACCCATGTAATTTCTTAGAACATCTGGTATTTCAACCCCATCCTCCTTTTGGTCGTTCTCGAGGATGCAGCACAATGTCCTTTCGGTTGCTGTGAGGGTCGAGTTTAACATGTGCACATATGTAGGTTTATCATTACCCTGCTGCACATGTATTTGTATGAGAAAAGTTACGCCTTTGGGAGAGAATAATTGTTAGGCTACAACAACGAAAAATCAATATTGATAGTGTCGAGTTCTTGTATAAATTTGTCTTTCTTATTAATTCTAAAGAGGCCCTGTAATAGATTGTCTTTTGGCCTTGTGTAAAATTCATGGAGAGAGGCTGACAAATCCATGCAGTCTAATTTTACCTTTTTCTGTCCATATCGAGTTTCCAATCTTCTCGCCTGATAATCTGTACAGTTCGAGCAGGAGACCAGTTCTCTGTATGTATTTGATGCGGGGAACCAACCCTCCAAGTCATACTTTTTCGCAGCTGCATCATTTAGTGCACCGGAGACAATGGCTACAACTTGATGGGGAATTTTCAGCTGTTCACAGAATAAATAATCCATAAAGATAATTTAAATTAATTCATGGTGTGAATATTAAAAAAACAAAATGTGACCTTCAAATCAGCAGGCATAGAGTTGGTTTCAAAACATAATCTTACTACAACCCATATAGAGTTATTTTTCATAGTTGACGCAATTATCGATAAAACAAGGTAAATTGAAGCAGATACCATTTTGTAGAAGTCCTCGGAATTTTTTATCATTTCTTCGTGCATGTCCCATGACTCATTTTCGTTTGGGCTGGTTATACAGAATTGTTCCACCTTCTCAAACTGATGAACACGAAAAATTCCAAGAGTATCTCGACCATGTGAACCTGCTTCTTTGCGAAAGCATGACGAATATCCGGCATATCTGATAGAACACATTATTCATAAGTAAAGAAAAAACAAAAAGTAAACAAAATAAAGTCTTAAATGACTGCAAAAGAACAGGTTAAACCCAAAAGTCTAGCTATAAGACTATAGCAGGCCAAGCTACTCGATTGGTGATAAATGTATGGATAATCTACCTCAAAGGCAGTTGCGAAGGATGTATCCAATCATCTTGGTGATATGCACAAAGTGGTTGTTCAGCAGTGGCAATCAGATATTTGTCATCTCCCTCACCAGTTACCTGTTGAACATACAATCAGGCAAACTTTTAATAACCAAAAAATTTAATTTTTCCATTAAGACAGCCATTAAGTGTATGAACGAAATTGCAAGCAATATCATCACCACATCAAGAAAAAAATTCCAAATGTGGGATTCAGCACAATAATTTTATCATATGATAGTATGAAGAAACTCCTATCAAACAAAATATAAACCTGATCCGAGAGTCTCAAATTGAATAAGTTCATTCGACTGGTTAATAATAGCATTTACATGATGTAGACATGTAGTGAACCAGAACTCTTAAAGTGGGAAATCATATGCTAAACCAACAAAATATTTCAACTCATTTCACACGCTAACCTCAAGGCGGTCTGACTAAACTCAAATACTGTCTTTCTCCATTTCAAACCTTAATGAATATGAGTATGCTCTTAACATTACCTTTTTCGACATTACTAATAATGCTTTCTCTTGACATTGATCATATCGCCAATTTAAAAACTTCAAGATCGGGTAACTTAAAGTTTGCAAGTTTATCGAGGACAAAAATATATATCTTGCAAAAATTTGTACGACTCCTCGGATCATCAAATAACAATAACTCTATTCTTCAGGTTACCTTCATGAGGTTTCAGTAGATTTTCAAAAAATATTTGGCAAAATGATAGTTCTCATGGGACAGACACCAACCGGAAATTCAGTAAAATATGGCACTGCAACACAAAATGTATGACAATGAAGGTAGCCATTTGGAACAAAAAACTCATATATGGTCTCCAAACATGCTTTGCCACTTCGAATTGCTTAATGAAGTAAGGTCTGTCTCCAGCCACCGTATAGATTTTGTAATAACAATGACTCAGAGGTCTTTTCAAAGAAATATGCATTCTCTACACCAGTTGTCTCATAATACTAATCTCGAGTTGGTTAAACATTTGAAAACGTAAAAAAACAGCAAAAACGCACTAGTAAACGTAACAAAAGCAGCAGATAGTGGCCAGTTATGACAAGCTCTTCAAAAACCCGGGAACCCATCCGAGCCATTGGTCAATTAAAAAATTTTAAAAATTTTTCTAGTGCGCAACATATCAATCTTACTGAGTGTTGAGAATGGACTTTTTGTTTTATTTTCCTCCTATTTTATTTTCACCAGTTCAACACTCAAGCTCATTACAGCTCCAAGTGCAGCATGAAATTTCTCGAACAGTTAGGTTTTGAGTTGTAAAACATGTTAAAAATTACCTTGTAAAGTTCTTCATCAAATTGTGTTAATTGAGTACACTTGGCCATAATTTCTTTCCTCATGAAGAATGGAGTCTGCAATGCAGTAAAATCCCCTCTTTCCCAAAAAATAAATACCAAAATTGATCAGAGCTTGATTAAGTAGCACACCATCCCCTTTGAGATAGAAACCTCTGCCTCCGGCTACATTTGCTCCTAAAGTACACCAAATCTACTTGAATTAGTAGGCAGCCACAATAAAAATGTGCAATAATTGTGAAAGTTCAAAATATCCGATTGGGGGTGAGGCATGAGCTGCTGCCAGTGAGGATCTGAAACCCTTCCATTCACGCATGATAATAATCAGTTACGCCCAAATCAGTAACTTATTATCGATAAAACAGAATCACACATAACATCAATCAAGTGAACTACGGAAATACTCGAGTCTCCTTGAGAAACAGATTTCATTCATCAAAAAATAAAAAAGAAAAATCAAAAGTAAGAAGTTAGACATCAACCTAAACACTATCAGAATTATCATACAGTTACACAGTATGGAAGCGCACAAGACATGATATTATAAAAAATAATAACGCTCCATACCCTTTTTTACATCCGCAATTCCCAGAAGCTCTACAAGATCAACATGATTTTTCAGCTTTGGTGCAGTCCACTTCTCTACCCATGATCGTTCAACAGCATTATTTGCCTAAAAAATATTTCATCTCTCAAAGGAATGTTTCATCAAAAGAAAACAATGATTTACGGAAGATAAACAACGTAAACGGCATACCTCATCGTTGCTTATGGGGACAGAATCATGTACAAGGTTTCCTATAATTTGCAATCTAGACTGCAATGCTGCTAGAGCTTCTTGCACCTCTGCCTCTTTCTTTGCAATAAGTTCTTTCTTTTCCTCTGTGCTTGCAATCATTTTACTGATATCGTCACCTGACTTTCAATATCCAACAAAAGAATTCAGTCTGATATCCAAAATATTAATAGGAGCAGATAACTCGGTAACGTTGATAAATCCTAATAGATCCAAAGGGTGGTGCGAGTTAAACTCCATAAATTGTAGCTACAAAGCCCCCCAATTTAAATGACAAAGAAATTGGTTTGTTTCTAATAATGTTGCAGGCTTTCCATATGGCATATACTGTATTGGACAAGGCTAGAGTGCAAACCTCAGTATTAGCCAGTTTTCATATTTACAGTTGCTGCTCCTACTAGTGTGTGCAATCTTTACATCAGGACCATACAGATACACTGGTTTAGTTAGTGCAATATGGAAAACAAAACATCAAATCTACCTCTGAAATCAGAATGATTACATGCAAAAACCATAAATAATTAAGTAACAGCATACACTTATTCATGTTTTGTTTTTATCATTCTCTATCATAGTCAATATTACTAGCAGAGCTACTGCTCCTACTAGTGTGTGCAATCTTCACATCCGGACCATACAGACAGTATAATATGGAAAATAAAACATCAAATCTACCTCTGAAATCAGAAAGAATGATTATGTGCAAAAACCATAAATAATTAGGCAACAGCATATGCTTATTCATGCTTTTGTTTTTTTTGTCATTCTCTATCATAGTCAATATTACTAGTAGAGCCCTGCTTCTAAAAACCAACAGAAAGAAACATACAAAGTGAGAAAAATAAGAAAATTCGCACGGGAAAAAAGTGTTATATAAGTATGAAGAAGTACACACAATTCTGAGACTGGCTATTTGTTTGTTTATCTGATTAAAGTCCTTCTTCAACTTATCCAGCTTAAATTGTCCTGCAATAATATCCCAATTCCCATCAAAGTTGCATACAAAGCCATAGACCGAAATGAACAAGGAACTAGAAAGTTGACATGAATAATTACGTTCCCGCCAAAGTCCGTCGAGTTGAATGACCTCATCGACAAGTTCGACATTCGCGAAACGACGACGCTGAGACTCCCTGATTTTTTCCGGGTTTCCGCCTTTCCCTTCCCGGAAGAGATTAATGTCCAACATGCTTATCTACCCCTCCTACTTATTATATCACCGCAAAAATCAAATAATTAAAAAAAATTGGAAAGCGGTTATGATCTTTACTAGATTGAAATGCCAAATGACAAATAATGAATACAATTTAAAATAATCTGTAGAATCGATGTGAACTCAGTGGAACAGCACATATATTACATGGTTCGCAGAATGCGTATCGGAATGGGGACGAAGATCACCTGGACGAAGTTCTGGGGTGTTAAGGAAGGTGCTTTCAGTCGGCGTTCGGCGAGAAAAAAACGCCGTTATAACGGAGAATCGGTCAGTTTATTGCCCTAATTTTTCCCGTCTGCTGTTGTGTAGAGGAACGGGAAGAGGTGTGGGAGAGATACTGCGAGAGAAAAGGAAGTGGGCCCGTTATTTTTAATCAAATGGGCCAACGTAATTTGGAGAATTTCCTTTCTCTTTTTTCATTTTTGTTAGTTCATTATTTATATTAAATTTTTTGGTATGAAACATATTTTTTTTCCCAATTTTAATTCAGTTATTCGTTAATTTGTATTTTTAATACATTAATTGTATTTTTTTAAAGATTTTAGCCTTATTTTAGTCCAAAATAAAAATTAACCATGGAAATTATTTAGTTGTGAGTTAAAAAATTTTTTAACAAAAAAATAATGAAAATATCTACAAGTAAACATAGCTTGAAATTTGCATTTTTTTGTGGAATTTGATTTTCCTTTTTAATTTTATTTGTGTAGATGGAATTAAAAAATTTTAGATAAACTAATTTTCAATCAAAACCCAAAATCTACACATTTATATTTCAATTCAGCGTAAATATTAACTCTCATTATTGAATTACACCAATATATCTTTGGTGTGTTACAGTTCATTCCTCCACCATAAAAGTGATAATCTTATGTTCTATGTCTAGTCTAGAAAATAATAACCAACCTGAAAGCAATCGGAGATCGATCTTTTGCAGCAGTAGTCAAGAGCTTGATTTCATAATTGTTCTCGTTTCTAATAAAAATATATCTAAAAAGTGGATTATATAAGTCCAGAATATGATATTCAGTCAGCTTCAAATACAAGTAATCGTCATCTTCACACAAACTATTTTATAATAAGGACAATAATTTGGATATCCTTAAAAAAAAAACGTGTGCATTGTCGAAGAATTCGGTCCTTGATTCTTATCCAAGACGCCTTAGTATATCTTGCTCCGACGGCCACGTTTATTTTTTACAATATTTTCTTGTTTTTTCTGCGACTTAAACAATGATCGACAAATTTTTATTCTACACAATTTATGATTTACATATTCATATATTCGATGACTTGAAAATATATGCATTTATTATTAAAATATTTATGTTTATAAGTTATTTAATATATTAATTACTTGATATAATAAAAATTAAAAATGAGTCGATATCGTATCAAGCTTGATTGAATGAGGATGTCTCTTGTGAGACGGTCTCACGAATCTTTATTTGTGATACCGGTCAAACCTTCCGATATTCACAATAAAAAGTAATATTCTTAGCATAAAAATTAATACTTTATCATGGATGACCCAAATAACAGATCCGTCTCACAAAATACGTCCCGTGAGACCGTCTCACACAAATTTTTATATGATTGAATTTATAAAACTTGAAACTTGGTCATAAATTTTTTCGAGATTCATATATTTTAGAAAACTAGTTTAAAATATATCTATAGACTATTATAGTTAATATATTATTATATGTTGTATTGAAGAATAATTCTCATGTTAAATTTTCGTTGTAAAGCTTTGTCCTGGTTTTTTTTAAAGGGTAGATATCTTGTGAGACGGTCTCACGAATCTTTATATGTGAGACGGGTCAACACTATCGATATTCACAATAAAAAGTAATAATCTTAGCATAAAAATAATACTTTTTCATGTATCACCGAAATAAGAGAATCTCTATCATAAAATACGATCCTGTGGGACCTATCACAGTAAATTTTTATATTTTTTAAAAATATATTTATAAAAAAAGAAAGATTTTATTTCAAAGAAAGAGGTCAAAAGGTTTGGAAGATCGTCCAAGTAATTAACATCAAACACACGTGTGCGTACGTGGAAGAAAGACAATCGATTTTAATTTCGATATGATTTTTAAACAAAATCCCACCAAATTCGATTGCCAATTCTCAACTCCTCCTACTATTAACAAATCTCGGATTTCCCCGACAAAGGGATAACTAATTCTAATAAACGATGCATAATTATCAGCTGGCTCTGAAATCCTCGGCGGTGTGGGATCGGAGAGAGGACAAGCTTTTCGAGAATTGTCTGGTGGAAATCCCTGATTCGGTGGAGAACAGGTGGCAGATCATTGCTAATCGTATCCCGGGGAAGTCACCGGAAGACGTGAAGCTCCATTACGAGGCTCTGTTGCACGACGTGGGGAAGATTGATGCTGGTCTGGTCGAGCCCCCGAGTTATCCCGATGGAACGGCGCCTCTTGGATGGGATGATCGGCCACGGGCTAGGGATTCCGGTCAGATATCGTTCGGGCCGGGTTCGAGTAGGAGTAGGTATAATGAGGTTGAGAGGAAGAAGGGCACGCCCTGGACTGAAGAAGAGCACAGGTTGGTTATGAAATGGATATGCATCTCGTCGCCAGTTGGTTTTGGCAGAGTCAGTCAAATTGACGAAGATTACTCATAGTTTTAGCAAGTTGTGCATTCTTTGTATGGTGGTAGGCCTTATAAGTAATAACCAAACCTCGTAGTTTCTTATGACTGAGTGACTTTATAGTAAATCAATAGTATCTTGATATGATGCTTGTCCGTAAATAAGGGGATTTCCAAAGTTCCAATAGGAATTTAGTTTACAAGTTATGCTAGGAGATTCTGGGATATAATAACTAAGCAAACACTGAGAAATGATTCAGATTTTCGGATATAATAACTAAGCTCATTTCTCAGTGTTTGAACATTCTTAGAAACAAACAAAAGCTTATGCTATTCTTTGTTTGAGGATGGTAGTATAGTCTTGATTCAATGCAATGCTAAAATCATGAAGTAAGGCTGACTGAATCATATGTGTTGCCAATTAACTTTTGCTAGGACTGTAAGTGGGAAGTGATTGTAGATTGAGTTCAAGTACATGCATATAAGCCTTTTGATATCTTGTATTAGTTCCACAAAACGAAATAAATACTGCTGCACGATCAAGTTGGATGTGTAAAGTGAAAGAGTGCGATGTGAAATTACGAGATCACAAATGCTTCCTTAGTTAAAACATAAAGTTTTATAGATGCAGCTATTTTGTTTGATAGAGACTGTTGGGCTGTATAAATGGAAAACATTAAAATGATGAATGGTTTGATGAGGATGGATCTAAAATTCTAATTAAAAGTTAGTGCTTTGGAGAAAGGATTTGGCAGCCTTTTGATATCTTGTATTAGTTCCACAAAACGAAATAAATTGTGAGGCCCGGGGCCGAAGAGGGCGGGGGGTGATCGCCGGTGCCATGAGGTGGCACGGACAATGAGCGGCTCCTGGCAGACTTCTAGGTGGAGGGAACATGGATGAACCGTTCTTACACCGGAAGGAGAGGGATTCCGAGACTGTTCAATGTAATAGATTGTACAGTTGAAGAGGGCTTAAAAGATTTGATTTGTACTACTCATATCACGAAGGTGCATCTTCTTTTCGGTAGCTCATCACATAAGAACTCCAAAGTTAAGCATGCTTGACTTGGGGCAATTTTGGGATGGGTGACCTCCTGAGACGTTTCCCAGGGTGCGTGTGAGTGAGGACATAAGCACGCTGGAAAGACTCGTCTTGGTACAGTGAGGACAGTCGTCGAATCTGGGGCGTTACATAAATACTGCAGCACGATCAAGTTGGATGTGTAAAGTGAAAGAGTGCGATGTGAAATTACGAGATCACAAATGCTTCCTTAGTTAAAACATAAAGTTTTATAGATGCAGCTATTTTGTTTGATAGAGACTGTTGGGCTGTATAAATGGAAAACATTAAAATTATGAATGGTTTGATGAGGATGGATCTAAAATTCTAATTAAAATTTAGTGCTTTGGAGAAAGGATTTGGCAGCAGTGACAAATTATAAACAGGAGCCAATGTTCAAGGAATTTTACGTTTGGGTGCTATTAAGCTGCAAGATTGTAACTCGATCACTAATGTCATGCTTGGTTGAACTTTTTTATTTTTCGCAGCTTGTGTATTTTGAAACTATGAATGATTTCTGTGTATGGAAAGTAATCGAGAGCTGCTGTTCTATTTTGTCATATAAAAGTGACTGCGCATAGGTATATAGAATTTAAAATTGTGTTAGGTCAGTTTTTTTTATAAATATTGATGCAAAGATGGTGTCAGTAACCTGATTTCGGTAGTCAGATAGAAATAGATGAAGCGAAACAGCTAATAGTCGGTGCGATGGATTAATTGGCTTTTCTTGCACCTACTGTAAAATCATCCTTACGTTTACATAATTTGATGCACCAGAATTCCGAAGTCTATTTTACTCGTTACGTGGGATCCATTCTCTCATCTACATCGTCTTTTGCAGGTTATTTTTAGTCGGGCTCGATAGATTTGGCAAAGGTGACTGGAGAAGCATATCAAGAAACGTTGTCATCACGAGAACTCCAACGCAAGTTGCTAGTCACGCACAGAAATATTATATACGTCAATCTGCAGAAAAGAAAGAGCGAAAAAGGTCGAGCATTCACGACATCACACCCTCAGTCGATAGCTTAACCGTGCCAGCCCAGCCAAATCTCCCTGCCCCAAATCAAAGAAGCTTTCAAACTTTCCAGTTTCAAGATGCCACTCCGTAAATAGACATTAGTTGTATCCATTAGAAACAGTTGCAGATCACGACAGTTTAATTTTGTAAAAAGCTTTTTTAAGCTTGTTAGTTTTTGTGTATTTAAAGGTTTATTATATGGTGGACTACAGGTTATAGGCAGTCGATTTGCTCAGATATATTTAGATGTAAACAAATATGTAAATGTAATTTACTTTAACTTTTATTCAAAATAATACCTGCCAGGTTTATTCAAAATAATATCCGCCAGGTTTTGAAATATTATCAATTTTATTATATATTTTCAATATAAGTGATCTAATGTATATACTGTACCAAAAAAATGATATTATCTTAGAGTAGGTATTTTATAAGATGGTTTCACGTATATTTATTCGTGAGACAGATCAATCATGTCTATATTTACAATAAAAAAATATATTTGACACAAAAAATAATATTTTTTCGTGGATGACCTATATATAATATCTGTTTCACAAAATTGACCCGTGAGACCAGTTTTTGTGATTATTCTTAATTACGAAAGTGGGCCTTATGAGAGCATCGTCAGTCATCTATTAGTATGTATTTTTTTATGAGACAACATCACAAATTTATATTCATGAAACGAGTCGATAATATTTATATTTATAATGAAGAATATTATTTTTGACAAGAAAAATAATATTTTTATGAGTCGAGTTGACTCATAAATATATCTCATAAAATTGACATTGTCATATATTTTTTGTGATCAAATAATTAAGGCAAAAACTTGTGTGAGACGGTCTCACGGATCGTATTTTGTGAGACAGATATTCTATTTGGGTTATCCATGAAAAATATTACTTTTTATGCTAAGATTATTATTTTTTATTGTGAATATCGGTAGGGTTGACCCGTCTCACAGATAAAGATTCGTGAGACCGTCTTACAATAGACCTACTCAATAATTAAATAGAAAACTCCAGAGTGACGTGGCTAACGAAGTTGGCTTCGACTCTCACCAGTGAGGAAAGATGCTGTTATACTAATTAATAACTAAAAACGTGCTTAATTAAACCATCCGACATATTCTGTATATATAATATGTATTTCCCCTCCAAATCTTCCTGTATAAACCCCGATTGAAAGAATACTTCAAGAATTCAAAGAAATTGCCACCCCGTTTCTTCACGATGCACGCCAATTTCTCACCAATGGCGCTGAATTACTCGGCGGCTTGGGATAGGAGAGAGGACAAGATTTTCGAGAATTGTCTGGTGGAGATTCCTGACTGTGTGGAGAGGTGGAAGATGTTGCTCATAGGATTTTGTGGTGGTTTTGTAGAGAATTACACTTACAATCGTGGCTAGAAAAGTATTTGTGGACAGAAAATTGCTTGGCCCGTCATGTGAAGGTCAAAGGTCGTGGAGGTGAAATATCAGTTAATAGAAAAACTAGGCGATAAAAGAAGAGAGGGAAGCCAGAACTAAAAAAATATTTACCATGATAAAAGATAACAATGTTTGACAATATGATGTTTAGAAGATTTTAGCTTACCAAACAAACTTACCAAACAAACTATCAAGCTTTGAGATAGAGTAATTGAGCAAGTACTAAAAATTGATTCATAGACTTTGGAAAGGCAGTTTGAACTTTTGTCCATTAGATCCATGTAATGATATGTGTTTTAAGAATGATGCTGGGAAAATAAAGAGGAAAAAAAAAAGAAAGGCTTTTGATATCTGTCGATTCAAGAAGGCCAAAGACAGGTCTTGGATAAAAGGGATTCATTTAGTCTTTTTGGAAGGATCCAGTTGTGAACTATAATCAGAACCAGTCCTTATAAGATTTCCCCTCAGGGTTGCCATTCACGTTGGTTGCTCTTTTTACTATTTATTGTTCAAGTATTTTGAACAAATGATTAAGTGTGCTGGGAAAAAAATGGAAAGTTGGTACTGTGATATTTGCTGGTGTGTTGTGGGTGAGATATTTTTGCTTCTCCGGGTTTGTTTTTTTATGGTGAATGATGTAAAGAAGTTGAAAAACTTGACTGTAAAAGTGGATAAAAGTCAGCTATGAAAATTGAAAGGAACAAAAGGATACTAGTTGATGCAGCCCATTAATTGTCTTTTCTTTCGTCTACTGAAAATTCATTTTATGATTGTTTAATCTTTCTAAAAATTTAAGTTTCAATCCCCTTAATTATATTAAGTTGCCCTCACCCAAAACTTTGACCTCTCCTGCTGATACCATCTGTTGCATGCATCATGTGATTGTGATCCATTCTGTACATGAACTCATTCACATCAACTTTTACAGGCTATTTTTAATCGGGCTCAATAGATACGGCAAAGGTGACTGGAGAAGCATATCAAGAAACGTTGTCATCTCAAAAACTCCGGCCCAAGTCGCTAGTCATGCTCAAAAATATTTCCTCCGTCAATCTGATTGGAAAAAAGAAAAAAAAAAGTCGAGCATCAATGACATCACAACTGCCATTGATAGCTTAACCGTGCCCGCACAGCCGAATCTCCCAATCCCAGATCAAACAAGTTTTCAACATTTCCAGTCTGACATTTGTAAATCAAAATATCATGTACCTTCTATTTAGATAGAGCTGACAGATTATTGATGTTCAAATTTGTAAAGGTTTTTTTTGGGGGGTTTTCTAGGGCTAGTGATTGGAAGTTTAATTTGGCAGGGATAGATTGGCATTTGGGGTTTCATGGTAGTAGGTATTGGCTACATGTATATGTTAGATTGTTAAATAATACGTTTGATCTATAAGGATTGGTTAATATTTTTTCATTTATTTTCTTTTCTTTTTTCTTTTTAAAATTTTTCCGATACGTGGAAACTCGTGGTCGTTATTCTTCGATGCGCACTGTGTAAACTTTCGGGTTAACACAGTACTCCGCAAATCATGCTAGTCAGATAAATCGCGTTAGACAAGCCTTGTGCATACATTCGCTGGATGAGAATAAGATATTGATAATGAAACTTGAATTCATGATTATCAGTCAAACGAACAATCATTTCATCAAATTGAACATCTATTCTGGATTTTACTTTTTTTTATTTGTCAGATCACATTAAATTAATTTTAATAACTTATCATAAAATTTGTAAATTAATTCGATTAATTCAATTATTTAGTAATAATAACTTTCTATCAATCACAATTTTTTATTATTTGCATAATGGTCGCTTGGTTTTGTTACCAAACACATGTGATGATTTTTCCATAAAAAGGTGAATGAACTTCAATCTATTTGAATCTTTTTAATACAAATTGACGGAGATATGTTAGGAAAGTCGCATATCTTTTGGTAGAAATAATCGAAGGATTCAAAAATCATATGGCAACAACATATATATGAGTGAGTCTCATTTAATACCTTCTCACCGATCTTAATCGGTGAGACAGGTCAATTCTACATTCCTACCCATATTTACAATAAAGAGTAATACTCTTAGTATAAAAAGTAATACTTTTTCATGGATGACCCAAATAAGAAATCCGTCTCACAAATATGACCCGTGAGACCGTGTTACACAAGTTTTTGTTCATATATATTTATGTTTTTTAAGAAGAAAAATTATAATAACAAAAATATTATATCATAAATAAATTTTATTTGATATTTATCATTTCAAGATATTTATTATTTCACTCAATTTAACTTAATTTACATAATAAAAATATAATTATTTTTTATAATAAAAATATTATGTTTCAAGGGCCAGCCGACCCATCCATTATTCTCGGAAGCAAAAAGCATAAAGCAAGCGAAGCTGAGCTCCCTTCTTCATCTCCATTTCACACCAACATTTCCTCTAGTCAGGCACCTAATCCATCCAAATCCATACGAATCGATCATCATAATCAACCGATTCTGGAATTTGTTGTGGAATCGGTGACGAAACGAACACAATGGTGTCGGCTAACAGAGAGATGGTGGTCTACTGCTTCGACACTCTGGTGGCGCACTATAACAGCGAACAAGCTCCGCCCCCTGCTTTTGATGAGGGTCAACAGTATGCGATTTTCTTTCTGTGTTTTTAAATTGCTTTTATGGGGTATTGTATGGAATTAAGTTTAACGGGTATGATTAAGGAGCATCAGAATTTGATGAAATTTTTTAAAATTTATTGGTTTTCTTCTTAAAATTTTATTAAATTGTAGCCGGATCAATCAATGGATGGATCCGGCACAAATTTGTTTAACATTTCTCAGTGATGTTTGACTTGTGTCTTTTGCTTTCTGTTCATTTATTTGATTCCAAAATCGGTGTTTTTTTTGTCGTATTACATTTGTTTGTTTGTTTGTTTTTTCTTTCTGGTTCCTTCTGTCAAGAAATCGTAACTTACTTGATTTTAGTTTCTGTGAAATCAAGGTCTAATTTTTATGTACGACGCTAGTTATTTGCTTGGTAGTCAGTGTCTTTGAACAATTGTTCTTGATTGCCTTGTACGAACTACAAGTTTTCACTATCGGAAACAGGTGTTCCACCCCTCATTGAGTTGAAGGGTTGGGAAAAAAAATAATTCTGGCGTCTTGATCATACTTTAGTGTCCCCTAAGTAAGATGCCAAACATTCACATCTTGCTTTTCATTTTTCTAAAATTTGGCTTGCCTGTACAACGGTGATGGTTAACCTTTCTCGTTTCGTAATCTAAGAAAATATGGATTTAATGTTTTCGATTTGTCTGAGGATTTTTGCTGAAAAAGAAGTGCATGGTGACCAAGCAGGATTTATTTGATATGTGACATATACCTCTCTGAAAGTTTACTCTGGTTTCAGCCCCTTGTTTGTGACTTGGAAGAAAGCAGTAAATGGTGGAGAGCCTCGACTACGTGGATGCATAGGAACTCTTGAAGCTCGTGGCTTAATTAATGGATTCAAGGACTATGCTTTGACAAGGTTGTTTGCATTAGATATGTTGATCCATTGTACTGCATGTCTGCTTTGTTTGGTGCTTGACATTTTTAAGACGTTAGGCAGGTGCAGTGTTCTCATATGTTATCTTGAATCATACGTTGAATCTATCATGCATTTTAGAATTCAGATTGACACTTGTGATTTTGATCCACGGGTGGTTCCAGTTCCATATGCTTATTCCTGAATTCTCGATTTTCCTTCTTTTGCTGCATTTTTCTGTCTTGCTGTCTCCTTCCTAATCAGCTTCTATAAGCATGTCTGTTGATAAGTATGTGATAGAAATAGCTCTACAATGGAGCCAGAGAAAAATTAGAAATATGTTCCTGCCTGTAAAGTTGACAGTCTCGCGCTAAAACATATTTATATACATTTTTTTTGAATAATTAGTCTGTGGGAACAGAATTATGAATAATTAATGTGATTTAACATCTTATTGTTCTCGACTATTCCTAATTCAAATCATCTTAATCAAAAGCATTAATGCAATTGTTGTACCCTTGACTCGATATCAAACTGAGAATTATCAGTAGTGCAGATGTTTGTGCCTTTATCTGTATCATTAAGCATCTTATATATTTCCACCTTCTTCTCACATTTTGCAGTGCCCTGAGAGACCGACGATTTCCCCCTATACAGGCAAAGGAGTTACCTAACTTGGAATGTACAGTTTCCATCCTGATTAATTATGAAATTGCTCGTGACTACATTGACTGGGAGGTCAGAGCTTTTAATGAAATTTAAGCTGTTGTGAAATATGTGTAAATGCATGTATGCCTGACTTCCAACTTTCGGGTTTGGCATGTATCAAACTATACGGATGATGTGCATGTGACCTTATTCGTAAAATTTTATTCTCAAATCTCTAGTATTTACATCGTCCTGGCAGGTTGGGAAGCATGGAATAATTATTGAGTTTACTGATCCTGATTACAATACAGCACGAAGCGCTACCTACTTGCCTGAGGTTGCTGCCCATGAAGGTGACTTCTGAGTTCTGTTCCTTTTGAATTCCCCCTTCGTGTAAAACTTGACTCTAAAATACTAGTGCACTGTAAATCCCTACTCTGGAAATTCTAAGTGAACCACTCAGCAATATGGAAAGACTGTTCACTAGTGCATATTGCACACCATCTAGCTCCACACTCCCGGCATTTTAACTCGTTTTTATCATGTTAGGCTGGACAAATATTGAAGCGGTTGACTCATTAATGAGAAAGGCAGGCTACAACGGCCCCATAACCGAACCCCTGAGAAGACGCATTCGACTGACCCGTTACCAGAGCACTCTATTTACCATGCGATACAGTGATTATGTTGCCTATGTGAAGACAACTCGAGGTGCTGCTCCGACTATTTCTGGGGCAAAACCGAGCAATTATTGGTAATTCCTCCACCTTCTGTTTCAGCCTCGAACTATTTGGCTGATTATAAGGGAAGGTATCATTGATTTCAGCAAAAAGCTGAATGGGACTGATTGCGTATGTACCAAAGTCCATAAAAGCCATTTCATTGCCAAGATACTATTTCTTTGAATTTCCCCGAATGAAATTATTGGTCTCACTCATTTTATTTAATTATCATATTTGGGTTAATTGTTGATTTAAAACGTTTTAGCATATGGTCTTGTTAATGGTGTTTACCTCAAGGTTAGTTCCATTGGGAGCTGAAGGTCTTAACATTTTAAATAGAATATTTTACCATAATCGCATTACCCCAAATAGTTTTTTATTACAAGCGTATGTATCGTTTGCAATATTCCTCCACTACAAAAAAAAAAAAAACGAGGCTAAACCGTCGCCTAAAGGGTTAGGCGACGGTTCTAGCGACGGTTTGGTAGTCCGTAACCAGAGGTCGCGTCGACTTCATATAGCGACGGTTTCTCAATAAACGTTACAAATTAGCTTTAGGCGACGGTTCTAGCGACGGTTTGGTAGTCCGTAACCGGAGGTCGCGTCGACTTCATATAGCGACGGTTTCTCAATAAACGTTACAAATTAGCGATGGTTTTGTTAATTTAACGACAATTACATACAGACAGTCGCTAATTTATCCTATAACCGTCGTTAATCCAACTATTTTTTTTTGTAGTGTTCGATTCAAAAGCACCAAATTCAAAAATATTTATAGATTCAGTTTCCAAAAAAAAGTAATATATATCTAATTATTAGTTGGTATTAATACCTTATAAAAACATGGTTCAAATCTCCTCGTTTAAAATGGTAGGGGGATCATACAAATTTCAAGTAATTCCAAAGCAAGCATGAGCAAGAAGCTAGCCCGTGAGTGAATTAAAAAGTAAAAATTAGAGCAAAGTTCAGTAAACATACTATCCAGAAGGACCAGAACCGCAAAATCCAATTGAATGCTAAGAAAAAATCGAAGTCTTGAAAAGAGACAACAGAATGACCTTCCCGACTTCGTAACAATTCCAGGAACTTCGTACACTATTTGATCATATAAAACTTATTCAACACTCCCTCAAAACACAGCAGCTGACACCAAGCTGCATTTCAAATCACGGTGCTGGTTGTCCATGTCCCTTGAACACTCGGGTTATTTGTAACATGCCTTGTCCTCAGCTTTACCACTTTTCTTCCCTGAGAATTTCTTAGCCTGGTCGCGCATTGGAGTATCTCGTCTGGAGTCAAATTCTTAATGCAGACTACACGCTCATTCTTGTTTCCTGTATAACAAATAAATAATAAAACATTCTGATCTATTTCAGACGAATCACTTGCATCAGCACCAAGAACACAAAAGAACGCAGCTGGGGATAATTGGCAAGTATGGTCAGTTCGCATGTTATATGTGCATCAATTCCATCCTCTGCCCGAATATTACTGCAATTGGAGATTTAGTTTTCTATCGTATAAGTGTTTGACTTGTTGTATCTAAAACCATTAGATTGTAATTTTTCTCACTATGACTTGTTGGTGTTCAGCTCAAAGAAAGAACGATGATCGATTATAGTTCCAGTATTTTTTTTGACAAAAACTCAAGCTTCTTTATTTTTCTCTCAAAAATTTCATGTCAAATTTGGAATCTCCATTCTTCCGATGTTCTCATTCATGTTGCAAAATCAGTATTTCGGAAAATGGTCAGAGTAATTTCACCTTTTTCCACTTAAAACATCAGTTAAAAATGGAGATAACAGCCAACCAAATTTTCGTGTTTTACAACTGGAAAAAGTAAGACAAAAAAATCTGTAACAAACACCAAATAAACTCTCCTATGTCAAACAGATGTTACCAGAGTAAATTGATTCCAATCTGAGCATATTTTTCCATATGAACATTTCCAACACATATGTGCAAGCATTAAAACATTCATAGACATACAACGAGACATAAAGGAGGTAGAGATCTCACGATATAAACCCTTTAAAAGAGGATGATAACCGCGATTAAGCTCAGTGACCACCTCCAGATGGGGATTTTTTTCTCTAAAGGCTGGAAGATGAGATTCCATAAATTCCCTAAAATCAAATTCAAAATACTCAGTCTTGTTTATAAGTTATATAAAGAAGTAATCAGTACCATTTCACTCATTAAAAATTAAGTTGTTGATCCATTTCGTAAAGTATGCAAAAAATGACCGTGAAATTCTTAGGATATTCAAACCCAGCCACTACATATTACCATGAGACACAATAACTACACAGCAACGTGTTATGTCACTATCCGAGACAAGAATTGTGGACTATCATCCGATATGTTTAGACACAGCTTTTAAACAAGGGAAAATAATAAACTTTAAATTATAATAGAGAAGAAAGGTACTCATTCGTGGCAATACCAAAATTGCACTTAAAACAAATAACATACTAGATCTGATGTGTTAATCTCTAAGCTCACAAAGCTTCATCCATCACAAGAATAGCCATTCATTGAGCAAAATGAAAGGTGGAAGGAAACCCGTTCCATGTGTTGGGGGGTTTGAACACGCTTGTATTTTTCGTATTCTAAGGAATTAAGGACATATCACTAGCGTCCTTATCATACCATATACCACCATTTTTGCAAATTTAGACACCCATATGAACACATTGAGTCATATTTCTCATTCCATCACCTGAACATAAATATTGAATTTTATGGGATACACACAAAACTTTCAATCAGCAACAAACTGAACAAAATCTAAAGTAGCTTAAGCATAAGGTCACGACCAATGGAATCAGTGTTTTTAAATATCCTCCTCTTCTTAGAATGCGCAACAATTAAACAACTCTTCATAGCTATGAATTTATTCTAGTATTCTACAACTTCTTTCTCATTCCCCCATATAACCAAAACCAAAAATTCAAAACAAAGGGGTAACTCCCTTTCTTTATTATAGGTCAGGTGAACTACAGTTCTTGAAACCAATCCTAACAGTTCTTGAAACCAATCCCAACAAAATCCATATCTTCATTATTTCCTAATGCACGAAAAAAAGTCCACTAATCAAACTTTTCTCCCCAAATTCTATCAAAATCATTAATCCTTCATAAGCGAATTCCTTGAATAAAAAAATAAAAAAAAAACTACCAAGACCCATAAACCAGCTAAAAAAAGCCAATCAAATAGAATAATCCACAAATCAACCAAGAAAACTAACAGCTCAAACAAAGTGTTGAAAGATTGATCGACCTGATGCCTCTGCTACTGCCGCCCCAATTACAGAAACTCACAACCAGCTTCTGTAGTTGCCATACACCTCTCAGTGACATTTTCGATTCTTCTTTTCAAATATCGCAGCTTCCCCAACACTGTACTGGAAATAATCTGAGCAGAGTTTTCACTCTCACTGTTGAAGCTTGTTTCCACAACGCTGGAGGCCGATGAGGAAATTAAAAAAAAAGGGGGATGGGATGGGATGGACGCAGGTTAATTTGGTAATTTGCGCAAACTCAAGATGAAAATAGATAAACGTGTTTGGACTACAAAGATTTTAGGAATCGCTGAAGAAAATGGATAGAATCATAGCGACGGTATTTGACAAACAGTCGCAGATTTTGATCGGCAACGGTTTGTTCAAAACCGTCGCTATTAGCTGTCGCTGAATATTAGCGACCATTTTATGATAAACAGTCGCTAAAATAACAAAAAATGATGAAATATAAACGTGTTTTGGACTACAAAGATTTTTGGAATTCTTGAACCGGGTCCGATCGGGAAAAGATAATTTTTGGGTCAATCCTCCAACCGTTGAAAATAAGTTTTTTTTAATTACATTTATTTGAAATTATTATTTTTATGGTTCATTCTATCACATATTTCATTAAATAAAATGTAAATTTTGAGTCCGATTTTTTAAATTTGGGTCAATTTTTTATAATTTAGGTCGAACTTTTTTACATTTGGATAAAAAATTTCGGATACGGTTTTCATCTTGATCAAGTTTTGGATTGTTTTTATATGAACAATTTTGGTTAAGAAAGGAGAAATTGTATGCAAATTGGTGGAAATGAAATAGATAGGTGGCAATCATTCAATTCTACTATCCTCTGGTATTCATTTAGTTCCGATTTCTTAACCACGACGCAATCCGCCCAGATCAATTGATATCGTTCCAGAACTTGATCCGAATCTATTAATTTCTCTTCGCATCACAGGTTTCAGTTTAATCGTTTTATCGATTTGATTTAGCTTTTATCTGATGATGATAATTACCATGCTGTTGTTTTTTTTTATCGTCGTTTTCGGCCTGAGGTATGCAATTGTTATCTGGGTTTGTTTCGATTTTCACTCATTGACTGTCCACTTGCCATGCGAGCATACTGGTTTTCGTTGCGATGTCGTTGATTTTGTTGGTTTTGTGTTGTTAATTTTATTATTTTGACTGCTCGTGGTTAGGGTTATGGGGTTATATATTCTTTTGGCTCTGAAGAAATTGTATAGATGCATGCAGAAGCTGATTTGGGTCTTAGGTCTCGTAGTTTACTTCTGTATTTTTTCTTTGCTTGGGATTCTGCTAAAGGGAGTACATTTACTGAGCTTGTGGTTCATTTGTCTGCCTAACAGCCTAAGTGCTTTTCCCCCCCTCTTACTTTAGGTGAAAAGGACTTGTCTCTGGGGATAATTCGTTTTCTGGGATTGGTTTTCGGAAAATGAGTCCAAAAGGTTTGATTTACAGCTTTGTTGCGAAAGGGAATGTTGTTCTGGCCGAGCACACTCCTTATTCTGGAAACTTTAGTACAATTGCCGTCCAATGCTTGCAAAAGCTTCCTTCTAATAGCAGCAAGTATACTTACTCATGCGATGGTCACACATTCAATTTCCTCCTCGACAATAGATTTGGTACTTGATCCTCTAACATGCTCACTGTGTCCTTATCAGCTCAAATTATGTTTAGAAACATTATAATACTCGTTTGATTTGCAGTTTTCCTCGTTGTTGCGGACGAATCAATGGGAAGAAGTGTACCTTTCATATTTCTTGAGAAAGTGAAGGATGATTTCAAACAACGGTATGGAGAGAGCATCAAGAATGATGATCAACACCCTCTAGCAGATGATGATGAGGACGATGATTTGTTTGAGGATCGATTTAGCATTGCGTATAATCTTGACCGAGAATTTGGGTGCGTAAATAGCTTATTTTGAGTGCAATTGCATGATGATTTAAATTTTCTGATGTCCAAACATTTACTGAATTTTGTATTGTATTCTTTACTAGGCCAAGGCTTAAAGAGCACATGGAATATTGCATGAATCATCCTGAAGAAATCAATAAGCTATCCAAATTGAAGACACAAATAACAGAGGTCAAAGGGATCATGATGGACAATATAGAGAAGGTAATCGTTCATTTCATACAATGTTAGATGGAATGTAAATGTAGGTTAATTGTTGCTTGGGTGTTAAAGAAACGTGCTGAAGATCATGTCCGTGTGCTATAAAAATGCTTATTTATTGTGTTTGAGTACGATGAATTTCTTCTGAAGTTTTGTGAGCTGGACTTTGGACTAAACACTTGGATCTGTCATATTGAATTTATCTCTCACACTTACATGTTTGTTTTCTCATCCTTTGCGAACAAGCATGGCTTTGAATTTTGAGCCAGAAGAAGATTTTCTGCTAACATATTATCATGCACTCATAATGGTCCATGAATCACTACCAATAGATTATAAAATGTGTTGAAGAGCTAAGTGAAAAGGATGTGCGCTTCTTAAAGGAGGGACCTCTCAATTTTTCCGGTCATTAGGGATCTTAGATTAAGAATAGTGAAATCAGCTCCTTTTTTTATTTCTTGTTTCTTAGCATTAAATGCATGCCACTAAGCAGTTTCGAATGATGAACTTCCGTTCACCATTTTGTTTCAGAAAGTCTGCCCTATGTTTTACCCATTTTGGAATGTGGTTTTTTTAGGATATTCAAGCACTATGTTGCGATTGGTAGGCAGAAAATGCCAAACTTCTTGTTATAAATTAATCTTTATAAAAATTTTGACCTCATATTTTGAAATGCACACCATGCATATGCTCATGCAAAACATACAGATAATTATTTAATGCCATGCATAATTTTGAAAATAAGGATGTGTTGATTTAGTTACTTCTTACTTTTCTATCAAACAAAATAACATGTTTGTAAATCAATGTTGATGTACGTCCTTGCAATTTTTGAACTAGTTTGGTATAATTTGCATACCCAAACTAATTTTTTTCCGTCCATTATTTGTAGAGTACACACTTCTATGATTTCTTCATAAATTTCTAGTTTTCAACAAAACCAATGCTTCCTCCACGCACTCTGATAATTTTACATATATATGTTGTTCCTGCTACTTTAAATCATAAACTTCTCCCAACACTCCATATGCAGATCGTTGCTAACATCTCCCTCTTTGTCATAACCCAATTCTAAAATCCCCAAAAGACCTTAAAGCCTATGCTCTGATACCAAAATGTACGGCCCAGATTTCCTCACTCGAATCGCATGCAATAGTTAATAAAAATAGTTGTCTTTCTAAGTGAGCCCATCCTATTTTAGTTAAATTCTGAATAGAAACTTCCAATATCATTAATTGAAACTTACAATAGAAAATAATTACATCTCCATGCCATACAAATTGACGTCTCGGATTGTTTTCTTCCTTGACAATCTCTCCAACATATTTTATGTATTCTTCCTCATCATCTGTTTCATTACCTAAAGACAAATTATCCAGAACACTATTACATTCAACCACTAAATCGATCTCAAAGATAACGACAAAAGATTTCATAATAACAAATAATAAATTCACATGCATATAGGACGTCAGAATTCAAGAAGAACGAAATAACAAAATCCTGATCAGAATCTCTAACATACAACACTTTGACCATAGGGAAACAAGAGATGTCTCATATGCTCCTCACATGCAACACTTTGACCCGTAGGAACCAAGAGGTGATTTACATGACAGACATAACATAACGACCTATCATGTAACACTTTGACCATGGGAAAACAAGAGGTGGCTCACATGCATCCTCACATGTAGCACTTTGACCCGTAAGAACCAAGAGGTGGCGCACATTACACAAATATCAACTAGAATATCGCCAGAACATAGCCGAATGCAGAATTCCAACAGATAAGAAAACAATAAAGCACCAATAACAACAATATGCATCTAAATCCATTATGTGGAGCTTTTGCAAAATAATGTTGGAAAAGGAGTATACACACTTGTGATCTTTAGCTTAATTGTGAATAATTAGTCAGAAACCATGAGAAATATCAAAATCTATAAACAATGTTATTCTCATCAGATTATCATCTTAGCATATTCCAAAATAATATTTTTAATTCCTACAGTTTTTCTGAAGTATTTATTGTATACTTAAAATCCACTATTTCTAATGTCTAGCTCCCACTTTTACAATAAATCAAAGTTTATACAAAACAAATTCTAAATATTCACTGTTGTTTATAAATATGTAACGTGCATGAAATGGGATTTAAATTCCAATAATTTAATATAATTTTTTAAAGTCTAAGTACGCAATTATGTGCTAGTTGGATTATAAAATAGTATTTAGCAATTTATGAGGAATTTAATACCGATAGTTCAACTCACTTTCACATCCTTAATCAGTTGCAACAATTTTCATAAATACCATATTAAAATAATCTCGTAACTTCATTCTAGCCACACTTATTTCAACATCATCTATAAAATATTTTCCCAAATCGACAAATTCCAAGATAACCCATAGTTGAAATACAAGTATCTTAAAGCAATAGAATCTGACGGAATTGTGGAAGCTTGGGATGATTTTCTTCTATTAATTTTCTTAAACGGGCTCATAAAAGGTTAGGGGTTGAGGGTTTTTGGTACGGCACATAGAGTTTTAGGACTAGGGGTTCTAACGCATGATTGTTACAGAAAAGGGGTTTTATTCAATCTATATTTTAAGCCCAAAATTAAAGAATTAAATTAACCTAAAACATTAATGATGTTTATCTAGAAGAGCTCATTATTAATTATATGATAATACCAAAATCATATTATGCATGATTTATTTGTTTAAGTTATTATCCAAAATTAAACTTTACACAACTATATCACTGAATTTTATTTTAAAAACTGTTTGGCTACTATTTGGGTTGTTACAGGTTATTACGGAAGAATTTATCTCGAGGATAACAGATATGCTGTATTACTAGGATGTTAGGATGCTTTATGAATTAGATGTATAGATTTGTTCTCAAGGTGAAAACTATACGCAAGAGGCTCAGGAAAAAAAATGTGTGTGGTTTAGCATGTCCTATGATTCACTCCGAACATATCACTTAGAAAACTCCAATTCAGAATACTCTACTTTGCTATGTGGTAGGGAATAGGCTGCAAGTGACCTTGATTGTTTTTAAAATCCACCGAGACGACCTGAGAAAATTATGTCAGAGCGAGACTCATTTTGTGAGAGTATCTTTATTTGGATTGTATAAAGAAGTTCATGTATCACTGTTGCATCTATGTAAGTTGGTATCTAAGCCTGGGGGAAGCATCAACTTCAGTTTCTTCTTAACTTACGGGACCTAAATTTAAAAGGCTTCCTCTCTCATTCATGTTCACCAAATGATTCCTTTTAAGTATGTGAGGTTTGTAAAATATAAACAAATGAATTTGTAGCCTCCCACTAGCTCGTGCTTTTGAGACAAACTGACTCAATATGGTTATGGCCAAGAGGTCAAAGGTTCGAGACTCTGGGAAGAGAGCAAAATCCCATATTTAAATTGACGCACGACTTGGATATTGAAATATATATATATATATATATATATATATATATATATATATTCCCAGCTCTTGGCTAACACATATTAGAATACAAAGCTATTGATTATGTTGTCTGACATGAGTTCAAGCTTTTACACTAAGCAGTTTCAACATAGCACCAATTATTGAACTAATTTTTTGCCTTCAGGTCTTGGATCGTGGTGAGAAGATTGAACTACTGATTGATAAAACAGAAAATCTTCAGTTCCAGGTGAGAATTTTCTTCTGTCTAAACTTGCAGGAAAATATAGATACTTGGATTTCACGTGATAGAAAATGTTCAAGAGAATATCTTGTTCAGGCTGACAGCTTCCAAAGGCAAGGAAGGCAGCTACGCCGTAAAATGTGGCTGCAAAATCTTCACATGAAGCTGATGGTTGGGGGAGCTGTTCTTGTCCTACTCTTCATCATTTGGTTCATATTTCACTAAACTTGTCAGAGTTTGGATCTATATCGTTTTGTGAGTCAACTTCGTTTCTTTTCTGGTACTAGCACGGTATGTTCCTGTATATTTGTTGTTGGTGCAACACCATGACATTGTTAAAGTTCTTGCACATTACACGTATGTTCCTTCCAGATCGTTTATTTCACCTTGATAATTAAGTGAGCTTTGGTGTTGTATGGTATACTATGAACGATCGATCTGCAAAGGCTCTTTTAGCTAAGGTGTCGTCGCCTATATCTCAGGATTTTACAATTTCATGTGATATTTGAAACCCCAACCCATGCGTGTGGGGTTTGAGGATTGAATTGTACGCCTTTTTATTTGAATATTTCATTCGTGGACTTGAAAATTCATTGGAAATTTTGACGTGAAATTTCTTGGGTTTCAATTTCAAACAAGCTCCTCGTTCATACCTATTCTATTTCTATTTCATCAGCAGCATATAATTAGCCGTGACAAAATGTGTCTATATAGAATGTGTCTATATATATCTATATATATATATATATCCAGTACATCTCGGTTCTTTGAAATTTTAAAACACGTATATATTTTAAATATATGTATATTATATAGCCAGAAAATGTATGGACGAAAAGTCATCGGTTTCCACGCTCGTATAAATTTGCTTGACGACGGACGACGATTAGAATACAAAAAAATATGTTTATGAATTTACTTTGTATGATATACAAAAAAAACTTTTGTAAGAAGGTTTTTCGAGTTGATTTTGTGATTTTATCTTTTATTTATGTCATACATGAAAAAAAAATTATTTTTGTGCTAAACGTTTTATTTATTATTATAAATATCGACATAGTTAATTCGTTAATCGGATAAATAGTTAATTCGTTAAACGGATAAATATACGTGAGATCGTCACAAAATAGAATAATATTTATCATAATATTAATATATTAGAGAGTTTGACAAATGGCCATCTCGAATAGTAGGTATATAATTTGTCTTTATATTTGAAATTAATTTTTTTTGAATCCTTGTCATTATCTTGTGAAAAACCAAGCAATCACTTTTTCAATGCAATCTTGTGCTTCCCTCGATATATCAAATCCTCCTCTCTTTCCCAGTTTCCTACTCTTGCACCAAAGCAAGAACATTAGCAAAAATGGCAACTGAAAATAAATTAGAATCATCTGAAAGCTTCTACGATCTTCCTCCAGAATCGTTTTCTATCCCGATAGACAACGAGCAAGCTTGGTATCATCGTCATGCAATCATGCAACGTAAAACATCTCGGAAACTCGGTTTACATCACGCATCCAACTCGTTCTCTCATCATTCTGAACTCCGATTCGATCGAAAAACTAAAGCATCGGTGCTTCATAACGCTAAGATATCATGTGTTGTTAGAGGCAATCTTGGGGAAAACAAGGTCGGAAAGTTAAGGTTGTTTAGGAGCCGGTCTGAACCGAAAGGAAATATGGCTCCACAGGTTTCTGAGCCGGGGTCGCCTCGGGTTTCTTGTACCGGAAAGGTTGGGTTGAAGAGCGGTGACGGTAAGAAAACTGGGTTTTCGAGATTGTTCGGTTCATTGTTTCCAACGGGGTCCGGGAAACGTCAATCAAGGAAAAAGCAAAACGGCAATGGTCATTGAGCATCGAACCGGTTCAAATTGGGTAAGTTGTCAAAATCAATCGTCGACAATAATTTTGATAAGCCAGCTTGTATGTATTCATTCACATTGGCATTCCCCATTGGTTGTTTTGTTTAAATTAGCAAACGTTTTTTAAAAAAATTTTATCATTATATTTTCATTTGTTCTAAAAATATATCATAATTTGTTTATATATAGATATATATATATATATACATATACATATTATATATATATTATATATATATATATATGAAACATAGTCTAGAATTAAAATAAAGAAATAATTATTGTTTTTATTAACAAAAAAATATGATCTTATATTAAGATATTATCCATGAATTGAATTTGTCAATATTGAATTAATGAGTAATGTCAAATAATCAATGCGGTTTAGAATTAATCGGACACTTGAATGGAAACCAAATCACATTAATATTTGTTTGACCTTTGAATTTTAACTCGAACCAAATATCTTAGCTTGATATTAAATCCATAGTTCTAGATATGTCTGAAAATATTTTTAAAATATAAATTAAATGAATTGGAAAATCTATAATAAAGTAATTAATAATTTTGTTTCGATTAATATTGCTTAGAATTATATGACAAATGTTTTATGCATGCGTAGCCGACGAGAATCGGCACGATTATGTCGTCACGTATATATATTCTTAAACATAACGATACACTAATAAAACAACAAAGTTGCATAATTGAATAATTATATTTTGGGTTAATTAACAATTCATTTTTATTGTTTATTTTAATTAAAATATTATATATTGATTTGTTTCGAAAAAAGACAAAATCAGCACCTGAGATGCACAAACAGTGGACAAATACGAATAATCTACAAATCCAATTTTTAAAAATAATAATTATCGTGTCAAGACTAGCTACGTACGTTTTTATTATGCGTTGAACAGAGATGAATAATCTACAAATCTAATTTTAACAAATAATAATTATCGTGTTGGCTACGTTTTTATTATGCGTTGAAATAAGCGAGTCCTCTCAATACGGGTAATCGGTATATATACAGTGAAAAGTAAATATTTTTCGAATTTAGTCTTACAAAATTGACGCATGATACGATCTGATTTTTTGTATAAAAAAGTTGTTCCTGTCATATCTACGTGGGTAGTATAGAATGGGGAAAATTTGATATCTTTACCCTTTTTTTTTCGATTTTTATCTTCTATAATTTCATCAATTTTTTTTTAATTTTATTACATTGTTTTAATTTTAATCATTTTTTTATGTGACATTAATGTGGTGTCGATACTGTTCGGGGTGTCAATATGATGTCAAGTACAACGTCATGAAAATGGACTAAAATTGCCGGAAATTGAATTATATATGATTAAAAATAAAATTTGATAATAAATATCGACTAAAATTCCAAATGTGATTTTTCCCTTTCAATATCAAGTCTATTTATTGGTCTACATTTAATTTTAATCTATATTAAAAATTGATTGCGTATAGTTTACTAGACATAAATCATATAATATAGCTGTTGTTTTTTTTTAAAAAAAAAACTTTAAAACCAAAATTAATAAAAAAAGAACTAACTCAAACAAGTCAAGTAGATAATATTTGTTTACATCGCATTCTTCGTTATAAGTCGAAGATCTCATGAAAATACTTAATATTGCAAATGTGCACGTTTGTTGAGGTTTTTGTTGGAAATTTTAATCAAATTTAGAGATTGAACAAAAAATTATGTCTTATGAATATGATAGTGTCTTTTGGCTCTCCACATTCTTGAGTTAATTGAAGAGTTTTGGTTTTTTATATTCTTGAGTTAATGGAAAGATTAATTAAGTTAATTAATCTTGCATGACTCTTGGTGTGTATTTTGGAGATTATAAAGAGTGTGTTCATTTTCCTCATTTCAAACACATGAAAATTTTATCGTTTTCGAGCACTCTTTTGCATTACATATTGTTATATTTTCATTTGACCTCCGTTAAATTTCGGTGATAAAGTAAATGTACGTTTTCAGTTCGCCGTAGTAGTGTCTCGTGCTAAGTCACTGCTGGTTGTTCCGTTGTATCCTGGGAAACAGACGTCCGCTGAAACCTCGAAGTACATACCGGAGAGGGCGAATCTGTTTTAAGGAAACTGTACACGCTACAGGCCTCGGTTTGGTTTTGTTTTCTTTTACACAATAGTCATACTGTAAACATCACACTTGTTTCGGTTATTGCTTTATATCTACAAATTCGTTTCTACGCTACCGTTGTTAGCATTTATTCTAACAGTTTTTGGCTGTAAATTTACCTTAAAATCTCGGTTTGTTTCAACCTACCCGTGCAGGCACTGCCTGCACGGGCAATGAACGGTCAGGATCACTTCACATGAGTGATCCGGGCCCACCTCCTTGTAAAAAAAAAAAAAAAATTGGCTCGAAAAAATCCGAGTCGTTGGATCGACCCCTGCAGGCAGTGCCCGCAGGGGTAGGGTCGACCGAACCTAAAATCTCCAATACAAGGAACGATGTAATAATAATAGTTTAATGCACCAACTAATATTATGTATTTCATAAAAACTCTTGTGAGATATTTTCATGGGTCAATTACTGTGACATAAATGTCCTACCATATGCTATGCTAGTTGATAAATGTCATGTTGACTTCGAATAATCACAACATACAGCTCAACGTTTTTACATATATACAAAATTTATGGGTAATTTATTAATTAAATGTTCAAAATATGATCTATGATTTATTTTTATTTTTTTAAAAATAAAATAAAAGACAGTTTAACAAGTCGATGATTGTGAAAATAATACCTAATTCGCAAATATTTCTTTACATTAGTCGGATCGTATCCGACTCCTTTTGTCGATTCGGATCGAAGCCTATCCACGAGGCCCGCTTAGATTTATTTTAGTAAAAACAACGAGGAAAAAGATAAAGGGATGTTTGGCTTCGCAGCATCTCGTGAAGAAAACACCATTGAAAATGGCAGGTTCAATTCTGAAAATCAGCACAGAGAAGCTGGTACCCACCGCGCGGAAGCAAGTTCTATCCCTAACGGACCCCGCGGCCGCTAGAATACGACAGCTTCTGGAGAAGCGCCAGCGCTCATATGTACACAAACAAGAACGTAATAAGAAAATATTTTGATCTTGGGTTGAATGACTAAACTAGCATAAACTACTTGCTAAGGAACAATTATTCCTAGCGTTAACAAAAATGCATTAAAGTGAAATATCAACATGAGACAAGTCATGATTAATCTAAAAAAAGGCATAGCACCAGGACCAATCTTGGCACATACAAGAAATTTCCAGTAGCATACTAGCAGCTCTCATCCTCTTGTTTCCATTTTGGGGGGACGACTATGAAAAAAAACCCTCAAGAAATGAGCTAAGAAATGAGCTAAAAATTTTAGTAAATTAAAAAAACAAGGCTAAAATTTTTTTAAAAATAAAATTCAATCCATATTATTAATTAGGCCAAAAAATATAGCTCGAGCTGGAGTCCACCCCAGCTTTTGAGGTGACTCCGTCCCTGTATACGAGTACATATACGTAGAACAGCACGCATGCTAGAGGGAAGAAAAACCAAGCAGAAATTAAGTTCAAGAAACTAAATCGGTCTATGGAGTCCTAATTTGATAAGTTTTCTGGATAGGAATAAATCACCAATATTTTGGTGTTGTAGCAAAAACAAATGTATGTTTAAACTTTGTTTTGAATGTCTATATTTTGTTTCTGCTTGAGATTCATGTCAAGAAATCACGATGTCCGGATGATGAATAAAACGTATATACTTGCTCTTCCATTCTGTTACAGCTGATCGATTTTAATCTGATGCGTTGATTTGGAGAAAATCTTGCCCAATCCAAGTTACCAACGCACGTTTCATTTTCCAAACTTGGGATGTCACATTATATAGACACGATGTATCATCACACATGAGAATTGAATAATATAGAACCAGTGCAGAAGGCTCACAAATACACTCGAACCATTTTTCCAGTATACATCTCCCGGAGAAAGAATCATCAGCAAATTTTCCAACGGCATTCCACAAACATTTGCGAAGTTCAGGTTCGAATTTACAATAAAATGAAGAAACAATTCCACACTTCAAGTGTCTTTACCAGTGTAATCAAGATCGTCAAGAAGTACAATAAAAAATCACAGAACTCATGCCAGACTATCCATTTCTTTTCAATGGTGACAACCTATGCTTCGACCATTCTTCCAAGGTCTCACGGTGAAGAGCATTAATACGAATGCAAGGCCTTTTTTCACGAATTAATTTTTCGGCGCTTTTCCAATCTTCTGCTAGGCCGAGAGCCACCAACAGAGCACACATTACTGCAACGCTTCGTCCATGTCCTAAAGCATGATAAAAATGATAAGTACCAAATTCATCGATGCGCAAATGTTTTCAGCTTTTGGACTAGAATTAATTCACCACGGTAACAAAGCTCACATGATGATGTCATTCGAAGTAAACGCAAAAAACCTTGATAGGCATAAATATTTTGTGCCGAGGGGTAAAACTGAACAAGAACTGGTCATAATTCAGGCCAAAAGTTAGATAATTGCAGAGGCTCAAACCAAATTTTGGAATCAATGAAAGCCTGTTCACCGTCTTTCTGGAATATAACATAAGCCTAGCCTAATCTTTCATTTGAATGAAGAAACTCTGGTATCGTTCTAAAAACAAATCAACTTTCAAAAAGCCTAAAACAACCAGCATGCTATGTCTATCCATCTTTTTCTATGCACAAGCGATAAAAACCTTTTCTCTTTAAACTTATTGCAATATCCTAGAGAAGAGAAAACATGAAACATATACAATTCACAGGCGGAACTGTGTACTTTTTTTTCTTGGTGGGTATTATCAGGGTATCGAAGCTGAAAAAGCAAAACCAACCCACAAGCTAATTGTTCAAATCCAGCAGAAGTCAGAAAACATCATGATGAAGTAATATGAAATAAAATGAAAAATACTCTCAATGAACTAGCAATTCATGATTTCTAACAACTGGCCCTTACTATCATACCATATGCGCAATGAACAAAAATAGGAGTTTTCTGAGCAATCTTTCGACAAGCCCATTTCACCGCAGACTCAATATCGCCCGGCTGAGGCGACCGTGTATCCCATGTAGGAATGCAAAAATATGCATGCCCTGAAACCTCCATTTTCCTGGGCAACTCACATGTGCAATCAATTATAGCCAGATTACCCGGTGGCAACTTATCTGGTGAATAAGGCCAACCTCCTACATACAGACCTTCACTGATCTTACTGTACGGATCCTCTCTACTAGTAAATCTTCTAACAGCCGAAAATGCTCTCACGAAATATAAATAAGGACTGAACATAACCAAAGACCAAATTGGGAACTTCCCATCTGAACCTTTTCCTAGAAGCATCGGTAGATTTATGGAGGGATGGGAAGCAATCGCAACCAATAATGATACTAAAGATGCATACAAAACTGGTATTGATACCAAAGTGAAGCCGAAATTTCTAAGGGATGCAAATAAAATAAATAAAGTTGCTGCCTTTAGGCCTATGAGGAAAGATATACCGACACCCATTATTTTTCTTAAATCGATAGACAATTGTGCGTGGAAAATTTTCTTCTTGAAAACTGTAATGTTTGAGTTAACAGGAATGGAGAGGGCGATTCGGAGTGAGCATCGAACGCCCAGATAAAGATTAGAACGAACAAAGGGGTAGACTTTGTGATCGCTTCGAGCTGTCACACCAATAGGTAATCGAGGTCGGCGATTTTTCCCAAAATCTACCTATAAAAATGATTGCGAATTGCACTTTGCCCCCTAAACTACACGTGAAATACCTTTTCTTCCCTGAATTTATAAATCTACGTGTATTTATTTGCCGATGAAAAGGGACCGTGATTCAACGCTGGAGCTGAAATAATCCCACGAGAGGACCCATTAGTCTGTGGCTCTAACTCCATATAGACTGAAAGCTTCTGCCGGTAAAAACAAGAACGTAATAAACTGTGAAATCAGGTGCGCACAAACAGTTAGTTCTTTATTAAAAAATAGAGAATTCAAGAAAATGGAAGTGGCAAAGGGGGTTCAGAGATGGGTTGTTGACATATCCAAGTGGAAGCCTTCTGTCAATCACTTGTCCTTTTTCATTTCCCTTCTTCCTCAGCATGAGCACTCCTCCATCAACAGGTAATCTTTATGCCATGTGTGCGTTTCAATTTTTCCATTTTCTCAGTTTATTTAACTAGTTTGCTTTGTGTAAAGAGATTACTGTGTGCGGCTCCTTGGACACAGAATTTCGAATTTGACGTGTTTGTTCTGAAATACATTCAGTCTCCATGAGCTAGAATCTTAAATCGGCCATGATCCTTTTTGTTGGTTTTTGTCCATTTAAAAAAAAGAAAACTCCTGTTCTTGTCGTTCAGAGAGTAAAAAGAAAATCTTGTAAGTGGAGTATGAACTGTCGAACGATTCTTATTTCATGTTAAGAGGATGACAATGGATTAGTTGGTGATTCTTTGATTTATCAGGTTTGTGAAATTGGAGGATAAAAAACGTGCTCTAGTAAGCCGGTTGTTGCAGTATGCCCTTGTTCATCAAATACTAGGGATCCCATTTGATGAAATCATCATTCTGCGCACGGTGGAGGGAAAACCTTATTTGGTATATTAACGCCTTGATCAAAGTATTGTTACTTCTGGATTGTGCTAAGCTTCAATTTTCTGTGCATGATGGGGATAATACTATTGATGTTTAAGGATAAGATATAACACGTTAAGCTAACTTAGTCAAGTTAGCATCATGATATAAGGTAAAATGAGATAAATCATAATAATTAATATTTGTGTTTAGGTAATGGAAAAACTTGCATCTTAAAAAAGAGGAATCTAAACAAAAATGGTGTCACCTATATAAATAAGGTAGTGAGAATCAGAAGAAATGCTATAATAGAAGGCTAGAATTGATAGAATGATTTGTTTTGAGGGAGATTGAGGAAGCTGCACATCATTGAAGACCTCCTAGCTCCTTTTTCGTGATTTAAGAGTTTTATTCTTAAAATACTATCCAACTTACGAGTATATCATTGATAGTACATGTTCAATCCTAATCTGTATGATTCATTTAACTGAATCCAAGGCTTGTAATGGGTCTGAGTAGTCACACCAATAGGCCATCTTTTCTTTGTTCGGTCTGCTTGTGTTTTCGGCTCTTAGCTCTATGATTTGTCTCATCACTTACGAATTATGAAATGATATAAGAGGTGTTTGAGTCATGTCAAGAAAAGTTTCTAACTTTCTATCATAGTGGGTGCAAATGTCATAGTTACTTGGCCGTGAATACAACTAATTTCATCTATTACAATCTGGGTCTTCTTATTCTCTATCTTTCTTTGATATGACGAAAAGAAGAAGAGAAAAATGAATGGAAGAGTGATCGCAAAAAAAATGTCATGGTCTTTGAGTTGCTTTCCTAGGATGTGCATCTTAGGAAAATTAGAAAACCAACTTTAATAAGCGCCACGTCATTTCAAATCTCTCAATGCCATAAGGACTATCATGAAATCTCAAGGTGAACTGCCATCTTGTCACTCCTATTCGAAGTGGTCTGCTCCTGCTTTCTTGTGGTTACCTCTAATGAGATATCAGAAGATTACGGAAAAAGATAACTTGAAATCTGGAAAGGGCCTCTGACATTTCCCCTTCTGAAATCCGAGTGTAAAGAGAGCCAATAGCTATCCATTATTATTATTCTCCATGAAATGTGGGATATTTAGCTTATATTGTGTGATGAAATGCTCAAAGGCTGAATGAATCATCATAGGATTCATTTACCCTTTCCAAGGTCTTGGCATGATGTTTTGAGCTGGATATTCTGGCCTAGTAATTTTTCCTTTCCATAATCATTCTGGACGAGAGCTTATTTAAACTTTTCAATGTAATTTGTTGAAAAGGGAATCTCTCCATGAATGAATAGGAACTGGTTGGTAAGGTTTTCGTCTTTTTTTTTGTTGCGTTTGTAAACAGAAAGATATCATGCATACTCACCACCACAATACATGAATATGTTAAAATATATACATAAGTGAATGTGTGTATATAAAGTTTCAATATTTATTTTTGCTAGGTTTGTGAAAACACGGAGATTGGATTTCCAAATTTTAATTTTAATGCATCCCATCATGGCGACTACGTTGCAATAGCATCAGAACCTTTATGCCTTGTGGGTTTGGATATCGTTTCTCATTCCATTCCTACAAATGAAACAGCTCAGGAGTTCATTCAAAACTTCTCTGCATACTTTTCTAGTTTAGAATGGTATCATATTATCAGTGGTGGTTCTTCGGATGAGAAGCTGAAAATATTTTACAGGTATGCTAATTTTAATTTCAAATCCTTGAGTTATTTGAAACTTCCGGAGTGTAGTAAGTAGTAACAACTTGTTTATTTTATTTAGCAATCTTTGTCTTTATAAACCATTCAACATTGAGATACTTCTTTGGATAAATAAATTATAATCATGGAACTTTAACATCTAATCATTCCCATTTGGTATCACCTTCTGTTTTCCTTCAATCTAATTGATATGAAGAGAATTTGGAATCCAATTGTGAAACATTGAGATGTGAAAGCATGTCTAGCAAACAATTAAATTGTAGGACCTGAGTATTTGGTGTTGTACCGAAATCCATAATGGCGATGATAAATTGTTCAAATCATCAGTAACCCTAATGCTATGCAGCAGTTATTGTCGCACATAAGTAATTAAACATGACGGCGGGTGAAATTATTGCTATCGTGCCTCTTTCTTCAGTAATCAAAAGGATGACACTCAGAAAATGAAACCCTTTTCACTGTGAAGTTGTCAATTTTGCAGATATTGGTGTCTGAAAGAAGCTTATGTCAAGGCCTTAGGTACTGGTGTAGGTTACAGGTTGGATGATGTTGAATTCCACCACACGGGTTGGAAAAACATATCTGCCAAAGTTGCGGGAATAGAGTTGAAAGATTGGAAATTCTGGCTTCTAGAACTGGACCAACTACATTCGGTTAGTTTTCAGAGTTTCCCATTACTTTTATTTTCAATTCAAAATTATAGAAGGTGGTATTCTTTTCTAGATAAATTAATATGTAGTACCAGTCCCTTTTTGCTGAAAAGATATAGTTTTTTCCGAGTTCTTTTATTACAATAATTTATCTGCGTCAGGTAACAAACCTCAGGCTGCATGATCTAATGAGTTTGTCGATTTTTTTCGGATTTTTTAATAGTCCTTTCTATGTTCACTAGTTGGTCTATACTGCGAAGTTTTTGATTTTATTGTCAAACCATATTGATTGGTTCTTGATCAAGGGGCGTTTCATTTCTTGCTATAGTTATCCATTGCCAGAGGCCATCCAAGAACTGCCATCTCTAGTTACAAGAGCACGCTAAAACAGACTGAATTCGACAAGGACGTGTACAACATGGGGCTCCATCTTCCAAATTCGAGTTTCATATTTTTGACTGTCGAGGATCTTGTACCGGTTCAGCGTAAGCTGGACAGGTTATCTCTTGATTTATCCAGAAACCATCTTGAATTCAAAACTGGTGACTATGAGGAGGAAGCCAGGTTTTCAGAGTTATAAGTATGATTTTGTCTGACATATCTATTGTATAATAGTCTATGAAGGCAAACGCTGCAACATGGACTGTCCAAAAACATATGTAATGGTTGTGAAATATAACATAATGATCATATATATCTGCTAGATCATAAAAGACTTGGGAATTGGAGAGTTACCTTTAACATATTTGTCATTGTTACCTCAAAAATAACTACAATCATATTCGAAATTGGAAAATAAAAGACTAACATATTAAATCACTATTACCAATGCATGCGAAACACATGTGCAAAATAAAGTTTGTCGGCTTAAGCATGGTCATGGATGAATGAAAGTAATATTGGGATGAGTGATTTTTTGGGAAGTTTTCGTGCATCAAACTGTTACGTTGCGTCGCTTGATCTAGTTGACTTGGTGAGTCATAAAAGAGTGATGTCGGATCTTAACGAATGATATTTTCTCTGTTAGGGACATGACCGGCTAAAGAAAAAGTGTAACATTGATCTCTAAAGGAAATGAGACAGCTCCATCAATAGTCACGCACCTCTCTAGACTCATGGCCTAAAAGCTCGACTCATTAGCGTCCAAGTATGTGCATTCTGTGTTGCCACGATTATAAGAAAAATAAAGTTGCGTATAGGCTAACAACTATAGTTTTTGGACTAGTGGTAAGCGTTTGATCTCAACAAAATTCTGTATGTCAAAGAAATTTTTTTTTTTTAATTCAAAGTGTGAAGAAAAAATTTGTTGAATAAACTATTTTAGTTGAAAACATAAATTGAAATAAATATGAATTTAAAATGACAGAAAGATGGTGAGAAAATACAATATCTAATTATTTTTATGAATGATGGGCAAATTTTTTGTTTTGTGTTTTTATTATTTTGCTCAAAAATTATGTATTGTTTGTATTAATTGCATGAAAATTGAGTGAAAAAGGGTAGAAAATTTAGGATTAAATTTGAGATATTGAATTTGTGGAAATCGATGTGTCGCTTATTCATTTAATTGGTGTATATATATTTTTAATTTAACCCATTAAGCACAATAATTTAATTAGTTTTCAAAACATCATTGTATTTGTGAAGTTAACCTCATATAAGATTGATATATCTATTCTAGATATAAAAGTGCGTTGTTTAAATTAATTGCATGGACATGTGATGGAAAATGGGTGCCAAAACTCAGGAAAATGGAATATAAAATTTAGGATAATGGAACATGGCTACGAGTCTAAATGCACCAAGGGAATTGAAGAGTTTGGAATATGCTCACTTATACAAAATGGAAGGCGAAAATTAATCATATATTGTTCTTGTGTAATTTTAGAAAACATTTGCTTTATTATAATTTTCTTACCGATTACTAAATAAATAATTATTGTACATAAAATTTTACAATAATATGATTTTTTTATACCTACAATCATATGTTTTTAATATGAAGGATATCAACAATTAATAACTATTTGCCGAGAAATGTTACGTAAGGTTGTCTTCATTGAGTTATATTACATATATTTACTAGGAGACTTTTGTAAAATTGTATGTAGCAATTATTGTATGAGTTTATTTGAATAATAAATGTTTATATCTATTTATTGGAATTGAACAGGAAAATGTTTCATGGTAAATAATGTACAAGAAATATGATATGACAAAAACTTGTGCGAGACGGTCTCACTGGTCGTTTTTTGTGAGATGGATCTCTTATTTGGGTCATCCATGAAAATGTATTACTTTATATGCTAAGAATATTACTTTTTTATTGTGAATATCGGTAGAGTTGATCCGTCTCACCCACAGATAAAGATTCGTGAGACCTGTCTCACAAGAGACCTACTCGTATGAGATTTCGACAAATTCAAACAAGGACCAAAATATAAACAATAAGTTCAAGGATTTAATAACCACACATTTTAATTTAACTTACTTTTCAGCAAATATATATGATAGATTATAGACTATGATAATTATAATTTATTTATTTTCAAAATACGAGAATTATAACTTTGATGATTGACTTTGTTCGACATCTACTGCTAATATTATCTCATTTAACTTTGTATTTGATTTCATATATTAAATTTTTAATTTTTAGTATATATATTATATAGTTGGCACGTACTTCATGTTAGTTTTATTAGAAGAGGGAAGTTGAAAAAAATAAAAAAAATCACTAGAATACCGTGGAAAGTTTGTGAATACATAGATATAGATGAACATGCATTCGTTAATGCGTATACACACACACACAACACAATGATCGCACACCAATTTTTCTTTTATTAGTATAGTTCTATTTTACAATTTTGCCCCTTGTTTAAACATTGTGTCGGTCACCCACAACCGTTCCTGGTTCTCCTGTAGATAGATATTACACAACATAAATCATTGAAAAAATCTCCAATTCCTTCGGAATCACCGGTCAATCTTATTTCCGATCATTAGATATCTTACAACTAAAATCTTTTTTTTGGCGTAACTAAATATTCCTCCCCTTGAGACCAAATTAGTTATTGGACAGTAAAAATTGTAACAAGTCAAAGAAGTTTATGACCTGATGATAGGGGAGCCAACGACCCAACCCGACAACTAGATGCTTCGGCCCGCATTGTATGCCGGTTTCACTCGGAGTGTGGGGAAGTCAACAATGTGGAAAATTTCTGAAATTATTTCAATATTGAACCTTGGACATAAGAAATTATCAGTACAAAAATGATATACGATTAATTAGATGCCACAGGAGTTATAATGTTTATTCCCAAAAAAACTGTCAGGGATAAATGGAAAACTAAGATATTCTAACATTCTAGCAGGGTACAGAAAAAGAATTATATAATTACAACTGCCCATTTGGGCCAGGACATATTTTAAAAACTGCACCATACACTACTCTACCCCCCCTCCACTCCTCGAGCGAAAAAAAAAAAGAAGGCGCCGCTAGCCAGTCAACTATATACGCAAAAGCTGTACAAGGCAATGCTACAATCAAAATATATCTGCAAGCTCATCCATAGGAGTCGGTAGGCCAATAAAATCATGTTCTTGGCCCACTTCCTCATCCAAACTGAACCAAGAATTGAAATCCTGTGGCACACCAACCTCAGAATCAATGCCTAGATCCTCCATACCGTTGATATCATTTAATGACAAGTTTGTGGCGTCCGCTGATTCTTTTGTTTCTTTTGCTGAACTTGGGGGGATATTACCTGTCGATTTAAATCTAACGTCTCGTTTCCTGTTGCCAATATCGTTGCCTGAGTCACCAGAACCGCTGGCCGAGGTACAGATCGGATTTGTGGGGTCTGCGAGTTTATTAACAAACCCATTACCTGATGTACAAAGTTGAGCAGTTTTCTGCTTGGGCTTCAATTTTGTTTTCCGGTCACCTTTAGAGCTGGCCATAGTTGACCGCCCAGCTTTGGTGACGGTGTTTCTGGTTGAAGTGTCTCTATCTCTGTCCCTTTCACTTCTCTTGCCCTTCGCACCACCCAAACTGCAAAGAGCAGGCGTGGCTCTAAAGGCATCCCCCCCAACAACATCATCAAGCAATACTTCTTTTTTCTTCCCTCTGTTTGATATGGGCCCTTTTTTAGCAAATGCATGATCAGATTGATGAGTCAAAGTTGCAAAAGCATCCGACGAAATACCATCTGCATATCCATCAAAAGAATAGTCTGTTAAATAGCGTAGAACAATGTTAAAAGAACATTCTTTAGACATAAACAAAATTCAGAAAAATACAAGCAGAGAACAGACAAAAGGAATGCAAATCCATATAACCAACTTGCCACAGCACTATTTTACGAAAATGTCTGATGCTAAGTTGTAAAATATTTAAGCGCCGACTTACCCTTGGCAACTCCCAGGTTAGAAAGGGGCTCTGTTTCATTGGACCGAGGTGGAGTAGCATGAATAATTTCTCGAAACGGAGGCTCAGAAAAACAGCTAGCGCCTGAATCTTCAAACATCCGACATCTTGCGAGGGACCTCTTGACAAAAGCCAAAGCAAATTGTTTCGACACTTTAGCAATCCCATGTTTAGAAGCAAAGCTTCCTTTGGTAGCCTGCCAATCATTCCAAAATAAAATTCACTTTTAATCTAGGAAAAAAGCTATGAAATTCACAATAAAAGAACTATTGCAGAAAGTGTCTTCGAGAATTTTCTGGCAATTTGGAACAGCAAAATGAAAGACTGAGCTTTCCAGTATGATGATAGAGTGAAAGTCAAAACTGTCAATATTTTTAACGACGGCATGAAAATGCTAGTATTGAATGTGATGAAACAAGGCATAGCATTTTCTCAGAACATGATTGTAAAAAGTTTATCTATAACAGTCATTTGATCGCTAATCAGCAGTTTACTATTATTTACATATGAGAACCAACATTTGGATCAATTGGTTCTCCTGAAATAACCAGAATGCGTACATTTAGTCTTTTATAATTATAATTATGATAAAACAAAGGAAAGGCTCAAGTGCTATGCCATCAACTAAAACATATATATATTTCTAAAGAGCAAAATGACTAAAAAACCTTGTACAAATTGCAGTTTAATGAAAAATGTACGTGTCAGTACAGCTTTAAGTCCTTTGAGGCTAGTCAAGGGAATGGCTCAAAGTAATCAACACTCACCAAAAGTTTCTTGTATGACAACTCAATAAGTCTGTCCATCGCAACCTGCTCAGGTTCACTGCATGCATAACCAACAAAAATGTAGGTCTTATTACATGATTCAAACATTATTTTATCTCGTTAGTGACACCTAATGCTCATGAAGGAGTTCAATACATAGCATTTTACCATCTTCCGTCATTCTTGGCTTCTCGAACAGCCTTGCATATTTTATCCAAGGACGTCTTCTTCTTTCCGTTCTGAAGCATGGAGCACAAATTGCAAAAATGCAAACTCAGTAACTAATGGAAAATGAATGCTGCAACATAATTATCCATATGACAAAGAAAACCGACGAAGCAATAACTTTGGCATAATCACTAAAAAAGGGAATTTATCAAAATGGTCTTCTGCAAGATGACCTTCTCATGAAGTCTCCTATCTAACTGAACAATATCCTGGTTAATTGGCTCATCTTCTTTATCATCTAAATCAGGCTGCGACATAGAAACAAATAAGAATTGCATATTAGAAAAAATGCCAGTTCAAAGCGTAACAAAATACATCACATAATTCAAATTTGCAGTATATATCTTTCAAATTATGCAATTCATACAGAGAAGTCAATGAACGCTAACAGAAGAAGTAGGTGGAGGGTAATGAAAACGTATCACAGACATTTTCACTTGAAGATGAAAGTATAAATCACCACATTCCCCCAAAATAGTAGACTTACTATGGATTCCAGAAGTCCGATGCTCTGCAATTCTAGTACAATCTTTTCATCAATGGACATTTGCTTGTATGCACAATCAATGGGAAAAACATTACAATTATTTGCAGGAAATTTTGGTGGAATATAATCGCCTCTTGTGAATCTGACCGACACTTCAATCTCTGAATGCAAATATTCACCATCCTTTTGAAACAGCTCGCCATTACAGAGATGATCTCTAGCACTAGGGCGACTATTGAAATCTCTATTTCCGTTAGAGGAAAAAACAGTACGTGGATTCCCATTTTTCTGAGTTTGAGAACCAAGTATTGGCTCACAGAATTCGAGCATATCCATTTGTTTACTTTCGCTGCCAATGAAGAGACATGTATCATTAATTGAACTCCTAGGTCTTCCAAATCCAGTTTCTTCACATCCTTCAATGTCAACTTCCACAATTAAAGCAGATAGAACCCTCTGATAAAATGGAGTAGAAATCTCATATTCTTTCTGCTCACTTGGACACTGAAATAAAGAGGAATTCTGAAATTGTTGTACAAATTCTGCCTTATCCAATGAGTCCTTCGACCAAATTTCTTTCTTCATGTGTCTACTTATTTCGCAAGAGAAGACATCAGATGAACAAATCTCATCTTGGCCAAAGCAATCCTGATACAAGAGTGGTATGCTTTTTAAACACTATGAAGCAGATTCATAGAATTACATAGACTCGGACTAATTTTTCTTTCCAAGGATCTAGCATAACATATTAGATAGACAAAGACCGCTAGTGCAAGAAAAAGTGCTCAATCAAGTGCACAATTGTTTATCTCCTTTTGAAGAGGATGCGCTGAATTATTCAATTGAAAAATGCAAAATGAAACACGCCGAAGAAATTCATGAATAAGGTTGCGCAAGTAAAATAAGATAAGATATTGCAACTACAAACCAATCTCACAGGAAAATTATTGCCATGAAAACAGTCTTGAGACAGACATCGACACGACTCTTCAGCCAGTTTCACCTGGTAGTTCAAAACAAAATAGAAAAAATTTCAGAATTAACATAGACCAAAAACAGAACAATCTATGAAAATATTAAAGTCAAAACCTGCAGTATTAAGTAGGATTTTTCCTCTTCACTCATTGAAGCAAACAAGGGCTCAACGGTCTTCCAGAACTCACTCGAACACGCATTCACTGCATCAAGAAAAAATTGACCGTAAATAACTTCCAGTAGACATGAAAAATTAATGTCAGTATGAAACCAAAAAAATAGCACATACAGCTAGAATTGTAAGACAAATTTGCAGCTTCTAAAAGCTCCTCATGGTCGTCCTCAGATTCCCCTGAAAAGTCATGCATTAGTTACTAGGAATTCAGAATTTTAATCAACAAATCGAATTGTTTCTCCCTCTTTTCTCAGCTAAAAGCTTGTAAGTGATGCTGAAACTTAATACCTCGGACGCCAAAAAAACTAAATTAGCTCCAGACTATTCCTGTTCTAGAGACTCAGCAATCATAAAACCACGCAGAGAACAGCAAACAATCACAAATCTCCAAAAACCAAGGGCATTAGAGCTTACATAAGCAAGCAGCACATCCCTTACAAAGCCACAGAGGCAGAAAAAAATGGACAACGAGACCGATACGTGGACTTATTCCCATCAAAACTTGGATTGCAACTGATAATATGAAGGGTGCAAAAAAATATTTGCTAAAATTGAATCAAGTTTAAAGAAAATTCTTTTAAGGTATACCACTATAATCAGGCGAGGCCCCATTTGCTAAATGGCCAAGACGAGGGAAACCTCTGCGATCTGCAAGCTTCTTCAAACGACGACCTGACTTGCTGTGGAAGTACAGAAATATTCATCATGAGAAAGAAAAAACTAGAAACCTTATACATAGAAGTCAGTTTCAGTGCTATAAAAATCATTTGTTACCTTCCATTCTTGTCAGAACCAGACCTCACATTACGCGGAGGCTTGACTGGCATCACATTATCCACCTTCTCTCTCAGAGGTGAAATGCTTTCCCTAGAAAAAGCTGAGACCCTTCCACTACGCTCTTGCCTCCGCACACCATCACCAATTTCTTTTTTGACAATGTTTTTGTTCTTTTTCACAGGAATTACAGAAGGTGTCACATTCATACCAGCATTTGCAGCCTTTTCCTCCATGCCTCCATTCCCAATACCTCTCTCTTTATCTCTGTTTTCAACAGCACCAGATTCTTCACTGTCAGACAATCTGGAAGGAGACAGAACACTTTCAGGTTTAGCTTTAAAATTTTGGTTTACATTCGATGCACTCTTGGAGAGATTGGTCGCTGCAGTGCTTAAACGAGGACCAAAACTTGAAGGAGAACATGCTTCGAACGGTATCTGCACTTCATCGTGGTTCACAGGCATAAGGTTAGTCCTCCTCGTTCGAGAAATCTTATTTGGTCTCTGACCACCCCATTGAGTAATAGGTGGAGAAGACGATCCTGCAGGCATAGCACGCTTGCGATTGTTAACCCCAGCAACTGAAGGGGCCTTGCTTACACCCTGGGGTTGTTCCCAACTCTCCAAAGTTCCGAGCACACGAGGTATGTTAGAAGCAGAGTTAGTTGAAATAGTGGAGCCACTTCGCGGCGCTCTAGCAGCCTTTCCTTTAACTATTGGACTAGGACAATTAGTGTTGTTGTCCTCACGATTGTTCAACCTAATAGAATGATCCAGAAGATGCACCAGTGTGAAACATCCGGTTCAAGGAAAAGAAACAACATCAAAACCATTCACTAATCAAGTGACAGAAAAATAGGGGATTTCCTAGAGACAAACCAGCTATTAAAACAGGTACGTCCAATAATTTCCTGAATTATAAAAAAAATGAAACACGCATACTTTAAATTTCCTTTCCCAAAGGGTCGCTCCTTATTTTGTCCAATGGAAAAATCCTTTGAGAGTGCAGATTTTTCTTGATCATTTTTAATTGTTGCCCGAGCATTAGAGACAGCAGGAGATGTAGAATCCACTTTCTTACCGCCACTAGACGCCCCAGATCTGGAAGTAAGTTTCCAGGATAAAACTTTAGACACTAAAAGTAAATAATAGATACAAAAGGAATTCTTTAAAGAAATCATGCCTCGAGTCAGAAATATTCATTTCACAGGAGAAAACCAGGGCTGACCTAATAACAGGCAGAATAAGCACACCAACGATTACTGACCTGAAACCAATATTAGAATCAGAGACCTGCAGACCAGAGTCACTTGTAAGCTTATGACGCATAGGTCGTTTCACTTCCCCGTCACTGTCAATGGATCTAGAGAATACAGCACCAACTGAACGTTTCCTTTTCATTCTTTTGTCCCAGCCTTCTCCACTAGCAGGCAATCTCCTTATCTTTTCTTCAGCGATATCAGGATCTGCATTATTATATTTAACAAGCTCTCTTTCTTTTGCCACCAAAGATGATCGTGGTACTCCATTATTTCGGGATTCAACCTGAAAATGGGAAGAGTCTTACACTATTTCGACAAATTAAATAAAACAGAAAATGTTATGTCCACGGCAACATAATTCATAACCGCTGAAACATAAGAAAAACATTTATGAGGTAAAGCAATGTCAGAAGAAAACATGATACTACTTTCTGCATGGATTTTTTTCTTTCTTTTTCCTTTTGAGCATTTCTTGGATGGTTTTCCTGCATAGAAATGTCTGCCACAGATTCAAGCAAAAACTGAAATAAAATTTCCATGGCTAATGTTAGAATACATCTCAAGAGGAAGAAAGGCATAAATCTCTGAGATGAGATGAGCTAAACAACGTAAAATAGTGGCATACTCTTCCCACCAAAAAAGTTGTTTTTAACCCTTATAAATATGCTCTGTGACAAATAGGCATTGCCATCGAGAGTTGTCAAGACAAAGATTCAAGTGTTCTGTTAAAAAAAAATATCATCTTAACTAGAAAATTCTATAAAAACTAGCATGCACGATTATCACACACCCGGGTTTCCGTAACTGATGACCGCATGCGCTTGTTAAGAACAACATTATTAGACCGATCATCTAATTTCTGATTTCCAAGATCTGATGAATTTCGATGCATCTGGGATCCAATCTTCAAATTTGAACCATTTGATCGTTCATTGGTCATCAGTTCAACACGCTGCTGCTTCTTAGAGGTCATAGCATCAAAATATTTGTATAATTTATTCAGATGCTCATCCAACCTCTTTGCTCTACAACTACCCAAACAAAAGGTAATATTTCAGTTTAAAAATAACAAGAATAATGACCAAATCAACTGTCTAGATTTCGTAGAAAAAAATAATGACCTAAGCAACTGTCTAGATTTCGTAAACGCATTTCAAGCATACCCCTTGCAGCAAATGTTATTTAGTGTTCTAGTGTGAAATTTCCAGTACAGTGACACAAAAGATATAAATACGCATGTTCTGAACAGATTTAACCATTTGACGGTATTTTCATCTATATGACAACAAAAAAGACATGGACGTGGCAGAAAATTCGACTGAAACTGACCCAAAAATTCAAGTCTTCATCCGTTCTCAAGAATCAAGATAATAAATATTATGTTAGAAATTAACCTGGCTTTAACACAAGAATCTGCAACATTTGTTCTCAGTCGTTTTAATTCCTCCACAGCCAATGGAGGTAAATTCTTCGGATAAGCAGCACCAAAAGAATTGTCTTCGGAACTGCTCCCGACAGAAAAACCAAGAACCCTCCTTAACTCAACAGAATGTGCATTTTTTTTATCTCCAATGACAACTGGATCCAACATCAGGCATTGAGATAGTGTAGGCATGTCTGAAGATGTAGCACTCCCTCTAGGAGTTGCCTTCCCAAAACCAAACATCCTACTCTCGGCGTTTTCCCTGAAGCTTGAAGGCCTATCCAGAGTGGGACCCGAGTAACTTCTCTGACCATTTTGGTAGTTCCCTGAAAAACTGGAGTCAGGGCTTGCTGATGTCAATTCATATCTAGCATGTCCAGCCATTATTAGAATGTTATATTCCACATTTGTAGAATCCTTTCTCTTCAACAATATTTGTCTGCTGTTTATGCCGCCACAAACTCATAAGACCTAACAAACAAGCCATATAAGCAGCCAAATCAGACATAAATCGTAACCCATCTTCTATCAACGGGGTGGAAAATTTTTCTTTAACAAACTGACAACCATATCCCGTATATGGTGCAATAAAAAGTCCTCTTATCATCTGAATTTTCCCCAGGCTTCACGCCTTCACAACAAGTAAGACATATGACAACCATCATTCATTAGGAATATCCATCAATTCACACAACGAACTGAACAGGCTCCTCATGAGAGAACATAAACTCTTGATTAATCACAAACACAAGTAAAGATAAAACAAAAACCATAAATTAATAATAACCATCCGATAAACTACAGCATTGAGCACAACATTTCCAAGTAAAATCAGCCATGGAAAAAAACGAGAATTCATCGAATTCAGCAAATAAAACTCAAATTAAAGGTATAAATAACGCAAATCATACCCGTCAGACACTTCCACTGTTCATTCCAAAACTCAAAAACACTACATCAAGCAAAGCAAAAAACTAGGGTTTATCCATAAATCCCCCTTTCCTCCAAATTTTGAACTTATTACGCACCTCATAGCACAACTCTATCACGCCGACTACGAGAATTGTCAAGATATTAACCTGCATTCATCGATCGAGGTGGGATCGAAGAGAGAGAATACAGGAAGATGGTAAAATCTAGAGAGAGACTGCAAAAGCGCGTACTGAGCCTTTAATCTTTGTTTCTGCTCTGACGACTCTTGCGCCGCTGAATGGAAAATAGAAAAACTACGGGGGTAAGTTGTTAAATATCGAAAAATATTACAAGTACATTAATATTCGTAGTCCTGATTTCCAAAATAATGGCATGGACTTGCAACATGCGTTCGTGCACCATTCCTCTATGTATGACTGCTACAAGTTCTGCAAATACAATCGAATGATGCTTATCAATCTTCTTCCCGAAAGTTAGCACTATATGCTTTCATGACTACGCATGACATCTCCAATCATATAGTTACTAGAATTCTCGTTATACGTTGTATCTACATCAAATCTAAATTGGTTAAACGAAGGAACTGTCCAATCTGGCGCAATAGCGATGGCTAAAAGACGAGGAGATGTGTTCAACGAATTACGAGCGTTCTGAAACTCATCTAGTAAAGAAATGCACCATTCAAACAAGATTCTCTTTGAATCTCCATATGTCCCATGCAATAGTCATAGCCTTTCATACCAAGTGCCCCAGGTACACATCACAAACTTCTCGAAATCTTTTCTACGCACCTCATGTTTCAACCAAAGAAATACATCGATAATAGCGAAATGTCTAACTTGTTTAAAAATTGGTTATAATATCGTTTTCTTCCATCAAGGTTTGATCACGAGACTCCAAACAACGCATGACATGTTGAGTCACAGCCATATTGGCATAATGGGCAGGTGCCTCGTGCCAGGACATGGTGAGCGATCAGGTTCGCTTTTGTATGGATAATATTATGAAACACTCTCCACAAGAACACTTTAACTTTAGGTGAGATTGTGATAGTCCAAAAGAATTTTCACCGGCTTATAAAATGCAATTCTTAACAATAATATGGGTAGTAGCTTCCAATCTCGACCTCGTAACCATCTCTAACAAAAATCATTTGAATCAATCCCAGAATCTCGAATCGGATTGTTGGAAGAGGTGAGTGGGATATCCAAAAAAATTTTGCTCAATGTGGGACTGGTATATGGATTGCACCAGCGGTTGATTCCATTTTCCATACACAACGAGGGTGTTTACTATTTGAATTCATCATGACCTATGATGTGACCGAGTAAAAATGGGTATAATATGCGTGAGCAATTTCACCGGGCCGAGTTACGAAAATGATGAGATATGAGAGCACACGAGATGTATCAAAACCAGATATCTTGCTCGCGAGAAAATCTGGTACTGATATGCAAACACGAAGATAACCACGTGAATGGGCTCCAGAAGGATGTCCGACGTGACCACTCCGACACTAAAGTCAGCTGGTGAATAAAGAAAATCAATATAGTGAGGATAAATGATGTATTAATGGTGTCTTTTAGAGAGTAAATGATGGGGGCAGAATATATATGAATGAATCCCTTAATGTTTAAACAAACTTGATATTTATAAAAAGAAAGTCAATGATAACCTTGTTTTCAGTACTCACTTACTAATTATGGCAAGATGGTTTCACATAACCTGCTTTTTTGACACACCAAACTGTCCTTTTTTGCCTTGTCAAATCCGTTCGATTTTGTCAATAATGATTATCAAGATAATGTATCTCATACTTGTGCACTCGAGTGAAGTGCTATTATCGAGATAATCCGGATAAAGAACCATCACCCGGGAACTCGTCTGAAAACCCGGGGAGATGATATCTCGGGCAGTCGTCATTCATGATCCAGTATCATCCGGTACCCATGATCCGGGCCTCCCGGGTATCACCAACCTTGATTATTCTAAAGTGAAAGAAGAAAATAATTATCGTTAAAAGGATAATTTTCTTTTTTTAAAAAAAAAACTATGAATCGAGGACTTAAAAAATATTAAAACTTCAATTATTATTACCGTGAACAAATAAAAAAAGTTGCCTCATATGACGTGGAAATGCCCACAAAGCCCACACAAGTCAAATTATCCATCCTCAACAAACAAAACATGTGCTCATCAGTTCTTCTGCAGCATCAATGGCGATGGCTAATGCTTACCTCACTTCATCTTTCACTTCAATCCGGTTGAGACCTTCAGATTTTTCTGCTGTTAAGAGTTTTCCCACCACAAAATCTCATCTTTACTTATTGGTTTCCCCGAGAATCGATTCAACGAGCAACAAGTATAGTGAGATATAGTTATCAGCGGATGTTAGCTAAATCTTATGATTTATGGGCTTTTTTTTGGAAAAAAAAATTGTGTGCGAGTTGATTTTTTGGCTTACTGAGTTTCCTGGCACGTTTAGTTGCTAGCAAATGGTTGTGCTTTTTCATGGCCCGATCATTTGTATATTAAATTCATTTTTAAAAAATCTGTCGCAGTACTGATTGGTGTTATTATGATTTTAGGATGTGGGTTCTGATTCAATCCTTTTGATTTCTGAGCTTTATTTTTTTTTATTTTTGGTCAAAAGCGTTTCGTCGTCTTAGTTTGATTATTGATAAATGATGTCTCTTGTCTTAAAAAATGGCTTATTCTTGACATTTATCGATATTTTATGCGAATGTATGGATACTTAGGGCAGCCACGGGGGCGATCAGCGTTAATTTTGGGGGGAAAAGTTCAAAATTTTGCGTTGATTTCATTCCGAAATTGATTTTTCCAGGCATTACCCATATGCTATTCAATTTGACTTGCTTGAACTTGCATGTAGGAATGTTATGATGTGTGCCTCTGTTGATGGAGTAAACTCAATAAGTTCAAGTTCATTTTCTTTGGTGAGTTAGTCTCTCTTGCAATTTTTTGCGTTTCTAATGCGCTTGAGTTTCGGAAATGGTGATCTGTAGTTTCATTTTCGGGAAATTGATATGCTTTGAATCAATTTGTCTCTGTTAGCTTTTAAAGACTTTCTAGTAAACTCTATTGTTCTTTGATTTCTTGAGCTGAAAATACTTGATGGAGTTTTGGATGTGATGCATGAATGATTTTCTTAATAAAGAGAGAAGCGGGTTGTGGGACCAAAATGTTATCCTTTACAATTTTTATGCTGTCCTGCTAAAACTGAATTTGGGTATCTACTGTGTAACTTGAGCCTTTCAGATTTATATCATTAAATTACTCTAACTGGTTAAACTTGTACAGTTATTTCTGGACTTGGTGATTAAATTTCTATCTGCTACTTGTGTTTTGGGTATCAATTTTTTACCTTCATGTAAAAGAGGGAAATAGGCTTTACTCCAGATGACATTTTCAAGGAAAGACTTTCAAGTTTTTCTGAATGATCCATGGATTTAATAAGAAGTTTAGCAGGATAAATTTGAAATGCACGGAATTAATGTTTTCCATACTCAGTCAAATGAAAATTGGTCAGTGTGTTTACACATTGCCCGGTTTTACTTATCTTTATGTTATTCATATGTGGATAATCGAGGGCCACACATTCCTGGCACCTTGAATAAATATATCGCCTATTTTGTTTGTTGAGATTGAGACGACTTTAAATGTGAAAGCATTATATTGCCTGTAGCATAATCTCATGTTATGCAGGCATCGTCTGTTTCTTAATTCAATATTGAGTACTAGGCTTGCTTTGAACTCAAAAAACTGAGGAAATCGGCGATTTCAAACTTGAACAATTAAATGGGATAGAAAAGCATGAAAATTTGCCAGTATCCTAGAATGGATGACTGGATATATTTGCATGGTTAAATTGTACTTATGGCTCCTGCTGGAAACAGTCAAGGATCACAAAATTGATTATTTATTGCTTTTGATGGATCTTTAGTTTGACACTAAAACATCTTACTCAAATGAGTGAAGAAGATGTACCAGTTCATGGTGCATGATATATGCTTACTAATCCACCTCTAACAATGGGGAGACTCTTGAAGGTCCTAGATTTTACATGGTAGAGAAGAAATATAAATGTTCCTTAACAGGGAATTATTTTGGTTTAGAATTTTGATAGTGAATTGGTCATTCTCAAATAAGTTATTAGTGTCAGTGAAAAGTGCAAACTAGAGTAGACAAGTAAAGACCTTGATTATGATACCGCCCTAAAGCTTTGATCTTGTTTTTGCTTGACCTGATAATCATCAGGACCACGACACAGCGTACAACTAAATGAATGTTCAAATTTGAGCTACATACTCCGGGCAATTCAACTATTTTACGTAGTAGAGTATTATTTATCTTTTGAGCTTTTTGGTGGAATTACACTCACACCTTGTTGTAAGCTTTGTAGCCCAGCAGTTCATTTGGAATTGAACTTCTTTGTTGAAATAATTTTTGAAGAAGGAAATTTGGGACACTAAAATTGCGATTTAGTTATTTATTATTGAGCAATGTGATCAGTCACTTACTGTTGTCGCGATTTGTAAAATTATTATATGCAATTTTCGCATGTTCCTTATATTGGTACATTTAACTTATGGCAAAATATATTTGTTTCTTCAAATTCAAGAAATTTGACATTGAAAAAACAATTCGCCACAGAATTCTGGGCCAGAGACTGATTATGTTCCAATGCCAATCGTCTTGATAGATCAAGATACTGATCCTGATGCAACTATTGTGCAACTTAGCTTTGGAGATCGCCTTGGTGCTCTTCCTGACACGGTAATTTTGTTTCCACTTCTTTATTTCTGGGCTTTTCTAAAAATTCACTTGTGTGCACAATACTTTGAGATGAGGCAGTTAAGAGACTGGCTTCTCATTTTTGTTCACGGAGTACATATTTCTTTCTCTTTATTGTCGACCCAATCTCTAAGTTTTTTTCTGTTCAATATCAGTGTTGCTTTCATGCTGACTTGTATATCAGCTCGTTTAATTTTCTGTCTTTATGTATAACACATTAACGTTACTTGGTAAGTCTATTATACCTTCTAGTTGAAAGTTTGCCATCAAGCAACCTTTATTTATTGCTGCAGATGAAGGCACTTAAGGACTTAGGCTTGGATGTTTTAAAGGGAACTGTCACTACTGAGAACTCTGTCACACAAACTAAATTTTTTATCACACGACTGTGAGTATGGTTTTGCATTATGCATTTTTGTTGTTCTACTAGTAAGTGATTTGCAATTACTAGTTATATAGAATATCAATTTCTTGAATCTTGTTGATCCAGAATTTGCCCCCCCCCCCCCCCCCCCCCCCCGATCTTGTTTTATCTGTACCTTTTATTTTATGAGATGTTATGATCTCTCAAAAGTTGTCTCTTTACTGTTTGAGTTGTTCATAATTATAATGTTTATTATATTATTCAGATCCACGGGACGTAAAGTTGAAGATCCTGATGTCTTGGAAATGATTCGCTTGACCATCATCAACAACCTTCTCAAGTATCATCCGGTATTTTCATATAAGTGATTCAAATATTGGATAAACATCTACTGTTTTCAGGCCATATTTACGGTTGTGGAGATTTTTTTGTCTGATCTAAGAAAATTAATTGCCATGTTCATATGGCGTTGAGTCTTTACCTGAAACTTTTTTGTCATCATAGGAATCAAGTGAACGGCTTGCTATGGGTGAAGCTTTTGGAGTAAAACCCCCGGAAAAAAAGGTGAAGTCAAACAAAATATCAGTTCTTGTTTCAATTTTCTTCTCCAGTTTGTCTGCATTCCTCTTCTGGATGTGTTTGTCATATGTTTCCCGATTGTCGGGCTTTATTGATGTTTATTTTCTGCAGTGTTTATTTTTCTAATGGTTTAATTTCACAACTTGTTTCCGTTTTAAAGTTTTGAAGAAATTTGTTATTAATCGGGAATTCTGGTATCATAATCTTGACCTATCTGCAGCTACCGTCTATTACTTCTAGGCACAATAGCTGTATACTTTTTCTTTATACAATAGCGGTTTACTATTTTTTTCACATACAATATTGATATACTTGAACAGAATGAACAGCTTAATTTTTCAACAAGTAATGACAAATTATAATTTGGTTTTGTTTTCTTGGTGCAGATCGATGTTGAAATTGCTACTCATATACATGTTAAGGAAAATGGACCTAGGAGGAGGTATTATCGTTCCCATGGTCAACTTCTCGAATATTATCATATTTGTTTTTAATTAGATCGAAACTCGAAAAGCCTATAAACTACATTTGTAATGAAAGTTAGTTTGGTTCGGAATCCACTTGTTCAGATGGAACATAGTTTTTATGATACACACACACACACACACATATATATCTTTTATATTTATCGACTTTTTGACCCCTCTTTTGTCTGATGCCTTGGCGATAATGACATTTTTGTTGTGTTTTCAGCTTACTCTCTGTAGAAACAGCGGATCGACCTGGGCTGTTAGAGATAATCAAAATAATGTCAGATATCAATGTAACAGTTGAATCAGCGGAGATTGACACCGAGGTAAGCCTCTTTCTCTGTGTGGATCACTCCGATAAGCTTATTTTTTGCGTAATTGCACAACTAGTTTCCTTCTTTTTTTGTCGCTAGCTACATATACTCAGTTCTTGGTGTAAAAACCATATAGGGATTGGTCGCCAAGGACAGGTTTCATGTCAACTATCGAGGAGCAGCATTGAACAGTTCTTTGTCTCAGGTAATCGAATTTACTTTCTTCTACTTGCTGGTATTTTTACATAGGCAATTTGTGCATTTTTTGTCCAAATCCTTGTCGGAAGGGGCGATCCTTGCGTGACAAGTATGAAAGGCCTTACAAGATTACGTAATGAATTCATTTGGCAACTTGAGACAATAATTTTTGTGAAACGTGGAAGGATGCAACAGTGTCTCTAGAGCAGCAAATTGTATAGATTCTCATATATACAAGCTCCATGGCCCGAGGTGCTTGATTGCTTGGAGAGCTCAATATTATAATTATAATATAGAAAAAACCATGATGAGCAGTGTCCACCTTTTACCTACATAACTAAATAAATAAGTAGTGAATGGATCAAATGGTTTCGATTTCTTTCCGTTTTCTTGTTTTTTCTCGGTCTTCTCAATCGTGCCATCGTTGCATCAATAACAAAATATGATTTGAACTTGCAGGTTCTTGTGAATTGCCTGCGTTACTACCTGCGGCGGCCAGAAACCGATGAGGAGAGCTACTGAATAGCACTATTCCATGAACTCATTGTTGTGTTGGTTGGGACTTGTGGTTGATTGTTCCTGTTTCAGTTATTAATGTTATTTATGGAAGAAAAGCCTTTCTTGTATGATAGATACAACTTTGCTGTGGGTGTAATAAGAGTTTCCTGTCATTATTGTGTGTGTTTTATTTTAATTATCTGAGTTTGAGTTATATCAAGATAATGGAAAACTCGTGTCATTTGTTCATCCTTATCACTCGGGAACATTGCTTTAAAAGATCCAATTAATTATTAAATATCTTCAATAAAAATAATCATAATGATGATCGTCTACAAAATCAAATTTCTTGCAATTTTTTATTAATTAAATATGTTACTCGAAAACTTTTATTTGATGGGTTTTTTTTAATATGAATTTTTTTTGGAAATGGCAAATTTTCTTTACGCACACAATTGTACCAAATGGGACACAAGGTCTTTAATTGTAAAAAGAAAATTGGCTAGTGGCGATTAGTTTACATTCAAACATCATCGAATTTGTCGAATGTGCAAACAATCCGAATCTTGATAGCCACAAATTTTGGGTGCCGTTAGTTGACTTTTCCATTAACGTCAATATTTGATTTGTGCCTAACTAACTATGAGAGTGAATTATTTGAACTGAAATTCATGTTGATTTCTACTGTACTAATATTTCTTTTGAGGTGTATGTAGTTGATATCCATCAAATTTTGGAGTAGGTCTCTTGTGAGAAGGTCTCATAAATCTTTATCTGTGAGACGGATCAACCCTACCGATATTCACAATAAAAAGTAATATTTTTTCATGCATTACTCAAATAAGATATCTATGTCACAAAATACGACTCATGAGACAGTCTCGCTTTTGTTAAAATTTTGTATGTAAAATATCTTCTTTGAACTTAACTAAGATAACCAATTTTGTCACCTTCTATAAAATGATATGTTTTTGTTGTTTTTAACTAATTCTCTTGCTTGTTTGAACCTTACACGAAAAATAAAATTATAAGTTTTAAATAATCAAATTAAAGAAAATTTTAGCTCTATTTTTTTTTATAATTATTCTCATTTCTGTTGCTATTCTAAATAAATATAAAAAAATCATATACAAAATTAATTGTACAGGGATCCCTGTCACCTAATTTACTAAATAAAGGCAGTTCTTCTTCTCTGACCACACACACACACACACAGCGACGCAATTAAAACACATGCGCATATACGTAGAGAAGTGTACCCACAATCGCATTTACTAAAGCTTGATTTCCTCCCAATTTCGAGATCCGATCCAACGCGCACGCACGCCGAGCTAGAAGCACAAATATTTCTTCTTTTTTCTTGCAGTGACGCAAAATGGAGGCAGATGGCGTGAAAAATTGGATGTTAGCGGTGACGGCGCAGACGCCGACGAATATAGCTGTGATCAAGTACTGGGGAAAAAGGGATGAATCCCTTATTCTCCCTATTAATGATAGTATTAGCGTTACTCTCGATCCGGCACACCTCTGCACCACCACTTCCGTTGGTGTTAGCCCCTCCTTCACGCACGATCGAATGTGGCTGAATGGGAAGGTAAAGTTTCCTTTTTTACGTTGTTTTTCCTTTGCTGGCGTTATGTCGATGTTTCTGTTTTGAGCTGAATGCAATATTTTTTTTTACTGTTCTCGGCTTTCTCAATGCTACTTACCATTTGAATTTGACTTGAATCTCAGTTTTGGTTTTGGGTGATCATTATAATTTTCTTTGCATTCTCATTTGATATTTTGATGCAAAATATGAACCATTGAGTCAAAACTGAGGGAAAATTTGAAAATGGGCAGTTTCTGAATGTTTAGTTGTTCTTCCTGAGCTGAAGTATTGGCTTCGATTAGCTGGAAGGATTTCCAGTTTGCTTACCATTTTAAATGTCTTGAATTAATTCATAAAGTCTGTTATCATAACAGATGAAAGATTGCTAGTTAAAGAAATATTCCAGCTGAATAAAGTTTAATAGATTTGAATTGCAATTGTACTATTTTATTCCCTCTTTTATTGTTGTGTTTGAATCTGCCAGTCACGGGAGGCATCCTTAACATATTCCTGAAACGTTTTTTGGGTTTCTTTTCTGATCATGGTACAGAGCGAGATGCAGATAATAAGAGATTCTGATATATTAGTGAATGTATGAATTCTGGTTAGTGTAGGAGATCTCTCTTTCTGGAGGCAGATTCCAAAATTGTTTGAGGGAACTTCGCTTCCGTGCTAATGATGTTGAGGATGATGAGAAAGGTATTAAGATCGCAAAAAAGGATTGGGACAAGATGCATGTGCACATAGTTTCCTATAACAATTTCCCTACCGCTGCTGGCTTGGCTTCCTCAGCTGCTGGCTTGGCTTGCCTAGGTAACTTCAATGTCCCTCCATGACTTGAATTCACTAAGGTTTTTTTTTAACATTTTTGGGACAAGTATGGCACGTCACCAATAAGCAACCAATAAGCAAATTTTTGGTTGATTTTGACTGGATGTCGCTATTATTGTCTTTGCACACTGAAAACCATTGAGATAAGAGGAGGTGGATTACCGATCAGAGATATTTGTTATGCTGGTGTTTTTTGTGATAGTTCTGATTATCCTCAGTTGTTATTTTTCGTGAAGTAGTTGATTGCACCTCGTATCACCCTTTGTTAAACATAAGAAATATCCTTGTTTTGCGATTGATATTAAAAACAAATATGTCGTAGTTGATTGTATTTTATTTTTCGAATAAAATTGAGTTCATGGTACCGAGGATCATTTATTTTTGGGACCCAACTCCAATTTTGGTTTAATCTGCTTGTTCAGTTTGACAATAGTTTTCATATGTGAGTGTAAAGTACAATTCGATATGTAGATTTGGTAGTGTCTATTATGTCGCTATCTCTATTAAAATAGCAGGGTTTAAATCTTACTTTTTTATTTACTTAAATTAACTTTAACAACAAAAAACTAAGATTTATGCCTTTTTCCAGTTTTTTCCCTTGCCAAGCTTATGAATGTCAAAGAAGATCATAGCAAACTATCTGCTATAGCCAGGTAACAGTTGCCTCTTGATTTAAAAAATCCGAGTCATTTTATTTATTCAAGCATTATCTGCTAGTTTGCAGGCTTAGTTTAGTGCCCTGATAAAGTTTATTCTTATTGTCTATTTCCTGGACGTGCAAGTCCACAGATGCATGCCAATACACACACCACACTCTCTGTACTTGTTTCTGTTTGTAATTGACGATGTCTCTATATTTTGTTAATTGACGATCCTTGTTCTGTATAAAATTTAAAAGATGTCAGCAGACGTAAAGATTTTTTTTTATGTAAAGATTTTTTTTTATGTTTTCATATCCAGGCAAGGTTCTGGAAGTGCTTGCCGAAGTCTCTATGGTGGATTTGTTAAGTGGATCATGGGAAAAGTGTGTATAGTTTCTTATCTTTTGTCATGGATTCTTTCGAAAAAGTATGTAAATGTCTTATTTTTTTTAATTTTTTTCTCAAATTACTTTTCTTTATGGTTGAAGGAGGAAAATGGAAGTGACAGCATTGCAGTTCAACTTGCAGACGAGAAGCACTGGGATGACCTTGTTATTATCATTGCAGTGGTGTGTGTCTCCATCTTTTCTCTGATTAAAATGCAAGTCACTTAGTTTACATGTAACTGCTCTATTTTTTGTTTTCAATAGTATTAAACTATCTCAATTCATTAGAAATAGATTTTACTCACAGGGTTCCCTTTTAATTGCACTTAGTTAATTGATCACATAATCACTTTTGGGGTCTAAATATTTTTTTTAAAATTTTTCTAGCTACAGGACGGTTGAGTAATCTATATGACAGATTTTATTTTATCCTTTACTTCGATTATCTATTGCTAATTAACAGGGAGTAAGTGAGAAATGTTTAATAACATTCATAAAAATGATAAACTTATCATATAAATATTCAACATTACTGTCTTCATTTTAGTCCAATTATTGTGTTAGAAATAATTTGTTATAAAGTTCCGTAGCTTTTTAAGCTGTTGTGGTGTAGCTTCGCATGTGTTACAGCATGTAAAACCCATCGACGTCTCTCTTTCTTTTTTCCTTTATTCCATCTTTTGTTCTTTGAGATGAAGATAATGATTCATGTATTAATTGATCCCTGGTTTGATTATTTTGTGAGACTAGCTATATCTCACTTTTGTGTTTGGGCTTTATGTCGGATTCAGGTAAGTTCAAGACAGAAGGAAACAAGTAGTACCTCAGGTATGCGTGATACCGTTGAAACCAGTGCATTGGTAGAACATAGAGCAAAGGTATATTATGTTCCTCCCAGTAGTTTTAAGATGTTTAGGAATGCTTCTTAGATATCAGAAAGGTTATTGTTGTTCGGTCATTTTGAGGACCTCAATGGTTTCTACTGTTCTTTTGACAACTTTTAAGGGTCGCCCCTCTTTTCATTTTACAGGTAGTAGTACCAAAACGGATAATACAAATGGAGGAAGCAATTAAAAATCGTGATTTTCCTGCTTTCGCTGCCCTGACTTGTGCTGATAGTAATCAGTTTCATGCTGTTGCTCTGGATACCTGCCCTCCTATATTTTACATGAATGACACTTCCCATAGGCAAGTTCCTTTTTCTGTTTATTTTCTTATATGCAAATCCTCCAAACCATCACCCCACCCCAAAGGAGCACTTCGTAGTAATCTAGTCTGGGCATTTACTTTTCAGAATAATCAGCTGCGTCGAGAAATGGAATCGGTTCGAAGGGACACCTCAGGTTCTTTTCTCTATCTTCAGTTGATCTTTGCGCTAATTAATCATCAGTGTCCAACTCAAACAAGTTAGATAGTTTCTCAAAAGCCTATTGTTACTGATGGCAGAATCAATCAGTACCATGGTTACTGTTTCCCGAACCACATTTAAATTAGAATTCATTTAAAGCAACTAACAACGAGATATTTGACAGGTTGCTTACACTTTCGATGCTGGGCCAAATGCAGTTTTAATTTCACGCGACAGGAAGACTGCCGCTCTTCTGCTTCAGAGGCTGCTCTTTTACTTCCCTCCACCAGAAACCGATTTGAACAGGTGTTTTTCAACCTCAAAATTTGTTCCAAGCATGTCACCTTTACTATTCACTTCTCCAATCTGTGGCGATATGAATCCATCTTATGTATCCTCGGATGTATGCTACCCCCTTTCGCAGTTATGTAATTGGTGACAAAACAATTTTACAAGATGCCGGCATTCAGGAAGTAAAGGATATTGAAACACTGGCTCCACCCCCGGAGATCAATGCTAATGTTCCAGCGCATAGATACAAGGGAGACGTTAGCTACTTTATCTGCACGGGTCCTGGGAGAGGTCCTATAGTACTCACAGACGCAAACCAATCTCTTATCGATCTCAAGACAGGGTTGCCAAAGTGACAAGAAAAGGTTCTACTGTTTGGATTTGTTTTAGCCCAACTTAATCTAAGTTTGAGCCTTTTCAATATTCTGATGTTAAGTGTACTAATATGATACGCATGGTTCAGTTTATTTTTGACAATATTGAATACCACAATCTCCGGCTTCTTCGGCCGAATAAATATTCAAGTGCGATTGAGTCTGTCAACGGCTCATGTAATAAGTTGGCTTCTTTTGTTTTTCGATTCTTGGTTAAAAACCGATGTAATCATAACGGCGAGTTTCCCTTTAACTTCGGCCTTCATTTTTTAACTCGTGTTTCTTGTTATTAATTCCTCTCATATTTTGTATACGTAACGAATGATGTTTGCTTTTTAAAATTATCTATAACTTTTAGTGGAAGGGAATTTTGGAAATTCATGCAATGGAAGATGGAACATATTTGAAACAAAAAACTTGCTGAACATTTAAAAACAGAAAACGAAGCATCAATAATTTTTTGGGTTGATTAGTTCCGATGCAATGTATCACAAAGTATGAATCGAGGGTTCCAGCCCTGTCACACACACATATAGGTAGCCTAGCTAGTGTATAAGGAACAGTATTCAGGCTTTGAATTGATGTGGAACCAACAATGAAACAGAGTGATCATGGATAATTATTGTACATGATTTATATTCTATTTAACAGAAAAAGTTGGAGATAATAAAGTTTAATGTTTGACACGTTTTATTGAGTTCCAAATTTAATTATAAGAGATTTATTTTTTAAATAATTTTTTTTAAACAAAGATGGTTATTGTTAGGGATGACAATGGGGTGGGATAGGGGCGAGTTTGTCATCCCCATCCCCGTTCCCGTCTCCGTCCTCGAATTTCATCCCACCTCCATACCCGTCCCGATCTCCATTTTTTCGGGTTCGGGGAATCATCAAACCCGAAACTTCGGGGATCAACTTTCCATCCTCGCCCCCATCTCCGTTTCAAAAATATTAATATGGCAAGACGATGACAGATTTGTAGATTTTCTCGAACCAAAACTTTTTATTATATATTATTATTAGTGATAATATTAATAATAATATTATTATTATTAATATTTTAAAAAATAATATCATTATTATATTATTGATACTAATAATACTATTATTGATATTATTTTCGGGACTGGTTTGGGGATGTGGATAGTAATTTCATATCTGTCCGAACTACATCAGGGATTTAAAAAAATCTTCGAACCCAAAAAAATCGAGAATCTCTGTCCCTATTTTAGATTTTCCCCGTGGAATCCCAAATTCGTGACGAAAGTTATCATTCCTGATTATTGTGCAGGAAAATGTTGGATGATCTCCGTTTGTTGTTCATGAAAGAAGAATGCCTGTTCCATATAAATAAACCTACTGGCTACTCGTAGATAGGTACTTTTTTTTCCCGGAAACAAAAACAATAGGTACCTGAAAAATCAAAATAATTCAAGATTGATTTTCTGTGATTTTATTTTATAAAAATATCTTTATGCTAATGCTAGTATGTTTAATTTTTCGTTGTTTCTTTCTTTTTTACGGAAAATATTACTAAAAATAGTTTTTCACAATTAAATTCGAAGAATCAATCCCCACCTTTAAATATCTCATGGATGGAATGGAATGGAATAATAAACAACGAAGAATGAACCATACAAATATGCGTGTGAAAAAGAGATAATTGTGGTCCAAAAATCTCGAGTTTTCTTCTATTTAAACCCTTCGAATCAAAATAACCAATTCATATTTTTCACCCCACCAAAAAGGAGGTGAAGTTTTTTGGTGGAACAGAAAAATTTGTCTTCCATTCGTTTCTTTGGAAACACACCAAAAACTTTTCAACAATGGCGAAGTTCCTGAAACCTTGCTTGTTTCTTTTTGTCATTGTTTTTGTTCTTGGTACGAATTTTAATTATATTGCACATCCATTTCCCTTCACTTTTTCCAAACAAAATTTTATGACATATTAATATTACTATTAATAAATATAGTGCAGAGTATTTATAGATTCAAAGTGGGTATTTCAATAAAAAAATTTATGCTATAGACATAGTATACAGAATGGTTTCAAATAGTTACACGCTGTTTTTGTGTGTTTCACAGGTAATTCCCAAGTTTATGCCGCATTACGGCCTTATGACTACTCATACACAGCTGAGGCAAGCTAGCTTCTCTTCGTGATTTCGTAAATAAACCGATGTAGGACAGGGTATTATCGTGTATTTATCTTATCACCTGATCTTGATTTTTACATGCATGCAGTGTCTGAAAACACCACTGAAACCCCAATACGATGGAGGGATGGTTGTGAATCCTGAACTGAGTCAAGGATTGACTGGTTGGAAAGGATATGGAAAAGCCAGGATCAGGATCCGAGTAGCTGATGAAGATGGCAACAAATACATCACTGCTGCCACCGCTGACTTGGCTGCTTCCGCCCGCACCAACATTTCGTTTCATAGCTTTGCACAAGATTTTCATCTCGACAAAGACATGCTCTACTCCTTCTCTGGTACGTTCAACCGAAACTCAATTTCAACCAGTACTGTTTTTCCATGAGTTCTCTGATTACATTAATATTCATTATCTTATGATTTCTTGCTTTCTGAAACTATATATAACATATATTGTTATAACTTTGTGTAGCTTGGTTGCAAGTAAGGGATGGAGAGGCCCATATAAAAGCTATAATCCAACCAAAACATAGCAATGTCAGTATTATTATTGGCAGGGTCGAGGCTCGAGAAGGTTGTTGGTCCATGCTCAAGGGTGGCTTCATCGTCGACGTCTCCGGTCCCGCGACCCTTTACTTTGAGGTGACTTTATTCTGTTATCTTCATTGAAAGATCCTTGTAATGCCTAGCTTATTGTTCTACTAATTTCTTTTCGGAATTTTCAGAGCGACCTTTCCATTGCTGAAATATGGGGAGATAGCATCTCATTGCAGCCATTCACATATGAAGAATGGAGATCCCACCAATATGAAACCATCGAAAATGTACAGCATTTTTCTCATTAGATTTTCATGCATGATATAATGCCTGCAGAGCCAACAATTCATATATCCATTTCAGGTACGCAAGACCAAGGTGAAATTCCAAGCCGTGGACAAAGCAGGTCGACCCGTACCCAACGCCAAACTATCCATCAAACAGATGGAGCCTCATTTCCCACTGGGTAGCGCATTAACCGTTCACATCCTCAACAACACGGCGTACCAGAACTGGTTCCTCCCCAGATTCCGATACACGGTCTTCGACCATGATCTCAAATGGCAGGCCACAGAGATAGTAAGAGGCGTCGTCAACTACTCGGTGCCGGATAGATTACTCGAATTCTCCAAGGAACACAACCTCAACGTCCGAGGCCACACAATCCTCTGGGAAAACCCGGCAATGTTACCCCCTTGGGTCGGAAACCTTACCGAGAACCGTGAATACTTCCAAGCAGCAGTGGACATGAGAGTGCAGTCGGTGGTGAACAGATACAAGGGCCAATTCATTCACTGGGATGTCCTGAATGAGAACATGCATTTCTCATTCTATGAAGACAAATTGGGCCCTAATACGACTGTCGATTTGTTCAAGAAGGTGCACGAGATCGACCCGGAAACCCCACTGTTTCTGAATGAGTATTTCACTATAGAGAAGGCAGTGGACAAGCTGGCATCCCCAACTCTTTATTTGAAGAAGGTAGCGGAGCTGAGGAAAAAGGGGTTTAACGGGACTATTGGTATCGGGTTGCAGAGCCATCTCACCTGGTTGAGCCTGCCGTATATGAGAGCTTCGTTGGATGTGCTCGCTTCCACGAAGTTGCCTGTTTGGGTGACTGAATTGGATGTCTCCGTTTACGCTCCGGACAGGGTGTGGGCCTTGAACAATGCGATCAGGGAGGTTCATTCTCACCCTACTGTTCAAGGCATGCTGCTTTGGGGTTCATGGCATCCACAGCCAAAAGGGTGCTGGAGGATGTGCTTAACAGATGATAATTTCAAGAACTTGGCTACAGGAGATGTGCTGGACAAGTTCTTACATGAAGTGAAACATGGAGATGGTGTGCATGGAACCACTGATAGCAATGGTTATTTCGAAGCATCGCTTTTTCACGGAGAATACGAAGCTCATGTCGACACGAATTCCGGTTCGGAGAGATTCCTGGTGTTGCCAACTCTAGAGCCACAAGATCCGGTGATCCTCCCGGTCGCGTGATAAATAAATGACAGAACCAAGAATTCGGATGAAAATATGTATGCATGTAATTGGGTAAACGAGATGTAAAAACCAATGGACATGTGTAAAGCTTGTAAAAAGGAATAAAACATTCTTTCAATGGGGACAAAAAAAGCTAGTGCCAACTCTAATATTCGATACAATCTTAAAAATGACATATTGAACACATGCAATTTCCCATATTACTTCCAGCTATCATTTAAAAAAGATGATGTCTTCGACGCGTCGGGGAACATCGACATCGTATTTGGTAGTTTAATTCCATACTTGCATCAAATTTTTCTAAATGATGGATTTTTTGAATGGATAATGTTGGACCAATACTCGATCAATAGAAACATTTTTTTTTTTAAAATCGAAATTTCATACTGGTTTTGTTTCAACTTGTTAAATTTACTTGCATCAAAATTTTATAAATAATTTGTTTTCATCTCACAAAAGGTACACCCGAATATGTAGACAGATTCCAGAGGTGTCGCTGCCATGGTGCAATTGCACACAAATTACAGCCCTAATTTCACCATCACAAACCATAAACTCAAACTTGTAGCGGTATGAAAAAAATTCGTTGTTAGCCAAAAAACTTCGTTCCAAATAATGTTACGATTTATATATATTAAAACAATATCATCATCTACGTACACGAAACAAGTTCAAAAAGCACAATCACTCGTAAAAAGTTGAATTTAAACATTTCCTGATAACCGATGCAAACAAACAGAATGCACCTAAAAAAGTGCATTTAATATGGAAAAAACTTTGATATTGTTTGACATATTATATCAAGCAAACACTCCGAAATTGTAAGACAGGTGATATCAGAGCTTTAAACATTGTTGAAGCCACCGCACCCGCTGGCGCTTTTTGTGAATGACCGAACAATAGTCTACCCTTCCACCACAGCATCCTGGATCTCTTTTCTTCACAAGCACGGGTGCTGCCACAGTTTAAATTCACTCTACAATTCAGTATGGTGAAAATTCTTTCAACACAAAGGATAACCTGCTGGTTTTGAAAAGAGATGATTACATTTATCTCTCGACATATAAATAAATTATTTTTACCAAAGTGTGAATAATTTACAAACCCCGTGAGAGGGGTGGGGGGGGTATGAATGAGCCGGGTTGAGCACAGATCATCTAGATAGGAAAATTTACATCATCATTTTTTAGGTGGGGCCAATTGAACAATAAATTTCTAGTAGCTCAGCTAGCACTTCACCTAGAATAAAATGCTCGACCAGTCAAGCTTGACTCAAATTGTGACTGAATTGCTGAGAAGTAGACTCACTACCACCCCTAAATCTACAATTTCCGGAGGATGGGTTGTGTAATTTGCAAACATACATCAGTAGCCGTAGATGACATTTGCAACTTGGCAAAAATAAATTATCAAGTTACTGAAGATACCTGGGGCCACAATCGGTATGCAAGTTTACAGCTTTGATATTCCTTTTTCAGTCTTGATTTTTATCATCATCGTCACCTGTACCAGCAGCAGAAAGGCGGAGCCCTAGGGAGCTCAAGTCACCTATCTTTAGCAATGCCGCTGCAACAAACTCCATCAAGCATGAAGCCACTCCCAATCAAACTGAGGTTCGCTGGATGGATCAAAAGTAGGGAATGCAAGATCCAGAACCACTACCCAGCTCATCTCAGTCACTTATGCCTGCACCGTAGCCAGGGAATTAATATGCCACCCTAGCAGCCACATTCAAGGAAGCCCAAAACCTTCCTGGCTGGGTGCAGGCATGGCCCAGACCCCTCACCGAGGCCGGGCTACTCCAAAACTAGCATCATGTTGCTGCTGATGAGACTGAAATGAGAAATTGGTAAAAGGTTATGGACTGTGGCCATATGTCTAAGCAAAAAAATTTTTTCAAAAAAATACTGAATATCAAACAGGGGCAATTTCAAAGGGAAAAAATATCTCAATTTGTCTAATTACAGAAAACTCTTAAACTGGAAGTAGAATAGAGATGCATAAGATTATTCGAGTTGCCTTTGTCCAAAGATAATAACCATTGCAAATGAATAAATGCCTCATCAGAATTTAAATTCTCAAAACAATAGGGTCTTAAAAAAATGATGAACAGAAATGAAGATGTTTCTACTCTAGTCCATAAGATCCCCTGTTACGTAGCCCCACGCTAGATAAGGATTTCTTTTCTTGGAGGGAGTAAAACAATAAAAAATCGCCCATTAGGTAAATTGGTATTATGTACCAATATTCCAGTAGCATTACACTATATTTGATCCACTCCCACCATACCCTTCCTCCATCGACTTAATACCTCTATATATACTGGTTACTCCAAGTATAAAAAAGTATAACTATCGCTGCTCCAAAATCATTTCACACAAACAAAGAATTATCCCAAAAGAAGAGAGAATATTCTGTGAATTTCAAAAAACTACAGATCAACAGAAACTTTACAATCTAATAATTGTCTCGAGGGGTTAAGCAGAATGCTATGAACTAACATCATCTGTCAGGTACAACAATAGCAATTTACTGAAAGATTTTCAAGTACAAGCAGAGCGATCAATAATGTGATACAAAGTCCTAATAAAAGATAATAAAAATGGGCACGTAAATTTATAAACCCTACATAACTGTATAAGCCTACCTCCACGTATTGTGCAATTTCTTCACTCAATGACAAAATAACCCTTGTGAACAAGGGAGCCACTTTTTCATTAATGGGAAGGAAGTCACTCATAGGTAGCCAAATTAATCAAACCAAAGAAATTTATAGGACATCCTCACAAATCATACCTGTGAAAAAGGCTGGTGAATCTGTTCGTGAGGGTGGATGAAAGGCAATCCAGCTGGTTGACAAGGATACTGAGGAGAATTCAAGTAGAGCCCAGAGTTTACGTGCACATTGACATTACCTGGGCCAAATGGGGACAGCATGGCTTCTGTAGGACCATACCCAATACCATTAGGAGCTGATTGTGAAGCCCATGGTGGTAGATGTTGGGGAACAGGTCGAGGCTGATGTTCAGAAGAAATTGAGGACTGCCCGTGACTAGATCCAAGCTGTGGAAATTCAGTGTTGTAGTTTAATGCAGGTGCATACATAGGCTGAATAGTGTAAGCCCCTCCACTAAATCCAAAACCAGGGTCAAACCTTTGTGTGTACCTGAGAAAATTGTAAAACATTAACTCCAACCAATGATGACCACATAATTTTTTTTTTCCTTTTTTCACACTCTTGCAAGTTACTTTGTAGACCAAAACTAGATCCATGTCCAAAAGTAATCCCAAAGAATATCGAAATACAATCAGCAAAACGAATTGTTGCCAGTTAAATGTTAATCGAAAACCATCAATGTTTATTAAAAGAATTTAAAACATTTCATATATAACAGAATCAATAAGATCCATTTTGTATCACTGATTAAATATAACGAAATGCAAAGAGTAATATTAAACTAAAATACAAACACAATTAAATAAAAAACAGAAGAGCAAAGCTCTTTAAGCAGAAGACAATCTGAATGTGATCCTGTCTTCAAAATAAAAAAGCATAATAATAACAAATATCTCGAGAAGCACAAGCAGTAACGATATCGAAAATGAACAAAAAGGTGGAATCGGCAAGGAGGGAAAGAGGGTCAATCATACCTGTCGTATCTCCTGTCATAGTCAGGATCCTTACGATCACCATCACGATCCCGAAAGATAGCCACTCTATTATTTGTTTTGTGCCTACCCATGGGCTCCTTCTCAGTCATGCTTCCGGTTATTCTATTGCTGATTACAGAAGAATCAGAATAACTTCTGCCAATATTCTCATCAGACCCACCTACTAGAAAAAGTCTTTCTTCTGCCCTTTTATTCCCCATTGAGCCAAGTTGAAAACCATCCTGAGTCCTATGTTCAGTTTCTGGTTTCCCACTGGAACTTCCACCAGAACTGCTTGAACTAAATATCCGTGCCCGAGCCCTATTATATTCCTCCTTTCTTTCCTCCACACTTTTAGAACTATTGGATTTGGCTAAATGCAGATTTGAGTTGTTTGAAGTCTGTGATCCCTTTTGTGGCCTTTGCTTGATTGCAACCTTAAAAACTCCACCCTCTTCAGTAGGAAGATTTACAGGAATGTCAGCCAAACGGATCAAAGGAAGCCGAATATTAGAAGTCTTCCGAACAACGATCCTAGAGCCAGATCCATCAGGAAGATTATTATCCAATAAAACCATGGACTGTAGAAAATAGTGCTGGGCTACGCGATGGGCAGCCAATCTCAAATATGAAGTAGGAAGATGTTGGAATTCCATTTGGTCCCTAGTTGGATCGCGAATGAACTTTTCAACATCATGCTCCATTCGCAGGACTGAACATACCAGAATATCATTATCCTCACAAGCATCAAAGGCAAATTAAAAACCAAAACAAAGAAATAAAGAAAGACAATGCTCAATGATAGGATCAAAAAATTGCACAGAGCCATCAGGAAAGGAGATCGAGGCCATCTCATCTTTGCATATCATCAAATTCATTATTTTTTAAACAAACCAAAGGGATAAAAAAGTACAAATGTAGGATTAGAAACAACACAAAATCACAGACCATAAATAAAGTAGATGGGGCTATCTCACTCATGCAAATCAACTGATGTGACAGTTCAAAATCGCTTTAAAACAAAATAATAAATTCATTTTATTGACAATAGCGTGTGAGCCCCATCCAGTGTCACAAATTTGCAATTAAGTTTGAAAACTACATTAAATTATTGATCAGTGTGTTTAACCGATTGATTAAATTTTCTCTTTGAAAGGATATAAGTATCAAATGCCAAATACATCGGGGGGGCTCAGTAAAATCCATCAAAACTCGCTAATTGAAGAAAATTGTGAAACGTGAAAAAATGCTAGAAACTAGAGAAACATACAAACGCTTCCATTTTCAAGAAACAATAATTTAATATGAAATTTCATTGAATTCCGTTTCCAATTACTCAACAAACTGACAATTTTTATTTCTGGGAGCATGGAATTTTAAGCCTTCCTAGCAATTTTTTTATCGTGAAATCTAAAATTTAACCACTTGTCCGATATATGTTCAATAAATATACAATCATAATTTACACAAAAATCACCAGAGCCGTATTAAAAAAAACTTGAATTCAAAACTTTTGGAAACAGCAAAAAATAGTGTATTCAGAAGGAACGAAATAAAAAGAGGTAAAAATATCGAACAGATCGATAATCCTAACTGCCTCCAACAAAGACTCACCGGAGAGCCGCTCGCGAGGATTCTGTATGGCTTCCCGCAAAAACTGATCCACTGACATAATCAAATCATCTTTATTAGAGTCTGAAACCAACACCGAGCCCTCGGCTATCTCAGGTTGACTCGAACTAGTATTAGCAGAGCTTGGATCTTTTCTAGAAGAAAGCATGAGGCGGCGCATGCTGGCGTCTACATCGGCAACCTCCCACGACTCCGGAGGAGCGATGCCGTCATCCAACGCATCAAAGGACGTCGCCGCCGCACTCTCCATGAAATCTTCTCCAACAATGTAGATGTCGATGTCAGATTTTCAAATCATTGGATCCAGGAGAATTCCGAGACCTAGATTTGAATAATCAGCTCAGTGTCATCCAAATCATTGGGTGATTTACCAGACCGGAAAATAATATTTAGGGTTTCGACAAAACGAAAGGAAGATAGGGTTTGAGGATATTTTTATCGGCGATGTGGATTGGCACGTGAATAGCACGTGATGCAGAATCGTTTATTGTTGTAAAAAGTTTAATTTAGGTTGCTCAAAATTACTTTTCTATGCATTGCTTTAATTTTGTTAGAAACTTGGGTTATGAAATCATTGTATTTATGTACGCCCACCCACATTTGTGTTCAAACACGTGATGTAGAACATTATTAATGTTGGTGTTCTAAAAAATAAAATCGGGTCTTAAATATTCTAAATATTGGCTTTGGCGAATGATGCATGATATTTGAATAATAAACCAATTGGCAAAAACTTTTGTGAGACGGTCTCACGGATCGTATTTTGTGAGACAAATATCTTATTTAGATCATCCATGAAAGAGTATTACTTTTTATGCTAAGAGTATTATTTTTTATTGTGAATATCGATAGGGTTGACTCGTCTCACAGATAAAGATTTGTGATACCGTCTCACAAGAGACCTACTATAAATGACTAAATCAATATATATAGGGGGTGTATTCATTCTATACTTTCAAATATTTTTAATGACTTTTTTTAAATGATGAACTTTTGTGGAGTTGATAGATTTTTATTGACTTTTATGGAATCTCATAGAATTGTAAAACAAATTTCATAGACTCTTATAGACCTTTTTTCAAGATTTTTGTAGACTTTTGTAAACTTTTTCATAAAATTATGTGAATTTTGTAGTTTATAATTGTGATTTATTTTTTATTAATTTTTTTAAAATAATTATTGGACATAGATAACCTCTTCAATTTTAAATTATTTTTTTTATTTATAAATGTAAATAAATTTTACTTACTTAAAAGTTAAATCAATTTAATTTATGAAAAACGACAAATGAACTATCCAATTTATTGAAATCAAAATTTAAATTCTTTATGTCAATTCAACATATTAATGAATAATATTTTTATAAGTTCATAATAAAATTTTATTAAAAGAACACTCAAAATAATGAGTAGTCTTTTATAAAAAAAATCTAATCATTACTGACAATTTGATCAACATCGTTCTATATTCCATTGGCTATGATATCCTTCCATGCATTAGCATTTGCTCGTTGTTATTTTTGAGTATTAAATAACTGATCAAAGTCATCACCTTCATAAAATTGTGCTGATGAAGTCAATTGAGCTTCATTATCTAGTTCAATTTGAAATTCATCAAATTGACACTTCTTTCAAAGAAAATTGTGTAATATAGCACATGCCAATACAAGCCCTGTTAGAGGTGGGAAAAAATACCGAATTTTCGGTATACCGAGATTACCATAACAAAAAATATTGAATTTACCGAATTTTAAGTATACCGAAGATTTCGATACGGTACGGTAACAATATCGAATTTTTCGGTACGGTAACGATATCCAATTTGAAAATTTTGGTATATACCGAAATACCGGAAAAATATACAAAAATTTTAAAATATATAATATTTTAAAACAATAAATTATAATTTTTTTTAAAATGTAAGGTTTTTTTGGTTTGGTATACCGAAAATTTTGGTATAGTATCGGTATAAATTTGCTTATACAATAATTTAATATATAGATTAACTAAAATTAAAGAAAATAATTAAAAATAAAATGTTATATAATAATTAATAAAAATTAAATTTTAATTATGTTTTTAAAAAGTACAAATAAAAGAAAAATAAATAGATGAGAAAAGAATGAAAGTTTGTATTGAATTTGGGAGATTTCTCAATTAAATGTACATCCAAATCTTTAGGTTGAATCAAAAACTTTTGTTGACATTTTATTGTTGTACCTTAGGCTATAATTCTTGTACTTAATAGAATCACATAGAGTCATTAAAAGTTTATTGACATTTTGAATACCTATAGAGTTTTGTAGAGTTTTTAAAAGTCAAGTTTGAATATCACATGACTTTTTAAAATTCTACAAAAGTTTACATTGAATACCACTAAACTTTTATGGAGTATATAAAAGTCTAGTTTGAATACCTCTAAATTTTTAAACTCCATAAAAGTCATTAAAAGTCTATAATCAATACACCTCATAGATGATGAACTTATAATTCTAATATTTTATAGATATTAAGACGTTTGATTGAACACAAATGTAAACCAACTAGTATTTTATCATTTACTAAAAAAATGAGCATGCATATTGTCAAGCTCACACTCCATCACAAATTTTATAAATAGCGAAACGTTTCTTATTTTGAAGTTATGCTCTCAGTGTTATTCTTAAAACAAATTTGCTATCTCGGGAGAATTTTTTCAAGTAAGTGTTGACTCAAGTGTTGTAGAGTTTTCGTCGGGTAATTATCGGCACATTTGATTTGTATTAACGATAATCCTCTAAATTAGTTGTTTAGGTTCATTGGAACAACAAATATGCACATTTAGAAGCCTATTAATTGAAGACCTAGTTTATCCATAATGTGTGGAGTTAAGATTAAGAAATTATATTGAATAAAAAAAATATTAAAAAAATTTTAAACTTGTGTATATTTGTAATCAGTTGGTCATAATATTATCTACCAATTTTTAGACGAACATGTCACATCACCCCGCCACAGAAATTCACTACTAGACCTCGAGCAATTGATTATTATGTCCATGTACTTGAAAGGGTTTTAGGCTGGTGAGGTTTTGTTACAATATCTCGATTTTTGATCATTTTCATTTTTCTGGTGACTTGCTTTCGATGATGGAGCTGTATTTTTTCCTTGAGATCATTACTCCGCATGCATTTGCTGTCTCTTTTTGTTGGGGGGATTTATATTGTGACTTATGGTTTGTTCAGCAAGGAGGATGCTCAGAGGTGTATGTATGATGCTTCTTCTGATACTGATTTTGGTTTCTGCTGTGATCTCGACGAGGAAACTGCTAATGAACTATCTGGTACCTCTCAATTCATTGACACCATGTTTTCAGGATGATCTCCGGTTTTATTATTGAAGTTTTACAAGTTTGAAGTGTATTTGAATGATCTTGAGTTATCGATACTTGCTTTCAATCTTCATAGGCAGGCCTGAGGTACTATTGGTTAAGCCAGATCCCGACTTTGACTCCGTACAATAACATTACAGTAGTTTGAACAATGGTTTCCATCTTCAATCAACCTATTTTTATGGGAAGACGTTATTGTTTCCTTCTGGAACTACTCAACACTGGCTTGTTCGAATAGGTAGGCCAGCAGTTGGAGCCATTAGGAAGGCGTGTGTGGTTGATTACTACAGCCGAGTCTTAATGAGAGTTTTGGGGAAGTGCGGACTAGTTTGTGTTTTGAATTTTTATTTTCTGCTGTTTCTTCCGTGAAGTTTTCTTAGGTCATACCACGTATCCTTATTACAGTGGGAAAGATGCTCAGATGTGCATGTATCATGTTTCTTGGGAATCTAATTATGGTTTCTGTGGTGAACTAGACAATGAATGTGCTCAAGAGTTAGCTGGTTAGTATTTTTCTGCATCAATTGTTTAATATGAATGATATGTGTTGCTATGTTAATAACAAATACCTTTATTCGGTGCAGGAATTCCTGGCGTGTTGTCTGTCCAGCCAGATGAAAATTTTGGGTCAGATGATAAAGATTACAATGGTTGGTCATTGTTGCTACATTTTCTGCATGGACTACTTGTTCAAATGGTTGTGAACCTATGATCACCACCACACGACTTCATTTTGCTCTTGAAAAGGGGCTGTAAATTATATATGTTCAAAATAACCGATGATTTTATTTTTGTGTATAGTGATGTTAATTGCTGCGGATACGAGAATATAAAAGTGGGGGAGTATGGTGGAGTTTGTTTTTATGTCTGAGATGGCGTAGCAGTCAATCCGAGGACCCATTATTGGTGCTTTGTTGAAATATGTTTTTCCCCAATTTTGGAAATTCCCATGTATCATGCAAAGTCACACGTGTTAACAACTGTTAAAAACAGATTCTTAAACAAAGAAAATGAAATGAAACTCTATATATGCTGTAAAATTGGCATATACTTGAACTGATTATGTCAGTTTGCTCTCCTTTTAAGTGAATAAATAACAAAAAGTTCTATAGGACTTGGTTTGTGGACAAGGCTACGTTTAGGGTGCTGTTTCTTGAATCTACTATACAATTTTGAATGCATACATATGTTAATCTTGCAGGTGAATCTGGTGCCATGGAAGATTCTTCAGGCTCATTGCTAACTACGAATATTAAAACCAAAAAAGCTATTTGTAACTGGTATATTTACACTCCAATCTTTGTCGGCATCCCGTCATTGTATTATATTCTGGTAGCTTCAGTTCTCGCACTTAGGATCACTTAGGAATTAGGATCGTCAGTTTTCGCCAGCCCATCTTACTGACAATGACACGGTTGACCTCATCTTGTTTCATAATTTGGTTTTAATTATTTAACCCAAAGAATAAGTCAATACCGGGGGTTTTACAGTCTTCTGTGACCATGATCAATATGATTAACTGATTAATGGGAATATGAACAAGGTAGGCAACTTTATTATTGGTCATAACTTCTTAATCAGCACAAAAAAAGATTTATATGCATTCAGGAAAATACTCTTGCAGTTGGATGAGCTTGTGAAACCGTAGTTTACCTAGCGATATTGATACTGATTGGTAGAAAAAGGAAGTCACGACACGACCTTAGAAATGAAAGTCTACCTTTTTTACTGTAGCCTCTCCGTTTCTGTTGTGTTCCTTTAATCTCTTTTTGCACTGTGTGTTTCTTGTGTGGTTTTCTGGCAACGACTTCGATAAGTCGTGAAGATGAGGAAAAGTTGAGCGTAAATCAAAACGGAGCGACGCATGGATAAACTCAGTGTATCGTGGTTAACTTTTATTATTCCAAAAATATTAATATCACTCCACCTTATCTATTTAATTTCCTTATGGACGAGATTATCTCTAATAATATTTTCATAAAATCTCTATTTGCTTAAAAAAAAAAAAAAAAACTCAAAACGCAGTAGCTTTGTTTGTCATAATTTTTCTTCATATGCAAATAAGATATAAAATTATAATTTTTAAAAATCTAAAAATGTATTATTATTCATATTTTATCTCAAGATTTTGTATGGTGAAAAAAATATTTGTCATTTTTTTTATGATATCAAATACATAAAAATTATGGAGTTTACAAAATTTTGATTTACCAAAATTTATTAAAGTGTTTTGGACAAGATTTTAAAATATATATTAAAATTTAAAGAGTAAAAAAATTATTTTTGCAAATCATATAATACATACTCTAGTGGTTAAGAACATAATTACAAAGACATAAATATATTTTTGAATTCTTTTCAATTCATATAAATTTGCACTAAATATTAAAAGAGTAGACCTCTTGTGAGACGGTTTTACGAATCTTTATCTGTGAGACGGGTCAATCTTATCGATATTCATAATAAAAAGTAATATTTTTCATGGATGACCCAAATACGAGATACGTCTCACAAAATACAATATATGAAACAGTCTCACACATGTTTCTGTCATATTTTAAAATCAATTACGCTCGAGTAATACTTTGCTCATAATAAATTACACAGTTACCCCATGAATTTTACACGCTTGTACGTCGGGGTAAAAGAGTGGTACGTCTTTTCCATGCAGTACCATGGCATAAAGGGTCTTGTACTACACATAATACCAATCAAAAGAAGCTTGCTTTTGGTATGAGTCCACCAAGAGCACATGTTTTCCTTAAAGGGTTGGTGTCCAACAAAATTTGTTAGCCAAATATACCAAAGTCAATCCATCTCCACCTTCTTGTTTCATATCGGATCGACTAATCATCGTATATATCCTTTATAACGACATCCACTTTTATTTCGAATAACGAGTTCAGCACGTATATTCGATCGATGATGACTTGATATAAATATTCATCTTTTTAATACAGCCAACATATCACATCATTTGATCTCTCAGGATTCATAAAAACATTTTTTACGGTACTGTCACATTGACGAACACTTAACTAACAACGGTTTTGCTATCTAATCCATATCACATTCAATCTTGGGAGGAAATTTTGATTGGTATTCCAACCAAAAATGTGATTATAGACTAACGGAAGCTAGCTATAATAATATATTTTTTGGTATGCTGATGGGGTGGATTCGATGAAATAAGCAAGTGTTTAATCAATTATTATAAGCTCAATTCTCCGAACTAACACATTGTCAGAAGAGTTTGTCATACTTGATTTGCAAAAGGTGATTTACTTTTTCTTAAAATAGTTTGCAGGTTACTACGTTCAGTTTTTCTAAAAAGCGGTAGCCAGTATACGTCCGTCACCTAGCAAGTAGACTGATTTTTGTTTTTAATCATAAATGTCTGACTCTTTAGGTTTATTTATATATTTCTCTAATACTTTCTCTGAATCAGATTCAAACTCAAAATCAACCTAATTCTCTTTCTTTTTATCCAATACAAAATCTTCTTTGTTAAAGTTTTACCATATAACGAGAAAGAGGTAATGGACAAATAATCTGTATATATATTTATATTAATTCGTCTAGGCAATCTGATCATCGCCTGTTAATGCAAAATCACCCAGAGGAGTAATCAAAAATGGAAAATCAGTGCAGCGAGTTTCATGCGTCATGTGTAGGATTTTTCGCGTTAAAGTGAGAAAAGATTTAAAAGATTTTCTGTGAACAAATCCACGACTTTAACTGGATCTTCTAATGAAGTAATAATAATTATGATCATGATGAAATGATACTTCAGCTTATACGCAACCTTCTTTCTTTATTAATTTTCTTCCTCTATAAATATCGCAAAAATGAGTGAAGCTTCTCATTATCACCACATTTTCTCTCCCTCAAGAAAATATTTTTGCTCTTGTTGGAATATACATTCCGTAAATACACGTAATGTCTGAGGCAAGTTTCAGTTTTTGTGTTCTCTTTCTAAAACATTAAAATCATCATATGCTATTTTCACGCTGAATATACTGCATGAGTTTCTGCCATTTTCTCCGAACTTGATTTTGTTATATGGTCATCAATGAAAAATTTATTCTACGGTTGGAAATCAAATTATCGTTTGAGTTATCTTTGGTTTCTTGATTTCAAGTGGAGCAAGACGAGACCTTTTGTAGATTCAAGTGTTTGTTTTATCATTTCGTAGAGATGATTTTTGAGCTAAACAATGTCAAGTACTGCATTGAATCTTCCTCTTTACTTTTGGTTCCAATGATGATGTAGCTATTATGGGAGTTTATTCTGTGAGAAATCTAGTACATTTTTTTGCACAAATGTTGCAGTACTTTCTGTGCTTACGACTGTCCAATGTGTAACATTGCTCTGTTTTCTGGGAAACATATATTCATAGCTTTGTGATCAATTGCAGACTGTTGTGCTCAAGGTTAAGATGTCCTGCCAAGGTTGCGTAGGGGCCGTCAACAGGGTTCTTTCGAAAATGGAAGGTTCGACGTCTCCGTTGGATTGCTTGATTTTATTCTTAATAGAAACTTCTTCGTACTTCTGAAGTGATGGCGATTAGTGTTCACTGATAACTTCTAATTATATTTGAATATTGCAAAAAGATGCGTCCAATTAGCATATCTGCCGTTGTCTAGCTAAATCTTTTCCGTGGTCATTGATTTCTTGCACCTTATTCATAGGCGTCAACTCGTTCGACATCAATTTGGAGCAGCAAAAGGTGACAGTGAAGGGCAATGTGAAGCCAGAGTCTGTTCTACAGACTGTTTTGAAGACTGGGAAGGTGACTTCCTTCTGGGAGGCAACCGAGGCGAAACCCGAAACTGTGCCAAAGCCTAATGATCCCGAGGCAAAACTTGAACCAGTGTCAAAGCCTAACGACCCTAAGGCCACACCTGAGTCGGGATCAAAGTCTGCTGACGCTGTTGCTGCTGCATAGTGTACCGAAAAGAAATGTTTCTATTTAAACGGTGTTTGAAGTGTTTGGAATAAAAAAAAAATAAAGTTTATATAATGATGTTATGAACAACTGTTATGGGTTCGTCCGTGTTTGGATCACGGTATTTTTTTATAATCCCGAATTTCACATTTTTGTTAACATTGGTTGATATTTACGAAAAATTTAGGGTCCGATTTCAGCAAGTATCACTATTTCAAACGCAGATTTCGAAATTGTCCTGAGCCTGCAATCACGAATAAGACCGTTAGAAGGGAGCCAGAAGGGTGTCCAGACGTAGCCCTGAGGATATAAGGGAGAGCAGCTAAGGGTGCTACTGAAAAATAATATATTTAATCAATGAATTAACACTCAAACCTGATATTTATAGGAGAATACATGGGTCTTAGATGAGCTTGTCTTTCATTTGTACTAGGGATGGATAGGGATAGTGGACCCATCCACAGGTATCATCGGTCAAAAAAAAAAAATTTAGACAAAAATATGTATTACAACATTTTGGAATTTTGGGTAGATGGGTAATTTTAAAATTGTTTGTGGTGAACTCAAGAGTTACTTTTACAAGGGAGAAGCTTTAGAGAACTGAGTAATTTTTATAGAAGTTTCAGCCGTTAGTCCGAAACTTGAATATCCACAGCAAAAGATCAGCCACTGCCAGCAAATGTACACGAGACGTTTCTTTATATGTCACTCGCCCGACTCATTCGATCATGCACTGAAGCAAGATCCATTTTCGACGCTAAATCTGTTCATGGTCGGATCATTGTGTCCGGGTTTAATCCAGATGTTCAAACAAACAATCATTTGCTCGCTATGTATTGTAAACTTGGGAGCATTAATTACGTTGAGAAGATGTTCGAAAAAATGCCTGAGAGAAACATCTGTTCCTGGACATCACTAATTTCCGCATATTCTAACGCGGGGTTCACGGAAAAATCCTTGTATTGCTTTAGATCAATGGTTCTTGATGATGGGATTGCTCCGAATGATTATACATATGTTGCCGTGATATCTGCATGTGCTCGAATACGAGCGTTGAGAATTGGGAAGGAAGTACATGGAAGAATGTTCAGGAGTGGAGAAAATGTTAACAGTTTTGTTACTAATTGTTTGGTCAACTTTTACGGGAAATGTGGGTCATTGAAGATGGCAGCTCAGGTGTTTGATGCCATAGCGGAGCCCGGTACAATTAGCTGTGTTTCGTTTATTGCTAGTTGTGTTCAGTGTGGGGAGAATGAGCAAGGATTGAGAGTTTTCTTGAGGTGTTTGAGGATGGGAGTAAAGATGAATGAGTTTTGTTATGGAACTGTATTAGGTGCTTGTGCTGCGTTGGAGATTCTCGAAGTTGGAATGGAAATGCAATGCCTTGCCGTCAAGTGTGGTGTTAAGATGGATCATTTTGTTGTGACTGGATTGGTTAATTTTTATGCAAAATGTGGAGAATTGGAGTTAGCACGTAGGGCTTTGAAAGAGGCTGAAAATCCAGGGTTGACAGCCTGGACTGCATTGATCGGAGGTTGTGCGCAGCTTGGAAGATACAGAGAGGCTATCAATTTTTTTCAAGAGTTACTCTGTACAGGTTTGAAGCCAAATGAGCTCACATTTGCTTCTGTACTTGGAGCCTTTGGGAAGGAGAAGGAAACCTGGGGTGGGATGCAGCTCCATTCTTTGATTATAAAATTGGGATTTAAAGCTTTTACTTGTGTTGCCAACTCGATTTTAGATTTTTATTCAAAAATTGATCGCCTTGAGGAGTCCATCGTAATATTTTGTCAAATGGGTAGTCATGATAATGTTAGTTGGAATGCTTTAATAGCTGGATTTACGGACTCAGGTTGTTTTGAAGAAGCAACTGAACTTATACAGAACATGTTTTCAGATGGGTTTGACCCTGACCCTTACACATATTCCTCTCTTTTAAGCTTTTGCGGGGATTTACCAGCAATTGAATGGGGTAAGCAAATTCATTGCTGCATCATAAAACCTGGATTTGATTTCAACGTGGTAGTCGGAAGTTCTCTCATTGACATGTATGCAAAGTGTGGGAGACTCAATGATTCTCGAAAAGTCTTTAACATCCTTCCCTATAAGAATCTGATTTCCTGGAATGCAATAATCTCTGGGTATGCTCAACATGGTTTCGGGAGAGAAGCCCTGAACATTTACGACATTATGCTACGGAATGGGTTTAAACCAAATGATGTCACATTCATTTCAGTTCTATCTTCCTGCGCTCATGTAGGAAGCTTGGCTGAAGGATTGCATCACTTTGACTCAATGACCAAAGAATTTGGAATTATCCCAAAAACTGATCATTTAGCTTGTATGGTCAGTCTATTTTCGCGAAAAGGTCAAACAAAAGAAGCTTATGATTTCATTAGAAGTTTCTCTGTAAAACCCGATAAAGTAGTTTGGCGATGTCTTTTATCAGGCTGTATCACTAACAAAAATCTGGAGTTAGCTAAGTATGCTGCTGAAATGATTTTGAGCGTTGATCCTGATGATACATCTGCCCATATCATGCTATCAAATATTTATGCAGATTCAAACATGTGGAAAGAATCTTCGCAGGTCAGAAAACTAATGAAAGAGAAGGCGCTGAAAAAAGAAACTGGGTATAGCTGGACAGAATTGCGTGACAAAGTATCGTGTTTCTCTGTCGACGATTGTTTGCAGCTTCAAGGTAATGGGGTGCGCGAAGTTTTGACTGGACTGTCAGCTCAACTGTTAGATGAAGGATGCGTTTCTGATGATTTGATATCATTGGTTAATGGGGACCTAAACAATTAACATATCATCTCAGCGACTTTTCCTGCTTAACATCAAAGGCAAATAGTTCACCGACCAAAATAAGAAGAGTGTGTTTTAAATTCTGATGTATATAATGTGTTCAGAAGTTATGGCTTGAGCTTTCTAAACCATTTTTTAGCCTATAAAGATTGTGGGAGAAAAGTCATATAATACCTGGGTTAGGGTAGAAAAGTTTATTCTATACCTGGAGTGTATCTTACAGTCCCACATGATGTCTCAAATTTATATTATTTACTTAACAATATGCCATCTTTATATTTCATTTGGTTGGTGGTAGAAATTTTATGAATGTTAAAATTATTGTATACAACCTGAAATCTTTTACAGTAATTGAATAAACTAAAATCTTATGCAATCACCATGATACAAAAAGCTAAAATTTGAGTGTTGTGAACTATTTCTTGAATACTATTAGGCTTCTCATACAACTATATTTTTTTAAAAATAAAATCAAAACATGTTTATCCCACAACAACAACAACAACAAAAAAAAAATCAAGATCACCAACCAAAGAAGCCCTCGTTAGCACTAGTTTAGCTAACACCAAACATACTCTGTTTTTTTAACACAATTATCATTAACAATCGTCAGAAAATTTGGCAGAAAACTAGCCAATGCTCATTCAACATAGAATGTTGATTAAATGATCATTCGGGATAAAACCACCTTTTATTGGACTCAAATAGGCTTCAACATAAACTAACAGACGCTAGAAAAACGAATATCCTTGAAGACCAGACTCTGAAGCAACAATTCAACTGACATTGTATGCCAAAAGGACTCGGAGACATAAACATAACGACTAGACACTAGAAAGACGAGTATCCATGAGGTTGTCAGCCGTTTCAGGAAATCAATTCTTGCTCGACCTGCACCATAGAATGAATAACATTTAATCAAGTTTAGACAGTGAACCAAAAAACACTATGAAAATAAACAGGAAATATAAGATAAAGAATACAAGTATTGATTTATGAACAAGTAAAATGATATTTAAACTTGCCAAAGTTAGCTGAACGTTATGTTAGCAACACACTCTATCTAGAGTATGATCGTAGTTTTCTAACAAAAAAATCCAAAGGGAGCAACCATATTGCTTAAATTAAAATCTTAACTTGATCAAGACTAGACTTGAATATTCTATATTATGCTAATTGAGTAGTTGACTGTACCCCCAATTAAGCTGCATTGAAGACAATGCTTGAATAAATTCGACTAAAGGTTGAACTCAAACTTTTTTTACAGTCAATTAGAATAAAAATTTCCCAAGTTCAATCAGGGGCGGAGTCCAGGATTCATAAGTACTTGGGGCTGGCTTCATCCTGTGTTAGACATTAAAAAGTTCAGTTAAAATCGAACTGAATTTTCTAAAATCGAATTAACGAACTTTTTTTCGACAAACCGAACCGACAGAATTTTGCTACGAAAACCTATCAAACCAAATAAAAAAATCGATTATTTCGGTCAGTAATACAATTAACCGAAATTTTAAATTTTTTTAAAAAATAATAATGTTTTAATTAAAAAGTTACAATATAAAAATTGAATTAAATAAATTTAAAATTAGTTATTAAATGGGAAAACGGAAGCAATCAATCATAGCCCAATTCAAGAAATTTCAAGACTACCCAAAAAAAAAAAAAAAAAAGACACAAAACAGAGGGGAAGGAAAGAAAAAAAATTACATTGTTTTCGAGGCGTTGAATGGCATAACACAGCGATTGTTTAAGCGCTTCTTTATCCATCCTCCGATAACCTATGCTGCTACATCAAGTGAAAGAAGTGATTTGAGGCGCATAACTGATAACACTCGGAGAATCCGATGTGGGCTTGGATTTCAGACACACAAACATGCATGAGATCAGCGTGTTGCGGAAGCCGACGAATGGCCAAAAGCGTAGTCTCTGCTCATGCTCTTCGTTTGTGTGTTACGGGGAAAACCTCATTGTTGTGGGGGACACAATATCAACTTTGAGCTTTCCAGGTGATTTTCCATTCCTAAATTAAATTGTCAAAAACTATATATTTCCAAAAAAATATCATTAAATTTTATTAATATCCATAAATATAAAATTAAACGCAAAAAAATTAAAACTATTATAAAATATATTGATTGCTACTTTTATTCCATCTTAATGTATGTGCTTGTTTTAATAATTCATCACATATTTTCGTAGCATAGAAAACTTAATTTTTTTCCAATTAATCATAATGTCTAATAAAAAAAATATATGAAACTTAAAAATCTTAGTATCTTAAAATAAAATTTTATTTATCAAATTTATCATTTAAATTTTTTTGTAAAATTATTTTTTTAAAAAGAGCTTACATTAAGTAATCTTATAAAATATAGCGTATAACAACATAAAATAAATAGAAGAAAATTAATAAATTTAATTTATAAAAACATGAATTTAATCATTAGAGGGTATATTATATATTTTTAATATTATAAAACTTTAATTTTAATTTCAAATTTTAAATTATTTTATTTTTTATTCTCAAATTGTTCAATTAAAATATTTGATAGCCCAAAATTATTATATATTTTAAATTAAAAAAATTAATCAACATTATTATACCCCATTATATATTTTTACAGATAGTTTATTTAGCTATAAAAAGTGATGATTAACGTTTAAAATATGAATTTTTTAACATGAAAATATATTACATTTAATTTATTTTTTAAATCGAGAATTTTATGATAAAAGAAAGTAATGGATGTATGAATCAAGAAAAGAAGAAAAAAAAGTAACGGATAAGCGTAATCTAGTCAAAAAAATAAATAATCAAGTGCAATGTATTTATCAAAACACTAAAACTCGGTGTAAGCCTGTCTAACGATTCAATCTGATGTGAGAAATCTATAACATGACCAACTCTTAATTTTTTTATCCAAAAAATATTATTTTTCACTATAAATATAGATCAAGATTAAACTGATTTATAAATATAAATTCACGAAACCATTTTATAACATGCATATTCATAACAAAATATGGAAAATATTCGGTTATCTCGTGGAGTTGGCCCACCCAAATTAGTAATATATCTCAACCAATTAATGCATCAAATATCTAGCAGACAACTCAAAAGATATCAGTTATTTAAGCTATGGTTGGGGATTATATTATATATGATATTGAGACGAATTTTTTTCTTTTATGAATCAAATGCACGAAATTATTCCCTACATCATTAAAATTTAAACGCTTCTTTGGTTGCATCTTATTTGTAATACTCGGTTGGGAAAGTTTAGAATTGTAAGACAATCTTACGTTTCTTTATTATTACGAACATATCAATTATGCTCATATTTACAATAAAAATTAATATTTTTGAATAAAAAAATAATATTTATATTTTTTATGGGTGACCCAAATAGGAATATCTATATCACAAAATTGACTTTTTTTGTAATATATAAATACGCGGAGATTAATTAAAAACATAAAAAGTATACTCCTATGTGTGCGCGCACATGGATTTTTAATAATACTCAACATTTACATCGAATGGATCATCGTTATTAAATGAAACAAAATCCTTAGAAATTGGTGTATATGGTGGCTTTGTGCATCTCAGTAGTGCCCAATTCACACCTTCAAAGAAAGGGTGTTGCTTCATGGCAGCTGCACCCATGGTAGAACCCATTCTTTTAGTAGGATCCTTGTTCAGTAACTGGATGATCAGATCCTTAGCCGAAGCCGGAACCGACGGGACGTCCTTCGGAAATCTGAGCTCTCGAGCCACGATGTTCGACAGGGTGAATTCGTTGTCCGTCCCCTTGAATGGTGTCACCCCGTAGAACATTTCGTATATAAAAACCCCGAGCGTCCACCAGTCGACTGCATTGCCATGACCTTCACCGGATACGATCTCCGGGGCTAGGTACTCGTGCGTCCCGACAAATGACATTGATCGTGCCTCGATGGGCTCGGCTACTATCTTTAGGGTACTTCTACTACCCTTCCTACACCTCCTCCGGTTGGGGCGGAGGCAGGAGACGCTAGGGACGACGCAACTTGGTAACATACACGACGGTATGGAGAATCTACGAGATGAATAATCGGAACTAGACGATTTGTGAGTTTTTGAATTGAGTCGATCGTAGACTATCTGTGGCTTTGATGTTGAATCATCACATTTTAGGGAGAGGTCGAAATCAGTAAGCATTATATGACCGTCGGATTTTACAAGTACATTTTCGGGCTTCAGGTCTCGATAAACTACGCCTAGCATGTGTAGGTATTCTAGTGCAACAATCACTTCTGATGCATAAAACCTGAAATTTTACATTCAAAGTTATCAAGCCTCATATATATCAGAATTCTTATAATAATTACTAACACCAATTCTATCTATCTAGAATGTCATATTCAAGAACTTTATCGGATCCGATGAATCTATCTATCTCATCAAAATTAACAACGTATGATGTGTTCGAATTGAAAAAAATACATATCATGAACACATGAAAAAATAGATGATGATAACAATCACCTGACAGCGTCTTCATCGAATCTCTTCTCCGGCTGGCGTTGCCGGAGAATATGCAAGTCTCCGCCGGGACAAAACTCGGTTAACAAACAAGACCACCTCGAACATTCAATCGTGGTGTAAAGGAAAGGCAAAAATGGATGGTCCAACATTTCAAGTATTTCCCTCTCTGTCCCTGCTCTACCCTCCTTATTCCTACTAACCAACTCCTCCCTGTCCATCATCTTAGCTGCAAAGACAGACCCTTTAGAGCCTTTTAACTCCACCAGGTAAACCGTGCCTATGTCGCCGCTGCCGAGCCTCCGGATGAACGAGAAGTCATGCAGAGTAAGCTTTTGTGTCATAGTTTCGGACCCTCGTTTCTTGGCATCTCGAAAGATTTCGACGGCGATGGATTCGATATCACGACTAATTTCAGAGCCAAAGCTCGTTTTTGGATTGGTAGCCTCGACCATGTCATTCATAGCCATAGTCGTGGTAGTAGTGGTGGTAGTGATGGTAGATGCGGAACTCGGGGTTTTGCGTTCATCGGCCATATCGGATACGTATATTTCCATGATGGGGCGAATTTCATACCAAGAAAGAAGTATTTATGATGATTTATATGTAAGTAGACGAGTGTTGTTGAATGTGTAGATAGGAGGGGAGAAATCAAGAATTGGATCTTTTGAAGAGTAGAGGGGAAACGTTTTGGGCCGGCAATTAGAGGGCTGGGTCTCCATGCCGGCGATTTTTAGTTGGGTTGGGGCCCAGATGCGGCCTTAAGTTTTTGGCTCTATTATTTAAAATAAATCAGATTAATATAATCTATTTATTTTTTTAATATTTGATTAATTTGACTAAATTTTTCAAGATGAATGAACCCAAATAAATAATGTCGATAGAGCATCTATTGATTATGATTCTAAATCTTAGATAATGTAGTTGATAGCAACATTTAGAATCATGAACTTTCAAGAATATTGAAGTTTAAATACATTAAAAAAATTAATATTTTAATAAAATTCTGCGAAATTATATTTTTCTTGTTTCCTAACGATTGATTCGGCAGAGTTAACTCCACAAGAAATTTGGATTTAGTGTTGCACAATTTGGCGCCTTCAGCGAAGATCGAGTACGAATAGTTGTTCTTTTTAATGACATACCTCAAGGTACTGCTCAAATCATTTATCCAGATGTTCATTTCTCAACACATGAATAATATTAATCATGACTGTTCAAACTTCGGATAAAATCAAAAATCCAAATCGAAAAAATCGAAAATCCAAATCGAAAAAACCGAACACCGAATCGAAAGCTTAATTTTGTAATTCATATATAAATATTAAAACTGAAGTTTATTTGGTTTTGTTTCGGATTATATATGTCAAAACCGAAAAAATTGAAATTTTATTAAACTAATAATTTTTTTTATTTTCATTTATATTATATATTTTGATATGATATTTAGTGAATGAATAACCATTTTTAATAATTTTTAGTTAATTGTTGTTTGTTTAATTAATTTAGATCTTATATTTAAATATTTTTTATTAAGAAAACATGTAAAAAGTTAAACATATTATATTTTACAATATATTTATATTATTAATTTAAGTAATTATATAAAAACCGAATTAATCGACCGAAATAACCGAACCGTTTTGGTAGAAAACCGAACCGAATCGAAGAAAAATGGTTCGGATTTCGGATTATATATTTCTAAAATCGAAAAAATCAAATAAAAAACCGAAAATCAAACCGAACCGACCGATGAACACCCCTAGTATTAATGTTGGAGCAGTTCTCTTGTAAATATGTCTCGAATATATATATCCGTTCATACATTTTTTTTTCCTATTATTTGATACAATTTTAAACTTTTATTTTATGATAAATATCTCTTCTCAAAATTTCAAAATCGATCCTGAATCAAGATTATGTGGTTTGTTACTCCGCGGAAGCTTTGTGTTGTATCCAGTTCACAAGAATGGAATAATATGCCATTTGGTTTGGCCAGATTAAACTTCACCCTAATCTATATATGTTTTGGGCTTCTCCAAAGGATACAATTCGAAGCCCATACTAATTATCAACTAATGAAGGATCCAAATTGGTCTGGGCTCAGCGGGGTTGGGTTGGGCTGGACTGCGTTTAAATGACAAATCGAAATACATATGATTTGGGCTCTGATTCGTTGCCAAGTTTTCATGGCGCTTGTCTTTCTCCTTGACCACTTGTGAAACCCAAATTCTTACTACCTCGTCCTTGACATCTATACATGTCAAAATGGGCTGACGGGACAGGCCAGCCCGCAACCCGCCATTAAACGGGACGGAGCGGGCCAGCCCGCCATTTTGGCGGATCTCTAAATGGCCAACCCAGCCCAACCCATCTTGGGCCGCGGGTTAGACGGGCCAACCCGCTTATTATTTTTTTAAAAAAATATATTAAACAATATTAAAATAAAAATATATTTAAGTGAAATAATTTCATAAAAAACTTAAAAACATTGAAATAAGACATTGATTGCATACAACAATCAATATAATCCATAAAAAAATAAAGTGTTTATTCTAATTCACACAAGATTTCATCGTACACATGTACTAAAAATTAACTCATGTAATATCACCAACCGTAAATACAATGAAATCTTTAAATGCGAATTTCAAATCTTTTTTAGTATACACTTTCTCCAGTTTCTTAAGGATTTGTCATCACAAGAAAACAAAAATTAACGATCTTAAGTGTTTGTCCGCACAAGGCACCTAGCTCTTACCACCCACATTTTCTTAAAAAGTGAGAAACATTGGAAGATAACAGAAAGTCGAGGAAACAGACGGTTGTAAATTTCAAAAAATATTATGTGTTCAACAATACACATAATTACTTTATTTACTATATTATTTCGATAATTTTGGATTAATTCGAGTTAAATATTAAAAAAAAGGAGGAAGACTGGAGAGTATAACATCTTCAAAAAAAATAGAAGCATAGAGATTTTACCGGAGTGATTGAAGTTAGGTACATGAGAAAAAATAAGGAAGAAATAAGAATTTTTATATAAAATTTAAAAATATAAAATTCTACCCTAATTTGACGGGCTTAGGCACATGAGAAAAAATAAGGAAGAAATATGAATTTTTATATAAAATTTAAAAATATAAAATTATATCCTAATGTGGCGGGCCATCCCGCAACCCAAACGGGCTGCTATTTTATCAACCCAACCCGCTCAATTTTTATGACGGGGCGGGCCGACCCGACGGGCATGACCCAATTTGACAAGCTTATTGACATCGTTGTTTTTTAATTGGAAATATCAATTATATAAATAATTTTTTTTAATCTCATTTTAATTTAGTGATTGTTTTAATGATAACAAACAATTGTTGAAAATAACTCATTTATTCAATAACGATATTTTAGTTAAAAAAATATAATAAATACTGTTGAATATAAATATTTGACTATATATTTGAGATAAGTGAAAAATGAAATAATATTTGAGGCAAGTAAAGTATTTATTGAAAAATACAATGTTTTATTTTTAATATATATTGGGGTGGGGATACTCATAACGGCAAAAATTTGTGTGAGACGGTCTCACGGGTCGTATTTTGTGAGACATATTTTTTATTTGGGTCATGCATAAAAAGTAATAAAATATTACTTTTTATGCTAAGAGTATTACTTTTTATTGTGAATATCGGTAGAGTTGATCCGTGTCACAGATTAGGATCCGTGAGATGGTCTCACATGAGACCCACTCTACTCATAACATGATATCTTTGAATAATTTTTTTTTACATAATCTTTTAATTTTTAAATGTTCCTGAAAGAAGAAACTCAAAATATATATAAATAATTTAGGAAAATCAAGCGAAACACTCTTGTTTTACCGCTGCTATAATTATAATAATAGCTCAAGAAAAGAAATCTATATACCTATAAAAGTGTGGATAATTACAATGTTTTCTAATTGTGCATTATCTATAATACTCTTCATGCAAAATTCAACAAAATAAATGACATAAATTGCTCACACATTTTCCTCATCATTATTACTAAAACCTTTGTATGTGACCGTTGTATATTCATTATTTAGAGCCTTATAAATGATATTCAAAAATTGTTGTTAACCTTTCATTCAAAAATTGATGTTACCCTTTCATGATTGTCATTTAGAGCCTCTTGAGTGTGACCATTGAATTAAAGGTTTTACTCACTTTGAATATTCTTTTAGCAATCATTATTACTTTTAAATTAAATAAAACGATATGAATTGAAAATAAAACTATATTTAATCAATTCAAATTGATTTAAAATTATAGTTCGACAAAATAGAATTAAAAATTTGATTAAATATAATTTTATTTTCAATTCAATTTTTGTACAGTTGCTAAAATGAGAAAGAAATATGTAGAAAATCAATCAATTTTTTCATTAGTTTTTTCCCACTAATATTGATAATAAATAAAAATAAATTGAATTATTAATTGTTTTAATTACTTTCATAGATTCTATTTTATTAAAGTATCCTCGTATTTGTATATTATCAAATAGTACTCAATCATAACAATAATGAAATGACATTTTATTTGTATTTGTAGAGTTATTTACATACAAGTATATAATGACAATTATATTGACAAAAAGGTAACCAAACATTAAATAAAAAAAATCAATAAACACTTAATTTGAACAAAAAAAATATTTTGAACTTATTCACATATGTTATCATAATTGATACTTTTTCAGCTTATTTCTCTAAAAAAAATCAATGACGGTATCTATTATATAAAGAAAAAAGTATAGTCAAATGGTACATAGATAAAATTATTATAAATTGTTTTAAAAATGACACAAATGAGTCAAAAAGGAGTGAGAGCAAGATATTGCTACAAATAATTCTTAGTATAACGTTACCATAACTAAATTGGAAGTTATGTTGGTGTAGAGTAAGTCTCTTGTGAGATGACCTTACGAATTTTATCTGTGAGACAGGTCAATCCTACCGATATTCACATAAAAAAGTAACACTCTTAGTATAAAAAGTAATATTTTTTTCATGGATGACCCAAATAAGATATTCGATCAACGAAATTGATCTGTGAGATCGTCTCACAAGAGATTTTGTGGTTGGTGTATTGAGAATTACCAGTTATGCAAATACTATATACAAATTAGAATTTAAATGAGAGGGAGAAAATAATCTATAATTAATTTTCTATATTTTATGTTAAAATTCTAAATTTCTATCTTTGTGATGCCTTTGAATTTGTATAAAGAAATATGTAATTGTATCTATTTACAATTGTAAAACAATTAAGTTATGACAATTATATCACTTAAATTAATATGATATAATAAATTTTAAAATATGAAAAAAATTAGACCATTATAAATATGATATTATCATCATTCATCTGGCACCTCTAAAATATTTCTTATTATCATGAGTAGCAATTTGACCATCCTGATTAATAATTAATAAAAATTGATTATCCATTGTTATTACTATCTCATTATTATGTATTCTCCCATGCATCACCATTTTGTGATGTTGAATTTAATTATTTTTAATTAACAAAAAAAGAAGAAAAATTTGAAGAAATTAGGCACGATATTAATCTAATTTATTGATAACCTTCTAATAATAATCAATTGAATTGAAAAATATTATTATATTTAAGTAATTATAATTTATTCTAATTCAAATTTATTAACTTTTTAATGTCCAGTATATATAGAATTCATTAGTAATGTACATGATTTTACTTTTCAAACGATAATAAGAAACATCTTAAAATATAAATATATAGTGAAAACGAATTCAAATTTTATGTTAATAGTTTCGAACCTTAGCAAATGCAATTCTAAAAAAATGAGAGGATAATGATTATGATGATACATGACACTGAAGATTAATTTAGAGTGGTGATATTTTTTTCTCTTTTCTGAGATAGAATAGTGATATTTCAATTATTAATTTAAGGAAAATGAATCTCCATTTAATAAAATTGTTGGAAATGAAATTTTTTTAGTTCACTGCTTTAAGCAAATATATCTAGGGCATAGAAGGGGTTAGGGATGACAACTTTTCCCACGGGTTTGGGACCCTGCAGGGAAACCCGAAACAGGGATGAGATCCCCGGCCCGATTTTTTCGGGTTGGGGTTCGAGATCGGGATCGGGTATTTTTTAAAATCTCCAAAGTAGTTCGGAACGAATATGAGCTTACTATCCCCATCTCCGAACTTGCCCCGCTCCGCCCCGCCCCATTGTCATCCTTAGAAGGGGTGAATGGAGTATTTATTTACTTTATTTTCAATTCTTGTGTTTAAATATATTAATTTTTTTCTTAAAATACAATTTGTGTCCATAGGCTTTCTTTAGCTAATGTAATGTTTTATTATTATTTTATATAATTTATTGACTAACAAGATATAGGTTTTTGAAAAAATTCGAATTTACGATATTTACAAACTTAAAATGAAAAATTGTTGTCACATGTTCTTAATTACTTCAAAATTATAAGTAAGTACTATTTTAGATTTTCAAGATTTAATTTTTACATTTTAGGAACATATTTATCAATTAATTGATGTAATGAGTACACAAATATTAACATCATATACTAAAATATTTTCTTCCACTCTTATATTGCTTAATTGATTAAAATATATTCATATAATTCTATGTACACTCTTATATTGCTTAATTAATTCAAATCCTTTCATATCATTGTATTTGTATTGTTATATTGATCCACCTTTTTTCGAACGAAATGTTGTTTGATGGATTGGATCACTGTGTAAATATTAAAAATATTTTTATTATTAATTTATTTTTTATGCTAGTAAAGACAAAAACATGAATGTTTAAGAAAGCGTAGTTTATTGAGATTGTCACAAAGAGCCGACAAAATATAGCATCACTCTGATGCATAAAATGCTTACTCTCAAATTCTTTAGCTTATACCATTCTTGAAACTTTTCTACCAAATCCTATATATACAACACCATCCAAAGAACCTTAATCAACACTAACAATCTGCGTTCTTGAATCTGTCTTCTGCTCTTCCACAAAACTCAGGTTTTTCCTTTGATCTTGTCCAGTCGACACACCACTGACTGCAGTGAGCTAAAATGGCCGCTGCAGTGACAAGAGATGAGCTGGCAAGATCCATGAGTAGGAAATCCAGCTTTTCGTCCACGAGCAAAAGAGGTTGGGCTTCAGCCAGTATTCATGAGGCAATCGTGGCTTCAGGAGACGACATTTTTCAGAAAAGCGGGAGGCAGGACGACGAGGAAGAGCTACGGTGGGCGGCAATCGAGAGGCTCCCTACTTATGATCGAATGAGAAAGGGAATCTTGAAGCAAGTTTTGGACAATGGAAGGGTTGTGCATGAAGAAGTTGATTTTACCCATCTTAGCATGCAGGATAAGAAGCATATTATGGATGGAATGATGAAAGCTTTCGAAGATGACAACGAGAGGTTGCTTTTACGACTCCGTGAGCGAATTGATAGGTAAAAAACATGTTGTTGTGATTTTGTTTATCCGATCTAGTTTGGATGAAAAGTAAAGTTTTGTTGAGATATTTCGCGTTTGTGCCAATAGGGTCGGAATCAATGTCCCACGATGTGAGATCAGGTTTGAGCATTTGTCAGTTGAAGGTGATGCATTTGCCGGAAGCAGAGCACTTCCAACTCTATACAATTCTACCATAAACGTGCTGGAGGTAGTCTCTCCTGTCATTTTTTTATATTTTTCGTGATATGCGGTAGAATAAGACGTCGATTATCTAGCCAATAATCCTTGTTTTAAATAGGGAATTCTTGGCCTTTTGAGGCTGTTCCCATCTAAAAAGAAGGCAGTCAAAATACTAAATGATGTGTCTGGCCTAGTAAAACCATCGAGGTACGTCTGCATGCATCAGAAATGAGCTGCTTATTCTAGTGTTTATCATGCAATTTCTCTGAAATTGGATATACATTGTAATTACCAGGATGACTCTTCTTTTGGGACCTCCAAGTTCAGGAAAAACTACGTTGCTCAAGGGGCTTGCTGGAAAGCTGGGGGAAGATCTTAGGGTGAGAAATTTATGCCAAAATCTACTACGTTTCTCAAGGCGCTTGCTAATATGTCTTGATAATATGTGATTCTTTATGCATAAACTTGCTCTGAATCGCCTATTTCTGCTGGATTCCAATACATTAGGTGAGTGGAAAGATCACTTATTGTGGTCACGAATTGAGGGAATTTATTCCTCAGAGAACTTGTGCTTACATCAGCCAGCATGATCTTCACCATGGTGAGATGACAGTAAGAGAAACCTTGAATTTTTCGGGTCGTTGCTTTGGAGTCGGTGCGAGAGATGAAATGCTGGCAGAATTATCGAGGCGTGAAAAGCAATCAGGGATCAAACCAGACCCTCGAATCGATTCATTCATGAAAGCCATTGCAGTAGCTGGACAGAAGACCAGTTTAGTCACAGATTATGTGCTCAAAGTTCGTCTCCTTTTCAAGATGTTGAATTGATCGAATGAACGTCGCAGTTTTAGCTGTTTATTGATGTTTTTCGGTTAACAGGTTCTTGGAGTGGATATCTGTGCTGATACAATGGTGGGTGACGAAATGAGAAGGGGTATTTCTGGCGGACAGAAGAAGCGTGTTACCACTGGTATGTGCACTGGTTTCATGTTTTCAATACTTACCAAAATTAGAATCTGAAATATGCTTATGTGGCTTTTGAATATTTGCTTGATATGCAGGAGAAATGTTGGTTGGGCCAGCTAAAGTCTTTCTGATGGATGAAATCTCGACCGGTCTCGACAGCTCCACCACATTTCAAATTGTCAAGTATATGAAGCAAATGGTTCACATAATGGATATAACAATGATCGTTTCCCTTTTACAACCGGCCCCTGAGACATTCGATCTTTTCGATGACTTGATCTTGCTTTCTGAAGGACAAATTGTTTACCAAGGTCCACGTGATCAAGTTCTTGACTTCTTCGAGAGTGTAGGATTCCAGTGTCCCGAGAGAAAAGGAGTGGCTGATTTTCTGCAAGAGGTTACATCTAAGAAAGACCAAGAGCAGTACTGGTCAAGGAAAACTGAACCTTACCGATACATTTCAGTAACGGAATTCGTCCATCGGTTCGAATCTTTCTACATTGGACAAAAGATATTTGAAGAACTTAGAATCCCTTACGAGAAGAGCCAAGTTCATCCAGCAGCCTTGGTGAAGGAGAAATATGGTATTTCAAACAAAGACTTGTTCAAGGCATGCTTATCAAGAGAATGGTTGCTGATGAAACGTAACTCGTTTGTGTACATTTTCAAGACGACACAGATCACAATTATGGCTATTTTTACATTCACCGTGTTCTTCAGGACACAAATGAAGCCTAGTCATATAGACGATGGAGGAAAATTTTATGGTGCCCTTTTCTTTAGTCTCATTAATGTCATGTTCAACGGTATGGCTGAGCTTGCCATGACAATTTTCAGACTTCCCGTGTTTTTCAAACAAAGGGATGCCTTATTTTACCCGGCGTGGGCTTTTGCTCTTCCCATTTGGCTCCTTAGGATTCCCATCTCAATAATGGAGTCAGGAATATGGGTAATACTAACATATTACACCGTTGGATTTGCCCCTGCAGCTAGTAGGTAATATTTAAAATTTGGAACGTTTTCTCTTTGATAATTATACACCTTAACCATACAAAAATACTCAAAAGAATGGAGACTCGATGAACAATGAATGATGCATAAATATTCTAGGTTCTTCCGGCAATACTTGGCATTTGTGGGCGTTCATCAGATGGCCTTAGGCCTATTTCGTTTCATCGCTGCCCTTGGAAGAACACAAGTCGTTGCCAATACTCTTGGAACCTTCACTTTGTTACTGGTTTTCGTTCTTGGTGGATTCATCATTGCCAAAGGTTACCATTATATATTTTTTTTCGAAGTCCTATTTCATGTACACAGTTCATTATAAATCATTCTGTCGTTTAACTGCAGATGACCTTCAACCATGGATGAAATGGGCTTACTATCTTTCACCCATGTCTTATGGACAAAATGCAATTGTACTCGTAGAATTTCTTGACCCAAGATGGTCCGCGGTAAAGATAAATCATTGTTATCAAACAAAAATTCTAGTTTATATGGTGTCATGGTGAATATCATATTTTTCAATCATCGCGTGATGTTTGATCTGTTTTTTAGTCCAACGACGATAAAAGATTTGCCGGAAGCTCAGCAGGGTTGGAACTTTTAGCAGCCAGAGGAATGTTTACTGAAGAACATTGGTATTGGATTTGTGTCATTGCGCTGTTTGGCTTCTCTCTGTTCTTCAATCTCTGTTTTGTTGCCGCATTGACATTCTTACAACGTAAGTTTAAACTTCAATACTGATCAGTGATAAATATTAAGAAACCAAACAAATTTAGCTTTCTGATTCATTAATTTAAAAAAGATTAAAGTTAGAATCCAAACTTCAATGCAGCAATGGGAGAGTCCAAATCTGTTAGTTCAAACCTAGAAAATGAAAGCAAGAAAAATAAGTCGGCGTGCTCTAAAATTGAAGGTGCGAATTTTGAATTCTTTTCTTTTCTTCTTTGTTCATTTCAAGAATCTATGCAAACGTCAAACCTTATTGATCATGCAGGGAGGACCACACTAGAACAAGCGAATGCAAGTGATGCAACTACTGCAACCGAAAAACGAGGAATGGTGCTTCCATTCAAGGCATTATCCCTTTCATTTGAGCACGTGAATTACTACGTTGATATGCCAGCAGTAAGCAACTGAATCTTGTTTCTCTTTTTCTGTCAAAATGCTGCTAATTTTGTCCCTCATCATTGGTTCTGCGTAATTTCAAGGAAATGAAGAGCCAAGGAGTTGAGGAGACGAGACTCCAATTGTTACAAGACGTTAGTGGTGCTTTCCGACCTGGAGTCTTGACCGCATTGATGGGGGTGAGCGGTGCAGGAAAAACCACTTTGATGGATGTTTTAGCAGGAAGGAAAACCGGTGGATATATAGAAGGTGATATCAGTATATCTGGTTATCCCAAGAATCAAGAAACGTTTGCTCGTGTGAGTGGATACTGTGAACAGAACGATATTCACTCTCCTCATGTGACTGTTTACGAGTCGCTTCTCTATTCAGCCTGGCTGCGTCTTCCAGCAGATGTGAACAAGGCGATAAGACAGGCAAGTCATTCTACCATATACTTTTTATCATCTTGCTTGGCCTAGACATCATTTCCCCTGTCAAAAAATGCCTGAAGATCGTGTCAAAGCTGTAACCTGACACTGCAAGCCTGCAACATAACTAATAGCTATGGACTTTAACCTAGTGGCAACCACATGATTTCATGGATCACTTTTTATCTCTTAAAACATAGATGCAATAAATCGTATTTCCTACCTGTAATCGTTACCAACCTATTTTCCTCAGATGTTTGTCGAGGAAGTGATGGAGCTAGTCGAGTTGAACACGTTGAAAGGCTCGTTGGTCGGACTTCCAGGAGTTGATGGTCTGTCAACTGAACAGAGAAAACGACTCACCATCGCTGTTGAACTGGTCGCAAATCCGTCTATCATTTTCATGGACGAACCGACGTCTGGCCTTGACGCAAGAGCTGCTGCAATTGTCATGCGAGCTGTCAGGAACACTGTGGACACAGGAAGAACTGTAGTCTGCACAATTCACCAGCCAAGCATTGACATTTTTGAATCATTCGATGAGGTACTTCTGTTTATTGAGGTATATAGATACCCAGATATTCTAGGAACAAAAATATGAGATCTCTGAACCAAATATGTTGTCCCTGCAGCTATTTCTGATGAAGAGAGGAGGACAAGTTATTTACGCAGGACCTCTTGGACAAAATTCACAACTGTTGATAGAATACTTTGAAGTAAGTACTATTCATGAAGGTTCTTGAATCATTCTGAACTGAAAATGATCTAAATCCTATATTTCTGGACTTTTGTATCTTTCAGGCGATTGAAGGCGTGTCTAAGATAAAATACGGCTATAATCCAGCCACATGGATGCTGGAAGTTAGTTCTGCAGCAGTTGAATCTCAACTTGACTTGGATTTTGCGGAAATATACTCCAACTCTGACTTAAATAGGTATGGGTAGATTATGTTTCAAGATCTCATATAATACTCAAACATGGATTTCTTACTTACGCTCTCCAAATTTCAGGAGGAATGGAGAACTTATTAGAAAGCTAAACACTCCAGCACAAGAAACCCAAGACTTATACTTCCCTACTAAATACTCTCAACCATTCCTCACACAAATCAAGGCATGCATTTGGAAACAGCACTGGTCTTACTGGAGGAATCCACAGTACAATGTTATCCGATTTTTCATGACAACAGTTATTGGTCTCATATTTGGAATCATCTTCTGGAATAAAGGAGATAAGATGTAAGTTATAATCTGCTATCTTTTAATGTACTTCTGCATATTTAAGCTCCAAGGTTTAAATATTTGACACGAAGCACGGCCTTCGACAGACACAAACAGCAAGACCTTTCAAATCTTCTAGGAGCCATGTACGCTGCCGTTCTATTCCTTGGAGGAACAAACACTTCAGCTGTGCAATCGGTAGTTGCAATTGAAAGAACTGTATTTTATCGGGAAAAAGCAGCTGGGATGTTTTCAGCTTTGCCTTATGCATTGGCTCAGGTAAAAAATCAAAGCTGACAGTATAATCTCAAGACGAGCATAGATATAACGAGCTCTATCTTGTAACCTATCTTTACAAATGTTCTTTCTTGTACAGGTGACGGTAGAAACAATTTATGTTGGCATCCAAACATTTGTGTACAGTCTTCTCCTTTACTCAATGATTGGATTCGAATGGGGGGCGACCAAGTTCATGTGGTTCTATTACTATGTATTCATGTGCTTTGTGTACTTCACATTATATGGGATGATGCTTGTGGCACTCACACCAAGTTACCAGATAGCTGCCATTGTCATGTCATTCTTCCTCAGCTTTTGGAACCTCTTCTCTGGCTTCCTCATTCCAAGAATGGTAAAAATACTGAAGTAACTGTACGACTTGTTTTTCCGAGCATGGATCCAAGAATTTAACTGAGGGGAAAAATTACCATGTTAGCCCCTCGCTGGGTCCAGCCCTTTATTTTGTCGTCACTTTTTTATCCCAAAGTTGTGTTTTGAACATAAAAAGGGACCGTTGTTGACAAAATCTCTCAAAATTTGCAGGAAATTCCAATCTGGTGGAGATGGTACTACTGGGGTTCTCCGGTGGCATGGACGATCTACGGCCTTGTAACATCTCAGATTGGTGATAAAATGGACAATGTTCATGTGCCAGAACATGGTGACATCCCAATTAAGGACTACCTTAAACAGTTCTTAGGTTACGATTCGGATTTCCTTGGATATGTTGCTTTGGCTCATGTTGGATGGGTATTGCTGTTCTTCTTTGTGTTTGTGTATGGCATCAAGGTCTTGAACTTCCAGAGAAGATAGGGAGGATTCAAGAAAGTGTTAGCATCCTTCAGTTTAAATAACAGAAGTAAATATTTCAATGATGGAAATGTGATTTATTATTAACATCCTTTTTTCATGGTTCAATTGTTGATTTTTTAGTGTGATTGTACAGTGTAATGTGGACTCTGAAGGAAATAAAATTTAATTCTCTTTGTATTGCATTCTTTATAAATCTCCAAATTGTAAGGACGGCTATCATTTGGAAGAACACCACTTTCTGCACGCTAAAGAGTATGCACAAGTCCAAGGTTAAAATGCACATGATTCTGCAAATTTAACTAACTCAGCTTCAACCATGAAAGATAGCTGAAGCAAATTAAAATGACCAAAACACACGGTATCCAAATACAAAATTAGTCAAGTTAACATGACAAAAATCAAATGAGAACAGAACAAACAAAAGTACATGACAGTGTCCTTCATCCTCCAACTATCGCAGTGCTTTGTCACAGCAAGTGATTACCTGCTCATATATCGCCTAAAACTTTCATCATATGAAGAAAAGCGTGCAACTGGAGGTACACTGGTTTCAGAACTGGAAAGTCTTCTTGATGTTCCATCGCTCAATGGTAATTGAAGTGTAATGTCAGGGAGAAAAGGGTAAGAATCTCGAACAGGAGGAACTGTATTTGTGTAAGGAGCAGTGTTGTACGATATATTGTGAGACGGTGGACCAGTACTATGTCTCGTATAACTGAGGGACTGCTGTGGGGTAGCTCCATGCCAGGATTCAGTTGAAGGGCTGGAAGGAAATGTGAGAAGTGTGACATCAGATAAAGCATTTCTTGGATCAATATAAGGTTTGGGATACGGTTTGTCACCATAAATTTCTGGAGAGAAATTTGCAAAACTAGACTTTGCATGAATGACAGGATGTTTGGCTGTCGAAGTTGCTTGATAATCCGTAGGCAACCTAAAAAGGGCCGGTGAACTTGGGGGAAACCTGAAAGTGTCCAAAGTATTTGAAGTTCCTCCAGTTAGTGGTAGCGAGGTAGCAATTTTCTGTTTCAGTGAAGATTTAGCTTGTTGAAGTGCCTCCAGAACTGATCCTAAATCTTTCGAAGTTTCCTGCAGGACAACTGGAACCTTGTTGGATGAAGAGCTACTCGCAGAAACAATCGGTTGAAACATTTTCTCTGCATTAGAAGAAATATTTGTTGAAGAGTTCATAGTACAATAAACGGGCAAACTTGGTGCCTCGTGATCTTTCCTTGAATTTTCTTTGTCAATGTTCTCCTCCAACACGGGAAATGAGGACTCCAGCATTGGAGGTTCACGAGTAATCATGTGGCTGCACCCCTGATCCTGAAATAATCCTTTTTTTTCATCTGGGGGCGATAGAAAACTCTGGTGAGTCTCAAGTTCTTCACCAAAGTGAGTCTCCAGTAACTTGCCTTTCATTTCTAGGTTATTTGAACTTAATGTTCCACCAGCATCTGAAAATCCAGGTAACTTCATCTCCTCCTGTTCTGTAAAGTCTGAATGGCAATTGGGATCACACGAATCCTGGTGATTCATGGACAAGATAGCGAAAGGTTAAAAATATTCTGAACAACATTAATATGTGACAGCAATGATGCGGATGAAGCTACATTCAAGAATATACGATCATTTGAATATAAAGAAGAATGATAGGAAAATAAATTAGTATCTAAACATAAGTAGTACGACAATAGGAAAAAAATCTACCATCCTCAAATATTTCATACATGGACTCATTAATCCTAATAATCATGGAGAAAATGATAACATTGAGCATCTGCTCTCGATGTTATTTAATAACTACAAAGATGGGCTGTTTGTTTCAGTTTTCAAGTGAAGGAAATGTTATTGGCTTCCACTCCAAAATGAACACATAGTTTGGCTCCCTTCAATTTTGGCTGAAAAAATGTATCTTTTAACTTCATGTTTTCCGTCCCAACATATCAAAATATGATCATTCCTTCTTTCCATCTCAAATATTCCTGGAAAATCTTCATCAACCGGTTTCCTCCCTTTTTCCTCTGTTTTCACCTATATACGTACAAAATTGGTGTCTCTAAACTTACTAAAAATATATCAAATAAACTCAGCCTAATACAGACCTATAAGAGCATATTATATTAAATCCAAAACGTGCAAGTTATGGAAAAATAAGGGTGAATGAACTGACAACATTTGAATTACTTTAATGGTGTAACATCTGAGGCTGGTAAAGCATACCTGTGTGCCACTGTTATTCTCTCTGTACTTCTCCTCCCATTCTCTCTGGACCTTCTCCTCTTCTTCAAATTGCACAATGAGTAGTGCCTGATGTTTCAACGCACTTTCCATGTCATCATCTCTCTCATGTTCACTGATATAATGTCCATTGATCTTTCGACTTTCACTACCTGATTCTAGCATCGAGTTTTCTATAGGCTGCTTCTCACTATCATATTCCGTGTGTTCTCTCAATGATTCGGGATTACAATAAGAGCCGTTGGAACATCTCTTGAAGATGTGGCTTTCACAGGCCTTTCATTTTGAAACTCTTCCATTGATCTGATGCACAAAAAAGATGGTAGCATCCTTGGTGCAGCATGACAGACTTTGGTTAACTTATTGACTTAGTTTAAATGCAATTACTATTATGTATATATATAATTAGAAATTGTGTTGATTGATTGGGCAACTGAAAGAAAGAGTACCAAAGGAATAATAGAAATTACAAAGAAATTACAAATAATTGCATTAAGATGTAACTTTTATGTGATTTCATGAAGGGGTTCATTCAGTTATGCACCAAAGAGATTTTAGGAGTTTAAAATCACATGTTATATGTGCCAACAGGAAAGTTATAATGGGCCAGAGATCAAAGTCCAAGGTTGGAAAAAGACCTAGTCTCCCGGCGCCTTATCCTGCGACATGATTTACCAGCCCGTCTTGCTGAAGAACCATTTAACGGAAAATTATATTTTCTTCTAACAGGGTCCACATGTTTCTTCTTTTCAAGAGAACACTGAGAATCTTTTGTACTTTTCCAGGACAAGCTTCTACCAATTGATGCAGATGATTCAAGTTCAGAGCTAGAGTGAGACTCCATTTCATTTCTTCTTACTTCCAAGTTGGTTGACATATCTTTTGTCATCAACGAGTCAGTCATAGATCGATGTAGGGTTTCCTCGGGGTCAGAATTTGAATCATAACCCTCGGACACATCACTTATTCCATGGTTCTCAAGAATTGCAAGAACATCTGCAGTTGCCTTTTCAGCTTTCTTTCTCTGAAGGGATACAAACTTTAGTTGCTCCTCCAATTCAGACACCTGGATGTACATATAGTTTCAGAAACTGTTATTTTAATATGACGACTGGATGGGACAGGGGGCAGGAGGGAAGTGAAATATGTGAAATATGCACATATTCACATATGTGTCATGAACTCACTCTCTTGGAGAGCTCATCAGCTCTTTGCATGGACGTTTTTGAGACGGATCTTTCAGATAACAACCTTGCCCGGAGGAATTCAATTGTCATTGCATTTGAATCTTCCATGCTTGTGCTCTTTCTGATGTTATAGTAATTCAAAGGCTGAAAATTAGTACAAAAACAACATGTACAAGCTAAATGCACATAATATGTCCTGTTCTTGATGATTAGAAAGATATTACTGATTTCTCAGAACAATTATTGCCATTATATTAGTAGTATAACACAAGAAATATAACATCTAAATTATTATATCTGATGCCAAATAATCAACGTATAAGTTCCCTCAATATACTGTATATTTTTTAGAAGAACGACTCTGTTGAGTAGAGAGTAAGCTTTTAAGTTCATGGCAAACGCTACTTTGTGTCTAAAAAAGAATTCTCACACATATGCTTAAATATATAGAAAGAAGTCTGAGCAGCTGATGAAATGCCATTCCACCAATTTATAGTCACCTAGAAGGCAAATCGTAGTGAAATCTCCAACAAAACAACATTAATAAAAACATCATACTCAGGCACCCAAAATGACTCAAATTCAAACCTATATCCTGATAAATCAATATTTCTACCATGGGGGCATTCAATTGAGGACACCAACAAGAACAGCTTAAGTGACTTCGTAGAATACGTGGAGTTTCTAAGTAGGTTGATAGTTTCTATATAACGGGCACAACCACATGAACCCAACCCTGTGACATCTTTTCGTGTGTTGCAGCTAGCGCTAAAATAGTTGGACTGGTTTATGATAATGCACACAGCCAGAGGCAAGAAACTCTGCTTCAAAGGTTCCTCGACCCATATCATTCGTGTTTTGCGGAAAAACTAAAGCCTAAAAAAAATTCAACTACAGGAAAGACAGAAATTTCGAAAAATTTAAAACTTGCCAGCAGAAGCCTTGACTGGCCACCCAGTGGTCCATTATCGGCACAAAATCTATCCATTTTCGCGTCATACAGTGCTCGTCTACAAACCATCTAAACCCCAATAAATAAATTATCAAAGGCAGAGAGCTCCCACAAAAGCAACAAAACTCAAACATTTCCAAACATTAGAGCCCGCATAAAGACAAACTCGGAATGAAAATTACCAAAATTGATCAAAGACCCGAGGGAAAATTGCCTGGACATCATAAACTAAAACAAATCACGATTAAAAAAAACAAAAACAAAATCTGGTTAATACACGAAGGGAAAGAAGAAATTACCTCGGTTCTTGATCTCCGTTCACGGAATTGGCATTTGTTAGCTCCTGTAAGAAGTAACACCAGATTCAAGGGCAAGACAAAGTAAATTGAATCATGTATCTGAATATACACAGTGAAAAAAATTAAAATTTAGAAATAGAACCAACGAATCAAATCAATGATTTTCACTTCAGATTTTACTGGAGAAGTTGGCTGAGTTTGCCACAAAATGGTGATTCTTTATCGATTTAAATTCAGTAATTATCACTAAGTGTCATTGTACTCCAATAGTTTCTTTTGTTTTATCCTTCATGTTCAAGTTACTCCTCTTTGTTTTTTTTAATGAAGATGAACTATTCTTGTGTGTTCGTTCGAAAAAAATTGAAAAAAAAATTTTGATTATTTGTCAAATATTTGCTTAAATATTATCTTTATAAAAAAATTCTAAAAGAAGAAACATAAATGTAAAAGAGTAAGTCTCTTGCGAGACGGTCTCACGAATCTTTATTTGTGAGACGGGTCAACTCTACCAAAATTCACAATAAAAAGTAATACTTTTAGTATAAAAAAAATATTTTTTCATGGACGACCCAAATAAGAGATCCGTCTAACAAAATACGACCTACTGTCTCACACAAATTTTTATCAATCTAAAAATAAATTTTTAGCTTCTTCATTTTTTTTTCCAATTAGAAAGTTTACAAATAACTATTGATCTGTCCAAAAAGATATTATTAATAGACGAGCAACAAACTGTTTCAGTTTGGACCCTATCAACGATGGATCTTTTTTTTTTTTTGGTTGGTTGAACATTTCTAAATTATTATAATTATAATAATCTTTAATATATTATAATGTGTAAATCCCAAGAAAAATTATATTTTGTCATTTTAATGGATGTCCAAATTTGCCCTTATCTTTTTTCAATATATTTAATAATTAAATTGCAAAAAAATAAATAGTTATCTTAAAAACTTCTAACAAATTTTAAACAATGTTTACGTTTTAGCATATGTTCCGTGTGCTAATATTATTATTATTATATTATAAAAGAGGCAATATAATAAATTAATTTTCAACATCTACACGAATTATTATTTTTCTAAAATCACTGTTTAATATATTTTTATTTAAAAAAAAGAAGACGAACAGAGGGAGACTATCACCAAGACGTGATACCAATCCAACCAAATTTATTATCTTGAAATTACTACATATTTAGACGTGAAATTGAATTTCAAAATACTTTAATATATAATAATTTATAATCCATAGAAATAGCTGCCACTCTAGCTTAAAATAAATAAGACATGATTTAAATTCTGGAAAAAATTACATGTATCCAAACAACATATAATGAGCTTAAATATCGATTCAAAATTCATTCATTAAAATAGAATTCAGACAAATAATTTTCATAAAATTATGTAATATAAATTATAAGATCGTTTATCCAGAAAAAGTATGGATAATTCCAAGTCAACCACGTTTTCCTCGAGACCAATTATTTTCTTTTGTCAAACAAGAACAACGAGTTGAAGGCGGCGGCGGCTGCCATTGTCTTGCCTAACTCTTCTCTTACTATAAAAACTTCATATATTCCAAGAAACGCGCACTCAAATTTTTACGCAACAACATTTCGGTTCCTTCGAAGTTCAAACTACCTAAGCAAAATCCCGTTTCTTGTGAATTGAGTTACTTTCAAGAATAGAGAGAAGACTTCTTTTTTGTTATATGGAACCATCTAATTCTGGTAGCTATCCGGAAACGCACGAAACGATTCGGTGGACGTCAGGCGAGAAGGTCGATCCGAGGCTTCTGGCCTTGTTGGAATCGTTCGAGGAAATTTATGTGAAAAGGCGTGGTTTATTCAAGAAAATTTTCCCAGGGGATCACGACGAGTTGTTCCGAAAAATCGGGGATGCGATTTCCATGAAGAAGATTATGAAGATGAAGACGAAGAAAAGCATGCGGCGGAGCCAAAGCATTGGCCCGGCGTATGCAGTCAGAGGAAGAGGGTTGGATGATGGGATTGATGAGTTTAAGCTTGAGAGATTCAAAGTCAAGACTCCGATCGTGATCGAGGAAGATGGCCAAGGGGGTAGTACTACAGCTCTCGGGGGATCGACTAAGGATTCAGAGTGAATTCAACCCTTTTTTTTTTGAATTTTTTCTTTACGTATATATTGGCTGATTTTTTTTATTAAAAAAAAATACTGTTCAATTATTGATTTATTGTATTGTATTGTTTTACTTTTCGGGTAAGAACTTGTATATATCTTATACTAGATTATGGGTGATCACGTTCGTGAATAAAGAGACTCGTAGATTAATTTTGTGTCAATGTAAGCAGTTGGTGTGATCAAAATCTGCTTGTGAATTCAAGAATTTGTGTTGATTTTTTGTCAACATTTTGATCTAAATATACTCTTTTTTGGGTTATAAAGTCGTGGAAAGGAAGAGTTTTGGAAGTGGAAGAGGAAGAGGTGAAGTGAATGATCCAGTTAGGACATAAATGGACTTAAATTGCTTCATTCGGTCCAACCGGTAGTTCTTTAACGAAGACTGATGGGAGTGGAACGTCCCTATATTATCAATTTCTTAAAACATTAATGAGGACGAAACTTGTCAATGTCCAATTATTGAGGACTAAAAATATTAGGCCAAGAACATAATAATATCTACTAACAATTTACAACCTTTTTTCAAGTTTTTTTTTGGGTTATTTTTATTAATTAAAAGGGATTTTGACAATTGTAGAATGAATTATTTACAAAAATGAATGAATTTGAAAACATTAATCTTAGTACATATTGGGATTGGATTAAATTTTTAACATATTATCCAAAATCATCGGCACGAACTCGTCCCACAAAGACATATATATACCGCCTACATCATCAAGTAACATATATAATACAAATATATGGGATATTTGTCTATGGTATCAAATATGTATAATGTACTATTTCTTTTATTAACATTTTTCGAAGAATATGTTGTATATAATTTGTCCAATGTTATTTATCTAGTTAACCTAGTTTTTAGGTTATTGTTCTAATTTAGATATTTAACCTTGTATTCCGAAAGTTGGCGGTCATGGATAGGGGTGTTCAAATTTCGGATAAAACCGAACACTGAATCGAACCAAAAATCGAATTTTATAATTCAGATATAAATATTAAAACCCAAATTTATTTGATTCGGTTTCGGATTATATATGTCAAAATCAAACCGATTGAAAAAACCAAAATTTCATTAAATTAATACTTTTATTTTTATTATATATTTTTTGAGATTATATCATTTAATGATAAATTATTTTGAATAATATTTAGTTGATTGTTGTTTATGTAATTCATTTAGATTTTATATTTAAATTTTTTACTAAAAAATCATGTAAAAAGATAACATATTATATTTTACAATATATTTATCTTATTAATTTAAATAATTGTATCAAAACCGAAATAACAGAACCATTACGGTAGAAAACCGAACCGAATAAAAATAGTTCGGATATCGGATTGTATATTTGTGAAACCTAAAATCGAAAAAACCGGACCAAATCGATTCCCTAGTCATTGGATTTAAAAAAAAAAAAATCGTTTAATGTAATGATCTATATATCCTACATACATTATATCAATTTATTTAATGAAATATTAATTTAGATTGACCTGATTTCATAATTGGATTATGTATATATATTAAACATAATGAGATAATATTTGTCCTTCAGAAATAAGAGCGTCCATTGCAACCTTATTAAACTGTTACTTCTTAATCATAATTCTTGCTTCTGAGTCAATCGAATTTTCAAAGCTGAATCTTTATTCCTCTGTGTCTTCTCATCCCCAACGTGGGTAACCCTTCAAACTTTGCTTCACCCCACTTCCATAAAAGATTCAGTTTTGCCGCCATTGAATATTACGCACTCCTGTACTCGTAGGAATCAGAGGGAAGCGAAAAGGGAAACTTTACCGAGAACAGTGAGGGAGGGTGGAGGAACAGAACAAAGATCTGATTTTTTCTAGTCGTGGAACGGACAAAATTAGGACTGATGGTCAAAGATGCTGCCTTTTACGCTTTTATGGGAGGAAAAGTACTGGTTTCCTGAGAAGGGGTTTTTGTTGTGATGTAAAGGATTACAGTAGTTCTACTTCTCTTGGAATTTTATTTTGGGGTATGAAAAATCATAGAAAGTAGGGATAACATTACAATTCGGGTTGTTTTCGCGGACAGAAAAAGTTCAAGAAAAAGGAGAAAAAAATGATATTTTCAGGTATTTATTTGGTGATGACGGTGATTGGGTTTGCGGTGAGTACTTTGTTTATTGTATTTGTGTGCACAAGGCTCATTTGGGCTCGGATATATTTGACTGCGACGAGGCGGTCATTAGCCAGGGCTTCCAGATCTGATGCTGGCATCGTAAGAACTTGTTTCACTACGTTTTTGCACTGAGGAATTTCATTTGGTTGAAGATTTTGATTCACATTTTTTGCCCATGATGTGTTATACATTCGTTGGCATGTCTTTGCTCTGCCGTACTTCAATGTATTTTGTTACTGTGTAGCTGCATTTTGTATTTATTTTGGGTTGTTAAAGCTTGGTCATGTAGTATGCGACTCTTTTGGATATTTGTGATGGTGGTTGACAAGCAATTACGTGGTGGCTTTTAAGATTGAGGCTCTTCCACCTAACAAACTAGTATTTTGCTCCCAAACAGATTTATTGCGTTATATCGGTTTTGAAAACCAGTACTTCTACGTATCAAATTTCACCCTTTCTGTGTATCCTGTACCTGTTCTATTTATGTACATGTCGAGTTGGATCCTACCTCAAACACGGTTTATTTCATCCTACCCATGTGGCATTGTCCCCATGATAGGATGACCAAGATTTGCCCATGCATATATAGGATCCATTTTTTTTTTTGAAATTGTATGTGTGGCAAGATCTTACCCGTTGAAATGAAGTGAGGGTAGTGACCACATAGGTAGGATCTCATTAACCCCTCAACCACCATGTTCATTGGGATCTAGAAATGAACTTTGGCTCCACTACATTATGCGCAGCATGGCACTAAATATTCTTTCCTCGAATTGAGGCTTTTTGGGTTTTCGGCTCAGATTGATAGGAGTAAGAGCAACGGGTTTAGAAGCTGAAGTTTGGCACCTGCTCATTCTCTGCGTGTTTGCTCGAGCAATTTCTGAAGTCTTCTCATGTTTGAATATTTTTTAGGGAACTTTTTTTTGAGTCTTTGTAACTTTTATTTCTGCTTTTCACTTTTAGATTATTCATCCAATCACTCGCATTTGTGTATTTTGGAAGCGAAATTTTCATTTTAAGATAATTGCGTGCGGCGTTTGATTTTGTTTCTAATGTAAGGGGGCCAACTGCTCCTGCTAATTACCCCACTCAGTCCACACCATCAGTATCACTTCCTTGTTACAGGCTAGCACACCTACTTGTACTATGTTGCTAACCACATCAAGACACTACTATTCTGTTGTTAATTTTGTTGTTGATACTTGATCCTTTTGTGTGTGTGTCTTGTCATGGTGTAATGACACATGAGAATCCTGATTTATCTTTGCTTTGAACCACTTGTAACTCAGATCTAAAGGATTGTTTTTCTGACCTTTTCATACAGTTGGAGCGTGGTCTTCACTGTCTTGAGCCTCTCGAGGTATCCAAATTTCCTGTGAAAAAGTATGGAAAACTGTGCTCATCCTCAAAAGAAAATGCTGTGTAAGTTCATCGATCTTCTGTGATCCTATGAATTTACACGAAACTTGTCTGCTAAACAGGAAAATGTTTAGGTTTTTTTTGTGGGGATGAACATTTTGTTACTTATTTTGGTTCATGGTGTCACATGGTAATGGTTTCTCCGAAGAAATGTGTGGTGTGATTAAATAACGATGTTTTAACGGGTATGTTTGGAAATTTTTGGGGGACACATAAATCCACCTTTATTGTTGGGAAAAATAGCTTTAAAAGCTGACAAGTTTTAGTGTTCGCTATACCATTCAGAAGACGTGAGCATTTTCCCTCTTTTTTTTATTAGTTTCCAAGCTAAGCACATGGAGTCCATTGTAGTTACGTTTTTTTTTTCTTTTAGAAAGATAGTTCTTCATATTTGCTGTCTACATTTACTACTTTTTTGTCCAGAATGTTGGAGGTAAGCATGTATTGACAAAGGTATTGAGCTTAAAATTCTTCGAGTTCAGATCCCAACACAATCTTCTTAAAAATTAAAGAGGCTGACTGAATAGCATTCTACACATCTTTATTTTTCTTAGTATTCTTTGCAGAGTTTGATGTGTCACCAAGACTTAATAATGTTTTTGAAATTTCATGATGTAGCTTTAGACTCAGGGCTCTTATGTTTGTTGATCATGTAATCTCACAAACCAAGTATGCCTTGTTTTCACCCCTGGATTTCGAATCATTCCATGTTTCTTGGACTCTTTTTTACACATTCAACCTATGAAATTGATCGGTTCAACTGGGCCAGACCCCGGTGCAGTTCCAGTTGAACTGGCCTAAATACTAGTTTCGATTATCATTGAAATCAAATGTATATCATCGTTGCTAAATTATCATTTGCAGTTCTTGTTCTGTTGTTTTCTGGTCATCCTTTCAATATCAGATAAAAAAAATTTGTCTCAGGTGCACCGTCTGCCTTTCGGAATACCACAATGAGGATATACTACGCATCCTGCCTGTCTGTGGACACTCATTTCATTCTGCGTGTATTGACACATGGCTGCACCAGCACATCACGTGCCCTGTTTGTAGAATTTCTCTTCGGGATCTTCCAGAGCGAAAATGGTACGTGCAACCGATGTTTAGTTCTGCTATCCGGTCCCAGTATACCATGCAATCCATCAATGCACATCACTGTCATTGCATGTTTCATGAGCATAGGTGCTCGTTGAGATCCAATGCCACTCGAATAATGGGCCCAATCCAGGAGAGGGACGGTCCTGATGGTAGAGTTGGTGGCACAGTCTTGATTGATCGAGATGGGATGGATAAAGATTCCGTAAATTTGGAAAGTCGAGAGCCCGTCGAATCAGTGAGCTCAAGCCATTTTTCAGCTGCACTACGATCCTAGTGTGCTAACTTTTATTCACAATGTTTCTTCATTCTTTTATTTTTTCTGCATATTCTACCACCGTGTCTATTCATTTACATTTCCATAGTTGAGGTGATATCACCTATTAAATGTATAATTTTGATACGTTTCATCGTATCCAATATACTCAAAACATTGAGTGTCATCTCTCGAGTTACGGGTAAGATTTTAACCATAAAAAATACAATTGGCATTGGAATTGCTGAATGATTCTTCCTTTCTTTCAACGATTATAAATTTTTGTTGGAAAAAAATCTTTACAGTGTGTTTGGTTTTTTCAAAATATATATTTGGATTTGGATTTGGATTTGAAAATTCAAGTATTTGAAATTCTATTTAAATTTTAAAAATAATATTTATAAATACATTTCTTTGTTTGGAGAAAAATTCTAAACAAATCCGAATTTTTTTTTTATCACCTTCTAACCAATAAAAATAAGATTTTTAAATCTAAATCTTATGAAATCTTTTCAAATCTTGGTTGCCAAACACAATGTTAATCTCTTTGCTTTAACGATGGCTATTAAATAAAAATAGTTTGAGTTGGAGTTTGTTTTTATATATTTTAGAGACAAAATGATATCAAATTATTTATCTGTATCATTCATATCTCACTTCTTGTATTGATACGATGCGTTGATTTCTCGACTTGTTAAGACAATACGAGTATATATTGAGAACTCTGGTGAAATTCAAGATTAATTACTTTGCTAATTTTTTTTAATGTGGTCGACATGACATGACAAATACATACTAAAAAATTTAATTTTAGAGCAATTAAATATAAAATTTATTAATTACACGAAATGAAACAAATTTCATGACATCCTTTTGTGTGATGGATTTTTATTACTGAAAAATAAATTGATCGTGCGTAATTAAAGTCTATAATTTTTTTTCTTGAAATTGGATGTTAGCTTAACTGGAAATATATGTGTGGATCATATAGAATAAGTAGAATGAGATCTGTTGATGGATATGTCCAAAGGCCAAACATCCATCGCATGTGCATTTATGTATATGCAGAATCGTAATATGTATATGCAGAATCGTAAATGGTTCCATTCGAGTCGGGAAATCAAATATTCATGATAAGAAGTAACGTGGCTTAAAACTTTCGAGTAATAAAAGTGATGCGCAAAATCACAAATTATCTTAGTATTAATTATTACATGATGATCCTCGCCGAACTCTGAACCACATATCAAGAAATGAAATGAAATGAAATGTTTCTCTTACCCAAAATTAGTCTTTAAAATAGACGAGGGATTGTGCCCTTGGCTTGATCTTGGCCCTCAGACTATTTTTCATCACTACAGTGAACTCCAGCTTCTCACTAAGATCCACTTTACCATTTTCATCCGGGTAACCCGACCACTCGAATTCTTGAACCATTCGGGCCAGCATCAAATTCACATGGACCGTGGCCATGCTCAAACCGGGGCAGATCCTCCGCCCCACGCCGAAAGGCATCATCTTTACGCCCTTTACGCCGGTTATATCGGCATCCTCCCGTCCCAGGAAGAATCTTTCGGGGTTGAACTTCTCCGGGTCGGACCATATCTTCGGATCCTCCGAAATACCAGGTAGGAAGAACTCAACATTTGCATCCGTTGGGATGTCGTACCCGGCTAGCTTAGCGGGTTCGGTAACTGCATGAGTTAGTGAAAAATAGGTTGGGGGGTGCTTGCGCAAGAGCTCCTTTACGACGGCGTTTAGGTACGGCATCTTCTCGATATCTTTCTCGTCCACTTTCTTGTTTTCTCCGACTGTGGACTTGATCTCCTCGTATAATCTTGATTGGATTTTGGGGTTCTCGATGAGTCTAGCCACGGCCCATTCGATGCCCGTGCCGGTGGTGTCGGTCCCGCCGTTCAAGAACTCGGAGCAGAGGGTCACGATCTCCGCGTCAGACGGGAATGATTTGCGGTTTTCGATTTTGAGGTCGAAGAGGGTGTCGAGGTATGAAAATGAAGCGGCGTTTTTGTGCGATTCTGGGTTTCGAAGTGCTTCGCGGCGCTTCTCGATTAATGGGACTAGAGTTTCGATCTGCTGTTGCCTTACTTCTTGTACCCTTTTCCTCTGTTTGGAAAAAAATGGGCTTAGAAGGGGTAGATAGTCGTCCAATCTTGGATCGAGAACAATGAGCACAGTTTTCATCATTTGATCCACTTTCTCGATCATTTCCTCGTCCATTTCGACCCCAAAGCACATGGATAAGAGTATGCAGAACACGGCGAATCGTGCGTTTTTGAGAACCCAAACTGCGCCGTTATTGGCCGCCGCTTCATTCTTCAGCCTGTCGACAAGTTTCTCCATTGCCATCTCTCTCGCGTTCCGGAATTCTTTCAGCCTGGTGGCGCTGAGCCCGTTCTGAACCATGTTCCGCCGCAAGGATCTCCACACAGGGCCGTAGAGGCTGGCGTTGACGGTGAATTTGTTGCAACTGAAGATTGTCCGCGTCGGGTTCTCCCTCGGCCGGCTGGCAAATATTTGACCTTTCACGATCAAAGCTTCGTAAGCTAAATCCGCACTGCTGATTATAATCATGGTCCTCGTCCCCATTTTCAAAGTAAAGATCGGGCCATATTCAGGTAAAAGGTCCCGAACATACTGAAAGAACTGTTTCCCTGATCCCGCCACCTGAAACAGGTTTCCCACGACCGGCCATCCCGGTGGCCCCGGTGGCAAGTTCAGCTTCTTGGACTTGGACTTAGAGTTATACGTAACCAAGAAAATCAAACCGGAGAGAAGGAAAGCGGAAGCTGTGAAAATGAGATGGTAGTAAGGAGAAAGCGGGGAAGACGAGAGTGAATCCATTGATGAAAGCAAGAGATGAAGACGCCAGGTGCTGGATAGCGAGTTTATCAACAGGGAAAAGCTCGAAGTTACGGGTAGGATCAATTAAAGCTATTGAAAATATTCAACAATAAAACACACTGGCGTTAAATGCTGCTTACTCTGTATTCTCTTATTATAAGCGTAGAAATATACCAATTTTCACTGAATTTAGGGGAGACATTAAGCAGAATCCATGCAGTGAGCTGTGCACGAAGTTGGGTGGCAAGTGGAATACGGCGGAAAGAGAAGAGGTTGGGGGTTATTAATAAATTTCAACTACTTTCTTCAATCATTTAATTTGCAGTGCCAATAAACAACGTTTTTACCGCAAGTTTTTGTTTTCTAGAAGGGAATTTAATATTAGCAAATATTTCAGATATATAGGCTTTCATTTTCTTCTCTTTTTTTCCGTCTAACAATTTGTACATTTATTCGCATTTTATCTTGGTTTTATTAATATATCTTTATTAATTTTTAAAAGTGCAAGCATTTTTTAAATAAATTAAACAAAGATAAAATTGAAAGTTTATATATCAATTTTGGTTTTAAAATTATTTTTTAAATCTATATGAAAAAACAATCAAATATATATTTAGGAGTGACAGAAATAATATTTTTTAAAAATATATTCAATACTTGGTATCTATAAAATATATATATATATACATGTTTGAGAAAACTTCACGGGAAAAATATTGGATTGTTATTTATGCTTGCATCTTGTTCACCGAGGATGTTAGAATAAATACCAAATTATTTTTTTATTATTCCCAAATAATTTTAAAATTTTTCTAAAATAATTTTTTTCTCTAGTCAGTATAATAATTTTTTATATTTGAAATTAATTTATGTGCATGTTCATTTTACCAATAATATATATATATATATATATATATATATATATACACCTTAATTTTATCAGTTAGTCGCCTTACTATTTATTACATGGGAGGTAAAAAAATAAAAATAATTTTCTGTATTTGTCAATAGATTATATTGTATTCCAAAATATTTTTTTCGGCACACAAAATATATGTATATATATATGTGTGTGTGTATATATATATGTATATATGTGTGTGTGTGTGTGTGTGAATTGGAGTCAAATGAGTTGACTCGTGGGTATTAAATTTTAGTGGTTGTGCTGGTATAGAGGTCATATTTGTAATAGGTGTTCTGGTACAAAGGTTTTAAATTCATATTCAATTATAATAAATTATTCTTTCAACTAAAAAAATATCCGAAAAAAGCGAGGTCGGCCTTATCTATATAATTTCAAGTGTCTATATTTATAACAAAAAAATTATTTTTTTGTTATAAATAACATAAATAAAAAATTAATCTACTCATAAAAATATTTTACAGAAATATATTTAATTAAATTATTCACAAAACCATTGAATGAAATGTATTAATGTCGAATGCAATACCATGCATGGTTTCAATCAAACAGGTCAAAAAGATGGATCGAGTATTTAATGATTTCATTTATTGACTGAATAATCAGTTGGATGCACGTGACGTTGCACAAGATTTGTGAAAATTACAATGAGGCACCTTTTTAAATAATAATAAATTAATTCGACGATATCCTAACAATAAAAACATGATGGGGGACTATCCCAAGATTGGGAGAGATGGGTGTGATACTTGGCTAAGTTTTGGTTCGTACGATAAAATAATGAAATAATTAAGAAAAAAATGATTAAAAAAATAATTGAAGTAGATAAATGATAAAATAATATTATGTTTGAATGATGATTAAGAATGAGATAAATAATAATCTTTTGATGAATTGACAAAATTGTCTTTTCAGTTTTGTGGTGGCGGTCCGGCCGGCCGGAAGCGACGGCGGCGACAACGACGGCGGTCCGGCTATCGGCCGACGGTCGGCCGACATGAGTAGGGGGCAGTCGGGGGCGGCGGCAGGGTCGGCGACGGTCGGCTGACGGATTAAGAGTGAGATAAATAATCCTAGGGAGTGAAGATTGATTATTTTGCCATGCCTAATATAACATAATAATTAATAGGAGGTATTTAACTATCAGGGTGTGTAAATAAGATTCTTTTTTTATATTATATGTTTTTTTAAAAAAATTAAAATAAAATGTTTTTCATACTGAAATTTTTGTAGGTGAATGTGTGTTCTTTTAATAAAAAAATTAACAATCTCTTCTGTTTTCTGACAGGTTCTTTTTATTGGGTAGAAAGATGACATCCGAGAAAACAAGTCTGGAAATTGACAGAGTTTTTGCCATAGTAATTGCGGTTATTATACTTGGGCAGTGTCATGTTATATTTTTTTCCCCAGATTGCACTTTTAGGTAACTTCTCCCATTTTACACACACATGATATGATATGATATATATATATATATATATATATATATATATATATATATTTGTGTGTGTATGTATGTATGTATATACACACACTCTTTTGGGTAACTTTTCTGATTTTACATTTTCGATCTGTGAAAATTACTGATACCAAATGGGGAACTGGTAATGGAAAATTGCATTATTCTATTGTTGTGTCTCAACAAGTTTGTCCGATGAGTAGCATAACTTCATTTGATTTATGAGTTATTTTTTATTGTTTCAACATGACATTTGTAAGGTCTACTTTTTTTAAAAAATTCAGATAGTGAAATTTTTAGTATGCTAAATTTGGGAATCTTTGTCATGCGAAGATAAATATTGAATGTGATATGTAATTGAAATCAAAGTATATTTAAAATGTATATAGGTTACAAACATTTGAGGGTGAATCCATAATTTAAAATTAATATTAAATATAAAATATTAAAAAACATCAAAAAAAATTCATGAGCTATTCTGACAGATTAATTTTGTGATATGGAATATCTGACTCAAACCATGAAAATATATGATCTTTCACTGTATGTATGGAATGAGCCGATCATTCTCACTCATATAGATCCGTGAAATCATTTCACATAATGCTTATGCAAAACATATACACACATATATTTTGCATAAGCATGTACACACACATATATATATATATATATTGCATAAGCATACACACACACATATGATGCCTCGATGGAGACTCGTTAAATCAATTGAACAATATCCAAAATATTTTATTTGAATTTTTTGCACTCAGCCAAAAATGTTGAACGTCGTGCCTTCCTCTTTGTACCACACTTTCTAAGGGGGGTGGTCTCACCCCAACCCCGCCAAATATAATTAAAATTGACGTGTTCCACCAAATAAGTAGGTTGAGTTGACAATATCCTAACCCGCCTAAATGGTGGTCGGCCCATCCAGCTCAGCCAAATGGTGGGTTATGATGGGCTCCGGATCGACCAGTTCCGCTGACCCATTTTGACATATCTATTTTTAAATTTAAATGAATGACAATTTTTATTTTAAAATATAAATTATATATTGTTATTGGTATTATTAATATTTTTATATGTAGTTTTTCTTATTAATAATTACAATGTAATTAATTTATAATCACTAAATGTGAGTTAATAATAGTATCTTTTATTTTAAAAAATGTTTTATATGTTTTATTAATAATTGAAATGAGCATTTAAGAAATTTGAAAAAAAATAATAAAAGGAGGGCCCTGGTCTCAGATCCCGGCCTCATAGATTATAAATGTTTAAAAATTTTGTTCTTTTTAATAATTTAATTTAAAAAAAACTATAATCTATATATATATATATATATATATAAGCAGAGTTTTTGCCAAAAATAATAATTTCCCGCCAAAATGTCATTTCTAAAAATGGAAAGATTTATCATCAATATTGACATATGTGCACTGCAATAAATGATCACTTCAATTATTGTTTGCATTGATTATATCAATTCATTTAATTTAATTTCGAATTTAATTAATTTTTATATTAATTCAAATGTAATTTATGTATTATATGTTTTTTTATTTTTTTACTCAAATTAAAACTAAACTATATTGAAAAAGTAAACTATATTTAAAAAATTTGCATTAATTATATCAATCAGTTTAAGTAAAAACTGTATAAATAAATTTAAAATAAAAATGATTGCAATTTTTAGTATTACTCATGAGGTAAATCATCTAAAAATAAATTTTGCTATTTTAAGTAATATACTACCCAAATTACTTACTAAAAAAATACAATATTTAATTAGTTTATTTAAATTTTCTAAAAATAAAATTGGTTGAGTGTTAAAATTAACATTACAAAAAAGTTTTCCAATGGACATTAATTTACTATTTAATATTCATATATTTTTTTATCCCAAATACATATTATTTCAAAATTACCTTAATTTGAAATAATTATTGCATTGTAGTTTTCTTCCAAAACCATATGTATATTGTATATCTTGAATTGTCTTCTTAAAAATTCAAATAAGATAGCACAAGAAAATTAAAAGAGATAGATTCAAAAGAATTTCAAATGGACATTAAATTACTCTCAATAATCAGAAATGTTTGACACTCAGTTCATGCAATTCGGGATTTTCATAATTTGAAAGAGTTCATGTATGGTGTAACTCTATCAAAAGCATCAAATGTATACTTTTTGTCCCTTAGGGATGTCTTATTTGAATTTTAAATTATAAATAATGCAATATTGTATATTATATTAGAAACCAATTTTATTAAAATATATCTTATTAAATTTATCTATTCCAAAATTGAATTCTCAAATAACTCTTCTTTTCAGCACCATATATGAGTTATAATCATTTCAAGATGTAATGTTCGTTTAAATTTAGATTTGTTCGTTGTTATGAAATACCTACATATGGAAACAACGAAAACAACGAGACATTAAGTTTGAAATCTATCTTTCATGATTAAGAATAAAAAATATTATTCTTCTATTTATACAAAATTTTAATTATTACTTATTAATAATGTGATAGATTTCTTCTATATTACAAAGTTCACGGATATATGATAGTATAATGTCCCATAATGAAAATGATAAACCAATTCTAAAAAAAGCAAGCATTTTATTAGAAGACACCTTATAAAAATTGTTGACATTGTTTTGGAATACACATAGTAAATGTTAATAATAACTTTTTTGATTTATACATAATCTACTTATGATCACAAGTTTCATTTTTCTTTCGGAATAATAGGCTGTTGTGTATATTACGAAGAGATTTTGTAAATTAAATCAAAACCCATTTGAATAAAGATATTGATGAAAAAATTATTGTTATCATTCAAATGTGTCAAACATGTGTCATGCCACAAAATTATTTGTGAGTGTGGATTGAGACGAAATTACTGAATTTTTAAAAAAATATTTCTCATTAATTTTATTTAATGTGATATAAAAATATTTTCTTATAACATGTTAAAAAATCCCTAATCCTTCATCGCCAGTAACCCCAAAGTGTCAACTCCTAAATCTCAACACCAGAAATCAGTTCAGAATTAATGCAGAAATTGGGAGCAATAAAAAAGAAGGCAACAAGGGGGAGGAAGGGATGGCGAAGAATGAGCTGTCCAGATTCAATTTCAGGTGGTCGTATATGTTGCTGGACCCGAATCCGAACAACATCGCGGCCGTTGGATTGACTGGCTTCTGACGTGGGCCATTGTGCAGGTTCTCTGGCAGCTGTTCGTGATATTGGCGGCCATCTTGATCGCCGCTCTCAAGTATACCCTCGTTGCTGCTCATCTTCATTCTCATTATTCTGCTTTGATTTTCCGTTTACACCTTTTTCCCCTTTCTTTTTATTAATTTTTTTGTCAATATATTATTACGGAGGTGTTAAAATCAGATTCTACTACACAAATCAACACAAAAAAATCATGTTTGAGTTTGAGATTTTCCAGTGAAAATCTGGTTGAACCCACGTGACTGAGCCGAAAAAAATGATCAAGTTAATCTTGTTGTTTAACCCGAAAATTTTAATTTTTTTAAAAAATATAATTAATAAATATTGTTTATATCATCTCTTAAAAATATTTATTATATATTCATATTATAAATTTTCATAATTTAATATTTATTTTGTTTATATTTTTTATATTTTAAACAACTGATTATTTAATTTTATAAATATATTTTATTTTTTTACAATTAAATTTTTAAATTTAAATAAAAAGATTATATGTTTAAATTCAAATATTATTATTATTTTTAATTTTATTTATTTTTAAAAAAATCAATTTAGTCGAGTTAAACAGGTTAGTCAGATCTGTGTTTGGATTAAGAGTTTTAGGGTTTGATCGGATTCGATTCATAACGATCAATTTTTAAATATTTTTAAATAATATCGTACACCAACCCAACCAAATCCACACTCCTGTGTTATTATTATTACTCATAAATAGCGGGTATTTCACTTTTTCCCCAAAAATTACTCTTTTTTCTTTAAATTAAAGCACTTGGACGAATTAAGACTTTTTTTTTGACATTACTCTCAAGTATATGCGTATGTATATAAAACTGAAATTATATTTACGAACTCTACAAGGACATGAAGTGTGTATATATATATATATATATAAAGAAAAAGGGTCAAATAAAAATCAAACAAGTTTAGCCATAACATAAAATGACATCTAAATAAAAACATTAAACAACCACAAATACAAATTTGAGCAAATAAGTATAACCATCAAATAGTTATGCAAGATTCAAATAGAATATGGGGCTGTTTGAAATTCTAACACCTCCAAAATCATGTTTTAGTAGAAACAAATGAAGCTTGTCCCATCCAAAATAACAAGATACGGCGGCGTTGGATAAACAACACAACATATTGCTTGATGAGATGATAATGCGGTTCTCAAAAGCCATCAGACAAAGGTTATGGTGGAGTTAAAGAAGAGACTCAGAGTACCTATTCGAAATCAAACTTAATCTTCTTCGGAACACTGTGGGAGCCAACCACCTGAAAAAAGTTCAGTCAAATCATTCAGTTTTTAAATCTAGAAATCAAACACTTGCGACAATATAAATTTATTCGATCAAAATATGGAATAGTTTTGAGGTAAAGCACAGGGCATTAAACGTATGAGGATTTTATGATGTTCTCGTGCCAGTAAATTCTTACAATTTCCGGACATTTGTAGTCAATACCAGCAGCCTCAATCCGCTTTCGTCTTTTCTTATCTCTTTTCAGTATTGCCGTCACCAATTTCTGCTGCTGTTCAAAAGTTTTCTCCTGGACGACGTAGGATTCAAAAATTAAGATTAAGAATTTCAGTATTATATATAAGATTTGTGCTTTGACAAACTTTACGTCAATCTTTCAACAAAATAGCATGATACGTTCAAATTAAGTTCATACCTTATCTTGACGTCTCCGTTCGATCTGAACCCAATCCAAGGGTTTGTAAGAGCGGTTCACGCCTTTCCATCTGAAATATTCGAGTCACATTCAATTACCAATTCAACGAGCCTTCGAGGTTTGCATCTTTACAAGTAAAAGGATGTCTCATTTAAGTGTTGACCCATCATCAGATAATAATCAAGCCCATGTTATCACATACTATACATGTTATCACATACTATAGGATTGATTATTCATTTATTCACGTCAAAAAAAAGATATCACCAAGTATGAATGATTTCCAGAGGAAATTTCTTCCAACTCTAGCATCATTATAACCAGAAAATGGGATGACAAGGCAATTGCATAACAAGGGGATTGCAATGGTAAATGTCATTACTCACATTTGTGGATGAACACGTTCCGGGGGAACAAGACACACTTGTAATAAATGCTCGTACATTAAATAATTATGCATGCAATCGGCAACAACTTTGGCAACCTGCAGTTGAGAACAAAAGAATGAAGACTCTCGGACAATGAAAAAGCGCATCCTGAAGCAAGTAAGATTATAATATCTTTGCAGAAATTCAACCTCGGGAGACTCGAACTCGATGAATCCAAAATGCTTTGATTTTCCGGTCTGTAATGCAAGATAGAAAAAGAAATCAATCACAGAATTCATAGGCTATGGGCATAAAATTCGCATTGATGACATGCATATTAACATTACCAACAAAGCTCAAAAACTGATGAAAAACAATCATAATGGACTCAAATTTTCAGACCCGCAAAAGTAATTACAGAATATAGCAACAAAAAACACACCTTTCTATTCCTTGCAATTCTAAGCCGCTTGATAGAACCAAACTGCTTGAAGAAACCTGAAAATCGACACATACTTTATGGGAATGCAACACAAAACAATAACCGCGGAACTAAATTCAAGAACTCGACAAATACATCAGCCAAATAACGAAAAACCAATACCTTCCATCTCATCCTCATAAAATCCGTGCGGGATTCTCCCAATATACAAGACGGTTGCTTTGTTCTCTTTATCTTCGATTTTCAGAATATTCCTCGCTGGACCACCCTCTAGCGGCTAAAAATAATTTTTCCAAACAAAAAGTTCAAAACATGACACAACTCCCGACTTACTAATCGATTATAATAAATTAACAGGCAGTAGCATACCAGGAAATCACGTGTTTCCTTTTTCGAAGCAGAGATATCAGCAGAGGCCTTCTTCAAATTCTTGGCTATCATTCTCTTCTTAGCTTTTATCCCCATTTTTGTACAGACAAGCGTGTGTTGATCGAATCTATGCCAATAAAAGAGCAATTCATAATAACGGGAAGAATAATTAACCCTCTGTTTAGAGGCACAAGATTTCAAGTTTGGAAACACAGAGTTGATATTTGAAGGGATTAGGCTAGATTTTGTTTCATTCAAACTGAACGAATTTATGGGATTTGAATTACAAAGAAAACAAACGTTCGATTAAGCAAAAAATTATGATATAAATTACGAATTTTACCTCAAACTTCAAGTTTCGCGTTCTTGATTCCACAAACAGATACTTCGACAGCGGAAGTAGACGGCTGCGGCCAAGAGACAGACTTAACCTATTTTACTTATTATTTTTTAATAATGTGTGTATCACCCGTCACTATAATGAAGCCTAATATATGTTGGCCCATTGGGCCAATTCACCAAAGATTTAGTTGCTATCTACTCTCTTATAAATCTTATATGTTGGTTATTTATTTATTTATTTTTGAACAACGGTGGGTTGGTTTATTATATAAAAAAAATAGTAAAATCTCAATTGAAGGTGTTGCTTATATTGATCAAATAGTATGATAATTAATAAAACGAGAGAATTATATTTTAGCATAAACTTTTGTGAGGTTGTCTTACGGGTCGTATTTTGTGATTCATCCGTGAAAAAATATAATTTTTTATCCTAAGAATATTATTTTTTATTATTAATATCGGTAAAATTGACCCGTTTCAAAAGATAAAGATTCGTTAGATCGTCTCATATAAAACTTACTCTTATATTTTTTGGAAGAAAGATAACGTTTGATAGTCAATTTTTTATACATGCTCGCCCCATCATCAACAAACAAGAAGCCGTCAGAGAGGCGTAGGATAGAGCTACAAAATAATATTTTTATTGACATTTTTATCAGTAAAAGAACACAGAACAAAACACATTAGCCAGTGTATCAGCACGATCCACTTCGAGCCTACGGCTAATCAACTCCTCAAATCTCAAAAGCAAAACTGGAATCTCCAGTGTTACATTTTTTTTTCTTTTTTGATCCGTGTCCCTTGTCACATCAGCATTCTCCAAGAATTCACTTGAGAAAAACAAGTCCTCCTCGTGCTCAGGCTTAGTTAGAGTACAGGACGATCTGTCTTTGAAATCTTCCTCATGGAATCCATGTAAGATCTTGGAACGCACACCTTCAACTTATCAAAGAATGCGTCGCTCCGGGTATCAAAACACTCAATTCTCGATTTAGTGGCAATAAGAACAAGGTTTTCCTCATTTTCAACATCAATCTCATACAACTCTTCAAACACTTCTTCAAACTCTCTAATCAAACTCCCATAAAACGACTCACTCGAAGGAATGATATTTATAACGACAACGCCGGTCTCATGGAGAACGGCTCTCGCAGCTAAAAGAACATACTTTTGCACAAACTCCATAGGCGGAGCATAACTGCCCATTGATGCATCACATGAATCCAGATCAACCATTATAACGTCGAACTTAAAAGCCCCATCCACTTTCATCGCTAGATCACTAAGAAATTTGATCCCATCACCGACATGTAGATGGATCAGCTCATTGTTCCCCAGTCCAAAATGCCTCTTTGCAACTTCCGAGACCACAACATCTACTTCCACTCCTACAACCTCGAAATCCAACTTTTTACTCAAAAATCCAATCAATGCCCCTCCTCCCACCCCCAGACACAGAGCTTTCGGCCTAAATCCATCTTGAATCCGCTCTTCCAAACATGCGCTAATGACTGAAATGCCAGCCACCATGGGACTCAGATATGGATGGACCAATACATCGTCATCTAATTCAAACTCCATGTCATGCAATTCTTCGCATAAAAACTCATTTTTCGGGCGAATTCTCATCTGGGTTTGTACCAAATTCGGCATTCTCTTAAACCTCAACCTCCTCCTAAATTCTCGAACAAGGCTATCGTCATTCCTCAACTCAACGTTCTCTATCAGCATTTCACCAACACAAGGCCCTTCACAAGTCTCCAAGATTGAACCTGTGACCACTTCATCTTCATATATCAAGAATGGTATCTCCGGAACTTCACCGTTATCAAGAAAAGCAGATTTGGGGGTACAGCGCCAATACCAGAGGGGCGACATTTGGTTGGACTGAGGAAGCCTGGCAGGGGTATGAATGTGAATCGGAAATCAGGATCAAACGTGAGAGAGGAGGGGAAGTTGGCGAAGAAAGGAGGAGGTGGAGGTGGCCGGAGAAAGTGGAGAAAATCCAATCTGATTCGCGGCCTTGTGGCACCCACATGGCTGCGGTGGCGGCGGCGGCGGCGTCGTCAAATCCATTGGCGTCGCTGATGGTCACGGCGGGTGAATCTAGGACGGCGATGCGGAGAAGATGGTGGCGGGAGGCAGGAGAATTTGGGATTGTGAAGGTGATGTAGCGGGATGGTTCGATCGTTGCGAAGGTGGAGGGATGAATTGACATTTTAGCATAGATTTGTGCTGCACGAGCAGATATTCTCGGAAATTATACATAAATATATTACAAAATAAATTATAGTTTTTTTTGTGTGGAGAGTTTAATGTTTATAATGCTTGATAATTAATTTTTTTTATAAAAATTAGTGATTATATCTCTTATTATAAGTTTCTTCCTACAGATTAAGGTGTCATCGTCTATTTTTATTTTAATATATATTAATATAATATCAATTTTTTTAATTCAAATAGCTAGGGACTAAATGAATATGACTTTCTTTTCACAAATATATAATACAAGAAATATATTTTTTAAAGGATATAAAAAATAATATAATTTATAAAAAATGTAAAAGAAAAAATTTTAAAAGGGCTTAACCTGATTGAACAAGGAAAAAGATAACATAATCGAATTTTTTTTCTATGTTTCATTTTTTTTTTTACATTCTAATTTTTTTTAAAATATTTTTTTATCTTGTTAATTTTTCTTGTATAATTTTTCTCATCTATGAACTACATCCGAGACGTTTGATTATGAAAAAAAAATTAAAACAAAAGCAAATAACAAATTAAAAAATCTAATTATAAATATATTTTGATTTGCTTTTATGATTTTACTTTTAAAATATATCGGCTAAAATATATTATTTTGAATTTTAACATTCGCAGTCAAAATAAAATATATATTTTGGTTTTGTTTTAATTTTAAATTTTTTTTAAAGAAATATAATTTTAAAATTTTCATACTCTTTAATATTGTGAACAACCTGTAGTAATTGTAAGGTGTATAAAAATGTACCAAGAGATATATGTAATTTTTAAAAGTTAATTGGTGTAAATATAAGTTTGATACAAATATGAGGTGTACCAAAAACTATCGAGGATATATATAATTTTTTTTTATTTTTTTATATGTAATATATTTAATTTTTAATGTTAACGAGTATAAACATAAGTTTGATACAAATTCTAGAGGTAAATGTAATTTTTAAAATTAATTTTTTGTTAAGATAAATATAAGGTGACATATGTTAGTTATCTCACTATCGGTTTGATAAAATTTCTGAGAGTTGCATATATAAATTTGGATAATCATCCCCTCTTAAGCTAGCTTTTGATATTAAGTTAGGTCTAATTTCTAATCTTATCATGGTATCAGAGCTCAGGTTCTACCGTTATGTGTTGGATTGGGGTGTGTTAGTTGTCTTACATCGGTTAGATAAAATCTCTGTGAGTTACATATATGGACTTGGACAATCATCCCCTATTGAACTAACTTTCGAAGTTGAGTTATGTCAAATCTTATCAAAAATTTGATATGTTACACATCTATCGTGTATATTTATTTGAACATTTTTCTATATTAACAAGTGAGTGATGATATTTCAACGTATTTACATAAACATATATAACAAGTGTGTAGCGTATGAAAATGGGGCCACCGAGATGTCATTAATCTTATCGTTTATTTGAGTTTTATGTTTTTCCGCGGGAAAAAGAGGCCCAAACTTACATAGAACGAATGAAAAAAGTCGGCGGATACAAGCGAAACTCTTCTCGGAAAATTTCTCATATTTCCCGCGGACATTTCGTCATACCGATGCAGGTGCGGCGTACATCTTTAGTTTGCTTAGTTCGGCAATTTATTCTGCATCATTCGGGCATGTTTCCACTGTATAAGAACTCGGGATGGACTCCAAAAGAACGAATTCGAGCAGGTATTTACTTGATTTGTGGCTGGGTTCACTTCGTTCATGATGTTTTCAGAATGGTGAATGTTATCTATTTGCCTTATGTTCATATTTATGTTGACGGGTATCGGGTTTTATGACCCGAATTTGAAGCTGAGGTAAAAAAATTGCCAGGGTGATCAAAGAACAAGAGAAAAATGGGACTTCTTCAAGTCTGTGTTTGTTAACTTTATTTGAACAAAAATGTCCCACCTCGAATATGTTCCTTATTTTACACCACGCACTATTGTTAGAGTGTTATAAACTAAGGCAGTTGTCCCCAAGACAAGCGCCTCAGCAATTACCTCGGGGTAATTGTCCATAGAGCCTCAAATTAACCAAAGTCTTTTACAAGTACTAATTCACACGTATGTTGGGTATGCAATAAAATTATCCAGACTTTATTAAAAAAATCCAGACTTTCTAATTCTGTATAGGTGTGAGTGAATTCTTAGGATCGGTAATGCTGATAAAAATATTCTTGTATCTCAGTATTATCACTTGAAATAATGAAAGAAATACTGGTAGATCCCGTAGCTGAACAACTGTGAATGGGCATTATGGCATCACAAGTTGTAACTGTGCTGCGCTGTTTTCAAGTAGAACTTTTAGGAGTCACGGTTTTGGTTTTTGGTGGACTTGGTGGTATTAACTTTTAAGGTGGTGTACAGAACTGCATATAGTTGTCATGGTAATGCGACGAGTTGCTGACAGTTACTGCCACCTTCTGAAATTCGACCCATCGAATTTCTCTGGTTTGTCAGTATGGTTCACCGGCATCGCACTTAGCAAGAGCACTGACCTTAGAATTAAAAGGAGTGACCTTTGGCTCATTTCAGTCATTCGAACCACTAGGCATATCAAAACAAATATCACGTCATGAATATTTCGACAACCAAATATGTTTTAAATTTGTTGGGGAAATGAGATAATATTCGAAATATTGATTACAGATGAACTGATATTATAATTATAAATTACAATACAATTAATAATAAAATAAATTAGACTTTATATAATATTTTAACCAATTCATATTAATCATGCAAAGATAGAGTTAAAAGAAATGCAAAGATAGAGTTAAAAGAAATGAAATCAAACTGATGTCTGTAATATGTTATAGTTTTCTTAAAACATATTCATCTACTCCTACGGTGTTCCGAAGTTCACTGTGGACGATTGTTTCCCAAGATACAATTGTGATACCTGCAACAACTTAGCATAAAGTCTGATACAGGCGACCGAACAATACCTGAACTTTATCAATATTTAGAAGAAATAGCAGTGACAGAAGTCGAGATAAAAATAAATAAATTTTTGAAGTTATTTAAAGTTATTCTTTGAAAATGAAAAGGATGTGCATATATATAAAAAAGTTGATCTTTCAAAATGTGAAATGTTATTTGACATTTCAGAAAAACAAATGTTATTTAACCTTCCAGAAAATGTTATTTAACCTTTCGAAAACCAATTGTCATTTGAAGTTTTGAAAAAAAGTAAAGATTATTTAACCTTTCAGAAAGTCGAAGGTCATTTGAAACCACTTATATGCATATCATTTAATTAAAATTGATACGATCCAAAGCCTACTACACGAGCTAATTAATTTTCCATTCACTATAAAAAACCCAGCACCTTTTTTTGTGAATGCAGTTCTATTTCTTAACATCCTTCTCCTGTTCCTTTGTTCCCAATGAATTTGTTGTTTTTGATTTTTTCAATAAAAATCACCTCCAAGCCCCAAGGAATTGATTGTTTTGCAACCAAGCTGCTATTTACTTGAAATGAATGAAGAAGGCGGTATATTTCTGGTGCATGATAACCTAATCCAGACCTAATTGTTCAAGGAAGAAACAATGGCTTATTTGCCACCAAAGAACTCTGACAAATATATACATGTAATACCACTGTAAAGTACATTCAAAGATTACATCCTTTATTGTTACCTATACTGTCAACACATTTGTATTCTTGATAAATGGCTCAGTTGTGAGCGTAACATTAAAAAAATATATGGAAAAATTGGAACTTTTTTATGGCCTCCTCCATCAACAGAGTGCCATGCTCTCTATAAATCATGTGTCTGCCGCTCATGTTAACTTGCTACTCAGGTTAACGGGGAAAGGAGGAACAAACGAATGGGTAAATAATTTTGTTAGCTGTCATATCTAGTCCTATTTTTATCAGGTTTTCTTCTTCTCTTGGGGCAGATACAGGTCACTAACTCTTATTTGTATCTTACCCCATAGCATACACTATCGTTGCTCATTAGGCTTAACCATCTTACTTGCAGGATGATGCAATCTGGAACTTAGCGGTCTTGGTGCTCTAGTTTTCTGGTCAAAACCTCTGACGCATACGAACCCTGAGATTCATTTCAAATGACATCTATCAGTGGAAAAATAAGGGTACTTGTCTGCATGGGACTATGAACAAGATGCTCATCAATATAGCAGAGACGTGTGGATACAGTGTATACCTTTCCAGAAGCAGTACTGGATACCTTCAGTTGTCAGGCCTGGAAAGCACCAGTAGTATTTCTGTAAGCCAGAATTTTTTTTAATATTTCATTTATAATTTTATGAAATTTTATTCACCTTTGAATATAGTTGTGACAGAGGTCCCAAAGAACACTGTCCGTCTTGGTAGGTTCCATAACAAACTTCTTGGAGCAACAATAGGATTCAGACTGGATTCATGATCCGCGAAAACCTAAGCATGATTTAATGATATAATTTACAGAAATAATTCACTTTCATCTTAGCTAAGATAAATGCAGAATCCTCTTGTGCAGTTTGAACATTTCTCCATTACTTTTGGGTGCAGTGTTACATACACAGAGCTCTTAAGGATCAGAATTCTGTTACCTCATTGACCTGGAAATATGTGCCATTGAGCGGGAAACTTCCTCTCATTGCTGTCCTGCAAGGTATCTAAAAGGAGGTAGGCGATTCAGTGAAAATAAACAGAAGAAAAGGGAACCTAATGGCTTATAATTTTGTTTGATTATTGATAATTATTTCACATTTGTGCTCACCAGGATCGTGCCCCTAACTATTTGGGCCTCTGCTTCTCTTGTGTTGCTGCAAGAAAAGCATGTTTTCTTGTCGCACATGCTACCTCCTTCCTGAGATTCGCATTTACTTTCAGGATGTTTAACTGAGTCTGATGTCTCACCTGGTTAAGATAAAGTTGATTTAGGTATGATAAAAGCTAGTTTGGTAAGGTGATTGAGTTATATTTTTTCTATCTTGATAATATGACTCGATCCTTTACTTTTGCTGAGGCTCATTTATTTTGTGTCTCTGTCTGTGTCGGTGAGAGGAGAAAGGGAGGTGGAAAAGTTGACCATAGTCTTAATACATAAGGATTATAAATCATATATCTAATTTTTTAGCCTCTTATACCACTATACCAAGAAATGCTTTTGTATTTTCATGCAGGCATGATCGAACTTATTAAGTAATTAATTTTATACTAGGTACCTGGTGTCCATATAGCAAGAAGGTATGGACTTGGATCATCAGGTTGTCGTTTGTCCAGCTAAATATTATAAAATTTATAGTCAGCAGGAGTCAAGCTGCATATGATCTTCAAAATTAAACCAAGACGAGAAATAACTAACCCCTTTCAGTATGGGATGTAAATCTGGGAGTTCATAGCTGCAGGATATGAATCATTAGTAACTGAAATTTATCCTTATAGTTTACACACTTACATCTAGGGCTCAACATGCTTGGTGTGGTCGTGATGCTTAAGGGAGCAATGACTACGCTGTTTTCTGAGTTTGTCACCTAATATATGATTAACTGGAACTATAAATCAGTCACCTCTCACTATTTTTAACTAGAAGAAATGGACCTCTGAAATGTTCGTAAGCTCTTTCTAATTTGATGGCTAAGTTTTAATTGCATATAGAACATTACATGAGATCTCATTTTTTGACTCAATGTAATTTTGCACGTCACGTATAACTTTCCTCTGCTAGATATCCTACAGTTTCGTTCCTTTCTTATGTTTTAGCAAGAGACTATTACTTACACTTGATGCTCTGTCCGCAGTCGACTCACGTTCTTCAGTTTGGGCATTGGTATAGAAGCAAACTCTGGACTTAGAGCAACTAAGGCTTTGGACATGTCTCCTTGCATTTCCTTTTGTTCTAGGATAAAGCTCTGCAAATTTGATGTAAATTCTTCTATATTGAGCTTTATGACTGGGATTTCATCAGCATCCCCATAATATGCATCCTCGATGTCTCTTTCTGCCACTTCTATGGGTGGCTCTGGGGTTTTTGGTTCCTCAATGATTGGTTCACTGTTTCTCATTGAATCCACCCCTTTCTCCAAATTGTCCGTAGGTGGAGGAAGTGGCATAGGCTTCATTGTAATGCCCGACATTTGGTTAGCACTTGTTGTAGTGGATGAACAGACTACTTGTCTCCCCTCTGTCCCTGGAAGAGCGAGTCTTGCGCTGCCTCAAATGCATCCGCCAATTAATATTTAAAGGTTTAACCGACAAAATTAGCTTTTTTTCGTTGGAAAGCTTCATGTAATCATTTGTTGTGTTTGAGACATAGATGACTAACCTTGCATAAGCACTTGCAAAATGTCGGCATTCGCCCCTCATTGGACATGCATTACAGTTTGGGTCTCTCTTTGTGCAGAAAACCTGTACTCAAAAGTTAAGAAAACAATCTTTTATAAGACATGTTTCAGTTAGCTTGTATTATGATCACCAAGTAGATCTGGCAATCAATTGTGAAAGATAGGATCTCACCTTTCCAAATGTTATCATTTGGTAATGCAGCTCATACCTGTGATTCCACGGCCAAAAATCAGTGGATTGGGTTGCCAAATATAGGCATGAAGTCCTTCTAATTTGATAAGTTTTTAAGCTTAGTAAACTTACAAGGTTTCTTGATCCAGATGGCAGAGTCTGGGCCAAAGATATTTCTGGATTGATTCCAAAACTGGATATCTGCATAGAAAGACGTTTAGTTTCTGCAACAGTTCACAAGCTCTTACACTGATTGCTTTATATTTACTTACAGTTCAAGGAGATGCAATTGGAGTGACTCAGGAAGAGGTCGGAGAGGAACCCAACCAAGTCGCACAGCAATCCGTCCAACATTTGTGTCAACCTAACATGAAGAAGTTAGAAGAATATTTCTTTTGTTTTCCCTCTATACATGATCTGTACAGGCAACTGCACTTACTGGAAAAGCGACATTATGAAGTGTTAATAAGCGTACACATTCCACACTCTTTAAGCCCAATCCTCGTATACTTAATAGATAATCCCTGCAGGAGAAATTTTTGTCCAAGTGAGAGTATGGTTATTTTTAGAAAAAAAATCGGCATGCCTGCTGCTATATATTTTTTGAGATGGATGATCCGACAAGATTTTCCAAGGAGACTTACTTGACTTTGTCTGGCTGAACATCTCTCAGCCATTCAAGGTCAATTCTTTCATGCTCTTGAACGAGTCGATTGAGAAAATCCTGCAGAATGCCCAACAAATGCAGATTGCATTCAAGTATGAGGTGCACCTTATTATTAATCGTTTTAATATTCCAATAAATACCTTAATTCGCTCTGCTAGCATGTTGTTCATTCCCCTTTCCTTGATTGTTTCAGCTATCTCAAGAACATCAGCATTTCGTATTGCTTCATAATCTATGGAGTCCATTGTGTCAGCACTTCTGGCTCTCATTTCAGTCTCTGATTGCACCTTCTTTCTTAAGGCATCCCAGTTAAATGAGCCTGTCTTTTCCTTCTCAACCTTTTGCTTGCTTACATGTGAAATTTTGGTGCCAATCTTACTGGATGGAGGACCGTTCGAGGAATGTACTTGTCTCATTTCTGATGGTTCAGGTGTTATATTTTCGGAGTGCTTCTGATTATCTGCAACAAAAGTCACCATCATCAAAATTTTCAGATAACGAAAGTAATGTTGATTTATTCTATAAATTACCAATTGATGGTTTACTGGACACTTCAGCCGGTCTAGTGGGGTCCGTCAGAAACATGTGTTCTTGCTGAAAGGCCTCTTGGGTTCCGTCTTTTCTATAATTGACAACATGTTGATCTTTTCTGCTCCGAGAACATGCTGATGCATAAGTTTGTTGTTCAAAAAGTTCATTCAAAATGCCATTGTCCGCTGTTGATGGCTGTAATTTTGATTTTCCTGACTGTTGAGTGATAAAATTCTTTTCAACATTCTGTCCTGAAATATAATGTCTGTTTTCTACACATGTTCCATTGGTAAGATTAGCATCTGTTGAAGCCATAGAAGATATGCTTCCTTTTCCAGATGTGAGAATGTCCCCTTCCAATTTTTCCAAACCTTTTGGCATGTTCTGCCAGGAACTAGTGGGCAGGGTAGCAGGTCTCTGATAACGCGGCACATTGGAACCAAATGAATGAGTGCATGCATTTTCACTGCTGATCAGCTGAGGAAATTGTCCGTGCATTGGATTTTCCAGTTGCTGGTGACCAGGCACGGGTCTTGTACTTGGAAATGAACTTCCATTGACTTGTAACTGACACTGCTGGAACGCAGCAATTCTTTCATCCTGCTCATGAAAACTTGAAGGACCATGGTTTCTGCTGAAATTTCCCCCAGTTATTTGATCTTCTGCTTCTGAATTTGATCCTGAACTGGATCTGATATCTTCAGAGGCTTGAATAATAACAGATTCTGAAGAACTTTGCGATGAAATCATGTCTTCCTCAATTTTTCTGGTCTGATCATTTAATATATAGGTTCCTCTGGTTGTGAAAATTTCTGCCCCGCATTCAGATGATTCACTGGAAGTCACAGAGCTGAGGTTATACACTGGTTCCCTTGTCATTCTATGATCATAAAACTTTGTCCCATCTGGATATGTTATGCGAACTTTTTGTCGTTCAATCAGTGAACTTTGTCCATTTAGGCAGCATGATTCTCTTATGGCTGTTGGTTTTATTGGGAACTTGGCTGCTAGATGCATGAAAGCAGAGCTGCAAGTGAAGAAAGACATTATGTAAATGTGATTAGCTCCTGTTATCTTGTAAGGCGCTGAAGCTTTTGTCTAGGAAATCGATTTTACCTTGAAAGATGATCTGAAACATTTTGTGTGAGGAACACTCCTATCACCGAGTCAACAACTGATCCTTTCCATTTGGAAAATCGCCTGTCTCCTGTGAAGATGCAATTCATTCAAGGTTATACCACCGGATTCATACCGTACTAATCTGTTCAATAAGGTAAATCAAACAATTTTGGCTCTTGTAGGGTTACTTTCTCATCAATTTTTTATTTTGTTTTACGTAATAAAACTTGAAGATGTGTGATTTACAATTTATTTTGTTGGGCGTATTTTTTGTACTTGGTAAAAATGGTTGTTTGACCTAAACAAAAACTTACATTAGACACAAACAACAAGAGTATGTGTTAACTCTTGATACATGGTTTTGGAAACTTTGTGATCTCGATTCTTGGAGGTTTGTGACCTAATTTTAGTTACTCTATCAAACTATTGAGTGTAATATTAGTTCCTCATAGTTTTTTTTGGTTTGTTACTGGTGGTCACCAACATAAAATATTATACTCCAGATACAACAGGGATAACCTGGACTACCTCCCTGCCCTCCACCCTACTTTCTCATTTTCCATAATATCCAAATAGTTGGGAATTCGTTATTTTTTCTAGTCATGCATGCTTTTGGTCTGAACAATAAATGTCTATTACTTAATGCTCTTATGAAACATTGTGATTTCTAAACCTAAAATGTAAAAAAAATGAGTTGGATTCTTTATGGTGAGTTTTAGTGTTTTGACAATTACTCAAAATCATCTTATGCTATATTACTTATGCATTAACATTTATAATGATGCAGTGGTTTGGAAGCTAATACCTTGAACTAGATGCATCCTTGCGATGAATGAGTCTGCTCGATTACAGAGGACTTTTCTTTCTTTCTCCCACCATTGTTGTCTATCGTCCCCCAATGTTTCTGCACTTTCACTTCCTTCCTTACCCATTAAAAGGTTCCACAGCCTATTTGTCTCTGGATCAAGATCCACTTTAGGTCGCAGCCGGCGCTTTTTGATCAGATCAAATGCTTCATAAGAAACAATAGCACCATCTCCTCTATATGGAACAAGCGCACTTCGCTCTTCCCGACCAATTTCCTTGCCACTGCTATTAAGGTTTAGATCTTTCATACGGTCTATGATATAATCAACTGAAGATGAATTTCTCAACAGTTCTTGTGACCCTACTCAACAAAATAATAGTTTTAGTTTAAAGAGCATGTTCAGCTTTAATTATGGGGATGACTTACGAAAAGATGAATACCTTTAAGTGTCTTAGGCGGACGTCCACGACCTCTTGAGTGTGTAATCAATTGCGGCAACACTTTATTTATACCGGACGATTTGTCTGATGTTTGTCCAGCAATCTGTCTCTTGATTGACACACAAGCATGATAATTTACTACATTTCCTAGACTAGTAGGATCTCTTTCGGATGCAGACTCCAGATTCCAGTTAGTGACTGTAGCAAAAGAATCGGTGCTCTGTGATTGAGCGAGGTGATCGAATGTTTTCTGTTCCTTTTCTTTCGCATGAAAATGAGGTGAAGTATGTCGCTGCTGAAACTTGCCTTCGAAATCCTTCGAGTTCATGTACCCGTCACAACGGACCTTGTTGAATTCATCGTTTTGATATCTGGAGGTGCACTGTCCTTTAATGCCAGAATTTGGTAATCCATCATTCAGGAGAATTGCGGAGTTCTGTGCATGGAGACTCTTACACTGTGTGTCCATTTGTCCTGTGTAATCTTCAACAGTTGTAATCCTAGAAGACATGCTGGATGTGGTTCCATGAATTATGCCTTCAATCCTCCTTTTTTTCATAGTCTCTGAAACATTTAGACATATTTTGCTGCTATCACTGCTAGCATGACTCATGTTAGAAGACCACAGTTGAGATCCCATCAAGGTGACAGCTTGAGGTTGTCTTAGCACAGTGTGGGAATAATCTCTTTTGCATCCCTGACTCTCTTTGGCAGGCACCAAATCTTCCACAAATTGAGTCTTAGTATGAAGGTTCGGTTGCCTCATTCTGTCTAGGTTTTGTTCATTGGAATTTGCCTCGATGACAAGCTGAATGAGGTCTCCACTAGTAAGTTGATGCAATTGACCGTGTCTATTTTGGCCAACATTTTGGTTGGCATTAGCATTTCGCGCATTCAAACTCCTTGCTATGACATTCAAAGTATGGCCCTTTGAGGCAGATGGTGAAGGTGTAGACGGAAGCGGCGACAACTCTGGAGGTGGGATATGATTTACTGATTGGACACGATTGTATAAATTCTTCATTGCATGTTGTGTAGATTTGGCTGTCTTGTTCAATTCTGTGACCCATTCTGTATTAGGAGAATCCAAGTTCAAATTTATAGGAACCTTGCTTCTTTCTTCGTTCTCTGTCTGGTTACCAACTTCCGTTGTCTGGCTGTCCTTTTCTACTCCATTTTCTAAGTTAAAGTTCAGTACTCTCCTGCATGATTTTACTGCGGACCCAACATTGGATCCTTCAACATCCTTTGCAACATTAGTTAATGGAGTTGTTGAAGTTCCGGTGCCCTTTTTGCGCACATACTTTCTTTTTTCGGAGGGATTTTTATCGGCAGCTCTATTCCTTGAAGCAGCAGACTTGGGAGTTCTTTTGGGTTTTCCTTCCACTATTACTTTTGGTCGATGTTTTTTCCTTTTGGGTGGTCTTTGCTGCGGCGTCTTGTTCAGATCAATTTCTCCATTTCCACCATCAGAATGAATCTTTTCATTAGGTGGTGTCAAAATGACTGTAGATGATGTGCCCGGATTGCTGCCCAATTCATCATGCTTTCTCTCAATTATTTCAGAAGGCTGACTGCAGACAGCGCCATCTTTCTTATGTTTTTCTGGAGTCAAGCAGTCGTCTGCAAAGAACTTTGGTACTTGCATGGTCTGGTTGTTTTTCATCTGCTTTTGCAGATCTGGTGTTACTGGCTCGAACTGAAGGGGCATGGTTATACCTGAGGATGCTCCTTTTAATCTTTGAGATAAGTGCAGGTTACGGTCAGAATGGTAAGGGACTGGAAATGTATCTGCCAAAATGAAGCATTCTAATTGTTAACTTGATTTTTTAAGTCCTAAAAGACAGTAAATACATTTCTACTTGAAGTGGATACATTTTTTTGGTGCTTCAAAAATTGAAATTAGAAGGCGAGGGTCATATAGTTCATACACAGTCGTCGAGTGAGAGATGCTCTGCTAAAGGTAACAAAAGAAATATTGTCTTGTCATTTGAAACAGATGCGCAGTTATTGGCTAAGAGTTCGGAAACGTAAACTGTCAGACTAAGATTAGCTAATTCAAACAAAAGAATATGCTCAGAGCATTTATCTAACTTATAATTTACTTACTGGTAGAAATTTGTTGAAGGTTGTGACCACCAAAATGCCGATTTTCATTCCAGTTGTGATTTTGCAGGAGCATTGAAGTGCTCGAACCATGCATCTTCCCATTGTTTCTGACCAGCGAATGTTGATTGATAATGGTGGAGTTGCCCATAATACTTGCTGATCTGTTAGGTGGGCCATTTGTTAGAGTGGTGTATGGATGTTTATTTGTTCCCATTAATTCTGCCAGAGAATCAACTTTCCGAGGAAGAACGTCTAAATTCTGCACGTAAGCACCATATTGATTCAAGATTCTGAGATTCTCAACTGGTGCAACATCTCTAGGACTATGCTCCAGCTCCCATCGGTTCTGCCCTACAAAACTGGTGGGATTCAAATCCCGAGGAATCCTATTACAAGTCTCAACAAAGGTAAGATCTTGCATGTTGTACTCCTGATTCAAATCTATAAAACTGGTTCCACTTAAATTCGGGGGCAACCCATTGCAGGTTTCTATGGGAGCAACATTTTGACTAAGTTCCCCACGATTTACCCCTACATGACTACATGTATTGAATCCTGGAGGCAGCCGATTGCTAGTTTCATCCTGCAGGAGGCCGGTGTAAATTCCCAGCAAATCGCTCCAACTTTCTGCTCCCATCAGATTCTGCTGCATTTCAGCAGCAACATGACTTGATCTGTTCACAACCGGCTTTTCTGGTGTTGAAGGAACCCAAATCTCTCCACTTTTCACAACTTTGTTTTCAAGGGGAATTGGCATTCCCCTTCCCAGGTTCATACTGGAACTTGCTGGTTCGGTTTTCAAGGACACTTACCTAATCTGTTTTGTATATTTGTGACACATATAACGTCCCCACCTGAAATCCAAACCAATTTATCACAAAAACGAGCAGCAAAACCACTGATTTTGAATAAGCACATGTGGAAAGAATGCATATCCTCAAATCAAGATCAATTCAATAAATGCCATCTAATTCAGTTCCAAAAATCACATATTTTCCTCTTTAAATGCTTAAAATTACATGCGTGTATCTATATGCTACGACTATGCAGTTTCCGGGTTTTCCACACCCGGCTAGCTGAATCAGCTTTATTAGCAAATGCACGTTTAAATTAAAATCAAAATACCAAAAAACAATAATATAAACTCGAGATAGAAAAATCGAATCAAAACCAGGAAATCAGATGCCTCCATAATTGGAGAAGCAGAGAATAAATTGGAAGATTTAATTCTGAAATTAAAACATACCACGGTGTAAAAATCTGAGTAATAATTCTCCCAGGTGATTCTGAGTAAAAATGCAATCACACACTGATACTGGTTCTTTACACCCAATATTAAAGCACGAAAATTTAATTAAAAATGTGACACAAAAATTTAGAAAAAAAATCAAAATTTTATTACATATAATTAAACCCCATCGATCTCTCTATATATCCATGAATATGTTTGTGTGTGTATTACCGGAGTCAATGCCGGAGAGCCAAGTCAGCTTTCGTTACAAGGAGAGTTTCAGAGAGAGAGAGAGAGAGAGATACAAGAGAACATTAGAGAGAGAAAGTAATAAAAACTAATAAACAAAAGCTGCAACAGTGAGGTATCCTCTATTTTAAGGAAAACACAAAGAAATGTGGTTAGGCAGGCAGGCAGGTTGAGCAAATTTTCATTTCCAGAGGGCAGTCAAGCTTTACTTATGGCCAAAATCAAGTTTTGCTTAATTGTGAAAACTTCGATTGCAGTACAGATCTTCGTTGCTATCGAAAGTAATATAATTTCTCGGTTTTATAAATCGTCGAATCTCGCAGCGATTGCGGTAACCTTGACGACAATATTTATAAAAGTTTTCCGTATTTTATGACCGAATATAACGAGAATCGCACCGCTTTCTCGAAACGAGGAAAAAAAGAATAATACCGCGGGCGTGTAAATTTTCTGGTTTCGCAATATCAGATTATCATTCTAGTCTGTAAATTTACATGCAAACTTTTCTCAAACTCTTACATTTATTCAATGAAACCTGTAATTTTAATTCAGTTTTGTACAGAAATGAAGTAACTGATGATTCACATAAATAAAAACTATGAATGTGATTCGTTTCTTAAGCACAAAGATAGTGGATTCTTTTATTGTTGAGTCATGGTTACATTTATTGGGACAATATGTATTTTTTGAAATATTTAAAAAAAAAATTCCACCAAAGTTTGTAATAATGACCTTTATTTTTTAGTTTTAAGGAAAAAAATATTGTTTCACATTAATCTAGGGTCTTATTGGTCATTATTACAAAGATTAGGAATCCTCGACAGAGGAGAGATGGGAGGACCAAAATCACTTAGTTAGCATTAATTGTAATTTTAAGTTTTGGTAAGACAAAGTCGTGCTTACTAATTACTATGACTGTTAAACAATTTGCGCGTTAAATTGAGGGGCCAATATTGTCATTTCAATTTTCCTGTCTGAAATTTAGTAGCGTGAAAAGCGTGCAGATCATGGCTCAACATGTGCATCGCAGACTTCGAGTAACGGAAACCTGACACAAATAATATCATACCTATAATCAATTTAATTATAAAAAATAAATTGTTTAACACTCGGATATTATGGCAAAAATTTGCGTGAGACGGTATCACATGTCGTATTTTGTGAGACAAATATTTTATTTGGGTCATTAATGAAAAAATATTAATTTTTTTGCTAAGAGTATTACTTTCTATTGTGAATATCGGTAGGGTTGACTCGTCTCACAGATAAAGATTCGTGAGACCGTCTCACAAGAGACCTACTCTAGATTTATATATGTGTGCGCGCATGCACGTGCACATATTGACAAAATAAAAAAAAGAGCTTATATGAGGTAGAAAAGTCGTACCCTTTACTCTGGTTTCAAATTAATTAAAATTTGTATAGTTGTTTGTTTATAGTCTATAGACAATTATGAGTTAGTTTATCGTCATTAGACATACGAGTATATCATATCTATAATATTCTATTAAGTGTGAGGACATGATAATAACTATCTAGATAGGACACCAACTTTTTCTTCCAATTTTATCATTATATGATACTAATATTACACTTTTGTTTTTTGTTTTTGTTTTTTCAATTTCAACACAGAATCTTCAATTTTAACCTTATATGATACTAATATTCACTTTTGTTTTTTGTTTTTTTTTTTTCAATTTCAACACACACATTTATTTTTATTTTTTTTATTTCAACCATTCAAATATCAATTTAGTCCCTCCATAATTTGTCAAATTTCACTTTAGTCCATCGATAATGATAAAAAAGATTGTACACACACGCATCGCGTGTGCAGAGTAACTAGTGTTAATGAAAGGTGACATTTTGTGTTGATGATCTAATAGCTAAAATTTTCGCATATCATAAACAGTGAAATATTTCAAATATAGCATAGAAAATCCGAAATTATTTTATAATGTGCCATTTCTCACCTTTTTTTTTTCTTTTCAATCTCTTGACTTGTATGACCCCACTTTAGCAATTTTATAGTAAAACATGCCGACAAGTCAACATGAAAAACTTTCTAATTTCGGATATTTTAGATGATTTCATAAATTTTTGTTTATAACCCATCACAGTGCCTCCTCTATTTGACGCCAATCTCATTCGATGGACATTCGAATTGAAAACAAAAAAAATATTGATGAACATCATATTGTTTTTTTATGTGATATGTTCATATTAACATCTTATATAAAACTACAATGAAAATAATATTCTCAGTGTAGCATAGACAAAGATGGAAAAAAACTCATTTTGAAGTATTTTACGATTTCAATCAATCAAGTTCAGCTCGTTTCTTTTTAAAATAATTATATCTACTCGATTGTACACAAATTCTTGATATCGATTTTTTTCCATTCTAATTTTGATGGTGCGTCTATAATTATAAATTTATTTTAAAAATATCAAATATGCTGAAACTTTATTTAATGTGTCAAAATATATGTGATATACTTCCGCTTCCGTATCACAACACGTTTAACAACCTTCGAGTGTATATATAAACTAATAATATACTTTTTTTTTTGAAAAAAAATTAAATATAATTTACTATTATCTAAACTATATTTTAATTAAATAATAATAATTAAAAATAAATATATTTTCCTCGTAGCCCAATGAGGATCTGGTATGAGAAAATTTCAGTCAAATCATTGCAATGATTTAACATGTTTGTCACATCTAATGGTAATATAAGTTTAGATTTTGTGTCAGAAAATTTAGTTTCAATTCACTAATTTTATATGTTTTTTATATGTCAATTTTAAGGTTTTTTTTTTGTCCAAATAAGTACATATCAATGAAATTATGACAGATTTATGAATTTCAGGTGTCAATAAATTTTAATTTGGTATATTATTTATATACAAATCATTGAGATTATAACACAAATCTATAATTTTTAAGTGTCAAGTAAATCAAATTAGATATATCATTATAATTTTTAGATATGAAATGTTTACATTTTTACGAAACAATAAGATACATATTGCTGAAAATAAAGTACAAATTTATACATTGCAGATATCAAGTGACTTAACTTGAATATCAATCAATTTAAATAAGATAGATGTAATATAAGAAATTAAATGAGAAACATGTTAGAGCAGGAAATTTAAACTAAATTTTCTGACACAAAGATTGGATCATAACTTATGTTTGGATTCAGGAACTGAATTCCAATTAACCCTATCTTTATTAGGAAAAATCTTTGTTATATGAAACCAATATCAAAATAAATTTCCCTACAAAATGGAATTCATGGATAAAACTACACTAAGAGTGATATAATTATTGTGTAGTGTAATATATGTTTTTTTCAAAATAATAGGAAAATTTACTTTAACAGTAAGGATGAGTAGATGACTCTCCTGAAATAATTTATATTTAAAATATTAATTACAAAATTGTTTTTTTCTTTTTCTTTAAAGTTTCACACACAAAATACTATTTTATAAATATTTCTATTCAACATAAATACTAAATAAAAATATATTTCCAATCCATAATTGTTTTTATATAAATACCATTTGATTTTTTTGAACGAATGTTTCTCAAGCAAAAAAACGTTTATAAATATGTTCTAAAATAATGTAATTAGTATATCGCACTCCTTTGAAACAGGATTTTGGTATTTGTACCCTACAATTATATTTTTGGTACAATATATCCTAAAAGTGGATTTTTTTGTCAAAAATATTAATACATTTATGAAAATTAACATAATTCAACTAAATCCACAAAATTCATTTAGTTATTAGATCCTATTATATAAGAAGTAAAAAATAAGAGAGAAATTAACGAACAGAATGTAAATTTTAAGGGTCACATAAAATGAATATAAGTTGCACGGAAAACAATAGGAACACACAACGGAGACATGCTGGGACTAAGCTCAATTCTTGAGCTTTAATGGAGCAACGTTGCATTGTCTGTATTGTGAAAGTAAGAGCAGTCTGAGATCGAAAGGAGAGACTATCACCTAATTTGACGGCCGATATGCAGTAACAATAATCGAAACCATGTTTATCCCAATGATCCAACAAGCCGATCAAAATGTAGTTGCCGAGTTTATTGCTATTTGATCTACTCATAAATTCAAAAGCCTGCAGCATATATAGAGGAGGTAAGATGTCAGCACTAAAATATTTATTGAATTAGATGGTATGAGGGTAATAACCAAGTGTAACATTTGGTTTAGAAAAGTGAAATACAGGCGAAGAGTTGATAATGCTTGAGCAAAACTTCGAAGACATGATCAAAATTTTCCATCAACTGCTTGTCGAAAAGCCTTAAAACACATGTTCATCAATTTACTTCAGGACTCTACCTAAAAATAAAAAAAAAAGGTGGCACTAGGCTGAGAGTCGGTCTCAGAGTAAGCAAATATGTTGAAAGTAATTTCCCATGATATATAGTTACCAAGTATGATTTCAACGACAGAACAAACATATACCTTTTTCAATTATATTCAATAAATAAGTCTTGTAGATTATGGATGCGCTTCAACAGGCGATATATGCACCAAATAAATCATCTGCAGACGGATTCTTTCGACTGTTTTTGCACCACAGATGCAGACGAGTTTTTCAAGCAATCAGAGAACACTACGTTCTTTGGATTTCCAGATATGAGTTGTCTCGTGGACTTGATTGCATCAAAGTATGCGCCATTAAAAGGGTATTCTAGCCCATCAACAACCTACAATCATGATCAAAATCAGAACAAAAAGATGGCGACTTAGATATTAAGCTGCTATAAAGTAAACACATCTCAACAATATATTGAAGATCAATGCCTTGGAGAAATTAAATGACTACTACCATGGAGTGATAACATAAAAGGTTGAAATTAGACTTTCAAATACGGGCAGTCAAAATTTTTGTTGCACCAAAATAATATACCGATTATAAATACGGGCAGTCAAAATTTTTGTTGCACCAAAATAATATACCGATTATATATCAGAAGTTCGATTACACTTATTCGGTGATTGATGATTTCGCTTTAATATTAAAACATATCGTTTTAATATTTTTTTTAAGACTTGTTAAACCAAACCAACCAAACTTGTAAAAATTACATTTTTTAATACGTTGTAGAAATGTTTTTAAGTTGACCTATTTTGACATCAAGTTATTATAATAATTTTGAATAGGTCTACTTTATTTTTATGATTATTTATTTGACAAATTACGGCTTCCAATACATTCACCATTTATTTATATTAAAAAAGTTAGTTCATTTGACTTATTCATTATTTTGTTTTCGAAGGAAAAATTGGTTATCTTGGTTGATCAACTGAAACAACTGATTTAAATCAGTTCAGTTAAGTGTATTTCACAAAAATATCGCTCGGTTTGGTCTGGTGAAAACTAAATCGATTTAATCTTTTTTAGCAATTAGTTTCCATTGCACACCCTCTCTATCTCTTAATGCTTTGGCTAGGGGCATAGTTATAAAAAGCGAGCGCCTGGCTGCGCCTAGACGACAGGCGCATCTTTTGCGCCTGGGTGATACTGTAATCAAGCGCGTGCGCCTCATTTGAAAGGCGTGCGCTTGTGCGCCTGTGTCAATAAAGCCAACGATTCTATACATATTAATTATAATTAAAGCCCTACAAGTTTTAGGCCCAATTAACAAACAGAATCCCTATTTTATTTTCTACAAAGCCCTGCATGTGTGCGTTTTCTCCCTAGCGAGACAGAACTCAGCGATCTCTCAGTTTCTCTCTGTGTAGCGACTTTGCGTGCAGCGGCCTCTCTCAGAATTTTTCTGGCAGGGGCGGAGCCAGGATTCAAAATTACCTGAGGCTGGCTCTGTCCCATATGGTATTTAATAAAATAAATAATTAAATAAAAAATTTAAAATAAAAAAAATGTAAACATTGACTTCATGAAAACATATAACAAGAGTATTTAATATTTAATAACTTCAAAAACATGGAACTAAAACACTATTGAAGTTATGCTCTTCGATTTTTTTAGAATAAAACTCATTAATTATTAAATCGTTATCAATTTTTTCAACAAAATCTCGTTCAATATAGACTACCATAGAATCTCCGAAAAACTCTGCTTCCATTTTGTTACGAAGAGCTGTTTTAACAAGTTTCATTGCTGAAAATGCTCGTTCCGTTGTTAATCCAATAAACCTCGAACAATTATAATTATTCCAAAACAATTGCGAAGTTAACATTTGACAATCTTAAGGCATAATATATTTAAATATAAAATTTTTACAGCCTTATAAGTTCGAAAATCCTATTTACATAATTCTGAATTTTTCAAAAATTCCTACAAAATTCCATAAATTCGCATTGATATTTACTATAACATCTAAACATCCAAATAATAAATAATCAACATTAAAAATCGAAAATCGACGGCTGATTTCAAGACGACAAAGAAACTTCAAAATTTTGGTATTAAAAGAAAGCTTATGCCGTGGGTTTTTTGAATCTACAATCGATTTTGAAAAATGACGATCGATGATGAAGTTACGACCATTTGAAATAATGAAAATTGTGATAGTTTGAGAGAAAATAATAGAGATGAGGTATGAGACAAGTGAAAAAAAAAAAAGAAAAATAGATTGAATTTTGGGGCTAATCAATAAAATTTTTAAAATAAACTATATTTAATTTTTTTTTTAAATTAGGTGGGGCTGGAGCCCAACCCAGCCCCAATATACCTCCGCCCCTGTTTTCTGGTTCATCAAAAACTGTGAGTTTTCATACTTATTTACATACTAAAAACGATAAAATATTATGGAAAAAGTTGGACACAGTCCACGGAATATATGAAAGCATGTTGCAGAAAATTTTTGTAGTAGTTTATACTTTATATGATGATTGGAGCGGATCAGGCTATGAAAACATATGCTATCCACACTTTTAATGTCATAGCTTTATTCAAATCCTTCCCATTAAATGATTATGAACCCCACACGGCCACACCTGATCGCTGCCGGTTGTGAGTAGATAAGCCAAATACTCTAACGTCCAAACCTTTTTTTTTCATGTTTGCTATCGGCTGTCCAATTGAATTTACTGACGTAATCTGTCTGTAATAGCATTTGGAGTTGGTTTGTATTTTATTTTTTAATACATTATTATCAGAATTATGAATGAAGCAGAATTATTTGATTTTTAATGAAATGTTTTTCCAACTTTTGATCTATCTTGTATAATCCCGTAACCTGTTGATGATTGAATTATTTAATATATTGTATTCAGCAATATATTTATATTTTATGTTTATATTTTTAATTTTGTATTTTAGCAATTTATTGCACAATTCTAGAATAAAGCCTCTTTTTGCCGATTAAAATGTCAAATTCTGAATCACAAGCCCTTCGAAAAGATCCAGCATGGAATTATGCAACATTAGAAGACCCAAAAAATACCAATAAAGTGAAGTGCAATTTTTGTGGGAAAACAACTAACGGTGGGATTTATCGACATAAACAACATCTTGTTGGAGGCAATAGGAATACGAAAACATGCTCAAAATGTCCAGAGCACGTGAAAGAAGAAATCAGCTCTTATATGTCAAAAAAGAAAGAATTGAAAAATCAAATGGATGCAATTCCTCACTTTGATGAAGTTGCAGACAACAAGAATATTTGGAAGTTGAAGAAGATATACATGCAAAAGGGAAACGGCCTATTTCAGTTTCATTTGGTCAGCGTTCCAATTTTGCACCTGATTTTCCTAGGAAAAAATTAAAACAAGCTGGTCCAATAGATTTATACTTCCGACAAGATGTTGATGAGACTGTATCTCAAGGAAAGAAAAAAGATGCAAAGACAGCGAAGTTGTATGATGAAAATAAGAAGAAACTGAGGGAGTATGCAGTGCAAATGTTCGCTAGATGGATGTATGATGCAGGTATTCCTTTTAACGCCGTGAATTATGATAGTTTTAAACCATTTATTGAAGCTGTTGGACAATTTGGTTGTGGAATGAAGCCCCCTACTTATCATGAAGTTAGAGTTACATGCTTAAAAAAGGAATTGGAACATACAAAATTGATATTGAAAGAATACACGGATGACCATGTTAAATATGGATGCACTTTGATGGCAGATGGGTGGACTGATAGAAAAAATAGGACATTGATTAATTTTTTGGTAAATGGTCCTAGAAGGACTGTGTTTATAGAATCAGTGGATGGGTCAAGCTATTCTCACACGGGTGCGAAATTATTTGATTTGTTCGACAAATATGTGCAACAAATTGGGGCAAAGAATGTGGTTCAAATTGTTAGTGATAGTGCAAGCGCAAATGTTTTAGCTGGTTTGATTTTAACTTTTGAATTTTTATATTAGTAATTAGTTATATCGCTTTACATAAAATTAATATACTATTTAAATTAAAGTTCTAACTTCTAATGTGTAATTTGTTTATTGTATTTAAATTTTAATGAACAGGACGTCATTTGGAAGCACAATATCTTCACTTATATTGGTCTCCATGCGCTGCTCATTGTTTAGATTTGATGCTTGAAGATTTCGTTAAGCTTCCTCACTTGAAGAAGGTATATGAAAGGGCAATGATGATTAATGGATATATATATAACAGGCCCCAAGTTTTAAACATGATGAGAGAATTCACAAGACAGAAAGATATGGTTAGAGCAGGAAAAACTCGTTTTGCAACTGCTTTTTTGACTTTAAAGCGTTTTCAAAATCACAAGGCGAGTTTGAGAAAAATGTTTACATCTGAGAAATGGACCACTAGTAGATTTGCAAAGGAGGCACCGGGTAAACGAGCAACAGAGGTTATACTAATGCCTTCATTTTGGAATGCGGTCGTTTATGCTGTTAAAGTGGGTGGTCCTATTGTGAAAGTTCTTCGATTGGTTGATGGGAAAAAAAACCTCCAATGGGCTATATTTATGAGGCAATGGATCGAGTTAAAGAAGCTATTGATGCCTCATTTGATCACAAAGAGGATAAATATAAAGATATTTTTGCTATAATTGATCATAGGTGGACGATACAACTCCATCGACCTTTACATGCTGCTGGACATTTCTTAAACCCGGAGTTCTTCTATTCGGATTCTAATATAGAAAATGATAATGAAGTAGTAACGGGTTTGTATAAATGTATTGCTAGGATGTGTGAAACCGAGGAGCTACAGGATAAGATAATGGACCAATTGCCAATGTACAAAAGGGCCGAAGGACTTTTTGGGATGCCCGTGGCAGTCAGACAAAGAAACAAAAAATCACCAGGTAATAAATATTTTATTTTTATTATATGATAATTGATATGTAATTTTAATGTTCATTTTTATATTTTGTTTCAAAATAACCAGCGGAATGGTGGTTGGCTTATGGGTGTTCGACACCCGAATTGCAAGTGTTCGCGGTGAAAGTTCTAAGCCTCACTTGTAGCTCATCTGCTTGTGAACGAAATTGGAGTGTGTTTGAACATGTGAGTACTAAGTATTAGTATTTAATGAACTATTAAATAAATTTATTATTTTAAAGCTAAAATTAATTTGTATCAAATATGTGCAGCTTCATTCCAAAAGAAGAAACAGACTGGAGCAAAAAAAATTGAATGATTTGGTTTATATCAAGTATAATAGGGCTTTGAGTCGCCGATATAATATGCGTGATACGATTGATCCTATTTCTTTGGCCGATATAGATGATAGTAATGAATGGTTGATGGGGGAACTAAATTATAATAGTGGTGACGAAAATGATCTCGTGTTTGATGATGATAGTTTGACTTGGGGTGAAGTTGGACGACCTTCTGGGGTTGATGAAGATGCCTATAATTTTAGATCTCGAGGTCCATCCTCTACAAAAGAAGCAGCAGCTAGTACGAGTACATTAAATTAAATACGTATAAAAGAAGATCCACTATCCATCGTTATAACAATGAAGAGGATGAAGAAATTGATTTTGGTTTCAGCTTCTGGAGATGATGATGATGATACAGTTGGGGAGGATGAAGATGGATTTGATGATTTAGATTTTTGAAGTTTTTTCCTTAATATACTATGATGGACTTACAACTTAATAATGAATTTTAGATGATTGGAGTTTTTTTTTTGTTATGATTTATGCTACATTATCTGTTAATTGATTTTTATTTATATTATTTGTTATTTTTGTGAAAAGTATTTAATTTAAATAGTATAAAATACTTTATATATGTTGAATTTAAAATTTGTGTTAAATGCGCTTTACTTCGATAAAGCGTGCGCTTCGCCTTGCGTCTCGCGCCTCAGGCTCCAAGGCACCCTAGCGCTTTATTGCGCCTTGCTCCCCAAATAACTATGGCTAGGGGTTTAATCTGCAATTGCTGATACACTCAACTTATGTGCCCTCGCTAGAGAATATAAACACTTTCATAAGAGCAGTGCAGGGTTCGCTCATCAAATTACAAATATTGGGGTGGATTCTATTTCTCTGGAATTCTCTATTCAGGGATTTTTGTATTTCTTTTACATCAGTGTTTTCTATATTTTAATTGTCTTGTAACATTACTACAAAAAGAAAATAGAATGCACAAGAATACCATATCAGATGGAAAAGAACGAATGTTGCAATGAGTCAATGACAAGTCCGAGGGGAATGAAAAAGTTCAATATAAAATTACCAGTAGAGAAACCCCAGATGTGTCAAAAGCCTTCAGGGTAAGAAGCTCCAAAAGTCTCTCTGGTGTAGAGACAATGAATTCCGGTTCACAGATCTTCAAACTGTCAGAAAAGGCGGGAAAAGTGAAATATCAATCTTTAAACAGAGAAACAAAGCAACAATATGCATGTGATTACTTTAACTTCTAAAAGCAAAGTAGAAAAGAGCGATTGTGATACACAAAATTTGAGGGTTGAACAATCCCACCTCCCACATAAAAATCCAATATTTGCCTCGCTTTCAGTTATATTTTTCAATCACTGACAAAGTTATATCATATGAACAAGATTGAAGGGAGATGCTAACCCATTAACTTGATGATCAATGGAAGCACCAGAATGAAGACTCACAGTATGTATTCCAAGGGCCTTCAAAGGTTTGCATACTTCACGCACCTGAGTGTAACGAAACAGGAAGACAGGTAAGCCAATGAGTCAATTGTGAGACTCAACAGATCTATAAGACCGGTGGTACGGTTGATCAAAAAATGCTTATCGTAGCGGGCAAACCTTAGAAGCTTTCTCTCGTGTTGGAACGAGATATAGAAGAAAAGGACTAGTAAATGATAGCCCCTCTTTCTCCTTCATTGAAATGGTATCAGCAGCTGTTGATGCGATCCAAGCAATTTGCTCCATTGAGGAATCAGCTCTATCAGTTTCAAGAACATCTTTTCTGTTGGAATAACAATTCCAGAACTCAATTCCCCACGCATTGGCAAAGAAAGGTTTGTCTCCTTCACTAACATAACCTTCACCATTCTCCAAAGCAGTCTGAATTGAATTCAGGCATGTAATCAAAAATTTCGATGGGCACTCAGTTTTGTTTTCAAAACGGTTTTGTGTCTGAGCATGGTTGAGCTTTTTCCTATTAATGATCTGGCAAGTTGGTTTCCCCACATTGATCGCAATTTCTGGACCCATAAAACTAAAAGGCTCAACAGATTCTGAGTGTCCACTATACATTTCATGCTCTTGGGGATCTACATGAGAATCATCCCTGCAACGGGTCGCTTTCTCTAGTACTCTGTCTTTCTTCTCCCCAGGTTTTCCATTTGCATTGGAACTTCTCTTCCTTTTTTTCATACGATCAATTTTCCCATGGTTATCAATAAAAGGGTCCTCGGGAGATGGAAGGCTAAAGCACATGCCCTGCAAAAGCAGCAATAAAAGAAAAACAGGATACTAAGAATCATGAACAACAGTCACATTAATGATATATCATCAGTAACTTAATGGTTAACCAGTGCCACAACAAAAGTTAATTATAATACACGTCAAACAAATATAAGGGTCCAAATAACAGATTCAGAATCAACTATATCAACGCCGGACAAAAAAATAAATAAATAGGGAGACTAAATTTTTTTTTATATCAAAGACAATTTTGAAAATTCAAGAAATCCGAAAATATTTGAAGCCAATCAGCACCTGATTGCATCCACGCATCAAAGCAAACACTTCTAACCAAACTCGTTTCTAGCAGCGAATAATCATAACAAAAAACGACTAATTTTCAATCCATGGTTCTACTGCAAGAAGGAAAAAAGGCCAAATCTTTACTCGAGATGACAATTAACTTTAGATGACAGAAATCCACCGTCAATGAAACAACATAAACCGTAAAAAAAACAAATAAACAATTGACCTAGACAGGTCTTCACAATCTCAAGTCACCTGGCAGAGGCGGCGTTTGCCTGATTTGCGGCGGTTTTTGGATGCGATAATAGCGGCGACGCGAGCAGAAACTTTAGAGGATGAATCTTTCTTGTCTTCTTGCTTTTTTCTGCTCTTTTTGCTCCTTCTTCTGCTTATCGAATCATCGCTTCTTCCCATTTCCGAAGGCTGCGAGCGAATGAGCAAGGCGGTTTCTGGCTTTCTGCACTTCAGTCTACAATATGGGTTTTAAGATACCGAGGCTAGATTTGGTATTTGAGAGGTATGCCATGGGTTTTCTGTCATTTTACGTATGCTAATAGGGTTTGGTGGGCTTTGGAAAAATCGGGCTTAGGGTTGGATTTGTATTTGTACTTTTTCTTAGACTTTTCACTCCACGGAGCAAAAAGAATCTCTAATGAAATATTTTGTTATAATTCAATCTGGAATATAAGACATCGTTTTAAATTTAAAATGATCGATTCATAAAATAATTAATAATATTTGAAATGGCAAAAACTTGTGTGAGACGGTCTCACGAGTCGTATTTTGTGATACGGATATCTTATTTGGGTCATTCATGAAAAAATATTACTTGTTATGCTAAGAGTATTACTTTTTATTGTGAATATCGGTAGGGTTGACCCATCTCACAGATAAATATTTGTGAGACCGTCTCACGAGAGACCTACTCATTTAGAATATATGGACAGTTGGTTAGGAATGATAATTTTCTCCACGGATTTGAGGATTCACGGAGAAAACCCGAAATGGGGACATAGATTTCGTATTTTTGGGGTCGGAGATTTTTTAAAATCTTGGAAAAAGTTTGAGATATGTATGGAGATATTATCCTCATTCTCGAAAATAATATTAATAATAATATTAGTGATATTAATCCTTGTAAGAAAGAAAGGCAAACACGATTAATTAGAATCGCGCCCTCAATTCAATAACGAATAAGGATTCGTGTTGTGATGTGACGATCTTTTGAATCAAGTATTGCGTGATATTCACCTCTAAACTATGAAAAGCTTAGCGAAAAATAATCGCAAGAAAACAATCGACACTCTCGAAAGAACTTTCAAATAACTCGTCTTTGACAATCCGTGTAAGAAACGATCGACAAACGGAACAAAGTAAAACTTTGATAAGTTTGATTTTTGATAACAAAGCAAAAAGATTTTGGTTGTTTGAGAGGAAACTCAAGAACAATTAAATTCAATATTCAATAATATGAAAAGTTGTGCAAAAATTCGTCCAAATATCGCTTACAAAATCAAAAGATATGAAAAGATAAGTTTCCAAATTGCCTAGTGTTCAAAATAAAGTAAAAATATATTTTTCCGCATTCCAAGCATATATTTTTCCGCATTCCAAGCACCGCGACGCTGATCCAGTAGCGCCTAGGCGCTGAACCTTTGGCTGGGGCAGCGCCTAGGCGCTACAGGCACGCAGAAGTAGCACCTAGGTGCTAGGAGGCTTCTTCCTAGCGCTGCGCGTTTCTTCCCGGGCGTTATGGCAGCGCTTGTCCACCCATATTACTCCGCATTTAATAGCATGCATTTGGCCTTCAAGATCACTCCTATGCATCACGACTCCTTTGAGACTTGGAACCTTGCTTGCAAGCTCCTCTTAATTGCTTATGAATATATGCCATGCTTCCTTGGATCTATTCATCCGCCCCCTCGTGATTGATCTTTTCGGCAACTTTAAGAGATCTCATGCTTCCCTCAAAGCTTGACCTACCATGATCGCACCAATTAGTATTGTTAATCTTGATATGAATATGAATATTGTTACTAATAATAACAGATAATAATAAGTTTTGGTTCAGAAAATCCTCGAATTTGCTCCAGTCTTGTACCATTAATATTTTTGAAATAGAGATGAAAATTTGACCTCTACAGTTTCGATTTCAGGGATTCTCCGAACTTATAAAAGCTAAGATCAAGACGGATAGAAGGATATATATAAAAAAGACAGAGATGGTTCCATCCCGCCCCTGCAGTTGACTGATGCTGTTCAAGTAAAGTTTGAAATACAAACTCACGAGTGCATTGACTAGCGTGACTTGTGCAGGCAGCTGTATCCCTAATCTGTAATAATTAATTCCATTGCATTGAAAAATAAAAAAATAAAAAAACCTAAAAATTTGAGTTCCAATTTTCTTTAGGATAGTCACCGGTCAAATTATTATATCACAAATATCTGATTAAATTTAAAATAACTTGAATTTATACCTATATTTATTTATATCATATCGATAATAATAATATTTTTACGTCCTATAAATCATTTTATGGATAAATAAGCTTATGATATGACTGATTCATAATCTTATGTTTGACTAAGATTTTATATTTGATTATAGTTTAAAAAATAGTTATGTTCTTGATGTCAATTTTAAAAAATTATTATATTCGTCACAAATTATTATACTCGTCACAATTATTACAAAACCTTATATATATGCTTGTTTATTTTTCGCATGTATTAAAAAAAATCATCACCAAACAAATTTCGTATTTTACTCTTATTTGATTCATTCAAAAAATGGTTTTACGTTTTCCAAGACTTCATTAATAGGAATATATTAGTACAAACAAAAAAGAATAAGGTTAATAAAAATTAAAACTTAGATTATATATTTGAAATAGCTGAAAAATAAAAGTAAAAATCTATATATTTGAGAAAGAGTAGGTTTCTTGTGAGATGATCTCACGAATATTTATTTGTGAGACTAGTCAACTCTATCGATATTCACAATAAAAAGTAATACTCTTAATATAAAAAATAATATTTTTCATAGATAACCCAAATAAGAGATCTATCTCACAAAAAACAAAAATTTGTGTGAGACGGTCTAACGGGTCGTATTTTGTGAGACATATCTCTTATTTGGGTCATCAATGAAAGAATATTACTTTTTATGCTAAGAATATTACTTTTTATTGTAAATATCGGTAGGGTTGACTCGTCTCACAGATTAAGATTCGCGAGACCGTCTCACAAGAGATCTGCTCTTCATAAAATACGACTCATGAAATCATTTGACACGAATTTTTGTCTTTTAGAAAACGGGAAGTGTGTATGACAATGGATCAGTATGATGCATTCGGTCGCAATTTGCATATCAAAAGGTCATTTTCACTGCGATTATATGTGTGCCAAAAGAAATTTTCTTTATAATTGATTGAATTAAAAGTCAATTTTGAGGCATATTGTCGCGCTACTATATGGAGAAAAAAAAAGCAGTAAATAGGATAATGTAAAAAACTCAGTAATTATTTATTCAAAAAATTTATATATTATGAGACGATCTCATTGTCTATGTTTATAATAAAAATTAAAATTTTTAATATAAAATAATATTTTTTAAATGGATGTCTTAAATAAAATATATGTACCACAAAATTATTCATAAGACAATCTCACATGAATTTTTGCAATTTTTGACTTGTTGAAAACACTTTTCATATTTAATGACAATAACTAATTAACAAACAAAGAAATCAAATTTGTGTTGTTAATTTTTTAAGGCAAAAACTTGTGTTAGATGATCCCACGAGTCGTATTTTGTGAGACACATATCTTATTTGAGTCATCCATAAAAAAATATTACTTTTTATGCTAAGAATATTACTTTTTACTGTGAATATCGGTAGGTTGACCCGTCTTACAGATAAAGATTCGTGAGACCATCTCACAATAGACCTATTCATAGTGTGCAGGGATAATAACCGGTTTGATTGATTTTATAACGAAGCTATAAAAATTTATTCCTTATCCCAGTTAATTAAATATAAAAAAAATCGCATTAAATTTATCAATCAATATCAAAAACAATTTTACGCACACAATATGATTACTAATTAATCATTAGTATTTACTGTGTAGATGCATTATTGAGGCAGATCATACATGTTTTTTTTAGTATTATTTTTCACTCCATAATTTATTTATCACTTAATATTTTAAACATTTTTTAACATTAATTTTGACCTTATATAATTATAATAATAATAACATCGTTATTTTCTAGTTATTATAATTTAAAACACACCTTAAATTTTGATATGCATACAAAAAGTTTGAAAAAAGCTGGAAAGAAAAAAGCATTGAATCTCGAGTGTTGAGGGGAATTACGGAAGGAAGAGAAAGCTGAGGGTGCTGGGCTGTAATGCAATAAATGTTCCCATAAATTCCACTCGGTTTCTCAACTCTCGCCAATTTTTATTTTTCTGCTGATTTCTTGCATGTGGTTCTCCCTTTCATATTTTCCTAAGTTGTCTCTCTCTTAATAACTAGAAAATATATGCCTCCCGTTTTTTTCCTGGTAGAGACGGTCTAATTTTTGTTTGTTGCAGATAATTAGTGAGTTTCTGATATGGGTTTTTACCTTTCTTTCTTTCTTTTTTTTTTCCCTGCTTGAGTTTACTGTGTCTTGTTCTTGGTATGTCCTGGTTTTATGATGGAAATTTTAGTTTTTTATACTTTTATAGTTCTTGTCGAGCTGTGAATAAGCAAAGGAAAATAGTTTGTTCAGAAGATTTTGAAGTTGGCAGCAGTTTAAGCAAGTTTTGAAGTGTTCTTTTTCATTTGATGTTTGAAAGATTTTTATTTTATTTTTTGGTGTTTATTTAATCCGATATGGTTTGATTATTCTTACTGATTTGATCTGGGTTTGTTTATGCTTTCCTGTCTTTAGTGATTTTTTTAAATAATTTCTAATTACTCTGTGGTTGTGGGATATCGAATTCCAAGTGTAAACTAATTTATCGATCGATTTTGTGGTGCTTAGTTCACTTTATAACGTGTATAATTTCTTCAAATTTAAAGTTGCTTTCTCATTCACATACTTTCACGGGATCTCCGGATTACCAAATGAAAGGGCGAAAGTGTAGAAGAAAGTAGGAATCTTAGGAAGAAGAAGATTATTTTCTGATTAACAAAGTCTTTTGTTGTTTCGTTTTCTGCTTATATATCTCTGGTCAAGTTAAAATGTGTTGGATTAAAGGTGGGCTTTTAGGCTTATGGGCTTTCCATGTGAGTGAATGGAAATTTGGAAAGATGAGTTTGTCCCAGATTGGAAAAATGAATTGGTATAGATAAGTTATATTGTGTCACTTTATGGAGGTGTAACTATGATTGGTCAAGAGGCTCTCTCTCGCGCACACAGGCGCAGGGGGTGCAAATCATGGGCCCGATTTGCAGTGGAAAAAAGGCTTGACTCGTGTGCAAGCGTACGAGCGCGACCTGGGCGCGTCGAGTGTCGGACCGATCAAGCCAAAATTTGCCTAGCAGTCTATGCCATCTTTTGTTATTTTTTTTGTTGAGACCTTTCACATGCCCTTGAGACCTTTCGCGTGGCATAACTGTTGGTGCTTCCTCTCCCCAACTGTTGGTGCTTCATCTACCATCTTTAAGGCATATTTAAGGCAACCTGTGACCTTTCATATGGATGGTATTGACATGTATAAATAGGGGATGTGCCTAGCTTAGAAAGAGAGACCGAAAAATCCACTTTCTCCTGCTGCTACAGTTCCTCTGCTTATTCTGCTACATTAGAAATTCTGCTGCAGTGCTTTTGTTCTGCTACAGTACTGCTGCGTCTGCTACAGTGCTTCTGTTCTGCTACAGTACTTCTGTTCTGCTACAGTACTGCTGTTTCTGCTGCTACAGTACTGCTTCTGCGTGTTCTGCTTCTGCTCTGTTCACTGATAAAGTTCTGGTACTGATTTTGTTCGCTAGCATAGTGCTTTGTGCTGCAACTCTGCTGGTTTGCCCGTTGTATCCTGGAAAACAGACGTCCGCTGAATCCTCGGAGCACATACAGGAGGGGGCGAATCTGTTTTAAGGTAACTGTACAAGCTACAGGCCTCGGTTTGATTTAATTAAGCATTATTCTATTGTTTTCTTCAAGATACTGATTTGCTGGTTTTATACATTAGTCATACTCTACTGTGAACAGCACGCTTGTTTGGTTTACTGCATATCTGTCCTGTTTTTCCATATATTTTTATCAACAAACTTAAAACAGATTTACTCATTACGTGGTTTCAGTTCAGATATAGTTGTCCCACGTGCTGCTGCGGTTACTGTCCCAGCCAGACACGGTGAAAAGCCTGAGAAGTTCACTGGTGTGGATTTCAAGAGGTGGCAGCAGAAAATGTTGTTTTACTTGACAACACTGAACCTGGCTAGATTCCTATTCGAGGATGCTCCTAACCTGAAAGAGGGTGACGGAGATGTTGACTCCGTCAGTGCACTGGAGGCTTGGAATCATTCTGATTTCCTATGCCGAAATTATGTGCTGAATGGATTGGCAGACTCGCGGTACAATGTGTACTGCGAAAAGAAGACAGCCAATGAGCTATGGGAATCCCTTGACAGAAAGTACAAAACCGAGGATGCCGGGGCCAAGAAGTTTCTTGTAGGCCGCTTTCTGGATTTTAAAATGGTGGATTCTAAGCCGGTTATCAGTCAAGTTCAAGAAATCCAAGTGATTCTTCACGAGATTCACGCCGAGGGGATGACGTTGAGCGAATCTTTCCAAGTGGCTGCTATAGTTGAGAAACTACCACCAGCTTGGAAGGATTTCAAAAACTACTTGAAACACAAGCGAAAGGAGATGAACGTTGAAGAGCTCATTGTTAGACTTCGCATCGAGGAAGACAACAAGAGTTCGGAAAGACGATTGTTTTCTCCTGTTGCCGCTAAGGCAAATGTTGTCGAGCATGGCCAAAGCTCGAAAAAGAGAAACTTCTCTCCCTCCAACAAGAAGTTGAACCTCAGACCCAAATGAGGTGTTTCAAAGAAGAAGTTCTCTGGAAAATGCTATAACTGTGATAGCATGGGTCACAAGGCATCTGAATGTAAGAAGCCAAAGAGAAACCGAGAGGTGAATATGGTGGAGAACATATCTCAAGAGGTTTCGAACATGAATCTCTGTGCTGTAATATCAGAAGTTAATCTGGTGGGTTCTAACCCAAGGGAGTGGTGTATCGACACTGGTGCCACTCGCCATGTTTGCTCCGACAAGGAGATGTTTGCTACTCTTGAGGAATCTATGAATGGTGAAATACTATTCGTGGGAAATTCCGTCACTTCCGAGATCAAGGGACAAGGGAAAGTTGTCCTAAAGATGACATCTGGAAAAGAACTAACTTTGAACAATGTGCTGTATGTGCCTGACATCCGCAAGAACTTGGTGTCAGGGTCGCTTCTGAACAAGCATGGTTTCCGCATTGTATTCGAGTCAGATAAGGTGGTTTTGTCGAAAAGTGGAATGTTTGTTGGCAAAGGTTATGTTTGTAATGGGTTATTCAAACTCAATGTTATGGCTGTTAAGCCTGTGATGAATAAAGTTAATACTTTTGCTTACTTGCTTGAGTCTTCTTGTTTATGACATGGTAGACTTGGACACGTTAATTACGATACAATTCGTAGACTAATTAACATGAAAAGCATTCCTGCATTCCAAATTGATAAACAACACAAATGTGAAACTTGTGTTGAGGCAAAACTAACAAGATCATCTTTTCGAACTATTGAAAGAAATAGTGAACCACTTGATCTAATTCACAGTGATATATGTGATCTAAAAGGTGTACAAACTCGTGGTGAAAATAAATACTTCATCACTTTTGTTGACGATAGCACAAAATTTTGTTATGTGTATCTCCTCAAAAGTAAGGATGAAGCTATTGACAAATTTGTCCAATATAAGAGTGAAGTTGAAAACCAACTTAGCAAGAAAATTAAGGTGCTAAGAAGTGATCGTGGAGGTGAATATGAATCACCATTTGCTGAGTTTTGTGCTCAACACGGTATCAAACATGAAAGAACTGCACCTTATTCTCCTCAGCAAAATGGCATTGCAGAGAGAAAGAATCGCACATTGAAAGAAATGATGAATGCGTTGTTATTAAGTTCGGGTTTACCACAGAACATGTGGGGGGAAGCTGTTCTAATAGCAAATTACTTTTTAAATAAGGTGCCCCAAAAGAAGCAAGATAAAAGTCCATATGAGTTATGGAAAGGTAGAAGTCCTTCTTACCAATACTTGCGAGTGTGGGGGTGTCTTGCTAAGGTAGCAGTATCCACTCCAAAGAAAGTAAAGATAGGACCAAAAACTGTGGATTGCATTTTCATTGGATATGCTCAAAACAGTAGTGCATATCGTTTTCTTGTACATGAATCTCAAATACCTGATATTCACAAGAATACGATAATGGAATTAAGAAATGCTTCGTTCTTTGAACACATGTTTCCATGCAAATCTAAGGAAGAACCAAGTTCATCCAAAAGATTATATGAAACAAATGATGAAGAACAAGAGCTTGATCAAGACACAGAACCTAGACGTAGCAAGAGAGCTAGGACTGAGAAATCCTTTGGTCCGGATTTCATCACTTTCATGATGGAAAGTGAACCTCAAAGCTTCAAGGAAGCAATGAGTTCATATGAGGGACCTCTATGGAAAGAGGCTATCAATTCCGAAATGGAATCCATTTTACAAAACCACACGTGGGAATTAGTAAATCTTCCTCCGGGAAGCAAACCACTAGGCTGTGAATGGGTTTTCAAAAGGAAAATGAAATCAGATGGAACCATAGATAACTATAAAGCCAGATTGGTAATTAAAGGTTACCATCAACGTGAAGGGCTTGATTACTTTGACACATATTCTCCTGTATCGAGAATAACCTCTATTCGTGTGATACTTGCGATTGCCGCCTTGCGGAATCTTGAAGTACACCAAATAGACGTAAAGACAGCTTTTCTAAATGGAGATTTAGAAGAGGAAATTTACATGGAACAACCTGAGGGATTTTCTGCGACTGGACAAGAAAATAAGGTTTGTAAACTGATGAAGTCTCTGTATGGCTTAAAACAAGCACGAAAACAATGGCACGAAAAATCTGATAAGGCCATGTTGGAAAGTGGATTTAAATTCAGTGATTGTGACAAATGTGTATACATAAAAACCACAGAAAATGGATATGTCATTTTATGTCTTTACGTAGATCACATACTTATCATTGGTAGTAATGATAAAATGATCAAATCCACCAAGAAGTTATTGAACTCTAGATTTGACATGAAAGATTTGGGCTTAGCCGATGTAATCCTTGGAATTAAAATCCATAGAACATCAGAAGGGCTAATCCTAAGTCAGTCACATTATGTTGACAAAATACTTGAAAAGTTCAATAATGATGACTCTGCATTGGCTAGAACCCCGATAGATACCAGTCAACATCTATCAAAGAATCGAGGTGAAAGTATGTCTCAATTAGAATACTCTCGAGTCATTGGAAGTCTGATGTACTTAATGAGTTGTACAAGACCAGACATAGCCTATGCAGTAAGCAAATTGAGTAGATTCACGAGTAATCCAGGAATTGAACACTGGAAAGCAATTATAAGATTGCTAAGATACTTAAGGTACACTCGTGATCATGGGCTGCACTATACCAGATATCCTGCTGTTATTGAAGGATACAGTGATGCAAATTGGATATCTGATATGAAAGACTCAAAATCTACAAGTGGATTTATATTTACTTTAGGAGGTGCAGCAATTGCGTGGAAATCTTCTAAACAAACTGTAATAGCCAGATCCACAACGGAATCTGAGTTTATAGCTCTTGACAAGTGTGCTGAAGAGGCTGAATGGCTGCGTCACTTATTAGAAGATGTTCCAGGATGGGAAAAACCAGTGCCAGCTATATGCATACATTGTGATAGCCAATCTGCGATTGGAAGGGCACAAAATAAAATGTATAATGGTAAGTCTAGGCATATACGTCGTAGACACAATACCATCAGACAACTACTCTCAACTGGAGTTATCTCTGTTGACTATGTAAAGTCAAAGGATAATATAGCGGATCCGCTAACCAAAGGGTTAAACAGAGAGTTAGTTGCGAAAATGTCAAGGGGAATGAGGCTCAAGCCTATAGAATAAATTGGTGCGAAGGAAAACCCAACCTACGCTGACTGGAGATCCCAAGAACTAGGTTCAATGGGACAACCTAATCGCACTAATTTGGAGAATCACTGTGGGGGTTATCCCTAATCCATTCCTATTATGAAACAGTGAATGTTGAGTATAAGCTTACGGCTTTTAATGATTCTGATAAGAAGCAATATAGAATCACCTATGTGAGAGAGAAGTGGGGCCGCTTTGAAGGAATTGCATGGCTCAATTCTAGACCTTCTTGCAGAACCAGGCGTGTGTTCATGGCCAAAAAGAACACAATCATGAGAACTTAATAGTATCAGGGAGAGTCTTGTGTGAAGTATATCACCATTCACACAAACGGATGTACAGTTCAAAGACATCACGTCTACTGTCAGCCAGTGAATTAATATGCTTTCACAAAGGAAGGTTCAAAGGGTAACACCTACCTATCCTATGCAAGACTCAACTGTTGAACTTTATCAGTGGAATCCTTTCGTATAACTTTAAATTCCCATTCATGTGGGGGATTGTTGGATTAAAGGTGGGCTTTTAGGCTTATGAGCTTTCCATGTGAGTGAATGGAAATTTGGAAAGGTGGGTTTGTCCCAGATTGGAAAAATGAAGTGGTATAGATAAGTTATGTTGTGTTACACTTTATGGAGGTGTAACTATGATTGGTCAAGAGGCTCTCTCTCGCGCACACAGGCGCAGGGGGGTGCAAATCATGGGCCCGATTTGCAGTGGAAAAAAGGCTTGACTCGTGTGCAAGCGTACGAGCGCGACCTGGGCGCGTCGAGTGTCGGACCGATCAAGCCAAAATTTGCCTAGCAGTCTATGCCATCTTTTGTTATTTTTTTTGTTGAGACCTTTCACATGCCCTTGAGACCTTTCGCGTGGCATAACTGTTGGTGCTTCCTCTCCCCAACTGCTGGTGCTTCATCTACCATCTTTAAGGCATATTTAAGGCAACCTGTGACCTTTCATATGGATGGTATTGACATGTATAAATAGGGGATGTGCCTAGCCTAGAAAGAGAGACCGAAAAATCCACTTTCTCCTACTGCTACAGTTCCTCTGCTTATTCGGCTACAGTAGAAATTCTGCTACAGTGCTTCTGCTCTGCTACAGTAGAACTTCTGCTACAGTGCTTCTGTTCTGATACAGTGCTTCTGTTCTGCTACAGTACTGCTGCTTCTGCTACATTATTTCTGTTCTGCTACAGTACTGCTGCTTCTGCTGCCACAGTATTGTTTCCGCGTGTTCTGCTTCTGCTCTGTTCACTGATAAAGTTCAGGTACTGATTTTGTTCGCTAGCATAGTGCTTTGTGCTGCAACTCTGCTGGTTTGCCCGTTGTATCCTGGGAAACAGACGTCCGCTGAATCCTCGGAGCACATACAGGAGGGGGCGAATATGTTTTAAGGAAACTGTACAAGTTACAGGCCTCGGTTTGATTTAATTAAGCATTATTCTATTGTTTTCTTCAAGATACTGATTTGCTGGTTTTATACATTAGTCATACTCTACTGTGAACAGCACGCTTGTTTGGTTTACTGCATATCTGTCCTGTTTTTCCATATATTTTTATCAACAAAATGAGTGTCAGATCTTGATAGAATTGCATATCATTCGATTTAAATATTTTTTATTTTAAATCATCGGTGCATTTTTTTTATATCATGAATAGTTGATCTTGAGTATTTTCCGTTCACCTTGCTGTTATCTGATGTGCAGATAAGAGTCATTTTGATGAACTGTCTCATTTGTTTCATGTCAATCTTTACAAGAACATGATTGAACTGGTTTTAAGCAGCTTCTGTTTTTGCACGGTTTCTGTTTTACTTCAGAGTCCAGAAAGTTAGTCGCGAAGTTTGATTTTGAGATAATAATTGTTGCAAACTCGTGACGTCACTAGAAATGGTTGCTGAATCATGGTTTCGTCGTAGTTTATGGAAGCCTTCGAAAAAACACGACTTTCATGCTGGGAAGTTGCATATCGGGGTTCTGGCTTTTGAAGCCGCGAGTTTGATTTCTAAGCTGCTTCATCTCTGGCAATCATTGACCGAGAAGCAAATCGCGAGGTTGAAGGAGAAAATAGCAAATTCCACAGGTATCAAGAAGCTTGTCTCAGAAAACGATGATTATATAGGAAAGATGATATGTGCAGAAATGACCGAAAACTTGGCGAATGTTGCAAGAGCTGTTGCAAGACTATCAAAGAAATGTAGTGATCCCTTGTTAAAGAGTTTTGAGCAAGCCTTTAATGATTTGATTAACTTGTCTACTGATACCTATGGTTGGCAATATTCGTGGAAGAAGATGGATAGGAAAGCCAAGAAATTGGAACGGTTTATAATCGTGAATAATAATTTGTTTCAAGAAATGGAGACACTTGCTGATTTTGAACAAAGTTTACGAAGAATGATGGGAAGTGATCACGCAGATAGCATAATCTTGGTCGAATATGAAAAAAAGGTTGCTTGGAAACGACAAGAGGTGAGGCATCTTAAGGACAATTCTCTTTGGAATCGAACTTTTGATTACACAGTTCTTCTTCTAGCAAGATCTGTATTTACTATATATGTTAGGATTGGGCATGTGTTTGGAGCTAACGACATGGCTGACTTGGGGATTAAAGATTCTAGACTTATAGATTTAAATAACAGCAGAAAGAGCCACTCAATTGTATTCGCACAATCATCAGTTTACCCATCTGAAAATTGTGTTCCGAGGTATTCTTCTGGCTTGGTGGGCAAGATGATATTTTTTTCGGGTCCAATTTCAAGACCAAGCGATATTGGCAATTTCCACTCAGGACCTCTTCGAAATTCTGTGAACACGTCAAGCCCGATTCCTGGATCACATAATGGTGCTAGCTTCTATTCGGGGCCCCTTGCGAGGTCGACAACAAAATCTAGCCATCTGCGAAAGGCAATCCGACTCTGGCAATTTCGTGATAAATCTCAGAACGTAAAGGAGAAGATTCCACGTCAGCAATCTGATCTGCTAACCACCTCGATGCCTTCTACGAGGGGCATGGTCAGTGATAATTGTACTCCCACAAAATATTTCTCTGGGAATGTCTATTCCGGAGTTTTAAACAGAACTAAGGATTCCAACAGAGCAGAGCATACTTATGGCAACTCGAGTCAAGGAAACCAATCAGTTGGTCCTAAGAAGAAGCTGTTGGATGCGCCTCCTCCCGAAACTCTCGGTGCTGCTGCCTTAGCTCTTCACTATGCAAATGTTATCATGTTTATCGAGAAATTAGTGGCGTCTCCTCATTTGATTGGCAATGATGCAAGAGATGATTTATACAGCATGCTACCTTCACGTATCAGAGCTTCCCTAAGGGCGAAACTAAAGCCGTTTGCCAATATCCTGACTTCATCAGTGTATGATCCGGTTCTTGCGGGAGAGTGGATCAATGCAATGTCAGCAACACTTGAATGGCTAGCCCCACTTGCTCATAACATGATAAGATGGCAATCAGAGCGGAGCATTGAGCACCAGAGTTTAGTTTCGAGAACAAATGTGCTTCTAGTTCAAACCCTTTTCTTTGCGAATCAAGAAAAGACAGAAACAGCCATAAGCGAGCTTCTTGTTGGACTGAACTATATATGGAGGTTTGGTCGAGAAATCAATGCAAATTCACTATCTGAGTTTGCTAGTGCCAGAAAGGTCGAAGAATACATGGATTCATAGCTTCATCACTTTCATATTGCTTATCGTTTTACCGAAGGATCTCACTTAATGTCAAAGGTTCCTAATCCGTGGGTCCCAAAAGTCGATAACCGGGAAAGAATTCCTTGAGTCTTTGGTGAAAACTACTTGTCGGATTCTTGGATGCCAAGAAGGCATATCCTCACTCCCACAGTCGTCGGATCACATCATTTTCCTGGTTACAAGTTTGATTTAAGGTTCGATGCCGTTTTATGGTCATCGATAACCATTACTTACACTTTTAAGTGTGTAAATTGTCAATCTTAGTCGTGAAAATCTTATCCTTGTAAAGGTGTGGTTTTCCAATCTCAGAAGCTTCTCATCAAATTAAAGGATGTCATGCTGCTTGCTGTTTGGCTTGAAATTTTTTACTTTGACATGAACATTTTTGTCTGGACATAATTAAAAATCTAAATTTCGTGGCTTTTTAGTAGTGATGATATTTATGACTACTGTTGTCCATATTAGTGATTTCTCTTCTTTAAACAAGAATACAACATCAATTGGAGTTGATAATCTATACTATATAAATTATTTAATTGTAACATTTGAACTTCATAGTTCTAACCATCCTGAATTGTTGTGGTTGTTTGGGGTATTAGAAACTATGATCTCGTTAGATATAAATTAATTCCATACAAACCGTTTACCAAATGTTGTTGAAAAAAATATATAAATCATTGTGCAATATGATAACTAATGTTTAATTTAGCATGAAATGAGTGTCTTCGGGTCCAACAGCTCCATTTTGGTCTAAAATGGCTGTTCTTTTTGGTTTAGGTTTGATTGAGTAGGTTTCATTTGTCTGCTTTATTGTTTTGTTTTTTCAAAGTAGTGCAGTTGAACTGAATTTGGAAAAAAACAAAAGGAAAGAACGAAAGGAAAACTAAAGCCAATAATGATTATCCATCAACTTAATTTTGTGATACATACAATTCGTTTTAAACTGCTAAAAATAATTGAAAATATGTTCACATTTGATTTCGAATGTTGTTATTATACTGCAATTCAAAATACGCATGATCCGCAATCAAATAAATATGTTCAATTAATTTTTTTTTTTTTTTTAAACAGAGACAATGTTTTCTCTATCTCAACTTTCCAATACTAGAATTTATACGTGCGGAGAAAAAAACATAACAGAGGCAGTGTCGTTTACGAATGCAGAAGACAACTGGAAGGGCATTGCGAAGAGCATACGAAAATGGGTTAAATCGAGGCCCTAAATATATAAAGTCGGCGAGTTACATAATAATGTACACAAAATGTAAGTATACAAGAAGCGCATGGGAACATCCCCAATGTGTTGCAACGACATGAAAACTTGTTTTCTTCCTGTAAAGTATATTCATAGTGCCTCTGGAAAGCGCAACTCCGCTGGACCAGGGCCGAGAATGCCTTTCTGCTCGGAAATCTTGCCCAGTCCTGAAGTTGGCTCAGTCTGCACAATCTTTTCTTCCTCTCGCCAACCAATCCCTTGCCAGTCTCTCTACGCCATTAAAAATAACCATTGTAAGCATGAAAAAGAAAAATCTGGCCATCCATAGTATGCATCAAAATATTTCAGGTCAATGCTCAACTAGAAGAAGCCACTATTTAGCAAATATTTGCTAAAATGAAAGTTAAAGGTGCATGAATTAATAATCCTTGATAGCTACAAACGATTACTGCTGAGAGCCACTATTATTATATAATTCTTAATGTTAGAAACTCGCCTCATCTGGATTGTGGTTTCCATCTTCCAACAGCGGAGTCATGAGAGGAGGGGCGATATCTGGATCAGGCTTTTGAAAGATGAATGTGGTATACAGACCTGTAAATGGAGGATTCAACAAATGAGTTCCAAGAAAATATAGAAAGCTCACTTCTGAGGTAATAATCTAGTGTGGAGCGATACAATCACCCAAAATGTCATATGATCTGGGAAGAAGCCTTCCCCTTGGATCCGTAAGGTTTGGACCAGAATCCACTAACAACCCTGCCAATTGTGCTCTGACAAGCCAAGTCAAGGCGACGTTAGTCATCAAACCAAAGTAATACATCCAAGAGAATTCAACTCATAGTTTTGAAACTAGAGATAGAATATCTGCTTGGAGAACTTCATGCCAGAAGTAAAGATAATAAAAATACAAGAAAAGAATCCAGGCATATTTTTCATCCTTCCTCGTTAAACATCCTAGATTTGCTTAGCCACAAGAAATAACTGTGTTTTACAAGCACTTGATATTCAAAGTTATACTAACATATCAATAATCCCACAGAATAAATGCAATCCATATTAGTCAAAATCGTGAGTCACTTCCAGCTTTTGTTGACCTTCCATAACCATACAAGAACTTAGAGAAACAAAACAAAGATAACAAAGTTGAAGATAAATATGTTACTTGTTGTCCTCATAAAATTCAGTCAGGTTTTGTATCTCTACATACTCAAGACCAGCCTCTCTAGCCAACCTGTCATCAAAATTATCAACACTAAAACAAGAAATATCATAGATAAACTGGTAAATAAGCATTTTCAGGACATGATAGTCGATTATATGTCAGTTTGCAGCCACGCCAGTCCAAAATATTAAGAACTCAAGTAACTAAGCATATATTTAGCAGAGAAGATTGAAACCAATTTTGCACAATAAATCAACAAAGTCAACATTCATAAGAGAGATATGTTTTAAAATCTTAACAGAAAATTAACCTGATCAAGCTTGGGAAATGGACTAAACAATGAGTCTCCATGGAGACATCATTTGCAAATTTCAACTGGTATTTTTTACCAAAAAATGGGAATCTGGAAATCAGCTGAACATACATTAGAGACAATAAAATGTCACAAAAAGATTCGAAAGAAAAGGAAAGCATGAGAAGGTCATATATTGGAAATATTGGAAATATACTTCTCTTCCTCAACTTCAAAAGTGATCATATAGCTCTCAGATCGAATGCAGTTGGGAAAAATGTTGGGCTTCAAGCCACCACTCTTATTGTGGTACGCTTCAACATTTTTCTGGTATTTAGCCCTGAAAATCCACATGACACACGTTAGCGCAGAACACCGCAAAAGTTCGAAAGTTTAGACCCTTCTTGTGAACAAGGTTTAATATATTGTGTAGATCAATTCTCAAGAACAATTTCTATGAAGATGCTGATTTTCACACGCCATTTTTCCTCAACTCCGTTCCTTGATGAAATACAAAAAAAAATGGAGTTATGAAACTTTTTGAGGGGGTTGGTGCCAAATAGACAAGAGAACTACTTGCTACTATCATGGGGAAAATTTTGAGAAAGGCCAACATCAGGATCAACAACAACGACAAAAACAAAAGGTCTATGAAACAAAATAATAAATTTCAAAAATTTTATTCATACCATATAGTAGATGAATCAGGAGTTAAACCAAGGAAATAACCTCCCGGTCTCAACAAAGATGAGACATTGTGCAACAATCTTCTCACTTTCTCCTCTGTTTCAAAGCATAACTGCCACCATTCAGGTATGAAGTTTATGTTTTCAGTTTCTCTAAAGATGCGGAGACATTGAGAAACACTATTGGACAGAGTCCTACCGGTAAATGCTGCATGCAGAAAACAATATCAGCCTGCTTTTCCTTGTCCTTCCAGTGCAACTCTACATCTCCCTACACAAAGCATGGGATCAAAATCAAAGAAAAATAATTGGCACATAATAATCAAATAATGATAAAGAAGCCAAGGAAACAATGATATGCTGGCAAGTGGCAACTAACATAGTCAGAAAGCATTCAGGTCCTTCATCCTTTTAGCTCGGTCGGCATAATGATTGACAAATATGAAAGAGGCTCAGTAATCTAAAAGCAAATCGAACAGATTTCGCGCACTGTGTAGATGGAGAAAGGAAAAAGAAGAAAACAGTTTGTAGTTTAAGAAGTAGGCATTCTAACAAAGCAGCACATGTAGCCATAATCGTAACACTTTAAAAGGGTTTACTTAAGGTTCTGACGCCTAGTAACAATATCCTCGGAAGAGGGTAAACTATTCACATATTCCTTCTTTTACCAACAAAGGAACCAATAGAAAAATAACTGTTACCCAATAAAAGAATACCGCTACTTGTCTGCTTAGTCCTGATCATCACAAACTAGAATCAATCATGAAGTAATTTACACGTGGGCATACAAATACGAGTAATATCACATCCACAACTGTGTGGTAAGCATCTCCGGACATTTACATTCAACAAGAATCAGTGAGTAAAACAAAAAATAATACGGAGACAGGGTCAAGAATCTCACTACACAAGGATCAAGCTCCAGAAACTCAAAGGTGTAAGTCTTGCGTCGACTCTCCCATGCTTCCCTCACTCCACTCACTCCAGTTGTCACCACATCTGCCAAAGAAATGCCACGTCTTACACAGGAATCATCATCACCAAGCACATCCAAACAAAAATTAACAAAAAGCAATTACACAAGCGCGTGAATAACAAGAGTTAGCTTAGTCAATCATTTACACGAGCAGCTCAAATACAACCAACACAAGCAAAAACAAAAGAAAGAATTTCAAAGTTACCAATGCCAATGTAGTGACCGATTTGAGCATCATCCCACTTCTCCTCATCGGGCACATCTCCACAAAACAAATCACACACCTACCATATTGCCCAAATGAAATGGAACATAAACATTTAAAAATCAAGAAAACAATCAAATCCATGATTGGAAAGAAGCATACAGTTGCATAAGGGGAGACAAAAATGTTTATCAGAGCTACTTTAGCGAACTCGATTAGGCGGTGGTGAGCTGATTCGGTGGGACGATAGGTTTGAAAGGAATTCATCATCGTACGTCCCCTAAAACCCCGACATTGAAGGCTTTTACAATGGAAATTGTTCAGTGACTTTAATGTTTTATTTGTTTGTTAATTTTATTTGATGAATTACATGCTGCGACCATTTCTTAGAGGGTATTTATGACGTATTTCAACAAAATTATCTATGTAAAGATTATACGAATTTTGGTTTGGAAAATATTTAAGAAATTTTTTGTTCTCTCATAATTAATAATCAACGTTTCTAAAATCGATATCTTTTTTTTGATAAATATACCCTTTACTAATAAAATTTTACAGCTTGCTAAATTTAAGAAAATTTGAGAACATATTTGAGGTAATTATTATTATAAAGAAAATTTTAAAGGTATTCACATTTGATTAGTATAAATTTATTTGCATTATCGGTAAAAAAAAAAAAGAAGAAGATATACTTTAATTAAGCACGCATTCGATATAATATTTGGTTATCTTTGATTTAATGTAATCTTTATATAAAACAAATTACACAGTAATATTCTTTTAATTAAGCAAGCGTTCGATATAATCTTTGGTTTATTTGATTTAATGTTATCTTTATATAAAAACAAATCAGACAGTAATATTTGCAATAAAAAAAATATGTTGTTTATTAATCATGTCTACCCATCATGACTATGTCCATCAATGAGATACCACTTATCTATCGGATGTAAAATTTAAATATGTTTAAGTGATCAATCAATATATCAAAACTATATATATACATGATCTCATAAATATACTTGCAGAAACAAAATATTCTGTGATCATTGTTATTTATTGACAGCCGATACATTTTGAGTTTTGGGCTTTGCTGAACAAAACAAACTCGGGAACAAAATTTCACTTTATTATACTTCTAGAGCAGCAAGTCTCCAAAAATGGGACCTTCTGAATCAAAATCAAATCTCGGGTAAAGAAAAATGGCACAACAATAATAAAACGATCTTGAGCTTTGTTAAAAATGTTCCGTTGTGTAGAGAGAACGTGGAGTCCATCACAAAATAAGTCTTCTAATATCGCTGAAATTTGATCGTAGTTCTGTCAGGAAGGTGCCTGTAAAACCAGATTATTTGCAATAAGCCAATTCCTTTGGGAGTCCAGAACAAATAAATCAGAACAGAATTATAAATGACAACTGCGTTGAAGTTACACTTTTGGCCAGTACTCGAGCGGCCATTAGATGAAAAAGAAAAATGTTCCTCAACGAATGATAGAGTGCTTTGGCATTTTCTTGGAGAATGGAAGGCATTGCAATCTATTTCAAAGCTACTTAAATGCACCAAAATATTCATATTTTACCTAGTGCTAACCTTTTTAGTGTTTTTAATATGCATGGTCGGGAAAAAGATTTGAAGAACTTGGGGGAGGGGGTTCACCTAATGAAGGAAGAGAATAGGTGAGGGGAGCAAGGCACCCAGGAGATATCCAGCTGATATTTAAAACTTTTAAGTAGGGAAACAAAACAAGGCATATCACAAAATAAAATGAAATTTTATCCGCTCTAATTAAAGCACCTCCAACTTTTCCATCAAAAATACGATGGTCAGCAGACAATGTTAGATTCATTTTTGTCACAACAGCAGGCTTCTCAGTCCCTGAAAGCGAAGAAAATCGAAATTCAAAGTCAGCCAGTAATGGTAAGTTAAAATAGCACATGCTGGACATTAACATACAGACAGATTACCATCATCTCCAATAACGGGTTCAACAACTTGATTGCCCCTACCGACAGCAAGAATGCCAGCCTTTAAGAAGGAAATTAGTCAAGTTACACCAGCGCTGACATTTATTTGATAATACCAAGAGCTAACGGGAGAGATATATAAACTTTTAGTCCCAAATTTACAATCTGATGTCAAAACGGGAGTGATATATAAACTTTTGGTCCCAAATTTACAATCTGATTGACATCATTCTTATTTGGGCTTATAGTTCAGGCAAGATTCTCTGTGATTTCCAGGACATGCATGTGTGCAGAGAGACGTGTGTGTCACAGAGAGAAAGAGAGAGAGAGAGAGAGAGAGAGAGAGAGAGAGAGAGAGAGAGAGAGAGAGAGAGAGAGAGAGAGAACCTGTGGAGGGTTTATGATCGCGCAAAAGTTATCTACAGGATACATCCCCAAATTTGAGATGCTGCATGAAGAAGGGAAAACAAAATAAAGAAAGAAAGAAACAAAAATGGCTATATGAATACAGATAAGATGAAGCCACCTGAAAGTGCCACCTTGAAACTCACTGGGCTTAAGCTTTCCTGTTCTTGCTTTTTCAGCAAGTTCTTTGACCTTTAGACACAATTAAAAACAGAGAAAAGGGTTATGTAGTATATAAAACAATAAAATCACAAATTAAAGTATTTAATGGAATGGCGAGACATTTAATGCCTAAAGATCTAGAATTTATGAATATTGTAAATTTAATCATGTGAAAGCCATGAAAGTTAAAAAAAAATCAATGAATCCTCAACTCCAGCTCCCCACCTCATCAGCAAGTTGTAACAATGCATGTTCATAAGAGGAGAAACTATATGAATGAATCTCGTAGAACAAAAGTAGGAAGAGTAAGCAGTTGCAAAATTATGACTTAAATCTCGGGGTAAACATCTATTAGAAATGACCAATCAGTTTAGCACAAAGCAAAATGCTGAGATAATTGACTTGATCTGATAAGATTAACTGAACAATATCGAACAACTGAACCTTGAAGTACAGCATCACAAACAACACAAATACCAGTCTGATTCAATGTAATCTTATCCTTCAAAAATCAAAATGATGCCATCTAGACCAATTGCAGCAAGTCATCCTTTCACTGGCACATGAAATTGAAACACCTTCGAACTTGTTTCAACATACCTCTGAGGAAATGGATGATATAGACTTTTGATCAGCATTCCTAACGATTGGAGTCATCAAGCCCTGGATATCGTGAAAAGATAATGAGACCAAGGTTTCCATAATAGAGAAAAAAGAGAACGATGTTGCACAGATTACCTTCTCTGTAGCTACTGCAATAGAGATATCAATTGAATCACGTAAAATTATTTCACCTTTCCCAGCATCCCAGTAAGCTGCATGTTGAGCACATAATCTGATAAGTGGACTAAAAGTAGAACAATAAAAGAACATACTCAATTTTTTAAGATATGTATCCTCGCACACCAAGAAAGAAAATAGTTGAAGTTTATTCACATCCATATCCTTGCTCAATTACTCAAACTTGTATAGTTATATCGATAGAATAATTCAAACAAATTGATTCATAATTGATATTTAATCCTAATTTAATATTATTAAATCCAAACTAACTCAAATTAAGACTAAACCAGACCATTTTTTAAAGAAGACTTTTAGAGGGTTTGTGTCAGTAATGACAACAATTGATGCGTTGACCTATGATGAGAGAGGCAGCTGGCAGACATTAAAAGAGAGAGTGCAACATATATTTTCTTTGTTCAATCATCACTGTCATATGAGCTCACAATTTAAAATTATGTAACCATCAGGCACTTTATTTTTTGTGTATCTACTCTAGTCCATTGAGGTAAGGGTACGAGAGTGATGGGAGAAGTTTTATAGGTGAATGGGAGATGAATCAGATTTATGCTCATGAAAAAAATTTAGGTTCAAAAGACAAGTGAGCAATTTAAACTTAAGCAAATGAAAGCTTAAATCAAACTTGAACCTGTAAGCTATCGCATCTAGTAGGTCAATGCAAATTCGAAGAAGGGGATGGATTACGGAACTGGCATTGGCCAGTTAATTAATGGCTGAACATAATCACAATTTCATTGACTCAGTTTGTTGCTTCCTTAACATTGGGTTTCATATCTATAAAATTGGTAGTCACCGGTAATAGGATTTCAAAACAGAGTGTGCTTGGTATATAACTCAAACACAAACCCCCTTGCCTACCAGACACTTTGGGACATAAAAAAGAAAATTAGAATTAAACCAATTGTGAACTGTTTTAATAGATTTGCAACGGTAAAAGGTTTTGTTATCAAATTATTTTTTAGCAGAAGCTCAGAGAAAGTATTCACATTCTTTTTAAATTGCTAAAGGATACTAACAATGCTTCATTACGGCCAGAGGTAGCCAAAGCTTCAGTTGACCAATTATCTTAAAGACAACGGATTAAAACTTAAACCAGTTTATAAACATGAAAACTCATACCATTTGCTTCTGGTATGTTTTTCAAAGTAACTGCAACCGCTTTGATGACGATATCATTCACTGAGACTTTAACATCATATTTTGCTGCAACGAAATGTAAATTAGATGACTCAACTCTAATGGTGCCTTTCACGAGGCAGAGTACTAAAAATGGTGCCTTTCACGAGGCAGAGTACTAAAAGAGACAGAAGTCTCTACCTTTAAGCTCCTTTCTGAAGGAGAGAAGAGGATCCAGAATAACATCTAAAGCAACAATCAAAGGTAAGCATCACAACTGTAATGTAATAAATAAAGTTGAATGCACATATATCTTGGAAGTTCAAAACCTGTTGATAAATATAAATGGGGCGTGGATTGTTTAGATTCCAATAAGCGTGTTGCTATCACCTGCATAACAGCGAAGAGAACATGTTTTTGTGATATCAGCAAAAGAATATTACAGATAAAAATTATTATTATTATTATTAGTAGTAGTAGTAGCAGTATTTACATTAGTAGTATTTACATATGCAATCTGTGAAAATGATGAGAATTAGAAGGAAAAATATGTAAAGAAAAGCTTTGAAATGAAGTTATGAAGAGGTTATCACATGAAATTTTTTCAACTATTTACAATATCAAAGTTTATGACATAATGTGCACCAAGAATTTGGATGTTTATCGCATTTACTAGATCCTGCCCAGAAAAACTAAAAATTACCAACCACGGCCACATAACATCAAAGTAAATAAATTGTGTGAGTACCTTGCGAATTTGACTATTTGGAAAATCTTCATAAGCATCTGTCTGCTTTACGATGGATTTTGATCCTACTGACGAGGAAGAAGTTTGAGGTTGAGTTGTAGGTGATGGAGAACTCTTCTGAGATTCAGAAATTTTGGCAGATCCTTTGCCAGATTTCATTGCAGCCAAAACGTCACCCTTCAACAAAGTACCACGAGGACCAGATGCTGTTATCGATGATGTATCCAGCCCATGCTCTGCAATTAGTAACTTTGCAGCAGGACTAATCCTATTAAAACTCAATTTCTGCATTTTGATGTCCTTTGGAGTACTTTTTTTAACAGGCTTTTCATCTTTGACACCAGAACCACCAGTAACAGATGTCTTTACAGCTTCAATGTCATTTGGATCCTCAACCTTGATAATTAATTAAGCAATTCTTATGATAACTATAATTATTCACTAACGCCATACTGAGAAACATATTACACGGCTTATGTTTGGGGAAAAAGGAGAGAACAGTCCAAGAACTTACAGTTACTGCAATAGGCTGGCCCACAGCAACATCTTTTGACCCTTCTGCGACCAATATTTTGGCCAGGAACCTGCATTCAACACAGTCAACTGAAAATGAAATCATTAACTAACTTGATCATAGAAAAGTCAACATTTTCATTACCCTTCTTCAAGACTTTCAAATTCGAGGGTTGCTTTGTCTGTTTCTATTTCACAAATAACATCACCAACCTCGATCTGCAATGAGCAAAAGTATAAAAGCAACCAAAAAACAGATGCATGTAAACATTATAAACTGTAAAACAGTTTCCCACAGAGAAATTAATACATCGCCATAAAAATGCAGACTGACCTTATCACCTTCTTTTTTTCTCCATTTAACAATATTGCCCTGGTTCTGTAAAGCAACCAAAACCTCTTCAGCAATGATGAGCAAACCAATACAATATATAGACATTTGACTTCCTACCATGGTTGGTGACAATGCTGGCATTTCAAGCACAATGTGAGGAGGAAGTTCAGAAGGGCTGATGTTAACAGAGCTCGATTTCTGTGTGTTGTCTCCAGGCGTCAAATTTTGTTCACTAGATGTTTTATCTTGAACTTCTGACCCACTAACAGTTGCTGGAATATTCGCCACAGCATCTGGATCCTCAACCTAGTCATCCAACTCAAATTCATCACATTAGATGATGCCAACAACATTGATAAGAATCAAAATTACCAACGAAAATAGGAAATATAAGTGTAGTTATATCTTAGGAAAGAGTCAGGGAAGACTATTAGACCATTAAGAATCTTCATCACCAGAAATTTGACAATAAAACTTCAGAGATGGACTTTTGTCGGCGTGGATTAAAGAGAAAGGATCCACGCTGATAAACTTCTTTAGATGAGCTAAGCTCAGCAATAATATACTATGAAAAAAGACAGGAGAATGAAAAGCTTCAATTCTATTTGGCACAGAATAAGTCAAAAACTTACTGTAATTGCTATAGGTTGTCCCACAGGAACATCCTTTGTGCCCTCAGGAACTAGGATCTTAGCCAGAAACCTGCAAGTCATTTTCCAACATTGTACAACAAGAGAACCATGATATTCACAAAGCAGTTAAACATTCTATCCTACATGACTTCATAATAAAAATACATGCAAACAAAAATAGAATTGACAGCATAGTTTGTATGAGAAAGGTATCACAGTATACGCATATAACAGCAAAATAGAAATATATAATGCTCAGTCGTCTGTAAAATCCTGATACATGTTGCTAGACCAAGAGAATTTTCAAGATAAGATACTTGAGATTAATTAATCTAATATCAAAAGCATGTTGCCATGAACTAACATTCTATCACAAGGGAAAAAATAAAGTAAATTATTTAATTTACCCTTCTTCAAGACTTTCAAACTCCAGGGTAGCTTTGTCTGTTTCTATTTCACAAATCACATCACCCACTTCTATCTGTAGGATCATAAAAACAAAGTTATTGTCAATTATATTTACTTGAATGCCAACTACAGTGAAGCCTTCATTCATCAAACCATTCTTTTACATATGTGCGACATATAAGTTCAAATTAACAAACTGTCCCTACTAATAGAGTTTCTTAATAAAACTGACCTTATCACCCTCTTTCTTTCTCCACTTTGCAATGCTACCTTGGTTCTGAAAAAACATGGATGAGATCAAAAAATGCCAACACATTTTCATATGAAAAGTAAAAACTAAATTTTATCTGCATCAGCTATAATTCACCATTGTAGGCGACAAAGCAGGCATCTGAAGCACAATATGATCAGGAACCTCTGCAATAATAACAGAACATATTACCGCATGCCCGCAAAAAAAATTCATATCGAGCAATAAAAATCAAGCAAGTCCGACATATTTCCTCTACGTGTTTTACAGGTTGATGGCTCCCAAAGTACTGTGCAACTAACTAATGTAGATATACGCCCTTAAATGACTTTGATGAGCTTCAAATAACTTTCCTGCACTTCATCACCATGATGCTACCCGATCTCCTTTTTTTTTTATTTTCACATCTTAAGGGAGCCAGCTATTAGAGAAAGTCCGACCACTCCTAAAGTTGACCATCTTAAGCATGTGACGAAATGCCAATATACATAAGGCATAATATTATCTGTACCTTTCAGCACAGAGTTGAAACTCTGGTATGTCAACAATCAAGGGACAAGACATACCAAATGTACTTGCACCACAGAAACACCGTTTAAAAGGATATTTTTAATATAAAGCAACTCTACATGCTCACAGACAAGAAACTAAAAAAAAGACACTTGTAGACACATACACAAAGAAGCACGAGAAGAAAAGGAAGTACAGACATCTTTCCCTTTCAGGTTCAAATATAAATTTTGGGGCCGATCCCAAGTGTTCCAGTTATTAAAAAACTCTAAGTAATTAGTTAAAAAAGGAAGAACAAATACTCAATATGGACAGTATATATTTGACATGAAATTATGATTTAATCAAAATGCAAACAAGCCATTTCTCACCAAAAAAAATTCAGAGCGAAATAAATATTACGATATTTGATGCTAAATAGAAAAGTACCTGTCGATGAATAATATCTGACACCAACTTGTAGCTGTGAAATCCCCTCACATTATAAGAAATAGAACATGCAGATGAAACATGTATGTAAGTACTAGTTTTACAACCAACCTTAAAGTCAGAAGACATATCATGAACCCTGTTGCCCACTGAAAAAGATAGCCTGTTGAATTTCATCATGAGCGAATAAGAACAACACATATACAACAGATATATATGCCGTTGTTCAATTTATTTGATCAATGCTACCCAACAAAACTGTAAAACTGTTCGATCACGGTGTATTCCCCAATCGACTTCACTATTTAAGGTAGACGGGGTAATGGATGGAAGTTCAGGGCTAAAGGGGGCTTTAGCTACCCAATTATTTTAATATAGAACTTTTCATTACTGTAGCTCATGATGCTAGTAAGCCTCTCTGAGATAGATCTCAGACGTCCAGTTGGATTAAGTTGGAACAAAGTGCTGATTAGCAGAAGATATGCCAAGATAGGCATGGGAAAATAGTGAACTAACCATGGGATAACCATTTAGATGTCGTAGAATATCACACCAGATGATAAATTTATCACATTTTGTTTTATGGTTAATATGCCAATGAAACATAAGAATCCAGTTGTGCACCAGTCGCAATAATTAACAATTAAGAAAAATATAGTTTATCCATCAACTGTTTTATTTTTAAATAAACTCAAGGTATCAGATCACCCTATTTGAAAAGGGAAAAACATTAAGAAATAAAATTTACGAGTTATAGATTGGGTTATAGCATGGATAAACAATTGAGACCAAAATAAATAAATATCAGAGGTCTGTAGATGCAAACCTGGAGTAAGTGGTCTCGGCATCAATACCTTGATTTAACCCCCAACAACTACATCATCAGTAGTTTCAAAATGAGATAAGATTTAGAAAGATCAAATCGATTATAGATCCATTAAAAATAAAATCACAAAAGAACTACAACACCGGCATTGGAAATTACATCACGCAACTTTAAGTGAAGAGAGAAATCACATAGTGAAGGACCCTTGCAAAGTACACTAGTCGGTCACCAGCTTTACCAAATACTAAAAAGGGATTTTCCTTTTACATCTCATAAATTATTAATCTACACAGAATGGACATAGATTTAGATGGTCCAAATAGTGTAACTAATGTATGACAAACTATATTCATGGAAGCAGGAACCCCTGGTCAATGTTGAGGGTTCGTGAAATGCCCAGTTTTAGGAGTATATTACTTGTAATACAAAATAACATCCTAATAAGTAATACTCGTATTCATCATAAATTATTGAGTCCGTTAATTAGCTTTTAACAAGCAACACGAGATGAAAGGAAATTCAGGCCCAAGCAAAAGAATAAAAGAGCGAAGCAATAGAAATTTTTCAAACATAGTGATTCAAGTTTCTATTGTGTCATTACAACAGCAACCACACCAAATCACAAGCATTTTAGTGTTTACGAGTATTTACATATGAGTGGATTTATATCGCAAAATCCAAAAATTTAATGCAATGGGATAGCTCACAGTAGCATTTTCTCAGAAACAAGGAACTGTAAAAAGGAGTGAGACTTGTGGAACGAACTTGATGTTTAGTGATTCCATTGCATCATTCCTATTCCCTGGAAAATTCCAAGTACCAAAACCAAGCTAGGTGGCCCGTGATGTCTTCGAAAAGATGTACCGGACCAGGAATGTGATCGATGGGATATTTAACGTGTACTAGGTGTGAAACTTTCATTTCTGGAAATACTACACAAAATTTTATATTTTTTTCCTTTAGAGAGAGACTGCCATAACCATAGGCCATAGCCACCACTAGGTCTCCCCGTTTCATACTTCTCAAGTAAACTTCATCCGGCCACCAGGACTACTTGAACATTCAATATCGAACAAATATTTCGTTTCTAAATCAGATAAAACTTGACAAGACCGTTGAAACAAAGGCGCTAAATTATCCAAATATACAAAGACAAACAAGTTACCGATTCAGCAATGGGTGAATGGAGGAAAAGGAGATAAAACGAGCCCTGAAGAGAGAAGGAGCTCGGCAGATCGCCGGATTTCTAAGCCTGGATAATGCCATTGATCATCAGATGTGCTTCGGCTTTCTTCGATTCCTTGCAATTTCTTCTGCTAGCAGTTGTAAATTGTAATTACACGTACATGACAACTTAAAGAGCAATTGGAACTTTGCATCTCTCTTTCCCTATTTTTTTCTTTAAAAAAAAAAAATTTAACACTACAATTTTTATATTCAATAAAATATTATTATATTTATTTATAGTAAATAACATATACTTGTATAACTTTAACTCCATAATTCGAGTTTGGTATATTATGATACATGAACACTTCCTTTATACTTTTCTAATAAAGAAATCAAATAAATGAATTATATATTTGGTTTTTTTTTAAAGTTTGATCTACCGAACCCTGACAAAGTCCGACATCGCCAACAACTTTTTTTGCCCCCCGGGACTTGACTCGAGACTGGATTAGGCAAGGTTCCACTTCCGTCGGAACGGCCTGTGATTGAGTGATAGATTGATCGACGTCTGAAAAACACAACTCAGGAACGACTGCCAAAGCCGCTGCTGACGATAGGTTCCTATCTTGATTGCCGACGATGCTTGTCTTGCGCCAGTTGATCTTTCGGGGACGATGCTTTGAATATCAATCTATTGTTTAGTAAAGGAAAGACGAATAGCTTCTGAACTTTGATATTGGAGCAGAAAATTTATGAGCTTTTGGGGGAACGGACAAATAAAATGAAAGTTTCGAAAATTGGAATTAAGACAAAACTTCTATAAAGAAAGAATGTCTTCTCAGAACTTCTAATTTCTAAATAATATTATATTTTGCATATAAATTAGATAATTGAATTATACATACTCGGCCGTTTGATCTCGAGTTGTTTAAAGATCTGAATTTAAATACGAATCATCGATTATAAGTTCTGTCACAACTAATTATTATAATGTATAAGGACCATAGCACTTCCAATTTCAAACATTATTTGGATACTTTACACCATAATAAATTTGTTAAATAATACAAACCCACTAAATTATATAAAGAATAAACATCAGTCATCTATATGATTAGATGATTTCAAATATATATAAAGTCGATTTCAGGTCAATAAATTGTTTTGATCCATACGATTCGATAAAAAGCATACAAACTCGATGCATAATTATTAATCAGTAAAGAATCGGGATCGATGATTTCATATAAAAATAATTGTAATGTACAAATAATTTAGTCACAAGAGGCAACAGCAAGAGCTACCCCAAGATCATTTGAGGTTGCACATACATACATTCTGTATGTTTCAACATCTTGTTGATAAACCTTAGGTGTACCTGCGGCATAGTAGCTTCCCTCGACCCGATCGCGTTTCGAAAATATTATCTCCCTCAAGATCGGTTCGTGGCCATTGAGGAGATTTCCCATGCTCAAAACTTTCCTCCACGACTGGTTTGCAGTTGGTGGATGGAACATGTTGACCACCACATTTCTGTCGTGTGATCTTATTTGTTGCTTCTTGTCAAAATCCTATCATGGGGAGAAAAATCAAGATAATAGCACGAAGAAAGATGTATTACAAATATATCAGGAAAACAGATTCAAATAAGGTGCACCCTTGTACCATCTTCCGAGTAAAAATAATTTTTTTTAAAAAAAAGATCGATTTCTCATACAAAAACACTCCACAGAGATTTGATTAAAATCACGACATTCCCAAGAATGAGAGCACCCAAAAATTGTTTTGAGTCTTCATACTAACCTACGAGCAAGGCATTATCCCGTTGATAGGTAACAGTTGCAAAAAGTAGCACTAAGAGTTTACCTTCATGGTATCAACTTGTGCAGAGCCGGTTCCCATTTTAGGGAGATAGTAATCGTAGAAATCATCAAAAATTGATTGGGTAAGGTGTGGGGATTCCAAGAATTTGTGGTGAAGAGATGCTGCTAGTAAAATTAACTTCTCAACGTGTTCAAAGGTCGTACACAATCGTGTGAGGTCTTCTATAACATCATCACCAATTACATCGTGCACTGTGGTAGAAACAGAGCATTAGTAGATTCCGGAAAGCACTTTCTCAGCAAAATAAATTTTCAAGATATTGACAACATTACTTTGCAGATATTTTAGCATCGATCCCATGGTAATATACAACTGTCCGATTTTTGTGGTCATGTGCTTCAAGCCACCAAACGAAGTCTGATTAAGAGTGTCAGCTGCTGCTCTGAAGGCAGTACAGATTATTTGTTGCAGCAGTTGGTGCGGTTTAAGCGTCTCCAAATAATGAAGAACCTAGCATGAGATGATACAGTGATTAAAAATTAAAAATAAATAACTAAAAACCACTGAACAGTGAAATAATGGAGTAAGTCTACGAGAAAAGAGTAACCAAACTATCACCCGAAAATCAGGATTACCTTTTCTCCTTCTCTATTCGGATCTAGCAGTGGCTTTTGTTCGGAAGCATTTAAAGGCAGAGCTTCATTCCAGATCTTTCTCCACAAGTTTCCATGATCTGACATTCGCTCTGATAGTCTTCCACAAGGAGGCCACTCGACTGCTGACCCTTGATTTGTATTACTTTGAGACACTTGATTATGTTCTATAGTAGCATCATTCTCCCAATCTTTAGGTGAATGCCACCGGATGAAATCTTCGAAGGTGGCATCTGGATTAGAAGCCTTGAATGCAGACATGTCTGCAGTCGAGAGTAAGTGATCCACGTGAACAGACATGAAGATCGAGAAAAATATAACAGGTCAACATAAGCTGATTATCAAGAACCATTCAGAATTATGCATAGCTCGCATAAAACTATCTATTTGGCATCCTGGGTCCCATTCATTGAAAGAGAGGAAGGAAAGAATTACTGACAAACATCAAATCAAAATATCTGAAAGAAGACTATAGTGAAGAAAGAAATAGCACATCAGCTACATGCTGGCCTACCACACCGTTGATTTCGTGTCAAGCAAGTTATGTTCTTGAAAAGCACTAACATAGATGAGCCTAACTGTTGCAACAAAGCAATAATTTGAACCGTGAGATCCCAAGTTCTTTAAAATATTGCAAATCTCAAAATAAAAAAAAAATTTGGTGGATGCTGATATCTAATTTCCCCATTTTTACTGCAAAATGCTAAATGCCATTTCTGCAGAAAGAAAGACATTTTCTTCTAGAGTAGTAAAAAAAATTACTCCAAGTGACTAACAAAAGTATAGGCATGATGAAAGAAATGCCGTTACCAGATGCCAGGATATCTTTCTCAAGTTGAGCAGAGAAATTCTGCAAAAAATGAAGGCAGAAGATAATTTTGAACAAGAAGATAGTGGAGAGAACACAATAAAAACAGCATGTGATTAGCTAAGGCCAATATCCAATACAAGTGGCAAAAAATCTTGTTATTCCCGATTAATTCATAATTTATATAAAACTATCACTCTGATATAGGCATGAAAATAATCCAATCAAATCGCAATACAATCGGATCAATTATTTGTCATAATCTCGATAGCATACATATATTGAACCCAACGAAAAGAAATGGTCTTCAAAAGCTTTAGCCCATAATCGTTTTGACTCCAAATAATCTGTCACAAAAAAATGGGCCCAGAAGGAGCTTCTCAAACTAGATCCAGTCAAATTTACTATTATTAACATTCAAAACTTGCACATGCTATCACATATATCCTTAACTAATATTATGTGAATGCTATGCAAAATAATCGGAAGAAGTTTTACAGCCTTAATACTTGCGAATCAGGACTGAAGAGTAAAAGAACAACAAAGCATCAAACTCCCACTTGAAATTCCACTGGAAAAACCAATGTTTTCCAACTAAAAATTGAGCCTGAATCTTGACATGCAAAATTACATTTAAGACGAAAAAATCATATGCACTAATGGGTTAAACTTACAAATGAATCACCCAAGGCTTGAGCAGCCTGTAGTCGTTCTTCATGCATATCTTCAGTCAAAGGAGGTGGATCCTACATAATCAATAAAAGGGGAATGCATGTTATTCCCTTCAGTATTATTTGAGCAGGTTCAATAGTGTATGGGGAACAGAGGAAAAAGCTTTAAACAGTCGATAGATTTAGCAATCAACCTGTGTTATTGGAACATGCATACTCTTGCATGATTTCAAAAGCATCAGAGGCACGGGAACTCCACTTGAATGCTTTCTGACACATTAAGAAGGCATTTTAAACAGATGCAGAAACATAAACATATCCAGAATAACAAGCACATGCGTCCAGAGCCAAGCAAGAAATGAAATAAAATTAAATCCATCTCTCCCAAAAATAATCTCAGCAAATCACTATTTCAAAATATTATTTATGCTACTATACTAAGAGAGGCTATTAGAATAACTTTTTCAGGGTGTCTTTGCCAAAAATGACCTATAAGTAGATAGATAAAAGGACAAGTTAGAAACTTTATCCTAAATGACAACTCATACCACAAACCATGTTTCTATATTCACCACACCGCAATGATCTGGGAAAATTGCATTAAACAATTTTTAGTTGGGCTCGTTAGTCTAGGGAGCTCTTTTTTTTTTTTTTTTTTTAAAGAGTGGTCGCCTAAAAAAATACCTGTGATTTAAACACATTGCAATGCTTTTTATATTTGTTTGAAAGTGAATCAAACTAGACATAGACTAATCCAATTAAAGGACCTTCCAAATAATGAATGAGATTCTTGGATCAACAGCTTTTAATTTCTCCGACCAAACCATATCTTCCAGAAAACTCTATAATTGAAGTTATAAAGGATAGTATAAAAAACCATAGAATCAGTATGAAGCAATCTATATATTAACTTCATCAGTTTCTTGTCCGAAGTTGGCAGAAAAGGACAGCAATGGCAACCAAATATTTTTGGCAAGCCGACAAAGTCTAGGTCGAGATGGTAGAAAAACAGAGTTGTCACTTGCTTTTCACCTGTCTTGCTTCCTTCCAACACCTTTGTCAACATCACGAGAAGAAGAAAAATCCCTAGGAACCAAAATATCTTCCTGCAGTCAAATATGCAATCAATGACAGAGGTTAAAATAATGAGGTACAACTGCCACAAGGAACAAAATAGAAATCTACACATACATGAACAGTACCGGAATCCCCACTTCCACCAACATCATTGCCTTTATCTTGTTGACATTTCTTATTGATGCATATTGCAAGCTGAAAAATTAACATATAGAGTAATTTGATTCAAAAGGCACAACAGTATAAAAAAGAATTTAATTATTTTAGATATTCTTCTTCAAAGAGAGAGACAGAGAGATGGCATTCTTCATCACATTAGAATCAATCAGTGTCCATAATATCTTGTGACCATAAACAAATCACACGTAGAAAATTTACAGAAGAACCTCAGAATGTGGTGTTTTGAAAAAGTATCAATTTCTTCACAGATTATTCAGGTGCATTGGTTAGGCTAAGTTCGAACATGGTCTTTGTAATTATCTACTATTAGATTAAATAGCATAACCAGTCTTTCAATGCTGTTTGAATTAATGCTTCTCCTCACTGCAACAGATCGTGATTCATTTCATAACATAACAAGGGTATAACTTTGTCATTGAAAGGAGAAAAATCCTTGAATACATAGTCCTATTTGACAACAAGATACTAATCAAGAGTCAAAGACACTAGATATTTCTTACTTAAATCAATAGAGATTTAATCAATTATCAATTACACACTTAAAGCAAGCTTATAAGAGAAAAACAGGTGGAACGGGGTGGTCACTCCACAGCTTCATATTATCTCAGCTCCCCCAACTAATGTTTCAGTTCTGATCTTAATAAGAGAAGGTATCACGCCATGATTATGAAGAAAAAAGGATCAATAGCCACAGTATATAAAATCGTCTCGCCACCCACTCCAATAAAGTATGATTGTTTGGCAATAACAACTCAGTGAAGAAACAAGATAATGATCGAAGAGGCAGGAAAACAAATGGTGACACACAGGATAGAGAGAGAAGAGGGGACGTGATTCTACAAATTTAACAGATGTGCTATGATATCCGGAAGTATATAATTTGTAACCAAAACCAACCATGTGCAATTTCTGATTAATCAAGCAGGTAGATAAGTCGATTGTGCCATTGACTGGCATTCTTGGAAGTGGCTGTGATTCTTCCCAACACCACCGAACCTCCCTTACAAACTCTATCCAGAGTACAGCAATTGCTAATCAAATGAGCAGCAAACTGACAACAGTGAGAATATGTAAAACGACAGTTAAAAGAGGAGGAAAATCTACGGATGCACACATTTTTTTAATAAGCTCATCAAGAGATTATCTTGATAAAACAGATCTCAAGAGAATTACCACGTATGCCACAATTGCCAAACCAAAGGGCATGTAAACAGAACTGTGCAAATAGTGATTCAAGAGCAGCGCCTTTAACAGCTCGCGAATTTCTATGCTCCCCCAAAGATAAATCCAATTGAGCTCCCGCAACTGAGTGGAAAAGGTATGTCAGTGAGCATCAACTTAAACCCAAGAGCAACCACAACACATTAACACCAGTCACATTGCCTCTTTGTACTTTATAATGTTCAATAATGACCTATACTATCAGAAGCAACAATTAACCTTTTAGAGTGAATATAACTATAATTGAGCTAATGCCGTAACCACTTTCTTCCATCTTTCCCTACTTTCACGCATGCCAAAGAATAGCACTTACTTATGTTGGAATGTAAAAATTATTAAGGTTGTGTTTGAATTGATGTATTCGGATTTGTGGGAGGATTTCAAATAAAAGCATTTCAAATTCTGACTAAGTTGATGAGTGAATTTGAAATTGAAGCATAAAACTGGTATTAGCTAATATGAGGGATTTCATATCCTTCATTCTAATTTTGAATTAAATGGATACGATAGATTTGATGTAATTTGAAATCAAATCCATTTCGAATCCACTCAAATAATTCATTCCAAACACAACATAAGGGAATTATACAAAATCAGAAGAAAAATCAATCGATCAAAGGTGGTTTGGAAAGCAAGAGTGACTATGACATCACAAGTAAAAAAAAAGTTGAGAGGCTACCAAAAAATAGACAAACTTTGTACCTTCATGAAATAGATCTTTTAGCACACGATCAAGAACTGTTGGGGGAGGCACAACTTCTGATGACTTCAAAGTTTCAGAACCTGAGTTTTCAGCTTCTTAATTAATAGAACGAATCGAATAGTAAAATTAACCCAAAAAAATTATAAAAGGAAAAACTATAAATTAAAATAAATTATTCTTCACATCTGACACATAAATATCATCTACATAAAGATCTTTAAACCTGACACAAAATCTTCCAAAAATTGAGCATCCAATGACATTTCCAATGCCCTAACCAGAAGGCGCAGCTGTGATGCAAATCCAATGGTGTTTCCACCAGAAGCACCGCTGTTAAACAAGAGCACGTGACTCAATCACTTCAAACAAGGGTTAAAAAAATCAAATTCTCCATAATTTAAAATCCATAATTAATGATAAAATAAAGCAAGTTCCTTTGAAATAAGATCAATCAATCAAAAAATAAATGTTAACAACAAACTACCCAGGAATCAGTCAAACCTTTGCAACCAAAAATTCACAGAACTAACATTTCCCTCTTGATGACCGTATAAAATAAAATAAACACTATCTGATTCATTCATTTTCAGCAGAAAAGAAATGTCATAATCGAGGAAGATAAATTTTGGACGAGGGAAGGGGGTACGGAGAAGGGATTTTTCTGAATAGTGCACAGCAGAAAGGGGAGTGAAGATTGAGCAACCGGAGTAGAGAAAGAAAGTGGCTGATAAGTACAAAAGCAGTGTGAATATCCTGGCATTACTAGGGAATTAGTTAAGTTCAATCTCCAAAGTAACCACCAAAATGATTAAAAAGTGTATGGCCATGTTGTTTTATAACTGTACTTGTCCAATCTCATCAAGAACTGAGTAGCATAATCATGGATAAAGACATTAGATCTATGTCTCTGTCAAGAAATACTACATGGATCATCCAGTGCCGCAGCAGATTTAAAGAGAGATACAACTTAAGAAATACGGAAATTGGGAGGTAATGCTCGTCAGTCACAGGCCGTGCTGTTTACCAAAATGCTCGTCAGTCACAGGCCGTGCTGTTTACCAAATTTTTTGTAACGCCTTATGAATGACTTCAAGGAAGATATGCCAACCTCAATGTACTGAATCAAGTCAAGCACTAGGCTTGAACATAACACAACAATACTCAAAGCTGCTCAGCAAAAGGTATGGACGGACATTGGCAGTTGTGCATGCTATAATTAGATCAGGTTAACATGCTGAAGGATTGGGTTGAGTCCAAACAAGGACCAGGACAGCAACCACCACTAGATTACCTTGTAACCTATCTTGAACACAAAGTTAAGCGCCACATCAACATGTTGCTATTAAATAACGAATTTGAGGACATCACTGTACAAGTTGATGCTGAGGACAGCGCATGTAACCTAAAGTTTCACCTATGTATGCTATATTTGGAAATAAGACGAATAACATGCATCCATGATTAATCGAAGTATCAGATAACGTGTTTTGACTAACATTTCACGATACCGCTGAATCAAACCAACTTCAATCTTCGATTACCAGTACTTATTAAGTCTGGGATTATGGCGAATGCATTTCGTTTTCCAGAAGATTTGAGAACAATATCAAAAGGAAATGATATATCACTGGTATCAAGTAGAACATTCAAATTTGAAGGTGTGTGAATTGACGTTTGGACAGGTGCTGACCTGGATTTAGCATCAGAGGTTTGACAGGAAAATTTTAGGTTAAAAGCACTGGAATCAATTTCACACTCGATATCCTCAGGAGTAGGCCAAATCAAATGTTGGAAAATATTGAAGTTGTTAAAACAAATATTGTCTGACCACTCTATGAGTGGCTGTCCTTTTTTAGTAACTCGTCGTACGAATACTAACTTGTAGAGTGGCATATGAATGCAAGTCCCATATTTCAAACTTCTTGGTTAGCATTTCAAATTCGTCACTTTCCTAATAGACAACGACTCCAATAAGTTAGCTCAAACTTGACACAGGCACATGTTGATCAAAAGCATGTTGTGCATTCTCATGCATTCGGAGAATAACATTATCACACATAAAAAAAGCAACTCTTACAGATTTTGGGAAAAAATTGGATTCAAGAACCACTTATCAGCTTCCAAAGGCGACACATTTTCCAATTCAGCCATATCCAGAGAACTTTCAGCTTTTAACTCAGACCATATTGCAAGCAGTTGAAATCCTGAAGAGGAAACTCCACATACATAAAAAGAGATAATTTTTGCGGTTTTGAGACTTAATGTCTGCTACTTACTAACACCAAATAAAGCAACAAAAAATTTCAAAAAGTCCACTCAGAGAAGGAACCAAGTCAATAATAAGCTCACTCCAAATAAATTTGTCAAATGTATTCGCAAATATGTTACAATTTTACTCTTTCCTAGAAAATGAACAGGTCCGCATCTGAAGAATCCCTGATATTTTATTTCACACTTCAATGGAGATTATTTTTGCACATAGGTTTCCCATAATGTAGTATCTAGACAAAATCATTAAAGCCACTCAACTCTCATGCATTCCAAAAGACAGTTACAATCTGGAAGAGCACTAGAAGCAATCAAAACATAATAATAATAATTATTATTATTATGCAATCACATGCAACAGCATATCTACCTTTGACTGGGTCCTCCGCCGAGTACCACTGACTCCAACGACAATCATCATCCCATTGAGTTTTTCCATGGTTGTCACTCTTAAGACTTTCACTGGATTCTGTGCCTCCGGCTTCCAATTCTTGCACTTCATCTTCCTCATCAGAAATAGGGGTTCTGTAGGTTAACTTCATCTTAAATTGGACTTCAAAATTATGCATTGACAAGTCCACAGCAGTATAGGCCTTCGGGTATGTGTTTGGAAAGATGGACTATCATATCAGTATACGATGATAATATATCGGCACATGCAACTCAAAGATCTAAAAAATAACCTATTTAAACCAATGAGAATTGAGTTCAATAAGGTAAGCTAACATAGTCAATCATACATAAACGAGCATAACAAGCATGATTGCTCCCAAAGTACAATGCCCAAGGACAAAGTTTCCTGACTATTAATACAATAATGGGAGGGGGAGAAATGTCGGCAGACCATTGTTTAAACATAAATACTCATAGAAACATGACGGTCAATTCCATGAAGGAGTTTCCCGTTCACCAAAAGAGGTATATACGTTTAAGAAACAAACAAAATGACATGCAAACAAATATTCAGACCACGTAACGTGGATTCCAACGAATGCAAGAGCCTTTGAAGCTAAAACTAAGTACCAGATGGAAAAACAAATTCAAAATTAACAGTTATTACATAACAAGCTCGAGGGTTTTTTTCCAAAATTGAGAAAGTCAAGGACTCACGAATTTAGAAATGAAAAGCTCATATAATCCTTCCAAATGCATAAGCTTTATTGGAACTTGGCTACCAATGCGGTCAGCTTCAAATCTTCTAGTAAAAACTGTTCCCATATTTTGAATACCAATATAGGCTTTGCGTGAAGGATCGTGAACTGGAACAAATGCTGGCCACAGGCTGCAAAGACGAAATGCAAAACAGGTCAACTCCTTTGTTGTACTTTTTTTCCTTAACCAGAAGCAGGAAAGCAATGTGTACTTATGCTATGATGTCCAACAACTAAAACCATCACCATACTCCCTAAAAAAAAAAAAAGAAAACAAATTAAGCAATGATGTCTGAAAAAAAAAGTAACACTGTTTTACACTCAACATCCTCGCTGTTCTATTGTTCAATGCACGTCCGGTTAAGCTTTAAAGACAATGAAGGGTCCGATTTGATACAATTTATGCATGATCTGAGCCACATTGTAGGAACCATAAGCAAGACCTTGATGCCAATAAATTCACTGATTATAATATCATACTTATCCTTGCTTTGCAAAATATTAATCCAAGTTGCTAGAAAAGCTCGTATCACAAGCTTATAGTCTTCACACCACAATACAGGACGCGATTCATTGCAATTAGGGGCATAATTTAATAAAAATCGAAAACTGCTGAACTATTTCTCAATAAAAAAGTGAAAAGTTCAGACAAAAAGGGTAGAACTATGATGTTATTAGCAGCCAAACCATGAACAACCGGACAAAGCAATGGCAACTGCACTCAAAAGTTTGCTAGCCTCTGGTGCATCGAGAACCACACCACTTGCACTTTGGGGAGCAATCACCTACAAAGTGCAGACTACAAGGGTGAAAAGACGACAATAAATAAACAAAACCAGATACTACTGCGCCAATGAATGAGGGAAAAGAGAGGAAAGAATAGAGACAACTACTGACCAAAAACTCCTTCACCCCAAACGATAGTTGCAAATCATGTAAAGGTTGATTCCAGTCAGCGACTTTACCTGAATCGAAGATGATTACAATTAAGATTCATGCTAGAAAAACTAGCTAATAATTAATGCTATGGCTAGGGAAATACCACTATTACTTGTTTGGAAATAGTACTCCATGCAATAGCTTTTCATAGCATACTTGAACTCGGATTTAACCTTGTACAAATCCCTCAAAATATCGGTTTGAACAGCATCCTTTATCTACGGTCAACATCCAATTGTTAGAGAAACAAAAAAGCTCAGACCATAATAAGAGTTAATATAGTTATTTTAGATGAAACCCAGCTACGCGAGTAAACTCGTTATACCAATAGATTCTTTGGACCATCTGCCACCCATTGTCTACACACAGCTTCTATTTCAGAAATGAACCTATAAAATATGCAATTGGTGACAGTAGTATTGCATAAATGTAGTCTATCTTGTTCGTTATAGGTTTCATAAAATGCAATGCCACACTAAATATTCGTACCTTTCCCATGAAGACGCGAGAGTAAAGTCATCAAAATGCTCAAACTGCAAATAAATGTGAACAGAAAATGGAAAACAAATCATCAAACGGAGCATACATGAAAACATAAACACGTTCAAGATGAATGCAAAGAAACATAGGCCATGCCTCCTTTTCTTCGTCATCATCATCCTCCATAATGCGTTTGGAATTGCTGATTGACGCCATGTACAAAAAATTGCAGAAATCAAGTGACAAATCGAGCTATTTGAGATCCGAAAGGTGTAACCTTTGCAGGATTTCAAGCAGCAAGAGTACTATGGTGACCTGAACAAATTCTGCCTGTCTGAAGATTTCGGGGTAGGTTCGGGTACCAGAATGGACACCGGAACGAGGATTCAAGGTGTAGCTCTGGTTCGGGTTCAAACCCAAATGATCGGATTAGGACTATTTTTTTAATTTATTTTATCAAATATTTGGATTTGAAATTCTATTTGGTACAAAAAATTTAAATATAATTTAAAATTTGGTTAAATTAAAATTAATTTATTGTAATTTATTTATTAAACATACTCATGTTTTCTTATCAAAGATAAAATTAGTTTTGAACATATGAAAAATATTTTTAATTAAATAAATTTTTAATAAATGAAAAAATTATAAAGTATATCACCGTGAAGTTAAAATAAATTTTATCAAATTTTGATAAATCAAGTTTTTAGTATTAAAATAATAATTTTTTTAATAAAAATGTTTTATTTATAGAATTTCTTAATACAAAACTATTTTAATTGATTTTGAAATAATTTTCTCACAATATATATAATATAAATATGTGTGAATTGATAATATATATTTTTAGATAAATAGTATATTATTAAATTTAAGAAGAACATTTAAAATTTTCGAGTAAGTTATAAAAATTTATTAGTAAAATATTTTTATTTTCTTTTGTGTCTCAAATCCATAAAATCTAATAAAATTTTACCTATTTTCACTTGTTAAATAAAATTTCATCAAATTCTCCGAAATATCAAATCTCATTTTGAAATTCCATATTTCTAAACAATGCTTTCAAATCTAAATCTCATTGAATTTCATGCTTCAAAACAATGAGCATCGCGTAGAAACTGATTGGTATGTGTGGCATGACCAATTCCAATATTCTAGGTTTTTTACTTTTTACAACAAGGAATGATTTGGAAATCCCGTCTGTGTATCGCCTCTCGATTGGATTATCTTCAATTCTGTGATGTGTTTTTTCACTATTGAACGAGGTAAGAGATGATTAGTTTATAAAAAAACAATTTTTCAACCAATTTTGTTTTCATATTTGGATACAGAATAGTCGAAATTGGCTGCTTCCATACTACAGATTTTTTCCTTCGAAAGAAAAAAGATGTAAACCCCACGAAAACAATATACAATTTCACTTTATGCTATTAAAAAAATATATAAAAAATGACGCTAAATTTTTCCTTTATGTCAAGCAACCTGAGAATTTTTCCCAGCTATACATCCCAACCATCAGTTCGTCTGCTGAACTCCACCTTCCGGTCAGTTAAACTTCCATACATGTCCGAAAACTTCGTCAAGCAGTTGCTTCGGACCCCATAATGAGCCTGTGTATTCCTGCTGATAGCCACACTAGAAAATTTCGACGTATCTATCGCCCATGCGGGTTTAATGTACTCTACCACGTTAGTCGAGCTTTTATTTGCGTATAAATAGTTCATCAATATGTCTTCGCAGTTAAAGAAACTGTCCACCATCTCTCGGCCTTCTGCTGCGTATGTGCTCCAATATATCTCAAATGCCACGGTGCTGTCAATAAAAGCAGCCCCGGTCAAAATCATGTTGTACCCATCATATTTCCGGGCATGTTTCTCGCCTTTATACTTTAATGGGGACCCGTTAACGAAGCGCGGATAAAACCCCACTATACGTTCTGGATGCTCACGCCAGACTCTGAACCCTCGTTCGATGTCATCACAAGTCATCATGATGTCATCATCAAGCTCAAGAACGGCTCGAGTTTTTATCAATGGATCGATCTTGAAGCGGTTGTTCAATGAGTTGTGTTCCTCTATCCTTATCCTTACGGGAACGGCTGAGTCAAAGTCGCTTAATTGTGGAGGCGTTCCTTTGTTCCACACAACAACTATCTCACGCACCGAGGAGCATCTCGAGTAATGTTTCACGTACATTTTCAGATTCCAAAGACGAGCATCATAGGTCATGGTTAATAAAGTGAACTCGGAGTAGTGACCACTAAGTGGGTACGATTCCTGCCCACCATTTCCACCGTATATATAATTGACCCCGCAACATGTCAGCACCACAGCCACCACAATCACGAAAGTCAGGATGATGATTCCACTGCAACTGTTTGGCCTTATCCTGGCATGCAAAGTAGAGCTTGCTCGGTTCAGACGACTGCAGAATAGCCTCAGCTTCGCAGATAACACACTGGGCCTCTCCCAAGCCGAGAAAGCATCACTCCTCTTTCCCATATTGTGTGGGCACCAACTTAATGGGACGATACACTTCACCACCCCAAGTAAAAATCCCACGAGCATAACAAAGACCAACACGGCTAGAAACGAAGCTAACCCAAACATAAAGCGTCGAAGTGCATCTCCTGATGGTACTCGATCCCCATCAAGAACTGCAATCCACTCGCCAGAACTGAGCTGTTGAGCATCGATGTGATGGCCACGAGCACCATTCCATGCATTCCGGCCCTTATTCGACTCCTTGACTCCCAAGGGAACCGCGACTTCTCTGAACTCATCAGTGGTCAAAACCCCAATCTTGAATACACGTATCCGCTTTCCATATGTTTCACCAGAGTCTTGACCGATGCGATAGAGATTTCCGTTGTATACAAATGGCCTGCCTCCATTCCGAGCTCCCATGCTCTTGTCTGTATTATATATAGGGTTTTTCTTATGAGGTTTCCAAGGACCATGAGGGGAATTGCTATACCAGATTTCTAGTTGTCCATTCTTTTTGGTGCCAATCCCACTGTGATCAGAACCGAAAAGCCAAAACAAACCCTGATGAGGTATTATAAAAGAATCTACTAGAGGCTTTTTCATAATAATCTTATCCATTGTCCATGTCAAAGGGAAGTTTATGGCACGATAAAGACGAATATCCCCTTTTGCACTGCTCTCTGGCATCATATATATCTGTACAAAATAAAAGAGGTGAAAAAAAATCAAATTTCATATATGTACCATGTCCCATTATTCATCATTAACGCATCTGATTTACAAATTGGGTGTCGCGATAGAAAAAATCCCAAATCAAGACAATTGTTAATTTGCTCAATCTAGTTCATCCAGCATACCAATTTTATTTAATAAGATAAAAGCCATACGTTTCCGTTGTAGTCAAAGACATAGGGATATGAGAGATGCCAATCTTCATCTAGGGCAATACCCAAATACTTCCATGTTGCTCCCTTATCTACACTTCGTGCAACTCCTATATCTCCTTGCATTGTAACAGAATTTTTTGTTTCGTGAAACAGATAAAGAGTGTCTCCCTGCATCATGACATAAACATACGCTGAAATGAAAATTTATTCAAGAAAAGATTTATATTAAAGTTCAATTATTTTGATGATCCCCAGTTGTCCGATTCAGTGACACGACCATGGAAAACACAGCACATTCTTAGGTGGCAAAAAACCCTACAAATCAAGTGCACCGAATCAAATATAAGTTAAGGTTAAGAAATATAAATGTCGGGGGACACAATTATATTAGCAATAAAAGTGGGCACTGATTTCTTCAAGCAACAACCAAAGCCACCCTTAAACAAATTCTTACTATGAATAATGAACTCTCTACAAATGAACATAGCCATTAATATTAGGAACAAAAAACCATGTCGAGAATCGACGATTGCTAGCTCCTATGATTCGAATACACATCAATTCTCGAGCCCAGCTGTTATCCGCTGCATTTAAATCAATTTTATATTTGCTTATTACATCAATCATATTGTCATCCTCATCCATCCTTCATTGTCCCATTTCCTTAAAGGGCAGATCATGACTAATCCATTCCAATCGTAGTTCTTTCATGGCTCCATGAAGTAATCTTCTTGTTCATTACCCCCGCCCCCAGAGAAAAAATAATAATAATAAAGGGGGTGTATTTAAATTTCGTTATTCTGCGAGTGATGCGTGGGATATCTCAATAATGTGAAGTGAAACCCCACCACAAAATCTGATGCAAAATACTGGTCATTGCCGTCTTCTTTATAGATTATCTTTCGATAAAAGGATTTCAACAAAAGCTCATATTTAGATTATGCTTGATATTTCTAGTTCACACACCACCAATTGCTAAAGCATGCATTCAAAGCTGTCTGCCCTTTTTCTTGTGGTACTGGTGTTTCGCTAAAAAACACTACAGAGTGATTTCTAGTTGAGAAACAACTCACTCTTGACCGCCTACCCTGTATCTTGTACTATCACCTCTAAAATTTCCAGAAAAAATATAATGATTTTCTCTATTAAGAGTTCAACAGAAATGCTCCAAAGTATAAATATCATTTCCTATAAGCTCGAGCTTTTCAGTAACTAAACCGGTACCACGTAAGCTAGGAATTCCAAGGTTCCAATTTAGATATTCTGATTCAGTCTAATTTTAGGAAAGTCCACCAAAATCAGATTAAGAGAAAGAGAAAGCGTTTAGTAAACGTAAAACAACATATTAAAAATGCAATAAAGACTGCTCTACGAGAAATGGAAACATTCACTTTGTCCCTCAACTAATTTACAACTCAACCCCTTTGCTCTAATTTTTAAAAAGATTTCTACTATATCCTTGTTGGCTTCCTCCCCAGCAGGATAATAATATAGAAAGAAGATTCCAATCCATTTAGCTAATTAAATAAATAAATACTAATAGCAACACAAAGAAGCTGGACATAAACAATTGTTTCCAATCACTATTCAACCAAGTTCATTGAAGGTGACAAATTGTATCCACGTCAATCCTGAAATCAGACGAACGATAAAAAAAAAACTATGACGGAAACTTAAATAATGAACACGAAATCTGTTATCTACCCTCTCAAACGGTAAATTTCTTACATTAAAACAGGTCAAATAAACGAGATTGAATCTGACCAGATACCATGACCAGGGATCGAACAAATATTATTTTTTATATGATCAGGGAAGAGGGTGATGATGTCTGGGTAAGGTAAAGTGCGGTGCCGATTCACTCAAGCTTGGCAAACCAGACAAATTAAGAACATGTTTTGGATAAAACAATACGATGCCTAAAAAAATACCTGTACATAAAGAAAAGGGTCAGCTACAAAATTACTGGGAAAGCCAGAATCAGAAGGTGAAGCACAAGTAAGAACAGGATTGGCTACAGGCCATGCTGCACTCTTATCCTTCCAGACATTCATCTGTAGATCATTTAACAAGATATTATGAATTTTTTCGAAAACCGGAATTGCGGGTTAGTCCCTAATCAATCGAATTTCAAACTAAGAAAGACATCTTTTGAATGAATTGGCACGTGTGTTCTGAGTATCAATCAGATTATCTGTCGTGACAAAAAATTATTCAATTTTGAACCGTCATTAAGAAGAAGTTCGCAGAATTAAGAAGTCTAAAGGGAGGGAAAAACCAAAACTCGAGTTTCTTTTAAAAGCAAATCAAGAAATTTAATTTAATTGAAAAAAAGAAGAAGAAATAATTTGTTACAAGGCTTAAAATCTCACAAAAACTAGATATTGATTAGCATCAAGAATTTTCACTTCAACCCCATTCAAAAAATTTATCATTTGCAATTCATAAATAAACCAGATAATTTAAAAGGTCAAAAAGTTCATATTTCCTGCTTTAACATGCATCCATGGATAGATAAATAGTAAAAAAATAAAAGAAAAAAGAAACTCACAGCTTCAACTGGCTCAAGAGAAAAGGGTGAATCACCAGAGTAAACGCCAATGGCCCACGAACCCTCATTGTCTAAGACGCAGCCGGGCGGCGCGTTGATCTCCGATCGCACGTTATCCGTGAGCATGAACCTCCCATACAAACTCCCTATCGACCCCAAAACGACAACCGAGACCAAGAAAAAGGCAAGACAAGACGAAAGAACACAATGTTCACTAGTGTTATTATCACTATTGATGATACAGTTTCCATTCCGATTAACAAAGCTGTTGTTGCTCTTCCCACCCCCCATCCCTCCGTTCCACCGCCACCTGAACCACCCGCCTCCACCGGAACCCGCGCTGGAGGATCCTGAAGTCACGATTGAACTTGAACCCATTACTTTAAATCAAGAAGAAAAAGTAGTTCTGGACCAGCCGCAAATGAGAATAGGAGTTCGCCGCCAACAGAAAATCCTCACCGCCGCTGCCTGACCCGCCCCTTTGCATGCAAGACCAAAGACAGAAATTACTTTTCAGACCCACCAAAAAAGAAAGAGCAGAGGGACAGAAAGTAACAAAGGATCATTGGATTTTGCACCCCTCCCTATCTCTGTGGATATAATTAAATCATTGCGTCCTGGAAGTTTAATACTAGAATGGAAAACGAAGACGAAGACGAAGACGAAGACTTGGGAAGGTGACAACAGGGCCAGCGGGCCAAGAAATAACATTGTGGCCACTTTCTTGGTTTTTCAGTTTCACAACGCGCATATCTATCTATACCGACAGACATGTAATCCAAAATTTAATATTTTTACCCAAAATCGATTTCGGTTTACGTATAATGAATATCTATACCGACAGACATGTAATCCAAAATTTAATATTTTTATTCCCGAAATCGATTTCGGTTTACGTATATTGAAAATTGATCACATAATTAAATTACATGTTAAATATAAATAAATAATAATAATACATTTTAACTATAAATTATACCTCATCTGACACCAAAAACTACGTTTCCTCAAAAAATACGCTTCGAAATTGTTCATTTATTTAAATTTGATTTTAAGATTACACCACAAGATAAAATTAAAACTACTTATAATGTAAATATGTAATATGATGTACCATATGAAAATATTTTAAAAATAAATGGCATTTAGAGTTGGTTTGATGGATTTCTATTATAAATATTTTCAAAATACTTTATTGTAATAACTCATAAGATTGTTTTGAACCATTTGAAGATAGAAATTCTTAATTATTTTACAAGTCGGATATTGTAATAATGAAAATAGTTTGGTGCATTTGTTTATATTAATTAATTAAAATGTCAAAGATTTGAACGAATTTTAAATAATTTCCACGCAACCACCTAATAAATTCGTCTCAAACAAAATTAATCCCACTCTACTTCCTTTTAGGTTTAGGTTTGTTTGGCATGCCCCCCACTGAATTAATGCGATTAATTTCTTATTTAATGCAATTTTAGAGACCTCGTTTAACGGTTTACATGAGTAATTAGTATTTTCTTTTTTAACAAAACGTAAAACAAATTGGACCGTATAGAATATAATTCTAGCGCTGACATTTTAGAATAAAAAATTAATTAGACTTGTTACAAATTGTAATTTGCGATGACGTAATATTTTAAGAGGTCACGTCGTTATTTTTTATATCACGTCAGCATTTCGATGAAAACGACTAATATAAAAAACACAAACTAATAGACTACGACCGTAAATCGATTGACGATGAGATAAAAATGATAAACATATATACAAGTTATTGCTTAATGTAATTTCCCCCTCTTTTTCTTCTATACTTGTTTACTAATGGAATTTTTTTTTTTTTGAATAAATGATTGAAATGTAATTTCATACATCCAAAAAAAAATTGTGCTGATTATATATTTTTAAAAGAAAATCATCGAAACATATTAATTAAAAATATATGCATATATTAAATCGTAGCATGTGGCCGGTTGACATTGTTACATTTTTTTAAAAAAAGTAACACTGGTACATTTTCATGTGTACCAGTTTGGTACTCTCCCATGCTATGGCAATATCTTTTATTTATTTATTTATTTCAGCAATAAATAATAGTGATAACATTTTACTAGTCAAGCATATGCCCTGACAGCTCCATCTCGACACATTCAATGTATAATAAATCGCAAATTGTCATTTACTCTAATCTAATAAATAATAATAATAATAATAATTTATAGTGGAAATCACTTGATATATCTTGGGAGGTTTTTTTGGGTGGTATTTAATTGTCATATATTCGTTACATAAGTGTTCATTGTAGATATACATAAAATAAATTCTTCGTATATATATATATATATATCGTTTGTCTACATTATATTTAATTCGAACATACAGTACATCGAATATATGCTCGTATTTTAAAATTGCAAATGTTATCATGAATTATATGTATTAATTACTACTTGAAATGATAATTGCCCGACTCTTGCACTGCCCCAAAGGCAACGAATGGACAAGATGTATCCAAACGCTGATATTAAACAAAAAAATTGTGATTTTTTTAAGTCAAATTGCCGAATTTCTCAGTCAAAACGAATAAATGAACACAGGTAATATATATATATATATATATATATTATATCTATATAATCGGATATCATAGTGGGATATCCGCGGACAGCTCGATGGAGATGAAGTCGATGCTAAATTCATAATATTGCAAATTGTGATCAAATTTATGTTTTGGTCACGTAAATTAGTTTTTTTTGGTCATTTTTCATATAGTGTTGACGTTGTGGTGAAAAAAAATAGATGAATTTATAAGAAGATCATGGCTATTAGTCAACGAAGACAACTAAGGTCATGGGACATTGGGTCATTCGTTTAGTTTTGGCAGTAAAAGTTTATATATTTCTCTTGCTAGAAAAAAAAGAGAAAGTTTTATATTTCTTAAAAAATCTCTTTTTGGCATTATGGAACCAACATTTATTATTAGCTCAATTATATTGAGAATGGTAATTAACCGATTAAGTGTTTTTTAATCGATTGATTAAACATTTTATGAAATGAATTTAGCTACTAATTGTTGCATAATTGATCAATCTCTCTACTTTAAAAATACAGGTGGATCCGTTAGGTGACATATACCATATTCAAAAAGGGAAATTCAGGAAATCTTATTTTCTTTACCATGTATTTGTTCCCATTATCTTTTTTAGCAAGTGGATTAAATTAGTGAGAGACGGTCGTTATCTAAGTCAAATAAAGGTGATTCTTTAAAATTTAAACTCAAAGATTCCTTATTGATATTATTACAAAATGAACTGACTTTTGAATGTAAATTCCATTACGACTTTGCATGATGTGTAAGTGTATCAATTTGAATGAAAATTAATAAATTTCTTACATCTAGTTATTCAAATGCCGTGAATTCTAAATATGATCGTTAGTGTGGGAGGTGATCAAGATTTCGACCAAAATTTTACTTGTTTGGGATGTGGATGCTATTTCAATCCTATTTCACAATTGATAGGATTCATTCAGATTACGGATGTAAATAAACCAAGCCGCTCGCATGCTGTTCGGAGTTCGGCTCGATGAAACACTCGACAATTTTATCGAGCCAATCTCAAACTTAATGGTATTCGGCTCGTGAGCTCGCAAGCCTGATCTTGACTAATTTATTGGGCTAATTTGTTTGGCTTTGCATATTGTCCCACATCGATTAATATAATAAAATTATAACAATCGAAAACTATAAAAAAGATCATCCTCTTATATGAATGTAAGAATGCTCGAGCTTTCTAAAAACGAGCTTGTTTAACAAGCTTAGAAACGAGCTCAGACAGACTCGTTAAACATGGTAAATGATCTATTAACGAACCAAGCTCGAGCTATTCGCGAGACTAATAAATCCAAAATGAGCCGACAAACTCGAGTCTCGTGATAAAAACTCGAACCGAGCTCGCGCATATGTTTGCCTGAAACGAACTGAGCTCGAAACATCCCTAATTCAGATATCAACTAATTGTGAATTCGTTATTTTTGTATTTTATTTCAATTGAGAAAGAGATACTTATTGTTTTGCCAATGAACTTGTATGTATAAGTTGGGCCAACAATACGTAAATGGAATTATCAGCTCCCATCATCAAACCGTAGGTATCATACTTGGTCAATGTCTATCCTGCCTTTGTTTACATTGTGGTGGCCAATATCTCTTCTAATACAATATCTGTCCATTCTGTCAAATGTGGTGGCTATGTGAGTGTATAAATATAATTTTTAACATAAACACCAAGTTAAGTAAGATGCAATCAGACACAAATAAAAGGTAAGAGGTATAACTCGATCTTCACAACCAATCCTAAAACCGATTATCATAGCTAAAGTACGAACAAACTTATCCTAAATAATCTATTATGTCATTTTAGGATTACAATTTGTCTTATTTTAAAATTCATAATCCGATCGAAACGTGATACTTATGGTGTCACATAAAAAAATATAGATTTATATTATATTCCATATTATTTTAAATGTATATACACATAAAATGAACATATTTAGATTTTGAGCCAGTTTTGAATTGAGTGATGGTGGACCAGGCGTTGAAATTTGCTCTGCTCTTTGATAGTTGCCTTCTGATAGTTGTAAGATGTAAGCTTGACTTTGGGGTTGATTTTTGAGCATTAAAAAAAAAATGAAAAGTATTTTATTTTATTTCCTTTTTTCTCAAAAAGAATATGCTTTTAATGGGCCATGAGCCCAAATTCTCAAAGCATATTGGACAAGGGAAGTGGCCTGCACTATAAGACCAACATGCTTTAGAAGTCTCGTCATACGTGTATTTGTTTGAATTTCATAAATTAGGTTTATTTCACGTTTAATGTAAAATTTAAAAAAATATATTTATCAAATTTTTCGACTTATATAATTTCCACCCATTTTTTGGTCTTTTTACACATGAAACATGGCTTAAAGTGCCAGTTTGTCATAAAAATTAAAATATTACAACAACATGTCAAAAGATTTCAACTATGTTAGTACAAACTTGCAATTTGAAGACTACAAAACAAGTAAACAACACCACTTCCCGAAGAGTTGCCTTAGGCCCCCCAACCTAGACTTAGCCTGTCTCAAGTCCCAACCCCCGAATTCATATCCGGCAAGGCAAACCCGCCCATCACCGAAGCTAGAGGTGGCCCGATGAGCAACCCATCCGCTAGTCGAACAAATTGCACCGCTACCACCAACGTTAGGCGAGATGTATATCAACACGAAAGTGTACGATAATTTGACACACACAGACATTTCATCATCCCCACTCATTTTGCTCAGGAATCCGTAGAATAGTAAATCCTAATTAATTTGCATGACTTCCTTCCAATTTTTCTTCCAATTATGCATGAATCATGTTTCTTGGAGTATGACTGATTCTTTGAAGGGTGACATTTAATATCTAATTACGACTTCTGGATTTTCTGTAATACTTTTTTCCCCTTGTTTGGGTCTTTAATTAACTTGTGTGGATGATATTTGTTTGTAGCTTCTATTTTTTAGTGGTGATAATTCAATCCGCAATAATTTCCAACGGTAGCACATCTACTATATGTTATCTAAAGCAGAATTTATAATTTTCGTATTGTATATTTCTGTTTATGCGATTTTAGTTTTATGTATTATACTGTCAAAATCGTGTTGTATCTCTATATATCACAAATTTGGGTAATTTTAATTTTTTTTCTGTTGGAGTGGTTTATATCAAGTGTGATTGATACGTTATAAATTACTAAAATTGAAAAAAAAAAACAACGAATTAATGATAGTTGACTAAAATTAAAATTTTGTTTCTTCGAGTGACTTTTGAACTGGAATTTTGTATTACGGGTAAAGCCATTTGAACTCGTTCTTGATCTTGCTTCGAGTTTTCTGCTGCTGGTTGCCAAAATGAGGCGAAATTAACATTACCAAGGAAAATTTGCGAACTTTGTTGTTCTTATTCGGTTGATATTGAGGAGATTCTGATTCTGCATGGCTTTGAATTTTCCCGTACCTTTTTCTCATTTTTGCACGCATCTACCTTATGAGTGGACAGCGGGATCTTAAAGTTACTCAATTTTGAAATGTTTACGATCTTGAAGTCATTTTTGGAAGCAGGATTTTCCAAAAATTTGATCTTTGACCTCAAATCTAATGAATTGCCCCTTAATTGGCCTTATCCTCCACTTCCCAAATCTTGATGACAGCAACACTTTGCTGGCATTCTCTGTTTCTTGGTATTCTAATTCAACATTATCGAGTTTGGCAATGTGAGGGTGTTGCTTAGTGTATTCTGGGTGGCGAAACTTTTAAGCTGCATTCTTCTCACTTCTTTATGCTCCTTTCGTTAGACCTTTTATTGTAAAAAATTGTAACCGGTGTGATATTAATAATGTCTTTTTTTATTGAACGTGTTCTTTTATTACGGGAGGTCACCAACGCCCCAAGAAATATGCGCACTTTATCTGATGTTCGAACATATCTAAGCGGTCCCAGTGGCTTAATTTCTGTTAAGACGTGCTCTTGCAACGATTGTACTCTGAAAGGCAGTCAATTTGAAATTTAACTAACTCATTTCTTTAGCAATAAAATGGATGTTCAGCATAAAGAATATCTTTATGGTTTCTGTTTGAGATTATGTGCTAAACACTTATGCCATGTTTTTATACACACAGACAGATATATTCCCTAGATAAACTCTTGTTGGTGTGCTCTCATTTTTCTTCATGTTGCAGATTTGGGTCTTTGGCCTTGCTAAAACTTATATAGGCCATGCATGCAATTAAGGGTGGCTGGATTGGGCAGGCATTTGCCCTTGCTACGAGCAATGACTCTGGGGGAAAGAAGTCTCGAATTAGGCGCTCCAAAGAAGAGCGAAAGGATATGGTTGAATCTTACATAAAGAAGTAATCTCTCCATGCTTATTGGTTTTTTAAAGCTTGTTCATAGACTTTGCAATCATACATGTAGAAAGAGCTCGAATATCATTTTCTATCCAATTCTTTCTATATTCTCTTTTTCTCCCATCGCACTCCATATTACATGAGGAACAAGAAGTTTTCTCGATAATCATATATAAGCTTGAGGTTTTTTCAGTCAAGGCTTTCTCAACAATTGAATGGAATATGTTCAATGTGAAGGTGGCTTAGATCTTTTTGATACTAATTTCCTTTGCTCGAACAAGTTCGAATCTATTTCATTACTAGTGAGAGGGGATTTCTTGGTGCATGCAAGAGCTTTACTTGCATGAGAGAGAATCGTATATTCTATCTTTGTTAACTTTTTCTTGCAGTTCTGCTAAGTAGAGTGCCTCGAGTTGATATTGCGCCTGTTAGCATGAATCTGATATTGTATTGATTTACAGTCCTGCTTAGAACTCACGTGAAAGCATAGTCCTCTGTCCTTGTACGCATCTAAAGTTGAATTTTCTCTCCAAGAGATGCTTTGTTTTTGTATAAAGGTTTGCTCGTCTTAGTTCAAAATGTCACCTTTTTTACTTCCATTTTATCTACTGACAAGTGCCAGATCTATTTTTCGATTTAATAATAGATGGGGATTTTCCACTTGTATTTTTATTCTTGTTTGGGGGTGGAAATGGATGAGTATGTCGATGCTTCTCGTGTAAGTTTATTATATCCGTGATGTGATGCCCTTTAGGTTTGTCACATTTGCTTCAATGTTTTTATTGCAACCGCTTGCAGGTATCAAAAATTGAATAACGGGAATTTTCCATCTCAATCTTACGCACAAAGAAGTTGGTGGCTCTTTCTATACCGTGTGAGAAATTGTTCGGGAGATTATTCAAGAAAATAGGGTATTAGCTCCACCTAAAGTGCTTGTGGAGGAACATGACGTCCATTCTGGTTTTTTCGAACAGCAGCCAGTAGGATATTTATCTATGGAACCTATAACAGATCCATCAATATTAGCAAATGCTGTTAATGGGAGCGAAGTGCGTGAAAAAAATCAAGAATTTGATCCTGTTGTGATTGATTCTGTCCCATCCATCATCAAGCCTATAGTGAAGAGAGTACGGAGGCTCCCATCAGGCCATAAATTTGGTGGACGGGGAAGTCAGAGGCATAGTAGCGTGCAATATGTTAATAGTGACGATGAGAGAGTCAACAGAGAAAAATCGAAGAGTTCATACAGTGAACATATACTGAGAGTCAGTAGTTATGTTGATTCCGGATGGACAGAAAGAGAGAGACGAAGTAGAAACATCTCGGGCCGTAACATCTCATATCAAGTCTAATGTTGTGGTGGAGACGTTTCCTCCAAGGCCTATTTTTCACATAATTCATGATATGGATGGAGAATCTGGTGATGTGTTTGAGACAACTGAAACATCGGAAGAAGCAATACAGCAAGAGAAAATGACATCTGTGGGAAGATCGAATTCTCCGGTTATTGAGAAGGACATGAAAAAGAATAGGTTTCAAGGTTTCTTCTGCGTTGGTAAGGTTTCGGAAGTTGAAAATAATAAGATTTGTTATGTTTCGGCTGTTAGAATAGGTTTCAAGGTTTCTTCTGCGTAATGCTTTAGTTTGCCCCTTTGTGACCCCGAAAATCGAACAAGTTTCACCATCATTTTTTACTCCGTGTCATATTTTTATCACATAATTTGACTCGGAAATACGAAATTCATCGCCTTTAAATCATGGGAAACTGAAATAAAACCTAAACCAAAACCTAACCAAAACCTAACCAAAACCCCAATTTTTTAAAATCAGATATAAATGTTATAACATAAGTTTACACGATTCAGTTTCGGATTATATTTGTCCAAACTGAATCGATCGAAAAATATGAAATATAATTAAATCAATAATTTTTTAGACTATATATTTTATGAGATGATATATTGAGTTAATAATATTTTTGTTAAATTTTAGTTGATGGTTATTTATGTAATTAATTTAGATTTTATAATCAAAAGTTTTACTAAAAAAATAATATATTATATTAATTAATCGAATTTGGTTCTCGTAGCTCCAAACCATGAATTATTTTCTATCTGAGGTCGTGATATATTTTCCTTTTGACACAAGAATCTTGAGATATGTTAGAACAAGTGAGATGACAGAATTAAAATGATGTTGGAAATATATAATTAATTGACCAAAATTCGTGTGAGACGATCTCAAGGATCGTATTTTGTGAGACATATCTCTTATTTGGGTCATCCATGAAAAAGTATTAATTTTTATGCTAAGGGTATTATTTTTTATTGTGAATATCGATAGGGTTGACCCGTCTCACAGATAAAGATTCGTGAGACCGTCTCACAAGAGACATACTCTAGTTAAATATGATTAAGCAAACCTTGACAAGGAATAAAGGTGGTGATTTAGGAAGTGAATTCACGTGCTACTTATTAGTTGTATTTCATGTGTTCATTTTTAATCATTGCAAGTGATTCCATTCCATCAAATTCTTCGGATTTTCATCACGGTTAGTTTTATACTTCTTACATATAAATTATGTCTACACATATTGATTCTTTGTCGGTATGGTATATATTAAGATGATTTTTGTTATATATCTTTTTTTAAAAAAATTAATGGATAAAGTGATTGAATTAGGTAGGTGAAACAAACGTATATATATTTTGTAAGATATATAAACTTATTTTGTTCCCCCAAAAAAAAGTAATAATAATAGAAAATTGGCCATATATATCTGGTGTGGTTGAGTATGGCCCGAAGTTTATGTAATTTAATGAAAATGAATTAAGAGACAGTTCACGTGAAATGAATAATTTGGAGAGGGGTGGTGGTGGTTGAACATTTGGTAAACCAAATAATATAAAACTACGTACCAATGGGCATTCGATAAAAATATTACGAGTTGAGTTTCTACATACACTAGCACGATCTGGAAATAAATAAATAGTTTCTACACAATACATGTGTAGCTAACAATATTCCACTTAAGGTAAAATATTTGTGATTATTATGTTTTTTTCTAAATAAAAAAAGGAAAAAATGGTAGCCATAATGTAGATAATAAAAAGCTGAATGTTTGTGAAATTAAGGTGGAATAAGAAGAAGAGTAAGTTTCTTGACGGTCTCACGAATTTTTATTTGTGAGACGAGTCAATTCTATCGATATATTCACAATAAAAAAGTCATATTCTTAGTATAACAAACAATATTTTTTCATGAAAAACCCAAATAAAATATATGTCTCACAAAATACGACTCGTGAGATGTCAATGGGGTGAATCATCCATCATGTTACAAAAGTTTGTTCATTTGTTGTAAAAATAAAGACATCTCATCACCCTCACCTTTTTCTTCACTCTCTCGATTATCTTCCATTGCACGCCACTCTACCTCCAAACCTTAATAATAACTCCTCATATGTGTTTTTACACGTATTAAACAATATATTTAAAGAGTAAATTATTTTAAAAAAAAACATTTACCTTTATTCAACAGTAAATTTGTTGAGTATAACAATAGGCAAAAATTCACGTAAGACGATCTTATTGATCGTATTTTGTGGGACAGATCTTTTATTTGGGTCATCCATGAAAAAATATCACATTTTATGCTAAGAATATTACTTTTTATTGTAAATATCGATATGATTGATCCGTCTCACAGATAAAATTCGTGAGACCATCTCGCAAGATACCTACTCATATCAATATTATTTGTTGCACATCATTAAAAAATGCAGACAATACTATTTTATTCTAAAAGATTATTTTGAAAATTATTTGAAATTTCTAATTTAATTGAATTTTTTTAATTAAATCAACTTTGTTATATATGTGTGTGCGTGTATATATATATATATACGAAGATCAAGAAAAGAATAATTTCACCTCCCACCGACCAAAGAATCAAAAATGTCCACAGATCTTGAATTGAGCCTCCCTACACTCATCAAAATCATTCACGAGCAGAATTCTGATAATAATTCTTCTGCTGCAAATGATGAAAACACCACAGCTCATAGCTGCGTCGTAGATCATGAAGAAGAATGCCACACGCCAAGATCTCCTCGCCATACAATTCCGACGACGCTCAGCTGTCCGCCGCCGCCCAAGAAGCCACGGCGGATGGTGGAGGATTCATGCAGGAGAAAACTGCGTGCTTTGCACTTCTTCGAGACCGTTGCCGAAGAAGAGATCGAATCGTTTTTCAGCACCGTCGAAGTCAATTATATGATCGTCAATGGTGGATCGACGAAGAGGAAATCATGTTAAGTGTGAAGATTTACACAGGTTTGATTTGAGATAATATTTCTTTATTTATATATATTTTTTCCCTAAACATTTACACGTTTAATTAAGATGAAAATCGTTTGTATGATTTTTTTAGTTATTCCTTTGTTGATTTAGATGATCCATTTTTCGAATTTTCCTTTCAGTGATTGAATATCGAATACGCATTATATTTTCATGCGATCGTCTTTTTTTTTTAATAAATGAATAATCATACGTTATGTTTCTTGATCGTTTTGCCAGTTATACATAACATGTAAGTATTATATATTAAAAATAAAGCCTAAAAAAAGTCAAAACTCAGGGGTTTTAGTAACTTGAGAATTACTTCTTTTTTCATATTGAATGAAAATGAAAAAATGCGACGGTGTAATATATTAAACGGATGATTGATTATAATGGAGATAATTATATATTGGAGGAAATTTTGTGTTTCTATTTTTTCATAGAAAAACAATCAAATTAAATATTTATATATATAAATTATCACGTTCTTATACACGTGCTTATAAATTATAATATCTCGAAAAATAAACAAAAATTTAATATAAGTAAGTTTAGGTGAAAATTTATTTCATGAGACCTTAATTAGCTTCATTGTCACGTATCCTAATCACAAGATTATTAATAAATATATATTGAAAAGGTAGATAACTTGCGATTAAAGTAATTAAGTTTAGTCATTCATATATGACCAAGGAATCAGAATAACCCCTCTTTTTTTCTTGCATAAAGCTTAAATCATAAGCCAAACAGAGTATCCTATATTTTGACCCAATGAAGCAAACTTAAAAGGTGACTCGCATATGCTAAAAAAAAGTGACTTACTATTGAAATTTTTCGATGACTGTTAACTCTTCGTGTTTTTTAATTATTGAACACGCATATTTCTCAAAACACGTACAAACAAGAGTATGTGTAGACGAATAATGTATGCAATTCATGTGTTCAATTAACGAGATATGTGTTATTCGATTACGAGTTGATTGCTTAGAGTGTTAATTTATAAAATAAAATTTGATGTAGTGAGACAGGTTTAATAAACAATCAAAATGCCTATAATGGAAAATAATTTTAATCTTTTTCAAAAAAAAAAAGTACGTGTAAAATTGATTTATTTTTTAGTTACTTGAAATGACTACCCCTAGACCCTAGTCCCAACATATACCACGTATGTTTAAGATTTTTCTTCCTTTTGTTGATGTTTTTTATATTTATTACAATATGACAAAAATGTTAGTTGATGATATCTATTCTATTTATTCTATTTTATTAAAATTGAAGTCTGAAGACATGATAGTAATTATTTAAGAAGGACATCAATTTTTATTTTCAATTTTATCTTTATATGATACTAATATTACACTTTTATTTTTTATTTTTTTTAATTTCAACACAAACTTTTATTTCAACAATTCAAATATCAATTTATTCCTTCATAATTTTTCAAATTTCACTTTAATCTATCGATAATGATAAAAAAAATGTACACACATCGATCGCATATGCAGATTAATTAGTTACAGTTAATGGATAAGTTCAATTACCGACAAAACCAAACTACTAGAAATCATCGACGTTTTTCTAAAATTCGAATAACACAAGCTAATTTCAAATTAAAATTAAAAAAATCGAGATAAATCTCAGTTTAAATGAATCCTTTTCCAAACCAAAATCCTCTCGTCCAACCGCAACATAAGTTCAATTTAGTGCATTAGTATTTTCTTAGAAAACAAAATTGCAACACATTTTTAATTTGTTTTCTTTTCTCAATTTAATAAATACCAAAAAAAAATAAAAATAATCCAAAAATCGCGCGTTAGCCTCCCAAAGCCAATTACACAACACGTGGTCAAAATTAAGCCAAAAGCTGATTGATTCCAACATTAAATTTCGCCTCTCAATCCAAAATTTTTTACGCATTTTCATGTGAAATCTGGACCGTTAGAAGGACCTTGATCAACGGACGCTTCCGCGATCCGCGTCATACTACATTAATCAATAGCAATAGACCTTAACATCTCTATATAAACAATCTCCCTGTCCCCTCTTTTATACATCATCTAATTGCGAAATATCAATTTGAGAAGAAAAGCAAAAGGGATATAATGCCAGGGAAAGCAGACAAGAAGCCGGCAGAGAAGAAACCCGCCGTTGAGAAATCCCCTGCGGCGGAAAAGGCCCCGGTGGAGAAGAAGCCTCGGGTGGGGAAGAAGCTTCCCAAAGAAGGCGCTGCCGCCGGTGATAAAAAGAAGAAGCGGACGAAGAAGAGCGTGGAAACTTACAAGATCTACATCTTCAAAGTTCTGAAGCAGGTGCACCCTGACATCGGAATCTCAAGCAAGGCCATGGGGATAATGAACAGCTTCATCAACGATATTTTCGAGAAATTGGCGCAGGAGGCGTCTCGACTGTCTAGGTACAACAAGAAGCCGACGATTACTTCTCGTGAGATCCAGACCGCCGTCAGGTTGGTTCTACCCGGTGAGTTAGCGAAGCACGCCGTTTCCGAGGGCACGAAGGCCGTTACCAAATTCACCAGCTCTTGAAGAAACAGTTGCTAGGATTTCGTTTTCGATTCCCTTTTGAGTTGTGAAGTTCCTTGTGCATACATGCGTGTTTGAAAAACAGTAGTGCTTCAAGTATTGTCACTCGATTTCCTTATCAGTACTTGTCCGGTGAACTCTTTCTTTGGGTAATTTTCAGAAATTATGTTGAATATAGTTTAATATTTCTGTTCCAAGTCTTTACAAATGCAAATCCATAAATGTTTCAAGGATATGTGGTTTTGGTAAGTTATTATAAGAAACTAGGCGATGTTTATTTGAGTAGTATTCTAGTCGTGAAGTCTGTAGTACTTTTTTCTTGTTTCCATCGTGGGTTCAAGTCATTTTTGCCAGTTGATAGTGTTGACTTATCAATTATTATTGAATGAATAACTCGGAAGCAAGTTCCTTGTTACTTGGATTTGGATGTTGGTCCTGAAGGACAGTGTTCTTGATTGAAGTTTTCGATCAATTTTTTGTTCGTTCCTTTTCTTGTTCCATTGAGTTTATAATCAGTTTATTAAGTTTTTTCTGCAAATATATTCCGTCCAAATTTGTTGTCCCAAGCTTTATTTATTGAACATCTTCTCGGGACAGATGATTATTTGTTATTTGAGATATTTAAATATTTATGTTGGCGCCGATATTGGTTGTCGCCGTGCCCCAGTCATTATTTAAATCGAGTGTTTAATAAATATAAATAAGATGAGTTAATTTGAGATCCATTCATCCAAATATTTCTGAAATGAAATCAATTCACCAATCCAAATATAAACTGTTGAAGTTTTGGCTTTATGTCTGTGAGTTCATCTTTCACTATAAAATCTATTTTGATGTATAAATTTTAAAATAAAATTGTGTGATTTTTGCATTAAAGGCAATATCTCTTTCCAATCCATTACTTCAATTGTTATATATATAAAAAATATTTTTTCTGTATTTATATTATTTACAGATTATTAAATAAAGTTATTCTTTAATTTTTAATAATTAACATAAATAAATATTTGAAAACTAATAATTATTATTTGAAATTTTTATGTTTAGATATCGTATTATTCAAATAATAAAATATTATTATTTAAATAATATTTATAATTAAAAATAACTAATAAAAGTAATATATATTTATTTTAAAAAAATAGAACAGAGGTAGAGGCTATCGCAAAGTTAATTGGCTACATTGACTGGTCAACAAATTTGAATAATAAATGAGGTGGAAACATTTTCAAAGAACACGTTATGAATGACAAGGTTTGTTCGAAAAAGAAAGCAGAGGAGAAAACATTTTTTTTTGAAACACAATGAGCGGTTGTACACCGTAAAATATTATAGTGAAATTCTTTTCATCTTATCCGTGATTTTTACCCTAATAATTTTTAGGAATTTTCAACGTAAATCTCGGTTTCTAATTTATTCTTTATTTTCATATTAATTATCTCAAATTACCGCACGTGAGATCAACAATGTGATATCATAGTCTTGGTTTAAAATTTCTTAAAATTTTGAATATGCTCTGTAGTTAAACCCTAGTCTAATCTTCCATATCAGAAAAGTTCTTTTTGAGATTTTTTATTAAGGCGAGATTATTTTGTTCAGTCTACTAAATTGTTGTACACATAATGACAAACATGTACGAGATAACAAAGTTCAGTTGAAACAATTTTATGATATGAAGTAAAGATACAAGCAATTTTAAGAAATGAGAATTGCTTGGCGGCTATTGGAGATGCAGCGGTGGAAATTACGGACTATGGAAAATGAAATGAGATGAATGATAATGTTGTTGACAATTTACACTTGGCTATAATAGACGAAATATTGTGAAGTATATATGAGATAAAAACAGCAAAAGTTATCTAGGATAGTCTGACAAAAATATACGAGGTCAAGTTGAAGTAGATCAAAGTCGAAGCCAAAGACGAAGTAGATCAAAGTCGAGAAGTAAGAAAAAAAATATTTACTGCTTTAAATATGACGGTAAATGGCGCTTCAAGAAAGAGTGTACGAGTATCGATCTCAAGAAAATGTGGCCAGTACATCAGGAGGTGGTGAAATATTATTCAGTGAAGCAGCAACAATTGTAGAAGGTAGGCATAAATTTTGTGACACATGAATTATGGATTCAGGAACGACGTGTCATATGACGTCTTAAAGAGAATGTTTTGATATTATGAACCATTCTCAGGAGGATCTGTATTCATGGGAAATTATCATGACGTGGAAATCACCGTGGTCGGTACTATCAAGATAAAAATGCTTGATGACACCATTCGCACATACATGAGATATGACATGTGAAGAGACTGACGAAAAATATTTTGTCCTTGGGTAAATTGGATGACATCAGGTTTTAACGAACGTGATCATGAAAATTGTGAATGGCGCGCTTGTGGTTATGAAGGCGGAAAATGTTGCTGTAAATCTGTATGTACATTTGGGAGAAACACACAAAGATGCAGAATTAGCTGTTGCAACAATTGGTTCAGGAGAAAAATTAATAGTGTTATGACTTAAGAATCCCAGACATATGTCAGAACGATTGTTGAGAATTCCCTCATAACATAATCTGCTGCCGAAACTTACAAAAGTGTCACTACCCTTTTTGTGAGCATTGTGTTACCAACAAACAACACATATTAAAGTTTGACACTTCTACTGCCATAAGCAAAAGCATATTGGAGCTGATTTGTTCGGATGTTTGGCAATCACCGGTTGTATCTCTGGGAGAAGCGAGATTTTTTGTCTCGTTCATTAACGATTTCTCTAAAAGATGTTGAGTGTATCCAATCATGAAAAAATCAGATGTTTTTCAGATTTTCAAAGAATTTAATGCGCAGGTTGAACTTGATTCTGAAAAAAAAATCAAGTGTTTAAGTTTTGACAATGGAGGAGAATATATAAGTGGTGGATTTGATGCATTTTTTCAATATGATGGCATAAAAATACAATTCACATCGGTTTTCACAAATCGACATAATAGACTGAGAGAGCGGATGAACATAAGGTTGAAACATTTTCAAAGAACAAGTTATGAATTGCAGGGTTTGATAAAAAAAGAAGCAGAGGAGAAAATGCGTTTCACGGACAAATAGCGCTATAAATAGAGCTCATTCTCCTCATTTCATATCATAACTTTTTCGAATTTTCTCTCGTCTTATAGCATTAAAGTGCTTAGTTCTATAATATTCGTGAGATGTTTGTTCTCATGTATTAAGATAGTGTGTGTTCTTTTTAGAAACACATTAAGTGGTTATACACCATAAAATATTATAGTGAAATTCTTCTAATTTTGCCCGTGGTTTTTACCCAAATTAGTTTTAAGAATTTTTCACGTAAATCTTGATGTCCAGTTATTTTTATTTTAATGCTGCACTATTTTGTTCCCATTGGAGTCAATCTTTGCACCAAAATTCAATCTTTGCACCAAAATTGATGTAAAGGTTGGAGACCCGGAGAGGAGCAATCTTATGAACCAAACCAAAGAAAAAGAGCAACTTTTTATATTTTCCCTGGGTGTTCTTAGATCAATCAATGCGATTAACTTTTATTCAGTTGTATTATACCGCTGCTGCATTTACTTTGCTTTGGGAAAATAGCTCCAAAATTGCTGGACTGCTCGTTGTTCTGTTCAAAACAGTTCAAACCACTCGAAAAAATTAAAGTACAGTTTTCACGTGTAACTCAGTTTTAGATCCTGCTGATAATGGTAATGCTTGCCTCACTCAGTTCTTAGAGTCGGGATATCGAACGAAATCTTTGTCCATGCCAAACCAATTAAAAAGATTTATGCCAGCAGACAAAAAGTAAATCCTAATTCATCGGAGCTGCAACGCCAAATGGAGAAATCAAGTTATTACAAATTCATTTAAGTAATCTCAATCGATTAAGTGAAACAAGTTATTACAATCGATTAAGAGAAATCAAGCTATTACAATTGGTGCGCAAGTAATCTCAATCGATTAAGTGAAACACATTTCATCAATGATCTCCAAATCGATTGCATAAATTTTAACAATGAAACCCTAAATTCATCTACCAACCAGATCCCTAACTCAAATTTCAAGGCAGATCACATACAAATCAGTAATTTAGATTAGGAACTGGTGAATTTGGTAACGGCCTTGGTCCCTTCGGAAACCGCGTGTTTGGCAAGCTCACCGGGAAGCACCAACCTGACCGCAGTTTGGATCTCGCGAGAGGTAATCGTCGGCTTCTTGTTATAACGAGCGAGACGAGACGCCTCTTGCGCCAATTTTTCGAAAATATCGTTGATAAAGCTGTTCATGATACCCATGGCCTTGCTAGAGATTCCGATGTCTGGGTGAACCTGTTTCAAAACCTTGAAAATGTAGATCTTGTAGGTTTCCACACTCTTCTTAGTCCGCTTCTTCTTCTTATCGGCTGAGGCGGCGGAACCACCTTCCTTGGGGAGCTTTTTCCCCGCCCTGGGATTCTTCTCCGCCGGGGCCTTATCGGCGGCGGGCTTCTTCTCCGCTGGTTTCTTCACGGCCTTGCCTGCCATTTCGATTTTGAGTGAATTAGTTGGGACTGAATTTGCTAAATTGCGATGAAATTTTATAAGGTGAGGTCGAAGTGTTATATAGTGGATGAGATAAGTTGTGATTGGTCTAGTTCTGGTGACACGGATTTCAGATATGAACCGTAGATGGGATCTTTGATCTGCGGTGAAGAGATTATACACGTAGTTTCACATTTTTTACTTGATTGGTGCGAATTTTTTAATCACCAATCCGCGGGTTTTCTCTCTTTTTTTGAAATCTAAATCGGTCACTTGTGGTGTTTGGATCTTTTGTGAGACGATATTCACAATAAAAAGTAATAGTCTAAACATAAAAAGTAATATTTTTCATTGATAACCCAAATAAAAGATCCGTCTCACAAAATACGACCAATGAGACCGTCTCACATAAGTTTTTGTCCGATACGTTTCAATAAGAAATTTTCTGATAATTTTGTACAAAAACTCTTATAACAAAAATATATGTCAATTTTTTATAAAAAATTATTTATCTGGAAAAAATCCATTAAATAAATGTCAAAAATCTTGCTCTTAAGTTATATATTAAAATGTGCTTTCAAGAAGTACATATCATAAATCCGTCGAAGACCGATTTGTCAAACAAACAACATTATAAAATCATGATGCTTCTAAAAATAAGTCAAGTTTGTTTTAAAAAACAAATGAATTCTAGTTATTATTATCTAATAAAAGCATCGCTGCATGAACTACACACAGATACATATAAAAGTATACAGATTGATCATGTCAACATATTTTAGATGTTTGTTTTCGAAGGGCACACAGGATCAAGCAAGATGTAATCTACATAATTAGATTACTGTTATCATAATTCATGAATCCTTTCAAGCGTAAATATGCAATATTACGTTAGATCTTTTTGACTAAATAATCGAGATATTTCTCCACAAATGAGCCAATTTTCTACATTTAAACTGAAATTTCTCACAAAAACAAACCAAATTTTACATTCGGAAAACCCTTAATTTCAGTACAGCTAAAATCAAGTGAAAACAAGAGGATCGGAGACGCTTCTTCAAGAGCTAGTGAATTTAGTGACGGCCTTGGTCCCTTCAGAAACGGCGTGCTTGGCCAACTCACCGGGAAGCACCAACCTCACCGCCGTCTGGATCTCCCGGGAAGTGATCGTCGGCTTCTTGTTGTACCTCGCGAGGCGCGACGCCTCCTGCGCGAATTTCTCGAAAATATCATTGATGAAGCTGTTCATTATGCCCATGGCCTTGCTCGAGATCCCGATGTCGGGGTGCACCTGCTTCAGCACTTTGAAGATGTAGATCTTGTAGGTCTCCGTGCTCTTCTTCGCGCGTCTCTTCTTCTTGTCCCCGGCAACAGCGCCTCCTTCCTTCGGGAGTTTCTTGCCTGCCTTGAGCTTCTTCTCCGCCGGTGCTTTCCCCGCTGTTGGAGCTTTTTCCGCCGCCGGCTTCTTCTCTGAGGCAGGCTTTTTCTCGGCGGGTTTCTTGTCTGCTTTGGCTGCCATTGAAGAATGGAAAACAACACTCTGGATTTTGACTATGAAGAAGCGAGCGAGACTTGAATGATTTTATATAGTTGGGGGTGGGCTGTGATTGGTTGAATACGTGTGGTGCGGATTGGCGGTGTCCACCGTTGATCGAGTGATCCAATCGGACAATAGAGATTATGTGGGAATAAATGATTTTTTGCTTTCGTACTGTGGTTCGGTTCCGCGGTAGGATATTTGTCATCGAATGCTGAGTGAAAAGTGAAAACAACAATATTCTTGGATCATGTGGAATTCGTTATCTCAAATATACGAGTACAAAATAAATAAAAACAAATGATTTTTAATGAGCAATATTAAACCTTTCAAAACAATTACATACAGAGTAAATCAATTTGAAAAATCAATCCCAGTTGATAATCGAAAAACAATATTAAAATTGTTTTTTTGTGTCTGTGTCGTTCTTCATATTAATACCAAGACAAAATATTAATACGTATAGTTATGATTTGAAGAAATAATAACAAGAGTGTCATAATCCATATTAATTAATAAATAGGAGCATGCATCACCCACCATCGATACTTAGAATATCAATTTTTATTCAGAGTTTTACTCTGGTTGAAAACGAGCATAGTCGACAGATTCTTGTTCAGATGACACTAAACTACTACACATAGCTGAGCTCATTGCCTCATCTTTCCCCAAGTAGAAAGAAGGGAAATGAGCATTAAAGCTACAACGCTGGGTAACTAGCCCCTCCTAGGGAGGCATCGTCTCAGATCATCGTTATCTTTGGTCAAGGACTCGACCTGGGATTGAAGAATGTTGATCATTGCTTGAGCTCTCATCACTTCAATCTTCAACGTCTCCCGCTCCATCGAAACGTTCAGGATCTCGTTCTCGAGGTTGCTGATAAACTTCAAATACCCTGGAGGCACGGATTTCTCGAGGTTGGAGGAGTCGAGTGGGTTGATCACTGAACGGCTTTGTTGGCGCTCTACGGGTTCTAGTAGCGGAAACTCAAAAGGTCCTAAGGGAAAATTTGTCGTCATCATCATTGCTGGTGGATCTTGGGCCATTGTGGTTGAATCTTCCGATCCATTAGCATTGCTCGAGTTAGGGTCATTGTGTTTCGATCTTTTGCTCTGGGATAGAGAGAGTTCTCTGGGATCTTCGGATCTCTCTCTCTTGCACAAAAAGGTCAGACTCTGCGAATCCACTGGATTTTCGATCTGAGGAGGTGCCATGATGAGAGGAGTAGGATCCTGCAGCAGATACAGGGCGCAACAGATTAAAATTTGATATCAATCGAGTATTGAATCATATTACTTTTAAAAGTAAAGTTCGACAGCAGTAAAGACCAGATAATAATTATTCTAAGATGTCTGCTCAGAATAATCGATTTCATGAGAACTCCGGTAACAGACTCGGAATATTTTCTCCTTATCTACAACATTTAAGAATTCCATACAGGCGAAGACTTGTCAAAGTACTCAATGCAATTCATAAGCGAGAAAGATTTCAAGATATGTGTTAAATGCAATTTTGTACAAAAAGAAGCACGATATGGTAATAATATCTCATCAGAAATTCAAGGTAACAATTGAGATCCGTCGCAAAATTTATCCACGTGCTCCAACGTCGAACACCACGTGTCTCCACCGCATGCCTGGGTGACAAAAGATGGATCAATTACATTCTGCATCAGTTCAAGGAGATCATTACAGAACAACATTTCCGGGGATGAGCTATCGAGATCCAATCTTGAGATTAAGCTGTTGAACGTAAAAATATTCAAATGTCCATAGCAAATTGATTGGGAAATTTCACAAAGTCCCATTCTCACAATAGCGACTTTCATTTTTATATTTTTCATGTCTGCTTGGTCCTAGATTTGACCACCCAACAATGAGAAAGACATATTTCTCCTTCCACCCAGGGAATTTTTTACTTTTTCGGCAAAATCAAGCTCAAGGACAGCATCCTTTGAACGAGCAAACCCCAAACCCCATGAAAAAATGTGTTCAAAGTAGAATCAACAAAACTAACGTTCGAGAAAATGAATAAAAAAGGGCAAATGCGCTCATAGACAGCATCCCTTAAATTTTTTTGTGTCTGTGTCGTTCTTCATATATAATCCACATACAGGTTTTCATATCACATCCACACGTAGCAACTATTAAATCTAATGATCGATGGAGCAAAGTACAGACAAGACCATCCACTTGTCCAGGAAATTTGATGCGGCATAATATTTAGCACCTACCGAAATCAATTTCAATTGTATAGATTTGGAAGGAGAGGCAACAAAAACCTGTCCAAGATCAGTGCACTCAACTCGTACTTCATCACCATTGGGCACATCATCATCAGCATCTCCTCCGGGAACCACAAGCACTGCATCATCATCCCATTCCTCATCAACAAAAGGGGCATAACGGTCCCCATTTGGTGGCCCGAGTCCACTTTTCTGGAAGATTCTACAGAGCACAAATGCATCCTTTTTTGCCGCAAAACAACGAAATGATTGTAGGATTTATAACTTCACATATACATCAGAAATACATATACATGAATAAGAAACACAGAAATTAATCTCTTAAACCACATCCACACCTGTGTAACTCCAGCCCTTTCCAATTCCATATCACAAAGCCTATACTCATGCATTACCCAATTTGTTCTCTTCCCGTCAGGAGCACGCCCACTATGAAACACAAGAGTTTTTTTCATTCCTATGGCTTGATTTTTATGTCGCACGGGTCGGTCCTTCCCAGTTGCTTTCCAATATCCTTTGCCAGTGGCTCGATTCAACCGAGACCCATTACCATACTTTCTATCCACAGGGCTGAAAAAGTACCATTCTTGATCTCTAGTCTTCAGAGACGAATATTCTGTTTAAGGAAAAAACGCGCCATCCATTAGCGGATAAGAAACTATTCATGCATTTCAAACAAGAGGAATAAAAATGAAATCAGAAACATTGATACAGAAAACGTTATGGTACACAAATCTAATCTTTTCAATGTTTATCCAATTCTTTAATGCTAAAGAAACCTCATTTTCTTGCACTTGTCTTTCCAGCAATTTAGAACCATAAACCCAGGTGCCTGAGTTTAATTGAGCTAGGCAAGTCAAGTATTTTGGAGGATAAAATTTTACTTTGAACGATAATTCTAATTGAATTTATCATAACATTTGAAGATAAATTTCTTTTTCCCAAAAAGACAAACGAACGCCATGATACGCAAACCGGGGTATTAAAGGGACGCATAACATTATTTAACACCACCAACAAAAATTGACAATAATTATATCACATATAAATCATAGAAACATATATCAGTTAAATTATAATTCCAAAGACTAAAGTTTGCGACTTTACGCTAAAACATCGAATAGATGAACCAAACATACAATTGAATCATAGCAAAACAAAGAAACAAACAAACAAAATTGCAATCTCATTCGTGAGCACACAAAAGTATTTATTTCATTTACCAGCGAGCTCCCAGGGCTCAGATTTGTAGACATCAATTTCAATAACAGCTTGGAAACGAAAGGGTTTTCCACAAGCTTTCCTCCTCAAATAATACCTCACCAACTCTTCATCAGTCGGATGAAACCTGAACCCCGGCGCCAGAGAAGTCGGCGCCGTCGCCCCTTTCCCCGCCGCCACAACCACCTCCTGTCCCATCTCCACAACAACAAAAAAGCACAACGATTCCCTCAAAAACCACCAACAAAAAAATTTAAATCCCAGTGATTCAGAACTCCCCCTCAGCAAACCTCGACACGAAAAGAAAAACCCATGTGCAATAAACCAAGAAACATAAAAATAAAGAAACACCCCCAAAGGAAGTTAGGTTTGAAAGAAGTGAAGAAATAGAAGAAGATTAGAAGGCAAGCAAAGGTGTTGACACAAGATTTAAGGTGAATGGGTGTTGGGAAAGATGAGATTTTTAAGGGGTTTGGTTAATGGTCTTGCCCATTGGTTAAGAAACGAGAGTGTGTGGTGTGTGTTGCGGATGCTTGCTTGACACGGAAATCGAAAATCAAAGGGGCACACACTTTGAAAAGGGAACCAATATGTGTAAATCTAGCTGTTTCTCATTGTTTTGTTTCATTTGAGAGCCTTATCTTTCTTTTTTCTTTTCTTTTTTTCTTTTTTTAATTTGGTCCTAAACAATCAATGCAACTTTATACTCATTTCTCACATTTCATTTGGTGCATATCGAGCACGAGAATCTACAGTAGCAACTGGGAGGTCTAGAAATATTGCGTTTGGATATACAAATTATTTTATCCAGATATCTATCGTGAAAAGTAATATTTTTTACATGAAAATTATTATTTTTACATGAATTGAGTCAAATCAAATCTGTCTCACAAAATTGATCTGCAAGACAACTTCATAATATTTTTTGTGTCGATTGTATATGTCATGACAAATACTGATACAAGAAACCAAAAAAGAAACACTATCTTCAAATACAATCACTTATATTTTATGTATAAATTGATTTTCATTAAATTGATTTTCATGTTAATTATATCATTCCGGCTTTCTTTGATGATTGGAAAATCCAATATATTATGAATAAAACTTTTTCTTTATATCTCATCCAAAAATTTACTCTTCCTTCCACCAATCAGTAATACTTAAAGTCCATATTACAATAATTGAAATGATTTGCATTGATTTATTGTCTATCTGTTTGAATTACTTTGAATGGTGTCGTTGGTCTTGTCCCCTCATTAACTTTGTGGATAGTGGACTCAAACAAAGCTATTCTAATTGATATTTTTTTAATATTAATTTATTCTGCTGTTTCATTTCGTTTTGGACTATTTTTGGCGAGGATCTGATTTCAATAATGATTTTCTTTATATATGTAATTAATAGACTATTTTATTAAGTTTGAGGTACTTAGAATAATTAATTTTGGTGTCATGGTCTGTTTTATTAATTATATATATTAATAAAATGTTAAAATTTTAATGTAAGTTATATGTAGTTCAGTGGATATAATCATTGTTACTTGGAGTTTAGATTATATGTTCAATTCTTACTGAGATCATTTTTTTATTCTTTTATTTTTCAATTTATTTTTTAATTTATATATCAAAATTACAGTGTAGTCCCTCACTATTTCTTATAATTATATTTTGATCCTCATTTAAATATAAATCAAATGAATTATAAAAAATATTATACAAACACGCAATGCGTATGTCGATGCACTAGTATGTAATTAAAGTTCATCGATCAAATCTATGCAATATGTAGGATACACAACTCAAGCAAATCTAAAAGCCTTATCACAAGTGATACCCCAGGGATGAACCTTTCAAGATCCGGCCCAAACTCCCGGCCCATCTCTGAGGCCCACAGGTGACTGGCACATGACAAGCCCAGGTATTCTCCTATAAATACCAGGTTTGAGCGTATGATAATGAATTCACTATATTGTTTTCAGCAGCGCCCTTAGCTGCTCCCCTCATATATCCTCAGTCTCTGACTTGAGCGTCGGAGTGGCTACGCCGGGACACCCTCCTGGCCCCCTCCTAACGGTCTTATTTGTGATTTCAGGCCCAGGGTAATTTTGAAGCCCGTGTCTGGATTAGTGACGCTTGCGTGGATCGGACCCTCAATTTCCCGTGAGTATCACTTGGCGCCGTCTGTGGGAACACTTGAGTTGAGGCGTAGAGATGGTAGGCAAGAAAGGAAGTAGAAGAGCTACCTCAGCATCATCGCGTCCTCGGAGGGGACCCGAACAATCTCATGTTGAGACAAGACAGGAACAATCGCGTCTTGAGACGAGACATGAACAACCTCGTCAAGAGACAAGAACCGAGCAGCCCCTTCACGAGACAAGGGTCGAGCAACCCCGTCCCAATGAGAATGTGGGGAGCTTGACCCTATAACAGTTGGGACAATTTATCACCCGGACAGTGGATGAGGCCATAAAGAGGAATCAAGAGCCTATGTTTGCAGAAGAGCAGGCCGCTCGCCAGGAGCGAGAGGAGAATGTGGAGGGTAGTCAGAGTAGGGTAGAGGAGATGCGACCCCTCCCCAGTGAGGAGAATCCGGAGATGGAGGAGATGTGGAGGGAGATACAGATGATGAGGCAGCAGTTGGGAAACAGAGCTGCAGCGCCCAAGAAAGGAAGTCCTTTTTCCCTCGCCATTTTGGAAGAGGGGCTTCCTCCAAATTTCCGACAGTCAAACGTTGGAGAATATGATGGGCATACGGACCTCGAAGAACACTTGGGGAGGTTTGAGAATGCGGCTCTGTTGCACCAATATTCGGATGGAGTCAGGTGCAGGGTGTTTCTGGGCACGTTGGTGAGGTCAGCCCAGCAGTGGTTTAACACTTTGCAGCCCAGCTCTATACGTTCTTTTGAGGACTTCTCAGCTGCCTTCTTTCACCGATTTGCTAGCAGCAAGAGACACCAGAAAAATTATTTGAGCTTGTTCGTGATGAAACACCAAGAGAATGAAACTTTGCAAGAATTTGTCCAGCGTTTCAACAGTGCAGCGCTGGAAATACCAGCGGCTACCCCTGACATCATGATAAGTGCCTTCACACAAGGACTGAGGGGAGGGGAGTTTTTCAAGTCGCTGGTCAAGAAGCCTCCGTTGAGCTATGATGATGATCTGTTGGCTCGAGCTGAGAAATATGTAAACTTGGAAGATGCCCAACGGTACAGAAGGATGGAGAGCCGGTGTAACGTACCGTACTTTTACTACTTCAAAATTTGCGAAAAAATTAAAAATTTTCTTAAACATAAAATATCATACGGTCGTCACTTGTCATTTAACTTAATAATATTAAAATCAACATTCCCAACTAATATTTTCCAACAAAGTACTTATTTCAAATCATCTCACATCCAACATAAAAACATAATATTTTAAAGTTTTCATAAAACATAAACATAGTGGTCCTCGGGTTTAGCCTTCCGCTCAGTCCAAGCCTGCCCCTTGGTCGCCACCTCATGTCTCCTCCTCAACGTACTCACCTGCATCGTTCAAGTCTAGTGAGTCTAAAGACTCAACACGTATAAACTGGGAATAACGAGTATTACATAATAAAACCACATACAACTTCAAAATATAACATATATACTTGAAACTTAAACTTTCATAATAACTTTAAACTCTCATAAACTTCTTTGAACTTGAACATACATACTTTGAAACTTGAACTTGCATAATAACTTGAACTTTCATAAACTTGAGCTTTGCATAAACTTTGAACATACATGCATACATAATATGACGTGCCATCACATAAACTTTTCTTTAAACATGCTTTCATACTTCAACATACTTAACTTCATCATTTTGCGTAGAGGATGTTTCAAAGCAAGTGACCCATAACATAATAAATGTCTGATCAGACAAACCACAGTACTGGGCTGACAAGGACATATCCACTGCCACATACATGAGATCCCTGTTCATAATTTAACAGGCCAGTTGATCCACGTTCATAATTTAACGCTTCACAACCACGATCTAACCCATTCATAATTTAACGGGCGGATTGGTCCCCGTTCATAATTTAACGCTTTCCAATCTTAACTTCAAACCCGTTCATAATTTAACGGGGTGGAGAGGTCCTCGGCCACGTTCACCGACTTCCAAACCCATTCACTTTTGGTCACAAGACATTTAGCATACCTCAAAAACTTCAAATATTTTCTTTGCACGTCATACATACTTACTTTGCATTGAGGGATTCGTTGGATGTCAATCGGGTCGTTGCTGCAACATACTAATATGAATACATAAACTTAACTTGTACAACTTAAACGTAAATGTCATGCTTAATCCCAAGCTAAATAAATTCTTAGAACATTCTATAATTTCCCATGACATAACCCTGTAAAACATCATATTAAACCATGGTATAAAACCTCAAATCAAACCTTAAATAATAAAAGAATATACCTAAAATCTGAAGGTACACGGACCCCGTCCCTAGGTCCGTATCATGGTCCGTGTCCAGGCGCTTAAAAATTGTTGTGATGAAATAAGAAGGCACGGACACCGTGCCTACCTCCGTGTCCGGGTCCGGGTCCGTGTCCGCTCTGTTCGACGAATTATTTTATGAAAATTTTGCGGCATGTCTATTCTCCCAATTAACACATAAGGCATCAAGATTCATCACTATGAGACCATTCTAGGACACCATAACAATGAACTAAACTTTTATAATCACCCTACAATTCATACGACCCAAAATATTGTCATTTATATTAAAGTTTATTTCTTACGAGATCTTAATAATTCAAGCTCTTAACGACATGAATCAAAACCTCAAAAATACTCTAAACATCATTACTAACTTTCTTATATGCAGCAACGATCACCCGTCGATCCCCAACAAAGCCTGCAACATAAAAACTTCAAGAACATATTAAAATTCATAACTTTCTTGAAACACGATTTGAGCAGTCATACTAAAAACTCCATAACTCACTCGTTTTTAATCCAAATAACTCGAATTTTATATCAAATCGAACGTATCGAAAAGATCTACGTTTTTGTAATTAAATGTTTTCTCAAAATATGTACCGAAAAATCGCAGTTTTTGAAAGAACAGCGAAACATGAGTTTTCGGATCTAAAAATAGTAGTCATACTAAAAACACCATAACTCACTCGTTTTTAATCCAAATAACTCGAATTTTATATCAAATCGAAGGCATCGAAAAGTTCTACGATTTTCACGTTGAAAGTTTTCTCAAAATCAATATCGAAAAATCGCAGTATTTTACAGAACAACAAAAACGTGAATTTGGTGATCCAAAATTATTTCAAACTTGATCTAGACGTGATTGCTCAAACTTCTACGCATCACGCATATAATTTTTGCATAAATAACAACACAACGCATAATATGACAAGATCGATGCATCAAGAACAGAATATACGTGTCTTTTGATATTTAAAAATACCGAAACGATGATACCGAAGCGGAGATGATACGGGAGACGATCCGGGACGAACTTAGCTCAATTTCTTCAAAGAAAACTTACTAAATATATGCTGGAAATTTTTAGAGGAGATGTGCTCGTTGAATGAAAAAAAAGAAGGAAAAAATGAAATAAATAAATTGAGAGAGGAGTGTTTTAAAAACACAACCTTCTCTTTAGTCAAAAAGTTTAATAGCATGTTTTGTTTTGTGTTTTGTGTTGTGTGTGTGTACGTGTATATGTGTGTGTAAATGTGTGAGTATGTGTGTGAGTCAAAGTGTGTGTGCTTGTGTGTTGATATATATATGTGTATATATATATATACCTACATATATATAAACAATTGTAACATATGTATTTAATATACTAAAAAATCTATTTAAAAACATTTAACATACTAATTTAAAATAAATCTCATATTAACCTCATTATAAATTTTAAATTTAAATAAGATGCACAAATACTACAACTTTAAAATTTTAAAATCAATTAATCATTTAAATAATTAAGCTCTTAAATTACTAAAATTAATTAAATTATTTAAAATACTCCATCCTTATCTTAAATAAAATACTGCATTAAAATTTACTAAAAAAAATCGTCCCTATCTCCTTTCCTCGATCTCGCCTCGAATAATCGCCTGAAACATAAAATTTTAGAAAACATTTTAACATACATTAAATAAACATAAATAATTAAAATAATAAATTTCATAAATTAAATATATGCATGGATTTTACGTATACTATTTTGGGCTTTACAATATCTCCCCCCTTATAAAAATTTCGTCCTCGAAATTAAGTCTTACCGAACAACTCTGGGTAGCGGATTCTCATATCTGCTTCAGCTTCCCAAGTGGCCTCCTCCACTGATTGATTCAGCCACTGGACTTTGACTAACTTAGTCGTCTTATTTCGAAGTCTACGCTCTTGTCTGTCTAAAATTTTAATCGGTCTTTCCTCATAAGACAAGTCTGGAGTCAACTGCAATGGCTCATGGCTCAGAACATGCGAAGGATTTGCTAGATACTTCCTCAACATCGAAACGTGAAATACATTGTGCACTCCGGCCATATTCGGCGGTAGGGCTACACGATAAGCTAGTGTTCCAACTCTGTCAAGAATCTCGAACGGTCCAATAAATCTCGGACTCAGCTTACCTCTCTTCCCAAATCTCATAACACCCTTCATAGGTGCTATCTTAACAAATACATGATCACCTACAGCAAATTCAAGATCTCTCCTTCTCTTATCAGCATAACTCTTCTGACGACCCTGGGCGGTCTTCATTCTGTCACGAATCTTAACCACCACATCTGCAGTCTGCTGAACTATTTCTGGACCAAGTTCTGCTCTCTCACCAACTTCATCCCAATGAACTGGCGATCTGCACTTTCGTCCATACAAAGCTTCATAAGGAGCCATACCTATTGATGATTGAAAACTGTTATTGTAGGTAAACTCCACAAGTGGTAGTTTAGACTCCCAAGTCCCATGAAAATCAATCATACAAGCTCTCAACAAATCCTCTAATATCTGAATCACTCGCTCAGACTGGCCATCTGTCTGAGGGTGAAATGCAGTACTGAATAACAATTTCGTCCCCATGGCTGCATGTAAACTTTTCCAGAAGGACGATGTAAACCTCGGATCCCTGTCTGACACAATAGAAACTGGAATCCCATGCAAACGAATTATCTCCCTTATATAAAGCTCCGCATACTGCGTCATGGAGAAAGTCGTCTTCACTGGTAAGAAATGTGCTGACTTAGTTAGTCGATCCACTATAACCCAAATGGCATTGGATCCTCTGACTGACCTCGGCAAACCAACAACAAAATCCATGGTGATATTCTCCCATTTCCACTCTGGAATGGGAAGTGACTTAAGCATCACTGCTGGTCTCTGATGCTCTGCTTTCACCTGCTGACAAGTGAGACATTCTGATACATATCTGCGGATATCTCGTTTCATCCCTGGCCACCAATACAAAATTTGCAAGTCTTTGTACATCTTGGTACCTCCTGGGTGAATAGAATACGGAGATGCATGTGCCTCTGACAAAATATCCTGTCTGATTGAATCACCACTAGGCACCCACATTCTATCTTTGTATCTCACAATACCATCTGACACTGTGTAGAGAACACTGCCCTTCGCTTCATCTTTTAGTCTCCATTTCTGTAGTTGCTCATCTGAAGACTGTCCTGCTCGAATACGATCTAGCAAGGAAGATTTGACTGTCATATTAGACAGCTTAGGAGCTTTGCCCTTGCGATAAACTTCCAAGTCAAACCTTTGAATCTCATACTGAAGAGATCTCTGAGCTGATAAATGAGCTATGACTGCAACTTTTCTGCTCAATGCGTCTGCGACAACATTAGCTTTTCCCGGATGATAGCTAATTTCACAGTCGTAATCCTTAACCAGTTCTAACCAACGTCTCTGTCTCATATTTAATTCTTTCTGTGTGAAGAAATATTTGAGACTCTTGTGATCAGTGAAAATCTGACATTTCTCACCGTATAGATAGTGTCTCCAAATTTTCAATGCAAAAACAACGGCTGCTAACTCAAGATCATGTGTCGGGTAGTTTTTCTCATGTACCTTCAACTGTCTGGAAGCATAAGCTATGACCCGACCTTGTTGCATCATTACTGCTCCTAAACCGAGCTTAGATGCATCAGTGTATAACACAAAATCTCCTTGCCCTGATGGCATGGCTAACACTGGTGCTGAAATAAGAGCTTGCTTCAAAGTATCGAAGCTCTTCAAACTTAGCATTCTTCTTAGTAAGTGAAGTGAGTGGCACTGCTATCGACGAGAATCCTTGAATGAACTTACGGTAGTAACCAGCTAAACCCAGAAAACTTCGGATCTCAGATGCATTCTTTGGTTCAACCCATTCCTTGACAGTTGCTACTTTCGCTGGATCCACCTCGATACCACTACTAGATACTATATGACCCAAAAAAGCTACCTTTTCCAACCAAAATTCGCACTTACTGAATTTCGCAAATAACTTGCGACTCTGAAGAATCTGTAAGACTATCCTCAAATGCTGGTTATGTTCTTCATGGCTCTTCGAGTATATGAGGATGTCGTCAATAAATACTATGACAAACTGATCAAGATACTGATGGAATACTCGGTTCATTAGATCCATGAAAATAGCTGGAGCATTCGTTACTCCAAACGGCATCACTAAGAACTCGTAATGCCCATACCGGGTCCTGAAAGCGGTCTTGTGGACATCTGCATCCTTCACTTTCAATTGATGATATCCTGATCGAAGATTTATCTTAGAAAATACAGTAGCTCCTTGCAATTGATCAAACAAATCTTCTATTCTAGGCAATGGATACTTATTCTTGATCGTCACCTTATTTAACTCACGGTAATCGATGCAAAGCCTCATGCTCCCATCTTTCTTTTTCACAAATAGTACCGGTGCTCCCCAAGGTGAGAAACTTGGGCGAATAAATTCCTTGTCCAGAAGCTCCTGTATCTGTTGCTTGATTTCTAACATCTCAGCTGGAGCTAATCTGTATGGTGCCTTAGAGATTGGCACGGTACCTGGCATGAGATCGATGGAAAACTCCACTTCTCTATCCGGTGGAAGTCCTGCAACATCATCTGGAAAGACGTCTGGAAAATCTCTGACTACTGGAACATCTGATATAGATGGAGTGGTTACATCAGGTGCTGACACAATACTGGCCAAGAAAGCCTGACACCCTTTGGAAATCAATCTCCTCGCCTGTATACAGGAGATCATGCGAGGAAAATTCCTCCATCTAGCTGGCTCGAATAGAAACTGCTCCATGCCTAATGGTCTGACCAACACTGATCTCTTCTGAAAATCAATAAGAACTCGATTCTTTGTCAACCAATCCATTCCCAAAATGATATCAAACTCTGGCATTGGCAATTCAAATCTGCATACACCAAGTGACCCTGCAGTTCTAGATCAATATCTCTGACCACACTGGTGGCTAACAACTCTTCCCCTGATGGAAGTGTCACTGAAAAGTTCACGTCTAGGCCAATGGACTTGATGTCCAAATGATTAGCAAAGGTCTCCGATATAAAGGAGTGAGTGGCTCCTGAATCTATCAGTACAGTTGTGGCTAATCTCTTTATGAAAATATTTCCTGAGAGATGTTAGCACAACACCAAACTTATATCCCAAAATACTAGCAATTAACTTTAAGCATAGTTGAAATCAATATATTCCAAGTCAATCTAAAATCTTACTAGTACACTAATAATCTCAAATAAAATTTCCACATGCAAGGCAAATAATACCGAGCTTAAATAGAAATGATTACCGGTCAGTAGTGTAGTGTCTGGGTTCGCCTCCTGTGCGTGCATGGCGAATACCCTCCCTTGGGTTGGCTGCTTCCACTGATGACACTGCTTCAGCATGTGATCCGTAGATCCACAATTTAAAACACTTGCCTGATCCATACAAGCATGGTCCTGGATGCTGGCGGTTACACTTCGGGCACATTGGGAAAACAACGGGCCTCTGAGGCGCCCCCTGCTGCTGGATAGGACCATTGCCCCTAGGTGGTCCTTGGTAAGGCTTCTTCCCAGGCTGCCCCTGAAAAGGTTTCTTGTACTGGGGTCGCTGATGCTGATGCTGTGGCTGCGGTGGTGTCTGGTAGGGCCTCTTGCCCAACCTATCAGTCTCAATGTCTCTCTGGTCTTGCTCCGCCGCCAGAGCTCCAGAAACGGCAGCTGCGTATGTAGTAAGGCCAGTTACTCTCACATCACGGCGCAAGACTGGCCGCAAACCACCCATGAAATGCCTCAGTTTTGCTCGAGCATCATTAGCTATGAGTGGCACAAAGTAGCAACCCTGTTCAAACTTTCTCACAAACTCAGCCACACTACTATCTCCCTGTCGTAGTGTCATAAATTCCGTAGTCAAACGGGCCTGTACCTCCTCAGTGAAGTACTTAGCGAAGAACATCTCTTTGAATCCATCCCAAGACAACATAGGCAAATTAACTGCCACCGATGCACTGTCCCACCATCGTCTTGCATCCCCTGCTAGGAGAAAAATGGCACATCGGACTCGATCCACATCCTGCAATTCCATATACTCAAAGATCACCTCTATAGACTTAACCCACTCTTCCGCCACCATAGGATTCGTAGTCCCTGAGAACTTCTGAGGATTCATCTTCTGAAATCTCTCGTACACTGCCTCCGGTTGAGTCCTCGGTCCTGTACCTCCTGCTGCTGGAGCTGGATTCCCCGCAACCTGTGCGAAGAACTGCATCATAGCTGCAAGCATCTGCGCCTGCATATCTGGAGGTGGAGGAGGAGGAGTGGCTCTTTCCCCATCACGAGACTCTCGGTCCTCATCCCTAGCTCCACGGGCAATCAAACGTCTAGGAGCCATACTGTTCTAAAATTACCCAATACGTAAACCCAACATGCATATGAACATGATATAAATAACATAGGATTCACGTAACTGAACTTAAAAGTATGGACATGCTGAAAATAATAACTTAATGCATACTACACTAACATAAATCTTTGAAAACTTAAAACTTACAGACTTGAGGTGTGACCTTATGAGCTTCTTGCGACTGGAAGTAGGCATAACCCTTTACAAGAACACCGCTCTGATACCAACTGTAACGCCCCAGATTCGACGACTGTCCTCACTGTATCAAGACGAGTCTTTTCAGCGTGCTTATGTCCTCACTCACACGCACCCTGAGAAACTTCCCAGGAGGTCACCCATCCCAAAATTGACCCAAGTCAAGCACGCTTAACTTTGGAGTTCTTATGTGATGAGCTACCAAAAAAAAGATGCACCTTCGTGATATGAGTAGTACAAATCAAATCTTTTAAGCCCTCTTCAACTGTACAGTCCATTACATTGAACAGTCTCGGAATCCCTCTCATTCTCGTGTGGGATCGGTTCATTCATGTTCCCTTCACCTAGAAGCCTGCCAGGAGCCGCTCATTGTCCGTGCAACTGATGGCACCGGCGATCACCCCCCGCCTCTTCGGCCCCGGGCCTCACATGCCCACCAGCTTCCGCTTGGTTCGTCCCCGAACCACACCGTACTAAGAGAGGTCGGCTCTGATACCAACTGTAACGTACCGTACTTTTACTACTTCAAAATTTGCGGAAAAATTAAAAATTTTCTTAAACATAAAATTTCATACGGTCGTCACTTGTCATTTAACTTAATAATATTAAAATCAACATTCCCAACTAATATTTTCCAACAAAGTACTTATTTCAAATCATCTCACATCCAACATAAAAACATAATATTTTAAAGTTTTCATAAAACATAAACATAGTGGTCCTCGGGTTTAGCCTTCCGCTCAGTCCAAGCCTGCCCCTTGGTCGCCACCTCCTGTCTCCTCCTCAACGTACTCACCTGCATCGTTCAAGTCTAGTGAGTCTAAAGACTCAACACGTATAAACTGGGAATAACGAGTATTACATAATAAAACCACATACAACTTCAAAATATAACATATATACTTGAAACTTAAACTTTCATAATAACTTTGAACTCTCATAAACTTCTTTGAACTTGAACATACATACTTTGAAACTTGAACTTGCATAATAACTTGAACTTTCATAAACTTGAGCTTTGCATAAACTTTGAACATACATGCATACATAATATGACGTGCCATCACATAAATTTTTCTTTAAACATGCTTTCATACTTCAACATACTTAACTTCATCATTTTGCGTAGAGGATGTTTCAAAGCAAGTGACCCATAACATAATAAATGCCTGATCAGACAAACCACAGTACTGGGCTGACATGGACATATCCACTACCACATACATGAGATCCATGTTCATAATTTAACAGGCCAGTTGATCCACGTTCATAATTTAACGCTTCACAACCACGATCTAACCCGTTCATAATTTAACAGGCGGATTGGTCCCCGTTCATAATTTAACGCTTTCCAATCTTAACTTCAAACCCGTTCATAATTTAACGGGGTGGAGAGGTCCTCGGCCACGTTCACCGACTTCCAAACCCATTCACTTTTGGTCACAAGACATTTAGCATACCTCAAAAACTTCAAATATTTTCTTTGCACGTCATACATACTTACTTTGCATTGAGGGATTCGTTGGATGTCAATCGGGTCGTTGCTGCAACATACTAATATGAATACATAAACTTAACTTGTACAACTTAAACGTAAATGTCATGCTTAATCCCAAGCTAAATAAATTCTTAGAACATTCTATAATTTCCCATGACATAACCCTGTAAAACATCATATTAAACCATGGTATAAAACCTCAAATCAAACCTTAAATAATAAAAGAATATACCTAAAATCTGAAGGTACACGGACCCCGTCCCTAGGTCCGTATCATGGTCCGTGTCCGTGCGCTTAAAAATTGTTGTGATGAAATAAGAAAGCACGGACACCGTGCCTACCTCCGTGTCCGGGTCCGTGTCCGCTCTGTTCGACGAATTATTTTATGAAAATTTTGCGACATGTCTATTCTCCCAATTAACACATAAGGCATCAAGATTCATCACTATGAGACCATTCTAGGACACCATAACAATGAACTAAACTTTTATAATCACCCTACAATTCATACGACCCAAAATATTGTCATTTATATTAAAGTTTATTTCTTACGACATCTTAATAATTCAAGCTCTTAACGACATGAATCAAAACCTCAAAAATACTCTAAACATCATTACTAACTTTCTTATATGCAGCAAGGATCACCCGTCGATCCCCAACAAAGCCTGCAACATAAAAACTTCAAGAACATATTAAAATTCATAACTTTCTTGAAACACGATTTGAGCAGTCATACTAAAAACTCCATAACTCACTCGTTTTTAATCCAAATAACTCGAATTTTATATCAAATCGAACGTATCAAAAAGATCTACGTTTTTGTAATTAAAAGTTTTCTCAAAATATGTACCAAAAAATCGCAGTTTTCGAAAGAACAGCGAAACATGAGTTTTCGGATCTAAAAATAGCAGTCATACTAAAAACACCATAACTCACTCGTTTTTAATCCAAATAACTCGAATTTTATATCAAATCGAAGGCATCAAAAAGTTTTACGATTTTTACGTTGAAAGTTTTCTCAAAATCAATACCAAAAAATCGCAGTATTTTACAGAACAGCAAAAACGTGAATTTTGTGATCCAAAATTGTTTCAAACTTTATCTAGACGTGATTGCTCAAACTTCTACGCATCACACATATAATTTTTGCATAAATAACAACACAACGCATAATATGACAAGATCGATGCATCAAGAACAGAATATACGTGCCTTTTGATATTTAAAAATACCGAAACGACGATACCGAAGCGGAGATGATACGGGAGACGATCCGGGACGAACTTAGCTCAATTTCTTCAAAGAAAACTTACTAAATATATGCTGGAAATTTTTAGAGGAGATATGCTCGTTGAATGAAAAAAAAGAAGGAAGAAAATGAAATAAATAAATTGAGAGAGGAGTGTTTTAAAAACACAACCTTCTCTTTAGTCAAAAAGTTTAATAGCATGTTTTGTTTTGTGTTTTGTGTTGTGTGTGTGTACGTGTATATGTGTGTGTAAATGTGTGAGTGTGTGTGTGAGTCAAAGTGTGTGTACTTGTGTGTTGATATATATGTGTGTATATATATATATACCTACATATATATAAACAATTGTAACATATGTATTTAATATACTAAAAAATCTATTTAAAAACATTTAACATACTAATTTAAAATAAATCTCATATTAACCCCATTATAAATTTTAAATTTAAATAAGATGCACAAATACTACAACTTTAAAATTTTAAAATCAATTAATCATTTAAATAATTAAGCTCTTAAATTACTAAAATTAATTAAATTATTTAAAATACTCCATCCTTATCTTAAATAAAATACTGCATTAAAATTTACTAAAAAAAATCGTCCATATCTCCTTTCCTCGATCTCGCCTCGAATAATTGCCTGAAACATAAAACTCTAGAAAACATTTTAACATACATTAAATAAACATAAATAATTAAAATAATAAATTTCATAAATTAAATATATGCATGGATTTTACGTATACTATTTTGGGCTTTACAGCCGGCCTGGAGGAAGTAGAGTTGAGGGATCGGAGAAGGGAGGAAGGAAGAGGGGTGCAGGGGAAAGAGAGGAAGACAGAACTAGTAGTAGAAGACAATTCTCATCCCATGTTCCCCTAGATAGGAGTCGGGACGAGGTGATGGAGGTGAGGGAGCCCGCGGGGAGGTGGGAGAAGTCGCGAAGGGTTGGGTGCAGTGCTAGATTGCCTTCACGGGATAGACGAGAAGGATCCTCATTAAGGAGTCGACAAAGGTCTCGCTCGCCCCCTAGGTGTGGTCAAGGCCCTCCATGGATAAATCAGAGGATGGGTGAGCAGAGAGGGGAAGGTGGATGTCAAGATGTCCCTCAGGAGCTCGTGGAACCGAGGAGGGGAATGAATGAGGATAACCACCCTACGAGAGGAATGATTCATATGATCTCGGGGGGTGCTACTGATGGAGACTCTGGGCGATCTCGGAAGGCACATGGGAGAAGGTTGAAGAACTTTGAGATATTTAGGGGTGCAGACTTACCACAAGACCCCGTCATCAGCTTTGGGCCGGAAGACCTCCGAGGCGTTGTGACTCCACATAACGATGCCTTGGTGGTAACGATCACCATTGCTAATTATGATGTGGCGAGAATATTTATTGATAATGGAAGCTCCGTGAACGTCTTGTTCAAGAGCACGTTAGATCAAATGAAGATGAGAGGATTTGAGTTTGAGCCGGTATCCACCCCGCTGTATGGGTTTGCAGAACACGTCATCTTGCCTTTGGGTCAGATTGTTCTTCCCCTATCCTTGGGGACTGATCCTCGGCGGGTAACAAAGGTGATATCCTTCACTGTAGTAGATACCCCGTCAGCGTATAGTGGAATTCTAGGACGACCAGCCCTGAAGGATTTTAGAGCAGTAGCTTCCAGTTATCATCAGAAGTTTAAGTTTCCTGTGGGTAGAGGAGTTGGAGTCCTGTGCGGGGACCAAAAAGTCGCACGTCGTTGTTATGAAAGAATCGTGAAGGAAGAAGAAAAGAGAGGTCACGAGCATTCTCATGGAAGATTGAGCTCAGTCTTGCAGTTGTAGAGTCATTCGGAGAAGCTTCTAAATGGGTAACTTTGTCTTGTGGAGGTACAAGAGGAGCTGAGAGGAAAGTTGGAGAATGCACTGGGTGATGCTCTAAAGAGGCATGGGAACGCTTACCACCTCAGAGAATATCTTTACTTATTTTTTGATGTATTTCGTTCCTAAATTTGTCTTACGTTATCAGTTGATATTTAATCAAGACAAGTTCTTATATTAAGTTCGTGGTTGTTCTTGTATTATGAGGATTATATGAATTTTATTTTACCTACTTAGGCTGCGCCTAGTAGAGGAGAAGAGTGGGGGGGAGAAAAGTTAAATTTTTCCTGCTAAGGCATCGCCTAGCAGAGGAGTAGAGGGTGAGGTGTTTATTTTCCTGCTAAGGCATCGCCTAACAGAGGAGCAGAGTTGGGGAGAAGAAAAATTTTATTTTCCTTCTAAGTTGTTGCCTAGCAGAGGAGTTTGAGGGTGAGGGTGGAGAATAATTATTTTCCTGCTAAGGCATCGCCTAGCAGAGGAGTTAGAGGGTGGGCGTATTGAATTTTATTTTTCTGCTAAGGCCCGGCTTAGCAGAGGAGTTAGAGGGTGGAGGTGTTGATTTTATTTTCCTGCTAAGGCCCGGCTTAGCAGAGGAGTTAGAGGGTGGAGGTATTGATTTTATTTTCCTTCTAAGGCCCGGCTTAGCAGAGAAGTTATGAGATGATGAAGTGAGAGTTTGATTTTTCCTGCTAAGACCAGGCTTGGCAGAGGAGTTAGAGGGTGGAGGTGTTGATTTTACTTTCCTGATAAGGCCCGGCTTAGCAGAGGAGTTAGAGGGTGGAGGTGTTGATTTTATTTTCCTGCTAAGGCATCGCCTAGCAGAGGAGTTAGAGGGTGGGTGCATTGAATTTTATTTTCTTGCTAAGGCCCGGCTTAGAAGAGGAGTTAGAGGGTGGAGGTGTTGATTTTATTTTCCTGCTAAGGCCCGGCTTAGCAGAGGAGTTATGAGATGATGAGGTGAGAGGATTTTACTTTCCTGCTAAGGCCCGTCTTAGCAGAGGAGTTAGAGGGTGGAGGTGTTGATTTTATTTTCCTGCTAAGGCATCGCCTAGCAGAGGAGTTAGAGGGTGGGCGCATTGAATTTTATTTTCCTGCTAAGGCCCGGCTTAGCAGAGGAGTTAGAGGGTGGAGGCGTTGATTTTATTTTCCTGCTAAGGCCCGGCTTAGCAGAGGAGTTATGAGATGATGAAGTGAGAGTTTTATTTTTCCTGCTAAGGCCCGGCTTGGCAGAGGAGTTAGAGGGTGGAGGTGTTGATTTTACTTTCCTGCTAAGGCCCGGCTTCGCATAGGAGTTAGAGGGTGGAGGTGTTGATTTTATTTTCCTTGCTAAGGCATCGCCTAGCAGAGGAGTTAGAGGGTGGGCGCATTGAATTTTATTTTCCTGCTAAGGCCCGGCTTAGCAGAGGAGTTAGAGGGTGGAGGTGTTGATTTTATTTTCCTGCTAAGGCCCGGCTTAGCAGAGGAGTTATGAGATGATGAGGTGAGAGTTTGATTTTTCCTGCTAAGACCCAGCTTAGCAGAGGAGTTAGAGGGTGGAGATGTTGATTTTATTTTCCTGCTAAGGCATCGCCTAGCAGAGGAGTTAGAGGGTGGGCGCATTGAATTTTATTTTCTGCTAAGGCCCGGTTTAGCGGAGGAGTTAGAGGGTGGAGGTGTTGAATTTTTATTTTCCTGATAAGGTATCACCAAGCAGAGGAGTTAGAGGGTTAGAGTGAAGAATTTTTATTTTTCCTGCTAAGGTCCGGCTTAGCAGAGGAGTTATGAGATGCTGAGGTGAGAGTTTAATTTTTCATGTTAAGGCCCGATTTAGCAGAGGAGTTAGAGGGTGAGGAGGTTGAAGTTTTTATTTTTCCTGCTAAGGACTATTTTAGCAGAGGATTCAAGGGCGCGGGGAAGTATAAATTATTTTGCTTCAAAAGTTTAGTGGAGGACCTTGAAGATGGGGGCGACGAGGGCATACTGTGTTAGAAAAATTTATTTCGTTTGTCGTTAACGAACAATGTTGCCGCTGCGAAAATTACGGGGATGTGTGGGGCAACGCCCCCATAATTTTTTCAGAAACAATCATTCACAAGTGAATATCTCTATTGTAACCTCTTCGAAATAAAAATCTCAACATGCTTGGGCGGGGTTTACGAGGGGCGAGTGTGGCGGTGGTGGCTGGGCGAGCACGAGGGCAGTGCTAGGGCGAGAGGCTGCGCGCTAGGGAGTTAGGGGCGAGGCTGATGTGGGCGAGCGTGGTAGACGGGGCAGGTGCTCGGTGGGCGAGATGGGAGTGAGGGCGAGCTGCCGTGGGCGAGCGTGGCAGACGGGGCAGGCGCAAGGTGGGCGAGCTGGGGGTGAGGGCGAGCTGCTGTGGGCGAGCGTGGCAAACGGGGCAGGCGCACGGTGGGCGAGCTGCCATGGGCGAGCGTGGCAGACGGGGCAGGCGCATGGTGGGCGAGCTGGGGGTGAGGGCGAGCTGCTGTGGGCGAGCGTGGCAGACGGGGCAGGTGCATGGTGGGCGAGCTACTGGGGGCGAGCGTGGCAGGAGCGCGGTGGGCGAGCGAGGCGCGCTCGGCAGGGGCGCCCGGCAGGAGTGCTCGGCGAGGACGAGCGTGTGCGCGGCTGCGCGTGCATGGCAGGAGGGTGAGAGGCGCTTGGCGAGGGTGTAGCAGCGTGCTGGCGAGGCTGGCGGTTGAGGCGAGGGCAGCGTCGCGTCAGTGCGACTCGGCGAGGGGCGAGCGTGCGGCAGTGACGAACGGCTGGAAGAAAATGCACAACTCGCACCCGGTAGACCGAGAACAACACAATTAATCGAACTTTGAACCTACGATTCAGTTCGACTTGGGAGGGGGAGACTGGTGATACCCCATGGATGAACCTTTCAAGATCCGGCCCAAACTCCCGGCCCATCTCTGAGGCCCACAGGTGACTGGCCCATGACAAGCCCATGTATTCTCCTATAAATAACAGGTTTGAGCGTATGATAATGAATTCACTATATTGTTTTCAGCAGCGCCCTTAGCTGCTCCCCCCATATATCCTCAGTCTCTGACTTGAGCGTCGGAGTGGCTACGTCGGGACACCCTCCTGGCCCCCTCCTAACGGTCTTATTTGTGATTTCAGTTCCAGGGTAATTTTGAAGCCCGTGTCTGGATTAGTGACGCTTGCATGGTGGGCGAGCTGGGGGTGAGGGCGAGCTGCTGTGGGCGAGCGTGGCAGACGGGGCAGGTGCATGGTGGGCGAGCTACTGGGGGCGAGCGTGGCAGGAGCGCGGTGGGCGAGCGAGGCGCGCTCGGCAGGGGCGCCCGGCAGGAGTGCTCGGCGAGGAGGAGCGTGTGCGCGGCTGCGCGTGCATGGCAGGAGGGTGAGAGGCGCTTGGCGAGGGTGTAGCAGCGTGCTGGCGAGGCTGGCGGTTGAGGCGAGGGCAGCGTCGCGTCAGTGCGACTCGGCGAGGGGCGAGCGTGCGGCAGTGACGAACGGCTGGAAGAAAATGCACAACTCGCACCCGGTAGACCGAGAACAACACAATTAATCGAACTTTGAACCTACGATTCAGTTCGACTTGGGAGGGGGAGACTGGTGATACCCCATGGATGAACCTTTCAAGATCCGGCCCAAACTCCCGGCCCATCTCTGAGGCCCACAGGTGACTGGCCCATGACAAGCCCATGTATTCTCCTATAAATAACAGGTTTGAGCGTATGATAATGAATTCACTATATTGTTTTCAGCAGCGCCCTTAGCTGCTCCCCCCATATATCCTCAGTCTCTGACTTGAGCGTCGGAGTGGCTACGTCGGGACACCCTCCTGGCCCCCTCCTAACGGTCTTATTTGTGATTTCAGTTCCAGGGTAATTTTGAAGCCCGTGTCTGGATTAGTGACGCTTGCGTGGATCGGACCCTCAATTTCCCGTGAGTATCAACAAGATATACAATATATGGGGAAAAGGAAAAATAGCTCCCGAGAAGCATGAAAATTATTAATTTCCAAATAAGTTAATTGGGTTTTTTGGGTCATCCAATAACTTTTTTTTACTTTTGTTACAAAAAAAATATTACTTATTATTATAAATATGTGGACTCATTTTATGAATGAAATAAGTGAGATAACCAACCAATTTATGTAATTCTCAATATTGAAGATCAAGTAAACATTTTCGAATTCGTCACTATCAATCTAAAAACACATTTGTATTCAAAAGGAACACGTTAATTAATAAAAATGAAAAGAATGGACAATATACAAAAAAAGGGAGTGGAACTTTAAGAAATCGTCTCTCCAGAAATAGTTAATAGCCAGCCAAACACGACTTTATGATGCGTACGAAATGACTTCACCCCCCATGCGACTAATCTTCGTACCCTGCCACATCCTATAAGTACTGGCACACAAACGAACTATTGGGTTTTTTAACCATAAAATCATTTAATATGTTATTATAAAATAAATCTTTGATTTATTTTCAAAATTAACAAATTTATTCACATATACTTGTATAATAAATTATATATTTTAAATATTATATTTCTGTTATATAATTATTTAATAATTTGTCATAAAGATAATTTAAACAATGACAAAAAAAATGTAGCAACTTGTATTAATTAACATTTGTGTATAATACGTTGGGTGCAATAATTGTTCCTGCTTGGTGAGCGATCGAGCCATGGTGTTTGAGCGCAATAATTGTCCTTGCTTGGTAAAGCGATCGAACCATGATGCTTAAGTTGTTGTGCAGTTTACAAGATTTGAGTTGCACCATTACCACCGGCCATAACTTTTGGTAAAGCGGTAAGCACTCGGCCCTACAATTGGTATCAGAGCCGATGTCATGGGTTCGATTCCCATTGATAGCAAGGAGTGCAGTTATTGGGAGGGAGACTGTTGGATGTAATAATTGTCCCTGCTTGGTTGAGGGATCGAACCATGATGCTTGAGCTGTTGTGCGATTTAAAAATTTGAATTGCACCATTACCACCAGCTATAATTTTTGATAAAGCGGTAAGGACTCGGTCCTACATAATATTTTTGTATATTAGTAAATTTTTGTTTTAAAAACATTTGAAAATATTGTATCAAAGTAAGAACTAAGGAGATAATATTCATAATTAATTTTAAGCTTAATTAATAAATTATGAATAATTTTGAATAGAGATACGTTGAATACAAATAAATTTAACCAATTTACCTCCAAAAATTTTTTTGTTAAGATATTTTTTTTTATTGGAAATAAAAAGATATTTTTTAGGAAACTTTTTATTTTTTGAAAAGCGACCAAAAATTTAAGAAAAATCGGGCTCTGGTCAAATCATATTCTTTAAATAAAGTACCAATCCCAAGTTATTTATTTTCAGTGGTTAATATCATCATCGTAATCGTCTAACATATTATATTATTTTACCAATTAATATTTTAAATCTAGTAGTAAAAAAAATTAAAATAGTAAAAAAATTATATTTTTTACTACAAGAAATTATTATTAAGTTTTTTTACACCCTAATCTAAAATCTTGATTACGCCAGTGTGTAAGAAGGGTACGTAGAGTGATGATTTTAACCTAACAACCACTTCGACAATATATAATTACTAATCTTAGATTTTATAATTGGTATATTAATTAAAGGAATTATTTTAATATAAATAATAAGTATATTGCTAAAGTCATGGGGACAACCTATGAAAGTGAAATATGCATGTAAGTCAACATGCAAAAAGAAAACAAAAAAAGTATAAACAAATGAAAAAGAAAAGTAATGAGTACAAGTAAAGTATTACATTGCCTGAACGTTAAGAAATCTCTTTTGGGCTTCTTTTTCTGTCTTCCCGACGATTTTTGAGGTTTATTTTCGTGAGACGAATTAATGTGATTTATATTTAAAATAAAAATTATTTTTTTAATGAATCAAATCGTATTGTAAATATATATCATAAAATTCATAAGTGAAACGATCTTACCAATTGTTTTGAATAAAATAATCATTTATTTTATTTAATACCTTAAAATAATACCGCCCGCCGCACTCGCCGACTTGAACTAAATGATTTCGAACATTGAGAAAATTTTAAAATATATTTTATTTTTTAGATGCAGTCGAAAATATATTTCTATAATCTTCAACTGGAGCTAAAGAGATATTTTCAAAAGAGAATATATTTTATATTAATTATAAACTATGATTTTTAAATAATATTAAATCATAAAAATGGAAAATACGTGAAATCAAAATAATTATTTCAATTTCATTGTCAGATTGTCGGGCTTGTCCATCGCAGGAAGAGTTTAATGAAAATCGACTTACAAAAATATGCGGGGTTGTTCAACTTAAAAAAATACAGACACAGTCCAGTACTGTAAGCCTAAAAAACATGCAATAATGATTTGAAAGCCCTTAAACAAAGATGACCCCTAGAATTTCGACAATAATAAGAATAAAATAAATGACTTAAAATTATCATGTTATAACATTTATATACAAATTGATTATTTCAAATTAATTTTTGCACGATAAGTCCCATAAATTTAGAATTGATTTTTTTATATATATGGTAAGGTGAAATGATTTAAATTTTTTTAACACTATAAAAGCCAAAGCCAAATTTCGACCCAATCAATCCATTTTTTTTCCTAACTTTCATTTCATTAAAATAAAGCAAGGTTGTATGTATTTCCGAATTCAGGTGAAATGCACGGAAAATACAGCATTCTCAGGGAATCCAATCACTGTAACAATAACAGATCAGTCTCCCGAATGTGAAAATAATCAGTCGGACTTAAGTGGAAAGGCATTCGGATCTATCGCAAGTGCTGGACAAGCCGAAGCACTTCGTGACACCGGAAATATCAACATCCAATATCAAAGGCAAATCCTACATCAATATATATATATAATTTTTTTTTGAAAAAATTTAAAGTAGATTCTTTATATATCACATGTGATGGAATATTTTGTAAATGTTTATGAGTTATTAACTATAGTATAAAATATAGCACTAAATAAGTTATTGCTTTTGGGTTTTGCAGGGTACCATGTGAGTATAACACCAATATCCAGCTTAGGATCGATTTGGGTTCCTGACCCTTATTATCTAGCATTTGTGACGGAGTTTGTGAACGGAGATGGCGACCTCGGGGTGATCGAGCTACAATGGGGAAGATTGGGCTCCCGGGGAAACCTATCAATGGGGGATTAACTTCAAACTACGAAAAATTAACTATTAGTACTAGTCAAACTTTATCACGTTTTTAAAAAATAAATCATTGCTAATGTGATTTAAATATGAGTATTTTAGATCAACGTAGAAATATAATTAGTTGTCCAACAATAAATTTGGTCCACTCAGTTAAGTCTTCGTTATGGGAATAAATTAAGTTCTATTTAATTGTGGAGTTTCTTGATTTTTTGTTTTTAAACGAAGAAGCAAAAATTAAATCAATTAAAACATCTTATATATATATATATATATATATATATATGCAACTATTGAAACAGTATGTATCTTCACAAGAGCACAAAGCAAATTTATCGGAAAAATGGACATAAAATAAATATTAATATCTGTCATTAAAAGAATCAAATAAAATAAATGTAATAAGTTCGTTTTAATTTAGGGGGAAAACAAAGACAGAATTGATCATGGTGGATGGAATTCACGTCTTAATGAATTTATGCTGTCTCGTGGAAGATCAATGCATTGAGAAAAAATAATAAAAGATTGAACCTTCCAAAACAATAATGGCTGCCGACAATATGCTGTGAGTTTCAGATGAAACGAACACCTTTTGCTTCGTATTGCTGCTGCTGCTGCTGCCGTCTACTTTCTGAACTTTTTTGTTGCTTCGAATCAAAGCGAAATCATCGTTGATGCTCGTCTTCCGGTGCCGGAAGATTAAGATCCAACGACAACCCGTTTTTGGGTTTGATTCCGAGCTCGAACTCAAATTCTTTGCTATGAACTGTAGGCATTAATGGAGGTTTTGATAATGGACTTACCGGCCCGGAGGCCCGGTGTCTTCTCATGTGGCCTCCCAGGGCCTGGCCGGATGTAAACTCGGCTCCGCAATACGAACACTCGTGAATCCGGGGCGAGGCATTAGTGGTGCTGTTTAGTTGCAGGGAAAGAGACATCCTGCTCTTGTACGACGAAATCGATGGAGATGGGAAATCCTCTGGATCGGACATGAATAATGACGTCGACGACGATTTATTCTCGTTTTTGGGCTTCTTGTGGCTGGCCCGGTGACCGCCCAGGGCCTGAAACGAGGAGAAAACCCGATCGCACGTCTTGCATGCATACATACCCGCGGCGCCGTCTGCAGCCACCTTGTTGCTCTTGTTGTTATCTCCGATGGGAATTAGATGACCTCGAGGCTGTTTGGTAGGGGAGAAATGGCCATTAGCTAAGAGGATAAGGCACCGGGCGGTGTCTTCCTCCTCCGTGGTAGTGCTCTCCTCCGAGGAAGCGGCTGAGACGGCTGCCGAAGGGCTGGGATATTGATGGTTGTTGGTGTTATCTTCAAGAAATGGTGGGGCATTAATGGTCAAGGGAATCGGGGAAAGAAACCTCAACCTTTTGGTACGTTTGCCCTTGGCAATATTAGGGGAAGAGATATCCTTGTTACAATCCATGGGCGGCCCCGCCGTAGCCTCCATGTCCATTCTTCCCTACCGTCACCATGCACAAAATGCTACAATTGTTTGTTGTTTTAAAATTTGGTCGAGAGACAGAGACAGTGTGTGAGAGAAAGGTGGAGAAGAAGAGGATAGTGGTGATTCTTGTTATTTGAATAAATTAGTGAATGTGAGTTTTCAGTTTGGAGAAGTCAATTGTGTCTATCCATCCCACGCTAAATATAGAAGTCATGTCTTTTTAGTATACAACTATTATTGATATCACAAAACTAACGAATTATAATAGTCTATGTAACTGGCACGAGACCATTTCTATTCCGTTACTAGCTTCTATTTGAATCTCAAATAACCCAAGTTACGGTGTAAATTTAAGGTTTATCCGATGCACATTGGAAAACAGCGGCGCCGTTACTTCCATCTTATTAAAAAATCAAATTTTTAATGAAACTAATCAAAATATTCGAACTCGTACATTAATATGCTAATATATTTTGTGTATTGACGATACAAATGGAAGGAACGAGAGAGGTAAGTCAAATGGAGTGGAGACTTTGAGGAGGGCATGCAAGTTTTCATGAATGAAGAGAATATGTATTATTGAAGCAGAATGTGTGTGCACGTAAGGAATGTCCTGTTTTGGGGCAACCGCGACCACACTTCTATGCATAAAATATTCACACAATTACTTCAACTCTTATAATTTTGTTTTATATATTTTATTTCAAAAAATATATATTTCATTTCTTAAAAAAAATCAAGTGATGTATTTTCATATATATATATATATATATATATAATTTATAAATATGATGATTTATTTGAGTATAATAAGATAAATTAGACATAATTATTATCAAAGGTCTTGCCCGCTCTTCTTCGCCTCTTCCATGAAAAAAACCCTGTCATTTCACATTTTAAATCTCGTGTAGCAAAATAGTTGTTTGCAATTTCTATACACTAAGGAAAATTTGCTTAAAACTTTGAATTTTCAAGATATTAAATCTTGAATTTAATTTTTATAAGCTTCTACACTTAAAATTCAAATTGTGAAGAAAATTCAAGATTTCAAGTTTAAATTTTGTAACCAAACACGTTTAAATATAAATTTGTAAGCTATTTAAAATCTTGAACTTAGTTTTCCTAAATTATTACGCTTAAAAATTAGAAAACTTGGAAGTTTAAATATATATCCAATGGCAAGTGAAGTGATTGGAAGTTTAAAGATATATCCAATGGCAAGTGAAGTGATAGACTAGAAAATACAATATTGTCAAAATTGAGAATAATGTATAAGGTTTGATCTCTTGACTTAGACTTCAAATTCGCTAACATACTTCTGAGTTTTGTTGTCTTCATGTTGGAGATTCGATGAAGTGATCTTGGAGAATCCACACCATAATCTTGTGCATTTTTTTAATAAATTTTTTATCATGTTATTGGATCGATAATTCACCGTTTTCGTCTGATAATTATTTTAGTTCTTATTTTTACTGGAGTACCGATATATAACACGCGAGGAAAACAATAGTGTGACAACAAAAATTGATAATCAAGCACCAAACACTACTGAATGGCACCGATCATTATTATTAGCATCGTCGTCGTCTTAATGAAGCGAGCACAATATATTGATATTTTTAGTAGAATATAATACAAAATTGTTCTGATATTGTAATGACCATGGACTATATCGATCTTGGACACCCTCTAACACCTTGTCTCATAAATGTGTTTTGTCTGATGTCTTCTTCCAGCTTACGGTTTTTTGAATGCTGCATTACTCAAATCATTATCTTGGATAAATTAAACTGCATACTTTATCTAAGATTTTGACATATGATTATATCGAATCCAATATCGATTACGTACTTTGCATAAAAACTTATTGTAGAAATCTCGCATATAAATTATATTATTAATGAACTATAACCGGATTACAATATTTACTTTATTATAAATCTGCCTGAATTAATTTTATTTACAATCTTTCAGATGTTCAACTCTATAGATTGAAGTTTATCACTAGCGATCATCAACATATGGTACACACCATGGATTCTTCACAGGTCAAATACACGTCAGTAGTACTGTTTCTTCTGCTTTTGGTTAACCAGCTTGAACATGCAAGATCCTCAGACCACGACAAGCTCAATTGTTTTTTATCTCATAAATATCATGCCTATATCTCTAACCAGCTCTACCCAAATACTCCGCCATTGGTCGTCCACTGTCAATCTAAAAACGACGATTTGGGTTCCATAATCCTACGCTAACTCAAAATTTCAATTTTCATTTCTGTGAAAGTGCATGGAATAATACTCTGTTTTTCTGTCATCTCTCCCACGAGACGAAGAGCATCACTTTTGATGTTTATAATTCAGATTGGAAACATCGTCCGTGCGATGATAATTATCTTTGTTATTGGGCAGCAGCGGAAGAAGGTATTTACTTTTCTAAATTCAATCCTCCACATGATTTTGTAAAAGCATATTCGTGGTAGGCAACGGAGTGGCTAGCTAGGATTTCAGAATAAGGAATATTGTAGTTTCAATGCTTAGCAGATGTTTTGATAATACAAACTGTGCGATATATTTCTCGTGTATGATGTAAATCATTGGGTCAAATATTTGTCTGCACGCAATTTCTATGCACTTAGAAAAAACGCGTTTGTTTGTTGTTTTGTTTTGTTTTTGGTTTTAATCACGTACTTGTTTATTTAATTTTTCGTAAATTGGACTATTCATGATTAAAAATTTCGATTTTATTTTTTTTTATTGGGGGTACTGACATACTGAAAAAATGATGATGTGACACCAACTATGACATGACGTCGAACATTGTTAATGTGTCCGATTTATGTAAGTATTCAGGAGAACAATTACTAAAGTGATTGGAAAAAAAAATTAAATTTTAAAATTGTGAATTTCCCAACAATATGACAAAAAAATAACAAATACGCAAGTTACAAGACCAAAAATTGAATTTTCTCATGGGTTAGTGATATGACAACTCAGGATTTAGTCTCTAACAATAAAGATCAATTATGATTCAGTTCTCACGTCGGAAAAACTCGGTTTCAGCTCCATGACACAACATATTTTGATATTTCAATTAAAAACTTGGTTTCAACTCCATGACCCAACATGATTTTTATTCCAATTCCTTGACCTTTTTGGGTCAAAAATTGCTATAAACAAATGAAATTTGATGTAAATATATGAATATTATGTATCGAAAAACTTTAATTGGGTAACAAGAAACAAATACTAAAATAACGAGTATACCTACATATCGTCGAAACTATGTAAAATATTTATAAATTTTATATATCAATTAAATCAAATTCATCGTTGTAATAATAATTTTCAGGTATGAAAGTTCAAATCAAAATTTTCTCATCTAAATGTCAATCCATTGGATCTAAATATTAGAATTTGAATTTAAATAATTTATATAAAGAAGAGTGTTATTTACTCTCCATAATTTGTTAATTGTACTTCCGATCACATTTTTTAAATCTAATTTGCTAAGATTTCCCTACCTAAAATATTAGTTAATTTTTAAATCCTTCCATACATTGTTTTACATTAAATATTATAAAAATTATATTTTATGATTTATTCTTTAAATAAATATAATTTCAAATGCACCATAAAATTTGACAGTGCATATACAAACTTTATTTAGTTTCAATTGTTGATTGAACCAAGTCAAGTTTGAACCTTAGTTTGTTTAATATAATATATTAATATCTAAGTACGTTCAATAATTTATTTTGATTATTGGTGTTGAGTGTAATATTTATCTTTCTTGAATAAAGCAATTAAAACATGATGTTTGAGCTGTTGTACGGTTTAAAAGATTTGAGTTGCATTATTACCACAAGATATAACTTTTGGTAAATTTACAAGCGCTCTGTCATATAATTGATATTAGAGTCAATGTCACGATTTCGATTCTCATTGATTGCAATTATTGAGAGAGAGATTGTTTAGTGCAATAATTGTCCCTTATGAGCAGAGGAATTGAAACGTGATTATTAACATGTTTTACAGTTTAAAAGATTTGAGTTCCACAATTATCATAAGCTATAATTTTTAGTAAAACGACAAATATCGGAACCGACATGATGTATATTTGAACATGTTAAAATAATACCATAATTTAATTAAATATTAGAAAATTGAAAATATTTTTAAAAAACGTAATATAAAGTTTTAAATATATATATAAGATTTGGTACATCAAAATTTTGTACATCCCAATATTTTTATGAGGTTAAAGAATTGATTAATTTTAATAATAAATAACTATGATTCGTCCATAATTAAACCCATTCATACTTCTTTCCGCAAGCTATTCTCATCCGTCAAATTTAATATCCATCTTTTATCTATTCTTTGATGTAATATTATGGGAAGACTTTTAATCTGCAGGCAGCATGAAATATTCACAGATATTTAAATATCTATTTGTTTTGGTTTTGGTTAACCTTGTACATGCAAGGTCTTTGGATGACAAACTCAGATGTTTTTTCACTTCTAAGTATGAAGTCCACATCATAAACCAACTCCCCATGGATAGTCCGCCATTGCTCGTCCATTGTCAATCTCGAGACGACGATCTTGGTTATCATAATCTCACCACAGAACAAAATTTTTATTTTCATTTCTGTCAAGCAGTGTACACACTGTTTTTCTGTCATCTTTGGTGGAAGACAAAGAACATCGCTTTTGAGGTTAACGAAAGATGGAAAGACCGTCTGTGCGGTGAATATGAACTATGCAATTGGTCAGTGACGGAAGATGCTATCTACTTTTTCCCGTACAGTCCTCCGCGAGATTGGGTAAAAAAGTATGATTGGTAGAGCTAGTAAGCAAGCAAAACATCGACTTCAAATTTTCAGAATGAAGATTATTGTTTCTTCATTGCGCAGTTGATCATGTTTTGATAAAATAAATACGAGTTATATACATACACATATATATGTTTGGATTGTATGATTTCATTTTGATAATGGATTTGAAATTACTACAATTATTGAGAATTTAAAATATATTGGTTTAACTAAAAATGCCTTAAAATGGAAGAAAATTTTACATTTTCATGATCCTAGTACATGTACCTCACATTAATATTGTTCTTACTATATATAATCTAACTAGAACTTCTTTTTGAAATTTGGAATTAATATCACTTGATTTCTGGGAATAATGAGCAATATGAGAAATGACGCTATATGAGTATGCTATACGAGTATGATATGTGATGATATATGTATGATTATGAAGTATGAATATTCGTTATCATATGTTATGTAAAATTTGAATTCAAATATATGTATATGTTGCTATATGTCTCGAATGGCTCCCACTTGGTGAGTATTTTTCAAAATACTCACCCCCTTACTCTACCCTCCCAGATAAGTCAGAGAAGCAATTAGATGAGGAAGAACAAGACCAATTTTGGAGATGATGATGATGAAGTACTGCAGAAGTTTAATTAAGTTTTACGTTTTATTTTATTTTAAGTTGTAAAAACGCTTCCGCATATTTTTATTTAAGTTGTAAAGACAATGATTTTTATGGTTTATGCATAATAGACTGACTGACTTTGGTTTATACTATGCTACGAGGTTTGTTGTTTGATGATTATGTGATTGTGGAACAACGTCGGTGTCGACTAACCTCGGTCTCGGGGCGTGACAGACTCAACTTTTGTTCGATGGCCAATTAATTCTACAATTTGTTATACATTTGACTATATTTTGTCTAGCCGACAGAACTGAAGTGATGTATATTTGAACATGTTAAAATAATAAAATGATTTAACATTAAAATTTTTGTACATCCCAATATTTTTATGAGAGTAAAGAATTGAGTAATTTTAATAATAAATAACTATGATTCGTTCATAATTAAACCCATTCATACTTCTTTCCGCATGCTATTCTCATCTGTCAAATTTAATATCCATCTTTTATCTATTCTTTGATGTAATATTAACTATCAAATTTCATGTTTCACTGAATTTTAACATACTATTATATCGAATCCACCTTTAAGTATTTTGCATAAAAACTTATTTTAGAAATCTCTCATCTAATTTTATATGATTCAACTATAACCGGATTACAATACTTACTTTGATTATAAATCTGCATTAAATTTTCGTTACAATATTGCAGATCTATATATATACGATCAATATATATAGTATTATTATATATAAATCTACCGGCATCATGGAATATTCACATATATTTAAGTATCTATTTGCTTTGGTTTTGGCTAATCTGGTACATGCAAGGTCTTTGGATGACAACTCAGATGTTTTTTCACTTACAAATATGAAGTTTACATCATAAACCAACTCCCAATGGATAGTCCACCATTGCTCCTCCGTTGTCAATCTCGAGATGACGATCTTGGGTATCATAATCTTACGACAGAACAAAATTTTAATTTTCATTTCTGTAGAGAATTGCACACACTGTTTTTCTGTCATATTTGGTGGGAGTCAAAGAACATCGCTTTTGACGTTTTTAATGCAAGATGGAAACACCATCCGTGCGACGAGAATGATCTATGCTATTGGTCAGTGGCGGATGATGCTATCTACTTTTCTAATTCCAATCCTCCGCAAGATTGGGAAAAAAGTATGATTGGTAGTGGAGGCAAAACATCGATTTAAAATTTCAGAATGAAGCTTAATGTTTCTTCATTGCTCAGCTGATCATGTTTTGACAAAATAAATACGAGTTTTATATATATATATATTTGTTTGGATTGTATGATTTCATTTTGATAATGGATTTTAAATTACTACTATAATTGAGAATTTAAAATATATTGGTTTAACTTAAAATGCCTTAAAATGGAAGAAAATTTAATAAAATAAATTTTTAATCTGTTTATTTGAAAATTCACAAAAACTCTTGTAAGAGCGTCTCGAGAATGGTCAATTTTGTGATATAGATATTTAACCCGACCTGATTCATGAAAAAATATTATATTTTATGCTAAAAATATTAATTTTCATTACAAATATGAATTAAGTTGATCTGTCTGAGGAAAATAGATCCATGAGACCGTATTAAAAGAGACTTACTTATTCTAGAAAAATTTACCAAATAATTTGAGTGGATATTGTGAGAAAAGACTTGATATCAAAATCATTTCTTCCAAATGGTGCATCAAATTGCATTTCGATGGGTTGGTTTGACATTATTTGAGGTAAACCTTCTTTCATATCAAATGATTCCATCTAAATACAAATAAATTTGGATGCGAGGATTTGAATTTTCAATTATTTATATAATTCATATTTTTGTTACAATTAAATAATATTTTAAAAAGAAGTCATAATATATTTCGTTACATTATTTTTAAATTGTATTTTTTAAAATCACAATTACTTTCATCATATAGAAAGTATGTGATTATAATAAAATTAACAAAAAAGTATATATTTATTTAAGTAGAGTCATAAGACATCAATTTTCCTCAAGGAAAATGAATTTTTAAAATTTTACAATTTCATGATGCTAGTGCATATACCTCACATTAATATTGTTCTTATCATATTTAATCTAACTATAACTTCTTTTGAAATTTTGAAATCTTGAAATCATATCACTGGATTTCATGGGAATAATGGGCAATTATCACAAACATATTTTGAAATCTTGTTCATTTTAATTTTCCATAAATTGGACTATTCCTGATTAAAAATTGCAATTTTAGTTTTTTTTATTGGAATGCCGATGACACACTGAAAAATAATGATGTAACATTATTAAATGATGACATGGCGCCAAACATTATTAATGTGTCCGATGTTATGTCAGCATTCAGACAAAAATTAATAAAGTATTTGGAAAAAAAATGTAAACTTTAAAATTGTGAATTGTGTTACAATATGACAAAAATGAAAAACATGCAAGTTACAAGATAAAAAAAATGAATTTTCCCATGGATTAGTGACATGAAAACTTGGAATTTTTAGATATCAATTGAATCAAATTGATCGATGTAATAATAATTTTCAGGTATGAAAGTTCAAATCAAAATTTTTCCATCTAAATGTCAATCCATTTGGATCTAAGGGAGGTGTATTCAATATAGGAGATTTATTGATTTTTAATGACTTTTGTAGATTTTAAAAGTCTAGATGTATTCAATTAAGACTTTTGCATATTCTATAGAAGTCTAGTGATATTCAAAATAAATTTTTATAGAGTTTTAAAAAGTCAAGTGGTATTCAACATTGAATTTTAAAAACTTTATAAAAGTCAAGAGGTATTCAAATTTTCAATATATGTTTAATAACTTCATGAAATTCATTAACATACAAATATTAAAGCATAAGGTACAACTATAAATTATCAAAAATTGTATTAGGTTCAACCCAAAGATTTGGATGGATTTTTAAAACTTCTAACTCATACACAAGCTATTTATTTCTCTATCTATCATTTCACATCACTTCTCATCTTATCTTCTCTCCTCTCATCTATCTCTCACTCCCTCAAATTTTCGAAATGTGTCATATATATTTTCATCTTTCCTTTCAAATTTTTAATTTTTTGGCTGATTCTTATTTAATAATTTTTTATTTTAATATCATAGGAAATTTTGAAATCTATAATTGATTTTGTGATTTTTAAATTATGATTTATACAAATTAATGTAATATTCAATAACAATAAAAGTTGATAAAAAAATGCCGTTTAATTCTTAATAATTGAATAGTCCTCGCAACAACCATGATTTTTTAAATTATTTTTAGCATTTGCAATTAATATGTAAGCTATAATATTTTTATAAAAAATTGTATCCACACAATGATAAATAATATTTTTTTCACATGTATGTTATCAATTCAAAAACAAGGTTACATATTAATCAAATGATGTATTTTTACAAATTTACAAACATGTATACAAACTCATATATATACACATGTAAGGATTAAATGATTTAACTTTTAAACAAGTAAATTTATTTATTAATATAAATATGGAAAAACTATTTCAAACTGAATATGTTATATATGTCAATTAATTATTGGTTCAAAAAAATTAATAAAAAATAATATGTTATAATTAAGTACAAAATGTATAAAATTCTATAAAAAAAATTCACAAGAGTCTATAAAAATCTTGCAAAAAACTCTACATGAATCCACATAAATCTGTTTATAAATTTGTGAGATTCTGTAAAAGTCAGTAAAAATCTATCAATATATAAAAGTTCATCATTTGAAAAAATCATTGAAAAGTCGTCAAAACTCTGAATTGAATACACCACTTTAAATGTTAGAATTTGAATTTAAATCATTTGTATAAAGAAGAGTGTTATTTACGCTCCATAATTTGTTAATTGTGCCTCCACTCGCATTTTTTTAATCTTATTTGCTAAGATTACCCTACCTAAAATATTAGTTAGTTTTCAAATCCTAACATTTTTTTACATTAAATATTATAATAACTATCTTTTAAGATTTAATCATAATTTTGATTTTTAATAATAATAAACTTATTCTTTAATAAATATAATTTCAAATGCACCATAAAATTTGATAGTGCATATACAAATTTTATTTAATTTCAATTGTTGATTGAACCAAGTCAAGTTCGAATCTTATTTTGTTTAATATAATATATTGATATCTAAGTACTTTAAGTACGTTCATTAATATATTTTGATTATTGGTTTTGAATGTAATATTTATCTCCGTTTATTAGAATAATTGAAACATGATGTTTGAGCTGTTAATGATTTTAAAAAATTTAAGTTGCACTATTACCAACATCTATACCTTTTGATTGGTAAAACGACAAGCGCTCGGTCATATAATTGATATTAGAGTCAATGTCACGGATTCAATTATCATTGATTGCAATTATTGAGATAAAGATTGTTAGGTGCAATATTTGTTCAATAGAGCAATTGAAACATGATCCTTAAGTTGTTTTACGATTTAAAATATTTGAATTACACAATTATCACAACTATAACTTTTAGTGAAATGACAAATGATCGGTCCTACAATTACAACTCAACTTTTGTTCGATGGCCAGTTAATTCTACAAATTTGTTATACATTTGATTATATTTTGTTTAATTGACAGAACTAAAGTGATGTATATTTGAACATGTTAAAATAATAACATGATTTAATATTAAAATTTGTTGTACATCCCAATATTTTTATGAGAGTACATAATGAATTAACTTTAATAATAAATAACTATGATTCGTCCATAATTAAACCAATTTATACTTCTTTCCGTAAGCTATTCTCATCTGTCAAATTTAATATCCATCTTTTATCTATTCTTTGATGTAATATTATGGGAAGACTTTTAATCTAACTATCAAATTTCATGTTTCACTGAATTTTAACGTATAATTATTATATCGAATCCACCTTTAAGTATTTTGCAAAAAAATTTATTTTAGAAATCTCGTTTAATTTTATATTATTCAACTATAACCGGATTACAATATTTACTTTGATTATAAATCTGCATTAAATTTTCGTTAGTGTATTTATATATATATATATATATAGTTGAATAATATATATATGATCACTAACATATATAAATCTGCACGCACCATGAAATATTCACAAATATTTAAGTATCTATTTATTTTGGTTTTGGTTAACCTTGTACATGCAAGGTCTTTGGATGACAAACTCATGAGATGTTTTTTCACTTCTAAGTATGAAGTCTACATCATAAACCAACTCCCCATGGATAGTCTGCCATTGCTCGTCCACTGTCAATCTCGAGACGACGATCTTGGGTATCATAATCTTACGACAGGACAAAATTTTAATTTTCATTTTTGTGAAGAACCGCACACACTGTTTTTCTGTCATCTTTGGTGGAAGACAAAGAACATCGCTTTTGACGTTTTTAATGCAAGATGGAAAGACCGTCTGTGCGATGAATATGAACTATGCAATTGGTCAGTGACGGAAGATGCTATCTACTTTTCTAATTCCAATCCTCCGCAAGATTGGGAAAAAAAGTATGATTGGTAGAGCTAGTAAGCAAAACATCGACTTCAAATTTTCAGAATGAAGCTTAATGTTTCTTCATTGCTCAGCTGATCGTGTTTTGATAAAATAAATGGTGCGATATAATATATGACGATAGTACGAGTTATATACATACATACATACATACATACATACATACATATATATGTTTGGATTGTATGATTTCATTTTGATGATGGATTTGAAATTACTACAATAATTGAGAATTTAAAATATAATCGTTTAACTAAAAATGCCTTAAAATTGAAGAAAATTTAATAAATTAAATTTGAAATCCATTTATTTGAAAATCCACAAAAACTCTAGTAAGATCGTCTCGAGACGGGTCAATTTTGTTATACAAATATCTAACACGACCCGATTCATGAATTTTTTTTGTATTTTATGCTAAAAAAATATTAATTTTTATTACAAATATAAATTGAGTTGACCCCGCGTCTGAGGAAAATAGATCTATGAGACCGTCTTAAAGGAGACTTACTTATTCTAGAAAATTAACCAAATAATTTGAGTGGATATTGTGAGAAAAGACTTGATATCAAAATCATTTCTTCAAATTGGTGCATCAAATTGCATTTCGATGGGTTTGTTTGACATTATTTGAGGTAAACCTTCTTTCATATCAAATGATTCCATCTAAATTCAAATCAATTTGGATGTCAGGATTTGAATTTATATAATTTATATAATTCCACTCAAATTAACAATTGTCATTTTATATTTTTGTTACAATTAAATAATATTTTAAAAAGGAAGTAATATTATTTCATTACATTATTTTTAAATTGTTTTTTTCTAAAAAAAATCACAATTTCGATCATCATATAGAAAGTATGTGGTTATAAGAACTTTCAAAAAAATAAATAAATTATATATTTGTTATAAGTAGAGTCATAAGACATCAGTTTTCCTCAAGGAAAATGAATTTTTAAAATTTTACATTTTCATGATCCTAGTGCATGTACCTCACATTAATATTGTTCTTATCATATATAATCTAACTATAACTTCTTTTATAACTTAAGTAAAACCTTCGCAATTAATTAGCGACGGTATTTAAAACCATCGCAATTTTTTAAATGGCGACGGTTTCAGAAACAACCATCGCAAAATTTTCCATTTTTAATTACCCATCCATCGCTAACACCTAATTTTTTTGTAGTGACATAGTTTACATTGATTGAAGAAGTAAATGTTTTTTTATAACTTCAAAGATTTTGAATTTTGCTGAAGTAATTGGTGCGAACGACATCGTTGTTATGAAACTATGATGAAGTAATTATATACTATAACTTCACCATAATTTTTATTTATTGAAATATTTGGTATTTTGTTACTTCACAATTTACATTTATTGACGAAGTAGTAGATTTGAAAGACTTCATTTTTTTTGTATTATAATAAAGTAATTAATAAAGAATGACTTCACAATTATTGAGTCGTATTAAAAGTATCGGTTCATCTTTTACGAAGTAATTAAAAGAAATTAAAAGTTAAGTACGACTCATTTTTTTACTTCACTAAATATAAATTTTAATTTTTTTAAACTTTTAATTCCATCAAAACTACTCTGTCGAAGTAAAATATTACAAAAAATTAGAAGTGAAGTATGTGTTTTTCTTCGCCAGTGTTATTACCGAAGTTAATTGATATATACTACTTCATAATTAATAATCGTCGAAATAACCAATGACGAAATAAAAACAAAAAATTCTAGTAGTGTTGGGTGCAATATTTGTTCAATAGAGCAATTGAAACATGATCCTTAAGCTGTTTTACTATTTAAAATATTTGAGTTACACAATTATCACAACTATAACTTTTAGTAAAATGACAAATGATCGGTCCTAAAATTAGAACTCAACTTTTGTTCGATGGCCAATTAATTAATTCTACAAATTTGTTATACATTTGATTATATTTTGTTTAGCTGACAGAACTGAAGTGATGTATATTTGAACATGTTAAAATAATAACATGATTTAACATTAAAATTTTTGTACATCCCAATATTTTTATGAGAGTAAAGAATTGATTAATTTTAATAATAAATAACTATGATTCGTCCATAATTAAACCCATTCATACTTCTTTCCGTAAGCTATTCTCATCCGTCAAATTTAATATCCATCTTTTATCTATTCTTTGATGTAATATTATGGGAAGACTTTTAATCTAACTATCAAATTTCATGTTTCACTGAATTTTGACATATAATTATATCGAATCCACCTTTTAAGTATTTTGCATAAAAAATTATTTTAGAAATCTCGTTTAATTTTATATTATTCAACTATAGCCGGATTACAATATTTACTTTGATTATAAATCTGCATTGAATTTTCGTTACAATATTGCAGATATATATATATATGATCACTAACATATATAAATCTGCATGCAACATGAAATATTCACAGATATTTAAGTGTCTATTTGTTTTGCTTTTGGTTAACCTTGTACATGCAAGGTCTTTGGATGACAAACTCATGAGAAGTTCTTTCACTTCTAAGTATGAAGTCTACATCATAAACCAACTCCCCATGGATAGTCCGCCATTGCTCGTTCATTGTCGATCTCGAGACGCCGATCTTGGGTATCATAATCTTACGACAGGACAAAATTTTAATTTTCATTTCTATGAAGAACCATACATACTGTTTTTCTGTCATCTTTGGTGGAAGACAAAGAACATATCTATTGAGGTTTTTAAAGAAAGATGGAAAGACCGTCTGTGCGATGAATATGAACTATGCAATTGGTCAGTGACGGAAAATGCTATCTACTTTTCACCGTACAGTCCTCCGCGAGATTGGGTAAAAAAGTATGATTGGTAGAGCTAGTAAGCAAGCAAAACATCGACTTCAAATTTTCAGAATGAAGATTATTGTTTCTTCATTGCTCAGCTGATCGTGTTTTGATAAAATAAATACGAGTTATATACATACTTATATATATGTTTGGATTGTATGATTTCATTTTGATAATGGATTTGAAATTACTACAATTATTGAGAATTTAAAATATATTGGTTTAACTAAAAATGCCTTAAAATGGAAGAAAATTTTACATTTTCATGATCCTAGTACATGTACCTCATATTAATATTGTTATTACTATATATAATCTAACTAGAACTTCTTTTTGAAATTTGGAATTAATATCACTTCATATAATAAATATGAAGTCTACGTACGTTGTCAACAATCTCCCCGGGAATACTCCACCAATTAAGATATATTGTTAATTTGGAGACGATGATCTAGGATTTCATGATAATCTTACGGCAATTCGAATATTTTAATTTTCATTTCCGTGAGAAATTAAATTTGACCACCCTGTTCTTCTGCCATATCTGGTGGAGGAAACAAAACATTTTTTCTGATGTATTCGATCCAAATTGAATTGGTCATCCTCAAGATGAAAATGGTTTGCGCTATTGGGCAGCAAATCAAGACGGTGTTAATTTATTTGTCAACAACAAATTAAATCTTCCTATTAATTTGGGAAAAAGTGGAGCGTACATAATATAAATTGGAGCATAAATAAGAATATTCATAATAAACCTGAACTTAAAATGTATTGTTATATATTTTAACAAAAGAATTTTACACTTGGAATAGTTATTTTTAATCCAATTAATATGTTGATGCATGCAAAAATCTCAAAATAATAATCTTTTTTTGAATTTTCGATTTTTTTTAAAAAAAATTAAGTTTCTTCTGACTCATATGTGGCGATAGAGTGTTTAATTATGATTTTATTAATTTCGTGCCAAAATTTTAAAATGGATATTTCAATTGACCATATTTCATAATTAAATTCTCAAATTGCTTCGAATCTGTCAATATTATGTTTGATTCTTTGATATTCTTATTATTTTCAAAATACTAAGACAATCCTATGACGACAATGGACATTCACCTGATTAAATATTATAATAACATTTAAAATATAGGTTTTGGATCATCGACCAGTCAGAGATTTGAGAGAATCTCTCTCCCTCATCCACAAAATTATATTTCATAATTGATAGAATTTTTTTAAATATCTTAAATTATGTAAAAGGAAGATAAAAAAAATGGCAGTCAAACATAATTCAACATTTAATCCGCTTGAAAATTTTGAAGATGGGTGACCAAATTTAAATTTCATAAGGAAATAATATAGAAAATTTTAAAATCTATTTCAAAATATCAAAATTTCATTTTCTCAAAAAATTTCAATCATACTCTATAAAAGCAACCTTAAATCAACATCTTGGAGACAAAATACATATACATATATATATATATATATATTTCCATCGGTCCATTTTGAGCATTGCAACGATGAAGCACAAATTACTGATAATCTTCATAATTGCCAATTTCTTCCAAGCAATGGCATTCGAGGAGAAAAGATATTGTACCATATTCCTGTCAAAATACACCATTCATGTCGGCAATCTTCTTCCCCCGAATACCCCAGATTTGAGAGCCCATTGCGCTGCTAAAAATAAGGAGATATGGAACTCCACGATTCCCGTAAATAATAATATCGAATGGAACTTCTGCTATTCGTTCTTTAAAAGGACTCTTTACTTTTGCCATTTCTTCTGGGGATCGAGTGATGCCAGTTTCGACGTTTTTAATTCAAAAATCGCGGATTCATGTTATGGTAATATATGCTATTGGGAAGTACGAAGCGATGGGATGTATCTTTCTGGGAGTTATCCTCCGACAAACTTCAAGAAAATGCATGATTGGAATAAACCGCCGCATATAGCATGATCACTTTGAAACATTTACTTGTAATGAATAAGATCGTATGTGTTGTATATTTCCAGTCATTCTAGTCCAACGTTGGATTGTATGTCTGTCATTCACTCTTTTAACAGTTCTTGTGATGTAAGCAGGTATTTAACATTAAAGAAAGAATTTGATGTTATATATGCCGGTTTTTTTTAAGATAAAACCCGATCCATTTACTTTCCTTTTGAGCGTGCGTTTCAGATTCGCAGACAAGAATGAAGTTGTACCGTTAACATCAACGAGAAGTCTTTTGGTATTTAAGTTCCAAAGGTTTACAAGAATTGGAGAGATGAAAGTGTAATGAAACATTTTCAGAATTAACGATACTGACTGTAGCAATAGTAAATTGAAGTCCCTTCGTTGCAAGAAGATGTTTGGAGCAATGATCAGATTAAAATCCAGTGGTAGACAGAGGGCATGATGGTTGGTACAATGTCAAGTAAAGTAAAATTGGTTAGTATCTTTAAGCTAAGTTGTTTGGTTAAGGCCATATTATAATAAATCGACCATTACCTTTAAACAAAGTAAGAAAATAAGAAACAATTTGACGAAAGCAACAACTTTAAATTCTATCAAAATAAGTCATCTTGCAAATGATGACACGATGGTCTACACCATCATACTCTACCAAGATACACTAAATCTACGTAAAGGGAAAAGATTTGCATTCGATATAAAATTAAATCCCCCACCAATCTGATATTATCTGGGGAAATCAGACCAGCATTAGTAAATCTAGCTAAAATAATTTACAAAAACAACATATTCCTACAATTACAAATTTTTTTCAAAACATTCCCCCCTTTTGCAGTAGAAACACAGTAGATTCCACCTAGGAACTCCATTGAGATGAGGGACTTGTGCAGTCAAGTCATAATATGTTTAAAGAAAACCTGGTTATAGTAGAAAAATGATTCAAACGACTCTAAAAGCTAAAAGGGGTGGATTAAGCTAGCCCACTTGTTTCTGATCTGAATTAGTACCTAATAAAAGCTTCAATTTTTTTGTGGTTGTAGCTAATTGGTTACGGGAGGTACGCACACTGGATATCATAGACAAGAATGTTGAGCAGGAGTTGGAGAGGTGGTACTGTTAATAGGGGAGATTGCGACAGGTGGGATGTCGGTGGAGTTGAGCTGCGGCGGCGGATGTTGCCACCGGGGAAGCGGACCCGCGAGGAGGAGAGTGTGGAGAAGAGGTCCAGCATCCATCACTGCCTGCAAGAACTTGCCGTTTTGTGGCAATGACTTGTCGCACGGCCAGTACTTGTCACTGGATGACGATGATGGCACCTTAGCAGGCGACAATGTTGTCGAATCGTCACAATTCGAGGGTGACAAGGACATGTTCTCGTCGTCCGAGGTTGCACAATTCGAAGGTGGTTGTGTCGTCTTCATTTGCAGTTGTTGCGAGAGCAGTTGGTTCTCCGACACAAGTGCTTGCCATTGTGCTTGGAATTCGTCCCTATCTCTGATGATGTTTGCCAGCAGGTCTTTGAGTTGGAGGATTTCGTCGTCTTTTCTTGAAATATCTTCGTGAGCACTTAGGATAGCCGCCTCTAGCTCCAATCTCGAGTACAGATATTCCTCAATCCCCTAAAGAACATAACAAAAGCACAAAAATGAATGGGTAGCTACACACAGACACTCCCAATCGAAACTCGAAAATGGTAATCAGATGAACACCAAAAACATGGGTTCTTCATGAAATTGTCAACTCACCGCTTCTTGACAGTAGTAAGCCCAATTAAGAGGACTGCATTGTTCTTCCATCTTTTTCTCCAGTTGAACAAAAACAGAGCAGAAAAAGCAAAATGTGAATGAGGTTGTTAGTTACACTTTCTTTATTATAAGGTTTTGAGGTAGTTTGCTTTTACTTTTTATTTGGTTGTAATAATAATACGGGACATAAATATGGTTGAGGAAAGGCCAAAAGCATGGAAAGGGCAGGTATGGCTAGTGCTCAACTTTATACTGCTAGATTCTTAGTACACAAATTTGAACCTTTTAACTGTGAAAGGGATTCAAGAAATATGAATTAAAGTTGGAGGCTTGAGTGCCCTTTACTTAATTATAATTATATATATAGTAACCAGCACTTGTTAAGAGTGTTTGTATATTCCACCCCATCGACATAAAACCATACATGACAAACTATTCGAGTTCGTAGAAAGAATTCTTTGGAAATTTTTTCTTTGACGACGTCTCTTTGTTTTTATGACGATGAAACTCACAGTCGTTATCTTTTTGTGCGTATTTGATGAATCTCGATTTAACGCATTACCTTCCAAATTATGTTTGCTTGATAAATCCGTATATGACAAACTTAATTTGTGTGACATGCTCGTCTAAGAAAGTATTGATAGTGAGAATCGAACTCATAACTATTGATTAAATACTTACATATTCCACTAATTCGGAATTCTAGCTTGAATGAGACCTTTTAACAAATGTAACATGTTTAACATAAAATTTTACGTTGACTTGTAAATTAGAAAAGATGAACTAGCCCAAATTGTTGTTGAATTTTTAAATAACTTTTCAAATTTTTTTCTTTTTTTTTTTTTGGCTAAAGCTAGGAGAGTGTCTCGTCGTAATCAAGCATAAACAAATTTTTTTAGAACATTTTCATTTCCAATGAAGAAATTCTTTTGTTCTTGGATATATTAATACACCATGTAATTGTACATATATTAATTTTCTAATTTCCTTCTATCATTACACGATCGATCAGTGTGGTGCGTGTGTAATAGGTGGATAGAATATTTAGAACAATATGAGTTCAGATTTATATATTTGTAAAGAAAAATAAATAAAAAATTTATTTTTATAATTAATAATAAATGTGTAATAAAGTTTGCATTAAATATAATTGAAGAGTGGATTAATACAACTAATAAAACAACGTAACGGGTTAAATGAATATTGTATATACGTTGGAGGAACACAATTTATTATATTAAATTTACATTAGGTGGATTAATTCAAAAGAGTTAATTAAAAAAAATCGGATATTTATATTCTATTTTGTGTTGTCTACACTTTATATGTGTAAAATATGTGTCATGGAGTGTAAATAATAAGAATTGAAGTGTAAACATCAACTTCCAAAATAAAATTGTCATGTAGTGTCTGAGTTGATGAAATAAATTAATGTTTGATTAATAGTTAGAAGTTTGATTCTTATAACCAATACTTTCTCGGACGAGTTATTGTAAATGACGGTTTACTTAGTTAAGCTAGTGTCTTGTCCTGGACAAAAAATTACCGAGTACACACCGAAAAATAACAGCTGCCATAAAAATAAAAATAAAATTAACTCCTATGGTTTATCCTATGTGCTTTTCAAATTGCTTCTATTTATGGAGTCCGATTAATCAAGAAGAATATTAAAATGAAGTGAGGTTAGAATTAGTTAATGGGAGGGTCCATTTACAATAAAACAACAGTTTGAATTTTGACCAACTCTAATGGAAACTGCTCCACCACGCGTTTGTGTGCTTGTGGGGCACAACGCACATTATGACTAAATCGAGTTAAATTATCCCCTTCCAAATAAGAAAAAAAATCGAGTTAAATTACTCGGAAAAAGGAAAATTGAATTAACTTATAAATTTTAATATTAAAAAAACAGTGCCAAGTTTGCCATGGCTACGAGTAATTCTTCGGTTGTTGCAGAAATTAAATGACATTTATATAATTGTCACATCTCATTTAAATATATAAAAAATTGATCATGTTTTTCAATTATTTTTTTTAAATATAAATTACAAATTTAACACACTTTTCAATTTGGATGATGGATACAAATGTGGGGGAAAAAATGTGATCCAAGAAACACAAATGATTAAACATGAAACGATTATGCTTTATTTTTCACCAACAAAATGATTATTTAGGTTTGATCCCTTACGTCTATAAAACCAAAGCGACAAATATACTCATTTCAAAACATCTTTTATACTCCAATTCCATCAATTACCTCGTATAAATGCAGGCGGAAACAAATTATTACTAATCTTGACTTTTAATAGCGTAAAAGAAAAAGGTCGATTTAAAAATCTTATTATTAAAAAGTGCATAAATTTTACTTGAAATTTGTTTGACTAAATTTATGTTAGAAATTTTGGGAAATACAATATATGTATAGGATGTTTATTATATATAGTTCAAGTTTTTATTTCTTCTTGAAATTTAGAGTCCGCGTCGAATGTTGGCTCCGTAAAATGATTGTCACCTGAACATGATGAAATTAAAATACAAGAAAGAACATCGTTTTAATTGCCTTTTCGTAGGAAATGATAAATTTAAGGATTTTTGGTAACTAATTAATTATTATTTGAAACATAAAAATTCACTTTGATTATAGTTCAATCATTATTGATGTAATTAAAACGAGTTGGACATAACTATTGTCACTAATTATTAACGTTTCACCAAGTCAAGCCACTCTACATTATAAATCACATTTATTAAAATTAAAGGCATAGATTAAGCATGAATTGGGAGGAATACTTAAAATATTTTTTTTTAAAAAAAAATAGCCGGTCTCTTAAGAGACGAGTCAACTCTACGTATATTTACAATAATAAGTAATACTTTTGATATAAAAGTAATATTTTTTTATGAATCACTTAAATAAAATATTCTTCTCACAACATTAACTTGTGAGATCGTCTTACAAAAGTTTTTGTGGAAAAAACCCATTATTCCTTTAACCAATTTGAAAGCTCTTCTTTTATTTTCGATCCATTTTTACACGACACTCTATATATATATATACCGATTTTTTTTAATAAAATGTGGTTGAAATTTACACCTCCCAATTCAATTTCCAAAATATACATATTTTAAAGACAAAAACTTGTGTGAGACGATCTGACGTGAGACGATCTGACGAGTCGTATTTTGTGAGACATATATCTTATTTGGGTCATCCATGAAAAAGTATTATTTTTTATGCTAAGAGTATTACTTTTTATTGTGAATATCGGTAGGACTGACCAATCTCACAGATAAAAATTCGTGAGATCGTCTTATGAGAGACCTAACTCTATTTTAAAACACCAAAAAGCATGCAATACCAGAACTTTTTGAACCCTACCCAAAATTTATTGTCCAAATATATTGAGTTCGATTTGGGTACGTAAAAGCAAAAGAATAACTGAAATAATTATTAATAATCCAAGTGTTGTCTGTTTATGGTGGGTGGTGCGAGTCGCCTTTTTTGGTTTCGTGCAGCAACACGGTTTACGCTGTTCAGATATGAATTGATTTGGTTTAGATCATAATCAAATCTTTTGTCAACTTGTTGCTCTTCCACATGCCATTTTACATTATTTCTGCATGGGTCCTTTCTACTTTTTTGATAAAAAAAGAAAAAAAGAAAGACGACCTCCAATTTTTCTAAATTTGCTCTAGTACATTTATCACAACAAAAGATTTCAGTGTATTCAATATTCAGACCTTAGGCGTTACAACCTGTGGCGGAGCCAGGATTTGAAATCTACACGTGTTAAATTTTTTTAACAAAAATATTGAAAATCTTGTTAATGAGAAACTGTTTGAGACTACGATGAACAGGTATCATAATTATGACTTTAATTGTGATGGATTGTTTTGTCTTTTGTTAAAAAAATTTAGTACGAGTAGATTTCAAATCCTGGCTCCGGCACTGGTTATGTGATCAAATTTCGCCCATAGTATGTTCAAACATGCCTCTTTCCACCAATCATACTCTTCTTTTACTAATATCAAGCCAACTCTCGGATTTTTTTGAGCGTTTTTCCGCAAAATTTTCCTCATCGACACAATTGAATCATGCCAATATTTGTTTCCGCTTTTGAGGGAAAGATTTGGTGAATCAGCTTCAGGTCATCCGGCTTTTATGACGTATCCATCCTTCTTCAAGAGCTCCCTCCACACGTATTCCGCATAATATGGGCAAATTGGAGCTACAAGTCAAGTTTGGACACCATAAATCGTCTCAACAAATAACGATGCATTCTCACGGAGGTGCAAGAAAGTCTATATTCATCTCTCGCAGCTTGAAGATCGTAGAAGCCACATTACAGAACCTCTCGAAACATGTATTCGCTGTAGCTTTTCTCAGTCACCTTAACGGCTATGTTCATCTCATTGAGAAAAATAGAATCTGCATAAGTGGTAGCTGGACCGTTTCAAAAAGATAACTCAGCAGGACCAGGGACGTAGCCGGTTTACTCGACCCTACCCCTACTGGCAGTGCCCGCAAGGGTCGATCCAACGGCTCGGATTTTTCCAAGTCAATTTTTTTTTTTTTTTTACATGGAGGTGGGCCCTGATCACTCATGTGGAGTGATCCGGGCCGTTCATTGCCCATGCAGGCACTGCCTGCACGGACAGGGTGAAACAATCCGACGTAGCCACCCCAAAGGATGGGGTGGGCTCTAGCCCGGTCTATTTTTTTGGGTCTAATAGGAATATGGATTGAGTTTTTTTTTTTTAAATTTTAGCTTTGTATTTTTAATTTTAGCCCAATTTTTAGTCCAATATTTAGCCCATTTCTGAGGGTTTTCTTTCACAACCATCCCCCAAAATGGAAACAAGAGGATGAAAGACTGCTAGTCTCCTACTGGTTGGAAATCTCACGTGAAGGAATTTTTATATATTTAATTTATATTATTTAATGTTGTTTATGGATTCATTCAGCCTAGGATAAAAATATTTTCTGGCTACGTCCCTTAGCAGGACCGTTGCAACACATATATTCCCTGATCTTGACACTTCTACTTTTTCAGGCTCTCTATAGGCCACTGCTAGCCCCTGATCTAGAAGCTTTATAAGGCTTGTGCCTTGTCAAACTTCTGGCATCCCGAACTTTCATTCTAGTAAACTCACCAACAAGCATGGTTCCTTCATAGAACCCTCCCTTGTACGCTATTCGCTTGGCAACGTCAAGCTTTTCTCTTTCATTATGACTCTTGATCTTCTTCTCCACGCATATTCTCTCCGTGGGCTTGTCTCCAATTTCAGCGTAGTGGATGATGGGTATGATCTCGAATGGATCTACCCAATCGTCCTTCACACTCTGCATTGCTCTTAATCCTGGCTTTGCTTTCAAATAATGGAGGGCCATGTAGTCATCTGGAGAATCACTAGGAACACTAGCAACAACTCCTGTGCCCATGTTCATGAGAACTGTGACATGGGCATAGTATATATAGTATCATAAAACGCTAAGGAGATTTAAAAGGAAGACCTGTTAGATCTCGACCAGTCGACTCAACCAAACAAGTTGGCTTATCTGGAAAACGGGACTGGTTTTGATACGCCAAATTTAGAGCAACCCTTCTTGTTAAGATAAACACTTCAAGATACCACTACAATAAAAATAGTTTTTCGCAGCGCGCAAATTCTATTTCCGCGGCGCTCATTGCACACTGCACAACTGCAAGCTGTTGAAAGTTCAAGATTATCCGCTGTTAATATTATTATCCGCAGCGTGCATATGTACGCCATTAATACAATTATCCGCAGATTGCTCGGATTATCCATGCATGCTAATTTACATCTTCGTAAAGAAAATGTTAATTAAAAAATAGATTAATTGGCGATGAGGGTTAAAGATGTAAATTAACTTTGTTGGGATACTCCGGGCTTGGCGATCTATGTAGAAATGGTAGAATGGTGACATGAAACTTAGGAATACAACACTCAAAATCGAAAATTTTACTGTAATGAATCGTGATACTTTTCCTTGGGAGGTCAAAAACCTATTCGGTTTCTTATGATCAGATAACGTGAGTCTCTCTCATTTTTAATATTGAGAGTGTTTATTCCCTTGTTTCAACATCATCCTATCATTTGAGTCTCTATCAAATTTATGGAAGTTCAAATATATCTTGATTATCCAAGAACTAACATTTAACCACATCACATTGGAAAAATACTCAGATGCGGTATACAATAATCTAACTTTGTGATATGGCCTCTTATACTTTGTAGTAATTAATAAATGTTTTATTGTAGAAATAATTTCATTTAACTGGAGAATTAGCGTCGAGGAAAGACAAAAACTTGTGTGAGACGGTCTCACGGGTCGTATTTGTGATACGGATCTCTTATTTGGGTCATCAATGAAAAAATATTACTTTTTTATACTAAGAGTATTAATTTTTACTGTGAATATCGGTTGGTACCCGTCTCGCAGATAAAGATCCGTGAAACCGTCTCACAAGAGACCTAGTCACGGATCTGCTGTGTTCGCCGATATGTTGGGACGATGTCTTGGCTCTCAATTATAAGTCTCTAATAAACCTTTCTGCAACTAAAAAACATGATATTTAAATGATTGTATATTTTGAGTTGCATGATTAAAATTTTAATTGAGGTACTGACTGCCACTAGAAAATATCAATTGGGTTTATTGGTTTTCGCAAAAAAAAAAAAAAAATCTGATAACCGTGAATAATTTTTTTACCGTGCTTTACATATAATTTATAATATTTTTATATTAATATTGTATTAATTTTTGTTATTTTCAATTTTTTAGGCATAGTTTTTTTTATTATGATGTAGATATCAAATTTCAATTATTAATTTCGTTCATATTTTTTATATTTAAAAAAATCACTTAACTTGATTATCGATTTAAATAACTAAATCGGTTTTCATAACAAAATTCGGTTCGATTAGCTTTAAAAAAATCGATTAAATTGAATAACCAAAGGCTCACCTCTGCATTTTTTCTTACTTCTCAAATTCTACGATCGAACTTATCTCAACCATGGTTTCAGCAATCCAAAGCAGGCAACCGAGGGACTAGAAAACTCAGATTTAGCCCCACCATTAATACTTAAAATGATTTGATACTGAATTTTAATTTCTCAATCGTCCGATGTATAATATAAAATTAAATACATAAGAAAAATCGAAAAATATTATCATACAAGATATATTCAAATAAATTGTTTAACATTATCCAATATAATTACTTGACTTCGATATTATATATGCTTTAGAGGGCATTCTTTCTCATTCCCCTATCCACTCAAAAAGAAAAAGATATAATACTACCCTAGTTTTCAAAATATTAAATCTAAGACGTGCAAAGCATTACAATTGTTATATGTATATATATATATATATATATATATATATATATATATGGTTTTCCTATGATTTTTCATCAATGAGATGCCATTCGCATGTTTGAAATATAAATTTAATATATTATCACATCCAATATGAGTATTATTTCATTGGTGAGACATAAAAATAAATATGAGTGGTGAACAACGTAACAAAATTATATATATATTATTTATTATGAGTTTTGGTCAACTTTATTAATAAATTCAATTATAATTTCATTAACGTATTGGCATAAATTTCGGGCGGCCATCGGCACATGGCCGTTGCCATTTGCTGCTTTTATCAAATCAAATAATAAAAAAACCAATAACAAAATTCAAAATTTTAAAATCTTATGATATGTTGATATAATAAGACAATATTAGGATATTATAGCATTACACTTTAATTGATTGAACGAATTGTCAAGTTAACATCCCCTTGTTAGTGTGATATGGACGACGTCGGGAGGCACAAAAGAGACTATCATTTTAATTGATCTAGACTTTCATTTTCCATATTTTCAATTGATTAAGACTATATTATTCAATCATTTTAAATCCATGAATTATCAAATTTTCAGTCCATATATTATTGGCAAAAATTTGTGTGTGACGATCTCACGTATCGTAATTAGTGAAACGGCTCTCTTATTTGGGTCATACATAAAAAAATATTATTTTTTATGCTAAGAATATTACTTTCTATTGTAAATATCGGTAGGGTTGACCAGTCTTACAGATAAAGATTCGTGAGACCGTCTCACAAAGACCTACTCTAGATTATTAACTTCATCATAGGCCTACCACGGCCGGATTCCACGAGTCGGGATATCCCAACCACCTTGAACCGTTAGAGTTCTATGCCTAATTTCTTGTAAATCTGGAAAAAAAAAACTCCCAAAATTTTGATAAATAATTTAAAAAGAGATTTCAAGAATTGAAATTATGTAATTTGTGACCCTAGGTCACCTCTGCTTTGTGATGAGCATAACTAAAATTCTTGTTTTCGTTTCCTCAAAGTAAAGCTATTTAATTTTGTTTTGTAGTGAAATTAAAATAACTTATGTATGAGATTGAAGCATCGTCGTCCGGCACAAGAGAGAAAGAAGAAAGTGCCTTCTGTCCTCGTTGCCGGCATGTCGTCGCTTCCTAAGACTTAATCCCGTTTGACTTCATTTTTCTATAGCGCCCTTCCCTCCAACTTTGGCAATTACGAAGAAAACACACTTTAAAAAATAATAATAATAATTAATCAATGTTTGCTCCCGCTGTGAATTTAAGTTAACCAGTTAAAATTATAACCATAAAGATTTGAAATAAATTTTTGTTTAGTTAAATTCTCTAAAGACATAAACTTTAAATTTTGAAAGCCTCGTCTTATTCAACGAGTTTATTGAGTTACAATAATTGTCTTTGCTTAGAGAACAATTGAAACATGATGTTTGAGCTGTTGTACGATTTGAAAAATTTGAATTGTACAATTACTGCATATTATAACTTTTGATAAAACGAAAAACGTTTATTAAAGTCATATCACATATTTGATTTTTATTTATTACAGGAAGTTCATTTATTGAGAGAAAGATATCAATAATTAGCTCTTGTAATCGAGACGAACAGTGATAGACGATGCAGTCAATTTTTAATTAAAATAAAATAATCAAATAGTGCCGACGTGAAGAGATAGGATCGCATGCCAAACCTATCGTGTATTCGTTCGGAAAATATTTTATAACCGTGTAAATATATGTATGTACAGTCCGTTATATAGAAACACCAACCGTAGGCAAACCAATTCCAAGCGATCAGCTTTCAAGAACTCTCCCGGACAATATCACGTTACAGTCTGGTATACAAAGAGATTCTAACACATTATATTAAGCAGCGGAAAAACCAATATTTGCACCATCTCCTTTGGGATCCACCCACGAGTTTGTGGTGTTCAGTCTGGCAAAATAATGAGTAGAAGGAAGCTGGGTTCATCCACACTGTTTGCTTTCTTTATCTGTATTGTGCTGCTCCGGTCACATTTCCTGCAGCTTGTGCGCTGTCAAGTGGGTGAATTCAGTCCACCCATTCCAGAAAATCTTGATTTGTTGACACAATTAGCGTACAATGGGCTCAATAATCTGACCTCTGATATTCTTTCCAGTAAACTTATTCAAGACTACAGCTTTTGCATTGAGGACCCGTAGGAGTTTCGACTCTCATTTCCAGCTTTGTTTTTATATATATATATATATATCCTGAAATATTTGGTGCGTGTGTTCGGTGGAGGATTCCCATAAAATGCTGAAATTTACAACAACAAAAAAAAAACGTGTATTGAGATTTAATAGCTCAATTTTCTTTCATGTTTCGAGAAAATTACAGAAACTAGCAAAAATGTTCTTTTTTTAAATTTAAAAAAAAAAAAGAAAAGCTTTTTGGGGTGTTTTATTGGTTGATGGCGGGTTTTAAAGATGATAAATTATTCGATCAGAATGTGTAACATGTTACTTTATATCATATATTCATGTGCAGGGAAGCTGAATGGAACACGGCTTTTAATTTTTCTTCAGATTTGAGTTTTGTAGCTGCTTGCCTGGCCAAAACTGGAGGTAATACGTACCGAGTTCATGTCCCCGTTTTGTTGAAAAACTCGTCATAAACACGGACAGGGGTCCATGGATTCACTTAAATTGTTTTAATGATCCAGATTTCGTTACAAATATCTCGAGTTAGTGCGCGAGTAAAATTGGAAATTTTTTTCCAAACGTTTTCCATCCTAACATTGTAGGTTTGTATTCATGACACATGATTATCGTAAATCGAATCAAAATTTGGAGTCAGTTTGATATGGAATCGACTAAAAGTTACTGTAGTTTGACTTCATCTTTTCAGCTGGGAATAACTAACCACCTTTGAAATTCGATCATTGGAATTACAGACAAAGTAAATTATTAGACAAACCCCACCGAATGTGGATTATATTTAAATTTATGACCTTTATAAATTGCACAGTTTCAAATCTATTCAGCTTTTAATTTAGCACTTCCATCTTTGAACCTCTTAGTTTTTCAACCACAGATGTTACTCCAAGATTATGTAATGCGGCAGAGATGGAAGTTTACTTTAATAGCTTGAAGCATGGTTGGAATCACATTAAGCCTAATAGGAACTGTAACTCTACACATTGGGTTGCTGGTTGCGAGCCAGGATGGGCTTGTGGCACTGGCTCTGACGAGCCTACCAACTTTAAGAACCCTCATCAAATACCTATGAGGCAGTCTAATTGCCAGTCTTGCTGTGAAGGTTTCTTCTGCCCATATGGTATCACTTGCATGATGCGTAAGTTATCAAGAAAATTTATCAACTTTAAATTTAGTTAGTTCTATATTTGAACCTACATGTAGTCTTCTTAGGGTGTTCTATATGAGTCTGTTCCAAAGTTAAAAAATGTTTTTTTTATTACAGTATGCCTCACAAGACTATTGATCAGTATTATATATGTGATTCATGCATTGTGGTTTTGAGGTTTTAAGTCTTATTCTCGTTCAATATTTGATAAAGACATCCTAAGTATTTCGGTATTTTTCCCAAATTGAAGCGTGTCCATTGGGTTCCTACTGTCCACTTGCAACCTTCCATCCTAATACAAGCATGTGTGCACCGTAAGTACGATTTATACATGTGATGATGCTTCTTTAAACTTAGTGTTTTTCCATCATGTAATGTGCACAACTTATTCATTAGTAGGAATCTACAGATATTCTTACAAACCACCTCCAGGAGATTCAAGTCACACTTGTGGTGGTGCAAATGTGTGGACAGATGCTCATTCAAGTAATGAGTTATTTTGTTTGGCGGGTTCTTATTGCCCCTCAAGTACTGAGACAAAGCCTTGCAGCAGTGGGTAGTGATTCATATCTCAAAAACTGTCGAAAAAACGATTTTTTGTTATTTGAATATTTCTAGACTTTCAATTTTAACCGCACCGTTTTATTTCCTTGTTTTCTAACTTTCAGAAATTACTGTCCAATGGGTTCTACAGATGAACAACGTGAGTTTCGAGTTAAAGCACACCATATTATTGTCTCTTTCTTTCCTTGCTCTTTCTCTGTCCTTGGCTTGCCATTGTTGCACGTGAAAAGCTTGTATTTGGAATAGATTATTAACTGGATACTCTGTTAAAATTATTTATTATACTGACATCTTTCAACCCATCTTAATGGCGACTATGTCAGGATGCTTCAAGTTGACTACATGCAATGCCAAAACAGCAAGTCAAGATATTCATGCGTATGGTATTATACTAATTGTAAGTAATTAAACTCGAATTTGACAGTGTTTCCAAGTTTTCTTGACATGTATTATCCGTTGCTAATGTGACCCGTCGTGTTTTTACTCACATCTTGAGTATCTAGTTTAATGTATGCGGGAATAGTTGATAAATTATAACCAACTAATGTCGCAGGCTGCACTAAGTACCCTTCTGATCATAATATATAACTGCTCCGACCAAATACTTACCACAAGAGAAAGGAGATACGCCAAATCCAGAGAAGCAGCGGCAAGAACTGTCAGGGAGAAGACGCGAGCCCGTGCGAGGTGGAAAGCTGCTAAAGAGGCTGCCAAAAAGCATTCTCAAGAATTTCGGTCACAATTTTCTGGCAGATTTTCGAAGAAGAATATTCCAAATTCTGATCAAGTTATAATTTTTAATCAAACAGAAAGTGAAACTACGTGCGATTTGTATCCATCTTTGTCACCTACTGCATCTCAAGCTAAGAAAACCGAACCCGTCCATCTTATGAACATGATATATGAAATTGAAGGTGATTCCGCTAGTTTTGAGAGTTTTGATCTAGAGTCAAGAGAAATGAATGGCAAGAAAATAATCTCGAAAGAAAAGGATATTCATACTCACAGTCAGATTTTCAAGTACGCTTACGCACAACTTGAGAAAGAGAAAGCTCAACAGCAGCGCGACAAGGACCTTACGTTCTCGGGTGTCATTTCAATGGCAATGAACAGAGAGCCTATTAAACGGCCTCTAATTGAGATTTCTTTCAGAGACTTAACTGTCACTCTAAAGGGCAAACATAAAGATCTTTTGAGGTCCGTTACAGGGAAGATAAGACCTGGTCGTATTACTGCTATTATGGGCCCATCAGGTGCTGGAAAAACGACATTTCTTTCAGCTCTTGCAGGAAAAACAGTTGGATGCACAGTAAGCGGAATGATATTCATTAATGGGAAGGCGATATCTATTCATTCATACAGAAAAATCATTGGTTTTGTGCCGCAAGATGATATTGTGCATGGGAATTTGACTGTGGAAGAGAATCTATGGTTTAGTGCAAGATGCAGGTACGTGATGTTTAGTACTGAATATTTTATAGATGCAGGGGGACAGGGGCTGTGGACAACAACAAAACATGACAATTGATCTGTAATCTAGACCTTTATTGGATATTAGAGTGGGGTATGTGCATGTGGAACTGTGTTTGTGACAAAGTAGAATGAAAACATAATTGTCCTTACAATTCACTCTTTATAAACTTTTCAGGTTCTTGATCTTTTGCCCTATTTCCCCCTTGTACTAATGAAATCTTTTCATCACAAAATGCAATGGCATTTATATTTTAAAATTTTCAAGACTGTCTGCAGATTTACAAAAGCCGGAGAAAGTTCTTATTGTTGAGCGTGTCATTGACGCCTTGGGATTACAGCCAATACGGGGTTCATTAGTTGGAACAGTGGAGAAACGTGGTATCTCTGGAGGTCAGAGAAAACGAGTAAATGTTGGTCTAGAGTTAGTAATGGAACCGTCATTATTATTCTTGGATGAACCAACTTCGGGGTTGGATAGCTCATCATCTCAGCTACTTCTAAGATCACTTCGACGAGAAGCTCTGGAAGGGGTTAATATCTGCATGGTTGTCCATCAACCAAGGTAACAGTAACTACCCATTTTATGCTTTGGGCTTTTGAAAAAGGCTGATCATTGCCAATGTATGCAGCTAAACATTGCTATTTTTGTTTGTGAGTGCACCTATTGTTAGAAATTACAGAACTATTGTCATTTAGATGAATAGCAATAAATCGAAATTTTCATGTGATGGTATTCTAATATTTTTCTCAAGGACAAGCCTTTGAATTGATACTTCCTTTTCACTTTCTTTTTGCAGCTATACATTGTTCCAGATGTTTGATGATTTAATACTTTTGGCAAGAGGAGGTCTCACTGTCTATCACGGACCTGTAAAAAATGTTGAAGATTATTTTTCGAGTCTTGGCATCAATATACCAGACCGTACTAATCCTCCAGATTACTTCATCGATATTTTGGAAGGAATGGTTAAAACTAGCTCAAGCTCAGGCGTGAGTTATACAGAACTTCCTGTTAGATGGATGCTACATAATGGTTATCCTGTGCCCCCAGATCTGAGAAAATATGCAGGACCTGATACATCCCCACTGAATGGTGATCGTGGTCATGAGATTCCTTGTTCTGTCCCGGAGGAGCAATCGTTTGCTGGGGAAGTATGGCAAGATGTTAAATGCAATGTGGAGCGGCAGCGTGACATGATACGGCACAACTTCCTTAGGTCGATTGACTTGTCAAATCGAAGAACCCCAAGTACTTTTGTGCAATACAAGTATTTCCTTGGAAGGTACATGATTTCAAAGATGATCTTGATCAGAAATGCCATTTGACTTAATTTCAGTTGCTGTTTAAGAGGGGCTGAAAACCGAAAACAAAAATGGGAAATGTTCGTCATATAATTGGGGGTTATTATATGTTGATATTCTTTATTTATGTACTTTTTTTCCGAACAAAATCATTATTTAGTTTTCTAATCTTATTATATCTCAGGGTCGGCAAGCAACGGCTGCGAGAAGCTAAAACGCAAGCAGTAGATTATCTCATCCTGTTAATTGCAGGTGCATGCTTGGGATCACTGACCGAGGCAAATGATATGACCTTTGGATTCGGTGCTTATACATATACAATAATTGCTGTTTGTAAGTTCATTAAATTTTTGGGCTCACTTGTACTATTTTAATGAATTGTTCATCTTTTTTATGTACCAACGTCGGCATTTTCTTGTCCCCTGGTTCAAAAGCTACAAAATTGTTTGTTGGCTTCCTTCTCATGACATGACTTGCTCAACATTCACCTACTTTTCTTCGTCAGTAATTTTCCATTATTGCTTCGTGGTGTTTCTAACTCGCCAAATTTCAGCTTTGTTGTGCAAGATCGCAGCTTTAAGATCATTTTCTCTCGACAAATTACAATACTGGAGGGAGAGTGCTTCTGGCATTAGCAGCCTGGCCCATTTTTCGTCCAAAGACACCGTCGACCTATTCAATACCCTGATAAAACCTGTGGTCTATCTCTCAATGTTTTACTTCTTCAGCAATCCAAGATCAACCTTTACATATAACTACATTGTCTTGCTCTGCCTTGTTTACTGTGTTACTGGTATTGGATATGTGCTGGCCATCTTTCTTGAACCTGGTCCCTCTCAGCTGGTAAATTGATAGCTTTATCTAAATAACTATGATCATTATAGTTTGATCTTCTATAAGAATGAAGAATTTGAATCTTTTAATTCATGCAGTGCTCGGTATTACTTCCTGTTGTTCTGACTCTCATCGCGACTCAGTCGAACGGGAGCAAATTCGTGAAAATTTTAGCAGATTTTTGTTATCCAAAGTGGGCCTTAGAAGCATTTGTTATAGCAAACGCAGAACGGTAATTTGCAACATGTACTAGTGTCCTTAATTTTCTGATATTTAGACTGGCTTTTCTTACTCGTATATTTGAATTTCAGATACTATGGTGTGTGGCTATTAACCCGTTGTGGTTCATTACTCAAGTATGGGTACAATGTTCATCATTGGATTTTTCGTTTATGCACACTAATTCTTGCTGGCCTAATCTGTCGTGCCATCGCTTTCATTGGTATGGTGACACTCCAAAAAAAGTGAGTCGAAGCATTGAGCATTCCTGGGATGATCTTCAGTGTTTTTTGGTTTAATAATTTACATCCACCTTGGTTGCAAAAGCCAAATGTTGATGAGTTTGATAGACCTGCATACGAACGTTCATTCATGCTAAGAGACAACACAGTGTGTAAATAAAACGAACTGCTTCAATTAATGGATTAACTGGTTGCCACAAAATTGATACTTGGAGGCAATCTTTATCAACAGCAGCACACCCCCCAAGCCAAGCCACGAGACTGTACCTAAACTGTTCGACTATCGTGTATGGATGAGCTTATGATAGATGACACTGTGAAAGTACAAATGTTAATTTTTGTAGGTTATGATGTTTGAGATTGGCTCTGTGTAGAATTATTTTTCCTGAACGATTCTGTTTTATCCGTTACATACACAAAATTGATGATCACACTTGAGTATTCATACTTTTAAATCAAAATCTGTCTACTCATCTCTACTAAAAATTTCCACACTGTGCTCCTGTGACCTCTTACATCTACTCTATACTATCTGCTAGTCAGCGAGTATTTCTCATCAGATTCACCTCACGTACCCTTTCTTTCTTATTTCTTGGTGTTTTCATTCCCCTGTTGTATTAATCGGTTCCTCTGGACAATTTTGTCACGTTGTTTACCGACAATCGTCACATAAAACTCTAATATAAAATACACTGCTAATATGGTAATGATGTATCAATCCACCCACGTCACCCAAATAGACGTAGCAAAAGTATGTTGTCAATCCTGGAAAACTAAAGGTTGCAGAAAACAAAACACAAGGCTTGAAGTATATCACCAAGGAAAAGGAAAGTGATCTTCGGAACTAAAGATGAAATTAACTACACTAACTGAACAATCAAATTCATTACAACAGTCGGTCTTCTAAAGAGATACAAGTTGAATATTCACGTTATTTTCCTCATCTGTCCTACAAATTCCTGTGTTCAAAAAATAAAAATAAAAACATAGAAGAAGAAAATTTGTCCGGTATGGAACGCTTAAAAGTAAAACTACATTCATCTTCCTAGCAACATGATGAGGCACGAAAACTGGTACCACCATGGCAGTTTTTCCAAAAGCAAGAGCCAAAGCTCGATTCAAATGCTTCCAACAAGCCCATTTCCGGTTTGACAAGGTAATTGAATTGGGACAGTGCAACGACTTTGTACTGAAAGGCCATATTGATTGAGATTCGGGACCTCTAGCATGAGCTATCCCACCCCTATAAATTATACTTCATGGTGAGCTGGTAACCCATCTAGTAATGTAATTTTAAATTTTCGGAAACGATTGTGTGATTAGATGTATCTTAGGGAAAAGAGTGACGCTACCCAAATAGATGTCAGCATCAGGAGGTTTTCATTTCCAAACAGCTTCCCCAAGAAACCGAAGAGCAGGAACACCTCTGATTTCTATATCAACGAGAGGCGCCTGGATCAGTTTCAAGCTAGAGAGCTCTGGATCGTTCTGAATCACATTTAAAGCACGTGTTTGATCCTGAAAAAAATGTAGATTGTTTATTCAATATGACAAGATAAGTGGTCGAAAGAAGTACAAGTTGCTAGCGATTTTTCATAACATAAATACATGCCTAAGCCCGGGAAGCAAAAAAGGGGCTTTCTAAATATACGAAACAAGTTTAATTTCATAAATGAACGTTCAGTGAGTACACAATTACCCTTCTGTACTAATCAATCCAGCTACAATCATAAGTTAGAGGTACAAAAAATTAATTTCTCAAACGAATTTTCAGTGCGTACACATTTACTATTCTGTGCTAATCAGTCAAGCTACAATCATGAGTTAGAGGTTGCTGAAGGACAAATTGTTAGAACAGTTGACATTTTAATACAGTTGAACTGAATAGTGACAAAGGCCAAACTCAAATTCAATTCAATAAACCATACATTAGTGTGCATGACTTCTACCAAAGAGATTACTGTAAAAAAGAAAGTTCAAAAGTTTTCGTACCTTTCTCTTCATTGCACAGAACTTGCAGTCAGAGGCAGATGGAGGCAGAATTTGGTTAACAACCAGTCTCTTAACTGGAACACTTTCTTTCTTCAAGGACGCACATAATCTTGATGATTCACTGATGGCCATCACCTAAACCACAGTAACCTTGGTTTATTTTTATCTTTCTGTACAATTTAGGGGAGGGATATTCTATCGTGGCTTCATACCCATGCCTCTCCCTTGATTAGAAAAGATTTACAGTTATAAAAAATGTGTTTCACTACCCATAAATTCAGAGAACACATGATTTTGCTTTCTGTAGGATAAGAGTTTTAACATAATTCTTTATAGATTTTCATAGCATTAGTACAAAACCTCCGAATGTGTTCAAACTTGTCAATACCGTAGGAATCGTTACAATGACAAACTCTGTTGAGTTGGTATCACGGAAAAGCTCTCTCACTTTTATCATTCTCTCCCTTAATTTCTCCAATTTGTCAGCCTGGAAAATAAAGGCTGAAATCAGAAATTCAACAAGATAGACAGCATGTTGGGAGCATTTAAATAAATTGAACTTACAGCATCTTGCCGGTTTTCTTCCTGGACAAAGAGAGATTTTATAGCCGAAGTAGCTGAAGTTATTTTCTGCCTCAACTGTAACAAGCATGAACGATAAAAATATAGGGTAAAAAAGTTGATAAATAAAAGAGGGAAAAAATAGCTTAATAAAAAATTTTATGCTATAAGACACATCTAGGTTTTTCGCCATTGGGTACAAATTACATACATTACAATTACCATCCTAAATAGTTTTACCTTCAAAATCTTTCCGATAGAAGCATCCAAAAAGTCTGGCAATGACAAGAGGCGCAATGTATGACCCTGTAGCATAGCCGCTGAGCATGAATAGATTTTTATCAGAATAATAAAATGAACTGAAATCTTGTTTCTCTCACCGTGGGGGCAGTATCAAACACTATTCGAGTAAACATACTGTACTCTGGTGATTCAAGAAATTGAATAACCTGTAAGTATTTATTATATTAACAACAGTTAAAAAAAAGTGTTATACCTATCAAAGTCAGCAATATTTTCTAATTTAACACATGCCTTGGAAATTGCAATAGCTTCATCTAGACCAGGAGGTGGTGTATCCAGCAACTCTCCAAGCTTCAGTTTCCCAAGCTATTCCCACAGAAATTGTGAAGTTAACAAACCACCAGAGGGATGAAATGAAAGCAAGGAATTTTTCCCTTTCCAAGTTCTTGAGAACACTTCAAACCAAAAGTCCATTTGATGTAGAAGTTGTTCTAAAATGCTTTTCTTTAGAAACAATTAAAGTTGGATCAGATTTTTATATTGTTTAAAGTTTAAACAAACGGTTAGAAAAACAAAATCAGAAAATGTGACTTTTCGAGATTCCTCTTGAGCTTCTCTTTAAAGATAAAAAAAACTATGTTACATTATTAAATCTAAAAACATAAAACACCTTCTGTTTTTCTTTTTTATTTGAAGTAACATATATGAACCGTTTTTTCGAGCTAAATGCTTCTTTAACCCACGTAAGTGATAGACTTGGATAAAATGCTTGAAACAACTAGTCTTATCCAGTAAGATTGATAAAAATGAAAGACATGGAAAAGGCATTGGCTTTGTCCATAAATTCAAAAGGTGCGATTCCAACAGCACTCAGAAGTAGTTCATCGATGAGCAATGCATTCGCAAAGAACATCGATGCTTGGCAGAGTTCTAGTCAAAGTGGCATAAACACATGAAAACAAATTAATATAATACCTTGCTCATCAAACTGATTGCAGAATTTCCATAACTTTAATGATCAACATTTACTCAGAGAAAGAGATATTTTGACCAGGGTCACGGATTACCTGGTCTGCAATGATACCAAGCCCCATTCCGTCCATGAAATCTTTTACTCCACTTCCACCATTTTTCTGACTGGCACTTCGAAATTCTTCCCTTGCTTTTTCAGGGTTTATCTGCCACAGCGATGCATTGAATTTTGCTAATTGTGCACAAGACTAAAAGGATTTTCTCAAAAAGAACTGCAGTTTATCAAGATTATCATAGCTAGAGAAAAACTGCCCCTCTCACCTCAAGTGCAAAAAGCGGAGAATTGGGACCCTCAACAGGCACTAACGTCCCTCCAGTTAAATCCTGAAAAAGAAGCCCAAAAGAATTCACATTCAAACCTCATCGATGAAATCCTACTGTTTTGAAATAAATATGAAGACACTTATAACCTGAGCGAAGGAATCACTCAAGGAATGTGCAGGATCAGTTGAAACAACTAGGGTGGGATGACCATTATTTGCAAATTTAACAGCAAGTGATGCAGCACAGCTGGTCTTTCCAACTCCTCCTTTTCCACCAAGCATGTAATATTTGCGTTGTGTTCCAGAGACCATTTCGTCAAAGCCAGCAACAGATTCTGTGGGAGCAGCAACTGATCTAACTGCCAAAAGATAATTTAAGTGATAAGCGGCTGTACCCCCTCAATTAACCAAAAAAGGAAACACTGGCAAGTTATTATTGACCAAGATTAATCCTCGTTTCACAATTCCAGCCTTTTTACTTTCTACACCGAATCACATCTAATAGATTTCTCAAACACTCCTTTAGCTCAGTTAAAACACTCTCCAACGATTTAACAGATAAAAATAAATGGAATACAATCACTTAGTCATTTGTCATCCACTTATCTGCAGCTTTCAATCTTCTTCATGTTTATAAGCTAAACTACTTCCATTAAACACATTTTGTATAGAATAATGTAAATTTTAACCAAATACATAACTAATTCCCTTGACAAAGACGAAATGTCCGGGTTGCTAAGCAGAATCGTCAATTCAAGTAACAAAAAAATGGATATGAAACAATAGATTTATTTTTAATCCGTGATTTCAAATTAGTTGGCTTAATTGGATTGAAAAAATTCAATTTTGACTTTGTATTCTTTCAGTAGTCCACTCACTTAGGAGTCATTGGGGACCCATCTACCAAGTTCTTCCCCGAATGGTTCCAGCCAAGGACAGCCTTAACATCCTCGGCTTAACCTCTTCGCTGTGTTGCTACTCGTATTCATCAATTCAAAAAGCCTTTTTGGGCCATTCAAGTGTGTGATAATCCAATATATATACGTATATATAAATGTTGCTCCATATAGCAAGAGAAACAAAGACACATAAAGTTATAACATAAAAGACACTACCAATACACAACAAAACTGGAATTTCATCGACTACCCATCTACAATCCAACTGAAAAACAATAAATTTTCACCTTGAAATTTTCCCCGGGGCATCTTTCTGGCAATAGAAATAGTCACAAAGCTGGAGCTACCACTGGACTTGAATTTCGAGAAAGACGTAAAAAGGGGTGTCTTGAATAAGTAAGAATGACGATAGTCATAGCTAATCATAATCGTCACAGGCTTTAGATTTGCGTAATTAGCAATGGAATTCGAAGTGAAAGAACAAGAAGCCATTAGAATCGTCACGAAAAACTATGCGTCGACACTCGACGATGGTAAATGTTAGAGATCAACCCGTTGCTATGGTGACCCGACCCGTTCACCTTTGGGTCTTTTAAAGACCAAAATTATCATTATTTTATAATTTCTTTTGAGTTTCAAAGATTAGCTTAAATGATGTATGATATTTTTTTCTCGTTCTTTTTTTTTCTCTCTTTTTTTTTTACAGTAAAAATTTCCATTCTCTCTCTTTTTTCTTTTTTTTTTCATGGTATCATTTTGTTTGGAAGCATGAAAATTTCCTTTTTTTTATAAATCTTATATCAGAATATCTTTCATATTAGAGTAGGTCACTTTTCTTACGATCTCACGAATCTTTATCTGTAAAACGGATCAACCTTATTCCGGTAAAAGATAAAAAGGTGAGACACCAAGAAAAGAATGAAAGAATGTTAATTATGTGTGTTTGCTACATCATGTTCATTCCTCAGTGAAATTCGGAATCTAAAAGGTTACCATTACGTGTACCAAGTGATTTGTTGTACCCAGACATGTCAAACGCCTTATCTTCAGAAGGCAGATGGCCGACTTCTCGTCCTTTGAACATTTCCATCGTTGAAGACCATGGAGCTGCAGACTGCACGTTCGAGCCATAAATTTCTTGATTCGTATTATGATTCTGGGGTGACATTCCAGTAGGCCATATGTTCCCAGAATTTATGTTTGTCGAGGTGATGGATGCCGATGACTGTTGCTGCTGATTCTTCATCGGTGATTTGGGACGAAGAGACTCTATTTCTGGGGTGATTAGGATAAGGTGTGGTGCCTCCTGGGGTGGATTTCTTCCTCCCAAGCCCACCCAAAATTTTCCATCCTTGTCTGCAAAATTCTTGACATATGCCTGAAATTTCCAAGATCTACTGGTTATGTAATCGGTAGAAGCTCCAGCATGGCAAGGAAGAAAATGGTGCAAGTTTACGAAATATGTAGCATCAATACTTTGTGATTAGGACATCTAGAAAGATCTATTTCTGATTTAATAGGGAAAAAACATACCTCAGAATTGAAATTTGAAGACGACAATTCTTTGCCAACTGTCAACCATCCAGAACGAATGTTATGGTCCCCACCAAAAAGCTCAAGCCTCCTTCGTCCAAGAGCAAAATGCTCTATGATTCGGTACATATCCTCAGGTTTTGCAGTTGAACCTACGGTACATTTGAAATCAGTAATGCCTGAGGGTAAATGAAGCAAGTACACTTGATATCAGCTCAATAACAACTAGGTTTGTTGTGAATTAGATATCAATAATATTCCATCACAAGCAAAATAAGTTGCAATTGATACTGCTTGTATCATCATTCTATCAAATATACTCGAAAAAAAATGATTTTCACAATCTTACAGAATGGCAGGAGAGAATGAGTTGAGCTAAAAATAAAAAAAATTATTTTTGAACCACTAGTTATCTCTATACTACCAAACTATATCAAGCATGAGAGAATGATACCCATGGCTCCTCATGCACAAGCGGGATGTTCAGAAGACCAGCTTATACAATACCAAAGAGAGAAAACGCTGGCAGTGAAGATCATAAATACAAAAATGATGCAGCATGCAACGTGTTGTTGACTCTAGAGAAGTTGTTCATTTGGGAGAGTAAACTTCTTGAGGGAGTGAAGGTAATCTAAGATAGGTTTCTTTTTATATTTTTTCACTTTCGAAGTTAATCAACTACTTATGGATGTTAAGTTCGCTATGATCGCAACTACAAATGAATGTTGACCTATTGACTAAACTATTTCTTGTGTGCCTGTGGGAGTGCATGCTTACTCCATCTTTAAGTCGATCGATTGTGCAGATTTTCAAATGGCATAGAGTATAGATGATCATTTAGATGTAAAAATGAAATTATAGGGGTTGTGCACCAGTGGGCATCACATTATTACTTATAGAATGGTTGCTTTTTAGAAATACTGTACTCGTTTTATGAAATAAGCTGTAATTCATGTCATACTAGAAGGAAGTAATCATATTCAATCTGTGATGAAGGTTGTATAGTACTGTCAGCATCCATTATTACTCGTTCATCATTCTGTTTGTGAGTAAAATTCTTCTTCTTCAATCCATTTCCAGATTGCATCAACTGTTTAAAATATAGTTTGAGTGCCACGAGAAGCAAGTTCAAGTAATCGCCACTACAAAAAAGGGCGAAAGACAACGGTTTTTCACCGTTGTCGTAGGTGAAATAAAACCGTAGTTAAAGCCCCTGCGGTTAAAGGGTGTGCTCAAAGACAACGGTGAAAAACCGTTGTCGTAGACGTCAAAGACGACGGTGAAAAACCGTTGTCGTAGGTCTTGTAAAACCATTGTTAAAGGCCATGTGGTTAAAGGGTGTGCTCAAAGACAACGGTGAAAAATCGTTGTTGTAGACGTCTAAAGACGATGGTGAAAAACCGTTGTCGTAGCATTGAAAATTAGTTGTTAAACTAAATTTTGCAACGGTTTTTATAAACCCGTCGCTATTAGACAGTTTATAATATGACGTCCGTCGCAAATCAGCGACGGTTACTAAAGTTCCGTCGCTAATAGGCGATGGTGTTTATATTAATTCCGTCTCTACTTAGCGACAGTTTATCATATGCTTTCCGTCACTAAATTTTTACGTAAAATAAAAAAAATTAATTTTATAATTTAATAAACCTACAAAAAAAACTTACAATCTTACTAAATTAATAAGATTTATAATCTTAAACTTAAAACTTAAAATAGCTTTTTTTAAATTAAAATAATATTTAAAATCTTACACTTAGAATTTACACTTAAAACTGAAAATAGCTAAAGAGAGAAGAATTTGGTGTGAGAAGAAATGACTAAAGAAGCGGTATTTATAGGCAATTTGCAAATAGCGACGGTATTCTAATAAATCGTCGCTAAAAGCGACGGAGATATCCAAATCGTCGCCATGAGCAACGGTTCATATAATCCGTCGCTATTAGCGACAGATTTATAAATAACCGTCGCAAAATTCAAATTAGCGACGGGTGTGTCGTCGCTAATTTAAAATTGCGACATTTTTATTGAAACTGTCGCTAAATTAAGCGACGGGTTTTTTTAAAATGTCATGAATTTAACAATGCGACAGTTTTGTTAACTGTCGCTAATTTATATTTGTGACAGTTATTTTGAAAACCGTCGCTAAATGTAGCGATGGTTTATCTCAGACTGTCGTCGATTTAAAATTAGCGACGGTTGTTCTTAAACCGTCGCTAAAGTTAGCTACGGTTTATGAGAAACCGTCGCTACTTTTACTCGATTTTGTTTAAAAAATTATAAACTACGACAACGTTTTTTCAAAAACCGTTGTCATTAACCAAATAAAACACTAAAAAACGACAACGTTTTAAAAAACCGTTGTCGTAATTAAAAAACCATCGAAAGACAACGGTTTACACATAAACCGTTGTCTTTGACCCTTGACAGAATCTTATATAGACAACGGTTTTTGAAAAAACGTTGTTGTAGACCAAAAAAACCATCCGAAAGACAACGGTTTTTAAAAATCGTTGTTGTAACCTAAAAAAAGCGCTCATAGACAATAGTTGTTAAAACCGTTGTTGTAGCAAAAAAAAAAACGCTCATAGACAACGATTTTTAAAAACCGTTGTCGTAGACACATCAAAGACAACGGTTTTTATAAAACCATTGTCTATCAGCGGGTTTTTTAGGCTGCGACAACGGTTCCGTTGTTAAAAGTTAAAAACACAACGGTTTTAATAAAAACCGTTGTCTTATGAGTGTTGTTGATTTGTATTTTTCTTGTAGTGCGTGGAGGCAAAAGTTATTGTTGAATTATCTTGCATGACCAACAATTCAAGCATGAGGGCAGCTAGGAAACTAGAAGCGGAGATTCTAAAGCTAGGAACAATCTTTTCTGATTGGATCAGAATACATAAAGCATTTGTAGAGCTTTTAAAGAATTGGCTGATATAAAAATGTCATATTGAGAATCAGAGGAAACAACAGATGAAAACTCTTCAAGTCCTTGCACCAGCCTTGGAGCACCAACTGTCGTTGCTATGACTGGTTCAATGCAATCGAGAAAGCCTCAGATATCGAAGTATTAGGAGCCATCAACAACTTTGCAGTTCTCTTACATTGGTTCCAAAAACAGTTACTCAAGGAGAAACAACACTATTCAAGACATCATGAGAAGAAACTCGAGAATTTCTACTGAGAGAGCCTAGGCAGGGGTGTAGATTTCAATCTCTATGAATCATTGCTTAATGTAGTTCAGGCCATGGAGAGCATCGAAATTAAGGATCTAACTTTGCAAACCATAAAAGCCAATTTGATATTAACAAGAAACAGACTGAATGAAGCCAAGGCAGATCACGGGGAAGTGATGAAGCGGGCCACTGATATATGATTCACGCTCATTGGCAAGAGTGAAAAAACAAGAAAATAAAAAGGATAAACGTTAAGCTCTCTCTCTGCCCGTATCCATCTCCAGCACCGAAATCTTCATTTTTCTTCTTTCAATTTCGAAGCTTTGACCTTCGATTCTACTCGCTCCGGTCGCCGAAAAATTTAATGAAATATATTTTCGGATAGCTCTCGTTGCAAGCTACGCATTGATACCCATTTTGTGCAGAAATCTCACGATACTTTTCGAGCCTGTCGGAAACCGCCGCTCGTTTTCGCCGGAATTTGTGAGGAAACTCTCGGTTTAAGTTTCCTAGAGCTTTACTTCGAAGCCTTGAGGTATTTAGGGTTTCGAAATTTTGGGTATTTTGAATAATTTGAATTCCAACAATTGATATCCGTTGTATTATTGATTGTAGATGAATTATTGAGTCGATTCGAGTTATTTATCGACTTTTTCAGAATTTAGTTTAATGAATTTCGAATTTTCAGATTTATAAATTGGGATATTTCGACTTTTGAGCTGAACATGCGCTAGTCGGACACCGTTAAGATATTGTAAATTGAAATTATAAGTTCTGGAAATTTTGTGTGAATTTTGGAGTTACTTTCGATAAATTCCTTGATTATTTAACTAAGATAGTAATTGATGTGCAATAAATAATTTTGCCACAGGATTGGAGTTTCGAGAAATATTTAAGATATTTTGTGGTAAATTAAAGTCAGTTTGATATGAAATGACGTTAAGTACTTTGTAATGAGTTGTAGCGTGCCTTATGTACTTCTGTGAATACGTGATTGCACTCATGCATTTATTTGAGTTGATACTATTAGTGCATAGCATTTCGAGCCTTGACTCCTTTGATTGCTATTGATATTGATCTATCGAGTTGTTGCGTCATCGATGGAGCGGGTGGGTAGGAATAGCACTCATGATGACTTGCATGAGGGCTGAGCGGGTAGCTCCCGTACCCTCGATGCTACGTGCATGGATGAGTGGCGACTTGATGTTGCGTTGCTACGTTCCTGGCACGGGTGGCCACTGTTACTGTTGTTGATGCGATTCATTTGGACTCCGTTTGGTATCCGTTATCGATTGTTACCTTTCACGCATTGCATTACATTGCATTGCATCGCATTTTACTTGATGTTATTTCATGTCAGTTATATTTGTCGTAATATTACTAGTTCGTCGTATTGGGGCCCGACCCCTCGTTTCTTTTTATGTTGTGGTTGTTTTTGATGCAATAGCAGGTTATCCAGGAGGATTTGGCGCGTCTAATGGAGCGTCAGGTAGTGGTGCCCAGTCGTCGAGTCATGGTTGAGAGTTCCCAAATATATATATACTATATTATGGAGTTATACATTTACCGGGGAGATGCTCCGTGTAGCTGTACTGTTATTTTTACGATGTTTTGAATTGATAGTTGTGTGATCGAGCCTTGCCGACTCTATATGTGTTTAGTCCTTGCCAGTGCGGCTATAGGGTTGTGAATTGATGTTATGGCTTTATTTCGAGTATATAAATGTTGTTTGTGTTGTTTGGAAATTTTTGGGATGTCCTATTTACGAATAGTTCATGCCGAAATTTCTGTAGGCCCAAAATGGAAAAATTTTAATCGCTTTCGCTGTTTACATTAATAAATCCTAGTTGTTTGGTCATTAAACGTTAATCAGGAGCATGGGTCTCCACATTTTTTGCATACCAATATTATGTGTACCAGCAATAATAATTTATCATATGTATCGATCATGGCAGTTTTAAAACTTACAAATCGTTGATTATAATAAATATTGAGTCAAGCAGTGTTATATATATATATACACTATATATATATATACACTATATATATATATATATATATATATATATATTAATTATATTCAATTTAATTTTGAGGGAAGAATAGAAGAATAAATAGAGGAAAAGTGAGCTTTCTGGTTGACTTGCCCCATAAAGTCTGTCAAATTTTAAAGGAATCAATCCTACACCTTTACCGAAAGTTGGAGTTATGAAACGATTCCCTTTGTTAAAGATCTCTACACCCATCACACACACCCCCACATTCAATAAATATTAATAAAGTTATGTGTAGATCGACGAATTTCAAATCTATGAATTTCACATATGTTAAAATATATTTTTTGTAATTTCATATAATAAATATCATAAAATTCAAATTCACTTCTTCTATGTTTATATAAAATTTCATGACAATTAGAATTGATTTCAAGCTTATCAGATGATGAAATTATTTGAAATCCATCATATTTTGTGTATCTAATGTCTAAATAAGTAAGATAAATATTTAAGATTTTATATATTGTTACAATGTAAGAATAAAAATACATTTATCTAAATGTAATTATAGAAGACGGGTTTCTATTTTTTATCCTATGAAACCATATAATTAACCAAAAAAAAAAAAAACACACACACACACTAACACATGTTAGAATACCGTGGCTTAATTTGTACTATATAGTGATGAAAAATTACAGAAGACAAAAACTTATGTGAGACGGTCTCACAGGTCGTATTTTGTGATACAGATATCTTATTTGCGTCATCCATGAAAAATTATTACTTTTTATGCTAAGAGTATTACTTTTTATTGTGAATATCGATAGGATTGACCCGTCTCACACACAAAGATTCGTGAGACTGTCTCAGGGAGCTAGCTCATTACATAATAATAATAATAATATTGTTTGTACTAAACAATCAAGATGTCTGTCGTGTGCGCTCAAAAGGAGTCACAAGTTGATGTTGTCTTTGTGGGGAAAAGGGAATAAAATTAAAGTTAGTTATTTTCGCCCTAAAATGATAAGAGTATTTTTCCCTTTTAAAAGGTTGTCCTTTGCGGAAGTAAAAAGTAAATAAAGCTTAAAGTGGGAATAGAGAATCCCACTCGTTCCACTAATTTATGTGTTTATTTACCAGAAAGGAATAAATTGTTTTCGATTTGTGCCATATTCTGCACTTGAGAACATGACAAGTTATTGCTCGAGATTCTCCATTTACGACGCACGTAAATGGACAATTTTTTTTATGTACATTCTCGAAAATTCATCCGAATATATTTTTTCTTTTTTATAATGTGGGAATTTGCGGACGTTATTATTTAATGTACATTAAATAAACTACTAATACCACAATTTGCAAATCGTTCTATCCAAGTAAACTGATCGAAAAATTACGTGCGACATTCCGATAATAATTTTGATATGAATAATATAATTAAACTTCTGATCATTAACAAATTATTCATTGACTCCACCAACTCAAACACCTATTTGAACTCATATCACGAGATATATATTATATCAACTGAAACGAATTGAAGTCATTTTGTTATGAAGTTTCAACGTCTAATCTTCATTTGAAATTTTTTATATATTTTATTTGAACTAGAAAAATGTACGTGTGTTGCACGTAAAAATCTAAACAGTTGAAAATATATGTACGAAATTTTGATAATATTTAAATGAATTAAAACATGGTTAATAACATTTATCAACTGAAACAAACTAAGCCATAAAAAATAAAAAATCATGACCATAGACGGTATATGAATCAGATAAATTATCTTATCCACTTGACACATTTTTCAATATGCTTCTTGGTTGATTTTAACAATTCAACAACTCTTTGTCGTAGTTTGTTATAATATGCATATAACTATTTTGGTATGTTCAGCAAGTATCTGATCGTCTTTAACATCTATTATGTTATTTACAATCTTTATCGGGGATCTGACATGCTCGTAGTTTGCTTCTTTATCACGCCATTTTTTCTGTTTTCTACATTGTTTTTATCTGATAATCTTATTTTCCCGACTATTTTTTTATTGTTAAATGATTTTTCCGCTTTTGACAATCATCAACCTATAACTCTTAAGAAAAAATGCTTTTACTCGTGATAAGTTTTCACTTGTGACTAAAAATATGTATAACTTATATATTCTTCAACAACATAACCAATGAATGATGTTGCACCTTCTTCAAATATTGTGATATTTGTGATATCATTTTTATATATTTAGTATCAATATTATCAACATATAGCTATAAGGTTAATAAAATTTTAACAACTATTTCTCAATCACTGTGAGAAAAATACTTGAAATCTCTTCAAATGACTATATCTTAGAATTGTATCCTCATTTAATTTGACGCAATTGAAGAAAAGTCATCTTGATCGTCATTTTTTGGAAGCTTTGAAATAATGATTGCGTGCATCATGTCATGAGGATGATATAGTTTCAATCTCATTTGTTGCGTTTAGAACATAATATTATATTATTCATTGAAACTAAACAAATTTTCTTCTATCGAGTTTATATTTTGTTTTATAATATTTTATATCTTGTGGAACGATATATAAAATTAATTATTGTATTTTAAAAATCTTGAGAAGAGATGCGAATAATGTAATTAAGATATGCATATGAGATATCATTCAAATATATGTCAAAGTATTTGTCTCATTCAATATCTCATGATTCTCATCTAATAATATAACCATTTAGATTTCATGAGCATTTTATGATAGTCAAAATTAATTTGATGAAATATTGTAGAATTTTATTTGAATTTCAATATTTGGCTAAGTGAATTTATTTGACGAGGGGTTTTCTATGCTACCATCATATATGTTATCAATTAGCTGGTTAGACACTTTGACTAAAAAAAGAGACAAAAACAATCTTGTTGTCACCTCGAAATATATCGAGATAATATTGGAGGAAGTCACACAATTTTTCTTAAACCATAGAAAAATATTAGGCATGTGTTAACTTGTGATTTAATAAAAATTTAGAATCATGCATAATCATTGAATTAGAACAAAATCGCATGCCAAAAATCTACTGGATATTATATATTTTAATAATTTATCCATATTTGTCGTTCACCAGAGGACTCTTAGATCCTACCAAATTTTGTAGTTCACCTATTATTTTCATAATAAATAATATTACAAAAATAATATAAGCAAATACATAAAAACTCAAACTAAAATGCCTTCTATCAATCTAAGTAAAACAAATTGATTAGAAAATATAATAATGTCGTAAAAATTTTAAATATTGATTTATAGACAGAAGTTTGGAAATACATTTGCCCCAATAAATAAAAAATATTATATCTTGATATTCTGAGACATAAGGTAAAAACGAAAAAATATTTCAATTTTTTTAATATTTTCTACGTCACTTCAAACCAGGTAATCTAAGCAAACAGAAAACATGCATTATGTGTTTAAAAATTAACAAAATATCTCAACAATAAAAAATTGAAAAATAACCATTTTTGTTGGATATTTGATTTTGTTTTCTCTTTTCTTTGTACAAACAAACAAATCACATAAACAATCCAAACACAATTACATGATCAATACAAATGACATATAACAATCAAACATGTTAACGCTATGGTAAAAAAACTCCTCTAATTGCAATTGCCCCAATAAATAAAAAATATTATCTCTTGATATTCTGATACATAAGGTAAAAACGAAGAAATATTTCAATTTTTTTAATATTTTCTACGTCACTTCAAACCAAGTAATCTAAGCAAACAGAAAACATGCATTATGTGTTTAAAAATTAACAAAATATCTCAACAATAAAAAATTGAAAAATAACCATTTTTGTTGGATATTTGATTTTGTTCTCTCTTTTCTTTGTGCAAACAAACAAATCACATAAACAATCCAAACACAATTACATGATCAATACAAATGACATATAACAATCAAACATGTTAACGCTAGGGTAAAAAAATCCTCTCATTGCAAGAATACAAAATGGTCAAATGGAGCATATTATTTAGTAATATTTATTTAGCATCATTTATAAAAAATTGACTAAATATTTATTAATAATTTATTTTTATTCAATCCGACTCATCTCCCTTTGTCTTCCTATTATTATTTGACTGGCAATGTATAAATTTAAGTAATTAAAATTAAATTAGTTTGATTGAGTTAAATACACTATTAATGATCTTATTAAACTAAGATAAAAAATGACTTAAATAACACCATTAACATGACAAATTGTGAAACAAAAAAAATAATATAATAGTAAGCTCACAAATGAAAGTCATATATTTAATAGATTAATAGATAATATATTATTTAGTAATATGTATTTAGCATCATATATTGAAAATTGATTAAATAACTTAAATGTTTGCAATTAAATCACTTACATACAAATATTTTCTATCAATCACGTATTTTTGTTGATACATAAGTAATCTAAATATATCTACATTCTAAATGGGAAAAAATGTGTTATATGACCTTAATATTTATTAATAATTTAATTTAATTTAATCACACTCATCTCTATTCGTCTTCTCATTATTACCTTAATGTTCGTAATACTAACAATTTATAACATTATGATAGTGATTTTCTGTGAATTTGATCTCGAATGTGAATTGTAGATATATTTAGATTCACAATTCACATTCATATATTTATATAGATATAGATTATTATTAAAAAAATATATGAAAAAGAAAACATGTATTAATTTATGTAAATTTTAAATTTAAAAATAAAAATGTATTAATGATTATTATTAAAAGAATATATGAAAAAGAAAATGAAGGTAAGGATATTTATATAAATTCACAATTCACATTCATATATTTATATAGATATAGATAGAATAGATTTTTATTTCATTATTGTTATTTCTCACATCAACTTTATTGAATATGTCAGCATAATTTCATTCAACTTTCAGGTATCAAGGAAAGAATTGTTTGTTGAAATTTAGGTTTAATGAATTGAAATCAAGCAAAGAAGAATATAAAAACACCAAACGAAAAGTTGGAGGAAAAATTAGCACTCCAACAGCTGCACGAGGAGTTCCCAGACAGTGAGAGAGGCGCTAGGGTGGCCAAAAAAGGGAACACAGAAAGTTGCACCCCAATGCCCGAAGGCCTGTTTTATGAATGGTTGTGAACCTTTTTCAAGTTTTTTGATATCCTTTCAATATGCACAAAATCAAATAACCCAATGACAATTAATTCAACAAAATATAAAACTCGATTATATATCTTCATCGTTCAACCATTAATATTTCGGTGTATTTAATTCACAGTACTAACATCAAAGACACCTTAATCAATTAACTTCAAATAATAGGCTATATACAAACATCTGTGAACTACAAAAATTTCATATCAACGGATAGCATATACTTTGTAGACTTCGAATATATAATCAGAATTAATAATAACTGACAAACAACTCTCCAGTTTCAATTGAACGATTAGAATCACTAATTATAATAAATTAGGAATAATTCAAAACAACATCATTATAATATTCTTTTCTTTGTTAAAATCATACAATATTCAACAATATTCAATTTCTGTATGATTTAACAATCTATCGGATTTATTTTAGAAATCAACGAATTTCAAACATCACAAAAAATATAAACTTTATACATCAAATCGAAGACCTCGTGTCAACGATCCCAAAACTGAAAACATTTTTCCGTAAACTACCTATACCCAATCGGTAAGAATGTTAAAGCCGAATGGCTATTAGATGGGCGATTCGTCGGTTCTTCAATTGGATAACCGATAAGTCGCAAGATCGAAAAGAAAATCAAAACCACGTTCTTTCTTTTTCTTTCCACCTCTCTGTTGAAACTTTTTGTGAATGAAAATTTCAAATCATTAAGACTTCATATGACCAAAATATGTCATATATCATTTTTTTTAAAATCATTAATTATTATTAATCTCACAGTTATTAAATCAATAAATTGTGATGTTTACTTCGGATATTACAATTATGAATTAACAAGTGCGGCATAGTTCGATCAAATATGAGTTCCGTGATGAAACTCGATTCTCGGTGAAGGTGAAGATTGTGCTATCTTTATTGACAAATAAGCCAAACAAAAAATTAACCAAGTTTTTGCGCCAGAGCTAATTTTAACTTGGCCAAGCCAATCTATAACTTTTGTTTCAAATCGATCATCCTACAATCTCGACTTAATATATTATCCTTTAAGCCGAAAAATTGATTGAGTTCAAGTTCGAGATCGAGTTGGGATTCAGAATATCATTAGCATTTTATTAATTTTATCACCTTCACCTATTGATACTACATTATATTAATTCATACATGTAACTAGATTCAAACGTAGAAAAGAATCATGTTTCCCAGTCTAACGTAAACAACATGGAGTAGGTCTCTTGTGAGACGGTCTCACGAATCTTTATCTATGAGACGGGTCAATCCTACCGATATTTACAATAAAAAGTAATACTCTTAGCATAAAAAGTAATAAATTTTCATGGATTATCCAAATAAGAGATATGTCTCACAAAATACAACATGTGAGATCGTCTCACACAAATTTCTGTGAACAACGTTACACTGAAAAAACAAACATATTCATTATTACTTTTGACCACTCGATAAAGAAAATGGTCATTAGTGTGATGATGTGCACGTGTGAAGCAACTCCATCATAGCAACTTTCACAAAATAGAAAAATGGTTCCAATGAAATTTCGACCAAAACCAATAAATAATTTCAACAATACAAATACATAAAATCATAAAATTTAAGCTCTGTTAATTATACTGTGATTTTAAATTTATTTATTTAATCGATTAAAAAAAATCTTTCTGTTCACTCCATAAATGCGTCTAGTGTCACGAACTAATGAAATCTGATGAAGCTTGAAAAAATATATAACCCATTTTTCCACCATGTGATGATGAAAGTGAGCATTTCTTGTGTAGAATTATTTCACAATCCACTTGGAAGATATGGAATGTAATATTAATCAGATAAGTGGGCGATCAATAAAATATTAAGCCACAAACTTGTATGATACGGTCACGGATCGTATTTTATGAGACGGATCTCTTATTTAGGTCATCCATGAAAAAATATTACTTTTTATGTTAAGAGTATTACTTTTTATGTTAAGAATATCGGTAGGGTTGACTCGTTTCACAGATAAAGATTCGTGATATCGTGTCATAAGAGACTTATTAAAAATATTAAGCCACAAAGCACACATAGCACTTGTGATTTAATTTGTATCAGAAAAATCAGATAAAGTTAGGAAAATAAATTTGATCAACCATTTGATTTTTAAAAATGACATTTCTAAGTGTATTTGGGGATGTCTTTTTTTTAAAAAAATGGTTAACCAAAGTTAGAGAAAAAAAAAAACTCGGTAAAATCTATACGTGAGATGATCTCGTAAAAATTATAACATCATCTAATTTTATTGTAAATTACGAATTTAAAATGAAAGAGACTTGTAAGAGAAAAAGCATATGCAAGGTCAAAATCAGGTCCACACACCGCAATCAAATAAAAGTCGCAACAAAGCTAAAACAGCAAAGGTCAGCTCGTTGATTTCATTTCTTGGATATGGATGTTATTCAACTTCAACCCCACGCGCCCCCCGCCGCTTTTCCTTACTTTTGCATCACCAGCAAGCCCAAGATCCACTCCCCTTCGATCTTTGTTATATAGCTACATGGGTGTTATTTTCTTCAGAAAGCGTGGAAAAGTTCGACCCACTTTTTTTGTTCTTCCTCGTTTCGAGTTATTTTATATTTTAATGCTTTTTTTAGGCGAATCCCATTCTAAGAACCAGCCATTTCTTTCGTTTCTGTGATTTTCTATTTTCAGTGTTTGTTTAGGGTAATTCCGTTTCAGGTGCTTGCCTTTGTCATCGTTTTTCTTGAAAAGTTTCACTTTTGGGCTTGGATTGCCTTGTTTTACTGGGTTGTGCTGTGCATTCTATTATAATTTGTAATGGGGAGTAATTGGAGGAAAGTAAAGCTAGCCCTTGGATTGAATATGTGTGTTTATAGTTCGAGAAATCATGTAGCTGACAATGATGATGATGAAGATTTTCCACCGCCGTCTGAGAGGCGGTCGGACGCCGCCTTGCTGTCGCCTCCAGGAGACTGGGCCACTGCGCCATCTACGCCAAGTTCGAATAGGCTGAGGTTTTCCAAGAGCTTGAGTAGATCTTCTTCTAAGGTTTGGCTAGTTTCTGTGGATTATTTTGTTTCTTTAATTTTTTATAAGATTGTGTAAATTCTTGTGTTGGTATGTTTTCTCTCTGTGTGTGTGTGTGTGTGTGTGTGTTGGGGTGGAGGTTTACATCTCAACGTCTTACGTTTCTTGCTGTATTTGTATTTGATTGCTGATATTATAAAGAATTTGTAGTTAAATGGGAGGGATTGTGTAGATTGACGTATAGGTAACTGAAAGAATGGAAAATTTGGGTCAACCGAAGTCTTTGAGCCCTTCGCGAGACTGATTTCTATGTGATTTTTTCCACGTTGCTGCATTTAGGCGGTGTTGGTTGCGAGTGATTGTGCAGGAGATAATACACAAGTCCAAGACCATTTGGTTTTCAACAAAGACAGAAAGATCATGTCTTTTGTCATGTTATTTTGAATTGTGTGACATATTTAAAAACCTATGTTTTAAGTTTCGATCTTGGGAATAGCAGCAAGGAATTCTGAAGTTCCAATTAGTTGTTCTTCACCATTGATTTGTACGTGATCTGAAGTTAATCTGATACAACCTCTGGTTGTTGCACAATCCGTGTATTAAAAATCAGTTCTCTAAATGGATTCTATTGTTTGGTATTGTATTTGGAACTGAAATTAGTAATTGTTTCTTTAGATATGTTTATAAAATGCCTTTATTCATCGTAACGGGTCTCATCCAAATTTTTTTTCCACTTTCCAGAAGACCTGCTCTATATGTTTGGCATCAATGAGACGTGGGGATGGCCATGCTATATTTACTGCGGAATGTTCACATTCCTTTCACTTTCACTGCATCGCTTCAAATGTGAAACATGGGAACCTAATTTGCCCAGTCTGCAGAGCAAAGTGGAAAGAAATTCCTGTACGAGGCCTCAACTTAGACACACGGGTGGGAAAAGCGAGAGTAAATCCAGTAGACTGGCCCCAGAATAATGTTGCAATGACAGTTCTCCGCCGGTTGCCACTGCGTCGTTCCAATTCCACACGACATGTTGGGCCATTGTTCCAGGCCCTTGAGCCATCACTCCTCAATGATGACGAGGCACTTGATCATGAAATTCATTCTTCTGAGAAAAACACATCAAACAAGCGTCCCATATATAGTGATGTTCTAACAAAAGTGTCAATTAAAACATACACAGAAGTTCCAGCAGCTCCACAGTCAAGTGCTTTTGAAAGCTTTACCGTCTTAGTTCATATTAAAGCTCCTTGTTCAAATAGTTGGCTCAATTTTGGCAAGAACGATGCTTATTTGCCCCAAATATCTCACACACCTCGTGCTTCGGTTGATCTTGTCACGGTTCTTGACATTAGTGGTAGTATGGCAGGTACGAAGCTTGCCTTGCTAAAACGGGCAATGGGTTTTGTGATTCAGAATCTTGGTCCAAGTGATAGATTGGCAGTCACTGCCTTCTCTTCAACGGCTAGACGCCTATTTCCTCTTCGTAGGATGTCTGAAACAGGGCGGCAGCTTGCCCTTCAAGCTGTTAATTCTCTGGTTGCCAATGGAGGAACGAACATTGCTGACGGTTTGAGAAAGGGGGCCAAAATAATGGAAGACCGAAGAGAAAAGAACCCAGTTGCCAGTATAATACTATTATCTGATGGGCAGGATACATATACAGTTACTAATGGCGATGGCAATCAAAATCAACCAAATTACGAGTTGCTCCTTCCTTCATCTCTTCTCCATGAAGAGAGCTCAGGTTTCAAGATTCCAGTTCATACATTTGGCTTTGGTGCTGATCATGATGCATCATCAATGCATTCAATTGCTGAGATTACCGGAGGGACGTTTTCTTTTATCGAAACTGAAGGGGTTATCCAGGATGCTTTTGCACAGTGCATTGGTGGTCTTTTGAGCGTCTTGGTAAAAAATTTGCAGGTAAAGATAGATTCTGTGGACCCAAGAATCTATCTTGACTCTCTAAAAGCTGGAAGCTACCCTCACCGTGTGTTGCCCAATAAACATACTGGAAGTATTGACATCGGAGATCTATGCGCTGATGAGGAGAGAGACTTTCTCGTTTCAATAAATGTCCCTGCTGAGGTGTCAAGCAACGAAACATCATTGCTGAGGGTAATGTGTACGTACACTGACCCCTTGACCAAAGAAATGATGACCTTGGAAGGTGAAGAAGTCAGAATCAAGAGAACTGAAGCTGTCATACAAGAGAACGTCACAATTGAAGTGGAAAGGCAGCAAAACAGGGTCCAAGCGGCAGAAGCAATGGCACAAGCACGAACTGCAGCTGAAAGTGGGGATTTGACTGGTGCTGTCTCTATGCTTGAGAACTGCCGAAAAGCTTTGTCAGAAACTGCATCAGCTAAATCTCAAGACAAGCTGTGTGTTGCTCTTGATGCCGAGCTTAAAGAAATGCAAGAGAGAATGGCTAGTAGACATGTGTATGAGGCATCAGGAAGGGCATATATTCTGTCAGGATTGAGCTCTCATTCCTGGCAACGAGCAACAGCTAGAGGTGATTCTACAAATGGTTCGACCCTACTCCAGGCTTATCAAACCCCATCAATGGTAGAAATGCTTACTCGTTCTCAGGCTACATTGTTGGCTAGCCCTTCGACCCAAAGGATTCTACGACCATCGTGGTCATTTGCAGCACAACCAAAACCAAGGTAATGCCATGGGAAGCGTTCGTCAATCACTGCTAAGCATCCCTAAAGTGTCAGGCTTTTCTTAGTCTCATATGTGGCTCTTTGGGTCTTGTTTTGGGTGGGTCTGGTAGGAAACCAAGGATATTTTTGTCCGTCTTACTTTTTGTGCTCTACTTGTGTAAAGAAATAAACGTTGTAGAATGTAATATATATTGGGGTAAATATGGGAATTAGTTCACAGCTTTTTTGTTTGTCGTGTCGTCATTGGGGTGTGATGTAGATGATACAAGGACATACGTTTTATGAGATAAATGGGTTCTAGTTGGTATTTGTGAGGATGCATATCATTGTATTGATCATAAGAAACACTGCAATGTGAGTCATTGCATGGTTTACCTTGCAATGTGATTTGAAAAAAGAGCTGATAAGATACTAGTAATTAATATAGTGTGCTTTTTGTATGATAAATATATGATATTTCGGTGTGTAGATCGAGAGTGAGACGAACGATCCAACAATCATTTCATCAAAATCAACAAGTACCCAAAAATTTCACTACCGTCAAATGGTAGCCAAATTGTCACGAAAATGCTAATCAACAGCATGCTAAGATAGATACAAGAATGTAATAGTGTCTCTGCTATAAGCTGACAGGAAACAGCCGAGTCGATTATTAGTACCCACAACTTGTGTACGCAGAGACGGGTTCCAAAGTTTACACCGATCGAATTTTTGTTTTCTATAAAAAAAAAAAAAAAATTGCCCTTAACCATGTCTTCCGCAGCTGGAGGTTTCCAGTAGTTGGATTTTTATATGATATATTTACTTGTTCGTGCAAATCATTTGAATCAACACAATCATCACTCTTTATGTAAAGCGTATTGATGAGATGAACGGACAATGATAGTTCTACTTGTCATGCGTACAATATTAAAAACATGAAGATTTACTGTAATTGTTACTTTTTTTTTTCTTTTTGTTTTCAACAATTTAGAGTCGATAAAGACCCTGGTTGAGTCCAAGCGACTATTGTTTATCAAAACATAACGCTCAACACAACCCGACTCAGGGTAAAATATGCTCGAGAGAGGAACAAAAAAAAGAAAAAAAATTGATCCACTGAGTTTTTCCTGCCGACGGGATTTTTGAAATTTCACAAAAACATGCCATATAATTTTAATCCTTCTCTTGTACAGGGTTAAATAGAACACCGAATAAGAAATGACGCTCCATATTTCTAAAATCCTCAGTAAAGTCAAAACTAAAACCGTCCCCGACCAAAGGCAGAATGGATCCAGAATCGGAAAAACGTTCCATGGAAGACGTTTCCCAGACTATAAGTAGGAAAATCTAGCTCAGTATTGCAGGCAACTGTAAAGTATAGGGATTTCAGTGAACCTATAATTATCCTAGGAAGTTCATGATCACCAGATGAAGTACCAAGTTACAGAGTACAAAATCAGCAAAAGCCCGTTCTGGAGGTAAATCCTGCAAGTTTCAGACAGAGTGTAAATAATGGAAATGAAAGAGGAGCGTTTCTTGAGAGATTTTACCTTGAATTCCTTGTTTTCTTTGTTCACTTGAATTCGAAGACTAACTGTTACCAGAAAATGCCAACAGTCAGTTGTACATCTCCTTAAATGTTGATATACGTATCAGCATGGGGAGCAGGAGAGTTGGTATTTGAACTGTGGGGACCCATGTAAATTCACGCAAGTCCCAAAATCACACACCAAGGTTACCCAAAAACTAGTAAATCTAATGCAATAAAAAGGACGCAGCAAGTTCAACTTACCGGCAAGGACTGCAGTTCCTACACATGAAAGCACACCAGAAAGAAAGGAGTTGAATGGGAATGATCCGACAACAGCCATGTAAACCACCTAAAATCAGAATCCACAAAATAGAGTGACGGCTTTCTTCCTTATTGGAAGTGGGAAATGATAGACAAACCAGATAAACAGAAATGTGATGACGATGTTTTCCATGAGGAAATGCAGAAGTGAAGAATCAGACATCAAATATTACGATGTAATTAAAGGATATTAACGTGTGACTCTTTCGATGGATTCCTTAGTATGATTACGTTGCACACACAACGCTTCTTACATGGAGCCAGTTGTAGCGATTTTTTTTTTTTATATCTAATATGAGCACGTTGCATCCAAAAAAAATTTTAATCCCAGAAAAAGGACAATGTGACTTGTTTCAGACCACATGGCCAAGTAAACCAGCTAGGCAAGGACTACAAAAGAATCTTCTTACAAAGATTATGCTAGAAAAAGTAACCATTGTGTGTATTAATATTAGCAAGCCATGCCAGTAGAGGGTCAATAAACATAGTTGGGAATCGGGGATCTCATGAAAAATGTAAACAAGAGATGAAAAATTAAGCAGGTAACTATGACCTGAAGGCCAATAGTCAAATTAGGATTCAAAACAAGCAATTTTACTAAGTCAGGTACGAACACCAAATTATACAAGAAACCTTTGGACTAATAAATTAACAAAAAAGATAGACTATATTCTGCTTTCTAAGTAAATCAACAGTTCTCACAACTCAGTGAACATCAAATTAAAAAATTAATATGATTAGTTTTGGGCAACTATAACATCTGGTACCAAACAAACTTTCTCTACTTTTCCACATTATTAATTATTTTTTCAAACACCAACTAAATTTACCAAATTTGAGAAACTCTATAGAAACTGTCAGATTATGGCTTGAAGAGCAGTTGAGTGATGGCTTTTAATCACTACTAACCATTTGACCACAAAATTGCCAAAAACACCAGCACGAATAAATCTTTTAGATTAATTCTCACAGATGCTCCAATTTCTGAGGTGATCATAAATCAAGAGGCTGTAACAACCTTATCAATCAACACTGATTGAAAAGCTAGACACAAATAAGTTCATGAATAAAATACCACTTCCAATCACGGGTGGTCAGTCATGAAATCTACAAGATTTAATAAAGCTTCTCAAAATTCAAATACCGGACATAAATTTATATACGAACACGAAATGTCACCTGAATCACAGCAGTGGCGACTGCGAACACAATGTAGATGTCGATGATCTGTAAATAGTTATAGTACTATAACTCATAGATTCTCTAAATAAAAATATTCAAATATGCAAATACAACATCGTTGTAAAGGCAGATTGTTATAAAAAGAGATATATATATATATAGAGAGAGAGAGCACCTTCAGGTTGGCGGGCGTAGCTGAGTATGCAGATAGAAGAGATCGAAAAAGAGCTCGGGCATCGTTTGTAGCTGCCGATTTCCCCATCTTCTACACTCTTAATTTATATCTGCGTGAATGCAACAATGGGGCATGTGGAATTTTGAATGTCAAGAATATGGTCAATTCAAAAATTTACTAACATTCTTAAAATCAGGCTCAAGCTCAAATTATAAATCACTTGCTACGTTTTATTTGGAGTTTGACTAAATGAGCTCGAGCTTGGATCATTATGTTTGAAATTAATCAACATAAGTATCAATTTTGTGGCTCTAGCTCAAGGTCCAATCTTCATAGCTTTTTTGAAAACTTGTGTAGCGCAAAATAACTGACACAGGCAATATCAATCAACAAATACACATCCCACCCATTAAGCTTTTGATGTAATCATAGCCATGTTTCCTCGGATTAAATATCAACTACATCGAGGTCAATGCAGCTTAAAGTAATACCTTATTGTTACTTCTCTGAGAAAAAATAGGTATTTTATTCGCTGTGATCACTGCCTTATCTTCCCAAATATTATAGAGGTTGGTAACCATGAATGATTGGAATCAACGTTTTCTTGAAAAATAGCTAAAGGTTTGGTAAATACATAAGCTTTGACGAGAAAATATAAAAAAATAATTGACAGCAACCATATCACAGCAAGAAAAGGAAGATGGAAACGTGGATTTGGGATCATAGAGAAAATTCCACGCGTAGTGACTGTAAGAATAAAACTTCCGTGGACAACCAATGGGGGATTTAGTTTGTCAAAATAACTAAATTTATCTCATACGATCTCCAAAGCGTCCAAAACAAAATCTGAAGCTACAATCTTTCATCCGAGGCTGGCAAGAACCTCGAGTAATCAATTGCAACAAGCATTCACTAAATAATGAAACAATCGAGAGAATTAATCTCCAAAAAGTCAAGGAAATAAATTATTTTCCCTGCAACCCACGACCACCTACTCTACAACAAGTGAATAAAAAAGCCGAAACAGACAGTGGGGTGGGGGCGTTCATAAACAGTGAGACACAAGATATTAAGAATCAACGAATCACTGAATATTAGGACACAGAAATAGATAACACTGAAGGGTGAGAAATGAGATCAGAGATCTATTGCTACACCTCGGATCGGAGATGAAAAACAAAGTCTTGAAAACTCAAATAAAAACCATTTTGAAGTATAATTTACACATATAGCCCGAAACCATCCTCGATTCTTAATCACTAACCCGTAATCGACATTTACAGTTTGAAATCAACGGGAAATTAGAAGAAGAAAGACCTCACGAGTCGTACGGCAGATCTCAGCGGCGGACGACGCACCAGCTAGCCGGGGAGATTTGACTGGGAGTGACTTCTAATTGGATATCATGAAGTAAACAACGAATTTTCTAATTGGGCCCTTTTAGTGTGTCAGCCCGGTCAAAAAAATTTATTCTACTTTGGGCTTTAGGCCTATTATGGTCTTGTTGCTTTTCAATAGTAATAATAATTATTATTATTGAAAATATGTGATCGAGTATGAATTTAAAATATTTTTTTTTTAATTTTCCAGTGTCAAATTCTATAACAGTTATATAAATTGATATAATATAATATAATTTGCCTAGAAATTTATAGTCGGTGGATTCTTGGACTGCAAGATGTTCGACTCTAAAATGATGATCAGACAAGTTTAGGAACTTCAAGTGATCCGGCATGGTGCCGAATGAAACTTTCCAAATTGCGGCTATCATTGAAAAGCTTTTATCCGGCTTAGATTGATTTCAAAAATTATCTAAAGCACAAATAAAAGGAGATAAATTGGGGGAACTGGTTGTCAGGCTTCGTAGTGAAGAAAACAACAAGGTATCTAAGAAGGTTTCTCAATCCTGATATGGCTGATGCCAATATTGTCGAGCACAGACAAAAATCGATGGAAAATAAATTTATGGGTGGAGGTTCCAACTTGGGATCTAAGAAATATATGTTCAAGAAAAAGTTTTCGAGTAAGTGCTACAATTGTGGTGATCTAGATCACAAGTCTTCCTAATTCAAGAAGTTGAAAATGAACCGTGAGGCTAATCTCGTGGAAGACATATCTAAAGAGATTTCGAATATGAATCTTTGCGATGTCATTTCTGAAGTGAATATGATTAACTCGAATCCAAGACTAGTGATGGAACGATACTGGTGTCGCTCGTCATATTTGTTCATATAAAGACATATTTGCAACTCTGCATAAATAAGAGAATTGTGAAAAACTATTTATGAATAACTATATTACCTCATATATCAAGAGACATGGACAATGATCTTGAATATAACATCTGGGAAATAACCGACTCTCAACATTGTGTTGTATGTGTATAATGTTCGAAAGAATTTAGTGTCTGGTTCACTTTTAAATAAACATGACCCTTTATATCAAATACATCGTATTCATATTCGCTTTACGAAATAATTAATTCAAATTACTATAGAAATCTTTATAATTTATTATAAACTCATTTTAATTTTTACCACGTGGAACAAAAAAATCCAAAAATCATTTTGCGGCATTGCAAGTTCGATTTACCTTATTTTACGAACCAACCCACGTGCACGTATGGGGCAAAATGTCCCATGTGAAATTAATTCACGTTAAATATTGGGAAACTCTTCTTTTTACATCGAAAAACTAAATTTTATTTCATGTAAATGCATTCCATTTATATTTATATTATGCATAAATAAATGTCTAACAAGTCGGGTGCGTTTTTACATTATGATTGGATTTATTAACTCAACCTTTGAATAATTATATCACATGCACATGTAGTACTGGATACTATTATATTTTGCGGAAAATAAATTCTTTTTTTAAAAGATAAATCAATTATGATAATGAACACCTAACTATATAAAAATATTAAATAAAAAAGTTTCAAATACGTACAATTTTATTTTCTTTGATATTTAAGCACCGCTTGATTCATAAGATGAAATAATAAAATATATATTAAGGCGATCACAACTTAATCGAAAGATCTATGTGGATAACATAAGGGTAAGTAACTTCAAAATTTTAAAATTCGAGAAAGACGATGAACAATGATGCGATCTGGGTGAATCGAGTGAGCAGAGTCGGGGCAATCTATCGGATCTGATTTGTGTTTTGTTTAAGGAAATGAGTGAGGAGATGAATCTGTGAGCTATAGCTTCACTGTGACCCGCAGACAAGGAGATGAACTCGTGAATAGGCGCCGGAGGGGTGTACGACGTGGTCACTCCGATGCTTAAGTCAGCAGGTGAAGATGATAACCAGTGTAGCTTTTTCAGAATTAAAGACTACTGGTGTAAATATGTGTGTTAACATATGTGTAGGTGAATTCTCTAGAAAACCAGAGAGGGATCCAGAATCCTCTTTTAAATGAGAAGTATACCTGCTATTTACAGGAAAAAATGTGATGAGTATCTTGTTTTCAGTGCATACTTGCCACTTGATCATTCTAGATGTTGACTTCCTGTCACGAAACTACTATTCAATCATGTCACATCAATAGGATTATGTCATGTACGTTTTTCGAGAAAATATCTTATCTTCTGAATCACTCGAGTGCGGTACTGTTATCGAGATAGCCCGGGTAGAAATCATCCGAGAGTTTACATGAAAGCCCGGGCTTCTGGTTGCCTGTGGAGTAGAGCTCGGACATCTCCCTGCCTGGCTGCTGAAGAAAGCACTCTGCATATTGACCCTGTTTTGAAAATCCATTTAATATCTCGGGTCATCCATGATCCGGGCTCTTACAGGGTATCATCAAGAATAAAATGTAAAAACAATATATTTTTTATCATGTATCCGACCAATACGAATCGGTGTCTTAATTGGTTTATGAATTGCGTTTGTATTATTTTTCTAACATAATTAAGAAAAAATATTAATGACAGACCACGAAATTCTCCATCATTTATATAACAGTTATCGTGCATGTGAAATGTTGGACATAAAAAATTTGATCCCTGAATTTGAGGTTAGCTCGAGACGTGACGTGACGAATGTAATCCAAAATTTATTGTTGTTACTTATTTAAGGTTTTATTATAATTAATTTTTGTTGAGTTTTACAAAAATTTCTTACATGTTATTGGGGTACTGCATTATATTTATTTGAAAATTATTATAAATTTTTTAATTTCAGTCCAAGGGATCGGAAGCAAAATCCCCTAAAATCTCGAACCATCCTAAATCCTACTTCATTCTTGTCTCAAAAATATCACGACCTAGATTTTTGAGATTCATGATTTCATCCCGATCAATGTTGAGAGAGGGATCGGGAAAATACTATCTACTCGACGGGGTTCTCGATCAGACCCGAATATTTTAATAATTAGTTTTTTTTTTTTTTAAATATTATAATGTTATTAACACATAAAGTTACTAAATTATAATTTTAAATATAATATTATTGGACTGAAGCTCATACGTAAATTTACTGACACATTTAAAAGGGGCTATTTCATAGACGATTTTAGGGTTAGATTAAATAGTTAACTAATACATACAAATAAAAAAATTCACATATACAAATATTATAATTATAATTAAAATAAAATCGAGTTTATTATGATTTTCTACACTCAATCTAAATCTAGACAAATTAAAGAACATGTTCCTGTGTCGATAATGAGACAATGACTTGAGCTCCGTTTGGATAAAAAAATTTATAAAATATTCTTATAAAATTGTTTTTTTTAACAAATTTTTTATAAAGTATTTTAAAAATAAATATGTATTTGAACAATTATTCTGTTAAAATATTTTTAGAGTTGATGAGAAATTTTGTTATTCTAAAAACATCAAATAACATTTCTCAATTGTTTTTGAAAAATTATAGTTTGATAACACTTTTTAATGAAAAAAATCTAAAAATACTTATTTTAAATTTTTTCACTCTATAAACTTTAAAATATTTGTCAAAAAGAGATTTGAAATGTTTTTTTGTTTTGTTTTGGATTTGTTTATATTAACGAAGAACTGTTTCAATTTATTTGCAATGTACAACAAAGATGATTTAAAAATCGACATGTCTCAACCAAATTTAATATATGTTTTGAGAGTAGGTCTCTGTGAGACGGTCTCACGGATCTTTATCTGAGAGACGAATCAATCCTACTGATATGACAATAAAAAGTAATACTGTTAGCATAAAAAGTAATATTTTTTCATGGATGACTCAAATAAGAGATTCGTCTCACAAATACGACTCATTATACCGTCTCACATAAATTTTTGTCATGTTTTGAAAGCTTCCACAAAATAAAAATTTATCCATCGAGATATTATCTCACTGTTCAACAAGAGGATTACGAAATGGGTCTCTCCCCTTCCTGGCCTTGCCATCCCTAGCTTTCTCAATTTGTCAAGCATGGTTGTACCATCCGATTTTTTGGCAAAAAGTTATATGAGACGGTCTCACGTACCGTATTTTGTGAGACGGATATCTTATTTGAGTCATTCATAAAAAAATATTATTTTTTATTGTGAGTATCGGTAAAGTTGACCCGTCTCACATATAAAGATTCGTGAGACCGTCTCGCAAGAGGCCTACTCCCGACTCTTTTTTTACCTTTTTGCGTTAAATTTTAATTTGACAAATAAGGTTACTTAAAAAAATTAATTTATTATTTTTACAATCGATTAAATAAATAAATATATATATATATCCCATTTTGCCCTTATATCATATCAATATTACAATTTTGGTTTTTTTTTAAAAAAAAAATTTAAGCTTTGTCACCTGATTCAGCCGGTGATATTTCTGTTGTGCGCAAGTGTCGGTACCGACGTGCGGCACATGTCAAAACCCTTGCTGTAAACGATCATTCTTTGATTATAAATATTAGTTACTCTCCAATTATCGAGAGATTAAAGTGAAATTTGATAAATATCGAAGGACGAAAGTGCTATTTGAATTGTTGGAATTTTAAAAAATAAAAATAAAAGGTTTTTAAAATTTTTTTTTTTAAAAAAACCAAAATTATAATATTAATATAACACAAGGGCAAAATGGAAAAAAAAAAGTTGGTGTCTATTTTGTCTCTATTAGGCCCAGCCTTAATATATAGTATAGATATAGATATAGATATATATGGACATGATTTTGTTTTTTGAAAATAATAATAATAAAAAAAATCTATCTATAGTTAAAAATACGATTTAAAATGTATTAAAAAATTAATAAAAAAATCTTTCTTGAGAAAAAATAATTTTTTATGCTAAAATCTTTTGTAAGATCATTTTACAAGTTAATTTTGTGAAAAAGATATTTAACATGATACTGAGTCATTTGTATCCAAAATTTTCATTTATCATTTAATCAAAAAAATTCACTTTTCATAATAATTAGGAATTGTATAGATACAGATATAAATTCAGAGATTATCTTACAGAATATCTACATTTTATTATCATGACTCCAATTACTCGATTAACTTTTGATATTTACTAATTAACAAGTAAAATTAATTTCAGAAGCTAAAAACATAATTAACTCGGATACATGAAATTAGTGAGATAAAATTGTTGGATAACAAAAACTTATGTGAGATCGTATCATGAGTTAATTTTGTGAAACATATTTCCGACTACTAACGAAAAAGTTTAATTTTTATATCAAAATGTTATTTTTCAATGTATATATGAATCAGGATGATCCATCTTACCAATATAAATTGTAATTAGATCGTCTCACGAAATACCGAGTCAAATTTGATACCTCGGAATTGTACTTTACCATGCATTATTTTGAAGTGGCTTTTAAACTTGATAGACTGTATTTACCAAATAATGAAAATATTGATTATGCAAACGATCGAGTTAGAGTTTGGAGTATTTATTGCCCGATAAGTGGATTGCGACATGCATAACAAATAATTAATCGAACTACAGAGAAATTGCAACCAAAAAAAAATATTCATTCTAAATAATATTTAAATAAAATATAAAGCAGTTGTTATCGATCGACATTAATAATGTTGCTTCCATCTGTAAACAAGTGAATAAACTCAACGCTGTAATTGGAAACGAGACCACCAAATTCAATTATGATTAAGATACATAATACTAATAATAATAATAATAATAATAATAATTTACAGATAGACAATATACTAAAAAATCACGATGACACTCTTGTAAAAAGTTTGAAAACATAAAATTATATTTTATTTAGTGAGATTAAATATATAAAAATAACTCAAAACCATAATCAAAGTTAAATAAAATTATATAAACCAATGCATACACTTAAATGTAGTTTATATTTTTAAAAAACATCAAATTCAAATTTGAAATTTAAAAAGAAATAAAAAGACTTTACATTTGATTACCTATTTATTTCTTATTTATTTTCAAATGTTTATTAATATCGTGGATAATACATTAATACTGATAAATAATTCTTTTTTATAGCATATTATTTTGACGGGAACTTTTTAAATATGGAAAAAAATTTGTTTTTATTTATATATAGATAATATAGATTATACTAAGCTAATAGAACTTTAATAATTGTTTTAGAACCGCTTCCAAAAACCAAGCTAATAGAACTTTGATTTCGAAACTAAGTTTTTTTTAAGTGCTAAGTTGGTAAAATAAATGAAAGCGAGATTAAATGATCATGAGTTCAGCTTGACCTAGCGAGAGGTTTATCTGCCCCGTGATTGCAGGTAGATTTTAGACCTACAAAGTTAGTGGTGTTCGATTAAGTTTTTTACTTACTTTTAATTAAATATGACTTAGAAGTTTATATTAAACAATTTATTTAAAAAAAAATAGATGAGATCATGAATATGTAGAAATATAGAGAAAGCAAGGAAATATATTAATATTGACTTGTATTTGATAAAAAAAACAAAATTTTAAAGAAATGTGAGCAAACCAGCTCGGTCATCGTAGACCGGGACTAATTTATTGGGGGGATGGGTTAATATATATAGAGTAAATAACACTTAAAGTTTGAATTTTTTAAAAGTATAATTTTAAACTTTTTTGTATTTAAAATAAACCGGCATTTCTCTTGTCGGAACCTTAATTTTATATACGTATTAACTTGGTGAATTATTCGAGTTCCGTGGGTGAGGTATGCAAGTGACTTACAACCAAGAAAAGCGTCGTAGAAACTAATTTGTGGTGAATATGCAATGATATTCATCTTGCAAGTATATGAAAATATTATATAATTGAACTTTCAAGCATTTTTCATACATGAACATTTTTCATTCTAATAGATGACGATTATTTACACTTCCACGGGTGTATATAAAATATAAATAATTGATTGTGTAGTAAAATATAAATTTTTTGTGGTACGAACATATATGTTTGTTACAATTGAATCTTGAATCTAATATTTTATCGAAAGTATAATATCTTAATGTCTTCAGATCTTGATATGATGGTGTAGATTGTATCTCATTTGGTAAGTCACCGCTAACGTTATCAGAATCAATTTGGTGCGTTCATTTTGAATTGGACGATCCAGATCGCATCTCTTCAGATGATCACATCCCTTGGTTGCAACCCTAGATATCATCAGATCTCAACTGTCCATCTTAATCCAATGGTCCAAATTTGATTTCCTCAATGTAGATCAATCTAGTTCATCCGATCTCATCCAATGGCCGAAGTGCAAAGTGCGCCATCAATGGGTCGTTTGCTCGGGCGCGGGCGGACTTGGGTTTGGTTGGTGCGTTGCATCTCCCTCACCCCCGGTTGAATTGGTACGACTTGATTTTAACATAATAACAGTCCAATAAACATAATAATATGGAAGGAAGAAATTAAAGTCTTAAACTTCTCATGTGGGAGAAGTCTCATTCCACCTCCTACACATATTAATTGCCCTTCATTGTCTAACTTTTGTAAATAATTTCTCATTTACAACAAATCGATTCTGAGCAAATTAACATTTCAAGATTATCTACTTGAAATATAGATTCTAATTTCAAGTCAGTGATGGATTTCATCGGAAGAATAATCCTTGATTAATTTTGGAAGCTTAATGGGCCTCAAACCCATTTTCTCCAACATTTTTTTTCATTTGGGGTACACAGATAATTATTTTATTTTAAAAAAATTATATAGATATCAGTTTTCCACCATTCAACAACAATCAGAGTAAACCCTTTTTTTTTCTCAATTAAAAAATAATAGGTCTCTTGTGAGACGATCTCATTAATATTTATATATGAGACGGGTCAACCCTGCCGATATTCACAATAAAAAGTAATACTCTTAGCATAAAAAATAATATTTTTCATGGATAACCCAAATAATAGATCTATCTCACAAAATACGACTCATGAGACCGTCTCACACAAGTTTTTACCAATGAGTAAGTCTCTTGTGAGACGGTCTTACAAGATTTTTATTTGTGAGACGGGTCAACCCTATTGATATTCACAATAAAAAGTAATACTTTTAGCATAAAAAGTCATATTTTTAATTAATAACCCAAATAAGATATTAGGCCCACAAAATTGATACGTGAGACCGTCTCACAAGAGTTTTTGTGATAGTTTAGTTCGTGGTATGAGATAAATAGTATGAAGATAAGTAATATCTGATTTGATTGATTAATTTAATTAAATTTGAGGATAATGTTATATTACCGTTTTGTTTTTTTTAAATATTAATAAAATATTTATAATATTATTTATTCAAAATAATATTATAATTTCATTTCAATGATTTGATTGACGTGAATTAAATAACTGATTTAAGATAAATGATTGATAAATAGATAAATAATATGACACAACAAACGTGACAATAGAAGATAAATAAATAATATATAAAATCAAACGATACCACCATATTGTAAACTAAATTATCTTAACAGACAAAATCTAAGTAATTAATAGAATGTTAGGCTCAGATCCCCAACTCCATATCATGTGACTCTGTCAGAAGATGCGTGAAAACTGAAAATAAAAATAATCATTCAAAAAATAAAATAAAACAGAGATATCTACACTTCATATCTACTCTATTGTACAAACGAAAGTAGTACATACGTTGTATGTCTATGTATAGAATATATATTATTTGAAATATAAAATAATTTACGTAAATTTTAATTTTCGTGTATTTTTATATTAGTTTTTAAAATTATTTGATCAAACATTAAACAAAAAATTATAAAAAATTTTGCTTATTTTATCAAATACGACCCTCTGATGTGGGTCCCGCTGAGATCAGGATCTTACCACGTGTCTTAATCTAACGACAAGATCGCACCGACGCGCTTAACGTGCCATGTGGGACCCTTGCCGCAATATGTACCGCCGCAATCAATGTGATCTGAGATGGGGTATGAATGAGTTCAAGTGATGCTGGTGTGGTGGAAGGGTGGTTTTGTCTTAATATCCTTTTGTCGAGGTTATATCTGTCCTAACATTAAGCAGCACCTCGATAAATATATTTTTATCTGGAAATATGATATTAAATTAATTTAATTTATTTTAATTTAAAGAAACCTATATATACAAGTCATAGATAATGTGAACTCTCGATATAAGACGAGTTAATTCTACTCTTATTTATATTAATAAGTAATATTTTTAACATGAATGATCAAAATAAGCTATCAGTCTCGAAAAATTGATTCGTAAAATCTTCTAAAAAAAAATTTGTGTTTGGTTTAATAATCTAATTTCCAAATGTTGCATCCTTTTCTTTTCGATTCAACTTCTGGACCGGCATATATTTTTTGTTGCTACTCAAATCCTTGGTTTTCTTTTCGATTGTGTTTGCTCATTTAGGAGTTCCTAAAGCTTCAATTATTTTTAACTAAAATGTTAAAGTCGTGTGTCAATAATAGTTAAAAATAAATCTTTATGATGCATACATAACGCTACACATGTATAAATCCAGTGGGCAAAGATATATATTTGAATTGGGAATTATTCAATAATGAATTTGTAATTAAATTCTTTACAAGTATAATTATATATGAGCAAATTAACAATTAAATTAACTTAAAATTTATCCAAACAATTAAATACAATTTTTGTCTATCACATACTTGCACTTGCGAGTCCACCAACAAGCAAGCAATTATGTCTCGCCGCATTTTATATTTTATATAAAAAAATAATACAATTTTTACAATAAAAATGAAATCCGTGTCAAATCAAATAAAATAAACCATCGAGGGTAGAAAATGTTTCGAGTACCATGCATCACGAAAACATCCAACTTCTGGTCCGTAGAGCAATAATTGATTTGCCTAAATATTTGAAGTACTTGGGATGGAATAAATACTTTAATAAACTCCATTCTTTTTTATCATATAAATTAATAATTATTTTTCTGAATAATTATTAATTTATCGTCAAAATATGCATTATACACATATATTGGAAATTTATTATAAACAATAACTAATTGCAAATAAATAACGTTTTCTTCAAAATCGTTGTCCAACCTAACACTGAAAACGTGCTTAAGCATGTTGTGTAGTCAGCTGAATATACGAGTGTAGCTCGTGGGGTTCGAATTAAGAACTGTATTAGAATCCATAGCACATGATCTCTGCTAATTAATAATTAATTTGGAACGATTAATTATTTGAATAAATCCATGAAAATAAGTGCAACATAAAGAAATCTCACATAGTCACGCAGTTACGTTTTGACAAGTATTTATAAATTTATTTTTTTTTTAAAAAAATCTTATAAAATGTTTTAAAAACAAATTTGTGTTTATACAACTATTCTATAAAAAAAAAGTTTTTTATAGTTAAAAAATCGTATGTTTTGATTTCCACTACTGTTTTCATGTCTGAAAATATCACAAAACACATATCAGTTGTTTTTTAAAAACTATACTATTTACTTTAAGGTTTTATTGGTATTTCTTCGCTCGACTAAAATTATTCGACGCTTTTAAATTAAGCTCGTATAAATAACATAAAATGTTATATTTGTGTAATGTATAAAATTAAACTACCACATCACTAGATCTTTATGAGAGAATACTTTCACATTAACCCGGTTCTTTTTTCGGGTCTTCAACTTTTTTATTTTTTGGCATTTATTTATTATTATTATTATTATTATTTATGTCTACCGACACATGAGTGATGGGTTTGTTAGTTACCAATCGGTTTTCAATCAATTGGAATCGAGGCAGTGACAGCACAATCAATCAATTGGAAAGGTTTTATTTATTTATTTATTTATTTTTAAATATTTTTATGGTTTATTTATTTATTTCCATTCAAAACTATATATATTATTATTTCCAAAATATTCAACGATTCTCATTCCCCAGCAGTAACATGCATTCACGTTGCTTCCAATTATTGAAATTATTTATTAGCTCGAAATTTTAGTGTCGACTCGGTTGATTTCGGAATCAAGGGTACATACGTCAATTACCCACTTCGTTTTGACGTAGAACCCTCAACCGATGAAGAATAAAGACAACTGGGCACAAATGTTTCTTTTATTTCGTATATTTGAAGGATCCATTTCATTTGGGAAATGTTAATATATTGAACAATTCTTGAGAGTCGTGTGTATATGAACTTGAACAATCTTCTTTTCTTGAACTAGATTTTAAGGTCGAGTCCTGATTTTAAGACATGGTGTCTTCTCGTTAATTAAGGTCAAAAAATGAAAAAAGTTGATAAGATCTTTTGCTTTTCGTTTTTTTTTTAAAGTTATTTTAGTGAAGAAATATAATGATATGGGCCAATAAAAGGAGAAGGTTGCAAGTCTTGGAAGCAAAAATTAAATAATCACCCTCTGATGCCATTCAATATTATTTATTTTCTAAAATTTTGTGGGGTTTCTTCATAATTATATCCTCTTTTCAAGCAAAACGCGAAGAAAAAATAATCAATAAACAGTAAAAGAATCCCACAAATTTTAGAGTATGTCTCTTGTGAGACGATCTCACAAATCTTTATCTATGAGACGGGTCAACCTTACCGATATTTACAATAAAAAGTAATACTCTTAGCATAAAAAGTAATACTTTTTCATGGATGACCCAAATAAGAGATCTGTATCACAAAATACAACCTGTGAGACCGTCTCACACAAGTTTTTGTTCAAAGTTTAATATATAAAAAAATAATTAACAGATATTTTCTCAACAACCTTGATAATCATTATGCACCAAGCCTTAATTCTCCATTTTCAGTTAGTTAATGTATTGTCAAATTCACTTTTCTTTCCCCCAAAAAGTTGAAGTCTTTTGGAAGGAATTTATTTATAAGAGTGCAACTCAAGTTAGAAAAATAAAATAAATAAAAGAAATCAGGAACTTATCCGGATAAAAACAATTCCTAGTCGTATTATTGCTTTGTTTTTTTTTTTTTACGATTTTTTATAATTAGGTCTCGAACTCTAAATCTTAGATTTTTAAAAAATGCCTAGAGTAAAGCGACAGTTTGCTTCAAAATGTAATTGAAGCATATACATTTACAAAATGTCTGAGGAGCAGGCTTTGCAGCTGCGAAGTCACTTTACTCCAATTTATTTATATCAAGAATGCTTTTTTTTTTCCGATTCTGTTCTAAAACAAAAAAAAAAAATGCAGTAACTTATATAAGATTGTTTCACGAATAAATTTTGTGATATGAATCTGTAACACGAAACAATGCATGAACTTTTTGTGTATCAAATCGACTCATATACATATATATATATATGTATACATATATACCTTTGACACTATTTAAAGAAGACATACCAAAAAGATGCTTGCGAAACTTTCTGTTGGAGGAGATAATAAGAAAAAAATAATTATATATTCAAATATTTTTCGTTTAAACTATCAAAATTCGAAATTATTTTAAATTTCCTAATTTGAATTTTTCTAACAAAGTCAAACGTGAGCGCATTTCTAATCTACAATACACGCTTGTCATTTCCCTATGTATTCACACGCGGATACTAATCAAAGCCCCCCTACATGCCTCCTCGCATGTACATACATGTCTGTACGCGCATTCATTCAAGCTGTAAAAAGAGACAAAAAAAAAAGGTGAAAAAAGAAAGAAATTCAAAAGGATATATTAATTTTTTTCTCGAGTTTTAAGAGTTAGAGCGGTGGGGGTGGGGGAATTGAAGAAGACTTAAACATCACGACAGGGAATGTGAGGGAGGGGCTGTGCGTAAAAGACAGCTTGCAATGGAGCAAGAAACTTCACCTACCATAGTGTTTTTTTTTTCCATTTATTTTTAGCCTCTCCTCCTCTCAGCACTCCTTCCTCTCAAACAATAAAAGCCCCCATTTTCAGTTTCAAAGTTTCCACTATGTTTCTCTCTTTTCTTTCTCTGTACACGTGAGACTCCCTCTCTCACAGCTAGATACGTTAAACAGACAGCCCCTATAACTATTGTTTTCAGCTACCAGTGGTAATAGTGTGGGAATGGAGGAATAATAGAAAAGGGATTTGGGTTCCTTTTTCTCTTGTCCCTTGCTGTGTTTCAGAGTGTTGTGTTTCTTATTTCAGACTGGCCCTTGTATTTCTGTCTTGGAAGTTGTTCCGTTGAAAAAGTTTTCTTCTCATTTCTTGGTTGGCCATTGCTCTGTGAGACTTTCGGGCGGGAGTTTTGTGGGGTTTTAGCACAGGTTCGGCCCTGCATTTACTCTACGTTTTCTATTTCGTTGCGGTGAAAAAGTTGGGTTCTCTCAGTTTCACATTTTAAATTTCAAGCTGATTATTTGAACTCTAGTTGGTTCTTCAAGAGCAAAATGTTGGGTTTTACTCCATTTTTCTAGCATGTGGACTGTTCTTGGTGAAAGAAGGTTGGAAAAATGGCAAAAGTGTGGATCTTTCTCCCAGAACTCCAAAACAAATAAATTGGACTTTCTTCATTCTACAGAAATATATTCGAAAATTTGATTCTTTAGTCTATATTTTTTTATCAAATGAGCAAAAAATATCGATTTCTACAAGATTTTAAATGGACAGACCTTTTCTTGCAGAATAATTAGTCCAGTGGAAACTTTAGTTTCAAAGATTTTGTACCCTTTCAAACTTCAAGGTTTGTGCTTTATATGCAGTTTGGCCTTAACAATCTGTACTCAGCGTCGTGCTGTCTAATATGTGCTTAGATTACTTTAAATTTGCTGTGTCCCGTGACTCAATTTAACATTTCAAAACATTGTACTTTGAAGAAGATGACCTTTTTTCACTTGTTTCATAATATTTGTCCGTAATTTACCCAAGAATTTTAGGATCTCAGTCGCTTTGAGTTCTTATGAACGAGATCCAGCAACTGCTTTTACATAAACATTTATCCTTTTTCTAACGTCTCGTATTCTTGTTTTAACTATGTCCTGAACTGTGTTCCTTTTCTTCTCTTCTAACTAACATTCTTGGTTTTGTTTTTCAGAAAACTTTCGCGAGAGAAGAGACTAATGGAGTCGAATTTCATGGATGAGATTGACTGCGGGAACTTCTTTGATCAAATTGATGACTTGATCGAGTTTCCTCCTGAGAACGAGTGTGTCGGTGGTAATTTAGTTGGTTCCGGTGAATGTAAGGATTTTCCGAGCATGTGGAACGATGCTTTTCCGGAGACGGATGTCCTTTTTTCTGGTCGCCAGGGCACCGCTGCATCTGATATCTCTGCTGAGCTCTTTGTGCCGGTTAGTATGCACTTGTTTATGTATTCGATTCGAGCTTTGATGGATCTTGAATTGCTGTTCCTCATTTGGTTTCGAAGTTTGGAGATATTTGTTCTCAACTATTGGGTTGAAAAAAAAAAATCTGCATTCAATTTGAAATTCAATTTTGCAGTTGATATTAGGTGGTCCACTCTATCTACAAGATAACTGGAAATTCAATGCAACTTTGTCTTCATGGGAATGTTTATACAGTTATATTTGAATTTCGAAATGTTAGGGAAGCATCCCACCCATGTAAAACTTTATCTCCCGCCTTGTCGAGTCGCTTTCCTTCACAACTATTCTCATGCTCGAAGAGTTTTTTATGTGCAGATGAAATTGTTTTCTGTTGGTCTTACCGTGTATATAACACCATGTGCTGAAGATTTGTGCTTTTGTTGCAGCCGACAATTATCTTGAATCTCGTCGTGTTCTAATATTTCTCTGTTTTTTGTTCTCTTGCAGTACGAGGATATCGTCCAGCTTGAATGGATGTCAACATTTGTCCAGGATTCATTTTCCGGTGGAGGGATGACCGGCGGAAAAGAAAACCCGAGCATCATCAAGGAGATGACATACAACCGATACCAATCATCAAGTCCAGTTTCAGTTTTGGAGAGCAGCAGCAGCAGCAGTTGTAGCTCACGTGGGAAGACTTTGCCTCTCTGCCCCAATCACCAGGCCACGCAACGTGCGAGAACCAAGCGCCCTCGACCCAAGTCTTTTAATCCAAGGGCTGTGATTCAACCACTTGTCCCTCCACCCGGATTCTCTTCCGATCCTGTATGCTTTGCTGAGTCGCCGCAGGTGAAGAAAACCAAGAAAATAAAATTCTCCATGCCTGCCAATCCGATGGAAGCAGCCCCAAACCCGCCATCCCAATCAATCAGAAAATGCTTGCACTGCGAGATAACCAAGACTCCTCAATGGAGAGCTGGTCCCATGGGCCCAAAAACACTATGCAATGCATGTGGTGTTCGCCACAAGTCGGGCCGGTTGTTCCCTGAGTACCGTCCAGCTGCAAGTCCAACCTTTGTCCCGTCTCTGCACTCGAACTCTCACAAGAAAGTTGTTGAGATGAGAAGCAAAGCTGATCCAATAAGTGCAGCCACGACTGCGCCAGCCTCTGTTAAACCCGAGTAGAACGGACCTGTCGAAGTCACTCCCTGCAAATTGTGGGTCCGCCGTTCTTGATGCGCGTTTCGTGAAGTCCTTTGTACAGCAATGTAATGGGGGGGGAGTGATAGGAGCCAAATTTGACCATTATTTAGTTCTACTAGAAAGGAGTCTAGGTACGAAGTTTACTAATAGTTCAAGGAATACTGGGGACTAAAACTGAAATTTACTCATGTAATCCCAGTTTAAGTTTTAGTTCTTCGAGTCGGGTCGATCATTTTTCTTATAAATGGGTATTCTTTTTGCAGTTGATATTTGTTTTAGGGATTCCAAGTAATGAGTACGAGTTGAAATTTTTTTTTATCTGCATATTCTTTCTTTGGTTTGATGCAATGCAAATGTTTCCTTGATGCATTTGGGAGGTGGAATGTTGTGCACTAAGAAAAACCTTGTTTGATTGAGACATATTTTGAGGTTTAGAAAGAAAAATATCAATTCCATTCCTACAATGGATCTAAAATTTGTGTGTAAGAGATATTCCATATTGAGCCAACTGGAGGCCGAGCAGACCGGGCTTGGGTTTCACTGGACTAGCCCATCATAGCATATATGTTGGCCCAATAATTTTCTTGTTTGTTTTGTTTTTTTTAAAGAGTGTTTCAAGTATAATTTCTGAAGAACAATTGAAATATGTTGATTTATTTTAAGAATACAAAACTAGGTTAAAAAAAAATTAAAATATTTTTGTAAATTAGTTATCCAAATACCTTAATTATTTTTAATTATGAAATCAATTTTTAAATATAGTTCACACGTTTTCAAATCTAAAAACTTTTTATAGAATATTTGTTCAAAATCATATTTATTTCTAAAACAACTTTTAAAATTAATTTTTGTAAAAACCTTTTTTGTAAACTAAGTATTTGTCCACATAGAGCTGCATAATTACAAAGGTATTGACCAACATTAATATTCCAAAATATTTTACATATTTTATAATCAAACTCAAGATTTCTAATTTTTGGGGTAAAAGGTTGTCAACAACACTTAGTTAACTTGTATAAATATTTATTTTAACTCACTCAAACGTTAAATTGATAGTACTTGTAAATAAGAGACTTCCTTCAACATAACGTGTTACCTGTCATAATTCCAAAAGGGAAATATAAGAGAATCAACACCAATAAAAAAAATTATCTATTTAACTAAAAAGAAACTGGTAGGCTACTAAAGAAAGCTAATGTATGTGGAGCAGTAGACTTTCCAAATTGAGAACACCATGAAGGAAGCTTCTGAAGAATATTTTTTATTGGTGGGGTTAATCTGTCTAAGTCTGTTCTAAGTTTTAGAAGTGGAGGCTCGTTTTTACTATCTGACGGAGTCGAAAAAGTATGGTTGTTCATCCAGAAAAGTGAGAGGTTGAACTTGGTTGGCGCCTTTTTCCCACCCGAAAACTGAATGACATGCCATCCGTTTACACCGTACTTTTCGCCGGGTGAGATCAAATCCTCAGTACTTTCAGCATCTGTTGACAGAAGGTGTAAATGTTATAATCAAGGAATTTAAAATGCAGAAGAAGACTCCGTGTCGATTCAAGTGCTGATACCTTTCAACTGGAAGTCTTCAATTTCTTTGGTATTGATGCCAAGGGCCCATCGAGTGGAAGTTCTAGTGTTGATTGAGACCTGTGTTATTCTGCTCTCACCTTTCGTATCTTTGTCCACATGGATTCTAGGAACATCAGACTCGACCCATCCGGTTTCAGCGCTACTACTCATCCAACAGCTATAGTTGACAGAAAAGGTAACAAAATCTAAATGCCGATCCCTACCACAAACAACTCCTTCCCCAATATGCTCAGCCTCCTTATTCAAGTTTCCGGGAGTTACAGAAAATAGAGAAACAAATGAGGTTTCCGGCTTTCCACTCTTTCTTTGTGTTGCATCCACAACATGCACAACCTGGGAACCAAAATAAAGTTTTTACTATGGATTGTGCGTTGAAGTTTTAACCAAATTTTTGGACCACATTGATATTCAAGGACAATCAGTTGCGCACGTTTACAGCTCTTGCAGTATCTTCGGTAAATGGCAGAACGAGGCCCCCCCACACAGCAACGAGAGAGATAGCAAGCAGAATGCATGTCGTGAAAATGAGAGGAACTTTTGCATCTAGACAAAAGACAGAAAAGACACAAAAGGGCCTAGTTAAAAAATCTTTATTAGTTTATCATGTAAAATCTATTATCACCTTAGAGTTAGTGACATAAATGCCATGATTAAATTCACTGCAGCAGCAAGCTAAAAAAAGTATAACCAGAATCACCTGATATGTGGATGTATGATAGTAGATATACCATGGTCAAACACACAATAGCAGCAATAAAAATGGCAATTACTACATTTCCGACCCAGTCAGAAGTAGCACCGGGATTTCTGCGAACCAAAATGCATACTATGAGTTCTTGTAAAATAGTTAGACATGAAATACATAATGTCAAGAATGAAATTTGGGAGTGTGGAGAACAGTGATGATTTATCAGGCGTTTGGTTGTCCAAAACTCTTGACTGAATATTCAATCATATTGTTTTCATCCATCAAAGAAAAAGAAAAGTGGAAGATGAAAATCACTTAATTGGATCACGTTCCGCAGTTTTTGCAAGTGATTTGAGCCATTACCTAACAAACCGAACCATTATCCCAATTATAGTGGCTGTCAACCGAATAATCATGCCAGAAGAGAGTAATAACGGCACAAACAAACCAATAAGCAAGGTCAGAGTTTTAAGTCGCAGTGGCAATCTTGCAGGGGATAATGTTGCTTCGAGCAAACCATCTACATATTCCAGAATAAAGATTAGATTGAACCATAATCGCAAATAAACTACTAAAAATCAACCGAAAAAAAAGGAAGATATTGTGCATTTTCATGATCAGTGCTACACATAATAGGCTGATATTCTGGACTGTACTTACAAGCGAATGCGGGTGAAACCAACCAAACAAGAGCTATATAAGAAGAACCAACTTTATAGTAATTCCCAACAGCTAATAGAACAAGCCACTGCAATAAACCGGCTTTAAAAAGCCATCTTTCAGCATCCAACTTAGCCAAAGTAGCTTGCGATTCAGCAGATAGTTTTGCCTTTCTCACAGCAAATGTTTTTAACAAATAAGATTTAAGGATAATATATCCCAAATGTTGACCAGTAAATGCCCCAAGAAGTGCAGGTGCAGCAAACAGACCAATAACCAGCCACGGACTTGAAAGACATGGCACTGGTGAAGACATGATCGTAAGAATGAAGGCCACGGCAATGGAAAAACTTATCGAGCATAACCACATAAGTATGATACTGAAACATGATAGAATTAATGATATAGCAGCAGGATAACCACCCATCACCACTGACGTAGCCCATATCAAAATGGATTGCAGTATCACTGAATTGTAAAGCATATTGGCAAAGCTTTGACGAAATGTGACCATGTATGCTCCCTGAGATCAGAAGTCAATACTCATTAGGTTATAATACATGGAAACAAGACTTAAGTAAAAAATATCTTACTCCCTCCACCCGCTCCAAAAGTGTTATAATCTGCTTTGAGGAGAGATTTATATAAGAATTGAAAAGTTGCAAATTTGTGTGTTTATAGTTTTTCCTTAAAAGCAGTAGTTGAGTGGCGGAGGTGTCACATTGATAATTCAAGAAGTGAGTGTTCTTTAGGAGAAAATTTCCATTTTAGGAACAAAGATACCAACATCCAGAAAACGAAAAAGGACTCTTAATTAAATTGGGACAGAATTAATGGATGTATAAATATTATTATATAAAATTGCAAGAGGACTAGAGATACCAAGATGTCAAAATATATGGCTTTCTCCTTGCTAGATTCTATATCTGATTCCAACGTCTTGCCGGTAGGAAGGCTGGCATAGGCAGCAGCATGGAGCAAGAAAGCAAGAACATTTTCTCCAAGATGTTGAAGAGAACCAGGTTTCAGAAATTTTAACTTGTCATTCTGTATTAACAAGATAAGAGTTTACTGCACTTTCATCGCAAAAATGAAGTGCTTTGGTAAGTGTAAGAAATGGAAGTAGATGTGGTTCACTTAATTCCTCTAGCAATCATTACCTTTGTATGGTACACAGCTGTGTTATCTGCAAATGCAAAATCGAGCCCAGAAAGTCCTGCAATGTCTTTATACACTTGAAAGTCTGTTGCAGAATTTATAATCCCAGAATAAAAAAGATCCTGGAGCATGTAAGCCACTTAACTGTTAGCTGAAATCTGTAGGAAAGGGATATCTATGATACAATGATAAATTAAGAGAAATTTATTGCATTACTTTTGCCAACAGACCTGAGCAACAATTTGAGCAGATGGATACTTCGCTACCAAAGCAAAGTTTTCAATGGCCCAAGGATGAGGACCAGCCTGTCGAGCGAACAGTGTTAAAAAATCAAATATGATCTATTTGTTTTGATCCTTAACTGATCAGGTAAACTATCAAGTGAAACGGGAGATGAAAATAGGGTAAGGAATCTTAACCTATGTTGAAGAGATTAGAAATAAACCAGTAACAAGTTACATGTTTCACCAAGTTGTGCATTTACTTGATGATACAACCAAAATAAGAAGAAGAAAATCCATTCTTTCCCGAGACCTAAATGAATGGCAAAAGACCCTTCGACACATTGAAGTTACATATAGCTTCGAAATGTGACCTTGTATGCAATATATACCTAACCAACCGCTATGATACCATCATAAGTGTGGACAGCTGTGAGTATGTCTAGTTATGTATATAGGGTTATGCATATGAAGTGAGAATGAAAATATGAAGAAACCAAAAAATTATATTTGGAAATAAATGCAGACCTGGAAAATGCTAGATTTTCCTCCTATTCCCATTGCTTCCAAATCAATGGCCAATCTTAAGGTATCACTCCAAGGATGCTGCAACAATAGTATCGAGACCACTCCACATCATTTAAACAAATGGTTTAAACCAAATTGGCAGCTTTAAAAATGTTGCAACATGATTTTCTATAGAGGTGGATCCGGTAAGTGGCCCGGAAGGGGGGGGGGGGGAGGTGGGGCAGGACGGTCAACTAAATAATTTTTACAATTTTGTGTATAAATTTTTAAATCTCAAGTTTTGCCCAGGGTTAATGCATCTTGATTGCTGCAAACCTGAGAAATAAAGCTGTGAGCGCCATTCAAGCCTTCCTCCTCTCCAATATTAAATAAGAATATGACAGCATTCTTAAATCCATGAGCCCACTGGGAAACTCCTCTAGCAAGCTCCAACATAACCGCAACACATGAACTGCAATCGCCAGCTCCTTCCCTGAAACAGTACCCAGAGAAAGGACTTAATGTATAATTATCCAAATCATAGTTACTCTATTACAGCAAATTTTACCATAAAAACGTTTCAGCAAAGACTTTTATACTAGAATACTTCATAAGTGAATTAAGTGCAAAAGAATATGCAAGCATTTTAAATTACTCAATTATGACCGCACAACACTAGTAAAAGATATTGTAAAGAAAAGTAAAATTCCATTCTATGGAAGACAGATGTGCATAAAATTGGATCTTCTCTATACAAAAAAATTCCCGAGTTAAATATTTTCATTATTAATAAATTGGTATCACACGAAATAAAAACAAATATGAAAACCCACAAAGAATTTTGAAAACAATAAATTGATAGCAACCATGGAACAAACTTCAAGAATACCAGAGCCATACGCTGCAAAAACGGTATCAATGTGGGAGGAGACAAGAATAGCATTATCTGCTGCTTCAGATGCATATTTCGGCATGATTCTTAACACAACGTGATTCAAATCTGAATAGACAAGGGACTTTCTTCTAAAGAGGCCACCAAGTTGATTGTTGACTCCAGAATTTGCATGAAATAAATCCACGTCAACGTCAACCTCCCAATGAGCCGTTTTTTTTATATTTTCTGCTGCTTCTCTGACATACTGCAGGAAAAGATCCACAGCAATATTCCCAAGAATGACATCAAGCTTAATATCAAAAGGGTAGACTTCCAAACCAATAAAACCAATTATTCTCATTCCTAAATTCTTGGGTATCATTTTATGTTGCTGGTTGGAGAGAACTTTTGGTGAGCCTTAGATAATCATTTCTTGATTCATGACTGATATTTTAGAAACAATAAAAGTATTGTAACATCTAATTAGCATAAATGTGGTGCCTAATATTCCATTTTAGCATGATATCAAGTGTTAGTCAAGAACCTCATCAGCCAACAAAGGCCGGAATACATACAAAGTCCTGAATCTTTCATTCAAAGCTATAATACAAATCTGCAACAAAACTTGTGCTTCACAAGATACACGAGTAACAATAGTCTAAAGCAATATCAACAAGGCACATATATCAGTACTGCACTCAACATAAAGAATCAATTTTTCAAATCACAGCTAAGTACCTGAAAAGCTCTCTCGAGAGCATCAGAGCCAATGGTATGAGGGCCTAATTGAGTCAATGCGACTACATGTTTCATAGCCTCCTTTTCGGAGAAACCCCTTTTTCCCGCACTTTCGAGATCCAGCGGAGTAGGCAGATTCTCAAACTGATAATGGTAAACACCCCAACTCCCATTAATGACAAGAACAAAGAGTGCAAGAATCACGTAAGGTGACCTGGTGGCCACCAAAATGGAATTTTTATCCTTAACAGCGGTATTCACTTCTCCAATCTGTTCACTGGTCCTGGCCTCACGGCCAGACGTACCTTTTGGTTTTCGTCTCATGTTTTTCTTCTGCTTATTTATTGATCAATGAAAGCATAAAAAACAACAGTTAAAAAACAAAGGACGACATTATAATTATGGGGGGAAAGGAAAAACTAAGGATAGAATTCCTCCATGAGTGTTCGTATGCGCTTCACACGCACCCTGAGCATGCTAGCTCAAGTGAATTCCGATTTACCAGACATAACTACTCAAGAAACCTTGAATTGGTTTTGATAAAATGCTAGAAAACAACGCCCCCGTAACAAGTAAAAGATTACAGGTATTCCGAGTAAAAAACAAAAACAAAAACTTACCGACTGAATTGGGATTGTGATAACGATCGATTTGTCCGGGAAAAAGGTCAAGAAAGATTGACAGGATGGTTAATTACAGGACAACCAGACTCGATAACCATAGTTCGGGAAATATGACAGGGGGGCAGAGAATATCAAGAGTTCCATTGGATAATGCAAATTTGCTTCTTCCATTTAATCAAAGAAAGCAATTGGTTGGATTCATTATTGATTTGATCCCCACTGGGGAGTTCATTTCGATCCGACGACTTTTTCGGTGCACGTGGTTATGGTTATGGGCCCGAATTCGTACTAGGTTCGGTATCCAAGTCCACTGATAGTATGTCATTCCAAATAGGTTAGGTAAGTACGATTGGCATACTCAATTCCCCAAATCGTGAAACGGGCCCAACAAATGGTAGGTTGTTGACCGGCCCGCTCAACCTACCAAATTAATATAAGCCCGCTAAGTTAGTCCGTTCCACTATCTAAAATAGGTAAGTGTCGAAATAAGTTTCTTACATCATTTGATGCCATTACTGCAAACTCCAAGTAACCTGAAAGTTCTGAGTTCTTGGTAAAAACAAATGAAACACCTGGATTGGTCAAATAATATGTAACCACATATTAATGTTAAATATGCAAATCATATGACAAAATATATACTTTCCGAAATAAGCATGAACTACTACTGTCTGAGTTGTACCTTGAAGTACATATTACAATCAGATGCGGAATTGTACTCATGTTCGATTGATATATAGGATCGGATCGTGTCCTCTCTGAGCATCATGTCATCGGCAGCGGAACTGGAAACATATTGCCTGATGTGGTCATTGCGACCTTTTTAGACGATTATGTAATGCAACAAGCTTGGAGTCTTGTCCCCTACCCGAGTAAATGACACGCTTCGATAACTTAATCGTCATTTCTTCCCTCTTGTATTTTGTTTAAGCCCCGTTAACGTGGGAATGGTGTTTCCATAAATATTTGACTGCAATTTTGTTTTATTTCCTTGATAGAATTTTTTCCTCACTATTGTTGCTTTTTTGCCTCTTCACTAACGTTGTGTAGAAAGAGTTTTGAGTCTTTTGACGAAATCACATCTACATGCAATCCTTAGATTCAAATTTTTACATCTTTTCTTAAAGTGTCGAGTTCACTTAAAGTTGGAAATGTTTTTGCTTTTATACCAATATAATACACACATCATTTCAAGTGTAGAAACTTAAAATGCAATATGGTTATGTAAATGATCACAGCTACCAAAAAACCGAAAAAACAATTTTTTTTTAAAAAAAAAGAAAGGAACTTCAGAAAATTGCGATTTCTTTAACCGACGCCATTTTCATACATGACACAGCGGGATCCCATTTTTACACATGACAAAGCGGGTTGAGTTTGATTATCCTAATCGTAGATTTAATGACTCGTAATTTTCCATGTCAATACTATAACATCAATTATACTCGTATGTTTGAGATATTAACTGTTAGATACATAACTTGTGTACAACACTAACATTAATTATACTCTATATTAACCATCATATACATAACTTGTGTACCACCCTAAGAGTAGGATCTCATTAAATAACAGAGCGTTCGTTACATGAGAAAAATACCGCGTGGAAAAAAATTTGATCTCGACTTTCCAAGACGGGTGATGATATCTATTTTCTTTTCCACATACGTGGAAAGGGAAACCACCAAAAGAAACAATCCTCATTAAAATGAAATAGAGAACTGCAGAGAAAATCATCGAGCACACATTATTTTATGATGTGCCACATTCATCGCATGTTCATAGAACATCCATGACAGTATTAGATACATCGTGAGTATCGCATTATCAATGTAGAAAGGGATACAACACCAAATGAACTCAAATTCGCCACCACATATAAACATGGAAGTCTTAAATCAACAGTTACAAATCCTAATGTTGCAGCCTGCAGGGAAACAATAAGGGCAAACACCCTCCCCCCTCCCCCTCCCCCTCCCCCACCAGATTCACAAGATGGCAGGAAATACCAAAAGAATAGAGAAGAAAAATGATAGCAAATTGGGATCATACAACTTACACAAGAACTGAATATACATCTCCTTGATCAACTGCATGGGCTATCCTCTTAAGCTACAGTCAATTGAACAGACTGAAGGCCTGAATATGACAGCCATCAAGGCCAGAAACAAGATACACAATCTACCATCTAAAGCATTACTTGATACTGATCCAATTCGAATAAATACAGCTTCTGATTCAATCAAGCAAAACTTGAGAGAATAAAAGAAAAAAGGAACACTCTACTGGTGGAGTCACTTGTAATGCAATATCGACTAATGATCTCCCTCCACATGGATATATGATCTGAAATGTCGAGCCACGTTTCCACTGTGTTGCAGCATAGTTTCCATAAGACCTTCAAAACCACAAGATAAGCATTTATATGGGTTCTAAGGACTTGAAATGCTCATATACTATTGAGGAGTTAACTAAAGACAGGTATATCTGCCACGAGAGAAATACTTTAACAAGAAAGTGAATGGAAAACAGAGGCTACAAAGTCGAGAGAAGCTCACAACACGTTATTTGCTATTCGAAAAAACCCACTATTATATCTTTAGCTCGCTGAAGTTTTCAACACCGGCTGACTCTGGCAGCTTGTCCTGCAAATTTGTCCCAGCCTCTTCAGCAAATTGTATTGAGGTGGTGGTTGCGTTGTTGACTTCAGAAACAGGTGGTGCAACCTGAACAGCCTTGAATTCAGCCGCTAGTAGATGAGTTTGAACTGCTGGAACTTCAGAATCTGGTGCCTCACAAATAGGTAACAACTTGGAACCATGAGGCTCTTCAACTCGAACCAGGGGGATTTTTGGGAACTTTGATTCCTCAAGTTTGCTCACTGCTGCTCTAGAAATTGGCAGATTCTCTGCTAGAGATGTTGCGGGTTTGAAGAGGCGTGGGTCCTCTACTTTAACAACCGGATGTAATTTGGCTAGCTCCTCCTTTCTAACAGGAGGAGTATATACTGGAACAGCCTGTCTCACACACACAGGTGGAACCATACCCAATGGTGAAGGCCTCATTACCATTGAAGACTGTGGAGAAGGAAGAGGTGGTGCAGAGAAAACCGGAATTACATTGCGTATTGTCACTGGTGGTGCAACTCTATGGTGTGGGCTGCAATGACGGACAGGAATGTAGGGAGCTGCTCCTGCTGCAGGAAACTTTTGGGGTCGGATCTTGAGGTTGTCTGCAAATGAGGAGATGCTCTCGTTCGAGATAGAAATATGTAACTGGCTGTGAGTTGGCTGCACAGTCTTTTGGCAAATTGAATTGTTGCTTACAGTAGTCAAAGTCCTGTGGCGCGGAGCTGTTTTAGGGCATATCAAAGGAAGAATTTTTGATGTCGAGGCCGGAGACTGCTGCATACTTGATGGTTTAGGATTTGGTGTGGGGAATTTTATTGGAAAAGATATTTTCTCCAATCTTGCCATTATTAAATACTTCTGCAGAGCACGCGCTGCTGTCACATGCTCCTGCTCGTCCTTATGAGTCTTCTCTGATGCTGAACTTTCAAATTGTTGCACAACTGGTAACATAAGAGAAATAAGTCACTTGTAGTATTACATACTTTGGCCATATAACTTAAGCTCGAAGACAATTGACTGTGTATTTCTTAGTCAAATCGTTATGTTACAAGCACCGTCAGAGATGTTAGAACTTAGAAGTTCACAACTTTAGTAATTAAAATAAAATATACGTAGAGGAACTTGGCTAATCTACTCTTAGTCAAATCGACAACTCCCAACATCTCTTGTTGAAAATCAGACAACTCTTTCGTTGTTGGATTACAAGATTACCCTTTATGGATAGGATATACCACTCAAGAAGAGATCGAACTTTTATGACAAACCACATTCTTATGTAGATTTAGGTCACTTACGTGATTTAAGAGATAACCAAGCGGCCATAGCAGCATTCTTTTCCGCTTGCTTCTTGTTCTTAGCTGGCTCACCTGTAAATATGACTCCAGCCAGCTCTACAGTACAAGTAAAAACAGGAAGGTGACCCAGGCCGGTTCGGAAAGTTGTATAAGCAGGCAAAGATGCCCCCACTCTTTGTGAAACCTCCTGCAAGAGATTCTTATAGACACCTGTCTCATCCTGTAAATTAGCAAACGATATAGCTTGCAAATCATCTCAGAAACGAACAAGGCATAAAAATAAATTAGGAGACTTTGCAACACGCTAACATATATAATATGGCGATTCTGATCTGAAAACTTCAGCTTGCCGTTTGAATATAACAGCCAAGTCAATTGCATTTTATTGTGGTTTTTCTTACCTTACAACTATTTTTTTCCTTAAACCTCCCTATCTTTGTTTGTTTTCTGTCAATATCTCTTTTACACCCTAAAATTGTTAGGCTTTTGGTAAATATTAGGATCGTTGGCCCAGATTTGCAATGCGAGACCATAAGCTCAATGGCCAACACAGTTCACCAACAATGGTTACACATCTTGGAATATCTATCAAACCCATTCTACTTCTATCGCAGTCATTACATCTCCCATATACATCACATATTATCTTGTAAGATTCTTTACAGATTTGTGCTCACTAAGTCTAGCTTAATTTAGTTATTGTGGCGCTCTACATGCCAACAGAATCTGGTAAAATACTCGAGTGTCTTAAACTGCAAGAATAGAAAGAGAACATAAAGAGGTTGAGAACCACATTTTTCATCCCAGATATTGCTTTAAGACACAGAGCACGTCAGCACCAAATCTCAGAGAGTATGATGTCACGTGCAATCAAAAGCACCCTGGTTGCTCGCAGAGTTAAAAAGACACATGGATATCATCTTGTTACTAGAAAATCAAATTTTTTTTTACAAAAATGCTGTCACTGAGATTTTCGTTCATTGACTATGAGACCAGAATGACCACAGAAGCTATTTCTCCCATAAACATAGAGAAGCTCTACATCACGTTGCAAGTACCAGTATTACAATAAGTTGTCTGCTTCAGACCTCCAACAAGTGCAATAGTTACCAAAATAATGTCAAGAGTTAATAGCCCATAAAACATAGAGAAGCTCTACATCACGTTGCAAGTACTACTATTACAATAAGTTGTCTGCTTCAGACCTCCAACAAGTGCAATAGTTACCAAAATAATGTCAGAGTTAACATAAAGATGACTTTAAAGTAAAAATGGCAAATAAAGCATCTAGTTGTCACTCAATAAATATCAATGGGCACGCTAGATCGAAGCACAGAAAGAGGAACAAGAAGCAATTATCGTAACACATGGCATTCTCAAATGAAGCGCTAATCATTACTGAGATTCTACATCAATCCGTCTTTGCTATTAAATTTCGTGTCCAAACAAACCACACTAAAGATTTCCATAAAAGAACAAATGAGGTTAAAAAGAATGTATTTTCCGCCCATAAGCAAGAACTGTATCAATCAAAAGGTAATAAAATCACCAGAATTCTAGCGGCGAGGGAATTTGAAGGGCCACGGCTGGAGAGGGCATCGAGAGCCACCTCAGCAGCGGAGTGCTCAGCCTGACGGAGCGTAGAGCAGTAACTAGGGCTCTCAAAAGTCTCGCCGTTAAAGTTAACAGCCGCCTTGAACCTCGGCGCGTGATCAGGACCTTCCCGAAAGCTTGTGTACGCCGGAAGATTAAAGCAGCTCCGCTGCGCCAGCTCCTGCAGCTGATTTTTATACATTCCTCCCAAAATCCCCAAAAAATCAAAAAAAGAATAAAAAGAACATATATTGTTCACATCATAATTACATTCAAATCATTTCATTGCCCAACGACAACTAAAATCCGTAAAATGCGTCGAACTAGCATTCCAAATGAGGTCTGATCGTGTTTTCCTCTGGTTTTTGGTAGGGTTTTTGGTTAAATTTCAAAGGTGGGTCTGAGCTTTGGGGAGAAATTTAGAGAGAGAGACAGAGAGAGGGTAGTGGAGAATTGTAGCATGCAGTCACTTCCACTAATAGAAATTATGATGGCGCAATTCTGACCGTTGGATTGTTTGACTTTTTCAATATATGATGAGGTTGAGTGCATTGGAATAAGAGGATTGAAGTTATGTTGAATTTAGGCATGTGGATTTTATTTCTTTATGCTTTCCATTATTAGCTGTGTTTCTTTATTATTTCAATTTCGATTATTATTTGAATTTACGTTAGCGGACAGGGACGGAGGCACACTCTTGTATATCATACTCGGCTTTAGTTCGAGTGGCCCAATTTTTTTAAAAAAATTTATATATAAATTTTGTATAATTTTGGAATAATATGATATCAGTCGGGTATATCAATTTAAAATATTAAAAGATTGTAGAGTTTAAAATTCTAGCCCGGACAGAGTCATATTTCTGACTCCGTCACTGCATACGGACCGGGGTAAACTTAAAAAATTATGTTTCTAGGTTACACCTTTTGTTTTGAACCAGTCATAGAACCGATTGTCCTCTATGAAATGTTTAATTCGCTTATCTACGAGTGAAAGTAAAACAACAAGATTGTAGTTCCAAAACAAGGATTCTACGGTCTTCCAATATCAAACCCGAACTAAAAACAATCCATTGTTTCTATATGATTTAAGAAGATTTTATTCGGAATTTCAATATAATCAATGGGATGAACAACACATAAATCCCTTATCAACAAGAATATGGATTCATTTAATATATATCAGTGAGTTGCATCACATACTATACATGAAAAAAATTAAATTTTAAGATGAATTTGTCGAATTTTTAAGTTGAAATAATATAATCAATTTGTGAAATTGAAATGATATAAGATATATATAGGATGGTCAAGTTTAGTTTGACAAGATATATAGTCTTGTTAATATAGAGTGCTCGCATATTATTATAATAGGTTTCTCGTAAGATGATATCACATATCTTTATCCTTTAGACGAGTCAATTTTGCTCATATCTACAATAATAAGTAATACTTTTGGCATAAAATGTAATATTTTTTATAGATTACCCAATAAGGGACTCGTCTCATTAAATTGACTGGTGAGATCGTCTAACAAAATTTTTTGTGATATTATTAATAATAATAGATTTTTACTTAAAATAAATCGGCATTTTAAAATGATCTATTCAGGAGTTGATTGATGATTATATGAATTTGAAGTTTCAACGATCAATTATATTTCTCGAAAATGCTTGTGATGAAAGAGAATAGAATTCAATCTTTAACTAGTGCCTAATATTTATGATAGATACGATCAACTAATTTTTATAGTGATAATAATTAGCAAAATACAAATATGTTGTACGGTAAATGTATTTTTATAGAAGAAATGTATCTTTTTAATAAACGGTAAATATATAGTCAGATATACATAAAACCTCAACATTCAACTTTACTGACAACCTATATAATACATTTAGGTTACATTAGGTTGGATATGATTACATTTAAAATGAATTTATTATTAAGTGAATTTGAAATTTATTATATAATGGTTACATACAAGTTTATAGAATATAGAAATGCGAGATGGCCATGGCGTGTATGTGTCGGATGAACAAAATCCTCATTGAATTTGATTTTTCCATTAGAAGGGGCGATGCCTATTCTTTGCATTTATTACGATTATGTGACGGTCTCACAAGTCAATTTTGTGATATAAAGATTCTATTTGAGTCATATATGCAAAACAATATTTTTTTAATGTAAAAAATATTATTTTTTATTGTAAATACGAACACTATTGACTTATTTCACAAATAAAAATCTATAAACAATCTCACAAAAAATCAACTCATCATAAAATAAGTGAATATAAATCTTAAGTCATATTTCTTTAAAAATATAAAAATACATTTAAATGTTTTTTTATATTTTTATTAATTCTAACTATGATGATCGCCGTCCCATTACTTGAGTGCTGGACGACCGATCGAAGCTGCCACCATGGTCTCTGCGTGGCGGTGGCCATCCGCAGCTCAGGGCTCCGATTAGCCCCTCCATTCCCCATCCTCTATGTCTATCGTCGCTGATATCCTGATCTCCGCTTCTAAATCTAACCGCTGGCGTCGGGTACTGCCGGCGGCTCCGCTTACTGCTCACACCCTTTAGTTCCATCACACTTGAAAGTCTCGATGTACCGAAGAAGAACAAGTACCACTTAGCTTTCCCAGACGACGAGGACGCCATTACAGGAAATTTCTGCACCGGGAAATCGCACCCTTTAACTTTCTTTGGTGAATAACGCAATGGGCTAGAAACATGGCGATCTTTTACGTTCTTCTGCACCAGGCCAGTTAACGGGATTGCTCTCGTTTTATCATACTTGGAGTCGATGCATCTTCCAGAAGCACTATTGCTGGAACCAAAATTCCAACTCGAAACTCCACGATCTTGATCTTTACTTGTGTGGGCTTCTTGTTTCCTATTTTCGAATGAACTTTTTTGATCACAATATGGCTGTTTGTAAGGAATAAGCTTTCCACAGAAGATGATGTTCTCCGGCGGGATTCCGGCGGGGGGAGAAGGGTTGGAGTATTCTTGGCTAAAGAACTCGAAAAGATTGTCTTCGGATGAGGAGAAGGATGTTGATTCTTGAGAGGAGAAATCTTGTCCCCAACCATCACTATACAATGGAAGATCACTCAAAGAAAGTGTTTCCTCCTCATCTTCTTGATCCCGTGTGTGATGAATGCTTTCGAAGTGAAGTTTGTCCATTGGAGCAATAATTACTTTTGGTTTCGACAACTGAGGAAATTATGGGGAATTATTGATGTTTATATAGTGTTGCAAATTCGATGTGTTCATTTTTTTAAAACATATTTGTAAAGGAGAGAAAAATCTCAAAATTTTAAAAAAAGTAAACAAAAGGTATAATGATGGCTTGAATATCATTGCAATATTTACTATTATTTAATAATTATATTTTAATAGCCGCGTGTGAAAAGCATAAAGTTATGTTAATTTCTCTTTTTAATTTCTAGAAGGTTTGGCCGTTTGAGGTGACATTTGCTAAAGTAGAGCTAAAATATTAAATATGTACTAGTTGCATTTTGTTGGGATGATTAAATAATGAAATGATTAAGAGAGAAATGATAAAAAAAATGATTGAAGTAAATAAGGATAAAATAATATTATTTTTGGTATGATTTTTAAAGATGGGATAAATAATAATCTTTTGATGAATCGACAAAATTGCCCTTCAAGTTATGTGGCGGTAGTCGGCGGCGGTCGGTGATGGCAGTCGGCGGCGGTCGGCGGGCGTCGGAGGTGGTCGGGCGGCGGTCGGTGTAGGGAAGTGGTGATGAGTTTAGATTTAGGAGAATGTAAAATTGGAAAAATAAGATGGATTAAGAGTGAGATTAATAATCTTAGTGGGTGAGGAGTGATTATTTTATCACACATAATATAACCTAATCATTCATAGGAGGGATAGACTTGGTTAAATAATCACTCCTACCAAACATGTGATTAAGTGTGTTAAAAAAATAAACACACCTATTTACTCGTACCAAACGCTGCCCTAGAGGTTATCATGGCTAGACTTTGAAACAAAACCAATCACAACTTGACTCCTTAACTAGACATAGTCTTCATATAACATTTTTTTTTTGGAAATTTAGAATTTTTATGATATATATATATCTATATATTATAAAAAAAATTAAGCAAAAAATTGTGTGAGACGGTCTCACACAAGTATTTTGTGATACGGATCTTATTTGGGTCATCCATGAAAAAATATTATTTTTATACTAAGAGTACTACTTTTTATTGTGAATATCGGTAGAATTGATTCGTCTCACATATAAAGATTCGTGAGACAGTCTCTCAAGATACCTACTCAAAAAAGCATATACATTTCATAATCATATAGACCTCGTGACAATCTTATCATCCTTGTGGTAGTACCACAAGGATAACATTGAACAAACTTATTTGTGTATCAGGAATTTTTGGATTTCGAACTACTTTATTCTAAGTCCGATGTAATTATCACACATAAAAATTCGTACTTACATAAAAAACCATAATTTTGTGGTGTTACGATCGTTCTGTTAGGAATTAGCGAAAGTTTTGGGAAATAGACTTGGTAAAAAAATAATCTTTAACTATAAAAAACGCACTATACTACACATACGAAATTATATTTAAAATCGAATAAATATATTTTATAATTTTTTTACCATTATTATTTTTTAGAATCCCCTAATAAACTTTACAAGATAAACTAGGGAGTAATAAATACAATAACGAGAGAAGATTTTTCCCTGTCGCGTGGGTTAGGTATATTGTTCTAGAATTGGGCCCTACTCTGTCATCCTCGAAACACTTTAAGACTAGTGGGCCGGCGGCCTGTATCACCGGAGTCTGACTTAGGGGAAAAGAAATAGGAAAACGAGAACAATATCTCAGTCAGTCAGTGCTAAATTAAATAATTATACTTTATAAAATTTGCGAACTAATGCTAAAACAATCAATCCGGTGAGCTGTAATAATTATTTATGTTGAGTAAATCGATTGAATTATGATGTATGAGTTATTATATGATTTAAAAAATTTAAATTGCATCCTTAAACAGTCGTATAATTGGTATCAAAGTCAAATTTTCGAGTTTGATTCCTATTTGGTTTCAAGAAGTGTACTTATTGAGAGATTATTTATTATGGTGCAATGATTAACTCTGTTGAAACAACGATCGAACCGTGACGTTTGAGCTGTCGCACAGTTTAAATTATTTGAGTTACGTCGTTATAATCGATTATAGCTTTTGTTAAAGTTACAAGTATTCGATCTTACAAAAATAACCAAAAATTATTTAAATTACACAAATAGTTAAAAAATAATTTGTTATTAAAAAAACATAAATCATACTTTACTATATGCTCTAAATTGGAAGTTAATGAATTAATTTTTTTATTTACATCTTATCCTTTGGAACTCTGTTTTTATGTTCTATAGTTGCGATAAATCATATCATTCGAAACGAACATTATTATAATATTTGCTAAAAAAAAAAAGAAGAAGAAGAAGTGGGAAAACGAAGTCCTTATTCTCAAGCAACCAAGCCATTAAATTTTTAGGCATTTTTGGATGTGTTGGGCAATTAGTGGTAACCAAACTCGTGAACATTTTATTTATGGTTTTTCTTGAGTCTATGTTGTACAAAAAAACCATATCCAATATTTAAAAAGTCACGTGACATATAAGTGACACGTGGCACTTTTTTCAAATTTTTGAATGAGTGTAAGAAGTTAAAAAGCTCTACATTATCGTATATATTAATAAAACTAAGTTATAAATATTTGGCCCTGCATAAAAGCTTAAGCCTTACAATTTCAAAATTACAATCAACATTCATATTTCTAATTATAGTAGGTATTTTATGAGACGTTATCACAAATTTTTATATGTGATACGTGTCAACTCTACCGAAATTCACAATAAAAAATAAATTTTTCATGGATGACCCAAATAAGAGATCTGTCTCACAAAATACGACCCGCAAGACCGTCTCACACAGATTTTTGCCTTCTAATTAATTTAGTAAGTATTCTATGTTACGTTATCTTTTTAATCTTATTATTTTAATTAATCAAAATAATATACAAGTTTAAAATAAAATTAATTACTTTTAGCTCTAAAAATATCTATTAATATATATAAGCATAGATTTTGTTATATTTGAAAAGTTCCCGTCAAAATACATTTGCTAAAAAAATTATTCTGTAATACTTTACATATTATCAAACAAATACAAAGTTAAATTTTAAGTATTTTCGACTTCCTTTTTAATATTCAAAATTGAATCTCACTTCCTTTGAAAATAAAAACTAATTTAAATGTCTATATTGATTATATCATTTTATTTAATTTTTGTTATGATTTGTGATTTTGTGTTACTTTTATATATTTTGTTTGTATATTCTTTAAAATATTAAATAAAATATAAATTTTATATAATATTATATTTTTCGACTTTTAGTGAAAAATCTAATCGTGTATTTTGATATATTGTATGTAATTAAATTGATATTATTATCATCACCATTTTTATTATTACAAAAATTTATGTGAGACGAGTCAATTTTGTGAAACAAATATTAAATTTGAGTTAACCATGAAAAAATCATTTTTTATACCAAAATTATTACATTTTAATACAATTAATTTACCTTTTAACATTAAAAAAATTATTTTTTTCGATTCTTTTTAATAGAAATCCCTTCGACAAAGATAATTATATAAAAATCAACTCACGTAACGATACTAGTTAATTTTAAAAACGATTATATAAATATAGAACAAGTTATATCAACTTGCTAATAGAAATAATAAAAATAGGTAATTAATATTTGGGGTTCGAAAATAATACAGCGTAAAAAGTAATATTCTTAGCATAAAAAAGTTATATTTTTTCATGAATGACTCAAATAAGAGACCGTCTCACACAGGTTTTTGTCATTTCAAATTTACTAAAAAAGTCTTGTTATAATACATTTTATTGGAGGGAATAATAGTATTTTTGTGCATCTATTAAATTATCAAGATAGTTACTATAAAGAGTCGATATATTATTAAATAGTATATATAATATGAGGAGATTAGTTGGTGAACATCCATCATTGACATATATATGAACATTGTCGATGTGACGTTCTGTACGACATTGTCGATATGACGTTCTGTACGTCTAAAAGAGTATATATCATCTTAGTTGATGGTCACATATGTATTTACAGTGAATGTTCATAATATATAATAGTAATATATATATACATTGAATTTTGAAGGTATTCATTTTGTAATATATTAAATTACTATTATTTCATATATAATTGCTCTTTATTTGGATGAATACTGTTTCAATTTTTTTAAAAAGGAAGAAACAAGTATCATGCTGCATTTTCCCCAGCTATACATCGAGATTTTAATAAATTATGATATATTAAAAGTCTCCAACTTGAAAATTTTAACGATTAGGAAGAAAAAACTGTCAAGCTCGAGTCATATAATATTTCATCTAAGAACATAGACTTATTTGTTTATTTTCATACAAACTAAAAAATCATTGAAAAACAAAAAATAAGCTTCATATCTTGTCCTTATTTAAATTATTCAAAAAATAATTGTATGTTATTTAATAAATATTTAATAGAAATATATTAGTAAAAACAAAAAAAGTACTATTAAATATAAGAGTATGTCTCTTGTGAGACGATATCACAAATCTTAATCTGTGATACAGGTCAATCATACCGATATCCACAATAAAAAGTAATACTCTTAGTATAAAAATCGGTACTTTTTTATGTATGACCCAAATAAGAGATCCGTCTCACAAAATACGACCCACGAGACCGTCTCACAGAAGTTTTCGCGTAAATAAATATAAAAATTGAATAATATATTTAAGAGAATCAGAAGATAAAAGATTTTTTTTAAAAAAAAAGATAAAAGAGTGGATGTCTCATAATTCTGACAATTATGTTGGATACATAGCTTAATCATATATAGGTATGCTTCACCACTTCGAAGTTGACTTTTAAAGCACAGGTGCTTAAAGTTGATCGAATTCATACAATTCAACACGAATTGGGGGCAAGATCCCTAATTTGTTTGTATCTTGAAAACCATGTCAAATAATTTGTTCCCGTAGATTGTTTTAATTTATTACACATTGTTGGCGTGTGGGTTAGGTACGTTAATTACGATGTCGTTTTAATCTTCTTTCCGAATATACCCACTTCGTTTACATTTTCTCCCCAAACCTTTGCCCAACACACTCCATTATTTTATCCCTTCTCTCTCTAGAGATACCTCTGCCCAAGTTCTGATAATTGCCTGTATGAGATTTGAGTCTTTTGAATTTTGAAGGTATTCATTTTGTTTTTCTCCTTGATGCTTTCATTTTCTTGTTTGTGATTATCATCTTTCGTCAAAGTTTTAATTTTTAGGCTTTTTACATGTTATGTGTTTGTGGGTTTTGCTTTTTCGATGTTTTTTATGATTTTGAATTTGATGGTTTAAGGTAACAGAGAAATTGTTTGTAAGGCCTAATGATGGATTTTCTCCTCGTTTGCTATTTTCCATCAGTTGGTTTGGGTTTGATTCTTTGTTTTGGTTTGATGATATAATATAGGTTTTTGTGCTATGATTTAAGGTATAGATACCGTGGGTTTGTCTTTTTATATGGGTTAAACAGTTTGCTGGTTATTATTATGAAATGAAACTTAAAAGAAGGGTGTAATTTAAAAGAAAGGGTGGGTTCCATGAGTTTTCTAAGATTATATAGACAGTATATTATGTACAAATTGTTCTGGGTTTATAGAATTGAGCAAGAATAGGCGATTTCAAGGTCTATTTTCTCTATCTGATGGGAAAAAGGTCAGATCCAAAGTGGCAAGGTGTTCTTTTGTGTTATATCTTTTTTATAAATGGAGGTTTTTATATGTTCGAAAATCTAAAAACGACAGGTTAAAGAAAAGATTTTTAAAAATCAAAGGATATTTAAAGGTGTATCTCAATTTTGTTGCATGTTGTAACGAGTTAGTTGTCACAGTCAATCAAGCATTTTGTAGCTATGTAATTATCAAGCTTGATGATTTGTTTATTGGTTTTGTACCTTTGTGATTATGTGGAATTATTGTTTGACCTCGGATTTTCTCAAGTTCGTGGCCTTTTCTGTTCCATGTCTTTTTGTTTCGAAAAGATCCTTTGATCTGATGTTGCATACTGGTGTTTGCGATATGGTTCTTTCTTGCTAATTTTATGTAACCATTTCAGATAAAGGATCACACAAGGTCAATTATCTTTCTTTAATAGGTTGTCCTTTGAAAGGTGCTTGAATTGTATACGAATTTAACACGTTAATTTCAGTTCTCTTTCTTTAGATTTAGTAAAGGATAAGTCTTCTTACTCCATTAAAAGCTGGAAGTTAGCTACTAATTAATGTTAATATTTGTCACTGTTCTCGGTGATGCTTCTTTTGATTAATATATTCTTACACCATGGTTATGAATTGTTTTCTCCTTCCCTTATCTCTCTTCTGCAGGTAATTTTACATTGATAGAATGGATTTTGTCTTCGGAAACTTGAATGGGGGATCCTCATCTTTCAACCCGGACATCAATAAGTGTCCATTTTTGCGAAATATTAATGAGCCAACAAACTTTTCCTTCTCAATGCCTATGGCTCTCCCTATACCGGTAATCCATCCATCTCTTTCACTTCCATGTTACATTCTATTTAGATAATCCTTATCATGCTTATTCATATTATCATATATGAGCAAAATTAAGCTGACAATCTTCTATACCTTGGACCTTCAGTTGCGAGATGGAAAAGGTCCCATATTTGAGGATGGTCCCAACTTTGATATGGCATTTAGGCTTTTCCATGGGCAGAATGGTGTTGTCCCTCTTTCTGAGAGATCATTCATTCGTACTGAGAAATGTCCATCCGAATCATCTCCCATTCATTTCAATCCATTGGGAGCAAAAGCAGCCACCATTAGTCTCTCAGCCTTTGGTCCAGGAGGACCTTTTGGGTTTGATGCATTTTCCAAGAAGTGGAAGAAAGAAAGCAAGAAATCAAGTTCCTCGAAAAATGAGTCCTCAAAGGTAGTCGACTACTCAGTTTCTATTTATTTTCAGTACTTTGAGTCTTGACGAAAAAGCTTTGTATTGACATTTATGACCGAAAAATTATGGTAATTTATTTAATAAACCTGAACAGTTTTGAAACACTTGCATGACATGTCAGAAATCAGAATACTAACAATAAACATAATGGTTACTCGTCTGTCCCATCGCTAATATGTCGTTGAAAACTTGTATACTGAGGATCCTATTATGTATCTGTTTCCAAGTTATCTTGACGATTCTGTTTGCTTGTAGGGAACGAAATCAGAACACGAAGCCATGGGCAATGAATGGCTACAGAACGGGAACTGCCCCATTGCAAAGTCGTATCGGGCTGTGAGTCATGTCCTTCCTCTTGTAGCAAAGGTCTTTAAACCCCCGCCTGGCATGAAGTATAGGTGTCCTCCAGCTGTGGTCGCTGCCAGGAGTGCTATAGCAAAAACAGCCTTTGCCAAAAACCTTCGACCTCAACCACTACCCACAAAAGTACTTGTTGTTGGCATTTTGGGTATGGCAGCAAATGTACCATTAGGAATATGGAGAGAACACACCGAAAAGTTTTCACCTTCTTGGTTTGCTGCTGTTCATGCTGCCGTACCGTTCATAGGTATTCTCCGGAAATCCATCTTGATGCCTAAAGCAGCAATGGCTTTTACCATTGCTGCTTCCATTTTAGGGCAGGTGATTGGTTCGAGGGCAGAAAGACTCCGTCTGAAATCGGTTGCTGCCAGGAAGCTGGCAGTTCTTGAATCTTCTAGCAGTGGGCCGACTCAATTGGCTGTTGGTGGAGTTAGAGGTGGATACTGTGGTGAAATCATTGATTGGAAACAGAATTCTATTGAAGCTCCCCCATCGTCGGCAGACGTTTTTTGCTGATGGGGTCATTGTGTTGGCTCTTGTTCTTCATTGTTTTCGGTTAGAGCCATGTGTTTCTTATGTCGCTAAATTTGTTTCTTTTGTATAAATAAATGAATACAACTACGGGACCCTGTGAAACAAGGGAGATGAGATTTCTTGTACTTGTATTATGACACTGAGATTCTGTGTCAATTGTGAGGAAAATATTATGTGGTTCATTTGTTTGTCTTGGTGTAAGAAGGCATTACTCACACTGTAACTGTACGATTTGGGCTACCTTAATCCTGGCATTTGATTTACTACACAATTTAAAATATGCATTAATTGTAACATTTTGACGTAAGGTGAAAAACTTGGTCCAATTTGCGTTACATTTCTGTCCAAATGTCCAAACGAATGATTGGTGGAGAGCATCGTTTTTTCTTATCCAAATGTACAATATCTTTAAAACAGATCTGTCCTCTCCTGTATATGCTTTGAGGATCGTCTTGGATGTCTGTTTTCCAAGATACAACGGAACAACCAGCAGTGACTTAACACGAGACACTACTACGACGAATTGAAAACAAACATTTACTTTATCAATGAGATTTAACGGATGTCAAATGAAAAACTAACAATATGAAATGCAAGATAATACTTGAAAGAGATAAGATTTTCGTATATATGAAATAAGGAAATGAACACATTATTTATAAGCCCAAAATGCACACCAAGTATTCTGTTAAGATACATGATTTTCATGTATGACCCAAATAAGAAATCTGTCTCACAAAATACGATACGTGAGACAGTCTTACACAAGTTTTTGTCTTGTTTAAAATAGCAAGCTTGTGTTTTATCGCTAAATTATTTCTTGGATATTGGGTTTTAATTTGGGATATTATCGGTTTATAAATAAATTAGAGTAGTTTTGCAAATGCTTAAAAAAACGCTATCCAAAAGGGCCTGGTGGAGCAAACTTCACCTAGAAAGGGAGAAAATTGACAGACTGTGGCGACCGGGTATTTTGCCCAAGCATGCTTATGTGCTAAGCAAAAGCAGGCTTCTATTTGTTGATGACAAGAATTGTGTTTTGTGTTCCACTTCCTGCTTGGAAACTCTTGATCACGATCACCTCTTCTTTCAGTGCAATTTAGTAAGCAGTTATGGGGTAAAGTTGTTGGCTTCATGTGTTTCATTCGATGACTACCGTTCGGGCTGCCTTCCATCGTGATTATCGTCAGCTTAGTATGATTAATACCTGCATACAAGTGGATGCTTCTTCCCACAGAATTGAAGTGTTTGTGTCGCGTTGCTTGTACCTGCATTTCCCGGCGTCCCGCCGGTTTTCTGGATTTAGCTCAACTATTGTCTCCTCGTTTCCAGGTTCTTTGCATTGAGTTTTTGCTGATTATGTTATTGCTAATGGTGTTGATGATTGTATTGCTTTATGATTTGCCCGGATACAACCGGTATCATCCTGTATTAGACTTTTTTTTTATCTATTTATTTCATTTACGGATGAAAAAAAAGAAGAAATGAACAAAGATCCAGAGGACCTCACATAGAAGACTTGTGGGAACTCGTGAGAATATGAATTCCAGACAATTCACCTAAAATTTTGGGGGAACGGAAAAAAAAAAGAAAATAATTTAAAAAAAGGATCACGCACAATTGTGAAGTTAAGCATCCATAAAGTCTAAAAGACCCTTATCGTATGACTAAAATTCAGGTGATGAATGCACAGGATAGCTTCAAGAATGGGACAAACGAACGAAAGATCTGCACAACTGTGAAGTTATTTACTCCTTCCATGGAGAAGCGCATTTAACTCGGCACTTCCACCTCTCAATTTGTTTACAAACGACACAATAACACAAGTCAACAGGAAATCGCCATAAATTATAGCATCACAACACAACATCCCACTTTCTCCCCAAACTTTTGATAGATTATTTCTGTATTTCCATCAAATACAACAAATACATAGCCCTTCTCAAATATTACATCTAGTGTGTTTCTGACCAAAACTACAAAACAAAAGTTGGATTCTGCAACTGTTCACAAAACTATAATACAGCGCGACAAAAAAACAAGAGATTTTGCCGCAGAGGGTGTTCAAGATCGGCTATGACTACCTGCCTACATCCCCTTTACTTCTCCATGTATCATCGTCTTTGATGATGCTTCCAGCTTGCAAACTGAACTGTTCGTTTTTTGCATAGTGCATTTTGATGGCAGCAACAGGGTCCGAGACGTTGGAACACTGGCCTCCAACAAGAACCCCTCTTCCAATGTTCATTTCAACGACTCCTCTTGACTGCTGCTGCATCCCAGGGATGATATGGAAACCATTCTGTCTTTGCATCTCAGGGAATAGTGTGGCTTGTGGGTTTTTCATATTTATGGTGAAAGGCTGCTGCCCTTCTTGATACTTTAGATAATCTGCTATTCCATTGCTGCTACATAGATCCTTGGTCGAATAAAGAGAGACACCACCATTCACAGGGCGGTCATTGCTAGCAACAATTCCATGTAATGGTGGATGCTCGATTTTCACAGCAGGAATGGTAAAATTACTAAATGCTGCAGGATACTTAGTCAACAAAAGGGTTGAGTCGGGTATAGGAGGAAGCCCTGTCTTCATCCTGTTTCCATCCCAAAAGCTGAAATTTCTTGCCTGAATATCATCGGAACCAAGATAGTTATGACGATCAAACTTTGGCAGAGAGCAATCAAAGCTGACATTCTGTTCATTATTAAATTTCAGGCCCAGTAAGGCAGAACCCGGTTTGTGGTTCTGGCCATTATTGTCCTCAGTTTGTTGTCCACGAGAATTTTGTTTCTGTTGGGAGGGCACTAAAATCTTACCAAACAATTTCACATCACCATTCCCGGATGGTTTTTCAAAGCCAGATGAGCCACTGGGCTGGGGTCCAGAATGATCTACGGTCTGGTCATGAACAGGATGTTGAGCTTCAAACATTTTACTATCATGTCCCGAACTATTACACTTTTTAAGCAAGGGCTCTGCATGATGTCCGGTATGCAAATTTCCATCTGGCCGAGAGGCATTCTGATGCAGGACTTGTTTTTGGCAACCTACACACCCGTTTACCTCTTCATTCAGCATTGGCACAGAAATTGGGTATCCTCTGAGAATCCGAGAGGATTCAACATGATCTGACAATGAGTGACCTGAGACATGCTGCTGGCAATCACATGTCAGAGCAATATTCTGAGAATGGTCATCATAGGTGCCATTAATACCAACGGACGGCAATGCATTATGATAGGACAGCTTTTGATATTTAATTGGAACAGAAAACAAGGTTGACGACCTCAAGGATGCTATGTGACCATTCTGCGGCAAGGAGCGGGCATCAGATGTGTCTTCAGTAGTGCTTCGAAGAACAGCTTTCTTATGGCACGCAGAAACATTATCAACTTGAATGGAAGAATGCCCATCAACAAAAGCACGAGAGGCGCTCTCGGTCCGCTGTGAGTCAGATGAAGTCTTCATCTGAGTCACTGACCAATCTGTGCCACTTACTCCAGTGGAATTAGCATCTTTTTCTTCAACTTTCTGATCGGTTGATACATCTTCAGCTAACAAAAGATCCAACCCTTCATACTCTTTCCCCTGAAGCTCGTCTGAAATCTCAATCAAAGTATTTTTCTCAGCCCCAGTTGATCCATTAGGCAGAGCATGGTCATCTGCTTCTTCAACTCCTGGCAATGATTCTTCAACAGAGGATACACCCGTTAATCCAATTTCTCTCATAGATACGGGAACATCAGTCACACCATTCTGTCCATTGACACCTGAAACAGGTTTATCAGCCAGTTGAGAATTAACCAACAACAAACTATTCACACCAAGTTCGGCATCCATGGGATCAGGGGTGGAATCCAACCCATTTAATTCCTCACGTCTCTTGGATTCAGGCTTCAAACTCAGTGTCCCTGATACAACATTAGACATATGACTTGACTTTCGGTCAGGAGATGGAAGGTCCTCTTCTGTCTTGGCCCCTGATCCCTCATTGTAAATAAGGGAGCCAGTCTCCACAATACTGGCATCTTCGATGTCACTATCACCTCCGTTAACGTCACCAGAAACTGCATTATGAAATCCAGGCAGAATAAGATCCAAACCAAGACACTTCCGGGACTTACTAAAGAATACCTTGCACTGGTCCCTGGACTTTGATCTGACACAACGTGATATCATTCCAAAATCTTTGCCATAAGTTGACACAGCCTGAATAAAGATTGATTTCTCAACATCAGTCCAATCAGTAGGATCCATCTCCCCACAGCTCTCATCCGAGCACTCATCGTCAACAATCTGGGTAATCTCAGTGTTGAAAGACCGCTTCATCGAAAAACCAACTCTCTTACACCTTGAATCCTGATATCCATCCCCAGGGTCAAAAGAACTCGTGATGCAAGAACTCATAGCCTCAGATGATAAAGAACCACAAATACCAGCCAAAACATCGGCAGCCACCGCTTCTCTCTCATTCCTATAAAAATCCAGACTGTTCGATCTCTGTGATTGATCATCGTAACACCTAGGTGCTTTATAAGCACTAGATACACCCAAAGAAAATCTAGAAGCACCTTTCTGGTTCTCAATACCATCGGCATTAGCCGCAATTGCTGAAGCTTCACCAAGTATGTCTAGGGAAGCTGCCACTGCCTCACGATTCCATCTTTTCCCTGAGGCGACCAAGTATGTAGTACATTGGGACTTACTTCGTTTCACAGCTTCAGGCTTCTTTCTAGCTTTCTCAAAGCTATCTGATTTGTGGTTCTTGTAGTAGAACTCAACACAATCAGCTATTGTCTTGTGATCCAAAGAAGATGCAATCTTCCTGAAATCTTTCCCAAAGATGGCAAGCTTGTCGATGAAGATCTCTCTCTCTGCATGTGTCCATGTGTTGATCATAGACCTTTCTTTTTCAATAGCACAAGGATCTTCCACCAGACCATTACTTGTGATAAACCTTGACATCTGCATCTCCTTCTTGTCCAAAATCAAAGCAGGCATCTTCAAAGCATTTCTACAGGGTTTAAACGAGGATTCAGAAAGCAACCCACTAACAAAACCAACTACATCTTCTGCAGGAACAGTTCGAGAACTACTAGCTGCAAACATAATCAAGGAGAAATATTGAAATGTTAGGAAAGATCTGCCAATGTATAATCAATTTTGGATCCCAATGTATCCAACAATTAGAGCAAATGCGAACAGATAGAATCAGGAGAATCACATAAACACAAGTTTACATAAAACTATGGAGGAAGCTGCAAATTAAACGGCATTCATTCCCATTAAGGAATAAAAGTATACATCTCATATCAATTTTCCTTGAATCCGGTGCACGGACACTACATTGTTGAGGAATATCACAGCCTACACCAATAAAATAATTTATAAATCGTTAAGCCCCCTCACATAAACTATAAAGTAACCTACAGATTCCTATCACCTAATCTTTTCTTGCAGCCTGTGGATGTACTAAAGGATACGCACAACACAAATTCCCTCAATCACCGTACTCAAGCTCCAAATACTCCATCTAAGAATCACCACAAAATTCACAATGAGAGATAGCACTAGCAACTGGGCACATGCAACACGTGTGACACAATTTTATATTTCAAATGTTTGGTTTAACTATGACATTTTCATAAAACTACATATAAAGAATTAATTTTCGTAAATGATAAATACATGAGAAACCACAATGATAGTTATTAAATCGTTAGCACTACATAAGAACATTCCTCCTAGAATAGTTGTTAATACGAATAAGAGAAACTCTGTTATAGCCATTTCTGTACATTCGATGTACTCTACGGATAGAGGAATACATAGAGTTGAACATAGTAAAATAAGAAATTGAAAGATTTCGTTGAAATTGTTCGTTTGGAATTTCCCGAAAAGCTAATCATAGGTTCTTCTCTCCATCGGAACAATAGGGCTGTTATGCTCATTACTAAACTTGTTGATGTCATTTAAATAAAATTGATAATGAAAACGGAAGGAAAAAAAGGATTTACAAAACAAAAATGGGATTCCTAAAAAATAGATTGATTCTAAAATTTAAGTAATTATAAAAAAAATCAATCGTTAATGTGATTAAATACGGCAAAGGAAAGCATATCATGAAGCATTTGAATTGAAATGAGGTTGAGGAAAATGCGGGATAATGGGAGAAATTGTGGGAGGTTTGAAATTTACCAAAAAAAGGCTACAAAATCAAAGTAATAAAAACCTATACGGGCAAAAGATGTTGGGGTAGAAAGAGAAAAAAATTTGGTGCCGCGTGATGTACCAAAGCAGTTTTTCTAAGGATCTACTTCAAAATAGTGAAGATTAGTAAACAGTAAATCTTATGGGCAGCAAGACTTAAAAAATAGTGAAGATATTTAGATGACAAACAGTAAATCTTATGGGTAGCATTAGTTTGGCAAAATGTTTATGAAGATGAAAAATACAGAATAGGGCCTAGCCTTTAGTACTTTCTTAAAACATAACTACGTAGGCCGCCCTATCAAATCAACAATTCTATGTTTTCCTAATTTACAACTATGAGGACAATCTTGCATCATTTATACAAAAAGTTTCACTGATTCCTAATTCTAAACTATGATTGAAGGCTTTAAATTAAGATTCTAAGCCTGACAAGAATGGAAGAGTAGAAACATGTATTCCCATGATCCTAAGTTAGCATATTATCAAGAGAAACATAAACCAACATTAATAAGATAAAATGATGAGCAAAAACAGCATTAATTCTGTCCACACAGGACCCACGATTAAAAGAAAAACTGTACATTATCTGGTGGTGACGTTCATCATACATGAATACTGAAATTCTAGAATCGTAATCGGAGGACAGAATATATAGAGAATCTACCACAGGCTAAACAGTAATACATTCCAATAACATATATTCATAAACTAAATGACTTGGAATTGCTTCAAATTTAATGAAATGAATGCAGGCCAGAAAAGAAATCTAGATGCTGCAGATTATTAGATCATGCCAGAATCAGAATTAGGTTTCAAACTTTGCACGCCAAGTTCCCAACCCATAAATAATTCAATAACTAAGAAAGTTCTTTAACATTGAAATCATTTGTTGCATGATGTCACACAGGTACTGACACCATATTTTCTGGAACAACTGTTTGGCTACATCTTTGATTTCGGAGAAAAGATACAAAAAAAGAACTTAACTTTGTTTATTAATTAAAATATCACCTAATAACAGCATAAAAGCCGTATCTCCCAAAAAGTGCTAATTTTTTGACAAATATCCCCCACGCTGCTTTCGGGCCAACGATTCTCATCAAATTTCAGTAGAGAGTTAAAAATGGAAACATAAATCTTTTAACATCCACACATAAAGTCATATCCAGACAAACTAAATCACACAACTATGACACCAGTGGATAAAAACCAACCTCCAACAGCCAACTGATTGAATCCTATAATGAAGTAAATTTTCATATAACAAATTTCCGAATAATTGGCAAGAAGCTTCAATGGAACTTTTGACAAAATAAATTAGGGGGTCCCTTCACAGATATAAAAGAACAAAATTGGGGTCTCTTCCTCCGGCACAGTACGAAAAGAGAACTTAGTTCCCATTATCATTAAAGCGTAAAACCAAAAATAATACAAATATCTTTCCAAGTTATAGAAAAATTGAAAAAACGAAAATTCCAGATAATTTATAGCAGCAAGAGTGCGATAAGCAGAGAAAGCAGCCAGCATATGAAAGATTGAAAATTAGATCATAACATGAGGAAAAGCAAGGACGAAAAAAGAAAACACAAGGGAAATGTCATAAATAATTACCAAGCGAACAAGTTCCAGGGCGGCCATAACGATGCTTTTTATGCCCAACCACGTCTATTTTCTTATGAGACTTTGCTTGAAGCTTCCTCACAGAAACCAGTCGACCTTCAATCCAAAAATGCTGAAATAACTTATACTTGATTGTAAGAACCTTCTCCTTGAATCTGAGAAATTGCTTCCTCATATAATATTTCTTTTTAATCAGTGAGGGAACGCTTGCCAGGCAAGAAACTTTAGGTCCAGCCATACACTGTTTGGAAGGTAGTAACTTATTTAAGGCTTCAGAAGCTGCATTTGCTTGAACTCTATTTGAAGCCAATATTGAGTCATAAATATCCAACACATCATCATCCATAACCCTAGCAAGATCACTGCAACTATTAATGTGAGTCAGTTCACAGTAATCCGCACGACAAACGTTTTCCTCATCACAGAGACCATTGCCTACATATTTCTCATTCAAGTTACTAGGATTCTTGACATCCAAATTCACAAGACCTGTATTATTTTGAGAAGAGTAGGCATCATCCCCAGATAGTGAAACCTCAATATACTTAGAGGTTGCACTGCTTGGGCTATCAAAATTCTCAGATTTTAACCTCACATGCTCATCTTCAACTGCACCAGGTGTATTTTCAACAATCGCGTCTCCGGACGAAACAAGATGCAAAGGAGTCGGTCCATGAATAAAATTGGAAGCTGTGCCTTGCTCCTTGCAAGGTTTAAAGTGAAATTTTTGTGGTTGCAAACTGGGTGCATCTGGATGAGGACAGCTATCTCCAGGACCAGGTATCAATGACTTCAGTTCAGTTTCAAGCGAATCTATCTCTGTTACGGTGATCTCAAGTGCCTTTAATGCATCAACCTTCCATAACAACAACTTGTTCACCAAGTTAGCTCCGAGATAATTCGAACTCCTGGAACTTAGATCATCTGATTGTAACAAATCACAAATCAAAGAGCTGACACAAGCAAAAGAAGTAAGCTCTAAGTTTTCTAGGTTAAAAATTGATCCCTCGTTCGGATTCCAGGAAACAATACTAGGTGAACAGCTTAAATTAGCTGTGTAATGATCTACATTGACAGCCCTGTAGGATTCTTTCTCCTCAACACCTGTATTATTGAAAAAAAGGGTAAGCCAGAAAAAAATGAAGATATTCACACGCAATGCATATTCTCTCGACAAAGAGAGGAAACACAAATTACTGTTTGAGTAGATAACATCAAAAAGCCACTTCTCTCAAATGTTATCACAAATTCAGCAACCACAATGGTGGCCAATAACATCACATTATGACAATTGAAGCATCACCCTAAGAGAGAAAGTGAAGCTCATTAGAATGATTGCAGTTTGCACCATGACAAAGGTACATATTTTGCACCAGAAACTATAAATATTAGCAATTTAATCATTTGCCATCTACAAGTTGTTGATTTTCCTAAACTTAGCCAACCAAAATTTAGATAAAATAGCCTGAGTAGTGAAATAAAAACATGCATAAAACACAGCATGAAGCACAAAGTAATACAAGGAAAGAAGACTAAGCTATAAAATTAACAATTACAGATCAAGAAGTAATCAACATGGCATCCAATCACAAACAAAATATTTTTAAATGCAATATCCGGAAGGAACTCAAACATAATCAATTCATGACAAAGAACATACTACCGTTGTGTTTTACTTCTTCGAACATACATGAACCATTCTTTATCAATTTCCAATCCCGTTATATGCCTCCTATTGATGCATACCATACCCTTCATATTGTTTTTGTCACAACTATAAAACAAAATGATGGACAAAGACATCACCTGTAGATGAGCTACAGCCAACTGAAGATGGAGTTGCAGGTGAAGCAAGATCAAGAAAACCTGCAACCCTGGGACTCTTATCAAGCACGTTCATGTCATGAGACCGAACAGTTTCTTCGATGTTACTGAGGTTAATAACCAGTTCATTTTTTGCTGCACCATCTTCAGGGCCATCTATTTTTTTCTTCTCATACTTAGCCAGTCCCTCGCCCCAGCCAAGTCGTGGTTTCTTCCTGGAACTAGTCTCTTCAGATGAAGCTGGAGCAGCAGTCATTACACAAGTAGTAGCCTCTGCGATAGGAGATTGAACAGGCGCCAGTTTCTTTTCCCGTACCTCAGCCACTCTCTCAACAGAATCCATGCCCATACTCTTTGAGCTACTTGAGCAACTGAGACTAGATCCTCTCGAAGATAAGCTCCCAGACCTTGACCACTTCAGAGGTTTCCAATCAATTGAAGCCAAGCAGTTTTCTTTCTCTAATTTCCCTGTGCTTTCCAATCCATTAGCACACAATCTATCAGAATTGTCACCATCCTTATCCTGCCGCTCTTTCTCTAGAGGGCAAGATGGCTCCGAAGGGTTTAGAGAATCAGAAGGCCGAGAGAGATTCTCGCTCTTAGGGCAGTTGGGAACACAATTGCTCTCATGAGTTGTTTTGTTGTTCTCCAGAAGCCTACTCTGATCATTAGTCTCGGTGTTGGGTCTACAAGGAGTTGATGCAGCAAAAGGTTCCCAAGAAGTTGCTTTCCACTCTTTCTGGCTGAAGGACACCCTATTTTCTCTACTATTTCTCACATACCTTCCTCCATCACTGCAAGATCTGTAAGGCCGAAAATTCTCTTCTTCTAAGTTCCTGTCGCTGAATCTAGACCCAAAAGGCAGAAACGCATGACTACCCTCGTCAGGATGCGCGTACCAACCAGCTTGCTTACCTTGAGCTTCAGCAGAAAAATGCACACCCACAGAAAGGTCAGAAAAAATAAATACAAGAAAAAAATCTAGTTATCAGAAAGACATAATTTTTCTTCATAAATTATTCCTGAATAGCACAGCGTGTTCAAATCCATCCAACAAATTAAACACCCTATCATATAAAATGTTTCTATACATATCAGATCTAGTCAAAATATCCACCTGAACCCACCTATAGATTCTAGACAAAATATGCAAATAAACCGGTCAAGGCTTCCTTCCTTTAAAAATTACTCACAGATATAACAACGTGAAAAGGCATATTTTCATCGACATATCAAGGGTTGAAAATTACAGTAATCATCAATCACCGAAAATTCCCCAAACCCGCTTCAATTACCTAGTTTTTTCTGAAACCTGACTACAACTTAATTAAAAAGAATACAAATATCTTGTTATCATCGAAAAATAAGAAACTTGAGAGACATCTCTCTTAAAAAAGAAAAAGAAAAAGAAAACCCTATTTGGTTGTAAATCGATAACTCACCAGGTGGGAGAGAACGAGTCCGGAAATCAGAATACCAACGCTGCTGCTGCTGCTGCTGCTGCTGCTGCTGATGGTGATAGTTTTGGTGGTACGAAGGCGGGTGAGCAGGCGGTGCGTTGTGATGTTGTTGGTCTCGCCATCTGGGAGACCCGCCGCCTCCAAATCCACCTCCAAAACGAGGGTCCGGCCCGGATCTCTCGTGCTTACGGAAATCTCTCCGATCCCACGGATATGGTTCCGGCGGCATCAAAATTATACTCTACTTCTGCTGCTCCACTTAATCTCATCCAATACCTTACACAACAAACAGAAAACGGCAATTGAAGTAAATTAAAGGGTGAAATGAAATTAGAAAAATGGCAATTGGAGTCAATTAAAGGGTGAAAGTAAATTAGAAAATTGGCAATTGGAGTCAATTCTAGGGTTTAAAAACAGAATTTAAAAAAATAAATAAACAAAGAGTTCAGGAGCACACCTCCCCACGTTAATGCGAAGAATTCAAATTCTTGACTTCACACAAGGTTCAATTCGGAGGCGATAAAATACAAGTACGATAGAAAGGGGATAGAGTGGTGTTGAAGAGAGAAGGAAGAGATGAGAGGACTTTCCTTTTTTTGTGTGTGTGTGGTTTCCTTTAATTTTTTTTGTTTATTATTATATTTTGTAAGAGAGAGGATAGAGACGTGGCGGTGAGGAGAGCAAATGGAGGCTGTTCAATTAGGGTTTCAATCATGTGTGCTGCCCCGCCCCTTGCACGGTTGGCGCATAGTACACACATGATATGAAATATATTACATAAAATATTTATTTGTAATAATAATAATAAATAAATAAAGAAAAATCATGAGTTTAGAATAATGTCATAACATGTATACCAAATTAATTTAAATCACGATATATTTTTATCCCATAAATAATGTTAGTTATATAAAAATAAAAATTATTAAAGTTTTTTAAAAATTATAATTTTTCAAAATAAGAAAACTTTATTTTTAAAATAGATTAAATTTCAAACAAAAATCACAATTTTTGGCCTAAGTTATGAAGGTCAGGCTTAAATTTACCGAAAAAATGTCAAATTGGAATTTGACTTGAAACATAAAAAATAAAATAAAATTTGTTGTAACAAAGTCACGTCGTATTTCCAAATTAATTGGTTAGATTTGATTTTGAATCTATGATTTTGGCCCCTTTTGACTTTAGATATTAGAAACTTCTTGAAGTAATTTGTTATATATATATATATATATATATATATAATTAAAAGAAAAATTTGAGTATAAAACATTAAACTTGACTACAGAAATGTGGCGAAACTGCTAATGAGCTGTATCCATTTTTATGAGTTAGATAGATTAGATAAAAAGAAAATTAATCGTGGATGAGAGAATTTTCCCTACAGGATCCATGTTCTCTCTAAATTCATTAGGATTGGATATGGTTGGAAATTTTAGTCGAAAATTTTTCGAGAACTTTTCAATATTGCACATTGATGGCGTTAAAACTACATTAATCATATATCCAATGTCTCTGTGATTTTGTTTTGCCGCATCAATATCTTATGCGTTGAGATAAGAATCGTTATATACATTGATATAATACTATATTAAAGGTATTATCTCATTAACTATTGAAGGTGTACCACAACCATAGACAAACTCGTCGTTTTGACTTTATTCACTAACATCATTCTTTTTATTTTAGGATATTTTTTTATTACTCGCGTGAGAGATCGTTTCACATTAATTATATATACTAGTGTAACCGTGGCACACGCGTTGCGTATGTCCTGAATACATGTGACTAATATATTAAATATTCATGATATTACAATATAATGACGTCACAACATAAAGAAGAGAGTTTATTTTTCACGGTGGCTAATTTGGAGAAGAAATAATATTATTTTTCACGTGAGCGGTTTCCTTATGACGGTGAATATAATATCATTTGTTAAGAAAAAATATAATATGAAAAATGAGAAAGGATAAAATAGGAAAGAAAGTTTGTGTCCTCGTAGAGCGGTTATTATTAGGGGCTCAACTATAATAAAATAATAAATATAAAAAATTAAAAAGGGTAAAACAGGAAAGAAAGTTGGTGTCTTCGTAGAACGGTTATTATTAGGGCCTCATACTTAATATAACAGTATAGATATACATATATGTTACAACTTTTTTTTAAGAAGTAAAATCCTACGATTTTAAAATATTTATCGATTACTAAGAAAAACAAAGAAATAAGTTTTTACATTTATTAAAACAAAGTGAAGGAGTTATTATTTATTTTTTCAAAAAAAGAAAAATTAGAAACGAATTTCAAGAAGGGTTTGACTTGAAGTATGAAGATATTATATTTGTTCGTTGGAACATAGGTTTGTTTCATACTACCCGTGCAGCAGGCCTGCACGGGCAATGAACGGCCCGGATCACTCCACATGAGTGATCCGGGCCCACCTCCATGTAAAAAAAAAAAAAAAATTGGCTCGAAAAAATACGAGCCGTTGGATCGATCCCTGCAGGCAGTGCCCGCCAGGGGTAGGGTCGACCGAACCGACTGGGGCCCAACGTACAATTCCGCGAAGAGTGGCGCAATATAACGTGTCGCAGAGTAGCAGAGCCCCGTACGTGTGTGTTTTCGGATCTCAACGTATCTATCAATGTGAATATAATTTGTTTTCAAGTCCACTCGACGATTTTTTCACTCATTTTTACTGAAATACCCTTCCTCTGTCCACCGACAACTTGGCTGCCGACGTCAGGTCAATTGCTTTTAATTCCCGGCTTCCGTTGTTGCCTCATTTATTACTCATATCCGGTTAAATTTCGATTCCTATTTGTATTATTTCACTCGCTTGGGTGATTAAATTAAATAAAATTTTTTTCTGTTTTTTTAACTTTTTACATATTATGTCATTTATAGATATCCCAATGTTCGGTCCGCCAAATCATCATTAATTAGTACTCACATGCCAACGAATTAATGAAGTAATGGTCTTCCCCTCATCTTCTGTTCAAATGTTTCTTGCAACTCACATGCGGTGTTCCTTAATTACCTCACACTCCACAAGAACTAACGACCATGTCCTATAAAAATGGGTACATATCGGTTAGTCTAAAATTAATCGAATCGAGCTCGAACTTGTTGCACGTGGTTATTTTTTCTACATCATGTGGCTGCTTCGATTAGGTTCCCACACCATAAACACGAGCAAGAGAGGGATATGATTCTTCAGGCTCCCCGAAATGTCGATTTCAGACAATATTCGGGCTATGCCATATTCGAGTCGATCGAGCGTGGAGCCTGGTTCAAATTTCAAAGCCACTTGTTGTGTGGCTTAACGGCAGGCGGGGCTGCCCATCCATCGCGTATGGGGCATCGGAGGAGATCGGGGCGATGGGCGGTGGCCGGTGATCACTCTACTCGAGTCAACATGCATGGAATTGAACAAAGGTTTACCATCTTCTATTGTTTGAAACTTTGCTACAAACTCTACTATGTTGTTTTGGATAGGTGCATACAGAAGCCAACTTACAATTTCTTGGGTTAATATAATTATAATTACAAACTTTTTTCAGTTAAAGATGCTTATAAATTCCTTACAAGATCCCCCAAGATTCCACACAATTAGAGGGTTGCCCCTCAACCTTTTTTGTTTTAGGTCATTACATACCTCAACTTTCTAGCTAATGCCATTGTTGAAAGCAACAGGGGAGCCAAGAATCCTATCATCAACTTTCAAGGTTTCTTGGTTAGTTCTAGTATCAATCAAAATTACATGTACATACATACATACATACATACATGTGCAAAAGGCCTTTCATAGATATATATATAGATATATAGCTTATATGCATGTGCAAAAGGCCTTTCATGCCATATTCAAAAAATTATCAGATTTCCACGAAGTTCCATTAACAAGTCCAAAGCTTGCTCCAACTTTTTTTTAGGCATTTCTTAACCAATCAGTTGATGTAACTTTATTAACGCTACAATAATTAAATTTCTGTTGATATCGATAGTGGAAACATATATCATAATAACTTTTCTTTTATTTAAGAGTTATGTTTATGTAGGAAAAGGGAATCATGGTATATTTGTGTGTCGAATAATTTTTAAATTTGTTGTAAGAATGTATATTTTTTTATAATTTTGCGTGTGTGTATAAAACATGAATTGCAAATATTATTTTGGAAAGGAAAACATATACTATGTCAGTTGAAGAAAGAGATCACGTGCATGTATTGCGGAACATTTATACATACTTGATTTTGAAATATCAATAATTACTTTATACTTTAGATTGAAAAACCATGCAATATAGAGAATATGTTTTCTTTTTTTTTAAAAAAAAAATATGTTTGAGATGGAAATGGGTTTGTTATAATTGGGTTTGAAACCCAATATTTCTTCTCATATGATAATAATAAATCATCGAGCATATATCACGTGAGACGGTTTTATGGATATATGTATATTTGAGACATAATTGACCCTAGCTCTGTTCCTTGCTTGCCTTGCTACAATATTTAACTGAGAATTCGATACGTTTTTATTCCACTAGCTAGCAACAAGAATATAATCCATCCGGAATGTAATTCATCTCAATCAAATTTGTGGATGATAAGGTTGCTCTAATTGTTAATAGGAGGAGTACTATATAACGATTTTTATTTTCTTTTTTTTAACCGAATATAAAAATTTTAAACTATACCGAACTAATATAATTAATTTTTCTTTTCTTTTTTTTTAACCGAATATAAAAATTTTAAACTATACCGACCTAATATAATTAATTTATTTTTTTTAAAACTAAATTTGTATTTTGGTAAACGCAAAGAAATTCCCTCGAAAGTTCCTTAGTCTCCAATTAAGGGAGCTTCTGTATGCATCTCAATCAATGTGTGGATGGCCATCACACTGTACATTATTCTATCGAAAGCAATCCATAAAGCAAAAAAAGCATAAAGCAACCAGCTTAAGTGACATTATTTCAACACCTCATGCAGGAAGATATATTAATAAAGCAAATTAAATCAAATAACCCCATTTTCACTCACTCCGATGCCATAAAAAGTAAAACGAAAAAGCTTGGTATATAATACATCCGGAATTTAATTCATTTGAACGTGTCTTTTTTTTTTTGTATATGAAAATATAATATTTATAGATCATTTCATGATTTTTTTCAATACAATTACTCAAAAGAATTTCTTAAATCGGTTATTTCGCATGAATAAAAAATGTTTTATTATTATTATTTTTTTTAAAAAGAGTAAGAATCGTTTTGTTGATTGCTTGATTTAAAAAAGGAGAATTCATGGTGCAAATATGATTTTATGAGCTCTATATATATACAAACGATTCCAATGCATACAAAAAACTAATCGAAACTCTTTAAAATTTGCAAAATATATATCACCTCTACCCTCCGCTGTGATAACGCCATGATCATTAAAGATAAAGCTAGTAAAGCAAACAAATCATACAAGAACCATAACTCGAAAACCACCCACTACCACTAAAACACCAGAAAAACAAAGCACACAACCCCATGTACAGATTCAGCAACACATTGATAGGATTTCTCAACCTCTTCACCCTCTTAGCTTCGATACCGATAATCGGGGCCGGGTTATGGATGGCGAGAAGCAGCACGACCTGTGAAAACTTTCTCCAAACACCCCTTCTAGTGGTGGGCTTCATAGTCCTGATAATATCGTTGGCAGGATTCATAGGTGCATGCTTCCATGTTGCGTGGGCACTTTGGGTTTATTTGGCTATCATGCTGCTGATCATAGCAACTTTGATGGGATTAACGATCTTCGGATTCGTCGTCACGAGCCCGGGAGGCGGTATTGAAGTGCCTGGGAGGATATATCAGGAGTATCATCTGGACAAGTATTCGGGATGGTTAAGGAAAAGGATTGAGGATCCGAGGTATTGGATGACTGTTAGGAGCTGTATTTTGGGGTCCAAGACTTGCGGTCAGGTTGTTTCGTGGACTCCTTATGATTATTTGACTAAAGATATGTCTCCAGTTCAGGTAATAATACCATTTTTCTTTTTGTGTCTTTTAGTTAGTAGGTGGGATTGTTAATTCTGGGTAATTATAAGTTTTAAACATCGATCTTTTGTTTAAAAAAAAACAGTTTTAAAGATTTGATCTTGATCTGCTTGGAAGAAAATAATAATAAATAATGTCTTAAATATTATTTAATCTGAGCAAGTCTATGTTCATTTGTGATTCTTCAAATTAGTATTAAACGCTTTGCTCAATTTATTATTCCAAACAAAGCTATTTTAACTCTCTCCATAAACCATGTTTATATAATTAATATGTATTCCAGATTAACATTTATAATTTCCCATGAAACCAAGGAAATAATTTATGCATTTAGCTAACGAACAATCGATACAAATATGAATGCAGTCTGGCTGTTGCAAGCCACCAACATCATGCGACTATACAGCCACAACGACAGCCCAGGACGCAGACTGCTACAGATGGAACAACGCCCCGAACGTGCTGTGCTACGAGTGTGACTCGTGCAAGGCCGGCGTGCTCGAAAACGTGCGTAGGGATTGGCACAAACTCGCGGTGTTGAGCATCGTGATGCTTCTTTTCCTAATCGGGATCTACTCCATAGGATGTTGCGCCTTTCAGAACGCGAAGAGGGCGGAGACCGACTACCCTTACGGCCATAATCGCATGTCCAAAGTGCAACCTAGATGGGATTTCCATTGGTAAGTCAAAAATGAGGAAATACTTTTTACAATGATATTTGGTTTAAAATATTTAATCCAAAATTGTTTTTCCAGAAATTTAGTTTCACAAAAATAAACCCCATCAATTCAAATTTTTGAATTAAAGTGACATGATCACGTGGATGTGTTTTGTAGGTGGAGATGGTTGGATGACAGAAGGAACCAACTTTATTAGCTAAAGCTAGACAACTAAATATAATATTTTCCTTGCTTTCTTTTTGTAGTATGCATCCGAAAAACAAAGGCCAAATATTTCTAATATGTTGTTGCAATCTTTGCTTTTATATGATAGATAGATCATGTCCAGCTTTTCTTTTTTCAAAACTGTACGTAGAAATATTTAAATTTATTTTTTAGATCTTTTACTAAGTACAGTCGCCCTCACGGTGTATTCGACAAATTAACCAGTTCACAAACTTCCAATAATATATATCGACCTGATCAATATCTGAATTTAAACAGCCAGGCTCGTAAAGCTCGCGACCCGACTTCCTTTCTTTTTGGTAGGATTGTGCACATAGTCGCATATTCTCCCTAAATTAATTAAAGGCAGATGTATACAACGAGATTTTATCAAATATTGTTTATAAGCCTCCTTGCATGTTTCTGCACACTGAGCTTCATCAATTGTAAGGACGACTGTGCTTCCATATCCGAAGCTTGGCCAAGAAATCACGACCAAGAAAGTTATAATTGCCACACATATGGATTTCATCGTGGTTTCTTCAATTAACTGATTTTAGTTTTTTTTTCATTTTCTTTTATCTTTTTGAAATGAGAGTTAAAAACATAATCTGATCTGATGTTTATAGAAAATATTGATTTTCATGAAACATAAATTTGTATAACAAAATTAATTAAATGATGCTCGCAATTGGTTTTCAGATTAGTGCCATTAATTACTTTTATAATTCAGGACGTTGGGTAAGGAAGAAAGTTAGAATTTAATTACGTAAGTCGATGTATTTTTTATTTTTAGTAAAGTAACTTGTTAGTATTTGATTTTCTTTCAATAGGTTGGATTGTTTTTGGTTTTGATCTTTTTTTTCCGAAATCACTAAATTCATCGAATATTGATTATTTGACATCAATTATTTGCTCATAAGATACAAATAAATTCTATGTTACACATATTATAATCGATCTGAGTAAAGATAAAATGAAAAAAAAAACCAAACAACGCCAAATATTTCAAAATGTGAGAATTTTTTATTTTTCTTAATTAAATTTTAATATATGTTTTACTAGGGCCGAATAAGTCACATTGGAGAGTATAACGGTCAAATAAATAATATTCGTTAAATTTAGTGATTTTGGGAAAAAAAGAACTAAAAAACACAAAAAAAATAAAAATAAATTAGGAGATGAAATCCAAACTCTGATAAGTTACATGATTAAAATAAAAAATAAGTCAACTTACAGGACCAAAATCTTAAATTTTCCCTGGGTAACCAATAAATTAATATCGTTATGTAGTTAAAATATTCTGGAAAATGAAAATATGAAATAATATATGAAAATTAGAAGGAGCACGGATGTGCACTATATGCATACAATGACGATTCGTGAGACCGTCTCACAAGAGACCTAGTCAAGAAGGATTGGAAAAAAATGAAAAAAGATATTACATACTTGTAATCTTGAATCTTGCAAATTTTTGTAGAGGGTGGCGGCATGTTAGTAAGTAAAACTGGCCAGCAGGCACAAATGGATTTACATACACGGAATAAGCCACCCAAGTCACCAAGAAGCCGGCGACGGAAGACATCAAAAGATTCGAAACCATAGAATCGAACTTTTTTTCTAAATTTTTTTAAAAACAAGCACATAAAAATACAAACCAAAATACGAAAAGTGGGGAAGCTAAATAGCTAAGTAGCAGAATAACTACTCCTAGAAAAGAAACTGACACATGCAAAATATCTTCAGGAACTTTTCATGGTTTGTTCTTCACTAGGATACCTTGAACTCTATGTTTTTTTTCCTGTGCCCTTATTATTTAGACATGTGATGCTTGTAATGTTCTGGAAAATGTAGTGACACATCATTACTTACTTCAGGGTTAACCACTGGATCTCCAATCAAGATACAAGCCAATACTGATCAAAGAGGGCATGTAAGCACATAAACAAGTCTTCACTGGTTGTCTAGTTCAGAACTTAATGGTGCTATTTCATCAATATACACATGAAGATATTGAAATCTTCCTAGAATTGATTCCCCAGAATACTGTCCTGTATGCAGACCCATAGGATGGAAACATTTTTACCTTCTTTTTTTGAAATACCAATTTTTAATGCATGGGTTAACTTTGCTAGTTTGCTAAAAGTTTCAAAGGAATTTTTTCAACTGATAATGACATATTAAATGGAGCTGGACTTCATTTATGTGATTTTCATGCAGATTCAACTTATGATTTCAAATATGGCGTAAGACATTAATACAGGTAGCATCTCAGCTTACTTGAAAAGTTAATGTTCACGTTCTCGAGCAACTCTCGGAATGTTCCACGGCTAACCCCCATATCCTACCCCCTCTCAAGCAACTCTGGAATGTGTTGCATGATTTACTGCAATACTTGTCGTTTGGTTAATTGTTGATATTAAGAATTCTCCGAAATGCATCTGAGCACTCATTTGCATCATTTCAGGGGCACGGTTCTCCGGTTTTTGACAAACTCGAAGCAGAGTTGGGCAAAGCTGTTTTGTCACAACCTGCAACGAAGGGCTTCGATTTTGGCAGTGGATTTGCAGGTGCAAATCATGCATGTTTATGATTTAGTGTTTCCTTTATTTGATGACCGGCTGATAGTTTGCAAGTGTGTTGTACAATAATTAACATATCGAAGAGACATTTTTGTCCCAAGTTTAATCATCTTTTGTTGAAACTCTATCAGCTACTTTCATGACTGCAGTGAGCATAATGATGAGTTAATTCTACATGGATGAATCTGGTCGAATTAGGACAAAAACCAACCGATCTGGTGGCATACAAGTATAGGGTGTTTTTTTCATAGGACCATATGTATAGGTTATACCTGTCATCTTTCTAAGTTTCTGTCTGTGATTCCCCAATACATTTTCAGGGTGGAATGTCAAATGGAGAAATAATTAACAAGAGAATAGCTTTCAAAGTGAGCCATGCTAGCAGCCCGTGAGTCTAATTGTTACTTGGCAGGATCATGCCATCAAGCGCTCGAGTCTAATTTTTTTCCCTAATTGTCATATCGCGTTTATAAATTGCTCTGCCAACAACAGTTAACCAATTACAATGTAAGCCTGGTGAATTGCATCTAATACACAGGAAATATTGTCCGACTTTGGGTAGAATATATGCCATTGTCGACGTGATAACAGATATTTGAAATTGAAACTTCCTGCTGTGTCGAAGAGAGAACAAAATCATGCATGTCTTAAGCTATCTCACTGTTTGACTGGAATTATGTTCTATATTCAAACCTTTGTTTGGCGATCCCCTCATCAAGAAGTTATGCAAGTTTCATGCGGGCCTATGTAGGGACACTTGTTGTTCAACAGCAAGAAGTTACGCAAGTTTCTTACTTTGTTTGATTCAACACCAAAAAAACGTATGTTTCGATTTCTCTGTCTAACGCGATAATTATGCAAGTTTCATGTCAAGGCATAGAATCCCCTCAAATAATGGCTACTGGTCGGCATTGCTTAGCCCGTAACTGGCACGTCGAATTCTATGGATGAATGGACACCTCACCTCAATCATGTACAACTCTAATTCGCGTATGCACAAGGTTGGGTCACCTTCTAGTCCAAAACTCCATCTCACTATTATTTTTCAAATAATATTTGTCCAAAAAGAATAATACGGTTAAAAGAGCACACCACACCTCACCGCCCCGCACCGGCCGGGCGCGTTTAATTCACCGAGATCTAGCCTGGCAGCGTCTCCCCCTTCCAAAAACTTCAGTACCCCTTGGGGCCCTAACCCATAGTCCATACTTAGAACTAATAAAGAGGAGTAATTCCTCTAGGCTTCTAATGTGGGACAACCATATTTTCATTTTATTCACCTTTTCTCTAACACTAATTTGTTTTAAGTTCTAAAAATACAGAATTATAACTTCTAAAAAATATATTATTCACTTTCTTTGTGCAATAAACAATTAATTATAAATATTTGTTTCATCTATTTTGTTTTAAGTTCTAAAAATATTAGAATTATAACTTCTAAAAAATATATTATTCACTTTCTTTGTGCAATAAACAATTAATTCTTAAAAAAGTAGTTATAAGCATGAATGTATTTTATTTATTTGGAAAAAAAACTCACAGTATATATATTTAAACATGTTAAAAACACAAATTTGTTACAAATCAGAACATTTATAATAAATTAAATTATATAATATAAATATTTTTTTTTTTGGTTTGGTGAGATCAGTAAAATTTTGGAAAATCAAAACTTTACAATATCTTTATATATTTTATTAGCGGTGATAAACTTTTTGTTATTTTACATTTATTTATATATAATAAAAAATGACAGTTTTTTAAAATATTAAAAAAAATAAAATTAATTTTTATGTTTTAATCTACTTAATTTAATCTAAATCCAAAACCCGATTTCATGACGATTTAAATATTTTGATAAATAAATGAAAATTATTGTATATACTTTTCTCTTTAATATTTATGTTTAATTCAAAATAACCCTTTATATTCACTTATTTGCCAAAACTTTATTTCTAGGAGAAAAATCACTTTATACATTCAATTATTGATTTCTGAGTTACTTAAAATGTCGATTTCAATCCCATAGCCGTTTCTTTTAGGTATCCCCATCCATGATTTGACCAGTTCAAGATTTTTATATATTCACCTTATTTTTTTATGTGAAATTTTGCCAAATAAAAAATTGTAGATAATATCTAATTGCTTATGTTTTTAATATGATATGTCCCCATCGATTAAGTTTTATATTTTTATTTTAAATTCAGACAATTAAAATAAATATTTTGTATCATACTACAAATATATCGTTGGTTTGGGTCTCTGTTGTTTTAATAATTATGTATTCTACTCTTATTTCGATGAATTATTGACCCTTTTTGCTTTATTATTTCTTTTTCTCAATGATTTAATTAATGGACATTTGTTGATTTAAACAAAAACCATACATGATGTAAAGTCATAATAATCATCGTCGGTTTGAGGGACTGTCCTATTGAAAACTATTTTTTAAAGTTGACCAAACAAATATATATTAATCTTATTCATATAAAGTTGTTATGTTCGATGGATAATCGATAATCAGATTCAATTAAATGTTTAGTTCGGTGTAATGATTTTTTTGTCTCACGTCAATCAAATTATTAATTAATTATCTCACGTGGCATTAAAATTACAATATTTGAATTCATTTATTTCTATATTTATATTATTAATTAATTAAATAGAAATGATAAAATTGTAATTAATCAATCAATTAAACATTTATGATCGGATATATTTTATTAGACGAACTCATGAATCTATACTCATGATATTGGTCAACCCGATCTATATTTACCATGAAAAGTAATATTCTGACATAAAAAATAATATTTTTCATGCATTATGCCAGATCAGATATTCGTTTCACAAAAATTCATCTGCAAACCGTCTCACGAAACTTTTTGTAATAATTATTTTTTCAATATTGTTCCACGTCTTATTCAAATATTTTAATAATTGAGTGGAGAATATAAATAAAGTCTGGAAGTGCTCACAATAAGTAAACGTGTTCAAAAGGATAAGCTTTTGTCTAAACAAAGATAAAGCTAAAGTTTATCCCATGGCTCTCTATTAAACCACAAACAAATTCGGGTTATTATATAAATGCGCTAACTCGTGGCATGACTATTTTTTTATTATTATTACAACAACACACGTGAAGAGGGAGATCGAATTCGGAGAAAAGAGCCAGCTAATCTGATGGGTGAGAGCATTGAGCTACAAGCCCGGTCTCTCGTGGCATGACTATTTTATTGTAATTAAAGCATTTAAAATGATCTGTATATATGAGAATGATCGATCTGATTTATATTTATCACGAAAAATAATATTTTTTATAAGTTTGTATTTTTTTCATTATTATTATCTTATACATGATTTGGATAGCATAAAGTAGAAAGACAACAAAATTAATCAAAAAATTAGTCATAAATTCTAATGGAATAAAGCATTAAAACAATTGGCTAAGGTTTGTTCCAACATCTTCATCTTTCTCAATAATTTAATGGGGAAGTGGACATTATAATCATCAAATCACCATTAAAATGTGACGAATAGAAAATTGGCCATTGTGGTTATGTTTCGAGAATGACGACTTTGATTTGAAATTTACATTTTATCAACTTTTGCTTATTTGATTAGTTCAGAACGCTGACTTTGATTTGAAACTTGCATTTAGCTTATATTACTAATATTTTTTTTATTTGAGTCAAACGCACTGTGTTTGCGATCGACATGATTTATAAGTTATTACGTCCACTTGAAAATTTTCAATTGTGCATAGAAATACAACGAAGTCGAGTTCCACGTCTTAAAACAATTTAAGACAATGAGGGATACATGCATACGTGTGATCCTCACACTTTTTTTAAAAAATTTGGTTAATGTGTTACTTTAATTTCATTAATTAGGAGTGTGATCGGGCATGGTCTTAATCAAACTGATAGGCATGACACCATAACATATATAGCTTAACCTATGAGAGTTGAATTATTTAATTAGATGTCACCGTTTTATCTAATAAAATATAGTGTAGGTTTCTTGTGAGACGGTCTCATGAATCCTTATCTGTGAGACGAGTCAAACCTACCGATATTCTCAATGAAAAGTAATACTCTTAGCATAAAAAGTAATACGACCCGTGAAACCGTCTCACAATATATTTTGCCTAAAATATATTATTTAAATTTTTTTTTAAAAAAAAACCAACAAACCAAAAATATAAAATTGCCTTTTTTTTAATCGTAAATAACCCTTAAAAAACCAACAAGTCAAAATATAAAATTTTCTTTTTTAATCGTAAATTACCCTTAATTCATTTTAAAAATAATGTATTTAGATTATAATTTAATTCTCATAGGAAAATATAATTATTTGTATACATAATAACCATATATGTAGATGCATAAAATATGATTTTTTCGTAGTCATATATTCTTAGCAGGGTAGTTATTATACCCACGCACATATAACTATAATATAAATTATAAGACCGAAATGTTTGAAAACAAAAAAAAAATTTATTGTTTATTCACTAAATTTTCTAATTATGTTAAATGTATATGGAACTCAATTCAGGCAGGCCGCCGGTCTTCAAAGAGGTTGGGGCGAGCCGGTTCACCAACCCTAGAGTTGGAAAAACCCTAATCCAATCTGGCACGGATTTTAAATTAACAAATGAACCAATTAAAAAATAAAAAATCTAAAAAAAATTACAAAACATAAAAAAATTCATACATAAACAATTATAAATTACATAAAATTCATTAACAATAATTAAATCATTATAAAATAATATAATATTTCAAATTCAATCGACTGTACGAACTATTATAAATAACATAAATCTTTTAAAACTTTCAATAGTATACAAATCATTTAAAACTTATTAATAATCTTCAAACGGATTAAAGACAAAAACTTGTGAGAGACGGTCTCACGTGTTGTATTTTGTGAGACGGATCTCTTATTTGGGTCATCCATGAAAAAGTATTACTTTTTTATGCTAAGAGTATTACTTTTTATTGTGAATATAGGTAAGGTTGACCCGTCTCATAGATAAAGATTCGTGAGACCATCTCATAAAAGACCTACTCTGGACTAAAATGTTTGGCTCGCCACCAAAATTTCGAGCCAACCCAAATCAAACACACAAACCGCCAAAAGAGAGAAAAAAAAACAACTCAAATAATTTGAAGGAAATGAGGTTTACAAATGGGCAACTATCTGATTGATGTAGAAACACAAATATATTCTTTTTGACTACCATGACAATTAAGAAAAGAAAAAACTTTTTTTTTTGTTTTTCTTGCAGAAGAAAAGATTCACTTCACACTCTTTTTCTATCTCAGTCTCTTGCTAGTCACCACCCAATTCTCCAAATCTTTGCCAATTTCTCAAAAGCGAAAGCTTTCCTTACTTTTGCTTTTTGAAAATTTTCTCCTTACAACAATATAAATCTTCATTTACCTGCATCGAATAAATACACCAACATTCATAAGAAACTGAACCAAAGTTTTGATTCCCTCTCATAAGAAATATGATCGGCAAGGACTTCATGACAGATTTTTCCACAAGAGTGACACTAGTAACCACTTGGGTTATGCAGAGTATATGATTGTAAGCTCCACAAAGATCAAAACAAGAATCAAATGTTAATCGGAAGAGGTCGCAAGAAGGCTCATTTCTTGGTTTTATTTTTATTTTTAGCAAAGATCTTATTGACTCGTCAATGGGAATGTCAAAAACTCTATGCTACATAATCAGTTACTTAAAGTAATAATTGAAAGGTTTTAACTTGTAAGTTCATATTGTTGCCTAAGTTTACTGTTTTCGAACGTAGGAGAGCAAACGAGCAGGCAAAATAATGCAAGTAATAAACATAAAGTAAAGTGACAATATAATACTAGTGATAAATAATGAAAAAATAGTCAAAGAGGGTGGGGCTTACCTTTTCTTAACTCTTCTTGTTCAAGAAGTTTTTGGGGTAGCTTGCTTGAATGCAACAGTGGGAGTTTTCCACAACTTCTCCTCTGATGTTCCAGCACTAGCTGTTCGGCAAACCATTCGAGTTTCTCGAAATTGCTCCTCTCTCCTATCCTCTTACCTTTGAAGAGGACCGATTCGATGTTTTTTTGCTTCAGCATGTCATCGGCCGCTCCGATCAGCATTCTCACTTTGCTAGAAGTAAGGTATGACTCGAACCCATGTCGACCCAAGTTCGTTCCATTAGTCTGCGACTCGAAAATTCAGTCAAAGTATCAGCAAACACGCTATATTAGATTGGATGTAACTCGAGAGTATAACTCAATACAGAATAGGGATCCTTGTAAAAATAAAACAGTATTAACATAGCAGTAGATCAGAACCAAGGTTTTGATTATGGCAATACAAGTTTCCATGGTGAAAAAAACAAGTAAAATAAATAGAATAAGGGGCAACTCATCATGCCCGTGTCCCATCCCTTCATATTTTATCAAAAGATGCACCTAGCATAATTATCAAATTTTTGTGAACATAATAATGCAAATAACTAGCAACTAACACAAGAACTTGCAGTATAATCACAATTCCCAACTCAGATTCAAGAAGACAATCAAGTTTTAATTAGCTCATCCTTCCCATACTTCTCCGATCCCCTAACTGCTCATATGGTCTAACAGTACAATCTATGTTTTTTGGTCAATTCCATGATATTCAGATCATATATAAATAAACTTCAGGAAGATCACAATCACCAATATGCATATATTATAGTACACCTGGGAAAAGAATCAACAGATAAAACCGATAAACTTATTATGGTGCTGGACCATAATAGAAAAGTTGTAAATAGACCCCACATTATGCCAGTGGTCCGAACAATTAGGCGACATGCAAGATTAGGAAGAAAAATCAAACCCTTGCAGTTAATTCAAGCACAAGATCTGTACAAAAATAAAATGTTCAATTGTGTCAAATCTTGATTTTCTTGCTGAGTTGCATTCGATATGAATTGCACCCTATATCTTCTCTGAACTTAAAAACTCCTAGTTTTAAACGCAATTTTCCAAAAAATCTAGTTTTCGTCTCCTCACTCTCCAACCTTGCTCATCGAAAACCCCGAGTTCGCGAGGACTCCGCTGACATAACTTCCCCCCAGGTGAAAATGTAAAAACTGAAATGATAACTAGCTGTGTATTGATTTACCCCTAATGGAAGTGGCACCACAAGCGTAGAAGCCTTAAAAATACTGGATAATGTGAAAAGGGCAATTAACACCAGCCAGCCAAACATGTGACTAGCTGAAAATGTAAACAACGTAAACACAAATTAAAAAACGAAGTGTTGTATGTATGTCGAGGTAAATTTACCAGAGTCAACGTAAACGACAAATTATATTAAAAACAGTGCTGTATGTCGAGGTAAATTTACCAGAGTTTAGAAAAACCAAGAAACTGTAAAGGCATTCAACCATTAAGCAATGATTTACGAAAGAACATCCTTTCACATTAATTGACAATAGAACAAGACTTTATGAAGGTTGTCCATACGCATGTGATAAAATATACCATCCTGGAAAACAGTACTGAATGAAGGTAACAAAGTCCATAAATGTTTGGAACACTCCATTCAATATATGCTGACTATGTTGAGAGATGAACTCCATAACTAAAATAGAGAAGTAATTAAGACGATCCAATCAACTGAGGGAAATTCATTTCAATTGTTTGTCATTTAAATATCAGAGTATTCTTGCCATTTGAAACAAAAAGGCATCTTGGTCTCAACAGTATTGCCAATTGAAACAAATGACAAAACGATTCTCCATGTCTCTGTCTGCAAATGCTGCTGGTCACTACTCTCTGACCTGTTCGCTTCCTTCACTCAAGTGCACGTTCCTCTCCATAACGAGGACACTGAAATAAATTGCATGCTCCCAAAATGTCTACCTTAGTCCACCCCTCAGCCTGTCTAATCTCACCAAAACCTCCAAACTAAATCTCGTATCCATTAATAAAATTTGTTATTTTTCACATTTCAAAAGTAAACTGAGAGCTCCGATGATACATTTAAATGATGAGTTCCATTAAAAATTTTTACATCGAACATCTAAAAGGCGAAGCGGTGTACCTGAATGCGGACGTAATTGCTGCTACGGCTGTCACCGAAAGCCAAAGCTACGGCTTGGTCAACAAACTCAGCTGAGCCATCGGCCGAAATCCTAGCCGACGGCCGAGCCCAATCTTTAGACTTCCATTTCTTGACCTCCTCATAGTCAAAGCTGCCTCCGAGAACCTGGCCGCCCGCTCCGAGTGAAAGTACCAAAATATCCTCAACCCCTTTCACAAAAGGGAACTCCTGTTTGTTATGCAGCACGTGGGTAATAGCCGCCGCCGTTGGATTGTTCATCGCCAACCCTCCGTCCACACTAAAGCAACGTGTCGACCCATCAACCGACGTAATGCAAACCGGGCCGAAAAACCCGGGTTCTGCTGCTGTGGCCATACATACCTCCCAGAGGTTGAAATCGAATCTGTCTGATTCGAGAGCATCTGCTCGGGAGAATAGAAACGGCGCCATACTGGCAAGGTCGTAGCAAGGTATCAAAACCGGTTTCAAAGTATTTTTCAACGTTAAGCTGCGCCCGGTTTTCTCATCCTTGAAAGCTTCCTTTATCGCCTTCTCTAAACCCGTGGCCGAAAAATCAGCGCCGCCGGTTTTCCTGAAAAATCGCTTGAGTATATTGCCCTTGTTATTACGTGTTTTTGCGGGGTGGCAGGTTTTTTCACTCTCCGATTCCAGAAACTTCCACGTGTCATCGGCGTGGAAGATCGGGTGGTTCTGATCGTTGGTGGCGAAAAGCATCGCCGTGAAAAAACCACCTACACCGGCCCCGGCGGCAACGTCGAAATAATCAGCTATTCTGGCGTTTGGATTGCCAGACTTACTTTTCAAGGCAGTCTCCAAAAACGACAGCGCTTTACCCGATAGAATGTTCTGCATCCCACCGCCATCTATGCTGAGGATGCATGTCTTCCACCTCTGGTTTTTCATTGCCTGAAAGCCATCTTCTTCTTTAAGCACGACATCGTTTCCGAGCTGCTGCTGCTGCTCTGTCAGCTGCTTCGGAACCAATATGTTCTGATCATCACAGCCAAATAAAAAATTGGATTCCAGTATCGAGAAAATCTCGTAGCTCAATTTATCCGCATCAATACTGGGTTCTTGCAATCCAAACGAATAACTTTTAACATTATCAACACCAATACACGCCATTTCTGAACAATTTATCCTCCCGCCAACTAATTAATACATCAGTCTCCGTATCTTTTAAGTTAGAATAGAATAAGAACTGGTCTGTATGTATACAGGGATTGCAGACTACAATAGGATAAGGGGTCAAAGGATTAATGCTGCAAACGAGGAATGAGAAAGAAGATGAAGAACGTGACAGAAGCCGGGGAAGTAGAGCAGTATTTTGCAAAGCGTCTCTCTTCAATTCTGCATTTTATAACCAAAATAAATAATTGATACCTAATATTTAACAATAATACATATTGTATTATTTTATAAACAAATCTGAACCATGCATTAATTTTTTAAAAAATAAATAAATCATGAAGGAAATTTTATGGTTAGAAGATATATTTAATTTTGTTTTTTAAAACTATAATATATATTTATTGTAAGCAAGTAGGACCCTTTAAAAATTTGCCTCAAATTTTAATCCATTCAACCGTCAACGTATATATTTTGAAAAAAAGTTACGTGAGACGGTCTCACGGGTCGTATTTTGTGAGACATATATCTTATTTGAGTCACCCATAAAAAAATATTAGTTTTTATGAAAAAAAAAATATTACTTTTTATTGTGAATATCAGTATGTTTGACCCGTCTCATAAATAAAAATTCGTAAGACCGTTTCACAAAAAACTTACTCTTTTCACGTCAATGTCCAGAAAATATTCCAAAGAGGTTTTATTTTTATCATCAAATTATTATGATCTTGTTATTACAAGTGAGGGTATTATAAATATAACATCCTCGTACGGATGAATTGAAGGATAAAATTTAATACCTCACCAAAATAGTAAAAAATTATTTTATTTGTATTATATAATTATTAAGAGATGTCTTATTACTTACTAGATCAACTAACTTCGGTAAATGTCGGGACAAAATACTCATTCACTTTCATGGAAGTTCTGAGTTAGATTCTTTCGGGCAAGCTTATATTGTCTAATGTTGTTTAATTGATTAGAGTAAATTAAAGATGACTGTGTCAACTCAAGATTTATCTATCGAGTCATTGTACAATTTAACTGATTAGAGTAAATTGAAGATTACTATGTTAGCTCGAATTTACCTATCGAGTTATAAGATGAATGGTTTATTTTTTTCAATAATTTTTTTATAAGATGAATGGTTTATTTTTTTCAATAATTTTTTTTAAAAAAAATTTCACAAAACTGGCAAAACATATGCGGTCTAATCACTTGTGTGAAACGGTGTGGAATGGATCGGAAGAGAAGGGTTCCGCACGGTTGCTGCCGTCAAGTGGTCCATCCCCAAGGCCCGCTACGCCCAAATTGCATTATAATATGTCGAACTCCATCATGGGGTCACTTCAATTTCTTAGTGCTCTCATCTCTGTTGCTAAGTTTTGTTCAAGATTGAACCGAACTCGACTCGTGACTACACCTTGTCGAGTCAGCTAGCAAAACGATCCGGAAGCTTTATTCCAGGCAATGTAGCCGAAACCTTTGAGCAACACTAAGAAAAAACATCGTCACACTCGAAAGAAAAAAGGCATACCTTATCTACAGGTATTCTAGGCGATTTAATCAACCACATTGAGAATAAATATTGACCATCCCACGGTGATGGCGAACTTTTGGCCAAGTTTTTGCAGCATCTATAGGGTGAATTAAATATCGTAACAATTAAAAAATTATGCGGTGACCTCGAAAAATTAAATCTAGGATTTCCGGCACATTCCAGGACCAGACTCTTTGAATCTCTATAGTTTCTTCTGTAGCAGAAACTGTTGTTAGATTGAGCCGAAAGTGCTTTGACCCTCTCATAGTTCATCCTTGGCATCATTACTGCTCGCTTCATGGCTTGCAGTAGAATCTGAAGAAGCAGCAGTTCTCTGTTGTGAGGCCGGTTTCTGAAGCTTCAATGGAATGGATGCGTGTTTCTTTAAGAATTTGTAGTAGGCCACCACTGTGCGGTCGGTGTCACAAGTAATCTGCAAAGAATTATATTTAGATACATAATGATAGTATATTCCTAATACAACGAAGATTTTAGAATATTGAAATAAACTACTGCGTACAGGATCAAAACTCTTGTTGCCCGCTGGGAAGAACAGAAGAGTTGGGAAACCATCTGGCTGTAAAACACACAGTGAAATTAGCATCAGGAATTCTATGCAGAAATGCTTATATGCTTAATGTCTCGAGAACTTCCCTTCAAAATTAAGGTTTACTCGAAATCTTTACTTTAAACTTCCCAAATAGGAAAATGGGTTGTCAGAAAACCACATTCAAACAAAACGGGAGTACCTTAGCTCGAGGGTGCTCGTTTGTTGTCCCATCCATCTTGGCGATGACGAGGGAATCTATACCTCTCAAATGCCGGCCAAGCTTGTTGTATATGGGTTCTAAAGATTGACAGTGCCCGCACCAAGGAGCATATATCTATTTCAAAACAATAATCATAACCCACAAAACAAATACAAATTTAATGATCATCCCATGTTCGTTCAGGTGCAACGGTACTCGGATCTATATCTTACTGTAGGTTGCACTTGGTGTTAAATAGAAATTTTTTAGTACTACTGAGACTATAACATCATCACAGATGAGCAGACTTGTACCTCGAGAAGAACGTCTTTGGACTCATCCAACACGATTTCATCAAAGTTATTGCCCACCACTATTTTGACGTCTCCATCATTCTGTAAAAAGAAATGACAAAAGTGGGAACGGATGTCTCATGGATACACGTCAATGTCCAAGTAACCAATTGAAACATACTTTTTCAGGTATAGGATCGGATTTGTAGAAGGGTCGAAGATTATCTTGCAAAAAATTCTCTCCAAAAGACTACAAGATTAACAAAATCCTTTAGACCACAATAACTCACAGTTCCAGAAATTGTTCAGTTCCATGAAAACGAGTATTGAATAACCTTTATGCTGCTAATGGTCAATTCTCCATCCAATAAAAACTTCCTGGCATCATCATTTCCTGTGTATGCAATAACCTGGATTTCAAATTATTGTTATCAGATAAATGTATCATTATTTAATATATTAATGAATAAATGAAAAAATGTTACGTGACGGAAACAACAAAGACAACGGGGAAGATTTTAGAGGGGTAATCAGCGAAATAACATCAGCCAAACAATTTTCTAAAAAAAATGGCCTTATTTGTATTTGAAAACACTCAAATACACTTGTAGAAGGTTATTTTAAAAAAATTAAGTTTGACCAAAGTTATTCCCCCAAATATCTCGATTTTAGACAGGGGCATTACCCTTGGAAAGGCTCCACTGACTCCAAAGTATTCAGAGACTTCTTTCCCAACATCTTCATTATCCAATTCCACATAAACACATAGAAGCTGCAATAGATTCAATAAAACAATTCACAGTGGAAACATTTATCATGTATCACAAGTTGGCATGAGCGAAAATGAATGGAGAGGAAATGGCACAGAACCAAATAGCAGGAACCTATATGGAAAGAAACTGAGATCTTCAATATGTTTAATTAAAATATCATGCTCATTTGGCTAACCATGTTACAATGTTAATAGTGCAAAATTTCAATAATCAGATACAAAACATGCTTCAGTTTTCACCTACAAATTTTTATTTTTATTTTTTAAAAAAATAATACAGGCATACCCAACCTCCAAAGTTTCGAAGGTACTGAGATAATAAGAAAAAGAATGCGACTTTTAAAGTTAGACTAAGATACTGTAGATTCTGATCTAAAGAAGAAATGTGCAAATAATCTGTTAATTGAAGCATGCTGATAAAGACTGTAGTCACCTTTCCCTTGACAGTTTTTGCTGCCTCTAGAAATGCTGGATAAAATTTCTCCGAATCACTGGAAGTGGCAAAAAGTATCAACTGTGATAAAAAAAAAAGAAGAAAAAAGAACAAAATTAAATCAGCCTACAAATAAATAAATGAAAATAGAATTCTTCTTATCTACTGTTAAAGTGGGATCGGCCTATGATACCTGTTTCTTGATCGGATTCTCAAACACTTGTCTTGCACTCTCCCGTGTCAAATTGGTGACAAGAGGAAGCTTATTCTCAAATACAAAGTCTGCAATTGCTGACTTAGTGAACTGGCCATCTGCCCGACCACGGAATAATGAACATAATTACAATATGAGGTTAAGTTCTCAAAGAAAGAGACTAGGAGAACTCACCAAAAATGCCAAGTTTTTCAGCTTCTTTTTTAATTACAGCCAAAGCTGGACGTTTGATGAGAGGATCAATGTGGAAAAGTTTTGCCACATCTGAAGATGTTGTCTGGTAAAAGCTAACATCATCTTCGAGCTTTGAGGCAGCACCAAGTTCCTCACTATCCGAAGCCTACAAATTCATAGGTTAATCAGTGCTGCTTCACTTCAAAATAAATTTTTCCAAAGCACATTGATTATCGTCATGACATGTCAGACTACACTGAACGAATCATGAACGAACTTCATACCGAGGGAATTAACTAAAATTTAGAATTTTACTAATTTTAAAGTCAATTATCCTCTTTAAACTCAGGAAAGACAACCAAGAAGATTAGAAATAGTGGATAACCATACCACCAAACTTTCCAAATAGCCCAAAACTAATATGTCTTGAGATGCCAGAATGCTTTGTGCTTCTTCAATCGTTGTAATATTTTGCAATATCGGTCCTATCTTTTTCTTCAACCAAGAAACAATAGAATCTCTGTAACAAAAATTATTACATTAGAAAATGTCTTGCAACGTAAGCTATCGAATATTTGCAATATCACAGTTGGAAAAGAAATTAAAATCATCAAATTTCCGACCGTTGATAATAAAATCAAATTCTATCGATGAACAACACACGCAGTTTAAAAATTACTCATTTAATACGCAAAAAGTCAAAATTTTACTTGGTGCGGTGCCCAGTATAGGGTTTTTGAATCCCATCCACGAAGAAGTAAAGAGTAGGAAACCCCTGCACATCGAACTTCTGCGCCAGCTCCATCTCCTCCGTGGCATCGATCTTTGCCAGCACCACCTCCTCATCCTTAAGCTCCGCCGCAGCCTCTGCGTACTCCGGGGCCAGTGCCTGACAATGCCCACACCAAGGCGCGTAAAACTCCACCATCACAAACCTGTTCTTCTGAAGGAACTCGCTGAAGTTCGATTCCTTCAGAACCAGCACGTGGGTCTCGTCCACCTCAGGCGCACTGTAGCTGCCGTCATCGTCCGTGTACGTCGATAAATCATCGTCTTCCTCTAAATCGTCATAATTTTCGTAATCTCTCGGATGGCCGTAGGGATGAGCTGAATCAGATGATTCGGCATAATTTTTCTCGTCTTGCTCAAGAAAAGTGAGATCTTCATCTTGCTCAGGTTTTGACGACTGTATAGTTATACTGAAACAAACTAAGTACAGAAAAACTGAAAGAATCATCACATATTTCATTGCCAATTACCAAAAAAAACACCAAAAATTTCGAGAATTCGTTAGTTTATGGGTGTAGTACTTGAATCGACGGGTGAAGGAATGGACGACAAAAGGTGACCGAAAGCGAAAACTGCTGATTTTTTTATTAATTATTATTGTTAGATCGGAAAATGGTTGTGCCGGGGATCGAGGGTTCAGGAACACCACGTTGTCAGAGGAGTGAAACGTGGACTTTAATAATTGGTTGAGTTGGAAGTTTAACAAATAGTATATTGACATGTGTACTGATTGAGTACATTTGACTTTTACATGCCGAGGACGTAAGTCGTCGTCCGAAACGCAGACGTGGAGGATCATACAAGACTGGCATGGGTTAGAATTTAACATTACATATAAATTTTTTATTTTTTGTCTTATTAAAGTTGTTACAATTATATATAGCATTTTTTTACATGGAATAAGATAAATCATTAGAAAAATAATTTACAAACAATTTTTTATTTTATTCTTATTTGATTTATTTAAAAATGGTTGTACGTTTTTCAAAACTTATTTTATATGAGTATATATTAGTAAAAGAGTCGAAAAATTTAAATTTTAATATATATTTGTATTTATTGTTGAAAAATCGATCAAATTTTTTTTATTAAGCAAATAGTCATGCCCTAGTTTATTTTGTAAACTAGCTCGGTGATAAATTGGTGATGGATGATTTGAAATGATATTTTTCAAATTTCTTGACTTTTTCTTACTGGAAAATTTAAGTAAATTTAAAAATTGTCTGGTTTTCGGTATCAGATAAATTAAGTTATTAGAAGTTATATATATAAACTTTAACATTCAACTTCTTGAGTTGGCATTTTGTGTGAACTTATATTCAAATTTTTGATCTTAAACTCATCAAATTAAGATAAATATAAGCTTATTTATGACTATGGGTATGATTTGTAATCAGTGGTTTCATTCATATTTATTATATTCATCTTCATCTTTATTCATATTGAGTATTCAATTTCATCAACATCAACACATACCAGTTGGAGAATTGAATATTCAAACCTTACCCAAATATCTTATTACCACCTATAATTATATTTTCTCAAATTTTAATTATTTCGAATAAACTATGAATATTTATTAAATTATTGAATGATAATAAGAAAAAAATAAATATAAAAATTAGTAAATTAAATATTATAAAAAATAACAAAATATTCATACTAATAATTTTCTTAATTCCATCCAACTAATAGTATTCACAAAAACATATTAGAATTATCATCATAGTCGAAAAATCATATATACTAGTATACTGATGTACGTGTTGCGTGCTTGTATAATATTTTTTATAATTCATTTGATTTATATTTAAATGAGCATCAAAATATAATTATAAAAAATAATGAGGGACTACACTGTAATTTTGATAAATAAATTAAAAAATTTAATTAAAAAAATTAAATAATAAAAAAATGACCTCAATAAGAATTAAACTTATAACATAAACCTTAAAAAACAATGACTCTATCCACTGAACTACATATAACCTGCATTAAAATTTTAACATTTTATTAATGTATATAATTATTAAAATAGACCATGACACCAAAATTAGTTACTCTAAGTGTCTCAAACTTAATAAAATAGTATATATATATATATATATATATATATATATATATAATCGAGTATTCGGGTTGAATATGAGTAAAATTCTTCAAAACCCGCCTCCATCCTCGTACCCAAAACTCTCGACACCGATTACCACGTTCATATCATCCATTATTTGGTTCGGTTTCGGAGGAAATTGCCATCCATAGCCTAGAAAAGTCAAATATTGGGAGTTCGTAGAGTTTATCCACTCAAGCATTCACTGCTAACAGATGTTCAAAGTCCTCAATAAACCGAAGTAGAACAGAATAGAATCAGATATCGATGGTGACGATGAGGGTGATTTATGAAACAACACAATTTATTAGTTACAAGAATTTCATAGCCACACAACCATCCAGCCGTCTCATCTCCACCGTTAACCGCGACGCTCAGATCTTGTCACCAGCCAATCCACAACCTCCCCAAACACAAGCTCCACATTTTCATCTGGTTCTCCCGCTAGCTGGTGCCACATTCCAGGGTAGATCCTAAGGGTCTTATCCTTGGAGGACGCGCGGCTGTAGAGCTCCTCTGCACAAGCCGGATCACACACTATGTCTTCCCCACCATGCACAATCAGAAATGGCACATCAACTTCATGGAACTTCCCTTGCAAGTCCCTGCATACCCTCAACAGTTCTTGTGCAGTGGCTGCACGAGGCCTCAACAAAGGCCTCCTAGGGCTTGCAAATGCCAGCTTTCGCTTCCATTCCACCTTTAAAACAAAGAATCATATGAAAACATGTCACACGTGCTACTTAAACTCAGGAGGGAAGAATTTCTTTGGCTAATGTTATTGAACAGCAGTCCCCCATCTAAACCGTCAGCTTTACACGTAATTGTTTAAAAAAGTGACCTCCCGGCTCAGTCATTTTTATACAAAATTACATATAAATGTCGCCGAGTCACTTTTATTGCCTCCAATCTCTTTTTCCAATCAAGTCTTAAAATCGACGGTAAATTCATACAATATTTTCCTTTCTCCAATAACGTGTTTGGAAATACGGTGATACAAATCCATAAAGCGTTCGTATAACATGAAATAGTCGACATTATCATTCTAATTAGTCTCAAGCCTTTCTATAACTCAGATTTTGCAAATAATTACCGAGAATTGATCTTCCAATTTCATTCAAAATGTCCATTCCAATTCTCCTTTATAAATAGGGACGGCCAAGCAAGCCCACTCGTATGTAATCTTAAGAAACAAAATAAAAAATCGCCACTTTCTTAGGCCATCCCTACTAATTAACCAAATAAATTCCGACGATTCAAAATTTTAAAGCGACACAACCAGTTTTCCTAGTAATCTACCAAATTCTAAATCATGGCTTCTATTGGATGATTTACGAACATTATCCATCATTCGTGATCACATCCTATCAGATTCCGTCGAGAAACCGAACTACACTATAATAACAAAGTTAAAAAGTGGGGGAAAAGGTTACCTTGAAGGAAACACCGGGTATGGAGCCGCGTGTAGGCACAACGCACCACGTCGGAACCAAAAACGCAGCAAGGGAAAGGAAATGCTCCAATGGCCATGGTGGCTTAAACTTATCACTAATCCCACACATAGCCCCGTTTAAAACGACGCCGGCGAACTTCCTATCCGGTAAAATTCCATCACGGCGAAGCGTTATCAGCAACGCAATAGCACCGCCAAGCGACTCCGCGTACATGAACGCCGGCAAATCCGGCCCGTACCTCGCGCGGAAACTGTTGAAGAACAAAACACATTCATCCACAACGAGGTTCATGTCCGGTAAATGAGCAATTAAGCCTTCGGAGAAGCCGTGGCCGAAGTGATCGATAGCGCACACGGCGAATCCGTGCTTGGCAAAGTGCACGGATGTGAGCTGCAGGAACCAGCTGGTTTCTCCGGTGTACCCGTGCACCACGCACACTATGCCTTTGAGCGGGGTTTGCTGCTGAATGGGGGTCCACCACTGGGTGAAGAGCTTGAGGTTCTGCTTGCTGGTGATGTAAGCAGAACCGTGGTCGACAGAGTGGCGCGTGTAGAACTCCTCCGGCGTCAGCGAGCCAAAGGGGCTCGTCTCGTTGGCTTCGGCTACAGGGTGTGTGTGTTTCATTTTTCGTAGGTTGCCAGAATGCGCCGGGGTAATTAGAAGCGAGACGGACATAGTGGAGGAGGCCGGGAATAACTATGTTAGTGCATCCGCGTCCGTCGGAATTAATCCATGTTAATAACTCTCCATCTTATCAAAAATAATGGGGTCCACGAGCCACATATTCATTACATTAACACTTCCCCATTATTAACACACACCCACGTTCATTTAATTTCAACTTTCATTATTTATGGATCCCACTGTCCACTTACTCATTTTTTTTTATTTTTAATATTTCAATATCTTTCTAATATTTTTAAAATTTTACAACAAATATTACTAAAAATAAATAGTATTATTATTTTAAAAATAACTTAATTCCAATATTCATTAAAATATTATTAAGAAATGAAAAAAAAGTTGGACTCTTTTATTTAAAATATTATTCAACACAATCTCTTTAAAAAAAACACAAAATACAAAGAAAACGAATTACGATAATTGAAAAGAGAATTACATCAATCGAAAATTACATATTCCATTTCTCTCTAATTTGGTCACACAGTCTTTCGAAAGGATTTCGTATTCCTTAAGCAAATATTTGCTCTTTTAAGCTTCAGATTTGTTCAAAGCCGCTTTTGCTTTCATCTCCTCTATTGCAAGTTCTTTTTGTTTCCATTCAGATTCGTTCTTCTTTATGTCTGTATACTGAGTAAAACTTTCGACAAACTGTCGTATCTGGTTGTCAAATCCTCCATCGATGATTTTGCTTTGTTTTTACCTTTTCTTTTGCGGATTTTTGACCAATTGGACGAATCTCTTCTTCATTTATATCTAAATCAATACTGGCATCTTTGTTCGATGAGGTGTTGCTAGCCCCCGACTCTGAGATTCTCGCTTTCTTTGTACCAACCAAGTGATCATCGGACTGTGGAGTGAACAGTGGACGTGTTTTCATGATTGTCCACACATGCTCCAGATTAAATGCAACTCCATTATTTTCATCACGATATTTTTCATATGCAAACCGCAATACGTCTTCATCACTATGGCCGCTTCGATAAGTATTGTAAACACTATTATAATTTGCGTTGAAGCGATTTACCTTTTTTTGGACGGTATTGTGCCAATGAGATCGAATCACGTTTAAAGCTCTCCGAGATGAACCAGCGGGACGATTGTCATTGTAGTAGTCCGCAACACGTCTCCAGAAATCATTCCCCTTCTAATCATTGCCGATGACTGGGTCATCACTCATTGTGACATACGATCTCACTAGTAGCTCGTCTTCCTCCTTTTTCCATATTATTCGCTTCTTCGTACCCTCAACATCTACATCAGCATTTTGCACATTTTCGAGATCAACTCGTGTTTCACGGTCGGACAACTGAGTCTCTGGGACAAACGTAGGAGTTGGCGGCTCGTTTTCGATTGGCATATTGATGGATTGTGGATTATATAATCCATAAAAATAAGGCGGCATGAAATCTGGGTTGCCTATACTTTGCCAATATTCAGGTGTAGGCGGTGGATACGGAGCTCGGGAGGTGTAATTTGGATGATTCGAAGGATTTTCATAACCTTGAAATTTGAAACAAACGGCCAATTTGGAAATTGTGGTGGATATTGTGTAGAAGAAACAAATCGAGGTCGATTTTGTGAGTTATGACTATTGTCACCCATTTGGCTTAAAAATATGAAAATATAAATGTTGTAGGGATGAATTTGTAGAAATTGATTAGTATATATAGTGAGTAATTTCGAATATAGCCGTTGGTGCATAATTTTGCCATTTGAAAATAGCCGTTGGTGATAATTAGCGACGGTTTTTGAAAAACCGTCGCACATAGCGACGGGTGTTAAAAAACCGTCGCAAATAGCGACCTTTTTTTTAAAAAAAACAGACGCTTTTTCACTTTCCGACGGTTTACGAAAAACCGTCGCAAAGTTGCGATGGTTTACGAAAAACCGTCGCAAATTTCGAAATAACGCCGTTCATTCTGATGAATTTCTTGGCTGCCATGTCAGCCAAGATTATTAATTCTTGCGCCCACATTGGTGGGCGAAAATTAATGGGTGTTATTGACACCCATTAACCAACCAATGTGGGTGCCCTTAGTTGTGGAGGTGAACAACGTGTTACATTTATATATTTATATCGTGCTGAATTTACAAATCTACCCCGGGAACAAACTATGACGGTTTAAATTAGACAAAAATTTGTGTGAGACGACGATCTCACAGATCTTATTTTGTGAGACAGATCTTTTATTTGGATCATCCATGAAAAAATATTACTTTTTATGCAAATAATATTATTTTTTATTGTGAATATCGACAGAGTTGACGTGTCTCATATATAAAAATTCGTGAGACCGTCTCACCAGAGATCTCATCTTTGAATTATTTATGAATCCAATTGCAACGGATCCTATTGCATGCCAAGGTATAAATTTAAAATATCTATTTTTTAAAAAAATAGATATAAGTAGATGTGTGTATATATATATATATATATTAAAAAATTAAATATATATATACATATATATATATCATGTCCCCAAACAATTTCTTAGTACTTGTTTGGATTTTTTTTCGCGCTTTTATTTCGTGAAAATAATATATGCAAATCATTAATTTTGTGCTTAGATTGATTATGAATTCACTTCAACGTTATCTAATCCGAGTTTTTTACACAACCCAAAAGTTATGGGGTGGTAGGGAAGGCATGATCAAATAGCATAAGAATTGTTGGGGAAGGGTTGTTGCAACAGAAATCCTGGCTCCTCTACCTCATACATAAACTCAAACCAATCGTATGTACAAAATTCAAACCAATGTTACCAACAAACTATTAAAATCATAATTGTTATATATGATGATATTCGAAAGCAGATAGTTGGAGATTTCAGAAAATTTGAGGCCCTAAACTTTTGATATTTCTACTAGCTAGGAATTGGGATATATATATAAAAGGTTTACCATTAAACATCACACATTATGACTGATATAAGGAGATTCCTGGGTCTTGTCAGCACGTTCCGTACCGGCTTCAGCTGTTTTCTTCCTCGATGCAAGCTGAATTAATCAGGAGAACAAAATAATTTCGGCTGAGTTTGGGCTCTATCAAATCAAATGCACACTACTAATATACTCTATTTTCGATTATTTTATTAATTAAGTATCGGAGTTGGGAACTGATTTAGAAGCCCAGATGACATGAAATCGACATGAAAACGCAATCAAAATTTTAAAAAACTTGGGTTGGTAATCTGGTATTTTCGTGATTTCCGAAGATGGATTGGAACTTTGTTCCAAAAATTTTAAGTACAAGTTGAATGAAATGCACAATTGGGAAAATAAATAAAGTGAGAATTAGCGGTTTGCAGTCAGTCACCTCCACAGCAAAAGCAGCAATAACAGCAGGAGAGGATCATGAAAATTTCTCTGCAGAGCATGATAAATCCTCCACCCTTTGAATTTAGTTCTGCAGTATCATTTTCGTCATCCAGAAGCTTCTGCTGATTCCTGCAAGCACCGCTGGTTTCGGACCGCTGCTTTTCGGCATTCCTTCGATGAAGATTCAACTCCAGCTTCTTCAGATAACCGCTGCTGAATGAGTCCCGTAGCCTTAGAGACGGCCATAGATGCATATTTCTGATCCAAATCCGTAGTTGACACAAGTTTGGGGGAAAAAAACACTACCTTCTGTTAGATAAACATTTGCACCAGTGAAACTCCAAAACAACCACTCTCTCCACAAGCCGCCTGCTGCCAGGCCAACCCGTTGGCCGGCCTGCCTCTCGCTAGATTGAGAAGTCCTCGACCAGCCCAATCAAAAATGGATTGTAAGTTAAGTGGGCTGGCTCATCCAAATAATAATAATAAAAAAATCTATATGATTAATCGAATTTGATTATTTCTACAAATTTATAAAAAAAAATATTTAAAAAGGATTGTAAGTTAAGTGGGCTGGCCGATATAGGTCTACCTTTAAACCCGACTAACTTAAACTAGTTGGTTTGATGGACCAATCCGATATGCTCAACCCATATTGACGACTTTATCCAAAACAAACACATGTAAGTGTTCACGGACAAAATAAGTCGACTCGAGACAGTATTTGTATTGAAAATGATATTTTTAACATAAAAATAGATTTTTTACCATGAGTCGGATTGGGATCGAAGATCCTTCTTGTAAGATTGACCGTTAGATTGTCTCACTACAATTTTCATAAAAAATCATATAATCTTTACTTAGAAATTAACAATCTTTTTAAAACTAGATGTCTTCCAATCGTTATATAAAAAAAACCTCGTGTAAATATATGGAATAAAACCCTTAATTTAATATAAGATATTTTATAAAAATTTCATATTTTACGAGAGTGAATCGCATTTTTTCAAACTTTTCGAATACATAAATAACTAGAAAAGGTATATAGTGAAGATAATAAATAGTGAGTGCAAAAATTGTTTTCGATAATACTTGCATAAATTATATGCAAAAATTTCAAACTTTGCAATAAGTTTTAAAATAACCATCTTCCACTACGTAGATAGATTTAAAAAAAATAAAAAATCATATTTAGCGTCTCCAACATAAATCATATATCACTTATATATAAATATATACAATTTAATGCATATTTTTTTTGTTATATATATATATATATATATTTATATTGAAATATATTGTATATTGAATTATATTATTGCCGACATTTTGTTTTCCCTTTTGTTGTTGTTTTCCCTTTGTTGTTCATTGGATACCTGTAAATCGTGCATTCGATTTCTTTATTAAATCAGAAATTTTACCCAATGTGGATAGATACTATAATAAATCTACAATTAGTCACAATCCGAAACAAAAGTAGACATAATGAAAACAAAATCAAAAATGTTTTTTTCATAATGTTATTATTTTACCAATTACGATATGTTAGATTGTATTCGTTTTTACGTTTAAAAAATATTATAATTTTTTTAAATGCTATTATTTTATTTTCTTCTATAAGCCCATTATAAAAACATCATCATCGTCATTATTATTATTATTATTTCAAATATTCAATCATTTTCCAAAAATATCTAATTATATTGCATTATAATACAATAGAATATATTTAAACCTTTAACTATGCATAAAATATATATTATCGTATACATAGTGGAATATCTCCATCAATTAGGGGTGTCAATCGGGTGGGTTGGGTCGGGTTTCGGGTCAACCCGCGAAATTTTTTTTATTTTTTTTCAACCCGAACCCAACCCGAAGTAACCCGAAAACCCCCAACCCGAACAGAACCCGTATAACCCGACTCAACCCGTCTAACCCGCCTAACCCGAATTTTATTTATTTTTTTTAAATTTTAATAAAAAAATTAATGAAAAAAATTCAAAAAAATAAAAAAAAATAATATTTTAATTTAAACACATAATAACAAAATTTCCGATTTAAATTTGAAAATTTAATCGTAGAAAATTAAAAGTATATCTACTAAATCAAATAAAAAATTGTTAAAAAAATATGCAAAATAAATATTAAATGATGAAAATTTATCATATAAATATACAATAAATTTTGTTCAAACATACAATATATAAAAATATAGGTAATATTTTCAAAAAAAAAAGTCCCGATCCAACCCGAAACCCGCCTAACATGGCACTAACTCGAATCAACCCAACCCAACCCAAACCCCAACCCGAATCTGATTTTTTTCGTGTTGGGTCGTGTCGGGTTGACGGATCGTGTCGCATTTTGACACCCCTACCATCAATATTTTCCCATAACAAATCTTTATATTTAAAAAGCAAACAAAAAAAAACTTTGCGGATCTTAACTTTAAATTTCACTCCTTCAAGATTGAATTTACATTTTGGCACGGTGATTTGAAAATTTTCCCATATTATGAAAAATAGAGATAAAAATAAAATATCAAATTTTGTTATTTTCTCTGTAATTCTTGCCCTCCAACTTGCAGCAAAATTGTACTCGAACTCCGTGCTCTCTCACTGTCTCACGTGTCATTATGACGCCAAATCCGCAGTTGACACTGACTGTATCAAGAAAACAAGAAAGCATGAAGACCCATTTCAAATTTACTCACTTTAAGGTTTTTCAACGTGCAGAAGTTTAAGCAACAGTGTTGGATAGATCAAATCTGGTTACAAATTTATGTCCCACTGAAGAAAGGAGAGATCTTTGGTGGTTGGGTTGGATTTTGTTTCCAATTATGAAGGCTAAAGGGGTGGCGGCGGCGGGAGTTGTATTGAATTCGAATCCTGCCATTTCTTTTGATTACAAAAGGTATAGAATTGGCAACGCATTACCTTGTTTTCATCACTCCACGTGTCCATTTTCTTGATTGTTTTTTTTTGTCGGAGTTCTCGAATTGGTTTTTCTGTGATCTGTCGCTCACTCGCTCTACATAGTAGACTCTGCTTCGTATTATTCAGACATCATAAAAAAAATTTGATCTTTCTATATCTTCTAATTACATTCAGTTTTTCCAATTTATAGTACTCTGGATCAGTTTACGTTAATTTGAAAGGAATTTAAAATGAGAAAAATTCTGGTGAACTGTTCGGGTCTTTTACTTCAGATTAAATACCGACAAATTGTGAATTTTTGTCATTAAGGTTTGAGATTTGAATTTGTAGGTACATTCGATATGAGAGTGAATTTGCTCTATTTTCTTGAAAACAGATAAGAATTCGATAGTTTGATTTTACTGAATTCAAGAAATTTATTTATTTAAATATTTGAAATTTTAAAGGAAGTAAATACCTTCTGCCATTTTTTTGGTTTAAATTAAATAAAAATCAAGGGGCACTTCGGAAATAGAAACTCGAGGTGAGCGTTGAACTGCGGTGGTGAGGACTTGAGAATGATGATGTTAACAACCTTTTGTAGCGAGAAATGTTTCTATTTAACCTGAGTCAGAGGTCTTCTGAGGCTGACTGCAGGTCCGCGGAATAGTAAAACTATTTTTTACTTGATTCTAGATGTGTAAACGTATGTCATTGTGTTTGCGATAGTAATTTTTTCCCCTGTTTTTTTTCCCCCGAATTTTATGCTTGATCCGATAACGATGAGAAAATAGACGTGAATTCTTATTTTTTAAAGAAAGGAAATTTTATGTTACTGAAAAAACAATGCGGCTAATATCTAGATCAGAGCTTTTTCTAAAATCTCGCTTTTACTTTGTTTTGTGTTTATAAAAAAAGCCTAAAAGAAAGTTTCAAGTCTCTGCCGTGTATCATAGAGAACTATTACTTACGTTCAAGTTCCTCAAATTTTTGCAGGGATGCATATGGGTTTGCAGTTAGACCTCAACATTTGCAAAGATATCGGGAGTATGCTAATATTTACAAGGTTTTGCCTCCTCGGAGCAAACTTAATCTTCTGAACCTCTGTGTTTTTTTAGTTAATTTTTTTAAAAATTATCAAAGTAGACATATTTTTGCTTACACTGATTAATAAAGGAAAGTTTGTCTTTTCAATTTGGCGTGGTTTTAGGAAGAGGAGGAGGAGAGATCAGATAGGTGGGAGGACTTCTTGGAAAGGCAAGCGGAGTCAGTTCAGTTGGGTAGGAATCTCTCTGACAAAGATAATGCCATAAATTCCAATGTTGAATCAACCAAGGTAATGAATGATGACTCTGATGGCAAGACCCCTAATTCTGATAGCTGTATCGAAGAAAACAAGAAAATTCCGTCTACTACAGAGACAGAAGTTCATCATATCCAAATATGGACAGCGATCAGACCATCTCTTCGAGCCATAGAGGACATGATGAGTTGTCGTGTAACAGCAAAAATCAATTCGGTAAAAAATGAACTAGCTTCTGTTGATGGCATGCTACTCCCTGCAATCGAAGAAGCTAGGCCTGTAAAAGGAGCATCTGAAGATGATTCTGACGAAGAGTTCTATGATTTGGAGAGATCAGAGTCAGATCCTGTTCAAGACATCCCATCATGTGACAGTACTCATTCCCCTGCAACTGGTTCTACTGGGAATGAAACTTATTCCGGATCTCTACCCCCTTGGAAGGAAGAACTAGAATGTCTTGTTCAGGGAGGAGTCCCGATGGCACTTAGGGGAGAGGTTTAGCGAACATTCTTGAGTTATATTTTGCCTTTTCCTCTAGCATTGTTTTATTCACTCTTTCGCTTCGACTTACAGTTGTGGCAGGCCTTTGTTGGTGTTAGAAAACGTCGAATTGAGAGATACTATAGCAATTTGCTTGCTTCAGATACTAATGTAGAAAGCAAACAAAAGGTACCGGAGGACAAGAATCATGGACTACAGCGTGGAGGTGTGCCAGAAAAATGGAAAGGGCAGATTGAGAAGGTTCTTTATTGTGAACTTGTGAAGTTGCTGTACCAGTACTTCTAATTGCTTAAAATTTCACTTCCACATGGAAACCTTGTTTCACTTGAAATGCAGGATTTGCCTCGAACATTTCCTGGACATCCGGCTTTGGATGAGGATGGTAGAAATGCTTTAAGGCGTTTATTGACAGCATATGCTCGGCATAATCCCTCTGTGGGATACTGCCAGGTATTTATGTCAGAAAGATTTCGCTGATCTGTAACATGTTGGGCTCACAAAAATTACTGATGGGTGCTAAAATAACTGTTAGTCGTTGTAGATCTGCTAGGCATAACTTAGAATCCCATGGAGAGGAGAAATGAGTGGCTGGTTTTTAAATACTCATCCCGATTGTTTACTTTTCTTTATGATGGCCCATATATGCACTATCCTGTTTGTGTAGTTTCCATTTTTGTTCTTTTTGTTCTATTTTTAGTAGTGAATTATTGAAGTTCTGGGGCTGTTAATAAAGGTGGGGGTTGGGACTTGGTTTTAGGCCAATGAAAGATGTAGTAAGATGTTTATATGTTTTAAATTCGCAAATGTGGCTCTTGATTTGATTAGGGCATTAATATCTCATTTTAAGGACTACAATTGTATTTCTGAGCGTTTATTTGACTACTTGTGCTTTTCTGATCAACTCCATCAGCATTTCACTTTGTTTTATACTTGCAAGTGTCATTTTGTTCATTTGCAAGCATCTCATTATACTTGGGACAAAATCCCCTCGGTATCTTTCATGAGATGATTGTTTGATTTTTCTCAACTCATTTTTTGCCATTGATGAAGCATTGAAGAGTCTTGTCGGTGTTTAGGTTTCTGTGTTGTTATTGATGGTTACTCTATTTTCTTTTAAAAAGATTTTTAAGTGGAGGCTATTCATATTCCTAACGCTGCAAGATAGTTTCATGCTGAAAATCCATGCTTTTATTTCATGAGCTTTAAAAAAAAAAAATAATCTTTTGCGTATTAAATCTTTGATTCAATTTTCAATTTGAGGTTGTGAATCATTCTCACAAAATATCTCTTGCTTTATGGCATTGCTGATGTTTTTCCAATTTATGCAGGCCATGAATTTCTTTGCTGGCTTGTTATTGCTTCTGATGCCAGAGGAAAATGCATTTTGGTTGGTTTCAATTATGGTTCACTTTTATTTGCTTGGTATTTTTGCTTTTATTTCTAAGAGGACCTGACCATGCAAAGACTCTTACCTTGCACATCAACCTGCATTTTACCATCTAATGGATGAACTTAATTACATATTTTATACATTGTTGGTGTTCGTCACGCTATTCAGAACGTAAAAAGTTCCTTAATTTTCAGGACTTTAATGGGAATTCTAGATGACTATTTTGATGGGTATTATTCAGAAGAAATGATCGAGGCTCAGGTACTTGTTTTTTGATTTTGATTAGGAGTTCTTTCCACAGATTTATAAATGATTTTTTAAGATTTCTTCTGTTGCATCGGCTTTTGGCAGGTTGACCAACTTGTTCTTGAGGAGTTGGTTCGAGAAAAATTTCCAAAATTGGGTTTGTTCCTATTTAATGATTTGTTGTTCACAGCTATCCGAATCAGATTTTAACATAATCATATCTTTCTGGTCCTCATTAATCTTATATCTGCTGCAGTAAACCATCTAGATTACTTGGGAATGCAGGTGGCATGGGTGGTTGGGCCGTGGTTTCTCTCAATATTTATGAACATGCTTCCATGGGAAAGTGGTCTGGTTCTTTGTCTCGAACATTCAAAAGTTGATATAAATAGCATTTTGGCAGTTTAGATTCTCTATTGACTCTTCATGCTGTTATAATTAGTGGTATAACAAATATATGAATTCCCCGCCCTTTCTCCTTATTAGCTTTAAAGCAATTGATTTTTTTACGCAAAAGCTTTAGATCTGATGTATTTTATCTGCTTTCAGTTCTTCGGGTCTGGGACGTGCTTCTATTTCAAGGAAATCGTGTAATGCTCTTTCGGACCGCACTTTCTTTAATGGAGTTATATGGTAATGGGTCATGACAATCTTTATTTAATCATTTTGATAAATTTCCCGAAATTCTGTCATCTGCATGTGATATCTCTATGTACAGTAGCTGCCTTGGTCTTTTCGTTTACCTCTTTATTCATAAAATAACTATTTATTGTAACTATTATTTATATATATAGACATTAAACTTTGTAAAATACACCCTCTCTCTGATTAATAGTATAAATTTTAGTATTTAATCAATAAATCATATGTCGTGATGGATATATGTGATGCGTGAAACCCAACGTGTGTGCTCAATTATTAGCATGTATATAGTGACGTGAACTTTTTTTGTGTCTTACTTGTACAAACTTATGGTGACCATTTTGCAGGATCAAACTCACCTTTTTTCAGTTTTCTGCAGGACCTGCATTAGTTACAACCAAGGATGCTGGAGATGCTGTTACTCTTCTTCAGTCATTAGCTGGCTCCACATTTGATAGCAGTCAACTTGTCTTGACGGCTTGCATGGGTTACCATAATGTTAATGAGACAAGATTACAGGACCTGAGAAATAAACACCGGCCAGTTGTCAAGGCTGTATTAGAAGAAAGATCGGAAGGGGTTCGAATTTGGAAGGATTCCCAGGGCCTGGCTTCAAAATTGTACAGTTTCAAACAAGATCCTGGTTCAATGATGGTCGGTGCTGGTAAACCAGGACAAACCGATGTACAAACAAATGGTGGCAAGTCTTGCCTGGATTCTTCATCTGACAATGTGAATGGGTTGTATATGAGTTTAAATGGGAACGAGGTGACTGATTCTGTTAAGGATATTCAAGATCAGGTATATATTTTGCAAGCATATAATATCACATAACGAGTTTATACCCTTTGCATGACCACATAATTTTTAAATTTCCTTTACCTTGACTATGTTGGTTGCTCCTCTCTTTCTTGTTCACAAGAAATATTTTGGACCTTAAAAAAGTTATTTTTCCTTACGTGCAGTACTCTGTACGGATGACTTGTTATACAGTGTTGATCCTCTCTTTTAAGTCACAGTCACAATTATCTTATCGAAACATTTTCAATTTTTTATTCTTCTCTGCTCAGGTGGTATGGCTTAAGGTTGATTTGTGCAAGCTTCTGGAAGAAAAACAATCTGCTGAACTCAGGTAAACACAAGCCTGTTCTATCGAGTTTCATTTACTTGTGCTGAAGGCAGTATTCATCTCATTGTTTTCATTCTGTACTTATTATAAGCTATAGCGGAGATAACTTGTAGGTTATCATATTATTTAGTTATTCTATCACTTTTATAACAATGAAATCCCAAATTGTGTATCATTTGGCACTCTAACCACCATCCATTTATTGAGTCAACCTCTACATTTGTCATCTATCTATGAAGATCCGCTTCTAAATCTCAAATAGCTTATATAGAAATTATCTGATAGCTTAAAATTTTGGAATGTGAACAGTTTTTTCAAATCTTTTTGGAAAAGAACACTTCCTAATTAAATGTCTGAACATAATTTGATTATGACCAGAGTATCAATTTTTCCGGTTGATGAGTGATATAATTACTTTGTTTGTTGAAACATATGCTAAATGAGTTGCACATTTATGATTGAATTACACTTCTTACTTTTTAAGTTTTACACCATTGTATTTGTTGTACAGAGCCGAAGAACTCGAAACTGCATTGATGGAGATGGTCAAGCAGGATAATCGGCGACAATTAAGTGCTAGGGTATGTGAATCTCCATGAACTCATATCCTGTGTTTGTGTATATACTTGGAAGCGTGATCTAGAGGATGCAAGCTGTTGATAACCCTCATCTTCCAAATTTACTTTATTAGTTTTTTTCTTCTTTTGATTGATGTTTTTCTCGTTCCTCTCTTTTAGAGTATTGTCTGTATATGTAAGTCTTATAGATGATACTTTTTTTCCTTCTTGATTTATGAATCTTGCATATGATTTATTTTGTCGTAGAATTTGGTCTAATTTCTGACGCAAATACTTGAGTGGTGGTATCTTTACTTGTTTTCTACCTTATAGAATATCGATGTACTTGCGATTGGACTAATCTATTGAGAGGATTGTTTCACTTTTGGCACATTGGCGAGTGATTTTCTTGGTTCTTGGAAGTAACATGGTTAATGTGTATCAAAGATGTACAAAAACTAGATATGAAACTTGGTACTTCATGGTCTCTGGAGTGGGTCAGATCAGCAGTCTTTTAAAACTTAACCAGTGATTTATGTTAGATTGGTGTCTTTACCTTTGAAGTTGCGATGAATTAGCCAAGAGAAATTATGACTATTTGGTTTTGGCTTAACAAATTAGGTTGAACAATTGGAGCGAGAGCTCTCTGAGCTTCGGCAGGCCTATGATGGTAAGCAGGAACAGGAAAAGGCCATGCTTCAGGTAATAATATTGCTATAAGATTCAGTGAAGAAAATATTACTTATTATTTATCTTATAATTGCTTGTTAGTCATGGTGGTTAAATCTTTGGATTTTTCTATAGATCTTAATGAGGGTAGAACAAGAACAGAAGGTGACTGAGGATGCTCGAATATTTGCTGAACAAGATGCTACTGCCCAGAGATATGCCTCTCAAGTGCTTCAGGTTTTTACCTCCTTTGAGATTGTTTGCAACTTTGCATACTTGTGATATATTGTTCTATGCACTAATTTTTAAAAATATGTGAAACAAAACCTGATAATAATGTTAAAAGATATTTCCTTGAGACCTCTTATAATTTGTTTTGTAATGAATTTCTTTCAAACTTTCATTGATTCGGTGACTCGTTTCAAAATTAGTTGTTGCTTTGCCATAATTTGCTTTATGTTTAATTTAAAGGTATTGATATGACCACGTGTAGGAAAAATATGAAGAAGCAACTGGTGCTCTTGCGGAGATGGAAAAGAGAGCCGTTATGGCAGAGTCCATGCTTGAGGCAACTTTACAGTACCAGTCTGGGCAAACCAAAGCGCAACCTTCTCCACGGTATCTCACTAGTTTCCTGAATATAATTTTCTGTCAATTATAACCATTTGCAACTACAAAAACCGAACTTATTTTGTATGTATGCATGCAGTATGCTTTTCCAGCCATATTTTTTCTGTCTTTCCAAAGTTTCGGTGCCCTGTTTCGTTAAAAGAATTCTGTTTATCGCTGATGTGTGTAATTTTTTCAGATCGACACAGCAAGATTCTTCTGTCATTCGAAGTAATCAAGATCCTTCTCTAGAAATTCAGGCAAGAAAGATAGGCTTACTATCTAGACCATTTGGGCTAGGATGGCGCGAGAGGAACAAGGTCAGTCAATGCTTTCACTTCTCTTTCGATGTTTAATATGATATATTTAGTCCATGGTCTTTTTATTGGTTGATTGTCTGGTGCTTGTTACCTATCTGGGTTTCTTCTGTAGTCTATTAGGTTTCATCAGTATTTCAACTATATATGTTCCTGTAACTACGCTATGCTAGCTTTTATTACTCTGAACTTTGACCTAATCACATCTACACCTCTCGTAGGTTTGAAAAAAAATAACACACACAGTTATAAACCCAATAATGTATCATCCCAAAGGCTTGTCTATTGGGTTGTGCTATTTATTAATTTAATATATCAATGACAATTGTAACAACATTCATATGGGATATAAAAAATCTTGCATCTTTTTGTAAAATGTTTAGAAGAAGGAACTGCCAGAAAGACAGAGGTTATAGGCACAGACCCTCGAACCTTCGGGTGCCCAGCTAAAAACCACACACACACACACACACAGAGACGGAGATTTGAATATTTTGGTAAAACCTGCCATTTTACGACACGTTAATGTAGGTCACAGGAAAATTGTAGCGTGTCATTGTAATTATTCAAGTCTTTTGGTGTGTCTATAATCTATATATAAATGACACCAAATTTTACGGGTCAATGGTCATTATTCTAATCTAGTCTCATCGTTTTCTTTTCCAAGTGACGAAACCGTGACAATCTCTGCAATTTTTTCTTGGGATGATTGTGTACGAACTATATAAATAGCTACCAATTCCGATACTGACTCACTTTCTGTAAAAAAAAAAAAAAAAAAACAAAAAAAGTCAACGAGTGTTGAGGAATCCAATGATGGAAGAACATCAAACGAGGGACTGAGTTCAAGCACCGAACATGAGAAAACAAATGATCATCCGGTTGAAGAGAAGTGAAAAAAGAGGCACTTGAATGGTGGTACAGTTGTCGCAGGGTATCCTGTAAGAACCTTGAACCCTTCATTCTCGAGTCTTGTAAGTAACGCCATTTATCCAGGCAGGCGCTTCAAGAGCCATACAAAGATTCTGGTTCCGTTCTTTTAGCGCATAAGAGGAAAGATATAGACTGCTATTGTTTGTTTGTTGATTCATTGAACAATAAATGGTTGGTAAAGATAAAAAGTAAAAGAGATGTGACTTCATCAAAGTTTAGCTAAATTGTAGTCTTTGCTATAGCTAAGGTACTCAAATCTTTTTTAGAATAGTGGAATATGATAACAGTAGTAATTGTTCAGTGAAAATTATCATATTCTTATCAGTTTCCTGTTTTTCTTGGGCGAATTCTGCTAGTAACGGCTTAAGTAGACATTATATTCAGGTTAACACTAATTTAAGAAAGTTTTGTAATGAACCTTTATACTGGGAAGATGAACAGCAAAATATCAGGGTGATGAAGCAGGCTTAACATCATCAATTGGACTAGAAATTCCCTGTCGATCCCTCTCACACCATCCTCAATATCAGTTTGCTTCATTCTTGCATTCTTCTGCATAAAAATGGCAAACTGGTAGAGCTGCGTCCAAGTTAAAACTAGCGTTCAAGGCAATATAATTTAGATGAATTCAACAAAAACAGAGCAATATTTTCCAGAAAGATTTTGAGAAAAAATAAGTGGTCCCACCATTTAATTCAAATGATTTTTTAAAAAAGAATTTAGAGAGCAAGTCTAATGGGTCTGCCACTTTGATGAAGACCACAAACCTTTCGAGTGGTTTCAAGGTGCCGTTTACACGAGTCATGAAACATATCGAACGCTGGATGAAGCATTAATCCACCTGCATCAAGGAATTCAAGCTTGTTAATATCCAAAAAGATTAGATGTGATACTGAGAATCATTAGTGAGAATATCAAGGCAAGAAATAGTAAAGGATTCATGGCTCCAAGCCACGATCGATCTTAGCAGACTTGAAAAGATGAAGGCAGCATCGTTGTTGACAGGACTTAGATTGATATCAGAGCCAGAATCCGATTCGTCGGAGCAACAACTCGGACTCCTAGATTGTTGATGACAAAGTTTCCAAATCTGACGCCATTTCAAAACAGCGGCAACCAGTCTCTCCCAGTTTGTCATACGCCTTGGGCATATTTTCCCTTCAGAACGCTGTTATTTCAATAGCTGAAACAATTTTTGATGAGGAATGCATGACCCCATGTCTCCATGTCTATTGAAAGTCTTTAGAAAGACCCTTGAGTTGATGTTTTTGTCTGTTGCAACTTTTTGAGGAAATGCAACGTTAACTTTCGCAAGTATGTACGCAGCAACGACTTGCTTGACAGCTGGAATATATAAATACCTATATCCTTGTCCACTTCAAGCGCCCACACACACACACCCGTTATATTTGAGGTAAATTACAAACAGCCAGACCGTCATTTTGTCCACTTCCTGGTATATCTTTTTCTAGGAATCATGCAGTGGATACCAACTCTTAACAAGCCAAAGATTCCCTAAACATTGGGGTGGATGCCCCTCAACTTCCAAAAGTTAAATTTTTACGTACAAGTTTTCAAAATTTTCAGAAAATATATATCTTATTTTAAACTCAGTGAAAAATATCCTTTCTAGTTTTGCACCTCTAACCATCGCATCATGGCTTCATTTTGCATGTATTCCCGGACATGGCCGGAGAAATGAGGGACTTTACTTGGCAACCTCAGCTTCCAAAATATATTAATTTTAGTTTATAAACTTTAGAAAATTTAAACAATATGAATAGATTTTTATACATAACTCCCGTAATAATATAATCTTAAAATTTGCACCAACTAACAATCGAGGCTTATGTCCTATTGAAATCAATTTCTTTAGTTTATTTTCTTGGTCAGATCCTACTGATGATAGGGTGACTTTCTATATATTTTACTCCGCTTAATGGGAAAACCTAATTGGAAAAACAGTTCAATCAAACTCCAGTTCATTCTTTCTACGCCATTTTTTGGACAGAACTATTACATGGTATTTTTTTTTAAACGACTTTTATTGTATTTAAATGTTCTTTAAAGCATGGAATTTGAAGATGCAAGTAGTAGGTTCATGCACCAGGTTTCATTGTTTCAATACCTAAACTCGATCTACTCATCTACCGCGTCATAGCAGCATGCAGCTTCGTGGCTTGAATCCGCAACTTACTATATATAACCAAAGCTCCCTTCGCATTATTGAACTGACGGAGGTTTTGCTGGCTAGACTCTTGAACTGGCCGTTTCCGGGGACCAGTTCTGAGAATTAATATAATTTATGGCTGTAGCCACATCTGCCATGGAAGGTCGGACGTCGGGATCCATCTGAAGGCACATAGCAGAAACAGCTAGAGCTTGATACAGACCCCTAACTGGGTACCGACCTTGCAGCTTGGGATCAGCCATCTGTGTGAATTTTGTTCCATCTTGAAATAAAGGACGAGCCTGCAAAAGAGCAAGAGCAGTTAAAACGTCTGAGTCATATTCTCTAGGCATAACATTATTCCACCTATATTATAGACTTGATCTATCATGAATTCTCATTATAGATGAGTCACGAGCTTAATCTGAGGAAGGAGACAACTCTCCTATTCTCATTCCAGCCACCCCCCTTAATTGGGTGCTAACTCTTGCTAGTGAAATTTACTGGCTGTGCCTTTTCTTTTTTATTAGTCCAAAAGCGTTGTGCTTAGACGAGGGAATCGATGTGGATCCTCCACCACTACAATAACCAAAAAAGGGAAGTGGACAAGTCTCACCACAAAGGGTACAAAAGATCAGTGCATTCTTACAAAAGGAAGACTAGTTGTATCCATTTTTTTATAGAGCACACGTGTGCTCGGGGAATTGTTTCCAAAAGACATTAAAACTTGTATGCGCGAATGCAATTAGCCTACGCCCTGGTCACCACATCTCCTTACGGGAAAATATGAAAGAATATTACCAGCCAACAAGAAAAAATCTTCTAGATTTGGAATACAATACGATTGTAATCCCATTTGACAAGCTCAGATTAAATCAACTTGCTAAGAGATCAAAGAGTCTAATTTCTTCTATATTCTGTAATCTACAATAGGTTAAGTCTGAATGAGGCAACATGCTTAAGCTAAATCATAACTTTCCCCTGGCTACTATGCCAGCAAAGATGTTTCACAAGGAAAAAAAAGGTCTGAGAATCACGCACCCATGCAACTAAACTGATCTCTTCAACGTCTCTTGAATTGTCAATAGCCCTTTTGCCAGTAATTATCTCCAGTAGGACAACTCCATAACTGTAAACATCTGCTTTGACTGTAAGTCGTCCTGTCATTGCATATTCTGGTGCACAATAGTCGTATGTTCCCATAACTCTAGTAGATACGTATGTTTTGTCACCAACTGGACCAAATTTGGCCAATCCAAAATGAGAGAGCTTGGGATGATGCCCTTCACCGAGTAAAATATTTGAGCTCTTCACATTTCGGTGAATAACAGGTGGATTTGCCGTATCATGCATATACACCAAGCACCTTGCTACACCAGTGGCTATTTTCATCCTTGTGTTCCAGTCAAGCGGCGCTTTCTCAGGTTGAAGGTCTGTAATGTGCAAACATAGAGTGTTTTTATATGCTAGAAAAACAATGTTTGAAGCCATCTCAAGCATATAGTAAGGAGCGAGGATGGTAAAATAGAGGCACGAGAGATGTTTAGTCAAAAAATTAGCAAAAGCGTTTCCTAGTGAATGGTGTCATCAATCATTGAAAGCAAATATCTCAGAGCCCACTTACACAATAGCAACTTCAGAATCAAATGACACTCACAAGTTTGTTAGGTAGTGAACGCTTTTTCAACCCTTTTATCTAATAACAATAATGATTAGATGCTGAAATGTCACGATCTATATACCATGTAGATGGTCATCCAAAGATCCAAATGGCATATACTCCTGAACTAAAAGTCTATGATCACCATCAGCGCAATACCCTATGAGGTTCACCATGTTTGGGTGGTGAAGTTCACTCAGCATCAACACTTCGACAAGAAATTCCCGGTTTCCTTGCACACCGTTCCTATCAATTTGCTTTACAGCCACAATCTACATGAAAAGGTTCGTTCTGGTTTTAGTGATCAAACTCTATGATTAATTAGTAAAAGTTGCATTTCATGTGTGTGTAAGTGTGCATGAGAAAATTCAAAGGAGAATAAGAGGTTATTGATACAATCTGAAAACACTCAAAGGCACCACGTACACAAAGAACCACATGAACTATTCAATTGCTCTAAAAAAACACATACTGCGACTGTTCCATGATGTTAGAATGAGAAAGAATAATAATTTCCAACTCTCCTATATGGATAGAGATTAGAGAAAAAGGTTCGAAACTCTATATTTTACTGAAAGTTTATTATTTTATACATGGAGAAGGATAAAAGCAGGTCATCCCTAGACAGAATTTCAAAGCTGGAATAAGATGCACTCAATGAAAAGGAAGCATTTCTATCCCAATTTCTTCCTTTTAAGTAACACAAAACCTGTTTAGTGCCCTTAAGTTGACCTTTATACAACCTTCCAAATCCACCTTCACTCAAAATGAAATCTGGTCTAAAATTCTCAGTAGCAGCAGTCAATTCACGAAAAGTAAATGCGCGTGGAGCAGTATGAATCGATCCCTCATCTATTGAAGCTTTCTTTGTCTCCAGCTCTTCTGCAAGTGACATCTAAACCGATCAGATAGAAAAATAATCGAAGGAAGATCAAGAAGTAGTGGTAAATGGCCGTTGATCGCTTCCAGTGTATAAATAGATGGGCCTTGAAGGCTTGAAAAGCCAAAGGGAACACAATTGAAGGAAGTAGAGCTTGATTCCGATGCTTCGGAGCAGGTGCTCGGGCTCCTCGAGTGTTGGTGGCAAAGTTCCCAGAGCTGCTGTTTCTTCAAAACTGCTGCCACGAGCCTCTCCCAGTTGTCGTACACCCGAGACATCTCCTCTCCTCCCTCTACGATTTTCAGAAAATGATCTGTTATGCTTATTTCGATAGTTCAACGTTTGATGTCGGGAATCCATTTGCTATAAACAAATCTTGTGTTGATTTTTCAACCGCGCTTCTAACAGCTAGCTGGCACCAGACTATCAGAGCACGCATATATGTTCATAACCAACAAAGGGCAGGCCGGAAAATGTCAAATGGATTTGATTTGGATGGAGACAAATTTGACGTCAGAGTTTCCGTATGTTCTTATTTAAAAATTTAGCCTTTTTCCAAGAAATTTAAATTTCATGCGAAATAAGCAAGATATTATGATTTATAAACGTATATATATTATTGCAACTAGACGTATTCATAGATCGATCGGTTAGATTCGATTTTTGATTTTTTCGATTTTACAAATATATAATCCGATTTCCGAATTATTTTTCTTCAGTTCGTTTCGATTTTCTACCTAAATGGTTCAATTATTTCGGTTTTGATACAATTATTTAAATTAATAAAATAAATATATTGTATAATATAATATTTTATTTTTTTACAGTGATTTCTTAGTAAAATATCTAAATATAAATTATAAATGAATTACATAAATTACAACAATTAAATATTATTCAAAATAATCATTATTTTTACCTATGTTTTTCATTTAAATTTTAAAAGATGTTCTCTTATTATACTATAAATATGATTCGATATAATCTTCTAAAATTTAAAATATAATTGACATACTAATTTTATTTATTAACATACATTTTTTAACAAAGAAATTCGATAAAAAAAATTCCTTTTCTCATTGAGGTTTCATTAATCTTACTTTTTCTGTAATATAAAGACAATTAAATGTTCTACTCTATCCTCGACAAAATCCCCAAGCAATTCTTCCTTCTTGAACAACTTGAGTAACTTGGTTTTTACGGAGTATGTCACATTCTATCAGGAAGTCTATGCCATTTACAACCCAGGCGTATTTCAGATGCCCCCGATTACCCAAAGCGCAACACATACTTGAATAACAAGGACAATATATCATCTAAAATACAATCTTTACAAAAAGAAAAGCGTCCCTGGACTCAAACTCCATTGAAATACCAAAATGTTAGAAGCTCAACAGAGCCAAGAGATGGAGAAAAAGTTAACGAGGGAGAAACTAAATGGAAACGATGGAGTACATAAGGTCACTGATACACGAGATCCTTGCATCTTTTACGTAGATGGAATCATCGATTTTGGATCAATAAAAGTTCTCACAAACCAAGTTAAAAACGGATGGTTTACTTGTGGTCTACCCTGCTATCTTCCTCGAAAATTCCATCCCCCGCGTGCCTGCAACAAAATTCATTCTTGGGTGCTTGCTCAGTGCGAACATTACAAGTTCATCTCCTGATACATAATATATTACGTCTAGAGCATTTCATGTCAACTCGTCTAATAATTTTCTACATTTTGGTTCAATGTGCATTTTCTATATATTTCCAAACAGTAGCATCTATAAGCTACAGATTCTCTCCAAAAGAATTTCAACAAGAACAGCCGCCATCTTTTCCTCAATGAATAATTTCACATCTCAGCCTATGATGAAGATCCCCCAAAAATTTCACTAAGCTTCCAAATTCAAACCCATCTAATATTCCAGTAATTATTATGTAGCAAGGCCAAAATTTATTTAGTTTCAGCATTTTACGACATCGTTAACGGCTTCCAATGGCTCCATCAAGATGGAAAAGTTTATTCGGTTGAATTGTTCCCATAAGTGATAAAAAATCTGAAATATGATATCAGCCTTCAGAAACAAACCTCCAAGAAGTTAGATTTCGAGCTTTTCTATCCAACTGTAGATTTTCTAAAGCAGCTGAAGCACGCATCATATCTTCAGGAAGGTCATCATTATCATATCTCCAATTGTAATCATCTTTCCGATAGCTAGAAGTAGATGACCCTGCCCTTCGATCTGAAACTTTGACAAAGTAAGACAATAAAAGAGAACAATGGAAATGGTGTTGCAGAACCAACTTCAAATGGTTTTACTGCTCACCAGATGCTTGTGAAGAAGGAAGAGGCCTGCAATGAGCAATCCATTAAACTGTAATTTATGTACTAAATTTGGAATCAAGTAAAAAAAACACAAGAAAAATAAGATTATTGAAAACGAACCTGCCTAATGGAGGTAAACCCCCTGCAACTGATGACGATGGTGGTCTCTTAATATTTCGAACATCCAGGTTGGATAAGGCATCAGCATCTGGAGTGGTTAATCTCCTGTTGCTACCCCTACCCTGAGATAAATTCTGCATGAACATGAATCAGAAAATGATGAAAAGCTAATGCTATCTAAGAAAAAGAAATTCAGCTTTGTGATATCAAAACAGATGAGAATAATTCAGCTCACATTTTTAGCACCGTTATCTTCATCAAAAGTTCATATTATGTGCTACAGTCATGCTAGGATTAAATGACACGAGAAAATTCTACGTTACAGGCTTTATACTACCTATTATAATATGTGATGGAAAGCAGAAAACAACAATTACTATTTACTGTTTACATATTATAATGATTGCTTGGTAACACCTGTTTAGCATATTTACCAAGTGAAAGATAGCTGCATTAAAGGCATCATTAAAAACATCATACAAGTCAAAGGATCGGTTTCAAAATTTCACAAGGAAAGTAGACTTCATCAGACCTCAAACTTCAAGAATCCTTCGAGAACATCCAAGAGTAAAGGGCCACTGTCTCCGTTCCTGTTCAGATCATACCCATTTTTTATGCTGAATTCTTTTAGCTCGGATTTCCAGGAATCTTTTGGCTGAAAAAGAAAAAGAATTTAACAGATAATGATTACATAGATGTCATGGAGAAAACATTCAAAAGAGTTAAATAACCAAATTAACAACAGATTATGGGAAATACCAAATTGCTCTCTGGTATGTAGACTTTCAGCGTGTGGTTTAACTGAGCCCACTCCAAATATTCACATATCAATGCAGTTAGAAGTCTTCCTGTCAAAGTATCAACAAACAGATAAATAATTTATCGTAACTAGCATCTTAGACAACCCCAAGTGCACACATTAAGTACTAATTACTAATGATCCTGATAAATATTAGGTCGCTACAAAGATAGTTCCATAGAGTTTGCAGTCACTTAAATCTTTTCACGCAACCTGCATAGTAACCTTACATCTAATTAAAAAAAAGTAATTGTGTTTGGCATTTCAAAATTGTAGCAATTCCGTTTCTATTCGGTGCATGAAGAAAAAGAGATGATATGGAGCCTGAATGTCACATACATGCATGCAGATTAACACATGTATCGAGGATAGAACATAACGGGAAAGTTGGAAATTAATTCACCTGAAGGAGAGTTATGGAGTTGCTTTGCACGACCATTGCAGCTACCCAATAGTGCAGGAGGCAGACCTTCTTTCTCTATCACCCCATCCTCTTCTTCAATTGCTTCAAACACACTGGCTCTCAGCTCAGCCTAATAACAAAGAATATATTAACAATATTTCCTGAAAACAGCTGCATTAGCAACTTCCCCTTATTTAGGCGTGGGAGTATTATATTTTCAGTGTATATGCTAAGTTGGTAAATTTTGTGTTGACTAAAAATTTAACGAGTCTTTCCAGTAATGTAAACGATTAAAAATATGAGCTTTTACTAAATTGCAAGCAATGCATGTGATTCTTTGAAAAACTTAGCTGCCGTGAACTTACTAGCATCATATGGCTTGAGTATTCTTAATTATTACCTGAATATATGCAGCAACACATCTAACTATTGTTGGCTTCTCAAGTTCAGTCACCAAACACACTTACACACACATTAAACTTGCCCATTCAGACACCAATTTACAAAAAAGACAAGAACATGCATTTCCATTTCAAAAACCTTTGTTGTGATCCTATATCAGCCAGACAGTTAGTTACAGAACGAGTGAATGATTAATAAGCTCAAGACTATCCTGCCTACAAGGCCAGTCTCTTGGATTTGGGTTTTCATCTCGGACTTATGGCCTTATATTGGTGCTTTTGTTATAAGTTGGTAAAGTGGAAGGAGCAGTCTGAGAAAGGACTACAATTGTATTGATTATTTGGCTCATGTTCATATTAAATATTCAAGTACGTATACCTACTAGTCATAGGTAAGAGAAAACCGTCATAGGACAGGTAAGAGTGCCGACTTCTCCAGGAGCAGACAATGTTTAAACTCGCATCATACTAATAAGCTTGTGAGGGTTTCTCATCTACAATGCTAGTGCTTTGAGTTTAACCACTCCTCTCTCATCCCAGGCTTATGGGCAAACAATCTTAAGCATGCCATAAGAACTACCATCCCAAACCTTGGGTTCATTTCACAAATTTACAGGGTATGATAACAACCAAGGCAATTCTCAAGAGAAATCAAGTACCCGCGTTTTCTTAAAAATCTATAATAAAATCCTACTTCCACAAATTAAAATTTCCTTACCAGTTATTCCAAATTATCCGCACCCCAACCACCCCCCCCCCCCCCCCCCCCCAATTTATCTTTTCCGTTTTTAAAGCCCTCAACTTTTGTGTTCAAACAAAAACACACCCACGTGCATGAGAATGAGAAATTAAAAAAAAAACAGAATTCGTAACAGATGGCTGAAAAATGAACGGGAGGAGTGATGCTTACTCGGATCTTGGCAAGGACGCCTTTCTTCTCAAGAGTACGAGTGATCAGGGTTTTTAAATCCATCATTTCTCTCGTATAATCGTCCATTCTAACGAAATTCTCACGATTTTCTGGTCGTCCTCAGCTCAGAATATTGAAGGACGGACCTGTGTTTCTCTGTCCTTTCCAATTCAGATTACAGATTTGAGGAGCTCGGAAGCAATGGCGTACGGCGGGTGTACGGTGGGTGCGTAGTATAGTGGCAGTGTAGAATGCTCCTTTAAACATTAAAACGCTATTAAAATTATTAACTATATCACACGACTTTGCTTCGCGTTATCAAAAATCAACTAATTATTTTTCTGACGAAAATGGAATTCCGCTCTCATTCGATTCGAATCGGGTGAAGACCGAACAAAAATTCAACTAATTAATACGTGTGGATTAAATAATAAAACATTATTAAATTAGTAAAGTAATCAATTACTCTTTCATGTTGTTTGCCAGACTATTTATGGTTCTAATTTCTAATATTATGTTGTCTAAATTTATTAATATTATCCTTATTTTCATAATCAGATCGGTGACGAAATCGATCTATTTTGAAAAAGACGAGTCAATTGGAGCATCGGAGCGAAACAATGTTTTATTATATAATATAACAATATGATATTATAAATAATACATTTTAAAATTTAAATTTTTAATTAAAGTTTAAAATCTAAAATACATATAATCAAAATATCAAATATATATATAAATATTGTGGGGACCCAGACGCTAATCATGTTCTTAATTATCATTGGGACTAATTAATCAATTATAAAACAGGGTCTAATTTTTTTTTAAAAATGCGGAACGTAGTGAAATAAAACATATATACATCTCAGTATAAAAGTACAAGTCTTGTACTACATACATTTATTCAACTAAGGTTTAACAGCTAATATCAAGTGTCCAACCCTATCTCTATTCCAAGTCCGGAGCCTCCACTCTCATCACGATCTCTCTTCATCTTCTCAACCCTGAACCTGTCCCACCTGTTGTCATGCACACATACAAAACAAGACAACAGCCGGATAACTCTGGTGAGAATAAATCCCAGTATAAACAATGTAAACATGCAATTATATAAAAACATATATAAACGCATAAATAAGATATCATTAACATGTAGCAACTCAACAAACATGAATGATATGAACACTGTAAATCAACATGTCATCACAGACTCGACTCAAACAACGCGTCGTCTCAGACTCGACTCAACTCTAACCTAGGGATCCCAATGTCTGGATATTGATAATTATATCGAATCTCAGTCGATAGGAATGAATCAACCCTAAACGGCATCGATATAATTCATATATCCAGTGTCTGGGCGAAACAGCCGCAGAATTGACGAATCAGTCAAGAATTAAGCGAATCAGCCAATAACTAGACGAATCAGCCAGTACTTAAGCGAATCAGCCAAAGTTTAGACGAATCAGTCGATAACTAGACGAATCAGCAAATAACCAGACGAATCAGCCAATAACTAAGCGAATCAGCCAATGACTAAACGAATCAGTAGTCAATACATGCAGTGGCTATAAATCAATAGACTATAAACATCAATATCATCAATTACAAATATCAATGTAATAAACTAAGTATGTGATTTAGGGAGACTCGAGTCAAACCTCACTCGAGTTGTGCAATCCCAACTCAACATTAATTTATACATTTCTTTCTGATACACTGCACTCTGTCGAAGTCTCGAACTCAAAGCCTGTCAATACTCAATCTGACAATAACAATATCGAGGGTACGGTATCAATACACCACTCAAATAACACTGGATATAATCAGAATTCAATCAAATTCTGTTTCAACAGCACAACGTGATAGTCTCAATATACCCAACAATATCATCTCAGTCAGATATCAATTCTAACATCTCATAATCGGTAACAATTAAATTCTGATATCAAATCGACTCCAAAACTACTCCGAAAGTCATAACAATTTCATATGGTATCTGTTCTCCAGTCCGGTTTCGATTATACGATGTCTAATATGATAAGAACATCATATATGAATCCTATCAGATTCTGACAATACCATAATTTCAAAACATATCAAAACGTAGCAAAACTTACGTCCAGTTGTAGCCTACGTCGATAGGAACTCAATACCGAAGTCAGATTCAAAATCGGACGGACGGATTTCTCCCGAAAGGCGTAAGGATTTTCGGAGCTTCTCTGAATCTTCTCCTTTTCTAATGAATTCTGAACGAATTCATGATATATATATGTATATATATATCTCTCTCTCTCGTACATGCAAGAGGGCAAGTGGCTCATCCCTCATACTGCACGTCTCGCGCATATGCGCGACTAATATCGGCGCATATGCGCGAGACCTACTGGTCTCGTGAATAAGCTTCTCGGCAGCTCGCGCATATGCGCGACTCATCTCCGCGCATATGCGCGAGGTCCTCTGGACTTCGCCTGTACAGGCTCGCGCATATGCGCGACTCACTTCGCGCATATACGCGCATCTGTGCCGCGCATATGCGCGAGGGTTACTGTTCCTCGCACATTTTCATGCATTATCTCGTCTTTCCCGGTCCGATCCTTTCCGTCGATAATCATATCAATTATCCCCAAATCATTTCAGATTAATAGGATAAAATTCTCGGGCCTTACAAATATACTCAAATATTAATATTCATTATTAAAATAATATTTTTAACCAAATTCAAAATCTAAATAATTTTTTTTTCAAGGATATGAGAAATAAACAAATTTTAGAAGTTATAAAATAATAAGGTTGAATTGGTTGATCTGTTTTTTAACCGGTTAACCAGTTCATGACTGATCTGATCGATTTTTGACTGATTTGATAGTTAGAACATCTTATAAGTGACGTCCGGACTGGACTCATGGTTGATTATGGTAAGTCCAGTATAGTTTTGAAAATACTGAATGTTATGTCCCAAATCTCAGCTTACTCTAGACCTCAATTAGTCAAAATCTTTTAGAACATTTTTGTATCATTATTAAATATGTATAGCTTGTATCAAATCATATTTAACGAGATGTAACATTTTTAAATTTCTCATAATCAAACATCTAATAAATCTTTATTAGCAATATGTTACTCAAAATATCACAAAGATTTTGATGCATGCATAATGTCATTATCTATTTGAATTTATGGTGATTTTGGTGGATATGAAAAGCTTGAATGTTAAACTTCGTTTCACTCAACAAAACCATTTGATCATAAGTATTCCTTCCCCGACTCCATTTTATTTTTATCAGCTCCACTTCATTAAAATATATATGGCAACTAATCAAACTATATGAATCTGCATCAAGAAATTGCTTGCCTACAACGTTTATGCTCACCTCTAAAATGCTCAAATCGATCATCTGCACATTCTTGCTAGCCACAACCATAGCTAGCTCAGCAAGAATTCTTGATGAAGCAATCACACAAGTTCCACTCCCAGACGAAGAACCGGATACTTCTGATCCTACTCCAAATAACCCTCATGTTGGCACCCACTTTAATTTTACTCAGCCAAGCGGACAGTTTCCAGCCACTCTGCCACCGAATCCTTCAGCACCCGTCGTAGCACCCGAGCCTGATATTTCCAACACTCAAACTCCGCCAATAAGCAACATGTCACCGCAACATGTCACCGGTAAGGTAACCACTCCTGCCACCACGACGACCACTGGAGGAGCTGCCACCAGTACAGCCTCCGGTTCCACTACTGCATACCACCATACACTGTCCTTGTTCATGCATGACATCCTAGGTGGCTCACACCCTTCAGGCCGAGAAATGACTGGGATTGTCGCCAATTCCAATGCTAACAACCTCCCATTCTCAAAGCCGAACAATCAGATCTTCCCCATCAATAGTGGTGTGCCGCTAAACACCATCAATGGGTTCATCAACAACAACTTCCCCTCCCTAATTGGTCTAAACGGCTCCCCTACTAACACTCTCCTCCAAAATAATGGCAACAATAACATCATAAATGGTGGAAACAACCAGGCCTTAATCACAGCTGGGCAGTTGCCCGCTGGCGTAACCCTCCAACAGCTAAAGGATATGCAACCATTCATGAGACTCTTCCTCATGAGGATTAGCATACAACTGATGAGCTGGAAACAATTACACATTTCGCTCTTTATCTTACTCCATAGAGGGTTCTACCTTCCTTTTATCCTTTTTCTTTTTCCTGCGTGCTCTTCATATGTTTTTCCGTAGTTTATCTTATTTGGTTGTGTGATCGATCGATGGTTTTGTGAAATGCATTTCTATGCTTGTTAATCTCCTTTTCATCATTATTACGACTGTGTTTTAATTGATCGACAGGGCTTCAAAGTAGTCGGGTTTTCTTCACTGTGCAAATAGAACTAACCATTCATACAATCGTACCCTTCATGCATGGCTTCGAAGTTTGTAATTTGAAGATATCAGAAAAACGTAAAAAAAAGTGGTTAAAACTAGAACCGAATTAAGTGTAATCAAAGCGTTAAATTAAATAAGTTTAAGCACAATTAATCGCTAATAAATTAGGTTTATAATTTAGATGTATTTTTAAATTTTAATTATGATTAAGCATGTCTGATAATAATTTGACAAATATTTAACATTTTTTAATGTGCTCTAGTTGCAAAAACAAATAAAGATTGCAATTTTGAGATTTTTATGCTTTTATAAATATGAAAATTAATGCATCAGACTTAAATTTATCATATTTATGTATTATTTTATATATTTATTAGTCTGAGATAATTACAATTACACTAAAAATAAAAACCGTTTTTTCACGTTTAAGCCGGTGCTAATCTTGCTTAAGTTTGAAAAGCTTGGAGCTCGACATCCACGGTTCGGGACGCTTCACGCTTTTTAGAACCTTGATCAAAATATATCAGCTAGCACACATAATATTTATTTTATGGCCCTCGTGTATAAAATATTGATAAAGCATTGCACGTGATTTCACGTGCTCACATAATTTAATTATTTGAAATATATATATTTTTTGAAAAAAAAACCATAAGAAAAAAAAAATATGTGAACTCCATCAAAGTTCAGGGGTAAAACTTATGTTATATAATAAAAATTATAGTAGTTATTGTAAATTTTAAATTAATGTGATATTTACTGTAACGACACTTTGCAATGGCAGGTGATTAAAAATAAAGTTTTTTTTTTTTGAAAAAGTTGATATGAAATGTTAAATAATAATTTATGCAAAAATATTGTGGGAAAAAATTCTGAGTTTATAAAATGAAAAAAGTTAGAGCTTTCCAAATCAATATAAAAAGAGTACTATTTGTAATAATTGAGTAGTCATAAAGAAGTCACCTCCCTCATCTCTCCGTCGTCCGATCGTCCCCTCTCCCTATTTTCAGATTTCTCCAATCAACCAACCAATCCCCTTTCTTCTTCCCCAAGCGCGCCAAATACAAATCCAACACCCAGGTACTTCCCCCCACCGCCACACTGTAATATGTATCTACTCGTGCTAATTTCTGATAATTATAATTGTGTGAGGTGAAATCAATCACACCCGTCTGAAAGTTTCATGCTTTATGATTTTTTATGGCGATTCTTATTTTTAATCCGAGCAAAATTTTGGTGATTTTTTTTTATGTTTTTCGTTTAAGGAATTTTTTACTGTTCTAGGGTTTAGATTGGGAATGGCCGAGAGTCCGGGTGGATTTGCCGGTGGAAGTGGCAGCCACGATAGCGGCGGCGGGGATCACAGTCCGCAGTCTAGCGTGAAAGAGCAGGATCGCTTCCTCCCGATTGCAAATATTGGCCGTATCATGAAGAAAGCGTTGCCTGCGAATGGAAAGATAGCGAAGGATGCGAAGGACACGGTTCAGGAATGCGTCTCTGAGTTCATCAGCTTCGTCACAAGCGAGTACGTCCACTGCAAAATTTGCGTATCTTGTATTTTAACTGAACGTGGATTTTTTATGTTTCTATTGTAAAATGAATTTGTCTGAGCCCATTACTCTTGTTTCTGCCTGTGAATTACCTGTATATTTGTCCTGATATATGTTAGGAGAATGCATCGAAGTTGTTGTAGCGCATGTTTCTTATTTTTTGTGCTATTATTTCCATCTTGGTTATTGGGAAAGAAGCTTTTGTACTATATGGGAGGATGGGTTGGTATATGTTCCTTGTTGTTATGTTTTGTGTTGTGTGGTATGACTCGTTTTGTAATAGCTGAATCAGTTTTATCTTTGATTAGATAACAAGTATTTGATTCATGTGGAAAATGGAGTATTTTTTGTATGTATCTTTTGAATTGGAATAAACTTCAACTGTTGCATTGATTGTTTCTGGAAGCCAGCATCTCATTATTGATTGTCATTTGCTCATGCTCTGTGACCTCAACCACTTCCCTTGCCTCTTACCAATGCCTAACTATAGATTTCATTATGTTGTTAACCTTACTGATTCAAATCCTTTCATTGATCAACTAGTGCCCGACGTGCGAAAATACTGTGGGGAACAAATTCTCATTTGTGTTCTAAATTTTCATAGTTCTTTCCTCAGTTCCTGGATTAGAAATGGAAACTAGGCTTCCCCACCTCCAAGTAAAGTGCATGCATGCATGATGCATCTTCAATTTTCCCATATGGCCCTTGAATGAGTTAGTGCACCTTGATAAGCTGGGCCAAGAATATTGGTTCTAGAATGAATCAGTTAAAAGCTGAAAAGGGGAGACCACTCGACTATTTAACAGGACATGTGAGTAGATTGTCCTTCTCATCCATACTCACATCCGCAATCATGTTCAAATCACCATTCAGTTGAGTAGCATACTTTTAAATGACTATTTTTTAAAAACGATTTTGTCTACAAACGTTTTCGGCTCTGTTTTTTATATTTACACTTGCTCAATAGAGTAGGTGGTGACACCTGACCAATAAAATAGCCTTCAGAGCAATCTCTCAGCAGGGAGAGCAATTCAAATGCATCTACACAATTTTTCATTTGGTTAAAAATACCTTAGCTCCGGAATACATTATGTATTTTCAGGATATTTGATTGGTTACTTTTTGTTTAGCCTAAATCTCGTTGATGTTTTCATTTGATGCTGTACCTTATACGTGCCATCTCAAAAGTATAATTTATTTGCCTTTTGGGTGTTAACTAAAATGTTATGCATTGTGAAGATGCATGCATGTTTCTTTATTGAATACAGTACAGGGGGTGTGTTATTAAATTCTTTAGTTTTATGAAGATGGGTTTTACTTTACCTCGTGTTTGTTGAATAGAGCTAGTGACAAATGCCAAAAAGAGAAAAGAAAGACGATAAACGGGGATGATTTATTGTGGGCAATGGCAACATTAGGTTTCGAGGAATATATAGCCCCGCTGAAGGCGTATTTGGCTAGGTACAGAGAGGTACTATCTTATTTTCTGTGGTTATCTTGTAACCTTCCCCCCCCCCAAATATGTGTTTTGGGAAGTTATGACCGTCCCATTCGGTCCATGGACAGGACACGGCAAACGTAAGAAGACAGTGGTAGATTGTTTTACGTTTTTTTTAAAAAATTCTTGGCTTTTTTCACCTGAATTTAAAGTTGATTAATGAGATCATCTAATTCGCTTAACCTTTTTGTCTCGGTACATTTGGTGAATGACTGCTATATTTTCAGTTAGAGGTATGCACATCAGCTTCTTCTTCAACTTTTCTCGACTTCATTTAGTTGCTCTATAGTGATAATTTGTTTGACAATTGTCAGGGGGACGCTAAGGGATCTGCTAGGGTTGGAGATGGATCTTCTAGCAAAGAAATGGGAACTCAGCAGCCTTCTGAGTCACAGGTTAGCTTATATATATTCCTTTATGCTTTGTTAGCTTTGTAGATTTCATCAACAGCGGAGATATCATAATCAAATCTTTTTAGGTATGGCTTGGAAATTGAAACTGATTTCTTGTTACTGTGTTGATTTTTAGCAGTTTGTTCATCAAGCTCCTTTTCCACAAGGCTTCAGCTACTCTAGTTCCCAAATCAAATTCTGAGTGAGAGGCCTCAGCTTACTCAAACGCCAACTTAAGTATTTGATTTATGTGGTGAAATTTCAACATTTACATCTCAAACAAAAGTATACTACGCTTTCTTCGTCTGCAACTTGTGCTCTGTAAATTCTACACTTAAATGTGACTTTTTACCCTTCGTTTGGATATCTTATATCGAGGGAGTGACTATGTAAAGTAAGGCTTTTTATAAAAACAAAAAACAAAACTTACCGTAGATCCATTCATGCCTCAGTTCACGAACGAAGCATCGCTATCAATTATAATTCTGGAAAGTGCCCATTTCATTCTCTTTCATTATTTTTTTATGGTTAATATGCTGATATTATTAAAATTACAGCAATATATCGAAGTAAATAAATGTGAGTTCTCTGTTTTTTATAATCAAATCCAACTGAACTATTGCATTTCATCCAATTATTTTACCCATTTTAAGATTCAATAGCCACCATGTATTGTCAAATTAATATTAATAAAAGAAACGTAGAAAGTTATTTTAAATCGATCGTCCCTCTTAAGTTATGTGCTACGTGGTAATATTTTGACGCCACGTAGTGTTGGTTTTTTGTCTGTTTAGAATTTAGAGATCCGATCCAAAAGGACACGTTACGTGCTACGTGTTAATATTTCAACGCTTTAAATGCTTAAGAGCCGACACCTGCTCGAATCCTCCGACATTGGTTCTAATTGAATTTGTCATCATCTTGTGAGCATTATTTTCCAAGATCTGCTTTTCAACCGAAAGTTGGAAGTTGATTCAATAATGGGTTCCGAGACATTTCTTGAAGTGATTCTGGCAATTCTCTTACCACCCGTTGGAGTCTTCCTTAGATACGGATGCGGGGTAATCATCATCATCTTCTTCTTCTCCAAGTATTTCCCACTAATGCGTGAATTACTCACTACATTGTTTGCACAATAGGATTTTAATTTCTGCATAGAATTTATAATCATTTGTAGTTTGTTACCTTGGAATCAGGTGGAATTTTGGATCGATTTGTTGCTGACACTACTGGGATACATACCGGGGATCATCTACGCAATTTACGTATTAGTTGGATGACTAATGTCGTTCTGGGGTGGGTGTGAGGTCAAGCATTTGATTTTAAAGCCATGTTTAATTTGTATTATGAACTTTCAAGGAATGGTTAATGATGTGAAATTAATTGGTTACTGAGTTTATATTTTATATATGTTGGGTGATGAATCAATGTTCCTTCCTTCGCACCTAGCAAAATCAATATAATTTGATAAATACTGAGTCAAAATACTAATTAGAAGCAAAAATCTATGTATAATTTTACTTGATGCGAGCAAGCATCAACACTGTATTCAACAGAGATTCGATATTCTTATGTTGGGTGCTTGCATTATCACCAAAATGAACATGAATTTTGTGCAAAGAGAGAGAAATTAAAAGCTCTCTTTTGGTGTAAGGTGATATTGATTTTCGTTGATTGGGCAACTAAATTGGAGAAGCAGCAGCGATGTATATTGCTACTTTGTAGCTCACACGCACGGTGTTGGTATTTATACTTCTTTCCAAGATAAAAATAGAAATTCGGCTTCAATTTTCTCACACCCTTGCAGTTCGTGTAATAGAAGTCCAAAAACAATAATTTTGGAATCGGACTGAGATTAGATTTCTATGTAAAAAAAATTAATATTACAAGCCAAGAGTTTTTAATATAAAACTAAATATCTTAATTACGGGGTGTATTCAATGTAGAAGATTTATTGACTTTTAATTATTTTTGTATATTTTAAAAGTCTAGAGGTATTCAATCAAGACTGTTGTATACTCTATAGAAGTCTGGTGGTATTCAAAATAGACTTTCATGGAATTTTAAAAAGTCAAGTGGTATTCGACATTGACTTTTAAAAACAAGTCTAGATGTATTCAAAATTTCAATAGACTTTTAATAACATCATTGAATTCGTTAACATCCAAACATTAAAGCTTAAGGTACAATTATAAATTGTTAAAAATTGTATTTGGCTCAACCCAAAGATTTGGATGGATTTTTAAAACTTCTAACTCATACACAAGCTATTTATATCTCTTTGTCGCTTCACATCACCTCTATTCTTATCTTATCTCCTCTCATCTTCTCCTCTCTCATCTATCTCTATGATTCTCTTAAATTTTCGAAATGTATCTCTATATTTTCATCTTTGCTTATCAAATTTTTCTTTTAATAATTTTTTATTTTAATATCATAAGAAATTTTGAATTCTAAATTTGATTTTGTGATTTTTCATTTATGATTTATAAAAATTAATGTAATATTCAATAATAATAAAATATGATACAAAAAATATCGTTTAATTCTTAATAATTGAATAGCCTCGCAACAATCATGATTTTTTAAGTTCTTTTTAGCAGTTTCAATTAATGTGTAAGCTATGATATTTTTATATAAAATTATATCCATATAATGAAAAATAATATTTTTTCACATGTATATTATAAATTCAAAAACAATGTTACAGATTAATAAATGTATTTTAAAAATTTACAAACATGCATACAAACCCACATATATGTATATGTAAGGATTAAATGATTTAACTTTTAAATAAGTAAATTTACTTATTAATATAAATATCGAAAAAATATTTCAAACTGAATATATTATATATGTCAACTAATTATTAGTTCATAATATGTTATAATTAAGTATAAAATTTATAAAATTCTATTAAAAAAATCACAAAAGTCTATAAAAATCTTGTAAAAATGTCTGCATGAATCCAAGTAAATCTGTTTATAAATGTGTGAGATTATGTATAAGTCAATAAAAATCTATCAAATCCTTAAAAGTCTATAATTTGAAAAAGTCATTAAAAATCATCAAAAGTCTGAATTGAATACACCCTACTACGTATCAAAATTTTATTAAATTTAATAGAAATTTTTTAACTTAATTAATTGCAACTGTTTTTTTTTTTTATTTACCAAGAGACTTTCACAGAGACAGCAGTTTCCCTGTTGGCAATAACTAGGGTTGGTATCACGAGCCAATTTATTTGGATGATAGTATCCGATCGAACATAAACTTCTTGGTCGGGACGTAGCCGAGCTGAATCCTGAGAAAACGTTATCGCGTTCTTTCTATTTCATCCCATTCCAGGGTATTACTGAAGACACTAATTTCGCCTCGATCGGAGTATACGGAGAACATTTGAGTTGTAGCCTGCAATCCGAACTGAGGACGGGTTTGCTAATGGTAGGAGATGGCATGCCGGGGTGAAGAAGGTGGTTCCATACGGAGGGTAAACTTCTCTTTTCTGGTAGTAGAAGGGAAGCTCGTTAGCTCGGTCCGGCTATCCCGATCTTTTTTCTGTTCATTTCGTCAGTTATGATGAAATCGATTCCTAACAGCGGATTCTCAGCATCTAGGGTTCTGGCGGACCGTGAAGTTGTTTCTGGTCTAACTCATGTGATGCCTAAGTTAGTTCCGAGAGAGAGTTTAAATAATGCAGATATACTGGTGTTTGTTACCTGATATTCCAAGAAATATACAAAGAAACCAAGTGCTTCAGGGAGGTTGCACCGACCTGACATGTTAAGGTTTGAAATTGCCAGAGACACCAAAATTGGGTTTTGAATGTCCACATCAACGCAACTCTGAGATTAAAATTATTCTTGATGTAATTGTCGTATGTATCAACACCAGAGTGATTGAAGTTCTGCAACTTCACCATCAAAATTGTGGTCGTGGTGTCACCGCATATGAGTGGCTGTAGCAGTTGAACCATATAACATTTGTAGACGATGAGTGATTGGAAAATAACATCTTCTTCTACGGAATTTTCTTCTTTGCATTCTGAGATCTACGCCTATTAGGTTTATATCGCGGATGTTCACATATCTTACACTCATTCAAAGCATCGTCTGCAGTCTGCACCCCAATAAATCATGCAATTATCGTTACAAGCATCAATATTCTCGATGGGAAGTCCGAATTCTTTAATAAGTTTCTTTGTAGAGTAAAAACTATCAGGAACGTTGTTATCTGCGGGACATAACTCTCACATTAACTGATACATGACATTGTGATTTCTTTCAGACATATTATGTTCATGTTTCATCTTTAATAACGTCGCCAAAACAGATAAATAGTGACCGTGTGGATCCATCTCATATCTCTTTCTCGGATGATTTGATCACCTCATACAATGAATTTATGAAGCTGTTTGTACTTTTAGGATCCTCGTCAACCTGATTTGATGGTTGGTTTTCTTCATCGAAATTCTTAATTTCAGTTTCCAAAATTTCCTCAAAGATAAAATTTTCTTGGAAATTATTATCGATCCCAGCAAAATCAGAAGGTGCAATCATTTGTGGTTCCCTAAGAACGTTCGAAATACGGTACAAAGAAGACGGGGCTTCAATATCAATATTTCGATATGACGGACGAACATATTTCTACCCATTAAAATATCAACAGTAATAATCAGGTACAAATCCATATCGTCCTAATTGTACTTAACTGTATCATCAAGCAAATAAATTTTGTTTTGACATTTCTTGCGGTTGCACGGGAAACGCTTGCTATTTATAAACACTCTGGATGACTCAAAGCAAATGCAACAGATGACTCTACACCAACTCCTGGGTTAAGAACTCATTCTCCAACATATGATACATCCAAGTTACCACTTTACAAAGTGCATTTCTCTATATACAATATGTAGATCTAACATACAATTAAATAATAAATAAATGAAATAATCTAACATAAAGTCATATATCGTGGGTAAATTTAATTTAGCGGTCGTAAAAACGTTGCAAAATTCAAATTAACCACGTGTTTTTACGTTTTTTGTAGTGTTTAAATGGCACATAAATTCTTCTATGCATGAGGGGAAAAATAGTGTAATTATAATATACTCAATATCTATGTTTAATTTAAATATTTTATCTTATTTTTATTTTGTACAATAATAATAATAACAACAATATATACATGATTGCAACATAATATCAAATTATGCCGGAGACTTTAAATTGAAGTCGTATTCTCATTGACCACGAGCTCCAACGGTTCCTTGACTACCGTATAAACAAACGCCACGTCGTAAACGCTAGATGGCGAAACGCGCTGTCTCGATTGGTGGCTCCAGCTGAATAGTCTTTTTCTCTTGTTAAAAGTCGGCACCGGATGGATAGAACCGGACGGTAAACTCGGCCACGTGTTACTCTTCTAGCATAAACTTGCCTACACCAGTTGGCCAATCCATCTAAAAGTTGTTAACATCCTATAAAGGTTTGTCATTTTATTCTAGTGTAACATCAACCTAAGTCTGTTCGGATATAAATTATTTAATTTTTATTTTTGGAAGGGGAAAATTTTTTATTTATAATAAATTAATACAATTGGACGTTAGCTTGTCAACCTTTCGACTATCCAATTATTTTTTAATAAAGTATCGATTTTTTATTTTATTTTTTGAATAACTAAATAGCATTAACTTCAACCAACTTCCAACAATTTTTAAATATAATATGTAATAAAAAATACAAAAAACAATAAATTCTTTATATTTTGTATCTAGATTTGATTTTCATACAATACGGCGTATGTTATATATCATTGTTGGTTGTTTATTTGTATAATTCATTTTTTTTATATAAAAAACTATTTGGATTTTAATTGATTTCATTGATATTATAAAATAAAGCTGATATTATAGTGGTGAAATTTTACCATAGTGAATGTATGATAGTGATATACATGTTAAAACGGGCTTGACGGGGAGGGCCAGCCAGCCACCTACCGCAACCGGCCATTAGGCGGGGCGGGGCGGGCGGGGCGGGCCAGCCCGCCATTTTGGCAGGCCTCTAAATGGCCAACCCAGCCCAACCCACCTTGGGCCGCGTGTTAGGCGGGCCATCCCACTTATTATTTTTTTTTAAAAAAAATACTAAACAATATTAAAATAAACATAGAAGAAAAATATATTTCAGTCAAATAGTTTCATAAAAAACTTAAAAACATTGAAATAAAACATTGAAAGCATACAACAATCAACATAATTCATAAAAAAATAAAATGCTTATTCTAATTCACACAAGATTTCATCGTACACATGTACTAAAAATTAACTCATGTAATATCACCAACCGTAAATACAATGAAACCTTTAAATGTGAATCCAAATCTTTTTTAGTATACACTTTCTCCAGTTTCTTAAGGGTTTGTCATCACAAGAAAACAAAAATTAACGATCTTAAGGGTTTGTCCGCACAAGGCACCTAGCTCTTACCATCCACATTTCTTAAAAAGTGAGAAACATTGGAAGATAACACAAAGTCGAGAAAACAGACGGTTGTAAATTTCAAAAAATATTATGTGTTCAATAATACACATAATTACTTTATTTACTATATTATTTCGATAATTCTGGATTAATTCGAGTTAAACATTAAAAAAAAGGAGGAGACTGGAGAGTATAACATCTTCAAAAAAAATTAGAAGCATAGAGATTTTACCAGATTGATTGAAGTTAGGCACATGAGAAAAAATAAGGAAGAAATATGAATTTTTATATAAAACTTAAAAATATAAAATTCGACCCTAATTTTGTGGGCAACCCAAATGGGCTCAACCCATTTGGCCGCCTCCAAACGGGGTGCTATTTTATCAAACCAACCCGCTCAATTTTTATGACGGGACGGGCCGGCCTGACCCAATTTGACAAGCCTAGACAGTGATTTGATTTTGGTGTAATTTGGTCATTCCAATACAGGACCGTGACTTTATATAAGTATAGATTTAGATATCTATAATTAAATATATAATTGTTGAATATTTGTGTGTGAATAATATTGACGTGGGACGGTGGGATGAAATTTCCATCTATCAAGCATAAACGACGGGGAAATTACATTGATTTGGTTATCGTCTTAAATTCACGGTATTAATCCACTAACTTGGACATTTTTGTTTAATTTTAATCTTTTTCATCAAAGTGCTGACTTAGAATCGATATTTTCTGATTACACGTAGTCATTTTTTTGATTTCACGTCAGCACTTCGATGAAAAAAGATTGATATCGAAAAAATTGCAAATTATTGGACTAAGATCGTAAATTGACCGATAACATGACAAAAAATGAACAAACATGACATTTATAGGATAGATTTCCCTTCACTAAATAACACAAGAATTTTAAATTCACAATTTTTTGCATTGTATTTTCCCAAATTCAATATAATGCATAGAATGTATATTTGAGGGATAATTGCAGCAATCTTCCTTGTCAAAAGTCTAAAAGACATAAAACTCATTAGAAATTATTAACAAGCTAATACATCCTTCATTTTTTTTTAAAAAAAAAAAAACACACATCATCCATATGATATAAAAACTTGTACATATTTATCCGATCCATTATAGGGTTTTATGTCTGATTTTTAAAACCACGGTCTACGGAATCTAAAACGATAATAATTTTACATAATGATATTTTGATTTTTTTTGAATTTTTAGAAGGTGTGCTGATGCATTCATATTTAGGCAAAAACTTATGTGAGACGGTCTACGGGTCGTATTTTGTGAGACGGATCTCTTATTTTTGTCATCCATGAAAAAAATATTACTTTTTATGTTAAGAGTATTACCTTTTATTGTGAATATCGGTAGGGTTAACTCGTCTCACAGATAAAGATTCGTGAGACCATTTGACCTACTCTCATATTCATGCAATTTATGTCACAATCTATTTCATAAAAATATTTTTTTAAAAAAAATTATGACATTTGGTATATTGCTGTCACATGATCTCCCTCCAATCCCAACTACGTCTGTCTCTCACTATAAATACTACACAAGTCTCCAAATGATCGAAGCACGGGAAACCAATTGGCATGATTACTGGACGCACTGAAAACACCACCACCACCACTCCCGTCGCTGCAACGGCTGCGGAAGTTAGCCACTCCTCCTCCTCCTCCCTATCTCCTGCTTCATCGACTTCATCTCCTCAGCCAGTGATTATTCTCAGCCCATGTGCTGCCTGCAAGATCCTCCGCCGCAGATGCGCGGAGAAATGCTTGCTCGCCCCATATTTCCCCCCAACCGAACCACTCAAATTCACAATCGCACATCGAGTTTTCGGTGCTAGCAACATAAGCAAGTTGTTGCAGGTAATTAATCTACGCACGTTACGTTGAAAGCTACGTACGTATATTGATATTTTTTAGAACCAAGAAAATGAAAGAATTGACTTAAATTAATTAATTAGTTAATCACTTTCATATCAATAATTTGTTCCAGAAAACCAGGGACCGGGATACCGAATATCCACATATTATTTTTGTTAAATTTCCCTAAAATGGCGAGACAAAATTTGTGCCCACACCTCAAAATATACCCCTTCATCGATTTGACTTCTTGATTTTTTTTAAAATAATCTAGTTAATTTTATTTTTAAAATTATACAATAAGATTTGAAATTTTATTCTGTAAAAGCTTTAAAAAAATTAATTATACGGTTTGAAAATGTTGGCATATGTTGTACCAAATAAGATATTAAAATAGAAATATTTTACTCTTTTACTCTTATATATATATATATATGTATATATATATATATATATGTTTAGTCAACAAACAAGTTGTTTAAAGTCTTTATTGGCTTCATTAAAAAAAAAAATTGGTGAGTCTTGTGGTTTCTAAATATTATAACATGATTTGTTTGTTACGTTCTTATACATTTATACATGCAAAATCAATTAATTTGAGGTACATACTTCCCATTTTGGCGAATTATATCGAATCGGAACGAGATAAATGTATGCATCTATTACATTTTTAGGAACTTCCGGATGATCAAAGAGCAGATGCAGTAGACAGCATGGTATACGAAGCCAATGCGAGGGTTAGGGATCCTGTGTATGGCTGCACGGGAGCCATTTGCCAGCTTCAGAAACAGATAAGCGAGCTCCAAACTGAACTGGCCAAGGCACAGGCACAGGTCCTGAACATGCAAAGCCAGAATGCTAATTTATTCGAACTAGTCTGCAAAGATGATCAACAACTTGTGTTGCCACAACCTGCAGTGGTACTGCCAAATAATATCTGTTACGAGAATTCCACTAGTTTTTGTCTGGATGACAGTATCTTGGGCCTTTGGACATGAATATTCAAAAATCGATTATCTTTTCGGTTTCTATTCTATCTTAAAATTATATATGCATGTGGAAAGTCGTTTAACAGGTAGAATTCAAGTTAACAATTTAAGTTATCCAAATCATCTCATTAAACGATAGCTGAAAACCAGTTATATATTGTGTATTATTGGTAGTGTCGATGCTACCACACAGGCAGTGCCCTCACAGGATCTGGGCCGTTGATTTTAAAGAAATTGATGGACAGCATATGAATTGGTGGACCCCGCATATGTGTGGTTAAAACTGGGCCTTTGATCTTCTCATGGGGGCAGTGCCCCATGAGGTAGGGTGAAATATTCCGTATTATTGCTTAACGTTGATTAATGCCATTTTTAACATTAAATATCTTCTATATGTATTCAACCCAAGATTGATTGAGAGAGAATATAGTCTGTATATGGTCATTAATACATAGTTATAAGCATTAAATAACATTAATTCACTACAACAATAAATGGCTATTGTGACACTTTTTTGTAGACACTTTTAATTAAATGTTGTTATAAATACTTAATAATGACACTTGTAAAAAATTAATAATGTGTAAAATAAAAAAACATATGAGATTAGTTATCATGACATTTTTAATTGATGTCATCTTTTATATGGATGAGAACAATTACTTTACTCACATCGTAAAAAATCATTAAAAAACTTAAAAATTTCACTATAAATAAGTGTGAGAATATTTGGGTTAGATAAATATTGGAGGAGGGAAAATAATTGTCTCCCTCCATATAAAAAATGACATCAATTAAAAATGTCAGGATAACTAATCTAATATGTTTTTTTATTCTCACATTTATTTTATCTAATTTTCCCTCCTCCTATATTTATCCAACCCAAATATTCTCACATTTGTTATTGTCACTATAAATAACATACACGACACTTTTAGTTGTCATTATAAATGATTTTAACTGACATATAAATTTGTCATTATTACTATAATAACAAGGCATCTATAAATGTATTTAAACATGAGTTTTCCTGATATTTAAAATTGTCATTAAATGAATAATTAGTAACACGTATGAAGTTGTCATTAACATCTTATAATGACATTAAAAAATGTCAGTAAGTTTAAGACGACATTGGAATAGATGACATTTGTTGGAGGTGTCACTTAAAACTTAAATGTCACTAAATATTGAATATGATGACATTTATGAATGTCACCATAAACATTTATTCTTGTAGTGATTTTTTTTTTAAAAAATTTTATTGTGAGCTCAACTCACATATTAATTTTGTGAGACATATATCAAACCGATCTAATTCATGAAAAATATGATTTTTATTCTAAAAGAATTACTTTTCACTTTAAGGCTATGTTTGGTTGGAGGATAAAATTATGAAATGAGTAAGAGAGAAATGATAAAAAGAATGATTGAAGTAGAAATATAATATATAATGATAAAATAATATTATGTTTGATATGATTGTTAAGAATAAGATAATTAAGAATCTTTTGATGAATTGACAAAATTGCTCATCCACTTCGGCGGCAACGGTGGTGTGGTGGCCGGCGGTCGGTCGGTGGACAGTCGGTGGCGAGAAGTGGTGTTGAGTTTGTATGTAGGAAAAAGGTAAAATTGGAAAAATATGATGAATTAAGAGTTGGATAAATAATCTTAGGGGGTGAATAGTGATTATTTTATCCCAATTAATATAACATAATCATTTATAGGAGAGATTGACTTGATTAAATAAAAATCCTACCAAACATATGATTAGGTGGGTTAAAAAACTATAAACCCACCTAATCGCTCGTACCAAACGTAGCTTAAGTATTAACCGGTTTGACTCGTCTCACGGAAAAAGATTCGTATAAATGAATACATTATTTATACAATATGTTGCCACTTCTGACTTTTGCATGGCGTTAAAAAATTAATTGATTCGTAATCGTCTCTTGGTCTCGGGCATGTAACATGTTACATGCTTTACATGCGTGTGTGTGTGTAAAGATTATACTTTTTTGTATGATTTTTCTTGGAAGTCCATCACAAGCTTTAGAAGTATTATTGGAATCTTTCACTTTGGAATTAAATGAGCATCGGATACCATGTGTTTTATTCGTTTGGCAAATGGGTTGTGAATAAATCAAATAGGAAATGACAAAAAGCTAATTATCATATTCACGCAGCAGCAAGTCCATAATCAAGAAAATGCAAGATTGACTTTTATGCATGTGTTGAATTATTCAAACCAAGTTCAAATTCGAGTCAAGAACTAATATGCTAAATCGTACAAGTGATTGTTTGTGTATTATTGTTCAAAATTTACGAGCTAGTTCCATTTAAGAACAGCTTATCTTTATGAAAATCGTAATTTCAGAAAATGTATATCGCGTTCTTTATTTTATCGAACTTAGACCTATTTCCTATTGGGAGAAGTTTATATCACCGAACCATATATGAGATGGTGATATCTTGTTCTTAGGATAAAAGAAAATGAGAGTTCAAAAATTTCGATTGACTTTCGAAACACGAAACATAGTGCAAAAAATTGGGGCCAGCTCGAGACAAAATACTTGACTATTTTTGCAGGGTTGGTTCACCAGTTTCTCTGTTTTTGTCCATTGCCTTTTTTGCGAGCATGGCCAGCAAAATTCATGGCACACAAAGGAGCAATCCAAAAAGAATCGAGGCACAGCTCCTTTGCATAATCCAAGGGGGCCTTCGTGGTGTGTAAAACAGAGAACTCAATCAACGATAATGTAACATGTCGACCAGGAGGAGCGGTCATTGTTCTGGTTTTTATCATAGAACGGAACCTCTCGGAATAGTGTGGCACCAGTCCCACGAAAAAAACCCTCAAGACCATCTTGCTGCCAAGTTCCGACGAATGGCTTTCCCTAAATTGCCGAATAGACCAGTCTGCAATCTTTGTTTCATCACCTCACATGGTATCCGGACTGCTGTGCCGAGAAAGGTGCTACAAAATGATGCTATCGATTGAACCTGAAACATGATGCTCTAACTTTGATGTTGAAACATAAAAATATATCCATGGCATCCGCAAGAAAAAATGCTGATTTCAAAATCATCTAAAAATGCAATTTATTCAGAAACATCTTGAACTAGACTTCCACAAATGAAGAAATTAGCACAATCAAACATAGGTGAATCACAATAAACGTATGCATACCTGTAAATCTGAAAGAGTTGATACAACATTTACTAAAGCTTGCTTGCTTCAAAGACCGCAAACCATGGCTGCACTATTCATCAAATTAATATCCAGAAAAAGGAAGTGATGTTAACATTTAATGCAAGAGAAAACAGGTAATCAAATTAAACCTTGAAATTAACCTATTATAGCTGGAAAAGACCCCCTATATAATCCACAGACACCAAATTGAGGAAGCATCGATAATATTTCCGGGAGGCTAAGGGTTGAAGCTTGTACCCATGTCTGGAAAACAATTATAAATCAGTGAGATCGCATCATAGGATTAAAAAAGTGCCAGAATATATTTGCCATGTACTTATTGGCCTAATTCATTTTTATTTGCACGGATCTGTTTCATGCAATCAAGAACTAAAACTAATCCTTAAACAATCCTCCACACAAACAAGCTTAAACTGTTTCTTCGTTCTCAAGATTTTATCTTAATTGTGTCAATAGGATGCAATAATGAAGTGGATAATGCACAAGAAAGCCCACCAGCCAATGCTGATTTCAGAACACTGCCAGCAGGTATCTCCACAGGAGGAGGAACGGCAACCACAGTAGCAGCTTCAAACCAGATACTTCTTTACATCATAAATAGGCCTGGGTTAGTAGCTGTGGACAAAACAAAAGGCTTCTATCAACGAAATCATGATACAAGACCAACTCTAGGATATATGAAGCAACACTATTTTACATAACATTTCATGTTTTCCCAAGTCTGGCTAATAATCCATAGTTAAAATATGACAGGTGCATTTTCTTAATAATGCCCCTTCTTTGAGAAGGTGATAAAAAGAAAAAGCTTAAACTACCGAGGATCTCCTTGAAGCCGGTCTGATGGGAGCAAAAGCATAAGGTTCCTGAAATGCCCATAGGATACAGATTCTTTGGTGCTAGCATTTAGAAAACGCATCATGTCAACAGCATTGTCTTTATTCGCAGGAATTCTTCAGTGATGCCAAGATTTCACTTTTCTTTAGTGTCCCTAACTTACTCAAGCAGAGAGTTGTACAGGCCTGAAGAATGGTTGGTTCTTTCTGTTCCATCAAGGACAAGAACTGTTTCCAACCAAAAGATTTCAAGAACTGGCTCCTAGCACGGCGCATAAATTCAAGAGCGTATCTCTTAGGCAGTTTTCTCTTTCTCATAGCAACTTCAAGATCTTCTCGAGTAACTTGACCGTCACCATCCCTATCCAACTCCTGGAAAAACCCCTTTCCTGAAGAACGAAAAACATATATTGAGATTCTCAAGGAGACTCGTTTCAATATCTAATAGCAACTAGCAAGGATATTGAATTTCAGACTACAAATGCTGATTCTGAATAGCATTACATGGCATAGAATCTGTCTCCTGATAATCCCCTGCACATTTGCAATAGAACTTTGTTGACTAAAATGTAATAACCTTCAACAAAAATATTAATACAGGACATTACTACAAGGTCTTCCAATATTGAACACTATTTTATGGTCAAGTACTACTGAAAATGAAAAGTGGAGATATAGCTTTGATCGCATGTTCGAAACGGTGCGCATGAACCTTCAGCTTCTGTGTACCTGAAAAAATCCTGCACAGAGAAAAGCTTCTTCTCGTCAGGATGGTCTTCTTTTACTGTTCTCCCCATCCGAGGCAGAAATTCAATTAATTCCGTCAAAACGCTCATCATTGGATAATGAAATACTTAGAAACCCATTGGCCAAATTTTGAAATGAGGTGCCTCCTTTATCTTCGTGATTAACTGCATGACTGATTCCCTCATCCCCTGCATCGTTAAGAGACGGCATTTCAATCATACCAGATTCGCCGGAACGGCCGTGTTGCGACGGGAACGGCCTTTGCTGTTCCAAAGTTCCGGGGTGGGTAGATTGATGGTGTGTAGCGGCGTTTCGTATACCGAAAACGGCGATATAACGGTGGAAAACGGAGATGTAACGGTGGAACGGAACCGGAACGCAATCGCGACGGTTTATCTTTAACCGTCGCTACTAGCGACGGTTTTATGATGTGGCGACGGTTTTATTTAGTACCGTCGCTAATATAGCGACGGTTTTATTAGTACCGTCGCTACTTTAGAGACGGTCTGAATTAAAAAAAAATTATAGGTTCACGGATTCATTTAATCCGTGACCCATCCGCTTATAAAGTGCGTCCGTCTCTCCTTCGGAAATTGCTCATTTCCGCAACATTGGAAAGCAAAGCAACTCGGTTGATGTGAGATGGTGAATCTTGAGTCTTTTTCCCGCTGTATCTATCAATGAAAGACTAATAAAGAAGAGACCGCAAGGCAACTATTTCTATTGAGAAATTTTCATTACAAAGTGTGAAAAAAACTAAGTTAATTATAACATTTTTATATTTTAATTGATGTTAAATAATTTGTAACATCACTTTATATAAGATTTGATGGTTATTATTAGTCCATCACTCTAAATTGATTCAAATTTGTGCGAACTTATATATATTCAATCGAAAATATTTTAATGTTTTGATTAATTAAATACAAATAACTTTTAATAGTATATTTAATTTTTGATATGATTGGAAATATTTTAAATATAATGACGATATAAATTGTGTTCAATAAATTGTTAATAAAATTTTAAAAATACTTAAATTTCTTATTTACATCAAATATTCTATTTAAATGATATTTATTTTAATTTTTTTATTTCTAAATATTTTCCAAAAAATCTAAATTTTTATATATTTATAATATTTTTTTTAAATACTCGTTCCGCGAAATTTCATTGTAACTGAACGGTAGCATCCGTTCCGATCTCCTGCGACCTCGACAGCGAACCATGTAATAACCAGAGGGCATCCCTCCAACTCGGGCAAAACTTAAGTTCCCCAAAAATCCATTCACAGCTCTTTTACCTTCAAAATTACCAATAAGAGCCTTAAAGTAGTCAACCTGATCTATAGGAGTAGGAGGTGAAGCTTTGTGCTCGATATTTTTACACACATGTTCTGAAACAGCCCTATCAAACTTCGGAAAATGACTCAACTGATCAAATGCAATCCCAACAAAATATTTTATTGACAAATCTTTTCTTTCTTTAACCTCGGACTCCTGCTGTTTGATTTCACTAGAAACATAAGATTTTATTTCCACTCGCACGCACCCCTGACTCATAAGAAAACCATTGCATGTCCGATTTCGAGTTCTCCCAAATTTGAATGGCGTAGGGAAGCCGTGAATAAAACCGTTAATTAAGAAAGACCATACCACCTCAAGGTGCAAACAATTACTATCCTCCTTCCCACCATTAACTCTTCCATATCTCTGCTTCAGGCCTTTCTTTGGCACACTCAGATAACTGGTTCTCAACACCATGGTTTTCATTGTTATGAGCATGATTGGTACATTTTTCCCGAAAAATTCCAACAAATATATTAATCGGAACTTTCCCTTTTATCCCATAAAATGATCAGTACTCGCACCACTCTTTCTTTTCGCATTTAACTGTGCTGCGACCAGCTCCGTTTTAGTACTATTAACATCACCATTCAAGTCTGTTGGATCTCGGTTTTCTACGCGTCCAACGCAGCGGAAGTTTTAAAAATTTTTAATTTTATTTTGACAATCAAAATATGTTTTGCTTTGGGCGCTCGTATGATTTTAACAAAAGCATTCATAGGGTGTAAATAATTTTATACCTTTGTGAATTATATCACTGGACTCCAACTAATCCGGTATTAGCGGATGTAGCTCTTGTTGTAAATCCCTACGAACATTCTTCGATCTCCTAATCCGGTCTACGACTGGAATATTTGTTCCTCTTCTAAATTGCACTAGAAATTTAGAAGATATTTTTGCGTAGAGATAGAACACGGAAGGAAAAATCAATTTCTTGCAACAAGAAAGAAAATTTCGAGAGCAGCACTTCAATCCCCTTTGGAAGAGCCGAACTTTTCATTTTAAATCTTGGAGAGAATCTCTCGAAAATCTGTACCATTTGGAATAAAGAAATCTTTTTTTTTCCCTTTAATCACGATTTACTTAATTAATCTCATTAATTAAGTAAACTAAATATTTGGATGAATAATAGGTGATTTTCGAAGATCATGAGGATGGAGGCTAGGTTATTTTAGGTCAAACTCTTATTATTATATTTAACCCATGACCTAATTATCATAGTATAATAATTGGGCCCTTTAATTAACATTAATTGGCCTGATTAATTAATTGAGCTAGTCACACTAGTTTAATCCATTAATCAAGGCACATTAAAACTTTAATTATTTAATATGTTGGACTTGTACTCCTACAAGCCTATTAAACACATTACCAACCATATTTAATTTATTAATTAATCAACTCAACTCTTGAGCTTAATAAATTAAATAAATTATAAATTCAACATTTGAATTTATTATTTAAATGATAAATTCAACTCATTGAATTTTTATCACCTCCAAAATTTAATATTTAATAAACCCAACATTTGAGTTTAATAAATTAAATTCTCAAATTTTTATAAATTCAACTCCTTGAATTTATTCTCTCCAAATTTCATAAATTCAACTTCTTGAATTTACTATATCATAAATTCAACTCCTTGAATTTATTTTCTCAAAATTTAATTATCATAAATTCAACTCCTTGAATTTACTATATCATAATATAAATTCAACTCCTTGAATTTATTCTCTCAACGGAAACAAACAATCCAGTACTTGTGTGACCCTCAATGGTTCAGGGATACAGCTAGCCGTGGGTTCACAACTCTTTGTGATTCAGGACATAATCCTTTATTCGGGCTTACCCTAGTTAGCCTCATTCTTTTCATCAACACCTTGATCAAGAATGTCAGAACTCATTTCTGATTGCACCCATCGGATCATGGTAAGAGCGTCTAGTAGCATCGCCCCATGATCCCCTAGGTATCACTGATAGTGCCTGCAAGAACCAGTCGATTATGATTAACGTACAGTACGGTCCCTTCATCTCATATATCCCGATCGAATCTGCAACCATTGGTTCATCGAGGGTTGCATATTAATTCGATAACTATGTGATAACTATAATAGTGGCATCGCGTGTACTATTGGAGAACTCCTTCTCCAACGTACATCTCATACTCTGGCCAGAGATTCCATGCACTATTATTACATTAGATCACATAGGATATCCACACCCGTAGGTGAGCGGTGAATCCCCGACTACAATGCACTGGCTCCTATATGTGTCGCAACTGTACCCAACCTCGCCACCTGATGACTCTCATGGAGCCGGTAAACGAGTCAAAGCACAGCCCTAGCATATAGAGCCTCAGTGTTGTCCCGGGTCGTAAGGACTAATGGTGTACAATCATAACCACGGACTTATCCTCTCGATGAATGATAACCACTTGGAAAATCCGAGGGAGGGTTGTTCGGTATAATCATCATATGACTACCCATCTGCATGTTTGGACATCTCTATGCCCTTACCAAGAAACGCAGTACACAACATCACAGATGCTAGTCTCGAGCTCAAGCGACCTTTATCCAAGTTTTAGGCGGCTGAATCGACTAGGAACGAATTTAGAATATGCAGTGTTTACAAATGAGTTTCAACATCGAATTACGATTCATTTGTATTAAAGCATAATCAAGGACTTTATCTATGCTGATTGCATGGATATACAGATATAGTATAACGAAACCATTAAAAAGTAAATTATATTAAAATAAAGATTGTTTATTACACTTGAGTCAATAAATTCTCTAGCCAACCGTTGGCTTGCAGGACATCTACTCTAACAAAGTCTCCATTCACATAAACCCCACTAATTCAAAGCTCGAGACTCTTCGCAACCTTGCGGAAATTCAATTCAAGTTCCGAAAAAACATTCTTAAGAACCTGAATCGGATTCAAGAATGACTCCCATGTGTCATTCCCCGGAACCATCATCACTAACAGCCTATTTCAGTTAATGCATGAAAAAATCCCACAAATCGAAGCAGAGCCCCAACAAAACCAGCACTTAATCCGTTGCTACGACAACAACAAAAAATCAAGAAAATCGAAATGAATGGACACCCACCAAAGAAAAACTCCACCTTTTCAATTCATGTCTGCAGCAATACTTTGTGAAGTGTTGTCAATTCTTGATTTCCGTGTACTGTCACATATATATGAGGCTATTAAGTTTCCGGATAAGGATTTTCGGTGATTTTACATTTTCCGACGATGAATGTTCCGACAGATTTTTTAACATCGATCAACTCTTTTTTTAAGAAAATGACTTCCTCAAATATCTATGGAATGATCAATAATTAGCTGAGAAGAAGACGACGTTCTTTTGTCCTTTATATTTAGCTCTCTCTTGATTTCTTTAAAAATAAAAATGGAAGTAAAAATGATAAATTAGTATCTTTTAAAAATATTAATTCAAAATGTTAATGTGAGATCCTATAGACAAAAATACCCTTATTCTGAAAATGATAAAATTCCAATTCCAAATTTATATAAATTCTGACCATTCTTGTCATATCAACTTCTTACTAAATATTTCTACTGAAATGGTAACATCATTTTCTCTCATAAAATTTGTTTTAGAACTTTTTTTAAGGTTTGGCCTCAAATCTCGATTGAAAAAGTCCTATATTCATGAGATCGTGCAACTAAAACCAACCAATTCGAAACAATTTAAACTTCAAGAAACAATGGTCTAGAAAACAACTTCTCCCACGACCACTTTTCCAACCATGCATCATCAACAAAAACACATCCTCCTCTATCACGCCTCCGCTGATTTTCCATTCCTGATTCCTTCGTCTTTTCGAGGAAAGACGAATGGATCCGACCATCCCAACCCCTACTGCATGTTCCACCGTTACATCCTCCTCCGTCTCCTCCCAAATACCGCCACCCACCCCTTCGAACATACTCGAGATCAGCTTGATATCGGCTCAAGACCTAGCCTCCATCACGAAATCTATGCGAACATATGCAACGACATGGATCCACCCTAACCGCAAGCTCACCACCCGAACCGATCAAAATGGCCACACGAACCCTACATGGAACGACAAGTTCGCGTTCCGTGTGGACAATGAGCTCCTCATGTCGGAAAACGGGACCCTGACCGTTGAAATCTACACGGTTTCGTGGTTTCGCGATGTCCTGGTGGGGACGGTGCAGGTCCTAATCAACGATCTCATCACCCCGGCGGTTCGAATGTCGCATAACCACCCTAAGAACACGCGTTTTGTTGCCCTACAAGTCCGCAGACCATCCGGCAGCCCACAGGGCATACTCAACATGGGAATTGCCCTACTTGACAGCACAATGAGAAGCATGCCTTTGAACAACTATCCAAGTGATAAAAAACTGAATCCCCTCAGCCTGCAACAGCATACAAACGAATATGGGGAAGAACAACAAAGGGAACTTACTTCAAGAATCCAACTGTGGCGTTCATTAAGCGTGGGGTCTGAGGTTAACAACGAGGATTTTCCATTAAAGGCCGGATCAGTAAACAATGGATCAATGGTTAATGGATCAATATGCAATGGTTCCACTGTAAATGGTTCGGAAGCGTGTTCTGATATCGGTCCATCTGCTTCGATCGTGGCAGCTGAGTTAGCCAAGAAGTTGCAACCACCATTAAACCCCAAGAAAGTGCACATAACTGCACAAGATATCGAGGAAACAGGCAGCTCCATTCTTGAGGACTTGACAATCGAAGAAGCAAAAGCGAAGGGGTATAGATTTACTTCAAGAAGAGAAAGATGGAGAAAGGAAATGAATCCAGGTGAAAAGATCGATGCAGATGATGATTATGATCGGTCCGAGATATCGAATAATAGCAGCAGACATTCACGTAGGAATTCGGATGGGGGACTCTTTTCATGTTTTGGAAATGCATATGGGATCGAGTTCACTATCGTATGTGGGGCGAGTAATAATGCAAGTAGTAAGAAACTCATCGATAGCAAGAGTAGAAAGAAGAGATCAAGTGAGGCCAATTCAGCGTAGCTAATTGATTATCAGGAATGGACAGCAGGTCTTCTTCTTCGATTTGCTCAGATGTTTCATATCATTATAGTGTCCCCTATTGTTTAAGCCTATTAATCTGAATTCTCTTGAAATTTCGAGTTCGATATTTTTTTGTTTTAAGAAATGGTTAATTGTTAACGTGTTGAGATATACCTTTCAACAGAGCGAGGGTAGACGGCAACAAAGTCCGAGTCTTGGACTGATTTCTTCTTTGCTTGTTGGAAATTTTTTGTTTGCTTAATTTATGGAATGCTCTTTTGTAAGTTCTTCAGATGGGCTAGCTACTCTCTCCAAGAGAAAATGGGGGTTGCTTGAAATGGACGCCTGAAAAGCTTTAATTATATGTAGAGTTTGCTGATGTTGTAACTTGTAAGTACACTGCTAACTCATGAGGTTGGACAGTTTCTTTAATTGATTTCTTCTACAGTCCTTTTATACATACGTTGCCTATTCTTTGTCATCAAAATTTACATATATTATGCAAAAAAATTGTCTCATTGTTTGCATGTAAATGAGTGCACTTAACCATTAATCCCAATCTGTCTTTCACTTGGGAAGAAAAGTGCATTTTTTTGTCGTGTAAGCATGTATTTCATTTTTATTTTACAGAAAAATACTGACATGACGACCTACTGTCAATATCACGTCAACTGTCTGGTTAAAAAATATTAAACTTGAAAAAAAATTATAAATTAGTAGACTATCATTATGAATTGACATGACCTATAACAAAACGAAAAATTATTAGAGTGAAGCCTTAGTTGTTGCTGGTGGCTTTAGTTGGAGTCTGGTAGCCTATAGTAGTAGTACTGCGAAAAATGGGATTGCTCGAGCCATGTTGGTGGGAGGGGGCGACGACTGTAATTAGAGAGAGTAAGGATTAGCAGAATGAAATATAAGTAGAAGTATAAAATAATCTGAATCCCCTAGGTTAATTATTTAGCAGCTTTCCGAGGAACTATCGGGAACGAAAGAAGAAAGCTACGTACTGATACGAAGAGTAAAAGCACAATCAAGGGAAGGCTTCCTTGAATCGCGGTTAATTTATATTAAGATAAAGAAAAAGTAATTCAAATCAGTTTTTACAGTTTCTCTTTCAAGCATCGTTTAATTGTTGGTTCATTCAAGTTGGCACCAAATTTCTCGATGGACCACACTTTCCCTTCTCACATCATCCGACATTAACATTATCATAACTAAATTTTTACAAGATTCTGCATCAACAATCTCACTTACTATATGTTACTCAAAAAATTACGACAGTGTTGGGCCCTTACATGTTTTTTCTTAATTTTTATGAAAAAATTTCCTTTCTCTTTATATTCACAAATTTGTTCTTTCAAAACTATTATCAGTGTTCATCTAGTGGCTATCCATAACTCCGTTTTTTTTACCAAAAAAAAAAAAACATCTTATCTGGATGTCGTCGCATTAATCAGCTACATAAGTACTGGTTCGATATCCGCTAGGCGGATTTATTATTATATATATATATATATATAATCAACAAGAAAAAAAGAGGGGATGTCCTACTTAGTGGTGAAGCAACCATGACACAAGGATATGTGGTTGATTGTAGAAACGAAGATGTCGATACAGATATTGAAGATGTAAGATAACTTAACGAAAAAATATTTGTATCGTGAAGAGGAAGAAGATGTCGTAAGTTTTAAGTTTAAATCTGATACATAAAAAGTGTTGGAAAAATATGTAGTACACAAAAAAAATTCTAGTGGTCCGTCGATAGAATTCTCTATTTAAAAAAAAATTATTTTCATTATATCGAATATGTCAATATTTATTTTTGAAATAGTATTATGACAATAAATTTTATTTAAAGCATAATATATTTTTTCAAATTTTGAAAAAAATATATTTATTCTCCAACGTTTCCTAATAAAATCAAATATTTCGATATATTCACATCATTTTTTCGTTTCTAAAATTAATTTGATATTTTATTCAATTCCGCGAAACAACCCCATAATTTGCTAATTATGCGGGTACTTTGGTCATTTTCTATACTTGTAAAAAAATTGAAAATATCCACTCTCGCATAAATATTATCGGTCCTCTAATCACGGCCGTCGATTATTTGGGTTTCAACGATCCAGATCACAATGTGACGATAGTTGGAAGTAGTAGTTATTAGTCGTCACTCTTCTCCCGTTCTCAAAAACCCTAAAAACAACCTGCTAGTCACCCCGCAGCCAACGTGAACGCCATTAATAAACAGGAAATAAATGAATAATTTTTTTGGAATTATGGGTATCATAGATGAGATGAAAGGGATCTTTTGATTCTCTTCCTGTCCAGGTAATTTTTTTCTTGTTTCTTCAATTTTATTCGTGGGTATCTATTGGTATTTCGGTTCGTTATCTTGAACAAAGATCGAGTTTTTTTTTTCGAACGTTTTTTTATGTATTTTTTTGCATTCTATAGCGTTATATTTTCTTTATGTAGTGACGGCCGAAGGATGGTGTAAAATGAAGTGAAAATTATCCAAGGTGTGTGGTGGGCCGAGTCGAATCGAGTTGGAATCTTTTTTGGTTCTGGGAGGAGTGTGAAAAAAGGCAGTAATAGCTTGGAAGGACCTATTCTGGGCCAAGTGTACTGGGTTCTAATGTTGTGGAGACCTAATTGAGACTCTGTCTTTATCAGTATTTGGCCTATCGAGATCGCGTCTGGGATTATAAGACTGACATTTAAGGAGAGATAAGTGCCATCTTCATAAAAAAAAGACCTTTTGTTCTGGATTTGGCCCGAACCTGTTCTTATTCTGTCTTATTGACTCGGTTAGGATATTTCTTTCTGATTTAGACTGATTTCATACTTCTATTTTTTCAAACTTGCTAGTTTGCTTTGTTAAGAAGACATTAAAAACAAGGATCTGACTATATCTCAGAGGTTATATGCTTCGATTTGAGCTCATTTTTGGTGTTTAATTTTGTGGGGTTGGAAAGTGAAGGGGAAGCAAATTTGGGGTCTTTGCTACTTTGTAGCAACAAGAGCAAGTCCATGCCTTCAGTAGGAATGAGACGCAGTACAAGGGTTCTTGGAGCGATAGTTTTGCGGTCAGGTAGGCGGCTGTGGACTGAACCGCCACATGAAGATGGCAAGTTCATGAGAGCAGTTCGGGAAAATGAGTGGATTGATATTCTTGATGACTCGATGGGTGGAGGGGATACTGGTGATCCCTGCAAGATTGCATCGCGGGGAAACGGTAAGGGCATTGGGATGTTCATTGTTGAGGAACTATAAAGTAGAAGAAGATGCACATAGAGATGTTGGAGATGTGGACAAGATGCGAGGAAATGTGTATGTCAGAAAAAGAAAAAGGGAAGTATTTAAAAGCAGTGGGTCTTGTGAGGATAAGAGGTTTGGGAAGAAGTTTTTAAGGAAAAAGTGGAGGAATAAATACAAAGCCGCTGCTTCATTGGAAGCTGGTGGTGACTATTCTGTTGACACTGCTTCAGGTCAAAAGCTTGCTGTTGTTTCTATCAAACCGTCTTATGATAGCAGTCATTGGATTTCTTGCTTCTTGTGTTCAGTACTGTACTATATGAGGAGGGTTGACATTGGATTACAACTGCTTTCTGAGTTTGTGCATTCGAAACCCATATTTGATGGTTATTCTTCGCATGGTATACTTTTTCTCCAGGTAAAATTTATCAATCAATTTATACTGTTAGATTTTTATGAAGTTATGAGTTTATACATCTAAGGATTCTTATTAAAATTTACATGATTTAAATATGTTCTTATTTGTTGTCTCATTTCCTGGTAAAATTCCCGTGAAATTAAATGATTCTTATTTTTGCATGCGGAAATTATTGAGAACCTTAGTGATCATTCAGATAAGAATATGAGGTGAGTAATGAGATGATAGCATCCAAATCAAGATACAAGGATATCCATTCACCTTTTCTGTTTAATCTGAATGTTAGCTTAATTGAAGTTCTTAATAATTTTATGTTTCTTGTTATAGGGGTCAATCCCAATCAAGAATCCTGGTTTATGCATAATTTCAGGATCCAGTTCCTTGATACCCATGTTTGCTGTGGATTTTTCCGCGGTACCCTTTAGCTTTATGTATTTGCATTTGAGTATGCAGCTAAGATTGGCACGATTGGCCTATGTGTTTGTTGTGGTTCCATTGGTTGTCAATGAGAACTTTGGAGAAGTAACATCTCAAATTGATCTTGGGAAAGATACCTGTAATAGCTGTTCTGTCGTATCAAGTGTTGGTGGTTTAAGGCAGAGGGATTCGTCTCAGACAACTGGTGGATTGCCTAAATCGGCTCTTCGAAGTATGCAATATCGAAATAGTAGACGTGTCCAGAAAAGGAGGTCTCTGAGACGTAAGAGAGGAAGACCGCTATCTGCTTTTCGGGCTAAAAAATCTAATGGGCCTTTGGCTTCCGATCTTTTAAGGTTTAGACAGAATGCAACTCATTCCTCTTCTGCAGCACCTAGTCGCATACTTGGGGGTTTAGCTAAGACAAGTCCCTCCAAGTACATCAAAGAACTAATATCTGCAGTTGGGATGGATGAGAGCCGGTCCTCCACACATTCCAAGGAATCAAAAGCTGCTATGGGGCTTATACCGCCGAATACAGGTGCCAGTTGTTCAGCGAACTTATTAATCATTGAAACGGACGAGTGTTACAGGGAAGAAGGAGTTATCATCACTTTGGAACTATCTGCTTCAAAACAATGGGTTCTTGCTGTTATGAAGGATGGAATGATACGATACAGCCTCACTACGCAGAGTGTCATGAGGCCATCTTGTTCTAATCGCTTCACTAATGCAACATCATGGTCGGGAGATGGGGGATGGAAGTTCGAGTTTCCTAATAAGAAAGACTGGTTGATTTTCAAGGAACTTTATAAAGAGTGCTCAGACCGAAATTTACAGGCTCCTACAGCTAGTGTCATTCCCGTTCCTGGGGTGCAAGTGGTATCCAATACCGTTCAAAACAATTATATGCCATATGTGAGACCAAATTCATATATCACTGTAAACGATGATGAGCTAGCAAGGGCATTGTCGAACATGACTGCCAGTTATGACATGGACTCGGATGATGAAAAGTGGTTAAATGAATTCAATGATGCTCTGTCCTCAGAAGGGGAGATTCATGAACTTATAACACCCGAGCGATTTGAGTTGGTTGTTGATGCCCTTGAAAAAGGTTTTCATTGCAATGGGGATGATCATTCTGATGAGAAGGCAGCATATGATTTTTGCATCCATTTAGAAAGAAAGGAATTTATAGAGGTTATCCATAAGTACTGGATTAAAAAGCGAAGACAGAAACAATCAGCTCTTGTCAGGATTTTCCAGGTAAAATAAATTCACATTCTAATACTGCAATTACATGTGGTGGAGTGTGTTTGCCTATTATAATTTGGAATATGGTTATTGTATATGGTAAAAAATCTCAATTTGTCATGAGATTGACTTTATTTACTCTGTGTATATTAGAAAAGCAATAATTTTCCATGCACTTTTTACTCATTGCTATTTGTGATATTGGCTTCTCTTCGATTTTTTTTTTTTTGGGTTGGGGGTGGGGATTGTACAATTGGGTCTCGAAGCCAAGACCATTTGATTTCCGAATTTACCTTTTCAATTTCATTGGCAGCTATACAAGCCTAGAAGATCTCATGTGATCCCGAGGTCCATTTTACGGAAGAAAAGATCATTCAAACGTCAGGCATGTCAAGCTGGGAGAGGGAAGCAACGAATTTTTCTTCAAGGTTAGTGTGCATAACATGAAGTTTCTGAAGTTCTAGTTGTGTTAAATTTGTGTTCACCGACTTTGGTTGAATGCTTTGAATCAACAATTTGGTCTTCTAAGAAATTTGCTGTTTAATTTGGAATTGTTTCTATGGTTGTGTCAATTTGTCTGTTTGCCAAATTCGTTGAACAATTTGTAACATACTGTTCTCTGTAAAAAAAATCCGAGGAACACATTGATATCTGTTTTTAAAAAGTTACTGTTTGATATGGTATGGGAAACACAACATTCATATTCAAATCTTACAATAATGTTGTAATAAAAATTGACAAGCGTTTGCTGATATCTGTTTTCATCTTGGTTGTGAGTCTTGTACGGGGGTTATCCCAACTAAAGGTAGTTGTAAAACTTCGATTGCACAGAAATGGTAGCTGAAAGAGACACTTCGGAGCACAAGAATAACTTGTTCAAATTGCAAGAAGCAAGAGCTTTTGCTGACAGATCTGAGCAATCAGCTGTTTTAAAGCGGCAAAGAGCTCAAATCCTCCTGGAAAAGGCTGACTTAACTACATATAAAGCTATAATGGCTCTTAGAATAGCCGAAGCAACTGAAATTGTGGAGACTCCAGGTGCGGTTGCATCGTTTTTCTTGGTCCCTTGACCGAGTAACAGTAATCTGATTTCCATTTCAGATGGCCATTTTTCGAGCTGGGAGGGAGGAATTACAGCCTCGTGACCGGTTTTTGGCGAAGCCTTTGGAGGACAATCGTGTGAAAGAATTAATGTAGTTTTGTATAGAATTCGATTTGAAGTTGCAGTGTAGTAGGTGATATATTTTAGTTTCTTGAAAAAGTAGAGAAGCAGAAAAATATAGGAAAATTTTCTTATAAATGGTCAGGGTCTGCCAATGGTGGTCGAATTCTTTTGTACACTTACTTAACGACACCTGTCCTAAAATATGTACATTTTGTATGGCTGCAATTTAGAACTACAGTTCATAGATTTAGTTAATAATTTATTGCTTATTCATGTACATGGATTTTTAGAACTTCCTTTTCTAATGCAAATATTTTATTGTAGAAAGTAAACTTTGTTGTATGATCAATACCAGGCTTTACTGCTTTAAAATGCTACAAGAAAAACACAGAACACGATCTTTACACACAGAAAAACAGGTACTAGTGATGATTTAGGAAACATGAAATTTACAGTACGATAGAAGTCCTATGACTGGCGAATATGCAAATATTAGACTCTTTATTTGCAGTGTATCCCCATATTTGTCTCACACCTTTTCGTCGAGGCTTTGCTTCTCCCAGCATTGTTACAATATCTCTCATCGATGGCCTGTCTTTAGGTAGCCTTTTTTTTTTTTTTTTGTCTTTAGGTAACTTAACAGTGCAGAGAGTTGCAATTTTAAGGACCAGAAGCATCTCCTCTCGAACGTACTTACATTGGCCAGAAACGTTAGGGTCTAATACCTGTTCTGATACTATCTTTGCGTTTCTTCGAACCCATTCTACTATATCGAAGAAACCCATTCTACTATATCGACGGAGTCGCCAAATGAAGGATCTAATGGCATTTTACCTGTTAGTAGCTCCAAGAATACGACCCCAAAACTGTATACGTCACTCTTCTCATCGACCTTCAGAGTGTATCCATATTCTGAAAATTTTCGAAACCCAGATTTTCTTTAAGAGTAAATTCACAAAATGAGGAGACAATTTAAAAGGAAATTCTATTCAGTTTTGGTTTGCAAGAATCAACTAACCTGGTGCTATGTACCCATAAGATCCAGCCACCATGGAAACAATCTTATTATTGTTATGCATTGTTCTAGCCAACCCGAAATCAGCAATTCTTGGCTCTAAATCCAAATCCAATATAATGTTATTCGACTTCACATCACGGTGAATCACATGTGGATGACAATCGTGGTGAAGATAAGAAAGTCCCTGTGCTACACCAAGCGCAACATTATACCTAGTCACCCAATCCACCAGCATTTTCCCTGCCTGTTTCCCATGTAGTGCTTCACCGACACTCCCATTCGACATGTATTCGTACACCATCATGATATCAGTCTCAATCTGCAGATATCTTAACAATCTTACAACAATCTTGCATTGAGGACGGCTTTAGAACATGAGGGGAAGCACACCGCCACATAGGCCAGAGTTTCCGATCAGATTGTTTGGATTGATGGTCATTAAGATACCATTGCTCGGAACAGGACCCTCGAGCTTATTGTAGGACAGTTTATCATTTCAAGAGACGGGGAGCTTCCAAAATTTTCTGGTATTCTTCCAACAAGTGAGTTGGTTGACAAATCAAGAATTGATAGAGTCGGCATTGTGGCTAAGGACTTTGGAATTTCTCCATCGAATTTTGAGATTAAGAGTCACCATTTTTTCACAGGAAGCTATTCTCTCAGGTATTTTTCCTGAGAAATGGTTGTTTGAAAGATCAAGTTATGAAAGTGACTCACAGTCTTGAAACTGATCCAGGATGTTCCCTTGCAGATTGTTATTTGAAGCTGCGAAGGTTTGAAGAGTTGGCAAAGAGAGAATATATGAAGGCAACGAAGAATCTAGACTATTCCCAGAAAAGTCAACGAACGAAAGTGAAGCAGATAAAGTAAAATGTTGAGGAAATTCACCCGTGAAATTGTTATAAGCCAATTCTAGCCTTTGAAGTTTTGGAAGATTTCCAAAACCAGAAGGGATTGAGCCTGAAAGATGATTGTTTTGGATCCGAATGCGGACCAAAGACGAACAGTTTGATAGGTTCATTGGGATTAAACCTGAGAAAGAGTTATTAAAGAGAATGAGCTTGATGAGATTCCCGGAATCGCATAAACCAGGTGGAATCTCACCGGACAATGAATTTGATGAAACGTCCAACCGCTGTAAAGGAGAGTTTTTTCCAAGATTCGACGGCAATAAACCAGTTAAAGAATTCTTCCACAGCTCAAGAACTTCAAGTTTCTTCAAATCTCCAAGCCCTTCTAGAATAGGACCTTTCAATTCATTGCACATGAGATTCAGCAGCTGCATATTCTTGATACCTGAAACCTCGTACGGAATCTCACCCGAAAGATGGTTGTTGGAAAGATCTAGATACACTAGACTTGTCATATTCCCTATTTCAGGTGGGATTCTTCCTTCAAAACTGTTCTGATACAAGTAAACAGTAGTTAACTTTTTTAACTTCCCCAAACTGGAATTTGAGCACTCAATGTACCAACAGCCAAATCAAGATACTGAAAATTCATCAAATTACCGAACTCTCCTGGAATTGATCCTTCGAACTGATAATATCCCATTATAATAGTTTCCAAGGACGACAATTCACCGAGCTCAACAGGAATCTTTGCAGTCAAATTATTACCAGAAAGGCCAAGAAACCTCAACTTCTGCAAATTCTTGAAAGAAACTGGAATTGAACCTTCTACTCAAAAATCATATGAAAATACAAGTCTTAATTATATTATTATAAATACTATTATATCAGCTTTCCTCATTCACTTTCTACCTAAAAAAATATTTCTATGAAAAAACACTCTCTAGGAAGATAATGAGGTTCTTGAGGCGCTCTTGCAATCAACCTTCTACTCAAATTTCATAATATATATCTATTAAGTAAGTGGAACGTGTATATTCATGGTATTTTCGTAACGTTATTTTCATAGTATCTTAAAATTTAAATATTGCGTTATATTGCATGAAAATGTTTTAACAACAAATATTTTTTGGCGATGTCTTGATCTTGTTTGTGATCTTATCTAGTAGGATAAAATTAGACACTTATGATCCAGTCTATAGAGTTAAACCATACATTTATGATCTATTCGAGGAGTTAAGCCAGAAATTATGATTCAATCTGGGAAGTTAAGCCATATATTTGATGTTTATTGTTTTTTAAAAAAAGTTTTAGATCTACTTTGGAATAAGTTCAATAATATGATATGATGTGATAATATATAAAATATTATGTGTTTAAACTTGAAGATATGTTCTCTTCAATTATTCAATGACAGTCATATCGCATACCCTTTACGTTCCCTTTCATATGAGAAGGAGATAGAAGATCGAGAATCTATTGAATTTTGATCAGGGTGTTGATTTGACTAAAAAATTTATTATTTCTTTATGTAGTATTAGACATTTATTTTGAATAAGTTGAACATTGAGTTTGGTTTTGTCTTTGGGTTGTAAGAAGTGAATTTGTTGAATAAAGTTTTTTTTAGATTCAAAATATTTGTTAAAGCTTACTGTTTTTGGTTAATTCAATTATTAAATTCCAAGAAATTCCCGATGTTCACGTCATGCATCTCAAGACGCGACGGTATAAGAAAGGTAGTCGAATCCGTAAGATGGTGTATCGGCCCTGACGGTGGTGACTAGGTAGTTGTTGTTGCCATTTTCCTCCGACGAGTCTCCAAATACGAAGTATGCCTTTGCTTTTGCAAAATTGACCAGATTTCCTAGTGCCAAAATCAGTGCAAAGATAACAAAATTTTTGATGTTGTCCGTTACCAATTTTCATTGAAGCACAAAATAATATCAGTTAATATATCGAAAAATAGAGAAATTAATGAATTATTTTAGGAGATCAATTGTATTTGTGCTTGAATTGGTGCGAAATAGATCGCTGTATATATATGTGCGATGAAGCCTCCAAATTCCAGCTAATATTAATGGGCAGTTGCAATTATTATTAGTAGGTTAAAAGGACAATTAAGATTAATGGTCATAACTCATCATGACTCACAAAGCATTTTGACCATATTGTATTTTAGGATCTGTTTTTTACTTGGAACATTTTATTTCAAATTCTTTAATTTCAAAATTTCATTTATTTGGATAATTTTAGTTATTATATATTTCAAATCTTAGAATTTCCATTACTTTCTATTTGCTAATTAAAAAAAATCAATCCTTGCTTGTTATTAATGAATCATATCAATTACTTTTATCCTATTGGTCATGCCACATATTTCGATTACTAAAGCATACTCAGAGTAGACTAATTTATTTTCTCATATATATATATATAGATATATAATTAAGGGATCCATGCATGCGTCAAGTATTCGAGTATCAATATATAATTAAGTTGCATAAATTTCTTTCACAATTTTTTTACACTAAACAACAAGTGAGCAGCCACTATATTAATTTAAAGAATTTATCGTGTTCATATTTTCTAAAGTCGAAGAAAAGGGATCCATGCATGCATCAAGTATTCGAGTATCAATTCGATTTCCAATGTGAATCAAATCTATCTATATCTATACATATCATAAAAGTGTGAATCAAGGTCAAAGTTTTTCTATTGTGTAATGTCAAATTTGTCCTTAGTTTGTACATACAGGAAAAATTTAGTGAGGATGTTTTTGTCAAATCAGTTATTATGATAAGGACAAAATTGTCAAACTACATTTATGTTAGATAATGATCAAATCTATACAATTATTTATTATAAAAGTGAGAGTTGAACACTTTTTGATAAATATAATAAAATATTAATTAAATCATATTTTGTCAGTTGTCTAGAAGATAGAATAACCGAAATTCATTGATTTTATTTGCATGTATATTAAGTTAAAATATTTACAAAAAATAAATATAATTTGTAGAATACTGAAATAACAAAATTCTTTGGTTTTATTTGCTTGATGAAACAAACTTTTTTTTCCTACAAAACACTTAATTTGTGTGGAGATTTATAGAGGCATCAAATAGAGAAGAATATACATTCTTCTCATAAGATTTGCTAATGAAGATGGCGAGAATATTGTTTTTTCACATAGTAGAAAAATTGATGACAAAAAAAATCATAAAAGCAATATAAATTGAAAATATAAAAGAAGAAAACATTTGACGCAATAATTAATTTAAGGTTTAGAATATATTATCTATATTATATTTTTATTTTTCATAAATCAATAATACGTGGTAAAATAAGTGGGCAACATTATGTATTATATTTTTTTCTTCTCTCAAATTTAATTTTAATAACTATTGTGATATCAATTTTATATTATATTTTCTCCAATGTCTAATTTATACAAAATTATAATATTTATTACTACTATGTTTTTCAACAATTATTAATTTATTTAGATTGCGCTTGGATAAATTGATTTCAAATTTATGGATTATAATTATAATTTTATTGTTAACAATAAAACAATATATCAAATCTTGAATCCACACATTACTTATTTACATATTATTATTTATATAAAGTAAAATAAATTTCAAATAACATTATTATTGGGTGGACTTGAAAAATATAATAATTAACATGAAATACTACTATATAAACATGAAATGAGTGGATTTGAAGTTTATGATGTTACTTCGCTAAAATAACAAAAATACATTTGAATGTATTGAAATCCATGGATTTGAAATCCTTCCATTCAAGAATAACCTTAGATTTATAACACATAAAATTTTTAAACAAATATCTTTTGCACTCATTTTATAATACATGTAGTACAAATTATATTACATTGAATTTCCTACGGATAATGCTAAAGGTACAACCAATATATCGTACTGCGATATTTACAAAAATTATATCGTGAGATTTTGTTATTATCTAATGAGATTTTATATTTAATTTATAATGAGATTTTAATAAATGAAATTTCTATAATGATTTTTTTGAATTGTAAGAATTATTGTACAAATTTGGTTGCACATGTAGCATTACTCATTGTCTATCGACTAATATAGCATGAAATCATTAATATATAATTTTTTGTAAATTAATCTCTTCTGATCTCATTTTTTAACAACAATTATTGATAATAGAAATGTATTTTCATGTGCGTCGCACGTGTCTTTAACTAGTACCTATAAAAGTGTGGATCTTCTACAATGTTTTATAATTGTGCAATGTCTATAATACCCTTGTGGTCTATCTACAATGTTTTCCAATTATGCATTTTCTATAATATTCTTCATGCAAACTTCAATCTATATAAATGACATAAATTGCTCACACATTTTCCTCATCATTATTACTAATAACTAAAACGGTTGTATTTGAATAATATTCGAAAAATGACATTATGTCCTTTCTTTGACTGCACCAATGAAAGCTCCGAAGTAGTAAAATTATCCGAGAATAAAGAGTTTAAGGAACTGAAGCAATGCAACAAAAGAAAAGCTGAGTGCGCCATCCAAGACTTGGATAATTCTATTAAGAAAGTGAGGGAGACTGAGGCAGATTGTGAATTATACAATCGGGGCCATATTAGTTTAGAAGGTGTTAAAGGGCATCAGATTTTTATTTTCCTCATCATTATTACTAATAACTAAAACGGTTGTATGTGAATAATATTCAAAAAATTAAGTTATGCTTTCATTCAAAAATTGTTGTTGACCTTTCATAATTGTCATTTAGAGCCTTTGTGTGACCCTTGGATTAAAGCTTTGCTCACTTTAAATATTCTTTTAGCAATGCATCCATTTTTATTTTCTTATACAATTCCCTTCCTCATTTTCTCACCAGATTGGTTTGGAAGGGAAAGAATCGGGGCTATCTATAAGAAGTTTTCCACTTGGTTCTCCACCTATAAGGTAAAATCCGGCTAACATGAGTGTGGAAGATGTCATATCATTTTTACGTAGTTCAAAGTTATTGTCATGAAAATATTCATATGTTGGAATGCTAGATCTCGGATGTTGTTTTACGAAATATCTATTTGATATAATTCATATGAGTTCATACTTGGTATTTTGTAAATTAATTACATAGAAATGAAAGCGAAATTTATTGGCATGCATTTTGAATTAACAACTCCCTAATAAGCTCAATTTTTATTTTTATTTTCAAATTAAGTGTTTATTGATTTTTTTATTTAATGTGTGCTTACCTTTTTGTCAATATAATTGTCATTATATACTTGTATGTAAATAACTCTACAAATACAAATAAAATGTCATGGCATTATTGTTATGATTGAGTACTATTTGATAATATATAAATATGAGGAGACTTAAATAAAATAGAATCTATGAGAGTAATTAAAACAATTAATCATTCAATTAATTTTATTTATTATCAAAATTAGTGGGAAAAAACTAATGAAAAAATTGATTGATTTTCTACATATTTCTTTCTCATTTTAGCAATTGTACAACAATATTTTTCTAGCATCATATCATCCAATGTATGTGGATGAACGATTCATTTGTCCACACTTTTATAGGTACTTCTTATTCAAATTTATTAATTTTTTATTACTATTATTCAAATTCACAATTAAATTTAGATTTATAATATATTATATTTGTTCATGCATTTAGAAATTAATAGTTTGACAAAATAAATTTAAAATTTTGATTAAATATAATTTTATTTTCAATTCAAATTGTTTTATTTAATTTAAAAGTAATAATTATTATTTTAATTTTTCATTTGTCAATATTTAATTTAGAATTTATTTGAATGACTGTTCGTTCAAAGCACTCACATACTTTATCATGAGTCCTTCATATATATAATTTTTTGAAGTTTTTTTTAAATCTAATTATATTAAAATTTATTTTTAATAATTCATTGAATGAATTCAAATGATAGTAAAATATAACAATAACTAACATTTATTATCAAAATTAGTGGGAAAAAACAAATGAAAAAATTGATTGATTTTCTACATATTTCTTTCTAATTTTAGCAATTGTACAAGAATATTTTTCTAGCATCATATCATCCAATGTATGTGGATGAACGATTCATTTGTCCACACTTTTATAGGTACTTCTTCTTCAAATTTATTAATTTTTTATTACTATTATTCAAATTCACAATTAAATTTAGATTTACAATATATTATATTTGTTCATACATTTAGAAATTAATAGTTTGACAAAATAAATTTAAAATTTTGATTAAATATAATTTTATTTTCAATTCAAATTGTTTTATTTAATTTAAAAGTAATAATGATTATTTTAATTTTTTAATTTTTCATTTGTCAATATTTAATTTAGAATTTATTTGAATGACTCTTTGTTCAAAGCACTCACATACTTTATCATGAGTCCTTCATATATATAATTTTTTGAAGTTTTTTTAAATCTAATTATATTAAAATTTATTTTTAATAATTCATTGAATGAATTCAAATGATGGTGAAATAGAACAATAATTAACATAATTAATTTAATTTAGAATTTAAATGAAAGTCCAAGAAAGTTATTAAAATGAAAAAAATAATTGATATTAATATTAAGTAAATTTAATAGTATTTTTTTAAAAAATAGCTCAAACATTTAAAAACGTGGAGATGACTTATTTGCCCAAGAGATATGCGACGTAGATATCTTGATGCGATGGCATTAGTGAGAACATTTGGTAAACCGGATCTCTTCATTACAATGACTTGTAATCCAGAATGGAAAGAGATAAAGGATAATCTTAAAGAAGGACAAAAAGCTCAGGACCGGCCAGACTTAACGTCAAGGGTGTTTCGAGCAAAATTACATGATTTGAAAACTCAGATAATCAAAAAAGAAATATTTGGAAAAGTCGCTGCATATGTCTATGTAATTGAGTTCCAAAAAAGGGGATTGCCTCATGTTCACATGTTGGTCATACTAAAACCTGCCTACAAAATAAATACTCCTGATCAGTTTGATTATTATGTATCTGCGGAACTTCCTAACAAAGATACACATCCTCGGCTACATGATTTGGTTGTAAAACATATGATACATGGTCCTTGTGGAGATATGAACAAAAAAAATTCTTGCATGGTTAATGGACAATGTAAAAGTCATTATCCAAGGCTATTTTGTCAAACTACAACACAAGGAAAAGATGGATATCCAATATATAGAAGAAGAAACAATGGCCAAATAATAGATGTGAGAAGAACAAAGCTTAATACCCAATGGGTGGTTCCTCATAATTCTTATCTCCTGTTAAGGTATGATTGTCACATTAATGTGGAAGTTTGCTCTGGATTGACAGCTGTGAAATACCTATACAAATATATTTATAAAGGACATGATAAAGTGGCAGTTCATATTGCTCATGAAGATGGAGAAAACGTGATAGATGAGATTAAAAACTTCCAAGATGCAAGATGGGTGTCAGCACAAGAAGCTGTTTGGAGGATATTTGAGTTTGACCTCAATGAGATATCCCCAGCAGTGATTAATTTGCCACTGCACTTTCCAAATAAACAATGTGTCACCTTTTGGAAGAATCAAAGTCTGAGAAATGTACTACAGTGGGAGCATGTCTCAAAAACAATGCTAACAGAATTTTTTCAGATGTGCGCAACAAATGATAGAGCGAAAGCTCTTTTATATAGTGAATTTATAGAATATTATGTGTGGGATAAAAAGAACAAGTTTTGGCAACAAAGGAAAAAAGGAAAAGTCATTGGTCGTGTAAATGGAGCTAATCCCGTGGAAGGTGAAAGATATTATTTAAGATTGTTAATCATGTTAGAGGTCCAACTTCATTTGACAATCTGTTAACAGTCGACGGACATATTTGTTTTACTTTCAAAGAGGCTGCACAAAGAAGAGGTCTGCTTGAATCAGATAAAAGTATTTTTGAGTGTTTAAATGAGGCCGTTAGCTTCCAAATGCCACACGCATTACGAAGATTGTTTGCAACGATTTTGGTATATTGTGAGCCAACAGATGTCAGAAAACTATGGGAGACTTACTTTGAAGCAATGTCCGAAGACTTCAAAAAAAACAATTCTATATGCAGGGGATTATTGACGGCAAAAACATTACAAAGTCTCAGTATGCTTCTAGAAAGCATAGGCTAAGATATTGGACTATATGACCTGCCAAAAGTAACAACTCCAATAGATAGGACCAAGTGAAGTAATCCCTCGAGAAATTCTCGATGAGTTGGCCGTTAACATCCCATATGAAGATTACTTAGCTCAATCCAACCTGAATACAGCACAACGAAAGGCATTCTCTACAATAATTGATTGTTTAGATGCAAACAAAAATGGATTATTCTTTGTCGATGGACCTGGAGGAACAGGGAAAACTTATTTATACCGTGCTTTATTGGCCAATGTAAGATCAAGAAAAATGATAGCACTTGCTACAGCAACTTCAGGAGTTGCAGCATCGATATTGCCGGGTGGTCGGACAGCCCATTCACGATTTAAAATTCCCATTGACTTGCATGATAAAAGTTATTGTACAATATCGAAACAAAGCGGACTTGCAGAGTTATGTAGAAGAACACATTTAATCATATGGGATGAGGCACCGATGGCAAAACGGTTAGCAATTGAAGCAGTTGACAGAAGTTTACGAGACTTAACAGGAATCCAGAAACCGTTCGGTGGAAAAGTGGTTGTTCTTGGGGGTGATTTTATGCAAGTTCTACCGGTTGTTCCTAAAGCATCTATTCAAGAAACTATTAATGCAAGTTTGGTGAAATCGTATTTATACGAACAAATTTCTCATCTAACTCTTTCAGAAAACATGCGAGCAAGATCAGATCCTTTGTTTAGTGATTTCTTGCTACGTGTGGGCAACGGTACTGAATGTTCAGATGCGGATGGCAATATCAAAATTCCAGATGATATGATTATAAAATATGATGATGATTATGATGATGAAGATTCCTCTGAACAAAAGCTTATTGATCATATTTTCCCAAATATAGAGAAAAATTTCCAGTCGGCTGATTACATGACAAATAGAGCTATACTTGCATCAAAGAATGAGTATGTTGACAAGTTGAATGATAAAATAATTCAATCATTTCCTTGTGAGACCAGAACTTTCACAAGTCTTGATGAAGCAGTTGATGACACTCAAAATTTTTATCCGTCGGAATTTCTTAACTCATTAACTCCAAATGGCATGCCTCCTCATCGTTTGGTTTTGAAAAAGAATTGTACAATTATGTTGTTGAGGAATCTCGATCCATCAGATGGATTGTGCAATGGGACGAGAATGGTATGTCGAGGATTCCAAGATAATGTCATCCACGCAGAAATCACAGTTGGCCATCCGAGAATACCTTTATCTCCTGCAGAAAATGAAGGCTACCCTTTCCAATTCAGAAGAAAGCAATTTCCAATTCGATTGTGTTTCGCAATGAAAATTAATAAAGCGCAAGGACAAACTATACCATTCGTTGGCGTATATTTACCCCAACCTGTATTTTCACATGGACAATTGTATGTTGCACTATCTCGAGGTACTTCAATGGCAAATACAAAAGTCTTAATTAAACCAAGCACAAACACAAGCATTGGTGACACATGGACAAGAAATGTGGTGTACCATCAAGTTCTTGCTCGAGGTATTTACTTTATGTTTTTTCCAATAAAATATGCAAATCTACATTTCCTTTTTCCCGTGATGATTTCTAATATAGGGAACATTGTAGTCATTTATAACAATTTATTTGCTTACAACTTAACTGAATACCCAAATGTTTTTGCTTTTGATGTGCAGAAACAAAGGACATCTATCAAGATCATGTGTCATCGTGAACTTCAACAAACCCAAGATGGTAAAATATGAACTTATTTTGTTCTTATTTCATTTCACATATACAAAAGGAATATTTATTTCGTTTCCATCATGACTGATCAACAAATTGATTTAAAATTTTAAATATATAATATATTCCCCAACTACAAATGATATTATTTCACTTAACTTTCAAAAAATATTATTTCCCATATGCTCAAAAATTCATTGTAAAAGCTCTAAAATTGTAAGTTATTTTCAAGTTTAAGTTTTACTTTTTTCAATACATTATTTTTGCTGAAAAATTATTTTATGCAGGGTAAATAATGATTATAATGTGTGCTTGAATTCATTCTTTTTACTTCTACTGGATTGGAGTCTTATTATTCTGCGAAACTATTTATTTAGTTTGCATTCATTGGTTATTCATTATATTTCAATCATTAATTTATTGCCTAATTTTTTTAAATGCTATTTTTCATTGCTTTTAATTTGGTTTATGAGGGCAGACTCCAAAGTCTAGGCAATACATAAAAATAATTTATCTGTATTTAATATATTTTTTTATTTTTTTATGGAACCAACGATACGTTATTTATTTTAAATGTTCAAATATATATTTTTCATTGTACGCTCATATTTAGATATCAAGCATTGTTTTCACCCGACCAAATATGAATTTATTTAGTTAATGTAATAGCTTTTTTTGTAACGTGGTTTTTTTCTCCTATTTAGAATATAAAATAATATAAATCAATTACAACAATTATATATATATATATATATATATGTGTGTGTGTGTGTGTGTGTGTATATATGCATTTTAAAATAAAAAATAGCATCTTCTTTTTTTTAAATTATACATTCATTTAAACATAATTAATCTAATTATGCATTCCCACGTAGATAATCAATTTCATATTACATTTCATCATTTATTCTCATAGGATGTTTGGGAAAATTGGGACAGATGTTTCCACAATATCGATACTCATCCACCGCTTGGTTCAAAAGAGAAGATAAGTCCAAATATTTTATTTATTTTTTCCCCAACAATAAGAAATACTATTGGTCACATTTCAAATTTTCAAATTTAAAACGGCCGAATCTTCATTTTGTTATAGCTGGTTATACCTGACTTAAATGTATTTTGGAAAAAATTATATGTAATTAATGTGTTTTAAGTGAGACTACCTATATATAAAGAAAGGTTATTCTACGAATTCAAACGCTTAAAACTTTTCTTCTTCCTTGTCTTAAAATTAAAGAACTTTGTTTCAATGGCTGCTTCAGAATTATCTTCTATTACTTCTCTGCAATCAAATCAAAAGGCTACTACGCTCGTGCTTAAGGTTCTTCGACGAGGAAGCAGCCTATTTTCAAAGGCAAATTCGAAACCAATCCGGAAGATAATATTTTTGGATGAAGAGGTATTATTAATATTTTTTTATGAAAACTTCTAAATTATGTGATACTAGCACTATGTGAAGTATATTTACGTGGTTTTCCACTTCATAAACAGTTCATTGGTTTAAATTTTTTTGGTTCTTATCGTTATTCATATATTGCACGAGCTATACTAATCACGAGTCCTCATCAGTATATATATTATATTATATAAACATTGTCAGAATATTCGTTACAATTTAAAGTTCTAAAAAAATTGGAGGTGTATATTTTGTCTTCTAAATTGATTGATATCGCATTTTTTGGTTTTTTTTTTCTGTTTTCTATTCCCTTATTTGTTGCAGGGTACTATGATATATGTGATTGTTTTTGCCAATGCCATGCAATATTTCCATGAACAACTCAAGTCCAACAGAAGTTACCTCATATCTAATCCAAACATAAGGGAAATTAACAATAATTTCCCGAACATCAATCCGAAAATTGAGCTGGTCCTACAAAACAATACAACAATCACAGAAACAGATAATATTATCAGTTTCTCTAACTACACTTTCAGTTTTTGTGAGTTTGTGGACATTAAGCAATCTTCACAAGATGCTCAACCACTCGGTATTTCTCAACAATTATTTGATTTGTAAATGTATCATTTATTTTATTACTATAACTAATTAACATCCGTTCTTTATTAGATGTCATAGGTGTCATCATGAAAGTCAAGCAATCGATCCAGTTTCGTAGGAATGACAATAGCACAGGCTGCAGGAGAGAAGTCATATTGATGAACCTTCTGTGCGTACAACCATTTTATTACATTTCGATTCTTTTAGAAAATATGTTATATTGTCGTAATTTTTCTCAGACATGATACTGTTACAATAAATTTGTGGGACGATCTCGCCTTCAATGAAGGCCAATGGTCAGAGGAAATGGTGAATGAGAAGCCAATAATTGCTTTCTCAAATATGAAAAGACAACCTTACCAAAGTATTGTCGATTATATTATAAATGTATTGATCAATACTTAAAATACTCACTTCTCAGTTTTTTTCCACAGACACAGTTCAATTGAAATCCACTTATACTACTACAATATATCTAAACCCACCATGCACCGAATCGGAGAACTTAAATTTATGGTGAGCAAATTGAATTCTATTATTTCCCCGAGCATTAATATTTTAATTTGTACGCATGCCTATAATAATTGAAATTTAGAATGAGCCAAGTTGATAAAAGTGTTGTATAATTTAATCTATGAAAAAAAACATATTGATTGCGTCGTAACAAGTCGAAAATTCACTTTTGTTGAAACATCTTATAGTAACATTTTTTTTACTAATACTTCTTGTTGTTTTTGACAAACAGGCTGAACTCGGGTTTCAAAGACCACAATCTCGATAATTTGTGGCTGGCTACTAAACTGAAATGTTCTAAAGAAATCACCATCAATCAATTGCTCAATGAACGCAAAAGTTTAACCGAGGTAAGAGAAAAATTTCACAATTTTTTCCTTTTATTACGCTAATTTTTCCTCCCATTTTTCCAAAACACTAATTTTATTTGGTTTATCGATTGTATCGATCTTATGTTCTAATGAACTAGAACACATACTACTCTTTCAAAGGATATGTACTTGAAGTTGAAAACAGATTTAACCCTTGGTATGAAGCTTGTAACAATTGTTCGAGGGCTATTATTAAAACAAAAGATGCGACAACTTGTACCAAATGCGTTCATATACTTGCGGAAGTAGTGCCGAGGTATAAATCCATCATATTTGTTTTTTATACATGAAATAATAGCATACATTTATATTTTTATCATATTGTCACATGTACAGGTATCGAGTTACGATCAATGTCAAAAAAGACAATGACAATATAAAAATTACAATGTTTGAAGACGTACCTGTTGCTTTTATTGGTTGTCTAGTGAAAGACTATATCAAGTCTGTCGCTGAGGTTAGTTTAAACCACATTACTCCAAATAACACATAAACTTTAAAACTCTATCACTAACTTGTGTTTGATTTTGTGTAGGATGCAAGTGCTTCGCCATATTATATGGCCCTTGAAATGCCAGAAAAGGAAGAATACAACTTTCTTTTCAAATTTACTGAAAAGACTCCGACCAATAATGCAACCTCTTCTATTGTAGTTGAAAGATTCCAAAAGCCCCTGCAAAAGCACAAATCAGAAAAAATCGAAGATGTCAATGCAAATGCTCAAATTCATATGGAAGATGATGAAAAAATTGCTACTTTTATAAAGAGAAAAAACATCAAACAGAGTTCTATGTCCAAGACACGAAGCCAACAAAACAACAAAAAATTACCTGATGATGCGAAAAGAAGTACCCACATCCTGATTGAAGATGATGACAAGTTTTCTTCCTCCATGAAGAGAAAGAGACAAGTCAAGACAAAAAATAACACACAAAGTGTGGCATTTGTGAAGATCAAGCAAGAAAAAATTTGATTCCATCGTAACTTATTGCGCTATGCTTTTTTAATGTTTTTTCAATTTTTGTCTTATATTAAATTTTTCTTATTAATAAATATTTGTATTTGCATTTTTAAATAATTATTATTTTCATTAACTGATTATATATCATCATGTTCTTTTATAGATAATTTTTAATTATATAATTTAACTTATAGTTTGCACACAAAAAATTTCGACAATAATCATCGGGATATCACGTGCAACGCACGTGCTTTTTACTAGTAATAAGAAAAGAGTAGGTCTTTCACGAATCTTTATCTGTAAGACGAGTCAATCCTACCGATATTGACAATAAAAAGTAATACTAATGGCATAAAAAGTAATAATTTTTCATGGATGACTCAAATAAGAGATCCGTCTCACAAAATACGATCCGTGAGACCGCCTCATACAAGTTTTTGCCATAAGAAAATTTCACTTTTTTATATGACCGTTAATAGCATCATAATTTAGTAATGATTTATTGAGTAGTTAGAATAGTCAATATAACCTAATTTAATTGCGTCCCAATATATATGGATATATGATATATACAAAAACCACACCAAGAAGAAGGTACTACTAATTAAGGGCACGGCACCCGTAGAATCATTCTATTAAAGACAGAGATTACCCAAAAACAAAATGCATAATCAACGCTTTTTGCGTGCAAATTCCCTCAACTATTGTCACCCCGTATATATGTCTGCGTCCAAAAACCAAAAAAGATCAAAATCACACACTAGAAACCAAGGTTTATTTGATCTAGATAACTAGCTAGTATATGAAAATATAAGGATATTGAATTCCTATATAGTTCATTCCCATTGAGGGAGAGAACTATTTTCTGGTGGGAATTCCGGCCAGCTCGAATCTTGCTTATCATCAAGCAGAGACGGAGCCACCGGTGTGTCCCACAATTCATAGCAATTCGCTTCATCTCCATGATGACAACCCTGCACCCAGAAATCTTCACTCATCTCACTAGTTGGAAACGTAGGAAGAACGGTCTCTCCACTGTTGTGGTCCGCTGCAGGAGGCGGGAGGTTGAGCTTTGCGCTCGAGCCATAGAGGCGCCGAGAAGCGTCGTCGTAAGCATACGCGGCTTCGAGGGACGTGTTGAAAGTCCCGAGCCATACTCTTGCCCCGCGGTTGGGCTCACGGATCTCAGCGACCCACTTGCCCCAGGTTCGCTGGCGGACTCCCCTGTAGGTGCAGAGCGCGTTATCCGGTCCACCTTTGCCACGCATGCAACCCTTTCTGGACCGCCCCACAGTCGTCTTCTTCACCGGCTCCATGATATATCAGCTCCTTAATTTTCCCCGCATCAAATGTAGGGTATTCTTTTTTGTTAGGAGGGTTTTGGCAAATAAGTGTCAGCAAGGTGAAAAGCAGTGAAACGTGTCGTCTTTTAACAAAGTTAAAGCCGTGGGTGTCATCACCGCCACACCATTTAATTTATCTCACTCATAATTATACATGTTTTTGACTTCTCCAAACACATTTGAAAAATTATAATTTTAATGAAAATAATTTGCAATATTCAATATTTGTCACTACTTACTCATAAACCTATCTCATTGTCATATATGATAGGTAATATCATTTCAAAATAAAAGCTTGTGTTCGGTATCCATTATGTAGGGTAAGCTCCCCCTTTTGTGTTCTCAAGTTTTTGCATTGTTTCTCTTGTTTTGGGTGACAATACATGTAGTTTTCTTCGTACATTTTCCAATAATTCTAACGTTCTGTCCGTGATACAAACGACGATCTATCAACGCACTCAAACCCAACCATCCAATTGATTCAGGTGACTCTTTCATTTGACAACATCGATGTACATCGAAATCAAAATCATCAACTGACAGCCTTCTTTCTATATCCAATAATTTTGTCTACATTATGTACCTTAAACTTTAAAAAATGAGTAATAATACGGGTACATCGATCATACGAGAAACGCCCTAGGATCGACGAAGAGTCTGTACAGATTGCGAAGAGGCGCTTGGCTTATCATTTATGCGAAACAACTGTATGGACACGTGTCGCGCCAGGAGGGCGTGAGCCACGTGTTCAGCTTGAAACTGAGCATAGCTGGCATACTTGCATGTCATAGCCCAAAAACAGTTAATCGATTTCATATTTATCGAATACGTACATATCTATGTAAGTTATATTACATACTATTTGATAAAAATAATTGTACGTGCATATTTTGTACCTCCTTGAGTTGTGTATTTCGGTGTTAGGATTTTACTTTACAATTTTATTTGAATTTTTTCCCCCTTTGATTATCGTGAATTCAGATGGGACAATTCGAGATCAAATTCACAGAAAATCACTATCATAATGTTATAAATTGTTAGTATTACGAACATTAAGGTAATAATGAGAAGACGAATAGAGATGAGTGTGATTAAATAAAATTAAATTATTAATAAATATTAAGGTCATATAACACATTTTTTTCCCATTTAGAATGTAGATATATTTAGATTACTTATGTATCAACAAAAATACGTGATTGATAGAAAATATTTGTATGTAAGTGATTTCATTGCAAACATTTAAGTTATTTAATCAATTTTCAATATATGATGCTAAATACATATTACTAAATAATATATTATCTATTAATCTATTAAATATATGACTTTCATTTGTGAGCTTACTATTATATTATTTTTTTGTTTTACAATTTGTCATGTTAATGGTGTTATTTAAGTCATTTTTTATCTTAGTTTAATAAGATCATTAATAGTGTATTTAACTCAATCAAACTAATTATTATTTTAATTTACTTTTAAATTTAATTTTAATTACTTAAATTTATACATTGCCGTCAAATAATAATAGGAAGACAAAGGGAGATGAGTCGGATTGAATAAAAATAAATTATTAATAAATATTTAGTCAATTTTTTATAAATGATGCTAAATAAATATTACTAAATAATATGCTCCATTTGACCATTTTGTATTCTTGCAATGAGAGGAGTTTTTTTACCCTAGCGTTAACATGTTTGATTGTTATATGTCATTTGTATTGATCATGTAATTGTGTTTGGATTGTTTATGTGATTTGTTTGTTTGCACAAAAAAAATAGAGAACAAAATCAAATATCCAACAAAAATGGTTATTTTTCAATTTTTTATTGTTGAGATATTTTGTTAATTTTTAAACACATAATGCATGTTTTTTGTTTGCTTAGATTACTTGGTTTGAAGTGACTTAGAAAATATTAAAAAAATTAAAATATTTCTTCGTTTTTACCTTATGTATCAGAATATCAAGAGATAATATTTTTTATTTATTGGGGCAATTGCAATTAGAGGAGTTTTTTTACCCTAGCGTTAACATGTTTGATTGTTATATGTCATTTGTATTGATCATGTAATTGTGTTTGGATTGTTTATGTGATTTGTTTGTTTGCACAAAGAAAAGAGAAAACAAAATCAAATATCCAACAAAAATGGTTATTTTTCAATTTGTTATTGTTGAGATATTTTGTTAATTTTTAAACACATAATGCATGTTTTCTGTTTGCTTAGATTACTTGGTTTGAAGTGACTTAGAAAATATTAAAAAAATTGAAATATTTTTTCGCTTTTACCTTATGTCTCAGAATATCAAGAGATAATATTTTTTATTTATTGGGGCAAATGTATTTCCAAACTTCTGTCTATAAATCAATATTTAAAATTTTTACGACATTGTTATATTCTCTAATCAATTTGTTTTACTTAGATTGATAGAAGGCATTTTAGTTTGAGTTTTTATGTATTTGCTTATATTATTTTTTTAATATTAATTATTATGAAAATAATAGGTGAACTACAAAATTTGGTAGGTCTAAGAGTCCTCTGGTGAACGACAAATATGGATAAATTATTAAAATATATAATATCCAGTAGATTTTTGGCATGCAATTTTGTTCTAATTCAATGATTATGCATGATTCTAAATTTTTATTATATCACAAGTTAACACATGCATAATATTTTTCTTTGGTTTAAGAAAAATTGTGTGACTTCCTCAATATTATCTCGATATATTTCGAGGTGCAACAAGATTGTTTTTGTCTCTTTTTTTAGTCAAAGTGTCTAACCAGCTAATTCATAACATATATGATGGTAGCATAGAAAACCCCTCGTCAAATAAATTCACTTAGCCAAATATTGAAATTCAAATAAAATTCTACAATATTTCATCAAATTAATTTTGACTATCATAAAATGCTCATGAAATCTAAATGGTTATATTATTAGATGAGAATCATGAGATATTGAATGAGACAAATACTTTGACATATATTTGAATGATATCTCATATGCATATCTTAATTACATTATTCGTATCTCTTCTCAAGATTTTTAAAATACAATAATTAATTTTGTATATCGTTCCACAAGATATAAAATATTATAAAACAAAATATAAACTCGATAGAAGAAAATTTGTTTAGTTTCAATGAATAATATAATATTATGTTCTAAACGCAACAAATGAGATTGAAACTATATCATCCTCATGACATGATGCACGCAATCATTATTTCAAAGCTTCCAAAAAATGACGATCAAGATGACTTTCTTCAATTGCGTCAAATTAAATGAGGACACAATTCTAAGATATAGTCATTTGAAGAGATTTCAAGTATTTTTCTGACAGTGATTGAGAAATAGTTGTTAAAAATTTATTAACCTTATAGCTATATGTTGATAATATTGATACTAAATATATAAAAATGATATCACAAATATCACAATATTTGAAGAAGGTGCAACATCATTCATTGGTTATGTTGTTGAAGAATATATAAGTTATACATATTTTTAGTCACAAGTGAAAACTTATCACGAGTAAAGCATTTTTTCTTAAGAGTTATAGTTGATGATTGTCAAAAGCGGAAAAATCATTTAACAATAAAAAAATAGTCGGGAAAATAAGATTATCAGATAAAAACAATGTAGAAAACAGAAAAAATGGCGTGATAAAGAAGCAAACTACGAGCATGTCAGATCCCCGATAAAGATTGTAAATAACATAATAGATGTTAAAGACGATCAGATACTTGCTGAACATACCAAAATAGTTATATGCATATTATAACAAATTACGACAAAGAGTTGTTGAGTTGTCAAAATCAACCAAGAAGCATATTGGAAAGTGTGTCAAATGGATAAGATAATTTATCTGATTCATATACCGTCTATGGTTATGATTTTTTATTTTTTATGGCTTAGTTTGTTTCAGTTGATAAATGTTATTAACCAAGTTTTAATTCATTTAAATATTATCAAAATTTCGTACATATATTTTCAACAGTTTAGATTTTTGCACGTACATTTTTTCTGGAAGGACATAAATAAATCAAAGTCAAATATATTTGGACAAACGTGGCATTGCTTGAAAGGACATTGGAAGGCCTTTTTTGTAACCTCCCCTACGTTGTCGTTCATTGCTATTTGTAAATAGCTGTAAATTTATTTTGTACTTATTTATAATGTGCTGAAAATAATAATTAAAAATATTTTATTTTATTTAAACCCGTGGGAAAGAACAGTGAGAACGTTAAAGCGCCGACACGGAAAAAGATACCTCTTCTTGTTCGTTAGTGGTTTGGTGGAGGTTATTGCTAATGCGATGCCTTTTTCGTGTATAACCGCCATCAAATAATTCCGTGTTCCCCTCTCTCTCTCTAGAAAACAATGGCTGCCAACCTCTCTTTTCCTCAGTTCTCCCCCCAAATCGTCAACACTCAATCGCACAGAAGCAGACTAAAGCAAGAACTTAAGCTTAGGCGAAACATCGGTGAGTACAGTTCGTATTGCACCATATATAATCTGGGAGTTTATGGTTTTTGTTTGGGTAATTTTTTTTTGTTAATCGCATGTTCAGGGAGTGGTTGGTTGATTAGTTGCTCGTATTCGAGTAATGGGAGAGGTCCCAGCGGGACTGATGGCGATGTTCTCCAAAACGACACCGTAAAAGAAGTGGAGATGCTTTTAGAGGAGAAGCGCCGTGTCGAGCTGTCGACACGAATATCCTCCGGTGAATTTACAGTCAAGAAGGCTAGGTGTGAATCGGAATTTATACCTGTTCTTTGTTTAGAAGCTAAAAATTCTAGCTTGACTGTGCATTTGTGCGTGTCTTTTTATTGTCAATGATAGCTTTCAATCGCAAACGAGAAACAACTTGTTGAAATTTGGCGTGCCGGAAGAGTTGCTTGACTTCATATTCAATTTGACGGGAGGTTCTATTGACTACCCGAGAATCCCAGAGGCAAAAGGATCAATTTCTGCCATCAGAAGCGAGGCCTTCTTCGTTCCTCTATATGAGCTTTACTTAGCTTATGGTGGAATTTTTAGGCTAACATTCGGTCCGAAGGTTTGCTTTCCCTTTTCCTTTAATGCCTTCTCTTGAAAATGTATTTTCAGTGAGTAACCGTGTTGAGGCTTGTATTGCAGTCATTTTTAATAGTGTCGGATCCTGCAATTGCTAAATATATTTTGAAAGACAATCCAAAAGGTTATTCGAAGGTAAAGTAGTGTAAAAAGTGCATGGTTTTTCTTTCCTATTATGCAATCATGATCTGCATGATAAAACCCATGTTCGGTTTTGTTACCAGGGTATTTTAGCTGAAATTCTTGATTTTGTGATGGGGAAAGGGCTTATACCTGCTGATGGGGAAGTATGGCGTGTCAGGAGACGGGCTATAGTTCCAGCATTGCATCAGAAGGTAGTATTGGGATGGCTGTAAAAAATTCGTATATATTTCTCTCTTCTATTTTTTGTCACGGTATATATTCTAGTGGGAGAGATGCTCAAACTGAAATATATAATTGGTTTTCTTATCTTGTATGAATATTGCTCCTTATATGTTTCTCTGATATTACGTCTCAATGCTAAATTTAGTTTGTAGCAGCAATGTTTACGCTGTTTGGAGCAGCCACAGATAGACTCTGCAAAAAGCTCGATGCTGCTGCATCTGATGGTGAGGATGTTGAGATGGAGTCCCTTTTCTCCCGTTTGACATTAGATATCATTGGGAAAGCAGTGTTTAACTACGATTTTGATTCCTTAGAAGTTGATACTGGAATAATCGAGGTATTGGCTTTTTCTTTGTATGATTTCATCCAATTGCTTGTTAACATGCCACTGTTTAATGCATTGCATCTGGCCTAGAGCAGGCTGTATACACTGTATTGCGAGAAGCAGAAGATCGTAGCATTGCACCGATTCCACTTTGGGAGATTCCCATATGGAAAGATATTTCACCGAAGCTGAAGAAGGTCAACGCAGCTCTGAAGCTGATCAATGATACGCTTGATGATCTGATTGCCATATGTAAGGTATAATTATTTTATGTCATATCATAAGCTTGCTTATTCTTTCTACTAATTTTTATCATTTTCCTGTACTATCATCGACTAGCACCACTTGTATCATAAATAAAGTTTTTGTTGGGAAGTTTATTTTGTTTTGATTTCTTGGATTTGCAGAGGATGGTAGACGAAGAAGAGTTGCTGTTTCACGAGGAATACATGAATGAACAAGATCCTAGTATTCTTCATTTCCTGTTAGCATCTGGGGATGATGTATAATAACCAGTTATGTAATTTGAATGTATGCATTGACAAATGAATTTGATGATGACAAGGTTCTCATGCTGTCATTTGTAGGTCTCGAGCAAACAACTCCGTGATGATTTAATGACATTGCTGATAGCTGGACATGAAACATCTGCCGCAGTACTCACGTGGACCTTTTATCTTCTTTCCAAGGTGGTGTTCTGGGCATTTAAATCCTTTCCAGGACATAACTTATGATACCTCTAATCCCATTTATGTTCTTATAACCTGCAGGAACCTAGTGTCGTGGCCAAGCTTCGAAATGAGGTGGGTCAAACTACTTTTCTGGATCTTCTTGACTTGACATCCCTCACTTGCATGTGATAACTGTAGTGCTGCATTGTTTATTATACCGGTGCTCATAGGTTGATTCAGTTTTGGGCGATCGATTCCCGACCATGGAAGACATGAAGAAGCTTAAATATACTACTCGAGTCATCAATGAAGTGAGAAAATGCCTTTGCCAAATATCATCTGTTATTTTTGCGGTTTTAGCATCTTTACATTTAATATCTTTAACGTATCCCAATATTTTACAGTCCTTAAGACTCTATCCCCAGCCACCTGTTTTGATTCGTCGGTCTCTTGGAGATGATGTACTCGGAGAATACCCGATTAAAAGGTTGGTTTCTTTCCCTCTGAATCTTGATTTTTTGTAATTGCTTCCTTCTCATGTATGTGATTTTCCTGCAGTGGAGAAGATATTTTCATTTCTGTTTGGAATTTGCATCGTTGCCCGAAACATTGGGAAGATGCTGACAAGTTCAATCCTGAAAGATGGCCCTTAGATGGTCCTAATCCCAATGAAACGAATCAAAATTTCAGGTTTGAATTATTTTTTTGATACAACTAGTTGAACTATAACACCGTTTGCTTATTTTTCGTTGTTTTTGCTTAGTTCCCTTTTACCAAGAACTAACAAAGTTGAACGACAAAGTACCCATGACATAAAATAAATTAAAATTTTAAGTTACAAAAAACGGTGAGAGATTGTTAGTTGCCTGTTTGGAAATGCAACTTCAGAGTCTAGTAGGAATTTTGTTTCATTGTACCACGCTGTATAAATGAAATGAGAACGTTGAAGTGTCACTAATTTTGCTTTTGCAGCTACTTGCCTTTTGGTGGAGGACCAAGAAAATGCATCGGAGACATGTTTGCTTCATTTGAGGTAATTTATTCTAAATTGATCGAGTGACAATGTCTCCGTCTCGTAACTTGTGATAAAATGACTAGCTATAACATATCTACTGATTTCAGACTATAGTAGCTGTGGCCATGCTTGTTCGTAGATTCGACTTCCAAATGGCCCTCGGAGCACCTCCTGTGAGTCGCACATTCCGATTGTAACACAAATGTATTAAAAATACTGATGTTCTCTGTGTCATATACGCTGCTTTGCAGGTTAAAATGACTACAGGAGCAACAATTCATACAACAGAAGGCTTAACAATGACAGTTACACCAAGAAGAAGAGATCCCATTATCCCAACGCTCAATATTCCAAAATCGAACCTTGACTCCTCATCACTAAACGTACCAGATATGAAACCAGTTTAAGGTTTGCAAGATGAAACTTCCTTCGTGTTTTCCTAGTATATAGGAGCAGTAATTTTGTTCTATATATGATTCATAATAAGATATATATCCAAGAAAAGAATCATCTGTATCAAACTCGATGCTGTTAGTTTCTTGAGAGAATTTGAGATTGGCCTCTGTCATGGAAGAAGAACAATTAAATGAAATGTCTTATTGTTACTTATTAAACGCTAATGATTTGATCAACTATTTTTCTTAACAAAGAATACTGATAAATAATTTTAAAAATTGAATTTTTAATTAATTTAATATAAAAGAAACAATATTTTTATATAATGTTTGTTGTTTCACCTTTAAAATAAAATTTGGATAAAAAAAAAAGAGGGATTATTGCTTAAATTTCGAAATATAGAGTTGTATATGATCATTTATTTTTCATAAATGATTTTATGTTCTTCCTAATTTTCATACTAGTGATAAATGATATTTTCTGAGTAAATTATAATATGTTTTGGTAATAAAAGACGCATTATTTTGGTTTGATTGGGCTTTTAATAGCCTGCGCACAGTCCCCTTCCAGACAGAATTCAACACCCTTGGATCAACTTTTGTTTCTTTTCTTAAAAAAAAATATTGAATCCACTTTTCTCCCAAGTTTAAAAAATATTTTCCCTCAGCAAAATCACTATAGCAGAGCATATATTGACAAATCATTTATTTTACTGCAACAATTTTTTCTTCTTTTTGAATATTTAGTTAAATTTTCACCAGAATATAATTATATGTCCGATGTCACAATACTCCATGAAAACTTAGTACACATTGCATTTGTATATATGTTATTTTTTTTCTATATAATAAATACTTATGTAAGATAAATATATTTCTACATATTCTTTTTTATTTAATTTTATTAAATAGAATTGTGTTTTTAGTTTTTTAATAAATTTATTTAATTTATGTTTCTGTTCCTAATAGTTATTTTTTTAAGTTTGATCAGCAAAATTTTATGAAAATTTGAAGACTCAAGGAGCTCGCTCATAATAAATGAATAAATTGTATAGATAATATAATGATTATCATAATAAATAAAACAATACATTTATATTTATTATCGAAAAATTATATAATATAAAGTTGATGAAACGATACATTTGTATTTCTAAATCGTTATCCTTGTTTATGGATTTAAGGTTAGACAAAAACTTGTGTGAGACGGTTTTACGGGTCGTATTTTGTGAGACGGATCTCTTATTTTGGTCATCCATGAAAAAGTATTACTTTTTATTGGAATATCGGTAGGATTGACGCGTCTCACAGATAAAAATTCGTAAGATCGTCTTACCAGATACCTACTCTTAAGGTTAAACCTTTACCAAATAATTTGAGATTGAAAATAACCAAGTGTGATTAGGAAGCCAAGCAGGCGTACGTCAACAAACCAACGATTTTGATTATCGAAAATTTATATAAGAATTATTGCACGCTTTTGGAATTACTAAGCATATATTATAGAATTATATTTAATATTTACTAATATACATTTTTATAATTACATTTTTATTAATTGATTTCAAACGTAGTATGTAAACAGTTCTTTATTTATTTCTCAAAATCCGGGGAAAAATTTATAACTAGAAATGGAAAATAATATCAATATGTCAAAAAAACGTGACAAGCTATGCATGCACAGTGACAAACTAACAATTTGAACCAAAACAGTTCAAACAACATTCAATTTATGTATGTATTGCACAGTATATACCTGAATACCCTAATTAACCAAACCTGAGTGACCTAATTAGACCAAATCAACTGCCCACAAAGCCATAAATAGTCGATTTAAAATCAGGCCAGGTGACTCAAAGCCAAAATGGATGCACAAACTTAAGTGCAACATCCCACTTTCATGTTTATTTACTCCATCGGATCCAGCATGGACAGAATATTATTGATTGTGTTCTTTATATATATTGAGTCGTGACAGTTTTAGTGATTAATATTTTGTTGAATCAATTATAATATATCTCATAATTATGTTCTGACGATTAATTTTAGTATTTTTCGCCAAAATCATGTGATTTAACAACCAACATCATTATTAAAATTTTATACTTATATTGATAAATACATTTACATGTCACAACATATTTTTTGACTCCGTGATTAAAAAAATTTAAAAATAAAATTATTGATTTAATTATATGATTTTAGAGAAAATGATTTAAATTGGTAACAAAAACATAGTTACAAAACTATAATTGATTCAAAAAATAATACATGATTAAAAGTGTCATACATCAATACATATAGAACTATAATTGATATTTTTCCAATTAAGAATTATATATTTAATCTTGAGAATTCATATGGATCCCCATGTCACATATTTCAATATCTCATCAGTTGCAACTTGCAAAATACTCTTAGTTTTATTTGGATTGATTCATTTCTAATCCATGGTTTCAAATTTATTTTCATTGTTAAATAAGTTAGCTAGAGACAAACTCAAATTCATCTTTTAATTATTTAGCTTTTAATTATATTAAGTACAATGAATTTCAAATAACTTCAATATTCTAAAAAAAATGAGTTCATCGTGATTTTTATGATTATGGTGTAAATTAGTAAGGAGATCCGGATATATACTTGAATTTCTTTTGTGTAAGTTATCTAAACAGTGAAAATATATATAATTTCATGGATTTCAAATATTTTCTTCCAAACAAGAGAAATAACTTTTTGTGAACACTAACTAATTTCCAAATTTTGGATTTTATTCTATTAACTAATCAAATTTAGTTTTTGTTCGCTAATTAAAATTTTCGGATATTTTGATCCAATAATAGGTCTCTTGTGAGATGGTTTCACTGAATCTTTATCTGTGAGACGGGTCAACCCTAACGATATTCACAATAAAAAGTAATACCCTAAGCATAACAAAATAATATTTTTTCATGGATGATCTAAATAAGATATTCATCTCACAAAATACGACCCGTGAGACAGTCTCACACAATTTTTTGTCTTGTTCCAATGGCTGACGTGGTGTCGGACATTTCAACATTTCAGAAATTATTTCAGTAATTTTCGATATCACGTCATCACTCCGATGAATTAAGACTAAAATTTTAAAAAATCAAAATTTAATGCATAAAAAACAAACTTTAGATATTTATATGTGAACCAAATTCTAAAATAGAACGTACAAAAAAATTATTATCCCTTATTTTTAGGATTAATTATCTTATAATTCTGTAACTTTCATAAATCACATGCTTTTGAGTTTTGATACATGTACGTTGGCCCCATCAACCCAACCCTAAATTAGAAGACAGTAACATGAATTTTTTTTAAGAAAATAATAATGAAAAAAGATGAAGAGGAAAGGTCATGTCACGACAGTAGACAACTCGCTCTCAAATCTCTGTACTCTGAGATTGTAAGATAGTCATAGTGATTATACCTATATACTCAGTCCCCACACCCATTCCTCCCATAAAATAACAATAAAGTCACTTCAAATACTTGTTCCTTCTTTCTCCCCCCTCACACACAGAGTAGAAATCAGCAGCAACACACACACGCCCCACTGTGAGTGAGCTTAACTTTGCTTTTCTAATTTTTAGCTGCCATAGTTTTGCTTTCTCCCCGTTTCCATTGCCTCTGGTCTTGGGGGACTTTCCTTCACCTGTTTTCACACTCAAATACACACACATACACTTGATTCTCCAATATATATATCTCTCTTTCTAGCCCTCTTCATGAAATAAGGGTTCCTTTTCTTCCGCGCTGCCTTCTTTTCACCATCTTTATATGCACACTTTCGTTTCTTCTTATATTCACTTAAGTAAGCGAAAAGATTGCTGCTAAAAGAAACCCTTTTGCATGATCCTTGAAAATACCGAAAAAATCTATTCGAATGATTAAAAAAAAACCTTTACTTCTCTGGCAAAGAACTTATATTATGAGGAAAATTTGACAGGAGAGGGTGCATCAAACGAGCTGGGAAATTAAAAGGCAAAGACCCGAATCAAACTTGTTTTCACCTACTTGTCAAACTACACGAAACCCGAAAGGGGAACTGTACAAAGGAAGAATAAGATTGACTGCAGAAATCGAGGTGCTTTAAATTTTCAACGAGAGGAGGAACAGAATTACAGGGCCATTTTCTGTCTAGGTATATACCATTTTCTTTATTTATTTTATTACATATATATATTCTTTGAGTAGTTTCAGGTGATTAAATAGTTGTAATTTAACTGATTTTTTTTATCCGTTTGATTTATTTGATTGTATTATTATTTCTTGTGTTAAAATCAAATCCGGATAGTGGAAACATCTGGCTTCTCTCAAAAATCTTATTTTCACAGGTAAGTGAGGTAATTAATAGTCTCCTCTCCCCCTCTCACTCTCTCCTCTCTCCGCACATTTTCTAGCGATTTGTCACTCACTAATTAACATGCAAAAAGGAATTACTTCCAAAAATGATTATCGTAGTGTGAGCTACTCTTTTGTCATTATACCTCATTTTCTTGCATAAAATCCATACATTATACAAGACTGAAAAGGGTTTTCACGTAGCAAATTTACACTTTAATAATGCTCTCTTTCTGTTTCTGTATAAAAATAGAGTTCGAGAACATGTTTAGGGTTCTGGTTTGGAAGTGGATAGCTAGATATGGAGCTTTATTTGTTCCCAGAATCATATATATATATATATATATATATCCGGATCCAGTATGCTAAGTCTTGAAATTAATGACAGCAGTTTTTACATCTTGTTATTACTTGACACAGCCCGAAGTTGAAAATTTCACGATCGCCAAGCCTTCACGAAGAAGAAGAATATTATAGATTTGACAGATCCTACGCGGAGACTTATAAACGGCAGGTATAGAAACGTTCATTTTCCAGATTTGGTCATGAGATTCTTTTTTTCTGTAGTTTTGATTTTGATCTCCTTAAATTCAATCAACTTTATTTACGGGTAGGTTCGTTAAAGCTGTCAATGATTTGGATCTCCAATTTTATGTGTCAAAGGCATCTAGCTTCAAGATTATTATATATTTGATTTCTTTGACTAAATAAAATTCATACTCGGAATTTACTGTTGGGGGGGTGTATGTTTTAAGAAATTTATGCTTTTCCAAAAAAAAAAAAAATACTAGGTTTTGAAGAATATTTTTGATGACTTGTCTTGTCTCAAAATTCTATATTGTGTGGTCATATAGAAGTAATATATACATACAAAAAGTCGAAAGAACAAAGATCCACGTTTAAAACCAGTTCTTGCATATATAGAATTTTAGTTTCTTCTTCACCTGTGCAGATCTTTATTTCTTGAAATTCTATCTAATGGCGGTTTAGTTGATAGATACGCCAGGTTCCAGTTCATGGCTTCATCATCTAACTCCCCATGCGCCGCCTGCAAGTTCCTGCGTCGAAAATGCCAGCCGGAGTGCGTCTTCGCGCCGTACTTTCCACCGGATCAGCCGCAGAAATTCGCCAACGTACACAAAGTCTTCGGCGCCAGCAACGTCACCAAACTTCTGAACGAGCTGCAGCCGCATCAGCGTGAAGACGCCGTTAATTCCCTCGCTTACGAAGCCGACATGAGGCTGCGCGACCCCGTCTACGGCTGCGTCGGCGTCATCTCTCTCCTTCAACACCAGCTCCGCCAGCTTCAAATCGACCTCAGCTGCGCCAAATCCGAGCTCTCTAAGTACCAGAATCACCTCAACGGTGGCTTCATCCACCACCATCAGCAGATCAACCTCCTCGGCAGCGGTATGGCGGCGAGGGACTTCCACCACCAGTTCTTTCCTACCAGTCATCATCAGCAGCAACCGGTGATTAATGGGTATGATGCTAGTAGCTTCCTCGCCATGAATATGTCTGCAAGTCTTGGACAGTTGGGCGGCTTTCAGCAGGCCAGGGCAGCCGGGGCCGCGGCTGATGGACGCCGGACACCGGTGGAACCGTCTTAGGGTTTTTTTGGTATCCGCTATAATTTATTTTACTTAATTAATAATTATTTAAACCCGGCGGTGAGTTATATCGGTAATATGCTGCTCATGAAAACACTTGCGAACTAAATTAATATTTGTGCTATTATTTATTTTGATTTTGGTTAGATACATTATTTAATAATTTTTATTTCATATATTAAATAGTTTATCTTCCTTATAAGTTATTAAGATGGGTGGATAAAATTATTAAGTTGTAATTTTTTGTAAGATGTGTTGTAATTTCTTTCAACCTACAAAACCTTTCCCCGATCATTTCAATAATAATATAAGACACCGTGGATTTTAAATAACATGTATATTAGATAAATTTTCATACTAATATAATAGTATTTAAATTACGTTAGTCAGATAAATAGTCTTGGACAAATTTAATACGATAGACTTGTTCAAGAAAATCGAATTTATGATAACTGGTTAAGCGTTTTACCTTTTCCGTTTACTTAAACAAAATTGAAAGGAAGAAATTTAGTAATTCACTAAGACCATTCATTTACTACAAATAATTCACTCTTCATACAGACGATCACACATGCATTTATTTAAATGCCCATACATATATTATACCATGTAATTTCAATCCAAATTTATATGTATGAATCAACCGATTTAATCACCGAAAATCTAAACGTTGATTGTTAAAATATGGTTTATCATGTTGAGTATGTCTCTTGTGAGACGGTCTCACGAATATTTATCTGTGAGACGGGTCAATTCTCCCTATATTACAATAAAAAGTAATACTTTTAGTATACAAAGTAATAATTTTTCATTGATGACCTAAATAAAAGATCCGTCTCATAAAATATGACTCTGAGATCGTCTAAACACAAGTTTTTGTAAATCCTATTAATTAAAATATTAAGTTGCAATCAGAATAATAAAATAAAGTATTATAACATTGACTACGGAAAAGAATAATAATGTTTAAAAAAAATTAATATGATGTAGTACTGTTGATGCAGTCCAACAGTAACATGCCTAGATGGTGTAAGGGCCCATTCCTTAAAATCTTGAAGGCATGCACAGTGAGTTTTGTTTTGTATTTTTGCAATTGTACAGTTTACAATTAATAGAAGAGAGAGAATGTGACAGACAAGTAAACATTTGCCATCAACTATGTTTCAAAATTTATGGATTTTTTTTCTTGTTTATAAAAAAATCAAGATTTTCACACATGTATTGATACTATTTTCGAAAAGTTTATCATTTTTATGGTACGATTTAATTTGTAATTTGAATCTTCTATCTTTAGTATCGATTTTTATTGCCTTCTTTACTGATGTATTATATGAATTCGGAGGAGGTCTTTTGTTAAACGATCTCACGAATTTTTATCTGAGAGAGTGGTCAAGCCTATCGATATTCACATTAAAAAGTAATATTCTTAGCTTAAAAAGTAATATTTTTTCATGGATGACCCAAATAAGAGATTCGTCTCACAAAATACGACATGGGAGACCGTCCCACACAAATTTTTGCTATGAACTCGACCACCATTTAACCATTAAAATTGTGGTATTTGATAGGCGATACTTATATTATATATATATTGATATTAATCTGAATATTTTGATAACCGTTAATCATATCCATAATTTTCATGAAAATTAATATTTTTAACATAAAAAATTCTATATCTCAGAAAGTTGATTTATGAAACGATCTTGTGGCAGATTTTGTGTAAATAGTAATAATGATATCATCATGTTGGATATATATTGATAAAAAAGAGTTGATTTTTTTAAAAAAATCTTAATTTGTTTAAAGAAAGTAAAGAAAAACAAATGATAGTATCATCCAAGTTTAAAAAAATCAAGTTTGTTGAAAAATATATTTAAAATGTGAGTATTGAATATTTGAATGTTGAATATTTGAATGTTGAAAATAAGAGTTGTAAATATTGAAAATTAGTGTGTGATGATGTAGGTAATGATGTATTTTATTTTTGAATTATTTGTAAAGATTTCCTATAAATAGATCTCTCATTTGTGAAGAAAATCACAATTGAGTAGAGAGAAAAATATTATAAAGTGTGTAGTTTGGTAAATTTTGAGAGTTTGAGATTTTTACTTTTTACCATAAATTTTTACTTTTTCACAACACATTATCAGCACGAAGCTCTAAAAGTCCTACATACTTTTCCAAGCTCCAAACAGAAGAAAAAGGTAACAAAAATAATTATATTTATTTTACTGTTATTTATTTATTGTGTATTTATTTAATATACAATATAATGTTATTATTAGAAATAATAAAAATAAATTTTTCATAAACTTGTTATAAATCCTGGGAGGATGTTAAGACGACATCCCACACTCCCGGTAAGGGATACGACAAGTATAAAAGCCTATAAGGTTTTTAAACAAAATAAATTATGACACTCATTATAATATTATGATATGATATACATAATTATTTAAACATGTCTAATATTATATATATCATATTATTACCATAAAATTATACAAATACATACCTTTATTTTTTTTGTACCCCAACGGTCATAAATGGTAAAAAACGGCTAGTTTTTGCCCTATAAATATGATCTCACAAACACATTCCATCACTCCAACTTTCTCTTCTTCTCTAAAAATTATTCATCATCAAATTTTTCGAAGAAAAAAGAAGATGGCTTTCTCAAGGATATTTTTAATTATTTTGGTTATCATACTCACGAGTCTTTTATTTATCGGAGAATATCCTCATCGTGCGTTTTCTTTATTTTTACAAATACTTGTACTTGTTGTTTATCCGTTACTTTGTATTGCAATAATTATTAACTAATAAAATGCATCGTAATTTTTTAGTACCACCATGTCAAATTTAACAAAGCTCGAATTTGTTGCGCTCGACATCACGGGAAAGAATTATATGCCATGGACTCTAGATGTAGAAATGCATCTTGAGTCATTGGGTCTAAGCGAGACCATTAAAGAAAATGGCATATGCACGTCACAAGAAAAGGCAAGAGCCATGATATTTTTGCGTCGACATCTCGACGATGGATTGAAATGTGAATATCTGACTGAAAAAAATCCCATGGCTTTGTGGAAGGGATTAAAAGAAAGATTCGAACATATAAGAGAAGTTATACTTCCGACCGCCCGGGATGAATGGAATACATTGAGATTCCAAGACTTTAAAAAAGTCAGTGATTACAATTCGGCGATGTATAGAATAATCTCGCAATTAAAATTTTGTGGACATGAGGTCACAGAATCTGAGATGCTTGAAAAAACATTTTCCACGTTTCATGCATCAAATATTACTCTACAGCAACAATATAGAGTACGTGGATTCGCGAGATATTCTGAACTCATCGTCTGTCTTCTTGTGGCGGAAAAAAAACAACGAGCTATTAATGAGAAATCATCAGTCCCGACCCACTGGATCAACAGCATTTCCAGAAGTAAATGCTGTAAGTAAAAATGAATTTAAACCTGGAAACCAAAATCAAATTCAAAGACAAGGTTTTGGTCGAGGTCGAGGTCGAGGTCGTGGACGTGGAATTGGCCGTGGTTGTGGTCAAGGCCGTGGTTTTGAAAATAATCGAGATAGTTATTTTTATAACTCATCTCAAAAGAACGTCCCAAACCATCCACAGAAAAGGCATCATGAGAATACAAGTGTTAATGAGAAGCACTCAAAAAGATATGAAAGTTCTTGTTACAGATATGGTACTCCAGGACATTGGTCCAAAGTTTGTCGAGCCCATGAGCACCTTTGTAAACTTTATAAAGAATCATTAAAGGGGAAAGAAAAGGAGACCAACTTCACTGAACGCAGTGACCGTTTGAGTGATTCAACTCATTTTGATGCTGGTGATTTTATGAATGATTTCTCTGGAAATGATCAATATGTTGGTGGGATAGAAATGAACAATATTGATGCTGCAGATTTTCTCAACGATTTCTCTGAAAATGAACAATATAATGGTAGAATATAAATGTACAATAATCTATTTTTCATGTATTCATAGAATAATGTTTTATTGTATAATTATGATTTGTGTTATATTTAAATATATATTGCAAGTAATTTATATCATTGCATATTTTTTTGAAGTTCAAATATGGAAAATGCTATGAGCAAAGCTGAAGTTTGCATACCCGATAGTGGTACAACGCACACTATCCTCCGAGATAAAAGATATTTCTTGGAACTAAAACCAACAAAAACAACGGTGAATACAATATCAGGTCCTGTAGACTTGATTAAAGGATGTGGTAAAGCACAATTTTTGTTACCTAATGGTACAAAATTTTTGATCAATGATGCTTTATATTCACCACAATCGAAAAGAAATTTGTTGAGTTTTAATGATATATATTCCCATGGGTATGATACTCAAACAATGAATGAAGGGAATGAGAAATATATGTGTCTTATCACATATAAATCAGGAAAGAAATATGTGATTGAAAAACTACCAATGCTCCCTACTGGATTGCATTATACACATATAAGTCCCGTTGAATCAAACATGGTAGTTGATAATTCTTCGATATTAACCAATTGGCATGATCGATTGGGACATCCTGGTTCAACAATGATGCGAAGAATTATAGAAAATACACATGGTCATCCACTGAAAGACCAGAAGATCTTTCAGAATAATAAGTTTCAATGTAAAGCATGTTCTCTTGGAAAACTTATTATAAGACCATCACCAGTCAAAATCCAAACTGAATCACCAATGTTTCTTGAACGTATTCAGGGTGATATTTGTGGACCAATTCATCCACCATGTGGACCATTCAGATACTTTATGGTATTGATTGATGGCTCCAGCAGATGGTCACATGTATGTTTATTATAAAAAAAAATGTTGCATTTGCAAGATTACTTGCTCAAATAATAAAATTGAGGAATCAATTTCCCGATTATACAATCAAGAAAATTAGACTTGATAATGCTGGTGAATTTACTTCCCAAACTTTCAATGATTATTGTATGTCTATGGGAATCATTGTTGAGCATCCTCTTGCTCATGTACATACACAGAATGGATTGGCTGAATCATTGATTAAACGTCTGCAAATGATTGCTAGACCAATGATTATGAAAACAAAGCTCCCTATTTCTATATGGGGACATGCAATTTTACACGCTGCTTCATTAATTCGCATCAGACCAAGTGCATATCATAAATACTCCACATTGCAGCTTGCATTTGGTAAAGAACCAGACATTTCTCATCTGAGAATTTTTGGATGTATGGTGTATGTGCCTATTGCACCACCGCAACGAAAGAAAATGGGACCTCAAAGAAAGGTTGGAATTTATATCGGTTATGATAGTCCATCAATCATTCGATATATTGAACCTCAGACAGGCGACGTGTTCACAGCACGTTTTGCTGATTGTCATTTTAATGAGGAAATCTTCCCAATGTTAGGGGGAGAACAGAAACATACCGAAAAAAAAATTACATGGTATGTATCATCATTGTTACATCTGGATCCAAGAACAAAACAATGTGAAAAAGATGTACAACAAATTGTACACTTGCAAAGAATAGCAAATCAAATACCAGATGCATTTGCAGACACAAAAGGGGTAACTAAATCATATATATATGCTGCAAATGCCCCTGCTCGAATTGAAATTCCAAAGAAACAAATGGAAGATACTCATGATGTCATTAAACGCCTGAAGCGTGGAAGGTCAGTCGGTTCCAAGGATAAAAATCCTCGAAAAAGAAAATTCATAGAGAAACACGATGATCACAAAATAAAGAATGACGTTTCTGAAGAAACACACGATGATCACAAAATAGAGAATGGTGTTCCTGAAGAAACACATGATGATGAAAATGTTCTGTCAGAACCACAAACTGACGAGAATCATGAAATCTCTATCAATTATATTAATACTGGAAAAATATGGAACCGAAAAGATATAGATGAAATTGATGATATATTTTCTTATAATGTGGCAATCGACATCATAAATGATAACGAAGATCATGAACCAAAATCTTTTGGTGAATGTAAAAATCGGCAGGATTGGATAAAATGGAAAGATGCCATCCAGGTTGAATTAAATTCGCTAAATAAACGTAATGTTTTTGGACCTATAGTCCTTACACCTGAAGGTGTAAAACCTGTTGGATACAAATGGGTTTTTATTCGAAAGCGAAATGAGAAAAATGAAATAGTAAGATATAAAGCTCGACTTGTTGCACAAGGTTTTTCTCAAAGGCCTGGAATTGATTATGAAGAAACGTATTCTCCTGTGATGGATGCAATTACGTTTCGGTATTTGATTAGCTTGGCGGTATCTGAAAATTTAGAAATGCGTCTTATGGATGTTGTTACAGCTTACTTATATGGATCACTTGATAGTAATATATATATGAAAATCCCTGAAGGATTTAAGATGCCTGAAGCACAAAGTTCAAAACCCAGGGAATGTTATTATGTGAAATTACAAAGATCATTATATGGGTTAAAGCAATCAGGTCGAATGTGGTATAATCGACTAAGTGATCACTTGATGAAAAAGGGATATGTAAATAATTCAGTATGCCCTTGTGTTTTCATTAAGAAAACAACATCCGGATGCGTAATTATTGCTGTATATGTTGATGATTTAAACATCATTGGAACGAATAAAGAAATTCAAGAAGTTGTGTCATACTTGAAGGAAGAATTTGAAATGAAGGATCTTGGAAAAACCAAGTATTGTCTGGGTTTACAAATTGAACAAAAAGAATGTGAAATGTTTGTTCACCAGACAAATTATACAGAAAAGATCCTTAAACGTTTTAATATGGATAAAGCAAATCCTTTAAGTACTCCAATGGTTGTTAGATCATTAAACATAGAAAAGGATCCATTCCGTCCATGTGAAGATGATGAAGATATTCTTGGTCCAGAAGTACCATATCTAAGTGCCATCGGTGCCCTTATGTACCTTACAAATTGTACAAGGCCTGATATATCTTTTGCCGTGAATCTGTTGGCAAGATTTAGCACATATCCAACAAAGAGACACTCGAACGGAATTAAACATATATTCCGTTATCTACGAGGAACGACAGACTTGGGACTTTTGTATTCAAAAGATGCTAATCCAAGTATAATTGGTTATGCTGATGCTGGATACTTATCTGATCCACACAAGGCACGTTCCCAAACTGGATATGTATTTACTCGTGGAGGCACTGCAATATCTTGGCGTTCTCAGAAACAAACGCTCGTAACAACTTCATCAAATCATGCCGAGATTATTGCACTACATGAAGCAAGTCGTGAATGTGTGTGGTTAAAATCAATGACCCAACATATCCAAATTTCATGCGGATTATCATCTGATGAGAAGCCTGTGATACTATATGAAGATAATGCTGCATGTGTTGCTCAAATGAAAGAAGGATACATAAAAAGCGACAGAACTAAACATATTCCTCCTAAGTTCTTCGCATTCACTAAAGAGCTAGAGAAGAATAAATGTATTGATGTTCGTCACATTCAATCAAGTGAAAACTCGTCGGATCTCTTCACAAAGGCACTTCCTACGTCAATATTCAGAAAGCACATATATAATATTGGGATGCGCAATCTACGAAATTTGTGAAGAATTGTTCGTGTCAACATGAGGGGGAGTTTACGTGACTGCACTCTTTTTCCCTTACTATGATTTTTATCCCAATGGGTTTTTCCTAGTAAGGTTTTTAACGAGGCAGTATAAAAACACGTAATGAAGACAATCATTATGATCATCATCACAAGGGGGAGTGTTGAAAAATATATTTAAAATGTGAGTATTGAATATTTGAATGTTGAATATTTGAATGTTGAAAATAAGAGTTGTAAATATTGAAAATTAGTGTGTGATGATGTAGGTAATGATGTATTTTATTTTTGGATTATTTGTAAAGATTTCCTATAAATAGATCTCTCATTTGTGAAGAAAATCACAATTGAGTAGAGAGAAAAATATTATAAAGTGTGTAGTTTGGTAAATTTTGAGAGTTTGAGATTTTTACTTTTTACCATAAATTTTTACTTTTTCACAACAAAGTTAATGATATCATCGTGTTGGATACATATTTGTTCATGTCCCTCTAAATTTGTTTTTTTTTTTTTTTAAATGCCCTAACCTCCATTTTTTTGGCTATATCGTTGACTGTAGCATACAAAAAAATCATAAAAAATTGAAAAAAAAAGTTGAAAATAGAGACAATAACAATATAGATTTTTTGTTGATAAGATTGGTACTAGTAGTAAACATGCGAAAGTCCATAAAAGATATATGATCTATGATTTAGAATTCGAAAATTTTCAATTTTAATCTACAATCTTTTTACTAATATACTTCTATTACATATATCTCAAAAAACACGTAATTAATTTTTGAATGAATTTAAGAACGATAGAACGAGATGTTTGTCTGTAAACTTTGATTTTTCGATAATTTTTTTTATATTATCCTGGATTAAGAGAGAAGGATTAGTGATATTATTGTTATTTCCGCATAAAAGATATTTTTCAAATCAATAATTAATTCATCAATTATATATTTTTAGGAGTGCAATAAATAGTTTTAGGAAAAAAACATTCTTTAAAACCGCATTAATCTGCGGTCTTCTTTTACAGGATATTAATGTGAATTATTTTACTTTGCAATTAAGTCTCTTGATTGATGTCCATTGACCGAATTCGTCTCACTTACATCGAGATGACATAGACGTACCATTCTCGTTAATCAGACAAACGAAGGATTAAAACTTTTCAAATACTACTTGAAAATTAGCTATAAAAGCGACGGCGGGTAAGAGTATTTGGATTGGAAGAGTATTTAAACGGATGATTTAATTAAGAGCAGGTAGGTATGTCATGAGATGGTTTCACGAAATTTTATATGTGAGACGGATCAATTTTATCTATATTCACAATGAAAAGTAATATTCTTATAATAAAAAGTAATATTTTTTTATGGAGGACCCGAATAAGAGATCCGTCTCGCAAAATACGACCAATGAGATCGTGTCACACAAATTTTTGTCTTTAATTAATTGATTACACATTTGACAAACAACCATTTTTCACCGTCATCAAAATTCTACTTATTTACGTGGTAGAGATTTAAATTTGAGTTACACTGTTTTATTATCTATATTAAATATTAATCATTTAATTAGTAACATAGTTAATTAAAATTGTTTTTGATTAACATGAATTACAAAAAAATTAATTATTACAAAATAATTAAATGTATATAATTTAAATATAATTTAAATGAAATGGATAGACAATGATGACGTAGATGTGTAATGATGGCCTCAAGAACCCTACTTTAAATGCATTCTGCAGTGGACTGACTAACTGGGATAGTCTCGTCTCAGTCACACACATACACAAACGTCGCGCCTACAATTTTATACTTCATCTGAAGAACTACTAATTAATTAATTAATTCTCTAAAAACCCTGGAAACAAATATATATATATGTATATATATATATATATATGTATATTTATCTGAATCTATACAACTTGTAATTTAATAATATAAACAAGCATTCATCACTTGAACATTATAATCAGAAATTGACAAAACGGAAGAGCCAATGAATGCGAACACAACCACACGCACAAAAATGAGCCCTTACGATTAATTATTACATGCATATTACGCAGGAGAGTGAGGGGTCTACACTCTACGGACCCTGCTTAATTGATTACTATACGATACAAAAACTGCGGTGTTATTATTTTAGGTCAGCGTATGTTGCTGGGGTTACATATTTTTATATACATTTAGTTCCACTCTTTAATTGAATACACGTATATTTTTTGTCCACGGTTTTTAGTTATGTGTGATATTGATCCGCTATATTATCATAATTAAATATTAGTTTTTGAGAATTTTGATCAATTTCTATGCAAGTGCTCTGACGATACCCGGAGATATCCGGGGTTATGTAGGGGGTATCTGGATCATCTTTGATCCGGATTTCGGATAGTCAGAAAGCCAGGAAAGTTGAGCAAACCGATCATTGCTTAAGAGGAGCCGGGCTCTCAACTGTGAGAGCTCGGGCAGTGTAATCAGTGGGCAGTGATCCACGTTACAATTATCCACCTAAGCACCCCGGTACAGGTGTCATCTCCGAGTTCACATGTATGAAACGTCATGTCTCGATAATCATTAACAGGTCTTTTAGCGTAGATAGGAGTGTTGTGACTAGGTTGAAAAGTAGTATGGGCTATCAGATTTGGTTGTGTTAGAGAGTAGGAAATGAGCGTCAACTTCGCTAAGAGTAGCAACTCGACATTGAACACAAATGCATCATTGATTTGTTTCCTATAAATAGCATGTTTGCTTGATATTAATTCATTCAGATATTCTTGCACTAAATACATATACTCTCTATACATTATCTTGATAACAAACTTTTGACCGACTTGAGCGTCGGAGTGATTACGCCGGTGAATCTTCTAACGTCACACTAACGTTCACCACTCTCTCAATTGTGTAGATACTTCAAGCCCTAGCACTTTTACTCGAGCTCCAACATAACAGAACAAAAACCAACCTAACCCAATGTAATTACCCATCAAACTCGGATTCAATTCACCCAATCATCATCATCATGCTCATATGATATTATATGATATTGGACACAATAGTGTCAAATAGGAAAATGATAGTAAATTTGAAATTAATAAAATAATTATCAAAATCACAAAAAACCAAATATAAACAATCAAATTTATAATTTTTCACAGGACTTTACCACAAAGGAATAAGTAAATTAAAGTTCCAAATCAAATATAAAATTATTATATTCTACGTATAAATTATTATTTGAAAAAGAAGGAGCGAAATATAATTTGTTTAATAATTATAATTTGTATTTGTATAGCTATCTAGTGGAGGGCATGAAGTGAGAGGGACGGGCTATAAAGGCGAGGGGGGAGAGAGGATATCTGGCCCGACAGAAGCACGCCTATCGAAGAAGCCAAAATGCCAAAAGAAAAAAAGAAAATGGTAGCATTTATTTCGGGTTGTCCCTCTGAACTCTGATACTTCCCTTCTGTTCCTCACCCCTCTCTCTCTCTCCATCATATACATACATACATACATATATATATATATATTTATTTATTTTTAACAAATAATTGTGGATGGGAGTTTACACATGGTAACATTAAATTGTTTGATAATTTTTTTCAACACACTCTAAAAATATTATCACATTAACACGATCAACATTAATATTTATTATATACCCGACATATGGAAGATTATCGAGATACTATTGTAATCCATACATACACTTAAAAAGATGATAATAATAAGTCACGTGTAAATGTATATATAAATATAAAAATAAAGACATCTAATTGTCAACTTGATGGTTACCCTAATGTTACATATCCAGTAAAATATATATTACTACTTATTGGTATATGGTACTTGCAAAAGCTAGCTACTAAAGTGACACCGTCCTTTGCATTTATTAGATAGCGCCAACACCATGACACTGCCCCAACCTAATCAAAAACTATGCATATATATATATATATATATATATTTATGATGTACTCTAAATACACATGATAATCATCTGTCACACTATATAAATTAATTAATTTTTCCTTTTAAATAATACCATACGTGTGCTTAATCAGAATAATTATCTTATATTTTATGAGAAATATAAAATAAGATTTTTGGTCTATTAACTTTATCATTCTGGGTTCGGTCCGCTATATTTTCAAATTTTGATTTTTGTATATATAATAACTTCGATTTGTTTGTATTTTGGTCTAATCTTGCAATCTTTTGTCGAAAAATATCGATGTGAAATTAAAGATCGTCGATGTACCCGATATTATGTTACTATTCGAGTGAAATAGCGAAAAATTTAAATCGAATGCACCAAGTGTATTTTCATCCATCGATCTACTTAAAATAGTGAGTTATATAATTAAGTTTGAATTGAACTTTCTTATGTTGTAATAAATAAATGAGTAAGTCTTTCACGAATTTTTATCTGTAAGACGAGTCAACCTTAACGATATTCACAATAAAAAATAATACTCTTAGCATAAAAAATACTATTTTTTTCATGGATGACCCAAATAAGAAATTCGGCCCACAAAATTGATCTGTGAGACCGTCTCACAAGAGTTTTTGCGTAAATAAATAAATATTCCACATTCAAGATATTCAGATTGTTTGAATATTAAATAAAAAAAGAAGGTGAAGAGCATGAGTAACTAAAAGTTGTTGCGATGATAGGCATGAAAGTTGTTAAAAAGAGTAGGTACTGTGTAATATATTTGTATTTAATCAATAATAATGAATCTGAGAAGTCCTTTTGACTTGACTAATCCTAATAATATCTGATATTTCTAGAAATGTAAATAATGGCGCGGACAGATTGATTGTTCCTTTTCTATTGCTTCTTGGGCTTTGACAGCGGACATTAATTTTCCTACAAATTTGATTGAAAACGCAGAGAGGGAAAGTCGAGAAAACAACATATCATGAACGAAAATACATCTATTTTCGATTTATTTTCGGTTTATATATACAACACATAATGCGCCTATTCAAGGGTTTTTTTTAGTTTTAGTTTTGTCAACTTTTGTAATTAAGAATCGACATTTATATACATGGGAATGATCAGAATTTGATAGAGACCAGACGACAGATTTACAAATTGGTTATGCTAAGAAAACATGTAGATTCTTTATATATGATACATCTTATAAAATAGCTTACAATTTTAATTTCTAGATCAGTTGGCAATTTTGTTACTACGGAAAAAAGAAGAAGAAGAAAACTCTCCTACTCCATTTTATAGCTAATTATTATTTTTCTCATTTTTATGCTCGAAACTACTTAATTTATAGAATTTAAATTTTTTTGACAATGTTTCTTTTTCTAAGTCACACATGTGATGAAAATTAAGCTCATATTACTGAAATTAAAATTAAAATTACTTAAAATGAAGGGCAAAATAGAGGAAACAACCCCCAATACTTCAAAATTGGAGGAAAAAAAATTTGTTGTTTCCATTTATTTTTGTTTAAGTATATTTTAATGTGTGCAATAAAAGTTTTAATGTTGTCACATAGGAGATCATCGATGTCAAATAAGCGATATTTGGCGATTTCAAAAAAAAAAAAAAATCCCACATTTATATGAAAAACAAACTTTGAAAATTTACATCATTAAAATTCAAATAATATCAACCTTTTTAATAGTAAAATCAATAGCTAATAGCTGTTCATATTCTCGTCGACAATTTTTTCTATCGTACACATGCTGTATATATTTATGAAAATCCGAATACAATAGTCACATAAAAACATTCACGTTCTTTTTTATTTTACAGTAACCAATATTTTCAACTATTTTTATAGGAATATTATCCAAAAAACGAAAAAAAAAAATAGCATTTATCCATAATTTTCATTATATTTTAATATATTTGGCATTCTCTCTCTCTCTCTCACTCTCCTTAATGACTACTTTTACAATATGCTTTTTGTCCCCCTCTCTTTGAAAGCATTTCACCAACTTTCCTGTGTAGGACTTGGATATAATCACTATTCGTGTGTTGTAGTAACATTCACATACACAAATTATCTCGTCGTCTGTCTTTGTGTACAATGCAAAAGCCAAATTGCTTTCTGTATATTCGAGTTTTCAAAGTCTCCCTTCTTTTCCTGTATTTTTGGAGGTCAAATTTACTGCTCAAACTATTTCACTTCACCAATTCATATGCACACACATATTGCCCCAGCATACATATATGCATAGCATAAGTGATTTTGGATCAAGTTCGTCATCCAAAATCTCTCGATTTTTAAAAAAATTTGCGTACATTTTTTATTGATCTAAGAAGTTCCATTATCTAAAATATAATAGGCAGCCCCCGCGAATTATTTTTTCTCTCTTTTCTCAATACTAAAAGGTTATAATTATATATATCGGTACCGTTGGATTTTAAAATTTTGGTACAAAACTATGTGCATGAATGTGTGGAACCGTGATATCTTCGTGTAAAATCTAACGGTCCAATTTTAATTTAGTTATGGCAAAAACTTGTGTGAGATGGTCTCACGGGTCGTATTTTGTGAGACAAATATCTTATTTGGGTCCATGAAAAAATATTACTTTTTATGATAAAAGTATTATTTTTTATTGTGAATGTCGGTAGGGTTGACATGTCTCACATATAAAAATTCGTGACACCGTCTCACAAGAGACCTACACGTTAGTTATGTGACTCACTTTAGGGTAATTACTTCGAAAGAACTCAATGAAATCAAGGTTAAATTTGACGAAAATCGAGTTTGAAGTGTATCTAATTAATGTGATTGTACAAGGCCTGGTTACAACTATGGATTCTTGATTGGGGCCTGAGTGGCCCATATAATGGGTTTTAAGGCCTGGCCCTGTAACTAGAAACCGGACCATTGGGCGGTCGGTCTGATTCATTTTCATGTACTCATTTCAACTTTTTATTTATTTATTTATTATTATTTTGGTGGATTAACATTTTTTTGTTATTTAAGCCTACCAATTATTATTATTATTAATTTTTTTGAAAGGAAGCCTACCAAATTTGAACCATGTAAACTAGGACTATAGGAGTGAATAATTTGATCAAGGTCTTGAATTGCTACGAAAACTATGTTTATGATTTTCTTTGAATTTGGAATTTAATAAAAACTCGATCGGATGACGGATTATAACGATTTTTCGCCGGTCTTTTGAACAATATTCTAATCTGACTAATTATTTTAATTTATTACCAATATAATTAACAAATTTATTATAATTTGAATATTTATTTATTTTTCCTTTTTATCTGAGATACTACCAGCATCTACAATATTGATATTTGAGATATGATAACGTATACTAAAAAATATGTGTTATTTGTATTACGTCATATATATATATATATATATATATATAAAATGGAGTTGTACGTTTGACTCATTTACCGACATAAAAGTCAGCAAAAGGCCAAATACACCCAAGCGTACAACCACCGTAGTGGGCTCTTTTACAAAATCTGTCTCCCCTCTTCCATATTCAACTGCCAGATTTCAATAATGTACTGAATTTTCTTTGACAAAAACTATAGGAAGCTACAGGAAACGAAGGAAAATCACATGGAGTGAGTTTTTTTCTCCATTACGCCTCGTTCATTGATCGTCTTCATATTTTCAGGTCATTATATTCATATTTATTTTCCTAATTTGGCAGTTTTTTGAAGAAATTTATGATCGTATAATTTCGTATGCAAGCCTATTTGGGGGAGGTTTTTATAAAAAAAAAATATTGATAGAAACAGGAAGAAGTCGCCGTTCAGTGTGTCCGTGTATTAGATTCCGACTGTGAAAGTTATTTATTTGCTGCGATATTATGCGTGGCAGCTTTAAGTTTGAATTTATTTTATTTATTAGTGCATGATTGCAATGCTTAAGTTTAATAGTAGAAATTTGATGACAGACTTAATGGAAAAAACACTCTAGTCTAGCTGAGGATTGTATTTTAACTACTGCTTTTAGCACTCTTAAGAGTGCCTCATTTTGGTTAAAAGTTTGTAAAGTTTTTTCGGATCAAGGGTTTGTTATTTTTTATTTCACAACCTATTGATTGCAGTTAAGATCACCTATACCATTGTAAAATGTGGACGGGTGTTGTATGTCAACCAAGTCATGGTGAAAAACTCTTCAGCACTTCATCGGCTTATTAATGGACTGGATAAATTTGAAAGATTATTTTCCTATTTATATGTGGCAAAATTGCAGTTTTGCTTGGATGTGTATGAGAAATTCATAGTTTGATCTATATTTGCCTTACATTTTGAGCTTAATTGGAAGGATTATAAAGTGTGCACAAATTTGTGTTGATGACTAGTTTTGAGAAGACAAGAAGTAATGGAGTGGAGTTCCAAAACGGTTACCCACTTACCCACAACTTACAATAGCTGCAGCTTCTTGTTATTTTGAAGTTAATAAATACTTATTTTGCTTTTATTAATTTCTAGCTCTACTATGCAGCTTGACGTGCATGGCCAAAGATTTAAATGTGTTTGTACATCAGAGAGTTCTATCTCAATTGTATTTAAACGTTACAAGGGTTCTTCATTATGTCTTCTAGAACACTGTGGCGAAGAAAAAATATTCTCATTGATACACTTAGGCGACCTCCATTTTGGGTTAAAAGATTGTCGAGTTCTGAGTATGGAAACACGTCGGGGATTTGTCATTCACAACATTGGAGCTGGGCTGGGGGTTATTCATCATCTAGTGCAAATCTAAGAGACAAAGAAGATTCCAATTCTCCAATCAAAGATGGAATACCATGTTTGTTAGTGAAAAAATGTGTTGGGCACGACTTATTTGGTGTCCCATCTTTGCACTGCGAGTTTGGAATGCAAAGAAAATTTCCCCCCTTTGGATATGGGTGGATAAAAGAGTATGCACACACTTTTTCCTCTGCTGTGGCCGGTCAGCCTGAAACAGGTAGTGGAGACGATAAAAATGAAGAACCAGCTGTCAAGCAGAAAAAGGAGCCTTCACCAGAAGAATGTGATCAGGCGGTTGAAGGCTTGAGCTCAGTTAAAGCCAAAGCAAAAGCCAAGCAGCTGCAAGAATCTAAGAAAGGTGATAAGTCTATTCTAAAGAAGACGTGGACTATGCTTATCGGAATTGGTCCAGCTTTAAGGGTTGTTGCCTCTATGAGCAGGTAAACCTTTGTGTTCTCCGTTCCTCTTGTCCCAAAACTAAAATATCATGTTTTCTCGTCAGCCCATATTGTTGGAATGGTTGAACTGAAAAGGCTCATGTCTTTTTTGTTTCTGGAGTCCTCAAAGATATTATCTGAATTAATTTGATTTTTATCCTCTCACGGTAGGGCTGATTGGGCAAAAAAATTGCATCACTGGAAGGATGAGATTAAATCGACATTGCAACACTACTGGTTGGGTACAAAGCTACTTTGGGCTGATGTGAGGATATGCTCAAGACTATTGTTAAAACTTGCTAGTGGGAAAACTCTTTCCAGGAGAGAGAGGCAACAACTCACACGAACAACAGCCGACATTTTCCGGCTGGTTCCTTTTGCAGTCTTTGTTATAGTACCATTCATGGAATTTTTACTTCCTGTATTCCTTAAATTGTTCCCCAACATGCTGCCGTCGACCTTCCAGGACAAGATGAAAGAACAGGTAGTTTTATGTAGATGTAAGATATCTTCAGCATTTGTCCACATCCATTTCTGTGTCTGAGATATTTATTTTAGTTCCTTCTTTGTGGCCTTTGTGTTTCAACCTCATCTCCCCGGCCCTTACTTTTTACGTCAGGAAGTTCTGTGTATCTGTTCACCTTTTACATTTGTCTTATCATGTAAGGAAAATCCAAAATACCGAGCTCAAATTTTTATCAAGACACAATCAAATATGGATGTCTTCTGGTTTAATATTATGTCTCCTGTTGTATTTCCCTTGAATTTCAATTAATCTTGGATAAAATGCTTTAAAATAGGAAGCCCTAAAGAAGAGGCTGAATGCTAGGATAGAATATGCAAAGTTTCTTCAAGACACTGTAAAAGAAATGGCAAAGGAAGTTCAAAACTCAAGAAGCGGAGAAATAAAGAAAACTGCCGAAGATCTTGATGAATTTATGAACAAGGCAAGAAACTTAATAATTCAAAGCAGTTATTTGAGAAGTTTTATTTTGGTTAACTTCTCACCTATGCTTTCCCACTTTTTGATATTTCTTTCTTAATTCTTGACCAGGTCAGGAGGGGGGCTGGGGTCTCCAATGAAGAAATTTTAGGCTTTGCCAAATTGTTTAATGATGAACTTACTCTGGATAACATCAGCAGGTAATTGTTTAATGCTCTTCCATTTTCTTGGATTCTATCTTCTTTATATAGTCAGCGGCCCAGCAATGTGGCTGGCATTGATGTTGCGTTGATGTGAAAGTTCAATCTATTTCTTTGATTCAGACCCAGGTTGATGACCATGTGCAAGTATATGGGCATTGGTATATATGGTGGTACTGATGCATATCTTCGCTATATGCTTCGAAAGAGACTTCAAAAGTAAGCTACTTTATTTACACATGAATTTTTGTTTCTCATGATTTGATAATGGTGGTTCGTGTTTTGGTCTTCTTTACACATGCATGGTCTTAGTGTGACTCGAACCCAAGGAGCCAACTGCATACCACTAGTGAGTTGGTTGTCTCCTTGGGTTTGTACTGGATAATATTTGATCAGTTTTGTTTTTCTATACATATTATTTGACTAGTGAATTCTACTCCCATGAACATATTGAATCAAGTACGAAAAAGTTTTTAGGTTTGGAAGGTGTATTTTTAAGAGGGTTTGATAGGAATTTGGAAAAGTGTGGGGGAATGGTTGATAGGATTTTTTGCCGCCACGATGTTTCACACATTCTGAATTTTTTTGTGAACCTTATTATTATTCTTTTGATGAGGTATTTGATATGTTTCCCCTCAAGTAGAAGAAATAAATGTTATCGAACCCCGGGTAATTGTTTTTTCAAGCGAAGGAAACCGGTAGGGAGCAATCACTGGATATTTAAACAAAATCAAGTTATGAAGTGGCAATGAGAAAAAGGATTAGGTAGAGCACAACGTTAGAGTGAAGCACAGGAATGAATTCCAGAGGCTGGGTAGTCTGGTGAATTGTGATGGAGAAAGGCGTGGTGGAAAAAGATGACCTTTAATCATAGAAGAAAGTGCTGGCTAAAATTGAGATGAAGTTTGAAAGTTTTTGATCAATTGATTTATAATTATTGCCACGGGCGGAGCCATGTGTTGCTCCACCGCTCGAGTGGCTCGGTTTTTTCCTTATTTTTTATACATAAAATTTTGTCCAATTTTCTTCTAGCTTGGGTACTCCATTTGTCAATACCTAAGTCAACCCTGGCTTAGAAAATTCTAGCCCAGGTAAAAATGAAAACCCGGCTCCGCCATTGATTATTACCCTTAGGCTTGGCAACTAAAAGGGTCCAAAGCATTTTCTTTATCTGTACATAGGTATGCAGTTCAATTTGGAATAATGTCCAAAGGTTAATGTTTAAAAAGAGAGTGTAATTGTATAATTAAAGTCTCAAGATATATTTATATACAACCCTGCAAATAATAATTTATTTCACACACACAAATATCTTTGTGTTTGTATATTATTACCGTTCCATGTATGCTTTGTTCCTCAGTTCAGTGTCTATTTCGACTTCTGGTTATGCCTAGACAAGATGTTTGTAAGTGCAAGAAGTAAAGTGAAATCTCATTTGAACATGCTGAAACATCATAATTTGTTTCATGCTTTCTCATAGTTTTTATTCTAGTCTTGATGTTTTCACGCTTTCCCATAGTTTTTGCTAGATTGATTGGTCGTGTGTGAAGAAATGTAGTTTATTATTGGACACAGAGAGATTCATGTTGTTTGGACAAGGAATGGAGAACCTGCATCTTGTAAATATTGAAGCACTCAGCCAAATGCGTCTCATGCAAAAGCAATCTGTTTTTCTTGTGCCTTTTTTTTCAAGGATCAAGATTGATGACACATTGATTCAATCCGAGGGGATTGAGTCTCTTACTGAGGAGGAGCTTCGTCAAGCATGTCGAGATCGTGGCTTACTTGGATTACTTTCAGTTGATGAAATGCGTCAACAGGTTTCTTCAATATTTCAAAGCCTTTTTCAAGTTCCAGAGAAAAGTTTCCATTTTGATAAACTCATTATTTTATTGAACCAGAAAGAACCTAGTTGATTTTGTAACAGGCAGAAGTGTGCCTAAATACACTCATATTATGATGAATACCTATTTCTTTTATAAGAGTATCAGACTCTGCTGGTGTAAAAATGAGGATAGGGAAGTTGATAAATTTTTGATATAAGTGACAGAGCCTGAAAGTTCCTGTGACGTCAAATAATGCACTTTCTATATGGAAAATGTGATATTATATGTGTGTGTGTGTGTGTGTGTGTTTTTTTTTTTTTATATAAGTGACAGAGCCTGAAAGTTCCTGTGATGTCAAATAATGCACTTTCTATATGGAAAATGTGATATTATGTGTGTGTGTGTGTGTGTGTGTGTGTGTGTGAGCGAGAAGAGGACCTATTTTAAAAAGTTTAGTTTGAGTGTTTTTTGCTGTGATTGTTGTAAGTCTGTGCTTGATAGATTGAGGGTGGTTGTTAGTTTCCTTCTACAAATTTATGTTTAGCTCCATGCTCTCATTTCATACAGTTATTGTGGTAACATAGTTCGCTGCAATTTCTCAGCCCATCATCGACTTTGTATTATAGCAGTGCTTTTCCTTTGTGAATCTGCAGATAGGATCTTCCAGTATACTATTATTTTCTGGAGTTAATAAAAGGTTTACTGGTATCTCCCGTTGATGGATATTTATGTTTATTGCAGTTGCGAGATTGGCTGGACTTATCTCTCAACTATTCTGTACCATCATCTTTATTAATTCTTTCCAGGTAACTAAAACTTCCACAAGCTACGTGGGTGAATGTCAAACAGTATTGATTTTTAATATTTTATTTTTGGTATCTTGTTCAGAGCATTCAGCGTCTCTGGTAAATTAAAGCCAGAAGAAGCTGTTCAAGCTACACTCTCATCTCTGCCTGATGAAGTTGTGGACACGGTTGGTGTCACTTCTTTGCCTTCAGAGGATTCAGTCTCTGAAAGGAGGAGAAAGTTAGAGTTCCTAGAAATGCAAGAAGAATTAATTAAGGTCTGTTTAGGCTCTTAATTGTTTAATTCTAATGAACTGATTGCAAAAATGGGCAGTGAAAGATAACTACAACAAAATCTTCTTCGATCATTTATGATGCTTTTCTCTTCAAATATTCCCTCTCTATTTTTTTTTCTGTTTCCATTGAAAATATTGACAAGCTGGAAAGGATTTCTGGAATGTATCAACTACTTTAGATCTGCATCATGCTGTCTTAATCTGATCCACACGCCCTAGTAGTTTTATCATGCTGTCATGATTTAAGATCATATGTGCTCATCGTGTTCTAGGTGTCAATAATGTACTGTATTCAACCAAATGTCATAGAATTTGTTATTTCAATCTTTTGTTCTCTCTTTTGTGTGAGTGTGAATGTGACCTCGATAAAGTTTCCATCGTGAAGTTTTTCTTTTCATTCTTCTCAGTAACCGTAGAGTTTATTGTTACAGGAGGAGGAAGAGAAAGAGGAGGAGGAGCAAGGTAGGTTGAAGGAATCTGTCATAGGCCAGAAGGATGTAGCCTTGGAAGAGATGATGACCGCAACTGCAAAAGAAACAGAAGATCATGAAAAAACTAAAACTTCGGATAAACAAGAGCAACTTTGCGAGCTTAGCCGTGCATTGGCTGTTCTAGCATCAGCATCGGTGTGACTTCGTTCTTGATTGTTATCTGTTGCTAATCACCACCTGTCATAAACTTTTTATTATCTTTGCTGCCTTTTCAGTCTGTAAGCAGGGAGCGTGAGGAGTTCTTGCGACTTGTCAACAAAGAGGTAATTATTCCATTAGTTTTTACCATTTAGCTTGGGAACAAAAGCATTGAAGATTGCTATTGTGTTTTGTGCCTGGTAATTGGGTTAAAGCAAAAATTGCACCGTAATTCAACACTGTCAAGTCTTTATTTTTCTTCTCCGATTTGATCTTTATCTTGATTCTCATTTCTTCTAATCTTTTCACGATCACATCTTTTTGTGCCATAAACTTCCTGGGTCTTCTCGTTCTTTCTATTCAACGCTGTCAGTTGGACTTTTTCTTTGTTCTGTCCGTTGGAAATGCCTACTTGCATGTGGGTTGTAGGTAAAGGGATTGAAAGTTATTTCATTATATAAGCTATGAACGTAGTAGTTACATTTATCAATTATAGTTTTTTGGCACAGCCTGATTTCCATTGATATAAGTTTATATAATTAACAATAAAGTGCTATGGTGCTTAACATTTGGATCTTGTGCAAAATAGTCTAATGAAATGAGGAAAATTGGCGATTATATGCATATCTCGCCTGAATCTTGATCTCTCATCTCTTCAAGCATCTCATTTTTGTCCACTGTACACAATAGTCCAAAAAACTGTTCTCACTTTAAAATGTTATGAATTGCATGAAGGCTGTGTCACTGTATTATTGACTAGTATAGATGTGATGATTTTGCTTTTCAATTTATGTAAAGCTATCAAGGTTTCTAATTAATAAATGTCAAGTTGGTATCTTAGTAGCTCTATTTTGTGATCTCACTTTGAAATTGAGTTTGCAGATAGAGTTGTACAATAGTGTGGTTCAGAACGAGGGTACTGATGGAGAAGAAGAAGCCAAAAAGGCTTATATAGCAGCCAGAGAGGAAAGTGATCTTGCTGCTGAGAAAGCTACTGGTGATAAAGTTTCTTCAGCGCTTATAAACAAGGCAAGGCTTATTTCTGGATATTTTGGATTTGCTATTTAATAAGATAATACGTAATTATTTGCATTTAATTGAGAGGAAGGCAACATATGCATAGATTTGAAAAATTTACTGGGATTTTACCTACTAGGTCGATGTTATGCTTCACAAGCTTGAAAAGGAAATTGATGACGTGGATGCCAAAATTGGTGACCGGTGGAGGTTGCTCGACAGGTAATAGTATTTGCTAATTGGTAAAGGTGTTTTCGAGGTTTAGTACAACTCAACTTTCAATTTCTGTGTTTAAATAATTATATGCTCAATGCCCATGCATTAAGTTTTAAAGCATTTGATTAATTTTTCGTATATCCATTTAAGTTTCAAGTTTCTTGACAACTTTTATTCTTTGCTGCGCATTCGCACCGTTGAGTCTATGCACTTGGTAAGGGAATCAAAAAGTTAGATGATTTCTAATTTAAGGCCAGGGTACAAAATCTTTTTTTATCACCTGCCAATTACTGTGTAGTGGATCTGCGGAATTGTTATAATACCTATTTTGTGGACTTAATTCATACTTTTTCAATTAGAAATACAATTTTGAAGACTATCGTTTGTACAGTACAGTCTATTTATTTTCTCAACTCTTGTTAAAATAATCTTCCCTGTAAAAACACTGGGATTTTAGATTTCAAGCACAACTCATCGGTCTTTCCGTTTCAATATGAAAAATACAAGAGTGGTCTGAACATCGCAGCTTTCACTTAGTGGAATAGCAGTTAAGATACTTTGAAAAAAGTACGTGTTTTTTGCTTTTGCATTTGGAGAGAGCATAGAGTTACTGTGCTCAAGAAGTCACACGTGTTACTGGATTTGGGATGTTGTGCTTGAGAAGTGAGAAAATTCCTCCAGAATTGTCACCACAGTTTCAGCGGCATTTGGTTCATAGAAATGAAGCTGAATTTTTTTCTTGACTTCATGTTTCATCTAGTGATCTTGAAGTCAGCGTGGTGGTTGTAGACACGGTTTATGACTTTACTTTTTTTTTTTCCGCTAAGTTTCCATCCTGTGTTTCTACCGAAATATCCATAATTTTCCTACTTTTGAGCAATTTAACAACTCTTGACACTATAGTGGTTTTGAAATTTATTTACTTTCTGGAAAACCTTGTTTTTTCTTCAGTTTCGTTAAAAATGTATGAAAACTCATCTCGATTCTTCAGTTTACACAAAATTATCTCTTTTTGCTTTAATGATTTTTATTCGTTTATTGAGTTTTTCAGAAATTAAACTAGATTTTTGTGGCTCTCGGAATTTTCTCCAAAAATTTCTGAGATCTAGAGATTTCAAACTCAATTCATAAAGAAAATCTTATCCAGCATCCTGCAACTATTTGCTTTGATATCCATTGGCAGGGATTATGATGGCAAAGTGACTGCTGAGGAGGTTGCATCAGCTGCTATGTACCTTAAAGACACCCTAGATAAGGAGGGTATTCAAGAATTTATCAGCAGTCTTTCCAAGGATAGAGGTTCGCACACACTTTTGTTACTTATTTGGGTACAAACCTTTCATGTAACATAAATTTTAAAGTCGTGACAACAATGGTGGATGTGGACCCTGTCAATTCTACACTAAAAGGAGATTTGACCCCCTCCTATTGATGTAAGAATTTGTGCTGTTTGTTTGGAAATGGACAAGTATTGTTGGTAGAGTTGTGTTGACTTGAAGGCTTGAAGCTCTCTAGAAAGAACAATGATATCATATTGAATCTCCCTACAGCTGACAAAAATTACAAGGGGGGATGACTTCTTGCATTGATAAAATACTATAAAAAATCTCAATTGGGCTGAGTCTATAGTTCTATTTGTGATGGATGTTTTAGTTTTTACCGTCTGTATTGTTGTTTGTATCTGTTAATAGTTACCTTCATCTTTTTTTTAGTGCTCAGCATGATTGCTAATGCTTACAATCCTGATATTTGGTTTCTAACTCACGTTTCCGCTTTTTCTATTTCTAACAGAGGGCAAAATTCTTGTGGAAGATATAGTTAAATTAGCCGATCAAACAGAAGATGCAGAAGCAGAAGAAGCAAAAAAAGCTTAGGCCTGAGTTTTGTTAATATATAAAATTTTCTGGTTCGTTCGGCTTCGGTGAATTTCATTTTTCCCCTTTTGTCGGTGGACAACTTTGCACTATTACGTATGGATGAACTGAAACTTTAATATGGGTTCTTCTATCGTAGCCGCTAGTTGCAAAGGAAGTGATATATATAAACTCAGATAGAAGCTAGTAATTTTCATTATTTAATTTTTGCTATACAGTATATCTCAATCTTGTTCTCTTAAAGTGACTATGTACTTTGATTCTTGTTTATGTGATTTTGTCCATGAAAGATCTTAAGATAGAAGTTAATTGGCTTATAATATTTGAATAAATAGCTCACTTTTGATCCATACATTACTTAATATTTATATTTCTTCATTTGTAGATTGCCATATTTTAATAGTTATATTATATTATATTCATTTAGTGAATGTATAGATTGCTTTGTTTTAATAATTATATTCATTTTCAAATCTTCGTCTTCCAATCTAGGTTAGTTCCATTTCTTCCATTGCATAAATATGAAAATTGAAAAACATCTTGATGTCAAATTAATCCTGCTGTCAATGTTTAAACGAAAAAAAATTCATTTAGTATTCCATTGGCCATCAACTCGAAACAAGCCAAATTCTTGCTCTGGCGACCAGGTTTTTGTGATGTGCTACTGAGAATGACTCAGTGACATTCATAGACTCTTAGAATTCAAGTTCATCTTCTTGAGCTCTGATTGCAATCACATTTGTTCATGTATGAGGGGTACGCATATCTTGAAAGTTTAACAGAAAATGGTGCTGAGTGCGTATTGGATTTCCTGCTACTTATTTATTATAAGAAATAAATAAATATATGTGGATATCAAAGAGGAATAGAATGCCAAAAAATATATAAATTCTTACATTAATGTAGCAGTGTTGAACTGAGAATCATGTAATTATTACTGCCGATATGTTGTTCTGTAGATCAATCTCTTGAAGCTGTCTGTCTGCTAATTCTGCCACTCATTTCTAGGTTGTGCTCATACGCATTGTTCCTCAATTTCCTGTCAACTACAATAAGATCACACATATATTGGAAAATTAATTGATTGTTGTTTGATAAATATAAATAAAAAATTATATTGAATTGTTCATTCCTGCTGATCATTGGTTCCATAGATTACATGCTGAATCCGAGGCAAGCTGAAAATCTTTGGTGTCTGAGACCCCTTAAGGGGTACATGTTCATAACTTGGAAGTATTGGAACCCAAGCTCAAATATTCGTTCGCTGAATACTATAAATGCCTATGTTCTGTCAAACTCTACGTTATATAGAATTCATATTTGCGTCAACAGATCTATTGGAAACTCAGAGTGGTAACTCTTACATTTACGAACGATGCCGGGCTTCAGACGACGAGCTGGATTTTCTTTAATCGGATATGTTGTTTCTCGTCTGCAGCGATTGTGCCACGTATCTGAGCCAGTTTCAAGTCCCCATGTTCCTTGGCGAGCCTTGCAATGAGAAATGAAAGTTGCTCTTTCTTGGAATGAAGTGTAGATGAATGCTAGGTATGGGGTTGTTCTCCGTTTGAGGATCCTGCCAATTAATAACCGCATGAGGGGGAAAAAATTATTATAACTAAAGACTCCCTAAATTTTTTCACAAACATATTCATCGACATTTGCCGCATAAGATATTTTCACAAGATAACTATTGCGTGTGCCATTGACTGATAAGATCTCACCATGCCTGAACCGATAGATACCGCGTGGTTCTCTCTATTTGCTTCATGTCAACGCGTCCCGTAAGATAAAGGTCTGTGTTGAGAAGGTCACCATGCCTATTCTCTTCAGCAGTCCAAATAGCCCAAGGAGTGAGGCTTGCACCCGTCTCATCTCGAACTGTATCTAAGGTGTTAATCATGGTCTGATAAGTCGGAAGCGCTTCCTCTGTAATCATATCACCAACCAACACGACAAAATACTCATCGGGGATTTCTTTTGATCTTTGCCTCACTTCCTTGACTTGGTCTTCAAACCCTTCTGAAGCAGGGTCTGGTAAAAAGTCGCTAGGCTTTGAAGACTTCTCAACGTAATTTAGGAGCACCAAGAGGTCACTTTCAGCCCAATCTTTAAGAGAATCGAAGATTTCACGCTTTTCTGGTGGCATGGAATGGGTGACCTGAACATGTACTTCTCGAGGGTGGACTGATAGGCTTCTCGACGTTTATGATATCTCAGCATTCGATTAATCGAAACGTTTCAGACGTACAACAGAACAATAATGTGCAATGAACCGCAAGAATAGAGTAAAAATTTTATGGTTGTGAGTGATACAATCAGTGAAAAGAAACAATACAGTAGTTCCATCACTTCAGTTTATCTTTTCCCACGATTAAGTCACAAACTTGGAGTTTGACAAACTAATTCACAAATCTTTGTCATTTTTTCTAAAATCTTTTCTCGTTTCTTGTTCATCTAGGAGGAAACTAGGGAGTTGGAAGGCAGATGAGACACTAAAATAATAATTGGTGGCACAAAAGTGTCCAAATCAATAAAGAACTGAACGAGTTATACCAACTACTCAAATTGCTTGTAAACAAAAGGTCAATAACACTGTGACAATATGCTAAAGGCAAACAAACTATCCATTGACGATATCAGAAACCATGACTACTTCACAATATATCTTCACAAATTAACTCCATAAAATAATCTAAAATTATAAACTATTAAATACCATATTTTTTTAAAAATAATAAAAAAACAAATTTATTTATTATCTTTTATATTTTTGTATTTATGACTTATTCTTTCACTTACCCAAAATATATCCAACAATATTGCTTCCTTCTTTTACCTATCTGTTATTTTGGTTTGTTCATAATAATATTTTTATAATAATTATATAACATTTTAGTGGATCGGCATTTGATTTAATTAATTAGTAACTATATATATGCGTTTTTAGTTAATTAGTTATATACATTATAAAATAAAAAAAAAATGAAAACACAAAAGAATAAGAAGTCGCATAAAACTTAACCAAGTACTAGAAGGATCCGGTGGTGACGTCTATTACATTATTTATGTGCATAATATATACTCTCAAACTTATATACAAGACAGATTTATGCATGGATACGTTCAAGTAATCACATGTACGTAGCTTAAAATTTCATGCGGACAAATACTTGTAAAATAGTTGTTCGAATATTTCCAACTCCTTAACCGGCAATGCAACCGAAACATTCACCCCGCCGCCACCAACGTCAGAAAATAGCAGGATAATATCCTTTCTATGGTACACCACTGGACAACTATACGCTGGCTTCCCCCACGGATACATTACTTCATCAAACCCTAATTTCCACCAAGAAGAAATCAACACCTCTCCATTTGGGAACCCTCTGTGAACCTCTCCCCAATCTATGACGGACCTCGCGTATTCGTCAGTCATTCTGGCAGCCCCATCCGAGATCATGTCGACCAGCTTTGAGAAAGGATAGTCTTCCAGGTCCATGCACTTTGCTGACGCGTAAGCGCTGAGTACCGCGTTTCCGCAGTAGGAATGTGGCAATGGAGGGTTCAGTCTAGATCGTATGTCCACGGCGTAGAGGATCGTGTAGACCCGATCCCAGTTGTTCTGGACAGGATTTGACAGGAATTTGCATCTCCAGATGTGCGCGGTCACCACGTTGAAGCTGGTGATCTTCGTTGTTTTGTTGGTTTCGCAACCAGATTTTGCTTTCTGTTTCAGGTAACTGATGTCACTCGGGCTGAGATTAAAGATTTTGAAGTCTAGATCTTCATCATCGCTAGCAAATACTGGACGCTGTTCCCTGATGTGATTGAGTTCGAGCATTTCTGGGTGGGGAAAAGTCACTTGCGGAGGAGATCTGGCTGCAAGGAGGCGGCGATTATTGCAAGGCTTGATGGCCAAGGGTGTATCATCAAATGCTTGTGAGGCGAGGTTTTTCAAGAAAATTATGAAGCTCAGCCCATCGAACAGAGCATGATTCGTAGAGATTCCCAGCGCGAAGCCGCCGCACTCGAATGATGTCACCTAGAAAATAATAATAATTTTGGCCTTAAAGTTAATATTGCAGATCAAATTTCACTCTTCTTTCTTTCGCATAAATATATATATATATATATATATATATATCAATCTGCTAACCACTAATTAGGTATATACCAAAATGAGTTGTATAGTCTTACATGCTTTCTCTCATTGTTTGGGAGTGAATTATTAGAAAACCAGAGTGAGTACATATATTTCGGGGGCAATAATTGGACGTTCAGCTCTTATATAACAAAAATTATATATATATATTTTAAAAATTTAAATTTTAATATTATACCTTGTAAGTTGCAAGACATGCATATTGAGATTTATACCTGAAAAATGCAAAGTGGCTGATCTCGATCTTCATTGTTATCCCAGCTCTGCATAATTAGCTCTCTATATGCTGGATTGGGATAGACCAAATCCACAATCTCCTCCAACATATACTCGGTTGAAGCCTCGACGAACCCAACACCACATCCATCGCACTCGATCTCCAGCCGTCCTGTCTGTCGGTTCAAATTCAATTTTCCGGCCAAGAAATCATAAGGGTCCTGCATCAATTTTTGTATCGCATTTTTAAGCCTAGCGGCCACCACTTCCAGCGGGAAATCCGGGTTGGCAGGGAAGAAATGAATTGTTTGAACATTGAAATTAAGTACTTTGTCTATGTTGGACAAAAATATTGAATCGTGCTCAGTTTCTTGGATTGATAATAATAGGGTTGAATGGTGGATTTTGACATTAAGATCTTGGATGGAAGGTTGATGAAGAGTTCTCATATTCCTGATCAGATCAGGTTTTCCTTCGTTATTATATTTACGTATGTATAAAATAATGTACAATGTGTATGTGAAATGACTTGCATAATAATCTGTTGGCATCTATCTATATATAGATGATTAATTGTAGGAGCTCCACATGCATAAACTAAGCCTAAGTAGTTCAATAATTCCATATGATAATTTAATTTACATAACTTTATGTATAATATATGTATTTTTTTATGCCGATTTGTTGAATGGGACTACTATAATTTATAATTATGTTATGAATAAAATGTCATGTATGTTAAAGGGAAACTTATTTTTGGTCATATATATTTAATTTTTGCAATTTTTATTTTCTATGTTGTCAATTTTCAGTTGTAGCTAGTTATGTATCTCTCAAATTTTGACAAATTTAATCCTTCTTTTTATTATCAGGAATGCCGATGTTACACTTCACACATCCACACTGTGTCGATAACACATCAGCTCCACATTATCGTCACGTTGGAAAAAAATAAAATAGCAAAAAAAATATATTAATGATTAAAACTATAAAGAATAGATCTACTTGTGAGACTGTCTTACGAATCTTTATCTGTGAGAGGGGATCAACCCTACCGATATTCACAACAAAAATTAATAATCTTAGCATAAAAAATAATATTTTTTCATTGATGATCCAAATAAGAGATCCGTCTCACAAAGTACGACCCGTAAGACCGTCTCACACAAGTTTTTGCCAACTATAAATAAACAAAATCGAAAAAAATAAATATATAAAATCAAAAATATAATTTCACGTGTTTTAATGAGAACACAGAATTGGTTGGAATACCTACCTACATGCAATTGTGTGATGATCTATTTTTTTCTGGTTCCTACGTTGTATGTTTTTCTTCCTCTATGCCCATGGGCCCTCATCTCAGTTCTGAAAAATAAATAATAAAAACAATGCCTTTTTTAAGCTACCTTAATTAGGCTGATACGTGCCCAATTCTATGCTGTTTATTTTGTATATTTACACGTCCCCCACAACCCAATAGGTCCATTTCGAGTGTACTTAAGTGTCAATAAATACAAGCATCAAATGGTTCGATTAAATTGACTTTAGTTTTAATTAAATTATGTAAAATAATGACATTTGTTCGTTCAAGTTTTCCTGGTTTTCCAGATGGTATAAGCCAACGATAGAGGAACTGCCAGGCTGTAGACTGGGAAATGGATAAACGGATTCATCTCATACGCTCTCATAAGAGCTCTGCAGTTCTGCATGAGTAAATGAAGAATTCCACCATGTTAGAAACAAACAAAAAAGAAACAATGGTGACATTTATTATACAAATAATGAAAAACCGAGTTGTCAAATACAAAACTCTGCTCCACTTACGATACAACAAAAACATAATGAAGAAATTCTATCAAGTCAATATAACTGATCAAGAAAGTGTGATCACGAAACAAAAGCTTCAGCTTATCAAACAAGATCTTTGGAAGGGAACATTCGAAATTTTTAGAAATATAATCCACTTCATTTTTTACTCATAAGAATTCCAAACAAACTCGTAGGAAACTCAGAAAACAATCAAATCAAGGCTAATCTGAGACAGTTCGCATAACTGATCATATAATTCAACTACAGGTTGGGTATGAAAGTGTAATTGGCAGATAAAGGAAACATGTATAATAATGGATCAGAAAATTAGAGTGAGACTACAAAACTCAAGGATTGTTTTAATGCATTGGAAAACCGTATAGCAGCTTCTTGCCAAAAAAATTATAGATCCAATAATTCCCATACTCAAATCAACCCATTTATTTTGATTTTTCAAATTCCAAGTCATTGATTAAGCACAGAAATCTACCTTTAAGTGTTTCCAACCGACGGCCAGAGATACGACCAGGAAAAATGTCCTAAGCCAGCTGTTAAGAAGAATCAGTTCTGATACTTTCTTGGTGCGATTGTTAGGAAATGCAGCTTCCTTGTTTTTGCCATCAGTCTCATCTTTCTTCTACTTGAAAGAGAAATAAGGTAATCATGATATAAACCCCTCTCAGCAACCAACATGATGATTGCAATAATTGCTGGCAAAAGTATAAAATAAAGATGTGGAAGCACTATCACCATAGCATCTGGAAATCCAAGAAAATCCATCTTTCCAAAATTATTAAATTTCAGAGCCACCCCTCGGTAAGTCATGTATCCCAGTTCTCCACCTTCATTAAAAATTTGACCAGAAAACCAAGGGAACAACACAAGGTAAAACAAAGTAACCTATCATACAGCACCATGCTACAGGAACATTGTGTATGTCTACCAAAATCCGAGCTGTTCCATTAACGAAGTGAATATCTTTTGGGAAATGGTTCCTCAAAAGCTTTAATATTCCATGGGGCACCAGAGGTCGCCACCGGATCCTTCCAGCTTTGTCATTAACGTCTCCACACAACAAGAAGATTTCCAGAACTAGAGTGATAGATCCTAGCCACAACTGAGATAAATGGAGAAGTGGAGAAAACCAGAGCTCTGATTTCCCGGTAAGAAGCGTCTGCTGTCCGACATTGATATGATTTTGAAGTAAACCTGGAGTCCAGAGGTAAAGTTGGCAGTGTAATAGTTTTCTTGGCTCCTAACTTGAAGTCAATATCAACAAATGATATATGGCCATCATCAATTGCCAAAATGCGCATGGCTCTACTTTTTCTCCAATCACTCAATTCCCATTCCCAGAATTCATTAAATTTTGTCGCACCATTCGAACAATTAGCTGCTTAATTGGAATAACTGTTTTGAACTTCGCTGATGATGACTTGAGTGATACCTCTTAAAATTATTTCCAAATTTTGTGTGCAAATGCCCACATAAGTAGGCAGATAATGAGTGCACGAGGAAGCTATCCTTCAGGGTCTTTCCAGACTTTGTGGCGTCTGAGAATGAAAGAGGAAAATGCCCAAAGGATAACTTGGTAAAGATTGAGATGACTGATAATCCCATTGCGAGAGTTCAGAATTTATATCAGTTAATAATAGTTGGGCCTCACAAACCAGATGGCATGGTGCTGTCAAACCCGACAAAAATAAGTTTCCTTTTGCTCGTCTGGATAGCTCAAAAATATACATAAAGGATGAGAGAAAAGCACGACGTTAATTAATGCCAAGTATTATTTATAGCAACATCAGGTCAGTTATAATTAATTGTTAACGACGTATAGCAGACTACATTTAGTGTGATTCACAGAATTAAGCTCATGGTGTTAGAATTAATCAGCATACAATTCTAAGTTCTTAAGTAATCCCCTCGTACCAAGAACTATGAAAAAGAAACAATTCCAGAGATGATAACCAGGAACAGCAGAAACAAAAATGGTGATAAATAATGGCTACGTGAGGCCGTCTCACACAATCAACCAATAAAATGCGGATCCCATAAGTTATGGGACTCCATGTACGATTGTGCATGGTAGCTTAAAAAAAGGGAGGGTTAATCACCTACTTGAATTGTGATGCTATTGACATTTCCACTTCTTTTAAGAAGACCATTGAAGCTGTATTTAGTGAAAAAATCATATGATCCACCAATGGATGGAACACAAAAGTTATCAACTATCATGACTCCCAAAGTCCAAAGGATGATATCAACCCAACCAAAAAAAAATGATAAAAAGGACACTTCCACTACCAAAATCTACAATTCATAAAACTAAACAGCGAAAAAGAAGTAAAACAAATGCACACCAAAGTAACTTAATAAGAGCAACACACCTGTGAGATCACCCGTGAGGAGGACCAAAGCAGGTTTGATGAATGAAAGGATGGGTCCAAGTCCAACAATTTCCCTGAAGTCGTGAGCTCTGTCAGGGTGGTGCACACTAAAATAGAGATCAGACAGCTGCACCACCTACGCCAAATCCTCTGGCCCATTCTTCAGCTCAATCGTTTCGCTTGCTTCCGATGTCCGGAATGGGGCTGTAAAGATTACAAGGAAAATGGCGATCGGAATCACAATCCCCATTCCTTCCACACTTTCCCCTCTCATTTAACTTCCCTGTGGCTCGCCGTCCATGTCATCCTCGATCAAACGGAGCTTTCTTGATTGGGTTCGGCCCTCAGCCCGGTATTAACAGGCCATCAATTTTTGTTTTCCTTACTCAGATTTGCTGAAAATATTTGTTACAGCTATGAGGCTGGAGCACATGTGCTAAGTTTGAAGTTTATAAACTTTAGTCCTTGCACTTTGTAAACAGATGGCTTCTTGTTTTTTCATAACTGGATTCAATGAAATGTTGATTACTTGATTTTGATATTCTTTTCTTGTAATTTTCTGACAGTAAAGAAGAAAGGATTACAGAGAGAATTGTTATGGCCATCGATGGAGGTAGCCAGCAACTCATGGCCGATTTTTTTCCTGTTGCCAGAAGGTAGTTTATCACTATCATTTTCTCTATGAGCAAGGTACATCGTTGATCATTAGATGCACAAAAGATAGCAGCATCAACCGTTATATTCTTATTCAATTTTAAATGAAAATGCATCCTGTAAACTGTAGCTAAAATGGAAAAAATTTGCATTGATTTAATGTTAAAATCGCTTGGTGGTCCTGCTAGAAAGATGGAAACACCTAAAATTAAAGCTGAGAAGCTCACCATTTTCCTACTCGATGAAGTGTTTCTCAAATCTGTTTGCAGTTATCAGTTGGAAGCCTTGGAGAAAGCCCTAAAACAGAATACAATTGTTTACTTGGAGACTGGTAGTGGAAAAACTCTCATTGCAATCATGCTCCTCCGCAGCTACGCTCACCTCCTCAGAAAGCCTTCACCATTCATAGCAGTTTTTTTGGTCCCTACCGTTGTTTTGGTTGCTCAAGTATGTGATTGATTCTGAATTTACATTGACATTATAATAAAGTTCTATTTATCCGGTTAGGATAGAAAATTTAGTTTTGAGGAAGGGTTTTGCTCGAAACTGTTGGAATTTAGGTCAATATTACCACAATCATTTATTGTAAAATGAAAGGATTTAGTACGGCATTTGGAAGATATGATTTTTCTGTTGTTTTGCTAAGAATCTCTGTATCTTTTAGAATCTATTACTTTGAAGCCTAGAGATGTTCCTGATTGCAACAGTTTTACGTAACGTAATTATACTTCCAGTTTTCAGTACCAAGATTTTTGCAGTGTTAACTTCTGACTTTGATGCTATCAGCAAGGTGAATCAGTGGCAATGCTCACTGACTTGAAAGTGGGCATGTACTATGGCGAGTTAGGCGTTGATTACTGGGATGCTGTCGAATGGAAGTTGCAAAAGGATGAAAATGAGGTTTCCTTGACTTCATTATCTGCTGTTGATTTATTTAATTTATCACTAATTTATTTAATATGTATAGATCGTGATTCATGTCTTCGTGGGATATTTTTCGAGGTGGTTGAAATTTTGGTGATGGTTTTAAAGTAACTCAGGGAGATAATACTCAATTGTACGTGTTTGTGATAGTTGCTTGTGTAACCACTTTATACCTTAAAAGTAAATTTTTTAATCCCCTCAAAATTGCGCTTAAGAGCGCCTCCTTGGCTTATGATCAGGATGGTCCACCCCTGCATGCACCGGTCAATGTTGTTTTTACTTGTTTGGCACTATTTTTATTTCTGACAATGTCTAGTCCAGCATAAAGCACAACATTTGCCACCATAAATTTAAAACACCCAATTCTCTTTTTTGATGCTAACTGGGATCCTTGCAGCTTTGAACAACTATGTCAGCACCAGGTTGGCCATTTTTCAGTTTTCTTCTTGTTTGACCTGATTTCTCCATGTCCTTCCTAATCGCCATTTTGTTTTCTGCAAATGACAATTGCACAACACTGAAATTTTTGTAGTAAATAGGATTATTGCTTAAATTAATCATGTATTGCACCAGTGTTTCTATATAGATTATGCATAAAATTGTCTTGTTGCTTATTCAAACAAAGATTTTGATTCACATCCTCTGAGAATTTATATACGATATTTTTCAATTTTCGTAATAGAAACTTTTGAAAACATTGCCTAGTCTCACGAAGTCAGTTTGTTTCAATTATTCGTTAGAATAATATAATAATTCATCTGGAATTTGTAACTTATCTGTATAGCTATTGTGTTGAAGAAACTAACAATGAGTTAATGGTTATCATGAATATGAAATTGATTACTTATGGTTGCATGCATGCTTACATAATGTCAGGGTGTTTTTTGTTTAAAAAAAAACTCTTGAAGTTTTATTAATTTTTTTCTATATGTAACACATTGACATGACAAAATACGCTGGTTGTCTCTGTAGTTCTTCTACCATTCACTGTCATGTTCTGTGTTATCTTATCAGCTGGTTTAGTGTTATTTTCACGGAATAGGAAAACCTCTTCATTTATTTCTGTTTATTTTAGAAATGAGAATTATATTGGTCTATCAAATGTGATCTGTCTAATAAACAGAAATTATTCAAGGCATCCCTTGAACACTCGTATCCAAAAATTAATATCTGCATTCTGCTCTTCATGTCATTTCTCTATGTTCCATGTTTCAGGTGCTTGTGATGACACCACAGATCTTGCTTGATGCCTTGAGGCACAGCTTTTTGAGACTCGATCAAATAAAAGTTCTAATATTTGATGAATGCCATAATGCAAGAGGCAAACACCCATATAGTTGTATTATGATGGTAATATACTTATTTCATGCGGGCCATTTGGTTAATCCATTGATCTTTTCTCTTGAAAACAAATTTTATATCCATGAGACTGGTAAGGTGTTGTGGTAGGACATAAAACATAATGCAATGTTGATCATCAGCCACCCAAGCCATGTGATTAATATATTAAATTTTTTATTACTCAAATTGTTAGGAAGTTCAATCAATTATTTCCAAAAGGTCGTGATGAATATGATGTTTCATAATTGTAATTTCTACATGACCTAATCATCCTCATATTTCAATACAGAGGACTTAGCAAACGTACAGAAAACCTAGTGGCAAAATTTAAAAGTTAAATACAATATGCATCCCGTTGAAATCATGTGAATATATATGTTAATGATTTTTTTTTTTGTTGATTTAGAATGGATATCATTATTATCATATGAAAACCTCATTGTGCCTGATCTTCCTGTTATGGCCCCACCCTGCTGGATTTTCTGTGATCTATAATGTCTTGGATTTATCTAGTTAAAAGAACAATATTCTGTACAGGAATTTTATCACCGTGAACTCTCATCAAATAATCAACAGCTTCCTAGAGTGTTTGGGATGACGGCTTCACCGATAAAGGCTAAAGGTATGTGTAATATATTTCGTGTTTAAATATTATTTGACATATAAAATTCACTGCTCTTGACCTTTTGCGATGTTGTGTGTCAAAATTATGCAGCTCTAAGTTCAAGATCTGCCTACTGGGAACAGATCAGTGAACTTGAAAGTCTTATGAATTCAAAGGTGTTGTCCTGTTACTCTATGCTTTTACTTATTGATCAATGGAAGTAAACTTAGGTTGCACTTGGATTAAAGGATTTGAAACTATGGATTTCAGCTATTTGGTTGTTTGGGTGAATTTATATCGGATGAATTTCAAATCCGTCCATTCTTAACGTGTGTAAATGCAGCGAGTTACGATGAATTTGAAATCCACCAGGTTGAATGTCATTTCGAATTAACCCTTCAAATATGTCCTCAAATCAAATCCTATTGCGCCCTTGCAGTTGAAGAAGTAGATTACGATAATCGATATATTTTAGCTTTCTATAATTTTGTGGTATTCAAAATATGCTTTTTTAAAAACGAGTAGCTTGGCTAGAATTCTTCATTTCTTTTTACTAATGTATATGTGGACTTATTCTATCTCCTTGAACCTTGAGTACTCAGTTCTTATGTAGCATGCACTAGTATGTACCATCATCTCCTTGAACATACTTCTTTACCTCTAATTTTTTCTGGTCCTCCTCAAACACAACATACTCAAGGTAGTAGAGAATATGATGTTGAATTTGTTAATTGCAAGTTAGAAGGTTGGCTCTTGATAACATTACTATATTTACTAGTAAATATTTTATATTCTATACACGCACTTCCATGTTTAGTTGTTACATTGATTGGAAATATCATTTGGCAATACTTTTTCATTGTCACTGTCACCTGATTTACATGTCTATTTATAATTTAGGTTTTCACATGTAAATCGGATTCAGTTTTATCTCAGTATGTCCCATTTTCAACCCCTAAAGTGAAGATATACAGGAAAACAGGGGTACCTCACACTGTTTATGCACGCATTACTGGTGAACTGAGCAGGTTGATAACGAAGGTATGCACATATATTTCAATAAATGTGTACTAATTTGTTTTGTGATGCAGCACAAGTTTAAAATGCTTTCATATTATTGATTTCCTATTATAAGATTATTCTATTTCAGTATTAAGATTTTCTATATATGGTATTATGATTTCTGTATTTTAATTCTTCCATCTTTTAGTTGCATTAGAACTCTATATATAGGTCTATTATTTGCAAAAAAATAATTCATCCAGAATTAGTAATATTTCAATTTCATATTGTTTTACGCAATTGAGTTGAGTTTTATTGTTTCATTTGAAACATCCCTTCCACCGCAACATTTTTCTCAATGAAGGTGTATACACTTCCATTAATAGGTAGTAATATTTCATCCCTTGAGAAAGATATGGTTGCTTTATTTGCTGATGATCCAATTTACATCGAACGGTGTTTACAAGATAAATGGATGAAAATAATACATCCAAATAATTTTAAAGGTAGGTTGGAATAACTCCAAGTTTAGGGAAATTCTTTTTGAGAATTTCAACAGATGTAACATAGTTAAGAACACAGTAGACTTCCTGTTAATCAAATATGAAAATATTAAAACAGCATCACCCAAAAATACTTAGGGAAATTCTTTGAGCTTGAGACTAGGATGTTCTGGTTTGGGTCACGAAGAAGGGTATGGACTCAAACACAATGTTAGACATGGTAATTAGTACTGAAAGTCAGATGGCTGGTGTTTTTGTTTTCCAACAAAACTTAAAGTCTAGGATGCCAAGTACAGAAATACAAATTGCAAGGTATGGCAAAATCTGTATACTGCTGTGAAAAGAATGATTCTCCGAGCTTTACTTAAATATAAAATACAAGGAGCTAAAATAGTAAACTACAGGATTTACACTAGCAAAGAATTTTGTCGTTGTTTATCCATATTTACGGTTCAATCTATGCTACACCTGATATGTTTTAATGCAAAAACATCAGTTGATCTTCTGAATTCAAATAAAAACATTGTGGGTTCACAAGAAGATCAATTGATATTCTTGTATTAAAACGCAGCAGGTGTGCTTGGTGTAGCATAGACCGAACCCATATTTACACTTATTAACATGCCCCCATTCAACATAAACCAAAACTGCGATTTTTGTACTAATATTTCTTCTATTATTAATGTTTACTCTGTAATATTTCAGCACGAACTTTCTCTCCATGGACCGAATATCTCAACATCTGATTTAGAATCTGCAATAAAAAGATTGCATAAGCTTCTATCAACCTTCAGATTTTGTTTAGAGGAGCTGGGGATTTGGTTAACCTTGAAGGTATCTATTTGGAACATGCTTAAATATTTAGAGTTGTGATACTTGATACTGAAACATACTCCTGTTTTGAAACAGGCAGCAGAGGTTTTCTCTCTTGAGGAAGCAGACATCTTGTCATGGGGTAGACTGTACGTATCTGGTGAGACTGTCCTTGGGGCTTTCAGTTTGGATGTTGTTCAGGTCTTATCTGCATTTTTTCCAGCTGGTATTATTTTATAGTTAATCCAGTCTATTTTTATGCTTAAGCTTCCTAGTTTTGTCTTTTTTTGAACGTTTTTTTGGGTGATTTTCCTGCTTCTTCTTAGATCCAAATTGGTCACTTCGACATGATATAATAGCTAATGCGAAGGCAGGGTATCTTACATCTAAGGTTTTGTGCCTCGTTGAGACTCTTCTTGAGTACAGGTGTGCTGATTTTTGTTATCATATGAAATTCTTGAGATGTATTAGTATTTACTTCTATTTATTCATACTTTCAGATTTAACAATGGTGGCACATGATGAGTGGAGTGAGATATTTTAAATATTTAAAGAGCAATATATTTGATTAAAAGGGAAAGTTAAAATTTTTCCTTCAATTTGCAATTTTTTCACCTTTGGTCATGTTAATAATGAATTTAGATTTTTAGTCATGTAACTTTTATTTTCCCCACTTTTGGTCCTACTTTGACCGGAGTCGATCATGTTTGTCGGTAAAAAAGAACCAAAAATGAAAAAAACATACAAGCTAAAGGATCAAATGAAAAGCATATACACAATATAGGACCAAAAATGAAAAAAACATGCATGTTACATGACTATAATTCAAAATTCACCGTTAACAAGACTAAAAATAGAAAAAGTGTAAATTACTTAATAAAAAATATGATTCTCTCTTATTAAAATAATTTATAAAAATAAACTACTTTTGGGAATTGTTAAATTAAATTAAATTGAATGATTATATTGACAAATGTAGAAATTGATAGAAATATATTTTTGGGAATTATTGCAAATCAGCTGATGATATTTGATTTTATTTTGTAAAATGAAAACTTGGTTTGTGGGATGGAAAACAAATGTTGCATTAGTCTATAATTGTTTCTTAATTTCATAAATTTGGTCGAGAGCTTCTTCAGTTCTTTTTATTTTCTTTCATAACAATGTTTGACCAGGGATATGAAGAATTTGAGGTGCATAGTGTTTGTTAAGAGGATTGTTACAGCCATCGTTATTTGCTATCTGCTGAACGAGTTGCTTCCTGAATTAACTGGGTGGAGTGCAGAATACACAGCAGGGAACAATTCCCGGTTTCGGTCTCAGAGTAGGAAAGAACAGAACAAAATTGTGGATGAATTCCGCAATGGAACTGTAAGACTTGGTCGTACATGTATTTGTGGTTTATCACTTAGGCTTTGGGTTTTCCGGGGAAATGTTCTTCTCCTTTCTGACTTGTCATTCTGGATATTATTTTAAGCCAATGTTCTTCGCATCATAACTTTCAGGTTAACATTATCATTGCCACTTCTATGCTCGAAGAGGGATTAGATGTCCAAAGTTGCAATCTTGTTATAAGATTTGATCCCTCTGCCACTATATGTAGCTTTATTCAATCCCGTGGGCGTGCTCGAATGCAGAACTCAGATTTTGTGCTAATGGTGGAAAGGTGAGCTTAATTGCTTAAATTAAATAAACAAGGAGAGAAATATCAACTGTTGGTTCCTTGTCAGATTCCTCCATAAAATTTCATTTACTTTAGATGCACCTCTGGGCTTCTTAACTACAGTTGCAGCTTCAGGCTTCAGTGTATTCATAAAATATATTGGGAACAAAATAGGTCACTACTTGATTTTCTTTCCTCATTGGTGTAAACTTCATGTTGCAGTGAAGACACATCGGCTCTCTCTCAGGTGAAGAACTATTTAGCCGGTGGGGAGATGATGCGAAGCGAGTGTTTGAGCCATGCTGATTTTCCTTGTGAACCACTTGATCAAATGTATAGCGAACCATGCTATGAAGTTAAAGCCACTAGAGCAATTGTGAATTTGAGTTCTAGCGTGTCATTGATTTACTTCTATTGCTCGCGGCTACCTTCTGATGGGTTAGCATCCCCATCTTTGTGCCTGCACATTCCAACATTACCTTTCTTAATGCTTCATATTATAAATTCTCAAAATTAAGAAAATAGCTTCTTTGCTAAGATTGCTTCTTTGTTCTCGATTCTTAGGTACTTTAAACCTTATCCTCACTTTAACATTTATAAAGAGCTGCAATCTTGCACACTGCTACTTCCCAATAGCTGCCCAATACCAATTGTTGAGGTTCAGGGAAGTATCAAAGTTCTAAAGCAACTAGCTTGCCTGGAAGCTTGCAAGCAACTACATCAGGTTGGTGAACTGACAGACAATCTTGTGCCAAATACTCTGGAGGAAGAAGCAGACACGCAGGAATCTAGTACTTTTTTTTATAGTTTTCATTTTCTTGGGATTAAATGTTGTCATCCACCCCCAGATCAAAATTGTAAGATGTCTCAAGTGTTAATTTATCTGAATGTACAGGATGTGAACCTTATGCTGAGGATCATACGAAGTACTTCCCACCAGAATTAGTTCACCCTCAAGAGATAGGTTCTCAAACATTGTACCATTGTTATTTAATTGAGCTGAACCCAAACTTTCAATATGAAGTCAAGCTTCAAGATATTGTGCTGGCTGTCCCTACCAGACTTGGATATGATCTGGAAATGATTGACCTTGACTTAGAGGCGGATAAGGGGAAAATAATAATGAGCTCAAAATATCTAGGATGTTTAAGATTAACTTCTGCACAGGTAATTGATATATTCTGATGACATGTGCACAGTTTAGCAGGTACCATGAGATAGATTTTCAGAAAGCTAATTGCATTTTGAAACTTTAATGGCAGATTTCTCTGTGTCGGAGTTTCCAAATAATTCTTTTCAGGGTTCTTCTGAATCAGAACTTTAACCAGCTTCATGAAGACATCGATCAATGTTCTCTGAGCAGTGGTTCTCGAATTTTCAACTACCTTCTTTTCCCATCTACAGGCTCAAACCAAAACTTATCTGTTGATTGGAAATGTGTCACCTCTGTTCTATACCTGAGCGATGGGTCTTTGGATAAACACAATGACTGTTTTGCGACCAGAGATCGAGGGCATTATGTGCACACAAAGAACGGTTTGGTTTGTAGTTGCATGTTAGAGAATTCCTTAGTATGCACGCCTCATAATGGCTTAATGTACTGCATATCCGGCACTTTGGATGGTTATGATGGCAATTCAAATTTTGAACTAAGAGATGGAGAGGTTCTTTCTTACAAAAAATATTATGAAAAGAAGTGAGCATCTTTTTTTTGAAGAAACAACTATTTTTTGAACTTTGAACCTTATATTGTGAAGCTAAATGCATATAATAAACTAATGGTTTCAGACATGGGATCAAGTTGCAATTTGAAGGAGAGACTCTTCTTTATGGAAAACGGATGTTTACGGTGCACAACTACCTTCAGAGATGTAGAACTCATAGGTCAAAAGGTACCTGACTTTTTATATGTGTCTAGATGACACTTTTCCCCTATCATCACCTCAACTGATACTAAAGTAGACACAAATTATTATTAGTCTATACCGTCTTGAATTATTGGCATTTCAAATTAGTCCTTTATTTTAAAAACATTATGTCTTTTCATTGTTTCCACTTTATCCTAATTGGTTATCCTCTACCTCATACAGTTTATTAAAGCATATTGTTCCTTTAGAGGCTCTAGCTTCAATATCGTGTTCCGGTTGTGCATTCTATTATAACAAATTTAAAATTTTTGAAAGTATTTCTTGAAAGGTTGTTCAGATTGTATTTGGTATGAAATATTTGAATTAGTTGAATATCAGGTTCACTACCAATTCTCTTAGCAAATTAATTAATTATGTGCTTGATCACATGTATTTATGTTTGAAAATTCGAACGCCTTAAGATGCTAAGGCCATGCCAATGATGAAAAATAATTTCACCTGCTTTCACTTAAAAATATATTTTCTTTAGAACAGTAATCAAGCTGAAGCTTTAACTTTATTACCAAAAAAAAATAAGAAAAGAAAAGAAGTTTTTCTATCTTTTGTACATGAAGTTCATTCAGATAAAGGGCGGCAAGAAATTTTGTGCGCAAGTTAGTGACATTTGGATTGAATTCGTGATTAAGTCAAAATAGTTAGTTATATTCAAGAAGAAAATACCTAGTGCTCCCCCACTATTCAATGTCATATGCTCCTGTCAAACATTTGAAACTTTCAGATGATCATGATTATTTTACAGTTCTGATTTTAATTTGGTCTCTTGCCCTCTTAGTGTATGAAAAATGGCTATGATTAACCCAAACCTTGTGAGATAGGTTGTATCTGTAATGTTTTGCTGGTTGGCTTTTTTTTTTTATTTGGATGCAGAGCCAAGTAACAATTCATATGAGTTGCCGCCTGAGCTCTGTTTCATAATCATGTCGCCTATTACCATTTCTACATTTTATTCTTTCTCGTTCGTTCCATCTATCATGCATCGGATAGAGTCATTGCTTATAGCTGCGAACTTGAAAAGTTTACATACGGATCTCTGCATGCCAAATATAGTTATTCCAACCCTTACGGTATGGGTTTACTCTCACTTTCTCGTTTCTGAATTAATATTCCATTACGACCAAGCTAGATTATTTGGGGATGTTGAAAGCATGCCTAATCTACCATTCCGGGTACATGTTCAGGAGAATAAGATTGGTGGATATCCACTTTGATTTTAATTTTTTGACCTACATGAATGTTTTCCAATTTTATGTCACCATATGAATTCAATTTTAAACATTGTAAATTTGAGATTGATGTTGATCAAAAGGAAATGTGATGATAATCCATTGTCACTTAATCTTGTTTTCACTTTACTCGACAAAATTCTATCTCTGGTTATATTAGAGGAATAAATCTAGGCCTTAGGAAGTATCTCACATGGGGAACAAACAACAATTTATCCGTGAAAATTCTCTTATAATTACAAAATATACAGTCAAATTTCCCTAAGGTTGCTATTGGAACGGATTTGGATTTGAGAGAGGATTTGGAATGGCTATACTTTAGGATGAACATGAAATCTATAATAATAAAAATCTATAATAATTACTCAAAAATAAATAATTGGGATTCGAAATTTATTGCCAAGTAATTTTACTTAAAAAAACTAATTTATTTGTTATTATAGATTTGAAATTATTGTGGTCAAATCCATCCGTCCAAATGTATAATGGGGGGAGTTATTTGGATTTTGAAGAAGATTTCATAAGCATCTTAGCATGCATTTGAAATCTATGGATTTAAAATGACTAGGGTTGGGAGTGGATTTGAAAGTCGAGCAAAACGTATTATTGATTATTGAATCAACAAAAAGGTTTTCAAATAATTTATTCTAATTATGAGCCAAATGAATATAATGGATTTGATTGGTGAATTTGAAATCAAATGCAACTCAAGTGATTTTATCAAAATATAGAATTCGAGCTCTGTAAAATATGGTGTTTCTAAATTTGGTTGCACCTGCCAAATAAGTAATATTATTCAGTAAGATGAGTTATTTTTGCTTAAATTACTGTTACTTTCCGGCTTTATTTGAGCTACAACTTCTTGCCAATTTGTTTGAATTCAGATTTTGGAAGCAATCACAACAAAGAAATGCCAAGAGAAGATTCATTTAGAATCACTGGAGACCCTAGGAGACTCTTTCATCAAATATGCTACTAGTCAGCAGCTTTTCAAAATGCATCAAAATAATCATGAAGGCCTTCTTAGCACTAAACGAGAGAAAATAATTTCTAATGCTAACTTGTGCAAGCTGGGATGTGTCCGCAAAATTACGGTAATCTTGTAGATTCATGATTTATTTTTGCTTTCTATTGAAAATCACCTATAAGGAATAAAGATCGAGTATTTGTTTTCGTATATTATCTTATGATTGATGATTCCAGTTAGTTTTTTAATAAAACTTATTCTAAGTCTAGGGTTTTATACGCAACGAACCCTTTGATCCCAAAACATGGATAATTCCTGGTTCCTATTCTGCAAACCATGCATTAAAAGAGGAGCTGCTTTCATCTAAAAAAGTCTTTAGCAAGGGTAGCAGGAAGATAAAGAGTAAGACGATTGCTGATGTTGTAGAAGCATTAGTTGGTGCATTTCTTAGAACTGGTGGTGAAATGGTTGCTCTGTCCTTCATGGCATGGCTTGGCATCAATGTTGACTTCGTCAATGTACCTTATACAAGGCACTTTCCTGTAAATCCAGAGCGTCATGTCAACGTAAAATATTTCGAGTCTCTTCTGAATTACCAGTTCCATGATGTTTCTCTTCTTGTTGAAGCTCTGACTCATGGGTCTTACATGCTGCCTGAGATTCCACGATGCTATCAGGTTAGATCTTAGTATCTTTGTTTTAGATTGAAAATATTTTAATTAGATTTCAACCGTAATTATCACATACGGTTGCTGATCCTGACCTATATTTACTTTTTCTTTAGCGCTTAGAATTTCTCGGTGATGCGGTGTTAGATTATCTTATTACGTTGCACCTCTACTGCAAATATCCTGACCTATCTCCTGGACTTCTAACTGATCTGAGATCAGCATCCACGAACAACGATTTCTATGCTCAGTCAGCAGTCCAGGTTGGACTATACAAGCATATTCTTCATGCTTCACAAGCGCTTCATTGCCAGATCGTTGAAACTGTGAAGAATTGTGAGCAATCATTCCCCGTCTCAACGTTTGGTCAGGAATCAGAGACCAGTTTTCCAAAGGTATTCATTAGCCTTACGTTTTCCAAGCTAAATGATAAGGCATTACACATACTTTTATCATGGTATGGGATTGAATACAGAACCATTTGTTTTATTAAGTACTTTAATAAATATTCATTCCCGATAATTTCCTGACTAAGTTCCCCGACTAATATCACAGAAATCTTGCTAATTGTCAAAAGGGGACTTGCATTCTCATGTATTTGGTAGTTCTTTCCATATCATTAAAATCAGGGGCATCCCCCTTGCACAAAATCATTAGAATTGTGCCTTGTACCCATATTGCTTTCCCTCCTAGGCCTGACTCGAATAAAATTTAATCAATCATCAGGCTTTTTGATCTGTATTACCTTTGTTACTTATACAGGTACTTGGCGATGTCATAGAATCTGTGGCCGGGGCAATCCTTGTTGATTCCGGCTACAATAAGGAGATAGTATTTCAAAGTCTCAGACGACTTATTGATCCCTTGATTACACCTGATACACTGACGACCCACCCTATCAGAGAGCTGACTGAGTTATGTCAAAAGAAGAATTATACACTCAAGAAGCCTGTCGTTTCTCACCAGAATGGGGTTGCATATGTTACAGTAGAGGTTGAAGCCAATGGAATGGTGTACAGAGAATCGAGAACTGCAGCAGATAGAAAGACAGCCAAGAAACTTGCACACAAAACTGTGTTGGAATCCCTTAAAGAAAGCATGGGGTCTTGTTCACAATAGAAATATTATATTATCATAGTTAAACAGAAACTGCTGTTGAGGTGATTTTTGATTTTTTGTCACTTGCTATTTTAAGTATTTCAATTTGAAGTTACATGTTAGGAATTTTTTTATGACAACAATTTACGCTTTTTTTCCATTTTTGCTGAATTATTGTGTTACCTTTTTTTTTTAAATTTCATAAACACCAACCAATTTAAAATAAAACATGATCGAGTCTTGATTAATTGTTGATTTATTTATTCTTTTTTCTGTTAATATTCGCCTCTGAAAAACTCATAAGGATTCAAATTTGAACTTAAAAGTTATATTGAAAAAAAAATATATATATATATATATAACATACATATAAATATATGACTTCTAATTGTGAATTTTTCAATATACTTTTATTCATTTAATATAACAAATTAAATCAATATTTTTTTGATAGGTTCTTTTATAATTTATTGTCATCTTAAATGCTTTTGGATATTAATGCATATTGAATTTATCAATTTACCCATAATTTTTCTTTGTTACTAACTAAAATTTGTTACTAAAATTAGTGTATTTCTTCATGGTTGTCAATGAATATTTAATATTTATATCTTATCTTTTCTTTTATTTTATAAATTGATTTAAGTAATAATTAAATAAATAGTTACTCAATAATTTAGTGATTTCATTTATGATTCATTATGTATTATGATAATATTTTAGATAATAATATTTTTAACATTAAAGTTTCTATTATTATATATTTTGTTATCAATTTTCAATTGCATTCTAAATATAATACAAAGTATGATTATATTAGTATTATTCTATTACGAAATCATCATATATAATATATTGATTTGTTATCTTGTTTGTTATTTTCAACCTATTAATTAATTTTTAATTGTATATAATGAAATTACATACATAAAAAACGATTTTTTCTCTTTTCTACATATTCATTAATTTATCGTTATATATGATAAATTTGTATATATAAAAACTATTTTTCACATTTCAAAATAACAAAATTGTTATTTAATATTACCCACTTATTAAATTAACTAAGTTTTGTTTATCAATTCATTGTGCATTATTACTATGATTGCAACTTAACGAAGCGTAGCTGATGAGATAAAGTGGTCACCATAACAATTAATATTTGTGTTTAAATTATTATTAGTAATTAAAACTACTTTGTGTTCGATGAAATTATTTGATTAGTGAGAATAAATTTGATTTAGAAAAATGATTTCTAGAATGTAAAATAACAATTATATCATATTTGTTAGGTGCAATAATTGTTTATGTAAGGTATAACAATCCAAATGTGACGTTTGAGTTGTTTTACGATTTTAAAAGATTTTAGTTAATGTTGCATCGTTACCCCTGTTATAACTTTTGGTAAAACGGCAAATGCATGATCTTACAATTGGTATATATAAGTGTCAAAGTCATGAGATCGATTCTCATATATTGCAATTAGTGTAATTATTGATATTGTTGGATACATCAATCGAATCATGACGATTGAGCTATTATACCGTTTAAAATATTTGAGTTGATGTGTAATATCTATTCTAAAAAAAGAAAAAGTTAAACAAAATTCGCAATGAGTTAAAAGTTAGCAAAAACACAATTGATATTTAACTTAATAACAAGTTTAGGGGTTTTATTTTAACATCATTATGATAATTTAGTTGATTAAGAGAATTTTATTTGACAATTACTATATGCACTCCATTTAAATACATTATGATTTTGGTTTTAGTAAAATTTACTATTCTCTTAATTTTATTTTTATTTTTTTCACTTGTGAATCATATTTGGATGAAAAATATCTTTGTTAATTTGAGAGAGCTGTCATTACGTTATAATCATGCAAATTGAAAAATGTTATATAAATAAGTGAATATATTTGATTTATTGTTATGATGTATTTTTATTTATTGTGTTTTGATATATTTAGATTAATAAATACTCATAAACAAGATGTTATTCAAACGATTTTAAAAATTATCTAAATCTCGTTATTATATTTTTTATTATTAATCACCCACGTGCATCGCACGTTATCATTCCTAGTATTAAAAAAGTGCAGGATTCGGATGACATGCTTCTCAGGATGTATGTAAGTTGGGGAGAGAAGCAGCGTTACAAGACGATCCATGGGGGAAGAAGCTGGGAACAAATCGGCTTCCATTGAACTAGAAGGCCATTATGTTTATGGGTATTTTTATCTGGTGAAAAAGGAACCCATGGCCACCGCATGATCAGACAGTTACCTTTCAATGCCAAAGGTCTTTGTCAAACTAGCTTTTCCGGTGTTGAAGTTATGCCTCTCCTTCCTGAAAGAGTCATTCGATGTAGAGATACCCGAAGAAGACTTAAAGATCAGTTTTTTAAGAGCATGTGGTAAAGGCAGCCAAAATGTAAATAAAGCTTACCTCAAGTACTAATACAGTGAATCCGTGGCCAACCAGTCCTAATCAAAGGCACCTGTAGATTAAGTTTTTGTCGTACTTATAATATTTTTAATCTGTCCGCTCATTGCTTCAAAAATAAAAAAAATAGTTCCTCTTGTTTGCATTGACTAATTTCTTTGTTTTATGTAGCAGTAATTCGAGATCGATTTATTCTTACATGAACAGTCTAATACTGTAACCTTGAATAATCAGATTAAGGAGTACAATGCAAACAAATAAATTCGTGGAACTGATAAATATATATTTAATGAATGAATTACTCTGAAAATACATAGAAACAGCTACTTAATTTCCGTAAGCCCAAAAGTCCATTTCACTTCTCGGAGTTAATTGATTGTTTTTGTCAATGCCGCTGGAGGCAGGATCGATGGTCCCCTGGAAGACATGTCTTTTGGGGGAGACCTCGTTGTGATCGTGGTGATGTGCGTTGAAAGTAGCAATTACGAGGAGATCCCATTCGTTTTTGTTAATGTTATAATCTGATTTGCTTGCAGCTGTAGCTTGACGAGACGATTGAGCGCACCTCTCAATCAGAGATGGGTGCATGCAATGAACCTGCAGGTAACCAATGGAGTCTGCTGCTGCTGATGCATGGACTATGTTCTCGCAGCCGTGATCTTTGTAATGGTTACTAGTGCTCATCATTAATTGCTTGTTTTGGTTATTGGAGATGGAGTTCAGAAATTCAATTTGTGGGTATTGGTTTAGTGGGGAAGTGGCGGAAACTGGAACAGCTAGAGAATAATTTGGGTCGCTGCCAAGTTCAACCTCCTGCTGCTGCTGCACGTTATACTGATTCATATTTATTATCATATGATCACTATTCGTGAGGAGGGATCGAGATTGCAGGTTGCAGCTGCTGGTAAATGATGTGGTGGCAGTACTCATGTTGAGCGGAGCTTCACTGGTATTGCCTGTACTATCCCCATCTTTTAACAGATTCTTCTTCTTGAATACCCGACAGACTACCCATCCATCTTCCTGAAAATCTTTTATATCTTCATTCAAATAATTAAAAAGAAAATTACTATTCACGTTCATACTGCACGTGACTTACATTAGTGGTCGTGGATTGAGGGTCTTGATCATGATGATAAGGATTAACTTCAAGCCGATACTCATGCATAATCCAGTCGGTTTTTTGACCATGTGGGGCTCTACCACGGTAGAACACTAAGGTTTTTCTCATTCCAATCTTACTGAAGTTGTTTCTTAAACATTTGTCTCTGCCGGTCGCTTTCCAGAATCCAGCACTAGTCGCTCTGTTCGTCCGAGAACCTGTCGGATATTTCCTATCCTTGTGACTGAAAAAGTACCATTCATTCTGTGGAGTTGATCCGATCCTACACCTCTCTGCATTCACATTAATTTTGTCCAGAAAAAAGAAAGTATGACTGATCGGTTCATGCATATATAAGAATTAATATTGGTGCCTAAATTCTTACATACCTTGTAGATCCCATGGCTCAATCTTATTTAAATCAAATTCTCCGATGACTCCATGTCAAACTTCTGAAACGAGACCTTCTTCTTCAAGTAGAAGTGCAGAAGCTCTTCATCTGTCGGGTGAAACCGGAATCCGGGTGGAACTCCACCACGTCCCCGATGACGATGAACCCATTATAATCTCGTAAAGTTTCTTAATTTATTGAAATTGCATGCTTATACTTTATTCGTGCATTAGCGTCACCGTTTATTAGCAGCTGTATTTGTGTGGACAAGTTGGTGTTGTATATTTATAGTGTGATAGAAACAAAAAGGTTGACGGCCGGTGACGCCGCCGTCGGGTCTGCCTAAAGCTGACGTAAAACGCAATGTTCTCTTATTGTGATAGCAGTAATTTTTTTAGAAGCTTCTTAAAACAATAAAATATATGAACTCTATGACAATAGAAGACACAAAAATATTAATAAACTAAATACAAGCTAAAAATTTAAAATATATGAATTTTCTTCACATTGCTATTTTCTATGTAAATAAATACTATAAATATACATAATACATCCTGCTCCAGTGATTAGTATATTGATTTTTATTTTTATTTTTAAAAAGAAGACGCACGTGTTTAATGATCGATGCATAATTATTTCTTATGAACTGTGGAGAATATAAAATCTTTTTCTTTCCTTCTTTTTTGAATTGAGATTGTTAAAAAGGAGTCTCGAATTCGAGAACTCAGTCCCAAACTTGAGACATAGTTATCCGGGGAGAATATAAAATCTTGATATCCCTAGGATTGAATTCGATTGAATATATAGACAAAACATCTCAACTGAGTGCAGCTTATGATCCATTATTGATTCATGATTATAAATAGACATTCCATGGTTGATGTTTAGGTTACCCCATATAGATGCAAACATATTTAATTTGTTAGCTAATTTGGCTCAGTGTCTTCCAAATTGGAGTTTGGTAAATTCATGCATCCATTCCAAATCAGGGATTTTTAAATTAAATTAAAGTCAGAAATTTAACAAAGGTACACAAAATTATAATGTTTGCTGTCACACTCATGCCACATTTGTCTGCGGGGTTTATTAAGCAATAATTAATCATATGATCGAAGGCGATGAATTGAATTTAATCCAAGAACTAGAGATGAACATTCCAAACAGCTGCGTCGCCTTCTCCGCATGCACCGTGCACTTGTTTCATCTGCTCCACAGAATTGCACACGCCGCTGCATTTCCAATCAAACGATGCCACACAAACGTTCCCCGCTTCCGACTTCCATTCGCAGTCTACGTATATAGACATATTAACCATTGGATTTACAACGTGCAGGGACGGACCTATACTTGCCCGTCCTAGGCTGTAGCCCAGCCCAATTTTTTTTTACAAGTAGTTATAGAGATTCGAGCCAATTCTATTTTTTTTGGTAAATATATATAGAGATTTAAGCACAGTCTAATTTTTTTAAAAGATATCACCGTGCAAATTAAATAACTCATAAAAGTCAATATCTAGAATACCTATTTAACTTTCACAGTGAATAAATGTAGATTTTCGATATTTCAAAAGTGTTTGATGCAAATAACTCATAAAAGTGATAAATTTATTTTATCAATTCTTTTATTTAATCGAATTTAATTTTGAAAGTATATTTAAAATATATTAAAAATAATTTTAAATTGTAATTTTTGAATATAATTAGGAACTTGTCTTATATTATACGAGTTACATATTAATTTAAATAATATATAAATTTTGAAAAATGATATTGATTAAATTTTTTTTTTGAAAATTAACTCTCCTATTTCGAATATGCTAGGAACAATATGTTTTTTTTTTTAAAAAAAAATATCAAGGTCATTTTGCTAATTAACTATTTTCATATTAATATCTCATATTTGATTTATTTATTATATATATATATATATATATATATATATAAATTAACTTATTATATTAAGTGCAAGTCCACCTCAACTTTAATTTCTGGATCCGTCCTTGACAACGTGGGTAATGCCGTGACACTCATAACTTCTTTTCAAAGTTATTTTTAAGAGATATCAGATATGTGAGGTACCTGGAGGAGTTCCACAGCACATGGATCGCTCGTCTACATGTTGGACTTCCAACCCGATCAACCAAGAACCCAGAGAAACATCCTCGTTCGCATATCGATGCAAGATAGCCCTGTTTATAATTTGTATACATACATAATTCTAGCAATGTATGCATATATTAATCAAAAGGGTTAGATACTATAAATAACATGCCTGCATGACTTACGAATTGATGGAGATATAAGTTGCCAGGTCCTTGGATATGGCGTAGATTTGACCCGTCGCATGCCTGAAATATTTGTTACCTTCTTCCCCAAATTTCCAGAACTCGGGCTCGTGATATTTTAATCCTCTACGCGTAAAAATAGCCAAATTATTTATATACTTGTAACTAGTACCTATATCATATAAGTAATTAATGTGAATTTATATAGTGCTCTAGCCAGCAAATAAATTATGCCAAATTACTTCTGAGATAGCACTGGCCCGGACTTCATGCAGCCAATGTATATTCTTGGTCTTGATTTGTGCTTCGCTAGCGTGCTCACTAGCATTCCTGCAGATAAAATATATGAATTTTAGTGAGAATATGATTTAATTACAATAATAAATATTTTACCTAGAGTAAGGAGTAAGTACTATATATAAATTTTACCTAAATTTACATGAACATCATCGTCCACCTTAACATAAAAGTCTGCATCCCAGATTGTGACAGCCTTCGAGAAAAACAACCTCGTTTTTGTGGAAAGCTCATGATATCCCTCGACGTGGTCCAGTCGGAAAAAATCTCTGTGCTCCGCATCCTCAACATCGATTGCTCTATCAAGAACTCCCCCAGGCGTGGCGCTGTGACCTATCGCGAATCGTATAACTATCCCTTTATTCTTCTCCAGTTTCTTCAGTTTATCTCCTTTAAGCATCCATGTTTCTCGTAACGAGTCCCTTCGTTTCTTGCTGCTGAAAGCGGTATTGATTCCTATAACAACAAAAGCCTTGCGCGGTGTGGTGTGATTTGATGATGCGGGATATAGTCCATCGACTGTACTCGCTATCTTGCTCGTTCGAGCTGCTGCTAGCTCCATCTCCAATGTTGATATAGTTTTATCTAGTGCTCTGTTAATAATATGCAGATATTTATACATGCTTTTGAATTTTTTAATTAAATCCCAGAAAACATAAATTGAAAAATGGAAACGAGAATAATTATTGCCAGTTAGGTAGCCAAAACTTACAGGATAGCTTCATGTGTCTTCATCACCTCTCCCATGACATCTCTAGAATTTGACTCCACCAGTTTCTAATTCAAACAAACATGATATCATCATCCAGTAACAAAATCTTTTGAATCCAGGAAAAAAAACAATACAAGCCGGTTGATCTCGGCAATTGATTTTTTTTTTTTAAAGTGAAAATTAATAAATGTACCCGCTTGTGCTCGTGTTCATTAGTAGCAGAATCCATCTTGTCTTGCAGATGATTATGGGGGATGATATTAGGGATTAAGTGATGCGCTGCATATGATTCAGGGCGTGGCCTAGTCTGTGTGGTGAATAGTGATCCTGCAAGAAAGCTTGCAAGACAGAAAGCAAAAATAACCTTGGCTGAAACTGACTTCCCTCTCATTTTCTTGATAGTGTTGTTATTACTGCCACTGCTCACCAGCTGCGACGATGAAAAAATCGATACCATCTATATCAGCAACCTGCAGTCGTTCACGGTGAGCTCTTGTGATTTTCTGCTTAAACAACAAACGAATGGGATATATATTAATTCAAGCCGGCCGTGTCAATTAGTGCCAAGGTTAAAAAAAACTGACATGCATAAATACTTGCAAATTACAAATTTCAATATCAATTATTGATCAAAAGCTAGCAAGCTAGCTTGCTGTATTGAGCAAAATGTTTATAGCCATTAATTAAAAACTTTGGCTATTAACAGCTATGCATGCAACTGATGGCAGTATATTTGTTAAACATGTCATGTAGTAAGTGTGTGTGATGTTGAGGTGAAGCAATCAAACTACATGCATGCAAGTGAATCAAATTTAAAGAGCCAATAAGAGTTAAGGTGGACAAGAATTCATATTTTTTTTGGGTGTAATAATATATATAAAATATATAACTATATCAAATTTTTAATCACTCAAAATAATACAATCCGAAACAGACCAACTTGTAAAATAATTTGTTTTCTTTCATATCGTTTTTCGTTAGAGTGTGAACGAGCCACCAAAGTTTACTCACATGGTGACATGTTGAATGCTAGGTCAACACCTAAGAAAAGAACCAAAATTGCAAATATATATGATATATATGTGTGTGTACAATTTTGATATATTGTAGATTAATCGTACACATTTATGTGAATACCGATCAGATGACACTCACCTATTGGATATACAATTTTTCTATGTTTTATCAAATCCAACAGGTGAATGTCACATCATCGATGATCGCATAAGTATGCACTGTGGATGTGCAATATATCAAAATTTTATATATATATATATATATATATATATATTTATTACTTAAAGGATAGATATAAACTCAAAATAGCATAATTTATGGGGGAAATGGGCAAATTTTTTTTTCAAAAAAAATAATTTGGTAGATAAAGAATTTTCGGCTAACTTCTGAGCAAATAAAAGCATATGTAAAGGACTTCTAAATCTATTTTTTTTTCCCAAAACTTTTAAAGGTAAAACCCCCTTCCCCTAATTATATATAAATGCATTAACAAAATAACCCCTATCTAGCCAGCTAATTAAGCGACTTGCTACATGTAGTATCAACTACTGAATTGCCATATGCAGTGCCCGGAGAAATCAATCATCTAGTGAACGAAACTAGGTTAAAAATGAAAAATCTCTCATCCCCAAATCAACAAGGAAAAAATATGTGATCTAACATTGACTATATAAAATCGAAACGGAGATCGATTATATACCTGGTGAAGATGACATAAAAAATCAGGATGATGGGATAACAGCAAATGAATGTGAAAAAAATGTCATTTTTCGATGTTTAAATATAAATAGTTTGACGTATACATATAATTGGCTTCATCAAGAATCAGACGTGACGCTTTCCTTTTATTAATTTTATGAGGAGAAGAAGAAGAAGAAGTGGAAGAGATGAAATATTAAGGGTACGTTTTGCTTGCAAAGGGTGGCAGTTCAATCATGTGGTTCTTATGTTTCAACAAACTGTGTTATGCAAATTTCAAATTTCGCTCTAAATTTGTTTTTCATTTTATATATATTTAAAAATCGATTAAATTATATATCTTTGAGAACTTTCTGCTAAGATAATTAATCATATATCATCGTGCTTTCATTTTCTTGGATTCTTCTCTCATATATAACTACTAAATGTACGTGTGTCGATTTACATATATTAAAAATCCATTGAAGTTTGAAAAACATTGCAAAATCAAAATCAAATATATTTGGAAAAAATTAAGGTCCATTTGATCAAATACTTATAAAAATTTTTTATAAAAGTATTTTTGACAAAAATAATTTAAAAGCAGCTTTAAAATAAATATGTGTTTGGATAATTATTCTATAAAAATATTTTTACAGGTATTATGTTTTGACTCTTATCATTCTTTGATGTCTAAAAACTTCAAAATACACATTTCAATTGTTATTTAAAAACTATAATTTTTTTTAAATGAAATCAACATACTTTAAGTTTTTTTCAGTTATAAAACACTAAAAATATTTTTAAAGCACTTGTCTAAACAAAGCCTAAAACGCATGCATTTAGATATATGTTAAATTTTTAAAATTTATTAGGATAATAATTGAAACATCATCTACCTTGTTATGATGAGAATATCGACATGTTATCAGCATTTTTAATTAACTAATTTCAGTTTCAATAAATTATCGAATAAATTATTTTCATGTTATAAAATTCTAAATGATGCAATCAATGACGAGTGAGTGTGTGTGTACGAGTGAAGGGTTAACTATTGGCCTTCTTGGACGGTTGAACGAGGAAGGGCCCAAGATGAGAAAGCCCAAATATTAGAATATATTTCCGAGCCTACCATCGTATACGTACCTACCAATCATAGTGTGTGTGTGTGTGTGTGTGTGTGTGTGTGTGTGTGTGTGTGTGTGTGTGTGTGTGTCTAAATGGATTAATTTATCTATATCAGAAAGATCATATAAAATTTATATAATTCATATATATTACAAGCATATTTATACAATTACGATATGTATTTATATTTATTGGCATAGGACTAGATCAGATATAAGTGGCCACTTAGTTCTAAGAGGCAAAGAAGGCCAAGGGTCCCACAATGGCAGCAGTTAATATATGTAGCAGGTTCGGAATGAGAGAAATCAGTTCGATCGTCCGAGTAAAAATCATTCTGATTCGGACCTCCAACGACGGCTCCGGTAAGGATATTCGGGTTCGGATTTGGTGTGTAATAGAATGGTTGAAACCCGGCCTCACACTCGAACGGCTGTGGACGAACTCTCAACGAAGGTAGTGAGGATCCTCTGTGGTGAATTCGTTGTGGATAATTTGCTCCATATCCCACCATGTATGACATTTTCATTGGATTTTCCCCCAATATATAGTCCACCTGCACACGGATAAATTAAATTATAATCCAGCTACAAGTGTCGTATTATATTAATATTAAACATTAAAAGGCTTTAGCCTATATCAAGCGTACTTGTTTTTTGGCTAGGCTTCGTAAGGTCCGATGCGTTACTTGAAGTTGGTTTCCGCAGTAGAAAGAGTTTTTGGAAGTGGCCATGTATTTGGAGTACGTGGTGAGCAAGAAGGTAATAGAGGTGACATATTGGAGATTACTTTGACCCAGTTTCCACATCATTCCTCCAGCTGTGTACTGTGTCGTGGATGAAGGCGAGTTTGGTAGTATTCTGCACATGAACTCTTCGGCCCGCTGCCTGAAATCTTCAAATGCCTTGTTCTTATCCACCAAATTTCTCTGCATGTTCATCAATGTTTTCATTGAAAATTTTGCTCTCCATTTGATATACTTCTATTCTAGTTATAAATAATTGTTTGCAAATTAAAGCCAACGGGAATTACGCACCCTTGCAAGGAGAACGCGAGCACCTGCATATTTGTTGTCCCAGCTGAATATGTCTGTTCCATCGTTGGAACCCAGTGATCTTACCACGTTCACGTAATAGACTTCATTTGTGGCTCTAAACAGCCAGGCAGCTCCCCATAACAACTCATCCTGTTTATTTATTTTTAGGTAACAATCATTAATTAATTATGAATTTGTCAGCGATTAACGAATATGATACGTGCATGATATGGTGGGATCAACGTACCGTATAACCAGAATAAGAACAATAAAATGGGCAAACGGCGGAGCCCAGTGAGTCGCTGTATGCACCTCTGTAATTCAAAGCAAATTGCATAACTTCCCTTGCAGTTTTGAGTAGTAACCTTGCATAAGGTGCGTCAACTTTCCGAAAGACAATGGAGGCAGCAGCCAAAGCAGCGGCAGTCTCCCCGGCCACGTCCGAGCCCGGATTGCTGGGAGACACAGAATAAACACTCCGAGCCGGGTTACTGCTGTCCATATCCTCAGGCCTTATCCAACACCTGTGATCCGCATTTGGATCCCCAACGCCAACGTAAAGCTTACCGGGAGTGGCCCCAGCACACTTTAAAAGGTAGTCGGTAGCCCAGCGGATCGCTGCCCTAGTTTCCGGTAATTGTGGCCCTAGTTTCCCAGCGTACTCCATCGCCCCCCACGACAACATCGTGGTTGTGAAGGCCATCGGAAAATTGAACTTGACGTTGTCTCCCGCATCATAATATCCACCGGTTAAGTCCACCTACGTAAACATTTGTTTTAAAACTCAGTATTTTATTTTTTTTAAGATGGATATTTTTTAAAAAAGATTTTAATTGATCAAACTTGGTGTAATATTACTATTAAGGAGTTGAAATTTGCACTTCATTTGTGTGGATTTTAGATAACACAAATTCATAACTAGTATTATTACTAATTAAGTAGAGGTACTATATTTTAAAATACAAAATAAACCAAAGTGCAGATTACTGAGAATAAAAACTTATTTATTCATAATGAGGGGAAGAAAAAAGGTATTTTGACAAATAAAAAGATATGCAAACAGCTAAAAGTTAGACAAACAAGATACATGCCAAACATGGTATACAAGAAAGTCTTTTAGTAAGCAAAAATAGTTGCACCAAATGATAAATATAGATATTGTACATGGGCTGGTTGACCATCCAAAAGTCCAGAATTGGCCCTCCAAGTAATTTGTTGAGCCGGGGATGGAGGTAACCTTCCTGACCTCTGGCCTTGGAAGAACAAAATGGACTTAGCAAGTGCATCCCTATAATTCGGATTGTTCCCGGCTTCCACTATTTCACAAAATCGGCAGAAATTTAATAATACGCAGCAACTGATTAAATAAAAGATCAGAGAGATGGAATTGTTGGCACCATGCCTAAATATTGTCATCCTTTGGTTGATCAATTCTCCGAGGATTAATTATTTTGAAACGAGCAAATTAGGAACATGCATGGCCGGACTTATATAGGCGATCGAGACACGTAAATTTAGGGTTTTGCCATCAACTGAAGTTAATTTTTGCTAATTAACGTGCTTATTCACACGCATCCGTTGAGGACGTAGAATAGAGAGTGTAGAATATGCATTTTAGAATCGTATATATCCGAAGTCTACACATCTTTTTATTTCTTGGTCACGAAATGGTACTAATTGCGCCTACCAAATTAATGGAGTATAAAATGCTTCTTGCAAGAAACGGAATAAGCGCAAATGTCGCAAGTACGCCTTCGTTCGCGGAGCCCTAACTTTATATTATTACTTAAACTATATATATATATATATATATATATATTCAGTATCTTAGGATTTGGTCATCACCCTCTCACGATATATATTAGGGACCGTTCTTTATGGCTAAGCTTTTGAATTTCTTCTAGCCTTTTAATTTGGCAGATTTAGTGGGCAGATGGGATTACCACGTTATATATATATATATAATAATGCCTTGACAGACTCAAACGTGAAGGTATCGGTAGGAAGAATCGAACACATGATCATTAATCAAGTGCTCTAGTATTCCACTAACTCGAACACGACTTCGTAGATTTAAATTTCATTTCTTGCATGAGAAAATTCATGGCGGCCAAAATATAATATATGTACTGAAAAACGTCTCTTGTTGGAAGCAATTAATTAATTAATTTTCAGAATTCGCTGGACCTCTTCTCCTATGGGTTACAAATGCAGCATCATCTTGTATAAAAGGCCTGTGTATCATTTGATGAGCCCAATACAATAAGTTTGAAACCAAATTAAAGTAGACATGTATTTTTGGTTGGTTAATAATTATTGTTATTTTATTTATTTAAATAAAATTAGGGTTGCACATGGTTGTCCTGATTTTTATATAATATTAATTAATAATATTTATAAAATACAGTTACATAGAGTACTTGAATATGATCTTAAAACAACCCACATGGATAAGCACGTGACTTGAAAGGGCTTCTGTTCTAAATTTAGCTACTCTTCCACGATTTCGTAAACTCGACTTTGATTTCAAACCAACTCCATATTTTAATTTCCTTTTCCTCCATATATAAAACTCATTCCAAATCAATATATTGATGGATATATATATATATATCTTCATTATTTTGTCATTTTGCTCATTTTTTCTACGAGATGTCGATGATGTGTCGATTTGATACTCGCGGGTGTATAGCTAGCTCCATTAGTACTAGCTAAAATCCAATTTTGATACACGACTAAAATCTAGTTTTGATAATATGGAGAATCAAAATTGCATTTAACACAAACGAAAATTACTGTTTTTCCTGAAAAATAATTGGTATGTATAGGTGGATCAAATTTTTGGAAAGATAAGTAACTTAAATTGGTAAATATCCTGATTTTTAGTTAATTAGAAGAAATAGTATTGAATATACGTGACAGACTTAAAAGAGATCATATCTGATGTTTCGGCCCCAACTAACTATGCAACACTTTCAAAATTTACAAGAAATAGCATTGCATATTCGTGACATGTATATATATGTGTGTGGATTTTATCTTCTTTGCTCAAAGGGGGAATTGAAAAAAGGAGCACGTTAAATTGGTCATCCACCGCTCCACCGAAACTTTCATCTTTTCCCGCAACAAATAACATTTTTCTAGTTTATATTTCTATTTTTAGTATCCTCCATATCAGCATAAATACTCATGCATGCAACCAACCACTCACAACTACTCAAATCAACGAAGCTCATCAAACAAATACATATTTCTGTCGAGTGTTGGTAAAATGGTTGCTTCTTGTTTTAGTGCAAGAAGGGCCCTCGTTAATTTTTACGATCATTTGCTTCTCTTGGTCATCATTATTGGTAGCAGCAACATGGTCCTATGTGACAACATTAACAATAGAAATTTAGGGTTCGTTAGAACAAGAGGCCCTCATTTTGTCTTGAATGGCTCGCCCTTTCTGTTCAATGGGTTCAACTCGTATTGGATGATGCACGTTGCGTCTGATCCGAGCGAGAGATACAAAGTTTCTGAGGTGTTTAGAGAAGCCTCAGCAGCCGGCCTTACTGTTTGCAGGACTTGGGCTTTCAGCGACGGCGGCGATCGCCCTCTGCAGATATCTCCTGGAACCTATGACGAACGTGTTTTTCAGGTAATATATACGAGTACATAACAGTTAATTAAGTAGTCGAACAAGAGATTGATTTTTCGTAGATTTGTCATAAATTAATAAATTCTTATATATGTATACAGGGTCTTGATTTTGTGATTTCCGAAGCAAAAAAGTATGGGATTCGTTTGATCTTGAGCTTCGTGAATAATTTCGATGATTTCGGGGGGAAGAAACAGTATGTTGCATGGGGTCGAAATGCGGGTGGTTCGGGCCAACAGATCAACAATGATGATGATTTCTACACGCATCCACTTCTCAAAGATTACTACAAGAACCATATCAACGTCTGTCACGATTATACACGTAAATTTATCGTTTAATACTAAGTTGAAAATATAATCAACTAATTAATTACTATCTCTATTTGGCTGCAGAGAGTTGTGACAAGATTGAACACAATAACCAAAATTGATTACAGAGATGATCCCATAATCATGGCGTGGGAACTCATGAATGAACCCCGTTGCCAGGCTGACTATTCTGGAAAGACCATTAATGTGCGTATATTCAATAATTAGTAATAATACTTATCATTTATCGATTAATTGATTATATCTCAATATGGGCATGCATTATTTTTTTTCCTTCGATAATTCTATGCAGTTTTGGGTTCAAGAAATGGCAAGTTTTGTGAAATCCTTGGACAAAAAACACTTGGTTGAGATAGGCATGGAAGGGTTCTATGGAGACACGATGCCCGAGAGGAAGCAAATTAACCCTGGTTACCAAGTGGGAACAGATTTTATTAGTAACAATCTTGTCCCGCAGGTCGATTTCGCTACGATACATGCATACCCCGACATTTGGTCAGTTCGATTACCCATTTTTTAAGCTTTTAAATGATTTAGAAATTGATAAATACTTCTTTTTTACAATAATTACTACTGCATATGTACAGGTTATCTGGTAAAAGTGAGAACGAACAAATGGGATTTATGGAGAAATGGATGTGGAGTCATTTTGATGATTCTAGGAGAATCTTGAAGAAGCCACTAATAATGGCTGAATTTGGAAAATCCAGCAAAGATCCAGGATTCAGTTTGAATGAAAGAGACTTGTACATGGGCAATGTCTACAGAGACACATACAGGTTTGCAAGGTTAACCGGAGGTACAATGAGCGGAAGCTTAGTGTGGCAGATAATGGCACAAGACATGGATTCTTACAACGATGGATACCAAATTGTTTTATCGCAGAGCCCTTCAACGGCTGGGATTATTTCAAGGCAATCTCATGCCATGACTGCCTTGTCTCACTTGCTCAACGGGCCTCATTCCATTGATCGTGTGGATGGAGCCGATAAGATCGCTCGTGGGCAAAAAACATAATGCAAGACACACTCGTCCATCGGGACACATGAAAGATAAATCAGCTCCATGATGATTTAAAGAACACATCTTTTGTAAAATAAAATCGATCCAGAGGCGATCGAGGTTTAATTTAGCAAACTTTATAATCTCTTTACTTAATGTATGTAATGTGTCATGCACATGAAAATTTGTTCACCGGTGATGAAACTAACTTGGTTTCCCCAATGGATTTAATATTGTCGCAATGGCACAATAGCTATATGTAGAAATGAGAGTTTTCGAAGAAAATATGACGATAAACATACTCCACATCAATTAGGAGTTCGTTTAGAATACATATATTCGCCTTCTGATGTTCATTAGCTAAGATAAAGCAACCCCCTAATCTAACAGATTGATGCACCCACAGATTATACACAAGTAAAACAACTACATGTTTCCTTCTTCTCTGTTTATGGTAATAATGTAAACAATACATAGAACCACTTAAAATGCAGGCTTATCTGAGATGGGCCATTGCAGGCCAGGTTGTCACCCCGTCAGCAGGCAAAGAAGGCCGGATCATTGGGACACGCTTCACTACCCAGAATGCTTCGTTCAAACGAGCAGCACGACTCATCACCTGAGATGCCTTCTGCCAAAATAGACACGATAAAAAAATTCGATAAAAAAGGTAACATGTTCTTCATCCGTAGTGACATACCTAAGCATACGTCATACAGATGGATTTTGTTTCTTAGTACATCTCAACCATACACATGGCATGCATTATGTAAAGTCATTAATGTAGCAACTACCTAATCTATGCGGAATAACACATCGTGAGAAACTCTCCAGTGATATAACTTCTTCCAGACAAGAAAGTGATCTCAACCACAGCACAAAACATGAAGTCATTTTTGGGTGATGGAAAAATTTTGATACTTCATCATCCTATTACCATCAGGTGTGGGAAAAAAACACTCAACTAGTATCGTGATAAGCCACATCCTAATTGCTTGTCCTTCGTTTATGCTACTTCACCTGGCATCAAGCACAAGAGTTTTTCCATGAAAACTTGCTTGTGTATACCAAATCCATATCAACCCTAGCCTTACAGCCTCTCACACCAACCTCTTGACCAAAACGCTAAAGATTTTGTTTATGCAATATTTGCACGAGATATCGAACAGCGACTGCACTTTGAGTAGGATGCATGATTGAAAATGACAGAAAACAGTGATTTGATTGTGTGAACACACATATTGACACCTAGAACATGCAGTGAGCCTACAATATGCCGAAGGAAAAACCAATGATGCCCAAGCCATCGAATAATTCAACATCAGAAGAAGGTAACATCCAAATTTTTTAATGAGAATAATTGAAATAGTGAGAAGTAGTAAATGATCTTCCCTGTTATAAGCCCTAGCCCCTCGTGCCACCCTGCACCTCTTTCAGCTTGTGAAGAGTGGTTGTAAAGGAATATCGCAACTCCATAAGGTCAAATTTTGAATAATCGATTGCATTTAACATGCAGTATGCTAATGTGTTTCTTTTCTCGAGTTGCAGGGCAAAAGAGATTCGCAGCCTAACAAAGTCTTGATTAAAAAGGCTCGGCCTTGGTTTCCATGACTCAGTAAACCGCTATATCATAGGAACCGACCTCGGTGTGACCCAACACAGATTATCTAGTTAACTGAAAGCTTTTGAAGGCTCCTATATCATCAATACATTCGCAATAACCTGTCTTCAAGAATATACCTTATTTAACTGGATTCAGATGCAAGATCGGTCATAATTTCATCAAACCAGTAATTCAAGCACATGCATCAACAAATAGTCTAAACTCTAATGCACGTGGTCTATCCTAACATGATAACAGGAATCCCAAAGTCCCCTGCATCCTAAAATAAACAAGGGATAGATTATTTAATCACTTATTAGTCTTTTTGTATCACAACAATATTTCAAGCTCTGCGTATTAACAAATCACAAGACAAATGAAAACCTCAAGCTACAGGGATAGAAAACAACAGAGGGTAATAATAGGACAGAATCACAGAAACTCGAATAGAATGAAATACTACTTTCAATAACATAAGCGTTTCTCTTCTCAGGTTCCCACAAAAGATATAATTTTTAAGCGAAGCCATATAGCATAAAGTATAAACTGCGTATCAAAACAAAAGCACACTTCAATTCCAATAAAAAGAAGCATAAGAAATATGAAGATATATCATAAATCCACAAAAGATCGCTGACCTTAGCATCAACAGTAACCTTAATCTCCTTTCCCCTACTCTTCTTCTTCATTTTATAAAACCTGCGCCGCAGAATCAGAAAACCCAACACGGCAGCCGCCGCGGAGATGGTCCACAGAGGACTCATCTTGAACACGCAGTATTTCAGAAGCTCCATAGGCATCTTCCACCACACCACACAACTCTTTTCAATCTCACCACTATTCTTGATTTCGTTAACATCAGAAAATTCACGCCCTTTTCCAATCATCTCATTCTCATGCTTTTCTTCCTCTGTGTCATCGTGCAAAATCACATTACCTTCCAGACCCGAATCAGAATTCTCAACAAAGTCATTAACTTTCTCAGAAGAGGGTTCGAATCCCGTCGAATCTGAACATAAGTTCCCCAAATTCTCCACCTTTCCCACTTTTAGCTCCACCATTTCCTCGACTCTATCAAAACCCACATGCTTATTCTTGTCTTGGGTCACATTACTACCATCCGAATCCTCGATCTTGCGATCTACAGACCGTTCGCTACCGGAATCGGACCAAAACCCAGCCGTTTCCCTGTCGAGGTACCTAGTTGGATTCTCGTCCAACCCGGGATCAATCCAACTCGGGTTATCCGACCCAGCTGACTTATTATTGTCAAAGTCCTCGCCATATCGATCCAAAGGATCCAACGAGAAATAATTAGCCCGAATCAACCTTCCAGAATCTATTTCATCGAAGGAGTAAACGGAATCAATCCTAGTAACCGGAATCGCCTCGGAATCCAGGCCGGGTTGAAGCACCTCCCAATCGTTAAACTCATTCGTAGCCTCCACCATATCCATAGTGGCTGATGATTCGCTCGAGACTCGAGTAGATGGAAAATGGATTACGAGAAGAGAGTGGAAACAGGGGATGAACCTTTTAATGCTAACTTGTATAAATGTTCTTTACTCTCGCAACATGTTAAGCTTTATTTAATTTTTCTGGTATTAGATATTTTGTACACTGTGGTAGTATTCATATGTTAACTAATTTTTTTACTCACAAAAATTCGTCTGGGATGGTTTCACGAATTTTATTTTATGAGACAGATATCTTATTTACATCATTTATTAAAAATATTATTTTTTATTGTGAATATCAGTAAAGTTGAAAAGACAGTTATTTTTTTTATTTTTATTAAAACAAGGCATTAAATTATTAAAACAAACCATTAAAAAAATATGAATATTAATGTATCATAAGTGTAGTCGTGGCAGACTCACCACACCTATCAATTTTTGGTTCGTCGTTTTCTATAATTATAAGTTATCAATAGGTTTATTATTTATTTTGTTTAGATCGCAAATAATAAAATACTAAGTTGTGGAATCGGAAACTTCGTCGTCTGCGGCGTTTCTTCCCTTCATGACACCAAGAAAACACGTACCATTTAGCCGGAGACTTATATATTATTGAATTGAAACTTTATAATATCAAAATCACCGTCTATTTATTATTGTTAGGTTACATTAGATTGTTTCCGGTCACACTTTCGACATATGTTTTCGTTTTAAAAAGTAAAATATATTTGTGGAAATGCATTGAAATTGTAAGTTTAATTTAATTATAATCTAAAATTGTAATTCATTTTCAAAAATAAATAAAAAAAATAAGAAAAAAGAAAGTTGGTGATTTACAAGAAAATACATAAAATTAATCTATCACTTTAAAATCATATCAAACATCATATAATTTATCACACCAAATTATTTCTTTTTATTTATCATTTTCTTATCTCTCTTATTACAGATACTATATTTATCATTTCTCATTAACCGAACGATAATCACGGCACTTTTTCATATGAGTAACTGCATTGATGTATTTGAAAATACAGATATATATGATCTATTTTTTTAAACCATTGGGTCATTGTCGATAAATATATATATATATATATATAAATTAATTTAACCGTCCATCCCGACTTGGCGTCATGTCGTTTCCGCCATTAATGAATAAGCTTGGATAGGACAATGAAATGCACTGAGTTTCAGAAATTACATGTACTGAAACAAGTATTTTGAATTAATGGTTCCGGGATTCCTCTGAGTGGATTCGTGAGGTGTTTGGGTTAGGCTCGTAAATATAGGAAGAAACGAAAGGAACTCAAGGAAGGACATACAAATAATGGTCATATTATTGAATTCCTAACAAGAAATTCATGGAATAACTGTATATAACTCTTAGGAAGCTCTTGTTTTGGCAACTTCAAGAGACGCGCCACCTTCTCAAATCCTGCATGCTGCTGCACCAAAGAGCTTGCTGATCTTACTCCTTGTTTCCATGGCTTCGGGTTCGACAAGGCCCATTGCATCGACCATACAGCCAGCGGCCGCATGTAGGACAGTGATCTATACTCGCCATCTGAAGTCCACGCTTCCGGGGTTTGGAAAGATACTCTGTGTTTTGAATTCAGAATCCATTTGGAAAATATGCATAAATGCAGACTCTAGAAATCTATTAAGAAATAACTAAAAACAAAACAACTTACCCGAGGCCCTGTTCAGACCAGGCAGCTTCATGTATGCCAAATGCTGTCTTGAATGCCATATCGATCTTATCCTCTTGTATCATTGTGGCAGCAAGAGAATACGTAACTCCAGCCCACACTTCTCTTGACTGCATGGCCGACATGTCCACTTTTCCATTTGCTTGCATCCCATTAATTGCACCCCTCGTCCCTCCCTCAAATTTCAGCACGTTGAAATTATATATTTTTTCGAGCACACTTTCTATTCTCTTTTCGTCTGCAATCGGTGAAAGACCACAAGCTCGAGCATACCTGTCATGAAGCTTATTTTTGGTTCACAGAAAGAAAATGCTTACAAGTTACTACTTAGTATGTTAAATTCAAGATACATACGGCATACCATTGACCCGCCAATTGATCTGCTTGAATTGATGTGCTAGTTTTAGCAGAACTGCTGTCATAGTTGAAGTAAGAACCGTTCCAAAGTTTTTTATCATATGCAGACTTCGCCTTTTCAAATTTAAACCATAAGTAATCAGCAGATGAATTATCACCAAGTTCACGTGCCATTGCCGAGGCAGCTTGAAGGGCTGCCACCCATAATCCACCACAATATGCGCTAACGCCCGTAACAGTCCATACATCATATGTCTGATCGGGGAATCCTTCATTCTCTATCATACCATCGCCATCTTTATCGAATTGATCCATGTAAGCTATTGCCATGAACACCGCAGGCCAAACAGCCCGCGCAAACCTTATATCACCGGTGGCAACCATATCTCTGTATACTTGAAGGACAAATTTTGAGTTCAAATCTTTCCACCTGTCTGTGTTGAAAAAGTTGTAAGCGTTTACTTCAAACCATGGGTCATTGATCCCAATATCATGAGGAACAGCACCAAGAGCTTTTCGTGGAACAAATGTACCATCGCTCATTACTTGCATTTTACGTGAATCGTGCATCATCACTGCCATTGCAAAATCTCTTTGTATACTCAGCTCCAGCTCTGGAAATAGCATTACTAGCGCAAAAGATGAATAAAAGTGGACATCGTAGGTATTCCACATGTGATATTCCATCCCTTCTAGATATAGAAGCTGGCCAACATTCTCATCTCCATGCTGAAGCAAAAATGGTCCGAAAGCTGAATTTGAAGTCATTGGAGAGTGCATTCTCTCCGAAACAGTTTGCATCCTTTCCAATATTTCTGCAGAGGTGTCGCTCTGATGGACAAAATCAAGAGTTCTATCAGTGACTGAATTTTTCCCATGAAGGGAAAATCTCTGCTGTCCGATAGTTGAAATATTTTGCAGTGGTAGGGATCCATCTGTGAGCAATAAAAGGTGATTATGGACTTGATGAAAACAAACATCAGAGAAATATATCCTGGTTTCTAGTTAACCTGTCCAGATCGTTCCTCCAGCATTGAGGTAATAGAGCTCATTGAAAAGTAGTGAAGGGTACCTAAAAAAATTCAGTTCAGTTCAGAATAAACGAGAAATCAGGACACCCAAGCATATTTGCACTGGACACTGAATTCATTTTACTGTTACCATTCTGGAAGCCTTTTGTCTTCAAGGATTGGCCTTTGCCATTCTTCAATCTTGAGCTCCCAGTTTGTGTGTTCTGGTTGCATAACAACCACAAGCATTTAAAGAGATGTTTAAAAAAGTATTTGATAACAGATTTTTGCTATTCCAAAAAGTCAAAGTTTTAATATAACTATTTTATAATGCTACCTAATATGGCATCACGTGCAATACTTGCTGCAGCGTTCCCTTGGGTGCCATAAAATTTTGTATAGCGCCTGCCAGGTCATTGATATGCATGTTATACACAGTCATTATCTGCGTATTGGTTAGAAGATCTGAGAATATAGTCTATATTCTTTACTTCTTTGCTTACCTGTGGTATGTTTTCCCGCTGTAAAATCTTACTTCAGGACTGTCCCATGCTAGTGAAAAAGTCACAGTGCGAGTGGATCCAGAAGGAATGGTAACAGAAGCAGCTATAGCAGCTCCTATAGATGACCCTGGCTCTGAAGATAGAGGCTTTTCGTCATGTTTAAGGGCATCAAATGACCTATGCTGTAAGTAAAGAAAAAGGATTTTATGAAAGAGATAAATGATCATTAATGTTTTTATTGTGGTAATGGAAAAAAAATCATGAACATATAGCGGCATGATAATTAAAGGATGCAGAAGCTAATTCACTCGTCTCTAGGTGGAAAAAAGCTCACCATTTTGATATCCTTTTTTTTAGGCATCACCAATTTGATATCTGATACAACATAAACAATTAAGTGGAATAATACGATAACCAACTCACCTCTTTAATTTCATTCCACATGTCTTTTGCATTTATTATTTTGGAATTTCCAGATATCATAAAGCAAGGGCATTCTGATACATGAACCTCATCCGTCTCTTGAGCGGCTATGGCATAAGTCACAGAAGGGTTGCCATTTGTAGCACTACACATTTTTTTATAAGTTCAAGTTATTATCAAATAGATTATATATGAAGCATTACAACAGAAAAATCAATGATGATGATAGATTTGCACAAGGCTTACCAGTGATGCAGAAGCACGGTATGTACACCACCTTCCATCCTACAAGAATTGTGAAAGTTAAGTTTAGATTGTATCAATAACTATGTACTTTTAAGTTTTATCAGAAAATGTTATTTAATATTTTAATGAAATCTACAAGTGCTTAGAAAATGAGAAATGAAATTCATGAACCCATACTCTGTCCTTTTGTTATGATGATTGCCATTAGATCCTGAAGTTCCACCAGCAGAGTTCTGTACAGTGGATAATAAGTGCTAAGTGAGAATTCATATTCAACTTATGTTGAAGATGGGATTTTTCCAGCATAGCAACTATCTTGTGAACTTCGTAAATACGAATGCTAACCAAAGTTCCACAAGAGTTGAGAATATTGAAATTGTAGATTAATGCATACCTCCCACGTGAAAAGCACCGTAGCATCAGCAGCAGTCCTCCCTGAGTTGGTAAGCTGCGAAACGTTGTAGGAAATATGAGGGTCAAAAATCAAGCCGAATGACTCCTCTAGGGTGAAAAGAGCATGCTATTGAGGACACCTACCGTAAATGCGAAAACAGCTACAGGGAAGCTGCTCTCTTTGTAATTATGTGGAATAAATGGAGAAATCTGATGACATACAACGCTGATTTCGGGATCAGGTAAACCTGTAGAAGCCGTTGGTGCGATGAAAGGTAAACTATATGAAAACTATCGATCTTGAATAACAACCAAACAAGTGTGATTATGAATTAAATATACCTTTATATTCTGTCCAAGCTCTTGGATATAAACCGTGGTAAGTGCATTTTTCACCGTCAAGGTTCCAATCCCAAGAGCCAATGCCTGTTCCTGTTTTGTCCCTGCATGTTCAGTTATTATTAGTCCAAATTTCTAGTTGATGTTAAACATTTCCTGGGTGCATAATTTGTTGCTTACTCGATGGTTTTTGAATTTCTGGGGCACAAAACTGTGGAGGATGTGCCTCCATTGGGACGTGAAACAAAAACCTGAAAACACAAAATATATGAACTAAACATATTTTGGCATCTCCACTGAAACAGACAGTATGATACATAATTTGCCGAAGACTTCAAAGGGCAACTATGTTCGAATATTGGTTTTTTCCCAAGTTCCATTGTATGTTGCCGTGTGAATGCTTGAATTAGAAGTCTGTAAAGCAGGACTTAAATTTTGAAACATCGTATTAAAATACTTACCGAGAACTGGTTTGCAAGAACTGGGGTATCTTCGCATGTTCTAGGGAAGACTTGAAACCGTTGGAACTCCCCTCTGAAACTTCTTCCGATGCTTCCACAACTGAAAAATGAACGAATAATGAAATGCTAGTGCCTGAATTGGTTTGAAATACACGTATACAAACGTCAACAATTGAAGTTCGTGCAAACAGACAAGTGAAGAACGAACTCTCATTACCCAATGCCACCCAAGGGAATGCCATGGTAACTAGTGTTGAGTCGCTTATGATTGGGATCAGAAATCGTTGGCTGCAAGGGAAAGATACAGTTGAAGTGATGGATCGATCAAACAAAACTAAGAGCTCAAAATTACATGTCCACTCCTATCACAGCATAGCAACAAGATCAGAAAATAGGATAAAGGACATTACAGCTCCCTTGTCTGCTTCTTCCTTTATATGCCGAAACAACCGCATGCCCAATGGAAGCTTAATTTCATCGAAGCAAAGAAAACAAAATAAGAACACTAGACAAGGCTGAATGAAGAAAAATCAATCAAGCAATCTCAGTATCTTTAGAAACTCTGGAAGCTAAGAATATTCATTACCAGATGCAAAATTTCTCCAATTTTGAAAGAAAACTCAGGAGCTAGAGTGGCCTTGCAGTTAAGCTTGCGTTTCCAGCTCAATGGTGGAACAACCTAGAATTCAAATACGAAGAGACAGGCACATGCATATAAGCATCAAGAGCAACAATATTTTTTCAAGAGTATTTCTCTATTATTATTATCTACAGTATTGAATTTTTAAATTAGAGGACGAATTACGTTTAGTTTTAGATTAAAAATTGATATGTGTGGATAACCACGTGCGTGGATGGCTAGATTGTATTACGGGCATTGGCACGTGGGGGTATTATGTTATATAGTTTAAAAATATTTTGATATTATTTTTTTAATAATATATAATTTAAATTTAGAGAATTAATACAAAAAAAAAATCATTAATTGTATAAACCCAAATTGTTGGTTAAAAAAACTAACTTTAAATATCAAAATGAGTAGGTCAGACGGTCTCACGAGTCTTTATTTGTGAGACGAGTCAATCCTATCGATATTCATAATAAAAAGTAATACTATTACCATAAAAATTAATATTTTTCATGGATGACCCAAATAAGAGATTCGTCTCACAAAAAAATACGACTCGTGAGACCGTCTCACACAAGTTTTTACCTACCAAAATTGCATTGGCTGCAGTCCAACAATTGTTAATAACGCCCCACTTTAGATATAAAATTTCTAACTTGACAAATTTATCTTTATTTATTTTATTTTTTTAGCATATTTAGTTCAGATTATGATATTATTAAATGATTAATAAATGAATGATCAAAAAAAATGATTTATGGATAAATTTAATATATGATAATAAAATAGTTATTATATTTGTTGACGCAATAAATTAAGAACCTTTGTAGTTTTAGACTAATTGCCCTCCCAACATATTAAAATAACAATTCTAACAAACTTTTTTTTGGGTAGGTCGAAGGGTATTTTTGGAATAAGGCAAAACAAGTTTACCAAAAACTGAACCAAACATGGGACAAATTAAGCCTTAATATTTTTGTATGTTACCCACTAGATTTTTTATGTTATAAATTTTTCATAATTTTTCATCATCTATAAATAAAATATTAATATTAATATTATTTCTTAAAATTAATTTTAAGAACACATAAAAATTTTGGGATCACAACATTTTGATTTACCAATATTTTGTGAATTTTGGGATAAAATACAAAATATAAAAGAATATTTATTTTTCATATCAATTTTTTTTTTACCAAATATCTAAAAAATTTAGAAGGTAAAAATATTATTTTAGAAGGTAAAATATTACCAAAAAAAAATATGATGTGGAATAGAATATTACAAACATAAAAGTGCATGTGAAAGAACTGGATTGAGATTTTTTGAAATATTAAGCATAAACTAAAATGAAAATAAAATTGATGGAAAATGTTTTAAATATTTATTTTGTGTATTTTCTGAATGATATTGATGACATATTTAACTGAGTAAATAAACTTTTAGATAACTTATTTTAGGAATTAAAGATTAATAATGAATTTACTAAAAATGATTTAACAATTAATTGAAGGACCACATTATCAATTCATGTTATAAAAATGAATGCTGGGGTGTATCTAAAAATAATTGAGTATAAATAAAACTCCTCTATTATTTAGTTACATCATTACTCGTCAATATATAATTCTTACACGGAAGAATTTGACTTGGACTTGCAAAATATGGATTTCTAATAATATCGAATTTGGAATATGTCTGAAAATCCCTTATAATTATCATTAATTTGATGGAAAATCGTTTGAAATTCTTTAATAAAATTTAAATTTCCCAAATAAATAGTACATATGAAAATAATCAATGGTCAAAACTTTGATTAATCAGTCAACACTTTTTAAATAGATGATATCGTACCGAAACCTTGTAAGAGGGGTACTTAAGCGGGATCGACCGGTCAAAACAAAGTCCAGACGAGCTGGCCAAAAGGCATAGGGCCAAGACTGGGCCGGCAGGTTCATCTCACTTAATGTGTGTTTTTATGGGATAGACTTCCATCAAGAGAAAATGCATTTTAAGTTCGATTCCGTTTCGACAACTCTTTCTTTTTCTTTGCAAACGATCGCTCAACCCCCTCAAAACTATGGCATCAAGGTCGTTAACCCCAAGGCTTGGCCTTCAACCGATGGTTTGTCACGTTTATCTTAATGTTTTAGTCTAGATATTTATCGAAAAATAACGGGATAAGGTTTTATGGTTGGAGAACAAAAACAAAAACAAACAAAATGTGTTTATGGGGATTGGGAGGACAAGGCTAACATAATTGGATGACAAGTTGAGGGGCCGACAATATGGATGAATTAAGCAAAATCATGATAAATTAAACTAATTAATTAATTTGCAGTCAACGTAGTACAGCACGTACTGGATCCTGCTTAATTCGATCTCTTACGAGTGAAAGTCAGAGTTCAACTACCTCTTTTTTTGAAGAATCTGAATGAAATTCCTTCTCTGATTCAAAACTACCTGCAGCACCATTCTCCATCCTGATGGGAATCCAACCACGCACAGAGTTACTATCGATCGTCGGCAGATCCTTTGAAAGCACACGCACAGTTAATATATATGCTTATCCAAATCCAACCATTAATCAATTAATAAAATGCATCCCCGGCCCTCTCAACAATACAACTACTCTATAAAATTATTATTTGCAGTCCTTTTGTCTTCTCCGACGTTGTGATCACCAGCTACCCCTAATGCTATGGAAGTACAAACATAGACACACACACACACATAAATAGTGGATAATACTAGAACAGCAGCTTGTATCGGTATTAAACATATATATATATATGCAACAAACGTTGGCAAGCTCCATTGACGATCGAAAAGGAGCAGATTAAGGATGAGATGGGCACAAACCTGGGTTGATTGGAGATGGACCTGTGGGGTTGCGTTGTAGCTATATCACCAGCTAGTTAAGGGAGATCATAATAAATCAAGAATGGGGAAACTGTAATCAGTCAGGCATATTTATTCGTTGGATGATTGAATAGTAAAACTATGCGTGCGATCGAGTCACGAGTCACGAGTCACGAGTCCTTCGTTGAATAGGATAATATTTAAAATATTAAATAAATCATTTTCACAACAGTTTCAAATTTATTTTCTATTAAAATTTTGACTTCATAAAATATTTTTCTCTTTTTAGATTAAGTGAGTCTTCGTATTTTTATGGAAGTTGACATGTATGTTGATAATCTAAGAAGTAACATTTGACAACATCGTAACGAAAGAAATAATCCAAATATAATATAGAATAATCTGTTTTCATACACACTACATAAATCTCGAGCCAAATAAATTATCCTTCATCTCATGGTGTTTTGTTGTCATCGACTACACATTGTAGTCGCATAAAATTTCAATAATTTTTATTGTGAATAGTATTAAAATAATTTATTCAACAAAAAATTATATATTTAGCGTTTCATAGCATCTTATTAATAATTAAACATTAGTAAAAGATGCACTTGCATTGCATGTGCTATTATGGTTTTTAATTTGATAATTTGATCAAATAATACTAAATAATTAACACAAAATTATTTTCGATTTAGAAAAGTTGTTCGATTTAAAAGGGAAGTTTTGTTTTGATTTTTTTTCTATTTAAAATATGGAGTGACTTGAAAAGATTTTTAGTAGAATAAGAAGGATAATTATGGAATTAAATATTTTGGTGTCCTCAAATGTAGTTATTCTGAGGCCTCACATTTAATATAATAGTATAGATATATAATTTAATACGACTTTGAATTTTGACAACGACAGATTTGAGTATCGGTGAAATATGTATTACACCTTTAATTCTATTCCAAATTGTTAGGCTTGGTCGCGGCATTCAAAGCTTTGAACTTTATTATTATTATTAATTATAATGCATCAATAAAATCAAACTAGGGATACACGGTCCAATTTAAAACAAATTTTATTTTTAAGGCTGGTAGACCTCTCAGTTCTCACCCTTCTAGATAATTCCCAACTTGTGCTTCAACAATAAGCAGCAAGAAAAATAATTCTAAATGTTTACTCAGTGTATATCGAAGATAGGGCACTACGAGTTCCATCATCATAATAATAATATTAATTATAAAATTATTTTAGCAAAAACTCATCATATCTCGTATAGAATTTTTGTTACGAAACGATGTTTCTGGAATAATTATTATGTATATCACTAATAATAGAAATTAAATTTATCATAGTCACATTTTCCTTCATTTTGACAAATACTTATAGGTTTAATTACATATACCTCCCCTAATGTTTATCATAATTACAAAAAAAAAATTTAAGTAAATTTGAAATGTATATATACATCTCATGAGGTTTATATCAAGCTTTTATATATTTATATCATTTAATTAACTATAAAAATTGCATATACGTACCTGGAATACATGTCGATCCTACAATTACCTATCGTATATTAATATTAAAAAAATTAGTTCAAATTAGTTTTCTTTTTAATATGTTTGAGTGAAAAGTTAACAAAAAATTAAAGTAAAAACAAACAATTTCAAATTATAAATATATTTTGGTTTGGTTTTATCGATTCAATTTTAAAATACATCTAGTTTGAAATTTTTTAGCTATGATATAAATATGTGCCATTTAAAGCAAGTTCGGATTTTTAATTTAAAAATTTAAGCAATTATTCGTTTTTTATATGAAGATCGATCGTTGATTGAACCTCGAATATGACAAAATCAGTGTTCAAATCAAACTAAACACAAATATAAAACTGAAAATGATGGTTTCGTATGACTTTATAAGAGTCTGAGCCTGACTGAATATTTGTAAGGCCCGGGAATTTGATTACGTGATCTGAAATGATTTGGTGATAATTGATATGATTATAGACAGAACGGATCAGACCGGGGAAGCCGGAAAGAAGTTGAAAATATGTGCGAGGAAAAGACCTCGCGCATATGCGCGACCCTGCCGGGCAGCATATGCGCGAGGCAGGCAGAAGACCTCGCGCATGTGCGCGAGGGTGGCAGAAACTTGTGAAGAATGGAAAAAGGGCCTCGCGCATATGCGCCGAGTAAAGGCGCGCATATGCGCGAGTCACCGTGATACTACGCGCCGAGACTCGAAGGTCTCGCGCATATGCGCCGACAGTGCGCGAGACGTGTTTGACAAAGGATGAGCCACACGTCCCTTACATGCATGATATATATATACATAGGTATCTTACCTTCTTCAAATACGGAAAGAGGAAAGGAAATAGAGAGAAACGCAAAGGGAAAGCTTCACTGTTGGAAATTTGACCTGGTGACAATCCATCCGTCTGATTTTGAATCTGATTGCAGTACCGTGTTTATATCGACGCATGCTTTAACAGGACGTAAGTTTTGTTAGGTTTTAATATGATTTGAAATTATGATACTGGCAGAAGCAGATACGATTGATATATGTTGTTCCTGATATAGTAGGCATCGTATAATCGAAACTGGATCGAAGAACAGATACCGTATGGAATTGTTATGAATTTTCAGAGTCAATTTGATTATGATTAGACCGATTTGATATCAGAATTGTATTGTTATCGATTATGAGGTATTGGGATTGATATTTGATTGATATTGTATTGCTGGATATATTGATATTATTCAGATTTGGATCAGATGAGTTGTTGATTCGTATATACTGATATTGTATTGCCGGTATTGCGAGATTGTACAGAGTTGAGATTATGATCTGTTATTGTTAAGATTTTGGGTTGTACTGATATTGATTATGAGCCGTATTATTATATCTGTGATGTTGAAGTTGACAGGGTTATTGAGATTGTATTGATATGCCGTCGAAACATCAGTAGATTGATATTAATCAGATTCGTTTGGTTGAGATTGTATCGTTGTATCGTTAACATTGATCAGATTATGTCTTGATCTGCGTATTGATCAGAACATGCCTTGAATTGAGCTGTATATTGACACAGTCTATTCGATATTGTCATTTCAGATTGGATATGGACAGATTTGACTTCGACACTTCGACTTCGTCAGACCGAGAGAGAAAGATATAAATTGATGTGGATGCGGGATTGCACAACTCGAGTTGACTTGACTTGAGTTTCCCAAAATCACATACTTTAACTTATTGCATTGATATTTGCAGTTGAATGAAATTGATATCTTTGATCTATTGATTTATGTATTGAGTCATAGGCGGATATGCCTAGTCGTAGACGATTGATCTCGTGACAAGGGTGCCTGATAGTGATGGAATCGTCACTGGGCCCATTGCACATTGTCACAGAGGTTTGGCAGGATATGCCAAGGCTGATATGCCTAGTTAGTGGCTGATCGCCAAGATGCCGGACGTTTGATTATATCGAAGTGGATAGAATTGGAGTTTCTTCTATTACTGATGTTCGATATGGAAAGAGCCAAAGTCCGCGAATAAGAACGTACCACCACCCCGATCGGGAGTGTAGCTGGGTGTATGTTCTTATTCAGAGCGGGATCCCTAGATTAGGATGAGTCGAGTCAGAGTCTAGGAATCACGGAGTGTGTTCAGAGTTTGTATTGATTTATGTTTCTGATTTGATACATATTATGAATATTATTTCATGCTTTTATATCTGTTATATGAAATGCATATATACATGATTTATACTGGGAATGTAATTCTCACCGGAGTTATACGGCTGTTGTCTTGTTTGTATGTGTGCATGACAACAGGTGAGACAGGATCAGGATCAGGAAGAGGATGAGAGATTATAGTTAGCGTGGAGATCTCGGCCCAGAAGCAGAATAGGATTCAGCACTGAATGTATAGTCGTTGAACCTAGTTGAGATGGAGACATGTAGTACAGGACGTGTACTTTGATATTAACATGTATATCAGATAGATTATTATTACGTTTCCGCACATATTTGTAAATTAAAAAGAAAAAAATTTAGTCCCACTTTTCTTAATTGTTATATTTGACATTAATAATGATTAAGACAGTGAATTAGCGTTCGGGTCCCCACAATATTAAAGAGGAATTAGTCACACAGGTTTTTCTCACCATGAATTTCCCCGTTGAGTCTCTTACCACAGTTCCAAAACCAATTGCTCGTTGTTCTTTAAATAAGGCTGCATCGACATTGCACTTCATAGATGGGTCGGGTGGTTTCGTCCATCGATCATCTGCGTCCTGGCGCGAGATTGCAGCCTGTCCTCGTAGAGATTTCCTTTGAGCTTGGTTCCAGTTCACTACCATTTCATAGCCGAGTGAAACAGTGGTATGTGGTGGTCTAGATACTCCTTTCCATAGCTTCTCATTGCGATATTTCCATAAACTCCACAAAACGGTCGAGAAATTCGGTTGCACAGCAGTGGGGCATTTGTTCAAGCTCGCAAACAGCCACTTCGGAAAGGAATCATCTTCTCTTGCGCATTGTGCTACCAATTCCCCAAGCTTTGCCACTTTCCAACACTCTTTTGCGTATGGGCAGTCGATGAAGATATGCCAATTATTTTCCAACCCCGATTTACACATCACGCATTGAGAAGGCACCTGAATTTTTCTGGATTGAAGTTTGATACGATATGGTAAATAATCCCGTGCTGCTCGCCATAAGAACGATCTAATCTTGGGAGGTGTTGAGATTTGCCACAGCTTTGCCCAGTCTCCCTCCTTCTGATGTGTTCGCGTATGGTTCATGATGTTGTTCATAATTTGATGATGCCCAGACTTTACTGTATAATTTCCATGTCGACTAAAGTTCCACATCCGTTCATCTTTTGAGGCTATCGGATTCAACGGTATGTTGGTAATCTCCATTACATCTCTGGGGGTAAACATCTCCTGGATTAGTTCGAAGTTCCACTGCTTTGTCTCTGGAATCATGAGGTCCTTCACATATGTAATCTCTTCCTGGTTCGGGTTTGTTGTTTGGACATATAGATTATTATGATCTCTGAGCCACAGATGCGTCCAGATTTTCACACGTTGGCCATCTCCAATCTTCCAGCGTAAACCTTGAGCCAGGACTGCTTGTGAACACCAAATACTTCTCCATATAAAGCTTGGGTTTGATCCCAATCTTGTCTCCATGAAGTCCTTCTTCGGAAAAATTTAGCTTTGAGAATCCTTGATAACAAAATATTTGGGGTTGAAATAAGGTTCCAACCTTGCTTTGCAAGCATGGCGAGATTATAAGCTCCGAGATTTCGAAAGCCAAGACCATCGCTTTCCTTTCGAGTGCATAATCTGGTCCAATTCGTCCAATGTATACCTCTCGAGCTCTGTGATGTCGAGCCCCACCAAAAAGAGTTCATCATTCTCTGTAACTCATCAATAAGAGATGTAGGTAGTAAGAAGCAATTCATGCAATAAGCTGGCAGCGCTTGGGCCACTAATTTCAATAACACTTCTTTTCCTGCTTTTGAGATAGAGTTTCCTTGCCAGTTTTGAATACGGTTCCAAAGTTGATCCCGTAGGTAACTGAATATCACTTTTTTCTTTCTACCAATTAGTGATGGAAGGCCAAGGTATCGCCCCGTATCCAGTGGGTTCGTCACTCCAAGGGTAGATGACAATTCCTGCTGTTTTTGGACTTCGATATTTTTGCTAAAGAAAATCCCAGATTTATCAAAGTTAATAGCTTGTCCACTTGCCCTCTCGTATGTGGTTAATATATTTTTCATCTCTACACATTCTGCAGTTGTTGCCCGGAAGAAAATGAAGGAATCATCGGCAAACAGCAAATGAGATACTTTCGGGGCGCGACGACAAATTTTCACCCCATGCAAAGTGCCTCTACTCTTTGCTTTCTCAATCAAAGTAGTTAAACCTTGGACACATATTATAAATAGGTAGGGTGAGAGAGGGCATCCTTGGCGGAGTCCTCGTTCTGGGGTTATTGGGCCAACAAGATTGCCATTTACCCGAATCTGGTATTGCACTGTTGTAATGCAAAGCATCATAATACCCACCCATTTGTCATTAAAGCCCAGTCTTAGCAACATGATCTTCAGAAATCCCCAGTCGATGCGATCATACGCTTTACTTATATCGATTTTTAGCGCCACATCCCCATGTTTGCCACGATTATTTCGTTTCATGTGATGAATAATCTCAAAAGCTGCTATCACATTATCCGTGATCGATCTACCCTTGACAAAAGCCGCTTGAGTCTCTGAGATTAATTTTGGCAGAAGCATCTTGAGTCAATTTGCCAACACCTTTGCTAGCACCCTATACATCATATTACAAAGAGAGATCGGCCGAAGGTCTTTCATTGCCCTTTGGTTAGCACACTTCGGGATAAGGGTAATAATAGTATCATTGAGCTTTGGTGGGAATTTTACCTGCTGCAGCCACTGCTCACTTTGCTGGAACACATCTTTACCAATAAGGTGCCAGAATTTTTGAAAAAATGCAGGATTATATCCATTTGGTCCAGGTGATTTGTTTGGGTCCATTTGGAACAACGCCTCTCGGAAGTCATCAATGGTGAAGGGAGACATAAGGAATGTGTTGTCCTCTGCTGAAAGTTTTGGTTCTATCTGGTTTATCACTGCGTCATAAGATGCATTTTCTGATGAGAAAAGTTTATTAAAGTATGCCAAGACAATGCGGCCAAGGTTATGTGGATCATTGAATTCCACACCTCTGTCATCAATCAAGCTTTGAATTCTATTGTGTGCTTTCCTCCTTGTTGCCATAGAGTGGAAAAATTTGGTGTTAAGGTCTCCTTCTTTAAGCCAAAATTGTTTGGCTCGTTGTTTCCAATACATGTCATTTTTTTATCATCATCTGGTTTAGTTTCACCTTTATCTCCTCCACTTGTAACACAGATTGATGGTCCGAGTTGGACCGCCTCTTTTTCAGCGTGTCTTTTCAGCTCGTCAATGGTTTTGCGGTCTATTTTTGGGTGTTTCCTGCTCCATCTTGTTAATTCTATGGATAGGGCTTTGAGTCTTTCTGTTATTGTATCATAGGTTTCTGTGATCTCCCACCGATCATTCACAACTTCATTGAAGCCTTCTTCTTCCATCCACCTATTCTCAAAACGGAAGGATATTCTGCTGATTTTTGTTGTTGGAGCTTCATTGTTCAGAATTAAAGGTGACTGGTCTGAGCACGTGGCAACCGTGTTCAATATTGATGCATCTGGAAAACGTGCCATCCAAGATGTGGATGCAAGGCCACAATCTAGTTTTTCCTCCACAAAATGCGTCTTACCTCTCCCTTTTTCCCATGTAAAAGGGTGACCTTTCATTTGGATATCTTGTAGCAAGCATTGCATCACTGTTTCTCTGAAGCCCTGTATCATCCATATTGGCCGATCGATTTCCCCTTGTTTTTCACTAGAGTCCAGAATGTCGTTAAAATCCCCAATAATACACCACGGGAGCTGATTTAGATGAGCGAGAGCCTTGAGGAAGTTCCATGCTTCTCGTCGCCTTCGTTGTTCTGGGAAGCCGTAATAGCCAGTTATCCTCCAATCTTCTTGTCCAGGTTATGTGATTTTAAGATCAATATGGTTGCGTGAATATCATGTAATTGTACAATGGTCTGAGTATTTCCAAAGAGCTGTTATTCCTACACTACGACCCTCTCTGTCCACTGAGAAAGCCGCATCAAATCCTAGAGAAAGTCTTAACTTCTTCAATCTTTTGTGAGTGAGTTAAGGTTTCAAATAAAAAAATTACAGACGGCCTGTGAGCTCGCACTAGCTATACGCAAATTTGGAACTGCTCAAGTGTGGCCCAATCCTCGGCAGTTCCAACTTAGGACGATCATGGTTTTCGGCAGGCCTGGACACCAGGCCCTGCCGCTAAAAAAGGCTCGCAAGTGATGTCATGGATGTTGTCAATCTCCTCCTCTTTGTCACCAAAATTTATACCATGTTCTGTGTTGTCTGATTTTGCAGAGTTTTCACTATCAAGATCCATGTGTCTATACTGATTATTTCTGTCTCGAGCTGCTCTTCTTCTCTTCATGTCTTCATTTAAGGTAAGCTCTATGTCCTCCTCATTTACTCCTTCATAGGTGGATATTGATTTTGAGTTTGGTAAGTCTTCCGAGGATAGCAGAGAATCATGCCTAATTTCCTTATTTGGTTTACCACTAATTCCTCCTGATTTTCCGGCAAAGATTGGATTACGGAATATTGTCAAATCTTTCTTTATTTGATTATTCTCGCTGTCGCCGGAGTTCTTCTCATCCTTTGTCGTTGCTGGATTTTCTCGCAACCATTTGGAGCTGTTTGCATTTGTTGCTCCCCGTCTCTCCGGTGCTCGTAACCATGGTCCCCATTCTCTTTTAATGTTTTTTTCGTTTGAGGAGAACATGATTTCACATAACCTCTCAGTGTGTCCAAGGCATCCGCGTACAAAGCAGTAGGATCCAAGCTTCTCATATTTTAATTGAACTATGAACCAGTCACCATATAGCTTGCGAATTTTCTTGCATCTCTTAAGAGGTTTGCGTATGTCCACATCGACCCTTATACGCATATAAGTGCGCCAAAAGCCCGCATTATTCGAACTATCGTATGTAATAAATCGTCCAATGAAGTCTCCCAGTTGTTTCCCAATAGCTTCAGATATATAACCAATTGGTAATTCATAGATTTGAATCCAAAAAGGGATGGTGTATAACTCTACCTGTGTTGGTACATCCCCTTGTTTCAGATGGTTTAGAATCAGGATCTGGTTATCATATGTCCAAGGCCCTCCGTCCAGAACACGCTCCATATCAAACTCATGGAAAAATTGGAATAGGTAGCGTTGATCTCCTCCTTATTATCATATATACAATTAGTTAAAATTAAACTTAGATTATAAAGAATTATAGCTGAAAGACGTCATTTTTAAATTAAAGTTAATAACGACAACAATAATAATTGAAATCATTTTCATGACAAATATTCATAAAGATATTGAGTGTATTAGTTGAAAACATTCTCATTTCACTTTATGACGACATTTTGGAAGAAAATTGAGACCGAAATCCATTCTACAAATTGGAAGTATCAGCAGAGACGGATCTAGTGTAGGACTCGGGGACCGTGGCCCCTCCAAATTTTTTTTAAAAATTATTACTATATAAGATATATTTTATTATTTAATATATATATTATTTGACCATAAAAAAATAAAGTAACTATAAACGACCTCCCCGGAATTTTTTTTAAAAATTATTACTATATAAGATATATTTTATTATTTAGTGTATATATATTATTTGACCATAAAAAAATAAAGTATCTATAATTAGTTTAATGGTTATAGACTTTCAAGGTTTACACATGTGGTCTGTGTTCCATTCTCTGCAATTTTTTTCGAAAAACTAAATAACGGACCTTTACAAAGGGTCAAAGGTCCAACTTAAAACGGGAAATTGGCCTTCAGTCCCCAGCCGTCGATTTTTTTTTGTGTTCAGTCCCTGGGTACTTTTTTAGTACCACATTTCACATGAAGTGTACCACATTTCCACATGAAGTATACCACATTTTGTATGACATAGTACCACAATTTTGTACGTAGGGATAAAGAGGTAGGGCCCAAGTTGGATTTCAGCCGGCTCCCTCAAACATATAATTCTGGATCTGCCCCTGGAAATGTGAATTTCTACATGAGTTGAAGATTAAACAAAAGTTGTCCGAAAAACGTTACATTATGGGATAAAGATGTAGGGTCCAAGTTGGATTTCATAAAATACGTTGCACCATTAAAGTCTATCCGGGTAAAAAAATAGAAAATATCCGTCACCCGTGACCCGCCTCACACCACATCAATGACTAAGATTATTTGGAAAGGTTCCAGCGAGAATTCAAGCCTTCCTAGAAAACTTGCACAATGCAGCAGCCTTCTCAAAGTTTGGGCAGCTGATCTATTCCATAACTTTAAACCGGAGGATAGCCAAAATTCAAAAGAAGTTTGATAGGTTGATGAATAACCATAAAATGAATCGTATTTTTTTTCAAAAGAAATAAGTAGAGGAGAAAGCAAAATAAATGCAACATATGCAGAAAATCTGATGATCAAAAGTGTTTTTTAGTTGTATTTGATCATGTATTAATAAATTTCAATCATTAGAGACATATTGTTTCATCAAAGATGTATCATTTCATCCTAAGGTCTTATGAAGAACGTCAAAGGACGCCATTTGGATAGAAAATATCATGAAAACTCGTCACTTTTAGTCAATCAGCAGCGTCGGACGCCTAGGCGCCTCCTTCACGGCCTTGGAAATTCCAAGGCACTGAAGGAGGTTCTTAGGCGTCTCCTCCACAATCCTAAAATAATCCCTGGCATTGGGGAGGCACTTAGGCCTCCACTTTGGGGCGCCTTCCCTGGGCCTGAAACATTCTTTTGCTTAATTTTGACTCATTAAGTCTTAAAACATTTCAACAATTCTTCGCATTAATGAAATTAATGCATAAATGCACGTGATATCGATAGAGAGTATACACAAAATATTTTCACATCAAGATAGAGGGTTTTTGGCATTGAACCTTCTTTAGTAGAATACTATTGGATTTACTGGGACACGAAGTGAACTTGATGTCTTGAACTTCTTGACGATTTATGTAAAACTAGACAACAATACCTACACGATAACTTTCCTATCATTCCCATTTGGTTTTTTATTGATCATGTCTGTTTTGGCTATGAAACACTTATTGGTTTTGTAAGTATTTTGTTGAGGTGGATCATCTTCACACTTACATTTGTGGTTTATTTTTAAGAGTATCACACATTACTCTTCTTTTAACAAGCTAAGGAACCATTAAAATTTCAATACTTAACATCACTACATTGATAGGTATCAACACTAGTTTTCCTGAAAAAGAGAAGGGAAAAATTCCCGATTGTTAGCTCAAGTTTTTTTATAATTTAGTTGTCTTATTAAACCAAAATATTTGAATCTCTAATCAACAAGGTTGAGTTTCCAATATAAAAATTTTATTTTATAGATTTTAAACACATTCATCTAGACAAGTTGTATAATTAATATCTATTTAATGTTTTTGTAAGCGGATCCGTCAAGTCATCATTTGATTTAACATAATAAATATATATAACTCTATTTGAGATCAATTATACCACTGTATTATATCTTTGACGAATATATCAAGACTTACCATTGTACATGTTTTGTGAATTTGCAATTGCCGACTGATTGTTGCAATGTATCATTATTGTATACATTAGTTTCGTCCAACATGGAATATCCTCTAGAAATTTGTGAAGCCACTCTGCTTCTTCCGCAACTTTATTAAGTGATATAAATTCAGATTTCATTATCGATCTAGCCATGCAAGTTTGTTTGGATGACCTCCAAAAGACTGTGCTACCACCAATGCTAAATACATAGACACTAGTGGATTTCAAATATTTGGTGTCAGAAATTCAATTAGCATCATTATATCCATTTAATACCGCATGATATTTTGTATAATACAAACTATATTCTAAGGTGTGCCTTAAATATCTAAGAATCCTTGTCAAAGCCTTCCAATGAACATAATTAGGATTACTCTTGAAGCGACTTAACTTATTTATCGCACAAAAGATGTTCGGTTGAGTACAGTTAGTAATGTATATAAGACTTCCAATAATTTAAGAGTAATATTTTTTAGTGATTGCAAAAACTTTCTTATCTAGTCTTAGCCTTAATCTAGTTTTTCAATTTATTTTTTAGTGATTGAAAACACTCTCTTATCTAGTCTTAGCCTCAAGCTAGCTTTTCAATTTATTTTTTTCTATTTAATGAGTCACTTTCATTTTATTTGTCTGAGTTGATGCACTTCTTTTAAATACAAAAAATTTTACAAGATTATCTCATTAGTCATTTTTTTAGACAGAACTGACCCATAAAAATTATTACTTTTTATGTTCAAACTATTAATTTTCATTATAGCTATGAGCCAAGCTTATTCGTCTTACAAAAAACATGCTCTTTTTTAAAATAATCGTAAATATTTTTCATTTCAGAGTACTATCATTACATTCATTTATATATGAATATGGATGACAAATGGTTTGGGTAGAATCGTGCTCGATCCATTTGAGGACGGATTGAGCTAGTAAAATAGATGTATATTTAAGGTTATACACATGAGGACATTTCTTCTTTCAAGAGTAATAAAGAATAAAATATAAAAGAGATGTAACTGAATTGATTTATACATTTGTAATTTATCATGTAACATGTAAATTCGAAAGTAACCTAAAATGTAAACCTCTAATTTTCCTATATATTAATGGTGCCGATTTTATGAAATCCAACTTGGACGACTTGCCTCTTTATTTCATGTTGGTCAATTGAAGCTCTTCCCTTCCCATCAGTTATCCCATCAGCTCTCTAGCTTGTTTCTCCACTTTTTGAGTTTTCTTTCTATGATTTATATGTTGAGAAATTATTCGAAAAAAATGGACTTTTTACATCATTTGGGCCAAAATGTCAAAGCACAAACTGAATTTGGGCTGGTCTTTTGTTGTCAATAAAATGGGTCTGAACACTTGAGTATATCGAGATGGGCCTGATGGACTAAGAGTCCGAATCAACATCAATGAAGTATGCATATATCCACTTTCCCCACAGCTGATTGAATCGAATATATAATTCTCAATCGCAGAATTTTCGTGAAATATGGAGAATTCATCGAACCTAGCTTCGCTTCCGGAAGAGGAACCCGAAAATGCCTCTCAGAATGCTGGGAAAATGCCATCCGCCTTTTCTTCTAAACCTGATCGTCCACCAATTCAGTATTTACTCAATACACTTAATCAACTTACGCCAGTTTCTTGTATTTTTTTTTCCTGTAATTATTCAGTTATTAGTGCTAAATCTAGCTTTAACCTTTTTGTTTGAAGAGTATAATTATTAATATTAATTGCATTACGAGTACGACAATAATTCAGCCTTGCTGGTGTCAGCGCTATGATCAAATAATTAAGCTCCTGGAAATGCGTAGATTGGAAAGCAATGGAAAGCGTGAAATTTGTGGTTAAAAAAATACCGATCATGAAGACTTGAATGATTGTATGGGATTGATTTGTGCTGCAAATGCTAATGTTCTTTTCCTGTGCAATATCCTTCTTCGTGATCATTTTTTGTTGTACCCTTTTAAAAGAATTATGAAGTAGCATTCTTTTAGAAAAGGCTTGTCGTTTCTTTTTCTATTTCATGTTGCTAGTTCAATCTTGATGAAGGTAAAATCTTTAAGCTTTCCCTATTCATCTATACTTGAGTTCAGTTTTCAACTTTAAATTTGTATTGTGATTCGACTAGTGACAGTTATTGATGTAATAAGATATCAATATCTATTCACAGACGGTGTGTTTTTCTTTTTTGTTTTGTTCAGTTTCTTGGTTTTTTATTAGCATAATTGCATGCTAAAATATCTTAAAACATACAAATTTTTTGTTCTGTTATGAATTATTTTTCTTCTTCATATTTACTTTTGTAGGATTTCTTCACAAAAATATATGCCTCTAGATTGGGCGAGTTACTTTGACCAAGAAGAAGATGTCCATATCGAGGATTCAGATGATGTAAATTACATAATATTTCATATTGCTTCATTATTTCTCAGATTTTTATTTTCTTAAGGAAACAATTTCTCTTGTGTTAAATACTTCATTTCAGGTTTTTCACATTTATAAGGCTGGAACTGAGGGTCCAGTTGTTTTCTGTCTACATGGTGGGGGTTATTCTGGGTATGTTGATCCTTTTATCCAGACCTGTGTGGTTCACCATCGTATATGCTTCACAATGTATCTTTATTGTGGGTAGATCAATTGGCTACATTTGATTGACAAGTCTAATTAGATATGGAGGCTATGAGCAATTATCTATTGCTGATTCCCTGATTGAATGAAGGAAGTAGCAATCACAGTTACTTCATTGTCAATTATGAATCAATCAATTTCATTTGACCATTTGTTTTCCTCTTCCTTTCTCATAGTTGTTTCGTATATATATAGTATAAAATATCAAATGTTGTAGAAATGAAATATTTGTCTCCTGTTGTCTCGTAATGTTACGTGAATTTTTTTATTCTGAAATCCCAAATAATGCAGACTGACAGCCAAGCTTTGTCCTTTCATTTTCATTGATCAGAACATTGCAGTTTATCTTCTTTTTCTGGACTTCTCTTAACATCTTTGATTCACCTATTTATTTCTAAGAATATATTAGTAGTCTACACGAACAAATAGAGAATGAGGATTTGTACTCTCATCTTGTATTAATTCGGAAAACCTACTAATCTTCTGTTGCTTGATAGATCTTCACATCGTTTGGCACATTTAAATTTCCTAAAGAAAACATGATGTGTTTTACCTTCTTGCCAATCTGAGTTGCATATCGATTGACATCACATTTCTAGGCTATCGTTTGCTCTGTCAGCAAGTAAAATAAAAGAGAAAGCTCGGGTAATTTCCCTGGATTTGAGAGGACATGGGAAGTCATCCACAGGGAATGATCTTGATCTATCTATTGAGGTATGTTCATGTGAGAAATTAATAAAATGAAAGATGCATGGCAAATCTTGTTTTCATTGTATTAATGGGTTGACGATCCAAGCAATATTATGCCTTTGGGTTTGTGTCCTTACGCTTTTGCAAAAATTTCAGACAATGTGCAATGATGTACTGGCAGTTCTGAAGACCATGTATGGAGATTCTCCTCCTGCAATTGTGATTGTAGGTCACAGGTTGCGCTCCTTTAATGTAACACAGAAAATTTGCTTTATCTTATTTAATCACAGACCTAGTCTTATGTTTCTTGACAATGAAGCATGGCTTTCATTTGATAAGCGCCTAAAAATTTTCTATTTCTGCTACGAAACTTTGCAACCAATATTTGATGTGAGACCTGTGTAGTAACTTCTTTTTCACCAAGTTGTCGTGTAAGATTAGAGTTGTCGAAGTTGATTTCTGACTTCTAACAACAAATAAATCCAGCTCTTTCCTGGTTTAAATGATATTCTTTTGAACAAAATGTTGATTTATAGGTTATTTATGCCATTGATGGTGTCTGCAACCTGAAACATTTTCTATATTGTTTGGGCGACAAGTACTTATTTTATTCATAAATTGCTGGTTAAATTTTGATATTAGATGTTAATCATTGTGATGCAGCATGGGAGGTTCGGTTGCTGTTCATGTTGCCGCAAAGAAGGCACTTCCCAGCTTGGCTGGGTTAGTTGTTATCGATGTTGTTGAGGTCTGCGTAAAAAAATGAAACAATTTTTGAGCTGCTTTATTCTTTATATTATAATTGCTTTTAATGGAAACTGAATTACAATTAAATATTAATCACCGAATTTCGATAAAACTTATATATAGTTATAGAGAATTTCAGGGAACAGCATTGGCATCACTGATACATATGCAGAAGATTCTCTCAAATAGAATGCAACATTTCTCTACCATTGAGAAAGCGGTGAGCACTCGCTTTTAGTACCGTTCTTGTATGTGCTATTATTTTGGAATTACAGTGTAACGCTCTTCTCAATCATCTTAGTCGGCTAAGTAATAGAGTACAAATTGAAAGAAAGACAAGGTAATTTTATTCCCAATGAGTTCCAACACTATTTTCCACCATTCTGGTTGTCTCATAAATTTTTTTAGTTGACCCTGATTACATTCTGCGAGGCTTATAGTGCATAATTGGACAATAAATTTGTAGTTTAAGAATTTGGTTATACGATTTCTATCCCCAGGCTAAGCATCTTTTGGAGCAGATGGTACATTGAATTTAAAAATTGCTTGAGGCAGTACTTTAGTTCGCTTGTTTCCATCTAATTCAAATAAGGGCCGTCTTACTTGTGATTTTTCTGTCCTGTTAAGTTGTCGGTGATTATTGTGTTACACGTGTGTGCGTAGATTGAATGGAGTGTCAAAGGAGGCACTGTGAGAAACATCGAGTCTGCTCGTGTCTCTATTCCCAGCACACTGACATATGATGATTCAAGAAAGTGGTAAATATGCTTCTGATGTTTTCTGATTTTCTTCTTTTGGTTTTACGCTTGGTTTGTAAACTTAATAAATTATAACAAGAAATATTACCGATTAATAATATTGCTGATTGGTGAGCAATTTCTTATTTTTTGGTAATTTCACTTGATTGGCGATTCATGCTGGCCTGTAGTTATACCCATCGTGCTAGATTGGAAGAAACAGAGCAATATTGGAGAGGCTGGTAAAAACCATTCTTTCTATGAACTTTATATGATTAATAAATCAGCGAATTGTTTATTTAATGCCGACGTTTGACTTTCTTGCTATTTTGCTGTGCCATCATGTTTCAGGTATGAAGGCCTTTCAGAAAGGTTCTTGTCATCTCCTGTACCAAAACTCTTGCTTTTGGCAGGCACTGATAGACTGGACAGGTTTCTCTCACTCGAAGTCTCTCAGTAATTTTATTCAATGCTAGAATGCTTCATGTATGGAATGATATGATCGTTTCCCAGTTTTCAGTAGGAAATAACAGTAAATAAAAAAACTGTATCTCAATTTGACTTGGAAAATCAAACCATGCTTATGTATCAATCGTAAACGGAATACACTGTTTATTGATATGTCTATCATGGTTTCAAAATCCAAAAGCCTTCCACACAGTTTCAAAATTTAAAAGCCCCATTCTTGATGATCTTTTGATTGCAATGTCGTTGGAGAAAAGTTGCTCCATTAATAACCATGATAGGGGTAATCAACGCTTGATGTTAGAAAGGTGTGTCCAGCGAGGCTGTTGCATACTAATTGAGAAAATTGTTGCAGAACTCTCACTATCGGTCAGATGCAAGGGAAGTTCCAAATGGTTGTCGTCAGGCATACGGGCCATGCCATACAGGTTAGATTTAGTTCCCTTCGAGACATCACCTGTTTTATTTTCTTGGTCACGTTGCTGACTGTATTTTTATTGACTTGTTTTTGAATCACAGGAGGATGTTCCTGATGAATTCGCTACTCTGGTACTCAATTTTATATCTCGAAATCGAATAGGTCCTCGTGGCGTCGAGGTTAGAGTTTGTATGAAACGGCCATGTGTATATAGATGACACTAGCACCACTCTTTCTTTGTCCCAAAACGCTGGCGTCGTGTTCATACAAATTGTGACATGGTGTTGAAATGTTTGTTACAGATTCCAGGACTTCCCCGTCATTAGCAGCTGAAACCAATCAGTGCCGGCAATGGAAATACGAGTTGCATTGGTGGTGTTGCGTTTCATTAAGGTTTTAGTGTTCTAGACTTGTATAAAACTTTTATCTTTATGAATTATTTTGAATTAGAAACTGAAATATGAGATATTGATCAGCAATGGATTGGTAATTACCGGGTGCATTTAGGTTGTGTATCCTGATGTTAATTAAAACTTAGAACTGTTCATCATATTGTAGTGTTGGATAAGGGTAAAAATACAGTTACCTCCCTGTTTTATTGGTAAATAGCTGAAAACCCTCCATCGCAAATAAATAGGCAACCCTGTTTACTTGATCTATGCGCATCTAAGATACATGCTTAATTTCCTCAAAAAAATAAAAGGAAGAAGAAGAAGATACATGTTTAATAATACTAATGAGTTTGTTTAGTTAAAAATGAAATTGAATTTTAATGTGGTTATGATAAATGTTTAAGTGATCATAAATAAACGAGTAAATAGTTTTAAAAAATGAAAATCAGAGACATGTAGAACAAATACATAAATTAAAGGATAAATGGTTTAAAAACGTTTTTTTTTAAATTTGTAAATATCTAATATTTGTTTGATAATGATTTTTTTTTGTTGAGACATTTGACAATGATTTGTATGCATGAACTTCTCAATTTTTAAAATTTATCTTTAACTCGGAGCTTCGTATTTATATGATACACTTATATTATGCATGTTTTATTAATGCAAATATCGTGAATGAAAAACCAGAAAAAATTATGAATCAAAACATGGTTAAATAATTAAATTGTATATACGACTATACTATTTTAAATCCTCGTCTATAATACAGGGCCGATTGATTCGCCCCAATTGGAATAGATAATAAAAGAAGAAAGTTGTAAATAATTGGCCCACATTATAGCCTAAAATCCAAATCAAGGGGTTTTGAGAAAGTTGACTATTTCCTTGTGTGTGTGTGTGTGTTTTTTAATTATGACACATGCGGGGAAGAGGGATCGAACTCGGAGAAAAGAGCCAGCTAATCTGGCGAATGAGACCACTGAGCTACAAGCCCGGTCTCCTTTTCTATGTGATAATCATAGGAAAAATGAGATTTGGTGGAATTTAGAATTATAAATATCATTTTAAATGTTTATAATAATAGAATTTCAATTTCAAAAATTAATAACTCTCATTTCAAAATAAAAATTATTTTATTCTTTGATTTTTATATGAACCAAATGCGATGGGTGTGACAAAATCCGTTAGTATATATAAAATATATAGATTTATAAGATTAATAATAGAATATGGTTTTTAAAAAATACTAATAGTTAATTAAATTAATCATAAGCGGGGGCATTCAAGTAAATTAGCAAGGGTATTTTTGACCATACGGCACAAAACCTCACTTCATTTGCAGTCCTAGGGTTTCCGTGCTTCCCTATTTAATATTCTCCGCTTCCTCTCCATCGCAGATTCGCAAAGCACAGACAAAACACTGCAAATCGAAGAGGCAACATGGCGGCTGCGATAGAGCCAACGAATCAGCTTGATGATAAGGTTCATAGCTCTGTAATGCTCTTCAACCGCTGGTCCTACGAAGAAGTTCAGGTTAGATTCCACTTCGAAGATTTTTTTAGAATTGTTTACCATGTCTTGTGATAAATTTTCGATGCGAATTTGCGTGATTTGATCGCTAATATCAATTTTTGAGTTATTTATGCTGTTTAATCCTACAAATTTTTGAAATGTTTTAGCATGTCTGATATTATTTATCTGCTTTCATGACTAGATATGAATGTGTTTGAATTATATGTGGCATGTTAGTTTCTTCAAGTTTGTTAATTTTCTCACCGTGCAGTCTACCTCTTTGGTCCCAGGTTAATTCAAATAGCAGGGGATGTCTTTGCATCTCTTTTATATGTATAAATTGAAAAAACTCTATGAGTATGCTCCTTGTAAAGAAAATTGGAACGATGATACGCGCCATTAGAATGTTTACCTTCATATGAAGCTTTAATTAACTGTTGAAAAAGGATCCTTGAAATTCGTTAGGTTTCATAATTGAATCAATCAAGGTCTTTTGATTAGTGATGTCTTTCCCTTCTTTTCTATGCGTAAACTCTTTCTCAAGGTTATGTATCATTTACATTTGCGGAAAGAAACAAAATTTGTTGATTAATAATATAAAATGAAAAATTTGAAGGTGAATGTATTCTTCTTACCTGGCTTTGGAAAATAAAAATTGGTACCATTTCAAATTTTCTCCATTCTAGGCATTATGAATGGATACTCCACATTCCTTTGGTTTTTGTCCAGAGGTGACCACCATAGCTCCTGTATTCTCGAGAATCCATATGTCCATTATTAGTTATACTTATAAGTGTATGAACTGATATCTCTGGAGCACAGCTTTGGTCTCTGAAGGAAGTGAATTGGATAAAAAGAGAAGCCAGTTGGACACAGAATAGATGTGCCTTGGACAAAAAGAATCTGAGTGACTCAGACAATAGATAAGCTGATACTGTATTGCATGATTGCAACATTGTTATATTAACCTCTTATGCCTTGACAAAATCAAATCTTAAGGAATGGTTTAAAATATGGCTATTTGTAAAAAAATTTATGGCCGGGTAATGACATTTCTTCTGATCACTGGGTTTTAGTAAATTCAGTTGCAAGAACTTCCGGTCTTTGATTTCTTGAATTTCTTCTCCTATATAGATCAATGATATATCTGTTGAGGACTACATTACTGCAACTGCTTCAAAGCACCCTGTGTACATGCCTCACACTGCTGGGAGGTACCAAGCAAAGAGGTTCAGAAAGGCCCAGTGCCCAATTGTTGAAAGGTTGACGAACTCACTCATGATGCACGGGCGCAACAATGGGAAGAAGCTGATGGCTGTGCGCATCATCAAGCATACCATGGAGATCATTCACTTGCTGACAGATCAGAACCCAATCCAAGTTATAGTGGATGCTGTGATCAACAGGTATGAAGTTTTTTGGCTGACAAAAACATAGTTTTGAAGTTTTAATGTACAGCTTTAGGGACATATCTTAAATTGTCTCCACCTTAGAATGACATGTAGTATACATGACATCACAGTTCTTGGTTAGCAATCTTCTGTTCATAGCATCTATTTTATTCTGAGTTTTATGTGATAAACATTAGGAGGCTTGATAAATCAATCATGTTAGCATACTGTCTTACACATAGAAAGGGTTTCAGGCTGAGTTGCACAATTTCTGCAGCCCTTTCTATTTCAAAATATTTTATTCTTGACATTTTATATTGACTTTTATGTTTTGGATCAGTGGACCTAGAGAAGATGCGACTAGGATTGGTTCTGCTGGTGTTGTCAGACGTCAAGCTGTTGATATTTCACCTCTGCGACGTGTTAATCAAGCAATATATCTTCTTACAACTGGTGCCAGGGAGAGTGCTTTCAGGAACATTAAGACCATTGCTGAATGCCTTGCTGATGAACTTATTAATGCTGCAAAAGGATCCTCCAACAGGTAAGTGCTACCCCGTTTTGATACCACTAGCATTTCATTATTCAAATGATTATAAATTACTTGATTTGTATCATCTCAAATTTCTTTATTATATGTCTCTTCTACACATGCTACTTCCTCTTACTGTTCTTTCCTTTTCATGTATTGTGCAGCTACGCTATCAAGAAGAAAGATGAGATTGAAAGGGTTGCCAAGGCCAATCGCTGAGAGCAATGCTTATGTTGATCTAAGGAGTTATACTTTAAGACAGTTTTGTTATCGATCGTGCTTTGGAAAAATCCTTGTACTTCGATGTGAATGTGATTTCATCTATATCACGTGACATCGACTTGTTTCTATTTTCTGCTATGTTCTTCAGGGCGAGTTGCATTGCCAAGACAAGTTTTTCTATTAAACTACTTGAGTTATTTATGCTGTAGTGGATTTCTTTACTTCATCTTTGTCCCCATTGTTTTTTATTCCATAGTTTCAACTGAGCTTTACAGTTTCCTCCGTTTTCAGCAAACCATTGTTTCTAAAATATCCTTGTAATCCAACCAAGACGACCATATAAACAGATGTTTCTTTTTGTTTCTCAAACATTGGTCACAATGTGTTGGTAGATTAGTCATTAAAAGAAAGTGTTGCCTATGAACCTTGAATAATCAATGAACAACCAACAATCTGTACGTTTGTTCTTTTTTTCAGTATATTGATTATTTTACTTCAAATTTAGGTCGAAGAATTGTAGTCCATCTGACACAACTTTGAGATCTAGGTCTGCAATTTCCTCTTCAAAGAAAAAACTTCAAATTTAGGATCCCTCAAAGAAAATTATAAGGAAAAAAAAAAACACCTTCAAATTTAGGTACGCATTCTTCAAAATTTGGAGTCGACAGCCGTTCGCATACGCGGCATACATGCCGTCAAATTCAGTCTCTTTCCGTACATGCCACTCATTATCTGGCGGGGAGAGAGAGATTAAAAGAGTTGAAAACTTGAAAGGTTAAAGCTTCCCTCCTTGGGTATCTCCGCTTCTCTTACTGCTCTCGTCACCAATTTCCCCCCTGAATCTGAATCCGCAACCTATTTTTCCCCATATTCTGTTCTCATCTTTTTGGTGGTCCGTGTTTTCTTCATCATTGAATTAAATGTCAGCTCCCGCCCTATCGAATATTTCTTTTCTCCACAGTCGAATTCGTGATGCATTCATCTTGGATAATCGGCAACGTTTCGCATTACCGGTGGATCCGAGACTGGTGAAAATCACGACGTCCAGGCCTTTTAGCCAGGTTATTTTACTTTATTCTGTTCAAGAACGTCACCATATGTGCATGATGTCTCTCTTTTTGATCAGTGATCATCGTTATAATTATATTATTATAAAAATTATGCCATATATTGTTTTTACAATAAAAAATAAATTGTGCATGTCTCTTAATATCTAAATCTTAAATAATCTTAATATATGTATCAAATTATACCAAATTTTTTGTATTAAATCCATAAATTTATCTGATATGTAATTTTTTTTAAAAAAAATACTACTTAAATCTTTATGAGTACGGGATCAGAGGCGGGACCTTTGGGTTTCTTCAGAGAACAGTTGATAGAATTATGGGATTGGATTTGAAGTTTTTTTAAAAAATTAAAAAACTATATGCATGAAATTTCAATTTTTTCCCACTCGTGCTCCAGCTAGAGAGGGGGCCAAGCTAAGTAAAAGTAACCAAATTTGATACTAAATGCATGAACCTCAATTTTTTTTCTATCAGATTCTCTAAGTGGTAGATTTCAAAGAGGTGACTTGACAAATCAGCACCCACACACTGGATGTTTGTTTATTCAACTCGATGGCAAACAATGTCCAGGCATTATTCCATTTCTCACTCGAGAGTTCTGCTACGAATAAAACACGATTAACATAGAACAGAAAAAACCATTTGTAAAGATTGTATTATATTCCTTCACTCCATTTTCTGCTGCGTCTGAAAGGCTTAGGATAAAGTCACTGGAGGGCTTCCAGTGACTCTTCTTGAAGGGGATCCCTGTGGGCTTCCAGTAAACATTCTTGAAGGGGATCCCACTGGCAACGGCCTTCCAGTTCCAATGAAGGACGTTTTTCGTTCACCCGCAGTCGTTAGAAGGAAGCTGAAAGTCCAGTAGAGCACTTTTGGCGCAAAGACTCTGTACAAAAAGAATATGTCATACCAGCTCGGATACTTCACATATGGATCCCCTCTGCACGCCCCAGAAACAATAAGCTTCGCAAACTCCTCCACGGGTCCACCAGATACATGTACCTTTTAAACAAAAAATTAGACTAGCTATTCAAGATTAATGCTAATTTTCAGGTTGAGTATATATATGCATGAACATATGTATGACTCAACAATGAAACTTACTTCTCTTTCTTCCTTCCACTGCATCTCTGCTCCTTCCTCCACCATGAATTTGCCTCTGGTCATTTCAGTTCCGATCCAACCATGTGTCGCAACTGTAATACCGACTTCTTCCCTCACTTCAAACCTCAGTGTCTCGTAAAAGTTTATGAGCGCCGATTTAGCAGCCTACCAATGCAAACATACAAAAAATCGGCAAGTGTTGCCAGCCTAAGAAAGCATAAAATCAAGTTGAAAAGAGTCCGGTTATGGCTCTATATATGTTATTTGGATTTCCCATAAAAATGTGGGCTCCGCACGAGAAAAATGCACATATATGTTGTTCATACCATTACCGCATCGGATGTATTTCACATGTTATATAGATTTCATAGTAAATTATCAACTCACAGAATACAAGCTCATCCTCGGCAAAGGCAACCAATTCTCAACCGAGGCATTCACCACAATGCGACCATTGCTTTCCCGTAAGTACGGAAGTGCTACATGAGTTGGATAAACATTACCCCAAAAGTTAATGTCCTGAAAATGGACCGAATTTTGATATCAAATATCGTTATGATCTATGATCTATCCAACTAGACATAGACGGAACAAAAGCTCAAACTAGTCCTTGCACGTACCATTAAAATGGGGAACACGCCCGAGTCCGTAGCTTCCTCAAAGTAGAAAGTGTGTCCTAAACTTGCTGTATTCACCAGATGATCAACTGCAAGATGACAGAAACGGTATACCAAATTAAAATGCAAGAAAAATAATACTGCATCTAGTAGTTTAGTGGAGGTAACGAAAACGATATCAATCTCAAAAATGGAGTGACAATTTGTCTATTCTTACTACGGCCATAATAGTTAATGGTTTCATCGATAAATCTCCGACACTCATCTTCTTTCACGACATCAGCAGCCGTTACCAACACATTCTGTGCCCCCAGCCTTGTCGCATTCTCACTTATTCCCCACAACCGGTTCTCTCTTCGTGCGACCAATACCAGGTTTGCACCCCTCTTTGCATATTGATAAGCGATTTGCTGTAATGGTAAAGACCATCAAACTTCATTCTCTTGCTGTGTGCTATTTCAAAGAACGTGTAGAGATTGATGTATAATAAAACTTAAATGAACATGATTAGGATGGGCTACTAGAAAGAAGGATCCAGGACAAAGAGAAGTGGGGAGTGCAGGGTTTAATATATTTTGGGAAGCAACTAGTCGGCCTATGTTTCCCTTTCCGGGACTAAATCGATATTGCAAGAAACACTGTATCATAATCATTTCTTGAATCCACACAAACACACACACACACACACACACGAACGTGTATGTATGCGTATCAAACCCTGCCCGAGCTCATTAAGGATTCGAATTCTGACATCTAAAGAATTTTACCTCTCCGATCCCTGAAGAAGCTCCAGTGATAACCACCACCTTGTTCTCCATGTTTTCAGTATTGAAGTATGTGTTGTAAATCCATTCACAGGTGTTGATGAAGGAGAGAGTTGGCCATGCAAAGGCAAGCATCAACAGGCTTGCTGGTGGCACAAAAAAATTCAGCACAGTGTTGATCAGATCCATGTCGATCCAATCTCTCAATAAATTCTCCAAGAAAAAGATTGGTTTGTTGAAAAAGAGATGAGGGCAATGCAAGAGTTTTTGTGTCACAGCATGGCTGCATGCAGAAGGGGGTTTGTGTACACGTGTTGCTCTGACAATCAAACGTTGTGAATACTCAGTGGACGAGCCTTTTGGAACTTCTGCATGAATTATCTTTATTCACTTTCTTCATTTAAAATTAATAAAATCATATATAATCTGAAATCATCCCCAGATCCCGATTTCCGATCACACAAAGAACAATTGTTATCTGATGATGAAATATGTAGATGAAATTCTATTATAGGATGAAATATGTAGACGATTGTACGGGGATTTTTTTCCATGTTATTAAATGATCTATTTCGTGAATTTCGATTTTAGTTCACTAATTTTGTTTTCAATTTTAATTATTTTGGCAATATAATATTGATGTAACATTAAACTTCTGGAAAATTGAAGGATACGATATTAATATTGAAATTTATAATATAAAAATTAAAATTGCAAAAAAATTAACACACATTAATAAAAAAAATTATAGCTGTTCCATTATATAATAATAATAACAATAATAATAACGATAATAATAATAATTTAAAGAAAACATTATCAATATCCGCAAATATACTTGGCTGAGATACCCGTTTTATTTGTTTATTTATTTCTTTCTTTTTGATTGGGCGGGATGTGGGCGATGAAGCTTTGATTCAGTTATTTTTGTAGATTGGACAAGGAACATACAGTAGCGTGGACAGGGCTCGCGACCTAACAACTGATAAAATTGTAGCAATGAAAAAGGTCAGATTTGTTAATATGGACCCAGAGAGTGTTCGTTTCATGGCAAGGGAGATCAGTATTTTACGTAGATTAGACCATCCAAATGTCACGAAGCTTGAAACATTAGTGAAAAGGATTTCAGGAAGCTTGTACCTCGTATTCGAATACATGGAGCATGATCTTGCTGGACTTTTAGGTTCTCCCGGGTCAAATTTACAGAGCCGCAGATTAAATGTTATATGCAGCAGATGTTTAGGGGACTAGAACACTGCCACAGTCGTGGTATTCTTCATCGAGATATTAAGGGTTCAATCCTTCTGGTTGACAATAATGGAACCCTCAAAATCGGAGACTTTGGTTTGGCTACATTTCTCGATCCTGGACAGAAGCAACCGTTAACTAGCCGTGCGGTAACTCTCTGGTACAGAGCTCCTGAACTTTTGCTAGGTGCAACAGACTATGGAGCCGGGATTGATATGTGGAGCGCTGGTTGTATTCTTGCTGAGTTGTTCGCAGGGAAGCCTATCATGCCTGGAAGAACAGAGGTATATACACACAGATTCTTTTTTTTTTTTTTTTTAATGTGTATATTTCGAATTTTAATGAACTAGTCACCTAAATGTCACTAAGTCAAAATATGAAATCCATATTTAAGGTGGAGCAAATGCACAAGATATTCAAGCTATGTGGTTCGCCAACAGAGGAATATTGGAAGAAAACAAAATTACCGCATGCTAGTAGCTTTAAGTCACAGAAACTATACAGGAGCCATCTAGCTGACACTTTCAGGGACTTTCCTTCATCTGCTTTGGCCCTCGTAGAAGTACTCCTTTCTATAGATCCACGTAACAGGGGTATTGCTTCTTCCGCCCTCAAAAATGAGGTACACCATGTTGAGGTACACCAATGTTCGTAGTATCAGTATATATCACTAATCTTCCTGAGCTGCTAATACAATCTTCAGTTTTCTGTTTGATTGTACTCTGCAAGAATTTTATTGGTTTTTAGGCTTACTTGTTCGACAAATTCTGGGATTTATTTCTTGGTTCAGTTCTTCACAACAAAGCCTCTTCCCAGTGATCCTTCTAGCTTACCCAAGTATCCTCCAAGTAAGGAACTTGATGTGAAAATTCGAGAAGAGGAAGCAAGAAGGTAAGTACCTAAAAGTGTTCTACATTTTCTCAGGAACAAGTATACACAGAGATCACACTTGATTATCATCATAGCATGAACCTGGATTATTTCTAACAAATGTTTTTGGTCCTCAAATCCAGACAAAAAGCCGATAGTGTTAAAGGTGGAGGGGCTGAATATGCTCACAATAATTCAAGAAAATCGAAGCCTATTCCTGAAGAACAGGTTTTCAAGTGTCATTTGCGCATTTCATGGAACTTGTTATTTCATTTAACTTTCTGATCGTCTAAGAAAACAGGGGAATCCAATAAGAGCACCAGTTACCAGTACAACCCGCAGGAGGAATGTGGAACTGGTTTCCCAATCGAGCCGCCACTCAGAGGAAATCATTTGAAGAATGGATATTCTCATTCAAATTCAGTGATTCACCCCAGTGCCACAGCTGGATACTTATGGGCTAAAACAATGTGCGACGATGATACAGATCATTCAGTAACCGTCCGCTCATTAAGCTCTAGTCGACGTGGTGTACACGTCGACAGTGGACTTATTGAATCATCATTCGAAATGCGTCGACTCAACGTCAAATGATGGCTCTATGGTATTTTCTCAAAACTAGCAACTTTATATAGATGTATGTATTGATAACAAATACTAATGCATGGCTTTCCATGATTTTCAGCGTTATGTACCTAAGAGAAAAAGGATACAATTTTCTGGGCCACTGATGCCTCCAGGAGGGAACATGGAAGACGTGTTAAAAGAACACGAAAAACAGATTCAACAAGCTGTTGGCAAATCTAAGACCAAAAAGATCTGCTACGATTACTAGTAAGGCATACACAACTAAATAGAGTGGTATTAGATTTGGTGCATTACTGCCCACGATGGAATTGAAGTCAGAGAGATGGAAAAGATGAAAAATATCAATGGTTCTTCAGTTTTCAAATTCTGAACATGCAGCTTATGCAGTGAAGTGTACACCTTGAATGTCGACTTGAGCTGATGTGTTTTCGTTGTACACTACAATGTACAATTTACATCTTTTCAATGTTTACCTGCCAATGTAAATAATTAAATAATAAATTTCTGTCAACACCAAGGCCCGAATAAATATGCTAACATGAGCAACTCACATCAAATGTCACCAATAGAGGTTATTGTCATTCAGAACATTTTCTATAAGTGCTAGAGTACGCATTAACAGTGACACAAATTTTAAGAAACGGGGAAGGAAAAAAAACTACTTATTTAATCTTTTAAGGCAGCTAATCCTGTACATTTTAGGAGAAGTTTCCATTACCATGGAAGATTCTTGATTTTATACCTCATTTGCTCAAAGAACTATAAATCTTGCTTAGGCTTGCGGCTTAATTCTGAATAGTGACCACCCATTAGTTGCAGAATCTCTTCCCACAATACATCAGACGAGGAACTCTGTGAACCACCAAATATCATATTTGCACTGCAAGCAGCAACATACCAGTAATCCGATTCAATCTCCTCTCTTAATTGGTCCAGCTGCCACCCTGCATATCCCACAAAGAACCTGAAATCTTGAGACTTAAGAGTGCCTTTCTTCACCAACCCTGACGCTTCATCAAGAGTATTTCGAGAACCAAAATACACTCCATTAATGACCTCCTCAAAACCGGGACGTCTTGTGGTTTCCCCAGCTCTTATCAAAAACATACTTGCATCGAGGGGTCCACCGAAATGCAAAGAACAATCTGAAAATGTATTTGCTAACTCAATATTAGTGGGATTCATGTGTTTCATTTTTTTGTGAAGTGGACGATTTATAACAACCCCAAATGGACCCTCTTCTGGATTCCTTGTTCCAGATCTGAGGAGAAGAACTACGGTCCTCTCAAATGTGCGAACTCCATCGAGCTTTTCTGTGGAAACTAGGAGACAGCCATTCTCAGGTGCTGATATTGGGTGTGCCCATTTGAGGGGAAGAGATACAGATCCAGAAGCTATCTTCTCCTGGTTGTGAGTGAAATCTGCATTTTCTGCCTGTAATAACATCACATGACAAATCACCATTAGAGATGATTTCAAATGGTAAAACTACATAATTTAAGCCTAGTTGAATTTCAAGCCTGCCAAATCCTATCACGCTAGAGAAGCAATTCCACGGCCAAGGCCTATAGAATATAACTTCAAATAACTCTTGGTAAACCAAATCTTTGAGAAAGAACAATGCTACCTGCTCTTGGATGTAGAGCAATGCTCTGAATTCTCTCCAATCCAAGGGTTTACCATGAGATTTCTGGGAGTCATTATCACTAGATTTGTTTTTTCCAGCAGGGGGATTTTTCCCATCTGGTCCATCTCCTCCAGCTTTCGATTGATCACTATTTCCTACAGACACAAAAACTCCATGTTGAATAGCACTCGTAATAGTATTTCTCATAGTAACAATAGATATCACAAAAGAATGAGGAAATCATGGCTTAAGAATTAAGAAATCAGGAAAGAACTTCAAATTTCAGATAGAGAAAAATAGAGTACCAACGGAGGAAAGATCTCTCTAATAAAAGACAGGAAAATTTCATCCAAATCTAATTTCATTTAGATAACATAGCAACTTGAAAAACAAAGCTTTCATAAGCTAGTGTTAGTGACTCCATGTGATACACGATAAAGTACCACCAAACAGCTTAATCACAAACAACAGCCATTGGTAAACTTACAAATTAACATTTAGCAAGAATCCATATGATCCACCGCTGAAAAAAGCTTGAAGCAAAAAGTGTTTCTACAATACGCAAGACTCAGTTGGAGTACATTTTGAGGTATTTGCAGCCTAAGAATCACAGCATGCACCAAGATCTTACGCCAACTCTTCTCTAAGAATTTGAAATCATTTTCTCTGAGAATTGTATGTGCCATGCATGATATCCTCTTTTGTAGATATGAATCTCAAATAAAATCGACCTAGACTATCGAATTTGCAGTGGCCACGAGACAATTGCTTTAGAGTTAGTTCCCCGCATTCATTTCAGTATCTTTCTCAAAAATTAATCATCAGTAAATCTACTGCACAAATCAACATATCAAATCATAAAAGATGGAACCTTCAGCATATTTCAAAAGTCAACTCAAACAAAACAGAGAGAAAATCATTTTAGGAGAAAAAAAATGCCAGTAAAAAGTAAAAAATCGAAACTTTTACCAGAATTGGTATTTCCTGGGTTCTTCTTCCCCATGGCTCTGACTGTGATCGATCTGAACTTACAACCATCAGATAAAGATTCCTTCCGGGAAACCTTAAAATCCAAAGCCATCGAAGTGTTTCTGGGATTCCAGATAACGGGTTTCTCCAGAGAAGAATTTTTCAGGAGAAAGACATTGCATCTAGCTTGCCAACACCATAGATCCATGATTGCCAGTTAAATAGATTACAAACAAAAAATAAAGAAAGAAAGAAAGAACTAAGCCTCCTCCCAGAATTCTGTGCTAAGGGAGAAAGGGTGATAGGGGGCAGCAATTTGGAAAAAAAAAAGGAAAGAAGAATATGCTGAATAATTTAGCCGAATAATAGCATACCACACTAATGAGAGGGCGTTGATTGGCGGAAAAGTCGGTGAAAAATCCTCAATCAAAACATTTTTTTGAGTTCTTTTCTTATCCACAAAATTGTTGTACTATGTCATACAAAATGTGGTACATTTCATGTGAAAATGTGGTACTAAAGAAGTATTCAGGGACTGAACACAAAAAAAATCGACAGACTTAAGGCCAATTTTTCGTTCGCTCAATATGCATCACTCCAGCGGAGATGATGGGGTTACATTGTACAAGGCTCGGATACGATCATTGTTTCGGTGTGGGGACCAATTAATTAAATACTACAATTGCGCAATAAATATAATTATATTCAATAATGGAAAATGAACACCATCTATTACAAAATTTTAAAATATTTTTCCATCAAGTAAATAATATATATATATATATATAAATATATATATCGGTGAAATTTATTTAATTCCTATCACTGCGACTGCAACTTTTTGAATTTGGTAAATCCCTGTTATTCTAATGTAAAGAGCTAGCCAAACCGCATAATCTATGTATTGATGTTTCATGTGGTATTTATCTTCTGAAGCCTATATTTAAATTTTAATCAAAGGAACTGTTGCCAGTATTATTTAGTTATATTCTTGAGTTGCTCGCTAATCATTTGGAACATGTGAAGTTATGAATATTTTCACTGCTAAACTTGAATTTCATATTATCTTGAAGGTTTCCTTTCCTCGTAGATCCCAATACTGAAATTGCAATGTATGAAAGTAGCAAGTCTTTACATGAGAAATGGAATTCCATTAAAAGGAAGCTATCGAGATGCCAGAAGTTCCTAGCCAAAAGAACTATAGATATTCTGGCCATGTCCTCTATGTTGGCTATGGCAGGTGTAATTTTGCATGTACTTGTGTATCCGACCAGTTATATTTTTATACATGTTTGTATGTACTAGTAACTGAATATTTTTTTAGGGTGAATTAAGTTTTCTTCAGGGAAAAAAAAACTTCTAAACTAGTATATTGGAGGATTTGAGTTTCATGCAAACAAAAAATTAGAGCTATTTCACTCAAGGAGATTTCTTTAGGCTGATGCCTTAATATCTCGCCTGATCTTATATTCCTTGGCTGAGAATGACCATTGATTTTCTAGGTGACATCGTAAATTACTTTTTTCGTCAGTTCGTTGGAGAAAGAAGTCCGTCATTTGGCCTTTTGGAGAGGTAATTTGATTGATACTTTATTGGTCTTAAAATATAAATAAATCATTAATTTGTTATAGCCCAAAAACTTAGTCAATGTGTATTGCCGGTATATGGTATAAAGACAGTTTATGGTGACTTTATTCAAGGTGTGCAATATGGGAATATGGTTACTCTCCAGTTCTTTATGAGCCCTCCAAAACTGTTTTGGTACAGGCTCAGAAAATGCTGCAACTTAAACCTTGCATATTGATCAACACCTTCTCGTATGTCCTAGGCTATATCCTATATATACATTACATAGCGAAGATGGAATGATTACATTTTCGGCGATGCATTATATTCTCGATCTGAAATTAGAAAACCTACAAATTTATTAACTTTATCTTCAAAAACATGGAGCGGAAGCAGGCATACGAACCCCCTTCCTCCGAGGATCGCTCTAAAAAAGACCATTAACATAATTAATGGCATAAAGGGTGCTTTCCCCTTGCTTCATGCATAAAGTCGATGCACTTTTTCTATAATATATTCGGTCGAGTATAATTCTGTGCAGATGTCTTACCTTGTTGATCCTAACACTGGGATGGAAACTGGCGAGTACAAGAAGATTATGGCCTACTTGGTCCAGACGTATTCTATTGCGAGCATTTAGTTGGAAGGTACCTGTATATATACTGTATATCCTTGTGTACTTAGGCTAAGAGATGGATGTTGTCTGCTTTTTTAATGAGCATAGCAATGTTTATGTACATGGCAACTCAATGTGATTTATATTTCCGTCTTCTTGTATTTTTTTTTTTATTGCAGTTATTTTTTAAATTATTGTATGAGAATGTGGTGAATATTGAATTTTTTCAGTGACATTTGAGTATTTTTATAATTTGCAAATGTAATATGATGTACTATTATAATTGTTTAACAGTACATCATATTTTTTAAAATTTTTGTATCAATTTAATCAAGAGTAAATAGTAACTAAACTTATTTATAACATCTTATAAACCCTAATATCTTATAAGTTGTTTTAGGAGTTTTTAAGTCGTGAGATCTTATTTTATAAATAAGTTGTTAAAGTGTTTGAGTGAATTTATTTTAAACAACTTAAATATATTAATATGTTTGGTTTTATAAGATTTTTTTATTGACAAAATTACCAAAAAAATATCATAGCACGAATCAATGTAAGTAATTATATATAGTTATATATATATATATATGAAAATATTTTTATAATTTAAATATTTAAAAAATAAATCTATTTTATATTTATAATTTAGAAAATTTTATGTTATATTTAATATTAATTTTTAATATGTGTAACTCTAAAACAATTTTTAAGCTATTTTTCAGAGCTTATTTTTTGACTTTTGGAAATCGTTTTGAACACTATTGCATCCAAATGTTAAAATAAATTTATTTTATAAAAAATATTCTTCTCTTCCACTCGTACGTGAAGATAATGAATGATTAGATGATCAAATTGAAAGATGATGAAAATATTACTATTTTTTTAATTCAATTACTATAAAATTTGAGTCGAAGACGATATGTTTTCTAAACATGTTGAATTTAATTTAGTACCTGAACTTTGAATTTTAATTGCTATTAATTTTTCGAGTAAGTCTCATGTGAGGCGGTCTCACATAATTATATATGTAGAACGAGTTTATTCGATCCATATCTACAAATAAAAATAATGTTTTTCACATAAAAATCGATATTTTTTCATGAACCAATCAAATTGGAGATATGCTTAATAGCTCACTGATTGAGCGCTCATGCGCCGAAGATGTACAGGGCTAAGTGATCTGCCAAAGCCGTGGGATGTAAAAATATATCGGTAGGGAAGCGTTCTGCCTTAGTGGGAAGCCTCCGTGCAAGCAGCAGTGAACGAAGCGAAAGCGAGAATGCTGCTTGAATAACGCAAATATCAGTGCAAATCCATGTCCCGAAAACCTAAGGGATCATCCACAGAGAATGATCCGGGGCCTAAGATTAAGTCGAAAGAGATAGTCGATTAATAACATGTGAATGTTCATGCACTAATCTTTGTGTCCTTCTCGAGAGAAGGAACATGCTATATTAGCCAAAATATGATATACGTTTCATAAAATTGTTTTATTAAGTGATGAGTTTTTTGTGTAAATTTTTTTTTAGTTTTGGGTGAATTTTTAATTATGTTTATTACTGAAAAATAGTTTGTTTTGTTTGCAACATAAGTTGTGCTTGGCGCGTGTGCCGTCCATTCTATTTAAACTAAATAAAGTTTCCATTTTTCCAAAATTACGGTCACGAATCTGATCATATAATCGCAGGATCACCACAGCACCTTCTTCCCAATTTTTTTCAATTTTTTTTCTTCATAATTTCAAAACTCGACCTCAGAAGTTTCAAATCTTCTTGAAACCCTAATTTCCATTTAAATCGTACACTCGCAGATAAAAGTGATGTCCTCCCATTCGAATTGATTTCCTCCCATTCGATTGGATCTGCGGTTATTGCCGCTTCGATCCACTCGGTTAAGTTTACATCCATATCTTTATCCGAGCGATTCATTTTGGGGAGGATATTCGTTGGAGTCGATGGAGGCGATCGATGAATTGTTTAAGCTCTCCGATTCCATGTGGCAGGCGGCCGCGCTACTTGCCGACGAAGATGTGGACGAGACGTCGTCGTCTGCTTCATCAAGACGACCCTCTACTTTCCTTAATGTTGTTGCTTTAGGCAACACTGTGAGTATTACATTAATCGGAGCATTGTAAAATTGTCTTTTTTTTTTTGCAGTTGGGGAATCGGAGTAGGTCTATCAGATCTCTGGAGCTTGCTTTCTTTTATTTGAAAAATAAGTCGTGTGATTTGGAATCTGAATTGGAATCACTTGATATAATAATTGATTTTTTTCCCGTTGTGCTTGGTAGTTTTATGTTGTATCCATTGTCGTCTCATCGTGTTTGGGATATTGATGCAGATCATGAACTTTTGTTTTTATTGGTTGGAATGACATGATTTGATTTTTGGTTTGAAAGTTTGGTTGAAATGTTGTGAGTTGATTTTGGTTCTCAAGGCTACTGGATCTTGAAATGAAAGATTAACGCACTTCTGTTTCAACATATGTGTTATATATAGACATAAGAGTGCAAAGTTTTTCGTAGACACTTCTTATGATTTGCCTACTAAGTTTTGCCAATAAGATTTTCCTTTTTTCCTATGGTTGAAGTGGCTATAGGTGCTCATTTATGAATAGCCTGTTTTTTTTAATGACTTGGTCAGTTGGTTGTGATTTGGTGCAAATTATTTGAAGTGTGCACAAGAAGCTCAGACATTAAATTGGGACTGCAGGTTCAGGATTTCAAATATAGCCTTTTGATAGCTGAAAACTGATGGACGGATCTCTAAAATTGTTGGTATTTTTGTGATAATGATCTGAGATTAATCTTAGTGGTCCTTAGTTTTCTTAGTGTTCCCATGGTTCTATATGCATCCTTAACAATGATATTCTACCGGCTCTTGATGCATTACATTTGTTATTTGTGCCATGACTGTTCCCTTTTACTCCTTTGTTCTCATTTTTATAATTTCTTTATCATTAAGGGCCCTGAATTTTGGCTCAACAAAAAAAAGAAAAAAAAGAAAAACAAATAGAAACGGCAATGTTGTTAGAAACGTCTATTTTTCCACCAGTTTGTGGTTATTGCTAGTTATGCTGTGATGCGAAAATATCTTAGGTGCTAAGTAAATCTTATTTAGTGGTACATGTGAGACAAAAATTTGAAAAGTTGAATTGGACCGAAAAGGCTGTTCAAATGAATGAAACATAGTGGTGTCCTTTGACAAGTGTGGCTATATAAAAGAATGAAGATGTAGAAACAAAGGTGGTAGTTTGTTTAGCCAAAAGCCCTTATCTGTTTGATGTGGTTTCAAGTCACATACAATTAGCTAGGGGCCTGTGGTTGGGTAGTGTTCTTGTTTGTTATAGCTATAGCTATTATGTCCTCTAAGAAGATGAAGTATGTACTGAAGGGCTAAATTTCCGGGAAAATTTTCTAATTTTCTTCTAAATAGTAAGACACAGGGTCTATTGCAATGTTTCACCTGAAGTTCATGTTTGGAAGGATTTTTTTAAGTGGTTCTCATTCTCACATTGAAATTTATGTGATTGACTTTCATTTTTGATCCTTGAAATGTTTGTGATGCTTCTTACCTGTACTCATACTGTTAGGGAAAGATACGCTCTTAATGTGATCAATTTTATCAGGGTGCAGGTAAGTCTGCTGTACTGAATAGTCTAATTGGACATCCTGCACTGGTAAGTATTTGGTTGCATATACTTTACTGTATCTAGTGATATATTTTATAGTTGACTCTGATTTTTCAAATGCTAAGTTGCTAACTATTTAATTTTGCAGCCGACTGGTGAAGGTGGTGCCACACGTGCTCCAATATGCGTTGATTTAACAAGGGATGGCTCGCTGAGCAGTAAATCCATTATTTTGCAGATCGATAGTAAATCTCAACAAGTTTCTGCAAGTGAGACTTCTAACTGAATTTTAAGTCTAAAGGATTCTTCCACAAGTAATAATTTTAACAGCTGATACCATGGTGGTCTAATTGCTTGGAATCTTTTTCTTCTTATATCCCTATTCTATTATAGGTGCTCTTCGGCATTCATTGCAAGACAGACTGAGCAAAATTTCGGGAAAGAGTCGTGATGAGATATATTTAAAGCTCCGAACAAGTACAGGTGTGCCTGCTTTAAGATTTCCTTTTATTTAGTTGATCAACAAGTAGCCTCTCAGGTGTGTCGCTTTTGAGTCGTGACTGCCTTTAGGTCAGGCTACTTGAAAAGTTCGAATAAAAGCACTTTTTTGTTGTGAGCCGGTTCGACATGGCAATTTGATCTTGATGAACATATGGGGCTTCCAGAAATATTCGTTTTACTATTAATCACCTCATTGCTATTATTTCTCACACTAATTTTAAACTTTATTTTGTTCAGTTTTCATTCTACGGTCTCTAGCTTTTTGCATTTTCTATGCTGTACTTGATATCATACCTGTGATCTTGTTTTGCAGCTCCACCGTTGAAAATGATTGATTTACCAGGGGTTGATAGGGGGAATCTTGACGATTCTTTGGTGAGTGGCTTCTAAATCAAGTTTTTTTAGTTTTGCACTCTTATTTTCTAACCAAATCAATGTAATAGTGTTGCTCAATGATATGTTATCTGGTACACTTCAAATACTGACTGCTGTTGGTAGGAATAGAGAAGTCTTGAATAATTTGAAGTTATTCTGTAAAATTGTGGTGAATTCTTAAGTAGTTGTGCAACTAGCTGCAGGTTCTGTTCTATGTAGCACGGATACCTTAAAAAATTTTTTTTTTGAAGTACAGGATACGGCACGGATACGGATACGACACGCGGATACGCGTGTCGGATACCACAAAATCCGTATCGTTGACTTTGTTTAGGGCTGACCAGCCGGATACGTTTTGGACACGGCGAGGACACGTCATGGATACGGCATGGATACGTTTTTCGGATACGTTTGAGCAAAATTGCAAATATTTAAAAGTTTTAGGGGTTAATTAAAAAAATTAAAATTTCTAGGGACTAAAGAAAAATAATTTAAAATAAATTTGGATGGGCTTTTAAATCCATAAATACATTTGTCCGTCTCTTTCATTCCATTTCTATAATTTTTACTTTTCAATACAAAATTTATATAAATATATATAATATTTATATATATTTTAATGAATGCCGTATCATGTCTAATATTTTCAAATTTTGACGTGTCGCCGTATCCGTATCGTATTCGATACGATACTCGTACCCGTATCCATGCAACATAGGTTCTTATTTAAACCTAGTTTGATAGAAAAAAATCGAATGATTTGAGCTTGTATAATTAGACCTTGGGTGGTTAACCTAGACTCCTGGATTTCCTTTTGGTTTTAGCGGCCTGATGCCCTATTTCTTCATGTCAGAGTCAATTTGCAGAACATAATGATGCAATATTGCTCGTTGTAATACCCGCTTTTCAAGCCCCAGAAGTGGCCTCTGCAAAAGCCATCAGAATTGCAAAGGAACTTGATGGAGAATGTGGGTTGCTAAATTACTTCGGTCTTTTTTGTGAGTTTGTAGTTTAGAATGTTTGTTATTATCTTCACCCAAGTAACTTTTTTTGGTTTCTGTTTCTTAGGTACAAGAACTGTTGGTGTTATTACCAAGGTAGATCAAGCATCTTCAGAACCGAAAGTACTTACTGCTGTGCAGGCTCTTTTACTGAATCAAGGACCTCGAAGTACATCTGATATCCCATGGGTTGCTTTGATTGGTCAATCTGTCTCTATAGCATCTGCTCAACCAGGGAGCACTGGAGCTGATAATTCTCTAGAAACTGCTTGGCGAGCGGAGAGTGAAAGTTTAAAATCAATACTTACCGGTGCTCCTCAAAGCAAGCTTGGGAGGTTAGCCTTGGTGGAGACCCTTGCTCAACAGATCCGGAATCGCATGAAAATCCGCCTTCCGAATCTCCTCACAGGGTATGCTCCTTTCTAGAGGTTTTACTTTTCCAGTAACGTTCAATTTTTTGGGAGATCTAATAAAAACTTTATGATGTTGATGGTAATCTTTTTCCTCTTAAACATATTTTTATTTCAAGGTTTCAGAAAGTTAATAAAAACGTGATAGACATGTAAAATATTGTTTGTGTCTTCCTTTTCTTCTTTCCCTTAGGCTTCCTTTTTTCTTTCATGCTGAAAGGTTTTTTACCCAATATTGTGATTTCTATCAGAAAGCAATAATGGCATCCTTTGGGACAAATAAATCCTCTAAAAATTCACCAAATCCAAAACATTTCAGAAGTATACTATTCTCTTTTTTCAAGAGTTTGTTGTACTGCTGTATTTTCAATGTGATGCGTAAAAGATTTTTCGTACTAGTTCTTTTGTTTGATTCCTGTTACTGTTGCTTTATTCACTTGTATGCATCACTATGTAGTAGCTTTTTCTACTGTTATATTTTCATTCTGCAACTTCTGCAGGATTCAGGGGAAGTCTCAAATCGTACAGGATGAACTTTTTAGACTTGGTGAACAGATGGTTCAAAGTGCTGAGGGTACGAAAGCTTTAGCATTGGAGCTTTGCCGGGAATTTGAGGACAAGTTCCTCCAGCATATTACAACAGGAGAGGTGAGACAAGAATTAAGCTGTATTTGATCATTTATGGTGCTGAAAGATTTTTTTACGTAGTTAACATAATTTAACATCTTTTACAGATATACTTGGAGATTGCACATCTAGTTTTATGGGATATTCATATTAAGCTTCTATTTTGCTTGTAAATTTTTCCAATAGATGTACATCAGTGGAGGGTCAATTATTACATTTTTTCATGATTAACAAGCTGTCGTAAATCATCTAATCTAACAAACGATCTTGTCGTGTTTTCCAACTTTCTGTGATTTTGCTTGACCATAATTGTAGGCAGTAGCAAGAAGTTTAGTGCTTTTAACTCAGAGATGAAATTATGCCATTGTGTTGAGGTTTTGTTTTGACCAAAATTCCAACCATATGGATTTATGCTTTCAGTAAATTACCGTTGTTCGTTTATTGTCATTCTTACATATTTTTGGTGTTATGATATAATATACCTTTTGTTTTGATGATATGCAAATATATTACTGTTATCCTATGATTTTGATTTACTCCATTTTTCCAGGGTGTTGGGTGGAAAGTTGTTGCTAGTTTTGAAGGCAGTTTTCCTAATAGGATCAAGCAACTCCCTTTAGACAGACATTTTGACCTAAATAATGTTAAGAGGGTATGGTCTTTGCCATCATGGTGTCAATTTTCTCTGAACTCTCGATGTCCGCTCATTGCATTTTGCAATTCTGATTTTAAATTATTGCCAGATTGTGCTCGAGGCTGATGGTTATCAGCCTTATCTTATCTCTCCTGAGAAAGGGTTGAGGTCCTTAATCAAGGGTGTCTTAGAGCTGGCAAAAGAACCTTCTCGCTTGTGTGTTGATGAGGTAAACAAGTGTTGTCTTTCCATCTTATTTGGCGCGTCTATGTTGTATGCTTGTTCCTTTAACTGTTTTCCCCACTTTCGTCTTATTCTTTTAACCACTCTACTAACCTTAACTGTGTAGTTTTAGTTTGATTTAATCCTTAGTTCATTTTAACTCTGAAGTGATGTATCTAACAACTGCATTTCTTATTTACCATTGCCAGTTACTCATAACATGTGTTCCTGCACATTTTATCTTCTTAGTCTGCATTTGATTTTCTGCCCACTTTCCGTTCCTTTGATACAATATGAAATTCAGCTTTGTCATTCTATGTACGTTTTGGTTATTCATTAGAATTGAAATCTCTGAATAGGTGCACCGGGTACTTGTGGACATTGTCTCAGCTGCTGCAAACGCCACTCCAGGTCTTGGAAAATATCCTTCTTTTAAGCGAGAGGTAATGCACTAATGCTTATAAAAAATTGAGTCTCAGTCTTTCAGTGGCAATTTTATTACTTTTATTTCATCAGGTCTTTATATCCTTCCTGTTATGTGTAGGTTGTAGCAATTGCCACAACTGCTTTGGAAGGTTTCAAAACTGAAGCAAAAAACATGGTAATTGCCCTTGTTGACATGGAACGTGCATTTGTTCCCCCACAGCACTTTATCCGTTTAGTGCAGCGGAGGTATGTAAGACAAGTAGTTAAGTCTTTAGAATTTCTCCCTTAATTTGTCGTAGTTTAAATTCTTGGAACATTTGGATGAAAAAATCTTGTACAAGTTTCAAAATTTTCTATCAATGCACAAAGGTTTTGATATATGCTCAGTTTGGAGGGATTTTTAACATAATTTTCCCAGCTGTCTTCCATGAGTAGTATATATTCTAAAGTTGAATGGTTGTTTGCTAGGATGGATCGACAACGGCGGGAAGAGGAGCTAAAAGGTCGATCCTCGAAAAAGACTCTTGAGGCTGAGCAGCCAATATTAAATAGGGTACACCATGTCTGGAACTGAGGTTTTTTTGTTGGTGAATTCACTTATTCACACATTTTTCTGAACTAATATCATATCTTAGTCGTGGCAAAATAATGTGTATTGACATAATCAGAAGCCACTTGAGTCTGAGCAGTCCATATTGAATGGGGTACACAATCTTTTTGAGTTGTTTGTTCTTGTGGATTTATAGAGAAACCGCAAGTAGTGTCTCATGTTGCATTTCATAGAAATAGTTTATTGTTATTTTATGTCAAATGCTTATCATGCGCTTCATTCAGGCAACCAGTCCGCAAACTGGAGGGAGCCAACAGAGTGGGGGGAATATGAAATCCATGAAGGATGGAAAATCTAATCAGCAAGATAAAGATGTGCAAGAAGGATCTGGCTTGAAGACTGCTGGACCAGAAGGAGAAATAGCAGCAGGTGCAAGCATACAGTTTCCTACATTTTTTAGTTTCTATTGACATAATTATATACTTACTATATTGATATAGTAAATATATAATGACATGCAAACATATTTGGTGTCATATAATCCATGAAAGTTTATGGAGATTATATTTGGTTATTTTATCCTGTTGCTATTTTTCATTTGATTTGCATTCTGTGTTGCTAAATTTATGTTGTAAATGGTCCTTCACTTTTACTGGAACTCAGGAATAGAAGTGACTGGTACTTGATTGAACTCTTTGGACTGTCTAGGAAATTTATCTGAATTTTTGACTTCTAATAAATGAACTTATTTGCATACAACTTGAAGGAGGTTTGGGGATTGAGGCGGAGGAAATAAAAATTCATGGAGTCTGATAGAGAAACACTGCAGTAATTGTTCCACAATAGCTCTGTTGTACTGCCATGTGTACAATGTCTCTTCTGAATGACATATTGAAACTTCTCTCCAGTTCTCTTGTTTGTGACATGTGATTTTAAATTTAAGTTTTTAATATATGCTGAATAGTTTGACTCTGTCGGTGCTCTGTGGATGTATAATGAAAAAAGTTATTTAACCCTATGCTGTATTTTGGTTTTCGGATTTAGCATCTGTGCGAAATAACCTTTTGTTTTTACAGGGTTTTTGCTAAAGAAGAGCACCAAAACTAATGGTTGGAGTAAGAGATGGTTTGTCTTAAATGAAAAGACAGGAAAGGTGAGTAAGCTCAGACTTATGATTGCCTTTTCGTTTAAGTTTGGCATTTTTACATTCTTTTTCTTTGATCTTTTTTAATTCTTTTGAGGATTGGTATTTTCTCTACTTCAATTCGTATGTTCAATAATTTTTTCAGTTATGATATCTCAATAATTCATTGAAGAATTTATGTTGTGGTTTTTTTGAGAGAACATTTGTATAATAGATTGCTCATATTTGATAAGAAAATAAATGGACTTTTTCATGGTTCTTTTTTTGGAATGTATTTAGATAATCTCCTGGTTCCTTATTAGTCGACTCACTCTCAAATGGTTTAATATATGTTCCTGCAGCTTGGATATACCAAGAAACAAGAAGAACGACATTTTCGTGGTGTCATCACTTTGGAGGTAATTATTGGCCATATAGTGCTTATGAATACGCCGTCACTCTTTCATGTTTTCCCCCCTTTATATTGTCGGACTTTGTTTAAATCCTTTAGATTATTGCTGCTGAGGTCTGTAGAAACTAGAAATCAGATCATTCACTGGATTTTGTTTAACAACAGTTTTGGGTATGGTAGATGTTTAGCATTTGTGGACAACTAGGTTCTATTCGAGTGTAATAAGCGAAATGAACAAGCAAATCTGAGACAAAACAAAAGCAGCTGGAGTTTAGTTCTGTAGTAAGAAGGAATTATGAGAAATCAAAATTTCAGTTTTGTTGTGGAGGTTCCATAGTTGTCAAAAGCTCGCATCTGGCTGCTCCTAGGTGCTGGGTGCAGCCAGATGCGGCTCATGCGCCTGTGAGAATCCTTTGGCGCAACGGTTGTCAAAGCCACTTTGGCATGTACCTTTGACAGGGTGCAAGTTGTGACTTTTGTACATAGTTCAGGATTTTGGTTTAGAAAGGAGCCCAAGCCCAGCCCGGGCCAGCCCTGCCCAAACCGGAATTACCCAATCCCATCAAGCGGGTAATTAGTTAATCATTTAAGACAACCCCATGGTGTGCAGCCACTCTTCTTTCTTGTACAGCATTTAATTCTTCTGTTTTCTAAACAGCGATTAAATTCTAATTCAGTGTGAACTCGTCCTATGTTTTCTTTGCTACAGCAAAGTCCTAATATTTTTAGAATTGAACATCCCTCTCTTCCTTGTCCAAGTTCATGTCCCTGGCTTTGGTGTGCCTTACTTCGATAAGACACACACCTCGCCTCGTGCCTTTGGCTCCTGAACACTGTGTGTTTTGGTGAGCCTTGTGAATAACAATGGGAGGTTTGCAAAATAAATTGCACATGGAAGATGCAAGAACTTGCAGATGGTGGTCTCACCTGATACATAAAGCGTAGGAATATCTCCCGATAAATTCTGCCAATTTTTTTCTGCATGCCGGCATTGCGATTATTTAAGTTAACCCGCTGTGAAGCATATATCAGCAAAACAGTTAGCGAGAAGCTCAAGTTTTATCCCCTGAACATTGAATAGATCATATTGGAACCTATCAAACAACACAATAGAGAACATGGATGCTTAGTAGGTACAGGGAAGACTTGGTTGCTAGAACTTTGCAGGAATTCCTTTCTTTTTGCCACATTGCGGTCTAATGGTAAACAACTTTTCATTTGCCAAGGAATTAAGCATATTAGATATTGCAAAAGATATGTTAAACTCCTATAGGTTCTTGGCTTGGACCAAAATATATTTTATCCCATGAGGGGTCCATTATTGAAATATAATACTTCCCCAAGCGGCAGGTAAATCTTGTGTGAAAATAGGAGGCATGTGGAAACATGACGTTGCAGAGTTTACCCCCTGCACTTTCTGTCAGTTCATATTTGTTTTAAGGATAGCTCTGCTCTATCTAATGTTGGTCTTGACATGAACTTTTTTCAGATGAAAGTGCTTCTGCATTGGTAATGTGATTTCTACTTTTTGCAGTAAGAGAACAGTTAATCACTGTGCCGAAGTGGTGGAAAAAGGCTATGACTAAGTTTGTCATTTTATACTTGCTTCCATGGATTTTGGGGATTCTACATTACATGCTCTGAAGTTACAATACTTCTGTGCTGTTCATTTGATTTATACTTTCTGTTCTGCATGAGTTTTTTGTTGCATGTTCTGAAATTACTAATCTTGGTATTCTAGAATGCAGTGTTATTGTACTTAACGCCCATTCGGTTGATGTAATTTGATATTCCTGAAAAAATTGATGTTAAACACTAATCAATCTTGTAATATTTGGTTGAGACTACCAGGAATGTAATTTGGAAGAAGTGGCAGAGGATGAAGAAGCTTCTTCAAAGAGTTCTAAAGATAAGAAGGCAAATGGCCCGGTTGCTGAAAAAGCACCCAGTCTTGTATTCAAGATAACAAGCAGGGTTCAGTATAAGACCGTTCTTAAAGGTACTGTAAATATTTGCTTGAATCTCTTGCTGAACTTATTTTCGTTGTAATAACAGATATATTAACTGAAGCTTGTCCATGTTTGCAGCCCATAGTGCTGTTGTTTTGAAGGCTGAGAGCTTACCAGATAAGGTAGAGTGGTTGAATAAGTTAAGAAATGTTATTAGTTCTAAAGGAGGTCAAGTAAAGGGCGAACCTGGTCCTCAAATACGGCAAAGTCTTTCTGATGGTTCTCTGGTAAGTAATCAAATTCATGCTGCGTGTATGTTCCTTGTAACTGTCAGTCAGCTTGATTGCCTTGCATTTTCATCTTTGGAAGGCTTATCAAAATTTCAAGTTTCTACTCCGTATGGGCTTGTATGGATTTGTTTTGGGAGTTGGGGAAATAAAATGAATGTTCGGTTTTGTTTTAGGAAAACTGTAGATGTCAAAATCGCATCAGAAATTATTGGATAAGATTCTTTTTAAATTTAAAATAGTATAATTTGTATTATAATCTGATAATGGAATATTAATTTGGAACTGGTGGAAATTTTTGTTAAAAGTAACAAATGTCGTTTGTGAAAAAGAAACTAAAAATGAAATATAAGGATTGGCTTTTGTTTTGGAGATGGACAACTATTCCCGATAACAAAAAACAAGGCATGTATTTTCGGATGGTTGACCTGCAAACAGTTGTCTGTGTGTTAAATAAAGACATGTACATTGTGTTCATTTTTGTTTGCCGCATATAGGATACTATGGCGAGAAGACCTGCAGATCCGGAAGAAGAACTTCGATGGATGTCTCAGGAAGTGCGCGGTTATGTTGAAGCCGTTCTTAACAGTCTGGCTGCCAATGTTCCAAAGGTCAATGTCAACTAAAGCTTTCATTGGAGTTTGTTTATCTTAAGCAACATTTAAGTTGCTTTATCTTTGGTTTCAGGCCGTTGTTCTTTGCCAAGTAGAGAAGGCAAAAGAAGACATGCTTAACAAATTATACATTTCTGTCAGGTTAGTTTAATTCCCATTGTCTAATAAGTTTATTGGACAATGCTTCGTCTTATTTTCTTGATTGTGGTGTTTCTGCTTGAAAAAGAAAAGAGAATACTGATGTTCCAATTTGTGAAGCTTGTTCGAGTCTATATTGAAACATTGATCAGTGTCTAAACCAATTTTATGCTTTGTATTTTTTTCCCTGTTATCTCGTTTTCCTTTTGGTCTTGTGTAAGTAGTTTGACATCATTTCTTTGGAATGATAGCGCTCAAAGCACGGTGAGAGTGGAAGAACTGCTTCAGGAGGATCAGAATGTCAAGCGAAGAAGGGAACGGTACCAGAAACAGTCCTCGCTTCTATCCAAGCTTACTAGGCAACTAAGTATTCATGACAATCGAGCAGCGGCGGCCTCTGGCTTTTCCAGTGAAGGTAGATCAGGTGATTTTAACTTTCAAACTTTTTCATCCTTGGGTCAAAATCTTGTTGGAATCAGTGTAGGTCTCTCGAGAAAGAAAACCAGGATATCAACTCGCCTAGGCATCTCATGAGTAGTATCAACATGCTTTCTTCGACTGTTAGATTAGATATTGTTTTTGACTTTTTGCATATTGTTTGCTAAGTAAAATAGCCAATAATTACAAGCACATCTCTTATATTCTCAAGTTAAAACAGTTTGATGAGAGATCTTCATCCGGTTTTTGTCTCAAAATATTTGTCATGAAAATTTTGACAGGATATCGAGTTTGAAGTCGCTCCTGTCTCTTTTTAGACAGTTGGGATAATAAATTAATAACTGGAGCTCAACTTCCGTATTCTTAACATCACCATTCCCATAATATCTTCTCCTCACATGGACCTGTATTTCTTTACCAAACTGTGCAGATAATAGTCCGACCGCTTCTGGCCCGTCATCAGGCGATGACTGGAGAACTGCATTCGATGCTGCTGCCAATGGTCCAACCGATTCATATGGGGATTCTAGGTCCAATGGTCACAGCCGGCGCTACAGTGACCCTGCCCAAAATGGTGATGTAAACTCTGGGACCAACTCCGGTAGTCGCCGCACGCCCAACAGGTTGCCACCTGCTCCTCCCGCATCCGGCTCTGGTTATAAATACTAAATTTGTATGGATAATTTTTGACAACCGATTCTTCCAAGTCTTGTTGGGTGGCCGGTTTATTTAAACATTGTATGAGTTCTCATCGAGCTCAAATCTTGTTATACTAGGTCTGTAGAATTGGTATACACGTCTCTGTAGATAATATAACGATTAATGTTGTCGCGTTTTTATGTGTTGCAATCACTGCATTTTTATTGTTTGGAAACACTTTTGATCTTTTGTTTGTCCGTTTTTGGGGAGACGTATATTGTCCTTGATAGAGGATATTATTTTTTCTGTACATTCATTCTGCTCGTCTTGCGAGTTGTGCTGTGTTACTAATTACTTCCAGTTAGAGCATTCCAGCACTGAATTGATTTTAACTGAACAAATTCAATTTACCAAAAAAAAAAGATGATTACTGAGAGTCACTTAAAATATCGTGTTATTTAAAATTAGTTATTATTAACCAATCAAGTCACTTAAAATATCTTGTTATTTACAATTAGTTATTATTAACCAATCAACCGAATTAATTATCCGACTCCCTGTAAATGTTGATTGAGTTGAATTTTCTCTACGTATGGCATGGTTCCCTGCATTAGTTGCTGGCAAATATCTAAAATACATGCAGGCATTATGAGCCTCTTCACGAAATAGTGATTATCGTGTTCCTTGTAATACTTTGTAACAATAAAATCTTCTGCAGACTTGAAATTTTATTTTGGATCAAAATGCACGTGTTCTTCTTTGTACGAGCAATTTATATTCTCGTGATTTAGGAAAAAGGTATATATTTATACGCGTTATTTGATTCCTGATGATTGTATCCTCGATAGGGTATGTCTAGAGTATTTGTGCAATTTTGATTTAAAGATTTAACAAAAGGAATTTTCAATTATTTAATATTTTCAAAAGAGAGTACTTTTTATAAATCAGTTGCAAAATCTGGCATAGGAAGTTAGTCAGCAAGAAACTGAACTACTCAATGAAATTAGGAGGGGAAAAATCAATTATAGACAATCATATATTAAATTTTAATTTTCTTCTCTTCCCTTTTTTGGTTAAAGTAAAGGTAATAATCCTCTTACTACAGTTGGATCCACTCTGCTTCAAAAGTCAATTTGAACGATTGGATCTAACAAGCACGGTAGCACCTAATATCTCAACTACTATACAACAAAGATGCATCTCCTCATCTGTCTTGCACGCTAGAAACGATCATTAGTTCTTTTATCCCTATCAAACAACAGCCCTTCTCTTCATTTTCAAGGGAGTTCAAAAGTTCCAAACAAACTCATACGATTCATGCATTATTTTTCTAGAAATCGATCAAGAAACTTCATCTTCAAATCATCCCTCCCCTTTCTCTCGTTGTAGACGTTGTAGGGATCGACCAAGAATTCTTGGAATTTGGTTGATCAGTATTTCATTAAAAATAATCGAGAAAGGACTCGAAAACATGAGAGGTAAACTACAATACCCCATTAATCTCAAGATCGTTTTTATTTGCTTTTTATTCCTTTTCTTTCTCTTCTTGATCCTGAGAACGGGTTTCTCCTACTCTAAAGAGATTGCAACACTTGATTCATCGATCCTTCCAACGAATTCGTCTGATGTTCATGAAGAACAACTGCCAGCAGATTGTCCAACTCTTCCTTTGTTGCCAACTTGCAACAAAATCCCATATTCTTTAGCACACTCACTAGTTCACTACGCAACCTTAAACATCACTCCACAACAAACCATCAAAGAAATATCCGTATCCCTAAAAGTACTCGAAAAAAAGTCACCATGTAACTTCTTAGTATTTGGTTTAGGCCACGACAGCCTAATGTGGACATCACTGAACCATGGAGGCCGCACAGTTTTTCTCGAAGAAAACAAGTCATGGATCGAGCAAATCCAAAAGCAAATCCCGTCCTTGGAATCATACCATGTCGTGTATGACACAAAGTTGACACAAGCCGAAGAACTCCTGGAAATTGGCATGAAAGAAGAGTGTAAAGAAGTCAGTGATCCAAGATTCTCAAAATGTCAAACTTGCTTTAAAAGGATTACCAAATGAGGTGTATGATAATGAGTGGGATCTGATCATGGTGGACGCGCCAACAGGATACTTCGATGGAGCACCAGGGAGGATGAATGCAATATACACTGCTGGATTGATGGCAAGAAATAGGGAAAATGGTGAGACTGATGTGTTTGTGCATGATGTGAACAGGGAGGTCGAGGATAAATTCTCCATGAAATTCTTATGTGAAGGATATTTGAGAGAGCAAGAAGGGAGATTAAGGCAATTCACAGTACCGAGTCATAGGACTCGTTTAGGGAGATCTTTTTGTCCATAAAAACTCGTTCACCCCACTATATTCTATGCTGCAAAGATATTTTAGCTACTCATTCATTGATGCTTGTTGATATCTGAAAGGGGAATTCAAGAGGGATATTGTTTACTGTTTTACTTCTCTGTCAGTACTTGATTAAATGCATCATATTTGAACTCCTATTTGTTTTTTTCTACTTGCTTAAAGATTTTTGAAAAAACGTGATATAAATTCTTATACAAACATAAACCACGCAAAAGATGAATTGATGTAATAAAAACTTCGTCCCACTGAGCAAAATATTGAGGCCATGTAAAATGAGATTATAAGGCCAATAGGCAATTTTATGAAGAACCCATGAGCCCCACTCCATGGGCCCGAGGCTCGACAGAATGCGAACTTATATCCAGGCACAACACTCATCATGCGTGTCACAGTAATGCGACAAGAAATTTAATTCCAAAATAAACTATTACACTTGGAGATATGTTTCATCAGACCAAGCATAACTTCAAGAAGTAAATGAAGCATCCGAAGCTTCAAAAATTTGAGAAAAAAACCGGAAGCAACGTATCTATGATCTGTCCAGTTCATCGTACAATGATATTTAAAAAAGTTTTTAAATTGGACTTTTGATATGTTGAGACTGCTGGATTATTATTAGAGCGTTATGTGATATTTATTTGATCCAACTTCGAATAACTTGAAAGATAAGCTAAAAACTGCTATACATTTAAGGCTGATATTATGGTACATTTCCTTAACAGCAAACAATTATATTACAAATATGATATGTCATCCAAGTTTCACTTTTCGGACATGTTATGGGTTAGGTCGATGCTACATGTGGGTACCCCCACATGATTTGGATGGACAAGATTCACACACATATGTGATTTTAAAAAAATTAGTGGATCCGATGTATGTGTGTCTAAATTTGGATATTTGATTCTATCATGGGGATAGTGCCTCTACATGTAGGATGTAATGAACTCATGTTATGTATCAAAGCCATGCAGTGAACCACAGCTCATTTGAAATAAAAGTGTTATACTGATCACCTGTAATCATGCTGCAAAGCAATCAATCATATGGCAATCAAATAAAGGTAATTTTTTATTCGAAGGTGATTTATTATTCTATTTCCCCCGAAACCCATCAATTTCTTCAAGAAATGGGTAGTCGGTATAGCCTAAAACAGGTTCGGGTGAATAAAACGTCTCCCTTTGATATTTGTTCAGAGGAGCATCAAGCTCAAATCTCTTCGGTAAATCTGGATTAGCCAAGAAATGGCGGCCATATGCAACAAGATCAGTACGGTTTTCAGCCACAGCTTTGTTTCCGTCTTCCCTTTCATACCCACCAGCAACAATGAAAGTGCCCTTGAATGATTTTCTCATTGGGACAAGACTCTCCGGACATTCAGATTTTACCCCAACAGATATCATCCTTGGTTCAATCATGTGGCAGTAAAGAATCCCATATTTGTTTAAGGCCTCAGCCAAATAAAGGCCAAGGGCTTCAGGGTTTGAGTCTCCGCATTCCATATAAGTTGCAAAGGGAGAAAGCCTAATTCCAACTCGGTCAGCTCCTATTTCATCACTCACAGCTTCAACTATTTCAAGACCGAATCGACAACGGTTTTCCAGAGAACCACCATATTGATCAGTTCGGTCATTTGCTTGATCTTTGAAAAATTGTTCTATGAGATAACCATGTGCGCCATGGATCTCAACCCCATCAAAACCTGATATTAAAAGTAATATGTCTGTCAAAGAGCAAACGAATATTTTCTACACGGAAGAATCATACCAGCTTCTATAGCATTTCTTGCAGCAATCCTAAAATCATTAACAATTTTAGGAATTTCATCTGTACTCAGTCGTCGTGGAGGGGAAAATCGAGCCATATCCACACCATTAGCTCGTAATTGTGGAGGTAATTCCCTATATGTGCCAGATATAGGAGACTTTCCATTTGGCTGAAACCCTGTAAATGACGCTAAGATCAAAATAATGTAGCATGTATGTAAGTAATCCTTTACTTCGATGCTAATGGAGAACATAGTTTGTCACAAGCGTAAAATATTCGGTAACACAAGGCCTAAACAATGTTTCAATCGAAGCTTGAAGCCTACCATCATCCAGATTATTCCAAATTTGTTTTCTTTCTCTTCCTTGAGCCCAGACAACAAAGGGGTTCAAATACCGGTTTGATGCAGATCAAACAATGTGGACCTCAATGTAACTTACAGTAACATAATCAAGAGACATGTGTACAGGGAATTACCGGAGTTCGAAACCCTTCCAACGTGCCAAATCTGGCAAAAGAAGACTGCACCTTTGGCATGAACTGCATCTACAATGGGCTTCCATGCATCAGTTTGTTCCTTTGTCCATATTCCTGGTGTATTTGGATACCTTATATCAAACAAGATTGGGTTCTTAGTAACCAGAGATTATCAGAACCGAAGTTCCTTAATATTTACAAATATTAACAGACTTGACATGTAGCTACTGGGATGGGAGGCAGGCGTATCATGGGGCAGACAATTTAAATTCTTAGAAAAATTATAACCAAAATTTAATCTCTGTTTATAAATGCCCCGATGTAACCCAATGAACTTACCCTTGAGCTGTGTCCGAAACTCCAGTGGCTTCAGCCAAGAGAAAACCCCCTTTGGTTGCTCTTTGAGAATAGTACAGGATAGCATGAGGTTGAGGAACGTTATTAAAAGATCTCTGCCTAGTTAATGGTGCCAAAACAATTCTGCTAAAAATAGTTTACAAAATTAGCATCTCACAGAAGTTTTGAAAAAATATGCACATAGAAATAAACAAAAACTCAGCTCCAGATAAACTGCTCAAAATTTCTGACGATTTGGTCTCTGAAATCACTGATCAACCACACATATTCCATCAAAATCACCATACAACAAAGAATCACGCAAATAACTCAACATGGTCTGCTAAAGATAAAATCTTGATGCATTACACGCCACACATTCTCAAAGAAATACATTCTCACGTATACAAATTAATGAATGAAAACGAAACTCGGGTGGGATTTCTTAAACAATCGATTTCTACCGGAAGAAAAGACGATGTTTTTCGATTGACAAGCAATAAATACCTATGAGAAAGACTAAAATTTCCCATTTTGTAAGGAGTGAGAAGTGGGATTCGCTGCTTCCCTTCTTCCTCCCTCATCTCAGTTCCCATATTTGGCCGCACTTAACCCACTTCACTTGAAAAAATGGAAGTAAGGCGTGATTCACAACTGCAGAGAGGGTATTTTATTTATAGAAAAAGAGAGGATTCGTGAGGAGAGTAGCGTGGTTGATTTTGCTGCTCCACAATCCATTCAAAGATGAAGGCGCTGCCTCGTAGACCTCAGGAGTGTCGTCACACTCAATGAGAGTAGCGTGGTTCATTTTGCTGCCCCGCCTTGTTATAAATTCACTTAGCTGAATGCTTATATTTGTATAAGATATTCGAGTGAACATCTCAAAACAAAACAAATCATGTAAGATTAATTCTTACTTTTTGTTTTAATGATATGTTCGTGTGAACATCTTATATAAAATACATAAAGAGTGCTACTCCTGGGTAAGATAGACCAACCTAATAATTATCGATCATTTTTTTCTTTCTTTCGTTTTTTTAACAATTAGTTACTTTAACTATGGAAACGCATAAAACAAACAATGGCAGAAGAAACCCATATTCAAATACTTGAATTTGAGCACCAAAAGTTCATAAATTTAAAATAATTTGGAGAAATCAACATAAAATTAACAGATATACTGAATTTCGTCCAAAAATAACTGATATTAAAAAATGTCACATTATAATGAATGTGAACTAATTGGGCAGTAATTATTTCATGAAGGATTTGAAGAGATAGATGACCAAAGAAAGAATAGGTATCTTGTGAGATGTTCCCATGAATTTTTATTCTTAAGAGGGGTCAATTTCTCATATTTACAATAAAAAATGATGTTTTTTCACGGGTGACCCTAATGGAAGACTCGACCGTCAGATAAAAGTGATTCATAAGACTGTCTCATAAGAGTTTTTGTGCCAAAAAAGAGTTTTGAAATGAATTTAAGGGGCATTAGTAAACAAGGAGAGAACCAAATCACAACTGAAGATGTGATCAAGGAATATGGCCTTGAAATGGACAAATAATTGATTCAAATACATTTGAAGAAATAAGAAAGATAGTTGCAGAAGATTTAAAAAAAATACTCCTTAGCTATAATTCTTGTATTTAATTAAATGTATTGCAGAAGTTTTGTATTGAATTTGGGAGATTTCTCAATTAAATGTACATCCAAATCTTTAGGTTGAATCAAATACTTTTGTTGACATTTTATTGTTGTACCTTAGCTATAATTTTTGTACTTAATAGAATTTCATAGAGAAGTCTATTGACATTTTGAATACCTATAGACTTTTGTAGAGTTTTTAAAAGTCAAGTTTGAATACCACATGACTTTTTAAAATTCTACAAAAGTTTACATTGAATACCACTAAACTTTTATGGAGTATATAAAAGTCTAGTTTGAATACCTCTAGACTTTTAAACTCCATAAAAGTCATTAAAAATCTATAACCAATACACCCCCGATGGAAAAGGAACTTTTATTTACCGGAACCAAAAGTTCATGTTTTGTTCTTATTTAGTTGTTTATATATATGTCTTGAAAGAACTCCATAGCCGGTGATTTCGAGACTAGATCCGAAAGTTCTTATGTGGGTTCTGATTTTTATGAATCTATATGTAGCCACCGTGAATTAGTTGTTGTGTTGTAACAAATGATTACAGGGAGAATTTTAGAACCCGTTGAAAGGCTAAATCTTCAATCTTTCTTGATCTTGTTTAGCGAGACATTTATGAAGATTGATGTTTTTTGGGAGGTCATTTCCTGCGTGTATGTAAACACTGGAGCAAGATTGGTATTAACTTCTTTTTAAGGAGAGATTGGTGTAGTAAACTTTAAGCTTTTGTTTGGTTGTTGAAGAGCCGTTTCAACTTATTATAAGATTTCCTTTACGATTCCAATTGATGTCGTAAATGAAGCAAGATTATCGAGACAAGCTCGTCCCAGTTTTCGTTCTTGACGAACTCTAGTTGAATTCAACATAGCTTTAGATTTCCTAAGTTCTAAGCGAGCCAATTTGCTATTATGTTCAAGATTATTGAAGATCGGGTCATTTATTGTTCTTGCTAAACTTCGATGAGTTGAATCTTAACTCCTAGATGAACTTAAGAAGCTTTTAGTAGCCATTACATTTAGTGATTGAAGGGTTATAAGCTTACTTTGATCCTACTACTAGCGTCAAGATGTTTTTAATGTTGATTAGATATTAAATGGTACTGATCAGTTCAAATTGGCTTCATTGGATCAGACCCCTCGTCTGTTGCATGTTCTTCATCTGTAAACAAGACACAAAATGATACAGATATTCTTTTCACAGATTTGCAATGTCCCAGGTTTTCTGTTGATACTCTTGGATAAGACCTGAGAAGTATACTAGAACACACACACGCACCAACACACTAAAGTTGCATCATTTTCATAACTGAATTTGGGATAGTTGGCATCAAGATCTTTGCTATAAACTTATTTTCTGGCAATTCATCTTGAGTAGCAAGCTGACTCTGGGGCTTTTGATGCACATTTCCGAGAGTGATTTATTAAATTCCAAATGCGAATATATAATTTCAAGGGAATTGTTGAAAGTATACACACATAGTTAAGCGCAATTGAAGTATTGGTTATTTCCTTTCTCACAAGGTTTGGGACCTCTTTATATGCAGGATTAGCTGACGTCTCATCATCATCAAGTTCCACAAATGAACATAACAAGTCGTCTAGAAGTTCCGCCGGATTAATAATCTTGATCTTATGCCTCGGACTCATTGCTGTTGTCGCATTTTCTGTTTTCTTGTACAAGCTGTGGCAAAAGAAGAAGCTGAGAGAAGAACAACATCCCCGCCTTCTCAATCTTTTAAAACAAGACGACGATCTTGAGGTTGAACGAGGTGACAATTTACATGCATTACACTCTGGCCTTGTTATTTTGTTTTGAGGTTAATATGTTAAATTTGGTGAGAAGAAGCTGAGTAGGTCTTCATTTTGCCATTTTATTTAATGATTTGTTGATTTGATCCTGTTCATAAATGCATACATGTATTTGAACTTGTCACGAATAGTTGAAAAATGAGTCAACAATTTGGTAATCCTTTAGGCTTTTTGATATTTCTCCCATGAACTCTTTTCTTTTTTCTTTTTCTTTTTTTTTTTTTTTGGCTAGAGTGATAACTCTTTGGAAATTTCGAATCTTGTAAATACAAACCGTTGTTGGGGAAGTTTTTTCATAATTGGTTTCACCTGATTATATTTTGTACATTCTATGGTCAATGTAATTTCAAGAACAAGGGAGCTTAGAGGGGAAAAAATATTCTAATTGTCAATAAGAAGGAAAATATGCTAAGTAAATAACGAAAGATTGATGAATTTAAAAGTCACACGAGGAGAACTGAATTGAAGCTGAAAACGATATAATTTTCAAAAAATAAAACTAAAAAATTGTTTCATAAAAAATTAGGATAACAAAATCAAAAATTTACACACCACTTTCTTCCCTTTCTCTAGATATGTTTTTTGTTAGTTATTTTGTATGTCTTACATTTCAATGTCTATTTTTATGTAGCCCAAAATGATAATTAGATTTGTTTATTTTGTATTTTGGTCATACAAATATTTAAATTTGGGTTATGATCTTGTAAGTTAAGTTATGTTTTGAATTTTTTTTTCTTTTTTTGTCTGTCTGTTGACGTGAATATGCGACACAGAGAAATAGTGACGTACCCGACATCACGTCAACACTTCATTTAAAAAATAGATGAACGCCTAAAAACAACCTGAGTTACATTACCAAACCCAAATTTGAATGTTTATATGATCAGCAAAACACAAAATAGAAAAACTTAGAGGACCCTTTTAGATATTATCCCTGTTTATTGCAAATATCGATTGTAACATGTATTTCAGTGACTTTACTCGATAACTTAGTGACTAATCTTCAAATTCCGCGGACTCGTAAATTTTTGCAAGACTTGCTCAATATTATATTATTGTTACTTGTTATTATGGAAGAGAGATTGATATATACAACAAATTTTGACTTGATAATTGTCTTTGTACCGATTTTAGAAAAAATTGGCTTTGATATTAATGCTGTGGAATCGAATCCACAATAAATAATGCAACGTGACACTGTTACGCAACTCAATTAAAATGTTCTAATTATAACAACGTTGAAAATCATTTTCCAGGTCCCATGGTCTTTATTACAAACTTTATTTTTCTTCGAAAATTATAATGTTGAATGTTGAAAATTAGGTAAAATTAGGTGTTGAATGTTGAAAATTAGTGTGTGATGATGTATGTAATGATGAAATTGTTTTTGGATTGTTTTCCAAAGAAATCCTATAAATAGGTCTCCATTTGTAAAGATTTGATATAATTGAGTAGAGAGAAAAATATTATAAAGTGTGTTGTTTGGTAAATTTTGAGAGTTTGAGATTTTTACTTTTTACCATAAATTTATACTTTTTTACAACACGTTATCAGCACAAAGCTCTAAAAGTCCTCCATACTTTTCCAAGCTCCAAACAGATGAAAAAGGTAACAAAAGTAATAATATTTATTTTACTGTTATTTATTTATTGTGTATATATTTAATATATAATATAATGTTATTATTAGAAATAATAAAAATAAATTTTTCAAAAACTTGTTATAAATCCTGAGAGGATGTTAAGACGACATCCCACACTCCCGGTAAGGGATACGACAAGTATAAAAGCCTATAAGGTTTTTAAACAAAATAACTTATGACACTTCATTATAATAATGTGATATGATATACATAATTATGACTAATATTATATACACCATATTATTACCATAAAATTATACAAATACATACATTAATTTTTTTGTACACCAACGGTCATAAACGATAACAAAACGGCTAGTTTTTGTCCTATAAATATGATCTCACAAACTCTTTCAATCACTCCAACTTTCTCCTATTCTCTAAAAATTATTCTTCATCAAATTTTCGAAGAAAAAAGAAGATGGCTTTCTCAAGGTTATTTTTAATTATTTTGGTTATCATACTCACGAGTCTTTTATTTATCGAAGAATATCCCCCTCGTGTGTTTTCTTTATTTTTACAAATGCTTGTACTTGTTGTTTATCCATTACTTTGTATTGCAATATTCATTAACTAATAAAATGCATCGTAATTTTTTTTATTACCACCATGTCAAATTTGACAAATCTCGAATTTGTTGCGCTCGACATCACGGGAAAAAATTATATGACATGGACTCTCGATGTAGAAATGCATCTTGAGTCATTGGGTTTAAGCGAGACCATTAAAGAAAATGGTATATCTTCATCACAAGAAAAAGCAAAAGCTATAATATTTTTGCGTCGACATCTCGATGAAGGTTTAAAATGTGAATATCTCATCGAAAAAGATCACATGGCTCTGTGGAAAGGATTGAAAAAAAAAATTTGAACATATAAGGGAAGTTATACTTCCGACCGCCTGTGATGAATGGAATATGTTAAGATTCCAAGATTTTAAGAAAGTTAGTGATTATAATTCAGCGATGTATCGAATAATCTCGCAGCTAAAATTTTGTGGACATGAGGTTACAGAATCGGAAATACTTGAAAAAACATTTTCCACGTTTCACGCATCAAATATAACTTTACAGCAACAATATAGAGTGCGTGGATTTGCGAGATATTCTGAACTCATCGCCTGTCTTCTTGTGGCGGAAAAGAACAATGAGCTATTAATGAGAAATCATCAGTCCCGACCCACTGGATCAACAGCATTTCCAGAAGTAAATGCTGTGAATAAAAATGAATTTAAACCTGGAAACCAAAATCAAATCCAGAGACAAGGTTTTGGTCGAGGTCGAGGTCGAGGTCGTGGTCGTGGACGTGGACGTGGAATTGGTCGTGGTCGTGGTCGAGGCCGTGGTTTTGAAAACAATAGAGATAGTTATTTTTATAACTCATCTCAAAAGGGCGTCACGAACCATCCACAGAAAATGCACCATGAGAACATGAGTGTTAATGAAAATCATTCGAAAAGATTTGAAAGTTCTTGTTTCAGATGCGGCACTCCAGGACATTGGTCTCGTATTTGTCGAGCCCATGAGCAACTTTGCAAGCTCTATAAAGAATCGATAAAGGGGAAAGAAAAAGAGACAAACTTCACTGAACGAAGTGACCGTTTGAGTGATTCAACTCATTTTGATACTGCTGATTTTATGAATGATTTCTCTGGAAATGATCAATATGTTGTTGGGATAGAAATGAACAATATTGATGCTACAGATTTTCTCATTGATTTCTCTGAAAATGAACAATATAATGGTAGAATATAAATGTACAATAATTTATTTTTCATGTATTTATATAATAATGTTTTATTGTACAATTATGATATGTATTGTCAGTAATTTTATTTCATTGCATATTTTTTTTTTTGAAGTTCAAATATGGAAAATGCTATGAGCAAAGCTGAAGTTTGCATACCCGATAGTGGTACAACGCACACTATCCTCCGAGATAAAAGATATTTCTTGGAACTAAAACCAACAAAAACAACGGTGAATACAATATCAGGTCCTGTAGACTTGATTAAAGGATGTGGTAAAGCACAATTTTTGTTACTTAATGGTACAAAATTTTTGATCAGTGATGCTTTATATTCACCACAATCGAAAAAAAATTTGTTGAGTTTTAATGATATATATTCACATGGTTATGATACTCAAACAATGAATGAAGGGAATGAGAAGTATATGTGTCGTATCACATATAAATCAAGAAAGAAATATGTGATTGAAAAACTACCAATGCTCCCTACTGGATTGCATTATACACATATAAATCTCATTGAATCAAACATGGTAGTTGATAATTCTTCAATATTAACCAATTGGCATGATCGATTAGGACATCCTGGTTCAACAATGATGCGAAGAATTATTGAAAATACACATGGTCATCCGCTGAAAGACCAGAAGATTTTTCAGAATAATAAGTTTCAATGTAAAGCATGTTCTCTTGGAAAACTTATTATAAGACCATCACCAGCCAAAATCCAAACTGAATCACCAATGTTTCTTGAACGTATTCAGGGTGATATTTGTGGACCAATCCATCCACCATGTGGACCATTCAGATACTTTATGGTAATGATTGATGCCTCCAGCAGATGGTCACATGTATGTTTATTGTCAACTCGAAATGTTGCATTTGCAAGATTACTTGCTCAAATAATAAAATTGAGGAATCAATTTCTCGATTATACAATCAAGAGAATTAGACTTGATAATGCTAGTGAATTTACTTCCCAAACTTTCAATGATTATTGTATGTCTATGGGAATCATTGTTGAGCATCATGTTGCTCATGTACATACACAGAATGGATTGGCTGAATCATTGATTAAACGTCTGCAAATGATTGCTAGACCAATGATTATGAAAACAAAGCTCCATATTTCTATATGGGGACATGCAATTTTACATGCTGCTTCATTAATTCGCATCAGACCAAGTGCATATCGTAAATACTCCCCATTGCAGCTTGCATTTGGTAAAGAATCAGACATTTCTCATCTGAGAATTTTTGGATGTATGGTGTATGTGCCTATTGCACCACCGCAACGAAAGAAAATGAGACCTCAGAGAAAGGTTGGAATTTATATCGGTTATGATAGTCCATCAATCATTCGATATCTTGAACCTCAGACAGGCGACGTGTTCACAACACGTTTTGCTGATTGTCATTTTAATGAGGAAATCTTCCCAATGTTAGGGGGAGAACAGAAACATACCGAAAAAGAAATTACATGGTATGTATCATCATTGTTACATATGGATCCAAGAACAAAACAATGTGAAAAAGATGTACAGCAAATTGTGCACTTGCAAAGAATAGCAAATCAAATACCAAATGCATTTGCAGACACAAAAGGGGTAACTAAATCATATATACATGCTGCAAATGCCCCTGCTCGAATTGAAATTCCGAAGAAACAAATTGAAGATACTCATGATGTCATTAAACACCTGAAGCGTGGAAGGCCAGTCGGTTCCAAGGATAAAAATCCTCGAAAAAGAAAATTCATAGAGAAACACGATGATCACAAAAAAAGAATGATGTTCCTGAAGAAACACATGATGATCACAAAATAGAGAATGGTGTTCCTGAAGAAACACATGATGATGAAAATGTTCTGTCAGAACCACAAACTGACGAGAATCATGAAATCTCTATCAATTATATTAATACTGGAAAAATATGGAACCGAAAAGATATAGAAGAAATTGATGATATATTTTCTTATAATGTGGCAATTGACATCATAAATAATAATGAAGATCATGAACCAAAATCTTTTGGTGAATGTAAAAATCGGCAGGATTGGATAAAATGGAAAGAAATCATCCAGGTTGAATTGGATTCGCTAAATAAACGTAATGTTTTTAGACCTATAGTCCTTACACCTGAAGGTGTAAAACCTGTTGGATACAAATGGATTTTTATTCGAAAGCGAAATGAGAAATATGAAATAGTAAGATATAAAGCTCGACTTGTTGCGCAAGGTTTTTCTCAAAGGCCTGGAATTGATTATGAAGAAACGTATTCTCCCGTGATGGATGCAATTACATTTCGGTATTTGATTAGCTTGGCAGTATCTGAAAATTTAGAAATACGTCTTATGGATGTTGTTACAGCTTACTTATATGGATCATTTGATAGTAATATATATATGAAAATCCCTGAAGGATTTAAGATGCCTGAAGCACAAAGTTCAAAACCCAGAGAATGTTATTCTGTGAAATTACAAAGATCATTATATGGGTTAAAGCAATCCGGTTGAATGTGGTATAATCGACTAAGTGATCACTTGATGAAAAAAGGATATGTAAATAATTCAATATGCCCTTGTGTTTCATTAAGAAAACAACATCCGAATGCGTAATTATTGCTGTATATGTTGATGATTTAAACATCATTTGAACGAATAAGGAAATTCAAGAAGTTGTGTCATATTTGAAGGAAGAATTTGAAATGAAGGATCTTGGAAAAACCAAGTATTGTCTGGGTTTACAAATTGAACAAAAAGAATGTGGAATATTTGTTCACCAGACAAATTATACAGAAAAGATCCTTAAACGTTTTAATATGGATAAATCAAATCCTTTAAGTACTCCAATGGTTGTTAAATCATTAAACATAGAAAAGGATTCATTCCGTCCATGTGAAGATGATGAAGATATTTTTGGTCCAGAAGTACCATATCTAAGTGCTATCGGTGCCCTTATGTATCTTACAAATTGTACAAGGCCTGATATATCTTTTGCCGTAAATTTGTTGGCAAGATTTAGCACATATCCAACAAAGAGACACTGGAACGGAATTAAACATATATTCCGTTATCTACGAGGAACGACAGATTTGGGACTTTTGTATTCAAAAGATGCTAATCCAAGTATAATTGGTTATGCCGATGCTGGATACTTATCTGATCCACACAAGGCACGTTCCCAAACTGGATATGTATTTACTCGTTGAGGCACTGCAATTTCTTGGCGTTCACAGAAACAAACGCTTGTAACAACTTCATCAAATCATGCCGAGATTATTGCACTACATGAAGCAAGCCGTGAATGTGTGTGGTTAAAATCAATGAGCCAACATATCCAAATCTCATGTGGATTATCATTCGACGAGAAGCCTGTGATACTATATAAAGATAATGTTGCATGTGTAGCTCAAATGAAAGAAGGATACATAAAAAGCGATAGAACTAAACATATTCCTCCTAAGTTCTTCGCATTCACCAAGGAGCTTGAGAAGAATAAATGTATTGATGTTCGTCACATTCAATCAAGTGAAAACTCGTCGGATCTCTTCACAAAGCACTTCCTACGACAATATTCAGAAAGCACATATATAATATTGGGATGCGCAATCTACGAAATTTGTGAAGAATTGTTCATGTCAACATGAGGGGGAGTTTACGTGACTGCACTCTTTTTCCCTTACTATGGTTTTTATCCCAATGGGTTTTTCCTAGTAAGGTTTTTAACGAGGCAGTACAAAATCACGTAATGAAGACATCATCGTATCATGGTCATCATCACAAAGGGGAGTGTTGAAAATATGAAAAATATTTGTGTTGAAAATTATAATGTTGAATGTTGAAAATTGGGTAACATTAGGTGTTGAATATTGAAAATTAGTGTGTGATGATGTATGTAATGATGAAATTGTTTTTGGATTGTTTTCCAAAGAAATCCTATAAATAGGTCTCCATTTGTAAAGATTTGATATAATTGAGTAGAGAGAAAAATATTATAAAGTGTGTTGTTTGGTAAATTTTGAGAGTTTGAGATTTTTTCTTTTTACCATAAATTTTTACTTTTTCACAACACTTTCTTCTTTTCTTTTCTTTTCTTTTTTCCATAAAATGTTTTCATCCTATCTCAAAAAAAGAGTAAGTCTCTTGTGAGACGGTCTTACGAATCTTTATTTGTGAGACGGGTCAATCCTACCGATATTCACAATAAAAATTAATACACTTAGCATAAAAAGTAATAATTTTTCATGGATGGCCCAAATAAGAGATCCGTCTCACAAAATACGACCCGTGAGACTGTCTCACACGAGTTTTTGTCCCAAAAAAATTATTTAGATCTCGTCGGATTCGGGCTAGAACGATTTATTTTAAATAAAAATTATAATAAAACTCATAAATGAACAATTAAGTTTAATTGATTTTCAAGTGTATAAATTATAGAAAAAATATTGAAATCTAAAAAAAATAAATCAAAACTCAACATTTGGTCAACGTAACGGACCGGATTGATTACACAAATCAGGAAATTTCCGGATTGAATACAAATTGGGCTAGATTTTATCGATTAATTCACATCAAAATTTCAAAGTTGAATTTACCCCAAAAATTTAACCATTTCCTTGCAAAATCATGATTAAAGTACAAACTTTTTGAAACTACCATTGTAATTTCAAAGCTTGTTCGTTGAACATTCTTCTTGCCTCGTCTCATGCAAAATACTAGTCTAGCTACTTTGATATTTTTTTTATTACATATCAAGCACAAAATGTTTATTATATTCTAAAAAAATATCACACTCAGATTATCTAGCTATTACTAATATATACGTACATATCCAGAGATATAACAAATCAATTATATAATGTTGTTACTAATTATGGATTAATTAATTTGTCACCTCAGTCGAAGGTCAAAGTCAGATATATATATAGTGCCAACGTGAACTCTAGGTGGACTGCACCAAACCCTAATCTGTCGAAACACTGATTTAACATATACGTATTAATTAAGGACTTCACACCATCATTAGTTAGCCACATAAAGCATTTGTTTTCATGGGAGCTTTCCAAACTAGCTAGATGGCTCATAACAAGGTTAATTTATGAATTTTCGAGTCAAATTCGAACTGTGTTGTGCATAATTATTAGAGTACTTGACCAATATATATTGTGTAATACGTTGTATGTACAAGGAAATAATGCTAGCAAACATAAAGCCTGCTGTATATATGAAAAGTTCAAAAACTCGATAATGATTGATCGAGCTCGTGATGAAGTCAAACAAGATCACTATAGCTAAGCTCCCTCAACTCATACTATATATCTAGCTGTGGTTAATTGAAAGGGGATTGGAAATTATGTGGTGAAGCTAACTCCTAACTTTGATCATATAATAGTATAATTTTCAAAACAATTGAAGATCGCAAAGTAGAAGTAAAAGAGAGAGGCATTTTTCAAGGGTACAATGGTCCATTGGCTAAAAAGGTTGCAGTTTTTGGTGAGTTTGTCCACTGCAAAGCAGCTGAAAATCGCTAGCCCACAACACCACGCATGGTGCATATCTGGAAAACATGTCATTTTCTTGGCCAGCTCAATCTCTTAGTCTCTCTCATACAATATACAAAGAAAGAAAGAGATAAATATATATTTATGGGTCTGTGACGAGACATAATTAATTAATGAACAAGAGCCTGTGATTAAGTCGGAGGGGAGGGGTTCCTTGAAATTCAGGTTAGCTTAGAAATTATTCAACTCGCCGGGAAATAGCAATATTTTCCGAAGAAGCCAGGTTTGTGTGTCATTCAGATCATGATGGTTAACTTTAAGCGGGGAACATCCTCTCTTTTTTTTGAACTCGGGGGTTCCATTTAATTTCTTTCCACTTCATGCATTAGGGCACAGTTTCAAATGTTATCTTTGCTATTTGTGCAAAATTTACTGCAATTCAGTGGTTCAGCCATAGATCTGAGCTAAAGAGAAAATAAAAATAAAAATAAAAATTCAAGCTTTCTTGCATGAAAGATTTCGTTTTCATTCTTAGTTTTTGGTCCCAAGAACTGCTTAAAATTAGATGAATAAAAGTATGTTTCAAATTCTTTGTCTTCGTACAAAGAAGAAGAAATCTTGATGGGTTTTCACACCATTTTATCACATTTTTATGCATGCTTCGTCTTTCTTAAAGCTGCAATGTTTCCCTTCAAAAAAATATCGTTTTTTTCCCTCTGTTCTAGCTAATCTTCTCCTGAGAGATCGAATAAAATCTTAGTCCCCTCCATGATGTGGTGACTCTACCATTCTTCATCACTTTGTTATTGACAATTTGTCATAATTTTATTTCCTTTGTTTTTTTATATCATTACATCAAAGTCAAAGTCATGGGCTTTAATTTCTTTAATTAATAATCCACCATATTGTCCTGTCATTTTTTAATTTTTTGTATTGGTAATCGTGAGATCTATGAGCTTCTTGACCATGGATGAGAAAAGACAGAACTTTTACCATGTTTACGTGCAAATTCAAGAAATGCCTTTTGTATGATTGTGTGTGTAGATATAAATAGTCTTTTCTAACTCAAAATTTTATGTGATCTTCTGTGCGCATTTATTTTCCGGTCCTTGAGAAGTATTATCAATTGATTAACAAAACTTTGACAAGAAATTTAAATCACGTTGATATTCTGATTAGGGTTGCGAAATGGGACGAGGAAAGATCGAGATCAAGAGGATTGAAAACAAAACCAATCGACAAGTTACATTCTGCAAACGTAGAAATGGTCTGCTGAAGAAAGCTTATGAACTTTCAGTTCTGTGTGATGTGGAAGTTGCACTAATAGTTTTCTCTAGCCGTGGACGAGTCTACGAGTATGCCAACAATAAGTAATGCTCACAACTCTTCCTTCTTCGTCTTCGATAATACATAATCATGACTATTGAATGTCCTGATATGTTCTAAACACATACATTACTAATTTGGTTGGAAGGACCTCTTTATTTTAGTTAAAATTTCAGATTCTAATTGGTGTTAATTAAGTAATCTAGATTTACTAATTACCTGCCAGCCTAAATCATACAACAACATTAACATCTATATTATACGTACATTAAACGAAAGCACGGTTTTTATTAGGCGTGTGATGCCTGCCTTAAAGTTTCGATCTGACCCTTTAGTGTATCACTACTTAAATATCAATTTGGAGTTATATATAGTCTAAATCATTTTTGTGTAACATATATAAAAAATATATATTTTGTTGGACTATATGTAAAGTATGCATAAGCTAGAGTTCATTTGAATATAAAATAGTAGACACAAATATTTATAGCAGCAGTAGAAATTACAGCGGGAGTTTTGATTCTTTCACGTTTTTGTTGTTCAAAACTAGCAGTTCATTTTTGGGATTATAGTTCCAATGCTTACACAATCTAGCACTATAAATTTTCAAAGAGACACAAATATCTGTAACGGCAGTAGAAACAGCCCGAGTTCTGATTCTTTCACGTTTTTGTTGTTCAAAACTAGCAAGTTCATTTTTGGGATTATAGTTCCAATGCTTACCCAATCTAGCAATATAAATCTTCAAATATTTCCTTCATGTTTTCAAACACAAAGTATCTATCTACAGCCGAAGTACTGTTGCATGTCTTACAAAGATAAAGGTCTACAGCACTCATTAGGTTAAGGTTCTCTGTCTTTCCAGTTTCATGTATCTTAGTCTACACACGCGCACACACACATGTATATGCATATGTGTTTCCACCTTTATTCCAGCGCTTAGACATCATTCACCTGTTGGACTTGATGAAGCGTATCAAAATTGTACATCTATTAGGTGAGTGTCACCTCAGTGGTGGGTACAGATGTATACACATTTGGTAGACAACATGTCAGCATATCAAAATTATATATATAACACAACCGTAAGTGCAACACACAATCTTTTATTAACTATTTTTTGAAATGTATGCTTTCCACTACAAATCTCATCCCAAATTAATTAATCACCCTCTTTAATATTTAGTTAATACGCAATAGGGCTAGCTAGCTTGCTTGCTTCCAATTCACAATGTTGCATCACCGAATGTAAGCAATTATGAGATTTTATTTTTATAAAATCACAAATAAAAAGAATCAACCATGGCCATAAAGAATACTATAGGAACGTTGTTCCCCCTAAAAGTCAGGATTTATCAAAACAATGTATACATAAAACACAAATTAATTACTATTACAAATATGTAGAATTAAATGGGATGAAATAAAATTACGAAGTCAAAGATGCAATACGTAATCCAGAATGGATGAACACAAGCATACATGGTGTCTAATCTGAACACTAATCAATTAAGTGGTTAAGAAATAAGCCCACTTCATGGTCAGATATTTTGTTACATGCAAAATTTGAACTTTTTTTAAAGAAGTGATTATTCTGCTCTGCCAAATATCTGTCTATGGCACAGTAACACGGGCAAATAAAAGCAGTGAAAAAATTATAATTTTGATTATTCATATAAAAATATGTCTCTTTGTAATTTTGGTAACTTACATTGTTAAATTTCAGTATCCATCTTTGTTTTATTTGCAATTTGGTCATTTTTCTATATATTGTTGATATGGTGTTAACATGATGATGACCTTATGACAAATTGGTGCCCCGGATGTGTATTGTCACATTAACAATAACGATGAAAATGATTAAATTGTCAAACATTGTAAGATTCGTGATTGAGACTCAAATTTAACAATTATAATATATTCATATTCCATATATATTAAAAGGAAAGGTAAAAATTTATAAACTTTAGAATGATTAATAGAAATGCATAATAAAAGCTGGTTCCATGTGTAAAAATGGTTAAGAACAACCAATTATTTATGAACTAATTGTTTTACCATGAAAGTATTTATAAACTAATTGTTTTACCATGAAAGTAAAACATCGAGATTTTCTTGTATAATTTATCCGCGCATCCTGTATATATTATGTTTGAAATCATGCTTTATGTGTATATTACTAGTTATATGTGCTATATACTATTACATGTATGCAGCATTAGGTCAACGATAGAAAGGTACAAAAAGTCAACAGCAGATTCCTCAAATGCATATACCACTCAAGAGATCAATGCTCAAGTAAGTGATCAGTTTGAAATGCATGCATGTGCTTGAATATTTGTTATGGTGTGAGCCGACCTAGCCTTTTGATATATATAAACAAGATAATATTATCACAAAAATATTGAAAAAACCTTTAACTTATTTACATGAGCGCCTCGTAAGAAATGTGTGTGTGTATGCATGTATGTTGTATTTGTTGAATTGTCTTCAACAAAGCTCGGATTGCAGTCAATATCTGATCCAACTCCCAGGCTATTTTCACCGCACAAATGTGTGTATGTTGTATGTATGTATTTTCATATATTGTAGAAGTGTATGGATTTTGTTTGTATAAAACTCATCAGTCACCTGTATGAAATATGCTGACGGGTTTTTTGGTGGTGGTTTCTTATTATTTGAATTTGAATACAGTTTTACCAACAAGAATCGAAGAAGATGCACAACCAAATACAGATGCTCCAGAACTCCAACAGGTATCAATCTTTTACGTCCATTGTAATTACACGCAGGAAAGAATATATGATCCAAGAAAAAGCCGAATTTAAATGTGTGTTCGCTTTTGTTTTAAAAAAATTTCGAGTTTTTTTTAAAAAGAAAATGGATTTTTTTGGAAAAATTTTTGTTAATGAAGTGTAAATATAGTTTATTGTAGCATGCTTACTCTTTTCATGCATGAGTACTCTTTCGTAGGCATCTTTTGGGTGAGGGTTTGGGGTCGTTGAATGTGAAGGAGTTGAAGCAGCTCGAAACTAGGCTTGAGCGAGGCATCACAAGAATCAGGGCCAAGAAGGTATAATATATAAATGATTACAGGAAATCAATAATCACGCTTTTTCTTGTTAGTTCTTTATGTTATTGTTTTGCTCCAACAGCATGAAATGATACTGGCGGAAACTGAGATTTTGCACAAGAGGGTAATTTTCTTCAACTTAACATGAATGAATCTATAAAAACACAAATTAATTTAACTATATTTGAAATCCCGGATTGTTGTTGCTCAATATATAGATTTTTCCCTTTTACAAATGTAGTCCTCGTGACGAATTCGTGATGACCATCTATTTAATTTGTGGAACCTGTTTTTTCCGACGACAGGAAATTCAGCTGGAGCAGGAAAATAACAGTCTCAGGGCAAAGGTAATGTTAATCATGCAAACATTAAAGAAAACGATTCTAATTGTTATGGAGTGCAATAATCGAAATGATTGAATCAGTAGATGGCTTTAATCAATTAGAAGATACGTACTAGGATTTCTATAATGTTTATTTTCTGATCAATAATTTCAGATAGCGGAAAATGAGAGGCTCCGGCAATTTAGCATGATGCCTGCTGGGCAAGACTATAGCATCCAGTCATATTTCACAACCAACGTGCTCCAATTGAATATGATGGAGACTGTATCGGTCTATCCTGTTCCGGACAAGCCGACTCTTCATCTCGGGTAGTATTCTTTACATGCATGCATTGAAATTAAGCCTATGTCATATTTATGCTTAGATTCTTGTTCCTCTTCTAGTCGATTTCTCCACGACCTTGATTGTCCCAAATAACATACGAAGTGTTTCCATTGTAGTATTTGACAAACCGTATCGTTTTGGAGGCATGGAAGTACAGTTTAATGTCTTTTTCTTGATGATCGTCAGTACTGGATATAATGTAACCTAGATAATTCTATGAATCCATCTCGTTTACTTAGACCCCTCCAAGGGAAAAATCCTCCAAGGATTACCTTCAGCAATATAGTAATGGAACCATTCAATTGCTGTATATATATGAAATTGGCCGACAAATAAATGGTGAACTGCATACAACCGTATTGTGAAATCTCAAAATAGTTGACAATTCAAGTGAAAAATAGGATTCTAAACGGGGAAATTGTTTAAATAACCTCGGTCAACTCTTTTTTTAAGAAAATAACCTCCTCAAGTGTATTTGAAATATACTTGAGGATGTCATTTTCTTTAAAAAATAGTTGACCGAGGTTAAAAAATAAAATACCCCGATTTGAAATCCTGTTTTTTTCCAACAAAAAAAGAAGCTAAAATAAGTTCAATTTCATTATTTTAGACGTAGGCGCTTTTAATATTTCCGAAATGTGTTTCACATTTTATATGTTTCAATATACGAAAATTTCATTAAAAAATCATACAATAAATGTTTTTACAGTTAATATGTAATGGTTTTTGTAACATAAAATTATAATATGATCAAAGAAAAATAAAATTAAAATATCACAGCTTGACAAAAAAAAAATAGAAGAAAATAATGTGATTTATTTTCATTTGTATTCATTGTATTTTGAATTGAATGCATAAAGTATGACTATAAATTATTTTGTAGACGATCATATTAATATTTTATAGGGGTCCATGAGAATTTTTTTCCTAAAAAAAACATAAAGGATTAAATGTCTATTTATTTTTCAAAGAAAGTTAATTAATTAGCTCTTTTGAGATTTCACAATGAGTTTGTATACAATTTACCGACAAATAAATTTTTTTTAAAAAAAGAATTAAGTAAATCCTTAGGTAAATAAAAAAAAAATGATTTAATATTGGGAGTTTTCTTATTATCATCGACCTGGTGCTCAATCGTCTCAATACCGAATCGCCTAGTTATATATGTGACACATATAGGCCTTGAATTTAATCGCAATTAAGCGCATGATCTATGGCCTTTGAGGCGCTTCAATGCAAGTAATTAGGTGGAGGGGATGGGAACATTTTTTCAACCTTTTAATTTGAAATATATTCATATAATATTCATATAATAAATTAATAATATATATAATATATGCTGATAGTGACTATCTATATATTTAACATTGAATGCTTCGCGTTCGTGTGTGTGTATATATAGAGAAGAAGAAAAGTATCAAGAAGAAGAAGAAACAAGATTGTGAAACAGACAGTTAAATAAAATGACTACGGTAAGTACTGAAGTTAAAGGAGACAAGAGCGAAAGAAGGCTAAGAGTATTATGCCTACATGGGTTTAGGACCAGCGGAGAAATCATCAAGAAACAACTCACGACCAAGTGGTCGGAATCTGTTCTACAGAAAATGGATCTTGTTTTTGTTAACGGACCTTTTCCGTGTCGGGGAGAATCCAGGGTCGCAGGAATCTTCGATCCTCCGTATTACGAGTGGTTCGCGTACAACGAGGTCAGTTTTTTTGCTTTTGCAAACGGTGGTTTTGCCACTAATTTAGTTTGTTTTCTTTTGTTCTAATTTTTGTTCTCATTCATGACATGGGATTTTGGATCGCTGATTGCTTAAAATATTGTTTCTGTTTTTCTCCTGGGATGGAATTATAGGATTTTACCGAATACCAGGATTTTGACGAGTGTCTTGATTACATAGAAGATTGCATGGTTCAATACGGACCGTTTGATGGACTTCTTGGCTTCTCACAGGTATTTTCATGTGTATTTACACGAACATCATAGTCAAGTGTCCGGTGAATATAATCTAATTTACATTTGCGTTACAAAAATTCAGGGAGGAATCCTATCTGCTGCACTGCCTGGATTACAAGCCAATGTAAGTCCGGTGTCGCTTTTATCTGTTCTTTGATGTGGATATTTGAGTGAAATGCAATTAAGTGTGGATCTGAGTTGCAGGGTGTGGCTCTTACAAAGGTGCCCGAGATCAAATTTGTGGTCATAATTGGGGCAGGAAAGTTCCAGAAACCATCGGTGGCACAAAAGTCTTATCCAGCGCCGGCACAATGCAAATCCGTGCATTTCATAGGTTGAATATGTTGTCTTAATCAACCTTGTCTGCTTCTCCAATGATTTGTGGTGAAGTGGCCGTTTTTAAATCTTTTCATAGACAGACGGATAATCCCATTAAAATTTATTGCATTACTCAACTCGTGGAAAGTGTTGAAAATTTGTAAAACTAGAATTTTTACTTCGAGAAAAAATACTTGCAATTGACTTGTATTATTACACAGGGGCGACAGATTTCTTGAACCCTTACAGTATCGCGCTGTTGAACGAGTTTGTCGATCCTGTGGTGATTCATCATCCCAAAGGCCACACTTTTCCAAGATTTGGTGAAGTATTTCGTAACTTTTTTCCTGTCAAACTACATACAGATATTGCCAAATGAATGACATTATTTTCTTGCCGTCCAGATGAGAAAAGTTTGAAGACCATGCTAGGGTTTCTTGACAAGTTGCTGGAAGAGATTAAAGGGGTGGGAGAGCAAGAAATGGAGGCAAATAACACAGAAGAATAACAAAAAAATTATGTTTTAAATTAAATAATACACTTATAACTATACATAAGAGAGATTTAAGGAAAGAATTATAGTATTTTTTATTTTTATTTTCTTCGTTTTTTTTTTCCTTGGAACCACAAATTACACTTTGAGGTTGTAAAACTCAGCTTGGGCAACCACGGTCGCTGCGATTAATTAAATAAGGACGAAATTTCAGCTTTGGTTCAGACAGCTAATATCTCATATGCATTTGAAAAAGGTGTTCAACCCATGATCAAGGCTACTTAAATTCCACCACAACACAAATGGCTGACAATATATTGTGAGAACTGAGTTGTTCTCTCGTCTTCTTCAGATTTAGCATAAAATTTGCCCAAAATGTAACATTTACTTCCATCTTTTTTTTCATGTGTCATGTGTGGCAGTAGCTCATGTGAGTAGAATCAAGCATGTACTCTGTAACCAAAGTAAAAAATCAAAAAATAAAAATAAAAAAAGGGGAAAACAGCAAATAATTTAAACTGTGTCGTATCATTTTCTATATATATTAAATTTAACACATTGCCTAACATATAGTACACCCCCTAGCTACTCCGAAAACATCTATACCAAAAATATGTTTGTTCTTACGGAATTTGGGCAATTTGAAGCAAAATTTTATGTAAAGACTGAGGCTTTGAGAAAAAAGGACAATGGTCGCTGCCTTTGATCTTGAAGACGCCTTCTGGTGGATTTTCTCTCACAAGCTTTTCTTGTACATCTGGTGAAAGAGCATAATCATCCAGCGTTTGAATGTAGAATCGACGTCCAATTCCATACTTTTCTGCTGATATAGACAGTTTCTCCATCATGGGGATAAGAGGAACGGGTCTTATCGAAACCATTGCTAAAGCAACATCCTGGAACAAGAAAATAAAATAATGCAGTTGGTCCAAGTGACAAGAAAAAAAAATCATATACTTCCTATTCTTAGATTGCGTTAAACGATCCAACAACCAAATTAAGTCAAATTCAAAATGCACCTGACAAGATGAATTCTAGTATTTCAGATTACAAGATAAAAGATGTCAAAACTTGAAGTTTGTCTACATTTCATTGGTTCATAGTGAAAATACATATTTAAAGGAAAACAAAGGATTTATAAACAGGCTCAACAATGCCAAACAACTTATGGTATGCCCGACATGAAAAAAAAAATGTGGACTTTTAAAAGGAAATGACATAGGCAATTGTTTTTTAAGATTATGAGTGGGTTTGGATATGAAGAGCGTTATTTATTTATTTTAAATCTTGCATTTGGACAAAAGCTATTTCCAGAAAGACTTCGTTTTACAAAACCGCGTCTACTTTTTTCTTAAAAAGCAACTAAAAAACTCTTTTCAATGAAGTACATTTCTAAGCTACATTCTTCTGTACACAAACTGATCCTATTCCTATGTTCCTATCGGAGACCACGTTTCATAGAGCCGTTAAGTTACTTCATATCCAACACAGAGGTAGCTCTAATTACTTTTATTCTGATTTCACTAAGCTATAACGACATATACTTGTTCGTGGTTGTAGTCATGAAAGACACAACAGATCATCATACTAAATCACTAAATGAAAATGAGTAGGTAATGAAGAAACGTTATGTACTGCTGAGTACATCTTTCACAAGTCTTAAATATGGTCCAAACTCCTAAAATTAAAGATTCCCAAAAAATAGAACGATGGATGTGAACTTACCTTAGCAGGAGATTGATTAAAATATAACCCATGCATTTGCTGTTTTTCGAACATGAATGCCGTTGGAGGATTGTCTTTACCATTACCATAAATTAGAGACTTCGACTCAGGTGAAAAAAGTTCTGCAGAACCAAGCTGCAAGAGAATTATGTCAATGCACGAAATAACAGAAAATGAATACCACAAAAGCAGGGTGTAGTCCACAAAACAAGCTAAATGGAAATGGGAAAATTCGCTGACAATTCATGACAGATGATAAAAGCTTACTTAATGGAGACCAACATGTTCATTTTCTATGAAGGAAACAGACAAAGTTTGAATTATTTTTTCATAGGTCAGTGGAAATCTAAAACGAAATTTTGAGAAATTCCAGATTCATTATGAGTACAATGTTCCAGTGATTTAGGACATATCATCAAGCTACTTCACAGAGAAAAGAAACTTTCAGACAGAACTTTAAACACACCTCTTCAGCAAACACATCAAAAGGCCTCTGCCCATTAGATATCATTGTAGCACAAAGGTAGATGGCTTTTGAGATCCTCTCCGGGAGATGCTCTAATGCATAGGAAATGCAAGCACCTCCACTACTGTGGCCAACCACTATTACCTGCAAAGACACACCTGTTACGCAGCCTGCAGCCAACGCCTGTTAACAGAAACTAAAAGCGGACTCTGAAATTAATCGACTATAAATTCCAAGTACTGCCTACCTTTTCATCCTCCGACAATTCCTGCAGAAAATCAATCAATGGTTTTGAGTATTCTGCCAGTGTGGCGACCTTGTTTGTATCAGTTAGATCAATACCAGATCCTGTTAGATCCAAGGCGGTAGGAAATAACCCTGATTCCTCGAGTAATGCAATACTTTTATACCAACACCAAGCTCCGAATCCTTCACCATGTACCAAAACAAATTTCTTCGTTTTGAGATTCTCCAAAAACTCTGGTAACTGTAAACGAGTAAAAAAAACATTTGATCATTAGATAACTTATAAAATAAATGAAAAAGATGATCCCTTATAAAGAGGTATTTAGGGGGTTGTGCTCGCCTAGAGAAAATGCTTGCAAAAATATCCTAACCAGCCAACTAACAAGTGATAAGTAACTCAGAATGGAGTTGTGGCACATCTTTAATCTGACAAGAAACCATATAAAAATCAAACCGCCCTTTGCACAAAGGTTTATTAAATACCCCAAATAAGTCTCATCGGGCCTAAAAATAAGAACCACCTTTCTATTTCTCAACGAAAAAGTTCATAAATCCCAACTTTTGGCACCCTTTGAACGGGTCATGAATCTTGGCCACACTTTCTATGTACGGCAAAAAGAATTAAATACAAAATAAGAGATAACATAAATAACTCAACCTTTTCCCTTTAGATCTTAATCGTGGCTAACCAAATTCAAAACAAAATCCAGCCACATAAGTGCCAGTAAATTAATAAGGAAATTAGCTGAGACTTCAAAAGAAGCAAAAACAAGCGCAAGGCACTACAAACAATATAAAATTTTTACCTTTTTATTATTAACAGGGGCGTTAGAAAAAGGGTCAGATAAATTGGTGGAGCGGCGGCGAGAGCTGGTGGATCCAATTCGCCTAGACATGGACCCACTCTCAAATCTCTGAGAAAGCTGATGCTGCTGAATAGCCATAGCAAGCGCTTGCCTGTGCAGCAATTCCTCCTCTGTTGCACCCTTCCTCTTCGACAAAGAACCCCTATTACTTCTTGATCCAATCCCACCATTCTTGATATCCTTCTTATGCATGCACATGAGCTTATTCCCCATTTCGGAAAAAGCAAAGATTAAATTTTTAACAAAACCCAGATATTATTTTTCTTGATTAGTCAGCAAAAAACCAGAGAGGCAGGAATAGGATTTGAGGGTAAGAGAAACAAGTAGGTTGTGGGGGAGAAGGGTGGTTTTATTTTTAGATTACTAACTAATAATGTAATTTTGCGGTGATTAAATTAACTAAAAATCCAAAATAAAATCGTGTGGGAACAAGGACCCGGAAACCATCTCAACTGCAAATTTAAGCAAGCAATTATGCAAGTAATCTTTTTCAACGTTCATTGTTTGTTTGCACTGGCTCCCATTGAGGTGAAGACAAAAGAAAGTTTATTTTATCTTTGTGTTTCTTGTTCTCTCGTTTCTTTATTTTTATGTTCTTGTCTTTTTTGCCATTGGATTCCATCACCATCATCATTCATAAAAAGGTCATAGAGAAACATTGATATTCCGATTTCATGATTAGTCATTTTAAGGAAAAAAAAATTTGTTATTATTAATATTAACAATCATTATTTGATGCGTCGCATTACGTTATCGAAATATAGATTTTTGGATCAAAGTTTAATATTTTATAAAGACTGTAATTTGAATTTTCGAATTCTCACATTAGAGTTCGGAATCTTCACTGATGAGTTGTTTATTCATTTCTAAAAAAAATTGGGTTTTATTTTGGTTGCCAAGTCAAAAAAGATGAGATAATTTAATGGCCTAAGAATTAGTTCATTGACCAGAAACAAACACTTCAGATTATAGAAGACTTAACGTGTCTGAAAGTGAGGTTCCATCAGTACGTATTCAACCTTTTTTCTAGGAAAAAGCACATGTATCTAAACTGTGCATGAAAGCAATATTTGGAATGTACGAACTCTCTTAGTTAAGAAACTATCATTTAATGACTAAAAATGACCAATTCACATTTTTAGTGATTAGATTAGATTGATTAAATATTTATAATTAAAGTATTAACATTAAGCTCTAGATTCTGAAAAAATAAAAAGACAACACAACTAGTCAGTTATATCATCCCAAGAAAGAGTAGGTTTTGTGATACGATTCGACTGAGTTCATATCTAAAATGAAAATTAATATTTTTGTCGATTCGTCTCACAAATTTGACATGTGAGACAATTTTGCAAGAGTTTTTTGCCTAAGAAGTCCGAGGAGACTTGTAACAACCCTGCATATTGTAATATAGAGCAATTTGTTTCACCCTTACTGAAGGGAAACATGAACCTTTACTCTGCAATACAGATGTTGTGAAGGAGAATTGCAACAAGCCAGTGAGACTTGTATTGGTATGTGACCACAACTTTTATATCGAAACAATGAGATATATGTTCTTAGACAATTAAATTCACATGCAAGCAGCCGAAAGTTCTTAAGAAAGCTTCTTAGGATCCTCCTCATCCTCATCAGAATCACCACTTTCTCGAAACCGTGGGTTTTTCTCCTGAAAATAAAAATGACAATGGAATAAGATGACCAGAAACAAGCGTTTTCCCCATAATTCTGTTGATTCTTAAAATACAAAACCCCAGTTTGGGAACGAGATTTTAAGTAATATATAAAGGTTAAAAAAAGTATTGTCCTATATTGACAACAAAAACTCACAGGTCTGGATTCATGCTCTGGAATTCTCCGGTATACATAATCTGACCTTCTCTTTGAGAACTCAGAAACCCCGTGGTCATCTTCCCGGTGTCGTTTACGAGGGTAATCTGTTTTTTCAAAGCATGGCAGAAACCAATGAGTTTTATACAAGACGACAAAGACAGTCTATGCCTCAACAAGAATAATACATCTGCCATGGCAATGAGGTCGCCCCTGATAATAGTTTCCATCATGTCCACCAACTACAAAAGTTGAAGGTTAGAAAAAAGTACGGTAGATTCATAGATACAAAGATTAAACACCAATATGCAGCTGATCCTCGAAGATATTCAATAAAACCACTAACTAATGCAAATACCATGCACCCATGTGTAGAGTTCATAGATTTTACTTTAGTCATAAAATATATCCTACAGAAAAGTATAAACTTCAAACATGTAAGAACAACATATACTTCAGCAGTTCAGTATTACAAGCAAGATGACGAACTTACTGGGTTTCAATATCTATGCATCCATAAGCAAATGCAAATCACACACAAGGACCATCAGGAAAAAATATTTTTTAACTGTGGCTAAATATTTATACAGAAGATTTTACGCGTGTGTGTGTTTTTTTTTAAGGAAATGGAGATTTTATGTGCGTTCCGTGGACACAAAGTGAAAGAATCCATTAAGGACCTTTAGTTTTGTGATTGAAGCCAAGTAAATCGATTATAAAATTGTATGCCTACTTATGGTCAGGTGTCATAAAAGGTGGAAATGAACTGGAACCATAAACCACTAGCTGCCTCTGTGCTTCCAACTCTTTTGGTACTAATTTACCGTAACCACCTCTACGTATGATAAATCAAGGAAACTATCAAAATTTCATGTCATTTTATTTACAGACAGATATTAAATAACAGTATACCTAAGGATATTCCTGATCTTTTTCCTATATAATCGTAAGTCATAAAAATGTCAACCAATATACAAGCCAAAAACAAGATTTCAAACATGAAGTGAAGAGTCCACAGAACACAACTCGGTGAAAGGCGAATCAAGAAAGGGAAGGGACGGCGCCTAAAAAATCCAGTAAGACATGATATTGATGATAAAGGCTTGAAGCTATCTGTTCGACAGAACTATAATATAAGTCTGATCACATTTCCAAAACCGATTATTTCAATTCTGATAGACGATGGAACCATAACGATATATCTCATGAGGTAATGAAACTAATAAAATTAAATTATTCGATGATTTTATCACAAAATTTTACGAATATTTTATATTTAACTAAAACAAGAATTAAAAATATGGTTAGAATTAAATTACGAAAATTAAACAGTTTTAATTGCACAAATTAGGTCGTCTAATTATCCTCGTGACCTTAGTACTTATGCCTAAATACAATTTCAGTTATGATTTCACATAGTTTTGGATCTAATTTTATTTATAGGAAATTAGGAACAAAAATCAAAAAATGGTTTTGCTTTTGATTATTTAGAGACTGTTCCGATTTTGGTTAATGGTTCCGTCAACTACAATATAGTAATGCTCAACTCAAAAATACATAGTAGTTCTCACAGAATTCAAAGAATAAAAAATCTTTGCACAGAATAATAATAATTTCAACTGAATAAAATCAAGCATGAATCCAAAAATTTAAGAAGTTGCAAGAATAGTTGTTCTAAACAATAGCCTAAAAGGATATCTGGATCATAGTCAGTCCGATATTCATCCCTCACCTGGTAAAAAGAATCAATTAGTTCTAAATTGATTAGGAGGGTGAAGAAAAATTTATTTGTATCACCTGCCCACCACTTCGGCCACAACCCCACTGCCTGCACTCTTGAAACCCCCAATCAAAATCAACACGAATAGGACGATCATCAAGAATTGTACCACTAATATATTTCACACAATCTTCGGTATCATCTCTGGAGTAGTACCTGACAAGCACTAGGTTCCAACATGAAACGATGAAACTGAATGATATAAAACAGCCTCGCATATCATTTTATCTCAAAGAGTATGGGATAACAACATAAAGCAATCAAGTATTAGAGAAACTTAAAAGCTACGTAACAGAAATGGAAAAAAATTAACCTGTAATTTAAATCACCTCAAAGACATAAATTAGCATCTAGCTATATAGACAGAAGACATAAATGAGCAGAAATAGGATATCAGAATTGGACAAAATTGCTACTCTTGGTGTTACTACAAAAGAAAAGAATTTTCTTCAACATTCACCAGAGAATATATTTTTAAGAAGTATATGACGGCATATACTCATAAATATATCGATATATTAATTTTGAAGAAAAGTGACCCAACATTTGGCACATAATTCAACTTAATCATATGCTAGGAAAATGTGTGTATGAACTGTGAACCATAGAAAGACTGTAGGCCGGTATCTATGTGTGGCCTGTGCTCAAAAATAGGTATAACCCATAACTATCACCAACTAATAGTTATTCATCTAAATAATGATCCATGTCCAATGAAACCCACAAAACAGCCCAATTTTCAATGCATCGATCAATTCATCGGGGTCAGTCACAACATTCTAAAAAATAAACATAAAAAAAAGCAGCACAGAAACAGATGAAATCAATTTAATAAACTTCCAACCCATCTGATGTCACTTTTTATTTCTCAGATGAGCAAGGCAAGGAAATGGTTAAAAACTTTCCGTGTGCAACTAATACCCAAGGAACTAGAGTTTATCAATTAATGTAAAGGCTTACACAACAAAGCAGAATCCACATGGTGTTTTAGAGTTTTTATCCAAACCCATGGCTATCTTCTTAATCTCTCCAGCTCGAGCGAATAGCTCATACACTTGCTCCTCTGTGTGTAAAATGACATGTTTCCAACATAAAGTGTGGTCGAGCTTAACAGAACCTCTTCAAATTCTTCTTGTGTCCCGGAAAACCTCCTATCTCGATAAGCTGATATCTTGTTCTGATCCTAAGGCAATGTTAAAACAATAAATATAGTAAATTCAAATTGACTACGCACCAAGAACAAGAAGTTAAAAGTAAACCGCCTACAATTTCTGAAGAATGTGGTACCACATTTACTTCTGAATGATCAACAACTTCACAAATGCCCAACAGAAATTAGCAACAGATAATGGACGAACCTAGAAGCTTATACCGTGCAATATCAAAATGCCAAAAATATAAAAATCAAAAACTGTATCAAAAGAAACCGCGCAAAAATCGTGAGGTTGAGGTGAAAATCAAAGCAAAATTCCGTGAAGCATAAAGCACAACACTTTATGACGAACAAACAGAAACCTCAAAATCCCCATCTGCGAATTCGATTTCGATACTGCAAGTGCTTCATAATGCCCTCAAATAGTTCAAGAGCGTGCATTAGATGGAAAAAAACGCGAATTACCTTAAAGAGGGAGGCCATCAGAAATTTCTACAAGACAAACCACAAAATGAATTCCTGAGAAATTAAAACCAAAAGTAGCAACGATGACACAGATAATATATATCAGATTGACCGACGCGCCGTGTAATCGAACCGAAGAGTTATTGGCAGCAGTGAAGGACAGTTGGCCGCTGGTGACGACGAGTGACTAGGCTTGGGTTCAGGTTGTTCCGGGCTTCGGTTCTTTCTGATCCTGGGGCCTCTTCTTTTTGAATAAATTTCTGGGCTTCTTTCTAAATATTATACACATACATTATATTTTCAAATTTAAATATTGAAAATATCCTACATATTTTTGACATCACACATTACTAATTTCTTTGTTTTATTGTACAAAATGATATCGAACCGAAAATTTAATGCTTTGTTGAACATTTTATATATCCTCGAATAAATTTATTAGTATTTACACCAGTCCACCTAAAAAGTATCAGAACCAAATTGAGGCTGAAAATCCTTTACAGATATTTTCATACGAATGTTGCAAAATTACATTATCTTGCTTATCTTCAATAAATAAAGAAGAAGAAAAAAGGACAAGTAGTTGCATCTTCCTCGCTGATTGCTACAACTTGGCCGTAGAAATATTGGCAAATGGTTTCTCCGGTTTCCTCTGCTCCACCGAGTTTTAAGCCGCCGGCGCCGCTGCCGCCGCGGCCGTCCACTAAAGCTCATTGTCTTCACTTCCCTGTAAGTTTCAGCTGTTTAATTCCACCCTTTTGGCGACGCTTATGACAAACCTACATGATGATTAATGAATGCATTAGGTCTGCTTGATGTTTGAATTTTCAAATTTTGTTAGTAAAGATTCAACGATTCCAAGAATTGAAGTTAGATTTTGATTACTTAAGTTTGGTTCGTTTATAACATTACTTTGTAATTTTTACCAACCCAAAAAGAGTTCTTGCCTCGATCATTAGTTCAGGTAGTCGTGATTTATGGTGATTTGATCACGCCTTTGAATGGCTCCCTCCCATAGTTATGTGGGAGAAATTGACATGTTAGTAATGTGGAGGGAGCATAGGTAAACAGGATTGAATTAGAAGTTCTGATGGGTGCAAAAGCAACTACTATCTCAGGAATTTGAAAATTTCTAACTATAAAGCTTCAGTTGTGCAGCAAAGCAATTTGTATCCATGGCGTAAGATAATGCAGTCTTTTCCAATGTGTAAAAGCAATATGTTCAAAGTACATTGCAGCCAAGTGAAAGTAGAAGAGAACCTAGTGGATGAAGCCTGTGAATTAGTGAATGGAACAGAACTTACCATCGGAAATGAAGCAGACTGTATTCAAGCTTATCTTTTCAGGGCGGTGAAGAACAATAATGGAACGGGGATTTTGCTCTTGTCTGATATTTTAGGTTTTGAAGACTCCGCCACCAGAGATTTTGCCTACCGTGTCGCCTGCAATGGTTACAAGTAAAACCATTTCCTTTTCTCGTTCTGATTTTGTTTTTGATTCGGTTCAGCTAAAGCTTGTTATGTTTCTCACAGAACCAATTGTGTAGGCGCTTGACTCCTCGCGTTAAAAAAAAAATTAACGGAAAGTGGATGGTGGCATTAATGCGTTTTCTGATTCTTTTTTAATCTAAATTATTTGCAGTGTCCTAGTTCCAGATTTGTTTAATGGGGATCCATGGAGAAAAGATAGGCCAGAGGCTTTGTTAGAAGAATGGATCTCTAAGCAGGAGCCACAGCGCATAGTAAAAGATGTATTAGCATCTGCCGAATGGATGGTTAATGAATTTGCGACTGTTGGAATTTCAAAAAAGCTTGGAATCATTGGTTTTTGCTTTGGAGGTGGTCGAGTTATCGATGTTCTAGCACAAGATCAGGGGTCCTATTTTGGAACGGGGGTCTCATTTTATGGCACGAGGATAAACTCTTCTGTTGCTAGCAATATAAAGGTGCCTCTACTGTTAATCGCAGGTGACAATGACGCACTTTGCCCAGCTGACGTTTTGGAAGAAATTTCGACGAGTAACAAGGAATCAAAGATGGTCATTTTTGGAGGAAGGGGTCACGGGTTTGGTCACAGGCCTCTGACTCCTGAAGAAGATGAAGATGCGGAGGAAGCTTTTATGGTAATGAGAAATTGGCTTAATGATGGCTTGCTTGTAAATAACTGACAGAAATACATAGAGATCTGTAAAAGTGCGTGTATCACTTGAGTTCTGTTCTATCTTCTACAGATGGAAAAAATGTATCTTGTTTTTTTAAAGGAGAGAATAGAACATATGGTATTGTGTTTTTTTAAAGGAGAGAATTGTTAAGATTAGGTCTCATATGAGTTACAAATCATCGACACTAAAACTCGATTACAACATAAGAGTTAATACGCAGATTTACATACATGTATCTGAAATATGACATCAAGCATCCATATGGGAAATGCAGCGAGGGGAAAAAGGGAAATAGAACAAAACCGAGACTCGATTTTTTTTCCTTTGTGGGATTGTTAACCCGAGACCTATTCCCAAACTTGGACCATGGTGCGAAATGAATAAAAGTCAACGACACTGAAACTTGATTGTCAGAAATGACTACCAAGTCGAGAAATATAATTCATACAAAAACAAAATAAACCTCAAAATACAAATAATGTACAGAAGAAATTTCACTAATCACTTGAGTATGAAAAACCAGATGCAACGTAAAAGTTTAAACCAAATAAATAAAACTTATATTCCCGTAACAATTCAAATTCACCGTCACAAGGCTTCCAACATAAGTTATAGGAGACAAAAAGGTAAACAAAGGGTAACAAAAATTGACACCGCTGATTAAAGAAAGTGCTTCCTCTAGAAGACCAACTCATGAGGTTTCATGCCATCCTTGAGTGAGAACCTTGCACCCAAATAAGCCTTCAATTCAGGGACAGACTCGATAGCTTTTAGCAAAGGTGCATCAGTAGCTTTTTGATCATCCTTCTTCTCTGTAGGGAGTGGAGTTTTATCCTACACATTTGGACGGACCATTTACACCATTAGATGGGGATAACAGCCAAGAATAAAAGTCTGGCAATTCATTAAAAAGTTTACCTGTTTCTCTGCCTCGAAGAATTCATTTTCCCCCTTCGTCTTCTTCTTCTCAACTTGTTTGGCAAAGTACTTGTCATCAAACTTCTCCAAGTTTACCCCAGCAACATCAACCTTTGTGGATGTTCCAATAACGTATGACTGGTTCACACGTCTGAGAGGAACACCATTGATCTTGAATGGACCTATGGAATTATTATCCAACAAAAAAATGTGTGACCTAAATAAAAGTACCGGTTTTGTATGTCATGGGAATGCTAATGAAAATGAATACCCAAAGTATCTCCCAAGATCAAATTCTGGTTTCAGATAATGCCAATTTCAAACAATATAATTCTAATTAATCACTGATAAGCCAAAAAAGAAACTACGGATAAACGAAAGCAACAAAATTTCTGAAAACTGACAGTCACAAACTCAAAATATCACAAACAGTTACAGCGTAACATAACTACATTGCAAAGAACAAATTTTTTTTACTATTCATCGAATACAGATTATGAAACCAAAAAAATGATTACCTCGATAAAATGTATGTAGAGATTAATAAGGCTGCGGAAATGAGGAAACTTAGAGGATACGAATTTCAAAATATTTACTCACCAGTGACAAGGAGCAAGCCAGAAGAAAGTTGCTTCAAGAAGACAACCCTTTTCCCCTTAAACCTTCCAGCCAATACAATCAACACAGTCCCAGGAGTAATACTTGCTCTAAATCCAGAAAAGACAACAAAACTATCAGCAAACAACAAATCTCAGTTGAAAAACAAGACTGAGAGGAAAAATCTTTAATACAACCTGAGCTTGGTAGGCTTGGGCTTGCGCTTGTTAGAGAGCGGTTTCTTGACGTCATCAGCCGGGTAAAACTTCTGGGCCTTCTCCGCCACGGGAGCGGGGGCCGCCGCCTTCTCGTGGTGGGGGAATTTGCCCCCGTTTTTCTGTTTAATAGCCCAGAGTCCACGTTTGTGGTACGTTACAGATCGAGAGTATTTTCGTATCCCGCGGATGACTTCCGGGTTACGGGTAGCTCTTGGGGTAGTCTGCTTCGGCGCCATTTCAAGCTCTCGAGGGTCGAAGTGCGAGAGAATTAGGAGGAGGAAACCCTAGTAACTAATATATTCGACCAGATTTATGGAAACCTAATTGGGCCGACAGAGGCCTATGGGAATTGGAAAGTTCGTAAACAATATGGCCTTGCCAACAAAGGCCTTATATTATAAAACTTTGGGCTTAAACCAATAGTAGCCCAACCTTAGTTTTCCTTGGTCCTGCTTGAAAACGTCTCTAAACGACAATAGAAAACTTTGTCCATATAACTTTACTAGTTTAATTTAAATGACAAATTTGAACCCAACCGAATTATATAAATTCATATATATTATCTGAAAACAAAATTACGCCCTTTTTATTTTTACTTACATTTCCATTGATGTGTTATGATCTCAATTATCCTCTTCATGACATCGAATACGATAAAAAGTATGGGTAATTTTTTTTATGAGACGATATCACGTATTTAAATCTGTCAGACTTATTAATCTATTCCATATTTAAAGTAAAGTAATACTTTTAACATAAAATATAATATTTTTTATGAGTTGGGTCATAGCAAATATCAATCTCACAAAATTAAATCATGAGACGGTTTCAAATTAGTTTTTATGGAAAAAAATCGTTTTGACTTTATTTATCTCCGACTCCATGAGAAATTTGAGGGAAAAAACACAAATTGCATTAAATTTCCAGGAAAAATCTGAATAAATAATGGCTAAGCGATACCATGTGTAGTAGGATATCAAATTGGTAGAGTAAACGAACATATGACAATGATTATGAATTTCATTTCCTCTATCAATATTTTCTCTGATAAGTCTGTCGCATAAAATATGATCAATACGATTTACTTAACTAACATAATTTATAATAATGTCTTGGATCAGAATTTTACCCAATACACAACGAAAAATAATTTTAACTCGAAAAATAATGTAAAAAACAAAAAACAAAATGATAACGACCGAAGGACATTGTGCATCCCAACAACATGGACATGTGTAAAAGTCAGCAGTACAAACACAAATGATAACGACCGGAGGCCATTCTTCATTCTAACGACATGTTCATTTCTGAGAGTAACATGTATGCATGCATGCATATATAATAAATATAATTTTTTTTAAGCAAAAACGAAACTAGATTCATTATCACAGATCAAGCAATAATACATCATAAATCAAACTCACCACATCTGCATATACACAACTGGTGGTCATGAATATGAACTACCCGATTCGTTAATCGTTAGATAATTATAATTTATTCAGATATATTACAAAAATCCAAGATTGTACGTGAAAGGCCTCACAACTAATATTTTTCTTGAATTTAGAATTATCATTGCATGTGGGAGAGTCGAATGCCGAAGAATTTATACTCAAAATCAACATCCAAGGCAAACATATTCAGGTCAGTTGAAAATGGACGTATGTAGAGTTGTGTAGCTCCGAATATATGCAGTGACTTGAGTGGAGAACAGCACGTCGGTGTCCCGAAATGGGCTAATGAGATTAAAAAAAAAAAAAAAAAGGATGAGGATAGCTTTAGCTTTTGTTATAAACCACTCTTTTTTCTTTGACTAATAATTGTGAAATTCTTGATCAAAAGTTTAAGTACCGCGTCTACATTGAAAACTATCCATTTCGAATATACAAAAATTCTTATAAAACTGTTTTATAGGTCAATTTCGTTATATGGATATTTAATCAGATCTAATCATAAAAAAATATTATTATGTCAAAAATATTAATTATATTGTATGTATAGATCAGACTGACATGTGACGACTTACAAAGACCAACTCATTTGATAATATATTTCAATTACAAACTAATTCACGAACTTATTTAAGAGAGTGATTGTAAAATATTATGTTTACTTTATAGCTTATGAAAACATATTATAAATGGAAAATATTTGAAAATAAAAGTGAAAATTTGAAGGAAAAAAGTAAGTAGATAATTTGGTGAATAAGTGATTATAATTAATTTTTTCATAATCGGATCGGATTATCAAACTAAACTTACTTGAAAAAATGGTCCAACCGAGGACCGATTTAATCGGACAGTTGGAACAGAATACTTTTATATTATATAAATTATTAATGCCATATTATAAATAATATACTTTAAGACATAAAATATGTATATAAATAGACAATAAATATATTTATCGGAGATTTTAAAAACTAAATAACTATTTACATATATTAAAAATACTAATTATTTGAAATTTTTAAAAAATTCAAATTAAATAACCTCTAGTTCTACTAAAATAATATTTTTAACGAAATCCAAATTTCAAATTATTATGTATATATATAATCAAATATTAACTTTGAGGTTTTAAATAAGAAAAGTAATTTTTCAAAAAAAATTCGAAAATCGGTTTATCGGTTCATAATCGGTCTGACCGGATTTGATCATTTTGACTACTAAAACGAATTTTGATTGTGTTTTGGACCGAACTCGTGACTTATTACCAGCTAATTGAACTATCCGCTTTTGAAAACACTGATTTTAATACGATTTTTTTAATGAAAAAATATTCTTATTGAGACCAACTTTTGGATTTATATTATATCAAACATAAACATGAGAAGAGCAAAATTTGAGGTTAAAAAATTTAAAGAAGAAATAGAAGTTTTTTCAGGGGGAAAAAAAAAAGAAAAAAGAAGAAATATATAAATACCGAATTCTGACTTCCACCAACTCCGAACCTGTCAAACGAAATTTGGAAATGTTTTATTTATTTCCCCAACATATATTTTAAATTTCAATTAATTGGTTTGACTTATTTTCGTTCGTAGACTCAGATACGTATTTGCAAAAAAATAGAGCTTCGGCTTCGGCTTCGGCTTCGGCTTCGGCAGTTGTTGACTCTGAGTACCGGCCATTTCTCTTCTTTTCATATGCACACATCGAACTAGGAACTTGCTCTCAAACTGTGCCCATTCTTCTCCACTGGGATGGCCTGGGAAGCCTCTCAAACTGATCCACAACTAGTTGGCCACCAGCCACCACCGCTGGCGGCGGAGGAGACAGAATGGCCACTACCGCAAAAACTGGAATCTGCTGCCGAGAAACCGCTGGAGTCGGTGGATAAAGAGACTCTCACTCCTTTCCCTGTTGAAGAAAAGCTGAAGGAGGCCATTGCGGTGACAGAAAAAAGCACCCCACTAGATCCGTCGTCTTTGGAACCGCCGCTTGCGGGGGAGTGTGTTTCTCTCACACTAACGGAAACTGATTCCGCTTTCTCGGAGTCTCGGACGCTAGTTTCTGCTTTAGAAGCGCAACCTCAAAAATCTGAACCTTCCAAAACTCTATCCAAAGAAGCTGCACGGTCCGAAGATGAGAAACCGATTGGAAAGGAAAAGGTCCCTGTGGCTTTGGGTTCTTTCAAGGAAGAATGCAACAAGCCTACAGATCTCTCGCATTTCGAGCGCAGAACACTTGAAGAGTTCAAATATAATGTACAAGAAGTTCTTAAAGTTGGCCTTTTTTCCTCGGACACTCCGACTGCGCCTGAAGAAGTGTCCATTTGGGGTGTGCCCTTGTTGAAAGATGAACGGAGTGACGTGATTTTGCTCAAGTTTCTACGAGCCCGCGACTTTAAAGTTCAAGAATCATTCGACATGTTGAAGAACACGATAAAATGGAGAAAGGAGTTTAACGTTGACGAATTAGCGGAGGAGGATTTGGGTGATGATCTTGAAAAGGTTGTGTTTATGCAGGGACACGATAAAAACGGACACCCGGTGTGTTATAATGTTTATGGGGAATTTCAGGATAAAGAGTTGTATTTCAATACGTTTGCTGATGAGGAAAAAAGAACGAAGTTTTTGAGGTGGAGAATTCAGTTTCTTGAAAGAAGTATTAGGAGATTGGACTTTAATCCTGGCGGGATCAATACGATTTTTCAAGTTAGTGATCTCAAGAATTCTCCCGGACTGGGGAAAAGGGAGCTTCACATTGCGACAAAGCAGGCTTTGCAGATACTTCAGGATAATTATCCTGAATTTGTGGCAAAGCAGGTATTGATTTCATTGATATATTTACTGTATTTATTTATTATAGGTTTTGCCTTTGGTGCAATTCTGAGAAATCACGAGACCATGAAGTGATACAACTGCGATCTGAAATCAATAGATGCTGTTCTTCGGATTGTATCATAACTTTGGTCTCTATTGAACTCTCTGTGTTACGGCAAATGCGTCCTATTACACCAACATACTCGGTATTTAGACCATAACATCAAATGGTTCTTTGCTATATATAAGGGAGCACATGTGTTGATTCTTTGTCGGTAGTTCATCGGTGTAGATATTTGATAAGAAAACTTGGAATATAACGTTGATACTTTATCAGTTTGTGTGAGTGTTGATATTGGATAAATTTATGAAGCCGGTAGTTGCTATATCTGCCTATGCTCAGGTTTTGGTTGGATGATGACTTGTGTTTCCATGTAATTTAATGAAATCTTGATACCCCTATGTGAGTGTGTAATAATCCTTTGTTGCTTTTAGGTTTTCATCAATGTCCCTTGGTGGTACTTGGCGTTCTACACAATGATCAGCCCTTTCCTGACTCAGAGGACCAAAAGTAAATTTATGTTTTCTGGATCAACAAAGACTGTCGAAACTCTTTGCAAGTGCGAGAAGTTTTATACATGAATATCTCTCACTGTGATTTTAGAGCACTATGCATAGTATGATTAACCTGGTAATTTGATTTGTGCAACAGGTATATATCGCCGGAGCAAGTGCCGACTCGATATGGTGGCCTTCATGTGGATTTCTGTGAATGCAACCCTGAGTTCTCTGTCGATGATCCAGCCACAGAGATCACTGTGAAACCTATGACTAAGGCAAACTGTGGAAATCATAGTAAACGAGGTCTGGTTAACGCTGTCGTGAAGCTGTAACTGTCACTATTGATTGACATTTAGAGTAAAAGATTAGCAGTTTCCTTTGTGTAATTGGGTTTCTTTTTACCTGCAGAAATGCACTCTTGTTTGGGAGCTTCGTGTAGTGGGCTGGGACGTGAGCTACTGTGCCGAGTATATACCAAATACAGAACGTAGAAGGTACACGGTGATCATACAGAAGACCAGGAAGATGGCTCCAACTGATGAACCGGTTGTGTCTGACAATTTCAGTGTTTCCGAGCTCGGTAAGATATTACTCACCATTGACAATCCCACTGCCAAGAAGAAGAAGCTTTTTTACAGGTTCAAAGTTGCACCCTATGTTGACTGACGTAACAGGGCCAGGAAGCTCTAGTTTTCGAGTAAACTCTTTGCTCATCTACCATTTTTTGAATGCATGGATTTACTTCTCTCAGTGATAAACAATGTTTTCTGATTGATCGTTTGTATTTGTTTTGCGGTCATTTTCACCCTCGTCAATTATCGTGTTCTAAGTGGAAGCAGAAATACACCTGCTATTGTGTTTGAAGCCCTCCGGAAATCAAAATATTGTGGTTAAAGGGCCTGTCGAGAAACATCTATGGGGCTGGCTGGTAAATATGTTGAAGATGTGCGTGTTCCATTATAGAACATTTTCCCCTTAGTTTGGTTATTTTTGCTGTATTCTCTGCCTTGCATGGTCTTGTAGCTCTATGACAACAATACACGTGTATTTTACGTGATGGGAATATGTTTTTTGTTATTTTCTGTTTGATAAACATATATATTTTTGTATCATTGGAAATCCATTTCGATGATATGTATTGAATTTCAACTCATTCGGTATTTGTTGTGTGTGTGTGTGTGTGTGTGTGTGTAAATTCTAGTATGCAACCTATTTTTCATCATGCTCCTGTTTATTCCTTGATGTATTCTTTGAGTCCCTTAACCTGTCAACCGCTCAATCTTCTTCGTTTCTTAAGCAATTATCAATTTCAATGGTTATAATGACATTAGGTTTGGTTCGGTGGTCTATCATCTAATCTTGAATGTGACCTATTATGACAGGAAACACTTTCTTTCTCTTTGACATTTGTGTCCAAACATGATTAGCTTTCATTTCTCTGTCTTTATTAATCAATAATAGACTCTGTTGATGCAACACCCCCACAAATTTCTGTTGTAACTACACTATTTGTAAAGTGATGACATGATCATTCTATGCTACACATGGACTGCTACTATCTTGTATTTATGTATAAGATGTTCGCATAAACAACTTAATTCAAAACAAACAATGTGAGGCATATCATTATTTTTTTTGTTTTGAATTGAGATGTTCGCTAGAACATTTTATACAAAATATTACTCTCGCTGTAACACGGACCAAACCGTGATTACAAAGGTTAAGTGGTTGCAAATATATTCCATTATGTGTGGTCGTTATCGGGCATGCATTTCGGCGCAAGACATGATGGTGGACCATCATTTTATTGATCTTTGGGTTTCACTTGTCAAGTCTTCTTTCTTCAAAATTCCACCTGTCCGGTAAAAGTTCACTTGTCAATAATGGTGCTTGAGATCTACGTATAGGTAGCAACATGTGCTGTTTCGATAAGGCACATGACAATTAATGAGTTAATCCGCTGCCATGCTGCCATTGTGTTTATTGAACTCCTGCAATTTCTGTTGCTAAAATTTATTGAACCGGTGTTCGACAGTTCTGTATATGTAATTTGACATTTAAGTCTTGTTTCCAATAATGGTGTCATACTGCCGCTATAGTTTTATGGCACTGCAAATTTTGCAGCTGGATTATTTAATGCAATACGCTGTTTTAATGAACCGAATACCTACCTAAGAATAGATAGCTAGATGGACACAAACAGGACAGGACCACCGACAGTGGATTCTTGTGATCGATGGAATCTGCCGAAACACATTGGTGCCATTGAAGTGTCGGAGTCAATACCAGAAGATGTGGAGAGGCCAAACTACAACATATGAAAATTGAACTCAGCCTCACATTGCATATGGATTGTCAGGACATAAGCATCCTATAATTTTGAACTAAAAGCCGTATTCATTCACCTTCTCTGTATTTATTATATTAAGTGTCAAATTTATTGAAAAATGTCGTTTTTAATTTTAGTGTCACCAATGTCCGAACTTTTGCTTCTATTACAAGTTGCTTTCTTCTTTCTTTCTTTTTTTTCTTCTTTTTTTTCAATGAATGAGCCTCCATTCGTACATATCAAAGTTGCATTCCATTGTAAAATGAATTATATTAATATGAATTCGACCGATGAATCATTACCCCCAACCCCTTTAAAACTTTTGAAAACACAATCATTTCTCTTGTTAATCATGATTAGTTCGTGCTTGACTTTGGCTTAGTTGTTATTGCCAACCGTGCTTCGTCTCTTTTATCACTACCGAATAATTTTATTTAACCACAAAGGGGAATCTGAGGGGCAATCATTGACATTGGTGGGTACATTGAATTCAAATTATAATTAAGAAAAATTTGCCATTTCATTTGGAGAATATATATATATATATATATATATATATATATTTATATTGTTATTGTTATTGTTGCCGTTCACTGAAAAAACGAGGCCTTGGCAACAATTAGAAAAACCGTCGCTAATTTTAGGTCATCTTCAACCCAAAACTCTATTTTAAAGCAACTCTACTCTAAAATAGTGCAGTTTCTGCACCAAATACAATATCCATCTCCAACACATATACTTCAAATCTTGCTTTAAAACAAAATATTATCGTAATATTCTTTTTTATTTTATTTATTTTATTTTTTATAAATTATTAAATATTTTTTTTAAATTTAGTGACATATTTATAATTACATTTTATATTGAATATATTTAATATTATATTTTTAATAAATGTGATAATATTACAAAAATGATTAATTTAATTATTTTAAATATATTATTGAAATCTATATTATACGAAATAATTTCAATTGGTGAAATAAAATTAATACATGACATTAAATTAAATAACATATTACAAATACAACTTCAAATATTTGAACGACCATATTCATCCCATAAATGATCAATTAAAACATTTCGTAATGCATAATGAACGTCTTTGTCTTTTATTTTTTTATATCGAGCGAGAAATTCTCGAAATCTGATATGCTCATTGACAGCCATTTCTACCATTGGAGCCGGTGCTTCTCTAGCATCTTCAATCGGTGCACTAAGATCACGTTCATCTTCGATTATCATATTATTTATCTTTTATTATATTTTGCATTTAAATTATCTGAATTCGAATTCGTATTTTTATTTTAACTGTGTAGTTGAATGTTTAAATATTATTCAATAAATTTGTATGTTAGACGTTTAATCATAAAAAATTATTGTAAAATAATTTGTAAATTTATATAATTAAATATTTTAATTTCTATGATTTTATATTTAATTATTAAAATTATATAATAAATATTATCTAATTATTAAAATAATATATTAAATATTATACTATTATTTAAATATATCTAATTATTAAACTAATATAATAATATCATATTATTATATAAAAAATATTTATAATTTTTAATGTAAATATTTATAATTAAAAAAACAAAAAAATTTAAAAAAAAAAAAAGAGAAAACAACTCTGCGCCAAATGTGGCGCAGAGAAGAATGGAGCTGCGCTATCTCCATTAGAGAAGCCGAAACGCTATTTTGCTGCTTGGGTTGGAGATGCCCTTAGTAATTATTTTTTAAAACCGTCGCAATTTCGAATTTGCCCACAAATTTAATAATACAATAGATAAATTGCCATGATTTTCTGAAACTGTGCCAACATTAAAATGTCGCTATGTTTAGCGACGATTTGACTAGCATCTTTGTTGTTTTTAGCGATAGTTCGGAAAACCGTCGCTACTACTTATAATCATAAATCGTCGCAAATACAGGATCTTGAGAGAATACTAGACTTTGAGAATTCTAATGCAGCTTCAAAGGACGAGTCCATGCCCGCAGCTCCTCGCACAGCGAACGCTTAGCCTCTTGATCCTTATACGATGGTAAATTCTTCCATGGACGCGGCTACTCACATGAATACATCGAGCCATCACACAACCTGGACGGCGACGATGGAGATGACGACGAAGATGAAGACTACGATAGAAACAATAACGAAAACGAGGATTGTGTCGACGACGAGACTTAGGCGTTGTAGGAATTTTAGACGATAATGTTATTTCACACTCGTCTACGTACAACTGATATTCGGATTTATAATATTTATATTTATTTAAACACTTTAACATGTATTTAATTTTATTTTAGACATGCATATTTCGTAATTATTACTGTGATTTTGTTATTTAAATTTTAATTTATATATTAATATCTATAATCAAATTCATTATTTGAAAATATTTTATATAAAAAACTATTGATTTGCAATATTTTATAATAAAAAAATTAATAATTTAAAATCACAAATATAAAAATAAATTTTGGCATTAAAATATAAATTATTTATTAGAAACTATTTTTAAAAAAATTAAAATTAATTTAGCGACATTACCTACGGTTTAAATAAAAATTTGTCGCTAAACCAGCTGACATTTGTTTTAGTGCACCGGTTTGGAGATTTTTTTTTTAAATAAATTGTCGATAATTGCAAGAGCTTATCTCATTAATATAGTTGCTAAAATAGCGAAAGTTTCATGAATATCGTCGCTAAATTTGCAATGGTTATATAAAAATCGTTGCTAAACGCCAACAATGGTGAATTTTGTGACCGATTTCGAAACCGCTACTAAAATTGTTAAAACGTGCGTTTTTTTGTTTTGGTTATTTACAAAACTCATGCAAATGGGTATCCGAATTTTGTCATTATTCTTCTTCCACGCGAAATTAATCTTGGTTATTTATCAGACGTGCATGCGTCGAGTTATGTTCAGCAACCAATTGAAAGTGCACTCAACACTCAATTAATTTGTTGGTATATGTTGGATTAAAAGGTGGATTTTTAGGCTTATGGGCTTTCCATGTAAGTGAATGGAAATTTGAAAAGGTGTGTTTGTCCCATATTGAAAAAATGAAGTGGTATAAATAAGTATATTGTGTTACACTTTATGGAGGTGTAACAATGATTGGTCAAGAGGCTCTCACTTGCGCACACAGGCGCAGGGGGTGCAAATCATGGGCCCGATTAATTTTGGTGCTTCATCTCCCCAACTGTTGGTGCTTCATCTACCATCTTAAAGGCATCTTTATGACAACTTTTGGCATTTCGTATGGCTTGTTTAGGTATGTATAAATAGGAGATGTGCCAAGGCCAGAAAAAAAGACCGAAAAAATTCACTTTCTCCTACTGCTACAGTACTGCTGCTTGTTCTGCTACAGTACTTCGTTCTGCTTAGCACTTCTGCTTGTTCTACTGCAGTACTGCTTCTCTGCTTCTGCTGCTAGAGTACTGCTTCTGCTTGTTCTGCTTCTGCTCCGTTCGCTGATAAAGTTCAGGTACTGCTTTTGTTCGCTAGCATAGTGCTTTGTGCTGCAACTCTGTTGGTTTGCCCGTTGTATCTTGGGAAACAGACGTCCGCTGAATCCTCGGAGCACATACCGGAGGGGGCGAATCTGTTTTAAGGAAACTTTACAAGCTACAGGCCTCGATTTAATTTAATAAACATTATACTACTGTTTTGATTCAATCTGTCATGTTTTTTCATATATTTTGAACAACAGTACATACTGTTTTCTTGTAATTTAGATAGACAAGAGATGAATAAGAAGATAATTTGAGATAATTTGGGATGGAACTAAATTTCGTTAAAATAATATCTTAAAAAAAAGGAAAATTTGGGCGTGAGAATAAAATTCCTTGCTTACATTTTCTATCATTATTTTTTTAAAAAATTAATTTTTTGCATTTTTGGGTACAAATGCAGCATCTAAAGAAAGAAAGAAGAAGCATACATCGTTATTGTCCGAAATTATTGGGAATTATTGTACTTTCTCGAAACAGACAAGTGATCCGTATGGTCATTTAATTTAATTTCTCCATAAAAATATTGGAAAAGTTTCTTGAAAAAATTGAAAACCAAAATAAACTTGCTGTCGTTAACCTTATTGGTGGGGTCTCTTTCTGCAATTTTTTATTTTCTGTGCTGGAAGTCGAGCACCTGACCCCGATTATTAATGGTGAACAGACAGTGATAAACCAAGACTTTTTTTAACAATAAAGTTGGTGTGTCATTTTTAAGAACTAAACTTAAAAGACAAAATGATACTTAATATTACTGCATATAAAAAAGTGGGAATTACAAAAGACACAGCCAGCTAGCTTAGCAGGTTATTTTAAAAATGATGCTTTCTCTTCTTTCTAGAAGGTAGCTTCTTTTCTTTTGAAGTTTTTTCCACTGTGTTTTATTCTCCCTCGTATTTTCTTGTTTGAGAAATGTTGGAATTGGTAGTGTGTGTGAAGGCTTAAATAAAAATCATGAATTCAGTTACAATATTTTCTGGAGCAAATTATGCCGACGACCCCGACTTCACCAAATTCGGTCCCCTAATTACTGTGCATGTGATATGGACCAATAATAATACCAATTGCCTTCTCACTTATTTATTGCTCTACGCAAGTAACCTCCTAACCTGCCAACTCACTGGTTTTGGCAAATATCCAAATATGCCTGCGTTATTATTCATATACCTAGTCATTAATTAAGTATATAAACATGCTTCGAAAAATATTAGATTTGTATTTGACCTATCGAATTCTAATCGAACTCAGTTCGGATTTTTTTCGAATTGAATTCGAGTTTAAATTATTTTGTTCGATAGTTTGGGAATCATTCTTGAACTTTAATTTTATTAACACAATATATATTAAATAAATAAATTTTGAACATTTCGAATAATTATTTTCAAACAATTATACAAATAATTTACGAACATGTTCGAATCTTTCGAGAAGAACTCGAGTTATAATTCGAATTGAATTCAAAAGAAAAATTTTAAAATTTTCAAACTTTGAGTTTTGAAACTTTAAATTTTCGTCATATTCGATTCGATTTTAATGTTTACACCCCAACATACACACTTGACAGAATGTCATTTTCCACCATGCAAGGCCAGAAAAAGAACGACCTAAAAGAAGAGGCCAAATTTGAGAGTAAGGACAATGAGGGGTGAAGGATCCAATATAAACACACAAGAAAAGGAACTACCGAAGCAACAAAATAATAGCTGGAAAAATGAAGCATAAACTAGTATAGACTACAAAAGTTTCTTTCGACATTTCACACTATATTTCAAGAAAAAGAATTATGCCACAATGTCACACGATCCCCCATTCCAATGTTGTGGATCCATCCTCTTCCCCGAAAATGTTCCACCAAACATATTTAAACAATCAAACAACAAAATTTAATTCAAGGAAGTACAAAAAACAGCAAACAGATATATAAATAAGAAGTCCCACCCCCCAAAGAGCTAATTTCAACTAAAAACTATGTTTAATACAAATATAAGATAAAAGAATATGTAAATGTAAATAAGGAATTATTATGCTGCATAAGCATTGTATTCAAGAATTTCATTGAGCTGGCTTGGTCTTGGACCTATAGAGAAGCTTCTTCTTCTTAGAAGTTTGGTTGTCGAATGTGAGCACCACTTTGCCAGGTTCGCTGATTTTGAAGGTGCAGAAAATCGCTTGTTCGTCGGTGGCCGCAATCTTCCTTGGCTTCTGTACGATCCAAGTGTATCCCCCTTCCGCACTTGGGACAAATTCAGCACCGTAGGATATATCCCATCCTACTACTCTCACCTCCCATACCAACGTGCAAGCCTGAAAAATCCCGGAATTCGAGTTAAATGCCACATTTCAGTTTCTTGAGTAGAATTTTATATCAAAGAATAAAGGGAAAAAACTTGCCCACCTCAGTGATGGGAAGTTCAATGGTGTGTTTGAAAGTTGGTTTGATGATCTCCTCGATTGCCGGATCAGCAATGGTGAATTCTTGATCACCTTCCTTGCTGAGGCCACCATATTGAATGGGTACTTGCTCAGGCGCAATGTATCTGTCACACAAAAAATCAACATGATAATTGAACTTGGGATACAATGCAGTAATAGATACATTAAAATTGAAGGGAAAATTTAATCAAATGTACTGACTTGAAAAGAGTCTCGGCAGTCTTGGTGGGGCCTGCGAATACAAACTTGCTCTTCGTTCTTTGGGTTAAGAATGGGCTAATCATCCTATTGTAAGCCACATACCACCATGGAACATTGATAAACACCTACGCAACATCAATAATAATACACAAATACTTCACTCAGCGCCAGGAATAACATACTACAAACTTTTGACAGAAACCAAATTCACTGGACACGCCCCTTTAAATTATTACACCAAGCAAGAAAAATTAGCGCAGAAATCCAGAACGGGGATTAGCTCATATTAGCTGAACAAACACATATCCATGAAAATTTCGATAACACTCCAGAAGGCTAAAAAATGGATTTTTTTAAGAATTATACCTGTTTGGCAACAAATTCGGGATAATTATCCTGGAGCAACTGGAGTGCCTGGTTGGTAGCTTGACGGAGTTCTTTTTTGAAGAGGATGAGCCCAGGGGAATTCTTGAGATCGGTGATTTGAACAAAAGTGCAGGTGCCATCAGGACTAAAATCAAGATTTTTGACATTTTTCTCCAGGAACTGAATATACCACCGGAGGAACTTTGTTCTTTTCTCAGAATCAGCAAAGGTGTTGTTATATAGTTCCTTGTCCTGAAACTCACCGAAAGCATTGTAACAAACAGGGTGCCCCTCTTTATCCACTCCATGGATATACACAACTTTTTCAAGACCCTCGCCAACTCCTCCTTCTAACAGGTCGTCAATTCTAAACTCTTTCCTCCATGCCACCACATTTTTTAGCATGGAAAAGGCTTCCTTTACTTTGAAATCCCTCGCCCTCAAGAACTTGAGGAGAATCACATCGCTCCTCTCATCGGCAAGAAGGGAGACACCCCATATGGAAACCTCCTCCGGAGTTAAGGGGGCTTTCTCTTCCTCTTCCTTAGGTTTCTGATCTTCCGTCGGGGTGGCGGCAGGCTCCTCACATGGTGGCGGAGCGGGGGCGGTGACCTCATGAATTATGGTCTCTTTAATCTCTTCGGCAACAGCTTCCGCCATTTCTTCAACCTTTTCAACGGTTGATGGCTTTGGAGCCGGTGGTGGGGAAACTTTTTCTTCAACCTTCTTCTCTACGACTTCTTCTTTCACGGGCTCCGTCGCATGGCGGCGGCGGCGCGACATCAGCAGCTGCCTCTGTTGCTTCCGTTTTTTCTTCAGTTTTTGGTGGCTCTTCCACTGCTTTCTCCTCGGTCTTGGGCTCTTCTTTCTTTTGTTCAGGTTTTGCTGCTTCTTTCTTCTCTTCAGCTTTAGGCTCCTCCTCCTTGGCCGGGGCCCGCGGAGGGGGAGGTGGAGTGGTAAATTCATGCTTAGCAAGTGCCTCCTGAATCAACAGTTTGAATTCCTCCAAGGCCTTCTTTTCTGGATCCACGAGATCATCCACCTTGTTGCTCTCTTCTTTAAAAGAGACAGATTCAGCAACCTTTCCCTGGCCACACGCTCCATCTTTCTCCTTCTCGCCTTCCACCACCTCTTCAGGCGCCGGCTTCTCCACCTTCTCCAACTCAGACTCTGGCTGTGGCGGGTCTTTCTCTACAACGGTGGTCGCTGGCTTCTCGACCACCGGAACATCACATACCACGACCTCTTCAGCAACAGACGGGCCCTCAGCAGTCGTTTTCTTGGTTTCCTCAGCCATATTGAAAATTCAAGAAAACAACAAAGTAAGCTCTCCCTGAAACACAGAAACAAAGAAATTCAAAGCTTTGTAAAACAAAGCAAGATGGTTTTATAGAGAAAAATGAGTGGGCGATTAATATGCTAAACAGGGTGCGGAGAGGAACAGTCTGTCAAAGACTGGAAATTTGCCAGCTCGTTTGTAATGGGGTCCATCTCCAACACACCAGGACTCCTCTTTCTTCGACCAAATTCGCCAAATCTCATTCCTCACCGAAAATTATAATAATTTCAATTTGCTCAATAAAATTTCATGCAATACATTTTTGTATAATAACAATGTGCCATAATCTTTTTTCTTATTATTGTCATAGTGGGATACCATTAATTCTTTTCCCCTTTTAAGGTTTGAAATTTTAAATATTAGCATATTTTTTTAATATATATATTATGAAGACAGATGTATCTGAATAGTACATTTAAAATCTGAGATATTTCAACAATACATAAATGATATTTTCTGAAATATACACACACACACACACACACAAGCTATTAACATCTTATAATCTGTCAAAACTTACTTCTTTTTCTTTGAATGCTGAATGTTGTATGGGTTTTCCCATATTGACTTAGGAATGTTATAATTCGGTTCTCTCCAATTTAATTTAATGGTAAATTTCAACAAAAAAAAAATTTGCCAATCAATAATACTGTCAATCATCGGAATTAATAATAATAGTAAGACAAATATTTGTGTGAGACGGTCTCACGGGTCGTATTTTGTGAGACATATATTTTATTTGGGTTATCTATGAAAAAAATATTACTTTTTATGCTAAGAATATTACTTTTATTGTGAATATCAGTAGGGTTGATCCGTCTCGCAGATAAAGATTCGTGAGATCGTCTCACAAAAGACATACTCTAATACTAATACGTGAAAGTTTGAAATTTTCTATATCACTAAACGTAAGCATTAATTAGATAAGGCATGATAAGAGCCAGCCAATTTCAACACCATGAAGCATCCAATGTAGAAATTCGCTGAGGGAGAAAGTGAAATTCATAGATTTTTAATGCTTATTGTTAGGAAAATGTAACATATATATATATATATATATATATATATATAAGATATTTGAGTTGATGAAATAAATAAATATTTGACTAATATCTTAAAATTTGTTGTCACCATCATAATCATAAAATTAAAATAGAGAAAAGTATATAATAATTTGTTGATTATCTATTTATTAGTTTTTTTCGTGACACGCTATCGAATGATAATATATTGATTATATTAATAATAATCATGCTTGCACACCATGTTTCTTTTCATCATGGTCAATGCAACGCCGGCTCGTACAAAATTAAAATAAAACAGAACTTAACAGCAGGGGTTATATTGTATTTTTCTAAAAACAGTATTTTTTTTAAATATATATATATACATAGGATATGTATGTATAGGTAACGGGTTTCAGTGTGTTTGTGGACCTACCAATCCCCCGTCTTTCGTGCGCCAAAGTAATCAAAGCTGCTGGCTTATGATATTTCTTCGCGCTCTTTTTTTTTTTCTTCTGAAAATTGATTTTTTTTTTATATAAGCTAAATAAATATTTATAGTTTTTATTTTTTTTAAGAAAATATTACTTTTATGATTTTTTTTTTTTGAAATGGCCTAGGAACAAGAGTTAGTGTTAAAGGGGCCGACTTCTGTCAGAATCCGTTGATTCCTACTTTAAAATTTTCATCTCACTATAATTAATAATAATATTTTAAAGGAAAAGGAATCCATATTTTATTGAAATACCATGTAAGTTTGTAAACATATGCTATGGCTGTAATTGTGTAAAATCATTACATTATAATTGATTTATATATCGAAAAATATAGAGGAAAATGTAAGGAAACATTGTAAATAAATTAAATTGAAAAACTAAAAAACCGAAAAGGTTTGTATTTATTAAATAGGAGACAATAAATAGAGGATAAATGCGGGGGGATGTTGTACTTGGTAACCCATGGGGGCTATAATTAATATGAACCCCTTTTTTTTCCTTAAGAGTAATATATGGGACAATATGAAGTAAGAATAGTTGTATTGTGAGACGGTCTCACGAATCTTTATTTATGAGACAGGCCAACCCTACCGATATTCACAATAAAAAGTAATACTCTTAACATAAAAAATAATTTTTTTCATGAATGACTCAAATAAGATATTCATCTCACAAAATACGTCACTGAGATCGTCTCACTCAAGTTTTTATCATGAAAATAATTGAAGGAAGATAATATAAAAATGAACTTACATTTGTGTGTGTGTGTGTAATGATTTTGTAAGGGGGAGAGAATGTGAAACTTAGATTTTTAGCGACACCATGATTTGATGCATTTCAAAACGGGCACAACAGTGTAAAAATTTTAATTAAAAAGTAAAGATAATGATAAAAATATGTTTTATTGACAATTTTTTTTTAAAGTCAACTCGCAGATGCTATTAGTAAGTGAGCGATGAAAAAACTCTCATGCTGAATGTAGTAACACATAAACCACGTCAACTAAGTAAATCACACTAAGAAAGCTTTGTGTAACAAACTCGCCTAACAAGATGTTAGTAAAGAACAAAACATGTGATAAATTTGTCACAAGTACACATACTCCGTCAATTCAGACAATATCCGTGAGGGTTAATCGACTGTATATAACTCTGTACTAATAAGTATAATTTTTTTTAAAATTTAATCAAGGAATAAATTTTCTATTATAGTATACTAACTAATACATTATATTGAAGTACGTAGATTATAAAGTGATCAGCTAATACTTAATATAGAAAAAAATATGCCAATTTTCGAAAATAAAATCGAAAGCAAAAATTATAATTTAGCGTAAAAAAAAAAATTATATCAATCGGTATAGTATTGTTGGGTAATGCGTGAACGTTCTTATTCGGAACATCAACCCAAATCAGGGGACATTGCAGGTGGCATAATTTGCGGTGTAAAAGCTACTGCGCCTGCCCAGTTGTCCCAAAAAAAGATATTTAACAATTCAAACATCAATAATGGATATTTTATTTTAATTTTAATTTTACGAATATATAATTGATCGTGCATTGCATATAAATTTATGAAATCCACATTATATCATCTACGCTTAATTTCGTAAATTGATTGCGGATGGGGACGAGGGACCGAATCGAAATAAAATAATAAATCATAATGAATATGAGTGTGACATAAATATTTTAGAAGATAATTTATCAACCCATAGATGTCATCTATCGATTAGATTAGGTAAGGCTTTAATTGGACTTTGGGAAAAAAAGTATTTTATTGACATGTAGGCTTATTAAAAACTTTATAGAATGTGTGATTTCTTTTTATTATGCACTTCATCTTTATCCAATGAAAAAATAAATCTTAGGTATCTAAAAAATAATATTTGATTGATGACATATAGCTTATTTGATTAAAAAATCTCAGACTTTGATTAAAATTTCGAGATTTAATTATAATAATCAATACCAAGTTCATGGAGATGAGGGATTGATTTTTATGGAAAGCTAAAATACGATGTTTTTTTTTTTAAAAAAATAATAATTTCATTCAAAGAAAACACCAAATTCATGGAATGTATTAAAAGGTAAAAACTTGTGTCAGACGGTTTTACAGGTCGTATTTTGTGAGTCAGATCTCTTATTTGGGTCATCCATAAAAAATATTATTTTTTATGCTAAGAGTATTAATTTTTATTGTGAATATCAATAGGGTTGACCTGTCTCACAGATAAAGATTCGTGAGACCATCTCATAGATAAAGATTCGTGAGACCGTCTCTCAAGAGATGTACTCAAGACGATAGTCATAAAAATTAATTCAAATCAATCTGAAACAATAAAATTAGTTGCAAAATCTCAAACTTAAGTTAGATAACATGGATTTTATTAATGTCAAAACCCACGTCTAGAATCATTATTAACGATTGTATTATTTTTCTCAAGGAAAGAAAGAAATGTGTCACGTCCCCACCAAATTAATTACTCGCTTACGTTCTTTATTTGGCAAAACAACGAACCACACACAAATGACTACCAACCACAATATACTACTTTATGTTAAATTTTGATGAACTTGCCAGCTGCAAATGCATACATACTCATGGTACGTTTGTTCTTGGAGGCAAACTTGGTTTAAGAACAACTTGAAAATATGTATTCTTGATTCACTTTGTTTAACATATTTGGGGTTTTTCTTGTAATATTACTTTATTCCACCCCGGCCAACCAATGTAGGAAGCTAGAAAAGTGAGACAAGAAATATTGTCCCGATTCCTCTTTGCTTTGATCTCACAATAAATTGACCTTCGGAAACAAACTCCGACAGCCATTAGTTGGAGTGACAGGATTTTCTCTCCATTATGGGAAGTCGATATTCCCTATATCGCTGTGCTAAAAAAAATTTATTTGTTCACCATGATTTGCAAATTGCATCCAAGAAAAAACTAGATGGCAAACCAACATATAATGAAATTGATAAACTGTGATAAACGTAAGACCTGGCTAAGTAGATGAACTGGATCCCCGCCAGCACTCAGTAGAAATAATCAAGATGAGCTCGATTCAGGTTATCTGAAAACCAACCGTCCTCACCATGTTCACTGGTGATCTTCTCGATGGCGGATACGAGAAAACCGCTTAAGAAGTTCCTCATACCAATCAAACCAAGGCACAGGGCAATACCTACACTTTTCAGATCAGTAGAAACCTGATCATAGAAGAATTCTTGAAGGCCAATATAGGTGAAAGCGTCAGCAATTACAAAAACCACATACCGAGGAGCAGCCACCATATACTCATTGGTACTGTCGCTGACTCATAGTCAAGAGTTCGATTCTCCTAGTCAGAGCCCTCGAAGGATGTTTAAGTTGGAGTTCGATTCTCCTAGTCAGAGCCCTCAAAGGAATGTTTAAGTTGGAGAGCGATGACTCGTAGTCAGGAGTTCGATTCTCCCTATCAACACTTTATCGGAAGATCATATCGTACATGACTTGTCCAGTGCGGTTTACCTGACTAGTGTGATTTTACAAGCTATTGTGTCAGCTTAAAATTTAACCAATACACATAAAAAATAACGGTTAATGATTCACACATCGTAAAAAATTATCATATAGTAAAGATTACATTTCAAATGATATCAAATGATATATCTCTCACACATGCTCATCCGTGAAAAGGAATGCATGCTCCAATTTAGCAGCGATAAACAAGTAGTTTGTCACTATTGCGTATAAACCCCAAAAAATCATGAAAAGATACCCAAAAAAAAGATGCACGTATATAAACTAGAGCAAGCAATATGGGGTTTTAATATCTATACATATTATAAAAGTGTGAATCAAGGTCAAAATTTTTTTATTGTGTATTGTCAACTTTGTCCTTAGTTTCTACATACAGGAAAAAATTTAGTGAGGATGTTTTTGTCAAATCAGTTATTACGATAAGGACAAAATTGTCAAACTACATTTATATTAGATAATGATCAAGTTGCCAAAAAAACTGAAACTTTAAAATTCTTTGATTTTTATTTTCTTGTAGATGAATTGAACAAACTTTTTTCACAAAAAATATTAATTTGAAAAGATTGAAATACCAAAATATATTGGTTTTATTTGCTTATAGATGAAGTGAAAAAGATTTTTTCACAAAAAACTTAATTTGTAGATTTTTTCACAAAAAAGTTAATTTATAGAAGATTAAAATAACAAAATTCTTTTGTTTTATTTTCTTGTAAATAAAGTGAAAATATTTTTTCCACAAAAACTTAATTTGTATAATGATATGACGTTAAATATCTTTTATTTTACGTTCATTAAGATTAATTATTTTAAAATGAAGAATTAAATTAATGAAGCCAAATAATTAAACTAATTTTGTTTTAACAAGGTTGGTGTCATGAAGAAGGTTCGATATTTAATTACATTTACAAAATGATACAAGAATTATCAGATATAAATATAGATAATCCTAATAAATATTTTATTGATATTTATTTTATCTATATTTCTTTATCAAAAAGAAAGTTAACTAATATTGTTCAAAGCCTTGGTTTATTATGAAAATTTAACGATATAAGATTGAATAATATATTTGTATTAATTTTAACTATATTTTTCTCTTTTTAAAGGCTAGAAACTATAACAATTATTTTATGAGAGATTCTTGCAATTAACGAATGATTATTTTTATAAGAGATATATATTGACAAATCAGTCATAGTTTTTGTAACATTAAAAGATATATCTTTGAATATAAATTTTTAAAATTATGATAAATAATTTTTTATAAAATTTATTCATTAGCAATACTCACTACTTCTCCATAGACAAAGTCAAAGCTAAGTTATTTGGTTTTTATTTACTTGTAGATGAAGTAAACAAATGTTTTTCACAAAAATATTTGTTTGAATGTGATTTATTTTATTTCGTAGATTTATAATCTTTTGAATGATTTTATATATATGCAAGAAGTTTATCTTTAATTTGGTGAGAAAATTTTTGTAAAATCAATTATTATGATGTCAAGATTATCAATCTACGTATGCTAGGCAAAGGATCAAGTTGCCAAGAAGATCGAAACTCCAAAATTCTTTGGTTTTTATTTTCTTGTAGATGAATTGAACATATATTTTTTCCGCAAAATATTAATTTGAGAATATTGAAATACAAAAAATCATGGGTTTTATTTGTTTATAGATGAAGCGAAAATAATTTTTTCCCAAAAAAATAGTTTGTACAATATTGAAATACAAAAATTCTTTTGTTTTATTTGGTTGTAAATATAGTGAATTTTTTCCACAAAAAGCATAATTTGTGTAAGGACATGATATTAAATATCCTCTATTTTGAATTAATTGAGAATAATTAATTTAAAACGACGAATTAAAATAATGAAGCCAAATAATTAAATCATGTGGGTTGGTGTTATGAAGAAGGATTGACGGTTAATTACATTTTACAAAAATGATACAAAACATTATTGGATATAGAAGAAAGATGACCTTATAAATATTTCGTGAGTATTTATTCTATCTATTTTTCTTTATAAAAAAATCCAACTAATATTTTTCAAAGCCTTAGTTTATTATTAAAATTTAACAATATTTGATTGAATACAGACAGTTTTACTAACTTTAACTATTTTTCGTCTTTGTAAAGATCAGATCCTATAACAATTACTTATTTGATGATATTGCAATTGACGAAGATGCATTTTTATAAAGGATGAATATAAGTAAATCAATCATAGATTTATATAATCTGAAATGACATATCTTTGAAGGTAAATTTTTAAAATTTTTATGAATAAATCTTTACAAAAATTATTCATTATTGCTCAATATTTCTCCTTATGAGTTAAGATTGATAATAAGAAAGGCCAAATTTATTTGTTTTTATTTGCTTGTAGATGAAGTGAACATATATTTTTCACAAAATATTAAATTGAATATGATTTGTTTTATTTTGTAAATCTATAATCTTTTGAATGAGTTATATATGCAAGAAGTTTCTCAGAAAAAAATTAATATATTCAAATTTAATACTTCCAATAATATAGTATGAAATATAAAAAAAATATGTTATCGTAATTTTGTATTTTTGTATTTAAATAACATATTGCATAAATATGTTATATCATTAAGAGTTGAACACTTTTTGATAAATATAATAAAATGTTAATTAAATCATATTTTGTCAGTTGTCTAGAAGATAGAATAACCAAAATTCATTGATTTTATTTTCTTGTAGATTAAGTTAAAATATTTACAAAAAATAAATATAATTTGTAGAATACTGAAATAACAAAATTCTTTGGTTTTATTTGCTTGATGAAACAAATTTTTTTTTCTACAAAACACTTAATCGTGTGGAGATTTGTAGAGGCATCATATAGAGAAGAATATACATTTTTTCTCATAAGATTTGCTAATGAAGATGGCGAGAATATTGTTTTTTCACAGAGAAGAAAAAAATGATGACAAAAAAAATAGTGAAAGCAATATAAATTGAAAATATAAAAGAAGAAAACATTTGACGCAATAATTTAATTTAAGGTTTAGAATATATTATCTATATTATATTTTTATTTTTCATAAATCAATAACACGTGGTAAAATAAGTAGTCAACGTTATGTATTATACTTTTTTCTTCTCTCAAATTTAATTTTAATAACTATTGTGATATCAATTTTATATTATATTTTCTCCAATGTCTAATTTATACAAAATTATAATATTTATTACTAATATGTTTTTCAACAATTATTAATTTATTTAGATTGCGCTTGGATAAATTGATTTCAAATTTATGGATTAGAATTATAATTTTACTGTTAACAATGAAATAATATATCAAATTTTGAATCTACACATTACTTATTTACATATTATAATTTATATAAAGTAGAATAAATTTCAAATAACATTATTTTTGGGTGAACTTGTACAATATCATAATTAACATGAAATACTACTATATAAACATGAAATGAATGGATTTGAAGTTTATGATGTTATTTCTCTAAATAACAAAAATACATTTGAATGTATTGAAATCCATGGATTTTAAATCCTTCCATTCAAGAATAACCTTAGATTTATAACACATAAAATTTTTAAACAATAATACATGTAGTACAAATTATATTACATTGAATTTCCTACGGATAATGCTAAATGTACAACTAATATATCGTACTGCGATATTTACAACAATTATATCGTGAGATTTTGTTATTATCTAATGAGATTTTATATTTAATTTATCATGACGGTTTTGATAAATGAAATTTCGGTATTGATTTTTTTGAATTGTTCTTATCGTACAAATTTGGTTGCACATGTTAGCATTGCTCATTTTCTATCGACTAATATATCATGAAATCATTAATATATAATTTTTTGTAAATTAATCTCTTCTGATCTCATTTCTTTAACCACAATTATTGATAATAGAAATGTATTTTCACGTGCGTCGCACGTGTCTTTACCTAGTTATATTAAAAATCACAACGTGTTTTGAGCATAATTTTTTATTTACTCTTAAATGGAGATACTTCGATTTTATTTTACGAGCAACTATTTATTCTTGCAAACGAAACAGGCTTGAAATTGAGCTAGAGCTTGCTTTTTGCTTCATTTAATTTGGATCAATAATCTATAATATGTCATTTCAAGCGAAGTTTTGCCTACTGTATACGTATGATTTGGCAAAGTACAAATACGCCATAAATGCCGCGACACCTAAGTCCAGCAAGTAGCCAATAGAAATAGTCAAGATGAGCCCGATTCAAGTTGTTCGAAAACCAACTCTCTCTGCTTGCACCCCCGCTTGCTTTCTCAATGATCGACACCATCAAACTACTCAGAAGGCTCCCGACCCCGAAAATACTGAGGTAGAGAGAAAGACCGATGCTTTTTAATTCTCGAGGCACTTGATCATAGAAGAACTCTTGCAAACCAACCATAGTAAAAACTTCAGCAATTCCAAACAACAGATATTGAGGTATCAGCCACGCTACACTCATCGGAACTGTTGCTTCTGGTGTATCGACTAGACCAAACTCTCTAGCAATTTCAAGCCGTTTTGCCTCTATTAGAGCAGCAACGGCCATGCAGATGATAGAAAAAAGTATGCCAAATCCAATCCTTTGTAGCATCGTTATACCTGTTGGCTTCATAGTCACTGTTCTAGCTAGTGGTACCAGAACACGATCATAGAGGGGGATGAAAATGACGACAGAAAGGCTGATGAAGGATTGGAGCGAGGCAGCTGGTATCTCAAAGCCAAGGCTTGTTGATCTGTCCATGGTTACTCCTTGCTTTGTAAAAAAGGTGAAAGGTTCTGAAAAGACGATGCCGAATACTAAACATGAAGACCAAATGGGATAAGCCTGAGAACTGCCTTCGCATCTTCCACCTCGTTGATGCTACAAACCTTTTCACCTTGCTTATGATCGTCAGGGGAAAGTAAGGCTTTGTTTAAAAACCTGAAGCATAAAAATCGCTAAATTAAAATCATGTTAAGTACTCAAAAATAGTAATAAAAAAAATTAAACCGCCAATGCTAAACTTGGGTGGATATGATAGATAAATTAAAAATGCTATTTTGATTATGTGCTGTGAAGCATGAATCTTGTTCCCTTGCTTGAATTGCTGAGAATACGGGCGAGGAAGAATCCCCGAAGGTTTTTCTTGCATTGAAACTGCTGGAACGTTCATTTTTCGATTCCTAAGTGCATTGACAAATACCCAACCGATTCTGATAAACGGGTTTCCTTCGTTATTTCTGCTGCTGAAACGGTAAGTCATGGTACCAAGCAAGAAAATTATAAGAGAAAGGCTCATGACAATGCAAGGTATGCCAAATCCGAGACCCCAACCTAGGTTGTCTTGGATATAGTTCAAGGCTAACAAAGTCAACATATTACCCCCACACATACCGAAATACCACCAATTGAAGAAGGAGCTTCTCTCCTTCTGTTCATTTGGGTCGTGCACATCAAACTGATCGGCTCCAAATGCCTGAACGCAAGGCTTGTGGCCCCTCTGTGCTGCTGCCACAAGATACAAAGCAAAAAAGAAGACAATGACTCGCAGACGAGAAGTACATGCTTCATTAGTTGGATCACTGTGGCAGTCAACTGAGTTTGAAAATGGCCAGACAGCAGCTAAGGTCAGGATGCCAAGTCCCTAAATCACAAGATGTAAAAACTAACATATAAATATATAACAACAGTTGATATGTAGCAAGCTGAAAGGTTCCTAGAGAATTTTACCTTTTATCTCCAAAATATAGATTAAAGACAGCCAAACTTATGAGTCAAATCTGTTTGCAGACAAAAACCTTACCTAGAGCCACAAACAAAACAAAGGAGCCCATTTACTAGGTTCATAATCCTAAAATTGTGCATCGGAAAGAGGCAGAGGAAAAGGATAATCAGGAGGGGATCATTAGTGGCCATTAGATTAAGATATATAATCATAGTGGAGAACTCATCAAAGCTAGATCAAGAACGATACAGGAACACTCTACAGGTTTACTGTCATAGGAAAATAAATTGTTTGAAACATCAGTTTCTGTAATACCAAACATCGGGAACCTTGTCTGAAATTTGACCCCCAATCCAAATCGGATGGGAAAAAAAAATTATTTCAAAAGCAATTTCTTTGACATTCAATCGCGTAAATTGCTCAAATTTCAGTCAGAAAACTCAATATTTGGACTGGGAAGCACATACTTTGAAAAAAATGGACTAAAAGAGGAGTTCGTTCTAGCTTCTAACCACTAACCCAGTATGTAGAGCAGAGAAGCAAATACGATGGTGCGGTATCGACCGAGATACGAATCAGCCACAAAAGCACCCAAAAGTGGCAAAAGCGATGCCGCCCCAGACCACGCATTTACATTCTCCGCCGACGTGACAATCGATTGCCCCAACGGCCCCGTCAGAAAGTTTATCAGATTCGAAATTATCCCATAATACGCAAACCTCTCCGCAATCTCCACACCTAAAACAAGTGTATGAAAATGATGGGAATTCACATACATAGACAGACAAGTAAAATCAACAAATAAAAGTGGCAACTCTACTTATGATGAATGACGCCGATCTCCATCCGCCGGACTTGGAGCGTATGACAGGTAAGCCGTGGTGATTCACCGCGGCTTGAACGACATCGTCCAACAGCGGTGTTTCAGCGTCCAACGCGTCGTTTTCCGCAAGAATGTCCATTACGTAATAATTGCGCGGAGTGGAGATATTGGTATAGAGTGCACACCCAATAGCGTTCGCGGGTTGTTTATTATTAGTGTTGTATTATTATTCTCAGGAAGTATATTTATTTATTTTCCTCTTAGTTTTGACTTTTGAAGATGAAGAAAAATTATGGGTCACGCCTCTGTGTGGAGGATGGAGGTGAAGTTGGGTTGCTGCAGCGATACTTGGATGATCAGATGTTGCTTGGGTTAGGATCAGGGTACAAATACAGGTTGGGGGTGGGGACGACTGATGGGAATGAATGTACTCGGTTAAATTGGGGTCGATGCCAGACTGTTTGTGCGAGGGCTATTTAGCAATAAAGAAAACTGATCTTATAATTTTTCTTTTTCTGGGTTTTAAAAGGTTAACAGGGTCGATACCTAGAATTTGGAACAACGTGAATTGTGAGTTACATACTTTCTGAGTTGTTTTATGCTTTAGTTTACATCGACTTTTTTCTTTGAAAAATAGCTAAAATTTGATACTATCCATGTAGCAATGTACGGAAACATCTCAAATCGAGCTTTAAAAAATTTTAAAACTTGAATTCGGTTCGAATTAGATATATTTGAGTTTAAAATTGATTTGAATCTATTTTTTAAAAATATTCTTGATCGAATTTGATCAAATGAAGGTTCAAGTTTGAGATTTACTAGAAATATTCAAACATGTTCGCGTGCTACTTGAAATATATTTATTTAACTTGAAATATATTTATTTAATTTAATTTATAATTATATTATATTGATAAAATATTAAACTTCAAGTATATCACAAATTGAACCAAACTGGGAAACCAAAACAAGCTGCATTGTTTGGATTGGTTTCAGTTGAATCGTGGTTTGGATTGATTTTAATATCAATCAAGCCGAAAAATTTGTTTGATTTAAGTTTTAGATAAAAAATAATAAAATAAACCTAATCAAATCAATCCAAATCAATTACATTAATATAAAAATTTATGTAATGATTTGTCGTAATCGCGTATGATTTTTCTAAGATGTTGAAATATTTTATTTGATTTTTAATTTGTATTATATATTAGTTAACTTTGTATATAATCCAGTTATATTATAAATTTATTTATTGTAGATTTTAAGCCAAATAAATATAAGCATAACTCTAAAATTTTTGGGTATTATATAAGTTGTAAAATTATATAATTTGCATAAGTATTTTAATTTATGATATTTTACTTAATCATTCAAGTTCACTATCAAATGTCAATCGCTATTTTGTTCAGAGTATATCTCTTGTGAGATGGTCTCACGAATTTATCTGTGAGAGTGTCAGTCATGTCAATATTCACAATAAAAAGTAATACTCTTAGCATAAAAAATAATATTTTTTCATGGATGATCTAAATAAGAGATCCGTCTAACAAAATACGACCCGTGAGACCGTCTCACACAAGTTTTTGCCTTTTGTCCAAATTACAATATTTCATGTACTAATTTACTATGAAACACAAAACTTAAAATTAATCATCCAAATCAAAATTCATGGTCTAATTATAAATAAATCACGATTTGAAATTTTGGAAAATCGATAAATATGGTTCGGTTCGATTTTTATTTAAACCGAACCAAACCGTATTTGAACACCCATATTAAAGCTCGCAAAATTGTTAAAATTTAGTTGAAAAAACGTTCGAACATGTTTTTGTTAGGTTTGAATTCAATAATTTTGAATACAAATAAATTTTTTTGAATCACCAGTCATTTACGCCTCTAGGTATATCTTTTGAGTATCAAAATAATCTAAAGTGACATACCAACGCACAGTCCACTATTTAGGTAAGTTAGGAATTGTCAACCAAATTCATCTATTTGATAAAAATAAATTAAAATTATCAACTCAATTCATCTATATGATAAATGTATCCGGCTAAACTTTATTTATATTAGGTGTGAAAATGGCCCACATTTGGATAAGTCAAAAAATGATTAACTCAACTCATCTATTTGACAGTCAAGGACAGATTCGATGAAGTTAATGTATCGGTTTTATAAGTAAATATATAAATTTCATATATAATTCTTATTCGTAATTTGTTGCTTCTTGTTATTATTATATTTTTTCAAAGAAGTCAATCAATCAATCGATAGACTATATTTATTTATAAAATCTTTAGTTTTTTTACGTTAGACTTATTTGCATCCATTCATTTTATCCGGACCAAAATACGATACCATATGTTTAATGGTGATTGGCGATCCAAGTCACATCATTTTCAGCGGGTCCCGTAAGAAAATCGTACAACCCCACAACACGATTTTAGTTAAAATGTTGAATCTGCAAAGAACAGAAGGGAACCAAACTCGACGTGATCCAATTCTTCTTCATCATCGTATCTTCTAGATTACCAGTCCGAAAGTAGAAAAAAATCTACAACAAGAATCACCTGGACCCAAAAGCAGAATTGAAAAGATGAAAAGCAACCAAATCTAGGAAAAAGCAGAAAACTAAGGGAGAAGAGAGATTATTTCAGCCGATGCAACCGGCAAGTGGCGGTGAAAGTGGTGAGCTGAGTAGAAGTGGCGGACTCGCTAGGTTTCGCTCTGCTCCTGTGACTTGGTTAGAGGCCTTACTCGAATCCGACGAGGAACCTTCCGATGTAGTTTTGGAACTTCCTAAACCACCGTCCGACGCGGCCACCGATTTGGAGCTGCTGGATTCTACCGGAAGCGGTGAGCTGAGCAATTTCCTCAGGCAGAACAGTTCCCCGGCCGAGTTTTTGTCTCTGCTTAATAAGACAGATGGATATTTTTCGAGCTTAGGTATTCCGGCGAGCTATGATTATCCTTTGTCGACTTCGGCTAAGCGTGCTCGCCAAGGGGACACTTTGGACAAGCCGTCGCCTAAATTATCCTCTTCATCTCTAATGCCAGTAGTAAGTCTTTCGACGAAGATCTAATCAATAGGCTGATTAAATATTTTACGTATCAAAATAGTACCGTTGTCGTTATTTGGAATGCCTCACTTCAATTTGAGTTTACAAATTTTTCTATTGGATTTGGATATATATTTACTGGTGCGTGGTGAAAAGATATTGTTTTTGTATTCAAATTCTGATGTACGCGAGAGTTGAGGGGCGTAACCAAGACATGGGAAGGGACATAATTTGCATTTTCGAAAACTTAATATAAAAACTATTGTTATTCTTATTTTTCAATTGGGGAGGTTTTATGTCATTTTCGATATAGATACACGAGTATTTGAGAACACAGACTGAAAATGAGTTTATGGTTAAATGAAAGTTATTGACTTGGTTTCTTCTCTGTGGTGGATTCATTCTTCTCTTATTAATCATAGACCGAGTTTTGTGTACCGGATAATGGATATATTACGAGTGCTCTAGGCTGTAGTTCTCATGTATCTGGGCGTAGTACATACTGATTTTCTTTTTATTGGTGAAGAAGGAGGAGAATGGTGGACAAGGAGCGTTCATGTCGTTGGATGCTGAAATGGATAATCTTTTGGAGGATTCTATCATGTGTAGGGTTCGAGCAAAGCGTGGCTGTGCTACCCATCCTCGCAGCATTGCTGAGAGGGTATTTAAGTTTTCTTCGAATCTTTCCAGTTCTAGTCTGTTCAACTTTCAGAAATTCATACTGCAATTTGCTGGTTAGGTGCGACATTCTGGTAGCCATGAACTTCTCACTTATCCTAACATTTCTCCCTCTTATAATCAGATGCGAAGAACACGGATTAGTGATCGGATAAGGAAGCTGCAGGAACTTGTCCCTGATATGGATAAGGTAGTTTAGGAACAGAGATTTCTCTGTTTGTGCTAGCTTTCTCTGCACTTGATCTTACTGAAAAATCGAATAAATGAAGCTATGGTATATTGCCACCTACAATTTTTATTTGCTTATTTTAATCTTAATCTTATAAGAATGTGATAGTTATTCTTGACAAGCCTACGTCGATATCTGATTATCGTATTGTGTGATTAATCTATTAAAGTTGAACCCGTGATATCTATAAAACTCCCGACATTTTACTCTTACACATGATTTGCAAATTGCAATGCGATAGTTATAGGTTAAGATGTTCGACGGTTCCGTACTGCAATGCAATTGATGTCGATTGTAGCTTTGTGTTGAGGCATTTTTGGATCCGTAAATTAAAATTCATTTGTCTGAAGCATTTAATCATAAACATAATGATACCCATGATTAAAACCTCAGATTTAAAAACTTTAAACTAACTGGAATATCTGCTGCATTAGAAATATGAGAGAAATTTCTTAAATATGATCACTGATGACCAGAAGTCTACCGTGTGGATAGATTGGAGTCTCCCTTTTGTAATAAACCTAAGGAAGGCAGTAAAGAAAATTTTCCAGGCTTGATCTTCAAAATCTTTTTCTTTCAAAAATTCCAGCAAAATTAATATTCCTTATCATTTGTGTGAGGAAAGTGTGGGGCTAATCTTTTGTGCTTCACATTGTTACGTGTATTTTCTCCACATTAACATTTATATTATTTGCTATAATGTGCTTAAGAATTCTGGAGAAGGCAAACTTTTACTTTTGTTACATGCAGCAAACAAACACGGCAGATATGTTAGAAGAAGCAGTGACTTATGTGAAGTTCCTTCAGAAACAGATCCAGGTTATTATTTCATCGATATTATTATTCAAAAGTTATCTTCTGGTTTGATTGAACAGTTTAAAGTTGAATAATATTTGCATTAAAGATAACCATGGTTTCTACCACGATTCTGTATATGAATATTACCTGGAAAAAACTTGCTTTTAATGCAGATGAATGAATTTACCTATGATCTGTCCCAACTTTAGCCTGGATGAGATCTTAATGGTTGGATGCCTTTGTAGCGCTACAAATATTAAATATCAAAACGTCCACTTTGTATCTTCTCAAAAGGCAAAAATGGTGATGTAGTTATTACTTATTATTCTTGGAAATGGAATAATTTTGTAATCGATGTGGATTGTTTACAGGAAGATGAGGTGCTCCGCGGTCATCAATGTTATTTAATTTTGCCTATATCTGTTCATTTACATTCATGCACTTCTCTTGGCCATTCCATTTTCATCAAACAAGTACTCGTGCAATTGTTGTATGAAATTGATACGAGTTTCTTGAGTCGTATTTATATGTTCCGAGGTTCAGTATTTCATGGGTATTTGATTCCCTTATTACTTGATTTTGATTGTACTTTGCATGTGTCTAAATTTGGAAGGAACTGACGGATCATCAGAAGAACTGCAAATGCTCGTCTAAAGATTGAGAGGTGAATTTGATGTTATTTATAGGTATTAGGTAATGATATATCCACATTTCTATAATCTTTTCTAAAAGTTATTCGATGCTTTTGTATATGTAGGATTTTGCAATCTAGAAGATCGTGAGCACCTGCTTCTATTGAATTTCTATTGTCTTGTATTTTCTGTGGATTTTTAAAATATTGTATAAAGATGATTTTTTCATGTTTGCCGCGAGCTTGAGATGTTGAACTATTTGATTTTGTTCGTAACATGTTGCTAAAATTTTCAATGTCGTGCCAACAACATGGGGATATCATGTACAAGAGGCACGATGTTCAAATCCACTGTAAAACATACATAAATGGGTAACGTCTCAATTGTTAATCCAAGGGCTACGAAGAGACTGTATATTTTTCATGTAACGCAATATGAGGACATGTCACCCCTTTGTAAACTTTAGATCAAGTGTTGATACACTTATCCTATGCATAGCATCAAATCACCCAAAAATACAGTTTCAGACTTCCAGAACTGTTCCATGAAACTCTTAATGTGACAACTATGTTATTAGTAACAAATTTGTTTTTAACAAAGTGGGCAAGAGTTCTACTTTTTCTTGGAGATCTTTACCAACTAGAACGTATGGGTCGAATCTGGTCCAACCAATCATTCTTATTTTTCACGCAATTATTCGAAGGAATGTATGTTGGATCGATGGTGTTTTTCTTTGTTGATCATTGATGTAGTTCTTGGTGACATTTAATATTAATGTTATATCTTTTTTTTTAAGGAATGTATGTTGGTTCATAATTAAGCTTCTTTTTTTTTTTTTTTTTAGTTTACACATATTTTTCCATCTAACCTAATGCAAAACCTCAACCATTTGAGGTCGAATTCCACTAGAAATTTGCACAAATCTGCTCAAATTCATGACACAACGAAACCGACAGCTTGAAACAAGACATAGCATAATTCGGAACAGCAATTGCAACACTAATTTTATGAGATTTTCTTTACCTCCAGACGAAAATATTCTGAACGGCCATCCATTAATCTTTTTAAGCATTCGATCCTTAAGCATTCGTAGCAAGCACTTCAGTTGGTTCAAAAGCTTTTATAACATTTCTATATTAATTATGTGCGATACATTCTATATTTATTACATACCATGATATATATATAAGCTAATTAAATTATTCATTGACATAAAAATTCTCTATTTTTTAAAAAATAATAATGTTATTTTTCTCTTTATAATATTGCAATAATATATGTAGGTTATTACTTATAATCCTTTTTCTGAAGTGTAAATAAAATTGCTCGGACTGGACTGGTTTGCGACGCTGTTACCCGTCCACCGATATATTTTCTTGCTGTACATTTATGGTTGATGAAGGGTTCAAGCTTCCGACTGGTAGAATTCATCGTGTCCTAACAATTCCATCCCCACGTTGTGAAACCATAGACCTTGCCCTGCACTATGGCGGTGCCAGTTGAAGGCATAACCCTACGCGGAAGCTACCCACACTCACATGCTGTAGGTTGCAGACCTGCGGTGAATCTCATGAAGTTGATATCAATGTCATTCGCCCAATATCTTGACGCATTCTTTATCAATAGTGCTGGGGTATCTGGGTTGTTTTGAGTTTAGTCAATTCAAGGCTAACGCAGATAATCCGGTCTCTTCGTGATGGCATTGCAGGAGATCAAAGCAACTCTTTTTCATGGCTTCACTTCATTCATCCACCTCAAGAACATTCACGCACGTCTTTTCCGCTTTCATTTCCATCAAAACCATTATCTTTTGAATATGCTTTTGAAATCCACTTTCAAGTTCAACTTTCCAAGCTATGCTACAGCAGTCTTTAGCCAAACACACGAACCCAATATCTTTTTATACAACACCATGATAAGTGGGTTGGTCTCGAATGATTGTTTTAGTCAAGCTATCGACCTCTTCCACTCGATGCGTAAAGAAGGCTTTCTACCGAACAATTTCACTTTCCCGTTTGTGCTCAAGTCTTGCGCAAGAAAATTGGACTTTGAGTTAGGTGTGAAGGTCCATTCTCTTGTCGTGAAAGTGGGTTTTGACCGTGATGTGTTTGTGAATACCGGGCTGGTGGCTTTTTATTCTAAGGTGGAGGCTTTGCAAGATGCACAAAAGGTGTTTAATGATATTCCCGAGAAGAACGTGGTTTCTTGGACTGCAATAATGAGTGGTTACATTGGGATTGGGAAATTTAGTGAAGCCATTGGCTTATTCAGGAAGTCGTTAGAAATGGGTTCGAGGCCGGATAGTTATACACTTGTCCGGGTTTTGTCCGCATGTTCTCAATTGGGGGATTTGGGGGCCGGTGAGTGGATTCACAAGTTTATTGTGGATGCAGGAATGATAAGAAATGTGTTTGTAAATACTTCATTAGTAGACATGTATACCAAGTGCGCGAGCATGGACAAGGCTCGAGCTGTATTTGAAGATATGCCTGAAAGGGATGTTGTTTCCTGGAGTGCTGTGATTCAGGGTTATGCAGCAAATGGGCATCCAAAAGAGGCTCTAGAGATTTTTCATAGAATGCAAAAGCAGAACTTAAAACCAGATTGCTACGCCATGGTCGGGGTACTTTCTGCATGTGCCAGTCTAGGAGCTCTAGAACTCGGAGAGTGGGCTAGTGACTTGATGGAGCGGGAAGAATTTCTCTCAAATCCTGTTATGGGGACTGCCTTGATTGACATGTATGCTAAATGTGGGAAAATGTCTGTTGGTTGGGAAATTTTCAAAGAGATGAAAGAAAAGGATCTTGTTATTTTTAATGCGGTAATATCTGGTTTAGCTATGAGCGGTCACGTTAAAACAGCATTTGGTTGTTTTGTGCTAGTAGAGAAATGTGGGCTGAGGCCAGATGGAAAAACGTTTCTTGGTCTGCTTTGTGGATGCACTCATGCTGGTCTTGTCAATGATGGCCGCCATTATTTTAATGGAATGAGTTGCTTTTATTCTTTAGCTCCTACTATTGAGCATTACGGATGCATGGTTGATCTTCTCTCTCGAGCTGGTTTGTTGGATGAAGCCCATCAAATGATTAAGAATATGCCAATTAAGGCTAATGCAATTGTTTGGGGAGCTTTGTTGGGTGGTTGTCGATTGCACAAGGATATGCAATTGGCTGAACTTGTTTTGAAACAATTAATTGAGTTGGAGCCTCATAACTCGGGAAACTATGTTCTTTTATCAAATATTTACTCAGCTAATCAGAGATGGAATGAATCCGAAAGTATGAGGTCAATTATGAATGAGAGGGGCATCAGTAAAGTGCGTGCCTACAGTTGGATAGAGATAGATGGAGTTGTTCATGAGTTTCTTGTTGGCGACACTTCCCATCCTTTGTCAGATAAGATATATGCTGAACTTATTGAGCTGGACAAAAAATTGAGAGCAACTGGTTATGTTCCCACAACAGAGTTTGTGCTCTTTGACATTGAAGCTGAAGAAAAAGAGCATTTCCTGGGTTACCACAGCGAGAAGCTTGCTCTCGCATTTGGCTTGATCAGTACCAAGAAAAATACGGTCGTACGAATAGTTAAAAACCTTCGGGTATGTGGTGACTGTCACACAGTAATCAAGCTCATCTCAAAGATTACAGGTAGAGAAATTATTGTCAGGGACACCAACCGTTTCCATCATTTTATTGATGGATTATGTTCATGTAAAGATTATTGGTGAGGTATTGTAGATCCGAGCAGTTTTAGTTGTCTTACCAATTGTGCCTGTTTGGAAAATACATGGAGATCATCACTCTTCAGATTAAGAAAGAAGCTTTGGTGGGAGCAAGGCCTAAAGGCATGTATGGATCATCGATACATTGAAATCAAGAAACGAATCCAAATGGCCTTCATATATCCTTCTGTCAAATCCAAAACCCTGTGAACGAAGTTTAAGTTGATTCACTGTGCTAAGCGACACATCAATTGAGTTCAGCAGGTAATGCACATTGCAGCACCGTTCTGCATGTGAATGGTTTGTTCTCTTTATCTAGCATAAATACACTTTGAAATTCTGGACCTATTGCAGTTACACGGTGGTTCATCTTTCAGGAATGCGGGACATATAATGTCAAAGCTCGATGGGTGGATTTATCCCGCGACAAGTTGAATGGGAGGCAATTACTCAATGTTATAGGTTTAACAAAAAACTACTCCCATATTTCTACATACTTCCCAACTCATTTGGTTTCTTGGGATTCTTTCTTCTTTTTTTTTTCTTTTTTTTGAGTTGAGTTTCTTGGGAATTTTATGACCAATACGGAGATCGATTTCTCCCTCCAATAATATCTTCAGGTGGCGTATCTTTGAGACTCTGAAAGAGAGCATGCATGCCTTGAGTTTTTCAAGGATCCAAAATATGGATTTACTGATATTGCTTGATGTCCCGAAATCGACAATTTTAGTTACTTTACAAGAACTACTCCAAGGATCCAAACGTTTCACGAAGCATTTATAAATTATTATTTTTTTCAGGAAATTTATTATTTATTAGTTGATTTTTTTAGCAAAATTCGGTGACAAACATCAGTATCTTTCTTGAATTCTTGACGTCCACTAGTTGCCGAAGGTTGCGTCTGTATTTAAATTCGAAGTAAATAAGGGCCCCCGAAAGGTCGAATATCATGCATTTCAAAGATCCCGCAGTCGCTGTCCAAATACACAATGTTCAAATGCAGACACTCGTGTTTGGAGAAGATACTTTGTCCATGATGCAATTACTATGTCAGGTGTTGGAATGATAATCTTAATATTTTTTACCCAATTTATGAGGAAAAAAAATAATATCCTTAATGTTGGTTTCTAAACATTCTTTATTAACATACCCCCATGTTTTCGTTCCAATCGGATTATGATGTTTTCTTTAATATTGTAGTGAACCCATTTTTTATCAAATCTTTACCAAACGTAAATATTTGTTTTTTTGGTCACACCTACCCATAATTCATTAAGACCTTAATAAACACATAATTCGCACCAGCCATTAAATTTTAAGACTGCATTGATTTCTCCCTTTCAGTGAACCAAGAAATGAGTTAGCAAAAGTGGAAAATATTTTTCGAAAATGTAATGATAAACAAAAATGAGAAGGAGTGAATAATCATCAAATAGTCAGTAAATATATGTGTATTATATATATATATATATAATAGTTGATATTGATATAAATAAATTTTTACAGGTATTTACGCATATAAGATGATGTTGCTGAAATCGGTGATCCTAAGAAACACAAACAAGAGTGTTAGAAGGGGGGCGGAAGGTTGTTCCGGCGTAGCCCCTCCGACGCTCAAGTCAGAGAATAGAAAACTGAGAGAGTAATGTGTGTGTTGAGAGAATGTGAATATATGAATGAATTAAAAAATGAACGGAACCTGGTATTTATAGGAGAACAACAGAGTCCTAGTTTGGTAGATTTAGATCCTCAGAATCTTCGGAAGATTTGGTTAGATCTTGTACCAGATTTGGTTTGGATATTGTGCCCGATTTGATTGGATCTTTAGTGGACTTTACCTTTCTGGGCTTTGATCTCTGTGGGCTACGCGCTTAATGTCTGAGTAAGAGCTCTCGTAGATATGAACCCGCCTGCCACCAGGACCAATGGGAGCTCGGCCGAGACGTCTCCAATCGTCTCGATATCGTCTTGGAGGTCGGCTCGGCTCCATCCGGGGAGGTCGGCCATGACCTCCCGTGCTCTTCTGAGTGCTGGGCTTCCAACGAGATGTGCCATCGAGAGCGGGCCGAGCCCATCCTCCATCCGGGGGTATCATAAGAGAAAGTATACTTTACAGGAAGGATGACGAGGGAAATTAGGTCCAAACAAAGCTTTAAGTTACAGAGACTCCACATACGAGATAGATAGGAGAATAACATTGGTCAAATTTTATTTTAAAAAAATAATTTTTTCCAAATTTATTTGAATATTTTTAAATACATATGATAATTTTTTAAAAAATATTTGAGTAAAATTATTTTGATAACTAATCGTGCATAACCATATAATCTTGTCCTTTATTGTTTGTCACAAGGAGAAGCACGTCAAATTCATTAATAGGTGACGATGATGATGGAGGAGAAGGGAGCCACTGGTCCTGCAGATGTAATTCTTGACTGTCCCACGTTTCAGCTAGTCTGAGGAGGTCCCACCTATCCTCGCCCCACTTTCATCTGTCGCACTCGGCAGTCAGGAGCACACATCACGCACATTGACTGGCGTCGGCTGGACAATCCCCCCTTGTTTCCATTCGCAAATCACGCGTTTGGTAGTGATAAAGATCTCTTTCCCTTTTTTTTTTTTGGGTTTTGTTTTAAAAGCTAAGTTCGATGTTTCTTCATCTTTCTTGAGTTGTGTTGGAGTATAATTGTATGATTAGTTTGCGTCACTTTCACCTTCTGTTTTTTGGAGGAAAATGTGAGAGCTAAATAATGGTTGGTTGGACTTTTCAAAGTGGAGATGACAAAAGAAAGAGAGATTGAAGCCAAAAGCTGTGAAACAATTTGTTTTGTTTGTCATTAGTATTTTATCTCGTCTGGGTTTATTCAGAGTGGAAAGCTGAGACGACCTTAATTCAAAGATTTGAACAGACCAAAGTTTTAGCTTCTCTCTCAGGTCCGTTTCTCTACTTGCTATTTTCATCCGATGATGTCATTTATGAGAGAGCATGCAGTTCTTTGCCTGTGGTTCCTTTTTTTTGAAGGTGATGTTCATGTAAAGTTCGTTTCTTTTGTTTTCTTGTGGGACACATGAATGAAGCTGTAAAGCTTGAACTACATCATCCGAGTTTTATTCAGGTTTTTATCCATTTTGGTTTTGGAAACTCGAGGCTTTCTCTTTGGCTATCATAAATTTAACGGCTACATGTTCGATCCATTCAATTTTGACGGTATTATGATTTTGCTCATATTGGTGTTTCAGTGTTTGCATCTCTGTTTTGTCAAAATTTGTGCCTTCGTCTGAGTTTTTTTTTCTTTTACTTTATTTTTTTTTGTTTGCGATTTTTTAAGTCAAATTTTAGTATGCTAAAATTTATGATGCTTTTCCACTTCAACTGCGTAAGCTTTTTGGATAATCCACATTCCATATTGTGTTGTATTTGCCTAAATTATGCTGAACCATAATTTGCAGGGCTCTTCATGGTTCAGCTATGACTTGTCCATTGTGGTTTTGTCTCTAAATTTTGTTGGAATTCTATTAAGCTTGAGAATTTAGTTTTAGGACGCCGAAATATATGGCTGACATTGATATAAAAGTTGAGATTTGTGAAGCTAGTTCATGGATTGAAAGCAAAGAGACCACAAGTAATCATACTGTCGAGGCTGGTGATAACCCGGAAATAGATGATGTAGGCGGCAATAAATCACAAGATTCGATCATTACATCATGTACAATATCTGATGAAAATGCTTTTGAGCCAGCCTCTAATGTCAGCAAGCATAAATCAAATATCATCTTTCAGGGTAAGGTACGGTTGTGTGACGCTGGTAAGCATTCATCAGGTAAAAGAATGACAGTTTCTGAAATATCGGGAGAAAGTGAGAAAATGTCAGTGAAAGATAAATCGTCAGATACATATACTGTAGTGATTGGTGAAGGTACAAATGGCAATGAATGTTCAGAGACATGGATGACAAGATTAAGCAAAGATGGTGTCGACAAACTGGATTCGGTTGCTGCTGTATTTGATCTCAATGAAGACATCAATGAAGATGGAACTGATGAGTTTATTCAGCCTGATGTTGAAACTCTATCTTCTTGCAGTGTAATAAAAGTGGTGGCAAAAGCTGGGATTCCTAGGGGCCTACCCACGATGCCATTGAAGTTTGAAGGTGGACAGAATTGGAAAGGTTCTGCAGAAATGAGTGCTTTCCGTTCAGTTGCTCTTTCGAATATGTTTCCAAGTGAACCATGCTCCAGAAAACGGTATGGCCCACGAGGTTTTACTGGGATCGACCTCAATGTCGCTGCTGTAGAAGAACAATCTTCCACTTTACAGGAACATTTTTGTTCAGATGTAGGTTCAAAACGAGCCAAGAGTCTCGGCAATGATCTCAATTTTCTTCATGGTGAAGCCAACGGCTTAAACATGAATGCTTACACGTGTAAAGAAGCGACATCCAAGAATTTTCAGTGGCTAGGCCAAGATCATGAACCATTGGGAAACAAGACTTCAGATCATTCTACAAATCCTGGAAATCGAGAGATTGATTTCATTAGCCGTGCCTCTTTGAAAGATTCAAGTACTATGCCACAGGAGCAGGATGCAAATCTTGCTCACTCCGAACAGTATCTGGTTGCAGCCAATAATGTCCTACAACCAATGGAACTGCTGCAGAGAGTTGCTCCATGGCAGCCAAAATTGCCGTACATATCATGTACTTTACCCCCTCAAAACCATTTTTTAAAAGTTCCGTTCTCTCAAAATCATGTACCATATAGCTATCACTTTCAAGAGCATGGCAATCTTGTGCAGATCATCAACGGACCAAACACAAGAAATAGAGCAACCTTTATCCCTACTGTCGACGCCAAAGCTGTGCGAAGCATACCGACAAGTGGAATCAGAATGGTTGAAGCTGCGCCATTAATGTTTCTTACAGGAAATCCGACAGATGAACATATTAAGTCTATAAATCAAGAACCTTGGTATGCAACATTGACTAAAAGCAAGGAACCAGAAGGAGGGATAAACTATTACCAGCTTGGCTACAGACAGGACATTTGATTGCACAAATTATTTTAGTGGTTTTTGTTTCGGTTTGCTGATCCAACTTGACGTGTCATAATTGCATGGATTCAACATCGCACAAATGTATAAGATGTGCACTTCACGTTAGTCCTTTTGCTCTTACCTCATTGATTATGTTATCAGAATGCTGATTTTTCGTGCATGCCTATATTTCATTTCTGATGATAGTTATAAAATTCCCTTTATTATTTCCCTAATTATTGAAACACTGAAGATTTAGCTTTCTTACTTAGGTGGTGGATACAACTACTGTTCAAACCATGTTAAAATGACATTTTATTTGAAGTGTACTATGTTGCAACTTTTTCTACATTTATTTACAGTATAAAAGTTTTTTAGATAGATTATCATCAAATTTACTAAAGATAAAAACAATGAACAAACTTTGATTTTTTTTACGAGCTCGAGCTTTTGTGTGATCGCTCAATGAACCTAGGAAAGCAAACCTTTTATCATTGTCTTTATTTATTTGTATTCTGAATAATGTTACAGAATACCCTATTTCGAATTGGTATTCCTGGTTTTTTAACAAACCATACCGGTGAATAATCACAACTTCTCGCGCATGGAATATCCACTCGATCCATTTAAAAGAATATACAGCCCATCACAACTTCTAAATTTTATCCCATTTAAATTTAGATGATCCAAAATAATAATGTGCAAAAATGCAATTTCCAAGTTGCATTTGTAAAACAACAGGGAAGAAGCAACTGCCATATACAATAAAATATTTTACAGACAAAATCTCATCAAATAACCATCATCTCAAAATTTAACACCATGCATAATGCATTGGTTTCTTCAAAAACCAAATGTTCAAACCACTTACTTAGATGAGAAATCACTAAATCCAAGATACAAACATATCGCAATAGCAGTCAACAAGCTGGTAAGCATGACTCCAAGAAGAGCACTATCAACAAAAGCCCATTCAGAGGTTCTTTGCTTTTCCTCAAATTTCAACACTACCTCATTCTCCATCTCTTTCTGGGAATTATTCTTTCGTTTCCGGAGTAACCATCCAATCAGGTTTTGGCTTCTGGGCTTTTGGTCGTTCATTGAAACTGAAATAGTTCCCTCTTGCTTCTGTCCACAGCTACTTGCCAATCCACAGGCACAGGTTTCTGAATCTTTTGAACAGCATGTGTCACTGTCATTCGAGCATTTCGAATTTCTGTCGCTCAAATTTTCACGTGAATGAGCTTGTTCAGTGAGTATCTCGATCACGTCTCCAAAAACAGACCATCTTCCAACAGATGTTATTTTTACCATAGCGGAAGACCCCAACATGCTTCCTGGTCCAACCACCAGCACCTGAATGTATCCTTTTGTATGACCAACCTATAGCAATAAAAAAAACATAATCAGACAAAAGTGGGACCACAAATTAATACGTGAAAGTCAAAAAATGAGCTGTAAGTGAGATTGATCGATACTGAATGGGTAAAATATGTCCAAGTGCGCTCATGGCATGTGATTGTTTGCTTGATACAAGTTTAAGGATAATATTACAAGGTGAATTCCATCCGTGGCAACATCAGTAATCCATATCTGCTCAATTTTGCCTTCCATTATGACGTATGGCGTGAAGGATTCAAAGATGGTGGTCAACTCACGACTTCTTTTCTTAACTATATTACTTGGAACCTTTTTCATCCTGGCAGCGGGTGTTCCTGTTTGAGAAAATATCAAAATAAAATACATGATAACTGCGCTGCAGTTTGCAGTAGACGACAAATTTGATGAGAAGCACGTTTAAACATGGTCAAAATTTTCAGAGTCGATTAAATAAAAAACACAACGTCCCCCAATACAGAAGACGACAAATAAGTTCTAGAGCACAGACAACACTATTACTCTATTATTCATTTTCCACAAATATGGCTGTTATAAAATTGATCTATCATCCTTAAAAAAGGTAAAATATACATGCATTAGAGGGCGTGTTATCTTGATTTAGTCTTCCCTATCCAAGCTGTTGTTCGAATTAACTCAAATTTTGGAAATTATAATTTTCTGGTATGAATGAAGGAAAGTACAACTTACCTGGCCGAGGATAGAATTGCGATATGTGAACTTGAGGAAACTTGTACTCCTTGATGAGATTGATTGTCTGCTCAAAATCTTCATCAGTTTCGCCTGAGAAGCAGAACATTATATTATATAGGAACAGCATACAAATTTGGGGTGTTACTTTGGAACTGGTAATAAATTTCCAAATTTCAAACAACGGTGAAATTTTTTCCACTAAATTAGCAATAATAAAATCACATAATGATGAGAGGAATTTTTCCTGCCATCAGGGCGCTTCACCGTCATTGTTTTATCACTTTGATGGAAAGGCGTACTTGTTTTTCAATTGACCACATTATCTCGCCACAAAGGTTACATAGCTTTGAATTAAATTAGGAACACAAATAATAAACTGAACAGATCAATTCGATACATAACTAAAATGCTCCAACAAAATCGAAAACAAACCTTTTGGTAATCATACGACCAATCATTTGACCAATTACTCCAGAAATTTTCAATAAGAAATACGAAAGTTAAAACCAGGTAAAAATAATAAGCCAGGTTTAGAAATACCAGGAAATCCACATATAACATCAGTCGCTATATGCATTCCGGGAACCAGTTCAATCAATGTATCAACCACTGTCCGAAACTCACTCACAGTATACTCCCTCTTCATTGCCTGATATCCAATATAAAGAAGCAGTATATCATGATGTGGAAACGCAGGACACATTCAAACCATAGAATATACAACCTCATGAAGTTGAATAAGGAAACAAATTAAGAAATTTTATGCACTGATAAAGGAAAATAAAAGCCAGTGAACAAAATTCAACAGAAGGACAAGCATGAAAATATGGCCAAAGTAAATCTCACACTCAAGATGGAGTCACTTCCAGACTGAACAGGTACATGAAGAAAAGAATAAACACATGGGTGCCGCAAAATCTCAGCTATCTCTTTCAAGTGCTCCAGAATATATGGAGGATTGGTCATTCCAATTCGGAGCATTGTGCTTCCATCAGGCGGAAGCTCAGAGACTAATGAATTCAATAAAATTGGAAGACTAACTCCAATGTCTCGACCTGTGAATATCCAACCAAAACCATAGGCAGTTCAATATAACATTTTTCAATCATAAAACAAAAGCCATTACAGTTTTAATAGTTCTTCGGCCATAAAAAATTTCTTAATTCATGAACCAGACAAATGACAAAATTTCAACATCCACAATAGTTTGAGTCACTGGCATGAAGTCAAAGAGAGGTGATAAGTTGTGCTTCAGAAAATCCTTCGCTCTCCTATGTTCTATTAAACTTGTACAATTCACAAACATTGTATTTACTGTCAGGACTCCCTGCAAAGCATATGTCTAATGCCATATCCAACAACGCAAGCATTTGACATTTATTGAAGTGCTAAGTGGTAGCACATATGTATTTTCATTTGATCTACCATTTTTATAAGTCATAAGAAATATGATTCTACACACCATATGCACCAGTGTCTTCGCTACTTAACCAAATCTCCCTGACTCCATCAGCTATGACAGTTCTGACACGACCCACCTACAAGGTCAAAGTTGATAAAGTGTGAGACCAATTGAGAAATCATGTAAATTGGGTTGATTCTAAGCCAATTAGCTTACAAGGCTGTCAACTGTGTAGCTTCCTAAATGACCACGAGCATGCTTTGTCTTGCAATAAGTACAAGCACCTAAACAACCAACATTAATCGGAAGGATCTCAACAAACTTGTTCTTCCTCACCTGATAAAATAAAGAAATGAAAATTTTCTTACAACTGTAATAAAATTTACATGTGGACACTTCAATTAACAAGTGATTTCCTAAGATAATTCATTAAAGCATTAGAAAATATACAAAATATTAAAGCCATATTTTGAAATTTCACACCTTCGGAAGATCAATTGCTGGCAATGTCTTTCGAGTCAAGAGCCGCACCTCGTGACCTTTCAGGGTTTCTTCAACAACTTCTACCACTCGATCAATTTGCTGGACTCCAACTATACTTACTCCATCAAGCTCTTTCAAATCACGACTTCCTTGAGGCACACATCCGGCGACTACCAATGGCTTTTTTGCACTTTTACATTTTGCTATAAGTGTTTCCATGGCAGATTGACTGGGAGACTTGACTGTACAGCTGCATCAACAAAAGCAGCATGGGAACAATATGAAGATGATTCACATATGCAGTTTGAATGTTTCACACTCATACTATCTCGTAGAAACTAAAATGAGTATCTCTACCAGATTTTCACAACATGAACTGAGCAAATATTGTTGGCAAGACGGTAAGAAAAATTAATCCTTAGAACCTAGAAGATTCTTTCAAAAAAACAAAGAAGATTCTATGATATCATTGCTTCAGATACTGCATTCATACATTGAATATGACAAAATGCCACCAACAGAGAGAGTGGTAAATTACATGAGGAAAAAAGAAAAATGGATGCTAAGAAAGAGTCTCACGTGTTTATAAGCCACAGGTCAGCTTTGTCTTCATTGTCACTCAAATTATATCCAAATGCAGAGAGCTGACCAGCCATATATTCACTATCACTCTGGAAAATCAAGTTTGAAAATGCATTGACTTCAAAAGAACCCAAATTTTTCGAGTAATCTCAAGCTTTGTTCAAGGATTAGGAACTCTGAAGCTAATGACAAAAATAAAGAAGATAAAATCGTGAATTCAAGGATCATATTTCGCATTTAACTCAATAGTCAATTGGCCAATGAAATTATTCATTATGGGGAAAATTATTCTTAATTTTCCATAATATTTTTTCCGGTGACATCTGAATACCATTGCAGTAAGAGGCTCCCTTTTGACCGTCCAAGCTTCCCTTTTCCATTCACGGTTATCTTCCTTTTAACAGTGTCATGCATACCATTAAGAAGAAGTTTAATCATTCACTTTTGAAAGATTAACAGATACTATGTTTATCTTTAGCAAGAAGCCCAGAACTTATGCATTTAGATTGGTTGTCTTCTCATCAAGATTGCCCTTTTAACCTTTGATACTTCAAATTCTATTGCATACCTTATTCACGTGGCTGAGAGGCAGAGATGGTTTGTAGTACATGTTGCACTTCTTTCAGTTTTCTTCATTAGCACATTGATAACATTGGACAGTAGTAAGCTCCGGTAACAATTCATGATTTTTTTCTCTCAATGAAGATGGATTCTAATATTTCTTATAATCCACTCATCTAGGATGATTCAGTTAACATGGACCATAGTACGATAATAAAGGCCCAAATTTTACTCACTTTCAGTAAATGAACTTAAAAAACATGAACATGTATAGAGACAGATAAGCACTGGTGAAGACTGGAGAAAATGCAGAATCAGCAAATCAATTTACCTGGTTATGTGAACACCCAAAAGTCTTCAAGTAAATGCTCTGCCCATTAAAATGAAATGAAACAAGAAGTTATCAACAAAAAAATGCTCACATTTGGCTTATTTTAACATAAACTTAGAAAGACCTGAGTGCCTGGAATCTTGGAAGAATTGCATGATGTAGCATTTGAAATACTGCCGGAGATCCTATTCTTCTTTATATGCTTATGGTTAACACCGACTGCAGCGGCCACGGGAACCCGGAATCCTGGAATTTCTCCGCCGCCGCCGCCGGCCACCAGTAAATCCTCTATGTCCTCCATTTACTTCGACTGCGGTCAAAAGCTTTAGATTCCAGTGTTTAATTTGGACGAGGCAGCAACTGGGATTCGAACGAATCACTTGTGTTGCGTGTTCATATGGGCCGAATACAATGGGCCAATCAATCAAAGGCTCATGTAAAGATAGCAGTCCAGTACAATGGTTCAGTCTTATTTGTATTCTAATGCGGTGTGGGCAATGTGGGCCTGGTCCTCGGCGACAACAGTTTTTTTTTTAATTAAATAATAATAATAATAATAAAAATAATAATATATATATACATATATATATATTAAAGAATTAATTTGCTTTTAGTTTTTTTATATATAGTCTTAATTATATATATATATATATTTATTTATTTATTATTTTTGTTAATTTTTTTAATATATATATATATTTATTATTTTTGTTAATTTTTTAATATATATATATATATATATATTTATTTATTATTTTTGTTAATTTTTTTAATATATATAAAATTAAGACTATATATAAAAAAACTAAAAGCAAATTAATTCTTTAATTTGTACGCATTATAGTGAATAAAGCAATTAAATTATGATTGTTACTAATAAGAAATAAGCAAAATATAATAATAATAATAATAATAATAAGATTATTATTATTATTATTAAGGATAGCAATAAATATTAATTATAATCATCGAAACAATTTTTATGTAAAGCGGATGGGGCCCAAAATAGGAAGCATTGATGCTTAACTCGAAAACATCCCGGATCCATAGTTTCTTTCCGGATCAACCCGTTTCTCATTTCATAAAAGAAACGGGTTCTAAAACATTATATTAGAAAATACTATAGGACGTGAATGTTATATGAAGTCACAGTTAAAAATATCCCCCATTAACTTGGGACATATATATTCCCTTGAGATATTTTCAGGTTACACTATGGGATGGAATCTATATTACCTTCACTTGATCCAATAGACATTAACATTTACCAAAGAAAATATAATTGTAATTCCAAAAGATCGTCACCTTTCCATATTGAATTTGCTCAGGAACTTTTAAGGTAACTAAATGGCATGATTTGTACATCAGATAGGCCTTCAAAACTGCAGCCAGCAGGCCAGAAACTGCAATGATGTTGCTGTTCTTCTGTGGCTAATGTGCCAATGATGGCTGATTTTTTTAATGATTGCATCGCGCTGCTATGACTTTTAAAGCTTGAGCAACCGTTTTTCACCGATAATCCATCTGGTTAGCTGGCTTGGATCGACAGCTAGAGCTTTATATGACTTGGGGAAAATCCCGAGATCAGCACCAGCTTGGTCATACTCCTTGACAGCGGCTTCCATTTCTGTTTCAACAGCAGTATCTTCTATGCAATCAACCATGTTCACACTAAGAATATTGGTGTAATATTTTTCTTGTTCGAGATCGTTCTGAAAGGGTTCCCCTGAAGGTACCTGAAAAGTCCAATGAACTACAGACGATGAGGCAAGGAAATGAATGCAGACAACACAGCACATCGTATAGTGACATTGTTCGACTAAAAAGAGCATCCATAATTGTCCAAACTCTCCGTCCATGCACTCAATGAACCAACAGATGAAGGATACAATATCATACCTGAATAAGTTCAGCGTAGTGCCGATAAATCTCACCGCTTTCATTTTGATCACCCAACAACGTACCACCACACCAACCATTGGTCTCATCCACGGTAGTCATTGCTAAATATCTAAAAATATAAGATGGACTTTCTAAACGAGTTGACACCACACAAAAAAATAAATATGGAAAGAAAAAGAATGAAAGAAAATACAAGGTATTACCGTTGGAAAACATCTTCTTCATCACTCTCAACAACAGGACAAAATAGATTAAGTTCACATAATCCATCTTTTCTCTCATCACGAGCTCCCCCATTTTCAAATTGATGAGATGCCGGTTTTGGTGCAGAGCTACTATCATCGTATTTTCTCTGGCCAAAAAGCCAGTTTGGACTTTTGAGCTGTATTTCACTGCAACAGACATTTTGGTCATTTCTGAGTTCAATAGCAACTCAAGAGTGAAATGTATCTTCCACAAAAGGCAGATGCATAAGTACCAAATTAGACATGATTCCAATCATTCTTTCACAGTCTCAAGCCGAAACAGAGAATAATATATTGGTAGAATAATAAATTAACAAGTGTCAATGGAGTATAGTGCTTGGAAATGTAAATGTATAGGATATTAAGCTAACGAAATAATGCACTTAAAAAGCATCGAAAGTTCCAGTTAGTTAATTTCCTCCAAAATGATCCAAAAGTAAGAAGTTCTTAGTTCAAGAAGATGCTTACGCAGCATCAGGTGCCACACCAAAGCCCCCTGATTTTTGATCTAGCTCGCTACAGAGCCGTACATTCTTGATTGAACTGCATGTTCTCTCAATCAATTTATCAAATGATGTCAACTTCAAACGTGAGAAGTCTTCACGGCAAGCTGGAATCGGGGTCAGAGGAATTGTGGCTCTCAAAGGTTTGGCATCTTCCAAAGGACTATAGCTTAGCATCAGCAGAAGATATATCAAAGCACAGATCACATGGGAAAAGGAAACTGCGAAGGCATTGTAATTGATCTGCTACTGATTAAAATGGTTTTAGCTTTCATGACCACACAATATTTTTAGAGTTGCTCGCCAGTTCTTCCAAATGCCCTTTGTGGGAATAAAATCACTTGAATAAAGCTAGTTGATGACATCTCAGGTAAAGAATAAATGTTTCGTAAGACATCCACTTGACTGAATAAGATCATTTGAATTAACTCAGAATCATATAAGAAGCATGTGATGCAACATTCTGTGGCCAACAAATTCTGAACCACTTCACCTATTGTACAAAAATCTCTCAACCACTTTGTGTGTTCAACAAATAATAAGAACGGAAACTCAGAATGCCATGGATAAGTTAAAATTTTAAATGAAACTACCGCATATGAAACAGCAATCATCAAAGCACAACTTTCACCATCCCTTTCACTCTTTCCTGTACGTGGTATTAATCACAACTTGGTTTCCAACATATGATTAAGCTTATTCGCAGAACAAAATTTAGAAGAACAGACATAAGAAGAAAAAGAAAATTTGACAACCAGATAGACTATATTTATGTCTTGGCCTCCTAGTTTAGCATGAATAATAGCCATGTTGCATTTGCGACTATTTAGACTCTACCTTTCAGGCATGAGATCATCTAAAATTCCAGAAACATGAAGGTAATAATCTGAATCCAATTCCCAAAGGGCGGGTTTTCCTTCTTGCGGTTGAAAATAACCCAAAAATCTGCACAGTTCATTAAACAGGCTTAGAAACGACACAAAGCAGAAAACTCATTCAAACAAAGGAATTCCACAACTTTGATCAGATCTTAAAAAGTAGTAACACCAAGGCACAACAAGAGACCTCACAAGAGTTCTATAGTTGAAAGTTCCTCCAAAATAAAGGCAAGACAATAAAGGCAGCTGAAAGATGTAGAAGGGGCTTGACTTACAAATTTATTGCATCCTGCTTTTCACCATCTGTGTAAGCATTGCTGTAATATCGCTTTATAGATTTCAGAAATTCCCTAGACTGAGTTGTAGCTTTCCACTTCCCCTGCCTCTCTGGGAACACCTATATTTTGTAAGAGACACCATTTAATCAAACTGTTTACAATCACAAGGAACAGAACGGCAACTAAAGAGTACACATAAGTTGGCGTTTGACTGGAAGGCATACAATGTTGTGAGCTGCCGAGCCTCCATATTGCTGCGCCAAGGCATCACCCATGCTCTGGTACATATCCATGAGAGCAGCGGCAATGCTGCTATCAGGATCAACTTTTTGATTGTCCGTCATGCCCAACGCATGAAGTTGGCGACCTAAAGCCGCTAATCCATAAGCATATTGGGCAACATTCGTACGATCCAAGCAGTCAATGCAGTTTGTCCGCAGAACTCCACTCTGATATTGTGATCCTGCATAGCCATTAGTCTCTTTCCTACTCTGTTGACTAGTTTCAGACTCCCTGTCTTGTTTGATCAAGGACGTCAAAGAATCGGTGCTGCTACTAATCCTTGAAAGATCTCCAGGGGTGACCCTTAAATCTCTAAGAGAAGAATCCCTGCAAAAGACATACTAGTGTTGCACAAAAGCTTAGAGACAATATAAAGGGAGGCACCATCCCTCCCCTCCACGTCAGATTAAGAAACTGAAGCAAAATGCATGATGGTTGGTTGAAACAACGAAAGTAAACAACTATAAAAACCGAGAAAGTTTCTCTTTTTTAATCGTCACAACAAAAGATAATATTTAAATTTAGCACTCATGTTTAGATGAAAGTCAACTATTATTACACATGCTGGAAGTGCTAAAATCTTGACTGTGGGTTATCCATAAAATTCATTATAGAAGAAACAAAAATATGGGAAAAAAAATTGTTATTACATAAAATACATGTTCCACTGTCTTCAACAATAGAAATAAATAGAGAGAAGGTGGGTAGACAGCATACATCCATACACCTAGGAAACAAAAATCAAAAAGTGAAGTTGACCAGCTGTTAAAAGGAAAGTGTAAAAATATTTCGTTATGCATACGGTTACAAGCCACTTAACTAATGACTCACAAGTTTGCAGTTAGTTTTTGCTCTTTCGTTTGTGGTGTCTCATGCATCACATAAAAATAAAATTCATCATTGAAAAATCCTAAAAAAAATTATTCAGCTGCTGTAGTTCCTGGATGGAATGCTAAAAAATAATTTAAAAACCATAGAGTAGGATATCAATAAAACCAAAGCAAGAACATCACTCAGATTATCCACATAGAAATAACGAGATACTTGGTTGAAAAGGCCTTACAATGTGAAAATCACCGGTATAATAATTAAAACTTGTGAAATAATACCTGCCAGTGCTGGTTCTAGAAAGTGGGACAGCCTTTCTTTTTGTAACCAAAGGCTTTCCACTGTAATAAAATCCCGTCAAATCAAGTGCTTCACTTGCAACACCACCCAAAACAGCCAACACATTGGCAGACTTGCTGGAAAAATATAAAAGACTACGTATCAGCAGAGAAGAGAGATGACATGTGGTGCATACAACAGAAATACCCATATACCTCTTTGCAAACTTGTGAAAGTCCCAGTGGATAAATTTGAGATGATTTTCTTCAGTAAGAATCTGGTTAAGATACCCCACAGCATTAGCAAACTCACGCCTTAGCATCATTTCTCGTGGTCTTTTCTCAACTGTCTGAAATTGAATTCATGCATATAAGAAAGAGCGAGCTACAAATGGCAACGGAACATTACATAAAAAAAACATTAGATTTCAGCTTCCAGCTATTCTAGTAAATGATGCAACTCTTAGTCAGGAGATTCTTATGCTGAGTGGGTAATTGATTATCTAAGAAAACCACAGGTTCAAGAGAAACTGGGCATCAAAATCATCATCAAGAAGCCCATCAATTCACTAGTGGAAGCGGAATTCTGGCAATAATATTAAAGGAACCTGCCAAAGTTTACATAGTTTAGAAAGATATCGTGCAATATAAAATCAAATGGCATATCACACCAAGAGATAATAAGACCGTGTGCCTTCGTGCGTGATTCCCTGTTTTGATGATGAGATCAGTCAGAAAAAATTTATACGATGAGATTCAAATAACAGAGTGCTAACATAAAATTGCATCATGCAATTAAGAAAATAGAAAAGAAAAAAAAAAGATAATAAGCATCATGTAAATCCATAGCACTAAAAGAACTCGTAGGGTGGTTGCAGGGTTAGAGGACAGAGGATATATAGTTTCCGAAAGTCAAAAGAGGGAATCTGGTACAAACCTTTATGAGATTAAGAACTATAATCGGATTGCCATATCTCTCTGCCAGGTCTTCAAAATGCTGTTTGGTAGCCTCATATGTAGGATCATATCGTTGTACTTCATATTAAAAAACCAAAAATTATCTAGAATCTAAATACGAACAAACAGACAAGGAGTCTACGTCTAGATAGCCTATACACAAAATAAATAAAAAAACATCAAATTCAATCTCACTCACATATGATATCAGGCTTTGGACTGAACCTTGAAGCTTCTTGAGACCAAAAAAGAGGAATGGAACCCCTCATCTGTATAACAGAACTCATTTTTCCTTTACATGACCCAGCTTCTTCATCAAGGACGATTTGCTCCGTTTCAACATCATTTGCTACACGCCCATGATCATTAACCCCACGCTTTAAATAACTGCAGCCAGTACAACAGAAGAGGATTTTAATCCCTAAAGATAAGGGATTTAACTGACTGAAAACGGAAGGTCTTGATTTCCAACAGTTTCCATATTGCACCTTTAACTTTCTCATATGTGGATTAAACAATAATTTAAGCTACTTTTCATTTAATAAATAATCAGTTCTTATAAGCATAACTTCATTTGTAACCATTATAACACTATATCCCGAAGACTCGGAGTTTAGTAATGAATATCATTGAAACAAGTCTGCTACACAGGTTTCGGATATGCTGCTGGATCCAACATTATTCTCCAAGAAAAATAAGTACAGAGAGTGTTAGACGAGCAAAGAAATATGGCACTTATGCCAAGCATGCAACGGAAAATAAAGATGGAAAGAAAAATGTAGACAAACTAGCCTTTTAGTGATACATTTAGAAAAAAGCTAACCGTGTCCCTGCAAAATGGCGTGAACGTCTCGAAACCAGAGAAACACAAATATCTCGTCCAAAAATTGATAGTCTAACCTACAATTCAAGTGATTTAGAAAATCAATCAAGAAGATTGTATATAAAAAAATGATAACTTATTCTACCATACAAATAAAATAAAAAGAAAAGTTTGTCCAATTTTCCTCCAGTATAGGACAAGGTATATCCAAAACTGAAATCCAAAAATTAGTGAATGAAGTCATGAAAGAAATTAGAATAATAGGATAGGCACCTTAGTTACACTCCTTGTTCTTTGCTACGGATATATTGATCCACACTTTATAATACATTATTTTTGGATTTTAGCTCATTTTTATATAAAATTACGAACAAAATGTTGAAAATATTTGTGAGTATTTTCTTATAATTTCAAATTATAGTTTGGATGATGTATGATTTTTTTAAGAAAAATAATGTTACAACTATATCAAACATATTAGTAATTTCTACGAATGACGTATGAATTTCGGAAAGTGGTTAGATGTGATAGTTATGGGTAAGTATAAATTTATCATTGGTTTTTATGATATTTTTTATTATATGAAAAAATATTGTTTTTGTGAGTTGACATGAGTATTTTTGTAAAATTCAATCGGTGACTTGATGTCACCGAACTGGACCACTAAAAGTCTCACACTTGATATATATAAGAGAAATGATAAAATAAATAAATATAAATAAAAAGACGCAGGAAGCATAAAGTGAATTTATGGTGGTAATGAGATCAACATAGCAGAGAAACATAGATGTGATCACATTTAATGACGACATATCTTATGAGCAGGAAAGGGCCAAAAACATTAAAACATAAAAAGTAAATATGCCACCTGTTTGAAATGTCCATGAACCAGAGCTATGGTCCAGATGGTATTCTTGCATCTTAATCGAATCGCTTGTGTTAGAAAAGCATTCCAAACAAACATGTTTTCATATGGCATCCCTTCTTCTCCTGTTGATGACACATTTTTCTGCAAACTTTGCATTATAGAATATGTATAGCTATAGAAAAAATCTTTTGTCAAATCGACACTGGATAAAAGCTTCTTGTACCTGCAAAAAATGAAACAAATTTTATCTATGAAAAATGTATAAATATTGCCTTTAAATCAATCGGTAATAGACATGCACCTACTGGTATTTTTTCATGGATAATTTATGAAATCCTTCGTATATTTTCCCCAATAAACCATAGGCAAAGGGACTAAGCGGCGAGAAATTTGTCCATGGAGAGGTGAAATGGGTGTTTTGCTCCAATATATATTGAAGACAATTGATACTAAACAGATCATTCTTGTCCAAAATTGAACCAAACAACATGCACAAATTGATATTTTGGTTAAAAAAGATTAATCGATTTTCTCCCAAGATCATATAAATAAATAAAATCTAAATCTCAATCTAAAAAACCCCACTTGGCATAAGAAGAAGTTAATGATGGATGTTCGTATGATGATAACCACACTAAAAGGGATCATGGGTCCGATGACAGGAGACTGGTAAATAAAATCATAAGGCAACTCTGCCCAATACCACTATGTCAAAAAATCCTATATAATGCATTAGTGTGTGATTAAATAGAGAAGTTACCGCAACTCCGTTTTTGAATGAGCAACATCAGTTTGAACTGAAACATGTGGAATGGTAATTATTTGGCTCTCATCTATACCATATATAGCATGGCCACAGATACATCCAATCTGCCGACGCTTTGTCACCAGTATCAGATAATATGATTCCAAGAATTTAATGCAGCCTTAAAACACCAAAAAGGATGAAACCACAATGTAAGAATATACTAGGGCACAAAGCAACCATTCTATTCCAACATCAGAAATACATTTGATAAAATTGAACTTCTATAAGAGCTTTATTATCTAGACTTACCAACAATGCCATATACCTTGGCAACAAAATTTAACCCTCCAGTGGCACGATTTCCCTCAGCAATCCTTTGGAGCAAGCTCTTGACTTCTTGAGGAGGATAAACCACGGGGTCTTCACTAATATTCAAATCCGAGGGCTCCATTCTATCAATCTTTAGCACCCGAAAAAATCTCTTGTTCCTACCACTTCCAATCAAGTAAAACCTCTGAAAAGAATTGAAGGAAACGTCAGACCGCATTAAAAAGCTACCATTAGCCGTAGATATTGTTTTTTACGTTCATACATTCCAATCCTTCTGATCAGAAAAGGGGCCATATCCCGTATGACATAAAACTTTGTCAATTGCGTTTTAAAAGTTTAAACAAAATTATCAAACAAAATGGAGCTCTAAAATTCAAATTTTCAAATTATACTCGCACAAAATTTGAATGAGATTATTTTCAATTCTAAGGCTTCAACTATTTGTATCCAAGTACAATGTGTGTTCACCTCGGAGATCGTATAGAGCACTTCCTAAGCAGCGCAATTAGCAATTAGCAAGTCAATGCAACAAAACAGAGCAATAAAATTCTCGATCACCCAAATTTCAATCAAATCAATCTTATTAAATATCGAATGAAAAATAGAGGAAATTAAAACCGATAAAATATACACCCCTGATATATACCAAAAAATTAATGACCAAATTATGCACTGTCAAATGTCAAGCAGAACAATTCTAGTACGCCATCCATTTTCTTAAGAGAAATAAAAGAACAACAGCGGAAACAAAAAGAAAAAGAAAACTTCTGAATAGAACGTCAGCCATCACTTTCATAACAAAAAGAAACCTCAACGGTCAAATTCGCTAGCTTCAACTTCTACCAGGGAGAAACTGATCGGCACGAATAAAAAAAATTCAAAACTTGATCACGAATCCACTATACACATACTATTAGCGGAAAAAAAATCCTTCCCCTAAAACATTACCGCGCGAGTTTCGTACAGTCGGAATTTCTCCAGAGAATACGAGTGCGGATCGGGCGTGATTTCCGGATCATTGTGCTCAAGAATTTTCATAGAATTAGGCACGGATTGCGTCTGAAGGTTCGCGGAATTTGATTTCACAGTCTCGGGTCTAGCCATTTTGAACTCATCCAAGCGAAAAGGATCTTCCCACTGATAACTGACTGAATTAAAACAAAATTGAAGGGAATTACAACAGGTCCTTCGTTTAGGCAAAACCTTGTGCCCTTACAGCTTTCCTCCTTTCCGCCATTTTTGCCTCTTCTCTTCCACCTTCCCAGCTGTCAACTAAATCGGTCTGCAAGAAGAAACGCACCGTATAAATCGCACTTCCCCAACACGTTTATAAAAGAACTTTAAAAATTATTCCGTACTTGAATATATATCAAAGTTATTTTTTTATTCCTAATAGATTAATTGCTACTTCTTGAGTTTTTTTGTTCCTTTCAAAGTAATATTTTATATTAGCAATTGAATTTCTTTTCGGATACAATCTTCTATCTCTTTTTAATTTTACTTATTTCATTTGGCATAAATATGCATATATTTAATTGTTTTTAAAAATTAATAAAATACTAAATTAAAAATAAAGAGACAACTACAACCAAATACTATCTTTAACGAGATACGACTAATTTATTGAATGTGATATAGCATATCCAAATTATATATCTAATATTACGAGCACGATGGGCGGGCTGTATATAAAAACTATAGATATATATATATAAACAAGAAAGAAGATGGGCTCAAACGTCTAGAGAATCTCTAGAAAAGCCCATAATCTGAATGGGGTTTGTCCACCAGCTCTTCTGTCTTGTAACAAACGAGTATGATTTGTACAGCATAAGGTCTTTATTTTATATATACATGTACAAACAAAATGGTTGAAAAAAAGCGCATATATAACTTTCTTCACTTTTCTAAGTGAAAAATCAACGTCGAAGATCATTTAATTTTTTTGTTGTGATTAATTTTTAAAGCCAATCAATCAGCTTTCTCATGCTATATTATTACACCATTCCAAGTAAATATACAAGAAAATAAATAAAATTTAAATTTCCCAAATATATATTGTATTTATACAAAAAAAAAAAAATTATTCAGCCAACCAAAAAGCTCATTAGCATCGATTACTTTCAAAATATTTATACATATGATTTCATCATAATAATTAAAGGGTCATAAAAAAATATATATGAGATTGATCAATCCATTCATAATGATAAAAATAATATTTTGTATGAGTCGAGTCGAGATGGAGATCCATCTAACACAATTGATCCGTGATTTACCAGAGTTTTTTAATTAAAGAGATATTTACAACTTGCAAGAACTTGGTGAGAACAAATACTTATGTTTATTTGATCCGGATGTATTATTAAAACCTATAAAAATTTCATAAATGCGGTGACGTCGTTATTTAAGGATAAATTTTAACTATATATATATCATTGTTATTTCAACTTATAAACTACACGCAAATGTAAATGTTTTGACGATAACAAACAATTTTCGGCGAAGAGATTAATTTTAGTTTGAACAAGGTAAGCTTTGCAGCATTAAAATGACTTACACATCAAATAAATTGATTGGGTGCAATTACACTTTCATCATTTAATAGGGTAGATAAACCAACCATATGGCAGTTATATAATGACAATCAACTTTATATTTTGTTGGTAATGTGCATTATGAGTTTGTGAAGAAATACCTATTTCTTACATATTTCATTCATTTGAGTAAAACAAGAAATTTGATTTACCATAAAAGCGGGATTATAAGGACAAAAAAAAAAATTACAATCGAATTAAGCGAGTTTTTTTCCTGGAAATTATAAAGAATGGCCTCATTGTGTATCCAAAAAAAAAAGAGATTACTATTTTAAAAGGTTCACATACATTATTCTTTTTAAAATCCGAGATTTACTGTTTGCATAAAAAATATTGTCAAACCGTCTTACCAATCAATTTTGTGAAACTGATTTCTGACTCGACCCAACTCATAAAAACTATTTTTTTTTTTGCCAAATATATTATTTTTCGTTATAAATATGTACATGATCAACCTATCATATATATATATATATATATAAATTCAAAATTTTCGACAACATAATATGTAGTTGGTGATACGTGGTTAATGATGACAAAATAGCGACTTTGCCCATATCCGAGACCCTCCCCATTTGACAAATCCGGCGGGTCCAATTTCATAAGTTTTAGATTTTATTCAATACACAATTAAAAAATATTAAAAATGAATAAATAATTAAATTTACTTTCCAAATTTATATTAGTAAATATTTAAGAGGGAAAAAAATTATTATCACCAATTAAAATATATGACAAAAGAGAAGTTGTAATAATATTTTTAATATTAAGAATATCATAATAGATATATTTTTTCAATCCTATATTATTATAAACTAAAATTATGGATTAATATAGTCACGATGGAATATAATAAAAAAACATAAATAGATTATCGATGATAATATTATATATAGAGATATATAATGACGAAGCAGATCCGAGAAAAGTCCGCGTAATCACACGACCCTCCGAACCGCTTGTCCGGGTTTAACATGGCCCGTTACCATCCTCCCCATACAGGGCTCCATATCCCCAACGTAAACACCACAGAAAAACGAGGAACCTAAAAGCTCAGCGATCACAAAAGTGAAAAGATGTAGCAGCTTACCAACACGGAGTTCAACCAAGTAATAATCCAAACACATCAAGATTTAGTCCAAAGTTCGAACAACAATTAGAGAGTGGTGGGTCCGTCCCATGATGTGCTCTGCTAAATGTTTTAGGCTCACTTCCAGTCGGAAAATTTAACAACGCGTAATTATACATCTCTGTCAAAATTTACTCAGTACAAAATTATATTTTATAAGGAAATGTAATGTGATTATTAAAATAAAAAAGGCCTATTCATGTGTTAAAAGTGTACCAACCTACCAAATCCCACCTCTCCACTAAATACCTGGCGTTCTCACCAACTTGGTCAAACGCCCTTTCCCCTCCCTGGCTCCCTCTTTCTTGCGTTGATCAATTATCGTTTTTTTTTTTTTTTCTTACCATACAAATACAAGTTACTCTTTCTTTTTGAGTCTCATAATCATCCAATATATATACGCATCTTTCCCCACCTCTTTCCCATTCAATCAACCATCAGCACTTGCGAGAGAAAAAGAGAAAAAAGATCAACAGGAAACAAGGGGTTGTGGTGTTCTTCATATTTTTTCCAAGGACAAAAAAAAGGCAGACGCTTTACGAATATTAATGGGGCGTTCCCCTTGCTGTGAAAAAGCTCACACCAACAAAGGTGCTTGGACTAAAGAAGAAGACCAGCGCCTTATTAATTACATCCGCGCTCATGGTGAAGGATGCTGGCGTTCACTCCCAAAAGCTGCAGGTGCAACCCTCTCCCCATCAAGATTTTGTGGAGGAAATTTTTTGTTCCTTGAATTTGAAGCTAGTACTGAGAACTTGTTCTATTTTATGGTGTGTGTGTGTGTGTAGGACTGCTCAGGTGTGGCAAGAGTTGCAGATTGAGATGGATAAATTATTTGAGGCCTGATTTGAAGAGAGGTAATTTCAGCGAAGAAGAAGATGAGATCATTATCAAACTTCACAGTTTGCTGGGAAATAAGTATGTATGCCTTTTAATTTATGATTATTTTTTTCCCTTTCATTTATGTATTCTTGGTTTGGACCATAAAGATTTTGATTTTTATCCCATGAATATGATGGGAATTTTAGTTGGACCGGATGGGTAATTCTATTATTAGCAGTAAAAGGAAAATCTTGGTTTAGTTTATAAAAGAAAATAAATATCGTATTTCCCCATGGTCGACTGCTATGGAAGTGAAATTAGAAAACAGGGTAAAGAATTCAAGAATCAATCAATTTATTAAATAACGGAATCAAGAATTTTCTTCTGTTAATTACTTCTATGAAAGTAAGAGATTTCTAACATTTTAGCTGGCTATTTGTGTTTTCCTTCAACAGATGGTCTTTGATTGCTGGAAGATTACCTGGAAGGACAGATAATGAGATCAAGAATTACTGGAACACACACATTAAACGCAAACTTATGAGCAGTGGCATCGACCCTCAAACCCATCGTCCACTCAATTCCACCGCCACGACCGTCGCCGCCGCCTCAAGCACTTGCCTAGACTTCAGAAAATCCGCTCCAATTAATGAACCCGCCGAGAATATTGTTTACAAGCCAGTGACAGACGACTCGTCATCTGTCGATGATACCAGATGCAACAGCAGCACGACAGAGGAGTCTCAGCCCCCTCCGCCGCCACTCCCACTTCAGGTGGAAACCGCCGCAGATGCTGTGGACCTAGAGCTGTCCATAGGACTTTTTCCTTCTCGGTCCAGCTATAGAAAGAGTGAATCTTTTAACTTATCATCAGCCGAATCCAAGGCTTTCCACGACTTCCTGCGGCCACCAACGGTGGTGGCGACGCCGAGGTCCGCTGCGGTGGTGACGCAAGCCATGTGCTTATGCTGGCAGTTGGGATTTCAGAAGGGTCAGTCGTGTAGTAATTGCCAATCTTATGGCCTAGACAGACCTCGCTGACGCTCTCATTCAATTTGTGTGTTTAGGTTTAGTAATTAATTCTCCTAATATTAAAATCAATTATTTTTCTCATTTCTCGACTTCCATGTACTTTGCATACTAAAAAGGAGATTTAATTTTGTCTACTACAATATACTAATAATAATAATAATAATAATAATATATGTATATATGGGGACTAGCTCTGTTCCGACATTCTAAAATTTGAGATTTAATAAACCATCTTACTTGATTTATTATGGTCTATGTACAAATGGATACAGGATATACAACTTAATCTCGACTCAAATTTGATATTTTGGTGTTGGATGATCTGTTAAGTTATAGACGAACTTTGAGTGTTAACTCTTCTTTATGTTGTAAATTTGCGTTCATATACAATGCTGATATGATTAACAAATTGCAAATGTAATGATGTTCTTAAAGAAATAATAAAATTGAAACATTGTGAATTATTATTAAGACCAACGGATGGTGCGTATATGATGCGTATGTAATGTGTATAGTGTATTTGTATTTTAATTAATAAAGTATAGATGTATTTTTGTGTTCACTTAAAAATAGTATTGTAAAAGTAAATTAAATTCGGTGTTATCAACTTGGACTAAATTGGTTTTTACACGGTTGAAGATTAATTAATAGCGAGTGAATGACGTACACATGATGTAAATGTAAAATAATTATTATTATATACGAATCACGATTACGATCATTAATAGAGTAAATTGATTTATAAAATTTTGTTATATTTTTAAATTTTTATTTAGATATGGATAATATAATTATATTAAATATGTAATTTGTATAAAGAATCATGTGTTAATTTTTGAATTTTTAAAATCGAATAAATATTGTGAATATGAGTAAATTATATGAAAATTAACATTTATTTAAATGAACATAGTATTTTCGTACAAATTAATTGATATTACAAAGTCGGACCACTAAAGGCCTCAATCTTTATATATATACAATAGTGAACGGCACACCCATGATGCGTGTATAGAATAATGATTATTACGTATATGAATCATGATCATTAATAAATCAAGTTGATTCAAAAAAAATTTATTATAATTTTTAATCATTATTTAGATAAAAAATAATGTGATTATTTAAACATGTGAGAGCGAGTCTATACTCCTCGGAGAGTACTTCTCTCCCTATCCTAATACTATTAAGTAACTCGTGTGGATCTCTCACATTATTATGAAACTTGACATATATGTTAATCGAAAAGCTAATATTTAACCATATATCATAGGAGGAGAAATATTACATGCTAGCACATAATAATTCAATATGTGATTTGCATAATCACATATGATTTAAATTTTTTTGTAAAGTGAATTAAATATTATATTTATAAATAGATTATATAAAAAATGATATTTATCTAAATAAATATTATATTTTAAATAGAAATCAATTGATATTATAAAATTCAGTCCACTAAAGATATATAGTTTTGTGCATATATAAGTACAGAAGTATAGATAAATAGATGAGAGATTTATGTGAGATGAGAACATAAGTTATCAATTATTATTTTTTGAATAATTCATATGTTTTGAGATGATAATAAACTTATATATAGCCGGAAAAGCCTCTGCTGCTAGTATTTATGAAGTTCTCAAATAAATGCTCAGAAATGAATCCAAACAGTAAAATCTCACGGGATTTTAATATCTACAAAAAGATGACAGAATCGAAACAACTATTAAAGCCACAAAAGTTAATAATAATAATAATTATTATTATTATTATTATTATCATTATTATTATTAATATTTATTTATTTATTTTAAAAAAATTATGAACAAGCAAAAGTTATAAATTTTTTAAAACCGTTGAAACAATCCTCTACGTCAAAGTTTCGAGAATACATATTCAGATCAACATTCAAGATTTCAAAGTCAAAAGTCTGTTCCTGTCGAGAGTAGAATGCTATTGATCCAAAAGCACTTAAAATATTTGAAACATACAAAATCAACGATCTGAAATGTTAATTTGAGCGAAAGTTTTCATATAATTTTAGAGCGATGGCGTACGTATTTATCACCATCATATATTATTTGCTCATGACAGTTTATTATATCAATCAATATTGTCTTGCTATCTCTTTATAATTTTCTGATTTACGTAATGATTTTTTTTTATTTTTTTAGGATATTGTTTGTGTTATGGGATCAATAAATTTTAATCTTTGGATCATCGACACATCATATGAATTTTCATTAAAATATAAAGGGACTCACGTTTTCTAACGATTGAAACACGAAGAAAAATTACTTCAAATAAAGCATAAACAGGAAATTAAATCTTTACACACTCAAGCATACGCACACTTGGCCCCAACATTCTACCAAACCTTGCAAGATGACACATTTACAGGTCTTGGAATCAAATATTTTTGTTACATTATGTTTTACTACAAGAGGTAAGATTCTTACACGTATGAGGAATAAAATTTTCTCCAGAACATATGATTTGGTTAATCACATGGCTTAAGGATTAAATTATTAAACGGTCCGTTCTTGACTAAATAATTTTTTAAAATAAAAAAAAAAAACCGTTAATTTTGATTAAAAACAACAGTATAATACTAGTCTACCCATCCATGTGAGAAAAAAGCCAAAAGTCAATGACGGATTAATGTAATTAATTAATTAAACCGTTAATCAAGCTCTTTAATTGAGAGTTGAAAGCTACATTTGTACGTCAAAATCAATTCTACGTGGACTTAAATTTGGAGTAGCGTATCGTGAATGCACCTCGTCTTGTTTGTTTAATCAATTAATTAATTAATTAATTAATTAATCAATCAATTGGTTTGTTTTACAGTTTGAATAGTGTTATTAATCCTGTTATTATATATTGTATCATTGACTTTTAATCTAAAATAAATAATCACGTCTCTTGGATATATAAATTAATTATAATTAATCATACCGCCATGCCTCATGCCCAAGTCGGACAAATATATACGTAGATTATGTTTTATTATCATAATAATTTTTAAAGATTATTTTTGGTCCTAATCCCGTAAAACGAGCGATGTTGGACTAATGCACCTGTTACAGTTATTCTCTATAAAAAATATATATATATTTATACCTTATGGAATCATATAATTGGATTATGCTGGTGAATCAAATCTAAGTTTTCACGAGCAATCGGGTATCAATTAACAGCTTTTGATTCTCAAAATCCGATCCAGAGGAATATATTGTTTCCAATCTTGACATTTGTAGGGTTTTTCTAGGTTTAATTGTCGTCAAAATATTTAATCTTTTGCTGAGGGAAAAAAAGAAAGAAAGAAAAGAAAATCAACTGAAATATATACACAAATATTTAAAAAAACTATAAATTCTTTTGATACGTGAACTATAATCCACATCGATAATTTTTTTAAAAAAAGATGATAAAAAAATTTGATGCATGCAAAAGAATTTTGAGTAGGTCTCTTGTGAGACGGTCTCACCGAATCTTTATCTGTGAGACGGGTCAACCCTACCGATATTCATAATAAAAAGTAATACTTTTAGCATAAAAAGTATTACTTTTTTATGGATGATCCCAAATAAGATATCCGTCTCACAAAATACGATCCGTCGCACAAGTTTTTGGCAAGAATTTTTACCACAACCCGATTTCATGTGATGAAATTTTAACGGGTTGGCTTTATAATTATAATCCAGAGATATGAAAATGGAAATGGTTTGAGTATAGAATCAAGTTCTCAGTGCTTGTGCTCCACCAAAAATGGCGCATATTCCTTATCCTAAATACACACGCACTCAACAATAGAGAATCTATATATACTTGCTTGCTAAAGATGCCATTCAAGCAAGTAGTTTAATTTCATTGGAATATATGTTTCGATATGTTGTTGTATGTACATACGTACGTATGTACATACATACGTCTGCGCTACATCAATGAACGAGGAAATCGTCGAAGGTTCCTCGGGCTGTCCATAAGTACATACGCCCGGAATCCCGAATAGTCGATTTTGATTACCACTTAAGTGTTATGGGTTTCAAAAGAAGACGAAGATAAGAAAGGGATATGTTAAGAACATGTGATTGTGTTAGGCTGGTAGGTAACCGAACCTTATAGTGCATGTTTTTGGTAATATTTTAGCAATAAAACAGAAAGGGCAAGGGAAAACTAATACAGTTGGGTAGTTAAAAAGTGGGTGGGGGGATGCGTCATGTGCACGGTGGAGTATTCGATACTAATGCGAGAAATTTTAGGCCACCCAAACTAAAGTACTTCGACCACAATCCAACTGCACTGCACATGTTGTCACGGATCCAATTTATATATATATATATATCTACAATCCGATAACGTGAAGGTGTTGAAAATTAAAGGGAAAATCGTCAAATTTGTGCACTAAGTTATATATTTTTATTTAAGTCATCTATCTCCTGAAAGTTATGTATTAATCATGTAACTTTTTTTTTTGTTCAGCTTTATTTCATAAATATACTGACATGACATGATATGATATGATATGATGTCGGTTGTATCAACATTTTTGTTATGCCACATTAGTCGCCAACGATATAAGACCAAAACTAAAACTTGATTTCGGCACGTTAGAGAATGAAAACATAATATTTTCATAAAAATTATGCACACAATTTTATTTTATTTTAGAAATATATATATTTTTACATCAGCGGAATCACTGATATTGATATTTTCATTCTGAAGGTTTTTCTTTTACGTAACCAATTGGCCGAGTTTAGTTCCATTCTTAAAATTTCGAAAAAACGATTGCATGGAATTTATAGCGACTTTGGGCATCTTAACTTGATATTATCGAAATCTATTCGTGACTTTATTAAAAGAAAAATTTAGAATTAGTCGTTTTCATCAATTAAATACTAATAGGATCTTTGATTATATATAATAGATTTTAGTATGAACACAGATGACAGGCATAAATTCTTGCCAATCAGTATGAGTTAGGTCGGTAAAATAATATTTTAGTCTATTGTCGACAATTTTGGTTTGAAACAGCGGGAAACACAATATATAATTTAAACTGATTGACAGTACTAGTAGAAAAGTGGAAATTAATTAAATAGTTGGTTGAGATGAGTTTAATTTAAATAAAATTATATTATATTGCATCTCATGCGTGAGCAGCATATTTTAATCAAAACTATGACACACACACTGATTGAATCGTGTCATAATTATGACAAATCGAAAAATGAAAATAAATTCAATTAATATAAAATTCGAGTTAAAATCCAAAACTTAAAATCAAATTACCAATCCGAAAATCATGCTTGTATAATTACGAAGGTCGTGGTTAACGGTGCCAGACAACCAATTACATCAATGATTATGTTAACCCGCCAAGCAATCTACTACATAATGCAGCTTCCATGTGCCAATTATTGCTAGAGCCTAGAGGTCTATCCTTTACATACATACATACACACATACATATATATATATATATATATATATATATATATATATAAAGATGACATATCCTAAAGACTTAAATGCCATTTTTTTATTGATTTGTTAAGGACACCGGTAAGAATAGAAGAATCGTGTGACAGCACAATGAGATTTGTTCCCCATAATCCAAGACCTCTCTCCTATCTAGCCGCAGAATTCCCTCTAGCGTCACACAATCTGTTATTTGTTTGACATGTTGAAATGATTAAAAAAAAAACCAAAATAAAAACAAAATCATTTACAAGTATAAATTTTGATATCAAATTGGATGCTAATTATTCTTTTGAGAAAATCCAGGCAGTTGTGCGTCGATAAAGCAGAAGATGCTGATAATAAAATCGAAGGGACAAATAACGAGGGTTGGTGGGCGCTATGGCTGAGGTTAGGTAGTGCACCAACTTCATCCCTTTTCTTCTAGGGTCCACATAACTCATGTATGATAATCCCTTCTTTTTTTTTTTTTTGGGTATATTTGTTTTATTTATTTAATTTCAAGGCTTGACATTTACGTAAAGAGTGACATCGCACGCGTGTGCCCATAGTCGTACATCTATTATACTCTTAAATTTGTGCAAAAGATTAGAAAATTTAGGAATACGAAATAGATTGGATTTGGTATGTCAATTACTGTTAAAAGATTTAAATACTATTCATATCCAGTATAGTTTCAAGTGGGTATTTTTTTCATATTTCAAATGTTCTGATAATAATTAAGTCATGGGCATGTATTATTTATTTTTTTTTTTTTAACCGGGGTGTAGTGTGGACTTTGGGTTGGAATTCGATCTGGGCTTAAAAGGGTTGTTACAATCCCAATACAAAAGGGCTTCGATTGGCCCAAATTCAGTAGACCAATAGGCCACAACCCGTATTTTCTCTACCCTGATCCCAATATCAATTTCGCTCTACGCTAATCGAGCTTACAATTCGAATGCCTGAATGAATTGAGCAAAAGTCTCAAATGTTTGGGACTAAATTGACCCGTCAAAATTGTTCGGGACTGATCCGGAATCATTCCGAATAAATAGGACTGAACGGAGAATGTTGGGAATGGATATAGGATTGTTTGGAGAATGATTGCTTAAAAAATCATTTTAAAGAAAGAATTTTAGGATAGAATAATGTTGACATTTTGTTTACAAACTTCCGAAATAAATCATTATTCTGATTGGATTTTGTCGTGTTTAGATAACTTGAATTATTACTTATTAGAGATTTTCCTTTTAAACAAGCAGTCAATCCAAGATTGGAAAAACAAAATAAATAAAAATAATCCATTTCTTCAAACCCTAAAACCCCGCCACCTCCTGTGTTTTCGCTGCTCTCCTTGCTCACCTAGTATACGCGCGCTTACATTGTGGAAAAGTCTCTGTATATTTATCAACGAAAAGCGTGAGATGCGCCGCACTGATGCAGAAGCTGCTGCGCGGAACCCCCAGTGGCCGGCCCATTTTATCCGTTAACGAATATCTTTCCTCACCTCTCTGTAATGCTAGCTTCCTCTCTGTTACGTTTTGCGGAAGCGTCCATAATATTGTGAAGAAGATGTCTTTTGCGACCGCTACTCTTCGCCACCTTCACCCTTTCCACAACTCTGCAAGTACCCTGTCACAGGGAAACCGGTTCACCAGCATTTCTCCTTCCAATTACCGCCTCTGCAGTTGCTCACTTGAGAATGGTGGCAATGCGGTGCCGTTTGTAATGAAGGAGGTTTGTTATAGGAATATAGGCATTCCATCTCACAGGGCTGCTTGGTTTGCCACCCTTGCCTGCAATTTAGATAAGGGTAGCCACGAATTAGCTGTGGCGGCGGAAAATGACGGGGAAGGTGATACTGAAATTGCCATGGCAAGTGTGCAGAGGAGGCGTGGTGGGGGTAGTATCGGGGTTGCGGTGGGGCCAGATTTGCTGGCAATACCTGGAGTGGGACCGAGGAATTTGAGGAAGCTGGTGGATAAGGGGTTTGAAGGTGTAACTCAGCTCAAACAACTATATAAAGATAAGGTAGTGAAACTGTAGTCTAATAGTTGTGCTTGTTAACAAAACTTTGTGTGGTGTTGAATTTTTAGTGTTTTTTTTTACTTTGATAGTTGTTCTTGTGGACTTAGACTAGTGACTAGTGTATGTTGGGAAATTAGAAAGAGGAAGGTTAATATGGGGTCTTGTTCAATGACCATATGCAACTGAGGTGTGATTATATCTTTGTGGCCTGACGTTATTCTGATCTCTGTACATTATGGTTAGCAATGGTCAACCGGAAAAAGTAATTTTTTTATCACTTATGTACTTCTTATTATGCTCTCCCATCAAGACTGGATTTTGGTTAACAAAATATATAGCTAGTAGTGAGAAATTGCCCTGGGAAATGGCTTAAACAAATGTCTGATTAAGTTAAAAGATTTAGACAGCACGCTCACTCAGCTTATGCACCTAGCTTGATCCTCACGCGACATTTATTTGTTTTTTTGTAGTTCTATGGAAAATCAAGTCAGCAAATGGTTGAATTTTTGCAAAGCTCAGTTGGGATTATACACAAAAACCATGCCGAGAGTATAACCACTTTCATCAAGGAGAGCGTGGATGCGGAGCTGAACAAGGATGGATTGAAACCTGCCCAGAAAAAGCGAATCACTCTATGTGTTGAAGGAAATATCAGTGTTGGAAAAACCACGTTCTTGCAGAGAATAGCTGATGAAACCCTTGAACTTAGAGATCTTGTGGAGATTGTTCCTGAACCAGTTGACAAGTGGCAGAATGTTGGACCAGATCAGTTTAATATTTTAGATGCATTTTATGCTGAGCCAGAAAGATATGCTTATACCTTTCAAAACTATGTGTTTGTTACTAGAGTTATGCAGGAGAAAGAGTCGTCTGGTGGTATTAAGCCCCTCAGGCTGATGGAAAGGAGTGTTTTCAGTGATAGAATGGTAAAAAAAATTGTTGCTTGTTTACCATATTCTGTGATTCGCCACCTGATTTCTTATCAAAAAATTTAATATTAAAGCTGTATATTTGTCTTTATTTTTGCATAGGTCTTCGTGAGAGCTGTGCATGAAGCAAAATGGATGAATGAGATGGAGATTAGCATATATGACTCATGGTTTGATCCTGTTGTTTCAAGTTTGCCTGGTCTTATTCCTGATGGTTTTATCTACTTGAGAGCAAGCCCGGATACTTGCCACAAACGAATGATGTTGCGCAAGAGGGCAGAGGAAGGTGGAGTCTCTCTGGATTATCTGCGTGACTTGCATGAAAAACATGAAAGCTGGCTTTTCCCATTCCAAAGTGGGCATCATGGAGTTTTGTCTGTCAGTAAGCTACCAAACAACAGTGATTGGCTTTTACACCCCAAAATACAAGATCGTGTGTTTTATCTGGATGGCAATCACATGCACTCAAGCATCCAAAAGGTACAAATTAGCAACTCAACTGTTTTGAGGAAATTGATTTTTTTCATAATCAGTACTAACCTTTTTGTGGTGATGCGTAGGTTCCTGCTTTGGTTCTTGACTGTGAGCCGGATATTGATTTTAGCAGAGACATTGAAGCTAAGCGGGAGTATGTGAACCCTCCCTGAATTCATATTCGTAGTTTTGAAAAAAAAATCTTGCTGCACCGAGGCCCATCAAAATTAATGAGTTCCAATGAAGTAGTCTTGAACTTGGTGCTCTAAACTTTTGTCACTCACAGTTTTTAAGCTAAGCTTCGCTCTTGAACTATCATAATTATTTCCCAACATATGATATTGTTATCCTTGAAGGTATGCTAGCCAAGTTACCGAATTCTTTGAGTACGTGAAGAGAAAGAAAGAAGCTTCAACTTCAAAGGTTGGAAAAGAAGATTCGGCAAAGAGCAATCAACCACAGGTGTTACTGCCTTGTAACGGAAAGCTGTGGATGCCTGGTGCACAAACTTTCCCAAATTCACCTCTCGAGCCATTGCAACTTAGACGGGCCATGTCATGTATGCCCCAGTAGCTCGATATCACCCCTCCATGTTTATGAGTTCGAAGTACGTGTTATGGTTCGATTCCTGTAAAAAGATTCTTTTAGAATTGTGGAGATATAAATGTACAATAAGATGCTTTCGTGCGTGTTATTCTACGAGCCATGATGATAGTCTTTGGGTGGTCACATCCCACATTATCTTTCGCACTACACTTTTTTGTATTTGATTCTATATGTATGATTTATTATATTATATTAGATGTCAAATTTAAGGCAATTATTTGAAGAAAAAATTGGATATTTTACCCCCAAATAAAAAATCGTACTGTTTTTACATATTTTTCTCAATGGAATATGTGCATAAAAATCATGAACCTATACCCCAAAATTAAATCAAATTAATATCAATATTAGAAAGAGTGTTTTTTAAAAATAAATAATATAAACACAGAGATGGAATTTTTATGAATTAAGGGAATAATATAGTAATATTTTATATCTATTATTTCATTTTTCCAATATTGTTGAGGCTAATTAAAAGTCTTGGCCGCTGGTAAAAGTATGGGATCCAAAGATTTAGTGAAGGGACACTTCAGTGTTTTCCTTTTTCTCATAAAGAGTTAAAGCGAAGGGAAAAAAACCTAGCATGCTTTACTAAATGTGGAAACATGGAACACAAAAAAAAGTTGATTATATCACTGATTATACAATACCTACCAGATTTAAAATATAATAATAAACTATGGCCTAATTTTATATTAATATTTAGCCTCAAATCTTTTATGTTTGCAGATTTCCAGGCAGAATTGTAGCTTGAATCATAATCTAATATATCCAAGTAGTCAAATGATAATACCAAAATTACGGAAGGATATTAGTTTTCCCTTCTGTGTTAGACCAGAGTTGAATTTTAATGCGACAAACTTTGTGCGAAATTAATAAGTTGGGAGAATTTTGACAACAGTAAGGTTGGATTTCTTTTTTTCTTTTTCTTTTTTTTTTAAAGAAGAGAAGAAAAGACAATCACAGAAAAAGTCAAACGACTACTACAGAGGGCCTAATCCATCCTCCAATCAAAGTTCAATTAGCTTTGATTGGACAGATGCTTTCTAGCACAGAAATAATGGGGATGGGAATAACATGAAGAATTTACAGTCTAAACCTCCACAAATACCTCATTTCCATTTTTGACCCAACATTCCCGTGTTGTTAATCCCCAAAATATTGCGTTAAACCCAAAAAGGAAAGAGGAAACACACATGGTTTGCAACAAACAATACAAAAAAGATTGATCTCTCCAGAAACTAATGACGCATCGACAATTTTAATTAATTAACAAACCAAGAAAATGCAAGAATATGGGAAGCCTATTAATCGGCCATTTGGGATTAAATTATTGAGAATCTTTGGGGTTTTCATCATCACTATCGCTATTTTGCTGTTGATTTTGATCCAAGTTCATGCCCAAATCAATTCTACTGTTATTACTAGCACTAAATGAGTTGAGCGAGGCCAGCATTCCCATATTAGTCTCCGTAATACCTAAACCCAGCTGCTGAACGGCCGTTGTCTGCGGCTGCTGCAGTACCATCGAACCGATCTGGACTTGGTTGAACCGGCTGGCACCAGGAAACTCGAAACCAGCTATTCTCTGCATGGAAGATGCCTTATACTGCCATTCCGGCTGGCCTACCGCTGCTGTGGAACCGCCTCCGTTCATCGGGAGCATCCAAAAAGCATTTCCTACGTTACCCACTGCCGCCGGAGTCACCGCCCACATGGCGGGAGCAGAGATGTAATTCGATGTGTGAGTTAGACCGGGTTTAGGGTCTGACACCGGTTCTTGGTCTTGAAGACCTGTTCTTCCCGGTTTAGGTGACGCTGCACAGCTGCTATCTTCTCTGAACCGTTTCCTCGTGAAATTCTCTTCTGGGTTTTGACCAAAATTAGTGTTTGATGCGAGCTGGGGGTGGAAACCCAGCATGCCAGGGGCTCCACCGATGAAGAGCGGCGCAGGTTTTGTCGGTGGAGCCGAAATGGTGGGGCCGCTTCTGCGTAACGACACGTTGAGAGTTGAAAAATTAGCCGGGATAGTGCCGGTGCCTGTGGCAGCTATAATCGAGGGTTCAGCTTGATGTAGCAGCCACTCTATTGTTTCACCATCAGACTTGTGGCCCAATTCCTTCGTGAGCTGAAAAACACGAGCTGCGCATAAAGCCGGCATGCGTATGCGCCGCCCACGGCCATCGACCTTCGTGTGGCGGTCTTTAGATGGTTTCTTCACAGCTTTTCCAGCTGCAGGATTATTGTTATCGCTGCCGTTTTCGGTACTAACGATATTCGTAGAAAGGGTGTTTGTAGTAGCTGTAGGGGTGGAAACGGAGGGGGCTAAACTTCTTGATTGCTTCATGGAGATGGAGCCCATGTTGAAGGGGCCATGAGATGGGGCTGGATCGGACCCAGAAGGGGGTTGGGGTTGACTTTGGTGGCGGTGGTTATGATGGTGAGAGATAAGTTGCAGGGAGGAAACTGATGATTGGTGGTGGTCTGAGTTGCCTTGGTTTTTGGTATGGGACTCCATGAATTCCATGTATCTCTCGGGAATTGGAGTCAAATATTCAAGAAAATTTTCTTAGATCTCCAAAACATAGTGTAATCATCAAATTTGGAGAGGATAAGGGATATTAGTAGATAGATAGATAGATAGATAGATAGATAGATAGGTCTTGGGGATGGGATATATCCATCAATCAACTTGGGGAGTCGACCAAGCAACAAGTAGAAGTAATTATTAATGGTGTTTTTTTCACTGAGTGGGTTTTGGTTGACTGCTGTCTATGGAGAGAGAAGTGTGTGTGTGGATGATAAAGAGAGTAGGTGTGTGACAGTGTGAGGGAAAAAGTGAGTCCCAAAAGAGAATCAGTGCGTTAGCTGGAAGGAGATTGGTTGGAGGAGGGGTCCAAATGGTAGGGACTCCAATAAAGAAACACTGTTGGACTGATCACGATTCCACGAAATTTATTCCGTATTCAATTAGGTTGCAATCGTGATAATACTTGTTTTTAACACATAATTGAAATTCTCATGTCGATTGTTTTGTTCTTTCTATGTGATTGTGTATCAAATTGACCCAAGATTACTTTTCTCAAAGCAAAAAAAAACAAAAAAAATATTACCATATTTTTAAAAGAAATAGTTTTCGATGTCGATAAGATCATCAACTTTATCCCTTAAAACAGAGAATATGCATCGCTATTTGATCTACCTCACATCACAATATAGACATGCAATATATATATTATGAAATCCATCGTGCGATATTCCTACTGGTAAAAGGAAAGAACAAAAGAGTTTAGCTGGCCTCCTTCCACAATTACATCAATGGCCCCTTAATGCTTGGGACGCACAGTCAACTATTTTCTTAGATATTTAGGTGGTCGAAAATATTCAAATTTTGGCATAAAAAAACCATGGCGCAATGACCCACCTAGCTAATTGAATGTTACTCCAACACTCGTTAAGTGCACACACATGTCAAAAAGGCATCAGTACAAAGCTACCTTTTTCCTTCAATAATTTCGAGTAATAACCAATCAAAACTGTCCCCACCTTCATTTCTTCTAAAAGATGCAAAAGTGTTGCGGTATTTAATGCAGTCAAAGTAGAAGAAGGGCAGAGTAAATACGCCCAATCCAATCCCAGGGCATCAGAGTAGTACACGAGTGAGAGCCTGCAGCGACCATTTAGAGAAAGTGAAACGAATCGAAGACACAGAACAGAAGAATATTGCAAATCAAGATTACATTTTTATATATATTGATAGTTTATTTTCATTCTTTGACATATAATTGACGAATATATATCCAATGGAAATGATATAAAAGTGAACTATACGTACACGGTTGATTTCTAATTTTTACATGCAAATGTATGGAAGATTAGTTTAATCCAAGTGATTACCAGTTTCCGTAACAATTTCAAATGGAAGTTTAAAAAAAGCAGATTTCAATGGATAGGCCTCATGGTAAAGAAATAAAGGACAGATTTTTTTTCAGTATCCAACAACCATCTGACATCAAACTTTAATGAAATTTTGCTTGCATATGCATACTACTCACAGATCATTAAATATTTTCACTAACTCGTTCGTTTGCTTGATACCTCTCATCGTATGTTCAAAGATAATTTCTTGACCGAATTTCAAATCTCAGATTCCGAATTCATATAGAATCTGAAAATACATTCAAAACACGAAGCAGGAATTATCAAATGTCCTTTTTCTTTTTCGAATATCAAGAGATTTCGAAGTGTGGTAGTGTAGCATGACATCATATAGTACACAAAAACAAACTATATCACACCTACAATAAGAGATACCGCCAGAAGAACACCTTTGTTCTTTACTATTACTTTTTCGATGCATGATTCTTCACTGCATTTTCAGCACGTCCACGAGGAAGATCGCTTGATTACGGGTTTCATTTGCTTGTCTTCTTCAAGAGAAATCATTCCCAAGTGTGAAGGATCCTCCAGCATCATTTTTGCCACAAGATATCCAGCAATTGACCAAGTTTGGTATTTTCTAGCTTGTTTACCAATATATCTTCCTAGTTTTCCATCATAATATTCAGGCCAGTTGTCCTTCAGCAAACGGCTCTCTGCAAGATCAATTGCTCGTCTTGCGATTTGTGGGCGTCCAACTTTAATGCAGGCAGCTGTTAGAAGCCATAGAAGCACTGCTCTCCAAATGCATAGAATGCAATAAAAAAAGGGTCAACAAAAGGATTCAAAAGTTCTCAAATAAATTAATGACGCATGACAGCAAATTAAAAGAGTATGGCAAAAGAACCTGGCCAAGATCCTCCATTATGATAACTCCATCTCGTATTCTTTGGATCACAGCCAGTTACAATTCGCCACTCGTGATTTTCGATTGCTGGATAAGAAATTTTTAGAGGCATTTCGCCGACCAGCTCCTCCCACCTTTCTTCTATAAGGTCCATAATAGCAGAAGCTTGGTCGGGAGTGGCAAGAGACGATAATATGGCAACACAATTTCCTAAAGCAAACCATCTAAAATCCATTCTTGCAGGACTCACGTTGCCTATAAAATAACCACCGCGTGTTGGCATAAACTCAAACACCCAGTCAGGGATTGAATCTGGAATCACATTAAACTTATTTACAGCAGTGTGGGAGTACTCTTCTGTTTTGTAGCGATATATGTCATTCAATTGTTGAAAATCAAGCCAAAAGTAACTTCTCATATGGTAGCTCAAGGCATGCAAGCGCTTCACTATTCTTTCAATGAACTCTTTGCCTTCTGCATCAGGCTTCAACATCGCCAAAGCACATCTCAGTGCCATAAAAAAGAGTGCTTGAATCTCTATAGGGTATCCATAGATTCCCTGACGAATGACATTAAGGCAAAAGAATACAAGTTTTTAAGTGCAAGTGGCAATAAGTACCGTTGATCTTTAACTTAAGTTTCCAAAATGGTTTCTTGATTCTTAAAAAAGACGATGAATAATATTATCAAGGTAAGGAAATCAAGGTATCTCACCATTCTACGATCAATCATCGAGCATCCATCAGCACATAGTAAAGTTGGAAATGTGTCAAATCCTTCTGACAGACACAAGCCCATAATAAGTCTCAGTCCCCTCTGGCACTCTGGTGTTTCAGCCAGAGACAGGTCTCCAGTGGATTTTGTATATGCACGAAGAAGAATAATCCACCAGAAACCAGAATCCACCGGTGCAACTCTTCCAATTGCGCTCTCACCAAAATCTGCAACTATTGTATCTGTCTTTCGAACGGGGTCATGAAGTACTTTGAAACTGGCAGGCATAACACCCTCACCAAGCTTGAATCTATCTACTTTTTTTTCCCACCCTTGAAGTTGAAGTGTCTTCAACAGGAAATTCTTAACTACATCAGGCTCACCATTCATTAAAAAGGCCAGTGCACTCGGTACAAAATCTCGAACAAAAACCTGCAGTCCATAAATTCACCGAATTTTTTTTTTTACTTCATGTAATATCAGAGTTATCCAGATACCCACAAACGTTTAATATAATTTCTACCTGGTCATAATTTAACACCTCCTCAGAAGCATGATCATAAGCAGCAATTGTGCCGACTGGTTGGCCCCGGAAGGAAACCAATGACCGGCGGAGGGCTTCCCAAGCATCAGCAACTATTGGATGTGGCTCAAATGAATTCCGAGTGGATGAAGCAGGGGTGTTCAGTGCTGATCGTCCTGGTGAATGTGCATGCTCGTAATTCTCTAAACCTCTCGTCAACCCAATCGATAACTCACTTAGCGACCTTTCATCAAAAGATCTCTGTCTCTCTATGTTTAATCTGGGCTTATCAAGCAGCTTCGAGAGATCATAGTCGTTGAAATCAGGGATTGAGCAATATGAACTCACTTTTTTAAGTCCAGTTTCTTTAGTACCATCAATGCCACCATTGATTCCATCCACAATAAGCTTCACTTCATCCATAATCCTCTCGTTTAAACCTGAGTATCTCTGCAACAAGAAGTAGCATTCCCTCTTAGACCTTAATAGATATATTGAGCACACGAGGGATATTAGAAGATGATGGAGAAAAATGTTAAAAGGCCATTTGTCTCAGCCACAATTATTTTTTCCCGCAGGATAATGCACTATGCAGAAAGAGAAGCCGAGAGACTTATAAAGAAAAAAAATAGATATCTATATTAAACAGATCATTTGATATCGCATATCTAGATATAACAACGCCCAAAATGGGTGATTTTAAAAAGCACTACAAAGGGAAAAATTTCGAAACCCGATACTAGATTATGACTCAAGAAACTATAGAATGCGATTCATCAGCAAGAAAAGCAACAGTTCCCAGCATAATCAACCTCCGAAGCTAACCGTACCTAAAGGTGGAGATGTAAAATCCTACCAACCACTCAATTCATTCAAATTCGTATTCCAAACTAAAGTAAATGAAAAGAAAGGAATGACGGAAAAATTATCTCCTTGTAAATCGGAAGTGGATAAAGTTCGAATTTTTTTGCAAGCTGGTAAAAAATAAACAATATGCATTACAGCCATCCATCCGTAAAACGCAGAATAAGCTCATTAAAGCTTGGTAAAATATGAAAACACAGAACCACATATTACAGATGATTATAGAGGAAAGAAAACAATGTTTAATAAAAGCATCGAGATTTATAAGAGTCCAAGAAAAATAATAATAGACAAAGTTCCAGAAACAACTCAGATCTAAATCCATCCGTTCACATAACAAGTACATCAAGAAACACGCAGTACACAAGTAGGCACACACATACACAGCTTCAAGAAATATGGAAAATTGAGCACGGAAAAGAGATAGTTTACCGGCTCAGAGGCAGCCGTCGGAGCAAACAATAGAGATGATAGAAGGCGAAAATGGAGGAGAGGGGAAAAAAATTCCATGATAAGCGGGAGCATATACTTATAGACCACTGAAGGAAGAGGACAAAGATTATTATGTAATAAAGAGAAATTAAAATTAAAATAAAAGATATATAAATTATGCCTTTTACATTTGTTTTTATTTGATCAATTGAATTACATTTCAATGGGTAAAATCGTGTGTAAAACGATTTTACGATTCGTATTTTGTGAGATCGATTTCTTATTTAGGTCATTAGTGAAAAAATATTATTTTTTATTGTGAATATCGGTAGGGTTGATCCGTCTCATAGATAAAGATTTGTGATACCGTCTCACAAGAGACCTACTCATTTCATTATCATTATCTCAAATAAAAAAAATTACAAGAATGTTAATCTCTCTTCCCGCCGCGCATGGGTCATGACTCATCGAACCATCGTAATTTTTTTTAAAAGAAATAATTATTTATCGAACCATCGTTAAAAATTATAAAAAAATAATTATGTTATTGAATATAATTTTAAGAAATTGATGCTTTTTTGTTAATATTCAAATTATGTGTGTTGCAAAATCAATCTTTATATTTATGTGAATATATAACGATGTTTTTATCTTATGAACATGATTGAAATGACGTCCATTCATGATATATATAAATTTGTGATATGTTTAAATAAATTTTATTTGATAAAACTTAATTTTGTTGTTTTGTGAATTTTATTTTGAGTAACCTACATATATAATCAAATTTATATAATAATTCCTATCATACAAAAAAATTATATACAAAAATTCAATATAAAATATGACGAATAGTTGTACTTATTATATTTTTGGCTTTTTTTTTTTTTAAATTTTTGGGGCGGCTGTCAAGTGGGTTTAAACTAACCGTCCAAATCAAAATAAATATTAATTTAATGATGATTTATTCTGTTGCAGCTTGCAATAGATTTTATGGATATCAACGTAGTAGGGTAACGTTTTATGTTACTTTGCTAAAAATTATAAAGTTATTTTTTAAATAAAAATATATACGGAGTCAGCTGTTTCTTTTTCTTTTTTGTCGTTTTTCTAAATTATTTTAGTCGACCAGTATAAATATAATACACGAAATTCAATCCTTCTGTTGTGAAAAAGTAAAAATTTATGGTAAAAAGTAAAAATCTCAAACTCTCAAAATTTACCAAACTACACACTTTATAATATTTTTCTCTCTACTCAATTGTGATTTTCTTCACAAATGAGATATCTATTTATAGGAAATCTTTACAAATAATCCAAAAATAAAATACATCATTACCTACATCATCACACACTAATTTTCAATATTTACAACTCTTATTTTCAACATTCAAATATTCAACATTCAAATATTCAATACTCACATTTTAAATATATTTTTCAACACTCCCCCTTGTGATGATGATCATAATGATTGTCTTCATTACGTGTTTTTATACTGCCTCGTTAAAAACCTTACTAGGAAAAACCCATTTGGGATAAAAACCATAATAAGGGAAAAAGAGTGCAGTCACGTAAACTCCCCCTCATGTTGACACGAACAATTCTTCACAAATTTCGTAGATTGCGCATCCCAATATTATATATGTGCTTTCTAAATATTGACGTAGGAAGTGCCTTTGTGAAGAGATCTGATGAGTTTTCACTTGATTGAATGTGACGAACATCAATATATTTATTCTTCTCTAGCTCCTTCGTGAATGCGAAGAACTTAGGAGGAATATGTTTAGTTCTGTCGCTTTTTATGTATCCTTCTTTCATTTGAGCAACACATGCAGCATTATCTTCATATAGTATCACAGGCTTCTCATCAGATGATAATCCGCATGAAATTTGGATATGTTGGGTCATTGATTTTAACCACACACATTCACGACTTGCTTCATGTAGTGCAATAATCTCGGCATGATTTGATGAAGTTGTTACGAGCGTTTGTTTCTGAGAACGCCAAGATATTGCAGTGCCTCCACGAGTAAATACATATCCAGTTTGGGAACGTGCCTTGTGTGGATCAGATAAGTATCCAGCATCAGCATAACCAATTATACTTGGATTAGCATCTTTTGAATACAAAAGTCCCAAGTCTGTCGTTCCTCGTAGATAACGGAATATATGTTTAATTCCGTTCCAGTGTCTCTTTGTTGGATATGTGCTAAATCTTGCCAACAGATTCACGGCAAAAGATATATCAGGCCTTGTACAATTTGTAAGGTACATAAGGGCACCGATGGCACTTAGATATGGTACTTCTGGACCAAGAATATCTTCATCATCTTCACATGGACGGAATGGATCCTTTTCTATGTTTAATGATCTAAAAACCATTGGAGTACTTAAAGGATTTGCTTTATCCATATTAAAACGTTTAAGGATCTTCTCTGTATAATTTGTCTGGTGAACAAACATTCCACATTCTTTTTGTTCAATTTGTAAACCCAGACAATACTTGGTTTTTCCAAGATCCTTCATTTCAAATTCTTCCTTCAAGTATGACACAACTTCTTGAATTTCTTTATTCGTTCCAATGATGTTCTAATCATCAACATATACAGCAATAATTACGCATCCGGATGTTGTTTTCTTAATGAAAACACAAGGGCATATTGAATTATTTACATATCCCTTTTTCATCAAGTGATCACTTAGTCGATTATACCACATTCGACCTGATTGCTTTAACCCATATAATGATCTTTGTAATTTCACAGAATAACATTCCCTGGGTTTTGAACTTTGTGCTTCAGGCATCTTAAATCCTTCAGGGATTTTCATATATATATTACTATCAAGTGATCCATATAAGTAAGCTGTAACAACATCCATAAGACGCATTTCTAAATTTTCAGATACCGCCAAGCTAATCAAATACCGAAACGTAATTGCATCCATCACAGGAGAATACGTTTCTTCATAATCAATTCCAGGCCTTTGAGAAAAACCTTGTGCAACAAGTCGAGCTTTATATCTTACTATTTCATTTTTCTCATTTCGCTTTCGAATAAAAACCCATTTGTATCCAACAGGTTTTACACCTTCAGGTGTAAGGACTATAGGTCCAAAAACATTACGTTTATTTAGCGAATTTAATTCAACCTGGATGGCATCTTTCCATTTTATCCAATCCTGCCGATTTTTACATTCACCAAAAGATTTTGGTTCATGATCTTCGTTATCATTTATGATGTCGATTGCCACATTATAAGAAAATATATCATCAATTTCATCTATATCTTTTCGGTTCCATATTTTTCCAGTATTAATATAATTGATAGAGATTTCATGATTCTCGTCAGTTTGTGGTTCTGACAGAACATTTTCATCATCATGTGTTTCTTCAGGAACACCATTCTCTATTTTGTGATCATCATGTGTTTCTTCAGAAACGTCATTCTTTATTTTGTGATCATCGTGTTTCTCTATGAATTTTCTTTTTCGAGGATTTTTATCCTTGGAACCGACTGGCCTTCCACGCTTCAGGCGTTTAATGACATCATGAGTATCTTCCATTTGTTTCTTTGGAATTTCAATTCGAGCAGGGGCATTTGCAGCATGTATATATGATTTAGTTACCCCTTTTGTGTCTGCAAATGCATCTGGTATTTGATTTGCTATTCTTTGCAAGTGTACAATTTGTTGTACATCTTTTTCACATTGTTTTGTTCTTGGATCCAGATGTAACAATGATGATACATACCATGTAATTTCTTTTTCGGTATGTTTCTGTTCTCCCCCTAACATTGGGAAGATTTCCTCATTAAAATGACAATCAGCAAAACGTGCTGTGAACACGTCGCCTGTCTGAGGTTCAAGATATCGAATGATTGATGGACTATCATAACCGATATAAATTCCAACCTTTCTTTGAGGTCCCATTTTCTTTCGTTGCGGTGGTGCAATAGGCACATACACCATACATCCAAAAATTCTCAGATGAGAAATGTCTGGTTCTTTACCAAATGCAAGCTGCAATGGGGAGTATTTATGATATGCACTTGGTCTGATGCGAATTAATGAAGCAGCGTGTAAAATTGCATGTCCCCATATAGAAATAGGGAGCTTTGTTTTCATTATCATTGGTCTAGCAATCATTTGCAGACGTTTAATCAATGATTCAGCCAATCCATTCTGTGTATGTACATGAGCAACAGGATGCTCAACAATGATTCCCATAGACATACAATAATCATTGAAAGTTTGGGAAGTAAATTCACCAGCATTATCAAGTCTAATTTTCTTGATTGTATAATCGGGAAATTGATTCCTCAATTTTATTATTTGAGCAAGTAATCTTGCAAATGCAACATTTCGAGTTGATAATAAACATACATGTGACCATCTGCTGGAGGCATCAATCAATACCATAAAGTATCTGAATGGTCCACATGGTGGATGGATTGGTCCACAAATATCACCCTGAATACGTTCAAGAAACATTGGTGATTCAGTTTGGATTTTGACTGGTGATGGTCTTATAATAAGTTTTCCAAGAGAACATGCTTTACATTGAAACTTATTATTCTGAAAGATCTTCTGGTCTTTCAGTGGATGACCATGTGTATTTTCTATAATTCTTCGCATCATTGTTGAACCAGGATGTCCCAATCGATCATGCCAATTGGTTAATATCGAAGAATTATCAACTACCATGTTTGATTCAATGGGACTTATATGTGTATAATGCAATCCAGTAGGGAGCATTGGTAGTTTTTCAATCACATATTTCTTTCCTGATTTATATGTGATAAGACACATATATTTCTCATTCCCTTCATTCATTGTTTGAGTATCATACCCATGGGAATATATATCATTAAAACTCAACAAATTTCTTTTCGATTGTGGTGAATATAAAGCATCATTGATCAAAAATTTTGTACCATTAGGTAACAAAAATTGTGCTTTACCACATCCTTTAATCAAGTCTACAGGACCTGATATTGTATTCACCGTTGTTTTTGTTGGTTTTAGTTCCAAGAAATATCTTTTATCTCGGAGGATAGTGTGCGTTGTACCACTATCGGGTATGCAAACTTCAGCTTTGCTCATAGCATTTTCCATATTTGAACTTCAAAAAAATATGCAATGAAATAAATTACTTGCAATATATATTTAAATATAACACAAATCATAATTATACAATAAAACATTATTCTATGAAAAATAGATTATTGTACATTTATATTCTACCATTATATTGTTCATTTTCAGAGAAATCGTTGAGAAAATCTGCAGCATCAATATTGTTCATTTCTATCCCACCAACATATTGATCATTTCCAGAGAAATCATTCATAAAATCACCAGCATCAAAATGAGTTAAATCACTCAAACGGTCACTACGTTCAGTGAAGTTGGTCTCCTTTTCTTTCCCCTTTAATGATTCTTTATAAAGTTTACAAAGGTGCTCAGGGGCTCGACAAACTTTGGACCAATGTCCTGGAGTACCACATCTGTAACAAGAACTTTCATATCTTTTTTAGTGCTTCTCATTAACACTTGTATTCTCATGATGCCTTTTCTGTGGATGGTTTGGGACGTTCTTTTGAGATGAGTTATAAAAATAACTATCTCGATTATTTTCAAAACCACGGCCTTGACCACGACCACGACCACGGCCAATTCCACGTCCACGTCCACGTCCACGACCTCGACCTCGACCTCGACCAAAACCTTGTCTTTGAATTTGATTTTGGTTTCCAGGTTTAAATTCATTTTTACTTACAGCATTTACTTCTGGAAATGCTGTTGATCCAGTGGGTCGGGACTGATGATTTCTCATTAATAGCTCGTTGTTTTTTTCCGCCACAAGAAGACAGGCGATGAGTTCAGAATATCTCGCGAATCCACGTACTCTATATTGTTGCTGTAGAGTAATATTTGATGCATGAAACGTGGAAAATATTTTTTCAAGCATCTCAGATTCTGTGACCTCATGTCCACAAAATTTTAATTGCGAGATTATTCTATACATCGCCGAATTGTAATCACTGACTTTTTTAAAGTTTTGGAATCTCAATGTATTCCATTCATCCCGGGCGGTCGGAAGTATAACTTCTCTTATATGTTCGAATCTTTCTTTTAATCCCTTCCACAAAGCCATGGGATTTTTTTCAGTCAGATATTCACATTTCAATCCATCGTCGAGATGTCGACGCAAAAATATCATGGCTCTTGCCTTTTCTTGTGACGTGCATATGCCATTTTCTTTAATGGTCTCGCTTAGACCCAATGACTCAAGATGCATTTCTACATCTAGAGTCCATGGCATATAATTCTTTCCCGTGATGTCGAGCGCAACAAATTCGAGCTTTGTTAAATTTGACATGGTGGTACTAAAAAAAATTACGATGCATTTTATTAGTTAATAATTATTGCAATACAAAGTAACGGATAAACAACAAGTACAAGTATTTGTAAAAATAAAGAAAACGCACGAGGAGGATATTCTCCGATAAATAAAAGACTCGTGAGTATGATAACCAAAATAATTAAAAATATCCTTGAGAAAGCCATCTTCTTTTTTCTTCGAAAAATTTGATGATGAATAATTTTTAGAGAAGAAGAGAAAGTTGGAGTGATGGAATGTGTTTGTGAGATCATATTTATAGGGCAAAAACTAGCCGTTTTTTACCATTTATGACCGTTGGGGTACAAAAAAAAATAAAGGTATGTATTTGTATAATTTTATGGTAATAATATGATATATATAATATTAGACATGTTTAAATAATTATGTATATCATATCATAATATTATAATGAGTGTCATAATTTATTTTGTTTAAAAACCTTATAGGCTTTTATACTTGTCGTATCCCTTACCGGGAGTGTGGGATGTCGTCTTAACATCCTCCCAGGATTTATAACAAGTTTATGAAAAATTTATTTTTATTATTTCTAATAATAACATTATATTGTATATTAAATAAATACACAATAAATAAATAACAGTAAAATAAATATAATTATTACTTTTGTTACCTTTTTCTTCTGTTTGGAGCTTGGAAAAGGATAGAGGACTTTTAGAGCTTCGTGCTGATAACGTGTTGTGAAAAAGTAAAAATTTATGGTAAAAAGTAAAAATCTCAAACTCTCAAAATTTACCAAACTACACACTTTATAATATTTTTCTCTCTACTCAATTGTGATTTTCTTCACAAATGAGATATCTATTTATAGGAAATCTTTACAAATAATCCAAAAATAAAATACATCATTACCTACATCATCACACACTAATTTTCAATATTTACAACTCTTATTTTCAACATTCAAATATTCAACATTCAAATATTCAATACTCACATTTTAAATATATTTTTCAACACCTTCAATAATGTATGATATTACTCTAATAATTCAGTCCTCTCAAAATTCGGACATGTTTTTTAAAAAGTGAAATAAAGGGGAAGAGCATACGTCGTGGATGAAACGGCGATGTTTTTTTTGGGAATTGTTTTTCTTTGCTTAATTTTACATAATATTTCTATTTTTACAACTTTATTATTAATTTATTTTCCTTCAAAAAAATCGAGACCATGCAATTGTAAATTGCCAGTTTTTTTTATGTGCAATATATATAATTTGTCGTGTATGATTTTAATATTAACACAAAAACTTCTCTGAGAAGGTCTCACATGTCGTATTTTGTGAGACGAATTTTTTATTTGGGTCGTCCATGAAAATGTATTATTTATTATGCCAAAGATATTACTTTTATCGTGAATATAGATAGGATTGACCCGTCTCACAGATAAAGAATCACGACGCTGTCTCAGAAAAAAACTTCTCTTTTATTAAAATCACCAATTTGATTGACTTGACTCGGAGTTCATCACGATAAAATGAATGACATCATTACTATAGCTCTTGGGTTGAATTGTTCGATGCTAAAACTAAATAAAATAATATTTATATTTATAATAAAATTTATTTTTTTTGGTAACCGTATAACTTGAATTAAATATCAACCAGGAAGATAAGATTCAAAATTCTGTTGTGAATCAAATTCGACAACAAATGGAATCTAAAAATAAATATGTATCATCGTCTTTTTTTTTAAAAAAAAAAAATCAAATTTCGCGAGCTAGAAAATGTTATATATTCTATATAAGTTTGGTATCTAATAATTCATTATGTCCCACTAATTAAATTATTCGTTTATTAATTAACCTAATAATATGCATTAATTGAAATTTTTTTTTTGAAATGACATTAATTGATTTTTTTTTTTATATTTTTTGATTACAAAGACTTCTGGTCTAAAAGATATTTTCATATATAATAAATGAGTTACGCGTGATGAAAACTTTGCGAAAAAGCAGCCCACTGGGATTAATTAGTATTTGCGTTAGGGAAAAGCTTCATTTAATACTAAAAATTTTTATTATTTAATTTTTTATAATTATAGTAAAATATTGAATTATTATTATAATATAAATGTCACGATAGAATGATGTGAGGATCTTCAAAAAAATATCAGGTTAACTTATTGAAATTATTAATGCCTATTTTCCCCCAAACTATTAAAAAATTCATCAAATATTAGAAATTACAAATTTATCGAATATTAGAAAATTAAAAATTTATTTATGTATTTTAGAAATTAGCAATTTGAATTTTGAAGTTATTTGGAAACATAAATATTCACGTCAAATGTATGAGTTAACCAATGTCATTTAAGCCAAATACAGCCTGTACTTAAAAGAAATCCAAATAAAGTGAATTAATAATTATACACATGGGCTCTTCATATTTTTCTAGTTTTCCTTTCTCCGATCCAACCATAATTATAATTAAGTCCAAATTACTATTTACAAGTACAGTTACTTTTAATTAAATTTTTTGATGGATTAAATTAAAACTTCAAATTTATGACTGACTATCAAGTGGCAAATCAATAATATTAGTGAACTTTCAGGGCCTTCGATTTCATAAAATTTTTACTTTAACCTATGTTCTTATTAATTGTGTATTATTTATTATCCGTCGCGATTCACGACTCACGGGTAGTAATTACATTTTATTTACAAGTTGTTTATTATTGTACTATACGCAAGTGGACTAAAGTCAATATCTCATTTTCCCACTAACGAAGGCCCAAGTTAAATATTGATGGTATGTATTATTTATTAGTCAAAAATTTACGTGAGACAGTCATACGGATTGTATTTTATGAGACGGATTTCTTATTTGAGTCATCTATGAAAAAATATTATTTTTTGTGCTAAGAGTATTACTTTTTATTGTGAATATCGGTAGTGTTGACCCGTCTCACTGATAAAGATTCGTGAGACCGTCTATACTCTATTTATTAACTAATAATTTTAGTAAGACAATGAAGTTTTTTTTATATATATATATAATTTCCAAAACAGCGTCTAACTAAATTATATTTTACATTTTGTTTTTTCTTATGCCATTTCAATTTCAATAATTAATAACTTTTACTTTTTTAAAAAAAATTTATTCATTATCTGTTTTTTTTAAATAAATGTTCACTCATTGCATGTGCTACAATCTGCTAATATTATACTATGTTTGGATAAACAAAATTACGATTATGATTTAAGTTTGGATATTTTTGACGATTTAATCGTCATTAATATAAAAATATAAGGTTGTATTTGAAGCTATGTAAAAAAAAAAAAAATAATTTAAAAATACACATTTGAAACGAAATGGGCTAATTGAATTCTTGATTGGGCTTAACTCCGTCGTCTAAGGCCCAAGAGTTTGGTTGTGAAGAACTGAATATGCTTGTTCCACCTACCTCGACATATACCCGAACCGTATCCGATATTGAAAAAATTGAGATAAAAGATGATAATGAGTCGGGTATGAGTAAGGTGGTCGATATATTTATAAATCTAGCATCTATAACAATGATTAATCAACAAGAATTGCGTTATTTTCTTCTTCTTTTTTGTTCATTTGAATATATGTTTTCGTAACAATAAAGAATAAAACGCGAGTTTATCTCCTCCATCGTACAAAACGTTCAATTCCAATATCTTCAAGTCTTTGTTTAAGATTTCAACTCCAGTGTCGAATATGAGTTAGCTACATTTGTAATTAATTTTTTTTTTTTACCTTTACTTGATAGATATTTTTGTTGGTGATATTTTTGCATCGACAAAAACTTAGGCACGAGCTGACCCCACACATGAATGGGTTACTTATTGGTTTAAAATTAAAATTTCCCGATGGGTGCATGCACCTTTATGTATCCCTTGTCACGATTAATTGAAGTCACATGTATTTTTCTTCATTAATTTCATATTTTTTTTGGTCCCCTTAATCAAATTTATGAAAAATAGTGGATGCCTAAGCTTTTGATTTATGGGTGGTGTATTCGAGACGAAATATCTCTGCTGCATTTGGTATATCAAATACGATTCATGAGACCGTCTCACATAATTTTTTGTCAAGAGTGAGATATCAAATAGATTAAATAATGAAACACATTATATAAATATATATAATTAATTATTGCTAATCATAATATCATAATTATTTAATAAGTTGGTGGTGTCGTTGTGCATACATCTATTCACTATCGACCATATATATATATACTGCTCGATCCGACCTTTACCTATTCTGTTTTTATATATTAATATTAATATAATATAATATAAAAAATTAATGACTAATCAATAAATTGTGGTTTTTAATATCTTGTCGTCCTACAATAAGAATATGGGCGAAATTAATATTTGATATTTTTATTTAATTATCAATTTCTAACTGTGGGGAAAATGACTTGTCTTATCTTACGATATGATATAAGAAAATAATTTGCAAAACGGGGCACCCAAGAATATACCCGATCCGACCCACATGTGACCGGGATCAAGTTTTGGAGGGAGCAGTTTTTTGCACGTCTCCATCTTTTTTTCTCGATCACATGCATAATGTCTGCAAAAACGAAAAGGAAGCGAAGCACTCGTGCAGAAGAATTGAAGGGATGGATCATCGAGAAGGAGACTTTTGTGTGGCTAAAATCGAAACGTAAAGCATTTGATTGTAAGTGAAATTAATTCTTTCTTTCTTTTTATTTTCTGAATATAAATTAGAGTTTTATTTTTCGCTTGGAACAGATTGTTTATTTATTTATATATACAACAAAATAATAGAGGTTAGTTAGGCCTAACAAAAAGATTGATTTTGATATGTAGTATATTTAACTACATTTTCTTCTAGAAGATTAAGATTTAGGTCTTAAGATATAGGAAAATGGAAATGGATTATACTCTCTGGAATTTATGTGATTGCAAAAACAGAATCTTTTCTGGTGCACAAATGTGTCATCAGCATCAAACACTGATAAATAACAAGTTAATTTTATAAAGTAGATTTTTTTTTGGAATAATATCTGCCATTATTCTTCCACTTGATTTAAATTAATAATATTTGTCTTTAACAAGTATATTTATATAAGAATAGGTATTTTTATGTAATATTTTAATAGTTCGGATCAGATCGAATAAAAAATCTGTCTCACGAAATTTTTGAGATCCTTTCGGATAATAGAATTGTGGGGCTAGGTCTTGGGTGAGTTTCGTGATCGTTTCAAATAATAGAATTGTGGGGCTAGTTCTTGGGTGGCGGACCAACAATTATTGTGGAGCTCAGCCGTATTGCCCCCACCACCCCCCGCACCCCACCGCTTGTGCCATTTTCTTTTATATCAGGTCCACTATATATAAAATACTAATTAAGTAAATAATAAATATACCTTTTTCAAAATAACATCATCCTAATAAATCATTAATCGATATAGTAGTAATAGGAGTAAATGAAATGAGCTTCGTTCATGAGTTTTTTGAGAAGGTTCGAAAAATATTTTATTTATATTCGAGTTTATCGAATTTAAGCCGAACTCGAACTTTTTCGAACCGAAATCGATCCCTAATTATTTTTGTTCGATAGTTTGCGAGTCACTCACTAACATTGATATTAATATAATATAATAATATATTAAATAAATAAATTTCGAACATTTCGAATACTTATTTTCGAGCAATAGTTCGAATATTTCAAGAATATGTTCGAATCTTTCGAGCAAAACTCGAACTTGAGATTTAATTCGAACCAAATTCGATCAAAAAATTTTAAAATTTTCGAACTTTGAATTAAGCTTGAACTCGAATAGAAGTAATTCGAGTTTTCAAATTTTCGTAATATTCAACTCAATTTAATTCGTTTACACCCCTAACAGTAACTAAAAGATCATATTCACGAATATTTATAGCACACATTTGAGTTATATATACTATCAATTATTACTAACATCTCCACTATTACTATTATCATTATTACCATGATCAAAGACGAATTTCCTTTTACCATATGTAGTAGCGAGGTTACAAGAACAATAAAGGTTTTTATAATTAGTCATTTATAAAATTCCATTTTTTTTTTATATTTGTAGCGAAACTATATATTGAAGTTTATCTAAATGACTTTTTTGATTTATTTATATTATTTTTAAAGTAGTTTTTAGCTTAATTACAAGTTGCCATCGACTTATTTTCTTCTTCTTCTTTTGTTTGATTTGTTCATCCATGCTCATAAATTTTGTGTATATGAATTGTTTATGTGCGAAATTTATTGATTTGAGCAGCTGATGAAATAATATTTTTGCAAATATTTTATACACGGTTATAGCTATACATACATTCATTGGACTTATATATAAGATAATGTCACGTGATTTTCCTTACTACAAAATATTTTTTTTTTGCTTATAATGTAATAATCCAGTATAATGATAAGAGACCTAGCATGCATGCATGTTTGATTTTGTTTAAATGTTTAAACAGAAAATATTGAAAACTAATCATCACTAAAACTTCTTTTTGTTTAAATGAAATGAACTTTTAATGTTACAACAACTCTATATAGTTTCTTAATAAAGAAAACAAACTTTAGGAAAGATGGCGAAAAGGGTCAAAAAGAGGGTAATGTAGTATATTTATAGAGATGAAATATAAATCTTAGAAAAAATAATCATATATATATATAAAATTCAGAAGCAAGATCTCCTGATCTCTCTTACCAATATCCTAATGCAATCTTCTCCAGCTATTTAGTCTTATCATAATGGAATTAATGAGGGGTCATTATCCATTATTTTTTTGCTTTTTGGCAGATATGTAAACATGTGATTACAATTATATATATATATATATATATATATATATATATATATATATATATTATAAATCTTTTAACAATATTTGTCATTTTTCCCTCCACAATAAAAAGAATGAGCTCATATATTGTTTTGTTACGTAGTACTACGTAAGTATAAACAAAATAAAATGGAAAATATGTATTTCACGTACACCTCCTTATCTTCACCTTCTATCGTCTTTCCTGTCATCATTTATTTCCACTTAAATCTAAAATTTTCAATAGAAAAGATCCGTTTCTTCCCAATTAACATCTTCTTCCTTTGGTGTGGAAACTTTTGATATCCCAATATTTCTCAGGTTTCTTGAATTTTTCGCCATTCCTAATATTCATCTCTCTTTTAACTCTTTGGTGGGATTCCTTGGTTTTCAAAGTTTTACTTGGTAGAGATCACGAAAGTACTGAAAGAAATAAGAAGAAATTGCTGCAGCTAGCGCTGCATGGCTACAGACAATGAAAGAAAAGATTAAGCTTGATTTAAATTTGAAGTTCTTTTCACAGGTACACAATTAATCAGCCTTGCTTTTTTAATTAATTCTACTTGTATTGAAATCCTTCTACATTATGTGTTTCTTTTGTCGGAAGAAACTTGTAACTATCCATTTGTAATTCTTTCTTCCAATGATGAATATGATTATCATAATCTTGGGTTTAATTATGATGAATGAATCAACATAGACACTCTTCTGCTTCAATTTCTTTGGTTCTCTTAAGGAAAAAAAAATGGCAACTCGCTAGCTATCTTGTGTTTATTTAAAGGCATGATCTTGTTTATCTGTAATCTGTAATGCTCATCTAGATTGATATTTTAACATAAATGGTTTAAGTTCCTTATTATTATTTTTTTTCAATTTATTTATTTATTATTTTTTTTATCGCTAACAAATGTAGTGGAATTGTTCAGGAGCTGTTTAAGAAACTCAGTAGGGATTTTCTTGATCATCAGTTAGTATGATTAAACATGGAAATAGTATTTATAACCTGAATTCTTTCTCAGACACTGAGTACCTTAGAATCATTAAATAAAAAGATCGGCAATGAAATTGCAACATGTATTTATTTAATATATAATCTTGTGCAGAATTAATGTCTGCTACTGTTTGTGTATATTCAGCTACACCTGTACTCACCAAGGATGGACACCAATGGCAATAATGGAGATATCTGAATGGAGTTGTCTCCCCCGTGAATTGGCACATTTGCCCCTCCCAAGTCTTGAAAATGGCCACACAACCGAGTCCCTATCTTTCCCTCCAAATTCTAACCATTTTCTTGTCGTTTTTCCATCATTCCATGTGCATGACTATAGAGACGCAAGCCTTACTCAAATTCAAAACACAGCTCATTGATCCCTTGAACTTCTTGGATTCATGGAAATATTCGGATTCAGGTTCCCCTTGCAAATTCTATGGAATCACTTGTGATCAAGAAACCGGTTTCGTAACGGAGATTTCTCTTGATAATAAGTCCTTGTCAGGGGTGATATCCCCCTCGCTTTCTGTGCTACAGAGCCTCACTTCTTTGGTTTTACCATCTAACCTTATATCTGGAATCATTCCAAGCGAATTTCGAAATCTTACGAATCTCAGAGTTTTTAATCTCACGGATAACAATATGAATGGCACAATACCGGACTTATCGAATCTGATCAAGTTGGAGAGCCTTGATTTGTCGGGGAATTATTTCTCCGGTGCATTCCCGGCTTGGGTTGGAAATTTGACTAGCTTAGTCTCATTAGGCCTCGGTGAGAACGATTACGATGATGGCAAAATTCCAGAGAGACTTGGGAATTTGAAAAAATTGTATTGGCTTTATTTAGCTGGTTCCAATTTGAGGGGGGAGATCCCAGATTCTATATTTGAGTTGGATGCATTGGGAACTTTGGATATATGCCAGAATAAGATATCTGGGAATTTTCCGAGCTCGATATACAAGTTAAAGAATTTATTCAAGATTGAGCTCTACGGGAACAATTTGACTGGTGAAATTCCAGCAGGACTTGCAAATTTGACCCTTTTACAGGAATTCGATATATCTGATAATCAAATGCATGGGACTATTCCACATGAGATTGGAAACTTGAGAAAATTAACGGTTTTTCATCTGTTCAGGAATAACTTCTCTGGAGAAATACCTGTGGGATTTGGGGATATGCAGCACCTTTTTGCCATTTCTCTTTACAAGAACAGTTTTTCGGGGGAATTTCCGCAAAATCTTGGCCGTTTTTCGCCATTGAATAGTATTGACATATCTGAGAACAAATTCTCTGGTGCATTCCCCAGATACCTGTGTCAAAATGAGAATTTGCAGAATTTGCTTGCTTTGAATAACGATTTCTCCGGGGATTTTCCAGATTCCTATGCTGGATGTAATCCTTTGCAAAGATTGAGGGTCAATCAAAACAGGCTTAATGGGACTATTCCAGATGGAGTGTGGTCACTTCCTAATGTACAAGTGATGGATTTTAGTGATAACTATTTCACCGGAGGGATTTCATCAGGCATCGGAGATTCGAAGAATTTGAACGAGTTAACGCTGTCAAACAATGGATTCTCTGGTGAGATACCTAAAGAACTCGGACAACTTGTGCTATTGGAACGGGTTATCTTGAACAACAACAAATTCTCAGGGAAAATTCCATCAGAACTCGGTGCTTTGGAGCTGATAAATTCTCTGCAGCTAGAAGAAAATGAGTTCACTGGGACTATACCTTCAGAATTGGCCGGCTGTCCTAGGCTTGTTAACATAAATCTTGCTTGGAATTCTCTGAGCGGTGAGATTCCCGATAGTTTCTCAAATATGGTCTCATTAAACTCTTTGAATCTTTCGAGGAACCTTCTCAGCGGCCCAATTCCAAGAAACTTGGATAAGCTAAAGTTATCATCTATAGATCTGTCAAATAACCAGCTCTCAGGGACAGTTCCATCCGACTTATTGGCGGTCGCAGGTGACGGAGCGTTTCTTGGAAACAAAGATCTTTGCGTTGATGACGAGAAAAACACAGGACGGCTAATCAACACGGACTTGGGCCTTTGTCATGGGAAAAGCGGCCACAAGAATTTTATCAAAAGTAAACTGGTTATGTTATGTATCGTACTGTTTGCACTGGCGATTATATTAGTCGGTTTATTGCTAGTGAGTTACAAGAGCTTTAAGCAAAACGAGGCTGACATGGATAACAGAGTGGATGCGGAGAAAGAAAAACGTTCAAACTGGAAACTCGAGAGCTTTCAACAAGTTGAGTTCGAGGTAGATGAAATATGCAAATTGGACGAGGATAATCTGATCGGGAGTGGAAGTTCTGGAAAAGTTTATCGACTGGATTTGAAGAAAGGCTGCGGAACAGTAGCCGTGAAGCAGCTATGGAAGGGAAATCGAGTGAAACTCATGGCAGCAGAAATGGAGATTCTTGGAAAGATAAGGCATAGAAACATACTAAAGCTGTTAGCCTGCTTAACGAAAGAAGGTTCAAACTTCTTGGTTTTCGAGTATATGGAAAATGGCAACTTGTTTCAGGCACTTCACAGAGAAATCAAAGTCGGCAGGCCAGAACTCGATTGGTTTCAAAGATATAGGGTCGCTCTTGGCACGGCGAAAGGAATCGCCTATCTTCATCACGATTATTCCCCACCTATAATCCATCGAGACATTAAAACAACCAACATATTGCTAGATGAGGATTATGAAGCCAAGATCGCTGATTTTGGGGTCGCGAAGGTGGCTGAGCTAGTTTCTCCCAAGGAGTCTAATGTCAGTTGTTTTGCAGGCACTCATGGCTACATGGCACCAGGCCAGTTTATTTACTTCAATTCTAGAAATCATATATTAATTCAAGTTCATTTGACTGATTATTATAGATTGTTTTCATATGCAGAGATGGCATATTCACTCAAAGCAACTGAAAAGATCGACATATACAGTTACGGTGTCGTGCTGCTAGAGCTCGTTACCGGAAAAAGGCCGATAGAGGAAGAATATGGAGAAGGGAAGGACTTAGTTTACTGGGTTTCGGCTCATTTAAACAATCGAGAGAACGTACTAAAAATTCTTGATTCGAAGGTGGTCACCGAACTAGTTCAAGATGATATGATAAAGGTCTTAAAAATCGCCACTCTCTGCACCGCAAAGCTTCCAAATCTGAGGCCGAATATGAAGGAAGTGGTGAAGATGCTTATTGATGCCGAACCTTGCACCTTCAGGTCTCCGGACAGTTTCGAGAAATACGATGAGAAGCCCTTTCTGTCGGGTTGATTTGATTTTTGGTGTTCATGTAGATAGTAATATGTGTTATTATTCTGTTTGTTGCATTTTATTCATCAAAGTAGTGTGTGACTTCAGTCTTAATTATTGCTTATATATATTTTGTTTAGATGCAATTCAGCAGACAAAATTGTACTGCTTTTGGCAATTGTGGTATGTAATATTTTTTTAAATAAATTTTGTTGCTAGTTTGATTTCTTGGGTAGTTAAAACTTTTTACAGAGCTAAAATTTTTAAATCTTGCAATGTGATGTATAAATTCTATCAAAATAAATCGAGTTGCCCGTTGTAATTTATATTAATTTAGATCTCGCCAGCCAACAATTAAATAAAATAGATTATATGATAATTGCGGAAAGGGACCAAAGGCTGTACAAAAATTCAGTTTTGCCTTGCAAAATTATTCAACTTGCAATTTATGTTTTACTTTTTATATAAATAATTATTTCATACTCTTATATATACAAACGGATGGTGTTTCGCGCAAAACTGTTGAGTTTGCCATATTGTTACTTTTAACTATGTAAATTAAAATAAAAAGAAGAGGAAATAAGCTTTGGAAAAATAATTTTGTGCAATAAAAAAGTAGGAAAAATATTTTTTTCCCCACTAAATTAGTAAATTATCCAAATTTTCAGTGCATTAATTTGTCACACTTTGATGTTTATGTATTAACTTTAAATTTCTAACTATATTGTAGAATTGTTGATGTAGTGTCGGACATGCCATCATTTGCTGACGCCATGACAACAATTGATATTGCTACGTTAGTGTCTTAAGATGCTATATAAGTATTTTCTGCGTCATAAAATATGACTAAAACAAATAAAATTTATAAATCAAAATTAAATTTTTGAATACCGATCAAAATCCAAAATTTCAAATATACAGTGACCTTGAAAGCCAAATACTTTCTTTGGAGGGAGTGGATACTGGTAGCCACATGGTGAGCGCAAGCATCAAACTAGACATCCCACTTACGTTACTCCAGGCCTCATTCCGACCATACTAAAGTGCTCAATGGGTTTCAATCTTTAGGAGCTATCATAGTGAAAGTATACAATCTTTTATTTTCTTACTTGGATCTCTCGCTGTCGGCGCTGATATTCATTATCTGATGGCGATGTTGGCACGTTTTTAGGGAATTGACGATCATGACAAGCTTGTCTCAGCGCTTATGGAAGTTGACGTGGTGATTTGTGCGCTAGCTTATCCTCAAGTCCCCGACCAGATCAACATAGTTGAGGCTATTAAAGTCGCTGGTAATATCAAGGTACTTATTCTATTAAATATTTCTTAATTTCCAAAGCTCAACAGTAGCCGCGGAACCAAGATTGATCTTGTTTAGATGATGAAACTGACGTGACAAAAGCTCGAGCTGTCAATGTGTAATTATTAGAGATTTTTACCATCGGATTTCGGGTGCGAAGAAGATAGGATAAGCGTGTTACCACCATTTCAAGCGTTTCCCGACAAGAAGAAGAAAGTTCGGAGGGCCATAGAAGAAGCCAAAATACCTTACACATACGGGTCTGCAAATTGCTTTGGCGCATACTTTGTTAATTATTTGCTGTACGTAGTTGTGCTTAATTGTGAAGAAGATATTGGGATTTATACGATCAAAGTGGCAACCGATCCCAAAGCATGCAATCGGGTGGTAATATTCAGACCAAGAACCAACATAATATCACAGCTTGAATTGATCTCTCTGTGGGAGAAGAAAACAGGCAGGAGTTTTAACAAGATTCACGTGTACCTGAACAAGAAATTGCGACACACTCAAACAGTAAGATTTCCTGTTTAAATAATTCAGACATTTGAAAAATATCTTAAAAGGCCGACATTATATGTGCAGCTTTGCCAGATCCACGGAACACACCAGTGTCCATCGTTCACAGTGTATTGTGAAAGGGGTGACGATGAATTTTGAGATCGGGGAGGATGATACGGACGCTTTTGTGGTGTATTCAAACCTGTTCACTACAATTGATGAGGAGCTTCTCGACATTTTCTTGCACAATCCGCCGAAGCCTGCTTCGGCAGCATTTGAATGATCGATAAATGGCTGCCCGTAGCTGGAATTCTCACATAATTGCATGGAAAACATGGTTAACATTATCGGCTAGCCTTGGGACCGTTGTCCCATAAAAGCAACATGCATGCAGATCTGAGCCCTGATCATAAATTCTTTGGAGATGCTAAGGCTAGTATGAAGCAAAAGAGGTCTAAAAGGGAATCAATGAGTCGGATCTCGCGAAAAATAAGAATATTTATGTTCAACAAACTATTTCCTGATGTGACTATGGCACTACTGCTGTTTCTGACTATGCTTCTATTGAATTAATTGGCGCAGATGGAAGATTTTTTTTTTTTAATTTTGTAGGTTTTGGCTTCATGATCTTCCTTCCTCTTCTCAAAAATCGTTTCGTTTCCGCAATACAATTCGTTACTTATTTCTCCAAATTCTCATATAACCCTCGCTCATCTTACAAAACTCAAGCACATTTGCACGATGAAGTTGATTTCTTCAACCGGCTTCTCAGCATCAGCGAAAGCTCTAATCTTGAACAACCTGTTAAACAAATCCACTCACAGGTTATACTTACCTCGTTATGTTCGGCATTCTTGTCGGCTAGACTTATTTCTGTTTACTCCAAACTCTCCCTCATAAGTGATGCGCAAAAGGTGTTTGCTTCTGCTCCCGTGGATTGCTTTTGTAACCCATTTTTCTGGAACTCAATACTACGTGCTAACATTTCCCTTTCGAGATACAAAGAAACGCTGAAGTTTTATGGCCGTATGCGTGACCTTAACATTCAGCCTGATGGGTTTGGTTTCCCGTTGATTGCAAGGGCGTGTGGGATGAAGGGCGATATAAAACTATGCAGAAGTGTTCATTGCCATGTAATAAGTATAGGCTTTTTTAACAATGTGTATGTTAGTAATGAATTGTTGGGAATGTACGGGGAGATTGGACAGATGGATATTGCATCTAAGCTATTTGATAGAATGTCTGTAAGAAATTGTGTTTCTTGGAATATCATGGTGTCTGGTTTTACAAAAAATTTTGACTGCAGTAGTGCATTTGAGATGTTCTGTAGGATGGAGGGAGAGAGTTTGCAGCCGAATTCGGTGACATGGACCTCGTTGCTTTCAAGTTTTGCTAGGTGTAGCCAGAATGACAAGGCATGGAAATTTTTTGTTTTGATGAGAGAAAAAGGGATTAATGCAACCGCTGAATCTATCGCTGTTGTCATATCAACATGTGCTGAGTTGAAAGTATGCATTAAAGGTGAGATTTTACATGGGTATGTAATCACCGCCGGTTTTGAGAACTATGTATTTGTGAGGAATGCACTTATAAGTATGTACGGGAAAAACAACAATGTAGAAAATGCAGAGTATTTGTTCTTAGGACTGAAGTCAAAGAGCATAGTTAGCTGGAATGCATTGATATCGTCCTATGCTCAGGCAGGATTGTGTGATGAGGCTTTTTCAGTGTTTCTTCGTTTGGACAATTCAGGAGATGATTTGAAGGTAAGATCAAATGTGGTCACTTGGACTGCTCTCATTAATGGATTTGTTTCAAAGGCTCGGTATAGTGAACCGATGGAAATTTTCCGGCAAATGCTGTTTGCTCAAGTGCTGGCCAACGCTGTAACAGTTGCCAGCATGTTATCAGTTTGCGGAGAATTATCAGCACTGCCTCTCGGTAGAGAAATCCATGGCCATTGTTTCAAAAGATTAATGGATACAGACATTTTGGTGATAAATGGTCTGATTAACATGTACATGAAATGTGGTAGCCTGTGGACCGGGCATTCATTATTCGTAAAAATGATTTACAGGGACATTAATTCTTGGAATACAATGATCAGTGGGTATGGCATGCACGGACTTGGCCAAAGTGCTCAGAAAATGTTCGATCAGATGTTGGACTCTGGAATTCAGCCAGATGAAGTTACTTTCGTTGCCATTCTTTCTGCATTTAGCCACTCTGGTCTCGTTGCTGAGGGATGTGCCCTTTTTGACCGGATGACGTGTGATTTTCAAATCGAGCCTCAATTAGAACATTACGCTTGCATGGTTGATCTTTTGAGTAGAGCTGGGCTTCTGGAGGAAGCAAGTGACATTTTGAAAAGCATGCCCATGGAACCGAATAAACCTGTTTGGGGAGCCCTGTTAAATGCGTGTAAAATGCATAAGAATACACATGTTGCAGCGGAGACGGCTCCACAGATTTTTAATTTGAGTTCTGAGGTAACAGGCAGCTACATGTTGCTCTCAAATTTGTACGCTGATAGTGGAAGGTGGGACGAGTCTGCAAAGGTAAGGCTCTCAGCTAAGACAAGGGGTATGAGGAAAATCCCCGGCCAAAGTTGGATCGAGGTGAATAAAAAGTCTCACGCATTTGCAGCTGGGAAATCTTTGAACTCGGAGATTGAGGAACTCCACGGGGTGCTTCAGGATTTGAACCTCCATATGGTTATAGAGAGTCGTGTATCCAAGGGAATGTTGAGGACAGAAGCCGAAGTTGAAGAAGGATATACTTGGTAGATAATTAGTTATCACCTCTCGAAATATTTATTGCGGACGTGTATATTTAATTTGCCTCTATGTGCCGAATTTAATCCAAACAATAGGAAACAGTTCTTTGGTTGATATCAGTTTATGCCTCGTGTGGAGCAACAAATACTTCCTAGTTAAAACAATAATGAAGATGGCAATTTTGTTCATTCCTCTGTTTATTTTTCTGTTTAAATATAAATACACTGGATGGAGTAAGCTAATGAGGTAACGCACAGCTGCGAACACACATAGACGGCTCCTGTTTCAAATATGTTGCACATCATCATTCTTCATAGAAAGTTGTGATGCAATAAATTCCAAAAAATTTCAAACACAAATGGAAGCTGAGAATCTTGGCTTATTCTAACACCATTGAATCAAACTCTAAACAGAGTAGAGACAACAAATGTTCTTTGCAAATACTATAAAAAGTAATGATCAAAATAACTTTAGGCTTCTGCAGAAGGTTGGGTCAATCCTGCCTTCACCAACAGCTTGTTGAGCTTATCAGGTGAGCATATATGGAACTTCACTTTCCCAGAGGAGAGAAAAATCTCAGCGAGTTCAAGTTTTTCCGAATTCAGGCTTGTGCTATCCATAGTCTTGCTGAGAACCTTTATCGCAAGCTGCACAGCCTCTTCTCTAGAAATGTCATCTTTGTAATCCTGCTTGAGAATGGATTGAGCAGCCTGGTTATTAGCTCCAATTGCTGCAGCCTTCCAACCACCGAAATTTCCACTGGGGTCGCTCATGTAGAGCTGAAATCCAAAATTTTTGTCCCAGCCTGCGAATAGGAACGAAACCCCGAAGGGGCGAAGCCCCCCAAACTGTGTATAACCTTGCTTGGTGTCACATAAAGACTGAACTAATTGTTCAACTGGCATTGGTTCTTGGTAAGCATATGCATACCGTTGGGCCTGGAGTCTGGCTGTGTTGATGAGAATGTTGGCGTCAGACATGATTCCAGCCACAGCACATGCTACATGGTCATCAATCTTGTACATTTTTTCAACTGATGAGGAGGTCTCAAGCAATTTGGAAATGACTTTCTTTTCGCCAGCTAGTACGACTCCATCCGTACCCAAAATGCCTATAGCACTTCCGGCATTACCAATTGCTTCCATTGCATACTCAACCTGGTATAGTCGACCTTCTGGAGAAAAAATTGTCGTGCGGCTGTCATATCTTCGAGACATCTGCCTAACAAGACACATAATTTATCGATTTAAGATCAGAATCAATAACATAGATGCAATTCTGGAAAATCAAAAATCATATCATTGTCAAACAGCAGAATTATGACTCATTGATAATCGATCAAAAGAATTCTGAGTTACCCTATAATGAGAAGAATTCAGATTTCAATGGTAAAAGAAACACAAATGAAGTAAAATTATCACCAGAGAAGACATTAGGACATTGCTGATAGGAAGCTCAGAGCGTTAAGAGATCAAAATAGCTAAATTAACAAATAGGCTAACAAAAGCTCTGAAAAGGTACAACTTGTTTGCAGACCACAGACAAGACATACCGGGGCGACGCACACTAAAAAACAGAGCCGTGTGCGATACGAACATGTATACACGATCAATCTAAAGGAAAAAAAATCATACATCCCTTGACACTTTTAGCTAATCCTACCTGTGCTCACCGAGCAGCACAATAGCCGCTGAAAGCGCAGATCTTCCTAAACAACAATACGTTGTTTCTCTAGAAACTAATCATAATTCCATAGCTGCGGGACAATCCTCAGTTAAGTTCACTAAGCATCCCAAGAATCCACCTTCATTATCGAAACCAAGAAAAACAAAAGAAAGAAATGCGATACATTTTACCTTCCCAAGGACAAGATTTCTATCGAAATCACACCGATCCAAAGCACAATTAACAGCAAACTAATCAGAAACGCAAAAAATATACCTAGAGAGCAGCTTTTGGCTTTCGCAGCAAGAGATTGATTATTTGAAGAATGTTCATAAATATATTTAAGATTTATGTAGCTTTATCAGGCTTTTTGTAATAATAATGGGCCTATAATGGATCCAAAGAATTCAGTAAATGGCTTGTTAATAACTCTGACCCAATAAAATAATACTTCATTGGGCCTATATTGGGTTTATCAGGTCACGTTCATATATAAAAAAATTATTTAATGATAATAATAAAAGAAGAAGAAAGAAATTGCATGAATCATGCTAAAAGGGGCAAAACACATACATGCACGGTTGCACGTAACTATCAAACCTACCTTTTATTTTTGTCGGCAAAAAAAAAAAAAACAAGGTGATCGTCGCATAATTGTTATAAAAAAATGTATATAATAAATATTAAATCTAAAGAAATAAATATATAACTATTTCCTTTTGTATTGATGATTTATTATTTGTTATAATTAATTCATATTCTAAATAACTTGTCAATGTCCTAATAATAAAATACTTAATTCATATCCAATCAATAGGTGAATTCCTTATTGATTATAACATTACGGGTATTTGAGTAATGAAAATATATTTTGTTAGCGACTAATTAATCAATAAAATTAATTGTTATTATAATATAATTAAGAGAAACTAGCTAGCTAGTAATATGAAATTCATAGTTTTGATATTAAACGAGCGAGATAGGGAGACCGGGCTTGTAGCCCAGTGATCTCACCCTCTGTCAGATTAGCTGGCTCCCCGACTTCGAATCCTTCCGCGTGTGTTGTAATAAAAAAAATGAGCGAGACAGGCTCGCTGCAATAGCTTAATTAATATTTTTAATCATTTTAAAGTCAAAATAATATCCTCCGGGGAGGAAATAAATCCAGTAAACCTTTCCATCTTTTTGATTTGAAAATAAAATAAAAAAATTAGTAAAAGATATACCTAGCTTAATTTGGCTAAACAAAAAGAATATTTATTCAAGTGAAACATTGTGATTAAAAAAAAATCAAACGCTCGAAAATAACTCAAACTGATAATCATGAACCAACTTTTTCAATGATATAGAACTGAATCACCCAAAAAAAAACCATGTATAAAAAAAAATGTTTGAGATGATTTCGTCCAAAAGCAAAGTCATTCCGACGGTCAAGTTAACATATAATTTGAGAGAAAATAAATGTAATTGCATAAAAAAGAAGTAAATATCAGCCTCCCTTAAGCAGGGTCAATGGCTCTTTATCTATAGGCGTAGAATTCCAATGAATATGAAATTTTGTTATACACGACTGCTATTTCTGTCACGTAATATTCTATAATAACTTTAAAATATAATTAGAAATTTTATAGGATTTTTACCATATCATCACATTCAATTTGGTTACTAACATGACACCGCTGTACATGGAATTTACAGGACCGAACTCTAAAATAGAGATAATAGTAAATCGGGACCGAGTAGCGACAGATTTTCTAAGCACCGGTTTTCTTGTAGTGATTTATGAACTCGAGAGATATTGAAGTGACGTCAACAAAACATCATCAACAAATTAAAAAGAGATAGGGAAAAACCTAAAATAAATGAATCATAAACATTCCAAAAATACGAGCCATTCAAATGATTGTAAAGTCGTAAGAGCGGATGTAGCTAGCAATCGATAGAGTGTCACATTTCATCGCTTTAAGTTGAAGTTTGAAATTAAGTGAACTGAATTTTCATAGATACTTACAAACTCTTATATTTGATAATAAAGTAGGGTTAGGTCTTTGATTTAGAATATTCTTAAATGTCTTTAATTTTTTGATTTTGGCCCCAAAAAAAAAAGAAGAGTTTCATCAAAATTATGACGCATGTATAATATATACAGTGTTAGAACAATAAGACACCAGGCATTATAAGCAAATCAGATCTCGCCATATAATGATGGAGCCTTAGTCATAGAACTTCGATTCCAAAAATATGTAAGAGATTTATATTAATCGCGATATTAATATTTCAAGGTGGTCCAATTTTCAATCTTAAACTAATTGCTATCACATGGGTTTTTCGTATACTTCCAAAAAAATACCATATCACATGCTATACAGAAATTAAGATTAAGACAACAGGTTTCAGGATATACATATATAACACGTACGATTCTTGCATAAAAAATTATACAATTACTTGACTATAATTATCATCGTCAACATTTTCTAATAATTGAATATGATACAGCTTGCCTTGTCTCTCCCACAACATTTTTACAAGAGACTAAATTGAAGAAAATATTGCTTATTATTACACAAGAATTACTAGAAAGTAAATTAACTTATACATGCATGATAGAGTAGAGACAATGTTGAAGTAGTAGTTAGCTAGCTCTAGTAACTTAACTCGGGCGACGACTGAGAAGATTATGATTATAAGGGCTCGATTTAGGAAGATAAACAAATTGATTCGGAAATGGCACAAGATCTCCTGCAAGAAGCCTGCATAATCATGAATCCAAATCCATCGCTCAAAGACTTTGAAATCTTGGATCTTCCTTTCCAAATGCTACCGAAATATGTGCCATGGTCATGTTCATCCTTGGAACATGCCACCAGTGCCGCAAAAAAGGGATCCCTTTTCAACGTCCTATTGCCAGCTTGATATTTCTTGGGAGAGATCTCCTCGTGATGGTGCAGTTTCTTGGAGTTGGAGTTTCCGGCGGGGGGTAATGGGAGGAGACGCCGCCCAGAGGGTTCTTTCTTTATCGCGACCTGGCGTTTGGGCATTCCGGGGATTTGTTCCCACGAGAATGGGACTCCATTGATCAATTTGAGAGGCGTTGTTGGGCTGAACGGTGGGAAATCTATGTTGAGCGGCGATGATATTGATGATCCTATGGATGAATCCGACGGTGATAATGGTTGCAGCATAGATGTCCGGCGAGGGGTTGGCCGGATTCTTGAGGAGGAATGGACAGATTCTACCTCATTAAGCAGGGTCTGAGCTTGCCTAGTAGTCATTGCTCTTGAGGAGTGAGAGGAGGAGGAGGAGGAGGAGGAGGAGGTGAGCATGTACCATACATTTTCGTGTACTTGTGGAAAATATATGAAAATATGTTTCTGGAAGGGATAGAAACGAGAGTAAATAATGAATTTTGAAATAAGTGGCTGGAATACATGCGCGATGTGGATGTTACCTTAGCATGCATGTGTGGTTATCTATATCTACACACATATATGCATGTATGTATAAATTAAAATGCTCAATTTTTAATCAAAAAACGTGTAAAGATTTCACAAGCTAGCTAGAATTTCCTTTTTTCCTGGCGACTATAAGAAAAGGTTTTCTAAGATGGAAAAGCCAAATATATAATCCGAAATCTGTGGACATACATTGACGGGCGGGAGAGCCTCTGCTTTATTTGTGGCCAATTGGCGTGGCATGTGATGAATTGTGGGTCTCCCGTGGCTTTTGTTTTCTCTTGGTATCCCCATTTCTTAGCTCCATCTTCCACCACTATTATTATTTTTTTTATTTCGAATAGATAAATACATTTCCTCTCGTCCCAATTCAGTCCAAACTGCAGCGCCCTTTTTCTGCAAAAACCAATTCATTCAAATGATCTCGGCAGCTAGAGGTTCATAGTGCAAGCTCAATCGAACAGGTCATGGACTGATGGAGTCAGAAAATGGAGGTTGGGGAGGCAAAATTTTTCAAGACAAGATCAAATATTAGGATGGAAAGTGAAAAAAATAAATTAATGTTAAACTCTAATCGATTTAATTTAAAAAATCACAGGACGCATCCACCCACCCCTCACCTCCGTCTCTGCAATAGGTTAAATCCAAGCTTGCTATTTTAGTGCAATTTATCCATTATTATCCATGTTACAGCCAGCATCCGGTACTGATCCATTGTTTTCATTTCACCGACATCTGGATTGCATTGGGATTGAAGCATCATTTAAAAGTTCAGTAGGGTTATTGATATGGCAAAGACCCCACAAATCTTTGATATTTTACAGATTTTAAAAGAATATTTAAATTTTACTAACAGTAAAACATATTATCGAACTACAATACAAGAAAACCGAGACCGAACTGAAATAAAATGGTTTGTTTTATAAATCCCCGTATAAATTAATAAAATGTTTTTGTATGGTGGATACTACAAATCGGCCTCATTCATGCAATTATCAATGTATTTTACACTTGGGTTTCATTATTTTTGAATATGTATTTTAGAAGAAATTACTTTTCCCACGGTATGTTTGAAAGGATGATCGAATTAAGAAATATTTTTCGGAAAATTTTATTATTGAGAATATTATTGGACTTAATTAGTTGCCGGTCCTCACCACTTCAGTCAGGGTCGTTTGGGCCTAGAGTCCATAGCTATAAATGCATGGATCATCTATAGAATGAGTCCAATTTTATGGGCCCAACCCACATCGTTTCGATTAAAACTGATTGCATGTATAATGATGATCAACTATACAAAAATGAACGGATTTTCGACGATCTCCTAATTTACGGATACAAGCAAGTGTAGCGTATTTATTTCCAAATAAAACAATATATATTAATTTCTATCCTTTTTATATAAATAAATTCATTAATTTTTGTTAATCTTAAAGAATTTTGTACACCGTCTTGTGTAAACTGTAATTTATACATTTTTTTTTTGTGTTTTAATTTTACTGAATTTTGAGTACTGGTGATCATGTTTAAGAGAACATGTTAAGTCAAAATTGTGAAAACAATCCAGGCAAAAACTTGTGTGAGACGGTCTCACGGATCGTATTTTCTAAGACTGTTATTTGGGTCATCCATGAAAAAGTATTACTTTTTATGCTAATAGTATTACTTTTTATTGTGAATATCGGTAGGTTGACCCGTCTCACAGATAAAGATTCGCGAGACCATCTCACAAGAGACATACTCCACAATCAAACCACCAATAGTACGAATTTTATCTTTGTTTTCTTAAAACAACGTATATTAACTCCTAATTATGTAGCATATTTCTTTTTTCTCAAATATAATTGAAAAAAGAAGAAGAATATGAAATAATTTAAAGATTAGTAGGTTATACCGTAATGGCATATCAAATTTAACCAAAAATAAAAAATAAAAATCACGGCTCTCTCCATTTTTCCTGCCCCCACAGAAAAAAAATACATGTAAATATTTCGTAGGAAATAATATCTTATAGATAATTATTGTTGGCATAGCCAATGGACTTTTAATGGATGTTAAGAAAATAAAATACATAATTTGTAAAACAGTCATATAAAACTGAATATTTTTTCCCTTATTTTACAAATCCACCACATAAATACAACGCATATATTATTTTAGTGGTTCTCTCGTATATTTATAGCTTTGATATGGTCAACTTCCAGTGTGAACATCTATGTAATATAAGGTCTCTTGTGAGACGGTTTCACGAATCTTTATCAACTCCACCGCTATTCACAATAAAAAGTAATATTTTTTCATGGATGATCCAAATAAAAGATTCGTCTCACAAAATACGACCCGTAAAACCATCTCATACAAGTTTTTGCTTATTTATATATATTTGACGCCTAGAATTCCTTTTCCATTTCCAACTGGAATTTATTATATATCATTCTCGGTAAAAGAAAATTAAAAAGTGGCTTCAATCTCCCAGCAATACTTTTCACTTGCACATGTACAATTTTCAATGTGCATGAATGTTATTTAAAATCGAATATCTTCAATTTTTGGGAAAATTACAATAACACCTCATGTCAAAATCCATAATGCGAAAAACCTCTGTATAAAATTAATTGCATTTAAAATCCTATGTTTTAAAAATCAGCATAAAAATACTTACAAATGAACAAATAGTATACGCTCAATTTTTTTAAACAAATGGTTAAATGAGCTTGATTTTAAAAAATGAAGGAATTTTTTTTATTAATCTTTTCAAGGGATTTCATGGTCTGATGTGTTGGTCCCACGTGCGGAATTTGAGATAATAAAACCCGAAAAATAAAAAATAAAATGGACACCGAGATTTACGTGAAAAACCCCTAAAAATTATTAGGGTAAAAACCACGGGCAAGATGAAAAGAATTCCACTACAATATTTTGTGGTGTACAACTCACTCACTGTGTTTCCAAAGAGAACACACACTCTCTTAATACAGGAGAACAAAACACCTCACAAATATTATAGAACTAAGCACTCAAATGCTTATAAGATGAGAGAAAACTTGAAGAATGGATGATTTGAAATGAAGGGAGGAGAGCTTTATTTATAGAGCCCCTTGTCCGTGTGAATACGCGTTAAAAACGCGTATTAAAATTCATCTTCAAATTTTCCTCGGCCAACCCACGTTTTTCGTTCAGCCCATTCAAAGTATGTCACCTTTGGCCCCATATCATTTAATTTTTTTTTGCCGACATTTCTCTCACTTGGAGATTTGATTGAGAACCAAACACATCTCCACACATTCTTTCAATCTTGACATTTCCTGCTGCTTACGTTTTTGCTAGACCACTTGAGGATCTACACCACTCAAACTTTTCAATGTTTACTGGTTTGGTCAGAAAATCAGCTATGTTGTCCTTTGTATGGATCTTTTGCATATCCACGCTTCCTTCTTCTACTAGTTCTCGCACAAAATGAAATTGTACTCCAATGTGTTTCGTCCTGGAATGAAAGGCTGGATTCCTTGCGATGTGCAAGGCACTCTGACTGTCACAAAACAAAGGAACATTCTCTTGTTTGTGCCCGATCTCCTCCAATAACCTTTTAATCCATATTGCCTCCTTGCAACCTTGAGTAGCTGCCATGTATTCTGCCTCTGTTGTAGATAACGCCACAACTGTTTGCAGTTTTGAAACCCAGCTTACTGCTCCCCCTGCAAGTGTAAACACATAATAGTAGTAGATTTCCTCTTATCAGGATCACCTGCATAATCTGAATCGACAAAGCCCCTGAGTGTAAAATCCGATCCTCCATAACATAATGCAGCATTCGAGGTACCCTTAATCTATCGAAGGATCCTCTTAACAGTACTCCAATGCTCTCGTCCAGGATTCGCCATATACCGACTAACTGCTCCCACTGCTTGAGCAATGTCCGGTCTTGTACATATCATGACGAACATCAAACTTCCCATTGCTGATGTATATGGTACTCGAGACATCTCCATCTTCTCTGCTTCACTGCTAGGACACATCTCGGAGGATAACCTGAAGTTAACAGGAAGAGGGGTCGAAATTGGCTTACTATCTTGCATGTTGAAGCGTTGCAAGACTTTCTTCAAATAATTTTTCTGGGAAAGCCAAATCTTTCTGTTACTTCTGTCTCGGTAAACTTGCATCCCTAGAATCTTGTTTGCTGGTCTCAAGTCCTTCATATCAAATTCCCTAGCCAACTGTGCCTTCAATCCTTGGACCTGATCTTTGTTGGGGCCTGCTACCAACATGTCGTCCACATACAACAGCAAAATAATATAATTATCACCAGACCTCTTGAAATATGTACAAGGGTCTGCACTCAGTCTGTTGTATCCAAGACTATGATATAGGAATCAAATCTCTTGTACAAACACCTCGGCGCCTGTTTGAGACCGTACAGAGATTTCTTCAACCTGCAAACCAAGTTCTCTTTGCCTTTTTTCGCAAAACCTTCTGGCTGGAGCATATAGATTTCTTCTTCAAGATCTCCATGAAGAAACGCCGTTTTCACATCTAGCTGTTCTAGATGTAGGTCAAACACCGCACACAATGCCAACACCACTCTGACTGTTGTAAGCCGAACCACAGGGGAAAATATCTCATTGAAGTCAATGCCTTCTTTCTGAGCATACCCTTTTACCACCAATCTAGCACGATACCGCTCCATTTGGTTATTGCCATCTCGCTTGATCTTATAGACCCATCTGTTACCGATGGCTTTCCTCCCTCGTGGTAGTGTAATAAGATCCCAAGTTTTATTCCTGTCTAATGCCTCCAATTCTTCTTGCATTGCTATCATCCACAAAGATATATCCGAGCTTTGAGTAGCCTCGTGGAAACTCGATGGCTCACCATCATCTGATAATAGACAATATGCAATGTTGCTTTCAGTGACATAATCTGAAAGCCAACCTGGTGGTCTTCTATCTTGAGTTGACTGCCTCACATTAGAAACCTCAGACTCAACATGTTCTTGTTCTTCGTGCTCTGGTACTGCTTCACAAGAAACTTGACCTTCGTCCGTCTTATTTTCCACCTGAAAAATAGTAATTTCTGAATTCGGTGTGCCTTTGTCTCCCTTTACTTTATCTTCCTCGAAGATAACACCCCTGCTGATGACAAGCTTGTGAACAGTAGGATCTCACAAGCGAAACCCCTTTACTCCATCAGCATAACCCAAGAAGATACATTTTCTGGATTTCGAATCCAACTTTGATCTTTCTTGTTCATTGTAGATAACGTACACCGGAATTCTAAATATATGCAAATGAGAATAATCTGTCGGCTTCCCGGTCCACATCTCCATTGGAGTCTTCAGATCAATCGCCACTGAAGGAGAACGATTGATAATATAACAAGCGGTTTTGACTGCTTCTGCCCAAAATGACTTTTCTAGACCTGCAGTCCTCAAATAGCTCTTGTTCTGTCCAACAAGGTCCTGTTCATCCGCTCCGCCACTCCATTCTGTTGAGGTGTGTAAGCCGTCGTGAACTGTATCTTGATGCCCTCATGTTGACAAAATGAATCAAACTCGTCACTGGTATATTCTCCTCCATTGTCAGTCCTTAGACACTTGATTTTCTTTTCTGAATCAAGTTCAACCCGCGCTTTGAAATCTTTGAAGACTTTGAAAACATCTGATTTCTTCTTGATTGGATACACCCAACATCTCCTAGAGAAATCATCAATGAACGAGACAAAGTATCTCGCTCCTCCTGGGGATACAACCGGTGCTTGCCAAACATCCGAATGAATCAGCTCCAATATGCTTTTGCTCCTGGCAGTAGAAGTGCCAAACTTTAATCTGTGTTGTTTACTGGTAACACAATGCTCACAAAAAGGTAGTGACACTTTTGTAAGTCCCGGCAGCAGCTTCCGTTCTGAGAGAATTTTCAACCCTCGTTCTGACATATGCCCGAGCTTTCTATGCCATAACACTGTTAATTCTTCTCCTGAACCAATTGATGCAACAGCTAGTTCCGCCTCTTTGTGTGTTTCTCCCAAAAGTACATACAGATTTGCAGCAACTTTTTCCGCCTTCATAACCACAAGCGCGCCCTTCACAATTTTCATGATCCCGTTCTCGATACGAGTTTTGCACCCGATGTCATCCAGTTGACCCAAGGACAAAAGATTTTTCGTCAGTCCTATCACATGTCGTACCTTCTGTATGGTGCGAATAGTGCCATCAAACATTTTAATTTTGACAGTACCGACCCCAGCGATTTCCAAGACATGATCATTTCCCATGAATATAGATCCTCCTGAGACTGGTTCATAATGATCAAACCATTCTCTCCGAGATGTCATGTGCCACGTCGCTCCTGAATCCATAATCCATGTGTCACAAAATTTGTGCCTGCCTTCTGCAACTGTTTCTGCTTCGCTGAATAATATTTCACCACTGCCTGAAGTACTGGCCACATTTCCTTGAGAACTTTTCTCGATACTCGTACACTCTCTCTTGAAGTGCCCTTTAACGCCATATTTAAAGCAGTAAATATTTTTCTTCTTACTTCTTGACTTTGATCTACCTCGCCTTTGCCTCCCACTGGAGTCACTGTCCATGAATCTTCCTCTTATCATCCGTAAAGCCTCTGCTTGCTTCGAGGTTACCAACCTATCTTCCTTATTCTTGCGCCGGCTTTCTTCTCCGAGAACCGCAGTTAAGACTTCGTCGAATCTTAGAAAGCCCATAAGAATATTGTTGGTAATGTTGATGATAAGTTGATCGTATGAATCTGGTAGACTTTGAAGTATAAGCTCCGCACGTTCATTTTCCCCTATTTTATGCCCCATGGAAGTGAATTGAGCAAATAGAGTATTTAGTGTATTGATATGGTCGGTCATCGATGAGGATTCCGCCATCTGAAGAGTATAAAGCCTTCTCTTTAGGAAAATCATATTGTGTAGGGACTTGACCTCGTACATCTTTGTCAGAGTATCCCAGATAACTTTTGCTGTTTTTATCTCAGAGATACTTGACAAAACTTCGTCAGCTATAGCCAAGTGTAAATTGACAACAACATTATCATTCATCTCGTTCCACTTTCCATCATCTGTAATCTCCACCGGTCTATCTCCAATAGCCGCCAAGCAATTCTCCTTTTTTAAAACTGCTTGTATCTTTATTTTCCACAGCATAAAATTGCTTCCGTTGAACTTTGCTATCTTGTACCTTCCCGTCATTATGTCTACAACAATTTTAATAGACTGGATAAAATAATACCGCCTTAAATAAAAAATCTCAAAAAAATCTTTTCTGATGTGGAAGATCAGTCTAGGCTGCAACCACAGAGCATACTCAGAATTTTAAGAAATTTTAAACCAATGCTCTGATACCACTTGTTGGTCCCACGTGCGGAATTTGAGATAATAAAACCCGAAAAATAAAGAATAAAATGGACACCAAGATTTACGTGGAAAACCCCTAAAAATTAATATGGTAAAAACCACGGGCAAGATGAAAAGAATTCCACTACAATATTTTGTGGTGTACAACTCACTCACTGTGTTTTCAAAGAGAACACACACTCTCTTAATACAGGAGAACAAAACACCTCACAAATATTATAGAACTAAGCACTCAAATGCTTATAAGATTAGAGAAAACTCGAAGAAGGGATGATTTGAAATGAAGGGATGAGAGCCATATTTATAGAGCCCCTTGTCCGTGTGAATACGCGTTAAAAACACGTATTAAAATTCATATTCAAATTTTCCTCGGCCAACCCACGTTTTTCATTCAGCCCATTCAAAGTATGTCACCTTTGGTCCCATATCATTTAATTTTTTTTTGCCAACATGATGTAATGATGTCTGATTTTTTTAGAGGATAATGTCGGCCTTAATTATTAGTTGTAAAGTTGGTGAAATCATAAATGAGAGCGAGATGTTTATAAAAATCAATCCTTTTTTTTAATCATTTGGAAAGGACATAATATGATTTTGTACTCGTAGCTAGTTGCATCAACGAGGACGGGCTTGGTACAATTAACTACGTACGGTACAAAACCAGAATTTAACTTCGTCACTTAAATCTATATATGATCTTTTGGATGCATGTGGATTAGCATGACTGGCTGGCTGGCTGGCTTTGAAATTCAGACCTGAAGCCATGAAATTTTGAACCATGCATGTTTCCCAGCTAGCTGTCTTTTAATTTGTCATATTGGGACATTTGATTTAAGGAAAAAAGGCAAAAGGAGAAAATATCTTACTAGACCAAAGCAAAATTAAATTGGATGAGGATCGGGATGAATGAGGTTGACAATATATCTTGCGTCACAATCAAACATAAAGTGACTAGCAACTGTTGATGTTAAAATTATTATTGTTATATTCGCACTTACAATAATCATGTTGTTCCGATAAATTCTTAAGAATTGAGGCTTGCAATAATCATGATGTTCTGATAAACTCTCAAAACTTGTGCTATGGATGCATGTTTTTTTTTTTTTCACTCGTGGATGTTCTTGTTATTGTGGAGGCGATGCCGACTTTTTTGTTCCTGAAAGACGGACAGGAAGTGGACAGGATTGTTGGAGCACGTAAGAAAGAATTGGCAGCGAAAATTAGCTTCCATGGTACCGTCGTGACCGCTTGATGTTAAAATTATTATTGTTATATTCGCACTTACAATAATCATGTTGTTCCGATAAACTCTTAAGAATTGGGGCTTGCAATAATCATGCTATTCTGATAAACTCTCAAAACTTGTGCTATGGATGCATGTTTTTTTTTTCACTCGTGGATGTTCTTGTTATTGTGGTGCATAATCTCAAGTATTTCTTGTTACCGTAAAATTCCAATGTATTGAAACTTCTTGTATTTGATATAGTCTTCCCGTACCGGATGTTCTTGTTATTGTGCATGAAACAACTTATCATATTCTATTTAAGAGAATTGGAAATCTTCCCGTACCGGAACTTTCCAAACAAAATGGGATAGACTTGAAATTTATAATTTATTTAATTTCTAAATGACTCAATTATTTACCTGCAAGGCTCTGAGTTATAAGGTTCGATTTACCTAAAACTTTGCCAAAGACCTAATGATTGTTGGTTACAACCTGAATTTTGGCATCCAAAAACATTCATGTTCAATTTGGTTTAGTTGAGTTATTTTCTTTTTGAAAAAACGGAGATGCTTTTCTACCATACCACCTCTCTCTGCCTGCATAAATTTGCATAAATAAAAGTCAAGCCACCCAAAAATTTGCCAAATTCTTGGTGATTGCCTGAACGTTGGCATACACAAATATATTTATACTTTTAACATCATCTTTAGCATTTTACAGTTTGTTTGAAAACCTTTTATATTTGGTGTGATATGAAATTTGATATTTCCATCCTTTGAAATGTATGAAATTCCCAATAATTGAAAAAGATTGAAAATTTAGTCATATAATTCAATACCGATTAATGATACAAGTCGGCCTTGTCATCATCCTTTGATGCAGCCACCGAAAATGGACCACTAAATTCAATATTATTTTATTGAAAATGCAATCATTAAGTCACTGCTCATTAATCACAACGACTGATGAATGTTTACAACTTTGCATATACCAAAAGGAATTTAATCATCTCCTGTTTATTTCAGCTACAGAATGCTAAAATTTTTCAACTTCAAAAGAGAGGAAAAAATAGAATGTTTAAAATCCTACAATAAAGAATATGTTATTTTTTAAGCGTTAAGTTGCAGCATTGCTATTTAGGAATATTAAGGTTTATAGCTTCGAACTAAAAAAAAAACTGCTTATCCAAAATTACTGTACACTTGAATTGAAAAGATTGTGACTTCCGACTTTCATGGAGATATATAAACCGTTATCAGTTTTAAATGCATTTGACAAATCTTGACTAACCCAAACTAATTATAAGTAAGAGGAGTTTGAAAGACAGCGATGTTATATCATTTTTCAATCCAAGTTCCATATTCCTAGCACTGGAAATTGAAAGGTTTTGAATTCAGGTAGATGTGAGCTATTTATTGATATCCTTTTTGCTAATTCGATTAGTAGAATATATGGTTTATTATTTTCAAGGTCCAACTATGCCCTCTTTCACTATAAAAATAGCTTGTGCTTGCTCCTCTGTTGCTCTTGTTCGCCATGTCTACCTAACACAGCCACCTTGACAATGGTTTGCTTGCTTCCTTGTTCTGTCTTCCCTTCATTTCCTTTTTTACAATTGCTTAAATTTTTATATTTGGTGACACATCATATACTACATGTTAGCTTGTTTTTTTTTTTTTTTTTTATGTTATTTGGCTTTTTTCCTCAGGTTCAAATCAACAGTTAGCCACAAAGGCTCGCCTATGCTTATAATGATGAATGCAGAACAACTCTTTTTGTACTTTTTGGGTTTCTACTTTTGGAAAACACAAAGTAAATTTCATGTACTTTATAATTTGGTTATGTTACTTTACAAAATATCGTTTGATGCCTACATTTTGTTGTCGTTTTGAGAAAAAAATTAAGGGGGGTGTATTCAATATAAGAGATTTATTAACTTTTAATTACTTTTGTAGATTTTAAAAGTCTAGATGTATTCAATTAAGACTTTTACATACTCTATAGAAGTCTAGTGGTATTCAAAATAGACTTTCATAGAGTTTTAAAAAGTCAAGTGGTATTCAACATTGACTTTTAAAAACTCTATAAAAGTCTATAGGTATTCAAATTTTCCATAGACTTTTAATAACTTCATGGAATTCATTAACAAACAAACATTAAAGGCTAATGTACAACTATAAATTGTAAAAAAATGTATTTGGTTCAACCCAAAGATTTGGATGGATTTTTTAAACTTTTAACTCATACACAAGCTATTTATTTTTCTCTCTGTCGCTTCACATCACATCTCTTCTTATATTCTCTCCTCTCATCTATCTCTATCACTCTATCAAATTTTCGAAGTGTATCTCTATATATATTTTCATCTTTCCTTTTCAAAATTTTCATTTTTTGGCTGGTTGTTCATTTATAATTTTTTATTTTAATATCACAGGAAATTTTGAATTGTAGAATTGATTTTGTGATTTTTAATTTATTATTTATACAAATTAATGTAATATTCAATAATAATAAACGATGATCCAAAAAAATGTTGCTTAATTCTTAATAATTGAATAGTTTCGTAACAACCATGATTTTTTAAATTCATTTTAGCATTTTCAATTAATATGTAAGCTATTATATTTTTATACAAAATTATATTCACACAATAATAATAATATTCTTTTCACATGTATATTATCAATTTAAAAACAAGATTACAGATTAATCAATTGATGTATTTTAAAAAATTTCCAAACATACATACAAACCCACATATATACACATGTAAGGATTAAATGATTTAACTTTTAAATAAGTAAAAATTTATTTATTAATATAAATATTGAAAAATAATTTCAAACTGAATATGTTATATATGTCAATTAATTATTAGTTCAAATAAATTAATAAAAAAATAATATGTTATGATTAAGTACAAAATCTATAAAATTCTATAAAAAAAAGTTCACAAAAGTCTATAAAAATCTTGCAAAAAAGTTTACATAAATCCACATAAATGTGTTTATAAATCTGTGAGATTCTGTAAAAGTCAATAAAATATCAAGTCCATAAAAGTCTATCATTTGAAAAAGTCATTAAAAGTTATCAAAACTCTAGATTGAATACACCCCACTAAAGATGCTCAGTTAATTAAAGCTATAATAATGATACTTTAAATATGCAATTAAAACTTTTAGCCCTTACATCTATTGCACACAAACATGTACAAATTTAGTGCATGTAATCTTCAAAACGGCTTTTGTTTCTAATTTTTTTTACCACATGCATACTTATATGTTTAATTATCTACCGTTTAACATTCTTGTTATGTTATAATTTTTTAATATCCATCTTTTACTAACTACAAATTCACTTTATGAACCAAATTCAATATAAAACAATGCTTACTATACATGTATTTAATGTGAACACTATCAATATAACTATCTATTTCAGAAATATATAACCAACTTAACAAAAAGATTTTACTCCAGCTCAATATTGGGCATCTTATTACGAAACATATCTAACATGGAATCAAACCTATTACTCCTACTAAACTATGCAATAGACATAGAAACAATACTAAAAACCAACAAATTTCATCAAAACAACCATATACATGTGCGTAAACGTATTATAAATTTTATATTATTACGAACTCCAAACAATTTTTATTTATAAAATTTACTTTCTTTTATTAAGCCATCATTGTTATTTTTTATTCTTTTGTCTTATGAATTAATATTAACTCACATGTTTATATCTCATAAAAAAACCCTAAGACAGCGGCAAATCAACACTGCTCAACGCACTCGGCTGCCGGCTCCACCACGGACACGGCCTTACCGGAAGTATCCTCTACAACAACCGGAAGTTATCAAAACCGGTTATTAAAAAAACAGGTTTCGTAACACAAAATGATGTGCTATACCCACACCTCACAGTTCGAGAAACCCTTGTTTTCTGCTCATTACTTAGACTCTCGAATTCAGTACCCAAAAAGGAGAAGATTTCTATCGCCGAATCTGTGATTAACGAAATGGGTTTGTCGAAATACGAGAACACGATAATCGGCAACAGTTTTATCCGCGGGATTTCCGGCGGTGAAAGAAAAAGAGTGAGCATAGCGCATGAGATTCTGGTAGACCCAAGTCTGTTGATCTTGGACGAGCCCACTTCAGGGCTGGATTCAACAGCGGCGTTCAGACTAGTGACGACGCTGGTTGGGCTCGCAGCGAAGGGGAAGACGGTGGTCACATCGGTGCACCAGCCGTCGAGCCGTGTTTACCAGATGTTTGATGATTTGCTGGTGTTGTCGGAGGGAAGGTGTATATATTTCGGGAAAGGGAGCGAAGCAATGGGTTATTTCGAAAGCATTGGGTTCTCACCCAGTTTCCCGATGAATCCTGCTGATTTCCTGCTTGATATCGCTAATGGTACGTTGTCCTTATCTTCTCTCCACGCATTTTATTAATAATAATAATTGTAGACTAGTTGGTCAAGTTGTGGAGTGCTCATTCATCAAATTTTGAATAATTGTTTCAAATTTATTTAAACACGAAGTTATTTGTTGATCTAAATTCTTATCGAGGATCAAGGGGAAGATGAAGGGTCCACTGAAGGCTAGCGGGATCTATCTCAGCTGATATCCAACAATTAACTTTTTACATAATTTTTAGTTAAGAAATGAAATATATCCCCCTTAACCCTTAAACGTCGTGTTCTCATTCCAATATTGGAATCTCTTCCATCTTGCCCCCAATCATTTCAGTTCTTTAATACTAAAGGTGTTGGAAATTTAATTCTTTATGGCGCAATTGGTTGAGAATTGAGATGGAAAGGAGATACTTTTCGGTGGGAATATCATGTGCACAACATAAATGACTTATTACATCATAAATATGCAGTAAAAGTCGAAACATTTTTTTTTTATTCTTTGCCGAGTTTCTGGGCCATGCTTTGGTAAATGTCTGCATGGATTGATTTAGATTTTGAAATTTATTATAATTATTATCGAACATGTTTGATTTGATATAGACTTAAATTGAAATTCACTTGGATTTAAATTAACTCATCATTATTCTTATATCTCCGACAATACCAGATAGGAGGCTTGATTTTGCAAAACTTGCTGGATATGGATTCAATCAAGAATTAATTGTTTCTGCTTCGAAATTTGTTCAGATTCTGATAAGAGAACATTGATAATTTGTGGTTAATCGATGACATGTTCAGGATCTGTTGATCTCCTAATGAAACTAACTATTAATTGGGGAAAATGTGCATTAAAGTTGATCATATCCTTTGAATTCATTGGTTTAAAACCAAAAGTTGTCTTGAATAATGCTTAATGGACTATGTTGAAGTGGACTTGGGATTGGAGCTTTCTTCATTTTACCAAATTTTGAAATATTTAATTGGTCTTTATCTATTGAGATACAAAAGTTGACCAGTCATTATATATTGTAGTTTGAAAGAGACAAGTTATGGTTCTCCTAGAGAAGAACATCTCGAGTACTTGTATATATCAATATAATTATCTTGTACTAGCTTCCCTTGACAAGAGGACATCCTCATCTCCCATGTCCGTAGTACAATTTTTTACTCTTCAGAATGAATGGACAGTGTGTATCAACATTAAAAGCCAACCCATGTCATATTCTTTGCCATAGAAATGCCATACAAAATGACAGGGTGCCATCTAGCTAGGATTCGGGGCGTACTATGTATGAAAATGATCTTTTTCAAATGAATTATTGTGCGGTGGCAAGAGACGTCTATGGTCTCAGAGAAATGCCTGCCCCACAAGTAATTGAGTTCGTTTTTGATAATGTTAAATTTTGTAATTTTGCTTTCTTAGGATACCATCTGGTGACTAAAAAAGTGGGTTTTGGCATATGAATTAAATATTCCATACAAGAATATTGACGGAATTTGTTCTCAATTTCTGCATTTTTTGATATTTAATATATTCACTGTCAAATAACCTCAGGACACTTTATAGTTAGTATCTCACGATTCTTTGTTCGATCTTGTTGAGCTGTCGTGCATCTGATCTGATAATTTTAGTAATAAATACACACGTGCAAGGGTTTTATGCAAGATGAGGTTCTCTTTTACTAAAATAAACTGGAAATTTTTTACGGTGAGCCAATCCATCAGCAGCATAATGTTGAGTGGACTCCCCACTTCAACGCCACCATTGGACAAGTTCTATTATCTTCCCTATTCCACTAATTTCTCATTATTTACCCAATAGTTGATGTACACTTGAACATGCGCTGTATTTCCAAGCATGTATTTCATTTATTTGAAGATAACTTTATTTTTAGTACTATCAAATAGGTTAAGAGTCTCTTTCTTTCTTTCTTTCTTTTTTTTTTTCTTTTTCTATTGTAACCACACACCATTGACATTCAAAAAGGCGAAATTGGATTTTTTTTTAATTCAAACCACTTTCGAATGGAAATCAGATGCTTGAATTCTTAGGTATTACTTGATGTCTTACCACACCACAAATAGCATGCTTTAGTTGTTCATAAGGTGTAATATGTTGAATATTGATGTGCCAATTGGGATATTATGACTCAAACATCTGAAGTATGTAGTCTCCTGCTTTTAGGCTAACAACATAACATTTGGTTTAATTTATGGGTCTTTTAAACTTGTTTTTGTGGCTAGTTTGTTTACATGGCCAACGTATGGCGTCCATAAATGGCATTTCGAATTAAGGACGACTCCGATAGGGGACGACCTTCGACATGGCATTTCAAAATTCAAATATCTGAATTTTTAAATCGTGCATATTTAAATGGCTTTTGTCAAGACGTTATCTGACATGTGTTTAATCCACTTTTGTGAACGTAGGGGTATGCCAGCTTGATGGTGCAAGTGAGAAAGAAAAGCCTAATGTTAAGCAAGTCCTTGTATCTTCTTACAATAACTTACTGGCTCCAAGGGCAAAATCCACTAGTATGGATTCCCCACATACAGTACCCAAAGAGCGAGTGATCGAAACGACTAAATATCATGGCTGCACTAGACATATTTCCACATGGTTCAATCAATTCAGCATTCTCCTCCAAAGAAATCTCAAGGAAAGAAACCTGAAACCTTCAATTCTATGCGAGTTTTTCAAGTGATCACAGCTTCATTACTAGCAGGTTTCATGTGGTGGCACTCAGATTACCGGGACATTCAAGATGGCCTCGGCCTTCTCTTCTTCATTGCCATTTTCTGGGGAGTTTTTCCTTCTTTCAATGCGGTGTTTGCCTTTCCTCAAGAACGAGCCATTTTCACGAAGGAAAGAGCTTCTGGGATGTACACATTGTCATCTTATTTCATAGCCCGGGTAACGGGAGACTTGCCTATGGAGCTAATCCTCCCCACACTATTCCTCTCCATAGCATATTGGATGACTGGGCTAAAGCCTGAACTATCTGCTTTTGCACTTACTCTTCTAGTTGTGCTTGGTTACGTGCTTGTTTCTCAGGGGCTCGGCCTTGCACTAGGTGCACTGATCATGGATCAAGCAGGCTTCGACTGTGGTCACTGTCACAATGTTGGCATTTGTTTTGACAGGAGGGTACTATGTACACAAAGTACCGTCTTTCATGTCATGGATAAAGTATGTTTCCACTACATTCTACAGCTATAGGCTTCTTATCAATGTTCAATACGGAGACGGGGCAGGGATATCCACGTACCTTGGTTGCTCATCTGCTAGACAAGACAGGGCGACCTACAAATTTATTGATGAGGACATTCGAGATCAAATCCATCCTGCAATGAGTGTAAGCATATTGATGATGATGTTTGTGGGATACAGATTATTAGCCTATATCGCATTGAGGCGACTCAGAGCTTAGCACCGAAGAAGTGAAATGCCACAATAACTTATTTGTGGGAAAAGCTGAAAAGGCTCTATGAAGGGCTCATAATAGTTAGGTGAATGAGTTTTGGATTTGAGTCAGGTTTACTTCATGAGCTTGGACAGTCAAAAGTGTAAAGAACTGTAAGAGGTATAGATTGCATTTGAAATAAAAAAATATTCAGAAACTTAAAAATAAAGAGGCTGAATCTCATAAAGTTGGAAAAATTTATGGTCATTGCTAAAACCTAGATGGATCTTCGGCAAACTTTAACAAAAAACTTATAATTGACGCCTTGAGATCTTCGACCTTAGCCCTACTTTTTGTTTCAAAAACACCTTTAATCACGTGAGTGTAAAGTCTCTCAAGCTGTGGAATGCTGTAATCTTTTGACCGCACCACAAGCAGATTCTTGATTGACTCGATTCGATAGGAAATCTCTCCATCAGTCATGGAAATGTCCTGGGAGACATCTCCAGCGTCGCAATCAATACTTTCATGCAGGTTGCCATCTGCAACTGAATTTTGATGTTGGTGCTGAACTATTCCATTCACTTCAGTATTTTGCGACGATTTTGGTGAAGCCGAGTCAAGCTGTGATTCCTCTTCTGCTACCAAAACATTGTGCCAACGAGGTCCCAATATCACGCATGTGAAGAAAATAAAACAAAGAACAGTAAGTTCCTAAAAGGAAAATCAAATACCCGCACACACTTATAAATTAGTCCAAGGCACATCTTTTGTGAAGAAAAATTTTACATAATAGTCTTTGAAATCTATGCAGAGTGAAAATTGTAGCTGGGATGAGTTTTACTGAAGTAGTAGTTGAAAATAATATGAATTGGAACTAAAAAGAACAAAATGATGAAAAATACAGTAATTATGTTAGCGTTTCAGGATTAACTGATATGCCAAGTAGTGGAGAAAAGTTGAGGAAAAATGGCCACCAAATTCCAAAATTATAGGGAAAGGAATGGAACCTGCATGAGATGCATCTATATGTTTTTTAGGTCTTTTGAACCCTTCATAGCCTTGATCTAGATTAACTTCAGGCTGGACATTACGAAGACGTGCACTAGCCCTAGTCACAGCCGTCATCTGGACAACCGGAGTTTGTGGGAGTGCAGCTTCCCCTGTATCATCAGGCAGGGAGATGGGACCTCCTTCATCAGCGATTTTGTCACAAAATGCAACGAGGGAGGGGTCCATCTGGGATAGCATACCATGCACCTGAAAAATGAAATGCTTCTTCTTTAAGATAATAACTTGAACCTTCATAGAGAAAATTAAAGGAGTGAGTGGTAGATGAGCATACTGCATCTCGAAGTTCATGAGCTCTGCTGACAATCCTTGCCCCATTGTAATCATCTCCATTGTATTTCTAATCAGAGCAACAGAAAACATAAGAACAGGTTCAGTTCTATTTATTGACAAGGTAAAACTAACAAACGGAGCGAGCAGGAAATCTTGCAAAATTAAACAGGTCAATTGGTTCACAGATTTTTCGACCAGCATTTCACAAAATAATGAACTGTTTCAAAACAAGGAACAAATATGTACCAAACTTTTATAAATAAGGTTGGGTATCCCTGAAGGAAGCCCTGGAAACAATACCAACTCAAGAGAAACCTAAAGTTTCAAGATCAATATCATTGGTCACACACCTTGGCATTAGTTAAAATGAGATCGAAATCCTCAAGGAAGGCTTTACAAGCGATATATTTTCCACTGTCAACATGCTGCAGCAAAGTGGCCATGTCCATGGGATTCTGGATTATTGCACGATAATTTGGTGCATCTTCATCCATCACCGGATAATGGAAGACACTAAAGCGCTTATCATATAGTATCCTATAAAGAAGAGGAAGAAATATTTAAGAAGCCACAACTATGAGAACATGAAAAGCCTAGTCAATCTTGAATCACAGCTGGTTTTAGAGAGAATTGTATCAACTGCAGATATAAATCAGACACAGAAAAAGAGGCAACAACAAAAGAAAATATAGTAAATAATGGCCACATCAGAAACACTACCAAAATCCATGCTTCCAGAAGCAACCGCGCCGGCATATACAATCATACTTGATGCTGCAGCCAATATAGCGTACACATGAAATTGATATTAATAACAAATTCACATACGGAGTCTTAATTTCATGATAAATGGAGTGGAACGTTATAATAAGAAATTGAAGTTTCAAATTATTACTAAATCACTTCAAGAATGTCTACATGTTCTTGCCAGAAAATTACAGAGATGAAGCTCAGTAAACAAAGATATGAGCAGTATACTGATCAAGTTGATTCAACTTTTGGGCCATAATACATTATACCACTTCTAAACCAACACAGAGTTGAACAGAACGTCAATATCAACTATATTGCACATAGGACGCGAAGTTGATACATGCAAATCAAGTAATCAACATGCCATAGATACAAACCATTGAGATCAAGTAAAAATGGAAACTAACCGATTGCAAACATCACGAAAGCACATGCGCAGTCGACGAAGTGCATGTCCCTGAGTTTCAGCTTTTGCTCTCAATTCAGAGGCCTTTGGTCCAGCATCGACTTTTGGTGCTTTCACAAGTTCAGGAAGACCCTCGGATCTAAGAGAATCTTTTATTACATCCTCAGATTGAACTGACAATGCAGCTTCAATGAGCCGATCAAAGAACAGAGATCTGTCTTCGGAAGATGGTGCCGTTAAATGCAAACTGTCAGAAAGGAAAGGAAATTATATCAAATTGGAGCTTAATTTAAAAATATAGTAGAGATTTCCAGTTAGAAGAAGAGATGATAATCTGGAACGATAAGAATCCATTAATTTTGTGTTGATCAATGGTTTTTTTAAAAAAAGCACAGTCCAGGGACAAACAAGCAATCTCAGTATAAACACAAAAAGAAGTATGTAAAAGCCTCAAGACAGTTCTTCAAACTTCATCATACAGAATAAAGTATTCATCTGTCCCAAAAGAGGCTTTTTTTGACTTTCTGAATTTTAACCAAAGCAAAAATGCTACTTAACACAAAGGAAGTTCCAATCTTCCCCGCCACCAATTTAAGTAAATTCCTGACCATTGGATTCCTGGAATTCAGCTATTCCAATACCTAGGGAGAGACGAGATTAATTGAACAAGGCCATGAAGATGAGTAGAAAAACCAAGATGCAAGCTCTTAATACAGAGGTGAGTCCTTTTTTTAAAAAAAAATATTTCCTGTTGGGTGGGCGAGAAAAATGGGTGTGTAGCAAAGGAAAAGTCACAAGGAAGTTCCTGATGTTAAAATGAATAAAACTATTACCAAATCATATAGTAGGAAGGAGGAAAAAAAGAACAGCTGAACTTCACAAAAGACTTGATACAACTGAGATGTTGCGAAGTGATTTTTCAAAATACATACACATTGCGTTCAGAGAATATTGAGGATGAACTATCGCATATCTCAGCAAGTGACGTTGAGGATGTTCCAAACAGTAATACAGGCAAGTCTGACGGTAATTCTTCCATCAGCGATCGAAGTACAGCCCTAAGTAGATCGTGAGCCTAAACAAAATACAAACATTTTTTATCCATAAGATTCTGAACAAAAAAAATTGAACAGTAGCCTAAAACAGAAACATAAATCAACATCCACTCACACTCTCCCACCACAAGTGAAATTGAGGCAGATAGAGTATTGAGGGCATAGTTCTTCTGGCTTCACCAAAAACGTGCACCAGTGCTTCCTCGGGAGTTTTGGCCCCAGGATCAGAAAGTAAAGAAGGCAATGCAAGAGAATGTACTGGAAATTTCTCTAGTTCATGTAAAACTGCAGGCCCTATATGATCCTGTAAAACTAGTGCAGTAAGTACGCTTAGTTAAGAGCAAGATACATTAATGATCTATAAGAAGAAGGAATCAAAACATTTACCAGTCCAACACCATCATCGCCGCAAAGTAAAAGCTTAGGTCGATAGACAAGGGAAATTGCAGAGCCATAGGAAAGCATAGAAAGCTTCGTGACTTCTGATGAAACTGTTACAGCAGGGAAAATGTCAGAAATAGTACTCATGACTTTCTGAAGATGTCTTTGTAAACAGGATGCCACAACAGGCGATAGGGGCCTAGAGTTCACAATGGAGCCTCTATGAGCAGCAGGAGTGATTGTGGACATCGCTTCGACAAAGTGATACTTATCCACCCTTACTGAATCAATGTCAATCAAGAACTTATCATCGCTTGTGTAAACCTGTGGATATCTTTCACGAAAGGCACGAATGGCAGCTTCAGTACATAAAGCCTTTAAATCAGCTCCACAGTATCCCACACAACTGGCTGCAAGCTCCAACTTTAGCTCCATTGAAGGAGGTTGCTTCCACTTACGAGTATGTATGTCCAATATTTCAGCTCGCGCTTCACAGCCAGGTAAGGGGAAATTGAACTCACGATCAAATCTCCCAGGGCGCCTCAAGGCTCCATCGATGGCATCAACCCTGTTGGTCGCTCCAATCAAGACTACTTGTCCACGAGAATCTAGTCCATCCATTAAGGCTAGTAAAGTTGAGACAATAGAATTATGAATTTGCTCTTGTTTACTGGACCGAACAGGAGCAAGCCCGTCTATCTCATCAAAGAAAATTATTGAAGGCTGATTTTTTTGAGCTTCTTCAAATAACAGTTTCAATTGTCTTTCAGCTTCACCAACCCATTTGCTCAGCACATCAGCACCCTTTCTCATATAAAAACTTACTTTCTGCCCTGCTTTTGAAGCAGCACAAGCCAATGCTCTTGCAATCAATGTTTTCCCTGTGCCAGGAGGACCACATAGCAAGACTCCCCTGGGTGGGGTAATGTTGTAGCTTGCAAAAAAGTCTGGATATAAAAGAGGGAAGAACACCATTTCCTTCAGAGCATCAATATATCCAGAGAGACCACCTATATCGTTAAAACTCACATGCTCATCAATTTGTACAGGCTGAATATCAGCCCCTCCTTTGGAACTAGGACCAGCGGTTTGAATACCGGAAGTCAAATTAGAAAGGCTATCATTTTGGTGAACCCAACCAGATGCTGCATTATTCAATCCCCAGGCTGTCATTCCATGTAAGTCTAGTCCCCCAAGCAACCAAGGCGCTCCAGACCTCCCGCCACCTCTCCCCCATGGTATTGGAGGACCTTGATCAAGCTCATCCACTAGAAGGGAATCATCAGAATCATCAGCTCGTGTCATGCGATGACGTTTGTGAACTCGTGACCCACCTCTTCTCCCATCTCTGCCCACTTTGCTTCCCATTCCTTGATGCAGTATTCTTCTTGGAGAGCTTGGCCTACGTTTACTCTCCTCAATAGAAAGCCTGCGAACATCTGCTCGATTTCGGAGATCATACCGTCGTCTACCTTCTTGCTCTTCACCTTCTTCATCATCACCATCTTCTTCCCCATCCTCGCCATCATCCTCACCAGCACCTTCATCTTCACCCTCTGCATCATCAGCATCCTCCATATCATTTGCATTTTCTGGAACATTGTCTCCCATTTTCTCCTCGGATGAACTCTGTTCCTCATCAGATTCCATGCTTAACGCTTCCCTAGAATCTACTTCTCGTCGAGCTCCAAGTCCACCCCGACGAGGTCTAAGTCCTTCACGACGAGGGGTCAATTCATCTTGCCTTGCACTATTCTTGTTCGTTCGTTTAGTAGCTCTGTGAAATCTAGGAATCTGAAACACAGTTGCTCATATTTTAGCTTAAGACAGAGAATATTGAAGCTATAAAAGCAGTTAAAATCAGAATGTTATGGATTGCATTAATATTTCATTAATAGAAAAAATGCAAGCCTTGCCATTAAATCATTGTCCTCGGTTCCAGAACTATCTGTGTATTCTACATGACTCATTGGAACCCTCCTTTTCCTAGTAGAGCGCCGAAGATTTGTAGCAGATGACTACAACAAGAAAAAGTAGCACATCAACTTTCCAAAATTTATTTTTTGCAATTAGTGAAGCTCCAATTAGAGTCTAGGAACAATGCATTGATCAAGAATAGCAAGTGATAATTTGAGTTTAATTCTAATCAATTAAAACACATAATCCACTAATTGTTAAATGAGAAGCTAATAGAAAAAGTTACATACATTGGGATTTGATGATCGCAATGGGTGATTTCCAGGACGCAACATCTTTGCTATCTGTGCAGCTGCTGTCCTTGTTTTAGTCCTTTTCCTCTTAGTTCGCAAGATAGTGGTAGGAGTATAATACAAGTATTTGCGACTACAAAACTTCGGCCTAGTTTTAAGCCTGTCACTTGTACGAACTGGCCTTGAATCAGGTCCATCCCCTTGTACCGATCTTTTGGAATACATCAGAAGCAACTAGCACCTTTACATGAACTTCAAAGAAAGCCAAAAAAAATTGTTAATAATTGAATAAACTGAAACACAGAAGACAGCATCTTTTATCACAATTCAAAGATAAAAGAATGAAATATACAATATGGCTGCAAGATAAAAAAAAACATTACACCACAAAGTGTCCTAAGTAATTGTCAAGGTTCCCACACAATCAAAATTACCGGTCATGTTAAGCAATAAAATTTTAAGAATCACCAGTGGAAAATTAACAACTGTAAATAGGAACTAGTCTCGAATAAGGTAAAAAATATTTAAGCGTGTGGATGTCTAATGAACAAAGATTTAAGTTTGCCTACATTCACACATTAATTGAACCAAGTCCCAAGAGTTAGAAAATAAGCTCCATCCTCTTCTCCTTCCTTAACCCTGGTGCCACTAAACTCCTAGACTTAATTTGGGAGTTCGGATTTAGAAAGAAAGGAATGGAGATTTAAAAACTTCGATTGTTTGGGAGGAAACTCTTCTCTCTTTTCTTTTCTCTTCTCTTCCAACTTACAAACTAAGCCAACTAATGTAGACAACTAATGGTAAAGAAAACTGGGATACAAACTTAAATCCATCAGATCAGAAAGCAAGAAAAAATATTTACAAAATTTGAAATATCTTGTCTGGATGGCTCAAGTCAAGATCCATTAAAAAAAATGATTTTATACCCAATTTCTCTCTAGAAAGGAAATATTCTAGAGCTTCTTCTCCCGATGGCAGAATAATTCAAATCCACAGCCTTGTGAGGAACACAATCTCGGGATGTAGTTAAAGTTATTGTCCCTTCAAACTTCATTAACCAACTACTCAATCCATAAACTAAAAAATGCATTAACCACTTCGGAAAATCTATCCTGAATGAATTACATAAAAAAAACAGAACAATTCAATGCCATTTAAACTTTTTAAAAAAATTCAAGTAAGATGAAAGTCCACATACAACATTTTACCAAACAACAACTTGAAATCTATCACCCAAATTCATGGTTCTTCTCCAATTATTGTTCTATCACATGCAATAAGCTTTTTAACAGAAGAATTCAGTTTTGCAGTGATGTTTAAACAAAATAGGTGATGAAGTGTCGACTACAAACCAAAATGAACAAATAAGAAAAGGAAAAAATCGAAAATGCATAAATGACTAAATTTCGTACCATGAATTCATGCCCGATGAGAATGTAATCTGTAAATTTTCGTGCATGTGACGCACAATGAATTAAACAAATAAATAACAAACAGATATTTAAAAAAACTATAGCTCGAAAATAAATTACAACAAAAAATACGTACGATTAATCAAAATCAAACAAGAAATTGCCTTCTGTGATTTCTAGCGATGCTGTGAAGACAGCTCGAGTGAGAAACTGAAGGAGGGCAGGCGATACAAAGGAAGGGGTCTTTTATTTTTGAATATTAATAATATAATATGTTTATATAATTATTTTGGGCTACACCAGAATTGAATTATACTGGACCAAATTTCAATTGGCCCAGTTACGTCTATAATACGCCCATTCAAAGTCCAATATATATATATATGTACACACATATACATATACATATACATATACATATACATATACATAAATAAACACGTATCGTAGAAACCGCAAAGAGAAAAATTCAATAATCATCATTCACATGACTCTAGCTTTGGTAAAAACCTAGCTCGGCCATTGGTATTTCTGCGAGAAATGGAGAAACAAGGCTCGGGCTCGGGCTCACGGGAGCTGCAATGTGTTGGGAGACTGGAAATCGTGAGGCCCAAGCCCGCGGGCTTTCTGTGTGGATCCATACCTGTGACCACCAATGAGTTTCATGATGTCTCCTCGGTCGCCCTGGTTCCTTCTATCCATACGTATGTATACGGCTGAATCACCGGAACGTCGTGTTTGCAATGTTTTTCTTGTATGCTTGGTGCATCCTTCTTGGAAATACTTGCCAAAAAAGTTTTCTGTATAATTCATATGAAGGTGTTCGAATTTCTATTGCGTTACGGTAAACTTAAAACATAGCTGAATTGTCATTTTTTATTTGATTGACTATCTATCAGAAATTGGAGCAGAACTGAGCGTTTCTCGATGGGTAAACTGAGAGAATATTGTGGCTTTTCTGTAGGAATCGAATTTTGGTAAATATCAGTAGTCGAGGCAATTAATGTGCGTTTTTTTGTCTGGAGCTTTAAGAGTGGTTGTTATTGTGCTTTCTTCCATATATGTTAGTGTGTTTGTGTGCATCTGATGATCATGCTTTCAAAAATTTGGTCTTGACACCTTTTAGCATATGTCATTAGCTACCGTCGATTTAAGTATTTATTTTCTCAAGAAAGTTTCTTTCATGGAGCCATTTGTGAATTTTTTTAGACTCTTTTCATTACAGATTTTTTTTATTTGGGTTTCAGTGTATATATAACCTTGAATGCTTTTAGGTATTTGAGATTCCTTTTCTTAAAAAAAATTAACTTTACTGTGTAACTAGTGGGGATCATCTATGAGTCACGTCTTGTTGTTTATTGGCTTTTCATATTTAGGGTAAAGGCTCCAAGGTATCAGATGATTCCTACAGAAACGGATTTGAATGCACTTCCTTTGCTTTCAAGTATTCCAGATAGAGTACTCCCGATTGCAGCTGCACAGTCAAGGACAAGCAGTGGTAGTCCTTTCACTTGCATGATCATCGTCCTTTAAGAGTTTGCCCCTTTTTCTCTGCTGTAGTAAGAAAATTTAAAATAAATGGACGCATGTTGACGGGTGACTACTGACTATTGCTGCATGTTGATATTTGATGACCTATCTATCATCTCTATTTTGCGAATGTTGTCTCGCATCAAATATGAAATATTTGGTTTTTCTCGTCAGTATACTTCGAACTAAAACTGACTTTTCCATATGTCCAGCCATTTCAGGAGGGCAACATAAAAATAGTGAATGTTGTCTCGCATCATATTATGTGATTCTTGTCTCCCATCATTTATGAAATATTTGGTTTTTCTCATCAGAATACTTCTAACTAAAACTGACTTGTCCAGCCATTTCAGGAGGGCAACATAAAAACAGTGTAGAATGTTTTATTCCCTCATTTTCTTTTATATAATGTTTATGTATATGGTTGCTAGATAATCTAGTATATATATGGTCTCCTGATAGAACCTCAATTTTCCGGCTTTAGTTTTTGCATCAGCACTTGCAACGTGATTGTACTTTTTATAAACTCTAGTCAATCATTGAAATCCTTCATTCGCAAACTGTTTATTCTTCACTAATACTGCGAATATAATCGATTTTTTCTGAGACTGGTACAAAACCTCTAGGTTTAAGGGATATCCTTTATACAAATTTCTGGAATTTTAGGTTGTTTTCTGAGAGTGGAGTAACCGGTAGATAAGAAAATCCTCTAAAAGTAGTAGTCTCTTATGGTCTCCTGATAGAACCTCAATTTTCCGGCTTTAGTTTTTGCATCAGCACTTGCAACGTGATTGTACTTTTTATAAACTCTAGTCAATCATTGAAATCCTTCATTCGCAAACTGTTTATTCTTCACTAATACTGCGAATATAATCGATTTTTTCTGAGACTGGTACAAAACCTCTAGGTTTAAGGGATATCCTTTATACAAATTTCTGGAATTTTAGGTTGTTTTCTGAGAGTGGAGTAACCGGTAGATAAGAAAATCCTCTAAAAGTAGTAGTCTCTTATGGTCTCCTGATAGAACCTCAATTTTCCGGCTTTAGTTTTTGCATCAGCACTTGCAACGTGATTGTACTTTTTATAAACTCTAGTCAATCATTGAAATCCTTCATTCGCAAACTGTTTATTCTTCACTAATACTGCGAATATAATCGATTTTTTCTGAGACTGGTACAAAACCTCTAGGTTTAAGGGATATCCTTTATACAAATTTCTGGAATTTTAGGTTGTTTTCTGAGAGTGGAGTAACCGGTAGATAAGAAAATCCTCTAAAAGTAGTAGTCTCTTGAAAATGTTTATATTTGTGCTACTGCTGGCAGATTCACAATGGCAAGATGAGCCAATCATGTCAAGTCTTGTGAGGAAAGGTGAAGCACTTGCCGTATCTGGTTTGGTGGAGTATGGGGATGAGATTGATGTAATCTCCCCAACTGATATTTTAAAACAAATATTTAAGATACCATACTCCAAGGCACGAGTCTCAATAGCTGTTCACCGTGTTGGGCAGACACTTATCCTGAATGCTGGGTGAGCATCATGGCAATTTGTAGTTTTCTGTCTGTTGAATGCTTTTCTCAATGTTTTTTTATGCAGGCCTGATGCTGAAGAGGGAGAAACACTTATTCGAAGACATAATCGTCAGCCAAAATGTGTAGATCAGTCATTGTTTCTGAATTTTGCTATGCATTCAGTAAGAATGGAGGCTTGTGATTGCCCACCTAGTCACAATTCTTCGTCAGATGAGAATTTTAGATCATCTAATTATCCTGATCGATACATGTCAAGTGATGGCTCACTTCAATCTTTGGACCATCTGGCACATGGACATGCTTCCTTAGAGAGTGATGGCATTCGAGGAAAAGGCTATGCCCGTAATCAGGACTTCAAGTTGGATGAAAAGGAAAATTTGTTTTGGGGGAAGAAGAAGAATAAGAGGCATAAAGATCTTGATGGTGCCAATGAGGTCTCAGAAGTTAAAGAAAAGCTGAGGCACCCTGTGCAAGAATCTGAAAAGTACCGAAGAGCTGGTGAAGATGCATTCTTAAGGATGCTGTTTTTGCAGTTTCACAATTTCCGTTTGCTTCTCGGTAGTGACTTGCTCATTTTTAGTAACGAAAAATATGCTGCCGTGAGCTTGCACTTGTGGGATGTGTCAAGGAAGGTGGGTGTTGGAACATTGAAATGGGACTTGTTGTCACCTCATATTTGCACACTCTATATTTTGGTTATTTGAAATTCCATATGATTTCTATCAAGTATGCATATTTATTGAAGACATTTTCAGGTCACCCCATTAACCTGGCTTGAAGCTTGGCTTGACAACTTTATGGCCAGTGTTCCGGAATTGGCCATCTGCTATCATCAAGATGGTGTTGTTCAAGGTTATGAACTACTGAAAACGGATGATATTTTTCTTCTTAAGGGTGTCTCTGACGAAGGAACTCCAGCTTTCCAGCCCCATGTCGTCCAACAGAATGGACTTTCTGTTTTGAGGTTTCTTGAGGAAAACTGCAAGCAAGATCCTGGTTCTTACTGGGTACGATTTATTATGTATGATATCTTCTTAAACTTTGTTTCATTGGTTGTACATTTGTTTAATTGATTTGCTATCATATTGCAGCTGTGTAAAAGCGCTGGAGAAGATGTCATCCAACTGTTTGATCTTTCTGTCCTTCCCCAAACCCATGGTGCTGATCGTTGTCATGATAGCGCTGGTTCTCTGCCATCTTTATTATACAGAGGCAGAAGTGATTCAATACTCTCATTGGGCACTCTACTGTACCGAATTGCACATAGACTTTCACTCTCAATGGTGATACGCATTTTATGATCAATTCGATTTTTTGTCTCTTTTCCACGATTAAACTGATTTTTTCTTTTCTTTTTAAGCAGTCTCCAGATAACAGGGCGAGGTGCTATAGTTTTTTCAAAAAATGTCTCAGTTTCCTGGATGAGCCAAATCATCTAGTATGTTTCCAATAAAGCTGAGTTAGTAAATTTTATAGATTCACTCATGTGTTGAACTAAGTTAGAAAACCATTGTGACTGTTTTTGAGTGTGGTGATTAGGTTGTACGTGCACTGGCGCACGAACAATTTGCCAGGCTCCTCTTAAGTTATGATGAAGATTTGGAGTTGACATCAGATATGTTCCCAGTTGAGTCTGAAGTTACCATTGCCAACGCTGAAGAAGAGTCCTTTGTGTTTATAAATGGATTGTCTGCTACAAGTGTCCAAAATATTGTTAATTCCCCTGCTAAAGAAGCTGAACAACCTGAAAATGCACTGCATCTGCAAAATTTTGTAAGAGAAAATTCAGCTGAGATATCATCCACTGAAAACATATATTCATCTGACAACCAATTAGTATCGGGTGCAGGAGTGGCAGATGAGAAACAGTCCACTCTTGGTAACGCTGAATTTGTGGTCTCTGATATTTCTAAATCCTCGGATGATGTGGTGGAGACTGTTTCTGATCCATTATCCTCCAAACTGGCTGCAATACATCATGTCTCTCAAGCCATCAAATCTCTCCGATGGACTCGTCAACTACAAACTGCCAGACCTGAGCTAAATGTTGAAAATGGATTTGAGGATGATCTACCTTCGTCAATGGACTTTTCTGTTTGTGCCTGTGGGGACTCTGACTGTATTGAAGTTTGTGACATTCGTGAGTGGCTCCCTACATCAAAAATAGATGATAAACTGTTAAAACTTGTCCTATTGCTTGGAGAATCCTATTTGGCCCTCGGCCAGGCTTATAAGGATGCTGGCCAGCTGTGTCAAGCCTTGAAGGTTGTAGAATTGGCTTGTTTAATTTATGGATCAATGCCTCAAGACACAAGATTTATCTCTTCCATGGTTTGTAGCTCGGCAATGCAGCCAGAAATTAAAGGTAGAAGTGAAAATATGAAGTCTTTCATGGGTGACTTTTGTTTGACCTTTGATGGCTTATCTTCTAATTACCTGTTCTGGTCCAAGGCTTGGACTCTTGTTGGGGATGTGTTTGTCGAGTTTTACTTGATGAAAGGACAAGAAACCTCAAGGCAGGCAGAAAGAAAACACAGCACCAAGGACTTGAAAATGTCATCCGAAGTATTAAAAGAGGTTGAAAGGCTGAAGAAGAAAATGAGTCAATATAATCAGAATTGTAGTTCATGTTCTTTGATAAATTGCAGCTGCCGGAGTGATAGGGCCAGTAGTGGGAGCAGTGCTAGCAGCAGCACCAGAGGTAGACAATCGTCGGGTTATGGCAGAAAGCAGGGTAAAATATCACAGGGCAGAAGCAGCCCCTATTTACGAGTTGGCAAATATGGTGATGATCTTCAGAAAGTGGGCCAGAACAACTCTTTTCAAAGTGAAAATTTGAAGCACCACAAAATTGATCCAAGGAATGAAACATATAGGGTTTTGGATGGTTTGCAGGAAATGAACTTGGAAGCAATCGGATCTGAAAGAGAAACGGGTTCTATGGAGAAGGATAATGAAGGGTCCATGCAAAAAGATTGTTCTTCGGAGACCTCCATTAAAGGAGAGCATGCTGCAAAACGTGGTGGTATATTTAAATACCTGAGGGGTTCAATATTTGGAGATGTAGATTCTACTCTCTCTGTTACCCTGAACTGCTATGAAGAAGCTGGAAAAGCTATGGAAGGACTTCCTGCAAGTTCAGCTGAACTACAATCTGTAGTTAAAAAGAAAGGATGGGTGTGCAATGAGCTCGGACGAATCAGGCTAGAAAGTAAAGATCTGGGCAAAGCTGAAACTGCTTTTCTCAAAGCAATTGATGCGTTTAGACAAGTTGAGGACCACATCAATATCATTTTGATCAACTGCAATTTAGGCCATGGGCGCCGCTCGTTAGCAGAAGATATGATATCAAGGATTGAAAGTCTCAAGAAACACGCTAGATTCCGAAGTGCATATTTGCATGCCCTTGAGACCACCAAATTACAATACGGTGAAGCACTAAGGTATTATGGTGCCGCAAAAACAGAACTAAATACACTTGCTGAAAAAACATGTCCTGTCTCCGCCAGTTTGAAGAATGAAGTGAGCACGCAGCTTGCCCATACATACCTGAAGCTTGGCATGCTATTGGCCAGAGAAAATACTGTTGGTGAGGTTCATGAAAATTGTGCGCTAGAAGATTGCACTAGTTCTTCACCGGTGCAAACTCATATAGAGCATAGGAAACATGAAATATCAGCAAATGATGCAATCAGGGAAGCTTTGTCGCTATACGAGTCGCTGGGTGACTTGCGAAGGCAGGAGACTGCGTATGCTCACTTTCAACTTGCTTGTTATCAACGAGATTGTTGCTTGAGGTTTTTAGAGTTAGATCAAATGAACAATTTGGCAAAAGGTGAAAACAGTGTGGTTCAAAAGGTAAAGCAGTATGCTTCCCTGGCCGAAAGGAATTGGCAAAAGTCCATGGATTTCTATGGGCCAAAAACACACCCTGTGATGTATCTGACTATTCTTATTGATATGTCAGCTTTGTCTTCAAGCCTCTCAGATTACCTTCACTCTACTTGGGTATGTTTATGGGTTCTTTTCTTCTCATCTCCTCTGGTTTGAACTTATATTTTTATGCCTTATTAGTTATTATATTATATATCAACTCTTATCTGGAAATATACTGTCATGATGGACCATCACAAGAAGATACTGTAGTAGTGACTGAATCAATTTCTGACCAATTGGTGAACTATCACGTGCCAAGTAAAGAATTGCACCATTTATTAGTGAAAACATGTCTTGCATTTGATGTTTGGATAAACTTTCAGCTGTTTCTAAACCTCTTCTTAGTGTTTGCTCAAAGAAATAGCTTTCTTGCATATACATCTTAGGCATGTGATGTACTATACTGATTTGTTTGGTTTGTGTATCAGATGCTCGACTCTGCTCTAACTCGGCTGCTTGAAGGGCACCATGTATCTGAAGAAGCATCACCATCACTAAACGACCTAAATCCCGAGGTCTGTGCTAAATTTTGGAGTCAGCTGCAAACGTTGTTGAAGAGTATGTTAGCCACAACACGGCGCACAAAAACAAACAATTTTCCATCCAACATCCAGCAATCTCCATCTGGTAAATCTTCAGATGCTAAAAAGCTCTCTGAGCTATATAGGATGTCACTGAAGTCCACTGATTTTCGGCAGTTGTCAATCATGCAGAGGTTGTGGACATCATAACTTAACCCATTCAATGGATAGTTTTTCGTCAATGTTGTGAACCACGAATATGGTTGCTTCATAGGAAAATATAGGAACTGGTTCATCCATGTAGCGGAGTCCAAGATAGTCCGGAACTAAAAATTGTGTGATGCTTGTAAGTCGTGTGAATTTGTATATCCAGTTTGCATCAAAATCTTGACACATATCTCTTGGTCATCATTATATATCCCATGGTATAAGGTCTCTGAGTTCGAGACCTTCGTAAAAAAAACCCTCCCCATAATTAAAAAAGGAAAAAAAAAATTGTGCCATTACATTGCAAAATTAATTTTCATTGCACTTTTTTAAATATTTATTTAATTACACCTAAATTCATATAATTTAACTTCTAATTCAAAATTTTAGTATGCTCATGAGTTTAAATGTATTTGCATGAATGTTACATCATATTCAAAGCAGATGGATATCGTAATTATTGTTAATGGGTGATGGAGAGTAGGCTCATGGGTTATTCGTCCAATTACTTGCATAATGCATATACATTGGAAAGTAGTGATTTTAGCAGTGTTATAAAATGAGGTTGGTGGCCGGTTGCTTAGGCAGCGTCTAGGCCTGGACGGGTTTTTGTTTTAAACATAAAGGTCTAATTCTTCCTGTTCATTTTCGTATTTTTTCAACACTTTTTGAGTAGCGGATTAAAAATCAAAATTCATTTCATCTTCCTTAATTATTATATATAATATATATGAAGATAATATAAGTTTTCTAGCACACCAAAAAATATCAATATATGTCAAACAATCTAATTAATAAACTTCAAAAGCAAAAATTCCCCGACTTGTGTCGTATTAATTCACACCAAAAAAATCAGTAAACCGCATTATTCACGTGCAAGTCTTTTTCTACTCGTAAATTTCAGAAATTATTGTGGTTCGAGTCACTCCGACCAAATTTCATCCTAGCTCATAAAAAGACTCAAAGCTGTGGATATATTGATATTTACACAACCATGGCCTGCTTTCTTCACCTAAGCAGGATATGAAAGATAATGAATGCCATATTAAAATAAAAGCTCCTGGCATCAAAGTAATTTGAAGTAAAATATAAGTTAGTAAAGAAACCGAAAGGTTTCTAGAGCAACAGACTACAATTGTTCGAAAGAAAAAGAGATTAACAAACCATTCCTTGCCGATACTACAAGCCACACCACCTTCACTTTTATTATTTTCTTGATCTTGCAGTAAGCTTCCTTGCACATGGCTATCTATGGGTGACCATGTCTCTTGTGTTTGGTTTTAATCTCCTATGTCTTATGCAGCACATCGTTTGTCCGAAGTAGTATTCGTTTGCCATGGTTTACATTTTCAAGAGAAAAAAAATTCAGGTGCATTGCTGTTTGACAATTGTTTCTCTACTTACCAGATTATTGTTCGAGTGTTTTTCCGTCGAATATTTACTACATAATTGTTCCACTCAATCGTCCAATTCCATGTGCATTTGTTAAAAAAAAATCCTCCAGTTATCTTTAGCTGTGTAGCCGGGGAAAAACTGTGATACTAGACAATTTAAATGAACACAAGTACTCGATCGAGGATTGCCATTTATTTATCAGAAACATACGAAAATAATACTTAAATAAGACAAAATATTTTATTTTCTTTATTACATTCAGAGTTCTGTTATTGCAGATTATACCGTTGAAGTAACCAGAGAGTGGAATGGGTTTATGTTTCATGAGGATGGAGGCGAATAGGAAGGCCATGAACTGGTGTAGGCGAAGCATAGTACACTATCTGCTCATTCGGAATATCCTTTTCAAGTTTGAACCTTCTGACCACATTGTGCATGAAAACCAACACTTCTAGCCTAGCATACTCTTTTCCAGGGCACATTCGGGGTCCTCCACCAAAGGGTACAAAGGTGTAAGGAGCCGGTCCACTACCTTCAAATCTCGATGGATCGAATTTCTCAGGATCCGGGAAGTACTTAGGATTCTTGTGCGACGAATGCACCGTCCAAAAAGTCTGCACGTCAATCAATATTAGAATCTAGTATAAGATTAGCGTATCATAAAATCATTTGACGCGTGAGTTTGGATTATATTTACTTACTTTCCATCCTTTTGGGATGGTAAAACCAGCATAGGTGAACTCAGTTGTTGTTTCTCTGAAAGCCCCTTGAGCAGGAGGCATCAAACGGAGCGATTCTCGTGCAACAGTCCAAGAATACTTCATCTTCTCTATATCTTCCCATGTCAATAGCTCATTGGGTCCTTTTGTATTTGCTATCTCCGTTTGTTCTGCGACAAGACAAATTTATGAGTTTATGCCTTGAATTGAATAGAGAGACAAACCATTCTTAAATCTGTCACATATATGTTCATTACCTTTTAAAACCTCTTCATAAATATGGGGAAGTTCTGCGAGATAATTCATGACAGAAGTGACCGCAGAACTTGTAGTCTCGAAGCTAGCCACTAACAAACCAATGATATTGTTAGAAATCTCCATTTCACTTAATAACTGGCCATCTTCATCTGTCACAAGCAGCATTTTCGACAACAAATCTCGACCCTCACTTTCCTTGCACTCAATCAATTCTTGTCTCCTCTTCTTAATGATCTTCATCAGCTCCTCTCGTACCATTTTCCCTCCTTTGATCGCGCCATTATAAGCCGTACCTGGAAAATCCAATGGCACAGAGAACATCCCATTTGTCACCAGTGTGAATGGATCAGACAACCTCTTTATATTGTGAGGCTCGACCACACTTAAGAACAATTTACAGGCTAAATCAAATGTATACTTTTTTGCTAGTGGCACCACTTTTACCACTGCATTAGGGATCCATTTTTGATCCAAATGCTGACGGGCCAATTCGTCCATTACCGGGATGTACTGTTTAAGAGCTTCAGGCTTCAGAATATCGTGGTGGAAGCTACGTTTCAAGGCCGACACTTCCTTCAAGTTGCTTTCAACAAATTCAGGGAACAACAGAGCCTTTTTCATGGACTGTGGCCACCATGAAGTGAGAAGCTTGTTCTCATTCATGAAAAGGAACTTGTTGCCTTGTGCGCCGCAAAATATGGCCATTTTTTCTCCTAATAACGACGTCTGGAAGACGTCGTGGGAGTACTTTTGCATCCTATCCTTGACAAATTTTTGAGGGCCTAAAAGCGCAAACTCCATGTTTTCTCCTAGCATTGGCCAGCCATTTGTACCGGGAGGGAGGCTCGTGTCGCCGGAACGTCTTTTACCAATGAACGAGACTATATAAACCGAGAGGGGAAGAAGACCAAGCAGGATCATGTATGATAAAAAGGCATCCATTTTTCTCTTGACGTGCGAGTTAAGTATTAATTAGTATTGTCGAGTAGGAGAAAAGAAGTGGTTCATTTATAAGATTGGATTGAAATTAGGCTTCAAGAAATTTGGATTTGAGAGTAACCAGACAAAATCAAGTATACTTTCGATCCTCTAGTTTGTCTTCTCGTCATGTACGTACTGATAAAATCCTAGCATATATCTAGATGTAATGGAATCACACAAGAGGCTAATTATATTATGCACATCCATAAATAAATTAAGACAGATGGACATTAATTTGGAATATTTTCTTATTAAAGAATTAAAAAGAATCGACTTTTGAATATTTTTTTACCTCAAGTGACGACAATTTATCTACAACATTATATTAACCGGTGTGTTATTTTAATTTCCAATTCTGTAAGCGACTAAATATTCAATTCTATAGAATATAAATAACGAGAAAACAACATAGAATGGAATTTTACAGTAGGCTAACTCCAAACTCAATTCAACCTCTCAAAGTACATATAATTAACAAAAAAGAATATTTTTTTATTATTATCTGTCCTCTCTTTTCTTTTTCCCACATAAAACAAGAAAATAATAATAATTTCGAAAAATTTAATGATAAATTAATCTTATACTGGAAACTAGATATTATAAGGATTTTTGGAATAACAAAATGTTATTATGGGTTTTTTTTGTAATTTAAATTTATTCTGATTTTTCCTTTAATTTGTTGGTTTTCTTTCTCATAATTCTGCTTGATAATTCAATCAGACAGCTCTAACAAAACATATAAAGTTCACAATTTCTTACAGCGAAAAAATAAAAAGTAGAATGAATATCCCGCCCATAACACTGTTCGAATTATATATTAATTCTCAATAATGAATTGCCAAAAGCATATTATATTATTTTACAGTTCCAAGAATGTAAAATTCTATATATGAATGTATTCTATATATATAGCTACAAGCCAGGAAAGCAGTCAAATGCATCAGTATATGAGAAGCTTGCGTCTTCGTATGATAAGGGATGCTCACTTACTTCTCTATCAAAGCTTTTCCAATCGTTAAAACGGTTGCCAAACTCCATTTTTTCATCTTCGAACCCTTCGTTTTCTGCGACCCCGTGCTCAAAATCATTTGTCATCGGAAAACTTGTAGAAATCGAAGGGCTGTCGAGCTTCGGAAGCTCCACCATCGGATTCTGATCAAAAGGGTTGACAGCTGCATTTGTTCCTTGTTGAAACTGATGAAAACTTGTCCCACAATTATGCAAAATAGTGCTGCTACTTGGAGTGCCCGAGAATGATGTTGCCATATTCATGTGATTAATGGCGGTGTCTCTGGTGTAGTAATTAGGGTTGCTCCAAGCTTCAAACCGTTGGTTTTGGGTCGGATTCGGCTTCTTGAACGCGCGACAAACCACCCATCCTTCTTCCTTTTGCATGAATTTATCAGATTATATATCAGCACTCATTTAATATTTTTTAAATTAAAATTTAACTATATGCTATATACATCAGGAGAATATTTTATATATAAGAGTGCCTAGAATTTCTAGTGCATATGTCCGTACCTGCGGAGGTCCATGTTCAGATGTTTGGAGGCGATATTCGTGCATGATCCAATCGGTTTTTAGCCCGTTGGGAGCTCGTCCTTTGTAAAACACCAATGTTTTTCTCATTCCTATGATTCTTTCGTTGGATAGCACTGCCTTGTCCCTCCCTGTGGCCTTCCAGAAACCTGCCGTCGTTGCTCGGTTGGTTCTTGTCCCCGTGGGGTACTTTCTGTCTTTGTGACTGAAGAAATACCACTCGTTCCGTTCTTCATGTCCCAGTTTGCACTTATCTGATCAGTAGCTTTGTTCGTTAGTTTTAATTTCAAGCTGCTAGACAAGATTTAAATTTTGAATATGGATTACGTACAAAACTATATATGTTAGAAGTTTAACATGCATGGATGACGATGGGTTTTGGGTGATTATCACGCATATAATAAATGGAAATTAATTTATAAATTAAATATTTGATCGAGTTTGGTTGAGGTTTCATCAAAAACCCAATAAGAAAATACGAAATATTTCATAATTTAAAATATCTCATTCCTTGTTATTATTCACACAAATACAAATTTAATTATAATTTATAAAATTTTATTAACAAATAATACATTATTATTCGACATGCAAATATATAATCACCTTGAAAAAAAATTTCAAACATAACTATTTACCTGACAAATTCATCCCACGAATTTTTTTCTCCGATCTATTTAGTTTCCTAAAGCATTAAAATTAAACAAAAGCAAACATTCACAGTTTTCTTGATTAATTACACTGGCTTTGTTACCATATCTTGGTAACCGATTCAAAAACCAATAAAAAAAAAACTGAAAGGAAATGAGATTTGATTCTTGATTAAGAATATTTAGGGATAAATCACAGTAATAATTCACTCACTAGTTAAATTCAATCAACGTACCTTGAATGTCCCAAGGCTCCATTTTATAGAGATCAATTTCAATTATCACATCGAGATCTATTTTCAAAGAGCTAATCTTTCTTTTGAGATAGTAGCCGACGAGTTCTTCTTCTGTCGGGTGGAATCGGAAGCCCGGAGGTATACATGAATATTCCATTCCTAGCACAAAGAAGCAAAGATATAGCTACTAATAAAAATGTTGTTTTTCAAGCACAAGGAAGATATTATAGATATATATTTTCTTGTTTAGGTTATTTGTGAAGTTACTTCAATTTTGAAAGACATTCCCCTTAATGAAAAAGGTCACAAAATTGAAGAGAGTGAAATTCACACAACACTGCGATATATATGTATAGTGAATTTGCCATGATTCATTTCATATGATCCATCCATTCGTGAGCATAAGGGAATGACATAAAACATATGGTCCCAAAAATGTTTTCCTACACGAGCTTGAAAAATCGAGAGCGATCCACGTAAACGAGATCATCAAATTAACTTGCTGTAAAATATTTTTTTTACAAAAAAAAATAGAATTTCATTTACATTCTATTAATTATAGATCTTGATGATGGGCATAAAATATATGTATACCTTGATATTTAATGGGTACAAATATATATGTATATATTGGCTAGTGATTGAATTTAGACGAAGTATATAGAACACAAAAGCAGAGGCCGTAAAAATGGACTTTTTGAGAGTAATGGGCATGTTCATTTTCTTTGAGTGCATTCCACTACATGTTTTTTTTCTTTAATAGTGGATATGGGGTTTTGCACATCCGAAATTCTTGTTCCATAATTTATGAATTGGGAAACATCATTGAACGTATAAATTAATGTATTATCTATACTTTTCTCTCAATTGATACTCAGGATTCTAGATACTTAAGTTTGAAAGTCTTGGGAATGCAAAAAAAAACCACTTTTAGGGATAAAATAATACAAGTAATAGTGTATGAGAAATCTCATAAGAGTACGAGAGATCGAAATAGCACATGTTCATTAAAATTTTAAACTTTTTCCCCCTAGCTTATTTCAAGAATAAGAAGCGATTTGCTAATTAGCTTCCATGTTAGAGCGATTTAAGGTGCTAATTAATCACTTTCTGACTAGTTTAATTACTTTAAATATAGCTCGGTAATAGGCATGGCTTTGAACTCTCCAAGTTTACCAAGAGAACGAAAAAAGAACATCCAATATTTTGATGTAAAATAAATAAAAACCTATGGGAGATTATCACTAAACTATTTATTCTATTGGTGAGACATCAATTGCATATATATACATATATCATAGATTTAATCTTGACCCAAAAATTGTTAGCAAGACTGGGTTTAAAAACGTGAGGTGCGAGATCGCGTTAACCATATGCAGCATGAAATTTAAGAATCACTTCATTATTAATGAAGTTAAAAGTTCATGCATGATATATCCTTTCTTCAAGAAAATATATCACTAACCTGCAGATCGATCGATATGTTCTTGATCAGCTCGGCAAAGGAAAGGGAGAGCTATTTGAATCAGTTTTGGAAGACTTATACAAGAGTGGAAAGGTATAGGTTGGTGAAGTGAAGGGAATGAAATAATTTATTGAATTGTATGATCATCAAATGTTGTTGGTGATAGGGTCGCGTATTGTCTATTTATACCATATAATAATAAAGCAATTTCAAATAGAGAAAATATACTATAATTTTTATAATTATTCTTATACTCCCAAAGGCCTACGCTAAAAATTTGTTTATATTATATTATAATATAAAAGGGTGAAGATCATACAAGGACGAGAGGACAACTCAATAGATTTAGAGGAATCAAATTTTATTTTTTTAAAAAAAATTATACATTAATATTTTAATTTTCCCAATTGAAATAGTCGCGGTGTTAGGTCTTTGGTTGAATGAAATTCAAGATTCAACGACAAAAAAGTGTATTAAATTATGTATAGATATAAGATTATAATTAGTTCTATTTGGATAATTAATTAGCTATGTTAAAAGTGGGCGTTTTGTTTTAAGGAATATTATGTACATACTATTTTTTTTATTACGGCAGAATCCGCAATCTCTATTTTTGATACACACTAATAAATCTTTAGCTAACCTAATATTCTGCGAATTATATCACTCGATCCATAATTTTTTTTTGAAAATATGTAAATACTATTGATTACGCGTGATGTGTAGGGGGCAGATAAATAAATAGTTTAATATGAAATTAAAGGCTTGTTTGGACGGCGGCGTGACACTAAATTTCACGCCATTCCTGAGGTTTTGGTTTTTCAGAGTAATACTAATCTCTGTCCAGATATTCGTCTGAATTATAAATATCGATAATCATTTGCCTCATTTATTTAAGCAACAACCTAAAACCATATGCTTTTTTGATCATAAAATAATAATTACTAAAAAAGTTTAGAATACATAAAATTTTGATTTTATTTTATCAAAATCTTGAAATTCGTAGATATAGCACTTGAAGATGCAAATTTACATTAAGATGACAATATTTTTTTTACTGTCTCTATAGTTAATTAAATATTTTGTAAATTTATCAATAGCGAAATAGTCATTAGTATACTCTCAAAAAAATATTTATTAATAATATATTAATAATAAACATATATATATATATATGTATGTTGTTGTTTATTGTTATTATTATTTATTTGAAAATATATATGATGTTGTTTATAATGTATACGTATATCATATATGATTTACAATAATGTTATTTAAATTTAAATTAGGCATAGACCACCGCGGACCTCGTCTCTTTGTTGCGCCGCCCTTTCACAGTGGCACCAGTAATACATGGCCACGTGGAATAGGCCCAGCTGTCTGCTTCCAAAACCTAATCATTTGTGTTCTAAATGCTAGCGAGAAATTTTCAAATATATACCATAAATTTAGGTCAAATATTAGATAAAACAATTATTTGAAAATGTTACATGTTTTTCAAACTGAACGACGTATGAGCTCAAACTGTAGTAAATATGATTCGAAATTCAATTTTTTACACAACATATATATATATATATATATAGACACACACACACACGTTTCTGAACTGGAACTGGTTATCTAATTAAAACTTTATCTCGTTCTATTATATTCGACGGCACTCCGATCTACTTGCGTTGAGTGTGTCTCAAGAGATAATAAGCAACAGTCATTTGTTTAATCTCTGTTTTATAATATCATTATTTTTTAAGAAAATAAAATGAAATATTAAATTGGCAGCTTAGACAAAGGACCCGACCAACCTGATATATAAAATTATTAATACAAATGTTTAAGCATTTAAAGTTTTTATTACTTAGTGTGGTCCATAATTGTTTGAGATTAAGCAATTTAAAAAATTTAGCGATATAGATTTAACTAACGCAATATTAACTTTGAGGCAACTTCCTCGTCAAGTTTTACAAATTTACTTTAATTATCCATTGGATTTGGAGGTTTACAGGTACCTAATTTTCACCACCGAAATATTATTTTTTTCCCCTAATTTTTTGGTAATATCGAAGTAAGAAATTGTGTACATAAGAAACCTGAGTCACTATTCTTTATAATTAAAAAAATAAATTGAAAATTACTATATACTTTGAAAGAAAGATGGTAAAAACTTTTTGTGAGACGGTCTTACTGTTCGTATTTTGTGAGACGGATCTCTTATGTGGGTCATCCATGAAAAAACATTACTTTTAATGCTAAGAGTATTAATACTTTTTATTGTGAATATCGGTAGGGTTGACACGTGTCACATATAAAAATTCGTGAAACTCTCTCACAAAAAACCTAGACAGTGCAAGATTAATTAATGGATTAACGAGTACGGATACATAAACTTAATTACAAAAATGTGTGATTAACTACATTAAAGAATGACTTGCTTTTACCATGTAACCTAATAATTAAGATAGTTCAGTTTTATACATATAATACACACACACTCTTCATGCGTGTCAAAAGATCATTTATTGGATCCAGTTTTGGATATATATATATATATATATATATATATATATATTGACACGATACATACAAGAACAGATACCAACCATTTGCCCTGAGGGTAGCACGAAAATTTCCCCAACCCTACAAAAATTTAATGAATTTGGACCATTAGGGCTTTGTATATTAGATCAATTCTAATCAATAGAGAGGCTAGAGTGAGCTTTCGGAATCGATGTTGACAAGTGTGGTAAAAGTATAACGAAAAGTGTTAGTTTCAACTCATGAATTTCTCTTACGCATGGCTATATCAACTTTTGTTTTAGTCACCTAATACCATCAAATATCAATGCTTAAAGTTTATTCTCAATTAAGAAAACCCTTTTTTGGATATATGCATGGTTCCACATTCATTAGCATGCAGAATATGGCTAGGAAACTTTCAACATTTTGATCACTCTTCCCGGAAAATATATTTTTGTCCAAAGTATGCAAACTTTACCTCTCGATCTTGTCTAGACAAAACCAAAACAAATCAGAATTTCTGCATATTAGTTATAAGAATAATAGCAAATAATTATTCGTACCGTAAAATGAAATTTTCCAAATTTTTTTCTTGGGAAAATATGATTGTTTCCTCCATCAATTGGAAATCAGCTTTTTTTTCACCTTTACAGAACATCAGAGTTAATATTAACTACAGAAACAATTAAATTAATAAAAACTAAAAAAAATAATTGTTCCTTAATTTAAATTTTGATTGATTACCCCTCTTAATTAATTAAATTAAGACAGATGTGGGCCCTGAAGTTTGCTAAGCAATCCACACATCGTGCGAAAAGATTTGCAGCGTTAATCGATCTTTATAGCCCTTTCCGAGTCCGAAAAGGTGATGCCCCCAATTGAACTTTGCTTCACATGCAGAAAACAATATATATGCATGGGGTCTTCAAGCTCAAGATTCAGTACTGATCAAACTTATAACTTTCAGATTTTCCACCAGAATACATCATGTAAAGTTCAGGGCGGTCGATTTTACGCAGCATGGATTTTCTTGAATCCGGTTTCTAATGTGAACATTGAATATAGAAAAAGGAAGCACTATCATTTTAATTAATTCATTGGATATGTATATGTATATGTATATGTGTGTGTGCATATATATATATATATATGGTGCAAACATATATATGAACAAAGCCTGAAGAGATTAAATTGCGGGGAATCGATTAGTTTGAACACTTTGGGCACAAAATCATTGAATTCATTTATATGATAGTAACGGAAAGATAGAGATCAATGAGCTCAGACTAACGATCGAGATTACAAGCAAAAATAACAAATATATTATCCAAAGAATTTTTAAAATATAATTATGTATCTATCAGTTTCTATAATTTCATCCATAGATATCTTAAAAGGGTCAGATTGCTTTAGCAAAGCAAGAGTAACAGTGTAAATCAAGCAAAGGAGTGTTTTTGGGGCGGTTTGTGGGACTAAGGAAAATGTTATGAGTCTTATGACACTTGAACATGATTCTTGGATTAACTTCTTAGCAACTATATATATAATCTTTTAGATACACATATAAGTATATATGGGATTCTGGTGGCGGTAACTAAGCTTGAAAATGACTTCAACAAAGCTTCTAGATCCAGTAGTGTGGACCCAAGTGACCATTTATTAACTGAGACTGATTATGACATGCCTCCACACAATACCAAATATATTGTATTGTCTCTCATTACATCATTGGACAGCAACGGTTTGATGATTGACGTATCACAAGGTTATTCCTTTTTATCCAAATTGGTGTGTATATATATACACACACATATATATATATATAAATGGTGGTGTATACTTTTTTGAAAATGTCCTTTCCTCATTAAATTTCATTATTTTATTGGGCATTGCAAGAGGGATGATCATAAGAGCCAAAAAGTTGTACCCATAGACGATTGCTTCATTTCAAGTTATAATCAATTTGGGCGTTTTCGGAATCAGTTTTCATATCTTTACGGACCAACAGTCCAACATCACTTGGGATCCTCCTCACGTTGAGCTCGAAAAATATACAAGGTCCCAGCAACAAGTTTTTTAAAAAATATTCAATATAATCGTCATATTTTAAAAGTTTGATTAATGGCACAAATTTACAAACAACGGGTTTTAAAAAAAAAACTCCTTTATCCGATAAATGCAATCAAATTTTTAACAAACATTTGAAATTTTACAAGTAGCAGGTTCCTTTAACGTAGCACCTTATATTTAGCGTGCGAGGAAAACAACTTTTTATTTTAAAGTTTAAAGGAAGTTTCTTTGGAAAGAACTAGAAGAAAACCTCGAAGACAAGCCCTGAGTCATGTTTTCGCGGTCAAGATTGACGCTTTGCCTTCCGGCAGTTAAATCCTTTTCACGGTCCCAAGGCTTCCATGGATGATTCCCCTCCCATTCCTGTTTCGCGGACTCCTGCTCCTGCTTCGACCTCTTCTTCACGCGACTCTTTGCTGACGCCTCCTGGTGCTTTTCTACCAATGATTTTGATCGTTTCGCCTTATTATACTCATCTACCAGTTCCGCTTCAGAACTCATTTTTCTTGTCTCTTGTTCATTTGAAGCTAGGGCTGCAGCTTCGTTGTAGGCTTCTAAATAACTGCAACAAATAGTTCAGTATCAGATATCAGATTCTATGAAGAATATTATGCAACTAAGCAACATGCACGAGCACTTACTTCATCTTTGCCTTTTGAGCTCTTTCTGAAGGTGTGTCGGTCCAAACACTGGTATCACCACGTCCTTCTTTAGAGCTCTTAATAAACTTACTTGAGTGCATGCTCACGCCAGGCTAGGAGGGAGAAGCTAATGTCAGGAAAGAAGTAAAAAATCGAACAACGCACAACTGAACTCTCAACACCAATCAACTTTCATGCATTTTTCTTGTTACTGATTACTGAAACAAAACTTTGTTTTATACAAGAACTTTAGACAAAGGGATTAGATTTCACAATGATCTGATTTGTCTCTTGGCCATCGATATTAGTTATTATCAACCTATAATCTTATTATCGTCTAAATTGGCAAATCACTAGAGGCGAAAGATGGGTAGAGAATTTTTTGACAAGATGATGTGTCGCTTTTGAACAATTCTATCACGCCTAGTCACACATTGAAGATGCATTACAGAATTCTCCAAGAGCGCATGAGACATTCAACATAACTATTGAACTTTGCTGTAAACTATAATCTTTACATTTAAGAGTCATATCACATGCCTTCTGCTACAGTTACTAATTCAGGTGCAAACCAGGTGGGTCTAAGCTCCAAGCCTCCAACTAGAAAAAAATTTCCCTGTATCATTTCAAGACTATTACGTGATGCGAGTCCTCCATATTTCTATGGAAATTTACATCATGTGTTTGGGATCGAAAGGCTAAGATTTGAGAACATCATATGGGAGAACTAGTCTAAGTGGAGCATAGACAAAGTCCGTGCAAATGCAGTGACCAAGAGTCTTATTGTGTACAGCTAGCATAGTACATTGTAGCTTTTAGAAATTTAACCTGAATTACAAAGGTGCCGAAAAAGAGTGTCTATGACAGCATTGAACTTACCTTTCTTTCAGGAGGTAATGTCGTCATCCATTCTTCTCTCTTTGGGGCCGTTTTAACATCCAACTCTGCCAAAAGTATGTCATCGCCCTTCATAGATATACCTACCAGCAAAGAATTTCATTTTCATAACAAAATCATTCTCATTAGCTAAATATTTTCGAACCTATTCTTACCAAGACAATTATGATAACTGAGACCTTATAATACCTGATAAAGAAAAGCTGGAGATATGGCACACAGAAGCAGTACAGATTTAATCGATTCACAGGCTTTATGTTAAATTTTTTCAATAACATCCAGGAGCGATAGAAGAGCAGGGTGCAGGGTGCAAAGGATTAATGAGACGTGTCGAAAATGGTTATGTATGAAGTGTGCGAGTGCAACTCAAACTATAAGGTCAAATCTATTCAAATTTGCCTGTTCTGCAATGGGCTTGAAACTTCAGTCACGAATACTACACCACTTGAGCTGACTTTAATCAAGAAGATATTTAATTTAACAAATTGACTGACTACAAGCAAGTTTTTTTCGCCCACCCACTTCATGCACACGTATCACACAAAATTTTCCAGAAAATACCACACCTTGCAGACGTCTCCATTGTGCAGCCTCTCGCATGACTTTCAGCTCTGCCTGCATAAAATTAAACAGTTTTTGTCATGAAGCAGCTCTATGGTTCCTGTCACACTGTATACAGCGACATATAGTACCTGAAATGATTCTTGTTCCTCCTTCAGCTTTATTTTGTCTTCTAGTGCTTTTCGCTTCCAAAAGAGAATATATTTATGATGTAACTCAAAATTCTTATCTAACCTAATATTAAAAATTACAGAACTAGTAAATGCTTTCTTCAATATAAATGAAGAAACTCGTCGAAGTACTTACCTTATCAGGATCTTGTAAATCCTTAAATGCTTTGTTCAACTTAGCAAATGCTTGGTTAGCTTGAGGGTGAGAGCATTTGTCAGGATGGACCATCAGGGACAACTTCCAGTACCTAAAAATAACATTACAATTTATATCATCTTTTTAGCCACGTATTCTAAAAAGAGCGGATTCCAACCATATTGGCATTCACATACATCAAACCTTGATATCATGACCTACCATAAAACACACCTATTTTTTTCTAGTTTCTGAGATGGTCGGAGAGCTATAGAACGAAGAAACTGAATGTTACAAACGATACTTAACACACAAATGGTATGAGATTTTTCTGTTCATCCTAAAATATCATTACAAGTATACCTTTTCTTCATGTTTTCAGGTGACATTTTTATGGTCACCCCCAGAACATCGTACGGACTAGCTTCTTCAGCACCGATTATTCTTGTAATCTGAACATAAATTATTTGAGTCAATCCCACGCAATGATAATTAAAAAATTGATTGCATAAGCAACCACCAAATTAGTATGCTGTGTGATGGAAAGTCAATAGAACAAATATTTATATCAAAACTTTTAAAAAGTTAGAAGTGTCTGCCCATCAAATAAGAATAAAATTCAGAGCAAAAATTGAAATTCAGGGGATACAAGAATAATAAGGTACTACTATCAGTAAAATTGGAAGATGAAATAAACCTCCTCAAAACGCTCAGCTTCATTGGCAGACTCAGCTTCTTTAACCATAGCTGGAGGTGGCGGTCCTATAAATAATTCACTGTCTCCGTCCAACTCAGCTTCTCTGTTTGTATAAAACGTATTAGCAAAGCATTCATAAGATGGGCCTAATAGTTCTGCATCTAGCAATAGCGTGAATAAATAAACAACAATCAAGATACCTCAGTTCAGCTTCTGCTGCTGTTAGTTTAGCAGCAGCAGCAAGTAACTCAGCAGAAGGCATCTCAGGTCCAATGTTCCTAAAAGAACCAACAGATAGGTAATGATTCGAATGGAGCGTAAAATCAGTGAATGACAAGAAGAGGGAAGGAAAAAAGCTAACACTTAAAACTTTCTAGACAAATTCTATTTCATTCACGTAAAATAAAGAGAGAGTTATTAAATGGTCTCCATTACATACTCTCTAATATATTACAAAACGAGTGGGTTTAATGTACCTATAGCAGGATGACAGTTAAGAGAATTGAATTATTATATACAGGCAAATGATGGACGAGTGGGACACAGAGATGAAAATTAATACCTCCTTCTTGTGACAATAGAATCTTGTTTTGTATCATCGACATTTTTATTCACGTGTCTAGATTCTGATACGACCAAGGGTGCCTCCTCCTGTGAATCCAAATGATCAAGTTGGTTTTGAGGTTGCATTTGAGAGCGGATAATTGGACCTACAACCTTCAGGGTGGGGGTCGCTTTGTGTGGTAGTAGAAACACTCGATCGCCGTTTTCTTTGAGGTTCAAGCACGTGAATAACTTTCTAAGATGCTTAACTAATGACCTTTCAGATAATCCCCTTATATCAACAGCTTGCCCTTGGTCTATCATCAACAAAAGCTGAATAAAATTTTAAAGGATAATTAGTTACGAAAACAAAATTCAAGTTAAGAAAAATGTATAAACATGGATTCCAGTAAAGTAAATTTCGTGATAGCAAGTTCAGCATCTGAAAAATTTATGATACAAACCAGATGTGACAGAAATTTAATTTTTTATCCAAAAACAAAGCTCGGTCATGACTCATGAATATAGAGGGTGAAAGAGTTTCATTTATCAAATTCACTTGATAATTGACATCAAATAATACAATCTCCAAGTAAAGGCATCACATATCAAAAAGATGGTTTCGTTTATGCCAACAAAACAATAAAAATAGTGAAATTACCTGTTCCAAATCCCCGGCAACGGCAGGAAATTCCTCCAGTATATACTTAACAACATCCTCTGGATTCTCCAACTCAGTATCCGACCCAGACAAACTCTCATCAGATTGAAACCTTCTTTTCTTTGTCTCCTTCCGTTTATGCTTCTCCCTTTCTCTTCTTCCGAGGACCTTCCTCCTCCGCTCATGATCTTTCCGGGACCTTTTGCTCTTATGCTCCTCCCCCCTCAAACGTCGTTTGCGAAGCTTCGATGACGATTCAACCTGGTCCTCAGAAGATGATGTGGCACTAGAGCTTCTGGTTTCCGGTTTTCTGGAGTCGCCTCCCATGGAAAGGGATTTCAGTTTGGGGGAATTTAGGGAAAAGCGACTCCACTATTATTTATTTTAAAAAACGATGCACAAGTCAATTTACATAAATATTCTTCCGTTTGATTAAATTTATCTTAATATTATATTCATCCATCTCATTCAGTCGACTCCAACTTCCGTCGACCTCCTTCCATTTTCATTCCGACGATGATTCTCAATGTAAATCGTCTTTCTCTTCCGGACGACGCAGATACTTCTAATCTAAGCAAACTTAATCGATATAATGACCAAAAATCTGATAATATTATTGTTTATTTCGATTTATTTCTTCTATTTTTTCGACTTTCTTGAAGAAGAAAGGGTCGACCCACGCTTGAATCGACAAAAGCTTATGTCGACCCAAGCGGTCGACCCACACTTGGCGACCAAGCGCTTTTGGTCGACCCGCTATTTTTTGGTCGACCCAAGCTCCATGGGGTCTCTACCAAGGCGACCAAGCAGTAGAAGTTTGGGTCTACCAAGCACTACTTTGGGTCTATCACTTGGTACTCAAGCGTGAATCGACCAAGAACTTGGGTCGACCAAGTTTTGTGTGTTCGTTATGTATCTACCTGGCATCAAGGGATACAAGCTTTATGACATCAATACAGAGCAATTTTTTGTTTCTTGCGATGCTGTTTTTCACAAAAATTCCCTCAATTCTCGTTCCCATCAGTTGGAAGATGTTGACCCATTTCCTGATTTGGTGTTACCAATCAACCAAATGGACTTGTTTGTGTCTGACTCTCAAGATGTTGTTTCAGCCATGCAACCCATTGAGAAATTGCTTCAGTTGATCCACTTGTTCGCCGGTCTACAAGAGTGACACATCCTTCATCTCATTTGCGAGATTATCGTTGCAATCTACTCACTGATAGCAAGACCCTTAATACTTCTTCAATTGAACATTACCCTATGTCTAGTTATATTTGATATGATGGGATGAGTCACTCATGCAAAAATTTGACTTTCAGTGTCTTCATAGTATGAACCATAATTATTTCTTGAATAGCCATACTTTTGACTTTGAAACTTCTTCGTGCCCTTGCCGCAAGCCAATCTTGGAAATTAGTTTAATCGGACGTTTACAATGTTTTCCTACACGATGATCTTTTTGAATAGGATTTTACAGATTTCCCACTCGAGTATATTCGAGAGGTGTGGTCTTTTCAATCTGTATACTCCAAGTTTTCATAGTTCATTGTTCGATTGAGATTTACTAAGAATAAGTCTGATTACTCACTCTTCACACGCAGTTCTGGAACACATTTCATTTTCATGTCAGTTTATGTTAGTTTATGTCGAATATATAATCCTAGTTGGTTTATCCTCACAAACCATCGATTCCGCCAAGCTAGTTCATAATCAGAAATTTAAACTTGCTGATCTAGGTGGCTTGAAGTTTTTCTTGGGTTTGAAAATAGTTCGCTGTGCTGTTGGTATAGGTTCTTTGCAACGAAGCTACACACTCAAGCTTCTGGAAGACATTGTGTAATAACATTGTCCCACATGAAAAATTTGAAATTTTAAAATGGATTTAAAATTATATACACTTGATTTTTATAACAACTTATATTAACTATTTTTTTTAAAAATCTTGAACATAAATAAAATAGTTGTTATAAGAGATCGTTATGCCATTACACAGACATGGGCCAGAGCCCGGTTGTGACACACTGGCTCGTTGTCTTCAAAGCCTGTAAACGTTCTTATGGATCCCAAAGTTGCTCTTAATTCTGACAACTGTTCATGGTATAGAAGCATCATCGATCACCGGTTGTACTTGAATATTTCATGCTTTATATTACCTTTGTGGTTCATCAAATTAGTAAATTTTAGTCTTGTCCCCGTACTCCACATTTTCTAACAATCCTAGGCACGTGTCAGATAATCTGGTTAGTCGAGCAGTTCAGGTGGGATACTCAATTTGTGGATAGTGGTTTTCAATACCTGAACCCGACCCCCCACTGTTATGACTGCACGTGTATCATTGAAGAAGAAGGTCGGGTAATCTAGTGAAGATCTTTCAATCCAAAGATAATAATAATGGTTTTTAAAAAATATTCAATCTGTTGAATTATCAATGAATTATAAACACGAGCATCATTGGTCAGATTGTATTTATGGGAAATTTGATAATATGAATCATGGAACAAAAAATAAGACACTGGTATCAGCTAAAACCGAACCCAACATCGAGTACATTGTGCCATGCAGTCTCCCTTGCAATCTACATTGTAACCCAGGACCTTGGGATTTCGAAGAAGAAGGTTTCTCAGTGGTTTTCCTTTTATACCCCATTCTTTTTCCAAAATATGCACATTTGTTTTCAGTTCATTCTCAAGGCTGCATCCAAGTACCTCGGGGAATTTCTTGAGAAGTTTACCAAGATCTTCATCAGTAAGGCCTAAATCCTTTAAATAATTCAGTATTCCATTTACTACCTCAAATCTTGGAGATTCCTTATTCCGCTCCTCACCCCAATAAGGAGAATGAATTCGACCATACGCTTTGCCCAGAATCTTCTCTACTTCCATGTCAGAAAATCCGAATGAGACAATGGCTCGTTTACAAGATTCCCGTGTGTTCTCATCTTCATCGGTTACAACTGCATTTTGACTGGGGGCAGTTGAATACAACTCGCGACTGCTAAACACAAAGCATGTGGGTACAGAATTTCGAATGTTTGATTTTATAAGCAGTTTGCTGGTTGATACTGCGGAGGCAGAATCAGACTGCAAGGGGAGAAAGCAAATTGTTGCAATCAAGCTGTTGCACAAACACCCCCGAATGGATGAAAGAGAGTCATACATCTGACATAGACATGCTCTAATTTGTGCTGACCGTATAGGGAACAGGGACGCTTGCAGAAATTAGAAAACACGTGATGCTTGATTTAATAGATGCACAATTATTCGACATGAGTTCATGGATTCATATCAGTGAAGTTATTTTGCACTCGAGTAAGGATATTTTATGACAAGAAAACAACAAATCATAAAGATCAAAACTTTGTGACTTCTAAGTTCTAACTAGATCTCCCACCTAATAAAGGCATCTACTACTTGCAACAGACAAACGCACATAAAGTATTGTTGTGTTGCTAATTCTGGTATTTTTCTGTATGTATTAGTTTCTACAGAGCTATGGTTTCCCAAACCTTATCTTCGTAGGAATTTATAAAAGAAACACCAGTTAGCTAGACATATTCCTAGTCAAAAACAAATTTCTACCATTCTTTCGGTTGGTTGTTTTTTTAGTTTGCAGTGGCTTCACTTTTCAGACGCTTAGCACAAAATTACTCTCCTAGAATAGTAAACCAAACAAGACTCACATATGAACAGAAGCGCACTTTTGAATCAAACGTCAGTAGAGGAGAAGCCAAACATTTTCCCAGCATACCTACCTAAAAAGAGAGAAGAGAAGAAAAGAAAGTGACTGATAAATAAACAAGCAACTCCATTCTAAAAGTTAAATTTTTGCGAACAGAATAAATATTACTCCAATTCTCATGAAATCGTATTTACTGTCTCATTTCCATCAGCGAGTTAACGTAGCTGGAAAGCAGGAACAGTACAAAGTACAAACACACACCCAGTCACACAATCAAGCACAGATTTCAAAAATATAGAAAACCCATAAAGAAAATATTGAATCTATTATAAGATCGACAAAAATTTGTAAGAAAAATAAGAAACAGAGTACCTTGGATTGCTGGACTGATGACGTGCGATGAAGAAGATGAGCAGAAACACTGATTCGGTGCTTTCCACTCCACGAGACCCTGCTGTTTAAATCTTCACAAAAAGCGTGGCCATCTAAATGAAGTGCTAATGCGACTTCAACTATCCAACATAATTTAAATAGGACATGAACTAGAATTACGAAATAATAATATTGATTAAAATAAAATTTCACAATTAATATTGTGTTTTATATTTATATTGGAAAATTGTGATAATGAAAATTTCAGAAAGTAATTGTATACACATGTTACAGTAGCGAATTCGATATTGCTAGTCTCCTAAGAAAATATAGGAAAATAAAGAATTGAAGCAAGAAGGAGATCGAAAATATGATTCAGAGAGAGTTTCATGAATTACATGCATTTGCATATCCATTCCATATATATGGAATGTCAATTAGTAATTATTTTAAGAATCTTAATTTCACTTCATTCAATGTGATTTATTTATTTTGTTCGTCAAATCCCTAATGAACTTCGTGAAGTTTATAAGATTTTGAAGCCTCTTTGGTTGAATTTTCAGCACAATATTTTATTTCTTTAATAATTTCAAATAATTATACAATAATGTCATTCTGTCTTTTCATAAATAACGATCGTTTGCAAAGGCGAACGGACCCTATTTGTGCATTAAGATTAATGTATTGTATTTGACTTTGTTGATGACAAGTACTCATGTATGTATATATATATATATATATATATATATATATGTATATATAATGTATTGTATTTGACTTTATTGATGACAAGTGATATATATAGTTTTGATATGTTGTACATCCATCGTACACACTTATTTGAGCATTGATAAGACGACACTCACTTATTTGATGAAACTAAACATATCAAAATTATACATCAAATAGTGAGTTGTTACACTTTCTCAGTGCTCACACACACATATATGTATGTATGTATGTATATATATATATATATATATATATATATATATATATATATATATATATATATATATATATTAGAAGAGTGCACGTGCGTTGTACGTAAACAACTAAACTGCTGAAAATATATGAATGAAATTTTGATAATATTTAAATGAATTAAAATAAGGATAGTAGTATTTATCAATTGAAACAAATCAAATTACAAAAAATAAAAATCATGATCATAGACGGTATATGAATCAGAAAAGTTATCTTATCCACATGACACATTTTTCAATATGCTTCTTGGTTGATTTTGATAACTCAACAACTCTTGTCGTAATTTTTATAATATGCGTATAATTATTTTGGTATACTCAACAAGTATATGATAATCTTTAACACTTATTATATTATTTAGAATCCTCATCGGAGATTTGACATGCTTGTAGTTTGTTTCTCTATCACGACATTTTTTCAGTTTTCTACATTATTTTTATCCGGTAATCTTATATTTCGACTATTTATTTATTTATTTTTTGAATGATTTTTCAGTTTATGACAATCATCAACTGTAACTCCTAAGAAAAAAAAATTTTAGTCGTTATAGATTTTCACTTGTGAGTAAAAGTATGTATAACCTATATATCCTTCAACAACATAATCAATGAATGATGTTATAATTTCTTCAAACATCGTGATATTTGTAATATCAATTCTATATATTTAATATCAATATTATTAACATATAGCTATAAGGTTGATAAATTAGAACCGTTTATATATAGCTATTAGGATAATATATCTACTCAAATTACTATATTAGAACTGTTTTCTCGTTTAATTTGACACAATTCAGGAAAGTCAGCTCGTTAGTTATTTTTTTAGAAACTTTGGAACAATGATTGCGTTTCTCATATCATGGGGATAATATAGTTTCAATCTCATTTGTTGTGTCTAGAACATAATATTATATTATTCATTGAAACAAAACAAATGTTCTTCTATCGAGTTTACATTTTGTTTATAATATTTTATATCTTGTGGAACGACATACAAAATTAATTATTGTATTTTAAAAATTTTGAGAAGAGACATGAATAACATAATTAAAATGCAAATGAGATAATAGATATCATTTAAATATATATAAAAGTATTTATTTTATTCAATATCTCATATAATAATACAACTTTTAGATTTCATGAGCATTTTATGATAGTCAAAATTAATTTGATGAAATGTTGTAGAATTATATTTGTATTTCACAATTTGGTTAAGTGAATGTATTTGGCGAGGAGTTTTCAATACTACCATTTTATATCTTATGAATTAGCTGATTAGTCACTTTGACTAAAAAAAGACAAAAACAACTTCTTAGCCACCTCGGAATATATCGAGATGATATTGGATGAAATAAAGTTCAATTGGCTCAATGCCTCAATTTACTAAAATTAATTTACAAAATTGATCTATTATGTCCACAAAACTTTAGAATTATTCTCATACCATTATAAATAGAATGAGAATTTCTTTATCTGGATGAAGAATTTTTTCTTTTTGAAAACGCTTTTATTTTCTTAGAAATATTGACATTTTATATGACATTCATACAACATAATCAACACAAATGACATATAACAATAAAACATGTTAACTCTATGGTAAAAAACACATCTCATTGTAAGAACACTAAATGATCAAATTAATCATATTATTTAATAATATTTATTTAGCAGCATATATAAAAAATTGACCAAATGGCTTAAAAACAATGTTTCAAATCAGTTACATACAAACATTTCTCTCAATCACGTATCTCAATTGACACATAAAGAGTCTGAAAATATCTCTATTCTAAATGGGAGAAAGAATTTTTATATGAGCTTAATATTTATTAATTAATAATTTATTTTTATTCAATCCGTCTCATATTCCTTCGTCTTCCCATTATTATCTATCATTAACATGGTAGAGATTTTCATAAATTTGATTGCACTGTATAAATTTAAGAAATTAAAATTAAATTAAAATAATAATTATTTTGATTGAGTTAAGTACACTATTAATGATAATTTTAAACTAATATAAAAAAGACTTAAATAACATCATGAATATGACGAATATTGTAAAACAAAAAATTGGTAAAATAGTAAGCTCACAATTGAATGTCATATATTTAATAGATATTATTATTAATAGATAATATATTATTTAAAGATATTTTTTAGAATCATATATCGAAATTGATTAAATACTTAAATATTTGTATTTGTATTGAAATAACTTACATACAAACTTTTTCTCTCAATCATGTATCTACGTTGATACATAAGTAGTCTAAAAATATATCTATTTTAAATGAGAAAAAGATGTTTTATATGATCTTAATTTTATTAATAATTTAATTTTATTCAACCTCACTTATCTACATTTGTCTTACCATTATTACCTTAATATTCGGAATATTAACAAATTTTTAATTTATAACATTATTATAGTAATTTTCTATGAATTTGATGTCAATGAATAATTAAAGTTTATTATAGTAATTTTTTATGAATTTGATGTCAATGTATAAAACTAATGTAGAAATTAATTTAAAGAACGAACATGACAATTTATAAAACAAATAAAATGGTAAAATAATAAGTTTACAAATGAAAATCATATATTTATAAAAGTAAAATAGATTAAATATTATTAATTTTTTTAAACTAAGTAGACTATTAATGATCATATTAAATTAACATAGAAAATTACTTAAAGAGCCTCATAAACATAACAAATTGTAAATAAATTAAAGGGTACAATTCAAACTCATATATTTATAATAGTATTATATATATATATATATATATATAAAGAAATTACTCTAAATGAACATAATTATGCAATGTTTATATTATATGCAAATCATGTGCAATAATTGGTTGGCATGTATGACTTATGAAGCAATATAATGGAATCAATGTATCTTGTCTCCATTTGAATATACAAATGCACGTGCTGTTTTGTCGATAAATCACACACGATTGTTCGAGAATTACAAAGATTAACAAATAAAAAGGAAACGCATTCGTCAACAATATTAAAAGTTAAAACCTCAAGAGAAGCTGTAATTTCCTAATATATTTAAACCCTATTCTCGTTGCATTAAAAACTAAAAATAAAGATAATTACCATGCTTGTTTCTTGATGGAACGACGAGAATTACGGTGGACAAGAACCTTCTTCAAGATTTTGATGAAAACTAGAATCTTTGGTTTCTTCCCAGATAACCTGTGTCCATTTGATCTCGACAATTTTAACGCTTCAATGCATCTTACTTGCACCGCTCGTCCAGGTGATGAACTAGCATTAGCACGAGTACTTTCCGCCAATTTCACACAATTTCTCGACAAGTCTTCGTTCAAATCCTGCCACAACAAGTCCGTTCTCTCGTCTTCGTAATCATCATAAGAGTAACTCCTTCTCTTAGTGCTAGTAGCACTTTTGGGTTTCAGTTCTTGGACTAAACAGAACTTCAATTTCCCTTCAGAATTACGTTCACTTCGAACAAAATTCATATCGTTATGGTGGAGACGCCGCCACAGAGGTGGGGACTCGATGAAATGTGGTGAAGGGACGGCGGTGGTGGCAGGGAAGCTGAAGTCATCAACTTCCGCGGTGGTAGCCATGGATTTTGGGGTTGTTGAAGTTTGTGAAGGGAAGGTGTGCTTGTTGAATATGTACAAGCGTAGAAGTTGGATTCTAACGGCTATAACTTGTCACTTGCGGCACTAGTTAATATCTTATCGTTGTTATTAAGTAAAGGATGGGGAACGTATATTAAATTCTTACCAAAGTCTAGTTAATGAGAGAGCATTTATTTATGGCAAACGTGAGAATTGATTATCGACTGGGAATGGGATTCGGTAAACGGTAAAGTACTCGGTTATTACAAAAAATGTATGACAGTGTCATATGAATTTTTGTATTAATTTTACATATGAGGTTTATGATTTTTCTATGTGGATCTCACGTGTGAAAATGAATAAGGATAATTGAATGTAACTTTAAGGTGATATCCTAGAGCTACCATCTCAATGATAGTTAAATAAATAACTTTTACGTGAATAATTCGAGAGCTTCATTTATTATTATTTTATTTGTCTTCATTCTTGATTATTGAATGTATAATGCCATTCATTCGAAACTCAAAATCGAGACCCGTTTTATCCACATTGTTAGAGACGTCTTTTTAATTGTTTTTTTATCTTCAATTTAACAAAAAATAATTTATTTTTCACATGTTTAACAGAACATAAAATATATTTGATATTTCTCTAACTCATGCGGTTTCGAAAAAAGGCCCAAAATATTATTTAAAAAGGCCCAAATTTAAGTATCGTGTTGAGATCCAAAATTATTTATACAGGCCCAACCCATTTCCCACCTGAGACCGAAAAATACGTACCTTGTTAACACCCATGGCGACAAGCCGACAATCTTTTACCACGGAGAAAAACCCTAGCGAAGGCCAGGATGATTATTCCGGTTCGTTGCTTCACATGTGGAAAGGTCGTCTTTCACTTTCTGTAATCTTTGTTTAGATTTGCTCATGCTTAATACTTCGTGTCGAGTTATTGATTTTCTTTAAAAATCTTTCTTTTAGGTGATTGGGAACAAATGGGATATGTATCTTGACTTACTCCAGTCTGATTACACCGAAGGGTGAGTTCTCTTGCATTGTATGATTTTTTTTCCTGTAGGAGGCCAATTTAATGTGCTGATGTTATTTTGAACTCAAGCGCATATTTGATTTGAAGTTATGTTCTCTTATCTTTGAGTCAAAGTGCGAGAATCGCTGTCTGTTCTGGAAACATAAAAGTTAAATTTTGACAAGGTAAAATAAACCGTAGTTATGGTTCATTAAGCAGTGGGAACAATTATATTGTTAGTTTACCGAAAAATGATTTTGGTGTTTTCTTGCCTTTGAGATTCATCTGTGGTTCTGTACTGGGTAACATATGACAATTGTCACTAATTTATTGTTTTAATCTTCTAAATGTAAATTTCAATGAATTTGTTCAAGTATTATTTGGATGCTTTTCTGTTAAGCACGGGCATGCTAATTTAAGGTTCATACTAGATCATTGATGGCAAGAAATTACTTGTACCAAAATCAGAGTCTTCATACAATTGTGTGCTTTGTCATGTCTTCCTTGAATACAACCAGTGTTCTAAAAATACCCGCCTAGGCGGTGCCTAGGCGCTGGGCGGTCCAAAACCGCCCCGATTTTAGGCTAGTCGAAACTTCTAGGCGCCACCATATTAATCGGCCGCCTAGGGTGGTCCGGGCGCCGCCTGGCGCGAAAGCCGCCTAGGCGATTTTACAAGTTCTTCCGGTTGTGAGAGAAATTGGAGTACTTTTGAGGGAGTAAGTACTTATTTGATTATTTAATACTTATTATTATATATTTTTATATATGTATTCAATATTAATATTTTTTTAATATAGATCAATACTAAGAAAAGAAATAGACTAGATACCGGAAGGTTGAACAATTTAGTTTATGTTCAATTCAATGCCAAGATCATCAACAAGAAGAGAAGGCAAGAAGAAAAAGGAGTGGATGTTCTACTTGCTAGTGAAACAACTATGGCACAAGGATGGATTGTTGATGGTGGAGATGAAGATGTTGAGACAAATGTTGAAGATGCAAGGGAACTTCACGAAGATGAATTTGTATCGGATGAAGAGGAGGAAGAAGCCATGGATTTTGAGTTTGAATCCGATACATAAGAAGTATTGGAAAAATATGGAGATGAACTAGAAGAATTAGATGCAGTTTAGGTTTAATATCAATATATTATGTTGGAAAAAATGTTGAACAAATTTAATTTTCATTGTACAACGGTTGTAGTAAAGTAGTAAACTGATGTGGATGACTCATATATAAAAATTTATTAATATATATTTATTATTACAATTTTAAATTTTATAATAATATATATTTCATGTACAAACATAATACTCATGAACCACTTAATGAATTTAAGCTTTAAAAAAAATCGCCTAGGCGCTAGGCGGTAGGTAACCGCCCGCCTACCGCCTACCGTTTTTTAGAACACTGAATACAACACCTGGACTTGCTTAAGTATGCCTTATGCCCTTTTGCCTGCCTCTTGAAACTGTGTGATCTTGTTTTGTGAGAAAAAATATTAAGATTTTGGCAGAAGTTTGTGATAGGATAGCATTTGTATGTTAATTAAAGTTGATTTGTCTGTCCTTGTCATGTTGAGAAAGAAAGTGAGGATGAGTTCTTTAAAAATTTATTTTAATTTACAATTTCATGGTAAACACGCAAGTTTCTTTGCAGCGATGCTCTAGACGCACTTATGCTGGTTCGGTACTGCTGCCGAAGAATGCTGATGACTCATGTTGATCTCATCGAGAAGCTTCTGAACTATAACAGTCAGTGTCATCTCTCCCTTACAAATCATTCTTGGCTGTGTTTAATTCTTAGTATCTGTATGTTTGATCTCTTTGATTGGTGGTTATGGATGCCATAATATGTGATGTGTCCTGTAGCGTGCTCTTTCTTGTTGAATTCATTTATCTATCTGTTGCTTTTTTCCTTCTTTAAAAGCAAGGTCAAATCTTCTTGTTGCAATCACACTCTGCGACTTGGACCTATTACAAAAACCACTTTGTAAGACGAACTTCCAAACATGTGAAGGGACTTAAAACAGCGTTTTGATAAAATTGATACATGTAGTGGGACATTTGAGAACCCATTAACCACCCAGTACATGACACATTGTGTTCGCTCCATGAACATAACACAACATAAGTTATTTGCTTATTGAATCTGTTAATACTTGGATGCTAAGAAAAAATCTTTCAAGCATCAAAATAATATCACCTTTGGTTCACCGCTCTCCATTTTTGGAACTCACTTGGCTCTTTCTTTGTTACAGCTTTGGAGAAATCAGAGGGCAGTTGAAGCAGCTTATGCGTATTAATCGTATTTGCGAGCTGCGAGTGTGGGTCTCTTAGTGCATAGTTTTGGTTCTTCACAAGTTGGAGGTTCATGTTAGCTAGAGTGAAAGAACAATTATGTAATGTAAAAATCTAAAAGGGCAGGGTGTTCTTTGAAAACCATGTGACCTTTCGAAGGAAAGCAACAATGAAATATATTTTCTCATTCTTTTCCTTGCCCCTCTACTTTTGCTGACGTCTGATTTTTTTACGTTACTAAAGTTGAAATCTTTTATATTAACCCTCTTATTTCGATAAAATATGGTCAAATCTTACTGTCATCGTTTTGAAAGGTCACAGTTTGAAGTTATTTTTGTTTTTTTTTTAAAAAAATAAGAAATTAAACTTGAGTATGATTGTTTATCTACTGTTTTCCCCTTTGTAATCGATTTACATTTTTTTTCTTTGTTTCTGGAAAGCAAGGTTCAATTTTTTTCTCTATTAATCCGTATTGATAGAGAAACATCATCTTGGGAAATTAGATTATATTTGTAGTAGATTTGATGACAGCATTGAAATTTGAAAATTGTTTGAAGATTTAAGAAGAGAGAGAAGAACGGAGGATCATGGTATTTTTTTATGTAACAAGTGAATTGGTCTAGTTCATGATGGTATATGCACGTAAAAGAATATTTAGAGGTGAAAATAAATTAAAATTCCGGATAAACCAATATAATTGGAGTAATTTAATTTAATTTTTGTTTTTATAGTTACAAATATTTTCCAGTAAGTACAAGATTGTTTTAACAAAGTTCAAATAATCATCTACAAAATATAGTTTCATCTAAATAATAACTAAAGAGGAGACTACATCGATATAATATGGTGGATGTTTTATTTATAATATAATATGAGTGATCGTGTGCATATGTTGTTTTCCCGCATTTGTTTTTGTCCTAAAATTACAGGCGTAGCTTATTGAGATTCTGAAAAGGAGAAAATTAGTGAAAAACGGAAAGAATGCAATCCGTCCTCAATGCTCAAATGGATCAAATGGCAGATCTGGTGCAGAAACTCGGCACAGAACTCCGCTCAGGAATCAGACACGTCTATGAAAATTTAATGGGATTTTTTCACGCTATCGATTGGAAGGTGCTCTAAAAATACCTGTCCATGCATGTGTATTCACGCACACATAGTCTTCTTTCGTATGTGTGTCGAGTAAAATGCGTTCTTTGTAAGAAAATTGATGTTGTGTTTAGAACCGATTTGAGGATTACTTTGGAATTTGTAAAATTAGTCTTGCTTGATTTAGCCCGTGGGATTCTGCAATGAGTTGAGTTCTTCTTTTCTTTTCCTTTGGGAGTTTTGATAAAAAGAGAGAACTTTTATAATGATGAGGCTTTTTTATATGCATTGCTTATTTGTTTTGTCACGAGACTAGGTTGAAAATTTCTTTTTAAATAGTTGATTTGGTGTAAATGTGATTCAAGCATTATGAGCTTATTACCATTAATTAGGTGAAAAATGTACTTCACGGAATGGGAGCTACTACCACCTATTCGTCTTACGGTGATAATCAGAATATAAATTCAGTATTCCTTTTTCACTGCTTAATTCTTTCAACCTTCACTCTTGATTCTTCTTAATTGAATTTCTTAGTATTTTTCCAGAATCCAGATCAAAGATTTGACTTATCCCGATTGTAACTCTTTCTTTTTTAAGTTATGTCATCTTAGACTGAGTTCATTATTGTGTAGGATTGGCTGTTATTTATGTAGCATTACCTCCGTAGACCACTACATTGCCTCTTCCTTCTTTTTTTGTCTGCAGGAACCGTGGTTGATATGCCTTTTTTCCTTCCATGCGTTGTTTCTGCTAGTAGCTTTTACTTCGCGGAAGAACATAAACTTACAGATGTCTTTGTTTCTTCTTGCCCGTAAGCAATCTTATTTTTTCATTTTATAATGCATTCTTAATTTCTTTCTCTACAAGACTACAAATGGCATGATTTGATATCATCAAAAGAGAGCTCTCGGGTATGCATTAATAGGAGATATTAGTCCTTTAAATAAAAGGGAAAAGTGAATGTTAGTGGGACCGTTTGGATAAACCTTGGTCTGTCATGTAGGAGATGCAAACTCTCTTGTAGGTTTAAGGGGACTTCTCTTCCATACTAACTAAACAATGAAAGAGGAGAAGCAGCAAGTAATAGTTGCATGTCCGCTTGTTCTCACTTTTTTTGTGTGTGTATTTCATATGCAGTTGGAGGAGTATATCTCGCTGAGAGACTCAATGGTTTCTTAGCTGGTAACTGGACAAGCTTTGCCGGCCAAAACTATTTTGACACGCAGGGGCTTTTTCTATCAGTACTTTGGTCTGGACCTCTGTTGGTGATTGTGATCCTAATCTTGGTCGGTTATGTGTCGGTCCTTTTTCTTTTGATATTTACCATTTACTTCTCGCCTTACAGTTTGTCTTACGCTTTCTATTTGCAGGTGAACAATTTGTTTTCTCTATGTCAACTGATTGTTGGATGGAAAAGAGCTGAGCTCAGGCATCGTGCGAGAGTAGCTATTACTAAAGAGGATTGATCTCTTTTGTTTCTACATCTCAACGGTGCTCTTGCGTTAAGTTTCCAGTGAGAGCCCAAATTTTTGGTTTTCTTTATTTTGACCACTAGCTGAAAACTTCTGTTCGTTTATTCCAACTGGATTGATTCTTGGTGTGATAGTGATTAATAGACTGATTTTCGCTCAAGAGCTTTAAGCTGATGGTTTTCTGATAAGTTAAGCACGATATTTGATCGAAGAATGTCATTTACCGAGTGCTTTAACTGTTTCATATGTATTTTTGTTTTTATTATGAACAGCCAACACCACAACACAAATGTAAATGATTAGTATCTGATAGCGTAACGCAGAGTTCGCAACGGCAATGGCGTAATAACGTGAATTAATGCATCATATTATTATTTGCAGTAATGATATTCAATGTGAAATGGAACTTGAGTCGTATTACAGTTTCTTGAAACTTAGTTACATCCCAGCATTTCCAGACTTGTTACGCAAACTGGTACAGGAACTGTGATAAATTTTGATCAGGCGGTTTTTCCTTGCAAGGCTCTTTCAATCTTCTTTTTGAAGAAAAAATCAAGTGCTGCCCCGACTATTGGCCAAGTTGAAAGAATGGCTACTGTCCAATATTTATTTGACAAAAACTTGTGTGAGACGGTCTCACGGGTCGTATTTTGTGAGACGGATCTTTACTTGGGTCATCAATGAAAAATATTATTTTTTATGCTAAGATTATTACTTTTTATTGTGAATATTGGTAGGGTTGACCCGTCTTACATATAAAGATTCGTGAGAGCGTCTCACAAGAGACCTACTCTATTTATTTTAAAGAATGGCGGGATCTACATTCGTCGAGGACTCTGCTTTTTCTGCGGCGCAACACGACGTACAAGATTTAAAAATTCATGGATTTTCATAAGCCCACCACATCGCCAAGATTGTTGCTTACCTCCACTTCATCGATAAGTTTACACCTGCACAATGCCTATGGACGTGGCATGGAGCTGCCAAAATCTGTAATTTTGTCCAACCAAAAGGTCCTGCGCCTTGACAAATTCAAGTTCGCGGATAAGAAATACGACGGGTGGTTATCGACATGGTGTCCGAATCTTGAAACTTTGGTTTTGAGCAAATGTTGGATTAACCCTGAGGATAGGTTCACGGATTTAGATTTGAATTCGCCGAATCTCAAGATTTTGGAGATCGAGTACCGGCGTTGTGTTTGGGATTGCTTGGATAATGTGTGATCGATGTCATCAACTTGTTCTGCCCTTCTATGTACAGTTGTACATGATTGTCAAGAGCTAAACGGGGAATTTTTAGTACATCTTTTCCACCAAATATGTGTTGTTAAATGCCTCTCTTTCTCTCACCTAACAACAAGGCTCCGTTTCGTATGTGTGATGGATAAGTAAATGATTAGTTATTAAAATGATTAAAATGAGAGATATTGATTAATAGCATGGTGAGATAAATAACACGGTGTTTGGTATGATTTTAAAATGATGGATTAATTTTGTAAATTTTATTGTAATGACCAAAATGACACAAGTGCTAATTAAATATATATTCTTAAAATAATTGGATAGATAATTAAATATTTATAATTATAATTTACATTTATTAAAATTAATTTAAATATATTTATTAGAAATAAATTTGTAAATATGCATTTACTTTAATATTTAAAATAGCAATAATATTTTGAATGTTAATATTAAATAAAGTTTAGTAATAATTACAATATTATTGTTTTTTTAAAATAATTATAAATATTTTTAAAATAATTTGATAGATAATTAAATATTCATGATTATAATTTACATTTATTAAAATTAATTTAAATCAATAAACAAAATAAATTAGAATTAAATAAATATTATTTTCATAAAAAAATAATTAACAAGATTAAAAATTTAATTTACGATAAATTTGCATTATAATTTATTTTTTTTAAAATGATTGAAAATAATAAAAATATATGAAATTAATTTATAAAAAAATATAATAAAAATTTAAATATTATTTTAATTATTAAATTTTCACTAATTTTAATTTTCATATTATATTGAAGAATACAATTCAAGGGTATTATGGTCAACATACAAACATATCATGATCACTATTTAAAAATTATACATTATCACATCTTTGATGAGATATATTTAATCAAACAAATAACATGAATAGTGTGGACTTTCAATCATAATCAAGGGCCTGTAGGTTAAATAAAAAATGAACCAAACGCGAGATAATGGATGATTATTTAAAAATCATTCCCTCATCATGGCTACCAAACATAGCCTTGAGGTATGTTGATTGGCGAATTCGGGCTTGAATGTCATATAACACGAAGGTTCAATATTCATTTTTAATTTGCACCAAAAATTAAACTGAGCCCAATTAATTGTTCAACACAATATTTTAAATTAATAGAGAGAAACAAAGAAGTTCATCACATTATTTGAATTAAAAAATAATGTCCAAGCAAAAAATCTTGAGAAGAAACTGTAAATATCATGGGAAGAAACAAGAGAAGATCATGGGTTATGAGAGAATGGAAATAACCGTCCAAGGTTAAGCAGAAAAGAGATCATCGGCCAAAGAAGAGGACACACACAATCTCTAGCACAAATTCTATCCAATTCCCTGCACATAATTCTCATGACTTTAATCAATCATTTTCATAGTTTTCATTCAAGATTTCATTAGTTCAAGTCATTTTCTTTCAGATTTTGACAATGTCCTTTGTTTTATTTTTAATATTTTTTGAATTCATATATTTTATTGAAAATATAGATCATATTAGGAGTTTATCTCTTAATTTTCAATAGTGTTTATCTAGTTTTTTTTGTTTATGACGTCATATTTGTTTAGGGGATTATAACAGACGGTCAAATTTAGTATCTACAATCGTTGTGTTTTTAAAAGTTAGATTTTTTTATCATTTTTACACAAATTGGTATATTTGTGCACCTGATACGCCCTGCAAATGGAAATATTATATAAACAAATAGAAACTCAATACGCTGCAGATCGAAATATTATATAAACAAATCGAAACTCAATACTCTTATATATATGTATGTGTATATGTATGTGTGTGTATATATATATATATATATTACTAAATGAATCTTCAGCTTTCGATTTGGTCTTCCGTCTTAAATTGGCTATTCGAATGTCGGTCCCATTGTGTAGTAATGCACATGATATTCTATTTTAATAATTACATATATAATAAATTGTTAAAATCTTAATACAAATTACATGTATCTCAACAAATAAAATTCTCGTTTTCTAATTATCAAGTTACAGATTCAATTTCTACTTATATCTTTTTTTTTATTTTTTTAATTCATATATCAAAATTGTAATATAATATCTTGTTATTTCTTATAATTAAATTTTAATCTTTACTTATATATAAATCAAAATAATTATAAAAAATACTCGCACTTTAGTGAACTAGTTTTTAAAAAGAAAAGCCCTTTTATAGACCGTAAGCCCGGCCCACCTCAATTTTCCAAAGCACTACATCCAAGTCGTTCGACGAGAGAACAAAAGTCTCTGAACTTGAAGGATTATGGCGCAATCGTACTCATCCCAATCGATGATGCAGCACGTCAAACCAGGTAAGATACGGCGATACATGTTTGATTTTGTTCTGTTTTGAATTTAGATAGGAGTTAATTGAAATTTCTCCCAAATTTATTCGAGAAGGGCAGAATATAAAACGCAAATTGAGTTTTGCGGGAAAAATTTTGATTTTATTTTCATATAAATCGTGAGGGATCAACGGAATGGCTTCAATTGGATGGGATTCTAATTTTGCAGAGATCAATCTAACGGATCAGGACTTGTATCTCCGCGAGGTACGTTTTCCTGGCTTTCTATTCTATGTAATTCGATCATCCGGATGATGATCTCTTACGTTTTTCCTCTGTGGTCGAGATGCAGAATTGGGGAAAGAAGAGTCTGCCGCAAATTTCTTACTAAATTGTTGTTAGAGACATTTGTCGGAATTGAGACACTGTTGTATCAATTGTGCATACATTACGTTTGGGCATGACCTTCGAAAAATAAACTTTGTTTTAAAGATGATTTTTCTGTTATGTCTTTCAGAAACCCGGTGGCATTGCGATTCTGAGCGACCTTGCAAATCATGTTGAGGCATTATCTGTGAGCAAGGAAGATCACTGCCCTTACACATGGTACGATGCATCCACAAAATCGTACTTTGACATGTTTTGTGCTTCATCGTTGGTCATCCATTGAGTATCTGTGATGTCTAGCTTTAAAGTTGTCTGTCTTGTTTGGAATGGCATCAGTCCTATCTAATATCTATTACTGTATTATCGGATTAATTGGACCATTCCTATGTTATGTGAATGATTGGATCCTGATAATCTGAAAGGTTTTATGATTTTGTCAGAAAATTTGAGTAGTGAGGATCGGGATGGGATGGTTGGGAAAAGTTGAATGTGCTGCTGATATTAATTTAGTGATGTGCCACGACAAAACTAGCTTAGATATTCAATGGATATTTCATTTGTCAATATAAATGGTTTCTTTTGTTTCAATAAATTTTTGGTGTATTATTGAACATCCCATTTTTTAGCTGAAACATATTTATAATTTTTGGGAGTCCCTTTATGCTTGTGCGGGGAACATGCAACGATCGAAAAAGATCTCGGAGGTGACTCTGCCGTTGGTTTTGTGGATAACTATTTTTGATGTTTATGCAGTGTAAATGTTGGGTTTATGGCCAGTTCTGATGTTGCTTGCATAGGGGAGCTAGTTTGAATGAAATTACTACTGTTACATAGAATAGTTTCAAATTCATGTGGTTTTGGTGTGAACAATTTAAGGACTGGATTTTTATCATGCACTATGTTAGGTTTCAATTTCAGTGTTATTTTGGGAGATTAGGTTTGAAGTTATTGAGTTCTGCAATATATCGTGTGTTTATCTATTTACTTCCTCAAAGCCGAAGAATAAATAAAAATTTCACAAATTTTAAGCAATTCAATTTTAAAACGATTGTTTATGGATGGGTTTTTTGAATCGTCAATTAGCTGTATTCAACTAAATACTTTTGTATTTTATGTGAACAGTGTTATATATATATATTATATATGTATACACACACACACTATTAATTAAACGAGAGATCGTCGCACTTGTTTTTAAAAGGGTAATTTTGTAAAAAATACCTAAACTTTTTTTAACTTTCTCTTTACTTCCTCTCCCTACAAAACTTAGTTTTTACTCATCATTCTTTTAAAATTCCCAATAATACCCTTATCTTCATTTTATTGTACGTGACATTGTTAGACCTATCGAACTTGTTCTTAAAGGCATATAGTGAACCTGCTACGGCTCATGTTTCCACTCATTGTCAGCCCGCAGACATCTTAACCAAGGCTTTGGGTCCGGATCAGGATCACTTTCTTATGTCCAAGCTTGGTATGATCAACATACTTGCTTGCAGCTTGAGGGGATGTTCGCTGCTATATATCTGAAAATTTGTTTCATTGAAATTTCTTTGACTGTTTTATTGAAATTTCTAGAGTGCGTATTGCCTGTCTTTTTTTGTCGTTTTCTAACATCATTTTGTATTTTGGTTGATAGTCATTTGGGCTCTAGGCTGCTGTTGAAATTGGAGGAAGAGAACTTCGAAGTTTTAGAATTCGATTTCTCAACTGGTTTTCTATCCCCGGTACGCGAGCAAAAAATGATGTATGTTTGCGGACATATCTCAGCGCTTGCATCAGTAGAGATGGTGTTTCGGCAATGCGGGATTACTATTGACGGCTCGTAATCTCATTACTTTGATGTGCAAGATCTAGTGGAAAATGTTCACATGGCATGCTCATATCCAACCGAGGCTGAATTCTTAAAAAAGATTTGGGTTGTGATCATGGAACTAAGTTGGGCTATATCCTATCTTCTATCATCCATTATGGATTAAAATCAACGTTAGCATGCACTAATCCAAGGAAGAGAGATGGATTGTCACATTTTGATGAAAAGGTAATATGTAGTGTAATTTTGTTATAATAAAGTCATTTATTTAATAATAATATTCTTTTCTTATAGGAAAAGAGGCATAAGATCAATTCATTCAAAATAATACCGTCCAAAGATGTAATATGGTATGATAAGCATAAACCTATTATTGCCGTTTTGAAACCTTACAACAGCTTTAAATATCCCGGAAATGTATTAATTTATTTGGATAATGTTGACAATAAGTTACATTTACTTGTTTAACTTGTGAATAATTATGATGTGTAGGCAATATATGCTGGCCCGACCTTGGAAGAAAAACAAAATAAAAATTCCTTTGACTGCTTCAACGCCGTCCTAATTGTTGGATCTTTAAAAGTCAAAAAACATAACACGATGGAGAATTATGTAGTTGTTCAGAACAGTTACGACACAAGGTTTTGATTATTAGGTTTTGCAGTCATCCCGTTGGATTGCGATTATATTTTTACTGATTTCGTGATACCTATGGATCCAATTCCACATCATGAGGAAGCTACTCAATCCGCATAAGTGAGTGCAAGAAATCTGCAAGGAACAATGGCTTGATGATTTTCGACCTCACTATTTTGTAGTAAGGCTAATGGCATAGAGAATACCATGTACTAACTCTTTAGAATACATATATAAAGAAGTGTAACCAAGAGACTGCTCCTCGGGTGTTTTTCTCATGCAACTATATGTGTGTGAGGAAACGATCAATTAATCGAATGCTATAATTCAGAAGCCAAAGCTCAATTGCTTGAATTTAAACATTTGTTTTCTGGATTGTATGACTTGTGTAGTGAGGAGCTTTCCGCAGCGAATCATCCAAGCACGAATACCTTCATTTAATAGAATATTTTTTGTGTATAAAATATAAAATTCAGGATCTTCCGCTGCACGAATTTCCTGAGAAACAAAGTCATAGGCACGTAGGTTCAGGGCCAAACCGACCGGCACTTCAAGAAGATTTTCAATAGACGCCCATGGATCTTGACCCACAGTCCAATACCAATGAAGGTAGCGGAGGTAATCTTTAACCCAATCTCTAATGAGTGTTACGCAATCCAGAAAACAATTGCTTAAATTCAAGCAATTGAGCTTTGGCTTCTGAATTATAGCATTCGATTAATTGATCGTTTTCTCACACACATATAGTTGCATGAGAAAAACACCCGAGGAGCAGTCTCTTGGTTACACTTCTTTATATATGTATTCTAAAGAGTTAGTATAGGGTATTCTCTATGACATTAGCATTACTACAAAATAGTGAGGTCGAAAATCATCAAGTCGTTGTTCCTTGCATATTTCTTGCACTCGCTTCTGCGGATTGAGTAGCTTCTTCATGATGTGGAATTGTATCCATAGGTATCACGAAATCAGTAAAAATATAATCGCAATCCAACGGGATGACTGCGAAACCTAACAATCCAAACCTTGTGCCGTAACTGTTCTGAACAACTACATAATTCTCCACCGTGTTATATTTTTTGACTTTTAAAGATCCAACAATTAGGACGGCGTGGAAGCAGTCAAAGGAATTTTTAGTTTGTTTTTCTTCCAAGGTCGGGCCATCATATATTGACTACACATCATAATTATTCACAAGTTAAACAAGTAAATGTAACTTGTTGTCAACATTATCCAAATAAATTAATACCTTTTCAGGATGTTTAAAGCTGTTGTAAGGTTTCAAAACAGCAATAATAGGTTTATACTTAGCATACCACATTACATCTTTGGACGATATTATTTTGAATGAGTTGATCTTATGCCTCTATTCCTGTAGGGAAAAAATATTATTATTAAATAAATGATTTTATTATAACAAAATTACATTACATATTACATTTTCATCAAAATGTGGCAATCCATTTCCTTGAATTAGTGCATGTTGACGTTGATTTTAATCCATAACAGATGATAAAAGATAGGATATAGCCCAACTTAGTTCCATGATCACAACCAAGTCTTTTTCAAGAATTCAGCCTCGGTTGGATTTGAGCATGCCATGTGAACATTTTCCACTAGATCTTGCACATCAAAGTAATGAGATTACGAGCCGTCAATAGTAATCCCGCATTGCCGAAACACCATCTGTAATGATGCAAGCGCTGAGATATGTCCGCAAACATACATCATTTTTTGCTCGCGGACCGAGTATAGAAAACCAGTTGAGAAATCGAATTCTAAAACTTCGAAGTTCTTTTCCTCTAGTTTCAACAGCAGCCTGGTACTGTATAACTTCTTTTCATAGTAGCCCTGTATATTCGACAATAAACATCAGAAATACTATCTGCAAAACCAAATTGAAATCAGGAAATCAAAAGATGTAATAAATCAACTCATGATTCTTCTTCGAGAATCTAGAAATGGGAAGTCATCAGAATGATTATACATAGAAAATGTGCGTGCAAGACATGTACTTTCTCTTCCCATCTCAGAAATTTATCCAACGACTTTCAAACATCAAATGCATTCTTGTTAGAATCCAAATTAAGAGATATTAAAAAAGTTTTGACCCTCTTGACATTTTGCCGTGGACATAGGCTAAATTTTGTGGTGTCTTGTATTCTCCTTTTCAAGATTCAATAACTCGTGATCTTTTTATTTCAACCGGAAAGAAAAAGAAAAAGAAAGGCCACCTTTGATGCTGAGACTCCTGTCTCAAACCGTCAAGCTCAGACATCAGACCAGAATCTGTTGAGCTTCAGAGTGAGCCATCTGAAGATCATGAGTAAGCTGCTGCACCTTGGCAACCAGCTCCTTCTTCACAGCTACCAAGTTCTGGGCCTCAGCCCTTGATTGCTGCAACTCCAACTTAATGCGCTTTGAACTTTCAAGTTCAGCCTCCATCATTGAAATTTTGAGGTTTAGTTTGTTCCAGTTTGTAGGTCACCTTGTGAGAGTGAAGTTCAAGGAGGGGTTGCCTTCTTTGGATGAATTGTGCATGGACTTGTTCTGCCCTTCTGTATATCTTTGTACAGTGGTTCATTAATGCCGAGAGCTAAACGGGTAATTTTTAGTTCATCTTTTCCACCATATTTTTACAGTGGTTCATTAATGCCATATCCGTTCAAAGTCGTTTTCCATCATCATCGCAAGCAATTGCAAAACGGAATTTTTCTTTTCCCCGAATGTTTTTCTCGCAAAAAATTTCTCATGCAACATGTGCACGTGAGTGTATTTGAACACTGTTTCCTCCCCACTTCTATCATCCACATATTAAACGTTTAATTTTTATGGTGTCGAATTATGAAAATTGATATAAATTTTAGGACTTTTTATGGATTCAATGCATCGTGATTTGTATTTGCAAAACACCCTCTCCGTCCTACTCAAATTATAGGCATATTATAAATTTTGTGTTCGAATGATTTCGAAGGAGACTTGAGAAACAAGAATTTGAATCTTCTATTTATCATAAGATGAAAAAATACCAAGAACGAAGAAGAAAGATTTGAGACAAATAAATTTCGATGATTTAATTCACATCCTTTTCACAAACGTTTAGATATGATGAATTTCTAGCTCCCTCCCTTACCTTAATATTCATGCTATGTTCTAGTTATCAGAACTCTTCGAGCCCAAACAATGAGAATTTGAAATTAAAGATTTTAATAAATTCAGTTTTGTCAAGTGTTTTTAAAAAAGATTTGATTCATGACAGATAAGAGCAGTCACCGTCATCGTGAATGGTGCTCTAACTTAGATTGCAAGTTCATGGTATAAAATCAAGTGGACTAAACCACAAGAACAACATGCCGACCATTAAGCCGCATGCTTGTTCAGATGCAGAGGCTATTGCTCGAAAGGGCTCTCAACAAGGATTGATTAGCTCGAGTTGAGCGAGTAGCGATTCGAATCCAGCTTAAATTAATCAATGAACTAACTGATATCTAATGGGTTGACATTTCCATGTGTTTGAAGGATGGCAATGTTGGCTTAATAATGACAAGAGACGTACCATTTCATGGTGTAATAACTAACTAGCACGTAAGTATGCCACTAAACCGGGAGCAGGAATCTTTTTCCCTACCTCTGCAAGCTAGAGAAAATAGTAGATGTGATTTGATTAATTTATGGGTTTTCGAGGCCAACAACTGAGGGCGGCTGTGCAGATAATCTCTCTTTCACTGCAGGAGGTTTCCTTTTACCAGGTCCGGATGGAACCTTAACCATGGCAGGTCTTAACTCTTAATAGGCAGTCTCCAAGAAGGAACCCACAACGGAATTCTTGGGTTACAATTCCTTTCTTGAATTCGTATGACTCCTCGCGAGCAATAGCCTCGTGCATCTGTACACATTTGAAATCTTGATTTAGATAAAGGAAACCAAATTCAAGATACTTCTACACATCAATCTAACAGCAGATTGAATCAAGAGATATTCAGCATACTCACAAAGCAGAATGAAAAAGCCTAGGATTGACCTCGGGGTTTATTGCCACAAATATGCGGCAACAAAGAACGATTTCTGATGTCTCATGAACTTAAATTAACCGGTGTCAAGTATAGAAGGGCACAATGGTACCTGCTACTTGGTAAAAAGAGCAGTTTCAGGCAAATAGAGTAATGAGACCAATTAGCCTCAGGCAATCCATATTATTATATAATTTTATTAGGAACTCGATTAATTTTCTGGCTAATTTATTGGAAGCTACAAAAAGAAGGTATGAGCCTTTAGTTTTGTTTTTCTAAAAGCAAAAGACAGAGAAATCCTTTTCATTTGGAAAACTCAACTGATGTTTTAAGAATGGTAGTCAGTTTGAAGTGTCAATATAGAGATGAACTTGCGCGGGACAATCACATTAACTAACGTCTTAAACCTTAAACCAATGAAGAAATGAGTAGACTACTACGGTTCCAGCAAAAAAATTGTGTCAAATTGGCAAACAAGAAACGTAGAAAAGCTTTAAGCAGCAAATCAGATATTATTAATTTTATCGGAGGTTCCACCATGAAGACCAAGTAATCTAAAAAACTTTAAAGAAGTCTTGACAATCCAACATTCCAACTCATGGTCATGGATAGCACAAAATTAAGTAATTAAACACGTCTTCAGGAAAGAAAAAAAAGAGGGATGCTTTAGTTTTACCGAGGGCTCAAATGGCTTCCCCACGGTTGGAACGGCAATCACGTGCAAGCTCCTCAAAATTTCCACAAACTGCTTGTATATGACCTGGTAACTTGTATTGATCTCCTTTTCTTTCTCAGTCTCTAGTTTTATCTGTTGCTTGGCTCTCTCAAAATTATCAACCATGGGCAACAAACTCTCAATCACTTCTCCTTGGGCATTACTCCTCACCGTTGATCTTTCTTTCTCCGCTCTTTTTCTATAATTATCAAAATCTGCTTGCAAACGAATGTATTTTCCCTTTCCCGAGGATATCTCTGCAGACAAAGCTGAAATTTTCTCTACCAGATCTTTATTTTATTTATCCACCATGCATAACATATCTTCGATTTCATATATAGTCTTTTCATCACCGACTGAAACAGCTTCCTTGTATGCCTTGACAAGGGACTTCAGAATGGGCAGACTGCCCCCTTCTTGGAAATCATCGGAGCTAGACCTATCTTTGCCATTTCTCTGAAAGTTCAATTCGGATATAATACAAATAACGAGAGCCGTGAAAAAATCATTCAACAACTAGTTTCATAGAAAGTCTCGACCCAACAAATCCAGTTTTGATTAAAACCAAGTAAAAATACTTCTTGTAACAAGATTTAAAGCTACAGGATCAAACCATTAAAAATTTCAAGTAAACATGTTTTATGATAGAAGTTAAAAACACGGTGCTTTGGTTTTAAGGCTTCTGCATAATCATCTTTTCAACCAGCAGTTGCATCTCCGTCTTTTATGTTGCCTCGGAAGATAAGACTAGCAATTCCTGTATATATAAGTTCATGTGATGGTGTTTTCCTATAACTGCCGCCCGCCGCACAATAGACAGTCTCACCCAAGGACAGGAGGTGAAGGGATCGATCGCGCCCCCCCCCCCCCCCCCCCCGGTTTGACGTTGACCCTCATCTCCTCTAATCTTGTGTGCACCCATGCAGCCACCTGTAGTTTTTTAGCAACGGAACCATTGGCATAACTTGATCCTCATATATCCCAAGTGTAGTGGTCCCCAATAAGTTGGCCAGAACATATTATTATTTATTTTATTTAATTATTAAAAAACATTATTAAATTAAATAATATACATATATATATATAAAATATTAATACATGTAATTAATGCTTGGCCCAACTCATTCACTCTTTTTAAAAAAATAATAATAAAATAATATATATATAAAATAATAATGTGAACGCCCACGTTACAATGCACAAGTGGACCACCCACATTGATATTAACACTACATTCGTATTCAAACCAATGGGTTTGAACACCAATATATAGGGAGAGTGCAATCTTTTATCTCGTGAAATTGGGAGAGTGCAATATGATAACTATATATTATTATTATTATTATTATTATGTTTCTAATTTTATAAATATAAAATTTAAACTCTAAAATTATGCTACAAATCATTTCGAGATTTCGCTCCAGTAATTCAATATTTTCATAAGTCATACTCGAGTTTCAAATTGATATTCGAACTCCACTCGTGTGCACCTTACTCCATTCTATTAAAATAACAACAAATGAGTATTTACTTTTGTGCTTCCATTTCTGCAATTATTCTCATTCTATCATTTGAGAATGAGCTAATGAGGTTTTACCATGTGAGTATTGCATTCAGTACAGATCCAATCGTCGTTATCGGTTCAAATATATGAAATCAATGATTGACTCGTCTTACAAAAAAAATCAATACTTTGACAATTAAATTTACCCTGAGAGAAGTCAAACTAAACCCGACAATGGAACTAATGTTCATAGCTAAGGGCTCTAGCTATGCAGGATCTACAGTCAAGTATCAATTTATAGAACCTTGCCATCAAGCTAATTGTTGTCTAATTTCCATCCATTGGTTTTGTGCTTTATTACAGTTATGATTATTATAATAAATAATTGCGTTGCACTTTATCAACAAAAGAGACTCCAATTTTACTCACTAAAAATTTAAAATAATCTAATATAAGTGAGCAGATATCAAGTTAAATAATCCAAAATATATAGAAATAATAAACATTAGAGTTGATAATTTATGTACAAAAAATATATTGATGGCTGGCTCCCTTGGGCAGGGAGGGATGAGAAAGAAAGGTCTAGAAAGCAAGGGGGGGGGGAAATCCAATAAAAAAAGGAAAACAAGACATAATACAAAAATCGTGTGATAATTCACGGAATCATCCACATGTTAAGGAAAATTATCCAGAGCAGGGAAAATTCTGTTCTTGGGAGAAAAAAAAAATCTGGTCTTGAACTTCCTTTTGTCAATCAAAGCATCGATTCTTCTACATGTCCCCAAGTTCTTTCGTGGGGATATTCACATGTACTTTAATAATTTAGCCATACTACTGCTACGTTAATTATCAATATCAACAAAAGCTTTCCTCCCTCCACGTGTTCGCCCGTAAAATTTTCCGCTTCCCAATTCAATCAAGATTTCCGATTCAGTCATCACACACACACAGAGACACACACATATATAGATAAATACAGCTAAAAGGTCGCAGATTTCTTGAAATTTATGTTCTTTCGACTCGCGGAAATGGACTGTCCTTGTGTGTTGCACAGCAAATTTTGTTCTTTACCTCGAAATATTGCATCATTAGATAGATTCCCTCAAAATTGTTCTTCGATTAACTTTCTTCGTCAGAAACCTTCAAGTTTCCTGCCGTTTAGAAGAAATTTTCGTTCATGCTCTGTTAGATCCATCAACAGGAATTTTCTTAAACTGGCTGTCTCTGCTGTTTCTTCAGTTGAAACCAGGTAAAGTTTTTTTTGCTCTTGTCATTAGTTGTGTATACTTAAATGTAGTACGCAAATATGTATTGAATCTGAGAACAAAGCAAGCCTTATTTCCTTCATGTCCCTAAAACTCAATCTCGTGATTAAAACTAAAGCAAAAAAATGTCGAGACTACTAGTTTTAAGATAATGTATTTTGGTTCTGTCGAAACTCCAAGTGGTGAATTTTTTGGCATCTTCTGTGGATTTAGTGATGGAGAATTGAAGAGGGGAAATGAAACGGAAAATCATCTTAAAAGGTCTGGTGGTCACAAAGTTAAGCTAAAACTCAGGCTAGATCATCAAGTTGAATTTGGGGAACATATTGCAATTTTGGGGTCCGCCAAAGAATTAGGATTTTGGACGGAGATGGTGATGATGGACTGGACGGAAAATGGTTGGGTTTGTGATTTGGAATTAAAGATCAATGAAGAGCCCCTTGAATATAAGTTTGTGATAGTAGGAAATGATAAAGACTTGATCTGGGAAAACAGTGGTAACCGCATTCTAAAGCTGCCAGAAAGTGGAAGTTTCAGTATAAATTGTAAGTGGAACATGACAAACGAGCAAGTAAAAGTGCTACCTTTGGAGGAGGAATATGAAGAAACAATCGTGGAGGAAGAAAATGGAAATGGAAATGTTATCCCTGATGCACTAGAAGAGGTTGCTACACCAAGTGAATTTGTGGGGCAATGGCAAGGTAAGGATGTTTCGTTTGTGCATTCAAAAGATCATTTGGATGCAGAAAAGAAGAGAAACTGGGACATCTCCGGGCTAGAAGGGGTTCCGTTGAAGTTAGTGGAAGGTGATCGGATCGCTCGGAACTGGTGGCGTAAGGTATTTTGAGCCTCTTAAAGCTCGTGAACTCTTTTGGAGTCTCATTTGGTCAATTTGTAGTTTCTGGTTGTGAGTATTATTTTCTGCATTTAATATTTCCAGCTTGAAGTCATACGAGAGCTCATGGTTGAGAATATTGAGAATGGAAAGCGCTTGGAGGCTCTCATATATTCAGCAATTTATCTGAAGGTTTTATTATTATTTTTTATCGAATTTGTCTCTCTAGGACGACTAGCTGTACCCTTGCCTGATCATATCGTTTTTATGTAGTGGATTAATACTGGTCAAATTGCTTGCTTTGAAGATGGTGGTCATCACCGGCCAAACAAGCATGCTGAGATTTCAAAACTTATATTTCGTGAATTAGAAAGAATTTCCGCCAGGAAAGATACTTCACCTCAGGTCTCCTTCTTTGTAATTTTAGAAGCAATTTAACTTTAACAAAAGTAATCTTACTGTTTTAACTAATATAGATTTTTATCATTGTCTTTTGTCGGTTTTGCATGATACTTATTGTTTCATATATCAGGATAAGTTAGTATCACGTTGATAACTTATTTTACACTTCGTTTTTTCTCTTGGATTTTACTTGTTTATGTCATTGTTTGTCCGCATGGTTGTGGTGATCTTGTGGTACACAGGAAACACTTGTTATCCGCAAGATTCATCCTTGTCTACCGTCTTTTAAGGCAGAATTCACAGCATCAGTTCCATTGACTAGAATAAGAGATATTGCTCATAGGAATGATATCCCACACGATCTTAAGGTAATTCACTGGAAATGCTCTTTTTATCATTTTTATCATGTGTTGAGAGTTTGAGCTTCTGACAATAAAACAAACATTTCAGCAAGAAATTAAGCACACCTATACAAAACAAGCTTCACAGAAATGCTGGTCCTGAAGATTTAGTTGCCACAGAAGCAATGCTTGCAAGAATTACCAAGAAACCTGGAGAATATAGCGAATCATTCATTGAGCAATTCAAGATATTTCACCGAGAACTTAAAGATTTTTTCAATGCTGGAAAGTAAGACCCATTTTATTTTATAAACTACAGCCTATATCAATAAAGAAGTGCTGTATGGGATATTGCTCGTTTGGAGTGTTGTAGCGAATTATTCGGGCTCAAAATTAATTATTTTCTGTAACCTGGTATTAACTTTTTGAATTTATGTTGTTATCATGTGTATATATAATATAATATTGCTGTTTCTTGGATAGTAGAACTTTGGGTTAACCATCTTCTGATGTTTTGCTTGTGATTCATTTCATTGAAGTCTTGAAGAACAGCTGGAATCAATAAGAGATTCATTGGATCAGAGCTCAGCAGCTTTACCTTTGTTTCTAGAGTCAAAAAAGGTATTTCTTCTCAGCGGTTTATAATATTATAGTTTGATAGTTCCCCGGAACTAACATTGATGTGTTAAATGTGTTCAGCCAAAGTTATTTATAATTATTAGTCTCATTATTAACATCTTTTGATTTGTTGCTTTAGGTATGTTCATTCACACCTCATTTTAAGATAACATTTTTTCAGGTTTTGGATAATATGGAAGGAAGTGATAATATTGCAGAAAATGGATGGATAAGTGTGTTGATGAAAACGATACAAGCTATGGACAATCTTCGCGAAGAAATCATAAAGGGTCTCGAAAGTGGTCTTCGAAATGATGCTCCTGATGCTGCAATAGCAATTCGCCAAAAGGCAAAATTAACTTAGTTATTTCTCAATGATATCCGATGGGGATGCTAATAGATGTGTTTGCACATTGCAGTGGCGTCTTTGTGAGATTGGACTCGAAGACTATGCCTTTATCCTTGTTAGCAGGTAGACCACTGCATTTTCAAATAAATATTAAGAATGTTAAGTTGGAATAATTATTTACTGTGTCTGGCTGTATGATAGGTTTCTAAATGCACTTGAAGCTAGGGGGGGAGCGATTTGGCTTGCGGAAAACATAGAGCAGAATAATGCTAATTCTTGGACTGATCCAATTGACGCTGTAGTCATCAGTATCCATCAGGTTGGCTTATCTGGCTGGAAGCCTGAAGAATGCATTGCCATCGGAAATGAACTTCTGGCATGGCAAAAGACACTCCTTTTGGAAAACGATGGTATCTTGTTTCTTCATAAGAATTCATAATATTTGTTTGTTTTTAACCATACCAATTTTTTCTCTGCCATTGATCATGGTAACCGTATAAGGCATTGAGGATGGGAAGAGAATATGGGGATTGAAGCTTAAAGCTACGCTTGACAGAGCTAAGAGATTGACTGAAGAATATTCCGAGGAACTTCTTAAAATATTCCCTCAAAATGTGCAGGTAAATGAATGTTTTGGCATCTCATGAGCACTAATAATTCTTGTTTCTATTTAGCAAATAATTCCATATAATTCATTTGAATATATATGTTTTGATGCCGTGAATCTAATAACAAATATATTCCTGGTTTCAAATCTTCAACCTTGCTTGCCTTCTCAAATTCGGGTTCTACTGTATATATGACTCTTGGTTCTTGCAGATACTAGGAAAAGCATTAGGGATTCCTGAATATACAGTGAGGACATACGCCGAAGCCGAAATTCGTGCAGGGTACAATTCTCAAACCGAGTGCAGTTTAACACATTCCCGTCCTCTAAAAGAAACCCCACAAAGTAAGCAAAGCCATCTAATTTTCAGTGGAAAACAGTGTGATATTTCAGGTTTCGAAATTCTGCAGTCTTCTTTTGAAGGCTGTAAGAAAGGTTCTTGGTTCTGAGGGCTGGGATATTCTTGTTCCTGGAGATGCGTTTGGAACTCTTGTCCAGGTACTATATCTTATGCCTAAAAATGCGCTCCAGGGTATATGTGCACACGTGATTGTTAGGACTTACATATCGTTAAACTGCATCTCAGTTGGAGAACATTGAACCAGGATCAGTTCCATCAACTGTAAGAGGACCAGTTATTCTTGTGGTTAACAAAGCTGATGGAGATGAAGAGGTAAATTAATTGTTAAAAAAACAATTATCAGATAGATTACTGTTACATTTTTGGGTTAGGGAAAAAAAGATCACTGTTACATTTAAGATTAAGTTTTGCTGGCGACCAATTTGATAGGTTACATCTGTTGGGGCAAATGTTGCTGGTGTTATACTGATGCACGAGCTGCCTCATCTCTCTCATCTTGGTGTTCGGGCTCGACAAGTAAGTCTGGGCCATCAGTTTTTGTGTTTTTTCAATGAGAATGGCATTCAAAGTTGGTTCTTTAACTGCAGGAAAAGGTTGTATTTGTTACATGTGAAGATGATGAGAAAGTTGCAGATATCAAAATGCTGGATGGAAAATTTGTCAAGTAATATTTTGGATATATTCCAATAGAATTTTAATTTCTACGGGCAATTTAATATATTTTTGGTCGACTCATGGCCTTTGGACAATCTTTTTCTGTTGTGTTTTGTTTATTCTCCACAGCTTTATGTCTTTTTTCAGGTTAGAGGCATCAACAACTGGTGTCACTTTGACCCCATCTTTATCAGATAGCAGAAATGACAACATCACATTGGAAAAACGAACATCCACGGGAAACTTGACAGATAATAGTCATTCACTGCGAACAATCAAGTTCTTTGTAAGCCATCAGGTCTAACATGCAGCATTAGTTGTCTGGGATGTTTTCACTGATTTCTTGAAAACTTCGTTCAGGGCCGACCAGCTGAAGCAGGCATTATACTGCTTGAAAATGCTGATCTACAAAGCTCGGGTGCAAAAGCTACAGCTTGTAGAAGCCTGGCTTCATTAGCAGTTGATTCGAACAAAGGTTATATAACTTGTACTTGAGTTGTCTATTGGCATCTTTCATGAGAACTAAATCCGGGAAGGAGCTGCATGTATCAAGTGAAAAAATATTGAAATTTCATATGTAATAAGTTTCACCGCTCCAGTCAACTAAATTTCTGGGTTTGCTACCTGAAACTTTGGATATCCCATTGCCTCCGATAAACTATTGATGCAATGTTCCCTTTAAATTACAGTGCACAATGAACAAGGAGTTCCAGCGTCGTTTAAAGTCCCTGCTGGAGCAGTAATACCATTTGGTTCGATGGAAATGACTCTGGAAAACAGTGGATCGTTAGACACCTACAGATCCCTTCTTGAAAGAATAGAAACAGCAAAAATGGACAAAGAACTCGACAAACTCTGCAAGGAATTACAGGAGCTTGTATCTTCTTTAAACCCTTCGAAAGCAATCATCGACGGGTTATCCCAAATATTCCCCACAACTGCACGCTTAATAGTCCGTTCCAGTGCGAATGTGGAGGACTTAGCCGGAATGTCAGCTGCGGGACTTTATGAATCCATTCCGAACATCAGCCCTTTGAATCCAACCATATTTGGACATGCTGTCGCCCGTGTTTGGGCGTCATTGTACACATGCAGGGCAGTTCTAAGCCGCAGAGCTGCTGGCGTGCAACAGGCTGAGGCAGTGATGGCTGTTCTGGTCCAAGAAATGTTGTCTCCAGACCTGTCTTTTGTGCTACATACTCTTAGCCCTACAGACAAAGATCATAGTTTGGTGGAGGCTGAGATTGCTCCTGGTCTCGGGGAAACTCTGGCTTCGGGTACAAGAGGAACTCCCTGGCGTCTCTCATGCGGGAAGTTTGTTGGTGTGGTGCAGACATTGGCATTCGCCAATTTCAGCTCTGAGTTGGTGGTGGGAGGCAGCAGCCCTGCCGACGGAGAAGTGATGCAGTTAACCGTTGATTACAGCAAGAAACCCTTGACGGTGGACAGAGTTTATAGACAACAGCTCGGACAGCGACTCGGTGCCATTGGTCTCTTCCTGGAGCAGAAGTTTGGGGTCCCGCAAGATGTAGAAGGATGTTTGGTCGGAAAAGACATATATATTGTGCAGTCAAGGCCTCAACCACGATAAAAGGGTGATTGCGTTTGGAAAGAGAAACACGTTGGTCAAATCATGTCAACGTGCTACAAAGTTCGTGACTATCCATCGTTCATTACATTTTAAAATGACGGATACATTTTTTCTTTAAGATAGTTGATAAATATATACTTAGTTATGTTTAAAATTTTTGCCCTCTCAAGTAGTGGTTACGAAAACTAACGTTTAAAGATCATCATTACAGAATAAGCGCTGCCATATAGAATGTCTATATTCAATCACGTCACGTTCAAACAAAAATGTCAGATTCAATTGCACAACTCTGAGAATTATAATTCAAATGGTAACTATGTCAAGTAATCTTTAATGGCGGAAGTCTGAATCACGGTATTAGTAACCGAGCCTAAACATTTACAAAAAGCATAGAGAAGAATTTGTTTGTGCTGTTGAAAGAGTCAGATTTCCAGTCGAATTCCTGTGTCAAGTACCTGCATGCAGAAATTGTAAGCAAAGAACCATCAAATAAAAAAACATCAGGTAGAAAATCACCTTTAGAAAAAGGAAAACCAAGATCAAGATTGCATAGCAAGATCAAAGATCAGGTTCGTGAGAATGCAAAGCAAAAAACAAAGAGAGAACATGTATTTTTATCGAGTCTTCTCCACTTAACCATTACCAAGAAACTTATACTTCGAATTCTTCTAGTAGTATAAAAAAGGAATCCTTGGAGTTACCTGTACAGCTTCGAATTGCCATCAGAGAGTAGTTGATATAGAACATGCTTCTTGTTAAAGCTGAGGCTCTTTAGAATTGACAATCAGGCCTACAAACACTCCGCTGCTATTCTGTCTAGGAGAAGAATTTGGTTGGTTGCTGAAAATACTATTTTCTTGGTATTCACCATCTGTGCGACAACCCTCATTGCTCAAACCACATTCCACGGGCTTGGGTATCTGGATGAGCTTTCCAAACAACTGAAATGAACCACCACCAATTGGACTTGAAGAAGGACGCACCTGCTGTCCAGATGACCCAATGCCACATAATTGATCGCTGTTCTGACTACTTGATGATAAGTTGTCCAAAGGAAAGTTTTTAATGTTTGGAGCTGCAGAGACAGGTTTCGACTTTGAATCTGCACCATTTGTAAGTAGGTTGGTGAAAATCTGGAGGGAGTTATCACTCTCGGAGTTGGACAAACTGGATATACTACATTGATCTCGCCTGGCTCCCTGCATGCTGGCAGGAAAAAAAGAATGGTTGAACATGGACAAGTTCAGATTCTCTGCAGTTACATTAGTTATCTCTTTCATAGTGACATAACAATCTGTCCCTTCATTGGGTAGCTTCCCATGATGCTGCAGAACTTTCAATTTCTTATGATGAGGAAATGGAGAATGAAGCTGTGGCAAAGACAAAACATATTCAATTTGCCAAGGGTTCAATATGTTCATGTTCTGCAGATGTTGAGCTTCATCCCATGTGACCTACATGAGAAAATTAAAGAACTTCAGAACAAGATGGTGGTAGAAAGCTTTTGAATGTTGCGTTTTCCTGCAGTATTCAAAAGTACTAGGATGACTTGATGAAGAACAGGAAAAAAAAATCATCAGCAAGAAGAGACAAATGCAAACATCATTCCACGCAACTTCAAAGTTTGGATCTCTTGGCATTTCCAATACATTGCCAATTTCTCAATTTCCCATCATGATAACTGCTAAACATGCATTTGACAATTTGAGAACGACATTTTCTTCCAGTCCGAACATAAAGTCAAATTAAACACACAAGACCAAAACACACTGATTTTCATATCGGGCAAATATTACAAAGCATCTTTGACTTTACAACCACAGAGCCAAATACAAGAGCTTATAATTATTCTCTATTATATAGCATCTAACCAAATCAAGCACACGGCATCATTGCCTCAAACATAACAAAACAAACAAAAACCGTGTTTCAATGAAACGCTCTGAATATTGCATCACTGCCTGTGCGCCTCCATCTTCTGAACAATGAAACAAATCCAATGTATTGCAATAACATGCAGCAGTCTTGAATTGCATAACGTCGGTAACAGAAACAGATAGCCTATAAACCCTTCTTTCAATCTGTTCAACACATTTAGCAAATCATGAATTTAATTTCTAATGTTTTTACTTTATTATAAAAGGGCTAGGACCAAAGAAATTTGGGGAAAAAGGAAAAAAAACAAAAAATAGAGAACATAACATCGACCGGACAGCCCATAATCAACTCAAGCCAATACCGGAATTCAAAGACACATATATACAGCGTCCAAAATCCAACATCCATGATGTGGAACTGTTCTAAACATCAAAACAATGCTTACTGTAGCTAACATTAAAACACATTCGACTCTCAAACTATAGCAAAAGAATCCAGAAAGGAAAAACATTTTTAACCTACTATTATGCAATCTCATAGTCAAGATAAATATCCACCCAAGAATGTCATATAAATTCTACATGCATGAACAGTTGCATCGTGTCATACCTGAAGCATGCGCCAGGGAGAACCGCGCCATGGCCCGGCCTCCAGTGACGCGGCAGCCGTTATGGATCCCTGATACCATGTCATCCTCGACGAATCCTCCGTCTCTACTGCCATTTTTACCTGCATTCCCGGGCTCCAGCAAATCCGCAATGCATCTTCCACCCTCTCCGCGCTCACCACAAAATCTGGTAATCCAACCCTGGGATAATACACCACCTCGAATGCCATTCCTTTGGCCGCATTCTCCATCGCCTCCATCGCCTCATCCTTGCTACCATTGGCAGCGTTTTCGGCAGAAGTCCACGCGTTTTTGGTACCAAATCGAACAGCTCTCCTTACTCCAATGAAGAGCTCAGCAGTGGATTCTTTCCGCATAAAAACAGTGGAATCTCCGGCAACGAGGCGTTTGGCATTGACAAACTTGCTCCAACCAGTGGTTAACAAGTGGCGGCGTGGTGTGCCCCGATAGATGTGTCGAAACTCCCATGCATTGTTATTGGTGTCTTTCATCGTCAATTTTTGGACCGGGGGGTCAGCCTCGAAGTCGAGTGGTGGAAAAATCGATTCAGCGCAGTATCTCGGGACCGAAAACCCTCCGCCGTTATTCGCATCCGATGGAGTCAAAATCTTCGCAAACGAAACCACGACGTTGTGAAGGTCATCGCCGTTGCCGTTGTGATTCGCCACGCGTTGCACGTGGGGGTGAAGTGGCTGGAGGAGAATTTTGGCGAAGACCTGGTCGGAGATATGGCTCGCGAGTAAACGAACAGATAGAACTTGGCAGAAAATCAATGGCCTCTTGAGGGGAATACTGGAATTCACGATGGCGGGAGAAGGGCACTGCTCGATATGGCCTTCGGGGAAGTAGTAGACGTAGGAGTGAAGGGAGGGGATTTGGACGGAGGCACCGGCAATTGCGCGCCAAACTCCAGCGTCGACCTCGGAGGCGGGGGAGGGTTTAGACATCGTCGACGGTGGGAGGCGTGTACGTATTTGTGTATGTATAGGTTACGTATAGAGGCGGGGACTGAAGAGGCAGAGTGAGGGGTGTGGGGCAAACCGATGAATATTTAAAATGTTGCAAAAACACCCTCGCCTTTGTCTGGGAATTACGGGAATGTGTGAGACGACGTCATAACTGTCTTCTACATTTCCCACGCGCTTCTTCGCGCTTGGGCTACACCTACGCCCATCCAAATGTCCATTTATTTCCGTCATCTCTACCTACTTGGGAATGTCGTTAGTATTATTTATTCACTGGAAACAAATCACCTAATGATTTGCGACTGAAATTATTTACAAATTACTTAACTAATTTTATTTGATCATGAATTTGAAATTTATTTTTAAAAATCTTTATCATTTGTTTAGTTTTTGTATTAAATATATGTTTAAAGGTCATTTTCAAATAATTTTTTTTAAAAGAAATGTCATAAATCAAAAAAATGTTTAATCACATCACGTCATGTCATAAAAATATGCTATGTAATTATTTCCCCGGATAATAAAATTAGTTTTCAATTAAATCAGACATGTATATCTAATATTTGTTGTAATAAAATGTATCACAAAAATATAACAGAAAACATTGTTTTACAAGTTTGATACTCACAAAAAACATATTTAATGAACTATATTAGATAATTTAATTTACACAAATATATTTTCTTTCTTTTATATATGCTAATATATTAAATTATATTACTAAACACGAGAAAATTATGTGTCAATATATATCATATCTTTTTTTATGAACATCGTATTTATATGAGAGTCGTAAAATGCACGCTTTGTATCATGATTATATAACCTGACTGAACTTACTTTGCCTCATTTTCAAATAAGTTACACCAAAGTTCGACTTTTACAAAATCACATCTTTTTCATAAATATAATATGATATCATCTACACTGTTTTATAAGAAAACTATTTTTTTATCTTATATGCTCGTTTTTTTGTTATTTTGGTTATATGTATAATCAAATGTCAATTTAATCATGTATATTTCGATTTTTGACAATTTTAAGCTTTTTTAGTCATGAGTGTTGATGTAGAACTACACATGTTAACGTCAAATTAGCACTGCATTTATGATACATATGCGTCACGTCGAAAAAAAAACGAAAATTGTGAAAAAATTATAACAAATTAAAAATGAAATTTTACAAAATAAAAATTAAAATCGTATAAAGAAACATATATTGAGAAAAAAAAACAATAAAAACATATAAATTTTATTTTACAAAAACCGTTGTACTTATTTTTTTCGTTTTTGTTGCACTGATAAATCAACATGTACTCAAAACTATTACATATCTCATTATATTTAATTATTTTTAACAATTTTAATATCAAATTGACATATATTTTTCCTTTTTCAAAACAAAGACTATCATAATTATTATAAATGAAATGTATTATATTCCGTCAACTCTTTTTGAAACATGTGGTAATTAAAGAATAAAATAATTTGCAAAAAATATACAGAAATATAACTATTTTTATAATTTGTCTATAATTTATGGTTTATTATTAATTTTTAAATATATTTAAAAAAATTAAATCATTTTTAAATTCTATAAAAATGAATAACATGGTCTAAGAAATCTAGCTATCCAAACAAAAAGCGCGTGCATTGAACTTGCATGAACCTTCACAACACAACAATAAAAAAAAATGACATGTCAGTTGAATGGACAAGTAAGCCACACCTGCTCAGAGACAAGATGCATGTCACGTTTTTGTACTTTTCCATTATTATAATATAATATAAATAAATATATAATACCGATTATCCTATCAATAAATAAATACATGATAAATAAATTAATGATTTATCTGGAATTATATATTTTTCTCGTATAGTTTTGTGTCGTGAACATCTAAAATAGAAAGAAACTTGACCAAAACCAAACCCTAATCAGAAAAATTAAAAATGCCAACACTATCCTCTTATTTACTATACATATTAAGTACACAGACGCACGCAACATAGTGACTATTTCATCAAAAATAAAAAAAAAAAAATTTACATGGTAGAAAATATGAAAGCAGATGTAAACTATTAACTGGAAATAAATATAATATTTATTGTGTGAACTATGTATTGGACCGGGTCAGTATATTTCTAAATGGACTATTCATTTAATTAGTTGGGCCTTTTCAAAAGTTTTCAAGATATGTTAGACCAACTGGAGCCCCAATCAAGCATAATCAAACCCAAATTCTGAAAGCTCATACAATATACACGTCCCTTTACGATCTTTCGATTCATGACTGAAAACGTACAAATAAAAAAAATAACAGAGTTCAATAAAGTAAATACGTCGCTATATTGTGTACTAAAAGTACACGACAGATACTATTTTCTATCACATGCACCTATGAGTGTGCTATTGATGACATTATATAAACGACTGTGTATACAATATACGTCGCGAATATTGTTTGTTTATGGCATGTACCAATATGTGCGTTGTTAAGAGATTGAGTATGTTTTTCGTGATACGTTCTCACGAATTTTTATTTGTGAGACGGGTCAACCATACCGATATTCACAATAAAAAGTAATATTTTTAGCATAAAATGTAATATTTTTTCATTGATGACCCAAATAAGAGATTCGTCTCACAAAATACAATATGTGAGACCTCTCACACAAATTTTCGCCCAAGAGTTAAATCAAATTAATCTTTAGATGAACTTTTCCACCAAATATTCCGTGTGAAAAGATGTATTATAATTTTATCCGGAAAAAAATATTTAAAACAATCATTTTTAAAAAGTTGCCTTTTTTCCCTTGTTCTGACTCCATTAAACGCAGTGCCATTATAATCTTAAATCGAATGTCATCGCCTGATATCGGTTGATATATAAAAAGAAAACTGATTCTCTTGTGAGACGGTTTTACGAATCTTTATATGTGAGATGAGTCAACCCTACCGATATTCATGGATGACCCAAATAAGATATCCTCTCACATGATACGATCCGTGAGACCGTCTCACACAAGTTTTTGCCATAAAAAGATACAGGTTTACTAAATGAAATTATAGATATTTCCCAAATCTTGCTAAACCTGTGAATTATAATTTACGACCAAGTTCTGAGTAATTCATTGATAAATTATATTTATGCCATCACCATTGTTTTTAGATTTTGAAATATAATATTATGTTTAATCTTATATAAATCAAAATTTACGATGTTGGTGTTATTATTACATTTGTCGGGTGGAAAAAGGTCCACAACCGTGCAAAAATCTTGAAAAATTACACGATTAAAGTCTAATAAATCGCATTAAAATCACAATTATCCTTTGAAAAATATAAATGGCTGTGGCCAATATTTTATTATTTTTAATATTGAAAAAGATTATTGTCTAGGTGGTAATTAGTTAATTATATATTTTTCCTCTGCATATATATTTATATTTATTATCGAAAGAATTAATTATTCGGTTATTTTGAGGCTTCGTATATTGTAAAATGAAACATAGCCGTGCGGCCCGTGCCCCGTCACCTGAGTGGGGCATAACAAAATCTATAAGTACACATTGGGACAGCGCAGCCGCATTCCCGTTGGATTTTCTCAACAGTCAGCTATTAATTAATTAATTAATTTATTATTATGCTAAATATATAAAATTATTATATATATATATATGCATTTTATGACTTGAAAAAATATAATAATCATTACTGTTGTTATAAATTTTTAGAGTGTGACATCCGAAAAAGATTTGTTAGATATTAACAAAATCTTTCGACAGAAATTCGTAAAATATAAAATTTCCTTTAAAAAAGAAAATTCTAAATTTGATTTTTTTAAAAAGAATGAAGTGGGCCCCACAAATAGATACACGCGCACACACAGGCACGAAATGAGGGGGAGGGAGAAATAGATACACTCGTGTGTTTCGTTTTGTTGTACAGTTACTAACAAGAATCAACAGAAATGAACAGTGACCCGCAGCCTCCGGAGACCCCGGTGCCGGCCGAGGAGCCGCCACCTCCTCCATCGCCCACCACCGAAAGCACACCGCCCACACCCACCCATGGCGGTAGATTCGTTCACTATAACATCTTCGGTAACTTCTTCGAGGTCACCGCTAAGTACAAGCCCCCTGTAGTGCCCATCGGTAAAGGGGCATACGGGGTCGTCTGGTAATATTTTTTTGGCTACTTCTGCTAAAATAACTATGCGCTGTATTTTTTCCATCATTAATGAAGTGCTGGATTTTGTTCTTTTGGTGCGTAAGCTCGGCTTTGAATTCGGAGACGAACCAGCTGGTGGCTATAAAGAAGATAGCGAATGCTTTTGCTAATAAAACCGATGCGAAGCGGACTCTACGTGAGATCAAGATTCTTCGGCACTTGGAGCATGAAAACGTCAGTGGAATTATTTCTATGCGTAAAAATGTTTGCGTTTGGCATGTGCATTGTATGTAGTTTTTTTTTTATATTAAAAATCATTCTCCTTGACTTCTTACTGATAGCGAATTGTGGATCAGGAAGTCATTTATTCTTTATTTTTTGTTGACTCCAGTATTTTCGTGGATTTATCAAGTTTTTATTTAATCTTTTTTCTTTTTTTAATTACAAGATTTAACCTTTCTTTGTCTACTTTAATGGGTCATCAGTTAATCTGTATAAAAAGAAGATGAACATTTTTGTAAGGTTGAAGAAACTGCAAATTTCTGACGGTTGTTTGTATATTTGTTGGCTGGATCGAGTATGACATTTTGAAAGCTTCTCAAAATTCAGTCTTTCAATTATTTTGTTCTGTTTCGGTACATTATATCTGGTTGATTATTAAGCCATGTTAGAATATACCAAGAATGGTGCAATTGGTAGTGAGCGAGAGCCGAAAGTTGGGACTTTGTTCTACTCGATCAGTCATAGTTTTTTTTTTTTTTTTCCCCTGTGATTGAAGGAGTAAATTAAATGTCTTGGTTAACCATCAATTATATTCCTACACGTATGGATCGCGAGTAAGTGTGTGATTTAATATTCTCTTGCGATCATTTCGATAAAATATGAAATGGAATTGTTGTGAAACTGTTTGATGTGTATGCATTCAAGGGAAAGTAGTTTTCTGGGGGAATTATTCTACTTATAGTTCTATCGAGGAAAAATATTTGATTTTATTTCTTCAAGTTTTTTGATTTGATAATTTCTTCCTAAAGTAATATCCAAAATCAGGAAACATGTATCGCAAGGAGATTAGAGGTTTTATAGAGTCATCTAAGAATTTGGATGCCTAATGTTAATTACAAATTACAAGCTAGTTTGAGTTGGTAATTGTTTTAAAACAATGCCCTGGATCCTTATTTGAATAATGTTTCCTGATTACCAGATATAGAAAAGTGGTTGTACATTATTTGTATTTAAATTCATGATCTGACTATTAGTTTCACGCATGACATATATAGGAGATATCAGCTTTTTTTTCCTTCTATCTCTCAATTTCAATGATTATTTCACACAAGAGTAAAGGTCGTATTTGACAGCGGGGAGGAAACTCGAAAAATGGCACTGTGTGATTTATTTGAGTTAGTCTTACTTGCAAACATTAAAACACATGATAATAGCAGATTTTATATACATACAAACTCTAAAATTTTACTCTTTACACAACAGAGATCTCGTTTTAATTTGCAATTCGTATGTTATGCACATGAACTAATAGGTTTAAAATCTCGGCCTTCAACATTATGTAAATTGAAAATTACACAGCAAATACCTAAGGTGTTAATATAGTGCTAATTTTGAATGGGAATCCGAATCTCATGTAGAGTTCACGCTGTTTACGGACTTCATTATTTTCGCACGAATTGATGACCACATGCGATTTTTTCCTCACTGTTCAACTTGCATATTTTAAGAATTTACAATTGGAGTCATTCTTTCTTGTGAATTTTTTTATATGTCTTACATCGAATATGATTAGTATTAATATCACCAGGACATATTATTTCTATGCGAAATAGATAGAAAATCAAGTGTCGTCCGAGACAGTTGGAGCACAGAATTTTTTGGGTGGCAGAATTGATTTGATCAGATATTAATTATTACTTATTCATGATCCACATCGATCCAAATTGGAAAAATGAGCTGTGATCATATTATTTACGTAATTGTGAAATCGTGCCTAATGCATGATTAAACAAACGTGTCTAAATTTCGAGAAGGGTGATCTAATGCATGTGTGTCTCTCTGAGGCTAATGCAAACGCCTAATGCATGCGTGTCTCTCCGAGGCTAACTCATCTTTTAATCATTCGTACCTTATTGTGGCTGAAAGAGAAAAAAATGATGACCAGGTACATTATGGTTGCCGAAATCATTTAATTCTCATGGAATTATACATTGGAAGTTCCATTTGGTTGCTAACTTTGTATTGTGTCATTTACGCATCAATTTGTTTTGTCCGAATGTGAATACATATAGTTTATATAAGGTGACTATTAAACAAAATAGATGCGTGAAATGTTGTTGACATTTCTTTCCTTTTTTTTATGGTGCTTTATTTTGGGGGAGGGGGCACTGACCCTGCATTTCAGAGTTCAGTTGTAGATTTTACTATTTTGCAATTAACTTAAGTGTTATAGAGTATTTCTTATTTGGTTACATCATTTAAGAGGGTGATCACGAGCTTTAGCGAGCGTGTTTGTGGTTTCTTCGAGCTTAAGGGAGTTTTTCGGCTCATGGTTTCTCAGTGCTTAAGGAAGTTGCTTGGCTCGACAAATTAAGTAAAATTTTATGCTACTCTGTCCTTTTATACTTTAGAGAACCATTTTTACTTTTTTCTAGCATTTTTTTGTTTTGTAGCCTCGGAACGATAAATGAATTCAGAAATTATATAGTCTTAGTCGACTGTGAACTCGCCTTGGGTCCCAAATAACCGTTAAGTTTTTTTAAAAAGATATATAGGGGGATGCGATTGGTAAAATATTTGTACCACCATCACGTGCCATCTTATTCGTGCAATCTACATTCAGCGCGTTTAATAATAACACCTGCATCTACATAATATTATTGACATTGAGAATTCAAGGCACAATTATTTATTCATTAGAACACAAGCCATATGGTAATTATGCGAATTTATATGTCGCAGATTGTGGCGATTAGAGATATAATTCCACCCCCGCAGAGAGAAACATTTAATGATGTTTATATTGCGTATGAACTTATGGACACTGATCTCCATCAAATTATCCATTCTAATCAAGCCTTGTCAGAGGAGCATCGCCAGGTTTGTTTCTAAAGCACTGTCTTGAAATATTAAGAGGACTAAGTTGCTGCATCTTGAGTGTATAAGTCAGGGTCTTTGTGCCCTACAATGAAATTTTCTCTGTTGATCTGTATCAAACTGGCCAGGCCTTTTATGTTTCATGACTTATCTGCACTACCTATAAATTATTGTTGTGATTGACACTGGCTTGATTCAGGTGGACGTTTTCTTTTCTTAATTTTAAAAAACTTGATGTCAAAGGAGAAGCATTTGACAAGATGATGCAAGTAGTGTGGGCATGATTACATAATTGTAGTGGTATGTTTTCTCATGTTCAAAAAACATGGTCGTTATACGACAACCAGATAAGTGATGAACATATCTGCTTGTGACACTTATGAAGGATAAAGTTGTCAGGTAACACGATTTAGCTGCAGGTTGATATTGTTATATATGGTTATAATGCTTTCCCAACATAATTTAAATGTTGAGTTGTTAGGGTGGAGTTGATGCAGTGTTTTGAGGAGAGATCTATTGTGAATATGATCATGTCAGGAGGTAAGAACAGGTGAATCTAGAAAAACAACCTTTTCCATTATATTGGGTGTAATTGGTGGGCTGAGTCGACATAGTCAAATAGGTCTCTTCCATATGTTTAATTGCTTCTATATGAACTGGAATGTATATGTTGTTAGTCAATAAACAGCCATTCTGCATCTTGTAACGGACTTTTGTATCAGTTTGGACCAGTGTCTAGCCATTTGTTGCCAAAACATGCTTCTCACACATAATTTATTATATGAGAGTAACCATATATATTGTTGGTGCAGTATTTCTTGTATCAGATCCTTCGTGGGTTGAAGTACATACACTCGGCGAAGGTTCTGCACAGGGACATGAAACCCAGCAATCTTATTTTGAATAGGAATTGTGATCTAAAGATATGTGATTTTGGATTGGCCCGTGTTACGTCTGAAACTGAATTTATGACAGAATATGTTGTCACAAGGTGGTACCGTGCACCAGAGCTTTTGTTAAAGTCACGTGGTTATACTGCGGCCATTGATGTGTGGTCAGTGGGTTGCATTTTCATGGAAATGATGAATCGTAAACCATTGTTTCCTGGAAGAGATCAAGTGCATCAGTTACGTCTGCTCTTGGAGGTGTGTCTCCCTTTGTTTGCATTGTACTATTTGAATTTCTAGTAACAACTACATTAAAATGTTTTATCATTCTATTTTTTTTTAAATTGAATATCAGCAATAATTATGACAATGTAAATACATTCTCCTTTGCTGAAAAATCTCCAGAAAAGGAATTAGATGCAACTCCTTGATTATGGTGATGCAAATCTACAAGTTTTAAGTTCGTCTTATTTGAACTTGAATACCGAGAGTGAAGACTGAGGAAATTACTTTGCTATTGATAGTTTTGTTCCTGAGTTTGTTCTGCAACTCTATAGTATTACAAATACCACTCTTTCTTTTCATTTATTGTGTTTGCTGTGAACTGTCTATTTGTAGTTCAAAACTATACCAATGCTTGTTCACTGTCGGATGCAGCATCTTAATATCAATTTGATTTGAAATGTTCTCATTCTTCATTATATCCATGATGCTGCATATCGTCCAGAACATGGTTCCCCTTACTGGTTCATTTGATGTATTGCACTGCCACGAACACGATACCATGTCCCAGCGTTAATATGGAACTTTCTTGCTTTTCAGCTGATTGGCACCCCTTCAGAGGCCGATCTGGAATTCCTGCATGAAAACGGGAAAAAATACATCAGGCAACTACCACCATATCAACGAAAATCATTTATTGAAAAGTTTCCTCACGTACCCCCGCTTGCTCTCGATCTCGTGGAGAAGATGCTGGCATTTGATCCTGGACGAAGGATTACAGGTATGGAACTCTCCTCTGTGAGAAATTGAAGTTCTGACCGAGTCCTCTTCTCTGGAATTGTGCGCTTGCCTGAGCTATATTCCTCGATCCAGATATAAAGTGACATCATTTTCTGTTGTTTCACATACCGTTTCTTTAAATTCGGGAGAATGGTATCCTATGATATAGTTCTTTATCAGAGATTGGCCTGTTCCGTTAATCCTTCCTCAAATTGTCAATTTATGTCTCATTGTAATCAAATTTTTGTGACGTGTGTGTGTGTTTGTGATTTCAGTTGAAAATGCATTGGAACATCCATACTTGGAGTATCTGCATGACATCAATGACGAGCCTGTTTGCTTAAAGCCCTTCGACGACTACTTTGAGCAGAAAGACATGGCTGAAGAGCAGATAAAGGAGATGATCTACCAGGAGTCGATTGCATGCAATCCAGGGTATCAGAACATCTAAACAACTATTCCTTGCAAAATAATCCGTGATTCACATGTTTTGCAAGTAATGCCAACGCCATTCTTGCGATATCTGTGAATTTCGTGTGCGTAACATATTAGTTCATCCGAAGCCCGGATGGCTCGAGTACAGGTAACTCCTTGGCAATAAATACATTTGAGAAATAATAAAAGTCGGATATATTCGAAACTTCTATAAACTCTTCTGGGATTATTAGGTTGCCTGCCTAATCAAACATTTTCTGATAAATGGCATTTATAAATAAAATGTTCTCCATTTTATAATGAATGATTAGGCAAGTTCTTCAGTAAAATGAGTCTCTCTCCAAATAGAAATCTAAAAGATAATGAGTTTTAAAGGCGGTATATATCACATTCCATAAAACTCTCATTAATCAAAGTACGACGTATATCAAATCAAATTAAACCCATGTTTCCATTTCACCCCAGTTTATCAAGAAACCATAAACCCTAGGGGGAGAATGAAAACACAGGACTCCCCCTATATGTCAAGAAATTTCAACCCCACCCACACGCAAAATATCCAGATTAACTGCACATGTGCAGTATAATCTCTGAGATATGAAAAAGTAAAAAGAAAACCTAGAATTCTTAGACGTAATCATGAACTAATATACATCGTACAACCCACAGCACCTACAACACACAACCTGGTACGGAATTATCAGTATCGGTAGTTCTATCTCGAAAACCGGCGTTGAAGCTGTATATTTCCAAGAACCAGTGGCGGGCAAGGATTTGGGTCGGATCCGTTTCGAGGTGGATCCAGAACTACTGGCAGAAAATCCAATTCGCGACAAGCAAATTCGGAGTTTTTAAATCTTCTCGTATAGACTTCTTTGCCCTAAGAAAACAACAAATAAAATCAGAACGAAAAGACTTTGAAAAAAATAAAAGAAAGATTCTACTTGGAAAGCAGAAATTTTACCTGGATTCTTGCCCAAGTGATTTCACAAATTTTCTTGGATATAAAAGACCCGCTGTCACTCTTGACGGTTTCCCACTTGAAATTTTGCAGAATTTTCTTGAACTTGTTCGCAGCAATGGCAGTCGTAAAGTTAACAAATGCGTATCCCAAGTTACCCTTCTTTCTACAATTTATTATTGATTCAAAACAAATGGAATCAGTACTCTAAAATATTTGACACTAATTACCTACGTGACAGCCTGGGTAAATTACCTAAAATCCATGGGTAAATACAGAAAATCATACTCCAAAGAGTATGCACAGCAGTAACCATCCAGAAACTTTAGTATATCATCCCTTCTGGAAAATAAATCATTCAAAAATCAATAAAAAAGCTCATAAATATTTACATGAGCAAATGTACTAAATGATCACAACATTTAATGCAGTAATATACGCCATGTATGTCGATGCATACATGAATGCGACAGAGACATAAAGGATAAAAGTTGAAAAGATTTGTTTTTTCTGAACAGTCTGTTCGGTTCCAGGACAATAAAAATCCCAAACGCGCAGACATAGTTAGTGGGACAGGATCAGTGAAGAATCAGAGGAGAAAACATGCAATCCTTTTTTATGCCAAGGGGAATTATCTGTTTAATCTTAAAAGTGACATTAACGTCCAGGTTCAAAAACTCCCCATCCAGAGAAATAAAAAGAAGTTCCAATCAACAGTATCTCATTATTTTATGAAAAACGCAGATGATAAATTTTGATATGCATTCATGTTAAATATATATATATATATATATAAGATTTATCATTATTATTTAATGCCTCGCCGACCATTCAATCTGGAAAAATCCAATGACATGACACTTAATGCATGCTGCGTTAACAGCAAAATTACTCGAGTGCCTACTATATTTTCATCTTGGCCATGAAAAAGACAATAATTAATATTAAAAAAATGAAAAAAAAAACAAAAAAAATGAAACCTTTAAGGAAAATTTGTCATATTGGTATTATTATGAGTTAGCTTTCAATTTTTTATGATCCTTTTAAATTTAAATTATATATTTTCAATCTCACTTCACCGTCTTCGTTTCTATTGTAATTTTAAATCATTTTTCCACATATTACTCACGTGATGCTGCATATTGGTGAAATGATGCCAGGGTCTTGTTTACATGTTCCATGAAATTTCAGACTCGGAAAAATGATTGAAAGAGCACACAATCAAAGACATCGAACTTAAGCCTGAAATTTGGAACCGAAATAAAAATGAGACCATATTAGAAAAAGATCTTACATCTAGAAAATGGGTAGCTGAAAAGACCATTAAAAATGAATAGTTTCTAGAATAAGAGATGCCAAAGAAATAAAATTTTACACATCATACAAAAGCACAAATTTGAACACGATGGGACAAAGGAAATTATTCCTATTTTTCTTGAAATTTCGCATATATATTAGTTTGGTACCTTAACCGATTAGGAATATTCTTTATCATCACAGTAGTGTTCCATGAAGGTGAACTGCCCTGACCACTTAACGGAGCCATGGGAAGAGAAACACGCGGAGGAGGAAAGTCAGCAGCACCAGCGTCGACGGCTGCCTCGTTGTCAGGCTCTGCCAACTTTCTGGGCCTCCAGCATAGATTGGGTGGATTCTTGTCCACATAAACGGACCTCACTGGCCTTTGGAACCGAGGGGGTAAATGTCTTCGGACGCCCTTCTTGAAACCGTCGAGTGGAGTAGGACCATCCGCCTTCCTCGCATTCTGGCTTTTCGAATTCTTCCGTGGAATACTAATCTCTTCTCCACCATCGGACGTGGGTTTCAAACACCCATTTCCCACCGGAAAAAAGATACGAGAACTCGTGAGTGGCAGGTAATACGGTTGGCTCATTTTGTATATAGAGTAACTCGGATTATAAGTGGCAATGGCAGCAGGGTAAGGAAACACGGGAATCGCCGGTCGCGGACTAGCTGGTGGAGCGATTTGCTTTGGACTCCATGCTTCTGCGTTAGGGTTCAGAGGTTTTGGGAGTCTGACGCACATGGTCGAATCAAGGTGCAGGAGAAAAAAAATGGCGCAGCGTAGAAAGAAATCTACCTTTCATGTTTATATATCTATTCTGTTTTATTAAACTATTTTATTAAAAACGAAGACATGATAATAATCTTCTATATAAAATTTTTTCCCAACTTTATTCTTATATGATACTAATATTATATATTTTTTTATTTTTTTCCCTAAATTTCAACACACACTTTTTTTTTTATTTCAACAATTCAAATATCAATTTAGTTTCTCTACAATTTGTCAAAATTTATTTTAGTCCATCGATAATGATAAAAAAACTATACACATACATCATGTGTGCAGAATAATTAGTACTAATTAATACTCTCACACTCACATTGTTTGTACAATATATATTTTTTAAAATTAAAAAAACAATTTAAAAAATTACAAAATCTAAAATTAATAATATTAAAAAAAAAAAACCCACTCCGACCAAATGGTCGGTAATAGAAATATATAAACTAAAGAATTTTTGTTGATAGCAGAAATTTTATCTATATAGTTCGATAAATAAAAAAATTTAAGATCTATTGCTACTATCTATAACTATGTTACATTCTGTTTTTTTATATATATTTTCTCGAAAACATAGCATTATATATTATGTTGTAATGCTTATTATTTTTCACACAAGATCTTGAATTATTTAACACACACAATAAAAATTTCAAAAAGTAACATGAACAAATCTTTTTTCATGTCACATATTAATCACATAAAATATAATCATCATGTGTCGAGCGTTATTTCAAATTTCGAATTTGATTAAATATATTATCGTATAAAAATTAAGAAAAAAATATGCATTATATTGTGGAAGAATGAATAATATATGTTATTTTAAAAATAATATAGTAAATATATTATTCGGTGAAAGAGACAAGGCACAGTTTTGGAGTAAAATGGATTTTGTACAATTAGGAAAGATCGGTTTAGGTAGTATCTAATTATAGCACTTCATTAAATGCAACCAGACAACACAAGAAATCTTGGCGGCGGATGACCAGCCTTTTGGGAAACGCCTACACAACATATATAAATTCATATACAAACAAGCTTCTCAATGAAAAAAAACATCGCCTTTTTTAAAAAAAATAAACTAAAAAATGTCGAAAAAAAAAAATTAAGAGGATTTTTTGAGGTTAATTTCATGAAAATGCAACCACACCACCGACGTTCTCAACTTTCACTCTAAGGTTAATCAGTTTCCTTTAGAAATTTTTATAACATGTGTGTGTGTGTGTGTGTGTGTGTGTGTGTGTGTGTTAATTTATGATAACAAAAAGTTACTGCATGCATTCCCAGGTTTTTGACTGTTTCCTATTTCGGTTTAAGCATTTGGAAGTTGAATAAAGGCAATGTGTGCAGTTTGATGATATGCATCCTCTCGTACTTCATTCGGACCTGTAAATGACTTTTTTCCGCTTTACTTGTATAATTTTCGAAGTGCCCCTTTAAGGTTATTTGACCGAAATTTAAAGAAAATGGTGTTTGAATTGCATAGATACAGGACTTCGGAGGATATATGCATTGCATGATTAAGGCAATAAAGAGCCTGTCCTATCACTGCACATACTTCAAACTCTCTTGTCTTGATTATAAACATTCGGAATGAGAAACGAGTTTTAAGATGTGATAAACAGATAGCTGCTAGCTGGTTACTTCAATGTCTCTGATGCAGTTGTATATATTATTGGTCAAGTATGTTTTTTCGAATAAGTCGCTTGGACAACGTGAAAAATAAAATATAATTCATGCTAATTGCATCATTCGAATAAATATTTGGGCTGTGTTCTGAATGTGAGTTTAAACAAATCAAGCCAGGTGAAAAGAATTTTAGAAAACCATGATCATTTATTTTCATCTCAATTAAAATATTGGTTGAGATTATGATTTTTTAACGTAGGTGGTGAGCGATCTCTAAACCCACGAATGGAAGAACTCAGCTGGCTAGTAAATCTCAAATATCATAACAAAGCGAACAATTGTACGACCAAAGGCACCCAACGATAATCATTCCGAATTTTTCTATTTTTTTTTTTTTTTTTTTTTTACTTATTGTTTGATTTGAAAAGAAAAAACGGATTGTATATGTCCGTCAAGTTTAAGCTCTTCCCTGTCTCCAGAAATCCCTTCTAACATCCTAAGATGATCAAGCTATCAAATTATGAACAAGCTTTTGTGCGTGGTGATATGATTTGGGCTGATATCATCTACCTGTTGAAGAATGGGTCCGTTCCTGATTTGACGTAAATGGATATTAATCTGTAGAACGGGTCCAATTAGAAAGCCCAATGGACTCCATTTAAATGGACCATTTGGTATTGCTATTTGGATTGGAATATGTATGGGCTTTAAAAATATTGACACAAATTCAAGGTATAAAATTGCCCGAGTAGATTAGCATATACATTTTTTATATTTCAATTTTTTTTCCACATTTAATTGTGAATTGTATAGTTCCTTCATAATCCAAAAATATTATCAAATTTCAGATATGCGAAGGGGAGTGGACACGCAATTTGCAAGATGTCGTAATTAGCATCTTCGCGAAAGAGTCGAAACAATGCACCTACACAAGAAACAGATGCGAGATATGGTAACCCATAATTCTCGTTCTAGACCTCATTTCGAAATCACTCAAGTGTAGATATATCTCTTTCGGATTTGAAATTGACATTTATTTGAAGGATTTAGTGGTCCAAAATCAACCTATTCAAACTCCATTGATAGTAACAAGAAAGAAATATGTTAATACTTGGAGCTGATCTAGAATTTATGTCAAAAGGGTTAGGGAGTGATGAATCATATTTCGGAACGAGATAAGAATAAATGTATATTTTTTTAATGGGGTTTATCCCTTAAGCATAAGTCCAATTTGTTAATATTTTAAATACTCTATGATCAAAATATCCTCCTACAAGTTACATCTTTAAAAAGTACTTTTTTTTAACAAAGAAAAAAAAAACTACTCATTTAGTTCCCTAACTCATCATATTTTCTATTTCGTCATCTAACTTGTCGAAGTTGGACCTTGGTCTTGTTAACTTTGAGATCTGTTGGTTTTTAGTCCTATTTCATAGAAATGTGCCAGCAATTTTCTGGCGCCACATCGACATTTATATGTGCCACATCGGTCCTCAAATGGAACATGATTAAAAACTACAGTTTCATGACTTTAACAATATTCATGCAGGTGGACTAAAATGGTTGTTACGAAGTTTCATTTCAAATGTTAATGGTGGCTTTGTCCACCCTTGGATAATGCTGAAGTTGTACATTTTTTACAAATCACTTGGCCACACATCATTCAACTCCGTGGGGTTAGGGTTACCCTGGCTCCATTGAAAAAGAACCTTGAATAACATTTTTGTATATTTTCTGGATTATAATTTAATTATCAACAAAGTATCACATAGAGGAGCCAAATTCCTGGCTGAAATTGATTCGTAGTTCAAAGAGTTCGTTCGGTTCATGAATTGGCTCTTTCGACAAAATATTGAACCCAAACATATTAAACGATTTTCATCATCAATTTAAAGTGATGCATTAATTAGATATATTATTGAACTATGAACTGCCTTGGTACAGTGGAACTGGTCCTAGAAAATCCAAGCCCATCTCGATTTGGTCATTGTAAAACAGTTTATAAATTATATATACACTAACGGATGGACACACACGATTGGTATACGTACGAATAAAATGTGATGTATAATTTAATATAATGAAATTTTTATATTAAATGCGTCTTCAATTTTTTTTTTCCTTTAATTGCATAAATGTATGCCGCTGTATCAAGAATAGTTTACACTAAATTTCCTGCATTTTCCATGATTTTGTCTAGAATGAGTTTCTTTTTCATGATTTAGTCATGAAATGCTCAAAATCAATGACACCTAAATGTCAAGACACACACATAATTGTATGTATGTGATATGAACTAAGAGCAAAAAGTAAAAATATTTGCCAAAGAATAAGATTTCATATAACCTAGTTCAGCAAGAATAAATAAATATGACCGAGTAGGTTGTGGTCATGTAGCGCCGTCCTTATTTAAAATTGAATGTATCCAATGTGTGTAGTCAGGGGTAATAATGATCCCAAAAGGCAATCATGAATATGTTGAAGATTAAAGTGCTGCAACATAATGTTGTGTGATTGTTATCGACAGATTACTTTTTTTATTACAGTGGCGGGCAGTTTGTGCGAGGAAAAAAGCATTGGGGAGTGAATGAGACAGTAGGATCTGGGGTAACAGACGAAAGAAGATCCCCCCCTGAAAAAAGAGCACCAAAGGTCAAAAAGACAACTAGATGGGCCTCATCCACCCTGACCACTGCAAAAACTTTGACCTCAAACACTACTCTATATATATTTTTATTTATTTATTTGGAAAACACACATAAATCTCAGGGATTTTTCTAGTTGGGTCGATGAATATTGGATACATAAATAATATTGTGATTTTTAAAACATTTGAATAAGTCGTAGAATTTGTTTATTTTAATATCAATCCAGGCAACTAGAAATATTAAAGTTGCTCCAAGTAGTGTGCTCAACACGGGAAGTACGTGAATCAATAGCGTCATTAGCGTGCATTTGAATTATTTACTTTAGTAAGAAATATTCAAGGGAGCTTGGGGCCTATCAGATATTTTTTCAAAAGAAGCAAAACATTATCTTATTTTAAGTTTCAAATTGAAGCGTTTCTTTAACATTTGCTTTCTCTTCTTTTCACTGCGTTTACAACTCTTCCATTGTCACATTCGAAAATAAAAGCAAATGCGGAGCAAACAAAAGCTTAGTACACAAACTTCAATTTACCTAATTTATTGTCGGAACAAAATATTTTCACAAAATCAAGTATTGCCTATCTTTGTTAGTGAAATATTTACTCTTAAAATTTTGCCAAGTTCAGTAATAAAAACAAAATCGAAATTAAAAGAAAAGGAAAACAAGACTGGAGAGGGTGTGGGGGCTTCTCAGAACGAGAGCTCCGAAATCTCACCAAAAAATATCATAATTTCCACCACTTTTTTCCCCTGTATAACTGTACACTTATCCCCCACTCCCATTATTTCAATCTTCTTCTTTGGAGGTAAGTAAGTACTTGCTCTGTTCACTATACCTTATCTTTGATGAAAACACTAACACAAAAGTGCCCCAAAGACCAATTAATTTTGATGCACAAAATAGACCTCCTTCCAATAACGGCTGATCCACAAAATTCAGCCAAATTCAGACCTCAATACTTCTCCCTCCGATCCCTGAATTGTTGGCAAAAATCCTCCGTTCCCAGAGATTCAACAGAGAATCTTTAGATACATCCCTCTTGGTATTGCCTCAAGTAGTGTCACCTATCTTTAATGAATATTCTCCCAATAAAATCTCGAAATCTTTTGGAATATAGTTTTGGGTCAACTGCTGAAATTGAAGTAGACTTGACCTGTAAGGATTTGTACATGTGCTCGAGTTTCTTGCTAATATCATAGTCTTGTAAAATGTCGATGATTCCAAAATAGAGGACAACTTCGTAGATTTCACCGCTCCGGGAAGGCCTCAAATTGTTAAATCCACCTGGTGTATATTGATCAAAATCGCTCCTCCGAACCACTCTTTCTGCCCGTGCTGGCATGTTGGCTCCAAGTCTGATCAATGGCTTCCTGATCAAGAGCAAAATCGACCACAACCTCAGAACTCAGTCACGAAAAATATTTATATATATATTAACAAGAAATATGCCAACAAATGTAAATTTGCCCCAAAAGATTCAGAATAGCCACCCTCCAACCAAAATCCAGGGTCATTTCCATCAATATTTGCTATAAATGGGGTAAAAAAATTAAACAGGACTGGACCAAGATCTTGCTCTTATCCCAAAAGGCAATAATAAGGTGCCCCACAAACAACTGTCTACTAATTAAATGCCTAAACAATATTGCCACCACGGCAAGATGACCTTGCAATTATTCCAACTACCATGCTAAAATAATTGAAGGAAAATTAAATGACAAGGAATATTGCTAATTAAAACATTCATATCTGCAGTTTTCTCTATTATATTAGAAGAAAATAATTTGGGGGTTCACGCTAGAGAGAAATATCCAAGGTCCTCGTTACAAATTTAACACACAATTAAGAATCCAATATGCATTTACATATGTTGAACATGCACACCTGCCGGCTAACACCCGATCCATGTCTTGAAGTTCTGCTTCAAGAAATCGACAGCCGCGTATGAATTTCTCATTTTGATAAGAACCATTGTTACCTGAGGGTGATATGAGCAACCTTTAAATTCAAGAAATGGTGAATAATAATTACCAATGCATTAACTAGGTATAGCAAAAAATTATGAAAATTTACCTGTACGCAACAAAAAAGGTGACAAACCAATTTTTTCTGCAGAATTATTGTCACGGAAATGAAGACCAACTAAAAGACTGTAATCCATGATTCCCTCAGCCTCCAAGAATTCACAATCACGTTCGATTTGTCTAGAGAAATAAGTTTATCGAGTTAGAAAAAAAGCCAACATTGTGAAATAGAATAATATTGCGGTAACAAGAGATGTAACATACTCACTTGATAACTTCTTGATACCAGTTGGTCTGAAGCCTAAATACAAAGTTTAGATCAAGATCTTTGAGAGTTGTGGTTTCATCTCTCTCACCCTCAGGCTTCTCGGTTGAGCGTCCATGGGATGATCCTTTCAAGTCGAATCTTCTATGTATTCGATACTCAGAGCAGAACAAGTTTCCCATTACGATGAATCGAGTCTAATTCACCAATATTTGAGATAAGTGAGCTAATTTGGCAAAACACTAGTAAAAAAAAAAAAAACAGAGCTAGTTTTCTTCAAAATAGATGTACCTTGATCCCACCAACTGGTTTTACGCAATGAACGCCAAAGAACTTTGTGACCAAGGAATTTTCATAGCAACAGACATGCTGATGGTAACTAGGAAGCATCTTTACAAGCACCTAAATAAAAAAATAACCCAACTTCAAATTTGCAGCGATGATTAACCCATGACATGGTGCAATAAAGAAAAAAACAATTTTCATGCTTTAGAAGCATATTTTTTAACTTTTAACAAGTCAAGGGGATAGGAAACCAACCTTGACTTCTGATTTTTTCACTGTTTTGATCATAAACCTATCATCTTGTGTCAGGTAAAAGAAGCTTCCACTTTTCCCTGGAGACGAAAGCTCCCTTAGTGCATCATTCCCACAAATGGCTAACATGTAATCCGCGGGATCTACTTGGAATAATTCTCTTAAATGTCTGAAAATTCCAAATAGAATTCACCATTTTAGGATGCAGAAACGGTAAAATGTTCCGAAATCACCATAATCAGATAAAGTAACAAATCTATGCAAATGAGATCATACACAAAAATATGCAAACGAGGAAATATATCGAACTTCTGATGGTAATAGGCATGAACTGCAATTAAGACACGAATCCAAAAACTAAATTTGAAGAGGATCGCATACCTAAACACCACAGGACAATAATCTTTCCATCGGAACTCTACAGATTGATGGGGCGGAGTCAATTTGGATCCTTCGGGAGGGAACCTAGTCCAAAACTTCTCCTTAGGATCAAAATCACTTGGCTTAAGATCACGCACAGAGGAAGTACGCTTTCCCACAGAATATCTACCGAAATAATAATTTAAAAAAATTAATCAAAAAGTCAAGTAAACTCGAGCAATTGTTTCAATATTGATAGACAGCAGCCAAGCATAAAATTAGCTTAATTCTTACCTTATACCCAACTGGAGATTGAGCATCAAATCATAATTCTTGTGCCCTTTGGATATTGTCTGTCCAGGCTTCTTCACTTCCCCGCCACCAAAACACGGATTCTTACGAAACTGTTTTATCAAATCTCGATCCGACGCAAACCCTTCTCTATACAACATTGATGCCTCCACATCATCCATGATATCACAAGTTATATCCCCAGATTCGCCATCCGATTCCCAGATACAAATCCTCGGAAAAACTCTCTCCGCCATAACACAACCATCCACAGACGACCTCTTCTTCCCACCGCCGCCCCCAATCACCACATTTACACTCTCATCCCCCACCATCAGCAAAGGAGTGGATAGCTTACTGCCAAAATACCCCTGTAAACCTTCTTCAGTTCCTATTCTTGTTCTTGGAATTGTGAGCTGGGTAAAAAGTACCGTTCAAAACCTGGGTCCTATTACTATTTTTACTATAATCAGCAGACCAGCATCCAATGTAACAACTTCCATCAGGCCAAGTGAAAACTCCATGCCCTTTTGGAATCCCATTTTCCCAATTTCCGTCATACCTATTCCCGTTATTCCATACTAAAACGCCTCTCCCATTAATCATCCCATTCTTCCACTCCCCAATATACTCATTCCCGTTACTCCAAACATACCTCCCTTGGCCATCTTGCAGATTCTTCTTCCACTGCCCTTCGTAACAATCCCCATTACCGTAATGCTTTACCCCGTAGCCATGCTTCCGATCCCCGGACCACGAGCCTTTATACATATCTCCGTCGGATCCCATATAAGTGCCAGTACCCTCCATCCGACCCGACTTGAATTCACCTTCAAAGGTCGCTCCGGAAGGCCAGGAAAACTTCCCCTTCCCACTCGCTTTTCCCTTCTTCCACTCGCCTTCATACATACACCCGTCTTTCCACAAGTACTTACCGGATCCATGTGGCGTATTGTTCGAGAATGTTCCAATATACAGATCTCCATTTGGGAGATATTTCTCGACGATATAAGCTGCGTTGTTCTCTGAAATGGAGGTGGGTGTTACCCTACGGCAGGTGCCTTGTGATTTGCTTCTAGGAATAATGACAACTGATCTCGGCGTAATGGTTGTGCTAGTAATATCAAGGAATTTCTCCGAGTCGGTATCTAAAGTCTCTCCATTCGTTTTCTTCTTGTCATTTTCTACAAGCTTTATGCATAACAGTGGCTCTGGCATTCTTTTCTTCTCTTCTGGCAAGCAAAATAATAAGGTTTCCTGCATGATATTAACTTAAGCAACTCTCCGTTGGCTCGTTGCGCTCAGCTTCGTGGACGGGAAATTTGACAAAAAGCTAGGTGACCCAGTTCCGGCAGCATTTTCCGGCCTATTTCATACTTTTTCTCTCAACTCCGGAGAGAATTCAAGAGACGAACAAGAATAGTTTCAGTAACTTGTCATTGGGGGGAATAAGGTGAGAATCCAGTAAACAGTAGTGTAGAGGGGAGGTTTGTAGAGAGAGAGACAGAAGAAATGAATAAGAGGAATCTGAAAAGGCCGATGAAGGAGTGGAGAAAAGATCGGTGAGAAATAGAAAATGTGGGAATAAATGACTGTGCGTGAGAGAGACAAAAGCGTTGGAGGGGAAGTTTTTTTTTTTAGTTGGTAAAAAATAGTAATTTTTTTTAAAAAAAAACCACATAATCATTCACATAAAAAAATAATTTAGATGAAAATAATATTCTTGTGAGAAATTATTCGGTGACGTTTACAGCTTTAAGATATATAACCGAATCTATTGAGTAGGTCTTTTGTAAAACGATTTTACGAATCTTTATCTGTAAAACAGGTCAATCATGTCGATATTCACAATAAAAAGTAATACACTTAAAAAATAATATTTTTTTATGAGTGACCCAAATAAGATATCCGTCTCACAAAATACGACACGTGAGACGGTCTCACACAAGTTTTTGCCGAAGCCATTAGGTTTACGAGTTTTTCCGGACCATACGATAAATATTTGATTCATATTCGAGCTTATTAAATTTGAATATATTCGAACTTTTTTCTAACCGAACTCAAACTCAAATTATTTTGTTCGATAGTTCATAAGTTACTCGTGAGTTTTAGTATTTAATTAAAATAATATAATTATATATTAAATAAATAAATTTCAAACATTTCGAGTATTTATTTTCGAACAATAATTCAAATAGTTTATGAACATATTTGAATGAGGCAAACTCGAATTTTAATTCAAACTGAATTCGAGCAAAAAAAAATAAAAAATTTTGAACTTTAAATCGAACTCGAACTCGAATATAACTAATTCGAGTCAAATTCGTTCCTTAAAATTTTGTAAAAAAGTGTAGTTTGATTTAGTAAACATTATTTATTACTTTTTTTATACTACTTTTGACTCTTCTTAAAATGACTTAGTGTAATGCCCGAGATTTTAATTACTGTAATCTAAGATTAATCTGAGATGATTTTTGGGTTAATTAAGGTAAATATGGACGGTATGGATTAGACCGGGAAAGCCGCAAAATATGTGCGAGGGAGGTGTCATTCGCGCACATGCGCGACTTAATGCACGAGCTATGCGCAATTTGGCCAGAAGACCCGGCGCATATGCGCGGAGTAAGATCGCGCATATGCGCGAGGTGATAGGTAGCACAAGTAAGAACTCCAGAGAGTTCGGCGCACATGCGCGGCAGAAGGCGCATATGCGCGGGTGGTGGAATGCACGAGACAGTAGGTCTCGTGCATATGCGCGACGTATGTGCGAGCAGTCCAGCAGCTGATTTCCGGATAGAACTTCCGGCGCATATACGCGGGCCTTGGGCGCGCATATGCGCGCGGCATGCAGAAGGAAAGTGAGCCACTTGTTCTTGTTATGTGCGAGATATATATATATATATATATATATATATATATATATATATAAGAATTGCACGTTTTCCCCTCACAAATTCGGAAAAGGGTCGAAGCTTTGGAGAGAAAAATCCTTACGCCTTTTAGATTTGTGATTGTGAAAAATCCGTCCGTTAGAATTTAAATCCGACTTCAGTACTGTGTTCCTATCGACGCATGCTACAACTGGACGTAAGTTTTGTTACGTTTAGATACGATTTGAAATTATGATATTGTCAGAATTGAACATGAATCATATATAGTGTTTCTGATACAGTAGACATCGTATATTTGAAGTCAGATTAAAGAACAGACTGTTTATGTAATTGTTATGATTTTCGGAGTCGATTTAATTGAGATTCGATATCAGATTTGTATTGTTATTGAGATTATGAGTTCTGGTATTATATATGTGATGTTGAGATTGACGGCGTTATCGAGATTGTATTATTATACCGTCGAAACATCCATAAATTGATATTGATCAGATTCGGTATTGGTTGAGATTGTATTGTGGTACCATATGTCGATTGGCATTGATCAGATTATGATTTGATTTGAGTATTGATCAGAACAAGGTTTTGAACTGAGTTATATACTGATATTGTATCTATTCGATTGTCATTATCAGATTGGATATGGACAGAGTTGAATTCGGGACTTCGTCTTCGTCAGACCGAGAAGATAAAGGTATAAATTAATGTTGAGTTGGGATTGCACAACTCGAGTGAGGTTTGGACTTGAGTTTCCCTAAATCACATACTATTTGTTATTATTTGCATTGACTTGATTTGATATACTTGTTCTACGGATTTATAGAGAGCATGTGTTAGACGAGTCTCGACGAGTAATCTTGTGACAGAAGTGTCTGATAGTGGTGGGATCGCCACGGGCACATTGCACGATGTCACAAGATAGTATAGAAATCTTGGGACAGATGTGCCTGATAGTGGTGAGATCGCCACGGGCACATTGCACGATGTCACAAGATATTATAGAAATCTTGGGACAGATGTGCCTGATAGTGGTGGGATCGTCACGGGCACATTGCACGATGTCACAAGATAGGATATTGGCGATAAGGCCACAGTCCATGACGGTTAGGTCAGGACACTGGATGTTTGGTTATATCGACGTGGATAGAACTGAAGTCTTTTCTATTACTGTTGGTCGATATAGGAATACCCACATCTGGAAATCGGGATCCCTAGATGAGGATTGAGTCTAGTCTGAGTGGTGGAGTCACGAGTACGAGTGACAGTTTATATTGATTTATGTTGGTTATGTTCCTGAGTATGGTACATGTCGATTTATGTTCCTGATGATGGTACATGTTTAGAATATGATTTATTTTTTATATGGATTTATAATCTGATTTGGATACATGTTATGAATGTCGGTTATATGCGTTTATATTGATTATATTATTGCATGTATACATGATTTATACTGAGAATGTAATTCTCACCGGAGTTATCCGGCTGTTGTCTTGTTTGTATGTGTGCATGACAACAGGTGGGATAGGATAAGGGTCATGAAGAGAACGAGGCTGGACTAGATAGCGTGGAGATCCGAGCTCCAAAGCAACTTAGAATTCAGCATTAATATATAGTTGAACCTAGTTGAGTTCTTGTAGATAATACAAGATTTGTATGTTTATGTTTAGTATGTAATTTGAAGTAAATTACATTACGTTTCCGTTTTGTATTTTATTTAAAAAAATTTAGACCCTGTGTATAATAATTGATTGATTCATTCCTAAGAATGATTAAAATTGAAATTAGCGTCCGGGTCACCACACTTAGTAACCTATTTTAACTCGCTGCTTATTTAGCAAATTTTAATATACATAATTTTAAAATATATCAGTGAAATGTACATATGATAATTGTTTGTTTTGCATCCATAAAAATCACAAATGACGCATTAGTATGAATCTTGATAACATCACAACTTTTTCTTCGTGATGTGAGAATTTGTTGTCGTAATATTTCATGTGTATTGAGTAAATTTTTCTGACTAATGCAATAGTATACGAAACACATTAACCAATTAAATCACACTAGGCAAGCTCCCTGCGACACGCTCGTCCGAAAAGATGTTAACAAAGAGAATCGAACTCTTGATTACAAATCAAATGTCCACATACTTCACCAACTCGAACTTTCATTAGAAAATAATATCACGACTTTAACGAGGTTTGAATGCAAAGGCAATACATTTGGCAATTTTGCATGACATATAGCATTACTTACTAGTATATCTGTTTGTGGAATATATATACTTATACAAGTTTTACTTTGTTGTTAATGCTAAAATTACAGAAATAATACTTGAGAAAATCAAATGTATTTTTTTATTCAATCTTGCATCGAAATATGGTTTCATGTAGACTTCATTAATTGCAAATATTAAAAAGAAAAAACACACACATCTCACTTACTTGAGTACTAGAGTTGATCTAACCTGTGAACTAGAAAAGTTGTCCCCAGTCTTCTGCAAATTTAATTGTTGCAGGTGATTTATCGACTATCCCATGTATTTGGGGTTTATCCAATAAAAAATTAACAGTAGTTATCCTCGGTATCAGATACTATATAATTTTCTATACTTTTTTAAAGTTAAATTAAATTATATAAACATTAACAGAAGGTTCGCGTAGGGGTGTCAATCGAGTCGGGTAAGTCGATTTCGGGTCAATCCGCGCAAATTTTTTTTTTCCAACCAAAACCCAACCTGAACCCGAAGCAACCTGAAAACCCTCAACCCGAACACGAACTCGTCTAACCCGCCTAATCCGAATTTTATTTATTTATTTTTAAAAAAATTAATGAAAAAAAATTCGAAAAAATAAAAAATAATAATAGTATTTTAATTTAAATAAATAATAACAAAATTTTCGATTTAAATTTGAAAGTTTAATGGTAGAAAATTAAAAGTATATTTACTAAATCAAACAAACAATTGTTAAAAAAAAATATAAAATAAATATTAAACGATGAAAATTTATCATATAAATATATAATAAATTTTGTTCAAACATACGATATATAAAAATATAGGTAATATTTTTTTAAAAAAAATTCCGGGTCAACCCACGACCCAACCCGAACCCGAAAAACCCGAACCCGAACCTATTTTTTTCGTGTTGGGTCGTGTCGGGTTGACGGGTCGTGTTGCATTTTGTCATCCCTATGTCCGCGGCTAAGATGCTCAAAACGCACGCATACGCTGGATCGATGCACACACACAATTTGGCAAACGCCCTGACCCCTAGGATGAGCTATAAACAGTTAGCAACACAAGATTTGGTAATTTTCCAGACAGTGAAAGGGGCAGGACAGGTCATTTTGTTGTACAGAAACAACACCTGTGTTCTTGGGCTTAATGGCGAAATTGCCCTATGTTTTTATGGTATGATCCTCTATAGATTTTAAGTCTATTAATTTGGTGCTAATCATAGGTTCAGGCTGTAATTAGTTTGGTAAACAGACTGATTTTACATGATGGGTTACCTTGTTAAAGGCCCATTACATTAAAACTCATAATTAGAATTAGGACAACCTACTGTAATATTAGTATTCGTCATTTTCCATCTCTAATAACATTAATTAGATACTGTCAAAATTAATCAAGAATTTCCCTTATTGCTCATAAAACATAATGTAATTTTTTTAAATAAAAAAAAATTGGCCCAAGGAGATGTCGGAATTGGTGAAAAATGTATAGAGTTGTCTATTTTCCTAGTAGAGATATACTGGTGGAGGATAATAAATACAAATTAATATTATTAATATATCTCCCGTTACATTTCATTAATTGTAAATGACCCCTTGCGATTTATTAATTGGGTCAGCATTTTTAATGACTGCAACGCAAGCCACGAGTAGTAATTATGTATTTCCAACTACCCATCACCCTCTGGTTAATTTTTTCCTTTTTTAAAAAAATATTTTTTGATCTGTTAAAGTCATCGTGTTACACATATTTTGATCACGACACTTATCGATGGCACGATTAATGTCAATAGTCAAATAAATGCAGTAATTAGTGAGAAATTTGAGGAGACGAATTAATGGGATGATACCAATTAAAAAATGACCCACCATACATGTGAGAGCGCAGGCGATAGGGGGTGGTCGTTGGAGGGACATCACAAGAAATATCAGTTTAATTTAATTTCATGGGAACAAAAAACGATTGGGATCTGAACTCTACATACATAGTTACTTGTCTCCTATTCGCTTGAACTCGTCGGCAATATCGTCTTCCAAAATACCCACTCTATTATAATTTGATCCCTTTCGTTTTCGCTTATGCAAAAAAATTTGAAATAACCTCTATGTTATACAAAAATAGATATACAAGCTCACACGTGAATGTCACTGATTATAGATCTTTTAAAGAGTAAGTATCTTATGAGACGTTCTCACGAATCTTTATCTGTGAGACGGGTCAATTCTATCGATATTCACAATAAAAAGTAATACTCTTAACATAAAAAATAATACTTTTTTCATAGACGACCAAAATAAGAAATCCGTCACACAAAATAGATATATAAACTCACACGTTAATGTCACTGATTAAAATTTCTTTGAAATGTCACTGTGATTCATGATTATTGTTTATTTAAGAAACCTTGACACTGAACGAATTTCATCAAGCGTCCTTGTTTCAAAGCACTTTTTTTTTTAAGCCCATTATTTGGACGCAGAAACTCTTTCTTCAAGAGCTAAATAAAAAAAATAAAATTTTTATATTTTTTTCTACTATTGTTAAATTTGTAAAGTCAATTACTGTAGAACTAAAGCAAAAAGCCAAAAAAATTAACATCAAATTCATGCATTCGGTGGGAAAATATTCATGTAGGATACACCATGCATCAGTGCTCTTGTGCCAAGAGTCAATAATGAAGATGAGCGACCAGACAATCCTTAATAGTTAATATAGCATATAGCATAGCACCTTCCCTGTAATAAATCACTATACTTGTAGTTGCACAAATAAAATTATCCTCCATGCAATGTTGAGATGAAAACGATGACGTCCTTCTCCTCTAGCGTCGTGTCAAGCTGTCCGCTGAGTTCCCAATCACAGTCATTCACGAGGACTAAAACTCCAGGTCTTCTGCATGTGCATCAGATATGAAACTATCGCGTTAAATTCTCGTTATGCTTAAAGTCATTCCAGGGCCAGGTTACAATGACCATTTTTTTCTTTGGATGAAAATGTTAAAGACATAAAATTATTCTCGACCCACCTCCATGAACTCAAACTTTTGAGAAAAAATTAATATCTTACACGATCAACGAACCAAGAGGTCAAATGTTTAAGATATCAACTTGACAAAAGTTGATCTTGAGTAGTTATATTCGAGCCTCTATTTCCCAATACGTGACCAATATATATGCAGAACCTACATATTAATCCTGGGAATATTTCCTACATCCCTAACTCACAAGTGATGGGCGTGTTCAAACATAATATTATTGTTGGCCCACATGGATGAGATCCAACTTTTGGAAAAAAATAATTTCTAACCGAACACTGCTTGAAAATTGAATCATCAACTGTACAGAAAGGACTCTTTTTTAGATACACAGTTATAATGAATGAGTCACTTACACAGTATCCCCTTTCATAAACATTTCGGGCCTTTCCTTAATCAAATTGGTGCGGACCCAAGAGAGCAAGTGTTTCATAGTTAATTGCCTGAAAATGAAACAAAATAAACCATAACTTCACATGGTCAACTAGCGGGAAAAAACTCGCAGATTACCGGTGAGAAAAATAACTGTAATTCAGAAGACATTCACCTGGTTTTCTTCAGCCTGTAGGTCGACATTTACTTGATGGATCTTCACAAAATTGCATAAAAGTTCCAGTCCTCCACTGTTTTTCAGAAGCATGGACTTCAAAATTGCAGCAAACAAGGAAAAAAAGAAAACTACGGCGGCAGATTATGAAGTTTATATACACTGACAAGCAGTCTAAAGAACAAGCCCATCATATATTTCACATAGAGTGAATCATTATCAGCTGAATAGGTCTGAAGTGAAAAAGAATAGTTAGCCGAACTTCACAAGTCTTCAAGCAGCTCAATAGCATCAGATAATACATGCTTTTGCCACAATGCCATGATCAAATTCTGACAATAACCAAAAGGTACTCGTACACTAAGGGCCTGCTAATGGCTGACAGCTGTATGCAGAAATTCAAAACCATGGAACCATCTTTTTTCAATTCAAGACCAAGATGAAGCTGCTCTTTTGATTGTTTATCTATTTGGAAGCTGGATCAGATGACTTACGCAATAACTTCTAATCGAGATATGGTCATATATAACTAAGAGCATTACCATAAGCTACGGAACAATGGTGTGATTAAAAGAATTTCTGTGAAAAGACAGACATACATAAAAAAAAAAGTGCGGTTTTACTATATTCCTCAACATATATCTATATTTTCCAACTTGCCTTTTCAAGAATGTCCCAAGGGTCGCAAGAGCGAAACAAACTAAAGCAAGTATATAATTCAATAATTCATTAACAGCAAACACGAACTACCAGATTGAAATACTCCCATTATAGCATCCTCTTTTGTGCTCAAAACGCAGTAAAATAAGGATCCAAATCTTACGTAGCTCCTCAAATCACGGGTCGGTATCAAAATCCCATTTTTAGAACAAAATGGTCAAGAAAGAACCTGCTTTCTTCATCTCCCATTTGATATATAATATGATATATATAATCTTATTGTAGACCAGAAAACCAAATGAAATGAAAAAAAATAAAGTAAACACCAGTCAATAGAACATAAGCTATATCAAAGGTTAACATGAAAGAAACACAAATTCGTGCCCTGCTGTTAAAATACATACGATAGCAAATTTCTGCAACTAGATTCGCAATTCTTACTTAATTTTCCAGTAACTCGACATGTTACACCAAAATGCAAAAAAGAAATCATAGAAATTAATTTATTTTTTTTAAAATGAAGAAGAAGATGAGAAAATTACCCGAATTCGAGCGTGAGCTGCATATCTTAGGAAACCCGGTATGTTGATTTACAGAAATCCCAATCGAGGTTTCGATTTTTGAAAACGTGCAACAAACTATAGTCCCGCTTCAACCAAAACTCTTATTGGGTAAGTGCGATTTTAAGTGATCTGGTTTCCGATTTTTTTGTACAGATCGGCCCGAGCTTTGAGCTTGGGCTTTACGAGAAAGATCCATAATTCCAATCATATAAACGTTTTCCAAATCCATCGTTCGTAGCCCATAAAGTAAAACCTCGAAACCGAAGCTCTGCGCCGATCAAGCGAAATAAGAAACGAGGAGAAGAGAACTCCACCACTGCCGCCCTACATTCTCTGTTCAGAACCTTTCCTATTACCACAAACTAAGGTTAGTTTATCTTTCTGTTAATAACGGCTATAATTTTTGGCTGTAATCGGAAAGAAGCGGCCGATGCACCTAAATTCCTAATTTTTCCGACGCTCTAGAGCTGTGTGTGGTATGTGTATGCATAAGAAGAAGCGTGTATTAGTAGAGGTAATAAGCCCAACGTTTTGTTTTTTTAAGCAATGCCATTAAATCTTAAATCTAACAAATGTAAAGTAGCAGACGTAAGGAATAACCTTATAGAACCTAATTATCTGATGATATTTCGTCATATGTAATCATATATGTATTTACAAACTTTTGAACAACAACAAAACAGATATTCATCAGTTATCGGGCAGAATTGAATGATTGTCATCTTGTAGTTCACATTACATTTATCATTCTTACATTTAAGGTACTTTTAAAAGACACACCTAAGTAGGGGTTTTACTCTTGAAGGCATTTGCTTCATGGAAGAGCTGAGCCTCGATCTTACTCGAGTCCACGCCTTGATAACTATTATCTTAAAGATTATTATCATAAGATCTTTATGATGTATTGTTTTAATTGAGGTGGTACAGTGGAGAACTTGTACCAAGTTGGTAATTTATTCCGGCATTAATGTTGCTGATGATTTCTTTTCCCACAGAAATTTTCCATAGCAAGATTTACCCGCGTGGTTGAATTGTGGAAGTAGTAGGAAATTAGTCATGAGGCTCTTAACTCATAATATGCTATCGTCAAATATCAAAGGTGTGACTAATGGCTTCCCACTACGGATCGAAGTAGAGAGAGTAGTAGAAAAGACCGTGGCTTTCAATGCCGACTTCTTAAAGAACATGTTTGCAAAGGTTGAATGGAATGCTCTGGTGGAGGCCTCGAAAACCATGGGTTACTTTGAGCTACCCGACAACGTGGAATCCTCCTTGCTCGAATCTGATGAGTTCCTTCAGAAGTTCCATCATGCCCTCCTCGAGCTTCACCTTGAAGATGGTGCCTTAGTTTGCCCTGAGACGGGTCGGAAGTTTCCTATCAGTAAGGGGATTCCCAATATGCTGCTTCATGAAGACGAGGTCTGACAGTCTCTTGAATGTGGATCCGTGTGTCAGGAACTGAAGTTGATGGTTTGTAGGATTTCATGTTGTTGGCGATGGGAAAATAATTTCTTGTCTCGTCTTCCTTTCGTATTTATGGCTTCATCGTGCATGATTTCTGGTAATTGGGGGTTGTTTTTTCTGATAAAATTTCGTGTATATATAGTTTTTATAAAATGGCAAATTTTGGTTAAAAAAAAAAAATTGCAAGTGTTAGTTTTCGCCTTGCGTTGCCCCTCTTATTTTGAACTTTTTGGAGTGGCAATATCGAGACTGGAATGTGGTTCGAATATTATATTACTTAAATAAATATAATAGTACCCAGTGAAATTATTATCATTATTTTTTCATACTGTACATTCTTAGAATAATCTTACCCAGAGAAAATGTGCTTGGCACATTGGTTATTGAATCGCAATAAAAATTACAAGCATAGACCCTAGAGGCGAGTTTAATTTTTTTGGTTATCAAATATAAATTATTTTCTTCTCCCAAATGAAATTACAAAATAAAAGTGTTAGACAATGAAAGTTTAAATAGTTTAGGATTATTTATATTTTTATAATAATTCGAGTTAATTATTTTTGTAAAGTGGAGACGAACAGTAGTTACTCCATAAGTCTATTGTATATTCAAATCTGTACCGTCCGTGACAGAAATAAATATTGTTATAATACTTTTCAAAAAAATTTACCCTATAACATGCGTTTTGAAAACTCCTTTTTTTTTTTTGTGGCTTCGGCCTTCCAAAAAAACTCCTTTTTAATATTTTGAAATCGTTCAAAGCAAATAACATGCTGAACTCTGAGGTTTAATTTAGTAAAGAGTAGCTCTATTGTGAAACGGTTTCAAGAACTTTTATTTATGAGACGGATCAACTTTACTGATATTCATAATAAAAAGTAATACTCTTAGCAAAAAAAGTAATATTTTTCATAGATGACCCAAATAAGAGATCAGTCTCATAAAATACGACTCCTGAGACCGTCTCACACAAGTTTTTGTCATTAGTAAAATAAGACAAATAGTAAGTCTCTTGTAAGACGATCTCACGAATCTTTTATCTGTGAGACCCTATGATATTCACAATAAAAAATAATACTCTTAGTTTAAAAATATTTTTTTATTAATGATCCAAATAAGAGATTTCTCTCACAAAATACGACACAAAGTTTCTGTCGAAGGCAATATGTGCTAGGTTCTCACATTCGCTGTACCCTCCCGCAGGGTATCATTGACTGCTTCAGGAAACAATCCACCGTCAACTAATCCAAATCTATAAATACCCATCATTGGTTCTCACTATACGCTTACTCCTCACAAGCCTCGACACTCTCAGAAGAGAAAATTCGATTCGTACAGGTTTTCAGTTTCAGTTTTCTACTCATTCAAAGAATTTCTGATTTATTTTCAAGGTGAAGAGATGATCAACCAATTTATTCGCATTTAACCGGTTATAATTTTCACAAATTTCAATCCGCAGGTTCTCGATTAAGTAATGAAGTGCATTTCGCTTGACTCGATAAATTGAAGCTCGGATAAAAACTTTGAATTGTGACTCTTCAGATTGAAATATAGGGATTCAATTCCAGATTTCATCGTGATTTACAGAATGAGTCGGATTTTAGGACTGTCAGGCTTGAAAAGCCTCGAACAGTTCAAGTATCAACCAGGTTCTAAGTCTGGAGCTGCGAAAACGAAGACACTTCCGATCTCCTTGGACTCGGTTTCCTCTGGAAGCTTCTCGAATCTGAAGAGTACTGCAGGTTGTACATTTTTTAGTTATGCTTTGCCAAAACACTTGTGCGTATCTAACTAGTCACACTGATTTTTCTTTGTATAGAAAAATTGATCAAAGAACAAGCTTCTGCTAAAAAGGACCTCGAACTTACAGTAAGACAAAAAATAACTCTCACATTGTTTACTCATAACTTTCTGCATGTTATAAAGTCTTTGATGCGCAGAAGAACATGTATATATGCATCTGTCCGTATGCTTATTGCAGTTTTTCGTCCATTCATGATTGTATAGCTGTTTGAGACTGGTTTATTCAACTGAAAGCAAGTAAATATGTGTTGTGTATATGTTTCCATTATTCTTATATTAACAGGCGTACAAATTTGGAATCATAAAACTATGATTGGTCCCCCTTCCGTAAGCCTGAGCTTTTTGGGAAAGAGGCTAACTACCGGTAGATGTAAATTTGTTCATATATTTGGTACATCTAAGCAGGGACATGTATCATAGTTTTGCATTTATTTTTTAAATGCAAAACCTGAAACTGAAGTCAGGCTACCACATCTTTTTGTGTTTTTTGGAAATTTCATTTGATTTCTTCATTTAATGAACTAAACTGCGGTGTGAACTTTGACGACATGCAGAATTCTAAGCTCAAGAAACTGACGGAGCAGCTTCAAATACTGGAAGAGAAATTGCAAACTGCACTCAATGAAAATGCAAAGCAAAAAGTGAAGCAGAAAGAGGATGAGAAGCTCTGGAAAGGACTGGACTCTAAGTTCTATTTGACAAAAACGTTGTGCGAACAACTCGATGAAACTTTGCAGCAATTAACTATTCAGGTTCAGGATGGTATGTGTTCTGTACAGCAGGAGATTGCTTATTTCAGTTTTACAGATATTCTGTCGCACTGAATCTACGCTCTTGCAGCTGAGAAAGATAAGGCATATTTTGAAGATAAACTGTCTGAAACATCAGTTGCCCTTGATAAATTACATGAGCAGATGAAGTCTATGTCCTCAAGGTTGGAGTCTTCAGAAGAAACGGTTAAAATTAGTGAGCGACTAACTCCATTAGTCCATCAGTCAGATTTATTTTTTGAATGGATCATCGAAGAAGTGATATCAAATTATTGGACTTGATTCTTTGTGTTATCTTTTTGTGATACTTTTATGACAATGACATGCCTTTTTTACGATAAATCTAGGGGGGCAAGAAATTATGGAACTTGGTCTTGCTAAGGAACAAATGGAGAAATTTTTCCTGGATGAAAAGATTAAGACAACCATCCAGCTTGAGGAGAAAGGTAATGCCGATCAAGTAAAATTTGAAAAATTAAATTAATTCACAGCTAAAGCTTCTGGGACGCTGTATATTTATTAGCCCAAATCTAATAAGTTCAATGAATGAAATATACATGATTCTAAGAACATCCAAAATATTTGTTTTACCTTTTCTATTCATCAAGTGTACCGTTAACACCATTAATCTAATCATTTGGTATTGTAATATAACTCCACAAAGTCGTTCACACACCTTTTGCCATTGAAAATTAGTACAGTTATTTGCTTCAAAAAACAAAATGAATACAGTTATCATTATAAGGATGATAATCATTGGTCTATTTTCCGGTAGCTCTAATTCTTTCAGTTTTAGAGCCAGCATGCTTTTATCGGCTAATAGCTATTCATGATAAGTTGTAATCCCATCACATTGTTTGGTTTAGCGAGAGGATTTGTGGTTTGGTTAAATAAGTGGAGCTAAATAACCCTCAGGATTTCAACTAATGCTGATTGAAAAGAAACCAATTAATTTGCACATTGAGTTTTGTTTACATGATTTGATAGTTTTACCCACCTCAATTTGCATTTAGTGATAATGTTAGGAGAAGATACATGTTGTATTTTTTTCAATTTACTTGAAGATAAATCAAAACAACCAAAATATATAGGTAACTGGTCGTCAATAGATATCAACGGTTTTTGACGTGAAATTAACGCCTTTGCTCATGCCACTACCTTGTGAAATTGAGAACTAAGATGCAATCCCAGGATTTTGGTATTTACACTTCTGTAAGACACTTTTGCTCTGAATAATGTTCCATCATTTTCTATTTTTAACCAGATAACAAGATTAAACAATTGGAAGAAGCTGATGACAGTAATCAACTGGCTTTGAAAAGTTTGACTTCTAAGTTGGAAGAGTTGCAAGTTGAATTGAGAGTAAAAGAAGAAGACCTGCTACAATTGAGGAACTCCGAAGAAAAATTGGTGAAAGATAATATGGATCTACTATCTGGCAAAAACGATTTTGCTAACAGGTTAGAAACGGCACTCATGGAGTTCAAGAATATGGAAGATTTTGTCAACTTGCTTGTTGAGAGGGTTACAGAATTGGAGAATCAAAGCCTAACCTTTTCCGAAAATTTAATTCAGCTTAATGCTTTATATGATTCGTGTCTTGACCTAGCTAAGAAAGAGAAAGAGCTTGCTGCTCAGAATGCTCAACAAAAGTTTGATAAGATCCTCTACCAGTCTATATGTGTCACATCAGAGAAAAATACTTTACAATTGGTTAATCAAGAATTGAATGGTAAAGTCCTTGAGCTTCAGAAAGGTCAGGAATTCGCAATGGTGCAGCATGCAGAAGATTGTCGGTTGGCGGAAGAGAAAATTCGGAAATTGGAATCCGAAGCAGAAACACTTTTATCTAAGCAGACTGAAATGCAAGCCTTCATAGCCAAATTAGAGGATACTGTGAAGATTTCATTAGAAAACTCAAGATTGTCTGAAAAAGAAATGGTGAAAGCTAATTTTCATCAACCATTGGCCTTTTAAACTCGATATGTGATGATGGTCAAGCTTTTTATTTGTTTTTATGTTGTGCCATGCAGAAAGATTTGTCTCTGAAACTTTCAAAGGTAGATAATGATAGTAATAATCTTATCAAAGGGTTAAAAGCAGATATCCTCGAAAAGCAAGAAGTTATCAATCGTTTGAAGAACGATATTGAAAAAAATGAAGAAAATTTAGTATCACTCGAAAAAAGAGTCAGTGAGCTTGACATTGCATTGGACGAGAAGGACCAGCTAATATTGGAACTCAAGACGAGAGAAAAACAGTTGGGAAGATCAGAAAGAAGAGGTTATTTCACAAGTCTTTTAATTTAAATGTGTAGTATAGCCTCTTGAATGTGTAAGATATGATTTGGCTTTCTGTTTTAGATCAAGGCATCACTGGATGATGCTGTAAATAACCTAGAAGAAGCGAAGAATCAATACGAACAGTTGTTAGAAAGTAAACAAATAGAGTTGTCAAAGCATCTGAAAGAAATATCTCAGAGAAATGACCAGGTACTCTCTTTCACCATCAACATTACAGCAGCTTCTAACAGCACATCTCTTCTTTTTTTTATGTGTGCAATTGACTGGTTGGAATTGATCAGGCAATTAATGATATATGGAGGAAGTACGAGATGGAGAAGCAGGAGAGTGTTAATCATGAAAAAGAAAAGGTTTTGATACTCATTTTTCCTTTTTGAGTTTCTGTTTCAATTTGATTAATTTTGATTACCTGTGTCAATTTCTAGGCCGAGAAAGCTATCAGGGATGTGGAAAAGCAACTGGAGGAAAAGGTGGCAGAAAGTAAAAAAGAATCTCATGAATACTTGGTTCGTGTACAAGAAGAACATGCTGCATTGGTATGATACTGTATATAAGCCGTCTTAAGCTAATAATATTTTACTCTTATTTTACAGTTAAATTAATTCCATTGAGGTTTATTCTTCTGGTTGTATTTGATTTGAGTATAAAAGAACCGTTGTGAAACTGCCATAGGAAGAACATTGGAGTGGCCTTGTAATTCCACTTGCTCGGTTCAAGTGAAATTTGTTATTGTTTTTTAGCATAACACAAACAAGAACCGATAACTTCACCTGGTTTTTGTCCCCATTCCACGTGAAGGGTGAATTTTTTCTTTTATTTGGGGTCACAAAGATTTTCTCCCACACTAGTACTCTCTATTTCTCTACTGAAGATAACTCAGGAATTAAAGAGAGAACTTTCCAGTTGGCAGTTGCCACTGATAAGCTGCCATATGTGGTCATATGATTTTATGCATTTGGAAATCTGGGAATTATGGGCTAATGTGAATGTGCTGTTGGTCTGGATTGTTTGTAAATGAACACAATGGTATTCTCAGGGTACCTTTTTTATTCTATAATTTTGCTGGCTTTATTTTTAGAGAATCTAGGAAAAAATTCTGATAAAATGGTGAGATTAATGTGTTGTCGATGTAGATTGGCCGCATTCAGCAGGGATACAATAGCAAAGAAATGACCCTCATATCTAAGCACAGTGAAGAACTGAGACGCTCCCAGCTTCAAGCTGAAACTGAGCTCAGAGAGGTCTGTCACTGTAGCTCTTAATTTGAAAACAATTGTAACAAGTGATCATACATTTTAATGTTACATATATTTTCTGTAGAAAACCGCATCACTTAGGTCTGAGCACGAGGCTCAGCTACGAGCTTTGAGGTGTGAGCACCAAGATGAGTGCAGAAGACTGGAGGAGGAGTTGGATATTTTAAAAACCAAGGTAATTCATGTGATTGCACCATAGTCATGTTATCACTACCTTATTGTGGTCATGGGTTGTTATATCTTAGGAAGAGCAGCAGAGGGCATTACTGCAACTGCAATGGAAAGTAATGGGTGACAACCCACAAGACGACCAAGAAGTCAATTCTAAAAAGGTCTGCCTGTAAGCTGTAACACCTTGATACTCCCTTCCATTATCCCCAAACTGACGAAAATCAAGAAGTATCTGTGTTATAATTGCCATCATGAATTGATGCTAAATTAATGGTCCATAGCTTAAATCTTTTTCTTTATCGTTTGGAAGCTGCATAGGAATATAAACAGTTACGTCAGATGGGTGCAAATATTTATATCCTGGCCTGATTCTCCAATTGAGGAGAGAAACTGCGTGGTCTTTATTTGCTGAGGAGCTCACATTGATAAACTCTAGCCACTGGCAAGAATTGGTTATAATATGACCATACATGATAATAACAAACATTCATGAGGTTTCCGAAAACTGATCTAATATAGCTCATGACTCAATTATTATTTTTCTTTCTGCATGCATTACACTTACACAAAGATTCTCCTTAATTCACAAGCTGGTATGGGAAGAAATAGTCTGACTTTGAAATGTTGTCATAAAAAAATACAAATTACCAGATCTTGTCAGGTTGGAAGCATATTATTGATTAATTTGTAACTGAGTTCTTCACCTTTTCTGTTCTTCACCACTTTTCATAGTTGAGGTCCTATTTATATAAATATCCAATTTTTGTCAACCAAGACGAGAAGATCTGGCAGTGGCAAGAGAACTAAGCATGATCTGGACAGAACAAAAGGAGATGAAAAGGTGAAACTTGAAGGAAAATTGTTAAGATTCACAAACTGGTGTTATGATTGGCCTGAATTTCAATTGATTTTTTGCAGGATTCACCAAACCAGAAAGATTCTCAAACACCAGTGTCAAATTTGTTGAAAAGGGTGGAAAAGGTTAACCCTGGAAGTGTAATGAGTCTTCCTAAACATAGTAGGAAGGTAAGATCACTTCACTTGTTGTTGTGCATGAATTCTCGTGTATACGGACCTCTATGTGTGTTTCCTGTGGTGCGTGCTTATTTTAGTCTCCTTCACGTTAAACCAAGATCCTGATATTAGCATCACCTGTCTTAATATTTCGATGATTACAATGTTCAATGGCAGGTGACTCACCATGAATATGAAATTGAAACATCAAATGGAAGAACAATTACAAAGCGAAGAAAAACTAAGAGCACAGTAATGTTTGGGGTTTGTATTTACATAACAGTTATCATTATAGCTTTTGCCTAATGTTTTAGAAATTTATGATTGAACTCTTGATTCACATTCTTTAACTTTCAGGACCCAAGAAAGCATGGGAATAGAGATAAGCCAAAACCTAAGACTCCCAATCAAGCAACCAAGGTAAGCAAACACTAACAAATCCTTAAATGTCTTTATTTCCGGTGATTGCACCTGCCATTTATGATCCTTTCATATTGTCTTAGTTTAAGTAGTAGTCCGACAGACTAATATTTTGTAGCTTGACCAATTTCTTGCAAACAGTAGTCTGACAATAACTACTTCATCCGTGCTTGGTTAAACTAGATCTAAGTTTATCAACTATAAACTAGTAGTTTTAGAAAACAGGGTAAGAAGTGTGTGCTGATTGCTCTTGGTTCGTATTCCTGTCAAATGGCTCATGTGATGCAAAAGAAAGCTTCTTCTTGTAAACTAGTGGCTCTGTCTGCTTATTATTCCCACAACGCACACATATAAATAGATTAAGAGAAGGCAAGAACTGCAATATTTGTAGTTCATCGTGATATTTATTCATTTATTGCAGGGAACTAAAGGCGGAGGCCATCAAAATCCTTCCAAATTAGGCGATTTGTTCTCAGAAGGATCTCTTAATCCTTATGCTGATGATCCCTATGCATTTGATTAGAGGTATTCCCATTTATTGTACACCTTTTTCTAAAAAATTCTGAAAGAACTTTTAGGCAACCATTGATTCAGTTATGACAGTCAACCTTCTCAGAAAGGTTGATAATCAGGTCGTGTTAAACAAATGAAATATCGTCAATCTGATGTTAAAAGAATCCATTTTTATGTTACTCATATGTATATTTTCTTTAATTTTTAGTCATGGCTTAAAATCCACACTGACCACTAGCATACAATTGTTATTGCGCAATAGATAAGCAAGTCTTAATCTCATCTTAGGTGCCTGAGTTTGGTCTAACTTTACCTGTTTCTATCATAAACAAGTCTTGGGAACAGCCAAATAAGTTACAAGGATAGCAAATTGAATTCTTTAACTCATTCTGTTTTCATTGCAGGCTTCCAAAGCGCAATTTCTGCTGCAAAATTATAAGGAAAACGAATTTCGGCTGTGACTTCATACAGATTTTTGTTGCCTGGGTGCTTCAGCCATCAGTGACTTCTGAAAAATAATCTCGCGTGCACAGTTTTACTTCTAGCAAGTGTAAAGAAAGGTTCACTTTATAATATGCCTCTCGAATTGCCATGAATGCTTGAATGTTGTTTTGTGAAAGCACCTGCAGTTGCATTGCAATGTAAGACTCTGATATGTTTGGAGCTCCATTCGAATTCTGGAAGACTCCCTGATTTTAGTCTCTTAGAATCATATCCATGATACACTTTAATATGGCATACACATTATACTGATACACATGTTCTCATTTTATTGAAAGATATAATGGAATTGAAACATTCTTTGGTGTCCTTTGCTACGGACTTAGAAAAAACAAACACACACACACACACACACGATCTTGGTTTTTTTAGGATGGAGGTTTTCATATTATCATAATATTATGATGTGGTTCTAATAGAGGTCTTCTTGCAGCGGCTGTCATGATTCTACATTTTTCCAAAAATATAACATTTGAATTGTCAATGTTCCTCATTTGGATTGAACAAATGATAATAAAAGAAATTTGCTAGAAATTGAGTGGAATGAATATGAATTTTTAAGTCAATGAAAGTACCAAACTTTATGACCCATCATGTGTCTCAAATGTTTATGAGGCAAATGGAATCAAACTAGCTGATTGAAGCAGCATTATGATGTAATTACTGTTATCCTTGTTCTTACCAATGCTATTATTTCTATGTGCCATAATCTGCGTGCCCACTAAATTACTTTTGAGCAAAACTATGAAAGTTTTCTTCTTTCTGTCCTTTTTTTAAAAAAATCTGTTGTTTCTTAGTTTAAAAAATATATAACTTATTATTAAAAAGATAATGAAATTTGTATCTACCGGGATCTGGGGGAAACACATGAACGAGAATGGTTCACCACATTTGTAAATTAGTACTAGAGAGTAGCATTTCCTAAATATCCGGATGTCCTATTTTAAACATTTGAAACATTGCAAGTAAGGAGTTCATTTTTTAATAATTTTTCTTTCGGCATTGAAGTTAATATTAAGTACTTGAATTACGTATTAAAGATCAGAATCTTTTTGCACCATTAATTATAATAATATGCACATGTTGATTGTCAGTGAGTAAATGATGTCTCCCTTCTCCATCCTTGTTTCTCTTTGAAGGTTTTTTTTGTTATTTCGCATTAATTGTCTATTTCATAATAATAATAATAATAAATAATAATAAATACGACGATCCCACCCTTTTCTATCAACGTTATTATCCTGTCCCCCGTTTGAGTATGAAATACGTAATGGAAATTATGTCATTATACGATTACTACAAGAAAAATATCATACGACAACTGTTCGCTCAAAGACAACGGTTTTTCACCGTTGTCGTAGCTACAATTTGCTACGGTTTTGAAAACAATCGCAAATGATATTTGCAACAGAATGCATATATAAACCGTCGCTAATTAGCGACTGTTTATTACACCGTTGCTAAACGTAGCAACGATTTAATAATAACCGTCGCTACACATTCATGTGCAAAACCGTCGCTAAAGCGACGGTTTATACATGAATTCCGTCGCTAATATTTTAGGTAAAATAAAAAAAATTATTAATTTAATAAATCTGTGTTGTGAATTGGTACAATCGTATAAGAGATAAAAAAATTTAAGTGTCGTGAAGTGATAAAATCGTGTAAGAGATAAAAATTTTAAGTGTTGTGAAGTTGTAAAATCGTGTAAGTGAGAAAAATTTTAAGTGTTGTGAAGTGAAGTGGAAGAAAATGTAGTGAATTTGCAGGTATTTATAGAGAGAGGTGGAAGAAAAGTGACGGTTATAGCTAAATTGTCGCTAATTTCAAATTAGCGACGGTTTTACTTGATTTTGTTGCTAACTTTAGCGACGGTTATAAACCGTCGCTAATTTCAAATTAGCGACGGTGTTACTTGATTCTGTTGCTAAAGTTAGCGACGGTGGAAATGAAACGTCGCTAATGTGAAATTAGCGTTGATTTAGCAATAACCGTCGCTAAAAATAGCGACGGTTTCTTGTTTTATTCTAAACTCACGCCAATCGACAGTTTTTACAGAACCGCTGTCATTGACCTTAAAAACCGTTGTCTTTGACCCCCAAAAGACAACAGTTTTATAAAAACCGTTGAACGGTTTTAGTTAAAACCGTTGTCGTATGTGTGTTGTTGATTCTGAAATTTCTTGTAGTGGATATATATAAGAAAATTCATATTCAAAATCAAATGACTATTGATCATCTTTTTAATCTAAAAACCATATTTCAATAAAAACCAGTTTGGACAAAAGCTAATCTTCTCTTCCTAAAACACACTAAATCGATGGATTCAATTAATTTTTTTAAGCTTATTACTGCTTACATATAATGCAAATTTTATTTTTATACAAATATTATATTTTATATGATGATTGTGAATGTGTACATGTATATGTAATTTTATATTCATAACTAAATATTTTAAAAAATATTTATAATTGGGCATCTTAGTAAATCCAATGACCAACATAAAATCAACTCCATAAAAGTTTACTAATAAGAAAATCATTTCAAACAGTTATGATTTGATTTGATTAAATTTTAATATAACTATATCAACTGTTTCATTAAAAAAATTAAAATAAATTTTATGATTTTTGTAAAATGCTTTTACATTTTTATATTTATATTATTCATTTTTTTTATATGTTTCTAATAATGATATACTTTTCTGATTTCTCAAAGCCAACTTCATGTGTATTATACTATACTTACATATATGGTATATATATGTCTTTCCCATGGCCATTATCCTCTCTGTAAAAGTCTATCTTTGTCTCACTTTCTTCACTGCCATTATTAATTTATCTGCTCCTTGTATACACAAAAAGAGGAAAAAATTCCATCAAATTATCTTCAACCTCATTCTCTGATGGCGGCTAAAAGAAGGAATCCCATAAATAAACCTAAAGAGATGCAGCCAAAAAAATACCACCACCGCCGCCATTCTCGGATCAAACACCAGGGTCATGATCAGAAACCACATTCCTGGGCAGCCGTAAGGAGCCTCTTCACCTGCAGGTACCTTCAAGCACAACAACAAGAACAGCAACAAACAAAGCAGAAGCCAAACCATAAGCTTAAACTTACCCGTGGAGAAGATAAAGTGATTCGGAGCAAGCAAAATTACATATCAAAACAGGCGAAGAAAGAGAAATCCATCGAAGAAACTCACAAGAAAACTAAATGCAGCAACACAAAAGGTAATCGGAGTATTTTAGGTTAAAAAAGCCATTAATTCGAACGGTCAGATGATTTAAGCATTCATGAGATAGAACAACTCAAATATCAAATAGCTAAGTAACTAACTAAAATGAAATTATAGATACATCTTGCATCAATATTTTGCTTCTCATTTTTGAACATGACTCTATTTCTCCCTTTCCACACTTAGTAAACCATAGTTGGACCAAGTAACATCTTTAACTAACGTGGAATTCCCCTTATACACTTCTCTAAAGACTCGTAAAGTCGCAGCTTTGCCCATCAATTTTTTTATTCCAAGCCAATGTTTCTATATTACATAGTACAACCCCTCTTCGAGACACAAATTAATAATACACTAGGCAAGGCCCACCTTCAATTTAATTACCTATGGACTCCAACAATTCTAAATTTTTTCATTTATATTATAATAAAGTTATTTGATTATCGTAATTTAAGATTCTTTCTTTGCTTTGAATATCATTTCATGTCTGTCACATTTCAAAATTAATTTGAGTCTCTCATTATTTGTGTTTGTGTGTGCATATATATTGAATTTGATATTAATTTTAGTTTTCAAATAATTTTTTTTATAATATGATAATCTTGGTGTAAATTTTTCTTTATCTATATTTCAAGATTAGTATAAATAGGGTTAGAATGGTAATTTCTCTTTTGGTCACAAGTCTAAAAAATATATAATATGATTCGAGACTATACATTTTATGTTATGTGAATGACATATTTAAAATAATATAAAAATATTTGTTTTTTTTTAAAAAATAGCAACAATGAGTTACACTCACTAAAAAACTTACAATTCAAAATAATAAAACCAAATCCACAGAGACTCACATAGGCCAAAAGAAGAACATATAATATATAAATTTAAATAATAATAATAAATAGTTAAATTCATCGACTTTGCTGAACTGGACAATCTCTCGCTAAATGCCCCTCTTCACCACAATTGTAACACTCCCTGCCGCGGCCACCGCCTCGGCGACCTCTACCGCGGCCGCCGCCGCGGCGGCTATATCCTCTGTATCCTCCAGCAGCTCCTCCGCCGTCACGATAACAATCCCTAGCCAGATGACCCGTTCTTCCACAGTTATAACACTCCATCCCATTACCCACACTTTCGCCTCGGTACCCACCGCCGGACCTCCCCCCTCTATAACCACTACGAACACCGCGTCTTCCTCCATGGGTGTAATTCATTGCCAGAATCATGACATCCACAGCTCTGCTTGACCCGTCTTCCTCACTTCCCACCTTGAACTCGACCCGCTGGCCCTCCCGAAGAGTCCTGAAACCATCCGACTGGATCTCCGAGAAGTGCACGAATATATCTTCGCCGCCATCATCGGTGGTGATGAAGCCGAATCCCTTCTGCCCACTGAACCATTTCACCGTCCCCGTCAATCTCCCTGTTTCCGCCATCGACTGAGGATATGCAGTACCTGGAACCTCAATTTTCACATATTATCAAGAATTTGTTGTTGAACTTGGTCGCCGATGCAATGTGTTAATAGAGAATGGTTGCCCGGATCTATGGCCCAGAATCATCGGATACTTTATCCATCTTTTGGGATTGATTTTGTCTGTGTGGATAAACACTAATGAAAGAGTGGGGACGGGGATTCAACGTCACCACACCCTCCAAATTCTCTTTGAAAATTCTAAAACATGAACATACCTAAACTGAGAAAACAAAACAAACAGCATTACGGATTTAGATCTACAGCAGTTGATGCTGTGCAATTTTTGCACGAGATGATCGCATGATCATCTCTGTGAACATCACACCTATGAGATAAATTTAAAAAGTTGTCTGATTAAACAAGATGTTCATGTGATCATCTCGTATAAAAAGTGCACAGCACAAAGTGCTATGTTTTCAACACAGTAAGTGATCTAAATCCTAAGATTACTCGGTATTATGATGTGATCGGATAAACTATTATATCTGATAATTGATTATTTTATTTTTTAAGGATAAATTTGAGTTAACATCAACTTATAATCAAACTAACTATTACATCTTTCCTTATTTTAGTATATTTCAAGGGAATTATTTTCGATCAATCGATTTATTATGATTTCTGGGCTTTACAGATGAATTAAAAATAATAATTATTTCATTATTTTATTCTAGTTGATTGAGATACAAACTAGGACTGTAGTATATCAAATGAATCCATGGAGATGATGAGAAGCTTTCATGTTATTATCCAAGACTACATCTAATGATAAATTTATTAACAGTAGCCACGAAACACACGTATTGCATGTGTATCGTGTTATTTTAATATTATCATAGGTAAACAAGATGAAAAAAAAAAAGAAATTTTTATTACAACTTGGGAAAAAAAATAAGAGAAAAATGACAACCTGGTTAGGGCCACCCATCACAAACGACAAAACCGGTCACATTTAGTTAGCATTGTTTTTTTAATTGATATCCGCAGCACATGTTGTTGAGTCAAATTGTATCAAAAACGAACTTATTCACGAATTAAAAGAAAGGTGCAAATAACTATTCGTTAAAAACTTTGTATTAATTTAATATCTTTATATCTGTAAAATGCAGGTTCCACTTGTAATTAATTTAATTAGATTTTAATTTGTTTAAATCTGGCTTTTCACTTAGGCATTCACGTATAGCATCCAATTTACTATAGCTGTATCACATGCATGCCTTATTTTTAGGCCGCTTGTCTTGCCGTGTGTTTGGTGCAATAATTGTCCCTGCTTGATAGAGCGATCGAACTATAATGCTTGAGCTGCTGTGCTGTTTAAAATATTTGAGTTGCACCATTACCACTATTTATTGCTTTTGGTAAAGCGGTAAGTACTCGGTCCTACACTGTGATTTCTTTCCATTTACAAAAATAGGTTTGATAAATATTAGCAATGATTCTTACATTTGTTCTTACGACATGATTGATATGAGTGAATGAAATAATACATGAAAAAAATCAATCTTGAAATAGAATGAAAATGAGATTGAATGATAATTATATTTCATTCAATGATTGGTATCAAAAGAAATAAAAATAGCATTGAATGAAATTAATTTTAATAATCAAATATTTTTTAATTAAAATTAAAATAATAACTAAATCAAAAAAATATTAATTTTATTATTGTTAAAATAACAAAAATAAAATTATTGATGCTCTATTAATTATTTTAAAATTATAGTTATCATATAGATTTATTATTATTATTTTATCTGATAAAATAGCTATCATTCAATAAAATATTAATTTATTTTAGTTTATATATTAATATTATTAACATGATTATTGACTTATTATTTTATTTATTTTAATTATTAATATTAACATAATTATTAAAGTATGATCATTTTATTTTTTATTATTATATAAATATATATTATTATTGTTAATGTAATATATAATTTTTTATTTATTATTATAATTATTATAACAATAAAGTACATACAATAACAATCATAATATTTTATTTATTATTTTTGTTGTTATCATTATGATGAAGGAGCTAAATAAAATAAAAAAAAATTGTAAAATAGGTAAAAATTGATCGTGTGAATGAATATTTTCATCTAAAATAGATAGAATTACTATTTTCATGAGTATGAGGATGATCATTCTCATTTGAATGAACATTCACATTTCAATGTCTTTCTAAGTATTGAGAATGAGAAGAGAAATGCTCATTTCAATTTGATCTCATTTTCTCCAAACAAGTAATTAAGCTCTTAATATAAATTAATTACACAATCTTTATCGTGTTACACACACACACACACACACGAAATAGAATTATTTTTTACTACTTACGTAGTCAATTTATATAAAAATAAGTCATTGACATATTATAAGTCTATTTCGCAGCTCCCACCTAATTGCATATTTTAGGGCGAGGTGGGTGGGTGGATGATCTATATCTATGTACCTAAATTCAATAATTTTATGTGTAATTTGTATGTTCAATGTATATAACACATGATTTGTAAGATAATGATAATGATAGGTCAAAAATCTTTTGTGATTTTGAAATACGTACATATCAGGTGTCTGTACTTCAAAAGTTTTAGGGTTTGATGTAAATTTTTAGTCTATTAATCCTGTCTCGAGCTTTCAATACATTAAAGTTTTATAGATTAGTTCAATAATCTTTGAGATAACAAATTATTCTAATGAAAAATTTCAAAAAATAAAAATAAAAATAGTCAGAAGAACTCTAGCTTTCTACGGAAATGATGGAAAAAAAGATATATTTATTATTAATATGGATAGCAATTGGCATGCACTTATATACAAAATTGCAAGTGTGATTCCTGATTAGTCAACAATGAATTAAATTTAAAGAAATATGAGCCTAAACAAATTGTACTAGTCAATTGCCTTGGGTTGCTTCTGTAGGAGAACTGTTGCCTTCCTTGTCTATAGATTCGACTATGCATTCCACCTTCTCTTCCACTTCTTGAACCTGCATTTTCACATTGTATTCAAAATAATTAGTCTAAAATAAACTGAGAACGTATTTTTTATTCTAAAATTTCTTCAAAAAACATTTGAAAACAACCTCATGTATATTGCATTCTATTAATTAATTTATCATATGCCATAGATATTTTGTTTTATAGTTCAAATAATATTCGATCACTGCCTTTAAGAAAACAGAATTATTAAATTCTAGTTCTTGAATTTTTTTCATTGTTTTCAGACACTTTTTTTTTTACCTTGTCAATAAGTTGATCGAGAGAATCAGCAGTTTTAGCAGTTTTATCAGCCATATTTTCAACAAAGTCCACCATTTCCTTTAGTTTTCCTTGGGGAAGATCATCCGATATGTCTTCGGCAATCTTCTCTACCTCCTCCGCCACTTTTTCAACCACTTCCACTATATCTTCCACTGTTTGCACGGCACTCACAATCCTCTCTGCAATCCACAGATTAAATTCGTCCAATGAGTTGAGCATCGAAAATTCGGAGGACACTTGAAAATATGATGTTATTTGTAGAAAAGGAAGAAAAATTTAAGTTCGGGGAGAATTCCTTACTTTGAAGAACCCATAATGGCCCCCATTTGTGAGAGAAGAAAGGCAGTATCAGGGATACCACCATTCCAAGAATCCAACTTTTGCTGCAATTTTGGTAGATGAAATCAAGTGTATCAGTCAGGATTGATTGATGAAATGAAATCTCTCTCTCTCTCTCTCTCTCTCTCTCTGTGTGTGTGTGTGTGTGTGTGGAGTTACAAATGAGCAAATTAATTTACATTGATCCGGAAGGTGGAGGGGTAGAAGGCAATGGAGCTGCCGGCACACTAGTAGCATAAACAGTAAAAGAACTCCTGCAATGCAAACAAACAAACATATATAAAATCCATCATTCCAATCTAGCAAAACAAAATTCTTTTACAGATGTCAAGAGAGAAACTCAACTATATATAGCATATATATATGTAGTTTTTTTTTTTTTTTTGCAGAACTTTGTAGTACAAATTTTATTGTCGTATCAAGAACTAAACCTATACATATACATATACATACCTTTTGAGTTTCCTACAAAATTGCACACTTGATTTGTTGCCCTCAAATCTGATGTTGAAATTTGAGATACCCAAGTTGGAGACAGGATTCAATGACATAACTTGAGGTCTCTGATATAGCTTCAATTGGAACCGGGTCGACTCGTGGCAGACAACGTTAGAGCTTGTAGTCATAGACATATTTGATCTTAGCACAATGGAAAAAAGATAATGTGTATTTGGGATTCAAAGTTATAGAAAGCCTTAGAAAAACGCTTAAGCAAAGATGATATAATTTGAGACTTTACTGTGAAAGAGGGCTGTATTTGTAGGAACAAGAAATAAGATTTTGAATGGATAGAGTCAACAAGGGTTTTTCGGGAACTAAGAAAACTTCAGCAGACACGTTGTAAATAGCACAGCGTGAAACAGTCAATTCTGACAACCAAGTCACATGGCCGCCAATCACATTATTCAATTTATTTCTACGTAATAATTTAGTATTTTGTGATAATTAATAAAACTTAATCATACTGTGCATCAGTTCTTCGTGGATCAAACCTCGTGGAAATGTCTAGGAAATTGATTTGAAAAAGAATCTTGCCTGAAAAACGTGTTGAATTCTTTTTCTAATGTATAGAAAACATTTTGTTTTCTGTTGACATATTTATTTATATGCCTTTAACTAATGTGTTTAAAATAAGTGTTCGATTCATTTATTTATTTCAATTTTGAATTCAAATTATCAATCGAATTTATTTTATTAAAACGAAAGAGTGTTATTTAATCTCACAAGGCATTAAAATTGATATATATATTTTTCTATCTCATGGATTTAATTAGGACTAAAGCAATCATCATAAAAAAAATTATAAATTTTTTATTATATTTATTCTATTCTGCACTATGAATTTGTTCACCTATCCTAAACAAAAGTCAGCAACATTTAATTTTTTTTATTATGTTATTTTCTCTATTTAACCACAAAGAAAAGCATCAAGAAAGTTTGTGCTTCATGAGTATGCTTTAATTTTCTTCACTTATTTATTATATTACTAAATGCATACATTCTCAAAAAAAATTAAAATAAAGTGCTTGAAAATCATGAATTGAAGAGTGTGAACTCAAACATTTTAAGAAAATTTTGTTGCAAAAGTAATTTAATTAATTTCATGCGGTGTTTATAAGAATATCCTCAATTATATGCGTAAAGTTTGTTGATGAATGTCGATTTTCTTTAAATATATGTATTACAGACTAATCTAGGTGTCTTTAGTAGTTAATGTGAAGTTTGAGATGATATATAAAATAGTATTGGAAAAATACATTATTCAAAATCAAGAATCTAAATATGTACCATAATATAGACTAATAAAGGAGAATAAATAAATACTTATTGATTTACAACCGAGTGTGAAATGAATTACCATAATATATAATTTCATTTTGTAATTACTTCCCATACTTTTAGATACTCTTAAAAGGCGCCATGATACTCTAAACCACCTGTGGAGTACCTCTCAAGATCAGCTCCGATAATTTGTTGCTGCAGGTTTATATTATAGCATTTTTATTTAGTTGATTTTAATTATAAACAATTAAGCTTTCAGAATTTTAACAGTTCATCTTTTGGGTAACTTTTTGTTGAAATGACACACACACACACACACATACAAAAAAATACGTAATTCACAGTAAATTCTTCACATCCAACAATTTTCATTACACAAATAGTATTTATTCTGATATAACATTAATTATATGTACATGTGCAATTTATTCATGGTCCACTGAAATCCCCGCTACTGGGGAGGAAAGTAAAACTCCACACAATCCAAGTATATATTTCGTATTTGCCCTCGTGAAGAAAATAATTGATTCAGTTGAAAAGACAAACCGGGATGCGAATAATACATGCTCTCAAACATCAAACCAGCATGTGATTCCACATCGTGGTCATTAAAAAATGAAAGCACAACTCCGGGCATGAAACCGAACGAGGAAATGAAAAAGAGAGAAAATTCCAGTAAACATTTTAGTTTCCCAGTAAAAGGTTGATTCTGATGGGGGAGTATACTTCAAACTTCTAATCCAGGTAAACTTCAAGTATTATAAATACTGATAAACAATAGATTGTTTAGTGAACAATTGAAACACTCTCTTACGAGTCAAATGCCTTTTGCATCAGTTCAACTTCATGGCAGCAAAGGATTCAGCCACATCCATTGCAGTTGCCATATGGGATACATCACTTGCCTGAACGAAAGAAGGAAGGAATCTAAATAAAACAACGAGGAGTAGCTAGCATGCAGTAAGCGTACGATGAATCAAACAATAATATGTACATGTACTCAAACTCATTTGCTCAAACAAGTGAAAACAGGTGTGTTTCTACACTGTTTACCATTTGAAGCACATAAACGCTGGGATCAATAGTTTGTAAATCATTTTTAGCTAGGAAACACTTTTGCACAAAAGATACCCACAATCAAAGAATGGTAGTGAACTTTAAATGCCTCTATGAGATCAGTTGATAAGCATCAAACTAGCTTTCGGGAAAGGGTCTCACTAACAAAGAGCGTATTTTCATCTATAAAAATAACAAAACTACGATAAAAGAGCATTAACACTTTCTATATGCACGGCTGATTTTGTAGTACTGAAACACAAGGGAGAAGAAACCCGAAGAATATGATCATTTTTTACAAGAATCCACAACTTCAAAGCTATTAGGTTGATGAACAATTTAGTATCACTGCGATAAGCAATAAAAGCAGCATATTCCAAACCTGGCCTTGTGCAAGACCCCCTTTTCCGCCGCACTTTCCGCCAATGGGATCCAAAACTTTCTTCAACCATTCTGTGACATTTAATTGCTTGTACTTGCCTTCTTTCTCCGGCACACCAGCACAAACAAAGGCCTTCTTCACTGTTTCATCCTTACTGAAAACCATAACCGCCATACCCTATTGATCCACCAATGAAATTAAGAAGGCTGGTGTAATTTCATGTAACTTATGAATCAGAACAGTGGGTAGCAAGATAACGAGTAGGAAACTTAAAACCTTCTTCTCCATGACTTTGACAACTGCTTCTCTGATGGCAGTAGTATCTGAACCAACATCGACATGCGAGATGCAGTAGGCTTTTCCATTTGAAGCAGCGGCTTCTGCCATTTGCACAGTACTATCAATGGCTTTCTGCATATTCTCTTCACCGATTTTCTTTTTGGCTTTAATCACTTGACTCTGCCAGCAATCTTGGAGTTAGTTTTGAATACCTTTCTCAAATATTTGTCTTGAATTGTCTCGGATATGTCAAAAGAAGAGGAAAATTGGGGAACGTGTCAACTTTTACAAATATCCCTACAACCTGGGCTTAATCCACATTAACACTAGTCTGATCTAGTTCCTCTACCATGAACGGCAGTTAGATTCAGACCTCCTGTCATCTTTAGTTATGGGAGAAACCAAGTTTGGCATTTAACATCTAATTTGAAACAATAACTAATAACTGAAGAATACAATGTTTCCTTGACGTTCAATTCAATTCTGTGAGAATGTTTAGAACATTTTAATCATAATTTTTATTGAAGAAAAATAATTCCTAACCTCGATTCTACTTGCGTGGAACATTTTTGGAAATTCAGTTACCTATGCACTCACGAAGAAATTTACACAGGCACCTGTATTCCAAGTCAAAAGCCCATTTTTCATCCCTCAAACAATAAAAAAAGAAGAGAAAAAAAAGAGGAAAAGTAGCATCGCATCTCCATATATGATTTTCGAAGTCGAGAACAGCTGAATGAGCTTCTGTTGACAACTAACACCACAAAGAATTTACAGAAGGTACCTGGAGCTCCGAGATTTTGGCCTTGAGATCAGCTTTCTTTGCAGAAGGGATAGATGCTCCTTCCACACGGCCATTTAAAGAGGTTACTTTCTGATATCGAGGGAAATAAAAAATAACTTATTAACTCATAAGATCAGAAAGAGTCAGAAAAATCCCTTCTTGAATTAGGACTAGCACGAGTCAGTGCTCGAGGATATATGATATTTCTTCCGGTAAGGTAGGAAGATAGGGCAGGTTTCAATCTTTATATCATAAATATATATAGCAATCCATGACTCATGCAATCCAGAATGATTAGTGTAAGAACCTGTTCCAGAATGGTTCCTTCAGTCCTGGATGCTTCGTTTATTTCCTGTTCAAGGGAGAATGCCAGTTCCATGGCTCTGAACGCATAATCTAACGTCACTGCCGTAACTCTACGGACTCCCTTAGCAATCCCTTCCTCGGACAAGAGAGCGAATGCCTTGGCTTCCCTCGTGTTTGACATATGTGTACCTGTAGACATGAACAAAAACTTTAGAATCCTAAAAAGTTTCACCTCTAGATAAAAATTAAATTTCCATTATATTTACCTCCGCAGAGCTCTGCAGAGATTGACAACCAGTCTTCATTATCAGGATTAGCAAGTAGATCCTCAACTTTCTTACCAATTGAAACTACCCTGACAGGGTCAGGATACACCTGCATCAACAGAAGTGAGCGCTTGCGTCAATATTGAAAAGTAGAAAATACAAAACACTTAATCCTTGGTCTAATAAACTATAGAGAAACTGTTTGGAGAAGCTTACCTCCCCGAAAACAGCTCTTAGACCTTTTATACTCTTTGCATCAGTCAGCCTGGTCTCCTTTGAGAATACATCCAGCCCTTCTTGTATTTGTTCATTTACAATTGACTCGATTTTTCGCAGCTCTTCAGGCTTTACAGGTTTTCCTATTTCAAGTGTGAAAACAATTGGAATACTCGTAATGAATATGATAAAAAAACAACAATAATCTTACCATGAGAAAAATCAAATCTCAATTTTTCAGGAAGAACAATGGAACCTTTCTGGTCAACATGATTCCCAAGTACTTGCTGCACATAATGCAATTTAGTCAAAGACTACACTTGAGATATAATTAAAAAAACCACTAGAATTAGAAGCTTCCATGAACTTTATTCATGAGCCATACCCTTAGAGCAAAATTCAACATGTGTGTGCATGTATGATTCGGAGCAATCATTGTCCGTCTTTCATAGTTAACCTGCTCAACGCAAAATAAAGAAAACTGCAATTATTATGGCATGTTGAAAGGCAGAGATCATCTATGAGAGCATGAAGGAACATTTTACCTTACAAATAGCTTTATCTCCAATATACAATCTGCCAGTTTTTCCACGAAATGAGCCAATATGAACAACAAATCCACCATAGATCTGAACGTTAGTCACTTCAAAAACTCCATCATGGCCTACTAGCGTTCCGGTATCATATATCTACAAGGAAATGATCTGAGACAACTCCAGCACATATGAAAGTTTGTCGTGCACATGCAATCATACCAAGAGAGACTTCAAAAATATATAAAAAGAGCTGCTTTACTGTTTAACATCAAAGCAAACAGAAACAATGTACAATGAAAGAGCTTACTAAGATGCATAAACTAATCAAGCATAATTCATCGTGTAAGAGGTGAGTAATTCTTCTATGCCTGAAAAATCTAGCTCCTGATCGAGGTACTTTATTCATTGACTTCATTCATTGGTTAAAATACCTTTTAAACCGTAAAATTATATACGATACTTATACTCAAATCCATCACAGATTTAATCCAAAAAAAAAAATCCATTACAGATCCTTATCAAAACAAAATATTCACCTGACCACCTTGCTCAGCGTAGAAGCTGGTAGTTTCCAGGATAATGCCAACCTCTTCATCGGATGCAACACTTTCCAAATACTCACTTCCGGTGTAAATAGCCTTTATCACACTTTCATGATCCTAGAATCACAAGCCATGTAAATACATTGATCTTCAAGTTTTAATTTATTTGCTACATGAAAGAAGAAGTTATAACAGATTTGCACGACTAAGTTCACTTCTTAGGAAGAAAATAACCAAATAATTCAACTTCAGGAACCTAACAAACTGTAAGAACATTTATCAATTTTTTCAGCTTTAAAGAAGTGGTTGACTAGGTACCTAGTCAATTTCAGGTCAATTGGTCTGGCCAATCAATTGAGATCAGCATAACTCTCATGTAAAAATTATAGCAATAATAATAATGAGGTAAAAGTAAGTTATTACACTCAACGAAAGAGGCAAATAACAATCACTAGAACAATCAACCATATTTATAACGAAAAGCAATTAGAAATCAATTTTCAACAAAAGGAACACTGATTCATCACACTATTGGGTTTTCAACAAAAAAAACTAGGTTCAGAAACAATGTTGTTATCTGTTAATGATATAACAAACTAACAAAGAGGTCCAAACAGTAATACATCGCAGGCATCATTCAAAATGTGTAACCACTAGAATGCTCAAGTCCATCAAGGCACAAACCTGAATCCTCGAAAACTTAAATGAGTCATCTGTAGCAGCAACTCCTCTTTTGTGCAATACAGATGTCGCATCAGCATCCATGGCTATAATGCCACCAGCTTGCTGTTGATTTGTACAAAAGAACCCTCCAAGAATTATTATAGATCATATTCACAAACAATACCCCACCAATTTAGAACGAAACTTATTATTGACAATTTTTTCATCCATCAATATCAAAATTTCACTTTGAACGAGAAGCAGTAAATTTTAACTATATTTAACGACATCATCTATATGAACAAGTAGAACCACCAATTGTCCACCTTATTCAGAGCATTCCTTGACCTTTCTCTTGCCTTATCCATAGCCACATTGAAACCTTCAATGTCAACAGACAGGCCTCTTTCTTCTGCCATCAACTGTGAGACATAAGATGTAAGTATTATTCACGAAAAATTTATTTTTTCATGCCCAAAATATGGTTGGATAGTCACCTGTGTTAGATCCAGAGGAAATCCATATGTGTCCCATAAGTCAAAAGCATCCTGCATTCATTTTAGTAAGTGCGATGAGACAAAGCACCTGCAAATCAACGAGCATCGATGGCCAGCTGAAGTAGCAGAACTTATTTTAACAATTAATTGTGAATACTTAATCTTGACAGGTAGGAAGCATGTATGATAAGTTCTGCTAAAGCTAAAACCACTTAGACTATAACCTTCATATTTATTAATAAATTCCGTTCCATATTCTGGAAAAAAAAAACCATGTTGCCTCAAAAAGTTCAATAATTATAAAATAAAGTCAGTTGATGGCTTATTACTTATTATGTGTGGTTACTACAGTTGCCTTGGAGGTTGTAAAGATAAATTTATCAAGTTGTTAATGTTGCTCCTCTAATTTTACTTAAAATAGATGAGAAAAGTATATTGAGAAGACAAAGCAACATTACTTCCATTATTCATCAAATGTGGAATTAGAAATGGTTGGTTCAATCCGACTCTTATTTAATTTGAAGTAGCAATAAACTTCAAATTATTGATTCAATCGCATAATTGACAATTATCGGTCTATAAAAATGACAAATTTACAAGTAAGAGCAATAAATCATAGTAAACTTGTAACATAATAATTTAGAACTGATACTGACCATATTACACATATCAGAGCAAATACAATAACAAGATAAAGTTGAAACAAGAACAAAAGCCAACAAGAACCCCTTGCCTGCCCACTGAGGATTGCCCCTTGGACTTCTTGAGCAGCCTTCTTAAATTTCTCGATTCCCTGAAGAAGAGGTCAAACAATGAGATAAGTGGGTTACCAAATAAACACAAAACTATCACAATTAATGGGCATCCTATATATATTTTGATAAAACTACTATGAGGGCAGAATAATCTTCACAGTTTATAGCCATAGAACACATATAGGTTAAGCCATAGAGCACATATAGGTTAAGCCAGCATTATCGTTATTATAATAACAAAATCACATGTAGTTCAGGAGCATTTCTGATACGAATCTGACCGGGTGTTACGTGCTAATGGTTGAAAGGAGATTTAAAATGCGTTGTTGCCTCGGACTTTCAAGCTTGATTGTGATTAAAGATGATGAATCAAGCATATTCAAGCAAGTGGTGGAGTTCAACAAAGAATATAACGAAGGACCTATAACGAGGGGACATAGCAAGAAGTTTAAAGAAGCACTTCAAGGATTCATGGTGAGCTACCAAGGAAGTTCAACAAATGGGGTTTCTAAATTAGAAAAGCTTGGGGAACATTGACACAATAATGGAAGTGTTTGGAATGTCATTCAAGTGATAAAAGACCATGAATACAGCAACTTACACGCACCCGCACAAGAAAGACGCGCAGCCGCGCGCATTAAGCAGCACTAGGCGCGCCACAAGTGAGTGCAGCCGCGCGCCCATGCGCGCGCCACCGCGCGTAAAACCCGCGCCATCGCGCGCCTTGACAGAATCTCGCGCGCCACCGCACGATGATCATGCGCAGCCGCGCGCCCTGCCGTGTAGAATTTGTTCACAACTTTTTTTATGACTTTTTACACTACTTTTTCATGTTTTATTGATTATATAATGATTGTATGAGACCATGAACGAACCAATTCAGATTGATAAGAAATATTTTGAGGTTTTCTCTCAATTCTCAAGGCTTGTAAAGCTTTGTTCATTACCAAATCAAACTTATCAAAGATTGCATCTTTGTGGCGTTTGTCAATTGTTTTCGCACGGATTGTCAAAAACAAGTTCTTTGAAGGTTCGTATGAAATTCGATTGTTATTATCGTTGATATTTGTTGCTAAGTGTTAATCGCTTAGAGGTGAATATCACAAATCGTTGTTTGTTTCAAAAGATCGGGACAACCTAATCGATCTTTGTTCGTTATTGAATTGAGGGCGCGATTCTAATTAATCGTGTTTGCTTCTCATTCGTACGAGGATTCGTATCAATTTCGGTATCCACTTAGCTACAGAGTGGTTTAACAAATAGAAAACTCATCATTACTCCGCCTATTACTGAATATCTTAAAAATGGTAGAAGTAAAATTATAAACCTTCATCGTCCAAGAACTTTTAATTCTGATAATGTGGAAAAATTAAAAATCAGTGGCACTCCCTAGTTTAAGAAGTTCTTTGTGTACACTATCTAGCAATTGTATGTTTCAGGTGAACAAACACTCTAAAGGAATCTATACTGGTCAAAACATGGAAGTTATATTCTTTAACCATCCCTGCTGGACACAAAGTAAAGCCATACAAATGATAAGGAAGACAAAAATAGCATACATACTTTAACCAAAGTCCTGCCAAAGCTGGCTTCTTCATCTGCAATGATCTCCCGAATTTTTATCTTGTGTTGCTTCAGCTCGGGGAAAACATTTCCCATGACATCCACCACAACATCTACCAGCCTGTTTTGTAATGATATAATCATGGGAAGACAATGCAATTACACCACATTGAACAAAATACATTGATTTTATGGCAAACTACATAAAACACAATTTTAGCTATAAAAAAAATATGTTAATGACCGAACTGGACCAAATAGAAACCATCAAAATAACTGGGCAGGAAACTGCTGGGAATTCCCAGCCCGAAAACTGCTACATATATACAATACAGGCCCAACGTGAGGATGTGGCTACCACTTAAAGGGCTAGAGCTGTTTCATTTCATTTATTTTTAAAAACAACCTCAGTATTAAAAAAATAATCAAATTTCATAAAGTACAATACTTAAAGATGAACTCGTGCGGCATGGAATCTAAAAAAATATTTACAATTTAAAATCATAGAGTTAAAAAACAAATCCAACTGGATGGTACAAAATGTTGTGAAGTTGATGTCGGTCAACTTGAAGTATAGATGGCCATTACCAAATCTCATTGATTATAACACAAACTACAAGTATGCATCCATGTAAAATGTGAATTTTGATCAGCAGAAAACCAACTTCGAGCGTACACAATCATCTAAAAACACATTAAATTTCTTAAAGAAAGCCCAACTCAAATTTAGACATTAATACAAGCAAATACCTCCTTGAAATTAAATTGTCTAATAATTTTTCAAATTGCAACCAGTCAAATATCCCAAATATGAATTGGGAAGTTCCCAGATAAATTGAATGCATTATCGAATGATATACATAGAACAGGACATAAAAGGTAGTAACGAAAAAAATAGAGTATAAAACTATAGTCGGAAAAAAGAGATGAATAAAAATTATGAACTGAAAAACGATAGATCGGGATGTTACAGGATTTTTGGGGTATCATAGGATTTTGTTAAGTAATATAAATACAAATGAAAAAAATACACAGATACACTCCCACATAAATATATTACGTACACATAAATGCATGCCTACACACATATACACTCATAGTCACATACACACAAAAACACACAATAGACCAGCCTGTTCCATCTACATGTCATTCAGGTGGATATCTAGTTCAAACCACTACTTGTCTTCTTGATGTATATATAAGTAAATATAATGATATTATTATTCAAAAAACAAGTATGTCGTTTTGTACCCATTGAAGAAGCCTTGCTGTGCTTTTAAGACTTCAGTACCATATCGCACAGCTCGACGAAGAATGCGCCTTAGTACATACTCACGCCCCTCATTGCCTGAAAATTACCAAATCAACATGGACTCCAAGTACATGTTTTAACTTTTAATAACCAATATTGAACATATTACTTCAGGTAATATCAGAAAACATGGAATCTCAACATTATAATAATCTAACTTTGAAGGCCTTCTCACGCACAGATAACCAAAATTCCTACTAACGCATTTTGCCAGTTGAAGATAACCATGAACTAGGAATTAAATTGATCGCCAAGATAAAGTGCGCAGTTTACCAGGGCACGAGCCATCAGCAATGGCAAATGAAATCGTTCTAATATGATCAGCCACTACCCTGTATGCCATGTCAACTTTATCCACATCATCAGATCCAACTTTGCCAGTATATGGCTGGCATCCAGTAGCCTGTTGAAAGATCAGATTTCAGAAACTACTCAAAGAACTTGATACCAACATTACGTAGGACCACAGTAGAGAAGCTGGAAAGTAAAATTACATCGCTAGCAAACACTGTAACACCACATAATCAAACTCTAAAACAATAAAGTAGTGATGAAAAGCTATTTTGCCAACACAAACACCATAACACAAATAATCAACTCTAAAATAATATAGTAGTGATGAAAAACTATGTTGCCAACACAAACACCATAACACAAAACATCTAAATCTAAAGTACTTAATTATGATTCATGCCAGTCAATAAAAGAATGTATCTTCAAAATCACAATGTTATTTATTCTAGATTATTCGATCATTAAATTAGTAAAAAGAGTGTCATTTGTAATAAATCTCAAGGGCGGGACGTAATAAATTTTGAATCGCAGTTTACCTTCTGTATTGCATCAAAGATGGGTAAGAACACATCGGTATCATAATTGCTCATCTTAGTTTGGAGAATAGACGTCAGTCTCTCGAAACCCATTCCGGTGTCAACATGTTTCGCAGGTAGAGATTTCAATGAGCCATCAGATTCCCTGTTAAACTGTGAATGTCAACAAAGAAAATATATCAACGATCTGAGAGAAACTATGATACATTCAGACTTGAAATAAGCAGTTTAAGAGCCCATAAACAATGATGAATTGACCTGAATAAACACAAGATTCCATATCTCAATTGCTGTAGGATCGTCATTGTTCACAAGCGATGAAGCATCACGATTGCCGATCCTATCGAAATGAATTTCAGTGCAGGGGCCACAAGGTCCAGTATCTCCCATCTCCCAGAAATTGTCCTATTCAAAGCAGCAAATAATTTTAAAAAAATTTAAAAAAGGAAAGAAACTAGTATTTACTTTACATGCTTATGTAATACTCCAGTTAGCAGCACGATGGTCTATCATTCACTACGTTTTTTTATCAGACTTCTTTCTTCTGCTCAAGATTTTTCTTGCCGTACCGTGCGAATGAGAGGTCACAAAAATTCTATTGGCCACAGCCTCCAACATTTCATGGTAATAGAAAGCAGCAACGGTCTCGCATTATTTGAGAAGGTGAAAACCAACCCTAATACCAACTTAAATCAAGGCTATAGAATTTTCATGCAGCTTTGAGCATAATTAAGAAGCTTAATCTTTTCGTAATATGGGACTAGTACGTTGTAGTTTCTGTTCATGCATATGTACAGAAGTTGAACATGAAGAATGGACGTACTTTACATCCAAAAGGCAATACGCGCCCAGGAGGGAGAAATTTGAGCCAATTTGTCATAGCTTCAGTATCAGGTGGAAGACCAAGTTTTTCGTCACCTCCAAAATAGGTCGCATATATTCGATCGCTAGGTAATTTATACACCTGAAAGAAATACAACATTGAAACAGAAAAAGACAAACACTGATGAAGTATATCATCTTTCTTTCCATCTTGGTCATAATGACTGGTGATATATGAGCAGGCTTACCTTGGTGAGAAGCTCCCAAGCCCATTCAATGGCTTCCTTCTTGAAGTAGTCCCCAAATGACCAATTTCCAAGCATCTCAAAGAAAGTGTGGTGGTAAGTGTCCTTGCCCACATCATCGAGATCGTTGTGTTTACCACCAGCACGGATACATTTTTGGGTGTTGCAAGCACGGGTCAGTTTGCTTAACTCAGTGTTGGGGTCGGCAGTGCCTAGAAATATGGGTTTGAACTGGTTCATCCCTGTGCCCACGATATTACAAGGATGTCAGTATTCAGTACAACACAAGAAAGGTCACACGGCCACTACAATCATATATAAAAGTGAGGGAGGGAAGGAAGGGGGAAATACAACACCGGCATTTGCAAAGAGAAGAGTTGGATCATTGAGAGGAACGACGGGACTTGATTTCCAATGAACATGCGCTTTGTCTTCAAAGAATTTGACAAAGGTATCCCTTACTCTGTTGGCAGGCCATTCCAATTCACTTGCCTGAGATCCCATCAACCGCTGAGATGCTACTTGTATAGGTAGTAACAGCAGTGGTGGAGGTGATTTACTTGATGAAAACAAACGTCTGTGGAATAGGAATTTAGTTCTGAAATTACAAGATATTCAAATTAATTTGAAACAGTCAAGCAACTTCACTTTGGAGCTTATTATTTCTCAACCGTATAAAATCTCTCAAGCATATATTACATTACTAACGACAAAATAAGTTACACCTAAAATCACAAGTTGTTGCTTTTCCCAAGAACAAAACACTAACTTAATAAACAATTTACCTTAACAAGAGAATAAGCATCATTATCAAAAACAGAACTGGAACCCAACAAACACTTATCAAGGAAAAATCAAACTTCAGCAGGTTGAGCTTATTTGCAAACAGAAACTTAGTTAAGTTGTAAAAGATAATTAAGACGATGAAGCAATCGCTCCAGTCAATCCACAAGCCTGCAATAAAGATTTCGAGAAAAAACTCCATTTTTCTCTCTGCAATTATCAAGATTGGAACTTTAAGCAATTTTATGAACCGCGAAGGCTTCCTAGTTCAATTATGTAACCATCAGCCATCTGTCACAAGCACGTAAAATTATCATGTTCCTCCAATTAATTTTATCTAATTTCAATGGATTACGAGTTGAAGCAGAAGAAATCAATTTTTCAGGACCGTCAGAAAAATTGAACCAAATAGAAAATTTACTCGCCGGAAACAAACCGCCGAGGCCGCTACGAGGGCCGCCACCAGTGCCGTTTCCTTGGAGGAGCTAGTAGCGTCGACTCGTAGACTTGCAGTTTTGGTTAGTCACGTGAGGGTTTTAGAAAATTAGGATTAGGACATAGTTATGTACGGGCTTGGGTCAGAGAAAGGGTTAATTAGGCTTATTGAATGGGGCCCAAAGGTAGAATTTCAATAAACCCAATAAGACTGATTATTTTAGATATCATCTTCAACTGTTTGAGAAATAAAAATAAAAATTTTGGAAATAAAAGTCTAAAATTAATATAAGTTAAAATTTAGGTGTTTGAAAAAAATTTACTTTAAATTTTAATTTTTAGTAAAATGATAATATTATTTTAAATTTAATATTTTTATATGTCGGGTTGGATCGAGTCGGAGATACGTCTCATGTTATATTTTGTGTTTAACCTAATATTCTTTTAACCAGCTTTTTTTCTATTATAAATTAAATTATTTATCCGTAGATTTGAACATTCAGTTTCAAAATTGATAACTAAACTCACAAAAAAAAAGGTACAATGTTTATGTGAATCGGTATAATTAAGTGAAGCCAAAAGTTATTCTTTCCGAACAAAGGCGATGCCCACTGGGTTTGTTCGATGTTTATTTTAAATATATCTGAATTCCATTAATAATATGCGAATAATGCAGCAGACTAAAATTAAGAATAACATCAACAACAAAAATAAATTACACATGGAATCTCATTGCAATGCTCCTCGTAGTCAACAAAATAATAAAGAATAGGTTTCTTGTGAGACGGTCTCATGATTTTTTATATGTGAGATGAGTTAACCCTATCGATATGCACAATAAAAAGTAATACTCTTAGCATAAAAAGTAATATTTTTCATTAATGAATCAAATAAGATATTCTTCTCACAAAATACCCGGAGACTGTTTCACATGAGTTTTTGCCAACAATAAAATACAACATTTATGTTATACCGATTTAGAGAGAGTAGAAAATAGGGTTCGGCAAAAACAAAAGGTGTAGATATCATTATAAAAGAATCAATTTAACGTCTACGAGGAATGTGAAACTCGTAATTTTTATTAATAGATATTGAAATATTACTCTCTTTTTTCAATAATCGTCGAATTCGATTTAAAATATTCGATATCTATCATTTTCAACAACTTTAGTTTTTGGTAAATCGACAAATGCTCGATCATATAAGTGGTATCAGAGTCTATATCACATGTTCGATTTCCATTAATTATGATAAATGTAATTATTGGGAGAAAAATTGTTGGGTGCGTGCAATAATTGTCTTTATTTGGCAAAGCAATCGAAACGTTACGTTTGAGCAACTATACGATTAAAAATTTTGAATTGCATTGTTACCAAAACTAATACACAGTCTTACAATTTCGTTACGGGATATTAAGAGTTAAGCGTTCGCTTTCTCTGTAGTCACGCACATGTTGATGATCATGGTTCTTTCTCAAGAAAATTTGTAATTAACTGCTATATGAAAATTGACTGTTTATCGGCTGAGCTCTTATTTTGTATTTTGAATATTATAGGTTTTATTTTTCATTTAGTTAACTCCAATATAATTTTTACAACGTGAACGAAGTTCTGTGAATTATTTTAATCAATGAATTTTATATATAGAAGATGGGACAGTAGGTTAAAACTAAGATTGAAGAGTACTTTATCTCAATGGATTTGCATTATTTTCTTTCTTGAAACAATGTTAATCCTCTTATTTTGTTTTCTGCTTGTATATGCAAGCTCTTAATCCAATATAAACCACATTTCTTTTCCTGATTTTGAAAATCTGATTATTGCTAATGATACTTTAATGTTGTTGGTGACAATTTTTCTTCCTACTTTTTCTGTCTTTAGAATTTCAAATCTTTCTCTATAATAATTGATACCAAGTTAAATACCACATCTTCGAATATATTTCATAATAAAAAGCAGCTCGAATGTTGATATCAGGGATATTTAGGAAAATGGACATGATCAACTATTTTTTAAAAAAAACGACATCTTTAAGTGTATTTGAAATATACTACATAAATTCATTTTTTAAAAATAATGTTGACTAAGGTTAGATAACAAAATATCTTGTAATATGACTGGGGTGATAAGAGCATTAATTTAGTTGATTATATTGATGATCTGTTACAGATTCTCTTTTGCACATTCAAACTGCCAACTTTTAAGAAAATATCTGCTTAGAATATCTCTAAATAAACGATCATTGGGGAAAAAATATATTCAAATTAATGTATTATTAACAGCATAAAATTAAATTTGCATGTGTGAGCATGCCCTTTTGCCAATAAATAGCCGACCTTATCTTGCTTTTTGACAACTTCCTTAAACAAATAAAAGCATAGCACTGAAAACACTTTATTAGTTTATTTCAAGTGAACATATACAGCATAACAAATGGAGAAATTAAAATGAAGGTGGCAACTCTCGTCCTCGCCCTTGTTCTCGTCTCTTCCTTGCTCGAAACAACATTTGTGCAGGGTGGATCACCTTTTTGTTATTCGAAATGCGCGGTTAGGTGATCCAAGGCACATTTATATCACCGGTGTCTCAAATATTGTGGAATTTGTTGCGATAACTGTCACTGTGTGCCGTCCGGGACTTCCGGGCACTTTGATGAGTGTCCTTGTTACATGGACATGAAAAACTTTAGAGATGGATCTGAGTGTCCTTAAGTTAAACGAGAGTACGAGGATATTTAATTTGTGTGAAAAACTTGAAAATCTCATGTATGTTTAATATATGAATATTAATCGAGGGTGTGCAAGGATATTCATATGTGATGTTTACCTTGTAAAAATATTATAAAATCAGTTTATTTTTTGGGTATCAAAATTTAACTTTTTCAGTTACATATCGACAATATCTCATTGTATAATACATGTGAAAATAAAATCTCATGAAACATTCTATCTTATGTTGACTATATCTAAAAATAAGATATTTGTTAATGATTTACAAGAATGAAGAATACTGAAAAAATACCGAAGAAATGTGTGTATTATATATTATTATTTTTTCTGAATCTGGGAGTCAAAATAAGATTTGCATGAGAAATTTATCCATGGAGCTGATTGCAACCACAAAGATGATTATATCCAGATCTCCACACAAACTTATTAAAAAATATGGCATGCCACGACTTTTATTGTAGCCTTATAATAATTTTAATTTTTCGCGAAAAATTACATACCAAGATATTTCCAAATCCCCCTAAAACTATCTTGTTTCTCCAATTAATTTTTAAAATTTCAATGGATTAGGAGTTTTTGAAACAGAAGAAAGCAAGCCGCGAAGGTCGCTACGAGCGTGAATTTTTTGCTGAAAAACCCTATGATAACAACTCTCAACATAGCAAAAAAAAAAAAAATGATAGTCTATTGCAATGCTCCTTGTAAAGTCTACGACCCATGTTCGACAAAATTAAACAGATTTTACTTTACACTGCCATGTCTGATTTAGAAAGAATAAAAAATGGGGATCTAAGGGTGCAAGTGAGTCAAATTACTAATGTGTGAGCAACTCAATCAAAACTTGATTCGAACTCGGTTAAGTCCAATGAAACAACAATCCTCTTTTTTATCTTGTTTTCTCCTTATATGTATATTCAAGCTTTTTTCCAATATAAGTCACAATTCTTTTCCTGATTCATAAAATCTTATCAGTGGTCATATATATGTTCAATGGGTTTTTTTTTTTTTTTTTTTTTTTTTTTTTTTTTGAGCAAGTTACTTCAATGTTGGTGATGAGTTTAAGTCGGAATATTTGTCGAATTATTATAATACTATAATTATTATTACTAGTAAAAAGGCAAAAATTAATATTTTTTTCGTTACATATGTCGTCTTTGTAATCTACTTTTTTACAAACAAATATATCAATTGTGTAATCTGCTTAAAGTTTTTGTCCAAAAAAAAAATTTCAAATATATTATATGTTAGAATTAAATTTATTGTGGAGATGCTAAGGAAAAACCAGTAGATGTTGGATTAAGTACAAAACCAGTAGAACCAGTAGATGTTGGATTAGTTCAAAACCAGTAGAACCAGTAGATGTTGTAAACCAGAAGTACTTATATCGCGCTAAAACCTGCTTAAATAATTTATTAGCTAAAACCAGAACTAGAAGGATAAAAAATTCGAAATATACACTAACAGAATCTTGCGTATCTCAAAGTCTCTAAATATTACCGTTGATCTATTAACGTGATACCAGCATTTATTGCTTCATTAAATGCCATTAAATGCTATACAAGAACATTTAAGACGGTATACCATTTTTGGTATGAACTGCGACTGATTACTTTTGATGTATTCTGCAGGGTCCATTTTAAGCAATAAAGCTGAACCACCAAAAAGAAAAGAACCGTTCAGTTTTTGAACGTTGAATTGAGCCTATATATGGAGATGAAGGATTTCGTGAAGTAGTACGTAGCATTGAACAAAAATCTGAATTGAAAAACATCATTCGAGCATTGTTAGAACTTTCAGTTATCTAAAGAGCTCAAACACTGAAAAAGCAGCACACGCTTCATTGCATACTCTTGATCATTGAGATCATATTGAGCTAGCTATTTTTTGTTATATCTTCTCAAGCTATTCACTTCACTGTTTCATTGATAGAAGAATTTGTAACTGGAAAAGAGTCTTTTCCAGTTACTTAAGATCATTCAAGAAGTTAAGTTGTAAAGCTAAGAGTTTCAATAGGCGAAGGGTAAGTCCTGTTGAAGTGGGTGTGTACAATTGTTGTGCTGTATTCACCAAAGTCTTTTAGTGATACCTTCTGGAAACAGAAAAAGGGGAGACGTAGAAGATTCATCTTCGAACTTCCAGAAACAAACCTTGTGTTATCTACTGCTTTTCGGCTTTATTATTTTTCACCCACTAATCAACAGATCGTTTTCCGCACATTATCTTGTGATCTGCTGGTCTTTATACTTGAACAAGAATCGTTAAAATCTCTAACATGATTTTAGCACATCATTCGAAAGAATTTAATAAGTTGACCATTGAGTTTATTCAACCCCCCTTCTAAACTCAACCTGATCCTCAACATTATATATAGAGCTTGAAAAATATGCACTATTGGTTTAACATATAAAACAATGAATCTGTTTCCTCGTAATTTTCTCGGGTTCTTCGTATTTCTGACTCTAAATTTTCAGATCTTTCTCTGCAATTGGTACGAAATTAAATAAAAAATTCTTCGATTGATTTAGAGCTAGCAAAATTTTTTTTAATGATAATATATTAATGTAACATGCGAGTATATGCTTCATAATAAAAAAAGCAAGCTGAATATTTTTTTTGAGTTCAAAATCAAACTGAATATCATGCATGCATGTGTATTAAAGATAAAATATCAGGGGATATTGGGAAAATTAATTCCATTAAATATATTGATAATATTTGTCACATATTCAAATCCCCGACTTTAAGAAAATATCTCTTAAAATATCTCTTAATAAACAAAAATTTAGGAAAATAATCTTACAAATTAATTTTGCAATGAATGCATGAAATTAACTTTGCATGTTTGAGCGTGTCCATTTGCCAATAAATAGCCGACCTCGTCTTGTTTTTTACAACATCATTTGACAAAGCATAGCACTAAAACACTATATTAGTTTATTCTCAAGCGAAGAAAGCATAACAAATGGAGAAAATGAAGGTTGCAACTCTCCTACTCGCCCTTGTTCTTGTCTCTTCTCTGTTTGAAACCACATTTGTGCAGGGTGGATCGCCTTTTTGCGACTCAAAATGCGCGTTTAGGTGCTCCAAGGCACATTTACAAAAGCGGTGTCTCAAGTATTGTGGGATTTGTTGCGAGAAATGTAATTGTGTGCCGTCGGGGACTTATGGGCACAAGGATGAGTGCCCTTGTTACAGGGACTTGAAGAACTCCAAGGGTGAACCTAAGTGCCCTTGAGTTAAAGGAAGGAGGGCATGAGGCAATTGTGTGGGAAACATGAAAATCTTATGTTATATGTTCAATATATTAATAATAATTGAGGTTGTTCAATAAAATTCATATGTGATGTTTACTTTTAAACATATTATGAAATCAATTTATTTCCTGAGTATCAAAAAATCAACTATCTACTAGATCAAATTAGCTCATTCTACAATACATGTGAGTATATCTCATGAAACATTCTATCTATTGTTGACTATATTTAAATAAGAGAAAGTTTTATGAGAATTTACAATAACGGAGAAGACCAAAAAAACCAATATTATGAATGAAAAAATTGTACCGAAATCGTCTCGTCTTATGGATACACGAACTTATTAAAAAAATATGGCATGTCTCGACTTTTATTTTAGCATGTTACATGTCATATTGTGAACACAGTTCTGCGAGTGATATTGGAGTTTTAATCAATTGATTTTACAAGGGATGGAACCTTAGCTAATTTTTATCACGGTGGAGTTGCATTATTTTATAAATTTTAAAAATGTAATAATCCTCATTTATTTTGTTTCATGTTTATATATGCAAGTGCTTTTTCCAATATAAACCATAAATCTTTTCCTGATTTCGAAAATCTGATTAGTGGTAATGTTACTGCAGTGTTTATGGTCATAATTTTAAGTCGCAAAATCTTTGTCAAACTATTACAGTATTATTAGTAGTAAAAAGGCAAAAATTAATATTTTTTCCGAAAGAAAAAAGACATGGGATTTTTTTTTTTACGAACGGGAACATATGTTGTCTTTGTAAATGTATTTTTTTTTTTACAAATAAAATATATCAGTCGTGTAATAATCTAATATGACAACCGTCCTGTCTAACATGTAAAACTATTGAGCATACATCTCCCTCTAATAATCCGAATATTATTAACCACGAAAGTTCTCAAGTTCTTCCTATTTTCTATGATCTAAAATTTTCTCTATAATTGGTACCGATCGAGTTAAATATCACATATTCGATTGATTTAGTTCTTATAAAAATTTTGTTTTAATGATAATATATTTACGTGACGTGTGTAGATATGTACTTCATAATAAAGCGCGAGTAGAGTAATATCAGGGTGATATCAGGAGCATTAAATATTGCTGATTTGTACGTTACAGATTCTTTTTGAATATTCACATCTCCACTTTAAATATATATATTATCAGAAATCTCTAAATAAAGAAAATTAGGAAAATAACCTATACAGATTAATTTTGAATTGAACGCATTAAATTAATTCCGCATGTTTGAGCATGCCAATTTTCCAACATACATCAATTGACAAAGATATCAGTAAAAACACTCTTGTCGGTATATTTTCAAGTGAACTTAGCGTAAAAAATGTAAAAAATGAAGGTTGCAACTCTAGTCCTCAGCCCTTGTTCTCATCTCTCTTCCTTGCTCGAAACAGCATTTGCGCAGGATGGATCGCCTTTTGTGCGACTAAAATATGCGTGGTTACATCAATGGTGTCTCAAGTATTGTGAGATTTATTGTGAAAAGTGTCACTGTGTGCGGTCGGGGACTTATGAGCACTTGGATGAGTGTCCTTGTTACACGGACTTGAAGAACTCCATGGGTGGATCTAACTTCTAAGTGTGCTTAAGTTGAATGAGAGGAGGGTACGAGGACTTTTGTGTGAGAAACTTGAAAATCTTATGTATATTTAATATGTGAATATTAATTGAGGGTTTGTGAAAATATTCATATGTGATGTTTATATTTTAAAAAGACCACAAAATCAATTTATTTCCTGGATATCAAAAATCAATTTTCTCAATATCATATAAGTACAGTATCAACATCAAATTATCTCATTCTACAGTACATGTGAGTATATATCCCCAGAGACGTTCTATTTATTGTTGACCATATTTAAATAAAAGAAAGTTTTATGATAATTTAGAAGAATAAAGAAGGTCGTAAATGAAAAATATATATATAGGCAGAATTTTTATTTTTTTAAAAAATCATTATTCACCACGCATGAAAACTAAATACAATCACTTCCTGGAAAAAGGGTGTTCAACTATCTACAAGAACTGTTCAAAATCTTTTAAAAAAGCGCAAGTTTTTTAAAAACTTTTGTCTAATTAAAGATAATTCTATGGATTTTCATTTTTTGTCGATAATTATGACAAATTAAACACTTCAAAATCATTTTTGTCGTAAGGCTGAACACTTGTCACTTTACAAAAAAATTATAATCGGTGGTAACAATGAAACTCAAATCTTTTAAATCGTACAACAGCTCAAGAACCATGTTTCAATCGTTCTACACAGCAGAGAGAATCATTACATCCAACATTTGTTTTACTAGTATTTCATTTGTGCGATGCACGTAACATAATTTTATGTAATTAATTATTAAAATTAGTAACTCATGAGTAATTGAACAATCGCTTAAAATTATTGATATTATGTAATTAATATATTTAAATTTAAAATATTGTGTGTGTATATATATAAACTAAATAGGATTATATTTGACATCATAAAATTTAATATGCACACATATTATGCATAAAAAAAATGGATAATATAAAGAAAGCCACATTGGTGGTTGTCTTTCGAATATATAAATATCCCTCCTCAAAGGGTGTGATAATTAATAATTTTTGAATAGTGATCATTATAAGATTGTATATTGACCATGATACATTTGAATTGTTTTCTTCAATATAATATGAAAATTAAAATTAGTGAAAATTTAATAATTAATATAATATTAAAATTTTTATTATATTTTTTTATAAATTAATTTCATATATTTTTATTAATGCAAATCTATCTTAAATTAAATTTTTATAAATTTGTAATCTTGTTAATTAATTTTTTTTTGAAAATAAATATTTTTTCAATTCTAATTTATTTTTTTAATCATTTAAATTAATAAAATATTATTGCTATTTTAATTATTAAAGTAAATATATATTTACAAATTTATTTCTAATAAATATATTTAAATTAATTTTAATAAATGTAAATTATAATTATAAATATTTAATTATATATCCAATTATTTTAAGAATATATATTTAATTAGCATTTTGGGCATTTTGGTTATTATATTAAAATTTATAAAATTAATCTATCATTTTAAAAGCATACCAAACACATGTTATTTATCCCATCATACTATTAATCCATATATCTCATTTTTTAATCACTCTAATTATTAATCATTTACTTATCATATCACACGTACCAAACGGACCCTTAAAGTATATACTCCATTGATAATATATAAGCAAAAACATGTGTGAGACGGTCTCACGAGTCTTATTTTGTGAGACGAGTCTCTTATTTGGGTCATCCATGAAAAATATTATTTTTTATGCTAAAATTATTTTTTTATCGTGAATATAGGTAAGGTTGATCCGTCTCACGGAAAAATATTTGTGAGACCGTTTCACAACAGACCAACTCTAATATATATTGAATTATAAATTTCGTCATCAATTAAGCGTTTTTTTTCTTTCGAAATGTCAGATAATTCTAGTAAGAATTCTATAATATTTGGATAGTCGGGGATATGTCCAATATATTTGTACACTCGTTGTCTTTGTGAAATGATTTTTTAAAAACAGAGGGAAAAAAGATGAAGGAAATGGAAAGAGGAGAGCATTAATTGAATTTATGATAATATTATTTATTGTTAACAATGTCCGCGCAATTATCACGTTCGCCTCGACACTTTTATAATACATGCTCGCTCATAAATGCAATTATCTCTTTCGTGTTCCGACTCTGCAGTTCTCTTCTCTTTTTTTTCTTTAATTAATTTTTCGAATACATATATTGGGTTATTCTTCCGTGGATTTTTTTGGGAAAACGGAAGACCCAACTGCATAGGATTATTAATTTTATTTTATTTTTGTTTTCTTTGATCTGATTACATCTCGGTGTCCGCTTTTAGATTTATCCGAAAACTATGGGTGGTGTTATTGTTGAATCAAGCAGGGTTGCTACTCATACCACAGATTTTGTGGATGAGGGGGGATTTAAAGATGGTAATAAGAAAAAGAAGCGTCGATCGAGAAGATCCAAGACAAACTACTCGCTTTCTGGTAATTTTGTTTTCTCTTTTGATTGGGTTTTTGGACAAGTGTGGAAATTTATCTTGCTTCGGTTTTAATGGTGCTTTCAAGTCTTAGTTAACTGGGATTTGAAACTAGTGTTTTCCGATATGAGATTTCTTGGATTGTGGGGGGAAGTCAAACGATTCGAGTCAATTTAATTGGGGATGCGGCTACTGTTTCTTGCCCTTGATCACTTACTACTGTGCGTACATTGATTTACCAAGTTAATAGAGTCATCTGGTTCCGTATTTACACTGGACATTTAGTTGTCCTTGTATCTGGACACGTGGTACATTTTCTTGCCCTCGGTCACTTAGTAGGCTCTGATGGTTTCTATTACTTGTGGATTTTGATGCAGCTTCTAGTTCTGTAAGTGAGATATTAGTTGATGAGTCAACTTTACCGAGAGGTATCTCATCAAGTCAGCAGGCTTCATCCGGGAACCAAATTTCACTGGCTGATGATGATTTTGTTTGCCGCTCAATTCCCACATTGCATTTGAACGAAGAAACTGTAAATGGGAATATACAGAATCAGCCCTTGATTTCACATAATTTAGACGAATCCATAATTTCCAAATCCGTCCCTGAGGGTTTGGTTAATGAGGAGACCGATGGGCTTGTTTTGATACCCCGTCGTGTCAATTCTCATACTCGGCCAAAGTATTTTCCTCCATATTTGTCTGCAGATGTCGTTAGTAAAGCGTTGGAGGCAAGTTAAATCAAGCACATGTAGATATTTTATTATGTCAGATTTGGTTGCAATATTCTCATTTTCTGTCATAATATCATTGTTTTTAAATATGCAGAAAGGTGAATTATTGAGAGCTTTATTTCATGTCAATGCTCATAACAGAGTTGAGGTGGGCTCTCATAGCTTTTTTGTTTTATTTTTTCCCTTTTTTGTGACCCTGTGTATTTGATTGTTAATTGTAAGTACTAAACTTATCTTCTTTTAGGCCTACTGCAAGGTTGATGGGGTACCAACTGATGTTCTCATCAGTGGAGTGGTGGCTCAGAATAGAGCTGTAGGTGTTCTCTTGTTTGTTTACTGATTTTTCTGGATGTTTACTACATGCTTGTATTTATTTTCTTCCGTTAGTTTTGCACGTTTAATCATCCTTTTGATTTGGTGAATTCTGATTGTTGTAGTTTGAAGGAGACATTGTAGCTATTGTCATTGACCCCCCTTCCTTGTGGCCAAAGATGAAAGGTCCGAATGAAACTCTCGATGAGAGTGCTTGTCAAGCAAGTTGTTCAGAGCAAAGTGAAGCCCTTATGCTTTGTCGAGGTAGTTCAAAAGGAAAAAGCAAATTAGAACTGGATTTTGAACATGTGTGTTCTGTTGATTACTTGGGTTTTTCCGAAGATGGTACTTGTTATGAGACTGGTTCTTCATCTGCAGCAATGGCTGATAATAGGTATGTGAATGGAGTGTCGGATCAGCCGTCCATACACGATTCTACCAAACCATGCTATTGTGATGACTACAAACTTGTGAATATTTGTGAGAAGTTGTGCCACTTGGTGAGTTTATTTCCATCAAGGAGGCCCACTGGTAGAGTTGTTGCCATTGTTGCAGGGTCTTCTCGGCGGGACAGTATTGTTGGTTTTTTGAGTGTAAAGCAGTGGTTTAACAGCAGAGATATGAAAAGAAAGGACTCTAAGAAGCCCAAACATCAGTCTAATCTGAATCAAGGATACATTCTGCTGACACCAACCGATCCCAAATTTACCAAAATGACCGTCCCTGTTGTAAATTTACCTATAAGCATTAAGAAACGATTGGAAGTGGGTGATTTAACAGTGGAGAATGACATAGTTGCGGCCAAAGTTGTTGATTGGGCTGAAGACTGTTATATTCCAGAAGCCTGTGTGATACAAATTTTTGGTAGAGGTAGTGATGTAGAAGCACTTATTGCCGCAATTTTATTCGATAATGCAATCGTAGCTTCTGAATTTTCCTCCGAAACGCTTGCCTGTCTTCCACGTCTTCCTCTGGAGCTGCCCCCCAAAGAATTACAAAGTAGAAGAGACTTGAGAAATTTGTGTATTTTCACCATAGATCCAGATACGGCAAGTGATCTTGATGATGCACTATCCGTTGAAAGTTTGTCAAACGGTGATTTTAGGGTGGGGGTCCACATAGCTGATGTTTCGTATTTTGTTCTACCCAACACATCTTTAGACATTGATGCTCAAATTCGATCAACAAGTGTTTACTTGTTGCAACACAAAATACCAATGCTTCCTCCAGTGCTTTCAGATAACTTAGCATCCCTGAAACCTGGAGTGGATAGGTTTGCATTCTCTATTTTTTGGCGCATTAATTCTATGGGTGAAGTTCTAGACCACTGGATTTACCGTACAATCATACGGTCTTGTTGCAAGCTCTCTTACGAGCATGCTCAGGAAATCATTGACGGTGCCTTTGATGTCCAGGATTTTAGTCAATGCAGGAATCATTGGCCTGAATTGTATGGCCAATTTGAATGGCGTGATGTAACTAAATCTGTAAAAATCCTTAATGACCTTGCAAATATGTTGAAATTGAATAGGTTTAAGGGTGGGGTTCTGTCATTTGAAAGCCCAAAAATAGTTTTCTTGTTTGATGAAGAAGGCGTGCCATATGATACTATGCTCTTAGGGAGAAAGGACTCAAATTTTCTGGTGGAAGAGTTTATGTTGTTGGCCAACTTGACAGCTGCGGAAGTGATAACTAGAGCTTATCCATCTCATGCTTTACTTAGAAGGCATCCAGAACCTAATTCACGGAAACTTAAAGATTTTGAATCCTTTTGTGATAAGCATGGTTTAGCATTGAATATTTCATCCTCTGTTGACCTTCATCGGTCATTAGAGCATATCAGGCTGGAACTTAAGAACGACCCAGGCTTGTTTAATATTTTGATGTCTTATGCCGCAAGGCCAATGCAGTTAGCTGAGTACTTTTGCACTGGAGATCTGAGGTACACTGATACTGATTGGGGTCACTATGCGCTGGCTGTTCCGCGCTACACTCATTTCACTTCTCCATTGCGTCGATATCCTGATATTTTGGTACACCGTATGCTGGCTGCAATCGTAGAGGCTGAAATTATCTATTTGGAGGGTATAAGAACGTTTGAAGACCCAATAAGAAATGAAGTGTTGAGCCGATGCTTTACTGGTTTGTGCTTCGACGAACATGAAATTCGATCGGTTAAAGCTCAAGAAGCTCTATCCATTTCAGCCTCAAAGTTAAAACTTCCTTGTGCTGAAACTCTTGCTGATGTGGCCGCTCGTTGCAATGAGAGGAAGCTGGCTGCTAGACACGTAAAAGATGCAACCAATAAGCTCTATATGTGGTTATTTCTGAAGAAGAAAGAGGTCCGTACTTTCACTTTTTCTTTTTGGTTATAGTTTATTAATTTTGTACTTGGTTTGAGCCGAATAATTTAGTACATTTGCGGTTTTCTTTCTTTCTTGAATAGATGTTCAGTACACTCTACAGTTTAGTGTCAAAACTTTTCAAAATCGACCTTTAAAATTATGAACACTTTTCCACAATCTCTTTTGATGATCTTATGATGTTACGTTCTACTAAATTTCTGCTCTGCTCTTCTCATTAACCAGTCATAAAATCCTCTTGTGGTGGCTGATTCAGTTAATTGGTTCGCAGTGTATGCCTTAGATGATCTATTTATCTAACCTTTGTGCCAAAAATTATTATTGCTATATATTTACTGTTTTTCGTTCTGTGCAAATGTTATCCTATTTAACTCCTTGCTTTCTCCTGCTGCGTTTTAAGCATAAATTGGAACTTTCCCTTCCTGCAGATATTATATTCGGAGGCTAGAGTTTTAGGTCTTGGACCAAGGTTCATGTCTATATATATTTCCAAACTAGCGGTGAGTGTTCATTCTTGACTTGTTCCCCTTCTGAAATTGTCAATTTTTTTACAACAGGAACATGCCTTTTTTGCTCACTGGCTGTTTTAATGTAGATTGAACTCCGGATATATTATGATGAAACCGAAGGTCTGACAGTAGAGTGGCTGGAATCAACCTCAACCTTGATACTGAGTCATTCCATGGGTAAACGCTCAAACCGAAAAACTAGCCCAGGTAAGTGCAAGGTGCTTGAAGAAGTTGCTTTGCTGATAAATCCAACTGATTTGAAGTTAGACTTGGATTCTCTGGGAAATTTGGGGGAAGAGCTTGAAGACTCACAGAAAAATGAGTTAATTGGTCACGATATCCAACACAAGCCTGCTGTTTTTCCACTCACAGTGAATCTCCTATCAAAAATCCCCATTGCTCTGCATGCTGTGGGTGGGGACGATGGGCCCATCAATATCGTTGCTAGGCTGTATATAAGCTCATACTTTCAGTAATATTTGCATGACTTTAAATATGTCGTGGACAGTAGAAGATGGTACTACTGCTGAATCCATGGTTACAAGGAGCTCAAGTCGAAGTTTTAGGACGTTAAGAAATGAAATGTTGCCGATATCGGATGCAATTTCATGAACGAGGGATGGTGTAAATGTGTGTGTGTGCGCGCGGGCGCGTGGGTGGGGGGGAGAGTGTTCCCTGATTTGATGCGTGGTGGTTGTGTTTGTTATAGCCGCTTTGTTCGCAGGAATGAAGGGCTTGTTTTTGTTTGCCGCTTCATCCTGTTTAACTTCAGTCTGCATCTCATTTCTGATCACAGCTTCCAGGCTCTAGCCAAGAATATTTTAACTAAATATGGATTGATTACTGCGGCCGTAAGATCTTACATTTAACTTTTTCTCTTTCAAGTGCATATATGTCTCAATAAAGTAATTGGTTCATTGCTAAGTTTCTTGATAAACGCGATCTTTGAGTATGGTGAACCACTGGTCATTACAACAAATTCAAGTGTAGGTTTGCTTTGATCGATGAAATTTAATTTCTTTGACATGTTTGAATTTTCAAAGTTGATGGAATTTCATATTTATTTTATATTTTAAGTTATTATAATTTCAATAGTAGTTGCATGTTAAATTTCAAATATACCCAAAATGATTTCATTCGAAATACATATTTCAACTTAATCCATTCAATATATATTTAATGTATAGTATAAATTCCAAAGAGTGAATTGTTATTGTATGCGATTTGATGCTCATGTTGAGACGGTGTATGCTAATTAAAAAGAATGGAAAAAAAAAAAACAAAGAAAAATTTTATTTCGACATTTAGGTCATAAGCTACTGATATTGATTTAAATATTATATTATACATTATTAAATGTATAGACTAGTAGAGATGGGGTATGATCTACAACAATGATCTTGTCTTTTCCTAAATTGTTATGTAATGAAACTTTAGACTTTTTAATTAAGTAGCTGTGGCCTCAATGATATGAGCTTGGCATTGGAGACAATAAATAGTTCTGTACTTCTGTCACTGCTACAAGCCTAAGCCACGTAACCTACTTCTGCATAGAATTACCTTTCATCATATCAATGTTGAATGAATTTTCATTCAACAATGGTCTTTATAATTTCGATTCTGATAGCAATGATGAGAATTAACAATAAGAGATAGATCCATCATAGTATAACAATTAACTTAATAGCTAATTGAAACAATTAATTTTAGAGTAGATCTTTTGTGAGGGTCACGAATTTACACGTGTTGATCCGATCTATATTCACCATAAAAAAAATATATTTTTAATATAAAACAATATTTTGTTATGAATTGAGTTGGGTTGAATTAGGTTGGAGATATGGTAAATTTTGTGTTAATTCTAAGATGTCACTAATCACAAATGAATCCACATAGAAAAACAAGGCCACAAAGGGATCCAAATTGTCCTTATATTACATAATACTATTTCTGTGAAATATTGCTGGTCGTTTTCTGAACAGTACTAAATCATATGTCATTCCGTTTGTACGATTAGAGAATTCACGACTACTTCGGAAGGTGGTCTTTTTAAATTGGGTAAATTTTTTTAAAAAAAATGGCATGTACATAGATAACCTACCAACTTAATATATAAATTATCATGGATGCCAAATAAACATGAAGGAATCATTATTATTATTATTAGATAGTGTTTGAGAGAGTTTATTTTAATTATTTTTTAATTATTATATATAATTTATAAATATTTTATTGATTAGAAACTTAAAAATACTTAAAATAAATTATTGCGAAATGCTAACTAATAATGATTCAACCACTTTCTTTATATGTATTTCATTTGAATTCTAGAATAAAACAAAAAATAAAAAGCAAAATCATTTGTTGTACTACAATTTAACCGAGAGGACAAGTAACGTATCAGTGTTTTAATTAGCTTTAATAGAATAAATATTGTTACTAATAAATTATAAGAAGTTGGCAATTTAATTTTGGTGATTATTTCGAGGAATTTGGAGAAATTTTTGGTTCGTCATTTTATTATAGTTGTTTCTAATAACGTGTGTAATATTTAAAATTATATTATATTGAATTAAAATATAATACGAAAGTGTATTTTCCTAGTAATAACTATGTTGGAAAATATTTAAAAATTATCACAAGGAATTTTTAGAGTCTGCAACCGATAATCGGATATTGATCTTTTCTGCTTCTTGTTTTCGTTTTTTGCTTCGTCTTAGCACAGAAATAAAATCGGTAATTTCCAACTCCTTGAAACAATAATTTGAAATTGCCTAATCTTATTCACTCACTCTTGCTACGAGAAATGAAGACCAAAGAACTAGGAATAGAACTATTTCAGAAAAGGTAAATTAATTACTTGTTCAATTAATTTATTTAAGTGTAGAAAAAGGCAAACCAATTATAAGCTTTTTAAAAAATCAAACACCCAACCCAAAAAAGCCCGACACCAACCAGAAAATACAATAAACCCGAAAATTGAAAATTTTCAAAATTAATCGACTCCATCAAATCAGACACATGATGTCTGAATAAAAACGTTCCCAATCCCCTGTTGCAGCCATCAATGGTATATTAAATCAATTACAAATAAAAATTGACGATCGATCAACAAGTTCAGCAATTAAACAATTAATTTTCCGAATTTTAAATTATAAACTAGAGGCACATCATCTATCTACTTGAGCAAAAGAGAGCCAAAAAAAAAAAAATGAATTCATATTTTAATTGTTTATTATGGTGTGGTGTGTGTACCCACCGGCGTGCTAGATGACTGCCTCATTCCCAGAAAACATGCCGGCCGTAAAATTATTTAAACTTCGTGTCGTTTCAACCAATTTGACGGCGCCAACATTTCCACGTGTATAATTAATTACATAAATAATATGACATAAAATTGTTTTTTTTATTTTTCCACACATATATTTATATAAATAAATTTACATATACACTTTTTATTTTATCATTATTTAATTCATGTAAAAAAAATAGTTGTATGTTTTTCAAAACTTAGTTAATAATCAAGAAAAAATATAACCAAACGTAGAAATTAGATTATATATTTGAGACAACCCAGTAAAATTGGGACGGAAGTAGCATAATATAAAATTGTTTCTTTTTTTCAATCATTTAAAGAAATTATTACAAGGGTGCGTTTATATAGTACACTATATAGATGTGAATATATTTGTGAGCTAATTACACTTTTATTAAGAAGACATATATCTGAATTTTATGTGAGGTTTAATTTCATAGGATTGTTTTATTACATTAACGATTTTACGTGTTTTCGAACTCGCGTCTCTCTCTCAAAATAAGGGTGGTTCGTATCACCATTCACAAGTCGTGATTACAATTTAATAGTAGGATTATGGCAGAATTTGAAACATAAAATCTAGGTTTAACTTTAGAATTAAGGAACGATATTGCATTCTTGTAATCTTCATAAATTCTGACTTGTGATATTTCCCTGTCAAGAGTCACTAAAATGAAACTAATGGCAATAAATTTATTTATCTTTTACAATATATAATTAATTTTGGGAAGATGATTTCTTTAAACGGGGCCATGGATGTGATTGAACAATGGAGAACTTTGTTAATTTTAAATTGGTGAAAATTGTATTTTTCAAACCCATCGCCTTCGTTAGACGTCATCTATTTATTTCCAACAAAGGCCTTTTCTTCCTCCTCTTTAATGGCATATTATAAAATATTGGCTAATGTACAGCAAAATTTAAAACCATTGGTGCTTTAGAAAAGATCCATCCATTTTTTAAAACCACCCAATCAAAATATTAGGGATGATCGGATCAATGGAACAAATTTACATTTTATATATAATAATTGTGAAATTTCGGATGAAATGTTGTTATTAGGAATGAAATAAATTAAATCACTCGACGAATATCAATTAAAATAATACAATAAAAAACTTTTATGGCAAGGGTAGACATGGGTGGGCTAACTAAATATGTTTAGAAACAATATAATGGAAGATAAGATGTTTAATATATGTGCATTAAATGATTATGTCTGTCAAATTAATTTAATAAATATATAAAGGATCTAATACGATCGTATTCGTATTTCGTTTTACGAAAATGATTAACTAAATAGAAGTTCATTGTAGCTCATTATTAACTCATTTTAAATCTTTAATTTTTATCATGTGGGACAAGAGGTATCACAATCACCCCTCCTTAAAAAACGCGACGTCCTCGTCGCGGCCTGATCCTTCAATCCACCAAAGCCGAGAATCCAGAGGTGGCTGCTATAGGTTCAAGAGGTGGCTCCCGTCATGTAGCACTTTGCCTCACAAGTTCAAGAGGTGGCTCTCATGCGCGTATCACTTTGCCCCGCATAGCACATATCTCCTGGTGTTTCATGTCGGTGACCGGCTCTAATAACATTCAATTTCCAAGCCCGGGCTTGCGTCTGCGTAACTGCATAATGAGTTTCTATAGCAACTACTTCATATTCGTTATCGCTTAACGAAAATGATTAACCCTAATTGTCATAGAAGTTCATTATAGCCTATTATAAACTCATTTTAAATCTTTAATTTTTGTCACATGAGACAAGAAGTATATATCATATACATATATGTATACACAATAATTGCAATCAAAAGAAAATAAATGGAAATTACATATATATGTAAGTAATAATCATAATTAAAAAAGAAAATAAATGGGAATTCTCTCATGTGGAGCGGACGGTGGAGACGGGTTAAGCCGGACGAGCCGGCAAAGCTGATGTTACTGGCTTGTGACAGGGTCATATAAAATTTATCAACTATTATTATTTAATTAATGCAACATTTAGACTAGTCAACACATCTAATTTATTATTACCATTAAACCATATCATAGCATACCTATGAATAAAATAGGTATCTAATGCTTTTTTCAAAAAAAAAAAAAAAATTGGTGGAGTAAGCAAGAGTTAATGGTTATGACTTCGATTAATTTTACCAACAAATTTTCTGACAAACTTTTAACACATTGTTTGTCTAGTGCGATCTACTCCATAAATTTTCAAACCAATAAACTTAAAATCTGCCCTAAAATTACTCCAAAGTAAATGAAATTTTCCAATCAATGGAATTGGACTATATCATGATCACGTATTCATAACAGACATTATAGTATAATAATTAATTGAGACCTTTTCATTTATCGATGGAGTTTTCACTTTGATGATTTCAAGGCAAGTACGATGCCACTGGTTCTCAGATATTTAGCTTTAATAATTTGAAATTTAGTCGCAAACTTTTTGGACTTTGCATATATGTTGGATTAATAACTGTTTGATTCAAGGTCTGGTCGGAATGTAAAGAACTAGAGCTGTTTTATTCGGACAGGCAAGTTAAAGAAGACATCCAAAAGGAATAATATAAGACGGCGAAATTTCAAAGAATTAAATATAAATAGCCTAAAAGAAGTAGAACTATCGGTTTTTTTAAAATATTTCGGGATATGAGAATACCCTTCCATGTCATCCATTTCTTTATTTATTTTTTCCCCATTAATTGCTTGACTAATTAGAATTAGAGTTAGAATAAATGGTCTCAAGATTTTATTTATTGTGAGTTTAATACAAATCCAAATATATAATTTAATTTCACAATACTGATATTATATTTTTGTTTACTCTATGCTACGAATGTGCATCAATCATTTTGTTTAAATAACTTTAAATTATAAGATTTTAATTAGTGAATCCCTATTTTTAATTGAAAATGACTCTTCCCAAATTCTTTTGTGTGTGTATATATATATATATATATATTAATGCACCAATGTTAAATCACTTCCAACATACACTGTCTCTAGCATCATCTCTTTCCTCAATTCATTCCATTTTTATACAAACATAACAACGTTGCCTTAAGCAAAGCTCTCAGATTATTATAGTAACTTTTCTCCATTCGAGAAGCTCTGAATTTTTGTATTCATCGAGTGAAATTTTATTTCTTAGTCATGGCTATGCTTATGGATCTCGATTTTACAAACTTTGGTTATAGTGCCACAACCACCACTACAACAACCACAGCCGCCACCACGGCCTCCGCCTCAACTGATGATGGGTGCAATTGGAATGCATGGTCGCCCGTTGTTGATTGGGAGGCGCTTTCCGGCGGCCAGGAAGATTTCCACAACCTCGTCGATTCTATGATGGATGAAAGTGACATGTTGCATAATTTGAATGTTAGGCCTAACATAGACGAGGAGTGCCACGATTTATACTCCCCCGAGTGCTATGCCACGGAGACTGATGATGAATCCAATAGCATGGAGGATTTCAAGGGGACGAGGCTCATCCACCTTCTCATGGCGGCGGCTGAGGCACTGGAGGGGACGAGTAAGTGTCGTGAATTGGCTCGGGTGATATTGGTTCGGCTCAGGGAGTTGGTGTCGCCGAAAGAAGGTACCAACATGGAGCGACTAGCTGCCAATTTCACCGACGCCTTACAAGGTTTGCTAGACGGGGGGGTGACTACCGGTGGTGTGCACGGGAAGTGCAGAAGCAACCACCACTACAAGGCGGAGCACCACCCGACGGATGTTCTAGCCGCGTTTCAATTGCTACAAGATGTGTCACCTTATGTCAAATTTGGGCATTTTACGGCCAATCAGGCGATTTTGGATGCTGTGACACATGATAAGCGGGTCCACATTGTGGACTATGACATAATGGAGGGAATCCAATGGGCCTCGTTGATGCAGGCCTTGGTTTCAAGGAAAGATGGCCCTCCAACTCCACATCTAAGAATTACAGCCTTGTCGAGGGGCGGCGGAGGTCGTCGATCGTTCAGCACCGTCCAAGAAACCGGCCGACGATTAACTGCTTTCGCAGCTTCGATTGGCCAACCGTTTTCTTTCCACCAATGTAGGTTGGATCCGGACGAAACATTTAAACCGTCTAATTTAAAATTAGTCAGAGGAGAAGCCCTTGTAATAAATTGTATGTTACACTTGCCACATTTTAGTTACCGGGCCCCCAATTCCATAGCTTCCTTTATGGCAGGGGCCAAAACCCTATGCCCACGACTTATAACCCTAGTTGAGGAAGAAATGGGCCCAACAGAAGATGAAGGGTTCGTGGGCCGGTTCATGGACACACTACACCATTACTCGGCCATGTATGACTCACTCGAAGCCGGGTTTCCAATGCAAGGCCGGGCACGAGCATTGGTGGAGCGGGTCTTATTGGGTCCACGAATATCCGGGTCATTGGACCGTATATACCGTGGCCGCGGTGAGGACGAGGGGTGTTCTTGGGGGCGACGGCTGGCGACGGATGGATTTTGTCCAATAAATATAAGTTTCGCAAACCATTGTCAAGCTAATTTGTTAATAGGATTATATAATGATGGTTACAGGGTGGAGGGATTGGGCAAAAACAAACTTGTATTAGGATGGAAAACGAGAAGCCTACTATCGGTTTCAATTTGGAGCTCAAAAGATAACGATTTGTGATTATTTTCAAAGTGCATGTTGTCTCGCTCATTGATTCAATCCGTACTTGTCAAATACAATAACCCTCCCTTATTTTTCTTGTTCCAATTCTAAATTTTGCCTTGCTAGAAAAGTGTCGATAATGGCTTCAAAATAGTTCCCTCTACATATTTTCAAACTTCATAATTTTCACTATCATAATTAAATAATAACTTTATCAGTTGACCGACCAACCACTTCGGGTTGTTGAGACACCCCTCTCCAATTGACTTTGAACTTTTTCTTCAAGAGGGTATTCATGGGAAGATTCATCGAATGTACTTTCATACAACATAATCCAACCCCTTTTTGATGATATCACAACATTTCAAACAAATTAAATATGCAATTAATATATTAAATATACTCTTCTGAGTATAAAAAAATTCATATACTTATATGTAGATAGATGGAATCGGGCATGTAGTTTCTCTCAATCTAAAAATACTCATTCATAAATTCAAATATTTGTCGAAATAAATTGTTCATATTAATAAACCAAGACATATTGTTTGATGCACACCCTTTTGGTAAAATATTTTCAGTTATAACTCGGGGAAGAGGTTTTTTGTTGCCTCCGGAGTTCAAACTCAGAGATAATTATGACACTATATCAAGTTTTTTTTTTTTTTTTGTGAAAAAAGTGAATATTAAAAGCATAGCTCAATCAGTGAATCGTACTTTTGTTTTTAAGTCATTGGCGACGACTTGTCCCATTATTTGTTACACAAACGAAATAATTAATTAGTGCATTCCCAACTGTTCAAACTCATAACTTACATGACTAATTTTTGCTGTACATGCGTCATACTACTCCTCAAATTATTTCATAATATTTTAGATTCAATTCAATATAAAAATAAAAAAATACAGTAGGCTTTGACATTTCAATACCCCAGTTGAAAGCCATTTATCTTATTTTATTTTTTGTGACGTTGTAATCTAACAAGAATTGAACTACGGATATACCCCCGTCCCCACCCCAACTTGCTACTTGCTTCTATTAATTATTTTTAAGATTTTTTTTTTACGTTTGAAAAATGATTCGAATGTGTATGTGTGGAAGACTAGCTATCGATCTTTTGAGTCTCAGAGTTGGTAGTGTCAAAAAACAAGGTATGAACAACCATCTTACCATAAGCAATAGTCGGACACTTTTTTCAAGGTTTTTATTGGCTTTCTCTCTATAAATACCATATTTGTTTGACATTAGTGATTCATTCACATATACTTGCCATAAATTTTCTATATATATTCTCCATCAAACACTTAACCGACTTGAGCGTCTGATTAGCTACGTCGGAGAATCTTCCTGTGCCCCCTTAACGCTTTTTGTTTTTAAGTTACAGAGCCCTGACATTTCCTGCTCAAAGTCCAATATATTCAGTCATGAAAACCAACCCAACCTAGTGTGATTGTCCATTGAACTCATATCCAATTCACCCGGACATGTCACATCATCAATATAAATATAACCAACCTTGTGAGTTTGTGTGGATTAAGAAAATTTTTACGTTATTTGGATTTTAAACTCTCTATAGTTTAAAATAATTTTTGACAATTAAGAAAATATACAAAAAGATCTGCATATCAGCGATTGAATGCAGGGGGGTAAATGTTGGGCTCAATTTAGTGTATGCTACACAATATATCAACCCACGATGAAGCATATTTGCCATCTAATACTAGGCCTACTTTTTTATTTGGGTCTAGACAAATAATCATTAAGGCCCTAAGGACTGTAATTTGGTCTTTATCCAAATAACAAGCTTTTTCAAAAGCTACAGCCCACCATTAAAATACCAATTATGAAAGGCCTTTATCGAAAGAATGAGCCTTTTCAAGATTTACAGCCCAAGACTAAAAATAATTGAAACGTTTTGAATTTGGGTTTCAGTCTTGGATGATTGGGTGGAAGAGCTATCCAAACAATAAACAATTTTTTAAGGAATAAAATTATTATTTCGATGGACAATTGATTATTTGTCAAAGAAAAGGTTGTTATTTTTAGGACACTGTTTAGTATTCTAATTTAACGATAAAATTATTGTATCTTAACATAGGTGGTTAGGTCTCTTGTGATACGGTCTCACGAATCTTTTAATTTTTCTTAACATAAAAAGTAATATTTTTTTATAGATGACCCAAATAAGATATCTGTCTCACACAAGTTTTTGCCCTTAACATAATATTTGAATTTTATTTTTAAAACCCACTTAGTATAAAAGAGTAGGGAGAGGGAAAAAAAGAAAAGCCAGGCAGGCCATATCATCATTTAGTTTTAAAATCTGCAATAACGCGTATAATAAAATTTTTGCCATATTAATCAAATATGTGAAGAAGAATTGGTGTGAATGGCACGAAATTTGAACTTCCCCAATAATATTCAAAGTTTGAACTGTGGATATGCCACCCCTTGTGGGAAAGTATTGCATGCAAATTGATTTAAATAAAAAAAATATTATTCTAAATGTAGATTTTATATTTATGAACTAATATTAATTAAAATAAATATAAATTATTTACACGTGCCGGCCGTCCACAATGGAAATCCGACGACCAAATATTCCCGCAAAAACCAATCCAACGGACAAGAAAACGCACAAATATCAACCGTAGATGTTTCTGCACGATTACAGGTGGGCCCCAATCAATCTTCCTTTTCCGGATATAAATTCACCCCTTCCCCATGCTCCACTGTTCCAATTCTTCCTCCTCTCAACTGTAACCTGCACACTTGCGTCGCTGGTTATCCTGCGCACCACCGGAGATGAAACCTCCGTCGGAATACGTGATAAGAATATCTAGGTACAGGTTCTTCGGCTGAGATTGGATTAAGGGACCTTGCTTTTGACATGGACGGTCAGATAAGCCTGACGAATCTTACTAGGACCGATTCTTCACTCCTCAGGTCCTCCACCACCGTTAGATCTTCGATTCAGAGCTTATCTTCGGTTAATGAGATAACATCTGATCAGGAAGAGGATACGGTGGACCTCGAGGAGCAGAAGCCGCACAAGAGAACCGGTCCGATGGTTAGATCCGGTTTTCCGCGTTCGGGACCGGTTCTGTCGATCCTTTTGCTGTCTGTTTGCACCCTTTTCGCCTTTTTCCATAGGAGTGATGTACCCGCTTCGGAGAATTTACTTTTTGCCTTGATTTTCGTGGCCGTTTTACTGTTTTTTGTCTCCAGAAACAGAGCTTTAGTTAACCAAAAACTCAACTTTTGCAAGCAGTTGTGCAACGAATGTGCTAAAAGATACGGACTTTCCTGCTTTACCTTCAAGAATCAGTCAAAACCGGTGCAATGGTTAATCGGTGAGTCGAACATCAGCCAATTTAACTGGAAGAAGCTTAGCAAAAAGCAGGGTAGTGTTGGAAAGATCGCGAGAGAAGGGGTTGAGTTTTACAGTAATGGCGATTTTTACGAAGGGGAATTTCACAAGGGCAGATGCAATGGGAGTGGAGTGTATAATTACTTTGTGAATGGTCGGTACGAAGGGGACTGGATTGATGGAAAGTATGATGGTTACGGGATAGAGAGTTGGGCAAGAGGGAGTAGATTTAGAGGGCAGTACAGGCAAGGATTAAGGAACGGGTATGGGGTTTACAAGTTCTACACTGGGGATACATATACTGGAGAGTGGTGTAATGGGCAGAGTCATGGGGTTGGAGTGCAGACTTGTGCTGATGGGAGCTGTTTTGTTGGGGAATTTAAGTGCGGAGTTAAACATGGCCTTGGTTGTTACCATTTCAGGTGATGTTAGATTTTCTTTGATTCATATTAGTCTTTGTGTCTCTGTGGGTGTGTGGTGGGGTTTTGGATATTAGTATTTGGTCTATTGTGTTTCTTGAATTTGGGTCGTATGAGATCGAGATGGAATCTTTTATTAATTTGGAAAAAAATTGCTCATAAAGATCCTAGAAGTTTTAATCAAATTTTTTTTTTGGTATATATTCATGTTGAGGATCATATGATCTCTTGGTTGCTCGTCCAGGGAAGTGTGATGGTTCGGAATTTTCCGTTATCAGACTTTCTTTTTTGTCACTAAAAGTTCACCTTTATAGGATTATTGGATCATAGCTTAGGATCAATGATCTTCTATGCATGGATTACGGATTTGTATCTCTTGGCCGGTCGGATAAATGAGTTGGGCAATATAATCTCACGATAATTTGATTGTGCTGTAGGAATGAAGATAGATATGCTGGTGAGTATTTTGGAGACAAAGTCCATGGTTTTGGCGTATATAACTTTGCAAATGGTCACTGCTACGAGGGATCTTGGCACGAGGGGCGTAAGCAAGGCTATGGAATGTATACTTTTCGAAAGGGTGACACCAAATGTGGTGAATGGGACAATGGAAATCTCACAACGCCTCTTCCCAATCTAAACGACACAGTCCTTCGTGCTGTTGAGGTGACAACAGTGACACACCTTGAAAAATCGAACTCCTGGTCATCAACCCTTTAAAAGAACATATCAAATTTTGGTCGTCCTCTCATTTGTACTGGTGCATATTTTGCAGGCTGCAAGAAAAACAGCAAGAAATGCGATGCACATTGGCCGAGTAGACGAACAAGTAAACAAGGCCGTGATAGCTGCGAACCGGGCTGCCACAGCTGCGAGGGTTGCTGCCGTGAAAGCCGTCCAGAATAGGAATATAGGATCCATGGAAAATTTTGCGATACTAGCTAACAGTTAAAACCGGAATTGTAGGCAACTGTAAATTTACTAATTCCCTGAAACAATGAAGCAAACCTACGGTTGTGCTTTGGTTAACCATGCTGTAACCTGTACATAGATCTATGTATACATTAATGGAAGATTAATTTTCAGCAGGCAAACTTTTTTTGTTCCAGTACGTTTGTTTTCATGCATTTCCCCCCGGGGAAAATGAACCGATCGGTTTATTAAATCAGCATCTTGTCTTGATTTTAGTGCTCTGATCTGGTCAATATCATATGCTTCAAGAAGCAACAAACATTTTATATTGTGAATTATATAATGGCGTGACTCAAAATTAACACCACATTAAAATTCAGAAATAATTTTCCTGTCTTTTCCCAGAAGATTAGTGATATATAATAAATAAATATTTATTAATTCTTTTATTAAAAAAAATAAAACTTGACCGGAGGATTTTTGGAAGAAATAATTATTCGTAAAAAAAGTCAATAACTTTTGCTTCTTTCAAATTTTAAAATCAAAGCCTGTTGAGATTCTTGTTCCTTCCTTTCATTTTTGCTTTACATGTACATCCAACTACCCTCACATGACATGCATTTTCATTCGTAGCTAGCCTTGATCAATGAGATTTTATTAATCTTTTTTTTTTTAATTGACAGAACTGATTATGTTCTTTTGTTTGATTACCAATGGATCTATTTGGGAAAAAGCTTGTTTAGTCAAAAGCATGCAAGTGTTTATCGTATCGATTATCGCAAAAAGGCAAGTGTCATTTGGGATTTCAACGTGCATGTAACTCACGCTTCCGAATATAATGAATGCACGTAAAAATCATGTCACACAAAAATTATCTCCAAATTTCATAGCATAAATTGGTTGATTTTCAAATTATTAGCATTGGATGTGGTAGGTATCACGATTATTATTAAATATTCACTCCAAATAATTAATGTTTTGAACTTATTTAAATGCCGACTCACCTAATAAGTTAACCGAGAAAGTTGATCATTCAGATCCAGCAAATGATACAGTGTATTGCAGTGGCAAAATTAGTTCATAATTTTTGTTTCTTTTTCCTGTGGGGGCTCCGAATACTGAAACTCCCATTATCCATAGGGTAGGGATGCTTTCTATTTTATATTTCTGGGATTTTGTAAGATTTCTCGAATCTAATCTAGTATATATTTAAATATCACTGACATAATTCACGATGTCAAATAGACTATATATATATATGTATATATATATATATATATGTGTGTACGGTATCGAAGATCTATATATAAGATATATTGATGTGTTTTATATCTACGGTGAAAAATAATATTTTTGATATAAAAATTAATATTTTTTAATTAATCTATGTCAGAAACAGATTGAAACTGAGATTCCACTCCTGAAATCTTTTAAATTTGTATACATGATTGGTGAAGACATAAATAATGCGATGGATTGAGTTGGTTATTGAATATGAAATAGGCGGTCGACTCTTCGCCGGACATTTATCGGGCGACATCACGAAACATATTGTTCATATAACGTTGAAAGAATATTATTGCATATTTAATTACTCTTCGGGTTATTATTTCATGAAGTGTTGGGCCGAGCTCCAATAGCCCAGCCGACTTCCCTGAGGATGACCTCCTCGGGCTCCTCGGGTTATTATTTTATGAAGTGTTGGGCCGAGCTTCTAGCCGACCGCCCTCGAGATGACCTCCTTGGGTTATTATTTTATGAAGCATTGGGCCGAGCTCCCATAGCCCAGCCGACCTCCCTAAGGATGACCTCCTCGGGTTATTATCTATCAAGTGTTGGGCCGAGCTCTCATAGCCCGACCGACCTCCCTCAGGATGACATCTTCGGGTTATTATTTTATGAAGTGTTGGGCCGAGCTCCCATAGCCCAGCCGACCTCCCTGAGGATGACCTCATCGGGTTATTATCTATCAAGCGTTGGGCGGAGCTCCCATAGCTCGGCCGATCTCTCTCAGGATGACCTCTTCGGGTTATTATCTATCAAGTGTTGGGCCGAGCTCCCATAGCCCGGCCGACCTCTCTCAGAATGATCTCCTCGGGTTATTATCTATTAAGTGTTGGCCGAGCTCCCATGGCCAAGCTGACCTCACTCAGCGCGGCCTTATCTGGTCAATATTTTATTGTGTTGGGCCGAGCTCCCATAGCCCGGCCGACCTCTCTCAGAATGATCTCCTCGAGTTATTATCTATTAAGTGTTGGACCGGGCTCCCAAAGGCTGGCCGACCTCTCTCAGTGTGACCTCATTAGGTTACTATTTTATTTAGGTATGTGGCCGAGCTCCCAAAGCCGGCCGACCTCACCCAGCGGGACCCATCGGGTCATTATCTTATAAGTGTTGGGTCGAGCTCCGAGAGCCTGACCGATCTCTCTCAGGATGACCTCGGGTAATTGTTTATCAGGTGTTTGGCCGAGCTCCAAGAGCCCGGTCGACCTCTCTCAGTATGACCTCATCATGTTATTATTTAGTGTTTGCCGAGCTCCAAGTGCCTGGCCGATCTATCTCAGGACAACCCATGGGCCACCGAGAGCTCAAACCACAACGAGCTTTTGGTCTACAACGTCAGCTCGACTTGAGGGGGGGAGTCGTGATACCCCCGGATAAAGGATAGGCTCGGCCCGCTCTCGGTAGCCCATCTAGTTGAGAACTCGACATTTAGGGAAGCGCGGGAGGTCATCTGGGAGGTCATCCCAGCCGACCTCCCATAACAGCAGTTCCGTCGATCGGGGAGGTCAGCCGACCTCCCACGCCGAGCTCCCATGCCGACCTCCCAAGATGATGCCGAACCGACTTCCCAAATTATGATATCGGTGTGATTGGAAACATCTCGGCCGAGCTCCCGTGAGGTCCAGACTTCATGTAGGCTCGTATCTACGAGAGCTCTTACTCAAGAATTAATGCGTAGCCCACAGAAATCAAAGCCCGTTAAAAATCTAACCAAATCCGGCACAATATCTAACCAAATCTGGTATAAGATATACTCAAATCTTTCAAGCTTCTGAGCATCTAAACCTACCAAATCAGGACTCTATCGTTCCCTATAAATATCAGGTTTCGTTCACTGTTTATGCATTCATATATTCACATTCTCTCATCACACACATTACTCTCTCAGTTTCCTATTCTCTGAATTGAGCGTCGGATGGGCTACGCCGGAACAACCTTCCGGCCCCCTTCTAACACTCTTGTTTGTGCTTTTAAATTTCGAAGGTCCGATCCTGAGCTCCCTAAGTGAAGATCCGATCTCCTAGCTACCTATCGAAGGTCCGATCCGAGCTCCCCAAGCAAAGATCCGACCTCCCCACTACCATCCCGGATTTCAGCAACGTCAATCGGATTATGAAAATTTTAAATTCATGTTTTTTTCTATATAATATAAAAAAATATTTAAAATTCAAGCGGTTATCAAATACATACCGTTTTGATTACATTTTGAATTTGATGTGGATATCAAACACAAGTCAAACCATTACAAGAAACACACTAGCAAACTTTGTGCTTAAATAGTTTTACTTGGTTAAAAAAACAATAATAACTGTTAGAAATCAAAATCGTCCTTGCTCGAAGTAGAAGAACGAACGAAAATATAATATTAATTTGAATTATTATATGATTTAAAAGATTTAAGTTATACAATTATAACATGTGATAAAACTACATTATCGATCATGTATTGTTAAATATGTAATCCTCCTGTAAAAGTAGCTAGGGTTTTAATTTTTATGAGCATGGTAGGTCACCTAAATCAGTCTAATTCATTGACTTGGTTGCCATTGTCGGTCTAATGGAGCGTCATTAATTATTATTATTAATAATAAATAAATTGTCGCACAATCGCCTTCCTAAGTTCTTCCCAACTTATATATATATATATATATATATAACAAAATGATTTTAGTCTTTACAATAATGTTCTTTTGAATAACTGCTTTGACTTTCTACATAGGTTGCGTGGTCACCTATTTGATGGATCCTGTGAAGCAAATCACGATATCAATTTTTTTTCCCCTCGAGAATATAGATATTTTATTTTATATATTAATTTGTTTTAAATACGAATTTTATTACATCAAATCACAGTAAATCATTTACATATGATCAACAAATTTAATTCGAATACCCTTTGTTTGTTATATTTTGTATCAAGAGTAGGTGTCTTGTAAGACGGTCTCACGAATCTTTATCTGTGAGACGGGTCAACCCTATCGATTTTCAAAAAAAAAGTAATACTCTTGGCATAAAAAGTAATATTTTTTTATGGATGACCCAAATAAGAGATTCGTCTCACAAAATACGATCTGTGATATCGTCTCACACAAGTTTTTGCATTATATCAATTGATCAATCACCCAGATAAGTTAAATGTTTGGAATTTAATCTATATTAAAGTACCATTTAGTTCGTGGGATGATACAGATAAATCGAAATATAATGATAATACAACTATTTTTAAAACTTTAATTATTATTAAACTTGAGTAAAGACCAAATAGTGTTTAAATCGATTTAAATAATCACACCCGATCCGAAAATTTGAAAGCGGTGCTTGTTCAAAGCAGCCACCCTAGCCAGTTGTATACAATGTAAATGGCCTAAATTTTAAAGGGGGATTTAGGGCAGTTGAGTAGAGTTTACCATACATCTTCTAATTATGCCATACTACGTGCATCATTGACCAAATCTTCTCATTATGTTATTGTACTTCTATGTCGTGTTTTTAGCAGTGTTCTAAAAATTCTGTTTAAGCTTGAAGCTCGACAAAAACGTCCCGCTTCGGAGAAAAGCAGGGAAAAACAGTTAAATCGTAGTTTGACCGAATTAAGCGAAATTAATACTTTAATTAAGTGTACTTAAGCACAATTAATCGCAAATATTTATTTTTAATTTTTTATTTTGAAGATATGTCTTTTTTATTTTAAAATAATAAATTAATTTTATAATTTAGATGTTTATTTCTTAATTTTAATTATGATAAATCATGTCTGATAATGATTTGACAAATTTTTAGCATTTTTAATGTGGTCTAGTTGCAAAAACAAATAAAGATCGATTTTGAGATTTTTATGCTTTTATAAATATGAGAATTAATGCATCAGACTTAAATTTATCATATTTATGTATTATTTTATCTATTTATTGGTTTGAGATAATCACAATTACACTAAAAATAAAAAACGATTTTTCACGCGTAAGCATGTGCTAATCTCGCTTAAACTTGAAAAGCTTCCAGCTCGACATCCGCGTTTTGGGGCGCTTCACGTTTTTTAGAACCTTTGGATTTTAATATAAGGATTTGTGCATGACCGGATGAATTTCAAATTAATCTATTTTGAGAGGATTCGAAATCTACTTAGATAGATATTCACTACAATATAAAATTTTGGAATTCATAAATTCAAAATTGACAAACAAGTACAATTATAAGAACTTTAAAATCACTCTATCTGCATCATGGTTTGATTTGTTTTATTTTATTTTTTTATTTTTGTTGGAATGAATAATTTTCTGAAAAATCAATTTTTTTGCTCTCAGATTCAAACAAAAATCCATGTTGAACATGATTCGAACCTTTTTGTTACCATACATCCACATGGAATTGGGAATAAACTTGGGCTTTGTCCACACAATATTTGGGCAATTTCTTCATAAGAAAGCCCAACAATATATCTTGGCTGGGCCCATTCATAAAATCAAGCAAAATTTATATTTTTGACTGAAGCACCCACAAACATTAGACCAGTCAAATCGCTCCCAACCAAATCCTAAAAGTGATTGAATATTAGTTACTACAGATTTACCCAAGCCGATATATATTTGCAAATAAGTTTTTTTTATATTCGAAAATCTGTTTTCAATAATTGCACGAATAACTCATAAGCTACTTCATTACAATTACAACTGCTTTAAGGGAGTGTTTATAAAAGTTTAGTTTAGGTGTTTTTAAATTTTTAGTCAACGGAATGTTTAAAAATTATACGCAGACACTAAGAAGCACTTAAAATAAGTTTCAGCGAACACTACCAAAATATTTTTAACTTATATTAATCTTGTTTAATTGGCATAAGTTTATTTTCATTACACCACTTTAGGTATTGTTCAATTACAATTAACTACGCTCTATTATACATGTTACATTGACGGAGTAGGTTTAAAACACACTTAGAAAAAACATATAAATTCTAATGAGTCAAATTTACGAGAGATATCTTCAACTCGACCTAACCATGAAAAATTATTAATTTTTATGTTAAAACTATTATATTCAACTATAAGTATAAATCAGATTGATCCGTCTCATAAGAGACCTACTGTAACAAAAATATGTACATGTAAAAAGAATGTCAAGTGATTCAATATAAGGTAACATATTGATGAGGAGTCTAATTTGAATGGAATTTTTTTATCATAAAAATAATTATACACAATTTATATACTGAAAAAAAAAACGAGTATACAAATTTGAAAATAATAAACCGGTGCATAGAGCCATGTTCATTGAATTGATGGGCCAAAATCTTGCGTAGGCCCTATAATAAATTGCTTGCATCTCAGTTTTTTTCTTATATTCTTTTGGAAAAAATTATCCTAGCATTTAATAAGAAAACAATTTTATAATATCCGCAACTCGTGAGCATGCCCCGCAATTTTTGTTCGGAAAAGACCAAGTACAATGCAACAAAATCTCGACGCAGGGGTCACATTTCAGTTTTTACAAATAATATTTATGTTTACTTCAAAGTTTTCGACAATTATATATTTTGTTTAATATATATTATTGTAATCATGTAAATTATATTTTAAAATTTCAGAATATGTAAAAATAAAACATTAATATTTATCAAAGAAAATATCACATAATCTGTCACACGATGAAAGATTTAATATCAAGGATGCACTTTTATCTCCCAGAATCTTTTTTGAAAACAATTTTCCTAATATATTTTTTCCATATAATAGAAATTAATCCGAACATCGCCTCTAACCAATAATTAAATTTTGATTTAATGAAGCCACCTTTCGCGTTGCTAATTAATCAAACTCAAGCATGGTGTAATACTTGGAAGATCTCACAAAAACCAAGCCCAAACAAGATAAGGAAGTCTTTAGTTACTAAAATTTTTGCAACTGAATATTTTAAAATGAATGTTATAATTTTACCAAAACTTGATTGTAAATTAATGGTTGCTGATTTTTATCGGTTTTCATCTGCTAGATGGATTGTACAAATTAATTAACGAGTTAATCTCCTAAGAATGCTTTGAGACGATGGATATTTAACGATATTCGATCGATATTTTATCATGTTCCGCATCAAATTATACCAAATCTGAATCGAACTACGTATGAGGTGAGAATAATCGAAAGGGAAAAGGTAAATATATTTTCGGATAATTCAAAACAAATATACTTATATGCAAAAATATAATTAACAACAAACATATTACAATATTAGAATAAATGCATTTCCACGTAAATGGTACGCGTAAATAACAACGGGAATAATTCACATGGTAGCGAGGCAAAAATGTATGTTTCCCTCATTTGAAACCCTCGAATTTTACTATAAAATAATTGCTAAAAAAAACATATTTTATTGTCAGTTGTGTCGTCAAGAAATAAATTGAAGACAACTGAAAAATAAATAATATTATTATGATATTTATAATTAATGGAAATGAATTAACTTGAATATTTCTTGATCACATATAGCTCCATAAACGGATATCGGTATCCTCGTAAGTATCTTCTGCCATCAAAGGATCAAAGAACACCCCATTTATCATGTCATTGTACTTTGGAGAATCAAAGTTGTACCACGAGGCCATGGCCATGTAGTCACGAACATGTGAAGCATCCAATGAAATATGATCATCTTCATCAATAATTTGAAGCTCACAATAATTAGAGGAAGATGAAAGAGACGTTGATGAACTCGAATCAAACGACGATAAAGTAGTAGTAGCAGTCATACTAGTGTTAGACGAAAGGCTTAGATTTTTTGGGGTTTCTAAGAATATGGCGTTGGGTGATGCTGTTGGTGGTTTCGCTATGAACTTAGAAGAACTAGGGCTCGGATTATACGGGTTTCCAAGAACCATGTCGTTCGCCGCAGCGGCTGCTGCTGCGACTCGTTGGATGGATTTGGGCGACATGATTACGTTTTCAGGGTCAATATTTTGTTGGTAAGCTTTTGAAAGTGGGAAATTCAGATTGGCTGAGGATCCCTTTAGGCATAAAACTGCAGCATCATAAGCTCTAGCGGCTGCCTCTGGTGTAGAATAAGAACCTAACCAGATTCTTGTCTTCTGATTTGGTGCCCTTATCTCAGACACAAATGAGCCCCAACTCCTCATTCTCACTCCTTTGTACTTGTTCTTGCATTGAGATTTTGGTGTATTGTTTGTCGATGAGATCTTGTTTTTTGTCTTCACCATTCTTGGGAGTATTCAAAAACCTTATTTTTCGAGAAAAGGGAAATGCAAATGGGAAGTGATTTTGGAATGACAAGGGATATCTGATATTTATAGATCCATTTTCTGAATGCAAGATTTTTCTTCAGCTAATAATTAAATCTTATAATATAAAGTGAAATTTTTTAAACAATATATTTATTCTGTATAGGATATAAAACTAAACTGTTTGAAATATGTAATCGAAAATAGGAATATCCCATTGTCAAAGAATAGTAATGTCAAAATATGAAATAACATGCAATGTTGGTTGACAGACGATATTTTCCAGTAATTTATACTGAGAATCAGATGTTTCTTACTTCACACGACAATGACTTTTCTGCCCTCCGTCGGTAAATAATTCCACTTTTTAGGTAATTGAAAATATTTTAACAAGGATAGAAAAAAGTTTACGGGTCTTTCCAAGAAGGGCCGATCTATTAATCAACATAATTAGTAGGAAAACTGATTCCACAATTTTTAACGCAAACAACCCAAAACGTTAATTAAGATGTATTCCCAGTCCACGTGATATTAATTTAACTTCGAATTTTTGAATAAATAAATTCGCATTTGTATATACATTTTATTTTTAACTTTAATTTAATATTCACCATTTTTATTTTGACATTCACACACGTACACACGATTTTATATTTTAACTAAACTCTTATGAAATGGAATTAAGAAAATAAATTCTAAAAACTATTTGTACTAAAATGTAAGCGATATCAAATTTACACGCTAAGGAAAATATTTGGAAAACCTTACAATTTAATTAAAGTTGAAGTCCCTAGCTATATCATTCATCATTCATTCATTCATTCATTCATTCATTCATTCGATACATCACTTCTCTTATTCGCCGCGGTAGAGAAAGTCTTTTGAGAAGACTTGTTCAAATATATTTGCAGCAATGGCAGTAGTTGTTAAGTTAGCACACTTGGAAAAAAGCAATGGAATTAAATTAGAAGCATCTCAAGAATATTTAAAAATAAATCCTATTATTATCAAATTAATTGGTCGTCCTTATAGATTATTTTGACTGATGAAAAGAGAAAACCACGAATTTATTGTACGATTGCATGAGTAACATGTTGAGTACAGCAGAGAGATGTCCAAAATTTCAAAGGAAACATTAATCAAATTGCCCATTAATGAACCATTGGTTTTCTACATTGAACTAAACTCAAACCATGAGTTCCTCTAGAAATAAATTGGGAAGAATAATTTTAAAAAAATAAAGAAAGAATAATAAATTTGTTCGCACAGTAAAAAATTTGACATTTAGGTTACCTCTCTTTAGGCAACAAAGTCATTTGGTCACATGGGGTAGCTTAGAATTAATTATAGATTTAACCTACCGTATCTTAGACTAATTATTTATAATAATCATTTTCCGCTATATATATATAATTCATGGATTGCATAAAATCCTACGAGTTTATACTCGCAAATTAAAATAAACTCCGATCTATTACATGTATATATAATTTCGTAAAATATAATATTCGAATATATATAATAAAGTAAAGTGTCAATTGTCGATCAACATTTTACAAAAAAATTAATTAAATTTTAGGAAGCATTATGCATATTTAAGTGAAGTATCCTTATTAATTAATTCTGTCATATGCAGCTTCCTGGATTTTGCGAGAAGCCTGGGAGGAGTGTGCCTCTATTATTGAATGAATATTTTAGTAATTGAATGAAAAAAATAGTAATAAAAAAGCAAATTAAACATGGGTAATTAAATTGATAAAAGAGTAGAAAAAATAATATTAAAAATGAAAATTTGACTGTATATTTGGAAAAAACGAAAAATAAAATTCGTCCCATATATATATATATATATATATATATGATAGGATGCTGTATAATAGTCCATTAATTTAAGAAAATGAAGATATTAAAATAAAAAAATAATTAATGTACATTTAGAGAAGAAAGCAGCTGGTGCTGCTCTGTCATGCATGGAGACTAAGAACGCGTTATCTCATAACTTCATGTTTCTCGTTGTTTTTCTTCCATCTTTCAGAAATCAAGGGAAACAGAAACGCCATTAATAAACTATTAAAAAACTAAAATTAATATAATAATTAATCTCATTGAATAATAATAAAATAATACATTTTTAGAATATATAATAAGCACAGACGAGCTTGAAAATGGAGAATGAAGGCAAAAAAATGTAATTTTTTTAGGGAGATCAAGAGTAAATATTAGGAGGAAAGTGAAAAAATATAATTATTTTTAGATAGTTAATGAAATTAAAAAATTAAGAAAACGTGTGTCACTATATATATGCATGTTTAATTTTATGGGCAACGGGCTTAAAGCATGCCTCAATCGGCTTCTTAATTACTTTTGAAAAACATTTGGGGTATTATTAGACTTTAAAAAAAAATCAAATGTAGGATTTTGATAAAAGCGATTGAAAATTACATGATAATGACTCTTTCTATTTGGGTCAGGTTTCACACATGAAAAACGATATACCAAAAATAAAATTTACGATTTGCGATTTTAAGTTGCAATTGAATTGACATATTTGATTTGACGAAAAATTTGAATGACATCATTATGAATTTGCCAACATTTAATTAATTACCAATAATTTGTATTAAATTAAAGTTGTATACACGTATAAATATAATAATAATTTTATTTTGATGGACTTTGCTCTTATTATTATTATTATTATTATTATTATTATTATTATTGTACCAACTCATTCTCACACACCATCCCGCCTCCTTCCAGCTTCAAAATTATAAATTTAAGTTGTATTTTAAATTATTTTTTCTTATATGTGAATTACGATCACGTTTCTATTTTTCTTATTCATCGCGTAAATAATTTACATTTATAATGAAATTAAAATGATCGAATAGCTGTTGGATTCGTATTAGGTTATATAATAATTAATTATTTACTTATAAGTGTGAACTCTGGGTAGAGGACCTTCCGTACGTACCCCAGCCAGCATCGATTTGCGCAAAGAGACATTGTACTGTCATTAATTAGTAGGCCAATACAGCTAATGGTGCGTGGACTATGTTTCTTAGGTCAAAAAGGGCAAATAAGTTATTTGGTGATCGATGGTTTCATAAATGTTCAATTTGTTTTAGGATAAGATGACAGAAACATTGAATCTCGGAGGTTGTCGGACCATGAAGACTCAGGCAACGACACATACATGCCGGAGGGAAATAACTCAGAAGAATGCGATATATTCAATTCGATTTTTCATGACAAAATCAACTCCATGGACAAGTAGTTTTTAATATATTCAGGCCGAGACTTCCCCTTTTTTAGATCACTTAGGCACCACTTGTTTCAAAAGAAGAATATAATATGCGAATGATTTTGCCAGGACTTTCTAATTGACACAGGCCACCACTAAAAATGAAGGGAAAAAAAAAGAGGGTAGGATTTGGGGCCCAAATTTCATAATTTGAAACGAGCCCATTAATCATCGGGGCTTCTGTGGGTAGAGCCCAAAGAAAAATGATAAAAGAAAAGTGCGGGAGAAGGTGCCAAATAATAGTACGTGTCCGAATTAGGAATTCCAGTCAATGACATGGCGAATTTTCATTTGTTCAAAGGACCTGTAACTTCGTGGAGCCAGGAATCCTCAATTGTAAAAGCTCACTACTTTAGTCAAACTCGACACCTAACCTTACAACGCGTGCATTCCACGATCAAAAAAGTCAAGCGTTGCGTTTCTGGTTCCATCAGCTTCAAACCCGTCGAACTCCTCAGACATCCATCCAGTAAAAAACACTGGCATTTTTACGTGTAAATTCAATATATCGTATTTAAATAATTATCAAAATGAAGTTGGTGGAGGCGGCGATATTGCTGGTGGTGATGATCCCGGTGGCGCGTGGATTATGGCTGAACTTGCCGAGCTCGGGGTCAAAGTGCGTGTCAGAGGAATTGCACGGCAAAGTCGTCGTTCTGGGTGATTATCATTCTTTCTTCGGCGAACAAGATGATTCGAATAATACTGTCGCACCCACTGTATCGGTTAAGGTGAGGCTTCAATTTTTCAGTTTAGTTGATTGATAAACTTGCCCCGACCCAGCAGAACTTTTCGATCCAGAAAACTTTCGGTGTTTATTCGATACTTTAGGCAAATTCTAGTAACTAACTGATATAAGTACGAGCAGATCTGACCTCTTGTCCTAGTTGATGGGATCAGCACAAATTCTAGGTTGTAAAAATATAATATTGACTTCCTTTGTCTCCATTTAACCGTTGGTTTGCTGAATCTATACGTATCTTGGTAAATGTGTTACCATCTCATCATCAGGAGCTGAATTTATTTGGACACTCGATCGCATTAGTTAACTAGTTTGAAGATGTTCTCATAATCTTACCATCTGTTCTAAAGTTGTGTATATTCAGGCACTTGATCACAGGAGCTCGCATATAAATTTGTATTTAAATTTCACCAGATTATTTTTTCTAAAATGTATGTCAATGATGCTTAAAATGTAACCAAGTCTCCAAAATTCACGATCCACCACTGCTTAATCATGTACGAGGATATGCGTTGCAAGCACCTGCCCAATTCATGGTCTTGGCGAGTCTTATAGATGGCATAGTTAATTAATAAAAGAAATAAGTTGTCCCAATTTGGTTGTTATTGTTGTTGGTTTATCTTTCTCTCTCAGTTTCTGGAGCTAACTGGCAGCCTTGAATTTCCAATTCTTGTTCAATTCAGTTTGAAGTCTTAACAATATGTTAGAAAGCTGCTGCTTTCCTCATACACGGTATCAAATCTGGTTGTATTTTATGAAACCAACAAAACCCTTACAATTTCAAGAGATCTGGGTTCTTCGACTTTTTTTTTTTTTTTTGCTCTTTTGATTGATTCGCTTTCTCTACATTATAGATTTAAAAAATGGAAGCTCATATAGACGCTTTATTATCTTTATTAGGTTACTTCGCCATATGGAACCGAGCTTTATCACCAGGAAAATACCTCTATTGGACAATTCGCATTTACAGCGTCTGAAACTGGTAGCTACATGGCCTGCTTCACCGTGGATGGTGATCATCATGGAGGCAAAATTGTGACGGTAGGGATCGACTGGAAAACAGGGATTGCTGCAAAAGATTGGGATTCAGTGGCAAAGAAAGAAAAAATTGAGGCAAGTTCATGCAATTTTCATATGTTGTTATTCGACTATCTCTCTGTCACTTTCAAATTTGTAGTTATCTTGTTGTATAATCATGAGCTGTAAATTTAATCTGCTTGTAGGGTCTCGAGCTTGAGTTGACAAAGCTTGAAGGAATTGTGCAAGCAATTCACGAGAATTTAAATTACCTGATTTCTAGGTAATTTCCGAGGCCACATCCAATTTCACCTTCCTTGTTATGCAGCCAAGTTTGTCTTTCCCTTTTCTTGCAAGTGTTTTGTTTCGAAACTATCTTAAATTTTCTTCTTTTCACAATGAAGGTATTTACTAACTTTCTAGTCAATCACTTCTTTGCCGGTTCAGTATTTTTGTTGTTGGCGACGAATCGGGAAAATTACAATAATAAAGATGTTGCTTATTTGAAAATCAATGTGTATTTTAATGAATTGATAATTTTTTGAAACCTAGGGGGAACCATTTATTTTTGATGAACTATTTTGATGGAATGAACCTATGGTCTACATAAAAGAAATATTATTTGACCGATTATATTATGACTTGTTTTCGTGTTATGTTCGGCCAAAAATTTATTTTATTTTTTGCAGGGAAGCGGATATGAGGGAAGTGAGCGAGAAAACAAATGCTAGAGTTGTGTGGTATAGCATTATGGCCCTTGGCCTGTGCATTGTCGCTGCCGTATTCCAATTGTGGTATCTGAGGCGCTACTTCCAGAAGAAAAAGCTTATTTAGAGACAACAAAATTACTCGTTAATTACTCATTTTTTTCGCCTTAGCAATGTACTCTGAAGTGCTTAACAATTTTTGAAGAATATTTTTTTGGTCTATGGGATTAACTTGTGGTCCGCATCTCAAGTGGTAAAAAAATGTACAATTCGAAAAAAAAAATTATCGAGAACTTTCATTAAAAGTATTTGAACTTTCACCTGTAAAACATGTTTGATGATTTCAGTAAGAGAGTATATTTTAAATAAGATTTGATGTCTGAATAACACATGTTTTGATGATCAAGTGTGCACACAAATCACAAATGAATTTATAGCAATAAGCTCCTCCATCACTTTCATATTAAATAAAATACAGTTACAAGGTAAGCTACCATTTTGAATAGTCTATGAGCTAAATGCAGCGGCTATCTTTTTTTGAACAAGTTCGACTCCAAGGCGGGGTGACAATCTTGGAAGCACCTCCTGCAACAGATATCGGAGTCTCTGAGATTTTCAGATTTAGAAAACAACCTAAACAAGCTTTATTAAACAAAACGAATACAACTATTTCTCACAACTTGTGCGAAAATCCAACATCTCCATATCCGAGTTGGGGAAAGCGGTCGAGGAATTATATTTTAAACTAACTTAAAGAAAGTTCATGCATAGATCCAGAAATTCTAACACAAAATTTTAATTATTCGGGGAATTCTCGCTCTCGTCTTGTCCCATTAGACGATGGGGATTTGATCCCCACGGTTTCCCCTAACCCGAAAAAAAAGGGATCGGGCGGATACGGGTGGAGATAGAATTTCCATCCCCATCCCCGTCCCATTGTCATCCTTAACTCCACTCCATCGAGGTTATCTCTTAGACCATATGAATAAAATGAAGTGATGTCTTTTCTTAATATCTGTCCCATTGCCATCCTTAACTCCACTCCATCAAGGTTATCTCTTAGACCATATGAATAAAATGAAGTGATGTATTTTCTTAATATAGCCCATTCTTGCTAGCTATCTCTGGATCTGATGTTTGTATATGTCTAAATCTTTTAACAACAAGTGGGGACATTTATTCAACGTATGAAAATGTAAAATAACATCACTTCGGTAAAAGATTTGAAATAAGCTAAGCACCATTTCTCCAAGGATTAATTGACACTGATTAATTGCAAACCTCGGTGCCATCTTCTCGGACTCTGGCCAACACAGGTATCTCATACTGGTAAAGCTTCTCCCACTCGGGATTACTCGTGATATCCCTTATCTACAAAAACCCAAAGCAGTTTTTAATACTTATGGGAAACATTGGAATTTGAACTTGAAAATTGTTTCAAAAGCAATAATTTTAAATACACTGGAGCAATTTAATGCGTTCCAAAGTTGCACATAAAATAGAGTTTAAAATTTTTCGATCGGGCAATTTCATGAAGGATTCGAACCTCATAACAAATCCTTCGCTTTAGAATTATATGCATCCAGACTTCAGCAGAGAGTGAAACGAAATTAGGAGATGTATTCGAACCTGTAGCTGGACATCATGGATAGAATGTGGCCCGGAAAGAGAGAATGCCGCATCGAGCTTTTCTTTGAGGCCATCGCACAAACAGCATCCGGGCTTAGAGTAGAGTATGAGTTTTCTTCTAGGCGCCGAGGACGAAGCAGACAAAGCTGATGCGGTGAATAACACCGTTTGGGCATTAAGGACGGTGGGACTAAATCCAAATCTCAAATTCTTGCATAGTAATGGTCTGGCGGCCACATTTCGAATGGGAATCCAACTCGCCATTTTCGTTTCAGTCCCCTCTACCTGATGCTTCCTGTTCCAAAATCGGGTCAAGAAACCGATGAAGCCTGAAATGCGACTTTATCTTATGATGGAAGAGTCGTGGTTAAGATGCTATTCGAGGCAATAAGACCAAACCGCAGTGTTAATTAAGCAGTCAAAAAATAGAACATAATATTTTTATATGATATTTTGGAATGTCTTAGATTAATAAGAGTAAAGTTGTTCTCCTGAACATCCATTGTGAGCATCGGTGAGATGATGTAAATCAAATAAGTGGATGTTATTTCAATTGTGCTCACATTTACGTCAAAAATAGATGTCCAAGATATCAAACCTCTGATTTGGAATGTTCGTCGGTCTAAAAAATAAATTTGCAGTGAGTACTTAAGAATGAGGATATCGATTATTAATTTATAAAAAATAATTAATTCAAATTGATTAAAAAAAGTAAAATAAAAACTCTTGTATGCTCAAATAACTGAGCACAAAAAGTATAAATAATGTATCTGATAACAAAAATCACAAATTATATATATATATTTTAAAATTCATTTATTCAAAAAGGATAAATAATGTAAATTGTAAAATTTTGATTTGACATAGAGAAAGTAAGCTTACATATGCCGAGCATTTTTTTATCTAATAGAATGGAAGATGAATGTAAATATTCTCTTTTACAATTCATGCCAAAATTTAAACTGAAAAATGGAATATAAATAAGGTTTTTTAACACAATAAATAGATTTATGTGGATAATATCCAGTCCAACTCGATTTCCATTCCTATAGAATACAAATCCATTTCCATATAGGGTCTCCCTATCTCAATGTAACCTTTTTTAGGGGTGTATTGGTTATAGACTTTTAATGACTTTTATGGAGTTTAAAAGTCTAGAGGTATTCAACCTAGACTTTTATATGCTCCATAAAAATTTAGTGGTATTCAATGTAAACTTTTGTAGAATTTTAAAAAGTCATGTGGTATTCAAACTTGACTTTTAAAAACTCTACAAAAGTCTATATGTATTCAAAATATCAATAGACTTTTAATGACTCTATGGAATTCTATTAAGTACAAGAATTATAGTCTAAGGTACAACAATAAAATGTCAACAAAAGTCTTTGATTCAACCTAAAGATTTGGATGTACATTTAATTGAGAAATCTCCCAAATTCAATACAAACTTTCATTCTTTTCTCATCTATTTATTTTTTCTTTTATTTGTACTTTTTAAAAACATAATTAAAATTTAAGTTTTTTTATTAATTATTATATAACATTTTATTTTTAATTATTTTCTTTAATTTTAGTTAATCTATATATTAAATTATTGTATAAGAAAATTCATGCCGATACTATACCAAAATTTTCGGTATACCGAACCAAAAAAATCTTACATTTTAAAAAAATTTATTATTTATTGTTTTAAAATATTATATATTTTAAAATTTTTGTTTATTTTTCCGTTATTTCGATATATACCAAAATTTTCAAATTGGATATCGTTACCGTACCGAACAATTCGGTATTGTTACCGTACCGTATCGAAATCTTCGTATATTTAAAATTCGGTAAATTCAATATTTTTTTGTTATAGTAATCTCGGTATACCGTAAATTCGGTATTTTTTCCCACCCCTAACAGGGTTTGTATTGATATGTGCTATATTACACAATTTTCTTTGAAAGAAGTGTCAATTTGATGAATTTCAAATTGAACTAGATAATGAAACTCAATTGTCTTTATCAGCACAAGTTTATGAAGGTGACGACTTTGATCAGTTATTTAATACTCAAAAATAACAACGAGCAAATTCTAATGCATGGAGGTATATCATAGCCAATGGAATGTAGAACGATGTTGATCAAATTGTCAGTAATGATTAGATTTTTTTTATAAAAAACTACTCATTATTTCGAGTGTTCTTTTAATAAAATTTTATTATGAACTTATAAAAATATTATTCATTAATATGTTGAATTGACATAAAGAATTGAAATTTTGATTTCAATAAATTGGATATTTCATTTGTCGTTTTTCACAAATTAAATTGATTTAACTTTTAAGTAAGTAAAATTCATTTACATTCATAAATAAAAATAATAATTTAAAATTGAAGAGGTTATCTATGTCCAATAATTATTTTAAAAAATTAATAAAAAAATAAATCACAATTATAAACAAAATTCACTTAATTATATGAAAAAGTTTACAAAAGTCTACAAAAATCTTGAAAAAAAGTCTATAAGAGTCTATGAAATTTGTTTTATAATTCTATGAGATTCCATAAAAGTCAATAAAAATCTATTAACTCCACAAAAGTCCATCATTTAAAAAAAGTCATTAAAAATCTTTGAAAGTATAGAATGAATACACCCCCTAATTTCATGACACTGATTAATGATTTATTTCATCATACCCATGTGGGCATTGCCCCCATGATAGGATGGATGACCAAGATTTGCCCATGCATATGTAGGACCAACTTTTTTTTTTTGAAATTGTATATGTAGCAAGATCTTACCCGTTGAAATGAAGTGAGTGTAATGCTCACATATGTAGGATCTCATTAACCCTGATTAATTGTGAGAACAAAAAGGGTTGCCAAGTTAAACACAACTTTGTCTTGTTAAAGTATCAATAAGTTGTTTTCACGTCAAGTGATTCATCTACATGTTTTGAAAATAATAATTTATCAAATAGAATACTTTTGTGTGTTGGTAGGTGATTTGCAATTTGCATGGCTAGAGAAATATGAACAAAAATAGAAATTTAAAATTTAGGTAAGAACAATCGGAGGGTGAGTCGATATTCAACGATAAAATAGACAAATTGGAGAGAAAAATATTTTGAGTAATTGACTTCTTGTACTAGGGTATTGCTATAAGATGCTGTCTAATTATTCTTATCCATTGTCATGTGTGATGTCTACAGAATACATAATGGTCTCCACAAAAGTTACATGATTTTATTTGATAAAAATAGAGTAGGTCGATCTGTTGTGAGACGGTCTCACGAATCTTTGAGACCGTCTCATATAAGTTTTTGTCATAAAAATATCATAAAATTCCGTTTTCCATATGCTTGCAGTTTATCTATAACTATCATACAATATCCACTTTTTAAAAATTTTAAAACTATTGAAATATTATTTCATCTTTATTTAAGCTTTTATATTTTTACAATATAATTCTTACTGAAAAAATTATTATAAAAAAAGTATACTTAAAAATAACAAGAAAATCTAACATAGTCAATATGCATGCATGACCTGCCAAAGATACATATATATACATCTCAAAGTTGTTATTTGATCAGTGACAAGTAGTTCGATCTCTCCTATCAACATCTTATCGGACGGAGCTTATAGCACAACGTTTATCCATTGTGATTTATCTGACAAGTGTAGTTTGTGAGCTATTGCGTTAGCTAGATGATTTATCTAATATACACCTGAAAAACAGTGGTCGTGAATTCACACATCGTGAAAAATAAAATGGAATAAAATAATATATTTCTTCCCCCCCCGTATGTAAAATGGAATCCACCAAAATTGGACATTGGAATCTTAACACGATAAGCACTAATTTCTTTTTCATTTAATGGCATTTCACGATTATCTCGTCTTGTCTTGAATAATATTTATAAATTATTTTAAAAAAATATTTGTGAGCTTTTTCTTTACAAATTTGCAAAAAAAAAATAAAAAATTATAATAACTTTTTGTTAAACTTTTGCACACGCTACTTTAATTTAATCAGATTTGAACACACGTGTTTATTCAAATATCTTTATTTATGAGTAAAAAAAACAAATATATTTATTTATATTTGATTGAAAAAGTATAAATCGTTCTACTCGATAAACGAAATAATAATTCCATAAAGATGTTTGTTGTGACGCGTTATCACAATAATGATCACCGACCGTGGAATTTTATAAATTTTAATAAAAAAATTATGTGATTCGGAGTGATCGATTATGCTCAAAATTAAAATATTTTATATTAATTCTATAAATTGTTCCATTTGATGCACTTCGCTTACATATCAAAATGTCAATCAAGGAGACCTGCAATTCATTTTTTATTTTAATTTTAAAATTGAAAATATATTTCTAATTAACCCCAACTTTGAAATCACAGGGTTGGATCGGAAGTGAGTGACGTTGTATCTATTTTTTCACGAAAATTTCGCTATATTTTAGATATTATTACATAAGATCGTCGTTTTTTTAATATGGATAATCAGTATTGCATACCAACTCAAAAATTATATATATAAAAAACACATTATTTTGAGTTATCCTTTATAATAGAACTGAATATTTGTAATTCCGTATCTAATTTTTTGTACGTATCGTATGACAGATCAAACACCATGTTTCGAGTATGAATAATTGTTGCCCAAATCACCATATTTACATCATCAATGATATAGTGGTCATCTTAATTACAAGCACTGATTAATTTAAAAGTTGAGATTCTAAGAACACAACTTGATTACAATGTATTCCATTTTTGAGAAAAGTGTCCACTCATCATCCACAATGAAGAAACAATAGCCCTACATTACAATCACTAACCACTAAACCCTAACAAGATTTGTTGGTCAATAAACTTCCAAATAATATAACATAAATTACCAAATGAGCCAAGTTTCCAGGAATTAAAGCTCTACAATTTTAACAAAAGGAGCTATCAAAGTGGATAAATTAATTTGTTTAGAAAGATAACGATATTGGACACCCTTTTTTTGGACGTCGTATGATACACATCGATATATTATCTGATGGAGATCCATGGTTTTATTTATTTATTTTTATTTTGGCTGTTTTCAGTCAATTGTGAAATTCCTGTGGCCTAGTGTTATGGACTGGTATCTTTGGGTTTCTTTCAGTTTTTTTTTTTTAATCAAAGAGTCCTTTAGCAGTATTTTAATTTTGTTGATGAAAACTATTTTAAAATATAAATAATTTATGTATAACTTCTATGAATTATGGCGTGATAATTTATATATTCTCATCGAATGTCACATTTAAGTTATATTTTATAAAATTTCGTTTTTCTTTTTAGTAAATGGAGAGGATATTTTGAAAAATTTGGCACGTTTGGAGATCAAAATTAGTTTTTGAGCCGGTCCCAATCCCAAATCTAGTATAAATTATTGATAATATAGGTCAGCTATATAGTATGTATGTTTTGATTTATATTTCATATAAAAAATATTATTTTTAATTATTATTTATTAAGTTCGAATGATAATTCACAAAAAGATTTAAATTCCAGTTTAAGTGAAATAATTAAAAATTGGTTCTTTCAATAAATTTGACTGATTAGTGTAGTAGTGGACAATATCAAGGGGTAGAAAAAATCTTTAAAAGTGTCGATGCTTAATAAATTGTATAAGTATTTAAAAGATTATATAAGTATTTAAAAGATTAGTGCGCTGATTGTTTTCTAATTTTTCAGTGCGGGTCATGAGTTCTGATTCAAAACAGATATCATAAACATAAAATATATGTTTTAGCAAGTTATGAGAAAACTATTTTTTTGGTCTTGTTTTTTTGTTTTTTTTTTTTACTTTGCGATTTTGGTCATCTATATCACGAATTTCGGTTTTAGTCCCATGTATATATATTTTTATTTTTGACAATTTTAGTCATTTTTCATCGAGAATGCTGATATAACATTTTATACGTCAGCGTCGCATTCAAAAGTGTCTTAGTGTCACGTTAGTGTCAAATCCAATAAAGATTAAAATTGCTAAAAAAACAAATATAATAATTAAAACTGAAATTTGACAATATAGACGATTAAAATTGAAAAAAACAAATATAAACGACCAAAAAGCAATTTTTCCAAAATTTATTGCAGATTTAAAGAAGCATACCACGAATTAAATGAGTTAATATTTCGAGGCAATGGAAAGATGAATGTTAAGAATATAATCGATATGCACAACCACAGTCTCGTCATGGGTTCCAGGTTCACAAATATGACGTTGTATTTTGGGAATCAAAGTTGTGCTTTATGTTTTGCTTTTGTGGGTATAAAAAGGCACAACATTTATGCTTGTGTATTCCATGCGAAGAGAGAAATCAAATGGGTTGCCAAAGTCTATGGGGACTCCTAAAATCGCCTTTTCTCAACAAGTTGAAGCCTTATCTGGCCATGGTTTCGCTTCAATTTGGCTACTCCGGAATGTACATCATCGCCCTTGTTGCTTTGAAGGGTGGATTTAGTCACTGGATCTTGGTTGTCTATCGTCATGCAATTGCCACCCTAGTTTTTGCTCCATTCGCATATTTTCTTGAAAGGTACACACACACACACACACGTATATTATATATGCGTGTGTGCGACAAAACGATCACGAAAATAAGATAAAAGTTATATCATGAGAAATTCGCATGGAGCGTAGGTCCTGCTATGGCACCACATAGTTATACTTAAGTTTATATGGTAAAATGTACTAGCTGGTAGTTAATTTTCATATAGTATGTGAATATGATATTTAATGTGATGTTATTTTTATTTTTTGCAGAAAAACAAGGCCTAAAGTGACAAAATCAATATTATTGAAGATAGCTGTGCTTGCTTTCCTCGAGTAATGTCCTCCGACTTCTCACATGTTTTATCTTACCGAAGCTTACAGCAACAATATATATTCTTTGTTAGACATGCATGTCTTTAATTTCATATATAATAAATTCGCCTCAAATATTTTTTTAAGGGGTAATAATTTTTGTGATTAACTAAATTGTTTCATTTTGAGTTTTTTTTAATTATTGACGTGATGTCAGACATGTCGTTATTTTTTTGCTCTATGTCGGCATTTTTCAACATTCCATCTATATTTTCAAGCGCTGGCATATGTGAAGGAACTATTAAAGTTCTACTTGAAGAGACTATATGGTTAATAAAAAAACATATTTTTTTATTATTCTAAAATAATCCATACTATTCGTGGCAGTTTGGTAATTTCAATATGACAAAAACTTGTGTGAGACGGTCTCGCGAGTCGTATTTTGTGAGACAAATATCTTATTTGGGTCATCCATGAAAAATATTACTTTTTATGCTAAGAATATTACTTTTTATTGTGAATATCGGTAGAGTTGACCCGTCTCACAGATAAAGATTCGTGAGACCTTCTCACAAGAGACCTATTCTCAATATATAGAAAAATTGCATAATGTCACTAGTGTTTTGCTTTCCGATTCCATCTAACTTAATTCGAATATTTCTCTTAATTCTATTATATGTATCCTTCTTTAATTTTTCGTTTATTGTTCTTGCAAGCCATTATTATATTCTTGCAATATTAAAATAATAATTTTTTTTATTAAACCTTTTAATTGATTAATTAACAGGCCGGTGCTGGACCAGAACCTGTATTATATGGGAATGCAGTATACGTCTGCTACATTTGCATCTGCCATTGTTAATGTTCTTCCTGCCTTCACTTTCATATTGGCAGTAATATTCAGGTACAAATATCTCTCCATTGACTTTAATATAAATTGATAAATCTTGGTCACACAATGCTCGAATATATTGGTCGTGAGATCAGAAGCATTTCACGTTTCTTTAATTATTGTTTTTGAAATAAAATTAAAGATCCCTCAATTTAGTGTTCTTGAAATTAGCTTCATGTTGGATCAATCACCTCGAGTGATTTAATCTATTTGTTTCAAAGGTAACAGGAAATCATAGGCGAAAGCCATGTAAATTTTTTTTTTATATATAAAAGAATTTCTAAATGAATTTAGTGCAAACTTTTTGGTACTATTCCTCAGGTTGGAGAAAGTCAATCTAAAAAAAACGTACAGCTTGGCTAAAGTGATCGGTACATTGGCGACAGTGGCGGGAGCAATGATAATGACATTATACAAAGGCCCCATTGTGGATATTCTGTGGTACTCTCACGGCGGCGGCCACCAAAAAACCGCTGCCGTCTCTGCTGATCAGCATTGGATCACAGGCACTATTATGGTGTTGTCTTGTATAGTGGGCTGGTCTATGTTCTTTATCTTGCAAGTGGGTTTTTTTTATTTATTTATTAGAGAATCATTAAATTATTGCTGCATTATCAGTCTTGAGATCGAAAAAAAATGGAGTTCAATTTTTGTACAGAATAAAACATTGAAGGAATACCCAGCAGAACTATCTCTCACATCTTTGATATGTTTAATGGGGACGGTGGAAGGTGGAATAGTCGCCGCGATAGCGGAACCACACAGGAGTGCTTGGGTTATTGGATTTGATTTAAGGCTTCTAGCTGCTGCATATGCTGTGAGTTTATTTTATTTTTATTTTTAAAAAAGAGAAGATTACAGCAAATTAATATTTATTTTGATGACAAAAAGGGAATAGTTTGCTCTGGAATTGCATACTACCTGCAAAGTGTAGTGAACAAAGCAAGGGGTCCGGTGTTCGTTACCGCATTTAGCCCTTTGAGTATGATCATTACTGCTATCTTGGGAGCCATTGTTTTGTCCGAGCAGGTTCACCTTGGAAGGTAATTATCTAAATGATGTTAAATTTCACTCTGAATTTTTTGAGTTATCTCGGCAAATAAGGCTAGTGAAGTGATTGATTAATTTTGGGTTCTTTTATTTTGAAATTGTAGTTTAATTGGAGCCGTCGTTATAGTGTTTGGACTTTACTCCGTGATATGGGGCAAAAGCAAAGAGAATGTTGATTCAAAGGGATTAACGAGTGATATGACTAAAGCCCATAAACTGTCTGATGGTGTCGGCATAAAAAATCAAGTGATTCTTGATAAAGATATCGAAATTGGTGCAAATTCAAAGTTTTTATCACTCCAAAAGACATGAAATGCTAATCAAGATGACATATAATTTTGACATATTTTGTAACATATTACTTATTATTCAATAATTATGCCACTTTATCATGATGTATCCCTTTTTAGATATTAATGTACTTTTAGATATTAAATATACATTATATGTGTCGAACGTAAATATAATTTAGAAGAACCAAAGTTATTCTTGCTTTTGAATCATAAGAACAATTAGCTCAGTACATGCATACCTGGTATTCATCATGACAAATACATATGCTATTTGAGATTGTATTCGATCTGTAAAGGAACTTTTTAATATGGCAATAACTAACTAATCGATCGGGACGGGGATCGGGACGGGGATGTGTCTTTAGAATCCTAATAGGTCAGGTATTCAGTCTCGACTTATTGTCGTCCCTGATGATTGTAATAGTGTGCATTGTGAAATAAACCCGATCCAAAAATTACAAATTGGGCCGGGCAAAGTATAATCGACGACAATGTGCTCAAGTCCAGAATACAAGCGCGGGAAAAAATAAAAAAGCCAGAACCGCGCGGGAAATCCAAACGACAGATAACCTAACGCTTCCACCGGTTCCAGGAATCCTACCACTTTCAATATTTACTTTTTGCTCCCTATTTCAGGGGTGAAAGTGCGATTCAGTTTTTAAGTATTTCTGGCTCACCAATTCTCTCGTGAATCGAAATTCCCCTTCTCCCCGACGTAATCGAGCGAGAGATCGGTCAAAATCCAACCTTAATTCTGCTATGGAGGGGATGGGAGTCAGGCGGCGAATGGTACAATCCACGCTCTTTCCTCACAAGGAGAGCTCAGTCAAGGAAGCTGAGAATTGCGATCTGATCCAAATCGAGGTTGGAAACGGGAATAAAGAAGAGGAGGTGAAGGAAGAGGAGGAGTGTGGCAGCATAGAAAAACGCAGGAAAACTAAGAGAAAGCCTAATTCTGAAAAAAAAACGACACCGCCAGGTTCTTCTACAAAGGTTTGTGGTATACCTCGTACTTTATTAATTGCTCGACTTGATCGGCACTTTTTGCTTGTTTTGATGAAGAGCTTGTTGTTGCTACCTCAATGAGTTTAGGACATTGTCACTGGGAAGATTAGGGAAAATAGTGGATCGAACCTTCCTTTTCCCTTTCAAAAAATTAATATTTTTTGACTTGCGGATTAATTAAAAATACGTAGCGGCAATTTTTTCAAATTTTGAACCCGTGGCTGGCGAAACGAGCACGAAATGCGAAGAACCAAGTAAAGTGTTAAAGGGTCCATTTATTTTCTCAGCATTTAGAATTGGGTACTCAATGGTTTCAACCTCAAATATTTTCCAAAAATTTATGATTTTTTGTGCTGGTGCTTTATAGTAAATAATATTTTGTCCTGCACGGTGCCGGTTTGGTACTAATGAGTTTGTAAGCTTAGTAGAGGCTGTATCGAGTTAATTGTTGCCTGGAGTGCTTGTTTAGTCTTCTTGATGATCATAAGACTGCTGTTGTTGTAATTCTGTCTCTGGCACACACTGTATTGATGTTTTTCTAACAGTAATGGTTTTTTGTTTAAACAAGTTATATTAAAATGCTGATTCAGTAATTCAAGAATTCATTAAATCATGAATGATTGTAAATACAGCTAAGTATACAACTGGCATAAGCAAGTATTTGGCATCTGTATTGCATGGTTTTTACCTGAATATATGGTGATAAATAAAATTTAGTTGAAAAATTACGTATAACCCAAGCAGCCTTGTTTCCTCTCGCTTTCCTGTGCTTTGAGTTCAGGTTAAAAATATTAGCCAGGAGACTTCAAGCAAAGAAGTGGACTTTGATGATCCCCCAATTACTATTAGTAAGTGAACATTTATCAATTTCATCTTACCTTTTGTTTGATCCTTGTCAAGCAACAGCGGGGATTATGTTAATATTGTCGCTTCTCGATTTATAATGTCATGGGATATTTAATAGGTGAAGAAACATGGATTAAATGGTATATGACTCTATTGCTTTTTAAATTTATTGTAGAGTCAAGTTTTTTTGTGAAGGCCTCTGAACGGGGGCAGAACAAGAAGCAGCGAAACCAGCTGGTCCATGTTGATTCACCTGAAAAAAATGATGAATTTTGTTCGCCTTCAAGCTCCGTTGCCAGTATGTTTTCTTAGCTCATATTTTAATTTTGCAATGGCATGTCAAAATGTGGTCTTAAAGAGGATTTGTCAAAGAAAATCTTTTGAGAGGTGCCAGATTAAGTAATGGTGATGATTTATCCATTCTACGATGAGCACCCATTGGTACTAGTAAGTTTTAAATATAATGGATTAGAGGGCCTGACTAATTGAATTGCTCTATGCTTTTCGCTTCCTCTGTGTAAGGGACTGACTTGCAGGCTGCACAGTTTTTTGTGGGCCCTAATGTATGATATTGTTTTAGTCTTTTAGATCAAATGAATAAAGTTGGGAATGATTTAGCTTATATGCAAAAGAGGGTAAAGTGTATTTTGCCCCCATTGATATTCAAAAATAGCTAAAAAATCCCTTGAAAAAGATAGACACATAGTCTATCTGATTCTAAAATATGCATCTAAAAGTCCTTGTGATTGAACACACACATGTTTTTCATTTATAATTTTTGGACTCTTTTCTTTGCAATCTGTGACTCAAATGCATGTCTGAAGGTTTTTGGTTCTTCTCCGTCTAATAACATCTATGAGAAAGAAAGGTTTAAAAGGTAACAATTAGCACAAATCATCTTCTTTTATTACATTTGCAATTTATATGAACGAACTTCCAATTTTAGTAGGCTAAAAGGTGTATTATGTTAGCGTGGTTGATTTAAAAGTAAAAGAACTATAAATACGTGCAGAACATGTGCGTACTTGTGCGCCATCGGAAGACATCGAGGTTTTAACAATAAATTTAAAATCACAGGGTTTTATGCCTATTTTTTTCTTAAGGGTTTTGTGATTACTTTCGAGCATTACAGGAGTCAATAAGCAGTTAATACTTGAAAAAGGTAGAATTTACAGAGATCATCAATTTTTTGATTAGATATATTCAGATCTTTGGAAAATTCTTGAAACTGTCAAATGACTCCAAAATCCACCCCCCTTAAATAGGGGTAGGGATGGAATCTATATAACACCTAATATTTAAATTTACAAGTCAGTTTTTTTCTGTGTTTTTAATTAGATGCATCTCTATTGGTAAAGAATAATACATTCAAATACTTTTTCCTTCTCAATCCATATCACCAGCATGTAAATTTCCTTAATTTATTCTTCTAAAATTTTATGTTGTTATCCGCCACTCTACATGATGACGATGTGATATAATACATGTACGGCATTTGACAAGTGAGAGAACTCTGTAGATTTTTTATTTTGAATCCTGCATGCCTGAATATTTGTTAACTATGACTCGGTTAGATGGAAAAAGTACACCTCAGAAGCCAAAGAGGCAGCATAACGCTAGTCCAAAAGAGGAAAAAATGAACTCAACGCCGAGCAAAAAGACAAAAAATGGTTCCAGAAAGTCGTGTTCAACTGAAATTGCATTTGAACTTACACCGGATGAACAACAGTTGCCAACAATCCCTAATCTAAGATTGGAGGCAAAATTGACTGCAGAGGTAGTTAATATAAATTGGATGTTTTTCTCTTGTCTTGCTCAACACCTTCTGGCTTTTAAATGTGTTCAAGAACTCTGCATGATAATTGTCGGTTTTGAGGATTTTCTGCACTTTTTAGGAAAATTCTCGTATATTTGCTGGAAAACAAGTACATCCATTTTTCACATCATGGAAATCGGGGAAAAACAACCAAGACTTGACTGGTTCAGATAGCAAGTGGTCCTTTTTTGAGAAAAAGGAGAAAGGCATTATTTTCAATCCTATCCATGTATTTGAAAATGTTGAGGTATTTATCCAATTGTTTTTTTTTAATCCAAATTAGTGTTTGGGATGTCATTTGTCTTTTTTTTCTGTGAAAACATTTTAGTAAAAAAATATTTACCATTTGTAATCTGCACACCCAGGAGGACCACATAAAGCTTGATTGGGGACATTTGCGATTTCCAGAAACAAGTGTCAGCGATGCTCTTTACTATCAATGCTCTCCAGTTTATGAAGGATCAGTTGAGTCTTTGAGTTTTGATAATTATTTGAGTGGCTCTCGTTTCACACGAACTTCATTACACCCAAACTCTCATCAGAGCTCTATTCAACTGAAAGAGGTTTCAATGTGGTCGCTTGATCAACCTGAATGTTTACATCCTATTACATCCTCACCATCGGATGGTAATAGAGTACTATGTGATGCATACCTGAAGGATGTGGATATGATAAGATACAACAAAGAAGAGATACTTGCTTCATCAGTTCAAATTGCAGTGGTAATATTCACTTTCACTTCTGGTGTTGTACTCACGATTTCAGAATTGGAATGTCTAGCATGACACGACACCTATCTCACTGGACATTTCTTTCTATTGAGCTCCTTTAAAGAAGTGTCTGATGCATATGAAAATTCACTGGAATTATTGATGATTCTTCTTGTATTTTCTTTTAAAAAAAGTTATGTCTGGTCTATCATGGCAAAATCAATGTGAACATGGCCAGAGACCATTACTTTCATCATTGGCAGGATCTCACACTTGAAAGCAATGATTTATTTGCTGGAAATTCTAGCTGCGGAAACTTGGATTCCAACCTCCAGGAAAGGTAACATATTACTTTTTCCATGGAGATGTCATTCCTGTTTATATCTGACCATTTTATCTGTATTTCTTCCTGCTGCCAATCCAGGATTATGTCTAATTACAATACCAGTCACAATCAGCATGAAAATTGCCTATGGACCGACAAATACCGACCTCATAATGCCAAGCAGGTTTAATTTCTTTTACGTGACATTCGACTGATTTTCAAGGCAATTATATGTATCATTTCTGTAGGATGTGTTAGTGATAACTTCAATTTTCTGAAGAGACCAATTATGTATATCTCTTTTTCAGTTGATACACGATATTAAAGTAGTGTTTGCAATATCTTATTTTAAGTGTTTCCCAGCTTCTACATACAATTTCCAAACATTTATTGGCCAGAAGCTTGGAAGCATTTAAAATAAGCTTTTGCAAACACTACCTAAGTAGTTTGCATGTCTGCTTCTCCATTTTAGCAAGCATTTACACTTTTTTTCCCCAAGTGAAGCCTTCTCTATTAATTACAGTTTCTTGCATCTGTCTGTCAAATTCAACAGCATTAGTGGGTTCTTGTTGAAAGTGCATTAAAAGTTTTTCTAGTGTAGATCAATTTTTTCGCTTTAAATTTGTGCTTCATTGGTAGTAATTGAAATCCAGACATAGAGGTCAGTTCAAGGAACCTAGATTATATGTTTTAAAGCCAAAAGAGTTTAATTGAGCATAACTTTGATGGGATGCTTGATGGTTTCTTTACGGCACAATTTTTAGTTTACTTTACTCTATGTTAGTCTACATTTCATTCACTTTATTTAGAATTATTTTGGTGACTCAAGCAAACTCCTCTAAAGCAAAGCACAAAGTTTTCCATTAATTGGTATCAATTCGTGTCTTATTGAGCTGCTCTGTGGAAGCAGCATGTTATACCTTCTTTCTGTGATTGAATACCGGACAAGAAATCATTCCTCACCTACTTGGAATCCTATAGGATGCCTTGTTGATGTTGTCAGTATGCTTATTGTTTAAGTTGAGCATTACTTTTTTCTGTTACCCATTTTGGACGAGTTACTAGTCTATGGGAACATGATCAATGCTTCCCTATTAATTAGATTATAAGCTCTTAAAGTTTCTGATCTTTGACATTCTTGATCTTTTTGTCTCTTTTTTAATACAGTCATATGAATTTCATGACAGATATGTGGTAATGGTGAATCAGTGAAGTTTTTAAGTGAATGGCTTCAACTCTGGCAGAAAAAGGGTTCTCCGGCGAGTAGGGGTTACATTGATGAAGATAAATGCCTCACTCAAGATGATGGTCACTACTGTCTGCAAAGTGACTGTGACTCAGATACTACAGATGGTGACGACAGCTTGAAGAACGTTCTCTTAGTTACTGGACCGTTTGGGGTATGTAGCAGATTTCATCTGTTTCCTGCTTGCTCGTTTGTAAAGTTTGATTTTGCCTGCGAAGTGACTGTAATCAATTGACCGGACGTAGGAAAAATAGCTAAAAAATAAATTGATCCAGTATTCCACCTTCCCATTTTTCCATTACCCTTTTAATATCTGATCAACAATTAGCTTAAAAGTTCCATCTCTTTAATAATTTATGGTATTTTCTGGTATTAGTTCCTTCTTGTGAACATACTATATCAAATGCATAAATTTCCTTTTTCAGCAGTTCTACTTTCGAAGCTTATTTGATTGTTGGTATCTGAAAGAGTTGGCTTTTGCAGAGTGGGAAGTCTGCTGCTATCTATGCTTGTGCAAGAGAACATGGATTTCAGATAATTGAGGTACTTCTTATACTGGAACGACTTTGCTTAAGGTTCACGCTATGCAACTTTGGTATACATCAGTCATAAATACCTTTTAACGTCATGCCACGTATGAAAATGATTTGTTAGCATGCAGTTCATGTGGCAGAATGTAAAACTGAATTGTTATCCATATGTCATAGTTAGGAGATTTTCAGTTGTGGCATGGTTGAATTCCCATTGTTCATTCCTCCCTCTGTGTTTAAACCAAAAATGGATTTTGTTTATCATGGTTCATGGGTAAGTCAGATCCGAGATCTGTTGATTGATATTTAGGATCAAATGTTTGACGCCAGTGAAGAAATTGAATCGGTTGCTGACTACACTCCTGGAACAAACTTTAACTTGTTTATTAGCTACCTCTGCTTTATCTGGAAAATAGTTCACTAACTCTATTGCTCTATATGACCTTACCATTTAGCTGTATAAAAGCTGTGAGGACACAAGACATCTAATTTATGTTTCTGGTCTGTCTAGATTAATGCATCAGATTGGAGAAATGGAGCTCTTGTAAAGCAAAAATTTGGCGAGGCTGTGGAATCTCATTGGCTTCAACGGTTTGTCTCAAACTTTTCCTACATTTAACGGCCAAAGTTTTTACAAAAGCAAGTGTCTGGTTTTTCTCTTGCTAGCAGAAACACATTCCTGTACTAATTTTTATTGTTAATATGGCTGAATATATATATGAGATAGCTTAGTGAAAAACTGAGAACCAAAGTGAGATAAAGTTTGAAGAAAGTAAAAGGACTCCACATGAGAACTCTATCCGGTGTTTGTACAATACTGGGTTTCCAGAAGAGCAGGTAGATGGGGAGGGACAAAAAATATCAAATAAAGGTGCTGTGTAGGTGATAGACTACTGGATGGAATGAGTGCACGAGCTAAAGCAACTAAAAATTCTGAATGAAAGCCTCTTTTTAAATGAATCTCATTTGGAAGGCTAGTTTGTAACTTTTGTATGGTCAATCAGGAATACACATTACTGATCTTTGCGGCTCCAATGAGTCAATGTCGAATGTTCGTTTTCGCTAAAGTGGAGCAGAATCATACCTTAGACGGGAGTTGTGCTAACGTATTGGATAACTCATCCAGCATTGATTTCTAGTCTGCTCATAGCCAGTCTCCATACACTTATCTCTCACATTTACTTGACTTTATAATATTGGAAGATAGAGATGGGTCAATGTGTGGGTGTCTGAAGCAGTATTTTCTCTATGAATTTTACCTCATGAGATTCGATTTCATTAGCCATGTATGAGTTGCCATTAGTACTCTATACAGCCTTCTAAGAAAATTGTATTTCATGTGGTAAAATTGCTTGATATAAGGAAGTTGTTGTAATAGGTTAACATGTGTATTCGTTTCTCGCGTTTAATCATTCAAAATCCATTACAAGAAAATGTGGGTGGTTATTACTCTCGCAACATAAATTTAGAGCACATTGAAGTATCAAGCGCTAACCATTTTAAGTTTCTGATACTAACCATTTTGAAAAATGAATGTGTAAGCATATCTGTTGCAATTTTGATTTGTTTTTTTTTAAATTTAAACTAATCTTGGAAGGCTAAAATGAAATAGATCTTTAGTAGGAAAACAAACTCGTATATTTTTTCGCCTGGTTTTCTTTCAGAACATCAGGAAACCCTATAAATTCGGACAAGTCTCTTTCAATGTTCTTTTCGCCTGTCAATACCAAGACTCATTGCCCTGACATGGAAGTTTTGGAGATGACACCTTTATTGGATAAGGAAGATTCACAAAATGCTGATGCATTGTCGGACAAAATAACCTCAGGAGATAACCTTGCTGATAAGTGTCAAAATGGGAATAAGACAATGATTCTTTTTGAGGATGTGGATGCTACTCTATGTGAAGATCATGGTTTTATATCGACTATACAACAACTAGCAGAGACTGCAAAGCGGCCCATGATATTAACTAGCAACAGTAAGAAGTTTCATCCGTCATACTTACACCCTTATTTTCCTTGCCAGTTGACTGGTTAATTGATTGTATTTCTTTCTTTCTTTCCGTTTTTCTTTTTGTTTTTGTTTTTTTGATATGCAGGTAATAGTCCTGTCCTCCCTAAGAGTTTGGACAGGTTAGAGTTGAGCTTTTTTCTGCCATCATTGAAAGATCTTCTTGGACATATTAGTGTGGTATGCATTCCTAGTGAATTATGCAATCAAAATACCGTCTGAGTACTTTCCATCCAGACTATATTATCACACCCTTGTAGATTTGTGCTGCAGAAAATATCAAAATCCATCCTTTCTTGGTGGAAAGATTTGTCGATCATTGTCAAAAAGACATTCGTAAAACCATCATGCTTCTTCAGTTTTGGTGCTGTGGACAAAGTACGAAGAGAGGTTATAATCATTGACCAATACTGATGTTTCAATTTCTCTCTGTTGATAAAGTTGTGATGCGTCTTGATGGATTTACTAGGCATAGATCTTCTATTTTTGAACCAATCCTTATGTTCTTTGGTTTCTCCTGTCAAAAATTAACCATCAATTTTTTTCTTTAGATAAATGTGTCTGCCCAATAAGATAATAGATGCTTTCTGGCTTCTTTTGACCATGAGTAACATTTATGTATAAATTCAAGGATAACATTCAACTAACTGCTTTAGGCCTCATTGCCATTCATGTACATTGAAATGAGGACTTGGAAATTTATTCATAAGCTTAAATCCTAGAAATCAATTTTGTTATATTTCATCGATTCATCTGCACCAATACTCTGCGTGTTCTGTGAATTGATGGAACCAATTTCTCTCGAGTTTTTCCACCAGGTTTCATGTTTTATTCGCATTCAAGTACTTGCATATTGCATGAGTATGTAAAAATTTTGGGCTTGCTTAATTCATGTTATTATTCTTGTTCAACTTGCTTTGCCATCTTGATTTCATGTACACCTAATGTATTAATTGTCCAGGCAATAAACTTTATACAACATACAACCCGGTTCCTTTTGATCTTGACGCTGGGCACCACATCCTACCTAAAATGATCCCCTGGGGATACTTTTCACAGCTTTCCGAGTTTGTGTTTAAGGAGGTTAATTCTTTAGTTTTGACAGAAGAAATCCCAATTAATTGTGAGGAACTAAATGACAGTATAGCAGAAAATATCCGTAGGAAGAATGATGAACTAGATCCCTTTGTGGCGAAAAAGAAAGCAATGTTAAGCTTGAACACATCGCATCAGGATGAAGCTGAATATACAGCTTTTGATGCCAACCTTGAGCTTTTCGATTCTTCTTGCTCCCCTATTGCATTTGGACGGCAACGTCGTCGGAGAAAAACCAATACAGTTCTTTCTTCAGATTCTGAAGATGAGTTTTTGGGTGGCAGTACTCTCCTAGATTCAGGTGGATTACTAGATGTCGATGTCAAAATGCTAGCTTCCCATTGCTTAACGACTCAAATAGGCCCCCTTCCAACTGAGCTAATCTACAGTTCTGTTGTAGACAAGTTGGAAGAACACTGTTTTCAGCTTTCTGAAGGAGTTGATTATTCATGTATGGATTACATCTGCAAGTCACCCAACATATCGTGTGTGCCAGAATCATCATATGTTCCCGAGACAGAGCTTATCCATGATACAGATCTATACTCAACAACAGTATCTTATGGTCATTTTGCAAATGCAACTGCTGCTAATTCATTTGTCCAAGATACATTACCTGTCCTGGAAGCTACAGTTGGTGCCTACTATAATGAATCATTCCATGCAATTCCCACTGACCAGGAAATGTTTGGAAATCATTCTGAGACTGGTGTAGCTTTTGTCTATCAAGAGGAGGTTGGAGAGTCTCTATCAAAATGTGAGGCAGATGTCCCAAGAGAGTATCAAGTGTTAGACGAGTGTAGTTGTGTGGATTTTGTAAGTAGATTGAAATCCTTTGACAACCAACATAAAACTGATAATGTTTTTGATTCTGTGCAAGAATCCTGGAATCGGTTGCGTAGTCAATGCAAGGACTTGAGGAATTATGTCACTACAGAGGAGAAAAGTTATTGGCAAATTCTGAAATTGTCGCATGGAATAACTGATGTAATTTCAAACACCGATATCTTACTCAATGATTGCCACACTCTACTCTATGTGAGTGCTCAATTCCATATTGATACTACTTTCTGCATATGATTTTGATGAGCATAATGATTTGTTTTTATATCGCAGGATTCTTTGCGACCATTGATGAGTCCATGTGAAAAAACTCATTCATATAGTTTTCATGATGACCAATTGAAGATGTCATCTGTTCTTGCTCAACATGGGATGTGTTTTTATGCCAAGGAAATTGCGTCTTTAGGGTCAATCACAGGATCTGCAATCAGCTTGGATCTGACCACAGAAATGCTATCATCCTCAGTAAGCTCGATTGCGCTTGGGAAATTGTCTAGTCTGGAGCGCAAAATGGTTGAGTTATCAGACACAAAAACAACCAAAAGCTCCAATCTCTTAACATGGTATGATGTTTTTAACTCACCCACCATATTTGGTGGCACTTGCCATGCTGCTTTTACTCGCCATATTTTTATACGATAATGCAAGTGAATTGCAGAACGGCCTAATTCATCGGCCTAATTCAACGACATACGGGGTAGCTTTTGGTTATATGCAGCTTCTTGTTATAATGCTATTTTTGTAATTTTTTCTGCAATGCAGCAAATCAGATCCACATATTTGCAATATATTCGAATCTGTAGTTCAATCGAGATCATACCTAGCAGTGAAGGGTGAAGCATTTCATGAATACCTTTCAACATTAAGCCAGATTTCAAGATTTGAAACCTCTCGTTTATCTGAAAGCGTTGGCAATAACAAACGAAGAAGGTATATTTTGCATGTCCGAGTGCGAGTCCAGCAATCATATAAGTTGATTTGTAGCATTTATATCTATAATTGATTTGCTAATAATATTATCCTGATCTACTAGAGCCCGTGCTTCTCGCCATTATTTGACTTCCGGCTCATCAACAATGTCATTAGAAGAAATATCCTACCTGGAGCAATACAATGCCTACAAATTGGATGCTTCTCTTGGCTATGAAAATTTCAGATGAAAGGTCTCAAATAACGAAAGCTAATCATGTTGACGACGGCTAGCCCAGTTAAACGACAGCCATTATGGTTCAGCTGGTTCAGTTAAACGACAGCCATTATGGTTCAGCTGGTTCGATGAACCTTCGGAGTAAACAGGATTTACAATGAGTTTCCCTCCCAAAATTGAATAGAGCACAAGATTATGTTGACAGTTGACTATATGTGCAGCTAAAAAATGCCTCAAACTTGGCAATTTGTCATGATTCTTTGGTAACCAATTAGGACGTTGGAAGCTGATTGGTACAGTTTCTTCCCCTTTCAATTCACATAACCCCCTTTGATAATGAATTTGTATAATTAGAATCTTACAATGTAAAACAGTCACAAAATTTTTCAAAAGAAAAAAAATAGAGTACCGTTAATACCATTGATTTTCTCTTTGAACATGACTGTATCGATTATTTTTGAAGTTCTGTTTGATCAAAAGATTAAAGAATTGGAAGATTACCGTGTGTTCAAGTACGACTGTATTGCGAGGAGATTTCTTTCACTTGTAAACTAATATTCTTACATTTCGTTTCAAAATTTGAGACCATATAAGTAAAGACATCGACTGAATGTTACTCTGACACCCCTGGACAGGACACGAAATATCGGACAAAAAATATTGTAAAGAAAAACGTACAACAAGGCCCGGAAAACTTGACTCAACACAAACAGAATAATACTATATAGTATATATACAATAATAATATATGATGCATATTTATAGATATAGAATCTTTAGATTTTTCTCTTTCTAGATCATATCCGTGAAAACGAATTGGAGGGCAGAATAGTACATAAACAATGTAGAAAAAAAGACCGGGGAGTATTTTTGGTTTGTAATTTATATATATTCTTAAATTTTTAATTTTATTAAATTTGTATTTTTAGTCTTATAATTTGTAATTTTTTTATTTTTGTTTATGTTACAGTGAACTTTTTTTTAATTCTTGTAATTTGCAAATTTTTTTTTAAAGTTTTTGGTCTTTTAAATTTTATATAGATTTTTTTTAATCTTTTTTATTAAGAGAATATGATGAATTCAGGTAAAAAAAGAACAAATTTTTTTTAAAGACATATACGTTATATGAATAAAATAAAAATCTATTGTAACATGACGAGATTACATTTTTCTTGTTTGCTTCCTTTCACTTTGATTACTTCATTTTACCTTTTTATTTCGTTATGTAATAATGATAATAAGAATATTAACATTAGATTTTGTAGCTAAATTAGTTTTCTCATAAAAAGTGATACATATCTTAATGCATTCAATTTCCTCGTGAATATACTTTATCTTCATGAGTCACGGACTTAATTACGATTTGAGAGTTAATTGTTATTGCCTTTTAATTAGTCAACAATCATTTTGTCCATGCTTAGATTTTGTGTGTAACATAAATCAAAAACTTATGTGAGACGATCTCACATGTCGTATTTTGTAAGACGGATATCTTATTTGAGTCATTCATGAAAAAGTATTACTTTTATGCTAAGAGTATTTATTTTTTATTGTGAATATCGGTAGGGTTGACCCGTCTCACAGATAAAGATTCGTGAGACCGTCTCACAAGAGATCTACTCATAACATAAATTCGAGAATTAAAAATTTGACCAAGTGCTATAAAATTCATTTGCGATAGATGGGTTCCAATATTTCTTTCAAATTTGAAATAATAATAAAAATTTGACTTTTTGAAGAGGCGAATTTCAAAATTGCCTACCGTTTTTTTTATTTTTTTTGTCTACAGACAAAATATGGATGTTAAATTCAACCTTTTTTCCCCGAAATTTGAACAAATGATTTATAGTTCACCGTATATTTCGTCATCTTCCTTAAATTTTGAAAATTTGTCCACAAAATAGCCAGAGATTCACGTGGAGCAATTTAAAGTTACGTTAATACCACTCTGACTATATGTAGCATTTAAAAATAAGAACTTTTCATCACACCCCACCGCCTCCCCCTGTGATTATGTACATGCATTGACTCATAGTTCAAGAAAAACCAGCAATCTTTTCTGGTTCAAAAGTTTAGAGCAGAAAACAAAAATGCCAAGTTCAGATTCATTTCTACGGCAGCTAAGTAGCAAAGAAGGATATCGGAAGTCAAGTTCCAAGAGATGGGGCGGGGTGGGGTATGGGCCGGGTAGCTCGAAGCGAATGGAAGGGCTGAGCAATGTGTGTGAAAATGGGATGTTTGTTATGAAGAAAAGAGTGATGGTTTTAGTGGATCAATCTTCATATTCGAAGCACGCAATGATGTGGGCTCTTACTCATGTGGCCAATAAGGGAGATGTACTCACTCTGCTCCACATTGTTCCTTCTTCTTCATCTCCTAATTCTCTTGCTCCCACACTTGGTTCACTCTGTAAAGCGTCTAAGCCCGAGGTTAGTTCACAAACTTATGATCGTATTGCAATTTGCTTTACTGTGCGGTGAGATGTCAAGATGTGTGTAGATTACCGTGGGATTCAAAAGATTTTAGCTTTTTCATTATCACTTGATATTGTCATAAACATTTTGTTTCTATATTCTTCAATAGAACATGGAGATGGGTTTTTAATAATTTTCATTTCGTTTTATGGGATTTGAATGTAATAAGGTGGAAGTAGAAGTACTAGTAATCGAAGGACCAAAGATGGCTACTGTGAAGAGCCAGGTGAAGAAGCTTGAAGTTTCTGTTCTGGTCTTAGGTCAGAAGAAGCTCTCCCCATTACTCCACTGGTTAGCTCATTATCCATTTATCATAGCTTATCCAAATTTTTGTAAATCCCCAAATTCATAGCTTATCGGAACAAGATCTCACTCATGATATCCACAGATGAAAAATATATAATACTGTACAAAATGTCACCAATATTACATGAAATATTATTTGGTATATGGATTCTTAGTTGAGTGTGCTTGTGTTGTCTGGAATTTTGGCAGCCTTTGTTTGAAAAGCGGGACAGAGGAATTTGTGGAACAATGCATCAATAAGATGGAATGCTTGACAATTGGAGTTCAAAAGCAGAGCAAAGGAGTGAGTGGGTATCTCATCAGCACCAGATGGCACAAGAACTTCTGGCTCTTGGCTTAGATATTAATGATTTGTAGAGCTTTCCCCAAATATGTGTATTAAATTTCATAAAATTTAGTCTCTATTTTCACATTTTTAACTATTATATATGTAATATGTATATATGATTGGTTATATATCTCGGTGGCTAAGCAAAAAGATGGTTTTGGGTTTTGTCAAGAGTAAGAAGATGCGCTGTTTGTAAGCATTGCATAAATTTCTTCTCGAAACGGGCATGTTGGTATTTATTTTTGGTTCCATATGTCCATCCGGAGACAACTACCATGAAATTTCTAGAATGCACGTTCATGCGTTGAGGGTTACATATATCGATCGAGCCTGTCACTTAGCTTGACTTTTCCAGAATGTATTCTCAGATAACTATCGTGCTTGAACGCCTTCCGAGTTTGTGTTTGACAAACTCTAGCGCAAATTATAGACTTCCAAAATTGTCTACTTTTTTGTAGGTTTTTTCATTCCTTTAAACATCTTCCACACTCTTACGCTATAAACTCTCACCAATACAAATAATACTCAAACACTTTATATCACAAAATATATACTTTAGTCATATCCCCCACTATTTATTAAGTACAAGAGACATTTACTAACTAATAATTTGATGTGATTTGGTTACGTCAAATTTCAAAAACTTCGATCTACCAGTTAACCTATTAGAAACTAACCTTAAAAAAAATAAAAAATAAAATAAAAACTTCTCATCACCTCCAACCAAAAGCCTCATTTACATCTCTTCCATCAAAAGACGGTCATAATTTCCACCATACTTGGATGTTATCGGTCCGATCATCTAGCTCGCGCTCTGAGACCGACCTTGGCGACACTCGGGTTAATTCTTTATGGGAGGATGATCGATGACACTTTATCTATGAGACGACCCTACCGATATTCACAATAAAAAGTAATACTCTTAGGCTGCGTTTGGTTGCAGGAATAAAATAAACTAATGATTAGTATGTAAATGATAAAGAAAATGATTGTCGTAGATATGTAATATATGGTAGTATGTTTGGTAAGATTTTTAAGTGTAAGATAATTTTGAAATTTTTTATGAAAGGACAAAATTGCCCTTCCTCTTTTTTTCCTTCTTCCACTCCGGCGGCGGCGTTCCGGCAGTCCGGCGGTGGTTCGGCGGCGGATCCGGCAGCCGACGTGACGGCGACGACGTCGGTCCGACGACGGCGGTGAGTCGGCGGTCCGACGGCGGCGTAGGCGTTCCGGCGAAGGTCCGGCGATGGCTGTGCGGTGCGGTCCGGCGTATGTCCGGCGGCGGCGGTCCGGCGACGGCGGAGGTCCGGCGAGGGCGGCGACGGCGGTCCGGCAGCCGAGGTGGTTCAATAGCGGTGAAGGAAGAAGGGTAAAATTGGAAAGAGAGTAGGGATAGAGGATAGATTAATAATCCTACGGAGGAAGGAGTTATTATTTTATCACACGTAATACCACCTAATCACTCATAGGAAGGATTGAGCTGGTTAAATAAAAATCGTACCAAACGCAGGATTAGGTGTGATAAAATATTCTATCACACCTAATCCGCCCAACCAAACGCTCCCTTAGCATAAAATTAATAATTTTTCATGGATGACCCAAATAAGATATCTGTATCACAAAATACGACCCGTGAAACCGTCTCATACAAGTTTTTGCCAATAAAATTTACTTTTTCCTGCCACACTTTTCTTGAAAACTATAGGTTAATTTATTTTTTTGCTTCCGGGATCATACAAAGAATGTGATCGTCTACGTAAGTGATCTTTTAAATATATTTGGATAGTGAAATGGAGTTATATTAGATATTTAATTTGTAGAAATAATATGTGAATTTTTAAAGCGAATTAAATATTTTAGTAATGAATAAATTATATACAAGTAATATATATATATATATATATATATATATATATATATATATATTTCATTCACATGCGTATGCTATTTTTTCTCTTTGTTACTTTGTTTTAGACACCCTATTTTCCCACTCACCTAGACATCTAGCCCTCTATTCTTGCCTCACAGCCAGTACCACATCACATACACACATAATGCCATCAAATTACCCTCTTTCGGTGCTCTTATTTCTATCTAACTAGTTTCTTGTCGACATCCCTTTTCACAAAAAAATCGTAAAAATGAATGACTATTATATCGATGACAGGATCAAATGCTGCAATCTTCATCCCAAAATGCTGGTTGTAGGAGTTTGTGCCTTGTGCTTGAATGAAAGGCTCTTAATTCTAGCTTCGAAACAAGCCCATCTTCACCAAATTATCAGAAAAAGTTCTTCGAGTGTGGCACCTAAACGGCCCTCCAAAGCCTTACCAAAGATTTTTGCCCTCACAAATTTGCTTAGTCGTTTGGACATTAAACATCAGAAAACTGAGGTTTTTTGCACTTCATCTACCAGTCAAGAAGGTAAGATTTTCTTTTTTTTTTCTCTTTCATTGTTTATTATTATTATTATTATTATTCTCCAGAGCCAGGAATAAGAAAAAGAATAATCAAGAGGAAAATGATAAAAGGGTTTGAATAAAGATTAAAAGATTTTAGTGTTTCATAGCTACATCAGTAATATCTCGTTTCGATCTTTTTAAATTACGACAACATACCCACTATTGTATATGATACATCGATGATATTTACCGCGCTGCAGAATTTTTCTTGGGTGATGCCGATTACATATTAATGTGATCATGTAAAGTAACCAACTTTTGAGAGGAATTTATTAATTACTTATAACGAACCTTCACTAGATATTATAGAGAATATTGGTACGAGATCCAAAGGCACCCTATTGGTCTACTGTTTGTTGTTAAAATTTCTCAGTTCCTATTCTTCGGTATACACGATGATCATCAAATATACTCTAGAACTTTTAATGACGCATACGGCGATAATCGATCGATAGAGATTTATGTGGAAACACTTTTCCGACTCCTTTTTCTGCTTAAAATTTACCATATTAAGTAATACTGAGAATTTCATGCCTTTGCTTTGGTCGTGAGACAGACTCCTTCATATCAATCAAGTTTGAAGAAAATGGTGTCGCTTCGTGGGACAATATTGGCAAAAACTCTAAAGTGCCCTTGAATGATCATACGATACACAAGGCCAAGGAGATCAAGAGTGTGGTAGAGCATGTGAAGCCACGCACGACGCTGAGGTGGCGAAGACGGATTGGCCATCTCTTCCATGTCCTCAAATGGAAGAGGTCTACTAAAGGTAATATGTGCCATGTGGGCACGAAGCTAGAAGGAGCAAAGTTCAAATATGGGTGGATAAGGACTCTCACAAAGAGTACTTGAAAAATAAATAAAGGGATTTGTATATATAGAACGCGACACTTGAGCTTTTCTTTCACTGCTCCATTTTATACATCTCTGTGAGAGCTTGTCTTGATATGAAATTGGAAGTAATAATAGAATCTACGATATGATTGAAATGATATTATAATAATTTGAGGGTGCTTTGTTTTCTTAAATCCCATTAATTAACTATGGGGTACTGTGACATATATTTTTTGTATATATTTGAATCTTTATTTCACACAAAGACTGAATGCCATAACAAAATCTACATACTGTTCTGTGAACATAACATAATCGTCATCATTATCCGAGTTAAACCTACTTAGGATAGGTTATATATACATACATATCCATCCATATCTATCTAATTTTGTTATTATTCTGTGCGAATTTGAAATTATAATAATCCTAAATTCACGTAAATTAGACTTGATTGATTCATATATCAATCAATGTCTTTGAGTACTAGCTAGCTAGACTCTATTATTTATCAACTCCCACCCATTATGTGTCTTATTTTGTACACGTAAATCAAAAAATTGCCGATTCTGTAGAGGGGATGAACACAAACAAATACTGTTAGGTGCTCCACCAAATTAGCTAGGGCCACACGATTTCTACCATCAAGAAAATTTCTTTTAATTAGTTTTTCAACAAAAGCAAGTTAAAATATGCATGATTATAAAACATGCTTCATGTCATCTAAAATTTTTGGTAATTTTCCGCAAAATTTTTTAATATATAGTAAAGTTTGCCCTTTCCCCCCCACAAGTGCAAATTGTAAAGCATCATGTGCAGAGAACTTCGATTAATTATACCATCGAATAGTCTGGTATAAAGAAGATAGTAGGGTAGTGTGTCCCTTTTGTTAGGTCGTCTTAATTAACATATCCACTGGACAATCAATGCTTTAGTGTTAAGAAAAGAGCAAATTAATTAAAATGACAACTCGAGTCAACTAACTCTCGGTTGCTCCATCATAAATTATATTCTTCCTCTAGGTTTGATCGATCGAGCGTTGTCTGCGATTAATGTATACCCTTTTAATTTTAATTTAAAACAAAAAAACTCGGAACAACTTGCGTTAAAGACGAAAAATATAAAATTATATATAAATTCGTCTTTTTAAACCTCAATCCTTGAAATAAATTTGTATAATCATTATTGTTATTACACCAAAAAAATCAGGATGCGTACCAAAGGTATTTTGATTTCAAATATTCACTAGTAAATAAGGAGCTACTTTTGCAATTTGAAGTCAAAGAAGTCTTTATTAGGCACATTGTTTTGTCAGGTTACTTGGGCAACATTGCCTAAAAGTACATAATAATACTGAAAAAGATTTTAAAAAAAGAGCACACCGATGGGCCAGTGTAACGAGATTAGGGTTTCCATATCAATCTGTTTCTCCACTCCTCCACATGCTTTGATTATCCACGTCTCTCTTTTTGAATATGGGATTACTGCAAGCTTGTCTGTGGTTGCAAATTCGGTGAAATTCAGACAACATATCCACCTTTCCATTTTATTCCAAGATATGAAAAATGGAAGGTTGTTATTATTGCTCGGGCGTCACATCAATCTCATAAAAACATGTACATCCATGGCAAATATATATCTAACTTTTGTATGAAATATATATGTTGGACTTATGTGTATTGGGCTTGGTCCATTTGAATGAGAAATTGGACAAGTTAGTGGATGGTAAGTGGGAATTGTCCCACATAGGAAAAGAACAAGGCATTGGTGAGCTTATATTGATTTACACTTTGTAGAGGTGTAAGTAAGATTGGTTAAGAGGCTCTCTCTCGCGCCCGCCGGCGCGAGGCGTGCAAATCATGGGCCCGATTTGCAGTGGAAAAAGGCTTGACTTGTGTGCAAGCGTACGAGCGCGACCTGGGGGCTGTCGAATGTCGGACCGATCAAGGCAAAATTTCCCACCAATGTTCACCTGGCTTTTGCTAATTTTCTTTTTCGAAATTTCAGTTATGAATGACCTTCCAGTTGCCTAACTCTTCATATGGCTTGCGTGACTGTTCGGTGCTCCAGCTGGGTGACGGTTGGTGCTCCAGCTGGGCTGGCCTTTGGCCTTTCGGACGACCAACAGTTACAGTCATATGGAACCGGAGTGCCTATAAACAGAGGCAGCTTCAACTCCATCAGACACAATCCAGCACACTCTCGAATTTTCGAAGCTTTCTTCTGCTTTCCTACCTCGGCTGCTGTTGCTGTCCACGACTGCTGTTCCTCTGTCATTCCTCTGCCCTCGTGATAAAGTTCAGGTACTTTCTCGGTTCGCCGTGGTGGTGCCTTGTGCTACGGTACTACTGGTTTTCCGTTGTATCCTTGGAAACAGACGTCCACGTTCATCCTCGCAGCACACACCGGAGGGGACGAATCTGTTTTAAGGACACTGTATTTCATACAGACCTCGGTTTGCTTTATTTTCTGCATTGTCATGCTGTTCTGTTTATCGCACTGCATCGCTTCTTTTGCACATTGCTTTCTGCTTTGTACCATTCCATATATTTTGGATAACAATCTTAAAACAGATTACTTATGACGAGTTTTGTTTCAGATATGGCTACTGAGACTAACGTGCAAAGGGAAACTCTTCATGTTGTCCCTCCTCAAGTTGTCCCTCATGGTACCCCACGTGCTGGTGCGGTTGCTGTTCCAGCAAGTCACGGTGAAAAACCCGAGAAGTTTACTGGTGTGGACTTCAAAAGGTGGCAGCAGAAGATGCTGTTTTATTTGACGATGCTGAACTTGGCCAGATTCCTCACTGAGGATGCTCCTAAACTCAACGAGGGTGAGGGAGATGTTGAATCTGTTAGTGCGATTGAGGCATGGAATCATTCTGATTTCTTGTACGGAAACTATGTACTAAACGGATTGACAGATTTGCTCTACAACGTGTTTTGCGAAAAGAAAACGGCTAAAGAGCTGTGGAAATCCCTAGACAGAAAGTACAAAACCGAGGATGCCGGGGCCAAGAAGTTTCTTGTTGGTCGCTTTCTGGACTTTAAAATGGTGGATTTTAAGCCGGTTATCAGCCAAGTTCAAGAACTCCAAGTGATTCTTCACGAGATTCACGGTGAGGGGATGACTTTGAGCGAATCATTCCAAGTGGCTGCTATTGTTGAGAAGCTACCACCAGCTTGGAAGGATTTCAAAAACTACTTGAAGCACAAGCGAAAGGAGATGAATGTTGAAGAGCTCATTGTTCGACTTCGCATCGAGGAAGACAACAAGAGTTCGGAAAGACGATTATTTTCTCCTGTTGCCGCTAAGGCAAATGTTGTCGAGCATGGCCAAAGCTCGAAAAAGAGAACATTTTCCTCCTCCAGCAAAAGGTTGAACATGGGACCCAAAGGAGGCGTGTCAAAGAAGAAGTTCTCAGGAAAATGCTATAATTGTGATGGCATGGGTCACAAGGCATCTGATTGTAAGAAGCCGAAGAGAAACCGAGAGGCGAATGTGGTAGAGAACATATCTCAAGAGGTTTCGAATATGAATCTCTGTGCTGTAATATCAGAAGTTAATCTGGTGGGTTCTAACCCAAGGGAGTGGTGGATCGACACTGGTGCCACTCGCCATGTTCGCTCAGACAAGGAGATGTTTGCTACTCTTGAGGAATCTGAGAATGGTGAAAAACTATTCATGGGAAATTCCGCTACTTCTGAAATTCAAGGGTCAAGGGAAAGTTATTTTGAAGATGACATCTGGAAAAGAACTGACTCTAAACAATGTGCTGTATGTACCGGACATTCGCAAGAACTTGGTGTCCGGGTCGCTTTTTAACAAGCATGGTTTCCGCATTGTCTTCGAGTCAGATAAGGTGGTTTTGTCAAAGAGTGGAATGTTTGTAGGCAAAGATTATGTTTGTAATGGTTTGTTCAAACTAAATGTAATGGCTATTAAGCCCGTGATCAATAAAGTTAATACTTCTGCTTACTTGCTTGAGTCTTCTTGTTTACGGCATGGTAGACTTGGACACGTTAATTACGATACAATTCGTAGACTAATTAACATGAAAAGCATTCTTGCATTCCAAATTGATAAACAACACAAATGTGAAACGTGTGTTGAGGCAAAACTAACAAGATCATCTTTTCGAACTATTGAAAGAAATAGTGAACCGCTTGATATAATTCACAGTGATGTATGTGATTTAAAAGGTGTACAAACTCGTGGTGGAAATAAATACTTCATTACTTTTGTTGACGATAGCACAAAATTTTGTTATGTGTATCTCCTTAAAAGTAAGGATGAAGCGATTGACAAATTTGTCCAATACAAGAGTGAAGTTGAAAATCAACTTAGCAAGAAAATTAAGGTGCTAAGAAGTGATCATGGGGGTGAATATGAATCACCATTTGTTGAGTTTTGTGCTCAACACGCTATCAAACACGAAAGAACTGCACCTTATTCTCCACAGCAAAATGACATTGCAGAGAGAAAGAATCGCACATTGAAAGAAATGATGAATGCATTGTTATTAAGTTTTGGTTTACCACAGAACATGTGGGGGGAAGCTATTCTAACAGCAAATTACCTTTTAAATAAGGTTCCACGAAAGAAGCAAGATAAAAGTCCATATGAGTTATGGAAATGTAGAAGTCCTTCCTACCAATATCTGCGAATGTGGGGGTGTCTTGCCAAAGTAGCAGTACCCACTCCAAAGAAAGTAAAGATAGGACCAAAAACTGTTGATTGCATTTTCATTGGATATGCTACAAAACAGTAGCGCTTATCGTTTTCTTGTACACGAATCTCAAATACCTGATATTCATAAGAATACGATAATGGAATCAAGAAATGTTTCGTTCTTTGAACACATGTTTTCATACAAATCTAAGGAAGAATCAAGTTCATCCAAAAGATTGTATGAGACAATTGATCAAGGACAAGAGCTTGATCAAGATATTGAACCTAGACGTAGTAAGAGAGCTAGGACTGAGAAATCCTTTGGTCCGGATTTCATCACTTTCATGATGGAAAGTGAACCTCAAAGCTTCAAGGAAGCAATTAGTTCATCTGAGGGACCTCTATGGAAAGAGGCTATCAATTCTGAAATGGAATCCATTTTACAAAACCATACGTGGGAATTAGTAAATCTTTCTCTGGGAAGTAAACCACTAGGCTGTAAATGGGTTTTCAAAAGGAAAATGAAATCAGATGGAACCATAGATAAGTATAAAGCCAGATTGGTAATTAAAGGTTACCATCAACGTGAAGGGCTTGATTACTTTGACACATATTCTCCTGTATCGAGAATAACCTTTATTCGTGTGATACTTGCGATTGCCGCCTTGCGGAACCTTGAAGTACACCAAATGGACGTAAAGACAGCTTTTCTAAATGGAGATTTAGAAGAGGAAATTTACATGGAACAACCTGAGGGATTTTCTGCGATTGGGCAAGAAAATAAGGTATGTAAACTGGTGAAGTCTCTGTATGGCTTAAAACAACCACCAAAGCAATGGCACGAAAAATTTGATAAGGCCATGATGGAAAGTGGATTTAAATTCAGTGAATGTGACAAATGTGTATACATAAAGAACACTGAAATGAGATATGTCATTTTATGTCTTTACGTAGATGACATACTTATCATTGGTAGTAATGATAAGATGATCAAATCCACAAAGAAACTGTTGAACTCAAGATTTGATATGAAAGATTTGGGCTTAGCCGATGTAATCTTTGGAATTAAAATCCATAGAACATCAGAAGAGCTAGTCCTTAGTCAGTCACATTATGTTGACAAAATACTTGAGAAATTCAATAACGATGACTCTGCATTGGCTAAAACCCCGATAGATACCAGTCAGCATCTATCAAAGAATCGAGGGGAGAGTATGTCTCAATTAGAATACTCTCGAGTCATTGAAAGTCTGATGTACTTAATGAGTTGTACAAGACCAGACATAGCATATGCAGTAAGCAAATTGAGTAGATTCACGAGTAATCCAGGAGTTGAACATTGGAAAGCAATTATCAGATTGCTAAGATACTTAAGGTACACTCGTGATCATGGGCTGCACTATACCAGATATCCTACTGTTATTGAAGGGTACAGTGATGCAAATTGGATATCTGATATGAAAGATTCAAAATCTACAAGTGGATTTGTATTCACTTTAGGAGGTGCAGCTATTGCGTGGAAGTATTCTAAACAAACTGTAATAGCTAGATCCACGATGGAATCTGAGTTCATAGCTCTTGACAAGTGTGGTGAAGAGGCTGAATGGCTGCGTCACTTTTTAGAAGATGTTCCAGGATGGGAAAAACCTGTGCCGGCTATATGCATACATTGTGATAGCCAATCTGCGATTGGTAGGGCACAAAATAATATGTATAATGGTAAGTCTAGGCATATACGTCGTAGACATAATACCATTAGACAACTACTCTCAACTGGAGTTATCTCTGTTGACTATGTAAAGTCAAAGGATAATATAGCGGATCCGTTAACCAAAGGGTTAAACAGAGAGTTAGTTGCGAAAATGTCAAGGGGAATGGGGCTCAAGCCTATAGAATAAATTGGTGTGAAGGAAAACCCAACTTACGCTGACTGGAGATCCCAAGAACTAGGTTCAATGGGACAACCTAATCGCACTAATTTGGAGAATCACTGTGGGGGTTATCCCTAATCCATTCCTATCATGAAACAGTGAATATTGAGGATAAGCTTACGGCTTTTAATGATTCTGATGAGAAGCAATATAGAATAACCTATGTGAGAGAGAAGTGGGGCCGCTTCGAAGGAATTGCAGGGCTCAATTCTAGACCCTCTTGCAGAACCAGGAATGTGTTCATGGCCAAAAACGAACACAATCATGAGAACTGAATAGTATTAGGAAGAGTCTTGTGTGAAGTATATATTAACTCACACAAACGGTTGTACAGTTCAAAGACATCATGTCTACTGTCAACCAGTGAATTATTATGCTTTCACAAGGGAAGGTTCAAAGGGTAATACCTATATATCCTATGCAAGATTCAACTGTTGAACTTTATCACGAAAACCGTTGAATATCTTTCAATTTTCATTCATGTGGGGGATTGTTGGACTTATGTGTATTGGGCTTGGTCCATTTGAATGAGAAATTGGACAAGTTAGTGGATGGTAAGTGGGAATTGTCCCACATCGGAAAAAGAACAAGGCATTGGTGAGCTTATATTGATTTATACTTTGTAGAAGTGTAAGTAAGATTGGTCAAGAGGCTATCTCTCGCGCCCGCCGGCGCAGGGGGGGTGCAAATCATGGGCCCGATTTGCAGTGGAAAAAGGCTTGACTTGTGTGCAAGCGTACGAGCGCGACCTGGGTGCGTCGAATGTCGGACCAATCAAGGCAAAATTTCCCACCAAGGTTCACCTGGCTTTTGCTAATTTTCTTTTTCGAAATTTCAGTTATGAATGACCTTCCAGCTGCCTAACTCTTCATATGGCTTGCGTGACTGTTGGTGCTCCAGCTGGGTGACGGTTGGTGCTCCAGCTGGGCTGGCCTTTGGCCTTTCGGATGACCAACAGTTACAGTCATATGGAACCGGAGTGCCTATAAACAGAAGGCAAGCTTCAACTCCATCAGACACAATCCAGCACACTCTCGAATTTTCGAAGCTTTCTTCTGCGTTCCTACCTCGGCTGCTGTTTGCATTATTTCAATTAATTTCTTGAATACGTCTCAGATTTAAGGGACCAATCCGTACTTCGAGCATGTATATATATATATATATATATATATATATATATATATATATATATATAAAACAGCACAATTGAAGTTTAGTATTGAATTTAAATAAATAAATAACAAAGTATCTCAATCTGAAAGCTCTGTTTTTTACTTTCCTTTTTCTTAAAAAAAGTTGTTTTCCAAAATTTTTTTTTTTTTAAAGCAGCCCCCAATCTAGCTAGTCTTTTCCTAAATTAATCCAAACCTCGTCAAATCATTAATTTTTTTTTAATCATCCTTTGATGACTAGGGTTTATCGTGTGTTAGTATGCTTAATTCTTCTAGTCTTTGTAAGTGATTTATTTCCAGAATTATTATCTAATAATCAGCATATTAATCTGTGAATATACAATTGATCATATGATAAAATGGAATACGAAATTCGGTCACACTGTAAGATTGTTTACGATGAGCGAGAATTTGTTTTTTCGATATATGTTGAATCGATAATACATTAGTTTGACGGGAAGTCTAGCATGTAAAATATCATATCATTAAACTTGTTTGATTATATTAATTACCATGGCTAGTATTTTTTTAATCCTTTTGACTGAATTGTTTTTGTGTTATTATGCTTAAATATTAATACACTTATTATGTATCTTAACACATTAATTAAATTAAAGATTATCTTTTTCATATAAAAATTATAATTCGCATATAGTTTAGTCATCAGGTAGAAAACCTTGGTTCTGGCTTGATGCGTTTTGTAGTATATTCACGTTTTTAAATCACGAGTTTAGAATTTTTTATCTAGTATAATATTTAATTATCATTAATCTATTTCATGATCATCATAATATAAACATGTAGCATAAAAAAAGGCCGGTCCTTCAAAAGTCCGGTTCTTTCGCGAACGAAGTTCAGAATCAACAAGGTTCGTAGAACGAAAAGAGCGTACAACTAGTTTGCACCCCTTTTTTGTTCGTAACGAGAGACATGGAGTTCTTCACGAAGTTCGAAACAAAAAAATTAAAAAGATTTTCTCTATGACCTCCTGGTTTTGAGACATTATGGCTTTTGGGTCGACCCCATTAACAAAGAAGGAATCCATAAAAACTTAGGAGCGGACACCATGATAAAATACTACCCTCATAATTAGACCATGTCTCTGAGATTATTATTTTTGAAATGAAATTACCATTAAATTAAACGGAGAGACTCGGGTGATAACATTCGTGAGCCAAGATGGCAAAACTCATCACACCCATTCGAAGTTCAAAGAAAAGAATAAGGCTTGACGGGCTATAAGATGTACCACATCGTTTGTCATTCTTCGCATGAAGCTCAAACATAGAATAGATTTCCAAAGATAAAACTCCAACAGGGCCGAGCGCATCAGAAGGTTGATTCACAGCACGCACAGCATCGAGACAATCCGAGAAGATACACACATTGGCCATACTAAGGCGCAAGGAAAAGTTCATACCATATCTGATACCCATCAGCTTCGCACCTTCCACATTACCTAGGTTTCTGATCAGACAAGCTTTCACATCACATAAGTGTGCCTGATCATCACGAATCACTGCTACCACGCTATATCTATTGTTGTTGGAATCAAACTAAATCTGAAATGATTTGTAGGCGGAGGTGACCGGCCACATTTGTTCCGATTGCTGCAGTGCATCATGACCAACTCCAACCTATTGTTTCGAACATTGTCAACAAAAACATAAACCCAATCCAGTTATATTTTAACATTCTTCCTTGGAGATTCATGAGTAATCTTACAAGTCTCTTTCCAAATTGCCCCACATAGAATCACAAACATTTCAAACTCTTATTTCTTAATATTCTTTAGCATAAATAATGCACAATCAGAGAAAGGAGCATCACGAATCAATTTTAAGCTAGCCCAACAATATAATGAGGTGTTTTTCCAAACTTACCGGACAAAATATAAGGCAGTGGTTAGCAGAAGCGTTACAAGACTTGCATAATAAACACATATCGTCTGTCAACAAATGATGAGGTGTTAAATCACCGGAGTAGGAATGAGATCGCGCCATAGAAAGATGCGTATTTTATCCACCAAAAGTGATCGGAGCCAATATGTTTCTTTCTAAATGATAGCCTTCCTAAACGTATAGTATCATTAATTTATGTAAGATACGTATATTTTATAAACGTGTGGATCATACGAAGATGGAACATACAACAACAATAATTTCTGAATTTCTCATGATATATTTCGAAATTATAAAGTCTTATATATAAATCACGTCATTGAAAAAGTAACTATAAGTATTCATCGAAAGAAATTTGACAGGCATAAAACATGAAGATAATTATAATATTTTTAAAAACTTTTATTTTTTCGAGTAAATAAAATATTTAAAAAACATAAGAAAAATTTTAAAATCTTATAAGTCATTTTAAGTAAGTATATATGTAAAACTAATTTGTTTCACATAAAAAAGATTTGAATTCATCCTTATTCATCACTTTCTATCACTTTGATGGATATAAGAGTAATTATTACACGTAAAATCAATTTAAACTCATTTTCATTATTTTGAACTGTTTTCTCATGGTACCAAACAATTATTTGGATTTGTCATGCATAAAGTTTTATGGTTTGACCCATTGACACCCGCGTCAGTGCAATTCTCATTATGTTCACAATTAATTTTGTATATGCTTTACACAGTGTATCACAATTTTAAGAAATAAAGTCTTGTCTTAGGTAATAAATATAACATTTGACCTGAAGATAATTGTAATATTTCTAAAAACTTTATTTTTTCGAGTAAAAAAAATATTTAAAAAACATAAGAAAAATTTTAAAATCTTATAAATCATTTTAAGTAACTATATATGTATTACTAATTTGTTTCACATAAAAAAGATTTGAATTCGTTATTATTCCTCATTTTCTATCACTTTGATGCATATAAGAGTAATTATTATACGTAAAACCAATTTAAACTCATTTTCATTCTTTTGAAGCGTTCTCTTATGGCACCAAACAATTATTTGAGTTTGTCATGCATAAAGTTTTACGGTTTGACCCATTGACACATGCGTCAGTGCAATTCTCATTATGTTCATAATTAGCTTTGTGTGTGGCTTTACACAGTGTATCACAATTATAAGAAATAAAATTCTTGTCTTGAGTAACAAATATAACATTTGACTTGAATTAAGATCAAGAAACATTTGAAATAAAAGATTAATCTTTCACTATCATTCAGTTTTGTTGGATTAAGCATGCATGCGTGAAAATAATACTGAGATTGATGAATTCTTAGGGAGTTCTTGTGCGTACTGCTAACATTGTGTCGATTATTTTAAATTTTATCAAAGATATAATTTTTTTAAAAAAATGGATTGTAAATTTTATTCCAAAATAAATTTCTTTTTTCTTTAATTTATTGTAAAATTCATTAATACCTGAAAAACAAAAATAACATGTATTTATTGATACTATTTAATGAAAATAAAGACATACATGTAAAATCACATTTTTACGATATTGTTATTATTTTAAATTTCATTTTATATATATATAAATGATGGCTAAATTTCATTTTTCTTAACTTTATTTTAGAGTTTATTTATTAATAGATGGAAAAAACAAATAAATAAACAAAGAGACATATATTAATTATTATTATTTATATTATTTATTGATGTTAATGTACTCAAGTTAAAAATAAAATGGCATAGAAACTCCTATGAGATTGTTCCATGAGGCAATTTTGTGAAACATGTCTCATATCCGACCCGGATCACGAAAAAATATTGTTTTTCAATTTGGAAATGATTGGGTCGACCCGTATCAGAGATATATATCCATGAAACCGTCTCGCTACCACATAATTCTGATTTCGCTCCAGACTTTATGTATTCGTTTGCTTGAATTTATTATTCGTTTACCCCTCACGATATTGTTAAAAATAACTTAAAAACAATATGTTGATGAACATATTGTCAGGAATCCAAAAATACAATTCAAATATCAACTTTGAAACTCAATTTTCAATAATTACCAAAATATCTCAACAACCAACAATCCGTGCTAAAAAATGGTTACTAAATTTTTCGTTCTAAAAAATGGTCAATTTATTGTAGAAGTCATTAATAGCTAGGGGAAAAAAAACATAGATGTAAATCACAATCCAAACTCATATATATGTTAAATTTTATTTTTCTTCAATTTAGTTTAGATTTCATTAATTAATAGATAAAAACAAAACAAATGAAGTTATATGTATTAATAAATATTGTTTAATGGATCATATAAGTACATAAAGTAAATTCACAATTACCAAAATATCTCAACAACCAACAATCTGTGCTAAAAAATGTTAACTAAATTTTTCATTCTAAAAAATGGTCAATTTATCGTAGAAGTCATTAATAGCTAGGGGAAAAAAAACAAAAAACATAGATGTAAATCACAATCCAAACTCATATATATGCTAAATTTTATTTTTCTTCAATTTAGTTTAGATTTCATTAATTAATAGATGAAAACAAAACAAATGAAGTGATATGTATTAATAAATATTGTTTAATGGAGATAAGGACGTAGATGTAAATTCAAAATTCAAACTCATATATTTATAATGTTTCAAAGATTACCAAAATATCTCAACAACCAATAATTTGTGCTAAAAAATAGTAACTAAATTTTTCATTTTAAAAAATGGTAGCTAAATTTTAATTTTAAACAATTTATTGTAGAAGTCATTAATAGCTAGGAGAAAAAAAAACAAAAAACATAGATGTAAATCACAATTCAAACTCATATATATGCTAAATTTTATTTTTCTTCAATGTAGTTTAGATTCCATTATTTAATAGATGAAAACAAAACAAATAAAGTGATATGTATTAATGAATATTATTTAATAAAAGGCAAAAACTTATGTGAGACGGTCTCACGGGTCCTATTTTGTGAGACAGATCTCTTATTTGGGTTATCTATGAAAAAATATTATTTTTTATGTTAAGGTATAGTTTGATAAATGTGATAAGAGAGGGATTGATAAATAATCTTCCTTATCCTACATTTGGTACCTTTTTAGAAAGCCCATGATATTTATATAGTGGTAAAATATCCCTTTTATGAGATGTGATAATATTAATCTAATGATAAAAACACCACAAATGACTTAATTGCCCTCAATATATAAAAATCCTGAACCCTATTGTTATCTCATTTCACTTGTAGGTAGAACTTAAAATCAAAAAAAGATTTTTATTTATTTTTATATATTATATAATATGATAATTATATAAATGAACTCGAGATAATTATATAAATGATTTGTATAAATCTCAATAAAATTATTAGTATCATTCGATTAACCTTGAAAATTTATATTTGACTTGACTCACAAAATTAAGGGTTCAATTATCATATTATATAATATATAAAATTAGGTAAAAAAAATAAATCATGCAAACACTGTCGGCGCATGAACAGATAAGAAATATGAACTCAAGCAACAACTTTGAAATTATAAAATTTATTATGATAAAATTAATTTTGTCATTACAATATAATATATAAATTTAATCACTCTTATTAAAATCATACAAAACATTAAATATAATATCCTACATCTTATTTATAATTAACTTATCCTTATATTATATATCGCATGTTTGTCCTATCATGTGTACCAAAATATCGATAGGGTTGACCCATCTCACAGATAAAGATTCGTGAGCCCGTCTCTTAATAAAAATAAAAACATAGATGTAAATTCATAATTAAAACTCATATATTTATTTTTATAATAAATAGATGGATAGATAGATAAAATGATAATTTGAAGATGAAGTGCGTAAATAAAAGAGATCGGGTCATGGATCAATAATTGAGTCGGTTCGACCCGTTAGTTTACCTCAATTGTTAGGCTGCGGTTTTGATTTTATTACAGAAAAATCATTGAGTCTTCCTTTCCTCGACGTCCATCCAAACTTGGGAAAACGAATTTCCAGCTGTGTTGGCGGAGGAGGAACACAATTGCAGCACAAACTTATGACTTCAGGCACAAGGATTTCAATCTTCTTGCCTATTACTCGCTACAAAGAGATTATAATTGTTTGAGCCTTGTTGTTATCTGGGAATCTAGTTTTATCTAGGAGACGTCGAATTCTCTATTTGGTGGTCTGAATTCAATGGGTTTCAACTTAGAATTTGGAGTTAATTGCTAAAGTTTCCTCTTTTCAATGTAAACTTATCAGTGATTTTCAACAGTTTTCCAACTTGCATTGCTTTGATGTCGGGTGTTTATTTGATTGATCTCTTGTGATTTTTGGTAACTGTCTTGTTGTTTAGTGTGGGTCATGTTTGGTGCTTATGCAATGCAATTTTGGTCAAAAATTTCTGAAGAGTCTGTTTGTTTTTACTAGATACCGTGGCAAACCTTGCGGCTGAGCTTGAATTAGCTTCGCAATCGAGGGCTGCTAGATTATTCGTAACGCAAAGGCCATGGCTTGGTAATTATAACTAATCATATTCCTAGTCACTTATTTTGGATTTAACTTTATTGAATCAATTCAGCGGCTCCTCACCTTTTGACGAGAGATATGGACAAGAAGCTTTGAGAAAACTAGTGTTTTCTGAATTAATTATATGAAGCCAGTAAACAAACAGCAAATTCATAGGTATTTGAACCTGAGTATCCAGGAAAAAGTAGAATATTTGATGGAAGGAAGGACAATCCTTTTGAACAACCGTTATAATAGGAAAGCCTTATCTTGAAATTAATTTATCAAGTTGATGATAAAATCCATGGACGTTCCAATGGACATTATGTGCTTGTTACACAACCACCCCTTAGGGGAAGGGCAAAACAGGGGGACAACGAGTAGGTGAAATGGAGGTTGACTAATTTGGCTAACATTGAACTTGCTAAAATGATTAAGTGTTTTTACATGACTTTTTTAACATTAATTTATGAATGTTGTGTTATGCATTTCTGTGATCGCCAGATCTTTATGGGATTAATGTCAGACCCGTCGCTCCGGTTGGGAGCGTCAGTAGAAAACCATACGTTGATCTAGCACTTATACACACGTGCTTGCCTGATGAGTTGCTTTTCGAGGTATGACTCGTCTGCGAAGTAAGCATATGTTTCAAACTTGATTGTAGTGATAATGTCATAATTTTGTAGACGTGTTCATGTTTTATATGTACTAACATGATAACAAAAATGGAATGAAAAAAGAGACACTTGATTGGTAGGAGTGTTAGGTGGTGAACCACCATTTGAGAAGTGATTATCAGGCCACCGTTTTGAATTATATCCAATACTATTACGAAGGCGAGTTTTGGAAACTAGAAGTGAGCTTTGCAAAATAAGGAATGCCTGGATAACATGTTGACACCTTTAGCTCTACGATTTCTTTCAGAAAGACCATAAACTGGGACAAGAATGCGATTTTTCTCCTTTTCTCTCCCTAATTTTTAATCAATGGAATTTTAAGAAATTCCAATTAAGGTTGTTAATATCTTCTGTAATAGAATTAAAGCTTGCTGCATCCTGAAAGTCTTGTCATATAGTGCCATTCTAAACCCTCAGCTTTCTATCATTACTTTAACCAGTTAGACCACATGAAAAAAAGAAGACATAAATAGGTTTTGGGCTGGTTGTGGATTGCTCTTATGATGACTAACCATATTGTCTCACTGCAACACTCTGTATGGGTCTTTGAATAATAATCTCTGTAAGTCATGTTCGCTTCTACAATAGTTTCCAAAAACTGCAATGCTTTTCTTCAAAGAAAAATAGGGTCAATTGACTCCCTTGGTCACGTGTCAATCATATCATCTAATGGTCATGTGTCAATCATATAATCTATTAGGGTATTGCTTTTAGCGGTATTGCTTTAGCTTGCATATTCTCGGAGGTCATAAATGTTGTATTGTATTAATTGCAGATCTTTTCAAGAATGACTCCATATACCCTAGGGAGGGCAGCTTGTGTTTGCCGAAAATGGAGATATACAATACGTATCCCTGTGTTTTGGCGCAGGGCATGTCTAAAAGCTTGGCAGGTGGCCACTATTATTCCTGTTAATCATTTCTTTATAATTTACATGTGCCGGATTTCATTATGAGTTCTTTGGTTATGTGGCTAGGTCAATGGACTCACAGAAAATTATAAGATTCTTCATTCTAAGTATGATGGTTCGTGGAAGAAAATGTGGCTCTTAAGGCCAAGACTTCGAACCGATGGTAAGAATTATTAGGTATATTTATTTTACCAGCGTATTTTATTTAACATATACCTCAAGACTCCAGGTACTTGATTTGCTTTCCTCTGTTCCTAGTAAATTCATGTGGTATTTTCATCAACATTTTGGGGTCGGACCGTGTATATCATGTTGAAATTTGTTCTGCCATTTTTTATTTGGATACCTTGAAGACGAGAACTAACTTTTACAAATGTTTCTGAGCAGCAGAAATATTTGGGTTGTGTGGTTTTGCTGCTAGCATTAAACATTTCAAGATGTTAATTCATGGATTTTTTTTTCCTTTTTTTTTTGATATTTTGGAATTTTACTAATAGAATTATATCTCTAAATGTTAATTTTCAGGTCTTTATGTCAGTCGGAATACCTATATTCGTGCTGGAATTGCAGAGTGGAAGATCAGCAATCCAGTTCATATTGTATGCTTTATGTATTTTCAGTTTTGATATTCCCCGGACCCTGATAGAATATTGGTACGAGTTTCATAAAAAATGTGCCTTGAGATTCCAAATTGATAACGTCTTCTTCAATGAGAGAATAGACTATGTCAGCTAAAAGCCACATGGAATTCATTAGATTCTATTTTTTCCTTCTTTATTGATGACTATGAGTAATCCATTATGTATTATTGCCTTAAAATGTCATTAATGTATTATTGCCTTAAAATGTCATTATTGAAAACCTCCAGAAAATTTGTTCTCGACAGCTGGAGAGATGATTTGTCATATTTAAGATGTCATTAATGGTAATATTTTAATCTTTGGAAGCATATTCTGCTATTTGTTTCAAAATCTTGAATGTTTTTTTATCAGCTCATAATTAAGGAGCGCTACCTAAAACAATTGAAAAAAGGATTATACAGGAGAAGAAAATATTTTCTTTTGTATGTTATTATCCAAGAAAGCAAACAAGTTCGATGGTTTACTTCCTACTATATCTCCTTGGATGTAAGATAATTATATAACCAACCATATTTTGCATTCCAGGTGTGCTATTATCGGTACTTGAGATTCTATCCTTCTGGAAGGTTTCTCTATAAGGTCGGAATTGTTCACTGATGTTCTGTTGTAGTCCAGTTTCAGAATTGTATTATGGCATCTGATTATAAATACCTTTTTTTCTTCTTGCCAACGTCGATAGAATTCGTCACAAAAAGTAAAAGATGTGGTGAAATGCATGAATTTTCGGGCCACAAAAACTGATTGTGTTTTTAGTGGGCAGTACACACTTGCCGAAGACAAGGTTAGATTTTATATTCGCTGTTCAAAGCTGTTTCACTTTCGTAAGGCATATTATTTTGAATGATATAAGCATTTTCAGGTTGAAGCTGCCCTTTTATATCCTGGCTTGCGACCAACTGTGCTAAGAATGCGCTTGAGGTACTTTTAGAGTTCACTGCATTTGGAACAATTAAACAAAGATATTTCATATGGGATTTTTTTTCTCGTTTTATTAGTTAATATTAAGATTCTTATCTTCCGAAGATTATTTTGATGTTTCCTTACCTTTGCGCAATGTCATCTAGGTTGAGGGGTACAACTGTAGGTGCTAACAATAGAATGGATCTTCTTTCACTCGTTACCTGTGGTGTGAATGATGCAGAGGCCAGCGGGCCTGATGAGGCGATTCTTGGAGTAGTTGAAGGATGGGAAGAAGATGAAACACATAATCTTGATGTTCCAGCAATTTCACATAGAAGGGGTTTAACTCCTTTCGTCTTCGTACCATTTGATGAAGTACGTATTTCTTTTCTCCATTGATGTCTCATCTACACTTGATTTCTTATTTTGGGTATTTCTACGTTGGATTTTGACGGTTGGATGGATCAATGAGGAACCCGTGTGTTTTATGTGATTTTAGACCCAATTGGCTGGTTTAAACTAAAGGTGCTAATGAACCAAATCAAGGTGAATATTTTATTATTTGATCTCAGGTTAGAATATGTTTTAGCTGGTTCGAAACGTGAAAATTGAATTATTTTTTGCTTGAGTTGAAGTTCTTATTTGATTAAGGTTCGTGTTATCGAGTGATATTGAGCAAATGCTCTGCTTGAGGTCATTAGTTTATTTAAGAAGCACATGGTGACACACAAGTTATCAACCAACATAATTTGAGCTCAACTTAGATTCTTGATGTATTTGAACATGATCATGGTGGGGTCGCATTTGATAGTTTCAGATTTGAAATATCAAATATGAATCAAAACAATATTTGGTTCGGTTCAAGACATTTGTACTCATAGTCGAGATCAATGAGAAAAACATTTGATCATCTCAATGAAATAATTTCAATGTTTCTTAAAAGGGTCCAATTGTATCACCAGTACGGTATATGAATTTGTTTCGAGTTAGTATTCAAGTTTTATCCTGAGTATCTTTGACCTGCATATGGTAGGTTGGGACATCAGTATTGAATCTGCCTGTGGACAAGATGGATTATTTTGTACCTGGTTGATTGGAGCTCCGCAGTGGAAACCTCTTTGTATTCGAATAAGATCCCGGTTGCTTTTCTTGTATGTGTATGGAGATCTGTAAATAGGGCTACTCTATTTTGTAATACATTTGAATTATATCCTGGTTGCTGTTCTTGTGTCATGAAATATGCTGAATTTTTGAGTAGATTCTACTGTTGCCGTTTTCTAAGTTCCCATGTAAAATTTCAACATAATTTTTTGTGTTATAAATTTAATTACCTTAACCTGTACGTTTTCGAGAATGTAAATTCAGCAAACGGAGAAGTCAAAATTGTCCGCGTGGAAACAAACTTGTGAAGATAATTAATGACTTGGGAAAGTCCGTTTCTTTGCACAAATTCATCAAATATTTATCTTAAAATAAAACTATTCATCATAACGATTATGAATTGGGGAGACGAACTTTGTAGCATTTTATTACACATGTTGATAAACAAAGGGCAGCTGCCTTACTCCATCACATGTTAGATTTGACATCTTCCTTGTACACCATGGAATTCCAAGCTGGGTTCCGCGGAAGAAATGTATCCTGCACACTCAACTAGCCTTGTTTCAGGTGTAATCCCTAGAGTTTGGATGATGGTAAGAAGAAATAATGTGCTTACAGAGACGTAGGAGCAAGTCGGTATGACGGATAAAGATTGCGCCTGCGCGTGAGAGAAGGCGGCGACGCAAAGGTGAGCAGCTAGTCCCAAGCCCCTCTTGCTCGGCGGCACATATGTGTGAACTAAGTCCATCACTTTGCCGCCGCCGCCTCCTCTCAAATCGTACTGGATGTAAGCTTCTCTGTCTCGCGTCTCGAATTTCCTCTCTTTCTCATTCCACACGATGCTATTCTCACCATTTTCATGACTTTCTCTTTCTTTTTCCATTTCTCTTGACTTGGCCTTGTATTCTCTATGGCCTCGCCTGTATTTATCTAGGGTTTTGAACTGGGAAATTCTTCGCCCTCCAACTCGGGGATCTTATTTTATTTTGGTGGGGCTAGGGAGGGAATTTGTCAAAGTTACCTCAATCCTGTCTTTCGTATCCTTTTATCTAATATTCTAATATATATATAATAATATTATTCTTATTTTATTTTATATATAAAAGAATGAATAAAAAATCTCTGGTGATTATAATCATGATAAACATCTCAGTTTCGATTTTGTACAAATCTCACGGCTTTCCTCTTAAAAATTTCAGCAGTCCTCTGCCAAAATTCAGGCAGCAAGTCAAAGACAGAACTTGGAGCAGTGTGAGAGGGTGGGAGCTCATCCGAGACACCGAGTGACGATTTGTATCAAGGTGCCTATGGACCATGGACAGTCGAGTCTTCTAATATTCAAGAAGTGATTTTGTATAGGTCGGGACTCGTGACGGCTGCCACTTCTTTTGTAATTGCATCTTCAACAGCTTTTTTCCACGATCCAAGCTTTTTTCCACGATTACCGTGGACGAATAGCACCTTTAGGAAAACTGGGTTGATGCGGTAGCTTCCCAACCTCAAGCATCATGGCTACCTCTTTTCCAAAACCAGATGCCATCTCGAAATCATCTCTGATTTCAGCAACAACCTCCCGCAGATCCCGATTGCCATGAGGTGACAATGGAGTTACACCACTCAACTCGTGAGAATCAACGTCCTGGTTTGATGCATCCTCCAGCTCAAAAGACACCACTTTCTTTTTCATAGAGTTCTCATCCACAATCTTTTGACACACAAGTTTCTGGGTTCTTCTCATTTGACAAACTAATTCCAACACTCTGGGATTGACCAGCCCACGAATTCCCCTTCTGAAATGGCGGTCATGGTGATGATGATGGTGATGGTTTTAAGATTTCTTTGGGATACTGCTTTTCATTTTCCCCGTTATGTCTAGATGGCATTGACAATTTCTCACTTTCATCACTACTCCATTAAGTCACTGATCTTGAACAATCCTCACTTTTATCCAATGGGACTGACCTTGAACTACCCTCTCTTTTACGTGTCGTGCTGAGTTTGAATCACATTTTTTACATATCGACACTGCCTTAGAATGAGGGATGCTCGCTCTAGATCTCTTTTCCACTTTAGATTTCATTCTTTTCCCTTGAGAAAATCTTTATTGCAGAGAGTACAATTGTCGATCCTTTAATTGGTTTACTTTTAGTGACGCGACCGGAAAAAAAAAAAGCATTTAGGTGATGCTATTTTGGTGGTTGAATTTTCATTGTCTTTGCGTCAAAATTTTTTTCTTCTTTGCATCAAAGTTGGCAATCAAAGATTTTCCAATTTCTAACCCAAGAATTTGATGGTTAACCTAATCTTAACACAAGGAAACTTTCAAAATAAAAAAAAAAGTAACAATAATTTGTAACTAACACGGTAAACGATTGACTCTCCTGTGAAATTGTCTCACAGAGAGTTGATATGATCTATATTTACAAAATAATATCATACTTTTAACATTAAAATTAATATTTTTCATGGAAAGTGTCGGGTTGCAGATTTTTTCGTGAGACAATCGTCTATCCCTCAAACAAGAGATCGAGAGATTTTTGCGAGGGAACAGATACGGGTAGAATTATTAGGACTTTGCCGATTGGAATTGATTCCAAATTAATATAATTTCAATGGATTCAAACAAAAAAAAAGTAAATCTCTTGTGAGACAGACTAACGAATTTTTATCTGTCTTAAATATAATATTTTTTTATGGATGACACAAATGAAATATATGTTTCACAAAATACGATCTGTGAGACCATCTCAGACAAGTTTTTGTCAAAAAAGAATTGAAATTTTGAAAAAACGTAATATTCTATGCATATTTAGCTTTTATTATTCATGAATTAAACAAAATGGCTACTAAAATCATCCGAAACAACTAAAATAATTTTCCACAAAAATATCAAAAATCTTTTATTTCAAATCACTTCATATAGCAAAGTTCAGGCAGTCACATCTCTCTTCTTATTTTCCGGCCAAGCGGACTTTGCGATTAGTCGTATCAGTGAGTATCTAATGATTTATATAGTAAAAAATTAAAACAAAATTTCCAAACAAGAACGAGAATCTTAACACAAACTAATGAAATTGCATCGTGAAACTGCCATCCGTATTAACAGAGTGTGTTCCCCTGCTGCAAACATGAAGACAATACACAGTTCAAAAAAGCCAATTAAGACTAATGTTTCCCAGCCAAATGAGTAGTGGAAATTGTGCCAAGGCAATGAAGAGCAGAAGATAATGATTCCTGCTCGAATCATAAGTCCTCACTTCAGCAAAAAGAACCCTCTTCATAGTCTTCACCAAGAAAATTCCCATGCACAAACACGTCCATGGCAACATGAAGTAGTATGTGTATCTCCAAAAGATTTTTCCCAAGATAGCTAGAGACAGTCCAGTAAAAGTGTATCCAGCATAAGCCACAATATCGAGTAATGGTGCCTCACCACTACCCAATGAGAACAGTGTCATTTTTAGAAGGGCTACTTGAAAAGTCCAGCCTACAACTCCCTTGGCAAAAAGCCAGTTTACAGCTTCGGGGCTAAACCTGGCATGGCATGTACACTTATTAGGTAGTGAAGTGAAATTCTAACCATGGGTGGTGAGCTAAAACATATACAGAGGGATGGAAAGTTCACTTCAGCTCGAAGAAGAAAAATAAAATATAGAAGAAATCACCAGGCAAGGGCACTGTATTGTTGGGGGTGGGGGGGTGGGGGGTGAGCAACAGTGGATTGTACTCTAAGAAAATTAAATCAACACAACATATATAGAAGGAAAGGATGAACTTACTTTCCATGAAGACCTAATGATAAACCAGAAAGAACAACATAGGTTCCAAATGCCATCAACGGAATATATAAGTCCTGGGGCATTGATATCATAGATTGGAGGTTTATAGGATAGCCTTCCACCAACAGGCTCTGTAATTCTTGTCCAATGGCCCTAAAGAACACCAACACATAAGTTGAATCTACTTTCTAAGGGGAAAAAAAATAGAGACGAGAAAGGAGAAATAATACAACGCAAGTGCATTTCCAAGTATCTTAGAGGATATAGATATCTCACCCTGTGCAGGAATGGGAAAAGAACAATCTTCAATTTGTTCTTCACATATTGATCATTGACTTGGAAATAGTATTGAGGGTCGGAAAAATACCTGCTAATCTGTTTACAACAACAATTGAAAGCCAAAGAAGGAAGAAATTATATAATGGGGGATCGTACACGGTGATATCCAATCTTCTTCTCAGCACAACAAGCAACTAGCATATCCAATCATAAAAGCTTAAACAAATAAATGGTCATAAACCATGTGCTACTTACATTGCTTTGCACATATTCGGAGCTAGATCCTAAAATTTTCTCTCCATAAGCACCCAATCCACCTCTAATGAATCCTGAACTCGCACCATAGAACGTATTCCCAAAAGGATTTGGCTGCGTGTTAGGTGGCCTAGGCACCCCAGTCTGTGGTCCAATATTATCATACATCTCCGCAAATTAGGCAAGCTCTGCAATTTAATACATCAGCTCATAACGAAAAGGGGATCCCTAAAATGAAAAATAACTAAGCAACGTTTTGAGAAATGTTTAAACTATTTTTTTTCCCTTGATGGATCAAGAACGCACGCTTAAATGAACACTGAACTTGGCGAAATTTTAGAACTCGATCCTTCCAATTCAGAAACTACTACTGCAGCCCACACTTTTCAGGAAAATTATCAATCTCCTAGACAAGAAAAAAAAAATAACTCAAGACAAAAAGCAAGATTCAAAAGAACTAATTTTCTTGGCCCAGAAGTAACTTAATAAATAAACATTTTTTTAAAACAAAATCGCTGCTTATCATCTACTACAAAAACTTCAGATCACGAGGCTCCAGTGTATAAACTTTAAACAACCTACCCACATTTAGAAATTTTAAACCCCAAAAACAAGGAAAAAAATGGGCAGCTACTCTCAAATCTGTCAAATGAAAACAGAGTTGCTGCAGCACTACGAACGCACAAAAACATCAATATATCTTCTTACTACACAGATCGAATCCTTGAATAATCGATACGGAGCGGCGGATCCATGCCAAATCGGATCCCGCGGGCACGAGGAGCACAACGCTCGGGTTCCAAGCACACGATTTATCAGAAAAAATCCAACGCAGGGAAAAAATCAAAAAAGAATGAGAAGAACAAGAAGCGTACAAATCTACAAATTGAAGTGAATTCCCCGATTCTCTCTCTTTCAGGCGATTATGGAAGTTGGAATTCGCAGTTCGTTCTATTTGATGGGTTGTTTCTTAATTCTCAGACATGGTAATGGGTTGGTCTATTTTTTTTTTAAATGGGCCGTCAATTGGTGGGCCACACCATTTTTGGGCTATAATTGGAGTGAACAGTGATCCATTGTTTCAGACTACTCTTCTTGATCAAAAAGTCTCTGAAACACTCACTACCATCACTTCATGACTTGAAATTTATGTTAATTGTTTTTTGGAAAAATTCAAGATTCGTAAACAGAGGTAAAAATAGAAACTTTTGCTAAAGCGTGTGTAATTATGTTCTTTGATAGTTTAATACGGAAAACTGATGAAACCATTAGATCTTTAGCACCACCAAACAAAAAAAAACTCTTTGTTTGGACATTTTGAAATCTTTTCGCATGTAAGATCCTTTGTCCTTCCAGTATGGCCATTAGTTCACCATGTGTAACAGAAAGTGGTCGCTTGGTTTGCTGCCCAAATGCAAATATCAGCCATTTCTCAAACTCGCGACGCCCGAGCTCGTGCATCAGCCAATAACATGTATCCCTTGAATCTTGGCCTTTTATTCGAGCAGTAAGGCGGTAGAAATTCGATCCCTTTGATTCCAACAAGCTTTATCAGTAGTGCATGAGAAACGAGCATGACTCGTTATCTCCGTTTCAGAAAATACTACTCATTGGAACTGGCAGACATCCAATTTTTGCGGCCAAGCTTCCCCTATCAAAGGCCTCCAAATAGTTTTTGACAGTGGAAAGTACCTATATGTACTTTAGTTCTCAAGCTTACAATGCTCTCGTTTCACTGGTGGGATCAATTTTTTTGGGAAATATCTATATTTGCAGTTTCCATATAATTATGATTCTTTATCTCCATTAAATTCATCATAAGCCAAATTAACTATAGCCAGAAATTGGAAATATGCAGCCAAAATTACCAAGAAATTTCATATAAATTTTGTTTTTATTTGTCCTACAACAATGGTGCTTGTACAACAATTCAAACCAACAACACAATCTTGGCGAAGCCCTATAACATGCATAATAATAAGAATAGTGTTGATCCAATCCCAGATCATTATATTTGTTCATGCACTTGTATATATTATATTGCTCACGGATATGCATCTGCATATAATTATGCAGATAAAATTAAAAGTTGTAAGAAATTTCGTGTTAAAAAATTTTGTTAAGACCACTAGATTTTGTTCCATGTTTTTGATTTACCCCTATCCTAAGGTCTTAGGGTACCGCAAGGGTTGATCCTCATCCATTGGTGGTAAAATGGTCACATTTATATTTGTACTTGGACCAAAGAATTGAATCATATGAAAAAAATGATGTGACTCTTAAGGTAGGCTCAAATTAAACCGAATGGCCGTGTGTTATTGTAACCCGAAGAAATTAGCAATCAATTAACAATAATATACTTGGTTTCTACATAAATCAATTACAAAATCCGGGTTTTACATTACGGGTCAGTGTCCCTTTAACCAGTGGAGAGAATAACATCTCATTGCTCAGCATTATGGTTGGGCTACCGGTACAATGCTAATTTTACATCTATATATCCTTTTTCTGATAATATTATTAAGTATTTTATTTTTTTCCCAGTGTAGTAATAATATATTTATTAACTTGCAACAATAGGATTCGGGGGCGTATAATATAATTTTTTTTTCCACAAATAAATTTAATTTACAACTAAGCTTATGTGAAACAGAATGAAATTAATTCACACGTGAAGTTTTTATTTAAAACTTAATTTTATTTTATCGAAAGTAAATGCACAGCCTACAAAAGGACTTAATATCGCTATGTCCCAATATACTACATCATGGTCCATTGGGCTACTACAATTTTGAATTCTTACGAAAACAAGCACAGATTTTCTTGTAAATTTACTTGGGAAAAATAATTTCATCGGGGTAATGGGATATCCGCAAGGTCATCTCTAAATGGAATTTGTTGCATCTCAACTCTTCCACTAGCGCTCAAGTGTCCACCGTCCACTTGCATTTGGGTTTGGGTCACAGGGTCAAACTTCGACGGCTCGATGAACGTCAAGACCTTGTCTTTTCGGAACATCAGATAGATCACCGATATTATATAGATCGCCATGAGCGGAAATACTACGATTCCGATCAACACATTCCCTACTTTGGGCAAACTATTGTGGATGATCCAACCTACAAATGCTGTGCTTAGATAGTAGATGTTGATGCCTATGATTCCGAGCCCCAGTATCCATGATATCACGATAATCTGTCATTAATATTTATACGTGATTCAGTCGATTAAAATAAAATCTTAGGAAAATGAATATCGCAAAAATTTAGAACACACATGCATGTTATTTATAGTACTATGATAAACTTACATAAATCGAATTCTTGTGAGGTCCCATCTTGGTGGATGTGCTGCTAAATTTAAGAAGCGGGATGAGAGCGAACGGAAGTTCAAAAGATAGTATCATCTGCAATATACATAGAAAATTACATAATTTGAATTAGAAGATTACATAATTTGTTAAATAAATTTGGGTACAAACCGATGCGATGATGATTAATCGGCCAGCTGCTTGAGATCCTCCAACAATTGAAACAATTAGACTGGGTGTTATAGCAATGCACCTCGTCACCAAATTTCTAAGCCATTTTCTCATCTTGAGATCTAAGAAACCCTAATGGAATATAATTCAAAGTGAAAAATAAAGTATCTTTAATTCTTTCAATATATTAGTTGCATGTATACGCACTGATAGCCAATCAACAAATTTCTTGCAGTGGGTATTGATGGGGAGACATATACCAGACTAATTTAATAGATTAATTATTTTAGTAAAAAAGTTATAGTAGTATTCTTGCTAATTGTGATGCAATCCTATATTTTGTACGTACGTACCTGCATGATGAATTGTCCCGCATAAGTGCCTGTGATGGTAGAACTTTGACCGGATGCAAGCAATGCCATTGCATACACTGTTGAACTTGATTTGCCCAAAACATTCTGTTATAACCAAAAAAAAAAAAAAGTCATATTATTTGTTTCCATTTAGTTAAAAATCTTGAATGGAATAAAATAGATTGGACCTTGAGCAAGAATGAAGCAGAATCGAGAGTTAAATCCTGACAAATATCTGTATTATCCTGAGAGAGGTCATCGGCTGAGCAAACCGTGCCAGATACAGAAATGATTGCGACGTTGATCAGAAAGGCTATAAAGAGTGCAAATCCACTCTCCATCAAAAAGTATCGACATGCATCCTGACATTAATGGGCAATTGTCAAATCCACCATCTGCTCATATCATTGCCAAATTTTGACTTTTGACAATTTTGTTACAATTAATATTGAACGAGGGTGGTGTCATAATTATCTTGAGAAGTCAACAACGATAAGAAAGTTATTCACATAATATTTTAATTGATCGTCGGTAAAAAAAAAAGGATGGTTAGATTTAATTTCATTACATCATATCAAGAAATTATTTAATGAAAAAAAAATGTGAAGTTTTTCTTTCTTTTCTTTGTTTTTTTTACTTTGGGAGAAGGATTTGCATGGTCTCCCGTTATTCACCTACTATTATCTCTAAGAACATAGGTTAGGTTCGTAATTACTTATAAATGAAATAACAATGGAGTTTTCAGATTCTGATTATGAATAATTAACTACTCGAACTATAAAACAAAAATTTATACCTCTGTCGAATATGATAATGTTGTGTTTAGATTGAAAATGTGTGGAAGAATTTCAAATGATTGAATTTGATAGTGAAATTGAAATTGAAACAAAAAATTATATTTAATCCATACAAGTGATTTCAAGTACTTGTCATGGATCAAACTATTATCTAGAGAATAATTTATAAATTTTGACTTACATTGATGCCTCGGACTGAGTTGGGTTTCTCTCTTGAGAGAACAAGTGCAGAATGAAGGAAAAGATTATGCCTGCGCATAAAATTGATTAAATAAATCAATATCAAAGTAACTAAAGAACAGAAGGAATTTAGTAAATAAGAAACTTCATCGTACGGCATGACCAGAGCCCCAAGCAGCGCAATAGCATCGCCAGTAGCACCTTGGCCTTTAAGCTTAGGTACAAGCATTCCTTTCATCACATCAGCTGCGGGAGGCTTAACATAACTCAATTCCCCGAAAAAACAAGCAGCCATCACGAATACTAACGTTGCTATTAAAAGTTCCAGCTTTCTCACCTGTTTCAATATTCAAATCGATTTTAGGCGATAACATTTGAATTTGACTAAATCATTCGGTGGATTTGAAATTTGTTTTAAGGGGCGACCAGAATAAAAATATTAATAACTTAAGTTCTAAAGATTTTTTTACTATTCGTTTCCTCCTCGTTGCTCACATTTTTTTTTTTGGGAAAATGATTTTTTTCCATTAATTTTTCAAATTTGGTTTTACGTCCATTAAATGTTAATGTATCTAAACAAAATTTTGTAAGCTTAGTTAACCAAAATCAAAAGTTAAACAAGTTAGTGGAAAAAAATTATTTTCCAATTTTGTTTACAATATTCTCTGTGTTTGTTTAGTTCTTTTATGTTTTTTTAATTTATATATATATAAATTAGAGCTGTTAAAATAGATCAATAACCGGTCAACCCAAGACCCATCGAAACCCGCCATTGACGTGACGGCCCTCCATTTGTGAGTTGATCAGAAAATGACCAACCCAACTAGCCTATTGGTGGAGAGAATTAGACGACAACCCACCACTTGCGTGACAGGTCGGAGAAGGTTGACCCGTCATTTTGGTTGGTTAAAAAATTGTCAAATCAATCTATTTATTTGTTGCGGTGGAGCGGACCAACTCGGTTGGGCCAATCCACTTTGAGATCTCTTATATATAGACACACATGTTATATTTGGTATTTTTTTGGAGGGGATTGGAGGGGGGGTGTCCTGTGTACTTGACATAGGTAGGAAGAAAAATTCAATATTGAAGTCTTTGGCATGGCGATTGAGGACGAGTCCGTGATGCTTCGATATCTAACGCGCTTATCTTATCAAAATTTTGGATTGAAAACTAATATATATATATATATATATATAATATATATATATATATATGCTCAGTGAAATTTAATTTTTTTAAAAAAATAATGTGTACATAAGTTCTCATTTATAAATAATATTTTTCACTTTGTCCAAAATTTTGAATTCTTCACTTACCCCATATCTTTGGAGTCCGATCAGGAGCAGCGTGCTGCAGCCGGTGCACAGCACCCCAACCGAAAGTGGGATGTGAAACAATATGTTCAGAGCAAATGCCGTTCCAATCACTGTCAAAATTAATAAATTATCACATGGATTCATTCATTAATAGTATTTATCATTTTGCGAAGGTTCATGCATCTTTTCTGTAAAAGTTGCTTGTTACCAAAAAAAAAATATTTAATTTATTTTCATGTCACGACTTAAAACAGCGAAAAGGCCTAAAACCTTGCACAATATAGTGAGTATGAGCTGTATATACACTCTACATTATATTTTTCATATATCCCAAATATATAATCAAGTTTCTATATACAGTATCATGTTTTCTTATTTTTTTATTAAGATAATCTTATTAACCAATTCTTGAAAAACATACACTCATTTTATGACTGAATCAAATCGAGATAAATTAATTAAGAAGTTTGTTTGTAAAAAAAATTCATTTATTTTTTAATATGTACGAAAGAAAAAAAACCTATGATATATTTGAGACGGATGGAGTGATTAATTTACAACTTATCTACGCAAGTACCTTCGGGAATGTCTGCAGCTATGACGGCAACCTCAGCCAAGAGCCATAAACAATATCTCACTAGTGTCGGGTACTCCAGTTTGCATAACTCAGACAAATGTTTACCTGCAGATCGAGGAACATAAAATCAAACCCAGAAAACATGCAGCATGTATATTTAGTATGAAATTAAATATCAAGTCATAATCCTTAAATTTGACCCGTGGTAACTCCAAGATTTGCAGCAAGAGATTGAATTATGAGAGCGAAAATCAATCCGATAAGGACCACCCATAGTAACTGCAAATCCATTAAAAAGATACAAACAAATAAGATATGTCATATATATACATCATTTATATTTAATTTAGAATGCGTGTGTATTTATTTGAATATATATGTGAGTACAGAGTTGAGTAATTACTTCATATCCATGGTTTGCTCCTGCTTGTAAATCAGTTTCCACTGTTACAATTAAATCATTCCATGCAGTATTATGAATTATTGTAGTTAGCAAGTAGTAAATAATTAAATAAGAGAGCACTGAATTGCTGGTGAGACTTACAGTTTCCGGGATCGAGGTAAGCTAGAGAAACCAAGAAACCTGGGCCAACATATAACAAGAAGTTTCTCCATCCTGGTTTCTGCATCGTAGTTTCCGAAACATAAATCAATATTCATTTTCAATATAACATATGTAAAATTAAATAATAAAATAAATTTGTTTTGTTATTTCCACAAACCATCGCTTAATTGTTTATCCAGATTTCTCCTCAAGATTTCCTTTAAATTTTGGATTCGGTCTCCACGTGATTAATTAGTTATTCTTCAAAGGCATAAGTAAAGTTCTCATTGCACTAAAATTATTCTCGGAATTTCTTTGACGAAATCACCAAAGCAAAAATAGAAAATTAAGGCGAAAAATAATCTTAAATGTGGAGAGAGAAGAAAGGCACCCGTCCCAGATGGTATTCTTCTTCAACATCAAAATGTTTTCTGCCGGAGCTCACGCCACCTGCGGGCTGTGTCTCCACCACAGAGACCACAAGGCCGTGGCTGTTCCTCCCACCACTTTGCGGCTCTTCTTTTTGCAAGTTTACCATTCTCCTCTCCCTAATATCACAATTTTAAAATACTTTTTTTTTCCTAATTATATTTAATTGATTGATTTATTTTGGACCTTTTTTATTTGTTTCACTGGCATGCCCCCTTTATTTATAGTTCATGGAATTACAATACCGCCTGTTCAAAAACCTACTCTCTTTCCTTTTTGTTTTCATTTATTTGTTTACTCATTTTGGAATCAGATTTTTAATTTTTTAAAGCTTAATTGTCGGGATTTTTAGAGATATTATACCACACAAATTACGCTTCAGAACTTTAGTTAAAAAAATCTGGTAAAAGATCGCGGTACTTTTCCTAGGTAATTAAAAAGGTTTACTTTCTTGACCAAGACCACCTTATTGATGAAAACCAAGGATAATTAATAAGACGATCTCAATTTTTTCAACTAATACAATCGTACGCATTTTTATTCTACTAAATATACATTTAAATAGTTTACTTTAATAAAACTGTTAAAATAATTATTTTATTAATATCTAGAAAATATTTAATTACTTATATTATAATCAAAATTGTTAAAACATTAACAGTTTTAAGATAATTAATTTATTTCCTCATTATTAACCAGTATTTATTATATGCATACCTATAATTAAGATAATTAGTTTTATTTCCTCGGTGTGGTTTTTCTACTGTGTGAAATTCAAAATTATTAACGATATAACATTTTTCTTTCTGAGATAATAATTCTCTTATTGTAAATACGGAATTTTTAACTTTCTTTGTATATTTAGTATATATCTTCCCTTAAGTTGGAAGTAAGAACCTCAGAACTGATTTTTTAGTCACAGTTGAGAGAAAGAGAGTACGTAATTATTTTTAATTTAAAAATATAATCCGAGGCCCCATGTGATAATTACTATTGATTATATGCTAAAAAAAAAAGATGCCCTATCTTTTCCGCTTTACTCTTCCACTAGAGAGATATTTCGTTCATATTCCCGGATTGAGAAAATTATACTGTGAAATTATGACTATTTAAACAACGTTTTCGTGAATACAGACTAAATGACAACATTGGAAAAAGAACAAGAAGAAGCACGCTTTCAGAAAAAGTTGTAGTTTTGTTTTGTTTACTGTAATTCATGGTAATGAGTAATTTAAGATACGTTTCCAATTGATTGGATTTGTGTTTTGTTTTTTTTTAATCAAATCAGGTATATTAATTGTGAATCGACGTTTGGCTGGTTAATTTCCTTCCAGCCAAATATATGGAATGAAAATGTAAATTGTCTCTCAAAATGTAAAATAGGTGAACGCTTGACCAATGGTTAGGAGTTTGAATTGAAATCACTTTGGCCAATCGACCAACAAATATAAATCAATCATTAAATTGTAATCCAAAATGTGAGTTAATGTTATTAAATAATATTGATTAATATTGAAAAATTAGTTTTATTACATATTATAGAAATCAATAAATTAAACAAGTCACAATTATTTTTTATATCATAACAAATATGTCAATTAAAAAAATGAAGAGAGTGGCTGAGTGAGTATACATTTTGAAACACATACATATATATTTGTATATTTGTTGAGTTTTGAGGGAAGTTTATTACAATAGAGTTTCGAACTCAGATAACGTTCTCGACCTAAGACCTTGTTGTCAAATAAGTTATAAACAATCAAAAAAATATAAAATAAATATTTTGAAGAAGGCATGAATGGGCATTCAGCTCTAATAAACCATTAGTTAGGCCAAACTTTAGGTGGCCAATCAATTGTCAAGAATGCGTTAGCAAACCAATTTTTAGACCCATGCATGCTCCCGCTTTTTTAGATCAGTACTTACTCAAATGGGATGTTTGGCGGGCCTTCATCACTTTGTGGTAAGAAATTCTTCCCCTTTGCACAAAATTATATATGTCTTTCGAATCTATTATGCTTATCGAGTGGTGCCAAAAAAAATTAGAAGGTTTTGGAAATGGTTCTCGGTATCCTAATTGTGCGCTATCTTGATAACTAGCTAGGGCCTGCTTTCTACTGAAAATAGAATTGCTAAAAGCGACAGCGAATCTATTGGGTGCAAACCGGACTGATTATTTTATATCTTAATTAAAATTTAAGTTTTATCTCATTTAAATACTTAATTAAATTGTTATCTGATTGTCAAATTCCTTTTGTATGTTTCCGACCGAAAGCTACGGAAAAGAGTTGAGGTTTTTCTATCTGTGCATGTGGATGCAGATTCTTACCATTACAGCTTTTAGGTAGCGTAGGATATGTTAGAACTAATGAATCCGGATATCTCCACACTGGTATGATATTGTCTATTTTGGGTTTTTAACCCTCATGGTTTTGCTTTTGGAACCACCCAAAAGGCCTCATACCAATGGAGATATCATTCCATCTTTACTAACCCATGATTTTTCTCTAGATCTTCCAATGTGAGACTTTGGTTGCATCCCAATAGGATAGATGAATGATTTTTTTCATGGATGTTCCCAGACCTTTTTGGAATGTGTTGGGTTTGGACACCAGAATTAATGTACTCCCGTCTAGCTATTACAAGGTAACAAGGGGATATCTCCTCCTATATTTCGTCGACTTCTTAAGCTCTGAAACTGGATCGAGATTCAAATATATAGCTTCTGTCTCAGTACTACACTAATGAATGCCGGGAACTTTGGAGCAATTGGCTGATAGATGGAATCAGGGACGTAGCAAGGAAAAAATTTTATCATGAGCTGAATGAATCGATAAACAACATTAAATAATATAAATCAAATATTTAAAAGTTCTTTCACATGAAATTTTCAACCAGCAGGAAAACTAGCAGCTCTCATCCTCTTGTTTTCATTTTGGGAGGACGGCTGTGAAAGAAAACCCTCAGGAAATGGCCTAAATATTGGGCTAAAAATTGGACAAAAAATTGAAAATACAAGGCTAAATTTAAAAAAAAAAAACTCAATCCATATTCCTAATTAGACACAAAAAAATAGACTGGGCTGGAGCCCACCCCAGCCTTTGTGGTGGCTCCGTCCCTGGATGGAATGGAAGACTGGTTGAATGAAAAAAAATAAGGAACTAAGTTATATTTTTTTAAAAATAAATGTAAAATCGATTCTATTCGTTAGAGATGGATGATTTTATCACTTTTTATTTGATCTGCTCGGCCTATTTAATCCCATAAAAAAGCAAAACACCTATTTGTGGTACAACTCATATCCCTTTTAATATTCTATATCGCTCTGGACTTACGTTTTCTCCTTGGCTTAGTTTTTTCTTTGTTCGAATTCTTTGTGTTGGACTACATATTCTATACCAAAGCCGGTCGTAAATGAATGGTTATTAGGGTTTGTATATATGGGTAGTAGATATTATTTTTATTTCATTTTTTCATTTTTTTAGTACAATTTTCAACTACTTGGGGTATGTGGGATTAGAACTCATGTCTCTCCCTAGTAGTGTGAGGTTTCTGCCACACGACCTATAACGTTTCATATTCAACGATTGTCTTCACTGTACTAAAACGAATCTTTCCAGCATGTTTATGTCCTCACTTATACGCACTCTAAGAAATTTATGAGAGGGTCACTCATCTCAAAATTGTCACAAATCAAGCACGCTTAATTTTGGAGTTCTTATGTGATGGACACTAAAAAAAAAGCACTTTCTAGATATGAGTCTCATACCTGAACATTTTTGGAATATCTCTCATTCCGGTGTGAGATCGGTTCATTCATGTTCCATTTGCCTAGAATCCTGACAAGAACCGCTTATTGTCCGTGCAACCTCATGGCACCAGCGATCACCCTCGCCCTCTTCGGTCCAAAGCGTCCCACCACCTAAGAGGTGGTTGGTCATTTCTGCCTTTCTTGTGATAAAACTTGTTGGTTTGAATATATATTTTACTATTTATTAAAGTTGAGCGTAATAGAGTAACTAAATTGTGTCTTGGTCTGTTTTTTAAACTACCTAAAATACCCTTCACCCCCACTTCATCACTCCACGTTCTTAAACGCATCGCTTAGATTTTCCCATTTTCAATTTCCCACCCAGATTGTTCAATCTCATACTAATATTTTTTTCTTCTCTTCTGTGAAAGATCCTTCTCTTCCGTGAAAATTAAAGCTTCTCAAAACTTGACCGATCTTCAATCCCACTTCAAACCCATCAACTTTTTGAAGGTTTCATTTTTATCTCTTTCTCTACTCTGTAATATTTTTACACCTTATATTTGTTTTCCAATTTTTTTATTCATCGTTTGAATTGGGAAATTGTTCCTCTTCAGTGCCCATCGACTCTGAGGACATAGATTCTATCAATGAGTTTATGAAATCTCGGGTACTTTTAATGTTTTGCATTTGTTTAATTTATGCATTCTTTTGACTAGCTTTATTGGGAGAGAAAATGCTTATATTATTCGATTATTTGAAGTCATCAGCTAAAAGGCTTGCCTAATTTTTGTGCGAATTTTATGCTTTTGAATGCTGATATTAGCATACAAAGATTAATTGTTTGACTAATTTTCTGTGTAAACTACTTTGCATTTACAATTTGTATTGATAAGATGAGAAATGCAGAAACCATTTACTTGCATTTTGATTTTTCCTTCCCTCTGGGTTCAGCTCCACCGTATTACTAACTATTGTGGTGCGAATGACTGTGGCTTGGAGGAGAAATGTGCAGAAAGGATGAAAACAAGACTACGTTGAATTTGCCGTAGATTTTGTGACTTCCATCTTGCTTGAAGTTGGTTTAGTTAGCTCATGATTTTTTCTGAGTGTTTTATTCGCAAATAGGGAATAAAAAATCGGTGCGGTGCTCTATATGTATATTAGGGCTTAAGGAGTCCGGAAAAGCTCTTGATTGAGGCGAAGAGAATTGTGGACATCAGAACAGCGATTTTGGACTCCAATCTGGCGAGCTTTGCTAAAAATGTAAACGTAAGTGATGATGTTTCTAAAAAGGGTAAGGGCATGCCTCGAGATAGAAGGCAAGGTCTTGGCCTTGCTCGAAAACGAGCACCATTTTCTTTGAAGACAAGTCTCAGGTAAAGACTGTAGTTTATGAGTTTTAATAACATAAGTTCTGAGAGACTCATTTGATTCATATGTGATTGACTAAATGGTAATTTTTCTACATTAACAGTCAGCCTGTAAGCCTGTAACCATCTCTGGACATCGATAAGCTCCAAGACCCAGATGAATTTTTTGATGCATACGAGAGGCTGGAAGGTAATTTTTTAAATGCTATTTCTCTAATTATTCCCATGTGCCATGCATTTGTTTGGAAATCATGATATCATTATAAATCATTTCAGAGGCAAAAAAAGAAATACAAAAACAGTTGGGTAACAGTATGGACAATGTAAACGAGTTCAAACCATCAACAAAGCCACGCCTTCGTCGATAAGGAATCTTGGGGTATGCGTAGATTTTGTTACTCATCTTGATTGAGATGTGTTTCATCGTTGATTGAATATCTTACGGAGACTTTTGACTTCAAAGTTTACAACTGCATGACTGGCAAATGATTCTGTGACAGGAAGTCATATCACTACAGGCACCGCTACCCATCAGTGTCTTTTGAAAATGATAATGTTATACTCCCAAGAAGTAGATGAGCAGCATGTGCCAAGTGTACCTAGAGACGAACCAGCAGAAAAGTTAATCACCCTCAATTCTAATCTAAATTTTGATTCAGATGAAATTGAATCAGTTGGTCAGGAAATTTTGTTGTAATAGTCTATTTTTTCATCACCCATTCTGGTATTCAAATTCTGGAATTGAACATCTTCAAACCTTGGGTTTTTTGATACATGCAAATGCAATAAGCAAATTATTTGTGATAATATATGCAATTGCAATAAGCGAATTGAGCATGGTGCTCTAAAGTTTGTACTCATTTCTCATTTATACTTTGACATTGATGCAAAGTTGAGATTTTTCGGTATGACTTCTTAGGTTAATTTACAGTTTTTCATAATTATCATTTTTTCATATCTTTTTCATCATATTTAGTGTATCAAAAAGGTCATATTTTATTTATTTTTGTCTTTGGCTGTGTTGATGACAACCTTTAGTTTTTTAAAAAACTCATTTCTCATTTATAGTCTGACAATGATGCAAAGTTGAGACCTTTAAGTATGGCTTCTTAGGTTAATTTACAATTTTTCATATCTTTTTCATCAATTTTTCATATTTTTTTCATCATATTCAATGGATCAAAATAGTCCTATTTTATTTATTTTTGTCTTTGACTGTGTTGATGACAACCTTTAATTTTTTTTAAAATTCAGTTTTCACATGTTAATGACAACCTTTAGTTTTAAAAAAATTTCATTACAACGCTTTATAATTGTTTGTTATTGTTTTAGGTTAATATTTGAGTTCTGGTGAGACTTTTTATTATCAAATACTCTAATTTATAATGCTTGGAAACATTACAAACGATCAAATAAAAGGAGTTTATATCAATTCTACTTTATTTGCCATGTATTTAGCAAAATACTTGCAATTATTTACATTTTTTTCTGTCATATCAATTTTTTATAGCACGTTTTAATATATTGTTCTATTTATTTTGTATGTTTATGTTGTACCATGATATGATTTGATAAAATGAATATTTTTTTATTACGTTAGACCAGAGTGGGTTTAACTTATGCATAAAATGCTTAAAGATAATTACAACTTTAATTGTTTTTTGTTCTATTTATTATATTCAATAAATTTTTATTTGATGATATTCTCATATTGTTTGGATAATCTTTTGACTATTTGTTTATTTCTTTTACATTGAAGTTTATCGTTATTTCACATGAGATGATATTACTGCTTCAAAATATTTATTTAAGTTTTGGGGTCATTTGACTTTCATGGATCAAGTACAAAATATTTTGGTGTCATAGTGTTGTAATATCATGAATGTTTAATATATTAGCCTCATATATTCATGACACACGTTTCATGACACACGCATAACGTGTGTGCCTCGGTGGCTAGTATACATAATGATTTTCAGTATTTCTGAACTTTCGTTGAAATTTCACAAACGGTTGAACGAAATGTTGGAAGAATTTCTTCAAACAAGTGTCCGACTTAACTTCACTTCGAATTAGTCAGCGTCAAATATACATGGCTCTAAAAACTAAGGATAACCTAAATATATCAAATTAATGGATTAAAATAAACAACACATCTAAAATACTACGTACGTCAATAATAATATACAATACTTAAACCTGATATATCAATGTTTAAGTAAAAAAAAAACTCTACAACGTGTTGTTAGTACAATCTCACTCAATATATGCAATCGGCATGAAATTCATTTTCCATCTTATTTCAATCAATTTCATTTTCATGTATTCATATGCTGATTATCGAATGAATTATCTGATATATATTCATTTGCGGGGAAGGATTTGAACTTTGGGCTAGGGATTCGAAAGGTTGGGTTTTATCTTAAAACTGGATTGGGCTACTTTTTTTTGAACTCGTCAAAATAAAAAAGGCAGGGTGGCCTTCATTAAGATTGAGGTACTTTGTTATATTACTTTTAAAAAAAGCAAGATTGGGCTTCGATTGGGCCTTGGCCCTAGTATACTATTACAGAGACACAAAGCCGTTCATGAATAATTTAGCAATTTTAATTTAATTAATTTTTTTGAACGGCCAGCGTGACTCATGAGAACGAACAGATGGGGCCAGTCGGATGCGACAGCGCAACACATGGTCGCCGCGTTCCAACCACCCAGTCTCCGCCACACGTGATACCCAATACGCAACACGTCAATTTTCAAACGAGTCAAATATTATCCCTGCAAATCACCGAGCACCATCTCAGCTTACATCTAAATTAATTGTTTTTTCACACTCACTTATATCTCTCTTATTTATATATATATATATGTTTAATTTTAATCAGAAGTTCAAAAATAATTCTATTGTTATATTAAATATAACAAAAATAATTTATTCATTTTAAATTTTATAACACAACTAGATACATAATATTTTAAAAAACCGAATGAGTTTCAATGATGTTCGAGTTGATGGAGTATGTAAGTATTCAGTCAACAATTATGATTTTGTTTTCTCTTAACAACACTTTCTCAAACGAATCTGACATACGTGACTTGTCCAATGTTATTTATCCGATTATTATGGTTTGCAGATTATTGAGTTAGCTAAGAAGTTTCACACACACACACACATATATATATATATAAATCAAACCAATATATTGTTGCATGATACGTAGGGATGTAAACGAACCAAACCGTTCGTGAGCTATTCGAAGCTCGATTCGATAAAAGCTCGTTTGAGCTCGTTTAATGAGGCTCGTTAAGATAAACAAACCAAACTCAAGCTTTATGGTATTCGGCTCGTTAGCTCGTGAACATGTTCGTTAATAAGTTCATGAGTAATCTTTTAGATGAAAAAATAATAGTTTTGATATTTGATTTATTGATTTTGCATATTATTTATGAAATATATAGAAAAATCTATTAAATTTATTTATTATAATAAATTTACAAAATTTAATAAGAATAATATATTTTTCTTTAAATATATAATTTACTTTTTAATTAATTTAATGAAAATTTAAATGTATAATTCATATTTATTAAGCTTGTTTAGGCTCGATAAAGGCTTGAATAAGCTCGTGAGCCATGCATATATTCGTTAAATAAATCTCGAGCTCGGCTCGATTATAAACGAACCAAGCTCAAACATTCAAGAGTTCGGCTCGACTCGACTCGATTACATCCCTAATGATATGGTAGTGAAAATACATCACATTCAATTGATTTTAAATAATGTAGGAAATTGGGTTGAAAATCTTGTTGCTTTCCGTTGTTCCCGGGCGGCAACTTGCAATTGTTTCATATTTTTAGAGACCGCCACAGTTGACCGTCGTAGTGGATTTATGGTCTCTTTTGGACCCCACCGTTCTCATGGTTGACCTTTTTCTCACCGTTCAATATGGACGGGCTGATGGGACATATCCGGTTCAAGGTTATATCGAAAAAGTTAATTTTTTTTTACGAAATCCCAACAATATTAATTTCGGAGCTTAAAGATCAAATTTATTTTGATTAATATTAATATATATATATATATATATAGTTAGCAAATGAAATTAAAGTATTACAAATTTACAATTGATTAAGCTACTCATGTCTCATTCCTTACATAATACTTTTGATAATCAAACAAAGAACTCAAAACTAAATAGTCTTTTTTTTTTACCTTTTTTTAATATCATATTGACCTGAGCCATGTTTTGATTTGATTTAATTTCAACGTATAAGGTACAATATTGTTTAATTACTGGTTCAATTAATTACGGTACTGTCGTATTGATCAAAGTCAATTCATATGTCAAAATCAACAGATTTCAATGCGACATAATAAATATAAGTTCTCTAGCCATAATTACAAATTAGACACAATTGTTTTTAATTCTTTAAAAAGAAAAAAATAATAATTAATTTGCACTGGTATGAATTTTTATGTTTGACCAATTAACTTTATTTTTTTTAAAAAAACTTACAACTAAAAACAAGTATTTAATTAAATTTTAATTTGGTTTATTGATTAGAAATCATAACATTTCAAGTGTATTTGTTTATTTCATAAATATAGCTTCTTTCTGAATTCAAATTCCTTAACTAACATCTTTATCTTTATAATTTCAATGGATTTCTCGGATTAATTCATTTAGAATCTACCTTTAGAAAAATCATTTGAGAACCAAATTAATCCGACGAACTGAAGATAAACTAATCTTATGTCAAACTTTTTGAATTTATTATTCGCTATAAATATATTTAAATCTAAAATTAAAAAATGATTTAATAATTCGCTAACTTTATCATATCAAATATTTAAACTTTTATTACCAATAAAATTTTCGGTGGTTTTATATATTTTGTATACTCATACATAATTGATCATAGTTGACGACTCAAAAATCAATGGAACATACTTCGACAAATTGTATTATTCTCACAAGGTCGAGTCCTTACAATCGATCATTAACAAAACATTTTTACGTAGAACTTTGATTCATTATCGTACAATAAATTCGAAAACTAATATGTACACGTATTGAACCCTAGTTTAGAAGTTATTTCACGTTGATTCGAATTTGGAATATTAGGAAGATTTTATTTGCATTCACATTAAAAATGAACAAAAACGAGTCATTTTCACGTAATATCACCGATGTATCTATTTTCTCGATTGATACATTAATTGTGTGGACACCACGGCGTGGCTAAAAAGTGCATGTTAGGGAAACCCACAACTTGGTTAACGTGCCCGGTTGACTACTAGAAACGGAGCCAATAATTTTAAAATTTTATTTATTAGAGGTTAAAATTGATTATATTTTTTTATAATATTTATTTTTACCCCTTGAAATTTTTTAAACCCCAAATACTCTCACTTGTGGAGCGGATTTTGGGTTCGAATCCTAGTTATATTGGTTTATGTTTATTTTAAGGTTAATTATGTCCACCTCTTTTGAGGTTTTCTTCCATTACAAAAAGATCCTAATAAATTTTAAAAATTACGGCTATCTTCTTTCATCTTTGTAGTGTTGTACAAATATAGAAAACAAGAGAAATGTCTATATCCGCAAAAAAATTTCACAAAAAATAATCATAAATTAAAAAGTTTAAATTTTGGTTAGCCTGTTATTTGATATTTGTTATATGTAATAACAAATAGTAAAAATATTGAAAAAATGTTCGAAAATATAGTCAAAATTACAAGGGTATATTATATTTTTCTATATATAATATTTTAATTATATATATATAATTGTAATAACATTATCAAGATATTAACAGAGCATACCTAAATATCATCTGTGTATATTTATATTTAGATTTTGTTTAGAGTAAATTTTTCGATATTAATAACTTAGTCCAACTATAATTATTTTATTGGGAATTTGGCTACATTTTTACTCAGGTGAAAAGGTAATTTGTTAATTAAAAAAGGGAAATATTTTGAAAATTGACTAATAGATTTGATAATCGAAAATATGTATCAATTGAATCTTGTAATTTAATACTTTATTCGAGTAGGTTTGCACCGACTAGCCAAGTATGCTGACAGCGAAGTAGTTAAAAAGGAGACCCTGTATCGATCATATCATTATATTATAGGGAAAAAAAAGAACAACTTTAATTCATTTCATTTTTTTTCTTGATTAATCTATTTTATCTTTTTTATGAAAATAAATAATTTTTTAAACTTTAACAGTGCATCTAGAACAAGATACAGTGAACCAAACTTTTCCCCTCAATATATATAATATAATATAATAAGAAATCAACTTGTTCAAGATTTGTCAAAGTATATTATATAATTTTATATTTAAATGAATTTTAAACATAGTTAATCACTAAAGTTTTCAAGCTCATGTTTTTCAAATTCAGCGTCTATTCGCGACTTCTCATGGAATCAAAAGAAGAAACATTAGCTAAAAAATTCAAGCATGGGTGAAGAAAAAGTAGATAAATATTTTATTCGGATAATTTTTTCCCTTCACGGCAGGTATATTAACTGTTACGAGTAGAAAAAGAGGAGAGAACCTGCCCACTGACTTAATTTTTATAAATTAATAAAAAAATATTATTATACTAATCTAAGTTTAGTTTATTTGTTTCTTGAATTGCGGGCACACGTGGAAAAATTAAAACAAGTGTTTATAAGATAAATTTAATTATTTTATTGGATATTTTTTTTTTATATATTTATCAGTATTTAGGGTTCGAAATAGTCTTCGTGGATTCGAACACGAATATTAGGGATAATTACTTGAGATTTTATACGAGTATTTAATCATATATATTTAAGAAAGGGTATAATATAATATAACAAGTAGCCTATGAATGCTTATCGTGAGAATGTAAAAGAAATAGATTAGGAAAAAGCACAAGATTCTAATATATCTTAAGTACGTAATACTCCTTGAAAAGAAAATTTGGAGTCAGCTATTTCAGCCTGCCTGTAAATCTCCATCACTTTTTTGACGAACGTAACATTAATGGTTATGCGGGGTCGATATATATCCATCTATTTTGAAATTTATAAATAATTTAGATGGAATATAATTAAAATAAATTAAATCAGGTTATCAACCATTATTACTGATCTATTATAACATTATCGAATTAATATTGCTGTACCATTCGTATTTTGTGAAAAAATTAACGAATCGGTGGAATCATATCTCTCCACATAAAATATTTTTTAAAATTAAATAAGTGAATAAATTAATTAATTTATACATAAATTGCAGTAAGTTAATCAAAAAAATCTTGTCTATATCTAGTGGACCAAACAAAATAAACTGATTATTATTAAATTTACAAGTAGAATTAAATAAATTTTCTCACATTTAATTGAAATAAATCATTCATGCAAGATATGGATATGACCCAAACTAGATTTATTTCATATCCATATAATGCTACATATTTTAGAGTTTTTTCGAATTAACCTTTTATTAGTGCCACTGATTAAGGTAATTTATTTTGTAGTGTAACACGTTTTTTTTAAGGTTTAATTTCTTAATTAACGCAGACTATGATTCTTTTTAACTGTTTTTTTAATTAATTATTAATGTATAAGGATTATGATGCCACTTGCTTGCGCATTTATTATTAATTTAAAATAAATTTATAGTAGTGCATGCGACGTATAAGTTATAAATACCTGACAGTATAAAATTTGGAAATATTATTATTTAGGGATGAATAATTAATAACGATGAAGATCCATATTCCGGTTGAAAGGATGCCGGAGAAGCCGTAACATGTAATTTGTCTTGATTCAAAGGTTCTAATAGGACATATTCACAATATAATTTTAGTTACTTTAATTTATAATTATAATATGCTTATAAATTATCAAACTGATGCACACGTATATCATAAAATATATTTATTTTAACTACCCACTCAAAACATATAGTAGAGAAAGAAATTGAAGATTTTCTCCTGAATACATACTTTCATTCATCACTGATAATATATTTGGTTCTATTTGATCGTGTCACATATCAGTTTTGTGAGACGAATATCTAATCCAACTCGTTTCATGAAAAATATTACTTTTTATGTCAAAAATATTATTTTTTTTGTCACGTCACGAATTTGGATCCTCACGAGAGTTACTCGTATATATGTCTAGTAATAATCAACTTGATAGTTTCGGATCAAAACACATGTTATTTATGACATTGTGTAATGGCTTGTAAAAGTGAATCTCATTATTTTCTGCTTTGCCACTTTTAGTCCAATGATAAGGCGCACTCGCAATTGAAAATTAGCCTCAACAAAAACAATCGCAAAATCCAATTTCACCTCTCACTTTGTTTCTTCTATAAGAATATGATTTACTACCAAAATACATGGATCTCTTACACTAATTATGAGTATGTTCCTCAGCATGAGGAGAAAGAGTTACTCTCCATAATCTGACCTTTATTCTGTAAACATTAGTTGCATGATATTTATTGAATATGACACGATATGTATTACTAGTTAGATAGATAGAGTGGGTAGGGAAGAGGAGGGGGTGGGTTGATTAAAGGAAGGTGGTAACTTTGAATTTAATCAGGAGTCTTAAATTTTTAAAAGTTTCTTCCAAAAAAAATCTAAAATTTAGAAACAAAACTACATAAAATGTAAAGGGGAAATTGTTTTTTGGGTAATTGTTCTCGGTGTTATTTTGGTATTTTATGTAGCCAAATTTCAGTTTTTGTTTTTTGTCTGACAATTTTAATCATTTTTCTAGTGTGGCACTGATGGGAACCAATAGCAGCGCTGATATGACGTTGATCAATGTCAATAACAACAATCTCGATGAAAAAATGACTAAAATTACAAAAAATCGTAAGATGCAATACTAAAATTGAAATTTTATAACATATGGTACTAAAATTGTAAAGAAACGTACTAAACAAAAAATTATTCCAAAACTTAATATTTTGATCAGGAGAAATTGAATATTAGGAACCCTTTTTGAATCAAATAATTACAATATTTATATAATCCATTTTCCAGGCTCAAATTTAGTGGGGCAGTCTACTCGTTGACAACACGGGTTTCTTTTGTCCTAGTGTAGATGTGATTATAATTTCACCTGGCTTCAGCCAACTTCTTCTTTCTTCTCTTATATATACCGCCCACTCCGCTCTCCATCTTCAAACAAATTCGAGAATCCACTCCTTTTTTGATATTTTCTTGAAAAGCGTGACAATTTCTTGGAGTGGATTAAATTAAACTACAGTCGAGAGATTTGTTTGGACTGGTGCCGTTTCCATGCACAGAATTTCTGAAGAGAAACTAGAGCATTCAATACTCTGATTGATCTTCGCACTTTCTTGTCTCCCTCCGTGGAACTATATATCTTCTGAAAATAAATTTAATATATTCTTTCTTTTCGGATTCTCGACAAAAAAAAAAAAATTAAAAAGATGCCTGCTGAGAATACAGGATCGACGCAGAATCATCAACGACAAGCCTTTGACGTCTCCATTAATGTAGCTACTGATCAGGTTGGGTTCAAGTGTTACGACGACGACGGTCGCCTCAAAAGAACCGGTATATTTTATAAAAAAAATTAATTTATATGTGATTTATTCAGTCAAGATTTCAATTTTCTATCAGGTAAATATATGTTCTTGAACTTTTTCTCCATCTGCTGTGAACAGGTACTATCTGGACCGCAAGTGCTCATATCATAACAGCTGTGATTGGTTCTGGTGTTTTGTCCTTGGCTTGGGCCACTGCTCAATTGGGGTGGATTGCTGGTCCTACTGTCTTGTTCTTGTTCTCTTTTGTGACCTATTACACCTCTACCCTTCTGGCGTCATGTTACCGCTCCGGCGACCTGAACAACGGGAAGAGAAACTACACTTACATGGATGCTGTTAGAGCCAATTTGGGTATATATTCTCGATACAGGAGCTTGTAGTCTTATATAATATAAAATATGAGTTCAGAAGATTATTTGGAATTTTCTTGGAATTGCAGGAGGGTTCCAGGTTAAAGTTTGTGGGGCAATTCAGTATTTGAATCTTTTTGGAGTTGCCGTTGGTTACACCATTGCATCATCTATAAGCATGATGTAAGAATCAAACAACATTTAAAGATTTTCTTTTAAAATATAATTTTCAGGATATTAGTATTCTAATCTATATGCGAACTAATGGAACAGGGCAATTCAGAAGTCTAATTGCTTCCACTCAAAAGGAGATGACAGCCCTTGCAGAGTTTCGAGCAATCCTTATATGATTGCATTTGGCGTGATAGAAATATTTTTCTCACAGATCCCAGATTTTAATCAGATTTGGTGGCTTTCAATTGTTGCTGCAATAATGTCCTTCACTTATTCTACGATTGGTTTAGGCCTTGGAATTGGCAAAGTTGCAGGTGATTTATTTTTCAACAAAATAAAAATAAAATTTTTCCCTAGTTGGATTTTAGAAATGTTTTTTCATAAAGAAGTATATTTGTTTTTATCAATATCGAATTTTTTAATTACAGAAAATGGTAAAATTCGAGGAAGTCTCACTGGAGTAAGTATTGGAACAGTCACCGAAACTCAAAAGATCTGGAGGAGTTTTCAAGCATTTGGAGCCATAGCTTTTGCCTACTCTTACTCCCTCATTCTTATTGAAATTCAGGTATATTTATTTGAACTAAAAACTTCATTGTGTACCTCAAAATATGAAATCATTATCAATTCACTTGCTCTAATGGTTTTAGTAATCATGTAATCTACTTTCTTTCATTACAGGATACAATAAAATCTCCACCATCAGAGCACAAAACAATGAAGAAAGCCACATTCCTGAGCGTAGCCGTGACAACAGTTTTCTACATGTTATGTGGTTGCTTTGGCTATGCAGCATTCGGAGACAGCTCCCCTGGAAACCTCCTCACCGGTTTCGGCTTCTACAACCCCTACTGGCTTCTCGACATTGCCAACATAGCCATAGTTGTTCACCTAGTCGGCGCATACCAAGTTTACAGCCAACCCCTCTTCGCGTTCATCGAGAAAACTATGGCGGAATGGTTCCCAAACAGCAAGTTCATCACGAAAGAGATCGCGGTCCCTGTTCCAGGATTCAAATCGTTTAAACTGAACTTATTCAGGCTCGTATGGAGGACCATTTTCGTGATCATAACGACTGTGATTTCAATGTTGATGCCTTTCTTTAACGATGTTGTGGGGATCCTTGGTGCGTTCGGGTTTTGGCCACTGACCGTTTATTTTCCAGTGGAGATGTACATTGCACAAAAGAAGATTCCTAAATGGAGCTCAAGATGGATCGGTTTGCAGATTTTGAGTGCTGCTTGTTTGATCATTTCGATTGCTGCTGCTGTGGGCTCGTTTGCAGGAGTAGTATCTGATCTTAAGGTTTACAAGCCCTTCAAGACTGTTTCTTGATCATTGGTTGGTTAGGTTTGATTTGATTCGATGATTTTCGAGAAACATACTTTCATGGAAGGAATCCGGTTTTAATTTTAGTAGTTTCTTTTCATTCAAGAATTTATCAGAGTTATGAATATCGCGTGACAAGGGGAGAAAACTGCCCATTTTTAAGTATTTGATGTGAGTCAAAAAACGCGTATAGATTTTTCTCCATGTAATCTCATCTCTGTTTATGAAATATTGCGACAGTCGATGTAAGTCCTATAAAATCTTTTCTTTTACCTAATAATTCTTATTTAGAATTCCAAATTCAACCTGAATAAAATTTTGTTTATGTTTGCCATTTAATTAAATAATGTATGTTACCATAAATTTTACTTGTAGGCTATTGTTTCCAATCTTGTCCTTAAGTTTTCCATGATCAATGATTATGGAATCAACAACATTATTGTTTTTATTATTTGTGATGGAGAACTTAGAATTGCTACATTTTGGATACGTATTGGGTAAATTTTCAAATTTAACGTAGTAACCTACAAACTACGTCAGTTGAGTCAACAGATCTAGACAACAGAGCCATGGTTTTTTTGAAATACAATAGAAAAAGTTATCATGTTTTAAAAATAACTGATTTTATATATTTATACTCATGTTTTCCCATCAAGTCATGTGCTACACTTATCATAACCATTGGATAAACAAAATTAAGCATGGTAGCTCCCCCATCAATTTATGGGGGTCAATACCATGTTTGTACAATATCTTTCCCACCCTCTAAATATTTACTTGAAAATAATTTTGCTAAAAATGTTGCTAGAATTATATATATCTTTGTAGCTTGAACTGTACTTTTATAAATATATTTTGAAAATTTGAATCTATATATTGTTTTTGGGAAATTATTTCAGTTAGATTTGAATATTTAGGCACAAAAGTGAAATTTGACTTTGAAATATAGAGCTTGGAAAATTTGTCACGCTTTTACTTGTCTCTTGCGACTCGGATTATAAATATTTCAAATGCATCTGTATGCAGAATTATGTCATAATCTCGTGAAGAAAAATTTCGACACAAAATATATTCTAAAGCACCTGTGTGTGTATATATATATAATAAATTATTATTCAATAAAGAATGATTACGCTGAGAAATATTATGTTTCTTTTGAAACCTTTGGGTTCTGACTTGCAATTGCCACTCATTAGTTAATGGAAAATATCCCAAAAAACTATTCGGTAGAAATATTTTCTAACATATCCAAGAATTTTCAAAGAGTTACGCTACCTAAAATATATTTTCTTTAAGTTTGAAAACTTACTGATATGTCTTCTCGAGATTAACTTCACAGTTTGAAGGGGAAAAAAACATATTATTTTGAACTCTATTAATTACTTTTGTACAAATGCATACTAAATACCAAATTATAGTTTAAGTATGTTAGTTATTTATATGCTTGAAGACTTTTTTATGTTTAATATATTGGGCACATTTAACAAAAAATTATGTGCAAATAACCCTCCCATTTTTTTTTAAAAAAAAATTCCCCTAAATGCTTATGATACAAAATATATATTTATTTCATAAAAAATAATCACATAATTATTACATTCTCAAATTCATCTTTTAAAATATAATTTTGAGAATGGTTTACATATTATTGAAGTGTATATAAATGTATATATACTATATATAATTTTGGCAAAAACTTATGTGAGACGGTCTCACGGGTCGTATTTTGTGAGACGAATATCTTATTTGGATCATCCATGAAAAAGTATTACTTTTTATGCTAAGAGTATTAATTTTTATTGTGAATATCGGTAGATTGACCCGTCTCACAAGAGACATACTCATATCTATATCATTTTATTAAGTTTGAGACACTTAGAGTAACTAACTTTGGTGTCATGGTCTCTTTTAATAATTAAAATTTTAATTTAAATTATATGTAGTTCAGCGGATAGAGTAATTGTTTCTTGAAGTTTAGGTTATATGTTCAATTTTTATTGAGCTCATTTTTTTATTCTTTTATTTTTCAATTTTTTTTTTAATTTATATATCAAAATTACAGTGTAGTCCCTCATTATTTTTTCTAATTATATTTTGAGCCTCATTTAAATATAAATTAAATGAATTATAAAAAATATTATCGATGTACTAGTATTTTATTATAAATAGAGCCCCTTGTAATAACTAACTAACTTGGTATCTCCACTTCGAAATTACTATTAACACCTTTATTTTTAATTAATTTAATAATTATTCTGTCACATTATCTTTTTGTGTTTTTAATGTTATATATTGTTTTGCATGAATATAAATTAAAACATAACTTATTTTAACTCTAAAAAATAACAATAATAAAAAATATTATATAAGCACGGGTTCATCGAATCGCTAGTTTGAATTTATGTTATAACATGTAGGGATATTAAAGGAACATCTACATTAAAGAGTACTTAAATTTTCACATGTGATCAACACTTACTACTACTAACTACATTAATGCACGCACCTGCCTGAAACTTTCAAGATAAATTTTCTTAAACGATTAATTGCAAACATATATAATCCTACGTTTAGATTTTACTCACAAGCCCATCATAGAACCTTGAAGAAATTAAATGATCTCCCGTGAAATCACGAGTCCCTCTCAAGTGGTGCCATATTCACTCTGCGAAATAATATCCAACAAAGGATATATATATTTCAAAAGTCATACCAAATTCATACAAAAATGATGTATTCGTGTTACGTACGTACCGACGTGCCGAAATCTTGAAGATTAGGATGAGTGGGCTGCAACCTATAGGGTTGTGGGTGCTGCAGAGTTGCTAATTGTAGCTCAGAACTTGGCTGCTCCACAATATCTTCTCCAAAGAATGGAAACTGGTTCAATAATGGCTGTTGTTCCATCAATCTCAGCTCTTTCATGGCCTCTTGATTGTGCTCTATTTCTGCTTGTTTCTGAATCTGACTGCCCATTAACTGTAGAAATATATATATACATCGCAATAAATAAAATTTTGTCAAAGTTTTTGAGTCGACTCAGAAGCTAATTTGATTTAAAGGGTATTGATTAAAAGATAGATTTTACAGTACCCAATGGTACATTTCTTGATTTTCCTTCTCCAGCATTAATTCCTGAAGAAGATTATTTGGAACAAAAGTTACTGAAATGATGCATATCGACTTAATATTATTTACAGGGAAAAGAGATTGATAATTAAACAAAATTTATTTACCGTCTTCTTCAGATTTTCCAGTTGCTCGTGAAGTAGCTGAAACTGCGTTCATGCATTTAATCCAACAATTGATGATAAATATATGTACACTACCAAAATGATCATCACGAAAACCAATATAAATAAATCTACCTTCCGGGCGCGAACCTTGTCGACTGAGTGCTCAAGCTGCTGTTCGAGTTGGCGAAGTTCCTCGAATTGCACGCTGCTCAAATCATCTCCTTTGTATCTCTGAAGGGTTAATTGAAGATTCAAAGTTTGCCTTTTCATTTGTGTTAGTTCTTTGAACATCTGATCCTGGAATTAATATATGTATATATAAATTTATTTAATTATAAACGACACAGAAATATTAATTATCTGTGTTCAGACACACGAACAATAGTTATGATATACTTAAGTTTGTATACATTGTACGGGGCTGGTCCTGTCCGATTGTTTCCATCTGACAAAGAAATCCCTTTGGCCTGCACGTACCTATCTATCATTTGCTTCATGCTGTAAAAAAAAATATTTAATTAAAATGAAGACATCAGTTCGTGACACACACGTACACACACCTGATCATAACTCAAGTTCTTCCAAATCCCTAACTTTTCTACGCCAAATTTAATTTAGTCTATTTTCTCATGAAAATTCTTTTTACATGTAGAATTTATTTGTTTTGGTGAGTAAACTGGAATAATAATTCTTAATTTTGACTGACTAGCTAGTCCTTTAAATCAAATACAAAGATTAAAAGCTAAGGTATAATCAACAATTTTGCCTTCTCTTGAAAACATTTTTTTAGACCATTAATTTGGTGGTTTCGAAATATTTTATATACTAATCCACCATGTATGAAATTGTATAGTCCACAATCAAATGAAACTAATTCAGGAATGAGGAAACCCTTGAAGACTATTGTTACTTTAGGCCTAAACAACAAAATCAATGCCTTCAATAATATAGTTAATGAGAAAAGGGAATAAACAAAGAAAAAATAATTAATAGGGCTAATTCACTTTTGTGTGTGCGTGGTAAAAATATTAGATCAAATTCAAAAGACTTAATCATAATCATGACCACAGATATCCACCTAATATATATTTCAAGAAACCCTTTTAAAAAAACCTAAAACAAATTCATAACTTGAAAAAAAGAAGGGGAGTTTCATGATAATATTATTTCTTAAATAAATTTACCTCAACTGAGGGGTGCAGTATTCAGTGAGCTTGCCTTTGCTAGAGAAAACTATGAGTCCAATCTGAGCATCACATAGCACAGAAAGCTCATGCGTCTTCTTCATCAACCCGGCTCTCCGTTTCGAAAACGTGACTTGCCTGCTCGTGTTGTTCTCAATCCTCTTCACTTCTATCTTCCCTCTTCCCATATCTAACGTGCAAACTATATATATTCTTAGAAAAATATCCAAAACAAACAAAGGTATTAGCGACAATCAGAAGGGAGGAATATAATTTCTGATTTAAGATAAAGATAGCACTTAGCAGTGATTATCAAGCAAAACAACTCCAGTATTAGAACGATGACAAGAATAAACAAAGGATCTAGTTTGGTAAAATTTACTACAAAATAATTATCTTGATTAACCCATGGCTGAAGCATTGTGATCAATGTTATATATAAATGTATACTCAAGAGGCTAAAAAATATTTTCGAAACTGCGATAATCTGAAGTAGAAACTCAAGATTTTTGGCAAAAAGAAGCTGAACGAAACTTACTGGAATCTGTACAAATTCTTAAACTGGAGAACGTAGAATTTAGTGGGGGCAAAAGAAGAGGGGGATGGAAAGAGAGTCTGAGGGCTTAAAATTTGTTTTACCTTGTTCTTCTGTGCTCTCTAATTTGTTGGTATTTGGGATTTGGGTTGAACCGTGTGATATACGCCAAGTTTGATTATTGCGTGTATTATATATGTAAGACAAGATAAGATTGTCATGCATGCATGTGCGTCTATGTCACTTTCAACCTCTAGACACACACGATATATATATATATATATATATATATATATATATATAAAATTAAAATTTAATGGGAGTTCTCTTGATCTGAATAAACATTGATTTTCACATGTACAAGCAAATATTTCTCCAGCCATAAATCAAGATATAGATATATACTCTGAAGTGTTGGTTCATACATACATAAGAGTGCTAATTAATGATTTTTAGCTAGAAAATTAAATTGAATTTTCCGAATAATCATCCATGAGATTTAAAATAAATAAAAATTTTAAAACTTCCGCTGCGTTTGGGCGTGTAGAAAACCGGGATCCTACAGTGGTATCAGAACCAAGGTTTTTCTAAATCGTATGGTTTTGATATTGAATAATTTATTTCTAACCACACAATAAAATTTTTCATAAATTTAGCACCACGAAAATTTATTTTTTTCCAGATTTTCGAAATAAAAAAAAAATTAAATCTGCCCGGAACTGTTCCGGGCAGTCCGTGCGCGCAGGGCCGCGCACGGCAGCGCGAAGCGTGCGCGCAGGCGCCGGACGCCTGCGCGCACCGCGCTAGCGCAGGCGCCCGACGCCTGCGCGCACAGCGCTAGCGCAGGCGTCCGACGCCTGCGCGCACAGCGCTAGCGCAGGCGTCCGACGCCTGCGCGCGGCGTCGGCGCGCCTGTGCGCGTTCTGCGCGCACAGGGCCGCTGCCGCTGCCCGAAACGTTCGGGCAGTGGGCGGGCGGATGCCCGGGAGCGTCTCGGGAAGCGCGCTGAATAATGGGCTTGAATTGTTTGGGCCTAGGGTGCGATTTTCTGATTTTTCAAATTTTTGGGTAAAATTGATATTTTTGAAAATTGATTCAATTTTTATTTTGGAAATTAATTTTTGAAAAATTAATAATTTTCTTGTGAAATAAATAATTAGAATATGATTTTAATTATTTATGGTAAAAATGAGTTCTTACAAGAAATCAATTATTATTGATTTAATTGAAAATTAAATAAAGGAGTTTATTTAATTTATTAAATTTTTTAATAATTGTGGTGGTTAGTGATAAATTATTAGATATATGATTGAACAGTTAATTAAATTTGTTTAATTAATTGATGTTAATATTTGATATTAAATGCATGAAGGATGATCGAGAGCATTGACCAATGTGTTTGGTGTATGTTAGGATATTTTACTGTTTTATTCGGTTTTTTTTTTATTAATATTTGATATTATTAAAGTGGGCCTGATTTATGGCCCGTACTCACCCCATGAGATGTATCCCTTATGTGCCATGGCTATTTAATTGTAATTATTAGAAATAGTGGGAGATCAAGACTGGAAGATGGTGGGCCCGATGATCAAGATGAAGACATGTAAAATATTGGAAGCTCTTGTAATTGTTGCATTTGCATCCCTGCATTCACCTAGGTTTTGGACCTGGATCCATGTCTGGCTCACATGGATCTAATAGTGTTGGCGATCGATCATCCTTATTTATTGTTTAATGTCATATTATGATATATATGTGATATATAGTAGTATGCATGTATGTATATTATTATATAATATAGTTGCATGAATCCGGCAAACATACAAACTCGTGGCAAGCGATTTTAAATTAAAATGATGAGACATTTTTAAAATTAAAATCCCTCATTTTGAATATGATTCAAAATTTATATCAAGCCGGAAAAGTAAAAATTAAAAGAGTTTAATTTTTCCTTGCCTTCCATCAACCGTGGTTGCATGTTGATCGCTACCCGCGGACAGTGTCTGCTCATATTATTGGGGATGCCTGTACGCCGGAAAGCTGTGACTTCCACCGGACATATGATGTGAATTGAGTGGAACTCCCATGACTTCGGCTCATATTATTGGGGGAACTAATGGCGACCGTCTACTACATTTCAATATTGATGGGTTTGTTTGACACGCGAAAATAAACGACGTCATATTATTGGGTCCTTATTAAACGTGAGGCAAAACACGCGGAGGTTGCATAGGGATGCAATTGGACTCTACCTTTTAGAAATTATAATTGGCTGATATTATTCAGGATTATAATTGGCTAATTGGACTCTACGTGCCTACTAAGGAAATACGATTTCTTTTTTTCATCAGAAGGTGGTGGAAATGTCAAAATAGTAGGAGGGTAATTTATAAAATGAAATCCATATTTATATCTTAAAATTATTTTAAAATAATCAGCAACAATTATTCTGTTTCCATATCAGTATATTTTTCGATTTCGTCACATAATCCAATTTTGTTATTAACAAGCTAACCGAATCTAATTTTCAAGACTGGTTGGGAAAATTGTTCTGAATTCGGAGAAAATGGCATACACACTAATGTCAGTCCTGCTGAACTGACAAAGCATGCAAGATGGTAGGACCATAGTATGCAAGCTAAAGTGTAACATGCTCGCTTTTACGTCAAATGAACTGTATGGACAGTTTGAGGAAATTTTGAATGCTGCTGACATTCGAATGTTCGTGCAAGAGTTGCATGGTGCATGAAACTATGCACACCACTTTCAAGGAGCTCATGACTACACGCACGCAAGACAGGGCTTTGGCCCATGAGCGTGGTGTACGTATGACTGGGCTTGCTAAGAATGTGGTGGGCCTGGAATATGTGATTCCTAACGAGTTACTAGATAACATCAATTTGTTGTCTTTCTCTTCCTCATTTGACGGGGTTATGGTGAATTGAATAAGATAGATGATAGCCTTGATGAGCTAGTCAATACGCTTATAACTTATAAGATCACCATAAAACATGAAATTATTGTTTTTCTTATGGGCATCTCGTCAGACGAAAATGGCCCACAAGGTAAGGGAAAGAAATGTTCTGCCCCTCACAAGAAAAACAATCTCAATAAGAGGCAAACTCTGAAAGAAACTTAAAAGGCCTACAAAGCCCGATAAGTCAGAACATATTTATTTCACTGCAAGAAGTCGGGACATAAGAAATTATATGCGCCAGAAATGTTCTGGAAATGATAAGTGAATGTCCGAGTAAACATGATTTCAACAACAAACAAAAGAAAGTTAGATGATCCAAATCCCACACAAATATGGCACGCTAGACTAGGTCATATTTCCCAAAGAAGGATGCACAAGCTAGTGGGAGAAGGACATGTTTGACTTGTCAGACATAAATTCTCTACATGCTTGTAAGTCATGTCTAAAAGGAAAAATGACTAAGACTCCATTCAATGGAAACGTGGAACATGCACATGGTCTACTGGATTTGATCCACACAGACGTTTGTGGCCCGCTAAGTGTTAGCACAAAATATGGGTAATCCTACTTCATTACCTTTACTGATGACCATTCGATGTATGGGTGTGTTTATTTGATAAAACACAAATCTGAAGCATTTGAAAAGTTCAAAGAATTCAGATCTAAAGTAGAAAATCATCAAGAAAGAAGTATTAAGGCATTTCGATCTGATCGAGGTGGAGAATACTTAAGTGCTGATTTTTTGGGTTATCTAAAAGAGAATGAGATTCTCTCACAGTGGACTCCACCAGCAACACCACAATTGAATGGTGTTTCTGAACGTCATAAGCGAACCTTGTTGGACATGGTTCGATCAATGATGAGATTCACTGAATCGCCTACATCGTTTTGGAGCTTTGCGCTTGAAACTGCGGCAATGTTGTTGAATAATGTCTATACTAAAACAGTGGATAAACACCATATGAGATATGGATGAGAAAAACTCCCAAATATTCTTACGAGATAACATGGAGATGTCTTGCTTACGTGAAGCAGACAGTGGGAGACAAATTGGATAGTAGATCCACTTTGTGCTACTTTGTAGGATATCCAAAGAATTTTGTTGGGTATTATTTCTATCGTCCCAATGAAGCAAAAATGTTTGTTTCAAAAAAAAAAAAATGCCACCTTTTTTTTTGGAAAAGTAATTTCTATTAGATAGAAAAAGGCAAGATGATGGAACTTGAAGAAATTCAAGATACTCCCTCAACTATAGTAGTTGAACCTAATCTCCAACAACCACTAGTTGAAGTACAAGCTCCTAGGAGGTCTGATAGTGTTATTAGACTACCTGCTAGATATATGCTTCTTCATGAACAAGACCATGATGAGTCTTGTGTTGGATATGATCCAATGAACTTTAAGGAAGCAATATCTGATACTGATTCAACCAAATGGCTTGAAGCCATGCAGTCAAAAATGGACTCTATGTATTCAAACCAAGTCTGGACATTGGTGGATCAACCTGATGGAATCGTTCCTATAGGGTGCAAATGGATCTACAAAAGAAAGCTTGTGGCGAAAGGGAAGGTATTGACCTTCAAAGCAAGACTACTTGGAAAAGGTTATACTCAAAGGCAAGGAGTTGTCTTTGAGAAAACTTTTTCACCACTTGTTATGTTTAAGTCCATTAGAATACTACTAGCCATAGCAGCATAGTATGACTATGAGATATGGCAAATGAATGTAAAGACTGCATTACTCAATAGAGACATAAAAAAAAAAAGAAATTTATATGTCTCAATCTGAAGGATACACATCAGTAGGAAGTGAGCATAAGGTATGCAAACTTCAGAGATCAATATATGGTCTCAAGCAGGAGTCAAGGAGTTGGAACCTCAGATTTGATAACACTATCAAAGAGTTTGGTTTTGCTAAGAATCCTGAGGAACCGTGCGTGTACAAGAAGGTTAGTGGGAGTGTAGTGACATTCCTAGTACTTTATGTTGATGATATCCTGCTCATTGGGAATGATGTGAGATTATTGCAATCAACTAAAGTTTGGTTGGCCTGAAAATTCTCCATGAAAGACATGGGTGAAGCATCCTATGTATTGGGAATACAAATCTATAGAGATAGATCAAAGAGGATGTTCGGACTCACCCAAGCCACCTATATTGATACCATTATAAAACGATTCTCTATGGAAGAGTCCAAGAGAGGATACTTACCAATGTGTCATGATATTGCTCTATCTAAAGCTTTGTGTCCCAAAACTGATGAAGAGATAGAGATGATGACACGTATTCCATATGCGTCAGCTATTGGTAGTATCATGTATGGTATGATATCGACACGTCCTGATGTTGCTTACGTTATGAGTGTTACAAGCAGATATAAGGCGAACCCTGGTCCAATGCATTGGAAGGCCGTGAAAGATATTCTTAAGTACTTGAGAAGGACTAAGAACTTGTTCATGGTCTATGGGGTGGAGAATTGAAATTGGAATGCTAAACGGATTCTAGCTTCCAATGTGACGTAGATGATTCGAAATCTACCTCTGGCTTTGTATTCATGCTATATGGTGCGGCTGTCTTTTGGAAAGGTTCCAAGCAAGACACCATTGCGGATTCCACCACTGAAGCCGAATACATTGTTGCATCTGATGCAGCCAAAGAGGCAGTTTGGATGAGGAATTTTGTTCAAGAGTTGGGCATTATTCCTAATTGAGTTGATCCAGTCCCGTTGTACTGGGACAACACTGGTGCCATTGCGCAAGCAAAGGAACCAAGGTCTCATCAGCGATCCAAATATTACTGAGGAAGTTCCACATCATACTGGAGATTGTGGGAAGAGGAGACATATCAGTCGAAAGACTCCCCTCTGCAGATAATGTTACTGATCCACTTACATAGCCCTTGCCAGGACCATTGTTTGAAAAGCATCGCGAAGCAATGGGATTAAGGGTAGTTGGCTCTAGGGCAAGTGGGAGATTGTTAGAGTAGATGCCCTGCAAGCCAACGGTTGGCTAGGGATTTTATTGACTCAGTTGTAATAAACAATCTTTATTTTAATATAATTTAACTTTTTATGGTCTTGTTATACTTTATCTGTACAACCATGCAAACAGCATAGATAAAGTCCTTGATTATGCTTTAATACAAATGAATCGTAATTCGATGTTGAAACTCATTTGTAAACACTGCATATTCTAAATTCGTTCCTAGTCGATTCAGCCGCCTAAAACAGGGATAAAGGCCGCTTGAGCTCGAGACTAGCATCTGTGATGTTGTGTACTGCGTTTCTTGGTAAGGGCATAGATATGTCCAAACATACAGATGGGTAGTCATACGATGATTATACCGAACAACCCTCTCTCGGACTTTCCAAGTGGTTATCATTCATCGAGAGGATAAGTATGTGGTTATGATTGTACACCATTAGTCCTTACGACCCGGGACAACACTGAGGCTCTATATGCTAGGGCTGTGCTTTGACTCGTTTACCGGCTCCAGGAGAGTCATCAGGTGGCAAGGTTGGGTATAGTTGCGACACATATAGGAGCCAGTGCATTGTAGTCGGGGATTCACCGCTCACCTGCGGGTGTGGATATCCTATGTGATCTAATGAAATAATAGTGCATGGAATCTCTGGCCAGAGTATGAGATGTACGTAGGAGAAGGAGTTCTCCAATAGTACACGCGATGCCACTATTATAGTTATCACATAGTCATCGAATTAATATGCAACCCTCGATGAACCAATGGTTGCAGATTCGATCGGGATATATGAGATGAAGGGACCGTACTGTACGTTAATCATAATCGGCTGGTTCTTGCAGGCACTATCAGTGATACCTAGGGGATCATGAGGCGATGCTACTAGACGCTCTTACCATGATCCGATGGGTGCAATCAGAAATGAGTTCTGACATTCTTGATCAAGGCGTTGATGAAAAGAATGGGGCTAACTAGGGTAAGCCCGGATAAAAGATTATGTCCTGAATCACAAAGAGTTGTGAACCCACGGCTAGCTGTATCCCTGAACCATTGAGGGTCACACAAGCACTGGATCGTTTGTTCCCGTTGAGAGAATAAATTCAATGATTTGAATTTATATTATGATATAGTAAATTCAAGGAGTTGAATTTATGATAATTAAATTTTGAGAAAATAAATTCAAGGAGTTGAATTTATAAGATAATAAATTCAAGAAGTTGAATTTATGAAATTTGGAGAGAATAAATTCAAGGAGTTGAATTTAAAAAATTTGAGGATTTAATTTATTAAACTCAAAAGTTGAGTTTATTAAATATTAAATTTTGGAGGTGGTAAATTCAAGGAGTTGAATTTGTAATATTAAATTCAAATATTGAATTTATAATATATTTAATTTATTAAGCTCAAAGGTTGAGTTTATTAAATATTAAATTAAATATGATGAGATATATGTTTTATGGGCTTGTAGTAGTACAAGTCCAACATATTAAATGATTAAAGTTCTTAATGGACTTTAATATAATTAATTAAACTAGTTTGACTAGTGCATTTAATTAACAAAGCCCATTGGATTTAATTAAGGGACCTAAATCCATAATTATGAAATTTAGGTTAAAAGCTCTTGTTTTTAATATATAAATAAAAAAAAAAAAGGTAGCCTCCATCTCTCCCAAGGGTGATACACGAAAATCACTTGAAAATTCTCAAAAATATTTTTGACCATTTTTCAAGAGAAAAAGATTTGAGTCATCTCTCAAATTTTTAATCTCAACGTAAAATCTTCTTTCAAATATTCTAGTGCTATTTGAAAGAGGAACAAATCTTCTGGTCTTGGACCTGATTAGAAGAATTGAAGAAAGTTCGTAGCGATTTTCATCAAGAGCTATCTCCGCTAAACCCGGAATAGTTGGAGCCGTGTGATTTAATCACCAAAGGTATAAAATTCTAACGCCCTATGAATGTTTGTTAAAATCATACGGACGTCCAAACATATTTTGATTGTCAAAATAAATAAAAATTTTAAAACTTCCGCTGCGTTTGGGCGTGTAGAAAACCGGGATCCAACATTAAATACAAATATTTGAGAGGGAGGGCGAGTAACTACAAGAATATATATATAGTCAAGAAAGTGACAGAGAAATGAAGAAATATATAAATTAATGCATGAGGGAAATTAAGAATTTTGGTGTTCCATCCCTCTCATGCACTTATATCGGTAATAATTATAATATTGTGACTTTTAGCAGTTAAAGTTTCTTTTGCTGTAATAGTGCAATTAAATTCTTGCAAGGAATATGTCTTCCTCTGTGTTTGAGGAAATACATCGTTGTTGACATTTAACCACCACTGCTCCTCCGAGCTACCAAATATTCTTGAATTTTCCCCATTTTGGTTGTTTTTTAAACGCCAAAAATTCAATACGCTTCTTTTAAAGGGAAGAATTGGGCTAAAAACCCTTTGTCATAAATAGGCGGGACAAATGTGATCATTTTATTCCCACCATCCTCTCATTTAAGTCAATTAATATTATAGATGAGTAGCAAAGCTCTAAATAAAAATAAAATAAAAATAGAAGGATCCCATTCAAGAATTTATGGTTGGTACATGATATTCTTATCTTAATGAATCCGACTCCAATGTATCCCCAAGTGATGATTCTAGTAGTATCATAATAAATCAGACTGTTTTGAATTGTCTTTAAATTCATTCATTATCAAATCACAATTAGAAGCTTCAAAATTCCAAATATTAATAATAATAGTGACAATGTGAAATTCAAATTAAGATGAAACGTGACGGGCATGCATAGTTCGAGGTTAACGGTTCACAAAAGGGTCTTCTCTCATGAAATTAATAGTCGATCCTGAATTATCAGAAAACACATGCATGATGTTTGACTCAATTCTCAGTCATGATCATGATATATCATCATGCAAAAGTTTCAGATGGGATTTTAAAGATTATTATAACTTTTACTTGAAACAGAACCTGCTCCCATATGGTGGCCAGGGAAGACTCTTTTTATTTCCAGTCGGGATTTTGAATGTGAGCTTTCGAACACTTGATCTTGACCCGAGCTCGAGTTCATTAGAGAGAGAGCATGCATGGGCTCGAGTTTTAGCCACATGGTGGATTGTGAGTTCGAAAGCTTGACGGTTTACTTTGGAAAGCCTACACTTGGTTTCAAAAAGATTGCTAATAATAATTCGCCAAATTATGGTATATAACTCACATTGTCTTTCATAAATATCACATAGAAAGCTAAAAAGAAGAAAATGTTATGTTACATCCTTATTTTCTTGGGATTGTAGTTCAATTGGTTAGTAACCGAGAAGCCGGTTCGTACTGCTAAGTCAAACAAAATAAGAATTCAATAAATTTTTGTTTCTGATTACCCTCGTCAGTTTATCAATGGGATATTTAAGACCACATTTGCATAAAAACACAAATGTTTAAAGAATTCGTGTGTAATTTTTTTAGTTCATAGACCGGATCGAACTCCTGTTTAATTTAGAAATTTTATGTTCTGACGGTGAAGAGAATATGATTTGTTCGCATATATGAGCAAGCTGTGTTTTTGTGGAAGTATGAAGTATTCGAAAAAAATACCCCAAACGTGAGCAAAAGATTTTAATCAAAGATATGATATAGAATATCCTAATGTGCCAAGGCATGGTGAGGGTGAAGTCATCAAAAAGTAGGGTTTATTTGGGAATGAAGACTCGCTTTTAATGTGACATTATGCCTTTTCTTCAGTAAAAGTTGTGGGAGAAGAAGCAGAAAATATCCTTATCCAAAGATATTTTTTCTCGCTTTTCGAAAGGGTCGACGGTGGTTCTCCAACTTCTGTCCGCTGTAATTTGAAAACACGACAATTGAATTTGTACGTGTGACAAGCTTACAAAGAGATATATACTTGATAGCAAGTGAAAATTGTATTTAGAATGGAATATTTGGTAAGAAGGGGTCCGCAAAAGCGAGCAATTTTCTTGGAATTTTTACACACAAAATTTTCTAGAATACTTCTGGATAACAAAATTTCCCCGACAGCGCAATCCAATACCTATAAATCGGACACGTTGCCTCTAGTGAAGAAATCTAATTCCATCGTGCAACAAATTATGAGATCATATCTTCTGTACGGATGAGCTTGTTACACATCCAACCATTAAGCACGATCTTTGCTCCAATCTAAAGGAAAAGGAAGCATAAGCGACATCACAAAATTTGGGTTTGAGTCACATTATGTGCGTGAACTACGTAAATTTACCTCATTCAGTCGGCATCACCTAGACCATCACTACCATCCCCTCTCTTGGATATAGGAGCATAATGAGAATTACCCTTTTTCTTATGAGAAGCAATTTCAGCATTTTTGCGTAAGACAGCCCCTGGAGACGGATAAGGCCGCTGCTGAAAGAGAGGACCCTGAAATTTGAAGTTTCGAAGCACAACAATGTCAACAAAAGGAATCATATACTGATGATAACATCCCAGTAAGGACATGCATCAGATGCCACTAGTAAGAAACATAATGATCGAGAAAGGGAATAAAAATTTGTGTATTCAAGACCCTGTGCTTTCTAAGGAACATGCGCAGCTTTAAATGTAAGTCAGGGTCACTGGGTCAGAGAAACTATGAACTACGTCATGTGCTACTCGGGCATCAAAAGCAATAAGGCATCATACTGAAACTCTCGCTCACAAATATTTTTTAGGACTTGGTCTTTTTTTCCATTTTCTTCAATTTTTCTTATCGTGTTTATTTCTTGTACACTTTGAAGGAAGGTATCCATTCAAAATAATGGTTTTACATACCGTGGCAGTGGTATCTGCTGCTCTTGGTTGTACTCCTTTAAGTCCAACAACCCTGTAAATTTAGCAGTATGCGAATTCAAAAGTGGGGAGTGCACTTCTTTAAGATCTCGAATAAACAACTAAATCGGGTGATTTTGAAGAGAGTATTTTGTAGCCCTATAAAGTAAGCATCAAAGATTATCAGTAGCAATGCTTGACATGAAACTAGTATCATACCAGCCACCACGAGGAGCATCTGAATAGGAACTGGGATCCATCGGATCCAACTCATCATCCTCGGCATGGGCTCGCTTCTTCCCGTCCTTTTTATAGCCTCTACTAAGTGGTGGCTTAAGATCAGATCTGTACTTCCAAATATGGCACAATTAAACTAGAGGTAATATAAGTCTCTGGCCTTTGCTATCAATTTAAAGAAAATATAAAATCATATTTCCACTGAGACTTCAACAAACATGATATTCATTTAAAAGAATGCAAGGATATTAGAGATGCAAAAAGTACCCACACAAACCTTCGCTTTTTTCTACTTTATCATTATTAGTTCGCACTTTTTTGTCCTTTTAAAATTAAGAAAACACGTCAGCGAAAAACTCACCATGTAAAAACAGGAATGATACAAAGCAAAGTGAAAGAGAATGTTCATCAGTCGGACGACTTAAACAAGAATACCTGTGTTTTGAAGACTTCTTGTCCAAGTCTTCTTTTCTTTTAGCAACAGAGGTGGTTTGCTGCTGGCTGCCTGTGGGGGCTGATGAATACTGGGCTTGTGGAAGATTGTGAAGTCTGAACATGAAAGGCAAAATTAAGATTTTAGATTCGCGTTATAGGAAAAAGAAACAAAACTAACGCACACTTATATGCCACTACACAAACCTTGTGCAGTGACGGCAATAGCCCCAAGACTGGACAAGATCCACTCCCCATCCACCACATCCCATGCATTTGGGAAACTTGAATGGCTGATCTCCCAAATTTCCGACCACTGCAGTAGCCGAGGGTATTCTGTCATAAGGTTGTGAGTTGGGTTGCTGTTGTCCACTTGGATGCACCCATTGCGACAAATTAGTCTTTTGGTTGTAGTAATACTTTTGACCTGAGAAAACAGTGATCTTACATTTGGGAATTCTTTAATTTTAAGATAACGGACAACAGAAGACTAATGAATATCATAACATTTGCATGGATGCAATGTCGAGAACATGAGCATCACTCGATGCTTCAAACAATGATATCCACCAAAAAATAAACGGCACACATAAATTTCCAACTGAAAGTCAATACTAAGAAACAGCTAACAGATGAGCTTAGAATCATATAAGCACACATATATTATGGATCAGATGCAAAATCCCAACAAGTAGAGAATATTGAAGAATGCTTGTCAAGCTGAACTGAAAATAAACAAAGAAATCAAATTACTTGATTTTCATGCACAAAAAAAGTAATCAATACTGAAACTATAAAATAATACAATAGCTTCTACAATTTTTCCTGAATCATTTATACAATACAATATCTAGATTTTGAAATTATTTAAACTGGCGGTACCTGTCGTTTCATCAAATGCCTCTAACCAATTTTCTGGTAGAGGAGGGGTCGCCAATACAGAAATTGAAGCAGTATTTAGAGGTCTCTCCCACTGACTTGTCCCTGAGTTCTGATTATGATAAAATACAGCACCACTTTGGGGGTCCCTTCCCTCAATCTACATAATAATTTGGAGAAGAAAGACTAATAGCGATGAAATAATAGAACGATGCTACAAGGTAACTCATGATAATGACCGCATATTAACATATTTTCTGATGTTCAAAATAAAATGCTATACATTTTAGTAGAAGATTTTCAGAGAGTTTGAGTTCTGGTGATATCAGAGATACGTTTGAGAAGCATGGATCATTGATCAAAAAACTAATCTCTTGTTAAATTTCCATAAAAAGCGAATATGCATATCATATTCACATCAAAAGGTTCCAACAAACAGGTAAACAAAGGGAGAATCGCAGGTATGAAGATGGATTGATCTTTTACCAAAGGGGATTTCAACTAGCTACACTATGGTTCATGTTTCAGCTATATTTCATTCCAAGAAACAATAGTCATCATTTTACAATAATATATATCAGAAGACAAGAAACTGATGCTCACCCATCCCATAGGCAGGGTTGACTGAAGTGACCGAGTCTCCAACCTCTAGAATCCAAAGTTTCACAGTTTAATAAATAGCCATGGAGATATCAAAAGGAAGCTTAATAAATTAAAACTACTAGAAAATTACTATACAGCCCAAAACTCAAAAGGATAAAAATGTAACCAGGAGTTTGTTTCTAACTCAAAACTCTGGATAAATAAACTAAATAGGAGGATTAAAAAATACAATAAAAAAAGGATCAACTAACATGGTCTGACATGGCAGAATTCGCTGCATTCAGATCATCTTTCAGGATACCCCTTGCTCTAAGTTTTTGCCTGAGATATTCAGGTAATTCTTTACCCATTGACTTCTGTCCAGACTCACAATCAAGCTCTGCTTTATTTTGGCTCATTTTCTGGGCATCTTTTTCTAATGATTCAGAGAAGCTTAATGTCAACTATTTTTCAGTGAACTGATTCAGGGAAGAGAACTATTTTTCAGTGTACTGATTCAGGGAAGAGAACTATTCGCACCATGGTTTACAACGTTGGGAATGGAAGCACCATAATAAGCACCTCCACCAGGAACTCCATATCCATTTCCAATCTCTGAATTGCCTAGCCAAAAGAAAAACAAAAGAAAGAAACTCTTATCAGATTTACTAATTTATAATACCCAATATTTTAGCTAGATATCTTTAGATAAAAAGAATTTTTTCAGGATTTTTATTTATTGTTCATCATATTCCTCTGCCGTACAAGGCAGGGAAGGACAAACTGCTAACCTAGCTTCTTCTTTTGGAGCATAAAAAATAATTACTGAATTGATTTCACAAAAGCTCAAAGTTTACTTAATGAAATCCTACGGCAGATCATATTGCAGAAAATCCCAAAACAGTACTTAGTTCAAAATGCGATACTAAAAAAATATTATTAGGCAGAGATTGTCTAGCATCCTTCATGTATGAGACAAAAGCTAAAATTCACCGTTCATGTTGAAACATAATGACTCTTAACATTAACTTATTAACTAAAATGATGATACTATCACCATTTTCATATAATTGTCCAGATACCAACTACAGTTGTGGTCAAGGATGCCATTGTCACACGATAATGAAGTTCACAACGCACTGTCAGATTCAGTTTTAAAAAGAATACTTCAGCAGTGATATATGTGAATTGTGTGAGCAGGAAACTTAATCAGGGCGTTCAGCAAGTTCCACTTAATAATGTAATACTAACACAATATCCTTGTTATGATCAGGATACAGGGCAAGACAGGGAAAGGCCTTTAAAGAAAACACAAAAAAATACCTTGCCCTGCAATTGAGTCCAAAATAATGAGATTATCATCGTTACTACTTTTGTGTGTGTGTGTGTGTGTGTGTGTGTGGGGGGGGGGGGGGGGGGGGTGTTGTGGGCAATCACTTTACTGAACCAACAAAGGGAATCGGTACAAGCTAACATCCAAATCAGATTTATTATTCCGTGGATTTAGGACAGGAAAATATTTTAAAAGCTTTCTCAAGCATTTTTCAACTTTGTTTCTTATAAGCTTTGCAGGTCTTTCATATTGGATCGATTATGCAAAAATAAATGCATAAAAATTGATGAAAATAATAAAGTACAGTATTCAACCATCCTCCGTAAAGGTCGGCTTGCCACGTTTTAAAGCCATTTCTGATCGATGATGAGTGGCCATTTTAAGTAAATGCTCCTGTGACGTAAAATAGTCAATTGAACTAAAATAAGTCGCCCAGGTGTAGAGAAATAAATTTTCATACAGAATTATCAGATGGGAAGATGACACAAAATGAAATTAATAACGAAGGAAGTAAAGCGGTGGCAGATCAATTAACCTTGAGAGCATTTGGGTCATGGTGTTCAGACAAAAAATCTTTACTGTACTCAGAAGGAGCAGTTGCAGCAATTGATTCTCTGAAATCATACATGCACAAATTTATTCTACTGTTAATTTCATCGTACCATTCCCCACAGAGAGTTTAAACCCATAAGATGAAATCTTGGTACAAACCTCTGGCTCTGAATAATCTTTTGCGTGGAAATTTCCTGAAAAGTAACAGACAATAGTAATATAATTAGAGCATCAGTGGGATACCAACACTAAAGAATAATTATTAGAACGACATACTTGTTCATGAAGCACAACATGCTGAGCCGCAGTTTCAATATCATTATTATTCTCAAATTCTGCTTGAGAACCATTGGATATGGGGATATACTGGTATGGAAAAGTTTGTGTGGGTACATTTGAGTGGGGAAGAGGAAAAAGATTACTCCTAGAGTCAGCAGCTGATAGGGAGATCACATCGTTAGATGATGGTACTGGTAACATATTTTGCAAGGATTGTGTTCCCTGGGGAAGCAGCTGATCAGGCTCGTCGCCCATAAGCTTTAGTGCAGAAATCTCTGAAAATTAAAAAAATTACAAGATAATCTCAGGATTAATTTACAATGAGGAATATCCCACACATGAAATACTAACATCCCCAATATACTTGCAGAAATGCTCATCTTCGAAGTTGACGGTTTCAAACACAAAAACCACAACTAGCTTACACTCAAAGAATCCAATAACGAACACATCGAGAAAAAAGTTACAATAACGATTTGTGCACACCTAGATTGCAGCAATTACAAGAAAATCAGTGACAATCAGAATGAATTGAACCTGCTTCAACTCTCCGAACACATATACGCGCTTCAATATATCTTCAAACTGGTAAACTTCGAAGAGGAATTTGACGATTGTAGGTTGGCACAACTGGGAAGCAAAACAGAGGAAATTTTAGATAACCCCATATAAAACACCTAGATTATGTACAGGGGAAGAAACGCAGAGTACTTTATAAGGATCTGTTTGTGGTGGGCCAAAACCTCTACTTTCTAGTCCATGATGAATTCTACTGGACAATCTAATTAATTAAAGCCCAAAACTGAACTTCTGGGAGCCCATTAGTGATAAAAGTATTGGAATAGAAAAACACGTGATATCAAATTTGCATAATCCACATGTAATTCTATCGGTAAATATATAGTTTTGTAGTTCAGCCCTATATGGATCATATCAGCTCGGGTGCTCATTCCAAAGGTGGAGCTAGTCCAAGGAACGATTTAGGGACAGAAACATCCGAAAACTTGCAGTGTTTCTGCTTGCCCTCCGCCTGTGAAACTTGCAAATTCTCAAGCCGGAACTGAGCTTCATCCACCCCTGTGCTTGGTTTCCCTTTCACCTTATTTTTTAGTGATATATCCATTAGCCTTGAATAAATTTCATGCTGCTGGAGCTTGCCTTTGCTCTTTCTTGTTTCTGCTTGTTTGTGCAGGCAATGTACATGGGGGCAGCAGAGTGAACCATCTTTTCACCGCGTTTCTCTCGAGTATGGAGGAGTGTCTGAGTATCATTAATAGCTACTGCTCGACTGCTATCCTCTGGTGTTTGTTCCAACGCCTTCTTCTTCTTCTTCTTCTTGATATTTGCTTGATCCTGATAAACAGGGGAAGATAAATTTATGATTTTTGAAATCATGTTTTACATTTACTTCAGCCTATACTAAAAGGTTTCGAAATACATCTCAAAAGGTTACGTTAACAGTTTTATATGTCACAATTTACTCTCATTACCATATGATAAGCAATTTCAATGATATGTGAGTTAGCTCAGTAACAACAAGATTCGAATTGTAAAAATTATAGGTTATTGTCGAAATGATCTTGCACTTGCACCTATACCAGCAATATATTCATGCATTAGTGAGATTCGAATTTTTCCATCATATAACAAGAGTAAAAACTGTTCCCCGTTATTTCATTATTTCTGAGTATGCATGCATGCATGCTTTCACTAAGGCTTTGAAAGGAGTATCATGAAGTAAACGACTTTTATTTAAAATGCCAAAACAGGACAATATGCAGCCAAGAAATAAAGAAAATATCTTCACACCTTCATCAAATTGCTCGGCAAACTTCTCCTTTCTTTCGCTCTTAATATTGCATACCTAATGAATCCACTGGGCCACAATGCTGCAAGCTGCATTGGTAAGGGCAAACATCAGCTTTTAATCTATAGCATTTATGAAAACTGGCTGATTTAATGTGATGGTGTCCATTTTTTAATATTTTAGAATTGATAGCTATCCAAGTAACCTTGACTATCACCAAAGTAAGAGAAGATATTAAAATCGTTGCAGCATAAATCCTCAACACTCTGCTGCGTGTTTAGTTCATGTCATTTCTCATGTTTGCAAAAAGATTACACAATACCATGTAAGATCTTTTATTATACATATACTTGAGATAATGTGAGGTACATGCATGGATGGTATTAATTCAGTGAATTGGGGAATATGTTGGATGGAAGGAATAATTTCAGTGTCAATGCTCATGTGAAAACCAGACAAAAATACTGGTTCGTGCAATTTAATTGCTCACAGTTCAAAAATTAACTCATAAAACGAACATGTGAACAAATTGTACGTGAGAGTGACTTAACTATAAACGATATTCTGCAAAAATCTAGCAATAAAGCATAGGATCTTGTAATAGGTTATACCTCTTCGTACAAAACTTCGACTTGAGGACCTGAATTATCTTCTTTTCTCTGGAATGAAAGAACTAAAAAAATTAGGTATATAGGATCAAAATTTACTGGTAGAAAGTCCCTTGAAGGAAGAAGGGAAAAACATCAATTACCTCCACATAAAGTTCATATAAGTCACAAATTTTATCCTCCAATGCATCATCCATGCTGTATTTTCGTATCAAAGCTTCTTTCTCTGCAGGACCAGATTCGTGAAAATCATTTGAATTCACTATTAGCTTCTCAACCTGCAAATTGTGTGGATATTCAAATGAAGAAACAAAAATGAATTTTTGACACTCAGATCTCCTCACAAGCACAAATTATACATTATTGTACATAATTTTTAAGTTTTTGCTTGTTTTCATTGTTAAAATAAGATATCTTCATCTGATAGGTACAATTATACCGACTAAATCTCAACTCTTGAATAACAAGCTCAAAATAAAAGGCATACCTTGTATTTCATGAATGGAATCCACAGCTTAACCATCTCTTCAACTTCTTGTTTGATCTTCCGCACCCGTTCATCTGTCTCTGGTCTGGCTGATAGGCCCGACTCAGCCTCAACTTTAAGGTGTTTCTAGCAGACCAAGGAAGTACGCTTGATTAGTCAGGAAAGATGGAGATTATAGTGAATCAACCATATACAACAGTTAGATGCAATTAGTTCCTAATATATGAGACAAATAAGATTCCAACAAGTATAAAAAACAATCATACAGTTAGGTGCTTACATATACCATTTGCAGCTCCCCCAAAACCACATCACAAAATAAAAGTAAAACAAAAATATAAGTGACGAGGCTAAAGCATGGAAAATAAATTAGCATGAGTTTGTTTTGAGAGAGTAAATGTTTACCAAACATGCATCTTATAATTAAAACGAGGAGTAACAATTGCTATCCTAGATTTCCTGTTTCTGTATTGGGTCATAGGTTCACAATGCAACAAACAATCAAGGCTTAAACAGAGAAAGAAGAAAATATTTCACCCTTAAATGCCATGATACAACTTGGAAAAAAATAGGATGGTTTTGTGGATAAAGGTATACATAACGACAACCAATTCTTACCATGAAATCTATTTCTTCTTAGATAGCTAATATGTGACATTTCCGACTCCTAGTTATAATTTAACGTTCACCCGCTTTTGACATCTCATTTATGTTATAATCAGATATTAAAATGTATTTTGTTCGACATGCATCCCAAGTATGGAGATGTAGCAATAAATAGTAAATAAGCCTACTATTTTTGTCCTTTTTCTACTAGGTATGTAAATGAATCAAGCATGCTCTCGAATTTTTGAGCCAACTCGAAAACTATTTGAATCGAATTCAAATATGTTCGAACGTTTTCAAGTTGACTTTGAGTCTAGATTATTATTTTCAATAGTATGTGAGCTTTAATCATTAGTAATATAGTATAATTATATTTCGAGTTTTTTGAGTTTTTATTTTCGAACGTGAACATACTCGAATATCACTACAAGAAAAACAGGTGGATAGCGGAGGTTTTTTAAAACCGTTGCTAGGTTTTAAAAACTGTACCGTTGCTATCCGTGGCAAAATCGCAACATTTTTTACAAAACCATTTCTAAATCCGTACAGATTCCAATTAAACATGACCGGTGCAAATAAGGATCCATTTCAAAACCATGGTCGCTAATCGATTTTAGCAAAGGTTTTTGCGACAGTTTTGGCCGTTGTAAATTCCACAGTTTTTTTGTAGTGTATTTCGAGCCAAACTTGAACTCGAGCTCTAATTCGAGTTAATATACTTAACCATTCGAGCTTGATATTGAACTCAAAGTTCAAATATACTTATTTGAGCTAGAATTCGAGCTTTAAATTTTTCTTAATGTTTTGATTGATTCGGTTCTACATGCCGTACTTGCTACAACTATGAAAATGGTCAATGTGGCTACTTTGGACAACCCACCTTTTTGATCAAGCATTGTGCCGAGTTCAACAGCTAGACACCCAATATCTAAGTTTATTTACTAGTTAAATGGTGTTCTAATTGATTAAGAGACTGTGACTCATTTGATTAATGGAAATCCTTATTGCAACTTAAACTTCTCATTTAAGTGAACGAACACCTAGTAGATGTCATGAAAACCACAACTCTCTCCTTCTTACAGAAAGCTTTACCGTAAAAAGAATGTAATTCATTTGTAAGAATGGTATGCTTGATTGAATAACCTATACCAACTTGAACTAATCATCCGAGTTTTATGAGGGATTCATCCAACATGCGGTAGAGCCAGGGACCTGAGGTTAGGGAAGACAAGATTTTTAAACAGCCGTTTTCATAATTTTTTAGGAGTGCAACAAGACAATAGTAAACTAAAGTTGGATGTACTTATTTCAGCTAGAATTCGAGCCTTAAAATTTTCTTAGTATTCGGTTCCATGGACCGTACTTGCTAGGACTATGAGTATGGTCAGTGTTGCTACATTGCTACATTGGACACCCAATACTTAAGTTTCTTTACTAGTCAAGTGGTGTTCCAATTGATTAAAAAACTGTAACTCATTCAACTAGACATGGACGGAAACCCATATTGCAACTAAAATTTCTCATTCTTGTGAACAAACACCTAGTAAATGTTACCAAAACCACAACTCTATACTTCTTAGAGAAAGCCATGAAAACAATAAAAAGAATATAATTCAGTTGTAAGAATAGCCTGATTGACTAACCTATACCAACTAGCACTAATCATCCGAGTTTTACGAGGGATGGATCTAACATGGGGTAGAGCCAGGGAGCTGAGGTCAGGGAGGACGACATTTCTAATAAACCATTTTCATAATTTTTGAGGTGTACTGTGTGCAACGAGACGATATCAAACTAAAGTTGGAAGGTTTTTTTTTTTTAAAAAAAGTAATAAGTAACTTCCAAGCCAGTGGGGGTAATCGCCCACCTTGCCTTGCATGTTTCGTTCTAAAATGAAGGACGGCATCAATTTACATTTTGCATGAATATGGAGTTTGAAAACCTTGAGTAGGAAAAAATGTCTTGACACTTTATAAGGGTTCTAGATGAGTCAAACACTTCAGATTGAGAAATATACATGTAATGGAAGAAGTCAAGAGAAAAGTCACTATCACTTTCCCGTGATTCTGTGCAATGGCAGAATCAGCTTGCTTCATAAAAGATGTATGAAGTATTAGATAAAAATTAATAAAATTTTGGCAAACATATAAAATTATGTTCAACACCACAATCCATCATAAAGTTAAGACTGCATTGATTGACGTTTCTACCAATCATGCCCAAACAAGTATTTATTTCGGAGCTAAGCATTTCAGAAGAAATGTCATTCCGTTTTTTGGTCTTTAACATTGGATTTTCTCTCAGCCACCACATACCCTGTCCCTCGTGAGAAATCTCTGTCATCACAAAAATATAAGTAATTAAAACAGCAAATTTCGTGAAGTTTTAAATTGTTCTAGCCCGTTAATGAAGTACTCCTTGTGAAGAAATTTGCCAACAGCAACATCATTGTCAGTAACTTTGCATCTTTATACCCAAGATAGCAAAATCATGATATAAACCGTATCTTCAGTGTCATTGCTATAGCTACCAATGAAGAAAGGGGGGAGCAGTACAACAGAAAAATGCAAGACTCGATGATTGCTCATTTGTCAATTTGTTACTGTTAGTTGTCTCATATCGATTGGATAAATAACTTAGGAGTTACATATATAGATTTGGACAATCCTCCCCCTTTGAACTAATTTGAGGTTGAGTTAGGTCCAAGTCTCAATCTTAACATGGTATCAGAGCTCAGGTTCCACCGTTATGTGTTGGACTGTCCATAATTAGGCCATCCGTTCTGCCCATAGTTGGATCATTTGTAAACTTCACGCTCCAGATGTTCATTCCTGAGCGTGAGGGGAGGGGATGTGTTAGTTGTTTCACATCGGTTGGATAAATAACCTGAGAGTTACATCCTCTCCCCTTAACTAACTTTTGCGATTGAGTTAGGTTCAAGTCTCAATCTTAACAGTTACTAAAAGAATACCTTAAGAGTCCTGAGCTGCATTAAGTGGCCAACAATGTCCATCAGACGAAAAAGCACATTCTTTGGCATCTTACCGTAAATATCTTCCTGCAGCATAAACACAAAAGATCATTTCTCCCGAACAAAGCCAAATGGAAGCACAAATACACAGGATTATAAAGTAAGCAATTAGGTACAAAAACAAGTATGAACCAATTAGAAGACATTTGCTGGTCGTTGAGTACCGTCAATCTAGAAATTTTGGCAAGCATAAGCTTTATTTCACGCGGAAGCCTCCTTTTGACCACCTGAGAAGAATTATCAGGAATATGGATTTCTTTTGCCGGTGGTGGGACTGTTGATTTTCCAAGGCATACAAGAACAAAGGTAAATAACTCTGGCCAAGTTATGGTAAAAGAGAAAAAAAAACCAGAATAACAACGGAAGTAATCACATACATTCGTCAACTATTTTCTTCAACTCCGTAATGGCCTCATCAAGCAGCTCATCTTTTGCATCGAAACCAGATCCTTCTAGTCCCAGTATGAGGGGTACATTATGCAGGTCAATATTCTTTCCCTGCCTGATAGCATACAGTTCTGCAGGATCCTGTGCTATAGTTGTACCAGCACTGTTATTCTTAGATGGATATGAAACCCCAGAAGAATTGGTCGGAAAGGCCTGAACTTGCACATCTGTCACAGCCACTGTGAGTGAGTGACTTGTTGAGTTTTTATTCATTGATGACGACTCCTTTGCACATTTGACAGCCAATTTCATGCGTTTATTCCCATCATTTCCATCATCACTTCCGCCCATGGACTTTTGCCAAGTCTGTGTGCCTCCTCTTTCTTGGCTGCGGGTTATGTGCTATGGTGGGGTCACTGCATCAATGTAAGGGTAAACCATTAATCAAATAAGTGGTCTGAAGCAGGAAAACTCTGAAGGCTAACTTTCACATAAAGTGAAGATTGAATAGAGTACAGAGTGCCTCGCAAAACTCACATGTGCTCCAAGTTCCCACGATTGACGAAAAAGCCATCATGTTTTGTTTCCATGTTATCGACCTTGAAATAATCATCCTGCACAAAATGAAACTTGTAACGAGCTTAGCAAATAATGCATAAAATCTACTTTCAACTGTCCCTTAAGATTAAGTGCTCTATCTGCAATATAGCTAAAGGATTGTCGTGCAACACCTACCAACTCAGTATCATCTATGAAGGAATCATCTGTGTCGTACTCATCATCGGCAGGTACGTCATCTAGCATTGGATCTTCATCATCACTGCTTCCACTACCCTGTAAATTCGACAATAGCACATGAAATGGAAATAAAAAATTACCTTGTTCACATGGATTATTTTTTTAATTGAACATTAACAGGATCAAACAAAGTATTCGTCAATTGCCAATCGAGGTTGAAAGTTGGTAAATAAATTTTCACGAACGTTAAAAACGTTATTTTTTTTAACAGAAATCTAGCTTAATGATATGAATAATCATTAAGCTGCAGAATCCAATCCGGTGTGATTTACCATGTAAATTAAAGCAAAATAACCCAGTTAGCAAAGATCGATTTCAATGAACATGCATCTATATCAACAATGCAAGCATGATTTTTTTTTGTCCAAATTTCAAACACCGACATTAAATGTGCAAAAAAAAAACTTAATCTTTACCGTGTGCCACGCATACATCGTTAAAAAAAAGACATGCATTAAAGAAAAGCACCGCCAAAATAAAAACTTCGACGCGATACAATTAAATTAACTTGAAATCGTTCAATTCAGTTCGACATACCGCATACATGCGCTCGATTCTCTGAATCACATTGTTCAAACGGTTCGACCCAGCCTGACGTTGTGAGTCGTTAACCTCTTGCTTCGCAAAAGCCGAAGCCATTGAACTAAGCGGAGGCTGGGCTTCCACAGGAGGAGCTGAATCTGATGCGCCAGCCTCGCTTGAGTTGCTGGAGTTAGCCTCTTTTAGAAGCTTCTTCCAGGAAACAATAGTCGTTTCTCCAGGAATCAGCTCCACTCGGAAGCGTAGGCGATCAGCGGATGACTCGACGGTAGTAGCCGCTTCAGAACGGCGAACTGGCTCAGGTGAAGAGCTTCCACCGCTTTGTTCCATAGGTGATGAAAGGTGTAGTGCAAAGGGAGGGAGAGGGAAAAGACTGTTTGCAACGTAACGGCTGCATATGAGACTATTATTATTATTATTATTATTATTATTATTATTTTAGTTTTCAACCCAATTTCACCAAATAATAAAGAAGGAATCGAAAAAGTTGTGGATTCTTGTAATAGCGTCATTAATACCAACTTATCTCCGTTGAGTATGACTCTAGTCAAGTACAAAATTATGCAAGAAATGTATGTATGTGTGTGTATATATGATTAATTTTTTTTTTTATCAAATACAGAATTATGCAAGAAATGTATCTGTGTGTGTATATATATGATTAAATTTTTTAACGAAATATTTAAAATTATTTTAATCTACACACTCAAATAAAAACTTGCCTTCCATTTTTAATCACAAAAATTTTTATGTGATCGTCTCATGACAATTTTGTGATAAAGATTTTCTACCTGATCAGATTCATTTTTAATTCACTTTATATATGAAAATCTTAGCTAGAAAACACTTTATTAAAATCATTTTCTTTTTTGTACTAAATAAATAATTTTTTGAGTATTTTTCTTTGAAAAATGAAATTAAATTTAAATTTGAATACACTCGTGAGCTTTAAAAAAAAAAAAACTAATAGAAGTTCAATATTCACATGTTGCGGCTTTGTCAACACTTAGTTTTTTTTTTATTATTGAAAAAGTAAACAAATTTCATCCAACCGAACATTTTTCTTTTTGAAAAAAAGTTACTTTTAAAAAAGAAAAGGAAACAAAATCTCATCAAATGAAGCATAACATTTATTATTGAGTATAAATCGTCATCTGATTAATGAGATCTCGCCAGATTAATTTAGAAATCGCTATTTCAAATATTTTTATCGTAATTTCCATTCAATAATTTATTTCTATAATTTAATATAATCTTTCTTCGTTTTTTGTTAATAAAAAAATCAATACAACTATATTTTTAAAATCATTAAGATTTCTTATAATTTAGTTTGAAGTTTTATCGTGTCAGTATGCATATAGCTCATCAACAACTTCAAACAGACAAGACATATATATGGCCAGTTTGTTCACCAAAAGCATTTAGTCTTTTTTATTCTTTATTATTTGAAAAAATAAAATTATCTTTGTGTTTTCAAAAATATATGTATAGTGAAAATTTAAAATTTATTCTGAAAACGTAAAAATCATATTACGACTTATATCACTTTCTATAAATATATTCTCTGTAGAGACTTATTATTTTGAAGGAAAAGTTAATAGTCTCAAATATGTAAGTTTATTTGTTTGTATTTCTACACAAACAAACTTCCTATTTTTTTTTTAATCTTTAATTAATTCATATAAAAAATAATTAAAAGTTTTATAATATTTAGTTAATTTATACATATTAATTAAAGAACATTAAAAAATGCAACTAAAGGAAGAAATTAGAATATTAAATAAATCGAAGCACGTATATAATATATCACAAAAACAGACGGTTTCACGGGTTAATTTTGTGAGAGATATATTTTATTTGGGTCACTCATAAAATAATATTACTTTTTATTGTAAATATGAACAAATTCGATTCGTTACATGAATAAATATATGTGAAATCGTGTGTGTCATCAACATAGTTTTCATGCGTACATTTGTTTGTTTTCAGTGTCCACATCGACCTTATTTGTTGTGTTAAAGGTACAACGAACTATTTAATGCATCTTTCCTTCATTCATTCATATTCCGGGGCGACGCTCAATTCTGTCTGTACTGCGCTAATTGTATTGTTGAAGAGTTGATATATTAATGGAGTGAAAAAAATGGAAATTATTAAATTGTGCTAAAAAATTCCAATAAAATTAAAAAATTTCCCTGGCTAATTTAATCATTAACGTAGCAAAATAATTAAATCTAAACTCTTAACTCAACTCTAGTTAAGTGGATAGAAATAATAATATTAGCTTGATAAATTTATATAAATTGAAAAGTGGCAAGCATAGAAATTAGAAATCATTATAGAACCACAAAGCCCACTCCGTTGGCATACGACGCTGATTTGTAAGTATATAATATTGATTGGAGATTAATAAAGTAATTATAATAAAGATCAATGTGATATTGACACTCCATTTTACTATATGGATAAAATCATTATTATTTTATATATAAATTGGAATTTCAGTAATGGAATCTGAAACATGAATAACATTGAAGGCAATAAAATCTAAATAAAATAATAGATCAGGAGAAATTGAATCATACGTGTATTCTTCTTTTCCAAAATGTAAAAGAGAGAAGGAATATCATATACAAGCAGATATAGGACTTCATTTTTTCACTACAGGATTGGACTCCTTCAATCTTCCACCAATTTCTCCCAGAAGCTTTACTAATATCGTTTGAGTAAACTTCTGATTTGCACTAAACACCAAGTTTTGAGCAGTGTCTTGAGCTTCCTCCAACCATCAAAGTACTTTCCAATCACCATTTTATAACTAGGCCTCTTCTGCATCACATCCCAATATTCACACAAATTTGGCCTGCTATTTATGTATTTTTCTTCCAAATTCATCAGAAACAATCGACTGAGGATAGGAATAAACACAACATCTGCTGATGTAAACTCTTCTCCAACCAGGTACATCGTTTCACTAAGTTTGACCTCTGCTTCATCAAGAATTCTTTCAAGATGTTCTTCACACAATCTCACTGCGTCTGACTTTTTCAATTTAGCTTCCGTTTCGTATTCCTCTTTGAGCTTATAATGATATGCACTGGCTAATTCTGGGCACTCAGCCATCCTGGCAATTACCACGCGCCTCAGGAATCTTGAAACAGAGAGGCGATGCTTTGGGGGAAGGTGGGAGAGGGTGAAGAACTTGTGATTCCACTCTTGTAACTTATGAATCCATTCGACAACTTCTCTGCTGCTAAGAGCTGTGTCATCACCCCCAGAAGAGACCATTGCTATTTTTTCAATATACCTGTAATAACAGTGGAAAAAAACAAGAAAGGATAAAATGAACTGTTCCCGTAAAGCGTTGATCAAGAAACTAAAGGAAAAAGGGAGAAGGCATACAGGATGATATCTACAGTATCGTACAAAACGTGTGAACCATTTTGGAAGACTGGAAGTTTGCCACTTGGGTTCATCCTGAAAAAACGGGAATCATAATTCTTGCCAGTGATGGGATTAACGTGGAACGATGTGTAGTCAATGTTCTTCTCTTCTAATGCAAGCCTCACTCTTTGGCTGTTCAACGAATAAGGATGATGATATAGTTGCATGATGTGATAAATTATACTGTTTGAATGTGCACTTTATTATTCAGTATTCGAGCAGTGGCTCATGAAAAATACTCGCCTCAATTTGAGATGAAAAACCTGCACTTAATCATGGCAAGTCAATGGCTAAAACTGTGCACAAGATAAAAGGCTAAAAAAATTTATTCTTCTGTCTCAAGTTAAATACTAAGCATGCTCTTTCTCATGGAATCTTCAACCACGGAGTGTAACTGTTAACAAATCATGAATCAACTTTATATTTATCTTGGTCCTGCATGAAAAGGCAGCAATAGTTCTATTTCTGGCGTTTATGGCCATTTATCCTTGTTATATCAACCGGGAAGCTACAGATTAGCTATGCAGTAAGCTTGCTGGCTGACTTAGTACAAAAGGCAAAATTAGTTTGGAAGCAGAAAGGTCAAATATGTTCATATGAGGTAGATCGGTACAGCGAAGTGGATTGCTGAACATATTCACACACACACGCACACACGACTCATTTATTGTATTAAAGGAGAAGAAATTACAGTACTTAATCAGAAGGGAAAATGAAAAGAAAGAGAGAACAACTTTTCTCGGCCTGCTATCATTATGTTAATTCTCCTTCGCTCTAGACGACATGTCAATTGCCAGCTCTCAGTAATCAGCTCAACCAAAAGTGGACCACATAGGAATCAGAGAAAGGTGTCACAACTCCTCTTCAAAAAAATCTTTAAATTTTGTGTAATTTTACTGAAATAAATAACTTTTGCCACACACAAGTCTCTCTTTCCGAAATTATGGTCCTCCAGTGAGAGCAAAACACATCTTATTAACACCAATCAACCATCATCATTACCGCATAACCACATCAACCAAGTAACAACTTTGAAAGGAATAGGTGCCTGGTGCAAAGTGCAAACCAGACTCTTTCTAAGTTCTTGGTTTGCTCATATTTTTCCCAAATGGCCGTTGAAAAAGACAAACAAACAAACCAAGTTCTTGTATTTAATAAGCAGAATAGGATTATGAAAATCAACATGAAAAGCATAGCTAATGTACTGAACAAGCGACATCCTTAATTCAACCCCCCCAAAAATGACGACAAACACAGAAACAACAATAATACAACAAACTATATTGCTTAACAAACCACTGAATTCGCTACCAAGATAGAAATCAGGCAGGTCTGAATCACCCCCCCACCCCCCACCCCCACCCAAAAAATAATTAGTGTTCTTTTTCATAATATCTAAGTTTCAAGTATAATCCACACGATTCGTAAGACTATAAACACAAACGTGACTAATTGAAACACACACAAAAAAAAAAAAAAAACAAGTATAGCTAATGTACTGAACAACAGAATAAGTCACGTCCTTAATTCAAAGCCCCAAAACTGACAACAAATACAGAAACAACAATAATACAACAAACTATATTTCTTGACAAACCACTGAATTCACTACCAAGATAGAGGTCAGGTCAGCCAGGTCTGAACCATTCTCCCAACCCCCTCCCCCCAACACAAAAAAACAGTGTTCTTTTCTTAATCTTAATATCTAAATTTCGCGATTTAATAAAATTATATCAGTAAGCATAGTTTAATCAACACGATTCGTAACAGTATAAACACAAAAGTAACTAACTGAAGCACTCACCAAAAACCAAGATGACCACAAATCAGACTCTGCCAGATGCCATAGAAAAAAGATTAAAACTCTGGGACAAAACAAAAACACGGATACTGATTGCACCAAGAAAATCCGAGGAAAACCAGATGACCTCCGGGAAAAAAGACACTTTCTTCAGAAAAATATGGATTTATTTTGTAGATATTTGAGGAGCAAACGAGATCAGAATTAAAAAGGCAGTATTTTTACATGAACACATGATCAAAAAGCTAAAGGGATTTGCATCAACACGTTTAAAGGTACATAAAAAAGTTGAGAATAAAAGGAATTGGAAAAATTTTGACAACGAACGGCGACAGTTTCTGCACGGGAAGTTAACCGTGATACTCTTCGATTGATTCTTAATTTCCTAAAAATTGACTCCCACCACCCCCACCATTTTTATTATTAAATTTTTTTGAGAATTTTAAATTTTATATGAGTAGGTTTTTAAGACATTTTCATAAATATACAGTGACAGATCTATTTGATTTATATTTGTAATAAAAAATAATATTTATTTTATAAGTCAAATCAAATATTTATATCGTAAAATTGAAATATAAATTTGTCTCGTTAGAGTTTTTATAATTTCAATAATTTTATATTGAATTATATTTTTTTTAAGTGAGAGTCTATTCTTCATTCAGACAAAAATAATCAACTGTCGAGATTTTTGTTAATGCGATGAAAAATTGAAATCGGGTTTAAAATAATGTTACGAGAGAACTGAGTTTTCTACGTAACAAAATCAAGCTTGAAAAAAATGATATCAAAACAAATTATTTTATCAATGCCTAATATATTAATATATTTTTGTTTAATGTTATTTCAAAATCAATACATTTAAATAAATATATGATAAATAACGAGAAATATTATTATTTTTAAAAAATAAATAAATTAATGATATTGAAAATTGGAAAATATGAAATATAGAAATAATTCACATATATTTTTTTAGCATGATTTTGTTGCGGAAATCTTACACAAAAATATTATTTTAATATAAAAAATATTAACTTTTGTTCTAGGTATGAATCAGGTCGACTCGTATATAGATCCGTGAGACGTGAAGACATGTTCTTTAACTTTAATAATGATTATTAAAAAAATATTATTTAAAAAAAAAAACTAATTCAGTTAAAAACTAGTATTAATGAAATCATACAAAGTGCAATAAGTAAATAACTAGTACAATCTTCAGAAAAATCATTTGTAGTCTACGAGAAAAAAACATGAAATATGATCAAATTTGTCTAAAACTAAAATATTCCTCACAGCAACAACAGAATTAACAAGCAGCAAACCAGCAAGGAATACTTCCGAATGTTGCCTTTGGGCTGATCCAGATATATCAAAGTAAAGTTGGATCCACTCGAAGGCACTCTTCGTCTTCCCATGGTTTGAATGATCCTTCTTGCGTCAAATTCTGATCAACGGATTCTTGAGTTCACAGATAGAAAAATAGGAAACTAAAACGGGAAAAGGCAAGATATCACATGTATAAATAATAGAATATGCAACAGCAAGAGAAAAAAAAATATGAATCATAGTATAGACAAACAAGAATTAATCTTTAAATCAAATAAAACTGCTAAAATGTATCCTCCTTCACAAAAACCAGTCTTTCTGCAGAAGCTGGACAATTGGTTCCTCGATATTTTGAGAAGGAAGTCCCATATCAGGGGTGGTACAGCATATTGAGACATCTATGAAGCGAAAGTTAACCTATGGAGCCATATCATACATATTTTTGGAAGTATGCACGATCATCACAAAACTCAACCAGAAATAAACAAGAAGTGATTTTACGAAAACAATAATAGCTTTCATTTATGCTCACAAATAAGTGATCGAGTATTGTGGAAATCAAACGAAGATGCTTAAAAATCTTAACAAAATGAGTTGTGGCAAAGAATGTGATCAGAAAACTCACTAACCTCAAGCCAAAAGAAAAATCCACGTAAAATGGCCAAACATTTTCCCTTTCTCTGTCGTTGTGCCGCCAGTGTTTTCACCAACTCTTCATGCAATAAAAGATGAATGCCTTGTTAGTCAGAGGATCCATATAAATTGCATTTATTAGGATTAGCACAGAGCAGAATTAAACAAGATATGTAGTAATAAACTTAGTGCTACATTAATTGAGGCACAGGTAAAACTATAAAATCCAAAATATAAAAAGATCATAATGTATTGTTTTTTTCTTGGAATTTTTAAATTAGATATAATTGTGTGACTTTTTGCTTTGTTCTAGCATATAAGTCCGTGGACTGACCTGAATGGAATTTGACATAAGATCCAGCCTTGAATGCTTCCAGAAGCCTCTTGCTCTCCTGTTTGTCATATGGTTCCTGGAGAACATTCATGATCTGTCTCCTAAAATCAAATCGCGGACTTGTCCTCCCTGGTAACTTGACGTCGTCATCTTCTAACACCTGATTATAAAATCAACATGAAATCAAAATTATGATTTTTCTGTAAGATTTTTCATAAAAGCAAAGACAGCATACACTTTTGTGGAATTTCTTTGAAGTCACGATTGAGCCTCGGTTCCCAGCCCTGTAAAATAATGCACTGTCTAGGATTTCAACATCAGAATCACTATCATCGGTGATGACTATTTCTTTCATGAACATGCTATGGCTTTGTTTTGGATGAGCTTGATCAGCACAATTTTTTGTCACCTGATTTTTCCTTTGACAAGGCTTGTGAAACAGCGGCTTGTTTTCTGTTTGAGCCACGTCATTTCTGCTATCTGCGTCATCTACTTTAATCTCGTAACTCCCACTAACCACTTTCCTTAATTTTCTCTGCACCTTGTATTTCTTACCTGGTTGAGTTTGATCAACATCCTCATGCTGATGCTCTTCCAGATTCTTCTCTGGACTAGGCTTTGGATACAAAGGCTCATTGTCTCTGTAGTTCGCAGCCTTTAGGTTGGCCACACAGTCATTCGTAGCCACATTCTTTTCCTCCATCACTTTCGGCAAATTTCTCTTGCTCTGAACCTCCTTGTCTTCCTCACCTGGTACTACTTGATTGGCAAGATCAACCTGATATTTTGTCGCCGAATTATGTTTTGGATCAGGCTTTATATATAAATGCTTCTCTGTATCCAGGTTGTGGTCGCTTAGAACCACATTTTTGCCTTTGAGAACTTTTTTTCTCTTGATTGATTGAGCTTGACTAAAAGGTTCACTATGTTTCTTTGACTCTGAATTATTTATCGGATTAGGACTCTGATTATCTGTTACAATATTATCTTTCTGGACAAAAGTCGTATTTTTTGATACTTTACAGCTTCCCAAATTGTTCATCCTTTTTGATAGAGCTTTAGAAATTCCAACCTCTGATTCTTTGATGATTCCCTTATTCCTAAGATCGGGCTTCTTCAAAATTTCATTTCTTCTATTGTCAGATGCATGCTGATTCACAAGTGCCTGTTCATTTGGAAGCCTGGGACTCTGATCAGCGGCACCAGTGCTGGCTGCATCATCTACTTTAATCTCGTAACTCCCATGGACCAGTTTCCTTAATTTTCTCTGGTTCTGCACCTTGTATTTCATACCTGGTTGAGTTTGATCAACATCCTCATGCTGATGTTCTTCCAGATTCTTCTCTGGACTAGGCTTCGAATACAAAGGCTCATTGTCTCTGTAGTTCACAGCCTTTCTTCTGTTGGCCACACAGTCATTCGTCACCACATTCTTTTCCTGCATCACTTTCGGCAAATTTGTCTTGCTCTGGACCTCCTTGTCTTCCCCACTTGGTACGACTTGATTGGCACGATCAACCTTATACTTTGTCGCCGAATTATGTTTTGGATCAGGCTTTATATATAAATGCTTCTCTGTATCCAGGTTGTGCTTGCTTAGAACCACATTTTTGCCTTTGAGAACTTTTTCTCTCTTGATTGGTTGATCTTGACCAACAAGTTCACTCTGATTCTTTGACTCTGGATTATTTCTCGGATTTGGACTCTGATACTGATTCCCATCACAGCTAATTCGTATCACAGATTCACTGTGGGGCACATAATATGCCTTGGCCACATCCTCCTCTCCCTCGTCAGCTTTTCTCAACCGAGCTTGGCCATGAGGTTCACTCTGATTATCTGTTACAATATTATCTTCCTGGACAAAAGTCATATTTTTTAATACTTTACAGTTTCGTTTAGAAAATCCAACCTCCTTATTCCTAAGATCAGGCTTCTCCTTCAAAATTTCATTTCTTCTGTTGTCAGATGCATGCTGATTCACAGGTGCCTGTTCATTTGGAACCTTGGGTCTCTGATCAGCAGCACCATCAACTCGTCCAATATCTTTCCTCATCTTCCTTGCACACTCAGGTACACGTTTTCCACCAAATTTACTTTCTCCTTCGTATTTGACACATACAGATACATCATTAATCCTGCACTCGAGCACATATGACTTCTCATATTTCTTGAGGCTCTCAAAGAAGAGTTCGTACTGAGGGTCACTGACTTCATCAGAATCATCATTCTCCCCACAAATTTGTTCGCCATCAACCTCCTTTTTATGTGGTTTGTATCTTTTTAACCCTCTCAAGTTGAAAAGCAGAAACTGTCGGTAACCAGGATCTACACTCTCAGCCTCCAATTGTTTTCTAAAATCATTCTGTTCATCCTGAAACCCGTAACACATACTCATTGTTCTTTTGAAATCCTGTGCTGCACCACAAGCATTTCTGCCAAGAGCACAAGTTAGATACCGAAAATCACAAACCATGATCAGCTAATTTAATTCTCTTGTGTGATTAATAGACATTCATTGGCATTCCAAAACAAGAAGAATAAACAGACACAAAAATTTATCAAAGGCATTTTCTATAATGTGAAGGCATATTAATATGCATGTGAGATGATTGCAATGATATTAAAAAATACTTTGGTGGCTGTAAACAAAAGAATGGCAAGCGTTCATTCAGTGCAATATGTTAGAATGCTGTCTAAAAGCTTGGCCCTTTTCCAGAAATCATAATAGGCTTCTGTCGAACATGTGATGTGCAGAAGGGATGGAATTTAACAGTTAACTGATTGGAAGGGAAGTTAATGGCTGCTTCGGTAACACGTATATGTAGATATATGTGGAAGAGTCAGGAAGGATGAATTCATTCAATTACAATCTGCATCAGAGAATTCACTCCACAAAAAAGGGAAGAAGAGATACAAGGGATTGAGAAAGATTGCGAAGATCAAGGGACAATAAAGTCGGCGAACCACGTAAATGTTTTGAAATCCTTATTCTGCATGTGTATTCCATAGCATCTGTGTGTGTTGGTCATCACTTAAGTTGAGATCCAGGACATCGACAATATCACGAATCATCGATACAGTGGTCGTCACATAAGAACTTCATAGTTAAGCATATTTAACGTGAGTCAATTCTAGGATAGGTGACCCACTAGAAAGTTTACTACGGTGTGTATAAGTGAGGACATAAACATGTTGGAAAGACTCGGGACAATCGTCGAATATAGGGAGTTACAGTTGGTATGCATGTGAAGCCCAAGGCCAAAGAGGGCGGGAGTGCGCCGGTGCAATGAAGTTGCACGGACAATGAACAGCTCCTGACAAACTTTTAGGCGAAAAGAACATAAATAAACCGATCTCCGATCTTACATCAGAAGGAGAGAGATTCCAAAACTGATCAGTTATGAGACTGTGCAATCAAGAAGATACATCTTCTTTCGGAAGCTCATTACACAAAAATTTCAAAGTTAAGCGTGCTTGACTTGAGAAAATTTTGGAATGGGTGGCTCCTGAAAAGTTTTCTATAGTGCTTGTAAGTGAGGATATAAGCACGCTAGAAAGACTCGTTTAGGTATAATGGTGACAATCATCGAATTTGGGACGTTACATTTGTTATCAGAGCAGATCTCTCCTGGTACGGTGTGGTTCGAAAACGAACAAAGTGGAAGCTGGAGGACATGTGAGGCCGATGCTGAGGAGGAAATATGGCAGCAAAAAAAAAAAACAAATTTACATCAATAAAGGAGGGAAAAATGGCATAAGGGCAAGATTGGAGAATTCAAATGAAGACATAAATGAACACATTTTTGTGAAGGACAAAGAATTAAAGAAACTCACATTTGTTCTTACATTTCTCTGCAGTGTGGAGTTTTTTGCACAAAAAAGATTGAAAATGCTTACTTCAACACCGTAAAATTAAAAAAAAAAAACAAATAAATAAATGATATAGTAGAAATGCGATATTCACAACAATCAGATTTTCGACGAAGTATAATCAAAGGTTCTATGCGGGCTCAAAGACGTAAAATAGTAATTTGAAAATTGTTCGCATGCCCCTCTTTTTTTGAACAGAATGAAAAAATCCCCTCTTTTTTCTTTTGATATCTCCGAGTTTATTAAACAAATTTTCAAGAGAATTAAAGTTGGGGAGGTGTGAAATTTGTAAGAAATGAACTATTTATAAAAAGAAAAATTGGACCAACCCTGAAAATAGTCACCCAACGTCTATAATGGGCAACGAACAAATGGGATCAACCTGCAATTTATTGACTTATAGCCGTTGGGAGTCGCCATTGCTCGGCTATAATGTGCAACTACTTTCCGTCGATAAATCTATTTTTTAAAACCGAACTCGAATCTGGTTTCGGATCCTAATTCGATTTCGGTTCCACCGTGCAAACTGGTCTCAAAGGTCACCAATCCAAACCACTCTCCGATCCAGAAAAATGGGCGTCCCTTTTTAAAAGTAAGAGACGGTGGTGTTGTAAAATTAATCAATAATTTCAAAATGCATATGAATTGTAGTAATTTAAAATTATATTAATCATGAAAAGTCAAAATATAATCGTAACTTGTATATTATAATATATACACGAAGACGTGTATCTCATCTATTGCTATATACGAATTTTGAATAATTTTCTATTTATGATATATTCAAATTAGATAAATAAAATCAACTCTGTGATTCTTGAAATGCTTCTTATTAGTTAAAAATAGACCAAACGCATTGGATGAGTAAAAACAAGAGTACATTTTATTTTGGAGTGGGTCTCATGTGAGACCGTCTCACGGATCATAATATGTGAGACGGGTCAATCCTACCCATATTTACAATAAAAAGTAATACTCTTAGCATAAAAAAGTAATACTTTTTCATGGGTGACCCAAATAAGAGATTCGTCTCACAACTACGACCCGTGAGACCGTCTCACACAAGTTTTTTTTCTTTATTTTGAAGAAAAGGAACTTTCTTTTATTTGATTTTTTATCCAGATTGAGATATAATCCTATCAACATAGAGAATATGTTTGAATTCGATCCCTGGTGACGGAAAATTCTCAGCCTATGTAATTAAAAAGAACGTGTCTCATGTGAGACCGTCTCACGGATCTTAATCTATGAGACGAGTCAACCCTACAGATATTCACAATAAAAAGTAGTAATCTTAGCATAAAAAGTAATACTTTTTCATTGATTACCCTAAATAAGAGAACCGTCTCACAAATACGACCCGTGAGACCGTCTCACGCAAGTTTTTGCCAATTAAAAAAGAGAAGTTCTTTCTTATATTTTAAGAGCATCGATTTGATTGGATATTTTTATTTAAGAAAAATATTAGAAAAAACAATATTATTTAAAAAAACTCGTATGAAACGATATCAGATATCAATTTTATGAGACAAATATTTTATTTTGGTCACAAATGAAAATTTTTCTTTTTTAGTAAATATAAACATAATTAACTTGTCTCACAATACAAATACGTGAGGAGTAGGTCTCATGTGAGACCGTCTCACGGATCTCAATCTGTGAGATGGGTCAATCCTGCCCATATTCTTAATAAAAAGTAATACTTTTAGCATAAAAAGTAATATTTTTCATGGATTATTCCAAATAAAGATCCGTCTCACAAAATACGACCTGTGAGACCGTGTTTTTTGTCATACGTGATATTTCTCAGTAATATTATTTTTCTGTCGATAATGATGTATACTATTTTTAAAAAAATTGATATCCAAAATAATTTTTCTTCCTGGTCTTGTCGTCTAGGTCGACTTCATTTTGATCGCGTTAATAAAATAAAATATATATAAATAAGCACCTCCAACGATTTTTAACAGTAAATGCGAATTCTGTCGACCAATTAGCAAATAGGAAAGAGAAACTTCCATAAGAAATAATTAAGCAAATGGAGAAATTAAGGATGTAGGAAACATGCGTTGGCTGTTTTATTAAAAATAGTAGAAGATGATAATAGTGCAATTCAAATATTTTAAATCGTACATCAATTAAAACATAAGGTTGATTGGTGTACCCAGCAGAGACAATTATTGCACTCAAGAATCTTCATCCCAATAATTATATTCTTTGCAATCAATACCAATCGAATATGTGATATTGATTTTGATACCAATTGTAGGACCGAAAGCTTGTCGTTTTATCAAAATTTATAGTTGATGGTAATATGTGCAACTTAAATCATTTAAATCGTATACAGCTCAAAAACCACTCGATTTCTCTGCATATAGAGATAATTATTTTTTCCCCACAAAGTACTTGAATTGATAGTTAAATTTTGATATGATTCTTCTACGTGCTTTACATCCTCATTTGTATATATTACAAATTATACGCCGGTTTGCACCAAAAATTATTCTCCAGAAGGATTCGGTGTAAACAATTTAACTTTTGATTCTCATTAATTATATTGTCAGCATAATTTTATATGCGTGGTTAGACATAATATGTTGACTAATCATTTTTTATTTAATTTGAAACACACACATATATGATATATGAGAAAAATATATAGTTTCTATTATTTTTTTAATAAATTAAAGGTTGACTGTGCACTTAGATATTACATTACAAAATAAGGAGGAGACATTTTCATCTAGCCGGTTTGAATAATTCTTTTGTCGGTGCACCTACAGTGAATTGATTTGTTCATAGAAATATTATAGTTGTTTCGACTAATGATTTTATTTTGTGAGACAAATCTTTTATCAAACTCAACCAATATGTACCACATATATAAATCCGTAAAATCGTACAATGACATCTATAAAAAATGGTGATAAAATTTTATGTAACAAGATAAACACATCTCATAAAACTAGAGCAGTAAATAGAATATATATAAACATTCCTCGAGAAATGAGTGGTCAAATGTGGCCAAATCAAATCCCAAAGTGGAGCGATAAATTATACAGATTTGAGAATGGATTTCAGGTATATGTGTGGAAAGTTAATTAATCAATAAAAGAATGAATTTAAATTTGAGAATGCGATGTAGGAGACATCATAACCTTGAACTCTTCAAAATCAAGTGCCCCATCCAGATTTTGATCATAAACACGAATCATCTCCTTGCAATCTTGTCCACGTTTCTTGTCCCACAAACCTAATCTCGAAAGCACGCTTTGCAACTCCTCGCTTGAAATGAATCCATCGCCATTCAAATCAAAGACTTTAAAAGCCTTCAAAAGAACGTCAGTACTATGATCCATGTCGTGATCGATATGATCCTCGGAAGAACTATCTTTACTTTCTGCGATCCTGGTCTTCACTATTGCCTCGTAAAAGAACAAGAAATCCATGTAACCGAGACTCGTGTCACCGACAAACTTTTCGAGCTCTTCCAACGTCGCGTGGATGCCGCTGTTTTCAAGAAGATGGTGCAAATCATGTATGCTTACCCGGCCATGGTTGTTCTTGTCCAAATTCTCGAAAATCCTGTGGAGGTCTTCTATGGTAATAGCAGACATTTCACTTTAATTTTACTATTATTAGTTAGGAAATAAAAGAAGAAGAGGGGAAATATATACAATATGAAAATTTGATTTTAGTGTCGTGTTTGTTGAGTTTAATTTCGTATGCGATGAGTATTTGAAGGGTATTTTTGTGTTGAAAGCGTGTGTTTAACGGTCAAATGAAGAATAATGGAGGGCCATTACTCTTTTTAAATAAGACGAATAATAGAGCATATGGTTTGGAAAATGAATACAAGCGAGGGTTCTAAGTTTCTTCTTCTTCTTCTTGTTTTTTTTTTTTTTTTTTAAAAAGATTCCATGGCTCGTGTTTTTAGTCTTTATTATAACCTTTGGCAAGGGACTTTATAATGTTAGATTTTTTTTTAATCTTTTCATATTTTCTTCATTATTCATTCTTCATTTCCATTTTATTTTCATGTCTATTCCTTTTTCAAATTCAATGTTTTTTTATTACGATAAAAATCACCGTTGTTACTCTTCGTTATGTTCTGGATAAACTTCCGGACTAATGCATTGGTCTGCAAACACGCTAATCAGCTAAACAACACGACGCAATCCCTGTGTGACAGACTCACAGGATCGTCAGAGAAAATATTAGTAGGAAAAATCAAATTCTTGATCAATAGTTCAAAATCATTGTTTTGCGTGTGTGTTTCGGCCGCTAATATTTATTAAATTCAAATTAATAATTTCTCGCGGTCCTTTTTTTAAAAAAGGGTATCAATATACTAAATTTTTGGTGTTCTATTTTAGTTGAGAGCTTTCTTATATTCTTTTAATTTCATTTTTCTCTGACATAATAAATTTTTTTTGGGGGGTAGGGATAGGGATTTCTAATTTGTTTAACGAGGTTCATGCCAATCCAGCTAATTAGGTGTTAGCTTTGACATAATAGATTATTAGATAGGAAATAATTTAAAGTGGAAAATATATGGCAATAAAGTAGTTAATGAGTAATTATTAAAGAAAATGGAACGATGGAGTCTTAATTATTTTACATTGAATTTCCATCTAATTTCCACTTCCCATATCTTCAACGGTATGAAGTGGTCGGCATGTTAATCTCGTGTACATTTAATTATCCCATTATTACTACAAGTCGATTTATATAATATAAAATAATTTCTTAAAACAGCAAAATCTACATGAAACTTTATTCAAATCCTCAACTTGCACTTGGATAATGATTTATTCGATTTTATATTTGCCATTTTTTATATTAAAATTAATTAATCACGGTTGAATTATAAAAATTATATCAGTGTAATATAATTTTTTTAAATCTTTTGCATATATTTCACAACTCATCAATATCTAACAAACAAGCATAACAGGCAAGCTAAAATCAAGACCACCATTATTAATAATAAAAACTAAAGGCCTTGACACGCGATATACCATATATATGCATAAATTTTAAAATCAAATATTATTTTATGTGTCAACAATTTTATTTAATTTATTTTTTAAAATATAATTATGTTGCAGTAATTTTCTCACGTTATTCTTGAGTTCCGAGTTTCCATTTTGCCGTGTTTTGTTTTTTTCCTGGAAATAAAGATATCATGTGGAAGGAATATTTCGGAAAATGTAACATGTTTCAGAGATGGTATAAAAACCGAGGCTGACATGAATGGTGCAAAACCAACAGTCAAATTTGTATAAAAAATTAAATACAAGATATCTATGACTAATGAGATATGATTACATATTTTAAAATAAATATATTTAAAAATTTCACACCATTCCTGTCTATTTTTTGTTAGATTCAGACCCGCTCTTGAGTCTTGGCATAATGAAGTAGGGAAATCAAACCATGACACCAAAATTTGGTGTTCATTTCTCCACCTCACAAACCAAGAAGAAAGGACACCATATTTTTTTTAAAAAAAATTTTATATATAGGATTCTGATTTAATATATGTTTTCAGCATTGTGAATTAATTGTAGTGCGATTTGGTTCGAGTGATTTTCTTTGTAATTATATTTTTAAATATCTTATCACCTATATTATAAATACAAGAAACGATAATTTATTAAGAAATTAAACGAGCAAGACCTACAAACTCGAATAAATTCACCAAATGGCTAAAAATGACAAGTCAGTTGCTACTTATCCTTAAAAAATATGTAATCAATAACGAAAGAGAACACCGAACGAGTTTCCGATGCTCAATCAACAATATCCACTCAATTTCGTTTATTATTGATAATGAAATTAGTAAATACTTATATCGATCAATCCCATTGTGTACACAAGTACTCCATTGATCAGAGATTTCACACTACCTAAGTAAGTTGAATTTATATTATTCTACAAAACAATCGATTGCTCATTATTGATTCATGGGCTGCCTCGCAGTTTTTGATTATTGTAATGTAAATATAAAATGAAAAGAACCAATCTTTATTGCGAAATTCAACCTTATGGCTTTAGCAAAAAACTTTCAGGCTCATTTTATGGCTTCTGCAGTTGCTCAACTTTCTTTATTCGGAAACCCCGGATTCTCACTTCTTCTGGTGCTGAAGTATCCTTGTAATCAACATCTTCAAAGATCCATCCCTTGTTTTGTACAGAACCCCCAACTTTAACCTGTCAATGAAATGCAAAAAAAAAAAAAATTACATACAAATGAAGAGAGAAGCCCTTTAATGTGATTAATGGCTTGTTTATTTTTTGAAACACAACTAATAAATGTGTTTTGATTCAATCAAACAGGTCACTAGGATCAAAATTTCAGAAAGAAGATTTTATGAAGTCACGTGTTCAAGGGTTAACCAGATCACAAACTGTCATTGCAAATAATTAGAGTACCTCTGCACCATCATTGGTCCCGTTTATAACAAGAGCCCCATCTAAGGCAAGATCTTCAAGATAGACGCTTTTGCCATTAATGACAATGGTAGATTTTGCTGTAATGGAGCAGTTCCCCCTGACTTTACTTCTAATGTCGGAAAACGTGAGCCCCCATTTGGGTTGCCACACGATACGAGGCCATACTTCCACTTCCTGTCCATTGAATACGCGATGAACTGGATCATCTACCTTAACACCAGCCTGTGATAACACAAAAAGGAAATGATTTTAGGTTGGGTAAAACAGTAAGGAATTTGTGGTGTAGGGGTTTATGAATCCACTTGAGTATACCACGTCCTCATTCATCTCCTCTACGTTCATTTTCAACTTCAAACAGATGTTTAATTTCTCTTTATAAATACGAAATGGATTCCCCATTACTTTTCAAGATAGAACAACACTGGTTCCCAATTTCTCCTTGATACAAGTTCAGTCATGTTATTAATCCATTAGAGTCGCACATAAATGCTTCGATTGAACTTGCAAGCTTCAACTTGATAGAGTTTTAAACAATACCTTTCTCAAAATTAAGCTGTTCACTTTATAAATGGCCATTTCCCCAGAAGTAGCGCTATGATATGGATTGCCTTTAGGAACCTTCAATATAGGAATGCAGGTACATGTGAGATCCAGAATGTATTACGAAACATTATATTCATGAAATGCAAAACGAGACATTACAAAACCCCAGGCACGTGAAAAATGGTAGGACGCAAACAGTATATGTTGCGATAGATCATTGATAAAAGCTGATCGATTATGTTTATCCACATGCACTGCATGAGTGGGTTTCTCCAAATAAGAAAATATCTCAGGGGCTCACTTGCCTCAAGGTACCAACTCATCAACCCTTACCTTAGCTGCATCTTCAGGATTGTTCTTCACAGGTGCATAAGCCAACCAAGTATCCATCACCTGAGTGGTTACCCAAACATTTTTTTCATAACTATAAAAATATATTCAAAATATTCTAAAAAATTAAACCACAGTTTCTGCTTACAGTAAATCCAACTCTAGCAGCAGGAGGAAGAGTTTTAGGATAATCTTGCATCATGCATTCAAGTCTAGTAGATGACTTGAATGCGGTTTTGGTGGCATCTTTGTATCTGCATACAGAGAGAAATTTTAGCAAGCAATCGAAGTAATAAGTCAAAGTAAAAACTAAATCGATCTGAATTCCTAGGCAACCAGGGGTGACCTAAGGAAAATGAAAACTAACAAAGTACTTGAAAAAAGAATCACTAGCAATCATTTGCTGTTAGAGTTTTCTCTTCTATTAATTTTGGGAATAAATGCCATCCATCATTCAGCTTGTATTCCAAGAATAGACAAACAACGTAAAAATGAAGAATTGAATTCTGCTTTACCCGCTCCAGCAGAATGAAAAATCAGGTTAACCCATATTTTATTGGATATAAACTCTTCTACTTGATTCAGATTGAAGGTAATATTATTTCCATCGATTTGCGAAAAAAAAGGTACCATCATTAAGGAATGCGGTGAGTTAAAATTCCCGAGAAACATTTTGTAACGATGTGACATTACTTATGACTTATGATCTAGAAAGAGTGATCACATGAGATTCCAGATAGATTTGCCTCAATTCCAGATAGCAGCACATGAATTTCATACAGAAATGCAGAGACAATGAAAGAGAATTTACTTGGGGTTAACAAACTCCTTTATCGCACCTCCTGTTTTTGAAAGTTCATCCAAATAAGGTGGAATTTCAATAATCAACTACAAAAAAAAAAAAAACGGAATAGTCACCTATAAAATATGTAACTTCATATATGCAAACAGTTCAGTCAACAGTTAGATTGTAAATTCATTGCATACTATCAACTAAAACCTGTAATCCATGATCTAAAAAAAAAAAATTTACAGGATCAATATTTGCTGCAGTAGTCTCTAGACTATAATTTTTCCCAATAAAATGGGGCCACGGAGAGGAAAAAGCTACGAAACTAAAAGTGATTCAGCATAAAGATATGCAAACTAAAAGCATTACCCACTCCAGTTCGAAAGATGCACTGAACTTATATGGACATGCTGATGCAAACATATAATATTGTTTTTTATACTCTCTTGCCCGAGACTAGCGCGTGGAAGGAACCAAAAATAAAATAAAATAACTATGGGACATCACCAAATGGGAAAATTCAAAACAAATGCATAACAACTTTTTGTAAAGTCTGTACTTGGTTTATGTTTCCAGGAAAAGGAGAAAAGCCTGTTTCAGAATTGACGTCACCATCTGGATATCCTGTAGCTCTCAGCAAAGGGTCAAGTTGATTGTATTCCACATTGATCACCATTGTCCTTCCTGACCAAGACATCTTCTAAGTGACAAATTAAATACAATAGCACAAACAGCTTCTTCAAAAAGTTAAGAAGAGCTAATACAAATCGAAACTGCTACTGACTTGCAAAAAAGTGTGGCATCAATCTAGAAGAATATTCCAGTGACAAGAAAGTGAGAAACAATTTTAGCAACTTCAAGGCTAAGTCAGAAAAGGAGAATTTTCTGCAAATGTGCATGAATTTATATGGAGGATAGGCTTATTGTCAATAAGACACACCATCTTGATGAGTAAGCTTGGTAATTCCACCAATAGCTTCCTTAGCTTTCCTCGGAACTGCAAGAGAATTTACTTGGTAGCCTTTGGTGGCGCTGACACCCAATGAAGCTGCAATTCCCTATTATAAAGCATAAAAAAGGATGAAAAATGGCAATTCTGTGGAACATATGTTAAATTTTAGAATCCCGGATGATTGAGTTTTAACAAAACCTTAAACAGAAGACCATTAGTATCTTGGAAGAACACAACCCATTTTCGACCAACATGAAGCCTGAATGTAGAGCAGAATATAAATCATAACACCATGATACACTCGCAGAAAATAACAAGCTTCAAATAGCATGATAACTTGCGGAGTACCACAAAAACCAGTTATCTTAAACAAATTAACAGCATGAAAGCCAAGAAATCCAAACATGAAACTTACCATTCTTTAAGGATGCCACTGGAATAAAGAAGTGAATGAACATCACCATGACCATGAGGCTTTGTCTGCAGAAAAGTGGGAACCAAGAACATACAATCAGACTGAGTTTCTGCACCGATGAGACTATGTGGTTCACACCAACCACTTCATATGACAGAGTTCATATCTCCTATTGACAACAAAAGCTACCTGAATTCTAAACTTATTTTGTGGATCCATGGCCAGCTTGGCATCATTATCATCTAAACAAGCAACTTTTTCCTGTAAAAATGCAAAGGCCATATTGTAGTCAAATTAGTACCGTTAAAGTAATTCCAGAACATGATCTGTTGAATACCTGTTTTATCAGTCTTATTTGACTGGAATTCATCCCAAAATAAGCATTTGATTCTAATAGCTTTAAGGTACGCATATGAGTGTCATCTGATGTCATTATGACCAAAGGAATCTCTGTCGGTCCTCCACCTACATTTGTGGAGAGAGGATAAAGAAAGAAATATGACCAAATCAATTGCTTTTTTCTAAAGAACAACTGTTATGATCGAACTCAAGGCAAAATAAAACATTGTTCTGATCCTCCTAGTGACATTATAGGACTGAAATCTCTGATTCACCCAATTTTCTGTGATATGATCGTATTATATTTCACGAGCTTCTGTAGATATGAAATACAGAAAAGAGAACCAATAAACTATTGAAGAAGTTCAGAATATGAGAAGTACAGAGAGTGACACTGCTGCGTGAGGGAAAAATTATTGCAGGGCATCAATACAAGATGCAAATCAAGCACCAAAGATGCTTCCAAGTAACATTCCATGCCTTAATAGAAGTTCATGGGCAACTTAAGTTACCGGAATAAAAATCTCAATAAACGAACCTTGGGAAAGCCTACAGCTAGTCTCTTGCAAGGCTAGAATAGATTCGATGTAGTGCTGTAAGAAACATGTTCCTGTAGTTGATTCTAGAGGCAGAGCCACCTGCAAAGCGGAAGGATAGAGGTCAAAGAACTACAGTTGATTCTTTTACTGAACTACAGTTGATTCTTTTACTGCTATAAGACGTTAGATAGGTTGCTGTATAAATTATCACACCACACAGTCTACATTCTGACAGGTCCTCGTGACCAGTTACTTATTTAGTTATTTTTTATTTTATTCTTGACCAATTGAATATCACAAATATCAACATGTCATCAGATCAAAACTAAAACAATCACAGTTTATTTTTACAGTGAAAAATGCCCCCTACTCATGCAAGAGACTGTCTTACCTTTATACCATTGTAGCCTAGTCTTTCTCCAAGGCCCCCAGCAACAAGAACAAAGGCAGTCTTCCTTGCCTCATGGACACCAGCATCTTCATATTGAATGAAACTATCATTACCGAAAGTCAAAACTTCTCCAGATGGAACCTGTTAAAAATGATACAGAACTCCACTTGAAATGATTCTGTAGGTCAAGTTAAAGAAGTGAGCAAATCTTATATGAATGCGTTTAAGGGAAATCAGCATAAACCATGGAACCAAATACTTTGCAGAATAATTGATATTTTAGGTTACGCCACCAAAAGAATGTGGAGTAAATTAATAGCAGGAAAAAATTCTCTAAAAATCTAGAAACTCATTTCAAGAAAGATATTTAAAGTCGATAAAAAACAGGGAGAGATACAATTAAAAATTCTAATCTCAGAAACAAACAAATGGTCATCCAAGGTATTTCGATAAACTTATTAGAAAATTAGAAGAAGCTCATAGAGACCACTAACTTACAGAAGGCGTAAATCCATCGAATGGGTTCTTCCCAGCTTTTGAATCTGCCAAAAGTTCCCTGGCAGTTTTGATGTATGATGGTAGGCCTCCAGGATAACTTGCATCAAGCCGAGCAATCTTGAAAAAGTACAAGAAAAAAGAAAATAACACATGCCAAAAAGTGTATTCGCATTACTCAAAGTGGAAATAATTTTTCGTCTAAAATAAATAAATTGCCAGGAAAACAAAAGAATAAGGATTTCAATTCTCGCAGAGAAAATGAAACAAAAGCCGCATTTATCAAGCTAGGTTGCTATGCACTAAGTCATCAACTTAGTGACCGGATTTATCCGCACAAAAGAATTTTCCCATGGTAATCAAGATTCCGTTATCCTAGACCATTCAACACACTATTGAATTATGAAGTCATCGATAAAATTATTATTGAAAATATCTGAAATTTTATTCTCATACTCGTATTCGATTTCGTGAATGAAATGGAGGAGGAGAAACATATACAAAATCCATCAAAAATATTCAAAATAAAAGAACAACACAAAAATTAAAATTGAAACTTTATCCAATGGATCTGAGGTGATACCAAAGATCTCGCACTTGATCTAAATTCCAGTTTTTTTTCCTTCTAATAAACAAGATAGAGAATAGTGCATTCTCATGAAGAAACGTAATTAATTCTCCAAATCTTTATCAGCATTGAGGTTTCATTAGAATTATAAACCAAGATGCAACTGAAACATAGATGCAATTGCACAGATGCTCACATGAGTGACCTCGCGCAATTAATGTAAAAAAAATAGCGGAAAATCACCTGATCAAAAAAGGCAAGCTTCTCATCATCACTGATCCCAGGCTCTGGCCAGTGTTCAAACAAATGGCTCTGATTCAATCCCAGCAGCATCTTCGCTAACTCCACCTATCCACACACATTCAAAACGCTACCAATCACAATTCTAATACAATTCGATCATACATACTCATGCACGTATACGATTAAAACTTCAGCAGTTAAGAAAGATGAGAACCTGCTGAGGGGAGAGGAGAGAAATATTCTTGTGTAGATTAGGTGCAGCGGATACCCAGTCATCGATGTTGAGTCTGGAAAGGCTACCGGCAGCTGATTCGACTGCGGAGGATGCCATGACGTCACTTCACGGTGAATCTGAGAGGAGGTTGATGTACGCGATTGTTGAGGTTGATATACGTGATTGTTGACTAAACGTCTGTTCCGGAAATAAATAGTCGCGCGGATCTTATTATATTAATTATTATTATTTATGTAAAGCCATTTAAGTACCTAGTATTTGTTAAAATTAAAATTAAAATTAAATGATAAATATAAATGGTTTCTTTAAATAAAAAAAATCATCACTTTTTTTTCTGAAAAAAAATCGTAAAATTAAAATAAGATCAGATCGTAGTAAAAAGGTACATTGCATATCTTTGTTAATTAAAAGAAAGTAAAAATTTGATTGAAACGATCTCACGGTCGTATTTTATGAGAAGAATTTTTTATTTGGATAATCCATGAAAAATTATTATTTTTTATGCTAAGAGTATTACTTTTTATTGTGAATATCGGTAGAGTTGACTCATCTCACAGATAAAAATTCGTGAGATCGTCTGACAAAAGACCTACTCTTAAAAAAAAATAAAAATTGCTTATTTATTCTTATTTCCAGAAAACACCAACAATCCGAAGTAGTTATATTATTTTATCATCTTTGCCAAAATGCATTTCATTTAGCCTTTATATAGTCCGTGCAAAGACCAGTTTATTATAATTAGATCTTGAAATCGAAGCCTCTTCCTTAAATTTCAGATTCGTATATCATCGACAGACTTATCTTTATACATCTTAATAATAATTTTATAATTATTTAATATCCGAATCTATCAATTTAAATAAATAAATTATTAGGTTAAATGGCATCTATTATGAAAAATGTTTACCTGAAAACATAACCAATCATGATACATATTTCTCAAAAATATATTCTCATAGGGTAGCCTACCATACCCTATGTATTATTATTATTATTATAATTAACCAAACAAGAGGTCCACTTGAAAAATAAGTTACATAAAAATAAACAGGTAACAATAGATTGATTGGGATTCTACAGTCCCTAACCCTCCTCTGCCTGGAGTTTATTTCATCCTACTCATGTAGACATTACCCTCATGATAGGATGGATGATCAAAATTTACACATGCATATATAGGACCCACTTTTTTTTTGAAATTATATGTGTGATAAAATCTTACCCGTTGAAATGAAGTGAGGGTAATACCCACATAGATAGGATCTCACTAACCCTCTCCTGATCGGCATATTCCTTCGGAACATCCCTTCTTTACAAAATTTTTATGCCATCAATTTGTTATTATCTTTTTGGATAAAAAGTGGCTTTGCCCGAAAGTAGAATTTTCACAGTTTCACAATTTCCGGCTTTTGTAAAGGGATTCTAGTGATATTTTATTCACGTCTCGAACGAATGATTTTCAAATTCACACAGTTTCTCACCCAACCAATACTTTAGCCCAAGTCCAAAATTACCCATCTAAAACCACCGAAAATAATTTACATACATGCACTTCAAAGATAAAATTACCACAACGATAGGCGGTTCGAGTTACACTGGATGTGGATGTGGATAAACAAAATATACTTTCGCTCTAGTTTCCCCAGTTCTTCAAATAATTAAGCCAGGGTTGCTCTTTTGCCCTTCGCATCCCTCGACTGCATGAAATGCGACAAATGAAAAATCATGTAAATTGTGGTTGCACAACCAGCACTTGTTCCGCATGTTACACACTGTGTGTGCATGTGTGAGTAGTGGGAAGAGAAGAAAGACCTGTGCCACGGCAGATCGCTTTGCATCAAGAAACTGGCTGTAAATATCATATAATCTCCGCTTCTCTGAATCTGCAACAGATGGTTTAGCCTTGGATGCAACAGACTTTAAAAGAGTATTGGTGATCAATGGCAAACTTCCAGACGTGTTGCCACCTTGGCTGTCCAGAAGCTTGTGGACTGCTTCAAGCTGTGTATCGGAAAGAAGAGCTTGAAGGTCAGCTCCACTAAAACCTTCGGTCATATAAGCTATAGCTTCCAAGTTCACATCACCAGCCATTGGTAACTGCAATCGAGAAAATGGAATTCAGGGATCATGAAGAATGGGGTTGTAACGGTTTAAATATAAGGCAATCGTCACTTATTTAACATAACATCTAGTGAAAGCTAATGCCCAGTGCAGAAACATCATATGATGCTAGCACTTGATGAAGCCATTATGTAGGCATCTATGCAAAGATGTCGAGTTGAGAGATCATATCCATGAAATTAGTTAATTGTTTGAGCCTTCGATGGTACGGTAACCTTGCAAATACTGGCAATAACTCAGTTCCTACGACAAGAGGCCAGCATAAACAATTTCCACCAGAAAAAGATGGCTTTTGACGAACCATGCTTTCCCTTTCTACATTTTGTCCGTGTCCTTGGATTGGCAAGAAAAGAAAGGAAAGAAACATCCAGATGATCTTGTCCCATAATTGCTCAAAAACCTCAGTAATTTGTAGAAATTAACTCAGAAAGTAGGCAAACAACGAGGATAAGAATTAAGTTGGATCCAAGAATGAAAATTGAATTTCCAAACACAAAAAAAATGAAGAAAAGTATATCGACTTTTTCAAGCATAGGTACTGACCTTTCTTGAGAGAACTGTTAGGATATCCAACCTTTCTCGTTGTGATGGAAAGTCACAAAAAAAGAGGCGGTCCAGCCTGCCAGGCCGTAGAAGTGCAGCATCAAGCAAATCTGGTCGACTGTTTGGCATTAATCAAGTGATTAATCAAGTGAAAAGGGTCAACGTCGATCAGAAAGCAGTGTAAAAAGACCTCTTAACCAGATATCGAAGCTTCAATATGTATTTACGTAACAATTAATCTCAAACAACATAAAGAGAATAACTCTCAACTTGGGACTGAAGCCTGGAGGTGTATTTTCATAACAAGTAAATGAATAAAACAAAAATGCAAGTGATTTTCAAATAATGATCTCATCCTGCCTGTGGAAAGTCTATAAAGAAAGGTTTAAAAACATGGAATACAGTAAGTGGGTAGCAAGATCACCTTGTTGCAGCAAAAACAAATACTCCAGTCAAGACTTCAACTCCGTCTAATTCTGTCAGAAACTGGTGAAAAGTACGATGATGAGGTCAATGAAAAGAAGCAAAATATAGACAGAAAAGTGTGGCATAAATAGACAGGAGAAAAAAGAACTAACTTGATTGACTACTCTATCAGTCACTCCAGTATTATCATGCCCTCTTTTTGGAGCTATAGAATCAAATTCATCAAAAAAAAGAAGGCACGGTGCTGCTGCCGCTGCTTTCGAGAAGATATCTCGAACCTGCAACAATTAACAGAATTCAGTCAGCTGCCTATGGATTGTGACATGGGATGCTTTGTTGCCGCTATTTGTAAGAAAAACTAATCTACTTAAAAGGTATTTTAAGTTTATTCAACCAGAGCAAATCAGAACAAGCATGCTAAATGGTCCATCCATAACCAAAATAAGTCACCAAACATGATCTTTCTCCTTCCAAATCATAAATCAATCTTTCGATCCTTAAGTTTTGTGGGAAAACAAGGAAAGAGGAACTGGCTCGTTATCATTGTTTGTGTTTTCCTCATATCCTAGGCTCCTAGCTCTTAAATCATTCGAAGCATTTTTCTGCCTCTCGGTGCTCTTTTTAAGATAAGGTCATTGATAGGTGCCGAATTTACGAGTCATTTCGCATTGTTTTGAGTCTGTTGTTGCATGTTTTATCCAATCATGTCCGTATTGTGTTCATTTATTTCATAGTTTGTGTGTTTAGATCACTCCTCAATTGAATTGTTTGGTTTATAGGCAAAAGTGACAAGAAGACGAACTCGAGATGGAGAAACAAAAACCGTGCAACAAAGGTCGTGCTAGGGCCGTCACAAATGATGGCCCAACACAACCTGAAGAAAATTTCTTCTGCGGGAAGAATAGGCTGCGCTAGGACGGCAAAAAATGACCGCCCCAGCGCATCACACAAGAAAAACAAGTGCTGGACAGAGTGGGGGCACTAGGACGGTGAGAAATGACAGCGCGACACGAAGAAGAAAACAAATCTACGAGATCTTTTGGGCGAGGAAAGAAGACTTTAAGGACTCTAACACACATATAAAAGGAGGAAGACCTGGCAGAGGAAAGAGATACACCATACACAGCCACAAGAAGAAGGAGCCGCACAGAGAGACGCCAAAAGAAGAGGAAGGATCGCACAAGGGAAGAGCAAGCAAAGAACTAGAACTCAACACCGCTTTTTCTTTTTTTATCTATTTTTTTAGTTAGAATTTAGGTGATCATACCCCAAACAATTATGTTTTGATTTATTTTGTAAAATTAAATTTTGTTTTTAAGCATACTTGATTATGTTTTTGTGTTTATTGCATCTTTCAAGCATGATCAACTTCGAAATGATTTTATATGTGATAAATGAGATCTAGAGCATATTTTATAATATTGGCTGTAGACAGTTTCAGAAGTCACATCAGTCAGCCAGTACAGTCGATATCTTCCAGTACCAACTGATTTAAGATCTAAACAGAAAACTAGAATTGACTTGCATGACATTCACTTATTTTTGGTCTATGGGATTATTATTATGTTACCAAACATGGTAACTAGATTAGACTTGGCATCGCCAATTCAAATTCCACACCGGAAACTTCAGGGGAACACCCTCCAATAAATCATCATCACTAAACATAATCAGTCTTTCAAACTCCTTTACACTTGTTCTACAATCAGTTTTATGATATTTCTGGGATTCTATTAGAAATGACTTCACCTTTTTCACAGTGGCTGATGGTCAACCCATAAACCATTGGAAGAAAGAATACATAAAGAAATATGAATAATAAAAGACAGAAGGTAAAAAATGGAATGCCTACCAGAGAATTTTCAAAATATAGCCTTAAAGAAGATAATGGGAACCCTACTATGCAAATAATGTCTTACTGCTTGTTCAGAAGCACCTATGTATTTATTAAGTAACTCAGGCCCCTTCACTGATATGAAGCGTAGTGAACAGGCTGCAGCAGCAGCACCAACAATATGTGTTTTACCACAACCAGGGGGGCCATATAATAGAACATTGGACCGCATTCTCAATGGAGCTTGTGCAAAGATATTCGGAAATTTTGATGGTAGCTCAATCATCTGATGACAGAAATAGGGAACATTATAAATGCTTTAAATTAATTCAGAATTTTCAAAGTCATTCTGAACAAAAGCACATGGCTTGAAAAAATGTAATGACCTACGCACTGCACCACTACTATTTAAAATCGTTGACTAAATTAATTCTATACACGATCCAAAAGTTTTGATAAAAGTAGCCTGAAAGAAGAATGATAAATATTCATTTGTAATTTTTAATTTCTAGGGGTAAAATACTGACTGAAAAAAAGATTCCTTTATGATTCTAGTATTTCGAATACAACTTCAGGATTAAAATCAATTTTACTCTACACCACCAGTACAAAAGATATACCTCTTTAATAGCATTTCTAATGTCGTTAAGACCTCCAACATCCTCCCAACCAGAGCGACCACCATCAGAAGACGGTTTAGTGATGTCACGCATGGCCACCGGAAGGAAATTTTGCAATGCTTGCATGAATTCTTCCTTGACCAAAGAAGGTTTCTCATTTTGTACAGAATTCGAGTTAGCAGACAATAATCGACCGATGGCAGCATGCACAGTTCTGTCAATCAGTATTTCCTGCAGTGGAAAAGTTTTAGTTCGGTAAAATAATTTTTCGTAAGAATTCCAAATCCAAATTTTACAGAAACACTACAGTAATATAAGCTGTTTCCAATAAGTATCAACCAAGTACCAGGTCATAAGCATCATATCCATCACATTTGGACGCAATATCTAATAGCAAATCATCAGAGCACTGCAAGGATCTCTTTCGGATCTCATATTTCAATATTGCAGAACGTTCTGCAGCAGCAGGTACCACCAGCTTAACATGAAAGTCAAATCTTCCTGAATCCAGTTTGTTTATTTGTAAGGTCAAGCGATTCAACAAAAGAAATTCGCAGAATACTTTTCATGGCGTTTACTGCTGTCAACAAAATGAATGGTAACTAACCAGAAGAGCTCAAACTCTGTGGGACACCAGTTAGGGACTGGGAAGTAGCAATAAATGCTATGGGGCCAATTCCACACACGTCCCTTCTCTTTTCCTGATACAAACCAAAAAATCGAATTAAAATAACACGTAAATTTCTGTTCAAATTTGGTTGATTTGAGTTGTATCATACCCTGTCCAGTGTACATGTCCTAAATAGAAAATACTATAGCCGAAGAAAGTTGTGACAGCTGTAAATAACAAAAATTACATGCCAGATGAGACACTATGTATGCGTTGGGAGACGATGGAATACTGATGGAGCAGAAGAAAGCATAAAGGTCACAAAGATCATCGACAGTTGCACACTGCTCGATTAACACCAACGAGGATAGGGAAAGCAGACAGATATTTTCCATCCATCCAGAAACAATTTAGTGTTGTCATTTTTTCAGGTGCAAGTTTTAGAATGATAACAAAAAGACAACACATTAGCACTCAAAAGGAAAACGTGAAAGCATAAAGATCTTACACCGTATTCATCTAAAATATCTGTAAAAAACTCTACGAGCGCTGCAGAAGATGTTTGAGATTGAGATCCCTCGAAGTCCGAGGAAGGTGCAATAATGCTATCAAGATCGTCGAAGATGATGACAGAGGGTGAGTGATCTAAAGCCTCAGAAACATAGCTAGACAGTGCTTTGTGTATAGTTGAAGACTTCTCCAAAGCTAGTCTAGAACAAGATACAAACACTCTGCAAAATAAAAATTTCAAATTGAGAGAATATTCAAATTCACCATTTAACATTAAATCATCATACAATTAAAATGAGATTTTAAAGAACCCATAAAGAAATGAGTAAAATTTGCCGTATCTCAACATTCATACCATGCTCCCAAACTACAAACGTCTAAATCCCAAACAGAAAAAGACTTACACGTGTGCCAAAATATCTTTACATCCTTCAATATATTTTGCAGAGGCTTTGGCCAATAATGATTTCCCAGAACCCTACACAACACAAAAACTTAAATAGTAAATCCTAAAGCTTTGCTTAGCATGTACAGGCATCTGTGTCATATCCTTGTTCTTTCCACTACGATAAGATTATAATTTGGAATGTTATAGAATATGAGTAATAATGATCATCATTTCAGGTACACCGCTTTTTGTTTCATCAGATGCCATCAAACCAGCTCGATGCACCAAATAATTTTTTTGGCCCAAAAAGAAATTTAAAAAGTAAAGTAAAATAAAATAAGTTGTTGATCAGTACAACTTTCAGATCTCATCAGTGACAGAGAAATCCTAAGTACTAGAATTACATGACACTTTCAATGTAATCCAGAAAGTGAGCTCAAAAGTTATTTGTTATTGCTTTTGCATATGGTCCAGGAAACAGTGTTCAACCCAAAAAAGTTAAAAAAAACTGTGGTATACATTTGGTGAACACATTCATGAGCTGTCCTTTGCTTAACTTTTTCTTTCTTTCCCCGGCTTCATTTCTCAGCATTCACTCTCGCACAACAATCTCAATAAATTCAAAACACCTACCAAGGAACATAGGAAATAGTGAAGGTAAAAATATCAGATTACATATAAACTTTAATTCCCATTGATCATTGACTTTATCTCAATAAACTCAAAACACCCACCAAGGAAGATAGGAAATAGTGAAGATAACAATATCAGATTACATAGAAACTGTAATTCCCATTGATCATTGACCTTAGTAACAAATGAACTACAATGAATGAGACTTACTGGAGGTCCGTAGATTAGAATATGCCCAGGCCACGGAAGATTATAACTACTGAACAACATTCCAGAAGTAGGAGATAATAAAGCTTTCAACCCTGTACGTTATCAGCAAAGTTAGAAATAAACAGTCAGGCTCGCACACACATATGTATATATAGTCAGCTACAAGGAAAATGACTATCTTGCGATCAAGCTGGAAGAACATAAATAAATGACAGCAAACAACCATTAAACAATAACTAAATGGTGATGGCTTGGAAGAAATTCACGCATATCGTTCTGCATTCAAGCATATTCAGTAGTTAAGAAGTTGGGAACCATCTTTACAAAGGTGAAGTCAATGAGAAAACGTAATGTGCAATTTGGTAGATTGGGAAAGCTACCACGCATTGAGGATGCTAAACTCTATACCTATGGAGCAGGATTCCGAGGGAATATTAATTCACATTTTGAGAATACATTAGTTTTAGAGTGAGGGACGTCGCCAGAGTAGAATTAGTGTTGCATACAAAAAAGCTAATGTATCCTTGAATCATTCACAGCATCGAACTATTACCTAATCTACACCGTTATGCATGTATCAGTGAATAATGTATTGCACTTGATTTGTTTGTTTCCTAGAGCTTCATCTAACATCAGTAGTATGCTACTTATTGGCACACTAAATATTTTTTACTTCCCTAATCACCAATAGGTGAACAGACAAAATGTACTCTATTTACCATTAGCTCATCCACTAGAAGAACCAGAGAGATCAGTAAATCAGACTAAAACAAAATTAGGTGAGAAAATACCTACTGTTATTTACATCAGCTGGAGCAGTACCCATCCAATCCAATGAAGAAATATCAGAGCAAAGGATGTCTGGGGATGTCTCATGGAATGCATGAAAGGATACAAGATCATCAAATTGCAGCTTTCCAAGCAAAACATCTAAACTCGAACTATAGTTGGCTTTGCTGTTTTTGTCAAATGCAAGTTCATATGTATTAATATCTTCATCGTGCTGAGATTCTTCAGAAAGAGACAAAAGATATATGGCATCAACCGATGGTTCTTCAGCTTGACTTCTGTTTGCGGGAAATCTGCTACTCTGTGTTTTTACCTTTACATGTCTTTGCAGCGTGGGACTTTTTATTCTTAAATGAACTAAAGTTTTGCATCCTATAACCATTGAACTTACTTCCTCTGTTGTATTTGACTTGACAGTCTCAATCTGAGCTAAGCACCATGCAGATAATAAAGTAGATACGCCATTTCTATAGCCAACCTTCATATTTGGTTCTTCGTTCTTAGCATTTATTTCTCCGGACTTTACATGGGAAGACACGGAAGAAAGAATCGAAACAATCTTCTCATGCATTGACCAATCACCAACACCAATGTCAGGGTTTGAACTAATTCTTCGAAGCAGGTCCTTTTGTTTAATCTTTTGGTTGTTTAGGATTTCTGTAGCGCTCTTCTCAAGAATGTTATCATCTTGGTACATCTTGAAATGGCAAGGTGAAATTGAAACTTGTGGAATATCTTTTTTGACATTAACGTTGCAAGTTTTCACATGTACCCCTGGAAGAAAAATGAATAATATCACCACAAGCATAATAACCCAGGAAAGATAACATTAGTTAGGTCTCAACCTCACCAAGAAGTATAAACTGTCATAAACCGCCACTTAAGATCTTCAAAGAATAGAAACTAGCCAATACTAGATTCAAATACACACCGAATTCATCAAAATCAGGAAAGATGCAAATTCGAGTAAGATACTCTGGCTTTGAACATAGTTGCCTTACTGCTTGCAAAAAGAATACTCTAGTGCTACTTATAAGTCAAATTCATCCATTTATTGCAAGTTCTTGGATAAGAAATGAAGGTTATGAAAACAGACATCCTCAGATTTTTCCCGAAAAAAAGAAAAAAAGGAAAAGCAAGAAGTAGAATGTGATCAGATCTTTGATCATCTTAAAGATTTAAGAACCACATCAGCATTCCTTTTAAATGAAATTTATTGTAGAATTTAAATATTTCTCAGTCAAAAATTTGTATAGAAATTGAGGTCTAGTATTATGTTAATCTATTTTGAATATGGATCTCACTTCGTCTTACGTGGACCTCTGGTTTGCTTTTTGTGACTACTTTTATAAATAAATATAATATCATTTCCTATCAAAAAAAAATCACTTAAAATAATTTGTTCATTCTTTCAAAATGATATTAGTTTTTCCAACTAACCCGTGTGCTAGGTGCCTAGGTGGTATAGAAAGTAAAAAACGTATCTCACACTACATGTCCAAAACATTACAAAACCTAATCCATAACACCAAATTACTAGTATAAAAATATGAATCTATAATACCCTCCAACATTGTAATCATCAGACCGGTACTTTGTAAGTGGATTTTGGAGTGGCAGACACCAAACCATTCTCAATGATAACAAACAACAGAATTAAAGGCAATCTCACCAGCTAGGAAATTCAGAGCTTTGTCATCTAATTATGCATCACGATAGGTCAAACATTTCCAGTCGTGATAACCATGATGGTGACTCCTAGCCTAGGGCATGAACATGTCCAAGTTCGAGAAATCATATTTCATAACTACTGCACAATTATCTAAATCACCCACAACACCACATAAAGCTATCTACAATAGTGAGAGTAGCAGGAGATCGCGAGAATAAAATTGATTTGCAGAAATTTAGCTCAAATTAATCACAAAGCAAATCAATCAACTCTTCAAGGAAAGCAACATACAAGAGTGTAATCCAGCTCCCAAATAGAGGCGAAGAGACTGAGGCAGCATTATGTGTCCTATAGCCACTGACTCTGACAATAATATACGAACAACAAGATGGTGATCCTTCTTATGATTAAGATGTCCATTGTTGGCTTCTTTTTCAGACTTGCTGCTTTTAGAATGCAAGTTATTCATGCTCTCTTTGGATAGCAATCGAGAAGATATCACAACCAACTGATGAGAACCAAATGAATGATTTTTTGCTGTTTCTGGATGAATGAAAATGCCAGAAGTGAAAACCACATCCATTTTCACTCCATTCTCTTCGTATTTATAAATGAATTCACTGTCTGAATCTTGGACTCGCAACAGTAATTTAAAGCTTGAATTAGCCAGCTTCCGAAGATTGTAGGGATCGATTTTTACGTATCTTAGGAGCAACTGCGACTTCAGTTCCGGGCACAAGTTGGACTGGAAACAATCTCACATGTTAGATATAATTGGATCGAGGCCGAAAGGAACAAATTTTTTCCAAAAATTGAATGAAATTCACCTAAATATATCTTGTAAGAAAAGGGGAATATTACCAGACGGGTTATTAATGGTGATAAATACCTAAAAGGCTCATTAGACACCGGCATTTTAACAAGTACAACACGACATAAAGGGTACCAGCAGGCATATAACCTGAAGGACTCTAAAACAATAGCCATGCTGTTACCTACTGGTTTCTTGGGAAAGGTTGACATGACAATAAATGTAACAACCGTCTGCCCATGCAACCACAAAGGAAATCTCATTTCTTCATGGACAATTCCAACCTGCATGCAACGCAAGATTAATTTCAGCCACTCAAAACTCCGGAAATTTGCTACATGTCTAAAGAGAGAGACATTTCCACCACTTTCATAACCACATATCTTTCTGGCTAAGGAACCGGAAATCTTTCTCGAAGCATGAAATGGTGAAAACAAACAAGTAAAAATGGATACCAACCTACTCCAAGCATATTTATCAAATTAAGTTCTCTAATATGCTGAAACAAACCAATCGAACCAAATTATCACCAGTTATTGCTATTGCAAAAGCAAAAAAATTGGCAATCAAGTAATACTTTACTTCAATGCATGCCATGGTGCACTATATGTGAGTTTTATTGAAGACCATCAGAAGTTGATAGTAATAAAAAGATTACGTTAAAATTGATTTTACATAATTTTATGTTCAACTAAATCACCTCATCTGTTGACAGCCAAAAGCTACTTCAGAATTCCATCCAATGCAAACTTTTAGTTCTGAATGTAGTTTCCACAAACAATTTTCTAAGCTCTCCTAGCTGTGTATTTAATTCAAAATCATGCTTAAAAGGACAAAAAATAATCACTTTGAAGTCCAACCACCAAACAAATCCCAGTTGATTATGCCACAAGACTACATTAAGATTACAAAACCAAAATATATCACATATAAACGCATAACTCTCAAAACACGATTTTCACCTTCTCCATCCCCAAGCCAAAACCCACGCTAAACTCTATATTGACATAATTTTAAGTCACAAAAGCTCATAAATTCAAATAAACACACCTGCTTCAGAATAGCACTTTCGGCAAGCTCTGAATTAAGCTCCAAAATCTCCCAATCATCCTCCGTAAATGGTTCAATAGTCACGAGAGTTGCCTTGGGTAAATTACTAACCACCCTCACTCTGACCAAAGTACGGTCACTCAAGCTAATGCATTCCGCATACCGCCCAGCAATCTGCAAATTGTCCAAAAATTCAGATAAAAATAACACCCATTAAAAAATTAAGCCAATAAAAATAAAAACTTGTAGGTGCACCTCAATTGACGAGGGTGAGGTGGAAGCGGAGCCACACCATGCCACGTGCCAGTGGCGCGCGCCTGAGCGGAGTTCAAGAGCAAGAACTGGAGGAAGGTAACCGGACTGAAGCGTTTGAATGAGTGAAAGGGGAAGCGAAACGAAGCAGCTTTCTGCTGCTCCGACGATTCTCACCTCAAACTCCATAACTGTGTGTCTTAGTTAGTGAAGTCAATTGAATTTCTTGCTTTGAAGAATTGAATTCCCTGATGTTTCAGACAGGTACAGAATCACTTGTACGTTTCTGCAACAAAAGCTCAAATAGATGAGATTTCAGTTTCAACCGGAGACAATGGAGACGACGTGAATGGAGAGGCATATGCCATTTAACTACATACCTGTCGTACCGGGAAGCGTAGTTTGGCTGCCAGCCCATTTATTCTAGAAATTATCGGGCCTCTTCTTTTTCTCTTTTTTCGAAATTTAGTTGTACATAGCCCAAACATAGGTAGTAACAAGTTCCAACGGCCCAATACAGGCAGAGTACTCAAACGCATCTCGAGTTGTCCAGAGAGACGTACAACGTTTGTACTTCAATTATTCGAAATCACAAGATCATAATCTTCTTGTTAGAACATAAAACTTTTAAAGAATCATAAGTCTATTGTGAGACAGTCTCACGAATCTTAATAAAAAGAATTATTTTTAATATAAAAAGTAATACTTTTTCATGGATGATTCAAATAAAATATCCGTATAACAAAATACGACCCGTGAGACCGTCTCACACGAGGTTTTGCCTTTAAAAAAAAAAGAGTCAAAGCATACATTCAACTTTATAACAACTGAAAATTTACAAACTAATTCATTACTTAGTAGCTAAAGATAAAAATCTTTTCATTAAGACATTTTTTATTTCTTGTGAACAGAGAGAGAGCTAGTAATTTTTGTTGGTTTATTTAGAAACTCAAAATCATAAAAACCACGACGAATTCCGAAAAACGATTATAAAATAATCACTAATTGCATAACTCATTATTCAACATACACACCACACAACAGACATCATATAATTAATTAACTACATAAATTACCTTATGTCTAATGTATTTTTTATCACTCGTATCACATAATTATATCATTTAGTCATCTCGTCAGATATTCTAAACAAAATACGTGTGTTTTATCTGTACTGGAAACCCAAAAAAAATTTCACATCTCCAAATATTAACTCGATCATATAATAATCATCGTAGCGCGTTAACTAATTTGATTCTTTGATTTTGTAATTAATTGCATGTAGGTGGTCATGAAATTAATACATGTCTATAACGTCAACATGCGGTACCACTTTTTGTCCATCGGCCACGGCCGCTTCTTTGTTGAAAACATTGCTAGAGTTGATGCTCGTAAATTTCTAATCAACGCGCAAAATAAATTAAATATTACCTTTTGTAAATTTAATATACAGTGGAGATGATTTTCTCAGTGATTATATAGATTTTTTTTCGTTATTTTATCGAAATTTGTTCGAATTTTCGTTACGTTAAATTTCCGGGGATATAATTTCAATTTTAACAAAATTAAAGAAATGCGGTTGCAAGCGGCATGACAATACTTAACAAAACAGGGTTTCGTGAGATTTGATCATTTGATACGTCACGGGGTGAGCTCATGCATACGCCGTCAATTACAAAACAACAATGTGGAAATTGGAAAATTGACTTTAATTTACAAAATTGAAAATTTACACGGTACCGCTGCCAAAACTTAAAAATAAAATAATATAACATGTTTATAAAAATAAATATGACAGTATATAATAATAATATTATACATTTGCACACACCAACACACGCGATTTGTTGGCATTAACGTTGTAATAAGAATACACACACATACAACCACACGACAAGAATCATAGGACCACAAGTCCTAAACCATCGTGTACACACACACACATATATGTATATAAACAATATATTATATGTCACCCACAGGTGAAAAAATCTGAAGAGAAGGCCGGCCACACACACACACACCCCTACATATGCATATCAAATAAACCACATTGGGGCAAACTTGCAAGAAATCACAAGGAATTAATTAGCTGCAAAATTACACGTAATAATCACTGAAAAACGAGGGTTTCGAGAGTTGTTAAAACTAGAGCTAGCATTCCCTATAAATAGCAGGGTAGCTTTCATCCAGCACCATCATACACAAGCACAGTAAGAGAAGATCACAGTAAAGAAAGCTCACATACAAAATCTCCAGTAACATAAAACGAAGTTTAATTTTGTTGTAAGCCAAGATCAAGATGAATTCCAACTACGGAGAGAGCAGCAACAAGTATGAAACTCAGTCGAGCAAGAAAGGAAGTGTTTTTCCTAAAGATAGGGAACACGTCTCAACAATGATGGGCAAGAAAATTCTTGAGGTTGGGAGCAAAGCTGCCAAGTCTACTTTCAGTGCATTCGAGAATCAGATCAAAAAAGGCAAAAAGTAAGTCCTGGGAAGTAATCAAATTATCCTCGTCTTGGTTTCTTAGAAATAAAACCTATGTAATTTTAATGTACTTTGTGAGTCATAATATAAAGAGGGTAACTAACTTACATGTCCTTACATAGTTCTTAATTCCATTTGTCGTGTTCAGAATGCTTTTCTTTGCATCATTGTATGTTTCTGTTAATACATTACCATAATGTTTAGCTTTGTTTTTAATTCCTCCCTTTCAGTTTGATAGAGCTGCTGCACCTCAGGCTTTCCTATTAGCAAAGTAAAGGTGCTTTAATAATCGGAAACAAAGAAAAAGTAAATCTAAAACACCAACATAGCCCAAATAAGAATACGGATCAAGTTTCTTGATACAAAGAAACCTCCTAGTTCTGAAACGATAGCGGTTATAAGCCTGGGAACATACAAAAGCAAAATCAACCATCTTCTAACCATGCATTAAGAAGGAATCATGTTAACACTTCCCCAGTTTCTACTCAACATCTCAAAGCTGTTGGCTAATTAATTAAATATCTTGCTACAATTCCCATGTTGGCTCTACACGCAAATGTATACTAGTGTTTGAATTTGAACGCCGGTATCTCACCTAGTATGCATGCTAATACCGTATATATACAGCACTCCAGTTATTCTAAATATCAAACCCACAAATATACCTGTCTTTTTAGGTGGGAGATATCTAATTTATAACCACCCCATTGTCACTTGTGAAGCCAATAAGAAATCGTATTATTGTCCACCCCTTCGACGCTAAGTGTCAATCAAGCGCCTTTCACACTACTTACCAGCATTTAATATCATTCGCATTGACCCTAATTTATCCCTTTCCAATATAATATTATGTCATAAGCTAGCTAAGTTGGGAACTTGGGAGAGCTTGGTCGGTCAATAATTAATTGCGAAGTACATGCTTGCCCCATCCATTCCAATTTACTTGATTGAAGCACACTCTGGTCAGTCCTAAAAATAAGTTTAGATTTTGAAAAAATTACTGAAGTGACAAAGAACAAGAAGAAAATTCTCTGCACCAATTAAATATAGATATTATTCAAGACCTACACCAATTAAAATATTTTAAAATTTTATTTCATGTTATTATATATAAATAAGACTGGATTCGACATTAAATTTGATTTTTAAAAACAATAACATCATCATTGGATCCAGTGGTTGAAAATGTTCAAAGTCGAATAACAAGGTCGTATATTCAACCGTCTTATTAATATTTTAGATAGATATTTTGTGTAATTGTTTTTAGTTCGTTAACTATATTTGTGTCCAATGACAAGTTATATAGCACATTATTTTTAGAAAAAAATACTCATTTGTTTTACTCGAGGGAGTATTTTGTTACAATAAATTTCGAACATGATACATTATTTTAATCTGGAACCTTGTGGACACATAAATTGTTTATATATAACGTTAACTAATATTTGAATCATATTTAATATGTGTTGATACTTATGCATATATATATATATATATATGGTTAAATAATGTGTTTAAAGATTTACAACAATTGAGTGAAAAGATAACGTACAGCAGAAGGAGAAACAAATAGAAGATAAGTGATTATATACTCTGATGACAAGATAATTATTGCATCCGAATATTTCAATCTATCCGAGTGAAATGGACTTACCGTGGCATTGGGTTTGCACTTGATAAACCTCACGACAGCCACATGTGACAATAGGTTTGATCCAAATCAATCGCTTTTGTGACTACGTTATCCATCCAGAAGGGAACCCATTTGAGTCCTCGAAATCAATTAGTTTATAATATTTTGAGCATGGAACGCCCGGATCGGGTATTTCGGAACGACAACGGAAGCCACCGCAAGAAAGTTTCATGCTAAAACGGTTATGTAACTGTTAAGCCTTTTTTTTTTTTTTTGAATTTTGTCGATTTCGCGGTCGTCGCAGAACAGAACCCGGATTTCACAGCTGCTATTACATAATATTTCGGTAATTTTTCAAATTTTCTTAATTGTTTTAAACTAATTTTTTTTTAATTATATGATTATTATTTTTATTATAAATGTATTTTGCGACTATAATCTCGATACTTATGTGAAATATCAATAAAATTGAAACAATAGTGTCCGAGACGTTTGCTCTACCACGAACCATGATTTTGAATGAGTCAAAAAGTGGCCTACATTATCGTATCAGATAGCAACGACATAAGTACTACGAAACTGACCAAAACTTGTCACCTCAATAAACACGTATTCCCAATTCAAGCTAGCCTTTGCACTGTCTCCTATTAGCTTACATTTAAGTTGTCATTATAGTCAAAATTTTGATATTTTTGGAGCCCAGTACTAATATTGGTAAAAACAAAAAAGGCAACAAAATTAGCACTTTTACAAACCTATATCTTGTGTTCTTAGATTTAACATATCATATGTGTGTGAAGTTTTTGGACATCCATTCTGTTAATCTGATGGCATATATCAGGATTGTGGAAATGGTTGGATAAATATCAAATGATTTTTTTATTAAAAAAAAATCCGAATTTTAACTTCATTCAAGAAGTAAAGAAAGAAAAGTGACAAATCAAAACATATAGCATGTAACATAAAAGAATAAAAAATAAAAAAAGAAAGAAAAGTGACATTTATCTAAATTCTACTTCGCCGATATGATACTTGGTTTGTTCATGTGTGTGAAGTATATGCTCCGGTTGTTCAGCATGACTTGGCCACCATCAGATTTTTTGTGGGGCCATGTGTACGTAAAATGTTTTATTTATTTAATTTTTAACACACACACATGGTACTGAAGTGTGATGATCTTTTCTTAAACAGTTATGATTTTTTAACTGAAAAGATTATTACCATTTCTAGCAGGTAAAAACTCATGCCGCGCCCGGCTACAAATCAAATACAGTATAGATAAATTATAAGAATATATATGTATATAGAAAAATTATTGGTAAACAAATATGAAATTTAGATGCATGAGTGTAAGGTAATGATATTTAGATACAAGTTAAATCGACAGTAAAAAAATCCAAATTCATAACCGTAACAAGTATTCTACATAAGAAGCTATATATATATATATATGTACATATATATATATATGTACATATATATATATATGTATATATATATATGTATTTCAAGAATTTGGAAACACAGCAGTACTCTTCTCCTTGCTGCCAGCTCCATGATTTCTCTTCAAATCATGCAAGGTTCTGCTTGGCTGCCGCTGCTCTGTTTTGAAACACGATGCGATGATCGAATCGAGCATCATTTACTTCACCGACCTCCTTTTCGCGGGAAATACGCTCCCTTTCTTAGGCCTAAATCTCATCACGTAGACAGCTCCGGCGACTTGCTCCTCCTCCTCCTCCTCCGCCACCATTCTGCCGCTCTTTATCTTTTTATGGTAAGGGATATATATTTATAGTGATTGTGCTACGTGCTATGGGTTCAGTGAAATAAATAAAGCAGGGGAAAAAAAGAAGCTTGGGGGTTAAGGACTTAAGGCTTTCTTCGGGGGATCGAGAGGATTACACTTGTCATAGGATCATTAGTCTTTAATTTTCAAATTATTATCAAGAAAAATATTTGAGACTTCGATGGAAATATGAATGTTTCTCACAAAATATATGTAGTGTTGCCATACAGGTAAATATGAGCTGTTGCAAGCTGCAAAATGGGGACAATGCATCTATATGTGTCATCCAAAGGATGGACGACGACTACTAGTGTGAACTGAATTATATTTGGAAAATTTTGAATGGCAAACATTTAATTAGTAATGGCATTTGGCGTGAGTTGCGTGTTTGTACAAATTTTTTTAATTAAATTGATTTATACTTAAATGAGGGTCATATCATAATTATGAAAAATTCGAGGGGCTATAATATAATTTGAAATAATGAATTTAAAAGAAAAGGGGAAAATAAATAAAATGATAGAACTCGTGGTGAAAGGAATGAAACATATGATTTGTCGTGAAAATAAAGTCATATATACTCAGCTACTGGCTTTATAAATTAAAAACTTGATACTTTATTAATATATAATAAAATAAAAACAGATCATGACACAAAGTTTTTTGGCTCGATTAAGAAGAACAAACTTAATATATAGTAAGAGATTTGGAAAATACTTGGTCGAGCTTTTGAATGGCAGTCGAATTCACTGAGGCAAGATTGGCCATGGAGCCCAATGTTATAAATCCAGCAACGCATAAGAAATGACTGTGTGTGAAGTTCAGCTGGTGTTGTGATGAGGTTGCGTAGTTTTGGGAATTATAACTATATTGAAATAAATCTTAACGAAAGTTTTGAGAGAACAAAAATTATCTTAATTGTAATTGATGCCAATTCACCAAAAATCTCTATAGAACTATAGAGTCGGGGACAATTGGGTCTATACATATTTTTATCAACACTAGATATATGAGTAAAACAAGTATAAAATAAGAAATTAATGTATCTTTTTTCGATGTGCTATAATATTTAGTAAAATATATAGTAATTGTCAACTCTTTATTGTTTAACAATATATTTAACGATAAAATATAGCAAACTTTCGTAAAAATCAGTTAACTAAATGTTGAAGAAAACACAGTAGAGCAAAATTTAAAGTAAACCAAATCGATGTCTGTATGTGTTTCGAGGATCGTCTTGGACGTCTGTTTCCCAGGATACAGTGGAACAAACGGCAGTGATTTAGCACAAGGCACTACTACTGCGAACTGAAAATGTACCTTCACTTCATCTCCAAAATTTAACGGAGACCAAATGGAAAGCTAACAATATGAAATGCAAGAGAATGCTTGAAAGAGATAAGATTTTCATGTATTTGAAATGAAGAAATGAACACACTATTTATAAGCCCCAAAATGCACACCAAAAATCATGCAAGATTAACTAACTCGATTAATCTTTTGGGCCTTAAAAGCACAACAGTTTATCAATATTGAGGTTGTCAAAATAAGTTAGAATTGTTGGTCATATAAATAAGTTGAGTTAATAATTTTTTAATTCGACAAAATGACACATAAGTTGACCCGCTCCACCCAACTTAATGATGGTTTTTTTTTTAACCTTTGGTGTTGCTCCAATCCGGCGTTCCAACCTAATGATAGGTTGTTAGGCAGCCCGCTTCACTAATCCGTTTTGACATATCTAATCTGGATATTGCAGTCTGTTATTGATATCAAAAGTTAACTATTGCTATTTACCGGCCATGCGTGTGAGACCTTTAAACTTTAATATAAATCAATGCTATAGCATAGATATGCAGTGAAATTTTATGTTAATTATAATTATACTGAAACAAATTTTATTGAATGTATGGTTCATCGCTTAATTAATGTATAATGTTGATTTCACCTTGTATCTGTCTGAAGACTATAGAGGCAGTACTGAGACAGGGACAATTGGGTTTAAACATGTATTTATCAACATTCCAAATATTAATAAAAACACATAAGAAATAATTAATAAATAAATAAATAATATATATATATATATATATATATATATATATATTGTCAATGTGAAATGTGATGTAATTTTTGTACAACAGTAATTGTCGCGTATAATTCAAAAGTCTAATCTGGTGTATTAGAAGATGCATGGAAACTATTTATGTTCTTGTCCCGAAGGGTTTGAAGGTGTTGGAGAGAAAAATGGTTCTGGTTGCCATCGCAAAAGTCACCACCCGAAAAATGAAATAGAGGGATCTACGTTGTTCTATATTGCATATGGTAAATTTCTTGATGATGAACTTCAAATACGTGCAACTCTCTTTGATTTACATATTTCTGTTGCATTGTTAGGGAAACCATTTATGCAGTCCCCTTTACATTACATGAACTTTATGGCATGCTTAGAAGAGTTTAGGTTATAGGTACTGATGGTGCAGAATAGAGGGAAAGTATATAAATATTAATATATGATTTACTAGGAGTGGTTCAAATCCTCGAACGGGTTCAATGATTCCTGGAGTAGGAAGTTTTTGGTTATTTCGGAGACGCAGGTTAAAGAAACTAGCCAAACTAAGACGCGATTTATTTGAAAGCATCGGTGGCTTAATGCTAGAATACATGCTTTCCACACAGCCGAAAGTCAAGCTTAGAGTTTTTACAGCAGAAGAGAATAAAAAAAGGCTACAGATAATAATGCTGAGAGTAGAATCCTCAGCAGCAGTTGTGTTTTTGGAACCGTATATTGGTGGAAATTTGATGATGCAGGAGAAAACAAGCTTGTAAAAGGAACAATTTATCATGTACGGGAACAAGAGATAAAGGTTTTCATCAGGAAACTAGTCTCCTTTTCCCACATAAACCACAAGAATGTTTCGAAGCTGATCGCCTGTTGAGACGAAATAGAGCTTATAGTCAATTTTAACGGCTGCCACTTTGTTTTGCCATAATAAAGGGACTATGAAAATAGCTGCTAATCCAATGTATCACGAACAACCCTAGCTCATCCGTGATCGACTGTCACTTGGTTCGAGAGAAGATCATAGCAGGGCTGATTTAGACAGCGCATATCTCCGCATCACGGCAGCTTGCAGACATATTTAATAAAAGTTTAGGCAAAGATGTGTTCTTGCTGTCCGAGCTTGGTGTTCAAAACATGTATCATTCTTGAGGGGTGTAAGTTGTGGTTGATATTAAAATGTCTTTTATAAACACTTCTTTAATTTTTAGAAGTGTGTATTCAGTTACTTGGGAAGATTGTTCTTCAAAGGCACTGTTTCGTACATTGGATTAGGCTCAATTTGAATTAATAGTCCAAGACCCCATTATTGGGAAGATTGGTCTCCAAAGGCACTGATTTCTTAGATCATGAAGGAACATTTCAACAAAATTAACAACTTTTAAGAAATTTTGAACTTGTTTTTTTCTTTTAGTTCATCCGAAAATTTTTGTACATTTTCTACTATGTATTCTTGCAAAATTATTCTGGATTCATCTATTTCTAGCCCAAATCATATAGAGATTTTAGGGATTTTATTATAATATTTGTACTTATCTAGAATTATTATCCCTAATTTTGTGTTTATCTTAATTAATTTTATAATAATTGTAAATTTGAATAGAAGAGGAAAAAATGTCTAAATTGGGAGATAAGATGATTTTATAAGATTTCAAAGGAAACGATATATCAAAAGAAAGGAAATAAAATATTTTCACTCCTTGATGATATTGAAAATTTAGAAAAATCTATACAAATCTTGATAAATATCTTATCTACATTTTTTATACTTGACATGGGCTTAAAATATTTGAAAGATGAGGGCCCATTGAGAAGAATAAAAAGAGGCGCAGCGTAACAGGAAAAGGAGGTGCAAAACAAAAGAAAAAACCAGCGCGGAAGGGACAGGACAGAGAAGCAAGGAGGAAGAGAGAGGCAGAAGCATACAGAGACGTGAACAGTGAGAGAAAAGAAGAGAGAGGTAGAGGAGAGAGAAGAAAGGAAAGAGAACGGAAGTGAACAGAAGGGAGGAGATCCGTAACAGCAGAGGAGAGAGGCAGAGGAGAGAAACGGAAGTGCAAAATAGAATACTACACAGAAGACAACACTAGGGAGGAATAAGAGAAAAGAAACAGGGAGGAAGACAGAGGCAAAAGCTGGAGGAATTCCTCATCACACACCACAAATCACTGAGAATTCTTTTCACTCATTCTAAATTTTGTTTTCATCTATGAACTTAAATATGTGTTTTCACTTCTGTTTTGAATTCATGGAATAACTCTTTAGACTAAGACCACGATAGAGCCAAACAATACTTTGTTCGATATTTAGTTTTTTTTAATATATTATTTTTCTTGATTTTACTACTCTAATGAATTCAAGCTTCCTTGTAGCAATGAGTGTCTTCTTCTCGGATAGGACTAGTCTTTTTTTTAACAAACTTTATAGAAAATATATAAATGTTTAATATGTTCATCCATATTTTTAGATGTTATTAAAACATCATCAATATAAACAAATATAAACTTAAAATAATCACATCAGACTTATTTCTAAAAATTTAATGAATCTTTCTTTGTTGAGATCAAGTGTTTTTGCTGCGATTCTCATAGTCGATGTCCAGTCATCTATGAGATCTTGTCTGATTTTTAAGACTAGTGCATCAAGGTTAAACATAACCTCATAAGGATGTGTTGATTCTAAAATAGACTTTCCATATGGTGTTTGGTACAAGATAATTTGACTTCTTCTTGATATTGTTTCCGCTGAAAGTTGTTCTCTATCTACTTGGAAATCTGTTTGGGGTTATCTCATATCTGTATTATGAGATCCCACATTTTCCTTTGGCGGTTCTAATGTGCTGTCGTTGAGCCATCAAACTTAATTTCTACTTCCGAATATAACTAGTGTAATGGTGAATATTGTTGAATCTACAGAAAATGAGAATTTATTTTTTTTTTGAATAAAAATAAAAACAAATAAAAGGGGGGATTTTGTTGGATAAAGTCTAACTAAATAAAATAGTAAAAATAAAATTAGCAAGCAAGGAAAAATAATGAAATCAAATGAAGAATTCAATATGAGCATATTCTGATTCAAGAGGTTCCAATAATCGATTATATCACTGTTCATCGATTAACATTTGATTTATTCATGCATTTCCAAGCAATTAACCTTAGGGCTATAGGGAAAGTCACTAAAATCCTTGTGTTTTCTTAATTTAATTGATCAAACTCATCGTCCAGTCAAAACTTATTAATTACTAATTTGGCAAGATAGTGTTCCGTATTAATTAAAATAGCATTCTTGTTTTGTGAAAACAGTTAATCCTAAAATCTAACAATCGAGATATCTGCGATTGATAGATCTAGTTTCGTTGATTTATTTAGATTAAATATGATGTGATAGCACAACACACATAATATATTGTTACTCATGTATCAATCGTTCATGATAATTACTGATAACTGAATTGATGGATAGTAATAAAAAAATTATATATCAAATTAAATTGTTAGATTAATCGACATAAAAATTTCACATAATTAAATATAAATCAACAAATACTTGAATTGAACAAGACTATTAAATTAAGCACAAGACCTCACAATGATAAAATCGAAGTAACGAAATTATCTCTTGAATCAGAAATCAAAACTTAGCCGAACATGGCTCGGTTTACAATTTTCGTGTAAATATAAATAAAAATAAAGAAAAGAAAAAATATTAGAATTGTTGGAGAAAATCCCACGCCTTGGTTGTTGGTCTTCATGTGTGTTCAAGGAATTCTTTTTCTTTTTTGGTTGAAATTGTTTTTTGTGCCTCCCTTGAGCTTCATGTGTTGTGTTTATTGGGTCAAGGAGAAAAACCCACCAATTAAATAAAACCTAGTGTAAAAAATACCAAAAAGGAGTATAGAGTTTTTATGGAATAAAACTCCATCTTATATTTATTTCTCCCAATAACAAAAGAGTAGGTCTCTTGTGAGACGATCTCACGAATCTTTATCTGTGAGACGGGTCAACTCTACCAATATTCACAATAAAAAGTAATACTTTTAGCATAAAAGCTAATATTTTTTCGTGGATGATCCAAATAAGAGATCCGTCTCACAAAATACGACTCGTGAGACCGTCTCACACAAGTTTTTGTCATAACAAAATATCTTTCAAAATATTTTTCACAAGTCACACACCATAATTAGCAGTCTAAAATCTGGTATTATCATTGCAATTTTCGAACTTCAGATTCAGTTGTACAGATAGCTGAAGAATATTCACAAGGCGTGATCACGCCTTGTGGAAAATCCATTTTTGAAATTTTTTTGCTTGAAGTCCTCCACAAAGTTCATATCAACAACTTTAATTATGACATAAAATCACATTTTTAGCCCATATTTATTTCAATAACAGAAAAAAAGTCATCATACAACAAAATAACACAGAAGTATATCAATTAGCATGTCATAAGCTTCAATAATGAGAAATATGACAACAAAAGTACAAATTATTACGAGCCTATCATATTCATGGAAAGATGACCAAATTATTGAGGGAGGCTTACCCCTGTTGTGTGCATCATTTCTATATTTGTCATCAACATAATTTCTTTTAAGAGACAATTTTAATTAGATTTATCATTTTTTATTTGTAGGTTAAAAGGTTTGGAATTACCTTGGCCGTTCCTCTTTGGTGTAATAAGAGTTCGGTACCAAATGTTAGTAATAACCTTTCTTTCGAGATCTTTTTATTAGAAATTGGTTGTTGTTCTAGAGTTATGATTATTGTTTGAATATCATTTAATGTTCCGCGAAATTTCTTCTTGTTTCTCAAGGATTTTCACAATTTTTGTGATACATAATATATGTGATTGGCATATTCTGCACCATCTTTTGGATATCTCTAAAATGTCCAAAGAGTTTAGAAGAATCCGAGACTATATCTAAGAACATGTTACTTTGAATCATAATTTTAACTTAGAATTCTGATACGTTCATCTTTGTTTCTGATTTTTAACCTTGGTTAGATCTTCCTAAGAATATTACAAAGTGTTGGAATACTTTTTATAAATAATTAATCTCGAACATATGTCCGTATTCATAATTTTTAAAATATTCTCTTCCTCAAACATTTAATTACATAACAATAATATCATTCAATATTTGAAATAATTTCACTCAATAATATCATTGTATATTTGAAATAATTTTATTTTTTAACTCATTTATAAATAATTAATAAATATAAAAGTATTTTTGACATGATTAAGAAGTTTAAACAAAAATTTTAAATTATGAAGAGTATATTATAGAAAAGATATTATAGATGATTATTGATATTGTTACCTATTCAAGTTCTGTAAATCTACTCTATAAATAGAGGTCTCCAATGATGAATAAAGCACACACAAAAATCATTCTCTCTTCTCTATATTCTCTACTATTCACAACACGTTATCAGCACGAGTGCTCTTCAAGGTAAAATTTATAAATAATTTATTCTTATTCTTGTATGAATGCTCTTGAAGAAGCACAATATTTAGATTTAATATTGATACTCCCGAAGCAGCACAAATTATAGATTTATATTGATGCTCCTGAAGAAGCACAACTTTTAATTTTATGTTGATGCTCCTGAAGTAGCACAACACAACTTTATGTTGAAGATATTGATAGATCTATGAATAAAATATAGATGAATAAGATTTATCAATATTCCCGAAGAATCTTGATATAAAATCATAAAGATCTATCAATATCTATGAATAATATTGATATAAAATATAATGTTATCATATTCCTGAAGAATATAGATAATTATCATATGTTTCGACAATATTCTTGAAGAATATTGATTATAAATGTATTGTTGTTTTGATTTAAGTTTTTTTCATATCTTGATTGCTTATTTAAGATTTATATTATTTGGATTTTGATGATTTAAATAGTCGCTAAAATATTGTGTGAATACTAGTATTTACTAGTTTTATGATAATTTTTGAGTCAATCACAACACTATTTTTGATATCAATTGGACCAAAAAAAAATAATAATAATAATTCTTCACAACCGCAGCAGTGGTGTGAGAAATTCTTGGTGTGGGAGTAATTTTTTTTAAGACATAAATTTTATTATAATTTCTTTAAGTCCAAAGTGTTGGATTTTTTCCTTTTCAAGAAATATATGGCTTGTTTACGAAGTTGGGCAGGATTCTGTGATATTTGTTTTACGTATTTAGAATAATTGTGCATAAAAGAGTTTTATTTTTTTCTTTAGTTTATAATACTACAATTTGTAATTAGTGCAATTTGTAATAGATACATAAATTATTAATTGAGCACATCTCAATGTACACCTGCATCGATGTTAGTTTAACAAATAGAATAACAAAATTTCAAAATTACATAGTAAAAGTAGTAACATGCATAATTTGTTATAATATTTATTTTCAATAATAATAATGCAATTTTACTCTATTTATGTCATGATTCTAATTATATAATTTTTTTTAAGTTGCAATGGCGAACATCACTAAACTTGAATTTGAAGCACTTGACTTGACTTGAAAAAATTATTTATCATGGATTTTGGATGTCGAGGTCCACCTTATCTCTATGAATTTAGGAGATACAATAAAAGAAAGAAATGAAATGTCCCAGCAGGACCGTGCAAAGGCACTTATTTTTCTCCGTCATCACCTCAATGATGGGTTGAAAGTCGAATATCTCACTGTGAAAGAGCCACGAGAGCTTTGGAAAAATCTAAAAGAAAGATTTGACCATCAACGAGCTGTAATTCTCCCAAGAGCCCGATATGAATGGATGCACCTACGGTTACAAGATTTTAAGTCCGTAAGTGACTATAACTTTGCATTATTCAAGACTAGTTCCACACTGATACTTTGTGGAGAGAAAGTCACTGATCAAGACATGTTAGAAAAAACATTCTCCACTTTTCATGCATCAAACGTGCTCCTGCAGCAGCAATATCGTGAACGTGGATTTCAAAGGTACTCTGAACTCATCTCATGCTTACTAGTTGCTGAACAAAACAATGAGCTGCTCATGAAAAATCACCAAATGCGCCCAACTGGATCCATACCATTTCCTGAAGCAAATGAAACTACATTTCCTGAAGAATATGAAATTGGATTTCCTGAAGCGAATGCTAATTCCACTCAAAATCATAACAATGGACGTGGACGTGGGCGTGGGTGTGGCCAAAGAAGATACTATCAGCAACAAAATGGAAAGAAACATAAAACAAGCCACCAGCAGTGGAATTCCAATAATGAAGAAGCAAATGAGAAGAGTTCCAAAGTATATGAAGAAAAATGTTATAGATGTGGAATGGAAGGGCATTGGTCTCGTACGGCAAAACATCTTGTGGATCTATACCAAAAATCAATCAAGAAAAATGGAAAAATGGAGATAAATTTTGTGGACAATGATGATCCAATTGATATAACTCACTTGGACGTCTCTGATTTCTTTGCTAATCCAGATGAAAATATAGATAATTTGATTGGTGGTGGTGTGTTAGAAAATAATAAGTAATTACTTTCATTGCTCTTGTTCCTACTTTGAATTTCTATTGTTTATTAGGTTATCGTGGTCTCGTTTTTATTTTGATGTTCAGTTCATGTTTAGGATTTGTCATGGAGGTTTATTTTGTTATTCAATAAATGTTTTCATTATTCAATAAAATATTTCCTTTGAAAGCTTTACACATTATTTATTGAATTTAGCTTATTGAATTATATTTTTATTTTAGATTAACGATGAAATGTCAGGATGAATGCTTAGTGGATAGTGGTACAACACATACCATTCTTCAAAATAAAAGGTATTTTTTGGAGTTAACATTAGCTGAAAATAATGTTACAACAATATCGGGTGCATCAAAAATTATTGAAGGTTATGGAAAGGCAAAAATCATTTTACCAAATAATACAAGCCTATATATTGAAAATGCCATTTATGCGAGCAAATCCAGTAGAAATTTGCTTAGCTTTAAAGACATCCGCCGAAATGGATACCATATTGAAACATTAAATGAAAATAATTTCGAATACCTTTGCATAACATCTATTATATCTGGCCAGAAGCAGATAAAAGAAAAATTATGTGCACTTCCTTCTGGAATGTATTTTACAACAATAAAAACAGTCGAAGCAAACATTGTCACAAACCAGAAGTTTGTTGACCAACAGAGCTTCAAATTATGGCATGATCGACTTGGTCACCCTGGGGCAACAATGATGCGCAGAATAATAATTAACTCACATGGACACCCTCTAAAGAACCAGAAGATTCTTTTACACTGATTATCCATGTGTAGCTTGCTCACAAGGCAAACTAATTATAAGACCTTCCCCTACAAAGATTGATGTTGAAATCCCAACCTTCTTGGAGAGAATTCATGGGGATATTTGTGGACCTATACACCCACCATGTGGACCATTTCGATACTTCATGGTATTGATTGATGCGTCTACTAGATGGTCACATGTTAGTTTGCTTTCAACTCGAAATATAGCTTTTGCTAGATTACTTGCGCAAATGATTAAATTACGAGCTCAATTCCCAGATCACTCAATCAAGACAATTCGTCTTGATAATGCTGCTGAATTTAAATCGCAGACATTTAATGACTATTGTATGTCAATAGGGATTTCAGTTGAGCATTCGGTTGCCCATGTCCATACACAAAATGGCTTAGCAGAGTCATTTATTAAGCGTTTGCAATTAATTGCTAGACCATTATTGATGAGAACCAAACTTCCATCATCTGTGTGGGGACATGCCATATTACATGCTGCATCATTGATTCATATAAGGCCAACTAATTATCACCAATACTCACCCTTACAACTTGCTTATGGTCGAGAGCCTGATGTTTCTCACCTTCGAGTATTTGGTTGTGCAGTACAAGTCCCTCTCCCACCTACACAGCGAACCAAAATGGGCCCACAACGTAGACTTGGGATTTATGTGGGATATGATTCACCATCTATTATTATATTTTTGGAACCTTTAACAGGAGATTTGTTTACTGCGAGATTTGCAGATTGCCACTTCGATGAATTGGAATTTCCAAATCTAGGAGAAATAAAGTTGTGTCCCGAAGAACAACAAAAGATTTGTTGGAATGAGAAAACACTATCTCATTATGATCCTCGAAATAATCAATGTGAGTAAGAAGTTAAAAGAATCATTCACTTGCAAAGAATTGCAAATCAATTGCCCGATGCTTTTGTTAATACAAAGAATGTGACAAAGTCACATATACATGCAGAGAATACCCCTGTAAAAATTGATGTCCCCGTAGGACCAGCTATTATTCAACCTGCAAATGAATCTAAAATACGCCAGAAGCGTGATCGACCAATTGGTTCAAAGGATATTGTACCTCGAAAAAGAAAGGTACAAGAGAAAGAAAATTCAAAAGCTCCCGAAGAAGGAATCTTGGATGATATAGTAAGAGAGATCAATGAACCAAACTTGGATAATATTATTCCTGAAGAATCAAATTCTCATGAAAATAATGAGATTTCAATAAATTATATATCATCTCGAAAATTGTGGGATCGAAATAACACAATTGTTGACAATGTCTTTGCCCTAAATGTCGCCCTTGACATCATACATAATGAAGACCCAGAACCACAATCCGTTAAGGATTGTCAACGAAGAGATGATTGGCCAAAGTGGAAGAAGGCCATACAAACTGAATTAGACTCACTAGAAAAACATAAAGTGTTTGGACCTGTAGTACGAACACCTGAAAATGTAATCCCAGTAGAATACATATGGGTTTTTGTACGAAAGAGGAATGAAAATGGTGAAATTGTAAGATACAAGGCCCGACTCGTAGCCCAAGGTTTCTCGCAGAAACTTGGAATTGACTATGAGGAAACATATTCACCTGTGATGGATGCCACTACTTTTCGATTCCTAATCAGTTTAGCAGTATCAGAAACTCTTGATATGCGACTTATGGATGTTGTAACTGCTTATCTTTATGGTTCACTTGATAGTGATATATATATGAAAGTGCCTGAAGGATTCAAACTATCGAAACAAAATGGTGAAGCGCCCAAGGCTATGTTATCAATAAAACTCCATAAATCCTTATATGGATTAAAGCAATCTGGTCGCATGTGGTACAATCGTCTTAGTGAATATTTGTTAAAAGAAGGATACACAAATAATGCTATTTGTCCATGCGCTTTTATAAAAAGAACAGATGAGGGTTTTGCAATTGTGGCAGTATATGTTGATGATCTAAATCTTATTGGCACTCCAGAAGAGCTTACTAAAACTGCCAATTACTTGAAAAATGAGTTTGAGATCAAAAAGATTTAGGAAAGACAAAATTTTATCTCGGATTGCAGATTGAACATTTGCAAGAGGAAATATTTGTTCATCAATCATCATATACAAAAAAAATATTAAAGCGCTTTTACATGGACAAGGTACACTCATTAGCATCACCAATGTTTGTTCGATCACTTGATGCTAACAAAGATCCTTTTCGACCACCTGAAAATGGAGAAAAAATCGTTGGTCCAGAAGTACCATATCTAAGTGCCATTGGTGCACTGTCATATCTCGCAAATTGTACTCGTCCAGATATATCATTTTCTGTTAATCTTTTAGCGAGATATAACTCATGTCCAACCCGAAGACATTGGAATGGTGTAAAACACATATTTCGTTACCTTCGGGGTACAATTGATATGAGATTATTTTATTCGACAAAATCAAAGTCTCCTTTAGTCGGATATGCAGATGTAGGATATCTTTCTGATCCACACAAAGCTAAATCTCAGACAGGTTATGTGTTTACACGAGGAGACACTGCTATATCATGGAAGTCGGTGAAGCAATCCTTAACAGCGACGTCTTCAAATCACTCTGAGATCATTGCAATGCATGAAGCAAGTCGGGAGTGTGTGTGGTTGAGATCTATGACATAATATATTCAAGAATCATGTGGACTCCCAACAGCCAAAGATGACCCAACAGTAATATTCGAAGATAATACTGCTTGCATTGCGCAGTTAAAAGGAGGCTACATCAAAGGTGATAGAACAAAGCATATTTCACCAAAGTTTTTCTATACACATGAGCTTCGAGAAAATTGTGATATTGACGTCCATCAAATTCGCTCAAGCGACAATGTAGCTGACTTATTTACAAAGGCACTACCAACTTCAACATTCAAGAAATTGGTGCACAAGATAGGGATGCATTAGTTGAAGGATCTCAGATGATTGAGATCAGGGGGAGTATCTATTGTTGTACTATTTTTCCTTCGTTCAGATTTTTTCATTGGGTTTTTAATGACAAGGTTTTAACGAGACAGCATTTGAACTCCCACATCTCTTAAAAGTGATTTAATGAGTCGATAATCATCTAAGGGGGAGTATTATAGAAAAGATATTATAAATGATTATTGATATTGTTACCTGTAAATCTACTCTGTAAATAGAGATCTCCAACAGCACACAAAAAAATCATTCACACTCCTCCGTTATCACAAATTCCAGTCTCTAGTCCTACCCGCTGCGATTTGCTCGATTCCGTTGACATTTTCCTCTTGATTTGTATTATTTTCAAGTATTACGTTTAACTTGAATTGAAGTTTAGAGGAAATCAAAGTTCCTCGTACTTTTTTCTGGGAATTCTTCAAATTTCCAGACCGCTCGAAATTTAATACAGGATTTTCGTCTTCTTGTGCTGAATTTCTGATCTGGGCTCGCTTCAGGTCCACCTTTTTTCGGTTGAAAATGACATTTTTAGCTTTTTTTCATCGATTATCCCTCCAGCTTGTTCGTGATTGATTTCATTTTTTGAGTGGGATGATTTAAACTTTGCATGGTGTTGAGATCCAATGGTCTGTGTGTCGGATATCTATGCCTTTTGCTGTGATTATTGAGTTAGATTCTGTAATCTATGAAGACAAATTATTCATTTTCGTATAGTAATAGTCCCAAGTCGTTCAAGACCTATCCAAGGGGTGATTTTGACTTAGAATCTGGGATTGGTAAAAAATCAAGAAGGCACAAAAACGATCCTTTGAGGATGCTAAAAGCGGTAGGGAATAAGATTCAACACTATTTAAAGCTTCACCCCATTATGCTCTTCTTGATTTTCTTGTCAATTGGGATTACAATCCTTATTATATTATCCATGCATGAGGGCCGTTTCAGAATGATGCCTGGTTATGACAAATTCAATGAGAATGTGGAGAGTTATCCTTTTCATAACTTCAGAAACCTTGTAATGGTAGCTGGCCATTCGATTTATACGAGTAGTAGTTGTGAAAAGGTTGATAAGGAGGATGCTTGGTATTTGGAATTATATCAGAAGAATCCAGGTCAAGCTGCTACCTTTATTACACATATACAGAATGGAGTGGAGATCACGGCCAATGATGATGCGGCATTACTCTTGTTCAGCGGGGGTGAGACTCGGAAGAATGCTGGACCAAGGAGTGAAGCTCAGAGTTATTGGGTTGTTGCAGAGTCCAAAGGATGGTTTGGTGAGTGATTTTGCAGTTGTGTTTCCCTGATTTTATTGATGCTTTAAAATGTTTCGGAACTTTTTAAATGGTAGCATCTTTGAGATATGATGCATTTTAGTGTAAAAGGGCTTAATCCAAAAGCAATAGACAGTTGAGCGTAATGTATGTCATCAAAATATCAAAAAATGTGAGCCAAGAAATCTGTTATGTGCATTAACAGAAAGTGAGAAAAGTTATTTTTGTTGTAGATCTAGTCATGAACTTGTGTGTTTCTATTTTGTTGTTGCCATACCATAAATATTTCTCTATGTTGTCTAAATGATGTAGTAGTTAATTTTAGACCACTGTTGGACAGTTGGAGCCATTCATATCTGAATCTCGTATGTTCATGTGGTCTGTTGCTTGAACTACGTAGGATCAGTTACCACATTGTTGGATATGAGTGTGTTACTTTTATCATTAGCTTTTGGGATGTCTTGTGAATTTATATGATCATAGTTATAGTTTGGACAGGGTATGTGAAGCAGAAAAATTCAAGCAACATACTTGGTTTTCACAAAAATTGTACATGCATCTTATAATTTTTTTTTTGTTTTTCTCCAAAAAAAACTGTGAGACCTCATACCTGCAATGAGTAGGTTTGAACTTGGAAGTTCCCCTTTTAAAAGATGCATAGATGGTGATTTACTGAAATTGAATTTTGAACTCAAGTAAAAAGGTTACTTTTTTAAATGAAATTTGTATTTGTTTGGAGATTATTTTTCATTACATTAGTTTAGCTCCAATTGTTTTGGGTGCTGACTGATCTGGAGCTTTTACAGATATATCCCAAATTTTTAATCAGTTAATTTTTTATGTAACCAAGCATGCTTTACTGAATGCTCCACTTTTTATTCTATCAATTTCTATTTCTCCCAAGATAGAAATTGATAAAATTGAGAAATTGGGAATGAAGAACTACTTATAATTTACTCAGTTTGGCTAAAACTACTTCTGATTTGTGAAGTTCGAAAGTTCTTTATTTATACCTTCGAAGGCATTATAGGAAAAGTTGAAGTTTGTTTAGCTCGATACAAATGGACATGTGGTAAATTCTGCAGGCAAGCAAGATCAAGTGAGAGGGAGATCACTTACAGAAGAACATGCGAGGGACAGCTTTGAGAATCTTATATTTAGCATATGTCGATTCCGGGAGCTTACTGGCATGTATCCTCACAATATAACAGTAAGAACACAAGATTACATGCATTTTCAGTTCTCTACAAATTTTAAAGTTCAAGTACCTTTAAGGATGTGGTAATTACTCGTAACACCTTGATGTTTAGAGTGACATATAGCAATGGTCTTATATATTGTTAGTTTTGGGTTTTTGAATCGATGTTCAGGTTGTAGGATATGATTTTAAGGAGGAGAGGTTTGTTCATCTTCACCGCTCGGCAATTGGATTTCCCGAATCGAGGTTCTTGTATTATGGCACGCCATCCACTCAAAAATCGAGGGAAGCAGCATTAAAAGGTGAAGCATTGGTAAGATCTCAATTTCAAGAAGATCCTTATGGTTGTTCAGGAATGTTGCACCGGAAAAAACTTGCCCGTGACCCCTTTCATCGGTCTGTCCCTTATCCTAATGGGTGTCCAGAAATTGAAGGACTGTTCAGATATTGTGGGACTGATCCATATCCAGGCCCCCTCCCTTGGGCACAATAATTTTATTCAACTTCGTTTATTTTTTGCCCTTTTTATTCTAACTGTTTTTGGACCGAGGCTTGTGCTTATCACTTCCCTGCAATCATCGTGGAAGATACGCCACTCGAATACGAAATCTGCTCAGATGTCTTGTCTGTAAAGAATATATTTCTTATGTTTTTTGACAAATTTTCTTGATTAAGCCATGAAAGGGCAGCCTGAAATTTTATGACCTCAAAATTCGTAGTTCCAATGACAGGATTCCTGCAACATGAATAGGATAAATATCACCGATTTTAATATGCTATCTTTTCGTACCATTATTAATTAATTTGGGAGTTGGACTTGTTTTGCCAACTACTTTTGTCGACAAGTACTAGATTTCAATAACTGGAAAAATCAAGTTGTAATGAGAAAAAATGGGACCAAGAATGGTTAGATATATAAACAGGTGAGGTGGATTGGCCACTGTCACTGCTGCTTATTTCACACCATATCCAATCACTTCGGCCATCATGGTATAATTTTTACATAATTCATTCAAAGTAAACGCAACCTAAATATAAATCATCAAACTTATTCATACAGTATAATTATACAAATGTGGAAACACAAATACGCCCATGCCCGAACTGCTAAAATACTCTGTCTAGATTAAGCCATGAAGGGACAACCTGAAGCAGAGGGAACTTCGCTGGCTGGTTCATCAGATTTCTTGCCTTTCATTAGACCTGACAGTAGTTCTCCACGGTCACAGTCCACAGAAGAACTCAACCTTCACAACCTTGGAGCTTTCGTTTTATTTTTGGAGTTCAGTTACTTTTTATATAAAACTACCAATAATTATATTAAAAAAATTTATGATTGTTTTTGTTAACTTTCTAATTGTTATTTAGATAAAGTGAATTTTTTTTAAAAAAAATAATTAGATTTATAAATTACAATCAAAGAAGCTACAAGGTAGTTAAATTCTTACCAATGCTTCTTGTGCTATCCTTTTTGAAACATCGGATGTTCGTGAATATCGAATAATGGGCCTTCGTTCCAGAGCCAGGAAGATGGTGGCGATTCCATCAACTGCACTATCACAAAAATGCTGTAAACTTGATGGATCCACAACACCGGGAGCATGTACATATGTGAAACGGTAGGCATCAACAGCAACAAAGTCTGCATAGAACTCCTGAATATCGAGGAAACAACCAGAAGCAATGTACACCCATAGAGATATAGTTTACATAATTCCAGCCAGTTAGCTTCCCAATAGATTAAAGCAAGAAAAAGACAAGTTATCTGCACTTGTCGAACAACTTCGTGGTCATCTGAGTTATCTTAAAGAGGTTATATCCCCAAAATCTAGGCGTAGCCAGCTGGCGCCTAATGTGTTGAATATTTTCTGGAAGTTGGACGAAGAAAATAAAGAGAGTAAAATATGATTAAGTCAACTCATCTTATATCTTATAAATCTAAATATGCGAAACTATTTTACCAGAGTACTACTTTTTCTAAACCCTTAACTTCTACAACTAGATTTATAATTTAACTTTAAATTAATTTTATTTTTTGTGATTAAGTGTATATATTAGTGAAATCGATCAACTAGTGCGACGCCAAAAAAAAAAAAAGACCAATCTGTAACATCTGACGTGATTTATGACGTCATGCGATTTACGGATCTTAATTACTTTTGCCAGATTTATTTTCAGCTTAACACGCACGTCAGACCAGCGACTCTGATTCTCGCAAATCGCCACTCCATTGTGAAAACCTAGCCCCTCTTTCTTTTATTTTTTTTTCCCTGTTATTTTCATTCGCTCAGCATCAGTCATTCGCGTGGGCGGGCTTGGTCGACTCAGTTTAAAGGTTGGCCTTTTCAGTTTTTTTTTTACCCTCTCCGTTTATGTAATTTAGGATTTCATTAATTTAGGATTTCATTATGTCCTTTCTTGAAAAAATTAGAGTGAAGAAGATCGTAAATTTTGAAGGAAGATTACACTTTTCTGTTGGCGTCGATTGCTGCTGAATTTGGTGTTCAATTTAGTTAAACATTGACGGAAGCTTGTGACACCATGTGTTCCTTACTGTTGATAGTGATGAACATCTTTTCATTCTTTTTCGTCGTTTCGGTGATATTTGGTACTCAATTGGGGCTGCACTCCTACAAAGTAACAATTTTTAGTTAGTATTTAGGCGCAGCTATGTAAATGTAGAGGCAGCTGGGGATAATGAATTTTTCGATAAATTTGTTTGGCTGTGCAATCAAAGGAGACTTGCTCTTGTGTGTTGAAGATGAATTTTCTACAATGGCACGAGTTTGAGGGTTCTTGCTATTTCTTGTGTTTCTCTGATCGATAAGAATGTGATTCAAGATTCTGATAACAGTATTGTTAGCCAATGTAACCCACTGATAGTAATTTTTATGTGAACTCAGGGTAAATTTGTGATTTTTCTGATAAATCATGCTCGAGTAGTTTTTGTCCTCATTGATTTGAGGTGGCACAAGGCTATTGCATATGTTTGAGTTAGCATGAGTGATGTAGGAGTGTTTGTGGCATATGATGGCACTTCTGGGCTAAGTTTACTATTATTTAGAGCCCGTTTGTCAGTTTGTGAAGAGTCGTATTGGTTAAGGATTTGAAGTCTTAATCTTTTAACTCTCTCTTAAACGACTCACTTCTTACCAGCACTCCATCTAATGGAAACTCAAGTATTTCGAAACTGGTGTGATTTGACTTCTCTTTGTAGTTGGAGTCATGCTTTATAATCAACTCTCGTGCCTAGATTGGTATTGGACAATATTAGCTATTTTATTCTTTAGGTTACCTCTATATAACTTCAAAAAAATTTGTACTGTTGCTAATATGCTTCAACAAGCTTGTGATGAATTTTTTTAAAAAAGCTGCTTTTGGTGGTTGCTTTTGACTGATTCTGCTGCGCACATTTATGTTAATATTGCAGGAATTAGTTGGTTTAAGTTCCCTATGAGTGAAAGGAAAAAACGTAAATCATTTTGGGATACGGAAGAAGAGGCCAAACTCCCGTCTAGTATGAATATTCCTAATTCTTGGTCTGGAAAGAAACACCATTGTAATTATGATGACAGGCATTATCATGGATTGTCTTCATCTGGAACATCTTCCATAAAAAAGTCTCTGGATAATTCTGGACGAGCGTCTTGGGAAACCAACGAAGAAAACCCAACTGTACTATTGGGTGATGGTTTTGTCAAAAGACGACAAGATGCTTCAGAAGTTAAGGAAATAGGTGGGGTTAGCAGATTTTTCAAGAACATGTCTCCAGGATTTGATGGAATGGAAATGCATAACTGTAACAGCTGTTTTGAAGATGATCGAAGCCATTCACGTAGGTATGTGACAGTGCATCTTGTTTTGCCATTATTGAAGTAAATAATTTATGAGAGTGTGATTTTGATATAGAGAGTTTTCTTTGAATGATTCGTGCTTGTATTAATTATGGTAATGTTGTGCTCCCCTTACCATGTATATTGTTGTTGGAATAATTTAGAACAATATACTCTCCAAAATCTGAAGTGTTATTTGTAATCATAAAATAGTGAATAGCAGGAGGCTTTCAGTTTCAGTTTCAGTTTCAGTTTCAGTTTGCTCTCCACAACAATGAATTATTTTGAATTTCTGTATTGTTTATGCTCTTATTTAGCCAAAAATACAAGGCATGTTCCATGTTTTGGATCTCAAATGAAGCGAGTATTCTTTTAATGTAATTAAATAGGTTCCCAGCAAGAGGCAGAAGCCGGAGCAGAGGCAGGACAAGTGGCAGGAGTCGAAGGAGGAGCTTGAGCAGGGGTAGAGGTAGGGAAAGGGAGCGGGGGAGAGGCTGGAGCAGGAGTAGAAGCAGAAGTAATGGCAGTGCAAGGGGTCTGAGCAGAAGTCGTAGTCCAATCGAAGATTATAGACGCCAGTCTTATGGATGGAGTGACAGATCAAGAGGCCCTGATAAATCATCTCAAAATTGTAGAGACTTTGTTTCAGGAAGTTGCAGGAGAGGCAGCCAATGTAGATTTCTTCATCCTAGTAATGTAAGCCACAGGGATGGGGATCGCTTGGAAGATGACCCTGCAGAAAGTTGGAGGAGTAAAGTAGATCGAATCCGTACTTCAAAACATGCTTACAGTAGAGGTCCTGAGTATGAAATGCAGGATGATGATTCTGAACCTAATCGTCGAAAGGATGAGCAGTTCTTAACCAAAAATAGAAATGCATTCCCTTGCAAGGACTTCATGAAGGGGAATTGTCGTTGGGCAGATTCTTGCAGATTTTCTCACCATTCTGCTTCTGGTGAAAGTTTTGGCAGAAGTTGCAGTGTGAGATCTTTTGATAAGGACAGTGGTCATCAGTCGAACCATTACGAGAAACCCATCTGCAAATTTTTTGCTGCAGGGGAGTGTGATAGGAATAATTGCAGGTTTTCTCATAAAGTCATTAAGAAAGGCAGTTTGCATGACAAGAGTAACTGGTCGGATGGTGCAATGAGAGTCTCGAATGCTGTGAACACTGTTGGTTGGGGTGAAAAGAATGTAGCAGACACAAAAAGTACTGGTGATTTTAGTAATGAAATGGGCAATGGGATGGAAAATGAGGACAAAACTTGGGGAGTACTGGATTGGAAAGAGAGACTTTCGAATAGAGAGAAACAAACTTCTCCTCCCAGGGAAAGTAGCAGTCATGACCAAGACATAGGATATAATGAATATATGGTTAAGGCCAGTGTGGCAAACAAACTAGAACAACTCATCTTACTCAACTCTCGGTTACAAAACCAGGATGAATTTTTGAATATCCAACAACAAAATTCACTGCACGGACGTCACAGCTTTTCTGTCAAAGCCTTGCAACAGAATTCTTCTTCCACTTCACATATTCAACAGCAGCATCCGGAAATGTTACAAAATGATATTGTGAATCAGTTTTTCTCTGGTGTTCTTGATGGGGTAAAGAACTCCCAAAAAACCACTCATCCTGATTTTTTCTCGGGCCAAAGCTTGAACGAAAAGGGTGAGAGAATGTTTCTTGGGCATTCTTCAATTTCAAATGAAACTATAAGAGGGCGGAATATGCTCTATCCTATGCCATCAAATGAAGTTGTTACCGACTTGAATCTGCCTGAGATGAAGATAGTCGTACCTTTGAATTTGCAAGCTGAGATGCAGAACCATCAGAAAGCTATCAAGTCCCCTAAAATGTCAGAGTCAAAGGTCCTTCAATTTTTTCCAAATTTGTTGACCAATGAGCACTCTACTCAAGTGACAAACTCTCCAATTTTTATCCCTGATCAACCAGTTGGTCATGTGACTGAAAATCCTGCTATATTTTTGGGACAAAGATTTGTGAATGAACAAGCACAAGCATATCAAAGCATCGATCCCTCAAATTCTAGTGGGGTGATTCCTTCTCTTTCTGATACTGGGGTCGGGGTTCATACCCCCCTTGTCAATACAATGAATGCACAAATGAGTCCTGTTACGGTTTCCCGTGATATGTTTAATCCCTTGGAAAATGGAACCGATGCTGGCGAGCTCAGCAGTCGTCGTTTAGTCCCGAGAACTGAACAGAATAGTCAGATACATATGAAGCAATCATCTCCTTTATCTGTTGGCATGGAAGAAGATAATTTAAAGGTGAATCATCAAGAAAATGTGACGGTGAAGCAAGATGAAGTAACTGCCAAACCAGAAAATGAAGCCCTTGGTGAGCGAAGCAAGGACGATAAAGAGAACAAGGCATCAGAAACTCTGGATGGCCATGTGAAAAATGAAGTGGGAAATGCTACGAAGGATGAAAAGGGAATGCGTTTATTTAAAAATTCTCTTGTAGAATTTGTAAAGGAGATTTTGAAGCCTACATGGAAGGAAGGTCGAATGAGTCGGGAGGCTCATAAAACGGTAGTGAAAAAGGTAGTTGACAAAGTGACTGGTACAATTCAAGCTGATCATGTTCCAAAGACACAGGAAAAAGTCGAACATTACTTGTCATGCTCTAAACCGAAAATTACCAAACTTGTGCAAGTAAGTCCTTGCCATGTATTCTTGAACAGTTGTATGTGGTCATTTTGAAGAAAAAACTTGGTCAGCCTAATCGAGAAAATTTTGGCACACCTTTTTATTATGGTCTTTCCCTGTTCCCCTCCGTTTACTGTGACCTAAATAGAAAATGCGCATGACCCCAAACACATGACAAAAGGTAAAAGGCGGCATTTTTTATTTTTATCGTTCCCCTCACGAGTCACGTTACCTTCCAGTGAAATCTCTCTTCCCTTTAACATTGCCCTCTGAAATTCACTCTTTGAGTCGAAATGGTCTGTGCTGCTTACTGTATTCGACTCGTTCTTCTAACATGCCATCGTAGTATCTGGTTTTATCATACGTAATGAGGTTGCCTAAAATCCTCTCTATTCAGCCATAGGGGTCCTAAGCTGTGTAGTGTCATAAACTTGTCCGAATAAGGAAGAGAAATTGGTTCAAAATACGTTGAAGAAAAAAGTCCCCACCCCAATGTAATAAATAAAATTCTCTCTGGTGTTTCACATGATGATATTCCAACTGTTGTCGTTCTGCAGGCTTATGTCGAGCGCTGTCGAAAGGCGGAGTCTTGAATTGATTGAATCCTTAACAAGTACCAGTTTGGCATGGAATTTTTGATCCAGTAGTCAGTATGTTGCACTGGCATGATTTCTTTCCTCGGTGTTTCTGGGATTGCACTTTCATTCCAGGAAAATATATTGTGCTACTCTCAACGCCTGTTAACAGCATGTGTAAGCTCTTAGCAGATGTTAGCTTTCTTAATATTATTTTCAATCGTGATAAAAAAAAATCAAAGCTTCTTGATATTTCATTTATAATCCATGTAAATACTTGCGGAGTACCGTTTTTTGCGGCGAATAATAATTACTCATTCTTGTTTAATGTTTGGTTAAATTTTCTAAAAGATGAATGTTATGTATCATTATCTTATCAGATAATCTAATTATATTGAGTTTTTGTCTACAAATTATTCATCGTCATCTTATCCACGGATCAAACAGTCTTAAGAGTAGAATAAATCCGGCAGAGAATTAATCTCAGAACTTAAAATATACAGTTGATTTACTTCCAAATGACATCACATTATTTATAATACTATCTGTATAAAAGAAAGATCGGTTGGGCAAGAACTAGTTCGAAGGAATATGTGTATAGTTAAAATGTGGATTTTTTTTAATGTGATCTTTTTATTTTTAAGAAAAGTTGTAAAATATGGATTATTACAGTGATATATGAACTTTGGTTGGTTGTTAAAAAATCGTATTATATATAATTATATAATTTTTTTGAGTGGATATTTAATAATATTATTTGAGCAAGCATAAATGGATCAAAAGGTTTGGGCTGAAATCACTCAGTGCAAGACACCGAGCCCATCAAATTAGGGAAAACCAGGCGATGTCGTTTTTCATCCTGGAAGAATTCTCCACACCTCCAGTCCAGTCCACTGCACTCCAGTGATATTCTGAAAACATCAATGAATTCTGTTCATTCAACTCGCTTTCTTCTTAATTCTGCAATGATTCAAGCACCACAGAGACCACCCATGGATTTCAGTCATATTTTTCCCTCATTTTGTCCGTCAGTATTCCTCAATATTTCTTCGAGGCCCTTCGTTGTTCTTGCGAAGAAGAATTCTGAGTTCGAACCGGTTATAAAGCCATCCAATGTCGAAGATGATGATTACGATGATATAAAAGATGATTCTTTTCTTGATGAGTTTGAAAATGGTGATTTAATTCATAATAATCCTCTCTTTTTATCTCATTCATTTTAAATTCAGTTAACCGAGCTGTTTGCTTTGAAATGTACTGATTTTTTTTATTCTACTATATTAATACTTTTTAGGCTCATTTTGGGTCTAATCTTGATCTTTCATACAAAAGATAATTTTGTTGCTTTGTGCGTAACTTTGAAAGCAAAATACTAGGACAAATAGTGAAGTTCTTTTTTCCTTTTTCATATTTATTGCTCAACACATGATTATATTTTGAGCGAATTTCTTGATTATGCAGAGGATATGGTAGATGACGAGGGTTATTTTGAGGATGAGTATTTTGAAGAAGAGGCCGAACCTTCTGTAAGTGTCAAACCCTTTTACTTTCTATCTGAATTGTAATCAGCTCTTTCCTTTTTGTGGGGTTTGATCGATTCTACCTATTTACGTTGTAAAAATTTTTGAGAGCTTGTAGGTAGGAGATGGAGCTGGAGGAGGTGGGATATCATTAGCTGGGACTGGCTGGGATAAAAAAGCTTTAGAAATTGCTGAAGAAGTTGCCATGTCATTTGTTGGAGAACTGGGTATATATGCGTTTAGGACTCTGTTAAATGCAAGTATCCAAGTTCGAATCGAGAGGCTCACAAATAAGTACGAAACTACAATTCTTCTGATTATCCAGGATTCATATTATTTAATCTGGGTAGATGGAATAAAATAGAGAGTGGGGTTTTTAATCAAGAACAAATCATATCCTTTAGTTCCAGCCTTGGTTGAGGATCCATGTGGAAGTTTTGTATCTTAACTATTCGTCATGTTCTTGTTCCAGTAGCCATTTTTTGTGACCGGAGTCTTTAGCCACTGTGCGAACAAGGATTGGGCTTTCACATTGACACAGCCCTACCTAGAGCGAACATTTTCAAGAGAAATTTGACTTTGGGTTTCCATGAAGTTACTAATCCAATGTCTGCCTTGGGAAATCACGTGTAATTTCTGTTAAAAATAAAAAATAAGGTCAATCATCATGGTCTATGCTTTGAGGTCAACATCCAGATGATCGTCCTCTTCCCTATTTTTGTCTAATTCTCAGGCTAATCTTGTATTATTTCAATATGCAGAGTCCTTTACATCTTAATCCTAGTCCTCTTGTGGTAATTGCATATCCACTAATTATGAATTTCATTCCCCATTTATTTTCCACTAGTGTTTGGATGCTCGCTCTATGCTTTGCTTGTGAAATCTCTGGTCTACAGTTTTTTAAGGCTAAATGCTTCCTTAAAAACAATATTGTTGATGTATGTAACACCATTCTGTCACATGTTTCACAGGTCCGGTTCGCCCACTATGATGGACATTGAAAGTTTTTCAAATGAATATAGAGCACGGCTCGATGAAGCAGAATCTGCTGGATCTATTCCTGAGAACATAGTGCTAGAGGTTATATATCTTATCTACCTTCTTATATTGCTCTTATTACATCAATTAAATTTCTTAAAGCGATGATTCCTCAACATGGTTATATTCTATATGGCACGATGTAATGTATTTCACTCTGAACCCTATTTGTTTGTTTGATTTTTAGGTGTCTTCACCCGGTGTTGAAAGGGTTGTTAGAATTCCTCAAGATCTTGTCCGGTTTAAGGAGCGTAACATGTATGTAAAATATGTTACCGAAGCAGCGGAGACTGGTTCTTTATCCGAGCATGATGGAATCTTTAGACTTATATCTTTTGATTCAGAGGCTAACACTTGCACATGGGGCTTAGCAGATGTCAGAGTAAATAGAGAAAAATCAGGTAGAGGCCGGCCACTCAACAAAAAGCAGAAAGAGTGGCGACTCGAATTACCACTACACTGTGTGAGTTTAGTTCGGTTTTATTCTGAAATATGAACATCTTCGATGACTGGAAAATTTGAAATGATCATTCCATATAAGTTTTTACTCCAGGAATGTTCTGTTTGATTATACAACAGCTGAATGTTGTAATATCTCTTCAGCTCTAGGACACAAAATCTGTGGGAAGTAGCTGCATTTTCTGAATAAATTATACATAAAATATGATTCTTTATTGTAATCTAAATGGTGTGATTGCTCATCTCATATAGGACGTAGTTGGTGTCACGTACGAAATTTTGTTAATATTTTCCTTGTTTCCTCTCTGATTTCTAAGACAATGAAAACAGAAGGGGGGGGTGGGAGTGAAGAAATGATAAATCGGTATAATGCAGAAATTCATCTACATGATATTTTGTTGGGATGTGCTTGTTTGATTTTTGTGAGAGATGAATTACATCTTGTCCCTTTCTGGAAGTCCATAGTAAAAACAAGAGTTCTGGTATTTACCCTCCGGATTCAAATCCTGTAATTTGGTCTTTGATAAAAGAAAACAAAGTATCAAGTATTTAAAAACTTAATGAGATTAATACGTGGATTAAGTAAATTTCAATAACCATTTAGACTGAAAATACAGCTAACAGTTCAGTCAAACCAGGTAATATGATAGTTTCAGGAGAGACAATCATAGGTAAAGTTCAAAGTAAAGTTTCTATTAATGATTACGATGGGATAAATAAGTGACTCCGTTGTATTATTGGTGTAACACGTTTTTTTCAATTCACGTAAGAGCACTCGTACCGCCGATAATAAATAAAAATAACACTAAGGACTCGAGGTGTGAAATATTTGTTATCTAAATAGGTGGTTCTCACCGGTTTATTTGGTGCAGCACTATTTCCACATAGACGATTATCTATTTGAGTCGAGGTGAATTCACTTTCTAAATCGAAGTCGCTTTGTCTTAGTTTATTACATAGTCATGTAATCATGAAGCTTATTTTTGGGCACTTGTGGCTGTCGCGATATTTTTGTGCAGAAAGCATTAAATTACTGCGAGATGTTTCCGCAAACATCTCGCGGAGATCAACAAGTTCAAAAAAAACAAGCGGTCAACATATCATATATATATCAATGTATCATATATATATATATATATGACACAATCTCACGAATTTATATATATGAGATTAGTCGATCCAACTTATATTTATAATGAAAAATAAAACACATATGAGTAGGTTTTTTGTGAGAGTTTGAGACGATCTCAAGAATTTATATATATGAGACTAATCGATTTGACTTATATCTATAATGAAAAATAATTTTTTTCCACAAAAATAATACTTTTATTAATAGTTTGTTATAATTGATTATTAATGAATTATTTGTGGTTAATATTTGTATCGATTCATTAAACTTTATTGAACAATGATGATTGTAAAAGAAAAAAAACCGTAAGAAAGAAACTTTTTTTCTTCATGACCTTTTCACTTTGGCATGCAAATCACTCATCATTACACACCACTCTCTTACTAGCAGCATAAATCTAAATTGATCTTTTAAAGTAGGCACTTGAATTTTAATAAATTTTATTTTTTTAAAATTACGAGGATAGTATAAGAAATCTTATTCTAAAGCAAAATAGTATGTGACACTCCATGAATGACCATCAAGATCAGGTCCAAACTGGACTTTGGACCCTCAGCCCGTATTTACAGGAGAGTGCCTGGAATCCATCGTGAGCCCTATCTTGGTTAGGGCCCATATTTATAGGAGAGTACCTGAGATCCATCATGGGCCTCTACCTTGATTAAGGGTGGGTCAAGGGTCCAAAGCCCAGTTTGGGCCTGATCTTGATGGGCCCATTCATGGGGTATCACCAGTCTCTCCCTCCCAAGTCGAACCGAATTACAGGTTCAAGGTTTGATTAATTGCGCCAACCTTGGCATACAATACGTTGGTCATGCCTTCTTTCCCTACTTCCCCTATAAATAGATGTTCCATCTTCCCTTCATTATTCTATCCCTACTTAATATTTCTCCTCCCACTCACTAGCTCTCCCATGCCTGCGCCCACGTCCACGCCTCACGCCTCGCGCTTCGCCCCTGGCCTGCAATTCCTCTGCTAGCTCGCCCCTCTCCCTCGCCAACAGCCTCCTCTCGCATCACCTCTCTTCGCCCCTTAGCCACAGCCTCCTCTCGCCATCACCATTCCCCTCCCCTGTCGTGCACTCCAGCCTGCAGCTTCGCCTACTCGTACATCTGCCCTCGCCACAGCCCCCTTCACGTTATTAGGAGTCCCATCGAAAAGCTTACGGCTGGATCGAGATGTTACGTAGAAGGACCTTTCCTTCGATTTGACCAAGACAAAAAAGTAGGAGAAAGTGGTGCAATCTAAAGGCCTGATCTTGATGGGCCCATTCATGGGGTATCACCAGTCTCTCCCTCCCAAGTCGAACCGAATTGCAGGTTCAAGGTTTGATTAATTGCGCCAACCTTGGCATACAATACGTTGGTCATGCCTTCTTTCCCTACTTCCCCTATAAATAGATGTTCCATCTTCCCTTCATTATTCTATCCCTACTTAATATTTCTCCTCCCACTCACTAGCTCTCCCATGCCTGCGCCCACGTCCACGCCTCACGCCTCGCGCTTCGCCCCTGGCCTGCAATTCCTCTGCTAGCTCGCCCCTCTCCCTCGCCAACAGCCTCCTCTCGCATCACCTCTCTTCGCCCCTTAGCCACAGCCTCCTCTCGCCATCACCATTCCCCTCCCCTGTCGTGCACTCCAGCCTGCAGCTTCGCCTACTCGTACATCTGCCCTCGCCACAGCCCCCTTCACGTTATTAGGAGTCCCATCGAAAAGCTTACGGCTGGATCGAGATGTTACGTAGAAGGACCTTTCCTTCGATTTGACCAAGACAAAAAAGTAGGAGAAAGTGGTGCAATCTAAAGGCCTGATCTTGATGGGCCCATTCATGGGGTATCACCAGTCTCTCCCTCCCAAGTCGAACCGAATTGCAGGTTCAAGGTTTGATTAATTGCGCCAACCTTGGCATACAATACGTTGGTCATGCCTTCTTTCCCTACTTCCCCTATAAATAGATGTTCCATCTTCCCTTCATTATTCTATCCCTACTTAATATTTCTCCTCCCACTCACTAGCTCTCCCATGCCTGCGCCCACGTCCACGCCTCACGCCTCGCGCTTCGCCCCTGGCCTGCAATTCCTCTGCTAGCTCGCCCCTCTCCCTCGCCAACAGCCTCCTCTCGCATCACCTCTCTTCGCCCCTTAGCCACAGCCTCCTCTCGCCATCACCATTCCCCTCCCCTGTCGTGCACTCCAGCCTGCAGCTTCGCCTACTCGTACATCTGCCCTCGCCACAGCCCCCTTCACGTTATTAGGAGTCCCATCGAAAAGCTTACGGCTGGATCGAGATGTTACGTAGAAGGACCTTTCCTTCGATTTGACCAAGACAAAAAAGTAGGAGAAAGTGGTGCAATCTAAAGGAAAGTCTAGAGCCCAAGGTAGTACAATGAAGCTGCATATCGAACGGAAGACATTGAGTGTGAGTTGACCTAAGTGTACCTGATAATAACTGCTCAACTCCTAGAGGAAGTCGGATAGAGGAAAGCGGAGACCTACATCTAACTGATGTTGGAAAAAAGTATAAAAACCCTTGGGAGCTAGGGTCGGTCTTCGGGGTGGGAATGATGATCTTGTGAGAAGAGAGAATATGCTATGAAGCCCTAAAGTCTAACTCACTAGTAGGAGATATATAGGATGAAAGGTGGCCATACCATAGTGTATCGGCGTTGGATATGTTCATATGTTGGTTCACATGACAGATTTTCTCTTTCACCAAGTACTTTTCTCTTAAGTTCACGGCCTCCTCGAAGCTCGAGGATCCCAAATTAGAGTTATTAAAAAGATCTACCACATCAAAATGGTATGTGGTGGATGTGAAACCATAGATTTGAATACCTGATATTCGGTAGAGCAATTCAATGGACTCAGTGGCGCAAATATGCAAGCATGCATGGAGTAACCCGTGGTCACGGACCGAGAACAGAAAGCGGTTCAAAAATTTGAACTCTAACACTTCAAATTGTTCATTCGCTACCACATTGTATAACTGCATGAATAAATCCATATCAAGACAACAAATCTTATTGTTATTTGACTGACAATGAGCTTAGTAAAAAGGGGAACAACTTGACATATGAAAGTGAACTAGTTTACGTTGTTTTTTCTTAATATGCTAAATAACTTTCAAAAACTCAAGTTAGCTTCTTTTTTTTCTTGATATCGACCCAGCTGTTAAATTGTATACATATGGATCCATCAACTCATCAATTTCAGTATTTGACAGAAAAAAAGAAATTTCATTGCTTCGAACTTCCTAATCAAAATACAATTGTGGTGCAGTGCTTCCGCAAGAGAATAAATATCTCAGAGTCCATTCGAAGTCTTCTATTAAAATCAATTTGCTTGAAATGTACCGATCAAAAAATCCCAAGAAATTAAGAATTTTTTATAGAGAATTTTTGTTCGCGTGAGAAATTTTGAGAAGGAAACCCAAGAAACTCTATGTCACGACCCAACCCACTTGTGATATTGTCGGCTTTGGCCCGAGGTCTTACGGCTTTAAAACACATCACAACATGCGGCATCCACACACACTGGCTCTCATACCAAATGTCACGGCCCAACCCACTTGTGATATTGTCCGCTTTGGCACGAGGCCTCACGGCTTTAAAACGCATCACAACATGCGGCATCCACACACACTGACTCTCATACCAAATGTCACGGCCCAGCCTACTTGTGATATTGTCTATGTCACGCCCCGAGACCGGGGGTTAGTCGACACCGGCGTTGTTTTACAACCACACAATTGAAAACAACAAGTCTCGTAGTACAATATAAATAAAAAACCAATTTATTATTTATTATCAATCATAGAATTGTCTTTTTAAATAGTAACTCTGAAAACGATAAAAATCTGTGAAAGCGTTTATAACTTGAATTAAAAACTCACAAGAACATATTCTTAATTAAAATTCTTAATGCGTCCACTATCAGCCCCAAAAATGGTGTATGATTATTCTTTCTCTATTTATTCTTCTGATTTATCTGGGAGGGTAGAGTGAGGGATGAGTGATATGGTCGTTACTCAATAAGTGAGGGCAGTTCGAGCACAACATAACAAAATGCATAATTTCGAAAATCACATGACTTGCATAACATCATTCATAACACATGCATAACATTGACCACACACTGAGTGTGAGAGCCCAGCCTATTTGTTCCCAAAGCCCAGCCCATTTAAAAATTAAGTTAAATAAAAAGAAAAAAAAAAGGAAATGATAATCATCAAATTCCCTTCTCTCTCCCCGTATGCTGCATCGGCCGAGTTTCTTTCTTCTTCCATTTCGAAATTCTTTTCATCGATTGTGGCTGTTTCGATCATCAAAAAATTAAAATAAATACATATTTGGAAAGCTCCCAACAAGGGCTACCTATTGATACCCATTTTGCAAGGTTTTTCAACAACCATGTTCGAACCCTTCGGTCGTGGCTCGTTCGAATTCTGCTCTTCGCCTTGATTTCGTGTTCTTTCGAGCTAGGACAACTGATTGTATAGTTGTACCCGAAATTTGAAGTGTTTGAGGTAAAAAATCAGATTTTAGGGTTTCGAATTTTGGGTATTTTGATTTATTTGAGCTCCAATAATTAATATATATTGTATTATTGATTGTAGGTGCAATATTGGAGCTAATTAGATGTATTTAACGGATTTTCGAAATTTATTTGGATTAAATTCGAAAATTCTGATTTAATTATTTGGGAATTTATGATTTTTGAAATGTTAAATTGTTATTGAGATGCGTTTAAAGCATTAAAAATAGAAAATAAAAATTTTGGAAATTCTTAGTAAATATCGAAAATTTCAGATTCGATATGATTGAATTTTCGAAATTTCAAGTTGTCCGGTATTGAGATATTTAAGTTAAATAAATCGCTATATTTGACTTTGAGTTGAGTTTTAGAAATTGTAAAGCCTAAATTATGGATTTTTGGAATTTTAGGCCAAATTATCAAATATTGGAAAAATAAATGAAATTTGATATGAAATCTATTATTTGCCACATGATTGGATTCTTCGAGAAATCCTTAAGAAATTTCAGTGGTAAATTAAGTATTCAATTGAGGTACGCATGAACTATTTTATTATGACGTCTATAGCGACGTGAAATGACGTTAAGTATTTTGTAATGAGTTGTGGCGTGCTTTATTTGCTTCTGTGAATACGTGATTGCATTCATGCATTTATTTGAGTTGATACTATTGGTGCATAGCATTTCGAGCCTTGACTCCTCTGATTGCTATTGATATTGATATTGATCTATCGAGTTGTTGCGTCATCGATGGAGCGAGTGGGTAGGATTAGCACTCCTGATGACTTGCATGAGGACTGAGCGGGTAGCTCCCGTACCCTCGATGCTATGTGTATGGATGAGTGGCGATTTGATGTTGCGTTGCTACGTTCCTGGCACGGGTGGCCACTGTTACTGTTTGACGCGATTTATTTGGACCCCGTTTGGTATCCGTTATCGGTTGTTACTTTTCACGCATTACATTGCATTGCATCGCATTGCATTTTACTTGATTTTATTTCATGTCAGTTATATTTGTCGTAATATTACTGGTTCGTCATACCGGGGCCCGACCTCTCGTTTCTTTTTATGATGTGGTTGTTTTTGTTGCCATAGCAGGTTATCCAGGAGGATTTGACGCGTCTGGTGGAGCGTCTGGTGGTGGTGCCCAGTCGTCGAGTCATGGTTGAGAGTTCCCATATATATATACTATATTATGAAGTCATACATTTACCGGAGAATGCCCCGTGTAGCTGTACTGTTATTTTTACGATGTTTTGAATTAATAGTTGTGTGAACGAGCCTTGCCAGCTCTACATGTGTTTAGTCCTGGCCAGTGCAGCTATATGTTGTGAATTGATGTTATGACTTTATTTCGAGTATATAAATATTATTTGTGATGTTTTGATTTTTTTTGGGATGTCATATTTACGAATAGGTCATGCCAAAATTTCTGTAGGCCCAAAATGGAAAATTTTAATCGCTTTCGCTGTTTATATTAATAAATCCTGGTTGTTTGGTCATTAAATATTAATCAGGAGCACGGGCCCCCACACTGAGAGTCCTCTACTTTCAATGGGTTACTGATATTAGTCCCTAATTTTTACTCCTCTAAGGGGGCGAAGCCATATAAAGGTTACATCTTCACCGCATAAGGGTCATATCATGGTTAGGATTCCCTCCCATATCGAGTTGAATCCTCACATTGCCCAAAAATCACATGACAACTAACTCAAGAACGGAGTAGAAGAAGAACATGTACTCGACCGCATTTTCAAAAAAACGAAATAAATATCCATAACGAAAGTTTAACTTTATAACAAGCCCAATTATATTAGACTAGAAGAAAACGTGAAGAAAGGGATCATGCGACCGACACTTCAAAAACGCAGCAATACATTTAACCGAAAAATCAGCCTCTTTGTAAAATTTCTTGTGCCTTATTGCACCGTTGGATCGGGCTCAAACTTTTATAATACGTTCATAAATACGTAAAATAAATTATGAACGGTGGAGATTGGGTGTAGAAACCTTTTTTACCTGCTTATGCACAAGAAACCGTAGGTATACTGTTCCCACATAAAATCTGAGCAGTTTTCTTGCGAAGGCTATAAACAAAACATTAACCGTTGGATTTTGCTGAAATTTGGATATGTTGTTCAAAACATATGACATCATAGTTTGAACGGTGGAGATCGGATTCGGATCACCCGAACGAGAGAAATAATTTTCTGAAGTTTGAAAAATTTTGATTACTCGTGCAGAATATTGGAGAGCAGAATTTTGAAATTTTAGCAGCACTTGGAGAGAAATTTTCGAAAATTTGGAGTTTTTGGTATGGTGTAACTTTTGAATGCATAGGCCCTCTTATATATATGTGTGTTGATAAAAATCATATCATAACCCAGTTGATATTTCTTCCATAATTTCGAGATAATTATTCCAAAATTATCGAGATTCTTCTTCCATACATATTACATTACCAAATTCTGAAATTTGATATTGGGCTGGGTGGTTGAATGTAAACTACTTTCTTGTACAAATTCATAATGTATCTTGACAATATTGAAAATTTGCTAGCTTCCTCGTTGATAAAACTGATTTGTATGCAATATTTCCTTTCAAATTTGATTGATATTCAGTCTTATTTCGAAATTAATACATGATTTGTACCGAATTTTGAATTTCATGTATTTATTGGCTTGGAATTTCCAATACCATGTATTATTTAATATTTTTGAATTTATTATAACTCGAAAATAAATTCTTATACATGTATATATTTAATTAAATAATTACCTTCCCAAAAATTTGGGTTCTCACAGTTCACTTTGGCCCGAGGCCTCACGGCTTTAAAACGCGTCACAAGGGGTTGCTACACGCTCATTTAAATGCCCAGCATCTCTTCTATGTTTTGGCTATGTGAGCGTCCTCGCTGAGATTTGTTCCACCATCCAAAACACACGCGGAGTCGCTCTGATACCAAATGTCACGGCCTAACCCACTTGTGATATTGTCCGCTTTGGCCCGAGGCCCCACGGCTTTAAAACGCGTCATAACGTGCGACATCCACACACACTGGCTCTCATACCAAATGTCATGGCCCAACCCACTTATGATATTGTCCGCCTTGGCCCGAGGCCTCCCGACTTTTAAACGCATCACAAGGGATTGCTACACACGTTTTAAGATTTTAAAATGATGGAATTGTTTTTTGTCATTTCGAGAAAAAATACTGAAAATTTGCTAGCTTCCTCGTTGATAAAACTGATTTGTATGCAATATTTCCTTTCAAATTTGATTGATATTCAGTCTTATTTCGAAATTAATACATGATTTGTACCTAATTTTGAATTTCATGTATTTATTGGCTTGGAATTTCCAATACCATGTATTATTTAATATTTTCGAATTTATTATAACTCGAAAATAAATTCTTATACATGTATATATTTAATTAAATAATTACCTTCCCAAAAATTTGGGTTCTCACAGTTCACTTTGGCCCGAGGCCTCACGGCTTTAAAACGCGTCACAAGGGGTTGCTACACGCTCATTTAAATGCCCAGCATCTCTTCTGTGTTTTGCCTATGTGAGCGTCCTCGCTGAGATTTGCTCCACCATCCAAAACACACGCGGAGTCGCTCTGATACCAAATGTCACGGCCTAACCCACTTGTGATATTGTCCGCTTTGGCCCGAGGCCTCACGGCTTTAAAACGCGTCATAACGTGCGACATCCACACACACTGGCTCTCATACCAAATGTCATGGCCCAACCCACTTATGATATTGTCCGCCTTGGCCCGAGGCCTCCCGACTTTTAAACGCATCACAAGGGATTGCTACACACGTTTTAAGATTTTAAAATGATGGAATTGTTTTTTGTCATTTCGAGAAAAAATAAAATGACATGCATGACAAAGATTTTACGGCTGATATTGAGTAGCCTGTTGCTCTTTCCCTTGTGGATAACAAGTCGGAAGTGGACCAACATGTGATACCTCTTGTCCCATATCTTAAAATTAAAGATTTAAAATGAGTTTATAATGAGCTACAATGGACTTCTATGACAACTTGGGTTAATTATTTTCGTAAGACCAAGACGAATACGAAGTAGTTGCTATAGGGGCCCATTGTACAGTCACGCAGCCGCGGGCCCGGGCTCGGGGCGTGACAGAATGTTATCAGAGCCGGTCACCGGTATGGAGCATCGAGAAATAAGTGTTATGCGGGGCAAAATGCTACGTGTATGGGAGCCACATCTTGAACATGTGGGGCAAAGTGCTACATGACGGGTGTAATGCCCGAGATTTTGATTACTGTAATCTGATGTGATTGTTGATTAATTGATGTGATTATAGCCGGGCCATTCCGAGACCAATTTGGGCAAGTATATGAAAGGTACAACTTTTGGATCGAAGGCTGGGCGCCCGGGCGGAAGTTGTTATTCGCCCGAGCGCCAATGAATGAGGCCAGAAACCCGAGCATATCACGCCCGGGCGGAAGTGTTTGTCCGCCCGAGCGCGATTGAATAAAATGAGAGGGCCGAGAGTGCCGCGCTCGGGCGGACTTTATGTCCGCCCGAGCGCGAGACGTGTTTTGTCAAGAATCATGCCTAAAGTCCACCCGAGCGCGAGACGTGTTTTGTCAAGAATCATGCCACGTACGTTGCCATGCATTTGATATATAAATTTGTTAAACTTCATTCCACCAGGTCAGAGGAAAATCGAGCGAATCAGAATAAATTCCCTCAAGACTTTTCGTACCATAGATTTGTGATTTTACAGTATGATGGGCATGAGATTGAATTAGCATGTATTGTGCTTGGGTTGTCTGATTTTGACTGTATTATCGGTATCGATATGTTAACCAAGTACAAAGCCACTATTGATTGTTTCCACAAGATGGTGAGATTCAGACCTGAAATGGCTGATGAGTGGAAGTTTTATGGTAAGGGTTCTCGAGCTAGAATTCCTTTGATATCTGCTATGAATATGACTCAATTATTGCAGAAAGGAGCGGATGGATTCCTTGTTTATTCAGTGCCCGAGATTCGCAGTTTTATGGGTTTGGCAGGATATTATCGACGTTTTATTAAAGATTTCTCGAGTATTGCCAAGCCTATTACTCAATTGACTCAGAAGAATGCTCCGTTTGTATGGTCTGAAGATTGTGAGATCAGCTTTCTTGAATTGAAGAAAAGACTGACCAGTGCACCGATATTGACTATTCCATCAGGTACAGATGATTTTGTGGTTTACTGTGATGCATCTCACCGAGGATTGGGTTGTATTCTGATGCAGCGAGGACATGTTATTGCTTATGCCTCAAGACAGCTGAAGCCACATGAGACTCGTTACCCAATTCATGATCTTGAATTGGCGGCCATTGTCTTTGCTTTGAAAATATGACGACATTATCTGTACGGCGAGAAGTTTGAGATATATTCTGATCACAAGAGCTTGAAGTATCTATTTCAACAGTCCGAATTAAATATGAGGCAACGAAGATGGCTTGATTTATTGAAAGACTTTGATTGTGAGATTAAGTACTATCCGGGAAAGTCCAATGCAGCAGCAGATGCACTGAGTCGAAATGTATGTTCTTTGTCCTTATCGACGATAGGTGTCTCGAATTTGATAGAAGACTGCTGTTTGTCTGGATTAGCCTTTGAAACAGATTGTCAGCCTCTGAGATTATGTGCGATTCGAGTTGAACCAGAATTGATATTGAGAATCAAAGAGGCACAGAAAGTTGATCATAATGTACAGAATTCGATTACTATAGTCAGAGCTGGACATCAATCGGAATATCAGGTTTGTGACGGTATTTTGTATGTGAATAATCGTATTGTTGTGCCGAATGTTTCAGATTTGAGACAACAGATATTGACAGAATCGCACAGCAGTCGTTTTAGCATTCATCCTGGTGGCAGGAAAATGTATAATGATTTGAAAACACAGTATTGGTGGAAACAGATGAAATCTGATGTTACTGAATTTGTTACCAAGTGTCTGAATTGCCAACAGGTGAAAGCAGAAAGAAAGAAATCAGGAGGATTGTTACAGAGTTTGTCCATTCCTGAATGGAAATGGGATCACATTTCCATGGATTTTGTAACGCAGTTACCGAGATCCTCCAGAGGTTGTGATACGATTTGGGTCGTGATTGATCGATTGATCAAATTTGCATGTTTTATTCCATACAAGATGACGTACAGACATGACCAGATGGCAGAGATTTATGTCAGAGAGGTGGTCAGATTACATGGAGTGCCGAAGTCGATTGTTTCAGACCGTGATCCTCGGTTTACTTCGCACTTCTGGCAGAGTTTACAGCAGGCTCTAGGTACGAAGTTACATCTGAGTACCGCATATCATCCACAGACCGATGGACAGTCAGAGCGGACTATCCAGACACTGGAGGATATGCTGAGAGCCGTAGTGCTTGATTTTAGCACTAGCTGGCAGGATGCATTGCCATTTTGTGAGTTTTCGTACAACAACAGCTATCAGACGAGTATTGAGATGGCTCCTTTTGAGGCGTTGTACGGAAAGAAGTGCAGATTCCCTTTGTATTGGGAAGATATCTCTGAAGTTCCTGAGATTGGACCTGACATGATCAAAGATATGATTGAAAAAGTGAAACTGATTCAGAAAAGAATGAAGGTAGCGCAGAACAGACAAGCCAAATATGCCAACATTCGACGTAGATCGTTGGTATTTGAGGCAGGAGATAGAGTATTTTTGAAGATTTCGCCTTTCAGAGGAGTTGTCAGATTTGGCAAGAAAGGGAAGTTGTCTTCACGATACGTTGGTCCATATGAGATTCTCGAGAAGATAGGAGATCGTGCCTATCGACTCGCATTACCGACTTCATTATCGGGGATACATAACGTCTTTCATGTATCTATGCTGCGGAAATGTCTCCCTGATGATTCTCACATTATTCAGCCAGATAAGGCAGAACTTGATGAAAGTCTAAGTTATGTCGAAAAACCGATCCAGATTATCGATCGTAAGGAAAAGCAACTTAGAACGAAGACTATTCCTCTTGTAAAAGTTCAATGGACTCGTCATGGTATGGAAGAAGCTACTTGGGAGACTGAATCAAATATGAGACAGGAATTCCCATCATTATTTAACTGATGTGAGTTTTCTATTCAGTATTCTCTTATATACATTTCCTTTCGATATGATTCGACTGCCTGTGATTTCGGGGACGAAACCGTATTTTAGGGGGTAGAAATATAATGCCCGAGATTTTGATTACTGTAATCTGATGTGATTGTTGATTAATTGATGTGATTATAGCCGGGCCATTCCGAGACCAATTTGGGCAAGTATATGAAAGGTACAACTTTTGGATCGAAGGCTGGGCGCCCGGGCGGAAGTTGTTATTCGCCCGAGCGCCAATGAATGAGGCCAGAAACCCGAGCATCTCGCGCTCGGGCGGAAGTGTTTGTCCGCCCGAGCGCGATTGAATAAAATGAGAGGGCCGAGAGTTCCGCGCCCAGGCGGAACTTTATGTCCGCCCGAGCGCGAGACGTGTTTTGTCAAGAATCGTGCCACGTACATTGCCATGCATTTGATATATAAATTTGTTAAACTTCATTCCACCAGGTCAGAGGAAAATCAAGAGAATCAGAATAAATTCCCTCAAGACTTTTCATACCATAGATTTGTGATTTTAGCAAATCCGTCTATCAGAATTTGAATCCGACTTCAGTACTGTGTTCCTATCGACGCAGGCTTCAACTGGACGTAAGTTTTGTTACGTTTTGTTTAGATTTGAAATTATGATATTGTTGGAATCGAATACACTTCATATATGATGTTCTTGGCATTTTAAACATCGTAGAATGGAAGTCAAATTGAGAAACAGATTGATTATGGAATTGTTATGATTTTTCAGAATATATCGATTGATATTGGACAGATTTGAATTATGGATTGATTACAGATTGTGTTGGATATCGCTTATGGATTGTATATAGTACAAGACTTGTACTTTAATACTGACATATATATTAAAATGTATTCCATTACGTTCTGCATTTCATACTGTATAAAAAAAAATTTAGACACTGTTTATTATAATTGATTAAATTGTCACAAATGATGATTAAGATTATGATTAACGTCCGGGTCCCCAAAACGGGAGCCACCTCTTGAACCTATAGGAGCCACCTCTAGATTCTCGGCGTCGGTAGATCGATTAGTCAGGCCGCGACGAGGACGTCGCATTCTGAAGGAGGGGTGATTGTGATAAAACTTCTTGTCCCACATCTTAAAAATTAAATATTTAAAATGAGTTTATAATTAGCTACAATGAACTTTTATGGCAACTTGAGTTAAGCATTTTTGTAAAACGAGGACGAATACGAAGTAGTTGCTATAGGGACCCGTTGTGCAGTCACGCAGTCGCGGGCTCGGGCTTGAGACGTGACACAACAAGTGTCCAGAAACTCGTGAACAAATTATTACAATCGAACGGGACAACAACGAAACCAAACAATCCAAAGCCTAAGCCGTAGCTATTCTGTATAATCATGCAATCGGCTTTTTTTCTCTTTTCTTCCTTTGACAACTGACTAACAACACGTCACGGTGAACTTTAATCGAATGTTTAGCTGCCACTTCTTTTTGAGTTGGGCCATCATACAATCCATGTACATCAAAATTCACCAAAAAAGAGTTAAAAATAATAATATTTTTTTGTTAACTTTTTCCAACATCAAACATATTTTATCAAGAAAATTTAAACTCTCGTTAGGTTTTACTCCAGCAATGATGGGCCGATACTGAGAATACCATAACACTTCTTGGGATTTCATTCTCTGAATGACTGTATGTCATATCTTATTTCCTGCACACACAAAAATTATTAAATTAATAATGATTTAATTATCTATTTTATCATTAAAGAGTAGCACAAACAATTACCTGCATATCAATTCTGCCAATATACTACGCATATCAATCCATATTGCAAGATAAACAATTCGACAACTTGGAACTGAGTTCCATTTTCACCAAGTAACTTTTCTCTTAAGTTCATGGCCTCTTCGAAGCTCGAGGATCCCAAATGAGAGTTATTAAAAACATCTAACACATCAAAATGATATGTGGTGGAAGTGAAACCCTGGATTTGAATACCTGATATTCGGTAGAGCATTTCAATGGACTCAGTGGCTCAAATATGCAAGCATGCATGGAGTAACCCTTGGTCACGGACCGAGGGCAGAAAGCGATTCAAAAATTGGAACTCTAACACTTCAAATTGTTCATTCGCTACCACATTGTATAACTGCATTAATAAATCCATATCAAGACAAGAAATCTTATTGTTATTTGACTGACAATGAGCCCAGTAAAAATGGGTACAATTTGACATATGAATCTGAACTAGTTTACGTTGTTTTTCCTTAATATGCTAAATAAGTTTCAAAAACTCAAGTTAGCTTCTTTTTTTTCTTGCTATCGACCCAGCTATTAAATTGTATACATATGGATACATCAATTCATCAAGTTCAATATTACACAGCAAAAAAAGAAATTTCATTGCTTCGAAATTCCTAATCAAAATACAATTGTTGTGCAGTGCTTCCGCAAGAAAATAAATATCTAAGAAAATCATCAATTTAATATCAAGAACTCCTACGTACCTTTTGTGTGGGCTGTCCATTCGAAGTCTTCTATTAAAATCAATTTTCTTTAAATGTACCGATCAAAAAAGCCCAAGAAACTAAGAATTTTTGTTCGCGGGAGAAATTGTGAGAAGGAAACCCAAGAAACTCTATGTCACGGCTCAACCCACTTGTGATATTGTCCGCTTTGGCCCTAGGTCTCACGGCTTTAAAACGCGTCACAACATGCGGTATCCACACACTGCTGGCTCTCATACAAAATGTCACGGCCGAGCCCACTTGTGAAATTGTCCGTATCACGCCCCGAGACCGGGGTTAGTCGACACCGACGTTGTTTTACAACTACACAATTGAAAACAACAAGTCTCGTAGTACAGTATAAATAAAAAATCATGCGACTGACACACAGAATATAAGGATCATGCGACCGATACTTCGAAAACGCAGCAGCACATCTAACCGAAAAATCAGCCTCCTTGTAAAATTCGGTGCGCCTTATTGAACCATTGGATCGGGCTCAAACTTTTACAATACGTTCATAAGTACGTAAAATAAATTTTGAACGGTGGATGATTGGGTGTAGAAGTCTTTTTGACCTGCTTATGGACAAAAAACCGTATGTATGCTGTTCCTAGATAAAATCTGAGCATTTTTCTTGCGAATGCTATAAACGAAATACTAACCGTTGGATTTTGCTGAAATTTGGATATGTTGTTCAAAACATATGACATCATAGTTTGAACGGTGGAGATCGGATTCAAAAAACTCGAGCGAGAGAAATAATTTTCTGAATTTTGATGACTCGTGCAGAATTTTGGAGAGCAGAATTTCGAAATTTCAGCAGTACTTGGAGAGCAATTTTCGAAAATTTGAAGTTTTGGTTGAATGCATAGGCCCTCTTATTTATAGGTGTGGATAAAAATCCTACCATAATCGAGTTGATATTTCTTTCATAATTTGGAATAATTATTCCATAATTATCGAGATGCTCCTTCTATACGTATTATATTATCAAATACTGAAATTTGATATTGGGTTGGATGGTTGAATGTAGACTACTTTCTTGTACAGATTCATAATGTATCTGGACAATACTGAAAATTTGCTAGCTTCCTTGTTGAGAAAACTGCCTTGTATGCAATATTTCCTTTCAAATTTGATTGATATTCAGTCTTATTTCGAAATTAATACATGATTTGTATTGAATTTTGAATTTCATGTATTTATTGGCTTGTAATTTCCAATACCATGTATTTTTAATATTTCGAATTTATTATAACGCGAAAATAAATTCTTATACATGTCTATATATAATTAAATAATTATCTGTCCAAAAATTTGGGTTTTCATAGTCCGCTTTGGCCCGAGGCCTCATAGCTTTAAAACGCGTCACAATGGGTTGCTATACGCATTTTAAAATTTTAAAATGATAATTATTTTTCGGTGTTCCATGCTGGTGACCGGCTCTGATACAATTCTGTCACGCCCTGAGCCCAGGCCCGCGGCAACGTGACCGCACAATGGGCCCCTATAACTATGCGAGGCAAAGTGCTACGTGCATGGGAGTCACCTCCTGAACCGCGGGACAAAGTGCTACATTGCGAGAGCCACCTCTTGAACATGAAGGAGCCACCTCTAGATTTTCGGCGCCGATGGATCGATTGGTCAGGCCGCAAGGAGGACGTCGTGTTCTGATGGAGGGGTGATTGTGATACCTCTTGTCCCACATCTTTAAAAATTAAAGATTTAAAATGAGTTTATAATTAACTACAATGGACTTCTATGACAACTTGAGTTAATCATTTTCGTAAAGCGAGAACGAATACGTAGTTGCTATAGGGACCCATTGTGGAGCCACGCAGCCGCGGCCCGGGCTTGGAACGTGACACAACGGGTGTCCAGAAACTCGTGAACAAATTATTACAATCGAACATGATAACAGCGAAACCTAACAATCCAAAGCCTAAGCCGTAGCTATTCTGTATAATCATGCAATCGGCTTCTTTCTTTTCTCTTTTCAGCTTTAGACATCTGACTAACAACACGTCATGGTGAACTGTAATCGAATATTTAACTGCCACTTCTTTTTGAGTCGGGCCATCATACAATCTATGTACATCAAAATTCACCAAAAAAAAGTTAAAAAAATAATATTTTTTTGTTAACTTTTTCCAACATCAAACATACCTTATCAAGAAAATTTAAACTCTCGTTAGGTATTACTCCAGCAATGATGGGCCGATACTGAAAATACCATAACACTTCTTGGGCTTTAATTCTCTGAATGACTGTATGTCATATCTTATTTCCTGCACACACAAAAATTATTAAATTAATAATGATTTATTTATCTATTTTATCATTAAAGAGTAGCACCAACAATTACCTGCATATCAAATTTTGCCAATATACTCTGCATATAAAATCTTGCCAATTGAGATCGGGGTCTCAGATCGTCACACGTAGCTATTGATCTCAATCTATATTGCAAGATAAACGATTTGACAACTTGGAACTGAGTTCCATTTTCACCAAGTAAATTTTCTCTTTAAGTTCACGGTCTCCTCGAAGTTCGAGGATCCCAAATGAGAGTTATTAAAAAGATCTACACATCAAAATGGTATGTGGTGGATGTGAAACCTGGATTTGAATACCTGATATTCAGTAGAGCATTTCAATGGACTCAGTAGCGCAAATATGCAAGCATGCATGGAGTAATCCTTGGTCACGGACCGAGGACAGAAAGCGGTTCAAAATTTGAACTCTAACACTTCAAATTGTTCATTCGCTACCACATTGCATAACTGCATAAATAAATCCATATCAAGACAACAAATCTTATTGTTATTTGGCTGACAATGAGTCCAGTAAAAATGAGTACAACTTGACATTTGAAAGTGAACTAGTTTACGTTGTTTTTCCTTCATATGCTAAATAAGTTTCAAAAACTCAAGTTAGCTTCTTTTTTTTCCTTGATATCGACCCAACTGTTAAATTGTATACAGATGGATCCATCAATTCATCAAGTTCAATATTTGACAGAAAAAAAGAAATTTCATTGTTTCGAATTTCCTAATCAAAATACAATTGTTGTCCAGTACTTTCGCAAGAGAATAAATATTTCAGAAAGTCATCAATTTAATATCAAGAACTCGTATGTACCTTCTGCTTGGGCTGTCCATTCTAATTCTTCTATTAAAATCAATTTGCTTGAAATGTACCGATAAAAAAAGCCCAAAAAACTAAGAATTTTTTATAGAGGATTTTTGTTCGCGGGAGAAATTTTGATAAAGGAACTCAAGAAACTCTATTCAATAGATCATTTTGTTTTTGCGCTTAACAACTGTAATTCCTTATAACCAAGTTCAATAATAATAATGAAAGAAATATAATTTTAATAAGCAACTATTATGTCACATATGATTCGACTATCGAACAAATACACAAGTCTAAGATATATTTCAACAGCTGTTGTCCACCTTTTTTTTTTATTGAACTTGATTTTAGCGAATTACAAAAACTAAACAGAACAATCCAACAATAGCCAAGTGAACTCTCCATTCACCGCGGACAATCGATTTTATGAAAATCGATCTGATCTTAAAATTCATAGACGTCTACTACAGATCCATCCAAAAACTTATTTATTCAACACACTGTCAACTACAACATATTATTTCCCCATGTCGATGATACAACGCAGGCCCTCACCACCGACCATGAGGTCGAACGCCTTGTTGATATCTGAGAAAGGAACTCTGTGTGTGATGAATTTGTCCAGCTCGAGCTCCTGAAAACCAAAATAAATTCATGGATCAACAAAATGATTTTATGAAATGGTAAATACGTGCATTGTTATGTTGATAAAATCACCTTATTCATGTACTTCTCAACTACGGCTGGGATGTCGCTCCGGGGCTTAAAGTTACCAAAAAAAGTTCCTTTAAGAGTCCTCTCATTCAACACATTGAGAGGATGAGTTTTGAATGCATCGTCCTTGCTCGGAACTCCAACAAGTACGGCAACACCCCAACCCTGTAATGTGGCAGCAGATTTTAAGATGAAATTTTTTTGTCATTTCGAGAAAAAGTGAAAAATTTTGATAGGAGGGATGGCTACATCGTGAACGCATTCAAAAGCAGATATCATAGCATTAACATTTCCTGTGCACTCTAAGCTTCGATCGACTCCACCATCTGTCATCTCTGCAATGACCTGATATTATCAAAGAATAAAGAACAAATTAATAGCGGAAGCGCGATTACTATTATGAAATATTTTGAGTATAGTTATTTCATATCAAAAACCGTGATAAAAGACAAAGTTATTTGCGGGCAATTTCCCATGTGTCATCGAGTTAGCTCTGGGCGGCCTCTATTGCCTACTACTACGTGGCTGGTATGTCGAACATATATTTTCCTCATATAGCTTTTATGTGATAGTTCTAATAAATAAAATGGACCAGAAATGGAATAATGCAACAGGATCAACCTCTTGAATAGGCTTGTCATGATCTTTGGGGTTCACAAACTCCGTCAAACCAAATTTCCTTGCTGTCAACAAGAATACAACACAAATACCGGTTGTAAATCACTGTTGACCAGTCATTGGAAAAATCAGTAGCTATGCAATAATTTTTCAGTAACCTGCATCGAACCGATTCGAGTTCAAATCTATTCCAATGATCCTCGACGCCCCACAAATCCGGGCTCCTTCGGCTGCCTGAAAAGCAAGAGAATAAGCATCTACTCCCTAGAAAGTAAAGTATAAATAGAAGCATTTCAGCATCATCTCACAGCTAAGCCAACAGCTCCCAATCCGAAAATGGCAACAGTCGAGCCTTTTGTCGGTTTGGCTACGTTCATAGCCGCGCCAAGTCCTTCATGACAATGCCAAATTTTAATCCCAAAGCCGTTTTTCTATACAGTTCGATATTCAATACAAAATGTAAGAATGCTAACCAGTTGATATCCCACAGCTAAGAACACAAACTTTATCCAGTGGCGCTGCAGGATTGATCTTGGCGACGCAGCCAACATGCACAACCGTATATTCGCTAAAAGTGGATGTTCCAAGAAAATGATATATTGGTTGCCCGTTCTTGGAAAACCTCGCCTTGCCATCACTAAGCATGATGCCACGCTCTGTGTTTATCCTCAAAGTTTCACACATGTTGCTTTCTGCTGATTTGCAGTGACGACATTCCTTGCATTCGCCAGTGAACACGGGAAGAACATGGTCGCCTGGTTTGAGATCTGTGACATCTTCACCTACACTCTCGACGATTCTACATTCATACAATGAATTTTTTTTTTCCAGATAAGTAACGAGTATGAACTTCATAAAAAATATGAATTCGAGAAGTTTTGTTCAAAGTTAATCATACCCTCCAGCTTCATGACCAAAGATGCGAGGAAAAAGTGGTGTTTGCCCCTGAAACGAGATTGTCCACAGCTTAGTCTTAATCTTGTTAGCTATAGTATTCATGTCAGTGTGTTTTATACCATGTTTAAAAATATCTCTGTTTTTTATTCTTTCTTTCAGTTGAGGTTTTGGCTACTTTTGGTTATGTGAACTAGAGATCGTAGTAGTGAGGAATTTATATTGCCATTGAGCATTGTCTCGAAATTTCATTCTTCTTATGCTAACAAGGGATTATCATACTAGTTCTCTTCAGCTAGTGATAAAATCAGAATCTTGACCAGACATACATCGTATCATGTTACAATTACTCATTGAGAAACAACAAAAATACACCTAATAGTCTAGTTCTTTTTCTGAGGTCTCCTACCTAACAATGGTTCTTGTTAGCTTTTCAAAAGACAGTCGATGTTACGATCTTGATTTCGTGAGAAACTATGAAATAATTAATAAGTATGGGAGAGCGTCTGAAATAAATTAGTACTCTAGTCTTGGTCACTTTCATGAACTTTCGGCCGGCCTAACATAGATGGCTCAAATGCAGAGCACAATCCCAAAAGTATGAACACGAAAAGAAAACAGATCCACAAAGAACTGCGTGGTATATAAATGTGAAGTACACTCAGCGAGACACATTTCGGAAAGAATCCAATACCTTGGCTTCCCAGAAGTGCAGATCCGTGTGGCAAAGTGAGGTGAAAAGGATCTTCAGTCGAACTTCCATTTTCTGCGGCGGTGCCACCTCCACTTCTTCGATCACCAGTGGCTTCCCTGCCTCCCATGACACGGCGGCTACAAGAAGACAAGTGTCAGTCAAATTAATTAAGACAATCCTTCAGATACGGAGATCATCAAAACCCAGTTCCTAATTCAATCGAAACCCAAGGAATTTTTAAAATATCAACAGTTGGCTTTGATCAAGAAATGACCTTTGCATCGAATAACTTGCCCAGCTGAGCTCGACATCGTCTCTTCTGTAGTGCAGTGCGCTAATGTTTGATCACCTAATTATAATCTTGCGATTTAAAGTTCAAGAACATTCATACATTTGCTGTCTGTAGCGCAGGGACGCGTGGAGGGGCTATGAAGTTACGTGGAGCTTAGTAATTTTATATCTTCTTCCACAAAAGCGTACAGTAATAATCTCTAGTTTCTAGTGTTCTCTTTTTATTAAAAAAAACAAAAGAACAAATCGGCCCGTGCCAGTTGGAATTGAGAAATATAACAATCTCGTCCCTTGTCTGTTTGAACCTAACATGTGTACTAGGATTAAAAATAATAACAAATTTATATCTCTATTTTGTCGATTGTTTTTTGGATTAAAAATGAAATCTATTTTCCAAAAATTCAAAAAATTTATTAAAAATCATAAAATTTAAAATATAGAAAATTTATTCTTTTAAAAAAATGCTATACAAGCACACAACACATGAAAAAATATTATAATTCTTATTATCAATCAATTAATTTGAATCAATTTCAAATATTATTTTAAATTTCTTAATAATGTTAAATTATATACTATGTGTTGCTAGGGTTTAGAAGTCTTTTACCATATCTCAACTGATTAAGAGCATATAAGTTGTTAAGATGAATTTCAAATTTGTTTTTCAAAATATTCTCTAATCAAATCGTTTTCTCTAAATCAAATGCTCTAATGAAATCGTTTCCCCTAAATCTTATAAATTTCAAATTTATAAGATGAATATTTTATTCAGCCTGATTTATAAAAAAAATATTATTTTTTATATTAAAAGTATAATTTTCATTTTAAGCATGAATCGAATCGATCCATTTAAGAGAAGTGATTAAAAAATGGGAAAAGAGACACATTTACACATGAAGTGTACCACATTTTGTATGACATAGTAACACAATTTTGTGGGCAGTGAGTGAACCCAAAGAAATGTTTTGATTGAGAATTTTTCACCAACTTCCCCTAATTTTAATTGTCTGGCTAATTAACTCATAGGAATAATTTTCAAAACAAAAATCGGTTCAGTTACTCCTAAAATTGCAATTTCGATCCATTATATAGATTTGTATGTTACTTATCTTGTTGATATTGGTGTTGGTGTTGGTTGGTGTGTAGAATTTTTGTGTATGAGCTCGTTTGATAAGATATTATATGATATGATAAGAAACAATGTGATTCTAAAATGATTGAGTTGGATGTGGAATATTAATTGATAAATAATAATATGTTTAGTTTGAATGATAATTAAATTTGACGTAAGGTGATAAATTTATAATTATCATTTTAGTAATTAATAATTATAATTAAAAAATTATATATCTTTTTTATATATGAAAGATAATATTTTAATTTTATATTTAATGATTTAATTGATATATGATGATGATGATAATAATAATAATAATAATAATAATAATAATAATAATAATAATAATAAATGTATAAATGGCAAACCAAACATTAGATGAGATTTGATTAGTAAATTAATATTATCAATCCTATCCAAGCAACTAAACACAACCAGACGCTATAATTTTTTTCCCTTCAATTTTTGCGTTTTTTTCATGTGTGTTGATGTAATGTTGACTTGACACTAATATGTCGCTTAAATGTGAAGTGCGTATTAATATATATTCTCGATGAAAATACTTAAATTATCAAAAATTTAAATTATTGGATAAAGACTGCAATTTTAATAATATAAATGACTAAATTTGTAAAAAGACAAATCCATAAGACGGAAACCTACAATGTTCTTGTTCAATTAATTACCAAGTGAAAATCGAAATGAACTATCAAACACAATTATAAGGCATATTAATTTTCATCGTAACCAACCGATGGAATTATACATAATTAACAGGGTTAAATGAATCGGTCTTTATATGTATTCGATTATAGCAAATGCATAAATCTTTAGGACCAAAAGATATTCATCAATATTTGTATATATTATGATCTTTTATGTGTGTGGTATTTTAGATATACCATAACTAAAAGATTAAATTTATCTAGAGTTTTGAATATATCAATTACTGTATCCACAACTTGACGTGAACTAGAACTCTGGTTAGGTCAGACTGAAAATCCTATAAATATATGTAGCCTCCAGTATAGACACACATACACAACAACACACAAATACACAAATAATATTCTCTCTCTTTTTGTAATTCTTGGAGAATCGCCGGTTATCTCCGAAAGTTTAAAATGTGCACGTAATCAGAATATTGTTGATCAGACAACCGCGAAAGGAAGAAAATATTGTTCGTGGGATTGTTTGAAGGAGTTGCTCGTAAATCGAGTTAGAGATCCAACAACAAAAGTGTGTCTTATTTCCGTTGAAAAGGTACACATAATTTATTGTTATACACAATAAACTCTAACAATCATGATAAACAATTTAGCATCAAAGGGGAATTTATAAAAATTCTAGTACACCAGAATTGACAAACGAATTGTCGGAAGGTGGGAAGCTAAAGGATATAATATTTACACCCCTTGTCATATTGGATAAGTTGCTAAAAGAATCCCGAGCGGTGCTCCATCGTAACCCTTCACGCAAAAATCATTTCCTACCAATCGCTAAAACCTAAATAGCGAGTTTACGCGTTTTCTGACGTACCAATGCATGGTGCAATTCCATGTCAATGAGATTACGGAGATATGTGCGGATGAGGGCGTAATTTGCTACATTCAATTAAAAATTGTGGCTACTTCTGATTTTTGGTTCTATTTAAGTCCCCCCTTCATTTCTTATCGACGATCACCACCACCACTGTGACAAGCTAGCTTATTCAAGAAATCAGCTTTTTGTTTCGAAGTCCTAACAATTAATAAATATTTGATTCAGATGATTAAAGAGAAGGCCCTGCGTTTGGTGTTTGGAGTTTTTGGTGTGTTTTTGTTAAATTTCTGATCGTTATTAATTTATTTTATTATTAAGCTATGTTTCTTTAATTTAGTCACTTAAACTGTTATCATATTTGTGACTCTTTTATGTTTTACTGCACAGGGAATGCTACTGGATTGTTTCTCTTCCTGTCGCCAGTGTAAGCAAATTTTTTTGATTGTAAAAATTGATGTCTTAATCCTTATATGTATTCCTCAGTTGCTACAATAATTTTTCATATTTTTGAGGTAAACTAATGGTTTTGATTGAAATATGATAGGGTGACATTTAAGAGGATCGTCACGAAAAGATCAACCGAACAATTCTCCGGCATTCCTTATGTCATGTCCTTACTCAACTGCTTACTCTCAACTTGGTAAAATATGTTTCTTTTTTTTCAAAAAAATTATGTTTCTGTATATATATAAAAATACTTGCTAGTTATACTAATCATGCAGGTATGGGCTTCCTTTCATAACAAAAGATAATGTCTCGGTGTCGTCGATCAACGGTGCTGGTGCGGCGATAGAGTCGATATATGTGTTGATATTCCTAATATTTGCACCCAAGAAAGAGAAGGCAAAGATTTTAGGGCTTCTGTGCTGTACTCTCTCCGTGTTCTCGGTTATTGCTTTGGTTTCGGTCTTGGCCATTCACGACGCCAATAAAAGGAAGAACCTCTGTGGTTTTGCCGCCACCTTCTTCTCCATAATAATGTATGCTTCTCCTTTATCTGTCATGGTAAGATACATCAATCTTTCATTAATCAAGAATTTTCTAAGTAGCGAAGTGTGGTTAGGGAGTAATTAACTAAGATGAAAATATTTTGTTTAATTTATTTGTGCAGATGATGGTGATAAAAACCAAGAGCGTGGAGTATATGCCCTTTCTCCTATCGCTCTTCGTTTTCCTTTGCAGCACTTCCTGGTTAACCTACGGGCTTATTGGAAAGGACGTTTTCATATTTGTGAGTTGTTATTTATTTCGTTTTCATTAGCTAGCTAGCTAGCTAGACGACCAAATATATATATCCAACAGATGCGTTTATTGTGTGGTTTTTATAATATAAACATTTCAAAATGTAAATAATAAACATGTGTGGTTTTTATAAAAGATTAAATTCGTAGAAGTGATTAAATTTATTGTTTGTGAAGAAATAAAGACAAATCATAAGTGAATAGAAACAAAAATGAAAAACTGAAAATCAAGAAGTGTCTAGTGTATATCAAATTAAGAATCACTTTTGAATAATTAGAATCATCTTTAAGATTTCATTTAAATTAAGCAAAATCTGATTTTAAAAAACACATCGAATGTGATTTTTTTTCTTTCAACAATCATTTTTTTAATGATTGCAAACACTACTATATATAGATTCAATATGGATATATAAGGATTTTGCTTAATATAAACATATTTTATGAAACCCAATTTTCAAGTGTAAAAGTGAAACAGTACTGATATATTAAAGATGGAAGGCCCGAAAAATCAAAATTTCTTAGCATTTCTTATATAAAAACAAACAAATTCGACCGAAAACATTACATGGTGTGCCTCAACAGGTACTGAAGATTAATTAGTTAACGATATTTGATTTTGATTTAATGTGAAATCATCATAAATCTGCAGGTGTCAAATGCATTTGGTTGCTTATTCGGAACGATGCAGTTGATATTGTATGCAATTTACCGCGATAATAAAGGTGAAAACAGCAATATAATTACCGCCGATGGCTCATTTGAAAAGGGGCCAGGGGCATCCAACCGTAACCAATCAAATAATTATTCTTAATTTTATTTTACTACATTTTCTAGCCGCTCTAATTAAATCATTGTTGAAAATATACTTTTTTTTATTTTTCTTTTTTTTTTACTGGATAAAGTTTTTATTAATAATTGTTGAAATAACTGCAAAGACCATATATATGTATGATGTATGTATCAAATGAAAGACTACTTATTATTGACCAAATTGTTTTTTTTTTTTTTTTTACTTTGATCCTCTAATCTATACCTTTTCACCCTTAGGGTTTGTCGAATATCCATATGATCCAAACTTTTGATACAACATGGTAAAAAATAATTAGACCATCACATACCTTGACGTAATTGCGGGTCATGAAAATAACCCGTTATTTTTATCCTAAAAGTAACATCTCATACGTATATCTTGAGGGACGTATACAATTCTACTGTTCTATTTAATTATATATCTTCGTCGTAAAAAAAAAACATAAATATCAATGAGTAGGTCTCTTGTGAGACGGGTCAACCATACCGATATTCACAATAGAAAGTAATATTTTTAACATAAAAAGTAATATTTTTTCATGGATGACCGAAATAAAAGATATGTCTCACAAAATACGACATGTGAAAAGTATCTGAAAAAATTCAAATAAGAATGGAAAGAAAACAAATAAGCACAATCAAAGGGCCCCAGAACCTTAAATGAAACACATCATTCAATCCGAATCGCCGCTGCAATAAATAACCTGCGTATTAAAGTTACCTTAGCCCAACGCAATTTCTTTCTTCTTCCGCATCTGTCGTTTAGTTTACACACTCTTTAAAATAATTAATTTTCAAAATTCATCCATATTATGTGTACGTATTTTACAAAATTTATACGTAACATTTAATTTTATGTATAAATAAAACAAGTATTTCGATTCTTGATCTTAATAATTAGAATCAGTGGTATGTGAGTACGTAGCTAATGATCAGTGATCACCACATTAACAATTGTGCCTGATTTAGTAATGAATTTGAATCCAACTCGAGTAGCCCTTGTCTTGAGGGCAATGTAACCTTCAAAACACCCTAGCTAACTGATTGCTATGCGTCTTCCCGATTTTTTTGATGATTGTGATTGTACAGATTTAATTTATGCTCATCCGTTCTACAAACAACAGCATGTTGGGATACATCGATAGCGGAATATATATATATATATATATATATATATATATATATATATAAACTGGTAAAATGATTTTTTTATTCATTAATTCGTCTTTGTGTTTCAGTTTATTAACTTTTCAAAATTTGGTCTTAGTACACTGAATTTTAATTTTTGGTCTAATTGTTGATATGATGCTGCACAAATCAACATTTTTCGACGTCACGTAAGTAATTTCATATGTCACGTCAACGCTTCGACGAAATAGAACAAAAAATATGCACCTGAACCAAAATTTAAATACTTAATGGACCAAAATAAAATATAGAACAAGTTAATGAAAAAAATAAGGTTATTTTCCCAATTATATTCTAGTACATGCACTCGATATATACGTATCAAAGATGATCTAAATGACTTAATTTTAATGCTTTCAGACCTAAAAAAGAATATTATTTCATTGGAATTGAATGGTTGGCATTTATATGGTTATATTAATTGACTTGAGTGATCAGCATATATAAACTGATCACACCTTATCAAAAGACGATGCATGAGTATTATATATATCCCCGAAGACGAGCTGCGGTTGTGGAAAGAAGAAAAAAAAGTGGGGAAAATAATATTCTTTACGTGAAATGAATGAGATATTTCAAAAATAAAAATTAGTGAGAAGCTTACGTGCAGCTGTCTGCATGCAACGTTGTGCACTCTCTTGTCTTTTCTATTTATGATATCCATGCAATTTCCATCGTCATCTAGAATATGCCTATTGGCACCGCCCGGAATTCCACTTCTCCTCCAATAATAATAATAATAATAATAATAATAATAAGTAAATGAATGAATGAATAAATAGATAGATACATGATTCGTACTTTATCATACTCCGATTAATTGCTTGCTAGTTTATTACTGGTATGATTCAATATTAGATTCAATAGAATAGCAAAATAAAATTTATTACGAAGGATGAGTTTTTGTGTGTGTGGGTAAAATGGAACGATTTTCATTAATTGTGTATGATGATTGACCAGCAGAGTATTAAAGAAAAAGAAACGAAAGGAAAACATGTGATATATAAGATTAAATCTGGTAAAGTTCAAATTTAAATCAAATGTAAAATTCTGAAAGGATTGAATTTTATATATTTTATTTAAAAATTGTGTACATGACTTGATTGAACTTTTGAAAGTTTATAGGGTGAACTCAATTAATTTCTTGAAGAGTGTGTGTCATCACAAAAAAAACGTGATTCTTCACTGTTCATTTTCAAAGATATGTTTTTGACTTTTTGGTATTAATTAATCTCAAATTTTGTTTCTACTCGATTTACTTACGAGTAGGTCTCTTGTGAAACGATCTCACGGATCATTATCTGTGACACGGGTCAACCATACCGATATTCACAATAAAAAATAATATTTTTAGTATAAAAATTAATATTTTTTCATTGATCACCCAAATAAAATATCCATATCACAACTATGACCCGTGAGACCCTCACACAAGTTTTTACCTTTACTTAATTAGAGTCTCAAACACTACAAGAAATTTCAGAATTAACAACACACATACGACAACGGTTTTAACTACAACGGTTTTTCATTTGCGACGGTTTTGAAAATCGTCGCAAATTGTAGCTACGACAACAGTGAAAAACCGTTGTCTTTGAGCGAACCATTTAACAACACTGGCTTTAACAACAGTTTTAAAAGGACTACGACAACCGTTGTCGTATGTCATTTTTCTTGTAGTGAAAGTTGGTCTAGTTTCGATTATGAATCTGATGATAATATTTTTATAAATAAATATAATTTTTTTATGGATACTTTTAATCTTAGTATTTTCTTCTCATTTAAAATTATCTTTTATAATTCATTCAAATAAATGAAGAGATAAACACATTATCTAATAAGTATATTTTTGTTATTCAAAGTGGATAAACTCTTATATATATATATATATAAACGGATCGTATTTTGTGAGATGGATATCTTATTTGGGTCATCCATGAAAAATTATTATTTTTTATGTTAAGAGTATTACTTTTTATTGTGAATATCGGTAAGGTTGACCCGTCTCACAGATAAAAATTCGTGAGACTGTCTCACAAGAAACCTACTAGCTCATAAATAAATACAGTTTCTTATTTCTTTTACAGCATATATATATATATATATATATATATATATATATTTCATGACTTGGTGTGGCAAACAATATGGTTGCTGTAAAAAAAAGAAGAGTATTTTATATTTTATTCAATTTTTTGAAGTTTAAAAAGTTCATTTAGAATGTTGGAAAATATGGTTTTATCAAATCAACGAACTTTTTACTGGCCTGCTAACTGATTTTTTCAGCTTCACAAATATAGTCACAAATTCTTACGTTCCTAACCACCAGACAGTTTAAATATCTGACTGATTCTTTGATTCCATTCAAGGAAATAAAGAAACAAGAAATAAAAGATAGCAAATGATAATATAAAATTAACCACCAATATATTATATTTTAAAAAACAATAAAAAATGGTTAGCTGTAATTTTTTAAAAATGAAATTCGCTATGCATGAGGCCATAATTCAAGTTCTCTCTCACAGTCACACTGTTGCTTTCTAACCCGTTTTGGTCTATATATATGTGTGTGTGCCTCTTCACTGATTTTCTCAACCTATGAAGCTCACACACGCACAACACACACAGCGTTCTTGAAACTGGAAGATATCTTCTTTTCAATTCTCCGGTGTGTTTTTGGGGTGTTTCTTGATCAGGGTTTTTCAGTAAACACAGTTCTTTGTTGAGTTTTGTGTTTCAAGAACACGAGGAAGATATGAAGAATACTCTGCATTTCGTCGTCGGAATATTCGGTGGGTTTTTTCCCATGTATACTCCGAAGAATATTTTCTTGGGTTGTTTTTTATTTTATCTTCGTCTTCTGATTTTATTGTTTTCCGGTCATTTTGCAGGGAATGCTTTTGCTCTGTTTCTTTTCTTGGCACCACTGTGAGCTTCCACATCCCCAGAATTAATGATCTGTTTTTGTGTGCACTTAAGGACTCACGTCTTTCATGCTTAAAATTATGGATCAAATGTAAATATTTTGTTCTTATGGCTCGCTTTGGCTGGCTGGATTCACTCTGTTGTTATGAGTATCGCTACCTCAAGATTGAAGAATTGTCATTTTTTTTAAATCTTTTTATCATCTTATTAAGGTACTTTCGAAAGGTTATAATTATATGATGATCTCTGATAGGATTACCTTCAAAAGGATCATAAAGAGAAGGTCTACTGAGCAGTTCTCTGGAGTTCCCTATGTCATGACCTTACTCAACTGCTTGCTTTCTGCTTGGTGAGCTTCTTGAAATTTTTTCAATCGAGCAAAGGTTTGCAGCTGTTTTTTCACATATAAAGATATTCTCCACCAAACATATTTAATTTTCTAAATATTTTCACTCTTTAATTTCCCATAACTAGAATGACATTCGAGCTGTCTCATTTTCTATTAGATCACATTAGTGAAAAAGAAAGTCGTACAAATTGGTAGAGTATGCAGATGATTGAATATTTTTCATGAATGAACTTATCTAGGTACGGTCTCCCCTTTGTGTCACCTAACAACTTGCTAGTTTCAACAATAAATGGCACCGGTGCTGCCATTGAATTGGTTTACGTGATGATCTTTCTCATATTTGCAATGAAGAAAGAAAAGGGCAAGATCCTGGGATTGCTCACTCTTGTCCTCGCCATTTTTGCAATTGTCGCGTTTGTTTCTCTATTCGCTCTCCATGGCAAAGGCAGAAAGCTTTTCTGCGGAATCGCGGCCACTGTCTTCTCCATCATAATGTACGGTTCACCTTTGACAATCATGGTGAGTTTCAATTTCTTTGTTTTTGTAAAATGTTTTTGTTTTCTAATGGTGTCTGAAATTATTTGGTTTCTAACACATTTCGCTTTTTGTTATCTATTTGCAGAGGATGGTGATCAAGACCAAAAGCGTGGAATTCATGCCCTTCTTCTTATCATTGTTTGTGTTCTTGTGTGGTACATCCTGGTTTGTCTTTGGCCTCCTTGGAAAGGATCCCTTTGTTGCTGTAAGTATATGATATTGAATTGCTAAAATTATGAGAGTGCTCACGAATCTGTACACAACTGATCATATTAGTACAATATTTCCAGATTCCGAATGGATTTGGCTGTGGATTAGGTACGGTGCAACTGATACTATACGCCATATACCGCAATAACAAAGGCCAGACCCAGAAAGGTGCTACTAGTGAATCCCTGGAGATGGAGAAAAGCACCTCCAAGCCCCATCAGGAGAAGCCATTAAACAAACATCCATCACACGACGAACAAGTCTAAGTCTCCGGCCCAGGAAACGATCGTCGAATTCACAACTTCATACTCTGCAGAATCGTTTCTTTTGCTAACTCATGATTGTAATCAGAATGGATTTTATCGTAATTTCCGAATAACATAGGTTGTCTGTTGGTTTTATGTTCGATCGTTAAAATTTCGTTTCTAAACTTCCAGTTCCAAACAATCCATGGCTCTTATCATTTGGTTCTTGTTTCCAGTCCGTATCTTTTTGCTGAATATTTAAATTTTAAGTTTTAAAACATACTAAAATCGTCCCATATATGTACAGTAACCTAGTTTGAAATACACATATCTTCCCACATGGAGGCATTTCACCACATTAGGTACGCTACCACGACAGCTATCCTACAAATACTATCTTTTATTAGAACCAAACATTTGGCTCCAAAAAAACAGATTAAATTTTCATCTGCAATTTCTCATAAAAATTAAGTTTAATTTCACCCTCGGTCTTCGTTCAATCTTGCCACTCTTCTTCCTGGATCGATCTTGGTTCCTACTTTGATGAGATAATGGTTATTGCCATGCCAGAGATAGAGTTGGGCGGTGGAGGAGCCAGGGATGTGTTTTAAGGGTGTCTTTTGTCACTCTGATTACACATGTAGCCATATTTGGGATATGCTAAAGTCTGGCATCCAAATATGAAAACGACACTACAACTGGGTTCCAAAGGTGAACCACATGCTGACATGCATGTCCTATCATTTCTCAAGATCTGCTCAGGCTACACAATTCCATTCTAACTTGCTTTCTAACACTTTCTTTAACTCGATAATTACACACACATATACATTTCTGTCCCAACTTGGTATGCCTCTGGCATGTGTTGATGAGTTGAATGAAATACATTCCTATCTCTCACATTTATTATCTCAACTCAGCTGTTGCAATATGCTACTCTGGTAATAACAGGAAAAACTATTTAAAAACAAGAAATACAAGGCCAAATATATGTGAAGATTAGAACTTTTAATGAAGATGAATACTAACTAAAATTTAGCAAAATAGTATAAAGTTGAACCTTAATTGAGTCAATACTAAGATTACATTAGAATTTTTAGTAAAACACTGAGGCACCCTATAACAAAAAAAAAACTTGATGCCAGTAAAAATTTAATTTACGCTTCTAAATAATCATGAAATGAACACACATGTATCTAAATCCATCATCTCACATGATAGGTAGAAGGAATGGCAAACAAAGCAGTGAATGATATTTTCCTGTCAAAAAAATATGTTGGTTTCCCTAGTACTGCTGGCAGCCAGGCCCTTGAATCTTCAATGGGGTGTCTAGAAATGCTCTTAGCTCCAATCACCTTTCCCATGCCTACGTCTAGTAGTCAATTGCTCGATTTGAAGTCAGTATTAAGCTCATGTATAAAAAACAATGCACAACTTGCTTTGAAGGCATCATGCAATTATTCTTTATTCAATACAGTTTAACATACATACACACTCATTGGAATTCAAACATGAATTTATAAGATGCACACAAGATTCCTATATATAACGTTCGCCATCCAAAGAAAGGTCTACATCATGGAAACTGGCAGGGGTTAATCGTGCACGGCCTATTGAGATATTAAGCTATGTGTTTACCTGGCCTGAATGCAAGAACATGGTAATCATTATACGTGCTTACATTAATATTGCAATAATAGATCGTTGTAATGAAAGCCCCAGGGACGTAGCCAGAAAAAGTTTCGGTCTGGGCTAAAAATTTGTGGGCTAAAATTTGTGATATACTCAATGTTATTTTATTTTTTAAATTTGTGGGCTAAAATGTGGGCTAAAATGAGCTAAAATTTTAAAAAAAAAACTCCATCCATATTTTTAAATAAGCCCAAAAATCAAGCCGGGCCTGGAGCCCACCCCAGCCTTTGGGGTGGGGCTCCGTCCTGGAAAGCCCTAAGCCAAACATATAATTTTATCAGAAATTGGGGAATTTATTTTATTTATTTATTTATTTATTTTTTGAATTGGCTATTGGGAAGGGCTTGTTACAATTATGTCTTAAACTCAGAGATTGTTCCGAAATTAGTACATTGTTGCTAAATGGGTTATAGACCATGGATAAAATCGGGATTTAATTAGTGTAGAATTAACTGAAAAAAATAAAATTTGATTTATGAAATGATTAGAAATTGTAATTTAATCATGTCATTTGTGTTTTACAAATTTTTGGATTTTGCTAGTGTGATAGTGGTAGGTTTTATCGTTTCTGATATAACAATTCGTCTGGTTCGTTTTAATTGTTCTTGAAAGTGCAATTCAATCCGTTCGATTGGTTTGGAAAAAGATTCGATCCGTTCAGTTCTAACCGATTGCTCACTCATAAATCATACATAATAGAATCTATTAATTATTAATTGATAATATAAAAGTCATTACTTGATATGATGAATATAGTTACTCTTTAATCATGTTTTTAAATTATTTCTGGTTAGGGGTAGGTTTCTTGTGAGATATTCGTTATGCAAAAGTCAATTCGTTTCATATTAGAATGGAGAAATAATAATTTTGATATAAAAATAAAATTTTTCATGAATCAGATCAAAAGTTGCGAATGAGACTTTCAAACATAGGAATTTAGGGAAAAAAGTCACGTTATACATAGAATGATAGAATGACAATATTATAGGTTGAAAATAAAATTCAAGAGAATGAACAGCTAGGGATTGAAGGTGTAGCTTACTAGGTTGGACAATGATACAGAGAAACGGACCTCAAATGACATATTATTATGTTTTAAAAAAATTAGTAAATGAGGAATCATCTCGATTTTAAGCACTTCAGAGTGAGGGACCGGGTCCAGCCAAACTGTCAACTAAACTCAAGTTGCAAATAACGACCGTTATCTATTCTTTGCCTTTCTATTGACGGCGCTTCTCTCCGTCAACGATAACACGTGCTCAGTGCCACGTACGCTCCTACGCTTCTTTGTGATATGTACGTACGTAACAGCTGACAGCTGTTATAAATTTTTTTTTTACATGGTCCTTTGCCAAATTCTAAAAAAATCACTGAAATATTTTTTTAATCCTTATCTATAATCTAGACTTCAGAAAAAAATATAAGATAAATTGTTTAAGATTTTCATGTTTGTATATATGGTATATAAGGGTATTTTAGATAAATATAAAATTATATCATGATCTCAAATAATTAATTACAGAGCACCATAATATTATAACTAAGAGATCGTAACACACACGATGTATATGTTCCATAAAAAATGTGAAATCATAAGATATTTATTATTAAGTCGATATTTGTGTATAAAGTAATTTTTGTCTAAAATGTGGAAATTATTTTAAAAATAAAAAGAATATTTTGTAGCTTTAAAACAACAAAGTTTAAATTTTAATAAGATCGATTTATATGCTTACTCACAATATAGACAAAAAACTTGTATGAGACGATATCACGAGTCGTATTTTATGAGAGGATCCCTTATTTGAGTCATTCATGAAAAAATATTACTTATTATTGTGAATATCGGTTTGATTGATCCGTATCACATATAAAGATTCGTGAGATCGTCTTACAAAAAACCTACTCCACAATATATAGCGGAAAAGCACCCAGCAGTCTCTCCCTGAGTGTTCATTTTTAGGTTGACCTCTCGTCTTCTCGCAATCTTCTTTATTCATGTTACTAAAATTCATATCAATGTTTTTTCTTTCTGAAAAACTAATTTTTCTTGTTCAAATCAAAACTTAAAAAATTTAAAATATTACAAACCCCAAAACACGTACATGCGACAAGTGGTTGGGACACGTTGTAGTATATGCATCTTCTCTCCGTCTTTAAAAGTATAGGTTTGTGTACCGCCTCACAATTTTGTGTGTCTTTATATATGTATATATCAACGATTTGTCTACATAATAATATATTGTTTGAAATGTAATGTTCAAATCCATAAAATTAGTTATTTAAAAATTTATGACTTACTTAGGAGAGAAATTATATATTTTTGTTTTTCCAGAAATGTGTGTTTGTACATTATATATATATATATATATAATAATATAATTGTCCGTTCCGATCTTGGGCTTTTTCGGGGACTTTATCCCATCTTGAATTCTCACTGTGGCCTTTTTCCTCACGGACTTTCCACATGCGTCATTACTCTTAAGACTCTTCACACCAAGTTGGTGGAGTGATACTTCCCCAATTCTCGAACTCATGAATTCTTGGCACAAGTACATAATTTAAAAAGACTTGATATCAGTTGAGCTACTGTATAATATATATATATATATATATTATATGTTTTTTGTGAAGGAAGAAAAATAAATAAAAATAATAAAAGAAGAGATTTGACTTCGTTTGAGAGAGAAGGGGAAAAGCAGAGGAAGAATAACGAGGAAAACTAAATCGGATCTAATAGATATTTGGCGTCCGCAATAAAAACCCTATACTATTACATTACACACACCACCAGCAAGCAAGCACACATTTTTCTCTCCTCAGACAATAAAAATTATTCTCTGTCTTTCTCTCTCCGGTGTGTTATTGGAAGATTTTGGGTAGACTTTTTTTTGACAGCTATCTATATCTATATTGTATGCATACACTTTAAATTGTATCCATATAAGCTATCTATATCTGCATGCTTTCGATTTGGGTGGTTTTTTTAAGGAAATTAATCTTGTTTCTAATTTTCTATTACTTGATGATTTAATGGAGTAAAAAAAGTACAGAGACACTGTATGATGTTGAAGTTCAGTTTTCTGGATTTAACCGACGGCGGTGTTGGAATCCCACTGTGGTAGGTGTGTGTTCTTTGTTTTTTTAATTTTTAATTTTTTTGCTTCGAAGTTCTTCTATTCGTGTTTTGTGTTTAGATGTATGAGTGTCTATATGTAGTTTGAGGTATTGGAACCCTAGGATATATAAATCGCTGCATTTTGGCTTTCGATAAGATTTAGGTCTCGATTGTGTTCTGTTCATTGTTCATTTTTCGGTCAAGGTTGCTCTTTTTTTTTTCTTCTCTTTTAGATTTGTGATGAGTTGTTGTCGAGGATATCGTGTTTTATTTTCCTTTTTAGCTGATTTAGATGTCTCTCTTTTTGTTAAAATTTTTATTTTTCCTATTGTTTATCAGATTCTTGGAGTTACTTTTTTTGTCAAGATTTGATTTTTCCTCGTTTCTTTTGTTAATTTTCGGAATTCCCTTTTGTCTTCTGCTTTTGTTTTGCCCTGGGAATATTTGTTATTTTCCAGGAGATGAAGATGAGGCATCTGAGTTCTTAGTTGTTTGGCTTGTGCAGGGATTAATCGGACAGTGGCTGAAAGATTGTTACTTGGGTAGAAAAAAAGGCAAATTGGCAATGTTCAAAGACAAATCTATCATCTTTAATTTCAGAGTTTCTATGTTTCAATTTACGTCATGCAAAACAGATAATTATATCCTATGGATGATAGTTATCCCTTTGTTTCTGTTCACAATAAACATTTCAGAGTCAATCCACATTCACATTTTCAGGAAGGTTTCTTAGGTTAAATTTATTAAGGCAGTGTTATCTTAGTTGTTCGGTAGTGTTGTAAATTAAGTGTGTTGCTTTAGCAAAAAATGCAGCCACAAGGGCCTCCGACCCCGCTTGCTGGAGCTCAGCAGGTTTCTCCTGCGCTATTGAGATCAAATTCTGGGTTTATGAGTGGACAGGGTGGTGGAATTTCCGCACAGAATGCATTTCCTTCTTTGGTATCACCTCGAAATCAAATTAATAACATGAGCATGCTTGGGAATGTTCCCAACATTCCATCGTTGCTACACCAGCCATTTGGGAATGGTGTTCCAAGCTCTGGGCACTCTGGTCCTGGAAGCTCCCAGCGGGGGATCATTGATGGTGGGACAGAGTCTGACCCACTGACTAATGTTGGAAATGGTATGGAATTTGATCCACGGTCATCATCTTATTTGTCTTCATCTATTGCCACCAATTCAAATTTTTCTGGTCAAGTTCAAGGGCGACAACAATTTTCCAGCCCTTCTGGCAGCCAGATGTTGACAGACCAGCAACAAGCTCAACAACCTGATCCTCAGAGTTTTCAACAAAATTCACAGTCGATGCAACAGTTTTCAGTTCCCAACAATCCCCAACAGCAGTCACAATCCCAGCAGCAGCAGCAACAGCAATTTCAAGCGATGAGATCTGGATTAGCTGGTATTGGGTCTGTGAAGCTGGAGCCACAAATGACTAGTGAGGAACCACCACCACCACATCTGCAAGCTTTGCGGAATCTTGGTACCGTTAAGTTGGAACCCCAGCAATTACAAAGTATGAGGAGTTTAGGTCCTGTCAAAATGGAACCCCAGCATTCAGAGACGTCTATGTTTTTACAACAGCAGCAACAGCAACAGCAACAGCAACAGCAACAGCTCCTTTTGTCCAGGCAGTCCTCTCAGGCTGCTGCAGCGGCGCAGATTTTGCAACAACAGAGGCTTATGCAAATCCAACATCAGCAACAACAACAGCTCTTAAAATCTATGCCCCAACAAAGATCTCCCATGCAACCTCAGTTTCCATCACAGAGTATACCTTTTAGGTCTCCTGTTAAATCAGTGTACGAGCCAGGAATGTGTGCCCGTAGGCTGACGCATTACATGTATCAGCAACAGCATAGACCTGATGTAAGACATTGATATTTTGTTAGATATTCATTTCAATTATTCGACAGCTGAAGAAATTGTTTTGTTTGGCCAACATTCCTTACTTGTAGGACAACAATATCGAGTTTTGGAGAAAATTTGTTGCAGAATATTTTGCACCTAATGCTAAGAAAAAATGGTGTGTCTCGATGTATGGAAATGGCCGACAAACTACCGGAGTTTTTCCTCAGGTTAGTTGGGCAGTGGAGAAATAAATTTAACTTCGTTTAGGGTTTTTTGACTCATTTTATGCCATCATTAGTTCAGATACTTGATTTCTTGTCCATCTAAATTTTTAGAACTTGGAAGGTATGGATCATCTTTCAGATGTATTATAAAACTTTCGTGTTCAACTGGTACTGTTTTGAACTGGCATATTATGATGACATGTTATCATACATGCAGGATGTTTGGCAGTGTGAAATTTGCAACCGCAGGCCTGGCCGTGGATTTGGTTTGTTTCCTTCTGCATGTTGCTCTGTGTCAATGTGACTTGTGTGGTTAATTTGTCTGCCTGACTCGTCACCGTTTTGTAGCTTTGTTATAACCGATTTGGCATGATCTTGTTTTTTTTAATCAAAATTCAACCCTTTCCCGAAAAAAAACAAAAGGACAAAGTCGAGGAAGCTCATAAAAGTAGAAGTAAAAATTACCTCACAGTGTAACAGTATTTTTATGTTGTCAGAGGCCACCGCCGAGGTTCTTCCCAGGCTCTTCAAAATTAAATATGAAAGTGGCATTGTAGAAGAATTGTTGTATGTTGATATGCCTCGAGAGTATCAGAATTCCTCAGGGCAAATTGTTCTTGACTATGCAAAAGCCATACAAGAGAGCGTCTTTGAGCAACTCCGCGTTGTTCGTGATGGCCAGCTTCGAGTTGTGTTCTCTCCTGACCTCAAGGTTACACCAAGGACTAGCAGTTTCTCCTTGTTACTTTAAATTTATAGTGCTCCTACTTTATCAATCATCTGTTTTCCATTTAATCAGATATGCTCCTGGGAATTTTGTGCTCGACGTCATGAAGAGCTTATACCTAGAAGACTGCTGATACCTCAGGTTTTAATTATTTTGAGATCTAATTTCGTTTCTGTTACTGTTGTACACCTACTTTTCTTTAATAATAATTATTCAAGGCTTGCATTTTGCAATTTCTTTGGCTGGCCGGAGGAGAATTAGCATGCGTAATCATTAGCTCCGTGATCTGGTTATATATCTCACTATCTTGCGGTAAACTGCAGGTCAGCCAACTTGGCAATGCTGCACAAAAATACCAAGCTGCTACTCAGAATGCATCATCTAACATGTCTGTTTCCGAACTACAAAATAACTGCAACATGTGAGTTTTAATTATTTGCTTTAATAAAGATCTTGAAAGGCATTCACATTTTATATCATTGTTGATCTGGTTAACTTGTTCCTTCTTTGCCCTTGAAAGTCAATACCTAGTTACATGTCAGTTAACTACCTATTTGTAATGTTTCAAGGATGAAAAATTAGTTTTCAACACCAAAATGAAGCTCAATTTTCCTTTCCCAGCTAAATTCCTAAATATTGGTTGACATTTGCAGAAAATCCTTTTTTAATTTGACACGGTTTAGGCAATTTCTGTGCGTGTTCGTGCAACTGAAATACTAGAAGTAGGTTGAAGAACTTATTCTTTTTTTGAGAATGTATCTCAAAATTTTTCTTATTGACTTGAGGCAGGGGATTTGGGATGCTTTTTTACTTCCATTGACATAACCAGTGGTTTTCTCAGGTTTGTTGCTTCAGCTCGTCAGCTGGCCAAAGCCTTGGAAGTGCCGTTAGTAAATGATTTGGGATATACAAAGAGATATGTCAGGTGCCTGCAGGTGATGTTGCTTTCTCTTCTATTACCGATTTCTTTCTTTAGCAAAACATTGATGAGTTCTGTGACCAGCCATAATAGGCACAAATGTTGAAAATAGTACCTTAAAGAATATCCATCTTCTGAACTGAGAAGTTTCTAATGTTCACGATTCACTCCACTCTTTGGGAAACAATGTCTTTTGATAATGTAATAGTAAGGCAGTTAAAACTGTCTTTCGTTCTGTTAACCTATACATGTCTAGGTATAGCTAGCAACAGCTGTATTCTTGCGTAAGGTGTTCATACTCTCTGCTAAAACTGATAAATTATGACCAATCCTTACATTTTGTCGCACAGGACCTGCCCGAAGAATGCAGAAAAAGATAGATGAATTATCTAATATTTTGTCATGATCTCATGAAACTATACGAAATCGGTGTTTCAAGCATGACACGCATTTGTATGAAATAGGTGCCATTCTTTTGACTTGGACATAAACAAATTTTGAATTATTATGGCACGGGTTGTTAAATAATTAGCTTTATGTTATCAACTCTGCTGAATTTTTAAAGTGAAAAAATTAAACTTAATCTGTATGTATACCATACTCAATGCAATCCAACCCTTTTTGAGTTTCCACCCAAACCATAAACATGAACGAGGCTATACCCGAAATTGATATTGGTTTAATATTGACATTCAAAAGGCTAAATTTTGTGGCAAATGTTATTAGATACAAAATATAAATTCGAGTCTGGTTGGATTCAGTTTTATAAAAATCAACTACCTGTTGAATATACATCTTCATATGAAGCTCAGTAGGAGTCTTCAAAATCAGTATGAAAATAACCTCCTTGTTATTCTGATGTTTAGATGAAGGAATATAAACATATCTCTCATACAGGGCAATAACTAAAATTCCTAATACACGGCAATAACTAAATTTCCTAATTTTATTGTCGAAGAATGATGACAATGATACTTTATAGAGCTGGGATTGCAGTCAAATATTTTGCACTGTTTACTTGTTAGTACTTGTTGATTATTATTGTTTGTTTTTTTTTGGTCTGCTGTCATTGCTGTATGATTATGGTTCTTCAACCGTACGAAAGATTTCTTATTATTTGTTTGAATCTGTGGATGATGATTTGCTTTATTGCTACTGTTAACATTGTTGCAGATATCGGAGGTAGTGAATAGCATGAAAGATCTAATTGATTATAGTCGTGAAACTGGCACCGGTCCCATGGGTAGGCTTTGTTACTCTTTCTGGATTATCTACTTCCGTTTTGTTTAATGATCATGGGACTAAATACTAATAGACTAAAGCTGGACGATGGACATGAATGCTTTTAAAACTCTCTCATGATTGTAAATTGGAAAAATGAAATTCTAGGGACCATGGTAAGATGGTGTTTTCCATTTCATCTTCAACATTGACTACCTATATCTTTGAGTAAAACATTTGTAGCAAACATGTTGGCTACTCTGATAGCAAAAGTAAGTGATTTGCAGTAGTGTTTACTCTTCTGCTGTGAGGTACTCCTCTTTGGCTATGATTCTTAAATTGATTTTGATTGCATGCATTTTCTATCTACACTTTTCACCAACATTACTGCAGTAATTTTGTTAATTTTCTCGTAAATTATTACTTGTTGAAAACACATCTTTTAATTTGAAGAGCGATAATTGAAAATTATGTCACTCGGTTCCTGATGTGACGATTTCTATTTCAAAATAATGAACTTTGGAAATGTGTGTTTTTTTTTTTAAAAAAAGAGTTATAACTTTAGAAATGTTTCGTCTCGGAGGCTATAGTTGCTGGTTGGAAGGTCAACTATGTGCATGTACATCAGTCTTATTAGATGGATGATGCTGTCCATTCTTCCTCACCAATCTTAGCACACTTATTTTAATTTACCCCAATTCTACGACTCCTCTTTACAGTTAATCTTGTTGTAGGCTTTATTACTGTGCTAGTTATTTCATATGACCCTAGCATATGGGAAGATTGTTTTATGTTTATGTCCGATGGGGATTTTTGTTTTCAGATAGTTTGGCCAAGTTTCCTCGAAGAACAAACCCTTCACCGGGGTTTCAAGGTCAATCTCAACAACCTGAGGGTCAGCTACTGCAGCAGCTGCAAAGACCGGGTCAAAACTCAAACAATGATAATGCTGTCCAGGCTGCATCTATGCAGCTTGCTTCTAATGGCATGCCAAATATGAATAACACAAACTCTGTGCCTGCAACTTCATCTACCGGTACCAGTGTTGCACTTCTCCATCAAAACTCAATTAACTCTCGACAGCGAAACTCTTCCAGTGCAAATGGCCCTTACGGAGGTAGTGGTGTTCAGATGCCATCTCCGGGAGCTTCGAGCTCCATGCCACAAACTCAGCCTCCGTCATCCTCCTTCCAATCCCACACACCATCTTCATCTAATAATGCACGCTCAACTCCACATGGTAGTTTATTGGGAGCTCCTGTTAGCTCCTCGGTGAGTTCCCCAAATGTTTCTATGCAGCAGCCTGCTCTTTCTGGTGACACAGATGCAAATGACTCACAAAGCTCCGTCCAGAAAATTATACATGACATGTTGATGTCTTCACAGCTTAGTGGCGGTGGTATGATGGGCATGGGGACTATGGGCGGTAATGTTAAAAATGTAAATGGAATGTTGCCAAGCAATAATACCAGTATAAATGGCAACCATATTCTTCTAGGAAATGGATTGGCCAACGGTAATCCAAATATTGGCAGTTCTGGTTTTGGAATTAGCGGCAACAGGCTCGGACAATCACCAGTGGTGAATGGGATTCGAGCTCCAGCAGGGAACAACTCTCTGTCTATCAATGGTAGAGTAAGCTTGGCAATGGCACGCGATCTGAGCACAAATCAGCAGCAGCAGCAGCAGCAGGATGTGAGTAATCAACTGCTTGGTGGTCTTGGAGCTGTCAATAACTTTAGTAACCTTCAATTTGATTGGAAAGGATCTCCTTGATATGATGTGTTCTTATGGCACTGGCCTTTTAGTAGTAGCTGTTTGTGCAGCATAGGAAATCTAGAAAAATTTCATCCAGTTGACAAGATGGGAGATGCTCGACAAAAAAATGATAAATGAGTAGTCAGTCGCTTCACTTCCTCGTTGTCCTTGTTTTAGAGAGGAATATGTAATACTTCTAACTCGAATTCCCCCTCGTCGTGAGCCAATGAACAGCAGGAACGACTGGGTCAATGAATGCACAAGGCATGTACACTCGCCCTTCAACCAAGTTTCGCCCTGGGCTAAAGAGCACCATGTCTCAAGTTTGCCTGATATGTGTATATATGTTACATGGATTGCTTTTAAGCTTAAGTTTATTGTGTTCTTTTAAACATCGCTCGAAGTTGATTCACGCATTTGAATTTCATTCGTGGAGCATGGAATCTTTGGTAATTAGTTACTGGAATTACTCTCGATTTGCCACATTGAAATGGATTTCTTGTGCATATTGCTCGACCGCATTTTTTTTCTCAGTTTTCGACCTCTGAGAACAAACCCCTTGTCCAAGAACTCTGGATTATCTGAAATCATCAAACCACAACTCATTCCTGTACTTTTTTTGAGAGTGGACGAGAATTTTCGGCTGCCATATCTTTGTAAAATTGGTTTTGCGTTCGTTGTCCTCGTATTGGAAGCAAGCGGCATTGAGTTTTGTGACAGACAACATTGGAAATACTCGAATATTCTCTCCGTTTTGTATATTTAGGTTGGTTTGTCTTTTTATTCAAAGAAAGTTTTCTTAAATTTTTTTTGGAAAGGTAATTTAAAATGAGGGCTTATTGGTAAAAAAACAGTTAAAATAATATTAAATATGGAAAGTTGATTATATATTTGATCTTTATATTTGGGATGGAAGTAGTATGAAATGTTAAATTAAATAGAAGTAAAAGCTGAATTGCGGAAAATATCGCCACCAAAAGGTAAGTTTTATTCAACATGTTAAACGATTCTTCCCATGAAAATTTTCGAAGTAGCTTTCCTTCGTAAAATCCCGTGGAGATTACTGCTCTCCTCAACGCATTAATCTCGAGCATTTGAGGAACAAAACTGGCCATTGCACTTTGACGGTCGATAACAGGTCTGATGCATTGCTGATACAATCCAAGAATGTGCGAGTGATATTTATTATTAATCATCTTTTTCAGCTGCCCTTGATTTTTGTATGAAGATTTCATTGTCATTTGCGAGCATCACTGATTTGTCAACCGTTATTCCTATTAGTATTTTAAGATCAGTGGACGGTGAGGTCTGATTGTTCCTCAAGATTTCGATGCAATTTCCGTAGTCCGATGATTGATAACATATTTGATTTTGAGGATTGTCTCCACGGTATCAAGACGAATCTTTCTAATGTGCTAATTAATGTCTTCACTCACACGTACCCTAAGAAACTTCTGGTCAGCCATCCCAGAATTGAGAATTATTTCAAGTCAAGCACGTTTAACTTTGATGTTTTTATGCAATGAGCTCTCGAAAAGAAGGACACATCTTTTTATATGAGTAGTGCATGTCAAATATTTTAAGGACTACTCATCTGCACAGTCTCATATCTGAACAATTTTAGAATTCATATCATTCCGGTGTGAGATCGTTTCATTCATATTCCATTCGCCTAGAACCTTGTCAGGAGCCGTTCATTGTCCGTGCAACCTATGTCCAACAATGATTAATATAATATACAACAATGTTATTTCCTTAAATATGATATAATATAGAAATGGTTAGTTCCTTGGTAGCTTAATAATTAATATAATTCACATTTTATTCTCAGGTGCTGTCGGGAATTTCTTGTTTTGCGATCGATATATAATGGAGTGAAAACACGTGAGAATATCTTGCAAGAAATTTAACAATTAGGGCAGCGAAATATTTTATCAGTTTTTCATATTTATTTTCTAATTAATTAATTATGTAATTTGCGAAAGTTAAGCTAAAATATAATGCCCATTCGCAAGAAATATCTCACCTGTCACAATCTCTAGTTTCACATACATTACCGTAATTGAGAATTAGAGGTTTTGAGTTGCCAAGCGAAAAGGAAAGATAAAATATATATTTATCAGAAATGATGATAGATAAAAATAAAAATATTGTATTCGATAATTTAAACAGATTAATTATTAAATTTAGTGCAAGGATATATTAATAAATTGGGTAGGGTTCGTATTAACTATTTTTCATCAAGAAATACGTATAGCTAGGAGGTTCGAAATTAGCTAGATATATAGATTTGTAGTTACCAACTGAAAATATTAATGAGAAAATTAAGAGCATGGATGTAACCCGACGTTTTTATTATCATTTTAAAACTTATTTATTTCTTCAACATCATAAGTTATATTCTTACAAAAAAATATTTAAGGATTTTTTATTAGAAAAATTAAGATAACGCAATCTCATCTTTTAAGATAAAATGATTTTTGTTGCAAATTAATGATCGATCCCGCTACATATAACATTTTATCTCATTTAATTACACTTTCTTCATGATTTGTCCTTCATCATCTAATTTTCCAACTCATTTATTGTTAATTAATTTTCCCTTACAATCGATTTTTCTTTTTCTTTCTCTGACGACTGATAATTGATATATCTGAACATCTTAAACACTTAAAATTTAAATTAAACTAAATATAAGAATAAATAAGCTATTAAACCATTTTATTACTTAAAAAAATATTTTAGCATGTTTAGAATAAATTTAACCATTAGGGGTTATTAATTAATTTATGTTCCATATTTGTTATAAACACGTACGTTTAACCCTGTCGTAAAAGAGAGTTACAACCTTTTTTTTTTGTACATAAAATAATTATACTATGTAGCAGTCATACTTAGTTGTAAAATTAGACAATTTTAAGAAGTAAAACTCAGTTTGAGGGGAACATTGTTTACTTGATTAGGCAATGTCTATAATATAAAGACATTTCACCACACATTAATTAAGAATTTGACACCGATTTTGCAACCACCCTATATGCACTGTTTTATGCTTGACTATTTGTGACGTTAATATATAAACTAAATCTTATACATAAAAAACAATATGAGAGCTAGGCATGCCATCAATTTCGTGGGTTATTGAATAATCATTCAGTTAAGAAATCAACTTTTTTTAATTTGTTTTTCCCTTTGCCATCTACATCGATCTGTCGATTCTACACAAGAGAACTACTGACTAAAATAGTACTAGTAATTTTCAATTACCCTACCAACACTTTCTCGAGCGAGCCATGTAGTGTGATCTACCTAACTTGCATAGTTTGGAGGCTACTGCGTCAGACCGAGGGTTTACCTATATAGCGCAAGGAAGTGGCCGTTGGTTTTAACGTCACAAAAAATACTACTAATTTCGCAATTATTTGCATGGTTCTTGAATTAAATTTGTTAATTTTATGAGCCACAAGATATGAGAAATTCTCCCAAATTAGTAAATGAGTTAAAACTTTTGAATCACTCGAACATTTTCACCGATCGAAGAAGCTAAGATTATGTAATGTAAATTAATTAATTAATTTTTTTATCTGATTTTTACAGTTCATAAATCATCCATCCCAAGGTAAAGAAATTACTATTTACAACCACGAAAAGATGTTAAACATGCTAAACTAATTACGTGCAAAATGTTAACTAGTTGCATTAAATAATATTTAGTCCTTTTATCTCCTTTTTTTCGAAAAAAAAAATCAAATCCCCCATTAATTACATAATGATTAAGGCTAATATGTCCTTTTTTTTAAAGTAAAGAGACATTGCATTCAATAATGTTATACTTTTCGTGCATATGTATATATGGAGAGATCACCAACCTTAACAACGATTTAAAAATCTCAAGGCTTTTAATTAATTTCTCATCACTTTCTCGATGTTGAGTTCTTAAGATTTAAAAGCCTTACAATCATATATATATCAAGCAAATTGGCTTATATATCATCTCTGAAAATCGAATTAAGCATCTAATCTTCGATTTGCAGCAGTCTCCTACATCTCTAATGTTCATTATATTTTTCTTCATATTTTTCCTTCTTATATCTTTCCCTTGCGATTTTTCGAATTCGAGGTAAATACTTATTTTTCCATTCGATTTTCATTTCTTTTTCGTAATTTTGATTTCTTCTGCTCTTTCTTAATAAATAATTGTGATTTCATGTCTTATGTAAATGGAATTCACACTGTTCTCAAAATCTTATTTTAACATCAACCGGCTATATACGTTAGTTGAACGTATGCATTTTTAATTCCAAAATTTCTTTTTGATCTGCGATCATGCGCAAAATTTTAATTCAATTAGATGGTTTTAATTTATTTATCAGATAAAAAAATGCCAATACTCAATTTGGTTCTTAAATTCCCTAAGGTTCGTTTTTATTAATTTTTAAATATTATTGTAGCTATAAAATAAATGGAAAAATTATAAAGTTCGACGTGTAAGTTTGTCTATATAAATAGACTTTCAGTTCTCTAAATGGCCAACATTTAGTTTTTGAGCAGAAAACTGGTATTTATTTTTACATTTACAAAAAAACATTTGTTTCATTTCTCATCAATTTTTAAATTAAAAGCTATGTATTTTGAAAAAAAAAATTTGAATGGACAAATATTACCAAAATAATTACAGTAAAAAATCTCTCCTCTTATATTTTGGATAACATATAATTACAAAGAATTAATGAATGATCTAGATTAATATTTTAACTTCCCTAAAAAATAAAGATTAATTTTTTTTTAACACAAAGTAACAATTTTTTAACCAATGACGTGCCATCAGTGAAAGAAAGAGTCTTTCAACATGGAGGAAAGTCATTTTGTGGTGCAAAAATATTCAAGCAAACAAGTTACTGTTCAAGTATATATCCACACGTCTAAATGAAACTCAACCAAACTATTTTGCGTTTTCATTACTGCTTACTTCTCTACTCGAGATCTCTCGATATATGAACTTTTTGCACCCGTTTTTTCAGTAAATCTTTGAGAATTTTCTGTAATAGATTGACATCTAAGAATATATCTATGGATGAAACTTGCGGTGGTTCGAGAGATGATACAAGGAGTACTACTTGTCATCGGGGGCACTGGAGACCTTCTGAAGATGATAAACTTCGGGAACTTGTTCTTCAATTTGGTCCCCAAAACTGGAATTCCATTGCTGAAAAGCTTCCAGGAAGATCTGGTATATATACACCAATTAAGTGTTTATTTCATGTTGTTTAGCTAGGGTATAATCCCTTTTTTTAGAGATCCTGTGTTAGGTCATTATTGAGCTACTAAATAAAAACTACGATTAATTCTAGACAGTAATTAATTTGAATTATGAATGAAGGTGAAGAGTTGGGATTAGGGTGGCTAGCTAGCTTTCTTCATGGGAATTTTTGATATACAAGTTTATTCAACCATTTGTTTTAATTTTCAATTTTTCGTTTATTAATAGCATCTTGTATTTAAAAATTTTGTGACCCTTGACAAGTATTACGAGAGGTCATTCGGCATCAAAAATCATAAAACTAGATATATGTATAAATATATGTATGCATATATCTTTGATGTGTTGCATCTTATAAAAAATTATATATGTTAGCAAATAATGAAAAATGAGACACAAGACTTCGTCTTTATGCCTCATGATGTATATTCAAACCTTCATTGAGTAGTCATCAATGAAGGTTAACATTTATCCGCCACCACCAATAGAAGGAACTCGAGGACCCCGTAGATTAAAGTGGATGTAATCTAACGTGCCCTTTGTCCGATGTATTGATGTGTTAAACTTCACTCGAGACTATTTTTCGAATAAACAATATTCACATAAGTCTAATTTTCTAGTATTCCGGCCAAAAAATAGTCTTTGCTGCTTACTTAGCTCTGCTAGACATTCTTCACTGATATGCCCCAGACGCATATGTCATAATTTGATGACATCACAATCAACCATTGATGAAACTTGCCTCTCATATATAACAATTAGGGAACCTCTTGAAACTTTTATGACTCCATCTTCTCATTTGAAGGTATATCCATTATGGTCTAGCATACCCAAGTATATCAGGTTCTTCTTCAACTCTGGAACATGTCTGACATTTGTCAAAGTTTTCATGATTCCATCGAACATTTTGATCTTTATTGTGCCTTTACCAACAACGTTACATGCTTTGTTGCATCTAAAAGGACATTGCCCTCATCCAAGGTTTGATAGGTTGCAAATCAATCCTTACGAGGACATATGTAATATGATCAGCCTGAATCAAGGATCCATTCATCGCCTGAATCATGTTCAGAAACTGTAAGAACATCTGCATTGTCATCTGCTACGGCAGTATTTCTAGAATCACAGGTCTTCTCTTTTCCAATGCCTTTGTGCTCTGGACAATCACTTCTTTTTTACATTGCTACCACTTGAATGTTCTAATTAAGTGTGAATTTCCATTCTGCCTCTTGCAAACAAACTTTATGTTGAGCCATCATTTTTATTTTCTGATACTTCTTTCTTCAACTCATTTGAATTTAAAGCAGCTTTACCTTCTTCCATAGTAAGAGTTTCACGTTTGTACATCATAATATCGATGAAATTAGCATAGGAATTCGCTAAATAGCATAGCATAATAATGGCTTGGTCTTCGTCCTCGATTTTAACATATATACTTTTTAGATCAAGTATAATTTGTTAAAATCATCGAGATATTCTTTGAAGAACTTTCCCCATGCATTTGAAGAGTGTATAATCTTTTTTTCAAATACAATCAATTCGTGAGCTACTTCGTCATTCACAAGCTCTTTATTTTCGACCATAATTTTGTTGTTGTATCTTCTTCCCCTACTTCTCGTAGAACCTCATCAGCCAAGCTCAACAATAATACATTGTGTGCTTTATCCATAATCTCATTCTTCTCAACTGCGTACAGAGATTCCGTCAGCTTGTCTCTACCTTCCAAGCCTTTTCGCTAAATCTTGATGACCAGTAGAGCTTTTATTTTTACCCACCATAAGGTAAAGTCATTTGTTTTAATTTTTTCCACCTCGAAATTTGTACTTGCCATAATTCCAACAACATATTAGACAAGTTCAATACCAACCCTACTTTAGGCAATATTCTCAAGAATATAGTTTCTGATATAGAAGATCAGCCAGAACTTAAATATAACAGCACACTTAAAATTCAAGATAAAATTACAACCAGAGCTCTGATACTAATTTGTTGAACTTTGATGTGATATATGCATCTTATAGACAATTATATATGTGAGAAAATAATGAAAAATGAGACACACGAAATTTATATGGTTCGGCAATTTGCCAACGTCAACGGGAAAGAGAGCAACAAATTTATTCTATGGAGAAAGTTTACAAGAGAAATTTTACTCACTCAATATTTTTCCTATCTCAACTTTATATAAAGAAACTCTCAATTTTTCTCAAAAAACTCTTTCAATTGCTTTTTATGTTTATCACTTTGAGATACTCTTCAAGGCCAATGATGAAATCTAATTATAAACAAATTTGATATGAAACATATGACTCAAAATCTTCCACATCCTTCAACTATTAATCATCATATTTATTAGCCATATATATATATATATATATATATATATATATATATATATATATATTATCATTATTTACACATCAGAAACCTGTTTGTTATATATTATTTCCACAATGTAATCCAAATTTATTAACTAGTAATTAATTTTCACGACCCTATGTACACTTGTTTCGAGAATTTATGATACATACATATTGATCAATTACATATATGATATGCAGGGAAGAGTTGCAGATTAAGATGGTTTAATCAGCTCGATCCAAGAATAAACAGAAGGCCGTTTTCAGAAGAAGAAGAAGAAAGATTGCTAGCAGCTCACAGATTACATGGCAATAAATGGGCACTTATATCCAGGCTTTTCCCAGGTAGAACTGATAATGCAGTGAAGAATCATTGGCATGTGATCATGGCTAGAAAGCAAAGAGAAAATTCCAAGTTTTTTCACAAGAAAAATAGATTTCAAGATCTTAATCCTCCAATAAATTACACCAAACCGTCCTCTAACTATGCTTTCCGACCAAAGAATTCAGGAATCCAAGAGGGTTCTGGCAAGAGAATCTGCTTCGAGAATGGTGGAATTTCCGAACTACACGGCCGATCATCCTCCAGTTTGCCCCTTTTGTGGCCTACTAATTATATATCATATCCTTATTATAACTCTCTTGGCTCATTGGCAAGAAATGGCCAATTTTTTAGTTCTACGTCAAATAGTTCAAATCACGAGAACAATTTCTGGATACTTGGTGCATATGGGGATTTATCAGTATTTAATGCCTTTAACAATAATAGGGCTCTCTCACATATAGGAGAAAATTCTGGTCATCTACATAAATCGAGACCGAATACGAAGCATCAGGTTGATGAGATATCCGTCCAAAAGAAGAATGTTCCCTTCATAGATTTTCTAGGTGTGGGTGGATCTCTTCTTTACTAGCAACATTATGTAGTTTCTTTCTCCAAGTTAAACATATATACAGCATTATATGTTGATCGAGGAAGATCATGGAATTGATATCCTAAAAAAGGGTTTGTTATGTACCTGGCACTGTATCTTAATTTTTGTGAATTATACAAACTATTTTGTAGGATCTATGATTTGATTTAGATTATATAATTTTCAGTTTTCCATTTATTACGGGTTGCAATATTCCTTGGTAATATTTAGCTCGAAAAATGGGCAAAGTCGTCCGATAAGTTGACTTATTTTGGAATTCGGTCTACTAATATTATTCATCAAAGTTGGATCTTAATTATTCTCTTGCTCTATATTATTTTTATTATTAGTAGTAGTCCTACTTACTTCGCTATAATATTGATATGATATCGAAATATGTTGATATGTATGATATAATCATGTCATGTCAATGTACCCAAACAAAATGTGACTAAAACAATAAAATTACTAGACTAACTTGTCAAACTATATGATATGAGCTTAGTAATGTCATATCTTAACTATTAATCTTCAATTCATGCGTATTAAATGAGACTATGTAAAATATAAATCGCGTGTTGATATTTACCATGAATTTGTTACAAGTTGCTTCAAGAATTGGTTTGCATGCATTGTGATATTTACCATGAATCTTGTATTCGAGAAGTAATTGCGTCCCGACCCGCCTATTTGATAGGCGGACTGGAAACCCCGAACTATCTATTTTATTACATTGTACTCCATTTCATTATGTCAGCATAAAATTTTTAAGACGTAAAATATTTCAGTAAATGTAACATAAAAATAAAAATCTAAAATAGATATGATTTTTCACATTTATCTTGATTGCAACACATCATTAGTTGAAGACATAGAACATCATCAATTATTAAAAAATCGAAAAAGAAGGTTATATATTTTATAGCATTATTGATTAATTCTTACATATATGTTAATATTGGCACTTGGACCTAACTCAACCCCAAAAGCTAGCTCTAGGGGGGAGGATTGTCTAAGACCATATATACAACTCCCAGGTTATTTATCCTACCGATGTGGGACAATTAACACACCCCTCTCACGCCCAGGAATGAACATCTGGAGCGTGGAGTTTACAAATGACCCAATTATGGGCAGAAGGGGTGGCCTAATTATAGGCAGTCCAACACATAACGGTGGAGCCCGGGCTCTGATACCATGTTAAGAATGGAACTTGGACCTAACTCAACCCCAAAAGCTAGCTCAAGGGGGGAGGATTGTCCAAGCCCATATATACAACTCTCAGGTTATTCATCCAACCGATGTGGGACAATTAACACACCCCTCTCAGCCCAGGAATGAACATCTGGAGCGTGGATTTTAAAAATGACCCAATTATGGGCAGAACGGGTGGCCTAATTATAGGCAGTCCAACACATAACGGTGGAAACCTGGGCTCTGATACCATGTTAATATTGGCACTTGGACCTAACTCAACCCCAAAAGCTAGCTCTCGGATGGAGGATTGTCTAAGACCATATATAAAACTCTCAGGTTATTTATTCTACCGATGTGGGACAATTAACAATATATAGTATAATTTTGCCGGCCCACAAACAGAGTAAGCACTTGTTAAATTAGAACCCAATTACGTAGAAGCCAGAGTCTATTCGGATCTCGATACCGTTTTCCACGTAAAACAAATATACAAACAAATTTAGATAACATGATCAAGAAAAGTCTTTCATGATAATTGAAGTCCAACACCTCTCGTTTATCCCCATCCTATCGCCTCTTCCACGCAAAGTTTCCGCCAAAAAATTACAGAATAATTAGATACAAATCTGTGAAATATAATGGATTTAGAACAAGAACACATGCAATTTCTTGGACTGTTTGGAGTATATTTTGAAGCCTACAAACTTATTTTTAGATGCAGACAAATTTTCAGCCAAATAACTCTCACTTTAATCCTCCCACTTGCCTTCATCTTCTTAGCTCATGAAGAAGTGTCTACTACACTCTATTGGAAGATCCGATTCAATAAATTCCGACTACATCATACTGTAGCCGGCACGCCAAAGTATGACAGGACCTAGTATCATCCGAATGGGCTACATATATCCTCTTGAAGGGTCTTTACTTCACTTTTTTGCTTATTTTCTCCCTCCTTTCCACTTCTGCCGTAGTATATACCGTCGCTTGTGCGTATACTTCACGCGAAATAACGTTTAGGAAAGTCACGAGTGTTGTCCCAAAGGTCTGGAAGAGAGTAATGGTCACTTTTCTCTGTACTTTTCTCGCAGTCGTCTGTTACAACATGCCTTTTGCCCTGACCATATTTCTATGGGCTGTTACCTTTGCTTATAACAGGGACTCGGTCCGGCGATTTTATTGCTCATATTGATGATTTATCAAATAGGGTTTGTTTACATGAGTATAATTTGGCAGCTGGCGAGCGTTGTTTCGGTGTTGGAGGATTTGTATGGTTTTAAGGCCATGATAAAGAGTAAAGATTTTATCAAAGGAAAGATGATTGTGGCCACCGTTATTTTCTTCATCCCGAATCTGTCTTTGGGAATAATATACTGGGTTTTCAGAGTTTGTGTTGTGTATGGATGGAGAGCTTCCGGGACCATACAGATTATTGGGTATGGGGCTCTATGTTTGTTGCTGTTAAATAAGTTGATTTTGTTCGGTCTGGTTTTGCAAACCATAATTTATTTCGCCTGCAAATCGTATCACCATGAAAATATCGATGAGTCGGCTCTTTCCGATCATTTGGAGGCTTATTTGGGAGATTATGTGCCACTAAAGGCTCAGGATGTTCAACTCGAGGAGGACGTGTAAATTGCGATATTTCCTTGATTGTTCCCAAGAGGAATTTGTGTATGAAAGATGCATATAATTTTACGACGATATATTCATATACCGAAATAAGTTTTAACATGACGTTGAATAATAGACTTGTCGTGATAATATTTCGGTTTCCTTTCTTCTCTCTGTTTTTTTTATATAACTTTATTGGTATAATATTTACGAGTGTCTCTCATGAGACTAACTCACGAATATTTATCTGTGAGACGCGTCAATCCTACTGATATTCACAATAAAAAGTAATACTCTAAGCATAAAAAATAATATTTTTTCATAGATTACTCAAATAAGAGATCCGTCTAACAAAATACGACCAGTGAGACCGTCTCACACAAGTTTTTGTCAATATTTATTACTGATTTTTATATATATTCATATTGAATGAAACCCAAAGCTAGCTATTTTTCAAATGATCATATCCATAAACAAAATTAATTTTATTGGAACCGGCCAATAGTTTTATTTTTCAACACATCCCAGTCGATTTGTCCCAAAAGCTCGAATAAATTGACATATTCGCCAAAATGGACCCAATTATTAAGGTAGAAAACATTCGAGGAAAAACGTAAAAGTTGATATTACAGATCTCAATTCAGCACGTTTGTGTATAACTCAAGTAAACAAAATCATACTACAACGATATGAGTTTCTAGAACTTAAAAACGTTGATTAATTATATCCATGAAGTCAAAGGTAAATAAGAATATTGATAATATATATATATATATATATATTTATATATCTTGTTCGATACTCAGCGTGTCGGCTATAATTCTATACCTAATCTTTATAAATACTCAAGAAATCAATTTCCATACTTGGATATATAAAATAATTTCATTACCATCTTATCCTTTCCAGAGATATAATAATAATCGAAACGTCATTCTTGAATATACAATGCTGATGACGACAAGTTCATTACTTTCTCAGAGTCTCGTAATCCCTGTCAAATCCTCGTACAAACCCAAGACCGGATTGCCGTATTCATCTTCAAGTTTCTCTATCCGGAGAGATGGAAACCTTTTTCTGGGTGAAAAAACCTTGAGTATCAGACGAGTTCGAAAGAATGACAAGGTTCAGAGGTAATCAGCAGTCTTGAATGTATAAATTTCATTGTCCATCATTCTTTGCAAATGTTAAAGATCGTTGCTTAATTCTTTTTTCAGAAATTTTTCTGTACTGTGTGCTATTCAACCAGGAGTTCCGCCGCCTTCCGAGCCTCCTATCCAATTACTGTAAGCTAAATTTACATTGATTTCTCTTCACGAACGTGGGTTTTTCATTTTCAGTTTATCCTGAATATCGATATTTCTTTATCCAGGAACTGGATTGTGGGAGTAGTTGTAACATTGGTTCTACCATTTTTCACACACAAATGGGGCTCATTTCTCAAAATCAGAAGTACGTTTATATATTCCCTGATTTCATTTTCATGATCAGTTTATGGTTAATTTTTTATTTTTTTACAACAATATATATTTAATCAATGGACTTGTTTGATGGGTTCAGATGAAGTTGAAACGGTGGTGGAGACGATAGAAGAAATAGCAGAGGTGGTGGAAAAGGTGGCGGACGGAGTGGAGAAAGTTGCGGAGGATATCGCCAATCATCTGCCCGAAGGTGGGACGCTCAGAAAAGCTGTGGATTTTGTTGAAAATGTGGCTGAAACAGTTAGTAAGGACGCTCATTTGGTCGAAGATTTAATTCATAAGGTACATGGACCGATCTTTTACATATTTTGTTTCTTTGAAAATTTTAGTCTATATATCCGGCAACAATACGACCCTGAAATTTCAATCTTAGTCTTTTTCGAACATGTGTAGTGTCGTATCGACTCCCGATAAAAAAAATGGCTAAAACTGCGGAAATTTGGAAACTACAGAACAAATAATGAAATATGATAAAACAAAAATACCGTTCAAATAATATTTCCACCGTAAAATTTCCATAATTCAAAATAAATTATTTTTACTGATTTTATACGCATTAAATAACCATGGTGATGTAGGTACATGAGGCGGAAGAAAAAGTAGAGGAATGTGTTGACATAGAGCCCATGAGAATCACGAACTAGCAAATGAGGGTGTGTCGCAGAAAATTTAAAGTTACACACACACACACACACATATGCACATTTCATTGTATATTAATTAATTGGACTGGGTATGAAAATTATACCGAGTAAATATGGTAAACATGATAATTCTTTAATTTATATAATTTGTTTATAATTTATCTATTCATTTTCTATATAAATAGATATAAAATTTCGCAACTGTACTACATTTCATCTGAATTTGTTCGATTTGATCATATACAAATGTAATTAATCAAGAAAATAAACGCAAGGAACGTGTCCCCAGAAAGGAAATTTTGGCATGTTTTTAAGATGTTACTATATTGTTTCTCAGAAAAAGAAAAAAGATGTTGCCGTATAGTTCATGCAGGCCGCCATTAATCCAAAGTTTTGAAATTTAATTTAAGAAAGTGGGTCCGATTTGTTTAGTGTTTCTTAATCCTTGTACGTTAAAAAAAAAAAAAAGGGTTGAAGACGTTAGTTAAAATGTAGGCTTGCTCTATTTATTAATTAATAAATATTAATGGGTGGTGGGTTGAATTTTCCGCGGCGACTAAAGAACCATGCATTTCGCATATTCTCCAACCAAGATTTGGATGAGTTAGTCAACTTGCAATCAATGGAATCAAAACAAAACAAAATAATAATAATAATAATATATTATCGATTCTGCGCTGCTCAGATGATAATTGATTAAAATTGGAAAATTGATTAAAATTGGAAATAAAACCAAGATTTTGAATTGTCTAACATCAAGACAAAAAATGAAAAATAATATGACTAAAAATTTAATTTTCCTAGAAAAAGGCACACATATTTAATAATTTCATGACATTTTTTTTTAACCTCAAATCAATTACCGAACTTTTTTTATGGATTTAAAAAAAAATTGATCTGGTAATAAAATTCAAGTTTGAAATACTGGACGCTAAAATATTTGAATGTGTGCGTCTGATATATATTTAGCACACACCTGCCCTGTTCTTATATTCAAAGCACTAAACATTAAACATATAATTAAATAAATAATTCTTTCCGAGTAATCAGATAATATCATATTTCCAGCTTAACCCATAACTTCGATGCAGATTGAGATGAATATAAATAGAATGCTACTCAAATAAAATTACATTTATTATATGTATCTTTTTTCTATTATGCAAAACATAAAGTCAATTTGAAATTTTAAAATGATCGTAAAGTAAACGGAATCTTTCAAATTTCAATAATGGGTTCTTGTTTTGCTTTTCTTCCCTCCCTTGTTCAAAATTATTATGCGCGTCTACAAGCCATCAGCACGTTTATTCAAAAACCGTAATTGTTTTTGGTCCTTTCACGATCCCCAGACCGCACTAAAAGTTCGAATTTAAGGGGCGTGTATTCAATCTTGGAAATTTAATTACTTTCATTGACTTTTGTATAGTTTAAAAGTCTAGAGATATTAAACATAGACATTTATAAACTCTATAAAAGTTTAGTGATATTTAAATTAGATATTTCTAGAATCTTAAAAAATCTAGTGGTATTCAAACTTGACTTTTTAAAAATCTATAAAAATCTATAGGATATCCAATACTGAATCATACATGAGTTTCGCTGATCCCATTTCTTGAGAAACAATAAAAACCAATTTCTGAAAATGAAATTTGATAATGCAGGAGTTTGATTCTTGGAATAGCGCCAACTGAAACATCCACATCATCAGTAATATATATATTCCTTATATTCTTACTTTCAAACAATTATTTCTTGAATTGAAATAGACACGGAAATTATGCAAGAAATAAATATTTCTCTTCTTCAAAACGTGTACAGGACGTTGATGACGCTGTGAAAATAGTAGAAGAGATAGCAGAAGTGGTAGATAAGGTGGCTAAGGTTGTCGATGAAGCGGACCGTGGAAAAGTAAAGAAAGTGGTGAAAATTGTGGAGGAAGTGGCTGAGAAAACAGGGTAAAGATGCTCATAGACGCTATTAAAAAGGTAATCAATTCAAATAATCTACTTGCATGCCAAGTGCGTGTATTTTTAGCATATCAAGTGGAATATTGAATTGTCTCAATATGAACTTTGAATATTTCATATGATATGAACCACATTTCCTAGTTTTTTTTTCCCGAATGAATATGTTTCGAGGATAAACAAAAATTAAATAAAAAGAGAGAAAACGTGACGTTGTGATTAATTATGTATGTATATTCAACCATCTGCATTAGTTTTAACGGGGTTAGATTATTGAATATTATTTATTAGTTACGACTATATGCATGTTAGTAATCTGACCGTCAAATTATAAAATAGCTTAGCCAACAAGATTGGTTAAGTAGTTAGTCGGTGCCTAATTAAAATTATTAGTTTAGAATGACTTTAATTAACTGCAGATGATTAGGTAGTCACGTATGTATTATGTCTCATTGGAATACATACATTATTACTTGGTCAATCGAGTGATTGTTTTTATTACTACTATCCTCGTACAAACCTAAAAGTGTGGATAACGCTATTTTTTCAACGTTACGAAAATGTTAATGCTAACTATTAATAATATACTAATGCACGCATTCCGTGTATTGCTCATCAATGTTTTTGTTGTGTTGTCGTGGAGTGTTTGAAGAAGTTTAAACATAACACTGAGGTTAAAGTGTTGTGTGTGAGAGTTGTTTGTTGAACAAGATTTCGGCTTCATATAGTTTGCATCCATAGTTGTTTGATTATAACCCATATAATGCATCAGTAATTCCCCGAAAATAATAACGATTAACCGAATTAGAAAGATAAGTGTCAAGTACCTTGAGCCATTTGGCGACGGTGCTCTTGTAGCCGGTGGCAAAAACCACGGAGTCGAATGTTTTAGTACTTCCATCTATGAAGTCCACATGATTCCATCGATGCTTTTTATGGACGGGAATACCTATCAAGTCATCACGTAAAACGAAAACTTCACGTGGAACTTACCAATGAATGATGCGGTACTTTAGTTGAAATATATTCAAAGAAGATAAATTTTTCTCCAAAATACATGTCGTGGCAAATATTTTTACGCCATTTTTATCTTTATTTCTCGACTTCGAATTTTGTTGATGGTCCCAACGTCAATTACAGGAGATCTGCCCGTTTCCATTTTCAGATAAAAGGGTCCCTTGTCTGGCCTTTGAATCCCATAATCAGAAAGACTGCCATACTTCAATTTGCTTAACATTAGTACAATGTTGTCCACTATATTTAAAGGCACACACTTTAATAGAACCATCTCGACTTGTACCATTCTCTTTGTAAGAATATGCACCTGCGAAAACAAAAATCTTAAAAAACTATTCTTAATTTGCTTTAAAGAAAGAATTGCAATCAAAGATGTATTTATCGGAAAAAAATTGGTTTTTAGCACTAGAGAAAAGAAAAACAACATTTTTTGTCCTTTAACTTGCACGTTTTTCATATTTGTCATGTTATTGTTCAATTCACAATTTTAGATCAATTGTTTTTCAATTTCACTAATTTTTAATCGGAATGCTGACGTAACATCATATATAAAAGCAGTGTCCAAGGCCACAACAGCAATATCTAGTGCATATTTCGAATAAAAAAGACCAAAAGAGAGAGAGAAAAAAAGTGAAAGTTAGAAGACAAAAATAATAATTGGCCGATAATATGACCCCAAAAAAAAATATCACTACAAGAAAAATTTCAATCAACAACACTCATACGACAATGGTTTTTATTAAACCATTGTCTTTTTTCTTTTAACAACGGTTTTAACATTTGTTAAAACCGTTGTCGTAGCCTAAAAAACCCCGCTTATAGACAACGGTTTTTTAAAAACCGTTGCATTTTATGTGTCTACGACATTGTCTTTGATTTGTCTATGAGCGTTTTTTTTTTTTTTTGTTACAACAACGGTTTTTAAAAACTGTTGTCTAAGAGCTTTTTGGGCTACAACAACGGTTGTTTGTCTATGAGCGGTTTTTTTTAGGCTACAACAACGGTTTTTTAAAACAGTTGTCTTTTGAATGGTTTTTTTGGGCTACAACAAACGTTTTTTCAAAAACCATTGTCTATATAAGATTCTGTCAAGGGTCAAAGACAACGGTTTGTGTAAACCGTTTGTCTTTCGGATGGTTTTTAACTACGACAACGGTTTTTTAAAACGTTGTCATTTCTTAGTGTTTTATTTTGTTAAAGACAACGGTTTTTGAAAAAATGTTGTCGTAGTTTCTAATTTTTTTTAAAAAAATCGGTTAATATTTAGCAACGGTTTTTTAAATTACTACGATTCTATTACAGTAGTCGCTCATAGCGACGGTTTATACAAACACCGTCGCTAGTAGCGACGGTTAAATCAAATACCGTTGCACACTATAAATATCCGCTAAGTCATTTCCTTGGTCAGTTTCACTTTTCAAATTTTTTTTTCTTCCACGATTTTCCTTAAACTTCAATTTTAAGTTAAAGATTATAAATATATTAATTCAGTAAGATTGTAAGTTTTTTTGTTAGGTTTATAAAATTATAACCGTAATTTTTTTTTATTTTACAAAAACAATAGCGACGGAAATCATAACAAAAACCGTCGCTAATTAGTGACGACAATCATTAGCGACGGACAACCAAATTTGTCGCTATTAGCGACGGAGTTGTTTAGAAAAACTGTCGCAAAATTTGTTTTACAAGGATTTTTCAATGCTACGACAACGGTTTTTCACCGTCGTCTTTAGACGTCTACGACAACGGTTTTTCACAATTGTTTTTGAGCGCACCATTTAACAACAGTTCTTGTAGTGTATGCAAATTATAAGACTAAAAATATTGTTATCTCCTATAAAGTATAAATCAAACATCTTAAGATCCAAGTTATAAAAATAAAGTGGAAATTGTAGAGTTTAATATATGTTAATATTATATGTTATTTAGATTAATATTGTTGATTAATAAGGTTTTTCTTATCATCATGAATGGATATTGGAGTAATATATATACTTTGTTAATAACACTTACAGGACTTCTAGCAACAATAGAAGCGTGAGCACCCCAATTCCATAAATCAAATGCGATTTCCATACCCGAGCTCCTACTTCCCACGACCAACACATCTCTATTCTCATATTTCTTCCCGTTTCTATAATCACTAGAATGCATCACATCCCCAGAAATCGAATCCAAACCCAGAATCTGAGGCACAAAACCCTCACCATTCTCACCCGAGGCGACAACAAGAAAAGCCGATACATATTCCTCAGTCCTGTCCAAACGCGTGTTTTTAGCAGCAACCGTCCAGTTCCGGCCGAAAGAAGCAGACTCCACTTCACGATGGTACAATGGAGCCAAATTGTAATGACCGATATAGTCATCAAGGTACTGGATGAAACCCTGTTTGGTCACGAATGTGGGTGCACCTGGAGGGAAAGGCATGTTTGGGAGTTCACAGAACTCCTTGGCTAAGTGAAGCTTCAGCCTGTCGTAAGACCTTTTCTTCCACAGAAAAGCGCAGCAGTCTTCTTTTTCTAAGACAATATTTGGTATGTTATTTAGGTTTAGGCATGCAGAGGTTGCCAATCCTGCTGGACCTGCGCCTACGATCAATACTACGGTCTCTTGCTTCATATTTTGTGTTTCTTGATTCTTCATTGCTTTACGCATGCGGTCCTATATATATTAAACAAAATATAATTGGATCGCCGCGCATAATATTTTACACGGTTAGAAGATGATTTTTTCGTTATATTTTAACTTTTAGCAGTTTTATTAAGGAACAAAGCATGAAGTATTCCGTTTGTTGATGTTTAGCCCATCTACGTCCCCGGCGTTATCTGCACGTTAAAATTTAACGGAAATCTGATACGTACATGTCCCGTGGCCTTTCCCCCTAAAATCAGCCATACAGGTGACACAAAACATAATATTCTGTGGCCCCTCTTCGGAAATCTAAACTCTCCGTTAGGATTTAAGCATTACCATGATAGATGCTCATGAAGTCCGAAGAATGATTTCTCTGTCTAGCCATAAGCCCTCAAAGCTCTACCGCTTTGATTTTAAAGCTGTCTAAATAATTTGGCCAGTATAAAACCTGCTAAATGATTGGGGGAAAAAAAACTGTTATATTGTACGCAATAAAATCAAAATCCATTTCACAAAAAAAAACGCTATAAACCAACAAGCTAAGAAAGAATTTAACGAGATGAATTTCTGGGACTTGAAATGATCATTGATTTTTCTGCAGCATATGTGAGCAGTTTTAGTCTTTGGAATTATACTAGTTGAAACTTTACCGTCGGAATAGTGTATGCTTACGGGAAAATAAATTGCAGGCTTGCTTGCACCAAAGATATTCAAAACAATTTCAACCATCGACACAGAGGAAATCAGAGAAGAAACCGATTATATTGGGTCAGCCAAGATTCTTGGAGCGGATTTGGTGGTAGATTAATGGCTTCAATTTCGCTTGGCACAAAGTGAAATTTGGGTGTAAGCAATTGTCAACGTAGGGCTTCAAATTCATGCATGCATGGGTTAATTTCCGATAAAATTTGAAGATGGGAAAAATATTTAAAGTAGAGTGACTATTATGGCAAATGAAAAAAGAGGGTCTAAATCGGGAATGAGACCAAAAAATAGGAATAATATTAGACATTAATTTTTTTTTATGAAACTAATTCATCTTTTAAATCAGATGATTCTGTCTTAATTTATCTCTAGAAGTTCTTGCTCCATTAATGATTTAAATAGTTTTAGAATTCACAAAAATTATCGAGATATTATTTGAAACACAAAATCACGAAAAAATTTGTGTAATATAAGTTGTTTTGAGTGAAAATTTTACTTTTTATGTCACTGTTGCACAATATAATAGACCTTCACTGTTCGAAATACCTTCTAAAAAGCAATAGCTATTTCAAATAAAAATACTTTTATATAAAAATAAAAAAATTTGCATCATCAATCCGAAAGTAAAAGCTTGAACCAAGAATATTGTCATGATTTTATTAACAAGCGAATTTTTATTAAAAAATTCGCACTTAATCATTATTAATTTCTAGCATTACTCACTAATAAATCGTTAATTTGCGTCCATGGTCTCATTATCATCAATTTTGTTTGTTTATAAAAAAAATCGCACTTAAACGTATTTGACTACTCTTAATATATATGATCAACCTATGTTTGACCATTTTTTGCCAAAGCGAAGCATTCTAGGGAAAGGCTTCAAACTTAAGCGATGTTTAATCAAGCTTTATAGAACCATGCTAAAAACCGTATACCGTAAACCAAAAAAAAAAACTAATAATATTAAAACCGCGACCATGCCCGTTTCCGTCGCCGTTGTTGTTTCTGTGCTGGTTTCAATTAAACGAAATGAATGTCACTAATAGATAGGTTCGATATATTTATTTTCTCGAAATTAATTTCGGATGAACGAGAATTAAGTTAATCTGGAAACTTAACTCTCGCCTTAGTCACTTATTCAACCCTTTTTATTTGTATACATATCTGAATATATACAGTCAATTTTCATGGCTGAATAGCACATTTATATCATGCGCTATTGCTATGGCGTCATTGGATATTCCGAACAAACCGCTCCTTGAAAACCCAGCGCAGTAAAGGCCGTTTTTACCTTTCCAATGATCTGGGGCTCGCATTTTCGGCATTCCATTTGCTCTGAAAAGTGCCCCATCATCCTGTACATACATGGCAACAGTAACGACCATATTAATATCGTCCAAAAATTCTTGAAATCTAATACATAATTTTTTGATTTAGAAAATCTATATTTTACCCTAAAAATTCTTGAAATCTAATACATAATTTTTTGATTTAGAAAATCTACATTTTACCTACGATGCAAAACATCAACCCCCTACGAATGTATGAATACATAGACTAGCGTAGAATCAAGTACCTTGAGCCATTTGGCGACGGTGCTCTTGTAGCCGGTGGCAAAAACCACGGAGTCGAATGTTTTAGTACTTCCATCTATGAAGTCCACATGATTTCCATCGACGCTTTTTATGGATGGGAATACCTACCAAGTTGTCACGTAAAACGAAAACTTCACGTGGAACTTTCCAATGAATGATGCGGTCCTTCAGTTGAATTAATATATTAAAAGAAGATAAATTTTTCTCCAAAATACATGTCGTGGCAATTATTTGCGCCATTTTTACCTTTATTTCTCGACTTCGAATTTTGTCGATAGTCCCAACGTCAATTACAGGAGATCTACCCGTTGCCATTTTCAGATAAAAGGGTCCCTTGTCTGGCCTTTGAATCCCATAATCAGAAAGATTGCCATACTTCAATTTGCTTAACATTAGTACAACGTTGTCCACTATATTTATAGGCACGTACTTCAATAGAACCATCCCGACTTGTACCATCCTCTTTGTAAGAATGTGCACCTGCGAAAACAAAAATCGTATATATTGTAGATTTTAATAACATCTTAATTTAGATGAATAATAAATAAATTCTCTTTTTCTTATCGCCATGCATGGAGTAATATATATACTAATTGCTATTACACTTACAGGACTTCTAGCAACAATAGAAGCGTGAGCACCCCAATTCCATAAATCAAATGCGATTTCCATACCAGAGTTCCCACTTCCCACGACCAACACATCCCTATTCTCATATTTCTTCCCATTTTTATAATCACTAGAATGCAACACATCCCCGGAAAACGAATCCAAACCAGGAATCTGAGGCACAAAACCCTGACTGTTCTCACCCGAGGCGACAACAAGAAACTCCGCAACATATTCCTCAGTCATGTCCAAAAGCGTGTTTTTAGCCACAACGGTCCACTTCCCGTCGAAAGAAGCGAACTCCACTTCACAATGGTAAAATGGCGCCACATTGTAATGACTGACATAGTCATCCAGGTACTGGATGAAACTGTGTTTGGGTACGAATGTGGGTGCACTGGGAGGGAAGGGCATGCTTGGGAGTTCACAGAACTCCTTGGCTAAGTGAAGCTTCAGCCTAGTCGTAAGCCGTTTTCTTCCACAGAGAACCGCAGCAGTCTTCTTTTTCTAAGACGATGTTTGGTATGTTTTTGAGGTTTAAGCATGCAGAGGTTGCCAATCCTGCAGGACCTGCGCCTACGATCAATACTACGGTTTCTTGCTTCATTTTTTTGTTTCTTGATTGATTTATCCCACCCTTGTTACGCTATTTATATAAAACAAAATACATTTGGATAACTTTTTACATGGTAATTAAGAAGATGTCTTTTTTGTTGTATTTCAATTTTCATTTTGACCAAACAATGATTATGGAAGAAAGTAGTCCTTTCGTTGATCCCTCCATTTGTCATTGTTTCTCCATTGAACTTTTCATATTTTTAAAATTTATTTTTAAATTTGTTTCTCCACAACTTTGTAAACATAAAATCGCTTTTATTCTTGGTTTTATAAAAAAAAATATCGCTTTTATTACTTTATGAAATCTTTTGATTAAATTATTACTTTCCAAGTTTTCATATACAATATTATCTTGATTAAATTATTACCTTCCATATACTATATTATCTGATTAAATTATTACTTTCCATATACAAAATTATTTAATTAATAATTTGATAGATCTATTGTGAGACGGTCTCACGAATTTATATTTGTAAGATAAATCCACCCGATCTATATTCACCATGAAAAATAATATTTTTGACAAAAAAATAGGGCAAACTATTAATAACTATTCATCCTAAACATAATTTTCTTCTCACTCCTTATTCCCCAAAATGTTTATTTGAGTTCCCTAATCTTTTAAATTTTCCAACAATATCATCAATCTTTATAATTATGGTATGCGACATTATTATATATATCTAGCCTATTCTTAAAGGAATATAACCTAAAGACATGCAACTACACAAAATTTTCAGCATATATATTATGTTTCAGATTATTGATTTTTTTATCTTTTTAAAATTGCTCATCATGCTTCCGTATAACAAATTGTACAGTTTACCTCTTTGATCGGAGTGTCGCTAGGTTGTATCCACCTGATTTTATAGATTGATCCTCTCAGTCCAACCACAGAGTCGCAACAGATGATTCTTGATATAGATTCCTTCAACAGCACCTAGCACAACCTTGTTTCGTATATTAAATGAAACTTATTCTTTCTGGTTAAATTTCCTGAGCACCTTTTCAAAATATTTGTGGTATTTTAATAAACTCATTTCTAATAAACAATTCTGAATTATGTGTATTACATAGAGCATGTGAAATTTTATAGGTAATAGAATATGATCTATTACCCTATTTCATCAATCTTTTTTCCTTGAAGTTTTGATGCAACGTCAAAGTTCGGCTAAAATCTCGATCTGCCAAGTTGTAGATAATTTTTGATTAGATTACTCCTACAATTTTCCCTACACAGAGATTTTCTGAGATAATTCCTAGTATTGAATCTTGAAATTTATTCATTCTTTTAGTCGCATATACCCAATATCAATATGTGAATCTATTCATCATTCTTTAAAAATAGCTTTTATCATAATCTGAATTGATCCGATATGAATCAATGACATGATATGTGCTACTTCTATCTTGAGTTTTTATAGTTCCTCTTTAATTTCTTCGGAAGGAATTACTTGCATCTCTATCCGGTTTACCATAAGTTCCATTAATAATTGTTATTTCCCTTCTGGAAACTTTATAGATTAGATGATATTTTTTGTTTCTTATGCCAAGATTTTCTGAGAACTTTTCTACCTGTCTTGCAGAGAATTCTCGATATCTCTGTAGGATAATATTTTCTCTCGCGATCTTTTGAACCATGTTATGAGATATTATTGTTTGGCTAAAAAAAACTAGACAAATCATCATGTGTTTTGTATCGAAACATTTCGTTTTCAGTCAGATTCCGATTCTGTTTCATCATATTCTTCCTAACTTAAGACTTTCTCTTCTTCATGTACACTTTTGTATGAGGCAATATCTCCAAATGATATACTTGAACAAGATCTTGATTATAAATTGCTTTTTAAATATTCGGTTTGGATCGAAGCATTTTATTCCCGTTCTATCATTTTCTATACAATTATTTGAAATATGATCTCTGTTTCACATATCCAGCGATTATAATCTTTAAGACTTTCAATGGCTTGGTTGTGAGCCCTTCTGAAATTTTTCTTTATAGGTGACTTTCACTTGCTTCGAGATGTATTTGATGCTTGAGATAACATCCTACTCCTTGATGGTTCATTTCTCTGACCAAATTTATGAAGTCTGACTTTTTATCTAGACCATATTGTTCTTGGTTTTTAAGAACTAATTCCACTTCTTCCACTCTTGACATAAGGATGAGATCTGAAACTCTTTATTTTCTCCCTTCATGGTTTACTTCCAATAATTGTTGGAAGATCATTTTTTTACAACATAAAAGGATACGTTTATTAATACCCCTTAATCGTTTGTAATTTTTTTGTAATGCTGTCATATGTCACCTATTCTGTACATTTATTTTGAAAAAAGAAGCTTTTATTGCCAAAATATTTGGATTGTCAAAGACATATTCCTGAATTAACTCTCTCTCCAGGAACTTGGCATTTTGGCGGAGAAAAGTTGTATTGATATATTTTTTCATCTCCTGAATTACATCTATATTTATTTAATAACATAATATATTCATCCACTAAACAAATGTCATCTAATTCAAGACTATACAGAGCTTGAATATATATTTTTCTCCTATGTGTCTTGATTGTTAAAATAGTTTACCCCTATAAATTGTGTTTTAAATAGGATAGTCATTCTTCCGACTATCACACTAAGAGATTCTTCGACTGGGACTGACTCTTTGATTTCTACCGAAGTCATGTACCTGCAATTTTAACTAATCCCATAAGACTCGGTTATAAATTTTAATGAATCATTCTCTGTTGAGATCAAGTGCTCCTACTGTGATTCTCAAAGCCGATGTCCAATCATCTATGAGATCTTCTCTGTTTTGAAGTCTAGTACAACAAGGTTAAGCATAACCCTATAAGGATATATAGGTTCTAAAACCGATTTTTCATATAGTGTTTGGTGCAAGGGAATTTGATTTCTCCTTGATCTGGTTCTTACTAGATGTGCTTCTCCACTAACATGAAAATATATTTGGGGTCCTCTCGTTTTTTTATTATGTGATCTCATACTTTCCCTTGGTGGTTCATGAGAAGATAACCATGTTGTTGCGGGTTCTTTACTCTCAGTTGTGTTCATCTTTAGATTTACGACCTTGAGATTTACAAAAGATTCTGCAAGGTCTTGGAGATCATCGAGACTAATCCATTCTAATTTTGTCATCAGATTAATTTCTTTTCCGAGACATTTTTAATTAGATTGATTATTTTTCTTCTTCTGTTAAAGGTTTTGGCATCACCTTGATCGTCCCTCTTTTATGTAATAAGTGTTCAGTATCAAAGGATGGTGGTAACATTCTTACCGAAGTTCTTTTATTAGAACTTGTTTGTTGTTCTAAAATTTGGATTTTTTTTCAATATACTTTAATGTTACAAGAATTTCTTCTTTTTTTTCAAAGGTTTTTTCCCACCTTTTGTGGTACATAATACAATACACTGTCATAATTTTGTATTGTCTTTTGGATTTCCCTAAGATCTCCAAAGATCTTAGAGAAATTCAATACTATTTCCAGGAACTTATTAGACTGAATCATAATTTAGTTACTAAGTAATAATAATTTTGTATGTTTGAACTAAATATAAGGTTATTTTTGTCATTTTAGGGAGTTTAGAAAAAGTTTTTTTTTTTAATTTAGAGAGTTATGATAAATTATATTTTGGTTTGAGGATTTATATCCAAATTTCTCTAAATATTATTTTTGTATGGGTTTAGTTGGGTCGGAGATCTGTCTCACAAAATTACTCATGAGACAGTTCCACAAAAGCTTTTGTGTTAATTAATATGATCAACAATCAAGGAAAAAGAAAATGCGATTATGCATTTCAAAAAAATAAATACAACTATGCTGTGAGTTTACTCTTATTTACTAATGTATGCTTTGCTTTGCTTACCATCGATAACTGATAATATATTTATCATTGGAAACGTAAAATTAAATTGTTGTTAACTATTGTTGGAGTGGTTGGTTAAAAAATATTTAAGTTTATGTCCAAGTGACCCTAAATTCCTAGTGGCGATTCCATTAAAATGTATATCAGTGTAAAACAGAAAATCAAGGATTGCACTGAAATCTTGAAATATATATATATATACAAGGTAAATTTTATATTACGAAATGTATTAACGTATAAATTTTTTTATTGAAAAGAGATAAATGTTTTGGCCAATCCGAATGATCCAACAAAAATCCTATTGAACTTTTTTTCATTATATGTGGTTTAATATGGGAGCTTAGTATTAATCTATTATTATATTTCAAGAAATACTTTTTGGAGTAATTAATTTTAAGAAGTTTTTTTTTTTTTTTACCTAAAACCTCTCTTCTAAAATTAATGATTATTTTAACATTATTTAAAATAATTCATATCCTTTATTATTTTATTTTATGTTTATCTAATATATATATATATATATATATATATATGTATATTCAATTTGGTTTAGATTGTAAAAATTGAAAATATGAATTGAAACACCTTCTCATTGATTAAAATCCCTATTTCAAAAATGAAGTAGGTGCGAAAATGAGACCAGGAATATGGAACGAGGACATTACGAAAAGAGGGGCAAGATCTACGTAGAGTATGTTTGAAAAATTATTAATGAAATAGAAACATAATTATTTAATAATGGTAGAAAATTTGTTAAAATGGAAATTTAATATTTTGTTTATTAATATAATCAACTACATTCTCAAATAATTATCCAATATCATTTCATGAACATTCTATTATATATTGGATCACACTGACCAAGTGCAACCATATTAATATTATATACAAAAACATATAATATTAAAAAAAGATCATTTACGTAATTTTTTTATTATTCTGATATTTCTTAAGATACTATCGATAGTAACCATTAATCACACAAAGTAGCACAAATAATATTTTGTTCCTTAAAACACACTAATTTTTCTTGATTATACACATGACTGCTCTTTCTTTCAGCCAATAGAAATCTGGTGTTTTACTCACGCAACTTAATGAGCTAGGTGCGGCACGGCGTGTGCGGGACGGTGCGTCTGGACACCACACGCGCAATGCACTGATGTTAAGTTCAGACAGCCGCTTATAATCAGTGAATGGCGACCAGGGCATGTATGAAGAGCCGGAAATGAGTCGCATAAGGCCTGTACAGCTGGAGGAGTAAGGGCGGTGCACTGGCTGATATTCAGGTTTGTGAGGCCTTCTTCCTCCTGCCTGTTTGTTCTAGCGGATGTCCACATCTCGTGCTTGTTTTTCACTCGCCTCTGTGCTAGAGAATACATCGCTTTATCGGTGATGTACTGGCAATAATACAAGCACAGGGATCTTAGGTGAAGGCAGTTGTTTGCCAGTGCTATCACGCTCTCGTCTGTATCCCATTACAAGAATTGTGTCAAGGACTCGAGAATTCAATTGAGTGACTGAGGGGGGATATTTGTTACACTTTGGGGTAAAACTAGATATGCAGATCAAGTTGTCGGGGTGAAACTCGAAATTAATTTCCAGAACAAATTGACAGAGATAATCATGCTTGCACCAAATTAACAAACTCAATTTTGATCTTTAATTTGGGTAAACTTCAATCTCAAAATGATTCATTTTTTTAACTTCTAGCTGAGATTGGAGTAGGCTTAAATTACTTGAGCTATTGTGCAATATCCAAATTACGATAATGATTCAATTTTCATTCCTTGTGATGCCTAAGCAAAATTGGTATTCTCAAAATGATTACTCGTTAAATCTGAAGTTTTTTTGTTTAAGATGACGACTATATCTACTCATCCCTCAGTAGGTTTGTCTTAGTGTAAACAAAAGCCAATGAAGTTATTTTCATACTTCAAACTAGTATCATGAGCTAAATTTAAGCTGCACCATAAATTGGCGAAAAGCAACTTAACTTTTAACCAACTTGTGCTCGAGTTATTAACATAACAACAACCTAAAGAACGAATAAGAAGAGTATACCTGTTATTAGAACACATCCACATAAGTCAAGAGCTCTGAGGCCAGGGCAACCATATGCTAAACTCTTTACCCCTTCGTCACCAACACGATCACACCATCCAAGAGTCAATGATTGCAAATTATTACAGTTGGATCCAATCGCCTGCACAAAATAGACACATAGAATTCAGAGCCAACTTAAACATCATAAGATGAGTGGGTACAGAATTCAAAATTTATTATACCTTCAAAGCCCTATCAGATGCTGCCTTCGCACATCCACAAAGATTCAAGGATTTCAACTTCCGGCAAAACCCGGATAAATATCCCACAGCGGAATCACTAAAGGCCGAACAACCACTTATGTTCAGCTTTAAAAGATTTGGGCAACCATGAGCCAAGGCATACAACGATCTATCTGTTAGTCTAAAGCTTTTACTGAGATCCAACTCTTGCAGGTCACTACAATATTGTGCGATTGTCTCAACAGCATCATCTAGGAGCTGAGGTGAATCTTGCCGAAGGATTAGAACCTGGAGTTTGGTGAATTTGGGAACTAGTGATAGCACAAGATCATTCATGTCTTTCTTGCACCTAATAGGAAAAAATCCAGTTAACAACTAGGTATATTAGTTGTTCTTAATCAAAACCTACGATTATGTTCATGTTGTTCCTTTCTATAAAGCGGAACTAAAATATTATCGAGACATGAAAAGTATATGAAAATCACATTGGACACTAATTATGAAATTAAAACATATTTAAAACACGTATATGTTGTATACACTAAAAAAAATATGAAATTTGTTTCATAAATATCTTTCATCCAGTTATTCTTGTGGATGAACTTAAATTCATCCCCACAACTGCAAATAGAACTTGTTAACTGACAAAAACGAAAGAAAATGATATGTACCAATCGAATACCAATTTCTTAGCTGCAAGCTCGGTGTAAAAGGGGCTAGGAATTCTCCAGTTAAAAGATAACTATAACAAACAAGTTTGATCTGATAATAGACCGGTGGCAAGTATTCGGTAGAACAAATTTACAGTCCACAAACATGAACTAAAACAGAGGAACTCCATCTCAACTCTCGGATAGGTCTGATAAGTGATATGTATAATATACAATTGTTAATTGGAAACAATCTCATAATACTAACGGGGTTTCGAAACACGTCCCCGATATTAGATATGCACAAATATATTACTAACATATTAACGTTCTACAGGCAAAAATCATTCAAACCTCACAGAATCAGCAACAAATTTTCCTACTCTCTTTTCTTGTTACCCCATTACGAGACTAAGTCAACCCATATATGATATAGCCAACTAAAATTGGTCAGATCATTCCAATAGAGATAATAACGACAATTCTTACTTCAGAAGAATAATTTAAAAAGACACAGAAACACACACCATCCGAGTCATGCACAGTCAAAATAATACATCAGAGTTCAGACAAGAAAGCCAGCAGAGTAGAAAATATGATCAAAATCATTGCATAAAACAGAAAGTATCAAGTCGAGAACGCATATACCAGGACAAGGAGAGATGAGTAAGGCCCCATGAAATGGCATCTCTCCAGCCATGACAAACCCCAGATGCCACAATGACCGTCTGATCATCCACTAAAGAAAGAATCCTCAGCAACAGCTCCGCTGGAATATCTTTCCAGTCACTTATTCTTAATCCTTCACATGGACCGCCCATTCCCCCATCAATGTTATCCTTAGTACTCACACAGCCAAAATCACGAAAAACCATCGGTCTCCTCTGCCTTATTGCTCCTATTGACAGAAAATAAACGAAGTAGATAAATTTCAAATCAATAGTTATAATGAACGAATATCAATTCCCAAGAGAAATACTAAAATAGTTCAGCAGTTGTTAACAACATTCAGGGGTTTTCAAAAAGGGTCCTCCTCCTAGAAATCTAAGTCTGTCCCCCACTTCTTTCTTGAAAATTATTTCGCAAGAAATAATCTTTTTAATTTAAGAAGAAAGGGGTGATCACAAGTAACATGATCGTGATGAAAAAGATATGATTGCACGAAATAATTGAAGGTTGCCCAGTTCAGAGTATTGTGCGTGAGGACTCACACAGAATCATGAAAGTGCCTGAAAAATCGGGACGATGCACAGGAATACTTATAGAAGGAGACGAGAGAGGAGGGCCGCAAGCGATAATTTCGTGGGCAAATTTTTTTATTTGTTTTTTAAAAAAAAGGTCGTGTCAAAAGAGGAGAATATGGGTGGTGTGTATTATTATTATTATTATTATTATTATTATTAAAACATTAATTTGATAATAGGAAAATAGAATTTTTCATTCTACTACTTTTATTTAAAACAACTTATCTCTATTATTAAGTATATCAACTATAATCTATAAGAAAAGTAATTTCGTTTAAAAAAAGAAGATAAGTTTCAAATTCATTAAATACAATAGACGTGAATTCAAAAAACTCATATACAAGAATGGATTGATTTCAAATAAAGTTATGAGATTTTCTTTCATATTATATATATTTTTACAAATCTAACTTAATAGTTGTTTTATTATACGATCGAGTTTGATATTATTATATGATCGAGTTTGATATTATGCTCTCAAATCTTTCTTTTTCTTTTAAAAAAAAAATACGGATTCAAATAAAGTTGCTTTTAATCGATTGGACCCCACAACATCATCTTTAATCCTTGATTTTAGACAAATTTTGACCCTTGATGTGATTACTTTTGCATTCTAGTGAGAAGGGTGTGCAAGAAAAAGGTGAAGAAAAAAGAAGAGGCGATAACTTAAATGAATAGATTTCTTGTCATATATGTATATACATATATATATATATATATATATATATAGTTAGAGTGAATTCGGTTTATATTTAAAATTAAAAATAAAACAAAATTGACTCGTAAAATAATCTCTTAAATTTTTTGTTTAACTTAAATGTCACGATGATAAATTGATGATTCACATTTAACTAAAGGGGAAAAAATGAAATCAAAACTTGAAGTTTTAAAGAGAGAGAATAATAAAGTGTCTGGCTAATGGTTTGCAATCGATCGTTCTCCAATAATGCATTAATATTCCAACTTATAATAATTTTAGGCACGACTCTACGAGATGTACCATCAAAAGAACAGGAAAGAAAGAACCAAAATGAAACCCCACAATGTATATAGGCTATAGCAACGTTGTTTGAGGCTAAACGAAGCCGCGCGTGCCTTAAATTAGTAATAGAATTTGTTAATGGCGTTCTAAACTTTTTTTAATGCCCATACGATAGGATAGTGGGGTTAATTATGCTATACTTGTCTCTTTCTTGTTGGATAAAATTAAAAATACATATTTTAATCTATCGACTATGCCAACGTTGCATGGAGTAGATTCGTACTCTCCCTCATCGGAATCATACGGGTCCGGCTGTTTTAATGCATGTCATTACAAAATTGCTAATTGGTACGTACTTTGTCTAAAACTTTCTCTAATTTCCAAACCAGAGATCCAATTAAATATCATGCATGCAATTTATTCCCATGCAAACAACCTCTATATTCTGAAATCCTAGACTGAAGAAGAAAATTGAGGACGAGATTTAGAGACGAAAAGGGCATGTCATTACACTAAATCATACATATTATAACAAGCTAGATTTTAGATGAAGAGATGATTTGACTAGTGATGGTCGCAATACAAAACGACATTATTTGATTAGGGCATCGGTGAAAATTAAGGAAAGCTGAGGTGTCGGGAAATTTTCTTGTAATTTCAATTTGTTCACAAAATAATTGTGTTTTTGAATTACAGTACCTTGTACATCATATCCGAGCTACAGTCGATCGATTGTTGGGTCCAAAAACAGGCTAAGCATTGTCGATTTCTTCGATAGGGTGGGGGTGTCTTTTACAATTATTTACAGTGTCCTATTTGGAACCAACCCATTAAATCTTTATGTACTATGTTCCAAGTTCTGTTGTATCTTTGATTGGTTTTCGTCCAGATGCATTCATGACATGCATGACCCCAATAATGTTTAATTAGAATATTAATAAAAATGGAAAGAAGAAACTTTTTTTAATCCAATAATAAATAAACTATGGAATCGTTCGACTATAATATATGATCTGAGATAATAGCCAATTACATGGTTATCTAAGTTTTCGATATCATTTCGATAATTTTTAATATTAATTATGTCAATATTTTCTATCGTCACATCAAATATTAGGAGAAAAAAACAAAAGTCAAAATATAATCGTAACTTATAACATCCCTTTTTTTAATCTTAGAAAATTGATGCAACATATGATGAACATGAAATCATTAATTGAAAACTCGTGATTATGTAAATTCTTATTCTCCAAAGCACCATCTTTGTTTTTGTCTTATATTTGGAATTGACAAAATATGAGATGTGTTCTTGTGCTTAACCTTTTCCCTTCCTTCACTGGAAATTGTGTAGATCGATACGTACATCATATCTTGAAATATCTTATCCAAATCGTCAAATTCATTTGAAAAAATAATTTCGATAAAGCTTAAAATGATAATAAAAAAATCAACTTGATAGCGACGTTTGTTTAGAAATTTCTTTGATATCTTCTTCATCCCTAATTCACTGTTTGATCTACTACATCGAGAATTTCTAGATGTCGAACGCTAAGATTTTTTTTTCATTGTAAAGGAAATCAAAACAAGAAATTAGAAATTGTATGATTGTAATATTTAAAAATGGAATCGAAAAAATCAATGGCTAAGTTGCCAGTAGGGTTATGAGAGATCATTTTAGTCTAATAAAAAAAATTAAAAAAAGAAATAACTAAGTTAGGGTAAAGAATAATGGCAAAAACTTGTGTGAGACGGTCTCACATGTCATATTTTGTGAGACAGAACTCTTATTTGGGTCATCCATAAAAAAATATTACTTTTCATGTTAAGAGTATTACTTTTTATTGTGAATATCAATATGGTTGATCGGTCTCACAGATAAAAATTCGTGAGACCGTCTCACAAGAGACCTACTCAAGAATAAATATAAAAGAAATGGAGTTTAAAAATCAATTTTTGGAGCATGAACAACACTCTACTTAATTCTATGTTAGTAATTTTTATTACTCCAAATTTATTTTGTAAAATCTTTCACAAAACTGCGGTTGATGATGAACAAATGGGGGTCATTCAATAATAATAAGATAGGAATTTTCTTCCTCGAATACTTTAAATTTATCCTCGTAGATCCCCCGAGGCCGAGAGGTATAAAACGTTGGCCAAGTAACATGTACCCATATGTTATATACATTTTTTCTTTAGTAGTTTCTTAATCAGACAGCCTTGTATGTTACAAGCCAAATAAGTGTTTAAACGGGTACATCAACCGGGAATTCCTGGGGATGTCTCTTGATGGTTTCTCTGAGTGATATCTCTTGTTCACTGAGATTTGACGGTGTTTCATGGTACACATCGCTGAATAATTCTGTAAGTGACGGTTTCTCCATTTTATCCGCCACTTGAATCGCGCTCAATACCTTTCATTTACATTGATAACAAGTTACGGGGGCCAAGTATATATACAAGCAGAAACAAGAATGAGGAAACGTGCAACTCTGTTGGTTACAATACCTGTTTCCTAATGCGTTCCCGGAGCTCGTCTTCCTCTCGGTCAGTCCACCATCCATTTCTCTGAACCCATTTTCGGAATCTTCCCATAGGGCTTCGAGCTGTTCTCCAGTGATCAATTTCTTGTGGTGGTCGATATTTGGTGGAGTCGTCAGAAGTCGAGTGGTGGCCTACTCGATACGTAAGGGCCTAGAGCACATCACAACTATAGAACCATTAGTCGTTTCAATTTTGTATCGGAATTTATCTGTATACATGGAGAAAAATAAGATCCATTTGCAATGTTTCAAGCTACGGACATCCAAGTATCAAAAAGGGTGGGGCGGGGGCTCGAGAAGGGATGGGGAGGCAAGGTAAGTCCGCTCAATAAATTTGGATGAAGAAACACTTGTTTTAGAAAACTCTATTGTATAGCTCTGTTCTCATATTCACGGCAAGCAATAGACCCAAAGGCTCTGCCCGACCCAAAATACTTTTCATTGAATGAATTTCCCATATCCCCTTTTCACTTGTAAAAGGGGATGATCACTCCCAATCTCCTACCGAAACAGCATCTAGTAACACATTAGTGCTAAAGTTTCACCTCAACAAGTATTGGCCTTTGTTCTCGTATCACCATTTCACGAGCTGCACGAATAGCACTATAGACAGCTAGAGCATCATTTCCATCTACACGAATACTACGTATTCCATATGCCTGTCCCTTTATCACTACGCCATCGCCTTCCAATATCATATAATAAAAAAATCAATTATCATCCAAGAAAATGAACTTGTACGTATATCTGAGTTCTGTTTTTTGTGTGTGTAAATAGAAAGAGACTGTACTTCGAAATTGTTCGGATATAGGAGTGCTGATGGCCCATCCATTGTTACGGCATATAAACATAACTGGAGCTTCCATAACTGCCGCAAAATTTAGACCAGCATGGAAATCTCCCTGCCAAACATTTGGAAGCCTCCTAATATATTCACATCCCGTATTTGCATTTGAAAATTGTCATAAAGTTTTGAACTTTAATGAGTTTTACCTCGCTAGTGGCGCCATCTCCGGTAAACGCGACCACGCATGCTTTTATGTTATCCATCTTTAGCGAGTAAGCTACACCAGCAGCCTGAGGAAGTTGCGTTCTATCAACAAAGAAACCAAAGAGATTTTTTAGATGAATGTGTTCTTGGTTATATTTTAATCTTCTATTTACAATCTTCGTCATCTAAAGGCAGGACAACTCACGCGATAGGAGATGAAACTGTGATGTAATTAAGTTTCTTGGAACCATAATGAATCGGCATTTGCCTTCCTTTCCCATGATCATCTTTGGTTCCAAAGCATTGGTTGGCAAATTCTTGTAGGGTGAAACCTCTCCACAAGAGGATTCCAGGCTCTCGATACTACATTAAATTACAGATTAAACTCAGTAGATGAAAATATCAAGATTAATTGTTTTCAAAATATAACTTGAACACCATCTATGAATTTTTTTAAAAAAAAATTTCTCACAAGGTTATGGCGTGTTCGCTATATTGCTTTTTCACTGATTTAGGCGTAAATAATTTACCTGAGGTAACACAACATCATCTGGCGCAAGGGCAGCAGCCGTTGCAATGTTAATCGCTTCTTCACCCGTTGAGGTCAAGTAGAATGTTATCCTCCCCTGCCTTTGTGCTTCATAGAAAATAGTATCCAATACTTGAAGGGTTACCATGTTCTCATAAATCTTCACAGCAGTTTCTTTGTTAACCTAATGCATTGTTTATTAAAAAAACATAGGTATAAATTTCCTTACAAAATTTCACAAATACCCAAATACAAGACCTTTATCTTCACTTCCATACCTAAAAAAATAAATAATTGTTGCCAGATTGAAGGTTACGGTTAGATCGCATTTTGCACCATCCCTCTTAGAAAAAAGAACGCGCCAAAAAACAGACATGAACTTTATAAAGCAGCACTCCTTGACATTATACTTTGTTGAGGAATTTTCTTATTTTCATTTGAGAGTTCTAGAAATGATATAAACAAGATCGAAACAAACCGTATGAACAACAACCATTCGCTGAGATACATGAAACAACATCGAGAAGCCAACTGCATAATGTATAATAAAAAATGGCTGAAAACTTGAGGCAAAATTATTATATACCTGTTCATACATGCTGTTTGCAATTGGATAGCCATCATCATCAAGAACCCGATAACAAGGTATTCTCTTTTCCGGGTACTCTGAAATGAACTTCATCTCGGTGGTAAATGTGACCCTTCCACCAGGGAAATCTAGGCCCTGCTAATATATTTAACAACAATCAAGATAATGATGACAAAAAAAATATTCCATTTGAATTGGTGCAAAATAATCGTTCGATCCCGCCGTGGGCCGGAATTTCAGATTGACCAATGTTAAAAAAATTATGGAATATAGAGTCATGTTTTTGTGAATAAAACTTGAGGTGGACGACCACCTCCGGCCACCCTTATTGGCACCACCACCTAAAATTAAATTTAAAAATAACTTTGGGCACTTAATTTTCCTTCTCATCCCATTATTTCATATATCCATTTTTCGTCGCTCATCAAATCAAATTCTAGCATTATTTAAACTACAAAATCAAAAATAAATAAATAAAACACTTGTTCATGAAATGAGCAAGAAAGCAATACATGCGACTGAATTATTTTCTCAATCACGACAAAATTGTGTAACATCATTGATCATTAACACCCAAAAAACATCGGACAAGTAAAACTCACCTGAAAATTGTTAACAACGTAATCTTCTTCTTCTTCTTCGTGATTACACAAATATGCATGTTGTTTGGCTTTAGTTGATTCAAACCGAGAAACGCAAGAATGGGATGCATGGCTTTTGCCCACTAATGGTGAGTTGTAAATTGAAATTAATGAGCGACAAAACCCAGATTTTATGGGGGTTTTCAGTATATTTCTGAGCAAATTCATCTTTTCAAGGGTTCTGTCCATAGGTAGCAGTGCCCCCATAAGATCGAACTTAAATTGCGACGCTTGCATTGGAGTTTATGAGGTGGCAACAACCAATGAAATAAATAAATGTCGGACAAATGTCACTTACGTGAACCAATTATGTGGTGTCTATCCGAAATCTTAAAACGATTTTTGAGATATATATAAATTTTTGAATATTTGAAAACAAATTTTTTGGAGTTATCATATTTAAAAACAATGTTTTTATATATTTTGTCATGTTACATAGTTTATTTTTAAATTTGTATTCAATGATTTTTAAAAAGGTTGATCCGATCCCGACGAATTCATATCCACCAAAAAAAAATTATTGTATATCGGCATATTTAATAACAAATTAGAATTGGAGTTTTGCCAAATTAAAATTTAGAATATTTCTCTTGTGAGACGGTTTCACTAATCTTTATCTGTGAAATGGGTCAACCCTACCGATATTCACAATAAAAATTAATACTCTGAAAATAAAAAGTAATAATTTTTCATGGATGACCCAAATAAGAGACGTGTCTCATAAAATACGACTCATAAGATCATCTTACACAAGTTTTTGCCTAAAATTTAAGGAGTACAAAGAGAGAGAAACAATTACATTTTCATACCAAATATATCATAAATTTGATATTTTATAATTATAATTATAATAAAACGTAGTAATTTGAATAAAAAATTCTATGCCACCAAACAAATTAATTAACGAAGGATCCCAGCAGGTTCGGGGTCATTTTCAAACCATAAATATCTTGAGTAGGTCTACTGTGAGACGGTCTCACAAATCTTTATCTGTGAGACAGATCATCCCTACCATTATTCACAATAAACAGGGCCGGCCCTTTCCAAGGGCAAACTGGGCCCATGCCCAGGGCCCCATTTTGATGAGGGCCCCAAATTTTTTTAATATATATATATAATAGTATTGGGACCCAAATAATTACTTTAATTATATTATATATATAATAAGAACTAAATATGATAAAAAAATTATAACAGCAGCATTTTTTGTTTGGATTTCTGTTGAATGGAAAACAGTTAATGACATTGGATGAAGATTATCTGAGAAAATGTTGTGTGAATCTTGAATCTGCTTTGAAAAAGGATGATGCGTCTGATATTGATGCTCATGATTTGCTTTTAGAATTACAAATGTTGCAAGAGATGCTACCTCTTGAAGCTTACGACACAAATAAATCTTGGACAGCCATTAAAATTTTGGAGTTTGCATTGAAAATAGATGTTTTTCCTACAGTTGTGGTTGCGTATCAAATTTTATTGACTATTCCTGTAACTGTAGCATCAGCTGAGAGAAGCTTTTCCAAGTTAAAATTATTGAAATCTTATTTGAGAACCACAATGATTCAAGAGAGATTGAATAGTTTGGCGATCCTCTGCATCGAAAAAAACATACTGGAAGATATCTCATATGACGACATAATTGATGACTTTGCTTCAAAAATCGCAAGAAGAGTGCGTTTTAAATAATATTGATTGTTGAATAAATTATTTTGAGAAATTATGTAAACATTTTTCTATGTGTAGTTTACACATTTTGGTTTACTTTGATTTTGCTATTCAATTTTTTTAATATACATTTGAATTTCGAATCAATACAAGAGGACCGTATTATAAGTTTCGCCCAGGGCCTCTTTTTTCTTAGGACCGCCCCTGACAATAAAAACTATTACTCTTAGCATAAAAAGTAATATTTTTTCATGGATGACCCAAATAAGAGATATGTCTCACAAACTACGATCCGTGAGACCGTCTCACACAAATTTTTGCTAATCATCTTTGTTTTCGGGAAAATTCTGAGTACAAATGATAAAAAAAATGGCATATATCTATCACTTGGTTGCATTTGTTTATAAATTAAGCATTGTTCCAAATTTTGATGTTAGCAAATGTTTCTTCCTTTATACCCTCAAACTAGCATATCAGTATATCTACAATCTGGACATCCTAATCTATATTCCTTTGTCACTATGCCTATATTAATCATGAATCCACGTTTTTTTTAATAAAAAAAATATTCCACCGATGAATTGGAGAAAGAGTTAATACAATGTATTACTAGTGATTATGAGACAATTTATGCTAAACGACACAAGATATGTCCAAACAGCCAAGTAGGGTTCATAGAAAGTTACGTGACTTGATATATATACACATCAAATTAGACAATAATTAGAGAGTACAACATAAAAAAAAAATTAAAACAATATTAGTTTTGTAAATATTTCTAGTTTCGGTTACTTGGGCTTAAATTATCAACTTCAAATATGCGAAAAAAAAAAAATCACATTTTTGCCCTTAAGTTTTCTATACAAACTTAAAGAAGAAGAGATTGGACAGTCTTTCTGGGTTAGGTGCGTGCAATAGCCAATTTGCGTGAACAAGTGCTGCCTGAATTTAATTTTATAATCGCCCACCAAACTGCATTGAATTTTCCTACTGTAATTCAGTTGGTTGAGTACATGTACATTGACTCGTGTTTTAAGTAGGGGGGTGGGGGGGTGGCGGGGGGGTGGGGGGGGTACTTGTCACATTATGTATGCTCCCATCAGATTTGTGGTACTGAATTTTATAGTAGCCAGCCTCTTAAATCAAAATATATTAAATCCGTAAAATGCGAATTACAAAAGATATAAATCTTGAAGTTTGATGTGACCTAATAGCTCTACTACACAATTATATGGTTAAGAGTGGAAATAAATCGAGTCAAATATTATTAAAATTTAAGATTTGAATTTGAATCGAATTAATAATGTTCGAGCTCAGTCCGAAGCTTGAGAATTTTATATTTTTTTGGTTCGAGTTCGACTCAAAATGAAGTTCTAGTCCATGTTCATCTCGAAATATTTGAACATATCTACAAGCTATTCGAATTATTGCTCAGTTATTAAAGATCGAGAATGAAGGTTCAAAAACTCTAAACGTTCGAAAGACTCGAAATGTAAATATATTTTATATATGATAATATTATATTAATAAAATATTATGACTCGCTAACGGCTCGTAAAATATCAAACAAAATAATTGAGACTAAGTTTGGCTCGAAAAAAATTCGAGCATGTTAGAATTCGACTCGAATTTAATAAGTTTAAAAACAAATCAAATGTTTGTTGAACCGACTCGTACAACTCACGAACTGGCTTGATTTGTTTAAAAAACCTATATCATGTGCAGGAAATACACTACCTGAAACTCTTTCAAAAAGTAATAATATTTATTCGAATTTATGACAAACTACCTCCATCGGTCAGAGACACATAAATTAATAATGTATGCCCCCTCAAATTTCACTATAAAATTATTACTACTAGAGAAAAAGAGACGTGTGGTACTGAGTCTACGTGGAAAAAGTAGCTATGCCGAGAAGTTTTTATGATAGATTATAAAAATTTTACGTTAATTAATTCCGTAATTCCCGACAAAGTCTTGTGTTTGCAGCCTTACCTATATTACAGTTGAACGATAGTTTCTATCTATTTTTATATTTTCAATAATGAACTAAATTATACTTTCGGCTAGCAATTAAGACTTTTTTTTTTTGTTTGATTTTAACTAGAGTATGTCTCTTATGAGAGGGTCTCATGAATCTTTATCTGTGAGACGGATCAACCCTACCGATATTCACAATAAAAAGTAATACTCTTAGCATAAAAATTAATATTTTTTCATTGATGATCCAAATAAAAGATCTGTATCACAAAATACGACATGTGAGACCATCTCACACAAATTTTTGTCTTTTAACTAAGTGTGCACTTGAAATCCATAGAAATCTTAAATTAATTCACGCCTTAATTAATTATTTACACTTTCATTATATAAAATAAAATGAATTTTAAATAACATAATTATCGAGTGAACTTAAAATTCATCATTAATTAATATTAAATGTTTTTAAAGTTTATGTTTTTAATATTCTAAACAACAAAACTATATTTATAATTTATACATTTTAAATATATAAATCCAAATTCAACCTGATATTGTTTCAAAATTTTAGAACTCATATCCTTTTTACATCTCTCACTATATATAATTGCATAATCATAAGTGTTGGTGGCAAGTATCATATCAACAATTCGCAGCATCGGACCAAGATTTATGATTAACTATGAAAAAAGCTCAAAATTTTATTTCTAATTTGCCAAAACTATAATTTATTTCTCCCCATTTGAATTTTAGGTACGATCTTGCACTGTTCAACCAGAATAAAATTAACTAGCTAAAGAAAAGTACTCGTGCAGATATAACCTGGTTTTCTTCATCTTCGTTATCCGTGTCAGGCACAGACACCACTTGTTCTCCGGCTCCGGCTGACTCAGTACCGTCGAAAAGACAGAATTCCAGGCCACTTATCCCACAAGTCCGGCGATTTTCTCCGATACTCTCCGGCCATGGATTTGTAACAAGAATTGACATGAAAACGAGAAATTGAGAACCTGCTTTCCAGTTTCTCTAAGGAGCAAATTTTTGCCTTCAATAGATGTATAATGTTTCTTGATCTTGATAACAAAGCAGCCATGGAAATCAATTTATGTAGTAATATAATATCTTCTCAACACAGAGAAATCAAAGATTAAGTAAAACTAATATTATGGCACCAAGCTAGTGTGGGTTTGTTGTAATGTCATCTTGATATATATATATCAGTATTAATACAACGCTGAGTGATAATCATAAATAAGGAGGATACCAGCTTGACAATAAATACGTATTTGAAAAAATTAATTAGGCATGCCATTTCATAAAAACAACGCTTGATTTTTACTTGGTCTATACATAATAGAATGAAATAATATTTTTATTAATATATTATACTTCAATTTGGAATAAACGGTTTTTTTTAAAAAAAAAAAATCAATTGTTTCTTTTGTCCCAAGCATAATTTTTTTATTTTACAATTTCGAAGCTTAGAAAATTAGAAAAAAAGGAAGAAAAAATTTATTTAGCCAAAATAATTTATTAGCACCGCACCCACATAGATACATGACCGATGTGATACTGTCTAATTTCCTATTCACCAAAACTAATAAGTGGGAAAAAAAAATTTGTGGAGGTGAAAGGAGGCCAAGACTCGTACGTATCGTCCATATTATTGAACTGATTATGGGTGTTGGCATTAGGGTTGGCCAATTTCCTTACTGCTCGATTGGAGGATTTTTTTAGATCTCCAAAATAGTTCGAAACGATTATGGAGATATTATCATCAACTCTAAATCCGTCCAGAAAATAATAATATCAATGTATTATTATTATTTTTTCAAAAATATTATTATTGATATTATCATCAATAATAATAGTATAATAATAAGTTCGGGACTCCGTACCCGTCTCCACCCAACCTCATTAATATTTTTGAAATGGAGATAGTGCGAGATAGAAATTTGATCCCCTCGGGTTCTGCAAACCCAAAAACGTTAAGTAATGAATGAATTGAATTATCTTAGCCCATTTTCCTTTCCCGACCTAAATATTTCTACCTGCGAGATTAGAACTGAATACAACTTTTAAGACAAAAACTTGTGTGAGATGGTCTCACGGGTAATATGTTGTGAGACGGATCTCTTATTTGGGTCATCCATGAAAAAATATTATTTTTTATGCTAAGAGTATTACTTTTTATTGTGAATATCGGTAGGATTCACCCGTCTCACAGATAAAATCCATGAGACGGTCTCACAAAAAACCTGCTTCAACTTTAAATCTCATGTTTATGCGGTCACTAATTACTTTCATTATTAATATCTTTTAGGCGGTACAAACCCATGTTATATTTATTGTTAACAATAAATTTTGGGAACCGTCGGATGTTGAGTTTATAATATGACACTTGATAAGTTAGTATTTGTGCTTAGCTAATAATCTTAACTTAAATTGAACGTAAACAAAAACAAATAAATCCTACAAAATGGAACATACCGAATAAACATATATATATTAATTTCTTTATCTTAATTTGGTATCATTTAGATTAATGCACATCCCTAGTTTGTCATATCATATCATTCAAATGGTGCTTTACTACATAAGTAATCATCAGGATCACACGAAAATTTAAGGCTGATCCTAGTCCAAAATACGACATGACTGTAATAATTTTTTTCCTAATTTAAGCCAACAAAAATCTGATACACACGGGGTTTTGGATTTTGCATCCCTCTCGGTTTTCAGCCCAATTTAGTGTGATTTATAGGCATGATAAATTATCGTCGCATTTTACTCTTCCAGAGACGAAGTCATTAATCAATTTTTTCGTTTTCATGTTTCGATATGTACGTATATGAGTAAGAGGAATGAAGAGTTATTTGCACCAAAACTTGTTAAATGTAAAAAATTTATATTTCATCCGTCAAAATTAAATAGGTTTTTTAGACATTTTCGTCTACGGCCTGTTTGAACTCTGAAAACAGAAAGAAGGAAGCCCGTCACTTCTACGACGACTCTTGTTGGGCCGTAAGGGCAGATAATGCTTCATCGATACCTCAAGAGCCCAGACTCACGCTTCCGAAGTTATATTATCTATAGACTACTTTGCACACGCGGTCGCGTGTGTATACAGTTTTTTTTATAATTATCTATAGACTAAATTGAAATTTGATAAATTATCGAGGGACTAAAGTGCTATTTGAATAGTTGTAATTTAAAACAAAAATAAAAAAAATGTTTTTTGAGATTTAAAAAAATAAAAACAAAAATGTAATTTCGATATAAAATAAGGGTAAAATTGAGAAAGCAAAAAACAGACCAATTTTTTTGTCTCTATTAGAGAGATTTTTAATAGATAGTAATAGAAGTAATAGATTAATAGTTATATTTTATATTTATATTTATGTTAGAATTAATATTTTCAATTGTTATTTATGTATTTTTACAAATCATATTATTGCATTAAAATTATTCATTTGTATTGAGTTATTATATTATTTATAAATTATTAAACCAAACCGTTAATTAAATATTTTTAGTTAATATAAATAACTAACTATTATTTAAAAATCTATTTATAAATTTATTTGATTAAATATTTTTAATTTGCATGTTTAGATATCTCATTATTAAAATAATAAAATAAAAATTTTATTATCATTTAAATAATATTTATATTTAAAAATAAATAAAAAAATTAATACACATTTATAATAATTAAAACAAAAAAAAATTTTAAAAAACTATTTTGGTGTAAATGTTGGATATGTCCTCTGATAGGGTGGAGAAAAGGGATCCCTCCGCAGGCCATTTTAAGTTTTAACATCTCGGAAAATATGCAAGTAATACTATTTTTTCATTCAAATTTATTTATATAAATTTAATTTTAACCATCTACTTATGTTTCAATCTATATAAATTAGAGTTGGACATCTAAAATTGATGTGAAAAACGGTCTCATATGAATTTTTTTGTTAAAAAAATAAATTTCTGTGTAATCTAATAGAAGTATAACAAAACCTGAATGAATATCATCAAAATAAAACCAATTTCAGATTTCAATGAAATCGGGTATGAACGATTTGAAAACCATGATCGAGCTTAGCGACAAGTTTAAACTTAATGCTTAAACTTTTGATTGCAATGGATAGATCACATAGCCATCCATATCTATATCTGATTTTATGGAATATTGGTAATCATAATGATTCAACACTAACAACCTAACGACAACATGTGGTGGATGAACATCAAAATAACCGTGCAAGACTATTTCAGCTACAAAAAAAAATTTAGTGAGGCAATCTCACCGGATAATTATATGAGACAAATCTTCGACCCGATCCAATTTGTGAAAAAATATTATATGTTAAAAGTCTTTTCATTTAAAATATGTATTGGATTGATATGGATATGTCTAACATAAATAGATCTGTGAGATAATCTTAAAAAAAACTATTATTTCAACTATTCACGTATGCGAGTAAAAAGATAACCAAAATTAATAATCGACATATTGTGAAGAATAATTGTGACTAAAAATCTATCACCAAGCTCATCATCAGTACTATATTATTAAGAAAAAATGGAAGAAGTTCAAGTAATTTAACTTCAGCAACAAAATTTCACTATTTCTCTCAGGTGTGTATATATAATATATATGAGATAGATATATATAGTCATCATCACATATTGGCACAGGTCACTTTCCCAGAATCGTGACATTTAACTTCCAACAATCACTCCCATTTAATTAATTAAAATAATAAAAATATGGCTAATTGATGAAAATATCAAGGTCTTGAAAAAATTTCATAGCCAGATAGATCGAATGAACCCCAATTATAATGTACACGATTTGCAGGGATTCTTAGCTCATCATCAGCTGAAAATAACCCAAAATCTTGAATTTGCGCCGTTGATTCTTGTGATCCAATGTTTGCCAAATTCATGTCATCAGACCATACTAAATTCCCTGCTAGTTCTTCCCCTAGTATACTCTGCATTTCAAGATCACCACAATTCTGGTACACAAAATCCTGACCGTTGATACCTTCAAATGTTGATGATGCTTGAGGAATCACTTGCTGTAATTGATCATCACCAGCATCAACAGAATCCGACGGCTGTCCGTTCGGATCCAACGTGATACTAAAGCCCTCAACTTGACTATCAATATTGTCATATGAACTTGCCTGGCTCGAGGACTCTTGGTCATGACTCTCCACGTCCCTATTCAAATACTTGGCGAAAACCACCGCCAAGTCTATCGTTTCGTTTGTGGGTTCCGGGCTATGGGTGGGCCCCGGACAAGCGATCGCTGCTCTCTCCAATCTGGCTGCCCTGGCACGACGTGACTTTCGACACCCGCCCCCGATGGGTATGTTTCTCAACGAGCCTCCCTTAGTCCAGTACCTTCGGCACGCCTTGCAGAAATACCTAGGCTGTGACAAGCTATAGTTGTTGTAGTAGCAAAATTTGGTGTTGGATGAGGCACATCTAGGGCAACTTGGTGCTGGTTCGAGCTTGTTGGACTTCCATTTCTGCGTTTTGTCCATGAAAAATGGCCTACCTTGTGGGCACCGCTCCATCGAGTACTCACTATGGGTTGTGCTAGCGAACATGCTGCAGTCTTTTGATTTTCCAAGGAGAAATTAAATGAAAGGAGATTGAGATTTAGGTACTTAATATGGTGTGGTTAGATAGGAGGGCCGAGGATGATATATGTATGTAATATCTTATAATATATATAGAAGTTGGTGGGGGCGTGGAAATTTCCCAATGATCTATGGGTAGGTCTCTTGTGAGACGATCTCACGAATCTTTATCTGTGAGACGGATCAACCCTACCGATATTCACAATAAAAAAGTAACGTTCTTAGCATAAAAAGTAATATTTTTTCATGGATGACTCAAATAAGATATTTGTCTCATAAATACGACCCGTGAGACCGTCTCATACAATTTTTTGTCATGATTTAATCGGATTTGATGATCTAAATAATACTCTGAATGAATGGTTTCGTATACGAAGACAAATGAAATCCATTTTTCATTAAAATTTATTATTTCGTAGGATCAAATTTTAAAAATTTATACACACACACAAAAAAAAAAGAGCAGTGCACAATTTGTATCCCTATTTTGCGATATATAATAATAATGTTAAATAATTGATAATTGATGGAGAGGGGCGTAGGGCGTGGGCGGTTGGCGAGGCGTTAGGATAAAGGAATGGAAGGGGGCCTGGCTGGCATGTGATGCAAAGCCCACACTAATTATTAATTCACACATCATGGCGAGATTGTTGCAAGTGTTTCCGTTTGGGCAAATCTCACATTTCTTGATTGCAATCCTTTGAGCGTGATTGATGGTTTGCTATATATATATATATATATATATATATATAAACGAATTAGTCTTTAAAGTCATGAATTTTTTTTAAATATAAAAGGATTAGTAGAGTCGATTACTACTTCGCATATTTTGAGTACTAGTAGATTGAAATAAATACAAATACAATGTATATATTTTCTTTCCGGTCTAGGGATCATTAACCAAGAGTTAACTTAAAGATAAATTGTGTATTCCATGCACGTGCGCGCCTGGGCTACGTGCCATCGTTTTCTCAATTTGACTTCTTAAAATGCACAAAATAATTTGTTTAATAATCACTTCAAGTTTATTAAATCGAAAAGAATCGAGATTTTTAGTCCTATTTCTTGGTTTCAGTAGCTGGTGAACGCAACCACAAGTCATTCCTCAAACAGTCGAAAATTAATTAATAAAAACAACTATATATTCAAAAGTCAAAGTTTCATTTTACATGGCTAATCCCGGTCTCGATTCTTTCGTTTAGGGTCGAAATCGATACATCTTTGCTTCTATTTTTATACAAGGCATTATGTTCAATTCTCAGATGATGAGCGGCAAAGAGATTTACATTCACAAACAGAATGCTGTGATTTGGAGAGATGCAGATTTTACGTTACATTTTTGCCTTTTCTTTTTTCTTCAGGAAATATTAGGATTTGGATTTCAAATAATTCAATTGAGATTTTATTAAAAATTTCGAAGATGATGTAAAAATTATAATCAATTTTACGTTTCTCGTTGTTTAAATTAAAAATTATGACATTTAATAATTAAAAACCTTGCTATTATAATAATATACATTTCAGCTATATTTAAGTAAAACATTAAAATAAATATGTCTAAATGTATGTAAATTATTATTATTATATTAATAAAGGTACCATGCAAATAACTATGATAACTATAGGTGATTAATTAAAATAATAATTAGTTTATTTATATTTTTAGTTATATATATCTAATTAAAAATATAAAGAAAAATTATGTGAAAAAGTAGCACAATTTCGGTGAACTCTTGAATTCAAGAATTACATTAGCATGTTAATATATAAATCTAATTTCCGTTTTTAAACCGTCTTTATCTATTTTTTATAGGAAGATAAAAGCTCCCACGCAGGATCTTTTCTTTGTATATCATTTTTAAAAATAAAAAATATTAAAAAGTAAAATAAAAAAACCTCGCAAACCGGATCAATTATGTTAACTATAATTAACAATATCAACCACATGCTACTTAAATTTAATTTTCTCAAATTCATAATAAATTATCCAAAAATTCCAATGTATTTTATAATATAGTCGATCGTAAATATTTCCCAAAATAATTATTTTAGTAAGGTTATCTAAATTTAGACCCTAGCCACATATATGTTAGATTTGTCAAATTAGGTCAGGTCGTCGGCTGGCCCGCCCGGCTATAAAAATTGAGCGGATTGTGTTGATAAAATAGCAGCCCGTTTGGAGGCGTGCCAAATAGGCTGAGCCCGTTTGGGTTGCGGGTCAAGATGGGTCGGGCCCAAACGGGGCGGGTTGGCCCGCCAAATTAGGATAGAATTTTTTTTATATTTTTAAGTTTTAAGTTTTATATAAAAATTGTAATAAATCTCTTGCGCCTCCATCACTCTCTTATCTTATTTTTCTCCTCGACCTCGCCTCCATCACTCACTCTGTTAAAATCTGAATCTCTGTAAATTTTATTCATGAATATTATAGTTTTTTTAAGCATAACAGTAGTTTGTGAACCCAAGAGCGGTTTCGTTTGAAGTCCGACGAGTTGTAGTGAAATTTTGTGGACCCAGCGGAGGTTTGATAATTATATGTATTGTTGAACACATAATATTTTCTAAAATTTACAACTGTATCTTTCCTCGACTTTATGTTCTCTTCCATTACTCAATCTTCATGTTTGGTTTAATCACTTTACTTTTTATGAATTATGTTGATGATTTCTTAATTTCTTATTTCAATGCTTTTAAGTATTTTATGAAACTATTTGACTGAAATATATTTTTCTTCTATGTTTACTGCGATATTGTTTAATATTTTTTTGCTTAAAAAATAAGCGGGTCGGCCCGCCTAGCCCGCGGCCCAAGGTGGGTTGGGCTGGGTTGATCATTTAAAGGCCCGCGAAAATGGCGGGCTGGCCCGCCCCGCCCCGCCTAATGGCGGATTGCGGAGGGTGGTGGGCTGGCCCGCCCCGCCAGCCCGTTTTGACATGTCTAATATCTGTTTTATTATTATAGCATCAACAATATAATGGCATAGTTGTCAATGCCTTGATAAATTGATGGTTTGTTGAGTAGGTCTCTTGTGAGACGGTCTCACGAATCTTTATCTGTGAGACGGGTCAACCCTATCGATATTAACAATAAAAAGTAATACTCTTAGCATAAAAAATAATATTTTTTCATGGATGACCCAAATAAGAGATATGTCTCACAAAATATGACCCGTGAGACCGTCTCACACAAGTTTTTGTCTGGTTTGGGTACCATTCATTGCACAGAACTTGAGACTATATATGAAATTTCTAGCAGCACATGCACTTTCCTTGTGTTAATTTATTTCATCATTAATTTCTCGATATTTAACAATTTGTGTTAGAAATTAATACGAGAGGTGAACTTTTATATATCGTGAATGCATTCGTAGGACTATAAAATTATAATTTCAACAACTAATTAAGATTAATTAGCTTGGACAAATTTCACCTCCCTGCATTAATATCCCGCCAAACCATTGCAAATGGTTGGACTTGGTTGTTAACTAACCCCCATGTATTAAACGTGAAAATAGTGAATATAACATAAAATGATCATACGTTTCCTTTCCATTTCCTCGACCGAACGAGACACTGGCTTAAATTCTTGCATAGAAACGTAGTGGGTTACGACACAAAACTCATGTGGGTGTTTTGAGTCCTTTTCATGCATGAGATACAAGGCGAGAGGGACACGTGAGATCGAATGCGAAGCTCCTTATCTTCCACAGCTCGAATTAATTTATTTTACCTTTTTTCTACATCGTGTCACATTTCTTGAAATGAAATTGTACATAATAATAAAAATCGGAGATGTGATCTCAATAGAAATACACTTTGGTGTAAAGCCGTAAATAATGTTTTCGAGAAGTTTTGCACGTGGGAGTGCTTGTCTAGAACTAGCTATATAAGGGTTTTTTTTATTATTAATTAAAAAAATTCAAAAAAAATTATTTTGCAAAAATACCCCAATCCGCGCCTACAAGGCGTTGACGCTCCACGTGGACGAGCGTCCGCGCTTTGTCCACGTAATATATTATTATTATTATTATTATTATTATTATTATTATTATTATTATTATTATTTTAATAATTAATTTAATTCGAAAAAAATAATATTTAAGTTTTATTATTATTATTATTATTATTATTATTATTATTATTATTATTATTTATAATTTTGAATAATTAATTTAATTTAATAATATTACTTATAATTTTGAATAATTAATTTAATTTGAATAAAAAATATAATATTTAAGTTTTATTATTATTATTATTATTATTATTTATAATTTTGAATAATTAATTTAATTCGAATGAAAAATATAAAATATAAATATTTATAATATATGTTAATTATTAAATATTTTATATTATTTGATTGGGTGATTGAAAAATTAGAGATATGAGAGGATTGAAGGGAAAACGTACATAAAATCAACATTATAAAAATATGAGAGGATTGAAAAAATATTTATTGTTTCATTTTAAATTAGTGTTCTATTTTAAAAATATGAGAGGATTGAAAAAATATTTTTGCTTAAAAATCGACCCATGTCGGTTTGAATTAAAAATCGATTGGTTCGGCTCAAACTTTATTGAGCAAAAGTATGAATTGTAAGTCGAACTTGTACACTAAAAAATTAAAACACTGAATAAAATGAGAAAAGAAGACGAGTGAATCATTTACCATGGATACTTAGGCAACTTAATTGTGCTAGTCTCGCGATGCAGTGAGAAAATATAGTACATAAAGAAAGCTCCAATTTCGGCTCCAAAAGAACACCTGCGAATCAAATAACATGGATACTTGGGCAACTTAATCACTCAAAAGTACTTAAAATCTATATCAGAAAATGTTACAAGCATTTACTATTAGATACATATAGACCCTTTTTTAGCCATGTTTTCTCTTTAGTTTGGTTATTCTATGTTGTCAGAGTACTTGATCATCGTAAAAGTTGTCATCACTTTAGTCTATGTCTGTCTACCCAAACAACTACTATGTTTTTTTTTAGAAATGAATCTTTTATTATTCCTGTTATTATTATTAAGATGGTCGAGGTTGCTCAGAGAGTTGAATAAACATCTCACAAAATTTGTTTTTTTTTCTTTAAATTAGGATAATTTCAGCGAGGTTAGCAACAACCATGCCGGCTATCCCGACCGAGTTGCAAGGTACAACCGACTAACTCAAAATGAATTTTATTAAAGTGCAGAAAAAACCTGTTGGGCTTGGTGAAACTTCAAATATCATTATGATATGTTCAAATTTGGCTATACTTGAAAATAACAAATGAAATAAACAATTAAATGAGTGTAGAAAAAAAATTCAACAATTATTTCTTTCTATATTTCCTCTTCTTCATTGAACAAATCAAAAAGGGGAGTACGTGACATGTGGTACTATTCAGTAGGGTTTGGTATTATATGTAGCACTATTTTAATTATTTTCTTTACATATTCTGTCTAAGTACTAATTTTTTCGACTTCATTATTCAATCCTTGAGCCATTTTGGTCCTCCTTATTTACAATGAAAAATAGTTTTTATGGTCCACTGACTTTTTCAATTTTAAATTCGATCCACTATACTTTCAAATTTTGATTTTGATATATATATATATATATATATATATATATATAAAGTTAATCGGTCATTTGCTATAAATCAGTGAGTTGGTAGTTTGGTCAAATATTTTTATTTGGGCAATCTAAAATTGGGGGCCCACTAAGGTTGGGCTAGCCTGGTCAAATAGAATTAAAAGCACAGGCCCATTTAAATCGTCTCGGTGCATCATTTTTTTCTCGGTGCATCATTTTTTTCTCGTTAGGGTGTGTTTTCCAGTTCAGTTTTCGTGTGCATATTCAAGAAAATCCGATAGTTAACTATGACCACACTCGAACAATCGAATGCCATTCGAACTTCTGACTTTAGCTCATCAAATATGCTCACTGTGGTTCGAAAGTATTTTCTGAAAATTCCTAGAATTATAACAAGATTCTTTCTTTTTAGTCTGACTGTACTTGTAAATATTCAAATTTTGTTCCAATATTTTTTTGAAACCTAAACATTTCAGAGTATAGGAAATGGACATAATAACCCAATTACAAGAACAAGTGGATAATATAGCTTCTCTTGCCTTCAATATATTCGGGGCTCTTCAAAGAGATGCCCTTCCAGTTCAACTATCACCTAATTATCCAGAGCTTCCTGTCGTTTCTCATGTTGTGGATGACGCTGCTAATCTCGCTGAGCAGCCCAAACTTCTGAGTTCTGCACTAGTGAAAGCCGCCAAACAGGTTGGTCAGCTGGTAATTCATGAGCACTTGATAGAATACGCTTATCATATTCAATATTGAGATTTTTTTAATCCTTCACGAGATTGTGTTTGTCTTATTTCAAAAAATCGTTGTGTCTTTTCTAGTTATTTTCTTTTGCACTTATCTCGAAGTTATTCCTCTTTGGTACTAGTTAATCCTCTTGTCTAAGTTATTCGTGATTCTGGTTCGCATTGGAAAGAAAGATCTTTTTTCATTTTTCTTTATTAGAAGTATCTCTAGTAACTCGAATTACTTGTTCATCAGACTTGGTAGGATATGATTCAATTACTTAGTTTACTTTGGAATTTTTTTCTGTTAATGTACTTGGATCATTATAAATGAAGCACATGCGAAAAAATGTTTTCTAGTATAGTACTCTATTACTTAGAAATTGCAATTTAAGATCCGTGACTTAGTACTCCACGATTATTCCAAACTTTTCAAATCCAAACACGACCGTTTTTGACCTCTTCACTTTTCGACATCCATCTATTCTAGTCTGGTTCAGGACTTTTACTTTATCCAATCGGATTTGGTCAATTTGATTGGGTCCCGGTTGTGGATCAGATAAGGTTCGGTCGACCCTATCCCTGCGGGCACTGCCTGCAGGGGTCGATCCAACGGCTCGGATTTTTTCGAGCCAATTTTTTTTTTTTTTACAGGGAGGTGGGCCCGGATCACTCCGTTCATTGCAACTGCCTGCACGGGTAGGTTGAAACAAACCATCAGATAATGTAAAGCTCGATCTCTCATTAAATGCACGATTTTTCCTCCATACTAATTTTCCGGTGGACTATTTCTGAGCTACATAATAAAATTGGCTGCTCGCGTTTGGGTCTCCAAAATTAGTCGCTCTCAAAGCATTTTATCCATTTAATAATAGCTAAATTACTAAAGGAAAGGAGATAAAGGCTTCTTTTAGTCAAGTCTAAAATGATCACTATTTCTCTAGAAAAGTACTGCTTGATTTTGTGGAATTAGACGAGGATGAATGAATGAGATGATAAATCGAAAGATAATGATAACATAACTATTTTTAAAATTCAAGATTATTATAAAATTTGAGTTAAATGACAGATAATCATGTAATGGTTCTTATGTCTTTGGAGGGCTACTTCAGCCAATTTCAAGTGCCTAGAAAAAAAAACAAATTGGTCAGGGACATATATAGTTTCGCTGACAACTAAAATCAACAGTAGCGGGATTGAAAGAAGGGGCTTTCACCCAAATGAGTTAGAGTTTGTTGCTCCGAACCGTGTCATTCTCAAAGTATGGCACAACACTATGTCGTAAATCCAGCAGTGGAACCATCTCCCGGAAGCACGGGATTTGGGATTTTTATAAGGACAAAATGATGTTTAAATATATTTGTTGATTCCTTCTAGAAAATATAAGCTAACAGAAAAACTCTTGTGAGAAAGTCTCATGAGTCTATTTTATGATAAAGATCTTCTATTTAGGTCATCCATGAAAAATAATATTTTTATTTCAAAAATATAATTTTTATTGTAAATATGAGCAGAGTTGACTTATGTCACGAATAAAGATCCGTGAGATCGTCTCACAAGAGACCCACTCATATTAAATTTTTCAAAAATATTACTTTTATTGTAAATATGAGCAGAGTTGACCCGTGTCACGAATAAAGATCCGTGAAACCGTCTCACAAGAAATCCACTGATATTAAAATAGCATATGTTCTCGTTATTTTCATTGTAACTTCTAATTCCTAGTTCTTTTTAACGTTTTTTTAGTAGAAATACTCTTAAAAAGTTCTCTTTTATTCAATTCAGATTTTAAATTTTTAGATAAAAAATTTCCGCTCATCGGATATTTGTTTGATATTATTTTGCCACATGGAGTATGCATGTTATTGATCAAACATAAGTAGCAATCGTGACACACTTCACCATGGAGATGACTCTTGGGTATATTATCATTTACCATTTTTCTATCAGATTATATAAAATATTAAGGTTATGTCTGATTCGTGATATGAGATAATAAAAGATGTATGATGTAGAGATTATAAATCAATATCCACAAAAATTCATATGAGATCGTCTAATCCATAAAAAATATAATTTTATACGTAAAAAATAATCAGGGGCGGAGAACAATGTGGGCAAAGCTGGGCATAAGCCCAGCAATTTTTTATTTTTTTATTTAGGCATAGGCATACATGTATAAAGCTCAATTTATTTTGAAGTAATTATTAAATGTGTAGAATCATTATCTCACAAAAAAAAAAAAATGGATTAAATTTTAAAGTTCAATTAATGTTTAAAGCTCAATTCAAATGGGTAATTAAATGTGTAGATTTAAAACCCAATTCAAAAGATTATTATGTGTAGATTATAAAATCATTACTGGAAAAAAAATAAAAACAAGTCGATTATTGAAGATTGAAGAAGAATGGTGCACGCACGAGAAAAGCTTTGGTAAAAATTGAAGAAACAAAATTTCTTATGGGTTTGTATTTCAAATTTATTTATATCAATGATATAGACTATGATTTGTAAATATTATGTCTAGATTAGTTTAATAAATAATAACGCAAACTTCAAACAATCTGATGGCATATATTTTAATGCCGGATATGTTCTTGTATCTCCTTGATTGGAGCTAATATGTGAATCGAAAATTTGTATTAATGTTTTTTACTTTCTAGGGTTGAAAGTGAACATCGGGGATTTTAAGATTTCTAATATTTAGAGTAGAAAATGTGTAAACATTGAAATTAGTATCTATTTTTTATTTGTTCAAAGAAGAAAATTTTGTGAAGTTTTTTAACTTCATATTCAAAATCTACATGATTTAAGTTGTTTTCTATATTTATTGAATTATGCTGAAATTTTAAGATTAAAATTTTATGATTAAAAAATACAAAATTTGCAATTTAAATTGAATTATAACTTGTCAATTTCATTTTGATTACAATTTACTATGTGAAATATTGCAATGAAAAATAATATAACAATCCATTATCACTATCATTTTGAAATATTCAACGTATTAATAGATTTTCAATTGATGGAATTGAACGAGAGATTTACAGAGATCATAATAGAACTTCTTACTCTTAGTAATGCTTTGAGTCCCGTTGATGGATTCAGATCATTTCTCTATGTGACATTTGTTCTCTTGATAATAAGTTTTACTACCATGATTTCAATCTAGAAGAAAGAGAAGATTTGGTGAGAGAATTAGATAATTATAAGTTTAATGTACCACGTCATGCACCACGTCATGCGCAAGTTTCAGAATCTTGATTCTTTTCATCATTTATGCCAAACATTGGCCAGAAGAACGAAGTCGATTATCTATCCTTTGATTGATATAGGTTGGTTCAATTGGTTTGACTCTTCCAGTTTCTACAGCAACTACAGAACGAGCTTTTTCATGATAGAAACTCATTAAGACGTCACTTCGTAATACAATGAAAAATGACCTTCTTGCCAATACCATGGTTGTTTATATAGAGGGAGATATTGCTCTGAGTATTGATACAGAATTTATCATAAACAAGTTTGATGTATTGAAAAATCATAAAATTCGACTTAAATAAGAATTTGATATTTTCCTTTTAACTTCTTTTTATTTCTATTATGTGAAGTTTAAATTAATATTTATAAGAATTCGGTATATTTCTATAGTTTTTTTTATTTCTATTATATGACGTTCAAATTAATATTTAAAAACATTTTGCCCACCGGAAAAAAAATATTTTTGGTTACGCCATTGAAAATAATATTTTCATTCTAAATATAAATTGAGCTAATATACCTCACGAAAAAAAATATTTATTTATAATCTCTGTATCTAATAGAATTTTCTCGTAACTAATAAAATAGTGAAACACTTTTCCGTTAAAAACGTATTATTCAAAAGTTAGTGGGAGTAAGTCCGCTTTACATGCAACACTTGACCGATCAAACTTGAAAGTTTTCTAGAGACACTTCTAAATTTTAACCAAAAAACAGCAATTGAACAACATAATCATATACAGACAAAAAGCGAACAACAAATACTAATGCCCACATAATATATATATATATATATATATATATATATGTCCACTTATTCATGATATTTAATTTGAATATAAAATTAAAAAAAAACCATTGAAAATATTAAATTCGATTACTTTCTTCAAAACAAAATTTTTTCATTTGTTTATACATTTAATAATTAAATATAAATATGAATTTAATATACAATGAAAAAGTATTTTTACGTCATAAATACTATAATTCCAAATCTCACACCATCAATCAATCGATAATCTGATGTCGGAGATTTTCCAAGGTCAATTTCGGACTACTGAGATAAAGTGGAAAATAGATATTGCTAAATATATCACAACTAATTGTTTTGTTATAAAAATTGCTGATATTATATTATTAGAAAAATACTGACATCATATCACATTAATAAATAAATAATATGTCTCTTATGAGACGGTCTCACAAATCCTTATCTATGAGACATGTCAACCCTACCGATATTCACATAAAAAATAATGTTTTTAGCATAAAAAGTCATATTTTTTAAAAATTAATACTTTTTCATGGATGACTCAAATAATAGATCTCTTTCACAAAATACGATATGTGAGACCGTCTCACACAAGTTTTTGTCATAAATAAAACATGCACGTACACTTACCATGTGCAACACTGGTTTGCACAACGAATTGCATGTTCGCGACTCTTTTTATTGATAAATTTGCCAAGGAACTAAAAGATGATTGGCTCATATATGTTTTTTCTTATCTTTTATGGTTCGTTTGGATGGAGAAATTTGAAGTTACATATTTCAAATATATTTGATTGCTCGAATGAATTTGTGTTGAATAAATTTGAATTCTACGTCTCTCTTGACTTATGTAAACACAATGATCATTGTGATATATTTTAAATCCACTCGAGATACATATCATTTCAAATTCACTCTTCAAATTTCTTCTAAAGTCAAATAACTCCATCCAAATCAAAAATAATTTTCATCCGAACACAACCTTAAACTTCTTGTAGGACCATAATTAACCAAGAGGAAGAAAGCAAGATGGATCGAAGCCCTTGAGCCCTTCTAATTATATTTTTGTAGCGAAAAATATATTCCTTTTTATATTAAAAATCATCCCTTTTCTCCTTTAAAAAAAACTAAAGAAATCATCCCTTTTCTCCTTTAAACAAAAAAACGAAGAAGAAAACCATCCCATTTCGCACTTTTGGCCGTCGCCACCCCTTCAATGAATTTTCCACATCAGATATTGCATTTAATAGTCTTATGATTACTGATAATTATCGATCATGCAGTTGCATGTATGTGACGACATTAATCTTGGATTAATGTTCAGGAAAATTGTTTGTTTTCTTATATATATTTGACTATTTGAAACTTTGGTGCATTATGTTATTATAATTGAATTTTAGTTTTATATATATATATATATATATATATTATCGCTCTCATATTTTTAGATGTGTGTGTGTTTATACAACATATTAAAAAAATTGTTTAAAAAAATAAATTGTAACTCCTCATTTTTCCAGGAGAGAGAAAGTTTACAGATTTCCCCATTTTAAAGTCTAACAATTCATTTCCTAACTTTCAACTCCCAAACATGTTGACAAGTTCAAACATTGATTACTCAGTACACCACGAAAGCGGCAGCATTAGCCTCAGAGCGTATTATACAATAGACGAGAGTATGTTATTTAATTATGTTTTTTACAATTATTACACTCCATTGACCAAGTACCACCCTTGCCTATGTATATATACGCATATCAAATTATATACTTTATTATCCTCACCACCACCATCTCCGATTCATTGAATTCAGCCACCATGGACATGCCGGATATCCCATTTGTCCGTTCTCCCAGACGTGAGATTCAAGGGCCCCGACCAACGCCACTCAAAGTACGCAAAGACTCCCACAAGATCAGGAAACCACCAGTAGCGCCGCCTCCGGCGGCGGCGGGGGCTCAGCATCACTACCTCCACGCGCAGCCTCGCCCGCCTGTCATTATATACACAGTATCCCCCAAGATAATCCATGCAAACCCTAATGAGTTCATGTCCCTGGTACAGCGTTTGACCGGTCCAAACTCCTCATCCGCGACAATTAGTTCCCCCTCAGTGCCTTACTCCTCCTCGTCTTTCCAGTTTCAAGATAATCCCGGGGCAATTTCCCCGGCGGCGCGTTTGGCTTCCATCGAGAAGACCAGGTCACCAGAAGGAAGAAAAGCGCTGCAGGTTGTTGATTATGATGTAGGATCGATCCAAGGGATAGAGATAGGATCAGGTATCCAGAGGACTGGACAATTTCCAGGTATCTTATCCCCCAATCCAAATACTCTTCCTCCAATCCCACCAAATTTCTTCTCCCCTCCATCTGATTCAAATCCCCTAAACTTTTTTCCTGATTTCAGTCCTGCTTTACACAGTAACAGAAGTTATTTAGATAATAGTTTCCTCCTCCCAAGCCCTTCAACTTTATTTTCACCTCAAATCAACATGCCTTCTCCAAATACTTTACATCTTTTCAATACTTTGTTTGACCTTTAACTCCATATATATATATATATATATATATATATATATACACAATTCAAGAAAATAACTTAGTACTACCGGGTGGCGAGGTAAATTTGACCCGAAAAATTTTAATTCCATATACTATTTCCGTAAATTTGTAAGTCTTGCTAGTATTAGCTCCATGCCAGCTACCTTCAGCGTTGGAGAACATTGAACAAGGAAAGGATAGAAATGGAAATATTCATCTATCGACATTTTCAAGCAAGTGGGTAGTCGGGAGTATTTAATTCTTTATTTAATAGTTATAATATGTGGGGCATTTGATTGAATGTAATAAATATGGCTGAAATATCTGTATTTTTGTCCTTCGTACAGTCCATAGCCTAGGGTATCATTTTTGTCACGTAGCCTCCCGCTTGTAGAACTTTTGCATCACAAAAAAATTGGAATTTTCTAATTTGTTTTCGGCTCATTTGGATACCTAGACAAGATTTCAATTATTAGAAATAGTGGATGTTTTAAACATGTTTTACTTCTATTTTGGATTATTACACTTGTTTTAGAATCTTTAGGCTCTCTTTAACTTGTAAGTAGATATATATAAGTAGCTGAGCGGCACACTGTATATATTAGGTTTTTTTCTGTTTTTAGATTTGAATTTTTAAGTTCAAGTTGGGACATGGAATTCATATTTATCGAGCTCTACATTTATATTGAATAATCAGGATATATTAGCGCATCTTGTTTCATTCTCGTGGTGTGCAATAAGGGAGCTCCTCCACTTTTCCTCTGGGTAGTTAGAAAGGGTGGGGGTTGTTGTATTTAAATTATTGAGGATGAATAAGTTGGATATACTTATAATATATATATACACTTTTTTATTAATGAAAATATATTATTTTTGTTAATTTTAAATTTTATTAAAAGATAAAAAATTTACCGGTAAACTTTTGTCATTTTAAAAAATTTCTATTGATTTTAAGTTACAAAAGATTCTTATCTAATCTAATTATGAGTAACAATGCAAATTTTATTCTTACTACAAGAAATAACGTGTTGAAAATAGTGTTGATTCTTTTGATAAATATTTTATAATATTTAAAATTTTCATTAAGGAAAAATTTGAGATTTCTCCAAAATATATTTTAATGTATGTCGAATATAATAAATATTATTGATATCCCCAGACCGGATATGGGCACGGCCCACCCTCGATAGCCCAAGGTGGATTTGGGCCCAATACTTAGAAAGTCCCGAAAGGTCATCTTCATGATTGAGCTTGTTCGGAGGTTACCTCATTCATAGGAAGCTGGTGGAAGGTCCTCTGAGAGGTCATTCAGGCCGACCTACCAAGCGCCCGTAATCTCGCCAATCAGAAAGAGGTGGTCGACCTCCCTACCCGACTTCCCATCACGAACCGAGCCGACCTCCCATATATTATGTGACGTGTCAATTGAGAATGTCTCGGCCGAGCTCCACAGGGTCTAGACTATAGACGGGCTCCTGCTTAGGAGAGTTCTTACTCAGACATTGACGGGTAGCTCACAGAAATAAAGCCCAAAAAGGTGAAGACCAGCGAAAATTTAATCTAATCTCGTCCAAGATTCTGAGAATCTAGACCTACCAAATCAGGACTTCATTCTTCTCCTATAAATAACATGTTTCATTCATTTTCATTCATTGTTTATGGAATTCATATACTCACTCACTCTACACGCACAGTATTCTCTCTGTTTTCTATTCCCTGACTTGAGCGTCCGAGGAGATACGTCGGAACAACCTTCGGTCCCCATTCTAACGTTCTTGTTTGTGCTTCCAAATTTCGAAAGTTCGATTCGAGCTCCCCAAGTGAATATCCGACTTCCGAGTTACCATCCCAGATTTCAGCAAGATCAATTATTATTACTATTATTTTGTTAATAGATATGAAAATATTATGTGCATATTTTAAAAAATTTAATGATTAGACATTATGGGAAAAAAAAAGTTCACCCCGCCTCCCGGAAAAGACAAAAACTTGTGTGAGACGGTCTCACGGGTCGTATTTGTGAGACGGATCTCTTATTTGGGTTATCCATGAAAAAATATTATTTTTTATGCTAAGAGTATTAATTTTTATTGTGAATATCGATAGGGTTGACCCGTCTCACAGATTAGGATCCGTGAGACGGTCTCACATGAGACACACTCCCCGGAAAAACTTAGCTCCGTCCCTCATGATGTGAGAACACATGAAGTGTGATAAACTAAGGGGATGTATTCAATCTTGAAAATTTAATTACTTTTATTAACTTTTGTAGAGTTTAAAAGTCTAGCGGTATTGAACATAGACTTTTATAAACTCTATAAAAGTTTTGTGGTATCCAAATTAGATTTTTATAGAGTCTTAAAAAGTCAAACTTGAATTTTTAAAAATCTATAAAAATCTATAGGTATCCAATATTTCCATAGATTTACAATGATTCTAATATAATTCTCTATGTACAAACGTAAGACTCTAGGTACAACTATAAAAACTCAAAAATTGTCTTCTACCCACCTTAGAGATTTTGATAGACTTTTAATCAAATAAAATATCTTTATCACTCATATATCTCTCTTCCTCATTCAAATTGTCCTCGAGATTATCACTACACTTATATATTATAACATAAGAAAACAATAACAAGATCAAAAAATTCCGCGAGAAAAAGCTAAAAAATCCAGCTTTAAAAATATCATAGAAAACAGGGTTTATTTCATCCTACCCATGTGGGCATTGCCCTCATGAAAAGATGGATGACCAAGATTTGTCCATGCATATATAGGACCCACTTTTTTTTTTTGAAATTGCATGTGTGGCAAGATCTTACCCGTTGAAATGAAGTGAGGGTAGTGTCCCACATAGGTAGGATCTCATTAACTCATGTCTCGCCATTTTGTAATATTAAATTTTTTTGTTTTTAGTAACAGAAATAGGAGAAAAAATTTGAAGAAGTTAGGGGCACGGTATGAATCTAATTTATTGATAACCTTATAATAATAATCAATTGAATTAGAAAATATTATTATACTTAAATAATTATATTTTATTCAAATTTAGTAACTTTTTAATGTCCAATATATATAGAATTCATCAGTAGTGTACATGAAGGCTTCGGTCTATCAGTTTCTTAAAAAAAATATATGTTTCAATTTCTATATTTCATTATGTTGAAGTTAAGAAATTATCAACAGTGGGTCATCATATATTGTATCGAGATGAACAAATTGGAGATAATTTAACAAAATATGTTAAAAAAAATGTATATGCTTGTTAGCTTCTTATGAAAGTTTTTGTAGGAGGAGTTTGATCCATATCACTATTCATTGATTTTATTTTGTGTCGGAGACTTATTTGTTTTTTGCTTCTTTTGGGGCTATTGATGACACTCATATTCCAACAGTGTATGGGCAAAATATTAACAGTTATCTATCAAAATCTTGCAAAAAGTCTATCAAAATCTTGAAAAAAGTCTACAAAAGTTCCATGGATTTCTGATTACAAATCTGTGAGATTCTACAAGAGTCAATAAAAATCTACCAAATCCACGAAAATCTATCATTTAAAAAAATCATTGAAAGTCATTAAATCTCTATATTGAATACACCACCTAAGAGATTTTGCAGGCGATTACATATGCATCGCTCATCCCATCCTATTTACTAAATCTCCACTATCTTTTATGTTTTGAAATCTTTTTTGTTTGGATTAAGATAAATTGTATATTTTTAAAATAAATTACCCGATATAAAATTCATGGTGCCTTTTGTTAAGGGTTTTTGACTTTTGAAATTGATTTTTAAAACATTATTGCGCTTATTATACCATACTGTTTAAAGTTGAATAAACGTTAAATCATATGTAAAGGGCATTGATTTTTATTCTCTCATATCTTCAGCTTAAATTAGTTTTAGATTGTGTGTACGGGTGGATTATTAAATTTTGAGAGAGAGATTTAATTCGGCCGATGAAATAACAAATTATTTCATTTTATAAAATTTAAAATTGTTTTTATTAATTCAAATACAAATTTAAAATCTAAAGGATAAAGTAATTTCAGATTCATGACTTTGAAATGCAAACGTGAGTTAAATATTTTTTACTCCAAATAATTTGACATCTTGCAACTTGACTAAATTATATTTGAATTGACTAATTATTAATTGTTTACTTTGTTTTAGCCATATGGATGGAAATGTGGAGCGGTAATGAAAGAATGTGCTCCTCCACGAAAATAAAAGGCCAAGTCTTGAAACATTTTTAATCCATTTTCTAAGTATAATCTTTGGGTGTTAATTGAAATTAAATAAACATACTAAAATTATCAACGAAATACACTAAAGATTATTATTAGAAGCTGAAAACTTACTATAAGTATTGAAATTAAAAATGTTAATAAGGCATTTTAATTTTGTTAAAAAAATATATTTTAAAATGTTTAATAAAATATGATGAACAGCAGCCCAAAGACTAAAAAATGTATTAGGAAGCCACTAGACACTAGAGTAGTTATCATTTGTCAGCTTCCAAATACTTAAATAATGCATGCATATATTCAAACCTTTTTTTTCCCTAAACCATGCATTTCAATCATTTAAAAATATTTTCTTTTCACAAGCTGTACAAACTGGGAAGTAATCGAATTAGCAGCGTCCCCACAGTTATGATTTCTTTATCTGGTTCCAAAATCATCTGATCTAACACAAGTCAAGATAAAACATTTTGCTCTTTCCAATTAGCATCAACTACATAATGTACACTGTTTCAAGAAAAGACAAGGGCAATTTACCAGTGACCACCAACATAATATAAGATGTTAGGACTTAGGGACCAGGTGGAGAACCAACTAAACGAACAAATTTTTACAATAACTCAAGAAGTGCCTGAGCCACAACTGCCACAGTTGCTGAGCATCACAACTCTTCATCTTGAGATCCGTATCGTTCAGTGATCATCGTGCAGGTGTTATGGATCCAAATCGTGTTACATGATTTAATATATCCAGCACAGACCAAAAAAATCCGAAGAATCAAAGCCCCTGGAAGAATCTAGAAAAGGGAGGGAATAAAAATGTAAATAGGGGAAGTTGGTTAGGGCATTCGGTTATTTTTTCTTCTTGAGTAGTAACCATGGGCTTGTAATTCTAGGGCTTGTTCTGGTATGTACCCAATATATTCAAGCATGTAACACGATTTTGGTCGGTAACAAAAAGTCATTCCATAGTTTCACAGTATGTGAATTGGGATTCAATGGACGGGGGTTGCTTCGCCCTAAATACGCCCCATAGATAATACTTCTTGTCAAATCCTGAAAACCCAATTCGTTTTAGAGGTTTCCGTACTGTATAAAATGAGTATGAGAAATTATGTGGTTTGATCAACAGATCTTGAAAAGGATTGGAATCAAACTTACTCCAGTACAATAGTGGCAAAACCATGGAAGTAAAGATCAAGATCTCCGCATTCTGAACAACGCCTTTTAAAGCGAGTTCTTTATCCCTCATTTCATCAATCAATTGATCATAAGCAGGTTCACTGTCATAGGAAATTTGTAAAATTAAATTGGCCAAAAAGTACATAAATTGGAGAAGAAAGATCAAGAGCATAGACTAAGGCCCTAAAAATCACCTTATCTTGGATGGAAAGAAAAAGACAGCGATATCTTCTTCATTGGGATCTGATAACTCAAAACGTTTTGGCCATACATTAGAGTGTGGAAGCATTTTCAGGTGAAGTTCCTGTTGAAACAAGCTTATTTCCTCGTACACTTTCTGGCATGCTTTGCTAGAAACGTGACCTTTGAGTCCATCAAGAATGTCGCGTCTTTTCCCAGACAAGTTAAAAGTTCCACTGTCGATTAGGAAATAGAGAATGGTAGTTAGATAGAGAGTAAAACACATAATATATAGGTGTTCTAAATACATAGGTTGACTAACTTGGTATCCATAATAATTATTTTCTCACCTCCAAATTGGCGTGATTATTGGTTCAGCACATGTAGAACATTCAAGCATATTTGTATCTTTAGGAAACTCTTTTCCAACTTCTAATCCTCCATTCTCCTTGTGGCCAATGCTTGTGCAGATGATCCCGCCCTCCATCTTCATGCCAACACAATGATTTACAAATTCGACTCCATTGTTTTCCTGATTTTGCTCCTCCAAATTAGTTTCTGGCGACAGAAGAGTTTTCTTCTTCTTCTTTGAACTTTTGGAAGATATATTACATGATAACACAGGATTCTCCATCATCCCAAGCTCAGAAATTTTCTTTTCCTTCACTTCACAAGCTATTGGATCATCACTAGCCAATTTAAAAGGCTTGTCATGGTCTATGTTTTGGCATTCCACAAAAGGTTTCTTGGAGGAGTTACTGTAGATTTTCTTCATAGTAGATTTATTAACCTTGCTTCTCTTTCTCTTCATGTTCGCTTTCAGGGGAATAAAATCTAATAACTTATCTGGCTGCGTCTTGTTATGCCCATCTTCTACTTGCTCAAGCTGTTGGGAGTTCTGCTTGGTTTTTTCATTTTCCTCATTGTTCAACCCTCTGAATTCCTCAAAAGAACTCTCATTGGATGCTTTGTGACATTCAATCAAGTCGAACTTTCTACAAGGATCGTATAAATGTCGAGGGAAATCCTCATAGACACGTTCCTTGGTCTCAATTGTTACATTACCATCTTTTTCGAAATTTTTTCGAGAAGAAACCTTTCGGTTCTGTCGTTCTGCTTCGCAGTCATCACAAACCCAACGAACAAATTCATCAAAATCTTCTGGTACTACATCCAAACAATATCTGGAAAAAAAAAAAAGGAATGGTGAAACACATACAGACAACAACCATATTGTATGGACGTAGTACCAAAAGATTTTGATGAATTTGTCCATTGGGTGTAAAAGTGAGAATCCCATAAACGAATAGACCTCAGTGAAAGAACAAGAACAGAAAGAGAATAGTCAGTTAATTGTGCCATAAATCATTAACAAATCCTCAAATTGAATTTAAAGCCACATTATCTTACATCCACTGAGTTTCTTTACTTCTACCTTGCAGTTTGTAAAGATGCTAGTTGATGAGAAATTAAATCACTAAAATCAGGACAAGAGAATTAAGAAACATATTGAGTTCCAATTCCAGGAGACAAGCAGGATTTTGCAGGGATTCAAATACATAAAAGAACAAATGAGATCAGCAATCACAGCTTACCGATGGACAGCAAAAGCCACACATTTGACACAAAATACAAAAGCATTGTCATATCCTTTATTGCCACACTGCAAACATATTGTCTCCTGCAGGATTGATACAAGCAGCTGTTACTATGAAAGCACAATCACATAATGCAACGAACGGAGGAAAGCAAGATATCTGGTCGATGCTCAGAGAATTCAGAATCCATAAATTCATGAATCCAAAACCCTATCCTACCGTCAAAAAATTGAACTGCGGAGCTGAGTAAACCTTTTTTTTAAAAAAAAAAGTGATGCAATATTTGACTGTCATGCATCTCCTTTCCATTTAACATCTCATTCATACACCAATTTAAGTTCGTTTCATACAAGTAGGTGAGCCAAATAACATCGCTAATAACAAATTGAAATTGTTAAATTTTAGAGGATTCAAGGCTCTGAAATCTTAAGCTTTTCATAATATTTTTCTCATTATTCAATTTTTTTATCCCTGCAGCACCCATCCAGTGCAAGCTTATCAGACATTACCTACAACAAATTAATCCAAGAAAAATAATAATCCCAGTTCTTGCAATGTCGATTTCTCTACTGGACGCTTTGTTCTGTTGATCATCTTGCATACATAGCACTACTGATTACAGTTTTACGGAGTACAAATTTTTAGCCATCACAACATTTTCAAGCCTACGAGAATACAATGTCACTGATAGCGAGCTGAAAATGAGCATTCTATGAAACAAAAAAAGTGCATCATTTTGATACAAGGTCGATTTCAAGCTTCAAAAATGCACAAAATTACAATCCTTTCCATCTCTTTGTCCTGCTACTTTAATTTACAAGTGAATTCTGATATACAGACAAATTCAACCATAAGATACACTGGTTGGCCCTGAATTGCACAAATTCAGACGTAAAGACCCGAGGAGAAAGGGGCAAGGAAAAAAGAAACGCAATCCTAAACACCAAATTCCATTTCTATTAAAAATAAGTAAAGAGCATTTAAAATCGACTTTTCAAACATTATAGATATGCAATTGCTGAAAAATTGTCGGTTATTTCTCTCTAAAACATGCACTTGCATTAATGAATTTCAGAAAAGTCCAAATCATAGAAAAATAAAAATTTTTGCTTCGAAATACATCGACTTGTACTCCCAAAGTTTCCCACCGCACAAAAAAAAAGAGTGGATTACGAAAGAAACTAAGCGCTCACAAGATTCAGAGAAGAGGTGAGGAATATGGAAATAGAAGATTACCATGGCTAGTGAATTGTTTCGTAACCACCAAAGATTAAATATTTCTGGCGAAAATTGCGTGATATTAAAGTAAATCTCGAGTCTTTAAATCTTAGATGTGAAAAATCTAAACGTTTCTTTGTGATACAGTACAGGAGTTATTCTTCAATCTCTCGTTGGATCTGTTCCGGGAAGGAACAACAGGGACTTTTTTGAATTTATTTCTCTTCTAGAACCCTAAAGCAGGACACTGACCGGAGATTTCTTTGGACCAGTCCAATCTCTGCGATAAGATTCTCTACGATATGTATTAATATAAACTATTTGAAAAATTTTCGGAAAAATAATGTATTATAAAATAAAATATTTATTAATATTAATATCATTAAATATTTTAAAACAGATAAAATAAATAAATATATAATTAAATATAAAATATTTTTAATTTATTTAGAAATTCAAATTTGAATTTGGTTTCACTTAAAAATATAAACTAAATTTAAATATTTACATTAATTATATCATTTTATTTAATAACGATTATTACTTTGATTTTGGTGTTACTTTTATATCAAACTTGAAATGGTTGAATGGAATAATGATTTTGATTTTTTTTACTTTTATATCATGTTTAATATGGTTGAATGAAATAAGATATGAATTTTTGAATTGAATGAAAATAAAAAATTTGTGTGTATATATATATACATATATATATATATATATATATTGTTCATTTTATTCACACGTCTTTCCATTCTACTAAGTATGATATGATTGGTATGTGTTAAGGGTGTAATTGGTAAGCTCATAATGAAACGAGAATCGAATAGACATTTCCAATCCCGTTCCATTTGTGTGTTTGATACAACACCATTCCCACGGGAATATTGATTCCCAATTCCATGGGAATAGCAATTCATTCCATTCCTCCCGCCACTTTATTTTTATTTTTATGTTAACATGTAGGTGGAATAAAGTTTATTTATCCATTCTTTTAAGCAAGAAAACTATATATTATATAAATATAATATATATATATATATATTTTATGGAAATTTTCGAAAATTTCCATAAAATCTTCATGGTATGACCTTTCTAGCATTTAGGAATCTCGTTAAAAAACGTACCATCAATTGAAAATCAAAATAATTGAGATACTGGAGTTCGTACTACAAAGGGTACGCCAAAATTCATATATCAGAATGATAGAAAACCAAAAATAATAAACCAATCGAAAACAACTTAAAACGGAATATCCAACAACCAAACAAAACAAAGTTATTTCCACTATTTTTAGGTAGCTATACAATATCAGAATACCTATGTTGGGCATTTTTATATGCTAAGCATACAACTAATTAAGACTCAGTTCCATAATTTTCACTATAATTAATTATTAATAAAGAAAAAAGGCAGTGAAGCACACTTGGATTAATTAGGTCCCCACTTGGTAAATTAATCATGAGTTTAGTTATCAGATAACCACAATCAACACCGCTTTAATTTACTTTTATCGAAATCGACCAATTAACTCTATGGCATGTAGAAAAGTTGGGATCTGACGTCATGATGACAACCTTAGTTTGTCAGATTTAGCACACAAATTCGATAATTCTTCGACACATGTATGTCAAGTCTTCATTTCCCCGTCATTTTCGAACTTCAACTTTCAGGCCATTTTTAATTTTTGTCTTCTTGAGCATGGAGTGGCCAAATTACAAGATTTGTTATTATTAAGCATATATATTTTGTATGTGATGTAGCTCGGCATTTGAGTCAGTCGAAATGCCTAGCAGTGCTCACTTCTCAGTATCTGTCAATCAACATGGAGGCTTCTTCCTCCTCTTCTTCGTCTTGTTCGCGTCGGTATTCCTCGAAACGACGACTTTTCGGATTGAATTGTTTGTGGTGTTGAAAGCTGCTTCTTAACTGATGGCATGGGGCTTATATATTTTCATATGGTAAATGTCGTTTTTTTTCCTCTTTAAGTTGTATTTTTTTTAACATTATTTTCCTCTCCTTTCCCATTATTGCAAACAGCAAAATATTTCAGGATTTTTAGAATTTTGTATAGATTGTTTAATCTAGCAAAATATTGGCGAAGATCGAAACAGTTAATTGTATTTTTTGACAAGAACATTTCTTTCCAAACACGTTTGAAGTTGAGAGGAATAGGAAACTCGATCGATTGACGCCGTTGCATATAATTTCTTTGGGATGAAATTAATGTTCAAAAGTTTCATTGTCAGTAGATACAAAAGAAACTTCAATAACAAAAAGATTTGACTAATTTCACACACGTTTGTGGAAACACAGAGTTAATTAGAACACCCACATTGGTGCATTAATGGGTAATTATTAACACCAATTAATATTCATGCACCAATGTGGATATATAGATTATTAATCTTGACTGCCATGTCAGCATGAAAATTCATCGGTATTAATCTCATTAATTCACCTACCTTTTTTAAAAAAATGACAAAAAAGCCAAACGGCTCTTTTGAATATATATATATATATTTATTTATTCTTTTTTTGTTCTGAAAAATAAATCCTTCCAAAAAAGCCAACTGTTTTTCATTTTTTAATAATATTTTAATCAATATTGAAATTAAGTTATTTTTAAAATAATATACTATTTATTTTCAATAATATTTACTGGAAATTTTTAAACAAAATTAGAAAGATATTTAATTATTATAAAATAAAAAAATAAATAATTGGATAGTGAGACCCATAAATAATGCAGGTTGATATTAAATGAATGTGAGTGTGTATTAATAATGAGAAAGTGTTAATATAATGATTATGTGGCTCGCGGACCCCATACTTTTTGAAGAGATTGGAAGATTAATAACATGTATTAATGACTACGGACTGCGGATGCCTTTAGAAACTCACTAAAAGTTAAAATATACAAAGATGCCAAGAGTTAAATACATGGGTATGATACAAGAAAAACCAGAACCTAGTGTATTTTTTGTCCTGCCGGCCAACCATGCTGCCAGGTTTTCCCCCCTGGGTGGTCCATGTATTTTTTTAACTTCCAAACACGAAATTACCACGAAATTGAGGTTGGTTATCGAAAGTGCAACTTGTCATTTGAACCTAATAAAACAAAACAAAACAAAAATTTGTTGGCAAAAGAAATCTCTTCCATTTATATGATAAGAGAAGATAAGATAAGAAAACATGTTTTGGTCTTGGGGTATGAGAGAGTCTCAACTCAAGGTTGAATCATCAATCATCTACGGACATGGACAATGGAATAGAATCACACCACAAACACAACAGCATAGTAAGTGGTCCTTATGGTGTAGAGAGGCCACCAGGATTATTAGATGAAATTAACCAACCTATTTGGTTTGATATTTTTGTCACTTATTCTGAGATCAACCGACACAATTCTTGGATAACATTTTTTTACTACATTCACTGATCAATCCAACAAGTTTTTTTATTAAATGGACAGATTTCCTTGTATGAGGTGATATGCTGAGGCGAGGTACAGGACCGCTAATCCCTGCTCGCGTAAATCCTCCGACCACACAGTAATTACATGAGTTCAGAGATGAGGGGGGCAAAGCGAGACAAGAAGGATAAGGTAGTCGACTGACTTGAACTTGAGGAAGTAGCAAAACTCGTGGTTTCAGAAAAAAAAATACACATGAATTATCGAATTATTTTCCCATAACTCGGACAGCATGCTCTCATGCTGGAATTTGTAGCAAAATGGGAGTCGGCGGCTCATATCATGCATGCACCCCACAAGTGATAAAAAGAAATGCCTAATTAATATATTTTTAGTACATGCAAATACAACAGCATAATCTTACACGAGGTGCATATAAAATTCAACAATTCAAAAACTGAAGATTCGTATGCAAACATAAATCGCTAGCGTTTGGGCATTCAAGAAAATAACATTCTGCTACTTTTATTCACATGCCAGCTTGGTATCGAAGCTGCTTAAACAGATGGCAAAGGCCTGAAACGCAGATAAAGGGTACCGATAATCCATGGTGAACATATCTTTACCAACCTTACCAAATTGCAAAATGACCTTATCATGATCAAATTGGGTTGTTTGAGATGGTGTAGGTGCACCAGCAGCAGGTTGCGAGGCAGCGATAAGCTGGAAATTCTTGACAGAAGCAACAGTCACTCGCCCTCGGAAATTGAGGCACCAACACTGCAACTGTTCATGCCATCTCGGTGGTTTGTTCTTCAGAACCAAAGGTCTTTCTTTTGTGGCATCCTCGTCCACGTATGAACTGATGACCATGTCTGAAAACCTAGCACTACCAAATTCTGTGGAGCTACCCATTGATTTGGAAAAGGAAATACTCCTGAATGAATCATCTAGAGACCGGGGAAGGCGTTCGGGTTGACCAGGGACAGTAGCACCAGGCTCCAGTGCGGAAAGAGGGATAGAGTGCATGATACATTGCATTTTACGTGGGCCCCGCGTGCCTAGAACATTAAGTTCGTATATGATTTGAGCAATATAGTGACTTCCACTCGGGACTTTTGGAGAAACTTTCTTAGAGTGGAACCTACGGAAGGTATTATCAGGAGCGAGAATATTGGAGCTGTTGTATGGTGGCTGTGTATCGTATATCATGAACTTGGTACCAAGAAAATTTGACCTGAATTCAGAAGGAGCACAAACAAGTCAGTTCAACAACTAATAGGATCCCCACCACCTAACAAAGAAAGAAATGGCAGCAGTGCGCTTTGGTATATTGAACATATAAAGGTCTACCATGAAGTGCAAGCCAAGCAGAATGAAGATTCGTCTTCATTCATTTCCATGCTTCAGCGCATTGATGATTTCATTTCAATTACAAATAAACATGCAAAAACTATATATAACTCAAGGAGCGGTTATTCTCTCTAAATCCGGTTCTCCAAAACCTAAACTTTTCGACCAATTGAATACTCAATTCTAAAATCTGACATGCGGAAGTAGATCAAGATAATGTGACTGATAGGAAATATGCTCACCTAAGTTTTCCAATGTAACTGCGACTTGACCTTGATATTCTATCAGCATCCATTGAGATTACATACTCTGTACAAGTTGTTTTGCGATTCCGTTTTGCAGAAAGAAGGAATTTACCATTCTCTACGAGTAAAGCTGAAAAAAGAAATAGCATACTAATTTATTATTGAGTCCAGAAAAGAAATTCAAATAAGATGAAGCATTAATCAAGAGCATTTCAGCTAATCCATTTGAACTTCCGTATCACCTCATATTTATATAATATTCTTCCATCATATATTATCTTCGGCTGCGTTTTAAAGAAAGCTTTGGGAATTGATTTTAAATTTTTAATTCAAAACCACTCTAATTGCTAGGAAAAGTTTTAATTTTACCATTTCACCAAAACCTATAGGCAACGTCAATTGGCAGCAGAACGACTCAATATTTTCAATATTACAACCACTCAAACGTTATATTTCAATTGTTTTTCCTCAAGAACCATGGCAGCCCCAACAACCTACCCTCAATAATCAAGAGCATTTCAGATAATCGATTTTAACTTCCGTATCGCCTCATATTTATATAATATTCTTCAATCACATAGTATGTTTGGTTGCATTTTAAAGAAAGGTTTGGGGAATTGATTTTAAGTCTTTACTTCAATTCCACTCTAATTGCTTGGAAAAGTTTTAATTTCACCGTATCACCAAAACCTAGAGTCGATGGCAATTGGCAGCAGCGCAACAAATGTTTTCAATCTTACAACCCCCAAACACTATGTTTCAATTGCTTGTCCGCAAGAATAATGGCAGTCCCAACAACCTACTCTCAATAATTACAGCAACCCATGATTCATGTGAATCATATACTTGAACGTGAGTTGTCACCAACTTTAGAATCCTTTAGCAAATTAAATATTTCAACTTAAATAAGTTGTTTCTTGAACCAAAACAAGGTACTTTAAAATGAAGAAATAATTTCAATTATTCTTGATTCACTACTTAAATGGGAAAAAAAGGTTCAATCTAAACACAACCTTGGGTAACAGCAGAAAAATCATTCCAAAATTAATAGAAAAATAAAATAACTTTTTCATCTTGACAGAAGATAAGGTCAACAACAAACTGAGTCCAAGAACTCAACAGAACGAACACGGAAAGAGAAAATCAATGAGAAAAACTTGCCAGGGCTTAGACAAAGGAACAGATGGTAATTCAAATTCAACTTGTCTCTCTTAATAAAACATTGGACAGTTCCATCTCGCGGGCCAGGCTGCCAAAGGGAAAAAACAAGATGGTTTCAGAATATAAATGTCTAGCTTATCAGCCACTCGAGAAACAAGGGGGTGGAATTTACTTGTTTGAGAGACACGGGAAAGGTCAGTTTTCCACAAAGTTCGGGACTCTGAACGATTTCCAGGCACATCTGCCTCCACGATCTGCAGACAGCTGCACAGGCGACTACATGTCTCCGACCAGGCCAGGTACCCTCGCTCTCCTCCAACCTCTTAATCACGTCGCGAAGTAATTCTGGAGGAAGACCAGCCCAGCTGCTGCTCTGTATGACTACAGGCTGATCATGTAACTCGTGAACAGCACCATGAGACTTACCACGGTGATGACCAGCAAGCCGCACCTCAAAACCCCGTCTCGATAAGCTTCCAATACTATCCCTTAAGTCACGAGCTAGGCTACGAAATGACATTTATAGAAAGTAGCGACATCCACTAATTCTTCTATATAATTCTATCTGTATTTGAAGCGCAAAATTATGTGTTATCTTAAATTTGAGGTTTAAATACAAATTAGTTAAATCAGGAATTTATATTCTCGAAAACTATAAGTAATTTTAGTACTAAAAACCTTTCATCGTATCTTAACAGTAAGGAATAAAGAAGAACATGAAAAAGCATAAAGGAAGATTCCCACAAAAGAAGTTCCTCGCATGGGGCACAGTGACAGGAGTAGATCGAATCAGTTCTAAATCAAGATCAAGTTAGCCATGCTAAACCACGAACTCTTCATCATTTACAGAAATTTTCAGTAAAATTTAAAAAAGAAACACTTAAATTTCACATTTTAACCCCAAAAAAAACTGATCCTGATCTTTCACCCAAAAAAGGGGGGAAAGAAACACCCAAAGCTTTGCCTGATTGGGAGAGAGAATTAATTTGCAGAAAACGAAATACCAAAGATTAATAGTTTCAAAGTTAGAATAATTACACTAAACTAAAAATCAACAAAGACTAGACCTTAAATCTATCCTCCTCATGCTTCAAGGCAATTTTACAGAATCAACACATGAATTTCAGGTAAAAAATCAAGAAACATAGCCACCCACTTAACATTTCACGCACAAACCTATCAGAATTGTGAAGAATATAAACACCATAAATCGGAGCCCAAAAACGGAAAAGGTGCTACAATCCAGTCTCACTTTGGGGGCCTAACCTGGCGACGAAGGCAGTTGGCCTGTGTCGATTATGACTAATGGTTGGCTATGTCTGTATGTATGTATCTCTCTCTCTCTCTTATATCGACGGTGCCGAATCCACGCCCCATTTAAGTCGGCCTCACGGGCTAATCTGTCTGCTTATTTTATATATAATTATTTTTTTAATCTAATGATGTTATTTTTTTTCTAATATAAGTAAAAATACTATGAAACGCGTAGTTTGAAATTGCATTAGAAAATAATTATTACGTATATTATGTAATTTGGAAAATATGGGCGAAATATCATTGATATATTTAAATTATCGATTCGACGGAGAATGTGCTATATTTATAGGTTTCAACTACTACGCAAACGTAACGCGTAATTTAATCCCACGAGGATAAGATAAAATAATATTTTTGAGATAATAATTTAGATTTCGGAGAAATTTATATGATAATTTTCCGATAAGAACGTTTTAATAGAATTTAGTTAATGTTTTGACTTGGGTGCTCAAAGGCAATCTAGTGGGTTTAGCATCTCAACCTTTCCCATGCCCAAAAGCGTAAATGAAATACGATAAATGTTATTCAGTTAGCTTATACGTAGAATTAAATTCAGTACACGTGTGATTTGGCTACTTAATCATTTAATTAACACAATGACGGATATAAAAAATTCATGTGTACTTTTTCAAATTTTGACAGGGACAAACGTGCAGTACATGATAAATGAATAAGTTTTTCGTGAGCCGGTTTCACATATAGAATATATGTCTCACAAAATTATCTATAGCGAAAAGTTCATGCTTAAAAATTTTTAATATAAAAAAAAATTGACCCTAATTTATTGGAACTAATCGTTTATTTGGCATACTAATGACAATTGGTCTTTATCTGATTCTAACACCCCCAAAATTGGTGCACATCCTAAATATTGCACAAATTAAATCTACCATTTACCAAATTACTATACTTTTGAGTTAAAATACAAACAAATTAGTCCAATGATAAATTATTGATACCATCTAAGAAATGTGTGGTACATTATATTATTTAGAAATATACTTAAAAATTAAACAAGTGGTGGACAGCCCTCCATCTCAAATAATGACTCTTAACATAATTAATTAAAAGAAACATATGTCACCAAATTTAATGTTAGGCAGACTACTCTACTGCATGAAAATTATGGTAACCAATCCCTTCAAGCAAAAGGATATATTTAATCAACTCACCTAATTAACATTATGAAGATACACTAATTATAAATTAATACGATTCCATTTGTTACAAATCGTAGCTTGCGAGTTAACATTTTAGTGTCGTACATCAGATTACCTCATCTCTTAGTTTTTAATCTTGTAATTAATCGATATTATCAATTGAAGTGTGGATTAATTACGTCAAAAAAATATTTATAATCTTCCATCCTAATTTGGAGAGAAATGTCGTGTCATTTTGTGCCATTTAAGGTAGTGTTTGTCTTGCTAGGCTCAAGGAATTTAAATAGTTTTATTTTATTGCCAATTGTGTTTATTAAATAAAGAAATGGGAAACTCTTGAGAAATAACTTTGATCGACAAAAACCCTCCTTCCTTGAGTGTATTCAAATTTAATCGAGAGAGTTATTTTTAATAATGGCAAAAACTTGTGTGAGACGGTCACACGGGTCGTATTTTGTGAGACATATATCTTATTTGAATCATCCATGAAAAAATATTGTTTTTTATGCTAATAGTATTACTTTTTATTGTGAATATCAGTAGGTTGACCCGTCTCACAGATAAAGATTCGTGAGACCGTCTCACAAAAGACATACTCATTAATAATTTCTCGAAATTGTGATGATTTGTTGCAAAGCTTTAATTTGTTAGTGCGTGAAGTAATGTGGGTTCCAAATGGGCTAAGCTTTTAATGTTCAGACATTTGGTGGGCTTTTATTTGGGCTTCTGTGTTATACCTCTTTAAAAAAAACCCTAAAATTAGTTTTTTTTTTTAAAAAAAAAATTTATTTGTTCCAGAGATTTAAAACTTGATTGGTGCTCACAATTACCATGAAAATTCTCGTTTTTAAGAACAATGATTTTCAGTCAAAAACAATGGGGAAAAGTCTGATGAGAAATCCAATTTTAAGCTATATATATTTTTTTAAAAAAAACCAATTTTAATTTAAAAAAATAATTAATTTTTGGTAAGTCCTATAGATATGATTTGACTATTATTATAGTAATTGGTGTCAAATGTGCAGAGTTTTAAAGAGATAGCAATAATTAACCAATAATGTCACACCAATCACTTCGAATTTAGTTATTTGGAAATTTAATTAATCATTACAGTAATTTTGTTCAGTTGATAATTATCATGCATATATTTTATTAAAAAAAATAACAAAATTTGCCATGTTACAAGTCAAGTTAATCGTTGCACTTCTACATAAAGAAACTCGTCAATTAATAATGATGGATTTTACCATAATCTTAAATCGAAATATGGTCCTCATAAATAATCATCATATTTTATTTTCCTTCCAATCATTATTTTCACACGAACATCGACACCCCAATATTAATGCTTTATATAATAAATATATATATAAATATATGTTACACTTTAATTATAATTTCTTAATTCAGCAGCTTTTATCTTCTTCTTTTTCCATATAAACTATATATGGAAAAAATAGTTAATTACTCGAAGAAGACATAAAATATTGTAACTGAGAGAGTAAAAAAATTTTCCATCGACCAAAATTTTATATTGAAATATGAAACAATTATGTCTATTTAATTTTGAAAAGATTTGGACCACAAAAATAGTGAGCCCACTATTTAATAAACGTCATATCAATGCTGCAATAATAAAATGGAAAGAATAATGGGGCATTTCCAAAAGTCAAATTATATGGACCAAGGTGAAAGATGTAGTAAATTATTTTTTTTTTCAATTTCTTAATAATTATTATACATTCACTCCTCATTATACAAGTTGCTTGGAAGTTGAAGAAATACTTCTCGTATTACAACTACAAATCGAACTTAATTAAATATAATTTAAACCAAGAAAAAAACATTATAACCCATATTATTATATATTTATTTTTATAAGAAATATATAAATAAATAAATTTAATTTGGCAATAGAAAAAAACATAGGGATTGAAAATGGATGGGAGTGAAAAGACAGTTTGGGAACTAATTAATATGGTGGGATATTATTATAATTTGTTTCAGTGAGATACGTTAGTGCAAATGAATTAATGTTGATTGTATGCATGACATATTTAGATGCTGAGAGCTCATTTCTGTAGGGGCTGGCAATGGGGAAATTTCCATATTTTTTTTTGGAGTTACAATATTTTAATTACTTCTTATTTGTTTGGAGTTAAAATAACATTTTTGGCTATGGCCAAAAATCAAATTTTTCATCCTTACAATGTCAGCCACTATATACAATCTGTATACATTTATGTGAGCATCGATGAAGTTATATTGGCCTATTATATATACTTTATCTAAAAAATAATAATACAAAATCAGATGTCTCTTTCTCTCTTTTTTTGTTGTTGTTGAAAGAATATGATATATAGAATTTTTAAATTCACATTGATATTTTTGTACAGTGTGTGAAGGTATCTCATAATTCCATTTCTACACCTCCACCACTCACCCAAATTGACTTGTCATCCAACAACTAGCTAAAATTAAATGTTGATACTTCTTCAATTAACCTAGAGATTATGTCAAAATGGAGCAAAGTCCATTCATGGAATATATACGCACCACACTTGAAAATGGCCAAGAATTTTTTAGGGACGTAAAATAAAATTTCAATATTATATATATATATATATATATATATATATATATATATATATTGAAAAATAAATAAATTAAAAAATATATACCTGGTCGTAAAAGGCATCACATGATGAATCTATAATATAGCGATAAATAAAATAAAATAAAATGTATCCTTTCACGACATTGATCATGATATTTTTCATCCTTACAACGTCAGCCATTTTTTTTAAAAAAAAAAAGTCAATGGCAATTTACGGTATCATTTAATTCCAATAAATATATATTATTGAATTGATTTTAACAGTTAATTAATAAAAATGTGTCAGGGTGCAAACTCTGATAATTCAAAAGCAGTAAATACCAAATCATGCCTCAAGTAATAAACTAGAAAATAAGGAATTCAGACATTTCACATGGGAAATGTCTCGTATTGTACCACTCATATTTATTGTATTCCTAAGGTATCTTCAGAATTCCATTGAATTCCGTGTTTTTTCAAAATTTATTTCGGTCCTAGCTTGTGAAGCTTTAATTCAAAATTCTTGATTAATAAAACTACCGAATGATATATATGAATTTTTTTTTCATTATAATTATAAATATTATCTTCCTTCTGATTTAATAGTTGTTGCATTTTTTTATAATATATATGATCAAAATTTAAATTTATGATTCAATTTTTTGATTATTTAAAAATGTTAACGCAAATGGATTCTTGATTATATGTAGTTCACAAGGGAAAATATTAAGATAAATTAACTCGTGAATTGTTCGGAATAATTATACTATAAATTAATTTGGTCAAGTTGATCAATTCGTAATAAATTAACTTACGTGTATATGATGTATTTTAGAATACCATTTCCTTTTCGTATAAAACATTATTTTAAAACTGAAACCAAATTAATGAAAGAGCCAGAATATAATTAAAGATATATATAATTCCATTCTCTCTTTTGGCATTTTTAAGGCTTACTACACGAAAGCTTTGTTCTTCAAGATATTAGGGTTTCGTACCATCTGCTTTATCTATTTGTTAATTCAACAAGTTTGGCATGACCTAAGACGTACACACAATCTACGTCTCAAATTTTCATTCTCGCATTTGTACTTTTTTCACTTTCGATATGAATAAATATAAATACATGTGTATACGTGTATGTATATTTAATTTTTTTAATTTTATTTTTTCTTGTAATGGAAAGAAAGTACGTGTAAAATGAGGATGGAGCTAGGAGTTTTGAATGGCACAGCTGCCTACAAAAAAACATGAAATGTAAGTGAGTATAGGAATTTTGCTTTCGTCCCACGTAATTCGGAATATTTTTATATTAAACTCTTAAAATTGTTAATTAATAATAAATTGATGTGAAAAGTGAAAAGACTAATCTGAATAAATATTTTAACCTTATTGAGAGAATAATTTTGGCAATCGTGGAGCAATTCTTTGCACATTTAATCTCATCAATGAAAACAATAAAAATACGTAATGTTTGACATTTACACTCATAAAAAAATAAAATGAAAAAAAGAAAGAAAAATGATGAAAAATATACAATATTATCCTTATCTCCCTAATGGTTCTTTGGATTGAAAGCTCTCAAATTTTTTCCACCCGTTTCCCTCATTTTATTTATCTCCAAAATAATAAATAAATTATAAACATTAAACTTATCTCAAAAAATTAACTCCTGTGATAATAACCTTACAAAAACAGCGCCCCGACATGTTTTCCCCGTAATTTTACATTTTCACCGCCGCCCCCCGACCCCATCGGACTGCCAGCCGGTTTTTTATCACGCCACCTCTGATGCCTCCTGCAATTCTACCCCACCGCATTTCTATTTTCGCAGCCACTTGACTTCCTCTTTTGATACCCAAAAGCTAACCCCTCCTCTTCCCTTCCATCCGTAAATTAAATCTTCACTTCATTCTGTCGTGTTTGTCATTGAAGATGACTGCTTGTTTGTGACTATTTCATAGCCTCCTGCATCTTCTTCATCTTCATCATCTATATCGTCGTCTTCTTCGTTATTCTCGCTTTCGTTATCTTGATCCTGATCATGCAAGGTCATGAGGTCTTGATGCTGTTGATTTGGATTCGGCCATTGCTGTTCAGGCCGGGCCATTATTGGCACCATTGGGTTGTCTTGCTTCGTGGTGTACTCGAGATTGAATGAGGGGTTATCGTTCTTGTTTTTCTCTCTATGTAAAGCTTCGAGCTGGTGGAAATATGGGCATGTCTTGGAGTCTTCGGGTCTCTTCTTGCTGCTTTCCTTTACTTTCTTGTAATACTTGTTAATATTCTCCCATTTCTCTTTACATCGCTTAGAGCTTCGGTTGTATCCCATTTTCACCATGCCGGCGGATATTTCTTCCCAAAGGGGTCCCTTCGGCCCATTTTCCTGGTATTTAAGATCGAGATTGGTTCGGAGTTTGATCAGTGCTTCAATTTCCGTCTTCGGCCAGCGTGAGGAGCTCGCGGGCATGAAACTTTCGCTCCCGCCGTTGTCTTTTTTTGACGTGTTCAAGATTTTTGTGGGGGTAACGGTAACTACCGGTTGTGTTGGTGGTGCTGGTGGTGGAGGGAGAGTGGATTGTTGCGGCGGAGGTGGCGATGGTGCGGGTTGACGAGGTGAGGGTTGAGGATGCACAGCTTGTGATGCTGGTGTGATATTACTACTAATATTTGGGATTTGTAAATTGTGCTGCTCGCTTACCTTTTGCAAGAATGCGATAACCGCCGCGTCTTTGGCAGCGGCGATGGATCTCTCCTGAACCATAAGATCGTGTTCTCGATTCATTCTTGCTGTTTCTTGAATTCTCCACGCCTCCTCTCTCGCCATACGATCCCTTTCCCGTTTCTCCAATGTTTCCAAAAATTTCTTCTGCAACTCCTCCTGCTTGTGCACCACTTCTTTCATCAAACTCTCGACGAAATCCTTCCATTTCCTCTTCTTCCCCCGCCGCCTCTGTATATCCTCGTCGGAAGAAGTTGACGAAGAGGAAGAATTTGAGAGCAGACTCGTCAAAATATGATGATCGTGAGAGGATTGAAAAGGGTGAGCTTGATGAAGATTTGAAGTATTTATTGATGGTTGAAATGGAGGAGTATTATTTATGGGATTGTTGGAAGTTTGTATAGCTGTGTTTGGTGGCAGCATACTTAAAGGGTTTGGACTAATGGATGTAACAGTACCAACATGTGATGGCATTGGAAAATTGACAGCAATAGGTGGCGGTGCTGTCATTACCGTGGTGGCCGGAGGCTGAGTCCTGGGCGGAGGAGGGGTGAAGGGAAGCGGCGGACTGGTTTCCAACGCCTGTAATTGATCGAAAAAACGATAAGTTTTCCCGTCCGGCTTGGATGCTCGGCCGTCTTTTGTTCTTTTATGATACTTATAAACGTTCTCGAATTTTTCTTTACATTTCTTGGCACTTCGATAAAATCCAAGCTCCGCCATTTTCCTGATAACAACAGATGTAGAAATTTAATAGATAATACCATTCCTCCATTTGTGTTCTCAAGATCGTATTCTTGAATTATCTTTAATTAATAGAAGGATGGTGGAATAGTGATTTATTACGTAAAATAAACACAATGAATTATAAAGTAACTCCACTGATAATTAAAAATATGTATAATACATAGATGAAGAGAAATCAAGATTTCCAAGCGGTGGAGAAACCCAACTGAATTTTTCGAACACAGATTTCCAATGCTTCCAAATTTATAATTCATCAGATCATGATCTGAATTCTTCTTCACTTGAGAAGAAGAGATCAATTCAAGTTGAAGAATACGATCCATATATTCGTTTTCACTTCTTTTTTAAAAAAGAAAATATTTATCAAAAACGAAGAGCAAAAACCTGGAAAAAAATAATGAACTCCGCTAAGAGCTGCTATATTCATGTGAAATGAGCTGAGGGACAAAGACCCTTTTAATAAAATTAACAAAAAATTTCAATGAAAACTATGATCCAGATTCGCCATTATTGCTGAAAAGTCAGAAATCTAGATTGGGTTACACTGCAGCGGTACCCGTAATCGTGAATAAATCAAGTTTCGACAAATTTACCTGGAAACTTCATCCCATAATGGACCTTTGAGACTGGAGTCTCGAAAAGTAACATCCATATCAGAACGAATTTTCAGCAAAGCCAAAGTTTCTTGCCTCGGCCACCGGTTTCCACCGCCTCCCCCGCCACTTCTCTCACTATCCTCCAAACTCCCACCAGGAATCGAGCTGGATGCGCCAACCTCACTGCTGCCACCACTAGCTCCACCACCCTCGAGCGCATCTGCCGCCGCAGCGCCGTCACCGGACACGAGGCCAGAAACGCCAAGCATCATGTAGAGGAGTCTCTTTCCAGCTAGCTAGCAATTACCAGCCGGAAAATAATAATAAAAAATATATCACCAAAATGGGTGAATTCTATGCGTTTTATCAAGATGGGTGTGGTTAATTTATTTAATTTATTTATTTCGGTGGGATCTGCCTGTCGATCTCACGCCCCTTAAATATATATTTTTCTTTCAAAAAAAGAAAAGAAACTGAGGAATCTTTATCATTTTCTTCCTTGCCCTCTCGCTTTGGTTAAAGAAAACTTTTACTTCATATACTTACCCTCCATCAGTAACAAGATAAAAAAAAATCTGCATGCATACAATTACAACCGTTTTCCTACATGATATTAATATACTAACACCTACAAACCTTGTATACGTATAGGTGTATGTATACTGTATACAGTAAATGGGGAGGGCTAAATATAGTTAAAAGCCGGCCCATGTAGGTCACCTTTGCTTTTTTTAAGTTTTGGATTTCAGTGGTTGTTTTAGCTTACACTTGTGGGTATTTTACCAAATTACTATACGGCCCCTCGCCTTTGGTAATTCACATTTTCCAAATAAATACTTGGAGAAATTTGGTTCACGTGTTCTTTTTTAAAGCTAAAAACTTTTATTTTCTGTATTTTGGATAAATCGTATTTAAGATTTCTGTTGAGAGTGACTTCTTACTTTTTATTATTTTATTTCTCTCGTATTTTCCAAAATTTGTCGACATATATATATATATATATTGATGCTACAATTTACAAATAAAACATCGAAATGCCGTGGAGGCAAATAATTAGATCATTTATTTCGTTTAGTAGACATCAATCATTTCTAGATTTTGCTCAAATAAATTTCCGCCAAGTAAATATTTTGGTCGACATTTTCCCTTCTCGGGTTTTAATCACTCGATATCGGGGGATTTTCTTGGACAGACTGGACTGTTTCCTTTGTTTTCTTATGACCATAATGCCATTACTGAATTGTTGCGTATAATTTATTAGGGGTGGGCACAGCAATTTCGAACACACACACACACCCATATGTATATTAACTATTATATATATTCGAAGGGGTGGGGAGCGTGGAGGATACGGTGGTTGTGCCGCCACGTCGGGCGAAAGAATTGAGGGCGACATTTGCAATTTGACAAACTTTATTGTAAATCAGATTTTTGGGTTAAAAATAGATCATCAGTTTATTAAATTGATTTTAAAAAAAATAAGAGAGAGAGGGGGGGGGGGGGGGTGGGGGGGGGGGGGTGCTGTGGGATCCATGGAGTTGAATTGATATAGTTAGATGTAGGCCATATTATTAGCCAAAAGTCATTTATGAATATTGTCCAATTCCGTTAGGTTTTGAAACCTAACCATCATAAATAGAATGCCTTTTCCTTTTCAACTTCTTTCCTTGCATGAAGAATGAATCATATGGATGTCTTTCAACTCTCCAAACTTTTTAGTTAAATTAAATGAAATCTCCAATGATAAATGTCAACTCATATTTTCTTTTTCACTTTTCAAAATGTAGACAAATGGTTTAAGTTAATTTCCCATTGCAAATTAAAATTAACATTACAGATTATTGTAAATTAAGTATTTATTAATCAAGTCTTGTTCGACCTTTTCTGGGAAACTACTCTGCGCCCGTCTTTATGAACATATTACCCCAAACTCAATTATTAAATTAGAGGGTTGAGTATGATTGATATTTCAAAATTTGGATTACTTCAATTTTCTATGGTGACAATTTTATTTTATTTTATTTTATTTTATTTTTTATTTTTTAAAGAAAGATAACTGAGTAATGGACCATCTCATAAATAATTCCAAAAAGTGGACCCGGCAACCATTAAATGCACAAATCAAGTATAACTATGATACATTTGGTTATGGTTTCAAAATAAAATGTGTTTTTTCATAAATTTGTTTGGTTATACATTTTAAAAAGTACATTTTTTTTTAAATCGTAGGTAATGTCACGCGATATCATAATGTAATTGGTTTATTCACTTTTTTTTGAAAAAAATTATTAGCAATTTTACTTTTTCGAATTTAATATGCAATTTCTTAAAACTTTAAATTCTCTCTTTTTGATGAATATTTTTTCGTAGGGTTATTTTTTCTTGAATTTGATTCATAGTGTTGGAATCGATCAATTAGAAGACATCCTCACCAAGTTATCGTTGCGTAAACGAGCCATACAAGAAAAGAAAATAGGAATCTTGGTTTTCATTACATCAAATATAAGTTAGGATCTAGAAATTTTAGTTTGATCTCTCTGTTTTACTTTTTTTTTTTTTTTTTTTTTATCATTTCAGATACATGATATTTTTTGAATCCAAATATATAAAAATCGTTGAAATTGTAGCATAGATTTACGAGTTTCTGGTATAAATGAATTTTAATTTAGTATATTATTTAACTTCATATGTGATACACAAAAAATTAAAACAATAAATGTATGTATAAATCGTTTAGATAATAGCACAAATATACAAATTTTAATTATCAACCGAATCAAATTAGGTATGTAATTTATAATTTTTAAGTATAAAATGGTAACTCTGTTTTGGGACAACGATATATAGATTGTTGAAAATTAGGTATAAATATGTACAATTCAAGTACCAAATGACTTAAATTGAATATATAAAATGTAATATTTGGATTTTTAAGTTTACATATTTGAAATAAAAAATATGTCAAATCAAAGAATTAAAAACTAAGTTTTCCGATATCATAACTTATAATCCGACTTAAGGTACTGAATCTCAATCAACACAAAGAAAATTGCCATCGTTTATTGTGAGGGGATAAAATGGTCAAATCACAGAAACAACAATACAGCATGGTTCAAGATATACGCAGGGGCATAATGGTAAAAGAGCATGCGAATGATAAGAGGTGGAGAAGAGAGGTAGGTAAACCTCAATGGCACAAATGGGCACCCCCAAACATTTTTGAGATGAATCGTACGTAATTATTCATCATCACAGTTAGATTATTTCCATTATTTTTCCACTATACATATATAAATTTTATGTTTAAATATATACAGATTAATCAATTTTATCAGGGAAAATATATTTTTTAAGATTTTAATGTACAAAAGTTTAATTAATTTGATCATTATATTTAGTCATCTACAATGTATACATATATAAATAACACTGCAAATCAATATTATTTAATAAAATAATTGTGTATAATCAATCAATATCTTTTTATTTATATTATTATTGGAATACGTTAGATATGATATACGTATGTATATTTGCTGGGAAAAAATATCATTTACTCGCTATTTATATTATATAAAATATGTGCTTAGCTGGCTGTGGGCTTCTTTAATTTTAAGAGATGCTCCCCACTTGCGTCCGAATTTACGGGTTTTGTATAAGTCATTGTTTCACTGTCACATAATGACACACCTTTGTACACACACATTCATTTCAAAAACTTATAATAAATATAAATTATCCTTATTTTTAATTAATAGCTATTATTGGTGTTGCGTGTATAAAATAATCAATAATAATTTTTAAGCCTTTATTAATATTAAAAACAGGCAATTATTTCACCTTTAGTTTTAATCTAAATAAAATTTTTAAACGTTATACGAATGAATGAATGATATTTCGATCTCAAACTGGTTTTCTTCTAAATGGAAAAATATTTCAGTCGTGATTTTATGTTAACATTTTGAATGTTGAATTTAGTGAATGATATTTTTGGAGACAAAATAATTTATTAATAATAATAATAGAATCGGAGCTAGAAAAATTATAAGATTAAAAATGTGAAACTTATTTAATTTTGAGGAACAAAAAATAGGGTATATGTATAATTTTTGTAGGTCCTGAATTCCCAACTGTTACATGCTAATCGCTAGTGGATCACGTGGCACGACCAAATTAAGAATATGACTGCTTTGTAAATAATTGTAAAATTGGGGCACAAAGAATAACAAAAAGAAAAGCTTAAAAGTCAAATTACAGAAAAGGTTAGGGAATAAGTAAATTATTAATCATCATATTTATGTGTGTGTGTGTGTGTGTGTGTGTGTGTGTGTGTGTGTGTGTGTTATATCGCTCCACATAAATCGTAGCACTGTGCATGATTGTGTCGTACGCTATTTTATTGTAGAGGGAGACAGCAAAGAAATTGATGATCCCAAAATATAATATTTTAATTTCCAAGAGTATTATTTTATATTATATTTTATTTGTGTTATTAGTTTATTTGATTTGAAACATGAATGAATTTGCTTTAAATCTCAAAATCAAACTTATTTTTGAATTTAGTCTCTGTCTGGAACAATATAGATTATTGCAATGAAACAATATTCATTTTTGTATTCAGCTCATGAGAGTGAGGAGCGGATTAAGAGACTTTTCAATATATATATATATATATATATATATATATATATATATATATATAATTGTAAAAGAGTATATTTAATGTGTTAAATATTTGACAATAATTAAGGTGTAAAATTTAAATTTCACTATATATTTACAAATATATTATACAAATCAACCATGCCTTTGCTTCGTGGAATGTGGCACTTAATCTTCAAATATATTTGCTCGTGTTGGTTTGATTGATTATTATTATTTATTTTATGTCGTGAGAACCTACTACCGCTACTCTTATGAGTGTATTATATAAATCTTTAGATTAACTCGATAGTCTACAAATTACGCTAGTCAAATAAATTGTAATCAATAAATCACGCGTGACAAGCTCGTTCGAAATGTGTTGTAGGGAGAATCTAATTTCCGACAATCAGTCAAATGCTCACTCATTTCACCAACTTGGACACCTGATTGGAGGTTTTTTTTTATTATAATTATTACAATGGGAGCTGAAGGTTTTTCCATTAATTGCGAGATCAATATAATGTCTTTACATTATTGAATTTTTTAAAATTCATTACACCACTAAGAAAGTTCTTGTAAATACTTTTAAAAATGATTATGAATTTTTCTGTCATAAAATTTTACAAAGAGCCCGTTTGGTATCAAAAATTTTTTGATTAAAAAAATACTTTTTTAAGTTGGCTTTTAAAAGTGCTTTTCTAAGTAAAAGTTGTGTTAATATTCTGTTTAGATGAATAGATAAAAAGCATTTTTTTAATTGTATCTTCTTATACCAAACAGGCAGAAATCTGTTAAAAAAAATAGTTTATACTATTATTTTTAAATATTTACAAACACTACCTAAAAATATTAAGACATGCTTTTTTTTTATTGACACGGAGTTATCGTCGTATTACTTATGAGTAAAGTGAGAATATTACATCTCAATATATATGAGGTTCACAAAAACTGTTTTGATACAGTCACACGATTTGTCAGAAAAATCTACTATTTGAGTCACTCATGAAAAAAATATTATTTTTTATGTCAAAAAAATTCTTATCAATCGTAAATATAAACATGATTATTTGTCTCACAGTAAACCTATATTAAGGTAGTAGGGATGTAATCGAGCCGAGTCGAGCCGAGCCGAACTATTGAATGTTTGAGCTTGTTTCGTTTATAATCGAGCAGAGCTCAAGCTTTATTTAACGAATATATGCATGGCTCACGAGCTTATTCAAGCCTTTATCGAGCCTAAACAAGCTTAATAAATATGAATTATACATTTAAATTTTCATTAAATTAAATAAAAAGTAAATTATATATTTAAAAAAAATATATTATTCTTATTAAAATTTGTAAATTTATTATAATAAATAAATTTAATAGATTTTTCTATATATTTCATAAATAATATGTAAAATCAATAAATCAAATATCAAAAATATTATTTTTTCATCTAAAAGATTACTCATGAACTTACCAACGAACATGTTCACGAGCCAACGAGCCGAATACTGTAAAGCTTGAGTTTGGTTTGTTTATCTTAACGAGCCTCATTAAACGAGCTTTTATCGAATCGAGCTTCGAATAGCTCACAAACGGTTTGGTTCGTCTACATCCCTGTAAGGTAGGTTAAGTTGATCAATTGATGCCATTGATTATTTAGAAAGCTGGACATTATAAATGTACAACTTAAAAATGATTGATGGAAGTTGGACATTTAAAAATGGGCAGCACCTATGTTAATTAATTATTAGTATTTTTACATTATTAGATTATGTGAATTGGAAATATCAGCAGAGTATCACTTGCTTGATTGCATCTGAATAAAAAAATATAGTATATTTTTTCACACTGTAAACTATAGTATTACATTTATTTAACTAGTTAATTAATGTGGCAGTTACCTGCAACTATAATTAATTAATTATCTGGGGTACTAAAAGTTATTTGCATTAATATGTAATTTATAGTTTGAAAATGTACTTTTTTCTGGTTATAAATTATGCGAATCCAACGTTAAATTATTCTATACAACATGTACAAGGCCCGCCACATAAAAAGTTCATTTAATCATTTCTCTCCATTCTTTAAAAAAAACATAAACTTTTCTTTCTTTCTTTTGATTTTTTAATATATAATTTGTACTCTGAACATGTTAAAATAACGCAATCCACGTAGTATAAACTATAAAGGCAGTCTTTATATATATATATACATATATACATACATACATATATATATATATATATATATATATATTCCCAGTAAATGGGCACAAATAAATGTGTATATGTAACATGTCACATGCAAAGAGTATCAACAGTGGAGTAAGCTAATAATTATCAACTATTACATCCGAAGTAGAAAAAAAATATATCCATACGGCCAAATTATTTCTTGTCTCAATGGTGGACCTACGAAGGTTGAAAACCATTCAAATTTTTTTATGTATAATTCTTTTTAAACAATATAAATTCTGTCTATTTCAGTATTTAATTTACATAATGTAGGATCGAGTGCGTACCGCTTTATCAAAAACTATAGTTAGTGGTAATGGTGCAATTCAAATATTTTAAAACACACAGCAGCTCAAGCACCACGGTTCGATCGCTCTATCAAGCAGGGACAATTATTGCACCCAACATATAAGATAATTTCGTTTAGCCGATAATCCGTCATTAGAGATGAATAAACGAATGTGAATTCATCTCGATCCAAGTCAAGTGTGGAATATATATATGTTTTTTAATTTTTGAAAAATGAAATCTTGAAGTTCTTGATGTATTTTTTTGAATGGGGGATTCATTAATGAGAGTCTCAACAATAAGTAATCAATAAATAGTAGAGTTTGTGACATGTACCAATATGAGTTGTCTGGACCTAAAACTAATTGGTGGCCAATAGTACAAAAAGTTACATATACACACAAAGAAAGGTTTAATTGAACATGGTAGGCATGTGAATATAGACATAAATCATGTGGATTTACCCTTTCATTTTATCTGGCATCAGCTAAGCAACAACCAATTGGATTCTTCCATTCTTTTATTTATTATACTCTTTTTCCATACTTAATCTCCCATAATAAATAATATTTGATATGCATCAAATTACAATTTTTTTAATGAAATTCCTATTAACCTGTAAAATTTAATATATTTAATTAGAAATGTGTGTTCTCGGTGCATGCCAACACTTTTTATGACGTCACTTTTAGCCCAGATATTATAAATTCCCATCACAATTTTTTTTGAACTAGTTGGTGTCATGCATCAAAGTAACAATAAATGTGAGACGATATTTTGATTTCTAGGAAATAAATGACGTCGAACACGAAATCAAAGCATGACATTTTCGAATAATATAAAAAAAAATTCCTATATATATGTGGATGAGTCGGTGTAATTAGGAAACAAAGCATGTGGGGGTGACCTAATTGTGCACACTTAAGTGGCAATTTGAAGGTGAAGCTTTTACGTGAGACACACACGTAAATGACAAATTTGTAAAAAAAAATGCAACTAAATCAGAGAGTTAATACCAAAACATGGGGGCATGTGAATAAACCACTTGCAATTGTGGGTTATAACCCATTTCGGACCCTCATCTTTTAACAGATTTGCTTAACTAAATTAGGTTAGTATTAATCAAAACTATATCACAAATCCGATCAATCAAAGTCGTATATAAAAAATATATATTCAAGAAATGTATGTAACTTAGGAAAGGGAGCGTAGACGTGTTAGGGACAAGAAAACTCCACAAAGAGCTCATAATAAAAAAAGGAACAAAGTGAAATTAAAATAATAAAAACAAAAATTTGTGTGAGACGGTCTCACAGGTCGTATTTTGTGAGACATATATATTATTTGAGTTATCCATGAAAAATATTTCTTTTTATGCTAAGAGTATTAATTTTTATTTGTGAATATTGATAGGATTGACCCGATTCGTGAGACTGTATCACAAGAAACCTACTCAATAATAAAATAAAGAAAAAAAAAAGAATTTCAATTAATGTAAACGACGAGTGCTATAAAAAGGGTTACTGTTTTGGGCCCCATATGGGCCAAAGTTGAGCACTCCAAAAGCCCAATTTCAGCACTACGTAAATCCCCATGTGCAGCCCACCAATGAGACGGCTGAAATTAAACAAATATT